>NC_140590.1:784784182-789584182 GCF_964204655.1 Triturus cristatus
GTGTGGAGTGTGTGTGTGTGTGCGTGTGGAGTGTGTGTGTGCGTGTGGAGTGTGTGTGTGTGTGCGTGTGGAGTGTGTGTGTGCGTGTGGAGTGTGTGCGTGTGGAGTGTGTGCGTGTGGAGTGTGTGCGTGTGGAGTGTGTGCGTGTGGAGTGTGTGCGTGTGGAGTGTGTGTGTGCGTGTGGAGTGTGTGTGTGCGTGTGGAGTGTGTGCGTGTGGAGTGTGTGTGTGCGGAGTGTGTGTGTGCGTGTGGAGTGTGTGTGCGTGTGGAGTGTGTGTGTGCGTGTGGAGTGTGTGTGTGCGTGGAGTGTGTGCGTGTGGAGTGTGTGCGTGTGGAGTGTGTGTGCGTGTGGAGTGTGTGTGTGTGCGTGTGGAGTGTGTGTGTGTGCGTGTGGAGTGTGTGTGTGTGCGTGTGGAGTGTGTGTGTGTGCGTGTGGAGTGTGTGTGTGTGCGTGTGGAGTGTGTGTGTGTGCGTGTGGAGTGTGTGTGTGTGCGTGTGGAGTGTGTGTGTGTGTGCGTGTGGAGTGTGTGTGTGTGTGTGTGGAGTGTGTGTGTGTGGAGTGTGTGTGTGGAGTGTGTGTGTGCGTGTGGAGTGTGTGCGTGTGGAGTGTGTGTGTGCGTGTGGAGTGTGTGCGTGTGGAGTGTGTGCGTGTGGAGTGTGTGTGTGCGGAGTGTGTGTGTGCGTGTGGAGTGTGTGTGTGCGGAGTGTGTGTGTGCGTGTGGAGTGTGTGTGTGCGTGTGGAGTGTGTGTGTGCGTGTGGAGTGTGTGCGTGTGGAGTGTGTGCGTGTGGAGTGTGTGTGTGCGGAGTGTGTGTGTGCGTGCGGAGTGTGTGCGTGCGGAGTGTGTGTGTGCGGAGTGTGTGTGTGCGTGTGGAGTGTGTGCGTGTGGAGTGTGTGCGTGTGGAGTGTGTGCGTGTGGAGTGTGTGCGTGTGGAGTGTGTGCGTGTGGAGTGTGTGCGTGTGGAGTGTGTGTGCGTGTGGAGTGTGTGTGTGTGCGTGTGGAGTGTGTGTGTGTGCGTGTGGAGTGTGTGTGTGTGCGTGTGGAGTGTGTGTGTGTGCGTGTGGAGTGTGTGTGTGTGCGTGTGGAGTGTGTGTGTGTGTGTGTGGAGTGTGTGTGTGTGGAGTGTGTGTGTGGAGTGTGTGTGTGCGTGTGGAGTGTGTGCGTGTGGAGTGTGTGCGTGTGGAGTGTGTGCGTGTGGAGTGTGTGTGTGCGTGTGGAGTGTGTGCGTGTGGAGTGTGTGCGTGTGGAGTGTGTGCGTGTGGAGTGTGTGCGTGTGGAGTGTGTGCGTGTGGAGTGTGTGCGTGTGGAGTGTGTGCGTGTGGAGTGTGTGCGTGTGGAGTGTGTGTGCGTGTGGAGTGTGTGTGTGTGTGTGGAGTGTGTGTGTGTGCGTGTGGAGTGTGTGTGTGTGTGTGTGGAGTGTGTGTGTGTGGAGTGTGTGTGTGGAGTGTGTGTGTGCGTGTGGAGTGTGTGCGTGTGGAGTGTGTGTGTGCGTGTGGAGTGTGTGCGTGTGGAGTGTGTGCGTGTGGAGTGTGTGCGTGTGGAGTGTGTGCGTGTGGAGTGTGTGCGTGTGGAGTGTGTGCGTGTGGAGTGTGTGCGTGTGGAGTGTGTGTGCGTGTGGAGTGTGTGTGTGTGTGTGGAGTGTGTGTGTGTGCGTGTGGAGTGTGTGTGTGTGCGTGTGGAGTGTGTGCGTGTGGAGTGTGTGTGTGTGCGTGTGGAGTGTGTGCGTGTGGAGTGTGTGTGTGTGCGTGTGGAGTGTGTGTGTGCGTGTGGAGTGTGTGTGTGCGTGTGGAGTGTGTGTGTGTGTGCGTGTGGAGTGTGTGTGTGCGTGTGGAGTGTGTGCGTGTGGAGTGTGTGCGTGTGGAGTGTGTGCGTGTGGAGTGTGTGCGTGTGGAGTGTGTGTGTGCGTGTGGAGTGTGTGTGTGCGTGTGGAGTGTGTGCGTGTGGAGTGTGTGCGTGTGGAGTGTGTGTGTGCGGAGTGTGTGTGTGCGTGTGGAGTGTGTGTGTGCGTGTGGAGTGTGTGCGTGTGGAGTGTGTGCGTGTGGAGTGTGTGCGTGTGGAGTGTGTGCGTGTGGAGTGTGTGCGTGTGGAGTGTGTGCGTGTGGAGTGTGTGTGCGTGTGGAGTGTGTGTGTGTGCGTGTGGAGTGTGTGTGTGTGCGTGTGGAGTGTGTGTGTGTGCGTGTGGAGTGTGTGTGTGTGCGTGTGGAGTGTGTGTGTGTGCGTGTGGAGTGTGTGTGTGTGCGTGTGGAGTGTGTGTGTGTGCGTGTGGAGTGTGTGTGTGTGCGTGTGGAGTGTGTGTGTGTGTGTGTGGAGTGTGTGTGTGTGGAGTGTGTGTGTGGAGTGTGTGTGTGCGTGTGGAGTGTGTGCGTGTGGAGTGTGCGTGTGTGTGTGTGGAGTGTGTGTGTGTGGAGTGTGTGTGTGGAGTGTGTGTGTGCGTGTGGAGTGTGTGCGTGTGGAGTGTGCGTGTGGAGTGTGTGTGTGCGTGTGGAGTGTGTGCGTGTGGAGTGTGTGCGTGTGGAGTGTGTGCGTGTGGAGTGTGTGCGTGTGGAGTGTGTGCGTGTGGAGTGTGTGTGCGTGTGGAGTGTGTGTGCGTGTGGAGTGTGTGTGTGTGCGTGTGGAGTGTGTGTGTGTGCGTGTGGAGTGTGTGTGTGTGCGTGTGGAGTGTGTGTGTGCGTGTGGAGTGTGTGTGTGCGTGTGGAGTGTGTGTGCGTGTGGAGTGTGTGTGCGTGTGGAGTGTGTGTGCGTGTGGAGTGTGTGTGTGTGTGGAGTGTGTGTGTGTGTGTGTGGAGTGTGTGTGTGTGCGTGTGGAGTGTGTGTGTGTGCGTGTGGAGTGTGTGTGTGTGCGTGTGGAGTGTGTGTGTGTGCGTGTGGAGTGTGTGTGTGTGCGTGTGGAGTGTGTGTGTGTGCGTGTGGAGTGTGTGCGTGTGTGTGGAGTGTGTGTGTGTGCGTGTGGAGTGTGTGTGTGTGTGTGGAGTGTGTGTGTGTGCGTGTGGAGTGTGTGTGTGTGCGTGTGGAGTGTGTGTGTGTGCGTGTGGAGTGTGTGTGTGTGCGTGTGGAGTGTGTGTGTGTGCGTGTGGAGTGTGTGTGTGTGCGTGTGGAGTGTGCGTGTGTGTGTGTGGAGTGTGTGTGTGTGGAGTGTGTGTGTGGAGTGTGTGTGTGCGTGTGGAGTGTGTGCGTGTGGAGTGTGTGTGTGCGTGTGGAGTGTGTGCGTGTGGAGTGTGTGCGTGTGGAGTGTGTGCGTGTGGAGTGTGTGCGTGTGGAGTGTGTGCGTGTGGAGTGTGTGTGCGTGTGGAGTGTGTGTGCGTGTGGAGTGTGTGTGTGTGCGTGTGGAGTGTGTGTGTGTGCGTGTGGAGTGTGTGTGTGTGCGTGTGGAGTGTGTGTGTGCGTGTGGAGTGTGTGTGTGCGTGTGGAGTGTGTGTGCGTGTGGAGTGTGTGTGCGTGTGGAGTGTGTGTGCGTGTGGAGTGTGTGTGCGTGTGGAGTGTGTGTGTGTGCGTGTGGAGTGTGTGTGTGTGTGTGGAGTGTGTGTGTGTAACCTGCATGTAGCATGTGTGTGTGCTTATCTTTACCAATACTCACATTCGTGGTAAAGGCACAAATACCTGCACGACAAAGGCTGTGGTAGTAAAGGCATCATTGTAAAGGCTGTTTCTGCGAGGGCACGGGAAGAGCAAGCACTTAGAACATTTAAGGTGGGAAAAGAAACGAAAGAAAACAATGCTTTTTTAATGACAAATTTGCAATCCTAAATAGAATTTCGATCCATGAGTCACGAGTCACAGCCACTCAAAAGGCCATCAATAAAAACAAAAAACTTGAAGGGAATGTGAATCGTGATCCAGAATGACTTGTGAGTACAAAAAAAATAACAGAAAAACAGAAAAAAAAGAAGCAAAGGGGTGGATACAAAATAAAAGGCAAAGTTTAAAACAAATGCTGTCTTTGAAAAGAGTTATTGGGTATATGTATGCTCTAAGAGGATCAAGGAAGTAGGTATTTGACACAGTTTTGCATGTTGGCTAAGAATATGGCAATACCAAGATGAGTAAGGTGCACATCGCCTTTACAGAAGCCACTGGGCATGTCGGAAATACTGTTGTAATGGTAGAGAGATGACACACCATGGTCGCAGAAGAATGCTGAAACAAGGTTGTTTACATTCTTCCTGGCTTTTCTGAATTGAGGACATTACTTGGTAGTTAAAATACATTTTTGTCTCTGACTAATATAATGTTAGCAACACAAATTGTAATTAAAAGGAAAATAGACATGATTTATCTAAAGGTGCCTTTCATACTAATACCAAAACTTTGCCCACCAAAGCTAACCAGGAGAAAATTAGTTGGCTGACAATTGAACATGCTTTCCAACATTTGTAGAGCATCGCACCGCTTCTTCAACCCAAATAATGGCAACATCAGAAAACTCCAATGACATGCCAATACCATTGTTTTTAGCAAAAAACATGAAGCCGGTAGATCCAACTATCAACTAACACCCAAAACAAGCTCTTCTTGCAAGATGCCCCCCCACACTGCACATCTTCAGGAAGACCCTCAAGACCTGGCTCTTCGACTTACTGGAGATGCTTCCCCACTCCCCCAACACCTTGAGACCCTCACGGGCATGCGGCGGGCCCTGAGGAGCATATATTTTTTTCTAAACGAATGTTGGGCCCGCAACATGCCCGGTGTGCGGCGGGCCCAGGTGCCATTCTTTTTGGGCCCGCCGCACACGGGGCACGCGGCGGGGCCTCAGGGGCATAATTTTGTTTTTAAACACGTATATGTAGCCTTTAAGCCAAACAAAGTGTCTTCATTGTAAATACACCAAATATACATAGCTTTAGCTTGTTAAATACTTTAAAAAACGAAGATATCTGTGTTTGTTGTAGGAAAAACTGCAAACTAAAATGCCGCAAAATTGCCGCTAAATTTCCCTATTTGTGCCGCTAAATTTCCATATTTGTGCCGCTAAATTTGCTAATCCATGCCGCTATATCCTGGGGGTCTGATAAATAAGAATGTGATCTGCATACAGGGAGATCTCATCTTCACAATCCGGCTTCCAGCGGAGTCCACGGATCATGGGATCCCCCAAATCCAGGTGGCCAGGGGCTCCAGAGTCAATGCGAACAACAGGGGGGACAGCCGGCATCCCTGCCTCCTTCCCCTCCGCAACTCAAAGATACGTGAAATATTGCCATTCACTGAAACCTGTGCCAGTGGCTTTTCTTATAGGAGTTTTACCCAGCTTAAAAATGTCAGCCCGAAGCCTAACCTCTCTAATATTGCATACAAAAAGGGCCATTCCACTTCATCAAACGCCATACGAGCCTCTAGTGAAATTCTCAATGAATCTTCTTCTATAGACTCTGCGCTGCCCAGGACCCCATACAGACGCCTGAGGCTCAGCACTGTTGCGTTTCGGCATAAAGCCGGATTGGTCGGGCTCAATCAATGACGATATCACAGGGAGCAGGCGGTTTGCTAATAACTTTGCAAGGATTTTTTGGTTTGGCGTTCAAGAGAGATTGGGCCGTACAAGCCGCATTTGTCTGGGGCCTTGCCCGGCTTTGGAATCACCACAATATAGTGGCCACTCGCTGGTCCTTAGGAAGTATCTTTTTATCATAGCTTTCACTAAACATGTTCTGCAGCAGGGGCAGCACTTTGGTTGCTGTTTTGTATAGTTCGAGTGGCAGGCCGTTGGGGCCGCTGGCCTTACCGGATTAAGGTCTCCTAATCACTGCTTTATATGCCTCCCAAAGGAGGCACGCCAAACTTACTGTACCAGTGTTTTCTGCAATGTATTGGTCTGGTGCTTCTTGTATTTTAGATCTGATTGTAGGAATTTGAAGATACCAGGGGTTAATCTTACCCAATCATACCTGCCTGGGATCTGCTATTTCGTAATGAACACATAGTGGAGAGTGGTCGGAAATCCCACAGGCCAGAGTGTAGGCCTCCCTGAAGTGAGGTGCCTGCTGTGTCGGCGCAAGAAGGTAGTCGATGCGGGACATACTACAATGCGCCCCAGAGTGGTGTGTGTATTGTCGTGCAATGGGGTTAAGTCTTCTCCAAATGCCATGCAATCCCATTGCCCGCACGAAGTCGCCCAATGCCGCTCCCGCTTGGTCTTGCGACCGTGACTGCGCAATGCCTGGAAGAGTGCTATGTTGCAATCCCCCCAATCATCACCACCCCCCCAGGAGCTTCAAAAGAAGAGCCCCTATTTCCGGCAGGTCCAGCGATTGCTGTCTAGTTGGAATATATATCTAGATTAAGTTAAAGGTGCGTCCCTCCCAGCCGCCCGAAACCGCCACTAGCCTACCCTGCGGATTGTGTGTAACATCAGGATTCGTAAGGGGAAAGGAAGTGCACACTAGTATCCCGACTCCTCTAGAGCCCCTAGTGTACCTGGAGTGTGCAAGCAGCTTGTATCCTGATCGATTGAGTTCCCCGTAGTGTGTTCCTTGGATATGCGTTATGTCTGGCGCATGTCTCTTGGGAAACTGGAGGACTATCCGCCTTTTTATTTTGTCCCCCAACCCGTTCACGTTCCAGGAAAGAAAGTTGAAACTTTTCTTTCCACCCGGTAGGGGGCCAGCATCTGATTCCTGGGTGCCATTTGACTCCACTGGGCTATTGTGTATTATGCCTGAAGTGTCACCAAGTAAATCATTTATCTATGTCGGCCCCGGAACATAGAGTCTATGGGGTGGGCGAGGTTGAGAGCCGGTCAGGGGAACCTCCATCCCTGTCTTATCTTCAATGCGGTTGTCGTAGATGGCAAAACATTGGGAATGTTTTTTTTTTTTTGTTCTATATACAAACTCCCCTGCCTCCCTGCACTACGGGTTAAAACTGCCCGCCACCCCAACTATGCAGAGTGCCTCTAACCCCAAAACACATTTGAAACTTTTGAGGAGCGGAAACTGCCGCTACCTTCACCACTGAGCCTCATACTTTTCACTGCCAAAGTACCTCGCAATCAAATCCCATAACTGTTGGTGTAGAGTTCTCGAGACCCCGTTACACAACGAGAATTACCCCAAGCAACTAGGTCAAGTCTGAATCTCGACTCTCTCTGCCATTCAACAGTCCCGCTTGGAGTGCGTCGGAGTGCACGAGGAGCGTGAGCGTGAACGAAGCTGAAGTCCGGAGCGGCGAGTGGCAAGTGAGGCGGCCCGGCGAGATACCAACGGATGTTTGCACTGAAATCCCCCACCTACACCCCCCCTATAGCCACAGCTACAGAGCATTGGATTGTTGGATTCTTGCCCCGCTCTGGGCATACATCCCACCCATCCCACTTTGCCTCAAACCTGCCTCCAATCTCGAGCCCTGAGGTGCGGTGGATAGGCAGCAGCTAACACAGCCCAGCTGGGGGTCGGAGCTGCAGTGCCACCCGTCTTTGCGGAGGCGGCCGGCATCAACTGGTGCGGCTTGTGGGTCAGTTGGTTGCTTTGTTCTGTTTTGTTCCACCCAGGAGCTGGGTTCGTTGTGCTGCCCGTGGACCGACAAACCACTCTGTGTTTCCCCGGTTGGGAAGAGGTCGGGCAGGGACAAGGGGAGTGGCAGGGGAGAGGCTGAGTTGGACGCCAAAAGCAACAAGATTTAAAAAACGTATATACCTCAACCATCTTATTTGGAAAACAGCCCGGTCTTTACAGCCTTTGACAAGTGTTATAAAACAAACTGTAGGAAGATTCATTGATGCAAATTCACTGCTTCCACACCAGTCGGAGAGGATCCCTGGTTACGCTGTCGGAAGTTGGAGTCTTTGGAAAGGGAGAAGTCTGCACACGGTGTACACGGAGTTCCAGGAGCTCTCGGTCGGAGCCGGAGTTTGAGCTGAGCTGAGCAGGACTAAGCGGGACTAGTGATTACTGCCTCTGTGATCTTTGCTTGCTAACCCCTGACAGCCTGCAGCTGCCTGCTCCGCTTCTCTCCCCCAGCCGTGAGAATGCCGCGCTGACCTGCTCTATCCTGATCAGTGGCCCCCGCAGCACCCTCCACAGGTTTGTCAGAAGAGGAGGAGGTGGTGTGTGGCGGGATCTGTGAGTGTGGACTGTGCTTGGGGGGCGTAGTCCAGAGGAGAGACTGTGGAGTGCGGACAGTGACTGGCAGTGGAGGCAGGGGGGCAGGGGGAGCGGCTTGGGAGCAGTTCAGCAGCTCATCCCCCTGACAATACAGACCGTACGTTGCTGCCCTGCGCCTACTGCCCGCTGTCTCGCTCCATACCCCCACCGGGAGTGAGGCAAAGTTGGAGTTAGAGCAGAGAGCAGTTTGGCCACCCTGCAATGCACTTCTATCGGGGAGGAAGTGCACGTGTCTGGAACAATTCCCAGAGGGGGTGACAACAGCACTAACAGCAGGAGCGAGGGGCAAGAGAGCACAGCCACCGTTACGGGGTGGCAGCGGAGTGTGTGCCTGGTGAGTCTGCAGAAGCGACCCACCCAGGTTGGGGCAGCTTGCAGGCTCTTCTGAGTGCCCTGCCTCAGGAAGCTGAGCAGAAGGGAAGAAAAAAGCTGCGGGCTTGCGGAAAGGAATCTGGTGAATCGAGGAAGGGGGTTCAAGGAGGCTGAAAGAGTCTAGAGGTCAGGAGAAGGTGAACAGTGTATAACAGCACTTCAATTTAAAACAAATACATATCATTCAAACTTTTAGCTATGGGTTCAGGCAGGGTGAGGAAGGCATTGGGAGAAAAAATAGTTACTCATTAAAGCCTAGCCAAAAGGAAAAAAGGCGACCAACCAGTAACAGTAAATGGTGGAAGTTCTACATTGAAGAGCCAGCTAATCTCACCTATTGCGTCTATGTTTGAAAAATCAATGTTAAACAGAAAAACTGACAAACTCAAGATTTCACTACTTAAAGGATCCCTGTTCATCTCAACTGTGATACACCTGGAGAAACATCAGGTCTGATGACCCCGTTGGCACCCCAAATAATCGTACCACGGATACTCCAAAGTGGGGCAAGAGCTGGTTGAAGAACCTACCCCAAGGAAATTACTTAAACTCCATTGAGACGCGAGACCTGAACAAACAGATAGTGAAGCTAAAGATTCAAGATAGTCTAGCCGGGGTAACCTCACCACATAGCGCCATAATAACAACAGCAACAGTACATGCTGCGCGATACGACATCAGTTTTAGTTCGTAACATCAACATCACAAACTTCTTCCTGCCTCTAGTAAAACTTGTGGGGAAAGTACGCCATGTAGTTAGGCTACAACACAAAAGCACTATGATCTGAATACATCAAACAGCTGCTCCTTACAAACTGTTGAGCATGGACAAGAAGTTAGCCTAAATGACTTGCAATCAAACATAGATGATCTAGTACACCTTTGGTCAAACCAAGGTCTATCTCTCTAACTGACTTGGATGACTCAAGGGCGAGTAAACATGTGGAAGGTACACAGGAGATAATGGTGGATGGAAATGAAGATGAGGAGTTGATCGCTTCATGGGAGAGCAAACCTGTGGAAGACACACACGTGGTAGAGGTGGAGGCCCAAGGAAGGGTTGAAGAGGAAAAACAGATGTTTAGCCCAAACCACATTGGGGGGGGGGGGGGGGGGGAAAGACAAAACATCTGATCTTAGAGCCAACTTTCAATCAAATCCAACAGCGAAATCTGGAGATTCACCTGAAAAAGGGGCAAGTAACATCAAAAGCAATAAAAATGGGCAAACAGAATGAATTCCATCGGTACTCCAAGCACTACAAATGTCGACAGCTATGTTAATAATGCAGTCGGATAAATTGGACGTACAAATAGATCTTATGAATATCATTACATCATATATAGCTCGAATGAATACAAAACTTGAAGACTTAACAAATTTAATAAAGAGTACAACCAATTTACTCACCATGGGAATTAACCTGCACATGTGGACCAATAATAGACAAATTAGGTTTTCTTCCGACAATATTGGAACAGATACTCTGCCTAAATAAGCGCTTGGTTTTGCCAGCTGTGAATCTAGAGACTGCCCATACAATAAAATCAGAGGTAACTGCAAGTCAGAACCATGCACAGGCACCCACAAATATAACTCGAGAACAAAAGAAAGAATTTCCACTTCTCACTGCTGAGACGGTGGTTCTTATAGGAAATGATCAGAGTGTCACAACAGAGCAATCTGAAAAGAAGAGGTCTCAATCGAGAAGGCAAAAGAAGGAAAGGAAAGCAGGAAACAGGATGAATGATCCTAAACCGCAGCAAGGGAAAAGAGTATATGCCATCTTTTTAAAAACAACCGGTGAGGCCCAAGAAGAACATCGTCCTGGAACAACACTGGATAGTGTTACAAGTAACACACATACCTCAAGTGAAGGACCCAAAGGCACAGGAGGTAGCCCCCAGGAATTACATTAATAATGTAATTTCAATGGAAATCTAGGACTGCTCATCAACATCATTTAAAAATACCATGAAAACCGAGTCAAAGGGAATACTTGTAGTAGCCACAATAAAGCATGGAGAAAGGAATTGTATATATAAAGAGTTAGACAAAGTGGAAAGCAAAAACAAGCCTCAAAAAGACGATCTGTCCTCACCAATGCGGCCACCGGTACAAGAAAATAAGGAGGAAGAAGGAAAAGATAGGGTCATCACAGAGGGAAACATATAAACTCCCCAAAAAACATGTTGCAATGAAGCAAGATACTCTGTTAAGTGCTCAAAAATTAAGAACGGATCTAGTGGTAAACAGGGAACATACTAATACTAATAATTGGAAATCTGTTACTGGGGCAACTACATACGCTGAGAAAGTAGACAACTTTTTTACCTCGACATCCAGTAAAAGAAGTGGCAGATCAATGTACTCCAGTAGTATCTCAAAATCCTATACAAACTAGGCAGCAATGTCCCTCTTATGGTCACCTAAGTATCTGTATTCCCAATCAAATTAAATCTCAGTCGAATAATATGGAAGACAAAGATCTAAGAAGGGGATTGGTATCTAGTACCCAGGTAACTCACCAGGTAATATGGACCCCAGAATATGAAACACAGGGCAACTATAATATCCTAAATAGAGGCAATATTATGAAACTTATGGCAGAAACTCAGTAACTAAAACACATACAATCATCAGATCTTGTTGCTGTCCAGTTTCTACCAGGAGATAATAACACAACAAAAGAACGAACATTAACTACGTGGCAGACGTCTGAGTTAGCGCAGCTAATACTAAGTAGCTCGGATCAATTTTCAGCCTGGGGAATTCAAATATTAGCACTGGTAATACCTCGTTATCCATTTCCACTGAAAGAAATTGAAACGCAGGACACTAAAAGGAAAACAAATCAAAAGGCAGTTTCCACACAGGTTTATTCGATTCTACACAACGCAAGTGGTAGGAGTGGTTCAGTCCAGATTTCAGAGGGATTAGTTACAGAAGTGCAAAGGGAGACTGAACGAAATCAAGATCAATGGAATTGGCTACCCAGTATACTAAGCAACAAAAGCAGTGTCTTGAAATAAGAGAGTTAAGGTTACCAGCTCTTGGAACATAGCTGGAGCTAGGCGATTACTTGAGCAGGGCCTTCCATTAAGGAGTGGGCAGATTGTGATATAATAGCCCTGCAGGAGAAGAGATTCCAATAGCAGGTTTCACCCATTATACAGTAGCTGCGGAAAAATGCAAGCAATACGGTTGTGCGATAGGCAGACTGATAGTTATAAAATAACAACGGAACAGCTGAAATCTCCGGATCCCAGTATACAACTTGTAAATTTCTCAGATCAACACTCAAGTAAAGGTAATACAATGTTATTGATTAATTACTAGACACAACCTAAGGCTCAAAAAAAGGAGAAAAATGCCCTTCTAACTAAAACAATATTGAGATTACGCTGTACTGAGCCCACATGGAATCTAATAGTGACTGGAGACTTTAATTCCAATTTGATATTTACGCCGGATGATGAAATATTAACAGCAGATAAATCATTTCGGAGTGTTCCACAGCAATATTATGCTGGGACTTGTTGTGTGGACCATATTGGTCAGCAACTAGTAACAGATCTTAAATTCCAAGGTATGCATGTGCTAAATGGAAGAACAGATGAAGATTTGCCCACTGTAAAAAAGTATCACGGCCCAAGGGTGCAATCGACGTTAGATTTTACACTTATTACACTTCCTCTGATGCCATCATCAGCTCGCTTCTTCATAGAATACACCACCTTGAGTGATCACTCAGTGCAGCACGTAATTTTTAATCTAAACATCCCAAGATTTCATTTTACTAATACACCAGAGGGCGAAATTACTTCAATAAATCTGAAACGTCTGAAATGGACAAACGCAACCAAAACAGATTTGTTTTTAACAATAAAAGCTCTCCTGGCTGAAGAAACCGAACCCATGAACAGAATACAAGCTTGGTCGCTTTTTCTAAATAAATTAGCAAAAATAATGGACAAACCCGGAATCAGGGTTAAAAGATACAATCAAACGAAAGATCTACAAATGCTAAAGAGAGAACTAAGAAGAGCACAAAGGAATCTGCACTTCGACAAATCCGAGGGGATAATCTGGAGAACATTTCAACAACTGAGAAAACAATTCAAAAAGAGAATGTGGGAATTAAAAAAAGTGAATGCAGAGAGTTTCTCGTCCAAGCTAATTTTCAACGTAAGACATTCAAACTCAAACAAATTCTGGCAGACAATAAATAACTTGTCAAGACCTCGAAATGCATTAACATCGTATATACTAGAGCAGGAATGGGTTAATTTTCTCAGGGAGAAATTTAAACAAACAACTTCAAGACGTGGACGATTGCCAATCACTGACTGACACAGACAACTGAGCATGAATTGATCCCACATATAAATCAGTCATTTTACACAACAGAGGAAATAATAAATCTAATAAATAAAGGTAAAAGTGATGGAGCTCCTGGCCCGAATGGCATTCTGCAAGCCACTTTTAAATGTGATTCAGAGTATTGGTGCTCGCACTTACAAAAACTTTACGCTGATGTAGATATTAACAATCTAGTTCCAGATAGTTGGCAGGGATCAATCATAATCCCTATTTACAAAGGAGGAGGCAGATCCAACCCTACGAATTATAGGCTAATATCCTTACAGGACGTCAAAGCTAAGTATTTTGCCTCACTTATCCTTAAAGATCTGGTTGATTGGTCAAGCGAATGTAATTTAATTCCCAAAAATCAAACCGGATTTAGAAAGGGCATTGGAATTATCTCAAATATCCTGTCGATTTCACTGATTGCTGAAAAATGTAAAAACAAGAAACAGGACCTACATCTGTGCTATATAGATTGAAAAGCTGCTTTTGTCAGCGTAGACCGGAAACTAATGTGGACTAAATTTAAATCCTGGAATATACCAGAGAGAATACTTGGGGGTCTACTGCTGTTTTATACAGACACCTGGGTTTGTGTGAAGCTTGGGAATGGAGGTAGAATTTCCAGAAGGGTGTATACCACCATGGGTCTAAAACAGGGGTGCGTGTTGGCCCCGCACCTATTTAATTTATTCATCTTAGACCTATCTGGAAAGCTCGATGGTATTAACTCACATTCACCGAAGTTGGGCAAACTACAATTATCGCATCTTGCTTACGCAGACAATATTGTTCTTTTGAGCTTAAAGGTGGGTTTGACAAGACTATTAAACAAACTCTCTGAATTTCTGACTGTAAATAAATTGGAACTCAATTTATCCAAAACTAAATCAATGCTCATTACAAACCGAATAGCCTCTTATCATAACAGGCTAAAAGGCAACTTATTAGAGAAATAATCATGCTACAAGTATTTGGGATTTTATGAAGATAAGTTATCCTTTCAAGACCAGAAAAAATATGACGCAGCGAGCGGGGGCTCAAACATTTGCCCTTAAAGCACTTGCCAAGAAACTGATGTGACCTTTATTAAGACCGCTATTGATGACTATTTCTGCTAATGTACTGCCAACACTATCATACGCCAGTGCCGCTATGCATGGGAAGGACTCAAACTCTAAACAAGCTGATAACAAGTATTTATAAAAAGGTTCTACAGCTCCCCAAGACTGCCTCACCAGCGCAGATGTGCTTAGAATTTGGGCTATTGAATGAACATTGGGAAGACTTTTTTTTTTTTCTTCTTTTTTTTCTTTTTCCGGTCCAGTACAGTAGAAAAACTGCACATTACAGATATGCATACGAACGGTTACATTACATGCCCAGGCAATCAAAACACAATTATACAATTATCCAAAATACTGCAGATTCACGTTGTATATAAAATTAGAGGATCAACGCAAGGTGACAGATACCAGTCTTGCAAGACTCTTCCACTTGCCTTGTTTTAGTCCATAGTCCACTCCTCCCCTCACCCGTCCCACTATTTTGCTGAGGTAACAACAGGATACAGTCCACTTCAACAAACACACCTCCGTCCCAGTCTAGCATCAATCATTGGTCTGTGTGGTTTCTAAATATTGTATCAGTGGTTCCCAAAGGTCCCTTGGCCGAGAAGCCTGTGGTAGCTCTTCCGCATATGTTTCCAATTGTGTCTTGCAGTAGATCATATCTGCTATCCAGTCTTTGTATTTCGGTGCAGCCTTGCTGCCCCATTTCATTGCTATATGTCATTTTGCGAGCAGCAAGGCTATTGCTAGGAACTTGCGTCTACTAACTAACTTGATCTTATACATACCTAGTGGACATATTTGGGGGGTATTGGGTATTAGTTCTGCCAGTATAGCGGTCAGTGTGTTGGTTACCTCTGCCCAGTAAGAATGGAGTTGCAAGCACGACCAAGCCACATGCAAGAAATCTGCTGTGGGGGCCCGCATCTGCGGCATTTGTCATCTCTCAAACCATATTTGTGTAGCTGTGCGGGTGTGTAATACACTTGGTGTAGAAACTTGAAGTGTATTATCTTCAAGTTGCAATTGGAAGTCCGTATCCGCAGTTGCATGCAGCTGTAATCCCAGTATTCTATGGAGATGCTTTCACCTTGCATGTTCTCCCATCTCGTTTTTGGTCTATTTTGAGCATGTAATTGTTCTCATTGGACAGTAGTGTATAATTTTGTAACTAGGCCCCGTCGTGTCAGAGACACCAGCAGAGTCTGCAGTGTATTATGTGTCTGCGGTTCATCTGGGAAAGTGGGGTATAATGCTCTGAGCGCTGCGCGCAGTCTCATATATGCAAAGGTTTTCAGTGGAGTGTGGTGTGTGCACAGGGTTATATCATTATGCGATATAAACTGCCCATGCGGGAAAACATCCCCCAATTTACGAAATCCCATAACGTTTAATAAGTGTAGCATTTGGGATTCTTGCATCACTAAAAGTTGTGGATGGTGAGACAGCGGGAGCACTGGTGCATACGTTGGGAGTTTATACGCTCGTTTTGCTAATGTATGCCATGCTTTAGAGGTGCACGTTGCCGGGTATATCCCTGTAGATGGAGTATGTCGTTGGGGAGATGAGACCAGTGCTAATAATGGGGTGGGAAGCATATTTTCATGTTACACAGCTATATGTGGTATGTGTCCATCTGGGTGTAACCAGTAGTGGGCATATTGTGCCTGTGCACAGTAGTAGTAAAGTTGAAGGTCTGGAGCCCCAAAACCTCCTTGCGGTATGGTCTAACATTGGGAAGACTCTACACGTACATAAAGGTGTGGTATCGGATAAGACAAAATGTAGAGGAAAATAGTCTCAACGAATCTTTATGGCTAGAATTGGAACAGGAAAAAAACTTGCCAGCCTAAAAATTCTTGGAACATGTGCTAAAAGTTACTTGTACTACTGATCTCTGGACTAAAAATATGCCCTATCCATCATTCAAGCTAGCACTAAACAAAGCGGCAAAGTTCCATTAATTGCTGATTGATAAAGGCATATTTTCTAAAAGATCTAATTCCTGGACAGTGATCAATAGCTATAAAAAACTGAAACAAGCGGCCTATTTGGACTCCACTTTTTCTATTCATGTAAAAAGACAATTAATGGCATTACGGTTTGGAAAGTTCCCCACTCTTGCGGACGCCCTGAAATGGAAGCATATGGAGAACCAAAAATGCCGGCTTTGTGGCAATAAAAAGGGAGATTTGGTTCATCTTGTATGCCACTGTAAGATACTGCAACCAGCGCAAATTACCTTTCTGCGGAGAGCATTTTTGGACAGAAGAATCAAATCGTGTAGAACCGCTATTATAAGAGGACTGGACTCAACCGACTCACAAATTAATTGCAAATTGATAAAGTTTGTATGCATTCATGAACAAGAACTGAAAGCAAAAGTATCTTAATGAGACATGCTGGAGAATATTTGAACAATTGTGTATATCTTAATGATGTTTTTTAGAATTCAATAATGTAATTTATTTTTTTAGGATTTTTTGAAATTGTGAATAATATTGCTATGGTTTTAATTAACTGAACAATAAACTATTATTACAGTCCCGCTTGTCTCCACTCTAGTGGCTTCATCTCTAAAATAGTCCTAGTCCCAATTATTTAATATCATCTGTGTCTTAGCCTTTCTGCTTCTCTGTGTGACTCACGGCACTGCCTCGTGTCGATACTCTTCTGTGCGACAGCGCCTACTCCGTCGTCTCTCTTTCCGCACCGCCCCTCTGGCCAACTGTCTGCCATCCCTCTAGCCAGGAACAGGCCTCCTCCGGGGTTTTGAAGAACCATGTTTTGATGTCTCCCACCTCTCTCAGCCTTTCCGGGAAGATCATTGCATATTTCAGCTCCCTCTTCCTTAGAGCGTTCTCCACCTCAAGAAATGAACGCTGGGCTGGGCTGGGCATACTTGTCCATCTTTGTTTTGAGGGCCATCCGTTGCCATTTTGTGGCGCCTTTCATTGTCCCGGGTGAGGGATGGGGGGGGGGGGGGGGATAGCCCGCTGCCTACCAGGGGCCGTGTGACCACCTGCGGCCTGTCGGGAGTCCCAATCTGGCCCCGATGCCATCCCCAGGCAATGCTTCTCAACCATCTGGGATCTGCGTAATGCCACTTTGGTGGTAATTTCAATTCTCCAGGTCCTCACCGGCTCAATAAAGGGGTTTACGGGAAGGCAGAGTGGCTAATAGGCACCACCCACCGTCCTTGTGGGCTGATATCCCTCAGCGCCCCACGTCCCTAGATTTCTTTGCCGGTCGCACCACTTATTGTTCGGAGATCGTTACGCCTCTTGCGCCCTGCGGTAGTGGTCACCACTGCAGGCAGCCTCCAGCCACGCCTCCCGCCCTCTATCCACGATTTCTCCAGCTGATACGCTTACTACTGTATGCCCAGGGGAGAGGACTCTATGCACCTCTTGTTTATCGGGCATAATTAATGTCAACCTTTCTCTGCATTGGGAGCCACCTAAAACGCTCCCCTCAACTCCGTATCACTCCTGGAGAGTTAGTTGCCGCCGCCGAGTCATGCATATTTGCTGCGGTGCGGGTACTTTCACTCTGGCGGCCCCGATGTGAGGCCCGGCAAGCCGCGGGTATGCTTAGGGGCTCCCGCCGACGTCGCACCACTTCCAGGCCGGCATTGCCCCGCCCTCCTCCTCTCTGCCTCCAGGTGTTCGATGGGCAGCTAACTCATATGTGGTCTCCGAGGGCTTCCCGCTGGACAAACTTCGCTCCCACCAGTCCAGCTCCGTTCCCCCACACGACTCTGGTCACTCCAGCCATGGTTCAGATAAATGTTGGGATTTACAGGGGAATATCGAGGACGGCTGGTAGGAGCTTCTTTAAGCTGCGCCCATTGCGCTCGGCAGCTGGCCACGCCTGCGGAATGTGTCATTATTAAACCGCAAAGTTTTGTGGAGGTGGTCGAGCCAACAAAGTAACGGGGAGATCCGAGCCAAGGTTCTGGCTTGGATCTTGGAGCCCGTGCAAGAGCCAAGCCCTGAAAATATTTAACTGGTAAATTATACAGAAAACATCACGCAAAATAAGATAAATTCACTACAAAATTCAAAAAGTCTACTTCAACATGTGAAAGATTTGACATGAATACATCACATTATATAGCATTCAATTGAGAAGTACTTCATTAAAACGGATAGGTTTTAAACATGAAGCATTAGTGAACTAAGAGGCAAGACAATTTTCATGTATACCCTGTATGCGACCCAGGTTATTATAGAGCAGCTTTATAGTCTGTTAAATGAAACGCACTCGATTTTTGTCCAATTGTTATTCTGAACTCATATTTGAAAGTGCTTTCATACACAATCATGAAGAAAAGAGTTTTGCTGGAATAAAATATTTGCCTAAGATCAAACAATTTAAGCAGGGAAGCAAAGATTTTTCCAGGTTTTCTGGTGTCGCTGTACGAATCGGATAGTAAACGGTCATCTATCTGCCTTTCCTTCTGTTAAAGCTTTCTCTTTACTTCTTTGTGCATTTTTCTGCAGTTTTTACATGTGCACCAGTTACATTCCACAAGGTCACCATTTATTGTTTATAGGCATAGGTAGAGTAAGTGAATTGTTTAGAATGACAGCAGGTTGAGCTTACTCTGAGATTCAAACCTGTATCCCTAGCTCCAAAGTCTACAACTCTGGGTGTAACTCCTCATCCAGGGATCGGGAGGGAGGCAGGCAGAAGCCAGATAAAAGCTTGCTCTGTTATGAGCTTGAGGTTCCAACATGAGCCAGAGCTAGGCTTCAGACTCTAGCCTCGTTCGAGCTTTCAGTGGCTTGCCCACCTTCAATGTTTTGTAAACATTTAATTACAATGAAAGCTACTATTCTTAGTTTAGCTACTTCATACCACTGCATACGTATACATCTCATGATAAATAATATGTAAAACTGAGTACATGTAAACATTGGATTGTCAAAAGAAAGGAAAGAAAATGTTATATATAAACGTGTATATATACACTCATTCTTTCCCTTCTCGTGACAATCGTTTACCTGTATACAGATTTTTAAATATTGTTATTCATTTTGATGTTCTCTCGTTTTTGACATTAGTGTATATTTCTACTTGCCAGTCTGTTTGTGAAGACCTCTGATGCCTGTTGGGCATTGTGTATGAAAATCTACAAAAATAAAAGCGTGCACTTTTTGTTTTTAGATCAAACAAAAAAGAATTCGCTTTTTTTGACTAATGGAGAATTAAAATCTACATTACTTCATCACCTGAAAGCTTTATTTAGGTGGTCTGGTAGAAACATTGACATTTAACATTGAGTTTTCAGTGCTCTTAATGGCATATTTGCACGTGTTCAACTGCAATCCCATCCTCTTTATCAACTAGCTTAATTTAAAAAAAATTGGAGGAGCAGATATATAAGTATTTGTAGGACATTGCAGTTCAGTTTCATATTATGACACTGAACATTTCCATTGCGGATCAGTCTTATTTAATTTTGAAGAATTATGCTCTCAGTAGCTTGCGGGTGTCCGTTCTTATTCACTTGCAACCTGTGAGGGCTTGCAATCCTCGGAATAAAGAACCGTTGCAAATTGCTCATGATTTCACCCAATCTGTGGTGTGCAAGGCATTATTTTGCACTCTAACCCTCCATTTGCCACAAGGTTTTCCTTGGCATAAATTAAGGGTGCAAACCCATATCTCACACAGTTTGCACCAGAGCTGTAAACCCAGTTCAGGAACAAATAAAAATTTGCACATGAAACTGCATTAGCTGCCCAATAGTAATCCGGGTTGAGTGAGCTGACGACTAAGACTGTGGATAAGCGTGAATCCATTACAATGTTGGCGATACTGCAGAAAGCAAACAAGAGAGACTTCGAATAAATAAAAGACTGAATGTTACAAAAAATGAGTAAGATAAGAGGCATGTCCGAGAGTTAGCGAATGAACAATGAAAACGGTAGTACATTCAACAATTTTGAACCGGTTTAGTACCAAGATCGCACATGCATCCCAGCAGTACCTAATTTGAGCTCGTGGTTGCAAGTGTGCACCGCTGCCACTTAATTATCTGGATCAGGGCACTTTAAGTTTGGTGGTGGTCCCGAATGTTATATATAAAATATTTTGCTAGTTTGGTGGAGAACCAAAATTCTGAGAGATGCCCGCCAGTCTGCATTGGGTCTAAATGAAAGTGTGCCTGCCACCTAGAAAAAAAGACCTTCAACCATGCTGCACTTGTCTTTTGTCTCTTAGAGGCCCAGTCCACGATTTCCCTCTCCAAATGGGAACATGAAAGTACTGGAATACTTCCTGAGTGCCCTTTAAAGTGATCTTTGTCAGCATAGAGTTTTTTGGTAAAACTATGTCAAACTTGGGTCTAAGATACACTGTTGGACACGGTTTTCAAATTTTTCTTTGGGCTAAACCTTTGTTGAGAAAGGCAAGCTCCCTGGCTTTGTTGGCTGAAATCCAGCTTTGGGCATTGGCCATACTGGCAGCAAGCAGCACCAATGGCATAAGTGGTCTATGCCAATGGGAGAAGTGGTTGGGGTCCCCTAAAACAAAAGTTGGCATCTTAACGTATTTTTTGTTTGTTTTTACAAATTAAGCGCTGCATCGAAGGTTGAGTTGGCATCCTGGAGGTGCAGCCCAAAGTATTTGGTTGGTAGAATATGTAGAGGGCTATTCAGAGGCGAGCATGAGAAGCTGAATCTGCGATCAGGGGTTGTCGGCAGAAAGAAGACTGGGTAGGGGACAAGCTGCAGTGAATTGGGAGCAAAGCATAGTAACATCAACAAAACTGCAGACGATCAAACCAGATAGTCCAGTGTTTCACACACTAGTTTGGTAGACCTTTTCCTATTTGAAAACAAAACACGTTTTTCAAGCGAAGTTCACCAGAATAAGCTTGCAATATAATAAACATGGATAATATGTAACATAGTCCCGCCTTGCCACGTTGCATTCAGATGACATTAACAAACACGCCTTCGGCCCTATGGTTTATTGTCACCAGAACCCCTCAATTGCAATATTGGACCATCTGACACAGTTACCCAAATAAATGTGCCCTAATCGCACAAGTTATTTAGAACAAGGATACTAATAAAATAAGATTAACACAGTTATATACCCTTATCAGTCACTAGTATATGGTACTAAGAAACCCAGGGCATAGGTACCCCGGAGGTCTCACATGGGCTGAAGCATGCATTATGCCACCTATGGGAGACCATGCAAAATGGAACTACAGGTCGCCATTGCAGCCCGTGTAAGTTGATGCGTGCACCACTTAAGAAAGATATAGCTTTACTAAACTGAAGGGTCACTGAATTTAAAACCTATAATTCACCCCTATAGCAGGCCTTTGCAATCCTGAAGGCAGGCTGCTTGGTTCTAAGTGAGAGGGTGCCCCTGCTTGAGCAGGACACCCCTGCAGCCTATGGAGTCCATTCTCCTGGGTTGTCAGTGAAGCAGCCATTTACTATATGGAGGGACACCGCATAATTACGTGATGACCATCTCGAAAATGGCTGCCACGAATCCTATCATGTTTGGTATCAAACATGTTGGAATCATACCCCCACACCGTAATTGGTGTGGGGGTATGATTCCAAGCCCTGGAAGAACCCTCTGTTAGGCTCTGTGTTCCCGGTACCAGTCTTCTAGACCCGGACAGCATAAAATGGTTGTTGCCGAACAGACACATTTCTGCCCTCCTGCTGCTGAGTCAAGCTAGAGCAGAGTAAGGCAGAACATAGTCATCTTGTCACAGGGAGATGTGACCAGCTCCCAGACAGGATTTAGTGTATTGGGACTGGGTGGGTGCGCTTGCCAGCGCCAGATAGTCTGCATGAGAGGAACACTTGGTGTCCCCGTGCATAGTCCAGTTCAAACCACTTCTGGGAGCCGTTGGCTCCTGCTCTGGCGTGAAACTGGACAAGGGACTTGGGAGTAAACTCCCTCCCCTGTCCTGTCCCCTGAATCTTCCCAACCCTTTCCCTAGGGTACTTGAGGGCATACCTGGGTGTAGGTCCCAAGATTCGTCGTGGAATAAGATTCAGATCAGACACCACTGCACTTCTACGGTCTGGGCACTCTGGACTTCGTTTGGGCCTGACTTTGTCTCCCTTCCAGTCTGCTAAATCGCCTGTGCATCATACCTTCCAAGGCCTGTGAAGCATCAAAGACTTGAGGCACGGGGACAAGACTGATTTACATATAGCTGGGTCTGAACTGAGATGGCGAAGTGAGCTAAAGAACAATGATGGATTCAACCCAGATCTGTGACTTGGGGTGGGTGGGGGGAGTGTCTGAAAAGTTTCAGCGCTCTGTCCATCATCTCCTTGTGGTTACTAAGCATCAAAGACAACTGAAGTAATCTCCCTTGGAGTGAAGGAGTCACTCCCCTGCATTTGCAGGCACCACAACTAAGTCGACCGGTCTGCAGAGCCTGAGCTCCTTCGGACTCCTTGGGCTCTGCAACACAGGTGGTGGTTTTCCACAGCTCCTGAGGCCTGCCCTGTCCTCTCACCAAGTTTGAGGCCAGTATCTCTCGTGGGGGTTGCCATAACCCAACCCCTGTGCACCGCTCACTTGCAGTTGCAAAGGCTTGTTGGCTTCTTTGCAAGAAGATCCTCGGGCTCCAAGTAGCCCCAACCTCGAGCACCTCCAGCGACCAGAATCTTCAGCCACCACGCATCGTGTGCATCATGGCCTGCATCTTTTGGTGAGCTGCAAGAGGTCCTCTCGTGACTCCAATGCCCCGGCCTGTGGGTCCACTTGAGAGTCACACTTGTTATTTTTGGGCTCCCCTGATTGCTCTGGCCTGCCCACACTCCCCTGCTTTTGGTGCGTCCCCTAGACCTTGCTGGTCCCGACGTTGCTCCTTCTTTGATTCCTGTGTGGCTTGCATTTGTCAAGGCTTGTTGTTGCACCCGCCGGACACCGACCCCTCAGCACTCTACATCCTTCGTGGGACAGCTCGTACCTGGGTCCTAGTCTTCCTCAGCGTCGCTTGGTCCTCACAGCTGCAGAGTCAAGGTAATTGTCATCTTCCGTGAAGCATCAGACATCGGAGGGCATTCATATTACAAGTTTCCTGGTAACTCTTGAGTGGCATAGACTCTGTCCCCTCTGCTTTTATGTACACCTCTTAAAGAATCCAAGTTTAGATTCCCACAGACCCTTTCTCCTCTTCCAGCAGCAGCACTTTCCTGAAGTCCTCCATTGGGTTCAATGGCGGTTCCCGACACCACTTCACATTTATGCACCCGGCTTCTGTGGTGTATGTACTAGGGTATCCACTGGTGGGGTGGCTCTCCAACCTTCTGTCTTCCACTGGGTTACTTCAGGGTCCACTGGGAAGGGTCCTTAATCTTTAAAATTCCAACTGCGACTTCCACATAGAGTTGTACGGAGCACACGGTTGTGTTTCCACACTGCACACGCTCTCCGTGGGGTCCCTATCTACTCACCTTGGGTGGTTCCTTGGGGGTCCCATCACTTCTACGTCCTCTCGACACTGTCTTGACCTGAGTTGTGGTTCTAATACCACTTTCTTAGTATATGGTTTGGACCCCCCTGGGGTCACTGTGTATTTCGTGCTATTTACTGTGTTTCTTTGCTAAAGTACTGTGTGCATTGTGTTTATCTCCATGTAGGAGATATTGGAACGTACTAGAGAGTATTATATAATAAATACATATTTTTATAAATACTTGGTGTGGTTCTTTTTCACTTAACCTATGCCGTAAGATTGCATTCTGGTAAAACAAGCTGCTTTACACTCCTTCCGGACTAAGCCTGAAGGCTGCTCTCCACAGCTACCACTTGGAGAGCTTTCTAAGGTTTTCTAACACCTCTAAAATCACCATAAGGATTGTCTGGACTGGTGCAAGGTGCCCACTTACATTAGTGGACATCATATACCAGGCCAGCTTCTCACAGAGTTGATGAGTCTCCAAATGCCACCTACTACCTCCCAGGGGCTATGCTGAGGAATCTTCCAGATCCATTTTAGTACCTAGGGATTTTCTAAAGGTGAGGAATCTGCGGTTAGAATATTCACCAGAAAGAGTGCTACTGAAGTTAAGTAACTTGTTCTTTTCATACATACATTAACATCTTGCATACTCTGGAATAGCACTAATTCTATGAATAATGGTTATACATAGATGGAATCACACTTTTAACCCCCCAAAATGTAGAACAGCACCTTGTACTGTATAAAGTACTCTCATAGACTAGCAAATAAGTAGTTAATAAAGTAGGATAATATGTCGTAAACATATCAACTTGATTTCCACATCCAATATTTAGAAGATCTGTAGTGGGAGAAGAATAATGCTTTAGAAATATTAATACAGAAGGGAGATAATTAATTGCAAAGGAGGCTGACGATGCAGGTTGTTTTAAATTTGATTCTTATAAGAAATGAGTGACAGTGAGTAACTTGGAGGGAGGAAGTTATTGGGCATTTCGAGAAGCACAGGGAATTTAAAATGTTCAGAAGAAAGTTTGTAACTGTTTGTTATAGTAACATTACAGTACGTATACCTTTTGCAATATTTCACTGTAAGGGAATCCTAAAAATCTAATAATGTGGTGAGATTTTAGGTGATTGAAACAGTGTTAGCTTATGTGTTAAACTTGGAGGGTCAGGATATCCTGATCCTTATCTTCCCAACCCTGTTATATTAGAAACCAGATCTATGCAAAGCGGTCTCTTAGATTCACGTTTTGTCACACTTAAACCTACTGGTAACCTTTCCAAAGTGTATCCAATGATGGTGAAATTGCTGTTGTCTCCACTCCCCATAGAGACCACATAAGCTCAAATTTCTACTCACACTGTGTGTGTCATTATTAGACCTGTGCTCTTTCAAGACTTAACAGAAGTCTTATACAGATCAGGTTTTGTATTGTCTATTTTTTCCTTGGAATAATCTTTCTCATCCATATGCATCCAAAAAACCCTAGGTTCTAGATCCAGAGATGCTAATTTTGAGCATGACAGATTCTTCCTCCTAAGAGGAAAACACCTGGCCAAAGCCTTTTTTAGATTACAGAAGGAGGTCTTCACGATGACCACACAGTAGTGTGTTTATTATCTTCATCCAAAGTATGTGCCAATGACTGGCAAATGTGTGAGACTTTCCTGACAAACATTCTAAAGGATAAACAGAGTATACATTTTTCTGCCCATATGAGTGTTCCAACTAAGCATTCCTCTTCTGGGGATTGTTCAGTGAGAACTCCATCGTTCATGCCTTTCTTAAAAGGCACAGAAAAATAAACTCTTGGAATATCCACAAATGAGCACTGCTCAAAATAAAGTGCCCTGGACTAAGGTAGCCTTTGTGAATAGAATATAATCTTTGCCACATTAATTTGCTGTTGTACTTCAATAAAACTCTAAAATGCCTCAAGACAATCAAAACATTCTTGCTGCTAAAATTTGGCGGCTACTCTTTATCCGGCGTCTAGTTTTTTTGTCTAAAGTCTCCTTGATGAGAGCACAATAGTCTTTAACCCTGCTTTCCCACTTTGTCCAGTCAATGCGGATCTACCAAATTGGCAAATGCCTTCAGCAGATTAAAGGGTAATTGTCAAAAGTGGGAATAGGAACTGACTAGTTGGGAGGACAACCCAGCTTTGATCTGTTTGCTTTCCATATGATCATGAGACGTAGATTATCCACTAGTGGGTATTGACTACTAGAATCCAGTGCAGAATCCCTGTAGCTGAATTGGTGCAGGTTGGTCATTCCTCTCCCACGTTTCTTCCGACCTTCAATTTTGAGCAGGAAGGTGAAGCGTGAACCATGCATTTTCGTCCTGATAGCCCCACTATTGGCAAGACATTTTTTTGTTTATATCAGCCTCATCCACGTTTCCAGCCATATCCAATCGACCTCAAACCATACCAAGCTCTTCTTTTCAGCCGGACAGCTCCAGTTATGTGCGGTACTGTGACCCAGTATCTCTTAACAGCTCGGTATCTGAGCTGTAAGAATTTGGTCTCATAGACGTATTTTCTGACTGCTAGTCAAGAACCATGGAGTCATTAAACTATGAAGCCATCAAGTTGAAATAGGCATCCTTTTGTCACAGATGCACTTATCCTGGTCGGCATCAGAAATCTTCTCAACTGCATGAACAGCTCTTATACTTGGTGCACCCTGTTACGTCTGGACTGAAGGGTGTCGTTCAGCGATATCTAGGGTTTGAAGTTCTTACAATTATACAAACCAACGTTAAAGAGCGGTGAGGGTCACAGAACTCGTGTGCACAGGTGAGTATTCTAGGTATATCACTTATTGGCTAGATATTCAAAGAAACCGCTCACTTCTGATGATCCACCGCCCAGAGGTCATCTAACAAAAGATTAAATTCGCACAGTAGGAGCATTCAATTATCATGAGTTCATCCACAATTGATTATTGAAGTCCATAAATAATCAAAATTCCAATGCAAGTCCCTTGTCCACTTGTCTTTATTGACACTTGTTCCAAACTCTTCAAAACACAGATCAATCAGTATTTCAATACAGCCAGCCTACGCATTTCGTCCCCCATTGGACATCATCAGGGCTGAATAATTTTCATGTTACTGTCCATTCTTATTCTTTTTCCAATTTTCCAATATTTCTATTTTATGATGCAAATTCTTTTTATAATGTCGAACGAGTTCCTGTCAATTGCTCTTCCAGCCTTCCTAATCGATTTTCAAAATTTCTATTTTGTGATGCTAATTCTTCTTATTATGTCCAAGCATCTCCATGAAGTTCTCTCCTCTACAGCCAGGCCGTTATCGGGCCTGGCTGCAGAGGAGAGAACTTCATGGACTTTCCCGCTCTCTCGCTCGTCCCACTTTCTGATGGATACATCTGCCAGTGGATTCCTCAGCTTGTGAATATCCCTTGCGCCAGCAACATTCGGAAACTTTTGTAGCAGTCCACGCCGATGAGGTCGAAGACGACGTCACAGAGACACGGCTCCGCTCGCGACTCCGCTGACGTCACCGGCTCCATAAGAAGACCTCGTCGGCGTGATGACGTCAGTTCCCTTTTTTCCGCGCCGTCTAAGCCAACGGATTTCGGGAATCGCTGTTGTTAGCGTCGTGATACTTGGTATCGTTTCAGTGTTGTTCCAGTTTTCTTTGAAAATGTCAACGAAGAAGTCTGGGTTTAAGCCTTGCCGGGAGTGTGGCAAGCATATGTCCATCACTGACCCGCACGAAGACTGCGTGTGGTGCTTGTCCTCAGACCACGATGTGGATGGCTGTACCAGCTGCCGGAAGATGAGTTCTAAGGCGCTGAAGGAACGGGAGGCGAAACTCTTTATTGCCAAAATGAAGAAGGAGAAGAGAGGAAGAAGGAGATCGAGGTCCCGGTCGAAGTCGAGGTCGGTGTCGAAGTCGACTTCGGGACATGCTTCGAGAGCTAAAAAGCACAAGAAGAAAAGAAGGCACTCCTCTCGACACCATTCTGATAAGGGCACGGCGCCGAAGTCGAAGTCACCTGTTCGGCGTCGAAGGAACACTGTCTCTCCTTCTCCTGTGCCGGATTCTCCTGCTGGTCCTTCATCTCCAGTAGTCTCCTTGTCTCAGGCTTCGCCAGTTCCAGCCCAGACTCCGACGCCGGTTCCGGCTCCGGCTCCGGCTCCATCTCCGGCTCCGGAAGAGCTTCAAGCCCCGGGTGAGCCTGCGACGCCGTTGGATCCACCGTCGGCGCCGATTGGCCCGAGTCCGGTGGGGCCTGACCATTATCCTGCCTTTCCTGGGCCAGGTCAGGACCCCTCGCATTACTTGAATGCAATGTATGGGGTGTTCACTCGTGACATGTACGCCCCTGGTGCACCTGCGGGTCCGATGGGTCCGATGGCCTTTAATTTAGGGGTGCCGCAGGTGTATCCTCAGGCCCCTTTCTTCCCATTTTACCCAGCGACGCCGTCTTGGAATCCTCCGGCTCCGAGAACGTCGACGCCGCTTCCATCCTCGCCGGCTCCGGCTCGACCTCGGTCGACGCCGATGGCTCCACCGGATCCACGTTCGGCGCCGGCGCCGTCTGAGTCGATATCGGCGCCGCCGACGCCGGTGGTTCGGATTCGCTCCAGGAGGGAAGCTCAGAGGATGGTTGAAGAGCGGAGATATCTTCAGGAGGAGGCGGAAGATGGTGAATTGGTGGAGTCTGATGAGGTCTTTGATGAGCTCAATGACGCAAGTGGACTAGACCTTTCTCCTGAATGGGAGATTACTCCTCCTCCTGGTGAGCCGTCTAAGGAAGATGCACCCTATTATGCTGTGATAAGGAGAGCTGCGGAGTTGCTTGATCTCCATCTTCCATCATCGGAGTTCAAGTCGAACATTTTGACGGAGGTGCTGCATTCTCCAACGGCAGTGTCGGAGCCTTTGCTTCCGTTTAATGAGGCCATTGTGGAGCCAGTACTAGAAGTGTGGCGCAAGCCTTTTTCAGCTCCTGCGGTTTCTAAAACGATCGCTAGAAGGTACAGAGTGGCCCCGGGAGATCCTGAGTTTTTGTCATCCCATCCGTCACCGGAGAGCTTGGTGATTCAAGCAGCTTGCTCTGGAAAATCTAAGGGGGCTTTTCCACAGGTCCCTGGGGATAGAGAAGCAAAGAGGATGGACCAGTCGGCGAAGAAAGTGTTTTCATCTGCCAGCATGGCGTTGAAGTCGACAAATGCAACATGTCTTTTGGGGCGATATGTTCATGCGCTGATGGACTCAGCTAAAAAGTTGGTTCCAAAATTGCCGGAGGAAGAGAGATCTGGATTTAATGACATCCTAGATGACGCCCAGGCGGCTGCGCGGCAAGTGATTCAGAGTGGCCTGGACACTGCTGATTCTGTGGCAAGAGTCATGGGGTCGGCTGTTGCGACCAGGAGGAGTGCTTGGTTGAGAACGTCTGAGTTCTCCCAGGATGTTCAGTCAACCCTTTTGGATCTGCCGTTTGATGGGTCTGGCCTTTTTGGAAAGAAGGCAGATGCTGCTCTGGAAAGGTTCAAAGAGAGCAAGGCGACTGCTAAATCTTTGGGACTCCAGTCTCAGTCGAGAGGGTCTTTTAAGAGGTTCAGAGGTTTTGGGAGAACATCTTTTCGAACCTATAGGCAGACTCCGCAGCAACAGCAGCAGCAGCGTTCCTCGTCGAGAGGTTACAGAGGAAGAATCAGGGGTCGCACACGTGGCCGTCAGCTCTCCTCCTCCTCTTCCTCTTCCTCAGCCCCTCCCACCACCGCAAAACAGCCCTAGATCCGACATTCCGGATCATGCTGATCCTGTGGGGGGACGGCTTACCCATTTTCTGCAAGATTGGGAATCTGTAACTACAGATCTCTGGGTTCTAGGTCTTGTAGAAAATGGGTACGCCCTTCCCTTTCGGGAATTCCCTCCAAATTACCCTCCTTGCCAAGGGGTTTGCTCGGAGGACCACCGTCTTCTCCTGCAGGAGGAAGTCCTGAAGTTGTTTCAGAAAGGTGCGATAGAGGTGGTTCCAGAGCAGGAAAGGGGTCAGGGATGCTACTCCCGGTATTTTCTGATTCCGAAAAAGGACGGCAGATTGCGTCCAATCCTGGACCTCAGAATCTTGAATTTTTACCTGAAGCAGGAGAAGTTCAAGATGCTCACCCTTGCTCAGGTTCTTCAAGCGCTGAATCAGGAGGACTGGATGGTGTCGCTCGACTTGCAGGATGCGTATGTTCGAGGCATGTGGGCTGCTGAATTCATATCTGTGCATAGATCGCCGCCTAGTGTTGGGTCCGGATGTTTGCACGTTGTTGTCCTGGAAGAGTCTTCGAAGTATCCTTGGATAGGTGACTCCTCCCCTGGACTACAGTGCGCGTGGGCATCCTCTCCATCCTCAGATTGTTTTTTTCCGCCATTGGGTTCGGATGTGCTTATCTTGACTCAAGTTAGGAAAAACTCTTTTCAGGCCAAAAGGCCTCTAGTTCGCGTCGGTACTGTTCCCGATCGGTATCGATAGTATCTTTGTTAGTTTACTAACTTCCAAAACCAACTTTTTCGCATCTTACCCGACCATCGACCCGACATCGACGATGGAATCGAGGACACCATTCAAGCGGTGCCCTGTATGCAATGCGAAATATCCACACATCGACGTCCATCCGGTGTGCAACAAATGCCTTTCACCGGATCACGACGAATCTACATGTATGGCCTGTGCCCGATTTCGATCCAAGAAGACTCTCCGGAATCGACGAGCGGCGAGACTCGAGGCGCAGCAAGCGGCACCGGCCCCGGCCGACATCTTCAGCGCCGAGACCGAAGATGTCGAAGAAGTGGAGAACCTACCCTCCAGCCCCGCTTCCGAACATAACTCCGGATCGGAAGACGTCGACGAAACACTCTTTCGCAGAGATGAAGACGACACCGAGGTAGGAGACTACAATGAGGCCTTAGGGGCCGAAGAGAGTAGCTCCGATGACGAGCAAGGCCTACCCGTTCAGACTGAGGAAATCCCAGTGCAACAGTCTATGGCACCGGTCGAGGGATCGTCTTCGGGCCTTACCCAAAACCTATCCCGCAGTTCTTCGGCCCCGCCCTCGGGCCCGGCCTCGGACATTCAGCGGCAGCCATTAATGCCCAAACCGGCTGGTTTCCCTTCTTCGAAACCGAAACCAAAAGCTGTATTGGTTCAACTGAAACCGAAACCGAAAGTGGCGCTGGTCGGATCGAGGCCCTCCACACCTTCGACGCCAGCAAAACCCGTCGGCACCGAGCGCAACAAACGAGACTTCGGTGCCGAGCTCGAAGCGGCCGACGTCGGAGTCGACATACGGAAAAAGACCTTCGGTGCCACCAAACCTACTCGGCTCCCGGCACCGACGCAATCGGCACCGACCCCAAAGGTCAAGCTACCTGCCGCGTCTCACACCGCTTCGACGGCACCACCAAAACCACACTCATCGAAGGCGTCGACGGCCATTCCAGCCCCTCGACTCCATGACTCACGGCGCCGAAAAAGTCCACGCCCGCCTCCACAGAACCGGTCGGCGCAAAAGAATCAAGGGCGCTCCAGGTGCCACCCGTTGCTGCGCAGTGCACCAAAAATAAAAATGTCCTCCAGGACACGTCTGGCTCCGAGCCAATAAAAGCTCCAACAGCCTCTTCGGCACCAGCCAATATTACTTTTGGCCTGCCACCATCCACGGCCCCGAAACTGTTCCAAATCAGGACACGGGTCACCCACACCACGATCACGCCTGCCGAACACTCTGCGGAGACGTCTCCATCGCATATCATCGACGCCGACACCGGCAGGATGATTATCCACAAAAGGTGAATAACTTCTGAGCCAGCTTTGGACTCCTTCCGGATCCAACTTAAGAGAAAGCTGCCAGTGGCTTCAGAACCAGTTCTTTACGAACCTTTCCATTCACCCTACCAGGATCCACAATCCTTCTCTCCCACACACTCCGACACGGATGCGTTGGAGGACTACATGGGTGACCAAGTCCCCTACCCCGGAGGGATGGACCCTGATGGACAACAGGACCCTGATCAAGCTTGGGATGACCCTGTAGACCCAGGTGCACCTATAGATGCACAGGACCCGCAACTCTATGGAGCAAAAACATCTCCCACAGAGGACACTGCCGCGTTCAACGCTCTAATTGAACGTGCTGCGGCCAATCATGGGGTGCAACTTCACTTGGACACCATCGAGGACGACTTTCTCATGGATACTTTCGCATCCTCAGAAAGGAATATAAAGACTCTGCCCATGTTAAAGGGGGTCCTCAAGCCAGCAAAGGACATCTTCAAAGAACCCACCAGGGCAACAGTGATAAACCCCAGGATCGACAAAAAATACAGATCGGCGCCTGGGGACCCTACTTACATTAGAGGCCAATTACCTCTGGATTCCATTGTCGTTGCGAATGCTCGCAAGAGGGCACACTCGCAAACAGGTGATGCTCCTCCCCCGGACAAAGAGTCCAAGGTGCTAGAGACCTCTGGCAAACGGGTTGCCGCCCAAGCAGCTAACATATGGCGCATTGCCAATACTCAAGCGCTCCTCGCTCGCTATGATCGAGCGCACTACAACACATTAGAACAACTACTCCAACATCTCCCTGACCAATTCAAAGAAGGTGCAGAGATCCTCATCAGAGAGGGACAACTGCTCACAAATGCATCCATTAAGTGTGCACTGGATGCCGCGGATACAGCTGCCAGAGCCATAAACACTAGCGTCATGTTGCGACGACACGCCGGGTTGCGAATCTCCGGATTCAAACCAGAGGTACAAAATAACATCCTCAACCAACCTGTCAACCCCGACTACTTATTCGGCCCGGAGGTTGACACTACCCTAGAGAAAATAAAAAAGGACACGGACACTGCAAAGTCCATGGGGGCCCTACAGACGCAGTCCTTTCGGAGCGGCTCCTTTCGTCGCCCCGGAAATAGAGGAGCAGGTAGAGGACAGGGGTCACAGCAAACATACAACAAGGGCAACACACAAAACACCTACGATAAAAACACCCGGGGTGGATATCGTGGCTCCAGCACAAAGGGCAGAGGACGCGGCTACGGCAACACCAGGTCCTCTCCCAAGAACAAGCAGTGACGCCCTCTCCCTTCCTCCCGACCACATAACACCTGTCGGGGGAAGGCTACAAAGGTTCCTGTCCACGTGGAACTCCATCACCACGGACAGGTGGGTCAAAGATATTGTCAAATACGGTTACTGTCTAGAACTAACCTCCACTCCACCCACCATACCTCCAAAAAACCGTCCTATGTCCTCAGAGCACTTAACGCTCTTACAGCAGGAGGTGCAAAGCATGCTTCTAAAAGGCGCAATCGAGGTCGTACCCGTCCACGAGCAAGGTACGGGGGTGTACTCCCTGTACTTTTTAATACCAAAAAAGGACGGGTCACTCAGACCTATATTAGACCTGAGACCCCTGAACCAGTACATTCTTTCCGAGCATTTTCACATGCTCACTCTACAGCAAGTCCTCCCGCTGCTCAAGCAGGGAGACTTTCTGGCCACACTGGACCTCAAGGATGCGTATTTCCACATACCCATTCACCCCTCACACAAGAAATACCTCAGGTTCACTGTTCAAGGGCAGCACTACCAATTCAAAGTCCTTCCCTTCGGCGTGACAACAGCACCCAGGGTGTTCACAAAGTGCCTAGCTACTGTGGCGGCACATCTACGGAGGCAGCACATACACGTCTACCCTTACCTGGACGACTGGCTCGTTCAAGCGAAGTCAGCCCAGCAATGTGCCAGCCACATGTCCCGCACCATCCACCTCCTTCACAGTCTGGGGTTCTCACTAAATTACCCAAAATCCCATCTCCAGCCCGCACACGTACAACAGTACCTCGGTGCGACTATAGACACTCTGGCGGCCACAGCTCAGCCAAATTTAGTGAGAATCAACAGCATGCAAATGCTGATTTCCAAGTTCAAACCACAACACTCCCTTCCCGCGCGAGTGTTCATGCAGTTGATAGGCATGATGGCCTCCTGCATCTTCATAGTCCCACACGCGAGACTACATATGCGCCCGCTTCAGGAGTGCTTAGCACGTCAGTGGAATCAGGCTCAAGGACAGTTGAAAGACCTAGTGTTGGTGAGCGGTCGGGCATACAGCTCTCTGCATTGGTGGAATCCACAAAACCTTTGCAAGGGCCGACCGTTCCAAGAGCCTGTCCCACAGATAATACTGACGGCGGACGCGTCTCTCCAGGGATGGGGAGCTCATGTACTCCATTACACAGTGCAGGGACTATGGACACAACAACAAAAGAAGATGCACATCAACCTTCTAGAGCTGATGGCAATCTTCCTCGCTATGAAAGCATTCAAAGTACACTTGTGCAACAAAGTCGTGTTGATCCGGACGGACAACATGACTGCAATGTACTACATACAGAAGCAGGGAGGAACACACTCTCCACAGTTGTCTCATCTGGCTCAGAGCCTGTGGAAGTGGGCCATTCAGAGGAACATGTTCCTCATGGCAGAACACCTCCCCGGCAAGGACAACCAGATGGCGGATCTGCTCAGCAGACACAGCCACCAGATGCACGAGTGGGAGTTACACCCATCAGTACTCCAACCGTACTTCCAGCAGTGGGGTCATCCAGAGATAGACCTATTCGCGACAAGCGAAAACGCAAAATGCCAAAACTTTGCCGCCAGGTTCCCACATCCGCAGTCGCAAGGCAATGCGATATGGATGAACTGGTCCGGCAGATTTGCGTACGCTTTTCCCCCAGCACCACTGATACCGCTGGTGGCACGCAAACTCAGACAACACTCGCTGACACTCGTCCTGGTTGCTCCAACGTGGGCACGCCAGCCATGGTACACCACCTTTCTCGAACTTTCCGTGGTGCCGCATCAAAGGCTGCGGATCAAACCCGCGCATTTGACGCAGAACCATGGAGAGATTCAGCACCCAGATCCGCAACAGCTGAACCTGGCAATCTGGCTCCTGAAGTCCTAGAGTTTGGCTACCTAAACCTGCCACCTGACTGTATGGACATCATTAAGGAGGCCAGGAGACCCACTACCAGAGCTTGCTATGCAGCCAAATGGAAGAGGTTCGTCATTTATTGCAATAATAATGACATTAACCCGCTAGACGCGTCCATCCAAAACATTATTTGTTACCTATTACACCTATACCGATGCAATCTGGCGTACACCTCTATACGTGTCCATTTGACCGCAATCTCAGCCTATCTACAAACCAGGCAGCACCTCTCTCTATTCAGAGTGCCTGCCATCAAAGCATTCTTGGAAGGACTCAAACGAGTCATTCCACCTACCCACCCACCAGCCCCAATGTGGAACCTCAACTTGGTCCTCACACGCCTGATGGATCCACCCTTTGAACCTCTACACTCATGTGAGATTCAATTCCTTACCTGGAAAGTAGCTTTCCTAGTAGCGATAACTTCTTTACGAAGAGTTAGTGAACTCCAGGCACTAACCGTCCAAGAGCCATTCATACAGGTTCACGCCAACAGGGTCGTACTACGTACCAACCCCAAATTCATGCCTAAGGGGGTATCGCAGTTCCATATGAATCAAACTATTGAACTGCCTGTTTTCTTTCAAAACCCACAAACTGTCGCAGAAAGGGCACTCCATACACTAGATGTAAAAAGGGCCCTCATGTATTATATCGACAGGACCAAACCCTTTAGAAAAACAAATCAACTTTTCGTTGCCTTTGCCCCACACCACAAAGGTAACGCTATCTCCAAAGCAGGAATAGCCAGATGGATCGTTAAATGTATTCAAATTTGCTATCAAAAGGCTAAACGCACTTTAACGATTCCCCCTCGAGCCCACTCAACACGTAAGTTAGGGGCCTCCATGGCTTTCCTAGGAAACATTCCTTTGCATGACATATGTAGAGCAGCCACCTGGTCCACTACACATACATTTACCAAACACTATTGTGTAGATGTGCAATCAAAACAGCAGGCAGCTGTAGGACAGGCTGTTCTCAAAACTCTTTTTCAGACCGCTGCAGCTGGCACGGGTAGCCGCCGCTAATAAGAGGGCACTGCTATATATTCTATGCACAGATATGAATTCAGCAGCCCACATGCCTCGAACTGAATATGCTACTTACCAGTATGCATCTGTTCTTGGCATGTAGGGCTGCTGACATTCATATCGCCCTCCCTCCTCCCCGGCGCCTGTAGCAGCTGCAGCTCTCAGAATTACTGTAAGCATGGTCATCACTTTCTGTATCTACTCCATCACGGCCACAATGGCGAAAAACAATCTGAGGATGCCCATGCGCACTGTAGTCCAGGGGAGGAGTCACCTATCCAAGGATACTTCGAAGACTCTTCCAGGACAACAACGTGCAAACATCCGGACCCAACACTAGGCGGCGATCTATGCACAGATATGAATGTCAGCAGCCCTACATGCCAAGAACAGATGCATACTGGTAAGTAGCATATTCATTTCACATCCCCATTCTGAAGTCGCACAGGAAGTATCTCCGGTTCACGGTAGGGTCGCAACATTATCAGTTTGCGGTCCTTCCGTTTGGTCTTACTTCGGCACCTCGAGTCTTCACGAAGGTGATGACAGTGGTAGCAGCCCATCTCAGAAGGTCGGGGATTTCGGTTTTCCCGTATTTGGACGACTGGCTGATCAAGGCGGAGTCATCGGAGAAGGTGCTGGGTCATCTGCGGGATACAACTCGGCTGTTGTACAGATTGGGTTTTTCGATCAATGTGCCCAAATCTCACCTGGTGCCCTCTCAGCGCAACCTGTTCATAGGTGCGGTACTGGACACTACTGTGTGTCGAGCATTCCCTCCTCCTCAAAGGATTCTCGACATACAGGAAATGATTCCTTTATTTTACAACGGAGCGGTTGTTCCAGTTCTGAAGGTCCTTCGCCTGCTCGGTCTGTTTGCTTCCTGCATTCTGTTGGTCAACCATGCACGCTGGCACATGAGGGCGCTCCAGTGGTGCCTCCGCAAGCAGTGGTATCAGCACAAGGGAGATCTCAGGGAGTCTGTGAGGATCTCCAGAGAAGCTGCAGCGGATCTGTCTTGGTGGGGCGTGGACGGCAATCTGTCTCAAGGAAAGCCCTTTCATCTACCTCCATCGGTGGCCACGGTGATTACGGATGCATCCACTTTAGGGTGGGGTGCTCATCTGGGGGATCTGGAGATCAAGGGTCTTTGGTCTCCAGAGGAAAGGTTGCTTCACATCAACCTTCTGGAATTGCGGGCGATACGCTTGGCGCTCAAGGCCTTCCTCCCTTCCCTTCGCGGTCAGTCTGTTCAAGTCCTGACGGACAACACTACCGCGATGTGGTATATAAACAAACCGGGAGGAGTGGGGTCGCGTTGTCTCTGCAGAGAGGCCCTGCGTCTCTGGTCCTGGGCTCAGGACCATCAGATTTGTCTGATGGCAAATCATCTGGCCGGAGTTCTGAACGTGCGTGCGCACAGTCACAGTCGACAGTTCTCCGCCGACCACGAGTGGAGGCTCCATCCGGAGGTGGTTCGTCGCGTCTTTCAGATGTGGGGGACTCCTCGGGTGGACCTGTTTGCCACTTACGAGAACGCGCACTGCCCGTCTTTCTGCAGTCTCCAGTATCCGATGCAGGGAGCGTTGGGAGACGCGTTTCAGTTGAGTTGGGGTTCACGACTCCTTTACGCGTTTCCTCCCATACCCTTGATTCCTCAGGTTCTGAGGAAGATTCGCCAAGACCGGGCCCAAGTTATATTGATCGCCCCGGATTGGTCAAGAAGGGTGTGGTACACAGATCTTCTCCACCTCTCCTCGTGCGCTCCGCTCCGTCTCCCTCTGAGGGTAGACCTCCTCTCACAGTCGGAGGGGCAGGTTCTACACCCCCACCTCCAGAGCTTACACCTTCATGCCTGGAGATTGAACGGGGCAACCTGAGTTCTTTCTCTCTCCCGCCGGATGTGGTGGATGTTATTTTATCGGCCAGGCGACACTCCACCAAGTCTATTTATTCTTATAGATGGTCTAAATTTGTTCTCTGGTGTGGAGAGAGGTCCATTGATCCCTTGAAGGCTCGTCTTTCCTATATTTTAAAGTTTGCCCTTTCTCTTGCCCAGCAAGGCTTTGCTGTGGCTACTGTGAAAGGATATTTATCGGCTTTGTCGGCTTTCCTTTGTTTGCCGGATCAGCCGTCATTATTCAAGTCGCCTATTGTTCTTCGTTTTATAAAGGGTCTTACAAACAAGTTTCCTCCTACTCCCTTTATTGTGCCTCAATGGGACTTAAACCTTGTATTAACCTATCTTATGGGTTCTCCCTTCGAGCCCTTACACAAGTGTCCCTTGAGGCTGTTGTCCTTTAAGACGGTATTCCTCGTTGCAATCACCTCGGCAAGGAGGGTAAGTGAGCTTCAAGCTCTAAGTTCGAAACCCCCATTCTTGACCATTCATGCTGAACGAATGGTACTCAGGACCAGGGCTGCGTTTTTGCCTAAGGTGGTAACTCCCTTCCATCTTGGGTAGTCCATTACCCTTCCTTCCTTTTATCCTCCCCCTCACCCTTCCAAGGAGGAGGAGAGACTTCACCGCTTGGACCCTAAGAGGGCGGTGAGCTTTTACTTGGACAGGTCTAAAGACTACAGGATTGATGACCAGCTCTTTGTGGGATTTGGTGGCTGCAGGAAGGGTCGTGCGGTGCACAAGCGGACCCTTTCCAGATGGATTGTACTATGCATCAAGATCTGCTACTCCCTAGCTGGTAAGGAGCCTCCAGAGGGTTTGAGGGCTCATTCTACCAGGGCAAAGTCTTCTACATCTGCTTTATCTAGGGGTGTTCCTGTGAAGGACATTTGTAGGGCGGCAACTTGGGCCTCCCTCCACACCTTCGCAAAGCATTATTGCTTGGACACCGAGGTGAGGAGGGACGGACACTTTGCTTGTTCCGTCCTTCAGGATTTTCTGGTATAGGGGGATGGACACCCTCCTCCGGGAGTGGGGACTGCTGTGGAATCTATTCACAAGGTGAGGAATCCACTGGCAGATGTATCCATCAGAAGAACAAGTTACTTACCTTCGGTAACGCTTTTTCTGGTGGATACAGTATCTGCCTGTGGATTCCTCACTGACCCACCCGCCTCCCCGTGTCCATCCTTCTATACCTGTAATTCTATTGATGGTATTTCAAAATGTGTTCATGGGCTTATAGTGGTTTATTGTGCCTTGCTGTTTATTTTCCACACTGTGTGTGTTGATTTGCATATCATGTACTGTGTATACTGTATGTATATATATTGCTGTCAGTCCGTCCGTGTGCCTCGAAGGCACGGAAAAAAGGGGCGGAACTGACGTCATCACGCCGACGAGGTCTTCTTATGGAGCCGGTGACGTCAGCGGAGTCGCGAGCGGAGTCTCGAGCGGAGCCGTGTCTCTGTGACGTCGTCTTCGACCTCATCGGCGTGGACTGCTACAAAAGTTTCCGAATGTTGCTGGCGCAAGGGATATTCACAAGGTAAGGAATCCACAGGCAGATACTGTATCCACCAGAAAAAGCGTTACCGAAGGTAAGTAACTTGTTCTTCTCGCTCTCTCTAAAAGTCTCAACATTCTTCTCTCGCCCAACCTTTCTGAAGCTGTAGCATTGTCTCTCTGAAGTTCTCTCGCGATAGAAGCGTCTTTCTCTTTATACATCTCTAACTAAAACTCTATATCCCTCTTCCTCCAAAACTTTCTTTTTAGTTCTTTGTCTTGTGCCCTCCCCCTCTCTATAGACCTCTGCAGCTTTCTCTAACGCGTCCTCGTTATCTTTAACATGAATGTCTCGTACATTCTCAGTTCCTCTAAATGCGTGTCTCTTTCCCAAAAGCTCCTACTCTAAATTTTTCATTCTTTCTACTTCTTTTAAACTTCGCTCTCTCCTTCTCTCAATTATAGTCTCCCTCTTCCAATATTTATATTTTTCTCCAATCTCTTACTTTATAGGTCTCTTAAAATCGGCGGTCAATATTTCTCCATTAGCCACAACGTTATCTCCCTACATACAGTCTCTGATCTCGCCACCGTTGTTTTGCTCACTCTTTTCTCGTCCTCCACGTTTCTTTCCTCACATCCCCCTTTTTACTGCCTCCCTTTTTCCTCCGTGCCACCTTTTTGTTTTTCTCTTTTTTTTCTCGTTCCTATAATCTCATTTTATCTTTTCTCTTGGCTCTTTTTCTCTTCCTCCTCTGCATGTGACTTTCCTTTTGTCTTTTTTTTTTTTATCACGGTCTTTCTTTCCTTTTCTTACTTTCTAGTTCTTTCTCCTCTTGCTATCTATCTCCTTCTCCGTTTCTCTTTCCTCTTTTATTTCCTGTCTTTTTCAAGTCTCCCTTTCATGTATGTATTTCCCTCTTTCTTTCGTCTTCTCTCCTCCTCCTCCCCTTTTTCTCCTGCCTTTTTTTCCTTCATTTGTCCTTCCTCTTTTTTCTCTTCCTTCATCTGCCTCTCAGTTCTCTTGACTGTTTTCTGTCTCTCTTTGTGTTTTGGTGGCAAAGATCCTCCAACAACAGAGTATCTAGCCTTGAGCAGTCTCGAATAGCCAAGTTTCCACTGTCTTCTAAAACTAAGTTGATTTTCAATAACCTGGATGGAAGAAGCAGAGAATTCAACAGCAGAACACCCTGGAAAGCCAGAGAAGTACTTATGAGTAGACTTGAGGGAATTTAAGTGAATTAGCCTGACCTGAGGCGGATTCATATGCATTGGTAACTGCTGGAAATCTTTCTAGGCTGCTGAGGGCTTCCGTGTGGCCGTGCAGATAGTCTTTAAATCCAACCATAGTCGCTTTTGGGGAAATAGATTCTTGATGCACATACTTGTATATAAGAGCTGTTTATCGTGGGGCCTCCGGTCAGGAAAACGTCAGTGGAGAAGTGTTGGCCACCATTAGGTACAATATCTCTATTGTGCCTCCAATGACAGCAAGCATGCCTTCTTGCATCCAGTGATACATTTTGTTTAACTAGGCGCTGAGAGCGGCCCTAGACTTGTTTCCCGCCTCAAACTGAAAGTTTAGTTGTGTATTGTCCGTGCAGAGGTGGAAATCTAGCATGAGAATCTGATTGGTCCCGCTAAGTCTGGCATACCCCCTTGAACAAGAGGGAGGTTATGGCCAATCACTGATGGACCATGCAACTAAGCTTGGCGGCCTAGATATGCAGCACAATATCCTTGGTACAACATCATCAACTGTTGCATGGCTAAGCACTTATAAGGTCCCAAAGGCGAGACCTATTGGCTATGCCAATGCTTGTTTTGTCAATGCTGTTGCGCAGTGGCAAACAAGTATTTATTTTTTTCTTTTTCTGAGGTGGAACAACATTGGCAAAGCCAGAAGGTTGGGGACAGCCATGAAACTGCTTTTCCAATGCTTGTTTCAGATCTTTACCACACCAATAAAGTGGCCTCTACATGCTTTAAATATTTGTTGCTCCATTTTACCTGATTAAGCCAACAACTACTGTCTTTCTTACAGGTTATTTGTGTCCTTTGGCCACCATAGCTGAGGGATACTCCCTTTCTAAGCAAAGTCTTGTGGGCAGGATGAATGCTTGCATTGCTTAATGTGATAGTAAAACAAAATGGCCTCTTGCAGCATGGTTGAAAGTGCGTTCTACAAGAATGAGTTTCACAACTGCAGACCTGTAGCTCTCCAGGGCATTTACAGAGTTGCCACTATGAAGAACTGCCGCCCATTCACCTGGCGTTACTGTCTGGATTTAAGTAACTCAAGTGGAATAAGCAACGCTTCGAGATTTATTTCATTAAGCTGCACCCTTGTTCCCATTTTCCTGCTATTTATTGGTACGCTCATCCAAACATGTAAATCTTTGAAAGATCCAGTACTGAAGAAGAAAGTTACCTCATTCGAGAAGCTCCGTTGGTTAAGGATCAGTAATATGTTTGGTCAAGGCTAAGTTATCAGCCAGCTATGTTATTTGATTGTCCACTGTTCCCACTCATAACTTAAATGTGTGATTCACTATCCACACCTTATCTCTGCATAATCTTCATATTCATAGTTTGTGTATGTAATGTAAATCTTAAAGATTTAATAATAGTGGTTTATGGTTGAGGTTGACCAGAATAGTGAGCAAATATGAACTTAACAAAACCAGTCACTGTATGATGGACATGTTACGAGTCAGAAGGTGGATTGTCTTCACTGTTAAAGGTAATCTCCCAATATTGTGCCAGGTTCCAAAGCTGGCTAAAACGTTTATGCTTGGATACGTGCTAAAATACTCCATATACTCTATATACTTCAAAGAGCAGAGACAAGGCGTGTCTCCATTCCCTACAATTTGGGAAACCTAAAGCTTCGAATTGAGAGGCCTAGCGCAGGTGCAGCAATCGCCCCAAAAATGATTAGGAATTGTATTTGATCCAGGGTAGTGCTAGTTATTCCCAACTATCTCTGAAACCCATGTGATATACAGAGTCTTGGGTTATTTGGATTTATGGCATCCAGGGAATGTATTTCTTGTGCTAGAACGAGGCAACAGCCAATTTCGGGTCATAAACCATGCTCAAGCTAAGAAAAAAATCATGACATTGCTCCGCGTTTGTGAACTAATTTAACTGTTGGTTTTGAAAAATTCTTCTAGGTAGCTAGAGTATGGGAGTTCCTAATTATACCAAACTTTGATAATAAACTCGAGGGTGGTATAGAAATGAGTCAAATTGATGTAGTGGTCACGTTTTAGCCTGTTAGCTAGGTAGGTGAAATGGAGAAAGGGTAGATGAGAATCTGCGATAAAGCTTTATTTTATTCTCAGCACTTCCACCTGTGTTCAGTTTAGCGCCTTCACTGTTGAATTGCACATTCTTGAGAAGTCTCTGCGGTAGATTTTGATTGTTGGGCAACTAGCACACGGGCAGATATATGTAAATCGTTCTTTTCAGAGGTGAAAAACACAAGCTGTGGGCTTATTTTAGTTTGAAAAAATGTTTTTAATGTGACTGGAAAAAACATTCCTTATGTGGGGGATTTCATTTTATTCCAGTTTCATATTTTCATTACATGTAAACCATTTTTGTTCAATAAAATATAACCCTGCTTCATCAGAGATGGCCTTTAGGTAAAGGCATAGGTGCTCAGGCTGCTGTCGCGTATACACCTTGAAAGCATGTTTTTTTACTAATTTGTTTTTATTAAAAGCACCAAATGTGTACCTTGGCTTGTAAAAAAGTAGCTCGAACTTGCTGCCGTCAGTGTTGAAAATGAATGTTGTGGTTAGAACTGATCGTCCGGCCTCACTAGGAGTGGGGATTATTGCCACTTTATTAAACTTAACCACATGATGGTACGTGTTAGTGTAAAGGCCCCCTTGTTGAGTGGAATGTTTAATACATTCAGCGGGCCTGCTAGTCGAACGCCAGGAACCGACTCGGAGGGAAGAAAGTGTTTACTCTCTGGGCTCTAATTGTTCTCCCTGGGGCCTCATGTCCATGAATATTTCATGCCCAAGCTCACGCGGGGCTGGAGTTCTGAAGCCTTTCTAGAGTTGGTTGTCTTCGAGCTGGGGCGAGAGTCTTCTCCCTACACCCCCACCCGCTGTTTGGCTTCAGCAGTTAGCATCCTAGTGCCCTAACCCCAACAGTCCAGCCGGTTTGGGGTATTACTTCCACAACTGCCTGTGTATAAAGTCCTATCGGTTTTGTTTGTAACATACTTGTGAAGGGACAGGGCGAAAATCAGGCGGAATTGTCTCAAGCCGCCTTGCCCTCGGTGCGATTGAACAATGTGTTATGAGCAGAGCTGCCCAGGATTATTTCTCATTAACTGCAGCATGCTGGCTGAAAATAAGCAAGCGTAGAGGAAAAAAGTTTTCCACAAAAGGATCCGCAAGGAGAGATTGCTAAAGAAGAATGCAATATGGCATTAGCGGTCTGTTGTTTTTTTTGTTTTTTTAATTAAAATCTCATATTGACGGGGTGGCGGGGGCATAGTTTGACATTCCGTTGTGCTTCCCTGCTCCTGAACCAAACCGTAGTGCGACCAAAGGGTAGCCTGAAAGAAAGAATGCCGGGCCTAACAGCTTTATGTGGGGGTAGTCTTTGCCAATGAACACCTCTCTGCACTGATGTTAATGCTGTTTGTTCGAACCTCCTGCTGTTGTGTACTGCTTCTCATGCTCTCTCCCCACGCCCTCTTCTCTTCCAGTCGCTGCTGCTTCTGGCTTACCTCATCAGGAACGGCTCTGAGCGTGTGGTTACCAGCGCCCGGGAGCACATCTACGACTTGCGGTCTTTGGAAAACTACCACTTTGTAGGTGAGCATGAGTTCCTTCCCGCCAATAGGAGCTGGCTCGTGGCCTGAGGTTGTCAGTCACCGATACGAGCCCCAGGAGTCTGGATGTTCTTGTTAGGAAACGGCTGCTCCACGAGAGCCTTGAAGATGCCAGGCTGTGTGCCCCAGAGTATTAATTAGTGCAGCCAAGAACTTTCCGAGCTGCGTGGCTAACGGGGCCCACGCCGCTCTAGCCCTGGCTTTCTATTAAAATATGTACAGACCTGGGCCTCCTGGGGACACTGAGAGGAGGCCTTTAATTATACAGGAATCTCCAACTCCTAAACGCGCGTCGCTTTCGAGACACATACAGCATCGTCTGCACTGGCAGTGCAGCCGGGCTCATGAGTGTGCTGAAATAAGGAAGGCTTTTGTGTGCGACCTGTCGAGGCAGCTATATGGGATGGCGGTGCTGGATCCGGTTGGGCATAACATGGCATGATAGTAGCTGTATGTGTGCATGTGTCTGTATACGTGTGCGCGGGCGCACGCACATACTGAAGATATGCATGAGTCTGGATTCCTGTGCTGAACATGAAGGAGATTCGAATGGACATCGGGCCCTGCTCGAGTGTGCTGGTTAGGGCCTCAGTCTGTGTCTGATGCCAGGGCACTGTGCTGAATATGGACATGGAACCAGACAAGAGTGCAGGCTGAATGTAGCCTGGCCGCATTTAAGGTGCATTTCATTAGGCGTTTCACTGCTTTCCCCATGATATTTAAATTTGGTTTTGCGGCAAGAGACTTAATCCTTGTAATTAGCACTTTCAAAAGGTAAGGCTGGGTGCTGACGATGCAGGGCTTCTTTTAAAAAATGTGTTAATTTGGGTAAATGTGTGCCTTCCTTAGTGTGCGAAAGTGATCTCCTAACAAGGAGGCGGCGGCGGGTTTGGATAAGCTGGCAGGTCCTTGGCATTAATGTACTTAATTGTAAGAACAGAGGGCTTATGGATTCTGCAAATAGCAAAATGGTCCTTGGTGTGAAATTATCAGAAAGTGTTTGGGTGTAAATGGCCTTTTTTGACAACTGTGCTAAGATGACATTTTTTTTTTACCTTAACGGCATTGCACAGCGTCCCTGGGGATACTATTAAGGTTCTGGGCTATACGAGGCGTGCCTTCTGCAGGGCAGGTACTACAAAGAGCCTAATAGGGGACGTTTTCTTCTGGAGAGGTATATATATTAGGGTTTACCCTTTGTCTGACTGACGGATGTGCTTATTCGGGGGTTGAGATCTTTCCTTCTCTCCTTTTAAAACCTGGTGCCTAAGAGGAACTTTAAAATCTCCTTCAGCCACGTCGCTAAATGAAGGCCTTGTTCACATGTATATGAGCTTAGTCGCCAAGCTTCTAACTGTATTTGCTCCGGGCCAGAAACAAGAACAGTTATCTATAGAACAGAGACTCGCATAGTAGAATTTAAGATTTTAAAATAAAATGTATAGCCCTACATGGATAAATTCAAGAAGCAAGAATGCAAGAGGCTGGAGTTGCCACTGAAGTGGATAATGTGTACCTGATGAAGTATGCCAGTCTGATGTGTGAGCTATTTAAGCAAAGCACAAAACATTTTTTGTAGCATTTAATTTTCAACATAAAAAAAAACAAGCAATCCTGTAATTGCATATTTGAGATGCAGGTACATTGTTATAATTCTACATTTAGTAGGTAGCATAGTATTAGGCAAAGCACAATCATATTTAATAGTAAGAATGCACACAAGTGATTAGTCCACACACACTGTCTGCAGTCCATTTTGTGATCTTCAATGTTCAATAGTAAAAACAAAGCTCAAATTGGCAGTCACTCAAAATAGCTTTGCTTGTTGAATGACCAGTTTCCAATAAAAGTCACTTGTACAACAAATTTCTATTTTACTGATGTGTTGGCTTTAGAATCTTCCCCTAGAAATCCTGCAAAGTTTGACTGTAGAACCCCAGAAAAACGCTGTTTGATAGGCTGAGCAGTAAAAAGACCTTTGCTTGCAATCACAGCAGAAAGTATGTTTGGCTCAAACCTACATATCAGTACTGTAGGAAACTGGCTCTTTAAATGAGCTACTGAAATAAGGTATATTGTGCAAACATCGCAGGTATTCCCTACTGGTGAACAGGGGCTTGCTGTAGCAATCCCAAGGTGCTCTTCTAGGGGGTGGTGTGGTCAAGCAGCCTTAGGCTTACCAGACAGAAGTCTTAGACATCTGCAAAATACACACACAGCCAATAAATGATGATCTCAACTCAATAAGGAGATCCACGCCAATTTATAAAAATTGCACATCTTTATATATATATATTTAGGCACCAGATCAATACGATTAGGTAAGTACGTTTTGCAAGAGGAATACTTTTAGCTTTAAAAAGTCAACACTATTGCAATTTTCAGTAGCTGCAATGTTATCCTACGGCAGGAAAAACCAGTACGGCTTACAGGTAGAGCCCAGCGACGTATGAGACCAGTCTCCTGGACTTTAGGTGATTATGAGGCAAGGTCCAAGGCAGCACCAGCAGGCCACCACCAGCGACACTAGGGCGGCCAGGTGCATTGATGCAATACAGCGTTGGAGGACCGATCTTCGTCAAAAGAGGCTGCAGGATTGAACCGGGAGGCCAGTCGGGTCTCAACCAACAGGGTGGCTTGCGCCTCACAATGCTCAGGGACATGTGGACACCTTTGATCCAGGCCAGGGGCGACTGTTGCACAGGTGTCCTTTGGCATTGGGTTTTTGTCACTGTAGAGGGGGTCTGCAAACAGAGGGTGCAGGCGGCGTCGAGAAATCCACAGTGGGGAAACCCAGGGTGGGCTTTGAGTCTGGAGGAAACATTAGCACTGTTGGCCCACTTCAGCTCGATCTAGGCTGCTCAGGCGCAGTGTTGCATCCACGCATTGGGTTTTTGCGGTCTTGGTGCCTCACAGTTCTTTTCTTGGTAACCTGCAGGATGCAGGGGAACAGCTCTGCTGCTCCACTGGAGTTCCTGAGTCTTTGGAGAAGTGCTGGCAGTCCTCCCAGGCTTTGGAGGATCAGCGGTTTGCAGGATGAGACTCATTTGACACAATTGTCGAGAATAGGTGAACAGGCCTGCAGGGTTGGTGCTAGGTCAGGTGCCTCTTCTTCTCTTCTTGCTTTTCGCTGCTCTTTGGTCTTGTTTTGGTCGGTATGATCTGATTGATTTCCTGTGCCAAGGGCTCCCTTAAATACTGAATTTAGGGGTGTTAGGGGAGTGCAGGTTAGTAGCCAAAGGGCTATCTACCCCTGAGGTCACTATGCCCCCTATATGACCACTACCTGTGGGAAGTGGGCATAAACCTGTACCAGAATTCCTAAGTTTGCCATCACGATGGCAGACTCTGAAATTTCGTCTTCACTTCAGGTAGCCCACCTTAGGGGTGGAACTAGCCTTAAGGTGAACACGCCCATCTGATTACTAATGTTCCCACCTTGTCCAGGCGCCAAATGGGCCCAGGTCAAAGGGGGGGGGTCGTCAGCCTCTCTTGTGAGGGAAGCCATATTTGCATACCAAAGGCAGTGGGCTCTTTAAAGTGCTCTGCCATGGAATTCTAATTCGCAGGTCATCCTGTGGGAGGAGGTTGTAAACACCCTCTGCCCGAGCAGGCTTTTGTTTCTAACCTCCTGAGAGTATAGGCCCTCACCCTTGGGGGTCAGAAACTCGTATGTGGGGGCCGGCTGGCTAAAGATCAGTCATCTAGCACACTAGTAGTTGGTACATTTTCAGGGGACACCTGTATTAATACATCCATCACTGGAATCATTGTGAGCTTATTAATATGAGATGTTTGATACCAAACATCCCTGTCTTCAGTGAAGCCATCATGTAGCTGGAAAACTCGTTTTCACCTGTGTCCAGCAAATGTACTTAAAATGGCTTCCCTGATCACTTGTACTGGCAGCAATGGAACTAACTAGTACAGGGGCCTATCTGCTTATGCAGATATGTCCACACATGTAGCATAGTGCACCTTGCCTAAGGCCTACTGTAGGAGTGAATTACCTGTAATGCATGCAGTGTCTGGGGGCATGGCACACAGGGATGTGTGCCATTTCGTGTTTTCACTTTGATCTTCACCAAGGCACTCAGCCTGCAGTGGCAGCCTGTGTGTGTTTAGTTAGGGGCCCCTTAGGGTGTCACAATTCGTGCTGCAGCGCTCAAGGACCCTCGTTAGCCTCCCTGCCCTAGGTACCAGGGGTACCATTAACTTGGGACTTAGAGAGGGTGCTAAAGGTATTTCCAATTGGGGACACAATTGTACAGTTTTGGGAAAAAGATCTAGCACTGGGGACTGGTTAGCAGGAACCCAGTGTCCTTCCAATCAAAATCGCTTCAAATAGCAGGCAAAAAGTGGTGGTGATCATGTCAAAATGGGGCACTTTCCTAAACATACATTTACTGTGTTTGTTTGTGGAGTTCCCATCTGGGAAGGTTTTAGATTAGACTTTGTTCAAGTAGATATTTTGTTGTAGCGAACCCGATGAGTAAAGACAAATATTGACAATTCCTTAATAGTGTGACAACACATGAACTCTCACTACGATGGATTTTTGTGTTTTCACTTAACACTTTCTGTGGTGTTGGGTGGGGGTGGGGGGCGAAGTTAAAGCCCACTACAACAGATTCAAAGTCTTCTTGTGTTTACTCAAGAGAGCATTCACCTGACCATAGATCTGGTAGTTTTAGGATGCGGTACAGAATGCCGGGTCAGACAAATTATTTCAACTACTTGAATGATAGATGCGTCTTGGCCTCTGATGTACTCTTTGTGGTGCTTGTAGGTGCTCTCCTCCACTGCCCTAATCACATTTAGATCATATAAAAATCTCACAACTTGTTTATTTGATTATAAGTAGGCCAGTTGGTTTCCACTTCTCAACTGTCGATATTCCTGCGTCTTGACGTCTGATGCTTTGCCAAGCTTCGGGTTTTGGAAAAAATGTCCATGCAGTGGCTATGCATTTTGATAACTTTTCAGAGGGTTTGAGTTACAAACTTAGATGTTAGTCTGATTCAGGATGCTGCAGTGGCCTTTGAGAAGCAGAAAAGGCATCATTTAGTGAAAACGTTAAGATCTTCCTAGTGTAGTCCTGCACACGTCCTCCCATAAACCAGCTGCATTTAATGGTCTTCAGAATGTATTGGATTTGTTCCTTTTGAAAATATCTTGTAGAAGAACATTCCAGTCATTTATATTGTCTTAAGACCATCTCTGCAACACACCCCTTGATAATTCAGGGCAGTTGCTGTAAAAGAAAATGTGTTCACTCTATGTACGGGTTGTGAATTGTGCGGGAAGATGTGTTGCTTGTCCACAAAGAAAAACATGATTGCTCTAACCTCACAAAACTAAATAAATTAAAAGGACAAGCTGACTTCCTGCCGATCACGGAGTACTTTGATTCCCAGGCAACATTGTTACTGCTTTAATCAGTTAGATTCACTTACATGTCCTCATTGTGACATTTAATGATGGGACGTGAAGTTATCCTGAGGAAGTTAAAAAGAAAACGCCTGCTTTTTGCATGATAGCTAGAAGACTGCTTTATTCAGACCATTGTCTGATGTAGACTTGATCTCTCCGTGCACTTCAGTTCTGCACAGTTTTCCGATTGTTTCACTAGTATCATGAGAATGAATGAGAGTGGAGGCACTCAGGATATGTTTTTTTTTTTTTTTTAACTCTTTTCTATCAGCGTCATCATCTGATGGCCTCAAAGTGTATTGGTCCCGTCAACATCCTCAACTCAGTGATTTATTGTGTAGTCTTGGTTTTTTTTCATCGAATTTTTTTTAAACAGGAGTCTACAGAGGGGCGCCTGCTATACATTCTAGTAGAATCCCCAAAGTAGGTTGCTGGAAATTGTGCCTGGGGGTGACACTGACTGTGTAGTTACTCTCTTCTAAACAAACACAGATAGGAAATTAAACACCCTGTCATAGGTTCACACAAAAGTCATCAATGCCAAAAGGGGAGATTGTGCACCCCAAATTAAGCAAGGTAATCAGCACTTGATCCCAGTTGTTAGAGGTTTGATCATATTATGACCCAATTGAGGACTAACCACAGTAACATCTAGAGAGCACTCAGAACCATTAGGGCTTAACCCCTTCGCTGCCAGGCCTTTTCCCCTCCTGTGCCACGCCCTTTTTTGGCTATTTGGGGTAGTGCGCGCTGAGGCCCCTGTAACTTTTTGACCACATAAGGTATCCACGCCAAATTTGCGTCCTTTTCTTCCAACATCATGGGGATTCTAAAGGTACCCAGGGTTTGTGGATTCTCCTAGAGGGGTCACAGAAATGAGCCAAAATACAGTAAAATTTTGTTTTTTTTCGGAAAAATTGGAAAAACGGGCTGCAAATGAAAGCATCTGGGTTTTTCCCTGCAAATGTTATAAAAAAAGGGTTTGTGGGGTTGAACTCACCATTTTCCCAGCTTTTTGGGGATACCAGGCTTTTGTCAGAAACCCACCATTTTTTACACAGTTTTGGCATTTTTCTGGGACTTAGCCTAATTTTGCTATTTTTTGTGCTTTTGACCTCCTTCCAGTTAATGGCAGAAATGGGTACAAAAGCAATAATGGATCCTGGAAAGCTATACATTTTCGAGAAGAAGACGAAATTCTGAATACAGCAAGGGGTAATTTGTGTAGATCCATCAAGGTTTTGTTATAGAAACTAACAGTTAAATATAGGATAAATTGAAAATTAGTTGAAAAAAACAGCCTTTTGTGTCAATGTTTTCACCTGTAACTACTTCTAATTATGACAGCTCTTTGAAAGCAATATACCATTACATCCGCTGGACATTACCGGTTGTGGGGATATATAGGACTTGTAGGTTCACCAAGAGCAGCAACTTGCAATGGTTTTTTATTATGTACCGGGTATATAGTAATTATTCTGTAAAAATGTGTACATGGAAAAATCGGTATGAAAGACACCTATGTATTTCTGAAATGGGAACAAAATATAGAGTTTAGAAACAGTAGATATTTGCACATTTCTGAAATTGGGAATACTCATACTAGCATGAGAATTATCAGTCATTTTTTAGAATGACTTCTTTTTTACACAATATCTTTCATTTGGAAGGCAGAAATGCATCGAAAGTCAATAGATAATAGTTCCTTTCCAAATCTGAATTACCCTAAGTCTCCCGATAAAAATAGTACCTCACTTGTGTGGGTAGGCATAGTGCCCGCGACAGGAAACGGGGCGAAACGCAACGTGGTCACAACTCAATATCGCAGTGAAAATTTACCCTTTTTTGGCAAAGTGCCTAGCTCTAGTTTTTGAACCCTGGCTCTGCGGGCACCTTGGGAAACCTAGCAAACCTATACATTTTTGAAAACTAGACACCCAGGGGAATCCAGGATGGGGTGACTTGACTGCCTCCCACCAGGGTCTGTTACCCAGAATCCCTTGCAAACCTAAAAAATTGACAAAAAAAACACATTTTCCCCACATTTCTGTGTTGGAAAGTTCCAGAATCTGCGTGGATCCACAAATTTTCACCCACCCCGCGTTCCCCTAAGTCTTAAGAGAAAAACGGTACCTCGCTTGTGTGGGTCGGCCTAGTGCCCGCGACAGGAAACGGCGCAAAACGCAACGTGGTCACACCTCAATTTCGCTGTGAAAAATGACCCTTTTTTGGCAAAATGTCTAGCTGTAGTTTTTGAACCCTAGCTCAGCGGGCACCATGGGAAATTAGCAAACCAATACATTTTAGAAAAATAGACACCCAGGGGAATCCAGGATGGGGTGACTTGACTGCCTCCCACCAGGGTCTGTTACCCAGAATCCCTTGCAAACCTAAAACATTGACAAAAAAAACACATTTTCCCCACATTTCTGTGGTGGAAATTTCCGGAATCTGCGTGGATCCACAAATTTCCACCCACCCCGCATTCCCCAAAGTCTTACGAGAAAAACGGTACCTCACTTGTGTGGCTCGGCCTAGTGCCCACAACAGGAAACGGCGCAAAACGCAACGTGGTCACACCTCAATTTCGCAGTGAAAAATGACCCTTTTTTGGCAAAATGTCTAGCTGTAGTTTTTGAACCCTAGCTCTGCGGGCACCTTGGGAAACCTAGCAAACCTATACATTTTTGAAAACTAGACACCCAGGGGAATCCAGGATGGGGTGACTTGACTGCCTCCCACCAGGGTCTGTTCCCCAGAATCCCTTGCAAACCTAAAAAATTGACAAAAAATCCACATTTTCCCCACATTTCTGTGTTGGAAAGTTCCGGAATCTGCGTGGATCCACAAATTTCCACCCACCCCGCATTCCCCAAAGTCTTACGAGAAAAACGGTACCTCACTTGTGTGGCTCGGCCTAGTGCCCACAACAGGAAACGGCGCAAAACGCAACGTGGTCACACCTCAATTTCGCAGTGAAAAATTACCCTTTTTTGGCAAAATGTCTGGCTGTAGTTTTTGAACCCTAGCTCTGCGGGCACCTTGGGTAACCTAGCAAACCTATACATTTTTGAAAACTAGACACCCGTGTGCTTCCAGGGAGGCATGGCTTGCGTGGATCCCCCAACGTTTCCTTACCCAGAATCCCCTGCAAACCTCAATTTTAGCTGAAAAAATCATATTTTTCACACATTTTTGTGTGGGAAAGTTGAGGCATCACCGGGCTGACTCAAATTTCCTACCACCCAGCGTTCCCCCCGGGTCTCCCGATAAAAACGGTGCCTCACTCGTGTGGGAGGCCCAAGTACCCGCGACAGGCAAGGCCCCAAAACGTATTGAGGCGGCATGAAAATTGCCTACCTCAAAACGACCTAGTTTTGCAAGGGGGGTCACCTGGGTTTTTGGCCGGTGCTCGGCGGCCACCTAGGGGAACCTACCAAACCCACACATTTCTGAAAACTAGACACCCGGGGGATTCCAGGGAGGTATGGCTTGCGTGGATCCCCCAACGTTTCCTTACCCAGAATGCCCTGCAAACCTCAAATTTAGCTGAAAAAATCACCTTTTTCACACATTTTTGTGTGGGAAAGGTGAGGCATCACCGGGCTGACACAAATTTCCTACCACCCAGCGTTCCCCCGGGTCTCCCGATAAAAACGGTGCCTCATTCGTGTGGGAGGCCCAAGTACCCGCGAAAGGCAAGGCCCCAAAACGTAGTGAGGCGCACTACGTTTAGGACCCTTGCCTGTTGAGGCGCACCACGTTTTGGGGCCTTGCCTGTTGCGGGTACTTGGGCCTCCCACACGAGTGAGGCACCGTTTTTATCGGGAGACCCGGGGGAACGCTGGGTGGTAGGAAATTTGTGTCAGCCCGGTGATGCCTCAACTTTCCCACACAAAAATGTGTGAAAAAGGTGATTTTTTTCAGCTGAATTTGAGGTTTGCAGGGCATTCTGGGTAAGGAAGCGTTCGGGGATCCACGCAAGCCATACCTCCCTGGAATCCCCCAGGTGTCTAGTTTTCAGATGTGTGGGTTTGGTAGGTTCCCCTAGGTGGCCGCCGAGCACCGGGCCAAAAACCCAGGTGACCCCCCATGCAAAACCTGGTCGTTTTGAGGTAGGCAATTTTCATGTTGCCTCAATACGTTTTGGGCCCTTCCCTGTCACGGGCTCTTGGGCCTCCCACACGAGTGAGGCACAGTTTTTATCGGGAGACCCGGGGGAACGCTGGGTGGTAGGAAATTTGTGTCAGCCCGGTGATGCCACAACTTTCCCACACAAAAATGTGTGAAAAAGGTGATTTTTTCAGCTAAATTTGAGGGTTGCAGGGCATTCTGGGTAAGGAAACGTTGGGGGATCTACGCAAGCCATACCTCCCTGGAATCCCCCGGGTGTCTAGTTTTCAGAAATGTGTGGGTTTGGTAGGTTTCCCTAGATGGCCGCCAAGCCCGGGCCAAAAACTCATGGGACCCCCCTTGCAAAACAGGGTTGTTTTGTGATAGGTAATTTTGATGTCTTCTCAATAGGTTTTGGGCCCTTGCCTGACGCGGGCACTAGGCCTACCCACGCAAGTGAGGTACCATTTTTCTCTGAAGACTTTGGGGAACGCAGCGTGGGTGGAATTTTGTGGACCTACGCAGATTCCAGAACCTACCACCACAGAAATGTGAGGAAAGTGTGTTATTTTGGACACATTTTTAGGTTTGCAATGGATTCTGGGTAACAGAACCTGTTGAGAGCCAGTGAAGTCACCCCATCCAGGATTCCCCTCGGTGTCTAGTTAAAAAAAAATGTACAGGTTTGCTAGGTTTGCCTACGTGCCAACTGCGCTAGGGCCCAAAATCCACACGTCTGCACATTGCTAAAAAAAAATCGGAGCCCAGTGGGCTTTCTGCCGCCCTGGGGGGGAATCGGGGAAGGGGGTTTTCATCCTGATATGCCCCTAAAAGGGCAGAAAGACTGTGGCTATTTTTTGTGGGGGTGTGGGCATTGGTATGACCATTTTGGGCAGCCCCCACCCCCACGCATAAAAAAAGCCTGCGTACTCGCTGGCGCCTAGTGGGCTTTCTGCCCCCCCCCAGGGGGCAGATCAGGGGCCACTGCCACCATCTGCCCTCCGGGGGGGGGGGGGGGGCAGAAAGACTGGAATTTCTCTGGGGGTAGGGTGGGGTATTGTCATGCCCATTTTGGGGAGCCCATACCCCTACACTAATAAAGCAAAAAAATCCATGGTTTCTAGTGGGCATTCTGCGCCCCCAGGGGGGGCCAGATTGGGGGCTACAGCTCCCATCTGCCTCCTGGGGGGCAGAAAGACTGTCAGTTTTGCGGTGGGGGAGGGTGGGGGCATTGGCGTGCCCGTTTCGGGCAGCCCAAACCCTAAAAACAATTGCGCAAACAAAATCCCTGGTGTTTAGCGTGCTTTCTGCCCAGGGGGGGGCAGAAAGGCTGTAATGGTGGTGGGTGGGTGGGGGCATTGGCGTGCCTGTTTCGGGCAGCCCCCACCCTAAAACAAACTGAAAAAAATCCCTGGTGTATAGTGGGCATTCTGCCCCCCCTAAGGGGCAGATTAGGGGCCAATGCCCCATCTGCCCCCCGGGGGGTGGGGCAGAAAGACTGTAATAATTGGGCGGTGGGGTGGGGCGGGGCTATGGGCCTGCCCGTTTTGGGCAGCCCCAACCCTATTTTTATTTTTTGTAAAATTCCCTGGTGTCTAGTGGTCTTTTTGCCCCCCCCCGGGGGGCAGATTGGGGGACAATACCCAAAGGCTGTAATTGTGGCGGGTGGGTGGGGGCATTGGCGTGCCTGTTTCGGGCAGCCCCCACCCTAAAACAAACTGAAAAAAATCCCTGGTGTATAGTGGGCTTTCTGCCCCCCCCCCGAAGGGGCAGATTAGGGGCCTCTGCCCCCCGGGGGGCAGAAAGACTGTGATAATTGGGGGGTGGGGTGGGGGCATGGGCCTGCCAGTTTTGGGCAGCCGCCACCCCTATTTTTTTTTTTTTTTACAATTCCCTGGTGTCTAGTGGGCTTTTTGCCCCCCGGGGGGGCAGATTGGGGGCCGATGCCCCATCTGCCCCCCAGGGGGGGGCAGAAAGGCTGTAATGGTGGCAGGTGGGTGTGGGCATTGGCTTGCCCGTTGCGGGCAGCCCCCACCCTAAAAAAAACTAATAACTAATCCCTGGTGTTTAGTGGGCTTTCTGCCCCCCCGAAGGGGCAGATTAGGGGCCAATGCCCCATCTGCCCCCCGGGGGGGGCAGAAAGACTGTAGTAATTGGGGTTTGTGGTGGGGGCATGGGCCTGCCCGTTTTGGGCAGCCCCCACCCCTATTTTTATTGCTAAAAAAATTCCCTGGGGTCTAGTGGGCTTTTTGCCCCCCCCCCGGGGGGGCAAAAAGACTAAATGTTGCCAAAGTTTCATGGGGGGAGCAAAGGCCCTTGCCCAACGGGCCGCTCCCCCCTCCCTGGTGCCTAGTGGGTGGATCCCTGCTTGGGGATCGCCCTCCTGTGGGGATCCATTGGAAAGGGGAGATTCTCCCCTTTCCAATGATACCTCTCCCGTCTTTCTACGTGCTCAGGGGGCTGAGATAGCCCCCTGAGCACGTAGAAAGAGAAACTGAAATGAGCCTCTTGGCGGCGCGACGTGCGTGCCTATCGTCATTACAGTGAAAGGGGGGGAGGGGGGGGGCGCCTCGGGAGCTGGGGAAGCTCTTCCCCAGCTCCCGAGGCTATTTTGGCAGAAAGGGAATCCCTCTGGTGCCCGCACCAGAGGGATTCCCTAGGGTATGCCTCATGACGAGCTGGACTCGTCATGGGCACAGCGCGACTGTGCTCCATGACGAGTCCAGCTCGTCATGGGCATACAAGGGGTTAATACAAGGACCAGGGCAACTGATATCTGTCTGACAGAAATCAAGACGGACACAACTAGAATCAGGGGTTTATCAGCCATGGAGACATTCGTTTATGTACCATCATGCCCATTATCTTTAATAACTTCAAACCTTCAACCTCATTCCAACTTTCAGTAGACATAGAAAGACAAGCTTGGAGCAGAATGACATGCCACCCAAGAAAACTGTGGACACTCATATGCAGTTGGGTACAAAAACCATTTTTGACTCCAATGTGTATTCAACATGGAAGCATATTGGATACCGCCTATAATCATGCACTTCACCTAGATAACAATTTCTTAAGCACTTAAAACTGGTCTTTTTAGATTTCTGAGGCTCAAAACGTTTCTAACAAAGATCCATTTTACCACACGTTTTCTTTGGATGATGTTTTTGCACATATCACTGAATGTAGAGGACTACATTCCCACACCTCCTTAGAACTCACTGCTTGCCACACTCGCCCATCAGAACATATGAGTATGTGGGAAAATTTCAAAATCAAATCTACATAAAAGGAGTTTGTTGAAAAGCCGGCTATCTCTTCAGGGGTTGGAATGTTACAAAATACGTACTTGGCCAGGAGACTGATGCTTCCAAAGTCTACTTGTTGTGTTAAAAAAAAAGAAAAGCTTTTCCCATTTGGTGCTTTGCATTCACAGTTTACGGCAGTATTCTTGTATCTGAAAAAAACACGTAAGTTATAGATTCCTTACCTTAGAACTACCCCCAGGAGTCAGACTGGATCCGGAAAGTTTTTCGTCAGTAGTACCTCTGCGCGTCAGAAGGTGGCGTCGGTTGGCTTTGCATCCATCGTCGGCGTTGTGGTCGCCGGGATGACGTCGCGGCAGCTACTTAGACGCCGCCCTCGCGCTCTGACATCCGTTCTTTCTTTTTCCGCCCAAGCCAGCGTAGGTCCGGGAAGAGCGGTATCTCAGTCATTTTGTGACACTTGTTTTTCCCCGACCTTTGTCGAAGTCATTTTTTGAGTCTTCAACTCCGTAAGGTGCACAAGGAATGTCCCGTTTCAAGGCCTGTGGTTCCTTCCATCGCATGATGTCGGTGGCGGATCCGCACCGCGTGTGTCTCTTTTGTCTGGAGCGCGACCACGACCCCAAGTCATGCTCCGACTGGCAGTTGTTTCCGCCGAAGGCTTTGCGGGAGCGGTCCCGAAAGCTGCTTGAACACCGGCAGTCAGCTCCGTGCCGTTCGAGGTCTCGGTTGAGAGGGAGGTCGAGGGACCAGTTGCGGAGCCATTGCCATTTCGACTTGAAGTAATCGAAGTCTTTGCACTCGGAGTCGGGAAAGTCGAAGCAGAAGTCGAAGAAGCATCGTCGCTCTTCGACTTTTCGTCAGTCGGCCGATCCGACGAGGCGCCCGGGTGGTGCCACCCCCGTGGCTCCACACGCGGATCCCGAAGGGTCGACTCCGAGCTTCCCTACCTTTCCGGGACCCGGAGCGACCCCGCCCAGCTTCGTACGTTCTACGAGGCAATGCATGACTTCTTTTGGCAGACCTTTGGACCCCGTGGACTCTGTTGGGGGCTCTAGGTCTTCGCTGCTGGCGCCGCAGGCCCCCTTGAATCCAGGCCTGGATTCAAGGGGGCCTTGACGCTGGTTGCCCCCCCCCCCTCCTCATTCTCCCGCCCTCCTTGCCGGCGTCGACCCTGGCCGCCTTCCTGGCATGGACACTGAGCTGTACCGGCATCGCTGGATCCAGCACCAGGTGGGGTTTTCATGCCCCTGTTCACTCCTGGGGTCCCTTTCCAACCCCATTGGCACCCAGAGGAAGATGAGAACTGGGAGGGGTCAGGTGACCCTTTAACTGACCAGCTAGAGCCTGAGCAGGATTGGAGAGAGGAACTGGGGATGTTGTCTCCTACTGTGGCTATGGAGGAGGGAGCGTCATACGCTGTGGTGTTGCGTAGGGTGGCCGAAGCTCTCAACCTCGAGCTTCCTGCGGTGGAGGTCAGGACTAACCTCCTGACTGAGGTGCTTCAACCGACGGCGAGCTCTTCGGAGCCCCTGCTTCAGTTTAATGAGACCCTCACCGACATCCTTTTGGGGGACCTGGTCCAGGCCCAACACTGGAGCTCCCGTGGACAGGATGATCGCCCGACGCCACCGCCCGGCTCCGGGTGACCCCACTTTCCTCTCCCAACACCCCACCCCGGAGAGCTTGGTGGTTCAAGCCTCCACCTCCAAAAGTGCCAACCCTAGCGCTCCACCGGAAAGGGAATCCAAGAAGCTGGACCATCTTGGGAAGAAAATTTTCTCTTCCGCCAGCTTAGGACTGCGGTCCGTAAACACCGCATGTCTCTTGGGCTGTTATTTGCACTCGGTGGGTATACGGTGGTGCAAGTGCTGCCTCGGTGTCCGGAGGAGGCCCAGACAGTGCTCTCACTGCCGGGATAGATGCAGCCAAGTTCACGATCCATTATGGGCTGGACACCGCCGACTCTCTGGCCAGGACCAGTTTAAAATCTGTAGCGCTTCGACGCTATGCCTGGATGAGGTCCATGGGCTTTTCAGGGGATGTCCAGAACACCTTGATGGACATGCCCTTTGATGGAAGTCGCCTTTTTGGCGACAAAGCAGACAACGCCCTAGAGCACTTCAAGGACTCACGGGCTACGGCCAAGTCCTTGGGCCTCTCCTCCCGTCTGGCGCAGTCTGCTTTTCGCCCCTGTCGTGGCTACGGAAGGGGTGCCCCACTACGTCCCACCCAGGGCCACAGGAAGTTATCCAACCTTCGCGAGGCCGGGGACGTGGGAACAAACGTCGTGGTTCTGGGGACCAGCGGGTGGGCCAGTCCACCAACCCCTCCTCTGTAGCAGCCGCCAAACCCTCCTAATCCAACCTTTCAGGCCCATCAAACGACAGTGGGTGGCAGGATTCACCATCAACTCCCCCACTGGCGCACTATCTCTTCGGACAGGTGGGTTTTGCAAATAGTCCGAAGGGGCTACTTCCTCCCCTTCGAGACTACCCCTCCAGCCATACCACCGCATGTCGGAGGATCATATGACCCTTCTCCAACAGGAAGTTACGGCTCTCTTGGCCAAGGGAGCCATTGAGAGCGTTCCTGTCCCAGAAGTAGGTCGTGGTTGCTACTCCCACTACTTTCTGGTTCCCAAGAAGGACAAGGGCCTGCGTCCTATCTTGGACCTCAGGGACGTCAATCGCTTCCTCCGGAAGGTGAAGTTCAAGATTTTGACACTTGCTCATGTCTTGTTTGCCCTCGACCCGCAAGACTTGATGGTAGCTTGGACTTGCAGGAGGCTTATTTTCACTTCCCCGTCCTGTCGGCCCACCGGCATTACCTACGGCTCACAGTAGGCCACAAGCACTATCTGAAAGAGACACGTTAGTGATAGATTCCTTACCTTAGAACATCCCCAGACGTCAGACTGGATGCGGAAGGTTTCGTCAGCAGTACCCCTGCGCGTCGGTAGGCGTCATCGTACGGCACCGTGTACGTCATTGGCGTCTTAGTTGCCGAGATGACGTCGCTGGAGCTACTTAGATGCGCCCATGCACGCTGACGTGAGTCTGGTCTTTCTTTTTCTGCGCCAGCAAGCACAGATCCGGAGAGAGCGGTACCCCCAGTCCAGTCATTTTTTGACTGAGTTTTTTGGGACTTTTGTCTCTGTGTTTTGAATACTTACACTCCAGGTGCATAGGGATGCCTGGTTTAAAGTCGATCGTGGCCTATCCCCGCACAATGTCGGTGACGGATCCGCACCGCGAGTGTCTCTACTGCCTGGGGCATGACCACGACTCCGAGTCGTGCTCCCACTGCTGGGCCATGGCTCAGAAAACTTTGAGGGAGCGGTCCCGAAAGTGGCTAGAGGCCCGGGAGTCGGCTCCGTGCCGTTCCGGGTCCCGTGAGAGGTCGACGGACTGGCCGCGGAGCCATCACCACCATTCCAAGTCTTCGCACTCGGAGTCAGGTAAGGCGAAGCACAAGAAGTCGAAGAAGCGCCCTCACTCTTCGCCTAGCCGGTCGCGCAGCGCGTCTGAGGGTGCAGGTGGTGCTGCCCCTGCGGCTCCAGCTGAGCCTCCGCAGTTGCAGATGGCCTACCCACCCTTTCCGGGTCATCGGTGACTCCAGCCCAGCTGCAGGAGTTCCTGTCAGCCATGGCACGTGTCTTCGGACCGTCCGGCGCCACCGGTGCGCCTACGGGCCCGTGGGCCCGACTGGGGGTCCTCGTTCTTCGGCGGCTCCGGCCCGACGTCATCGACGACTTCGGTCTCGACGCTGAGAGACCCCCCATGGATCCACGCATGGATCCCCACCCATGTCGGTTGGCCCAGTACGACCTCCACCGTCATCGACGGCCGCGGCGTTGGCAGACGCCGTCCCAATCCTCCTCCCTGACGTGGAGACGGTGCCGGAAGGGTGTCGACCAACGCCGATTCTGACGCCAATTGGGAATTTCTATATCTTTCTTCAACCACCTCCTTATGTTCCACCTGTTCGTCAGGCTGTGGAGGATGGGGAGGATTGGGAAGGGTCTGAGGACCCTCTCGCAGCACAATGCGAGTTAGACCCGGACTGGAATGAGGATCTGGGGGATGCAGGTGACCAGGATTATTCTCTTGAACCTGGCTCACTGTCTCCTTCGACCGTGGCTACGGAGGAGGGTGGTTCCTACTCTATGGTGTTGCGTAGGACGGCCGAGGCTCTCCACCTCAAGCTTCCTACCATGGCCGTCAGGACTAACCTCCTAACAGAAGTGCTTCGGCCGTCGTCTTCTACAGCTGCCCTTTAATTATGCCCTCTCGGACGTTCTTTTGGGCAGCTGGTCCAACACGGGGGCTTCTGTGGATAAGAACATGGTTCGACGCCCTGGGAGACCCCGTTTTCCTCTCCCAACACTCTACCCCTGGGAGCTTGGTTGTCCAGGCTTCTGTGTCCCCGAGCGCGTTCCCTTCTGCACCACCGGACAAGGAATCCAAGAAACTGGAGCAGTTTGGGAAGAAGATTTTGTCTTCCGCCAGTTCAGGACTGCGCGCTGGGAACACTGCATGTCACTTGGGCTGTTATTCCTACTCTGTGTGGGATACTGTTGCGCAAGTGCTACCTCAGTGTCCGGAGGAGGCTCGGACAGTACTCTCCCAGGCTATTGGGTAGAGACGCAGCCAAGTTCATGATCCGTTGTGGTCTTCACACTGCTGACTCGCTGGGCAGGGTGATTTCCACGACAGTGGCGCTACGCCGCCACACCTGGCTGAGAACGACTGGCTTTTCTGGGGATGTCCAGAACACATTGATGGACATGACCTTTGATGGCACTCGCCTGTTTGGCGATAAGTAGGATTGTGCGTTGGAGCATTTTAGGGACTCACGGGCTACAGCCAAGTCTTTAGGCTTTTTGGCCACACGCACTCCTTCCGCTTCTGCTTTTCGCTCCTTTTGTGGTCAAGGAAGGGGCGTCCAAGCACGTTTGTTTCAGAGCCGCAGGCCTGCGTAGCAAGTCTCAGCGCAGCCGCGGACATGGGACCCGTAGAGGTGGGTCACGGGGACCGAGTGCAGTTCAGTCCACTACCCCCCCCCCACCCCCCCGCTGCCCCTGCGTCCAAACCTTCCTAGTCCGGTGTGTCAGGCCCACCAAATGCCAGTGGGTGGCAGGATTCGCCATCACCTCCACCATTGGCACACCATCACATCGGACCAGTGGGTTCTGCAAATTGTCCGAATGGGTTACTTCCTCCCCTTCGAGACGACCCCCAGGCATGCCACCTCAGTATCACCGCATGTCGGGGGATCACTTTGCACTTCTCCAGCAGAAAGTTACGTCCCTCTTGGCCAAGGGGGCCATCGAGCTCGTTCCGATGCCAGAAGTAGGTCGTGGTTGTTACTCCCACTACTTCTTGGTTCCAAAGTAGGACAAAGGCCTGCGTCCCATCTTAGACCTTCGGAACGTCAATTGCTTCCTCCGGAAGGAGAAGTTCAAGATGCTCACACTTGCTCAGGTCTTGTGTGCCCTCGACCCGCAAGACTGGATGGTAGCGTTGGACCTGCAGAACACGTATTTTCATATTCCCGTCCTGCCAGCCCACCAGTGTTACCTGCGATTCACAGTAGGGCAGGAGCATTTTCAGTTCACCGTGCTCCCCTTTGGCCTTAGCAGAGCCCCTCGGGTGTTCACCAAAGTAATGGCGGTCGTTGCAGCTCATCTGCGCAGATCAGAGGTTTGTCTTCCCCTATCTCGATGACTGGTTGTTGAAGGCGGGCTCGCCCCAAACAGTCCTCTCCCACCTCCAGTCTATAGCCGACCTCCTGCATTTGCTGGGGTTCTCCAGCAACGTGCCGAAGTCGCACCGGATTCCCTCTCCGAAGCTCCTCTTCATCGAAGTGGTTCTGGACACGGCACAGTTTCGGGTTTATCCTCCCGAACAGCGAGTCCGGGACATTCGGGCTATGATTCTTATCTTTCAGCCCTTGTCCTGGGTTTCGGTCAGGATGACCTTGAGGCTGCTGGACCTCATGGCCTCCTGCATCCTGCTCACCAACCATGCCAGATGGCATATGCGGGCTCTGCAGTGGGACCTGAAGTTCCAGTGGGCGCTGCATCAGTGGAACCTGTCTGACTACGTCCATATCTCAGAGGGCACTGCACAACAATTGCAGTGGTGGCTCACAAATCAGTACTGGGTCAGCGGCAGATCCCTCTCCCTTCCCCAGCCGGAGCACACAGTGGTGATGGATGCATCCCTCCTGGAATGGGGTGGCCACATGGGAGAGGCGGAGATCAGAGGCCTCTGGTCTCCGGCGGAGTCCCGGCTCCATATCAATCTTCTGGAGCTTTGGGTGATCCTTCTTGCACTGAAGGCATTCCTTCCCTCTGTCAAGGGGAGGGTGGTGCAGGTGTTCACAGACAACACCACCACCGCCATGTGGTATTGCAACAAACAAGGTGGGCTGGGGTCGTGGACCCTATGTCAGGAGGCTCTGCGCCTCTGGACATGGCTGGATCGTCAAAGCATTTCTTTGACTGGTCACCAAATGGCAGCTTCTTTGAACGCCAGGGCGGACGAACTCAGCCGCCGGTGCCTGATGGATCACGAATGGCGGCTTCACTCGGTGGTGGCGCAAGGTCTCTTTCAACAGCGGGGAGAGCCTCGGTTAGATCTATTCGCCACCAAAGAGAACACGCAATGTCATCACTTCTGCGCGTTGGAGTTTCCAAGGCGGCACTCGCTTGGAGATGCTTTTCGTCACAAGTGGAGCTGCGGTCTATTGCACGCCTTTCCGCCTATAACACTTCTTGTTGGAAGGCGAACCCCGAGGAGTCGGTGAGACCACCAAGGGGGGGCCCTCGCACTGCACGAAGTAGCCGAGCGCTGCCGAGAAGTCTCCTGAGAGATCCTTCTCCTATCACGTACTAGCACAGTAACACCACCACACCGGACTCAAGGAGGTTGTCTCAAGACAAGCAATTCTTTATCATCAATAAAAGGTTACGAGTTCAATATTTACACGAAGGGATCGAGGGATCCACCAAAAGTCTCAATGTCTCTTTGGAAGGGTAGGGGTAGCGGGACAGTCTTTGGTAGGAATGTGGTACGAGGGTACCTGGGGCCCAGTTCTTATCCTCAAGCTGGAGGACCTCCGATCTCGGAGGGGTCGAGCCGCGACGGCGTCAGCAGGGCTCCGGCGTACAGTTCGTGGAGAGCCGCGATTCAATCAGCAGGGCTCTCAAGATGGTTTCTGCTCAGCTCGAGCCGCGACGTCGTCAGCAGGGCTCCGAGGGAGGTTTCAGCGAGGTTGGGCCGCGACGGCGTCAGCAGGGCTCCGATGTTCCAGGTGGTTCAGGAAAGGTTCACAAGAGGGAGCCGCGACGCAGTCAGCAGGGCTCGTGATGGTTCCGACAAGAGTTCTTCTCCGTAGGGTCAGCCGCGATTCGATCAGCAGGGCTCTGGACTCCGGGATACAACTGCCGAGCTGTGGTGGGGTCGCCCCAGATATAGGTCTGGAGCCCTTTGATGTCCGGACCCTTGCGCCCGAGGGGGCGGAGTGGCCGGGTGGAGGTGGCCAGACGCCCAGCAGGAGAGGCGCCAGGCCCAAGGGAGTTGCAGGGCGATCACACCTCGAGAGGGGAGGACAGTTGGGGGTCCCATCGATACTGTCCTCCGCCGGGGGCGATGAATGGTTCCTGCGGCACCCCCTGGCCAGTTCGTGGTGCCTCGATGTCGGGGCTTCGCTGGGGTCGAGGCCGGGTTGAGCGGGGTTCACGCCGGCTGGTGTACGGGGTGACGTAGATGCCAACAAGATGGCGGAGCCATGAGGAGCATGCGACCACGTGCAGCTCCGGGTGAAGGGCCTTGGTGCAGTTCAGACGGGTGGCCCGTGACGGCCGGGGCGGGGAACGGGCACAATCCAGGGGTTTAAGGACCACGCCACGAGGCCGGGTCCAACAGGCGTCCCCCCCAGCCGAAGGCATGGAGAGTCACCCATCTCCTTGGGGATTCTCCTCGTCAAGGCGGAAGAAGCGGGACAGGCCGTCGGCGTTGGCGTGGTCATTGCCGGGCCGGTGTTCGACGTCAAAGTCCATCCCTTGTAGCGAGATGGACCATCGCAGCAGTTTGGGGTTCTCGCCCCGCATTCGCATTAACCATTGCAAGGGCCGGTGGTCGGTCTGGACCCGGAAGTGGGCGCCAAAGAGGTAGGGCCGGAGCTTCTTGAGGGCCCACACCACAGCGAAGGCCTCGCGCTCAATAGTGCTCCAGCGTTGCTCCCGGGGCAGTAGTCGCCGGCTGATGAAGGCCACTGGTCGGTCGAGCCCCTTTTCGTCAGTTTGGGAGAGAACGGCCCCGATCCCATACTCGGAGGCGTCCGTCTGTACCACGAACTCCTTCTGGTAGTCCGGGGCCTGCAGCACCGGAGCAGTACACATGGCCGTTTTGAGGGTGTCGAAGGCTGTTTGGCAGCGGGGTGTCCAGTGTACCTTCTTGGGCTGCTTTTTGGACGTTAACTCTGTGAGGGGGCCGACAATGCTCCCATAGTCCCGGATAAACCGTCGGTAGTATCCGGTGAGGCCCAGGAAGGCCCGGACAGCGGTCTGGGTAGTGGGGGGTTCCCAGGTCTGGATGGCCTCTATCTTTGCTTGGAGGGGGGCCACCTGCCCGCTCCCCACTTGATGGCCCAGGTAGGTCACGGATCCGTGGCCGATTTGGCATTTGCTGGCCTTGATTGTGAGCCCGGCCCGCTGGAGGGCGGCCAGGACGGCCTTTAGGTGGAGGAGGTGCTCGGCCCAGTGGTTGCTGTACACGGCAATGTCATCTAAGTAGGCCGCGCTGAAGGCCTCAAGCCCGGCCAAAACTTTGTTCACCAGTCGCTGGAAGGTGGCCGGGGCGTTCTTCATTCCGAAGGGCATCACCCGAAAGTGGTAATGCCCATCCGGAGTCGAAAAGGCGGATCTTTCTTGGGCGCCGGGGGTGAGCTGGATTTGCCAGTACCCGGCGGTGAGGTCCAGCGTGCTCAGGTAGCGAGCGGCCCCTAGGCGGTCGATGAGTTCGTCGGCCCGGGGTATCGGGTGTGCGTCCGTCTTGGTTACTACATTCAGGGCTCGGTAGTCCACGCAGAATCGCAACTCCGGGGGGTGGCCGGGAGCTGCGGCCTTGGGCACCAGGACGACAGGGCTGGCCCACGGGCTGTCGGAAGGCTCGATGACCCCCAGGGCCAGCATCTTCGCTACTTCGGCCTGGATGCAGGCCCGCACTCGGTCAGGCACCCGGTAGGCTCTGTGTCGTATGGGGGGGTTCTCCCCGGTGTCGACGTCGTGGACGCACCAGTGGGTCACCCCCGGGGTGAGAGAGAAGAGGGCTGCGTAGTCCCGCAGTAATCGCTGGCAGTCGTTGCGCTGTTCCGGGGTCAGGGACGAGGCGAGTTGGACCCCTTCGATCGATCCATCGTGAATGTTGGCTTGCAAGAGGTCGGGCAGGGGCTCGGAGTCGTCCTCGCCCCCCTCGTCGGTCGCCAGCAGCAGGCTCAGTTCGGTCCGGGCGAAGTGGGGTTTTAGCCTGTTAGCATGTAGGACCCGGAGGGGGTTCCGGGGGGACTCCAGATCGACCAAGTAGGTGACGGGACTTTTCTTCTCCACCACCTTGAAGGGCCCGGTCCACTTGTCCTGGAGGGCGCCGGGTTTGACCGGGGCCATGACCCATACTTTCTGACCTGGCTCGAATTCTACGGTAGAAGTGTTGCGATCGTACCACCGCTTCATGTCCTCCTGGCTGGCCTCGAGGTTGGCTTCGGCAAGGGCTCGGAACTTGCGGGTCTGGTTTCGGAGGGTCAGGAGGTATCGGTAGACGTCAGGAGGGCCGCCTCGGGGCTTCATCTCCCAGCCCTCCTTGACCAGACTGAGCGGTCCGCGGACCGGGTGTCCATACAATAGTTCAAACGGGCTGAACCCCAGGGATTTCTGCGGGACCTCCCGATAGGCGAACAGGAGGCAGGGCAGCAGGACATCCCATTTCCGCCGGAGGGGTTCTTCTAGGCCCTGGATCATCCCTTTCAATGTTCGGTTGAATCGCTCAACCAGTCCGTTCCCCTGAGGGTGATATGGGGTCGTGAACTTGTATGTGACCCCGCACTGTTGCCACAGGGACCGCATGTACCTGGAGATAAAGTTCGTACCGCGGTCGCTCACCACTTCGCTGGGGAATCCCACTCGGGAGAAGATCCCCATCAAGGCCCGGCCTACCACAGGGGCCGTTATGGTTCTGAGCGGGACCGCCTCCGGGTACCTGGTGGCGTGGTCCACGAGGACCAGGATGAAGCGGTGGCCCAGGGCGGTTTGAGGGTCCAGGGGTCCCACAATGTCTATTCCGACCCGTTCAAACGGGGTGCTGACGGCGGGAAAGGGCTGGAGGGGGGCCTTGACCCGACCCCCCGTCTTTCCGCTGGCTTGGCAGGTCTGGCAGGACCGGCAGTGGTTGTCCACATCTCTCCGCATCCGGGGCCAGTAGAAGTGGGTCACCAGACGACTGTACGTTTTGTCTTGCCCCAAGTGTCCGGCGAGGGGCACATCATGGGCCAGGTTGAGAAGAAACTCCCGGAAGCGGAGGGGGACCACCAACACGCGGCTGGCCCCGAGTTCTGCTACTTTCTGTTCACTGTACAACAGGCCCTCGGCCCAGTAGATCCAGTGGGTGCCGGTCTGGTCACCGTTGGCTTGCGCGGTCGCCTGCTGCCGGACCCCTTCGAGAGAGGGACAGGACTGTTGCTCTTGCTGGAACTGCTCTCGGGTGGGGTCCCCTTCGTGTTGCCATTGCGTCAGCTCTGGTAGGGCGCTCGGAGAAGTCATCTCTTCGGGGGAGGATTCGCTGGACCCAGGGTCGGTGTCCGCCTCCTCCTCGCTGCTGGCGGGAGGGGGTGTGAGCCCCTCGGGTCGGCCGGTCCCGGGGGTCGAGGATGAGCGGGGGGCCTGGGCGGTCATGGACCGGGTGATGGCGCAGGCCCAATCAGCCAGTCCCAACATTCGGAGGTGCTCTCGTCGTTCTACTTGAGCCCAGGGGGAACTCTCCAAGTCGTTCCCCAGGAGGCAGTCGACCGGGGCGTCGTCGCGCACTGTCACCTTCAGCAGGCCCGTCACCCCTCCCCACTCGAAGGGGACCAGGGCCATCTGGCATAGGCTTTCACTGTTGTCGGCCGTCCGGACAGGGCACAGCACATTCGGGAGAATCTGTTCAGGGGTCACCAGGTGGCAGCGGACAGCGGTGATACTGGCGCCGGTGTCGCGAAGGGCTTCGGCCCGTTGTCCGTTGACCGTGACCTGCTGCCGGTACTTCTGGGTGTTGGTTGGGATGGGGGTGCAGGGTACCATCTCCCGGCTACCCAGGCAGACCAGGGACATGGCTGCCGGCTCCCACTCAGTGTTTTCTCGGTCGAGGGCCTCTTCTTCCTCTTCTCCTCCCCCCAAGGCGGCGGCTGTCAGCTGCCGGGGCGGGGGCCCGCCGGCCCCGTTTCTTCGGTTCAGAGGGCAGGCCGGGTCGCTGGCAAAGTGTCCGGTTTGTTGGCAGCCATAGCAGGTCACTGGTGGCCGTGGTCCGGGTCGGGCCGGGCCCACCCTTCGTGCTAGGCTCGGGGAGAGATGTGGCTGCGGTGGCCCTCGAGGGGGGCTCCTGGGGGCCCCAGCGGGAGGGTCTCGGTTCCTGTTCGGCCCTCCCCCCCCACCGCGCTGGCGTGGGGGTCCGCTGGGGTTCCTCTGGTACTCCCCCATTGAGCTCCGGGGGACCCGGGAGTTGACCCATCGATCGGCCTCGACGGCCAGTTTCCGCGTGTCGGTCATTTTGCTGTCGAGGAGGTGCTGTCTCAGCTCCACGAAGCAATTGTTGGAAAGATGTTCCCACACGATGAGGTCGACCAGCTGCCCGTAGGTGGTTACTTTGCTGCCTTTGATCCACCCTTCTAGGGCCCGACTAAAAAAGTCCACATATTCCACCCATGTGGTACCCGGGATTTTCTTGCAGTCTCGGAACCGCTGGCGGTACATCTCCGCTGTTAGCCCGTAGCGGGTGAGCAGGGCCTCCTTCATGTGATCGTAGGAGGTCATCACCTCCTCCGGTAGCTGGAGCAGCGTGTCCCGCCCTTCACTCAGGAATCGCCCCCACAGGCCTGCGCCCCAGTCTTTTCGGGGCACTCGATGGGAGGTCATGGCCACCTCATAGGCCTTGAACCATTGTTGGATATCGTCATTTTTGTAATACTCCCTGACGACCTCCTTCGGGATATGTACTTTGGCCTCTGCAGGCGGTAGAGTGTCTCTCGTACTGGGGGTGTTGGTCCCTCCGTTCTTGGCCTTGATCTCGAGCTCCTTGAGGCTGCGCTCGTGCTCCAGGGTGAGCTTCTTTTCCTCCAACTCCCGGTGTCGTCTCTTCTCTTCTATCTCTTCTTGAAGGCGTAGCTGCTCGAGGGCCAGTTTCTTTTCTGCCAGCTGGAGTTCGCCGTCCAGTCGCAGTCGGGCGAGCTCTAGCTCGTGGCTCCGGACCTTTTCCCGCTCTCGTATTTCTTCTTCGGAGAGGCCGGTTTCTAGGCTCTTTCGTCCTTCGGTTGCCGGGGTCAGTGCGGTTGCTGTGGTCTCCGTCAGGGGCAAGGGCCCTTCTTCCTGGGAGGGGCCTGCCCTGGCCTCCAGCCATGTCCTCAGAGCTTTCTGCATCTCTTCCTTGGTACCGAGGCTGGTGGTTGCAATGCCTTTGTCTCTGCAGAACTGTTTTAATTCCTTGTGCGTATATTCTTCCAGCCGTTCGGGCTGGAACTCCATTGTCGCGTTGTTTTCCTGGCTGCTCATGATGCTATTCGTTTGGATGGGTAGCTAGTGGGTACTGGCTGGTACGTACTGCGTTCGGCTCGGATCCCGTCGCTGGCCACCAAAATGTTGGAAGGCGAACCCCGAGGAGTCGGTGAGACCACCAAGGGGGGGCCCTCGCACTGCACGAAGTAGCCGAGCGCTGCCGAGAAGTCTCCTGAGAGATCCTTCTCCTATCACGTACTAGCACAGTAACACCACCACACCGGACTCAAGGAGGTTGTCTCAAGACAAGCAATTCTTTATCATCAATAAAAGGTTACGAGTTCAATATTTACACGAAGGGATCGAGGGATCCACCAAAAGTCTCAATGTCTCTTTGGAAGGGTAGGGGTAGCGGGACAGTCTTTGGTAGGAATGTGGTACGAGGGTACCTGGGGCCCAGTTCTTATCCTCAAGCTGGAGGACCTCCGATCTCGGAGGGGTCGAGCCGCGACGGCGTCAGCAGGGCTCCGGCGTACAGTTCGTGGAGAGCCGCGATTCAATCAGCAGGGCTCTCAAGATGGTTTCTGCTCAGCTCGAGCCGCGACGTCGTCAGCAGGGCTCCGAGGGAGGTTTCAGCGAGGTTGGGCCGCGACGGCGTCAGCAGGGCTCCGATGTTCCAGGTGGTTCAGGAAAGGTTCACAAGAGGGAGCCGCGACGCAGTCAGCAGGGCTCGTGATGGTTCCGACAAGAGTTCTTCTCCGTAGGGTCAGCCGCGATTCGATCAGCAGGGCTCTGGACTCCGGGATACAACTGCCGAGCTGTGGTGGGGTCGCCCCAGATATAGGTCTGGAGCCCTTTGATGTCCGGACCCTTGCGCCCGAGGGGGCGGAGTGGCCGGGTGGAGGTGGCCAGACGCCCAGCAGGAGAGGCGCCAGGCCCAAGGGAGTTGCAGGGCGATCACACCTCGAGAGGGGAGGACAGTTGGGGGTCCCATCGATACTGTCCTCCGCCGGGGGCGATGAATGGTTCCTGCGGCACCCCCTGGCCAGTTCGTGGTGCCTCGATGTCGGGGCTTCGCTGGGGTCGAGGCCGGGTTGAGCGGGGTTCACGCCGGCTGGTGTACGGGGTGACGTAGATGCCAACAAGATGGCGGAGCCATGAGGAGCATGCGACCACGTGCAGCTCCGGGTGAAGGGCCTTGGTGCAGTTCAGACGGGTGGCCCGTGACGGCCGGGGCGGGGAACGGGCACAATCCAGGGGTTTAAGGACCACGCCACGAGGCCGGGTCCAACACTTCTACCCAGAGTGCTGAAGAAGATCAGGCGCGACCGGGCTCAAGTCATTCTTGTGGCCCCAGACTGGGCTTTGAAGAGTTTGGTACCCCGAGCTACTCAGTATGAGATTGGATCCCCCGATCAGACGGCCTATTCGGGAGGATCTACTGTCAGAGCAACAGGGGACGGTTCTCCACCCGAACCTGTCCAGTCTCCACCTACATGCGTGGAGATTGAGCGGCGACAGTTGATTCAGTTTGACTTGCCTCCTGAAGTCTGTGATGTCATTCTGGCTGCCAGGCGTCCCTCCACTAAATCGTTATACGCCTGCAGGAAGAATACATTTATGGCATGGTGCACAGCAAAGGCTGTGGATCTCCTTTCTGTCCCTCTTTCAGAGGTCCTTTTGTTCCTTCTTTCTGTGGCCCAGCATGGTTCTTCTCTGGTCACTATTAAGGGCCACCTTTCTGCAATTTCAGCTTTTTTCAGGCTTCTTGATGAGCCCTCTCTTTTCAAGTCCCCTGTTAATAGATTTCTCAAAGGCATTACTCACCTTTTCCCTCCTGTTCCGTTTGTAATGCCACAGTGGGACTTAAGTCTGGTTCTTACTTTTCTGATGTGCGCTCCTTTTGAGCTGCTTCACAACTGTCCTCTTCGTTTATTAGCTTTGAAGACTGCTTTCCTGGTTGCTATCACCTCCGCTAGGCGCGTGAGTGAGCTCCAGGCTCTTTCCTGTAAGCCTCCTTTTCTGTCGGTTCATCCAGACATGGTTGTACTTCGCACTCGTCCGTCCTTCTTGCCAAAGGTTGTCACTGCCTTCCACATTGGGCAAACTATCACCTTGCCCACTTTCTTTCCGCCTCCGCGCCCTTCAGGAGAGGAAGAGAGGCTCCACAGTCTGGACCCAAAACGTGCGCTTTCATTTTGTTTGAATCGCACACAACCGTTCTGGGTGGATGACCAGCTCTTTGTTGGCTACGTAGGCGCCAGGAAAGGTCGGGCTGTGCACAAGAGGACTATCTCCCGCTGTGTCGTCTTGTGTATCAAAGCCTGTTATTCTCTGCCTACAGAGGAACCCCCTATGGGGTTGCGCGCCCATTCTACCAGGGCGACAGCAGCTACTACTGCACTGGGACGTGGTGTCCCCCTGCAAGACATCTGTCAGGCAGCCACGTGGGCCTTGCTGCACACTTTTACTAAGCATTATTGCCTTGACAGTCAAGTCCGGAGAGACGGCATCTTTGGCCATTCTGTTCTCCGTGACTTTCTGGTGTGATCTTGGTTCGCAGACCTACCACCGGGGTTGGTATTGCTGGGGTATCTATTCTAAGGTAAGGAATCTATCACTAACGTGTCTGTTTCAGATGCACAAGTTACTTACTTGTGTAACAATATATCTGTAAGAGACACTAGTTAATGATGGATTCCTTACCGCCCCACCTATCTTCCCTAACTGATTCCTAGGGTTAAGGTCATCCCTTTCAGGGCCGTAGTTGCAATGCACCTGTGGTCAATATCTTGCATGGCTCTGCGTTCCTGGCGCGGAAAGTTGTGTACAGAACTGACATCAGCCCCGTGGGAGCGTCTAAGTAGCTCCAGCGACGTCATCTCGGCGACTACGACTCCAATGACGTACGCGGAGCCATACGACCACGCCTACCTACGCTCAGGGGTACAGCTGACGAAAACTTTCCGGATCCAGTCTGACGCTTGGGGATATTCTAAGGTAAGGAATCTATCACTAACTAATGTTTCTTACAGATATATTGTTACACAAGTAAGTAACTTGTGCTTCAGTTCACCGTGCTCCCCTTTGGCCTTACCAGCGCCCCTCGGGTGTTCATGAAAGTGCTTATCTGCACAGATCAGGGGTTTCAGTCTTCCCCCTATCTCGACGACTGGTGGTTGAAGGCGGGCTCACCCCAGTCAGTCTCCTCCCATCTCCAGACTACGGCCGACCTCCTGCATATGCTGGGGTTCTCCATCAGTGTGCCGAAGTCTCACCTAATTCCCTCTCAGAAGCTCCTCTTCATCGGAGCGGTTCTGGACACAACGCAGTTTCGGGTCTATCCTCCCAAACAGCGAGTCTGGGATATTCGGGCTATGATTCGGATCTTTCAGCCTCTGTCCCGGGTTTTGGTCAGAATGACCCTAAGGCTGCTGGGCCTCATGACATCCTGCTGGTCGATCATCCCAGGTGGCATATGCGAGTTCTGCAGTGGCACCTGAAGTTCCAGTGGGCGCAGCATCAGGGGAATCTGTCAGGTTGCGTCCAGATCTAGGAGGGCACCACTCGACAACTGGAGTGGTGGCTCACGAGCCAGGATTGGGTCAATGGCAGATCCCTCTCCTTTCCCCAACCAGACCACACTGTGGTGACGGATGCCTTCGTTCTGGGATGGGGCGGCCATATGGGAGAGGCGTAGATCAGAGGCCTCTGGTCTCCGGTGGAGCCCAGGCTTCACATCAACCTTCTGACGCTCCGGGCGATTCGTATTGCACTGAGGGCATTCCTTCCCTCTGTCCGGGGAAGAGTGGTGCAGGTGTCCACCGACAACACCACCGCCATGTGGTAACGCAACAAACAGGGCAGGTTGGGGTCGTGGACCCTATGTCAGGACGCCCTTCGCCTCTGGATATGGCTGGAACATCAAGGCATTTCCTCGGTGGTTCAACACCTGGCAGGTTCTCTGAACGCCAGGGCGGACAAACTCAGCCGCAGGTGTATGATGGATCACGAATGGCATCTTCACTCGGAGGTGGTGCAAGGTCTCTTTCAACAGTGGGGAGAGCCATGGTTAGATCTATTCGCCACCGAAGGCAACACGCAATGTCAGCAATTCTGCTTGTTGGAATTTCCAAGGCGGCACTCACTCGGTGACGCTTTTCGTCGCGAGTGGAGTTGCGGTCTGTTGTACGCCTTTCCGCCTATACCATTTCCGCCCAGAGTGCTGAAGATGATCAGGCGCGACCGGGCCCAAGTCATTCTTGTGGCTCTGGATTGGGCACTAAGAGTCTAGTATCCCGAGCTGCTCAACATGGCCATCGGTCCTCCGGGACGACTGCCTCTTTGGGAGGATCTTCTGTCACAGCAAAAAGGGACGGTCCTCCACCCAAACCTGTCCATTCTCCACCTCCTTTCGTGGAGATTGAGCGGTAGCAATTGACATCTTTTAACCTGCCTCCTGAAGTTTGTGACGTAATCTTGGCAGCCAGGCGTCCCTCCACAAAGACGGTATACGCCTGCAGGTGGAACAAATTTGTGGCATGGTGCACAGCAAAGGCTGTGCTTCACCTTTCTGCCCCTCTTTCTGAAGTACTTTTGTTCCTTCTTTCTTTGGCCCAGCAGGGCTCTGCTCTGGGCACTATCAAGGGCTACCTTTCTGCCATCTCTGCTTTCCTTCGGCTGCCAAATCATCCTTCTCTTTTCATGTCCCCAGTAGTTAACCGTTTCTTGAAAGGCTTAACGAATCTTTTTCCTCCAATTCCATTCGTTATGCCTCAGTGGGACTTGAATCTTGTACTTACATATCTGATGTGCGCTCCCTTTGAGCCGCTTCATAACTCTCCTTTACGTCTCTTAACTCTTAAGACTGCTTTCCTTGTAGCCATCACTTCCGCTAGAAGGGTGAGTGAGCTCCAGGCTCTTTCTTCCAAACCTCCTTTCTTGTCTGTTCATCCGGACAAGGTGGATCTCCGGACCCGTCCATCCTTTCTTCCGAAGGTGGTCACTGCCTTCCATTTCCGACAGACCATTACTTTGCCCACCTTCTTTCCTCATCCTTCAAAGGAAGAAGAGAGGCTCCACCGTCTGGACCCAAAGGGTGCGCTCTTCTTTCATCTGGATAGCACAAAACCGTTCCGGGTGGATGATCAACTTTTTGTTGGCTACGTGGGTGCAAAGAAGGGTCGGTCGTACACAAACGCACCATTTCTCGATGGGTCGTGTTTTGTATTAAGGCTTGTTACTCTCTGGCTAAAAAGGAGCCTCCAGTCGGGCTATGCGCTCACTCCACCAGAGCGACGGCAGCCATTACTGCCTTGGGCAGAGGAGTGCCCCTGAATGACATCTGTCAGGCGGCCACGTGGGCATTGCTGCACACGTTCATCAAACACTACTGCCTGGACAGCCAAGTCCAGAGAGACGGCTTCTTTGGCCGTTCTGTTCTCCAGGGCTTTCTGGTGTGATCTTGGTTCGCAGACCCACCATCGGGGTTGGTATTGCTGGGGTATCTATTCTAAAGTGTTTCTTTCAGATGCACCTTCGATAACGATATATCTGTAAATCATTAGTTATAGATTCCTTACCGCCCCACCCATTCTCCCCGTTCTGCAAACTGATTTCTAGGGTTAAGGACATCATTTCAGGGCCCTAGTTTTGTGCACCAATGGTCAGTGTCTTGCATGGCTCTGTGTTTCTGGCGCAGAAAGCCGTGTACAGAACTGACGTCAGCTCGCGAGGGTGGCGTCTAAGTAGCTGCCGCGACGTCATCCCGGCGACTACGACCCCGACAACTGACGCGGAGCCGACCGACGCCACCTTCCGACGCGCAGAGGTACTGCTGACGAAAAACTTTCCGGATCCAGTCTGACACCTGGGGGTAATTCTAAGGTAAGGAATCTATAACTAACTAATGTTTCTTACAGATAGAACGTTACCGAAGGTAAGTAACTTGTGCGTCAGAACTAAAGTAACAGCCCGCTGATTATACAAGGGAAAGTTTTGTGAGGGTTTGTAATCTACTGAGGCTTTTATCATGCCACTTCGAGATGATGCCTGACTCTGAACATACCAGAGCTCAATTTAGGTCAAGTCTTTGAAAGCACGAGGGAGGCTACTTGGCGGCGTTGTATGGGCATAGGAGGATTGGTGCGCTACCCACGCATACAAGGGTGACGGTGCAGATCTGGAGGGAGGCCACCATGTTCCTAGGATGGAAAGATAGCCTGACTAAGCGTACGCCACTATGGGTTAGCACTCCCCTAAAGGAAGTGGGTTGGTTATCAGGATTCAGGCAATGGGAAACTATAGGGATTTAATTCCTGGGTGATGTCTTGAGAGGGGGTAAACTGATCAGTTTTGAGACTTTAAAAGTGGAATTGCAGATGCCAGATAGGGAATTTGTTACGATACCTACAGTTGAGACATGCGCTAATGAAACATGTAATAGACGGAGACCAAATAGCAGAGTATGCCCCACTGGAGGATAGACTTCTCATGGACCCCATGCCCCAAAAGGCGGTTTCACTGGTATATAAAAACGAATGAACAACTCCCCGGACCCCTTGTTGGCCCTTCAGGAGGCCTGGACAAGAGACTCTGAAAATTGGAAGACAACGACCGGATAGAAGCAATCCAGAGTCCAAGGGAAGTGGTGATACAGGCGAGATTTCGATTAATACAACTGTGCATACTACACAGATCATACACCTCTTCAGTGCTATTGCATCGGATAGGGAGGAGGGATTCCGACCTATGTGTACGGAAATATGGGGAAGCGGGTGCATTCTTTCATATATTGTGGTCCTGCCCCAAGATACAACAGTTTTGGAGAGAGGCCATCCAGGTCATGTCAGAAGTAACTGAGCAGGTGGTTCTAAGTGAGGCAGGGTGGAACATCCTCTGTGTGACGGGTGAGGTAAAATGGCCAAAATATTCTACGATATGGCTTATGATAGCTAGCATAGTCACTAAACGGAACATAGCAAGAGAGTGGGGGGCGTGCCAACCCCCCAGCCGTGCTGAAATGGCAGGAAGATCTAGATTGGTGTAATACTGAGAAGGGGGTTTACAAGGGGAGGGGGTGCCCAAAGAAGTGGGATAAGATATGGGGAAGCTGGGTACAGTATAGGGGACTTTAATCATGGGTTATTCAACTGTGTGTGCGAATTGAGGGAGATAGAATACTGCAATGTATAAATATGTACTGGATCATGCCTTGTCATAGGGATTTTGTGCGGTATGTAACAAATGTTGAGAAGCGGAATTGGTAGTGAAGCATTTGCCCAGAATTTACTTACTGTCAGATGTACTGCCAAGTGTGTTTATTTAATATAAAGATTTGATTTTTTTTAAAAAAGGTCTATGAAAGCTCCAAGTATGCAGAGGCTGTGTGGGCTTTCTGACTGACTGAGGTAGGGTTGTGAATGTGCCAGGACTTTGAATATGCTGATAATAGAGTTGCAGATATATAAATATTCTAATCATGCTACTGATTTCTTTCTTTATTTTCTGAGTATGTGTTTTGAGAATTGCTTTGGTAAATTTACTTTTAATTTACTTTTACTCGATTTCACAGAATGTTGCTGTAAATCCAGATTATATTCGCGGTTCAGTGCTTCGGTTGCCAACGGAGTTTCAGTGAGACTTTTTCAAAGTCTGACCTCTTCGATCTCACAATATTTTGTAATTTTTAGGCAAATTACTTAAATCGTATTGTGCCTCAGATGCCTTACTTGCCAATATTGTGAGCTAGGACGAAGATTGATTTACATTTCAGAACTAAATGAATATGGCAAGGCCTTGTCAGTGAAAATGTCATGGGCTCAAATCTCAGCGGTTTAAGCATGTAGGTATGTCTTTCACTTGCAAAATTTGGTAATGCATTAAAAAAAGATGTACTTGCATAAAGAGTTTCACGTGAGCAAATCTGCTCTCCGGGGCTGGGACTCTGCAGGAAATTGGTAGTCACAGGACTGCAATTCCCTGTCAGTTAGCACACACCCACAAACTAACATGTATGGATATTTGCCAACAACTTCCCAGAAGAGGTTGAAAATGCACTTCTGATAAATGGCAGGTGTTCAATCTTTCAGTGTGGGAATTCACCTCCCCTCTTTCCAAAAACATGGGGTGTAGGGAATCGGAGTTTATTTTTCTCGAAGGGGAAATTATTTCTCACCTTGGAGAAGAAAGAAAAACTGTTTTAAGAAATTAATTTGCACTTTCTCAGTAGATTTTTCATGATCACGTATGCAAATGAATATTTGCTCCATGGAAGAATATAATTCACACAAGTTTGCTAGCAGGGACATTTCCAGGTCTACTTTTGTAAACTCGTGTGAATTTCTGAAGGTGTAAACCTGCACAGATGCAAGATCTCAACCCAAACAATATGTCCTGGGCATCGGTCTATAAGAAGTCCACAACCCTGCACTAGGACCATTTCCTATGAACTGCCTAAATTCAGTATTCCTTTAAGTGCTATAAGAAAACGATGGTTCATGCCTCAAAGTATTCTCCCTTACACATTGTTTTGCAGCTGGTCCTAAGTGTCTGCAAATGTATCTGAATGTTAGCATGAAATGTAGAATGTGATGACCAGGCAAATTTAACTCTTATAATCTCTCAGTGGATACTCTACATTTATTATTTCATAAGTAATGTGTACCGTTTTTGTTAAAGATGCATTTATGAGAAGTATTTAGAAATATTACAATTTACCACATAGCATGTGTTTTGTATGTTAATATGGAATTGGGCTGTATTTAAGTGCTTGAAAGTCCTGCAAACTTCATACGTAAATATAATAGATAAATGTCATGCTATAAAATGTAACACGTTTTAACTGCTCATATACTACTTTTTATATGTGGAATTTATCGAGTTGATATCAGTGATGGTATCCCGAATCGGAGATTAATTTGTGGTACATTAAAGAAAGCTTGATCCAATATTTGACCTGAGGGGCCTCTTGAGTTCTAAACATGGCCGTGATCTGTCAAGAACATAATGTCTGTCTTGTTGTGTGAAGAAAGAATGAATATAAAGCATGTGCCTCATGACAGAGAGATAAACTGCTCTAAACTATAAAGGAAAGAGAAAAGAAAATTACATTTGTTTTTGTCCGAACGGAATCCTGCCCTTCAGGTGAGTAATCCATGAAAAATGCTCCTGACATTGTTTGCTGCTGGCCTGTGTAGCTGCCTAATTTTCTCAAAAGCTATACATTATGAACAAACGTTCATCTGGAGGTAGGTATGAAAGGGACTTGACTTTTCTCTGCCTCCTGCATGGGAACTGTCCTTTCGTCTTGTGATAAGGCTAAGGATACTCCACACAACAGAAAAAGAAAAATGCATTTGCTGCTAGAATCCTAATCAATACTCTAATTGAAATGCCGGTCAAAGTCCAATGAGCATTCCAGTTTTATATAGGCTGGTTCTGTTGGCAAGAACTCAGTTATCCACTTTGTTGTCAATGAGAATTTCTTTGTTAATGCGAGATACTTTGGCAAGATGTCAATAAACTGCCTTTTAATCCACAATGACCTTAACCTACTCTTCGTTGGCAACAGAAAAATCCTTGCTGATGACACACTTGTGTTTGAAATTAACAAAAGCTTCATTGACTAGGATCATGGCTATCTCCCCAGTGACTGCTTTAGTTTTTATTAACATCTGCCCTGGAGCACGTGCTTTAGACAACATCTTTTAAGACAGATCTCGCCTATTAAAGTGCTTGTGAGGCTGCAGTGCAGATCTTTAGAATATGAAGGAGCGATTTCTGGAGGAAACGTCTCATTACCTAGTGATCTAGGTGTCCTATGCATCCCCATCCTACTTGCCATTACCACTCCCATCACTATCGCCTTTCGATGCCGCTGAACATTACCAGCACCACCCAACACACTATCCCGCTCAGAATATACCCTTCCTCCACCCCATGGTCCCCTCATCATCTTCATGGCCCAGGAGAGCATGCACCCCCTACCTTGATTTCCCCACAGTGAATTTTTGTAGGTTTCCAAACACAGCAATCATTTGTTTGCTTTGAGAATTTCCTGAGCGACCGACTGAGATCAAGAGCTGAGCTGTGTAGTTTAGAGAGGCGCATCAGTGTGCTAAGAGAAGTGAACTTGAGAGAAGCAGCTGACAGACAATGCGTTGGGTGCTCGAGGGTATCCTTGCAGGAGGAAGAGCATCTCGCTGTTCTGAACACAGAATGCATATACTTTTGATTGCTTAGTGCTAAGAAACCCAAAATCATAGTCTGCAGCAACAGAACCAAGATCATCCACTATGATTGTCAGTTACTGTGACCTTCATCCTGATCGAGACTGTGCCTGGCTGGGCTTTCACTTGTTTGGGTGACAGTTTCTGTTGGTGTGGGGCATATTCCTGATGAAGATTTGCTGTATTATGGCAAAATCCATTGTAGTTTTGGTCCTCCTCACCCACTGTGCACCGCCCTTCTGTCTTGCATTTAGAGGTACATGCATTCACACCAGAGGCTGCTGCGGAACCTGTTTGAGCAGAAGTAATGCAGTCTCTGCACGGTAGCCAGCGATTGCAGGCACAGCATGCATGGGCAGAGAATTGGAACATTAGATAGGTACTGTGCAGGAGAAAAAGATATTACGGAAGAACAATTTGAGCATTTGGAGCCAACACGCACTTTCAACCCTCAAACATTTGGGAGGGGTCATCTGAATCTCTCTAGGCATTTCTCATGCTGCAGGGGCAATGTTTGATTTTGCACTAAGGAAATGTTTTCCTTGTCTTAAGGATCAGCCTGAAACGAACATGGGGTGTATGCAGCTTCTACGTAACAAGGGAATTAGTAAGTGTATCCCATAACTAAGCACTCTCTTCATTATGTGCAGAATTGCATTGTGTATCTGTTAGAGATTTATAGTCGCAGATTCCTTACCTTTGATTTATCCCCAAGCATCAAAGTTGGTCTGGAAATTTTTTGTGACCTGTAACCCTGCACACCTGTAGGTGATGTCATTCCGCTCCACTTGGTGTCATCAGTGACGGATGTGATGTGTGCGGTGCCTATATAGGTGCCACTGTTGAGCTCTGACGCCAGTTCTTTTCTTACGCACCAGTCAGCGCAGACCCTGAGAGATCTACCCCCAGTTATTTTTTGACTACTCTTTTTTGACAGTTTGTCAAAAAATTTTAGACTTGTCTCCTGGTGTTGCAGGAATGTCTACTTGGAAGGCTGGTTTAACCCCTATGACACCGGTCTCTGTCAAATGTCAGTGACAGACCCGCACCTCGTTTGCCTTTGGTGTCTTGAGCGAGACCACGACGTCAAGACCTGCATCAATTGTTGTGCCTTGAAGGAGCGTTTCCAAGGCCTTGAAGGAGCGTTTCCTCAAGCTCCTTTCCGCTCGACATGCAATGCTGGATGGTCTCGATCCAGGTCGAGAGGAAGGGATCGGTCATGGAGCCATTGATCTTCATCCCATTCTGGTAAGTCCCACAAAAAGAAGAGCAGGAAGTTGAACAGGTCTTCAACTTCACCATGTCAGTCAGTTATCCGACGAGACAAGGGAGCGTCACTCAAGGCCTGGCTCTGTGGTTGTGCCTGGGCTGTGTCCACGTATCCCTGAGTTTCTGTAGGCAAGAGCAACCCCAGCCCAACTCTGAGAATTTTATGAGGCCATGGACCTCATATTTGTGCGCCTCTCCCCGCCAGAGAGCCTTCAGGCCCTACGGGTTCAGGAGGGGCTCCTACTGGTTCCTAGCCAGCAAGTCTGCCCCTGGTGCCAGTCGGGCCCCTTGGATCCAAAGATGGATCTGGACTGGTGGTGGTCGAGCCACCTTGACCTTCCACTGCCTGTTTCATTGTCGACGCTCCCGGTGGCCATGTCCACATTCCTACCCCTACTCTGACATGGAGAATGAGGGGTGTCGTCCGACGCCGACTCTGGCTCTGACTGGAGCTATTTCTTTCAGGCCAAAGCCTAAGTCCTATTCCTATGGGAGAGGACCTGTGGAAGATAGGGAGGGGCCACTGGACCCTGAAGAATACCAGCGCTTAGACCCCAATATGGACTGATGTGAGGATTTGGCGGATGCCAGTGGACTGGACACCTCCCCAGATACTGGCTTGGTCTCTCCTCCTACTGTGGCTACGGAGGAGGGAGCATCATTTGCAATGCTGGTGAGACGGACAGCTGAGGACCTTTAACATCATCTGCCCACTGTGGCAGTCAAGACAAACATCTTGACAGAGGTTCAGGACCGCTGCTCCCATTTAGTGAAGCCATTACATATGTCGTGCTCAGGGCCTGGTCGAAGGCCAGCAGAGATGCCACTGTGAACAAGACAATTGCCCGCCGCCATCGCCCCGCCTCATGGGACCCCTCTTTCCTCACCCAACATCCTACCCTGAAGAGCTTGGTGGTCTAAGCCTCTGCTTACAGAGTAAATCTTGGTGCATTCCCTACCACCCCACCGGATAGGGAATTCAAAAGGGTGGATACCTTGGGTAAAAATATTTTTCCTTCCGTATACCTTTTGGGCTTCTGTTGCACAGGTACCTGCCTGTGGTCCCAGGGAGGCTTGGGTTATAAAATCCCAATCAATAGCAGATGGGAGAGAGTCAGCTAAGTTCACCATTTGATGTGGGTTGGACACGATCGACTCGCTAGGCAGAGCAGTTTCTTGGTCGGTGGTCTTACAGTGCCATGTCTGGCTGAGGACAGCTGGCTTTTCGCTTGAGAACATGCCCTTTGATGGCTTCCATCTCTTTGGAGACGAGACAGACATTGAAACAGCAGGACATGTCTCTGGTGTTACACCACCGGGTGCGCTCTCTGAACGCCAGGGTGGACGAACTCGGCCAAAGATGCTTAGCGATCACGAATTGCGTCTCTATCCACAGGTGGTGCAAGGTCTCTTTCAGTAGCAGGAAGAGCCTTGGTTAGATCTGTTTGCTACTGCAGGGAACGGGCAATGTCAACAGTTTTTCATGTTGGAGCTTCCAAGGTGGCTCTCGCCCGGAGAAGCTTTTCCTCTCAAATGGAGCTCTGGCCTTATAACCCATACCACTCCTGCTCAAAGTTCTTGAAGATCAAGAACGATCGGGCCCAAGTCATCCTTGTGGCTCTGGACTTGGCTCGTAAGATTTGGTATCCGAGCTGTTGAGCATGACTTTGTGTCCTCCGATCAGGCTGCTCGTTTGGGAGGATCTTCTGTCGCAGGAGCAGGTCTTCTGTGAACCTGGCAACTCTCCGCCTTCATTCATGGAGTTTGAGTGGTGACATTTGACAGCTTTCGACCTTCTGTCTACAGTCTGTAATGCCATCTTGGTATCAAGATGGTATACTACTGCTGTTGGGACAAGTTTGTGGCATGATTTTCAGAAAAACAGGTTGAGTTCCTTTCTGCTCCCCATTCTCAGATCCTTCTGTTTATTTTTTTTTTCTCGCCCAGCAGGGCTTTGATGTGGGCACCTTAAAAGGCTATTTTTCTTCCATCTTGACTTTTTCTCCGGTTGCCAGGCCAGCCATCCCCGTTCAAATCCCCTATTGTAAATAGGGTTTTGAAAGGTAGCCAATACATGCGCTCCTTTCAAGCCACTGCACAACTGTCCTCTCATGCTCCCTACAATCAAGATTACCTTTCCAGTGGCGATAACATCCCCCCGGAGGGTCAGTGAGCTGCAGGCTTGAATATCTAAGCCTCTGTACCTCAACATCTTCCCGGACAAGCTGGTCCTTCGCACTTGAGCTGCTTTACTTCCTAAGGCGGTCACTCCCTTTCATGTAGGCCAATCCATCAACCTGCCTACCTTTTTCGCCCCACTGCATCCCTCTAAGGAAGAGGAGTGACTTAACCGACTGGGCACAAAAAGAGCGTTGTTGTTCTACCTTAACCGCACAAAAGAGTTCATGGTGGATGTCCAACTTTCCTGGGGTATGTCAGAGCCAAGAAAGGAAAGCCCATGCAGAAGTAGATCATCTCCCATTACAATGTGCTTATGTGCTCATTCCACCTGAGGAAAGGCTGTGCCCAGTGTGTTAGTCTCACTTCAGAAAGGGCCTTTGTCACTTTTTGTCGAAGAAAAATCATTCCAGAGTGGTACAAAGCTTAAAGTCTAGCCACTGTGGAATAGAAGGCCAGATACTTGAAGCAGGTTGGGCCGTCTGGAACTATGACAATACTTTTTTCCTTTGGGACACTCTGGAGGAAAATAATCCAGACAACCGCAGGAGTACACTTCTAAGGCCCCTGTACCTCTGGGAAGGGCACTTGTGGGACTCTCCGGGTGTCGGGCAAAGACCAACAACAAAGTTGAATCCAGGTTCGATTGCCACTGGTCAGCTGGGTACTTCAGGGGAAAAAGCTTTCCTTGCAGTTTATTATGACCCTGTGCCACACAGGTGATCAGCCGACTGACCCTTTGAGTCCACTTCTTTGTACTGGGTACAAAAAAGGAGCAGGACCAGTTCTCTAGGGCTCCTCTCAGGTCACAGACAGCAGGTCCAGTATCTTCAGATCTTCTGCAGGTCCAATTAGTGCTCTGAGGCGGGTTCCCTCGGATGCCACATTTATGCTGGCCACCAGCTAGTGGTGCCCGGCATAAATGGGTGTGGGAGTGACTCCTCAGCACTACCTAACCAATATGTTAAAAGTTCCAGGTGACAACCCTACCCACTTTTTTAGACGTTTTTATGTGCCTTAATGCAGAAAGTGCCCATCACTCACAATTCAAGATGCAGACATCCTTCTCCCCTTGTGCAGAACCTTTGTGCCCAGAGGTGTGGCAAGGGTAATGAGCAGTCCCCTCCTCTGTGGTTACTCAAAACCGGATCTTGGGGTAGCTTTCCTCCCACTGAGATTGGTGCCAGCCTGATACTGGCGACAATGAGTGTGCCTTTGTAGGGATCACCTAACATTTGCTTGTGATAGTAAAGGCCCCTTTAGAATAAGTTAACTTCCTGGGTCACCCCTAACAGTTCTTCCTGCAAGGGGGGAGAGCACACCTCTGCATACCGCATTCAGGCTAAGTACAGTTGGGCAGTTACTGGAGAGCTAATGCAAATTTGCCTCCAGCAATTTCAGACGGGGTTAAGGTAACTTTTTAAAAGTAATTTTTTCAATATATATATATTTAGTAAAAAATAAATTTGTATTCATTATAAAAAGTCTTTGAATGGAGTCCATAGATGGCACAGGTAAAACGTTCTAGATTAAAGTTTATAATCTATAGTTTGTCTTTTTCTATGTGCCAGATACAGTCTGACCAGTGTCTGTTGTTTTGAGCCTAGTCACTGGGGTAACAGGTAATTTCTAATCAGACAAGTGTTCCCCTCTTAAATACTGTGCACTTTACCTTGTGGGCAGCAAGGTATCCTTAGGGGTGTCTAATTTTATATTCAAAATCAGATTTCCTACCTATCAAAAGGTTTGTTGGCTATAGAGCCACATGTTTTTGTAGCGTCTGGATCTTAAATGCTTTAAAGCCTTTTGCGTTCTATCTCAAAAGGTGCTAGCACCTTTGAGTCTTTTTGAGGGCATCCTATTTTTAACAGCATTTTTTTACTTGCCTTTTAATAAGGTCCTATCGTATTTTAGATTATAGTACTGAATGGACATTTAGTTTGCTATAAATTGAGTTTTTTAAGCCCTGTCGCCACCTAGCATAAGCCTCGACTCTTAGCTATACCCCCTCTGTCATCTGACCAAATGGAGCAGCTGTTAGCAAACTAGAACGCAATAGTATTTGTGACCGTGCAACTCCAATTGGAGACTACAACCCAGTATCGACTGACTGTCTCTGTATCGTGAGAAATATGCCAATTTGTATATCCATCTGTTTTGTTTGCCTGCTAACAGGTTGAGGGATGGCAGTTAAGGTTTTTGCCATTTAATGAGTTAATGAGAAGACGTTATTCTTATTTCCATATGTACTTTAATTTAAGCTGTTAAATTGAGAATTCTGCCTTCCTGCAGTGAAATTCACCAAAGGAATCCTCAACTATAGAAGAGAAAAGATAATGCTATTTGTTTCCTAGCAAGTTTCTAATGTCAGTGCTAAAGTCTCAAGTTGTCCACACTGTCTTACTGCATCTAGAGCATGGTTACAAATCAGAGGACATTATGATGGCCTTCAGTTAGCTGGTGAAGGGTATACACAGGGAGATGAAAAGCAAATGTCTTGAAGTGGGTAGCAAAAAGATCTGTTGTGAACTCACGGTGCTGCATGACTTCCTGCTCTCTTACTATAAAGAAGAAACTCTTTTAGTACAGTCTTGTCTGTAAAAGGTGTTTGTAGATGTCAGTTATATAAAGAATGCTCTGTGCCATTTGGACTTTGTTTGCTTGCTATTTTGCTAATGCTTTGGGTTAAAATCTACTGGCTCATCTGATTCCGTCACACCCTAAAGTGTTTCTTTTTTTGAATTTTTATTACAGATGAAAGTGGCAAAGACCAAGGGGTGAACATTCGTCAGAAGGTGAAGGAAATGGTGGAGTTTGCTCAGGACGACGACCGGTTGCGCGAAGAGAGGAAAAAAGCTAAGAAGAACAAAGATAAATACATTGGGGTGTCCTCAGACAGCGTTGGGGGGTTCAGATACAGTGAGTACTGTGTGTGTTGGACAGGGAGGTCAGAAGAGCAGTTAAATTCTGGTGATTGAGCATTCAGAGCATCTGCAAGAAGAGGGTGCCCGGTGCATAGCATTGTCCTACAGTCAACCTTTGTCATAAGTAGCCCCACCTCCGCCAGTCAGTCCAACGGCATTTAGGGCACTTAAAGATCTAAACACTTGTTGATTTACTACATCCATTGCTAAGAAAGTCATGATGAGCACTTTCTGACCCACTATCTGAAGAATATGCAGGAGACAAACATTTAATGTTTTTTTGATCATCGGGTTTGTTGATCTATTTTGAGCCCCCAAGTTAGTGAAAACTGAAGTGAGAGTGAACGGACCCTTGATTTTACTTTGCTTCAGGCTTCTACTCCGTGCTGTATCGCCTTCTGAGGACTGTCTTGCAGTCTTCTTGTACTAGGGACTAGATTTTCTTTCCCTTTGTTACTGGAAGTGGATCCTGTGATCCCTTCTTTCTGGGGAATAGATCTGTAGGAGTAGGCCTGAAAGTCAATTTTCTCTGTTGAATTAGATGTAGCAGTTCTTGTTTTCCAGGAATTGGACTTTTCATGCCTTTTGATTTGGGGACCATAACTCGCTTCCCTTTTGATCGGTGGTTCCAGACTTGACTTCCCTTTTGACATGGAGAAACTGACCTTGCTGCCCTTTTAACATAGAGGACCATACATTGCACCCCGCGACCCTTTTGATATGGGTGATGCCACCTTGTGGCTCATTTGATATGGGGGACTGCACCTCAGGGTTCTTCGGTCTGGGAATCTAACCTTGTGTCCCGTTCATTTGATGCTTTCTTTTCCCAGTCCGTTTGATCTGTGGCCTGCACTTTGCACCCCTTTTGTTCTGGGGAGCAGATGTTTGGGTGCTTTAGATCAGAGGCCTGGATCTCCCTGCCCATTTGAGCTGGGGACCGAACCTAGCAACCCTTTTTTTTTCTGTGGACCTGACATGCCAGTCTGTTTGAGCCCCTTCTCCCAGTGTGTTGGACCATTGGGCCCCATCTTCAGGGAGACTGAGGTGAGAAGCAGGAAACCTTGTGGTTCTCATGCTTATGAAAAGTTTCTTCTTTTAAGGTGTGAATAAGATGCACAGGACTGCAATAATTATTTGGACTAGTGCAAATCCCTGTCAAGTGGTGTAACCCACAAGGATCACACCCAAATCTGATTCTAAAAGTGCAGTAGTCTGAGTGATGATCTGTGGTGTACAGATGGTCCACCGTTTACGTTTCATTAGATTAGTCCCGCTTTCTTCGTGGGATAATCCGGGCATATTGCACTATTGGTGATAATGCAAGAAATATTCAATTGTATAGCACTACTAAAGGCAAATTAAGACCGACATTCCCTCATGCAGTATTATTTGAAGAAGGTAGTCAAATGATTTTGCTGATATTTCTTATTGGCTCCTATTTATATTTGAATCAAAAGTAGTAAAACAGTTTATGCTGCCTTTGAGCCTCTTCCTGTATGCTGCTGTGCGCAGTACATTCCAAGAAGGCACTAAGCATTATTTCAGTTCCCTGTAATGTTGTGTGATTGAATGCACTTTGCTGTTGACTAGGCCGTGTTTCAGTCCAGATCCTGAATGTATTCCTCATTCTAGAAACATTGTTACAAAAGGGCCGCAAGGTTCAAGTAGCACAGCTCTTTGCAAACACTTCTGTACCGGGCTGACCTGTACATTGTGTCAAGCCCAGCCCAAGCTGTTTTTTGAGCCTTTGTGCTAGCTGGTTAAACCTACGCATTGTTCGTGACCCCAGGAAGGCTCCTACTTGAAGATGCTCCTTTGCATTTTTTGTTTTTAGCCTGGGAAATCTCAATCTAGTAGATACCTGCTAGTTGTATAGGCCTGTACATCACTTCAGGAATAGGAGGTTCTGTTGTTCCATTCATGCACAAATGGGTACCAGGCCTCCCTGATTCTGTGCATCTCCGTTGAGGAGAAGTTCAAATCTCTCCATGCCCCTCCTTACTGATCAGGCCTCTATATGTTCGGACACCCAAACTTGCCCTTGCTGTAGCGCCACCCTAGTGGAGTGATTTGTGCAATTTTCAGGCTACAAGAAAGTTCTTTGAAAACAACTCTCTGTAAGAGGTGCTGGTGTGTCTCCAACCAGTGCAGCATTTTAGATATCTCCCTGCAAGATGGACTTGTGCATTAATCCTGGCTTCTGGCAGGTTCTTGCTTGCAGACGTCTCCTTGCTCCTCTCCTACCCCCAAGAGAACTGCTGCCCACAGTGTTGCTCTCTGCTTGTGCTCCCCTGAATGCTGATGCTGCTTGTTCTTGGGCTGCCTGTGTTGCACACACAGGTCACCGCATCTGCATCTCTTGATGGTCGTCTGCTTTCTGCTTTGCAGTGCTGGCTTCTCGTACTCTGCCTGTTTTCTGGACATTGACTTTTTCTTCTCTGGCTCCCATCAATGTAGATTTGAGTATTCCTAAAGTGCGTTTAGTTAGACCATTGTTGCCCTTAAGAATCGGGAAATAATGACCTTCCATTGTTCTTTATCTCACATCCATGCATTGTGCGTCCTACCCTTTCCCAAATCCCATCAATGTATGATACCCACAGTTGATGCAGAGAACGCTCTTGTGTGGAGTATGAGAAGCCAGCACTGCATTGATTACTCTAGGCGCCTGCAATGATCAAGAAATGAGGTATGCATAATTTGTGATTTTAATTGTGATAGAAGTGCTGCTACGCAGAACCCTGTCCATTGCCCTTGAATTCACTGTTTGGTCTGATAATTAAATAAGCATATGCCCTAGAACTATTGATAGATGACTGGACAGTACTACACAATGTTTCTAGTGCTGTTTATTACTTATCCTGGTCCCTTCTCCAGGAGTTCCTCTGCCTGTAGACTGATACAGTCTCATTGCTTATATTGTCTTTTTTACCCCTAACAATATTCCCTTATCCTTCTCACACTGAAAGCATTATGCTCTTTCCTTGCCTTTCTTTTTCTGTTCTCCAAGGCTCCCTTTTTACACTTGTCAAACCAAAGTCTCCTTCACTCCTTAACCCCCTTCCAAAGCATACTTCTCCCCTTCCAAAGAATACCTTCTCCTTCCATTTCTATTAAGGTTTTGTATATCTTTTGGTGCTCCTGTGCATTCTACTCTGAGGTGCGCTCTGTACAACCTGTTTCTCTTCAGTCTCTTCTGATGCGCTGAGCCTCTCCCCATGAAGGATGTCCTGTCATAAGACGTGCTCTGTTGCGATCTTAGTTGTGCCCTTTTGGTTCTAGTCCCTATCCATCCTTTTCTTTCAGTTCCCCTTCATGACACTACATCTTTGTGCAAGCCCTGTCTCCTATTCCTGCTTATTAGCCATGCCCTCTCACCACCTGTGACCAACCCTTAGTAGCCTCTTCTGTGTTTTTTTGTTTGCTTATTTTTCTTAGTCTGTAGAGTGTCTTTCCTTTTTGCTCACTGACTCACAAAAGGCCAGGCAGTTAGCTACATTTTGGATCTTCGGTTTTCATGTGTTTTGCTGCCTGTTGTAGGTGAACGGTACGATTCAGAACCGAAGTCCAAATGGGATGAGGAATGGGACAAGAGTAAGACTGGCTTCCCCTTCACGGACAAACTGGGAGAGATTGGTGACAAAATTGGAAGCACCATTGATGACACGATTAACAAATTTAGGAGGAAAGATCGAGAGGACTCACCAGAGAGATGCAGGTGAATAGCATTGTCGAATACAACAAGCATGCTTAAGACCTGGTTTATTACACCCACATGCACACAAACGCATACACTCAAACATACTCTCACACGTTGCATCTCCCCTTTATCAGCATTTTTCTGAGAGCGCTGCCACCATCTTGTGATTGACCAGGACTACTGTTGTGCTTTAGACTTCATGTTAAACCTTGTGCTTAGCTAGTATTTCACATGCGTATGAATGCACTAGTCCATCTGGACCTGCTCTGTGCAAGTTCATTAAGATGCTCTTCTCTTAAGCTCTTGAGATCAGACATGTTAGCCCTTCATGCTAGATATCAAACTTAGAAGCACGGCTGCTAGTTTCCTCCCTGCTTAACCCTCTCCCTTCCTCTGATACTGGTCCTTTCTGTCCTCTTTTTGCAATCTTTCCTTGAAAATAGGCGCCCAGTGTGCTGTGCTACCTCTGAAGTGTTTTTGAATACCTTGCCAGCCACTTTAGTTTGTTTTTTATGGTTTACTGGACATCTTTGACATCTCTATGCATTCTGTATGGTCTTTCTGGTACTGTCTCCTTCCAGTCCTCCCAAGCAGTACTGGAAGTGGTGTCATTTTGGTTTCTAATAGATACTCCTAACCGCAGATTCCTAGCCTTTAAAATATACCCAAGCTCCATAATGGATTCAGTAGATTTTTAGGCTTAGGCCCTACGTGTATCAGTAGGTGGCATCCTCTGGCTCCACTTTGACTCCGCTCGACCTGGAAGTGATGGCTGCGGCCACATATATGCACCACACCAGTGTGCTGATGTCCGTTCTTTCTTTCTGTCCCTTCATGCACCGATCAGTGGCTCGCTCCTATTTGTTGTCATTTGACAAGTTTTTCTCTCTCAACATTTGTATCCATTGTGCAGGGGACTCTGTCCTCATCTTAAAACTACTGTCTTTAAGCCTGTGAGAGACACACACATGCTCTTCTCTCTCACCCTCTCACTCACTCTCACCCTCTCACTCACTCTCACCCTCTCACTCACTCTCACCCTCTCACTCACTCACACTCTCTCACTCACACTCTCTCACACTCATGCTCTCTCACGTTCTCTCTCTCTCATGCTCTCTCTCACTCACCCTCTCTCACTCTCTCACACTCTCTCACTAGTTTGATATCAGGCCACGACTCAAACGTTGTGCAAGAAGTGTGCCCTAACGCACCTGAAGGCAAACTAGAAACGTGAAGCCAGGCTGTATGTCACCTAGCACCACAGAAAGCTGCATAAGGAATGACCCTTTCTACCTAACACAGCAGCTTACTTTGGATAGCCTGGTAGTACAAGCCTCCACTTGCAAGGTTAGCCCCATATGTTCCCATTCCTCCTGCTGCCTGGATAAAGAGTTGAAACTTTAGGAACAGGAAATTGTCTTTTGCTAGCCTTAACCTCAGGTCAGTCAATGCCAGCTGTGTGCTGGGATGGTTCTCCCATGTATTATAGGACTCGGCTGCTGAGATCTTACTGGCATTCCCAGAATACTTTTATGCCACTTTGGAAGGGATGATTGAAGACAGCTAGGATGCTGGCAAGTACATCTATTTAGGCCAGAACAGAGCGGTCGTCACTAGCTTGGTGCACTAGGCACCATGGGGGGGGGGGGGGGGGGGTGAAGTCCACAGGCTTTTCATGTGTCTCTCATGCAAATGCCTTATGACGTGTCCTGCATCTTTGATGAGAAAGTCCACACCGACCTCAAGTGCTTTGATGAGAAAAAAGCTACTGTACGCTCCCTCCTTCTTTCCACATCCGAAAGGTAGTAGCCTCAATAATTTCTCACCTTTAGAGGCATCACTAGACATTAATGTATATTTTTGTGTATATGTATAGGTTTTGCTGCATCTTACATTTATGAGAAACAGATGTACAATGTACAATGTGAAGTGTTCGTTTGAACAATGTTATGTATAAACGCATAGAAGTGTTCAAGGCATGTGGGCTGCTGAATTCATATCTGTGCATAGATCGCCGCCTAGTGTTAGGTCCGGATGATTGCACATTGTTGTCCTGGAAGAGTCTTCGAAGTATCACGAGATAGGTGGCTCCTCCCCTGGACTACAGTGCGCATGGGCATCCTCTCCATCCTCAGATTGTTTTTTTTCGCCATTGGGTTCGGATGTGCTTATCTTAGCTCAAGTTAGGAAAACTTTATTTAAGGCCGACAGCCTTTAGGTATCGACGGTATTGTTTGCGTTCGGTATCGAGACCTTCTTAGACTTGTTACTCAAACTTATTCACCTTCTCGGACCGAGTTTCAGTCCGACCAGCGATCGACGTTCGAACATGGAATCGAGGACTCCCTTCAAGAGATGTCCTCTATGTCACGCTAAATATCCACACATCGATGTCCATCCGGTGTGCAACAAATGTTTATCACCGGATCATGATGAGTCCAGGTGTATGGCCTGCGCCTGGTTCCGGTCGAAGAAGACCCTTCGGAATAGACGAGCGGCTAGATTGGAGGCCAAACAATCGGCGCCTACCCCGGTTAACATATTCGGCACCGAGGATGAAGATGTAGAGAGCGTCGAAGAGGTAGACTCGAGCCCTGCTTCGGAGCAGGAATCCCAATACGACGATGATGAGGAGATCCTCGAGTACGAAGACGTCGTCGACGAGGTAGGAGACGACGATGAGGCCCTTGGGGCCGAGGAAGATAGCTCAGGCGATGAGCTAGGCCAACCCGTCGATGCGGAGGCCGTGACAGATAGTCTTGATAAGGCTCTGGTCGAGGGATCGCCTGCGGGCCTTACCCAAGATCGGTCGGATCGTTCTACAGCCCCGCCTAAAGGCCCGGTTTCGAACATTTCAAAAGAGCCAGAATTATCCAAAAAGACTGGAACCGATTCCGTGAAATCGAAACCAAAACCTGCACCGGTCAAATCGAAACCGAAAGTGCAACTGGTTCAGTTCGGATCGAAGGCGTCGAAACCTTCCAATCCGTCGACACAAAAGGACATCGGAGCCGAACAAACGAAGAAGGACTTCGGTACCGAGAAACCAATAAAGGACCTCAGGACCGAGAAACAGAAGAAGGCCCTCGGTCCTGAGAAGACGCAGAGGCCTCTGGCACCGAAGGTCGGAGCACCGTCGACCAAGGTCAAGGCGGTCGATCCAACTACATCAACACCGAGGAGTGCTGAGACTGCCAAAATTCCGGATCGGCAAGGCGTCGATCCCAAACTTCGGACCGAAGCCCCGACGACTGGCAAGACACGGGAGACCGCGTCGAGGCCTGCTTCCAAAGAGCCTGTCGGATCCAAAGCACCGTCGGCATTCACGTTACAACAGGTGTCGGAGTCCCTGAAGCGCATCAGGGACCGGGTCACTCTCGAACCGAAAACGGGTCCCGAACCGAACAAGGCCGCCAAGACTCACTCGGCGCCGGCACCGATCAAGTTTGGATTGCCACCACCGGGGGCACCTAAGATGTTCGAACTTCGGAAAAGTATCGAACAACCAAGAACAGTGTCCACAGAAAGAACTAATGTCGAAGACTCACGGGACCAGTTTATCGACGTCGACACTGGTAGACTGTTCTGCAAGCGGAGAATTATAACGGAGAAGCCTTTGGACTCATACAAGATTCCACTCAAAAGGAAACTGGCTTCCGGTTCGACACCAGTGCTGGTAGAACATTACCACACACATGATCAGGACCCACCATCCTTTTCTCCCACACACTCTGAGACGGATGCAGGAGAAGGCTATACTGAGGATACAACTTATCCTGTGGATACTGACCCTGATGACCAACGGCAAGACCAGGATCAGGCATGGGGAGACCCTAATGACCCAGGAGACTCACAAGATGCTCCTGACACTCATCTTTATAATATAAAACCATCTCCCACTGAAGATACTGCTGCTTTTAACGCACTCATTGAAAGAGCGGCTGCCAATCACGAAGTGGAACTTCATTCTGACTCTGTGGAGGAGGATTTCTTGGTGGACACGTTCTCCACATCAGAAAGAACGGTCAAAACTCTACCAATGTTAAAAGGGGTTATTAAACATGCTGAGGACATCTTTAAGGAGACAACCAGAGCACGGGTATTGAACCCGAGAATAGAGAAAAAATACAAACCTGCCCCAGGAGACCCCATGTACATTAAAGGTCAATTGCCGTTGGACTCAATGGTAGTTTCGAATGCTCGCAAGAGAGCTAACTCACAGACTACCGGGGATGCTCCGCCTCCGGACAAGGAGTCCAAAGTGTTAGAAACATCAGGGAAAAGGATAGCAGCACAAGCAGCAAACATCTGGCGCATTGCCAACCCTCAGGCACTCCTGGCCAGATACGACAGGTCACACTACGATACCCTAGAAACACTGCTAGAACACCTACCAGATGAATACAAGGATGGAGCGGAGCTCCTCATCAGAGAGGGACAACTCATTACAAATGCGCACTAGATGCAGCTGACACTGCAGCGAGGGCAATCAACACTAGTGTGATGTTGCGGAGGCACGCATGGTTGAGAATATCCGGTTTCAAACCTGAAATTCTAAACAATATCTTAAATCAACCAGTTAACCCAGACTTTTTATTTGGCCCCGAGGTTGACACTACCCTAGAAAAGATTAAAAAGGACACTGAAACTGCGAAATCTATGGGGGCTCTACAGTCGCAGCAGTTTCGGAGTGGCTCCTTTCGTCACCCCGGGAATAAAGGAGCAGCTAGAGGTCAAGGGTCCCAGCCGCAGTACAATAAAGGAGGTACCCAGAGTACCTATAATAAAAACAATAGGGGTGGATATCATGGATCCAGCCCCAAAGGCAGAGGACGAGGACACAGCAACACCAGGTCCTCCGCCAATAACAAACAGTTACGTCTTGTCACTGCCCCCCGACCACATAACACCGGTCTGGGGCAGACTCCAACGGTTCCTGCCAGTCTGGAGATCCATCACCACAGACAGGTGGGTCAGAGACATTGTCCAATTCGGTTATTGTCTGGAATTAACATCCAATCCACCCAACATACCGCCAAGACACCGTCCTATGTCTGCAGAGCACTTGGCATTATTGCAGCAGGAAGTACTAAGTATGCTGCAGAAAGGGGCCATAGAAATCGTGCCCGTAGACCAACAAGGGTCAGGAGTGTACTCTCTGTACTTCTTGATCCCAAAAAAGGACGGGTCTCTCAGACCTATACTGGACCTGAGACCTCTCAACCAATACATTCTGTCAGAGCATTTTCATATGCTCACCCTCCAGCAGGTTCTACCGTTACTCAGTCAGGGAGACTTCCTAGCAACACTGGATTTAAAGGATGCGTATTTCCACATACCCATACACCCATCACACAAAAAATATCTCAGGTTCACTCTTCAGGATCAGCATTATCAGTTCAAAGTACTCCCTTTCGGAGTAACGACGGCGCCCAGAGTCTTTACCAAATGCCTAGCGACAGTGGCTGCACACTTACGAAGACAGCACATTTACGTCTTCCCTTACCTGGACGACTGGCTTGTTCAGGCAAAGTCAGCCCAGCAGTGTGCCAGCCACGTATCCCACACCATTCACCTTCTTCACAGTCTGGGATTCTCACTAAATTATCCAAAGTCACATCTTCAACCCGCCCACGTACGGCAGTACCTGGGCGCGACCATAGACACTCTGGCAGCCAAAGCTCAGCCAAACTTGGTGAGGATCAACAGCATGCAACTGTTGATAAAAAAGTTCAAACCTCAACACTCCCTTCCAGCGCGAGTGTTCATGCAGTTGATAGGCATGATGGTCTCCTGCATCTTCATAGTCCCGCACGCGAGACTACACATGCGCCCGCTTCAGGAGTGCTTGGCAAGTCAATGGAATCAGACTCAAGGACAGTTAAAAGACCTAGTGTTGGTGAGCGGTCGGGCATACAACTCTCTGCATTGGTGGAATCAACAAAACCTTTGCAAGGGCCGACTGTTCCAAGAGCCTGTTCCACAAATAATACTGACAGCGGACGCGTCTCTCCAGGGATGGGGAGCTCATGTACTCAATTACACAGTGCAGGGACTATGGACAACACAGCAAAAGAAGATGCACATCAACCTTCTGGAACTGATGGCAATCTTCCTGGCATTCAAAGTACACTTGTGCAACAAAGTCGTGTTGATCCGGACGGACAACATGACTGCTATGTACTACATACAGAAGCAGGGAGGAACACACTCTCCACAGTTGTCTCATCTGGCTCAGAGCATGTGGAAGTGGGCCTCTCAGAGGAACATGTTCCTCATGGCGGAACACCTCCCGGGCAAGGACAACCAGATAGCGGATCTGCTCAGCAGACACAGCCACCAAATGCACGAGTGGGAGCTACATCCATCAGTACTCCAAACGTACTTCCAGCAGTGGGGTCATCCAGAGATAGACCTATTCGCCACAAGGGAAAGAGCAAAATGCCAAAGCTTTGCCGCCAGGTTCCCGCATCCACAGTCACAGGGCAATGCGATATGGATGAACTGGTCAGGCAGATTTGCGTACGCTTTTCCCCCAGCGCCATTAATACCGCTAGTGGCACGCAAACTGAGGCAACACTCAATGACACTCATCCTGGTTGCTCCAATGTGGGCACGCCAGCCATGGTACACCCCGTTGCTAGAACTTTCCGTGGTGCCGCATCAAAGGCTGCGGCTAACTCCCAGACTTTTAACACAGAACCATGGCGAAATTCAGCACCCAGATCCGCAACAGCTGAGCCTGGCGATCTGGCTCCTGAAGTCTTAGAGTTTGGCTACCTGAACCTGCTTCCAGAATGTATGAATATCATCAAGGAGGCCAGGAGACCCACGACCAGAGCTTACTATGCGGCTAAATGGAAAAGATTTGTCATTTACTGTAAAAACAATGACATTAATCCGCTGGATGCATCCATTCAGAACATCAGTTACCTGTTACACTTATACCGATGCAATCTGGCATACAGCTCCATCCGTATACACCTAACCGCAATAGCAAACTATCTTCAGAACAGGCAGAACCTCTCTTTATTCAGAGTGCCTGCCATCAAAGCCTTCTTAGAGGGACTCAAAAGAGTGATTCCTCCAACACACCCACCAGCACCGGTGTGGAACCTGAATGTGGTCCTCACCAGATTGATGGGTCCACCTTTTGAACCTCTACATTCATGTGATATTCAATTCCTTACCTGGAAAGTAGCTTTCTTAGTGGCAATCACTTCGTTGAGAAGAGTTAGTGAACTCCAGGCACTAACCATTCAAGAGCCATTCATACAGGTTCACGCAAATAGAGTTGTACTACGTACCAACCCCACATTCATGCCTGAAGTGATATCGCAGTTCCACATGAATCGGACTATTGAACTGCCTGTTTTCTTTCCAAATCCAGAAAATGTCGCAGAGAGAATGCTCCATACACTAGATGTAAAGAGGGCCCTCATGTACTATATAGACAGAACAAAGGATTTTAGGAAAACAAAACAACTGTTCGTTGCCTTTTCTCCACAACACAAAGGCAACGCCATTTCCAAAGCAGGGACAGCCAGATGGATCGTTGAATGTATTCAAATTTGCTATGCAAGAGCTAAGCGCACATTAACGATTCCCCCAAGAGCCCACTCAACACGAAAGTTAGGGGCGTCCATGGCTTTCCTAGGTAACATTCCTTTAGAGGAAATATGTAGAGCAGCCACATGGTCCACTATACATACATTTACTAAACACTACTGTGTAGATGTACATTCAAAACAGCAGGCAGCTGTAGGACAGGCTGTTCTCAAGACCCTTTTTCAGACTGCTGCAGCTGACACGGGCAGCTGCCGCTAATGGAGGGACTGCTATATAATCTATGCACAGATATGAATTCAGCAGCCCGCATGCCTCGAACCGAATATGCTACTTACCAGTATGCATCTGTTCTTGGCATGTAGGGCTGCTGACATTCATATCGCCCACCCTCCTCCCCGGCGCCTGTAGCGGCTGCAGCACTCAGAATTACTATATAGCATGGTCATCACTTACTGTATCTACTCCATCACTGCCACAATGGCGAAAAACAATCTGAGGATGGAGAGGATGCCCATGCGCACTGTAGTCCAGGGGAGGAGCCACCTATCTCGTGATACTTCGAAGACTCTTCCAGGACAACAATGTGCAATCATCCGGACCCAACACTAGGCGGCGATCTATGCACAGATATGAATGTCAGCAGCCCTACATGCCAAGAACAGATGCATACTGGTAAGTAGCATATTTGATATGCACTTTGGAATTGAAATTGAATTTTTAAAAGTAAATAAAACAAAAAATTGTGAAATTAAGTTGACATAGCGGTGTGTATACACCATGTGAATTGTGCGCAACAAATACAAGCCTCCATACTGGTTATTAACTTGGTTTCCTACAGCATCAGTTGACAGCTCTTGCTTGTTGCAGCACCACATTAAAACAAGGATAATTTGACAAACTTTAGGAGTGCACCCCCTACTCTATAACTATTTCCCAATCTTGGTAGGGCACACACAGTGTTTGCTTAAATACCCCTCACACACCAAAAGGGCCCTTGGTGTCATGCTTCATCATAGGGGTCTTCCCGCCCCGCTGCGAGACGGGCGTGCTACGACTAGCGACTACGCTGGAGCACTGTTATTGCAGTACAATGTGTGGCGTATGGAAGGGTCAGGGGTGGATGAGGTGAGTGGATTAAAAAGCACCTGGCCTTGTGAACTTAAGGAATTGAATAGGTCATAGGCTGGTACTGTTAAAATGGTGATTCGGAGATGTCCTGCGTTTTAATGTGCGGATGTTTCGAAGCGTCAAGCCTTCTTCATCAGGGCTAAAGATGATCCCTTCAGTGCTCACTATGTTGCTATCAAATAGTGCAGAATAAAATGTGCTGTATACAAAAAAGTGAAAAAATATAATGTGCATTAAATACAGTACCCACTCGGTATTGTTAGTATGTAAGCCCAATCAGTATTTATGAAATGTAAGCTAGAACTGGTAGGAGTCAATGCTCCAGGAGCCTTGTTTACGGGTGGGAAGGATGGTGCCACTGTAATTTAATGGTCAACCGGTCCTCGCCTCGACTCGCACCATCACGCAGCTCCATAGTACTGCAATAACAGAGCTCCAGCGTAGTCGCTAGTCATAGCACGCCCCGTCCCACAGCGGGGCGGGAAGACCCCGATGATGAAGCATGACACCAAGGCCCCTTTTGGTGTGTGAGGGGTATTTAAGCAAACACTGTGTGCCCTACCAAGACTGGGAACACATTCCTTTGAATCTCTTCGCGGTGGATCCTTTTGTTTTGAATAGCCATAGAGTCTTGGCCTCGCAGATTGGAACCGGGTGTTACTACTGTTATTTCCTTGGGCCGAAAAAGAGCATAGGCCTTCATCTTATTTTAGATCTTCGATCACTCAATTCTTTGTGCAGAAAGACAAATTCAAGATGCTCACGATATTCCAGGTCCTTTCTTCCCAAGATACAGGAGATTAGATGATAGCAGACCTGCAGAACTCCTATGTTCGAGGCATATGAGCTGCAGATTACACACTTTTGCATAGATCGCCATCTGGTGTTGGGCCTGGATGTTTGCAGTTTGTTTTTCCTCTTGGAAAGTCTTTGGAAGTCACGAGGTTGGTGACTCCTCCCTTGGATCGTATTGCGCATGGGCTTCGGCTCCATCCTCAGATTGTTTTTTTCCGCCGTCGGGCTCGGATTTAATACTTCGCGCTCCGGTTCAGAACATTTCCAGTTCGACAATCGAAGCGGAATCCTTGCTCATCGCGGTATTGTTCAGATCCAGATCTCCTCAATCACCTTCTCTTCGACACATCTTCGATTCCAGTCGTCAACAGCGGCCTTCGGGCCTACCCAAGCCCCGGTCCCGGCTGATGGAAAGAACTCCTTTCAAGAAGTGCCCTCGTTGTGGGTCCAAATTCCCCCACACCGATCTTCATGAGGTGTGCAACCTCTGCCTCTCCCCTGAACACGAGGCTCGAGACTGTCCGGCCTGCAAGTCTTTCAGATCGAAAAAGACTATTCGAGATCTAAGAGCCAGACGAAACATGGCGCACTCCTCGACCTCCGTTCCAGTCGACTTCTTCGGGGACGACGTCGAAGATCCGGGACAGCAGCACACCGAAGAGGACCTCGTCAGTGCTTCCGAAGCAGACGACTCAGATGTGGAGGACAGCACCCCGGCGCAGAGGGTCGTGAGTACTATACCCGCACCCGCGCCCACACCCAAAAAGGCTTCGGTCACGCCTTCGCCTCCGGGCCTATGCAAGACCAGAGACACTGCTTCAAACACCCCACCTTCGGGCCCGGTGAAGAAGCCAAAAAAGCCTTCCGGCGGCTCGGGCTCGAGCCAGCCCTCCAGCGGTGTTGAAAAACACACTTCGGCACCGAAAAAGAGACCGGCCTCTACCTCGACAATGAGCTCCGCACCAAAGTCCTCGGTGTCGAAACCCAGCCTTTCCGTACCGACGCCATCTTCGGTACCGACCAAACCCCATAAGGCCCTCGGCACCGACACTTCTACGCCGAAGCCCACCTCGGCGCCCACCAAGAAATCGGAGGTTCCCAAGCCCAGTGCTAAGCACGGCACGGACAAGCCTAAAAAGTCATCGGCCCGAAACCTTCTGCGCCGACGGAACAAACATTGTCACAGGAACTGTTTACACCGGATCCCTTGCAAAAGACTCTTACCAAGGATCCAAAGACTGGACATTTGGCACTCTCTTCTAAAAAGAGACATTTGGACAAACCGGCTCCGCCTCCACCTCCAAAGAGGAAGGACTCTGCTACATCCCCTTCCCCACCTCCTCCACCCTCTCCACCTCCGCCCCCTCCGCCTTCTCCACCCCCACCTCATCGCTCCCCGACCCCGTCTCCAGACGATGATGATCAGGGGGACCCATATTACGATCCAGGGGATGTGTCCCAAGACCCCACCCTTACAGGATCCCCAGACCCATGGGACAACTACAATAATCCAGACATTCCAGACGTCCCACAAGATGACCTTTATCCTTCCAGGCCATCTCCACCGGAAGACTCATTGGGTTTCCTCCACCTACTTCAGAGGGCGGCACATTATCACGGGGTAGAGCTACACAGTAGAGGAGGATTTCCTCCTCGACACCTTTGATACCGCACATAGGTCTACCTCCATACTACCTATGCTCAAGGGGGTGATAAAACATGCGCCAGAGGTTTTTAAGGACCCAGTCAAGGCTAGGGTCATTAACCCACGCATAGAGAAAGTACAAAGCTGCCCCCACAGATCCTGCCTATATCAAAGGGCCAGCGCCACAAGATTCCCTAGTGGTTTCCACTGCACGGAAGAGGTCAAACTCCCAGGCGTCAGGCGAAGCACCACCACCTAACAAGGAGTCAAAGCTACTGGACGCGTCAGGAAAGCGCACTGCGTCACAGGCAGCCAATATATGGCGTATCGCCAACACTCAAGCGCTATTGGCCAGAAACGATAGAGCGCATCATGATGAATTAGACACCATAATGCACCACCTCCCAGAAAGATACAAAAATAGGGCCAATGAATTAATTCAAGAGGGTAAGACTATAACTAACACCTCCATACACTGTGCCTTAGACGCAGCAGACACAGCCTCCAGGGCCAATAACACTAGCATCCTCCTCCGTCGCCATGCTTGGCTGAGGGTATCAGGTTTCAAACCTGAGGTACAGGCCTCCATCCTAAATCATCCCTTTGACCAAGAACACCTATTCGGCCCAAAGGTAGATGAGGCCCTCGAGAAAATAAAGAAGGATACGGCAAAATGTATGGGAGCTCTGCAGTCACACCCTCCTAGGCGCTCCTTTCGCCGCTCTTCCTTTCGGGGTACGGCTAGAGGCTACTCCTCAGATAGCGCGTCCACTTCCTACAAATCCCCTGCTCAGTCCACCTTCACAAGGGGTTATCAAAGAGGTGGCTATAAAGGCAGAGGTAAAACAAATACCACCCGCTCTGCCACACCGCCTACCCAATGACTTCCCCCCCCGCTCCCTCCAGACCATCCCACTCCGGTCGGGGGGAGGCTACAAAATTTCCTTCAGGTCTGGGAGACCATCACCTCAGACAAATGGGTGACCCAAATTATTCGCTCAGGGGTACTGCCTAGAATTGACATCTACCCCCCCCAAACATTCCACCCAGGCAACGCCCAATGTCACAAGAACATTCCACATTACTAAAACAAGAGGTAATCTCCCTCCTACAAAAACAGGTAATAGAACAAGTTCCCGCCAATCAGCAAAATTTAGGGGTCTACTCCCTATATTTTCTAATTCCAAAAAGAGACGAGACTCTACGACCTATTCTAGATCTCCGGCCTCTAAACACATACATACATTCGGACCATTTTCACATGGTATCACTTCAGCAGGTACTTCCGCTCCTCTCCCAGAACGACTTTCTCACCACACTGGACTTGAAAGACGCATACTTTCACATTCCGGTATACCATGCTCACAGAAAGTACCTCCGATTTGTAGTGGACGGGCAACACTATCAGTGCAAGGTGCTCCCATTCGGGGTTACAACAGCACCAAGGGTATTCACCAAGTGCCTAGCGGTAGTGGCGGCACACCTCAGAAGACCGCACATTCACGTCTTCCCATATTTGGACGACTGGCTGATAAAAGCCACGTCCTACAACCAATGTGTACACCACACCGCCACTACAATCCAACTACTTCACCAGCTAGGCTTCACGGTGAACCACCAAAAGTCCCAGCTACCGCCATCCCACATAAAGCAATACCTCGGTGCCACCATAGACACCTCAAAAGCCATAGCCTACCCCAATCCGGCCAGGATTGCAAGCATTCAGGCTTTGCGTCAAAGATTCATACCTCAACACTCTTTTCCAGCAAGAGTGTTTATGCAACTGATAGGGATGATGGCCTCTTGCATTTTCATAGTGCCTCACGCAAGACTCCAGATGCGTCCACTCCAAGAGTGCTTAGCGCGCCAATGGAACCAGGCCCAGGGGCAACTGACAGATCTGGTGTTGGTAGACGGTCGCACCCATCGCTCTCTGCAGTGGTGGAACACCACAAATCTTTCCAAAGGTCGACCGTTCCTGGACCCGGTTCCACAAATAATACTAACAGACGCATCGCTCTCCGGCTGGGGAGCTCGACTTTCACACCTCACAGTGCAGGGCACATGGACGCCGCAACAAAAGTTACTCCATATCAACCATCTGGAGTTTCTGGCAATCTTTCTAACCCTAAAATCCTTTCAAACCCAGATTTTAGGCAAGGCAGTCCTCATTCGCAGACAACATGACGGCCATGTACTACATTCAAAAACAAGGCGGCACACAGTCTCCACAGCTCTCTCAACTAGCACAGAGCATATGGAGATGGGCAATTCCACACAAAATCTTTCTCCTAGCCCAACATGTCCCAGATGTCCAAAACACCATGGCAGATCTTCTCAGCAGACAGACGCAGCAGAAGAACTTCACCCACAGGTTCTTCACCCGTTCTTTCAGATGTGGGGGCATCCACAGATAGACCTCTTCGCCACCCACGAAAACAAAAAATGCCCAAGCTTCGCCGCCAGATACCCACACCCATTGTCCAAAGGCAATGCGATATGGATGAACTGGTCAGGCAAATTTGCGTACGCCTTTCCACCTCTCCCACTAATTCCATTAGTGGTGCGAAAGCTACAACAGCACTCCCTCACACTGATCCTAGTAGCTCCAACGTGGGCCAGACAACCGTGGTACACCACGCTGCTGGAACTCTCGGTAGTACCACACCAAAAGCTACACCTCTCACCATGCCTCCTAACCCAGAACCATGGAGAGATCAGGCACCCGGACCCAGCGCAGCTCAACCTTGCGATCTGGCTCCTGAGATCCTAGAATTCGGATACCTTAACCTTCCCCCTGACTGTATGAACGTCATCAGAGAAGCTAGACGCCCTACCACTAGAGCCTGCTACGCTGCCAAATGGAAAAGATTTGTTGTTTATTGCCATAACAACACAATCAATCCTCTAGACGTATCTATACAGCACATCATATGCTACTTGCTCCATCTACAAAGGTGTAACCTAGCATATACATCCATTCGGCTACACCTCGCAGCAATTGCCGCTTACCTACAAAACAGACAGCACCTATCACTTTTCAGAGTGCCTGCCATTAAAGCCTTCATGGAAGGCCTGAAACGAATAATTCCCCCCAGAGTACCACCCTCACCTGTGTGGAGCTTAAATATAGTTCTCACAAGGCTAATGGGACCGCCCTTCGAACCTTTGCATAAATGCGAACTGCAATTTCTCACATGGAAAACAGCTTTTCTTGTAGCCATCACTTCCCTTAGAAGGGTCAGTGAGATACAAGCACTTACCATACAAGAACCTTTTCTCCAAATGCACCAGAACAAGGTTGTTCTCCGTACCAACCCAAAATTCCTACCCAAAGTCATTTCCCCCTTTCATCTAAACCAATCGGTAGAATTACCGGTATTTTTCTTGCAACCTCAAACTGTTGCAGAAAGGGCTCTACACACGCTAGATGTTAAACAGGCCTTACTTTACTATATTCAGAGAACACAACCTTTCAGAAAGACCAAACAACTATTTGTCTCTTTCTCTCCACCACATAAAGGCAACCCCATCTCAAAATCAGGGATAGCTAGGTGGATTGTAAAATGCATACAGATTTGCTACCACAAAGCAAAACGAACGGTATCTGTTCCCCCCTAAAGCCCACTCTACACGAAAGATAGGGGCTTCTTTGGCTTTTCTAGGGAACATCCCATTAGATGATATCTGCAAAGCAGCTACATGGTCAACACCGCACACTTTCACTAAACATTACTGTGTAGGTGTGCAAACCAAGCAACAAGCTAGTGTGGGCCAGGCTGTACTAAAAACACTATTTCAAACCACTGCAGCAGATACCGGTGTTCGCCGCTAAGGTTGGGAACTGCTATATAGTCTTTGCAAAAGTGTGTAATCTGCAGCTCATATGCCTCGAACAGAATATGCTACTTGACAGTATGCATCTGTTCTTGACATGTAGAGCTGCAGATCTACACAGGCCCACCCGCCTCCCCGGCTACCTGTATCTGTTCCAGTCTATCTTATTTAGATACAACACACATGGGTTTCTTCACTGTTATTACTACGCTCCATCTTTCCCTGCTGGCGAAAAACAATCTGAGGATGGAGCCGAAGCCCATGCACAATACGATCCAAGGGAGGAGTCACCGACCTCGTGACTTCCAAAGACTTTCCAAGAGGAAAAACAAACTGCAAACATCCGGGCCCAACACCAGATGGCGATCTATGCAAAAGTGTGTAGATCTGCAGCTCTACATGCCAAGAACAGATGCATACTGGTAAGTAGCATATTCCTTACTGGTAACTTGAACTTTCTCCCATATGAAGCCATTGACTGTTTTTCTGTGAAATTTCTTCTAAGTGTCGATTTTGCAAACTTACAAATATTCGTTAGAAATAGCCTGTATAACCTAAACTGCTTACAGGTGGTATACTAGTGCTGGATCCAGGATCCAACACTGAACCCGAAAAAGTAACCATAACCCCACTTACCTGCTAAGTGAATTTCCACCCATAGGATAACATTGATAATTTGATTAGAACAAGTTTCGAAGTGTCAACTTTTAGAATACCAAAATATTGCTTAAAAATCACAACAGTAACTAAAACTTATTTACTCACTTGTTTCCAAGAACTGTCCCAGGACTGAATCTAGGATCCAGTCCTGGAGTTAGAAAAGTAATCCTGAAAGTAATCAATTGCATTTAACTTGAAATTTCCATTGAGCTCAATGTATTATTGTGTTTGAAATTGTGTTGCCTATTGCAACAAACTGTAACTATTGCATTCAAAAGTCAATTGCCTATTGCAAAGTATTTAACTAAAGCATCTCATTCTGAGAAGTATATTTTGATACCTATTGTTGGTTCTAAAATAAAACAACCATATATTTTTATAATCTGAAAGAAACACGTTAGTTAGATTCCTCACATTCGAATATCTCCAGGCGTCAGGCTGGATCCGGAAAGATTTTTGTAGCAATACCCCTTGCGCGTCGCTAGGCGTCGTCTGCGGCTCCGCGTCTGTCGTTGGCGTTGTGCGCCGGAATGACGTCGTCGGAGTACTTAGACGCCGCCCTCGCGCGCTGACGTCAGTTCTTCTTTTTTCCGCGCCAGTAAGCGCCGATCCGGGAAGAGCTTACCCCGAGTCACTTTTTTGACTTACTTTTTGACCTCTTTTGGTTACTCGACTCGACATCTGGTGCCGGTAGGATGCCTGGATTCAAGCATTGTGACGCCTGTCACCGACTGATGTCGGTAACGGATCACCATCGCCGGTGCCTGTACTGCCTGGGGGCCGACCATGACGCGGAGTCGTGCCCCGACTGTCAGGCCTTGACGTCGAAGGCTAGGCGGGAGCGGTCCCGTAAGCTGCTCGAGCTTCGACACTCGGCTCCGCGTCGCTCTCGGTCCCGGTTCAGGAGGAGGTCCAAGGACCGTTCGCGGAGCTGCAGCCATCGACATCGCTCGTCGGGATCTTCGGGTAAGTCCCGTCACTTCAAACATTCTAAGATGTCCAAGCGGCGTCCTCGCTCTTCGGACTCCCCTCGCGCGACCCGGCCGAGGGTCCGGGTGGTCCCGCCCCCGCGGCTCCGTCGGAGCCGCGCTCGTCCCCCTACCCTCCGGTCCCTGGGACTGACGCGACTCTGGCGGTGGTCAGTGCCTTCCTCACGGCCATGAGGAATCTGGTTCCGCCGTCGACGCCAGCCGGCACGCTTTCGGGCCCCGCAGGGTTGACTGGGCGACCTTGCGTGCCGGCGGCTCCGGCCCCGGCGCCGTCGAGGGCTCTGGCCCCGACGCCGCAGGTCCCCGAGGGATCCAGGCCTGGATCTCTGCCGGTGCCGGTCGACCTCACGACGCCACCTCCGCCGGCGCCGACACCGGTTCCGCCCCCGACGCCGTCCCCGCACGGCGTCGAGCCTCAGTTTAGCCCTATTCCGGACCCGGCGCCGGTACGGCGCCGTGCGACGCCGTTACCGGCGCCGAAGGGTGACCGCTTCATCCACCGTCCGGCTCCGATCATTCCTCCTGTCTACCAGGAATCGGATGATGAGGGCGACTGGGAGGGGTCTCAGGACCCTCTGGCCGAACAGGCCCAATTGTCTCAGGACTGGGCAGATGAATTGGGGGACGCCAGCGGTTTGGATACCTCTCCAGACGCTGGATTCATCTCTCCTCCGACTGTGGCCTCGGAGGAGGGTGCAGCCTTTTCTGTGGTGCTGCGCAAGGCGGCCGAAGCCCTAGGGCTCGAGTTGCCTGCTGTGGCTGTGAGGACTATCGTCCTCACCGAGGTCCTTCAACCGCCAGCAAGCTCCACTGAGCCTCTGCTGCAGTTCTCCAGGGCACTTGGTCCAAGCCCTCCACAGTGGACAGGAACGTTGCCCGGCGCCACCGCCCTGCTCCGGGCGACCCCACATTCCTCTCCCACCACCCCACCCCGAGAGCCTGGTTATCCAGGCCTCAACCTCCCAATCCTCCTTCCCGTCCGCTCCTCCGGATAGGGAATCCAAGAGGTTGGAGCAGTTTGGCAAGAAACTGTTCTCGTCCCTGAGTTTGGGACTGCGGTCTTTAAATACCGCTTGCCTTTTGGACCGTTATTCCCACGCGCTGTGGGATACGGTGGAGGATGTGCTGCCCTTGTGCCCGGAGGAGGCCCGGGAGCGACTCATCCAAGCACTTGCTAACGGGCGAGATGCAGCACGGCACGCCATTAGATGTGGACTAGACACCACGGACTCGCTGGGTCGGGCGATTTCCACCACGGTGGCACTTCGGCATCACGCCTGGCTGAGGTCCACGTCGTTTTCAGGGGATGTCCAAAGCTCCCTCATGGACATGCCCTTCGATGGCGAGAAGGCGGACAGTGTGCTGGCCCGGTTCAAGGACTCCCGGGCCACGGCCATGTCCTTGGGTCTTTCGGCCCCGCGGCCGCAAACTTCCACTTTTCGCCCCTTTCGTGGCCAAGGAAGGGGCGCTTCCTCACGTCCGCCCAGCCACCGGCCGCAGAACCAACCTGCACGCGGTCGCGGTTTCCGCCGAGGCGGTTCTGGAGGACAACGTGCCGGTCAGTCCACATCCACCCTGGCAGCATCCGCCTCAAAGCCCTCCTAGTCCGAGCTTTCAGGCCCGTTCAACGCCAGTGGGGGACAGAGTTCGCCATCACCTGCTCCACTGGCGCTCCATCACTTCAGACAGGTGGGTGCTGCAAATCGTCCGAAGGGGCTACTCCCTCCCCTTCGAGACGACCCCTCCAGCCATGCCACCGCAGAACCACCGTATGTCGGGGGATCATTTGCATCTTCTCCGGAAGGAGGTTTCGGCCCTCTTGGCCAAAGAGGCCGTCGAGCGCGTTCCTGGTCCGGAAGTAGGTCGTGGTTGCTATTCCCACTACTTTCTTTCCCAAGACGGGCAAAGGGGGCCTACGCCCGATCTTGGATCTCAGAAGCGTGAACGCATTCCTCCGGAAGGAACGGTTCAAGATGCTAACTTTAGCTCAGGTTCTTACTGCCCTAGACCCTGGAGACTGGATGATAGCGTTGGACTTGCAGGACGCTTATTTCCACATCCCTGTCCTGCCGGCCCACCGGCGTTACCTGCGGTTCTCGGTGGGTCAAGAGCACTTTCAGTTAACCGTGCTCCCCTTCGGCCTCACCAGTGCCCCTCGGGTGTTCACGAAAGTGATGGCGGTGGTCGCAGCTCATCTGCGCAGATCAGGGGTTCCAGTCTTCCCCTATCTCGACGACTGGCTGTTGAAGGCGGGCTCGCCCCATTACGTCGTCTCCCACCTCCAGACTGCGGCAGACCTCCTGCATTCGCTGAGGTTCTCCATCACTGTGCCGAAGTCGCACCCGAGTCCCTCCCAGAAGCTCCTTTTCATAGGGGCGGTTCTCGATTCGGCGCAGTTCCGGGTCTATCTGCCAGAACAGCGGGTCCTGGACATTCGAGCCCTGATTCCCATCTTCCGGCCTCTGTCCTGGATTTCGGTCAGGTTGGTGCTGCGGCTTCTGGGGCTGATGGCCTCCTGCATCCTGTTAGTACCTCACGCCAGATGGCGGATGCGGGCTCTGCAGTGGGACCTGAAGTTTCAGTGGGCCCAGCATCGAGGCAACCTGTCCGACCACGTCTTGATCTCGGAGAGCACTGCGAAACAGCTGCAGTGGTGGCTCACGAATCGCAATTGGGTCAGCGGCAGATCCCTCTCCCTTCCCCAACCGGAGCACGTGGTAGTGACAGATGCGTCCCTCCTGGGATGGGGGGGGGCCATATTGGAGAGGCGGAGATCAAAGGACTCTGGTCTCCGGCGGAGACTCGGCTCCATATCAATCTTTTGGAGCTGCGGGCGATCCGACTTGCACTGAAAGCCTTCCTTCCTTCCCTCTGTCCGGGGAAGTGTCGTGCAGGTGTTCACAGACAACACCACCGCCATGTGGTATTGCAACAAACAGGGCGGGGTGGGGTCATGGACCCTTTGTCAGGAGGCCCTGCGCCTCTGGACATGGCTGGAACACCAGGGCATCACCCTGGTGGTTCAACATCTGGCGGGCTCTCTGAACGCCAGAGCAGACGAACTCAGCCGCCGGTGCATGATGGATCACGAATGGCGTCTGAACTCGGCCGTGGCGCAAGGTCTCTTTCTGCAGTGGGGAGAGCCTTGGTTAGATCTATTCGCCACCGAAGAGAACGCGCAATGTCAGCGGTTCTGCGCGTTGGAGTGTCCAAGGCGGTACTCGCTCGGAGAAGCTTTTCGTCGCGAGTTGCGGTCTGTTGTACGCCTTTCCGCCTATACCACTTCAGCCCAGAGTGCTGAAGAAGATCAGGCGCGACCGGGCCCAAGTCATCTTGGTGGCTCTGAATTGGGCACTAAGTTACTGGTATCCCGAGCTACTCAGTATGTCCATCGATCCCCCGATACGACTGCCTCTTCAGGAGGATCTTCTGTCGCAGCAGCAGGGGACGGTCCTCCACCCGAACCTGTCCAGCCTCCACATACATGCGTGGAGAGTGAGCGGCGGCAGTTGATGCCATTTGACTTGCCTCCTGAAGTCTGTGATGTCATTTTGGCAGCCAGGCGTCCCTACACAAAAACTGTATACGCCTGCCGGTGGAACAAATTTGTGGCATGGTGCACAGCAAAGGCTGTGGTTCCCCTTTCCGCCCCTCTTTCTGAGGTTCTCCTCTTTCTTCTTTCCTTGGCCCAGCAGGGCTCTGCTCTGGGCACCTTGAAAGGTTATCTTGCTGCTATCTCTGCTTTCCTACGGCTTCCTGATCAGCCTTCTCTTTTCAAGTCCCCTGTTGTTTCACGCTTTCTCAAGGGCATTACTCATATGTACCCTCCTGTTCCTTTCGTAATGCCTCAGTGGGACTTGAACCTTGTTCTCACTTTTCTGATGTGCGCTCCCTTTGAGCCCCTTCATAACTGTCCCATCCGTCTTTTGACTTTGAAAACTGCTTTCTTGGTAGCAATCACCTCGCTAGGCGGGTGAGTGAGCTCCAGGCTTTGTCATCTAAGCCTCCCTTCCTTTCAGTTCATCCGGACAAGGTTGTCCTCCGGACACGTCCTTCTTTCCTGCCTAAAGTCATGACTCCCTTTCACATCGGGCAATCTGTCACGCTGCCCACCTTCTTTCCGCCTCCGCATCCTTCAAAAGATGAAGAGAGGCTCCACCGTCTGGACCCAAAACGTGCGCTATCCGTTTATTTGGACCGCACAAGACCGTTCCGGGTGGACGACCAACTTTTTGTTGGATATGTAGGGGCTAAGAAGGGTAAAGCTGTACACAAGCGGACCATCTCTCGGTGGGTCGTGTTGTGTATTAAGACCTGCTATTCTTTGGCGAAAAAGGTTCCTCCTGTTGGGCTACGGGCCCATTCTACTCGGGCCACAGCGGCCACGACTGCACTGGGGCGGGGAGTTCCCTTGCAAGACATCTGTCAGGCGGCGACGTGGGCTTCGCTGCACACGTTTGCAAGACATTACTGCCTGGACAGCCAAGTCCGGAGGGATGGCCACTTTGGCCGTTCTGTTCTCCAGGACTTTCTGGTGTGATCTTGGTTCGCAGACCCACCACCGGGGTTGGTATTGCTGGGGTATCTATTCTAAGGTGAGGAATCTAACTAACGTGTTTCTTTCAGATGAACAAGTTACTTACCTTCGGTAACGATGTATCTGTAAGAAACATTAGTTAGTTAGATTCCTCACCGACCCACCCAGCCTCCCCGTTCTGCGAACCGACATCTAGGGTTAAGGTTCTCCCTCTCAGGGCCCTAGATTTTTTGGCACCAGTGTCGGTCTCTTGCATGGCTCAGCGTCCCTGGCGCGGAAAGCTATGTACAAGAGCTGACGTCAGCGCGCGAGGGCGGCGTCTAAGTACTCCGACGTCATTCCGGCGCACAACGCCAACGACGGACGCAGAGCCGCAGACTACGCCTAGCGACGTGCAAGGGGTATTGCAACAAAAATCTTTCCGGATGCAGCCTGACGCCTGGGGATATTCTAAGGTGAGGAATCTAACTAACTCATGTTTCTTACAGATACATCGTTACTGAAGGTAAGTAACTTGTTCTTCAAACCATTGGCCTAGAGTTCAGTTCTTGAGTGTGTGAGACCATTTGCTGACTGACTGTGCACAACAAATGCTTTACACTGTCCTCTGATACTGCCTTACTGCTCGACCAAGCTACCACTTTAGAGAGTAAGGTTATGTTCGAGGCATATGAGCTGCAGATCACACACTAAGGATAAAATCGCCATCTGGTGTTGGGCTCGGATGATTGCAGGTTGTTGTTGTCTTCGGAAGAAGTCTTTGGTCACGAGATTGGTGACTCCTCCCCTGGACACCAGTGCGCATGGGCATCCACTCCATCCTCAGATTGTTTTTTTCCGCCATTTGGTTCGGATGAACTTTTTTTTCCGCTCCAGCAGAAAACTTATAGCAATCACTACAACTCTCAATTTGAAAACTCGCCGTCGAAACCCATATCGGACCGACTCCGGACGCGGCTGATGGAAAGGACATCTTTTAAAAAAATACCCCCAATGTGGAGCAAAGTTCCCTCATAGCGATCACCACGAGGTCTGTAATTTGTGCCTTTCACCATACAACAACGAATCCAGCTGTCCAGTCTGCGCCGCATTCCGTTCGAAGAAAACTATCCAGGACCGAAGAGCTCGATGCCATATCATGGCCAAGCCGGTTCCGGAACCAGAAGACATCTTTGCACAGGATGTCCCTGACGACGACTCCGAAGATCTCCAGATAGTGTCCGAGGCCGACGATTCTGATCCGGGGCAGCCTGTGAGTACCAGCCCCCCTACCCCCAACACCACCCAAAAAGACATTGGTCAAGACTCTGCCAGCTGGGCCCAGTCGCGATCCAAAAACCTCTTCAGAAGCCCCGCCCTCGGGCCCGGCTCCGAAGAAAAGTAAGCCTGCAGGTGGCTCGGGCTCGAGCAAACCTCATGTCATTGTGCCTATAATACCTCCGAGACCGAAATCTCCACCGGCACCGAAACGTTCTTTGGCGCCGAGGTCTCCACCGACAACGAAAGGCTCGTCGGCACCGAAAGGTCCTTCGGCACCGAAAAATCCACCGGAGCCGAAAAGTTCTTCGGCACCAAAAACATCCTCGGTGCCAAAACAAGTCCATAAAGAACAAAAATCAAAATCAGAAACAAAAAAGTCGGCGCCAAAGCCGCATTCGGACAGTGAGGAACTCTTTCGGCCTGATCCAAAGCAAAACGGATTTACATAAATCCGAAAACTTGACATGTCACAGCGGTGCCCTACAAGAAAAGGAAGCTGGACACAACACCTCCTCCAAAGAAGGACTGTGCCACTTCACCCATACGTCCTTCCTCTCCTACATTACCTCCTATTCCATCCCCCCCCACCGCCTTCACCTCTACCATCTCCTTCTCACACACCACCTCCACAGGATGATGATGATTTAGGGGGAGGGGGAGACCCAGATTTATTTACTTATCCCACTGATCCTACTGATCCCTTTACACTCCCGGACACAGCACCAGTAGATGACTGGACTTACCCTATGCCTGATATGCCTGACCCCACTCCATACCCCTCAAAACCCTCCATTCCTGATGACCATTTAGGGTTCGGTCAGCTTATAAACAGAGCAGCATCGTTTCATGGTATCACCATGCACACCGACACTCCTGAGGAGGATTTTCTACTCGACACTTTTGAGCAGTCGCAGAAAACAGTTCACATTCTACCCATGATTAAGGGAGTGATAAAGCATGCCACTGAGGTTTTTAAAGACCCTGTCAGGGCCAGGGTTCTCAACCCCAGAATAGAAAAAAAATATAGACCGGCGCCACAAGATCCTGCGTACATCAAGGCGCAACTCCCCCTAGACTCACTAGTCGTATCAAATGCCAGAAAACGGGCGAACTCCCAAACAACCGGAGACACACCACCCCCAGACAAAGAGTCTAAACTCCTAGAGGCTTCCGGCAAAAGGGTTGCCGCTCAAGCTGCTAACTACTGGCTTATTGCAAATACACAAGCCCTATTGGCTCGTTATGATAGAGCCCATTATGATCAACTAGAGGATCTCTTGCAACACATGCCTGAACCATACAAAACACAGGCCACTGACCTCATCCAAGAGGGCAAACAAATATCCAATGCCTCCATTAAATGTGCATTAGACGCAGCGGACACCGCCTCTAGGGCAGTTAACACAAGCGTATTGCTTAGACGCCACGCATGGCTGCGCATTTAGGGCTTCAAGCCGGAAGTCCAAACCACCATCCTTGCTCAACCCTTTAATCAGGAGCAACTATTCGGCCCTGCAGTAGACACTGCCCTAGAAAAAATGAAGAAAGATAATGAGACTTCCAAATCTATGGGAGCATTGCAGTCTACTCAACCCAGAGGCTCCTTTCGTCGCTCCTTTTATAGAGGAGCTTCCAAAAATGTGGGAACAGACAACTCTTCCACCTTCAAAGCATCAGGTCAAACATCCCCTAACAGAGGATATTTTAGAGGAGGTTATCGGGGAAACAATACTAAAGGCCGAGGTCGGGGCAACAACACCCGCACCTCTACAGCCACCAAACAGTGACTTGCCACCACTCCCCCCAGACCATTCCACTCCGGTCGGGGGAAGACTTCAACAGTTCCTACCTGTCTGGAATACCATCACTACAGACAGGTGGGTAAGACAAATTATCCAATCTGGCTACTGCCTCGAACTCATAAACCCACCCCCAAACATACCACCTAGGCACCGTCCCATGACGTCTCACCACCTCACGCTCCTCAAACAAGAAATACAGTCTTTGCTTCAAAAACACGCAATAGAACCTGTTCCACTACAACATCAGGGCACAGGAGTATATTCCCTATACTTCCTCATTCCCAAAAAGGACAAAACCTTAAGACCCATACTGGACCTCAGACTACTAAACCAGTACATACAATCGGATCATTTCCACATGATCACTCACCAACTGGTCCTTCCATTACTTCAACAAGGAGACTTCCTTGCCACATTAGACCTCAAAGACGCATATTTTCACATCCCTATGCATCCCGCTCACAGGAAGTATCTACGATTCGTGGTAGACGGTCAGCACTATCAGTTTACAGTTCTCCCATTCGGAGTAACAACTGCACCCAGGGTGTTCACCAAATGCTTGGCAGATGTGGCAGCATATCTCAGGAGACAAGAAATCCATGTCTTCCCCTATCTGGACGATTGGCTCATAAAAGCCAATACTCTAGACAAATGCGTTCTCCACACTCACCGCACTATTCAAACCCTACACAACTTGGAGATTTACCATCAACTATCCCAAATCTCAACTACAACCCTCCCAAGTACAACAGTACCTGGGAGCCACCATAGACACATCCAAAGCCGTAGCTTATCCCAGCACAGCCAGGATAGACAACATACAAAGTCTCATCAAGAAATTTCAAACACAACACTCTCTCCCCGCAAGAGTGTTCATGCAACTCTTAGGCATGATGGCGTCATGCATCTCCATAGTACCCTACGCACGCCTTCAAATGCGTCCCTTACAGGAATGTCTAGCACAACAGTGCAACCAGGCCCACGGACAACTTACCGATCTGGTGTTGGTGGACAGCCGCTCACTTCGCTCGCTGAAGTGGTGGAACACCATCAACCTGTCCAAAGGGCGGCCGTTCTTAGAGCCCCTTCCACAAGTTGTGCTGACCACCGACGCATCTCTCACGGGGTGGGGAGCCCACCTCCTTCAACACACTGCTCAGGGAAAGTGGACCACTCAACAAAAACAGCTCCACATCAATCACCTAGAACTTCTAGCGGTGTTCCTAGCACTGAAATCCTTCCAAGTGCATCTACAAAACAAAACTGTCCTCATCCGCACGGACAACATGACCACAATGTATTACATACAGAAACAAGGAGGGACACATTCTCTACAACTGTCCCAACTGGCGCAACAAATTTGGAGATGGGCAATTCCCCAAAACATCTACCTGCTAGCAGAACACCTCCCAGGGGTTCAGAACCAGGTGGCCGACCTCTTAAGTCGCCACACACAGCAAATACACAAATGGGAACTACACCCCAAAGTCTTACTCCCATTCTTTCAAAAGTGGGGACAACCAGACATAGACCTGTTCGCCACACAAGAAAACACAAAATGCCCAACCTTCGCCGCCAGGTTCCCACACCCACGGTCAAAGGGCAATGCAATATGGATGAACTGGTCAGGCAGATTTGCGTACGCTTTTCCGCCTTTCCCACTCATTCCATTTGTGGTACGCAAACTGAAACAACAGTCGCTGACACTCATCCTAGTGGCTCCCACTTGGGCACGTCAACTCTGGTTCACCACACTTTTGGAACTATCGCTATTTCCACATCAAAAACTGCATCTCTTTTAACCCAGAACCATGGAGAAAACAGACACCCAGATCCTCAAACACTGAACTTGGCAATCTGGCTCCTGAAGTCTTAGAATTCGGGTACCTCAACCTGTATGAATATCATTAAAGAAGCCAGGAGACCTACTACTAGGGCATGCTATGCTGCAAAATGGAAACAATTTGCCATTTACTGCTCTAACAATGACATACAACCACTGGATGCTTCCATCCAAAACATCATTTGCTATTTATTACACTTGCAAAGATGCAATTTAGCGTATTCCTCTATACGTCTACATCTAGCGGCATTAGCAGCCTATTTGCAAAATAGACAACACCTGTCCCTCATTAAGGTTCCAGCCATTAAAGCATTTATGGAGGGTCTTAAAAGAATTATTCCTCCAAGGTTACCACCTTCCCCGGTGTGGAACCTTAATATTGTTCTAACAAGGCTCATGGGTCCCCCATTTGAACCAATGCACAAATGCGAACTGCAGTTCCTAACATGGAAAGTGGCTTTCCTCATCGCAATCACATCACTGCGAAGAGTAAGTGAAATACAAGCCTTAACTCTCGAAGAACCCTTCCTACAACTACATCGGAACAAAGTGGTTCTTAGGACGAATCCAAAATTCCTCCCTAAAGTAATTTCCCCTTTCCATCTAAACCAGTCAGTCGAACTGCCAGTCTTCTTCCCTAATCCAGACTCAGTAGCTGAGAGGGCACTTCATACCTTAGATGTTAAGAGAGCCTTGCTGTATTACATCGACAGAACCAAACCTTTTCGGAAAACCAAGCAACTGTTTGTTGCTTTCGCTCCACCACATAAAGGCAACCCTATTTCCAAATCGGGTATCGCCAGATGGATAGTCAAATGTATCCAAATATGTTACCAAAAAGCTAAACGTACTCTTACCGTTCCCCCTAGGGCGCACTCTACGCGTAAAATAGGGGCTTCTATGGCATTCTTAGGGAACATCCCCTTAGACATTTGCAAAGCAGCCACATGGTCTACTACACACACCTTCACTAAGCATTACTGTGTTGATGTGCAATCCAAACAACAAGCTTCAGTAGGCCAAGCTGTCCTAAAAACTCTATTCCAAACTGCTGCAACTGATACAGGTGACCACCGCTAGGGGAGACACTGCTATATAGTCTATCCTTAGTGTGTGATCTGCAGCTCATATGCTCGAACGGAATATGCTACTTACCAGTATGCATCTGTTCTTGGCATGTAGAGCTGCAGAGCCACACACGCCCACCCGCCTCCCCCGGACCTGTATCCGTTCCAGCATTGTCTTAGACACTACACATGGACATCCTTTCTCTTTACTTCTTATACACTCCATTTCCCATCATGGCGAAAAACAATCTGAGGGTGGAGTGGATGCCCATGCGCACTGTTGTCCAGGGGAGGAGTCACCAATCTCGTGACCAAAGACTTCTTCCGAAGACAACAACCTGCAATCATCCGAGCCCAACACCAGATGGCGATCTTATCCTTCGTGTGTGGCTCTGCAGCTCTACATGCCAAGAACAGATGCATACTGGTAAGTAGCATATTCCATCTAACTTTAGCCTCTGCCAAACACTCTGGAGACTGTGGACTCTGTACACACTGTATCTATTTGGGAACAGTATATACAGAGCCACTTTCCTACAGTGAGCAGCAACAACAAGCTGGGAGGAGAGAAGACGGACTGTAGATGCACTTGCATGGAGTGCTCGATAGGAACTGGGGAAAAAAGTACCTTCAGAGTGGTAGCCAGTGGAAGGACACTGGCCAGTGATCGAAAAGTGTACTTGGGTTTAAATCATAGGATTTCACAAGCACAATGCAAGTGCTATGCTGTGCAGGCAAACCCTAAAATGCAGTAGAATACAATCCATAGCTGCCCAGCTTCAGTCATAGAAACAGACTCAACCCTCTATGACCCAGCATCGCATAACTTTTTTATTTTTTTAAATCCTCATCACACTTTGTCTTGAAGGCCCCTTTGCTCATTACCATGCTTCTAGGCGACCTTACTTCAAACCAGGATTCCTCAGGAACTTTACAACCGGCGTCTGTTATTACTGTAGATATCATCTTTACACCGACCGGGCCATGACCCAAATTGCCCACAAGGGCCTTAAATCTGACCATTTTCTAAGGTGCATTATACCTTTCATCAGACCTCAGTGCCTGTTGCCAGTAGCAGTAATAACTTTATGTGGTTACATAAAAATAACCATAAAAATAAACCTAGAAAAAATATAATAAAACAAATGTATCTTTAAAAAAAAAACAATAAAATTACAAGTCTTTAAAAAATATTATACATCACACAGCAACAGACAATGGAAGTTTAGGAATGTTGGACTTGACCTATTAGGAGCAACAAAAAGTTATCCTTTCGGCATTAAATGTCTTGAAAAGTAGAAATTGTGTGCAAATCAAGCAAAAGTCCATCAGGAATAGAAGTTGGAATTGAACATTCTTAGGCAATAATGATGTGGGCAAAACATTCATGCTTCCATCAGGGGTACAGGCCCAGCACTTAAACTCACTTAGTCAGCATCTGGCTTGCTTGATGTACTAGAACAATGGGTAATCAAGTGACCTTAAAGGAGACTAAAGTTGCATAACAATAAACATAGGATCACGTTACCAAGACTCTCGTATTAGAATAGCTTAAAACCTACAATTTAAATATGGGGGGAACCCACATGCTAATGCAAACTCTGAAGAATGCTGTAGTCAAAAGAACATCTTACTGAAATCAGGTGCTCCAATTTCGATAAGCTAGACTCGTAAGTGTGGCTCCTCCAAAATAGCGGCCATAAGCTTAAGTGTCATGTGCATTCTCATCGTAAGAACAATTCATCAAAAAAACATAAAAAAAGGAATACCTTCTTCTTTGGAACCGGCTGTATGGAGTAAGAAAAAAGCCTGTAAATGTACAGGGAGATACTGGAGTGGGTAGTCAGTTTAAGGCTTCTGGTCCTTTGTTACCGTGCCCAATTTAAGAATCTCGAGGTCGCAAAAACTATTGGTTTCTGTGTGTCATGACTGAGGATATGCAGAGCCTCTAGACAGTGGCCTACGTAAGTGTCAGTAGAGTATACTTTGGACTGAAAAATATGAAATTAGTTGTTTCCCTGGCTGCTGGGCAGAAGGGGCAAACCCGTTCCACATCTTCTTTTTTCATCCATTTAGAAGTCAACGGGGTTAGAGGGAGCAAATCAATTCTGATGCGAAAATACAGATTTTTAGCTGTGTGGGAATGATCCTATACATATGTTTTTTTATACTGGGGTTGACACCTATGTGTTCGAAATTTGTCAATCATGCACTCTGCTAGCTTATGGTCCCAGTAAAGAGGCTTGATCTTGGTGCCTACGTTTCTTGGCCGATTTTCTGGGTCCTCCCATACCTCTGTCAGATGTAAACTGATGCAAAGCTCTTTGACCGTCTTGAGTCAAGGCGTGGAACCTTTCTTGTCAAGCCTAATTAACTCCTTCATGGCCATTCTATAAGAAATCATCTCTGGGGTTGTCTACAGTCTAATCCAATACTTTAGCATTCTAAATAGGTTACATTGGCCAACCCTCCAAATGTTTAAATCCCATCTCCATGGAAGCATTGGGTGTCTAGGTAGATTTAATGATGTTAAAAACCCATTTTCTGCTCTTAATAAAAGGCAAGTGTTACTATATCCCCATAATTCCGCCCATTGCAAAGCCCGACCCAATGCAGTTGCTCTGAAGAACTGGAGACAATGCCCAACTTGAAGTCTCTCTGTATGTCTTCAGGGTTACTGCAGCTCTATATTGTAGCAGGGATTTATCTTTCTCTAGCTGGGTCTTCCAAGATAATTTATCTTAGAGCCTGGCACCTAAATACCCAAAGCTCCTGACTCGCTTGATCAGTTTCCCATCAACCTCTAATTTATTCTTAAAAGTGCTGGAGAGGTTCAGTGCCATGAACTTGCATTTATTTCAAGGCCTTTGTTTGCACCGAACTTCTGAAATTCACCCAAAAGAACTTGGAGACCCATTGAAGTGCTGTACAGGAGTATCGTTTCATCAGCAAACATCAGCACAGGGGTGCTGGTGTTTGCTAATATAGGGGAATCATATTGACAGCCGCTCAACCATTCCAACAGACCTTTTATAAACAGACGGAACAATGTAGGGGCAAGGACGCAGCCCTGTCTGACCCCACAGTTAATTGGGATCTTTTCAGTGAGGTCCCTGTGACTATTCTATCTGACTTGACCACAAGTGTCAGTGTGTAGTTTGATTTAGCATATGTAAAAGATCTTCAGGATGTCATATTGACTGAACTTCCCAAAGGGTTTTCCTTGGGACCAGTTCAAATGCCGCCTTCAAGTTAAGGAAGACCACCATAGAGATGGTCTTTTTGTTGTAGAAAAATATTTTTCCAACTTATAGTTAAAAACCGAAACATCTGGTTCATCGTACTTTTTTCTCACAAAAACCTGCCTGTTGATCAGACAATTCCTGGTCTTTCATACAGGTCTGACATGCCTGTGAAGATCTTTTGCGATGTATCAATTAAGCCAGTAGGCCTATAATTGCTCGGGTTATCTCTCACCCTTCTTGTGTATAGGAACAATAATGACTCCTTTCCACGACTCAGGGATGAGTTTTCCTCCAGGTACAGAGTTAACAAGGGCATTCAGGTATGGTATCCATATTGCTGGCTCAGAGAGAAACTGGTCACCTGGTATATTATCGGGGCCGGAGGCTTTCCCCTCTTCATTGAACTTAAGTTAGCCTCAGTTTCTGTTAGTGAAAGAGCCCACAGTGGGTGGATGATCAAGCAAAAGTGTCCTCGGGGACTATTTTTGTGCTCCGTAATGAAGTTCTACCACGAGTTTCCTGTTCTTTATAAAGCAAAGTAAAATGAGCAACTCAATGATCAGCGGGAACAAAGGTGTCAGGCTGAGTAAAACTCGACCTTCTGCCGCGCGCAATTAATTTTTCAAATGGCTTGAGTCTCCTTCCTGGCCAGGGCTTCAGTGAGTTCAAGCCACTGAGCCTACTCCCAGTCTCACTTTGTAAGATATATTTGAGCTCATTTTTCGTTTAGGGCAAGTCCTGTAAAATTATTTTAGAGTGGTAAAGAAAGTCAGAATGGTACAAGGCAAAATTTGTCAGATCAATAATGTCATAGGCCTTAAAAAAATAAACAATGGCTTGATAAATCCCACTCAGGGAAAGATAGGTTCGAGGCATATGAGCTGCAGATTGTACACTTAGCATAGATCGCCATCTGGTGTTGGGCCCGGATGTTTGCAGTTTGTTTTTCTTCTTGGACAGTCTTTGGAAGTCACGAGTTTGGTGACTCCTCCTTCGGTCCGTACTGCGCATGGGCTTCGGCTCCATCCTCAGATTGTTTTTTTCCGCCATCGGGCTCGGATGTGATACTTCGTGCTCCGGCTTCGAACTTCTACGGTTCCAGCCTCGACGGAAAATCCTCGTCTCTTCGAGTTTCTTCATCATCCTCTTCATCTCTCGAAGCGGCACTTTTCTCCATCCAGTACATCGGCACCGGCCTTCGGGCCCTCCTCGACTCCGGTCCCGGCCGATGGAAAGGACTCCGTTCAAAAAGTGCCCAAAATGTGGGTCTAAATTTCCCCACACCGACCTCCATCAGGTGTGTAATCTTTGCCTCTCTCCAGAACACGAGGCCAGAGACTGTCCCGCCTGTAAGTCTTTTCGATCGAAGAAAACCATCCAGGATCGAAAAGCTCGACGCACCATGGCGCACTCATCGTCTGCAGCTCCACCGGACATCTTCGGAGACGGCGCCGAAGCTTCGGGGCAAACACACACAGAGCAGGAAGAAGACGTAGTCAGCGCTTCCGAGGCCGACGACTCCGACGTGGAGGACATCACACCGGCGCAGCGGGCCGTGAGTACTGTGCCCCCTCCCTCCCCCGCGCCCAAAACCAAAGAGACTCAGGTTACTCCCTCGCCTGCCGGCCTGGGCAAAACCAAAACCAAAGCTTCGATCACCCCACCTTCGGGCTCGGTGTCGAAGCATCCAAAGTCTCACGGCAGCTCGGGATCGAGCCAGCCGACGCCCGGTGCCGAAAAACAGCATCCGGCACCGAAGAAAGCAATATCCAGCTCGACTCCAAAGCCACCGGTGCCGAAGCCTGGACTCTCGGTGCCGACCAAACACAAACCTAAATCTGTCGGCACCGACGCTCCGGCGCCGAAAACTCCTTCGACGCCGAAAAAACAGGAGGCCCCAAAAAAGCATGGCGCACACAAACCATCGAAGTCCTCGGTTCCGAAATCACCGGTGCCGACGGACGATTCGACGCCACTGGCTCTGTTTACACCAGACCCTCTACAAAAGACTCTGTCCAAAGATCCAAAGACTGGACTATTGACTTTAATTATCAAGAAAAGACGCCTTGATACTCCGGCTCCTCCTCCACCACCCAAACGGAAGGACTCTGCTACTTCTCCCCTCAGAGTGCCCTCCCCACTACCACCTCCCCTACCTCCTCCACCTCCTCCACCCCCTCCCAGGTCTCCGCCACCCTTACCTCACTACTCTCCGGCCCCGTCCCCAGATCCGGACGACGGGGACCCGGACAATTATCCGGCGGATGCCCCCATGGATCCCACTCCACCAGGGACCCCAGACCCGTGGGAGGATTACAATAACCCTGATGTACCCGATATTCCTCAGGACGACCTATACCCATCCAGGCCGTCTCCTCCAGAGGACTCCTTAGGGTTCCATCATTTAGTGCAGAGAGCAGCACACTACCATGGGGTGGACATGCACACTGAACCAGTGGAAGACGACTTCTTACTGGATACATTCGACATACAGGACAAATCCACCTCCATCTTACCCATGCTTAAGGGTGTCACCAAGCATGCCGCAGAGGTGTTCAAAGACCCTGTCAGGGCCAGGGTACTAAACCCTAGAATAGAGAAAAAGTATAAGGCGGCACCCACAGACCCTGCATACATTAAGGGCCCTGCTCCCTTAGATTCCCTAGTTGTCTCTACAGCTAGAAAGCGGGCTAACTCCCAGTCCTCAGGAGAAGCCCCACCGCCAGACAAGGAATCCAAACTCCTAGACGCGTCTGGCAAGTGCACCGCCTCTCAAGCTGCAAACATGTGGCGCATTGCAAACACACAAGCGCTACTTGCGCGCTATGACAGAGCACACTACGATGAACTTGAGGCTCTTATGCAGCACCTCCCCGAGAAACACAAGCGTAGGGCTCATGAGCTAATACAGGAGGGTAAACTCATTACAAACACCTCCATTAAGTGTGCCCTCGATGCAGCCGACACTGCTTCTAGAGCCATAAATACCAGTGTCCTGCTTCGTCGCCATGCCTGGCTCAGGATCTCAGGGTTTAAGCCTGAAGTCCAGGCGTCCATACTCAATCACCCCTTTGACCAACAAACGCTCTTTGGGCCCAAGGTAGACGAAGCGTTGGAAAAGATGAAAAAGGACACAGACACAGCAAAGTCTATGGGGGCACTCCAAACACAAGCGTCTAAACGTTCCTTTCGACGCTCCTCCTTTCGTGGCACAGGCAGAGGCTTCTCCACCGATAGCACCTCTACCTCCTACAAATCCCCTCCTCAACATACCTTTTCAAAGGGCAACCAAAGGGGTGGTTACAGAGGCAATAACAATAAGGGCAGGGGCAAAACTAACAACACCCGTTCTGCCACCCCGCCCACACAATGACTTCCCTCCGCTCCCCCCAGACCATTCCACTCCGGTCGGGGGCAGACTACAAAACTTTATCCACGCATGGGAGTCCATAACATCGGACAAATGGGTGACCCAAATCATTCGGTCAGGGTACTGTCTCGAGCTAACATCTACCCCACCCAATATCCCACCAAGGCACCGCCCAATGTCTCAAGAACATTCCACACTGCTCAAACAGGAGGTACTCTCCCTCCTCCAAAAACACGCTATAGAGCAGGTCCCCATCAATCAGCAAAATCTAGGGGTTTATGTAGGAAGGTGGATATCTGACTATGGTTACCCCCAACTTTTTGCCTAGTGTCTAGCTGGTTTTTCGACTTAGTTGGCCTGAGATCCTGCCATTCAGGGTCTCAGGCTGTCTGCTCTCTCTGTAAAATGGACTCCATGTACCCTAGGTACATACCCAATTGGTAAGGATCACCTTATTGGACCCTGTATAGTGTACCCTAGGTACCCAGGGCATAGGTGTACCCTAGGCCTCCCAGGGGCTGCAGCATGTATTATGCCACCCCTGGTCTGGCCTTCCAATCAGACACAACTGGCTGATCACTCAGCTGGGGCAAGGTCGTGTAATCACCCCTTGCTTAGATATAGTATGCCTATATCTGCCCTTATATATAGACACATGTGTACCTATCAGTCACTCCTATGGCAGGCCTTAACAATCCTTGGTAACATGTGAGATGGTGCTCTAGCATGAGCTGAGCCTGTCTGCAGCTTTCGGAACCATGTCCTTATAGCTGTTCTATGATATAGCCTACCATATACTCTTAAAGTGCCTTATAATCTTAAACGGTTATGGTAACTATGGTTTGGCTTTATCAAAACATGTCGTGTAAGGTGTCTAACACTTTGGAATAATACCCCCATACCATTTCTGGTGATGAGGATATTATTCCTCCCTTCTAGAGGGAGAGACATGTTAAAATCCTACTTTGCTGTTTGCCTCTGACCAAAGCCTCAGCATCACAAAATGGATGCTGCTGCCACGACACAAGTCTGACCTCCTGCAGCTGGGAGTGATCCCAGCCAGGGAGGCCTGGACAATAGGTTTCCTGCTTGGGGAGGTGCTAGCACCTCCCCAGACAGCCTTTAGTGTATTGGGGCAGGGTGGGCTGAAAGGAATGAGACATGCCTGGGGCACACAAGGTGTTCCTTGCATAGTCCAGTTCAAACCGGCGCTGGGGCACTCCAGCCCCAGCTCTGGCGCGAAACTGGACAAAGGGAAGTGGGTGTAACCACCCCCTCCCAGGTCCCACCCATAAGGCGTGACCTAGCAGGTATCCCAGCCCCCCAGATTAGTATAAGAGTGGGAGTTGGGCCTCAAGACTTTAGATTATCCTGAACCTGCAAAACTGAACAGAAACTCTGGACCTTCGACATTCGACGAAAGAAGAAGACTGAAGAATCTCCCTTGTAGCCAAGGAGTGGCTACCCTGTGCAAACAGGCACCATCAAGTGACTACCCTTTGCTTTGTGAAACGTTCGACGAGGAACCGACTGCAGAGCCCGACCAGAGCCTTGATTTCCAGACTTCTCCGACCCTCATCCACATCTGCAGCAGAGCTGAGATCCGTGGAGGCGACGAGCGACGTGGGACCGGCTACCTGGGAAAAGTGGCTAGTAACTTACAGCGCAGCTTCCGAGGTACCCTCGAAGTTGTGCACCGGGGATTGAGAAGCCCCAACCCCAAGCACCATCTGCACCGAAGACCAGCCCCCCACACTCCACGAGTCCTGCGTGGGGCCCTTCAGCATTTTCCTGCTTGCCGCGTCTGTCCGGTTGCTGGCCCGCTGGCTAGTGGCCTCTGTGACGACGCTCCCTGAAATCTTCTGCGCTGGTTTGGCTCCTCCAGACTGGCTCCCGCTTCTCTGCAAAGAAGAAGCACCCCAGACCTTCCTGGTCTGCACCAGAAGCAAGTCCCTTGTTCTTCGTGGGTTCCGCTTGCCAAGGCTTGGTGAGTCCTAGTCCAACTTCGACGCCGCCGACAGCAAGAGCCTTCGTGGGACAGCTCGCCTCCTGGTCCTGGTCGTCCTCGACGCTTCCTGGTCCTCCTGGCTGCAGCGACAAGCTTCACCTTCACCTGCAACTCTTCACGACATCGCCTGGTTCCTTCCTGGTTCCACGTGGTCACTGGCTAGTGACCTTGACTCTGTCCCCTCTGCTTGCAGGTTTCTTCTCTTCTTGATCCCAGCCTTGGGATCCACCGGACACTCTTCACTGACTGCCTGTCAGCATCTTTCTTCAGGCATCCATAGGAGTCGACGACGAAAACGACGCATCTTCACCCCTATGCACCCGCAGCCTGTGGGCTAGGTAACTTGGGTACTCCGGTGCTCATCAGGATAGTGACTATCCTAGTGTCTAGTTTTCAAGTCTCAACTTCCTAGCTACTCCGGAAGTGTCCTAAATCTATCTATTTCTAAACTGTAACATTGCTATTGACTTTTACGCATTACGCGTGAGTGTTTCCACTCTGCACACGAATCCCGTGGGCCTCCCACTTCCTAACTAACGCTAGTGTAGTGTAGCCCCAGCGATTCCCTAGGCCTAGGCCTATTCTATTTCCGTGACAGTGGTTCTTATACCACTTATTTAGTATATGGTTTGCGTGGCCCCTAGGGCCTAACTGTATTACTTACCTGTGTGACTTACTGTATGCATTAATAAGACTGTGTTGTACTTACCTCTAAACTCATAAAGAGTGCTGAGGGTTTGCTTAGAATAAATACACTTTATTTTATATATATATCTGTTGTGGTGTCCTTTCATTTGGTATTCAAGGGATTATATATGGTATCACAGCTATTTCACATGCCATTCAGAGTTTAGCCTAAGACTGCTCTTGTCCATGCTACCACTAGGATAGCTGGTCTATAAGGTTGACTTTACAACCAATCACCATAAGGGTATTTGGACTGATATAAGGTGTACACTATAACTAGTGACATCATACATCAGGCCAACTTCTCACATTGGTGAGCAGCGGTTGGGATCTGAGCTTGCTGTTGTAATACCATTGTAATCTTGAGATACTAAATTGGAAGATCACACAGATATTGTCTAGGTACATATAACATAGTTTATAATACTTAAGTCCTACTGGACTTAGTGGTTGTAGGTTGAAGGGAGTAACACACCCTGACTACAACTACTAGAGAGGTTTAGTAGAAACAACTAGTGTAGGTAGGTGCACACACCACACCCTCACTAGATCATGCCTCTGGGAGAAGATCAAGTAGATGCTCTCTCAGGAGGGGCAGGTCTGCAGAAGACCCCCTCTAGGTATGATACCTTAACATTCCAGGAGATGAGACAATTGTGTACCTCCAGAGGAATAAAACAGGGTGCAAACCCTACCCTTAGACAGCTAGTGGAGCTTCTGGAGGCCTATGATGCTGAAAGAGCTGCCAGGGATGGTGCCATAGCTGTAGATGGGGGTCTACCCACCACAGATGAGTCAGATGGGGAGGTAGACAGCCAGGGCCAAGTAGGAAGACTTAGCCAGGCTAACTTAAGTTTACATGGGAGTTTGCATGGGGTCCCCCCATACAGACCCACAAGTAGACATTCACAGAGAAGCAGGAGGGACAGATCCCCTTCAAGGGAATCCATCCACTCCCATGTCTCTAGCATCTCTAATGCTTCCTCTCACAGGGGAATGACTTCACCTGAGAGAAAGGAGCATAAAGCCAGAATGAGGGAAGCCAATCTGAGTATTCAGAGGGAAGAAATTGCCCTTGCCAAAGAGAAGCTTGCTCTGGCTAGAGAGCAAAAATTGTGTGGGTCAGAACCCACTGGTGGCAGCAACATTCCTAGAGATAGGGATAGGTCTTATGACCATAGAAACCTAAGCAAGATAGTCCCCCCATATCAGAATGGGGATGACATCCACAAATGGATGACTGCTTTGGAGAGGGCCTGCAAAGTACAGCAGGTACCCCAAAGTCAGTGGGCAGCTATCTTGTGGCTCTCCTTTTCTGACAAAGGTAGAGACAAGCTCCTCACAGTCAGTGATGAGGATGCAAACAATTACAAAGTCCTGAAGAGTGCTCTGATAGATGGGTTTGGCTTAACCACTGAGCAATATAGGTTGTTGTTCAGAGACACCCAGAAGACACAGACACAGGACTGGTCTGATTTTGTGGATTGTGCCACTAAGGCTTTGGAAGGTTGGTTAAATGGCAGCAAGGTGCAGGACTATACAGGATTGTACAACTTGATTATGAGGGAGCAGATCCTTAATAATTGTCAGAACCAGCTTCTCCATCAACACCTGGTAGACTCAGATTTGACCTCTCCCCAAGAATTGGGAAAGAGGGCAGATAAATGGGTTAGGACCAGGATTAGGCCTAAAAATCAGGGTGGTGACCAAAAGAAAGATACCACCAAGCCTCAAGAGAAGGGTGGGGATAAAGCAAAAGAGAAATCTTCCTCAGGGCCCCAAAACTCCACACAGGGTGGTGGGTCCCAAGCTCCCTCCTCTACCACAGTTAAAAAGCCTTACTGCCATGTGTGTAAAACACCTGGGCATTGGAAAACTGACAGCAGTTGTCCACAGGCTAAAAACAAAACTGTTCCTCCAACTACTCCTGTCACACCACCTATTACTGTCAGCAGTAATCCCCCAGGTGGTGGGAGTGCCCCCAAAAACTTGGTTGGGTTTTCTTGGGGAACACAGGGGGATCCTGGCTTAGCCAATTCCCCTGCAGCAGCTACTCTTGTCTGTGATGGTGGCATGGGGTTTGCCAACTTCACTGCCTGTCCCAACACTTTGGGTAGGTACAGACAGGAACCCTACATCAATGGTAGAAAAGCTGATGCCTACAGAGACACTGGAGCTAGCATCACTATGGTGGCCCATAGGCTAGTTCCCTCTGAGCAGCTTTTGCCTGGTTTCTCATACCAGGTCACTAACATTGATGGCAAACAGAACAGTCATCCCATGGCAGAGGTATGTCTCAGCTGGGGAGGTGTCACTGGCCCTAAAAGGGTGGCAGTGTCGCCAACCTTGCCTGTGGACTGCTTGCTGGGGAATGACTTAGAACTCTCAGGTTGGGCTGGAGTTGAACAAGACACCCATTCTAAAATGGTAGGCCTTTCCAAAAAGGGTAGTGGGGTTGTGCCAGTCACAACCCCTGTCCAAGTAGCTTTCCTCCCTGAAAAGGTTGGAAGGGCAGTGGTAGCCACAGCCCAGGCACAGACAGACTTCCCTGTAGAAATTGGCAGAGCTGTGACAGTCACAGCTCAAACACAAACTGAGTGCCTTCCTGAAAAGGTTGGCAAGGCTGTAATGGTCTCAGCCCACACTCAGACTGATATAGGTGTAGTGAAGCCTGAAACTATGGATCACTCCACACAAACAGAGAGTAGTGGGGAGGAAGAAAAGTCTCCCTCTCCCCAGACATTAGGAAAAGGTCAGCCTCCTCAGGGATCTGACCTCACCCCTTGTGAAGGAACTGCCCCAGAGGTAGCCAGGCCTGGCCTGGCAGAGCCTCTGATGTCAGTGGCCCCTTCCAAGGTGGGACCCAGTCTGGTGCAGGTAGCCTGCCTCTCTCTACCCTGCCTCAGTCAGCCCAGGGCTGCAGAGGTCAGGGAGGCCAGTGGACCCCAAGAGGGCCCCTGTCCACAAGAACCCCCCCATCAAAAGAATGAGGATTGCCTGGTTAGTTGCCCTAGCCAGGTGATGGGTAAAAACATTCCTGAGGGATCCCCTTCACAGGTAGTTAGGGACCTCCCCCAGAGGGATTCTGTTGGGCACAGGCAAACATGGGACCTTAGGGCCCCAAACCTGACCTGTCCCTCCAGTAAGCCCACAAAAGGGACCCAGCCTCCAGCTTTAGGTAGCCAGAGGCTGACCCTGAGAGCACAGTGCAACTCAGTTAGAGAAAGAAAGGCATCCAGGGTGGAGGATGATTGGAGGAAGCTGAGGCCTCACTTTGAGGACACTCACTTCAGTACTCCATCTCAACACCAGCCTTTTACTTTGCAAAGACACACCAAAGGTAGAGATTCCCTATGGTGGAGACCCTATGATATCTTTAGGATGAGGGATTGCTTAGTGGACCATGAGACGGGGGGTAACCATGCCAGTGCTGGTTCTTCCTTATATGGCCACTCAGGCAATAGAGGCTTACCTTGTCAAGGCCAGCCTTATCTCCTTTCGTTTGGGGGGGGGTTGTGTAGGAAGGTGGATATCTGACTATGGTTACCCCCAACTTTTTGCCTAGTGTCTAGCTGGTTTTTCGACTTAGTTGGCCTGAGATCCTGCCATTCAGGGTCTCAGGCTGTCTGCTCTCTCTGTAAAATGGACTCCATGTACCCTAGGTACATACCCAATTGGTAAGGATCACCTTATTGGACCCTGTATAGTGTACCCTAGGTACCCAGGGCATAGGTGTACCCTAGGCCTCCCAGGGGCTGCAGCATGTATTATGCCACCCCTGGTCTGGCCTTCCAATCAGACACAACTGGCTGATCACTCAGCTGGGGCAAGGTCGTGTAATCACCCCTTGCTTAGATATAGTATGCCTATATCTGCCCTTATATATAGACACATGTGTACCTATCAGTCACTCCTATGGCAGGCCTTAACAATTCTGGAGGCAGAGTGCTTGGTAACATGTGAGATGGTGCTCTAGCATGAGCTGAGCCTGTCTGCAGCTTTCGGAACCATGTCCTTATAGCTGTTCTATGATATAGCCTACCATATACTCTTAAAGTGCCTTATAATCTTAAACGGTTATGGTAACTATGGTTTGGCTTTATCAAAACATGTCGTGTAAGGTGTCTAACACTTTGGAATAATACCCCCATACCATTTCTGGTGATGAGGATATTATTCCTCCCTTCTAGAGGGAGAGACATGTTAAAATCCTACTTTGCTGTTTGCCTCTGACCAAAGCCTCAGCATCACAAAATGGATGCTGCTGCCACGACACAAGTCTGACCTCCTGCAGCTGGGAGTGATCCCAGCCAGGGAGGCCTGGACAATAGGTTTCCTGCTTGGGGAGGTGCTAGCACCTCCCCAGACAGCCTTTAGTGTATTGGGGCAGGGTGGGCTGAAAGGAATGAGACATGCCTGGGGCACACAAGGTGTTCCTTGCATAGTCCAGTTCAAACCGGCGCTGGGGCACTCCAGCCCCAGCTCTGGCGCGAAACTGGACAAAGGGAAGTGGGTGTAACCACCCCCTCCCAGGTCCCACCCATAAGGCGTGACCTAGCAGGTATCCCAGCCCCCCAGATTAGTATAAGAGTGGGAGTTGGGCCTCAAGACTTTAGATTATCCTGAACCTGCAAAACTGAACAGAAACTCTGGACCTTCGACATTCGACGAAAGAAGAAGACTGAAGAATCTCCCTTGTAGCCAAGGAGTGGCTACCCTGTGCAAACAGGCACCTTCAAGTGACTACCCTTTGCTTTGTGAAACGTTCGACGAGGAACCGACTGCAGAGCCCGACCAGAGCCTTGATTTCCAGACTTCTCCGACCCTCATCCACATCTGCAGCAGAGCTGAGATCCGTGGAGGCGACGAGCGACGTGGGACCGGCTACCTGGGAAAAGTGGCTAGTAACTTACAGCGCAGCTTCCGAGGTACCCTCGAAGTTGTGCACCGGGGATTGAGAAGCCCCAACCCCAAGCACCATCTGCACCGAAGACCAGCCCCCCACACTCCACGAGTCCTGCGTGGGGCCCTTCAGCATTTTCCTGCTTGCCGCGTCTGTCCGGTTGCTGGCCCGCTGGCTAGTGGCCTATTGTCACGACGCTCCCTGAAATCTTCTGCGCTGGTTTGGCTCCTCCAGACTGGCTCCCGCTTCTCTGCAAAGAAGAAGCACCCCAGACCTTCCTGGTCTGCACCAGAAGCAAGTCCCTTGTTCTTCGTGGGTTCCGCTTGCCAAGGCTTGGTGAGTCCTAGTCCAACTTCGACGCCGCCGACAGCAAGAGCCTTCGTGGGACAGCTCGCCTCCTGGTCCTGGTCGTCCTCGACGCTTCCTGGTCCTCCTGGCTGCAGCGACAAGCTTCACCTTCACCTGCAACTCTTCACGACATCGCCTGGTTCCTTCCTGGTTCCACGTGGTCACTGGCTAGTGACCTTGACTCTGTCCCCTCTGCTTGCAGGTTTCTTCTCTTCTTGATCCCAGCCTTGGGATCCACCGGACACTCTTCACTGACTGCCTGTCAGCATCTTTCTTCAGGCATCCATAGGAGTCGACGACGAAAACGACGCATCTTCACCCCTATGCACCCGCAGCCTGTGGGCTAGGTAACTTGGGTACTCCGGTGCTCATCAGGATAGTGACTATCCTAGTGTCTAGTTTTCAAGTCTCAACTTCCTAGCTACTCCAGAAGTGTCCTAAATCTATCTATTTCTAAACTGTAACATTGTGTTGGAAACAGCCCACTCCCACTCCGCAGGGTGGTGGTGGACTCCCCGAACACACTGTGGTAGCTTGGCTCGAGTGGTCAGGAAACAGGCACCGTGCTAAGCATACAATATACCCAAACAATAACCATGCGTGCATCCGTTCCAAAAACGACTCTACACCGTAAAAATTATGAAAATATTCTTCTTTATCTTTTTCTCTTAGTTGCTGATTGGGAAAATAAATAACAATCACAATATACAAATTCTTAAATAGAGCAGGTCAAATAAATATTTGCTGTTCGCTGAAATAAATAGGGGTGATCATAAATAACAGGACATAAATACAAGTGCAATATATACAGACAATTAAATACTTTGAGGTAATAAATACTGTACCAATAAATACTGTACACCAACAAGTCCTGTGGACCTATAAATACAGTGCAGCAATAAATAGATAAGAACTTAATAGATACAGTATCCCCAATAAATAATTAGAAGTATACAGCAACACTCATGAATCAGATGACACTTCAATTCTGAAGGGCTGATTTGGCCCAGGCACAGCTTGTAGGGTTGTGGTAGGCTTGAGGGGTACTACTCCCTGGCTGAGGCAAAGGCTGAGGCCTAAACTGAGGTAGATCAAAGGGGGGGGGGAAAGTCCAATGCCCTGGCTTCCCTCTCCACACAACCTCTCTAGGTTAGTCCCAGTTCACCCCAGGCACAGTCAGGTGGGATTCAGCACCTCCCTAGCCCCTTAGAGTAGTCTCTCAGGTCTCCACAGGGCCTAAGGCGCCCTCTACTCCACTTACTGCCCTTTTCTGATGTTCCGACGCCGCTGGAGTCGTGTCGACGCCGTGAGGCGGTTCCGGTTCGGTCTCGGCGGCCTCGGCACAATGTCAGTTCTTTGACGACGCCGGCAGGCGGTTCCGGTCCGATGTCGGTGGCCTCGGTTCGACCTCTACCTTCGATTTGACGGCGTCGGGCAGTCTCCACACGATGTCGACTTCGGGCGGCTCCGGTCCGATGGCGCTCTCGGCTCCGATGACGTCGGCCGGCCTGGCCTCGCTGTCGACTTCCGGCGACTCCGGGGTGCGATCCTCACCCCCGACCTCCGGTGCTCCTCCTCACAGGTTCCGGGCGACTCCGGAGTGCGATCCTCACTCCCGACCTCCGGTGCTCCTCTACCTCGGTCTCCGACGACTCCGGAGGGCGGACTTCACCCTTCCGATGACGCCGCTCACTCGACCTCGGTTCACTTCCTTCTCGACCCTTGGTATTCCTCTCGACCTCCGTCGGCGCCCTCTTACGACCTCAGGCGGCTCCGGGTACGACGTCTGCTACCTCAGTCAGCGCCGCTTCTCCACCTCGGGCTCCAGGTCTTCGGCTACTCGACGCCAGACTCCAGGGAAACCAGTTCTCAGGTCAGAATCTTGCTGCTTTCTTGGTTCTAAGGCCTGTTCCTGCTGTCCAGGTCCTTAGGATGGTTTTCTTCTGACTTCTTCCCACACAGGGCTATAGGCTGGGATCCACCAGTAGGGACAAGTATCAAGGGTGGGTTTATGGACCCCACTCCAGGCACAAGTTTCCACCCCTGCTGCTTCACTCCTTCCTCCTTCACTGTTGTGCTCCTCTCTCTTCACCAGTCAGGTGCCAACTGCCCGCTCCAACTGCCAACTGCCTCTCTTATCCTCCCAACATTCTAAACGGTTTCCAACTGTCACACAGTTCTGGAATCTCCTGGAATGTTCTGGAAGGTGCTGGTAGGTTCCAGTGGATGCTGGTGATGTCACAGGAGGCCACCATTTTGTGCTTCAGGCCCTCAGACAGAAGTTTCAGGGGTAGCTAAAATGGCTCCCTGAATCTGTAGCAACACTAAAAAGTCTGGTGGTTCCCAAAAAGGAAAAATTCAAACAGGGTTTGAGGCAAAAGTGGGACAAAATAAATAATGATGAGGAGGGACCACCCAAAGGGCTGACAGGTCTAACACGCGTCCCCCCCAGCTGAAAGTGGGGAGAGCTACCCAACCCCTTGGGAGTTCTCATCACTAAGGCGGAAATACCTTGAGAGACCGTCTGCATTGGCGTGGTCCACTCCAGGCCGATGTTCCACCTGAAAGTCCATCCCCTGTAGGGAAATAGACCACCTCAACAACTTGGGATTCTCCCCCTTCATTTGCATCAGCCAACGAAGGGGTCTGTGGTCGGTCTGAACCAGGAAGTGCGAGCCAAACAGGTATGGCCGCAACTTCTTCAGAGCCCATACCACTGCAAAGGCTTCACGCTCTATTGCACTCCACTTCTGTTCCCTGGGAAGTAGTCTCCTGGATAGGAAGACCACGGGTTGATCCAGACCCTCTTCGTTGAGTTGCGATAACACTGCCCCAATGCCATGTTCTGATGCATCTGTCTGGACAATGAACTTCTTGGAAAAGTCTGGGGCCCGTAAGACCGGGGCCTCGCACAGGGCTTTCTTCAATTTCTCAAAGGCTTGCTGACAAGCCTCCGTCCAGACTACCCGTCGAGGTTGTTTCTTGGACGTGAGCTCCGTGAGAGGGGCTACGATGGTACCGTACCCCTTCACGAAGCGGCGATAGTATCCCGTGAGGCCCAAAAATGCTCGGACCTCAGTCTGTGTCTTGGGGGGTTCCCAGGCCATGATGGCCTCGATCTTCGCCTGGAGGGGCTGCACCGTTCCCCTACCCACCAAGTGTCCAAGGTACACTACCGACCCCTGCCCGATCTGGCACTTGCTGGCCTTGATCGTCAATCCAGCTTGTCTCAGGGCCTGGAGAACAGCTTGCAGGTGACGCAAGTGATCCTCCCAGCTGTTACTGAAGACGGCTATGTCATCCAGATAAGCAGCAGAGAAACTCTCCATTCCGGTGAGGATCTGGTTTACCAGGCGCTGAAACGTGGCAGGTGCGTTCTTGAGCCCAAAGGGCATCACACAGAACTGGTAGTGGCCATTGGGCGTGGAGAAGGCTGACCTTTCCCTTGCTCCATCAGTCAACGAGATCTGCCAGTACCCCGAAGTAAGGTCAAAGGTACTTAGATATTGGGCAGCTCCCAGCCGGTCAATCAATTCATCCGCCCTAGGGATCGGATGTGCATCAGTCCTTGTCACTGAATTCAGTCCCCGGTAGTCCACACAGAACCTCAGTTCTGGTTGGGCACCCGGTGGTGCAGCTTTTGGTACTAACACCACCGGACTGGACCAGGGGCTGCTAGAAGGTTCAACCACTCCTAGCTCCAGCATCTTAGTGACTTCACTATGAATGCTGGCCTTCACCTTGTCTGACATCCGGTAGATCTTGGACTTCACAGGTGGGCTGTCTCCTGTGTCCACGTCATGGACGCACAGGTGAGTCCTACCCGGGACAAGGGAGAACAACGAAGAGTACTGCCCCAGGACCTGGCGACAGTCCTCCTGCTGTTCAGGAGTTAGAGATGGGGAGAGAATCACTCCCTCCACCGACCCATCCTTTTCCTGAGACGCAAACAGATCAGGGAGAGGCTCGCTTTCCACGTCCTCTCCTCCGTCAGTCACCATCATCAAGATGACTTCGGGCCTCTCGTGGTGGGGTTTGAGGCGGTTGGCATGCAGCACCCGCAGGGGCTGACGAGGGGTCTTCAGGTCCACCTAGTAGGTAGCCTTACCCTTCTTCTCCAACACCTCAAAGGGTCCTGACCAGCGATCCTGGAGGGCACTAAGCTCTCCAGGTTCGATCACCCACACCTTCTGGCCAGGCTCCAACTCCACCGGGTGAGCGTTGTGGTCATACCACGCCTTCATTACTGCTTGGCTGGCTTCCAAGTTGTCAGAAGCTTGCTTCCACAACTTAGCCATTTGGCTCCGGAAGGCCAGCATGTAGCTCACCACATCCTGGGGGAGCTTTCTGGGAGTTCTTTCCCATCCGTCTCTCACCAGGTTGAGAGGTCCACGTACAGGGTGCCCATACAGAAGCTCGAAGGGGCTGAAGCCCACTCCCTTCTGTGGCACTTCCCTGTAAGAAAAAAGTAAACAGGGTAGGAGGACGTCCCATTTCCTCCGCAGGCTTTCAGGCAGACTTCTGATCATGCCTTTCAAGGTTTTATTAAACCTCTCCACCAGACCATTGGTCTGGGGGTGGTAAGGAGTTGTGAACCGGTAGGTCACTCCACACTCCTTCCACATTGCCCGCATATATGCTGACATGAAGTTGGTCCCCCTGTCGGACACAACTTCCTTGGGAAAACCCACTCGGGTAAAGATTCCCATCAGGGCCCTAGCCACAACAGGTGCTGTTATGGTCCTCAGAGGTATTGCCTCTGGGTACCGTGTGGCATGATCCACCAGAACCAGGATAAACCTGTGACCAGCTGTAGTCGGTGGATCTAATGGACCCACAATGTCGATGCCCACCCTTTCAAAGGGGGTGCTAACGACAGGAAGTGGTTCCAGGGGAGCTTTCAGCTTCACCCCTGTTTTCCCACTGGCTTGGCAAGACACACATGTCCGGCAGTAGGTATCGGACGACACTTTCATCTGAGGCCAATAAAAGTGTGGGACAAGACGGGCGAAGGTCTTGTCTTGCCCCAGGTGTCCTGCCAAGGGTATCTCATGAGCCAACTCTAAAAGGAAGGCTCGATAACGTTGAGGGACTACCAAGGCTCGTGACGATCCATGTAGGGGTGCCTTGGGTTCACTGTAGAGGAGGCCATCCTCCCAGTAAACACTGTAGTTCCCTTCAACGTTCCCTGCTGCCTGGGCTTCGGCCTGTCGCCTCAGCCCCTCAAGGGTAGGGCACTCCCTCTGGCCCTGGCAGAATTCCTCCCTGGACGGGCCTCCCTCCACGTGCCACTCGGCCGGGATGGGTAAGTCCTCCAGGTTGGTAACGTCCCCCTCCGCAGACTCCTGGTCCACCACCTCCGGTGGCCTATCCGTCCTACGGGGTGGAGACGCCGAGGCAGGCTCCTCCTGTCCTCGGTTCTTCCCTTGACTGGCAGCTGGCTGGGCCTTTGTTCCAGGCTCCAGCCGGAATGAACTCCCTCTTCGGGTAGTCACGGACCTTGTGCTAACACAGGCCCAGTCAGGTGTACCCAGCATCTCGGTGTGAGTCCGGTATTCCACCTCCTTCCAAGCGTTGTGCTCCATGTCATTGCCCAGCAGACAATCGACTGGCACGGCAGGGCTTACGGCAACTCGAAGTGAACCTGCAACCCCCCCCCATTCAAAGGGAACCTCGGCCACGGGATAGTGGCCTGTTCTGCCGTCAGCCATCGCGGCTGGGTGGAGTACATCGGGAATTACCTGCTCTGGAGACACCAGTTGGCTACGCACCATAGTCATACTGGCTCCTGTGTCTCTCAGAGCCTCCCCTCTTTGGCCGTTGATGGTGATCCACTGCCCATACTTTGCGGTATTTGCGGGCACCTGGATCTTGGGAACCATCTCCCGTTCTCCCAGGGACACTAAAGTGACACCCGCCCACTCCCTTCCCTTAGTTAAGGGCATCTCCTCCCCGAGCACTACACTAGCTACTCCGGGGGGCTTTCCTCCAGTGGGAGGGGGTGATCGTTTCTGACACTTCGGATCTCCTTTATAGTGTCCAACGCCACCGCACTCGTAGCAATGGACAACCCTTGGCTGCTGACTCTGGCCAGGATTAGGGTTTCTGGGTGGGTTAGCCTTAGAGGTGAATCCTGTTCCCTTCCCTTGGGAGTTATTTTGGGGGCCTTTGGAGAACTCCTTTTTCTTTTCCCCTCCCTCTTTCTTCTGGGGGGCGCCCTGTCCGGCCTTTTGAGTATCCCCTCCAGTCCCCCTTGTGGACACCCGGGTACTAGCCCAAATGTCCGCCTCCTCAGCAAGCTTCCGGGGACTGGTCAGCTTGCTATCCACCAGGTGTTGCCGCAGTTCAGGGAAACATTTCTCGAGTAGGTGTTCCTTCAATACTAGGTCAAACAGCTCCTCGTAGTTCCTTACTTCACTGCCTTGAATCCAACCTTCCAGTGCCTTCTTTGCATAGTCCAGGAAGTCCACCCAATTCTGTGTGCCCAGTTTGTGACTACCCCTGAACTTCTGTCTGTACTTTTCCGGAGTTAGTCCAAACTTTCTGATGAGCGCCAGTTTCATGGTGGGGTAGTGGGTTTGCTCCTCCTCTTCGAGGGCCAATAAAGCATCCCTACCAGCTGGAGGCATGTACTTATACAATCCCCCTCCCCAATACTTCGCTGGAACCCCATGGGCCCTCAATGAGACCTCATAGGCTGCTAGCCACTTGGCGATGTCGTCACCCGCCCCATAGCTCGCTACAATGTCCTTTGGCAGGTAAGGTTTGGATTCCCTGGTGGACTCTTGGTTTTGGCTGCCACCATTAGGAACAGGTTGTGCCCCGATTCTCAAAATCTGAAGATCTATTTCTTTCAGTCGCAATTCATGGGCCATCCTCTGCTCCTCTTTCTCCTTTTCCAGCCTTGCTAAGTCCCATGTGAGCTGTCTCTTCTCTCTCCGGTCTGCTAACTCCACTTCGGATAAGCCCCCACTAGAGACAGTGCTGCCCTTCCTAGAAAGTGTCCTGGGCCCTGCGGACAGGTTCCCCACCTCAGGTTGGTACATCTCAGCCCCCTCGGGGTCAGGCTCTCCATCCCTGTCCTCCTCCTCAGCCTTGCTTTCCCTGCGTGCCTCCCCCCAAGCCCTTAAGCTGGTTTGGAGTGCACCCTTCTTTGCTCCTGGAGGACAGTACACCCCCTCCCGCTGGCAAAACTCCCTGAGTTGGGCCACAGTGTACGTTTCTAGATTTTCTAGTACAAACTCCATCTTGCCCACTCAGGTTAGAGGACAGGTTTTGTGTAGTAACAATGCAGGGGGGTACCTTTAGTAATACCTCCTCCCACCACCAGAGTAAATTTGGAAAAAACAAAAACCCACAATTAGGAAGGCCGCTTTTGAGAAAACTCCCGGTGTAGGCCTATGGACTACCCACAGTTATTGTTGAGTATATGTAGGCACAGCTCTATCCCACCACTGAACACCAATTTATGTTGGAAACAGCCCACTCCCACTCCGCAGGGTGGTGGTGGACTCCCCGAACACACTGTGGTAGCTTGGCTCGAGTGGTCAGGAAACAGGCACCGTGCTAAGCATACAATATACCCAAACAATAACCATGCGTGCATCCGTTCCAAAAACGACTCTACACCGTAAAAATTATGAAAATATTCTTCTTTATCTTTTTCTCTTAGTTGCTGATTGGGAAAATAAATAACAATCACAATATACAAATTCTTAAATAGAGCAGGTCAAATAAATATTTGCTGTTCGCTGAAATAAATAGGGGTGATCATAAATAACAGGACATAAATACAAGTGCAATATATACAGACAATTAAATACTTTGAGGTAATAAATACTGTACCAATAAATACTGTACACCAACAAGTCCTGTGGACCTATAAATACAGTGCAGCAATAAATAGATAAGAACTTAATAGATACAGTATCCCCAATAAATAATTAGAAGTATACAGCAACACTCATGAATCAGATGACACTTCAATTCTGAAGGGCTGATTTGGCCCAGGCACAGCTTGTAGGGTTGTGGTAGGCTTGAGGGGTACTACTCCCTGGCTGAGGCAAAGGCTGAGGCCTAAACTGAGGTAGATCAAAGGGGGGGGGGAAAGTCCAATGCCCTGGCTTCCCTCTCCACACAACCTCTCTAGGTTAGTCCCAGTTCACCCCAGGCACAGTCAGGTGGGATTCAGCACCTCCCTAGCCCCTTAGAGTAGTCTCTCAGGTCTCCACAGGGCCTAAGGCGCCCTCTACTCCACTTACTGCCCTTTTCTGATGTTCCGACGCCGCTGGAGTCGTGTCGACGCCGTGAGGCGGTTCCGGTTCGGTCTCGGCGGCCTCGGCACAATGTCAGTTCTTTGACGACGCCGGCAGGCGGTTCCGGTCCGATGTCGGTGGCCTCGGTTCGACCTCTACCTTCGATTTGACGGCGTCGGGCAGTCTCCACACGATGTCGACTTCGGGCGGCTCCGGTCCGATGGCGCTCTCGGCTCCGATGACGTCGGCCGGCCTGGCCTCGCTGTCGACTTCCGGCGACTCCGGGGTGCGATCCTCACCCCCGACCTCCGGTGCTCCTCCTCACAGGTTCCGGGCGACTCCGGAGTGCGATCCTCACTCCCGACCTCCGGTGCTCCTCTACCTCGGTCTCCGACGACTCCGGAGGGCGGACTTCACCCTTCCGATGACGCCGCTCACTCGACCTCGGTTCACTTCCTTCTCGACCCTTGGTATTCCTCTCGACCTCCGTCGGCGCCCTCTTACGACCTCAGGCGGCTCCGGGTACGACGTCTGCTACCTCAGTCAGCGCCGCTTCTCCACCTCGGGCTCCAGGTCTTCGGCTACTCGACGCCAGACTCCAGGGAAACCAGTTCTCAGGTCAGAATCTTGCTGCTTTCTTGGTTCTAAGGCCTGTTCCTGCTGTCCAGGTCCTTAGGATGGTTTTCTTCTGACTTCTTCCCACACAGGGCTATAGGCTGGGATCCACCAGTAGGGACAAGTATCAAGGGTGGGTTTATGGACCCCACTCCAGGCACAAGTTTCCACCCCTGCTGCTTCACTCCTTCCTCCTTCACTGTTGTGCTCCTCTCTCTTCACCAGTCAGGTGCCAACTGCCCGCTCCAACTGCCAACTGCCTCTCTTATCCTCCCAACATTCTAAACGGTTTCCAACTGTCACACAGTTCTGGAATCTCCTGGAATGTTCTGGAAGGTGCTGGTAGGTTCCAGTGGATGCTGGTGATGTCACAGGAGGCCACCATTTTGTGCTTCAGGCCCTCAGACAGAAGTTTCAGGGGTAGCTAAAATGGCTCCCTGAATCTGTAGCAACACTAAAAAGTCTGGTGGTTCCCAAAAAGGAAAAATTCAAACAGGGTTTGAGGCAAAAGTGGGACAAAATAAATAAATAATGATGAGGAGGGACCACCCAAAGGGCTGACAGGTCTAACACATTGCTATTGACTTTTACGCATTACGCGTGAGTGTTTCCACTCTGCACACGAATCCCGTGGGCCTCCCACTTCCTAACTAACGCTAGTGTAGTGTAGCCCCAGCGATTCCCTAGGCCTAGGCCTATTCTATTTCCGTGACAGTGGTTCTTATACCACTTATTTAGTATATGGTTTGCGTGGCCCCTAGGGCCTAACTGTATTACTCACCTGTGTGACTTACTGTATGCATTAATAAGACTGTGTTGTACTTACCTCTAAACTCATAAAGAGTGCTGAGGGTTTGCTTAGAATAAATACACTTTATTTTATATATATATCTGTTGTGGTGTCCTTTCATTTGGTATTCAAGGGATTATATATGGTATCACAGCTGGCTTCACATGCCATTCAGAGTTTAGCCTAAGACTGCTCTTGTCCATGCTACCACTAGGATAGCTGGTCTATAAGGTTGACTTTACAACCAATCACCATAAGGGTATTTGGACTGATATAAGGTGTACACTATAACTAGTGACATCATACATCAGGCCAACTTCTCACAGTTTACTCCCTATATTTCCTAATACCAAAGAAAGACGGGACCCTCAGGCCCATTCTGGACCTCCGGCCTCTAAATGCCTACATACATTCAGACCATTTCCATATGGTCACCCTACAACAAGTCCTCCCGCTCCTCTGTCAGGGAGACTTTCTCACAACATTGGATCTGAAGGACGCATACTTTCACATTCCAATACACCCCTCTCACAGGAAATACCTCAGGTTCGTGGTGGACGGGCAACATTACCAATTCACGGTTCTCCCCTTCGGGGTCACCACCGCACCACGGGTGTTTACCAAATGCCTAGCGGTAGTAGCAGCACACCTCAGACGTCAACACATTCACGTCTTCCCTTACTTAGACGACTGGCTGATAAAAGCCGCGTCTTACCACCAATGCGTGCAGCATACAAACAGCACCATCCAACTGCTCCACCAGCTAGGCTTCACGGTGAACTACCAAAAGTCCCACCTCATACCATCTCACACAAAGCAATATCTCGGGGCCACTATAGACCCCTCCAAAGGTATTGCCTATCCAAACACAGCCAGAATCACAAGCATTCAAGCCTTACGCAAAACATTCCTTCCCCAACACTCTCTTCCAGCAAGAGTGTTCATGAAGCTCATAGGAATGATGGCGTCTTGCATCTTTATAGTGCCCCATGCAAGACTACACATGCGTCCACTTCAAGAGTGCCTAGCACAACAGTGGAACCAGGCCCAGGGTCAGCTGACGGATCTGGTGTTGGTGGACGGCCGCACACATCACTCTCTGCAGTGGTGGAACACCACAAACCTTTCCAAAGGGCGGCCGTTCCTGGACCCGGTTCCTCAGGTGATTCTAACAGCGGACGCATCGCTCTCCGGCTGGGGAGCGCACCTCCTACACCTCACCATGCAAGGTCTATGGACGCCACAGCAAAAATCGCTCCACATCAACCATCTGGAGCTCTTGGCGATCTTTCTAGCCCTAAAATCTTTCCAAAAACAGATTTCGGGCAAAGCAGTCCTCATTCGCACAGACAACATGACTGCAATGTATTATATCCAAAAACAGGGGGGGACACACTCTCCCCAGCTCTCCCGCTTAGCCCAGAGCATATGGAGATGGGCAATTCCCCAAAACATCTTTCTCCTGGCACAACACGTTCCAGGCGTACAAAACACCATGGCAGATCTGCTCAGCAGACAAACACAACAACTACACGAATGGGAACTGCATCCGCAAGTTCTTCAGCCATTCTTCCAACAGTGGGGGCATCCTCAGATAGACCTCTTCGCCACCCACGAAAACAAAAAATGCCCAAGCTTCGCCGCCAGATACCCACACCCATTGTCCAAGGGCAATGCGATATGGATGAACTGGTCAGGCAGATTTGCATACGCCTTTCCACCTCTCCCACTAATTCCATTAGTGGTCAGGAAGCTACAACAGCTCTCCCTCACACTCATTCTGGTAGCTCAGACGTGGGCCAGGCAGCCGTGGTACACCACGCTACTACAACTATCAGTGGTACCACATCAAAAACTGCACCTATCCCCATGCCTCCTAACCCAGAACCATGGAGAAATCAGGCACCCGGACCCAGCTCAGCTCAACCTGGCGATCTGGCTCCTGAAATCCTAGAATTCGGATACCTTAACCTTCCCCCTGATTGCATGAACATCATCATGGAAGCCAGACGTCCTACCACTAGAGCATGTTATGCCGCAAAGTGGAAAAGATTTGTTACTCCAGTATTGGAGCCTTTCATAGATTCACATGCCTGAATCATTCCCCGTCGTCGAGACGGGAGTCTCCGGTACATAAAAAAGCTTTGCTTAGTATCATAGCAAACAGAAAAAAGGCCTAGGCCCATTTTCCTTTGCAACCCATAACCTTCGTTATGTAAAAAAGGACTAAACCAGTCCCTGAGCCAATCAGAGCCTCTCACCCTCTAGAACACTCCTGAGAGAACCTTCTGCCCTCAGATTTTCTACCGCACGTTGTGCTAGGGAGTCTCCTTTGAGCTCTGCTCAAATTCTACAGTTGGTTTTAGATTGAGGTGATTTTTTCTACTGAAATTTCTACATCATCTAGGAGAATGGCTGATAAAGAAAAGAAAGGCTTGTTTAGGGCCTGTGCCACCTGCTCAAAGAAGAGATTATATACTGATGATCCTCATAAGGACTGTATATACTGCCTTTACCCACACCACCAGGCGAAGGAGTGTAAGGTATGTCGCACCTTTTCTAATAAGACTTTAAGGGATCGTGAAGGCAGACTGCTAATTTGGCTCCAAAAACTTAAAACCAGGAAGGACGTCGTGTCTAGTGACAGTGAGGAGGCGTCAAATGTTTCAAGGAGATCTCAGAAGAGAGGCAGATCTCCTCAGGCTCATACCTCAGGGGAGAAACCTGAGAAGGCTCTTAAAAAGACCACTGCTGGGTCTTCAGAGCGCAGTCCCTCAAAATCTCCTAAAACTAAAGAAAAGGAGAGCAAGGGTCATGCTTCAGGGGTGGAACAGCCAAAGAAAACAAGTTCTGAGCCTTCAAAATCACCCCTTAAAATTAAACATGCGCTTAAAAAGCCAGCGTCTACTTCACCTGAGGAGAAATTAGGAAAATCTACATCGTCGACGGGATCGTCGACGAAGAAGGTAGCGTCGTCGACGACGAAGAGTGAAGTAAAAGTCATTATTAAGCCTGTACTCTCGTCGACGATGGCATCGTCGACGGCAGTGTCGACGACGAGAGCGCCGACGGCGACGGCAATGACGACGACGACAACAACTACATCGTCGACGGCACCGTCGACGACGGTGACAACTACATCGTCGACGGCGGCAACGACGACTATGTCTACAGCGTCGACGACGGCATCGACGACGACGATGTCGACGGCGGTTAAAATGGCAATCTCGTCGACGGGCTCGTCGACGAGGGAAAAAACCCCGGAAAAGCGGGGTTTTGACAGGAAAAGAAGGATTACCCCGGATATTACGTCTCCTAGTAAGGTAACGCCTCTGGTTCCATCCCATTTATTGGAAGAAGAAGATTCGCAGGAAGAGGATAATGAGGGCCCGTTTGGCTATGCAAGTAGCCCCTCTCAGTTGCACGTTAAATGTCAGGAGGATGACTGGGAGGATGAGTATGGGGGTTATCAGGACCCCCCCCGACAACATGAACAGGAAGAGATGGTGAGTGTTCCAGCTTCTCTTCTGACGGATTTGCAGTTCATGTTGGATGATTACAAGAAGAGGCATACTTTGCCTCAGTCTACCCAAAGGATGCCAGTGGCTCCGGCGCACTCTGTGCCATGTACACCACTGCGAAGACAGGAGATACCGGTTCCGCGGCCACTAACACCTTTGCCACAGCCGGCTCTGGACACTTCTGAGGATGAAGAGCAGGAGGAAGGGGAGATAACAGATCCTAGTAAGGAATGGGATGAGTATTTGATTCCGTCCCCTTCATCTCCGTCACCAAGACCTGTGGATTCCCCTCCGGAGGACATTGGAGGGTTCCATAATCTGATGGAAAGAGCCGCGCAGAGATTTGCGCTCAGTATGTCATCAGATAAAGCAGAATGCTTTTTATATGATTTTAAAGAACCGTTTCGCAAGACTGTTAGATCTCTTCCAATTGTGAGTCATCTATGGGAGGAAGGTCTCAAAGTAATGGAGACGCCGGCAACGGTTACTCCAGTGCTGGCTAGGCTGGACAAAAAATACAAAGCGCCTTCCGATGCTCCGGCTTGTTTATTAGGTCACCCCAAACCGGACTCGGTTATAACTCAAGCGGCGCAGCAAAAGTCGAGGAATCCCTCTGCTCCAATTTCCACGCCACCGGATAGAGAGGGTAGGCGCTTGGATAATGCAGGAAAAAGGTTTTCGTCCATGTCTGCTCTTCTGGTTAAGGCAGCAAATGCACTAGCCATCCTGGGCAGGTATGATAGGCAGATGTGGTGCGACCTATCACCATACATTGATAGCATACCTGAAGCGGACAGACAAGAGGCTAGAAAAATCCTCCAGGAGGGTGAAAGGACTTCGGCTGAAGTCATAGATTGTGCAATGGACATTGCGACCACGGCCTTCAGATCTCTGGGAGGAGCGGCGGTTTTGCGCAGACAAGGATGGTTGAGAGCAACATCTTTTAGGCCTGAAGTCCAGAATAAGATCTTGGATCTTCCGTTCAATGGGGAAGATCTGTTCGGAAAACATGTGGATGAGGCCTTACAGAGTATAAAAAAGGATACGGAAACAGCGAAATCTCTGGGAACATTGCAGTATAGGAAAGTTCCTTTTCGTGGCTCACGTGGTAGGGGCCAGCCCTCTTATAGAGGGGGTTATCAACAAGGCCGTTATTCTTCCTACTCCACATCATCTCAACCATATCGTCAACAACAATATTCACAAAGAGGAGGTTTCACAAAATCTACTCCTAGAGGTCGAGGAGGTCGTCAAGGGAAAGACACCACCCGAAGACAATGACATTCTGGTGACACTTACTCCTCATATGTCACATATTCCCCTGGGTGGAAGAATTTCCTATCATCATCAAAATTGGCAGCAGATAACGACGGACCAATGGGTCCTCCAGATAATTCAATTCGGTCATACTCTAGAATTTCTGGAAAGCCCCCCTTGTTCACCTCCAAGATTTCAAGAGGTCAAGTATTTGCATCAGATGCGTCAAGAAATTCGGACAATGCTCCGAAAGGGAGCAATAGAACCGGTACCGAATTCCCAGAAAGGAAGGGGATTTTATTCCCGGTTTTTTCTGATCAAGAAAAACATTCTTCAATGGCGCCCCATTTTGGATCTCAGATCCCTAAATACTTACCTCAAGGATCAGACCTTCAGAATGATTTCCCTCCAGGATATTCTGCTGCTGTTAAACCCAGAGGATTATATGACCAAACTGGATTTACGGGATGCATATTTCCATATTCCAATCCATCCTTCACACAGGCAGTACCTTCGGTTCGTGGTGGCCGAAGATCATTACCAATTCAGGGTGCTTCCTTTTGGTCTGAAATCGGCCCCGAGGATTTTTACAAAATGTCTGGCTCCAGTGGCAGCGGTACTAAGGAGACAGAAACACCAAGTGTTTCCTTACCTCGACGACTGGCTAGTCAAGGCTCCATCGAAAGCGTCAGCCCAGTTGTCAACAGAGGCTTGCATAGAACTATTTGCCAGTTTAGGCCTCACTCTAAACGAGGAGAAGTCGACTCTACAACCTTCAAGAAATATAACTTTCTTGGGAGCGATTCTGGATACGGAGGTAAACAGAGCGTTCCCCTCCGAGGAGAGACAGCGCGGAATAATATCTCTATCCCAGGCGTTTATAAAAAGAAAGTCTCTTTCAGTACGCAGGTACAAGTCTTTGCTGGGAACGATGTCATCTTGCATTCCCCTCGTACCTTGCTGCAGACTACGGATGCGTCCGTTACAAGAGCAATTGGATCTTCAGTGGCATCAAGCGACAGGATCCTTCGAGGATATAATCAAAGTGACGCCGATCATGGTCCACGCGGCGACATGGTGGACCCGAAAACGAAACATCTCACAGGGTCTTTCTTTCCTGACTCAGCCAGCTCCATTGGTCATTACAACAGATGCATCCTTGGAAGGATGGGGAGCATTCCTTCAGGATCTGCAGGTCAGCGGTCGTTGGAAAGCGGACGAACAACAATTGCATATCAACCTTTTGGAGCTCAGAGCCGTCCGCTTAGCATTGTTAGCGTTCCTGCCAAGGATTCAAGGTGCAGCCGTGTTGGTAAGAACAGACAACACAACAGCAATGCACTATTTGAACAAACAGGGAGGCACAAGATCTCTCTCCCTGTCTCGGGAAGCCCAGTGGATATGGGAATGGGCTCTACGACACGAAGTATCCATTACAGCGGAACATCTTCCAGGGGACCAGAACACCAAAGCGGATACTCTAAGCAGACTAAAGTCTGTCTGTCACGATTGGGAAATCGACAACGGGATTTTGGACAACATCTTCCAGAAATGGGGAACTCCAATAGTAGATCTTTTTGCGACAAGGGAGAACAGAAAATGCCGGTTCTTCGCAAGCTGGCTTCCCCAACGGGGATCTTGGGGGAATGCGTTTTTGATGGCATGGTCAGGCATCTTTGCCTACGCCTTTCCTCCAATTCCCCTCCTGCCGCGGGTTCTTATGAAGATCAAGAAAGAACCATGCAGGTTAATCCTGATAGCTCCGTGGTGGCCCAGACAGCATTGGTTTGCAGAGCTTCTTCTACTGTCAGAGGAGCGCCCGATTTGCCTGCAGCCGATACCGTCTCTGCTGACAATGTTCCAGGGGGAAGTGCTGCATCCGGATCCGAAATCTCTGCAGTTAGCAGCCTGGCTCCTGAATACCGTGAATTTCAACATCTGAATATCCCTACGGAGTGCAGAGAGATTCTATCTAGAGCTAGAGCGGATAGTACAAACAAGACATATCGGATGAAATGGAAAAGGTTCTGTTTATGGTGCAAAAGGTCTAACATTCATCCGCTGCTTTCAGAAGCTCACGAGATTATTCCATACCTCTTGCTTTTGGCTAAGTCTGGTTTGGCGCATGCGTCTATAAAAGTACATCTAGCTGCAATTTCACGCTTTAGAAGAACGGCCTCTGGTCCATCTCTGTGGTCTGCTAGAGTCATCAAGCAGTTTATGAAAGGTCTGTTCCGAGTTTTTCCTCCAATAAAACCACCACCACCTCTCTGGCAATTGAATGTCGTTCTTTCCCAGTTGATGAAACAGCCCTTTGAACCAATTCACAGGGCGGAACTGAAATTTCTTTCCTGGAAAGTTGCGCTTCTCATTGCACTCACTTCAGCCAGGAGAGTGGGAGAAATTCAGGCTCTCACGATCCAAGAGCCGTTCTTGCAGTTCAAGGAGGACAGGATAATACTCAGGACTAATCCAAGATTCATCCCTAAGGTTCCAACTGACTTTCATTTGAACGAACCTTTAATTCTCAAAAGATTTTTTCCACAACCATCAACAGCGGCGGAAAGAGCTCTCCACTCGCTGGATGTCCAGCGTTGTTTGAAATTCTATTTGCTGAAAACTAAGCCTTTCCGCAAGTCTTCACAGCTTTTTGTGGCCTACAGCGCACCCAGAAAGGGTTTCCCTTTGTCAAAGAGAGGAATTGCCAGATGGATATCAAGTGCCATAGGGTATTGTCATCAGGCAGCTGGCCGACCTTTGAATGCACGAGTCCGTGCTCATTCTACAAGAGCAGTCTCCACCTCTACTGCTCTATTTGCAGGAGTACCGATCCAGGATATCTGCAGGGCGGCGACCTGGACGAGTACACACACCTTCACCAGGCATTACTGCTTGGATGCAGCCACAGAGAGAGATGTGGCAGTGGGAGAAGCGGTGCTGAGGAACCTTATCCAGTAACGGTGAGCCTTCTTTACCATCCCTCCTTCCTTTGTTATGTACGTTGGCACATTTTATGGTTGTTTATTGTATTACCATTTGCAAAGAAATTTTGAGAGGTGGAATTTGGTTTACAGATACCATTTTTATCACACTGTATATGTTTCCTGGATTCACTTTCTAGGTAACAAAAAATGTGCATTTATTTACTGCTCGCTATTCTGATTCAGGCATGTGAATCTATGAAAGGCTCCAATACTGGAGTAAGAAAACAAGTTACTTACCTGTAACTGTAGTTCTCCAGTATTGGACCTTTCATAGATTCACATGCAACCCACCCTCCTCCCCTGAGAGGCTCACCTCGGATTTAGCACAAAGAGTGTTATTGCACAAGTGCACGAAAATCTGAGGGCAGAAGGTTCTCTCAGGAGTGTTCTAGAGGGTGAGAGGCTCTGATTGGCTCAGGGACTGGTTTAGTCCTTTTTTACATAACGAAGGTTATGGGTTGCAAAGGAAAATGGGCCTAGGCCTTTTTTCTGTTTGCTATGATACTAAGCAAAGCTTTTTTTTGTACCGGAGACTCCCGTCTCGACGACGGGGAATGATTCAGGCATGTGAATCTATGAAAGGTCCAATACTGGAGAACTACAGTTACAGGTAAGTAACTTGTTTTCTTATTTACTGCCGTAACAATACAATCAACCCTTTAGATGCATCCATACAGCACATCATATGCTATCTGCTCCATCTTCACAGGTGTAACCTGGCATATTCATCCATACGCCTACACCTAGCAGCGATCGCTGCTTATCTACAAAACAGACAGCATTTATCTCTCTTCAGAGTGCCCGCTATTAAAGCCTTCATGGAAGGCCTTAAACGAGTAATTCCTCCCAGGGCACCACCTTCCCCTGTATGGAATCTAAATTTAGTTCTTACACGACTAATGGGTCCGCCCTTCGAACCAATGCATAAATGCGAGCTACAGTTTCTCACCTGGAAAACAGCTTTTCTCGTAGCTATCACTTCCCTTAGAAGGGTTAGTGAAATACAAGCGTTCACTATACAGGAACCCTTCATACAAATACATCACAGCAAGGTCATACTTCGCACAAATCCGAAGTTCCTGCCCAAGGTCATTTCCCCCTTCCATCTCAATCAATCGGTGGAACTACCTGTCTTCTTCTCGCAACCTCAATCTGTTGCAGAAAGAGCCTTACACACACTCGATGTAAAAAGGGCCTTGCTATACTACATACAAAGAACGCAACCCTTCAGGAAGACTAAACAATTGTTCGTCTCCTTCTCTCCACCACATAAAGGCAACCCCATTTCTAAATCAGGGATAGCTAGGTGGATTGTAAAATGCATACAGATTTGCTACCAAAAGGCTAAAAGAACATTATCTGTTCCGCCTAAAGCCCATTCTACAAGAAAGTTAGGGGCTTCTATGGCCTTTCTAGGGAATATACCCTTAGATGACATCTGCAAAGCAGCCACATGGTCTACACCGCACACCTTCACAAAACATTACTGTGTAGATGTGCATTCCAAGCAGCAAGCTAGAGTGGGCCAGGCTGTACTAAAGACACTATTTCAAACCACTGCAACGGATACCGGTGGTCGCCGCTAGGGTTGGGTACTGCTATATAATCTATGCTAAGTGTACAATCTGCAGCTCATATGCCTCGAACGGAATATGCTACTTACCAGTATGCATCTGTTCTTGGCATGTAGAGCTGCAGAGTTGTACACGCCCACCCGCCTCCCCGGCTACCTGTATCCGTTCCAGTACATCTTATTTAGATACTACACACATGGGTTTCTCACTGTGATTACCAAGCTCCATCATTTCCCTGTTGGCGAAAAACAATCTGAGGATGGAGCCGAAGCCCATGCGCAGTACGGACCGAAGGAGGAGTCACCAAACTCGTGACTTCCAAAGACTGTCCAAGAAGAAAAACAAACTGCAAACATCCGGGCCCAACACCAGATGGCGATCTATGCTAAGTGTACAACTCTGCAGCTCTACATGGCAAGAACAGATGCATACTGGTAAGTAGCATATTCCTTATTAATTATAGCTCCCTGTTTTACATTTTTAGAGTTGTTAGTCTGCAATGTGGGTGCTATATTGGGCTCCATTACATGGTCCTATGAGGCAGGGAGGATGTCAGCAAGGAAGTTAGTAACTAAGGCGTTATGATCACTGTCAGGACGGAATATGACCTTCCTGTCATTTAGAAAAAGACAGTCTAAGCTCTACTAAGATATAGACTAAAAGCACTACCCCTCTTAAAGGTAGGGAATGCAGGGTTTTCCGTGATGGTGTCCATTGCTCCCTTTTAGCCCATACTCTAAGGTCCAGTGAAAGAGCTGGCTTGTGACCTTTGGCCATTCTTTTAATCGGGTTTGCCAGAAGCTCTGGGATTCCCCACTCCTCATCCTCTGGTAACAGGGACGAGAGTGGTTAAAATGGTTCGAAGTGAATGTCAAAATCACCCAGCTATGTTCACAGGCCTGTATTAGGGAGTCAAGCAGTAGTCAAAGGGAGTGGAGTATTTGTGATTCTACATTATCGGGAACAGAGTGAATGTAGATATTAATCACCACAATGTGTTTGTAAATCAATCTAGGGGCGTTCTTAAACGATATGTTCGAGGCATATGAACTGCAGAGTTCATAATGTTACATAGATCGCCATCTGGTGTTGGGCTCGGATGCTTGCACCTTGTTGTTGTCTTGGAAGAAGGCTTTTGGAGTCACAAGATAGATGATTCCTCCCTTGGACGATAGTGCGCATGGGCATCGACTCCATCATCCAACTGTTTTTTTCTGCCATTGGGTTCGGATGTAACTTCAGCGCTTCGGTTCGGTACCGTGTTTTTCCTAACCTTTTCGATGCGCAAACAATCGCAATTTCGACGGTATTGTTTTCGTTCGCGTGCCTTTCAACACCCTAACTCTAATTCGATTACAGTCGTCGACGCGGGCCGCTGTGCCTATTGACGCCATTCGGGCCTACGGCTAATGGAAAGGACTCCATTCAAAAAATGCCTCCAGTGTGGAGCTAAATTCCCACACAGCGACCAACACAAGGTTTGCAACCTTTGTCTCTCGCCTGAACACAAAGAAAAGGATTGCCAAGCCTGCACCTCCTTCCGGTCCAAGAAAACGATTCGTGATCGCCGGGCTCGACCATACGTTATGGCGCAACAGGCTGCACCGGTGCCCGAAGACATCTTCGATGAAGGCCCGATGTTCCAGAGGCAGAGGATTCGGAGGAGCTCGACATCGTATCTGAAGCAGATGACTCTGACTCAGATAACCACATCACTCCAGGTCAACGAGTGAGTACAACTGTCCCTGCCCCAACCCCACCAGACAAAACAAAAGCTCCGGTTAAGACTTCGCCTGCAGGCCTTAGACGCGATCGAAAGAAAACTTCAGAAGCCCCGCCTCCGGGCCCAGCTCCAAAGACAAAGGAAAAGCCTTCCGGCAGCTCAGGCGCCGAGGAAGCCGCACTTCGGTGCCCCAAAAACACAGTTGATGCTGAAAGCGGGCACACATCCTACTCCCGCTGTCCCCAACATGGCCAGGGCACCGAGCACTCTGGCACCGGAAGAACAGAAGGCCTCGGATCCGAAGAGACATCGACAACCTTCGGATCCGAAAAGATTTTGGACTCGACATCAAAGCCGAAGGGCTCTAAAACCCCTTCGAAGGCTCCGGATCCGAAATCGAAATCACGTTTGGAACTGAAAAGGTCGGCACCGAAGGGAGATGCTGAAGAGGAAGAACTGTTTCGCCCAGATCCTATCGATCCAAAACAAAAAACATTGCATGTGGCCCCTAAAACAGGCCATATTGTCAATATCCTGCGGAACAAGAGGAATTTGGACACCCCACACATCCCTGAGGTGCCTGTGAAGAAAAATGATTGTGCAACTTCACCATTAAGACCCTCTTCTCCTGTACTACCTACTAAACCTCCTTCTCCTCCAAAGTCTCCCATACCTCCTCCATACTCGCCACCACCACAGGATGATGATGACCTAGGGGATGGGGGTGGAAATAATGACCCTTACAATGATCCTGATGACACTAACATACCACAGGACACATGGGACTACAATGACACTGTAGATCCTCCAGACCTTCCTGATACAGATACATACCCAACAAGGCCATCCATCTCCCCCAGGTGACAACATTGGGTTTAGTCAGCTCATTGATAGGGATGCCCAATATCATGGTGTCCAAATGCACTCAGACCCCACAGAGGAAGACTTCCTCGTAGGCACTTTTGCACAGTCACAAAGGACCCATGCTGAAAGGGGTCATCAAACATGCTCCAGACGTCTTCAAAGACCCTGTCAGCACCAGGATTCTCAATCCTCGAAGTGAGAAATATAAACCTGCCCCTAATGATCCCACCTACATTAAAGGCCAACTCCCCTTAGATTCCCTGGTGGTGACCAATGCTAGGAAGCGTGCCAACTCTCAGACCTCCGGTGATGCTCGACCTCCAGACAGAGTCTAAATTACTAGACGCTTCAGGCAAAAGAGTTGCCTCTCAGGCAGCTAATTACTGGAGGATAGCTAATGCACAAGCATTACTTGCCAGGTACGACAGGGCTCATTATGACAAGCTTGAGAGCCTAATGCAACATTTACCTGACCAATACAAGGCCAAAGCCAATGATCTGATTCAGGAGGGTAAGTTGATAATAAATGCATCCATTAAATGTGCCCTTGATACAGCAGACACTGCATCTAGATCAATCAACACTAGTGTGTGATTACGAAGGCACGCATGGTTGACCATTTCTGGGTTCAAACAAGAAGTGCAGACTACTACCCTGAATCAGCCTTTCAATCAGGAACAACTTTTTAGCCCAGCTGTAGACACGGCCTTAGAAAAAATGAAAAAAGATACTGAGACTGCAAAATCTATGGGAGCATTACAGTCTCCATCTACACAAGACTCCTTTTGCGCATCCAAAAACATCAGCACAGACACTGCTTCCTCCTCCTATAAAAGTCCCACACAAACATCACCCAACAAGGTATATTTCAGAGGCGGATACAGGGGAAATAATAACAAAGGGAGAGGCCGAGGTAACAACACTCGTACCTCCCCCACTAACGAACAGTGACTTCCCTCCACTACCTCCAGACCATTCCACTCCAGTCGGAGGAAGACTCTCACAGTTCCTGCCTGTCTGGAATTCCATCACAACAGACAAGTGTGTAAGACAAATTATCCAGTATGGTTACTGCCTGGAACTTACTGCAACCCTCCCCCTCCCCCAACATGCCACCCAAACCGTGTCCAATGTCCACGGATCATTTAACGCTTCTCAAACAAGAAGTTCTCTGTATGCTTCTGAAGCACGCAATAGAACCAGTTCCCCTAGAACTTCAAGGGACAAGGGGTTTACTCTCTGTACTTTCTAATCCCCAAGAAGGATGGTACTCTCCGGCCCATAATAGACCTCAGACGTCTCAACTTCCACATACAGTCGGATAATTTTCACATGATCATTCTCCAACAGGTCCTTCCACTGTTCCAACAAGGCGACTTCCTTGCCACACTAGATCTCAAGGACGCCTACTTCTTTATTTCTAGACACCCCGCTCACAGGAAATATCTAAGGTTCACAGTGGGCGGCCAACACTATCAGTTCAAGGTTCTCCCATTCGGAGTAACCACAGCACCCAGGGTCTTCACCAAGTGTCTCGTGGTAGTGGCAGCACACTTTTGGAGGCAGCACATCCATGTGTTCCCATACCTGGACAGTTGGCTGATAAGACAAATCGCACAATCAGTGTGTTCATCACACTCACCAAACAATTCAGCTGCTCCACAAATTGGGGTTCACGATAAACCACACCAAGTCATACCTACAGCCCTCCCACCTACATCAGTATCTAGGGGCCACAATAGACACTTCAAAGCTCTAGCCCAATCCAGTCAGGATAGCCAGTATGCAGACTCTCATCACAAAATTTCAAACCCAACACTCCCTTCCAGCTTGAATGTTTATGCAGCTCATAGGAATAATGGCCTCTTGCATTTTCATAGTACCTCACGCTCTGATACACCCCTTACAGGAATGCTTAGCACGTCAGTGGAATCAGGCTCAAGGTCAACTTACAGATCTGGTGTTGGTGGACAGCCGCACACATCGCTCTCTGCAGTGGTGGAACACACAAAACCTTTCCAGAGGGTGGCCGTTCCTAGAGCCAGTTCCACAGATAGTGCTAACAGACGCAACACTCACCGGCTGGGGAGCCCATCTACTAAACCACACAACTCAGGGCAGATGGACCACTCGACAAAAATTGCTTCACATCAATCACCTAGAATTACTGGCAATATTTCTAGCGCTAAAATCATTCCAATCACATCTCCTCAACAAAGCTGTCCATAGCCAGTCTGTATTCTGATTTGGTTTAAGCATTGTTGGCTAACCTCCATTTCATTTCAAGTTTCCTACAGGTCTGTTTTTGCGCTTTCAGAGACTTATTGAACTAAGATTCAGAGCCTCTGGTGGGACGCCGTGTAGTTGGGGGGAGGGGGAGATGTGTGCTAACTGCTGCCCCGCATGATGATTCCAGGAGTGAAAGCTCATCACTGCCTCATCCAGGTTCACTGGGGTAGATTTGCAAGAGCCTAGGAGTGTCTTGCTTAATTCATCTCCCTCAATCTTAAGCCAAGGCCGGGAGCTAAGTGGGCAAGGAATAAGGGCTCATTCCACCAGAGCTAATCCGGCCACCACTGCATTGGCACGTGGAGGTCTGTCCTGGACATTTGCCAGGTGTCTATGTGGGCGTCTCTCCACATGTTCATGAAGCAATATTGTCTGTACAGCCAGGTTCGCTATGAGGGGTATTTTGCCTGCACGGTCCTACAGTGCTTTTTGGTTTGAGCCGATTAATAGATCCACCTCTGAATGAGTATTGCTTTGGTATCTATTCAAAAGATGAGGAATCAGCAGTTAGAAGTCTTTATCAGAAGAACAAGTTAATTGCTTTAAGTAACGCCTTTTCTGATTTAGACTCCATCTAACCGCATATTCCTCACCGACCCTTCCAACCACCCTGTTCTGTGATTTGGCCTCTTCCACTAAAAAGATCCCAAGTCTAGGAATCTACATATTAGTCAATGCCAAATTGCTGTTCTGAGGGCAAACTGAAAGCAACTGTTGACAGCGTGCAGGAGTGGCACCTATATGAGGTCTGCATGGCGTTTCTGGAGTGGAACGTTGTCTGTGCAGAGCCTCGCAGCGCTACCTACCCGCGCACAGAGATACTGCTCAAAGGATTTCAGATCCAGTCTGACGTCTGGGAAAATATTTAATCAATCAGGAATCTGCAGTTGGATAGTTTTTACCAGAAAGAGCGTTACTAAAGGTAAGTAACTTGTTAATTCAGGCTAAGGTACCAATGATTATCCTTATTGAAACCTGCTTATCTCTGTGCCTATACTTCATTGCCCTCTAGGCAAGTTTCTTACACTTGGACGGAAGGTTCATTTATGCTTCAAACTTTCCTCAGTATTTCTTATGTTGCTTTGATTTTAGAGTGGATTACAGTAGTATCTGCAATATATTCAAATCTAGAATCTGTTGCATCCAGACAAACAATATTACCTTTGTGGTTATACTGCAGGTTCCTCATAATTATCCAAAAAGGCAGTGGCATTTCACCGATAAAGGAGCTTTACAACCTGAATTAGTTTCTCATGGTGGATTTCCCCACATGGTCACTATCTTTCAGATCCTGGAAACGTGCAAATAGTGGACTAAACAAAATCTCTAGATATCCAGGAATTTTACTTCCATGTGCCATTGAAGACAAAGCATTACCAGTTTTTCAGGTTTACCATTAAAATCCACATTAGCATTAGGGTACGTCTGTGGTGGAAGCTCATGTTCGTCTTTGGGGACCTATTTGTTCTCCTATGTCAGCAGTATTCTCTCTAAGTCCTGGAGAGACGGATCCATACCGTTTTTATAGGATAGACTTTTAACAATAAATTTACATCCATGGATATAAACAGTGGGTATCCTGAAAATATTACTTTGGATTTACAGCCGTTTTTAGACAAATGGCTTATCAAAATGTAATCTCGCACTGATTGTCTGGAGCAACTCCTTCTGGCTTGTGATGCTCTTTGCTATCACACATCACCTACCAAAAGTAGCTGTCCTATCCGTCTACAGAGCCTAGGTCACCTCAGTCATGTAACCTGGGACTATGTTTTTCATTCCTGGGCCAATTTAAATTATTCTTGATATCGTAGTATTGGAGGTGTGCTGGCTCCGCTTTCTCTCATTTAGGTACTTGTGAGAAAAGCTAGCTTTGTTTGTAAAGAAACTCTCCTAAGGTCACTTGCATTACACTGCACAAGCCTTTATAAAGTCATGGTGCGACATTGACTCTTATGACATTGGCAGATAGTAGGATGTGGAAGCAAGTTAGTCACAAATCAGGTATCTGTCAATTCCACACTTTCAGTGCCATTAAGTGTTTGTAGTTTCCTAAAAGATCAAAAGTCTATCCTACACTTATATTTCTGATTAATACTTATTGCAGATTCCCACTTTAGAATAATCCCTTTGCGCCAGGGCTGGAACCTCAATTTTGTAGCAGGGGAAGGTTCTGTAGCAGCACTTCCACGCACTGCTAGGTGGGGTCGTGTAGCTCCATGCTGGTCTCATACCACCCATAGGTGATAGAGCGGAGCTGCATATAAGTGCCACCCCAGTTTCATACTGTGCCTTCCTACACGGACAAGGCTCTTCGCTCCCATCTTTGTCGTATTTTCAACAACTCCTGAATATTTTCCCCAATGTGCTATGGAACAATTTCCCCACTAAAAATAACAAGATTCAAGCTGTGTCATCACTGCAGGATGCGGATGTTGGTTACGGACCCGCATGAAGTTTGCATTTGGTTCCTGGGCTCCGGACACGACTCAAAAGTTGTGTGGTAAGTGTGCCCTAATGCACCCCAAGGCCATTAGAGACTTGCAGGCAAAGCTGTTAAAGTAATCACGACTGTCACTGATCTAGGCCTGGGGCCATTCCAGCGACTGCTTCAATTCCCGCTTGAAGTCCAACTGTAAGTTCAAGTCTGAGAGCAAGCATAAAAAGTACACAACACTTGGCCCATTCTTGCTACTCCAACTTCAAAGATTTGTTAAGATGTCATTCTCGCTCTGCTGAGGTCACCAGCCGCACAGCTAAATATGTAGTTGATCCCTGAATTTCCCGGGCTGTCTTTGACCCTCTACTAGATCAAGGCCTTCAAGGAGTCCATGCTACAAACCTTTCAGTGCACTTCCAGCTCCTGCTGGTGCTCCTTTGGAGACGCAGGGGCCTCCAGTCAGATTTCTGCTGGCAAATCCCTGTCCAGCACAGTCTGCTCCCCCAGAACCTGTTAAATAACTTGTACCTATTCCAGCCCATAGATACACTCCCGTTCCCACCACCCTGAGGGTGGTGCATACGGCACCAAGTGGATGATTCAGTGCTTATGTCGGCTCCTGAACTGACTTCGGCTCAAACGGTATCATGCTCTAAGTTTACAAAAGCACAGTCTGTTGTCATACACCCCGATTCTAACCCTTTGCCCTTACTGCATCATTGCTATAGCAAACACACTATTTTCTTTTTGGTTCTGACTCTGATTCTGTGCTAGAGCAGGGTGCACCCCAGGATATTGATAATGGTGGAAAGGATGTCTTGCTCCATCCTCATTAGACTGATCATGCCCTGTACCTAGATTCACAGAATGCCAGTGGGCTTGATACCTTACCAGAGACTGAGCTTGGCTTGCTTCATGGGCTACCAACGGAAGAAAGTGCCCCATTTGCAGTTGTGGTTCTGAGGGCAACTTAGGTACTAGCGTTACAGCTGTCCTCCATTGACACTAAAACTAATGTTCTGATGGAAATTCTGAAGCTAGCAACACCCTGTTCCCATTTAATGATGCCCTCCCAGATACCCACTCTGGCTACTTAGTGAAAACGGTGTTCTTGCCCACCTGTTAGCTGGTAGGTGGTCAGAGGTCAGACGTCCTAGACTGGTGAATGCCGATCTGCATTTTCTCACCCAGTGCCTTACGCCAGATAATCTCAATGTACAGGCCTGAAACAGTAAGGTAAATCCTAACTCCTTTCCAACCAATCCTCTATCTAGAGATTCCAAAAGTATAAATGCTTTTGGCAGAAGTATGTTTTTTTTCCTTCCAGAATGGCAGTGCGATCCATAAACGCAGACTAATTATTGGGCTTATAAACACAGGCTTTGGGACATGACCAGCTAGATCTTGCAGTCCCAGAGGATTTTAGACTCTCTGGCTGACAATGCAAGACGTGGCCAAATAAGTTATTCATGCCGGTTTTAATGCCTGTAATTGCATTGACAGTGAAGTAGGTACCAGTGTTTTCAGTCATAGGCATACCTGGCTGAGGTTCACCGGATTCTCTGTCGCAGAGCTCCTGAGTGTTCTTTGGGGCTGTTGATCCCTGCCAATTGATTCTCACACCAGTTCCGTAATTTTTTGGGGTTATTTTAGAGTTCTAGATGTGATGCAGCACACAGCGCAGTCCTTTTGAAGCTGCAGATGTGAATCTGGCAGGGAATGCCTGGGCCAGCGGGGATATTACTAGTCCTCCAACTCGTCTGTTGCAAAAGCGAACAAACTGCTTCATTTTGCACTCAGCAGTGCCAGTCTAAGCAGTGCAGGGCTGCTTCCTGCACTTCCTCTTTGGTTGGTGATTCATTACGTCGGACAGATGGGTGTTGCAAATTGGTCAAATGGGCTACATTCTACCTTTTCTCTCTTTACCACCTAATATCCCTCCAACAACAATACATTTTGGCAGAGCTTCTGTCAATCTTGCTGCATAAAGTGCGCCTGTTGTTTTCCAAGGGTGCTGGAGAGAGGGTACCGAACTCTCACAAAAAAAGAGAGGGTCATATTCCGGTTATTTCTACATCCTGAAATGCCTTCCAACAGAAAGGCAACTCCAGAGTGATCATATTGACTCGGATCCTATTTGATTTGAACCCAGGAGACTAAATGGTGTCCTTCACCTAGCAGGGCACATATTTAATATATCTGTCCTACAGTCATTACTTGGGGGTCCATGAGCAATTTCAGTTTGCCATGTTTCCCTTTGGCCTCACCAATGACCCTCATGTTTTCACAGAAGCTGGTGGTTGCTACTTATCTTTGGAGTTTGGGCAATGCTGTTGTCTCGTACCATGACGACTGGTTGCTGAAGGTGGGCTTACTGCGTTCAGTCATGGGCCACCTCCATGCGACCGCAGAACTCCTAACATTATTGGGGTGGTACTATAAGTTTGCCTGATTGCATCTCAGAGGCTTCCATTCATTGGGACTATTCTGGACACAGTGGAGTTCAAGGACTTTCCTCTGCAGCAGCAAGTCCAGGACATCCAGACTATGATCCTGTTTTTTCAGACTGAACCTGTGTCCTTATAAGGGTGGCTCTGGAGCTTCTTGGCCTCCTAACTGTGTGCTGCATCCTTGTCAACTATGCCAGGTGGATTTCACTTACCGTGCAGTGGAATGTGAAGTTCCAGTAGGCCCAATATCAAGGCCACCTTTCCGAAATTACTCAGGATCCCCATTGGTTGCTAACAGATCACAGTTTGCCCTGCAGCAGGCCACTTTTAAGAGGTGACGGTGGTGCATCACTGCTGGGTTAGGCGGGGCAATCGGAGGAGGTGGAGCTCAAAGGGTTCTCGTCTTTAGTGGAGGGATGGCTCCACATTAACGTCCTTGAGCTACAGGTCAGTTGTCTGGCCCTTTAAGCATTCCTGCCGCCCATCAAGGGGAGGCTGGTGCAGGTTCTCATGGATAACACCACCTCTATGTGGTACTGCAACAAGCAGGGCAGAGTGGGGGGTCCTGTGCCCGGTTGCTAGGAAATGTTGGGTCTCTAGGGGTGGCTGGCATACCTGGGCATAATTCTGGTTGCCAAAAAGCTAGTGATGTCCCTAAATGCCAGTGGACAAACTCTGCCGCCATTATCTGGCAGATCAAGACTGATGTGTACCTCCCAAGGTGGTGCATGGCGTCTTCCACCAGTCGGTGTAACACTAGCTAAATCTCTTCACTGCATCAAGAATGCAGTGTCTGAGTGCTGAGACAGGTTCGTAACATGGTGTGGTGCTTCCGAAACTGACCCCTTACAAGTAAAGCTGTTTGAACTTTTTTTGTTTTGCCTTTGGCCCAGCAATGCATGAAATGGGCACTTTAATAGGTTATCTGTCTGCTCTTTCGGCCTTTACACATTTGCCGAACCAACAGTCCTTGTTCAGCTCGTCGTTTGTGATGAGGTTTATTAAAGGTTTGGCACACATTTTCAATAAATATATGGTTGGGGGCTGGCCTCCATATGCATAGCCATGCCCCCAGCCCAACAAGAGAGATAGTCTGTCTGCCAAAAGCCCAATGGTTTGGGTCTATTCCATCCTAACAGGCCACACCCTCACCCCTAAAACCTCAACAGTCTTTCTGGTCCCCTGCGAACAAAAGTATCCCATCGGCAAGCGAGAGGACATTTGGTGCTTTAGGGTGTTGTTTTTCCATGCGGGCCAGGAGAGTGTGGCTAACTCCCAATATCGCCCTACTTGCAGTGGTGATCGGCTGCACTTTTTTGGGCTTTGGTAGGCTGCCACCTGGAAAAACCTACTAGACCCAGACAGTTCTGAAAAGTAAACATCTGGGGGGGTCCATCATGGAGTGCTTTGCATGCATCCCACACCATTTTCCTAGCCACAATGCCCTGCAAACCTCAAACGTGGACTAGAAGCACACATTTTTCTCACATTTCTATGAGGAAATTGTCTGAAATCTGAGGGGAGCCACATATTTCCTATTGCACAGCATTTCCCCAAGTCTCCCGATAAAGATTGTACCTTTTTTATGTGGGTGGGCCAAGAGACCGTGACACAAAAGGCCCTAAAGAGCTATGTGGAGAATTCAGCATTAGTGGTAGCTGTGGGAGTTTGGGGCCATGCTCGGTCACCCATGGAAACCTACCAACAACAGACATTTTTGAAAAGTAGACAAACTGGATTCCATGGTAGTGTGCTTTGTGTGAATTGCCCCACTTGTGTAATATGAGTCCTCATGCAAGGGCTTCCATTGACCTCGGTTTGTTACTCCAGTATTGGAACTTTCATAGATTCCCATGCTTGTATCATTCCCTGTCGTCGGAATGGGAGTCCCCGGTATACATAAAATAGCAATAGAAACCATTACCAAAACAGAAACTAGGCCTAGGCCCATTCTAGTTTTGCAACATATCCACCCCTTTTTGTAAAAGAGACCAAATAAAGTGAACAACCAATCAGATTAGCCTCACCCCTTAGAACCCTCCTGAGAGAAGCTCAGAGCCCCAGATTTTCTACTGCACGTTGTGCAAGGTAGTCTCCACTGAGCTCTGCTCAGTTTTTTCATGTTAACCTTACTTCTACTGTTTTTCACCTGTTTTTCTTCAAAACCTGCTTGAACTTTGTGTCAAGATGTCTGATAAGGAGAAGAAAGCCCTCTTTAAAGCCTGTGCAACTTGTGCTAAAAAAAAAAAGGTTATATGTGGAAGACAAGCACAAGGACTGCATTTACTGTCTGTACCCAGACCATAAGGCAGCAGACTGTAAAATATTCTGCACTTTTTCTATTAAGACTCTTCGAGACCATGAGGGGCGTCTTTTGACCTGGCTCCAGAAGCTTGTCAAGGAAGGAACCAGTCTCCAGTGACAGTGATGAGGCATCCTCTGCTACATCTTCCAGAAGGTCTGTCAAAAGGGGTAGAGCTTCTCCTTCGCCTTCTGAGGAACGTCCTGGTAAGGCCTTAAAAAAGACCTCTCATAGGTCTGAAGGTCGTAGTCCTGGCGAATCTCCTCACCGAGGTGTAAAGGAGAAGGAAGGAATGTCAAAAGGAATAATGTCTGAGAGGACATCCAGTTCTGTTCCTCCATCTTCTCCTCCAATGTCTCCAAAGACTTTCAAAAAGCCCTCCTCACTCTCTTCTGAGGTAAAATCTGAAGAAAGTCCACTCGTCAACGACGCTGTCTACGACTCCGTCGACGAAATCATCAAAGTATAGTTTGTCTTCTCCTTCTACTCTGACTCCGTCGACGGGCTCGTCGACGGACGGTTCCAACGCTGGTTGTGGCTGTCGTCGTCGTCAACGGTGTTGACGACGATGATGGTGATGACAGCTACCACGTCTACAACAACGTCGACAACGGCTGTGGTGACGACTGTCTCGATGACGACGGCTCCGTCGACTACGTCCTTTTCTTCGTCGACTGTTTTCCCATCGTTGTCGACGATCCCGTCAACCTCATCGAAGAATGAAAAAATGACCATTTCTGTCAGAAGACGCCAGATTACACCAGAGATGACCTCCCACAGGAGAGTGACTCCTCTACCTCCTGCACTTCTCCTCAAAGAAGAGGGATCTGAAGAGGATGATGGACCGTTTGGCTACGCGGATAGCCCTGCTCAATTACACGTCAAGTGTCAGGACACGGACTCTGATGGGGAATACATGCAGGAACAGCAATATGATCCTTCCTCGGATTATCAGGAAGACTACCAACAGGAGATGGTCTCTATGCCATCCTCCTTACTGGCGCATCCTCCTTACTGGCGGACTTGCAGTCTATGCTTTTGGTCTACAGGAGGAGATTAGCGTCACAGCCTCCAGCTCCAGTTGGGGTGCCAATTACACCCGTTCCTTCTGCTCGACCTGCTACCCCTCAAGTGCCACCGCCTCAGCCAATGCCTGTGGCCCAGGATGCACCACCTATCGTACCTCTCCTTCAGGATGACACCTCTGATGAGGACCAGGGCAACGTCCCAATACCAGATCCAGACGTAGAGTGGGATGACTGTCATTCCTGATCCGGCTTCTCCTTCGCTAGCGCCTGTTGATTCCCCCCCCCATCCCCCCTCCTGCAGACATAGGGGGTTTCCATAATTTGATGGAGAGGGCCGCTAAGAGGTTTGAACTGCCCATGCCCACGATGCAGTCTGAATGCTTCCTCTGACTTCAAAAAGCCTTACAAGAAAGCAGTTCGCTCTATTCCTATTGTTGGACACGTCTGGGATGAGGGGTTGAAAGTGATGCGGAATCCAGCTAAGGTAATTCCGGTACTGCCTCGCCTTGAGAAGAAATATAAGGCTCCAGACGATAGTCCGGCCTGCTTGGTCAGCCAGCCTAAACCCGACTTTTTCATCTCTCAGGCTGCCCAAAGAAAGTCTAGAAATCCTTCAGCTCCCCTCACGACACCTCCAGATAAAGAGGGCAGACGCCTCGATAACATGGGTAAGAGGTTCTCTTCCATGTCCAGCCTGTTGGTCAGGGCTGCGAACGCTTTAGCGATACTTGGTCGCTCATGATCGCCAGATGTGGTGCGACCTTTCCCCCTATCTGGACCAATTGCCGGAAGAGGCGAAAAAAGAGGCTAAGAAGATTCTTCAGGAAGGAGAGGTAACGTCTGCTGAAGTGATTGACTGTGCAATGGACATTGCAACGACGGCGTTCCGCTCCCTTGCGGGCGCTGCTGTCCTTAGGTGTCAAGACTGGCTGCAAGTAACATTGTTCCGTCCTGAGGTCCAATACAAGATCTTGGATCTTCCCGTTGATAGGGAAGCGCTCTTTGGGAAACATATTAATGACGCGCTCCAGGACATCAAGAAATACACGGAAACCGCAAAATCCTTAGGGTCTCTGCAGTACCGCAAGGTCCCCTTCCGTGGAGCCAGAGGTAGAGGTAATGCCACGTATAGAGGAAGATACCAGCAACAACAGTATTCCTCATATGGATAAAACTTGCAATCTTACCGGGCGAATTATAACCAGAGGCAAAATCAATCATTCTCTTTCTCTAAATCGAACAACAGAGAAAGACCAGGACGCCAGGGAAGGGACGTCTCCAAGTGTCATTTGCGGCTTGCTGGCTCTTACTACTGTCTCTTCTCCTCCTGTAACATCAGTGGGAGGCAGAATTTCAAATTACCTCCACAACTGGCAGCAAATAACATCGGACCGTTTGGTACTGAAGATCATTCAATGCGGCCATACTCTGGAATTTGTCCCGACACCACCTTCCAAGCCCCCTTGCGCCATTGCGTCCAAACATCTCCGTCTTCTACGGTTGAAATTCCAGAAAATGCTCCTCAAAGAGCGATAGAACCGGTCCCTCTCTCTCAGCGGGGAGAGGGTTTCTACTCTCGGTTCTCCCTGGTCCGGAAGACTTTAGAAAAGTGGCACACTATTCTAGATCTGAAGGATTTCAACACCTATCTCATCAAACAATCATTTCAGATGGTTACTCTGCAGGACATCCTTTGTCTTCTCAACTCAGGGGATTACATGGCCACATTGGATCTAGAGGATGCTTACTTTCACGTACCCATCCATCCAGCCCACAGGAGGTTTCTGCGCTTCACAGTAGCCAAGAGCCACTTTCAGTTCAAAGTTCTGCCTTTTGGACTCGGGTCTGCTCCGCGGATCTTTACAAAGGTAGTAGCTCCCATGGCAGCTTTTCTGCGAAAGCAACAGCTTCAGGTTTTCCCGTACCTGGACGACTGGTTGATAAAGACTCCTACCAGGCACACGGCAGAGGGATCAGTCGCGGCATGCACACGCTTTTTCGACAGTCTCAGTCTGACTCTCAACACAGAAAAGTCATCTCTGTCCATCCAGGACAGGTCGATTCCTAGGAGCCATTCTAAACACGTCCCTCAACAAAGCTTTTCCGACCCTGGAGAGACAGAAAAAGCTGATGGACATGGCCCGTCTCCTGTTAAAAAGTCTTTCAGTTCGCCTCTACAAGTCCCTCCTAGGTTCTTTTTCCTCCTGCATTCCTCTAATTCTTCATTGCAGGTTGCAGATGCGCCCTCTCCAGGAGGAGCTGGACTTGCTGTGGTGCCAAGTCGACGGATCATTCGAAGACAAGATCTCCGTCACCGCGGTCATGAGGGATGACGCATCATGGTGGACCAACGTGGACAATATTTCTCAGGGTCTGTCTTTCAGGATCACCCCAGCTCCTCAAATAACTACAGACGCCTCACTGGAGGGCTGGGGAGCGGTCTTGCAAGACCTTCGTGTAAGCGGCCGTTGGCTACCCCAACATAGTCTTCTACATATCATTCTTCTAGAGCTCAGAGCGATTCGTCTGGCCTTGCAGGCTTTTCTTCTGCGGATACAGCAGTCTGCAGTTCTAGTACGTACAGACAATATGACGGCCATGCATTACATAAACCAGGAAGGCGGCACCAGATCTCGTCTTTTGTCTCAAGAAGCCCAGGGGATTTGGGAATGGGCTATCCAGCAGGGAATATCGCTAAAAGCAGAGCACCTTCTAGGCGTTCTCAACAAGACAGTGGACATGCTGAGCAAACTGAAATCAGTCAGCCATGAATGGGAACTGGACCAGTGCCCTCTGGAACAGGTTATTCACTTATGGGGCAGGCCCTCCATAGATCTCTTTGCCACTCCGGAGGACAAGAAATGCCGATTTTACGCAAGCAGGCTTCACCATCTGGGATCGTTGGGGAATGCGCTTTCGATGGCCTGGTCAGGCGCCTTTGTCTATGCTTTTCCCCCCTTCCGCTGATTCCCAGGATTCTCAGGAAGCTCAATGCGGAACCTTGCAAGATTATCTTAATAGCTCCTGCGTGGCCTCGACAGTTTTGGTTCACAGAGCTGCAGCTCCTCTCCCTGGACCTCCCACTTCCGTTGCAGCCAATTCCTTCGCTGCTGACAATGTCCCAGGGCCAAGTCCAGCACCCGGATCCTCAATCTCTGCAGTTGTCGGCATGGCTCCTGAGCACCGAGAATTTCTTGGTTTGACCCTTTCAACAGAATTTAGAGATGTACTTTCTCAGGCATGAGCCTCAAGTACCAACAAGACATACAAGTTGAAGTGGAAGCGTTTCTGCATTGGGGGCCAACGAGAGGGTATCCATCTTCTTTCTTCCGAACCACATGAAGTTCTTCCTCACATTCTTTCATTAGCAAAATCGGTACTGGCTCACTCATCCATCAAAGTTCATCTTGCCGCCATCTCTCGCTTCAGACGCACGTCTTCTGGTCCTTCCCTCTGGTCGGCAAGGATAATTAAGCAGTTTCTCAAGGGCCTTTTCAGAGTCTTTCCTCCAGTCAAGCCTCCGCCTCCTCTTTGGCACCTTAACTTGGTTCTCACCCAGCTCATCTATGAAAGTTCCAATACTGGAGTAAGAACACAAGTTACTTACCTGTAACTTTGGTTCTCCAGTATTGGAAACTTTCATAGATTCCCATGCAACCCACCCTCCTCCCCTGGGAAGGCTAATGTGATTGGTTGTTCACTTTATTTGGTCTCTTTTACAAAAAGAGGTGAATATGTTGCAAAACTAGAATGGGCCGAGGCCTAGTTTCTGTTTTGGTAATGGTTTCCATTGCTATTTTATGTATACCGGGGACTCCCATTCCGACGACGTGGAATGATACAAGCATGGGAATCTATGAAAGTTTCCAATACTGGAGAACCACAGTTACAGGTAAGTAACTTTTCATCTGTTTCTGTCACGGGCACTAGGTCTAGCCACACAAGTGGGGCAGTTTTTTTATCGGCACAAGTGGGGTGCTGGATGGTAGGATCTTTGTGAATTCCTGCGAATACCGCAAGTTTCCATCACAGAAATGGAAGGAAAATGCGTGATTTCGGCAAAGTCTGAGGTTTGCATGACATTGTGGGTAAAAATACCTCATGGGATCCACACAAGGCGCAGCCACCCCGACTCCCCTAGTTGTCTAGTTTTAAAAAATGTGCAGGTTTGCTATGTTTTACTAGGTGCCGACGGAGTTAGAGCCCAAAATCCACAGCTTCCGACTTTGCAAAAAAACAGACCAGCTTTTGGTGGAAAAATGTGATGTAGTCATGTTATGTTTTGGGCCGTTTTCTGTCGCGGACACTAGGCCTAACCAAACAAGTGATGCACCATTTTTATCTCAAGGCTTAGGGCAACGCTGGGTGGAAGGGAGTATGTGGCTTCCCGCAGATTATGGAACTTTCCTTCACAGAAATGTGAGGAAAATTCGATTTTTTAGTCAGTTTGAGACTTGCAAGGTAGTCTGGTTAAAACAACCTGGTGAGAGCCATGCAAGTTACCTTATCCTGGATTCCTCTAGTTTACATTTTTTTTACAGCTTTGCTAGGTTTCTCTAGGTGCCGGCTGAGCTAGGGCCCAAAATCCACAGCTACCCACTTTGCAAAAAAACGGTCCGTTTTGAGTAGAACAATGTGATGTATCCATGTTCCGTTTTGGACCATTTCCTGTCACAGGCACTAAGCCTACCTGCACATGTGAGGCACCATTTTGATCAGAAGACATGTTGGAGCATAGACTAGTAGGATATTTATTATTACCAATTGGATTTCGCTGCATTTGTACTTTCCAAATGTCAGCTAGTGTGTAAGAAAGAAGACAGTTGGAAAATACCCTCTAAATCATATGCTAGTATGGGTACTCACAAATTCAGTGATCTACAAAACCACCCCTCCTAAACTCCACATCTTGTGCCCATTTCAGAAATTCATAGATTTCCTTTTTTCAATCTACATATTTCACTGTATGAATTGATCTGTACTCTGTACACAATGAAAAACTATTGTACTCTGCAGCTCAGTTGTTGAATCTAAGTACCTTGGGTTCTTGGAGAAGCTCCAAACTCTATAGCTCCCAGCAACCAGAATGGGCTAGTGGACGTAATGGCATTTTGCATTTGTAAGTAGACCATTGGGTGAAAAGTTACAGATGAAAACGTTGTCGCAAACGGTCATTTTTTCCTCCTCGTTTTCAGTATTTCTTTATTTCAACAGTTTCTTTGGAAAAGCCCTGAGGGATCTACACGTACGACCCCTTGCTGAATTTTGATTTTTGTCTACTTCTCAGAAATACATAGCTTTTCTGGATCACCCAAGTCTTTCAGACTGGTTTCCACCACAAACTGGAAGTAGGTTGAGAGAACTAAAAATAGTAAAAATGAGCTACCTTTTTGAAATATTCCAAAACTGTGTTAAAAAATCAGTTTATTTTATTAAGCTTTGCATGCCCCTGAAAACTGGGAAGATGGTGACTTTGGCACAGCAAACCTTTTGTTGATGCCATTTGCGGAAGAAAAAAAAAGACACTTTCATCCAGAGCACTTTTTTCCTATTTTTCCCCCTAAAAGCTCAACATTTAGCTACATTTTGGTATTTTCTCCGACCCCTCTAGAGGAATCCCCAAACCTTGGGTACACTTAGAATACTCAGGGATGTTGGAAAAAAAGACACCAACTTGGTGTAGCTACATGACAGATCGCTTTCGGATCTTGCACAGGAGATTCTGGAAACCAGCCAGGAGGATGTGAATCGCTGGTATGACCAGAATACCACTCTGTTTGAGTTTCAGCTTGACCACAAAATGTGGGTGATGGAGACCAGGACCATTCCAGACAGCTGGCATGGGTCTTATGAGGCTAAGGAGCGCAAGAGCGACGTCACCTACTTGGTGGACCTCAATGCTCTCAGGAACCCTTTAAGGTCATTTCAATCCCCTCAAGCCCCACTCTGAGAGGTCTGAGCTTACCATGCTCTTGGTTACTGGTGATGGAAGAGGAGAGTGAACCTCTCCCTGACCTCCTTTCTTCCAAGGAGCAGGATAGAGCAGTGTAGGATGCCAGCCTCTCCCCTAAACTGACCTCACATCAACAGAGAGACTGCTGCCTGTTGCTGGGGTAGTTTGCCTCTCAATTCTCACTTACCTCAAGGATCACTACAAGATGTACCCATGATGTTGATACTGGGGACAGCATGCCTGTGAAGAACAACATTTGCAGGTTATCTGACAAAGTGAGAACCAGCATCAAAGAGGAGGTCTTGCGTTGCCCCGCCAAGTGTCACACCTAAACTCAGGTACTGTGTAGACTACAGTGGGCTCAATATGGTCACCAAGACTGGCGCGCACCCCATCCCCAGAGCTGATGAGCTCATAGATTGGCCTGGGGATGGCAAGTTCCTAAGCAGGTTTTACTAAACGTCTGGATACTGGCAAACTGCCTTGACAGAGGGAGCTAAGGACAGCTCATTGTTCTCGACTCCAGAAGGGCACTTCCAGTTCCGAGTCATGCCCTTTGGGTTGAAGAACGCCCCAGCCAATTATTTTGCTAAGCACTGCCTATGAAACAGCACCTAGAAGTTCTGAGCGCCCATCCGCCAAGGCCATTACCACTGCATTGGTGTGAGGGGTACCTGTCCTTGATATCTGCCAGACTGCAGTATAGGTACAAAGCACTACTGCCATACCAGCTTGACCCACTAGGTTATGCAAGACCTTTTTGTTCTGAGTCCACTCCATAGACCCGGTACCTTGGGGAGGTACTGTTTCTATATCTTTTCTAACATGAGGAATCTGCAGGTGGAGGTATCCATTAGATGAATAAGCTACTGACCTGCAGTAGCACATTTCCTGGTGGATCCTCTAACTGCAGATCCCTGTTCTGTACAGGGGCCTTTTTAATATCTGTGAAGTTCCGCCAGTTACTGGGCAAACTGTCACCAACAACTGGTAACACTGTGCAACTGAGTACATGGAAAGGGAAAAAACAAGAAACTGAAGTCAGTATGCAATTTTTGGTCCTTATATGCATCTCCACTCACTTCTGGATAGTATGAAGCCAGCGCTGAGTGAGACGCAGCATGCGGGAGACTACTGCAAAGCTCTGTAGATCCATTTATGCGCCTGAAAATTATTTTAAGGTGAGGAACCTTAGAAATCACAGAAAACATGTTGCCCACGGTAAGTAGCCTGTTATTCACTTGAGCCCAACATAGCTCTGGAGCACAAAGTAGATGGGGCATATTCTCAGCCACCATTAATGCAAATACACAAGTGCACCTAGTGCAATTATTGTAGTCAGATGGAGTGCCTGGCTGGTACATACTTTGCATCAGGCATGGTTACTAACAGGAAGACAACTGTTTATTCCAATGAGTCATCATAACGTGTATTTGTTTATCAAACAATTCCATGCTTCAACAATTTGAAATACGCTGTATTAACTTATGATGCCTCACTGAGCCTTGTGGAATCTTGCCTTGGTTCAACAATGCTGGGGAAGGATTTTGTTTATCCTTAATATACTTCTTGTGGTCCTTCCAATATCCTGAACAGGGCAATATCTTGTACCTCATACGCCTATTGGATGATTCAGCCCATATGTCCAGAAACATTGCTACTTTTGGGGTGGAAAAGCCAGTCATCAAAAAGTATCCTGCAATATTAGCCATACTTTTGAAGGGTAGTAAAGCGCAGCCTGGCTCTAAAAATCACAATTGGTCAGTCTTAAGGGGCCAGCAGGGCTGTTCTGCATCTGCAGTTTCATTGGACATCATGTTTCTGATCTCATCCTGACAGGTAAGTTGTATCCGCATGGTTGTGTGCTGGCACCCTTGTTATTCAGCCTATATACAGTTGGCTTAGTCTAGAATATGAAAAAGATGCTTCTTTTCTACCAAAATTGGGGCAGGCACATTCAAATTTTGCATTATGCTGACAATCTTGTTGTTTAGTTAGATCTTTGCAGCAAAATATAAAATGCAGAAGATCTGATTATTAATGCTGTTAAAATGAAGATTATGATCTTGAAGCTGAATTTGAGAAAACAGTTGTTTTCTTGTACATCCATATGTTAACTGGGTGTTTGACTGTGATATGGGTTCGCAGCACTTCCACTTCGCCATAATTTTAAGACATTTTCTTCTCTATTGTGGATTCCAACAGTTTCACTATAAAATAAATATTCCTTCAGCAGGTCACATTCTCGACGTTATAAAAGGGAAGTTGAGCCCTACTTTGGCTTATTGGCAGCTTGCTTGTATAGAAAGGGTAGGGTCCGGTTTTAATTTGTTGCAGTATAGGACTCACAGGAGCGTTTGTTGTCTGCTCCCATCGACCAGAAGAAGAAGAAAATTCTTTATTGTATAGTTAGTTAAAACCATTACAATGTACCAATACATAAAATCAATTTTTCTCTTCATGTTAAAAAATACCTCTAGGAAGAGTAAGTATAGACAACTGGTATCACATTAAAATTGGATCCATTATTTCTATTTACAACTGTATAGCTCTTAAAAGACTGGGAGGAGCAACTAAATAATGTTTGTAGCCTGTATCATAGTTTCATTAAGTTCTCAAAACAGGTTAGAACATTTATCAGTTGGCAGATTAATTGCGGGTCCTTTGAGTCCGGACTTTTTAGTATTTCAAACCTGCAGGTGCGGATATCTCTTTCATTAAACTGTCTCCTCAGCAAATAATGGCGGTGGTACCCTAACACCGGGCAGATACATATTAGATGTATGAAGTCCTGTATTGGTGACCCACATAGGCTGCAAGCTTTTGAGCCATGGGTCTTCCAATTAGGGAGATCGGCCTTGGTGGGCAATTTCCCATGTGCAGTTCCCAGAACTTTGTGTTTAGGTGGGGGGAAAAAGCAAGGCCCAGGTATGTCGCTGGCTCAGGCTTAGTGTAGGAGTGTAATACCATCCATGCATGTGCATGTCGACATAACATTGCTTTGTCTTCCATTAGTGAGTGCGTTTTTGCCACCTTTTTCACAATTAGCTGGAATGAGGTCAAAGGTAGTTTCCGATGCCAGAGGTCTGCCATCCTGGTTATTTTCAATGAGGCATTTAAGTACTTTGCGTAGTGTGATTTTGGATAGTTTTGCAAGGCTTCCCAAAGCACTGAGTTGATTTCAAGACCACGATTAAGCCAAATTTTGTACCAGATTTTAATTGTCTGATACCTTCTATGCAGTGTTTGTTGCTGTAGTCCAAACTCTAGACGTACCTGAGCTGGTGAGGCGTCACGTGGCAAGCGAAATACTCTTTTGTACCCGCGTTTGGATGTTGTCTAGAATTGCTACACTGTTTCCATGATGGACCACGATTCCGTAGGCAATGGTTGGAAGTAATTTTGCTTTGACTGCGAGTTAATGGAGTGAACAGCGGGCCTTTTAACGATTTAGATAGACTGCAAAATGCAAACAGTAGAGCGTTACCCTTTTTTTGTATGGTCTTGTAATGCGTGGAGAACGAGATCCTTCGGTCCAAGTATATCCCAAGGTATTTGTAACTATTAACTACTTCTAACTTAGCGTTAATTGTAAATGTTCTCTGTTTGGGTAGGTTATGGGTTATGATCATGACTTTGGTTTTTTTGAGTTTATTTTCATCAGGTTATAGCGTAGTCGGCTACTTCATGGATTGATCATTGCAAACCGATTTACGTCTGGCTTAGGAGGAAAATGTCATCTGCGTAGGACAAGTGTGTTAATGGCAATGTGCCCAGACGTGGCGGATGTGAATGGATCCCGTCTAGCCTTGGTGTTAGATCGACCATAAATAGGTTGAACAAGTGCGGGGCCAAGACGCATCCTTGCTTTAGTCCCTCGTTGGTGTAAATCTTCCATGTGAGCCTCTGGCCGTCGACGATTTTGACCTGCATCCAGGTGTCGGTGTAGAGATCCATCTTTGGATTCAAAATTGAGTCCGGTAGACCCGTTTTGCCCACTGACACGGTCGAAAGCAGCCTTAAAATCCCCGAAGCATAGATGGAGTGCTTGTCGCTGTTGTAGATTTTTATCGGCGATTAGCCCTATTGCTAATGTATTTGTAATTGTACCAGTACCCCATCGAAAGCCCGACTGGTTTAAAGGGATTTTTTTTTCTCGTCAAACCAATTTATCAGATCAATTAAGATCAAGGATGCATAATATTTTGCCTCAGCGTCTATTAACGTGATCAGATGATAGTTTGCCGGGTCTGTGCGCTCCCCTCCCTTGTATATCGGATTAATTATTGCGCCTCTCCAGTTCTCTGGGATACGACTGGTTGTCCCGATCAGCTAGAACAGACTGTGGATCTTACTTGCCAAGTAGTTGGGATCTTGTATGTTAATAGCCTGTGGTACACCTTTCTGTGCCGGTGCACTATCAAACTGACTTTTTCTTACGATTTGTAAAATTTCTACTTCAGAATGGGGAAAGGTTAATTGTGGTGTGTCCTCATTCTGCGGTGTGCCTAGTCCTGCTACTTTGGTGATCATAGTAGAATTATCTTTCTTGGTATTATGATTAGCTAAGGGCTCCCGCCGACCAGTTGTGCTCAGGTGTGATACTGCTTGACCTAGTTAAGTAAAATTTGGTGGTAAAAGCTGCTTATTTGAAACTCCAGTCAACTCAAATTGCTCTGCAAAGGACATTGAAGTGCCTTTTGGGATGTGTTTTTTCACAGGCAACGCACCGGTTGCCTCAAACGTTATAATGGGATTTATTCCTATTAGATGCATTGGATACTTTGCAAGTCTAACCTCTTGGTATTTAAGGACATTTGTAATTCCGTATTTAAGAGCACGGTCTCAAAGCAAACAAAAAAGGTATCAAAGTAATGAATTGCTAGACCTAGATTCAACCAGAAGGATGAAAAGTTTCAGATTGTATTCTTAACTGAATCCCCCAAAACATGATGTTCGAGGCATATGAGCTGCAGATCACATACTTTAGCATAGATCGCCATCTGGTGTTGGGCCCGGATGTTTGCACTTGTTTTTGTCTTAGAAAAGTCTTTGGAAGTCACGAGATAGGTGACTCCTCCTCTGGACAATAGTGCGCATGGGCATCGGCTCCATCTTCAGATTGTTTTTTTCCGCCATCGGGGCTCAGATGGGTTTCTCGTGCTCCAGTTCGGTACCGTGAACAATACGACTTTCGATGTGCAATCCTTCACCTTTCTCCGGTATTGTTTTCGATCGCGATCCCCAATCGACGCGCATCTTCAACGTTGAAGTCTTCTGTTCCGGTTGTCGATGAAGGCCTTCGGGCCTACCTAGGCCACAGCACGTGGCTCATGGAGAGGACTCCATTTAAAAAGTGTCCTCAGTGTGGATCGAAGTTTCCACACACAGATCTTCATGAGGTGTTTAACCTGTGTCTTTCACCGAAGCACGAGGCCAGAGACTGTCCAGCTAGTGCCTCCGTCTGCTCCAAAAAGACTGTTCGGGACTGTCGAGCTCTACGAACCATGGCTCGCTCGTCGACATCCATTCCCGACAACATCTTCCACGAGGGCGTCTATGTACCAGAGAAGGAGCGGGCCAAACAACACCTCGGCAACGACACTGAAGATGGCCGACATCAAAGATATCACTCCTGGGCAGCAGGTCGTAAGTACTTACGTCGACCCCGACCCCCTCCCTAAAACCCCCAAAAAGGATTCGGTGACACCTTCTCCTTCGGGCCTAGGTGCTCACCAGGACGCTACTTCTCATGCCCTGCCTCTGGGCCCAGCAAAGCCGACACCAAGACCCCTGCACCGAAAAAGAAACCCTCTTCCTCCACTATGCCGACTACCACATCAACACCGAAACATACTGGCACCCAGCCATCGGCTCAGAAAAAGCCATCGGAACCAAGTACAACACCACCGGCACCGAAAAAACCCTCTGAACCGAAACAACAACCGGTCCCGCAGGCCCCCTCAGACTAAAAAACCTCACGCTCTCAAACCTAAAGAGCACAGATCCACTTCGGAATCGAAAAAATCAGCACCTAAAGGTCAACCTCAAACAGAAGAACTTTTTCAACCAAATCCACTGCAAAAAACGCTTATTTAAGGACTCTAAAACAGGGCAACTCACTATAAGCCCTAAGAAGAGACCAATGGACATGCCTCTACCGGCACCATCTCCACCAAAGAAGAGGGACATTGCAACATCTCCTCTCCGAATCCCGTCACCACATCCTCCTCTGCCTCCCCCACCACATCACTCCCCTTCTCCATCTCCACCCTCATCTCCTCCACCAGCAGATGATACCACCTCAGATGATCGGGGGTGGGTGCAGACGATGACCCAGATCCTAGTCTGCCTTCAACCCCAGACCCATGGGACGATTATAATACACTAGACGTCCCCAATATACCACAAGAGGACATCTATCCCTCTAGACCTTCCCCTCCAGAGGACACAATGGGTTTCAACCAACTCATTCATAGGGCTTCACAATACCACGGGGTGGATTAACACACCGACCCTGTGGAGACATTTAATGGACACATTTTACAGCCCAAAAGTCCACTTCTGTTCTTTCTATATTAAAGGGAGTCATTAGACACGCCCCAGAGGTATTCAAAGACCCTGTTAGGGCTAGGGTTATTAACCCAAGGATTGAGAAAAAAGTATAAATCTGCTCCAGCAGACCCTATATACATCAGGGGACAAATACCATTGGATTCCCTAGTGGTCTCCACTGCCAGAAAAAGGGCCAATTCACAAACATCGGGGGGATGCACCATCACCCGACAAAGAATCAAAGCTCTTTGACGCCTCTGGCAAGCGTACAGTTTCACAAGCAGCTAATCTATGGCGCATGGCTAACACTCGGGCACTGTTGGCCAGATACGATAGGGCACACTATGAGGAATTAGAAACCCTATTGCAACACCTCCCTGACAAACATAAAACTAAGGCCAACCACCGCATACAGGAGGGTAAGCTAATCACCAACACCTCCATTCAGTGCGCTCTAGATGTCGCAGATACCGCCATCAACACAAGTGTCCTGTTGCGTAGCCATGCATGCCTACGTATTTCAGGGTTTAAGCCAGAGGTGCAAACTCCATACTTAACCAGCCATTTGACGAAAAACACCTCTTTGGTCCTGCTGTGGATTCATCTATGGAAAAGATGAAGAAAGACCTTCACACAGCCAAATGAATGGGAGCTTTGCAATCACAATCTCCCAGACGTTCTTTTCGTTGCTCCTCTTACAGAGGCACCTCCAGAGGCTATTCCTCTGACAACCCCTCCACGTCTTATAAGGCTCCTGCCCAAACCACATTCACCAAAGGTTACCAAAGAGGAGGCTATAGAGGCAACAATAGCAAAGGTTGAGGCAAACCCAACAACAGTCGATCTGCCTCCTCCCCTACCCAATGACTTCCCTTCACTCCCCCCAGACCATCCCACTCCGGGGGAAGATTACTACAGTTCCTACCTGTCTAGAGCAACATCACTACCGACAGGTGGGTGAGACAAATAGTTCAGTCAGTTTATTGTCTGGAACTCACCTCTACCCCCCAAACATACCACCCAGACAACGGCCAATGTCAACAGAACATTTAGCACTATTAAAGCTGGAGGTAATCTCCCTCCTACAAAAACATGCAATAGAATCAGTTCCCCTGTATCAGCAAAACACAGGGGTTTACTCCCTGTATTTCCTCATTCCAAAAAAGGATGGCTCTCTCAGACACATCCTGGATCTCAGACCCCTAAACCTGTACATACAATCAGACCACTTTCACATGGTCACCCTTCAACAAGTCCTTCCTCTTCTCACACAGGGCGATTTCCTTGCCACTTTAGATCTCAAGGACGCCTATTTTCATATTCCCATTCACACCTCTCACAGGAAATATCTCCGGTTTGTAGTGGACGGTCAGCACTACCAATTCATGGTACTCCCATTCGGGGTCACCACAGCACCCAGGGTTTTCACCAAGTGTCTAGCAGTAGTTGCAGTCACCTGCGAAGACAACAGATTCATGTCTTCCCCTACCTAGACGACTGGCTAATAAAAGCCAAGTCATACGACCAGTGTGTACACTACACTCACGCCACAATCCAACTGCTTCACGATTAAGGGTTTACCATAAACCACGCAAAGTCTCACCTACAACCGTCCCACACTCACAAATACCTCGGTGCGACAATAAACACCTCAAAAGCACTTGCATATCCCAGTCCAACCAGGAAGGATTGCAAGCATACAAAGCCTCATTACAAAGTTTCTGCCGCAACACACTCTCCCAGCTCGAGTGTTCATGCAGCTAACAGGGATGATGGCCTCTTACATATTCATAGTGCCTCACTCAAGACTCCAGATGCGTCCTTTACAGGAATGTTTAGCACGTCAGTGGAACCAGGCTCAAGGTCAGCTAACAGATCTGGTGTTGGTGGACGGTCGCACGCATCACTCTCTGCATTGGTGGTACACTAAAAACCTTTCCAAAGGGCAACCGTTCATCAAGCCTGTTCCACAGATTGCTAACAGCGGACGCATCGCTTTCCGGCTGGGGAGCTCATCTATTATTTAACACCATGCAGGGCAGGTGGACACCTCAACAAAGGTTACTCCACATCAATTACCTGGAGTTACTAGCCATATTTCTAGCATTAAAGTCCTTCCAGAAACACATTCTGGGCAAAGCTGTCCTAGTCCGCACCGACAATATGACAGCAATGTATTACATACAGAAACAAGGCAAGACCCACTCCTTGCAACTCTCCCAACTAGCACAAAGCATTTGGAGATGGGCTATTCCACAGAGCATTTTTCTCCCAGCCCAACACGTTCCAGGAGTTCAAAACAGCATAGCAGATCTGTTAAGTTGTTAGACGCAACAGATTCACGAGTGGGAACTTCATCCGCAAGTTCTCCAACCATTTTTCCAAACTTGGGGGCAACCAGAGATAGATCTGTTTGCCACATATAAAAACGCCAAATGCCCAAGCTTCGCCGCCAGATATCCACACCCATTGTCCAGAGGCAATGTGATATGGATGAATTGGTCAGGCAAATTTGCGTACGCCTTTCCACCTCTCCCACTCATTCCACTAGTGATGCGAAAACTGCAGCAACACTCACTGACTCTCATCCTAGTTGCTCCAACATGGGCCAGACAACCATGGTACACCACGTTACTGGAACTATCTGTAGTCCTGCACCAAAAACGACATCTCTCCCCACATCTCTTAACCCAGAGCCATGGAGAGATCAGACACCCGGATCCAGCACAGCTCAACCTAGCGATCTGGCCCCTGAGGTCAGAGTTTGGTTACCTTAACCTACCCCGACTGTATCAATGTTATAAAAGAAGCCAGACGACCCACCACTAGAGCCTGCTACGCAGCCAAGTAGAAAAGATTTGTGATATATTGTACCAACAACACTATCAATCCATTAGCTGTGTCTATTCACCACATCATATGTTACTTACTACATCTTCAACGGTGTAATCTGGCGTACACCTCTATTAGGTTACACCTCACTGCAATAGCCGCCTACTTACAAAATAGACAACATCAATCACTTTTCAGAGTACCGGCCATCAAAGCATTAATGGAAGGCCTCAAAATAATAATTCCTCCAAGGGTACCACCATCACCAGTGTGGAACTTAAATATTGTTCACAAGATTAATGGGCCCTTCATTTAAACCTCTGCATAAATGCGAGTTGCAATTTCTTACAAGGAAAGTCGCTTTCCTTGTAGCCATTACTTCCCTTAGAGTCAGTGAATTACAGGCACTAACTATTCAACAACCATTTTTTCAACTCGATCACAACAAAGTGGTCCTCAGGACAAATCCCAAATTCCTCCCTAAAGTAATTTCTCCGTTTCATATCAATCAGTCTGTAGAATTGCTAGTATTCTTCTCGCAACCACAGTCAGTCGCAGAAAGAGCTCTTCATACTCTAGATGTAAAGAGAGCACTCCTTTATTATATTGAAAGAACAAAGCCTTTTCGCAAAAGAAAACAGCTTTTCGTGTCCTTCTCACCACCACATAAAGGCAATCCCATATCAAAATCTGGTATTAAAAGATGGATCGTCAAATGCATACAAATTTGCTATCACAAAGCAAAACACACATCCATTCCTCCTAAAGCCCATTATACCAGAAAGATAGGGGCTTCCATGCATTTTTAGGGAACATTCCCTTAGATGACATCTGCAAAGCAGCTACATGGCCTACACGCACACATTCACAAAACATTATTGTGTAGATGTGCAACCGCAACAAGCTAGTGTGGGCCAGGCTGTACTCAAAACACTATTTCAAACTTCTGCAAAAGATACTGGTGGAAAGTATGTGATCTACAGCTCATATGCCTCGAACGGAAAATGTTACTTACCAGTATGCATCTGTTCTTGGCATGTAGAGCTGCAGATCCACATACGCCCACCCACCTCCCCGGCTACCTTTACCTGTTCCAGTATTATCTTATTTAGATACAGCACACATGGGCATCTTTTTCTGTTTCTCACAAAACTCCGTCATTTCCCTGCTGGCGAAAAAACAATCTGAAGATGAAGCCGATGGCCATGCGCACTATCATCCAGAGGAGGAGTCGCCTATCTCGTGACTTCCAAAGACTTTTCTAAGACAAAAACAAGTGTAAACATTCGGGCCCAACACCAGATGGCGATCTATGCTAAAGTATGTGGATCTGCAGCTCTACATGCCAAGAACAGATGCATACTGGTAAGTAGGATTTTCGTACTTAAATGCTGCTTTTTCCAAAAGAGTATCACGTAAAGCAAATAATATTTTTGTTGATTGATTTTAGGGTGTTTAGAGGTCCTGGTTAGGGAGTAGGCTGAAGCTTGTGGTCTATATCAAAACAGAACAGTCATTCCAACATTTGTAATGGCGCCCACTGTGTACATTGAGCACATGTGGGGTATATTTCATTGTCGACAGTGTACTAGCCTTGAAACTTCAACTTTATACAATATCTACATTAAAAGAAAAAGCTTTGTATTCGTAGTGATATTTGAAACTACTTTTCTATAACCCATGCTTGTATACTTTTACTTATACCATAGTGTAGGCTTTTTTTTTGGTACTTTGTTAACTAGATTACATTTGCACCATTCCAATATGGTGTTTAGCTTGATATCTAGCACTTACTAGGAGACTGTGAGGTGAGTATTCATAACTGATTGATAGCTTAGTCACTTTACCACTAGACAACACTTAAAAAAAAATCTTTTCTCAAGCATAATAATCAAAAAGTCCAAATTATGTATTCAAATGCTATCCCTAATCTCATAACTAACATTAAATAGCACTTGCTGTCCCTGGCTACTTAAGAAGTTGCCAATATGGAGTTTGTACTGGGCATGTCGGGCTGCTGTTCCCTTCAGAGTAATGTATTAGCTGTCCTTACTTTGTTGACTTCCTGTTAAAGTATATTTTGGTGCAAAATTACAGTTCTGCTACTCGATAGCACCACCAAGACTATATCTATGTCAGCACTGCTACTAGATGATGCCCTATCAACTTGTTTTAGTTTTTATGAATATACCTTATTAATTTAATATATGTGGTGTCCAGCTGTCCATCAATTGGCACATTACTCATGCTAAATTTGAATAGTAATCTGCTTTTGTGGATGGCCCCGTACTTGTCAGGTTTTTTTTTTAAATATCGCCCTCCGGACCCATTTTTTTCTATTTCACACACGAGCTGTTGCAGTATTCTGATACTAGACTTTGCCATAGTCTTACTGTTGGAATGTTTCATGCAAAGGTGTATGTGTGTGATTCCCTGCCCGGGGTGGCCAACTGGTTGTCTGACTGGTTTGGATAAACAGTTGGATAAACAGGGGGGGGGGGGGATTGCAGTGTCTGTTGTGCAAAGTGAGGAAGTTTCTGCTTCAGGTCTGACGTTTTCTCTGTTCCCTATCACGGCTGATGACAGCCAGGTGCAGAAACCTCACACTTCATTGTGCCTTTATGTGGGTTCTCCAAGATGGAGAAAGCCCCAGTGCTTACTGCTGTGAGAAGCCTCATTGTACTCAAAGGCTCGATGATTGCAAGTTTTATCCTAGCACGAGATTAGCCCTTAAATTCATTACTCCTGTTCTCTGGGGTAAGGTTGTTTTCTTCAAGGGATTATTAGTCCTAGGCATAGATTGTCCTGCCCAAGTGTGGCCTCCAGAGTACAACACGGTAAAAGCACTAGACTGACGCGTTTCGGCACAGTCGCCTTTGTCAATGTCCGTGCAACTGAGCTTTCACAGGTATTTAAATAAACTGACTTCATTGGTTCACTCTTTCTAGGAACACTTAATGTATCTTACAGAGTGTCACCAATTGCATTTCCATGCGGGCCATCTTATAATTCGCAATACTTATCAGTTAATTCTCAAAATATCTGATTTGGCATATAAATAAGACAGGTCCTTCATCCCCATTAGATTGTAAACACTGGAGACTGGTCAAAATGGGATTATTCAAATACATTCTCATAACAGCCATCTGATCATGCTTCGCCAATATTTCTCTAAAATAGGACTACATGTACCCACATTTCGGCATCGTCAGGGGTCAAACAAATGCATCTACTGAATTCATGGTGCATTCCTTACTTCATATCATCTCGTGCTCATACTGCAGTACGCTTCTAAATGCATTTCTGCCTCATAATGTTACATCAATCATGCCCTGGATGGGCTAATGTTGCGAGGTCACTGTCAATGATATGCTCTCATTTCATGATGTATTTATAATTTGTTGCCTCTTATTCATGCGACCCTGGGCTTCCGAACAATTTACACCTCGTAATATTGTACTACAATTAAATGTGCCCTGAATGAGCTATTGCTACGGTGACTGCACATGCATGCAGTATCATCAAAACCACAGTTAACCCTCACTTGATTCATACCCCTCATGCCTCAAACAATATGTTCGAGGCATATGAGCTGCAGATTGTACACTTAGCATAGATCGCCATCTGGTGTTGGGCCCGGATGTTTGCAGTTTGTTTTTGTTCTTTGGACAGTCTTTGGAAGTCACGAGTTCGGTGACTCCTCCTTCGGTCCGTACTGCGCATGGGCTTCGGCTCCATCCTCAGATTGTTTTTTTCCGCCATCGGGCTCGGATGTGATACTTCGTGCTCCGGCTTCGAACTTCTACGGTTCCAGCCTCGACGGAAAATCCTTGTTCTTCGAGTTTCTTCATCAATCTTCATCTCTCGAAGCGGCACTTTGCGCCATCCCGTACATCGGCACCGGCCTTCGGGCCCTCCTCGACTCCGGTCCCGGCCGATGGAAAGGACTCCGTTCAAAAAGTGCCCAAAATGTGGGTCTAAATTTCCCCACACCGACCTCCATCAGGTGTGTAACCTTTGCCTCTCCCCAAAACACGAGGCTAGAGACTGCCCCGCCTGTAAGTCTTTTCGATCAAAAAAGACCATCCGGGATCGAAGAGCTCGACGCACCATGGCGCACTCATCGACCGCAGCTCCACCGGACATCTTCGGAGACGACGCCGGAGCTTCGGGGCAACTACACGCCGAGTAGGAGGACGACGTCAGCGCTTCCGAGGCCGACGACTCCGACGTGGAAGACATCACACCGGCGCAGCGGGTCGTGAGTACTGTACCCCCTCCCACCCCCGCGCCCAAAACCAAAGAGACTCAGGTTACACCCTCGCCTGCAGGCCTGGGTAAAACCAAGCACACAGCTTCTATCACCCCACCTTCGGGCCCGGTGTCGAAGCCTCAGAAGTCTCACGGCAGCTCGGGCTCGAGCCAGCCGACGCCTGGTGCCGATAAACACCATCCGAAGAAAGTGATACCCAGCTCGACTCCGAAACCACCGGTGCCGAAGCCTGGACTCTCGGTGCCGACAAAACACAAACACAAATCTGTCGGCACCGACGCTCCGGGGCCGAAAACTCCTTCGACGCCGAAAAAACCGGAGGTTCCAAAAAAGCAACAGAAACCATCGAAACCCTCGGCTCCGAAAACCTCGGCGCCAGCGGACGATTCGGTGCCACTGGACCTCTTTACACCAGACCCTTTGCAAAAGACTCTATTTAAAGATCCAAAGACTGGGCTATTGACTTTAGTTGTCAAGAAAAGACGTCTTGACACACCGGCCCCTCCTCCACCACCCAAGCGGAAGGACTCTGCTACTTCTCCTCTCAGAGTGCCCTCCCCACTACCTCCTCCTCCGCCTCCTCCACCCCCTCCACCCCCTCCCCCTCCCAGGTCTCCGCCACCCTTACCTCATCGCTCCCCGACCCCGTCCCCAGATCCGGATTACGGGGATCCAGATTATGACCCGGCGGACGCCCCAATGGACCCCACTCCACCGGGGACCCCAGACCCATGGGAAGACTACCAAAACCCTGACATTCCAGATATACCTCAGGACGACCTATACCCATCCAGGCCGTCTCCCCCTGAGGACTCCTTAGGGTTTCACCACTTAGTGCAGAGAGCAGCACACTACCATGGGGTGGACATGCATAGCGAACCAGTGGAAGACGACTTCCTACTAGACACATTTGACATTCAGGACAAGTCCACGTCTATTTTGCCCATGCTTAAAGGTGTCACCAAGCATGCTGCAGAGGTGTTCAAAGACCCTGTCAGGGCCAGGGTACTGAACCCTAGAATAGAAAAAAAGTACAAGGCGGCACCCACAGACCCTGCATACATTAAGGGCCCTGCGCCCTTAGATTCCCTAGTTGTGTCCACAGCTAGAAAGCGGGCTAACTCCCAATCCTCTGGAGAAGCCCCACCGCCAGATAAGGAATCCAAACTTCTAGACGCGTCTGGCAAACGCGCCGCCTCCCAAGCTGCAAACATGTGGCGCATTGCAAATACACAAGCGCTACTTGCGCGCTATGACAGAGCACACTACGACGAGCTTGAGGCTCTTATGCAGCACCTCCCCGAAAAACACAAGCGCAAGGCTCATGACCTGATACAGGAGGGTAAACTAATTACGAACACCTCCATTAAGTGTGCCCTCGATGCAGCCGACACTGCTTCTAGAGCCATAAATACCAGTGTCCTGCTTCGTCGTCATGCCTGGCTCAGGATCTCAGGGTTCAAGCCTGAAGTCCAGGCGTCCATACTAAATCACCCCTTTGACCAACAAACTCTCTTTGGGCCAAAGGTGGACGAAGCATTGGAAAAGATGAAAAAGGACACAGACACAGCAAAGTCTATGGGGGCACTCCAATCACAGGCCCCTAAACGCTCCTTTCGACGCTCATCCTTTCGTAGCACAGGCAGAGGCTACTCCACCGATAGCGCCTCTACCTCCTACAAGTCCCCTCCTCAAAATACCTTTTCAAAGGGCAACCAAAGGGGTGGTTACAGAGGCAACAACAATAAGGGCAGGGGCAAAACTAACACCACCCGTTCTGCAACCCCGCCCGCACAATGACTTCCCTTCCCTCCCCCCAGACCATCCCACTCCGGTCGGGGGCAGACTACAAAAATGTATCCACGCATGGGAATCCATAACATCGGACAAATGGGTGAACCAAATTATTCGGTCAGGGTACTGTCTCGAGCTAACATCTACCCCACCAAGACACCGTCCAATGTCTCAAGAACATTCCACACTGCTCAAACAGGAGGTGCTCTCCCTCCTCCAAAAACACGCTATAGAGCAGGTCCCCGTCAATCAGCAAAATCTAGGGGTCTACTCCCTGTATTTCCTTATACCAAAGAAAGACGGGACCCTGAGGCCCATTCTGGACCTCCGGCCTCTAAATGCGTACATACATTCAGACCATTTCCACATGGTCACCCTACAACAAGTCCTCCCGCTCCTCTGTCAGGGAGACTTTCTCACTACCTTGGATCTGAAGGACGCATACTTTCACATTCCAATACACCCTTCTCACAGGAAGTACCTCAGGTTCGTGGTGGACGGTCAGCATTACCAATTCACGGTTCTCCCCTTCGGGGTCACCACCGCACCACGGGTGTTTACCAAATGCCTAGCAGTTGTAGCAGCACACCTCAGACGTCAACAAATTCACGTCTTCCCTTATCTAGACGACTGGCTCATAAAAGCCACGTCCTACAATCAATGTGTGCAACATACCAACAGCACCATTCAACTACTCCACCGGCTAGGCTTCACGGTGAACTACCAAAAGTCCCACCTCCTACCATCTCACACAAAGCAATATCTCGGGGCAACTATAGCCACCTCCAAAGGTATTGCCTATCCAAATTCAGCCAGAATCGCAAGCATACAAGCCTTGCGCAAAACATTCCTTCCTCAACACTCTCTTCCAGCAAGAGTGTTTATGAAGCTCATAGGAATGATGGCGTCTTGCATTTTCATAGTGCCCCATGCAAGACTCCACATGCGTCCACTTCAAGAGTGCCTAGCACAACAGTGGAACCAGGCCCAGGGTCAGCTGACGGATCTGGTGTTGGTGGACGGCCGCACCCATCACTCTCTGCAGTGGTGGAACACCACAAACCTTTCCAAAGGGCGGCCGTTCCTGGACCTGGTTCCTCAGGTGATTCTAACAGCGGACGCATCGCTCTCCGGCTGGGGAGCGCACCTCTTACACCTCACAATGCAAGGTCTATGGACGCCACAGCAAAAATCGCTCCACATCAACCATCTGGAGCTCTTGGCGATCTTTCTAGCCCTAAAATCTTTTCAAAAACAGATTTCGGGCAAAGCAGTCCTCATTCGCACAGACAACATGGCTGCAATGTATTATATCCAAAAACAGGGGGGGGGGACACTCTCCCCAGCTCTCCCGCTTAGCCCAGAGCATATGGAGATGGGCAATTTCCCAAAACATCTTTCTCCTGGCACAGCACGTTCCAGGCGTACAAAACACCATGGCAGATCTGCTCAGCAGACAAATGCAACAACTACACGAATGGGAACTGCATCCACAAGTTCTTCACCCATTCTTCCAACAGTGGGGGCATCCTCAGATAGACCTCTTCGCCACCCACGAAAACAAAAAATGCCGAAGCTTCGCCGCCAGATACCCACACCCATTGTCCAAGGGCAATGCGATGTGGATGAACTGGTCAGGCAGATTTGCATACGCCTTTCCACCTCTCCCGCTAATTCCATTAGTGGTAAGGAAGCTACAGCAACACTCCCTCACACTCATTCTGGTAGCCCCAACATGGGCCAGGCAGCCGTGGTACACCACACTACTACAGCTATCGGTGGTACCACATCAAAAACTGCACCTGTCCCCATGCCTCCTAACCCAGAACCATGGAGAAATCAGGCACCCGGACCCAGCTCAGCTCAACCTTGCGATCTGGCTCCTGAAATCTTAGAATTTGGATACCTTAACCTTCCCCCTGATTGCATGAACATTATCATGGAAGCCAGACGTCCTACCACTAGAGCATGCTATGCCGCAAAGTGGAAAAGATTTGTAATTTACTGCCGTAACAATACAATCAACCCTTTAGATGCATCCATACAGCACATCATATGCTATCTGCTCCATCTTCACAGGTGTAACCTGGCATATTCATCCATACGCCTACACCTAGCAGCGATCGCTGCTTATCTACAAAACAGACAGCATTTATCACTGTTCAGAGTGCCCGCTATTAAAGCCTTTATGGAAGGCCTTAAACGAGTAATTCCTCCCAGGGCACCACCTTCCCCTGTATGGAATCTAAATGTAGTTCTTACACGGCTAATGGGTCCACCCTTCGAACCAATGCATAAATGTGAGCTACAGTTTCTCACCTGGAAAACAGCTTTCCTCGTAGCTGTCACTTCCCTTAGAAGGGTTGGTGAAATACAAGCGTTCACTATACAGGAACCCTTCCTACAAATACATCACAGCAAAGTCATACTTCGTACAAATCCGAAGTTTCTGCCCAAGGTCATTTCCCCCTTCCATCTCAATCAATCGGTGGAATTACCTGTCTTTTTCTCGCAACCTCAATCTGTTGCAGAAAGGGCCTTACACACACTTGATGTTAAGAGGGCTTTGCTGTACTACATACAAAGAACGCAACCTTTCAAGAAGACTAAACAATTGTTCGTTTCCTTCTCTCCACCACATAAAGGCAACCCCATCTCTAAATCAGGGATAGCTAGGTGGATTGTAAAGTGCATACAAATTTGCTATCAAAAGGCAAAAAGAACATTATCTGTTCCACCTAAAGCCCACTCTACTAGAAAGTTAGGGGCTTCTATGGCCTTTCTAGGGAACATACCCTTAGATGACATCTGCAAAGCAGCCACATGGTCAACACCGCACACCTTCACAAAACATTACTGTGTAGACGTGCATTCCAAGCAACAAGCTAGTGTGGGCCAGGCTGTACTAAAGACACTTTTTCAAACCGCTGCAACGGATACCGGTGGTCGCCGCTAAGGTTGGGTACTGCTATACAATCTATGCTAAGTGTACAATCTGCAGCTCATATGCCTCGAACGGAATATGCTACTTACCAGTATGCATCTGTTCTTGGCATGTAGAGCTGCAGAGTTGTACACGCCCACCCGCCTCCCCGGCTACCTGTATCCGTTCCAGTCCATCTTATTTAGATACAACACACATGGGTTTCTCACTGTTATTACTACGCTCCATCATTTCCCTGTTGGCGAAAAACAATCTGAGGATGGAGCCGAAGCCCATGCGCAGTACGGACCGAAGGAGGAGTCACCGAACTCGTGACTTCCAAAGACTGTCCAAAGAACAAAAACAAACTGCAAACATCCGAGCCCAACACCAGATGGCGATCTATGCTAAGTGTACAACTTTGCAGCTCTACATGCCAAGAACAGATGCATACTGGTAAGTAGCATATTCCTTATCAACTATTTAATTAATTAGTCAAGATTCACTCCCACATTAGGCACCCTTGTCCCATGTGACCTAAAAATTCAACAACATAATAAGTAGGAGATCAACAACACCCTTCAATCAAAATGTAAACATGATTCGAATAGTCCCCATCCCATTCACAGTAAATATTCCAACATATCAAATTCAATTTTTTCATAGGGCGATTCACACTCTAGCCCTACATGGGCAATGACTGTATGCCAGTACCTACATGTATCTTAAACTAGGGTAAATTGCCCTCCAAGAGTAAGCCTATATGTACCCATAACTCCTAGTCATTATTTAGTCCTCCGGGGGCCTTTGTCTGCAGTTCCACTATCTACCTTGATTCCAAAATCCTCAGTTTTCTAGTCCTGCCACCCGTCTTTAATTTTTTGGTATCTGATCCAGACAAAAGAATTTTAGAAGGTCCCGATTGCTATTGTGCTCGGTTTCAAAATGACGGGCTACTGTATATGTTTGAGCCTTATTAGAAATAGCCCTTTTTTTTTTTTTTACATGAGAGCTTATTAAAAATTGACCTTTTTTTTTTTTTTTTGCAGGATGTGTGTGGTGCACCCTACTTATCGTTTTGCACAGGGGCATACAAGGCAGTAGATAGTGAATTCACAGTTGCAATTAAGTAACTTGGCGATTTTTCTACTACTCTTCCTCCTTGGAACTATAGAATCTTGCACTTTATTGCTGTTTTTACAGGCCTTACACCACATACACGGGAAGAACCCTGTTATCTACTCCTTTCTGGTAGTTCCTGATTTGTAATGATGGTGTACTAGATGGTCCTTAGTGAGGAGCCCCTCCTATAGGTAATCAAAGGAAATGATACATGAGCCCCAATTACATATCACTCCTAATAATTCACCAATTTCTTCTGAATATCTGATAAACTTCAGAAGAATTGGCTGAAAAATCTGTGATCATTCTGGTCCTCTGCCCCTGTCTTTCTTTCTCACGCTCCTTATGGTCCTTCACCATCAGCGGTTGGTGTCTTCGCACTTGCCCCGTTTTCCTGACTGTTTCCTTTAGAACCCTTTGTGTTTAACCTTTGGCTTTAAACCTGCTTAAGGTTAAATTATTTCCTTTGTCATACTCCACCCAAGTGGATCAATTGTGTGTAACACGCAGTAGTTCTCTGTATGAAATATTACCAGTTAGACCTTCTGGATGGTAACTGCATGCATGTAATGCAGAATTGCCAGCAGTGTGTGTGCGATAAAAAGTTGTCTGCAATTTCTTTTCAACATAGACTTTTAGGTTCAGATAGGCTACCCTAGTATCACTGAAGCTGCAGGTTTAAATCACTGTAATTTAGTGCAGAAATCTATTCTTCTGCTGCCAATCTTGTCCCCTACCAATGATGAATACATCATCAATATAGCAGAACCCAGTGTTCATGTCCCTCTGCCAAGGCCACGTGCTTCTCACACTGGCCCACGAACAGGTTTGTGTAGCTGGGAGCGAAGCACGTGCCCATTGCACTCACCTGACATTGCTGGAACAGCTGCCCTGCAAACAAAAATGTAATTATTTAAACCAAGGAAAATAAATTCCACCAACATCTGATTGTGTGCCTGAAATTTCAAGGCTCTGCCATTCAGAAAGAACTGTACTGCTTGTAGGCCTTTATCGTGAGAGATACACGTATAAATACTTGTAAAGTCCAATGTTATTTGTAATATATTCTACTCCCATTAGATCCTTTCAATAATCCTAAGGAAATCCTTAGTCTCCTTCATGTAGGAGCTAAGATCTCTCACAAATGGGTATAAAAAGGAATCAATATAGATTGAGGTGCTCTCCAGGAGTCTGTTCTTTGAGGACACGATAGGACGCCTAGGTAGATCTATAGGGTTCTTATGCGCTTTTGGTAGATGATAAAGAGTGGGCAACTGCGGATACTCACATTACATAGTGATGATCATCTTTATCTATTACTCCTTTGTTGTTCCATTGTTCGAAGAGTTTGTGGAAAAGTTAAACATTGTTGTCCTATTCAGTCCTTGAAATAGGCTGATAGCATTCCTTTACTGACAACTGTCTTTGTGCTATCAACAAAGGGAGACAGTGAGGGGGAGGGGGGGCTTTTAGAAGGTCCAGCATACGTGCCCAAGTATCGAGACCAAAAAGAAGTATGCTGTTCCTAAAGAGGCTACAAGTGACTTAGGAATAAAGTGCAATTGACTGACTACCAAAAAGGAGGATGGGGAATTCCTCCTTTCAGATTTAGGGCTCTCACACACCAAGCCCGCTAGGTGTAATGCTTCATCATTGCAAAAAGAACTATTGATGGACGGAATACATCCTAGGACCGGTTTCGGGGTTTCACCCCTCTTCAGCCAGGATAGCTTGATTCCAGTGGCATGGAGATCACGGGACTCGCGTCTGAGCATACCCGTGTTCTCCATGCCACTGGAATCAGCCAGGATAGCTTGAAGAGGGGTGAAACCCCGAAACCGGTCCTAGGATGCTTGGTTCCAGTCCAGGGAGAACCTGGCTTGGCAGTTCGCGCTGGACTGTTCCCAAGAGGCACAGGGTCCAGACTGATTTGCATATGGCTGGGTTCAAAGTGGAATGACATGGTGAGCAAAAACGATGGATTTAGGTCCAGATCTCTGTACTGGGGTGAATGTATGACATTGTTCTGCATTCTGTCCATCAACTGTTGTTTTTGCATGCTTCATCATTGGGCATGCTCCTAGTCAGGTCGGCGCTGCAATACCTGACAGGAACCCTCAGTGGGGGCTCTTTAGCGGAGATCTTTTAATCCTTGCTGTATGGTGAGTGCGTGTAAGAGGCCCTAAAGTATAAAAGTGTAGTGTAATGGTGTCTAAAAAGTGAGTTAAAACAAGGAGAGGGAGGATCAGGGCAACTAATTTAATAATCCTGTCTCCCACCCTGGCTAAAAGGAGTGATGCCGACTGTCTATAGCAATGTTATAGGCAGCTGCTCAATGTGTCATGCGGTCAACATGTTTCTTGCCTAGTTTGTCCCCTAGAGGATCAGGCGGCAATTCTTCAGGACCTACAAAAAAAGAGTTGTAATCTACACTACGTGGCTGATAATGAGGTGTAGTCACCTAAATATTACCGGTCTGGTGGCACCAGCGGCGTGCGATATCGTAAGTGAATGAGGAATGCATACATGAGGCAGACTGGGACGCGATGGACCCAGTGTTCAGTGATAGCGTTAGTGGGGCAATACATCCCTGAATGGTGGATCGTGCTTTTTAACGTCTAAAGGCAGGGCCCCACCGAGCGTGATGCTCACAGGTAGGCGCACAGACGTGGACCCAGCGGCGCAGGACCCGAAAGGATCAAGCGCGTCGCCGGGGCCCAGCAGTCCGGCGTCGTGTCCGTCATCAAGTGCGGCGGCCGGGGCCCATAACCCCTGAGAGGTATATTGTAAAATCCCTAAAACGTGGGGAACAATACCGTAGTCAGCGCAATGTTCGCTGCTAAAATATCTTTAAACGTTGGTGGATCTTACCTCGTTGGCTGCAGTAAAAGAGAGGTCGGTTCTCACAGTAACTGTCTTTGTGCCTCATTGTGGTACTGTTCCTTATTCTCTAGGACAACATTCCCTCCCTTATCGAATGTTTTAATTATGATGGTTTCATCACTTTTTAAATCCATAATCTCTTTTCATTGTCTCTGAGATATTGCTTTGTGCATATATACGGGCACACACACCATTTTGACAGAATTTAATTGTCTATATTGGACAATTTTAACCCATTCTCTTTGATAAAATCAATGTAAAATGCAGAAAAAGGGTCTCTATAATTAACATAGTGCCTAGAAAACTCCTCTCCGAGATCTTTTTAAAGGTAGGTGAATGAAAAAAGGGACAGTGTTGCCCAGCAGGGTGCAATCTGAAAGGCTGCGAAAACTGATGCTGCATACCATGAGTATCCTATTATCCCCTGCCAGTTGAGTCAGTTCTTTTTTTTTTTCTGGCTCCTTGCAACAGGATTCTGGGGTACTGAGCTCGACCATTTAGGTTTTTTTGTTTTTGAAATCCTTTCCTAACCTTTAAAACACATCTTTACTCATGTTTTTAGGGACAAGAAGTAAATCTTCGGACAGAAAAAATAAACTTTTCTTCAGACTTTTGTCCCTTTTTGTGAAGGTCCCTACTTGCAATAGTAGAATAAAACATCCAAACAGACCCCAGGCTGCCCTTGAGTCCATTCTACCTCCCATCGCCCAGATTGCTGCCAATGTTGGCAAACATTGTCTAGCAGTACTTTGAAGGACAGGGAGATTAGTCTGTATAGGCTGCTGAAAAAGGCGTCAAAGACTTACACAAGGACACATTCGGGAGAAGTACTCTGAAAAAAACTCATAAGATAAATACGCAAAGTGGTGCATTTTAAATTGGATCCCTTTTCTCTAAAGTTAATAGGTTTCAAATTATACTTTAAAGTTAATTTGTAGTTCACTTCAGAACACCTTCTAAATCACAATCACATTTTTCAAAATACATTTCAAAACGTTTGTAATAACTATTTCCTTAATATTCTCAATATGTACCTTTCACTGTCAGAGGTATCGCTAAACTCCGTGAAGGCACCCGGAGCCATTTTTGTAGAAAACCTAGGGATTTATGGAAAAGCCACTTCCAGTTTTGCAGCATGAATCCTTTTCTGGATTTACATGCTGTGCATCATTCCACCATCTAGTGGTTGGGTCCGGAATTGTGTTCCCCCCCACCCCCCTGTTTTGGTCTCTGTTGACCACCATTTGGTGCCAGGTGCGTCCCCTTAGTGGCATCAGACGGTATCCTGGAGGTCGACGTGCATGGTGACCCACTTCAGATTCTTTTTTCTGCCGTTGGGTCTGGAAGCAAGACGGGAAGCTCCAAAGAAAGTTTCGAAGTTCCCTAAAAATATTGATTAGTGAAGAAAATCAATGATCGACGTCAACGAAGAAATATCATTGATTATCAACATCGTGAGTAAACCAACCTCTGCCTGCCCGAATACCATAAGGACAAGGACAATGAGGCCTGTGCAGCGTTCCTACCGAAGACGCTAAGGACATGCCGAAGTCAGACAGGCCCACTACGTCACAATGTCGCAGACATCGAAGAAAACCTCTCTGAGAGACCTGGGTTTCTTGAGCGACGAGGAGGAACATGGAGCACCTGCGGAGTCAACGCACGAGCGATCGGGCGTCAAGGTCCTCGAGGGGGACTCCGAAAAAATCCACGCCGAGAAAAAGGCTCAATATCCGAAAAAGAAGACTGAGAAGGTAAGACACAAAGGGCCATGAACAAAAAGCGCACAAGGCTGCCCCAACACCGAGCAAAAAGGCGATCGAAGGTCAGCCGCGATCGAAAGAACCCCACGGAACCAAACCGAAGGTTACCGAGGAGGGAAAATTGCCGAAGACGCCGAAACAAAGGGTCGACACTGAACCCCAAAAAAAGGACACTACATCGCCGAAGACTGATGTCGGCAAGTAAAGAAAATTTCTCGAAAATAAAAGGAGAAGACTCGAGGAAGAAGTGGCAGCGCTCCTCCAAAAGAAGGACTTCAATGCCTCACTGAAGGATTTTCGAATCCCAAAAACACCGGCGACCATAGAGAGCATCGACGCTGAATTGGCAGAAGACGCTGAAGGAGAGGAAGAAGGGATCTTCGACTCTCCGCCGACACAAGAACCTCGAGGCGAAGAACCTGAGGAATACAGAGACATACCTGAAGAAGAGGAGGAAAACTCGGAACATTTTGAGGAAGAGTGGAACGACCTCGACACTGAGATCCCAGAAGAAGAGATTTGCAGCTACCCTTCGAAAGCTTCACTTCCAGATGACATAGCTTTCTACAATTACATTGTCAAAAGGGCAGCAAATCAATTTGGAGTACCCATAGAGGAGGAAAAAGGGGACACCTGTTTCTTGCTAGAAACACTGGCACCAACTTCAAAAGGAACCCAATACATGCCTATGCTGTCAAGTATCCTGGACCAAGGCAAAGAAGCATTCAAAGCACCAGCTTCAAAAAAGGGGGTGACCCCCAGAGTAGAGAGAAAGTACAAGCCCTCCTCAAAAGACCCTAAATATATTCAGGAAAGTACGGTACCTGACTATTACTGTCACCACAGCCAGGAGGAGAGCCAATGCAGTCTTCAACACAGGGACACCACTTGAAAAGGAAAGTGAGAGGATGTCCATGGTGGGGAGGAGAATGGAGAATAAAGCAACAACACAGTGGCGCATTGCAAACTCTAATGCTCTGTTAAACAGATATGGCCACCAACAGTGGGATGAAATACAAGAGTTGCTGAACAAACTCCCCGAGGAGGACAAAAAGAGGGCAAAATCTATTGTCCAAGAAGGATAAAATGTGGCTAACACCTGCCTAAAGTCAGCCCTAGATGCAGCAGATACAGCGAGCAGGCTAATGTGCCCAGGAACAATGCTCAGAAGGCATGCCTGGCTCAGAATTTCCATTATCAACTGACCTTTCAACAGAGAAGCTCTGTTTGGCAAGGAAGTGAATGTATCACTCCAGCAAATTAAAAAAGACAATGAAACAGCAAGGGCGATGGGGGCCCTACAACAAAGAGGTTCTTTTAAAAGAGGAGGCTTCTCTAACAGAAAAACCACAAGTAGAGGCAGCTTTAGTCAAGGACAGCAGATGCCACAGCAATCTCCGGGACAGAACCCAAACCAACAAATGGGTCAACAGTCTAGCTACCAAGGTTGGCAACAACAGCAGAAGCAGCCCTTTCGAGGAAGAGTGAATGGCAGAGGAAAAGGTCAGTCCTCTAGAGGAAGAGGAAACGGGTCTAACTGACTTAATCACGGAAAAGGACCCACACAAAACACCAGTGGGGGGAAGAATATCCTTTTTCACAGAAAATGGAAAAGGATCACAACAGACAATTGGATATTAAATTTGGTACAACACGGATATTGCATGGAGCTCACAAAGCCACCACCTGCAAATCCACCCAAAACAAGAAAATTAAACATATCAAAACAAACACTGCTCAATGCAGAACTCTACCAAAAACAGGCAATAGAAAAGGTACCAACACAAGAGTGGTACAAAGGAAACTACTCGCCATACTTCCTAGTACCCAAACAGGATCAGACTCTAAGTCCAATCATGGACTAAAGATTCATAAACCAGTTCATACTAACACAGCACTTCAAGAAATAATCCCACAGATTCAAAAGGGGGATACCTTGGCAACAATAGACCTCAAGGACGCCTACTTACATATCCCTATGAACAAAAGGCACAGAAAGTACCTAAGATTCCTACACAACAGAACACACTACCAATTTAAGGTACTCCCGTTTGGCATAAAATCTGCTCCACGGGTGTGCACAAAGTGTCTAGCAGCAGTGGCGGCACACCTGAGAAGAGAGAAAATCCAGGTCTACCCCTACTTAGATGACTTATTAATAAGGGGATGCACGCAACAAACTTGTCACAATCATGTTCATAAAACAATTAAATTGCTACAAATTCTGGGTTTCTCAATAAACCTAAAGAAATCTTCTACAACACCAGAAAGAGAAAAAACCTTCCTGGGAGCGAGACTAAACACAGCAAACGCCAAAGCTTATCCCACACAAGCCAGAATACAAGCTATCCATCACGAAACAGCTCTCTACCAGAGGGGTTAGTCTCTGACAGTGAGGAGAGTAATGAAACTAATGGGCATGAGGGCATCATGTATCCCACTCATCCCTCACGCTCGCCTACACCTGCGCCCATTTCAAGAGTGGCTCACCAACAGCTGGTCAGAAGCCACAGGAAGTTGGGGGGGATCTAGTGGTTGTTACACAAAGGGTGCAAGCAGAGATACAATGGTGGGTGTTAGACCTGGCACCCTGGCGTGGGTCTCCCTTCCATTTTTCGCTGTTGCCTCATGTGTTTTTGCTGGTGTTAGTTGCTCAGGGCACTGTGCCACTGCTGCCCAGTGCCACAGTGCAAGTGCTCCCTATTGTAAATTGATGTATGATTTGTGATTCCATGATTGGTTGGTTTGGTTTACCTGCCAGACCCTAGTACAGTGCACCAGGAGTGCCCAGGGATTGTAAATCCAAATGCTGCTGTTGGGCTTGCAGCACTGTTTGTGCCACCCACAGAAGCAGCCTGTAAAAGTGTGTCTAAGGTCTGTCATTGCACAGCCTGCTTGCAGTCTGGTACTGTCATGCTGACTGGGCAAGTGCACCCACTTGCCAGTCCCTAAACCTTCCCTTTTCTTCATATCAGACACCCCTATGGTAGGCCCAAGGGCAGGGTGCATTGTAAGGATATTGTAGGGCATGCCCTAGTGTGTGTGGCATGTTCTAATTGTGAATTACAGCCATTTTCGTTTTTCACTATTGCAAGGCTACCTGTTCTCCATAGGCCAGAATGGGCAGTTTTGATTATTACATCTTATAATCCTAACTGACTCAGGGAACATGGTAGAAATTCGAATATAGTATGCCTGAACTCGGAGTGATAAAATACATCTCTTAGTGAAGTTGGTTTTAACATTCTGTGTTTGAAAATGCCACTTTTAGAAAGTATGTATTTTCTTGCCTAACCATTCAAACCTGCCTCTGCTAGGCTGTGTATTCCTTGTCTGGAGTTTGAGTGACAGGGCTGGGGAATTCCAGGAGACAGGGTGAGGTGTCCCAGTGGTGAATAGAGGGATCTGCATCTAGATGGGTGGGAGGAGTTGCACCTGGGACCTGAATAGGGCTGTGCCTGCCCTCCACAATGCTGGCTCCACCTCCTGTGGTGTCTGATGTCTCTGCCCTGCACTCTGAAAGGAAAGGAGGAGTCAGGTAAACAAAGTGCTCCAGGACTGACCAGAACCGGTTTGAGCAAGGCAAAGGCCCCTCTGCCGTCAGAGGACAAAGGATTTTGGGGTATAAGTATTGGGACCCTGATCCCAAGAATTTAGATCACTTTGGGAAACATGAAGAAACTCTGCTGAGGAGAGGAACCAAGAAGAAACTGAGGAGAGACTATCCCTGAAACTGGGGGATTGGCCTGCAGGGGTTGCCTACTGCCAAAGAGAGGAGAAAGGAACTTTGTGTGTACTTTTGCTCAACTTGTGAAGGATCTCCAAGGGCTTGGAAAAGAGCTTGCCTCCTGCTGAAGTCTCAGGAACAACAGACTTCACCCCCCAGCTCCCCAGAGTTCTTTGGAAGTGCCTGCTGCTGTTTTGAGCCTTCTGAGGGACTGCGTGTCGCAAGGAGCTGGAAGCGCAACTCAAGGAGAAGCGTGCCGCCGTCGGAGCTGTCGTCGTCGCATCGCGTAAAGTGTCGCAGCGGTCGCATCGAGCGGAAGCGTCTCGCATCATCCAGGAAGTGTCTCGCAACGCCGAAGAAGCATGTCGCCATCGCAGCCATTGCAGCTGACGCATTGCACCGCATCAAGAAAAGCGCCTCGCATCCATAGAGAAGCGTGCCGCCGTCGGAGCTGTTGTCGTCGCATCGCGTAAAGGGGTGTCGCTGCTGCAGCATCGCTTCGAGCAGAAGCGTCTCGCAACGTCGGAGAAGAGTGTTGCTGCCAAAGCCGCTGTCGTCGCATCGCGTAATGTGTGTCGCCGCTGCAGCTGACGCATCGAATAGAGTCTTCTCGCAACATCGGAAAAGCATGCCACATCTGGAAGATCTTCACGTCTTTATTTCTTTGCACCAAAATCTTCTCAACGCATCAACATCATTGCAACACTTTCGTTGCCCTGCGTGTCGCATCTAAAAGGTACATTGACTTAAAGTGTTGCATTTAAGAACTAAAGAGAACTAAGCAAAATTCTACCATCTAAATTAACAGTATTGTGTATTTTTGTCGTTTAATGGTCTTGTGGTAAATCTATATAAAGAATACGTATTTTTTATATAAAACCTGTGTGGTGTCCATCTGTAGTGATGTCATTAGATTACTGTATGTGATCACAAATGCTTTACACACTGCCTCTGAGATGAGCCTGTCTGCTCGTGCCAAGCTACTAAGGGGGTGAGCAGGGGTTATTTTAGGAGTTGTACCCCTTTACCCTGACTAGAGGTGAGGGTCCCTTTTAGTCACAAGTGCATACCTGTGCCAACTAGAGACCCCCAAGTCTAACAGTGGGCATCCAACAACATAGCTCAGGGGAGACCTTTCAGGGACCCAACTCCATCTGTGACAGTCACCATGGAATCATCCTTCAATGGGTGGGGTGCACATTTCAACCAGCTGAAAGTACATGGTCAGTGTAGCAAACTAGACTCCACGAAACATATCAATTTTCTGGAGATGAAAACTTCTTGTGGCACTCAAAGCATTCCAGAAACATATTCAAGGGAAAACCATCTTAATACAAACAGGCAATACAACTACAGTGTTCTACCTGAACAAACCGGGTGGAACAAGGTCCTTTCCCCTGAGCAAACTTGCACCGGAAATCTGGCATTGGGCGATACCCCAAAACATCAATCTACAAACAATACATCTACCAGGGGTAGACAACATTACAGCAGACCAACTGAGCAGGCAAAACAACTGCTCCCACGAATGGGAGTTGAAATAGACAACAGTACAGTATCTATTCAACAGCTGGGGAACACCAGTGTTGGACCTGTTTGCAACAATACAGAACAAGAAATGCCAAAGCTTTGCCTCGAGGTTTCCACACCACCTGTCAAAGGGAAATGCACTTTCCCTCAACTGGTCACAGACGTTTGTTCACGCCTTTCCACCAATTCCCCTGATGCAAAGAGTGCTACAAAAAGCAAAGGAACCAGAAACAAATATGATTCTCATTGTTCCTTATTGGCCACGGCAAACATGGTACTCCACTCTCCTAGAACTATCGAAAGGAGAAATGATCAGGATCAAAGCAGAAAAAGACCTGCTGACAATGCAACAGGGCCAGTCAACGTGTCGTTCCCCCCCGCCCCCCCTCATCCCCACCGAACCAGCAATGCTACAACTAGCAGCCTGGCGCCTGATTATATAGAATTTGGCCATCTCAATCTACTGCTCAGATCCATGGAAATTCTAAAAGAGGCAAGAAAATAATCAACAAGAAAATGCTATACAGCAAAATGGAAGCAATATACCACATGGTGCACCTCTAACAACACTAATTCTATCAATACACAAGAAATCGTTATTACATATCTTACTTACATCTTGGACAGCAACATCACCTTTTCCAGCCTTAAAGTGCTCCTTACTGCCATGAAATTAAATTAAATGAAAAAAACATTTATAAAGCGCATGGCTACCCGGGAGCATACCAGCACTGGGACTGACACGGGAGAGACAGAAAGAACTAAGGAAACAAAAAGGTCTTCAGTTGTTTACGAAAGGCAAGATGATTGGGAATCATGCAAAGGTGTAGTGGTAGGGAGTTTCAAAGTTTGGCAGCGTTACAAGAGAAGAGCCGTCCACCACTTCTGGCCTTATTGATCTTGGGGATCTCAGCCAGATGCAACTCATCTGACCGAAGTTTCCTATTAGCCTTGTAGGGACGCATCATGGCCGAGTTAATAGGAGGCTTGTTCCCCCGCATGGTTTTCTGCACTAGTCACAGGGCCTTGAATCCAATACGTTCCTGCTCTGGAAGCCAATGAAGGGAGCGGAGTGCCGGTTTCGCCGATTGTCTATTGAAGCTCCAGTCAAAAGTCTGGCTGTGCTGATTTGAACAGACTGTAGTTTGGAAACTACTGTAGTGGGGGCACACAGGTATAGGGCATTACCATAGTCGAGTCTGGAAAGTATAAGTGATTGGACTAGTACTTTTTTAGCTTGGAAGGGGAGGAGGGGAGGACTTTGCGGGCCATTCTAAGCAGGCCATAGCAAATGGCTGCCGTCTTCCTGGCCTGCACCCTAAAGTTCAGATCCTGGTCCTACCAGATGCCCAGGCTCTTGATTTCTGACTTGGTAGCCGGTGAAGGACCCATACAGGCTGGCCACATGGAGCTGGATTTAAAGCTAAGGTGGTTGCCCAATATCATGAGCTCAGTTTTCCCCCCATGAAGCTTGAGATGAGACGCATCCATCCAGTTCGAGATGTCCTCAAGACCAGAATAGAGGCCATAAGTTTTTTGATCTGCTTGGTTTAACGCTACCACCAATTGCGTATCATCGGCATAGGTCACCATGCGGATCCCAGAGGGGGCTACGATAGCTGCCAGAGGGGCCATATACACATTAAAAAGAGTCGGGCTAAACGATGAGCCCTGAGGGACTACGCTCGGTAAAGAGGTAGGTTTAGACGTGTTGTTCTCCTCGAATACCTGAAAGGATCTTCCCTCCAGAAATCCATTGAAGCACCGTGCCTGTTACTCCTATATTCCTGAGACGGTGAGCCAGGATCCCATGGTTCACCGTGTCGAACGCTGTGCTCAGGTCAAGGAGTATAATGCCAGATGAACCTCCTGAATCTAAGATTTTTTACTGTCCTCCACCACTGCTAACAGGGCCGTTTCAGTGCTCTGTCGCGGTCGGAATCCTGTTTGAGAGAAGTGAAGCAGGTTGTACGTTTCAAGGAAGCAGGAGAGGGTTTGATTAACATACTTCTCTGCGATCTTGCCTTTTCCTGGCAGAAGGGAGTTGCCCATGTCCGCCGGATCCAGGTTAGGTTTTTAAGTAGGGCTTTCACGATGGCCCCTTTCCAGTTGGTAGGCACTATTCCTGTGGACAATGAGGCGTTAATCAGGTCCGTGATGGTAGGGACTATTATAGGAGCTGCCTGTTTCAGGATGTTAAGTGGTGCGGGGTCCTTGGGTGATCCGCTCTTTACCGAGGACAGCAAGGTGAGGAGTGATTCCTGGGATAGGGGGGGAAACCTCTAGTGTGTGTTCAGAAGGATGTGGGTCGGGATCCAACTGCTTGTCATCCTTATGCGGCAGGGATTCAAGAATATTCTGAATCTTAGTGGTGAAATATTCTGCCTGTTTATTGCAACGTAGACCAGAAGTGTCCGGTGCTACTCGTGGCGCGGGGGCTTTAAGTAGTTTTTCAATAATAATGAAGGGTTCTCTTGGGGAGTTGGCAGCTGACAAAATCTTACCCTCGTAATAAGAGGCCTGGGCTGTTTTTTATTGCTGCTTTATAGACACTAATAGCTGCCCTATATTCCAGCTTTTTGGTGGGTTGGAAGTCTTTCCTCTAATGTCTTTCCCTAACCTTAGAACGCTTTTTAAAGGTGCGCAGTTCGGGGGAGAACCAAAGGGAGCTAAGAGGTCCGCCGGTCTTTTTTATCCTAGTTTTCGGAAAGACCACATCCAATGACTCCTCTATCCAGCTAGAAAAGTCCTCATTGGCTTTTACTGGACAGGGGTCCGGTTTAGGTCTAGTCCTTTCCAGTTCATGGGCCCATTTCTCCAGGGGGAGCTTAGCCCAGGAGCGACCTTGGGTCCAATTAAATTGAGTAAGGGGTGTGGTGGCCTGTGGATACCAGGAAAGGGAGATAAGGAAGTGGTCAGACCATGGAATAGGGATAGGATATTTCCCTTTACGGTCCTTTAGATTAGAGAACACCGGGTCGAGGAGGTGTCCTTTAACATGAGTAGCTTGTAGGATTTTTCGGGGCAATTGGAAAGCCACCAGATCTCTGACCAGCTCGACTGCATTTACTGCTCGTCGATCGTCAAAATGAAGATTGAAATCTCAAAGGAGAGTAAAATTATCAGCCGAGCTGGCCAGGTTGACCGCTGCCTCCAGCAATGATTTATTAAATGTTCCTACCGCTCCAGGGCGGGCCGATAGATGAGAATGCCTGTAAAAGACAGGTGTGACGTAAATTCCATGGTAAAGTGGGCTTTCTCACAATCTGAAAGGGGGTTCCCAAGCAGGCGACAAGTGAATTGTTCCTTATAAATAATAGCAATCCCACCATTTTACCTGTTGTTCTGTCCACCCTCTGCATCGCAAACCCATGTGGGAGTGCTTGCACAATGTCTGGATCAGAGCTGGAGCTGAGCCAGATTTCCGTAAGAAGCAGCACATCCGGATCGGAGTCCTTAAGGAGCATCCAGATCTCTGCTGTATGTTTCGGCAGGGATCTGCAGTTCAATATTTTATACTGGTCCTTAGATGAGGTAGGTACTGAAAAATTACACCTGCAGTGTGGACATCTTTTGGGAAACTTTTCCGGCGGGATAGAGTGAGCACAGGTGGTCCCCGAAGAGCCGTTTAACTGTTTGAGCTGAGTACTGGAGTAATAGTACTGAGTTGGGGGGAAAGATGCAGGGGTTCTGGCCCTTGGGCCCAGTTGGGCGCAGACGGGCTTGCCTTAGGCACGCCTGCTGCGCGGCCTCGTCATCACGCGCCCTTATGCAAGTGAGACTGCGCCAGGAACAGCAACTAGACTGTTGACCCGGCGTTCGGAGGCAGAAACCGGAAGTAAGTGAGCCCCTTCACCCCCAGAGCATTGAACACAGCTCTGACCCCACACAACACGTAAATAAATGTAAAAGAATAAAATATCAGTTAAAAAGGCAATCTAGAATAGCAGCAAAATAGAGAGCTTTTTAAAACAATTTGACCTGCAGAATCTCTCTGAGTGCGTGAGTGATCTGCCTCTGGTCTCGTGTCAGCCATAGTGGCATACACGAGGAAAATCATGCAAAAGCTATTTTTTTTTTTACAAGACCAGTTATCAAATGGTTCTTAGAAGGAGCAAAAAGAATTGCTCCACCAAGAGCTGCTCCTATACCAACATGGAGCTTAAATACAGTACTTTCGTCTGATGACTGGACCCTTTGAGCCCATGCATGATGCGGACCTTAAAGATATTACTCTCAAAACAGCCTTTCTCATTGCTATAACATCACTACGAAAAGTAAGTGAACTGCAAGCACTAACTATACAAGAACCCTACTTACAAATACACAAAGCTAAAGTAATCTTAAAGACTGACCCACAGTTTTTGCCAAAAGTAGTATCTAAGTCCACTAAAATCAAAACATTCTCCTACAAGAACCCCAAGACTAAAGCAGAGAGAAGCCGCCACACCCTGGAAGTAAGGAGGGCTTTACTGTATTATTTGCAGGAAACCGGATCAGATCAGGCAAACAAAGCAATTGTTTGTTGCTTACGCACATACCAACACAGGATCAACTGTCACAAAAGCAACTATTGCAAGATGGATAGTACAAGCTATCCAATTATGTTAGGCCAATGCCAAAAAGGAACTAACAATGTGACCACCAGCTCATTCCACTAGAAAGAAAGGAGCAATGCTGGCATTTATGGCCACTGTACCCATTGATTCCATTTGCTCAGCAACAACATGGGCATTGCCACACACCTTTACAAAGCATTATTGTATGGATATACAAATGCATAAGGAAGATCAATTTGGACAGAGGGTGCTTCAACACCTGTTTGCAAGTTCTTCCTTTCACCACAGCCTCCCAAACACGGGAGAAACCGCTACATAATCTGATGCACAGCATGTGAATCCAGAAAAGGATTCACGCTGCAAAATGAAATGGATGGTTACCAATAGGAGTAGTTTTGCAGCTTGATGAATTTTCTAGTTTCACATGCGCGACCCATCCGGCCTCCCCTACAAGGTAAACAAACAGTTGGGGAAGCAAAGGACTACATCAGTTATTCAATGACCATCCCAAGGATTACAAAAAAGAATGAGAGCAGAAAAAAGAATCCGAAGATGGCCACCACGCACATCGACCTCCAGGATACCGTCTGTCGTCACTCGGGGGACATACCTGGCACCAAATGGTGGTCTACAGCGACCAAAAGAACAAAAAAAAAACCCAGACAATTCCGGACCCAACTACTAGATAGCGGGATGATGCACAGCATTTGAATGCAGAAAATTCTTCAAGCTGCAAAACTACTTCTACTGGCAAGTAACCATTTCTTTTTCCTAGGCAAGAGATCTTCAGGATCCATGCGTTAGTGATCACATATTCAGAGACCCCTTGCTTAAAACATTCCTAAATATAGGTGATTGCCAGTGCCCCAGTCTTACCAGAAGATCATCAATTGGCTTCTCCAACGGGCCTTGTACAGACACCCAGAACTGGAATAGTGTAGGCTGTCTCTTGGAAGCATGATCACGATGCTAATGGTGCCACCATTCTTAGGATGCAGATGGAAATAGCTCCATCCTTCCCATAAACATACATAAGTCTTCGCCTACTGCAATCCTGCATAAAGAACAAAACACTGGAACACCTGTAGTACCCTGCCGTAGATCTTGTAGCTGCAATCTTAGCATCTACTACACCCAGGACCAATAAACAAACCTGTCTACACTAAACTGGATCTAAACAAAGCACTCTTGCCCAGAGTTCAGAGGCACCCTACGGATCTTTACAAGAGAATCTTCTTTTGCAGTCCACGCTCACATTTTGCTGCCAGGATCACTGTCAAGTTTATGCACTCCAGAGTACTGTGAGAGCATAGCTGCCAATCAGGCCTCTGCCATGCATGAAACCTTCAGCCACTCCTTTCTATTTGCCCTGGAGCACTTTGCATGCTTACATTTTTAGGCCCTAACTAATGTAATCAAAATCGAAACTACAACTCACAAAATGCAATGAGCTAATGGCTGAAAGGTAAGGACTGGCTCGCTATTTAAAAAATGCCATTGGGCCACTTGGCTGTTAGTGAACACATATGCGACTAATGAAACAATCACAAAGGAAATGGAGGAAGCAATGAGAATTATGGATCAAGTTGCAGTGCAACAGATGGTTGAAGTGGGAAATGCATGTGAAGTGCAATTACAAAATGTTATTTAAAAACATGTTGGCAGAAAGGCTTGATCTGAACCATGAACCTGACTGAAGGTGAGGGTTGACAGTTTTCAGCTGCCTCACTCAACTATACTGTAGCTCAAGATGTACTTGTGCCTGTAGTAACTGTATTCCACCCTCCATAATCATCTACCAAACAGAATGACCAAAAAAAGATCTCAGCTTTTGGTACTGGCACCTAGATGACTGGAAGAAGTGGAACTAGTAAATGCCAGTTAGTAGTTACTATAGAGAGTACCTTGCACAGTATTCTGCTCCTTTTTAGGTCTGGCTCAACATTGGTTATATAATCACCCGAAATAGAGCTTCAAGGGGCAGTACTGAGAGAGGGGCTTTGACTCTGCACATTTGTCTTTCTCTACAAGCATTGGATTGGGCAATAGTTGTGTGCTTTTGCTTATTATAAGTGCCATCGCAGTTTGTGCACTTTGAATTATTCACAAAATGTAATGGAAATGAAGTGTAAAATACTGATACCAATAAAAATAATGGAGAAAATTGCTTGCATTGTTTCATGTCGTATGAGCAAGTAGTACAATGGCCAGCTGGATGCGCTATTATTCGCAAGAGAATCACAGCATCGTAATGTGAGGATTGTATGCCTGTTTTAGATGAAAGTTACATGCATTTTAAGATCGCTTGTGAGGGAAGCCTATAACTTCCTGCTGGATGCTGACTGATGCCGGTGGCACAAAAGGAAGTCACCTCCAACCTGCAGTTATTCGACTACGTGCCTTTTGATAAAGTAGCGCACCAAAAAATAATTTACAGTGATTAGCAGTTTCATTGCTATTTCATTTACGGTTGTGTCTGCGATAGCATGAGCTAGCACATCCGTCTTGCTTGTTTACAAAAAGGGCTTGAAGCCCTCCTTTTGCTTACCATTTGTTTAGCTTCACTGTCAATCTTCTTTGCTGCCTACTAATTGGACAGCACAGGCCAGGCGTGCCTTCCTGTTTCTTCACTGTCTCACAGACCAATCACTGATTGATGCCTCTTTATTAGTGTCTCTCCGCTGCTCGCACTGTGATTCAGGTACAGTCTCTTCCCTCTCCCAGTCACCTCTTTTCAGTGATGCTTCTCCCACCTAACCCTTGCCATGTTGCTGCTCCCATCTGCCCGACCCTCCCCGTTGAATGCAATTACAATACCATCCTACTGCTAACTGTGGTTCCATGAAACAGTTGCTCTTTTCTGCCTGTACAGCAGTAGAGCAATAAATAGAACACAACTGACATGTGAACCTGCTGACTTGCGCACAGCGCAGAATATGGCTGAGCACATATCGTATTCACATTTAAACTGCAGGCTGCATTCCCTTCTTTATGAAATTAGTAATTGTCGTTGGTTGTTTGAAAGATACCGCAGCGTGCCACTACTCCGAATTCATTCAATTTCCTATATCAGTTTGTGTGAAGCTTCAGATGCATGAACTAATCCCTCTGCCCACACCGCGCCACTACATGATCTCTGTTTTACTACTAATTTATGAAGTTTTCTGTTGGTTACAGATTTAGCATGCCAGGGACTATTTATCTTAGATTTGTGCGCCATTGATTACTTTAGTCGATCGTCTTCTAAAACTGGACATAAATCCTCCCCTGCTACAGTTGTTGCTTGAAGGAAAAAACCAACAGGAGGGTCAGAATCAGAAGTACTTACCAGCGGTTCCAGAAGACTGGTGCAGTTTTGCTCTTGGTTTTGTTTGAACTATTGGAAAGAGGCTCATTTGAACACTACCCTAAAGTGTCTTTACTGACCAGCATTCATTTCAGAACGAACCACTTGCGTACTTTTAAATATTACCTGCTCGGACAATACTGGCAAGGAGCGTAGGGGAGGTCTATTAATGCCTCTGCTTCAAAGAGCAAGTTGTTGACTTCCCTTTGTGGACACTGGTTGACCTTCCTTCAGCTCAGTTGGAGTTTATTTTACCTGTTGGGCCGTTGGGTAGTAGGAAATGTGCCAAAGCCTAAATATTGTGATCTAGTATTGTAGCACATTATTGTCCAAAGAGCAGCCCGCTCTAAAGTGTGTCATTTGGATGATCCGAACTTATTTCAATTATGTACTTATTTTTGCTGCATTACACATTGAATACTGTGGTAATGAAGTAATTCCCTGTTTTATGTGAGCTCGAATAACCAGACTGAGTGATCGGCTTAGATTTAGATTTTGTTGACAGTGTACCTTTTTGTATTGTGATGGTGGCAACAATGAGAGACGAGAATGTAATGAGTGATTACATGTGGTGGTTGGAGTTGTAAGAACAAACTTTGAGTTTTATCATCTTTCATTCGTTCTATTTCGATACCAATCCTGGGTCTTTACCTTGTATCGCATTTTGTTTTATTTTAGTATGTCGTCCCGTTTCTTCTATTTAGTAAAAGTCAAAAGACACTCGAAACTCACTCTCACCTCGGTGTTTTATTAATTGCGGGCAGTGTGTTTTCTTGTTTGCAAGACATTGTTTACAACAAGCATTAACGAAACCAGTAGGTCACGCCTACAAGAGATCTGTTGACTTTGTCAGTTTTTTTTGTTTTTTTTAACTGTGTTGGACAGGAGCGCAGCATGGGTAACACCGCTGAAAGTTAAGAAAATGAAAGGGTTATGACACGGTCAACTCTTGCCACGTCCTATCGCTTTTATTATTTTAACTTTCAGCCATGTTGCAGAGCGGCTGTGCTGCTATGCTGCATTGCAAAAATCATTGACAAAGCCAATAGATCTTGTATATCAAGACCTATTGACTTTGCCAATGCTTGTTTAGTGCTGAGGGAGTCCAGCCCTTGTGACCTGCTAGGGCCGAAGAAGTGTTTCATTGGCTAATGAGGGCATACAAAAAAAATTGTTTGCCGAAATGGAAGAGGTGAATATTGAGAGTTCTCATGTGAGCCTTGTTCCATTTTCAGGTCTGGTCAGTATAAAGGTTTATGTTGATTCCTGCCAGTGTGTTCTTGCAGGGTGAGCGGTGTGCCTATGTGAGGTCAGGGGGTGGGATGAGTGCAAGATGAGGTGTTCCTGAACGACGACAAGATGAGAGGTGCTGCCTGTGTGCGCGCGCGCAGGGTCAGTGGTGTGCCTCTGCGAGCGCAGGATGTATCACATTAAAACCAGGCCTGTTGGTATTGCAAATGTGTGTTCCATATTTACCCATTTGTTTAACGTGGAGACGCCATTAGTTGAAATTGATGTTGTTGAAAAAAATAAGTAGATCAAGACATTTATGCACCTTATTAGACAGACCTGCACCTTCTCATCCGACCTACTTATGAAAAATTGCATTGCACTCAAATATGCACACAGTTTTGCTTTTAACTATACCCATTGGATTTTGACATTCTGGCATACCGGCACACTAGGTTACATTGTTTGGCATTAACGTATCTGATAAAAACTGGCTTGTTCTTTTCTCAGTGACAGTGACGAGGAGAAAAAAGCCAGAAAAGCCAAGTCTTCTAAAGGCGAATTTAAAGATGAGGAAGAGACAGTGACGACCAAGCACATCCATATCACGCAGGCCACAGAAACCACAACCACCAGACACAAGCGAACCGGAAACCCTGCTAAGATTGATCTGGGAGCTGCAGCGCACTACACAGGGGAGAATGGCAGCCCAGAGCTGACCTCTGCAGCGCATCCACAGCAGGCAACAGCTAAAGTAAGGGCAGTGTTTTATGCATTACAACTGTTAACTCCCATATTTCATCCGGTCTGGCCGCATTATTCCTACATCTAATGGCTTCCCTACCCCCTGCTGTTTGTACCCACCCCTTACACGTCTTTGCTTTCTTCTGCCTGTTGCCTGTTTCTTCTCTCCATTCCACTTTTCTGCTTTTTTTCACAGTGTTGTAGTGCACTTCATTGCCTCGCCTGTGGACAAGAACAACAAGTTTCACCTGGATGCCGCACTGTATTTTAGTTCGCTCTGACAATTTCCCTACCTTTCCTATACCATGCTCTTCTCTCATTTACACCGTTGCGTTTCAAATCTGCTGCCTAAGGGCTTTCCATATCCCTCTAATCAGTTCCCTAGAAATACGAATTGCTTATTTAACAAATCTGATTGGTAACTAGGGCTGGGAGGCTTTTTGTTCTCACAAATATAACCATGGAGTGCACCAATCTTGAGAGCATGTTGCCATGCGAGGAAATATGATAGTGTCCTGCAGTTCAAAAGTTATGTTCTAAGGACACTTCAGAGTTCATGACAGCGCCTCTCCAATGTCCTAGGGTACCCTTAAATTTACCTTGCAAATATACTCAACTTCTCAAAGGTGACCCCTCTTTCATCATGTACTCAATAGTCTCTCCAGGAGGCCGACAATTTCCTCCATGTTTTGGCCATCTACACCTCGCGTACATAGATTTTGAGAGGCATCAGTCTTGATGTGAGTTGTGGCTGAGATTACACCAATACTTCAGCGCCTAGAAAGAAAATAGATTTGTGCGAAGAATGCCCAACTTATCTTTGGTAGACTGCCATAAGGAATCTGCCTCCTCTCAAAGAAAATGCACGTCACATGAATAGCAGCACCAAAAGTAAAGGAATTAGCTCAGTAAAGTTCCCAAATCAATTTAGGTCAAAGGGAAAATAATTATATGATTAAATTGCCACCCAGGTCATCGTGCCAGCTCCCCCTGCAACAGTTCTTCTGTCCAGCTTCCCTGCAGTCCGCCACCCTCTGCTGCCTGTCTGCCTGCTGCTCTCTGTGCCTCCTCTGCTCGTTTCTTGTTCTGTTTTGCCTTTCTCTGCCCTCTGTTTTGTCTTTTCTGCGTGTTTTTTTGCCTTAAGCGTTGCCATTCCTCCTCGTTTTTCTACCCTCTATTTTGCTTTTTTCTGCCCTTTTCTGCTCTGTATTGCCTTTCTGCTAGTTTTTCTGCCCTCTATTTTGCCTTTTCTGCCCTCTGTTTTGCTTTTCTGTCCTCTGTTTTGCCTTTTCTGCCCTATGTGGTCTTTCTGCTTGTTTTTTGCCCTCTCTTTTGCACTCTTCTGCTCTGTTTTGCCATTGCTGGTCGTTTTTCGGCTCTCTGTTTTACCTTTTCTGCTTGCTTGTTTTTCTGCCCTCGGTTTTGCCTTTTTCTGCTCGTGTCTTCCTGCCGTTTCCTCGAGACCTGGCTTTTCGACAGACACCTTGCACCCCAGCTCCCAGATACCCCCCAGGGGTGACAGTGCTGCTCTCTACAAATGCTGATTGATTGACACCCAAATAAATATTAAAAACTCTGCCAGAGGCCCTGTTGAGAAGTATCTCTATTTGGTGGTCTCACTACAGACTTCGTTGTATTTAATATTCCACAGAGCCAATCATTGCTCAAATTGGATGGCTTTCGTGTCAGTCTCAGTTGCTGTGCTTTTGTTTGTTGCTTTCCTTACTTTCTTTTTGTCCTGCATACAGAAACTTTGTGGTTTTATAGCCAGTAAATGTCATTATTCATTCTACTCTGAACACAGCATTGCATGTAAGAAAGGGGAGGCACATTTAAAAAGCATTTGCAATGCAATAGGTCTCGCATTTACAGGAGTTTAAGCTATTGGCATTGTAAATGAAAATGCTTTTATTTTTCCAGCGTGAATCTTTCTGGATTCACTATGCTGTGCATTATTCCGCGATCTGATGGTTGGGTCCGGATTCGTAGTCTTTCTTTTTTTTTTTTTTTTTTTTGTTTTTTCGTAGCCCAGGTGGGCGTCGACGTCCCACCATTTGGTGCACCTCTTGTGACGTCGTCGTGCTTCCTGCGGAAGTCCCACCTTTGGGGCGCCATCTTCAGATTCTTTTTTCCGCTGTTGGGTCTGGATCGTCATCGAGAAGCTCCAGAGCTTTTAGACGAAGGAAGAAGGAAAATACACGAGTTTCATTATAGGAGAACCTTTAGAAGACTACAGAGAGAAAGGTATTACAGCCGGGACGACGAAGAAGGAGGGGATCCTCGAAATTCTTCGACGCACATAGGAAAATGCGCACTCCGAGGCTCTGAGCGCAATGGACAAGACACTTTTAAGTTCTGCCCTAACTGCCGCCACAAGTACGCGCAGAAGGACCAACATCCGGTCTGCAACCTTTGCCTGCCGTTCGACCACGAGAGCAAGGACTGCAACGCCTGTTCCGCTTTCGCGCCGAAGACTCTCCGGGTGAGAGAACATCAGAGGAGAGCCAACTTCAGCATGGAAGGCAAGGGTAAGGCCCCGTCGCTGTACGATCTGGGCCTCTCCACCGATGATGAAGACAACATTGCCGAGGGACCTGATGTCTTGACGGTCGCAGAGACCGATAAGAAAACGCCTGACGAGGTAAGAGACACGTCGAGTACAAAACCACCGAAAGGGCCCCGAAAATCGGATGGTTACTCTCGAAAGAATGAGTCAAAGTCCTCGAAGGAAACACCGGCGCCGAAAATTTCAACGTCCGCCCGTGGTTCAAAGGACAAAAGGCCGAGCGGATCCTTCGAGAAGGACTCCCAGGTGCCGAAGACCGCCGAGAGGCAGAGATCGTCGAAACAGACCCACGAGGTGGGACGTTCGGCGACGAAAGACAAGGCCGCGTCGACGCAAGCTCCGTCGAAGAGACCTGCGGTCGACGCCGAGCACATCTCAAGCATGGAAAAGACAAAGAGAAGGCTCGAGGCGGAGATGGAGAGCATCCTTCAGAGGAAGAAGGAGTTCGACGAAAGAATGAAACAATTCAAAATCCCAACGGTCCCGTCGACTGATGTCGTTGAGATCGAGGAAGAAGGAGATTTTGACGCCGAAGAGCAGTCGAGAGATCCTGAAGAGGAGGAAGAAGGCCCCTACTATGAGGGAGAAGGTGATGAAGAGGATCAGCAGTCGTTCTACGGCTCGGCGCCGTAGACGAGTCAGGAGCTGGAATGGCAGGACATCGACACCGAAAACCCCGAAGAGCCCGTGGACTCGTATCCTTCGAGGCCTTCGCCGCCTGACGACATCGGGGCGTACAACATGGTCGTCAAGAGTGCTGCAGCAGCCTTTGGTGTGAAATTGGACGAGGAGAAGCCGAAAGCAGACTTTCTACTCGAAACTCTGCTCCCCATCCAGACGAGGAGCCAGTTCCTCCCCATGCTCCAAAGCGTGATGAACCAAGGGAAGGAGGCGTTTAAGGACCCGGCAACATGCCGGTCCATCACACCCAGAACGGAAAAGAAGTACAAGCACTCCTCGCAGGATCCTCCTTACATCAAGGGATCGGTCACTGCAGATTGCTTCCACGGCCAGGAAAAGAGCCAATGTGCCGGCGACCTCGGGCCACCTCCTGATAAGGAGAGCAGAAGGATGGACCTCACTGGAAGGAAGGTAGAAAGAAACGCCGCAATGCACTGGCGCATGGCAAACTCAAACGCGCTACTGAACAGACACCAGTACCAGCACTGGGATGAGATGGGGGAACTAGTCAAGCATCTCCCAGAAGAGTACCGTCAAAGGGCTTCCCATCTAGTGGAGGAAGGGAAGAATATCGCCAACTCATTCATCAAGACTGCATTGGACGGGGCGGAAACTTCGAGCAGACTGATGGCCATAGGGATCACTGAAAGGAGATGGGCTTGGCTCAGAATTTCTGGATTCAAGCAGGAAGTCCAGAATAACATACTGAACACCCCTTTCAACGGTGAAACGCTGTTCGGGGAAACTGTGGACGAGAAGCTCACCCAACTGAAAAAGGAAAATGAGACAGCAAGATCCATGGGGGCCCTGCAATTCAGAGGGATGCGAAGAGGCACCCCAAATCGGAGACCCTATGGAAGGGGAGGAAGCCAGCAGGGTACGTCGCACCAGACATTCCAGCACAGGCAGCAGGGTGACAGTCACAGCTAGCAGGGACAGCAGAAGCAGAACTGGCAGTACCAGCCTCGAGACCAGTCCTTTCGAGGGAGAGGAAACGGACGTGGCCAAAGGAGGAGAGGGGGAGACCAACCCTCATCTAAGTGACTACACACACATGGACGCTCACCCACAGCATACCCCGAAGGGTGAGGTGCAATGTAAGAACACCAAGGGGGTTACACAAAACAAGCGCCTACGAACATGCAACACCGGTGGGCGAAAGACTGGGCCTCTACCTACAACAATGGCAACAAATAACCTCCGACAAATGGGTTCTCAACGTCATACAGCACGGATAGTGCATAGAGTTAGAGAAAAGGCCTCCAAACAAGAAACCAAAGAGAAGACAGCGCTCGGGTCAAGAGCTCGCTCAACTCAGGGAGGAGACACTTTAACTACTGAAAAAGAGGGCCATAGAACCAGTGCCATGCAGAGAAAGGAAAAAGGGAGTGTACTCAAACTACTTCCTTGTACCAAAGGTGGACGAATCACTAAGACCCATCCTGGACCTAAGGTTCCTAAACAAATTCATAAAGACGCAAAAATTCAAGATGACATCACTACAAGAAGTGCTACCCCAAATGCGAGGCGGAGACTTCATGTCCACCGTGGATCTCAAGGACGCCTACCTACACATCCCAATGAACAGGCGACACAAAAACCTGTTAAGGTTCAACATCAACCAGGATCATTATCAGTTTCCAACCGTGGCATTCGGCCTAAAGTCAGCCCCAAGGGTTTTCACAAAATGCCTTGCAGCAGTAGCAGCGTACCTACGAAGGGAAGGGATTCATGTGTATCCTTACCTAGACGACTGGCTGGTCAAAGCAAGCACTCGCGACAAGTGCGAGGAGCACGCAGAACGGGTGACAAGAACACTAACAAACCTGGGGTTCTCGATACACTGGGGGAAGTCATCGATAGAACCAGAACAGGTGAAGATCTTCCTGGGGGCGAAGATCAACACCATAGACGGAACGGTGATGCCCAGCGACAGAAGAACAATAGCCCTGCTAAACAAGACGCGTCTCTACCAGAAGGGGCGAGTTCTGACAGTGAGAACAGTGAGCAAGATCATGGGGATGATGGTGTCCTGCATCCACCTAGTCCCCAATGTACGGCTTCACATGAGACCATTCCAAGAATGGCTGCAACAGCAATGGTCACAAGCAAGCGGGAGTTGGGAGGATCTAGTGGTTGTTACGCACGCAGTGCAGGAGGAGATAACATGGTGGAACAGGGAGAACTTAACTACAGGAAAGACCTTGAAACCACCAAACCCAACTGTGACCATTACCACGGACGCATCACAAATAGGATGGGGAGCACACATGAACAAACTCAGGGTGAGGGGTCTGTGGACTCCGGCAGATGCGGTCAGACACGTCAATTACCTGGAATTGAAGACTGTCCTGCTAGCCCTGAAGGCCTTCCAGAAACAGCTATACAACCAGAAAGTGTTGATACAGACAGACAATACTACTACCATGTTCTATATCAACCAGCAGGGAGGGACACAATCGTTCCCCCTTTCCTCTCTGGCACAGGAGATTGGGAAATGGGCCCTCTCACTCAAGATAGACCTGCTGGCCATACACCTACCAGGGAAGGACAATGTGGAGGCAGACTGGCTCAGCAGACAGACATCGGCATCCCACGAGTGGGAGCTCAATGGACAGGAAACGCAGAGGCTGTTTCATAGGTGGGGATTCATGTGTATCCTTACCTAGACGACTGGCTGGTCAAAGCAAGCACTCGCGACAAGTGCGAGGAGCACGCAGAACGGGTGACAAGAACACTAACAAACCTGGGGTTCTCGATACACTGGGGGAAGTCATCGATAGAACCAGAACAGGTGAAGATCTTCCTGGGGGCGAAGATCAACACCATAGACGGAACGGTGATGCCCAGCGACAGAAGAACAATAGCCCTGCTAAACAAGACGCGTCTCTACCAGAAGGGGCGAGTTCTGACAGTGAGAACAGTGAGCAAGATCATGGGGATGATGGTGTCCTGCATCCACCTAGTCCCCAATGTACGGCTTCACATGAGACCATTCCAAGAATGGCTGCAACAGCAATGGTCACAAGCAAGCGGGAGTTGGGAGGATCTAGTGGTTGTTACGCACGCAGTGCAGGAGGAGATAACATGGTGGAACAGGGAGAACTTAACTACAGGAAAGACCTTGAAACCACCAAACCCAACTGTGACCATTACCACGGACGCATCACAAATAGGATGGGGAGCACACATGAACAAACTCAGGGTGAGGGGTCTGTGGACTCCGGCAGATGCGGTCAGACACGTCAATTACCTGGAATTGAAGACTGTCCTGCTAGCCCTGAAGGCCTTCCAGAAACAGCTATACAACCAGAAAGTGTTGATACAGACAGACAATACTACTACCATGTTCTATATCAACCAGCAGGGAGGGACACAATCGTTCCCCCCTTTCCTCTCTGGCACAGGAGATTGGGAAATGGGCCCTCTCACTCAAGATAGACCTGCTGGCCATACACCTACCAGGGAAGGACAATGTGGAGGCAGACTGGCTCAGCAGACAGACATCGGCATCCCACGAGTGGGAGCTCAATGGACAGGAAACGCAGAGGCTGTTCCATAGGTGGGGAACACCGACAATAGACCTGTTTGCAACACGCCTGAATGCAAAATGCCAAAACTTCGCATCCAGACAACCAGAACAGCAATCGCAAGGGAATGCCCTATGGATAAGTTGGTCAAAGACATTTGCCTACGCTTTTCCACCGATACCGCTGTTACACAGGGTGCTCGACAAGTGCAGGACCAGTAACATGACACTGATCCTAGTAGCACCGCAGTGGGCAAGGCAGACATGGTTCTCTCAAATAGTGGAAATGGCATAAGGCACTCCTCACAAATTCACAAGAAGAAAGGACCTGCTCTCCATGCAGAACGGAGAGGTCCTGCACCCAGAACCAGAGAGCCTCAGCCTTGCGGCATGGCTCCTGAAGACTTGGAGTTTGCGCACCTGAACCTACCTCCAAGCACTATGCGAGTGCTGCGGGAGGCAAGGAGACCTACAACACGAAAATGCTATGGGGAGAAATGGAAAAGGTTTACAATATGGTGCAGCAGAAATAAACTACTGAATAAAATGACAACAGAGTCAACGGTGCTTAGATATCTCACACACCTACTAAAAAGTAATCTATGCTCATCCTCCCTAAGGGTACACCTAGCGGCAATCGTAGCTTACACACGAGGGGAGAGAGGAGGAAGTCTCTTTACGTCACAGGTAGTAAAGAGGTTCCTGGAGGGGGCGAAAAGAATTGCACCACCAAAGAGGATGCCGCCGCCAGCATGGAACCTCAACGTGGTCCTAACCGAGCTTATGAAGGCGCCGTTTGAGCCCATTCCCAAGGCCACGCTGCAAATGCTGACAATGAAAACAGCCTTCCTGGTAGCGATAACCTCGCTGCGCAGAGTGAGCGAGCTGCAAGCACTGACACTGCAAGAGCCCTACATCCAGATACACAAGGATAGGGTGGTTCTAAGAACGGACCCACACTTCATGCCTAAGGTGGTGTCGGCATTCCATATGAACCAGACAATTCAGATACCGAGTTTCTTTCAAAACCCCACGACAAGCGCAGAAAGGGCACTGCACACTCTGGACGCTAGAAGGGCAGTGATGCACTACATTGAGAGGACCAAAGAGCACAGGAAGACCAAGCAGCTCTGTGTCCTTTGCAACTAGTTTCCTGGGTAGACCCGTGACAAAAGCCACCATTGCACAATGGATTGCACTGACAATACAATTCTGCCACAAACAAGCAGGGCAGGAGCTATCGGATGGGCCATGAGCCCACTCCACAAGGAAGAAGGGAGCAACTATTGCCTTTCTGGCAAATACGCCCATTCAAGACATATGCCTGGCGGCAACATGGGCTTCGGTGCACACGTTCACTAAGCACTATTGCGTGGACATTCAGATGAACAAGGAAGCACAAGTAGGACAGAAGGTGCTTCAACACATATTCAACAGCCAACACTCATCTACCACCCAGCCGCCGCAAAGATAACAAACCGCTACAAAGTCTATGCACAGCATAGTGAATCCAGAAAGATTCACGCTGCAAAACGAATAGTTTCTTACCTGTCGGTGTAGTTTTGCAGCTTGAAGATCTTTCTGGATTCACTAGCGAACCCACCCACCTCCGCCAGGAAGATGAGGATGGAGAAAGAGGAGAAAGGACAAGGAAGAACAGAATAATTGGAATACTAAAGGAAATTGGAAAAGGAAAATTAAGAGAACGCCTAGGGTTAAAACAAAAAAAAAAAAAAAAGGGAAAAAAGAACCCGAAGATGGCGCCCAAAAGGTGGGACTTCCGCAGGAAGCACGACAACGTCACGAGAGGTGCACCAAATGGTGGGACGTCGACGCCCACCTGGGCTACGAAAAAAAAAAAACGAAAAGAGACTACGAATCCGGACCTAACCACCAGATCGCGGAATAATGCACAGCATAGTGAATCCAGAAAGATCTTCAAGCTGCAAAACTACACCGACAGGTAGGAAACTATTCGTTATGTTTTAAAAACCAAAACATAAATAAACGGAATTGTGATTTACAATGTCAATAGCTCAAACTTGCAAAATGCTAGACCTGTTGCATTTCAAATGCTTGTTTTGGGTGCCGGGGCTTATTTTTGGTCCCAATCCGACCCTGCTAGTGTCACAGTTGACAGCTCAAAGAAGTGGCCTTTAACTCCTTAAAATTGATTCATTTTGTTCTTGCTGCGGTAATCGACTACTTGAGTTTGAAAAAATGAACTCATGGGTACATCTGTTGTTATATCAGAAATGCTTAAAAATCTCTAGGTCCCATCAAAATATATATCGAAATTCTCATTTTCTGACAATATGCGTCTGAGAAGTGCCTCGACATCGTTCTCCACGTTTACACTGGGGATCTCCGGGACTGATGTCGCGTATTCTGATATTTCTACTTGAGCGACTTCCGCTGTCTTCAAGGGTTTTTATCACGCTGGTATGTTTGGACTCCAATGCGGTCACCCACTCTGCAGTAAATCTTGATTGCAAGCTCATTCGTGATAAAAGTTTCAACTTGATCCAGCTTGCACTCCGCTTTCTGCAGATTGTGATCTCTGTTCATCCAGTCAAGATTTTTTATTTGCATGCTGGAACTTATATTTCTGATTTCTTAAGGGATAAACCAGACAAGTCCCAAACTGCAACAACTTTGTAACAGAAAATAACCGGGGCACAGGATGCAAAACGGAGGCTAGGTCCGATGAGACCACACAGGCCGCAGCAGGGAGAGGCAAGTAGGAGGGAGTGGGGGTGAGATTAAGGGCTGCAAGGAGGCAGGGCGGGGAGAGGGACGCTGTACGCGTGGCAGTGTTAATACGAGATCAAAACAGAGACAAGACCATCTGCGGCCGAGGAAGATGGCGACTGCTGGCGAGGGGCTCCCTCCCGACTCACTGGCAGTGACTTCCCGTAGTCCCCTGCCGCCGGGAGGGACTAACCTTGAAGAGGATGGGGGCTGACTGATGTATGTCTACGTTAACCTTCCTCAAAGGTACACTGTAAACTGATGACCCCAAACTCGCGTTCACACCCATCTGACTTCAATGTCTTGACAGCCACTTAGCAATACAATCCATTGGCTTTACATCACAGAGCAGGAACTCGGTGGAGCGCTGTGTGACTGGATTCGTGAGAGACACCATCAGGGGGTGCTGACATGAAGTGGACGCCAAGCGACGTGAAAGCAGAATGACTTTAATGAAAAAAAAAAAGGGAAAGTGAGCGTGTTAAACAGAGCACGGTGTCCCCCGCGCTAAACTTAAATGTTAAATAAATAAAGTGAGCGCGGTGTCCCTAGCGGATGCCGCGCTTATTATAGTAATAAATGACATACAATTTACAGCGCATAGCGCTGCAGCCGCCATTGTCCCCATCAGTGTCCATTAAAAAAAAAATAGTGCTCACCCAACAGACAAAGCCCACTTTGTAACGCCGCAAGCAAACGATAAAGTCCAGATGGGCCGTACCAAAAGGAGACAGGGCGGTAACAAAAAAGCCTCATTTGCAATGGGAAGCCAGCGTTTACCCTAAACGGTGACGCAAGCCAATCAGAATGATGGGTGGGACTGCAAGTCCCCTTCTGAAATCTCCTTGATCACAATAAGCCTCGCAAAGCGAGCAGTGCGTGTGCGCTGCAACACAGGTCTGCGAGACCTAAAAACCGGGTTGCTCCATTTCAGTGCTCCATTTCAGTGCTGCCTAGTGGTCCCTTGAAAAACTGCAACACTAATGTGAAAGATGCAGCATCGACCTTTGCATATATTGAAGACTGCTTTAAACAAGCATTCGCAAAGCAATTGGTCTCTTTTCTATATAAAGATAAGCTAAGCCCATTGCCAGTGTTTGTTTTTAATTATGTAAATTTAGTGTATGTAGACAAATGTTTATTAAAACATTATTGTAATTATAAAACAGCACCAATCTACGTATTAACTACATGAAAAACAAATGTATGTTGAGATCTACAATTTCATTACTAAAAGCCATCTAAAATACAGTCAGTATAAAAATAATTTTCTTTAACCAAACAATGACCTAATGGAATCGTCACGTTTATAAAGGCATTGCAGGTAGAAATTGTATATAAATGATCTCTTACTTTTTAGAGCAACTACTAAGGCGACAGCCCCCTTTTTAAGATGACCCGTTTCATAAAACCTTGCTTCAACAATCAAGGTTTCAGCCCTATTTTTGATTTCAATATTTTTAGCCTCAACTGAGTATCCTGTTTTAAACATAAAGAAAAGCAAAAGAAACACCACAGATATTTGTCAAACAGGTAGATGAGCAAACCGTTTTATGATTTTTATCCAGTGACCTTCTCATGGAAATGTCTGTTTTACATAAAATGAACCTCACTAAATTGAGATGCTGCAATTCATGAAAGCTACAACAGGCAAAAAGGATCTTTATCTGTTCTATGCTACATTGAAAATCATATCATGATTTTCATCAACCAAGCAGGATTTATGAAGTGTGGCTAATCACCCGTAAAAGGATCCAAGCGCTGAGGGTTTGCTGCTTCAGGTGGGTTCAGTTGAATATCCAGGTCTTGAGTGCCTTCCGGAATTCTAGGAGAGAGGTGGAGGTTCAGGATTTAGCCGCGGCGTAAGAGAAGCAACATCCTCCACTGTTGCTTTGGCGGATGAGTGGGGTGTGTGTGAGGGAGCAGGAAGGGGAGCTCAGGTGTCTGGAGGTTTGGTGGAAGTTCAGGTGGTGGTTGATGTAGGCTGGCCCTTGGTTGTGCAGGACTTTGTAGGTGTGGATCAGCATCTTGAATTGACATATTTTCTATATGGGGAGCCAGTGGAGTGTCTTGCTGTGAGGGGTGATGTGGGTTTGTTTGGGGAGGTCGAGAAGGAGTCTAACCGCCGAGTTCTGTATGGTTTGCAGTTTCTTCAGGAGGTGAGTGGTGATTCCTGCGTAGAGTGCATTGCCGTAGTTCAGGCTGATAGTTATAGTAGGTCTGGTACTGATGGGGAGCCATTTGAAGACTTTTCGAAGCACATGAAGAGTGAGGAAGTAGGGTGATGATGTTTTGATCAGTGTTTTAATGGTTTATTTGCTGTCCAAGATAATGCAGAGGTTATGAGCATGGTCTGTCAGTGTGGGTAAAGTCCTCATTCCGAGGGCCACCAGGAGTCATTCCACAGGGCGGTGTTTCCAAAGATTAGAACTGCCGTGTTGTCTGTGTTGAGTGTCAGGCAGTTGTTTTTCATCCAGTCAGCGAATCTTGTCATACACTTCCGAAAGTTAACTGTCATGATGGCAGGGTCTACTGAGAGCGAGAGGATGAGCTTTGTGTTGTCTGCGTAGGATATGATGTTTAATTCACAGGCTCTGACTATGTTGGCCAGGGCGGTCATGTAGGTGTTGAACGGCGTGTGGTTGAGTGTCTTCACTTGACATCAGAACAGGAAAACAACTATAAGACACGTTATGATTGCCCCACATATTCCCAGAAACAAAATACCTTGGAGTACGAAGACGGAGTAAGAACTCCCAAAACGCAAGCCTAAGGACTAAACGGAGTGCTTGGATCACAGTACCTCCATTTCAGAAATGTGTAGTACTACCACCTGAAAGTCAGTGTGTATTTTTTCTAAGCTTTAGTGCGGGACACACAGTGAAGTACGCTAAATTGTTGGCTAATTTTTGGTTTCTCCTGTTCTCATATTAAACCTTAATGGAGAGCATATTCATTTCTGTTGTAATGGTGATGAAGATTTCATGATGATGAACGTAAGTTACTTTTTTTAGTGTAGTTACTATATCCCTGATAGGCTCTGCGCATTGGAATAATATACACTATAGTTTTGACATAGGACTGAGGTCAGTATGTCTATCGAGTACATTAAACTTAATTACTTGTGTGTGCCAGCTAACTCAGAGGTCACTAGAACACTTCTTGAATAAACAAGAAGGGATTAGTTTCTGACAACCGCATAAACATGCCAACTTTGTTTCCCTTAGACAAAAATAGATAGACGGGCATTTCAATAAAAAGGGTTTAATGAACAGTCTTATTTCTCGTGCAAGAGATATGAACTGCTACAATCGTAAGACAAAATGCGAAGTAAAATATGTACAGCGTTAGCAGTAAGATAAAATAATACTGCAATAGCATGGTTTGTAGCTATGACAGATATTCATAAAAATACATACATAAATAACACAGGCTAAAATGTTAATACTCCTGTGATGCTTCTAGCTAGTTCTACCCCAGTGTACTTAACCTAAGTGTAGTATGAGGTAAGAAGTAGGTACTGTTTGTCTATAGTCTAATTTAGCTATAGTTGCCAAGATTTGCCAAAAGTCCCTCTAGGTTCTAGTCTAGGTTCTCTGCGAGGAGGATGATAGCGTCTGGTCAGTGCGTCAGGCGGGGCCTTGACTTCCTTCTGAACTTGGCGTGGCGAGCCGCGTCGTGCAAGTAGGCAGCCGAGCCGTGGTTTGCCATGGTAAGTGAAGGTATATTTATACCTTGAAGGTGTTTAGGAATGCCAGTATTGACGTAAAAGTCGGGCAAAAGAACGTCATGAATAAACCCCTAAGGAATAGATGTTCATGCATAATAAATGAGTTCTTGGAGAAATCAATATCCAAGCAAGGGGAAGTTCTAAAGGCTTAAGAGTCTGGTTTTTCAAGAACTCGTTGTGACGTAGATGAACGGATGTAGGTGGCCATGCCTGTATTTAGTTAGCATGGATAATGTCTAAATAAGGGTAGGATTTCTATCCCTAAATATGGGCAATGCAAATTGTGCCTATATAAGGACATAAATCGGAAAACCTATATACGGTACCTAAATCGACACACAACACCCACTCCACTTTCGTATGAACTACATTACTAAATCCTAAACATATCTAAAATATAGCTACCTATGGATGGCTAAAAACATGTCTAAAAATACATTGTAAAATGCATAAAAACTGTTGCCATGCATAACAATGCACTGGTGCTGTATATATTAAAGCAATGTTTCATTCTAAGCATATATTTACATTGAATGCTAAATGAATGAACATACATATATATTCACATTATGAAATGGCTCGTAAATACAGAAGAAAAAAGGTCGAAACCATTTCATGCTAAGTTACATAAATCAATTGGTATTGACAAGGTGACATATTGTCTCTAAAAAGTGTATCAAAGAATTCTGTTCTCTATGAATAGTTCTACTGTAAGCAGATTACTGTGCCAAATAAGAAAAATTCTAATTTGGAAAAAAAAAATTATCATAGGAAAAAGTTCCAAGTTTAGTCTTTGTTTTGAAAGATGAAGGCCAAATTCAGACTCTTCCCGGTACGCTGTGTGCTGAATCAAAAGGCAGTGTATGGAGATGGAGAAAACCTGAAATCTTCGAACCCTGTAGACAAAAAGTCATCCACCGTTGTAGGTGAAAGTTGGATTACCTCATTTAGAAGACTAACCGCAGATAGATGAGAAGCATCGCCTTCAGCATTGGTCGCATCAGCAATGTTCGAATCGGATGTTACCTGCGTGCCTGTTTCCTCTCGTACCTCAGCAGTAGCAGTTTGCGTCTGTGAGATCTCAATGAGTGCTGTCATCAGGATTGGTAGCCGCTGGGGACAACACACAGCATGGGCCGTTACCGGGTCCAGCAGAGTATCGTTATCCGTACGCATGACTGATGGGAGTGTTAGACAGATGTCTAGCACACATTCTTTACCGCAAAGCAGGCAGCGTAGAACAGGTAAGATGCAATCTTGCCAGATTGGTCTGAATGACAGAAACCATGTGGTATTTAATTCTCGTAGACGAAGTAAACCTAAAGTTTGGACGATGTGCTCACGACACTTCATCTCCAATAGAGCTCTCTCTATGGTGCTCGGAGTGACGCTGAGGATTTGGCTTGCCATATCAGAGCAGTAGGAGCAAAAATAGGATCCCTGCAACAAGTACAAAAAGTAGTGGCAGTCCGCCAAACACAGAGTGCACGAAATTGGGAATTATTCCGAGGACTGCTTGAAAAGGTGCTAACAGTCCTGAACACACGGTCTTAAATACATGTACAATACCGCTCGTATCAGACATGTTTGATATGTTCCAAGATTTCTGAGAAATGTATTGGGTAGTTTGTATTCAAAAGGGCATGCATCTCGGCAGAAGTCCTTGCGACTTGTAGATCATAGGTTTCTTTGGCCGAGGTCAGTGGCAGTCTTTTCTCCTTTTTACCAGCAAAGGGCGGCAGTAGTACTATTCTTGATCCGTGGATTGCTAGGACAGGAACTGGTTGTCTGTAAGAAGGCTCAAATTCCTTCTTGTCCGCGATCTTTTCTCTGACTAGATCACCAAGCTTTGGGATCCAGACAGGCCTTGCTGGGACAGTTGGTTTTTCCCCAGTGGTGGTTGGCTTCAGGAACACGTTGCTTTGTTTCAATCTCGGTTCATTTAAGACCTGTAAAACAGCCAAACGATCTTTGATATCAAACTTATTATTTTCCACCACTGTGCCTTTCATGTCAAGGTCCGGATTCAACATTCTAGTTCTAAATAGGACTTCATATGGAGTGACACACCCTAGAGAACCTCTTGGCAAATTGTTTAATGAGCGTTGGACCCCAAAAATATGTTTGACCCACCCATCACATGAACCTAATACCCTAGCTGTTATAGACTGCTTTATGTTAATAACATACTAATGAGATTCCGGAGCACCAATAACATCTTGGATCCATCTCAAAATGGTTTCCGCCCTGGTCACAGCACTGAGACGGCTCCCTTGGCTGTGATAGATCATCTACGGACCATTCTCGATTCCGGTCATACGGTGGCACTGATCTTTCTTGATCTGAGTGCCGCATTTGATACGGTTTCGCGTGAGATTCTGTTACAGCGTTTGGAGGAAGCTGGTATGGTGGGCCTGGCACTGGAATGGTTCAGATAGTTTCTGACCGAAAGATCTTTCCGAGTGTCGTCCCCCGTCATTTCTTTCTCAGGCTCATCCCATCGATCAGGGGGAGCCTCACGGCTCTGCATTGAGCCCCATACTGTTTAACTTGTATGTTCAGCCTCTTGCAACGGTGGCCAGACACATGGGCCACACCATGGTCTCGTATGCAGACAATACGCAGCTGGTGGTGGCCCTCTCAGACGGTTCCACATTGGATGCTTCTAGGTTTAAGAGTGGCCTGGCTGCCGTTGCAGAGTGGATGACTATAAATTGCCTCCAGTTGAACGCTAATAAAACAGAGGTCCTGTTGGTGGGGAAGAACACGCGCTTGTGGAGTGAGCAATGGTGGCCAAACGCTCTTGGTAGTACCCCCACCCCTAAGTCAGTGGTTAAGAACTTGGGGGTATGGATGGATTCCACCCTTAGTTTTCAAGACCATACTAAAAAGTTGCCGGCACTTCCTTTGGCCTCCTCCGGGGACTTAAGCCCCTTTTGAAGTTCTTTGATCCACCTACGCGTCAGCTGATTGTTCAATCTGCCATTCTATCTAGATTAGACTACGCTAGTTCTCTCCTGTTGGGGGCTAATCAGACTGAGGTTATGTGGTTGCAGCGTGTTCAGAATGCTGCCGCTAGAGCCTTGTTGGGACTCCCGCGTAGTTGCCCCTCTGCTGGTGCCATCCGGAAGCTTCACTGGCTACCTATGGCTAAGCGAATCCAATTTAAGACACTTTGTCTATCTTTTAAGATCTTGAAGCTTGCCTCACCCAGCCTGTTAACTAACTTGCTTGCCCCGTATGTTCCTACTCGCCAGCTGCGCTCCTCAGGGCAGCATCTGGTTAGAGTTCCCCTGGCCGGGGGCCGTTCCTTTTGCTGCTTGGCAGCCAAGTTATGGAATGCTTTGCCTCTCCAGATCCGCAGGATGGAACGTTTGTTGAACTTTAGGAAAGCTATCAAAACTTTTCTCTTTCCCTCTGCCTAGTCATTTTTATCCTCTTACTTGTTCTATGCGCCTTCCTGTTCTGGTTCATAGCTCCGATCTTCTGAGGCTGGCAGCGCCGGGACGCTTCTTTGCTGAGGCAGATGCGCGCTATATAAATTCAGATAACATAACATGTCCCGGTTTTTTCTTTCCACAACAGAATTTCCCTCCGGATGGAATGGAGAAGAATACCGCAATGCTACGCCCAAACTGGCCATGGCTTCTTTGTAAGCTCGAGAGCTAAACGCAGGACCCTGGTCAGAATGTAGTGTGCCAATTGTGTATGTGCCGATAAAGACTCGCAAATCTTTTATAACAGTTCGAGCTTCAGCCGAGCGCTGAGGCCACATCCAAGGGAAACTGGAACACGAATCCACTGCGATCATGATATATTTATAGTTACCATCCCTTTGTAAGGGACCGCAGTGGTCCAGGTAAACACATGCTAATGGTTTATCTGAAATTAACAGGGGCGTCTGCGCAGGGCGTTTCACAGTAGAGACTTTCATCTTCTGGAATATTTTGCATTCCAAAACATAATTCCTGGTCTGTTTCCTAATGCCTGGCCACCAGTATCTCTGTTTTAATAACGATACTGTGGCGGAAACACCTGCATGAGCAGAGGCGACCCCTTCATGTGCTGCTAGGATTAGTCCTAATCTATGTTCCATGCTTGGTATTACCCTATCCCCCACTCCAGGAATTCGAGCACACGGAACATTGTTCGCATCAATTATATACGAGTTTGAGCGGAAACCTTTAGGTAACGTTGCACCGCTGCCTTTGCTTAAAGCATTGACAGCCAGTATTATTTCACTGTCTATTTTTGTTTTTGAACGAGTGATTGCAGCTACAGAAGCCGTTTGCACAGCCCCTTTTGCGGCTTCATCAGCCAATTAATTCCCTTCATCGTAAACGCCATCACGTTGATGAATCAACGTGTGTATCACGTGAGTGTTTTGTAGTCCGTTTCGCAACTGAACTACTTGTTCCCAAAGCGTTTTATGCTTGATTGTGCCACCTTTTGCATCTTTGAAACCATTTTGAAGCCGATTCTGTAAATATTCATTGCATGATTGAACACAATAAAAATTGCACACTAGGAGTGTGGGGAATTCGCGATCCGTATTTTCAAGTGCCATTTTAAATGCTTGTAGTTCAGCTCACTGAGCTGTACAATCTCCTAAAGATTGCATTTTTGTGACCATTGGTCTAAATTTGCCATCGAGCATATGACCTTTAACGATCGCGCATGCTGCACTATAAACTTGCTGGTTGTGCAGAGCCGTCAGTATAAATTATAAATTCGTACTGGTCAAGAGGGAGAATTTCAGTAGGCAGAGGAAATTCTTGTTTGTATTGCAGGAATGCTTGTGTTTTTAAATAAGGATCAAAAACTTATTCAACATCAGTTGCAGCAAGAGAATTAACCCACTGTATCCATCTTGGATGTAAAGCTTTTGCATTCGGAATACTCGCTTTTGTAACTGCCTCTAAGGCTGGTACAGGGGTTACAACCATAATGTGTTTCCCCTGTGGTAGGGCTCTTTCTTTTGCTACAGCGGTTCGAACTGCTGTCAGAATTTTTTCTGTCGATGTAAATTTCATTTCTGCTTGCGTATACAAATGTGATTTGTATGCAATTGGTACTTTTTCACCTTCGTTAAAAGTTAAGTGAATCCGCATTGACCCGGAATGATTCGGATCACTAAATTGCGTACGTTTACGCGTGTTTGTAAGTGTTTTGTTGCTATCATGTCAGCTTGAAGTGAACGCAGGATATCTGTGTGTTCCTGTGTCCAATGTGTGATTTTAAAATCAGGTTTGATTAATTCGTAGAGAGGTTTAACCCTTTCTGCGTAGTTTAAAATGTATGTTCTTCCAAAATTTTGGAAACCTAGAATAGACTGTAAGTTTTTCATTGTTTTTGGAGGTTGGAGCAGTACACACTTTTCTAAAAGGTTGGCTGCCAGGCTTTTGCCTTCACTTGATAGTTCATATCCAATTAAAAGGACGTTGAGATGGGCAATTCTCGATAAATTGAATTTATAACCTTCAGAGGTGAAGCCCAGTATAATGGTATTCACCCTGTTCAAGTGCCTGTTCAGGTCATCATCTGTCAGATAGATATCATCGACATATGACAATGCCTTGTCATCATAAATTTATAGTAACTGTTACCCTTGCTGAGAATAACCCTGGACTATTCTTGAATCCCTGAGGGAGACGACAGAATTGACGCTGGGTCCCTATTATTGAGAAAGCTATCAAATACCTACTTTCAGGTGCTATGTTTTGACAAAAGAAACCGTTCGAAATATCTAATGTGGTTTTATATTTTTTAAGCACAATGTTATTCCTTAATGCTGTACTATGTGCATTTTGCACTGCAAATGTTTTACAACAAGAATCTGAAAGAGACACGTTAGTGATAGATTCCTTACCTTAGAATAGCCCCAGGCGTCAGACTGGATCCGGAAAGTCCGGAAGCCAGCAAGCGCAGATCCGAATAGAGCATGTACCTTAGTCACTTTTTGACTACCATTTTGTGACTTTTGTCTCCCCCTTTTTCTCCTGGTGCACGTAGGGATGCCTGGCTTTAATTCTTGTGAGGCCTGCCTCGCAACATGTCGGTCGCGGATCCCCATGATGTTTGCCTCTACTGTCTGGAGGCTGACCATAACTCCCGGGACTGTCGAGCCATGGCCCCGGACGCCTTGAGGGAGCGGCACCGTAAGCTGCTGGAGGTCTGGCACACGTCCCAACGCTGCTCCAGGGACTATTCCCGGGACCGCTCGTGGGGCCGCAGTCATCGCTCTTCGAGCTCCAAGTCTTCGCCATCGGATTCCGGTAAGCGACGACATAAAAAGAAGTCGAGTGTGCTCGCTCTCCGACGTCCCCCAGTCGGCCCTCTGATGCAGACGAGGGGGACAGGGGCTCTGGCCCTGCGGCTCCTTTGGAGCCTGGGAGTCCCGCGGCCTACCTGCCTTACCCGGGTCCGTTGGCGACTACCGAACAGGTGCAAGAGTTTCTTGCCACCATGGACCGCCTTTTTAGGCCTTGGGCTCCCGCCGGCGCGCCTTCGGGCCCGTGTCCAGATCCTGTTGGCCCGCCGGCACCGCCGGCGGATCCAGCCTCGGCGCCACAGGATCCTCTGCCGTTGGCTCCGGCCCTGGCGGCACGAGGTCCGGTGCTGCCTGCTCAGGCCCCAGCGCCACCCTCTGCTCCGCCTCCGGTGCCGCAGTGGGTGCTGTTTGTCCCCCCCCTTGCCCCGATTCCAGGACCATTTCAAGCCTGCCTGGGATCTGCAGTGGGAGGCAGCCCCGGCCGGCGCCGTTTCCGACGCCGTTTGTCCCCTCTCCGGCTCTGCCGCCGCAACCGGTTCCTCCTGCGACGGAGGTGAAGGATGACTGGGTGGGGTCCGAGGTCCCTCTTGCCCGTCAATGTGACTCCGAGCAGGACTGGGTGGACGATCTGGAGGACGCCGGCGACCTCGATGTCTCTTCTGACCCGGAGTTTGACTCTTCCCCCGCCCACGATGGAGGAGGGCACTTCCTACACGATGGTGCTCGATCGGGCTGCTGAGGTCCTCAATCTTGATCTTCCTACTGAGGTGCTCCAGACGGCTTCGGCTTCGTCGGAGCCTCTGCTTCCCTCCAACCAGTCCCTCACCGACGTCCTGTTGGGCACTTGGTTGCGACCGGCCACAGGCGCCCCTGTGGATAAAAACATCGCCAGGCGTCACCGCCCGGCGCCTGGTGATCCCGCGTTCTTGACCACTCATCCCACGCCTGAGAGTATGGCCATCCAGGCCTCAACGTCACAGAGTGCCTTTCCCACGGCTCGGCCGGATAAGGACTCTAAGAAGCTGGAGCAGTTTGGTAAGCAGTTGTTCAAGTCGGCCAGCTTGGGGCTGCGGCCGGTGAACACCGCCTGTTTCTTGGGCCACTATTCCCATGTGGTGTGGGACATGGTTGCTCAGGTGTTACCTCAGTGTCTCGAGGAGGTCCATGCCGTGCTTTCCCAGGCAGTTGCTGAGCGTAAGGATGCGGCTAAGTTCGCCATTCGGCGTGGTCTGGACACTGCTGACTCGTTGGGCAGGGCGATTTCTACGACTGTGGCGCTGCGTCGCTGCTCTTGGTTGCGATCCACTGGGTTCTAGCCTGATGTCCAGAGCTTGCTAATGGACATGCCCTTTGATGGCACTCACCTGTTTGGCGATAAGGCTGACAGCGCGCTGGAGTGCTTTAAGGACTCACGGGCCACGGCCAAGTCCTTAGGTCTTTCCACGTAGAGTCCAGCCACTCCTGGGTTTCGCTCCTTTCATTGCCAAGGCAGAGACGCCCAGGCACGTTCCTTCAACAAGCCTGTGCAGAACCAGCCTCAGTGTGGACGCGGCTTCCACAGGGGCGGCTCTGGGAACCAGCGTGGGGGGCAATCCACCTCCGCTGCTTCTACCTCCAAACCATCCTAATCCGAGCTTTGTGGGGTACCCCACGCCAGTGGGTGGCAGGGTCCGTCACTACCTCCACCACTGGCGTGATATCACACCAGACGAGTGGGTGTTGCAGATCATCCGCAGGGGTTATTCTCTTCCCTTTCAGTCCACCCCTCCAGCCATGCCACCTCGGTGCCACCGCATGTCGAGGGATCACTTGATGCTTCTCCACCAGGAAGCTACGGCCCTCTTGGCCAAGGAGACTATCGAGCGAGTTCCTCGGCCAGAAGTAGGGATTGGTTGTTATTCCCACTACTTTCTGGCCCCCAAGAAGGACAAAGGGGGCCTGCGCCTCATCTTGGAACTCCGTAACGTCAATGGCTTCCTCCGGAAGGAGAAGTTCAAAATGCTGACTCTGGCTCAGGTCTTGGCTGCCCTCGACGCTGGAGACTGGATGGTAGTATTGGACTTGCAGGATGCATATTTTCACATCCCCGTCCTGCCGGCCCACCGGTGTTACCTGCGGTTCACGGTAGGCCAGGAGCATTTTCAGTTTGCCGTGCTCCCCTTCGGCCTTACCAGTGCCCCTCGGGTGTTCACGAAAGTGATTGCGGTGGTCGCAGCTCACCTGCGCAGGTTTGGGGTGTCAGTCTTCCCCTACCTCGACGACTGGCTGTTGAAGGCGGGCTCGCCCCAGGCAGTTGTCCACCACCTTCAGACTACGGCCGACCTCCTGCACTTGCTGGGGTTCTCCATCAATGTGCCGAAGTCGCACCTGAGTCCCTCTCAGAAGCTTTCCCTCATTGGAGCAGTTCTGGATTCTACGCGGTTTCAGGTTTATCCTCCCGAGCAGCGAGTCCGGGATATTCAGGCTATGATTCCGATCTTTCAGCCTCTGTCCCGGGTGTCAGTCAGGATGACCCTCCGGCTCCTGGGCCTGATGGCCTCCTGCATCCTGCTAGTGCAACATGCCAGATTGCATATGCGGGCTTTACAGTGGGACCTGAAGTTCCAGTGGGCGCAGCGTCAGGGCAACCTGTCCGATCATGTCCAGATCTCGGAGGGCACTGCACGACAATTGCAGTGGTGGCTCACGAATCGCGATTGGGTCAAGGGCAGATCCCTCTCCCTTCCCCAACCAGAGCACACAGTAGTGACGGACGCGTCCCTCCTGGGATGGGTCGGCCACTTGGGAGAGGCGGAGATCAGAGGACTCTGGTCTCCGGCGGAGTCCCGGCTCCATATCAACCTCTTGGAGCTTCGGGCGATCCGGCTTGCACTGAAAGCATTCCTTCCCTCTGTCCGGGGAAGTGTAGTGCAGGTGTTCACGGACAACCCCACCGCCATGTGGTATTGCAACAAACAGGGTGGGGTGGGGTCCTGGGCCCTCTGTCAGGAGGCTCTGCGCCTCTGGACGTGGCTGGAACATCAAGGCATTTCCTTGGTGGTTCAACACCTGGCAGGTTCTCTGAATGCCAGGGCGGACGAACTCAGCCACCGGTGCTTGATAAATCACGAATGGCATCTACACTCGGACGTGGCGTAAGGTCTCTTTCAGCAGTGGGGAGAGCCTTGGTTCGATCTATTCGCCACCGAAGAGAACGCGCAATTTCCAAGGCGGCACTCGCTCGGCGACGCTTTTCGTCGCGAGTGGAGTTGCGGTCTTTTGTACGCCTTTCAGTCTATACCACTTCTGCCCAGAGTGCTGAAGAAGATTCGGTGCGACTGGGCCCAAGTCATCCTTGTGGCTCCGGATTGGGCCCGAAGATACTGGTATCCCGAGCTACTCAGCATGGCGGTCGATCCCCCGATCCGTCTGCCTCTTCGGGAGGATCTTCTGTCGCAGCAGCAGGGGACGGTCCTCCACCCAAACCTGTCCAGCCTCCACCTCCATTCATGGAGATTGAGCCGCGGCAGTTGACAGCTTTCGATCTTCCTCCCGAAGTCTGTGATGTCATTCTGGCAGCCAGGCTTCCCTCCACTAAGTTGGTATTCGCCTGCAGGTGGAACAAGTTTGTGGCATGGTGCACAGCAAAGGCTGTGGATCCCCTTTCTGCGCCTCTCTCTGAAGTTCTTCTGTTCCTCCTTTCTTTGGCCTAGCAGGGCTCTGCTCCGGGCACTATCAAAGGTTATCTTTCGGCCATCTCCGCCTTTTTGAGGCTTCCAGATCAGCCTTCTCTCTTTAAGTCCCCGGTTGTTAACCGTTTCCTTAAAGGCATTACGCACACGTTTCCTCCTGTGCCATTCTTCATGCCTCAATGGGACTTGGATCTCGTTTTTAGGTCTCGGCTAGCGAAGGCTGCGCTTGCGCAGTCTCGCTCGCGAGATTTAATGACTTGGAGAAGAGGGGCTTGAACCCGCCCCTCTTCTCCCCTCTTCTCCATTGGCTGGCCTCCCGTCCTTTTCGGATTCGGGGCGTGTTTTTTGCTACTTTTCTCATTTTCTCCTCCAGCCAATGGCAAGAGGAGAGAAAAGAAAAACACGCCCCCGAATCCGAAACCGCCGCTGCCTTTCTCCGAGGCATTTCTGCTTTGCCTCGGAGAAAGGCGGCGGCGCTGGGACTGATTTCTTTAGGTGGTCGGCAATCGTCTTGTCCCGTGGCTGCACAAATCGGCCACCGCGCTGGCCCAAAAATATCAGCCCACAGCTGCGACGCCGATGTGGGCACATTCCGACCCTGGCACACACAGCTTTAACGTTCACCACCTTTTAAGCGTTCTTCATGCGCTTGGGGGGCTGGGCTTGTGTTCACCACCTTTTAAGCGTTCTTCGTGCGCTTGGGGGGCTGGGCTTGCTTTCGGCTTCTTTCGGTAGTCCGTGCTGCGCGTTGTGTGCTTCTTTCGGAGAGGGTGGGTCTTATTTTTGCTTTTCAGTCCTGAGAAAGTCAACGGGATGCGGAAGTGAAGTGACTGGTGGACCACAGCGAGCCTATGACCCGCACAGCTGCTGGTGAGTAGAGTTGGCAGAGCGGCTTCGGGTTTGGCCTTTGGGAGGGAGGGGGGGGGGGGGGCAACAGCGCCTGTGACGCAGTCCTGCGGCAAGAAACACCGGGTCTGTAGCAGGGTCACGAGCGACAGTGTTTCCTTGTGTTGTTCCCTACTCACTGCTTTCAGACCAGAGTTATACCGGGTCCTCCTTCGCCACTGTGTGCATGGCCTTTTTATTGCCCCCTCCTTGGGACCATGCTGGTGGCACACCCTCCAGGCATACTGTCTTCCTCCCTTGTCCTGCTCCCCATCCATCGCAAAGAAAAGGCGGGAAGCTCCCGTATTCTCCACACACACGTAAGCTTTTAATGATAATGCTTTAAGCTAACCGGACATGGCACAGGTGTGATACGTGATGCCACCCAGTAGCGTGGTAGCAGGCTAGGCAGGTGCACTTTCATGGCATTCCATTCCAAAAATAACATTACAAAAATAATCTCTGATGGAGTTAGTATAGTAGCTATTCATATATCAGAATCCTTACCATGCCGGTGTACAATACATTGCAATAATAGTCAAAGTACAGTGCAAATTGCTGTAAAGGACGGTTAAGGTATATAGCTGGAAAAGCAATTAACATAGTCCGTAAGTGTGAGCTAATGACAAAGTTATAATAGAGAAATAGGCACATTTGAAATCGTACAATGCAGCAAAAATGGCTTTTTCTGAAAAGGTCGATGAAATTTCCTTAGCTTGTTGCTAGGGAGACGGGAGAGCTTCCCTTCCAGATATTTGCCAGCAAATAAGGGGTGATAGTGATTTTGTGTCTGAACTCGGGGGTTCGGTATGAAGAGGGGACATAGAAATCATTTCCCTCATAGCGCAGGCGATTTGTACTAGGTCCGGGCGAAATGCAGGTGTAACTTCGTGAACGTCATGTTACACTTATTGAAATTTGCTAAATTTCGACAGTACACAACATAGCATAATTACGTGCCGTTCACAGTAATATTTGGTAGTCCAAGCTCACGAATTATGGGAATGGCCAGAACGCTAGTGGCTGTTGCTTCATGCCACTTGTGTTTTTCACAGCAGAATGTCTGTCCGTCAAAATGCCTGTTGCTCCCACCCTTTCTTATATATTCAAAAGCGCGTTGCCGCATGGCATATTTATTTAGATTTAACCGCTACATGTATTTCAGTTTAATGCGTTGCACCTACTTTACCCAACACCCATTCTTTAGACTGTGGCATTGGTTCACTTGTTTGTTTAGCAACCATACGCCCCCGCCCCTCACCGCACCAAAAATGTCCCGCGTGACGAATTTCTACTTTCAGTTTCTATTTTCTGTTAATTGTGCTGATCGAGGGAGGAAGAGAGAGCAGCGAAGAAAGCCCACAGACACTACTAATTACCCTCTGCAAACTCTAATCTTTTTTTCAATTAAAACTCTTTCCTTCCCTCTTATGAAGGGGAGGGAGGAGGACAGAGATTGGAAGGGAGCAAAAAAGCAGGAGGGGATGGAAGAAGGAGGAGGGGGCGAGAGAGCACTGGATGCCGCTCTAGCTGACACAGAAAGCAGGGTCCGCCTCTTTTCCTCCTCTTCCTCCTCTAGCAGTGTGTGGTTTGTGTTTATGCCAGGCCGTGGTCAGTCCCTCTCGATGTCGTGTTCACCCAGGGGGAGGGAAACTGCAGCCAGGAGGAGGGGATTGAGAGAGAGCGAGAGACAGCCGTAAACCAAAACAAGCATTTACAATGCAACAGTCTCGGCATTGTTAAAGTTAGAGCTATTGGCATTGCTCATGACATTATTTTTGTTTATGTTTTTGTTTTTAAAACATGTAAAGAAACGGCATTGTTATTTACAATGTCAATAGCTTAATCAGTGAGTGTGTGTGGGTGGCTCTGTGTGGGTGGGTGGCTCTGTGTGTGGGTGGGTGGCTCTGTGTGTGTGTGGGTGGGTGGCTCTGTGTGTGTGTGGGTGGGTGGCTCTGTGTGTGTGTGGGTGGCTCTGTGTGTGTGTGGGTGGCTCTGTGTGTGTGTGGGTGGCTCTGTGTGTGTGGGTGGCTCTGTGTGTGTGGGTGGCTCTTTGTGTGGGTGCAAATGCAATAGGTCTCGCATTTGAGAGTGATTAAGCTATTGACATTGTAAATAACAATGCTGTTTCTTTAAGTGTTTTAAAAACAAAAACATAAACAAAAATAATGTCATGAGCAATGCCAATAGCTCTAACTTTACCAATGCCGAGACCATTGCATTGTAAATGCTTGTTACCTATCTGATGTGCGCTTCTTTCGACCCCCTTCATACCTGTCCTTTACATCTTCTTACTCAAAAGACGGCTTTTCTGGTCGCTATCAGCTCTGCCAGAAGAGTGAGTGAGCTCCAGGCTCTTTCTTCCAAACCTCCTTTCCTATCTGTTCATCCGGAAAATGTGGTGTTAAGGACCCGTCCATCTTTTTTGCCGAAGGTGGTTACGCCCTTCCACATCGGACAGACCATCACTTTGCCTACCTTCTTTCCGCATCATTCGAGAGAGGAAGATAGGCTCCACCGTCTGGACCCAAAACGTGCGCTCGCATTCTATCTGAAGCGTACCCAGCAGTTCCGGGTGGATGACCAGCTCTATGTTGGCTACGTGGGCACCAAAAAAGGTCGGGCTGTGCACAAACGGACCATCTCTCGTTGGGTCGTTCTGTGGCTAAGAAGGAGCCTCCTGTGGTGCTGCGTGCCCATTCTACCAGGGCAACTGCAGCCACTACTGCCTTGGGACGTGGCGTCCCCTTGCAGGACATTTGTCAGGCAGCTACGTGGGCCTCGCTGCACACGTTTACCAAGCATTACTGCCTTGACAGTCAGGTCCGGAGAGACGGCTTCTTTGGCCGTTCTGTTCTCCGTGACTTTTTGGTGTAATCTTTTCGCAGACCCACCACCGGGGTTGGTTTTGCTGATCATCACTAACATGTCTTTCAGATGCACAAGTTACTACTTGTGTAACGATATATCTATAAGAGACATTTGTGATAGATTCCTTACCGCCCCACCTATCCTCACCGTTCTGTGAACTGATTCTAGGGTTAAGGTCATCCCCCTTTCAGGTCCCTAGTTTCATGGCACCAGTGCTCAGTTTCTTGCATGGCTCTGCGTTCCTGGCGTGGAAAGTCATGTACAGAACTGAAGTCAGCGCGCATGGGTGGCGCCTAAGTAGTCTCTGTGACGTCATCCCGGCGCATACGATGCCAGTGACGGACGCTGAGCCGCACGACGCCTCCTACTGACGTGCAATGGTACTGCTACAAAAAGACTTTCCGGATCCAGTCTGACACCTGGGGATATTCTAAGGTAAGGAATCTATCACTAACTAATGTCTCTTACAGATATATCGTTACACAAGTAGTAACTTGTGTGTTTAGGTGCCTGTAATCCAAAACTAGACGATATGTGTTGTCTGGTTGCAAACAGGAAACAAAGGATTGTTCATTGATGAGGTGCATGTTTCAATCACCCCTTTGGTATTCAAGTTGATCTAAGATCTCCTGACCTCTTTTTTAGCTTCTTGCGTAATTGGATACTGCCTTTGTGCAGTTGGTTGATTTTTTAACTGGATCTTATGGTGAAGTGAGTCCTCATCCCATCCTACATGATTTTTGTATAATTCTGGGGCTTGGGCCACTGCCCATTTCCTGGCATAAGTATATTTTAAATGTACTGGAACATGGTTAGAGAAGGCTGGCATAATGATGTATTTGCCATGTGGGCACTCTTTGACAAATTCTGGTGGCCAGTCCCGTTCTGCTAGAAGTATATCATAACCCTTTGAAAGTCGCTCCCAAAAGAGTGCTTTCACTTTTCTTGGTATGTCTCCCTCCATCCGGAGTGTTATTTAATATAACCTTTGTGGAGAACTAACCCTGGTGTCTGCAGTTTCAACTCAAATGTCTTCATTCAGGTCCACTGTCTCCGGAAGTCCCTTCAGATTCTGGCGATCTATTGATACTTCTGCTGCGCTGTCCAACATTGTCTGAGCCCATTCTCCGTCCTTGAGTTGTGTTCTCAGAATCCTCGTTTTTCTGAACGTGTTGATCGTCTTTGGACTTCACGCGTTTTTCTTTTTGATCTCACCGTCCTCTTCTTTCGGATGTCTATGACGATATCTGTATCTTGATACCTGTCAGGTTTTCTCAAATTATCCCTATCCCTATTCCTGAATTTATACCACCTTTCAGAGGGCTCCTTTTGAGGAGATCTACCTCTGGATTGAGAATCTTTCTCTTTTGAATGTTTGTTATTTTCCCACTTCTTATTAGAAGAGGTAGGATTGTTTTTAGTAAAGGCCTTTTCAGAACTTTCAGACAGTTGTGGTTTAACTGGTTTCCCTCCCAAACTGTCTCGGCCTAATTCTTCATAGGATTTTTCAATTATTCTGGCTAGTTCTTGTTTTTTTTTTTTTTGTCAAACCACTTTAATCGATTAATTAAAATCCTAAAAGTACATCACAATAATTCATACAAATAAAATGCATTACAATATAAAATGTTTCATAAGAGGATCAACCAAGCCAATAAATGTGCCCCTAGTGTCAAAATCCGGACTGAGCATCAAGTTTTTTCCTTTTCCTTACCGCAGTTACCAGAAAGTTAGCAATATTAAAAATGATCCATGGGCAGTCAAGTAATTGAAGATACATCAGTGCTGGTTTAACTTGATAAAAACCTCTCCCTTGAAACAATGGTAAAACATACTTCGCACTGCTTACAGTATAGTGACTACAGAATAGGATAAAGTGCGCAGTGTCTTGGATTGAGCTGTCGTCGCATTTACAAATAGCAGCATCTTCTGGTTTGCACCAACCTTGAAAGCTCCCTAGATTAAAATGTATTAGGTTAAAACGGAATCTAGTCAACAGCCAGCGGTGAAAATGATTCGTAACTAACTTAAGATAAGGCTCAATCTGGGGGGAGGTTATTAGTAAGAAATGGGCCCTTACAGACACTTAATTGAGTTCCTCCCCCTCCCGCTCTAGAGACCTTAAATTCAAGAATTGAACTTTAATCTGGTTAACAACCCCCTTAGTAATCGTTTCTGTGTTGTCATAGATCTCAGGGTGCCCTAGATTACAAAATGATTTCTTGATATACAGGAGCCACGGGATGTCAAACGCTCTTATCTAAACCCATACAGTCTTTTAAGATCAGTCGGTTTAGAGAGAGTTCAGGGTTCAGCGATATTTTCAACCAGAATAATAAAGGGGCCAGACTTATACGATCAGAAACATAATCCATTCCTAATTCTTGGTGTATTGAGAAGGTGGAGGAAGACTGGGGGACGGAGAGGAGTGAGCGAAAGATTTTATTTTCTACAGTTTGAACACCCTCCGCTTTTTTGTACCCCCAGATAGCGGCACCGTAAACCGCTAAAGCTAGACATTTCGCCCTATAGATGGCAAGAACTGCCTCACATGGCTTGCCGCCCAAGCGTCGAGCAAAACTTAGTATAGCTGAGGAAGCTCTGCCTACGTTATTCTTCTTGGCTAAAAGCTGAGGGGTCCATGAACACCTGTCATCAAACAGGACCCCCAGGTAGGTAAATACCTTTACCTTTGTAACCTCTACTTCGTTACAATAAAAATGTTTGCCTCTGTTTTTGAGGGACATAACATGCGATTTAGTGCTATTCACCACTAAATCCAGGGAACTCATGAACTCCCCAAAGGAGTTCAGTAGTCGCTGTAATCCCAGAGGGGTACGGGCCAATAGAACAGAATCGTCCGCGTACAGAAGAACAGGTAAGCTACTGCTCCCTATACGCGGTATATCCAAGCAGGCCTTGCCTAGGGTGATATCTAACCTATTGATGTACAAGGTAAAAAGTAGGGGGGCCAGGATGCAGCCCTGGCGGACCCCTCTAGACGATTTAAAGTGTTGTGTGCATTTCCCCTCATGGGACACCCTTACTGCAGCATGTAGGTCTTGGTGCAAATCCGCAAGAAAATGGACTAGGCAAGGATCAATCCCCAAATCCAGTAGGATCGTCCACAGCTTGTTGTTGTTCTGTTACATCAAATCCCCTTAATTTCTGGCGGATTGCCACTGATGCTGCTTCTCCTTTAATATTAGATAATATTATTGATGAGACCTGGTCAAAATGTTTCAGTAACTTCATACCTAAATTCAGAGCAGTATTCGTTTTGAATTTGTTTCAGGACATCAGGTATTACCGCCATAGACTGAACACCATTGGTTTTAGTGTAGATAGCAGCAAAGACTGTGCCCCAAGTGGTGCAGTCTTCCAGATGTGGTGTTATCCCCATTGGTAAACAGATTGTTAGAATTCTAGGTTTCTCATAAGGGCTGGTATTAGGAAATTCCGCTTCGATTTGAGTAATTTTTTGAGCTACCCAGAACGGAATTTGTTCACGTTTTGTGGGCATTTTACCCATGACTGCATATAAAGTCTGTGGTGTGATTTTTAGCGCATTCTCCTGGTGAGAGGTTTTTCTTGGAATGGCTATTGTTGGTTGGACTGTGAAAGTCCGCATGACATATTGAACCAATTGTCTACATATTTTGATTAACTCCTTGATTTGAGCAAGTAATTCATCATTTGACATTTCTTCAAGGTCCGGATGAGGTGTGTAGCTGGCTAAAATCGGCCATGTTGCTTCTGGTCTACCTAGTGGACCGAGCATGGTAATGTGATTGTAATGTTTTAGGGCGCCTCGTATGTGAGTGGAATTTCAATATCCTTGAAAGGAATATATTCCTCAGGTGGTTCATCTTCTTTGTAGAAGTGAAGAGTTTTAGTTACTGGATTTGATTCTGGGAATACTATCCATGAATAGAATACCTCTGTCTGGTGAGATTCATGTGCCTCTATCACAAAAACTGCTCTACCACCTCTTGATGTTAGGCCATGGTTTATAAGTTTTAGAGTGATGGCTCGCCTTAAATTTGGAGCGAGGATTTTCGCATTTTCATCGGTTTCATTAAAACCTGTATAATCAAAAGCTGCTGCGACATCATCTGGTACAGCTCCACCGGTTCCGGTGTTATTATCCCCGTTTTGGGACATTTGTTTAATGAAAATTGCAGAGGAAGTTTCAAGGGAACAAAGATAAGGTGCACAATATTTTGGAACACTGTGTCCTTCAACGTTGAACAAACCAAACAGCTAATACATAGGATTTTTGTCCTACTCAGCTATGGCGGATGTTATCCCTACCCACTCCAGACATCTTATGGAGTATTAAGAGTACGGGTCTCTGAGAAAAGCACGACTGAGTTACTTCAGTATCTAGTGTTAAATTAGTGCCTTACCAAACCATTGGGCGCCATGTAGTGTAGTTCCTATATCCCCGATAGGCTCTGCGCATTGGAATAATATACACTATAGTTTTGACATAGGACTGAGGTAGTATGTCTCTATCGAGTACATTAAACTTAATTACTTGTGTGTGCCTGCTAACTCAGAGGTCACTAGAAAACTTCTCGAATAAACAAGAAGGGATTAGTTTCTGACAACCGCATAAACATGACAACTTAATTTCCCTTAGAATCGGAACAATCTCAGAATCGTGGAAACAATAGATAAGTTTCACTCAGTCAATCGTGCATGCTTCGTTTCTACAGAGTTACACAGAAATAGACGGGCGTTTCAATAAAAAGGGTTTATTGAACAGTCTTATTTCTCGTGAAAGAGGTATGAACTGCTACAATCATAAGACAGAATACGAAGTATAATATATACAGCGTTACCAGTAAGATAAAATAATACTGCAATAGCATGGTGTCTAGTTTAGCTATAGTTGCCAAGATTTGCCAAAAGTCCCTCTAGGTTCTAGTCCGCTCCATACCTTGGAACGAGTGAAGTTGGAATGTCTTTCCGAGTCTCGATCTCTAACACCCCGCAAGGGGAGTCAGAAACACTGGAACTGGATTCTCCTCGAGGAGGATGACAGTGTCTGGTCAGTGCGTCAGGCGGGGACTTGACTTCCTTCCGAACTTGCCGTAGCTACCCACGTCGTGCAAGTAGGCAGCTGAACCGTGGTTTGCCATGGTAAGTGAAGGTATATTTATACCTTGAAGGTGTTTAGGATTGCCAGTATTGACGTAAAAGTTGGGCAGAAGAACGTCATGAATGAACCCCTAAGGAATAGATCATGCATAATAAATGAGTTCTTGGAGAAATCAATATCCAAGCAAGGGGAAGTTCTATAGGCTTAAGAGTCTGGTTTTCCAAGAACTCAGCGTAACGGGTGTAGGTGGCCATGCTTGTATTTGGTTAGCATTGATAATGCCTAAATAAGGGAAGGATTTCTATGCCTAAATATGGGCAATGCGAATTGTACCTATATAAGGACATAAATCGGGAAACCTATATTCGGTATCTAAATCGACACACAACACTTTCCTATAGCTGTTGTCAATCATCATATTTATCGGCGACATGCCTGTAATCGAAAGTGACTTGAGTAGGATGTTACAAGGTATATTTAGTACTGAAGGGCTGATATCCTTTAGGGGGCGTGGCTAAATATTCGTTAAGTGTGTACTTTTCGGGGGCGTGGCTAGCAGCCAACGAAGATGGCCGCAGCCTAGGAGAGCTCTGTGATCGGAGGTGCTCCCTGATAATCCTGTCATTTATCCGACAGCTTATCGCGATCCAAGTGCTGAAGTACGTACCGGAACATCTCCTGCACAGCTGATGCCAGTTTGAGTTCTGTGGAAACAACCGGCAGTGACTTAGACTATGGTGAAGCAATTGCGGCCTGGGCGCCGAAGAAAAGCCGGGGCCTCGCGTAGATCGATCTCGGATGCGGGTGAAACTCTTAGATTCACGCAGATGTGAAAGAGACCGGGACAACGCATATAACCCCAGCGACCGCCGCAGGCTAGACTGCACGACACGACGTGTGGAGATTGGACGCTTCTGCCCAGGCCGGAACAGACTCCCGGGCACCGCCCCGGTCTGTAAGCCCGGAGGAGAAGAATCGTGTCTCGGGGTCTCTCTGGGGCCCGGGGCGAGTGCGTCCTCTGCCACTAGGATTGAGTGACTAATCCGGGCATAGGCGAGGTACCGTGGGCGGCATACTGGAGGCCTACGTCCCGTACCACTATCCCTAACGCGCTGCTGAGGTGCGCTCTCGGTGCCGGCTGCCGCTCGGAAACGGGACATGGCTGATTCGAGCCGACTCAGCAAAGTTTCTTCTGTGGGGGATTGAACCATGACTGAGCGACTCTGCACTCCCTGGGCCATTAAAACACTTGCGTCCACAGGCCATCACCAGGCAGTCCTACGTTAAGCACTAAAATACGCAATTGACACCAAGTAAGTATTGGCGCACATCTCTTGTGCTAAACTGAACCACGAGATCCCGGTGGGAGCTACGATAATGGGAGACACCAATACAGCGAGGAGCTCCAACAAGTCAGGGAGCCAAGCCAACACTGGTAGAGCCTAATAGAGTTGCAGGAAGCGACATAACCCGCAGAGGGTTCCGGGTGGAGACAGCCCTGATCACTACGCAGGATTGGAAAGACTCACCCGTAACACAGCCTGCTATTGGACACGCACAGGCGGAAACAGGAAAACCGAAAGGCAGCGGGTGGACATTGTTCCCGCAGGCAGGCAGCGGTGACTACTGTGTCTTGCCCCTCCCCGTGACTGGCTGCACCGGCCTGTGTGCTGGACATCATGGGAGGACATGGACAACGCGCGGTGGAAAGCAACAAGCTGGACAAATATACCCATCAAAAAGACTAGCCAGTTACACAAGAGACACCCGCAGAACACGGCGACAGCGCACAGACCGTGAAACTTAAGGATGACACCCTACAGGGCGTCATGGCCGCCCTACACCAGATACAAACATCTATTGGCACTATCTCCACAGACATTACACTACTGCGTGCCGATGTTTCCAAGATGAGTACGAGAATAGCGGAGGTTGAAATTACCACAGAGGCTCTTTCCACAGACACAGTGACTTTACTACAGCAAGTCCGAAAACTGGAACTGGCACACAAACAAATGGCAGACAAGCTCGACGATCAAGAGACAAAATAGCGTGCGCCTGGTTGGTGTACCGGAGAGTGTGCGGGGACCGGCCTTCGACCTCTTCATGGAAGACCTCATTAAGACTCAATTACAGCCGCGTGGGCTGTCCAACTTCTTCTCAGTGGAAAGAGCTCACCGAGTTCTTGGAGGAAGACCTCGGCCGGGGCCCCATCCCTGCCAGGCCCATACTAGCACCCCTTTTCAATTTCTGAGACCTGGATGCAATTCTACAGGCAGCGCGCATTGCCCCACCAATACATGTTGAAAACTGCATGGTGACCTTTTATCCAGACTACACGTCAGCGGTGACCAAGCAACAACGTAATTTCTTGGAAGTCAAGAAAGAACTGCGCAAGCGGGAGCTTAAATACGCAATGCTGTTCCCTCCAAAGCTGAGGGTGGAGGCAGAAGGAAAAACCTGGTTCTTTACCACGCCTGAGGAAGCCCGTGACTGGCTGGAGGGATGTCACCTGGCCGCAGGGCCCAGAAGACCGGGACAAAGACAGATCTCCGACCATGACGTCTGCGCAGTTGGGAGCAAAGGAATTTGAGACCTCAGGTGGCACGCGACAGAATGCGGACGAAACCTCAGACTGAGATAGTGTTTCCCGGACCTTGAGACTCCGTGATGACAACTTCCGGCGAAGTGGACACAAAGCCCGGACAACGCTGTATTTTGCTGTGAGAGGTCCAATGCCCAGGTCGTAATAAACACCGAACTGTTGTCGCTGAAGACATTTGTAATTGCAGCTGTGCTATTGAACTGTGGGTTTATGGCCGTTATAATACACACAACTTAGGGGGGGACCTGAGGAGATCGATGTACGGCTCTCCCCCCTTCACGCAAGTACAAAGTTCTGGGAATCAAGCACTCTGCTAAGTTGGGGTGGCGAGTAGTTCTAAGTCCGCATTGCAGGGAGGGGGGTAAGGGTCAGTTACGAGGGTTATTGTTTGGTTTCTTACAGATACATAGAAATTTAATAGAAGGCATGCATGGTGGCAACATGAAGTGGATAATACAGGGCGCTCTACACCCTTACATAGATGATGTCACATATGACACGCACACAGACACACTCACTGACGTTCCAAACACCCAATCCCCGAACTCTAGGGGGATGCCTCCTCCTTTTACTGTGTTGTCCTGGAATGTAAATGGATTGGGTGACAAGATAAAGAGGGGACTGGTCCTTCAATATATTAAACCTGCTGTGGCACTGCTACAAGACTCACACTTGACGGGCTCGGCCTGTAGGGCCCTGGATAGATGGGGCTACAAAATGGCAGTGCACTCTGAATTTACCTCTGGTTCTCGGGGGGTGGGGATCCTGGTTAACAAACGCTTCCCACTGATACTCACTGGGTCTTGGACAGATGATCAAGGACGTTTTGCAGCGATATCATGTCAATGAGAAGGGCACTCATATAATCTAGTATCAGTCTATATCCCACCGACGCTGCATCAGGCAACCTTCCCGGCACTGGGGAAATTTTTACTATCACTCCCGCAGGGTGAACTCATTGTGGGAGGGGACTTTAATGCTACGATTGACACATCCTTGGATAGAAAACCCCCTATAGACCCTAGTAGTGCAAACCTCAAATTAGTGGACTTTGTTGAAGCTATTGGTCTCATTGATGTCTGGGGAACCAGGCACCTACAGGACCGACAGTATACCTTCCACTCTGGAGTCCATAATAGTCTTTCTTGAATAGACTACATATTTACATTGGCTGCGGGGCTGGTAAGGATATCAGAGATCCTATGCTTACCCAGGGGCATCTCTGACCACTCGCCAGTGCACATCGCATATGCATCCCACACCACAGTAAGACGCCGACTATTCCCACTACACCCTAGATTTCTTAAAAATCGAAAGATTGGGAAGGGTCTGCTTACATCCACAGAGCAATATTTTGCCGAAAATTAACACTCAGTATCCTCTCCGACGAAGCTGTGGAAGGCATATAAAACTGTATTACGTGGCCAGACAATCTCACTAGTTGTAAGGCATAAAAAGTTGCAAAGACAGCAGATTGAGATTTTAGAACAAGGAGTAGCCAGGCGGAGGCCAATCATACCATGGACACTGATGATGACACGGCGCATAGGTTGCATTTAGCACAACAGGAATACAGGGCCTTTGCATGGGAAGAAGCGAAATCCAAACTCCTCAACACGCAGCATACTATTTATGAACTCGGTGATAAAGCACGCAAGCTCCTAGCCTGGCTGGATAAAAAGGAAAGAGCTAGCCGATGGGTAGCCCAACTCAAATTAGAGAATGGGACTATGACTTTAGACCCTCAGAAAATAATTGACACATTAGCCAGCCACTGCAAAACAATATATACGCCCACAGCCACAAACACAGCAGAAGACAATCTAGCCTTCCTAAAAGACATCAAAATGCCCACACTATCTAGTGACGCTACTCAAGCGTTGGAAGCAGATCTAATTCCAGATGAGCTCACCTTAGCGATAGGAGCACTGCATACGGGAAAAGCCCTAGGACCTAATGGCATCCCAGTACGACTCTCTAAAAAAGCAGCAACTCAGCTTACACCACACCTACTTAACATGTACATAGAAAGTTTAAAAACAGGAGAGCTGCCTAGAGATCAGCGCCTAGCGACAATAGTTGCAATCCATAAGCCGGACAAGCTGCCGGAGGAATGCATGTCCTACAGGCCGATATCTTTGCTAAATCCAGAAGCTAAAATACTGGATAAAACACTGGCCATGAGACTGCAGCCTTACCCTTACAACAGTGATCCATCCGGACCAGTCCGGATTTATGCCAAACCGAAACACAGCATTGAATCTCAGGAGACGTCATAGTGTTATGGCGTGTAGGTCTACTATTGAAGAAGACTCAGTTATTCTCTCCCTAGAAGCGCGCATGGCATTCGACATGGTCGAATGGCCCTTTCTTTTTGCAGTCCTCCGACATATGGGTTTCGCCCCAAATTCTGCGACTGGGTGCAATTGCTTTATAGAAAACCCCGGGCGAAAGTTGTGGTTAACGGTCGCATCTCAGTAGACTTCCCTCTGGGAAAAGGAACGAGGCAGGGCTGCCCCCTCTCACCACTCTTATTTGCAATAGTGCTGGAACGATCCCCTTCGCGTTCTATTAACTGCCTATTGGATATATGCGCCGCATATGGACGGGTCTCGGGCTATACTATAAATTGGGCGAAATCGCTTCTCTATATACCTCACGGCCCCCACCATGGCTTCCGCGCGACTGCGACATCCAGATTGCTGACAAGGGATTTAAATACCTCAGCATATATGTAACACATCAGGCCACACACTTCACTGAAGAAAACCTTGTGAAGCCCCTAGCACAGTTCCTCAGCGATGTCAAACACTGGCGATCATTACCACTTGCACTACTGGGCAGAGTAGCCCTATTAAGATGATGGCACTTCCCAGATTCTTATATGTCTTAAAAAACAGCCCGTTTCTGGTTTCCCCCACATACTTTATAACAATAAATACCGAGGTAACCAATCTGTTATGGGATGGGAGGTCTGCCCGTAAAGCCATGCAGAAACTAGTGAAGAGCTGCTATGATGGCGGCATCGCCCTCCCCAATAAAAAAAAGTATTACTGGGCATCACAGTTCCTTGTGATCATCAATGGCTTCATGCACCGCAAGAAGATCCAGTGTTCCGCATGGATAGGCATCTCCTAGAAGCTGAAGGGATTATGGGATACTATACAATAGATCCGGGAAGACGGCTCTCACAGGTCCAACGGCACACACAGTCCATGTCTGGCACGTGGCACAGCGAGCACTAGGTTGGGAAGAGATTTTAACGCAAGCTACACCATTATGGGACACCCGTTAATTAGGGAAACTGCGAAACACCAAGGGATTCAGACAGTGGGACTTGATAGGCATCTCAAGGTTGGGAGATCTATGGAAAAAAGGCGAGGTTGTCCCGTTCACCCAGCTACAAGTCACCTATGGTTGGGCACGGACGGAAACCTTCAGATATATGCAGATCAGACATGCACTCATGGCAGTATTTCCATCAGAGACACAGCTGCTGGAGGCCTCACCATTAGAGGACAGACTTCTAACAGACCGCTTGAACAAAAAAGCCATCTCCCAAATATACCTGAAAATAGTTAATAATCAGCCGGACCCCACGACAGCCCTTAAGGAGCGATGGGTGGCTGACGTGGGAGAATTGGATGAGGCGGACTGGCAGGTGGCAGTTGCGTCCCCAAGAGAAGAAGCGATACTCTCTAAACTAAAACTAGTACAATTGAAAATCCTACACCGCACTTACTACACGCGAATACTCCTACATAGATTAGGCAGGACAGACAATCCACTTTGCCTACGACAGTGTGGTGCACCAGGTACTTTTTGGCACACAATTTGGGAATGGCCGGCAATCACACCCTACTGGGAGGCTATCATGCACACGATCTCACAGGTTACTAGAGTCACGGTTCAACCGGAACCAAAGAGATGTCTGCTCAACATTTGGGAACCTACGGATCTCAACAATGCGGCTCAAGACTGGGTAGCACTGGGCATGGTATTGACGAAGCGCAATATAGCGCAACACTGGGGCTCAAGAATGACCCCTAACCATCGACAGTGGTGTCGTGTTATGGACGGCACAATGATAACTAAGAAATCAGTCTATATCCACCGGGGGTGCCCCAATAAATGGACCTGGGTGTGGGGAAGATGGAATATATTCCGGGGCAATATCTGCGAACCCCCACAGAAAGAACCTATGTCACATGATAGTAACTAAACAACTGGGGCGGGAATACTGTGGTGTGTAATGTGGCTTTCTGCAGATATGTAGTCAATGGGTGAGAGATGATACTTGCTGATCAATTTAAAATGTGCACAACAACTGTATAAATGCTATGCCATATCATGTATATGCTACCAAATATTCCACTGATGTATCGATTGTTCTTTAATATTCAATGCCAATAAAATGTTTATTAAAAAAAAGAAAGTGTGTACTTTTCTGGTTTGTAATCACTTTTTAAATGGCTCGATTTTGCTTTGACCTATGGGAATATCTTAACCGCTATGAGTATGAAAAACACTAAGTGCCCCGTGCGGGGGCGCCAATTTCGGGGTTGAAGAATGTGCATTCCGGGGGGCTGGAACTGGCGAGGGAAATGGACAACACTCCCCTTAGGTTCTGCTTGCCACCATAGGTTTGGTACAAAACGACAGCCAGAGACCACTGCACTGAGAGCTATGAGATGTTGACCAGGTTCCAGCTGAAGACGCTCTGGACCAAGGCAAAGCGGAAGTGGAAGCACTGCACTACAATTTAGAGACCGCGCTAGCAGCAAGTCTCCTTCAGGGTCCTTGTTCTGTTCAGTGGTATAGAAAACCCAGAGGAAATCGAAGTGGTCCTGAAGAAGGTGTTGAGAGAAGGAGAATACAAGAGGTGTAACAGCTCAGAAACATAGATGTTCCAAGTTGAAGCCTTTGGGCTCAAGAACCCTAAGACACCAATACACTTGATGAGTGAAGGAAGTCGAAACAAAGAGGACCCCATGGGTCTTGGTTCAAGGACACTACTGGTGGTGTTGGTAGGGCAGTCATGTACTACCTAGAACAAACTAATGAAATCGGAAAAGGAAGCCAGTTCTTTGTTTTGTTTGCTCCAGCAAACAGGGACTCACTAGTGAGCAAGGCGATCATCGCACAGTGGATAGTACAGGTAGTACTGACATGCTACCCTGATGCAGGGATACCACTAGAAGAGAAACCTAGAACCCACTCTACGGCATAAAAGGGGCAATCCTCACCTTTCTACTGAACGTTTCCTCTTAGCATCGGTAGGGCACCTACTTGGTTGTCGATGCTCACCTTCACACAACCATATTGTGTAGGCATTTAAGTTTACAGAAAAGAGCAGGAGGGACCAAAAGTATTAAAGCATCTGTTTGCAACCACAAACTTATTTCAACCCAGCCTCCATGTGGAGAAGGATACCACTATAAAACCAGTGAACAACATCTGAATCCAGAAAAGATTCATGCAGCAAAGTGGAATAGTTATTTTACCTATAGAAGTAGTGCTGCAGCTTAAGGTTCAACTCTCTCACCTCCCCAGAAATGAGATGTCTTTCACACATTTTCACACAGCATGTAGAAACCTGATAAAATAGACAAAAAGTCACCAAAGGAGGAAAAGAAAAGAATCTGAAGAAATGTGACCACTCACAGAAGCTTCTGCGGCACACTGCATCACTAGGAAACAGGTATGCCACTAAATTGTGGCTAGCGACACCCATGGTAAAAAATTACATTTAAATTGCTTATCCAACCTCTGAATGGCAGAATAATACACAGTTTATCAATCCAGAAATTTCTTAACGCTCAAAGCTAATACTACGACAAGAAACCATTTCATTTTGCTTCAGTTGCTAGGTCAAATGGATTAAACATAATTACATTTGTTTTTCATTAGTGTAGTCCCGCACCAGCCACTTTGCAAATTCTAGCAGATCACTTAGACCTATTAATTGGTGTAATAATGCATTTAAACAGGTGACGTGACGGCCCAGATAATATTAATGTTCCCATGTAATAAATAGACTGGGTGATGAGCATCTGTCTACAATACAAAAAACATAATCTTAAATACTTACATGTAATTAAACAGGGTGGTTAGAATGATTCTTCCATAGTCTGTATTTTTTCAGTAGTAAAACAAATTATCTTCACATTATAGGCGCTGTTCTTGAATCTGCAGTTATTTCTACAGACCTCTGATTTCACAAAAAATAATTCAAACATTGCATAGCTCTTTAAGTCCATTGACTTGATTTCTAAATGACTTTCTATCACTACACTCCTCTAATAAATGTGAAATGTAGTATGATGTTGCGTGCAGAGAAACAGCATCATTTGTTTTTCCTTACCCTGTTATTTTGCTAACGATGCCACATAATTTAATTCCTGCTGAAGCACTTTCATTGGTCCTGGTTATGATACACGTGTGCTTTCCTGACTCATGGTATCTGTGGCCGAACCAAGTAGTAAAATTACTGGACTTTTCAAGGGGCTGACTTGGAGAGCCAGTGCAAATATAGGGACCACATCTGCTTCAGAGCACTTCAAGCCTCCAATTGCTAGAAATTACTGTCTCCTTTCGGAACCTTCTGGTTTCTGGATATCACGGTTTTCCCATGGAAAGGGAATTTAGAGGAAATGACCTTAATTATAGAGGCAGAAACACATTTGTGCTTAAGAAGGATGTCTCATGCAGATGTAATTTAGCTTCTCTAACTGCCACAACTGCTGTACATTTTTTTTAAATTACCTGGCAATACTTGTCTGAGAGAAATTGTATTTGTTGATAAAATTAATGATTGGTTTCTTCTCAGGCCTCTGGAGTGTCCAGTAGCAGTAAGTCAGGCAATGACCTCGTGGATCTCTTGTTTGACACATCAGCCCAATCAGCAGGTATAGTCCGCTATGAGGTCCTTCTTTATGTAGCTTATTATGTTGTTCCTTTCTTATGTCTGGAGAGTGAAAGCACTCTTGCTAGCTTGTGCAAACTCTATGCGCTGTACTGCTGACTGTGCGCTTATGTGAAAGTTGTGAGGAGTGTAACTATTCAGGTTGTTTATTATGACGAAGTACATACGTCTGTTCAAGAGAGTATGCATTCCTCCAGTTTGCGTCCGAATGTGAGGTGCCAAATTGCGTGCTGTCAGACAAAGTTGTCGTCTGTGCAAACTGCATGGGTTTTCGTGATGCAACAGTACATAAGTGCAAATGTCTTGGAGTAGAATTATATGAATATGCTTCTTTTTACATAGCATTGTGCAGGTCATGTTGTGTGATTTGTATTCGCACAAATTGTTGATTGACTTGCAAATTTCTCTTTATGATGAACATTAAGTTGCGAGTATGGGTGTTACACATAACAAACGCTTCTTTTCTAAACCTAAACACAGATTGTGGTAGCGCACAAACAAAGCAACTCCAGACTTTTCTCTGGTGTTTACTTTCAATAAGGCCCATTATAATTTTGGTAGATTTCAACCCTACATCTTTCATTTTTTTCAGTATGCATTCAACAATAAAATACTTACCACTTTTCACTGACAAATCTAATTTCATTTAAACAGATACATCTTTACTAAGGGTAACTTTCTCAGTAGGGCCCCATGACACCATGTTGTTCTTGCATCTTTCATTTCATTTTAGAGCATTCAAAGTATGTTTGTGTGTTTTTTTTTAACTGTTTGATCTGATAGAATGTCATACTTTGTAGGTGCCAGACATTACATTGGCCCACTTCACAGCTTTTGAAATTTGGCTTTGTTTGGCAAAGTTCATTCTTTTGAAGGTGTTTGAGTCCTCTGATCTGATCCTAATTCGTTGTTCTCGCCATTACATATGGTGTACTTGTGATCATATGTCAACATTTTCCAGAATTGGATCTTTCGTAGAATCATCCCCATAGTAGAGTTGGGAGTTTCACTGTAATCTCTCAGCAGCAGTATCATGTGAATGTGCCTCTAGGTCTTAAACATAATGTACAGTATCCTTGTCACATTGCTTAAAAAGAACCAAACCTCGGCCAATCAGAGATAATCTGACTCATGTGCACATTCTGAGAGACCATCCTCCTTTAGATTTCTACCTCACATCGTGTGCGAAGGGAGTCATCTGTGCTACTTTGCTCTTTTCCTCACAGATCTTTTTTTCTCAGTCCAAACCTTTGCTAATCTCTAAGATTAATACCCAACGACAGTTAATTTCTGTCACTTCTATAAAAAAAAAGGGGGGGGGGGTCTCTTTAAACCCTGTGAGGCTTGTTGTAAGAAATGGCTACATAATGAAGATTCTTATAAAGGTTGTAATAACTGCATGTATCCTAATCATAAAGCTTAAAGAATGCAGAATATGCCACACCTTCTCAACTAAAACCTTAAAGGATAGAGAAGGAAGTACTTTAATTTGGCTCTAAAAGATCAGATCTTAGGAAGTTCCACCTTCTGAAGAAGATTCTAATGACCTAAAAAAAATCTAAAAAGAGTGCATTCAGAGGAAAGAGACCATGGAGTTTTAAAATACAAACCATCCACCTCATAAGAACCTCCTCATAAGGTTCTGAGGACGTCAAGATGCCAAACCCTGTTTCTTGAGGAACATGTTCACATAAATAAATACAGACCTAAGCCAGTGTCTGAAGAGCTGGGGAAAAAAAACTCCTCAGGTTCACACAAAAACTCTGAGGACGAGACAGTCTTCATCAATTATACCGTCGAATGCATCATCGACAGTCATCGGCAACGAAACAAGTGAAAATACAGTGCTAATGCCATCTGCTGCAAAGGTGACTGCTACATATTTGTCGACAACAGTGACTTATACTGCACTGTGAATGACGGTTGCAATATCAATACCATCAACAATATCCCCATCATCAAATACATTTTCAAAGGAATCAGCAACCCTTTTCCCAGCATCAAAAATGCAGTCGTTGACGACACCAATGATGATGCCACTATTGAGTATGCCAGCATTGGTTACTATAAGGCTGTGGCCTCCATAACAAAATAAAGAACTTAAAATTCTCCTAAAGACTGACTAAGATTGCAAAAGGTTTCACAAAAGTCGCCACAAGACCTGTTTGACTCTGAAGTATAAGAGGACAAACTTGCTTTTTGTGGCAGTTTCTAGCCCCACCCAACAAGAAGTAAAATATCAATACCCTTTGACTATTATGATGATCATTCCCAATACCTGTATCAGACGCAACCAGAAACCACAGCATCCAGAGCACTGTATCAAACTTTTCAAGATCGGGAACAATAATGTCATTGCAGTCAAGAACCTTTTGACAGTGACACACAGATTTCAGATCAACCTATGACGCAAGTCCCATTAAATCTAGTAAGGGATCTTTAACTAACTTTGACCAACTGCTACATATGCTTCCCTGAGGCATCATTGCTGCCTCTTCCCTAAGTTTTGCTACCAATGTCTATTTTTCCTAGAACACAACCGCCTGCGCCGAAGAGTTCACCATCAGGGTCACATATTCTACAACCAAGTCAGCCAGACAATGATGACTTACACACAAATGATGCACATGAAGATGGGAAGCTTTTACCTTTTTCTTCTGCTTGAACTGATCCAGAATAAGACGATTACCGCCCCTCATCCTGATGATATAGGTGGCTTCCACAGCCTTACAGAAAGGGCATCTAAATGATTTGACCTTTCCTTATCAACCAAGCAAACGTGTTCCCTTTTGTATGACTTCAAAGAGCCACACAGGATGACAAAGCAAATCCTAGAATTCGTCATATAAAGTCAGAATGTGTCAAAACTATGAAAAATCCAGCAACTGTGGCAGCTGTGCAATCAAGGCTAGATGCAAAATATAAAGCTCCTGACATTCTCATCTGCCTTATTGACTTCCAAGGGCAGATTCAATATTAATGCAAGCAGTGCAGAAAAGATTGGATCAGAGGCTCCATTTCGATTATGGGGAAGGTTGAAGCATGTGACTCAATGAAAAAATACCCACTCTGAAGAAATGCAGTTAGAGGGGAGTAACTCATTTTCATTCAGACAAGCTTCTCAGTAAGTGCATATGCTTCCTTCATCCAGATTATAAACCACAAGAGTGTAAGATCTGTCAAAAAGTCTTGACACAAACTCTACCAGACACACAAAGGGAATTTAAGAAGACCCAGTATCTTGATTAGGTGAGTGTCATTGAATTATGCATACACTAAGGCTTCTGGCCTGTCAATAAAAGGTGAAAAAACGGACTGTCCGGATCGGGCAAAAAGAAACGTCCTCTTACTGCTTCCACTGCAGATGATCCTACCCCAAAGGAGCCCCCCATGACCCAGAGCATGCCTAAGAAGTCCAACATTCAGTCTGGTAAGTACTTCGAGGTAACTCCTCTCTCAAATTCACATACAGCTGCATCTCTGTTGATGACATCACTGTTTTCAACCAAGAAGCCAACCGCCCCTTCATTGAAACCTAAGGTATTGTTGCCATTGGCAATGAGCGCTCCTAGCTTCAGCGAACCTACCTTTGACAATGCTGTTGAAGACTTTCTTGTAGACTACCCCAAGGATAACTACCCCATTGTCAAAGCATTGTTGACAACTACACTCTGTCTGCACTAAGCAAACCAGGTTGGCATAAACAGAAAGGAAAAGAACAATGTGTTCGAGGCATATGAGCTGCAGATTGTATACTTTTGCATAGATTGCCATCTGGTGTTGGGCTCGGATGTTTGCACTTGTTTTTGTCTTGGAAGAAGTCTTTGTAGTCACGAGGTAGGTGACTACTCCCTAGGACGACGCATGGGCATCGACTCCATCCTTAGATTGTTTTTTTCCGCCATCGGGTTCGGATGTACATTGCTGCGCTCTGGGTCGCTATCTGTTTCGAATCCCCTTTCAATGCGCAATTCTCTCCACTCGACGGTATTGTCTCGATCGCGTTTCCCTTTTTGACGCGCATCTTCAAAGCACACTTCTCGACCTCCATCTTCGACGCAGAACGTTGGGCCTCTCCGCACCGACCACGCCTGCAGTCAATGGAAAGGACTCCTTTCAAAAAATGCCCTGGGTGTGGTGCTAAGTTCCCACACAGAGACTTGCGCGAGGTGTGCAATCTCTGCCTCTCCCCGGAGCATGAAGAAAAAAACTGCAAGGCCTGTGTGTCGTTCAGGTTGAAGAAAACCATCCGTGATCGTCGGGCTCGACATCACGAATGTCTGGTAGAAGCAGCTCGATTCCAGACGTCTTCGGAGCAGATCCCGAAATCCAACCGAAACAATCGGCTGACGAAGAAGACGTCTATGTCTCCGAAGCTGATGACTCCGATGCTGAAAAGGAGACCGTCACCCCGGCTCAGCGGTCCGTGAGTACTGAAACCCCTCTCCCCAAAAACAAACCGAAGGCCCCGGTAACACCCTCGCCCTCTGGCTCGGGTCGAGACTGACAACATACTTCAGACGCCCCGCCCTTGGGCACGACTATGAAACCGAAACAGAAGCCTTCCGACTCGGGCTCGAGTCAACTTCATTCCGGCACCGGGAAGTCTTCCCCGGGACCGAAGCCACAAGGCAAAGATTCTTTGTCGACGTCAAAGCTCTCGGCATTGAAGCATACCAAAGACTCAGAACCGAAGATATCTTCGGATACAAAAAACACTTCGGACTCCAAAAAGTCGTCGGAGCCGAAAAAGGCCTTGGACTGCATAAAAGTCGTCGGAGCCAAAAAAGGCCTCAGAGCAGAAGAAACACTCAGACTCCATCTAAGAAAGTCTCGGTTCCGAAATCTTTGGCACCAAACAAAGACAATTTGCCCACTCAGCCTGATTTTTCGGACCCAAAACAAAAAGCTTTGTTTATTGATCCAAACACGGGCAAACTAGTCGTCAAGCCTCCAAAAAAGAGGAAACTGGACACTTCAGAGGACCCTGGGGTCATGGGCACTAACACTTCCCCACCTCCTTATCCTCCTCCAGTTAATCCACACCTATTGATTTCTCCACCACACCCTATAGTTTCACCTCAGACATCCGATCCTAATGACGTAGGTGAGAATACAGATCCACAGGGGGTTGATAATGATGATGTGTATACCATCCCACATAATGTAGACCCATGGGAGGACTACAATACAGACCCTGACCCACATAATGACCCAGATGTCTATCCTTCAAAGCAGTCGCCACCAGATGAAAACACTGGGTTCACCAACTAATCACCAGAGCTGCCCAATACCATGGAGTCCCCTTATTCTCCGACCCCTTAGATGAGGATTTCTTGCTAGAAACCTTTGCACCCTCGCAAAAAACAAGCACCCTGCCAATGTTAAAAGGCTTGATAAAACATGCCCCAGAAGGTTTTATGGACCTAGTCAGAGCCAGGGTTCCCAACAACAGGGTGGATAAAAAATACAAAGCAGCTCCAAATGAACCAATGTATATTAAAGGTCACATCCCCTTGGATTCCCTTGTGGTAACTAATGCACGCAAGCGGACAAACTCACAGGGTACAGGCGACACCCCACCTCCTGATAAGGAATACAAATTAATTGACGCATCAGGGAAACGTATCGCGTCGCAGGCTGCAAACCATTGGCGCATCGCCAATGCCCAAGCTTTATTGGCCAGATACCACAGAGCCCTCTATGACGAGCTTGAAAAACTCATGGAACACCTTTCTGACCAGTACAGGCAAAAGGCTAACAACCTTATCCAAGAGGGCAAATTAATTACCAACAGCTCAATAAAATGTGCGTTGGATGCGGCTGATACTGCATCTCGCGCAATTAATACTATTGTCTTGTTGGGCAGACACGCCTGGCTCCGGATTTCCGGATTCAAGCAGGAGGTTTAAACTGCTATTTTAAACCAGAGGTTTGATCAGGAACATCTTTTCGGGCCTACAGTTGATACATCCCTAGTAAAGATGAAAAAGGACACAGAGACTGCTAAGTCTATGGGGGCCTTACAGTTCCCTTCCTCTAGAGGCTTTTCGCCACTCTTTCTACAGAGCTGGCTCAAAAACCACAGGTTCAGAACAGTCCTCTACCTCCTACAAAAGCCCCACTCAAATATCCCCCAAAGGATACTTTCGCGGAGGATACAGAGGCAACAATAATAAGGGAAGAGGTCGCGGCAACAACAACCGCACCTCCCCTACCACTAAACAATGACTTTCCTTCACTTCCCCCCCGATCACCCCACTCCTGTCAGGGGACGTCTTTCACAGTTCCTACCAGTCTGGAATTCCATCACAACAGACAAGTGGGTAAGACAAATTATCCAGTATGGTTATTGTTGGAACTCACTTCTACAACCCCCTCCCCCCACCCCTTCCCCCAATATTCCTCCCAGGCAGCACCCGATGTCCTCAGAACATCTAACACTTCTCAAACAAGAGGTTCTCTCTCTATTACACGCGATAGAACCAGTCCCCTTGCCTCATCAAGGCACAGGGGTTTACTCCCTCTACTTCCCAATTCCAAAAAAGGACGGCTCTCTCCGGCCCATACTGGACCTCAGGCCACTAAACCTCTACATTAAGTCAGACCACTTCCACATGGTCACTCTACAACAGGTGCTTCCACTACTTCAACAGGGTGACTTTCTCTTCACTCTGGATCTAAAGGACGCCTACTTCCATATTCTCATTCACCCCGCTTACAGGAAATATCTCAGGTTTCTGATAGATGGTCAACACTACAATTCAAAGTACTCCCCTCCCGTTCGGGGTCACTACAGCACACAGAATCTTCACCAAGTGCCTCGCAGTAGTTGCAGCCCACTTAAGGAGACCGCACATTTATGTCTTCCCTTATCCGGACGACGAGCTCATAAAAGCCAAATCACACAGCAGCTGTCTGCAAAACACCCACGTGACAATTCAACTACTTCACAGCTTGGGATTCACAATAAACCTCGCCAAATCCCATCTCCAACCGTCCAACATACAATACTTAGGGGCTACAATAGACACTTCAAAAGCTCTAGCATACCCCAATCCAGTCAGGCTAAGCGCCATACAGGCTCTAATCCAAACATTTCAGCCTCAACACTCACTACCAGCGCGAGTGTTCATGCAGTTAACCAGAATGATGGCCTCCTGCATTCGCCTCGTCCTTTACTCCAAATGTGTCCATTACAGGAATGTTTGGCGCATCAGTGGAACCAGACTCAAGATTAGCTAACAGATCTGGTGTTGGTGGACGACCGCACCCATCGCTCTCTGCAGTGGTGGAACACACAAAACCTTTCCAAAGGGCGGCTGTTCCTCGACCCGGTTCCACAGACAGTGCTAACAGCAGACGCATCGCTCACCGGCTGGGGAGCTCATCTGCAAACCCATACCATTCAGGGCATATGGACTCCCCAACAAAAACAATTCCACAAAAAGTACCTGGAATTGTTAGCTATCTTCCTAACGTGAAAATCTTTTCAACTCTACCTCCTAGGCAAAGCTGTCCTAGTCCGTACAGACAACATAACAGCAATGTACTGCATGCAGAAAGGGGGGAACACACTTTCTGCAGCTTTCACACCAGGCTCAGAGCATATTGAGATGGGCCATTCTGCAAAACCTATATCTCCTTGCAGAACACCTCCCAGGTGTACACAATCAGATAGCAGATCTGCTCAGTTGTCAGACACAGCAGATCCACGAATGCAAACTCTATCCTCAAGTTCTTCAATTTTTTCACATGTGGAGCGACCCAGAAATAGATCTGTTCGCCTCACACCAAAACGCAAAATGCCCAACCTTCGAGTCCAGGTATCCACACCCATTGTCAAAAGGCTACTTGCTCATTAAAAACTACGTCACTCACCCAAGCGTCTCACTCAGAACCATGGAGAGATAAGACATCCAGATCCCAATCAACTCAACCTTGCGATCTAGCACCTGAGGTCTTAGAGTTTGGCTACCTAAATCTTCCGCCAGACTGTATGAATATCATTAAAGAAGCTAGACGCCCTCCCACCGAAGCATGCTATGCAGCAAAATAGAAACGATTTGCCATTTATTGCACAAACAACAATCAATCCACTAGATGCTTCTATTCAGAACCTTATCTGCTACCTCTTGCATCTACAACAATGTAACCTAGCATATACATCTATTAGGCTACATCTAGCTGCCATAGCCTATCTCCAAAACAGACAACATTTGTCATTGATTCAAGTGCCCGCTATCAAAGCTTTTATTGAAGGACTTAAAAGAATAATCCCACCCAGAGTCCCGCCCTCTCCAGTTTGGAACCTAAATGTGGAGTTTACCAGACTCATGGGTCCCCCTTTTGAACCTCTCCACAAATGTGAACTACAGTTCCTCACATGGAAGGTAACTTTTTTGGTTGCTATCACATCTCTCAAGAGAGTTAGTGAACTCCAAGCTTAACCATACAAGAACCATTTTTACAAATCCATCATAACAAAGTGGTTTTTAGGACTAACCCTAAATTTCTACCCAAAGTCTTATCTGCCTTCCATCTCGATCAGTCTGTTGAACTCCCAGTGTTTTTCCCTCAACCAGACTCCGTGGCAGAACAAGCTCTTCACACGTTAGACGTTACAAGAGCAATAATGTACTACATTGAAAGGACAAAATCCTTTAGAAAGACCAAACAACTCTCTGTGGCTTTCTCCCCACCTCATAAAGGCGATCCCATCTCAAAGGCAGGAATTGCAAGGTGGATTGTTAAATGCATCCAAATATGCTATATCAAAGCCAAACGCATAATACCCATTCCCCCTAGAGCTCATTCCACGAGCAAACTAGCGGCTTCTATGGCATTTTTAGGGAACATTCCCCTAGATGACATCTGCAAAGCAGCAACTTGGGCTACACCACACACCTTCACAAAAAACTATTGTGTAGATGTGCAGGCAAAACAACAAGCTAGTGTGGGCCAGGCTGTATTAAGAACACTTTTTCAAACCACTGCAACAGATACAGGTAGCCACCGCTAAGGAGGTAACTGCTGTATAGTCTATGTAAAAGTATACAATCTGCAGCTCATAAGCCTCAAATGGAAAATGCTACTTACCAGTATGCATCTGTTCTTGGCAAGTAGAGCTGCAGATTCGTATACGCCCACCCGCCTCCCCTGATACCTCTATCTGTTCCAGTACTATCTTACTTAGATACATTACACATGGACATCTCTTTTTACTTCTTACTACTCCATCGTAACCCTTCGTGGCAAAAACAATCTAAGGATGGAGTCGATGCCCATGCGCACTGTCGTCCTAGGGAGGAGTCACCTACCTTGTGACTACAAAGAATTCTTCCAAGACAAAAACGTGCAAACATCCGAGACAACATCAGATGGCGATCTATGCAAAAGTATACGAATCTGCAGCTCTACATGCCAAGAACAGATGCATACTGGTAAGTAGCATTTTCCTTATTTTTAATTTCACAAACAAGACTAGTCATTGCCCATCTTTGTTTGCTGCTGCTTTCTGTAACAAAAGCCACATAGTAGTGCCCCCTTAAGATATTGAAAATTACATCTATCCTTTCTCGCTGTTTGTTCCCCACTTCACAGTATTTTAATTAATGGTATGGAGCAGCCAAAATCCCTGCGTTCACAGATCAGAGCTTGTAACAACTTAGTAAGGGGAGTTAGAAAAACACAAAAACACAATGCAAAGCGTTTTTGCACTGATATGGGCTATTTCATCATTCTGTGGTGAAATTTCCATTGTTTATCAATTTAGATCTAATACCAAACCCAAAAACCCTATCAACCTCTCCAAGTCCTAAACATGAAGACTGATGACCCTAAAACCTGAACATGAACTGAGAAAAATTAAACAGGGTGTGAAAGTTCCTTGCCCAAAGCTATAAAGGATAATGCAGGGTCATTGAATGACAGAAATATGTTCACTTAATTATACACCGCAATTCTGTTGGACCGCAAGACTGATGCTGATTGTTCACATGTTACTTTTCTCCTCCAAAGCACTAGAAAGGTATTGTAGTTGTGTATATTGAAACAAACAATTCATTGCAATTATTAAGCTTTTCCACCTGCTTGATAGTGCTTTGTAAAAAACGGTACTTAAGCTGAAATAGTTTCTCATAACAGGGCTCTTTCTCATGGTTTCTAGGACCAACAGCGGAGCCATTTGGAAATTTTGCAGATTTTCCTTCTACAGCTGCCTCTGTTGCACAAGGTAAGTGTTCTATTAATTTTCATGAAATAAAATTGAGGTGTTCCATGTCCTACAATAGGGTGTGTCCTGCTAGATAGCATGGCGTTGCATTTCTTAAGTGGCTTCTTTGCTGAGGCAGGGGCATGTTCCTGCCCGCAGAGTATAAAGGTGCATACAGGTTCTGATATATATTTCCAACTGCAGATTATTTGCTTCAGGGAATACCTCCAGGTCCCAGACTGGATCTGGAGAATTCTTTCAGTAATTAACTTGTGTGCCAGTAGGTGTCTTTGAGCTTCTCTATTCTGCCCCGGAAGTGACCTTGGAGCCACACATAATTGCTGCCCCTGCACGATGACACCTATTCCTTTTTCGAGACAGGTCCACACCTCATTCCTCACTCTTTCGTCTTGGTGAAAAATATTTTAAGTCAAATTATTACCAGTGTGTAAAGGACATATCACCCCCTAAAATGACAGGGTTTAAACCTTGTAGGGATAGTCACAAACAAATATATGTGGCTGACCCTCACGCAGTGTATTTCTGGTGTCTCGGGTCCTCTTGCGTCTCCAAGGAGGCCATTGGACCAGATACTTCCCCAGACACCGGTAGAACTCATTGGTTTAGACAAAGTAATACTGTGAATTTTGATAGCACTGAATCAATATGTTTAGGAAAAATGCCATATTATAGGTCCATAGGCCATTTTTCTAAAACATATTGACTCTGTGCTGTCAAATTTGACTGTTTAAATATGGCACCCATCGTAACAAGTTTAAAATGTAACAACATGGTGGTAGGACTCATGACCTTACCACAGTTCAAAATGGCACCAGACTAAGACTCTGTAGAGCCCATCAAGGATAAGAACCCTAGCAACCACAGAGACAGAAACTGAAGCGATTGAAACACATGGGATTTAGCCAGAGACAAGTACCTGAGTCTCTGCAAGTATAACTGGGGCCTCATATAAATCATTTAATTGTATATTGCGAGTAAACTTATTCAGAGACCTATTGGAGACACCTAGAAATTACTTTGTCTAAATCAATGAGTTCCTATGATTCTGCTTAATATACCTAAATAACTCTGTATTATACCTTTTTTACTATATGTAGAGTATCATTTCAAGAGACTGAAACATTATATACAAAAGGTAACTACAGTGTGATCTGCTAAGTGAACTAAATAAAAATACAAAGTAATACCAACAGAGACACATATTTGTAGTAATAGATTTTCGCATGCCAGTGCACCAAAAATGTTTTGTAATAAGCAAATAATAGCATGCAGAATTTTTTGAACATTCATGTTTTTTGTTTAAGGAAAATGTATATCACAACCACACTTTTCTTTTTAGATGAGATGACCAAAGGGGAACACATGGTGGGTCTATTACATGGTTTTATTGATTCTCACAATTAGGTGTTCCCACTTAAGGGTACTGTCTAAAATTGATTTCTTATGTGATTAATCTTCTTCCCTCGTGGCACAGCCTTGAAAAAGGTGCAGACCTGTAAAAGACATACGAGGAGAAACACGTGTTGGCTGACTCCGAAAAAGTGTAAATTGAAAACAACTCAAAATCAATATTGGGATCATAAAGTAATTATTTGGCTGACTACCAATCCAAAAAACAACTGGTAATAACTCAGCACAAATATCCATAGTGGGATTAAACGTATCCGTTATTGTGGCTTACTCCCAAATAAGGGAACAAATAGAAATCACTGAGGAGTAAAATATCAGGACTGACAAGTAATTACTGCAAGGACTGTGGATTTTATTAGAAATACTTTGATCACAAAAAGCTTTGAGTAATAAACATATCCGAGATTGTTTGAAATATATCAAGCATTTGTAAATTCTGTATGGTGTGAAAATAATGGATTAATGTATGATAGGAGATTTCATGGAAATTGATGTTGCATAAGACAAAGACCACCTAATGGAAATCAAGAATTTTACTTTCATTGTTGACCAAAAAGGAACTGTTGGGAACATTACACTCTACATCTTTCTAGAACTTGATTACTCAGAGGTATAGTTGGCCCTATCCTCAAGAGTATAAGACTTCCTTTGAAGATATTACAAAAAAACAGTCCTGAGTGTCGGGCCTTACCACTCTTCTAGATTAGTCAGCTGTCTCTTTGGATGCTGCTCTCATGCATTGTGGGACATGGTTAGCTTGATCTTGCCAAATGCCCCACTTGTTAGCTAGACCTGGCACAAATTATCCAGGATGCTCAGGATACTGCAAAGTATGTCATCTGATCAGGACTGGCACTACAGATTCCCATTATAGTCATTGTGTAGTGAATCCCGAATTACAGTTGCATCCCAGGGTGGCGTAGGGTGTCTTCCAGCAGTCCCAAGGAGCAAGACTCTATATTTCTGTTACTGCCAAGAATGTGCAGTGTGTCTCAGCTGTAGTGCAATGGTGTTCCCTAGACTACTTTCTCTGAGACACTTGCAGCCTAGAGTGGAGCTTGGGACTCCTGTATGCCTTCCCGCTCTACCTCTCTTGCCCAGTGTTCTGAAGAAGATCAGGACTGACCAGGTTCAAGTCATCTTAGTGGCTCTGGATTGTTGTACTTGGAAATTCTGCAGTCTCGCGTGCTTCACCTGCGGCTCAAGGTGAGTGATGTGCATTTTCAGATTCCTCTTCTCTCATTTGTTAGCGGGTAAATGAGCCTACAAGGGATTTCGTTGGACCAAATGTTTATATAATTGCTGCATTCAATGTTGACAAATTCTATCAAAGTAGCTTGCAATTAAATGTTTCAAAACCAATTCCAATTATTTACATATAAACAAATCATCAAAGAAAGATTTATCACACAGGTGTATGTGTTCAAAGATTGAGTTTGATTTGTTTATATGTAAATAGTTGGAATTGGTTTTGAAAAATTGAATTGCCAGCTACTTTGAGGGTTTGTCAACATTGAATGCAGCAATTATATAAATATTTGGTCCAACAAATCCCTTGTAGGCTCATTTACCCGATAATATTTGTTTACCCAACCTGTCAAGGGTCAATTGGGTTTCTCATTTACTGTTGAAAACTTCTCACATTTGGCCTCACCACTGTGTGTTCACGAAAGAGGTTTGCAATACCTGTTTTCCCATACCATACATTGACTGGCTGCTGAAGGCTCACTCACTGCAGTCAGTCATTGAAAACCTTGAGATAATGACAACCCTCCTGACATATTTAGGGTTCTTGGTAAACATGCCAGTCACCCCTGAGTCTTTAACAGAGGTTCCTATTCATTAGAGCAGTCTTTGATTCATTCCACAGACCTAAGGATTCCAGGACATTCATGCCATGTTCCCGATGTTTCAACCTCTGTCATTGAGAGCAGCTCTGAGGCTTCTCGGTAGTTTCGCCTCCTGCATCCTGCTTGTGGAACATGCCAGATGGCATGTGCAAGCTCTGCAGTGGAATCGAAAGTATGGGTGTACTCAGCACCAGGAGAAACTGTCATATTCCATTTAGGTTTTGCAGAAAACAGCAAAAGATCAGCATTGGTGGCCACTTCACTGCAATTGGACCACCTTCAGACTCCTCTCTACCTCACTCAAAGTTAACTTTTGTGACAGATGCATTGTTGCTAGGTTTGACTGCTGTAGAGGAAGCTGCTCTCTGGCGGATACCTGGCTCCACATCAACCCATTGGAGTTTCAGGCATTTCACTTGGCACTAAAGGCCTTCCTTCTGTCTATCAAGGTAAGGCTGGTTCCCGTTCTCACGGACAACACCACTTCCAGGTGGTACTGCGATAGAGTGGACTGGGATCCTAGGTCATCTTGCAGGATGCTTTTCGCCTTAAACTGGCTGACTCTTCAGGACATTTCCTGGAAGTCACCCACCTGGCAGGATCTATGCTTAGCGGATCGCTAATGACAGTTGAACCCTGAGGCGGCTCAGGGCATCTTCCAGCTGTCTATAGAAGCCTGAATTGATTTTTTTCGCCGCCGCTGAAAACGCATAGTGGCCCAGCTTTTGTGTGATGGAATTCCCAAGACACTTTCTGTTAGTGTGGAGTTTGGTACTCCTGTATGCCTTTCTGCCTCTACCTGTTCTACCCAGGGTTATGAAGAAGATCAGGAACGGCCAGGCCCAAGTTATCTGAAATAATTCAGCGGATCCGATTTGGTGCCTGGAGGTATTCACAAGGTGAGGACTTTCAGTTGGATAGAATTTCCACCAGAAAGAGCTTTACCAAGGGTAAGTACCTTGTTCTTTCGGTTTCTATCATGCTGACTTAGACCTGCTTGTGGTGAGTAATTGTGTACAAAGTCTTTCCTTCTCCTAACTAGCTCAGAGAAGTGGACTGTGTGTTGTCTCGTAAAGTGCCCTACCTCTACCTGCATTTCGCTGATCTGCAGCCTATGCATTCTCTTATTTTCAGTTTCTTGGATGTCTTCACCTAAATGCAATGATCACTTAAGACGTTCTCCTTTTTAATACAACTTACATGTATGTGATGAGCTTCCATATGCTGAGTTTCTCCTGGGTACCTTAGGCTGTGAGTTCTTAAGTTCTTTCTGACTTCAGTGCATCAATAATGCCTGCATTTAGTTATGTCATCCAGCATTTGATGTCTAACTGCCTGTTCTTCTCTGCAAATCAGTTTGTCTATATTAAATGTAAAGTTGATATTATAGTGGCTCAGTTATGGTATAGCCCTTGCTGTTCTGCTATTATCAGTACAGTAAAGTATTACAAAAATACCATACCTAGGCATACAGCCATGCCCTTTCCTAGATGCAACAATGCCCTTTTCTCTGTCCTCTTAGTAACACAAGACTTGGTGCAAGATGAGAGGATCAAGGAAATAGAGAAGAGAACAGTTATCCTTTAAGTAACTTCTGTTTCTTTATCGGGGTACCTGACCCAAGACAAATTGAGCATTGCTTCAAAAATATGGATTTACTGAATAATACTACAGAAAACATGCAGAGTAGCTTACTACATTTCCCTACAAGTATGCTTGGTAAGCACTTTGGAATATGCCAAAGATGCCCCATTGGGTCAGATGGCATGGAAGTATCTGGAGAAGCATCCTAATGCTTGTATCAGTGAATAACACATTACACTTCTCTTAATGTAAGAGCATTAGATAACTTGCCAGCAAACACCACAACATAAGAAATTTGTAATTATAGAGTTATATTTGACAATATTTAGAAATTTGATCTAATCACCATGATATACGTGTACCCCAAAGTTCACTTTAGAAAATAGGCTTACCCTTATATCCTTTCAAAAAAGGACCCAGACGATGTCCCACAATCTAATTTCCTTATTTCACTTATTGCCGATAGGACAATATATGAGAGGGATAACTCTGTCTCAACAAAGTTGGAAAGTAATCATGACAATAATAAGTAAAATAGTGTTCGAGGCATATGAGCTGCAGATTGTACACTTAGCATAGGTCGCCATCTGGTGTTGGGCCCGGATGTTTGCAGTTTGTTTTTCTTCTTGGACCGTGCTTGGAAGTCACGAGTTTGGTGACTCCTCCTTCGGTCCGTACTGCGCATGGGCTTCGGCTCCATCCTCAGATTGTTTTTTTCCGCCATCGGGCTCGGATGTGATACTTCGTGCTCCGGCTTCGAACTTCTACGGTTCCAGCCTCGACGGAAAATCCTCGATTCTTCGAGTTCCTTCATCATCTTCATCTCTCGAAGCGGCACTTTTTCCATCCCGTACATCGACACCGGCCTTCGGGCCCTCCGCGACTCCGGTCCCGGCCGATGGAAAGGACTCCGTTTAAAAAGTGCCCAGAATGTGGGTCTAAATTTCCCCACACCGACCTCCATCAGGTGTGTAACCTTTGCCTCTCTCCGGAACACGAGGCTCGAGACTGCCCCGCCTGCAAGTCTTTTCGATCGAAGAAAACGATCCGAGATCGAAGGGCTCGACGCACCATGGCGCACTCATCCTCGACAGTTCCACCGGATATCTTCGGAGACGACGCCGAAGCTTCGGGGCAGACACACACCGAACTGGGAGAAGACATCGTCAGCGCTTCCGAGGCCGACGACTCCGACCTGGAGGACGTAACACCAGGACAGCGGGCCGTGAGTACAATGCCCCCTCCCAGCCCCGCACCAAAAACCAAAGAGACTCCGGTTACTCCCTCGCCTGCCGGCCTGGGCAAAACCAAAACCAAAGCCTCGATCACCCCACCTTCGGGCCCGGTGTCGAAGCACTCAAAGTCTCACGGCAGCTCGGGATCGAGCCAGCCGACGCCCGGTGCCGATAAACACCACTCGGCACCGAAGCCTGCAAAATCCAGCTCGACTCCGAAACCACCGGTGCCGAAGCCTGGACACTCGGCGCCGACCAAACACAAACAGAAATCGGTCGGCACCGACGCTCCGGCGCCGAAACAGCATTCGACGCCGAAACACACGGAGACCTCCAAAAAGCAAGGCGTACACAGAACATCGAAACCTCCGGTTCCGAAATCGCCGGTGCCGACAGACGACTCGGCGCCATTGGCTCTGTTTACACCAGACCCTTTACAAAAGACTTTGTCCAGAGATCCAAAGACTGGCCTTTTGACTGTGATTACTAAGAAGCGTCGCCTTGAGGCTCCGGCTCCTCCTCCTCCACCCAAAAAGAGGGACTCAGCTACTTCTCCCCTTAGAGTACCCTCCCCACTGCCACCCCCCCTCCCACCACCACCCCCTCCACCTTTACCTCACTACGATCCGGCCCCATCCCCAGATCCGGATGACGGGGACCCGGACAATGACCCAGGGGACGCCCCAATGGATCCCACTCCACCAGGGACCCCAGATCCATGGGAGGATTATAATAACCCTGATGTACCCAACGTACCTCAAGACGACCTATACCCATCAAGGCCGTCTCCTCCAGAGGACTCTTTAGGGTTTCACCATTTAGTGCAGAGAGCAGCACACTACCATGGGGTGGACATGCACACGGAACCAGTGGAAGAAGACTTCCTACTGGATACATTTGATTTACAAGATCGTTCCACTGCTATTTTACCCATGCTTAAGGGTGTCACCAAGCACGCTACAGAGGTATTCAAAGACCCTGTCAGAGCCAGAGTACTAAACCCTAGAATAGAGAAGAAGTACAAGGCGGCACCCACAGACCCTGCATACATCAAGGGCCCTGCTCCTCTAGATTCCCTAGTTGTCTCCACAGCTAGAAAGCGGGCTAACTCCCAATCCTCAGGAGATGCCCCACCACCAGACAAGGAATCTAAACTTCTGGACGCGTCTGGTAAACGCACCGCCTACCAGGCTGCAAACATGTGGCGCATTGCAAATACACAAGCACTGCTTGCGCGATATGATAGAGCACACTATGATGAATTAGAGGCTCTTATGCAGCACCTTCCAGAGAAATACAAACGCCAAGCTCATGACCTGATACAGGAGGGCAAACTAATCACAAACACCTCCATTAAGTGTGCCCTCGATGCAGCAGACACTGCTTCTAGAGCCATAAACACCAGTGTCCTGCTTCGCCGCCATGCCTGGCTCAGGATATCAGGGTTCAAGCCTGAGGTCCAGACATCAATACTTAATCACACCTTTGACCAGCAAACACTCTTTGGCCCAAAGGTAGACGAAGCGCTCGAAAAAATGAAGAAAGATACAGACACAGCGAAGTCTATGGGAGCGCTCCAGACCCAAGCCTCTAAGCGTTCCTTTCGACGCTCGTCCTTTCGTGGCACAGGTAGAGGCTCCTCCACCGATAATGCCTCTACCTCCTACAAATCCCCTCCTCAAAATACCTTTTCAAAGGGCAACCAAAGAGGTGGCTACAGAGGCAACAACAATAAGGGCAGGGGCAAAACCAACAATACCCGTTCTGCCACCCCACCCGCACAATGACTCCCCTTCGCTCCCCCCAGACCATTCCACTCCGGTCGGGGGCAGACTACAAGATTTTATCCACGTATGGGAGTCCATAACATCGGACAAATGGGTGACCCAAATCATTCGGTCAGGGTACTGCCTCGAGCTAACATCTACCCCACCCAATATCCCACCAAGGCACCGTCCAATGTCCCAAGAGCATTCCACACTGCTCAAACAAGAGGTACTCTCGCTCCTCCAGAAACACGCCATAGAGCAGGTACCCGACAATCAACGAAATCTAGGGGTCTACTCCCTATATTTCTTAATCCCAAAGAAAGACGAGACCCTCAGACCCATTCTGGATCTCCGGCCTCTAAATGCCTACATACATTCAGACCACTTTCACATGGTCACCTTACAACAAGTCCTCCCACTCCTCTGCCAGGGAGACTTTCTCACAACACTGGATCTGAAAGACGCGTACTTTCACATTCCAATACACCCCTCTCACAGAAAATACCTCAGGTTCGTGGTGGACGGGCAACATTATCAATTCAAGGTTCTCCCCTTCGGGGTCACCACTGCACCACGAGTGTTTACCAAATGCCTAGCAGTAGTAGCAGCACACCTCAGACGTCAACATGTTCACGTCTTCCCTTACTTAGACGACTGGCTCATAAAAGCCGCGTCCTACCACCAATGCGTGCAACATACAAACAGCACCATCCAACTGCTTCATCAGCTAGGCTTCACGGTGAACTACCAAAAGTCCCACCTCATACCATCTCACACAAAGCAATATCTCGGGGCCACCATAGACACCTCAAAAGGTATTGCCTATCCAAACTCAGCCAGAATCACAAGCATTCTAGCCTTACGCAAAATATTCCTTCCTCAACACTCTCTACCAGCAAGAGTGTTTATGAAGCTCATAGGGATGATGGCGTCTTGCATCTTCATAGTGCCCCATGCAAGACTCCACATGCGTCCACTTCAGGAGTGCCTAGCACAACAGTGGAACCAGGCCCAGGGTCAGCTGACGGATCTGGTGTTGGTGGACGGCCGCACACATCACTCTCTGCAGTGGTGGAACACCACAAACCTTTCCAAGGGACGGCCGTTCCTGGACCCGGTTCCCCAAGTGACTCTAACAGCAGACGCATCGCTCTCCGGCTGGGGAGCGCACCTCTTACACCTCACAATGCAAGGTCTATGGACGCCACAGCAAAAAACGCTCCACATCAACCATCTGGAGCTTTTGGCGATCTTTCTAGCCCTAAAATCTTTCCAAAAGCAGATTTCGGGCAAAGCAGTCCTCATTCGCACAGACAACATGACTGCGATGTATTATATACAGAAACAGGGGGGGACACACTCTCCCCAGCTCTCCCGCTTAGCCCAGAGCATATGGAGATGGGCAATTCCCCAAAACATTTTTCTCCTGGCACAACATGTTCCAGGCGTACAAAACACCATAGCAGATCTGCTCAGCAGACAGACTCAACAACTACACGAATGGGAACTGCATCCACAAGTTCTTCACCCATTCTTCCAACAGTGGGGGCATCCTCAAATAGACCTCTTCGCCACCCACGAAAACAAAAAATGCCCAAGCTTCGCCGCCAGATACCCACACCCATTGTCCAAGGGCAATGCGATATGGATGAACTGGTCAGGCAGATTTGCATACGCCTTTCCACCTCTCCCACTAATTCCATTAGTGGTCAGGAAACTACAACAGCACTCCCTCACACTCATTCTGGTAGCTCCGACGTGGGCCAGACAGCCGTGGTACACCACGCTACTACAACTATCAGTGGTACCACATCAAAAACTGCACCTTTCCCCATGCCTCCTAACCCAGAACCATGGAGAAATCAGGCACCCGGACCCAGCTCAGCTCAACCTGGCGATCTGGCTCCTGAAATCTTAGAATTCGGGTACCTTAACCTTCCCCCTGATTGCATGAACATCATCATGGAAGCCAGACGTCCTACCACTAGAGCATGCTATGCCGCAAAGTGGAAAAGATTTGTAATGTACTGCCGTAACAATACAATCAACCCTCTAGATGCATCCATACAACACATCATATGCTATCTGCTCCATCTTCACAAGTGTAACCTGGCGTATTCATCCATACGCCTACACCTAGCAGCGATCGCTGCCTATCTACAAAACAGACAGCATTTGTCACTCTTCAGAGTGCCCGCTATTAAAGCCTTCATGGAAGGCCTTAAACGAGTAATTCCTCCCAGGGCACCACCCTCCCCTGTATGGAATCTAAATTTGGTCCTTACACGACTAATGGGTCCGCCCTTCGAACCAATGCACAAATGTGAGCTACAATTTCTCACCTGGAAAACAGCTTTCCTTGTAGCTATCACTTCCCTTAGAAGGGTTGGTGAAATACAAGCGTTCACCATACAGGAACCTTACATACAAATGCATCACAGCAAGGTCATACTTCGAACTAATCCGAAGTTCCTGCCCAAAGTCATTACCCCCTTCCACCTCAATCAATCAGTGGAATTACCTGTCTTCTTTTCGCAACCCCAATCTGTTGCGGAAAGGGCCTTACACACACTAGATGTGAAAAGAGCGTTGCTATATTACATACAAAGAACGCAACCCTTCAGGAAGACCAAACAGTTGTTCGTTTCCTTTTCTCCACCACATAAAGGCAACCCCATCTCAAAATCAGGGATAGCTAGGTGGATTGTAAAATGCATACAAATTTGCTATCAGAAGGCAAAGAGAACATTATCTGTTCCCCCTAAAGCCCACTCTACAAGAAAGTTAGGGGCTTCTATGGCTTTTCTAGGGAATATACCCTTAGATGACATATGCAAGGCAGCCACATGGTCTACACCGCACACATTCACAAAACACTACTGTGTAGATGTGCATTCCCAGCAGCAAGCTAGGGTGGGCCAGGCTGTACTAAAAACACTCTTTCAAACAGCTGCAACGGATACCGGTGGTCGCCGCTAAGGTTGGGTACTGCTATATAATCTATGCTAAGTGTACAATCTGCAGCTCATATGCCTCGAACGGAATATGCTACTTACCAGTATGCATCTGTTCTTGGCATGTAGAGCTGCAGAGTTGTACACGCCCACCCGCCTCCCCGGCTACCTGTATCCGTTCCAGTCCATCTTATTTAGATACAACACACATGGGTTTCTCACTGTTATTACTACGCTCCATCATTTCCCTGTTGGCGAAAAACAATCTGAGGATGGAGCCGAAGCCCATGCGCAGTACGGACCGAAGGAGGAGTCACCAAACTCGTGACTTCCAAGCACGGTCCAAGAAGAAAAACAAACTGCAAACATCCGGGCCCAACACCAGATGGCGACCTATGCTAAGTGTACAACTCTGCAGCTCTACATGCCAAGAACAGATGCATACTGGTAAGTAGCATATTCCTTACTAGTGCCAGCACAGGTGAATTCTATAATTGATAATTGTAAAGGAGGATTCATTGCCTCTCAGCCAGGATGACAGACAAGCTTCAAAAAGTGCAGAATTATGGGTCCTACCACACACCAGGCCTGAGGAGCACTGAGCACATTTCTCCAGCACCATTGTCTTTCCATCAGCTTCCAACTAGTTAGTTAAATGGCTTCTACCTAAAGCTTTATTTTCTTCAAACCTCCTCCTTTTGCACCACCCTGATACTATACCAGTTGACCAGACACCTAGAGCACAGACTTAGAACTGGCTCTATTCATCTGGACAGAATCCAGCTTAGTGTTTTCGCCAAAGTAATTCATGCATAACGCTCCTTCTTTTAGAACCTATTCCTCCAACCCTCTAATCACTTGTTTAAGATATAGGCAGTTCTTTTCCAGCAGGTGTATGAACTGCATCCTAGCTAGCTATTTCTCTACTATTTGGTTTTACTTTGTCAATTGGTTACCCATTTACCTATTGCCACCCACAATCATATCTTTCTCTTTAAAAACAATATATGAATATTGGTTCAAAAAGGCCTACCTGTCACAGAGGTTTCACGCGTGACAGATAAAACAAAATGTATCAATCAAATACTACAGGATACAAAAATAGTTGCGGTAGCATAAATCTTTGAGAAACTATCTTGTAAAATATTTTTGTTCATACCATCTTCTTGTGGGCCAAGAATGGAACTGGCAAATATTTTATTTACAATGCTGAATACAAATTAACTTGAAGCATCCCACTTGGTCCCTAATAAATAAGGAAAACAAGTTGTTTTGCGCTGTGAAGTTGCCCCCGATTCAAGACATAATTTGAACACTTTGGAAAAAGGAAGCTTTTCCAGCACTCGCCATCAATCTTTAAGCTTCCATTAGTTAGGCCATCTGGAACTGGGACACTTTTAATTCTCAAAATATTTCATACATTACTGATTTCCAAAGTTGAATTTGGATCAGTCAGTGTGATCTCCTACCATGTCTATTTTTCCCAGTTACTAGAAATAAAGGATTTACCATCCATATATATTCTAACTACTTTTCTCTCTATCTGGGTTGAAGAAGTTAGACCAGCCTCATCCATCCCCTTCAAAACCATAGACAGTTGCAACAGGAATCCGCCCACTCCAAAATGTAAAATGTTTTCATTAATTGGTTCTTTCCAAAAAAGATTTTTTAATCATTAAGAATTATTGTAACTATAACAAAGCCATTTTAATGCTGGCCAACATAGCCTCCCTGTTAAAAGGTGAAATTCACATCTGTTAAAAAAAAAATAATAATAATAAATTCAGGCAAACCAATAATTGCATTTGCCTTTTATTTGTTTAGCCTGTTGGGTTAACCCAACTTTTTAACTGTACAAAGCTCCTTAGCTCATTGATTAATTCTCCAATCTGGAAAGAGGGTCTCCAAAATGATGTTTAATGTCTAACCCCAAATTTAAAACCGTTAATGAAAGGCATTGCTCTAGAAGGGTTTAGTAATATTTATGGGAAACAACTCTTCTAAATCAAGGTATGCCCCGCTCTTATTCTTCAAGGTTTAAGGGACAATATCAGAGGTAACCAAGCACTTTCATCCATTTTTAGTAATTATAAACCCTGATGTAGGAAAGTACTTTTTGTAAGCTCCCAAATTTTGGACTGATGCCTCTGTTTTTTGTTTTCTTCCTGAAATGCACTGGGCCTTGCTGTCCAGGCCCCAGTGCAAGTGCCCTGACCCCCAAAGTATGTGTACATTGGCTAATACCCAATTGACTTAACTTGTCTATAAGTCCCTAGTATATGGTACAAGAGGTACCCTAGGCTAGCAAGTTAAATGTCACTAGTGGACTGCAGCACTTAATTGCGCCATCAATACAGTGACACAGGTGAAAACATGACTCTAGGCCTGGCACAGCAGGCAAGTCGGGCAGTGTTAAAAGTGCCAATATAACATGACAAATTAAATCCTTTTTCCCCAGTTAAAATCCTTTTTAATATTAAGAAGCCACTCATCAAGAAAAAACTCAAGGAGAAGGGGCTCAAGTACGCCATGATGTTCCCGGCTGCCTCCGTGCGGAGTCTAGGGGACGGACTTGGTTCTTTGACAATCCGGAGTGGTCTCAGACTGGCCTCGACAGTCGGACCGGCAATGGCTCTGGAGGCAGTGAAGGGAATGGTGACGCAGAGTTGCAGGACCGGGGCTAGAAAGTGCTGGGTGTCCCAGTCTGTCACACAATCTTGGTCAGGTAACGGGGCCCTGGGACCTTGCAGCTGGACATGATCTCACCAGGTTCCGTCTTAAGTCGGAGAATCCTTAAAGACAGTCTAACTGGGGACAACTGATTTTTTAGATAGTGTCGGGGGGGGATGGAGTGTTGGCCTTCCTCCTCTTTTCTACTTTTAGTTGTTTTGTATTAGAAATTGTGCGACAGGCACTCTGCTAGTTTGTATGGGCAGTTCTAAGTCCAGAGGGCAGGGCAGCGGGGAGTGGGGTTGTTGGCGGGGGGATTTTGGGGGGGAGGGTTTGTTAATGTTATTTTCTTACATCGACGCATAATCGCAGGCACAGCGAAGGCACAAAAGAAACATTACGGCTCTAATGCACACACACTGGGGGAAAAGCATTAAAATATTGAGCTGGAATGTCAATGGGCTGAGGGATAAAATTAAGCGGAGTGTAGTCCTGCAATACATCAGGAAGAAGGGCCCAGATGTCGTGCTCCTTCAAGAAACTCACCTTATGGGCCACTCCTGTAAGGCAATGAATCGGTACGGTTACAAACTAGTGGAACATGCAGGGTTTGCGACTGGCTCCAGAGGGATGGGCATTATGGTTCGGAACGCATTCCCTCTTGGTATAGACTCCACTTGGTCCGATGACAGGGGTCGTTATGTGGGCATATCTGGCTCCTGGGAGGGATGGATCCTCACACTTTTCTCTATTTACATCCCACCTGGCCTCCAATTGACTACGTTCCAAGACCTCCGTACTACTATTCTCTCGCTACCGGAGGGCCTGTTGGTGCTGGGGTGTGACTTTAATTCTGTGTGCTCGGGGGTATTTGACCGGCATCCCCCTCGCGAGCTGGGACCCTCTTCCCGTGGCTTGCCAGGCCTCCTCGAGGACATGGGCCTAATAGATACCTGGCGCACGTTCAACCCCGACACAAAGCAATACATATTCCACTCCGGGGCCCACCACAGTTTTTCCCGCCTCGATTACATCCTGATTCCCAGCTCTCAAACATCGCACTTCCAGGAGGTCCGCCACTTAGCTAGAGGCATCTCCGATCACTCACCGCTGTGGGCTCACTTCCTCCTAGACCACATGCGGGTGGGTCGTATCACCCCCATGAACCCTTGGCACCTTCGTAACCCAAAACTGTGCAAAGGTCTCCTAGTCGCAACAGATAGCTACTTCACGGAAAACGTGGGCACTGTGACCTCTAGCCAAATACTCTGGGAGGCCTTTAAAACGGTGATCCGAGGGGAAGCCCTGTCCTTAATATCAGCCACAAGCGAGAGCAACAGAAGGCAGTGTCTGACATAGAAACTGACATCCTATGACTTGAGGGGGAACTGGTGGATCAAGACTCTCCAGAAGCGCTCCATTTGCTGCGGCTTAAGCAATCTGAATATAAAGCTCGTCACAGAGGCAGCTCGAACTTTGGGACCAGAAAAGCTTGGAAGAATTTATGACTTGGGAGACAAGGCAGGGAAATTGATAGCTTGGCTGGATAAGCGAGAATGGGCAAATGGACTGGTTCCGTTCCTCCACGATGCCCTTAACACCAATATAGTAGAACCCCAAGACATAGCTTCTCAATTCGCCACACATTTCAAAGCCGTTTATAGGGCGGGGACGCCCTATGCCGAGGTAGACTCCACCGAACTAAGAAGAGACCTCACTCTGCCCACTCTCACCTCGACAGATAAGCAACTAATGGACAGTTCTATGACCACAGATGAAATTGCCCAGGCCATTAGGTCGCTTCAATCTGGAAAGGCCTCTGGCCCTAATGGGATACCCATAGAATTATATAAACTCTGCCCGGACAAACTATCAGCTTACCTCAAAGCCATGTTCGAGGAAAGCAGGTAGTTGAGAGACCTTCCGCTAGATCAACGCATAGCCAACATCGTTGTAATTCACAAAGAAGGGAAACCAAAAACAGACTGTGCATCATATCGGACTATTTCTCTTCTTAACGCTGAGCCGAAAATCCTTGCGAAGGTTCTTGCTAATCGCCTAGTAAAAGTCATATCAACTCTCATACACCCAGATCAATCTCGCTTTATCCCACGCCGGAATACGGCATTAAACCTTCGCCGTGTACACGGGGTGCTTGGCAGAGAAGATACGACACACGGACCAGCAGTCTTGGTCTCCCTGGACGCTACTATGGCGTTTGATATGCTTGAGTGGCCCTATCTCTTCGCTGTGGTCCAGAAGCTGGGGTTCGGTGAGGAATTAATCGGCTGCGTCCGTCTCCTATATGCGGCGCCACTGGCGAAGGTCGTTGTCAATAATAAGCAGTCAGATACCTTCACTCTGAGCCGAGGCACCCCTCAGGGTTGTCCGCTCTCCCCCCTTTTATTTGCCCTGGCACTAGAGCCACTTGCGGTCTGGATCCGACAGGATCTATCGATCCGATGATTCCGCTTGTCAGCAGACTGGGAAGATCGGATATCACTTTACGCCGACGACATCCTACTATATCTTACAAACCCTCGGAAATCTTTAATTGTCTTGTTGAACTTTTCAAAATTAATTGGACTAAATCCCATTTGTATCCTCTTTATGGGGGAGTGCCTGCCTTGCCCTCCAACTTTCCAATCCAAAATAGTACATCGGGGTTCAAATATCTTGGGATATTCGTGTCCTTGAACCCTATACTCCGATATAACAATAACCTTCATCCCCCTCTCCATCGTCTGCAGCGAGACATCGCCAGTTGGAAAACTCTCCCATTGTCCCTCTTGGGGAGGGCTGAACTTTTCAAAATGATGTCCCTCCCCCGCTTCCTCTACGCCCTGCAAAACTCACTAGAAGCAGTCCCCCCGCTTATTTTAAAGAAATTAAACGACTTCAGAGGGAGCTTCTGTGGAATGGACCGCCACGCATAGCACTTAGTAAACTGACTATGAAATGGTATGACGGAGGTATCGCCCTTCCTGACATTAAGAAATATAAGTGGGCAGCCCAGCTGGCCGCCATTAATCACTGCACCTATGGAACCCCTGATGATCCTGGCTATCGAATGGACAGGTGGCTGCTCCCAGGTGGGAACCATTATAGAACACTATATTCCAAACCTCCTCGACCTGCGCTATCTGGCCCTACTGGACACTCGATAACTGTCTGGCACACCGCCACTAGATCTCTGGGTTGGGAGGGTAAGTTGACATTGGCCACCCCCTTGTGGGATTCTGCAAAGCTGGGACACCTGTGGCAGACAAAGGTTTTCGACAAGTGGGACATGATAGGTATCTCCCGTGTCCGGGACGTGGGAAAAGAGTTACATGAAAACGTACGCTTCCCTGCAGGAGCAGCATGACCTAGCTGACTCAAAACACTTCTGCTACAGACAAATACGGCATGCACTGCGCTCGGCCTTCCCCAAGGGTTCCTTCCCCCCTGAGTCCTCTCCACTGGAAAGTAGGATGTTAGATGGGCACCTCCCGGAGAAGTCTGTCTCTTTATTTACAATAAGTTAATACATAATATGGAAGGCGCTCTCTCACAGAGCTTGGACAAAAATAGATGGCGGACAGTATTGAACTGGGCGACGAAGACTGGCAGGGGGCTGTGTCATCTCCCAGGGGGGTGGCTATCCCTGCAAGACTGCGACTGGTCCAACTTAAAATCCTACACAGAATATACATGACGGGACCTAGACTAGTGTTGATGGGAAGGGCGCCCGCAGGAGACTGTCGCAGGAGGCCTCCAGTAGCCTCCATAACCCTCAGAGGACTGTGCCTGCTGTGCCCACTCATAGAAAAGATCTCCACTTGTGCCAGGATCAAAGAAGTGACTCCAATGATAAATTGTCTGACCTCCTGTAAAGCTTCATGTCCACCAGAAACTAAGGAAATCTGCACCCCTTGAGAGCTCTGCTGCCCAGGGACGCCTGGCTACGCTGGAAACAAAAGTGCCTGCTGTGATACTGAGTCCTGAGTCGGAGTAAACTCTGGTCCCCCCAAAAGAAAGATTTACTTACCTGCAAGGAACTGCTGAGACAGCTATAACCAGGAGATGAGTTGACACGTGGTGCTGGACCTGCACGGTCCTCCTCTGGTGCATTGTGGGAGATCGTGTCCTGGGGTTGGAAACGACCACTGACATGTGAATATCAGAACGGCCCAAGGTACACCTACCATATCTTTCCAGCATGAGGACCAATTCTTTGCTGAACCACAGTAAAGGATAAAAATACAAAGGACCCTGAGACTACTGGACCAGACCAGCAACTGCTCCCAGTAGACAGTGGTCCTTGTGACTGGCTCGCAACATGTTGTGGCCCACCCAAGTGAAGATTAGTAGCTGTTTTTGACAGTTAACCACTGACCCATTTACAACTATTTATTGCATTATTTTTAAAGTGAACTACAGTGATTTACTTACCTTTGAAAAATCATATCTTCGGTTTCCCTTGATAGATTTTTGTTGTTTGGGTGTCTATTTAAAGATAAATGTACAATCTATATTTATAAGTTGTGTGTTGTGTTCATTACTTATTGACTCTTGTGGCACGTCTAAATGTTTGCACTTGTTCCTTTGGCCAAGCCTGACTGCTGTGTGCTAAAGCAACCCAGGACTGGTTTTGTAAAAGAGCCTAACTGAACATGATAGAGATTGTTAAATTTTTACATGATGAGGTCTCCCACCATACCAATAATAATCCTCTTTCTGTACCGGAGCTACACCCCCGTGCCACCTGACTCTTAAGATGACGGACGAAGCCCCCCCGAGGGTAGATCTCCTATGAAGCAGCTGGGGAGGAGTCAGTCGATGGGGAGGTTATGAGCAGGAGTTCCCGAAGTCTATAAAGGAAGCAGCGTGGGTGTCAGACGTACGGAGCATCCAGAGCTGCAACCTGTGTCTGACCCTTAGATGGCCGCCACTGGGGACATTTGACTTGTGGAAGCTAGCCCCCTCTCACGCTAGCGATGCCGGAAGGTGCGCAACAAGGTCCCCAGCGAGGAAGCACTACAAAGCATAGACGTGCCCTGGCAAGCAGTGTGATCAGGAAAAACCAAGTGGGTGCCGGAGATTGCATCTATGCCACCAAAAAAGACCACAACCAAAGTATCAATTTTTTTACTCCCACAGAGAAGAAACAGGTGCCTGAACAGGGGAACGCGGACTCCAGCATGACACTGACTAAGGAGGTCCTGTTGTCGTCCATGTAGGAATTCAAGACGGAACTGCACACAGAATTAAAAGGAGACCTCCAGGCCTCTATGGAACAGCTGAAGGCTGACATAGCAGATAAGATAACAGCACTTCAGCATGATGTGAACTCCATTGGGACGAGACTGATGGAGACGGAGAAACAAACGCACGATTTGGACAAGAAGGTAACGGACGCCCATGACAAGGTGCAGATTCTCCATACCCAGCTCCAGCTGGCCCCTCCTAAAGAATGAAGACTTGGAAAACAGCTCAAGGAGGGACAATATTCGCATCGGAGACCTGGAGGAGGGAGTGGAAGGGTCCGACCTTGAGGCTTTTGTAGAGGGGCTTTTTGCAGAGATCCTCGGGCCAAAACAAATGAAGATAAAAATAGAAAGAGCTCACAGGGTGGAGCCAGCGGCTCCTGGAGAGAGAAGACGCACCCGGGATATATTAGTCAAGCGCCACTCGTTTAAGGTTAAAGAAGCGATACTACAGGAGTCAAGGCAAAAAGAATCTATCTCCTTCCAGGGTTTCATATGCGCACTATTCCAGGATCTGGCACAGGCGACCCTGCAACGCAGGCACTCATTTCGGGTTCTCACAGAACAATTGAGAGCTGAGCGAGGTGAGGTACCGTTGGAACTTACCCATTTGGGTTAGCCTTCGAGATTCTGAACAAACCGCGCCATGTCACAGAACTCAAGGAGGGCCTAGAGATATTGGGCATGCCGGTCCCCGGGGAAGAGGGCGACCCAGGGCCTACGACCACGAGAGTGTCTTCGCAGACGAAAACACCACAATGGAAAGCAGTTTCCAAAGGTCAACAAACTAAGACTTAACCCAAGGAAAGGAGGTGAATAAAGGTCCGATACAGGTGGGGATTAAGGACAAAGAGATTAGAGTACTGCCCGACGGATAACTCCACCAATTCAGTAGAGTTATGAACCTCGAGAGGGCTACGAGGCGAAACCAGCTTGACCCCACATTAAGAAAATGTTCTACCATTGACAGCCGAACACACCGGTTATCCACTATGACCAAAGCTATGTTGTAAAAGTGAGACAGCTGGGCGTTGGGCTTAGGCCGAGTCACCAGCCATTATACTTGCAACCTGGAGGGAACACTAAAGCGGGATACCAGGTGGTCCGGCTTCCATGTTTATTTTTTTTTATGCTGCTTGTTTCTATTGTATGGGGTGTTTCAGGGGGGGTGGTGGAGAAGCAGTCTCAGTAAAGGGAACGAGGATATCCTTTGCTATACGAGTTGATGTGAAAAGGTCGGGAGACAAGGCGTCCACGGCACGGACAGGGCGCAGAGACACGTCAAAGGGCACAACAAGCAGGCGAGGTCCGAGAGCCACAAAGATGATAGCGATTGCGACCTGGAATGTGAAAGGCCTAAATTCCCCTCTTAAAAACAAAAAGATTTGGAAGTATTTGTTAGACCACCAATTCGAAGTAGTGGCTCTCCAGGAGACACATCTAAGAAGACAGGATGAATTGAGGCTACCACACAAAAGCTATTCCCTAGTATATAGATCTTCCGCCAGTGCAAAACACAATGGGGTGGCGTTGATGTTCCACAACAATTTAAAATTTCCAACCAGAAGGGATAAAGACAGATAGGTGAAGGACTAGTCGTTATGGTAAAGGGGGAAACTTAGGGGGAGATTAGTCACTTTTATCTCCGCTTACGCACCCCAACACAGGCCAAGCAGCATTTGTGGGCACGCTGTTGAATACAATAGGGGGGTTTGCCGAAGGAATGATAATTCTAATGGGAGATTTTAATGTCACTTGGCACTCGTCGGAGGATAGTACACACCCCACAGATCCACGGGTGGGAGTTTCCCTAAAAGACTGAAACATAAGTTTCACAATCTGGGTTTTTTGGATGCTTGGAGTTCTCTCCACCCAGAAACGAAAGATTATACATATTTCTCACATGTCCACCGGACTTATTCTTGGTTAGACTATGTCTTTGTTTCACAGGGACTGCAGGGTATAATCCAGGAGGCTAAGATTCTCCCTATCACATTGTCCAACCATAGCCAGGTCACTGTAAGTCTTCAATGTGGGGGGTGGGGTTGCAGGGCCCACCAAGATGGTACTTTACAGTTTCTATGACCCGGGACAGACTGTTAAGGTATGAGTTGAGGGCTGCGATCAAGAAATGTTTTCAGTTGAACGACCCGACTGTCAATACACATCTTAACAACTGGGATGCCTTCAAAGCTGTGGTGAGAGGCAAGTGTATCTCATTGGTCTCGGCCCTTAAACAAAGAGCGAAGGAAAGGATTGAGCTCAAGGCCTCGCTGAGTAGCACAGAATTCGATTTAAAATAGAATCACACGCGGAATTCGAAGCGCCAGATAAGTGCCCTCAAAGGGAAACTCGGTGCCATCTACACAAACAGAGCGGAATTCACTTTATTGAGAATGCGTCGTAGCGAATATGCACAGGGAAATAAGGTGGGCTCACACCTAGCGCGACAGCTGCGGGAAAAGAGGGAACAGGAGTACATTGGGGGTATAAGCAAGGAGGGAGGGGAGATAGAACATGACGATAAGGGCAAGGCAAACATTTTTACAGACTTATCAAGAGCTTTACAGGGCAACTCCCCCTGATAGAACAGCTCAGATGAATTACCTGGCCACGCTTGCGCTTCCCCAGATTTCTGCAGCTTGGAGGGACCAACTAGATGCTCCGATCCCCGAGTAAGAAGTGGGACACGCGATCTCCGCACTAAAGCCCCACAAAGCGCTAGGGACTGATGGCCTGACAGCGCATTTCTATATGACCTATGTGCCGGAATTGATTCCCCACCTAACTGCGCTTTTTAATTAAATAGCGACAGGGCAGAATGGCCCTCTATGGCGGAGGCCCTGATTACAGTAATACCTAAGCTGTGGAAATATCCTTAGCAGTGTGCCTCTTATAGGCTAATTGCCCTCTTGAACTTGGATGCTAAACTATATTCAGCAATATATTGCCATCCTGCTTAGAGAACCTTATTCCAGATATTATCCACCCTGATCAGTCGGGATTCAAAAAGTGAGAAAAATGCACAATATCCGCAGGACGCTGCACCTCATTGAGAAAGTATCCAGGTTCGAGATACCAGCGGTACTGGTGGGATTGGACGTAGAAAAGATTTTGGGGAGATGAACATAAGGTATCGCTATTTGCGGACGATGTTCTGCTGACTCTCTCTTCCCCGGAACTTCTTTACGAGCACTACAGGAGGATCTGAAGAGCTTTGAGGTGGTTGTGGGCTTTCGAGTTAACTTGGAAAAACCATACCTCTTAGACCTAACACTATCGGTCAGAGAAAAATTACTTATGCAGCGGGAGAATCCTTTCACCTGGGCCACACATAAGCCGCTATATCTAGGGATCCAGATCACTCCCAGACTAGAAGGTCTTTTTTAGGCAAACTTCCCACCCCTACTCACACAAGTATAACAAGACCTTAAACGATGGAAACCTTTGTTAATTTTCTGGTTGGGTCGAATACATGCAATCAAAATGACTGTCCTCCCCAAGCTGCTATACCTATTCCAAGTGCTCCCGATTGACCTAGACAAGGAGTTCTTACCTGGGGTCCGCTCCATGATCTTGCGCTATATTTGGTATAACGGAAGAGCACGTTTACCCTTCCACGTATTAAGGCGGCCAAGGGCTGATGGGGGAGCTACTATAGGGCGGCCCAGCTACGAGTAATGACGGAATGGTCCTTGAGGGAATCGGACAAACACTGGCAACACATGGACCGCGCCATTGTGGGTAGGACTATCTGGGACGTCCTGTGGAAACCTAAAAAGGACAAACACCCCCCACACCACCCCTCATGCATATCTTAGCACCCCCAACCGGACTAACCTTATGGTTTGGGACGAGGTCATATACTCAGATGCATTTTAATCCGGCGTTTCACCCAGCCTTGAAGGCAGGGACGTTTGATTCCTGGAGACAGGGAGGATGCCTCGTCCTCTCCGACTTATTTCACAATCATGACATTCTCACGTTTGAAAATTGGCAGCGGGATTTTCAAATTGCTCCCACAGAACATTTCCATTATCTTCAACTTAAACATTGGGCACATCAACCGCAAGTGAGGGAGGCGGCTAAGCGGGAGTTGACACCGATAGAATTCTTTGAAAGAAGGGTGGGCTCTATGAAAGGGGTGATCTTGTTTCTGTATGGGCTACTGATCTCTACAACAGTTGCTCTGAGACCACGATATGTCCCTTTCTGGGAGCACACTCTGGGAAGAGAGGTGAGGGAGAGGGAATGGAAATACTTGTGGTCGGTTATCGCCAAGAACAATCACTCACTAGAGTTGTGGGAAGCCCACTACAAAACATTGTTCGATTGGTACCTTGTTCCCACCAAAATTTAATTGATATTTCCACGATCCTCTGATCTTTGTTGGCAGGGATGCAGCATGCTGGGGGACTTTCACCACATTTGGTGGGACTGCCCAACCATTAAACCATTCAGGGAGGAAATCCTGGCCCAAATGAAGGAGATACTGGGGTACCCCCTGCCGACTTTAATTGAGGCAACACTCCTAGGTCTTAGAGACATATCTCTAGAACAGCAAACCAGGGTGGACAAGGCAATTATGTGGGCGTGCATAGGGGCAGCAAAGAAGGCCGTCGCGGCTTCCTGGAAGGAGGAGGCCCCGGTGCTGGCGCAATGGCACTCACGCCTGTGGAAGATACTTACTATGGAACACATATCTGACATCTTTAGGGATGACTATAACATTTTTTAGTATAAATGGGGTCCCTTAGTGTCCTATCTCACAAGGGATTTGCCACTCGTGGAGGGCTCTACACTTGTTCCAGTTTTAAGTTCATAGTGAGTGGGACTCTAAACACCACCGGCTAGTGGGAGAGAGGGGGGGTCCCCCAAAGGTCCTGAAAGACGAGACAACTCCACGTTCTGGACATTCACAGATGATTGATGAGAATAAAGTTGGGTCTTCTCCACCACGAGATAGGAGGAAGGGAGGTGAAAGTTTTGAAGTTGTATGTAAGTTCTAGAAATGCAAAGTTGGCTTGAGATTAGCGATATATTAATGTAACTCCCTCATTATAAGACACTGTGTTCTCTATAGCTTGGGGGGGAGCTGTGGGAGTCCTGGAGGCTATGGCCTGGCTGAATGAAGACAACCTAATTTTGTGTTTAATAAACAGAAGTTGGACCAAAAAAAAGCAGGAATGCTTGTTGAAGCCAAGTCCTGAAGTGCTTTCATTTTGACACAACACGAGGAAGGTTACTTCCAGGAGTCAAGCTTTTAAAGCCTACGGGGTGAAACAGCTGCTTAAATGGAAACAGCAAGCTTTAATGAAACTGTAATTCAATTCAAACCTACTTTCTCTTCTGCCACAACTCTGAATTCCTCTAAAAAAAGAAATGTGTCCTATGTCCACCAGGGCAGCAGACTGATACTGTTATTATAGTTAGAACTTCTTGTGATCAGTGAAAAATTAACCACTGCTAGTAGCAAATGTAATCTCTGTTAAAAGAATGACCACATTAAAAAACTGTGACCGTTATGCAGATTTACTATATACGAGATATCAATAGGGAATGGATCACTTGACCTGATTAACCAGGGTTAGCAACGTTGAGGTTGACTTATTCTTTAAAAAAAACCATTCACGTTAACAAGACGTGTGGCGGGATATCTTGGTTCTCCGCCAAGTTAAAAACGTGACGGCATCATCATGGGGCTTCTTTTTCGTATGCTATCCTCCACCAGGAGGGAAACCACAGGTTATTGCAGTAGTGATCAGAAATTAGTGAGTGTGAAGTGCTCTTGTGGAAGTGTGTTAAAAAAGGGGGAGATATCCTCGTATATCCTAGATCTTGTTTTTAATGAGTCTGGAATTGAGGTGAATAAAAACAGTGTTGTGTGCAAAGGGACGGGTTACTAGTCTAAAGGCACTGAGAAGTGTCCAAGATTAGGTCGACCTGTTTCAGCCCTGTGTAGTCGCCCATACTATGGTTCAGTTTCACTAAAAAAGGTCATAGAGGACCTATTTGTGGTGAAAAAGAACAAAGTAGAAAAAGAATTTACAAACATATATGTATTTTTACATCATGTTATTTGACTGTGTGTGCTGTCAAAGTCCACATTCGTATATATGGGAAAAGTAACTAGAAAATGCCAATTCTTTATCCCCATCAAAGGATTTTAGGATGTGGGCTCTCCGGGGTCACGAGCCCTATTATTAGGTCATGTGAAGTATGTAGCACAAAGTTTCAAAATTGTGTGGTCATCGCTGGCTCGCGTTGTAAAGTTTCATGTATTACAGCTGCATAATTGTGCCTGGCTCGTGTTCTGAAACACATATGGATGTGGCAAGTGTTTGGGCCCCCATCATGGTTGTGGGGTTCATATATGTGTGTAGACTACGTATGGAGAAATCTATGCATATAATAAAAGCAGCAGGGTCAGTCGCTGGTTTGAGATAACGTGGCAATAAGTGTTATGAGCTGTTACAGATCACTAAAGAAGCGGCGATACATTGCGTGTTAGTCAGGGTGGGGCAGTGCAGGGTTATGAGTAGTGAGACGGTACAGCTTCTATTACTATGACCGCACGTAGTCATTGCGGGATTTGTATGTTTGTAAGTGGGAATGCGTTGCGGTAACCAACAGTTAAAGAGAGCGTAAAATGGAGTTTTCGCATACCTTAAAGACCGTAATTACGGGCTTCAGAGTGGGGTCGGCGGGCATATTAATCTGCTGAGGAATTGAGGAATACATTAAAATCACAAACAATTTCAAAGGATACAATACGTGTCTTCGTCGTCCGGTGGAAAGTATCCGTTGTACCTGCATCTATGGCAAGGAGCGAGTTGTGCTCGCTCTATTAAGCCGACCCCCTGCTGAAGCCCGGAATTACTGTCTTTAAGATACGCGAAAACGCCATTTTACGCTCTCTTTAACTGTTGGTTAACGCAAAAAGGGGATGCACCATTAGAACAATCTTCTTTATTTGTCGCATCAGTTTGATACATTCCAAGCTCTAAAATTATTTAGAGAAATTTTAAATGTAAACAATCTATACAATCTTAAAGATGTTGATAATGTTAGATTAGTTCTGAGCCAACACAGGTTTCGTCATGCTTGTTCCGCAATTGAAAAACATCTCAAAGAATATAGTTAAGTCAATCGATATAGATCAATCCTGACATCGCAGTTAATAGCAATAATTGATACTCATATTGGTTTAAACTAAACCACTTTGTTAGGAAATGATAATTAGCAGCAGACTGCATAGCTGGTTATAGCACAAGAAAAACATATTGGTGATACTCTTAATTACCAGTCCTCATCTGTGAAAATACTACAATGGTTACTAATTCATAATAATCACTGGGGAAGGATTTACACTGGTGGGGTAATGTCCCTCTCCAGTATCAATGATAATTATATCAGTTAAATAAAATAGTAATGATACATTTACAATTATCTAGGGTTGGAAGTAAAGGCTCGCAACCTCAGGTGGTGAGTCATACTTTATATTGTGTCTTCCCTGAAACACTGATTTGTGCATTATCTAGTTTACTATTGAGTGGACTAGGTGTTTATACTGATTTTGTTATTTACAGCCTTAAACTAAGGAGACAAAATTATCTCTTTAGTGTCACAGATAAGTGAAAACTTGCTTGATTCCTGATCCACTTCAGTTTTCCTTTTGTGGAAATCAGAGGTTTAGTTAATTTTGGTAATATTTGAACCCTTTTGAAACGTGGTTGCAATCTGTGTTAATTAAGTTCAGCATTTGTCTATAATTTACAGTGTTATATTGCTAATTCCAAACTTTACTTATCTGACTTAGTAGTGTCATTCGATTTCTTTGTGTATATAATTAAACAATTGGATAGCTATGTTTACCAAGTCATGGGTTTGCTTCCCTGTGCTTAGTGTTAAGCTTATTTGTGGGAGCACTCAGAGAATCTTAACATAAATCTTTTTAAAGGTGGGTAAATCTTGGTTTATTACACTCGTATTTTAATAGAACCTATTTTTACTTTCAGATTCTGACTGTCGGGCATAATTTAGGAATACCCTCTCCTAGCCCATATATTCAAATAGGATCTGTATTGTTCTTGGCGTTTCCAGACATACACTTTCGTGTCTTCTAGCAATATCTCTTTGATATTATCTCCTTTTAATGACTGGAGCTAGGTTTAAACATTTTGGCAATTTCTAAAATGTTTTCCAATTTTTCATAACAAATCTATAATAGATCTCAAAAGACTTACTTATTTCAAAGAACAATTAATAGTACTGGCTGTATTTATAGGTACTTCTATCCTTGCTAGTTACTGATATTTTATGGTGATGAACATTTTTCTGGTAAATTTTTTCATGATGTACCATGAATCTGAAAGAAATACGTTGGTGATAGATTCCTTACCTTAGAATTACCCCCAGGCGTCAGACTGTATCCGGAAAGTTTTAGTCAGCAGTACCCCTGCGTGTCGGAAGGTGGCGTTGTGCAGCTCCGTGTCCGTCGTTGGCGTCGTGGTCGCCGAGATGACGTCGCGGCAGCTACTTAGACGACACCCTCGTGCCCTGACATCAGTTTTTAGGGCTCGCGCCCTAGCGTTGCAGTGCACAGGACTGCTCGCGCAGGCAAGACCCCCTTCGTAGGGTTTTTTAAAACAATGCCTGGAGTCGCACATGTCGTGCGTGTGCTTTTCCTTTTGCTTCTGCGATTGGCCTTTGAGTGCGTGTATTTCCCTATATCGGCATGCAATAGGCCAAAGGCGGACACATTGCTCCGCTCATGGCCTATTGGTGTCTATTACGCGCACCAAAGGCCATGTGGTTTCAATTATCGTACCCAGACACGGGCGCGATGATTGAAACCACATGTTCGCTGTGGCGCGCGCACCACTCACCGGCGTCTTTTTTTTTATTTTTATTTTATTTTATTTTTTTGCTTCATAGTTTAGATGATTAGGAATCAAGAGCTCGGCTTCCTTAACAGAGTAAGGAAATGGCGTTGCAGCTGAGGAATCTGCATTTTCCTTGTATCTATGTACTTTTTAAAGGCTTGGGTGGTATGCTCAAGGTCTTTTCCCTCCAGTGAAAGCAACTAGATTTCGATTCAGCCTGGATGATAAATTTTGTTTACATATTTTTATGAACACTATCTTAACTTCATGTTTTGGCTTCTCCTCCAATTTCTTCTGCAAACGAGGTTTCTTGCCCTTGAAGCTGAGGTTGCTATGTTTTTTGTCTATACATCTGTGCTGAATGGAAGTCACCAGGTTTGTGTGTTTTGTGAATGCTTACTATTTTCGATTGAAATATAACAAATCTGTACGGGAACGGGGTGCTATGCAAGAAGGCTTTTGGTCAATAGTTTGCCTCATAATCACATGTGGAATTCCTTGCCGGATGCACCCAACTTCATTTGTACATCTGCGATTTTTTGTTTCGAATTGGGTGGTGCTTGCATCCTTTCTGTGACGTTGATTTTAGAAGACTATAAAAGGTTGTTACATGTGCTATGCTGCAGAGTCCCTGTGATCTGGCTTGGGCAAATTGTGGTCCATATTGGATCGTTGTGGCACTGGGGTCCACTGCACCTGCTGTCAGTCATAGCTCCTAACTGACTATGATTATGCCTTATACTACCCAACGATGAAGAAAGTAGACACGTTTTTCTTACTTTTATTAGAGCCTATTGCACCCCTGCTACACCACTGCTGTTGGGGCTATAAGAAAGATTATCTCCCTGACTAAAAGATATTCAGTAACCCCTTACTAAGTTGGTTAGGTCGCAGTTGTGGGGGGGTGACTGTGCATGCTTTTTGCTTTCAATGTTGGTGAACCAAACCAATGTTCAGTATGGTTTCTGCACAAAGATCTAATCCTGCGACTTGAACTATTGAGCAAATTTCAATTGCGCTGAAGAGATATGGACTATTAAAGCAATTGAAAATGTATTTTACAGTCTTGCACTCACGAGCGTTAATCCTGAATTAGTCCGATGGGCAGGCGGGTAATTAAAGCCTTTGTCACCCAGTGCAGAGCTCTTACAGAGATTAAAGTGCTAGTCTTTGGTTGTTGGATTAAAAGTGTCCCCATTTGTGACACGGTTTGTACAAAGCACACGTAATTGATTAAGCAAAAAAAACAAAACGATGCGGGTGAGCTAAATTAATTCATACGCTAATGATTGATATGTGGCTTGCAATATTGTGCACAAATATAAGTATTGAAGTGAAATTGTAATTTTAAGATAACGTGCACTCAGGCAAATCCATTTGTACAGAACAGCTAGAGAGCAAATGGGATGTGTTTGGGATAGCACCGGTTCCTCCCCTGTTGTGGATTGAAAGAGAATGGAATTTGCTTTTTAAAGACATTTATTCAACCCCCTGGAGCTAGACATGATCATTAAGGGCGTGGGTGTAGAGGTTTTCATTCAAACATAGTCGAAGGCGACCACGGGCAGAAAAGGCTGACAGGAAAAGGTGACTGCTGCTGTCCTGTGTGAGCTGAGCAGTCCCTTCCCCCAGGACTGACCTCACCTCACCTTGGACAGACCTACAGTCGATTCGCAGCAGTCAAAGCCGGGTCTGGCGGTGTCCTTGGGTGTGGCCTAAAGTCAGGCCCGTCATCGGGTAAGTGACTTCTCGCCCCTTAATAGACGTGAGTGGGATGTGCTGGCAAGGTAGATGGGCGGCTTAATGCTCCTGCAGCTGGCGACCCGAGTAGGAAGACACCGTATTTTCTGTCATTAGTAAACAAGTGTTCTTGAGCGTGGAGGACAATAGCACAGCCAGTACGCGCACTGTAAAAGGAATAGCGCTGCATAGCGGTACACGCACGATACAAGACCTCATCAATGTAGCAGACAGATACAAGCAACCTAGTGTCGCCTCTACCCTCAAGCACACAAAATTGTCCGCTTCACAGTCGGTTGGAGTTCTAAAATTGGCACGTGGATCGATTGCCTGACAACAACGTGCCTCTGCCTGCCGCTAGTGTGAAAATATACCTTTATTTGGAGTGTAATGCCAGATTTATCGGCTGCCTGTGACGTGCCCGCCCGTCATATTCTTACTATTTCTTACTATCTCTGCCTCTGCCTCTCTCGTGCTTGCTCTCTTCCCCGGTCTGGTCCCCGGCCTGCTCCCTCGGGTCTCGGATGTCATCTGCGGACAAGTGAAGACTGCTTTTTAGTTCTCAATCTCTACGCACGGCGCATCGACGCGCCCAACGTGATTTGTTGCCAAGGAAACACTCAGACTTCTAACCTAAAAAAAAAAGCTTATAAAGGGGAAAGCTGAGCGCCGAGAGAGTTAGCACAGATGCTGCCTGGGAGCAACGACCTCAGACATAGACACAGAACGAGGAGGCTGTGTATTTTTTGTTTTGCGGCTGAGAAGGGAGCTGATGTTCAAGACTCTCCATCTATTATATATATTACATGTACATCTACCTTACCAGCTTCACTGGCTCTTTTCAAGACTGTGGCAGCGATCAAGACTGTATCTATACTGGTGTCTCTGCATGCAATTTTATCTGGAGTCTGGAATAAGAAACAACTACAGGGGCGAGATCGGTGGGGTGCACCGATACTAGGAATCTGCCAGATTATTCACGAACGGATTCTGACGCCCCCTAACCACCCTAAAATCTATAAAGCCTATAAACCTCCAGACATGGAAAAAAATATGGAAAAGAATATCGGAGAGAGCCGGAACAGAGGCGACAAAGGGCTAGAGCCCAACCTGGAGAAAGAACAAATAAGCCAGAAAGCACATACAGGGGTAGCAAGCAATGTCACCCCTAACATGGAAGAAGAGGGTGAGGCAGCTGAGAGGGCGGAGTTTGAGCGGACACTTGCTCAGCATACGACCAACAGACACAAAGGACCGGAAACCAGAGGAGTTAAAGCAAAAGAGAAAGAGAAAGACCTGGAAAAAGACTCGGCTAACGACCTGGTTAAAAACGAGGCCCAGGAAAAAAGTAAAATTAAAGATAAAAATATGGAAAAAAAGTTGGGGAAAGAAAGAGAACAGACCAAAAGAAAGGAGAGAGAGAAAGAGAAAGAGAAAGACAAAGAAGTTGGTAACACTGAAGAGAAAGAGCTAACAGAGGAAGACACCAAACTGGAATTAATGGCTAAAAAAGCGCAGAGATTACAGACTATAAAAAACTTAAAAGCAGCTGCAAAGAACACCTGCCTAGTAGAATCGTCGCAACCAAGAATCTCTAACATATTTAGCCCTTTACATAAGGATTGCCAGAGTGTTATAATGTTGAATGCTGACCCTAACATAAACCATGAAAAGACAACGACACCCATAGAGATAGACACAGAAAACCGTAGAGAGGAAATGGAGCAACGGGAACAAAAAAAGCAACTTCTGAGCCAGGTCAGAAAGGAGTTAATACCCTTACCCAACTCTTTTAATTTACAAGATCCTCCAGCGGGGGAAAAAGTACATTCTCTTTCGAATGAAGACTCCGACTCAGATCTATATGAAACAGGAATGTCTATCTCTAGTGACTCTAGTCAACTAAGCAAATCAAGAGAATCGAGCCCAAGTACACGAAGGGGAGCTGCATCGCTGGAGATCTCTGGCACTAATGATTCAAGAGTGTTTAGCGAAATCAACACAAGGAAAAAAAAAAGTGGGGGTGGGAAAAAAAAGGCCAAAACACAAAAAAGAACGAGACGTGCTGAACGAGGAAACTACAGATCCTGGGAACAATACGGACTACGCTAATGATAGATCTAATCCTCCTCGAAGAAGTCCAAGGACTAAATCTGCAGAGGAAACACCATGTCAAAACTCAGCTATTCAGGAAGATCAAGAAATATATCAAGCTAAAACCCCCGAACCCTCGCTGAGTCAGGTGCTTTGCTCAATAAAAAATGTTCACGAGGATGTAAAAAAAGAGAGTCAAAAGAATCGTATAGCAATTGAAAAACTACAAGGTGCTGTTAAAAAAGTGGGTAGTATTTGCTCTGAGATCTCGGAAAGAATGGTTATGGTAGAAACTCGCACGGAGAATCTTGAAACTGATGTGGCGACGCTTCAAAAAAAGGAAACAGAACAAGACGGAATAATAAGGGATCTCATGGCCAAAGTGGAGGATCATGAAAACAGATCCAGAAGAAACAATTTAAGGTTTCTTGGAATCCCGGAAAACTTTGAAGGAAATGATGCCAGAGCGGCCATGGTCACCTTATTAAAAACTTCATTTCCAGAACTGGATACATGGGATATGGAGAGGGAAGTCCAGCGAGCCCATCGCTTCCCCTTAATGCTACCAAGAAACTCTAACAAACAAAATAAATTTCCAAGGGCAATGTTGGTCTACTTTGGGAATTTTCTCCTTCGTGAAAAAATTTACGATCTTGCAAGACCTACTACCCAAAGAGAACATAAAGGGTTTAATTTTTTTGTCAGACCAGACTTCGCTCATGCCACTGTGGAGCGAAGGTGGAGAATGCGCCAACTATTTGAACCATTTGAAAAAGCTGGAGCAAAAATATTCCTTCAAAATCCAGCACGATTGAAAATTATATTTAAAGGTGTTACAAGAAATTTTAATAGTGAAATACTGGCAGAGAATTATCTTCGGGAAATCTCAGAGACAGTCTCCCGACACTCAGGGAAATAATCTAAATCAAGCATTATCTTGTAGTAAAAAAGAGGATATTTAAGATTAATCAATCACTATAATTCTTATTTTGTAGTAGATACACGTTGGGGAACTTGTGGAACTTAGCTTGATTGGCTCGGGGAATCTAAATGTCTTAGGATGTGGATCATCCATAAAAGTAAGCATCTTATTTACCTCAAAATAGCCCAGCTCACAGGGCCTGCTTGCGCAGATGTCACACCCCTGGACCAGACTGGCCCAGGTAACCTTCAAAGGTGGTGGCGGGTGGGGGGAGGGCAAAGGGGAGGGGGGAAATTCGGACAGGTTAGACATAAAGGATAGTAAATTTATGTTAAAAAGGAACAAGGAAACGGTTTTAGGGATCACAGGAAATCAGAACACATGTGAAATAAAATACGGCATGCTTGCTCTATCAGCATGGCTGCGATAAAGGTATTATCTTTGAACATAGGTGGTTTAAACGACTTAAAAAAAAAGGCAAATGGTTGCTATCGGGTTACAAAACTGGGGAGCTAATGTCGTGTGCATGCAGGAAACGCATATTGAAGGATCCCAGAGACAGTTGTTAAACACACTAGGCTATAAATTGGTGTGCGCTACTTCACAAGGGGTTAAAAATCGTGGTGTGGCTATCCTGGCTAAAGGGAGTGGATTGGTGTTTAATAATTCTAAAACCGACAAGTTTGGCCGTTGGGCTATCACCGAATGTAACCATCAAACAGGGCAAAAAATAACAATTTGTGCTATTTATGGGAACAATATAGATGACCCCGCGGTCTTCGATGAGGTCTCCAATGAATTAACACACTGGCCTCTTCCGGCCCTGGTATGTGGGGACTTCAATATAAACCTTCCCATTAATTGGTCCGTAAATGATGACTGGGTCTATAAAGGGGGAAAACCGAAAGTATTCCGCTCGCTTAAAGATTTATGTCTTGTACATGGACTTGTGGATAGCTGGCAGATTGCTAATTTTAATACTGGTGACCCTGGATATACCTTTTATTCAAATCCACATCGTACACATACCAGAATTGACTACATTTTACTTTCAAGCTCATTAATTAGGACCTCCCAAACTGTCAAACTGCCCCGGATATTATCTGACCACAACCCCCTTTTTTGCACCTTGACTACTAGCTTAGCTAAATCAGAGCCTAACATGTGGTCATTTGAAAAAGCATTATTATATGATCCTCAGTATCTTACCCACATGAAAGACTGGATACCAAAATTCCTCACAGAAAATATCAATAGCTCATCAATAGAGGTTGTGTGGGATACGCTGAAAGCAGGGGTCCGGGGCGAGACTGTCATATTCGCTTCGAATAAATAAAAGAGAGAAAGAGGAATTAAGGAGGTTACAGGATGAACTTATATCAGCAGAAATCGAACTCATTAGTGCTACTAGTAATGTAGATATGACCAGAGATATCTCTAGCGCCTTAGCCCAAGTAGCAGTTGCCAAGGCAGCTATTACTAATATTTTTACAGATAAAGCAATCCGGAAAGCCACTGCACGAAAATAACTAGTCTATGAAGTTAACGAGCTAGTGGGACATCAACTGGCAATGCAACTACGACAACAGGCCAATGCTAATTTAATAAGGGAAATTGTAGATCCAGTGGAAGGACTGTTAAAGGACCCAGAGCTGATCAAGCAAGCATTTTGGAGGTTTTATAAAGAATTATACACTGACAGCAGCCATGGAGACACCATAGAAATAAAAAGATACCTAGAGAATTGTGAAACCACAAAACTCGAGGTAAATATACAGATGGCTCTGGAGGAAACACCAAATATGGAAGAGGTCCTGACAGCTGTTAAGAGCCTCCCTAAAGGAAAGGCAACAGGGCTGGACTGCATCCCATCAGAATTTTATAGAATATTTTTGGACGAAATAAAACATACATTTAGTGATCTAATTACACATATCTTTTCTGGGGGGGAACCTCCCGGCTCCTGGTCTAAGGCAAGAATTGTTATTTTTGCTAAAAAAGGGAAACCCCCAGAACAACTAGGATCATATCGCCCAATAACCCTTATAAACGCTGACTCCAAAATATACTCTAAAATTTTGGCAAATAGAATGGCGCCTATAATACATAAAGTTATCGTCAAAAGCCAACATGGTTTCGTCCCTGGAAGGTCAACTATAAATCACATTCAGAGGGTTATTACACTTTTTGATGGAACAGAAACCACCGGAGACCCTATGGCCCTGATACTTTTGGATGCAGAGAAGGCTTTTGATAGGGTTTCCTGGCCGTTTCTTTGGAAAGCAATGGCGACGTTGGGATTTCGAACCAAGTTTATTCAAGCGATACAAAAAATGTATTATAATCCTAGAGCCGTCGTATCTGTTAATGGAAGTCTAACTAAGGAAATCGTTGTTTTGAGAGGAACTCGCCAGGGATGCCCTTGCTCGCCATTGCTTTTCGCAATATATATAGATTTTTTCATCCGCTACTTAGAGAAAAACAATCATATAATCCCCATTATATCACAGGGATATGTAACAAAAATACTAGCATATGCGGATGACATTGCTATAGTTACTGCAGACCCTAAGGTAGCAATGCCGGCTATTGAGACCGAGGCCAGAAAATTTGGACTGGTCTATGGCTATGCGCTAAACCAAGGAAAGACACAAATTGTCTTAAACCAAAAAATTTGGATGGATGATCCTAGGGTCGTGCTGAGAGCGACATACCTGGGGGTGACAATCTCTTCTAAACTAGAGGAAGTGGTGGATTTAAATCTTAAGCCATTACTCAACACAATACAAAAAGATTTACAACGGGTAAATAATCTCCACCTCTCCATTATTGGAAGAACTAATGCAATTAAAATGGTGTACTTTCCAAAGATTTTGTATGTATTCAGGGCAGTCTGCCTAGAAATTCCAAATCAGTGGTTTAAAGTAATGGAACGTATCTTTTCTAGATTTATATGGTCATACGCACAACCCCGGCGAGCATATAAATTTCTTACTCTTCCCAAGGATAGAGGTGGGCTAGCGCTCCCCAATTTAAGGAGATACTACTGGTCCTGTGTACTACTATACAGCAAGGAATTATTACAAGGATGTAATAATACAGAGGAAAACACCGCCTCAATCTTTCAGTTATTGGTCGGGGAATCCTGCTATGGCTATTTCTGGATACACACACATGATAGCTACTACAAAAAGGTTAAATTTAAGACTCTCTATAGCTGCTTTAAGGTATGGAAGGCCGTAAGAAAAGAGTTAGGGATAGGACGATTTTCATACTACACCCCCGTATTAAATAACCCAACTCTCCCATTAACCATCTTCAAAGATAACTGTGTTAAAAAATGGTACAACCTGGGAATAACACAACTAGGGGATTTTTATACTAATCAGGGGATTAAATCTTTTGAAGTCTTGAAAGGAGAATTTGGCCTAGATTGGCGGGACTTTTTTAAATTTCTTCAAATTAGAACCTTTCTAACTCATAAATTTGGATTAAGAAACATCTGGGAAAAATCTATGATTATAGAGATAATTATACATTCCAAGAAACAGTCGATTGGCGGAGTGTATGAGGCGTTGCTGGATAAACTTCCGGATGATTTAGATAAAATGGCAATAAACTGGCAAAACAAACTCAGTATTTCTAAAGAAGGATCTCTAGACTCCTATAAATTAGCTCAAACGCTTCTTATCTCCACCAAACTTCAGACACAATTTTATAAAACCTTCTTCTGTCTCTACTATACACCGAATAAGATTGCAAAATGGGGAACTGGCAATGGGACTTGCTGCCCGAGGTGTAATCTATTTAAAGCAGATTCTATCCATATATTTGCCACCTGCCCAGTGCTAATGCCTCTGATACAAAACATAGAGAGGTTTTTAACTTCTGTCCTTCATAGAAAGGTTGTTTTGCCTCCAGAGGCAATGGTACTTGGGGTTGTTGATACAGAAAAACTTGAGGATGGCTATGATCTAGTATTTGTGGCCATGGCCGTCTGGAGGCTATGCTTAGCATCGGCCTGGCTAGACCCGATACCGCCTACCTTTCAACAATGGCTAGCTAGGCTCTTAGCGCTGCATAACATCGAGATAGCTATTTATAAACGGAAAAACAGAAGGCGACGGGAAAGGGGCATGAATATCTGGACTCCTCTTACACTCTGGCGAGGTTTACAAATTTGATTTATTACCAATGCTGCAACATGTTTATGTTATCTCTGCTAGCTGTATTCTCTCCCTTTCTTCCCCCTTTTTTTTTTTTTTTTTTCTTCTTTATTTCTTTTCATTTATCTATTTCTTATTGATTTCTTTTTTCTTTATTTTTATTTTGTCTTTGGAATATTTCCTGTAAGATTTCCTATAATAGTTATGTAAATGTGATAAACATAAAAATGTATGATGTAAAAATACAAATTGTCTTCCTGTCGGGGGGGGGGGGGATTAAAAATGTTAAAACCATTTAAAATATTTTTTAAAAAAACTAAAATTGGCACGTGGCGCTGGTCGCGTCATCTGCACGTGGGTAAGTTTCCCTTGAATTTGAGAGATCCTGCAGTTAGCCTGAAACAATTCCCAAGAGCCTTTTTTTGCAAAGTTATATAGTATAGCGCAAAGTTATATAGTATAGCGCAAACTCGACCCGCAGTTATTGGATCGCGTTACATGAGCACCAGTTAAATTACCTACGGTCACAATCACTTTTTAAGCACGGAGATTACGTGATTTGCCTAGAATCACAGAATGTTGGGCCGTTCGAACCTGGTTGCCCACTCACTTCCAGTTTCCTGTAACACTATAAATGATTTTCCTTCCCTGAATGTACGCAGTCTGAATTTGTTTCTCAACCCCCTTAGTGCAGGCACCCCATGTTATGCTTTTGTGACATAAAAACCCATTCAATACGTACCTGCGACAAGAAACCTCGAAGTGTTAGCGCACTCACTAAATCATTTGTAACATAACATGCATACATGTTACTATAATACTTAATTACATAAAACGCACTTGCACTGCTGTAAGTGGCTTGTTGTTTTTGTCTTGATTGGTAGTGCTCCATAGCTAAAAACCAAGTGGGACGCTCACATCTGAGAACATTTGCACATGTCGAGTAGTTTCAGGAGGAAACCGCTTTACACATCTCTTAGTAAGGTTGCTCGGCGAGTTAAAGCTGGCTGTTTATCACACGTGACCTGAAGGTTACAGTTCGAATCCTGGCAAGGCATAGCCTGCCTACCGACATCATTTGAATGGAGTATACAGTTAAATCCGGAAATATCACCTGTTGTTTTCAGGGCTTATGAAAGGTAGAAGCACTCAGTATTAAGCTATATAGAAATGTAATTATTAGCTGAAGTGTGTGCACGTTTGTTGTCCAGGTTTTATAATGCGTAATCTAGAAAGTAGTTTGACAAGTTTATCTTTGGTCCCGTTTCACCTAACACATAACCGTAGAATACTTCAACATCTGATCACGCGTGTTCCCCCCCATCTACATTACAATGCAATTATTGATTCCCATCTTTCTTTGCCATTTAGTCCTATACCAGCCCTTTTTTGCACGTCTCTCAGCCCTTTCGATGTTATTGTAGCTGATCAGTTCTTACAGTAGCCCCAGGTTTCCCTCCCAGCCCCTCAAACCGTACACATTGTCTATGGCAATCCCGAGCTGAATTTATCAGGTTTAATGCCATCCTGTTCCAGTCCATGTCCTGGGCCCAAGTTTGTTTCTTTGGGCGGATCTTCCATTCCACAGCTTGACAGTGTTCCTTCTGACCACTGTCCTCGCTACATTACATACGCTTTTTCCATGTCTAGGCATAGTGCTATCCTTCTATACTCCAAGTAGTGCAATTTCCACTGGTATCTTGAACTCCACCACACTAGTTCCATGTATTAGGTCTATGATTGTGCACCAGAAAGTTTGTACCACATACACATTGTACTTTTAAAAAGTACCCACTTGCTCACATTGCCACGATATACACGTCGTCCTGGGTTCTATCAAATTTGCCCTATTGCACTGGATTACAATAGACATGAAGCAGTATTTTAATTTGGTCTAGCCTAAAACTCGCTTACGACCACTTCCCTCAGGTATTTGCATGCCTCATCTCAGTTAGAATCTTCTAGTGGGCCTTGTGTTTTTTCCCATCTAGCCTTAAGACAGAAGGCGTTTTCTGCAGATAAATGTTATGTTTTGTAAATCCTAGATACTGTCTGCTCATCCAGCAGGGCAGACATCTCCCTGTTTTCTAGTGAGATTCTTCCCCTATCTCCCTTGTAAGCCTTACATGTGTTCTTTGTACATGGGACAGTTGAAGAGATCTGTATGTAGTAGTATTGAGTATGCTGCTAGTTGATATTTGCTATTAAAAAATTTCCCCCCCCCCTCCTCCTCCCCCCCCCCCCCCAAGAGTCCCATACACCACGCAGTTTTCAGATGCTGGTCAAATCTTGCTTCATCAATGACTTCAGTGCCGCTCTGGCCCGTCGAGGTGTTTTCCACTGTAAGTTTGCCTTCCCATCCCATTAGTCAATGCACTTCATTTCCATACTTTGGTCACAGTTTCGTTGACTTACTCATGTCACCCGGGTTCATCACCCTCATAGATTTCGAAGGTAACCTCTCTCCCCCATTGTCCTTATGTCTACCATTATCAATGGGTTCTGCTGTGCGCCAAAAGTCCGGTCATTGATCACTATCAGTTGTGCCACTCGGTAGTATCTTAGTAGATCTAGCAAAGCGATTCTGCCATCATAGACCCCTCTGCATGCCATCTATGCTATTCTAGAAGTTTTACTGTCCCAGTCTCGTGTATGGGTTAATCCTATTTTCCCAGCAAGTCACCTGGGACTCTATATAGGATATTTTAGAATATGTATAAGAACTTGGGCATTGCAGTCATTTTAAATAGGGAGGCTCTTCCCATCAGCGATAGGGGCAGTTTGTACATAAATAATGTTAATGTCTTTATTAACAGAACCATAAAAGCTTTGTACAGCGTTGGTCATTCCCCTTACCTACCTCACCACGAATAAAAGCCATTGTCCAAGTTAGCTGGGGAGTTCAGCAGGATACATTTGGAGCAGGTGTTTGCAGCCAAGATCCATGCCATGCATAACTTTGAATATAGCCAGTGACCAAAACAATTCAGTTTAGATTCATTGCAATACTGTTTGGCAAGAATGCCCTCTTGAACTGCCGTTGAACATTTCTGGTTGTGTATATGACACAAGGACTATATATCACTGCCCCTTTGCCATTCATCGTCCATACAGCATGCAGGAGGAGCCAGAGATGTTTCTGCTCTGGTGTTGAAGTGAATTATTGCAGATCCATCAGTGATCTATAAAACAGTACAAAAACTGCCAGTGTTTAGGACCACATCAGTTTGCTTTTATATAATATAATATAATACAACACTGCACGCAACAGTGAATTATATTTCAAACATAGAACTGGTCCAGGACTGACATAGTCAATGTTGTAATTGACACAAGCATTTGAAATGCAATAGGTCTCGCATTTGTGAGAGTTTGAGCTATTGGCATTGTAAATGACAATGCCTTTTATTAATGTGTTTCGAAAACTTGCAAGCGATGTGTAAACACGAACTTTGTACTTATAGTCCTTGTTAACAAGAAGTAAGGCTGGCAGTAACTGTGCCTCTTTTACTGCCAGCCTTGCTTCGCTTAAGCAAGGACCTTTAAGTACAAAGTGCGCGTTTACGCACTGCTTTCAGGTTTTCAAAACACAAAAATAAAAGGCATTGTCATTTACTATGCCAATAGCTCACTCTAGTAAATGCGAGACCTATTGCATTGCAAATGCTTGTTTCTTTTTCTGCGCCAGCAAGCGCAGATCCGGAGTGGGTGGTACCCCCAGTCACTTTTTGACTGAGTTTTTTCGAGGCTTTTTGTCTCTATTTTTTTGAGTCGATCGACTCCTGGTGCAGTTGGGATGCCCGGCTTCAAGACCTGCGGGGACGGTCAAAGCATGATGTCGGTGACGGACCCACACCACGTGTGTCTTTACAGCCTGGAGCGCGACCACGACCCCAAGTCGTGCTCCGACTGCCGGGCCATTGCGCCGTAGACTTTGCGGGAGTGGTCCTGAAAGTTGCTAGAAGTCCGGCAGTCTGTTCCTCGCCGCTCAAGGTCCCGGTCCCGTGGGAGGTCGAAGGACCGGTCGCGGAGCCCCAACCACCGTTCATCGGAATCGAAGTCTTCGCACTCGGGGTTAGGTAAGACGAAGCATTCCAAGAAGTCGAAGAAGCACCATCGCTCTCAGACTTCCCCACGTCTGTCGTGCTACGCGGCTGAGGGTGCGGACAGTGCCTTCCCTGCGGCTCAGGCAGAGCCTACGCAGTCGCCGCCGGCCTACCCGCCCTTCCCGGGTCGTCGGAGACTCCGGCCCAGCTGCAGGTATTTGTCAGCCATGGCTCGCCTCTTTGGGCATTCGTGCCCCACCGGCCAGCGGCTCCGGCTCCTGCATCGCTATCTGCTGGCGCCGCAGGATCCCCATGGATCCGGGCCTGGATCCCGGTGGACGCTGGTTGACCTTGTGACACCTCCACCGGTGTCGACCACACCGGCACCACTTCTGACATCGCCCGGCCCACCGGACGACGTCGCCCCCGGTTTCAGCCCCGATGTGGATACAGCGCCGGACCGGCGTTGCTCGATGCTGATCCTGACGACGATGGGGGTTTTCTATCCCTATGTCCTTCCTCCTTATTTTCGACCTGTTTATCAGCCTTCGGAGGAAGGGGAGAACTGGGAGGGGTCTGAGGACCCTCACACAGCACAATGTAAGTTTGACCCGGACTGGGCAGAGGAGTTTGGGGATGCCAGTGGCCATGATACCTCGCCTGACCTTGGCATGCTGTCTCCTCCTACCGTGGCTACGGAGGAGGCTGCAGGTTACTCATTGGTGTTGTGTAGGGCGGCCAAAGCCCTCCACCTCGAGCCCCCAACGGTGGCCGTCAGGACTAACCTCCTGACAGAAGTGCTTCAGTCGGCATCTACCTCTTCGGAGCCACAGTTGCCTTTTAACAATGCACTTTCGGACGTTCTTTTGGGCACCTGGTCCTGGCCCAACACAGGGGCTCCTGTGGATAGGAATGTCTCCAGACGCCATCGCCCGGCCCCGGGCAACCCCTTTTTCCTTTCCTAACACCCCACCCCTGAGAACTTGGTTGTCCAAGCCTCTGCGTCCCTGAGCGCATTCCCTACCGCACCACCGGACAGGGAATCCAAGAAAATGGAGCATTTTGGTAAGAAGATTTTTTTCTTCCGCCAGTTCAGGGCTGTGGTCTGTGAACACCACATGCCTCTTTGGCCGTTATTCCCACACTGTGTGGGATACGGTGGCGCGCGTGCTGCCTCAATGTCTGGAGGAGGCCCGGACAGTGCTCTCTCAAGCTATTGCTGAAGGGAGGCATGCAGCCAAGTTCACTATTCGTTGTGGCCTTGACATCGCCGTCTCGCTGGGCAGGGCGATTTCCACGACGGTGGCGCTCTGTCGCCAAGCCTGGCTGAGGACAACTGGTTTTCTTGGGATGTCCAGAACAGTTTGAGGGACATAGCTTTTGATGGCTATCGCCTTTTCGGCAACAAAGCAGATAGTGCGTTGGAGTGCTTTAAGGACTCATGGGTTACGGCCAAGTCCTTGGGCCTTTCCGCCACGAGCCCTCCTCCGCCTTCTGCTTTTCGCTCCTTTTCGTGGCCACGGAAGGTGCGCCCGACACATTTATTTCAGAGCCACAGGCCTGCGCAGCAACATTCTGTGTGGACGTGGGCCCCGCCGAACCGGTTCAGGGGGCCAGCAGGCGGGTCAGTCCACCTTCTCCCTAGCTACCACTGGCTCCAAACCTTCCTAGTCCGGTTTTTCAGGCCCATCAAACGCCAGTGGGCGGCAGGATTCGCCATCACCTCCCCCACTGGCGCACCATCACTTCGGACATGTGGGTTTTACAAATAATCAAAAGGGGCTACTCCCTCCCCTTCAAGACTACCCCTCCAGCCATGCCACCTCAGTACCACCGCATGTCGGGGGATCACTAGGCACTTCTTCAACAGGAAGTCGCGGCCCTCTTGGCCAAGGGGGCCATCAAGCACGTTCCTGTCCCAGAAGTAGGTTTAGCTTGTTACTCCCACTACTTTCTGGTGCCCAAGAAGGACAAGGGCCTGCGTCCTATCTTGGACGTCAATCGCTTCCTCCGGAAGGAGAAGTTCAAGATGTTAACTCTGGCTCAGGTCTTGTCTGCCCTCGACCCTGGAGACTGGATGGTAGCGTTGGACCTGCCGGATGCATATTTCCACATTCCCATCCTGCCAGCCCACCGGCATTACCTGCGGTTTACGGTAGGCCACAAGCACTTTGAGTTTACCATGCTCCCCTTTGTCCTTACCAGCCCCCCCTCGGGTGTTCACGAAAGTGATGGCTGTGGTCGCAGCTCATCTGTGCAGATCAGGGGTTCCAGTCTTCCCCTATCTTGACGACTGGCTGTTGAAGGCGGGCTCTCCCTGCACAGACGTCTCCCACCTCCAGACTACGGCCGACCTGCATTTGCTGGGGTTCTCCATCAATGTGCTGAAGTCGCACCTGATTTCCTCTCAGAAGCTCCTCTTCATCGGAGTGGTTCCGGATACGACACACTTTCGGGTCTATCCTCCCGAACGGCGAGTACAGGATATTCAGGCTCTGATTCTGATCTTTCAGCCTCTATCCTGGGTTTCAGTCTGGATGACCCTGAGGCTGCTGGGCCTCATAGCCTCCTAAATCCTGGTGGTCGATCATGCCTGATGGCATATGCGGGCTCTGCAGTGGGACCTGAATTTCCAGTGGGCGCAGTATCAGGGGAATCTGTCCGATTGCGTCCAGATCTCAATGGGCACTGCACAACAATTGCAGTGGTGGCTCACGAACTGGCATTGGGTCAATGGCCGATCCCTCTCCCTTCCCCAACTGGAGCACAAAGCGGTGACGGATGCGTCCCTCCTGGGATGGGGCGGCCACATGGGAGAGGCGGAGATCAGAGGCCTCTGATCTCCGGTGGAGTCCAGGCTCCATATCAACCTTCTGGAGCTCTGGGCGATCCGACTTGCATTGAAGGCATTCCTTCCCTCTGTCTAGGGAAGAGTAGTGCAGGTGTTCACAGACAACACCACCGCCACGTGGTACTGCAACAAACCGAGAGTGGTGGGGTCGTGGACCCTATGTTAGGAGGCCCTGCGCCTCTGAACATGGCTGGAACATCAGGGCATTTCCCACCTGGCAGGTTCACCGAACGCCAGGGTGGACGAACTCAACCGCAGGTGCATGATGGATCATGAATGGAGTCTTCACTCGGAGGTGGCACAAGGTCTCTTACAACAGCAGGGAGAGCCTTGGTTAGATCTATTCGCCACCGAAGAGAACGTGCAATGTCAGCAGTTCTGCGCATTGGAATTTCCAAGGCGGCACTCGCTCGGCGACGCTTTTCGTCGCAAGTGGAGTTGCGGTCTGTTGTACGCCTTTCCACCTATACCACTTCTGCCCAGAGTGCTGAAAAAATCAGGCGGGATCGGGCCCGAGTCATTCTTGTGGCTCCAGACTGGGCTTGAAGAGTTTGGTATCCCGAGCTACTCAGTATGACCATCGATCCCCCGATCCAACTGCCTCTTCAGGAGGATCTTCTGTAGCAGCAGCAGGGGACGGTCCCCCACCCGAACCTGTCCAGTCTCCACCTCCTTGCCTGGAGATTAAGTGCGGCAGTTGATTCCTTTCAACTTGCCTCTTGAAGTCTGTGATGTCATTCTGGTAGCCAGGTATCCCTCCACTAAGTTGGTATACACCTGCAGGTGTAACAAGTTTGTGGTACGCTGCACAGCACAGTCTGTGGATCCACTTTCTGCCCCTCTTTTAAATGTCCTTCTGTTACTTCTTTCTTTGGCCCAGCAGGGTTCTGCTCTGGGCACTATCCAGGCCTATCTTTCTGCTATTTCAGCCTTTCTTAGGCTTCCTGATCAGCCCTCTCTTTGCAAGTCCCCTGTTGTAAATAGATTCCTCAACGGCATTACTCATCTTTTCCCCCCTATTCCGTTTGTAATTCCACAGTGGGACTTGAACCTGGTTCTCACATATTTATTGTGTGCTCCCTTTGAGCCTCTTCACAACTGTACTCTTCGTCTGTTAACTTTGAAGACTGCTTTACTGGTTGCCATCACCTCTGCTAGGAGAGTGAGTGAGCTCCAGGCTCTTTCTTGCAAACCTCCTTTTCTGTTTGTCCATTCAGACAAGGTTGTGCTCAGAACACGTCCATCCTTGGGGTGGCATGGTGAGCAAAATAATGATGTATTAAACCCAGATCTCTTGACTGGGGTGAATGTTTTGAATTGTTCTGCATTCCGTCCATCACTTGTGTGTGTTTTGCTTTCTCGCCCTAAGTGCAGCAGGTATGCCCAGACATGGGTCCTGGGCTCACTGTGCTACTAATCAAGCTATCCTGGCTGAAGAGGGGTGGAACCCCGAACCGGTCCTAGGATGCTTGTTTCCGGTCCATGGAGGACCTGGCTTTGCAGTTCGGGCTGGACTGTTCCCATGAGGCACAGGGTCAAGACTGATTTGCATATGGCCAGGTCTAAACTGGGGTGGCATGGTGAGCAAAATCAAATCAAAAGATATTTTTTAAGCGCACATATCACTAGAAAAGTCTCATGGCGCTGGTGGATAACGCAAAGATTAGATGGAATTTGTGCAATTAGATGTCAAACAGGAATGTCTTCAGCTTCATTCGAAAGCAATTATGATCCATAGTAGTGCGTAACTGAAGAGGCAATTTATTCCAAAACAAAGGGGCCAAAAAAGAGAAAGATCTACCTCCGTTAGTGGCGGTGCGAATTCTAGGAGATACAAGAAGGGCTGTGTTACTGGATCTCAGAGTTCTTCCAGGGAGATACCAGCCAAGCTTTTTAGTCCAGAAACCAGGACCTTTTACGTACATGTTCTTATGTGTCAGGCAAAGAATCTTAAATTGGATACGCTTCCTGACAGGCAACCAATGCAAGAGTTTCAGAGTGGGAGCCGATGAGGAACTGGGTGGAGGATTAAGTACCAGCCTGGCCGCAGTATTCTGCACAACATGAAGCCTTGACAGTAGATTATCATTTATGGCTGCAAGTAAAGCATTACCATAATCCATTCTACTAACAATTAGTCCCTGAACTAAGGGCCTTCTTGCCTCAATCGGAATCCATTTAAAAACTTTGCGCAAGTGGCGCATAACACCAAAACAGGTGCTAACTGTCTTGTTTACATGGTCTTTCATGGACAATTTATTGTCCATTTGAAAACCAAGATTGCGCACTGTTATCGTTGGAGTGGGACAAGGGCCAAGGTTAGAAGGCCACCAATCATGGGACCAAGACTCTTGAGCCCTACCATAGAGCACTATCTCTGTCTTTCCTCCATTTAGCTGCAGGTGATTAGCACACATCCAATTTATTTTTTAAAATTTTTATTTTATTTACATGCTCGTTAATATATACAGACAAACTGGGGACAGACAGCATTTGCACAAACACGAGGGGGAAAACAGTATACCTTTTGTTAGTCAAATTCACTAATCCAATCATTAAGTGGTCTCCAGATCTTAAGTCCCTTCATTCTCCCTTTTTTCCCTTTTCGGGTATAGAGGGCTTTCTCCAAATTAAATATATGAAGCGTACGCATTTTCCATTGGCCAAAAGTAGTGTAGTGATGATCGTTAGCTACCTATGTACAACGCTAAGTTAGCATAACCGCGTTAAATGTTAGAAAGCCATCTTGCCGCTTTTGCTGCTTTTGCACACAACACTGTAGTCACATGTTATTAGAATTGAGAAATGCTTACTCGACTTTGCTTCACATGAGAACTGTCTGTTGTTAACATCTTGAACAGTGAATAGCGACCTTGGTCTGTACACAGTGTAACAAACAGTCTGGATCGCTAGACTGTGCATGTTGTTGAGTTCAGGTTGATCGGCCCACTAGTTTAGCCATAACATGCACGCAGCTGCAAATACCTGAAAGTCGAATGCTTTTAATATTGCAGTGTTACATGTTTTCAACACATTCGGAAGAAGAGCGTTCCTAGGAGCAGAGCATAGCTGATCCTGTGATGTGAACTCTCTGAGCTGATCTATACGGTATGGGGTTCCCCATTCAAGCCTAGAGACCTTTTATTAGTCTAATAATACTATTAGTGTGTTAGAGAAAGGAAGGCGGCCTAGAGCCACTGTCATTTTAGTATGATTGCTCCTTTCATTTTCTATGCTATTGTAACTATGCTGATGGTTTTGATTTTAATCGTTTGTCTGCTAATGTTAGCCAAACTGCTGCATATTAGGACACGAGGTTTATAAAATAAACTCTTTAAACGTTTCCCGTGTCTCTGTTTAGTCTGTTGTGGACTGGTACGAGAATAATTACGAAAAGGTGTTTCTGATTCCCACCATTCCTGAGAAATATACTAAGTCGCTTGTTCTGGGTTGTCTATACATTGGGACCGCCGAGTTAAACCTCGGATAACGAATGGGACACTGATGCTGGCCGGATAGGGGGTTCTGGGTTCTGAGGTGAATTTTTGGTACACCGCAATTCACTGAGGGCCTGGGTTCCTGCGCATAGTTCTGTGCATAAGCAGAATCCCTGCAACAGTAGGAGGTAGCGGATCTAACCACGAGGAGGCAATACCCAATCTAAGTATTGACATAGCAATAAACAAAAACTCCGTACAGTTATCAGCTGATGTAGATACACCCAATAACATAAGTTGAGGGGTTAACAAAAAGTTTCTATTCAAGACATATTGCAAAAATATCGTAACCTCCTGCCTTAAATTATCCAAAACAAGACAAGTAGAAAAAATATGAACCAGATCCGCCCCCAAAACATTGCATCTAAAACAATGGATACCCTCCGTACCACCCCATTTAACAATTTTCGAAGGAGTAATGTAAAGATCAAAAAAATTCTTATAACATTGCGCCCTAAGATTTGCTGTGGTCAATACCGTATTAGGCAAAACAACAGCTCTTTCCCACCCTGAGTCTATAATCTCAAGCCTTTCCTGCCATTTGACAGAGTGTTTCTCAATATCATCAAAAACCTCTTCGAGAAATATTTTATAGAGTTGGGAGATTGATGGGGGAGCATCGCTGGTAATAGCCCCCAGCAAAGGTATCACAGAATAGCCTTTCACACCACCTCTTTTTTTAGTAATAAAGTCCCTTAGCTGTAAAAATGTAAAGAAATTTCTATTGCTGAGATTAAATCTATTTTTAATTATATCAAATGTAGCTAGTTGATCACCGGCCAATAGATCCGAGATCCTACAGACCCCCACCTTTATCCACCTCACTAAATATCCATCAAATAGTGTTGCAGAGATCTGAGTGTTATCTAAGAATGGAGTATATCTACTAAACCTGCCCATGCCAAGTTTTTTTCTAACATGGGTCCAGTTTTTATATGCTGTAATCAAAATCTTAAATCGTGTCTTTTTAAAATAACTAGGCTCATATATTTTTAATAAACATCCTCTAGCATCCGGACCCATTAAAATCTCAAATATGGAGGGAATATCTTTCGATATTAGAGAGGTTTTGCTATCTGCTCGAAACATAGGCCAATAGTATTTGAATAACGCTGCTAGATAATACAGTCTAATATCAGGTAGTCCTAATCCTCCTCTTTCCACTGGGAGAGTTAAAAAAACAATTTGCACGCCGTATTTTTTTAAAAGACCAGATAAATCTTGCTATCTCCCGATCAATCTGTCGAAACCATGTATTATGAATTTCTAGAGGTATTGTGCGAAAAATATATAAAAGCTTTTGAAGGACAATCATTTTGATCAAGTTGCATCTCCCTATTATAGATAATTTCAGATTATTCCATCGACCCATATCCTTCTTGATTTTTAAAATAATAGGGGTAAGATTAATATCGAATATTTCCTTCGTTTGAGCTTTTACTCTGATCCCAAGATACACTGCCTCCTCTACTACTCTTTCATCCGTAGAAACCAGATATTTATTTAATAAGATCTGAGTTTTACCCCTGTTAAGTTTGTACCCAGAGATTCTGCCAAAATTTTCTGCCAAAGTTTCTACTTCGACCAATGCATTAGATAATTCCGAGGTCACAATTGCAACATCATCTGCATATGCCAAGACTTTCGTGGCAGAATTGTTAAAAATGAAAGGGGGTATATTCTCAGAAGCCTCCAGAAGTCTAAGAAAAGGATCCATATATAACGCATATAGCAAAGGCAAAGATGGGCAACCTTGTCTTGTCCCTCTTTCTATAGAAAAAGGTTTAGAAAGACATCCCATAATCTGAACCTGCGCTGAAGGTTTATGGTAAAGAACCTGGATTGCCCTAATAAAGCCTCCACCTAGATTATTCGCTTCCAAGCATTTCCACAGATAACTCCAAGAAACCCGATCAAACGCCTTTTCTGCATCTAAAAAGGCAACCGCTAAAGGAAGTTTTGTAGCATCGGAGGCATCCAATAATGTAACAAGTCTTCTAATATGATCCTCTGTCCCCCTTCCCTGAATGAATCCATGCTGCCATCGGGAAACCAATAGTAGCATAACTCCGTTAAGGCGTGAAGCAAAGATCTTAGAATATAGTTTAGTATCACTGTTCAAAAGCGTAATTGGTCTATAGGAGCCCATATTTAGCGGATCCTTCTCCTTTTTTAAAAATATAACAATATTTGCCAACCCCCAGGACTGCGGTGGAACCTCTCCACCCTTAACAGAGTTAAAGAGCGCTAAAAACTCCTTTCTTGTCTCCTTAAAAAAAGTTTTATAAAACTCTAGTGGTATAGCATCTATTCCCATAGCTTTACCTGACGGTAAATCAAATAACGCTTTCTGTAATTCATCATACAAAATTTCTAGACCCAAATGAGATGCCTCCTCATTTGTTAACTTTGCCTTGGGTAACAGAAAAGTGTCACAGCCTGCGTCCAATAAAGTATCTGCTGTATCTGCAGTATATAAAATCCTATAGTAATCTTTAAAAGATTCTCTACTTTCTCATCAGATATTATATTACCATTGATATTTTTAATTTGGTCTATATGTCGAGCAGATATCTGTTGCCTGGTTTTAACTGCAAGTAGTCGCCCAGCCGTCTCACTGTATTCGTAACAATCTTGCTTTCTGGTTAGATAGATACCAGCTAATTTATTTAAATACAGGTCACTTAAAGCAGTTTTAGTTACTGAAATTGAATCCAAAGTTCCTGTTAATTCAGTCTTATTTCTCACTTTAGCTATTAATTCTATTTCCAGCTGAGAAAGCTTCTGATAATAATTCTTAACTTGCGAAATATGTTTCTTCTTTTTAAGCGCACCAAAGCTAATAGTCTCGCCACGTATCCAAGCCTTAAATGTGTCCCATACTACCCCGGGCGATGCAGTGCCATTATTAATGCTGAAAAATTCCCTTATTCTGCTTCTCATATCATTTCTATACTCTTTGTCTAAAAGGATAGCCCTTTCAAATGTCCATTTTTTACCTATGCTTTCCATGCCATCCAAAAAAATTTGAAACACCAGGGGATTATGATCTGAAAGAACCCTTGGGTATAATTCAATTTTTGCTTCCTTTAATAATACCGGGGAAGCTAAAAAGTAATCAAGCCTACCGAATTTCTGGTGGGGGGGGGCTGAATAATAAGTAAATCCTGGATCCAGGCCCCTTAATTTGGGCCAGACATCAATAAGTCCCACATCAGTTATCAGATCATTGAGTGCACATCCAATTCTCAATGTGAGACATACAGTTTTTAAAATGGAGCCTAGTTTCTGTTGGGTCAGGACCAATGGTGATCAGAATCTGAGTGTCGTCTGCGTATGAGACGACATCAAAACCAAAGGATCTAATCACCTCGGCCAGAGGGGTCACATAAAGATTAAAAAGAGTAGGGCCCAGAATAGAACCCTGGGGCACTCCCATCTTAACTGATCTGCTAGAAGAGATGGTATCATTGACCTGGACAATTGTAGTACGATCGGAAAGATATTTTTTTAGCCACAGCAGGGCTTTTCCTCTGACACCAATCTCCCACAGTCGACGTTCGAGAATGCTGTGGGAGATGGTGTCAAATGCTGCAGACAGATCCAACAGAACGAGAATAGAAGACTGCCCTCTATCCAGAGCGCGTCTGATGTTATCTGTCACTTCCAGCAGGGCTATTTCCGTACTATGGGCTGCTCTAAAGCCAGTCTGTGAAGGGTCAAGCAGCCCATTGCAATCCAAATGGTCGACAAGCTGCTTATTAACCAGAAACTCCAGCATCTTACCAAAGTGGGGGAGCAGCTCTATAGGGCGGTAGTTGGAGAGAAGATTAGGATCCGCAGTAGGCTTTTTTAATATAGGCCTAATTCTAGCAGCTTTCCATATTCTAGGAACTTCAGACCTAGACAGTGACTCATTAAATAAGTCAGTAAGACAAACCAATAGAGCAGGAGCCAGGATAGGAAGAATTCTAGCCGGTAGAGGATCAGTGGGAGAACCAGATTTAATTTTCATGATAACCTTCATTACTCCATCAGAACTACAAGGAGTAAATTCTTCCATAATGTGAGGAGGATCAAAGGTAACCAGGGAAATAGAACCCAGAACAACACCCACAGTCTGTTGAGAAGAAAAGGAGTTGTGAATATCCGTAATCTTATCCTCGAAATATTTAGACAAAGAATCAATCCGCTCCTGGGAGATAGAAGAATTCAACTGAACAGCTGGAGCAGAAACTTTTGCCTGTCTAATGTTTTCCATATATTCATGGTGAGAATCTTTATATATTTTACGGTCAATGGGGTCTTTGGTTTTCCTCCATTTCCGCTCTGCCGCCCTGCAAGAGAGCTTTATTGTCCTTAACTGAGCGGTAAACCATGGAGCTACACGAGTTTCCACTCTAATTCTAGAAAAAGGAGCAATAGTATCCAACACCTTGGTTATTGTCTTTTCTAAAAGAACTGCTCTTTGATCGATAGTTTCCCTAGGGCTGAATTGAGGCACACGATAATGGGAAGTAAAAATAGGCAAAGTAACTTTGCTCCAGGATCTTCGCCATAAAGTTTTCTGCATAGCCACAGGATTAACAGTGTGGTCAAGAATAACAAATCTTGATAGGCTATGATCCGACCAAAGTAATGGCTGTGGGAGCTCAACCTTCATTTGGTCGGAATTGGTAAACAACAAATCCAGCGTATGTCCGGCCGTATGGGTTGGCCCCGACACCAATTCCAAGGTACTAGTACTCGAGATTAACTGCTCCGTATCGGAGTCGAGTGCTAGTTCAGCATGATAATTAAAATCCCCCAACAGGAGAAAGCGATCTGAGGCAAGTACATGTGGAGCAATTGTCTCCAACAAATTTTGAGTAAAGTCGTATTTACGGCCAGGGGGCCTATATACCAAAGCACCACGCCAAGTACCACCTAACAGACCCTCAATTTTAAAAACACACATTTCCATTAGATTTGTGCGGATAATTTCTAAAGAAATTACACTTATATTAGAGGTGGCAGCTATAAGTAGGCCACCACCCCTGTTTAGTTCCCTATCAACTCTAGTTATAGTATACTGTGGGGGAAAGGCAGTGACAACGTCAGGGGAAGCATACTTATGCAGCCATGTTTCTGTAATAAAACAGATGTCGGGATGTTCCGAGTCAATCAGACTCCACATTTCCACAGCATGTTTGGGAATAGAACGAGCATTAAAATAAAGAGCTTTTAATGATTTGGGGATTTTAGGAAAATTGGTAACACGCAATTCACAGGAGGGGACAGATATTTTAGGGCCAGAACTCTTGCGAACATCATTTGAAATGATAGCTGCCGGTATATCAGGATATTTACATAGTGGAAAATTGAGATCCCTCAACTCCTGGCTTGAGTATTTAATCATAGTCGTTATGAGAAGTAACAGGTACTCCAGATATCACAAGGATTAAAAATTTGACAAGATAAGAACCAATAAAAAAGAGAACAAACCAGAAAACGTGGCAGCAGGCAGCGGTCAGGCGCAGACGGGCTTGCCTTTGGCGCGCCGCCGCTGCGCGCGTCCGCAGCCAACCCCGCCTTATATGGAGAGCAAAAAGAAGATCAACTAGAACGCAACCGGCAGTTCCGTTTTACAAGCCGGTAACAGGAAATGGAAATAGACGCCTTAACGTCCCTCCGCACAATCGGCACTTGGCGTGGCGGACCGGGGACACAGGCGACAACAGTAAGGTAAGTATAAACACTGTATGATGCAGCAATTGGAAAGTTTTTAAAAAGTAAAAAACGGCGCGATTAAAAATAGGTGAAGAAAACGAGGTAACAAACACAATTTACAAAGAAATAGTAAGTCCCAAATGATTTAAATGCCCAAGTGATTTACATGCCCCCCAAACGCCAGCACTGCTCACATTACTTTTAGTAGTATAATTGAAGGCTAAAGCGGTCTGCACTGAAGAGTGTCTACCGCGCGCGTCCGCTGCCAGCCCAGCCTTATATGGAGAGCAAAAAGAAGATCAACTAGAACGCAACCGGCAGTTCCGTTTTACAAGCCGGTAACAGGAAATGGAAATAGACGCCTTAACGTCCCTCCGCACAATCGGCACCTGCCGTGGCGGACCGGGGACACACGCGACAACAGTAAGGTAAGTATAAACACTGTATGATGCAGCAATTGGAAAGTATTTAAAAAGTAATAAAAAACGGCGCGATTAAAAATAGGTGAAGAAAACTGGGTAACAAACACAATTTACAAACAAATAGTAAGTCCCAAATGATTTAAATGCCAAAGTGATTTACATGCCCCCCAAACGTCAGCACTGCTCACACTACTTTTAGTAGTATAATTGAAGGCTAAAGCGGTCTGCACTGAAGAGTGTCCACCGTCAAAAAAATGATGGATTTAACCCAGAGCTCTTGACTGGGGGTGAATGTTTTGATTTGTTCTGCATTCCGTCCATCAATTGTGTGTCTTTTGCTTTCTTTTTGAATAGGGTCCTTCTTCTGATCGTGGTTGGATAAGGGTACTTTTTTCTGCTTACCCAATCGTCGTTGTTTTTGCTTGTCCTTCACCACTTCATTGCTTGCCACAGCCCCAATAAATGCAGCATGACACGGCTTTCCCCAATTATTTCGATCATAGTTGCCAGTTTATATTTCCGCCCACCCCCTCACAGTGATGCTATATTTTGAGTAGGGACATTTGAGGAGTTGCCAGCAGCTTTGTTGTTTTGAAACATGCAGTTTTCTCACTATTCACAAGGCCCACCTGAAGAGTGTAATAGTGCCAGTACTGTGACATGACCTGACTACGCATGCATTTGATTTACTGTCACTATCAAACTGACGGGTACAGGGAGAGGTCAGTCGGGGGTGCATTCATAGTAAAAAAGCCTTTGACCAAGGCCTATGCCATGTCAGGAGGTGTAGCCCCAACCTCAGGGCTCGGGCATATGATGCCGGCACCTGTTCTGCTGTACCTTTTCCGGACTTGTGATTTCACCTGGCAGTGTGCTTCTAACATACGCCATCTATTTTTATGATTCCATTTTCTCATCTCTACATATCTACCTCTGCATGGAAACCTTTCCATTGCATCCTTGAGATAGGCCGTGAGGAACAGTTCATGCTCATCGCAGTCTGCCTAGCATCTGAAAGGAAAAGAAATTTCTTTGATTTAGCCATCTAGTTTGACTGCACTGCGAGAATAAACAGTACACAACCGTTCATTTGTCAAAAAAGCGTTTTGTGAATGTGTGTGGTGATAACAATTGTTTCATTCAGCCACATAACTTTACCTCTTGATCCACCGGAAGGCTTCATACCAAGATAAACACCATATATGACCCAAACCCCTGTTTCTACATTAGCAGGCTCTGCTTTCCTGGAGAGAAACCTGAAACCAAATCTGGAAATGTGTAAATCTCTGCTGTAGAAATAGTCCCCATAGTGGTGTCCCTGCCAAATAATTTAATAATGGATAGCACGTCTTCTGACATGCTTTGAAATGTATTGTTAAGTGGACTGGAACTTTTTGGTTATCCTGGACTAATCTGTCAATTGCGCCTACGACTAAAAGTTTTCAGGTACTTTGGAAAGGCAAGTGTGTTATGCCGAACGCTACCTCAGCATTTATACTTCAGTGTTCTCTGAGGCCAGGAGGATAGATAGCACTAGTGCAGCAGATGCAGTTGCATTAGTTTTCAGGGGTGCACAAACCCATTTCAGTGGTTTCATTGTGTGCAGTAGGGCTCATAACACTGCTTAACAATATCGTTATTAAAAGCAAGAAACGATTAGAGAGATATGGGTTTTCTAAATGGTCCCTTATTGCGGTGAAATTGATGAGCAAGTAAACCAATATTCTTTCAAAAAGCAACAGCTTAATAAAGTGCAAAATCGCAAAATGTATCGCTGTTAAAGAATATCAACACCTAACAGACCTTTCATATGTGATCATAATGGCCCGCCTCTGCTTTCAAACAACATACTTTCAATGTTAACTTGTCAGGAAAACTACATATATTGCCAATGCAATAAAGCTTTCCCCTAATGAAGGAATTGCACCCTTTAACCTATTGAAGGGCCCATGGGCGCTACTTTTCTATATCCAAAAGTAGCGGGATATAATTTATGTTGGGTACAACAGTCATGTGAAAAGGACCCATGTTTTCATTTCAAGTTGCGGAATATGTTGGTGATTATCAGCTTAAGAATGTGATTACATTTTCTAAATTTGTAAAATTTACTTAGGCTGAAGATTCACAGACATTTCCAAATTGCAGCAGTGACTAATGCATAAAAACAAAGAGAAATAGTCCGAAGCGACAGCAAGAGTGCAACTCTTCCAGCTCCAAGGTTCTCTCAGTTCAAGTAAGAAAACAAACTTGGACCTTTTCACTTCGCACCAGGTGATAAAACACCTTTTACTCAAAGGGACAAAGCTAAACAGCCACACAGTCACAGAAGCCGAGAATGACTAAAGCAGAGAAACTGACTAGGGCAACAATAAAGAACTGAAAAGTGCACAGAGACAATCAGATTGCACAAACCCCATGGGAATTTGATACTAACTTGGAAGACAAAGTGTGACCGGCCTAAAACACTGGCTTACAAATCATAACAGACAAAAATTGGATGAGCAAGAGAAGCAAAGACTGATAATAAGAAAAGTCTGACTGGCATGCACTTTTGAGATAAAAGGTTTGTTGAAGGTGTGAGGATGACAGCCGCACAATCTCCAAACAGGGAGACAAAGTTAGAGAGAGCACCAGAGATATATTTAAGAAGAAAAAGCCAGAGAGAGAGAGTTTGAAGCTCAGCACAGAATCACTGAAACAAACACTTTCAGAAAGAAATACACTACTGATGAAACTGTAGCAAACATTTTGCAAGAGGTAGGGAGAAAAGCCACCCAGACAAAAAATAAACTAGAAATGCATTTCAGGAAAAATCCTCCAGTGGGCAAGAACAATGCGTTGTTTCATATTAAACAATTTTGCTAAAAAAATTCACATTTTGGACAACTTTCTGCAAATATCTTATTGAGAGGTCAAGTCTGACAAAGGTAAGCAAGCTGTCTGCCTTCAATTTCCTTCTAGATGTATAAATCCCAAAGAAAATTAAGAGATTCAGTGGGATGCCACCCAGTTCATGTATCATCTGCAGAACACTTTATGGATAACTCGTCCCTGTGAAGCTGCAGAGTAGTCCAGGATGTGCTAATAGTTTGTTCCTGTGAGAGAATATTAGATTTCAGGTCACTCCCATCAACTTAAATAGAAAGAGTTAAACCAATTTTCTTCAGGTTTCCTTTATCAATATTTGTACTTTTTGTGGTAGCAAGCTAATAAATATTTTTCTTATGAACTTGGTCATGTAATCTGCACCCTTTTAGGTGCTGCTTATTTACATCCACAGCACTTCTCCAAGTGTAGGTTTTGGGTTTAATTTTGCCATTGCAGTGCGATAGAAGGATTCATGAAGGTATTTATTAATGAGTTCTTTGCCTTTGTGAGCCTCTCTGACCAGGGCAATGCAACAGCTCTGCATTAGAACGTTTGTGGTCACTCTTTCACTTGAATCTGCCAGGATGGTTCCTTAAAGTGCCACATAAATTCGACAAAAGCAAGTCAGTGGAAACAGGAATATTATGTCTTATGCCATTAAATTTACATTTATTTGTATTCACCAATCCAAGCAGTAGTGTATCCTTCCTAGGAGCATGCATGCATGTGCATATGTTATCACAGGTTAGCCCACTTCCTACTTTCACTGTGAGTGACAGCATTTTGATATTTCACAAGGAGCACATCCATGCACAAAGTAGTTCCCTTCTGTGCCAAGGATCTGTAAACTTTTCTGTGTACTATAAGTTAGGGACAAAAGCATGTTTTCCTCCTATTGGGGGAATTTGTCTTTACACTTGAGCGAATTTAAACCTTTAAGAATATGCAGATTACATTAATACATCTACCTTTACTCCTCTTTGACATCTCTGCCGTTGTTGTGATGTTTTACTTGTGGAGTGTTCATTGTATATTTGTTGAGTTTATTCAATTACATATTGTTTTCTCTTGTATGAGTCTTCATACTTTTTGTCTTCGCCAAAATTATATGCATAATTTCTATTTGCTTTTGCTGATATTGTATAACATTCCCTGTGCTCAATGTTCTGCAATCTGTATGTAAGACAAGCTACATATCCACTTCATGCAGGTGCATAGTGTTTCCATTATTACTTCTGTGGCATAATTGTGCTTCTTTTCAGTTCCAGGTACAAGTGCTAGTGGCAATGGAGAATTTGGAGACTGGAGCACCTTCTCTCAGGTGTCCCCTGGTCCTGTTGCACCCACAGTGGACCTTTTCAGTGGCATACCTCAACCAGACCTGTTCTCTGCCTCTTTGCCTCCACCATCTTCCAGTCAACCGGATCTGTTTGACATGATGGGTCCTGCTCATGGGACCATGACCTCCTCCCAGAGCATGAATCTGTCAATGATGAGCTCTAGTTCAGTGGGCATCTCCCTTCCCATGTCCCGCTCACAGGTAAGGACTTTATCAGCCACTGTCTGTGTTATCAGATTAGCAGATTTTGTACATCTCTAATTTTCCTGCAAGGGGTTGTTACCAACCCTATTCTTTGAGGGTAGTGAGGTATCTACCACCCATATGACTTGCTCATGAACAGCCTCATTGTAATTTGATTGTCATTCCTCATTACTGTGGTGTCTTGCAATGAAGGTTTTTTTCCCACCTAAATCAGTTAAAGGTTCTTTCTATAGATCTCTATATCCTCGTAATGAGGTGGCAGGGTTTTGAAAAATAAGTTTAAAAAAAGAACCACATCTGCTTTGGTCAGAGTGAGGGCAGCAAATAATTTCTGGTTTGATTTTGAGATAGGGTATTTGATTAACTTTCCTGCCAGTGTCACCAAGAGCCATTCCGGGAAGCATTAAACACTCCGAAGGAAGGACAACTATCCGCAAATCAAGCCTTTGATATCAGTCAACATAATTGTAGGAGGATTTTCTCAGATGATGATAGGGTAAGTAATAGAAAGACCAAGCTAGCTTAATGCTGCCAATTTTAAACAAGACTGGTGGAGGACATATAGGGCGCATAGCCCAAACAAGCAATGGCAAAGCCAATCCGTCTTGCCTTTGGGACCTATTGGCTTTGCCAGCGGGTTTTAGCCATGCTATGCAGCATGACTGAAGAGTTAGAAAAAAAAACACCTTTGACCTGTAGAGCGGCATCATTTCATAGGCTGCAATGCACCTGCCCTCAAAATGATGTACCTAGTCAGGAGAGTCAGCAAAAAAAAGGTGGAGGAAATTGCACAGATGGTGACTACCATCATCAAATGTTTTTCTAAAGAAACACCATCCAAAACGTATTTCGAGTCTCATTTCTACCTGCTAGCAAAAACATTCAGTTAGCATCACGGCCAGAATGGTGCAGAAATCTATCGCCTATGATCGATTTCCTGGTTCCCTACCTAATTTCTTATTGAAGGAACAGACATTGTTGAATTTAAAAAAAATCTGAAACAGTCTTTGACAAAAGTTGCGTGTGTGTGTGTGTGTGTGTGTGTGTGTGTGTGTATGTATGTGTGTGTGTGTGTGTATATATGTGTGTGTGTGTATATGTGTGTGTGTGTGTGTGTATATGTGTGTTTGTATACATAAAGATGCAGCCTAAAATCATTCAAGAGGGTAGGATGCCAAATTGCATTTAATTTTTTATTTAAAATAAAAATAAGTTTATATAGCATTTCTGTAAACATAAAAAAACAACAACAAAAAATGCACTCCTCTTGTGTTCCAACATAACCTTTTATTTTCAAAGAAAAGGGCAAGTAATAGCAGGTAATGACCCCATAGGCTGGATAGATAAAACCACAATAGTAATAAACTGGCACCGTGCCCTTAAGACCTCCCTGCTTCCATCATGCACCACATTATTTTTTCCGGCATCTTCTGTGAGGATCCTGAAGCATTGAGCTTCTCAATTTTTGATTGTTTCCTATCAGAAATTGGTTTCCTGATAATTTTCTCGTACTTCATTCGATGTTTTTGGGCTGTAGGCTAAGTTTTCTGACAATTTTAAGAACATTTTCTTTCAGAGATGCCAGCATTGTTCAATAAATATCCTTCCTGTGGGAAGAAGATGGCAAAGTCAGACCCACACTCTGTATTGTGTGTTTACCATCCTCACACAATCCAGGGAAGTGCTATTATTGCCAGCAGTTTTTCAAGAGAACACTTCGAGATAGAGAAAAGATAAAACTGCATGCCTTATTGGAGAGAGGAAAAGGATCAAAAAGTGGCCATGGGAGCTCCCATGCTTTTAAAGAGTTCTCCTCTTATGAAAAATCGCACAGGTCAGAGAAAAAACAACATTGTTCTGCTTCTCCAACATCAAAAAGGAAGCAGATACCGGATTGTTCTTCTTCAGTGTCTGAGAAACATGCACGGCATGCGACAACGTCGAGGAACAAATTGCCGTCGAGGTGGTCAGAGCCGTCACAAGACCAGTCGACGTCGAGACGCGCTGCTTCAGGCTTGGAGAATGTGAGGCCGGAGAAGCGTAAGTCTGCTTTGAGCGGTCTTCGTTCGACGTTCAAAAAACTCCTGCGTCGCCATTCACTGACGTCGTTGTAGCGTTCAGTGTACAGGACTCCACCGCCATCGAAGCAGGTACGGTCGGCATCGAGACTGTCGACGTCGAGGACCCTGCCTCAGTCACATAGGCTGTCAACCTGGATAACCCCGCTATATCCGCATCACCAGCTCCAGTCCAGCATTTGATGTTGAGAGACAATTCTGCAGTCTTCCCAGAGAAGGAACGGCGTAAACTATTCTCACCTTCCAAGAATCCTGCGGCGGTGACAGTTATCGCGACGTCGAGGCCCCCCTCGTCGTCAGTGGAGTTACCAACAAGGCAGAGATCGACGTCAAGAGAGAGGCATCTTCTTCCCAAGGTATCCAAATCCTACAAATCTCGCCAGTGGAAACTCTGCTTCCTGGGAAGCAGACGGTTAATGTATCTCCAAGATTTTTACAGTGTGTTCAGCATTGGAGAGCTCCACCTAGAAGTCCAAGCTCCGACTTCTCACAAACTTAATCACATTCAAGGGTCTCTGCTGGCCGGGGGAGCGTGGCTTGGCTGAACACTATGGCAGATGCATGAGCTAACTGCTCTCAACCGGCCCGATCGAAATCCTGTCTAAAATATGACTGATCATGCCTTCTCGCGGCGATTGAACCAGCCATTGCATTGAAAAGGCCGAGGGTCCCATGAGGGACCCCTGAACACTCGTGGGGGGACTGGAGCCCCGAGACACATAGATTTGCGGCCCAGAGCTATGCCAAGATGGAGGCCGGAGCTGTGTAGCTGTAGGGACTCCCAGAAGACAGAGGGAGGCTAGATCAATCGGGAGCCAGCGGAGAATCACCAGGCAGCCCTGAGCCGGCGGATGCCGCGTTCGGGGCCATGCACTGCTGTCCCATTGCGAATGCACCACCCTGGTTGGAGTGCGTGTGCCCAGAAGGACCGGGCACCAGAATAGATGTGATCCGAAGGTGGCGGCCCTCACCAGCGCTGACATGGGAGAGAGCTTGCTACGTCCTAAGGTGAGCGGCCCCTGGTGTATACGAGCGACCCACATTGGGGAGGTACTCGAGGCCTAACTCGAGGCCCAGAGGGAGGCTCGGCGGCCGGCACGGCTGCCGGCTTGTGGGTGGCCTTGGGGCAAATGGCGGGCCCAGCTCTGATGGACCCGGGAGGAAGTCTGGAGAGTCCCGGTGCGCTCTGGAAGAGAGGCCCCACATTCCTCGGGCCGATCCAGAGAAACCCGGGGGAGGTGTGAGAAGAGGGCTCACACCCTGAAAGAAACTAGAGCCTGCCCCGAGGCCCGCAGGGAGACTCAGCGTAGGGACTCTAATGGCGAGAAGCTTGACGGCAGACAGCCAGCCTGGTTGCAGAGGGCCTGAAGGTGGACCTGGGGGGGGAGGCCTCCATGAGTCCTAATACACCAAGTGCACACGATCTGAGGGCCCCAGTGGCGAAGTCAGTCCCCTTGAGTTGGGGTGGCCTATGCAGCAGGTTACACCCGGGGTCTGGATCGGGACCTGGTGGGAAGAGTGGGTGGGGTGGGTCTGCTCCCCCGTCTGGAGGTCCCCTGGCTTGATCACCTCCTGTAGCCTCCTCACATGAGTCCACCACTTGACAATTATCCGGAACCACATACTGAGCGGTGAGGCGGGAGGGGGACCCAGCAATAGACTTTAGCAGAGACCAGGCAAACCTGGGACGGAGACTCCACTGGTCCTGGGGCCTGAAGGAATCTTTCTTGCTCAGCACGGAGAACCGAGGAAGGGGGCCGCCCTCTGGTGCTGTCTCTCTTGTGGAAAACACTGGCCAAGTCAAAAGATACCAACCTGATTAGGGACCAGGGGCCGCCTGCCTCACGGAGTTGCTGTTTACTCCTGGCCCCGGTCTTCGAATTGCCCCCTCCGAGAGAGAGCACGGGAGCAGTACCTCATCTGCCCTACCTGACCTATCCCTGTAGTCAGGATAGGCAAAGCCAGAGCATAGGTGGCGAGGGCGACGCCGGAACAAGACAACGGGCCAGCGGATCCAAACCAGGGGAAAACTGATCCTCCTCTTGGTCTAGATGAAGTCCAACTGCAATTAACCAAAATAATTGAAGCTATTGCTGATACTAAAGTGACACTACACCAAGACATTAGCACAGTGTCAGTGGGGTTGGGTCGGCTATGGGTGGAACACCAGAAGTGGGCAGAGTGGGTCAAAACAGCACAGCAGATGCTAATTCTCCAGGTTGCTGAGCTCACCGACAGGGTTCGCACTGTGGAACATAAGTCTGAAGATGCAGAAAGCTCTAACCGGAAAAATAATATCAGGGACAGGAGGCGGAGATATGGTGGCCTCCCTCGAACATTGGCTATGCTCGGTTATCGCTCCAGAGGGGCTGTCTTCGGTCTATACTCTTGAGAGGGTGCATCGGGGGCCGGCGCGCGCGCCTGCCCCGGGTTGCCCCCATGGCCGGTCGTGGCGTGGGTTCTCCTTTATAGTGACATGGATGTACTGCTGCATAAGGCCGGGACTGACGGCCCATTTGTAGTGGACAATTGCATTGTCTCTATATTCCCTGATTAAACTATTGAAACGCAGCTTCGGCGAACCTCCTTTCTCGAAGTCAAGAAGGCCCTACGGGAAGGTCTGCGGTATTCCCCGATGTTTCCGGCCCGTCTGCGTATAGTGTTAGATGGGAAGACCCATTTCTGTGAATAACCCAAGATGGCATGGGAGTGGATGGAGGCCTAGAAGTCTGGGCGATCGCTCCACAAGACAGGATCCTGAAGTGAATTCTGAGACCACCGAAGAGAACAATGAGAATTAGGAGGGGCCCGGCTCGGGCTGCATCCGAGGTGGGCTCCACTTCTAGGAAGGGAACAAGTCCTCTTACCTCAACAGTGTCACTCACCCAGTAGTGACCCCAGGGACAGCAAACAACGTTATATGTATATAAAATACGTTGGCCTCTTCCCCCTGAGCTGGGAGGTGCCCTGCGAACTTTGGGTAACGGTCCATCAATGCTTGGGACTGAGCTAGGCCAGCATGGCCTGAATGAGAGACCACTGCCTCATGGGCTCAGCATCGCACCCCACTAGGATCAACCCTGGATAGGGTGTGGTTACTCTCACCAAGACTGAGGTTTTACCCACAATTTGGGCGGATGGCCGTTGTCCCGTCTGCTGTGGGATCGGGGAGTTGTTGTTTTTGCATGGTTTGATTCAATATTTTGGCTGGGGTGGCAATGTACGTACTGCTTGGCTCAGGGGTGAGGGCACAAACTGATCATGTGTTCTATTATGGCATCCACACGTAATACATTGAAATGTTTGACTTGGACCATAAGGGGGATGGGTTCGATGATGAAGAGGCACAACGTGCATAGGTTCCTGAGACGCAGAGGTATACAAATTGCCCTGCTTCAAGAGACACACCTACAGTGGGGTGGGAAGTGGAGAGACTTCATAGAAGGTGGAGAGGGCAGCTGTTTGGGACCTCCTACTCGGCATATGCCTGAGGGGGTGCTACTATGGGTTACGGGCGGGGGTTCCCTTCGAGCCAGCACACACACTGATAGATCGGGATGGTCGATATGTGTTAGTGGGTAATTGTATGGCTGAGATATAACTCTCGGTAGTATCTGCCCCCAAGGAAGATCAGATGACCTTCTTCCAAGACCTCTCTACTTATATGGCCACCTTGACCATTGAGTCTATGATACTGGGAGGGGATATTAACTGTGTCATTCACTTTTTTGGACCGTTCACTCCCTCCCTTGCCTGGAGCCCAGGCCCACCGCAATGCTGCGGTATTCGAGGACTGGTGGAACCACTGGGGACTATGTGATATTTCGAGATCATAACACACAGATCGTGGGGATTACTCCTTTTATTCCCCCATACATCTACATACACGGCTTGACATCTTCTTATGCTATGCTACCCTTAATAGATCAATCATGCACACTGAGTATTTGGGAGGCACACTCTCAACCCATAGTCCATTACTGATGATCCACCAGCCACCACGGACCCGCCCCCGCCCGATCCCTTTCTGGAAACTTAGCCCCTGCCTTTATTGACACCTACATCTAGCAGCAGTAGCTGCTCCCTACTGGACAGCACTTCCCTCCACTGCTCTGCTAGGGGGTGTCGTTTTGAGGTTCTGGATTCCTCCTGGACTAATACTCTGCCCCGGCCCAATGTGTGACATCCCGTCCCCAGAGATCCACCAAGGGCCCAGCGGACGACTTCCAGGCCATGTTCCGGTCTGGATGTGGGTAATCGGGGTCCCACGAGTTTCAGGTCTTATCAGCCAGGTAACTAACGTCCTGGTTTCCCCTCCTTTTCCTTTACTTTGGTAAGATATGCTATAGTCATGACATCTGAGCCATTCTAGTATCTCGTCATATAAGGCAAGCACTTCTCGTAACGTTGTCAGCAGGGCTGCATCTGCTCCCTGGCGGTTATTCAGCCTATGCAATTTGCTCTCTAAATCCTCCAGTTCCCTATGTAACTCCCTCTGTACTCCCATCGAGTGCCCCAGACAGTATCCCGTACCCCCACCTTAAACGCTTCCCACTCCACCAACACTGTTGAAGCTGTGTTCGCGTTCGTCTGAAAGTACTGGGGGTAAGATGCCTCAGATTGGAGGAACAGCACACCGGGTCAATGTTACTGCAAATAGAAGAATCTGAAATTAAAAAAGTCACTGAAGTAGCTAAGTCTATGGGAGTTCTACAGTCTCCTTCTAACCGGGGTTCCTTTCGTTGCTCCTTTTATCGTGAGTTTCCACACCCGCTCTCCAAAGGAAATGCCTTATGGATGAACTGGTCAGGGATATTTGCCTACGCTTTTCCGCCACTCCCACTCATTCCACTGGTAGTTCGGAAGCTCAGGCAAACACCCCTCACACTGATTCTCATAGCTCCAACATGGGCACATCAACCTTGGTTCACCACCCTGTTGTAACTGTCAATAGTTACATACCAAAAGCTACATATCCCCTCCAGTCTCCTCACTTCGAGCCATAGAGAAATTAGGCTTCCAAATCCCAAAGAACTCAAACTGGCAATCTGGCTCCTGAAGTACTAGAGTTTGGTTGATTACACTTACCACCAGACTGTATGAATATCCTAAAAGAAGCTAGAAATCCTACTACTAGAGCATGTTATGCAGCAAAATGGAAGAGATTTGTTATCTATTGTAACAATAATAATATGAATTCTCTTGATGCTTCTATACGAAATATCTGTTACCTGTTAAATTTACAGCAATCTGGACTAGTCTACACAACCATTCGCTTACATCTAGCAGCAGTAGCTGCATACTTACAAAACAGACAACACTTATGTCTAGTCAGAATACCAGTGATCAAAGCCTCTATGGAAGGGTTAAAAAGAGGCGTACCACCAAGATTCCCACCTCCACCAGTGTGGAATCTAAACATAGTCCTTACAAGGCTAATGGGTCCACCATTCGATCCAATGCATAGGTGCCAATTACAATTCCTCTCATGGAAGGTTGCTTTTCTCATCGCAGTCACTTCACTGAGGAGAGTTGGTGACAGGCAATTAACAATACAAGGGTCTTACTTTCAGCTTCATAGAGACAAAGTGGTTCTTCTCACCAGTCCTAAATTTCTTCCTAAAGTAGTTTATTCCTTTCATGTCAATCAATTGGTTGAGTTACCTGTGTTCTTTCCTCAACCTGATTCTGTAGCAGAACGAGCTCTACACACCCTTGCTGTTAGAAGAGCTCTACTATATTACATTGAAAGAACAAAAGAATTTCGCAAAGCAACTTTTTGTTGCTTTTTCTCCACCACACAAAGGCAATCCCATATCTAAAGCAGGCATTGCAAGATGGATCGCAAAATGTATCCAGACATGTTATCAGATAGCAAAAATAACTTTGCTAATAACCCCTAAAGCGCATTCGACTCGCAAAATAGGGGTTAGTATGGCCTTCATAGGGAATATTTCCCTAGCTGACATCTGTAAGGCAGCAACATGGTCTACACCGCACACTTTCACCAAACACTATTCTGTAGATGTGTTAGCGAGGCAACAAGATAATGTAGGCAGGCCTCGAAAAATCCTAAAAATGTATCTGAAAGAGACAGTTATGGATTCCTCACCTTAGAATTACCCCCAGGTGTCAGACTGGATCCGAAGAATTTTTCTTCAGCAGTAGCCTGCGCGTCGGTAGGTGGCGTCGGTCGACTCCGCGCTAGTCGTTGGCGTCGTGGTCGCCGGAATGACGTCGCGGTATCTACTTGGACGCCACCCCTGCGCGCTGACGTCCGTTCTTTCTTTTTCCGCGCCAGCCAGCGCAGATCCAGAAAGAGCTTTACCTCGAGTCACTTCTTTTTAACTCCCATTTTTGTGACTTTTTGTCAACTTCTTTCGTTACGACTCCTGGCGCACAGAGATGTCATCTCGGCGGACCGGCTTCAAGCCTTGTGGCTCCTGCAACAAGCTGATGTCAGTGACAGACCGCCATCTTGTGTGCCTCTGGTGCCTGGGGCGCGACCAAGAACCGAAGTCATGCTCCGACTGCCGAGCCATGGCTACGAAGGCTTTTGCAGGAGCGGTCCCGAAAGCTTCTGGAGGTCCGTCAGTCGGCTCCGCGCCACTTAAGGTGCCGGTCGCGGAGCCATCACCACCATTCCTTGTCGAAGTCTTTGGGTAAGTCGAAGCACAAAAAGAAGGCGAAGAAGCACCGTCGCTCTTCACGTTCTCCTCGGCCGACGCGACGATGGGCTGAGGAAGGTAGTCGCCCAGCCCTTTCCGGGAGCCAGAGTGACCCCTGCCCAACTTCATAGGTTTTACGAAGCCCTCCATTCTATTTTTGAGCACCCGACTCCGCCGCTGCGCCTTCCGGCCCCACGGACTCAGCTGGGACTCTAGGCCTTCGATGCCAGCGGCTTCAGCACTGGTGCCGCAGGGCACCCAGGGACCCAGCCCTGGATCCGGATGAGCGCAGGTCTACATCGTGGCACCTCGTCCGGCGCCGAATCTAGTGGCTACACCTCGGCCCCCTGTCCCCTACCGATGCAGACTCTGTCCTCCCCCTTAAAGTGAACATGGAGCAGGACCGATGTCAGGACCGCCGCCGCCCGGTTCCTTTGTACCCCTGAACTCCCCTGGTGTCCCCTATTGTGCGACGCCACAACCCGGCCCCGGGCGACCCCATTTTCCTCTCCCAACACCCCACCCCTGAGAGCTTGGTGGTCCAAGCCTCCACTTCTAAAGGTGCATTCCCTACTGCACCACCTGATAGGGAATCCAAGAAGCTGGACCATCTTGGGGAGAAAATGTTTTCTTCCTCCAACTTAGGACTGCGATAGGTGACCACCACATGTCTCTTGGGCCGTTACTCCCATTCTGTGTGGGACTCAGTCACGCAGGTGCTTCCTCAATGCCCGGAGGAGGCCCAGGCCATGCTCTCCCGTGCAGTGGCAGAGGGAGAGACGCAGTGCAGTTCGCCATACGGTGTAGGCTGGACACCGCCGACTCGCTAGGCAGGACGATTTCAACGTGAATAGCCCTACGACTCTACGCCTGGCTGAGGTCCACTGGCTTTTGGGGCGATGTCCATGCTACACTTTTGGACATGCCCTTTGATGGCCGTCGCTTGTTTGGTGACAAAGCAGACAACGCGCTTGAGCGTTTTAAGGACTCTAGGGCTACGGCCAGGTCCTTGTGCCTCGCTTCCACCTCTGGCCCTGTGCTGTCTGCTTTTCGCCCCTTTCGTGGCTACGGGAGGGGTGCGTCACCAGACTCCATCCAGAGCCACAGGCCTGCGCCAGCTGTCCAACCTCTGCACGGCTGGGTACGTGGGACCCACCGTCGTGGGTTTGGAGGCCAGTGGGTGGGCCAGTCCACCAGCGCTACCTCTGCAGCAGTCTCCAAGCCCTCCTAGTCCGACCTTTCAGGGCCACCATTCGCCAGTGGGTGGCAGGATTTGCCATCACCTCCCCCACTTGCTCACCATCACATCGGACAGGTGGGTTTTGCAGATAGTCCGGAGGGGTTACTCCCTCCCCTTCGAGGCTACCCCTCTATCCATACCACTTCAATTTCATTGCATGTCTGAGGAACACTTGGCCCTTCTCCAACAGGAAGTTACGGCTCTCTTGGCCAAGGGAGCCATCTAGCGAGTTCCTGCCCCAGAAGTAGGGCGTGGTTGTTATTCCCACTACTTTCTGGTGCCCAAGATGGACAAGTGCCTGCGTCCTATCTGGGATCTCAGGAACGTCAACCACTTCCTCCGGGAAGGAGAAGTTCTAAATGTTGAGACTGGCTCAGGTCCTGTCTGCCCTCGACGCTGGAGACTGGATGGTAGAGTTGGACTTGCAGGGCGCTTATTTTCATATCCCCGTCCTGCCGGCCCATCGGCGTTGCCTGTGGTTCACGGTGGGCCACAAGCACTTTCAGTTTACCGTGTTCCGATTTGGCCTTACCAGCGCCCCTAGGGTGTTCACGAAAGTGATGGCGGAGGTTGCAGGTAATCCCTGTAGATCAGGGGTGCCAGTCGTCCCCTATCTCGAAGACTGGCTGTTGAATGCATGCTTGCCCTAGGCTGTCTTCTCCCACCTCCAGACTACAGCCGACCTCCTGCATTTGCTGGGGTTTACCAGCAACATGCAAAAGTCACACCTGACTTCCTCTCAGAAGCTCCTTTTCATCGCAGCGGTTCTGGACACAACACAGTTTCGGGCTTATCCTCCCGAGCAGCGAGTCCAGGTTATTCGGTCTATGATTCCGCTCTTTCAGCCTCCATACCGGGTTTTGGTCATAATGACCCTGAGGCTACTGGGCCTCATGGGCCTTTTGCATCCTGCTGGTGGCCTATGCCAGGTGGCATATGCAGGCTCTGCAGTGGGACCTGAAGTTCTAGTGGGCACAGCATCAGGGGAATCTTTCCGATTGCGTCCAGATTTCGGAGCGCACTGAACACCAATTGCAGTGGTGGCTAACGAACCTGGATTGGGTCAAAGGCAGATCTCTCTCCCTTCCCCAACCACAGTGGTGACGGAAGCATCGCTTCTGGGGGTGGGATGGAGCGGCCACATGGGTGAGGCGGGGATCAGAGGCCTCTGGTCTCCGGCGTAGTCCAGGCTCCACATCAACCTTCTGGAGCTTCAGGTGATCCATCTTGCTCTGAAGGCATTCCTTCTGTCTATCAAAGGACGAGTAGTGCAGGTGTTCACGCCATGTGGTACTGCAACAAACAGGGCTGGGTGGGGTCGTGGACTTTGTCAGGAGGCACTTCATCTTTGGAAGTAGCGGGAACATCAGAGCATGTACCTGGTGGTTCTACACCTGGCAGGTTCTCTAAACGCCGGGGCGGACTAACTCAGCCGCCAGTGCATGATGGATCACGAATGGTGTCTTCACTTTGAGGTGGTGCAAGGTCTTCAGCAGTGCGGAGAGCCTTGGGTAGATCTATTCGCCACCGAAGAGAACATGATGTGATGGTGAGCCAGTGGGGGAGGTGATGGCAATGTCAGCAGTTTTGCGTGTTGGAATTTCCAAGGCGGCATTCGCTCAGCGACGCTTTTCATCACCTGTGGAGTTGCGGTCTTCTTTACGCCTTTACGCCTTTCCGACTATACCACTTCTACCCAGAGTGCTGAAGAAGATCAAGCGCAACCGGGCCATTCTTGTGGCCCCGTATTGGGCACGAACAGTCTGGTATCCCGAGCTCTTGCACATGGCCATCGATTCTCCGATCAGACTGACCCTTCGGGAGGATCTTCTGTCGCAGCAGCAGGGGACGGTCCTCCACCCGAACCTGTCCAGCCTCTACCTCCTTGCGTGGAGATTGAGTGGCAACAGTTGACAGCTTTTGACTTACCTCCTGAAGTCTGTAACGTTATCTTGGCAGCCAGGTGTCCCTCCACCAAAACGGTATACGCCTGTAGATGGAACAAGTTTGTGGCATGGTGCGCAGCAAAAGCTGTGGATCCCCTTTCTGCTCCCCTTTCAGAGGTTCTCTTCTTCATTCTTTCTTTGGCCCAGCAGGGCTCTGCTCTGGGCACTCCAAATCGTCCATTTCACCTTTTCTTTGGCTTCCTGAACAGTCTTCTCTTTTCAAGTCCCCTATTGTAAATCGCTTCCTTAAGGGCATTACTCACTTGTATCCTCCAATTCCCTTTGTAATGCCTCAGTGGGACTTGAACCTGTTCTGACCGATCTTATATTTGATCCCTTCGAGCCGCTACATAAGTGTCCTCTCAGACTTTGTGGTCGCCATCACCTCTGCTCTCAGGGTGAGTGAGCTTCAGGCCCTTTCTTCAAAACCTCCTTTCCTGGCTGTTCATCCGGACAAAGTTGTCCTTCGTACTAGGCCTTCTTTCCCTCCCAAAGTGGTTACCTTTTTCCACATAGGACAGACCATCACTTTGCCCACCTTCTTCCCACCCCCGCATCCTTCTAAGGAGGATCGGCTCCCCTGTCTGGATCCAAACCATGCGCTTTCCTTCTATCTGGATCGCATAAAACAATTCCGGGTGGATGACCAGCTCTTTGTTGGCTATGTGGGCGCCAAGAAAGGTCGGGACATGCGGAAATAAACCATTACTCGATGTGTCGTTCTTTGCATCAAAATCTGTTATTCCTTAGCGAAAAAGGAACCTCCAGTGGGGTTGCATGCCCATTCCTCCAGGGTGACGGCAGCCACTACTGCTTTGGGACGTGGAGTCCCCCTTCATGACATCTGCCAGGCAGCTACGTTGGCTTCATTGCACACGTTTACCAAGCACTACTGCCTGGACCGCCAAGTCTGGAGAGACTGCTTCTTTGGCCGTTCAGTTCTCCAGGACTTTCTGGTGTGATCTTGGTTCACAGACCCGCCTCCGGGGTTGGTACTGCTGTGGTATCTATTCTAAGGTGAAAAATACATAACTAATTGTCTCTATCAGGTGAACAAGTTTTGCAGCGTAAATCTTTTCTGGACTCACTGTTGTGCATTATTCTGCCATCTAGTGGTTGGGGCCGGAATTGTAGTATTTCTTCTCCCTCTTCTTTTTTTTTTTTTTTTTTTTTTTTTTGCTCTTTGTGGACGACGTAGTACCATTTGGTGCCCTTCCGTGACATTGGCGGTCTTTCCCCGGAAGCTCCCACCTTTGGTAGCCATCTTCATTTTTTTTTTTTCTGCCGTTGGGTCTGGATCAATACGGAGAAGCTCCCAAGATTGGAGAGAAGAATCGTGGAAAATCTGAGAAAATCGGTGTCTTCCACTTTCAACTTTAAATATACGACGACCGCAGTTCGACAAGGAAGAAATCAAGAACTTAGTCGACGATCAGAAAATGCGCATGCAGGGGGCTCCTTGGGCGCGATAATGGACAAGACGCCGTTCAAGTTCTCTAAGAACTACCACCACAAATACGCTCAAAAGGATCAGCACCCGGTCTGTAACCTGTGCCTGCTGCTGGACCATCAAAGCGACAACTAACGCCTGCTCCGTCTTCCCCCCCCCCCCCCCCCCCCCCCCCCCACCCCCACCCCGAAGACGTTGAGGGTAAGAGAAAGGCAGCGACGAGCCAATTACAACATGCATGGCCAAGGACCACCACCATCACTGCGAGACCTGGGCCTCTCCAGTGAGGAGGAAGATGACGTTGCCGAAGGACCAGAAGGCGATGAGGAAAGAAGTCTTGGAAGTCGAGAAGACGACTTCGAATGAGGTAAGAGATTCGTCGACTTTGCAAAAACCTAGAAGAGTCTAGAAAATCAATCTCTAGACCTCCAAAGGGATCCTCGGCGTAGAAGCATTCGGCGACCGCAGCTGCATCCAAACAAAAACAGACCGTAGGATCCTTGGATAAGGACTCCTCGAAAAAGCAAAGACGTCGAAAGACACTCTGGAAAAGGACGCCTCAACGTCAAAGAAAGAGAGACCAAAACAAACCTCGATGACCGGTTCGGCGGCGTCAGACGGAAAGCGGAAAATCTTGATGCCACAACACACGCGGCTGAGACTGAGAAAAAGAGAAGGCGGCTCGAAGCCGAAATGGCGAATATCCTTCAACGCAAGAAAGACTTCGACGAAAGCTTGAAGCAATTCAAGATACTGCTGAAAACAAGGGAAACAGAAGCCGAAAGGGTTCCTGAAGAACTTGTACCGCCAAGAACCCCCAAACAGATCCAACATTGGGAGGAGGTAGAACTATTACAAAACCTACCAGAACAATTCCAGAAAAGAGCTAGCCACCTGGTGAAGAGGGTAAAAACATTGCTAATACACGTTTAACCCCTTCAGCGCTGCGCGGATTCCCCCGCGGTGCTGAAGGGTTCGAGCGCGGGCGGGGCCATGACGGAACGGTTCCGTCATGAGCACAGCTCAACCGATGCTCATGACGGAACCGTTCCGTCATGAGCATGGAAGGGGTTAAAATCAGCCCTTGATGCCGCAGAAGCGTCTAGCAGGCAAATGATGATTGGCATAACTTAAAGGGGGAATGCATGGCTTGGAATCTCAGGCTTCAAGCCAGAAGTGCAAAGCAACATCATTAATTCACCATTCAAAGGAGAACAACTGTTTGGAACCGTGATTGATGAACAACTAAATCAACTAAAGGAGGACAACGAAACCGCAAGATCCATGGGGGGCTCTGCAGTTCAGAGGCATGCGTAGAGGCATGCCATCAAGAAGAACAGCAGGAAGAGCTACACACCAACCACTTACCTCACATCAAGGTTACCAGCAGACATACCAAGCTGTAAACCAGGGCACACAACAGGGACCGCAACAAAGCTAACAATATCCAGGAAGAACCTTTCGAGGGCATCCCCGTGGCAGAGGTCAGCCACAAACAAGTGGACAACAAACCTCTAACAAGTGACTGCACTCACAAGGAGGTACACTCGCAAACAACAGCAGTGAGAGTACTCGCGAAAAAGAATCCGTTACCAAAACAATAAGAAAGCCAGTTTGCAGTTCCTCCAACATACCACTCCAGTAGGAGGCAGACTAAAAATTTTCCAACAAAAGTGGCTAGAAATAACAACAGGAGGCCAAAGCAAAGGACTCATTCAAAAGAAGAATTATCTCACATGAGGTGAAAGTACTTCAGGAAAAACATGCAATAGAACATGTACCGCACAGAGAAAAGAACAGAGTATATTCAACATACTTCCTAATTCCAAAGGTGATGGAATATTACGGCCAATATTAGACCTAAGGTTTCTAAACACGTTTATAAAGACGCGAAGATTCAAAATGACTACACTACAAGAGGTGTTACCTCAGTTGCAAAGGGGAGATTACATGGCAACAATAGACTTAAAGGATGCGTATTTACACATCCCAATAAACAGCAAACACAAAACAATGTTGACATTTGTCGTGAACAAACACTACCAGTTCAAAGTACTTGCTTTTGGTCTAAAGTCAGCACCAAGGGTGTTCACAAAGTGCCTGGCAGCAGTAGCAGCACATCTCGGAAGGCAAGGAATTCATGTTTACCCCTACTTAGAAGACTGGTTAGAAAGAGCAAACTTATACAGCCTATGCAAACAGCATTTACGACAAGTGATAGAGACACTAGTTCAACTGGGTTTCTCCATACACTGGGAAAAATCATCACTAGAACTAGAACACAGGGCGCAGAAATAAACACCAGCGAGAAAAGGAGATCAGCTCTATTGAAGGAGACTCATCTATCCCAGAAGGGGCATCATCTGACAGTGAGGACAGTGGGGAAATTACTAGCAAGGATGGCCGCATGCATTCATTTAGTTCCCAATATTCGTCTGCATATGAGACCCTTTCAAGAATGGCTCCAAACACAATGCTCACAAGCTGAAGGGAGTGGGGAAGATCTAGTGGTCGTCACAAACAGAGTTCATCAGGAAATGGCATGGTGGAACAAAGCAAACCTAGCACAGGGGAGACTTTTCACACCTCCAATTCAAACAGTGACCATAACAGATGCATCCCTAGTAGGATGGGGAGCACACATTGAAAATCTCAAAGTGAGGGGATTGTGGGCACCACAGGATGCTGTGAAACATCAATATCTTGGAACTAAAAACTGTGTTCTTAGCCTTAAAAGTCTTTCAGAAAGAGCCATACAGGAAAAGGGTGTTGATACAGACAACACTACAACTATGTTTTACATGAAAAAAACAAGGAGGGACTCCGTCTGTAGCACTCCACTCTAGCACAACAGATTTGAAGGTCGGTTCCAAAATGAATGGACATTTTAGCAATACACCTACCAGGGAAGGACAATCTAGAAGCAGACAGACTGAGCAGACAAACAACATCATCCCACAAGTGGGAACTGAATCAAACCAGTGCAGAGAATTTTCAAAAAGTGGGCAACACCACAAATAGACCTATTTGCAACACCCCACAATGCAAAATGCCAAAAATTCGCATCCAGGCGACCTTGCAACCGTCCCTAGGGAATGCGCTATGGATAGACCGGTCAGGGATATTTGCGTACGTTTTCCCCCCAATACCATTACTGAACAAAGTGATTGGCAAATGCAGAATCAGCAAAATGACAATGATTCTCATAGCACCACAATGGGCAGACAAACGTGTTTCTCGGAACTAATGGAAATCTCACAAGAAACCATGCACAAACTTCTCATAGGAAAAGATTTGCTGACAATGCAGAGCGGTAAAGTGCTTCATCCAGAACCAGAGACCTTAGGCCTAGCGGCATTGTATTGTATTGTATTGTATTGTATAAAATATTTATATCGCGCAACTATCACCCCACGGGTATCCTGGCGCATAGAGACCATGATGACATAAGGCAACCAATCGATTCGGCCACTAAACGGGAAACCTACTAGCTGTTTCTGGCAAATAGCCAATTCTTAAGGTTCTTCCTAAATAACAGTAAAGAGTCTACTTGTCTAGGCTTAGGGGAATTTCATTCCATAGACAGGCTGCTGCCAGGCCGAAAGCTCTGCCCCCTAGCTTTGTCGAATTAACTCTGGCAACAGACGCCAGGCATGGCTCCTGAAGACTTAGAATTCGCACATCTCAAACTACCAGAAAGCGCAATCGCTGTTCTAAAAGAAGCTTGGAAACCCACAACAAGAAAATAGTATATTGGAAAAGGTACACCCAATGGTGTCTTCAAAGGCGCCTTTCAAGAAAGATTACATAAGAAAGAATAGTGCTAAAATACCTCGCACATTTACTACAAAGTAATTATGGTTCGAGGCATATGAGCTGCAGATTGTACACTGTGCATAGATCGCCATCTGGTGTTGGGTTCAGATGCTTGCACCTTGTTGTTGTCTTGGAAGAAGTCTTTTGTAGTCACGAGATAGGTGACTCCTCTCTTGGACGATAGTGCGCATGGACATCGACTCCATCCTCCGATTGTTTTTTTCCGCCATCGGGTTCGGATGTAAATTCTGTGCTCCGATTAGGCACCATATTCTCCAAACCTTTTCTACGTGCAAACCATCATAAACTCGACGGTATTGTTCTCGATCGCGTGATCTTCTACACGCTCTTCAAATATTCGATTGCGGTTGTCGACGCGGGCTGCCGGGCCTATCAACGCCGTTCGGGCCTACGGCTCATGGAAAGGGCTCCATTTAAAAAATGCCCCCAGTGTTGAGCCAAATTCCCACACAGTTACCACCACAAGATCTGTAACCCGTGTGCCTCGCCCGAGCACATCGAGAATAATTGCCAGGCCTGCGCCTCCTTTCGATCCAAAAAGACCATCCGTGATCGCCGGGCCTGACGACACATCATGGCGCAACAAGCAACTCCAGTACCGGTGGACATCTTGGATGAAGGTCCCGATGTCCCGGAGGAGGATTCTGGGAGCGCAGCCTAATCCCAAAAGACGTCTGCACCGACCACTTCATCGGATCCGAAACTAAAACATTCAGAACCGAAAAAGATTTCCGCCTCCAATCGAAGCCAAAGGACCCAAAAACATCTTCCAAGGCTCCGGAGCAGAAATCCAAACCTCGCTCGGACCTGACAAAATGGCGCCGAAAGCATCTATCGAAGAGGAAGAACTTTTCCGACCGGATCCTATCGATCCGAAACAAAAAAACTCTCCACATAGACCCTAAAACAGGACCTGTGGCTACTGTTCTACACAAGAAGAGGAAATTGGACACCCCAGGCATTCCTGCAGTGCCTGTAAAGAGGAAAGACTGCGCTACTTCACCTTTTATGAACCTCTTCTCCTGTTCTTTCTACTAAGCCTGTCTCTCCTCCACATTCTCCTATACTTCCACCAAACTCACCACTACAGCAGGTTGATAATGATTTAGTGGATGGGTGGGGAGGCAACAATGATCCTTTTACTGACCCTGATGACGACACAGATGTAGCATAGGACGATTGGGACGATCATGATGACTCAGTAGATCCTCCAGACCTTCCTACCCCCACACATACCCAACAAAGCCATCTCCCCCAGATGACAATATTAGTTTTAGTCAGCTTGTAAATAAGGCTGCTAAGTACCATGGTGTTGAAATGCATTCCGACCCCACAGAGGAGGACTTTCTACTAGACTCATTTGAACAGTCACTAAGGACTGTACAAACCCTGCCAATGTTAAAAGGTGTTATTAAACATGCCCCCGACATTTTTAAGGACCCTGTTAGGGCTAGAATTCTCAATCCGAGAATTGACAAAAAATACAATCCCACTCCCAATGATCCCACCTAAATCAAAGGTCAACTCCCTTTAGATTCCCTAGTGGTAACTAACGCTAGAAAACGGGCCAACTCACAGACCTCCGGTGATGTGCCACCTCCGGACAAAGAGTCTAAATTATTAGATGCTTCCGGCAAACGAGTTGCTGCCCAAGCAGCTAATCACTGGCGGATAGCCAACACACAAGAATTACTTGCTAGGTACGAAATGACTCACTATGACCAACTGGTAACCCTATTGCAATATTTACCTGATCAATACAAGACCAAGGCCAATGATTTGATTCAAGAGGGGAAATTAATAACTAATGCATCAATCAAGTGTGCCCTTGATGCAGCAGACACCGCCTCTAGGTCCATTAACACTAGCGTGTTACTCAGACGACATGCCTGGTTGTGCATCTCTGGCTTCAAACAGGAAGTACAAACAACTATCCTCAATCAGCCATTCAATCAGGAACAACTTTTTGGACCGGCTGTAGACACCACTCCAGAAAAAATGAAAAAGGACACAGAGACTTCTAAATCCATGGGAACATTACAGTCTCCATCCATACGTGGTGACTTTCGACGCTCCTTCTATTGAGGAGCATCCAAGAACATCACTGCAGACACTGCTTCCTCTTCCTACAAAAACACCACACAAACGTCCCTCAACAGGGGATATTTTAGAGGTGGATACAGGGGAAATAACAACAAAGGGAGAGGCCGAGGTAACAACAACACTCGCACCTCCCCCACTAATAAGCAGTGACTTCCCTCCAGACCATTCCACTCTGGTCGGAGGGAGACTATCACAGTTCCTACCTGTCTAGAATTCCATCACTACGGACAAGTGGGTAAGACAAATTATCCAGTATGGTTACTGCCTGGAACTTACTGCTACTCCCCCCAACATACCACCCAAACAGCGCTCAATGTCCGGGGGACATTTAACACTCCTCAAACAAGAAGTTCTTTCACTGCTTCAAAAGCATGCAATAGAACCAGTCCCCATACAACATAAGGGAACAGGGGTTTACTCCCTGTATTTCCTAATCCCAAAAAAGACGGGACCCTAAGGCCAATACTGGACCTCAGACCTCCCAATTTCTACATACAATCAGATCATTGTCACATGATCACTCTCCAGCAGGTTCTTCCACTGCTTCAACAAGGTGACTTCCTTGCCACACTAGATCTCAAGGACGCCTACTTCCACATTCCCATACACCCTGCTCACAGGAAATACCCAAGGTTCACAGTGGACGGCCAGCACTATCAGTTCAAGGTCCGTCCATTTGGGGTGACCACAGCACCCAGGGTGTTCACAAAGTGCCTTGCAGTAGTAGCAGCGCACTTGAGAAGACAGCAAATTCATGTATTTCCATACCTGGTCGACTGGCTGATGAAAGTCAAGTCACACAACTAGTGTGTTCACCACACTTATTAAACGATTCAGCTGTTACACGACTTGGGGTTCACACTAAACTACACCAAGTCACACCTTCAACCCTCCTATATACATCCGTATCTAGGAGCCACAATAGACACTTCCAAAGCTCTAGCATACCCCAATCCAGCCAGGATAGCCAGCAAGCAAACCCTCATCAACCTGTTTCAGCCCCAACACACTCTCCCAGCACTAGTGTTTATGCAGCTCATAGGAATGATGGCCTCTTGCATTTTCATTGTACCACACGCAAGACTTCAGATGCGCCCTTTACAAGAATGCCTAGCACGTCAGTGGAACCAGGCTCAAGGACAACTTACAAATCTGGTGTTGGTGGACAGCCGCACACATAGCTCTCTGCAGTGGTGGAACACACAAAACCTTTCCAGAGGGCAGCCATTCCTAGAACCGGTTCCACAGATAGTGCTAACAGCAGACTCATCACTCACCGGCTGGAGAGCCCATCTCTTAAACCATACAATTCAAGGCAGGTGGACCACTCAACAGAAAGTGCTCCACATCAATCACCTAGAATTACTGGCAATATTTCTAGCTTTGAAGTCATTCCAAGTAAATCTACTCAACAAGACCGTCCTAGTCCGAACGGACAATATGACAGCCATGTATTACAAAAACAAGGAGGAACACATTCTTTGCAGCTGTCTCATCTGGCGCAAAGCATATGGAGATGGGCCATTCCACAAAACATATACCTTCTGGCAGAACACCTTCTAGGAGTTCACAATCAGATTGCGGATCAGCTAAGTTGTCAGACACAGCAGATAAACGAATGGGAACTTCATCCTCAAGTTCTTCAACCATTTTTCCAAATGTGGGGCCAACCAGACATAGATCTGTTTGCCACACACGCAAACGCAAAATGCCCAACCTTCGGCCCCGTTGTCCAAAGGCAATGCAATATGGATGAACCGATCCGGCAGATTTGCGTATGCTTTTCCACCACTCCCATTGATTCCCCTAGTAGTATGCAAGCTCAGGCAGCAGTCTCTAAAGATGATCCTGGTGCACGTGGACGTGCAGGCCAAGCAACAGGCTTCTGTAGGCCAGGCTGTTCTCAAAACACTTTTTCAAACCACTGCAACAGATACAGGTGACCACCGTTAGGGGAGACACTCCTATACAGTCTATGCACAGTGTACAATCTGCAGCTCATATGCCTCGAACGGAAAATGCTACTTACCAGTATGCATCTGTTCTTGGCATGTGGAGCTGCAGAGTTGTACACGCCCACCAGCCTCCCCGGGACCTGTATCTGTTCAGTATTATCTTAGATACACTTACATGGACATCTATTCTATTTCTTGCAAACTCCATCATTTCCCTTCATGGCGAAAAACAATCTGAGAATGGAGTCGATGCCCATGCGCACTATCGTCCAAGGGAGGAGTCCCCTATCTCTTGACTACAAAAGACTTCTTCCAAGACAACAACAAGGTGCAAGCATCCGAGCCCAACACCAGATGGCGATCTATGCACAGTGTACAACTCTGTAGCTCTACATGCCAAGAACAGATGCATACTGGTAAGTACCATTTTCCTTTTACATCACTGAAAGTACATTTAGCAACAATCATGGTGTAAACAAGAAGGGAAACGGGGAAGAGCTTCTTCACCTCACATGTGGTCAAAAGGTTCCTGGAAGGTGCGAAGAGGATTGCACCACCAAAAATGTTACCTGCATCAACTTGGAATCTGAACATAGTTCTAGCACAAATGATGAGAGCACCTTTTGAACCACTACATAAAGCAACGCTACAAATGCTTACAATAAAGACTGCATTTTTAGTGGCAATAACATCCTTACGTAGAGTTAGTGAATTGCACGCACTAACACTACAGGAACCCTACTTCCAAATACATAGTAACAGGATTGCCATGAGGACAGATCCACAATTCATGCCAAAGGTGGTGTCAAGATTTCACATAAATCAGAGTATACAAATACCAAGTTTCTTTCAAAACCCTAAGAACAAAGCGGAAAGAGCTTTGCACACACTTGACACAAGAAGAGCAGTCGTGTATTACGTGGAAAAAACTAAAGAATACAAAAAGACGAAACAGTTATTTGTATCCTTTGCAAAAGTTTTCTTGGTAGACCAGTAACCAAGAGCACAATCGCAAGATGGATAGCGCAAGCCATACAATTGTGCCACAAACAAGCAGGACAAACTTTACAAGGGGCGCCACGGGCGCATTCAACAAGGAATCAAGGAGCAACTATTGCATTTCTTGCTAACACTCCAATCCAAGACATTTGCATGGCTGTAACATGGTCTTCGGTACACACATTCACCAAACATTACTGTGTGGACATTCAAATGAACAAAGAAGCACAAGTGGGACAAAAGGTCTTACAGCATCTATTTACAAACCAAAGTTCATCTTCCACCCAGCCACCACACGACTAGCAAACCACTACAAAGTCTATGCACAGCATAGTGAATCCAGAAAAGATTCACGTTGCAAAATGAATAGTTTCTTACCGGTCGGTGTAGTTTTGCAGCTTGTAGAATTTTCTGGATTCACTAGCGAACTCACCCTCCTCCGCCAAGGAAGAGAACTATGAGGAGGAGAGAATTAAAAGAAAAGACAAAGGGAAAAAGCAAAAAGAATCCGAAGATGGCTACCAAAGGTGGGAGCTTCCGGAGGAAGCCAGTCAACGTCACAGAAGGGCACCAAATGGTAGGACGTCGCCGACGCCCACCAACAGCAAAAAAAAAAAAAGAGAAAACATACTAGAATTCCGGACCCAACCACTAGATGGCAGAATAAAGCACAGCATAGTGAATCCAGAAAATTCTTCAATTTGCAAAACTACACCGACAAGTAAGAAACTATTCGTTACTTACCTTCGATAACGATATATCTGTAAGAGACAGATTAGTTATGGAATCCTCACCGCCCCACCCATCATCCCCGTTATGCAAACTGACTTCTAGGGTAAAGGACTCCACTTCAGGGCCCTAGTTTTGTGCTATATGTATACACAAAAGATTAGTTTTGTGTACCAGTGGTCAGTGTCTTCCATGGCTCTGCACTTCTGGCGTGGAATGTCATGTAAGGAACTGACGTCAGCGCGCTGTGGCGGCGTCTAAGTAGATACCGCAACATCATTCCAGCGACCACGACGCCAACGACGAACGCTGAGTTGACCAACGCCACCTACCGAAGCACAGGGGTACGGCTGAAGGAAAATTCTCCGAAATGAGTCTGACGCCTGTGGGTAATTCTAAGGTGAGGAATCCATAACTAATCTATATCTCTTACAGCTATAGCGTTACTGAAGGTATGTAACTTGTTCTACTAGACCTGCGGTCTAGTGACTTTAATATTCTACTTGACCTAATTATAATTCTCTTGACCCATAAACTGGTTTAAAATTGTGATCATGGGCAAGTATTTTAATTCACTGAGATGCCATTTTCTTCTTATTCACACATGAGAGCACCTTCAAATACGCGAGTTCAGCATGTCTGCTGTACAGAAAACTTTTGTTTGATTTAATAGAGTAAACTTTTGATCCATATATCATACAAAATGTAGCCACATATAGGATACACATGACCACTGACTTGCCTCAGTTCATTAACCGCAATGTCATCAGCGCGGGGCAAGAATGTTTGTCAAATCATGTTTAAAAACTGTCACTTTTATTAAATAAATTTCTAAAGCATAAATTAGCAGCACACTGTCATTTGCAATCTGCAGATTTTTTATTCAAATGGCCACAGAATTTCCCACTGACCTGTTTTAAAACTATATAGTGTACAATGTCTGGAAATAGAGTTCCTGCAAACATTAGCCATTTGCACATCACCAAGTAAAGTGTGCTATTTTGGTATGCTCCTATGTAAATCTTTGTTTGCATCACACTTCTGAATTACAAAAAAAGTTAATTCATAATTCCTGATAAATACTTGTACTATTCATTTATTTACAAGCTGTTTAAATGTTGTTAGGAAAAAAAACTGACATTTTGCAGCCTTTTTTCCACAATTATTGTCAGATAACTCACTTAACAAAAAGCACTGCCTATAACAAGAGAAAGAAAATTAAACCCCATTTTCCAGGAACAGATAAGCAACAATTAATAAAAACAAACTGACATTTGACCTTTGTCCTTGAACAGACTGCAAATGTGTCAATAGAAAGCAAGATGTAAAGGCCTGTTTATTGCTCATTCGCTTTCTGAAAGAAAAGAACATCTGTTCCTTTCAGCATAAGTTAACTCACCAGCAAGGTCGAGTAAATTCTAAAAATAGTTCGACCTGATAAAATCTCACTCACATTTGCGAGAGGGTGAGTGGATTTTTCGAGGCCTGGTAGGCCAAGCAGTACGTAAAACACAGTTTCAGACCACTACAGATTAGCCACCGCTTTGGGAGTAGACTACTGCAAAGTCTATGCAAAGCATGTGATCTACATCTCACATGCCTCAAACGGATAATGTTATTTACCCAGTAAGCATCTGTACTTGGCATGTAGAGCTGTATATTCACATGCGCCCACCCGCCACCCCGGTCTCCTGTAGTTGTTGCAGTTTATCAGTTTACATACATACGCATTGACATCTCTATTCTACACTTACTAAAAGTCTATTCTCACTCTCTGTGGGAAAACAATCTAACAATGGAGTCGATGTCAATGCGCACTATCACTGAAAGGAGGAATCTCCTTACCTCGTGACTGGAAAGACTTATTTGTATAAAAACAACTTGCAAACATCCGGACCCAACACTAGATGGTAGGAGTATGCAAATCATGTGAATCTACAGCTCTACATGCCAAGAACAGATGCTTACTGGGTAAGCAACATTATCCTTTCTGTACCTGGTTGACTGACTTTTGAAAGTATTGTTGGTACAGGAGTCTATATATTCCCCGAAACAATTTCAGTGGCTCTTTCTTAAATCTGGGTCTTACAGTGAACATGAGAAAGTGAAATGATCTTCCATCCACAAAGCGCCTCTAAAGAGAAGCTGTTCTGGACACCTGACTGCAACGGGTTGCCGTCCTAGGATGCCGTTACAAGATTAATTTCAATTGCCACAGACTTTTTCAAGCGCATCATGGTTCTGGTTAAGATTTGCAAGTCAGTCTTGGCCATTCAACTGGAACTGGAGCATCATTGTAAACAGGTCTTGTAGACGTGGGATCATGCAGATTATGCATTGCCCTAGATTGGTGCTTCTCTCATGTATGATTTCCATCACTATGTTGGATCTGTCCTTAAAAAGCCTTTGGACCGAGGGTGGGCAAAAAACATAACAAATGTCATGGAGCTGTATGTAACAAGGGCCAGCCTATGAGGGGCTAGTCGATGCTGGTAATAACAAGACAATTTGGCCTTTGTTTATTGTCTAATCAACAAGGGAGCAGCAAGTCTTGCTGCATCCTGTCTGATGATGCGTAAAAGCAGTGGAACTTGGCCTTCAGCAACATGTTAGTAAGGGAGCCAGAAGGGATTCGGCTTCAACTTGACAGGTGCCCTAAGCCACTTTTTGTTGCACTGCAACAAATAGAGGCATCACAAACTGCTTCAAATGATCTTCTGAGAAGGGGCCAACCCCAGCTGGACCTCTCGTCAAATAACTGAACTAGAAAGACAGTGTTCGAGACATATGAGCTGCAGATCACACACTAAGGATAAGATCGCCATCTGGTGTTGGGCTCGGATGATTGCAGGTTGTTGTTGTCTTCGGAAGAAGTCTTTGGTCACGAGATTGGTGACTCCTCCCCTGGACAACAGTGCGCATGGGCATCCACTCCATCCTCAGATTGTTTTTTTCCGCCATTGGGTTGGGATGAACTTTTTGTCCGCTCCAGCAGAAAACTTATAGCAATCACTACAACTCTCATAACTCGACGTCGAAAACCATATCGGACCGACTCCGGACGCGGCTGATGGAAAGGACACCTTTTAAAAAATGCCCCCAATGTGGAGCAAAGTTCCCTCATAGCGATCACCACGAGGTCTGTAATTTGTGCCTTTCACCAGACCACAACGAATTCAGCTGTCCAGCCTGCGCCGCATTCCGTTCGAAGAAAACCATCCGGGACCGAAGAGCTCAACGCCATATCATGGCCAAGCCGGTTCCGGAACCAGAAGACATCTTTGCACAGGACGTCCCTGACGATGACTCCGAAGATCTCCAAATCGTGTCCGAGGCCGACTATTCAGATCCAGGGCAGCCTGTGAGTACCAGCCCCCCTAACCCAACACCACTCTAAAAGACATTGGTCAAGACTCTGCCAACTGGGCCCAGTCGCGATCCAAAAACATCTTCTGAAGCCCCGCCCTCTGGCCCGGCTCCGAAGAAAAGTAAGCCTGCAGGTGGCTCGGGCTCGAGCAAACCTCATGTCATTGTGCCTATAATACCTTCGCCACCAAAGCAGGCTTCGGGACCGAAATCCCCATCGGCCCCAAAACGTCACTCGGTCCCGACATCTCCACCGGCACCGAAACGTTCTTCGGCGCCGAGGTCTCTACCGACACCGAAAGGCTCGTCTGCACCGAAAGGCTCGTCGGCACCGAAAGGCTCGTCGGCACCGAAAGGCTTGTCGGCACCGAAAGGCTTGTCAGCACCGAAAGGCTCGTCGGCACCGAAAGGCTCGTCGGCACCGAAAGGCTCGTCGGCACCGAAAGGCTCGTCGGCACCGAAAGGCTCGTCGGCACCGAAAGGCTCGTCGGCACCGAAAAATCCACCGGAACCGAAAGGTTCTTCGGCACCGAAAAATCCACCGGAACCGAAATGTTCTTCGGCACCCAAAACATCTTCGGTGCCAAAACACGTCCATAAAGACCCGAAAAAGTCGGCGCCACAGCCGCCTTCGGACACTGAGGAATTCTTTCGACCTGATCCTAAGCAAAAACGGATTTACATAAATCCAAAAACTGGACACGTAACAGTGGTGCCCTACAAGAAAATGAAGCTGGACTCACCACCTCCTCCAGCACCTCCAAAGAAGGACTGTGCCACTTAACCCATACGTCCTTTCTCTCCTACATTACCTCCTATTCCATCCCCCCAACCCCCACCGCCTGCACCTCTACCATCTCCTTCTCATACACCACCTCCACAGGATGATGATTTTGGGGAAGGGGGAGACCCAGATTTCTTTACTTATCCCACTGATCCTACTGATCCCGTTAGACTCCCGGACACAGCACCAGTAGATGACTGGACTTACCCTATGCCTGATGTGCCTGACCCCACTCCATACCCCTCAAAACCCTCCCCTCCTCGTGACCATTTAGGGTTCGGTCAGCTTATTAACAGAGCAGCATCGTTTCATGGTGTCACTATGCACACCGACACTCCTGAGGAGGATTTTCTACTCGACACTTTTGTGCAGTCCCAGAAAACAGTCCACATTCTACCCATGATTAAGGGAGTGATAAAGCATGCCACTGAGGTTTTTAACCCCAGAATAGAAAAAAAATACAGACCAGCGCCACAAGATCCTGCGTACATCAAGGCGCAACTCCCCCTAGACTCACTAGTCGTCTCCAATGCCAGAAAAAGGGCCAACTCACAAACAACCGGAGATGCGCCGCCCCCAGACAAGGAGTCTAAACTCCTGGAGGCTTCCGGCAAAAGGGTTGCCGCTCAAGCGGCTAACCACTGGCGTATATCGCAAATACACAAGCCCTATTGGCTCGTTATGATAGAGCCCATTATGATCAACTGGAGAATCTCTTGCAACACCTGCCTGAACCTTTCAAAACACAGGCCACTGACCTCATACAAGAAGGCAAACTAATATCCAATGCCTCCATTAAATGTGCATTAGACGCAGCGGACACCGCCTCTAGGGCAGTCAACACAAGCGTATTGCTTAGACGCCACGCATGGCTGCGCATCTCCGGCTTCAAGCCGGAAGTACAAACCTCCATTCTTGCTCAACCCTTTAATCAGGAGCAACTATTCGGCCCGGCAGTGGACACTGCCCTAGAAAAAATGAAGAAAGATAATGAAACTGCAAAATCTATAGGAACATTGCAGTCTACTCAACCCAGAGGCTCCTTTCGTCGCTCCTTTTATAGAGGAGCTTCCAAAAATGTGGGAAAAGACAACTCTTCCACCTTCAAAACATCAGGTCAAACATCCCCTAACAAAGGATATTTTAGAGGAGGGTATCGGGGAAACAATAATAAAGGCCGGGGGACGGGGCAACAACAACACCCGTTCCTCTACAGCCACCAAACAGTGACTTGCCACCACTCCCCCCAGACCATTCCACTCCGGGGGCAGACTTTAACAGTTCCTACCTGTCTGGAATACCATCACTACAGACAGGTGGGTAAGACAAATTATCCAATATGGCTACTGCCTCGAACTCATAAACCCGCCCCCAAACATACCACCCAGACACCGTCCCATGACGTCTCACCACCTCACGCTCCTCAAACAGGAAATACAGTCTTTGCTTCAGAAAAACGCAATAGAACCTGTTCCACTACATCATCAGGGCACAGGAGTATATTCTCTATACTTCCTCATTCCCAAAAAGGACAAAACCTTGAGACCCATACTGGACCTCAGACTACTAAACCAGTACATACAATCGGATCATTTCCACATGATCACTCTCCAACTGGTCCTTCCATTACTTCAACAAGGAGACTTCCTTGCCACATTAGACCTCAAGGACGCATATTTTCACATCCCTATGCATCCCGCTCACAGGAAGTATCTACGATTCGTGGTAGACGGTCAACACTATCAGTTTACAGTTCTCCCATTCGGAGTAACAACTGCACCAAGGGTGTTCACAAAGTGCTTGGCAGTTGTGGCAGCATATCTCAGGAGACAACAAATCCACGTCTTCCCCTATCTGGACGACTGGCTCATAAAAGCCAATACTCTAGACAAATGCGTTCACCACACTCACCGCACTATCCAAACCCTGCACAACTTGGGATTTACCATCAACTATCCCAAATCTCAACTACAACCCTCCCAAGAACAACAATACCTGGGAGCCACCATAGACACAGCCAAAGCCGTAGCTTATCCCAGCATAGCCAGGATAGCCAACATACAAAGTCTGATCGAAACATTTCAAACACAACACTCCCTCCCCGCAAGAGTGTTCATGCAACTCTTAGGCATGATGGCGTCATGTATCTCCATAGTACCCTACGCACGCCTTCAAATGCGTCCCTTACAGGAATGTCTAGCACAACAGTGGAATCAGGCCCACGGACAACTTACCGATCTGGTGTTGGTGGACAGCCGCTCACTTCGCTCACTGAAGTGGTGGAACACCATCAACCTGTCCAAAGGGCGGCCGTTCTTGGAGCCCCTTCCACAAGTTGTGCTGACCACCGACGCATCTCTCACAGGGTGGGGAGCCCACCTCCTTCAACACACCACTCAGGGACGGTGGACCACTCAACAAAAACAGTTCCACATCAATCACCTAGAACTTCTAGCGGTGTTCCTAGCACTGAAATCCGTCCAAGTGCATCTCCAAAACAAAACTGTCCTTATCCGCACGGACAACATGACCACAATGTATTACATACAGAAACAAGGAGGGACGCATTCTCTACAACTGTCCCAACTGGCGCAACAAATTTGGAGATGGGCAATTCCCCGGAACATCTACCTGCTAGCAGAACACCTCCTAGGCGTTCAGAACCAGGTGGCCGACCTCTTAAGTCGCCACACACAGCAGATACACGAATGGGAACTACACCCCAAAGTCTTACTCCCATTCTTCCAAAAGTGGGGACAACCAGACATAGACCTGTTCGCCACACCAGAAAACGCAAAATGCCCAACCTTCGCCGCCAGGTACCCACACCCGCGATCAAATGGCAATGCAATATGGATGAACTGGTCAGGCAGATTTTCGTACGCTTTTCCGCCTCTAATTCCATTTGTGGTACGCAAACTAAAACAACAGTCGCTAACACTCATCCTAGTGGCTCCCACTTGGGCACGTCAACCCTGGTTCACCACACTTTTGGAACTATCGCTAGTTCCACATCAAAAACTGCATCTCTCCCCGGACCTCTTAACCCAGAACCATGGAGAAATCAGACACCCAGATCCTCAAACACTGAACTTGGCAATCTGGCTCCTGAAGTCTTAGAGTTCGGGTACCTCAACCTTCCTCCAGACTGTATGAATATCATTAAAGAAGCCAGGAGACCTACTACTAGGGCATGCTATGCTGCAAAATGGAAACGATTTGCCATTTACTGCTATAACAATGACATACAACCACTGGATGCTTCCATCCAGAACATCATTTGCTATTTATTGCACTTGCAAAGATACAATTTAGCGTATTCCTCTATACGTCTACATCTAGCGGCATTAGCAGCCTATTTGCAAAATAGACAACACCTGTCCCTCTTTAAGGTACCAGCTATTAAAGCATTTATGGAGGGTCTTAAAAGAATCATTCCTCCAAGGTTACCGCCTTCCCCGGTGTGGAACCTTAATATTGTTCTAACAAGGCTCATGGGTCCACCATTTGAACCAATGCACAAATGCGAACTGCAGTTCCTAACATGGAAAGTGGCTTTCCTCATCGCAATCACATCCCTGCGAAGAGTAAGTGAAATACAAGCCTTAACTCTAGAAGATCCCTTCCTACAACTACATCGGAACAAAGTGGTTCTTAGGACGAATCCAAAATTCCTCCCTAAAGTCATTTCCCCTTTCCATCTAAACCAGTCTGTGGAACTGCCAGTCTTCTTCCCTAATCCAGACTCAGTAGCCGAGAGGGCACTTCATACCTTAGATGTTAAAAGAGCCTTGCTTTATTACATCGACAGAACCAAACCTTTTCGGAAAACCAAGCAACAGTTTGTTGCTTTCACTCCACCACACAAAGGCAACCCCATTTCCAAATCGGGTATCGCCAGATGGATAGTCAAATGTATCCAAATATGTTACCCAAAAGCTAAACGTACTCTTACCGTTCCCCCAAGGGCGCACTCCACGCGTAAAATAGGGGCCTCTATGGCATTCTTAGGGAACATCCCCTTAGACATTTGCAAAGCAGCCACATGGTCTACTACACACACCTTCACTAAGCATTACTGTGTTGATGTGCAATCCAAACAACAAGCTTCAGTAGGCCAAGGTGTCCTAAAAACTCTATTCCAAACTGCTGCAACTGATACAGGTGACCACCGCTAGGGGAGACACTGCTATATAGTCTATCCTTAGTGTGTGATCTGCAGCTCATATGCCTCGAACGGAATATGCTACTTACCAGTATGCATCTGTTCTTGGCATGTAGAGCTGCAGAGCCACACACGCCCACCCGCCTCCCCGGGACCTGTATCTGTTCCAGCATTGTCTTAATTAGACACTACACATGGACATCCTTTCTCTTTACTTCTTACACACTCCATCATTTCCCATCATGGCAAAAAACAATCTGAGGATGGAGTGGATGCCCATGCGCACTGTTGTCCAGGGGAGGAGTCACCAATCTCGTGACCAAAGACTTCTTCCGAAGACAACAACCTGCAATCATCCGAGCCCAACACCAGATGGCGATCTTATCCTTAGTGTGTGGCTCTGCAGCTCTACATGCCAAGAACAGATGCATACTGGTAAGTAGCATATTCCTTTTTTTGCCAGCAGCTAGGGCCCAGGGAGAAGAAAATTTGACATGCAAAGCAATGTTTGCCTACTCCTTTTCTCCGTTTCCTCTGGCCCGTGCCATCAGCAAAGCCAAGAGGTAATAATGTGCCCTGATTCTCTTTGCACCTGTGTAACCAAGACAGTACTGGTTCACTGATATGCACCATTTGTTGCACTGCCCTCCGATTACTCTCCCAATACAGCCAGCTCTTCTGTCTATGCAGCAAGGCCAGCTTCTATATTAAAACCTGATGTCTCTAACCTAACAACCTGGCTCTTGACTGGACAGAGTTCAGTTAGCTTGACATTGTTCTCAACTGCTGACAGTCTTGCAGACAATCCTGGTATGCTCTTGTGTTCCTTTTACTACTAAAAAATAGAATGCTAATTGGAAATATTTCTGTCTGTGTGCAGAAAAGAGCTTGAACTCTTGAGCCTCTTAGCCCTGTCTTTTGCTGCCATACCGGCTGTGCATAGCTAAAGAGTGTTTATAAATGTGCCCTGTTAGACCTGGCACCTTGGCGTGGGTCTCCCTTCCATTTTATTTTGCTGTTGCCTCATGTGTTTTTGCTGGTGTTAGATTCTTTGGGCACTGTGCCACTGCTGTCCAGTGCCACAGTGCAAGTGTTCCCTATTGTGAATTGATGTGTGGGTTAGTGATTTCATGATTGGCTGGTTTGGTTTACCTGTCAGACCCTTGTACAGTGCACCAGGAGTGCCCAGGGCTGGTAATCCAAATGCTGCTGTTGGGCTTGCAGCAATGGTTGTGCCACCCACAGAAGCAGCCTGTAAAAGTGTGTCTAAGGCCTGGCATTGCAGAGCCTGTGTGCAGTCTGGTACTGCCATGCTGCCTGGGCAAGTGCACCCACTTGCCAGTCCATAAACCTTCCCTTTTCTTCATATCAGACACCCCTAGGGCAGGGTGCATTGTAAGTAGAAGGTAGGACAAGCCCTGGTGTGTGTGGCATGTCCTAATAGTGAATTGCAGCCATTTTCGTTTTTCACTATTGCAAGGCTACCTGTCCTCCATAGGCCAGAATGGCCAGTTTTATTATTACATCTTATAATCCTAACTGACTCAGGGAACATGGTAGAAATTCGAGTTTAGTATGCCTGAACTCAGAATGATAAAATACTTATTTTAGTGAAGTTGGTTTTAACGTTCTGTGTTTGAAAATACCACTTTTAGAAAGTAGGTATTTTCTTGTCTAACCATCCAAACCTGCCCTGCTAGGTTGTGTATTCCTTGTCTGGAGTTTAAGTGACAGGGGCTGGGGGATTTCCATGAGACAGGGTGAGTTAGCACAAGGCTGAATAGAGAGATCTGCATCTAGATGGATGGGAGGAGTTGTACCTGGGACCTGAATAGGGCTGTGCCTTCCCTCCGCAATGCTGGCTCCACCTCCTGTGGTACGTCTGATGTCTCTGCCCTGCACTTTGAAAGGAAAGAAGGAGTCTTGTCAACAACGTGCTCCAGGACTGACCAGAACTGGTTTGGACTAGGCAAGGGCCTCTCTGCCCTCAGAGAACAAAGAGAAACTGGGTATAAATATTGGGACCCAAACCCAAGAACTTTAGATCACTTTGGTAAACAAGAAAAAACCTTTGCTGAGGAGAGGAACCAGAGAGACTGAGGAGAGACTATCCCCAAGCTGAAGTGCTGCTTGGGGGATTGGCCTGCAGTGGTTGCCTGACTGCCAAAGAAAGGAGAAAGGAACTTTGTATGTACTTTATTCAACTTGTGAAGGATCTCCAAGGGCTTGAGAAAAGAGCTTGCCTCCTGCTGAAGTCTCAGGGACAACAGACTTCAACCACCAGCTCCCCAGATTTCTTTGGAAGTCCCTGCAGCTGTATTGGGGCCTTCTGAGGGACTGCGTGTCACAAAAAGCTGGAAGTGCGACTCACGAAGAAGCGTGTCGAAGAAGCGTGTCGCAGCCGCTGTCGTCGCATCACTGAACAAGGGTGTCGCCGCTGCAGCTATCGCATCGTGTCGAGACGTCGTGCATCATCGGAGAAGCGTGTCGCAGGACCTGTCGCGGCTCAGAAGAATCGTTGTCGCCGTCGGGCGTGCACGCATCGTGTCACAACAAGAAGACACGCCGTCTTTGTTTCATTGCACCGGATCTTCATTGCATCACGGCGTTGCGGGTCACATCGCCACGGAAGCGCAGTAAGAAACCGACGCATCACCTTCCCTGCAACACTTTCGTTGTATAGCGTTACGCATCCAAAGGTACATTGACTCAAAGTGTCGCATTTTAACATCTAAAGAGAACTAAGCTAATTCTACCATTTTAAGTACAGTATTGTGTATTTTTGTCGTTTGTGGTCTTGTGTTAAATCTATATAAAGAATACTTATTTTTGATATAAAACTTGTGTGGTGTCCATCTGTAGTGTTGTCACTTGATTACTGTATGTGTTCACAAATGCTTTACCTACTGCCTCCGAGAGTGTCTGCTCGTGCCAAGCGACCAAGGGGTGAGCAGGAGTTATTTTAGGAGTGTACCCACCTTACCCTGACTAGACGCAAGGGTCCCTATTTGTCAAAGGTACCTACCTCTGCCAACTCGAGACCCCCAAATCTAACATTGGTGGTCAGCGGTCAGTGGTGAGAATTCTGGGCTTGTATTTGTGACTCATGTACAGTGATTGGTGAACACTACTAGTGAGTGCAGACCAAAACACAACCACATACTTTTGGTAGATTTCTTTTTCCTGGGATTTTCTATATTTTTCTGAGTTTGCCCATCATGGAGAAAGCAGCATCCATAACATCTGTTGATTTTGATTGGGAAGAGGAGAAACTGGAACGCTACAATGTGAGACAGCTGAAGCACTCCTGCAAGAAATTTAAAGTTGTAATTACCTGGCTCACCAAGAAGGATGAGTTCTACAAGGCGCTGAGGGCCTGGATAGAAGCAAGGAAGACCCCTGAGGATGAGGAAGGTGATAAGAATGCAGATGGGCAGCTGGAGGGGCCATTGGGTCCAGGGGGAAGGAGAGCAATTTCCCCAGCAGGTAGCAGTGTTTCTGCCAAAGGCCTGTCCCCAGAGGAGCTGAAGGACAGGGAGGGAAATGGGATGCATGAGTTGGAGCTGGCCAAAATGAATGGGCAATTGGAAATTAGGAAATTGGCCCTGGAAGAGAAGAGAATGCAGTTGGATCAGAAAAGTTTGAGGCAGTTGGAGTTGAAAGCTAGGAGCTTAGAAATTACTCCCTCTGGTGGCAGCACACCGTCCATGCCTGTTGAATCTAGGGTGTATATTTCTAAGGATGTGGTTAGAGAGTTTTATAAAAATTATGACATTGGGCAGTGGTTCAAGGCCTATGAGGTAGCCATGTCTTCCCACCGGGTCCCTGCGAAAGACTGGGGAGCGGGGTTGTGGGGGCGGTTCCTTAGTGAGGGGCGGGACACACTGCTAGACGTGCCTTCTGAAGTCCATAATTCTTATAGCCACATGAAAGATGAATTAATGCCCAGGTGTGGTTTGACTCCTGAATTGTACAGACAGAGGTTCAGAGGTTGCAAAAAGATAGAGAGCAGTACCACGGTGGAATATGTCACTTTTTTCTGCAGAGCATTGGATGGTTGGGTGAAGGGTAACAAAGTTGATGATTTTCAGGGGCTCTTTGATTTAATTGCATGGGAGCACTTGTCAAGTAATTGTTTCCAAAGAAGGCCCCAAAGTAGTCCCCAAGGGATCCCATCTAGATGGATGGGAGGAGTTGTACCTGGGACCTGAATAGAGCTGGGCCTTCCCTCCGCAATGCTGGCTCCACCTCCTGTGGTACGTCTGATGTCTCTGCCCTGCACTCTGAAAGGAAAGAAGGAGTCTTGTCAACAACGTGCTCCAGGACTGACCAGAACTGGTTTGGACTAGGCAAGAGCCTCTCTGCCCTCAGAGAACAAAGAGAAACTGGGTATAAATATTGGGACCCAAACCCAAGAACTTTAGATCACTTTGGTAAACAAGAAAAAACCTTTGCTGAGGAGAGGAACCAGAGAGACTGAGGAGAGACTATCCCCAAGCTGAACTGCTGCTTGGGGGATTGGCCTGCAGTGGTTGCCTGACTGCCAAAGAAAGGAGAAAGGAACTTTGTATGTACTTTATTCAACTTGTGAAGGATCTCCAAGGGCTTGAGAAAAGAGCTTGCCTCCTGCTGAAGTCTCAAGGACAACAGACTTCAACCACCAGCTCCCCAGAGTTCTTTGGAAGTGGCTGCAGCTGTATTGGTGCCTTCTGAGGGACTGCGTGTCGCAAGGAGCTGGAAGCGCGACTCATGAAGAAGCAGCGTGTCACCACCGCAGCCGCTGTCGTCGCATCACTGAACAAGGGTGTCGCCGCTGTAGCTGTCGCATCGTAAAGAAATGTCTTGCAACATCGAAGAAGCGTGTCGCCGCCGCTGCTGCCGTCGCATCACTGAACAAGGGTGTCGCCGCTGCAGCTGTCGCATCAAGCCGAAGCAAATCGCATCACCGGAGATGGGTGCCGCAGCCGCTGTCGTCGCATCACTGAACAAGGGTGTCGCTGCTGCGCTGTCCCATCGAGCCGAAGCGTCGCGCATCATCGGAGAAGCGTGTCGCAGGGCCTGTCGCGGCTCAGAAGAATCGTCGCTGTCGGGCGTGCACGCATCGTGTCGCGATAAGAAGACGACGCCATCTTTGTTTCATTGCACCGGATCTTCATCGCATCACGGCGTTGCGGTCCGCATCGCCACGGAAGCGCAGTAAGAAACCGACGCATCACCGTTTTTGCGTGTAAGGAACCGACCCATCATCTTCCCTGCAACACTTTCGTTGTATAGCGTTACGCATCCAAAGGTACATTGACTCAAAGTGTCTCATTTTAAAATCTAAAGAGAACTAAGCTAATTCTACCATTTTAAGTACAGTATTGTGGATTTTTGTAGTTTGTGGTCTTGTGTTAAATTCATATAAAGAATACTCATTTTGTATATTAAACTTGTGCGGTGCCCATCTGTAGTGTTGTCACTTGATTTACTGTACGTGTTCACAAATGCTTTACACACTGTCTCTGAGATAAGCCTGTCTGCTCGTGCCAAGCTACCAAGGGGGTGTGCAGGGGTTATTTTAGGAGTGTACCCCCCTTACCCTGACTAGACGCAAGGGTCTCTATTTGTCAAAGGTACCTACCTCTGCCAACTAGAGACCCCCAAATCTAACATGCCACTGGCAACCGTTCAATGATAGATCTTTGTTCTCACTAAGGATCACTGAAGTTTATGAAAAGTATGTTTATAACAGTCCCACAAGCATGCCATTTACCTGTACCTGGGAACTGAACAAATGGTGCTTCTCATGCCTTTGATTTTCGCAAGAACGGCGGCAGTGATTCAGTCAATTAAAAAGCCACTTCTGACTATTTAACTAGGATAAAATCGCATTACGGCAAAGACCAATGGTCGTACCTATGGTGCCTTTTGGTTTTAAACGGTGGTGCTCTGATCTTTCTTTCCAATTACTCCGCAAGCACCAAAAGGACACTGCGTTCTTGATCACAGGTGCTTAAAATTCAGCATTCTGATAACTGTTTTCTGTGGATTCCTGGGAAGGGGTTCACCCTCTTATGAAATGTAGCATAGCCAGTTATATCTCCGTCTGCAGGGTTTTTGTCACAGCATGGTAATCTCACCCTAAAGAGGAAAGTGACTGCTCATTCTTTAAGAAGTGTGGCATTTGTGGTGGTGTTGTAAACTGGCGTGTCACTCCACAACATCTGCCAACCTTCTACCATTTGGAAGAGGCGCACATTCACCAGACCCTTCTGTCGGGACCTCAACATATTGTTCACTGTGCCAAGCAGTTTCACACAGCCTATTTCAATGAGGTTGAGCATACTTCTCACTTTTCATATGATGGTATTACTGCTTGCTACTCTAATTCAAAAATGTGAATCTTTGAAACATCCAGTGCTGGAGAAGAAATAATTCACTTGTTACAGTTCTCCAGCATTGCTAGATTTTATAGATTAATATACAATACTTCCTCCTCTCTGAAATGAGACTTGATTTGGTGACTTACCTTTCCGTCTTGTGCTCTGAAATCTGTGATTATGTGGCATCTTAAGATGTGGACTCTATATTCACCTCACTGGCTGGAGCTTGAACAGTTTTCAATTAGGCCAGTGGTCTTCTAAATAAGAATTGATTTGCTTATGAGACTTAGTTCTTTTCAGTACATATTTGAATACCGCAAATTCCCATCCTGGCATAGGGGAATTATTTCGAATCTATGAAAGATACCAACTTTGAGGATCTGTAATTAGTTAAGTAACATAATTCCTAAAATCCTCTTTGTAAAGGGAGAGAACTGACAATGCTAAAACCTCTCATCCAGATAGCGATAGTAAAGGTCACTGAGGTAATTGCTTTGCTCACCCAGCTATGGACATTTGCTTGTGCTTTTCCATCAATACCTCTTTTAGTGCAAGCAATGATAAAAAATAAGCCACTCCAGCATGACCAGTCTGATGGCTACGTCTACAAGCTGATTCCTCCACAGTGGAATATCCCAGGCAACATACTGGCTCTGGAAACTACTGATGTAGCTCTCCCGCTCTGGTAGGGGGTGTTGACTCTGTCAATAATTGAAGCAATGTCGTAGTGATGTCACTGGAGCCATAAGCGCCCACTTGACACCCCGATGGTTCTTTATTCCCCTGCATCCTTTGATGTGGATCCAGATCATCTCTCCTCGTTTTGTACTCCACTGAGACTCTTCACAGATGGTTTTTCTCATGGAAATACAGTATCCTTCAGTGAAGTGCTTTAGGAATGTCACCGCATAAAAAATTAGCGCTTAAGCTCTGCCACGACTGCAGCAGACATATTTCAACCACTTAGCCACATGTTGTGCGTTTGTGGTGCCTTGAATTTAGACATTATTTGAGGTCCTGCGATCAGTGTTGCAAAATGATTCCTAAAACCATCAAACAGTGCAAGGCCAAGCTCTTTATGGCCCATGCCCATGACGATCGATTCCTCGGCATCGCTCACATTCCAGTTTCATATCTCTATCCCATTCTTCGTCCTCCTCCAAGACCTTGAAAGAAAGGAGTGAGCACAAGGATTCTCCTTCTTGTCACTCAAAATCTAGGGCATAAGTTTCCATATTCACCCACTGTAATCTTCGGCACCAAAGCTAGTGTACATAGCTCCGCTGGATTCTCCACGGGCCCCAACAACTGGTTCAGTGACCTTTCTGGTTCCATTACAGCTACAACTGGTTCAGTGACCTTTCTGGTTCCATTACAGCTAATGCTGTCCTCTGCATCAGAGTACTCTGAGTTCCCAACTCTGGGTTCTGATCCAGCTCTTTTTCTCCAGGCCATGTTGGAGATGTTCCATTGTGCACCAGTCCTGTTAGGAGGCAATAGGTCCCATGGTACCATTTGGAACGTTGCTCTGGGTCCCATCAGAGGCTCTTCCTCGGGTGCAGTCTCTTCCCTTTATGCCATCAGGTACTCTGCCGGCATCAGCCGGAGATGTGCGAACACCCACTCCACTTTTTCCTACACTGGCACCACCGATACCGGCACTACAAGAAAGAAAGGCATGTGAAAACCTTTTCTCCAGAAGAAAGGCACAAAGGGCTGCAGAAGTAGAGAACAATAGGTAAGAAAGTGCAGGTTCATGACAGTGCTATTGGCAGACTGCATGATGTCTTTGGATCTGACTTTGACCCTATACAAATCTGTGAGGATCTGCCATATGACCTGGATGACAGCAGCTAAGCAACCCATCTCCTCCATCTGACACAGACAGTTACTTGACACTACAAAATGCCAGTGAACTGGATACCTCTTCAGACATGGATACAGACACCTTTCCAGGTCCAACACCTACAGAGATGGCTTCTTTCCACATGGTCCTCAAAAAGGCAGCTGAGGACCTAGAATTGCCCCTCTCAACCGTGGAATGAAAGGCTAATATTCTGAATGGAGTCCTGCAGTCTATATCGATGTCTGCAGAGCCATTGTTACTCTTTAACAAGACACTGATGGAGCCAATAAAAAATGGCTTGTAGAAACCTATGTCTGCACCTGCTGTATTTTTTTTGTCTGTCCATCCATCTCTCTAGAGCTTAGTCATTCAGGCCTTGTCCTGTAACAAACAGAATCCATGAGTTTTCCCGACACACTCTCAAGATTGAGTCCAAACAGTTGCAGGCACTAAGTAAAAATGTTTGAGTTTTTTTCCAAAATCCCTGGTGTGATAATATGGCAAAGGGAAAGGTTGTAAGACCCAGCAGCCATCTTACTCCTCCTGTTCTCTCACACCACCTGGAAAGCTGCTTTAGTTCCCATTTGAAGGAACTTGTGCAGCTCATTGAAATAACCTCTTTTCTACAGGCCTGGAACACCGTTAAATTAGAGTAGTTGGTCCTTCAGACTGTAAAATTGTACAAAGCATTATGCTGCACCCACACTCAGTACCTTCAGTCAGAGGAGCACTCACAGATACTGCAGCTGGAGGTGGTAGTCCTGCTGCCAAAGGGAGTGGTGGAGTTGGTGCCAGCAAATTGGACACTTTCTCTATTTGTGGTATTTTCTGGTTCCCAAGAAGGCCAGCATTCTTCGTCTGATTATAGAACTCATGCTCTTGAACTTTTCCTTTAAAACTTCAAGTGGCTACCCCTGGTTCAGCTTCTACGGTAGCAGAAAGTGGGAGGCTACATGTTGTCCCCCAACTTGCAGAACGCCTGTTCACACATACCAATTATACAGTCACACAGGAGATATTTGCATTTCATTGTAGAGTCCACCCACTACCAGATTGCGGTCCTCCAATTTGGACTAACATTGATACCTCAAGTCTTCACAAAGGTGATGGCAGTGGTCATGGACATCTCAGGAGGTTGGTATCTCTGTAGTAACACACCTGGATGACTGGCTGCTAAAAACTGGCTCACCGCAGATGCTGTTGTCACCTGCAAGCAACTGCATCCCTGCTGTTTAACCTGTGCTTTTTAATCCATGGGCCCAAGTTTCACCTAGAGCCCTTTATGCACCTCTTGTTCACATGGGCAGTACTGGACAGAAAATTGCTTTGAGTCTTTCCTCCTTCCGAGAGAGTGAGACAATCTGATCATCCTTGGACTAGTGATTGATGGTGGAGCATCTGTCTAAAGGGATGTCCTTCCGCCCTTCACCAGTGGTGACCACGGTGATGACAGATGCATCCACGCTCTTGTTGGGTGCTCATCTGGAGGTGCTGGAGATCAGCCGCCTCTGTTCTCTAGAAGAGTACGTTTTACATATTAGTCTTCTAGAACTGAGGGCGTTTGGCTGGCGCTCACAGTCTTCCTCCCTTCCCTTCGTGGTTGGTCTGTCCAGGTCTTGATGGACAATACAACTTCAGTGTGGTATCTCAACAAGCAGGGAGGAGTGGGCTCTTACTTTCTCTGTTGAAGATCTAGGAGTGGGCGCAGTAACATCGAATTTGTCTGGTCAACAACCATCTGGCCAGCTCTGTCAACACAAGAGCTGACATCCTGAGTCTGCATCGTTTTGCCGATTACCAGTTGCGTCTACATTTGGAGGTGGTGCACTACATCTTTATCCTTTGCGGCACTTTCTCAAGTGGATCTTTTTGCCTCTCACAGCAATGCCCCTCCCCTACATTTCTGCACCATCCATTATAAGTTGCAGGGAGCTTTCAAGTACTAGTTTCAATCGAAGTGAAACTTTCCACTTCACTATGGCTTTCGTACCATGCCCATGATTCCTCTGGTTCTGAGGAATATTTACCAGAAGTGCCTCCAAGTCATTCTCATTGTCCCAAGCTGGACGAATAGTGTGTTCTATGCAGACCTTCTACGCCTCTCACTTTGTCCCCCACTCCATCTTCTGAAATCGGAACTCCTCCCCCAACCCAAGTGGTAGGATCTGCTCCCCAATTCTCCAGAGCCTTCGCCTTCATGCCTGAAGATTGAATGGTGGGCACCTGAGCTCCTTCCAATTTCCAACAGAGTTGGTCGATATGGATCAATCTACTTGTCACCCCTCCATTAAAACAGTCTACTTTGGGATGTGGAATAGGTTTTTTGCTTGGTGTGTGGAGCACAAGGTGGTGCCTTTCTGATGTCCTCTTGTTCAGGCTCTCGCTAGCACAGCAAGGCCTGTACAATGGGCACAGTCAAAGCTTACATCTAATTTATTTCAGCCTTCCTTTACCTCTCAAACTAGCCATCCCTATTCATATCCCCAACAGTGATGATATTTCTGAAGGGAGTGGCAAACGTGTTTCCACCTGCCCCTTTTGTAATGTCCCAATAAGACCTGAATCATCTGTCAACATTTTTATGGTACTTTGAGCCCCTTTACAGTTGCTAGTTGAGATTGTTGACTGTGTTCCTTGTGGCCATTACCTCAGCAAGACATGTCCGTGAGTTGCAAGTACTGAGTGTCTGTCCTCCGTACACATGCTTCTTCCTGAGCAATCGGTCCTTTAGACTAAAGCAGCTTTCCTTCTACAGGTGGAGACCCATTTCCATCTGGGGCAGTCCATCATCTTCTTGCCCTTCCCTTCCTTTTTATTTCCACACAATCCCATCCAAAAGAGGGAGAGACTACATTTGTTGGACCCCAAAAGGGCAGTCAGTTTCTACAACAACTGTACCAAACAGATCAGGTCTGACAACCAATTCTTTGTCAGATACATAGGCCGCATCGTCCACAAGGATATTTTTTTAAATATGCGATGTTCTTGCTAAAGTGAGCCCCTTGAGAGAATCAAATAGCATTCCACCCGGACAAAATCTTCCATTTCAGCTCTGACAAGAGCTGTTCCCACAATTGAAATCTGCCAGGGGCCATAAGAATTTCCCTTCACACCTTTGCAAACATTGTCTGGACTCTGGTAAGAAGGAATGGCCATTTTGCAATTTCACTTCTCCAAGATTTCCTCCCTTGTCAATTCCTTCAGACCCACCACCTAGGGATGTACTGTTCTCTCTTAGGGGATCTCCATTGATAGTCCTACGTGTCTTAATAGTTCCACCCATGTGCAGGAATCCCAGGAACACTTTTCCATAGAATATCTTCTTAAGTGTAGACATTCTTCGCGTTTCTTCCGGAAGGCATACAGAAACACTTAGAACATAATGCGCAGCCTAAAAAACAGGCTCCATTGGAGAAATACTAAAGATTATACTTATAAAAAGGGTTAAAAGACCCCTGAATTATTATAGATTTGAAGTGAAAAGTTTATAAAACAACTTAAATCTCTTTCACAAACCCTTTTTTGTAAAATTAGAAGATGGACAGCAAGACAGTGTAGCCTCATAGGCTGCCATTATGTGAGTTTAAACCATGCCTGTGCCTTCAGGGACTCAGAAACCACCAGTATCCCATCACGCCTAGCAGGTCCCAGTTGCCTCCGTTATTTTTTCCGGCACCTGGTGACAGGCTCTTGAAGCATTGAGCTTGGCCTTTTAGGCTGGTTTTCTTCAAAATTGATTTGTGGAATTTTGTTTTCTTTGGTTCACTTGACTTCTTTTCATCATCCTCTCACTGTTTTAAGCCTTTTCTGATAGAAGTTTAAGGCATTTTGTCAATAGTTATGCATTCTCTGTTTGATAAGTGCCCTGCATGTGGGAGGTGAAAGATCAGATCCTGACGTCTGCATACTCCTTCCATCTACTCATGTTCCAGAGAAGTGCTAACACTGCAAGACGTTTTGTAATCGCACCCTGAGGGAGAGAAACAAAATTTGCTTTATTGGGACCGATGAATGGTCCAAGTCCAGTCTCAAGGTTAGACCTCGGAGCGAAGAGAGGATCAGTCCTCTACCAGGGCTCTTAAATCTGCCTCTGAGTGATCTGGAAGGTCCAAAAAGAGGGTGCCAGCCAGAAAACTGCATATTTGCCGGTTGACATAGAAATCGGGTACGGAACAGACTTGCTCGACATTCAGGAGTGGATCGGCATCGTGAATAAGGTGCAGATCAAAGGCAAGATGGACCTCATGCATGCTGAGAAGCGATGCGTCATCGAGGCCTCAGAGGAGATCACAGTCGAGGAGAAGGTTGACATCAAAATTCATCTAGACGTTGAGGACACAAAAAAAGAGGAGGAAAAAGATGCAAGTCTTTGTCACCTAATTCGGAGTACTTAAGGTACTACTCTCTCTCTTCTCCGATTGTACTGATTCTCCACCTCCCCCTCCTCTGCTTCCTCCTTCACCACCAACTCCACCTCCGGCGCCGACTGCTCCAGTGCCAGTGCCTCCGCCTGTAGCACCACCAAGGCTTAGATTGCGCTCCAGAACGTGCCATTGGTCACATCATCACAGGCATCATTCAAGGCATTCATCTTCCTCCAGACACTCACCATTGCAGGCATAGTTCACGGTACAGGACACGTACAACATCCAGACATCAATTAAGAGACACACCGTATTCATTTTACATCAGCTGGACAATATTCGCTGATGCTGACCAGTTCTCCACTGCTTCTCATCTCTCCGGTGGATGACATCACCCCATTCCAGGAGGTTCTGGTGAGAGATGCTGCAAAATGTAATGTTCAGATTTGTCTCTCCCCATACTTATCACATCTGTTATATATGAGACTACATCAGCGGTCGGCTTCAAGACTTCTGCTTCCATTGGTTCCAGGTCTTTTAGAACCAGCAATTGAACTGTTTCTGACCCCAGTTTTAACCGAAACAGCTCCTTTGAAGCTACAGAAAACATGCAGACCTCCTGAGCAAGATCCTCTTTTCTTCAGATCAGATCCACCTCTTTACCCCTTGGTCATTCTGGCGGCCAAGAAGCATCCTGCTTCTACCCCTACTTCTCCAATTCCTCCTGATAGGGAGAGCAAAACGTTGGACTCTGTGGGTCGCAAAGTTTGTTTCACTGCTGCAACCACTGTGAAAGCGGCCAGTGCTATTGTCCTCCTGGGTAGATATGATAGAGGCCTCTGGGACTATATCCATCAATTTGCAGACGACCTTCCCAGGGACAGAAGGGAAGACTTCCTGGAGATTGTTAATGAATAACTCATGATGTTCAACCAAGTCATTAGCGCCGCAGCAGACTTCTCCCTGTTAATAGCACATGAATATTGTTATGGCATTGCCTTAAGGCATTCCTGGCTCTGCCTTGCGTTTCTAAAACTAGAGTCTCAGCAAAGGATTTTGAATCTTCCTGTTTTTTGGGTCTACTCTTAGCCAGCCACACTGACGATGAGATGGCTCGCATGAAGTCTGAAATTGAGACTCTTAAGGCTGTTGGACTAGAAAGACCAAAAGAACAAAGGCATTTCTTCACGCCTTACCGACATTGGTTTCACCCTCATAGGGCTCAAACCCCTCATTGATACCAGAGACGCCAGCAGACGTAACAATGCCACAGTGACATATCAACAACAGCTGGTATGTCACCGTGGCATACCAGCAAGAGCATCAACGGCAATCTAGAGGGTGTTCTTCCCAACAGCTTCCTAAGGCGGTAAACCCACAACTGGCACCAAACCTTGAATCTTCCCTACCCCCTCTTCCGTTACCCACTCCAGTAGGGAGAAGCATCTCATTTTTTCTGGCAGAGTGACAAAAAAAACAAAGGATTCCTGGGTTCTGACTATTGTTCAAATCTCTGTCCTCCCCTGACCATACCACCAAAACCATCCAGCCATCATCTGTACATACTTCGGGAGGTAGTCATCATTTTGCTATAGAAGCGCGCAGTGGAGGGTGTCCCACCACAAACAAGTGTACAAGCATGTACTCCAGATACTTAATGGTGGAGAGAAAAAAAGACAAATTCAGACCCATTCCCGACTTAACCGTAGCCTCCAAATGAATTGGGCGAGAAAAGTTTTGAATGCAGGCATTACATCAGATCTATCCCCAACTACACCAGGGGGATTGGCTCTGTTCCATAGATCTCCAAGACGCGTATTTTCATGTGCCCCTCTTCAAGAAACATCACAGGTTCTTGAGGTTTATAGTGGTGCAGGACCACTATCAGGGCTGGAAAAATTCACTCGACCGCTCGCATTTGCGGGTCAGATTAATTCAGGACGAGCTATTTTTAGGTCCTACTCGCCCTTACTGGCGAGTAGGAATACAAACTGACACTTGACCTCTGCCTCTGAAAACAGGGGAAATGTGACAAGATAGCAAGATTTAAAGGCATCTTTATTGCTCACAAAGTAAATGAGCAATAAAAATGCTTTTAAAACTTGTTAACTTGTCACATTTGCTCAGCTTTCAGATTAGAGGTCAAGTGCATTTCAGTTGGGTCGAGGAGATTTTGTAGGTTACTAGACCTGCAGGTCTAGTGCATTTTTTATGATTTTTCGAGCCCTGACTATCAATACCAGGTCCTTCCACTTGGCCTCAAGGCAGCTTCCAGAACATCCTCTGAGTGCATGGCAGTAGTTGCTGTTCATCTCAGGAGGCACTAAATCTTTCTCTATCCCCATCTAGAAGATTGGCTAATCAAGGCATCAACTTCACAGGAAGCCCAGCGTAATTTAAACTGGACATGCAATGTCCTTCAATGGTTGAGTCTTCACATCAGCCACAGCAAGTCAATCTCCACCCGGGTTCAGACTCTGCAATACCTAAGGGCTGCCATCGACACACGGCAGGCAAGTGTCCTTCGGAGGAGAGACTTTCATCGATCCGTCGGAAGTGTCACTCTCTAATGAAAGCCTCTTATCCCACGGTGAGGACAGTGTCATCCCTCCTTGGCTCCATGGCCTCATGTATTTTCCGCACACCAAATGCACAGCTCCACATGTGTCCCCTGCTGGAATGTTTCAAAGAACAGTGGGAACACAAGATCCTTCTCTCCCCCTCCCCCCACCCCCTCATGTGAAGCAATCTGACATGGTGCTGCTCTATGATCAATCTCCTTCACGGGATGCCTTTCCACCAACAGGCTCCCTCTCAAGCCATAGTGACAGATGCATTGTTACTGAGGTGGGTAGCCCACATGTATCATCTCCAAATTCAAGATTCATGGTCTCCGAAGAAGGCGACACATCACATCAATCTCCTCGAGCTCCAGGCAGTCCACCTTGTGCTGAAAATGTTTCACCCATCATTCAAAACCCAGTCCCTGCCTGTTAAGACAAACAATACGACCACAATATATTACCTCAACAAGGGAGGTGGAGGGCAAGGGGGTCCAGACCTTTGTCCCACGAAGCCCAAGCAATTTGGAAATGGCTCATAACCAGAAACCTGCGTATCACAGCAACTCGCCTCCCAGGTGTGCAAAATATGCAGGCAGACGCCTTCAGCAGCATTCAGCAAGAAAATCGTGAATGGGTCCTTCACAGTGACGTCGTGCAAGATATCTTCCAGCTGTGGGGCTCTCAGCACATCGACTTGTTCGCCACTGCAGAAAACTAAAAATGCCAAGACTTTGCCTCAAGGTACCTCCTACCAGGGATTATAAGGAATGCCCTGTGGCTATTTTCTTTACACCTTTCCACCAATCCCTCTGATCCCGACAGTCCTCCTCAAGCTGTCCCACTTGAGAGCCTGACTCATCCCGATAGCCCTGGAGTGGCACATCAATGGTGGTTTACAGACCGCCTTCACCGGTCACAGCGTCCACATCTCAAGCTGCCATGCCAACCAGACCTGTTACCAAAGTTTGAAGGCCAGATGGTTCACCCCAATCTCTCCTCCTTGAATTTGGCCCCTGAGCTAGTGCAGTACGGGCACTTGAACTTGCCACAGGACTGCATGGACATCCTCCAGGAGGCTATACAGCCGTCAACCTGTTCTGTGTATTCCTTCAAGTGGAAGAGATTTTGCATTTGGTGTTCCTCTAAAAATATAGATCCTACTACTTGCCAGGTAGATATCATCTTCATTTGGCAAATTCTGGCTTCAAATTCTCTTCCAATGCAGGTCCACTTGGCTGCAGTGCTTAATTTGAGTCGCTGCTTTCTGGTGCTCAGCACTGGCACTTAATTGGTTTCCGGTGCTCAGCACTGGCACCTAATTGTCAACACCATACATAGAACAGTTACCACATAGTGGCACTGCTCATCTAATTTAGAGATGAGCAGAACAACGGTTGTTTAGGAATACAATACACATTAAAATTGCTAATTACCTGCCTCTCCAGCCATTCCTTTAGCATTGGGGACATGGAATAATCTGAACTGTCGCATTTATATGCGAGAGAGATGGTTAGTAGTTGTTTTGGCAGCGATGACGTGGGTGATGGGTAGTGCAAGTTGCAGTGACCTCCTGGTCAGAGTCCTGGCACTTAATACTTTACAAATTAAGCACTGCTTGGCTGCACTCACTTCCTACAGAAAATGTCCTTCACAAACCTCTTTTTAAATCCCAGTGATCAGGGCTAAAGAAGGGTTTCCCTCCTATTTGGCATCCTTCTACTCCCTGTGAGCTTAACATATTCCTTTCACGTCTCATGGAAGCCCCTTTTGAACCTTTTCATAAGGCATCCCTAGATTATCTCTCCTGGAAAGCATCTTTCCACGAAGCAATTACATCAGCCTGTAGGGGTAGCGAAATTCAGTTCTGATGTTCTCACAAGCCCTACACTGTCTTCCACTCTAGCAAGGTAGTTATGAGAACTCACTCTAAATTCCTCCCCAAGGTGGTTTCGGACTTTCATGTCAATCGGACAATTTCATTGCCAACTTTCTTTCAGCACCCTTCAACTGCAGTTGAAAGAACTCTTCATTCCCTGGATGTGAGCCGTTTCTTGAAGTTTTATCTAGACAAGACTCATGACATACGTTGATCGGACCAATTGTTTATAAATTATGGCCCAGCCCGTACAGGTGTAGCCACTTCCAAACAATCCCTCTCCCGATGTATAGTGTCCTGCATTTTCTTATGCTATCAAAAAGCCAACAAGACCTTATCAGCTAGACCTTAGGCCAATTCTACTAGAGGCAAAGCAGCTACTGCCGCTATGATGAGAGATGTCCCTATAACGGAGATCTGTAAAGCGGCTACATTGAGGTCTGTTCACACATTCACCAAGCTTTACTGTTTGGCTTCAGATGCTCGAGCAGACTCAATTAGGACAAGCTTCCCTCAGATATTTATTTGCTCACTTCAAGGTTCCTCTGTTATCCACCGCCCTTGGAGGGGATGGATGTGTGCTATTCCATTCATAACAGACTATATTATTGGGATTACCTATTACTAACTCATTCCTTCAAAAAGAACTGAGGCAACTGCCACCTGCTAGGCATGATGGGATGCTGGTGGTCTCGGAGTCTTTTTCGGGCGGGACACCTCTTTCTGTAATAGGTCTTGTTGGCAGAAGGCCTTGCCTCACTTCCTTTCCTAATGTTTAAAACTAGGAATCTCAGAATATATATATTTTTTAATAACAGACTTTATTGATGTTTTTGGTGGTACAACTCTGCCAGGGTGGGTAATCACATACATCAAGTTATAGTACATTACAGAATAGTAACCATGTTTCAAGACCTAAACAAAGGCATGATGGAAAACTAATAAGACAACTTTGGCACAGGATGCACCACTCCACAGAGGCTATCTGTCAAGTGTGTTCGGGTGGCAATGCTCAATGGGGTATTCTAGGGGATGTGCGGAGGGCAGATGTATGCCCCTATTGTCAGCCCAGTGCACTAGACCTCATGCTTCTTTGGGCAGCCCCGCGCCCTAAACACTATTTTCATCCCCATGCATTTGTCCATGGCACCTTTCCACCCACCCACCGATGGTGGTGGGGTCCCCTTCCAATGCTCGGCTATGTCCCGCTTGGCCAGTGTGAGCCCCAGGAACAGGAGGTGTTGCTTGTATCTCTTTCCCCCGATCCCATCTGGACTGTGTAAGAGAAACCACTTGGGTTCCAGGGCAAGCCCCCAAGACAGGACTTGTTCTAGGCATGAGGTTACATTATGCCAAAATGGCTGAAGTGCCCTGCAGCTCCATACTGTATGGAGGAAGGTCCCTGCCTCCTCCTCGCATCTGAGACAGGTGGAGGACGGTATGACATCCATACGCCAGAGGCGGGACCTCAAGTAGTACGCTATGTGCACATATTTAAATTGGATTAAACTGTACCGTGTTGCAGTGGTGGCACCCCGAGGACTTGCCAGGGCCTCTGTCCAGTTGTGGTCAGTAAGATCTGTAATGTCCCCTTCCCACGCCGTTCGTAGAGTGCCAAGTGTAGTTTGGTTATGTGCGATTAGTGTTTGTCAAATTTTGTGGGCCCCAGGTCTCCCATCAACAGATGCCCTTAGATTGGGTGAAACTCTGGCAGATCCGTCAGGGACTGGATGTGCGGTGTCAGTGCATGTCTAAACTGTAAAAATCTATAAAACTGACTGCGGTGGAGATAATATTCTGCTTGTAGCTGTTTAATGGACTCGAGTACCGTCCCTTTCATTATGTCCCATAATGTAGAGAGTCCAATAAGGTCTTGTGCTCGGAACCCTGGCAGTGTGGCGACCTGTCTAAGGTAGAATCCGTGATAGAGTGGGATTGCATGCTTCAGTCGCTTTTCTAGCCCATCCTCTTGACTGTGCGTCGCCATAATTGAATTACCGCTTTACACGTTGAAGGTAGGCGATCTAGATTTGTCTGACTATAGAGAAGGTCTAACAAAGTCTGGGAACCCTTTGCTCGTCTCTCAACTGCAAACCGGTTCCGTCTGCGTATTATACCACCACTCATTTATGTTGAGTAAGTAAAAGGCAGAGTAATAGGTGTATACATCAGCCACTCAGAATACTTTTTGATACAAATCTTTCCTTTAGGGACCAAACCAACTATCTCATATCCTCATGCTTTCACACACTTAAAATTCTGAAGAAAATCCTTCCCTTTCTACCATCAGACTCACATTAAAAATTGGTTACCTCATTGGTATTATCAAAACTAGATTATTGCAATACCCTTCATGTTGGAGCACAGCAGTGTGTTCGGAGTAGGCTCCTTAGACTGCAAATGCAGCAGTTAGGGTCCTGAAAAAAAAGTAAAAGTTTGAACCTGTGACTAAAGCTGGGGAAAGACCTTCTCTGGTTGCAAGTCAAATAAAGAGTTTCCTTTAAAGCACTCTGTATTGCCCACAAAGCAGTGCATCTTCAAGGCCCTGAATCTCTGATGAACACATTTTCATGTTACACCCCAAATAGACCTCTACGTTCTGCCACTGCTAAGAATCTGTCCGTTTTCCGCACCTGCAAAGGTTGAAGTTTCTCTCACGTCACATCATGTCTCTGGAATCAAATGCCAGAGTACTTAAGGAATACTTCTTAAAACTTGACTTTTAACTTTCCCTCTGTAGACTCTTTATCTGATCCTCTTTTCCTTGCATCACATGCAGCGCCAAGACGCCCTAGGGCATTAGCTGCTCTTTACAAATTAAAATCAAATCTTAAAGGCGCACACACTGTTTTAAACTCACATAATGGCAGCCTATGGGGCTACACTGTCCTGCTGCCCTTCATCTTCAACCTTTACAGAAAAGGGACTGTGAAAAGATTTAAACAAGTTCATAAAATGTAACTTCAAACTTGTACATATTCAGGGGTATTTTAACCCTTTTGTAGGTACAATCTGAACTATTTCTCCAATGTAACAGCGTTTTCTAGGCTGCACATTATGGTCTTAAGTGTCTACTCTAAGGAAATATTCTATAAAGAAGTGCTCTGGGATTCCCGCATGTGGATGGAACGATTCAAACGATTATGACTTCAATGGAGATTCCCCAACGAGTGAACTGTAGTTACAGGTAAGAAACTATTCCTTTGGTAATATATTCAACACTTGAAGAATCTGCAGGTAGAAGTATCGATCAGAAGAAAAAGTTACGTACGTTTACGTACGTTTGGGAACTGTCTTTCTGCTGATTACCAGTGAGTCTATTCACCCATGGACTTGATGAGCATTTCAAAACCTAGATCCTGCATGCGAAATGACGCTTTCTGGTGGGGCAACTGAATAAGTAATTCGCTTGTGTAGAAAACATCTTTTAGATATAGAAATAATTTTGAATCCTCTGTCTGTTAGCTAGTTCATTGATATTTCATTTGATGGTTCTACGCTTTCTTACAGCCTTTACAGAATATCCACACCGCTCTTCAGAAACCAAACCCACTATCTACACAAAGCATGGAGATGATGAGCAAGCATGAAGGCAAAACCCTACCACCAACCTGGTCTGACCCAAGTGTGAACATTAGCTTGGATAATTTGGTACCCGGTATGCAGCCCTGCAAACCAGCTCAGCCATCTCTCAACACCATAATCCAACAACAGAGTAAGTGATGTCTGATCTAGCACCAGTTTTCCTACTTGATTGGCTAATAAGCGAGAACGCATGACTAAAGTCTGAGGCAAGCCTTTTTTCTGCCCATAGATCACGGGTTGACCTTCTTCTGATAGTAGCCACCTTCCTGATCTCAGTACTTAAGACATCCCCCTTTGATCATGCAAACCTCCTGTCTAACACAGCTTCTTAGCCGTAAGCCAGTGGTATACCTTCATCACTGCAACCCGGCTCTTTCTAGAATTTCACGGGTTCCTTTTAACAAAGATGGGCCACCCCGGAGGGTTTCTGTGTGGTGAGACAGGACAAATCTACGGGGAGAGGAGGTGGCTTAGCCATAATTCACAATGCAGACCTAAGAGTCAAAACGGACCCTTTAAGTCGACCTGACTGCGAAGCGTTCCTTTTTTCCATTTCACTCAACCACAATCAGTCCTTCAAAGGGATTTTGTTATATCGTCCCCCTGGCCCACACTCGCGCTTCCTTCTGGCTTTGGAAGAATTTGTAGAATTATCTATAAACCACTCGGATTTCACAATTTTAGGAGATTTTAATTTCCATTTAGAGGACTTAGGGGATAAAGACACTTCCCAATTACTAGCTGACCTACAAGTGGCAGGCTTATCGCAACTGGTGAACGCCCCCACTCATCAAGCTGGACACACGCTGGATGGGCTGTTCACCAACAACCCCAAGCTTTTTCTCTCCTTAGTTAGTCCTGTGGTATGGTCAGATCATTCCGCGGTTATTTTTACCATCCAGGCTAACAATCGCAACCTCGTCAAATCCATGCCCCGCATTTCCATCAGCTCTAGAGCCTGGAATAATTTCGATCACCTATTTCCTTCCCAGACTCTAATAGACTCCCGGTACGAGGTTTCTCTTAATCCCAGCGCAACGTCCAGCAGATACCAGAAATGGATTTCTGATGCAGTTAACCATGTGGTCCCGGCCAAATCTTTTACTTCGAACAGGGCATCACCTTCTGCCCCGTGGTTCACGGACGATCTTCGCTTACAACGCCAACATTGTAGGAACCTGGAAAGGCGGTGGAGAAGGCATTATAACCCTGTCGATAGGCAGACCTATAAGGATGCCCTTGCACTGTACAAAAAATCTATTGTGAAGTGCAAGAGTATCTTTTTTCTCGCCCAAATTGAATCAGCTCAAAATTCAGCTAAAAAGTTGTACCAGGTAGTTGATGCCCTCTCCAACCCCCCTACAGGCCCTCTGACGGAACCTTCTCAAGTTCTGTGCAATGCGTTGGCCACCTTCTTTTTTACTAAGGTCGCCAAGATCTACTCATCATTCTCTCTCCCCGCTTGCTCTGTTGCTCCTGATCCCCCTCCATACTCGCCCAAGTTCACCAATTTTCTCCCGGTTTCAACTGAACACATTAGCAGGTTGGTCACTTCTATTAAATCTGGCTCCCCTTTGGACCCTTGCCCCTCCGTGATATTGAACACTCTCACTGAGGTTATAGCACCTCCCTTAACGGACCTCTGTAACTCCATCTTTCAAGCAGGTGTCTATCCGGAAGTCTGGAAAGAGGCAGTTATTAAACCTCTTTTGAAAAAACGTCTCTGGATCCTACTGATTCAGCCAGTTATAGGCCTATCGCCTGTCTACCATTCCCGGCCAAAATCTTCGAGTCAGCTATGAACCGGCAACTCTCCGACTTCATTGACCATCACAATCTTTTAGATGATACTCAATTTGGGTAATGCCACTCCCAAAGTCTATCTTGAAGGCCTAATACTGGGAAAACACGTCCGTGTCCTTTTCCCTTGGCCTCTCCTATTTATCCTTCTTGACTGTCTTTTGTAAAGTTCTTAAACCATGGCAGTTTATGATTGCCTTCTTAGGCTGCATTGTTGTCATTTATACCCTTGCCAAGCGTCATGGCACTGTTGGTTGTGTGCTTGCCTATGTATAAATTAATTTTATATTTCTGTAACACGAAGCTAGCCGAAAAGCAGCAGAGTGCTGTACAGGGTCATAGACAAGCATAAAGTTAACAAGTCATAGGGGATGTAGCTGGGTTGTGAAAGGTTCATGTATTATGTAATGTTCTTTAAAGAGATGAGTCTTCAACTCTTTCCTAAATTGGAACAGTGTTGGGGCGGTCCTAGCGGATACGGAGATTTTTTTTCGGGGCCTGGGTGCGTAGATAAAAAAGGCCTGTTGCCTTGTTTTTTCTTTTTTTTTTTACATTCCTTAGTGTACAGTTTAATGGTGTCTTGGCTGTCGGTGCAAAATAAGCGGGCTGCTAGTCCTGATGGCTTAGCAAAAGGCTTTTTAATTTTTTTTTATCTACCCTATAATTTATGATGAATTTGTCTAACTGCAGATCGCTAAGCTTTTGAATGTCTCGGGCAACAGTCAGCAATTTTTCAAAGCAACGGCTCCTGCATGTTGGCAGGTGCCAGCATCTGACTCCATGGCGATCTGGCTTAGCCTCCGGAATAAACAGTGCAGAGCTGTATGTAGGTGGCACACCTGTGCAATAACATCAGTTCCTTTCTTTCTGAGCCCTTAAAAACAGGATCAGAGCTCTGCCCCATCTTTTTTCTGTTTTCACTGATAGTGTGCTAGGGAACTGCCCGTTTAAACGTCAGTCTCCCCCACCCCTCCCTCCCTTGCCAACACACCCATCTCCCTTCTAAAATAATTGGCTTCTAACCTCCCTGTGACTGCCAGAAGCAAATGCCAGTCACTGATCCACACATCTGCGTGTGGTGTTTAGAGTCGGGGCACCACTTGGAGACATGCAAAAAATGCTCCATAATACATGAAGGCAATTAGGGGACAGGAGTGAAGCTATACGTCACTGAACACAGAGTGAGGTAGGTCATGCTCACAAAAGCAGATCCGTCAAAGTCCTGGTTTTGTTCCAGGTAGCCATCTTGTGCTAAGTCGAAGATAATGGTGAGGTACATGTCCTGCCTCAAGCGCAAGTTGAAACAGGACTCATCCTCCATCTCGCCAGTCCTCCCCTGGGAAGACATTGCACAGTACACATACCCAATCCCCCACTCAGCTGCCCACATCCAACTCTAAGCCATGTTGTCAGGCTGGTCCCTATGCAACCCAAATAACCTGGACTGTCTTTGACTGCACTGTAGATTGAGCCCTATTAGGAGGTCATGCTGTAACTTCTCAGGGAGGTGCAGGCTCCCATTGAACCACCTTTGGGCCTGACAGAGCTGCAGAAGCCCCCAGCTGGAATTTTGTCAGGGAGTTCAACCCTAACACCAACTGACCCCATTTTGCTGCTCCCTGCCAGCACCATCCCATACCTCTAGCGCCAGGGGCTTTGTAAGTTCCAGCCACCTTTGCACTGGCCCTGACTTCCAACAGCTCCAACATCAGACCTGACTCCAACCCGTTTCTGAGACGGAGCCAGTCTATGTATATTCCAGGCCTATGTCGCACTATGAAATTACCAAGGTGCTGCCCTGTCAGTATTGTCATAGGATAGGTCTCTGTTCAGATCAGATTCTGATGCCGTTCATGGGCTCCAAAATGTTATGCATGACAAGGTGATGAGAAAGCAGACAAATTGTGGCCTCTCCCTCCCCATTATTAAACTGATGCTGGCCAATGTTTAAATGTATAGAATGACACTGGCCTACTTACTTCCCCTGAGACCGCATTGTACCTTCAGCAACCACTCCCTCCCTTACCCACCCGCCCCAATGATTAAACTCTTTCATTGTAGTACACAGAGCAGCAGAAGTGCTAGTGTTAGCAAAACTGACACTACATCAGGACCCTTACCCCCTTGTAATGAGGCCCTGATGCAAACCTTGATTGCAAGTTGGTTTAAGTCATGTTCAACTCCCCCAGCAAGTTGCCCAGTAGCTGGGGGTCTGGCATTTTTGACACCATAACCTGACTTGCGAGGGCGTGGTCGTTCATGCTTCTAGCAAGATGAATCCCAATGCATTTCTCCTTTGCCAATGTGGGGAATCAAATATAGTAATGCGTTTTGGAAGAGGTTCTTCTACGAGCTTGGCGCAGAGGTCCCTGAACGCAGTCTGCCTGCTGAGACATTTCATGCACTTTTTGATATTGCCAGAAAGATGTTTCTAGCCATCTCTGCCAATTCCAAAAACACTATTACTCTGATATTCTTGAGGGACATGATACAACAAAATGCCTTGCAGGCAAGCCTCAACACGATGCAGCCATTGCATTACTTACAAGACTTTCAGGGGTCAGAAGGACATGGTGGTTGTAGAGGTCTTGGACACCGGCAAGGAGGACAGAAGTCCTCTTCTTCCTCTCTCTTGCCAACTGAAGCCAGTACACTTTGACCCCCCCCCCCCCCCCCCCCCCCCCATTGTCATGTGCAGCAGGCATCACAAATTCATTTTTTCCTGCCCAGCTGGCGTGCTAGAATGTCAAATCAGTGGGTGCTGCTGATCATTCAACACTTCCACCTCCCCTACACATTCACTCCCCTCACCTTCATAACCTCTCTTTACCTTATTTCACTTTCTATCAAAGGTCAGCAGATCTTTCCTTCCTCCATCCTTGTGCAAGAGGCCCTGTCGCTTCTGGGAAAGGGGATCAAAGAGGGTTCTGATAGAGACATCTAGCTGCAGATTTCTCACCTTTTGAATATTCCCCAGGTGTTAGACTGGAGCTGGAATGTTTTCGGCAGTTCCACTCCGCATTGGTAGGTGACATCATACTGCCCCCACCGATGTCATTGTGCTCCGGAAATGACGTGCAGGGTCTCTATAGGTGCCATTCCTGTGCCCCGACATCAGTTCTTACTTTCCACGCAACCAGACGTGAATCCGGAGTGCTCTCATATCTCTGAGACACTATCCCTCGATATTTCAGCAAATGTCCTATAGTGTTGAAGCCATGTCACCCCCTAAAACGACTCGTTTTAAACACTGTAGGGTCTTTCTCAAGCAAATGTTTGTGACCGATTCTTATCAGTTCTGCCTGTGGTGTCTGAGGTCGAGCCATGACTCCAAGGCATGCTGTGACTGCACGTCAATGAATCCGAAGAACATCCAGGACTGCGAGGCAAAACTTGACAACATCAAGCAGTACGAAGGCTAATTGCTTTAACTCGCGGTCCAAGTTTAAGGTTCGGTCCCGTTCCTGCTTCAGGAGTCACCAAACCAGCTCACAAGGCCAGTCTTCTTTGTGATTCAAATTGGCCGATATGGTTCCCGCAGTTGCTTCCGGCACAACCAGAGTTCTCTGTGCCTTCTGCCACTCCACAACAGATTGAAGAGTTCCTCCCAGCCATGCTCTGCCTCTTCTGATCCTTGCCGCTTCCCTTTGGTGTGCCTTCGGACCCAAAGGAATAGAGAGGGCGTCCACCTGGAGTACCGCCAGCAGGTTTGCCCTCAACGCCATTTGGACACTCTGAGTCCGTTACAACGCCTCTAGCTCCAGTCTTAACCCCTCCTGTGGGGGCATTTAGCTTACTTGGATCTGCGGGCTACCTGGTATGAGTCCATCCACAGAACCACCTCAAATTGGTACTGCTTTGGTATCTATTCAAAAGGTGAGTAATCTGCAGCAAGAAGTCTCTATCAGAGGAACAAGTTACTTAACTTTGGTAAAGCTTTTTCAGGTGGAGACTCTAAATAGCTGCAGATTCCTCAACAATCCTTAACGTTCTTTAATTGAACTTTTTATTAATAGGATACTAAGCCTGGGAATCTGCCCATGGGTCACACCAATTTACTTTTGGGGCTCGGCGTCTGGTAGTGCGACTGCTCTAGGAAGCAACTGATGTCAGCGCACAGGAGTGGCGCCTATATAGGCTCCGCATGTCATTTCCGGAGCGGAAGGTTGTCCTTGCGGAACTATATGGCACCACCTACTGGTGCACATAGGTACTGCTGAAAAGTTTCCTGATACAGTATGCCACCTGGGAAATATTCAAAAGGTGCGGACTCCAGCTAAATAGAATCTCTGCCAGAAAGAGTGTTACCGAACATAAGTAACTTGTTTATTTGGCACATGGAAACCTCACCGTTCAGATATTGGCTCAGTTCCTCGAGGAAGAACACCACCGTGTGAAAGGCTCTGAGGACTGGGAAGGAGGGACCATATCCTATCGGTAACTTTGAATACATGTTGATGGCTGAGGTTGGCCTTTCAGATGTTCCTAGCTTGTCTCCCTCTTGCGTGGGATCAGTAAACGTCAAGGTCTTTTGTAACTGAATGCAGTTTAGTGTACAATTCCATCTTTATCTCTTTTCCTTCCTGAAGAGAGAACTTCCACATTTTTCTAAAGCTCCACTTTTCCTATGCTTGTCAATAAAAAAAGAGCCCTGGTCCTGTAATATGGATTTGAAGAGGGAACCCTTGAGTTCATATGACTCTATGCATGACTAGTGTATGTGTAGTGTAGTTTGTATATGAAGAGAGGAATTGGATTGGATTTTCTATACTGCATTGCTGCCACTAATGTGCCTCTGTCTAGAGCTTGCCTTAAATAGCGGCAGGCGTGCATTTGTATGAATGGTTGCTTTATCTGCTGTACTGTATGTAATGCTTGCTAGTCAGGAATAATTGTCTAATTTAGTGCAAAATGGTGCTTTATCTGCATAGTAGCAAGGCAGAAATGGTGTGCATGGTTATAGAAAACCTTTGTGCGTGCTATATGGGTAGCATTAGTGTTATGCAAGAGTTCCTGAGTGGTGCGCATAACACATTGCTGTAACTTGCTACTGCTCGTATGCTTGCTTGTGTCATGAGGACATGACACAAGCACATGATGTAAGTCATTGTTTTTTTTTTTTTGTAATTTTAAATAAATTGGTGCAAGCTGGAGGTTCCACACATCATTGCTTCATCCAGTTTGGTGTGAACCGCAGTTGTTTACATGCATGGTTGTTTCTCTAATATGACTTGCCGCAGTATGGTAGGATGTCATAGCAAAAGTGTATGTTTTATATCAAATGATCCACATTGGCTTATATGCTATGCTATGCCAAAGGTATTCACGACTGGGTCACAATCAATTTATGTCCAGTTATAGCGTGGATCACCCATGTTAAAAGATGTTTACAAGCATAGTTCGACACAAGTTGAAGAATAGTTTTTTTCCATTTTCCCAGGCTTCATTCTCTAGGTTTTCTTTCTACTTCCTACTAGATAAAAGTAGAGAGAAAAATATTCAGCTAGGAGTGCCTTAAAGATGCTCATTAAAATTAAATTTAGGAGAACTGATTCTCTTAGTAGAAATGCTATTTTCTGCTTTCTAAGAATTTGCTGTAAATGGCAGCAATTTTGTTGCAGAAGAAATGGGAGATATTGTTGCAGAGATCCTGTGAAGGTGTGATCATGTTGGAGACAGCCATTGGTGAGGTGAAATCCTCTCCAGTGGTGAAGATTTCTTTGCTTCCATTGGTGCTGGCATTAGTGCGGTCCACCAGAGTGGTGCGTTTGGTAGTCTGTATGTTTTGATGGTAGTGTCTTAGGGCGGATTTGAATGTGCTCCTGTCTGCATTGTCCTGGCTCATTCTTCATTTGGGCTGCAGTTGTTTGCAGTGGTGTTTTATCAGTCTGCTGCTGAATAGTCGAACTTTGGGATGAAATTGCAGAAGTAGGTTTCAGCAAACCAGACTGGAGAGAGATGCCTTCATCTGCACACTAGTTGCACAAAGACCCCGGGAGATGACCCAACGGAGTTGCCTGAGTGAGATGTGCCTCCTAAGCCCACGCTAGGGGATGTTAGGCAGCGGTGCAGGACTCCAGGGTACCTCTACAACAATCAGTTCTGTGGCTATGGATCTCATCTTTCTGCAAGCAGATTTGAACAAAATTCCAGCATAGGTTAAAGTGATTGAGAAGGTGTCTTATCAACATCCAAAAAGAAAATATATTCAAGATGCTGTTTGAAGACTTCAGTTCTGTCTCCCCACAACTATCAACCAAGCATAGAGGATACCGACAGGCATCCCCGGGGTAACCATATATGAATAATTGAAATATCTAAAAGAGCTGAAGGCCATAGTGTTGGACTCTGTCGAAGAATTGATCCTTCTTTAATGCCCAAAGGTTGATCTCCATTTTCGGTATAGAGGGCACCCAGGATTCCTGTAGCACCCTCTAAGGCAGAGTGCCCCACCTTGCACAGATATTCAACTACTTAGACGGAAACGCTATCCTATAGGCTTCACGGAACCATGCTCTCCTCCTTTTCGACATTTGTCATTTATTGTTCCAGACATTTATGGTTCCAGACTTTACCCAGTGGTGCAGTAGTGACGCATATTTGAAACTGTCAAGACGGAACTTTAAAAGAAAGACGACATGCTCTCCCAGACTCATGAGAACCATCATAGATGGCAAGTCATTGACATTTCTGTCACCTGAAGGTATCTGAAGGGATGACAAATCACTGACTTATCCAGTATTAGGGGTGTCTTTCATAGATTCACATGCCTGAATCATTCCCCGTCGTCGAGACGGGAGCCTCCGGTACATAGAAAAGTAATGTCCTATAGACATACATAGAGAAAAATAGGCCTAAGGGCCTCCCCTTAGTGGCCTATCCTTGTCCTTATGTAAAAAGGACCAAACTCTTAGAGCCAGCCAATCAGCTAACACCTCCCTCTAGAACCTTCCTGACAGGAGCCTCAGTCTCTCAGATTTTCTACCGCACGTTGTGCTAGGGAGTCTCCAGCCTGAGTTCTCCTCAGGATTTCTTTCAAACCAGATTGTTCACTTTTTTAGTGACTTCTTTCTTCAAGGACTTGAACTGAGATTGCTTCAGGCCACTTCTTACTGCAGTGAGTGATTTCTTTCTTCTAAAACTTCTGGCATGTCGGACTCCCAGAAGAAGGCCCTTTTCAGGGCCTGCTCTTCATGTGGGAAGAAGAGGCTCCATGTGGACGACAAACATGACCTCTGCCTATATTGCCTTTATCCAGACCACGTGTCTAAGGACTGTAAAATATGCAGGTCTTTCCCTCACAAGACCTTGAGGGACAGAGAAGGTCGTCTGCTTATCTGGCTGGACAGGCTTAAGGACAGGGAGAGTGTGGTTTCCTCAGAGGAAAGCTTTTCAAGAACCTCTCAAGTCTCCCTGAAGAGGCCAAGAGTTGCATCTCCTGGCCCCTCAGACACTCCTCCTATGAAGGCACACAAGAAGTCTTCAGAGGCAAGATCTTCAAAATCTTCAGTGTCTGACAAGGACTCTCAGACTTTTAAGAAGCCTACCCAGTCGGCCAGCAAAATTGCGACAACCTCCTCAGCGCAAAAAAGAGTTGGGGCGCCAGGTCATGTCTCCACAGCGACGACAACTGTGTCAACGACGACTGCGTCGTCAGTCTTCTCGTCGACGACGACCACCCCTTCATCATCGTCAGCAGGTACACCTATTTCATCTATTATACTGCTAAAGCCGTCGTCGACGTCCAAGACTTCGTCGACGACGAAGATTAGCCCGTCGACGACGACTTCGTCGATGAGGAGCCCCCCGTCGACGGGGGAGTCGACGACGCAGACGTCGAAGAGGAAAACATCGTCGGCGGTGACACCGTCGACGAAGACCATGCCGTCGACGAGGGTATCGTCGACGGGGGATTCGTCGTCGTCCATAGATATTTCTGAGCCATGGAAGAAATCTAAACTAGTAGGAACGTCGTCTATGACCCTACCACCGTCGACAACAACACGGACGACAGCAGGGGATCCTGTACAAGGTTCTGGATCTGGCAAGCTGACAAGGCAACAGATTACTCCAGAAACAACGTCTCCAAGTAAGGTGCAAACGCATTTGCCTATGGAGATTCTTCAGAGTGAGGAGTCTGAAGAAGAATTCCTGGATCAGGCTACTTCCCCTTCTGAGCTGCATGTCAAATGTCAGAGCACGGACGAAGAACAGGAGGAGATGAGCTACCAGGAACTCCCTGTCCGGGAGCAGGTTCGCACGGAGGTCACCCCGATGGTATGCCTTCCCCTGTCGATTGTTAATGACCTCAAATACCTTATCCGGGACTACAAACAATGATTCCCGGAATCACCGGCGCTTGAGACAGGGGGCCCGGTGCCTACTACAAATCCACCAAAGACAGCCCCAACTCAAACACGACCAGCTACCCAGGTCCGCCAGGAGAAAGTGCATCCTCAAGTGATAGTCGTCGGATGAGGAGGCTGAAGAGATGGAAGAGGGGGAAGTCCAGGAAGACCAGACGGATCAGGATGAGGAAGAGGAGTATGTGGCCTCCTCCCCACCTTCCCCGCAACCGCGCCAAGCAGATTCACCGCCAGTGGATATTGGCGGTTTCCATAAGATAGTAGAAAGAGCAGCGACGCGGTTTCATATGGTGATGGAATCGACTGAGACTGAGTGCTTCTTGCATGACTTCAAGGAGCAGACAAAGAAGACGACTAAGTCAATCCCCATTATTGACTTTCTCTGGGATCAGGGAAAGAAACTGATGCTGACGCCGGCCTCCGTACCTGCGGTTGTTCCACGCCTGGATAAAAAGTACAAGGCTCCATCCACGGCGCCAGCTTGCCTTAATGGGCACCCGAAACCAGATTCGGTGGTAACCCAGGCGGCCCAGAAGAATTCTCGAAACCCTTCCTCTCCTCTGTCAGCCCCACCAGACAAGGAAGGCAGGAAGTTGGACACGATTGGTAAAAGGTTTTCAACCACGTCGGCAATGACCAGCAAGGTGGCCAACTCCATAGCCCTGTTAGGGCGTTATAACCGCCAACTTTGGGAAGATATAGCCCCATATTTAGCGGAGCTGCCAAGTGCAGTTCAAGAGGAGGTCAAGGCACTACTTACTGAGGGCCAAACCTCGGCGGCCGAGATCATGGATTGTGCCATAGATGTGGCCATGACAGGCTTTCGCCAACTGGCTGGAGCTGCAGTCCTGCGCCGTCAGGGATGGCTGAAGGCAACATCGTTCAGGCAGGAAGTGCAGACAAAGGTGCTGGACATGCCCTTCGACGGCCAACACCTTTTCGGAGATAAAATTGACGAGGCGCTCCAAGCTATCAAGAAGGACACTGATACGGCTAGAGCGCTTGGTACTTTACAGGCAAGGAATCAGTCCTTTCGAGGCAACAAGTCCAGAGGCCAGTCCTCCTATAGGGGATCCTATCAGAATAGGTCCTCGTATTCCTCCCAGAATAAATCCCAGTACCAGCAGAAACAACAACAAGGTCGTCAGGCTTCTTATGGGAGATCAAACTTCAGGGGCAAAAACCAGAAGAGGGGCACCGGCGGACGCCAGTGACCAGTTACTCCAGCCAGTCCAGCGACTATCTCCCTCATCAAAGATTGGAGGCAAATTGACCCATTTCCTAAAAAATTGGCATCTCATCACCACAGATCGATGGGTACTTCAATTAATAAGATTCGGCCATTCCCTGGAATTCACCACCAGCCCACCTGCAACCCCTCCCCGCAGGTTCCCACACAAACATCTGCGACTGCTACTCCGAGAAATATCTGCGATGTTGAAGAAAGGAGCGATCGAACGGGTTCCATCGTCTCAGAGGGAGAAAGGATTCTATTCCCGCTTCTTTCTTATACGCAAGAAGGAGAAGTGGAGGCCTATTCTAGACCTCAGGGCACTCAACTCTTTCCTCAAGAGTCAGTCGTTCAGGATGGTGACGATCCAAGAAATTCTGGGCATTCTAGAAAAAGGAGATTTCATGACATCGCTGGATCTTCAGGATGCCTACTATCACATCCCGATACTCAGGGGGCACAGAAAGTTTCTACGTTTCGAGGTGGCAGGACAGCACTACCAATTCAAGGTCCTGCCGTTTGGCCTCAAATCCGCTCCGCGGATTTTCACCAAGTGCCTTTCACCTGTGGCAGCTTTCCTGCGTCAAATGGGTCACCAAGTCTTCCCCTACCTCTACGACTGGCTGGTAAAGGCACCTTCAGCTGCAGGCGCAACCAAATCCTCCAACGCCTGCACCAATCTTTTCCAACATCTAGGATTGACTCTCAATCACCAGAAATCCTATATGTCCCCAACAAGAAGCATCACCTTCCTCGGGGCGACCTTGAACACGTAATGCGCAAGGGCATTCCCTTCAGAGGAAAGGAAAAACAAGATAATATCTCTGGCCACGGCTGTGGCATCAAGGAAGTCCCTAAGAGTTCGTACCTACAAATCACTCCTAGGAATGATGTCTTCTTGTATACTCCTCATCCCTCACTGCAGACTCCGGATGCGTCCATTGCAAGAAGCCCTCACGAACCAATGGACGCAGAGTACAGGTTCGTTCGAAGACATTGTGAGGATAACACCGCAAATTTCCAAGAGCCTGGAATGGTGGAGAAATCGCAGGAATTTGTCTATAGGACTACCATTCCTGCTTCCAGCAGCACCGCTGGTGATCACCACCGATGCATCCCTGGAAGGCTGGGGAGCCGTCCTACAGGACCTCCAAGTAAGCGGCAAATGGACAGATCAGGAGAAGCATCTCCATATCAATCTTCTGGAATTGAGGGCTGTGCATCTGGCGCTGCAAGCCTTTTTACCACGCATCCAGAACTCCCAGGTGCTCGTCAGAACGGACAACACCACGACGATGCACTATCTCAACAAACAGGGAGGAACGCGTTCGCTCACTCTATCACGCGAATCGCAAAAGATCTGGAACTGGCTTGTTCTCCATGGGATCTCTCTCAGGGCGGACTATGTCCCGGGCAAGGACAACACCATTGCAGACGCCCTAAGCAGACAGAAATCCCTCTCCCACGAATGGGAGCTCGACGAGAATACGCTAGCTCAAATCTTCTCGGAATGGGGGGTCCCTGGAATCGACCTGTTTGCCACCCAGGAGAACGCCAAATGCCCAAACTACGCAAGCTGGCATCCCCAACCAAGGTCACTCGGAAATGCCTTTTCCATAGGCTGGTTCAGCGTATTTGCGTACGCTTTTCCGCCGTTTCCGATGATTTCCAGAGTCCTCAGGAAGATGAAGGCAGAGCCATGTACCCTGATCCTAATTGCTCCGTTCTGGCCGAGGCAGCACTGGTTCTCGGATCTTCATCGCCTCTCCATCAGGACACCGATTCGTCTGAAACAGCACCCGAACCTGCTGACAATGTCCAACGGGCAGGTGCAATACCCGAACCTGCAATCGCTCAGGTTATCGGCCTGGCTCCTGAGCACAGAGAGTTCTGTCATTTAAACATCCCGCAGGAATGCAGGGACGTGCTGGCAAAGGCGAGAGCGGACAGTACCAACAAAACCTACTCTCTCAAATGGAAACGATTCTGCGTATGGTGTTTAGAGAAAGGCCTGCGCCCACTCCATATCACACCTGAACAGATATTGCCATATCTACTACACTTGGCACAGTCGGGATTGGCGCATGCATCTATAAAGGTGCATCTGGCGGCCATTTCACGTTTCACCAGGACTTACAAAGGCCCGTCTCTCTGGTCCAGTAGGCTTATCAAACTGTTCCTAAAGGGACTATACAGGTCCTTCCCAAGACCTAGACGGGTCCCACCGACGTGGCACCTCAATTTGGTCCTTAACCAACTCATGAGGCACCCTTTTGAGCCCATTCATCGAGCTTCCATCAAGTACATTTCATGGAAAACGGCTCTGCTGCTCGCTATAACATCTGCCAGGAGAGTCAGCGAGCTTCAAGCTCTCTCCATTCAGGAGCCCTTCATGCAGTTCAAACAGGACAGGGTAGTGCTGAGGACAAATCCCAGATTCATACCGAAAGTGCCTTCAGACTTTCACCTCAATGAACCGGTGGTTCTCAGTTCCTTCTTTGCAAACCCTACCACGGCAGCAGAAAGGACGCTCCACTCTCTGGACCTCAAAAGGTGTCTAAAGTTTTACATAGACAAAACAAAGAGCTTCAGAAAGTCATCTCAGCTATTTGTGGCCTACAGTAGGCCAAGGATGGGTATGCCTCTAACGAAACAGAGCATCTCACGGTGGATCTCCTCAGCGATAGCATTCTGCCATGACGGGGCCGGTCGGCCTTTGAGAGACAGGGTGAAAGCGCATTCCACCAGAGCGATGTCCACATCAGCAGCACTGTTCGCTGGAGTGCCGATTTTGGACATATGTAGAGCGGCGACGTGGAAGTCACCGCACACCTTCTCCAGACACTACTGCCTGGATGCTGAGCTTACGAAGGATGCGGCAGTGGGCCAGGCGGTGCTTCGCCATCTATTCCAGTGAGGTGAGCCTTCCAACATCCTGGTATGCACATCTCTTGCTGATATATTGTATTGATGTATGCCAATGTTTTAAACTCGCATAGTAATATGTGTTTTATCTAAAATGGCTATATGGCATGATTACATCAGAAATGTGCATAATGTATTGCTGACTACTCTGATTCAGGCATGTGAATCTATGAAAGACACCCCTAATACTGGATAAGAAACGCGTTACTTACCTGTAACAGCAGTTATCCAGTATTGGTGTCTTTCATAGATTCACATGCAACCCTCCCGCCTCCCCTGGAAGGACTCATCTCTCTCTCTAACTATTTTACGCCTACCTAGCTTAGTGCGTACGAAAATCTGAGAGACTGAGGCTCCTGTCAGGAAGGTTCTAGAGGGAGGTGATAGCTGATTGGCTGGCTCTAAGAGTTTGGTCCTTTTTACATAAGGACAAGGATAGGCCACTAAGGGGAGGCCCTTAGGCCTATTTTTCTCTATGTATGACTATAGGACATTACTTTTCTATGTACCGGAGGCTCCCGTCTCGACGACGGGGAATGATTCAGGCATGTGAATCCATGAAAGACACCAATACTGGATAACTGCTGTTACAGGTAAGTAACGCGTTTCTTAAGTGTCGGATTGGCTGTTGGAGTGACTGTCAGAATAGCCGGATCTGGGGCTTGCTCGAGGTATTGTCAGTCTCAACCATCACAATGTGAGATTAAGGATGAGTCAAGTACCTCAGCTGTGTGTTCCTAATCAGGGCTGCCTTAAAGCCCAGATATAATCCAGGCCAGATTGGCATGGACTCAGATGAGCCTACTGAGGAAGGCCTGAAGTGAATGACTTTTGGCCAACGTGGTGCTGTGGGGAGGGGATCCCATAGTGGTGCCTACTTCATCTCTTCATCACAGTTATCCTTTTGTTGGAACAGGGTGTTGGTCCCCAAAGAAATCCTCCAGAGGCTTGGGGCTCCACATACATCTGCTTGCATTATATAGTGGGTTCTGTAGTGCTGGAGGTCAGTTGGGGTGGTTTTTGTTTACATTAGGTTTTTTAGGCAGTCTGGTCCTACAGCAACAACATCTTATAATGAACGGAGGCCTCATAGTATGTTCCATGTATGTAAGATTTCCGTCAAACTTGAAAATGTCAGTAGGAAACCAGAGTTTAAAATTCTTTGTTGTGCTCTCACTTTTATACTGACTACAACACACATAATTGGTAAGAGATGTCATTTTATTGTTAAAGGTAAGAACAAGTTTTTGGATTTTGCAGGCTTTTCTACAGTGTCTTTAAAGATGGCAGTTTTACTTGGAAAGTCAAACCCCCTTTTCATGCTCTTAACTTGATTTGACCGCCTAGACTGTCACTGCCTTGTAATTGGGCACTTGAGATGGGGAACTGATTGATATGTCCTTTGTACACGGACTCCATACTCTTCTCACCTAGTCACTCTTGGGAAAATGTGGGTGGTATCTGGCAATCCCAGAAGTGATTTTAATACTGAAAGGTGGTTTTAACCTGGTCATGGAAGAGCATCTAGATATGTCTTCCAAATCTCCTTTTATAATGGACAAAGGTTGAAACGGAACGGCTTTTAACTGCCCTGGTGCAGATAGATTTGGGGCATGAGGCCCATGAAGATGTAACCTGTTTTGTTCTATTCGTTGTCACACAATTCATTTTAAACATTCGATTAACTACTGGCAGTACAGTTCCTCACTACCAGATTTAGGGACTGGCCTTTTTTGATTAGAGGTTTATCAGAACACTCCCGTTGGTGGTGGACCCTGTACTTAAGAGTTCGAGGCATGTGGGCTGCTGAATTCATATCTGTGCATAGATCGCCGCCTAGTGTTCCGGCTGATTGCACATTGTTGTCCTGGAAGAGTCTTCGAAGTATCACGAGATAGGTGGCTCCTCCCCTGGACTACAGTGCGCATGGGCATCCTCTCCATCCTCAGATTGTTTTTTTCCGCCATTGGGTTCGGATGTGCTTATCTTAGCTCAAGTTAGGAAAACTTTATTTAAGGCAAAAGCCTTTCGGTATCGTCGGTACTGTTTGCGTTTGGTATCGACAGACTATTATACTTATTCACACTTCTCGGACCTAGTCTCGGTCCGAACATCGATCGACGTTCGAGGATGGAATCGAGGACTCCCTTCAAGAGATGTCCTTTATGTCATGCGAAATATACACACATCGATGTCCATCCGGTGTGTAACAAATGCTTATCACCGGATCATGATGAGTCAAGGTGTATGGCCTGCGCCCGGTTCCAGTCAAAGAAGACTCTTCGGAATCGACGGGCGGCTAGATTGGAGGCCAAACAATCGGCGCCTACCCCGGTTAACATATTCGGCACCGAGGATGAGGAAGTCGAGAGCGTCGAAGAGATAGACTCGAGCCATGCTTCGGAGCATGAATCCCAATCTGACGACGATGATGAGGGGATCTTCGAGGATGAAGACGTCATCGACTAGGTAGGAGACGACGATGAGGCCCTTGGGGCCGAGGAAGATAGCTCGGGCGAGGAGCTAGGCCCATTCGTCGATGCGGAGGCCGAAGGACACAGTCTTGACAAGGCTCAGGTCGAGGGATTGCCTGCGGGCCTTACCCAAGATCGGTCGGATCGTTCTACAGCCCCGCCTGAAGGCCCGGCTTCGAACATTTCAAAAGAGCCAACGCTATCAAAAAAGACTGGATTCGATTCAGTGAAAGCGAAACCAAAACCAGCACCGGTCAAATCGAAACCGAAAGTGCAACTGGTTCAGGTCGGGTCGAAGGCATCGAAGCCCTCCAACCCGTCGACACAGAAAAGGGACATCGGAGCCGAGCAAACAAAGAAGGACTTCGGTACAGAGAAGACAAAAAAGGGCTTCGGCACCGAGACACAGAAGAAGGCCTTCGGTCCCGAGAAGACGCAACGGCCTATGGCGCCGAAGGTTGGAGCACCGACCACCAAGGTCACAGTGGTCGATCCGACTACGTCGACACTGGAGAGTGCGGCGGCTGCCAAGATATCGAATCAACCAGTCGTCGATCCCAAACTTCGGATCGAACACCCGAAGGCTGGGAAGAAACCGGAGACCGCGTTGAGGCCTGTCTCCAAAGAGCCTATCGGTTCCAAAGCACCGTCTGCATTCACGTTGCAACAGGTGTCGGAGTCCCTACAGCGCATCAGGGAACGGGCAACCCTCGAACCAAAAACGGGTCCCGAACCACACAAAGTCGCTAAAGCTCCCTCGGCGCCGGCACCGATCAAGTTTGGATTGTCGCCACCCGGGGCACCGAAGATGTTCGAACTTCGGAGGAGTCTCGAACACACACAAACAGTGTCCACGGAAAGAACCGATGTCGAGGACTCGCGGGACCAGTTTATCGACGCCGACACTGGTAGGCTGTTCCGTAAACGGAGAATTGTTCCAGAGAAGGCTTTAGACTCCTACAAGATTCCACTAAAAAGGAAACTGGCTTCAGGTTCGACGCCAGTGCTTGTAGAAACATTCCACACCTATCATCAGGAACCACCATCCTTTTCTCCTACACACTCGGAACAGGATGCAGGAGAGGGCTATATTGGGGATGATACCACTTATCCTGTGGATAATTACCCTGATGACCAACAGCAAGACCCAGATCAAGCATGGGGAGACCCTACTGACCAAGGTGACCCACAAGATGCTCCTGACCCTCATCTTTACAATGTCAAAACATCTTCCACTGAAGATACTGCTGCTTTTAACACCCTCATTGAAAGGGCAGCTGCCAATCACGGAGTGGAGCTCCATTCTGACTCTGTCGAGGAGGATTTCTTGGTGGACACGTTCTCCACTTCAGAAAGAACGGTCAAGACTCTACCAATGCTAAAAGGGGTTCTTAAACATGCTAAGGACATCTTTAAGGAAACCACCAGGGCACGGGTATTGAACCCCAGAATAGAGAAGAAATACAAACCTGCACCCGGAGACCCCATGTACATTAAGGGTCAATTGCTGTTGGACTCCATGGTAGTTTCTAATGCTCGCAAGAGAGCTAACTCGCAGACTACAGGTGATGCTCCTCCTCCAGACAAGGAGTCCAAAGTGCTAGAAACATCAGGCAAAAGGGTAGCAGCACAAGCAGCAAACATCTGGCGCATTGCCAACACTCAGGCACTCCTGGCCCGATACGACAGGTCACACTACGATACCCTAGAAACACTGCTAGAACACCTACCAGATGAATACAAAGATGGAGCGGAGCTCTTCATCAGGGAGGGACAACTCATTACAAATGCGTCCATCAAATGCACACTGGATGCAGCTGACACTGCAGCAAGGGCATTCAACACTAGTGTGATGTTGAGGAGGCACGCATGGCTGAGAATATCAGGCTTCAAACCTGAGATTCAAAATAATATCTTGAATCAACCAGTCAACCCAGACTTTTTATTTGGCCCCGAGGTTGACACTACACTGGAAAAGATTAAAAAGGACACTGACACTGCGAAATCTATGGGGGCTCTACAGTCCCAGCAGTTTCGGAGTGGCTCCTTTCGTCGCCCCGGGAATAGAGGAGCAGCTAGAGGTCAGGGGTCCCAGCAGCAATACAGTAAAGGAGGTACCCAGAGTACCTATAATAAAAACAATAGGGGTGGATATCGTGGATCCAGCACCAAAGGCAGAGGACGAGGACACAACAACACCAGGTCCTCCGCCAATAACAAACAGTGACGTCTTGTCGCTGCCCCCCGCCCACATAACACCGGTCGGGGGGAGACTCCAACAGTTCCTGCCAGTCTGGAGATCCATGACCACAGACAGGTGGGTCAGAGAAATTGTCCAGTACGGTTATTGTCTGGAATTAACATCCAATCCACCCAACATACCACCAAGACACCGTCCTATGTCCGCAGAGCACTTGACATTATTGCAGCAAGAAGTACTAAGTATGCTGCATAAAGGAGCCATAGAGCTCGTGCCTATGGAACAGCGGAGGTCAGGGGTGTACTCTCTGTACTTCTTAATCCCAAAAAAGGACGGGTCTTTACGACCTATACTAGACCTCCGCCCCCTCAACCAATACATTCTGTCAGAGCATTTTCATATGCTCACCCTCCAGCAGGTTCTGCCGTTACTCAGTCAGGGAGACTTCCTAGCAACACTAGATTTAAAGGATGCGTATTTCCACATACCCATACACCCATCACACAAAAAATATCTCCGGTTCACTCTTCAGGATCAGCATTATCAGTTCAAAGTACTCCCTTTCGGGGTAACAACGGCGCCCAGGGTCTTTACCAAATGCCTAGCGACAGTGGCTGCACACTTAAGAAGACAGCACATTCACGTCTTCCCTTACCTGGACGACTGGCTTGTTCAGGCAAAGTCAGCCCAGCAGTGTGCCAGCCACGTATCCCACACCATTCACCTTCTTCACAGTCTGGGATTCTCACTAAATTATCCAAAGTCACATCTTCAACCCGCCCACGTACGGCAGTACCTGGGCGCGACCATAGATACTCTGGCAGCCAAAGCTCAGCCAAACTTGGTGAGGATCAACAGCATGCAACTGCTGATAAAAAAGTTCAAACCTCAACACTCCCTTCCAGCGCGAGTGTTCATGCAGTTGATAGGCATGATGGCCTCCTGCATCTTCATAGTCCCGCACGCGAGACTACATATGCGCCCGCTTCAGGAGTGCTTGGCACGTCAATGGAATCAGACTCAAGGACAGTTAAAAGACCTAGTGTTGGTGAGCAGTCGGGCATACAACTCTCTGCATTGGTGGAATCCACAAAACCTTTGCAAGGGCCGACCGTTCCAAGAGCCTGTTCCACAAATAATACTGACAGCGGACGCGTCTCTCCAGGGATGGGGAGCTCATGTACTCAATTACACAGTGCAGGGACTATCGACGACACAGCAACAGAAGATGCACATCAACCTTCTGGAACTGATGGCTATCTTCCTGGCGATGAAGGCATTCAAAGTACACTTGTGCAACAAAGTCGTGTTGATCCGGACGGACAACATGACTGCCATGTACTACATACAGAAGCAGGGAGGAACACACTCTCCACAGTTGTCTCATCTGGTTCAGAGCATGTGGAAGTGGGCCATTCAGAGGAACATGTTCCTCATGGCGGAACACCTCCCGGGCAAGGACAACCAGATGGCGGATCTGCTCAGCAGACACAGCCACCAATTACACGAATGGGAGCTACATCCATCAGTACTCCAACCGTACTTCCAGCAGTGGGGTCATCCAGAGATAGACCTATTCGCCACAAGGGAAAACGCAAAATGCCAAAGCTTTGCCGCCAGGTTTCCGCATCCACAGTCACAGGGCAATGCGATATGGATGAACTGGTCAGGCAGATTTGCGTACGCTTTTCCCCCAGCGCCATTAATACCGCTAGTGGCACGCAAACTACGGCAACACTCGATGACACTCATCCTGGTTGCTCCAATGTGGGCACGCCAGCCATGGTACACCACGTTCCTAGAACTGTCCGCGGTGCCGCCTCAAAGACTGCGGCTAACACCCAAACTTTTAACACAGAACCATGGCGAAATTCAGCACCCAGATCCGCAACAGCTGAACCTGGCGATCTGGCTCCTGAAGTCTTAGAGTTTTGCTACCTGAACCTGCCTCCAGAATGTATGAATATTATCAAGGAGGCCAGGAAACCCACAACCAGAGCTTGCTATGCGGCTAAATGGAAAAGGTTTGTCATTTACTGTAAAAACAATGACATTAATCCGCTGGATGCATCCATTCAGAACATCATCTGTTACCTGTTACACTTATACCGTGCAATCTGGCATACAACTCCATCCGTATACATCTAACCGCAATAGCGGCCTATCTTCAGAACAGGCAGCACCTCTCTTTATTCAGAGTGCCTGCCATCAAAGCCTTCTTGGAGGGACTCAAAAGAGTGATTCCTCCAACAACCCCACCGGCACCGGTGTGGAACCTGAATGTGGTCCTCACCAGATTGATGGGTCCACCTTTTGAACCTCTACATTCATGTGAGATTTAATTCCTCACCTGGAAAGTAGCCTTCTTAGTGGCAATCACTTCGTTAAGAAGAGTTAGTGAACTCCAGGCACTAACCATTCAAGAGCCGTTCATACAGGTTCAAGCAAAGAGTTGTACTGCGTACTAACCCCACTTTCATGCCTAAAGTCATATCGCAGTTCCACATGAATCAAACTATTGAACTGCCTGTTTTCTTTCCAAATCCAGAAAATGTCGCGTTGAGAATGCTCCATACACTAGATGTAAAGAGGGCCCTCATGTACTATATAGACAGGACACAGGATTTTAGGAAAACAAAACAACTGTTCGTTGCCTTTTCTCCACAACACAAGGGCAACGCCATTTCCAAAGCAGGGATAGCCAGATGGATCGTTAAATGTATTCAAATTTGCTATCAAAAAGCTAAACGCACATTAACGATTCCTCCCAGAGCCCACTCAACACGAAAGTTAGGGGCGTCCATGGCTTTCCTAGGGAATATTCCTTTAGAGGAAATATGTAGAGCAGCCACATGGTCCACTATACATACATTTACAAAACACTACTGTGTAGATGTGCATTCAAAACAGCAGGCAGCTGTAGGACAGGCTGTTCTCAAGACCCTTTTTCAGACTGCTGCAGCTGGCACGGGCAGCCGCCGCTCATAGAGGGACTGCTATATAATCTATGCACAGATATGAATTCAGCAGCCCACATGCCTCGAACTGAATATGCTACTTGCCAGTATGCATCTGTTCTTGGCATGTAGGGCTGCTGACATTCATATCGCCCACCCTCCTCCCTGGCGCCTGTAGCGGCTGCAGCACTCAGAATTACTGTATGGCATGGTCATAACTTACGGTATCTACTCCATCACTGCCACAATGGCGAAAAACAATCTGAGGATGGAGAAGGATGCCCATGCGCACTGTAGTCCAGGGGAGGAGCCACCTATCTTGTGATACTTCGAAGACTCTACCAGGACAACAATGTGCAATCATCCGGACCCAACACTAGGCGGCGATCTATGCACAGATATGAATGTCAGCAGCCCTACATGCCAAGAACAGATGCATACTGGTAAGTAGCATATTCAACACTCATTAAGTAGACTGTTGTAGCTCGAATGGTAGACACATTGTACTCTGTTCCCTGTGCATGGTACTATGTTTGCTTAAACATTTAATATTTTTTTAAAGTAGGCTGTTGTAGGCTAGATACTCGCGAACTCCATAATAGGGAGACAGTGGCACATTTAGACGCCTCTATCAGCCAATACTTTGAAGACGATCAGGGCTTGGTTGTATCAGTGGTCATATTGTGAGAGGCTTACAGGACATTGCAGATGGCATAACCCATTTCCAAGGTCTCAGCAAAGGCAAAAACACAGAAAGTGGTTTATCATTATAGGGAGATCTTGAAGTTAGAAGGCCATTATGTTTGTGTTGGACTCCAGAAGGTCAACACTGACTCCGTGCTGTAAATAAAGACTACTGAGTGCCAGTGACCCTAGGGATTACTTGCTCTCTACACATTGTCTATACAACATTGGTTTTAAGGGCGGTAAGCTGCTAGCATGACAAACTAAAAAAGAAGAGGGTATCCTCTCGGTCCATTGGGTGAGAAATAAATTTGGGAACTTGGTTGAGAGTGATGAGTATCACTCACTTTTGCCATGCATTATAATGCACTTTCTGATAGATACTTCTAACAGCAGATTACTCACCTTGTAAATCCCTGATGGGACCAAACTGGCTCTGGAGATTTTCCTCAGCATTTCTCCATTGTGCCCATAGGTGCCTTTACGTCCGCTTCAGACTGCACAAAAAGTGAAGCCGGAACCACACGTACCACCCCTGCATCCTGACGCCAGTTCCTTTATTTCTGCACTGCCAATCGTGGATCTGCAGCTCACTCCCTCAACTTTTTCTCAACTTGACAAGATTTTGTCAAACCTTTCTTTCAGTGTGGCACATATGTCCCCTTTGAAGACTACATGGCCTAATCCTGATAGGGAATGTCACAAACAGATGTCTGTGACAGATTCTCAACAGGATTGTCTCTGGTGCCCAGAGTCTTTGCATGACTCCAAGTCTTGTAAGGACTGTGCCTGACTAAATCCTAAGGCGATTCAGGACCACGAAGCTAAGTTTTACATCATCAAACACAGTCAAAAGAAGCAAAAGGCCTGTTCCCGATCAAATTGGAGGATGCTGACCTATTCCTGTTTTCAAGGACATTCCCAGGAAAGGTTCTCTTCACACGCGACGATGATAGACGAGTCCAAATCGAAAGAGAAATTTAAGAAATCGAAGCGTTACTCCGCTCTTCCAATCAATCTCAACAGTAGTTGCATGTACGTGAAAGTGCCTCCCGATCTCCGTCCCGGTCTCCTACCAATAACTGATCCACAACCCAAAATCCCAGGTCCATCTGCATCTTTGCAGCAAGTTGGGACCTTCAAGGAGGGCATGTGGGCATCTTCGGCTCCCTTCCAGCTCCATCTGGAGCACCTTTGAGCCGCAAGGATCCTTGGGGCCTCCAGGCAGGCTGCCATGGTTATATCTATGCCTCTTGATTCTGGTGCGGGTCGACCCCCAACCCCCTCCCCCCCCCCGATTGCAGGGCTGACACCCAACCAGACTTCGAATACGGTAGCACGATCTTCAGTGACCCTTGTGCATCCACGCTGGCTCCAGAGGGAGAACTATTGTCTTTGACCAGATACGACTGAAGTCCGGCTCTCCACAGCCTTTTGGCACAACCAGTCTAACCTAATTCTGACTCTGATAGATTCTGCGTTTACCCAAAGCACTACACATTGGTTTTTCTCCAGAATCAGTGCATGGTCAAAATGATGATGAAGATGATGTGGATGATACACCACATTATTATGATGAGGACAATCTTATTATGTACCTTTACGATGCCGGTATGTTACATACTTACCCAGATACTGGGATGAACTCTTCCCCTTAACCCTTCGCAGAAACATTTGCTTCTTTTGCAGTATTGACAATACGGGCTGAAGTTTTAGACCTGCAACTTCTGTCTGTTTAAGTAAAGACTAATTTCCTGCAACCTGTGTAGACTTCCAAATAACCATTTCTCCCTTTTAATAAAGCCTTGATGGGCACACTGATGGGTACTTGTACCAAGCCTTGCTCTTGCCCGTCAGTCAACAGATGGGTTGCCAGAAGACAAAAACCTACCCCTGTTGATCCTCTTTGTGATGCAACATCCTACGCCTGAAAGCTTAGTGCTTCGGGTGCCAACAAGTAGACTCAGCCCTAACTCGTTCCATACTATGCCTCTCTGTAGGGAATCAAAGCTGATAGAGGCGCTTGGGAAGAGGATGTTCTCCTCAGCCAGCCTCGCCATCCGTTCAGTAAATGCCAGTGGCCTCCTAGGATGATACTCTTGTGGGATATGATCAGTAAGATCTTGCTGACTGTCCCTAAAGAATTTCATGCCAACCTTGTGCAGATTATCCAAGATGGTCAAAACGCATGGAAGTACATAATCTGCTCTGGGTTGGACACCACTGACTGCTTGGGCAGGGTACTAGTGTGGTGCTTTGGCACTATATGTGGATGAGATGCATAAGCTTCTCGTGTAACATTCAGGCATCACTAATGGATGTGCCATTTGATGGTACCCTACCTATTCATAAGCCAGACTCTACCCTAGAGCACTTCAAGGAAAGCAGGGCCACGGCACGCTCACTCTGCCTTTCTGTGTTTGTGTGGCAGTATCCCTAACATTTTTGGCCCTTTTTGAGGCTTCAGAAGGGGCGTGGTGCAATAATAACACTAAGGTCCAACTGCTCAGCAACAGATCATCTCTCCCTGCCCCTTCCCCAGTCCTTTCGAGGCAAGAATCTGTGATCTTGCTGACAACATCCAGGCTCTCAAGAGCAACAAACGACTCAGTTCCCTTGTGCCCCATAACTCTCACCTACCTCAACCAAACCAATTTAGCCTGCCATTGGTGGTACATAGTCCTCCAGTTGGAGGCAGGGTAATGTATAACCTCCATGGGCGTCAATGCATCACATCCAACTACAGATAGACCAACAAGGTTATGTCCTACCATTCCTTTCAGACCCACTGCATGTTCCACCTACATCCAAGCAGCTCTGACGACTGTCCATTTTGGAAATGGAGGTTGAGGCTGTTATGGACAAAGGAACCATGGAGAGGGTACAGACATCAGAAATAGGAACTGGATGCTGCTCTTTGTTTTCTGGCGCTGAAGAACCCGGGTCTCTAACCTATTTTAGACTGTTACCCTCTTAACTTCCTGAAAAAGAACAAATTTAAGATGTTCGCATTGGCCTAAGTCCTATCTTCCCTGGATCTATGAGCCAAGATGGTGGCGCCTGACCTGCAGTTGGTGTTTTTTCACATTCACATTCCCATCCTGCAGTTCAAGGTGGGCCAGGAGCATTTTCAGTTTTTCCGTGCTCCTCTTCGGCCTTACCGGTGCGCCTTATACAGTCGTGAAAATGATGGTGGTGGTTGAGGCACATCTTCGGAGGTTGGCAATACCGTTCTCCTACCTTTTCAAATGGCTGTTGAATGCAGGCTCATCACAGTTGTAAACTATCTCAGACAATAGTGAACCTCCTCTTTAGGGTTCTCGATCAGTGTGCTGAAGTCACTCCTCACTCGTTTGCAGAGGCTTTTGTTCATTGGAGCAATTCTGGAAACGGCGCAGTTTCGAGACTTTCTCCTGATCAATAAGTGTGGGACATTTGATCCCAATGTTTAAACTTTGGTCCTGGGTCTCTGTGAGAAGGGCTTGAGACTTTAAGGCCAACTGCATCCTGCTAGTGGACTATGCCAGATGTCACATGCAGACTTGTAGAGGAATCTGAAGTCTGAGGACTCATCACTTAGGGAACCTTTTGGATTCCAGCGTGGTTTCTGACGAGACTGTAAAAGGCCTGGAGTCATGGCTGCTCAACCGCAACTGGACCAGTAGCGGACCTTTCTCCCTACCCCACCCAGAGTTGACGGTGGGGACGGACGAGTCACTGTTTGGGTTGGGAAGGTCTCCTGGAAGCGGTGGAGATCGTAGACCATTCTCATATCAATCTGTTGGAGTTACAAAACTCCTTTTTTCCCCAATAGCTGATGCACTTTTCCTTGTTGTGCTCTGGGCTCCTGCCAATCAAGTGCCCAGGGCCTGTGTTCCTTCCCTAAAATCTGCCTAACAGCCAAAACCCAAATTGGCATACACTGGCCACATGTCAGCCCCTGGTAAATGGTACCCTAGGTACCCAGGGCCTCTTGACCAGGGAAGGCCTCTAAGGGCTGCAGCACTCATTGTGCCACCCTTAGAGGCCCTGTACCCTAACACACACACACACACTGCTCTTGCAGGCTGAGTGTCTGGGTACAAGACAAAACAGAGAGACGACCTGGCACACATCCCTGTGTGCCATGCCCACAACCTACACTGCCCTGGCATACATCAGCCACCCCTCTAGCTGGGTGCCCTATGCCAGTGGTGTGGGCACAGGAGACCTGTGCCCCTATAGTACCCAGGTCAATTCCTGGGTCCTGTAAGTGCAGTGCTGCCATCTAAGAGTACATGGTGAGGGGAGCATGTCAAACACGAATTCCACAGCACCATAATGGCAGCACTGAAGACTGAGGTTTGGTATCAAACTGCTCAGCACATTAAACCCACACTGATGCCAGTGTGGGATTTAATGTACCAAGCACTACAGAGGGCATCTTTGAAACCTAACCTACAATCCACGTCTGTTCTGAGGCTGCCTAGGCTGCCACACAGCAGACATGTTGCTGGACCCCTGGGTATGAGAGCCCCTGCTCTCCTGGGTCTGCAACAATGCACATCCTGGGCGAGGTGCTAAATCTCTTCCCCCAGGATGGGCAGGGGAAAGCTTCAAAGGCATGCCGCCTCTGTGAGCTTCCCCAGGCCACTGCAACCCCCCACTCTGGCGGGAAGCTTGGCCGGAAACCCCAAATAAGGACAGGGGATGTGCCAGCCTGCCAACCCCACCCCTCAGATGGGGGAGGCGAGGTGAAGCACATCTCCGGGCTCTCGCCATCTTGAAGATGGGAAGTCCTGCCCTATCAGGACTAGGCTACTGCCCCCCTCCCACAGGAGAGGCGCAGGATAGGGGGTGTACCCACCCCAGGACAGGGACCCATTGGTCCCTGCCCTTCACCTACCTGTAACACCCCATAATCTAGTATTTAGGGGCACCCTGAACCTTCCTTCCCCAGATTCCAAAAACCGAAGAAGAGCTGGAAGAAAGAAGACCTGCCCTGCAGCTGCTAAGAAGAGGAAGACACCAACTGCTTTGGCCCCAGCCCTACCGACCTGTCGACCCTCGAACCTGCTCCAACCCGGCATCTCTTGTGGCCAGCAACCTCACAAACCCCGGAGGACCTAGCTACCTTTTGACTCTAAGCCCCCTGGGACTCCCATGAGTAGAGGCTCTACTCAAAACCTACTTCTAATCCCTGGCAGCAGCCCGGAACCGCGAACCCAGCCCACTCTGCACCAGCCAAGCCTGGCCTGTGCCGGAGTGAACAAAGACCACGAGGACGACCCCACGGCACTGTGACCCCGAGTCCGACACCCAAGGACCTCCCTCGACACTCCTGAAGAAGCCTGCAGCCTCAGAACCAGGTGCCCCCCCAACTGCGATCAACAGAGGGTAAGATTTCCCGACACCAAAAGGCGCCTCGCGGCTCCCTGTGCCCAATCCCGGGGTACCTACCTATCCTCCAACTACCCAACTTACCTCTCGAAGTGGTGGTGGCACCTGAAGAATCTTCGTCCCCGAGCTTACAGTCTTTTTCTAAACGGAGATTTCCCATTGAAATCAATTGAGCGCCCGAAGGCTCAAACGCACCCTGCACCCAGCCGCCTGAGTGGCCCTGGCAGTGCAACCTCTACACCTATCTACATCCCCACTTGCCCTGAGTAAGTGACCAGGAGCCCAGCTCCCACAGCCGCGTGGACCTCTAGTCAGCAGCCACCAACCAAGGCCCCCCTACCTCTCATAGGAATAAATTGGGCCTAACTCTCTCTGCACCCGGCTGCCCTAGTGCCGCTGAGGGTGAACCAACTGTACCTACCTGACCCTGGGAGACCCTTGAGTCTATGCCCAGAACCTTAACTCTGCCAGTCGAGTACTTCCCTTTAAACCGATAACTCAATTTTCTCCATAGGGTAACATTGACTGGCTTTTCCTGAAATTTCTTCTAAGTGGGGACTTTTCAAAACTTAAAATATTCACCAAAAATCAGCCAAGTAACGAAAACGAAAATACTCACCTGCTCTTAGGTGAGCTCCCAGTGCTGGATCTTGGTGCCCAGCACTGACTCTGAAAAATACTTACAACTGTACTTACCAGTAACCCAACTTTCTCCCATAGGAAATCATTGACTGTTTTTCTGGGAAATTTCTTCTAAGTGTCAATTTCTGCAATCTTTAAATATTCTTTAAAAATTGTTTAATTTCTGAAAACGTAATTACTTACCTGTTTTGGATAAAGGTCCCAGTACTGAGTCTAGGCACCCAGTACTGGATTACAAAAGTAACGAGAACATACTATACCTGTATCTTGAATTTACTGCCATAGGGAATCATTGACTGTTTTTTATGAAAAATTTTCTGTCAACTTTTAAAATAGCAAAATATTGTCTAAAAATCATCACAGTAATTAAGTCGACTTTCATCACTTGATTCCAAATACTGACCCAGGACTGAATCTGGAATCCAGTCCTGGAATTCCAAAAGTAATCCTAAAAGTAATCTGTGGCAAATAACTTGAAACTTCCATTGAACTCAATGCATTATTGTGTTTAAAATTGTGTTGCCTATTGCAACCACTTGTAACTTTCTACAAAAGTCAATTGCATATTGCAAAAGTATTTATATAAAGCATCTCATTCTGAGAAAGTATATTTTAATACCTATTGTTGGTTCTAAAATAAAACAAGCCTATATTTTTTTTTTATATAAACCATTGGCCTAGGGTTCAGTTATTGAGTGTGTGAGACCATTTGCTGGCTGAGTGTGTGCAACAAATGCTTTACACTGTCCTCTGATACTGCCTTACTGCTCGACCAAGCTACCACTTTAGAGAGTAAGGTTTATTTCTAACTTTAGCCTCTGCCAAACCTCTGGGGACTGTGGACTCTGTACACCCTGTATTTGGGAACAGTATAGACAGAGCCACTTTCTCACCCGCACCCAGCGAGGGTAAGTGAGGGCAGGCCTGGAGCAACCAGGGGAGCCCTTTTAGTCGATAAGAATAGTCGATAAGAAAGTCTTCGGGGGACCCACAAGCCAACGGGCAAGGGATCGCGAATATTCCTCGTGAGGAAATGCTTTACAGGAGCCCACGGTCACTCGGGACTGGGTAGGCCGCTGATTTTCGCTGCAAAACCTGCTGGAGGCTTGGGCCACAAGTGGTCCAAAGCACAAGTTCGTAGAACGTCGTGAACGGATTGCACTCGACAATAGTGCACGGTTCCAAGGTATTGCGGTTCCTCGTCACTCGTGGTGTCCACTCGCCTCAGCTCTGCTGGGGACTCACAATGGACATTGAGAAGTCAGGAAATCCACTTCCGGGGCTGCAGGGACTTCGGACTCCGCCGGGAGCGGGAAAGTTTGCGACCGTTGATTCAAGTTTTGGTGCCTCTCAAGCAGGGGAGTCACTCCTTGACTCCAAGGGAGATGCTTCCGTCTTCCAAAGGTAGTGGAATGTCTAAGGACCAGGATTCTTCTTGTAAAGCGTCGTCCAAGGTTATCTACTTTGCAATGGCAAGGTTCCCTATCTTATACTGAAGATAGGGGAGGGACTAGCTCTATGACCACTCCTCTGGGAGGGTCAGGGTAGGGGGTGGTTATACCCACTTCCCTTTGTCCAGTTTCGCGCCAGAGCAGGGACAGGTAGCCCCTGAACCGGTTTGAGCTGGCATATGCACAGAGGAGCCTACTGCTCCCCCAGTGCAGGACTTCAAAGCACTCTAGGAGTGCACCCACCTAGCACCAATACACTAAATCCTGTCTGGAAGGTGGTGACATCTCCCTGTGACAGGATGCCTATTGTTGGGCCTCCTCCACCGTGAGTTTCAGTCAGCAGCAGGAGGGCAGCCCAGTGTCTAGAAGGGTGGGGATCCTGCTCCCACATCATGGACTGATGTGGGGGTATGATTCTAAGTTGTTTGACACCAATCACGACATGTTTTGATGCAGTCATTCCAAAGTTAGCATTTATAATGCACTTAAGAGTATATGGTTTAACCGCATCCACAAACAGCCACAGGGAATAGACCCTGCCAGCTGCAGAGGCACCCCCTCACATAGTAAACCAAGCACCCTGCCCTCAGGATTGATAGGGCCTGCCTTAGGGGTGACTGATAGGTTTATATATATGTGTGTGTGTGTATGGTGAGATATAGGAATCTATACCTCAGTGAGGAGTGCTAACACTACCTCACCCAGGCTGCAGTAGCAGGCCTGTGGTGTCAGATTTAGTCTGCTTCCCAGGGGTGGCAAAATACATGCTTCAGCCCCTGGTAGCACTGTGAAGTACCTATGCCCTTGGTACCTAGGGTACCATATACTAGGGGCTCATAAGGTACCACAGTATCCAATCACTAGTGAATCTTGTATGCACTCAAAGTTGTTTAGAGAGAACAGAGAGACTGGGGCCCTGATTAGCAGGGACCCAGCCAAACTATAGCCAGAAACCAGTGTATACATCAGAAGAAAAGTGGGGGCAACATAAGTGCAGATCCTACTCTCCTACATTCACCCACTGTATATCACCATTTTTCCAGTCAAAGTAGTTTTGCAGACTAGAGTGGCGGTTTTGCTATAAGTTGTGCAGACGTTCATGTGGGATAATCCATCACCTGTCCGGCATTATTTGCTCCACTTCACTCCTCGGCAGAGGAGGAGAGACTCCACTACTTGAACTCCAAGAGCTTTGAGATTTTACTTCAGTCGTACCAAAGACCCTTAAATGGGTGATTATCTCTACATGGGGTTCATTGGGGCGAAGAAGGGTAAGACAGTGCAGAAAAGGGCCATATCAGAGTGGATAGTCTTTTGTATAAAGATATACTACGCAATGGCCTCGAAGCAGCGCGAGGGGTCATTTGACCACAGCCAAGGCTGCTAGTACTACCTTGGCACGCAGAGTGCCTTTTCTGGACATCTCTCAGGCTGCAGCTTTGGTGTCCTTCCATAGGCTCACGAAACACTACTGCCATGATAGCCAGATCTGGCTGGAAGGGCACTTTGCCATTCTGGTGTGAGCCATTCCACAGACAAGGGTGGTGCATATATTTGGCTCCGGCATCCTTTCTGGGGTGGGTGAAGCAACTGATGAGCTGCACGACAACACCTGCGGTGACGTGATAGCAACACTTATAACAATCTTTAGTTCCACTCTGGTTCCAGGGTATATTCACACGGTGAGGAATCTGCGATTAGAGCCCTCTTTACCGCTGATGTCCAGGGTCTTAACGCTATCATTGGACCCAAAACTGATCACCAAGTTCTCCCCTTTAGCACTGGACTCTCAGGGTAGCGAAGTCAAGCTGGTGCCAAGGGGCCTAACCCTATTATTAAACCCTAACATATCACCTAGTACACCACTTTAGAACTAGACTGTCAGGACAGTGGTGTCAAACGATGCAAGGCTTATGCAGGAATGTGGTGTGGAGTTAGAATTTACTGACTCAACAAGCAATCAAATGCAGGTGAATATCAGAATGTCAATCAATCAAGCGGTATTTATATAGTGCAGCTTATCACCCAAGAGGGTATCCAGGCACTCTACTCCGGGTCTTAGTCGAAGAGCCAGGTCTTGAGTCCCTTATTAAATTGGGTCCCCAAAGGTGGAGTGTGAGGTAGAGGGAGGCTTTGTCGGCAAGGTGGGAGGAGGATCGTCTTCAGGAGCTGCAGCAGAGGATGCATGGTATCTGTGCGAGGTGAGCAGAGGGGGGGGGGGGGGTCAGTGGAAATTTAGGTGGTGGTGCATGTAAGCGGATCCTTGATAGTGGAGGGCTTTGTAGTCGTGGGTCAGAAGCTAGAATTGGCATCTCTTCTGGTTAGGGAGCCAGTGGAAGTCATTCAGGTGCTGGGTGATGTGGGTCCTCTTGGGTAGGTTGAGGCTCATACTGGCTGCAGTATTTTGGATATTCTGGAGTCTCTTCATGGATTTGGTGGTGGTGGCGCCTACATAGTGAGTTGCCGTAGTCCAGCCAGCTGGTGATAAGGGCAGGTGCCATTGGTTTCCTGATGCTTAAGGGGAGTCACTTGAAGACTTTGCCGAGAGTGTGGAAACAGGCAGATACAGGCGGCGTTGATCTGACGTTTCATGGAGAGTTCACTATCCAGGATGATGCCAAGGTTGCGGGCATGATCTTTAGGAGCGGAGTTGAGTCATGGTTCCAATGGCCACCAGGAGTTGTTCCAAAGTGCAGTGTGTCTGCCAGTGATGAGGACTTCAGTTTTGTCCACGTTGAGTTTCTGACCGTTCTTCATCCAGGCTGCGATGTTCTTCATACAGTTGTGGAAGTTGGTCTTCATCGAGGTGGGTCCAATGAGAGCGAGAGGACAAGTTTGGTATCGTTGGCATAGGAAGTGTTGATGTTGTGGGATCTGATGAAGTCTGCAAGAAGTGTTGTGTAGATGTTGAAGACAGTTGAGCTGGGCGATGAGCCTTATGGGGACGCCACAGCTGGTGTGCTTGGGTTGTGAGGTGAAGGTGGGTGTGGAGACGGGTTCTCTGGGTTTGACCCGTGAGAAAGGATGCCATCCATCAGAGCACATTGTCTGTGATTCCGATCTGGAGCAGCTGATCAATGAATGTGTGGTGGGATATGGTGTCGAGGCTGCAGAGCGGTCGAGCAGGACCAGGGCGGCTGATTCTCTTCTGTCAAGCAGGATGCAGATGTCTGTTGCGGTGATGAGGGCTGTCTCGGTGCTGTGATTGGCTCTGAGACCTGATTTAGAGGGGTCCGGCAGGTTGTTTCTTCCCAGGTGTTCAGTGAGTTGGAGGTTTATGGCCTTCTCCAGAACTTTGGCAGAAAATAGGAGCAGTGAGAGGGGATGGTAGTTCAGGAGCTCACTGGGGTCTGCAGAGGGTTTCTTGAGCAGGGGTCTAACCTCTGCATGTTTCCAGGCATCAAGAAAGGTGGCTGTGGTGGTGGAGGCGTTAAGGATGGTGGTGAGATGATTGCTGATCTCGTCTCTTCCAGGGTTGAAAAGTCTGTGGGGGCATGAGTCTGTAGGTACTCCCGAGTGGATGGAGTTCATTGGAGTAGTTGTGTTCGATAAGCTGAGTTGTTCACATGCGGTGAAGGGTGGTCAGCGGTAGTGATTGTTAGGATGTTGAGGAGGTCGGGGATCAAAGTTAATGTAGATGGTTGCTATCTTGTTGTGGACGTGGTCGGCGAGGGCGTTGCAGAGTTGCTGTGAGGAGGGGGATCGAGTTTTTGTTGGCTGATGGGCAGGTGAACTCTCTTGACGATGCTGAAGAGTTCCTTGGTTTGGTTGGCGCTGGTCTCTATCCGGCAGGTAGGGCCTCTTTTTCGAGGCTTTGAGCTGGCGGTGCTAGTTGTTGAGGTTAGACTTGAAGGTGGCTCGGTCAGTGTGGTTTCTGCTGGTGCACCATTTTCCCCCCAGTTGCTTGCATCTGCATTTCGGCGTGCTGTGCTCCAGGGTGTACCAGTTTTCTTGTTTGGTGGATCTGTGCATTTTGCCTGTTCTAGTGGGAGGTACTCAGTTGGCGGAGCTGGTGATCCAGGGGTTGAAGTTCTTTACTGCTTGGTTCATGCTGATGATGACGTTGTGTTGTGTGATGCTGAGGGCGTTGATACACTGGTGCTGAATGACCTTGGCCCAGCAGTTTGGCGGTTGGGGGTCGTACGGGGGGCAAATAGCGAGGTTGATGTGTATAATGGAGCGGTCTAACCAGGTGAGTTCTGTGGTGTGGCTGAATCTCATTCTATTGCTGGGCATGAAGATGCGGTCAAGTGTGTTTCCTGCTTTCTGTGGGGTCTGTGAACAGTTGCTTGAGGCTGGAGAGTGTCCACTAAGTGCTTTGCTTTTTTTTGCTTTTTTTTTTTTTTAAAAGGTACTTTACTATAAATAAATCACACAGCTCAATAATGTACATAAAAGGTTTCAGAAGTAACCAATTATCAGAGATATTGGTATCCCAAAAGGAACAGTTCACTGTAAGAGTGGTATATACATCACTTATGGGGTTCAACTTTGCCAGGTTCTTGTATAATACAGTTTCTTGTATTCCCCTAATTTCTCTCTTATAAAGGGGGTCAGGTCTCACACTGCCCTCACCTACTTTCCACACTGCCAACTGCAGGTTCTCCTGTACCTTTAATGTCCATAATTCTGGCACAGGCTGTGCCCTTGCTGAGTGTTGTGTTCCGTGCTGATTAGAGTGTGGGGTAAGAACAACAATTGGTCCTGACGTACCTGTAAAAAGGCAGTGACTTTTGAAGTTAATTCACTAAGTCATTGAGAAGGTTTTCTCATAATCACTAAACTCTAGAGGTAAATACTCTTCAGTTTTATCAAAGTTGGACGAACCCAAAGATGTTGGTACGATCACTGTCAGACTGTGCTTGGGAACCCACTAGGTAAGTTAAAAGACCCCTCACACACCAACCTAGTTGGTGTCATGCTTCATCATTGGGGTCCCAACCGGGTGGCCGAATGCCCCCCGGTTGTGCTACGATGCCCGACTACAGCGGAGCTGGTGTGGTACTAGGGTGTGATGTAGTGAAGGTTTAAAAATATCTCGGAGAATCCTTGCCGTGGGAAATTTTATTGTTGGCGGCTCAGGATATGTTAAAAATTAAACTATGTAGTGCAACTACGAAAGAAATTAGTTTCTAATAGTTGTATGTGTTGTTGGTCTACATGTTTCAGCCCTCATCGAGATATCAGGGGCTTTCGTCAGGACCAGTGAGTGCAGTGAGTGGCAAAGTGAAGGGTGCCACGTGATGGGTGAAAAAATTAAAAAGGTTAATTACCTACACACTCGCTAAGGTGTGTGGACCAGGTGTCTGTAAGTTTGCGGACACCGCAGCGAAAAAAGACCTGTGGGAGGAAGAAGACAGCACAGAAACATGTATAACAGTGACATATTGTGCTGAGTGTCGCAGCAACTATAAAATGCAATCTTACGTGCTGTGAGGAAACCAACACTTTCGGACGGTCGTACCTGTGGCAACACACACACTGTGCTTGTGTGGCATGCTGCTAGAAGGGGTTTGTCGAGGGCAAATCACTAGCAAATGCTAAGAGGACGCAGGTCCCCCTGTGGACTCTATAGACAAAGTGGTGATAAGCAAGACAAAACAAGCAATAAAATCAAGCAATAGAACAGATAGGAGTGCAAACTATGCACGTAGGGTGCCTGGTGAGTGAGTACAGCAGGCAAATTGAATGGTGCTACCGTGAGGCCACTGACTAAAATGGTCGGGCTGTGTCACAGTAGGAACCCAGTGAACGCTAGTAGGTTTAACTTGCCGAGTGGCAGTGCACTTTGCTTGCTAGGTGCTGGGTTTGAGGGGTGGTGTACCCCTGTGCGACGCGCTGGGGGGGGAAGTAAGAAAAGAAGTTACACTATGCAATTGTTATTGAGGAGATGTTTGGTCTCAAAATTGAATACGTACAGGCCCGCTATGCTTGGGGCGAAAACGCTCCCCAGTGCAAGAGTTGCACATTTTAGTACAAAGGAAGGGGGGGTGCAGTATTGCCAGTCGGAGTCATTGAGAGCCTCTTCTAGTACTCTGAGGGTATCATCTGACTGGCAATACCGCACCCCCCCTTCCTTTGTACTAAAATGTGCAACTCTTGCACTCAAAGAAAACTACTTCGAATACGAAGGGAAGCTCTATCTCCAGAAGTACGGCACTTTGATGGGGAGCGTTTTCGCCCCCAGCATAGCGGGCCTGTACGTATTCAATTTTGAGACCAAACATCTCCTCAATAACAATTTACCACGCATTCCTCAAATCAAATTTTATAAACGATACATTGATGACATCCTACTGATCTGGGAGGGATCAGAAGAATCGCTGGCCTCCTTCTGTGAATGGATCAACACGTGTGACCCCAACCTCAGGTTCACACACAGCTCAGACAGGCACCAGACCACCTTCCTGGACCTAGACATAAAAGCAGCATCAGGAGGCCTAATGAGCAAGACTCACTTCAAACCTACGGCTCGTAATTCTCTACTACACTTTACCAGTTTTCACCCCCGAGCCCTCCGCGAAAACCTACCATATGGCCAATTCCTTAGTCTCCGCAGAAACTGCAGTGACACCAAGGATTACAAGGTACAGGCAACGGATCTTTGCCACAAGCTGCACCAACGAGGTTATCCACAAAACATAACCAAGACAGCCAACAAGAGGGCCAGAAACCAAAATCGCGATGGCTTACTAGAAAACTACATTAAAGAACCTACAAGTCCGCCACTCACATGCGTGACCACCTACAATACGGTGACCAACAAGGTTGCCCAAATTATTAGAAAGAACTGGAGAATCCTGAACACAGGCAATCTCAATTGGGAACCTCCCCTAACAAAAGAGCCAGAATCATTAAGGACACCATAGTATCTACCAGACCTTCCCCCCTTCCCAGACCAGCCAACACGGTCCTGAACGCCTGGGGCCTTCCTAACATCAAAGGGCATTTCCCGTGCAGCAACTGCAGTGTCTGCCACATCAACGAGACGACCAAACACCTGAATCTGGAACCTGGTAAAACATGGGAACTACGCAAGCACACGAACTGCAACACAGAAAATGTTGTGTACCGGATAACTTGCCCATGCAACCTCATCTACATTGGCATGACCACTCGCAAAATAAAAACTAGGATCTGTGAGCACCGCAGCACAATACGCTGCAAGAAAAACACCACGAAAATGACCAACCATTTCCTAGAAAAAGGCCACACGACTAATGATATGAGATGGGTGGTTCTGGAGGCTTTAGACCACAACCTACCGAACATCCAGAGTCGACTCTTGGAACAAGAACAAAGATGGATATACCGTCTGTCTAGCCATACCACTGGCTTAAACGACAATATCCCGTGGAACAGTCTCAGGAGATCCTAACCCCACTTATTCAACTACTGGCTTGGCCTACTGTAGCCACCAAGCATTGATCCCTTTCCGGGTATCTAGTCTTTCGCATGCCTGGCAGAACCACCAGCTCCCTATTTTGCCTTATGTCACCTTGGCGCTCGCGCACATTAGCTTTTGCCTCTCCTTGTCATACTTAATCATCGGCACTAATACAGCCATTAATGCCCACTCCCCACCTGGCATCTATGTGCCCACATGCCCGGCGCTGTTTCTCCTCCAATTGGCCTGCCGCCACTCCAGCGCTGCACTATGGCCCTATTGCGCACGCGCGCCTGACTAGCCTCTTCCAAGCATGCGCGGTAGACTCGTTTCTTTCCACGCATGCGCGTGCAGCCAACACTCCGGCTCGGCACTTGCACAGTCTTCACTTTCCAGCCCGCGACCTCAGGTCAGCCAGCACGTACCCCATGGAGTCAATTACTATTTAATCTCCCACCACCATGGATCCCTCACCATCCGGGACCCGGGAGACCTCGGTAGGTGCCATGCGGGTGCAGCTCCACGATCAAGTAAGGTGACGCGCGCTGTTCCTCGGTGGATTGCATTTGCTATCCACGTCCCGCCTCTCATGCCTGCCATTACCTTTCTCCTCACAGAACCTGTGACTCGAGGAGCGCACTCCTCCCGCTTCCTGAGCAGCGATCGCACTCAGCCATAGTGTAACTTCTTTTCTTACTTCCCCCCAGCGCGTCGCACAGGGGTACACCACCCCTCATACCCAGCACCTAGCAAGCAACGCGCACTGCCACTCGGCAAGTTAAACCTACTAGCGTTCACTGGGTCCCTACTGTGACACAGCCCGACCATTTTAGTCAGTGGCCTCAAGGTAGCACCATTCAATTTGCCTGCTGTACTCACTCACCAGGCACCCTACGTGCATAGTTTGCACTCCTATCTGTTCTATTGCTTGATTTTATTGCTTGTTTTGTCTTGCTTATCACCACTTTGTCTATAGAGTCCACAGGGGGACCTGCGTCCTCTTAGCATTTGCTAGTGATTTGCCCTCGACAAACCCCTTCTAGCAGCATGCCACACAAGCACAGTGTGTGTGTTGCCACAGGTACGACCGTCCGAAAGTGTTGGTTTCCTCACAGCACGTAAGATTGCATTTTATAGTTGCTGCGACACTCAGCACAATATGTCACTGTTATACATGTTTCTGTGCTGTCTTCTTCCTCCCACAGGTCTTTTTTCGCTGCGGTGTCCGCAAACTTGCAGACACCTGGTCCACACACCTTAGCGAGTGTGTAGGTAATTAACCTTTTTAATTTTTTCACCCATCACGTGGCACCCTTCACTTTGCCACTCAATGCACTCACTGGTCCTGACGAAAGCCCCTGATATCTCGATGAGGGCTGAAACATGTAGACCTACAACACATACAACTATTAGAAACTAATTTCTTTCGTAGTTGCACCACATAGTTTTATTTTTAACATATCCTGAGCCGCCAACAATAAAATTTCCCACGGCAAGGATTCTCAGAGATATTTTTAAACCTTCACTACATCACACCCTTGCACCACACCAGCTCCGCTGTAGTCAGGCGTCGTAGCACAACCGGGGGGCATTCGGCCACCCGGTTGGGACCCCAATGATGAAGCATGACACCAACTAGGTTGGTGTGTGAGGGGTCTTTTAACTTACCTAGTGGGTTCCCAAGCACTGTCTGACAGTGATCGTACCAACATCTTTGGGTTCGTCCAACTTTGATAAAGCTGATATATATACAGGGGATACGGACGCACCCTACGCCTCCCTAGCTCTCTCATTGTTCTCTACGTAAATACTCTTCAGCCATACACCAGAGAGAGAGAGACAAAACAACTGAAATCCTGGAGACAAAATCTTCTTTATATTCTTTTTCTTATGCAAATAACATACTCGATAAAACATATGAAAATATATCAATAGACGGTTCCACAAATAGGATGTGCAAGAAAAAATGCACATGTGCGGGGTGAGTGGAGGAAGGGAAAATCATAAAGGAAACCGTTTTAGATCATAGTATCATAACTTTGCGCAAACAGTACTGGTTACCAGGATTCTGAGAAGGGTAAATCAGTGTTCTTAGGCCTGTCTACAAAACAATAACATTATTCATTGTCCGCTTAACAGATTGATGCTACTATTTTTATAATACATCATCCAATCTCGGGAATGACAAGTATGGTGTATTTAGGCCATGGCGTAAGAGACGTCAACGTTTCGACCCGACCTAAGCGGTGAGGGTAATTTTAAACATCCGCGTGCGGGTCTTAATCAGGACAGTGGAAATTAAAGAGACTACCTATATATACCTATATTTACATAAGCTCGCACTGGCTTGTTATGGCAGAGAGTGTGTAGTTATTGTGAGTACAACCCTTGATTTTTTTGGGCATGGTACATGCTTTACATCTCCCACACTTAAAATGGCCCATATCAGGTGGTATCTGCCATAGGGTGGAAGGATTCTTTGTAATAGATGTGGGGAGCAGGGATTTAACCACATGGTCCCTTATGATTTTCCCCTTTTAAAAAGGTGCGCATAGGTGGGTTGGGGATGCCTACATCCGCGGCCACAAGATGCGTGTGATGGTTGATAATTTTCCTGACCTCATTGCTTCGTGTGCAAAATGTGGTGACACAAATCATGCCTTCCTGTTCTTGAACAAGTTTTTGTTTGGGTTCCAGACGAAATTCCCTGCGGCAGAACCATGCTTGTTTACAAACTTTTTTTAAGTAGTCTTTTCAGGTCATCTGATTCATTAAAAAACAATCCTGTTTCTGGCTACAGTTCCTCTGTAACCTGAGAAACTGACCAAACGGTAGATTATCCCTAAGGGGGATTTTCGGCGAAGGATCACAGCACCACACCGGTTTTCCAAAGATTAGTGCTGTAATTAGACCAAAGTGCAAACATAACGGTAGAGGACGGTCTATGCGTTTCGGCGCTCAGCCTTCCACTGGATATATATATCGTCACACTATCCCTTTCGACAAGGATTTCCTCACCGCACCCGCTGCTCCGTATTTTGTAAAGCAAAAATGATCACAATTCGCCCATTAGTAGTTCAAGGGTGTTTTAATTTCCAAAAAGCTGCCAGCACACAACCTCAACGCGTTTCAGTCTCAGCTGAAACCTTGCTCACGGGGAAAACGACAAACACAAAGCGGCTTTACCTTTCCGCAGCATTTAAACGAACATGACCTCACTTCCTATTGAGGCCGTCTATTGCATTCTGGTAATGGAAGTTTCGCATTTACTGAGTTGTCGTTTAACCTTGATACCACATTTTAAAGTTAAAATCACATTATGGCAACAAACTTGCTTGAGGACATTTCAATTATATAATTTCTTTTGTAGGCAATGCTTGTTACAGACTGCGTCGCATCAAGTCTTTTCGTCATTACAATATGTATTATATTTACAAAACGAAGAAAGAATATCAGTAATTGAAAATTATTGGTGAGTAGATACATTCCCGTGGCTTGAACCCTGGCTGCCTATTTACACTAGTGATACTTTATCGTGCTGCGCTATTCGTTCTCATTCGTTTTTATCCCCTCTTAAAGTTCCCAATGTTTATTGCCCTACACAGTATTCTCAATATCAAACCCAGGCAACTAGCCAATGGGTTGATGTTCTCGTCAGGAGTGTACACTTTACATCCTGGTACGTTACCTGGCTTATGATTTTCGAACAGTAACAAAGAGGGGGCAGGTCTTATCTATCCCCATGATGTTATAGTACTGGTTCTGCGCTACCATGATTTCTTGCGCTCAAGTGCTTGTTAAATTAATCATGCCCTCCAGTGGGCCGGCACTTTATTTATACACCTAATGGGTTATGCCCATGTATTCCTTCAACTTCACCACTCCTTTATTGCTACTATCATTGTCAGTGATTTCAACAAATGTTATCCTTCATTATGAATTCATGCCTTACAGTAACCATATATTATATATCATACCTTCATTAATTCATGCCATAAGCACCATGGAGGTTTCATTATAACATATATAGAGTTAAAAGCGCATATAAGGGAGGTTAATGTTCATGTCATTGTTGTAAGTTCATAAACTAATATTCAATGTCACTTAATGCACACGGCATCATGCATTGTCCATTCTCATTAGATCAACGTACTTTTGTGTGCATCAAAAATGTGAATGAAGCTCCTCATCTTGATTTAACCCTCTTGGGGTCAGAGTTCGTAAATGAAGTATGTGTCTAGATTCCTTTTGCCGCAAGAGTTTTTCTCTGTCTCCACCGCTGGCTTGTTGTTCCACCTTTTCCACGGCAAAAAAGGTTGGCAATTTCCAATTCCCACAGTGTTCTTTTTCCATATATTTTGCTATGGCATTACTTCTATCGGTGTTCACTGTTGCCCTAACATATTCTAGTATTCTTTTTTTCAGATCGCATATGGTGCTGCCCACATATCTGAGCGGGCAGGGACACTCCACCTTATATATATTACAAATTGACTCTTACAGGTTATTCTCTGTTTAATTTTCCATGTTTTCTATTGGCCATTTCTATTTCTTTTATGTTTTTGGCTATGGTACATACTTTGCAACTGGTGCATTTGTAAAATCCCATGCTTTGTAACCACGTTGTCTGTTTTGTTTTATTTCTGAAGTGGCTATGTACCAGCATATCCTCTAAGTTTGTTGCTCTGCGGAATGTCACACTAAGATTATCTCCCACTATTTTGGCAACTGTGGGATCCAGGGTTAGGATATTCCTATTTTTTCTTAGTATGTTTCTTATCTGTTTGTTTTCTGTGGAGTATGTAGTGATCAACCTTATTTCCTGATTAGTCAAATCCATGTTAGGGGGATGTTGTTTTTTGGTGATCAATTCTGAGTGTTCCAATTTTGCTGTTTTTTGTTGGCATGCTGCAACCAATTTTTTATTGTAATTTCGCCTTTTGAATCTTTCAGATATTAATCAGCTATGTTTTTTTGCCATTCTGATTCCTGTGAGCATATCCTTCTTGCTCTCAAAAATTTGCTGTATGGAATGTTGTTGGTTAAGCTCTTTTGGTGATAGCTCTCCGCGTGGAGGACGGCATTAGTGGCAGTTACTTTTCGATGTAATGTTGTGTGAACCTCATTTTAGCTGATGTAAACCTCTGTGTCTAAAAAGATAACCCTTTCATCACTGATTGTATATGTATATTTAAGACCAGTCTCCGTGTTGTAGAGGATGGCGAAGTATTCTGCGAATTCCTGTTTAGTACCATCCCAGATGATAATCAAATTGTCGATGTATCGTAACCATTTGACTGTTTTGTTTACATATCGATCATTTTCTGGGTTCCAAGCAATGCTACATTCCCACCATCCCATTGTCAAACAGGCGTAGCTTGGGCTAAAAGAAAAGCCCATAGCCGTCCCCTTTACTTGGCGGTAGATCTCGTCACCAAACATAAAAATATTTTCCGTTATCAACTCCAGTAGCATTTTGTTGTGGTCAGAGAATTGGATGTTCCGCTCTTGTAGGAAAGACTCAGTGGCTAGTAGGCCTATCTCATTACGGATATTTGTATACAACAATATCACGTCCATGGTTACCAGATGGTAAGTTGATGCCCATGGGGTTTCCTGTAGATGTCATACTAAGTCCCCCGTATCTTGAAGGTATGATGTTAATTTTACGACATATGGTAAGAGAAAGGTATCCAAATAGTTAGCCATTGGTTCAAGTAGAGCCCATTTCGCCGAAATGATAGGTCTGCCTGGTGGTCTAGTGTGGTGCTTATGAATCTTGGGGAGAAAGTAAATGGTCGCAATTTTAGGATGGTTAACCGTCAGATATTTCATTTCATCATTATCTAAGAGATTGTTATCTTTCCATGTTAACAATTTCTGATCCAATTCCAGTTTAAATTTCTTGGTAGGATTTTCTTTCAGCCGTTCATAATGTTCTCTATTCCTCAGTTGAGAATGAGCCTCTACTATGTGGGTTTCCTTGTCCATGACAATGTTCCCGCCTTTGTCTGCCATTTTTATCTCAATTTCCTCACATTTTTTCAAAAGGAATAGTGCGACGATAATTGGAACGACTCGGTCCTGCCGTACTCCAAAACACACCACCAGAGAGGCGCCCAGCAGTCCGGAAAATGGGACTATGCGGAAAGTAATAAATATATATATATATATATATATATATATATATATATATATATCTTTATTTATTTATTTATTTATTCCTTTTTTTTTCCCGTCTCCGTTCACTCGCTGGATGCTCCAAAAAAACGGTTCCGGACCACGGAAGTAAGTGCAAATTTCTTTATTTGGTGCAAATCAAGTCGGCATAACGCGTTTCGGCTCTCTCGGGAGCCTTTATCACATGACACAGTTCTGCATTCCCATTGATCTTTTAAAGTGACCAGTGCAAGTGTAATTGAATTCACATGTGCAAAATCCGCCATACACATAGAAAAGTTACTTATGTATTTTTTTCAATTCTATTATTTTCTCTCTCTCGATTGTAGTTTTTTGCTTAATTCCAATTCAAGGACACACAGAATTTTTACAATACACAATTTGGCAAAAATTATGTCACTAAATTAATTGTTGCATATAACCAAATCCAAATGCGTTATTCCATCACGGCATTTGGCAATGGACTTTATATAAGCATCCTCTCCTTTTCCGTTTTTCTTATAAATGTCTAGCGTAAATACATGTTAGTAATAATAAAGTGCTCTTGTGTTAAAGTGCAAAAGTGCATATCACCTAAACCCTAAGTGAATGTAAAGGTTGACACCAGTCACATTTATCTGTATGAATACATTTCCATTTATATTATTTTTGGTGCATGATATTGGAGCCCCAATATACTGCGTTAGGGTTCAAGCCCCTTGTATGTTTATATCGTATCGGTTTGCTGGTTATATGGCATTAGATATAATTTATTAATTTATTTATATTTGGATTGCAACTTTAAATAAGTTGATGCCACTAATATCGGTATAAATTCCAGATGGCAAATGTGTTACTTGGATAGATGGATATGTTTGTGCAAAATTGCAAGTTTTATCAAATAAATAAATTATTAATTTATGTGCAAAATGTGTAAATCCATATTGCATTGTGCAACATAACCATTGGGTCCCTCTTGTGTTATCAGATACAGTAAACAATGTATAGAAAATGTAAAATATTAAATGTAAAATATTATTGATTAAATCATTCATAAATAACTAATCAATATATAAAATCATAGTAAAATACCAGATTTTAAAACATCACTATACCATAATAAACCGTAAATGAAAAAACATGCATAAGACCCAGGCTAAAACTTTGCATTCATATAAATAAATAAATTTGCTTAAAATGCCCATTTGCGGATACTCCTAAAAAAACAGATCATAAACATGTATACAGATCCTTGGTTACGTTCAGCCCTGTCGGATGTTGGGAATTCAGTTCTAAAATATATCTAGTTTCCAACTGACGTAACCGTTGTTCCCTATTGCCCCCTCTCCTGCTTGGTGGTACCGTATCAATCACAAAATATCTGAGCTCTTGGCTTTTGGAGTCATGTTTGCTTTTAAAATGGCGTGCCACTGGATATGTGTTGTCGTGATTGTTAATCGCCCTGGGGTGTTGTAAAATTCTTTTGTGCACCTGTAATTTGGTGCTCCCTACGTATTGTAGGTTGCAAGGGCAGATTAAAACATATACAGCATATTCAGTCTTGCACGTCAGAAGTTTATTTATTTTTGTGCTTCTGGTGCTGAACGGTGTCATGCATGTTTTCTGATTTTCACCTTGCTGGAACACCTTGCAGGTTTTACACCTGAAAAAGCCCTTATGTGTCTGTAGCCAATTTGTATTCTCAATGATCTCTGGGCTAGTTTTCACCAGTTCATCCCGCATTGATAGACCCCTACTAAAAGTGATAGATGGTCGAGTCGGTAGACTCTTACCAATGATGGGGTCACTTGGTACCATGGGCCAGTTACGTGTTATGAGCGATTGGAGTTCCTTGTGTTGGTGACTGTATTGTATGATGATTCTAAAGTCTTTACTGGTTTCACTGTCACCATCTGGAGGTTGTATTGTAGAGATTACCTTGCTAGGGTGCTTTGATGAAAGTAATTCAAACCTGTCCTTGCATATAGATTTTAGAATAGCGCTGTCTCACATTTCTAGAGTATCCTCTCTCAAGAAACCTCACAATACTACTGGCCTGAACTTCCCTTAAATCTTCATCATTGCTGTGGATGCTCCTTAGCCAAAGCATCTCCCCGTTGGAGATACTATTGGTACTGCCATCCCTATATATATATATATATATATATATATATATATATATATATATATATATATATATATATAATATATATATATATCGCCAGTATATAGTTAGGACCGTGTTTCCATAGGAAATCCGCAACATTCTATTTTGAATAACTTTGGCGCCGATTGACGAATCCTCGCGAAATTTTCAAAATAGGCGGGGCGCTCCGCTCCTACCCTGAAAGTCTCGGGAGGGGGGGGGGGGATTCGTCAAGCGGGGGCTGAGAAAAAGGGGGGGGTCCCAAAACGCATTTTTCCCATGCATTTTTCCATAGGGACATTTAGTTCAAGCTACAGCCCAAACGGCTGAACAGAATTTATAGAAATTTGGCAGAGAGGTCGTCTTCAGGTCAGGGATGTGCCTTTTGAAGGTCTCGTGTAAATCTGTTCAGTATTTCCTGAGAAAATAGCAATTAAAAGCATATATATATCTATAAGCGCGCACCGTGTGCGTACGGTGGGAGCACCCTGCCGAGCGCGAGCCTAATTCTGATTGGTGGTTACATGACAGTCAACGTTCGAATCGGTCGAAATCAGGAAGTGTCGGCCGCCATTTTGTTTGTTTTCAGTGCGAGAGAAAAGGAAGGTGGCGAACGTGAAAACGGGGCAGGGTGGACAGAGCGCTGTGTATGCCCGAAGAACCACTGCCGCCGGCCCGTGTCCTGAGGAGAGCTGCGTATGACAATTGCACCGCCGCCGGCCGGGGACGTGAGAGCGCTACAGGAAAAGTGCTGCCTGGCCTAATTGCACCACCACCGGCTCGGGGCCACCGAAAACGCCCTGCCTGCATCTGTGCGCTCCGTGGAGCCAACACGCACCAAAACCGCGAAATCACCAGAGTGCGGCGTGAAACTTACTGGCAGAGTCATGGTACGAGAAAGCGAGCCATACACGAGGAACGTGGCCTAGCAACCAGGCTTCCCTGGGACGCATCGTCAAGGAGGAGGAAAATCGCCGCAGGATGTCACCGCCGCATTACTAGGGAAGCTGCGCTCGGGTTGGACGAGGATCACCCCAGCATTCCCCGGGCAGTAGTGACCAGGAGAGCGTTTGTCTGCCCAGAGTGCCGGTGTCGACAGGGACTGCGAACCCCCCACGGTTAGGTAAGGCTCGCATCGGCAGTTTAAGGCTGCGGGCCGGACGTATCAAAAGGCGCCTCCTTTGCACGGTCAGGTTTAAGCAGCTGTAGGAAGTAAACACGGATGCTTAAGAGTAGGCCGCAGTCCCAGCGCACAGACCCGCTGTCTTGTAAATACAAACGGGCATTAAACGAGCACTTGTTTCCCTTGTTCAACTACATGGTGCCGGACGAGTTTTATTCTGTTTCAGAAAATAAGAACTGTGCGCCCGAACATTCTCTCCAGACCATCCCCCGTGTCCCTTTTGTGCCTCTCGTTTAATAAAAGCATCAACTTTCACTCTTGGGGAGGGACGCCATCTTGGTCCCCACACGGGCGAATGGTCGCTGCACGTGGCAGTGACCCTGCCAGTGGAGAGGTTCGGTGCCGGCCCAGTGCTGACCGCGGATCGTCTGAGGGTAACCGGGTCGTGTCTGACTTGAAGCCACGGTACTTGCCAGAGACCGGAGAGTGGGAAGTGTCCACTATACGAGTTGTCGTGGGGTTGTGTGGCGGCTGCAGCGACACTCCTGTTCTCACTATCTCTGCCATCAGAGGAGTCCACTGCACACTGGGTGCATCCTTCTCTGCTGGCTATCACGAAATATTGATGAAGTGCTCGGCCGCGCCTGCTACACAGCTTCCAGGTTTAAGGTGGGGTAATCCCAAATTCATAATACAAAACAGGAATGCACTTTTTATTTTTAAACCATCCATGTGTGTTACTTATAACGGTCAGTTTTCAGCTTTCTCACAGCGATTACTGTTGTATAATATGAAAACTCGTACCATAAGTCAAAAGGCCACCACCAGTTCACCGGTTCACACAGCGGAAACACAGACACACGCACGCGCACACGTAACCAGTAATGCTCGTGCTGACAGAAACGTGTGCAAAAAACAAACACAGGTACAAATAATAAAGAAAAAAGAATACGCCGCCGGGGAGGAGCCAAGATGGCGACCGGGACGGCAGCGTAGACTCCCGGCTCCGTGAACCTCCGCACCCCGCACGGATATCCTGCACGAGATCCTCAACCTGTGCTACGCGGTCGTGTTTCTGAAGGAGAGTGGCCCCCGACTGAGTGACTCCGAGGTTTCTGGCTGCGGTACCGCCGGAGAAATGAGCATCTGAACTTTGCGGCCTGTGCGGCCCCGGGGCCGGGACCTCGAGTGGACGCCGTGGCCGGGTGGCAGGTCAACAACAGCGGTCTGTTGTGACGGGGTGGAGTCGGTCCACCGAAGCGGTGCCAAACTCGGCCTACATTTCGTCGTGGTCGTTTCTATTGTCAAGCGTAGCGGACCGGGTGCATGCCCGGGGGTGCAGCTCTCAGATCCTCCGGTGGCTGACCCTGCCTTTGATAGTGAGCTGCCCGGCCGCCGCCCGTATCCTGCCCGGATCATTGCGGGCCGCCCCCGGATTTCTACGGGAGCTGGTCCGTGGTGGGGACGACTGTTGCCCGTGACCACGCAACGGATAACTATTTGCCTGCCCCCGGAACCAGGTCACCGGCGACGTGGACATCGAGGCGCTTGTCCCGGGGTCCCGGCCCCGGCGAGGGTCGGGCATACTTGGCGGCCATCTTGTTGCGATGAAGCCTACCATCCTGTCCGCTGGGTCGCAGCGGGCTTGTGAGGGTGCGACTTTTGGGAGTGTGGCGGCGCGATCCCAGAGAGCTGTGCTGGGGTGCGGCGACCTCCTCGAGGCCCTTGGTGCTCTTCACTCCTCCTTGATCCATGGTGTTGGGGTCTTGGGGAGTAAGCTCAACGGTGTGGCGTCGGCGTTGGAGCAATGGCGACCCGCCTGTCCGCACGTCCACAGGGACTACTCACACTGCGCACAGGAGGAAACTTTGGCGGCCACCCCTGAGGTTAGTGCACAGCTGGACGCTCCGGCCAGTATGCTACAGTGTGTTCGTCCAGTTGGGGGCCTGATCTGTCCCGGAGGCGCTGGCCCTGAGTGGGATGTGGTGGCCTCGTCCCGTACGTGCCCTCCTGCGACCCAAGGACAACTCCAGCAACTATTGTCTTCTTTGGCTGCTTCTGCCTTCCTGGACCTTGAGTGCAGTGCATATCCTGGGGCAGCACTGGGAAGCCTGTTTCTCCACGCTGCGGACTGTGTTGATGCTCAGAGACTTCCATCCCACCTGTATGCGTCGCTTCTCGGACGTTTTTGGACAATCCTCCACCTTGGAACATTGGATATGGTGCTGGGTCGAGGGGTAGGCATGGGCGGAATTCCAAAGAGTGGTCAGGGATAAGGCTGATCCTTCAGGGGTGGTCATCTAGTGGACGGGCGGGCTTAGGGGTTGCGTGCTCTCCTGGCGTAGCTAACAGCATAATAGGTGCATAATGCTCCCCATCTTTCTTTGAGAAGATCGATTTTGTGCTGTTTATTGTTCACCTTGGGGGAAACTTACCGTGCGGGAGGGAGAAGCAGGGGGTATGTTTTGGGGGCCCTCCTCCAGTTTATTAATACCCTCTCTACCCCCCCGTCTGGTGGGGTTCTTTTCCTACTTCTTTTTCCCTATTCTTCTATATTTCGGGTCTGGTTCCGGGGCGACAGGCACACTGCTGGGGGGGGGGGCCGTACTCATCTGCAGAGGTGCAGGGTGGGGGGTTGGGGGAGGGGATTCTTTAGTCTTTTCTCTCTTTTTCCATGGCCTCCTTTTTCTTCTCTGTTTCTTTTTGTTTTTCTTTTTCTGGGATCAGCGTGATACACTTCCTTTGCTATGACTCGCTGCCGCTCCATGTGTACCACAATTTCCGGGGTGCTTTCCGGGAGTTCTGGCCGGGGACTGCAGGCGCCACTGCTTACGATATTCTTCCCCATCCTGATGTTCTTGTGTTTGCGCCATTGACCTAACAGATTGCCGTAAATCGTTTCTGTCTATTACTCTGCATAACTGTAATTGCTGTTTGGAAATTGTCTGGCACCTGATCCTTCTGCCTTGTTTTATCATAAAATGAAAACCTTTTTCTCCTGGTGCCCTACCTACGCTGTTCACAATATTGGCATTACGATTCTCCTCCCCGAAGTGCTGCCTGTGTTTACATTTGCCTGTTTTTGCTCTAATTGCTTAGCGGCCGGCCCCGGGGGGTTGTAGGCCCATACCTGTTCGTGATTGAACTGTCAATAAAGGTTTTCAAAAAAAAAAAAAAAAAAATACGCCGCCACACTTAAACAGAGACGGGCACGCAAACATGCAGGCACTAAAAGGCGCTTACAGTCACAAGAACCGTAAATACACAAACAGCAACCTCACCTCCGACTAATCGCACAGTAAACGTGCACAGCACAGTCGCCTTCTTTAATGGTGTTTGTTATGAACGCTTATGTGCACCTTGGCACACAAGGGGGCAGTGTTTATAACTGAACACTATCCAGGATGGTGGCAGTTGGTTTCCAATGGTCAGATTGCATTCTGGGGACGAGGCAGAGTCAGTGGTCACTATTGACACGGATTGGTCAGACAGGGTGCGTGGCCAAAACTGGCTCTGGTCACACGTAGACCTACAGAAGAGGCAGAGGGAGGGGCCATTATTGCCTTTGGCAGTCAATGTATTTGTGTCAGGGAAGCTTAAACGATAATATGTGGTCATTGCCGTGTTGCCCTCGACCTGCACGAGGGACGGAGTTAGTGGGGTGAGGGGGCTCCCGATGTGCTTGTGTAATCACTTCAAGGGCGCACTTACACTTTCACTTTGAGGAATTGTGGGAAACGCTTAACCGGGATTCGGAGGCAGCGCGTGGCAGGCAGGGGATTCATCACACAAGCGCAAACTGTCCAGGTAACCACAGTGTAATAGAGCAACGTACTCTCAAAGTGAGCGCGCAATCACAGACACGCGGGAAACGGAGACAAGACAGGCAGACAGATAAGTATGCGAAAAGACAGTTTAGCGGACAACAGGCACCTTCCTCTCAGGCACACAAGCCAAAAAGGGAGGCAAGCAGGAGCAAAGGTGTTGAGAAAGATGGGCAGGCAGGGCAAGCAAACAGGCAGGAAAACGAAATGGGCACGCAGATAGGCATGCAAGGGGAAGAGGCATGCAGACATAGAAAGGCAGAGAGAGAGTCGAGCAAGCAAATCGGGCGGGTAGCCTGTATGATGACTAACAGGAAGAGGCTCAAACGAGCAGACAGGCTGGCGGATTTGGTAACTCATGTTTCTAAAAATGTTGGCGGAGTGACACATAATGCTCAGATACCACCCCGCTGCCCGGGCCGGATCCATATTGTATAGCACTCCATACTACTGCACTGACCAGTTACATACGGCCCAGCGCCCCAGCCACAGCTACCTTACTGATTAGAGACCCTTAACACTTTCAGACTAGGCTACATACTTCCTAGAGCCACACACAGCTCCCTGAAGCGGATACTTACGACCCTAAGCCCTACACAGCTCATTGGGCAGATGATATTCAGAAGAGGGCCCGTGCTGCCTCCATATCACCCAGAGCCCTATAACTCTCTCCGAGCTGGTTACATAGTGCGCAGCTTCCAGAAACGGCCACGAGGCCCTTACACCGCTCCCCAGGCAGATAACAACGAAACGGATCCCCGGGACGGTGACAGACTGCGTGTACGCCCCAAACACCGCTCACCGGTGCAGGTAACACCACCGAACGCCCCATACAGCTCTCAAGGGCAGATCCGTCACATACAGCCCCGAGTTCTCAATTTCTGTCTCATAGTTTTCATATTACAGTTCAAAATCACGAAACAGCCGGTACCATCTGCCCAGCGATCCATGGAGCCCGGTAAACCAGCCTAGAATGAGTATGCGGAGACTTTCTGAGCACCAGCAACGTATCTCACGGGGTGACGGGGCAGAGGGGTGACCCAGCCTTGGAAGCGTGTCATTGCGCAATGTTGGGCTGTCTTTACCTTAAATCTGACTTCGCCAACTTTACTGCAGAACTTCCTTCACTGTCTTTACTTCTAAGGTACCTTAACCTGTCTTCACCGTCTATAATTATAAGCATTCCCACCAATGAGTGTTCGGGCGTTTACCATTGATGCCGTGACCACCGAGCTGTAAATACCACGGTTGCTAGTCACGCTCTGCTGTGTTTACCACCTGCCTCACTACAGTGAATTTTCCGCTGAGCTGCCCACAACGCTATTTCCCTCCCTTGCCACCCTGCTGTGTCTGGGCTCATCCTTATCCACCCAGCTGGAGCCGGGGCCATGTTGATCTCTCTGCAGAATGGGTCCAAAGGGTGCACTTTAAGAAAGTGTTTCAGCTGAATCATAAAGTGCTTTCTGGGCTGGATCACTGAAAATTCACCATTTTCTACAGTCGTGGTCACTATTTTGAAACTTTTTATTTTGAAGTTTTCGCACACCCTTTTTGTTGATTGTATCTTTTGACGTGAACTTCACACCCTCTTTGGAAATGAATGCATTCACCCCCACCGCCAACCTCTCCGGGCACGGTTTCACTACTTTGTTCACTCCAATTCGGCCCCTGGCAGGCACAAAACTGAAAAGGCGCGTAGTTTGCAATGTAGACCCGGATTATTTTCGAAACAAATATCACGTAACCCCTTGTTGTCCACCTGCAGTTTGTCTGTGCTGTGCAACCAATTAACACCGAGGGCCTGCGAGGTGCAGAGAGAAGAAACATAATTCGGTGGAAATAAAGTTGAAGCAATTGTGAATAGTGCCATGAATCTCCCCGGAAGGGAGTAAATGTGTCCCGGGGGTTGGACGTGGATGGAACGGCAGTCCTCGCGCTCAGCAAATATGGCATTTATGGCAGAAAATATTTTCAAAACAATAATACGTTAATTTATGTACGCGTGTGTGAAAGAGTTGTGTGGGTGTGTGTGTATATATTAATATTTTTATATATATATATATATATTCACTTAAAAAACCATAGGTTTCACACACATTATAGTTAGGATTTAGCATTTAAAAACCTTGCAAATTCACTGAAAAAACCAAAGGTTTCACACACGTTATAGTTAGGAATTGGCATTTAAAAAACCTTACAAATTCACTGAAAAAACCATAGGTTTCACACACGTTATAGTTAGCTGGACATTTCTCTCGTAAAAAACCATTGAAATTCCCCCGTTATAGTTAGTTCAGCTCACTATAACTCGCGCGACCGCAATCCACTGCTGATGACGTCACATGTTACATCATTCATGACATGGTCAGTGACATCACTCATGACATCACTGATGACATCTCAAATGACATCACTGATGACGTCACTGATGATGTCATCCAGTGAATGTTTAATTTTCAAATTTTTTAACAAATATAGGGAAAGGCCTGTTAAAGAATGAGTGGGTGTGTATATATATATATATACACATCGATGTAGCGTCTCCAAAGCTCAACATTACATCTGTATAGATTTTGGACACTAAATATGTGACAATGCTCATGGTTATCCATATACAAAATAGCCAAGTCAGGTGTGAATCCTGCTCCCATTGCTACCCCTTTTATTTGAAGATAATGTGCCCCCTGAAAGAGGAAAAAGTTCTTAGTCATGGCAATTTCTAACAAATTATTAGGAACTCAGTCAGGACTTGAATGAGTCTAGGTCTGTCATCCAAGACTGTTCTGATTACATTCCTTTTTGGAATACTGGTATAAAGTGACAATATGTCTATGGTTATCAGCAGTTGTTGTTTGGAATCAAATGTCAAATTATATACCAGTGTGATGGTTTTCATAGTGTCCCTTAGGTAGGACGCAGTACATTCCACCCTGGGATTAAGAACTACGTCCACATGCTTGCATAATGGTTCCAAAATGGAGCCACAGCCTAAGATTATGGGTCTGCCTTGTGGATTGGCCATACGTTTATGAATCTTGGGTAATGTATATATGGTGGGCTTCCTGGGCTGTGTGTTGTTGAGGTAGCTATGTTCATACATCGACAGGAAACCCTCCTCTAGGCTTACATCTGTGGCCCTCTTAATAATGCCTGAAATATCTTTAGTAGGGTCTGCTCTGAGTTTCCTGGTATTTTCTTCCACCTCCAATTGTGTTAAAAATCTCAGTCTTGTAGTTTGCAGTATTTTGGACCACTATAACTCCCCCCTTATCAGCAGGTTTTATGACTGTCTTTGTTATTTCTCAATGATTCAAGTGTCATGCATTCAGGTTTAGAGATGTTTTATTTGACATACTCTTTTTTAGACAGGAGATTCATGACATAAGGGGTGTGTGCTGAATAACACATTATGAGCAACGTTCTTTTCCCCAGCTCGACCAGCTGTGTGCAGGAGGATTGGCATTGCTCAAGGGAGAGCTGAAGTTGTGTCACTACCTGACTGGGAGTAGATGCAGTGTTTACAAGTTTTTCTTTGAGAACAGATACAAACCCCCCACCCAAATGGCTAGGTGGCCAGGCGAGTTCTAGGTTGCTGGCACAGTTCTCACCATCACAGGAAGTTGGCTTTCTTGTCTACTACAGGCGGTGGTCTGACCCTTTGTAGCGCTTATCTTTTTGATGCTGCTCTTTAGGGGCTCTCAGATTTTACCCTTGTGGAGTGGCACAACTCTCACCCTGGCAAAAAGCAGACTACTCCTGCTTGTCCTGCCTCGGCTCCTTTTCATGGAGCAGTGTTTCCCTCATTCAAGGACACCACCCCTGCCCTGTTTTGGGAGATGGCACTACCCGCCTGCTGAATGACACACGAGACAAAAAAATATATAGGGTCTTTTCTGTACCCAACCAGTAGATGGAGTAAGAACACACACTGTGTATCCTGAAAATTCATCGCATCGCAAAACTATTGTACAGGTAAGTAATCTTTTCCTTTAAATTATTAAATGACAATTTTATTTTTAAACCTAAAAGACAGACCATTAAATCTCATATAATTTCCTAGTATTTGCTGTTTCTTTTGATTAGAAATATTTTTATTATATTTTACATAAGTTAATGTTAAAGTAAATTGTTCATTTGCTGTTGAAGTAATATTAACTTTGTATTAATTCAGGATGTTTATTAATTTCAATTAACATTAACGATTTTTAACATGTTTAGCTATATGAAAATATTTGGTTTCAGCCATTTAAACGTTTGTAAATGTACTTACCTGTGAAGTAAATTACTCCTGATGTAAAGGGAGTGCAACATACTTGCAGTGTACTGACTCCTGATGTAATATTCCTGAAGTCAACAGAGCATACCTCCCTGGAATATCAGGAAGACCTTTTGACTGTCTATTCTCTACCTCTGACCCTCCATCTTAGCTACCACTTATTTTCTTTCCTTTCAAAATGGAATCCATTGTGGCCATGCCCACAAGCGACACTCAACACACGTGTTCCACCAATGCAGAGATATTCACACATGCAACATGAGTGAAGGATTCTGTTGTAGGGGACTGGAAGACAATTTAAGAAGTTTCGGCTAACCCACTTAATGCTGTGATTGGTGACTTGGTCCATCTGGACCAATTGGGGTTTATGCCAACAAGATCTAAACCAGAGTCACCTGCTTGTTGCTCTCAATAAACATATAGACTAAAAGAACCAGCTGCTCTTAGATGCTGAAAAGACGTTTAAATCCGCTAAATAGCCATTCATGTTTGCTGATTTGGAAAGGATACTTATAGGCACAGTGTACTGGCTAAAGTGAGACTTAATGGAGTGATGGCATCGCATTTTGGGAAGAGGAATTCTCCAGGGATGCTCCCTCCAGGCTAGGTGTTTTGATGAGGGCCTCTGATGAGATCCTGAATGTTCCTTTATGCATATGGCATACTATTGTGTTGTACTGTATTGCTCCAGACGACCAAGGCACGTTGTCCAGACCTATTGACAGTACTCTGTATTTGGAATACATTTGACAAAGGCAACCTTATTTTGCTGCATGGGCTAGACAACTCTGTCCTATTTTGATTGCCCTTTCCTGGTATCTTGGCAGGTCTTTAAATATCGGGGAATTTCTATATCCAGAGTTGAAGATGCAGGTTTGAATCATAACCTTTTACAGGCCCTGTCACTTTTCAAAGATGTGGCACACTGGGGAAATCTACCACTTTGTCTATGGAATTGTAAAGCCTTAGTTAAAATTATCTCCAGTCCCTGGTTCTTATTTCCTACCAACATGCCAGTCTGTATATATTCAGTCGTCCGTACATTGCTTTGTGATAGTGACTCTCAAGATAATCATTGACTACATAGAGGGGCAAGTGTAATGAGGATAGCACCCCTAGATTGAGAAAATATAACTGGATCTTGCACCTGGTAGTGCTGGATAAATAGACATCCTCTCCAGTACCAGAACCTTCCATAGCACTTGACTGACATGCCACCCAGGGAAGCCTAGAGGAGTACATGGGGAATGAATATCACATGGGAAATGAATATCATAATTAAATTGTGAAAGACTAGTGCAAGTAATATAGGGCGGCCAGAAGTCTTACCATTGGGGACACTGTTGTGGGAAATGTAATTACTTAAAGACCTGCAACATTTGAATGGCTAATCGAAATACCATAGAGGACACCCAGAGATTCAGATGCTTACAGCTGAACATACCCAAAGGTAATAGGCATCTCAAATGCAGTACACCCTGATTATATCCCCTTGGAGCAAAGGGTGCTCCTGGAACCGCTACCCACCAAGGCCATTTCTCCAATCTATAAAAAGTAAATTAATAGCATGCTCTGCTTCCCAAGGAGGATCACGAATAGATGAAAAACTGACCTGGGACCACTGGACAATGAATGAAGAGAAAAGTCACTCTAATACAAGAGGCAAGAGGCTATCCGATCAGAGTTTAGTCTGGTACACCTTAAAACACGAAATCACTTCTAATGCACGTAAACCCAGCTTAAAACCTTTTTGGTGGTAGGGGGGCGCACTGTGGTGAGTATATTTGGGCATGTGCCAGGGTAGTCACTTTTATTCATATTATATGGCTATGCCTCAGGGGGGTGGGGGCGTGGCTAACTGCCGAGCATGGAGGCCACACAGTAAGCAAGCTCCGCGCTCGTACCTACTAAATCCTGCCTAATCCTGGCAGTTTCGACTCCCAACGGCCATCGAACCTCCTGCCGAGGGTGCTCCCACGAGCCGGGGGGCACTCACCCGGTAAATCGCTGCTGAGCCCCGCTGGCCTCTCCCGATCACCGGGCTGGGCGTGGGTCACGGAGTCGGCGGCCTGTCCTCGAGGACGAGCTGAGGAGACGCCGGAACTGTAGTGGAGGCCGGGACCGAGTCCGGTGAGGCACTCCACATCCGGCCACCGCTGAGCCCCCCCAAGACCGAGGGGGGGGGGTGCTGTATGGGAGTGAGCAGCGCAATAATTGGACCCGGTCCGCCGAACGCTGAGACCCTAAGCCGGTAAGGCCCCGCAGAGCGGCCTGCCTCCCTCCCTGCTGGTCCGCGACTGAGCAGGGGTCGTTGGGGACCTGTGTTGCTGGCTGTATCGCGTCAGTCAGCCGCCTTTGGAGCGCAGGAGCCGGAACTAGCGGAACTACGCCATTACGGAAGACTCTGCACGCCTGCGACCCTGCCGTGCCAGGGAGAAGGTGAGGCTGCATGTGGGCCCTGCCGCGACCGGAGGCCTCGTCGCCAGACCCCCACTCTATGCTGGCTGGTAACATCTGCGGGGGTTCGGCTTTATTGTGGTCACTTGCGGCCTGGATCCTGCTGTGGTGGTCGGAGCCTGTCCCTGGTACCCCCCACCCACTGCCGCCCCCTAACTGAACGCTGTGACAGCTCCGGGGGGAGTGTTAATGGGACCACTCACCGTGCTGCCGATGGTGGTTGGGGGCTGTGATTGACGGCTGCAAACTGTGTGCTGGCCCGCTTCCCCCTCTATTGCCGCCCTGAACACTGTGTTCGTTGCTGGGCTCCGGCGCGGATCTGAGGCCGGCATACGACTGAACCAGCTTGCCGGGGATGGATTGGTGCGGATCTAGACTTGCTGCGCCACCCCGGTGACAAGGGGAGAACCTGTCTGAGTGCTTTGTGGCACCTCGCCCTGGCTGACCCAGTGTTCTTAGACCCACTGAGATCACCCTGCCTGCATGGATTGGCTGACCCTCCCTGCCCACTGGCCACAGTGCACAACGCTGAGACCACACCGCGGGGTTGGGCATGGAGACAGCTCTCAATAAGCCTGTACATAGGTACTCGGGGTGAACTGCTTTCCTGGGAGAACGTTTGAGGGGAGACATCTGCGGCGATGCTGCGGCCTCCTATCTGGACCCCCCACACTTGTGTAACACCGGGAACACGACACCAGAGGGGAGGGGCGCTACTGGCTGGTGTGAGATCGTGGAGGGCCCATGGCTAGGGCCTCGAAGATCATCCCCGACCCACACGCAGCTGCTGCATGGTGAGCCCTGGCAGGGCCTAGGCAATGGAGAGACCGCCCATTGACAGCTGTGTGCGGCCTGGCCATTACCTTTGGTGGTGGCCGGCTGCTTCTTTGGGGCCTGCGACTGGCGCCTCACGGCCACGCTACAATGGGCCACCCCAGGGCCAAGGGGACGGAAGCCGGCGTTGCTGACACACAACAGATCAATGACACTGCACCCACCACACACATTGCTAACAGTATCCCTCCCACTGACTCGGAGACCCCCCCCCCCCCCGAGACAAGTTGGACCTTATCCTGTTAGAGATACGCGACTCGCGAACGGCCATTGAGCGGCAACTTAGAACTCTAACTACGGGGCTCGCTCTCCTTAAAGACGACCATGACAAGCTTGCCGCGGTTGTCAAGGATAACAAACTCGCACTGACGGAACTGGTGCCACAACACAAGGATCACAGTGCACAACTTGCGCAGCTCCAAAAAACAGGTTGCTGGGTTACAGGAGAGGGCGGACGACGCGGAGGGACGTGCCCGGCGCAACAATATCAGTGTCATAGGCCTGCCGGAACGATATAAGGGAACAGACGCTACCAGATTCATGGAACAGTGGTTCAGGGACCATGTGGACCCGGAAGGCCTCTCAGAACTTTTCTGTGTAGAAAGGGTGCATAGGATCCCGACTGGCAGACCAGCTGCGGGGGCTCGCCCCAGACCCGTAATTGTCTAAGTCCTGAACTTTAGAGACCGCGACACCTTGTTGCAAAAGGCGAGAGAACTGTCCCAAATACAATACGAGAACCAGCGGGTATCCTTCTACCCTGACTACACTGCCCTGGTCCAACGCAAGCACTCCCGTTACCAAGACGCAAAGAAGAAACTCGGAGCACTGAACGTCAAATACGCACTGCTGTTTCTGGGCTAAGCTAAAAGTGATCCACGACCAAAAGACAGTTCTTTGAGACCCCTGAGGAGGTGGAAGAATGGCTCGAAATTGTTCCCTCCTGGTGGGTCTGGCCCCTCTTCGCAAACCGCCACTGCCTCTCTGAAACCGAGACGAGTCCGCAAATCAAAACTCCTCCGGCGGGGGCTCACAGCAAAATCTAGGACTTCCACACAGGAGCAGGCCCTACGAGATCAAGCGGAGGCACTAGAGACGGCCACCAGGTTCAGAGATGAAGCCCATCCAATTCTTTCGGACTCTTCTGAAGAAGTCTCGAATCGTTCGGACTCAGTCCAGTATCAATTTATTTAGTAACATTACACCCCAAACTGCTGATGGTTTCTTGGGATAATGCTTTGTAGGGGTCAATGCTGGGGCAAGATGTGTGTCAATCTCACCTCTCTGTTTATATAAGACTTGTACTTGGCGAAATGGGCCGCACCCATAGTTCCGAAACTGCGAAATATGCTGTTAAAAGCGGTCCGGACCGCATGGAGCTCGAGATGTTTCAACTTTACTAGGCAGTCTACAGAAATGCACCCTCCTTTAGCGAAAGCAGCACACACACTGTTATTAGTTAGCACCGTTGTGCATATGGTTTAGGCCAGCGCAGTTCGAATAGCTGGCCCGAGTATTGTAGAAGGTAGTTTGGTAATTTTCAGGATCTAGCCCACCACTTGCGCTACCCGGAATATTGCTGCTCCCCCAACGTTGCACATGCATGCCCCATTAGTGCACCTCAGACACTGATTCAAGACAGCTACAATGTGATTACCTGGAATGTACAGGGCCTGGGATCGGTCCACCAACGGCACAGAGTTCACGCACAATTGAATAGGCGGCGTGCACACATAGTATTCCTACAGGAATCCCACCTGACCGCAGCTGAGGCGGGTAAACTCTGCAAAAAATGGAGGGGGCAGGTTTTCTCCACGTCATACTCTGCCTTTGCCAGGGGTGCGTCTATAGGGGTTAGGAGTGGGGTCCCCTTCAAAGCACTGGAGCAACGGTTGGATTCATTTGGCAGATACATACTAGTGAGGGGCACTCTAGATGGCACACAGGTAGTCTTAGGTAGCAAGTATGCACCCAACTTCAAACAGGATCACTACCTCCTGAGCCTTAACCCTGTCCTGGTGCCCTGGGCTACATGCTCATGGATACTAGGAGGGGACTACAACACTGTAATGGACCCCACCATCGATGGATCGCACCCCCCTTTGGGCGGAGCCAACAATGTCCATCTGTGCCGCTGGGCCGAGGGTTGGGGCCTGGGAGATGTCTGGCGCCTGAAGTACCCTGCCAGCAGAGAATAATTCTTCTTCTCGCACCCACACCAACTCCACACTCGAATTGACAGGATCCTCTGCTCCAACCACATCACAACTCAGGTGACACATGCAACATATTTGGGCAAGACACCCTCTGACCATAGCCCCTTGGAGATCTCTCTCACCTGGGGCAGAATCCCCACCCCTGTTCCTACCTGGAAACTGTGGCCCTCAATGCTCGAGGATTCCGTCTTCCGGGAGGCTCTAGCTGTAGGCATTGATCATTATTTCGTAGAGAAAATGGGAACTGCATCCACACCACAGATGGAATGGGATGCATTCAAGATGGTGATCAGGGGAATAGCCATTAGCACCACAGCAGGGGCGCGACAGGAAATACATAACTTGAAAAGTCCAAAACTCCCTGAATAGTCTAGAACAAGACACAGCTAAGGGAACACTCTTGCAGGACGCCCGAATCAAACATGCGGAACTACTTGAAACACTTAGGCACATTGACTACACCACCTCCACACACGCTAAACATGCCGATGCCGACAAGGCAGGCCCGCTGCTAGCACGCATACTTCGAGATGACCCCGATACACGAGATAACTGCTGGAAATGGGAACACAGTAGATACACAACAGGATATAAACACAGCCTTCTGCGAATTCTACCAGGCTTTATACCAGGCACCCCCCTCCCCCTCCCCCCTCCCCCTCCCTGCTGGTGGAAGAGGCCCTCGGCGCCATTTTAACTGATGTACCGTTTCCTCAACTGTCCAAAGCAGAGCGGGACGTTCTATCTGGCCCTATCACGAGGACCGAAATCAAGGAAGCCATCAGGGGCCTGCCCCGGAACAAGGCTCCTGGTCTGGACGGCCTCCCAGCCGAATTCTTTGCTACAATCTCGGACTCTCTGGTGCTGCAGTTAGAGCGGCTGTATAACACTGCGCTGGCTACTGGATCATTGCCCTCCTCCAATAGACAGGCGCTGGTAGTGTCCCTCCCCAAACCGAGACGCTCGACGACAGACCTGTCAGGTTACCGACCTTTGTCCCTACTTACATCCGAGTATAAAATACTAAGTAAGATTCTTTCTGGCCGCCTCCTCCCTTATCTACATAAGCTAAATCACCCAGACATGTTCCGAGTGCTCGAGAGGTTCGGCATCCCCCAGATTATGTGCAATGGGTTAGGCTCCTGTATACGGACCCCACTTTGAGGGCCCGCACGGGGCGACACATCTCCCGGGAATATCCTATTGGTAAAGGCACCCGTCAGGGATGCCCTTTGACCCCACTGTTTGTGCTGGCCCTGGAGCCATTGGCTCTTCGAGTACGAGTGTCAGCGGCACAAATGGGAATACTAATAGGACAGACAACACACGCAGTCTCCGCATACGCGTACGATATTATTCTGTATGCTGACGACCTAACCTCTCTCACACCCATCCCGAGCATCTCCGCCTCTTTTGAGCAGCTCTCAGGCCTTAGTATAAATGATAGTAAGTCCTATGCCTTCTTTTTTCACCAAGGGGAACGTCCAGAGGTGATCAAGTTCGGCTCCCACTCACTTACTGTCGCTGCACACACGTTCAAATATCTTGGTATACAGGTTTACCTCACCGGACCTAGTGGAGGGGTAACCTGGGTAAGGTTATAAGATCTCTCCGGTCGCAGGTCACCTTCTGGTCCTCCCTACCACTCTCAGTGATGGGTCGAGTGGCGATATCAAAAATGGTAGTCCTGCCCCGGCTACTATATTTTTTTACTAACCTGGCGGTTGTGATCCCGACCCCGCTTCTTAACTCCCTGAATGCTACACTGTCTGCCTTGATTTGGGGTAATGGACGCCGTAGGGTGGGGCTAACCAAGCTACAGCTGGACACCGACAAGGGTGGTCTGGGTGCCCCGGACTTCAGCGCATACTGTTACGCGAGCCAATTACAGTGGCTCTCGTATTGGTTGGCAGGGCGCAACTTACATGAAATTGATTACACTTCTGCTGACAGACCAAGGGCGGTTACATACCCTGCTCCTACCGCTGGCTAAGATCCCAAACGACGCTCCTGCGCACAGCGCTCATGTACTGGAGAAAATCCATACACTACACGCGTAGCTGCCTTCCTTATTCTGACAACACACCACTTATTGCCATCCCCACCGGCCTCCTCACCAAAAGACGACTGTTTCCTTGGGCGGAGGGTGGTGTGGCCACAGTGGGTGCTCTATTTGATCAAGGTACACTTATGGATCATGGTAACTTTGTCAGACGACAGGGAGTCACTGATGCGTTATATCTAACACACGCAGTAGTCTTGCAATATGTAAAGAAACATTGAGCCCCCCACAGAGAGGAACCCCCTAGGCACGAAACGGTATTCATGACCTACCTAATGGGAGAAGGCTGTCATCTCACCAATTGGCTCTACAAAGGCATAACTACCCACACTAGAATCCCACTGACGGACTTGCGCAACAAATGGTCCACGGATCTTGGCACAGACTTGGCGGATGGGGACTGGAACAGGACTCTAGCATACCCTAGGAAGATACCACGCAACGCCAAATTCAAATTCATTCAATATATGGTCCTACATAGGGCGTATCTTACCCCACACCGGTTGCAATGGATATTCCCAACCACACAACACTGCTGCCCCAGATGTAAATTAGTGGACGCTGACTTGTTACATATGTTGTGGCAGTGCCCTGTGCTCGCACCTTATTGGTCAGAAGTACTTACTTTACTCGAAACCGCGGTCGGGATTCCAGTCCCAGGCACTCCTGCAGTTTGCCTCTTAGGATTGATACAACGCCCTAAGACGCAGAAAGTACAACTTTGCTTTATAGTCTTAACCTTACTCCTGGCTAAACGCTCCATCACGATGAGGTGGAAATCGTCCACATCCCCACAGATTTATGGCTGGCATGGGGAAGTGGTGGGATGGGGGGTGCAGAGAGCGCTGCCATCCTATTCTGGAAGCATTCAAGGCACTGGCTCCACCGCCTGTTCCTGTCACCCGGACCTAATGACAGTTTTGCTACCCAGCCCCTCTTCCAGTTCATGAGAACATTGATTTATATTCCAGGTAGACCTTGCACCGTACAGTACATTTATATATCTTGAATGTTTGAGTGCAACCGGGAGTAGATAGCGGAACGCCTTGTGAAATATGCTGTAAGTGGATGGTGCTAGATGAACTTGGGGTGGGGGGGGAGGGATGGGATAGTTGCATTCATGTGATACACAAATCTTTTCTATCATGGTGTAAATATGTTGCACTGCGACCTCAATGTGCCGTATTACTGTGACTGCAATATGTAGTAACTAACGGGATGAAAACTGAAAATTAATAAAATGTGTTTAAAAAAAATATATGGCTATGCCTCCTGCTCAGGGTATTTTGGGACAATGCAATTAGGTATCTGTCCGCAACACTTGCATTTCCATTGTCATTGACTGCCAAAACAATCTCCTTAGACATTTTGCGTGAGAGCTCCTTATCAAAAATCTCTAAAATAGTCTGTGCCGTATGTCTCTCGTGGCGGACAGACGCAACACCGTGAGGCCCTGAGGCAGCCAACTACTTCCCCATTTTGATGCTTGGAGAGACAATTTGAAAGGGTCTGTTTGCTGAGAAGGCTGTTTGTCAGGCGAGATTGCCCTAAGATATTTGCCAAGTTATAGGGTGAGTGGAACAGCTGTCATGGCATGGACTTCTCTTGTGGGATTTGAACCTCTTTGACGGGTGGTAATTTCCACTGATTGTACTGTTACTCTTGATGTGTGCCTTGTTGCTTACTTGTTACTCTCGGCAGATACAGAGCTTCACAACTATTTGCTGCCAACTATAGGCTTCAGTGATAATGGAGCCCGTGCAACAATGTTTTTTAAATGAAACTAATTCAAATTGTTTAAAACGAAAATGACGGTAAATAAAGAAATAGGCTTACTTAACGCTATAGAAGGGGTAATTGCATGAGTAGCACCATTAAAGTATCTATAATGCACAAACCATTGGTGAAATGTACAGACCTTTTTTTGTCTCGTACACGGAAGCTTCTTGTTTTTCTAGACACTGTAACTTGTTCTTTCTTTACTCAGCAGATGTTCAGCCGCCAGTGGGTTTAATGACGCAGAACTTTGCTGGACTTAACCTGACTGCCTCACCTGCCATGATTCCTGGACGACCTATGGCGACCAGTCCCCTTATGGCTTCAACCATGCCCATGGGAACAATGGGAATGGGCATGCCCAACATGGTGACGGGAACAATGGGCATGTCCTCTGTGGGAGCCGCTCCAATGATGAATCCAGGAATGATGGGAGTAAATGTGTCTATGGGGGTGCCAAGTGCTGGGATGGGCATGCACAGCATGGCCCTAAGCCCTGGTACCATGCAGCCCAAACAGGATGCCTTCGCAAACTTTGCCAACTTCAAATAGACTGGGAGCCTCATTTGACAAAGACAGTTGGAGATTTAGCTGCACAGAAGGCTTACGTGGGAGATTCTGAGGGGGAAGAGTAGTGGAAATACTCATCCCCCTCCTCTCTTTCTGTCTCACTTCCCCATAATCAATTTAAAGACTTTTGTACTAAGAACCAAAAAGGCTATTTTGAAACTGTATGGTGCTCTAATGCTGGGTATTTTCCTTGCTTTGCCCAGCTCTAGGTACCTGGCTTGGCCGCACACATGCCCTCATGTGATTGGACTCTTGGGTTATTTAGTCAGGAGTCTGGGTGGGCTTTAGTTCTTTTTAAAGACTTTTTCCAGTCCATGACAGGCACATTCCTGTTTCTGAAACCGCAGGGCCAGCTCTTAATGTACCTGCATTAATCTGTTTTTTTGTTTTTTAAAAAAAAATAAGAATCTATATTTTTGTCCCTTGTGATCCACACAATGTTACTACAGGTTTGTGCTTTTCTGTGAGCAGAAGTGTTTCTGCTCATGTCCTATTGAACATAGCTTCTGGCCCTGGCGTTTTTCCACATTATACATTCAGGGATGCGTGGGCTGACCAGGAGATTCCAGACTGATTTTGTAGAGTTCTTGGCGGCATCAGCGCATTCAGGCCGCTCTTGCCGGCTGACTTTAACTTACCCTCTACAGAGTTCACATGTTGTAGGAGAGTGGGAGGTTCTTTTAGTTAATATTATATTTGAGAATTCAAAGGAAGGCATAAGGAGCAATGTAAAATCAGAGTGGGAAGCACAATTTGCAATTCTCAGAGGGGATGATCCTTCCTGGTTATTGGATGAATGTAGGATGTTTCTTTAAAGGGCTGAAACATGTTAATTCTCTTCCTTTCTTCCCTCCTGAGCCCTGTAAAACTTGAAGAAAAATTCTATCACTTCACTTTTCGATGTTTTCAAAAATGCAATGGTAAAAAATGAATATTTTATTTTAAAATGTGTTTGTAGAGACCTGTCCTCGTCCCTCAGAGCCGCAGGATTTTAGATTTTATACAAATTTTGCTGACTTTCTGTGTAAATACAGCTGTGGCGGACGTGGCCTACTCTCAATGAACTTGGTCTCTTCATATATATATATATATGTGCATACAGAAATATATATAACTATTATTAGTGAAAAGGCTTGGGCATTAAAGATTGTATTCACATAGTATAATGAAGAATGCATGAAATGGAGAGGGGTATCCAAAACGTGTCTTTTCTGCCCATATCTTCAATTACCAATCATGATTCCAGAGTTGGAGCTTGGAGGCCAGAGCAGAGGAATTACTGAGGCTCTGCAGCTGTTAATCATCCAGCTCCCTTGTTTCATCTGATTTTCTTTTTTTTCTCAATGAACATAAGACAAAATATGAATTGTTCAAATGTTGTTTCCCCTGTACACAGAATGTTCTGTTCATCATAACATTAAACCTGATCAAACTGAACAGACCTGGCAGTCGAATCTTTCTTTCCAGCCTCAGCATTCATGAAAATGCTCATAGCTTGGCCATTATTCAGATTCAATGTTTGTTCATGCTAACTACCTAGTTGAACTTGAGGTAATAACTGCACAGTTCGTATTTAGAGCAGAACAGTGAGAATTGTGGCTGAGAGGATTACATTTCGGGACTGTGTTGGAAACAAATATGCTAAGATATTAGATTTGTGATGAGCTTGTGGTTTTTGGTAAAAGAACAGCTTCCAGTTTTCATCCAATGTTGTGGCATTAAAATATTGGAAAATAGCCTTTGGGTGTTCTTATGTATTGTAGATGCATTTTTTTACTTGTGCAGTTTTTCACTTTGTTTCAGGAATTTAATGTTCCCCTCATCTGTCTGTGGTTTCTGTACATACAAGTCATGTTAAAAATGTCTTCTTTCTCCAAATCCGCATTGACAACTAACTTATGAGCTTGTTATCTTGGTTGTGATTGGTAAGTGTGTGTGTACACTTTGGGTTTGACTAGTTACTGTATTAATGTGATGGTGCCACAGAAAAGTCCTGGTTTGCCCTTCACACGCTCTCCCTGTGAAACCTTAGAGATATCAAAATACGATCTTGTATATTCTTTTTATTGTCAGAGATAAAAGTGCATACTGTGTGTTGATTATCTTGGAGACCCCACTCTCCTTTGCTAATAACACACATAAAGCCATTCTGTTATACAAAATCTTGCTGTGCAATAATTTCTTCAGTAATATTCAGTGAAGCAGCAGCGGCAGCAGGAGACAGTGTCAGTTCTCAGTATTAAGTGATCCTGTTTTCCTATTCTAACTACATTTAATGCTACCCCTATAGGAGGAACCATTGCTGAGAGAACGTCTAAGGTGTCTTCCCCTTCATTCCTTCTTTGGAGGTGAAAGTGGATAGTCCTTAGTTGTTTAGTGTAATGTGCACTTGGGGATAATAAAGCTAGTTAACAAGAGCCATCCCACCAAGCTGATTAAAAAGTAAGCCTTCTTTTCCACAAACATGATACATTCTTGGCAACTCTTTATCTCATTGTAACGGATAAATTACTCTGGCATGGTAAATTCTGCTTGCAGTTACTTTCGCACACCCTTAAGATTCCCGTACAGGCTGTGCAAAGCGTCCCTACCCTTACACGCAATAGATCCAAAGCTGGTTGTGTTAGTAGCAAAGTGGCTTCCTTCAAAGTGGGTTCATTATGAAACCTGAACTCTCCCTTTTGTGTGTGCAAGTATTGCCTTAGTGTTCTTTTCTGCAGCTAACTTATTTTCCTCTACACGCAACATGCATTGTACATCTTTAAGCATTATAAATTTTGTTTTCCTTGGCGTCTCAGCTAACCCTTACAAATCATGGTTCTGTGCAAAATGCCCAGGTACCAGTGTGTGAGCGAAGAAAGATAAACAACTCATGATAATGGGGGGGGGAAAGTGTCTTTGCTACTCATTCAGCAAAGGAGGCTGGAATGTGGTGCACACTCCACAATCAGTCACATTCATAATCGAGTAGTAAGTTTTGGATCAGTGGAACATGTGTGTTCATGCCATATGAGCTGTAGATCGCATACTTTTGCATAGATCGCCATCTGGTGTTGGGCTCGGATGTTTGCACTTTGTTATTGTAGAAGTCTTTGTAGTCACGAGATAGGTGACTCCTCCTTTGGTTAGTAGTGCGCATGGGCATCGACTCCATCTCCAGATTGTTTTTTTCCGCCTTCGGGTTCGGATGTGAATTGCTGCGCTCAGGGTCGGTGTCGTTTCGATTCCCCTTCGACGCGCAAAGCTCTCACCGCTCAACGGTATTGTTTCGGTCGCGATCTCTCGACGCTCATCTACTTTCCAAAGAGATTCTCAAGTCCAGTCGTTGACGTGGGCCATTGGGTCGATCGGCGCCATCAACAACAGCATATGGAAAGGACTCCATTTAAAAAATGCAAGTGTAGGGCTCAATTCCCACACACAGATCTCCACGAGGTCTGCAACCTCTGTCTCTCTCCAGAACACAAGTCGACACTGCCAGGCCTGTGATTCTTTCAGGTCCAAGAAGACTATACGTGATCGCCGATTTCGATGTCACGAAATGTCCAGATCAACAATCTCGGCGCCGGAAGACATCTTCGAGGCAGGCTCCGACGATCCGGAACCGGAGACAGGAGATAAACAAGCCAGCGTCTCCGAAGCCGACGAATCAAACTCAGAAGATCAGTCGATTACTCCAGGTCAATGAACCGTGAGTACTGACGTCGACGCCCCGGCCCCGAAAAAACTCAAGGCTCCGGTAACACCTTCACCTCCGGGTCTGGGTCGACACCGTAATAATGCTTCAGAAGCCCCGCCTCTGGGCCCGGCTCTGAAGCCCACTAAGCCTTCAGGCAGCTCGGGATAGAGCCAGCCACATCAATCACGGCGCCGAGAAATCCTCTTCGTCACCGAAACATATGCCGAAGGTACCGTCAACTCCAGACTCTTCGGCACCGAAACCAAAGCCCAAAATACCAGAAACTTCGGCAATGAAGCAAACTTCCAAAACTTCGGATCCGAAAAAACAGCCGAAATCTTCGGAGTCAAACACCACCCAAGCAGGACACAAAAACTCCTAACACTAAGGAAGATAGGCCAAAACACCACTCGGGCCTACGTCTTCGGCACCGAAAAAAGACAGTGTACCCAAAGAACTTTTCCATCCAGATCCACTGGATCCTAAGCAAAAGACACTGCCTATTGACCCCATTACTGGGCAAGTCACCTCAATACCACCTAAAAAGAGAAAAATGGACACCTCAGAAACACCTGAGATACCCTCAAAGAGAAAAGACTCAGCCACCTCACCTATGAGGCCTTTTTCACCACCTCCACAGCTTCCAGCCGTTATAATTTCTCCAGCACACTCTCCAATACCTCCACTATCACTTGCAACACAAGATGATGATGAGGATTTAGAGGGTGGGGATGAGGACATAGACCCACCACATCAGGATACAGATACTGATAACACCCACAGCATTCCACCTCATGACTCTTGGGAAGATTATAATGTCCCAGATGTACCTGAGCCAGATTTATACCCCTCCAGACCATCCCCTCCAGATGACAACGTAGGGTTTGGGCAACTAATAAATAGAGCTGCACAATACCATGGGGTTCAACTCCATTCAGACCCCTGGAAGAGGATTTCTTATTAGAGACATTTTCACAGCCTCAGAAAACAACAAACACTCTCCCTATGCTTAAATGGATGATTAAACATGCCCCTGAGGTGTTTAAAGACCCTGTCAGAGCTAGGGTACTCATTCCTAGAATTGAGAAAAAATACAAAGTAGCTCCAAGTCATCCAGTTTACATAAAAAATCAACTTCCTCTGGACTCCTTGGTAGTGGTGAATGCCCGTAAACGGGCAAATTCCCAAACCACAGGTGATGCACCCCCGCCAGACAAAGAGTCTAAGCTACTAGATGCATCAGGTAAAAGAGTTGCGTCCCAGGCGGCAAACGTCTGGCGTATCGCCAACTCACAAACCTTACTAGCAAGGTTTGACAGGGCTCACTACGATGAGCTTGAAAAGCTCAAGCAGCATCTCCCAGACCAATATAAGACCAAGGCAAATAATCTTATACAAGAGGGTAAATTAATTACAAACACCTCGATTAAATGTGCCCTAGATGCTGCGCAGACAGCATCTCGCACAATCAATATAAGCATATTACTGCGAAGACGTGTGGCTACGCATATCTGATTTCAAACAAGAGGTACAGTCTACAATCCTCAATCAACCCTTGGATCAGGAACACTTGTTTGGACCTACTGTGGACACATCTTTAGAAAGGTTGAAAAAGGACACAGAAACAGCCAAATCCATGGGGGCTCTACAAGCCACAACCAGTAGAGGTTCCTTTCGTCGCTCCTCTTATAGGGGCGCCACCAAAACAACTGGCACAGAAAACACCTCTTCAACATACAAAAGCCCCACTCAAACTTCCCCTAGAGGATATTTCAGAGGGACTTACGGGGGCAATAACAACAGAGGTTGAGGACATGGTTCTAACACAAGTAACTCCCCCACCACAAAACAGTGACTTCCCTCCACTCCCCCCAGACCACTCCACTCCAGTCGGGGGAAGACTATCACAGTTCCTACCATGTGGGTAAGACAAATTATCCAGTATGGTTACTGTCTGGAACTTACTTCTACTCCCCCCTTGATACCTCCCAGACAATGTCCAATGTCCACAGAACATCGAACGCTTCTCAAGCAGGAGGTTCTCTCTCTCTTGCAAAAACATGCAATAGAACCGGTTCCCCTACACCAGCAAGGTACAGGGGTTTACTCCCTTTATTTCCTCATTCCCAAAAAGGACAGCTCTCTCAGGCCAATATTAGACCTCAGACCATTAAACCTGTACATACAATCCGATCACTTCCACATGGTCACGCTACAACAGGTCCTCCCACTGCTCCAACAAGGCGATTTCCTTGCCACTTTAGATCTCAAGGATGCCTACTTCCACTTTCCTATTCACCCTGCTAACAGGAAGTACCTACGGTTCGTAGTGGACAGACAACAGTACCATTTCAAAGTCCTTCCATTCGGGGTCACAACAGCACCCAGAGTCTTCACAAAATGTCTCACAGTGGTAGTAGCCCACTTTTGAAGACAACACATTCATGTGTTTCCTAACCTAAACGACGGACTCATAAAAGCCAAGTCACGCAGCAATTGTGTACAACAAACGCACAACACGATCCAGCTCCTGCACAACCTCACCAAGTCACATCTCCAACCGTCCCACACCCAACAGTATCTAGGTGCAACAATAGATACTTCCAAAGCCCTTGCATACCCCAAACCAGCCAGGATAGCTAGTATGCAAGCCCTCATAACAAACTTTCAACCGCAACACTCTCTACCAGCTTGAGTGATCATGCAGTTAATAGGTATGATTGCCTCTTGCATCTTAATAGTCCCTTACACAAGACTCCAAATGTGTCCGTTACAAGAATATCTAGTAAACAGTGGAACCAAGCTCAAGGTCTTCTTACAGATCTAGTGTTGGTGGACAGCTGCACATATCGCTCTCTGCAATGGTGGAGCACTCAAAATCTTTCCAAAGGGCGACCATTCTTAGACCCGGTTCCACAAATAGTACTAACAGCAGGCGCATCGCTCACCGGCTGGGGAGCTCATCTCTTAAACCACACCATTCAGGGAATGTGGACCCCTCAACAGAAACTCCTCCACATCAATCACCTGGAGTTACTGGCCATATTTCTCACCCTAAAGTCATTCCAGAAACATCTCCTAAGCAAAACTGTCCTAGTCCGGACGGACAACATGAGAGCAATGTACTATATACAAAAACAGGGGGGGGGCACACACTCTGCAGCTTTCACGCTTAGCACAGAGCATTTGGAGATGGGACATTCCTCAAAAGATATAACTCTTATAAGAGCATCTACCTGGGATACACAATCAAATTGCAGATCTGCTCAGTCGTCAACAACAGCAGATTCACGAATGGGAACTTCATCTGCAAGTTCTTTATCCGTTTTTTTCAAATGTGGGGCCACCCAGACATAGATCAGTTCGCCACACATTTAAACACAAAATGCCCAAACTTCGCCTCCAGGTATCCACACCCGTTGTCCAAAGGCAATGCGATATGGATGAACTGGTCAGGCAGATTTGCGAAAGCTTTTCCGCCTCTCCCGCTCATTCCGTTACTGGTGCGCAAGCTCAAACAGTCTCTCACAATGATCCTGGTTGCTCCAACATGGGCACGACAACCATGGTTCACAACACTGCTGGAACTATCAGTAGTTCCACACCAAAAGCTGCGCCTTTCCCCAAAGCTTCTCACACAGAACCATGGAGAGATAAGACATCCAGAACCAGCTCAACTGAACCTAGTGATCTGACTCCTGAAGTCTTAGAGTTTGGTTACCTCAATCTCCCACCAGACTGTATGAACGTCATTAAAGAGGCTAGACGTCCTACCGCTAGAGCATGCTATGCAGCTAAATGGAAAAGATTTGTTATTTACTGCAATAACAATACAACCAATCCACTAGATGCTTCAACTCAAAATATTATTTGTTATCTCCTGCATCTACAAAGATGCAGTTCTTAGGACAAACCCTAAATTCTTACCTAAAGTAGTTTCAGCTTTCCATCTTAACCAGTCTGTTGAGCTCCCAGTATTTTTCCCCCAACCAGACTCAGTAGCTGAACGGGCTCATCATACGCTTGACGTCAAAAGAGCTATTCTTTACTACATTGAAAGGACAAAACGTTTCAGGAAAACTAAACAACTTTTCGTACCTTTCTCACCTCCACACAAGGGCAATCTTGTATCAAAAGCAGGAATTGCCAGGTGGATCATTAAATGCATTCAAATATGCTACCAAAAAGCAAAGCGTACGTTATCCATTCCCCCTAGAGCGCATTCCACACGCAAAATAGGCCCATCCATGGCATTCTTAGGAAACATCCCCATAGATGACATTTGCAAAGCCGCAACATGGTCTACACCGCACACTTTCACAAAACACTACTGTGTAGAAGTGCAGGCAAAACAAGCTAGTGTGGGCCAGGCTATACTAAGAACACTTTTTCAAACTACTGCAACACATACAGGTAGCCACTGCTTACGAGGTAACTGCTGTATAGTCTATGCAAAAGTATGCGATCTACAGCTCATATGCCTCGAACGGAAAATGCTACTTACCAGAATGCATCTGTTCTTGTAGATCCTTATACGCCCACCCGCCCGGACACCCATATGTATTGCAGTACTATCTTACTTAGATACATTACACATGGACATCTTTTCTAGTTCTAACTAACTCCATCATTGCCCTTTATGGCGAAAACAATCTGGAGATGGAGTCAATGTCCATGCGCACTACTAACCAAAGGAGGAGTCACCTATCTCGTGACTACACAGACTTCTACATTAACAAAGTGCAAACATCCGAGCCCAACACCAGATGGCGATCTATGCAAAAGTATGCAGATCTACAGCTCTACATGCCAAGAACAGATGCATACTTGTAAGTAGCATTTTCCTTTCTAGATACTCATTTTGGCTATGAGAATGCATTTATTTTTCATCCTTTTCTTTCATATTTTGAAGCATTGCTTGGTTGGAGGATCTATAATTTTACACAGCATGGTTCATTTGCATCAGCAGCGCCTGAATTGTGCAGTAGCAAATGCACCCACATGATGATCAGCACTATTTTCTGCCCTCGAACCCTAATTGCTTCTCGCATTGGTTAGTTGCGCTGCCCCCTTATTGTTGGCTTCATGTGATTAGGCCACCGGTTTGGCTTGTTGTTTCTGGCAGTGACCACTGACTGGGGTAGGTCACCTTTAGGGGCTCAAGTCTTACACACTTCTCTGGTGCCTTCACTTATTTTAGTATGATATGCGCGTTTCCAAGCTGGCAGTTTTTTTTTACATTTCACTGCAGTGTTCATCACCATTAGGATCTGGTGGGGCCCCTTCCAGTAGGGCTGGATACAGCTTTTTCATATGTTGTTCTCCGCTAGGACGCAGTCTCTGGGTTCTAAACTATGACAGGCAGTAGTCAAAGGTATTGGGGTTGTTTGCTGAATCTGAAGACCGAGCGCACCACATCACAGTCTTTTGCAATAGTCCATGATCAGATCATCATTTGACAGCAAAGCAGTTGCTGGCATGCCAGGAATCCTTATCTGCCCCATTAGGAGTTTACAGAGTGGACAGATGTTTTTTTGTTTGGTATGCAGTGGATATTCAATAGTACCAGAGGTAGACCATTTGACCATTTCAACCTGCAGGATGCATGCAACTTCGGCAGTATTTTCTTTGACACCGATCATGCTCCCCACCATGTCCGAAGATGAGAGCATAAGCACAATGCAGTCTGTGTGATGCCCACAGCCTCACATATTAGTTCGATTTCAATTTTGAAATGTCCTCCCGATCACTTTATGTACATCAACACCCTATATACCATGGAATCGGTCCTCAAAGTAAAACCTGCGCTTAGGGTAGACCTCCACCGATCTTAAGTACATGCAGATCACTGTCAGTAGATTGCTGTATCCCCTGCAGGATGGCATCTCTATAAAATCAATCTGTTATCTCAAATATGGTCCATGAGCTTAAGGGGCATGAGTGATCCTAAGCACAGTCCCTTGTCTGACGTTGTTCCTATGACGAACCAAACACTGTGAGCAATAAAGTGTTTGCTTCTCCAAAGTTTTTGAAAACTAGCTGTTATTGCGCAACAACTCTGTTGTGAGTACCTACAATTTAAAGTGCATGTATTGGATTGGGTATTTGTACTACTTTTTTTGTCCTGTACTATACTTATACTGTGGTCCCCTTATTTTCCCCTTGTAAATTGTTGTGGCTTCTCCGAGCCCGCGTTTTCCCACTTTCCTTTTCCTGACCCTGTGCCCCCTGTCCGTTCCCGTCTCTCAGCTGATCATTCCTACCCCCTCCCTTACATAATGGCGGCCGCTGTGCGGTCGCGCCAAAGGTGTGCCTAAGGCAAGCCAGTCTGCACCTGGCCTCAACCAGCGCCAGGAACCCTTGATCTACGACCTTCCATCGCTGAGACTTCTCGCACTCAACCCTGGAAGACTTGGGGAATGCCAACAGGCCTCGCTGAACACGACCCACGGCCAGTTCTCCTGCCAACATCGCTGACACCAGCAACGGCGACACCCTAAGATGCATCCTCCTCAACGTACGCTCCGTACACAAGCACGCCATGGAAATCTGTTACCTACTCGACTCCCTCTCGCCTGACATCACCTTCTTTACAGAGACCTGGACCAACGCCTCCTCCACCCCGTACATCAACATCGCCATCCTGGAAGAATACTAGTTCCAGAGGAAGGACCGCCCCAACCACCTAGGAGGGGGCCTCGCCATCGCCCACAAGAGCACCCTTCGCCTCACCACCTCCAGTGAAACCTTCCCCTCTGCCGAGCACCTGCACTGCCAGATCCAGATCACCCCCAATGCCACACTCCGAGGAACACTCGTCTACAGACCCCCCAGCTCACGGACACCCTTCGCCACCACCATCACCGGCTTCATCGCACCCCACGCCATCGCATCAACGAACTACATACTCATTGGAGACCTGAACTTCCACCTCAACAACCCAAGCGACCCCAACTCCACCACCCTTCGTGGCACCCTCGTCAACAATAAACAACTAGTCACCACACCGACCCAGCGAGCAGGAGACACCCTCGACCCTATCTTCTCTACAGGAACCAGGGTCCACTTCAGCCACACAACGCAACCACCATGGACCGACCACCACTGCCTACACTTAACCGTCAACAAACCCAAGGCACCCAAACCAAACCCATGCCCACCACAAAGGAACTGGAGCAAAGTCACAGATGAGCAACTGAACTCCACTCTCACCCTTGACGGTCACACCTGACCCACAGGATGAATATGATGGGGATGAAGATTAGGATATACCACAAGACATACCACAGGACACTGATCCCTGGGAAGATTATAATAAGGATCCAGATCAAAATAACGGCCCTGACCTGTATCCTTCCAGACCCTCCCCACCTGATGACAATATTGGCTTTGCACAGCTTATTAATAGGGCTGCTCAATATCACGGGGTGGAGCTACATACAGACCCTCTAGAAGAGGATTTCCTTGTGGAAACATTTACGCACTCACAAAGGTCTACTAATACTTTGCCAATGCTCAAGGGCTTGTTGAAACACACAGACAAGGCATTCAAAGACCCAGTTAGAGCCAGAATACTCACACCTGTGAGTGGATAAATAATATACGCCCGCTCCTACAGACACTCCATATATAAAAGGTCAGTTGCCCTTAGACTCTCTTGTTGTATCTAATGTCCGCAAGAGAGCTAACTCTCAAACTACAGGCGACGCCCCTCCTCCTTTTAAAGAGTCTAAACTTATTGATGCCTCAGGCAAATGAGTGGCTTCGCAGGCTGCTGTCCATTGGCGTATTGCCAATGCTCAGGCCCTGTTGGCACGCTACGATAGGTCTCACTATGAAGAGTTGGAAAAACGTATGCAACACTTGCCTGATGAGTATAAGACCAAAGCTAACGACCTCATTGAGGAAGGTAAGCTTATCACCAACACTTGCATAAAATATGCACTAGATGCAGCAGACACAGCATCTCGGGCCATCAACACCAGCATACTGCTGCTCAGGCACGCCTGGCTTTGAATCTGGATTCAAGCAGGAGGTCCAATCCTCTATAATTAATCAGCCCTTTGATAAGGAACATCTTTTCGGGCCAACAATCGATACTTTACTACAGAAAGTGAAGAAAGACACTGAAACTGCTAAGTCCATGGGGGCCTTACAATTGCCTTATAACAGGGGCTCCTTTCGCTGCTCCTTTTACAGGGGTGGCTCAAAAACTGTTTCATCAGAGAATCCCTCCTCCTCTTATAAGAATAACAACCAAGCTACCTCCTCCAGTGGTTATTTTCAAGGAGGCTACAGAGGAAATAATAAGGGAAGAGGCAGAGGTAACTCCACACGCACTTCCCTGTCAATAAACAGTGACTTCCCTCCGCTGCCCCTGATCATGCCACACCTGTAGGGGGACGGAAAGTCTTTAGAAGCTTACGAAACAAGAGATAATTTGATTCAGACCGAATCAACAGCGTCCCCCGCTGTGCATCCTCTTTATAGTTGGGACTAGAACAAGATTTTTTTTTTCCGATCTCAACAATCTGGACGGGCAGTAGGGCTGGATAAGAGATCTAATAACAGGGGGCCCTTGTTAGAGAGGGCCTTATGTGCAATACATAATGCTTTAATGTGAATCCTTTGGGAGACCGGCGGCCAATGAAGTGTTACAAGAGAAGGTTTAGCTGACATACGCCTAGAGGAATTGGTGAGTAGCCGCGCTGCACAATTTTGGATGACCTGGAGCCTGTTGATGGCTACCAGGGGAGCACCCAGATAAAGGACATTTGCATAATCCAGGCATGAAAGAATAAGTGCCTGGACCACTATTCTTCTAACGAGTGGAAGCAAATAAAGAATCTTCCTAAGCATTCTGAGCATTCCATAGCAGCCAGCGGCCACTTTACTCACCTGCTTCTTAAAATTCAGTTTATGGTCTACCCACACTCCCAAACTTAATTTCTGCTTTTGAAGTCGGTGGGAGACCAAGACAATTAGGCCAAGAAGGGGCTATTGTACACGGGGGGACGACTTCCCAGAAACAGAAGTTCCGTCTTGTCCCCATTGAGCTTTAAGTAAGAGTCATCCATCCACCTAGAGACTTCTTGCAAACACAGCGCTAGATTGGGGGCTGACTTATACTCTTGACTAAATGAGACTACTAACTGGGTATCGTCTGCATACGTGACAATCTGGATGCCATGAGGGATTACGAGTTCCGCCAGGGGACTCGTATACACATTAAATAGGGTGGGGCTCAGGGACGAACCCTGAGGAACCCCACAACCAAGGGGCATTGGCTCAGAAGAAAAGTTTTCGTCAAAGACCACAAATGAGCGGTCCTCAAGAAAGGACTGCAGCCATTTTAATGCCAGGCCAGTAATTCCGACATCCTTAAGCCTTTGAATCAGAAGCTGGTGGTTCACTGTATCAAAGGCTGCGCTGAGCTCGAGCAGAATCAGTGCAGCGCAGCCCCTATTATCCGTGATTTTTCTTAGACTTTCCACCACAACTAACAGAGCGGTCTCCGTGCTCTGTTGGGCTCTAAATCCGGTCTGAGTGGGGTGGAGGCAGTTGTTATTTTCCAAAAACGTTGAGATCGTGGTGTTAACATGTTTCTCTGCCAATTTCCCAATGCCCGGAAGCAGCGAGATAGGGCGATAGTTGGATAGTGTCTCAGGGTCTAGGTGAGGTTTCTTTAACAGGGCTCTGACCATGGCCTGTTTCCATAGGGGAGGCACTAACCCTGATTATAAAGATGCATTAATTGCTTTGAGAATTATCGGAGCGACAGTCTCAAAGACTCGGCTTAGGATAGTAGGAGGGGCGGCATCCGAGGGGGCTCCAGATTTCACTTGATTAAGAATCTTCTGAAGGATGGCCAAATTTATAGGGGGAAAAGATTCTAGCTGATTAATAGCAGGACGTATAAGGGGCCTTATTTGCGGTTCCGGGACCACAGGGAACGATTGATAGATAGCTTGAATTTTATCGTTGAAAAATTTGGCAATTAAATTACAACGTCGAGGGGTGTCTTTATCAATACTAGGGGGCGGGGAATAAAAAGAGATTTGGCAATTTAAAAAATTTCACGGGGGCAGTTTTCTGCTAAAATAATTTCCTTTTAAAAAAAATGCGGATTTAGCTACTTTTATTTCATGCTTATAAATTATGATTGCGGTTCTATAATCCGCTTTCCTGTCGGCTGTCTGATCTTTCCTCCAGCCACGTTCTAGCTGCTTGGAAGTTTGTCTAAGGACACGCAAATTGGGTGTATACCATGAATTATGGTGACCTCCTCTTTTTTGGGGCATAAGTTTCTTAGGTAGAGCCATATCCAGTTCCTACCTGTCTGGAATTCAATCACCTCAGACAAGTGGGTAATACAAATTATCCAGTATGGTTATTGCCTGGAACTTACCTGCACTCCCCCCAACTATCCTTCCAAGAGAACGTGCAATGTCACCAGACATCTCACCCTGTTAAAACAAGAGGTTCTCTTTCTGTTAGAAATACATGCAATAGAACCAGTCCCATTATGTCATCAAGGGACAGGAGTGTACTCCCTATACTTTTTTTTATTCCAAAAAAGGACAGCTCTTTCAGGCCCATACTGGATCTCAGACAGCTAAACCTCTATATTCAATCAGACCATTTCCACATGGTCACCCTACAGCAGGTGCTCCCACTGCTTCAACAAGGCGACTTTCTTTTCACTCTGGATTTAAAGGATGCCTACTTCCATATTCCCATTGACCCGGCACACAGGAAATATCTCAGGTTCGTAGTGGACAGACAACATTACCAATTCAAAGTTCTTCTGTTCGGGGTTACTACAGCACCCAGAGTCCTCACCAAGTGTCTGGCAGTAGTCGCAGCTCATTTAAGAAGACAACACATTCACGTCTTCACTTACTTAGACAACTGGCTAATAAAAGCCAAGTCACAACACAGCTGCATACACACCACTCACAAAACAGTTCACAACTTGGTGTTCACTGTGAACCTCACCAAGTCTTATCTCCAACCCTCCAACTTGCAAGTGTACCTAGGAGCCACAATAGACAATTGCAAAGCTCTAGCATACCCCAAACCAGTCAGGACACGCAACATGCAAAACCTGATATCACAATTTCACCTCAACACTCATTACCAGCTAGAGTATTCATGCAATTGATCGGAATGATGGCTTGTTGCATTCTAATTGTTCCCTACACAAGACTCTAAATGTGTCCCCTACAGGAATGCATAGGACATCAGTGGAACTAGGCTCAAGGTCAGTTAACCGATCTGGTGTTGGTAAACGGCCGCACCCATCACTCTCTGCAGTGGTGGAATTCACAAAACCTTTTCAAAGGACGGCCATTCGTCGACCCGGTTCCACAGATAGTGCTAACAGCAGACGCATCGCTCACTGGTTGGGGAGCTCATCTTCAAAAGCATCATTCAGGGCATATGGACACTACAACAAAAACTCCACATAAACCATCTGGAGCTACTAGCCATTTTTCTGGCATTGAAAGCTATTCAACTACATATAGTAGGCAAAGCTGTCCTAGTCCATACAGACAATGTGACAGCAATGTACTACATACAAAAACAGGGGGGGGGGGGAACACACTCTCCCCACAGCTTTCACACCTAGCTCAAAGCATATGGAGATGGGCCATACCTCAAAATATATATCTCCTTGCAGAACATCTCCCCGGAGTAAACCATCAGATTGCAGATCTGCTCAGACGTCAAAGCCAACAGATCCACAAATGGGAACTACATCCTCAAGTACTCCTCCCATTCGTCCAGATGTGGGGCTACCCAGAAATAGATCTGTCCGCCACACACCTCAATGCAAAATGCCCAAACTTCGTGTCCAGGTATCCACACACATTGTCCAAAGGCAATGCGCTATGGATGAATTGGTCAGGGAAATTTGCTTACGCTTTTCCACCGCTCCCGCTGATTCCATTAGTGGTTTCGAAGCTCAAGCAACATTCCCTCACAATGATCCTAGATGCTCCCACATGTGCTCGACAACATGGTTCACAACCCTGTTGGAACTATCAGTAGTTCCTCATCAAAAGTTACACCTCTCTCCCAAGCTTCTCACTCAGAACCATGGAAAGATAAGACATCCAGATCCCAGTCAACTCAACCTTGCGATCTGGCACCTGAAATCATAGTTTGGCTACCTTAATCTCCCACAAGACTGCATGAACGTCATTAAAGAGGCTAGACGCCCTACCACAAAGCATGCTATGCAGCAAAATGGAAACTATTTGTAATTTATTGTACTAAAAATCAAATCAATCCGCTAGATGCTTCAACTCAAAACATCATTTGCTATCTGTTACACTTACAACGTGCTAACTTAACATATGCATCTGTCAGGAACGTTCCTTTCCTCAGAGCTTGTTCGATGCTAGAAAATTCCACCTCCAGGCAGCTCCAAGTCTGTGTACCGTAATGGTTCAGACTATTAGTGGCCAGGTGAGGGAAGGGTGTGGGAAAGGAACAGCAGGGAAGGAGATCTGTAACGATAGAAAACAGATGTTTGTTAGACTATTTACTCCCTTAATGTGTTATTATGAAACTTAATTATGACTTATATTGTTACCTGTAATGTTCCTTACTGACACTTGTAATTGTGGGAATGGAAAAAGCTAAAAGACATAATACAGGGAAATTCCTTTTAGCGCTGACTGCTCAAGTCTTGGTTTGACATCCTCAAATTTTTCCACACTTTGCTTAAATCAAGAGCTCACTAAAAAGACCTACCATTGCTCTTTCTTTGTCTTTTCAGTGGTTACAAGGCTCCTTGATCTGCTGCGTAATGAGAGCTAGGAAAAGTATCCTTATTATGTAATTCTTAATTCAAAAACTGCTTCCAACTGGAGCGGGACCTGCCTCGCAATTATATACAAAATATTCTTAGTTTTTCAACAGCGATAACATGCACCAATGTAAAGTACTCTTTTATTTTTTTGCATTAAGGTCTTTTCAGTGTAGGACACAAGGTAATCCAATAAATGTTTCTTGCAGTCTCTTTGCGCCAGTTATACCATATGGACCTGTGCCACAGACTTTTAGCTTCTTGGGCCTGTCACCCACAACAAGGTTTCCAAAGTCGACAGGGTTTGGAAAAAAAGGAAGACAATTACCCGATCTTCACAACGAGCGTCCCAACTCCTGACTTGCTACGGGCTTTCGTGTCAGCTTCAGGACTTCTGCTCTTCACTAGGACGGCAACAGCTGGGCTCTGCTTACGGGACTTCTTGTTAGACTGAATCAGCTGGGCTCTTCAATGCCCGACCTCCGCAGGAGCTTTACTCCGGGAGGAAAGAATAACGAGCTGTTAGGCTTGGGTGTGGCTCTCTTTTATAGAAGAGCCCCCCCAAGATGGCTTCTACGTTCGGTGGTGTTTTAGTGGGCGGGGCTAAGTGCAGCATATTCAAGATATCCAAAACATGCGCATCTCATTACACGGGGACGGTAAACCAAGCAATGGTGCGCATCACAGTAAACGGGGGAAGGTTAACAAAGGACTGGAGCAACAGAGATGGTTACAATGCCACCAGTAACGTGCTGTGTGGATGGAGCTATGCATCTTGCCACATAGAGATCGTGTTTTTGTACACTGTAGACGAAGGACACATGCGTGAGACGTAGTACCAACGCCATGTTAAAAGGAGCCAGTGTTGGTGCCCCTAGAGCCGCAGCCTATAAGCATGACAGCATCTATACGATTACATCTTTCCGCAATAGCAGCTACCTACAAAACAGACAACTCTTGTCTTTGTTTCACGTACCCGCTATCAAAGCCTTTATGGAAGGACTCAAAAGAATCATTCCTACTAGACTTCCACCTTCTCCCGTGTCGAATCTTAATATAGTCCTTACAAGACTCATGGGCCCACCATTTGAGCCTTTGCATAAATGCGAACTACAGTTTCTAACTTGGAAAGTATCCTTCCTTATAGCCATCACATCTCTTAGAAGAGTTGTTGAGCTCCAGGCACTAACCATACAAGAACCATTTTTACAAATTCACCAAAATAAAGTGGTTCTTAGGACTAACCCAAAATGTTTACCCAAAGTTGTTTCTGCTTTTCATCTCAACCAGTCTGAGTTACCCGTGTTTTTTCCTCAACCAGACTCCGTAGCAGAACGTGCTCTTCACACAATAGATGTGAAAAGATTTATACTTTATTACATTGAAAGAACCAAATCTTTTAGGAAAGCTAAACAACTCTTTGTTGCTTTTTCCACACCACATGAAGGCAATCCCATTTCAAAAGCAGGTATTGCACGGTAGTTAAGTGCATCCAAATATGCTACCTTAAAGCTAAACGCACCTTAACAATTCCCCCTAGAGCGCATTCTACACGCAAACTAGGGGCTTCTATGGCATTCTTAGGGAACATACCCTTAGCTGACATCTGCAAAGCTGCAACATGGTCTACACCACACACATTCACAAAGCAATATTGTGTCGATGTGGTAGCAAAACAAGCTAGTGTGGGCCAGGCAGTTTTAAGAACACTATTTCAAACCACTGCAACAGATACAGGTTAGCCACCGCTTGAGAGATAACTGCTGTATAGTCTATGCTAAAGTATATGATCTACAGCTCATATGCCTCGAATGGAAAATGCTACTTACCCAGTATGCATCTGTTATTGGCATGTAGAGCTGTAGATTCATATGCACCCACCCGCCTCCCCGGGTACCTTTACCTGTTGCAGTATTATCTTACTTAAATACACTATACATTGACATCACTTTCTACTCTTACTAACTCCATCATCACCCTTACGGCAAAACAATCTAGGGATGGAGTCGATGCCCACACGCACTATCACCGAAAGGAGGAGTCACCTACCTCGTGACTACAAAGACTTCTTCGAAGAAAAACAAAGTGCAAACATCCGGACTCCAACACCAGATGGTGATCTATGCTAAAGCATATGAGTCTACAGCTCTTAATGCCAAGAACAGATGCATACTGGGTAAGTACCATTTTCCTTAGCACAGACATTGGACACCGCGTAGGCTGGTTTGTTTCCACATGCACTCCCATTGCCTGCGATACAGGCGGTGTTTGTTGGAAAAACTCTGCCTGCAGGACAATCAACTTAACATTATCCTACTGATTCCAATCAAGATATTCGCTGCAGTTCTGTGCACGTGCCAACATTTCCTTTATCTTTTTAGATTGCCAACACATACCAGGTGACTGTTGCTCCTGATTGCTAATGTCAGGCCATAACCCTATCACAAGAACTGACACCTTGGCCCGCGTTCCACACTAAGCTGCATTCTCTATTCCACTATTGTGTTTATACACTTGAAGTAATCTTTCTTAATCAGCATGTACACTCCTCTTTATTCTAGGTAGCTTTCATAGTTTGACAACTTTGTTATCCTTTTTTACTTCCTTGCACCACTTTGTGTGGGCTTCCGTCGTTGGTAAATGACCACAAATCATACCTGGTCCAAAGTACCTGTTGTCCATTCAACCCTGGCACCGCTCTCAGTAGGTATTCCTCCGTTCATTCAAGTAAATGCATTTCTGGAATATTATCCTTAGTTTCTACCTCCTGCTTTCTTACTCCTCTCCAAGCCTTCCACATCCTCCCACTTTATCTTTTCCAACAACTCCTCAAACAAATAATGCAAACTCTCCAGTTTCTTCATCCTCACCTCAACCTCATTCAAATTTAGCACTAGCTGTCCAGCTAATGTAACACGTTGATGATATGCCACTCTCACTTGACTATTACCCTGTACTATCAAATGAAAAAGATCTCCACTTAATCCTTCCCATGCCAGCCCCTTCTTTGACCACTTAACATAATATTCCCAACGGTTTCTTTTGCTCTTCCGGGAGTTCACCCTTTTTGGTACATAAAGTGGTGGTGGTGGACGAACATCCAACAGATCTTCAACAAGGCAATCCTCCTCTTCCTTCGGTTCCTCGGGAGTCGAAGGGGCCACCAAAGAGAGCTATAACCTGCCTTGACACACACATGCTAACACTTCAAGCTTCTGCAAAGCATCTTTCTTTCATACCAGCTTGCTAAAACCTTGTACACCTGTCCATTTACCTTGCTCTTATTGGCTTTCAGTGGCTTGCTGTTACCATTCATTCAGTGCCTCAACCTCCGCTGGTTGAGGTGGTTTCTTCTGTCCTCTCATGCATATTTATAACTGCTGCAGAACTTTCATTTCAAACAAACCATTCTCTATAAATTGCAACTTCATTTCTTTGTTGAGCTCATGCCACACTTTCAACCACCACCAAGTATGCATATCAACATTTTGCACACGGGCGCTCCCTTGGGAAGGGGGTGGGGGGTGGCCTTGTCTAACCTGCCATTACTATTAGACTTACCCATGAATTCAGGTGAGAGAACCTACCACTACGTGAAGGGCAGCTGCCCCTCCTAAAGCATTTCCGCCTCCATAACCTCTAAGGGTAAATCCTGGCACAGTTGATCTCTCTTCTCTGCCTGCCTGAGATTACCTGGGTACGGGCAGGGTTCTCCGTCCCACCTGCCTGTGACATCTAATGAACTGTCTCTACCTGAAGGGGTTACCCTGAAGGGAGACTAACTCATACACCTGAAGGATAACGCACAAGCCTTTCCTTCACTAGTCTGCCCTTTTTCATTCACTTCATTGTGATGGGGAAAAGAGAAAAACCTGGTATGCCTTTCACCTCTCATAGGCGACCGGACTGCAGTCCATTTATTCATTCCTCAGTTAAAGTGTTCTCTCTGTCCCCTACTCTACACCTCATGTGGCTCTCAAGACTACTTGGGTTAGGTGTGTGTGTCGCCAATGCAGCTGAGTTGGGCCTGCGATCAGTGGTTGGAATATTAGTGGAACATCCCTCCATTTGGAGCGCCTTCCACATCTGCTGAGATAAGTACAAAGGTGCCTGCATTTCTCCATCAGAACTGTCAACAGCCAAACCTTAAATAAACATTTTAAGCAGGTTTGTTCTTTGAGAGAGAGGTTTGTTTTATTCAGCTGAATGACGGGTATAAAACTCAAAGCACAGGTATTATGACTAGCACATGTGTATACATTATATGCATAACAACTCTATCCTGGTACATTGATAACATCTGTTTAGTGCTTTCTTCCAACTGCAGATGCAACCTTGAGAAATACTTGTGAATACTAGAACTAGAACATATGTCGCACCTCAGTCCTCCTATACCATCTGAATATGAAAGCTGCAAAATACTCTGAATTATTAATCGTTGAAGCTCAAGTGTGCGCTCATGCGACACAAGCAGGATGGAGCCAATTTAGTGTTTGCGGCTTAGACGATCACAGTTGAACGTGCATTCGAGAGTCTGACTGGAATGCACGATGTGAACTATTGTTTGTTTGACAGAGCAGGAAGAGAAGTGTGCTGCTTCCTTGCTCTTACAATCAATACTGAATCATTCACCTCGTTTTAAGTGGAGTGGGTGGAATTTGCGTAGTAGCGCTATGCAAAGCTCCACGAAACGGTAAAAATCTCCACGAGCACGCAGAAGTTCCGCGAACACGCGGAATTGCTTGTTCCGCCTGTTCGCGATGCTTTTTTCCTGTTCGCGAACACTGTTTGCGTGCTCGGGGTGCAAATATCTTGCAAACACGCATTTTGAAAGCACGAACAAGCAAAATATTCCGTGAAATCGCAGAATTTTTGTCAATTCCGCGTTCTCCGCAGAGCTCAAAATTACCCAAATTTCGCAAATTCTGCGAGCGGAACGGAATTTACCGGCCAGGCCTAATTTTAAGTAAGATGCCGACTGGAGATTGATTCTGTTCTTCGCAACTGTCGAATTATTCATATATGCTGATCCAAACTGATTTTATCGGAGTAATTGCTTACCATTTTCACACTTCTCCAGCCTGTTTTTGTGATATCAGCTGCAGTTGGACACACCTTCCGTATGCCTCAACTACAGTTTGCTTGTTCACTTTACTTACTGCTATTGGTGTGTGTAACCTGCCAGATGCTGTCCTGTGCAGCAGTCGCTGTGCTGCTTGTCTACTGAACTTGAGTGGGGGCTGGCAGCTTCAAACTGTTATGCTGTAATGACTCTATATCCTATGCTGTATGAGCCAATCTACGGAGTTCTAAGAATCCCTCAAAGAGAGAACAGAAAGTCCAGGCTGTAGGTGTGTGGCCAACCTGACAACTGGAGTAGAAAATGGTCTTAACTTTTGTCTAGAGGTCAGGCCCCACCAACACAAGAAAGATGTAAGGAATACAATAATTATCTACTTCGCCAGTTCATGTGTATTATTTTCTCATTGGGACTTCAGATATACGTATAATAAATGCAGATGCTCAGAGTATGACATTATGTTTATTATTTTTGAATCTGTCTAGTGGGCATGACTGTTAATAGGTTAAATCTTGAGAGGGTCATGATGCCCCTCCCTCATTAGTGGTAATCAGTGGCTTATTACAATCTGTATGTATAGTTAATGCCACCCTGTTTTTCATATGCAGTAGTTCTAAACAAAGGTATTTCAGTTCAGAGCACAAAGGGTTGAATCAGTGTCTTGAGCTAGAATAACAGCAACTACGCTTTGGGAGTATGGCCCCAGTTGTGTGTTTTTCCCCCTCAATTCATTCTAGATTCAATCATTCAGACAAAAACACATTGTCGTGGCATGCCTACTCCTGCCATCTAGTGGTGGGCTCGGATGTGTACAACTTGTTTTTCCTTGAAGAAGACTCCATAGTTGTATTTTCTTCTGCTGTCGAGGTCAGGCGTGCTTTCCTGGGCGCCATGCCACATGGCGTTCTTCATCTGTGCTTCTCAAGGGCTCTGCTCTTGATAGCCTTGGACAGTCATTCTTTGCATCATATTTTCATCACCTCCATCGGATCTATGTCTTCGTTGACGCCCCGCTTCGGGCTTTGTCCCTCTTTGGTTCTTCCATGGGTCCTGCGCTCGAGTAGAAGGGGAGGCCGAGATAGAACAAGTTGCCTTCAGCCTGTAACCCGTTTCTCCCTTAGACTCTGTGGTCCCAGATCTGCAGCCCACGCTGGGCACCATCAGAAGACTACAACGGTGAGTACTAGTTCCCACCACCAAGTCACTCGCGACCCTTCGGGGGTTCAGGTGTCAAGCCCACTATCTTGGACTCAGCCTTTCAGGCAGCTACTGCCTCCCAGCCATGGCAGGCACCAAACTAAGGCTTCAGAGGCGAGACTGACCCTGGCGCCGAGCAAGCCACCCAAGACTCGGGCCACCTCGGTGCCAAGAGCTCTATTGACAATCTCTGAGGTCTCTGCACTAACGGACACCTCAGAGCCAAAACAATGGTCGATGTTGAAGATGGCTTCACAGCCGAAACAGCTTTCGGCGCCCAGTATGGCATCCTCTGCAGTCTCCGAGGATTGTGAGCTGCTGATTCTTTAACGCCTTCAGGAGGAGCTGGACTCTAAAAAACAAAGGCTTTTTATTCATCGCCAGACAGGGGAAATCACTGCAAAGTTCCCACTAAAGGTGCAGGAGACAATTCCTCGCAAGTAGAAGCTATCTTTTGAAGAGCAACTAGATATGAAACGCCCACCACCTCCAAAGCTCAAGGGGCATCAAGAGAGGACATCAGCCCACTGCCCTCAAAACCTACTCCTCCACCTCCTCCTCCTAACCCTCTGCAACACAGGGGGCCCACCTCCTTCTCCCGAGGGTTCTACACATTCTTCCTATGAGGAGGGGAGCTCTTGGATCCTCATGATGCTCCCCATGACCCAGAACCCTTGGGTGACCAGTGCAACGATTATAGGGTTGTCCCTACAGGTGACAACAACTCCAACTTTTACCCTGCCACGCCTTCCCTTCCTGACGATACCACCTTATCACAAGGTGGCCACCTTATCACAAGGTGAGCCCTCACACAATTCCATAAGAGGACGACTTTCCTGGTGAAAACGGTCTCCCACACCCAGCGTGCCATAAACATTTTGCCCATGCTTAAGGGGATTCTTAAGCCGCAGGAGGTCTTCAAAGACCCAGTCAGGCTAGGGTCATCACCCCGAGGATTTACAAAAAGTACAAACCCTCACTCTCTGATCCACCCTACATTAGAGGTCAGCTCCCACCAGACTCATTGGTGGTGCACACCGCCTGTACACAGGCATATGCTGCCCAACAAAGAGATTAAGAAGATCAAGGCGGCGTGGAAAAGGGTTGCCTTGCAGTTTGCAACTCATTTGCAGATCGCCAACTCTGTGGGGTTCTTGTTCTGATGTGACTGTGCCCAAGGGGATGAAATGGGAGACCTAATCCAGCATCTCCCCAGCGAATACAAACAACAGGCACAGGAGCTGGTAACAAAGAGAAAACAATTTCTAACACCATCATCAGGTGTGCTCTCGATATGTCAAGAACGGTAATTTGTGTGCTTCCACGGTTCCCCCTTTGTCAGACCGCAAAGGGAAACTACTTAGTTACCCTTGGAGTCGGCTGCTTTACTTCCCTTCTTTCAGACGTTCTAAAGGAAGATTAGTCTGCCGAAAAAACCACTACCAACAGGGCGCCCGTTCGCGGAGCGATCTAGTTGGTTAGCGGTCTAGTGTTTTGTAAATAGCTTTCAAGAACGTGCGCGCGTTCCCTGACCGCGACGCACTTCAACTGTCGTTATCTGTGAGGAGGCTGTGTCGTGTTATTCTCTCACAGAATTTCTGAAAGACTCGTTAGGGGCGAGAGATTCAGTGGAGTCTTCGCTGCCTAATTGTATCAGGTAGTGGAGTATTGTCTGCTGCTGCCGGAGAAACCTGAAAATTCCTGATATTTCCTGTGAGTGGGAATTCGCCTGTGGAACAACCAGCAGAGACAGTCTTGAATATTTATCGAGGCAAGAACCTTTCAGTTAGAGCAAGTCAACTGATATCTCCTGGTGAGTGGTAAAAGTTCAAACGCGCTTGGGTCAGGAGCAGTAGTGCGTAATGAAGCATGCAGCAAGTTAGAGACTTTCAAGGCTATTAGAATATCATTTGCAGCGCTCAATAAGAGTAGGAAAAGGATTCACTTGCTGCCTTCAGTCGCAAATTGACTTAATTCAATTCTTGGATTTGGTGACTGACCGTATCTAAAAAGAGCACAGTACAGTCTTCTATTACTTCAAGTTGCTGCGCAGAAATCCTTCTAAATACTGCAGGCAGATAAGGAGCAACCTCTTCAAGTTCAGTATGTAGAAATATATATATATATATATATATATATTCACTGAAAAAACCATAGGTTTCACACATGTTATAGTTAGCGGAAATTTTACTGATAAAAAACCAATGAAATTCCCCCGTTATAGTTAGTGCAGGCAACTATAACTCACGCGACCGCAATCCTCTGCTGATGCTAATACTGTATTTAGACACTTATTTGCCCATGTCTTCTTCCATACATTTTTAGCTATACATATATTACAAATATTTTTTTTTCATAAAGACACATATGTCATCAGCAGAAGATTGCGGTCGCGTGAGTTATAGTTGCCTGCACTAACTATAACGGGGGAATTTCATTGGTTTTTTATCAGTAAAATTTCCGCTAACTATAACATGTGTGAAACCTATGGTTTTTTCAGTGAATTTGCAAGGTTTTTTAAATGCTAATTCCTAACTATAACGTGTGTGAAACCTATGGTTTTTTCAGTGAATTTGTACGGTTTTTTAAATGCTAAGTTACTTTACGCCACTCGTGGCGTGCGCGCCCACTTAACGCAGTTCGTTCCGTGCGCGCACGGTGCGCTTCGCGCACCGTGCGCGCACAGTGAGCACGCGGTGCGCTTCGCGCACCGCGCGCCCACTTTACGCAGTTAGTGCCGTGCACGCACGGTGGGCACGCGGTGCGATGACAAAGCAAGAAAGCACGTCAACAAATCTGTTTCTGCTTTCCTCCGTGACTATGGTATGGGTGCCATTTACCACAACAACTTGCGTTATGACATGCAAGACATTTATAGAGGAGATGGTGTGCACTTCAATGATGAAGGGAACAGAGTCTTCCTCTTGAACCTTAGACTCTGCATCGGTACTTACTTGTAGGTACCACTAAAAAATCATTTCATAAACACAACGGCTCTTTTTAGAGCCCCCTAATATCTAAACACTTAAATCTGATTTTCATTTTTTTTTTTTTTTTTTTCTACCGTACGCTTACCGTAAGCTTACCGTACGCGTACCCCGTGATTTTTTTTTAAATCAATAAATGTTTTTTTTGTACTTTTCTGTCCTTCTTTGACCCCCTTACAAATGTTAGGGGGTCTGTAACTCTCCTCATTGCCCCCTTTCCTTGTTTTTACTCTTTTTTTTCAGAGTGAAATACACAAAATGGCGGCCGCCGCTTCCTGGTTTCGGCCGATTCGAATGTTTACTAAGATCTAAGAGCCAATCAGAATCGCGCTCGCGCACGCCACCGTACGCTTACCGTAAGCGTACGGTAAGCGTACCGTAAGCGGGCTCAGATATATATATTGATTTAAAGGCTATTTTCTCAGAATCTACTGAACAGATTTACACCAAACCTACAAAAGGCACTTCCTTGACCTAGGGACTACCTCTCTGCCAAATTTCTAGTAATTCTGTTCAGCCGTTCGGGCTGTAGCTCGTTCTAAAGGTCCTATGGAAAAATGCATGGGAAAAACGCGTTTTGGGACCCCCCTTTTATCTCAGCCCCCGCTTGACGGATCCCCCCGAGACTTTCAGGGTAGGAGCGGAGCGTAGCGCCCCACCTATTTTGAGAAATTCGCGAGGATTCGTCGACCGGCGCCAAAGTTATTCAAAATAGAATGTTGAGGTTTTCCTATGGAAACGTGGTCCTAACTATAACTACCTACTGGCGACCGCCAGTAGGTAATATATATATATATATATATATATATATATATATTATGCTTACCTCCAATTTGCCGCAACAGCTAATCATCAATCTGCAGTGCTCCAGCTCAGCAAGGTCTAATAATATAACTGCAACATCAAAAGAGAGAGGCAAATCCACAGTAAGATCCAGGTAAAGGAGTGGTAGCGAGGGAGAGGGTAGGTAGGGTATTTTGGAGGGAACATTCAATTAATCATTTGTTAATTGTATTTACAGACACCTGAGCAACCCACATAAGAGTCCAGGAGAAGCAGGCATAGCTGTGGAGTCTCTCTTGTTATCCCAATTCCCCTTTCCCCCGTCTTGCTGGAAGTGAATTTATTTCGCTGTAGCGAGGCAGGGGAGCTGGGAAGATTGTCTTCGCGTTAGAGTCCAGGCCTTCTTGTTCAGCTGCTCCCGTGGAGGTATAGAATTTCAGGTGCGTGGTACCTTCTTTCGCTTGTTCTTGACATGATACAGCTGACACCTCGGCCAGAGGCATCATTTCTAGCATCTTGATCCGCAGACATGCTTGGCTTTGTGCCTCTGGCTTCAAGCCAAAAGTCCAGCAACATCTGATCAACATGCCCTTTGATGAGGAATACCTCTTCGGGGCTCAAGTTGATCAGATGTTCAAATAAATTCAAGAAAGACGGACATCGCCAAAGCAATGGGAGCTCTCCAGTCTCCATCGCCTTTGCGACTTTTCGTCACTCAAAATTCCGTGGCTGCACTAAGGCCCACTCCCCAGAGGCCTCCACCTCCTACCAGAGGCAGCAGCACCAACCACAAGCCTTGCTAGGCTATTCCAGGGGTGCCTATGGGTGTAACAATTCCACGGGTAGGTGTAAAGGTGGGACAGCTGAGGGTTCCGCACCCCCCCAAGCAGTGACTTCCTCTCCCTTCCCCCGATCACACAACACCTGTTGGGGGACGTCTGCATGAGTTCCTTCCACGATGACGAAACATCACCTCAGACCAATGGGCTGTGTCCAACTTCCTGGAGCACCATCAAACCCCTCTCCCACCTGCAAGCACTCTTTCACCAGAATACCAGAAGCTATTCCACAAGGGGGTAGATGTAATTTTGCTCAAGCGAGTGATGGAGACAGTGCCACATCAATGCAACAAAGATCCCTGTACTTTCTAATCCCCAAGAAAGATGAGTCTCTCTGGCCCATACTAGACCTCCGGCCCCTCAACAAGTTCATCCTGTCAGCGCTTTTCCACATGATCATACTCCAGATTATCATTCCGCTATGGCAGCAAGGGATCTTCATGTCCGCCCTCGACTTGGACGTCTTATTTCCATATACCGATCCACCATGCACATCGCTGCTACCTCAGATTCATGGTAAGTGGTCATCACTTTCAATGATGTCCTTCGGCGTAACTACCACCCCAGAGTCTTCACCAAATGCTTTGCTGTGGTAGCCACTGATCTCCAGAGGAATGGCGTCCACATCTTCCCGTACCTCAGTTACTGGCTGATAAAGAGTGCAAGCAAGCAGCATTGTTTGGCTCACACACAGGATACCTTAGATCTCCTCAACAATCTAGGTGTCACCATCAACGTGGGCAAGTCCCACCTCCAACCTCTACAAATACACCCTTCCTAGAGGGTTATACTGAACTCAGTCACCGGAAAAGCTTATCCCAGCCTCGCATAGGTCAAAATCTTTCACCTCCTTCTGCCTCTTTATCAGCCAATTTGTCTTCTAACAGTGATGCATCTCCTTGGCATGATAGTCTCCTGCATTGCCATTGTACCCCCATGCCCGCTTACGCATGGATCCACTCCAAGAGTGCCTGGAAGCTCAGTGGGCTCAAGCGGAGGGTCTTTGAGAAGATAAACTGTTGATTTCTGCCAGCCCCCAACACTGTCTGCAGTGGTGGAGCAGCAACAATTTTTTCCGGGCAAGCCTTTTCTAGACGCACTTCCCTAGGTAACCATCACAATGGATGCATCTCGCAAGGGCGTGGGGCACATCTACTGGGCATTACTGTTCAGGGTCTGTGGATACCTCTTCAACAGACCTACCACACAAACTCTCTGGAGTTATTGACAGTTAAGTTGGCTCTGAAGGCCGCCTTCTACCAAGTACAGCACAACAGAGTCCTGGTCAAAACAGACATGACTGGCATGATTGCCTGCAAAAACAGGGGGGCACGCTTTCTTTTTGGCATTAGAGCAAGGCATTTGCTATTGGGTGATCCACCACAGAGTACATTTGCTAGTGGTGTACCTTCCTGGAGCAGACAACTACTTTGCAGATCTGCATGGCAGGATGCGGCAACAAGTGAGATTTCCACCCAAAGTTTTGCTCCCCTTTTTCTAATGTTGGGGGTTTCCCGACCTAGATTTGTTCACAGCTGCCAAAATCGACAAAGGCCCAAGCTTTGCCTCCAGATTTCCACACCCACAGTCCATCAGTAATTCACTATGGATAAAGTGGTCAAGGATATGTGCCTACTCTTTTCCACCTCTCGCATTCCTTCCATTTGTGATTTTGAAGCTTCGACAAACCTCCCTAAACCTCGTCTTAGTAGCTCCCATGTGGGCCATGCAACCGTGGTTCACAACCCTCCGTAAGTTATATGTGCTCCCTCACGAGAAGCATCCCAACAGGTGGTATCTTCTCAGTCAAGACCAGGGTACACAGAGGCATCCCAACCCCAGGCAACTCAATCTGTCGATCTGGTTAATCCGGTCCTGGAATTTGGCTACCATAATTTGCCCCAGGAATGCATGTCCATCATCAAGGAGGCTTGCCGCTCCACCACCCGAGCCTGCTATGTGGCAAAATGAGAGAGGTTCATCCACTACTGCCTACCCAAGCACATTGATCAACTAATGCCAACAGTGCAAGGCATTGTCTCCCACTTCTTCACAGTCTGCATACGAAGTGATCACATGAGCGACCTGAAAACAATCCGAGAGAGACGCGGGCCCTTTAAAAATGACGATACGGAATTAAGTTGGTTGAACGCGAAAGAGAAGTCCATCATCGACATAGAAGAAAAGAGGACCGAACCCAAACCTACCTGGTTTCTGTCTTGAGAATTCAGGAGCAGGAGAACCGCCTCGGGTTCAAAATCTCCACTATGCATTGTGCCCACACTGCATTCGGATAGCCACGACACCTGAAAGACGCTGAAGTCACATCCGAGTCGGCCCATCATTGTGAGACTGGGACGGAAAACTCCAGCGAAACCCCCGGCAGAACTTAAAGTCCATCCACGTTTCTGGGAAAACGTGGCTTAGCCTGTTACAGGACACGATCTTGGGAAAGAGGGAAGGGGGGCGACTCTTGTGGGGATAGTGGGAAGTGAACAGGCTGCTATAAATTGCAGATTTTGCTGGGAAGATGTCAAGCGTGCCCCGCTCGCCATCTGCAATCGGCAGGCAGGGCGGAGTAGAGTGCAGATAAAAATGGCTATCTGTGACAACGCACTTCATGTTGAGATTCCGCCTAGCCTCTCACGCACTCCTTGTTTCCTTACCTGCCTGTATCCTGTTGTTCCAGCTGTCGGGTCTTGTGGGATGTCCCCGACGCGCTCCTGCTACGGTGGGAGAAGTCTTCTCTTCTGGGGTCGTGTTTACCTCTTCCGGGCAATTGACCATCTTGGTGTTCCCTCACCGGCTGATTCTGCGCAAATCAGCCCCTTGAGTTCTACGCGGCTGGAGTTTCTTTTCATCTCCACTACAACAAGAGAAGGGAGAAATATTTACTTAAAGAATCCTAGCCTTCTGGCATACGGTAGGATGGTGACTTTATGTATGCTATGATTATAATATCTGATTTCCTGGATTCCACGAAGTGTGGCGAATAGGTTATTCTTTAGTTTTTCTTCATATTCATGAGCTGGCTAGAAGAGAAAATAGCTATAGGTTAGTTTCCCGAACACTTATGGATACGCCTATTCTAATTTGACTAAGCACCTTTTTGTGTAGTTTTTTTTGTTACATCCTGTCTAGGAAAATATGTTTTTTGTTTTTTTCCTAGTAGTATCAGGATATATATTTTGGGGGTCTAAGTGGAATAATACAGTGGCATTTGTTAAGGTTGGTATCTTTTTACTCTTTGTAATTAAATAATTAAGTTCCTCAGCCAAAACGTTAATGCCTAGTATTTTTCTATTTCACAGACACATCAGTTCTAAATTATTTCCTGCCTATCTATATCTTCATTTGAATTGGAAGAGGGATGTTCATCAGGTATATTAATCCTAAGTATGTTTCAGGTCATTGTTAAATACTACCCTCAGACATATGTATGAAAGATACTTATTGTATGTTATTTTACATGGGCAGTGTATGCAATCAACCCCATAAGGACATCGTGCAAGACGCCCCATCGTGTACGACGACTCCTCCCTTTCCTTGTTTTTTTATTTCCCCTCTTCCCCACATTCACCTCATTGGCTTTGACTGTGTTGGGCTGATCTGGTGGGTTAGGAAAGTTGGAATCTAGCATCGGTTCTTCCACCTCGCTTCTGCGGAAACATCAGGTGAGATCCACAGAAGAGGCGCATTACCTATAACTGATTGAAACCACGGTAATTGGAATACTATCACTTAGAAGCCTACTGGAAATAACTAGACCTCCTGCATTATTTTACTATCCTTTATTTTATTTTATGAACTGATTTTTTTAAATTGAAACTACAGGTGTGGATGCCTTTTGGCAACCCCATCACAAAGTATCTCTCTGCTTTCTAACTATCTTAAGAGACAGAGCATGTGAAAGGACTTACACCTGGCCTTTTCTTTTGTTCGAGTATGAATTAATGCCAGGTGTTTAGACCTCAGAAAACCTAGAGGAAAAAAAAATTACACAATTTTTTGGGGGCGGGGGGGGGGGGAGAAATACAGAACTATATTGAGAAGACACAGTATTGTTGTGTTTCAGTCCCGCCAACCGTGACACTCCCTTATCGATATCGTCTCAGTATTCATTGCTGATATATAGAATTTGTGTTAGCATGCTGACTGCTTATATCCTGCATATAGAGGTTTTTTTTCTTTATTATTGTTTTTCCTAACTCTGTATGATCTGTTATACAATTTTTATTTTCATACTTTTTATTAAATACAAGAAGTGACGTTACAGAATGCAAACAAATGCAGGCAGTTATGGCAGGACATAGGGTCGAGAGCATCGACCAGCATGCAACATTTAGTATAACAATGGCTTTCACACTACTTCTCATCGTTCAACCCTTCTATCACCATGTCTTCACCGGTCTGCGGGGGCTCACATATACCCCCCCATATGTATTCCACTTCTCCCAGACCTGTGTCCATTTTTTGGGACAACCTCTAGAAACATAAATGGTCTTTTCTGTGACCATGCACCAGTCCATGTCCGTACCCCATTCTACCAATCCTGGTGGGTCGCACGCCTTCCATTTCCGAGCAATGTTTCGTCTTGCAACCATCAACCCCAGAGTCACCCATAATTGTTCCTTTGCGTTCAGGTCCATCGGGCCCCAGACATTTAATAAACCCAGCTTGATGTTACAATCAATCTTTTGTCCCAATACGGTTTCCATACAGCCAGTTACCGCTGACCAGTACCTCTGGATGAGGATACACTCCCATAACGTGGATAAAAGTGCCTTTGTCTCCACACTTCCTGGGGCACCCACCCTCAATGCAGTATCCCATTTGGGACTGTCTAGGTAGGCTCTGTGTAATATTTTCAACTGTACCAGTCGGAGCCTCGAAGAAAATGCCACCTCTTTAGGAGAGGCCAGCCCCTCAAGCCACTCCATCATCCAGCTCCCCAACGTCATAATCTCACTTCACCCGAAGTTGGAGTAGTGGATCTGCCAGATTATTAAGTAGTTTCTTATATATGAGCGATATAGTTTTCTCTGGCAGGTCTCCATCTAGGATCCGATCTTCAAGCGGGGAGGATTCAGGCGGTGGCTCACCCTTTGCTGCTCACCATTAGGCAGTACGGTTAACAAGGCCTGTCTGATCTGCAGGTATCAAGTATTTGGTACTTGCCAACTCGTATTCCGTTTGCAGTTGGGAAAAGGGAACCACATCTCCTGCCTTCCATAGGTCACCCACTCATGAGATGCCTATGAGGTCCCAGCGGTCAAATACCCTCGTACGAATCAAATTCCCCAGCTGGGCGCTGTACCAGAGTGGTGTAGCTTCCCTCCCAGCCCAAGCTCTTTGTTGCTGCCTTCCACACCTGGATCGCGTGACCTGTGGGCGCCAAAGGTCTCGGCTTCGGTGAGTTAGAGTACAGCGCTCCCACGAAACTACCCCCCGGTAGAAGCCATCTATCCATTTGGAAACCTGGGACTCCCTCCGCCCTGTACGTGCATTGGTTTATTGCAGCCAGCTGGGCTGCCCAATAATATTTTTTAACGTCCGGGAGACCAATTACCCCGTCAAACCACCGAAGTGTTAACTTGTGGGTGGCAATCCTAGGTGGTTTACCATCCCATAGCAGGTCTCAAAGGATGCTATTAATCTCCTGGAAATACCCCAATTCGACCTGTTGTCGTGTATTTTGCAGTGCGTATAAGAATCGAGGGAGAGACATCATCTAGAATAGGGCCGCGCGCCCCAATAGGGTCAAAGGGAGCGACTTCCAATGTCAGACATCACTCTTAAGTCCCTGCAATGGAGGCTGGTGGTTTTGGTCAAAAAAACAAGATGGGTCTTTAGAGACCCAAATCCCCAGGTATTTGAAGTCGTCTCGCGCTTCCGTAATTGTGAATCCCTGGGGAAGGGTAGGCGTTGCCCCACTGAGGACGTGCAGTACTGATTTTGACCAGTTTATTGTACACCTGAAATATGTGCAATACCCGGTTTAAGGAGGCTGCTGGCGAAGCTAGATATAGCAAGATGTCATCAGCGTACAATGAAATGCGGTCCTCCCAGCCTTCCGTCCATTTGAGGCCCCTTACTATCGGGTCTCTCTGTATCCACATCGCCAGTGGCTCCAATGTGAGGGCAAAAAGCAGCGTGGACAGGGGGCAACCCTACCTGGTGCCTCTACCAAGTGCGAAAGTGCGAGATTTCCTATTGTTGACGATGATTTGGGCCAGCGGTTTCTGATACAGAAGCCAAACCCATCCGATAAATTCCTGGTCGAGCCCCAGCTTCTTTAATACTGCAAACATGTAGGCCCATTCTATTGTATCAAATACCATGGCAGCATCTAGGGACACCACCACAGCGTCCTCACAGATTCTCGGCTAGGCTCAGTATCCCATTTAGCCTACGTAGGTTAAGAGAGGTGTTTCTGGCGGGCATGAAGCCTGATTGATCCGGGTGAACTAGATTCGGAATTACCTTTAGTAACCGCGTGGCTAGGACCTTCGCCAATATCTTGGCTTCCCAGTTAAGTAGCGAGATTGGCCTGTATGAGGATCACTTGTTCTTCGGCTTACCCTCCTTGTGGATTACCACTATCGTTGCCAATCTTTGGTCTGTGGGGAGTCGACCCGTTGCCTTACTCTCGTGGAACATGCTAGTTAAGTAGGGGGCAATCTTATTCAAGGTCAATTTGTGCAATTCGATTGGCAACCCTGATTCTCTTGGAAATATAATTCCGAATCTCGCGTGATGCCATCTCTTATGTGGGGAATCCGAATATACCATGGATTAATCGGAGCTGTCCTACCTACCATGGGCTTGCCCACCTCTTGTCAGCACCAGATGGGCGAGTGGTCTGAGATTTCCCTGGCTAAATGATGGACCTCCCTGATGCAGTACAACTTATTAGCCAGTGTTAGAATGTAGTCGATTCTGAACATACTGCGATGGGCCCCCGAGTAGTAGGTGTACTGTTGTTCTATCGGATGCAGCCCCTGCCAAGCGTCCACGAGACCCAGTGTCCCCAGAAAACTAAGGATCTGCTTCTGGGAGAGAGGCAATGTCTTCCGGGGCCAGCGATCCAGGGAGTCAGAGACAATGAAATTAAAGTCGCCCCCAAGTCATCAATCTGCCCTCGGGCAAGTCCAGGAGAAGATTCCCAAGGTCTTAAAAGGCTTGGATATGAAGACCCGAGGGCACAGACCGAGACCAGGTTCAAACCATGCCCTTCCCAAGTTCCCGAGATAGCAACGAATCTGACCAAGTTGTCTGTCCAGGTACGGTCAATCGTCCTTGGAAAAGATTGCTTCATCATGGTTCCCACCCCCCCGGACCCAGACCCAAATGCGGAGTGTGCCACTAGCCTCAACCCCCATCTCGTCATCGCTTCACATGCATTACCTAGGAGGTGCGTTTGTTGCAACAGAATTATGTCCGGGGAGTGTCTTTTTATGAACTGGAGCACTGTTCCCTGCTTGATCTTGTGTCCCAACCCGTTTATCTTCCAGGATAGCAGTTCGAGCCCCTGCTTAGCTGTAGAGTCCGTCATATCCTAGGGTGTAGCATCGTGCCCGTGAGGGGAGCCCGTCGCTGGAGCCATTCGTCCATGCTGAGCCCGCTACCCATCCTACCCTTTCGTGAATCAGTGCTTCCTTGCCCAGGATGCGCTTTAAGTCGTCACCATTTTCGCTAGTTTTGTCACTCTTATCGTCACTGTCTTGCAAATTAACAAAACTACCCATCCCTCCTACCCTGGCATGAGAATGTGCAGATGCCGTGCAGGCGTCTCGGTCATGTTTTACGACGGAGAGCCCAAGTGTGCAGGGTCCCACCCCCAAAAACCTGAGTAGCTTTACCCCCCTCTCTGCCTCCCTGCATGGTGGTTTCGGAACCTCCCGCCTCACCAGACTTGCAGAGTGCCTATCGGCCACCCCGAGAACTTTAAGGTGCGTGCGCCCAACCTAGCACCCGTTCATGCACTAATTATTGTTGCTGAAGCTGCGACACTATCTATACATAGATTACATCTTTGTATAACTCTTGGCAGACCCACAAACACTATTCACATTTCTAATCCATGCTCAGACCCAGCGGGTGCTCGGAGTTAAGAGTCCAGCTGGTTCTAAGCCCTGCAAGAACGGGCTTATAGAGCCCACACACATTCAACAGCTTATACCGACCAGTCCGCGTCAGTCTCTGGCAGCTACTTCACTCTCCGCCGATGGGGAACCTGCGACTTGGTCTCACTGCATTTTCTCTCTTCCATGGCGTGGGCCACGATTGCCCTTCTTCCCGGCCAGCCGTCGAGCCAGTCCCAGGTCTCTTCGGGAGTGGTGAAGAACCAGACCTTCCCGTCTGACTCCTCTCTTAACCCCTTCAGCGCTGCGCGGATTCCCCCGCGGTGCTGAAGGGTTTGAGCGCGGGCGGGGCCATGACGGAACGGTTCCGTCATGAGCACAGCTCAACCGATGCTCATGACGGAATCGTTCCGTCATGAGCATGGAAGGGGTTAATTTGGCCGGGAAGAGCATCGAGTACTTAACGTTCTTGTCTTGCAGCGCTTTCCTGACTTCCAGGAAACTGCGCCACTGTTGTTGCACCTTGAGGGTGAAATCCGGGAAGAAAGTCACTTTGCTGTTCCGGAATTCGATTGGTGGAGTTGTTCGAGCCATCTGGAGGATAACGTCCCTGTCTCTATAGTTGAAGATGCGCCCAATGATCGGTCTCGGGGGGACACAGCTTTCGGTCTGCTGCCTGGCACTCTGTGCGCTGTCGCAAATGTAAAGAATTTTGACAGCCTAGTTGGCTTCAGGTAGGTCGTGACCAGATATTCAACGAACAGGTCCGTTGCTGGATCCTCCGCTGGCTCCGGGACCCCCAGTATGTGGATATTGTTGCCCTGGGAGCTCCCCTTGTATTCATCAAGTTGTGCCTCCAACCTCCCACTCAGGGTCTGGAGGTCATTCACCCTACGTTGAAGGGTGGCTGTGTCAACAACGAGGGAGTCCGCAGTGGACTCGACATCTTTGAGTCAGGTCCGGATGCAGGTGCGCTCCTTCCGCACTGCCTCAGCTGGATGGACCCGACTTCCATGGGACCGCTGCTTCTCCACCGTCCATGGTGTGGATGCTACCAGGGACGCTCAATCTGTTTGCGCCCCGCCTGCCAGAATCTCTTTGTCTGCGGGGGTCGCGCCGGAGCCGATCCGCGCTCCCCTCCTCTAATGCACTGGGTCTCGTTAACTGCCGGGCAGAAGGGAAATGAGACGCCAGGGAGACGAGCGTGAGCAGGGCCACCTCACTCCGCCCTCACTTCCGGCGTGGCCCCCGCAGGCCAGCCCCATCGCTGGGACGTTCTCGGCCGGTCCGCAGTCAAGGCGGCAGTGCCGCGGCTCAAAATGATCCCACTGGGGTCAGGGATTTAATTCTTCCAGTTGCGTCACAGCAATCACGGAGAAATGAGCGGATTTACTGTTGAATGGGTGCCTAAGGACGGAGCTGCCTCAAGGTGCGGTCATGTTATTTGGCGGTTGGCCACGTCCCCGTTCTGTTATACTATTATAAAATTCAATTAATACATTTAAAAAAAACAAATGCTTTTCTGTAAAAATGGCAAAAGGCTTGTCACTTTCTAGCTCGGCGTGGATTGCACTGTGCTACTCCTGTGCTTAAAAACTCTGCAAGAAACAGGCATTTGAGGTGCGCAGATTTGGAGTGTTGGTTGTGTTGCAGAGTTTCCCATGTTAAGGAACTGCTGTCTGCCTAACACTGTTGTGTAGTTCCTAGGAGTCCCCCAGGACCTGCGCGTTTTGGATGACCTAAACTGAGGGCTTGGTGTCCCAACTGCTTCCGGACACCCCCACAGGATATGTCAGCCGTTAAACTCTTCAGTGCCACTACCACCCCGCTGTATTCTGCAGTGGTGTAGGTAGTCTCTAGCAACCTCTGACCATGACAACCCTGATTCTTCGAGGATCATGGAGAACAGTACAGTACTTTTCGCTCAGACACTCGTGCTTGCTTTCTCTCAGAAAATACACAGGATGGTGATTAGGATGTTTCAATAGATATTTATTGGTCCAGCTCTCTATGTGAAGCTCACACAGAAACCACAAATAAATTCCGTTTTGGTGAATAGCAATGTGAGTTCCTCCCCCCCCCCCCCCTGCATAGTCACCCATACACAAAAATTGGCTCAAAGAGAGCCTATTTGCCAAGAGAGGAAAGACAAATACAGTGACAAAGGGCTGGTTTCACACTGCATGTAGTAAAGCTCACAAGCGCCTTAAGGAGGCCCTGCACAAAACTCCAAGAAACAAGAGTGAGGTCCAACAATGCAGAGCAGAGTACAAAATGGCAGTCAAGATGAGGAAAAAACACTTAAGGGAGATCGCTTGGGATTCTTTACAGGAGGCCAGTATTAGCAAAGATGATGGATCATTTTTGGAGGATAATTAAGTTCGAGGCATGTGGGCTGCTGAATTCATATCTGTGCATAGATCGCCGCCTAGTGTTGGGTCCGGATGATTGCACATTGTTGTCCTGGAAGAGTCTTCGAAGTATCACGAGATAGGTGGCTCCTCCCCTGGACTACAGTGCGCATGGGCATCCTCTCCATCCTCAGATTGTATTTTTACGCCATTGGGTTCGGATGTGCTTATCTTAGCTCAAGTTAGGAAAACTTTATTTAAGGCCGACAGCCTTTAGGTATCGACGGTATTGTTTGCGTTCGGTATCGATACCTTATTAGACTTGTTACCTAACCTTATTCACCCTTCTCGGACCGAGTTCGGCCCGACCACCGATCGACGTTCGAAGATGGAATCGAGGACTCCCTTCAAGAGATGTCCTCTATGTCACGCTAAATATCCACACATCGATGTCCATCCGGTGTGCAACAAATGTTTATCACCGGATCATGATGAGTCCAGGTGCATGGCCTGCGCCCGGTTCCGGTCGAAGAAGACCCTTCGGAATAGACGAGCGGCTAGATTGGAGGCCAAACAATCGGCGCCTACCCCGGTTAACATATTCGGCACCGAGGATGAAGAAGTCGAGAGCGTCGAAGAGGTAGACTCGGGCCCTGTTTCGGAGCAGGAATCCCAATACGACGACGATGATGAGGAGATCCTCAAGTACGAAGACGTCGTCGACGAGGTAGGAGACGACGATGAGGCCCTTGGGGCCGAGGAAGATAGCTCAGGCGAGGAGCTAGGCCAACCCGTTGATGCGGAGGCCGTGACAGATAGTCTTGATAAGGCTCAGGTCGAGGGATCGCCTGCGGGCCTTACCCAAGATCGGTCGGATCGTTCTACAGCCCCGCCTAAAGGCCCGGCTTCGAACATTTCAAAAGAACCAGAATTATCAAAAAAGACTGGAGTCGATTCCGTGAAATCGAAACCAAAACCTGCACCGGTCAAATCGAAACCGAAAGTGCAACTGGTTCATGTCGGATCGAAGGCGTCGAAACCTTCCAATCCGTCGACACAAAAGAAGGGCATCGGAGCCGAACAAACGAAGAAGGACTTCGGTACCGAGAAACCAAAAAAGGACCTCGGCACCGAGAAACAGAAGAAGGCCCTCGGTCCCGAGAAGACGCAGAGGCCTATGGCACCGAAGGTTGGAGCACCACCGACCAAGGTCAAGGCGCTCGATCCGACTACATCAACACCGAGGAGTGCTGAGACTGCCAAAATTCTGGATCGGCAAGGCGTCGATCCCAAACTTCGGACCGAAGACTGGCAAGCCACCAGAGACCGCGTCGAGGCCTGCTTCCAAAGAGCCTGTCGGATCAAAAGCACCGTCGGCATTCACATTACAACCGGTGTCGGAGTCCCTGAAGCGCATCAGGGACCGGGTCACTCTGGAACCGAAAACGGGTCCCGAACCGAACAAGGCCGCCAAGACTCACTCGGCGCCGGCACCGATCAAGTTTGGATTGCCACCACCGGGGGCACCTAAGATGTTCGAACTTCGGAAAAGTATCGAACAACCAAGAACAGTGTCCACAGAAAGAACTGATGTCAAAGACTCACAGGAACAGTTTATCGACGTCGACACTGGTAGACTGTTGTTCCGCAAGCGGAGAATTATACCAGAAAAGCCCTTGGACTCATACAGAATTCCACTCAAAAGGAAACTGGCTTCAAGTTCGACACCAGTGCTGGTAGAACATTACCACACATATGATCAGGACCCACCTTCCTTTTCTCCCACACACTCGGAGGAGGATGCAGGAGAGGGCTATACTGAGGATACCACTTATCCTGTGGATACTGACCCTGATGACCAACGGCAAGACCAGGATCAGGCATGGGGAGACCCTAATGACCCAGGAGACCCACAAGATGCTCCTGACACTCATCTTTATAATATAAAACCATCTCCCACTGAAGATACTGCTGCTTTTAACGCACTCATTGAAAGGGCGGCTGCCAATCACGGAGTGGAACTTCATTCTGACTCTGTGGAGGAGGATTTCTTGGTGGACACGTTCTCCACATCAGAAAGAACGGTCAAAACTCTACCAATGTTAAAAGGGGTTATTAAACATGCTAAGGACATCTTTAAGGAGACAACCAGAGCACGGGTATTGAACCCGAGAATAGAGAAAAAATACATACCTGCCCCAGGAGACCCCATGTACATTAAGGGTCAATTGCCGTTGGACTCCATGGTAGTTTCGAATGCTCGCAAGAGAGCTAACTCACAAACTACCGGGGATGCTCCTCCTCCGGACAACGAGTCCAAAGTGTTAGAAACATCAGGGAAACGGATAGCAGCACAAGCAGCAAACATCTGGCGCATTGCCAACACTCAGGCACTCCTGGCCAGATACGACAGGTCACACTACGATACCCTAGAAACACAGCTAGAACACCTACCAGATGAATACAAAGATGGAGCGGAGTTCCTCATCAGAGAGGGACAACTCATTACGAATGCGTCCATCAAATGCGCACTAGATGCAGCGGACACTGCAGCAAGGGCAATCAACACTAGTGTGATGTTGCGGAGGCACGCATGGTTGAGAATATCAGGTTTCAAACCTGAAATTCAAAACAATATCTTAAATCAACCAGTTAACCCAGACTTTTTATTTGGCCCAGAGGTTGACACTACTCTAGAAAAGATTAAAAAGGACACAAACTGCGAAATCTATGGGGGCTCTACAGGTGCAGCAGTTTCGGAGTGGCTCCTTTCGTCGCCCCGGGAATAGAGAAGCAGCTAGAGGTCAGGGGTCCCAGCAGCAGTACAATAAAGGAGGTACCCAGAGTACCTATAATAAAAACAATAGGGGTGGATATTGTGGATCCAACACCAAAGGCAGAGGACGAGGACACAACAACACCAGGTCCTCCGCCAATAACAAACAGTGACATCTTGTCACTGCCCCCCGACCACTTAACACCGGTCGGGGGGAGACTCCAACAGTTCCTGCCAGTCTGGAGATCTATCACCACAGACAGGTGGGTCAGAGAAATTGTCCAGTACGGTTATTGTCTGGAATTAACATCCAATCCACCCAACATACCACCAAGGCACCGTCCTATGTCCGCAGAGCACTTGGCATTATTGCAGCAGGAAGTACTAAGTATGCTGCAGAAAGGAGCAATAGAGCTCATGCCTGTAAAACAACAAGGGTCAGGGGTGTACTCTCTGTACTTCTTGATCCCAAAAAAGGACGGGTCTCTCAGACCTATACTGGACCTGAGACCTCTCAACCAATACATTCTGTCAGAGCATTTTCATATGCTCACCCTCCAGCAGGTTCTACCGTTACTCAGTCAGGGAGACTTCCTAGCAACACTGGATTTAAAGGATGCGTATTTCCACATACCCATACACCCATCACACAAAAAATATCTCAGGTTCACTCTTCAGGATCAGCATTATCAGTTCAAAGTACTCCCTTTCGGAGTAACGACGGCGCCCAGAGTCTTTACCAAATGCCTAGCGACAGTGGCTGCACACTTACGAAGACAGCACATTTACGTCTTCCCTTACCTGGACGACTGGCTTGTTCAGGCAAAGTCAGCCCAGCAGTGTGCCAGCCACGTATCCCACACCATTCACCTTCTTCACAGTCTGGGATTCTCACTAAATTATCCAAAGTCACATCTTCAACCCGCCCACGTACGGCAGTACCTGGGCGCGACCATAGACACTCTGGCAGCCAAAGCTCAGCCAAACTTGGTGAGGATCAACAGCATGCAACTGCTGATAAAAAAGTTCAAACCTCAACACTCCCTTCCAGCGCGAGTGTTCATGCAGTTGATAGGCATGATGGCCTCCTGCATCTTCATAGTCCCGCACGCGAGACTACATATGCGCCCGCTTCAGGAGTGCTTGGCACGTCAATGGAATCAGACTCAAGGACAGTTAAAAGACCTACTGTTGGTGAGCGGTCGGGCATACAACTCTCTGCATTGGTGGAATCCACAAAACCTTTGCAAGGGCCGACCGTTCCAAGAGCCTGTTCCACAAATAATACTGACAGCGGACGCGTCTCTCCAGGGATGGGGAGCTCATGTACTCAATTACACAGTGCAGGGACTATGGACGACACAGCAAAAGAAGATGCACATCAACCTTCTGGAACTGATGGCAATCTTCCTGGCAATGAAGGCATTCAAAGTACTCTTGTGCAACAAAGTCGTGTTGAACCGGACGGACAACATGACTGCCATGTACTACATACAGAAGCAGGGAGGAACACACTCTCCACAGTTGTCTCATCTGGCTCAGAGCATGTGGAAGTGGGCCATTCAGAGGAACATGTTCCTCGTGGCGGAACACCTCCCGGGCAAGGACAACCAGATGGCGGATCTGCTCAGCAGACACAGCCACCAAATGCACGAGTGGGAGCTACATCCGTCAGTACTCCAACCGTACTTCCAACAGTGGGGTCATCCAGAGATAGACCTATTCGCCACAAGGGAGAATGCAAAATGCCAAAGCTTTGCCGCCAGGTTCCCCCATCCACAGTCGCAGGGCAATGCGATATGGATGAACTGGTCAGGCAGATTTGCGTACGCTTTTCCCCCAGCGCCATTAATACCGCTAGTGGCACGCAAACTAAGGCAACACTCGATGACGCTCATCCTGGTTGCTCCAACGTGGGCACGCCAGCCATGGTACACCACGTTTCTAGAACTTTCCGTGGTACCGCATCACAGACTGCGGCTAACGCCCAAACTTTTAACACAGAACCATGGCGAAATTCAGCACCCAGATCCGCAACAGCTGAACCTGGCGATCTGGCTCCTGAAGTCTTAGAGTTTGGCTACCTGAACCTGCCTCCGGAATGTATGAATATCATCAAGGAGGCCAGGAGACCCACGACCAGAGCTTGCTATGCGGCTAAATGGAAAAGGTTTGTCATTTACTGTAAAAACAATGACATTAATCCGCTGGATGCATCCATTCAGAACATCATCTGTTACCTGTTACACTTATACCGATGCAATCTGGCATACAGCTCCATCCGTATACACCTAACCGCAATAGCAGCCTATCTTCAGAACAGGCAGCACCTCTCTTTATTCAGAGTGCCTGCCATCAAAGCCTTCTTAGAGGGACTCAAAAGGGTGATTCCTCCGACACACCCACCAGCACCGGTGTGGAACCTGAATGTGGTCCTCACCAGATTGATGGGTCCACCTTTTGAACCTCTACTTTCATGTGAGATTCAATTCCTCACCTGGAAAGTAGCTTTCTTAGTGGCAATCACTTCGTTGAGAAGAGTTAGTGAACTCCAGGCACTAACCATTCAAGAGCCATTCATACAGCTTCACGCAAATAGAGTTGTACTACGTACCAACCCCACATTCATGCCTAAAGTGATACCGCAGTTCCACATGAATCAGACTATTGAACTGCCTGTTTTCTTTCCAAATCCAGAAAATGTCGCAGAGAGAATGCTCCATACACTAGATGTAAAGAGGGCCCTCATGTACTATATAGACAGAACAAGGGATTTTAGGAAAACAAAACAACTGTTCGTTGCCTTTTCTCCACAACACAAGGGCAACGCCATTTCCAAAGCAGGGATAGCCAGATGGATCGTTAAATGTATTCAAATTTGCTATGAAAAAGCTAAACGCACATTAACGATTCCCCCAAGAGCCCACTCAACACGAAAGTTAGGGCCGTCCATGGCTTTCCTAGGTAACATTCCTTTAGAGGAAATATGTAGAGCAGCCACATGGTCCACTATACATACATTTACTAAACACTACTGTGTAGATGTACATTCAAAACAGCAGGCAGCTGTAGGACAGGCTGTTCTCAAGACCCTTTTTCAGACTGCTGCAGCTGACACGGGCTGCTGCCGCCGCTAATGGAGGGACTGGTATATAATCTATGCACAGATATGAATTCAGCAGCCACATGCCTCGAACCGAATATGCTACTTACCAGTATGCATCTGTTTTTGGCATGTAGGGCTGCTGACATTCATATCGCCCACCCTCCTCCCCGGCGCCTGTAGCGGCTGCAGCACTTAGAATTTCTCTATAGCATGGTCATCACTTACTGTATCTACTCCATCACTGCCATAATGGCGAAAAACAATCTGAGGATGGAGAGGATGCCCATGCGCACTGTAGTCCAGGGGAGGAGCCACCTATCTCGTGATACTTCGAAGACTCTTCCAGGACAACAATGTGCAATCATCCGGACCCAACACTAGGCGGCGATCTATGCACAGATATGAATGTCAGCAGCCCTACATGCCAAGAACAGATGCATACTGGTAAGTAGCATATTCGCTCTTCACCATGGAGTACAGAGGAGCAACCTAAGATTGAGGCAGCAATATTGGAGGAAGAGTGGATTAACCACTTTGCCAACATCTATTCAGCACTTCCCACAATTAACTTACAAGATCAGGGACAAACCTATAATGAGATGGACGCTTTACCCCAAACCTCTACTAACTCTCCCTTCTCTTTGGAGGAAGTCACTAACGCAATCCAAGTAAGCAAGAGCAGCAAAGCCACCGGCCCGTATGCCATACCTGTTGACCTTTACAAAGATAACATCAATCTGTGGGCCCCATTGTTAACCCAATTGTTAGGAGCTAGCTGTAAAATGGGATTTTTACCCACTTGGTAAGAACAAATTATTGTTCCCATATATAAAAAAAGGAGATCGCCGAAATCCAGCATGCTATAGGACAATCTCCTTAATGGACTCCCTAGTAAAGGTAGCGGGACGGATAATCCTGGACAGATAACAGTGGGCCGAACTGCACGGTAAACTGTCAGATTTACAATATGGCTTCCACTCCGGGATTGGGACAGTAGACCAGAGTCTCAATTTAAGCCTGCCTATCAGCAAATATGTTAAGATCAAAAAGGGGCAGATTTATTAGCCTTTGTCGACCTTTCATCGGCCTTCGATTGCGTTATACACGACAAACTATGGCTAAAACAGAGAGATATGGGGGTGGAATTGCATATTATCTGCTTTTCAAGAGACCTATGCACAGGGTGCAGAGCCAAGGTTAGATTTGGTATAAACGGAGAATGTACAGAATCCTTCAGCGTGGAGAGGGGGGTGAGACAGGGGTGCCTCCTGGCCCCCTTCCTGTTTTCTATATATATATATATATATAAACAGTGTGGGGGAGGAACTTGAGGCAGTAGTAAAAGATTTTCTGCAAATTGGTTTGCGCCCAGTCCCGGCCCTCCTCCACGCTGACGACGCTGTTCTTATGGCCCGCAAATCACTTGCCTTGCAGTCATTGATCAATAACTTTGTGGATTACATGATGAAACTGGGACTCAAAGTCAACCAAGCTAAGACACTTATTCTGAAGTGTGGTAAAAATAGTAATAAATGCAGAACCAAAATAGGGTTTATGGAGACCTTCTCTTATCTTGGAGTCCTGTTTGACAAGGAGGGGCTGTGGAGGAAGGCCATTGAAAATATAAAGAGCATATTTATTAAGGCTTGCTGGGCCCTGAGATGTTTTGCCAGGCGTTTGGGAACTAACCCTATAGATATGATGATCGATAAAGCAAAATGCACTAGCATAGCACTTTATGGGGCCGGCATATGGGGACACAAGACGTGCAGAATTGCAAGCAGTAGAAAATGAATTTTTTAGATACCTACTGGCAATTCAAAAAAGCCCATCAGTTCATGTATTACATTTTGAGCTTGGTGCACCCCTACTTCGAACGTTATCAAGCTCGAACCTATTTTACTATGGCATAAAATCTGGACATCGGAGCATACAGATCGATAATAGCTGATTGTCTTAAATTATCTTCACATATGTCCATCCCATGGATGGCGTATGTACAACGGTTTCTCAATTACATGGATCACCTAGAATATTATGAGAACCTGGAGCTGCTGGCGACAATCAGCAGAAAATCGTTGAAAAGGGAAGCTATGGCACATCTGGAGAACCTTGACCTGATATCCAAACTCCCAAAACCTTCCGTTATGAATAACCAATTGATTTTAACTACTTTTAACATGCAGCCATATTTTAAAACTGTTTTAAACCTGCAGCACAGATTTGTTCTTACGCACCTAAGATTAGATATATTCCACCGGCTATGCACTTTTCCTACTATTAATGATTGGTACACAAAACTGACAAACTGCCCTTGCGATAGTAGGATGCCCCAAAATACCAGGCACTTGTCTCTTTTGTGTAAATTTTACTCTCAACAAAGGAAGCGGTAAATTTTACCAGTTATAAACCAATTAGGCTTTACACACTGCCATTCAGCTTACAAAAGAGATTGCTAGTACCAATATCGTAAATAGTAGATACATTTCTACCATAATGATAATAAGATGAACAGAAGCAGTTTAGATAAAAACAGTAGCACTTGCATATTCCTAAAATGTGCACCCTAAGTAATTTGGCTAAATGGACCTAGCCTAACCTGGATGTGTAGGTGTATATGCGTATAGCTATGTGGATCTGTAGCCAAGAAACCCCTAGGGATGAACCAGCCCCCTCACCTGACTGTTTAGAACAAAGGACCCTGTCTCTGTGTCAAGGTTGACAACCCGCAAAGGATCTCCTACTGCTGCGTGTCAGAGACTCGCCATGCTGGACCCCTGTCTCAGCCTGTAAGGAATTCTCCTCTATTTTGTATTAGGGAGTGAGGGTTTTTTTATTCTAAAGTGGTCACTCCTGGGTTTTTTCTAGAAGTGATATGTTTTAGAACAACCAAGGATGTTTTGAAAACAATCCTAAATGTTTTGAAAACAATCACCGATGCTTTTCTAAACAAGTGTGATCATGCACAGCTGGCTGTTGGCCAAGGATGAAAAAAGTGGTGACCCTTATACAGAATAAATCTGCTGTGCTTGGGTACATGTTTATGTACATAAGGTACAGGGATTATGATAGAATACTTAGAGCCTGGTGTCGAGGAGACAGGAGCAAGCTACTAGGTAAAAGGTCACCTGTTTAGAATAGTTATTGTCGTGTGGATGGGACAAAGTATGTAAAGATGGGGTATACATCGATGGGATTATCCTAAAAGACATGACAACACTTGTGAAGAACCCAAGGTTGCCTGCTGCCTTTTGCATAATCTATGCAACACTCTAACCCTGAAAAGGCATTGTTTGTGGATACCCAAGCTTGGCCATTTAAAACTTGCTTTTCTCCCAAAAAGTTGGAGTCACAACACCTGTTTTGACTCCACCCATGGTCCACACAACAGCACACTGGCTTCACCTCTGATTCTTTTCTTCTGCCATCGGGCTCTTGCATTCGGGAAGGCTACCCCGAGATTAATGTGTTATACACTGGTTTTCTCAGGCCCAGCTACTTCCCTTTGAACCCTGCGACAAAACCTGCATTATCGCTCCACTGAAATCATCTGCCTGCGTTGCTGAGAACTCCGAACCAACAATCACCCACTGGTAGACATCCATGGACTTCACCTTTGGTTCTTTGTTGTAGCCGAACCCCAAGCCTTCTCCTTATAATGTCAGTGAATGGCCTTAGGGCAGGTGAATGGAATGAACACCCTTCCAGTTCTGCCCAATTTGTAACAACAAATACCCCTGGAGCGACCAGCACGGTGCTTGTAACTTCTGCCTCTCGCCAAGTCATGAAAAGACCTCCTGTGAAGCCTGCCACTGCAAAAAAGTCCTCCGGTATAGACGTGATGAAGATGGGATTACTAAGAGATGCAAAGAGAATAATTGTTGGAGACGCCAGACGATTGCAAAGCTGGAGACATACCACTTTCCAAAGAGGAGGCCGGACCCTCTGGCATCTAAGCAAGCTAAGTAGGAGGCAGCCCAGAGGCCATCTTCTGTTAGAGCTTCAATGCCAAAGTAAAGGAAGAGTTTGGTGGAACACACAGGTCCTGGGTCTGAAAACCTAGTTAACTTCACATGCCATTATAGCAGTAACGAACACCGCAAGGTCAGCCTTGAGCCCCAAAACACCCTTCGCCAGAGGCGGAGTACAGCTACAGCATGAGTCTAGCTTTGAGTCCTGACTTGAAGTACGAATGGCATAAACCATTGGGTTTGGCTTCTCCAACATTGATGTCTCAGACTTGAGTGGTTTGGTCGATGTTGGCGAAGATCAGATCTAAAGACAGAACAATTTTGTGATTCGATGTCTCCTAGGCTCTGAGGCTCCAAAAAGCTGAGCTAAAATCGACACCCAAAAGCATCTGAGCCACTAGCATTGAAACCTGCCCTGAGGCCATCCTCAATGCCAAAATTGGACACCACAGAGGGGTCGATTTTTAATTAAGATTTCGGTGGTCATGGATGCAGAACAAAAGAAACTTTATCCACCTGAACACTGGTAATATCTTTGCCAAACCTCTGGCTCCATAACTCATCGGGACCCCTGATTTCTCCCCCCTGTCCTTTTAAAGGCCACTCAGCCCCTAAAGGGTTAATGACTCAGCCACTTGCCCAATACAGTTGTCACCCTTACCCACACCACCACTACCCCCACACTCCCCTTGACCAACAGGACACTGATTCAGATACTGGCAGCCCATACTCCACGAGGACCTCTAAGATAACTCCTACCCTTCCACACCATCCCTACCCAACTATACTATTGCACACCATGCGGTAATTCAGCGGGACACACAGTGCTATCGGGTGAAGATGCATACAATATAGGTATAGGTACAATATAGATATAGGTGACTTCTTGATAAGACCCTCTCCAAGACAGAACACATGATGCGTTACCTTCCAATGTTGAAGGGAATTCTCGGGTCGGCCACTAACAACTTCAAGGAGCCTGGGAGGAGAAGATGGCGGCTGGCTAAGGAGTCCAGTCATGAGCTTCGAGCCCTCCGGAAAAAATATACGCTAAAATGAGCAATTGAGCAAGTCAAGGTTGGTAAATTACGTTTGCAAAGTCGGCTAGAGCACTCTGGCAAAGGAGCAGACCCATTAAGTTCATAGAACGAAAAGAAAGGAAATATTACCTGAGCAGAAATGAAATTCCACGGAGGCCCACGGAAGCTTCTCGTCTCGAGTCATCCCATGACTCGCAGTGCTGCAAAGAATCCAGAGGCAGAGGAAAAGGTCGGAACAATGCCAAAAACCAAGGTGGAGCTGGGAGGGGTGACACGCAGCAGCATGCTCCCATTCAGTAGTGTGTGGGCGGATGCGTTCACGGCACGCCGCAACAACAGGAGGGCCGCCGCAAGGGTGCCGCTCAGAGACAAAACATCGGCTGTACAGTCGGCTGTACCAGAAGGAGGAAGGAAAGAACCCCTGTCATCTCCCCAGCGCAGATGAAAGCGCTACAGCAGGGAGTTTGTGTCCGAAAACTCAGCATGAGAGGGTGAGTGAGAGGGGAAGAGGGGCTTGTTACATTGCAAGGGGAGGTCGGGGGTCTAAGTGGTACCAAAAGCGCTACTATATTGGAGGGCCCAAATATTTTGTTAAATGCTAAGAAACTGAATGAAAAAGTTAGTGTTGTGGACTGCGTTATAACTGCTCCCATGCCCCTCACACAACCCCCAGGAGGGTCAGGGCGGGAAAAGGAGGGTGAGGAAGGCTACTGTTTAAGGAGTAGAAAGCTGCCACCAAAAGAAGCACAGATTTTCTCTAAAGAGAAACAGAGTATAAGCACTGTAATCCCTAAAAGCATGAGAAAAATAGGGAAACATACTGCAGTAGCAAGATATCAACCCCTACTGTCTAGAGCTAGCCAAGTCATACTATAAAATCCAGGATTAAACAGCAAACAGAAAATAACACCTTCTTTAAGGTCTTTTTTTAAAGTCCAAGAAAAACAAATCCTGGTCAGCGTGGATTAGAAAAAAGGTCAGAAAGAAAATACAGAAGACAAAGTGATTAAAATGTCAGTGGACGGGAGCAGGTTTAGGGTACTGACAATGGCAGATCAGCAAATACCAGCCATGGAATCGGCCATGGAAAAATGGGTAGATACAGAAGCCAGTACACAGCCCACAGACAAACCTGACAACCAACTGACCCTGGCACAGTTAACCAGCACGGAGAAAATGATGGAGACGACGATGAGGTCAAACTTCCCAACTTCAGAGAAAAAACAGGCAAAAATACAGGAAGCTTGCGAAGTGCTGGATCAAAAAATAAATAAGCTCATAGACAGGGTCACAGTGGTGGAATTGGAAGTAGAGGTACTTAATAAAAAAAATTAAACAAAAAAGAGATCGACTTAATAAAAACTAAAGAGATTGAGATTCAAGACAAAATTGAATCTATGGAAAATCATGCTAGGGGAAATAACCTCGGAATCCTAAATGTTCCAGAAGGCCTTGAAGGGGAAGAGATAAAAAAAATTCACAATTAAGCTACTGGAAGAAATAATCCCCTGGACAAGGACAGCGGATCTTGCAGGTGACATTCAAAGAATTCACCGAGACCCTTTTGGGAAAGGAATGTTAAGAAAAAACCCAAGAAAAGTCTTGGTGAATTTTAAAACATACACACTGAAAGAGAGGATCTTAAGCAGGGGTCTGAAAGCAGGATTATTCCCAAAAAACGACTGGTCTTGTAGAATAAGTTCCAATATTTTCAAAACAACGCAAGACAGACAATGGGAGTTGGGCCAGTACATGCAACAACTAAAAACGCTTGGAGCAACAGTCCAGATGCGTTTTCCTGCCTCATTAAGAATAATGTGGGAGAATAAGATGCACAATATAAGGGACCCCAAGGAAGTGGAGTGCTTTATTGATTGCATTAAAGCACAGCAAAAGGAACACTCGTAATTTGAATACTATGTTGTACAGTGCAAGGCTATAGAGCATCAAGAGGGTAATGAGCTCAAAAGGGGCAGAGTGATGCCCAAAGGAAGAATAGAGGAGTCTTCTCCAGGGAAAGAGCAAAAGCAAAGAAATTCTCTTAGAAAAATTTAAAAGGAAAAAAAGTGCACCAGGTGGGGAGCACAATGGGGGAAAAACGAAAAAAAGAAGTCCAAAGCAAGCAATTTAGGCGAGGAAGGGGCCCAGGAAAAGCCTGTAGGAGACATAAAAAGATATACAAACTCCAATCAAATCCCAATCAAAAAATAAACAAATTGTCATGGAACGTAAACGGCCTTAGGATAAAGAAGCGAAGGTCAAAAATTCTGGAGTACTTGAAAATAGTAGATCGCGAATTAATAATACTACAAGAGACACAACTATTGAAGGAAGAGTGAGCGAAAATCTTAAAAAAACAAATGGGTGGATGCATATGTCTGCACAAGTCAAGAGTGTTCTGTTAAAAGTGTAGCAATCCTGTTTAAAAAAATCACTGAACGCAAGGATTGAATCCACAGAGGTGGATAGGAAAGGTCAATGGGCAATAGCAAAAATCAAGATACAGAACAACCCATGTACTATAGTGGGATACTATGGTATGGCCCCAAAATGGACGATCCAGAGCCATTCCAAAAAGTATACTCCCAACTCCTATCAGCAAAATCACCAATAATAATATGGGGTGATTTTAACTTCATCCTAAACCCCAAAGAGGATAGATTTCCCGCGAAGAACAGCCTTAATTTACCTAAGATGAGGGAGTTGGTGAGTCTATGCATCAAAGATCTTGGAAATATGGACGGAAAAAGGGGAAAAGACTCATAAATTTACTTTGCAAAACAAAAGACTGGGGCACTCGTCCAGGATAGACTAATTTTTAATAGATAGAAACCTTTTCAATTGCACTTAAAAAGTAGAACATGTATATCAGCTCACTTAACGGACCACTCTGCAGTGCTTTTACGCCTCACCTTGAGGAAAACAGCATCATGCCCAAGATGGACAGTAGATAGGGGTATTTTTCGGGAAACAACACAGGTAGAATCACTAACAAAGAACTCAGCGGTTTTCTTCCAGCTAAACAAAGAAGGGACCCCGAAACAGATTGCATGGGAAGCATACATGGCTTTTATTAGGGGTAAAATAATCAGTATTGCAGCATACAAGAGGATCAACAATATAGCACAGATGATACTGAGATAAGAAGGGAGTTTGTAAAATTCTTTGACAAGCTGTACACTGAAGATGTCATAGTTTAAAAAGAGCTAATAAACTCAGTACTGGATGAGATAAATATACCATCTGTCACTCAAGAACAAAGAAAAGAGCTAAACCAGGAATTCTCTAGGAAAGAAGTGGTAGAAGCTATGAAAAGTTTTTTAAAAAGGCAAGGCGGCAGGCCCTGATGCGCTCCCAAATGAGATGTACATAAATCTACAGGAAGTATTGGCCGAGCCCCTGACAGATATCCTGAATGAGGTCTTTCTAAAGAAAGGAGATCTCCCATCCTCTTGGAACGATGCGATTATTAGCATCTTATTAAAACCAGGGAAGGACCCTACCAAATGCGAGTCGTCTAGACCGATCTCTTTTAAATGCAGACTACAATGTTTACATGCAAATATTGGCGAAAAGACTAGGAGAAGTAGCACCATCTTTAGTTCACTCTAACAAAAAGGTTTTATTAAGCGAAGGCAAATTCGGAAACTTGTGCATGAGTTTCTTAGCGCTATAGATGTGGCAACTCAATGTTCTATCCCTCTGTCAATCATAACCCTTGACGCTGCAAAAGCCTTCAATAGGGTTAGCTGGCCTTTCTTAAACACAACCCTTGACAAATGTAATCTTGGAGATACCTTTCAGAACGCAATAAAGCAGATTTACAAAGGTCCTTCGGCAATGGTTCTAGTGTATGACTCTCTAACGGAAAGAATAAAGATAAGAAGGGGCACAAGGTAGGAATGCCCTTTATCCCCACTTCGTTTTGATCTTTACATTGAGCCCTTGGCATGCATGCTAAGGAAGGAGATGGCAATAACTCCATTCAAGTACCAGGAGAAGAAGGTTGCGCTATTTGCAGACGACCTGATGGTGTTCACCAGCAATCTAAAGGCCTCACTCCCAAAAATTGGAGAGATAGTGGAACATTATGGAAATGTCTCTGGTTATTTAGTAAATCAATCAAAAACCGAAATCCTGGAATTCAACAGCAACTCTCAAACCTCAATGGTGAAGGAAAAAATCAAATACCTCGGGCTAGACCTTACAACAAATATAGAGGATATAGCGACTTTGAATTTCCACAGGGTCCACAAAGAAGTGAGAAAGCTATTGAAAGTATGGGGGGGGGGGCTTACCTCTAACCTTTATGGGGAGATCAAATATAATTAAAATGGTAATACTCCCAAAATGTACATATTTGTTTAGTACCATTCCACTGGAATTTAAATTGGACCGTATAAAAAAACTACAAGGAGAACTAAGCAGTTTTATCTGGGCCGCCAGAGGGGTAAGAATTGCTTGGAAGAAGATAAGAAGGAATAAATCACAAGGAGGGATCGCAAGCCCAGATATTTTGGAATACTGTAGGGCCTTTCAATTTAAAAACATTAGAAAGTTACTAAATAGCTTTGACTTGTACCCGGTCCATTTGCAAGCCCTAGTTTGTAAGGAAGGAAGCCACTACCTTTACAAATGTGGCCACCCCAAGTATTTCAAGAAGGTAAAACTTAAGACCCTTATTTTGGCTGCAAAACTGTGGTATCAAATGAGAAACGCTAAAAATTCCGTATTGCACTAAATATGCTCCAATTTGGGACTCCCCCGGTACCCCAGAATGCCTTAAAGATAAGCTAGCAAGTCCCCTGAGAGAATACAACATAAAATGGGATCAGCTAATGGAACAAAATTCTATTATAGAATTATAGAATGGGAAGTCCTAAATGAGATAACAAAGGGTACTCTTGCAAGGTTTAAGTATTCCCAACTTACTAGCTGGGCTAAGAGTCAGAAAAACATCCAAGCAGGAGAGGAAAATATAGAGGAAACGATACAAGCGAAAACGTCTGACAAAAATGAAATATCCCATTGGTATTGGGCCTTAATCCAAGAAGGGGAGGAAGACTACAAAATGCCAAGTGAGATCTAGGGAAAAGAGCTGCCAGAGCTGGATATCCAACATGAATGGCAAGTATCTATGGCTACATGGTGGCAAATTGTCAAATCTGCTCCTCTGAGAGAAAATCATTTATTCACCACTCACCGAGCATATTGGACGCCAAAGAGACTATATAATATCAGTAGCCAAAGGGAGCAAAGCTGCCCAAAGTGCGGAGAAGTGGGTGCAGATGCCCTCCACATGTTTCGGCAGTGCCCCCAACTCGAGGAATTTTGGAGTGGGCGGGTAAGACCTTAGCCAAGGTATTGGAACAACGGGTGGAGGTGAGTATAGATCTTGTTATTTTTGGGATAAGTCAACATAATGCAATCAATCTAAACAGCCAAAAATTAAGTAAAGATCAAGAAAACCTTCTCTTTATACTGATACTCTTAGCAAGAAAGGAAATATGCATTAAATGGGTAAAAAATATATCTCCAACACATAGTGAATGGTTGACTTCCATACACAGAATAAACAAACTAGATAGAAGTGGGAATACGGGTAAAAGCCACACATTTTGGAACATTTGGGAAGAATATGACCAAACAAAGAAAGAGGTATAAAATGTATTGTCCAATGATTAGGCAATGCAATAAAGCTTTCAAGTGGGAACTTGAAGAAGTAGTCAAAGTGACTAGCTCCACCCAGATCCGATTTGTGCCAGAATTGGACAAAAAAGGGCTCGAAGAAAAAGGGAAAGAAGAAATCTCCACGCATACGATGCGTTTACCCAGGAGAAATCCCTCTTGATGGAACAGAAGAGTCAGTGGGCCCCTGATACCTCCAACTCTAAAATATTGCTAATTGAGGGGGGAATACAGTGGGAAAAAGTATAAGCCAGCTCCCGAAAATCCAGTTTTACTCAACGGTTGCTCCCGACTTCGTGGATGTCAACACTGCTTGTAATGCAGCCTCAGCAAAAGCAACCGGGGAAGCCCCACACCTGATAAAGAATCAAAGCACATTGGCACAGCTGGGAAGTGAGTAGCACTTGGAGCAGCTACGCTTTCGTGCATTACAAACTCAGATCAGATATAACCAGCACCCCTGGGAGAAAATAGAGCCGCTAAAGCACCTCCCAGAGGCCTATTGTAAACGTGGACAGGAACTGCACCCTTGATGCTGCAGATACCGCCGCAAGAAACAGCAATACCAGAATCATGCTCCGCAGACATGCCTGGCTCAAAGTGTCTGGGTTTAGACCTGTGGTGCAACAGCACTAGTTGAGCGTCCCTTTTAATGATGAGCATCTGTTCGCTCCTCAGGCGGCCCAGATGTTTGAAATAATCAAGAAGGACACAAACATCGCCAAGTCCATGGGTACCCTCTGGTCCCCCAGTCCCAGATTTGCCTTTCATAGGCAGCAAACCAGGGGCAGTGCCAAACCAGCATCAGGCTAGAGACCCCTTTCCCAACAGCACCAATAGCTTTTTCTAGATCCTCAGCAACTGAAGCCCTTCCAAAGGGGCCACTATAGGGAAAACCGACATGGAAAGGAATAGGTGGCTCCTCAAGGCGTACTTTCGCAGGCATGCAGTGACTCCCCCATCACACAGCACCCCACCCATCCACAGCACACCGGTCGGGGGAAGACTGAGGCTCTGCTTCCCTCAGCGGAAGGGCCATACTTCAGATCAGTAGGTACTGACCCGAATTCCACACCATCCCACCCTTCTGCTATGTACTAAGCTAAGAGGAAGAAGTTCTGGCCCTCCTCACAAAGAGTGCCATTGACCCAGTACCTGCATATCAACCGAGGACTGGGTGTACTCCTTCTACTTCTTGATCCCCGAAAAGGATTGCCTACTGTTGCCAGTTCTCGATGTATGACAACTGAAGAGGTTCATCCTCTCTGAACCCCTTCACATGCTTATCCTGCAGGATATCATCCTGCTGCTCCCTCAAGGTGACTTCATGTCAGGGATGAATCTGAAAAATGTATACTTTCAGATCCCAATTCACCTGGCGCTTCACCAGTAACTTCTAGTCATGGTAAATAGATGACACTATCAGTGCACAGTGTTACCATTCGTCTCCGAGGGTGTTTACAAAGTGTCTTGTGGTACTAGAAGCGCACTTGCACAGAAAAGCCATACATTTCTCTCCATACTTAAACGATTGACTGATCAAGAGTATCGGCCAATTATCAGTGCCTAGCAGACACTCAGTATTACCATCAGTACAAAAGAGTAGCCCCTCCAAACGCGACAGGTCCAGCCCCTACTGGGCTCTATTCTAAATTCAGTGATGGGAAAGCATACTCAAATGAACAGAGAGTAAAGGCATTCCAACAGAAGCTTCCTCTTTTTCTGGCATACCATCACTCTCCGTACTGTGATGAAACAGTTGAAGATGATGGCTTCATGCACAGCGGTTGTACCAGGTTACACTTGCGCCTGCTCTACGTGTGCCACTCAAGGCAGTGAACACAAGCAGAGGGGCATTGGGAGGATCTAGAATTGGTAACAACCAGGGCTCAGCACACTCTGCTTTAGTGAAACAGCAGTACCTTGTTGCTTGGCAGGCCCTTTCTACTGTCCTCTTCCGTGGGGGGCAATCCCCACTGATTCATCTCATGAAGAGGGGAGCTCACCTCTATAAAATGACTGTGCACGGCATCTCGAACCTTCAGCACCAGGGTTGCCATATAAACTACTTGGGGTTGCTCAACATCAGACTAGGTCTCAAAGTATTCCTCAAGTTCACTTGGGGCAAGTCGGTACTAATAAAGACGGATAACATGGCAGCCATGTACTTCATCCAAAAGCATGAGGGGGCCATTGCCCCTAGCTCTCTGCACTGGCAAAGAAATCTGGCACTGGGCAATCCCCAACAAGATTCACCTATAGGCAGAGCATTTGTTAGCAGTAGAGACTGACTTTGTATACCTTCTGAGCAAAACTTATCAACAAGTGGGAATCCCACCCTAATGACTTTACAGGTATTTCCAGTGGTGTAGGGTCTCACACATAGACCTGTTTGACACTCGCAAAAACACATAATGCCCAAACTTCCACTCCTGTTATCCACACCTGCAGTCCATGGGCAATGCACTATGGATGAACTGGTCAGGTATGTTTGCATGCGCTTTCCCCCTCATCCCTTTGGTGATGAGGTAAGTGTCCATGGCCCTCATCTTTGTGGCACCTACCTGGGCAACACAGCCATGGTACTCAGTGCTCCCAAAGATGACAATCCCCAGAAGAATATTCAGTTCAGGCTGTATCTTCTTACTCTGCATCATGGCCAGCTGAAACACCCAGATAGCTGAAGATGGTGATCTGAGGCCGGTGTTCTTAGAATTTGTCTACCTCAGACTTTCAGAGGAATGCATGCTTATGCAAGAGAAGCAGAAGCCGACTCACCTGTCTCACAGGTAAGTGGAAAATGATTCTGCACTACTATCTCGATCCTTTTAAGGTTTCTGTGCAGGAGACTGTTTGCATGTGCATGTTGGAGTACGTATCATGACGCTGCAGCCGAGTTTCAATATCTGTGCATGAGTCACCAAGCATGCTCACACATACTGCATGATGTAGATGCCATTTTATTTACCTTTCTAAGATGGCAGATACAATTACGAGTCGTAATACTAATTACATGTTTACTTCTGCAATAGTGCTTTTTGAAACCTGAGCAGCCCAGCAGGATATGAAAGCTACTGAGTCCATACAAATATTGGTAAATTTCATTGGGAGGGGTGTTGAAGCAATGGAGTACTCGGTGGGAGCAATGCAAAGTGACAGCAATTAAGGAGCCTGAGGTGGGGGTAGAGAGAGGAAATTTAAAAAAAATCAATTAAGCAGGCGAAAAAAAACAGATGGTGTCTAAAATTGGATGAATTGGGGTGGAGGAAACAACATAGAGTTCTAGGTTCCCCAGCAGTTGTGCAAGACAACACATTAACTCTCATGGAGTGCTAACGAAAAAGTAGTCTCCTGAATGTGAGTAGTGGATAGATACAAGGCATCAAAAGGATGGTTATGCTCCAACACACAAGAATAATAAGCAAGCAAATGAGTGTCAAAAAGTCAACTAATGATAAGCAGTGTGCTGGCTGTAAGCTCGCTGTAAATTTTGGAATAATCTACAAGAGGTCTTTTGATAATATGGCTAAAAGCTGTCTGTAAGTATGACCTGAAAGGTAGATGGTCTTGAAAGTAGGGGAGCCTTCAGTATAGCCCATATTTTGTTTATATTAAATTTAAAAAATACTCTGTCAAGGCAGCATCTTTGAGAAGCTACTAGGTGGGAAGTCTATGCAGGGGTTACAAGAAGCACACAGAGGCGAGAGATACAAGAGGGTGGTGAGTAGGGTGATGGAGGAGAACAGAAGGGATGATCAGGAGTGACATATGTAAGGGTGGAAATTGAGGTGGCCTAGGAGTACAAAGAGAAAGAAGTAACTAGTGGAAAGGAGATACAAGTGGACGAGGAGCAGAGGAACAAAGAATGTACAGTGGAAGAAGGGAGGAGCAGGAGGGAACAAAGCAAGACAATTGGGACGAAGCCAGACATGGTGAGCCAAGGGGGCAATAGTTGTAGATAGTCCCTCAGAAAATTCAATGCAAGCATGTGAGGGGAGATGGAAGGCAACACGCAAAGTCACTAGCTTCTGGTCATACATGAATACTCCACTGGGTTGCCCCAAGGCATAACTGGAAAAAGTTGCAAGCCAATGGATAAAAAAGGTTGGTTGAAAAAAAAATCCAATGGTTTAAAGGGGCAGACGCAAAACCCACTATGTATATTGTAAGTAATAGGTCTGTTTAATATCTGTTCTATCAAAACCCAGGCTAAAAAAAAAACGCTTATTCTTGCATGTGTGCTTAAATGACCCCTTCTACTGGCTACCTTAGGATAGTCCATATTATGCAACGGGCATTAACTATCCCTCTGTTGCAACAAGGCCGTTTGTGCGCAAGCTTTCACCCTCCTCTTTAAGTACCCAGGGCTATGGCAACAAGTGGGTCTGTTTTTTGGGTTATTTGCTCAGTTTCCTGCTGAACGTTCCGATTGGCTGCCACAATGTTCCTGAATGTTGAATGCTTGCTGTCGTTCTGGAGGGGGAATCGCTAATATTAGTTCAGTGGCACGGGGCCCAGATGTGTGATGGGTCAGTTTATAGCTTTTTCTTATCCTACTGGTCTAAAGGTGGATACATTTTCCTCGCTTGCAGGGCATCCTAGCTGCACCACTAGGTTCCAGGCTGGCCAAGGATTTTTGGAGAGCCAGGAAATACAAGTATATCGTGATTTGGGATTGGCTAAGAGATATTTTAATGTTGATATATTTTGATTGTCTTTCCATGACTGAGGGAGAAAAGATCCTTCCTACTTCATCTACCACATCTGCCATTAGTAATGGTAGAAGATTTTGCCTTCTACCACCTCTGGAATTGAATTGATGTATAGTATGCATCACCCTAAAATCATGGTGGCATTCTTCATGGTGTATTCAGAGTAGAAAGGTTCTCCTGTCTCTTACAAGCAAAAGTCTGGGTGATGGGGGAATACAGTAGCAAACATATGTATGTGAAATAGCTGCCACCCTGGCTTCTATCAATTACAAACTGAAGGGCATTGCACACTCAATGTGGGATGACTTGAGGTCCAAAGAGTTTTATTCTTAATTTTGTCTTTCATCTTCCAAAAGGGGATGAAAATACAACACAACCCAGAAGTGAAACTTCATTCCAATTCTCTACCCACCTCAGCATCATTTAGAGAGCATGGTGACAATGCCAACTCCTCTCACTCCCAGCGTGCTATGCGGCCTAAAGAATAGTGGAAATTCACCATCACAGTCTATGCTGTTTGTTGAGGTCTGGCTGCAGGAGTGCGCAGCAGCCTCACCTCTGCCTTATTACTCCCGCTGGGAGCACGGCATATTATTAGGGACTCGAAGTCCCAGCAGCCCTTGTACCACCAACGCCACGCAAAAAAGCGCACCAGGAGTCTCACGGGACGCATGCGGGCCAAAGGCAGCCAGGAGAAGCCGGGAGTAGGCTGGCCTGGCCCCCCCACCTAACATCCTGCTTCTGATCTAAGGTACTATTTTCATCTCTCCTTTGATTGGTTCTTCATAATTATGGTAAAAAGGAAAGTCACTACGGAGAAAGTGGGTGGAGGGAATGTAGCAACACTTGATGCGTTCCTGACCCGAGCAGCGAGCGTCCTCACACATGAAATCGAATTGACAGAGAGACGCTTATCCATGGAACCACTTCTTCTTTCCCATAGGTCACCAATAGGGAATGCCCATGAGAACGTTTCATACACCCTGCTGACACAACTGGTAACATCTGGCTATCTTCCGCCTGGCCGCCAGTCCGCCTCACCCACTACTGTAGCCCCACCTACCACTAAGAGGAGGGGCGCCACACCTTCACCCCATACTGACTCAGCAACTGATCCTCCAGCAAAGCGACACACGGGTGATGGGACTGCCAAGCCCAAGCCAACCAAACCCATTTGCGCTCCCAAACCCGAGGCCGCTCACCCCAAGTCAGTCATAGTGAGTACACCAACACCACTGATGCCATTAATTGCAAATACCACACCCCCACAAGCAGTACTGGATAATGTATTTTTGGCAGAAGTAAACAAAATGATGACCACCTTACTGGACCCTATCTTATTCAAGCTAACACAGATCGAAAAGCGATTAGCAGGGCTAGAGTCACAGAACATACCTGCCCCACTTCTGACGGAAACCCAGTCTGCTGACCCTATATCTTCAGTTGCAGATAAAATTCCATCTCATACCTGTGTTGTCCAGGGCATGACTGATCTACCGCCTCTGGGTATTCCATCCAGCACTGTCACTTGGGGTGGGTTGGCCCCTACAGTTCACGGCCATCCCAACATACAGTCGGAAGCTCCATCTCTACAACCTCGGGACACAGCATACCAGAAACCATGAGGGCTGGGGGAACCAAGAACGACACTTTAGTCATTAGGAACACAAGATATTCCTGTGGTCGCTGTGGACAATCACTCACATCAAGTCCTCCACCTCCCACCGGCAGCTTCCCCCTTAGTGCTGGTCCTGGCGAATGTCCCTTCCTTGCGGGATAAGCAGTATGAATCCACTTTGCAGCTAATGGACAAATGCTTCCACTGGCTATCGCATCATCTTATGGACTTGGGAATGAGGAGCCATCAGTTATCTAATAAAATCATTATGGCTAGGAGTGTGGGGTGGGTGGGCAGCTCCACTAAATCTATTGTTGGAGACTGCGTGGTGATAAACTTTAACAAAGCACATATGGGATAAAAATCTCCACAGAGCATCTCTTAGGAGTACCCAGATTATTCCTTTAAAACTGGAGCCATTCTATAAACAGAGCTGACAGAAACCAGATTAGTTTAGCATTGTGGAACGCGACGGGAATCGCTTTGAAGGTAGGAAATGCCCAGTGGCATATCCTCTGGCAATCAATGGAGATTATTTATTTCCAGGAAACATGGGCTAAGGAGCCAGCTTTCTTTCCGGGGTAGAGCGAAAGGGGGGCTAATAACTTTAATCTCCAATACCTTACCCTTAAAAGTAAAGCTGGTTGGTTCCCTGAACTACCACTTCCAAGTTCTCCAACTGGAACTTATAAATGAAGGACACTGGATTTTAATGACATTTTATAATAACGAATTGGGGGAAATATGAAGCGAGTGACAGACGAACTAAAGAATGAGTTATAAATACTTAACTTGCATACAAAAAAGGGCCCATTCAGTATAATCTGGTTAGGTGATTTTAATATTCACCTGTGTAAGTACAATGAGGCTAGGGTGTGCAGCTGGACGATTTGCAGCGTAACCCTCTTCTACATTTTACACACAATGAATATGGTGATAGCCTCAATTGACTATTATACACGAGACACCTGAGTGTAATCAACAGCTTAAAGACAGGTCCGATAGAGAAAACATTCAGAAGGAATAACTGAGTTCACAATTGATTTCATCCTAGCCTCTTCTGCAATAGGCGAAAGAGTGGAACATTCAGACAACCTATTCACTTGCTATAGTGATCATGCTATCTTATTTATCCACCTAAGTATCCCCCACAAAGTGAAAAAACACCAACAGGTAGTAGATGACATCATACTAACCAGGAAAAATGGTTATCAATTAAAGTGGGCACAGGTTGAGAAGCAGAATCTGGCACCTGCAATAATAGCTCAAGTAAGGGATGACATCCTATATTGCCTGGCTGAGGTGTCCTCTCCCCCACTACTAGTCACTCAGTTTAGAGACCTTATAACAAAACTAAAAGTGCCACTCACTAGCCCTAAGCAGGCAAATGGCACACTTCCTAGTCGTTGGTTCGACCCTCCATGTTCCTTAGCTATAAAAACCCTTATCAATGCTTTAAAAATCCACCCTAGAGACCCAGCACTGATAAGATCGCTTCATAATGACTACAAGCATGCCAGAAGTAAACAAGTAATGGATATAAGGGAGAAGGCCTGGGACGACCTTGAACAAGCTGCAGGCTCAGGAAACAGTAGGGAGTTTTGCAAAGTTATAAATGCCCCTTATTTTAAAGACTCCAAGGATCCGTCCCTGGATAAGCATGTAGAGGAAGATGCATGGGTGGGACATTTTGAAAGTATTTTTGGACTAAAGCCCCCCACCCCTGCACCCCCCAACTTGATTTAGCTCCCTCACCCCAAGGAAGCCTGACGTTTTCATTGCACAAAGTTAGAAGAGGGCTGGAAGCTTGCGTTCCAGGAAAGGCCCCGGGTCCAGATGGGGTCCTGATCAACCTTTTCCAGGACAACTATGATATGTGGTTTACCCCTAATAACTAATGTCTTTAATAGCATAGCGGCAGAGGGCCCCCCACCACCCTGGAATCATAGTGTAAAAGTCCCAATCTATAAGAAAGGAGATAGGGGCAGCCTGAAGAACTACAGCCCCATCTCCCTTCTGGACACCACAGCCAAACTCATGGGACGGTTGTTATTAGCTAGGTTGGAGGAATGGGCGCAAGAACATAACATCCTGATGCAGGCGCAATATGGTTTCCAGGGGGTAAGGGGACAGTGGATCAATGCCTCAATCTCTCACTCTGTATAGACAAATATATGAAGGCAAAAGGCGGGAAGATCTACATGGCCTTTATGGATCTGTCAGCGGCCTTCGATTGTGTGCCCCACCAGAAGCTGTGGCTCATAATGGAGGGCATGGGGATCGATCCCCTGATTATCCGCTTCATCCCTCAGCTATATGCCAATGCCTGTGTGTGGTATAGCATAAATGGGGAATGTTCACGTTCATTTAAGATCGATAAAGGAGTCAGGCAGGGATGCGTCCTTGCTCCCTTTTTTTCTTCCATCTATACAAACGGGGTCTGGTTTACCTTAGAAGTGCCTAAATTTGACAACATCCCCTCCCAATTTTGGCGTATGCTGTCGACGCAGTCCTAATTGGTAGGACAGGGGTAGCTCTCCAAAGCCTTATAACTTCATATGCTTCACTCATGGCTTCATTAGATCTTAGAGTGAATAAAACAAAATCCTTCATCATTATAGCTGGAGCTGCTAGACGAGCGAAACCCCCTTACTTCAACCTGGCCTCAAAGAAAATCGAAGTGGTTGAGTCCTTCTCATACCTTTGAATCCTGTTTGACAAAATCATTCTTGGACAAACCTGGTGGCAGCAAGAGTCCTAGGTATGGAAAGAAGTCACCAAGCCATAAAAGGCTGTGCCAAGAAGCTGGGAGCCAGTCCCCTGGATACGATTAAAAACATCCATCATGCAAAAACAAAGGCTGCGGCAACTTACGGGGCGGGAGTGTAGGGGATGGCCCACATTGAGCAACTACAGAGAATGGAAGATAGCTTCTTTAAAACCAGGGTCTCGCTACCTCATTCATTCTCTTATTACATCTTAAACCTTGAACAAGGGCTGCCTTACTTGTCTGACTCCATTAGATTGGCGCCAATCTTGTTGTGGCTTTCGATCTGGCGCAGGACCACTGTTAATTTAACACAAAGTACAATTGGCTACAGCCTGAAGCTGCAGGGTCAAAGCAGGAATGGTTGGCTCAGTTATGTAGAGGCTGAACTGAATGCAATTGGGCAGGGAGAACTATTCAGGGATCCTGCCTCTTGTAGCAGGGTGTCAAATCAGAAAATAACGGAGTTATATATGCAGAGGACCAATTTAGCCCATAGGGAAAGATCCAGTGCCAAAAGGCGCTTATTGCATGTGACCTTATACAGCCAAGACCTAGGGAAGGCTACGCGTACTATTACCCAACACAGATTTATCCTGTTGCGCTTCCGTGTGAACCTCATTCCCCTGATGCTTGGGTTCCCAGAGAAGAAATTTAAACATGCAGATCTGAGTCCATGTCCCTGCGACAGTCATTCACCCCAGTCGGACCTACACTTAGTACTGTTCTGCAAGTTTTATCAAACTGAAAGAGAAGCTTTTATTCTCCCAATCTTAAAGCACCATAATTTTATTCAATTTAAGGTGGCATTGTATTTTTAAAGGTTCTCTCTAACCCCTTTGTTTACTTCTCTGTAGCATCTTTCTTGTGGGCTTGTTTGAGAAATAGAAAGGTGAGGGGTTTGTCACTCTAAATTACTGTAACCATGTACAAAATGCATGTATGTTAAGTGACCCGGGTTTAAGAGACACCTAAAGCCCAATAAGATTTTAAATGTTTTTATGGTTTTAATATTGTTTGACTATGGTCTATCTGATGAAATTGTGCTTTTATGATCTGTTTGCAAATAGATTGAATAAAGATGTTATTGATTGATATTGATTGAGTATTGATATTGATAGTGTCAGCTATATTTTCAGACCCTGTCAACTTCTCAAACAATCTTAGCCGCTTTGTATATTTGTCTATTTCGTTTTTGTTTGATTTTGAGGTTCATTTAACATTTTGTATGTATTCTGTTTTGTTCGTTCTGTGTATGTGCTTATTGGTGATTTAGTTATTAGTATGTGCACCTTCGTGCTGCTTTCTGTTAGCATTTTTCTGCTTTTACAATAGTTAAGTAAATTAAAGCTATCTATGTTTGATAGGCACATTCACTGTCTTTTCTTGGTCCATGATGCTGATTGTTCTAGCAGGCTCCAGGCCATATGACATGGACTATTGGTTTTGTTCCAAGGATGCTGACTGGCAGGATAGTTAAGTGTAAAAGAAGATTTGGGAGTCCGCTTGAGCTTACTGTGCTTTGTAAGCGCCACCTAGAGTCATTCTGGGCCCAGGTCCAGATAGGAAATGGGCAGAGCATTCATCATTTGTACAGGTCTGAACTTAATGTAACAACTTGTTCCAACATGTGGCCCGAGTCCAGCCTGATGAGTTTTGAAAAATAAATGTGCCTCAAGTAGGCCACATGTAATTTAGTTTTGCATACAGTTGCGAGCACATTGAGGGTACGTTTATATATTTTTTTCTAGTTTGTGACTGCTACATTCTCTTTTGCTTCCCATCCTGCAATTTGCTTTTGTATTAGTTACATAAAATGTTAATATCATTGTATTTGAGTCACCAAAAATCATATTTGAATTAGCTGTTATCCATACAACCAACACAATTTACATGGAAATCAACATTTTCTTAATGTGCAAAAGAGGTAGTAGAAACCTTGCACTTCCACCTGAATTTTTTTACACATGTTTTGTCTGATTTCCCACTGCTTCACATTTGGGCTCAGTAGACCAGATTATGCAATCTGAATTTCCTATGCCCTCATGTAAACACACACAGGGAAACAAATCTATCTCAAATGTGAACAGCACATCTTTGTGTGCCCAGACTTCTTGCACTACACATTTATTGCATCTCATCGAGGTAAAAGATGCATGTAGTACCTCAACCTCCTTCTTCAAACGGATGCAAAGACCACAATAAGAGACACCCTCACCTACAGTCCCTCGTGACCCCGAGCAACGTTCTCTGATGCCATCCCCAACCTCCTTGCCCTCTTAGCAATCAACCTCAACTTCCACATTGATGACCCCAACAATGCCAACTCCATAGCCCTCTTGGAGAACCTGAACAACATCTGCTTCACCCAACTGGTCATCAAACCTAAACACAAAGCTGGACACACGTTCAAGTCCATTTTGATCTCCCGCGACAGAATCAAATTCAGCCACACCACAGATCTCACCTGGATTGTCCACACCATTGTACACTTCACCATCACCGATGCCCAGCACACCATCTCCAGGTGTTGGATCGCCTCCTACCACAGCTGGAACAAGGTCACCAAAACTCAAGGGTCACAGGCCTTCACCGCCTCCCAACCCGAGGCCTCAACAGACCTCAACCAGGCCATCCAGAACTTCGCCACCTGGATCACCAACAGTGCCAACAGTCACCCCACTGAAACCTACAAAATCTTATAAGACCTGTAAACATGCCAGCTAGTATACCCCAAAATTCAGGACAACCAAGTGCAATTGCCACTAACTGGAGAAACAATGGTGCACCACTAAGAACCCCGCTGACAGAGCAGCTCACCAAACAGCCCTCAGCAACTATCACCGGCACATCAAGGAAGCCAAGAAAGCGGCCATCACCACCTGCATCGACTCCGTGGCCAACCAGGCCAGGTCGAACGAAGGAACTCTTCAAAACAGTCAGAGTTCTCCAACCCAACAGCCATAGAGAACACCATCCACCCCTCCCAAGAACTGCAAGATCACCAACATCTACAACAATTTCAACCTCCAACCCGCCACCCTCAACCCCATAATTTCAACCAATCTGCCAAACCATTACCACCTGATCTCCGCTCACCGCCCTGACCACCTCAGCCATAATGTCTTCCATTCCGCCGGGGCACCCACCAGCCCCTGCCCCAACCTCGCGACAAGCCCAATCAGCACACAACTCACAAGTATCCTCAACACCTCCATCGCCACAGCAACCTTCCCGGGCTGATGGAAACCGGCAGATGCCAGGCCCCTCCTAAAAAAGTCTCTGCCGACCCCTGCGGTCTAAAAGATTATCGTCCGATTCACCTACCCAGCCAAAGTACTCAAGAAAGCCATCAACCAGCAGCTTACTGACTTTCTTGAACATAACCACCTACTGGATGCCTCACAATCAGGATTCCGTGCCAACCACAGCACTGAGACCGCGCTGATTGCCGCCACAGACATCAGAACACTCCTAGACTGCGGAGAAACTGTGGCCCTGATCCTCCTCTGCCTCTCCGTGGCCTCTCCCGCAACACCCTCATCAAAAGATTCTACAACATAGGCATACAGCAAGGCGGCCTCAAGTGGATCACCTCCTCCCTTACAGATGCACACAGCATCCGACTGCCTTCCTTCACCCGCACTCAGAAATCTTATGTGGCGTGCCACAAGGATTATCCCTCCGCCTCACTCTGTTCAACATCTGCATGCCCTGCCCCCCCCCCCCCCCCTCCGGCAGACCTCATCAGTTCCTACGGACTCAACATAATCTCCCACTCAGATGACACCCAACCGATCCTCTCGCTCACTGAAAATCCCTCCAACACCAAAACCAACTTTTGCAGCACCATGACCAACGTAGCCAAATTGATGAGAGACAACTGCCTCCAAATCAACGCTGACAAAACTGAAGTCCTGGTTTTCAGGAAGAACATCTCCACATGGAACCACATCTGGAGCCTGCAGAACTCAGACCTACACCCACAGACCATGCACACAACCTCGGCATCATCTTCGGCAGCCCATTGACTATGAAACGACAAGTCAACGCAGTCGCCACCTCCTGCTTACACACACTTTGCATGCTCCGCAGAATCTTCAGGTGAATCCCAACCAACACCAGAAAGAACGTCACTCAGGCCCTCGTCACCAGCCGCCTCAACTATGGCAACACTTTCTACGCCGACATCTCCATCCAGCTCCTCTGAAGACTCCAGACCATTCAGAATGCTGCAGCCAGACTCATCCTGAACCTCCCCAAACAAACCCACCTGAGAGACCTTCACTGGCTCCTCATCCACAAGAGATGCCAGTTCAAGTTCCTCATGCATGCCTAGAAATCCCTCCACGACTTAGGACGTACCTACATCAACCATCGACTGAACTTCCACCAACCCGCTAGACATCTGTGCTCCTCTTCGCTTGCCCTCGCACACACCACCTGTTACCGTCACAGCTGCCAAGACCTGGACCGACCTTCCCATACTCCGTACAGCCTCCTCGCTGTCAGACTTCAGAAAGAAACTCAAAACCTAGCTCTTCGACAGAGACCGCGCCCACATACCCCTAGCTGTGAAAGTGTTGTGCTTTACAAATGTTGTTTGATTGATTGATTGATTGATTGATGGTAAAAAAAATTATAATAATAATTTAAAGGCATCTCTTCTCCCACAATAAATAAGATTGAGGCATAGAATTGCTACCCCAAGTACTTAGTGACTCAAGAATCAGTGTAACTTATAACACCATGCATGTGACACAAAGAATGACACTGCCAACTCTGTGGACAAAACTATGATTACACAACTTCGATTAGTTTAGTTTAGTGCCAGCAGTGAGCTCACTGTGCAGCTGACGCCCATCCTGAGAAAGCTAAAGCTGTCCTGTTGGTGATATCAACACAAGTACACTTAAATTATTTGCAACTGATTCACTTAAAACAGGTTGCCACCCTATTTTCTTTTGCGTCATGCTCCTGACAAGTCACAGCTAGACGAAGGCCAGTCTCCACAATAGCTCAGGATTCTAACTGTCCCAGGAGGGATTAAGGAGTGCTGTCACAACATCCTAGGACCTGCCATTGAGATTCCCGGGTTGGCTCCAATATTCACTCTCTGGAGGACAGTGTATCTGTTTAAAGCGTTAGGATTGCCCTATAATATCACTTTGAGACACTGAAGTAATCTTCACAGCCAAAGACTGCCCTCGCAGGCCTTTAGGGTAGGTGGGGGAGATCGCCTACCACAAAGTGGCCCATCTGACTCCAGTGCCCTCTTCCAAGTTTCCCTTTGGCTTCACTCCCTACAGTGGTCTTATAGGATCACCAGCAGCCACCCATCCAGCAGTGGGGTAACATTAGTATGCTGACCCATCTGTCGCCCTGTAGGTGACATGGTCAGTTGTATAGCATTGCTATTCCTGGCTCTTAGTGTCTCAAGAACTAATGTGAACTTATAATACCGCTGGTCTGGCGACTTCACCTCCTTCCTAGCCTATCCTACCAGGGCCAATCGTATTGGGAAACTTGCCTTCCAATTTTAAATTCTTACAACAAGCCACTACAGTGAGGTGTCTCGAAACTAAGGTATGTTAATTTCCTTTGTTTTCATCACAAAGCTCAAACTCCTGCTCCCTTCTGACCGTTGAATAGACCTCTTCCCTGCATCACTCGGTTAAACATGTAGCAAGCCCGGTATCTGGCTCTGGTCCAAGGGGCCAGTGATGATTCTTCTACCATTTGCACCTCTCCACCAAGTGCCCTTAAGGGTGTTATTTCCACCTTGGTCTGAGGGTAAAGCATCTTGAATTTCACCCACTGAAAATGGTAGTATCAGCTGCCACTTTTCTTCAACTCCTGGACATGGCGTGCTCAAAGTTCAACATTTCTAAACAGGCAACCCTTCACCAACTCCCTCAACATCCCAACGCGAACCAGGCAGTTCCCAGACTAAAACTTAACGGCTTGCACAACAGACATGTCCGACCCGAAAGCGTACCCTTTGGTTAACTAATGCCTGGAGCCACAGGTGGAGCAACACGACAATAGAAAACCTTTCCAGAACAGTAATCTTTTTGGTAAGCCCATGCTTTCTGCATGAGTTAAGCCATTTTGCTGCACCCCACTCCCTGTCCAAGATGGCACCAAAACCTTCTTTTCCAGATGCATTTGTAAAGGGCTGAACCTGTGGACTGTTGCACCATAGGGTACACCATGTGCCATTGAAACCCTGCAGAAAGCACAGTCACATTTGTAAATCAGCCCATTACTGAGCCACAATAGATGAGCTTTTGTTACCTTTGCAATCGCTCTAGCTGACCACCTGCCAGAAATCCTTCAAGCTGGTATAATCCTTGCTGCAAAATTGTAGCAAGTTCTGAATGGCGGTTAGTGTTACTTTGTTCTTCCTCTGGACATGTACAATGCCATCTTTAAGAGCGTCCACCTTCTCTCACCTCAGTCTACAGATCCCTTCCTTAGAACCAATTTCAATGCCTGAAAAAAACACTGCGTTGGGCCATGGGATTTTTCTAGCGCCAAGGGAACATCTAATGACTGCCTACGGTGCATGCAGAGTCTTGCTGCACTCACTGGAATCTGCCCTTCCAATGTAAAGGATGTCTAGCTAGTGCAATGAAACTCCCTCTGGATTGTTCTGCCTCAATGCCCATTCCAGAAACCACGCAAAGGATTCAAACAGGGAACATGACAACGCACAACCCATAGCCATGCATTTGTCATAAAACTATTGCCCCTCCCACTGCATACCCAGCAGATGAAAACTATCTGGATGAACTAGGAGAAGATGGAAAGCAGACTCTTGGCTTTTGCGGGAAGTGCCCCCTAAGTCTGTCCCTCAAACAAGATCAACGGCTTCCTCAAACGAGGCTAAACTGAGCATGTCCCTTCATCTAGGTAGTCATTCACTGATGACCACTTCAGGTAACAGAAATGGTGTTTCACCCTGTATTTGCCTGGTTCTTTCTTGGGCACAATACCCGATGGAGACAAAATGGAATACGGAAGGGGTGATTGGGCGAAAGGCCTGGCCACCCTCACTAAAAAACAATCATTCTACTTTACCATTGACGCACCTGTGGTGGTCCGGGAGGACCGTAAATTATTGGTCCTTCTTATAACTAAAGGGTCGAGTATGGAATCTTAATCTCCTCCCTGAAACCTTTGAGGGTAGTCTAAGATGCGCAAGAATGTGGTTGATGGTGCTAACGTATCATGTTGGGAGTTTCGACTGCTATGCACCTGCATTTGCCGCTGTTTGTTTATCCATCTTGTGCCATTTTTGCAGTTGGTTGCCTTGTGTCATCTGGCTTACCTGTAGCAGATGTGGGTGAATTTGCAGGTGGTTCCTCTGAACATGCCCCATTATTGTATAGACTACATGTGTTTCTGTTCTTATTTTTATTTTATTTTTTCCTCATATCACCAAAGGGGGTCTGCGATAGTCGATAAACCGCACCGTTAACTACCTGCCCAGCGGTCACTGCATTTGCCCAGGTCCATTTCCAAACTGGACCATCACCTTTGCCAGTGACTCAGTGTAATCATTGGGATGGATAACCAACACCCAAGGAACTGCACCAAATTAAGAAATCAGTCCTTATAGTGAAATTGGGGCTCTTTGCTGTTCCCTGATCCAACCGACAAATCCTAACAGCAGCCCTGACCCAATCTTCCACTCTCAGAGGCAGAAGGTCCCTCCATTTCAAGCAGATTTCCCTCTGGCAATGAAAATCAAATAGAAGAGCAACCTTCTGTGGGGCTGCTTCAGCAGCGTAGTTAATACTCCATCTTCTCGTAGGAGGCATTGCATTCAATTTCATCTCCTGACCAAAGATGCCTTTTAATGCAAATTCTATTCTGCCCCAAAAGTCACTCAGGCATGAGCATTCGACAAAGATATGAACATTGTTAGCTCCTACTTACCCACACCTTACACATTTAGGGGGAGGTTGAGGGGCAAACTTGGATTTTTGTGTGGGGTCCAGTAAAGGCGATTAATAATGATGAAGTGATTCCTCCAATTTAGCTGGTTTGACAGCTGAGTACAGAGTCTTCAATGAATGAATCCATAGTGTCTCAATATCTCTGACTAGGAGGGTTCCACTCCACACCAAATAGGGGGGTGGTAGCATCTTTTCCTCTGCCACTAGGAGTCTCTCACACCACCATGCAACCTCTTTGTTCTTAGGTCTAATGTCTTGAGTTTCTGTTCTTATAAGGGAAGCCACGTCTCCACCCCGTGTGCTCCCTTGCCCAAAAGGAATGCTAGAACACATAATTCATGCAATAGCGGCTTTGCCAGTGGTGGTCACTTGCATGTGGTGGGAGTTTACCTACCTTATTGCGACTGAGGTGACAGCTATTTCGCTTCCGATACACTGTAAATGGGTTTTGCCAACGAGCTCGCCTGTGCTTGGACCTATTACTGCGCTATGCCTAAAACATTTGTTTTGCCACCAAAGCACTCTTTCACAGATCATGCAGTTTATGTAAGTGCCATACCGGACATAGTTCATGATGCTAAGCACCTATAATAGAAAAGGGAACCTCATGAGTCTTGCCTACCTGTTGGGCCTCTGCCAACATCCTATGGATGAAGACACCTGGAAATCAGGCAATCCGCGCACACTGTACAATATACCACCAACTGCAAGCAATAAATGTGATGTAACCCATACTTTCATCCCACAAACCTTCCATGACCTTAATCGTTTTATCGCCCAGCTTTTGCATCCGTCATAACCCTTCCAATATAATCACTGTTAACCACATGCAGTTAAAAAGAAGACTTGAGAAGTAATGGAAGTGGTATCCCCACCACCCTATCATGAAACAACATTGAAAGGCAAGCAGCAAGACTCAGCCTTCCGCTGTCCAGACAATGTGCATGTACCGTAAGTTATCTGATAAAGGATATCGTAAGACAAAGGTGCATATACCATGAAGTGTCTGCAGAATAAAAGCAATATTCTGTCCACAGACTGCTTATGACTTCATTCTTTCTGAAGATGATTGGTTTCCGGTTTTTAGAAGGGTTGTACCTCAGGGTAAGGAGGCAATAATGCAGTCCTTTCTCTCCTTAGTACCTGAAGACCTCAGGGAAAGATATGCAAGGGATTCCGCTTCAATACATGCTCCATCTTTAAATAGAGACCAGGCAGGGTGGGCCAAAGGATCAGTTCCACATGTCATTTCCTTAAGTAATAAGCCCCAGGCATAGGCTCAATATCCTCTGAAGCGAGAAGCTTAAAATTGCACAAAAGTATTTTAGACCAACTACAATATCATGGTATTATAGTGCCTTGCCACAGTGAATAACATCCCTCATTTCCTAGTTTTAAAACATGATGGTTGATATAGAATAGTTTTAGAGTATAGGAATTTAAGCTAACATACACACATGCATGTTGTACAAAATGCTCATAGCACTGAACTAACAACGAACCTTGTGTGGAAAAAAATACAAAGGGACCCTTGAAATTTCCAGTGTTTTTTTAGCCAAAATATAGATCCTGAAAGCCAGTATCTAACCGCTTTCTCATTCAATCTGTTTCATTACTGCTATACGAGAGTGCTAAAATTGTATATTCAAATGTAATATTTCTTGGATATGAACTATTCAGTTGAGGGTAAAGGGTTGGCACCTGATTTCCTACTTTACAACCTCCAAATACGTTAGGAAAATTGCAAGCCCTGCTAGGATTCCTCAACTTCGGGCGAGCTTACTTGCCACACTGTGCTGAACAAGTAAAGCCTTTGTATAATTTGATTTCTCACACGTTTTCTGAAAAACAATGGACAGAAAAACACACAGCTATCCTACGTAAACCACAAGCAGACATGTTACAGACTAAACATTTACAGACTACAGATAACAAAACAAGCCTAGTAGTTAGTTATTCCCTTTGCCTCAGTCTACACATGTGTACTTTATAATGAGAGACAGACAACTCCCATAGTTTATAGATCATATTTGTACTCCACTGCTGAAGCACGTTCTGCAGACAGTCAAATTGAAAGAATGTCCTTTGGCACAAGGTAAATACAATCAAAATGTTGTACAAAGTCCTAATGGTTTACCCATACATTAGCACAAGAGTGGTTGGAACTAAACAAAAATACTCTGTGGCTTGTAATGCAGTGCAGGGACTTTTTGAAGGTTTCAAATTCAAGCCGCTGCATATACACACACTAAAATCTTAGATGATTCCACAGCACAGCTGCGGGAAACACACTATTGGAGTAGGAACTGAGGATCAGCCTTTTGTAGTGCAAGCAACTACAAAAGGCTGATACTCAATTCCCACTCTAATTGTGTCAGAGTCAGCCTTTTGTGTGCAAGTTTACAATATAGATTTACTGCATTAGCGCTTATATGAATTCAAATATTCAAAAAAGAAAGCAATAAAAAATGAGCAGTTCTGGGGAAAGGTGTCGGACCTCCAGGGTAAGCGTCTTGTGGTCTATGCGCAGCACAGCATGACCCATAAAATGAAGGGATTCATACTAAATGGAACTGTGCATTAGATTTGCCAGCAAAAACAGCAATACAGACCTTTTAAGGTAACTGCAGCAAAGTAGGATCTGTTTCTTATGGTTACCCCCACTTTTTGCTTGATGTTGCACTGTGTTTGACTAGTCTGATATGGATCCTGCTAATCAGGACCCCGGTCTGTCAGCTTTCTCCTTTAAATTGTTACACATGTACTTTGGTACGCTCCAGATTGGATACTGGGGTACCCTTATAAGCCCCTAGTATATGGTAACCCATGTACCCAGGGCATAGGTACCCCAGAGGCCTCCCATGGGCTGAAGCATGTATTATGCCACCCATGAGAGGCCATACAAAATGGAACTACAGGTCTGCTACTGCAACCTGTGTAAGATGATGCTTGCACCACTTACTTTAGATATAGTTTCACTATATCTATAGGTCACTACACTTAAAACTTATATGTCACCCCAATAGCAGGCCTTATCAATCCTGAAGGCAAGGTGCTGGGTTTTTAGTGAGAGGGTGCCCCTGCATGAGCAGAGCCTCTCTGCAGCCTTCGGAGACTATTCTCCCGGGTTGTCTGTGACTCAGACGGACATATAAGTAAAGGTGTAGTTTTGGAGATGAGGGGTAAAAGGTCCCGATCCGTTACTGGCCGTAAATATATAAGTAGAGGTGCATTATAACCTCGCTGTAAATTCTATCTCAAACGGCTGCATAGAAACATATTGTGTTTGGTATCTAACATTTGGAATCATACCTCCACACCGGTAACCGGTGTGGGAGGTATGATTCCACCCTTCTGAAGCGAGCTTCGTGGGGTCACTGGTTTATCAGGTGACAGCCTTCTCGACCCGGTCAGCACAAAATGAATGCTGTGACCAGAGACACATTTCTGCCCTCCTGCTGCTGAGCCAAGCTCGAGCAGAGGAAGGCAGCACAATAGGCATCCTGTCACAAGGAGGTGTGACCACCTCCCAGGCAGGATTTAGTGTATTGGGGCTGGGTGGGTGCACTCGGAGAGTGCCTGAAAGTCTGCACTTGGGGCACATTTTGTGTCCCTGTGCATAGTCCAGCTAAAACCAGTTCTCTGAGCCATTGGCTCCTGCTCTGGCATGAAACTGGACAAAGGACATGGGTGTAACCACCCCTCTGCCCTGATCCTCCCCTGAATCTGTCCAACCCCCTCCAGTGGGTACAAAAGGGCTTACCTGGCTGTAAGACTTTAGATTTTATGCGAACAAGATTCTACAAGAAGAAACCACTGACCTTGGACCGTCTGGACACTCTGGGCTTTGCTGGACTTCGACTGGGCCCGACTTCGTCTCCCTCTCCGTCCCAAGCTTTGTCTGTGCCCTTGCTCCATACAGGCTCCATGCAGGACCTGTGGTGCACTAAGGACAACTGAAGAATCTACCTTGGGGTGAAGGAGTCACTCCCCTGCCCTAGCAGGCACCTTAACGCAACTGACCGGTCTGCTACTCCCGAGCTCCTGCGGACTCTGAAGATTTCTGCAACACAGAAGGTGGGTTTCTGAAGGTCCCTGAGGTCGAGCTACCCTCTCAACAAGTTTGAGGCCAGTAACCCTCGTGGGGACTGCATAACCCGAACCCCTGTGCGTCCATTTGCAGGTGCATATGCTTGTTGGCGATTCCCGAGCTTGTGCATTGGACTCCGTGTAGTCCTGATCCTGAGCAGTATTTGCACCAAAGAACTGCGGCCTCCTCGCACCGAGTGCTCCGTGGGCTGGTACTTTGCAATCTTGCTTGAGGTCCCCTCGCAACTCCTGGTCTTTCGGCCTGTTGGTCCTCCTGAGGGTCATCTTGGTTTCTGTCAGGCTTTTCTGGTTGCTCCTGATGTGCCCTGACTCCCCATTGCTTGGTGAGTCCCCTGGACCTTGCTGGTCCACACCGTAACCTGCTTGACCTTCTCGCGTGGTGCTCTAGCCGGACACCGACCCCTCAGCACTCGACATCCTTCATGGGACAGCTCGCATCTGACTCCTGGTTGTCCTCGACATCTCCTGGTCCTCGTGGCTGCAGAGTCAAGCATCCCTTCTTTGCACCTGAAACCCTGGACATCGGTGGGCATCCGTCTACCGAGCCCCTGGTCTCTCTGAAGTGACCCAGATTCTGTCCCCTCTGATTTCAGGTTCCTTCCTTCCAGAATCCAGGCTTGGATTCCACCGGCACCTTTTCACCTTCACAGCAGCAGTACTTCTTCACAGCCCTCCATTGAAAACGATGGCGGTTTCCGACACCACTCCAGACCTATGCACCTGACTCCTCTGGGTCAGGTAACTCTGGTACTATGGCATCTATGGGTGGGGTGGCTCTCCAACCTCTTAAGTTCCAAAGGGTTTGCTCAAAGTTCTCTTAGAAGGATCCTTAAACTTTAAAATTGTAACCGCGACTTCCCCATAGAATTGTACGGAGCCGCGGTCGTGTTAGCACACTGCACCCGTCCTCCGTGGGGTCCTTATCTACTCACCTTGGGTGGTTCCTTGGGGTCCCAGCGATTCTACGTGCTTTAGACCTTGTCTTGACTCAAGTTGTGATTGTTATACCACTATTTTAGTGTATGGTTTGGTCTCCCCCTGAAGCCCACTGTGTATTGTGTTACTTACAACTGTTCTATTGATCTCGTATTGTGTGCTTTGTGTTCTGTCCTCGTGTAGAGGATAGTAGAGTGTTATATTAATAAATACGTATTTTTATGGAACTACTGTGTGCTTCTCCTTCCATTTAGTCAATATAGGAGTTGATATTCTGGTAAAACAAACTGCTTTACATTCCTTCAAGATTAAGCCTGAAGGCTGCTCTACACAGCTACCACTAGGATAGCTTTCTAAAGGTTACCTTTGACCTCATACATCATAAGGGTCATTTGGACTATTGCAAGGTGCCCACTTTAATTAGTGGTCAGCATAAACCAGGCCAACTTCTCACAGTTGCTAGATCTCAAACCAAGATTGCCACAGGTATTTTGGCAAGGACCAAGCAACGTTGAAGGGAGAGAAGGCTCCTGATGAGTTTCCTTCACCCTCTCTCAAGATAACACTCTGATGGTGTTCCAACCCAGAGTGGGAGATAGATATATAGCAAATGATCAAGGTATATTAGATATGGGGCCTTATTTAGATTTCCAGGGATGGGATATCCCATCTGCAATATTACGGTCTCCATAGGATATAATTGATTTGTAATACAGCAAACTGGATCTCTGTCACATTTGTGATGAAGTATTCTCCTCCACCAAGATCTAAATTAGGCCCTTATTTAGTCCAGCTCATGAGGATATAGGGCCTCCTCATGCTGGCATAAGCTCTAAATTGTCAATGCTAAAGCAACTATACTTGTAGCCATGTTTATCAAACCAAACTAAAAACATATATGCAGCAATGCAATATTTGCCAACAGATGAAACATTCTAATATTGCAAGGCCATTGCAGATTCCCCGTACTATTTCTGATCACCTTTTCGGGGTAATTTCCCTCGACCATGTCAGGTCAATCACAAGTGCAAAATGATATAAATATACCTTGGTTGCTATTGATTCTTGATACAGATTCCTGTGGGTTTGGCCACAAAAAAATGCTAATGCTCAATCAGTTATAAAAGACTTGTAGTGCCTAGTAGCAATGGGAGAAGTTCATACCTTTCAATTATACAGTGATTCTGCATTTGCCACTAAGGTGGTCAGAATGCTTTGTGTGCTCTGTAAGCATGTCTGCTATTCTTGCACCCTTTTCACTCGGAAAGTAATGGTGTCATAGAGTGTGCCAGCGGTATGCTCAAACAAACCTTGACCTCTAGGGTATTAAATATAGGACTTAGTTGGGTGTATAATCTGTATGGGGTCCAGAGAGCATTAAACAATCTACCTGAGGAGTGTTAGCAAGTCGTACTTCATATGAGATGTTTTTTGAAGTATCTATGTAAGTGCCTGAGCTCAACATCCCTGGAAAAGAGCAAAAGCACAATTGTCTGATCCAGAGACTTGTTTCAATTTATTGCAGAATATCCAAGAGGTCAGAGCCAAACTATCTAATATGAAGTATTGCGATTCTGCCACTGGTGAAGATAAGGTTTCTAAAGCTGCTGATGATTGGCAGAGCTAGGTCTAGAAAAGATCCTTGATAAACACGTTTTTGGGTAATCTTACAGGCCACCTGTTCCAGTTCTTTAGATAAAAGGCATACGGACAGTAATCTTGCCTCCATTGCTTAGTTCAAAGAAAAACAGAAAAGTGTCCATCGATCACATAAAAAAGCATTATATGGCCAATTCTCTACAGCAGACTGCCCCTTGACACAAAGGTGCCTTTTGGAGTGGGACTGCAAATCCTCACCCTAGTCCTCAGGAACTACCCCTAGAAAAATATAGCCCCTCTGAAATAATGTGTCCCAATCCAAGTGCTGCAGAGCCTGCTGTATCTCTAGTTTTACACCAGCTACCATCTTCTACAAAAGAACTTGATGATACAATTTCAACAATCCCTACACTTTCAACTTCTGCTGAAGTTTACTATGAGCCACCAAACAAATCAACACCAAACGTAAAGGTACCAGCACAAGAAATTGTACTGTATGAGAATGATTCTGATGCTGATTTTGAAATAAGCGATTTAACAACATGCTCTATAGTTCTTCAGTCCCACAAATGGCTTCTTGCATGCTGCTGGTTTCTTGACAGATATATCCTACCTCCGTGGTCTTATTTTCGATTGCTACTTGAGTATTTTTCCTTTTGATGTGCATAATCATGCAAATTAATATTTTGCTTCTAATAAATGGGAGCTATGTTCCAGATGATGAAACTGTGATGTCCCTTACTGTTTAGGAGTTGCAACTGCATTCTTCTAACAGAGCACGTTAGGATCATCATGCTGTGAACATCACTGTGTATCCTGTGCTAGACGAGGCAGTTTGGGAAAAAAACGATTTATTAGATAATAGCACTGACATAGATGATACAGATTCTTCATGTTTGGAAGTATTATTCTATGCTGTATTAATTCCTTGTTCTATTTCTGATCATTTGGACATTGAGGCTGTGAAGCAGCTCTTAATTGATTTATCTGCTTATCCTGAACTTGATAATAAACATCCTTTTTTGGTATAAATTATTGTTGCCATTTGATTTAAACAAAAACACAAAAAGCTACTTCAATTTGCATGTCTCGTTCACCTGCCCCCCCACCCACTTTGCTCTACCTTACGAATTCCCTTGAACAATATACAGAAGAGCCACAGAGGCCTTCCAATTTATTCCTTATTCTTATTGAAATAGAGAAATAAATTACTGCTGCCTTTTAGAACCCACTGAAGGGTAAGGATTGCACCAAAGAACACTACAGATACCAGCATGCTTTGAAATCAAACTCACCTGTGTAGCCCACCAGAGGGCAATGAAAACTTTTCAGCATGAAGATAAAAGTGTGTTTTGGATGTCTCTGCGCAGTTGGAGGCAGCCTATGATTAAGAAACAGAGGGACTCCGAAACGCCTCTGGCCAGAAGTATTCAGTATGCAACATGCTGGTTTCCCTAAATAAAAAATTCAGAAGAATTTGTCTGCAGTGGAGTGCGTCCTCAGGTTAGGACAACATATATATATATATATATATATAATTTTCCAATAACATGCGCTCTCAGCAACACAGAATCCACCAGGTTTGCAAAGTCCAAGGGTGTTTATTCACTTACAACATGTTTCGGCTTGCACGGAAGCCTTGTTCACGTAAATGAATGTGTTTGAAAGCAAAATTAATAAAGCATCAGGCAAATACTAGACACAAACAAGGGACTGACGTAAAGTACTTATTCGTCAAGATGCATGGCAGACATATTGTTATGTACGCAAAATATACGATGCAAATAGTTCATGTATGCATGCAGATCATAATGATTACCGCACTGGTGTCACAAAGAAACATAAGAAGTTAAGATTATACAAGTCTTGTACACAAAAATAATGTGTTTAAAACAAAACTGAACTGATAACGCTATAGGCAGATGCTAGGTATAGACGAAGGACTAAGATCGAATGCCTTACGTCAAACTACGTGGCAGACATATTGTAGTGTGCGATAAACGTATAAAAGCAAAATAGCTCATACATGCATGCAGATTTTAAATATTAACCCAATAAAGTCCCAGAAGAGACTTGATTCCATGTTCACATCATGCGTTCAATACATTCTATAACATTCCCTCAGTTGAAAATGGTTATAATTTCAACATAATGATGTACGAATAAATGAATATGCTCTTACAAACATAAAGTCTGTGATAGTGCCAAACATCAAAATAATGATCAATGTCCCACCACACAAAACACCCATGCCAACATGGATTGACTTGCAGCCTCAATAGGCAGCGGCTAGACCAGTGTCAATTACCACATACAATACGTCACTAATGCTCATGCGTCCAATCTGATTGACAATCAAATTGTTGCATACTCTTGGGAAATTGTCAAAAACAAAAAACAACCTGCGAGGACAAGGACATAAAAAGTTCGTTACCACGTAAAATACGTGCAAAGGCGTGGGTACATATATTAACAATCACATGGAACTAATCCGGTATCTACCATATTATCCGAAGGTTCACCAAGTCCATGCTAGAAAAGATTGGCACAACTTCATCCTCCATTCCAATCAAAGGTTGCTTTGTGGTGGGTGACCTACACAGGTGATTCGCGAGCTGTGTACTTATCCACAGCTTTTGAACAACATAGCATACTTGTTATCTACACAGAACAACAAGGATTTATTCTGAAAACCAGTATGCAAAGGCGACCCACCTTTGAAACTTTAAATTGGGCAGTTTATTTACTCTTCTACTAGAACTAGCATAGTACCTACAGATAGCGCAAAGTGGGTTCTAGAATTTTAAAATGTAATAACTATGTTAGACTTTTTCCTGCTATTTTCATTACTTATAAATTTTGTCACTACGTTACTGTCTGTTTTTTATGTGGTTACAATTCATATCATATGCACCAGTCTGGATTTTAATTCAAATGCATAGCCTGTTTTCTTGGGCTTTTGAGTTTGTTATTCCTTTACAAAAGAGGGTTTGGGTGTCCACTAATTGTCCCTTACTCATCATTTGGGACTGAACTTTACCAGAAAAAACATCTTATGCAAACATTGCTCAGTGGGTCATGTATTGGCTGCAGTCCATCTGGGTTTCTAATTTGGGTTTGCACATTGACTGAGTCCTGAGGGCCTGTGGGGCAGAAAACCAAACCCTTATGACTTCATGATTCTGGTAGAAAATCTACCAGGTGGGATGTTTATTACACCCCGGTCTCACTTATGAGCAGGGGTTGGTTACTGTGCTCCTTTCACCCCATGTGGATGGGTGAGTAGTTTCAAAATCCCTTGTGGGTGTAGGGTGCTTTTTATTACACTCCTGACATTGTCCAAGTGCAGGGTGGCATGTGCTCTCCTTCTCGGTTGCCATTGCCAAGTGCGAGGGGGATTAAACAAATGCATGGAAGTACTAGGCATCTATTCAGATGGAAGTACAACACACACTTGCTCCATATTCGCCAAGTGAGGAAGGGTATTTCCTAAACCCCTTGCCTTACCTAAGAGCAAGGGGCGCTAGTGAGCACCCCCACCTTGCTCAACTACAAGGGTGCATTTATGCCCAGCCTTGTCTAAGGGTGAAAGGGATTGAAAAGGGTGTGGCAGCTGCCCCCTATCTCCTTAGCACACCAAATGCTGTAGGCCACAGAGGACTGAGGCACCATACAGCCTCCATGTGCTCCATTTGTATTTGTGAGCTCACTCTACTGGGCAAGCAGTGCGTTGCCAGGCCTTTGTGGCATGTAGCAGTGGGCAGGCAAAGAAGCAACATGACACCTTACAGCTGTTTTAGCTCACTGTTCGAATCCATGAGCTTTGCTGGCATTCTGAGGCCTGCTTAATATTACAGGCCTCAGAAATTGAGAAGCTGGTCTGTTGCAAACAATTCTGCCTCCTTATTTTATTCATTGGGAATCCAACTCTTGGGTAAGATGGTAAGGAGATGTGGCCTAATAGGCAGAGCTGGCAACTTTGGAACAGGGGAACCAGCTTTGGTTCCCAGCATCTGCTCAAAATCCTGTGGTTCTAGGCAAATCACTTAATCTCTCTGTGCCTAAAAAATGTATCTGACCTTGCACAATATAATCTGGTACTCATATAAAGCTCTCTAATGCCCATGGCCCGAATTTGTGCTATATAAAACTGCAAAAAATAAATCAAGATGGAAGTGTAAGGAATGAGGGAGGCAAAAGGACTGTCTTTGACCAGGGTGTGGGGACACACACTTCTCCCACCCTTGGGAAAGACCGAGGTGGTTAAAAAAGATCCCTACACCCATCACCCTTGGGCAAAACCAGAAGCTTAATGTAGACTAATGCCCTTTCCACTTCACCATATTGCAAGGTAGGGAGGGCGAGGGGTGAAGAAGCAAGAAGCACCACCACACTGCAGAATGGTTTTCATGTTCGGGCAATGTTTGCAAGCATCATCTCTCAAATATATTTCAAACACATCACATTCCGTGACCAGGGACACTGGAACTAAAGGTGCGATAGGTACTGTAGCACACTCAGGATAACTTTGCAGTAGTTCATGCGGAAAAAAATCAATAAAGAGGACTTTCAATTTTGTAGCATTTGATGTGTATTCAAAGAAAGTGGCCAAATGCCAGTTAATATCTTCTGATAAATTGCGGATTGTTATCATTATTATTTTTAATATGGAGACTAGTGTTCACCTTCCCCTTCTCTAACTAAAAGCGTGTGAATTGTATAAACCAGTGACAACCCTCCAGTGGTACATGGCGAGGGAAAGGCTGCAGTGCGTCAAATGTTTTCTAACATACAACATTGAAATACTTGTAAATGAACTTTACATACAGTTCAAGATACATCAGCAACAGATAGAGAGCAAATAAGGCATATTGTTTTTGTGATGGAAGCAAAGATTTTATTCCGATTCCAAAACAAACATAGACACTTTACTTATGTGATAATTATGCACATACACCAAATTTCCACCAGCTATTGTTTGTGCACTGTACAGGTTTAGCAGTGAAACTGCATGCCTAAGGCAAATCTAATGTCCTTTTTCAAGAGCACATTTCAATGTGAAATGTGCTCTCTGTACATAGTTGTACCCTACAACGCCATACTTTACTCCAATATTTGTGACAATGAGCTTCACAATGCTCCACTGGACAACACTGCTACCCTACCATACTCCTGCTGAGTAAACAATTTGCTACAGTTGTCCATCATGTGGCGCTTCGATTTTTCACAAACTTTGACTTCGGTGATGTAACATTGATGGCTGAACCCCTACTCTGAAAATTGTTTCAGTGCCATTGTTCAGCACTTGGCTAATTGTCACACCCACACACCATAGGTCAGGTGTTTCGAACTAGTCGACCGTGAGCTACCAGTAGCTTGCAGAAATATTCAGAGTAGCTGCTAGTCTTAAGTTCATTTTAAACTAAGAACTGTAATAAATAAGTGTTGTGTTTTCCTTTTAGAGTTAAGGAAAGTCTATGTTTATTTTACATTATCATCAAGCTGTAGATAGCAGAGCCTGATAATGCGCAGTGCTCAGCCAGATTTATGAACGATTAGGTATTTAACTCTTAATTAAAACAGTGGAATGTTGGGAGCTCCCTTGTAGACAATGGAGAGCTCCATGCTTCTACTGGCTGGTAAAGGCCCGCAGAGCAACATTCCAATGTTTTACAAAGGCCTCTCAGAGCTCGAGGGGATTTAAATTAGAACATTCTGCCCTCTAGTGGCAGAATGTTCTAATAGCCTTATAGCCCTTCGTAGCAGGGCTATGCCAGCTATTAAAGTCTCGGTCCCTTGTTAAAGTCCCTCGCCTTCGGCTCTGGCCTTCAATAGCCGGTATAGCCCGCTACGGCGGGCTATAAGGCTATAATAAAAGCAATTCTCAACTCATTATTGGAGCATAAGAACAGAACAAAATGATATTTCTGAATGCTTTTTAAATGAGAGAAAAAAACAATGAAGAGTTAACTTAATGATTAAGTTAACTCTTCCTTTTAATTTTCTCCTGCTTTAAAGTGTCACATTTACAAACAGAAGGCATCTTGGTCCCAGTGGCTGGTAGACACAGTGCCATATTTGTATCTGGAAAATAGTCATTTACTTTTAAATGGGAGAAATTTAAGGTGAAGAAAATTGTTTCTATGAAACATTGTCTTAATGTTATTCTCTACTTTAAATTTAAGTCAATTAAGTCCTAATGTTTTATGAAGGATGTTTCTTCACTTTCAATTCATCACATTTAAACAAATGACTATTTTTCTGTTAGAAATATGGCACCATGTCTATAAGCCACTGGGAGTAATATGCCTGCTGTTTGTAAAGACACTTTGACATGGGAGCAAATTAAAATAATGAGTTTTATGTAAGTATATAAACATTAAGTTAACTCTTCAGTTGAATTTTCTCCCATTTCAAAGTGTCAAATTTACTCACAGCAGGCATCTTGCTCCTAGTGGCTGGTATACGTGCAGCCATATTTATAACTGAAAAATAGTCATTTGTTTTTAATGGGAGAAATTTATTGTGTATAAAAGTTCTGTTAAGTGTAGAAAATATTTCCTTACTATGAGCATTTCTGCATACTTTTTTCTGCATTTTATATTTCTCAGAAAGAAAATGGTTCTATGCTTGTGTTGTACATGAAACAGTGCCACATATGATGACAAGTATGTCCTGTGCAACCAGTACATACGACACAGGCTCCTAGTCACCCACACACACACATATCCCATTCATTCACACACATGTTCATATATCCCCACAGACCATGCACTCACTGATGCACATGGCAGCCCAATAGTAGTACCCCTAGTCACAGTATTTTGTTCTAACCATAGTTTCAGGCTCGATGGACATTGTTCTGTTTTGTTATTTTAGCTTATAACATGCACAAGTCTTTTTGGATACCTGTGGGGATGCGCTGGCAGAGCGTGCATTGCGCTTCTCAAATTATGTGCTTCTTGGTGATGTTAATCTCCATCTTGACCATACTGAGATGACTGGCTCTGCAGCTTTTCTGGACTCACTCCACTTGGCTAACCTTTCACAATGGGTCAGGTACCCTACCCATCAAGAAGGACACACCTTGGATACCATCTGCTCAAATTTCCCTATATCGATGGTGAAGCCGAGGCCGGTCGCTTGGTTGGATCATTTTCCCATATTTTTTCATGGGATATTAAACATTCCTCATGACCAGCCAACTGCCACCGCCCTCCATCTACTAGGAAAATGGATCCCGGGCAGCTTAGTAGCTCTTTGGTAGCCTCCCGGTCCTCCCTTTTGGGGGACCTGGAGGACAACCTGTCTCAGTTCACCGACTGGATCTCAAGCTCGGTTGCCACTTTGTCGGCACCACGTCAGCCAAGGCTAAGGAGAGAGTCCCCCTCTAAGCCTTGGTTCACTTCTGAGCTGAGGACTCTTACACACGCGTGCAAAATATTGAAGAGAGTATGGCGCTCCTGTGGCTACCGTTCTATTGATAAACACGCTCTTAGAACCAAACAAAAACTTTACTATGCGGCTATTGGAGTGGCCAAAGGTCAGTATTACTCCGCTCATATTGATCGGGCCAATAACAACTCAAAATAAATGTTTGCAATTGTGCAGAGTTTCTTAACCCCTAGCGCCCAGGTGGTGGGGACACCTATCTTGGAGACCTGGTGCAACACATTGGCGAAATTTTTTAAGGACAAAATAACTAGCATCTAAGAGACGTTTTCGACTTCTCCTAGGAAGCTTATAGGTGCTCTGCTGGCGTGGACGCCGGTAGATTCTGCCTCCTCTTTTTCTGCGTTTAGATCTGTCGATCTGCCAAGCTTTCTCAGAATCCTTAAAGCACTAAAGTCGGGATCTCCTAACGACCCATGTGCGGCCAGGCTTCTGTCTGATGTGGCGGATACTATTAACTCAGAAGTGAATTTAATGGTCAACAAATCGCTTCGCGAGGCACGCGTTCCAACATCTTGGAAGCAGGCGCTGATTCTTCCCCTCCTTAAGAAGCCGTCACTTAACCCTTTGTTACCTGAGAATTACCACCCAATCTCGCTTCTACCAAGTTTGGCTAAGGTTTGCGAGAAGGTGGTTACGTCGCAACTTACCAACTACGTTGAGGTGTCAGGCTTGCTTCATCCGGCACAGTCTGGCTTCCGTGCTTCGTATAGCACAGAGTCAGCACTGCTAGAGGTGACGGAGGCAATCCGGGAGTGTTTGGATGCCGGCGGGAGAGCAGCTTTGGTTATGCCAGATCTCTCTGCAGCATTCGACACTGTGCCCCATTTCCTGCTCCTTGATCGTCTATCAGAAATAGGAATTTCTGGTTCGGCTTTGCAGTGGATCAGGTCTTTCTTGGAAGGACGGTCGCAGCAGGTATGGCTTCCTCCGTGTGCATCCGTGCCTATGCAGGTGACTACTGGTGTGCTGCAGGGGTCATCACTTAGCCCCCTGCTTTTTAACATCTATGTGACTCCGCTGGTCTATCTTGCGGAGTCATTGGGGACTAAAGTGATGGCATATGCTGACGATACCCAGCTCCTGTTTTTCTGGAGCAAGGAGGATGACTCGGTTGTGGCTGCGCAACATTGTTTGTCTTCAGTTTTTCATTGGCTGGCTAATGCCCAGCTGAAATGTAATGAAGGAAAATCTGAAGTGCTTCTGTATGGCTATTTCACGACGGATTTCAGAGAAAGGCTTTGGCCTCCCGGTTTTCCACGGCCAACTGCGGGCAAAGGCACTGTAAAAAATCTTGGCGTCTGGTTCGATAAAAATCAGAATTTTGTGACACAAGTGAAGAAGTCGGCCGGTACCTGCTTTGGCACTTTGAAAACCCTAAGGAAGTTTCTTCCCCTTTTGCCCGGTAGTGCCAGGGAAACTGTGGTCTGTGCCCTGATTTTGTCCCGCTTGGACTATGCCAACGCCCTTCTGGTTGGTAGTCCAGGTTTTCTTGCCAAAAAACTGCAAGTTGTCCAAAACTCGGCGGCCAGACTTCTTCTGGGTTTGTCATCAAGGCATAGTGTTCGCACCCACCTGTGCTCCTTGCATTGGCTCCCAGTTGAATCTCGTCTGAAATTCAAAATACGGTCTAGGCCCTATTTATTTGCAGAAGAGGTTTGCCTTTTACACACCAGGAAGACAGCTGCGCTCGTCTGCCCAGCTGTTGATACAGACACCTAGGTTTAATCGCCAAAGACTTGGTGGGAATTCCTTTGTGCGCAAAGCCGGTCTGGCCTGGAACATGCTGCCCTTGGCTCTTCGGGGCACCCAGGATTCACTGTTGTTTATGAAAAAATTAAAAACGTTGCTTTTTTAGTCTCTGATCTGTGTGCAGTTTGCCTTTTCTGAAGCATGCGCCGGGACACTTTCGAGTAGCCGTGCGCTGTAAAAATTAAATATAACATAACATAACCTGGGGAGGGGTATCTCGGCACGATAGCAGACATAGGCAAAAGGAGGGACAGAATTAGAACAGAACAGTCTTTAGGAGTTTCCTAAATTTAAAGGGATCGGTACAGGTTCGAATTTGAAGAGGCAGCTTATTCCAGTAGAAAGGGACTAGTTGTGAGAACGACTTGGCCCCTGTGCGGGAGTTTCTAAACCTTGAAACAGTGAGCAAGTATTTGTCAATGGATATGAGAAGTCTTGAAGGGTGATAGTGAGTTAGCTTTGAAGATAAGTAGTTAGGACCTTTCCCTATCAGAGTCTTATGAGTTAAACAGCGAACTTTAAACATAATTTTGTTTTGTACTGGTAACCAGTGTAATGGACACACTGGACGCAGAAGTGGGGAAGAAGCAGCCTTAGTTAAAAGATTGAAAATGAGACGAGCTGCAGTATTCCAAACAACTTGCAGTTTTGATAGCAGTGCCCAATTTGCAGAGGCCAACAAGGTATTACCACAGTCCAAACGGCTGACGACAAGAACCTGGACCAGAGTGTTCCTCGCTGTGAGTGGCAGGAAAGGGACCGCTGTTATCAGCAAGCACATCATATGAAAACAAGAACCTATGATGGACGAAACCTGCTCTTTTATGATAAGGGATTTCTCCAACTGGGCTCCCAGGTCTTCACTACCTGTTTTGGTGCATTAGCCTTAAAGTCAATGAAACTGGGCCAAAGGGTGACTGGTAACAAAGCGTAAGTGACAGTAGCTCATGATGATTTTCACTGATTAGAAGTAGCTCTCATTACAGAAAAGGTTGGAGACATCAGCCATAGGTCAATGAGGAGGAGGCAAGCAGTCAAAGCCCCCTCCCCGGTGAATGTCATAGGTCGGATGAAACTGTACTTTAGTTGATTTTGACTCTAAAACTAAAGTCAACAGTGCTCATCTTTTCTTATTTTTATCTTGCCTGCAATCATTGAAAGATTAAATGCAAATTTGCAATATCTCTCGGTGAGCAAGGTGGATGGGGTTTCCAGAAATAAACAAGCCCCTTTCCACTAAACATAACATTTAATAAGACGGGCGAAGTCTAAATTTCCAATCCCTGTCCACAAAATCATCCCTGGCCTCTAGGCAGGGGCGACATTTGGAAAATCCCCACCTGCCCGAGCGAGGCCCAGTATTTTATACAACATCTGCTATGTGGTAAGGCAAGGTGGATAAGAAAGGATGTAGCCCCCTTTATCCTTGGGCTATGCTGTGAACGAATATGTTAATGCTCACAAACATTGGCTGAGTTTTAAAGACTACAAAGGGGTTGCAGAAGTACTACAATTTTGGAAAAAGCGTTGCAATTCACAAATAATTTTTATTGCCCTCCTCGTGTTTCCCAACACACACAGAGGCACTCATCAGCATGCAAACCCACGCAGGTGATTGCACATTTACACCATGACACATCCTTGTAAACAGTTGGAAATACAAGCACCCACCCACCACCTGACTTGCGCACACACACCTTCAGTTATCCACACACACTGCCCCCACTTACAGCTATTAATCGGATGCCCTCACATGCCAGTACACATCCATGCCTGCCAAAAAAAACAGGCATGTCAACAAACATCAACGTACATACTGAAGCTTCCAAACACACCATAGGCCAACAATATATGCAGTCAGACAGCAAACAACATAATATTCCCACACACATGTTCAGGTACCTAAGCAAGCTATCAGACACCTTTCAGCACCACCACACATTAGGTGCACATACCCAAACTTATGGGCTCGCAGACCCATCATCCAATACACTTACCATGAGATGGCCATGCCCTACCACCAGATAATGATACCCCACCATAAGACACCCACACTCATACTCTGAGACCTTTCAATGCCATCAGTCGTCCATGCATGCCGTCAGAATCTGGGAGTATATAACGTGAAGGGGGGATTCAATGAGGTGTTCAGAGGCCGGAATCTAGAGTAATACTTTTTAGAACAACAAGTACCTCTGACACCATAAATCACAATATCACTTTTTCTCAGCAAGCCTGTTTATTGACTGCGAGTTATATTTAATTTGCATATATTTGAATTACTTTGAAACAGAAAGAACACTTTCTCAATGTGACAATCACATATCCTAGACATTTAACATTGAACAAAACTTCACTTATTTCAACATTACAGAGTGACGACAAACATAGAATAAATTCAGCAAATGAATAATGTATCAAACCAGTACTCAGATATCCTATTTTTAACATGGGGGCTTTCTAACTCGTTGTTGCCTCCACATTAAATGGTTGTTATGGTCCTAGATGGGATTAAAGAAAAAATATATTTTCCAGAGTTGTCATGGAGAGCGTTGACTAGATGTATTGTTTCTGCTCTTCTGGGGGCGTTATTGTGTAATTTTATCCCCAATGGATTCTCGTTTTCTATTAGCCGACGCGTTTCGACCTTTCGTGTAGTGAACCTTTATTGGCTTCCTAAGGTCTTCATCAGGGCTTAATTGTGGTTCCAAAGGGACATCTATTTCTGGAAAAATCAATGATATATCTTAAAAAGGTGTATTTTATTAGAAAGTTTAAAGTGTGTTTTATTTTAAAAAAATCACTAGGTCTTTTTCTTAAAAACCTGATTAAAGGTAGAACTTACATACTGTCGGGTAAGGGATGCTGGCGCCTTCTTTCACCTGTAGGGTGCAAGGGAGGACATGTCTATGAGGTGGTTGGCTTTCTCATGGTTCATATTTCATTTTTAGCAAGACGTGAACATTAGCGGTTATGTGAAGGGAACTTGACATACCTTTCTCGTTCGCCCGTAAATCATTGGGCTGACATGTGAGTCTTTCGCAGTATTGGCGGCTGTAAGAATCTGTGGATGCAAAAATGGCATGGCGCTATAATGCGGAGTTGTCTGCAGACGTCTTTTTGTGTGACTAGTGCTCCCATGTGCATTTTCATAAATATAATTAGGTGAACACCAACTTGTGCATAGATTAAGGTTGTTACATGACGAACTTTATTGCCTGTGGTGTATAAGTGGATGGACTGTGGCTTCCTCTTAAGGTTCTGCATGGTCGTGTATATGGTGGACACGCATGCGTGGTTGATTAACGGCGCTGTTCGAAAGCTTGATTATTCGTTACGGCATTGCTTGATCTCAGGGGTCCATGTGTCCTCGTCACCGCGTATTGTCTGCATACCTTTTTTATTCGTCGGAGGTCAGAGCTGCTTCTTCTCTTGTATGGCGTTTTCTTCGTCTCCGTCCTTCGTTGTACGGAAGCTCCCTGTTTCAGAAGGGTGTGTTGATTGGGCGGATTTATATTTCCGACGTCACCGCGTTCAGAGTGATTGCGTTGTTATGGCAACGCTTGGTTTGTTGATAGCTGACGGCTTCCTTAATTGCTTCCTTTTGGATTTGCCAGCGGCGAGATGTATTTACTTCGGATGTTTATCTTGATCGCTTCAGGTTATCTCCTCGTGTTATGGGTATATTGCTTCGACTGTAGGGCTCCTTGTTTTTTCTCTGTAGCGTCACCGCTAAATTATAGCGCCTGGGTTTTTTTTAAAAAAAGCTTATTATACCTGTATTGCAGGTCTGTGAGTGTCAAGATTGTCAATAAAGTTTCTCATATTCGAATATTATAATTTGTGGGCATTCCATTATGATATGGAGGTCATTGCGTCTTGTAATAGTGACCACAATCCTCTCTCCTTATCATTGATTCCGCCCTGGCAGGTGGGAAATCAAAATAAGTTTCCCTATAAGTGGAAAACCTCCCATGAGCTTGTCCCCTCGGCCTGTGGTAGGCGCCTAAAATGGGCTAAAGTAGAAGCGGATGAGGGAAGGATGGCACAGGCAGGGACCGCAATGTTAGCGGCAGGACAGCGCCTGGATGCCCTGGGTGTCTCCAGCCAATCTGTTTTACCTTTATTCACAGAAACCATTGTGGTGCTAAGCGATTTGTTTATTATACCTCAATCCAGCGCAAAGGTTTCTGTGAAGGGTGCTCCCAGGGCAAGAAATAAATGGTATTCTTCAAAATGTCGGGTTGCCAAGGGGGAACTTATTACCGCAGTTAAAAACAAGGATCCAGGCACTATCAGATTGGCGAGGAATCTCTATAAAAAAGTTGTGGCAGAGGCGAAGGAGGCCCATGACTTTAGCTTTTGGTGGGATTTAGTGGAGGCAAGTACCAGAAAAGACTCCAAGGGGTTCTGGGATCTGCTAAGAGCCAGGGACAAACCCCTTGATTCGCAGTTCACTTGTAATATTTCTGGCGATCTCTGGTTTGCCCACTTTTCCAAATTGTACTCTGTTCAAAGTGGGGTACCCATCCTTAAAACGGGCCTTCATGCCAGCCTACCACCTGAGATTTCTACCAATGCCTCCCCCTTCAGCATAGAGGAAGTTGAAGGGGCAATCAGTCGCATTGTTTCTAGTAAGGCTGCTGGTCCCGATGGAATTCCGGGGGACTTGTTGAAGAAATATCCATCATTGTGGAGTAGATTAATTGCCGCTCTTCTGAATGAGGCGGTGTTGGGTGGTTCTCTTCCTGACTCATGGAGTGGTGCTGAGGTCGTCCCCATTTTTAAGAAAGGCAGTCGGGACGACCCAGCTAACTATCGCCCTATTAGCCTGCTTGATTCAACGCAAAAGGTTGCGGGCAAAGTGGTTCTAGGTAGGATCCTGCAGTGGGTTGAAGAAAACCAGGTTTTGTCTGATTTCCAGGCAGGCTTCAGATCTGGGATGGGTACTATCGAGCAGACGTTCCGTCTCTTAATGATTTACTGGAAGGTGGTTGTGCTGGGTGGGGGCAGCTTGTACTTGGTCTTTATAGACTTGCGAACTGCCTTCGACCTGGTCCCTCGAGCCCAACTATGGAATGTCTTAGATAGGTTGGGCATACCTCCCTATTTGCTGGCCTTGCTTATAAAGTTTCATGGAAGCAACTTTGCCCAGATTAGATGGGGTACCCAGGGGGATAAAACATCTCGTATCTCCGTAGACAGGGGCGTCCGCCAGGGTTGTGTGCTCGCCCCCACTCTGTTTTCTCTATACGTTAACGGAGTGGTGGAGCATCTGCTTCAACAGCCGTCAGATGCACCATCCTTGGCTGGTAGGAAAGTTCCTACGCTCCTGTTTGCGGATGATACCCTCCTAATTTCCAAGTCACCAGTAGGTATCCAAAAGTTGCTTTCTAGCTTTAAGGCCTTTTGTGATACCAAGGGCCTGTCTATAAACATAAGCAAGACCAAATTCCTCGTTCTTAATCCTCCCAGGAAAACGGTTGTTCCCCCTACCTTGGACTCTGTTCCTCTGGATAGAGTCAATGAATTTGACTACCTTGGTATTCGTTTGTGTGCCAATATGAGTTGGAAGGCGCACCACCAGAAGGTGTTTCTGACACACAAGAGAGTTTCAGGGGCCCTGCTCAAGGAACATCGTGCCTCAGCTTTAAAACCTATAGGGGCACTGCTTGATATCTATAGGGCAAGGGTGGTGAGTGCAGCATTGTATGGTGCTGAACTGTGGGGTATACAGAGTGTTGACACCTTGACATACCTCGAAAACAATTTCCACAAAGATCTTATGAGGTTACCCCATAGCACCCCTACTATTCCTCTTTTGTTAGACGCAGGCACACGCCCAATTTGTGAGCAAGCTAGGCTACGTCCTCTCTTATTATGGGCCAGGATATGGAATGTCCCTGAACTGAGTAGTTATGCAGATGCCCTTAGCGAAATTCTATCCTTATCTGGCTGGCATAAGGTTACCTGGCTCAGGGAGGTTAAGCGTCTCCTTTTGGACCTGGGATTAGGAGATGCCTGGGCAAATAGAACAGCACCCTCAAAACAATTGCTTAAGAAGATCTATTGGCTCTGGGTGGATAATGAGAGGTTGCGTAACCCTAACCATTGTAAATCTGTCGCCCAGTTTTTCTTGGTTAAGGAGATGCCTTGCAGAGAACCCTACTTGGATTCAATCCTTAACCCGGGTGACAGAGCATTATACTTTAAATTTAGGGTGGGCGTTCTTCCATTAGGTCTGTTCACGTCTACTTGGAAACCTCCATACCAAACTATACCCTATTGCCCCTTTTGTGATTCTAGGGTCGAGTCTACAGCCCATTTGTTATTTGAGTGCTATGCTTATTCTGTGCCCAGGTCGAGATGGTTAAAGCCCTTATGTAGGTGTCTAGGCACAAGATCCTGTCTGGAAGCTTTACGCATATTACGCTCAGACGCCCGTCCCTTCTATGCCTGTTGCTTGGCTAAATTTTTGGGCTGGGCTTGGAGGATAAGATCTGTAAGAAAACAGTTGTTACAGTAATGTACTCTTTTTAATTTTTTTAGATATTAGACAGTCATGGAATTTAATAACTTTTTACCTTGTAATTGTATATGTGTTATTTATTGATTGTTATATGTTGTATTGTTGTGCTTTTATGACAAACTGTCGAAATAAAGCTTTGTGATTGATTGATTGCATATTCGAATATTTAGTTTTTCGTGGTGGGAAAGGTATGAATGGTCTTGTATGAACCTCCAACTCCGCTTCTCAGAGACAAGGAACACTTGGAACTCTTCTTCTATACAATATGTGTCAATTCCGTCATCTCGTTCATCCCATTGGAAATGGTAGTTTTTGCTTCACTTTTTGATAGTTTCGCATCAATGTTTTTTCCTCGTATGTGACGTAAGACGGTCCATTTAAAGTCTTTTGGGCCGTGATTTTTTTCAATGCAGTGTGGAACCATAGGGGCGGTCAGTACTTTGCATTTAATCCTGGACTGGTGTTGGGAAATGCGGTTTTTGATGGGTTGTGTAGTTTTCCCAATGTAAGCCAGTGGGCATGGACAGACAATACAGTATATCACGTTATGGGTATTACAGTTTGTGAAATCTTCATGGTTAATATATTTGTCCCCATACGTGAATCTGGTTCCTTCTATAGTGCTGTCACATGAAGCACAGGTGCCACATTTTCTATGTCCTTTGATCGGTGGTAATGATAGCATGGACCTTAAATTGATTTCAGGTTGTCTAATGGTCGTGTTTGCTCGTACGAGTTTCTCTCTGATACTTGCGTTTTTCTTCAGAGCGAATATTGGAGTCTGTGTGAAAACTGGTATGCTTTTTATTGTATTCCAGTTTCTGCGAATGATTTTTTGCATCTCTGTTGTCTGTCCTGAAAAGGTAGTAACGCATACCAACGGGGTACTTTTTTTCTCTGTCCTAGGGGTGAGAAGAGCGTCACGTGGAGTATACCATGCTCGCTTCAGAGCTTTCTTAAGTAATTTTTTGGGGTAATTTCTCATTACCAGTTTCTCAAGTAGTGTTGTTGCATTCTTGAAGTGATCTTCTTTCTTTGTGACCAGCAGATCTGCAAACTTGATCAAATACCTACAAACATGATCATAAGCCCACATTCCAATGGACATAAATGCATGTCAACAGACAAAGAAGCACATTATCAGACACACAGGCAACCGTCACATGTCCAGAGACTCAGGCAAGCCATCACACGCCTTTGTACCCTGCCAGACATCCTTGCATTCCAACAGACACAAAGAAATATTCAGGCACCTACGCACAAGGTCACACACCTGCATACAAGAATAAACTCCCAACACTTACATGTTCAGCCACCTCAAAAGACCCTCCTATACCCACACCCAATGTACATACTCCCTCTAAGGCTTCCTTCTGCGTATACTTTCATATAAAAATTGTATATTCAGACACTCAAACAATTGATCGAATACATCTCTCTCTGACAGCTAGATATCCACAGGCAGCCTTGTATATATTCATAGCGAACAGGATGTCCGCTCCTTTGTGGTATGTTTTACCCTATTCCTGCATCTGACCCTCCCCCCCCAACCTTGATTATATTTGCTTGTTAAGCTCATCGTTGCCCAAAACCTCACATGTATTTCTCATTGTGTACCTGCTAGGTGCATTTACAATATAATAATGTTTCATTCTTCCCTGAAAATGTAGTTCTAGCTCATATACTATATATATTTATGAAGTGTGATATTTAGAGAAAAGTACAGTTGCTTTGGATGAACTTGTAAGTAAATTCACACACTTCTATTCTCATCCTACATTATAGATCATGCGGTTGATTTTTCCCACAATAAGGGGAAAAATATTATATAAATCTTCATCGCAACCCTATTGAAGACAGAGGAGTTCAGACATTCCAGAGAGAGCATCGATGAAAGTATGCAAAGCTTGTGCTCTCTCACCTACTATCATGCTTTCTTGGTCTGAGGCACAGTGTGGCTAGAGCGCACTCATTGTCTTGCTATGAGACCACTAGCGCACAGCCAGAGGTACTCAAAGGCCCCTAGTGCTTTGTTCAACTCTGATTGAGATGTACCAGAACTTCATGATATCCCACATGGCGGGGCTGATGAGGAAGTTGGTGATTTGCCCCTCTCACTATACTCATGCTGGACGTTATGTAGACCTCCAGAACACGAGTCATCTTGATACCTCACCAGAAACGGAATTGGACTCCCCGTGTGAGCCCGAAACGAGTAAAATGCCTCTTGTGCTGAGGTTGTACACTGACCGGTGTATTGGAACTACAGTTTCCTACTGTAGAGACTAAGGCTAACTTTCTGACTGAAATGTTGCCACCTGTTATCAGAGACCATACTGCCCTTCAAAGAAGCCCTGATAAACGCTCTGGCTGTGGCATTGGCAAAGCCCTGTCTGGTGCCACTGGTATGCCTCCCCGTAGCTCTTGATGAACCAGCCTTTTTAACATAGCAGTCTTTACCGGAGAGCCTTTTAGTGCTGGGTTTGTCCAGCAAATTGGACTCCAATGCCTTTCCTTCTTCTCCAAATCTAAACACGTTCATGTGCTTGGCAAGTGGGTGATCTCCTATGCCAGCTTGACTCTATGCTATTTGAATGCAGCCTGCCTGCTTGGCAGTTACAAAAAACATCCTCTGGGACATCGCACGTGAGATCTTGCCTGCTCGCTCACCACAGGAGTTTTGTAATACTTTTGTCCAGATGGTCCATGATGGACAGTCTTCAGTTAAGTACGTCTTGTAAGCTGGACCACACATCACACACTGTATTGGCCATGCTATGGGGACTAGCATAGTTATCATTGTCACGCGAGGTAGCCATCTCAGCTTGTGCAGCATCCCACTAGAAGACCCAGTTACTTACCTTTGGTAGTGCTCTGTCTGGTGGATACTCTAACAGAGACTCCTTATGGCCCCCCTCCTCCCCATCATTCTGGGATGTGGACGTCTAGGTTTTACCAATGTGCCATGTTCGGGTATGCACACTCTCCCGGTTCGCAATCTGATTCTGACGCTCCATGTGTTATGAAGTGGAATGCTTTGCTGTAAATGGAATGCAGCGTGCAGGGGGTGGTGCCTATATACTGCTCTGTGTCGTTACTTCCGGAAGTGGGACATGGCTGCTGATGAGTATAGTGGTGCCGCCTGCTTGCATGTCAGGCCCGCTTCTAGTTGGTGGGCCTGGCCCACCCAAACATGAGTCTGTCGTACATAAACATAAGCCTGGCCCTGGCAGTGACATCTCGAAGGCCTGTAGTAAATGGCCACTTTCATTGAAAACGTTCTTCCGAAGGTTGTTTTTCTTCCTAGGAGTTGCGTGATTGGGTTTGGACTTTCTCACAGACACCCCCAACTATGCATTGCTTACAAAGGTGGGCTGTGTCCCCGCCCACTCGTGCAGGTACAATTGGGTCATGGGAAGGGGACACATCCTTTCTTTGGCACGGGGAAACTTTAACTGTTACCTTAACCGTTCTGCTGCCTGGATATTTCCTTTTCTATTCCACGCTGGAGAAAAAAGTTTGTTTATCCTGATTCACCTTTCTTGGCCCCGCAGCTGCTTATCAGATCGGCTGTGACGAGGAACCAGCAGGTAAGAGAATCTGTGGCTATTTGTTCTTCTTTTTTAAATCAGGGAAGGCCCCGCAAGACACATACTTCATGTATGCTTCATTTACAATAAACAATGTCCAGATAACTCTGGTCATTAATGATCCTGCTGGAGAGCAATCCTTTGTCTGTTGGTAGTTTTGAAATGCAGATAAACTGCATTTTATGTGGATAAGTCAGTGGGTTTCTGCCTTTGTCACAGAGATTCTTGTTTTACTTGCAGTTCAGAAGTTACAGTCCTATCATAGGACAGTGACCTATGAACTGTCATCAAAGAGCTGCATGTAAAGCTGAATGGTATAGTTAGAACTTAGCTTTTTTGTTGTTGTGATGTGATATAGTTAGCACTTCCCCAGTCTTTCTTTATTCTAATGTTGCTAAAAAGAGTTTGTTTGGTCAGATATACATTTCTATTAGTAAAACCAACCCCCAAGCATTGGACTTGTCTTTAAATCCTGAGTTTGTGTTTCTCCAGACCAAACCCTCTTAAAATATCCTGCCCACCAGTATGGGTGACATTTGATTCCTACAGCTTGTAATCCTCACTGGTTTATGTGACCTTCCCTGTAGACTGATTTATGTACTTGTATGATTCATTGGCTCTGTAGAATGTGTGCGTGATGTAAAGTAATGTGCCACCCTACACTACGGGTTGCGCTATAGAACAAATGAAATGCATATGAAAGAGGGGCTACGGAGAGATGAAGGGCACTGTTTGAGGGTGGCAATGAGGGAATCCGAGGAGGAGGTCATGGGGGTGGGGCTTTGGAGTGATGAGGCGCTCTGGTTGAGGGTGGCAGTGAGGGAATCCGAGAAGGAGGTCATTGGGGGAGGGGCTACGGAGAGATGAGGGGCACTGGAGGAGGGTGGCAGTGAGGGGAGCCGAGAAGGAGGTCATGAGGGGGAGGGCTACAAAGAGATGAGGGGTACTGGTGGAGAGTGGCAGTGAGGGAATCAAAGTAGGAGGTAATGAGTGGGAGGGCCTATTGAGAGATGAGGAGCACTGGCGGAGGGTAGCAGTGAGTGAATCTGAGAAGGAGGTCATTAGGGGAGGGGCTACGCAGAGATGAGGGGCACTGGTTGAGGGTGGTAGTGAGGGAATCCGAGGAGGTCATGAGGAAGAGCCCGAAAAGTGTCACTTGCCTGATACTCCCACCCCAGAAACCTCCTCTTCCTATCAAAGGGTCTTTACATGGAAAAAAACACTTTTTGAGAGTGGTAACATTTAGAAAGAGATTTGGAAAGAAAATAATGTGTTTTACTGGGCCTTGTAAGACTAAGGAGAGATAAATGAGGGCCCTGAAGCAGGTCTGGATAGACATATAAGTGACAAATTGGTCCCGAAGTGGCCCACCCAAATGCACCCTTGGCCCACCCAAATAATAATTCCTGGAGCCGGGCCTGTTGTACGTGGGAGCAATTGCTGGAAAGGTTTTTGGATTCAGTCTCGAGCTTGGAGGAATTCAACAGGTGAGGAATCTGTAGTTAGCGTTACTTGTTCTTCTTAATTCATAAGCGCAAAAGATGTTGACATTAAGTTTCTTGGAACAAGTGACATATGTAACATATATTCTGAAATGAGAGGGAGCTTTACAAGTGGAGCAGCCAGTGACACTACACCTTGCAGAACATGTTCAATATAATAAAGCACGCCCTGCGTTAATAAAACGATTCCGACGATAATTTAACTGTGAGTGAAAGATCGACACTTACAATGGACACACTGGATAAAGTGCACACCGTTGCTCGCTTTTACACATTTTCTCTCTCTTTCATTCCCTGTTTGGAAGGCACGCGACTCTCCCTGCTCGCCTCGCACTGACTCTCTCTCAGTCTCCGGTAGCGCACACAGCCCGCGGGACCAGAGCTCCGAGGTTTGCGCACACTCCATCACGAGGCGTGGAGAAGCCTCTCTATACATCAGCTGGCTTCCCGCCTGTGCGTGTGAGCTCTACCCTTATGTTCACCCTGCATCCTTGAACTGGCTCCAGCAATAAGCACTTTCCGTCTTGGGTGACCAACTGTCCGTAATTTTCACGGACCGTCCGTAATTTGGACCTCACGTCCGTTGTTCGTGAGGATCCCTTTTACGGACGCCTTTTGTCCAAATTTAAGGCATTGCAGGGAACAGCGCCCTGATAGGTCCGCCTCGCACTCCTCCTCGCAGCACAAGAGCAGCCCCACCCCGCCCATTATCATCTGTATGCCGGCTGATTGCCACATACAGAATGACAATGGGCCAGTCTGGGGTGTTAAAGTATGGAGTGGGCTCCTCCTGCCTCGGTCTAGGGCAGAGCATTCTGTCAGATGGAAGAAATGTGCGAAAACGCCCATGCTGCTTGGTGAGAATCCAGTTAAAGAAAAGAAGCTGGTGAAACAAGTTAAAACGAAGGGGCTAGAGTTCTTTCACAGTCTCATCATTTTATAACTGATGCAGTTTCAATATTATATTCAAGGAAGCCATGGTTGCTGCTTTTTTAGGTCTCGTCTGAGACAGCGCTTTAGCGCTGCTCTCGCGAGAGCTTTTGTAAAAGGGGGATCTGGAAGTGCAAACTAGTGCTTTTCAGGCCTCCAAATACAGTGCATGTGCGCCGGGTGCGCACACCATTTGGCAGCCTGAAAGCACTAGTTTGCACTTTCAAATCCCCCGTTTACAAAAGCTCATTTCGCGGCCGCTTTGATGAGAACATCAAAGCGTCCGCGAAATTAGCTCACCATTTGCCACCCCCTCCCTTATCCCACTTCCCTCACAATGGCGACAGCTTGTTATGTGTGCAGCAGCAGCAGCAATGGTCCCATCGACAGACTCGGCGACTGAATAAATACAGTTTTCTGGGTTTGGTAGACATCTGTAATAAATAAAGCAGTTTCATCATGCAGGCCTTGTCTAAATGTGTGTGCGTCAACCTGAATTTCAGACAGCTTCGCAAGAAAGAGAACAAGCATTGGCAAAGCCGATAGGTTTCACCTTTGCAAAATGTTTTATTTTACACGTTGACCAGCAGTTGATCTGCTGAGCAACATAAATAAAAATAACAGTATGACAATGCCAGTATTCGCTGCGTCATAGCGTTTTTTTTAACTTTAAGCCATGTAGCACATCAGCTGACTGCTTTTCAACTTGTAAAAAAACACACACACATTGAATAGCCAATAGATTTTGCATAGATAGCTCTGCCAATGCTTTAAAAAATAAAATAAAAGAGATGCAGCTCACATACATATATAACCTGGTTTTGCGGGGTCAACAGAAGTTATTCGGTGCACCGGAGTGCATCAGATGATGGTGAACTCCAGTAAGAGGGTTCTCTCGGTGTAAATTGTAAAGTTGTGGCGACTGTTGTCATCTGTGCACATCTTCGACTTGAGTCGGGGTCGTATTTGTGTTCGTTTTTATAATAATACAAAGATTTCCCCAATGTTTCTCACTTTCAGTCATTAAAAGCGTGTTTCAGTAAGTAAGAGATCCCGCCTCACCTTAAACAAACAGCAGTTACAGTGCTGACTGCACTTGTCATATTTTGCCTAGATGTGTTTGTTTATGTATCTGGCTTTGCACATCACAACCACAGCTCTGTGCTGACTCTTCTAGGAGCTCTAATCCAGGGACGCTCAAGCACACTCCTCGCAAACAAAATCTGCGCACACATTTCAATTGAACACACAAACGCTTGACACATGCTGCCCAGTTCAAACCTGTGTGTAATTTACAAGTGTAAGCCAATAAACATGAGGGTGTTGAGTAAAACTGAAACCAAACTCTTACTCGCCTGGCCAATCGGGGGGGAAGTGGAAGGAATAAATAGCTTTTCAGCCAATTAAGAGAGGCGCTGCTCATTAATACTGTCAACTTGCTCTTTATGACTCATTATAAATGACAAATAGGTATTTTCTTTTGGAGGTACTATTAGGCTATCAGTTCTGGAATGCATCCTTTAAATGGAGACCTATAAACATTTGCAATGCAATAGGTCTCGCAATTACGCGAGTTTGAGCTATTGGCATTCTAAACGACAATGCCTTTTTTGTTTTGCTTATTAAAACATAAATAAAAGGCATTGTCATTTACAATGCCAACAGCTTAAACTCGCGTAACTGCGAGACCTATTGCATTGCAAATGCTTGTTATTTTATGCAACTAACAAAGCCAATAGTTCTGGCTTGTTTTAGGTGTAACGTTACTCGTTGTGTTATATATCTTGATACAATGACAGAAGAGGCAAAATACCAGTCGGACGGTACACTATACTAAGCACAGATTTTTAGCTTTGGTGTTTTAAGCCATGCCCTTAATTACATCTAACACCCCCTTTGGAGAGAACACCCAGATTTTTCATCCCACTGAAAGCCCTGGAAACAACACCATGTCACAGTCACCTCAGGGCCTGGCACTGTGCATCATGCTTGACTCATGACTTCCACTTTTTCAGATTGCCCTCCGCCTACCCCACCCCTTGCTTTAGGAACTATAGCGTGGGTGGAGTTCTTGATGGGCCTTTTCTGTCTGCAACTCTGCAGACAAAGGCTCAGCTCATACGCAATGTGAAAAGGTGGGCAGGGGGTAAGTGAAGGGATGGCTGGATGGATTAGTCAAAGGGTGAATGGTTGAATGAAATGGTGAATGGATGGATAATGAGAGAAAGGATGGATGAGGGTAAAAAGATTGATGTATGGGTGAAAGGGTAGATGGATGGGTAAAAGGGTGGATGGATAAGTAAACGGGTGGATGATGAGCGAGTGAATGGGTGGATGGATGAGTGAAATGATGGAGGGATTGATGAATTGATAAGTAAAAGGGTGAATGGATGGACAGATGAGTGAAAGGGTGGATGTAAACGTAGATGAGTGAGTGAAAGGGAGGTTGGATGGACAAAAGGTTGGATAGATGAGTGAAGGAGTGAAAGGGTGGATGGATGAGAGAAAGGATGGATGAGTGATAGGGTCAATGGATGGATTCATGAGTGGATGAATAGATGATGGGTGGGTGGACAGAAGGAAGGATGGTTAAGTGAAAGGGGCGATGGAGAGAGAACTGGAGGATGGATGGATGACTGGAAGGGTGAATGGGTGGAAGGATGAGTGGGTGGGTGGATGGATGACTAAGTGAAATAATGGCTGGATGGGTGATAGTGTAAATGGATGGATGTAGGGATGTATGGATGGATGGATGGGTGGGTGAGTGAGTGGATGGATGAGTGTATGGATGGATAGGGTGAAATGGTGGATGGATGGGTAATAGATGGATGATTAAAAGCGTGGATGGAGAGATGGATGAGTGAAATGATGGATGGAAGGATTCATGATGAATAGGTTTGCAAATGGTTAAATATGTTTGGATATGGATGGGCTTACTTATATGCTATTGCGCGACCTCCTGATGTGTTTGTAAAACTTACCTTTTGTCTCAAAGTTTTCTCCTGAATTTTGACCTCCTGTCCTGAATATTTGTCCTGAATTTTGACCCTTTGTCCTGAATTTTTACACTCACGGTCCTGAATTTGCACACATACAAGTTGATCACCTTATTTCAGTCTTCCCGTTGTTAGTAGAATGGTACCCTATACAACCTGACTGAATAAATCCTATAAAATATATATTTTGGTTTTTGTCTTTCATACTGACAATACTGACAATTTCAAGTTTATATTTGAAATCCAGGACGTTATCAGACTTTGCCCCGGTGATGCCTGCTCAGTCATTACCACGTGCTTGTAGAATGCCTGAATTACTTCTGGCGTATTAGGAATGAATCGCGTTTCCAGGCCTGTCGTGTCCCATCTGGGATCCCCTAACAGCCAGCACCTAATGAATATGCATCTGCTTAAGAGGCTGCAGGTCATTAATAAATCAGAGGATGCAAATCAGACAGAATCCTCATCAAGCGGCGCCGGCTGGGACTTGTGCGCTGTGACCTGTCACATCCGATGGAACGGGCCCTCTCTGCACAGTGGGACGGAGTGCATGGGGCTATCATGTCCTCGAGGCTGCCTTCACGTATGACAGCACTATAGTGGTATGCCACCAGCAGCTTGGGCAGGAAGTGCCTCCATACCTGGTTCTTCACACATACTATATCCTTTGCTTTCAAGCTCTGGGAATCAGGATTTGGCGGGCAGCTGACAGGCGGGATGTCTACACCCTGGGAAGATTGGGAGGGTGGGGCAGTCCAGGGAACTACCATTTTCTTTCTACTTGGGGTTCACATAGGTAGAAATATTAGGGAATTTGGGCTCCCTGCCACCATTTTAGGTTTGGTGAACTGGTGGCTGGGTGCAGGGAATAGCGTAGCAGGATTTTGGGGATTTTTGCAGGATTAGTGGGCACGTTGTAGGCGAGGTTAGAACTTAGCTGAAGCTTACTTGGCGATGGCAGAAAAGAAGGCCCGTGAGGCAATGCGCCTCTTGAAGGAAGCAAGGTGGCTCGACCTGCTGGTTGCAGAGGCCACGGAACCAGCGCGTTCGGTGCGCTGGGCATCGGCGGGCATGGCCACTGCGTAAAATGAGGGCGTCCAGCTGGGGGCGTCGAGGGTAAATGAAAAAGGGCACTCGTATGCATGGAGAGCAGCCCCTGCGGTATGAGGCAGACGGCAACCAGAGCACTAAATGCGGCTCCGGCAGTGTTTTGTGATGCGGGGACGAGGCCGGAGCAAGGCCAGCCTAGGACGAGGCCGCAGCCCCCAGCGGAGTTGGAGTCTTGTGCAGTGTGGCTCCGTGGCACAAGAATGGCCTGCCTGGAGCCGCGCAGGCGGGGGCCGGTGTCAGCACTTATCGGAAATGCTGATATGGAGCGGAGAAAAGTAGGGAGGGCAGGGAGCAGAGGGGCAGGGAATGGAGTTGGGTGAGGGGAAGGGACAGATGCAGGGCGCGAAAGGGCAGGGGTATAAGAGGAGGGTAGGGCAGGTAGGTTTTTGGCAGTGAACCGGCACACCAGTCCAGCCGTTTGTTTTACAGGGCGACCAGAGGCGCGGCCAGCTCTCCAGAGCTGTGAGTGGCTCGTTGGTGCTGAGGCAAAGAGAAGGCCGGGCCCAGAATGGCGTGCCAGATACGGCTGAGGGAGCCTGACGCACCCAGCACAAGTAGGCCCAGAACGACCTTGCTGGCCCCAAAACCTTGTGGTTTTAGCATGACCTCTGGGGCAAAGGTGAAAGAGGATTGGTGCATGGGGGTGCTGGAAGGGCACTGTAGAGTACAGTCTGCCCCAATGATAAACTGAGGGAGGTCAGAGTGAAAGGACCCACTAAGGCCCCGCCAGTGAAGGTGCATAAAAAAATGAATGGCCGCCGGATTTGACTCAGGGAGAGGAAGTATTGGATTTTGATGAAGAGAGCCTTGAAGAAGGCGAGCTGCGGTAGGATGAGGAAAGGGATTGGGAGGCACTCTAATGTTTTGCATAGTGTGTTACAGAGGCTGGCAGAAAGGCCAGCAGTAAGGACGTCGTGGCCTGTGGCGATGCCGGCAAGACCAACAGAAGGGACAGGGACACTGGTGAGGTGGACTACAACATTACGGGCACCCTCCTTGGAGCCAGGTAATCTAAATGCACGAAAGGTAAACCTGTCATGGTCTCAATTGGGATAGGTGCTGAGGAGCTGCCAGAGGAAGGGGGTGTAGGCTACGAAGAGGGAAGTACGTCACGGATGTGGGAGTGGGCACCAGTGACGCAGGGGGTTTAGGGGTTACGAAAGTAGAAAGTTGGGCCAATACAAAAAAAGTCATAGGAGAAGGAAATAAGAAAAGGGAAAAAAAAAGATGGCCCAGTGAGTAAGGAACTGAAGTTTAAGAAACTTCCGTACATGGGGGTGATGAAACCTTTGGGGGCACATCTTATCCCGGTCACCAAAGAGTGCATTTGGAAGGGAGAATATGTAGAGATGCTTAAGCTAGACAATACACCACTGTGTCTGCTGGCTAGTGAGTTCTGAGCTCTTGTCCTCCCATGCTAACAGCATGAGAAGCCTTGGATTGCTCGCCTCACAACTGTGAATAAAGTGATCTCTTTATGCTCTACAACATTGCAGTCCTTGGCATCCTTACACCTCGGCTTTCTCCTTCTATGACTGTCTTGAGGTTAGTCTGATATGGCTGAGCCACGGCCCCTTCAACAATGAGATTGATTCTTTCCCTTCTCTTGGGTCTATGTTGTCTCATGGGTGTGGTTTTCCCATCGCAGTGGATCTGGATACAATTTCTTTGACCTGCCTTACGCAGCCGGGTGAGTCTGTGATTATTTGTTTTTTGTACTCTGGGGGTGGACCCTTTACAAAATGTGACTCTTCAACATGCTCGCCCCAGCCTATGCCACCAATGGGAGGCTGCTAAAGGATTCTCTCTGCCTTGACACTACTCTACCCCATCACAAAACACATAGCGAAACAGGCACCACAGCCACTTAGACTGCCTGTGCATTAGCACAGCCTCCAATTATCTGAACTCTTTTTGGGTGCCCGCCATAAATCAGGCTCACTTCCAATGATGTTTCCAAGCCCAGAAAAAAACACACATAGCTGTGACGGGAATAACTGGTCTGGGCAGGAGGAGACTTTGTACTTCGTTTTGGTGTTCCAAGGCCTATAGCAATACATTCTGTTGTCAACTGTGGCTATTTTGTACTCGGCCTGTTCCCTGTCTTCATTGGAAATTTTCACTATGGAGGCAGCCATCTTGACTTCATTGTAACCAGAGAAGGACTTTCTTTTTTTTTTTTTTTTTTTTTTTGAAAAACCTTTATTGACATTGCAACCAAAGACAAGTATGGGCCTACAACCCTCGGGGCCGGCCGCTAAGCAGTTAAAGTAACAGCAAGCAAATCTTAATCACACGCAGCACCTCGGGAAGCAGATTCTCCATGCTAGTATACTCTAGTCCAGCGAACAGCCCAAAGGGGAAACCAGGATATAAAAGGTTTTCATTTTACAATAAGGGATAGAAGGATCAGGTGCCAATCAAGTTCTCAGCAGCGAAAAATGGCAGGCAGAGTAGTGAACGTCAACAATGAACAGCAATCTATCAAGTCAATGGCGCTGAAACAGGAGGTTCAGGATGTGGAGGAATGTCACGAGCCGTTTGCGCCTGCAGTCCCCTGCCCTAGGACCCAGAAGACATCACGGAAATTGATGCACAAATAAAAAACAATGATTGGCAACGAAGGAAACCTACCGTACTGACCCCAGAAAAGAAAGACAAAGAAGAATAAGAGAAGAAAAAGGAGGCCATAGGAACAAAGTAAAGGACTAAAGAAGCCCCTCCCCCAACCCCCCACCCTGCACCTCTGCAGATGACTACGGCCCCCCCCCCCGCAGTGTGCCTGTCGCCCCAGAACCAGACCCGAAATAGAGAAGGACTTTCTTAATTCTTCTTTTATTAACGCAAGACTTATGCCTCAAGATAAACTCTTCAACATTTATGGAGAAAGTCTTGAACCCATAAAATATGTACCTATCTTGGTTCAGCTAGTATCAAAGCAGGACTTCCTTTGGTTGCCTACCAATAAAAGAAGACCTGTCATCTCAGGATTAGCTTTACTATGATATTAGAGGTAGGGGAGCCTTTCTGGTAGCGCTCATCTTTTCATTATTATTAATGCCAGCTCAGACCTCAAATTTCATTGTCCTATGCATCTGCACAATTTTACACAAAGACTTCGATCCATGTACAAAAGAAACACTGACATCTCTTCCTGCATTGCTGATTTAACAGATATAGTGTACATATAATAGCTGCCTTCAGCTACTGCATGTCACTCTGGTCAATGCGACCGTAGACAAATCACGAATGTCTCCCTTCTCTAGTCTGTTTCTTTATGACTCTCCTCCCTTATATTCCAGTTAGATTTTCAACAAGGTTTTTTGATTCAGACACTCTGACTCCACCGAGCTCCTTACACTGCTGATTCTCTTCATCTTTCACCCACATGCTTCTCCCTCCTGACCCCTTTTTCTTAGCCACAAATCTTTCTTCATGGAATCTCCTGTACACCAATCTCTCCAGACCTTTCTTTCTTAGGGCTGCCCAAACTCATTCAAAACCCCATAACTTGCGTACATATGCAGGAAACAGTAAAAACATAAGATCTTGAGAGAGCTCCCCTGCTCTCTGCTGACCAGTACCACTGAACTCAGCAGGATAGTCTGAAAACGGACCCAATATTCTTCATGCATGATACGACGTAGGATGGAAATCATCGCCAATGAACTGCCTGACTCTTTTCTATATAACACCCCCCACGGAGGAAAGCTAACTTCCACCCCCCCCTCCCTTTAAAGGCAGTTTGATACTCTCATCTTCAACAATGGCAAGAGCATGGTCAGTCTTCCGGAGAGACCCTTGCCAATTCAGATTGTGGCTTTCACTCTCTCCCCCATCAAGCCTTCGACACCTAAGGCGCGTCCCCATCTCTTTATCTAATTTAACTGTTCTCTCTTTGATCCCTGGGCATCTGACACAATCTACCCCTCCCAGGGAAGTGTGCAGTGGTCTGATTGGAAGTGGCATCAAACAAATGAGTAAAGCAAAGGTTTCTTGGCATCACAACACCAACAAGAAAATGTTCAATAGGCATACTAAAATACTGGGTCACAGAAACCTTTAATACTAGTGATAAGCTCCTTTGGAAGGGAGCAATACATTATTATATTATTTTACCTCACCTATTGAATGACAAGTACATTTGAAATATTATGTGGAAGGAAGCCATAACTACGTATGCTCTAGTTGGCTGAAGGTATTAAAGTCCTGGCTGGGGGAGTAGGTAGTCTGTTGAGAGAAGCAGCTCCAGCTAGCAACAGGAAAAGCACACTCTGCATGGACAAGTGACAGAGTGTGGCTTAATTATGCCATGGCAGTAAAAACAAATGTGGCCAAATAGCAATTTTGTTTTAGAGTAGCTGTACTATTAAATGTAAATGGACACATTTATTACTAGAGTACAAATGTAAATTTCAAGTTTGGTACCATAGTAAAGTGGAACTGAGAAGAGAAAAACTGTTTACTGCCCAACAGAGTGCATGTTACAATTACTTTACACATGGAAACAAATCTCCTAGCAACTCTCCTAATTGTCATTAGGCCTGTTCAATGTTCTTTTAACTGACAGCGCAAATGTAAAGGCTTGGGTCCTGGTTTTGTTTAAATACCTTTTTACGCTCCAGTGCAAACCTTATATATAGATGCTCAAAGTGTACTGTGCAATCCACTACCAGTTTACAGAGAGGGCAAGGGCCCCATGCCCTACTTGTGGCTTCGCCTCTCGTGAGTGGTAATACATAACATATTGCATTAAGAGTGTGTCTGTGTGACTGAGTAGATGAAGACAGGATAATATATGGATTGGTAACCCTAACGCCATGAGTACAGTAAAGGGGTGTTGGAGAAGGAGTAATCCATTACCTCTGTGGTTGAGTGTAAGAAGAGCTTACAGTGTGCAAATTTTAAGTACGATGACCGGAAGTAAACGAGGTGCAACTCTGATGTGTATGTTGCAAAAAATACCACAATCAGCATACTGAAGATGAGGTTGATGTGAATTGACTTGCAGACTGAGGTTGTGACTTTGGGATTAGAGCTGGTTGGGAATAGAAGTGGTTCACATTGGCAAAGACCACAGTGACACCAGTAAAATGTAAGGATTTCGTAATAGAAGTCAAGAACTCTGTGAAGTAGGACATATTGTCCCATTGCGGCCTGGCTCGTGTCCTGTAATGTTATTTTGTTGCTCTTTTACGCTTTCGACATATGTATTTGTAAAGAGGATGATTATGTTGTATCGGTTGTGCGAGGAATTCTGGTCTGTGTGTCGGAATGGGATTAGAGTGATGTGGTGCAGCATGTGGGGAGTTTCATCAGAGAGCCAGTTCAAGGACCTGCCGGAGGTAAGCTATATGGACCTTCTGATTAAATACATGTTAGATTTTTCATCCTTCAAGTGCTATCTGTGCATCATGTAGTGGTAATATACGTCCAGGATGCTATTGATAAAAGAAAAATGCAATTTCCTAATTTGCTAAAATTAGATTTTAAGTAAAAGTACTCGCAACATAATTGCATGCTAGAACCTTTCTTCTCATTATATATATATAATGTTCAGCCAGAGCTTCTGATTGCCAGTGTGAGTAGAGTAGCTCTTATCCCTGTTTTCATCTGTTGGAATGCAGATGGTGTGTCAGGAGAACCTGCTTAACATTCTCCATTGTCAGCAGATGATGGACACAAGAATCTTCCTTCGATCTGCTCTGTCGAGAAAGGAGGAGGGGATGATACTTTATTGAAGAGATTCCATATCTTTGTAGGGGATTTGTCGAACAGTACATGGGGGCATCGCCACGAAAGACGAGTTATGTTCCTAGTGAGATGCACAGCAATCTAAGGAAAAGTGATATCCAGCAAATGTGTCAAACAAAGTTGTTTGACATTATAACACCCACAGTTGTCCTCTGTAGAAAATCTGCCTTTTCTGTGAGGTCACCCCAGAGTTTTTGCCTTTTCCTGGACCCTTTATTTTTGCTGGTCCATACCTCCCCTGAGCTGTCCCAAACCTCTTCTGATTCCCTCTGTCATGGTTGCCACATTTCTCTGATTCACCCCACCACCTACCACTCCACTGGCTGGTACGTTTGTTAGGAGCACATGTGAGGAGAAACGATGTCACTGTTAGTATCCAGGAAGTGAGCAGGTAGGCTGTGATGTGGTTATGTGTGCTAATGTGTCTCAGAGGTTGTAAGCTATGACTTACTGTTGCCTAATATACTTCAGCCAGACCACTTTCTATTCAGTACTCCTTTTGGAATGTAATGTTCAATTAAGATTTCAGCCCCTGAGCGCTTTCCATTGTGTGCCCTTTGTGGATTTTTTTTTCTATGGCCTCAAGTGCCTTCACCAGTGTTTTCAGAGATCTCGCAAGATCTCAGCCAATCGCGGCGGCCATCTTGGGAATCGCTGGTATTTAAACTACATCCAAGCTTGTCTTTGAACTCCTCCTACTGCTATGACCTCCAAAACAAACAAAAATATATAAATAAATTTCTAAATCCTTAACTCTTCTATCCTCCACTATCCTTTTCAATCCAAATAGCAGACTAACATGTCCACCACTCTATTTAATTTCATATTTCACTACACTAATTCACCACTAATCCTTTGTGGGTTCCAGAGCAGCGTGCTACTCACTGAAAAAACACTTCAACACCTCATCAGGGGTAGCAAGCGCTCGATAAATGCAAACCTTTTTCCCTCTTCTATCCCTTTGCTATCTTTCTCAATCCAAATAACTAACATATCCACTCTTATTACTTTCATATTTCACTATACTAATTCACCACTAATACTTTATGGGTTCCAGAGTAGTGCACTACTCGCCCAAAAAGCATTTCAACACCCCATGAGGGGTAGCGAACGAAATATAAATGCAAACCTTTATCACTCTTCTATCCCTCCACTATCCTTCTCAATCCAAATAACTGACTAACATATCCACCACTCAAATTACTTTCATATTTCACTATACTAATTTATCACTAATCTTTTACGGGTTCCGAAGTAGCGGGCTACTCGCTAACAAAGCGATTTGACGCCTCGTCAGGAGTAGTAAGTGGTATATAAATGCAATTACAATACAATACATACAATACAATCATTCTACGGGAGCGCCACAGGAATTTGGAACTTCGCCCTCCACCACATGCTATGCTACCTTAAAAAAAAGATCTTCTCTTCGAAAGACACTTGGGCTAAATTCCTCCTGCTACACTCGCTCTCCAATGTATGCTTCAATTTTTCTGATACTCGTTCTCAAGGTTAACCATGCACCTTCTATCAGGGAACCTTACATCTATACAGCTTATCTCCCAATTACTTCTGATGTTAGGATTTTAGTTCTTCCTAGATTGCTTCCCTAAGGTTTTCTTGATGTGCTTCTTTGGTAACAGTGCTCGTGGAAAGCACTCTGATGCCCACTGGCTAAATTTATGCTATATAAATTCAAAACGATAAATAAAATGCGTGGGGTCTCAATGTTTTGCCTTATGATTGCACCCAATACAGGCAACTTTAGCCCATCCTGTGAGGTCTGAGAGGAGCATGTGACAGTGAACACTGTTCTACAGATGTTCGAGCAGAAAGTGCTGACATTCATCCAGTGTAAACCACAGGAGCAACCCGTAGATCCAAACATTAACATGCAACAGTGAGATGCACAGATGTATGCAACACCAACAACAATGTATTGCATGACCCAATAAGTCAACAGGGAGGATATGACCAAATGATTAACTCTATACAAAATTATTTCAATCATGTGCATGGGTATGCAGCATACACATTCATTAACACAAGTGCAATGAGTTCTCAGTGTAGTGTGAACACACAGTGCTCCATAATTTGTGTAGGCGGTGCATTAAGGTGATTAAAAGTAAAACAAAAAAGGCTGAAAGAACCAAATTGCGTGCAGATTCCATAAGGCTGAGGAAATCAAAGTTCAAGAATAAAGAAAGGATTTTTGCCCAGAGGTCATCTAATGAAAGTCTGTCAGCCGGGTGGCTGTGTTATGGAGAACGGAGTAGGACAAGTTTAGAGATGGAAATGAGGAAATGGGGACAGGGCCTGTGAATGAAATCAAAGCCTTGCAGATAGTCCAGAAACTGGAACCGGGCTAACAAAGATGAGTTCTGCTCCCTACTCTCCACCTCCTTACCCATAGAAACTGATTGTCTCAACGATCAGGCAACCGTCATCAATAACTGGCTAGTCTCTGCCAGTAATACCGTTGCCCCCTACAAACTCTCTACACTCAGACGACCTCATGACGCCCAGCGTTGGTTCTCCGAGGATCTTAAACAAAAAAAACTCTCTCTTAGACAAGCGGAACGTTGTTGGAGACGTAACTACTCTCCAGACAAAAAATGCATCTTCATTGGGCTCCTAAATGAATATAAAAGATCTATCATTGTGGCTAAATCCTCATATTTCTCCTCAAAGATTATGAGCTCCGCCACCAAAACTAAAGACATCTTTTCTATCGTGAATGAACTATCTCTGCCCGATAGAATAGCTATCAAACCTTCACCAACTCAACACCTTTGTGACGCACTTAATGATTTTTTTGTTCAGAAAATTATTACTATCAAAAGGAGTATTCCTCCGCCCACCCCTCCTACAGTCTCGGGGACCCTGCCTAAGAATACGCAAGTACTAGATCAAATACCTCTGATCTCCAAAGAGGACTTCTTTACACTTCTAAAAAAGGTCGGCTCTGGTTCCCCTTTAGATCCCTGTCCCCCCCTCTTTCTCCAGGCAGCTTTCTCTTCCTGCCCCGATCCCCCCTTGCACTCCTTAACAACTCCTTAAAAACAGGCGTTGTCCCTGACTCCTTTAAAGTGGCAGAGGTCGTTCCCATTCTAAAGAAACCTAACGCTGACCCCACTGACCTCACTAACTATCGCCCCATTTCCCTTCTTCCTTACCTTAGTAAGATCTTAGAAGCTCATGTCACGCATTGCCTTAGCTCCTTTATCGAACTTTCGTCTTTTCTCGACCCCCAACAGGCTGGTTTTAGGCCTGCTCATTCCACCGAGCAGGTCATACTTGCTGTCATGAATGAGCTCAGAAAGGGGGCCGATAACAATCTTTCCCAGGCCCTTGTCCTTTTGGATCTTTCTGCCGCCTTTGACACGGTCGATCACAAACTCTTGATCAACCGTGTCAGGGAAGCTGGCATTCATGGCACGGCTCTAAAATGGATCTCCTCTTTTTTGGAGAATCGGTCGCAGGCCGTTCGTCTTGATACTTTCTCTGCTAAGAGGACCAGTTTGACCTGTGGTGTTCCTCAGGGGTTTTCTCTCTCCCCTCTTCTATTTAATTTGTACATGGTCCCTCTTATCCACTCCCTTCGCAACTTCGAGGTAGCTTGTTTTAACTACGCTGACGATCTCCAACTTGTGTTTAACATCAATACCTCCACTACGTCGGTTACCAGCTTTCAGGCCACCTTATGTTTCATTAGGGATTGGATGAACGCCAGCCAACTCAAGCTTAACCCGGATAAGACCGAGCTGATTCTGAGCGGTACCTCCAATCCCTGGAACAACAACTTTTGGCCTCCCACATTAGGCAACCCCCCTTTACCTACTAAGTCCGTCAAAAGCCTTGGAGTGATTATCAGTAATGACTTGACCATGAAATCTCAGATCAGCGCTGTTACATCTTCATGCTTTTTCCATCTTCGCAGAATCCGCAAGATCTCGAGATTTCTATCCACCGAGGCTCTTACTGTGGTCCTCATGGCTCTAGTCATTTCTCGGCTAGACTATGCCAACTCATTCTACATTGGTATTCCTGTGTATCAACTCCACCGCCTTCAATTGGTCCAGAACCAAGCTGTTTGGCTTATCTTCCATCAACCACGTTCTCAACACGTCCGTCCCCTGCTGAAACGCCTTAATTGGCTTCCAGTGGCCAAGCGCTGTCTGTTCAAACTGGGCTGTACCACTTTCAAAGCCTTAGCCGGTCTTGGTCCGGCCTTTATTTCCTCCTTAATATCTTGCTACATTCCTTCTCGGGCCCTTCGCTCATCTCATGCTAACCTTCTCACTATTCCACACTATAACCGGAAAAAACACGGTGGACTCACTTTTTCTTTTTTGGCTCCCCATATATGGAACTCTCTTCCCTCGGAACTCAGACTTGAAACATCCCTTCCGCGTTTCAGAACTCTCCTGAAAACTCTTTTATTCACCCAGGCTTACCTATAACCTCTTGGTTCAGTACACTGCTGCTACAGCGCCATGAAACCGCTTTAGTGTACGAGCGCTTTACAAGTAATTTTAACATAACATAACATACACTGTTAGAGAGAGATACAGATTCAGGGTGTGTTCATGCATGCATGTGTATAGCTGTCTGTCTTGTGGTAAAACCAGACCCGTCTGATAGATTAAAAAGTATGGCAGCCTTTTGGAGGAACACTGGGACCAGAAGAAACATAGAAGAGCAAGAGGGAGACTGTCTGCCTCTTCCTGGTGGCAGGGCTCACAAGCGGAAGAGGCCTTTGGCAGCTAATCGGTGTTGGCCTTTCGCTTCCCTAGGGGGCGGTAACTTCTGGAGGGCAGAGGTGTAAGTGTTCAAGGAGAAATGCTCCTCAGACGGCTGACATTCATACCTAACATGGCCTGGCATAGATTATCAGAGTGTAGGACCTCTCCCTACGTTGTCTAGATGCTGTAGTGAAGCCCTAAGCTCACGGGCTGGCAAGGGGTTGAGCATGCATTTAGGTAGATAGAAGGATTTTGGGGCACAAACCCAGGCCAATTCGTTCTAGGATTTCAGGATGTAGGCCTGCAAATATTGAATGAGTGACACACTGAATGAGTGCAGCTACCCTGCGAATGGACAGTAGGGAGAGGGACACTACACTACAGTAGAGAGCTGTATGAGAGAGTGTTGCTTGAACATGAAATACCTTGAAAAAACAAGAGACAAGAGGCATTTGACAAAACAGGAACAGTTTATTTAATTAAACATTGCTGCCGAGAGATTAGTTACAGGTGTAGGGGCTGAAGATTGTCTTAATGTACTATCGATCTGTGGCTCTCTTGAATATAGTTTATTGTAGGCAATAAAATATTTCCGGCGATCCTTGTATGGTGAGGAATGTGAGTTGCTGCTTTTGGAGTCATAAATAATTGTCTAATTTGTAGAAGGTGGAATCTGACTGCATGGTTACCCCCACTTTTTGCCTGGTATTTTGCTGGTTTTCGACTTAGTTTGACTGGGATCCTGTAAATCAGGACCCCAGTCTATCTGCTTTCTCCCTAAATTGATTGTTCATGTACTTTAGGTACACTTCAAATTGGATTCTGGGTTACCCTTATAAAACCCTAGTATATGGTATACTATATACCCAGGGCATAAGTACCCCAGAGGCCTCTCAGGGGCTGCAGCATTTATTATGCCACCCTTGGGAGACCATTCAAAATGACACAACACCTCTGCTACAGCAGCCTGTGTAAGGTGGTGTATGCATCCCTTATTTAGATATAGGTTCACTATATCTATCCATGTCACTGCACATATAAACATATCAGTCACCCCATGGCAGGCCTTATCAATCCTGAAGGCAGGGTGCTGGGTTTTATGTGAGAGGGTGCCCATGCATGAGCAGAGCCCCTCTGCAACTTTCAGAACCTATATTCCTGGGTTGTTTGTAATGCAGCCAACCATATACTCTTAAGTGCATTATAACCTCGCGGTAAATGCTAACTTTAAAACGGCTGCATGTAAACATGTTGTGTTTGGTGTCAACTGTAACTGGTGTGGGAGGTATGATTCCACCCTTCTAGAGGGAGAAATATGACCGCACCAGTACACCCAGTACCAGCTTTACAAACCCTGGCATCACAAAATGGATGCTGCCATCCACAGACACTAGTCTGCCCTCCTGCTGCTGGATGAAACTCTGTCAGGGGACGGCTAGACAATAGGTTACCTGTCACAGGGAGGTGTGACCACCTCCCAGACAGACTTTAGTGTATTGGGGCTGGGTGGGTGCGCTCTGAGAGTGCTTTGATGTCTTGCACTGGGGGCAAGTTTGGTGTCCCTGTGCGTAGTCCAGCTCAAACCGGTTGCAGGGGCTATCAGCCCCTGCTCTGGTGTGAAAATGGACTAAGGACATGGGTGTAGCCACTCCTCTGTCCTGACCCTCCCATAGGTGGGTCCCCAGAGTTTGTCCCACCCCTTCCTTAGGTATAAAGTAGGAATCCCTGGGTACAGGACTTTAGATTCACCTGGACGAAACTCTGCTACAGAAGCCAAGTACTTCAACTATCTACACTACGCTGGATGACCAAAGAATCTCCCTTGGAGTAAAGGAGTTACTCCCCTGCAAGGCAGGCAGCAAAGATGCATCTGACAGGTTTGCATCTACGCAGCTCCTGATTGCCACAGAAGATTATGCAACACAGGAGGTGGGTTCCTAAGCTTCCCCGAGGCCGACCAGTGCTCTCAGCAAACCTGAGACCCACAGCCCTCGTGGGGACCGAGCAACCAGGACCCCTGAACACCGTGCACATTTGCAGCAGCATATGCTTTTTGGCAATTAATGAGGCTGTGCTTTGGGCTACTTGTAGTCCAGACCCCGAGCAGTGATTGCACTGAAGATTACTGGCCTACACTCCACGAGTGTTCCGTGGGCTGGCATTTTGTGTTTCCTCTCAAGGTCCCTTGGCGATCCCTGGTCCTTTGACCTGTGGGTCCCTGAGAAGGGTACTTTAACTTTCAATGGGCTTTCCTGGTTGCTCCAGATGTGTCCTGACTCTCAATTGCTTGGGGAGTCCCCAGGACCTTGCTGGTCCACACCGAAGCATCTTTTCTCTGACCGCGTGGGTTGCAGTTGCCAAGGCTTGTTTGTCTCCAATCCGGACACTGACCCCCCCAGCACTCAACATCCTTCGTGGGACAGCTGGCCTGCGGACTTTGGTCATCGTCTACGTCTCCTGGTCCCCGTGGATGCAGAGTCAAGCTTCACCTCATCTTACCTGAAACACCCGACATCGGTGGGCATTCGTCTACCAAGCCCCTGGTCACCCTGAAGTGACCCAGACTCTGTGCCCTCTGCTTTCAGGTTCTTCTCAGCTCTGATCCAGGCTTGGATCACACCGGACACTTTTCCTCTTCACAGCAGCAGCACTTTGCAGCATCACGCCTTTGAAAACAACGAAGATTCCCGACACCATTTGACACCTATGCACCCGGCTCCCTGGGTTAGGTAACACGAGTACTCCGGTGCTCACGTGGGTGCTGGCCTTAGAACCGTCTACGTTTGAAAGGGTTAGCTCAAAGTCCTCTCCTAAGTGTCCTTAATCTTTAAAATTACAACCGCGACTTTCCCATAGGATTATACAGATCTCGCGGCTGTGTTTTCACACTGCACACGTCCCCCATGGGTCCCTTGTGTCACTACCTTGGGTGGTTCCTTGGGGTCCCAGCGATTCTATGTGCTCTAGGCACTGTGTCTAGTCATGTTTTGGTTGTTATACCACTTTCTTAATATATGGTTTGGTCTCCCTCTGGGGCCCACTGTGTATTGTGCTATTTACTGCTTTAATATTGTGTATCTTGTGCTCTAATCTCAAAAAGAGGTTAGTAGAGAGTGTTTAGTAATAACTACATATATTTTATATATATCTTGTGTGGTTCTCCTTTCATTTAGTCATTCAAGACGTTATAATCTGGTAAACCAAGCTGCTTTACATTCCTTCGAGACTTAGCCTGAACGCTGCTCTCCATAGCTACCACTAGGATAGCTTTCAATAAATGTTGTCTTTAACCTAATCATCAATAAGGGTTGTTAGGACTGGTGCAAGGTGCCTACTATAACTAGTGGACAGCATATACCAGGCCAACTTCTCACATAATTAATAATACAGGTGGGTCTCGACCATGGTTGAACACAATGCGGTCAGTGGGTAACATGTCCAAGTGTCTGGCATGGGGAGCTCATGATGAATGGCTATATGTTCCTAACTTGTGTGGCATCTTTTAGGAGCATGCACACCCCTTTCGGCCATGTGCCCTTTGTTGGGGCCAATGTCCATTGACCATTGTAGTGTCGCTGTTCCTATCTGAGGGATTGATCTAAGGTTTCCTGTCCGTGTGTTTGTCTGCTGGCTACGTACCACCCCACCTGTGACCTGTCAATCAATAACCTCGTGCCTACCTCTCAGTGCTGGCCTGAGTACGTATTTGCGATCTTGGGTTGATGTGGATTTCACAATGGGCGAATTTGTTAATAAAGACACGATCTGGTTCACATAAATGAATGTATTGTTTTTCACGTCAGCATCAACGTTTTCCGTATTAACAATAGCACAGAGCACTTCAAAACCATGGAGCGTGAATGAGTCCATGACAGAGCCAGTGAATATTCAGTGCACCGTGTTTGTGGGGAGCACTGACCGTCAGCCGGTCTTTGGTGAATATGAGCAGAAAGCAGATGTGTGTAGCAAAAGTGAAATGGCACGTGATATGATTTTTTTTTATTTTGATGAGGTCAGTTCCTCCATTGAGATACAGACATGTCATTTTAAATGCACGTTCATTCTGTTTCCGTCTGCACAGTGTAATTCTGAGGAACATGGGACGGATAGTGGTGTACCCTCTCCAGCTTCCCTCCCTTGCGTGTGCCTTCGGTGCTACACTTGGTACCTACTACTGACACTACTCCCTACCATGTGTTGATTCATTGCATTGCTGCACTGCGCGCCAGTCGCCACCGCCCCTCGCCCACCTTCTGCTCATCAAATGACCTCATTAGTTAATGATGTGATTGAATATTAAACAGCAGTGATTAAAATTTAAGAGGCTTCAGAACGTCGTTGCTGCTGTACATCAGATGTCTGTGGCTGACTGACAAAGCCTGACTGACTAATGGTGCTCCCACGGCGCGCGGCGCCAATTACTGCACCTCCACCCGGTCGGCGGGCTCGGGGGTTTGGGAGACCGTTCATTGCGTGTTTTTCCTAAGCCGAGGACATTTTACGAGTCGTTAAACTATTCTAGACTCAACTCTCGTTGTAAGGCGATCATTTTAATTTTCATAAACCAGCAGAAATGAATAATACAATGGTTGACGCGAGGCAATCATTGGCGAACGAGGAAACCATGTTCACTCAGAGCCAGGGCCGTATATTTGAGTGGGCCCCCCAACAGCTCCCAAATGCGGCCTGGTTAGCAGGAAGTGACCGCACTTCCAGGGCTTCAGATGGATGTGGACTTAAGAAGAGCAGACCTTTGAGGAGTCTCCATGTAGAATAATTTCTTCTCCACAAGGCATTCCTATTCTACTACCCATTGAAGCCCCGCCCACTCAATGATCCCAGTCTCACAGACACTCTCTATGTTAGCTGAAGCTAAGGGGCTTATTTACAAGGCCCATGCGCCGCCGGTGGGTCACTTTGAATCTGGGAAAAGTGAAGTACCGGCGGCACAAGGGCTTATAAGCCCCTAAATCAGGCCCAGGGGGCTGCTCGGCTGCATAAGTAAGTGCCTTGATCGTTATCGCTATGATTCTGCTTATTTCTGGTATAGCAGCAAAACTCTACTTTGTCTTCAGATGTGGTCTGTCCATGTGGACTTTGGAGCACAGGTGCACCAGAAATGCCAGCCATTACACTGAGAGCCTGTAGCTGTGCAGGAAGAAGGGGCCTCCTACAATTCTTCTAAGCCACGTTTGTGAAGAGCTGGGCTGCCCCTCGCATTTGTAGTTTGGAGCTGGGGCTCACCGCTCCGCTCTAGTATCATCTGTACGCCCAACCACCAAAGTCTAAACAGCAAATAGGTCCCCATGCTCACACTGTGATTGGCAGTGCAGGACAGTAACACATCCAGTCAACAAGCAGTTGTCCAATGGCATTACGTCTCTCCATGCTGCTTCCATTAAATTCCTTATGCCATCTTTTTCCATATGCCTATCTAGAAACAAGCTTTGTGTACAAATTTTCATCTTCGATTTATCCATTCTTTGGGGGAATTTGATTCCTTCTCATGACCTCTTTGCCCTGGTTCAAGTCATAGTTATTTCATAAATTGGTTCTGAAACACAGGGCCTCATTTACAAGGCCATTGCTCCGCCGGTACGTCACTTTTTTTGACCCCCGGCGGCGCAGTGTGCTTGTCCATATTTACAAGGCCACGTAAAGTCATTCTGCATGAATTTTCTTGGCCTTGTAACTATGGGCCCCTTTCACGCATTACTCTACGTGAAAGGGGCGTTCTATCGGTGTTGCTGTTGGTATTCCGACGCAACATCCATGGAATCTGACACATTCCCAAATTTACAAAGTTTTGTAAACGCTGGGAATGCGTCAGAATCTCCTAAGCCTCCCCAGGGAAGGCAAAGGAGTGTCACAATGAGGAGAAATACTTTTATTTCTCCTCGTTTTTCCTCTTTCCATACGAGGAAAATGCAATCAATGATTGTTTTTGCGCAGGAAGGTGTCCCTTCCTATATAAAAACAATCATCCCCGCAACGCAGTCACCCTTGCAACACAACGCAAGGGTGCCTGCACTGTAACATGGCAGCCAATTAATTAGGCACCAGCACAGGAGAAAGCACACAGATGCGTTGTATTGTTGTTAACACAACGTATCCCTATGCTTTTAAAATCACGCAGCTCTGCACAGCAAAATGTCTTGCGGCGCCGCTCCATGTTTTGTAAATGAGGCCTTCAGTCCCGTGTTTCATTGCAATTGGTTTATATAGGGCCATATGTAGGAAGCCAAATTGCGATTGCAAATGCTGAAATTCGCAGAATTTCAGCGTTTGCGATCGCAATTTGGGCAGTGTGCTATGTAGCACACAAAAACCCACACGCAAAATAAGGAATCGCAATATTTGCGATTCCTTATTTTGCTAATGCATTCAAGGAATCCCAAATTGCGATTCCTTAAATGCAATGTAGGAAGCTCCCAAGTTGTGCGATTTTGGCTTAAGGAATCGCATATTACCACCAACTTCAGGTTGGTGGTAATTTGCGATTTCTTTGAAAAATGCACTTTTTTTGCATTTTTCAAAGTGCCATGTGGCGCACATACATGCCCTTAGCGCATGTATGTGCGCCACATGTGCACACATGTTTATTTCAGGGGTGCAAAAGGGTGTCCTATTGACACCCTTGCAACCTTGAAATTGCATTCTCAATTTGCGATTCTCTAATTGAGAATCGCAAATTGAGAATGTCTTCCTATTCATTTCTATGGGCCTTCTAGCCCATAGGAATGAATGGCAAGGTATTCCTTATTTGCGAATCTCGAGTTGGGATTCGCAAATAAGGAATAGGTGGGAATCGCAAAATATTTTGCTAATCCTACCTACATTGCGTTTTGCAATTCTCTAATTGCGATTCCCTAAAAATTGCAATTTGAGAATCGCAAAACACGTTTTACCTACATCTGGCCCTTAGTGCTTAATACGACTGACTAGGGAGCTTATTTACAAGCCTCTTACGCCACCGGTATGTCACTTTTTACCATATAAAAAGTGACGCACTGGCGATGCAGGGACTTGTAAATAAGCCCCTAGGTGCTGCTGAAGCATTTTGTAGACAGGTAGCAGGAGCCGAGGCCCCAGGAGAAAAGGTTAGTGCCACGCAATAACGGAATGAAGGGACAGTGAACTGCGCAACAACGGCCCTGCAGGCACTGGATTGATCAGGCTGTGCCCCCCTGACGAGTAGAGAGTGAAGGACCACTGCAGTGCATATAACGAACTTCAGGGGGTGACGCTGGACTTTCTTCCCTCCCTACCCTGATGCCAGTGCTTTAGCCATAGATACAGGGCTTCCTCGCTGTGATAGGGCATCAACTGCTGGATTGGAATGACCCATGGAGTACCCACTATACAAACCATAGCGCACTAGCATTGTGGGTTGTGCCAGAGAAGGGCTGATTCTGCGGGGGCTGCATTGAACTGAGTTTGCTGTGGACGACAAGCTTCAAATGGACGTGGCCTCTCGGCAATACCAAAAGAGGGACTGAACACCAGAAATAAAGCAAGACACTAAGAGAGCAAGAACCCCTCCCCACCCCCCAGCTCCATCACGTTAGACACGTGAGTGAACTGGTGAATCGGTGGTGGGAAACCCGACAGACCACATGCATCACTGCGCCGCACGGCAGGCAGCGGTGAGTACCTCCCAGATCCCCACTGAACTGCGTACTACGCTCTGAAAAGTGCAGTGATGGAGTGCAGAGGTCAGCGGGGTACACAACAACCTAAACTAGACAAATGTGCCTACACTAAGGGTCAACCGGACCTTCCAGACCGTAACGTAGCCCAGGCTGCGAACCCTGCAACGACGGAGGGGTCAGAAGTTACTCTGCAAGACATTCTCACAACTCTGAACCATGTCCATACCTCCCTAGACTCCTGTATTGGATCAATTTCAACTGACATAGCCCTTCTGCGGGCAGACTTTCAAAAAATGTCCAGCAGAGTGGCGGAGGTTGAGACAACGACAAAAACTCTCACCACTGACACAACAGCTCTCCAAAGCCAAGTTAGGTAGCTAGTGGCAGACAACAAGCAACTTGCTGCCAAGCTCGATGATCAAGAAGAACGGTCGCGCCGTAACAATATTCGAATTCTTGGCGTACCGGAAAAGACAAAGGAAATGCCACTCGACCTATACATCGAAGACTTGGTCACGAACCACCTACAGCCACGCGGATTATCCAACTACTTCGCTGTGGAGAGAGCTCATCGAGTACCAGGGGGTAAGCCCAGGCCAGGAGCCCCCTCGAGACATATCCTTGCCCGTATTTTTAACTTCCGCGACTTGATTCTTCAGACGGCCCGAGTGGCCCCTCCACTCCGTAGAGACAAAAGTACTATAGCAATCTTCCCGGACTATACGGACACAGTCTCGAAACAGCGCCGTGGATTCCTAGAGATAAAAAAGGAGCTCCAAAACCGTGAACTTAAATACTCAATGTTATTTCCATGCAAATCTGAGAGTAGAGGCAGAGGGGAAAACGTGGTTCTTTGCGACACCCGAGGAGGCCTAGGAGTGGCTGGAGGGATGGCGCAAGCCCCGGGCTCAAGACGAACTGGCAGAAGAGGGGCACCGCACTCGCAAGGCGAACCACCAACAGAGTCAGTAACAATGGGAGGCCAGAACAGGACATCCATCGCAAGCAAGCGGAGAAGAGTGAGAAAGCGGATAGGCAAGAACAATTCACTTCTATCGACTAACAGTGGGAAACGAATGAGAAACTGTACAAAGTGGACATAATCCTCACAAAGAAAGTTAATAACTTGGGATTGCCCTCTTAGTCACAATGCAGTAGCCTTGTATATTGAGACAGCGGCAAGATTACAAAGTGAATTGTGATATTAGGGAAGTCAATACTGGGTCAGATCAGATGGTCTTCCCCCTTTTTTCCGACAGTCTTAAATCACGAGTTTGAATATGCGATACATTTCATCACAAAAATGGGGTGCATGGTGAGGTTAGCGGATGAATCTCCCCCCACACAGATATAAGGGATGGGTACTAAGCACTCTGCGAAGTTGGGGTGGCGGGTAGTTATAAGTCCGTCGTGCAGGGAGGGGGTGGGCAAGGATAAAGAAGTATTTGATTTTATGTTAAATTGTGTTTATGGTTGTACACATTTGACGGTTCAAACTCAATATTTTCACTTAAGGCTTCTCACACAGATTGACTGACAATTCACTGTGACACTTTGGAGCGATAAGGAGGGATGACATATCGGTCCATGAAGCGTCCACTAGCATGTCAGTGCCTATACCAGATGGTCCCCCCTTAACAATCTTATCTTGGAATGTCAACGGGTTGGGGGATAAAATAAAGAGAGGTCTGGTTTTACAGTAACTTAAGAGGCAATCACTGGCAGTGGCCCTGCTTCAGGAAACGCATTTGGTAGGAACTACATGTAAGGCCTTGGACAGATGGGGTTACAGAATGGTGGCACACTCTGAGTTCACATCTGGCTCCAGAGGAGTAGGTATCCTGATTCGGAAGCAGTTCCCAATCATAGTTAAACTAACATGGACGGAGGACCAGGGATGATTTGCGTCCATTACATGTCAATGGGAGAGACAGGTATATAATATTGTCTCAGTATACATCCCACCGGCGCTTCATTCGTTGGCATTTCCAGCCCTTAGTTCCTTCCTCCTGGCACTCCCTGAAGGGGAACTCCTTATAGGTGGCGATTTCAATGCCACAATCAATGACAGGCTAGATCGTAAGCCATCTAAAGAGCAACGTACCGCCAATCCCCGATTGGCTGATTTCCTTGACGGGCTGGGTCTTATAGATGTATGGCAATACAAATTTCCTTTAAAACAGCAATACACATTTCACTCTGGGGCACAGAATAGTCTCTCTAGGATAGACTACATCCTAACGCTGGCAGAGAGTTTAAGGAAGCTAAAAGACAGAACTCACTTACCCAGAGGTATCTCCGACCATTCCCCAGTTGCAGTGAAATATATGCATCCTGCTCACATGCAACGTCGGACCTTCCAGATATATCTGGGATTTCTCAAGAATCTCAAAATTGGGGGAGGAGCCTAGCGCTTGACCAAGATGGCCGCGTGAGCTTTGAGCTCCCGAGACCCTCGTGCCCTCCGTCGACTATCCTGTCTCTAATCCTGTTTGCATGCATGGCATCGTGCAGATGACTTGTCAGGGAGGCGATTGATGCTACCTGCGGTCGGATCGCCCACCGGGAACCGGAGTTATGCATGGCGGAAGATTGAGGCCTATCTCCGAGGGATGCCAGGGGCTAGAGTGGGCAGGATGCCCGACCTCTAATTGAACAACAGCGGCCAGGCGAGGTGTGAACTACCGGACGGAGGTCCCCATCCTTTCACTTTCACTTTCTCGCCCTTTGTTGGCCCTGCCCAGGGAGTGCTCTCTGCTGCTTTATTATCATTTGGACGCTCTGCACGCTACTCTGGCGGCCCATCGCAGGACTGCGCACTCCTGCCTTATTTCGCTGGAAGAGGGTCGTCCTGTTTGAACCGACCTGCTTGAGCCAACCATGTCGGGCAAAGCAGAGGTGGATCGGCTGAAGCCTAAGGCCACCAGGCGGGGAGCCTATACTCAGGCCAATAATATGGACCGTTACGCCCAGCAGAAGGGGTCACCGGGTGAACCGATCCAGTCGCCGGAAGCACAGAAGACTGCCTCACCCTTGGCCCCGGAGCTCTCGCTCCAGGATGTCATGGGCGCGCTCGAAGGGTTGCAGACTTCGATTGGGAGACAGTTTGATGCCCTGGCGCACAAAGTGGATGCCATCTTGGTGGACGTTAATCTGATCCGCGCGGATTTGGGCAAAACGAACAAACGAGTTAAAACCCTGGACCTCAAGACCACGGGCCTCGCTGATGATGTCTCGGAACTACAGACCGAGGTCCGTAAGTTGCGGACCGAGAGTGATCTCGCCGCCCGTCGGCTGGAGGACTTTGAGAGCCGGGCCAGGCGCAACAACGTGCGCGTTATCGGGGTCCCGGAGTCCTCGGACGAGACTTCTGTAGACCTGCTAGTGGAGGACTTGGTGCTTAACCATCTGCAGCCTAAGGGTCTTGGAAAGTTTTTCGCAGTTGAGAGGGCCCATAGAGTGCCGGGTGGTAGGCCCAAGGTGGGAGCCCCACCGAGGCCGATTGTCGCCCGGCTCTTTCATTTTCGAGATCGGGACGCTATCCTGCAAGCATCGAGGGTGACGGGCCCGGTCCCCTTCCAGAACGCTTCGGTGAATTTCTATCCTGACTTCACCCAGCAGGTGCAGAGGCAGAGGCAGGGCTTCCTGGGGGTGAAGAGGCGGCTTCGGGAGAGGGAACTGAAATATGCCATGCTCTTCCCTGCCAGACTACGTGTGGTGTACGAAGACCGAACATTCTTTTTTGAGTCGCCTGTCATGGCCGATGAATGGCTGGACGCTCTGCCCCGACGACGGACGGGAGAGGACACTGCCGCAGACGGGGACAGTGGCCGGGATGAATAAGGTTGAGGTCTTCGGAACCGGACTGACTCGATTTGACTCTAGTTAATGACTTGCACAGAATGCAGTAAATACGGAGGGTTGTGGGAGGACGAGGGGAGCTCTTTCCTCCCTTAGGGTACTTTTTGTAGATTTTGGGTTTGGTAGGGCGACAGGCACACTGCAAGTTGGGGGGGCTTTGTAAGCTGCAGCAGGGGTGCAGGGTGGGGGGGATAGTTGGGATTTTGGGTTTGTTGTTGGGGGGTTTGTTTCTGCAAGGCGTATTGATTATTTTCAGGACTGTTCCATGGTGGCTCTTCGGGTGTGGGGTGGGCCTCCTTACGTTTGGGGATGGGGGGTAGGGGTTTAAGTGTTATTAGCTGGAATGTTAATGGTTTGGGGGATCGCATTAAGCGCGGGATTGTTTTGCAATTCCTGAAACGGTCATTGCCGGATGTCGCCCTACTGCAGGAGACGCACCTTATAGGTAACACGTGCTATGCTCTTAATAGGAAGGGTTATAAATTCATAGCACATTCGGGATTTTCCTCTGGGTCCAGGGGTGTGGGCATCCTAGTCAGAGCCTCGCTACCATTTGAGGTGGACTCCACCATTGTTGACGATAGGGGGAGGTTTGTGGCGGTGGCGGGGCGGTGGGAAGGAAGAACTTTGGTTTTAGTTTCGGTTTATGTCCCGCCGGCCCTGCAGGCCTCCACGTTTACAGATCTGGGTAGGGCCTTGCTGGATCTCCCGGGGGGTATGCTTGTGGTGGGGGGTGACTTCAATGCTGTAGGCTCTGGGCTGCTGGATAGATACCCGCCCAGAGACACAGGGGGGGCTCAGAAGTGGCTTCCAGACTTTCTTGACACTCTTGGCCTGATAGACTGCTGGAGGCTCCGGCACCCCACACAGAGCCAATACACCTTCCACTCCGGAGCGCATGGTAGCCTCTCCAGGATTGATTACTTGCTCACTCTGGCTGCGCATGCCTCAATGGTGTCCGAGGCCAGGCACATGGCGCGTGGTATATCGGACCATTCGCCAGTGTGGGTCAGGCTGGATGTTGGCCGTGAGGGAGGGGGAAGAGTGGCTCCTATTAACCCTTGGTACTTCCGAGACCCCAAGATGCGCAGCGCACTGGTGAAGACAGTGGATAATTTTTTCAAGGATAATCAGGGATCCGTGGACTCGGCAGTGTCGCTGTGGGAAGCATTTAAGACCGTGCTGCGAGGGGAGGCCCTCTCCCATGTAGTGGCGGCCAAGCGGCGGAGAGATGGCGAGGTTATGCAGGTTGAGGAGGAGATCGTGGCTTTGGAGGGAGCGCTAGAGGAGGAGGTTACAGAGGCCTCACTGCATGAGCTGAGCTTGAAGCAAGCCGAGTATAAGGACCTGGTGACGAATGCTGCTAAGACCCTCAGTAGGGAACAGCAGGGCCGCTTGTATGATGTTGGTGACAAGGCCGGGAAACTCCTAGCTTGGCTGGACAAAAAAGAACGGGTTAATAGAGTAGTGCCGGAGTTGACGGGAGAGGGGGGAGAGGTGATTGTGGAACCTGAGAGTATTGTACAGTGCTTCACGGACTATTTCCGTATGGTTTATGCCTCAGTGTCGGATAGGCCGCCCGAGGACTCGCGTGACCTCTTGCGTGATATCGCTTTGCCCTGTCTTTCCGACGTAGATAGGGACGATTTGGATGGAGACATAACGGTCGATGAGGTGGCGGGAGCTATTCGCGCGCTGAACTCGGGCAAGGCCTCGGGCCCGAATGGCTTGCCAATTGACCTGTATAAGCTGTTTCCGGATAGGGTTGCCCCTAACCTGCGCGCCATGTTCGTGGAGGCGCGGGGGAGTGGGACCCTCCCGTTGGATCAGCGACTGGCGACAATTGTTGTTATACACAAAGATGGTAAACCCCGAGATAAGTGTGCCTCATATAGGCCTATCTCACTTCTTAACGCCGAGCCGAAGATTCTGGCTAAAGTCCTTGCGGCCCGAATGATCAGGGTACTTGGAGACCTGATCCACCCGGATCAATCCGGTTTTATTCCGCATCGTAACACCGCGTTAAACCTTCGGCGCCTTCATGGCGTAATCGCCAGGGCGGGCACGCTGCGTGAACCAGCCGTTGTGGCGTCTCTCGATGCCACGATGGCCTTTGATACGGTGGAATGGGCATATTTGTGGGCTGTGCTGGCCAAGTTCGGCTTTGGCCATGGCTTTGTGAGCTGGGTGAGGTTGCTGTATGAGGGACCCCTTGCGAGTGTGGTGGTAAATGGCCGGGCGTCGACTCCATTTCAGCTTGGGAGGGGCACTCGGCAAGGTTGCCCCCTGTCGCCATTGTTGTTCGCCCTCGCCCTTGAGCCACTGGCGGCGTGGATACGCTGGAACCCGGATATACGGGGACTTAGGGGACTTAGATGGTCGCCCGAACACGAGGACCGCATTTCGCTATATGCTGATGACATCCTGTTGTATCTTGCCTCGCCCAAGAAATCACTGTGACGTTCTTACATCTTTCGGTAGGAATTCGGGTCTCGTCATCAACTGGAGTAAATCGTATTTATATGTTCTGAGTGGCGAGGTTCCCCCGATCCCGCGAACTTGTTCGATCCAGATCGCTCAGCAGGGCTTCGTGTATCTGGGGATCTTTATCTCCACGGACTCCGCTTTGCGGTATGAGAGGAACCTGCTCCCCCCCCTGGCGCGCCTGCGGCGGGATGTAGAGGGCTGGCGGAGGCTGCCGCTCTCCCTCGTTGGGCGCGTTGCCTTGTTCAAAATGATGTCTCTTCCCCGGTTCCTCTACGCATTGCAGAATACTCTAGATTGGGTACCGGCCAAATACTTTCGGGAGATCGAAAGCCTCCAACGAACGTTGCTGTGGGACGGGCGGCCGCGAATAGCAATTGCTAAGTTGACGCTTCCATGGTATGATGGGGGTATTGCGCTTCCAGACATCCGACGCTACTATTGGGCCACCCAGCTGAGCGCGATTAATCATGGTCTCTATGGCCCTGCCCTCAGCCCTGGTTATGCCATGGATAGGAGGTTGCTGCGTGGTGGTAATTATCACAGGGCGTTGTACTCGCGGTCCCTGGACTCGTCCCTCACGGGGCCCACTGGGGTGGCGGTGCGTGTGTGGAGGATGGCAACTGACTCGCTGGGCTGGAAGGATAGGCTCACCCTCGCTACCCCGCTGTTTGAATCTGAAAGATTGGGTAGGCTTTGGCATACAAAAGGTTTTGATAAATGGGACCTGATCGGCATCTCCAGGGTCGGAGATGTGCTGATTAAGGGGAGGGTGAAGTCCTTTGAAGAGTTGCAGAAGGAGTATGAGTTGGGGACTTCCGAGTTTTTCCGCTATGTTCAGGTGCGTCATGCCCTCCGGTCAGTCCTCGTGGAGGGTGAGAAGGTGCCTGAGTCTTCTCCTTTGGAGGACCGGATCCTTGATGGCCATATGCCTGAGAGCACGATCTCGCTCATCTACAAGAAATTGATAAACGTCCGGGCGGATGCGCTTCTGGGGCTGCGGGACCAGTGGACTAGGGATGGACTCGAGTTGGATGACGAGGATTGGCAGTCTGCTGTTTCCTCTCCCAAGGAGGTTGCGATCCCGTCGCGTCTGAGGCTGGTGCAGCTCAAAATACTGCATCGAGTGTATGTGACGGGGCCAAGGCTGGTTCATATGGGGTTCTCTGAGGAAGGCCTATGTAGGAGGGGATGTGGTATGGTGGGTACTTTCCTGCATATCATCTGGGAATGTGGTGTCATCGCGGAATTCTGGAGGAGAGTCCATGCAGTGATGGGGGAGGTGACGGGCATTGCTATGCAGCCGGAAGCACGGTGTTGTCTCCTGAATGTCTGGGGGCCCACTGATCACGATGCGGCACAGACCCAATGGGTGACTCTGGGTAACATGGTCGCTAAGAGAGATATCGCGCGATTGTGGGGCTCCGCGGGGCCCCCCACATTGACTGCGTGGAAAGAAAATATGGATTGGAGTATGCTCAGGGAGAAGACAGTATATTGCGCTAGAGGCCGCCCTCGGAAGTGGCACGCCATCTGGGGGCGGTGGAATCAATACAGGGGGGGAATATGTCTTGCCCCTGATTTGGATCCCCCCGAGGAACAGCTTTCTTCTTGACATTCTTTCCAGCTCAGTATATAAGATGTAATGATTAATTGACTTCTTGGGCCTCTGCTGTCCCCCTTCTTCCTCTTATCACAGTACTGTGACTGTTAGATGATTGGGGTCCGGCCTCCCCTGGGGGGCTTTCACCATGGGCATTCAGTGTTTTTGCCTTGCTGGGGTTTGTTGTTTGTTCGTGTTTACTTAAAAATGGAATCTTTTCACTGCTCCTTTAATGCAATGTGGACGCTTCTTTGTCCTTCTCTAACAAAGCTGCCGAACCTCCGGGTTGTCGGCTGAATAACTGTGTCCAGACTCTTGAAGAAATAAAGGTTTTTAAAAAAAAAAAAAAAAAAGAATCTCAAAATTGGGAAAACCCCAACTAAAACGACGCAATAATATTTTCAGGAGAACGAACACTCGGTTGCGTCTCCGACAGTGTTGTTGGAGGCGTATAAGACAGTTCTCCGCGGGCAGGCCATATCAGCAATCGCTGGTCATAAAAAAGAACAAAGACAACAAGTAGAAACTTTAGAACAAGAGCTGAGTCAAGCTGTGAGAGCACATGCCCTGAAACCAAATGCAGACTCGGCCCACGACCTTCCCCTAAAAAAGCAGGGATATAGAGAATATTTGTGGGAAGAAACCAAGTCTAAACTTTTAGCCACCCAACACAAAGTGTATGAGGTAGGGGACAAGGCGGGGAAAATTCTGGCTTGGTTGGATAAAAAAGAGCGAACTAGTCGCTGAGTGGCGCAGTTACAAGTAGATGAAGGAGATCCCATAACAGACCCTCAAAAGATAGTAAACATGTTAGCGGTGCACTATGAGAAAGTATACACCTCATAGATTACCATTACAGTCCAAGAGGCACAGGCATTCCTTAGAGATATTAATATGCCCACACTCACATCAGAAGAAGCTCAAGACCTTAAAACAGACTTCACCACAGACGAATTAGCGTTGGCCATAGGATCCATACAATCAGGGAAAGCCTTATGTCCTAATGGCATACCCATTGAAATGTACAAGAAAACCGTTGCACAAGTTACGCTACATCTCTTAAGGATGTACGGCGATAGTCTAAAAGTAGGAAAGCTCACCAGAGACCAACATATGGTGACAATAGTAGCCATTCATAAACCCGGGAAACTCGCCATGGCCTGTGCGTCATATCGGCCAATATCGCTGTTAAATGCAGAAGCCAAAATACTAGCTTAAACCCTAGCGGCCAATACTTACACCCCATCTCCATAAACTGATACATCCAGATCAATCCGGCTTCATGCCGGGTAGAAACACAGCACTTAACCTAAAACGTTTACATAGCGTATTAGCTCATACTCCCACTATACAGGAGAAAGCTGCAATCCTCTCCTTAGATGCACGCATGGCCTTTGACATGGTGGAGTGGCCCTTCTTGTTTGCCGTTCTGAGACACATGGGCTTTGGCCCTAAGTTTTGCGCATGGATTCAGCTGCTTTATACAGAACCTTTAGCACATGTGGTAGTAAACGGTCAAATTTCAGCTAATTTCCCCCTTGGATGCAGCACACGTCAGGGCTGCCCCCTCTCACCACTTTTATTTGCTTTAGTGTTGGAGCCATTAGCTGCCTGAATAAGGAGAAACCCTGTCATTCAAGGCCTCAGAGGGGCAGAGGGATGGGATGGCCGTATATCTCCATATGCTGATGACATATTACTGTATGTAGTCTCCCCTAGAAGCTCTATCAGTAGGCTCTTAGACATATATAACGCCTACGGCAAATTCTCTGGGTATTTCATTAACTTGGCTAAGTCACTCCTCTATATCTTACACTGTCCTCCACCACTGCTACCAAAGGAGTGTACTATACAAATTACCACTGGCTCCTTCAAGTATTTGGGAATATATGTCACCATACGGCCAGAAGAATTAATGGCAAAAAACCTTGTGGAACCCCTACAAAGGCTTCGCCGGGACACAAAACACTATGGATGGAGTCATGGTGGCTGAATGGGCGGCATATATACATCGGGGATGCCCAAGAAAAAGGGAAAGAATATGGAGCAAGTGGAACACTTACAGAGGGAACATTTGTGAACCGCCCGAGTGGGATCGCTGGAGATCTCGAGTTGAATATTAAGAGTGTTGCACTGTATTAATCCTATTTTGTACTAAAACAGCAAGGGTGTCACACCAATAACAAAGCGCTACAATATTTACAGAAGTATGTCCTAATGTAGATGATTTTATGAACCGTCAAAATGTTATTGTTATGTGTAATCTAATAAAAATTAATGTAAAAAAAAAATCCATTAAGTATAACCAAACTGCAAGACAGCTAAAAATGGTGTGTTTGATGTACAAGGTCTACTAGTACATTGTATAGTACCTATCTGAAGAATGGATTTGCTGCAGCACCCTTTTGTTTTGCAGCAACCAATCGTGGAAATCACTACTTTGAAAATGTTGATCACAAGGGTCAACTTTGAACAGAGTCTCCAGCTCCATGCTGTTTCTCTAATCAGTCCACATATTATTCATAATGGAAGCAATTCTTTCCACTGGATCATTAGTTCCTGTCAGACATAAGGCAAACTGCAGGCCAATGTTCTTAAATGCAACATTGTGGTTTTAGAACTGGGTGAAAATCGATACCCACTGTTTCTCTGCAGGTTTTTTCTGATCATTCCATTCAGCGAGTCTATGTGCTGTGTATTTTCGTACACAGGTGATTTTGTCAAAAAGCTAAATTTCATCTATTTCAAATGTGTTTGATACTGGTTATACAAATAGCTAAGATATTTATAAATTATCCTAGACAGGAACATTATCAAGAAGGATCTGAAAAAAAGTGTTCAAGTCACAAAAATATGGCCCTCACCCTTCCAAGTAATCAATACGGCTGCTGTAGAAAGCACACACAGTTACACATTTGTGTTTCTGATGAGCTCTTGTTTCTTCAGGGAATTAAGAAGCTCCTTCACCTATGGCTTATCTTTCCTTCGATTTCTCTATAAATCGTGTCATTTTTCTTGCAATATCTATGGCATTCACATGCTACTTTTCCATTCCCTTAATTGCGTCACTAAAAGAGACAGTTGACTGCGCAAAAATCAGACCCAGATTTCAAAAGGAGGGTTTTCAAAAAACATGACAATTGCTATTGGGGGATTTGCTTGGGACATAAAATAAAAACATAGGGCTCTGTCAACTGCAGGAAGTAGGGAAAGCCAGTCAGAGTTGCTAGTATTTAGGAATTGTTGACAATTTAGATCAACAAACTCACAAAATTCTTTCAGTTCAGACAGCGTATACGTGGAAGTATTTGTACAATTTTAACACAAAAGATTCTATAGCCATAGGCGGCCCACCAGCAGTGGTTTGCACTGCATTATAGACATATTGTTGATGGTCACCTCAGCTAGGCCTACCAGTGCAAGGGGTTCGCCCTTCTCTGCACAGAGTCCTCAGACCAATAGGAAGAAGTTGGCACAGAAACTGGAATAGAAAATACAAAGTTTAATAAACCTCATGAGGTGGAACTACATTCACACAGCACCCTTCGGTGTTGAGTGAAGTAGCACACTGAACAGAAGAAGCATGGTCCTTTTATACCCACACAGGGGCTGAAAAAGGCGGTACAAGTACACATGAGAAGAGTTATGCACATAGATGGTCATACAGAAACTGCACAGTCAACAAGTAGGAGGAGTAATAAGTTGCTGACATCAGTTAGAACAGGCTGACAGTTCTATACTAGGAACAGGTGCATTCTACTAGCTAGGCCCATTTGAGCATGTGCAAGACCCTGGGAGAGGGAAACAGCAAATGGCCAGCACATAGCTAACTAAAATGGCTGCCAAGTACAAAATGGCTTTCAGCTCATGCAAAGAGATTAATGCAATCTTCAACAGACGGTCCTTTTAGCATGAGCTAAAGACATTTCCCATAATCCAGTAGGAAAACAAAAAATATGCACATTAATTTTTTCATACATTTATCAATATCCTAATTCATTGCTAGGTGGGCATTTCTCATTCTAAATATTGTTAAGCTGGTATGTATAAGGTATAAGCAGGAGTACAAAGGGAACAGAGAATTGGGTCATACAGATAGCAGGAGAGAGTAATTACTATTATCAGAAACAAAACTATTAGCTTTCTAGTCCTAAGCAAATCCTACAACCATCCAGTAAAAACATTTTCAAGGCTCCTATGCATTTCAGTGACCATCAATTTCAATATCAAAATAGCCAACAGTACATATCTAATAAAAACATTTTCACTAGACTTTTCCAGTGTTTCCTTTATGAGGGCTAGAGTATTAATCAAGGAAAGGGTAAAGTAACATTTATCAGCTGCTCAGATGAACTTTTCTCTCGCAGAATAAACATTATTCCCAATACAATTATGAAAGTAGTCAGACATATTATTACAAAAATGATCCTGGATCCAGGGAACCAGGAGGACCACACAAGACCATGATAATTAGGACGAAGAGCTGCAAAGGGTTGCTCCTCCTCAAAAATGGGACGACCAATGGGGTACATTTTCAACAAAAAAGAAAAGGAAGTCCTTGGGAAATTAAAGCCGCTGTACAACCAACCAGAGGAGAGTCTTCTCCCTGTGTCCGTTTGAGCCTCACAGGCAGGCTCTTGTTGTTCCCACGGTGGAGCTGCACGACTCGCAACTCAGGAATCATGGCCTAGTTTCAAGGGAAAAGTTTCTTTTTTCAGGATAGGGCAATCACCCACCAGGGCAAATGCTCTCAGCGATCCTGTCCAGTGTCTCAGGCAGTGCACCAGTTTTCTTCATTTCAATCTAACAGGCACCAGAGACACAGCACCTGTACCCTGAACTCAAGTCCTTCCCTAACTCCTGTATTGCTCTGCTGGCACACTGCTCTTTCGTTGGGGCCATAGATTGCATTCAGTGTGCCCAGGTATCTCTTGACCAACAAAGGTGAAAACTTTACAGTCACTTTGGGACCAGGATTCAGAGGCCTGATGCTAGGATCTCTGAAGCAACCCTTGTTTCAAAGGGGATTACCTCAAGCAAAAACTTTCTTGCTGATCTGGTCGGTCTGTGACTCTCGGCTGGGCATCAAAAACTTGATCCACGATTTCTCCTTTCTGATTTGTGACCCCGTCTTTCGCCCATGACAGTGGCAGGGGTACACACTTCACATCCCAGTGCTTCCGGCCTTCTACCTTCACTGAGGTCCTGGTTGCCAGCAATGCCTGTGCTGGTTACCTTCACTTTGACTTCAAGCTGGACTGGTGTTGACTCTCCAAGCTGGATCTGATGTCCGTGCCCCTCTGGCAATGGTTGTAAGGCAGCAAATATCTATTGGTGGACAGAACAAAAGGTCTTTAGACAAGGCACAGAAATAATCTATCAACAGAGAGGATAGTCTCAGAATACTTCCTAGTCTAGGGACGCCCCATATATTAGCAAGGCACCCAAGAACCACTTTCATCTATGTGAGAGTAAAAAAAAACAACAGCCTCGACCTATTGGCAAGTATAAAAGGAACTCTTTGGTGAACTGACAAGAGTAATACGTCACCCAATCCCAAGCAGCCAAGGAAGTCTGTGTTTATTTACTAAATTCTGAGGAAAAGAGAAAAACAATACAGACATACTCCAAATCCTTACATCTGTATATTCCTATCTTAATCATCTAAAGACCCTCAAGAAAAAAGGATATGTTCTACACTTTTACTCATAGACTTTGCATTACTTGTACAGGACTGCAGACACTTCTAAAATGATTTCTCTTAATAAAAGCACCTACATTGTATGCTTAGGACCATGCTCTCATGTTATAGGAGCAACAGGAAAATCTAAAACTGCTACTTTAACAGGGATTCCTATTACATAAAGAACTAAAAAACTTCAACATAATGGGTACATTTTCTCCAGCAGAACATCTTGTGACACACAGACTCCTATAAAACAATATTTTCCTAAAAAATGTTTGCTAAGGATCACATGGACATCTTCTCTGCATTCTATTTTTCATAATCCAAACTATGCAACATCAGCTCTAGTTAGGACTGTCAGTTTATTTACACAGACTAGCTAATAACAACTATCAATGCCCTTGCAAAACTGTATGTAGCATGAGAATAACAAACAATAGTGGTGTTATCACCTGAGAATTTTAGAACAAAAACTACCCACAGCTAGTTCCCCTTAGAGATCAAATAAGGAAACCACAATCTAGACTACTCATCCTTTCATAATTTCATCAGACAGGATGGGCAGTAACATAGCAAATTTATTTATTCATTTTATTAATGCTAATAATGTTTAAAACAGTATTACTGAATAGCCAATTAAATTTCTCATGGCTATTTCACAGACAGTTTAGACAGGCACAAAAGAAATTAAGAAAAAGAGAGAGAACACATACATTTGACTACCCTTAATTTATAGAGGAGCTAGCCTACTCCCCCCATTTTTGACAGTAGGAAACCTGTAACAGGTTTCATTCTGTCAACACTATCAACCCCAATTTGTAGCAACTGAGCATAAACAAACTCTGAGGAGCTAACTAGCACATTCAGCTAGCTAAAGAACATATTCCTTTAGCAAATGTACAAGTGTGACACGAGGGCACATGAATTCAAACTAAATCCCATTGCTTCCTTAAATCAGCCCTGAAAGCATTAGTGCTATCCATATGACAGAGCCATTGTCTTAATAAAAGCTGACATATACCATTATTATTATGCAATCTATTCATGTGAGTGAAAAAAAACTTGCTTTTGCCAAAAAAGTAAGCAAAACCTCTTTCTGTCCCTGCCCTGCCATTTCGTCTTTCAAATGTCGAAATGTCAAAGCAAATGTTGCGCTGAGCCCTGCAGGCTTCTAAATGTAGGACTTCGGCCTTTAACCTATGCAGCTGTATCATCCTGCGTGCAAGGTTTTCATGGGGGTGTCCCAATTCAAAGTGACCCTGGAAACGGAAAGAGCAACAGCAAAACCCACTTCATTCCTGTCTACCAGCAATTCAGAGGTAAGCTTAATAACTTCTGCAAGTTTTTTTGTACATATTTATATTTGTAAGCAGTGTGCCAAGTGCTTGTCTAGCAGTATAGATGTCAGCTATTCATTCCATGCTTACATATGTGTATTTACTGTAGCCTGAGGCAGTTTAAAAGCTGCTCTGATTGGAATAACCTCATTTAAACAGTGAATTTTACTCAATTTCGACTTTGATGTTTGGGGCACTTAAAAATGAATATCCTACAATGTTTTTGCATAATAGTCATCCCCAGAATGTCCCCTACATATCCCAGAGATGTGGCATCAGAAATGTATGATGTATACCCTTATAAAAATGAGTTTTGTACGCCTGGGTAAAGTGACATTTCACATGTAAGTGACCCCCTATTGCTGTATAGCATGGCTTAAATTCAATTTGGATGCTAGGAGGTCACAGCATCATTATTAGGCATTATAAATATTACAAAACGAATTTAATGCACCTATTTTAAATAACATTTTTTATATAATCAAAATAATTTTTTTTTTTAATAAATCCAATCATTTTGATGAGTCCACATATGAAAAGAAAGCTGCATCCCTTGCCTATCATATTTAAACGCATTCATTCATAGCCCTAAGAACAGAAACCGAACTTGAAAGTCTGCGCCACTTTTAAATGAAGGACAGTCATTATTATTTAACATCAAAAACCACTCTTATCCTTATTTAAAAAGGCATTAAGAAAATAAATCCCTACTGTCAATCTGCCCCCTGTTTATCAAAAATAATGAAACTATATTTCTAACTTTTAAAACAGCAGTCTGAAATGCAGGATTTTACACTGTTTTTGACTCCAGCTGTTCTCTGTGGCCGGAGTCAGAAATACCCACGTGCTGACACAGCTGCTTGACACGTAAAGGCGTCGAATTCACACGCCTTTCAAGTCAGCCTTTCCACAAATCTGTCGTTCTGTAATGTATTCAGGTCTGCAACAACCAACTCACTCAGATAATGTGAATGCCTGTTAATACCTAATACAGAAGGATAAATGCTGTGACATTTTGTATCTTAATTTATCTATTGCAAAACACACAATTTCGTTTTTTTAAGCTTTTTTATTCCTATTAAATGTGGATTCTAATGTTATCTTTAACATTGTGGCAATTTGCACACATCTATAGTGTCTTACTCTGTCAATTTAATGATAGCGTGCAGCTATTTAGCATATATTATATAATTCATTGCTGGATTCTTTTAAAATGTATTTCATTTTAATGATATTTGGCATAACAGAATGATGACAAAAAAACATTGAGCTCATTCCAGACATTTTCAAAACGGTGTCATATACTCAGAACATATAATACAGGGCACTTAAGGCTAGCCATTCTTGCACCAAGAGACCAATCGCTACTTACAAGTACCACTAATGACAAACCACAGACATTTAAACACACATTTAACCCACAGATCAACACTTAGGACAGAAACAAAAGACAGCCCACAGACTGTACTTAAACCAAACCATTTGTAAATACTAGTTGTAAGTCATATTCACTAGATTTGGCTGGCAGAACACCAAGAAAAAAAACGCTCTGCATATCACCACTTATGAATGTTACTAAGTGCACAGACCAGGATCCTTTCTATGTACATATTTAGTTCCTCGGGGTACTAGTCACCAAAGAAGAAATACTTTTTTATACCTAAACCTAGTTAAGTATCCCCTCTAGGGGAGCCCGCTAATTATATACAAGTTTAAAAATGGTACATCCAAGAAAGCAACACATTCATAAATTCACCTGGGGGAAAACAAAAAGACCATCACGCATGTGCTTACAATTAACTGCTTTGTTCTTCAGCTCTAATGCTTTCACATAAATGTTCTTTCGCTGTTCTTTTTCAATCAAGGCTTGCTCACGCTTCATTCGTTCACGCACTTCTTTCTCCCACATTCGTACACAATCAAACATCTCTTGCGTAGTCTTTCGCTTAAACATACATTGTTCTACATACTCAATCTTTCGTGAATCAAAGGACCCATACATAGGCCAACGCAACTCAGGATCCTTACGAGTGTATTTATTCCATAATGCGCTGTACATTATAGAAGAAAGACCATACTTAATCTACATATCCCTATTAGGCGTCCCCTCCGGGGGCCAGTTGTGCTTTATCTAGTCTCAAATTGGTACCACTATAAAAGCAACACATCCTATGAAGTGTGCTAAAAACAGGCATGCCAAAAATAGTGCAGAATATGCAGTATTATAATCAAAGTAGCACTTAAGGTACCTTTAGTACGATGTGCCGTTCAAATCAATTCAAATAGAGAAAATTCTCCTCATTACCTGCCTATATAGATTGCAATCCATATATAAATCTCATAACAAACCAAGTTGGCCAACACCAATTCCAAAATCCAAAAGCCACAGTAAGTGTTACTAAACTACCTTACCAATCCCAGGCATCAAAACCAACAGCAAGCGCCACAGAGGGACACTTACCAATCACTTGGTGTCCAGGTTCCAACTGCCAAGTTCTAAAATCGACCAAATGGTCACTGCACGGCGAATCAACAGAAGAGATCTAAGTCGAGGACCGGCACCACCTTGATGGTCAGATCAGAAAGAAAGGAAAAACGCCGTGGTTGCCAAGACTCGGGTCTCATCGGGCAGCGATCGCGTCCAGAGCGAGATTTCAATCCTTCGTTGCGACCAATCCTTTGGGCATCCGAGTCACCGATGAGCCCCAGTAGTTGGGCGCCAATTTGTTGATGGTGACCTCAGCTAGGCCTACCAGTGCAAGGGGTTCGCCCTTCTCTGCACAGAGTCCTCAGACCAATAGGAAGAAGTTGGCACAGAAACTGGAATAGAAAATACAAAGTTTAATAAACCTCATGAGGTGGAACTACATTCACACAGCACCCTTCGGTGTTGAGTGAAGTAGCACACTGAACAGAAGAAGCATGGTCCTTTTATACCCACACAGGGGCTGAAAAAGGCGGTACAAGTACACATGAGAAGAGTTATGCACATAGATGGTCATACAGAAACTGCACAGTCAACAAGTAGGAGGAGTAATAAGTTGCTGACATCAGTTAGAACAGCCTGACAGTTCTATACTAGGAACAGGTGCATTCTACTAGCTAGGCCCATTTGAGCATGTGCAAGACTCTGGGAGAGGGAAACAGCAAATGGCCAGCACATAGCTAACTAAAATGGCTGCCAAGTACAAAATGGCTTTCAGCTCATGCAAAGAGATTAATGCAATCTTCAACAATATGTGCGCAGCATATTCTATCCCAAGTACTTTATTATCAGAAATACCTTCCTTTTGCTTGCAGAATACATTCTTTCCTGCTCTAACCTTTTCCCCAAAGTTTGAGTTTGTATTATCATCACAAAACAAGGCATCTTTTTCTTTTTAAGCAGATTACACTTCTCAAGGGCTTGGTACAGTTGCTCAGAGTATCACAGATGTTTCAGGAGAACGGAGGTAGACTCTAAAATCTTTACTTTAATAGCCTCAAAGTACTTGAAATACCGAATGACAATTGGTATTAATTTAACTTCTTTCCAGTTGGTAGCATCAATAGACACAGATATATAAGCAATGTTATTCAAGTCAGAATTTAGATCACTGATTGATGAGGAGCTAGTATTTTAGCAAACAAGGCTTCTGTTTTGGTGCAAGCACAACACAACTTTTCATCATACAGCTTCCAAATCAACGATGATGTATAATCTATTGATCTAAAACTGTAGCTGTGCTTAATGAGATTATTCACTAATGCACCTTCAGCAACAGCTCCACTGAGTTCAGCTTATCCAGGGGCCCCCTTCCCCCACAAAATTGGTATTGTTAATGATGTTGCTTGGAGATTTGACCCATAACTTGTGTTATTATTTCTGCATGTGCTCCCTTATATCTGACTTTCCACTGTGGCTTACGGAGAATGTAGATTTTCAGATTTTGCAGAATGCATTGGCATCACTGTTCACGATCTTGCTCAAAAATGGGAAAGACCTTTGCATCTCGTTGCTGACTGAACACTTTCGATTAGGCATCTCTCTGGTAGCTAGCTATCCTTTCTGTTAATGAATTTGGAGAAAAATAGTCACGTAAATATGGTGCAACCGATTAAAAAAAATACACCTTTCAAGTACAAAATGTAAGTGTGGACATGTTTACACACACTAACAGTAGAATTGTGCATTACTTCTTGAGTGTACAATAGTACTACCAAGACATCATGGCTGCCCAAAGCTCCTATTCAAGTTACAGAAAACACATTTTTCTTTTCAAAATATCTGTAATGAACCTCCAGGGACTAAATATTGCATATGAGTTTTAAACATTTCAGAAGAAGGGAGCACTATTCGGCATTGCAAAAAGCATAATTGCAGCAATTGTCTTTAACTTTGAAGATAAAAATCACATGGAACAGCTCCCAATTTCTTTTTTTACCATTGTGCCAGTTGTGTGGTCATCCTTTTCAATTGGAGATTCTGGTGTCAAATATCACATTTCAGTAAAACGTTGCCACCTCAGGAGCATTTTGGAGTGTTGCTATTGTACAATTGTTAGTTGAGGTATGAGCGATTCATAAAATGGTTTAAGGAGAGGAAATCTGATCAGACAATTGAATTCCACTTAATATACTGGGGTTACAAGACAAAAAGTATTGCGATCCAAGCACAAAAGGAAAGGGTATGTTGAAGCTTTCTTTTGTTCACCTTTGGCTGAGGAACACCATTCAGCTTGAGCTTTTTGTTGTTTCAAGTAACCAAATTCCCAAAAGCCTAACATAATTCAATATTGTTTGACATCAAGATGGCTTTAGATATCTGAAGTTGGTAGTAAGGTGTTCCTGAACAGGGGGGCCCAAAATGTGTCTTGGCCAGAGCTCCACAAGTCCTTAAGATTGCATTGGGAAATGTACAAGTACCTGTCACACAATGACAGTCAGAACACATGGACAAGTATAGTTTTGTAATTGCATTTGCATAGTGCTTCATACACCAATGTAAGAAGTTGAAGATGTTACACAAATAGGACCGATATCGTGGGCATGACACATAAATTGGTCCTCTGAAAACATGGTAATGTAACATATACGGCACTCTCAAACATAAGCATGGCACATGATAGCATAATTGTATTTCAATGGCACTGTGAAAGCATGCACATTACTGTACTATAACTGATTTTGCATACTAAGTGTCACCAATTAGCAGTGAATACGAATGTCAAGAAAAAGGTACCCGGAAAAACTTTCCCTAGAGGTTTGCCACCTAACTGGTATTTGACATGCCAGACCTGCATATTTATGTTTGTGCCAATAAATAAAATAAGTTGTGAAAGGGAGTGAAGTTTGGTGTTTTTCCAATTTTAAAACATACACAAAACAACAAACACATTAAAAAAACTTGTCAAAAATATCTGAGAGCTGTCTAAATAATTTCCAAATCATGGTTGAAGCAAACATTGAATGATTGTTGTGTTATAAAATAAGTGACGTAGTGAACCTTTCATTCAAGCAGCTTAAGTGAGGGCTGATACAGAGCCCCACTGAAACATCATTTAGTTGTTTACAAACCTTTTCTGTCTTGTGTGATGCAGACAAAATGCTTATCAACAATACTGTTAGGACCCTCATAAAGTGCAGTAGTGTGCATAAAGTGAGCATGCTGAAGGAGCTACTCCAAAGAATCATTCTCCAAGCAAGGTGGTGCGACTAGAGCCTCCATTTGCAAAACAGGCTGAGGTGAGACAAGAGCAGCCTGCAGAGATCTTTGTGTGCCCTCATTTTTCAGAGGATTGTGGAAATATGGATTTTTCTGGTCAGTTATGTCCCCTATCTTGGACCCCAACGGTTCTATGTGCATGTTACAAGTACATGTATGTTCCCTCCAGTTCCAGTTATGAAGACGCAAATACATGTGCGTCCACCGTCAACATGTCCTCTGTCAGATCCGCCATGAATAGGCCGGATATTCCATTCCTAAGTATGAAAGGCCACCGGCTTTATATGGTTCACTTATGCCATTTTTCAGTCCAGGCAAGTAGGCCCTGATTCTGTCATCAAACTTTTCTTGCCTTCTGCCTCTGAAAGCTCCAGTCTGAGCCTGCATCTGTGACCATGAACTTTGTCTCATTCTCTGCGCGGCTCACGAAGCCTGACATCAGCCTGCTGTCTGCCAAAAACTGTATTTCACCTTCGAAGTTATCTGCTCCGTTCCCTGCCCGATGCATTCCTGTCTAGCAGTTTAAGTAAACATTCTTCCAGCTACCGAGCAAAGGCTCGGCTTCTCTGTCTTTACGCAAGTAATTCATAGCCAAATTACTATGGAAGATTCCTGCCCTCGCATCTAGTGTAGACACTTAGACGCTTGTACACGCACTAACAGTCAGTATAGTCAGTATAGAATAAGATTCTACTCGAAGAGACCTCTCTTTTGGATAACTTAGTTCTTTAAACATAGGATGTTAGATATGATTTGGGATTAGGTTGACTTGACCCTCCAGACTTCTGTCGCCACATGTAGAGCTAAATGTCAAGTCCCCTCCACCCCCTAGCTGCACGTCAATCACACGTCATGCTGCTGCGCGCGCATCTCTGCCAAGTATTTCTGCTGACATTGCGAAATTATTTCATAGGTCCACCCATATGTGACATCATAACCAATGACGTTTTCCTTGTTACACCCAATTACGCCTCCTTCAGCTACGCATGCGCAATGTTATCTTTGCTATCAATTGTTACGCCTCTTGTATTGGCCTCACTGTAATGCCTATTGTATAAAAGTAATTGATTGTCAATAACGTATGTACTTCACTTCCTGAACCTTCGTGGTGATGGAACTTGGAGCAACCGATTATAATCGACCATTGGAATAAAGCCCATTCCGAACCTCTAATACCACGGATTCTGCCTCTTATTTACTGAGCTATTTTATTATGTTTCTGTATCAAATTAAGTCCCGGTAATTAAATTATTTACCACATGAATGGCGCCCGAATAGGGACACTTTCTCATCTCACGCGCCGGCGGTGCGTTGCAGGCCCGGTCTCCTGCCGCAGCTGGACGGACAATAACGCGTACCAGCAGGATTTCCTGTATCTCCCTCCGGTCAAGCGGGGGCGACTGAGGCTGCGATCAACACCCAGACGAGGCGGTGAGAAGTGCGAAGTATCCCGACCAGAGCCTAGCTGAGAGAGCAAGATCCGAGGTATACAGAGGCCCACCAGTTTCCGAAGTCCCAAGTCGAGTCCAGTGTCCGAAGTGTTCGAGTCGAGTCCAGTCCGGTTCAAGTTCAGTTCAGTTTCCGAGGCCTTCCGTTCCGAGCTACCCGGTGAGTACCATTACTGGGGAGGCGTTCTGGCGTGCACATAAGTTGTGCCGGTCCAGACGGGTTTGGGTACACAAATCCGGTCTGCACTGTTTCAGCAGTGTATCTGTACTGTTTAGCAGTATATCTAGTATATCAAGTATATAAATTCAGAATAATTCAGTTCAAGTCGAGTATTATGTTTAGTGATTAAGTTTTCCTTAGATCGTCATCATCATTGTTTGCTCATTTAAATGTTAAATGTTAAATGTGTTAATACGTTCTGCATATTGTGGTATGAATGACTGTTCATTATCGTGTTTATTGTATTAAGTTTGTTCAAAATCAAGTATCAGATCAGTTCTCAATATGCCGCTCTTTTCGAAATTAAGACAGATCACAACTAGAAAAGGGGTACTCGAAGAAGCTGTTCCTATTCCTCCTAGGGACACTCCAGGGTACTTCATGTATCATAAACACGGCCTAGATGCTATATTATTTCTTGATTTATGGGTAGACTACACTAAGGAATTACCAGAAAGTCAGAGGTGGCCCGCAGCTGGGACCTGGGATGCAGAGTGCATCGTGAAAGTAGAGGAAGAATTATGGAAAAAGAAAGCTAGACAATCACAGAAAGACGCCATTGAATTATGGCGTAAAGAATCGTATAGACGTACAGAAAAAGCACGTAGACAGGAAGAGAAGAGTAAAGAGAATTCAAATGAAGTCCGAGAAAATCTATTAATTGAAGAAGGTGCACGAGTGAAATCAGAACAAGTAGACAGACAAAGACATGCCCTTATGAAAGGTATGTATCCCCTTCTGGCCGAGGGATTACCTAAGGCTACTGCGGGGATACCAAAAGACTTGCCACCCCCATTATTTCCAATAAAAGTACATCCTAAGGGGCATCCTAGAACCGCAGAAGATGTTTTTCTTTCCTCATATTTAGATGACGCAGCTCCCGAGTATGCTAACCCCGCCCCACATAGACCGTCGGCCGGGGAGGTTCAACGCCAAGATCCTGTATCTGTATCTCTACAACAACAAATCCTGACACAAGTTCCGGCAAGCACATCTGTTTCTACATCTGTTCCTACAGCTACTTCCATAGCTGTGTCCACACCTATAGTTGCTGTATCGCGTTCAACGAATCCTTTCACGCCCGATACCCCAGATGGGGCTACGGGAGGTGCTACCAACATTTTTTCTACGCCACCTAGAATAAATAAACTTACTTTTCAAGAATCTGCACATTCACGTACCCCCAAACTCATAAATGCCCGTACGCTTAAGGAACTTCTTATAGATTGTAGATATGACCCTGTGCCCGGAAAAGAGGACGAAATGACCCTGGCATCATTACGTATCAGACGAGCCGCGGTGTATTTAGGGAAGTTACCAGGAATGACTATGCATCTAGATAATATATACCATTTTGTCCAAACAGGGCGAGATTCTGAATGTATTAACAGAGCTATGGAATACCAGAAAGTGGAGATACAGGGGGAACTGTTACGTTTCCTCATAAATTGTGTGATCAGAAATCAAGACCGACCGGGGGTAGACCCGGAAGCAATGCAAATTCTTACCAGATGGAGCCAGAACATATCAGAAGGGAGACATGACAAGCAAAATTGTATAATAGCCATGTGCCGAAAGATCCGTAAAGAAATAGAACGCTTACACGAAGAAAGATTAGCGGTAGACCAGTTCGAACAAAGCGAGGAAGAAGGATCAGGACTGCCCACAGGACAGTCAGAAACTATAGCCTATGTAGGTAGAGGAAGATCTTGTAATAGTACTAGATGTCTTACTGACCCGATACGTCCGATATGTCTAGAAAATAACAGGAATTTCCAAACACCTATAATAAATATAAGGTCCCCCGAGCATTCGTTCCAAGCCGCTGACAAATTACTGCGAGAACGAAGGGGTTATCATTTTCTCGATTCTATGGATGAACAAGAATTAGCCAGGTCAGCCGTTCATTGGATTGACAGTCCCGGAAAGTATGATGATGATACAGTAGCACACACATTTTTGAATCTCACCCCAGATGAACAGCGTTTAGCTGGGATTTATATGATTCAACAACTTCTTATACTATATAAAAGCCAACATTCAGATCCTGGTCCCTTACCTGATATATTGACTGAATTACTCACGAATAGATGGAAAGGTTCAGGTACTAAGCTAATTAAAGAAATACTAGAATCAAGAAAGCAGTACATTCTTTTTATATGCCCAGAACATGTCTCATTGCCCATTAAGGAAAGAACCACGTATTACATGGACAGACAGAATCCCTTACGAGAAGTACACCCAATAAAAGGCGAGGACAATGAGTTTAAACGTGTATATGTATATACGCCCATATCGAAAATAGAATTGTTAGAAATGAAGAAAGTGGTACCCAGTCATGACAAAGACCCAGCGGGTTTTCACCGGGAAATTAAAGACATGTTACTCATGGGAGAGTATACCTATCCCGACATTATGACAATATTAAAGGTATTGATGCCTGCTGGCATTTATGAAAAACTCAAGGAAAAAGAGTGGGAGGTGGGAGACCAAAAGATAGACTGGACAGCATTAGAAAATGAAGAAAAGGCCCGAGATCCAGGTTCGGGGCTTGGGGACAAAACTAAAGCACTACCAGGTTTACTAGTACAGGTACTGCCACGTTTATTAACCACGAAAAAGGAAGACTGGGGTGCAATTTCAGCCTGTAAACAAAAGCAAGATGAAGACACTAGTGATTTCTATGCACGATTCGAAAAATGTTTTGGTATAAATAGTGGTATAAAAGCAAGTAGCGAATCATACCCACATCTGTTTGTGACAAAATTAGTTGAAAATTCTTTGCCCCAAGTGAAGAATAGAGTATTAAAATTCGAGAGTACCTGGCAAGGTAACACCCCATCACAAATGTTACAAATGTTACAGTATCATCACAATAGAATTAGAGAGGAACAAGATCATGAACAAAGACGCATGAAAGACACGAAAATGAAAATGCTAGTCTCCCAGACAGTTCCAGCTGAAGGACATAAAAAGGGTACGACACATTCCAGTGATTCAGCAGGACCTGTAAAAGGGACATGCAACTATTGTAAACAACCAGGTCATTATGTACACGATTGTCCAGTCCTGAAGCGTAATATCGCCACAGGTATTACAAAAGAAAGACCACGGCCATTTAGACAGGATCAGAATGAACAAGGAGCACCGCAGCATGCACAGGCCATGCCAGCTCCACAACAATCTATACAGTTTGTGCCAGCCGCACCAGCGTTGCCTGCTGCTGCCACGCAAACCACGACACGACAGCTGTACCAGACCGCACAGTATGACTATCCTGATTATCAGCGATACGCATGAACCAGCCTAGAGAGGGAAGTTGACTTACCCCTTATCGAGGTCCCTGTAGATCAAGAAGGACCTTATGTACATAGTGAATTATTAGGCCAAGACCGAAAATTTTTACTCGATACAGGGGCAAGTCGAACAACTATAAAACGTAGTGAAGTTCCAGGGGTACCCCTCTCAGGCTCACAAAATATTTCCCTTGGTTTTTCAGGAAAACCTATTGTTAATGAAGTATCACAGCCTCTTCCACTTACGATAGGACCTTTGACCCGAACTACAGATTTATTGCTTACTAAATCATGTCCAGAAAACTTGTTAGGAATAAAAACACTGAAAGCTCTAGGAGCTATAATATGTTGTTCTCCGGAAGGAGTACGATTGTTTTTACGTGATTTTAAAGGTCATTATGTGTCTAGAGACATGGATCCCCGACTGCAGACTTTACCTACACATCTATGGGCACAAGGCCCTACTGATGTTGGTTGCATGAATATTACACCATATCGAGTCACACTAAAGGCAGGAGTGGTACTACCACGAATGCGACAATACAAGTTACCACCAGATGCTGTAGTGGCTTTACTACAAATCATTGACGAGCTCATTGCCCAAGGAGTGGTTGTAGAAACAGACTCCAATGTATGTAATTCACCGATAATTCCGATTCTTAAACGAACAGATCCGAAGGCACCGCCAGTATATAGATTGGTTATTGATTTGCGCGAATTGAACAAATGCATTGTGCCACAATTCCCTGTGGTCCCAGATATCTCGTCATTACTGACAGCTATTGATTCCGAAGCAACATTCTTTACTGTAATTGATCTCAAAAATGCCTTTTTCAGCGTCCCAATAGATCCGTAAAGCCAATATTTGTTCGGATTTAGTTTAAATGGACGTAGCTTTAAATTCTCACGCGCACCTCAAGGATTTACAGAAAGCCCCAGCATCTATAGCCAAGCACTGAAACGAGAACTCGACAGTATCCACATGCCAGTTAACACTGCCTTGCTTCAGTATGTCGATGATCTGCTGATCACCGCTAGAAGCGAACCCGAATGTGAGAAAGCATCACTGACAGTTTTACGATTTCTAGCCGAAAAGGGGCACAAGGTGTCCCCTTCTAAGCTGCAATTCTGTGTCCAGCGAGTTGTTTATCTTGGACACTCGCTGTCCAAGGAGGGAAGGCAGCTTACACCCGACCGCATTCAGTTAATAGCTAACATGCCAATACCCAAGACACAAAAGGAGGTGCGGGCTTTTATAGGCCTCACTTCATATTGTAGGCAGTGGATCCCTCAGTATGCATTTCTAGCAAAACCACTCATTCAGTTGACAACACAGGAGGCAGCCACATCGACTGTTCTCCCTTGGACTCAGGAACATACACAAGCTTTTGAAAGCTTAAAGAAAGCTCTATGCCAAGCACCTGTTTTAGCAACACCATGTTACAGAAAACACTTTACACTCTTTGTTACAGAACGAGAAGGTACTGCGTTGTCAGTACTCGCACAGGAACAAGCAGGATCACACAAACCGTGTGCTTATTTTTCTAGTACATTAGATCCCGTAGCTCAGGCTCTGCCTGCGTGCCTGAAATCAGTGGCAGCGACAGCTTTAGCAATCAGACAAAGCGATGCCATAGTGTTAGGACATCCATTGACAGTACAAGTACCACATGCAGTGGAGGTTCTTGTGAATCGAACGCAAACACAACATTTGACTATAGCAAGACTTACAGGGTACGAACTAACACTGTTTCAGCCACATATAGAAATCAGACGTTGTAACACATTGAATCCTGCCACACTTTTACCTGTAAATGGAACAGACCCACTAGCCCATGACTGTATTGATGTTATTACAATCACGACGAAACCCAGACAAGACTTGACAGATGTCCCGTTGTCAGACCCAGACCTGACGTTGTATGTAGATGGTTCATGTATGAGAAAAGGTACAGGAGAACTAGTGGCCGCTAACGCAGTCACAACAGACACTGAAATCATTGAAACAAATTGCATAAATACCTTGTCCGCTCAAGCAGCAGAGCTCGTCGCTCTGACACAAGCCTGTATTCAAGCCACAAATAAAAAAGTCAACATATACACTGATTCACGTTATGCATTCGGAGTCGTACATGACTTCGGCGTGCTGTGGCGAGAGAGAGGTTATTTAACTTCTCACGGTGCCCACATTCAGCACGGACCCCTCATTCATGCTTTATTAGATGCAATACATCTACCCACTGCAATATCAATTATGAAATGTAAAGCTCATACGAAAGTTACTGATATCATTTCTCAAGGTAATGATCTAGCCGACAGAACAGCTAAACAGACTGCTCAAACTCAAACATCCGACATGACAAAGACAATAGTCCCGACGCCAACACATTGTATGACGGTTAAAGATCCTACTCTTGACGTAATTGATATACAGACACATGCTACACCAGAAGAAATAAAGAAATGGACTGAATTAGGAGGGATCCAAACGGATCAAGGATGGTTGATGAAGGAAAAGTCTGTGTGGTTCCTTCCTGATTCAATGGTCCAGGTTATAATTAACACTGTACATAGTCCAGCACATCTAGGAGAAAAAGCTATGCTAGACAGCATTCAACACATTTGGTTCAATAAACATTTACGAGCTGCAGCCAAACAAAAAGTTCGTACCTGTATGATCTGTTGCCAGTTCAACCCAGGAAAAAGCGTTCCCGTAGAACAGGGTGGATTTCAGCCTCCTGATCACCCTTTTGAAGTCCTCCAGATGGATTATATCCAGATGGAACGATGTCGAGGATTCAAATATGTTCTCGTAGTTGTTTGTGCTCTTTCCCGTTGGACGGAGGCATACCCGGTTTCAGATTACACGGCCCCGACTACTGCCAAACAGTTAGTTCGAGAATTCTTCCCACGATACGGTTTACCACGTGTTGTTCACTCAGATAACGGCCAGCCGTTCTCATCCGAATTAATGAAACACGTCTCACTCTTGTTAGGCTATCAGTGGAAATTCCACTGTGTCCGACACCCCGAGGCAGCAGGTCTCGTAGAAAGACATAATCAGACTCTGAAAATTAGATTGTCCAAAATATGCAGAGAGAAAGGTATCGACTGGGTAGTAGCGTTACCAGTTGCACTCTTTTACACAAGAATGGTAGCACACTCTCGAACAGGGCTATCCCCGTATGAAGTGATCTTCGGCAGACCACCAAATATGTGGGGGACGCCTATACCACGTAAAATAACTGATATTGACTGTAATATGCTGACAGATTACTTGGCTTCCTTGATGTCTGCACTACAATCTTGTCGTTCACAGGTAGCTGCAGCTTTTCCCGACAACACTGAAGTGAAACCCCATGACATAATTCCGGGGGATCTCGTTTTAGTGAGGAACTTTGATCGAAAGACTCAGCTGGATCCTAGGTGGAGGTCGCCTCAGCTCGTGTTATTAACGACAAGGACAGCCGTGAAGATCGAGGGCAGAAAAGGCTGGATTCACTCAAGTCATATCAAGAAATTTCATGGACTACAATCAGATGTGAATACCACACCTCGTGTGTCTTCACCCATTGACTCAAAACTTCCTTTTGTTGAAAAAAGTAATTCCGAACATTATAAACTGAAACTCAGGTCCAATCAGTCGAGCAATTTGATTGTTTAAGTCCTCTCCAAGGTGAAGCGGTTGAATTGTCTCTGACATGTATCCCTTGGACCTGAATAGAGAAAACACCCGAAAAATGTTGAAACGACAGGCGTACTGTAAATCACTGCGTAGTCATTGCATAGTGACATTAATAATTTTGTTTTTCTTAAGTCTTTTGATAATTACTGCAAGTATATTGTTGCACATATATTATCCTATTTCTAGACATGTTTACAATGTTACTGCTGAACATTCTTTTAGTGAATTACCTCCGCTTGAGTTGTCTTATAGATTTGCGCTGCGCAATAACACGTTTATTAATATGTTACATCATTCCCATCAGGTTAGCAATGCTACAAATTGTTGGATATGTGGCCGACTCCCTCCCTATCAGAATTATAAAGGAATTCTACCTCTCTTTCCATACCCGTTCACACACAACGGCTCCTGTGGAGCATGGTTTAGCTTAATCAATTCCCTAGATTCGAATTCTGCAGTTTATCAAGATAACTGGGTATGGGGAAATTTGAATTTAGTTTTACTTAAGGTCTGCTATCCTAACAAGGAGGGACTTCCCAAAAGAACAGGAACTGATCTAGAAAATGAAGTATATGGATTAGGTAATTTCACGCTTAATCTTATGATCCTAAATGTCGAATCCGAAGTCACTCCAAGTTTGCCCGCCATGTCAGTATTTTCAGTAAAAGGTGAATTATGTGTAAGAAAGAATGGTTCCATACATATGGGCCATAGTAGATGCACCTCTATAGTAGAATTTAGTGATCAAGGCAAGTCTACATTTAGAGCTTCCCGCCATTCCTATTTCATATGTGGTCAGACGGCATATGTACGTTTGCCTCTAGATTGGGATGGTACCTGCTACATTGGATTTCTTTTGCCGCCTGTTTTCCTAGCTCCTCCTGATTATCACAGAAATACTCATTTAGTACACAATAGAGTAAGGAGAGATCTCCCGATAGTCGATTACACTGAAACAGCATGGGAAAAATACACAGATTTCAATAAAGGTCTCTTTCCCTATATAGGTACCGTTACTAATAGTAAGCTGATACGTAGATTAACCAGAACCCTTGAAGCAGTAGTGAACGAAACTATTTCCGCCTTAGGCAATTTAACAGAAGAGCAGTCTGCTATGCGGATTGTTGTGCTTCAAAATCGTCTTGTCCTTGACGTCATCCTGGCCGATAGGGGCGGAGCTTGTAGGGTCATCGGATCAAGCTGTTGCATTTTCATACCAGAAAATTCGCCATCTGTATATAAAGCCATAACCCGCCTTCATAAGATTGTAAGCCAGATACACCAGAATCCAGGCGCCTGGACTTGGTCCGGTTGGTTTTGGAGTGTATTATCTACCTTTGGATGGAAGGTCCTATCTTTCCTAGGTATTGGCCTTCTCATACTATTCAGTTGCTGTCTATGTCTACAATGTGGACCAGCGATCTGTGGTCTGTGTGCCACATCGTGTATTCCACCACCAAGATCTCATTCGTCTCAGAAGAAAAAAGAAGAACAAATGATGCTATATGAACAGATCAATGGATTGATGAAGATTGATGTCTCTTGACGGGCAAGTAGGGGACAAGGAGGGAATGTGGAAATATGGATTTTTCTGGTCAGTTATGTCCCCTATCTTGGACCCCAACGGTTCTATGTGCATGTTACAAGTACATGTATGTTCCCTCCAGTTCCAGTTATGAAGACGCAAATACATGTGCGTCCACCGTCAACATGTCCTCTGTCAGATCCGCCATGAATAGGCCGGATATTCCATTCCTAAGTATGAAAGGCCACCGGCTTTATATGGTTCACTTATGCCATTTTTCAGTCCAGGCAAGTAGGCCCTGATTCTGTCATCAAACTTTTCTTGCCTTCTGCCTCTGAAAGCTCCAGTCTGAGCCTGCATCTGTGACCATGAACTTTGTCTCATTCTCTGCGTGGCTCACGAAGCCTGACATCAGCCTGCTGTCTGCCAAAAACTGTATTTCACCTTCGAAGTTATCTGCTCCGTTCCCTGCCCGATGCATTCCTGTCTAGCAGTTTAAGTAAACATTCTTCCAGCTACCGAGCAAAGGCTCGGCTTCTCTGTCTTTACGCAAGTAATTCATAGCCCTATTACTATGGAAGATTCCTGCCCTCGCATCTAGTGTAGACACTTAGACGCTTGTACACGCACTAACAGTCAGTATAGTCAGTATAGAATAAGATTCTACTCGAAGAGACCTCTCTTTTGGATAACTTAGTTCTTTAAACATAGGATGTTAGATATGATTTGGGATTAGGTTGACTTGACCCTCCAGACTTCTGTCGCCACATGTAGAGCTAAATGTCAAGTCCCCTCCACCCCCTAGCTGCACGTCAATCACACGTCATGCTGCTGCGCGCGCATCTCTGCCAAGTATTTCTGCTGACATTGCGAAATTATTTCATAGGTCCACCCATATGTGACATCATAACCAATGACGTTTTCCTTGTTACACCCAATTACGCCTCCTTCAGCTACGCATGCGAAATGTTATCTTTGCTATCAATTGTTACGCCTCTTGTATTGGCCTCACTGTAATGCCTATTGTATAAAAGTAATTGATTGTCAATAACGTATGTACTTCACTTCCTGAACCTTCGTGGTGATGGAACTTGGAGCAACCGATTATAATCGACCATTGGAATAAAGCCCATTCCGAACCTCTAATACCACGGATTCTGCCTCTTATTTACTGAGCTATTTTATTATGTTTCTGTATCAAATTAAGTCCCGGTAATTAAATTATTTACCACAGGATAATAACAGAAAGATAACTCTGGTGGTTTTTGCATCTGGTCTGTGATTTGTCCAGTCAGTTTTGACTCGTCATAAAGTAGCATAGAGGGGTAAAGTCCCTGCTGCTAAGCACACGTATCATGCAGATCACATAGCTCAATGGGCTGCTGCTTTTATCACAAAGATAATATTGTTACTAGCAGTTCAAAAGTTACAATCCTAATGCAGCACAGTGAGCTATGAATCAGCATCAATGAGTTGCATGCAAATTGAAAGGCATGGGTTTAGAACCTTATTGTGTTTTTCCCTCTATCTTTCATTATGCTAAGTCTGCCAACAAGGGTTTGTTTGGGTAATAATAAATTCTTATTAATATAGACAAGCCCAACTATTGTTTAAACCAAGAGTTTGTGGGGCTGATTTACTAACACTTTGCACCATGTTTGCTTCACAAAAGTGTTGCAAACCCAGCCCAAAGTGTTGTTTTGGCATTTCTTTCCAGCACAAATCCTGATTTGCATTGGAAAGTAGCCATAAAATATAATAGCACTATCTACTTTGCATCATGGAGGTTCCCATAGAACCACTAATTGATTTTGACACTAATCTTATAGTGAGGAAACTATTAAACTTTGTTAAAGCATCGTATTTTGTACTGGAAGACACACCCTTCAAGTACAAACCCTATACTTGACATGCACGCAATCTCTAGTGAGGAAAGTATTAAACTTTGTTAAAGCATCGTATTTTGTACTGGACGGCACACTCTTCCAGTACAAACCCTATGCTTGGCATGCACGCACCCTTGCATTATTGTGCACAGGTGTGTGCATTGGTGCAAAGCAGCCTAATGTGTACCACCGCTAAGGACAGAGCCAGATCTTAGAGGATATGACGCTGTTGTACTCTCTCCATTTCATTCAACACAGGAACTTTGGTTACTGTGCTGCATAAACACACAGTAAATGTGCCCTTTTATTTCTCCAGACCAAGCACTCTTAACATATGATGACCACCAGTATGGATGGCATGTGACTCCTACACATCTTATGTAAACTGTTCTATACACGGATTTGTATACTTGAAAAATTCATGGTCTCAATATAAAATGTGTGTGATGTAAACCACCTTGACACCCTTCACTAGGATGAATAGTGCTATAAAAGAAATGAACGTGATAGGGGTTAATAATAGATAATGTGTACCTTTGGAAAGTAGTGAGAGTATCAGTCAAGAATGAAGTCATGGGGTGGCACCAACAAACATTGTCACACCAGGCGCATCCATCTCTAGAGGTGGCGTGGCGACAGCAGTTCTCACTGCAATGAGGAACCTCACAGAGGGTCTCCAACTGCACTACTCACTGACATAAGGTGTATGCCACATTTGTAAGCATATGCTACAATGACACAGGTGACAATAAGGCAATAATTTTCATTTCTCTCTAGGCCTTCAGCTAAGGAAGCCATGTGACACATATATAAACATAATCAGAGATCCCTAGTATTGCCATCTGGCTGTTTGTTAGCTGGCATCACCAGTATTGTGATGTCCCAGCTGATAAAAAAACAAGGAAAACGTCTAAAGCCAGTAGCCCCCCTTTCCCCCGCCTATCATTACATGCTTAAAATTGCAATTATAAGAAGAAAGTGCTTTAAAATGTGTTCTACATGTGCCTTAATGATCCCTGATAGTTAACTAAAGTAAATAAAGACAGAAAGTCAATGTTAGAAATGAAAACAGATGATTTTGTTAAAAGTACCATTGAAGTATCCCGTCCAGACATTTGCAAGAAATATAAAGATATGGTTGCTATTTGTGTCTGGGAAAGATGTCATCACTACGGACTCCATCTAACTTCGAATTGTGCCCAAGAAAGTGTAAATAAATGGGCAGTGGGCAGTATTCTTTAAGATGCAACACGGCACAGACCAAACAACAAAGTGAAAAGTTCACACAGCCATTTAAATACTGATGTTGCAAGGCGTATGCTAACCAGAGGCGCAACTAGAGCCAAATTTTGGGATTGGGGGGGGGGGCGGGCTAGGAAAACAATTCAGGGGGGGTAATAGGCAGAGTGGAGATGCAGGGGCTCTAAGAAGGGGTTAAAAAACAAAAAGCCTCATTAACAAGCAATTGGTCTTTTAAAGACCTGTGAAGTGCTCGGGTGTGGCTGCGTGTGTACCTGGGAAGCTGTCGCAGCCCGGGCTGCCACACACGACCGGGGGGCTGAAGCTCTTTGAGCCCAATGGGCATTGCGCGCCTGATGCTAACCCTTGCAGGCTGGGAGGGCAAGTCTGGTGTGGCTGCTGATGAATCCTGGCTGGAGCAGCTCCGATGTGAAGGCTGTGTCCCGGCTTGCTGGTGCTGTTAGGGCTAGGGAAAGGTTATGCAGGCTAGTTCCACTCCAAGCCCCTTTGGAAGGTGATGGGAGGGAGAAACGCTTTGCTTGTGGCAGTTGCTGTAGTCTGCACGATCAATTTGAGAGGGCAGAGCACTGGTAGCTGGCTGCCCCTGGATCCTGTTGCAGGCGGTGAGCTCTGACTCCAGTGGGCAGAAAAGCGTCGTGCTGTTCACTGGTGCTTCCAAAGATTTGTTGTCCCCAATGGCTGGCACAACATCGCTGTTGCTGAGTTGCAGAAAGAGAAGGAAAATCCTGAGAGAAAATGTCTCTTTTTGAAGGATTTCCCTTCCGCTACAATGCTCACCTGGAATGACGTCACACCAGGACTACACCAGTGTGCATGCTCACCCCAGGCACTACCAAAAAACAAGGACATTTATTAAATCTGGAGAAAAGTGTCAGGACAGTGGGGCACTTCTCCAAAATCCAACTATGTCTGGGGAAATCCAAAATATCAGATCCCCTTAACAGACAGACCAGTGCTGTCCTCTGCCCAAGTTATGCCTCCGATGCACAGTCTTGGTTTGTGTCAGAGTTCACCCTTAACCTCATGCACCTGGAGCAGACCGGGACAGTGCACCATATTAGGCAAAAAATGGGTTGTCCACAGCTCAGGCGGGAACTCTGACAGTTAGCTTTATGCTGAGAAAGCGTCAATGAAAGGCAAAACTGCAAGCTCTACCTTTCACTGGGGTATGGGAGAGACTTGGAGATCCCTCTGATATCCATGTCACTTCCTTGGGTTCCCCTTGGGGGTGCACAAACCTATGTGGTGCAGACAGTGTGCCCTGTAATGTTGCACTGCCTCCTCAAATAACCACAGGACTCCAGGGGTTAAGGATGCTCCAATACTCTTTATTTATCTACACAGAATAACGAGCGCCGGGCTAAGCACGACCTACTCGCTGCCGCGGCTCCGCTCTATGGCGTTCCCGCGATTCGCGCATGCGCATTCCTCTTTCCGCGCTCTGCCCTCGCGCGCTACGTAGTCACGTAGCGTGCGAGGACTAGAGCGCACACTACATATCTCCCTTCTTTTCCATGGCCCAACGAACATGCAGTCCTTACAGTCTCTAGGGTATACACCCTCCTTCTAGCTCAAAGTCTCTGAAGCGGCCAGGCCTCACGATCGCTCTGCCTGCTCGGGTGCGCCTTACCGGGGTGCAGGAATTTCCAGGATCGTCGCTTTCAGCTGGGCTCCCCACCATACCTCGGGGGTCACTCCGTCCCACTCTCTCCGGGCTGCAGCCCTCCTCTGTCGGTAACTCCTCCAACTCCGTCATCCCAGGAACTTCCTGCTCCTCCCAGTTCTCTCCCTCCTTTATATCTCTTCCTTCCGTGGGTTTACTCCCTTCATTTTCTCTTGGATATGTTTCTTGTGGTATTTTCTCGTTCTCTTCCTCTGGCCATTTTAGGATCTTGTTGCATTTCGCCATGCGGTCTTGGGACCACACGTTCCCGTCGCTGAGTAAGGCGGATCTCTCATACACCTCCTTCACCTGTAGAGGTGGACTGTACTTGCTGTCTCCCTTCTTTCTTCGTACAGCTAATTTGACTCTCACCCACTCCCCTCTCTCTAGTGTGGCTTCTTTTACTTTCCTTCTCTGGTTGTAGTACTCCGTGTACACTCTCTGGGCCTTCTCCAGGTTGTGTTGTACTACCGCAGGAGACCATTTGCTGGTGATCGTCTTCTCCCTCCACATTACATTGTCCTTGGTGAAGGGGTGTCTCCCCCTCAGGATTTGGAATGGGCTATACCCCGTGCCTGTGGGGGTGATGCGGTAAGCCCACATCGTGTTCTGTATCTCTTTCTCCCAATCTTTTCCCATCATGATGGCTGCTTGGATGGATCCCATGAGTACCCTGTTGAAACGTTCTACCTGTCCATTGCTCGACGGGTGGTACACTGCGGTGTGTAGCAATTTGATCCCATTACGTTCCGCATACTTGTTCCATTTTTCGGATCTGAATTGGGGTCCATTGTCGCTCAAGATTGTTCTAGGAATGCCTTCTCTTAGGAACACCGAGGTGAGAAATTTTATCACTGTCTCTGCCTCCATTTCCTCCTGTATGTGTATTTCCAGCCATTGGAATACTTGTCGACCAGGACACATAGGTATTGGGGCGTACCTTGGGTGTCCAGCACTGGCCCCAGGATGTCCACTGCCACGTCTTCCCACGGCCCACTCGGTAGTGGGAACTTCCCCAGCGCTGGTCGTAAGGGAACCAGTGTTTTGTCCGCTCTTTGGCACTGGCCGCAATCTCTCACTTGCCTTTCCACCTGAGCGTCCATTCCTGGCCACCAGTACATGTGCTTTGCTCTCGCCTTGGAGTTTACTATTCCCAAATGTCCCTCGTGTAGTATTGCAATTAATCTAGGAACTACCGCTGCCGGGGGAATCACTTTGTCTCTCCTGTACAAGAACGTGCCATCGTTCCCCACTGATAATTCTTCTCTGACTTCATAATATTTCCGGAGTGCCTCTCCTAGACGTTTCTTTTCCGGCCATCCATGTATTATGTACTCTTTGACTTCGCGAATTTCCTCATCTTCTCCATACGCCTGTATCCAGTCTTGCTTGCTTATTACCCTTTCTGGGTCTTCCATTATTGCCACCATCTCTTCTGTACTCCACATCGTATCTGTACTCTAGTAGTTTGAGCGTCATTTTCGCTATGCGTGGTGTGGCGCCTGCATGCCCGCTAGAGGTGAGTACCTTGACTAAGGGCTTGTGATCTGTCTTAAGTAGGAATCTTGTGCCCCATAAGAATTGGCGATATTTTCCCATAGCCCACACCACTGCTAACATCTCCTTCTCAATCACACTGTATTTCTGTTCGGTGGGCGATAGTGTTCTGGACGCGAAGTTGAGTGTTTCCACCGTTCCATCTCTCCTTTCCTGCATGAGAACTGCCCCTAGTCCTTTCTCGCTGGCGTCTGTCGTCAGTATTGACCGGCCGAGTGGATCATATCCTTGCAAAGGCACCGCTTGGCTGATGTCTTTCTTCAGGGCTTCAAATTCCTTCTGTGTTTCTTCAGTCCATTTGTATGGCGTTTTGTCCCTCGTTAGTTGCCTTAGGTGATGTGTTTTGGTGGCAAAGTGTGGCACGAACTTGCTGTAATACTCTGCCATCCCTAAGAAGGACCTCACTTCTTCTTTGTTGTTGGGGGGCATCGCCTTGCATATCGCCTCTACATTTGCTCTTTTAGGGGTGATGCCTTGTCCTCCTATCTCATGACCTAGATACCTGACTGATGTCATCCCCAGCCGGCACTTCTCCCATTCCGCAGTCAGACCGTTGTTCTCTAGTACTCTGAGTACCTTTTCTAGCCTCTCATCGTGGTTTTTCTATCTGTTCCCATCACCAGTATATCGTCTTGAAAGTACTGGACGCCCTCGATGTCCTGGAATAAGCGATGCATCAATTTCTGGAACACCGCCGCTGCTGAGGCGAGACCGAACGGCATTCTGCGGAAATGGTAGCACCCGAAGGGTGTGATAAAAGATGTCAATTTCCGGCTTGTCAGGTGTAGGTCTATCTGGTGATAGGCAGACATCAGGTCGATGGTGGAGAACCACTTTACCCCTTTGGTCTTGGCCAGCATTTCTTCAATGCGTGGTAAAGGGAACTTTTCCACTATGAGACATATGTTCAGTTCTCGAAGGTCCACACATAAACGGACTTTGCCGTTTGGTTTCATCGCCACTACCAAGGGGGCGAGCCATTCAGCGCTGTCTATCGGCTCTATTATCCCCGCCTTTTCCAGTCTGTGTAGCTCCGTCTGCACTGCGTCTTTCACCGCTAGGGGTATATTTCAGACTTTGTGGGATACTGGTCTGGAATTTTCTTTGAGTACTATCTTGTGTGTGAATTTCTCCAGCTTCCCCACCTTCCCTCCGAACACTTTCGGGAATTTGCTCTTCATTTCTTCCAATACCGGCCAGCTCCCTGGCGCTGTCATAAGCACTTGTGTGTCGCCTCCTGGGTCTAGCTTGATCCCTAGATCGCCTTGGTCCATCCATCCCAGTACGGAGGGGCCTTTCTCCGCTATGTACAATTTGCATTCGGCTTGTCTACCTCTGAATTCGAAGGTCAACTTCCTGTACCCCACCATGGGTATCGGTTCGCCTGTATATGATACTGGACGTATGTCTGGCGGTTCTAGTCTTGTTCCCAACTTGGGTTCGAATTGTTCCTTCCACACTGCTCTCTGGATGATGGTGTACGGGGATCCCGAGTCTATTACTATCTGGATTCTCACCCCTCCTATCATCATGTCGCATTGTGGTTTGCGGGTTCTCTTCCCGTCTATCCCCAGTACTTGGTCATCGACACAAAGTACTTCCACGTCTTCCTCGTGCTCTTCTTCCTCCTCCCGTTGCTCTTGCTCAGCGTACTTCACCATGGGTCTCTTCGTCTTCCGTCGACAGACTTTCTCATAGTGGCCCATTATGCCGCAGAACATACACTTTGCACGGAACGCTGGGCATCGTTTGTCCTGAGCTGTATGTGCTAGGCTGCCACATCTGTAGCAATCTCCGTTGTTGTCCCTGTTCTGCTTCCATGTTTGTCCTTGTTTCCCTTTCCATTTCGGAGGTCCTTTACTCTCCTGGGGCGAGGGTTTGCTCCTTCCCTGCGATTCTGCGTCATCCACTTTGTTCACCATGGTCTTCGGGAGCGCCTCTCTTTTTGCCGCTTCCGCACATCTTTTTGTCAATTCCGCTTTCTTCACCATCGCGATCACTTCTTTTAGTGGCGCCTCACTGTTCGCCCACAACTTGTCTTGTACACTCTTGTTGGTAGTATGCATGACGATTTGGTCCTTGATTAACTCATCGTGCAATGCTCCGTACTTGCATGTCACTGCCAGCTTCCTCAATGCCGCTACGTATTCGTCAATGGTTTCTCCCGCCTCTTGTTTCCTCTGTTGGAAATTGTACCGCTGGGCGGTAGTGGGCGTCGAGATCATCCATGGCGTGTTTAAATACGTCATCGTCAGCGGTTGGCCGGGGTTGCGGGCCTAAATTATGCAGGAGTATACTTTTCCTCCTCGCGCTGGGGAATGCTTCTCCATTTTCATCTTCGAGCGCTGCAATGTAATTCTTGAAATATTCCCGCCAATCCTCCCATTTCATTTGGGGTTCTCCTGGTCTTGGCAGGAATGGTATGAGCGCCGTCAGTGAAGATCCTTGGGTGCTCATCTCCCCGCGTCTCCCTGGCGCCGCCCCTGGGCCTCTTGGGCTGCCTGGTGTGTCCCCACTTTCTGGCTGCGCCTGCTCCTGTTGCGCCTCTTCCATTCCCCCGTCGCCGCGTGCTGCCACTTCCGCCAGGTTCTCAGTGGATGGGCCCTATGCCTGCCTCCTTCTGCTTTGTACCGCCTCTTGGTCTCTCTACAGGTGGTCGGTTTACCTTCTTTGCTGCCTCTGCCACGCTCTCTGTGTGTGTTTCTTCCTGGGAGTGGTCTTACTCCTGTCTTCCCCTGTGTTGGCTACTGTTGCTCTGGCCTGTGCTCACGGGCGGTGGGTCCGGACTTCTCTTTTGTCCCTGGTTGTAGATACGTCCCAGTCTCGTCGCCACTGTAATGTTGCACTGCCTACTCAAATAAGCACAGGTCTCCAGGGGTTAAGGATGCTCCAATACTCTTTATTTATCTACACAGAATAACGAGCGCCGGGCTAAGCACGACCTACTCGCTGCTGCGGCTCCGCTCTATGGCGTTCCCGCGATTCGCGCATGCGCATTCCTCTTTCCACGCTCTGCCCTCGCGCGCTACGTAGTCACGTAGCGTGCGAGGACTAGAGCGCACACTACATGCCCCCTGACAGCTTCTTTACCTCTGCACCCATTTCTGTAATATGGCACAGGCACAAAGGCAGATTGTCGATAAAACAATTGCCAAATCAGGACCTTCAGCGACAGAAATACTGGGGAACATTTGTATAAAACACTATAAATAAATTATCACGTTTAGCCTTTGCTAAAATGCTCGAAACACTGCACGAGTCAATGATTTCTTTCCCTTCATTCTGGTGCCACCTAGTGGAGATATGGCTACACGGCCACTATTGTTTGAGAAATGATGCATGCAGACAACTCAAAATTATTCACATCCGGTAAGAAAGTAACTCGAGTGTTGGGGCTGTCGATCAATGGGGGCAGTCGTGACGGTAAAGGGAGGGAAATGGTTCACAGGGAGACGTTAAACCAGGGACGAGTGATGTAACATGCAGGGAGCGATTGAAGTGAGAGGGGGCTGGAGGCTAAATGAGCAAAGGAAGAAAGTTTAAGTAGTAACCAATGCACGTAGGTGGGATGGTGGTGAGATATGGAGGGACTGCGCCAGAGGCGAGCTGCTTGAGGAAAGAAGTTACTTGTGAGTAACTGAGATGGCCGTGGTGTGACCTTCATGGGAGTGACGAGGGAAGTTAGGTGTGAGCTTACTGGGGTTCAACCCGCAGTTCAGGTACTACCATGGACGCATTACTCCGCCATGCTATTGTGCTGACACAGATCAGTTATATCTTAAGACGACATAGGTCCATGGCAAGACCAGGGCTTTAAGTGGGCCGGGTCCTGCCGGTGAGGTGCGAGACGGGTCCCTGTCGGGCTCTCCCTTTTTTGCCCTCACCCTCAAGATCAAAAAAATAATTCTTACCTCCGCAGCAGTACCACCCTTCGCCGCATTTGATGTAACTTCAGAGACTCGTTGTAGTTCTTTCACAGTCCCACCATTTCCGAACTGAAGCATTTTCAGTATTAAATACAACGAAGCTATAGTGTTTGGTTATTTATTTTATGCAACTAACAAGCATTGACAAAGACAATAGTCTTATCTTGTTTTAGGTGTAATGCTGCTTGTTGTTTTTCATATCTGGATGCAATGGTAGAAGTAGAAAAATACCAATCGGGCGGCACACTAACCTAGTACATATAAATGAATGGTCGCGGTAGCAATTGCTTCTATACAGATAATAAATAGTAGCATAAACCAATGTCCTTGTTATGGCATACGTCCAATTTATTCACCATAGAACAGAAGTATGTAATGCAATTATATTCAAAGCATTAGCAGAGGAAGGCAATGCAGTTGCTCATTCATATCACAGTGCAATATATTACAGTGCTCTTGGTGTGAGTAGGAAAAAAGGGGAAGGATTGGGAGTTGGGTAACGTATGAGTGAAGGACAGGGAAAAGGTGTGAGTGACATATATACATCAGTTATACATGGTCTGAACATTTCCGGTCCGTGATAGATCAAATGTTCCTGTAGGTACACATCACTCTAATGGACAAACACTAATTCGTACAATTGTCGCCAGAGTTTGTGTTGTATATGCGTTGTCGACGTTTCGACTCCTAAAGTGCAGGATTATTTGCTATCCTTACGGTGGAGTCTTCATCAGGACTGAACTGAGAAGAGCACTAGGGTAAAACAGCGGGGCATCTCCGCCGTGTGTTTCAAAAGGGTGGGCTTGAGAAAGCTCTTAAATGTAATAAGACCCTATAACGGTGTCTCAATGGTTCGAATATCGATTGGAACCAATTCAAGTTAATCTGTCAGTCGACCGGTTTCCTCATGAGTAATGAGGAATTGCTACCGCGACCATTCATTTATATGTACTGTAATATTGACCCAAGGCCGGTTAGTATTGTTCGGTTACCCCATAATACTTAAATGGCACACTAACCTAAGCACAGATTTTCAGTTTACCTGTTTCAGCCGCGCCCTTAATTACATCCACCACGCCCCTTTGAGAGACCCCCCCACACTTTTTTCATCCCACTTAAAGCCCTGGGTAACACATACATGGACAAGTTTAGCTGTGGGGTGAGAAGGAGTAGTATACCAGCATTGCATGTTAGCCAGTAAAGAAAAGGGTGTAATCATGGTAAGAAGATGAAACACTGGTCAGAAAAGTGAAGGCGCTTGATCAAAGTGGCACACTGCAACCATATTTACATTAGTCTCTGATTCTCACAATAGGCAGTGCTGTCAATAGTAAAATGACGGAAAGTTACTTACCCGTATGCCTAGTTTTCGTTCATACATAGTGATTATCTCCACCCACGAACCAACTTCTCTTTCAAAATAGAAACTTCTCTCTTAACAATAAAAAAGTTTACAAAGTTGAACATATATTGTTCATCTAAAGAAATGTATCTTTATTATTTTAAATTTATATTAAAAATGAAACCAGTACCCGAGTTTAGAGTTTTTTTTAACTTAACAGAGCTTTTTAATTCTTATTCTAAAAGAGAAAATGCAGGAGATGTGGGCAGATGAACATAACTCAACAAAGGTTATTTAAAGCAGCAAGCTGTTTTATTATCCCAAAAAGTAATGTAGCTTGGCTTTATTTCATTTTGGCAGCCCAGGTCCGAATGAGGCAATATTTACATGACTATTTCATGATTCATTCTCCTGGCCCCTACGCTAATGATATTAATTTAATGAGGATAGACATAATAGATAACTATGATTACAGGTAAGCCAGGAAAATGCAGTTATAATAAAATGTTGTAAAACCATTAAGGGCCATACTATACTCAGTAGCAGCTGCCCGGGTGGTACGGGGGGGGGGGGGCGGGGGACGAAGGAAAAAGTCAAAATAATCCCACTTACCTGTGACAGCCAGCCGCCACCTCTCCTCTGTCATCTTCTTCCTGTATCCGGTAAAGCAGGAGGAAGCACCCAGGATCCCCTGCGCCAATACCAACGCTACAATGCAGGGTCGTGATTGGTCTGAGTGCCATGGATCGGCGCTCAGACAGGGATAGGGAGCCTTTGCATGTTCCTCACCAGGCTGTGTAATGTAGCCTGGTAGGGAAGAGGGCCGGCCAAGTAGTCCTGCACACTTAAGGAGTGCAAACCTCTCCTCTCCCTGCTCTGGCCAGCCCCGCCCGAGAGTCACTGAAAACTAAAATGGTAATAATGATACGTTCCTCTGCTTTAGCAGAGGACCTGCCACTGGCCATATTTATGACCCGGTTTGCATCACTCTTGCACCACGCAATGTGGTGCAAGAGCGACACAAACCGTAAGTCAGATTTTTTAAGCCATGCAAAGCCACATTGCATGACTGTGATTTGTTCCAAAAATCTGGAGTAACGCATTGCAGCGCAAATCACTGCTTTGCATTATGCTGCCCAGGGAAGGCGTTACATGGACGTTGCGTGGGTGTTCCCAGGCAACCCGCATGGTTTTTGACGCATTCCAAGATTTACAAGACCTTGTATACCTGGGAATGCGCCAAAAAGATCCACCTTCCTAGGAGAGGCATAGCAAGGAGAAATATATATATTTTTTTCCTTGTTACTTCCTCCTTCTATGTGTGCTGTATTCTGAAGCACACAAAGGAATATGGACCTCATGATTGTTTTATGTGCAGGAAGGGGTCCCCTCCTGCACAAAAACAATGTAACGCAGGCACCCTTGCACAATGGCGCTTGTGTTGGCGCTAGGCAGCCCATAGTGCGCAGGGGAAGTCAGGAATGTGCCGCATGCCTTAAATACAGTGCCTTCTTGCCCATTCCCAAAGATGCCACGCAGCGCAGCATAGTGACTTACTGTGCTGCACTACGCCACTAATTCATAAATATGTCCCATAAAATGTAATTGACCTGGAACCCCCAAGAGACCGAACTCACTTAAGTGTGTGATGGAAAAGAATCACGAAATGACTGCTGCGAAAGAACTAGCCTTCATGTAACTGCACTGTAAAAAGAAAATTATGAGAACGTCCCTGGGAAGAAACAGCAGGACCAATTAAGATTTATTTTCTTCAGTAAATAGAAATCAAGAAGAAACGGTGATCCCCCAGGCTATGGACTGTTTAGATTTGCCAAGCTAGCCACTATAAGACTGTGAAAAATGTATAAATATTGCTTTATTGCAATCATTTTTGCCTTTAATGAAGACTGTGAATGGGGTTCTTTGACCTCGAAGGTAAGGTGAGATGAGGTTCTCCAGCTACAGACAATGTATTAGGAAAGACAGAGTACACAGAATACTGTATGGGGAAAAAAATGACATCGGCTGGAGTATACTAGATTCCTGATCAGCTTGAACCTTCATGTAATCAAAGCAAAAACGTACGTACTGGTCGTGGGCGACCGGACTAAGAGACTCCCAGTTTTTTTCATATTGATACACGCAGGGTTGTGGCGGTGGATACATTCTCCTATTTAGGGAGTCTCTTTGATGTGAAATACACCCGGAGAAATATAGTCTCTAACAGAGCTCCCCTACTAGAAAAAAGTATTATGGCCATTTTTAGCTTTATACAGAAGTTAGGAACAAAACCTATCTCGGAAATAAGAAATGTGTATGCTGCTAAAGCTATCGCTAGTGCTACGTATGGGGTGGGGGTTCGGGGAATGGAGGATATAGACTCCCTCCGGTGTATAGAGGATTTTTTTTTTTTTTTTAAAGAGATTGTTATTCCTTCCTCGTAGCTGTTCAAATTAAATATGCCACTGCGAACTCGGTGTTCCATATCTTTCGGATACTGTCCGTTTGGCGCCTATTTTACTCTGGTATTCAATATGGAGGATGGAGACTGCACCTCTGAATCAGATCGTATTGAGGGACTGCTTAAACTTGGACTTTGCATACAAGATTCCATGGTTGCAGCATATGAAGTGCTCCCGGCGAAATTTGGTGCTTAGGAGAGTTATTTGAGAATCCACTTATCTGTGCACAGATCTGTAAGAGGAGGCTAAAGGAGATTTTTCTATCAAAGTTGCTTTAGATAGAAGGGAGGCAAACAGAAATAAATCCATGGTTAGGTTATATCAAATGTTCCCCCCGCCCCCAATTACTCAAGATGTACATTCTTATTTAGCCTTTGTACAAAACCCCACAACATAGGTTTATGTTGGTAAGGTTTCAACTAAATTATATCCCACTGATGCTTAGTTTTCCGACTAATGCTTAATCAATCAGCAGGAGAACTGTGCTTATGCCCCTGTGATGGGGTCTCAACGCAGACATGTATTTTTTAGCAGATTTTATATTACTCGGAGAAGATTTCTTGCCCAGCTTATACATATACAATTTTAGTCAATGCCACCCAGCACTGTTTTTCATCCAAATGCTTGACAACCCATTGGTGTGCCATTCTTTTGCATACTTTCGCTGGTCCTCTCTGAAGAGTAAGAGATCTCAAATAGATTGTGTTGTAAGAATATGAGCTGACAGTATAATCTCCACTTTGTACTATGAATTGTTATACGATGTATTTTTATATATGATCGACTGTTTTGACAAAGTTTGTTATAACTTTATATGTATATTTGAATGCATACACCATTGAAGTTGCTAGATGTAGTTTGGTACTTTCTCTACCTTTTATTGGATGTCTAGTTTGCGGTTTTGCAGCTTTTATGATTGGACAATAATGTACCGTATGAGCACTTTTTATCATTATCTTAATTCTGATGTTAGCCTTGACTATATCAAGCTTTACAGTGATTGACAATGGCTGTGGGTTCAAGGAATGATAAAGTCTTACAGATCATGCATCCTCTCTTTTATATTTGGTAGTAACAAAATATTACATTAAAAAGGGATATCAAGTCAAACTACAGAATAAGCAAGAGCTAAAAACAAAATCACCAACAATTCAATAAATAGTTGGGAAAAATGTCATTGGTAACAATAAGAATATAGATACTCCGAGATACACAAATATTTATTTAAAAAAATAGATATAGTTTCCTCCAGAAGAAAAATAGTGCCAAATGTGTTATTTTAAAATCTGATTATTTCTTTTACCATAAATTAGCTCTAACAATCTGAACGGAGTCATTTTTGTTTGCCATTGAATAAAACACAGTAAATCTGGAGAGTTACAGTACTAGACACTGCACTTTAGGTACAAAAATAAATATGACCTTGAGGTCTGGAGCAGATATGGCAGTATGATTTTCAAAATAGCCAAAAAGAGTTGTATACTAATCTGGCAAAAGCTTTTGGGTTTGTATAGTCTAACAGCCGGGTCCAAAATGGATAAAGAGAGGAAAAAGTGACAAACACATGAAGGCAATCACCCATCATATTGGTCCGACATCTAAAACAATGATTGGAAATAGATGAAAAGCCTTGTTCATAACTTTTGGGGTTCTATAGAGCATCCATCTTGGAAAAAACCTCAAATCTTCTGAAATGGGTAGTTATACACAATTTAAAGCCAAATAAATATCTTTTGCACCGTTCATTGGGAGTAATACTACAATCTGTTTCTTTTGTAACTCTCTCTAAATGATGGGAAAGCCAATACCAGCACCCAAGCCCGGTGGGAATACTCTTAAATAAAAACTTCAAAATGGTGACAGCCTCATTATCCACAACTAAAGGATAGGACTGAAGTACTCTTCTAATGTTGAGATTAAAGCAGAGTCCTGTATTTTATGACTGGTAGATAGATTCACTTGTTCCCATGTCTTCCAGGACTTAGTAAGTTTGAAATCAGCTAATGTATTAAAACCAATATAGTCCCACTTCTTTATCTCTTTGCTACATAAGACCAAGCTCATATTGACCACAGATTTCCAATAACATGTTAGTCGTCATGTAAGATCATACTTTCTCGAAAAAAGCTCCCTTTTACAGAACGTCAAAGCATAAATTGTCTTTTTGTGCTGGAGCTTGTCAGAATAATGGGTATCCTATACGGCGCTCCTATCCCCTCTCAGTTGCCTGACATCACCCGAGTAGTGTCTTCTACTTCGAGGGCGGCAATCCACTGGACTGGGTGGTACCGTAGAATCACTCTGGAGACTGTTGTGAGAGGGCACATTGCTTGCACAGGTGGCCTCTCTTAAGGGATCCAGTGGTTAGGACAATATAGGGATTTCCAAACTTGGAGATATGTGGTGTGGAAGAGTGGAATGCTGAAGTCCTTTCAGGAGTTGGCATCAGAATTTAAAATCCCATTCTCCCAATTCTTTCGCTATCTTTAGCTCCGCCATGCCCTCCCAGTATCAGGACGCCCTGACTGATGTCCCCCTGAATGGAGGACCCTGGAGTGTAGGCTTCACTTAGGCAAGGGAGGGGTGTCTCAAATGTATCGATTCCTAGCAATACATTCCCCCATCACACTAGATGCCCTGAGAACCAAATGGGAGACTTGGGTTGGAGAACATGACGATGTTGATTGGCGCAATGCGTGCGTGGCTCCTCTGACTCTGGTGATCTCGGCAAGGCTTAGGCTGATACATTTAAATACTTACACCAAGCATACACAACAGATTTGCGGATGTGGAGAGCTGGCCTCTGCAACTCCCCCTCATACTTCTGATGCCAATACTCTCCTGGGGATTTCTTCTACGTAGTCTGGGAATGCCCAGTCTTTCTATCTTAGTGGGAGACTCTCTTTTCTATCCTTTCGGCTGTGATCAGGGATCATATTGTGCTGTAGCCTCGGATAGCTATTTTAGGTATTCTGGAGGATATTGGTGGACTCAGAGGAGACAGAATGCTGGTGGGTCTCGGAACTGTGATAGCCAAGAAAGGCATTGCCCGTCACTGCACTGCAGTGCTGGCACCGCCTGTAGAGGCATGGAGGAAGGGCATGGACTGGTGTGGCAAACTTGAGGAAACGATATATGTGGCAAGGGTATGTCCTAGGAAATTAACCAAAGTGTGGCAGAAATGGTGGGATTATTATGGTCTATCAGGGTAATTACTGGCCAGCTACCTGCGAGCAGCGTTTTGGAGTCTGTTGAGGTGTTTCTAGTTTGGGGGCATAACTGGGCTTATTCTACCTTACATCAGCTATGTTGATGTGTGATGCGAGGCACCTTTATGTATTGCGGCTCACATTTAAATCAATAAAATGTGTTATATAAAAAACTGTTCTTTTTCAGAGACTTGGAAGTTTTTAGGAAAGATGATATTTATATCCTTAGCTCTTTACTCGTTAAAGAGAAAACATAATTATCACAGAAGGTGGAAATTGGACAGATATGAAGACATGATATATTATCTATTAGGGCAGACAGATAATATAATCTTAACTGCGGTACAGCAAGACCACCTTGTTTAGTAGTAAATTAGTAAAGGATATACGATCCTTGATTCTTCCAAATAAACTTGATAATCGGGCACCAAATTGATGGAAATATCCTTTGGTAATCTTAATAGGAAAATTACAAAATAAAAAGTACATAGCGGTGATACAGACATTTCAACCAAGGCAACTCTGCACATAATTAGAGAGGTTGTAGCTGCCATTGGTTGAAAAGCTTACAGTCAGTGGATTTATAGTTAAGCTGCAACAAATCATAATAATTATAAGTGTCATAAATCCCGAAATATCATTGGGTCAGGTGAGGGAAAATCGATCTTGTATCTAAAGTGGAAGATCAGCTCTTAATCTGTTAATGAGAATTATCTATGATATATTGTGATTAATCTTGTAACTTCCAATTACAGTAAAATCATTAGTTTTATGGAAAGCCTGTTGTATATTTGATTTCACTGCTAAAATTGAAAGAATTATATTGTGGAAATGTGTAATATTTTACTTAGCATAAGCGACAGCCATTTTGGCTGTGGTGTCCATTTAGTTTCCTTCGTAATTCTCCCGTCCTCTGCTGCTCGTCTTTTCACTCTGCTTGTGTTATCTATTTTAGTTGACTTCCTGACTCAGCTAAAAGTAATGTACGTGCTGAGGGTTTGTAGCTGCCAGTGCACCTGGTCTCAGATGTTAACTGTCGACCATTTACTGCTACCATAAGCATTTCTGCTCCCCCTCCCACTTTGCTGACCACAGTTATTAATCTGCCCTTGTTTGCTGATAACTATTTCTAAAACTTGTTCTTCCTATTTCTGTTCACATGCTTACATTGCAGAAAACTGGTATAAGAGGGACGACGGCTTGTGAATTCAGTGTACTACCTCCTACAGCACTTGAGAGTGTTGTGTGGATGTGGTCCCACTCATGAGTGATTAATGTTATGTTATGTTATGTTACGCGCTTTTATAAAGCGCACAGCTGCCCCGACAAAGGGGCGTCCCGGCGCTAACCACAGAAGTCCAGAGGGAAGGAAGGAGGAGATCAAGCCACAGGAAAGAGGTAGGTCTTAATAGCTTTACGGAATGTGGTCAAACAGTCCATTGTACGGATTGACAAAGGCAGGGACTCCAGTGCCGATCTCTATTTTGTTGGTCTTTGGACCCGCGGACAAGAGGGTGACCCTGCACCAGTGTACCCACTTTTAGGGACATTTCCACAGTTGGCACCCGACATGTGGGGCCCCATCGGAGACGCGGCCGTCCGAAGGAGTGGTCTCGACGGAGGATCGAAACATTACTGAGGAAGCGCACTGCACGAGAAGACCTTTGCCTTTGCAGGCCGACGTGACTTTTCCAGGTTTCCCGATTTGACCCTCCAGGTGGTGGCCGGTCTCGACCGGGGTTTTCTTTGGTGTAATTTTGAAGTGACCATTAGGTCAACAAAGAGATTGGCAGGTGAGAGTTGGAGACTTCTGTTTGGTAAGGTCGCTGAAGCGGCACTCTTGATTTGTTTGGCCTGGGCTTTTTGTTTAGATTTGTTATTCATTCTTTGCAAAGTTGGAAGGCAGTTAATGTGGAGATTTTACTCCTTTTGGAATATTTGTTTGGAGTAGTAATATTTTACATATATTTATAAAACATGCCTGTTCTCAGCACACCCTGTAGGTGGTGTTGCTGCTCTGGTGGTACCAAAGTAAGCTTGGAACAAAGTCAGCCGGCTCCCCCAGAAGGGACACCTAATAGAGACATGTACGTCAAATATGGTATTTCTTCCAAAATGTACGGTCCACTGTGGAACAAATACACAAAGAAAGATTTCGATCTGCAATGGCCAGTGAATGGGTCATTCGATTTTAAAAAGGTTCAATATGTAGAGCAGTGTTTATTTAAAAGAAAATATAAACAGGATATGTTTGATTGTGTGCGTATGTGGGAGAAAGAAGTATGAGAGAGAGGGAAGAGAGCAGAAGCTATAGCAGAAAAAGAACAACGAAAAACGATATATCAAAAAGCGCTAGAATTAAAAAATAAAGAAAAGAAGGAAAAAATAGAAAAAGAATATAGGGAACGTCGATTAGAGGTAAATGGCCAGTATCCTATTAGGCACCCTCTCTATTCCCTATTTGATACAGCTAAGGATGATTGCATCTTATTAGAACGCCCCCCCCCTATAAACTTCCCACTCCAAGTGCCCCTGATGAGGTTTTTGACGACGAGCACTTGTCTTCAGATGACAAAGAACAAGATAAACAAGATGGGCAACAGACTCGCTCTACTTTGACTAAAGCAGAAAAAGATAAATTAAAAACCGCTGCTAGGGAGGAGGCTCCCCGGCCTCACGCTGCATCGCTCATTGTAACTATGGTTCAACAGTGGAAAAATACAGAGCAATTTTATTTAGAAAAATTAGCTTGGGAGGTAATATTTGATTATAGACAAATTTCTCAGGAACTAGAGCCAGCTGATATAAATAATGATTATAAACGATTAAAAGAGGGGACTTTTCCTTTTTCGAACCTATCTGATATGATTAGACGAGAGGTTAAAATACGAGACGTAACATTACATTTACAAAAGGAGCAAGAATTAGCTAGAAAACAGAGAGGTATAGAAGCAGTTCTAACTCAAGCACAGGATGTAGATGCTCCGGTGGAAGAGGTTGCACTCTGTAGTACTATAGTTACTGTGAAACCTATGCGTGAAGCTGCACCCCTGTATGTTCCTCCGAAGGGTGCGGGAACCAATGATGATAAAACTTCGGATGATGCAAAGGGATATTTTATATATAATTGGGTTTACACTCCTTGGAGTAGAGCTGACGGGATGGCTCTTAAAGCTGCTTTGCCCGGCCCCCGGAAAAATCCTGTCGCCTTCTATGAGGAGGTGGAAGGAGCCATTAGCTCCTGCACTATGACCTTGCCAGATATTGGTATGTTCTTCGGGCTTATTTTGCCTCCTGATATGTGGAGAACGATACGTAAAATAAATGACAATGTAGCATAAGGTGATACCTGGGAACATTTAGAACGAATAGATGCAGAAAGGGAGCCTGCGCAGAAACCTCAGAAGGCGATATTAGATTTCCTAAAGCTATTGTGACTAAGTTAAAGATTCTCATACCCCCTAAGAAAATAGTTTGGACCACGTTAGCGTCCTGTAAACAGAAAACGGATGAGTCCGTTTCTGATTTCTTTTCAAGGTTTGAGGAAACATTCCATGATTTTAGTGGTCAGTCATTGGCGGATGCTACGGGTAGGCATTTGTTTGTCGATGAATTTGTCGCTAATATGTTACCGGAAATAGCTAGTCGCTTAAAGGCCAGCAAGAGTTATTGGACCACGTCTTCCCCAGTTTCCCTTTTGACTATGGCCCAATATTAGGAGTGACAGGAACAGGAAGTGAAACGCAGGGAGGATAAGAAGGATAAAGCTTTAAAGACAAAAGTTATGCTGGCTCAAATATATGGTCCACCATTTATGGAAGGTGGAAGAGGTGGATGTGCAATGTATACACCTGGAGTGCCCCTCTTCCTCGAGCAAATTTGTCCCCTGATCAGTGTGCTTATTGTAAAGAGACTGGGCATTGGCGTTCTGAGTGCCCTCTTTTGCGAGGATCAGCGGGGAAGCGGCAGTATAAGAGGACGCCCAGAGAATTCAGGAAGCAGGGGAGATACAGGAGCTCGCCCCAGATTTGAAGCAGTTGAACAAGGACCAAATTACTCTAATACTTTTGATAGACAAAATCAATATCAAATGTCTGATTATTCTGCTGAAGCCCTTGCGGATTCAGATTATGCATAGGGATGCCTAGGATGGGGTAAGGAACCGGTTGCGGTGCCAGTAGATCAAATGGGTTCCTATGTTGACGCAAATGTCTTGGGATCTATTGATCGGTTTGTGGTTGATACAGGGGCTACCCGTAGTGCTCGGTCCAAAACATTAGTTCCTAGGGCTCCCCTGTCCGGCACAATGATAATATCATTCGATGGAACACCTACACCTTGCCCGCTTTCACAGCCACTTGAATTCGGACTTGATAAATTCACTGCAGCATGTCCATTTTTGCTTTCCCCTACCAGACCGGACAACATTGTGGGTATCGATATGCTTAAATATTTTCGTGCCACAATACGTTGTTCTCCGGAAGGTGTGCGTGTTATTTTGAATGACAATTATCCAATGGTTGAGAGATCTTGCCTTATCAATGAGGATGTCACTCTGGTATCCTTACCCAGTACTTTGTGGGCTAAATCAGATACTGATGTGGGTCAAATGGTTATTCCACCTGTACATATTCCAGTAAAGGAGGGTGTTTCATTGCCTCGACTGCCCCAATACAAAATATCCCGAGAAGGTGAAGAAGCATTAGCACATATTGTTCAGGATTTGATTAAAGTAGGGGTAGTGTAAGAAGTCCCCTATAACACTTGCAATAGCCCTATCCTTCCTATTTTGAAAAAAGACATTGACACTAAAATCTACAGATTCATTATTGATTTGCGAGAAGTTAATAAAATTGTAGTGCCTCAATATCCGGTAGTTTCTGATATCACTACACTTCTCACTATGGTCCCTCCTACTGCCACTACATTTTCAGTGATTGATTTGAAAAATGCTTTCTTCTTGATACAAATTCACCCTGACAGCCGTTATTTGTTCGGGTTCACCCTGAAAAATAGATCATTTCGGTTCTGTAGAGCTCCACAGGGCTATACAGAAAGTCCTAGCATTTACAGTCAGGCATTAAAAAGGCAGCTTGATTCTTTTCCTGTACCTAAAGGGGTGGCCCTTATCCAATATGTCGACGATATCTTGTTGACTGCAGATACCCCTGAGCAGTGTGAAGAAGGAACACTGTAATTGTTATCATTTCTTGCCTCTTACAATCACAAATCTCGCAAAAGAAATTGCAATTTTGTAGACAGCAGGTTACCAATTTAGGTCACTACCTGTCTACGGAGGGACGTGCACTTACACCAGACCGCATTCAGACTAGTTTAGATACTCCCGTGCCCCGTACTCCGAAGGATGTCCGTGCACTGATTGGCCTTACTTCTTTTTGTAGGCAGTGGATCCGCAGTTTTTCGCACATTATTAAACCTTTGTTGGCCCTTTTGACTAAAGACACCCCGATGCCCCTCCCATGGACTACTGAATGTCAGAATGCCTTCCAACAGTTACGCCAAGCTCTTTGCTCTGCACCAGTATTAGGAACTCCAGATTACACTAAGACTTTCACACTCTATGTACACGAGAGGGAAGGTTGTGCCCTCTCAGTTTTAACACAGACACACGGTAATAAGCAACGTCCGTGTGCATATTTCTCAGCTTTCCTTGACCCAGTCGCCCGTGCGCTGACTGGATGTTTCCGAGCAGTGGCAGCAACGGCTGTATCCATACGTCAGAGTGAAGGAATAGTTTTGTCACATAAACTGCTTGTGTTATTCTGTTGATGCTTTGCTAAATCAAACAAAAACACAGCATTTTACTTGTGCTCTCTTGACAGGAAATAAATTGACACTTTTGGCTCCTCATATTACGCTGAAAAGATTTCTGACCCTAAACCCTGCTACACTATTGCCATTTCCAGCTACTCATTCTCAGTCGCAAGAGTTACAGGATTGTATATTCCTAACTGAAAAGCAAACAAAAGGCCGTGTTGACAAGATACACCTCTCCCTAGTGTTGATGGGGAGCTATGGGTTGATGGCTCGTGTCTAAAATTGCCTGATGGCACTACATCTGCTGCCTATGCGATTACAACACTTCAGACAGTAGTTGAAACAGCTCGCATCCCACAGAAGTCAGCCCAAGCGGCCAAATTGATTGCACTAACAAGAGCATGTGAGTTTAGTGTAGATTTTCTTGTTAACATTTGACATCCAGTACACTTTCGGGGTGGCACACAATTTTGGTCATTTGTGGAAAAAAAGGGTCTTTCTCACCTCACATGGGACACAGTGCATGGAGAATTAGTACATCATCTCCTTACTGCTCTCACCTATCCTAAGAAAGTGGCAATTGTTAAGTGTAGTGCACACAAGAAAGTGACTGATAAAATAGAAGCAGGTAATGCCTTTGCAGATCACACAGCCCGTGAAAAACCGCAATGCAGCGAAGTAGCACATCTATGTATGTAGTGAAGTCACAAACTGAACGTTAGCGTGATGCCAGGCAAGAGGTGCTGGACATGCAACAATCTGCCTCCACTGATGAACTAAACCAATGGTCTAAGGAGGGAGCACTGGATGAAGAGGGCTGCTGGAGGAATAAAAATATGACCAAATGGAAGTTACCCACAGCTTACTTATACCCCACGATACACATGAAACATGTTGGTGCATCCTCAATGGAAAAGCAACTTATGCAAGTTTGGGATCATCCTGATATTGCCGGCACTGCTAAAAAGATGGTCCAGTCTTGTTTGGTCTGTTTCCAGTATAATCCTAGAAAGGGAACACAAACTCCAACAGGAAGTTTTGCAACAACAACTGCAACTTTTGAGGTCCTGCAAATGGACTACATTCAGTTTGAGCGCTGTCATAACTTAACATATGTCTTGGTAGTGGTTTGTGCCTTCAGTAAATGGGTGGAGGCGTATGCTATGAAGGATAATACAGCTCTCACGACAGCGAAAGTTCTCCTAAAGGAGTTCTTCCCTCGGTTCGGCATTTGTCGGGTCTTATAGAGTGACAACGGACCTCATTTCATTGGGCAAGTTGTCAAATATGTCATGAGAGGGTTAGGGATTAAGTAGAAATTTCATGCTGCTTTTCACCCACAATCAGCAGGCTTGGTGGAGCGTTACAACTCCACCCTGAAATTTAAATTGGCTAAAATACAGGCTTCCACGTCTTTGAAATGGCCTGATGCCCTGCCCCTAGCACTACTTTCTATCAGATCAATACCACATACCTGATCTGGCCTCACACCATATGAGGTTGTGTTTGGCAGGCCCATGAATATTTGGGGAATCTCTAAGCCTCGCCCTATACATGATGTACCCCATGTGTTGATGAGTGACTATTTGTCCCAGTTAACTGCCAGCTTGTCTTCTATTCATCAGCAGGTATGGGAAGCCCTTCCAGACAGGTCACAGGGTGATGGCCATGATCTACGGTCTGGTGACTTTGTCTTGACAAAGTCCTTCCAGCGGACCAGTTCCTTGGCACCTCGTTGGCACGGACTGGAACAAGACCTCCTGGCTACCAGAACTGCAGTGCGAGTGACCAACTGGAAGAATTGGGTGCATGCCCTCGAGAGCCCAGCTGCGTTGACAGATCACCGCAACATCCTGGTTACCGAGAAAGGACAAGCTGTGGCACCTGAAATACCTGAGGACGTCTTCCCGGACCACACGATCCCTGGTACATCTAGATATCTGCTTCGATCCAGGAAGAAAGAAATTTCATCGCAGAAAGAGACGGTTTGAGCCACTGTCCTGGGTGGTTAAAGACTGACAACAACAGGGGGTAGCCTATTAGTGACTACTCATCTCAATGTTAGTGAAGAAACCAACGCCTGCCCAGGACCTTAGGGCACCATCTGTTTTGTTGTTTACTGACTAAATGAACATGCCGGAGGAGAAGAAATTGAACGCTGCAAAAGTCTGTAGTAAAAATATGATGTTTGCTATTGGACTAACTTTGACTGTTGTCATCATTGCTGTAATAATGTGGGTTGTATAGGAAGTAGCTCCGGCTCAAAACGTATTGACTGCTACTACTCCTGTCCCCACCGAACATTATTATTTTACTCTTCCCTATCATGAAAAGAAGCACCGAATGTTGTATCTCTTTTTTTTTTTTATTGAGCAGAGCAGGGATAAAAACAAATACATCAAAAGAAGTAACTCTCCATATGCGTCAAATTTATATTCCATATAAAACACAATTGAAAACTTTTTCCATAAAATGTAGGTATGTATACAACTGAAATAAGCCACAATGTTAAAGTACTGTTTTGAAAAGAAAAAAAAAAACAAATCAACTTCAGGCCATATCAGAATAATCAAAAAACTGCCAAGTCTTCTTAAATTTGCTCATTGCTCCCACCCTCACCGCATATGCTTCTTTAAATGCCCTCGTACGTTTCATTTTGTTAAACCATTTCATAAATGAGGGTATCTCAGGTGATCTCCAGTTTTGCAAAATTAAAGACCGTGCCATCAGTGAACAAATCATTACAAATGCCTCTTCATATTTGGTCAAGCCTGAGATTGTTCTGGAAATTCCAAATAAGGCTATCTTTTCTTGGGGATCTACCGATTTATGGATGGCCTGACTTATGGCTCGAAAAATATTTTGCCAGTATTCATTAAGCTTCGGACAGGTATAGAAAATATGAAGCCAGTTCCCTCCCTCTTCGGCCTGGCACCGAAAACATCTAATTTCTACCTCCGGAAATTGTTTACTCAGGGCCATAGGGGTATAATATGCTAGCCATCTATTTAGAAAAGCCATCCGTTTAAAATTAGCCGCTCTCAAGACCTTATGACCTAACTGAGCTTGAAGTTGCCATTCTTGACTAGACAAAACGCACCCAGTTTCCCGCTCAACCTTATCCAAGAAATTATGCAAGATAGGGAGCTCGCTATCCTTCCGGAGAAGAGAATACCATTTTCCTATGCCTTTCACTTTAGTTTCATATAAAAGGGAAGCCAGATGTAACGTCGCCGAGGGAGGGGGGAAATTGGCCGTTTGGAAAAAATGAGAAATCTGTAAGTAAAAAAGAAAATTGAGCACAGTTTGATCTGGATGTTTGTTTTGAATCTCCTGCCACGAGATGATCCTATTATTCATAAAGAAATGGCCCAATTCCTCTAGACCCATTTCCTTCCATTTCAGAATACGTACAGGATGTAATAATAATCCTAAAGTCTTGCATTCCTGAAGCTTTAAGTAAAGCCACCCTGGGAAAATATTCTGTTTAAATAGTGATAGCAATCTAAATGAAAAATCACGTAGTGTCTTATACCTAGTTTTTTTTGGCAATTTGATGATTTTCAAAAATGTAGGAAGTTGTACGCCTGCCTCCTGAAGCATTTTGTTTAAAGAAAAATGATCTTCTGAATTATTGATATCTAATAAACAAGCTACTTTATCCAGCATCACCGCCTCATAATAAGTTTGCATTTTTGGAAGAGCGAGCCCCCTGTTTTCTACCTCAAGATGTAGAACATCAAGTTTAACCCTGGATGCCTTCTTGGCCCAAATAAAGTTCCTTAATAAAGAATCAATTTCTTTAAAATAACTCGCATTGATTTTTAAGGGCACACTGCTGAAAAGGAACAACAAAAGCAGGAGAATCGACATTTTAATCTGGGACACCCGTCCGATTATAGATAAAGGAAGTACAGACCATTTATCAAGAAGGGTTTTTATTTTAGTCAATCTGGCCCTATAGTTCAGGGAGAATAATTGATCTATTGATTTAGAAATAAAAATACCTAGATAACGTACCGGGGCTAACTTGGCTGCTTGTATTTGTAGAGTGGGTGGTAAAAAAGAGTTGTCATTTAAGTTTAGTATAATGATCTCCGTTTTATTTTGATTAATTTTATATCCCCCCTATAGACTCAAAGTTAGTGAATTCCGCCAACAGATGATCTAAATTAGATTTATCCGGATGTAAATAAAGAATAATATCGTCTGCAAAAAGTTTCAATTTCTCCATCCCACCTATTGGAGGTCTTATTTCGGGATTTTCTCTGATTCTGATTGTAAGAGGCTCTATAAAAAACGTAAATAATAAAGGAGAAAGGGGACAACCCTGTCTAGTCCCACGTTAATGGATACTGTTCCAATCTGCTCGGCATTCAAAACTACTCCCGAATAAATATTTCTTAGCATATGTATTATTGATGATGGAAATCCAAACTTGTTTAGCCCGATAAATAATGCCTCCCAATTTACTAAATCGAAAGCCTTTTCGGCATCAACCATCATAAACATTGATGGAATTTTATTACAAGTACAATAATCAAGAGCTTGAATCAAGTAGTTAGTATTAGATGACATAAAACGACCGGCTATAAAACCTGATTGATTACTGTGGATTATTTCCTGCGCGGCTGGTGTAAAACGCTGAGCCCAAATTTTCATAAAAAGTTTATAATCGACATTAAGCAAACTAATCGGGCGGTAAGAATTTACATCCTTTGGGTTTTTGCCTTTTTTAACAAAGCTGACAATCAGCGACTCTTTAAAACTGATGGGAATGTCTGAGCCATTTTTAATAACATTGAAAAGCTTTGTCAAAAATGGGGTCAACTCCTGGGAAAAGGTTTTGTATAGTTCTGCGGGAAAGCCATCCGCTCCGGACGCCTTAGCACCTGAGATAGATTTTATAGTTTGTGTAACCTCTAGTTCAGTAATTTGTTGGCTAATTAACTTGCATCGATATTCTGACAGGTGAGGGAAAGAAACCGCCTCAAAATATTCGATTATTCTTTCCTGAGGTAAGTTATATTGTGTGGTATATAAATTTGAATAGTGGTCCATAAAGATCTGGGCTATTCGTTCTTTTTCGAGCGTTGTGTTCTCAGTTCGGGGATCGGTAATCTCATTTACCGATGCAGCTTCCTGCTTAAATTTGGTTGTCCCAGCCAGTAGTTTGCCTACCATCTGGCTTTCTTCATACACCCTCTGCTGGAAATTTTTAGTATGACTGATCTCTTCTAATATAAAAAATTCTCGCAGTGAGTGTTTAGCCTTATCCAGGAGAGATCGGGCATTAGAATTGACAAAGCCTTGTACATTATTTAGACGATGTAAAGCTATTTCTACATCGCGCTGAAGTTTAGCAATTTTATCTCACCGTAATTTATTCTGAGCTGATGAATAAGCTATTAATTGACCGCGTAATGTCGCTTTAAATGCACCCCAGACCGCAAATATCCCTGCAGAGTCCTGGTTATGAGAAAAAAACTCAGATATCCAATTCTTAGTATTTGCCACCCAGATGGGGTCTTGCGTTAAGCGCCGATCCATCTGCCACCTGGAGCGAACATTTAATTGTTCAAAAACCTCAACTTCTATTTTAATAAATGAGTGGTCTGAAAAAGAATTAGCCCCTATCTCCGAACCCAAGCACTTTAGTGACTGGGATAAGAGGAAAAAATCAATGCGAGAGGCCGTAAGAAATTGACGCGAAAAACAAGTATATTGATGCACGGACAGATGTAACTGCCGCCAGGGATCATATAAATGATGCTCCGATCTGAGGGCTTCAAGAACTTTCTTAGTACGTGGTTTCAACTCTTTTTTATTTACATTAGATGTGTCTTTTTTAATGGCTTGAATAAAGTTGAAGTCTCCTCCCATAATTATTTTTCCTGGCACACCCCTTATTAGATTTGCAATTTTAGTTAACTGGAGGGTCTCATCAACCACCGGGCCATAATAGTTTATGAAATTGAGTATTGCGCCATCCAATTTAGCCGCTACCCAAATCCATCTCCCTTGCGGATCTCTCTCTATTTGAGTAAACTCCCAGGAAAGATTCCTGGAAAAATAAATGTCGTATCTCAATAGCACTTTCATACAAATGTTGCATCATGTTCATAATGCCACGAACATTACCAACTGCTGGGTATGTGGAATGATGCCAGCTCATCAGAAGAAGGGAGAAAGGCCTTTCATTAACATGCCATTCTCACATAATGGCTCCTGTAGAGCCTGGTTTGCACTGTTGTGGGCCTCTGAAATTGCTAATATTACTCTAGTTGATGTAGGAGGACTTAATGCAAAACTTAATAAAGTTTGTTACCCTGATGAGGAAGGGGACCCACAAGCCAAAGGAACTGTATTGGAAATGGAGGAGTATCACAAAGGAAATTCCTCCACACGTTATGTTTTCCCCAACACTCGAATGGCCAAGGGTAACAGGCCTTTTGTTATCGCTGTTACTAGAGCCCGAGCAAATCTTTGTGAGAGCAGTTTTGGTAGCATCCCAGTGGGAAAAAGTGACTGTACCACAGTATTGAACATTACTGGAACGAACAATAGCAGTTTTCTATCCTCACACAACACTTATTTCATTTGTGGGAGTAAAGGCTACTATCATCTACCAATCGGATGGTCTGGAACATGTTATGTATCCTTCATGCTTCCTCCTGTGTTCCTAGCACCTGCATCTTATCATAGAGATCAAAAACTGTTTAATGACATTTCCTTGAACCGATTAAAAAGAACTATAAATGATGATGAAGTGATGAAAATGACACAGCATTACAGCAATATGTTGACTTTAATTTGGGACTCTTTTTCCTTGTTGGTGCGGCTTTAAATAGTAGGAAGATCAGATGCTTAACCCGTGTAGTAGAGGCTGTGACTAATCAGACAGCAATGGCGCTTGTAAATATTACAGAAGAACTCCAAATTACGAGAATTGTGACTTTACAAAACAGAATGGTGCTAGACGTTATTCTAGCTGATCGTGGTAGAGCATGTCGCATTATCGGTAGTAGTTGTTGTGTATTTATCCCTGACCACGTCCCTTCTGTTTACACCATTTCCAAAATGCATTCAAGATTCAGGAACATGGACTTGGGCTGGATGGTTCTGCAGCGTATTTTCTGTGAGGGGTTTGAAAATATTATCGGTCTTGTTCATAATTATTGCAATTCTCTTCTCTTGTTGTTTCTGTATCCGATGAGGGCCAATGCTTTGTTCCCTCTGTATTTCCACTTGCACTACTTGTCTACCATCTAAAATGAATGTCCAAAATGTAAATGCCCGTTTAGCAATAGACCGAGAAGTCCACAATATGATGTTAATTGATATACATGATATTTATCGTACCCCTTTTAAAGCATAAGAAAATGTCTTAGCTTGTGCTAAAAGGGTCGTCTGTGGAAATGTGTAATATTTTTCTTAGCATAAGCGACAGCCATGTTGGCTGTGGTGTCCATTTCATTTCCTTCGTAATTATTCCGTCCTCTGCTGCTCGTCTTTTCACTCTGCTGTTATCTAGTTTAGTTGACTTCCTGACTCAGCTAAAAGCAATGTACGTGCTGAGGGTTTGTAGCTACCAGTGCACCTGGTCTCAGATGTTAACTGTCGACCATTTACTGCTGCCATAAGCATTCCTGCTCCCCCTCCCACTTTGCTGACCACGTAGTTATTCATCTGCCCTTGTTTGCTGATAACAATTTCTAAAACTTGTTCTTCTTATTTCTGTTCACATGCTTACATTGCAGAAAACTGGTGTAAAGGGACGACGGTTTGTGAATTCAGTGTACTACCTCCTACAGCACTTGAGAGTGTTGTGTGGATGTGGTCACACTCATGAGTGAGTAATAAAGTTGTTATTTATTCCAACTCCTGTGCCGATCTCTATTTTGTTGGTCTTTGGACCCGTGGACAAGAGGGTGACCCTGCACCAGTGTGCCCACTTTTAGGCCTTTTTCCACAATATCATCAGCAAAACGTTTCACTTGTGGCATACCAAGTACAGGAGGAGAAGTATGAATGTCATCTTGAATTGAAATGGCCAAAGGCTCAATAAAAAGAGTAAACAAAATGGGGGACATTGTTCAGCCGTGTCGAGTGCCCTGTGCAACTTTAATTATATCAGCCTCTCGTAAATGGATTTTGATTTTATAAGAAACATCTGTATATAATTATATTTATTTTTTTAAGTTTGAAGAAATTGAGCAGGAAAGTCAAAATCTAGAAGAATATGGCAACGAGAAGACCAGTTTATCGGATTGATGGCTTTCTCTGCATCCATAAAAATGACTGCAGTTTTGGGATTATTTATCAAAAAATAATCCAAGGCCTGAAATAGTGTCAAAACCATTCTGACTGCTGTGAATCAACTTTTGTGCAATGGACATAGTACTATTATCCATTAATTTACAAACAAGCGTTTAGTCTGCATTAAGGAGGCTAATCATCTATAATGGGATCGCTTGATGATTTCCCTAAAAAAAAACTAATAACAATGCTTTCTGAGAAGGATACTGGAGTTTGCATCCCCTGAATTAACTGATTAAAAAGAAGGACAAGGATAATTTGTAATTGAGGGAAAAACTCCTTGTAAAGCTCAATAGGTATACCATCCCTGTCACTTACTTTAGAATTTGCAGATCTTAATTTCCAAGGCGGTGATGGGTATAACCAAAGTTTCTTGTTAATCGTGGCATAGCTAGGGAAATTAATTTGTTATAAGTATGTAATAATTTCGTCTTGAGGGTTGCTTCTGAAGACTGATCAACAGATTTATAATGATTAAGAAAAAACATCTAGATAAGGTGGTTTGATAAACAGTTGAATAACATTTTGGATCAATAATTTGCCTTATTTCATTGTTATTTGCTTTGGCAGACCAGTCTAACATCTTACCAACATGTTCACTTTCTTCATAGAATTTCTGCTGGAAACTTTTTTCATGGATGAGTTTCTCAGAGACAGAAATCTTTTAGAGTGTGTCTGGCATGGGATACTCGACATTTTGGAAGGGACGTTTGAAATAGAAATAGCAGGAGTTACCTTATCTATTTCTCCTTGAAGTGCTGTTATCGTGCTCTTGCGCATTTTATTAAGATTGGTCTCCTAAACAATAACCTGACCCCTGAAACATGCTTTGAAGTTTCCCAATTCCCACATAGAAGACTGGCAGATGTCCAAGACCGGCAACCTAAATGCCAGCCCTGTGTTCTGGTAGACAGCGCACAGGCGATCCGGAGGCTCTTTCGTGGTCAATCCGTAGCAGATTTTGATTCATATAACAATTCACCAGGAGAGGGTTAGTTTTTGCACAGCTTTTCCTTTCTTCGCCCCACAGTAGCCTACAAAGAGATAATCATCTACCAGATGTACTTTGGGGCGATCTGTGTAAAAGCTCAGAGCTCTTTTTCGGTCTAGTCCACATAGCCTTTCTTCGAATGCGGCAGGGCGAAGAAAGCTAGCCATGTGATAGACTATCTTGTAGAAAGACGTGCCAACTTTTGGCAGGAAAGCCGCTTTAGTGCATAGTGCCATATGGTTGCTGGACAAATAGGAGTTTGCCATCCGTCCAATCACTGTCCAGCAGTCACCACTGCAGATCTTTTGCAGCGTCTTCCGACATCTAGAAGGAATCCAAAAGGTTCCCTTGGTGCTGAGTCCATTGAGATTTAAAATCCCACAGCAGAGCCCGTATGTGCCACCAGGCATGTTCCACAAGTAGGATGCAGAAAGCCAAGAAGCTTCAGTCGCTCTCACTGAGACCCAGGCCAAACATTGAAACATGGGGATCGTAACCTGAATGACTTGTACTCATTGACACAGAGGGAAGGCTCGGAAGAACACAGTGTTTAGGATGGCTCGAATGAAGGGAAGTCTGGGTGAAGGAGTTAGCTGTAACTTTGGCACACTGATCATAAACCCTAGCAATGTCAACAGGTCAGCTGACATCTCTGTAGGTAGTCCACAACTACAATCCGGATGTAAATAAAGAATAATATCGTCTGCAAAAAGTTTCAATTTCTCCATCCCACCTATTGGAGGTCTTATTTCGGGATTTTCTCTGATTCTGATTGTAAGAGGCTCTATAAAAAACGTAAATAATAAAGGAGAAAGGGGACAACCCTGTCTAGTCCCACGTTAATGGATACTGTTCCAATCTGCTCGGCATTCAAAACTACTCCCGAATAAATATTTCTTAGCATATGTATTATTGATGATGGAAATCCAAACTTGTTTAGCCCGATAAATAATGCCTCCCAATTTACTAAATCGAAAGCCTTTTCGGCATCAACCATCATAAACATTGATGGAATTTTATTACAAGTACAATAATCAAGAGCTTGAATCAAGTAGTTAGTATTAGATGACATAAAACGACCGGCTATAAAACCTGATTGATTACTGTGGATTATTTCCTGCGCGGCTGGTGTAAAACGCTGAGCCCAAATTTTCATAAAAAGTTTATAATCGACATTAAGCAAACTAATCGGGCGGTAAGAATTTACATCCTTTGGGTTTTTGCCTTTTTTAACAAAGCTGACAATCAGCGACTCTTTAAAACTGATGGGAATGTCTGAGCCATTTTTAATAACATTGAAAAGCTTTGTCAAAAATGGGGTCAACTCCTGGGAAAAGGTTTTGTATAGTTCTGCGGGAAAGCCATCCGCTCCGGACGCCTTAGCACCTGAGATAGATTTTATAGTTTGTGTAACCTCTAGTTCAGTAATTTGTTGGCTAATTAACTTGCATCGATATTCTGACAGGTGAGGGAAAGAAACCGCCTCAAAATATTCGATTATTCTTTCCTGAGGTAAGTTATATTGTGTGGTATATAAATTTGAATAGTGGTCCATAAAGATCTGGGCTATTCGTTCTTTTTCGAGCGTTGTGTTCTCAGTTCAGGGATCGGTAATCTCATTTACCGATGCAGCTTCCTGCTTAAATTTGGTTGTTCCAGCCAGTAGTTTGCCTACCATCTGGCTTTCTTCATACACCCTCTGCTGGAAATTTTTAGTATGACTGATCTCTTCTAATATAAAAAATTCTCGCAGTGAGTGTTTAGCCTTATCCAGGAGAGATCGGGCATTAGAATTGACAAAGCCTTGTACATTATTTAGACGATGTAAAGCTATTTCTACATCGCGCTGAAGTTTAGCAATTTTATCTCACCGTAATTTATTCTGAGCTGATGAATAAGCTATTAATTGACCGCGTAATGTCACTTTAAATGCACCCCAGACCGCAAATATCCCTGCAGAGTCCTGGTTATGAGAAAAAAACTCAGATATCCAATTCTTAGTATTTGCCACCCAGATGGGGTCTTGCGTTAAGCGCCGATCCATCTGCCACCTGGAGCGAACATTTAATTGTTCAAAAACCTCAACTTCTATTTTAATAAATGAGTGGTCTGAAAAAGAATTAGCCCCTATCTCCGAACCCAAGCACTTTAGTGACTGGGATAAGAGGAAAAAATCAATGCGAGAGGCCGTAAGAAATTGACGCGAAAAACAAGTATATTGATGCACGGACAGATGTAACTGCCGCCAGGGATCATATAAATGATGCTCCGATCTGAGGGCTTCAAGAACTTTCTTAGTACGTGGTTTCAACTCTTTTTTATTTACATTAGATGTGTCTTTTTTAATGTCTTGAATAAAGTTGAAGTCTCCTCCCATAATTATTTTTCCTGGCACACCCCTTATTAGATTTGCAATTTTAGTTAACTGGAGGGTCTCATCAACCACCGGGCCATAATAGTTTATGAAATTGAGTATTGCGCCATCCAATTTAGCCGCTACCCAAATCCATCTCCCTTGCGGATCTCTCTCTATTTGAATAAACTCCCAGGAAAGATTCCTGGAAAAATAAATGTCGTATCTCAATAGCACTTTCATACAAATGTTGCATCATGTTCATAATGCCACGAACATTACCAACTGCTGGGTATGTGGAATGATGCCAGCTCATCAGAAGAAGGGAGAAAGGCCTTTCATTAACATGCCATTCTCACATAATGGCTCCTGTAGAGCCTGGTTTGCACTGTTGTGGGCCTCTGAAATTGCTAATATTACTCTAGTTGATGTAGGAGGACTTAATGCAAAACTTAATAAAGTTTGTTACCCTGATGAGGAAGGGGACCCACAAGCCAAAGGAACTGTATTGGAAATGGAGGAGTATCACAAAGGAAATTCCTCCACACGTTATGTTTTCCCCAACACTCGAATGGCCAAGGGTAACAGGCCTTTTGTTATCGCTGTTACTAGAGCCCGAGCAAATCTTTGTGAGAGCAGTTTTGGTAGCATCCCAGTGGGAAAAAGTGACTGTACCACAGTATTGAACATTACTGGAACGAACAATAGCAGTTTTCTATCCTCACACAACACTTATTTCATTTGTGGGAGTAAAGGCTACTATCATCTACCAATCGGATGGTCTGGAACATGTTATGTATCCTTCATGCTTCCTCCTGTGTTCCTAGCACCTGCATCTTATCATAGAGATCAAAAACTGTTTAATGACATTTCCTTGAACCGATTAAAAAGAACTATAAATGATGATGAAGTGATGAAAATGATACTGCATTACAGCAATATGTTGACTTTAATTTGGGACTCTTTTTCCTTGTTGGTGCGGCTTTAAATAGTAGGAAGATCAGATGCTTAACCCGTGTAGTAGAGGCTAGGACTAATCAGACAGCAATGGCGCTTGTAAATATTACAGAAGAACTCCAAATTACGAGAATTGTGACTTTACAAAACAGAATGGTGCTAGACGTTATTCTAGCTGATCGTGGTAGAGCATGTCGCATTATCGGTAGTAGTTGTTGTGTATTTATCCCTGACCACGTCCCTTCTGTTTACACCATTTCCAAAATGCATTCAAGATTCAGGAACATGGACTTGGGCTGGATGGTTCTGCAGCGTATTTTCTGTGAGGGGTTTGAAAATATTATCGGTCTTGTTCATAATTATTGCAATTCTCTTCTCTTGTTGTTTCTGTATCCGATGAGGGCCAATGCTTTGTTCCCTCTGTATTTCCACTTGCACTACTTGTCTACCATCTAAAATGAATGTCCAAAATGTAAATGCCCGTTTAGCAATAGACCGAGAAGTCCACAATATGATGTTAATTGATATACATGATATTTATTGTACCCCTTTTAAAGCATAAGAAAATGTCTTAGCTTGTGCTAAAAGGGTCGTCTGTGGAAATGTGTAATATTTTTCTTAGCATAAGCGACAGCCATGTTGGCTGTGGTGTCCATTTCATTTCCTTCGTAATTATTCCGTCCTCTGCTGCTCGTCTTTTCACTCTGCTGTTATCTAGTTTAGTTGACTTCCTGACTCAGCTAAAAGCAATGTACGTGCTGAGGGTTTGTAGCTACCAGTGCACCTGGTCTCAGATGTTAACTGTCGACCATTTACTGCTGCCATAAGCATTCCTGCTCCCCCTCCCACTTTGCTGACCACGTAGTTATTCATCTGCCCTTGTTTGCTGATAACTATTTCTAAAACTTGTTCTTCTTATTTCTGTTCACATGCTTACATTGCAGAAAACTGGTGTAAAGGGACGACGGTTTGTGAATTCAGTGTACTACCTCCTACAGCACTTGAGAGTGTTGTGTGGATGTGGTCACACTCATGAGTGAGTAATAAAGTTGTTATTTATTCCAACTCCTGTGCCGATCTCTATTTTGTTGGTCTTTGGACCCGTGGACAAGAGGGTGACCCTGCACCAGGGTGCCCACTTTTAGGCCTATTTCCACAATATCATCAGCAAAACGTTTCACTTGTGGCATACCAAGTAGAGGAGGAGAAGTATGAATGTCATCTTGAATTGAAATGGCCAAAGGCTCAATAAAAAGAGTAAACAAAATGGGGGACATTGTTCAGCCGTGTCGTGTGCCCTGTGCAACTTTAATTATATCAGCCTCTCGTAAATGGATTTTGATTTTAGAAGAAACATCTGTATATAATTATATTTATTTTTTTTAAGTTTGAAGAAATTGAGCAGGAAAGTCAAAATCTAGAAGAATATGGCAACGAGAAGACCAGTTTATCGGATTGATGGCTTTCTCTGCATCCATAAAAATGACTGCAGTTTTGGGATTATTTATCAAAAAATAATCCAAGGCCTGAAATAGTGTCAAAACCATTCTGACTGCTGTGAATCAACTTTTGTGCAATGGACATAGTACTATTATCCATTAATTTACAAACAAGCGTTTAGTCTGCATTAAGGAGGCTAATCATCTATAATGGGATCGCTTGATGATTTCCCTAAAAAAAAACTAATAACAATGCTTTCTGAGAAAGATACTGGAGTTTGCATCCCCTGAATTAACTGATTAAAAAGAAGGACAAGGATAATTTGTAATTGAGGGAAAAACTCCTTGTAAAGCTCAATAGGTATACCATCCCTGTCACTTACTTTAGAATTTGCAGATCTTAATTTCCAAGGCGGTGATGGGTATAACCAAAGTTTCTTGTTAATCGTGGCATAGCTAGGGAAATTAATTTGTTATAAGTATGTAATAATTTCGTCTTGAGGGTTGCTTCTGAAGACTGATCAACAGATTTATAATGATTAAGAAAAAACATCTAGATAAGGTGGTTTGATAAACAGTTGAATAACATTTTGGATCAATAATTTGCCTTATTTCATTGTTATTTGCTTTGGCAGACCAGTCTAACATCTTACCAACATGTTCACTTTCTTCATAGAATTTCTGCTGGAAACTTTTTTCATGGATGAGTTTCTCAGAGACAGAAATCTTTTAGAGTGTGTCTGGCATGGGATACTCGACATTTTGGAAGGGACGTTTGAAATAGAAATAGCAGGAGTTACCTTATCTATTTCTCCTTGAAGTGCTGTTATCGTGCTCTTGCGCATTTTATTAAGATTGGTCTCCTAAACAATAACCTGACCCCTGAAACATGCTTTGAAGTTTCCCAATTCCCACATAGAAGACTGGCAGATGTCCAAGACCGGCAACCTAAATGCCAGCCCTGTGTTCTGGTAGACAGCGCACAGGCGATCCGGAGGCTCTTTCGTGGTCAATCCGTAGCAGATTTTGATTCATATAACAATTCACCAGGAGAGGGTTAGTTTTTGCACAGCTTTTCCTTTCTTCGCCCCACAGTAGCCTACAAAGAGATAATCATCTACCAGATGTACTTTGGGGCGATCTGTGTAAAAGCTCAGAGCTCTTTTTCGGTCTAGTCCACATAGCCTTTCTTCGAATGCGGCAGGGCGAAGAAAGCTAGCCATGTGATAGACTATCTTGTAGAAAGACGTGCCAACTTTTGGCAGGAAAGCCGCTTTAGTGCATAGTGCCATATGGTTGCTGGACAAATAGGAGTTTGCCATCCGTCCAATCACTGTCCAGCAGTAACCACTGCAGATCTTTTGCAGCGTCTTCCGACATCTAGAAGGAATCCAAAAGGTTCCCTTGGTGCTGAGTCCATTGAGATTTAAAATCCCACAGCAGAGCCCGTATGTGCCACCAGGCATGTTCCACAAGTAGGATGCAGAAAGCCAAGAAGCTTCAGTCGCTCTCACTGAGACCCAGGCCAAACATTGAAACATGGGGATCGTAACCTGAATGACTTGTACTCATTGACACAGAGGGAAGGCTCGAAGAACACAGTGTTTAGGATGGCTCGAATGAAGGGAAGTCTGGGTGAAGGAGTTAGCTGTAACTTTGGCACACTGATCATAAACCCTAGCAATGTCAACAGGTCAGCTGACATCTCTGTAGGTAGTCCACAACTGTCTGAGGCGAGCTCACTTTCAACAACTAGTCATCAAGGTATGGGAAGACTGGTATTTCTCCACTCCAAAGGAGGGCAGCGACCATCACAATCACTTTTGTGAACACCCGAGATGCACTGGTAGGCTGTAGGGGAGCACGGAGAACTGAAAGTATTCATGGTTTACTTGAAACTGCAGGACGAGGAGGTGGAAATACACGTCCTGCAGACACAACGCCACCTTCCAGTCTCCTGGGACCAGGGCAGACAGAGTCAGTATTTTGAACTTGCCCTTCATGAGAAAGATGTTCAGAGGGCATAAATAGAGGATATGATAAAGGCCTCCATCCTTTTTCGGTAACAGGAATAAGCAGTCCCAATCTCTGATGCCGCAACACTCTCCATAGCTTTTTTCAGGAGAGCCTGAATATCCCCTCGCAGAATGAACAAGTGGTCCCCCGAGAAGCATTATGGTGTAGGAATTATGTTCAGAACGGTGGAGAGGAAGGGGACGGCATATCAATAGGATTTTTGATGAGCTGGAGCACCCATCGGTCCAATGTAATGCTCTGCCACAAGTGGAGGTAAAGTGTGGTTGGACCTCCCACCGGGTTACTGTGTGCCACCAACGACAAATTAGTGAGATATTGCATCCGCAGTGGAAGGTGGGATGAGGGACTGAGCAGTTTGTTGCCCCTGATGGCCAGGAAGCTGGCAGTCAGAACACCTGCCTCTGCCTTAAAAGGCATGAGAGGCCTTTTCGTAAGTAAGCAAGGTCTGAAGTCGCATCTGTTGAAATCCTCTTCTGAAGCTTCGAACGGGGCAAATATTGTTGAGGATATTGCTGAGCAGGCGGTGTTGGGCCAAGGGACTATGCTGTTGTCTTTCTCCACTTGAAGCATTCCAAGACTGAGCCCACTTTGTCTCTGAAAAGACATGGGCCATCAAATGGATTGTCCATCAGGGATTGCCAGCCGTCACTAGAGAATACCATTAAACGAATCCAAGCATGTCACCGAAGCACCACACTTGTCCCAACTGCCCCATCCAAGCAGTCGGTAGTATGCAGGACTTTTTATGTTTCTTCTTTTCCGACTTGCCTGTTGATGTGGATCTCAAAAATGAACAGTCATGAGATTTGCCTCAGAAACAAGAATGCATTCACATCCTCAACTTTAAGCGGGATGTCTGTGTTCTGCGATGTAGCATTTGGCTTTGTGATCCCAGATGGCCTTCAGATTCACCATTGCACATTTGTCATATTAGATTGAATTGTAAGACAGTCCGGCCTGAAAGAATTCAAGAAAGTACACTCTGAATCCACTTCAGAAGGTCGATAGAAAGGAACGGACATCAGCGAGCAGAGGTAGCGGCTATGTAGGGGCCTTGATGTCACATTCAGGGGCAGGAATGACCCTATGAGAACCGCACAATCCCACCTACAGATGCAAGAGGGAAATTCTGAAGACAATTCTCCAGATCCATCTGGTGCCTGGGAGTATTCCTTAGGTGGGGAATCTGCGGTAAGAAGAATGCATCAGAAACATACTCATGTAAATAAAAACTGCATCTTTCCACTCTAAATCCATTAAAAGAGTTTGATTAAAAACCCATCTCAGAGTTGAAATGAAATTCAAGTCAAACTGGACTTATAACAAACCAGAGTATGGTCCAAAAAATAATTCATGGGTATAGATGTGCTTTTTCTACTCAAGGAATTTGGGATACAAAAAATTGAAAAATCCAATCGTCAGACTGACTAAACCTTGCAGAGAAGGTGTATTGTTTTGTATGAGGATTATCTACATACCATGGATTGAGAGGACCACACAGTCCTGTTTTAAAATAGAGCTAATTGATGCAGGTTTGAGTTTTGTTTCCCCTCCCACGTGACACATCTAGATAGGGAAGTTGGATGAAATTAAAATCAATACCTATATAATTGGACCGCTTGAGTTCATTGTTAATTTATAAATCTGCTAAAGAACATGCACTTGAGCTTCAGTAGAGCCATAATAGTTAAAAAGATAAACTGGTTTGAAACTAAAACAGCAGAGACTCAAGAGTCAGAGCTTTGAAATATGCCTATTAACCTGAATTATTTTCCAATTTACTGCTTGATCAAAAAAAAGTGCCACGGCCTTGTGTGCTGTGTTAGCCGATCCAAATACAGTATGGGAAACCCACAGAGGAATGAATCATTTAGGATTAATCATGTTTAGATGTGTCTAGGCCAAAATACCACATTTGGGATGAAAGTCTTGATCTAGTTCAAAGCTGCACAATATTACACTTATTATTTAAGCTATTTATGTTACAGGATATAATCGTAATCAACCCAATCATAACCATAACAACCCCCCCCCCCCAAAAAAAAGAGTAGGAGTTTGCATAAAAGATATATAATATTTGAAACCTACTTATTGTTATAATGGCGCCCTTTGTCACTCTGCCCACCCCTAATGTTATCGCCACCTTTGTATGAAACCTCTTGAACAGGAATGCCCGTCATTATCCTTCAGCTGCATTTGAGACCTCAACTGCAGGGTGCAATGTTGTAGCACCTCAAGTTTCTACATTAGGAGGAGAAACCCCCCTAGCCACCCAGGCCTAAAATATGTCGAAAAGAAAAATCACAGCTGGAAGAAAGAAACAAATGGCAGGTTATGCTGTCTTAAATAGAGCCCACTCATTAATAATTACTTTTATCCAACATATTCAATGCTTTGAAAATCTTTATAGCGATTGTATTTGTTAATCCTGAAGACTATACCCAAGAAAAATAGCATTTAGTTCTATGCAACAGAACGAACACATAAAAAAAGTCAATAATCATACATCTGAAGTAAATTTGAAGAAAAAAAAAAATATTATATAATGCCTAGTTTTTTTTCCTCGTCCTAGAATTTCATTTCTACGTTTCCTTCTGAAAATTACTATTTATGTATTCATTTAATAGAATAAAGCAGTGAATTGAGAGAGACGCAACACTAATACTATGCTTTAAAGTCAATTAGACAAACCGTATAAACATATTTTAGCTAAAAAATTGTTTACTTAACTCCAATCAAAATTAATTAAGTAAAAAGTCATCAAGTAGCGTAAAAACAACCAATAATGATGTTTCCAAAAGGGCAGTATGATATTCTAAAGACATTTTATACTAATCCAAATAGCCTCCTTAAAATGACATAAGAAAGCTTCTTAAATGATAGCAAATATTTACAGGAGGGTTAAACAATAAAAATAATGCCTCATTACAAGTCATGCAGGAGAATTTCTCCGATAGCTGAGCCAAATATTTAGCTCTCAAGATTTGCAGACCTGTATAAAAGAACAGCACATGCACTAAATCCTGAATCGCTGCAAAGCAAAATGGACAACTGAAAGGACCCTTGACTCCTCTAACTTTGAGCTTAAAAGGAGCAGACCACTTTTAAATTTCATGTTAATCTATCTCACTTGAGGGTTTAAATTTGCTCTTGGGTAAAATTGCATCTCACGAGTGACCGAGAACAGTTCAGTTGTAATCTTGAAATCTGCTGGCGGTGTGCTAAATCGCAATTTTTTCACTTTAGAGGGCAAGATTTTTAATGAATTTGACGCAAAATGTTTCTTCTTTTGAAATGTCCAATTGGACCATCAAATACCAAAATAGTATAGTGAAGGAAAACGCCTTCAGAATCATGCACGAGTGCACTGCAAATGATTTTTTATAACATCATTACAACTAGTAAAAAGCTTGTAAGCATAGCAGAGAATTTGCCTGAGGGCCCTATGTTTAATACTAGTTAATGCTAGCTCTACGCAAATAATTTCAATGGAAGATGACTACCCCAAACGGAAGTAATATTTCCAAAGTTTAGACTCGATGCTGGTATAATTTTTCATGGCTGCTATTGGATAAGCCTCAGCCACATAAAGTATTAGTGACGGGATTTTTGAGACATTCACTTTCAATAGCGATGAAATGTCTTTACACCGTACCAAATTTAAACCTTTTTTTGGACCAAATCCAATTACGGAAGCTTTAGAATTTTGACCCTTGACATATTTGGACCAAGAGAGATTATTCAACGCAAGTGTTCAGAGGTAAGACCCTCAAAACGCCATATATATTGAGATTTCACACCAGAGCCCCACATCACCATGGTTTTGTCTCAACAGTGTTTGCACTCAGATTATGAATAGATGAATAATCTGCTAGGGCATCTAGCGGCCTTTGAATACCAACAGGCGTGAGAGACATCAAAAATAAATTGTTGGCCTACACCAATACCGAAATTGGTTTCAAGTCTAGTTTTGGAGAGTGCACATTTAAATTGTTTATGGGAATCGGAAAAATCAGCCAGATATAGGTAAAACAACAAGGGCAACAAAACAGCCCTATTTTAACCCATTAAAGACGCTATATTCTGACCCAGAACCGAGTAAGACGTTTAATCAGTTCTCAGAGTATAAACAGGTCAAAGGTCTGAATTGAATACCTGGAATGCCCCAGTGTATTCATTTTTGCCATAATAAGGAATGGTCAACTTTGTTGAAAGCATTACTAAAATCAACAAATGCCACATAAAGTCTAGCCTTTCTCACCCTTATATAATATTCAGCAGTCATTACTAAGGCTAAAATATTATCTATAGTAGAGCAGCCCTATCTAAAACCACAATGCTCCATGACCCAATTAGAAAACATTTGTAGGAGGCATTTGACAAAAATATTCCCCATTACATTCAAAAGGGCAATCGGTCTGTAGCTTTTAAGGTCATACTGATCACCCTTTTTAGGTCTCGCCTAGCGTCGCAGCGCATGCGGTGCTCGCTCTGCAAGATCTATTGTCGTCAGGTTGCTTTCGGAAGTGGGGTCGAAGCTCCGCCCATGCTTTTCATTGGTGCGCGTCACACTTTATGTTAAACGCTCACTTTTGATTTGGAGTGAGGCTTGTTTGTTCCCACCCTGTCTCCTTTTGGCCCACTGTTGGAGGGAAGATTAATTAACGGCCAAGGGGGCAGGGGGCTGTGCACAGAGCCCCGGGAGCCTTCACGGAGTGAGCGAGGGAGTGAGTTAGGGACAAAAGGGACACCTTAATTTGAGCTGGGGTGCCTAGGAACGCTCGCTCTAAAAATGAAGGAAACAGACATGTGAGCCATGGAATTTGAGGCAGAATACAGTGGCAGTGTAATGAGAAGGTACAACTTCAAAGAAACTGCAAGACAAAAGCATAAAATACAGAATCCAGATAGTCAAATGGATTGGTTGGTATTCTCTGTATCTAAACTATTGTACTGTCAGAGAGAGAGAGAGAGACTAAATCCAAAGAACACATTTATAAATGAACCATGAAAACAACATAAATGAAGTAAAGTATGTCTCAGAATACAGAACACCTTTACCTAGGAACACTCACGTTTACCCAAGAGTGAGCAATCCTGCAATTACAATACAAAACATTTTAAATGCAAAAATGAAGAGAACAATGGTTAAAATAGCATGACATTTCATATAGGTAAAATAGCACAAGATACTTTAATCAAAGCAGAGCAGGACACTTTAAGCAAGACAAGACAAGAGCTCTTAGATCTTGGGGAAAAACCTACACAGCCTGTTAACTACATACAGACAGCGAGGTAGTCCGCCGAGGATTGTGTGAGCTCGCCCTTTATATGATTTTTAGGCTATGAGAAGCGCCTACAATAACGTCATCTCGCGCCACTTCTACCTATGTCAGTCTATCCAAAAAGCTGTGTCTGCAATTTTTATCAGACGTCTCGTCACTTTTCCCACTTAATGCAGACCGTAGACTAGGTGAAATGGTCAGTTTCTCAGGCCAAGCGCTTGTCGTAAATTGCGTAGGGCAAGCAGAAAAATGGGTATTGTACGGGAATTCTATGTATGCTTGTATAAATCTCCTGTGTTCTTTAGCTTGACACATCTGCGGTGGCCACTTCCTTAAAAGTATATACCAGCCCAGGATGCAGTCTGCTGTATGTCGAAAGAACAGGGGGATGTTGAACTTTGCGCTAGTGAACTTGGCACACGGGTAGGGTGGGGGCTCTTAGTCTGGAGCAGGAGGCCTCACAGAAAGAGGAGCTGGATATGATTTGGATCAGACCTGCCTTTAGCCTGTTATACAGGAAAATGGCAGAACTATGGTCAATTTAACAAAGAGGCCTACATATTGAACAGAAGGACCTACACAGGGGTTTCATGCTGGCTGAGTGGTAAGGATGTCCCAGGGTATTTGTTATATAGTAACACAGGACCCTCTGGTCAATTTAACACGGCCTACAAATTAGGCTGGCAGGGCAAGGACAAGGGTCTCATACTTCAGGTCTGGACAGAACGGGTCAGGGGCACGCTATGATCTCATTCCCTCCTCTAGTTCATTTTATGAACAAAATCCTCACAGCATACCTTTCAGGTCTTTGAGGTATTTGGTAATGGTAGCAGGCTGCATTTAGTGTAGTCCTATTGTTACCTCTACAACTGCTATAAGTGCTAAGTTATTCACATTCCCTGTTCTATCCTTGTTCTCCCTTTGCTAATTATGCATTTATCAGGAGGTGCAACTGCTACGTACTCAGTGTGTTTACTGAAGAGCATATTGTACATTAGGACACAGCCCATGTATTTAGAGACATGTATGACATTGTAACACATGCACTGCCAACTGTCCCCCTGTCCCGTCCTTATCAATGGCAATTTATTCAATGTGGTACAAAAGTCATTATAATAGCAGCAATGGGGAGTCAATGCTGCTAGTAGCACCCATGATCATTTTCTATAATTGTTCTGAAAGTCTTGAGCAAGTCTTCAGGCATTGTTCCAATCGTTGGTACGTGTGGCTAGTGTGACTAGTTGGAAGAATGTCTTATCTTCTGCTGCGTGTGTACCATGTTAAAAAAAAGTCTGCTGAATAATAATGTAGAGCCTCAGAGATGATACCTTTAAACAGAAAAAGTAACCGTTGGTGCCTGTCTTCAAGTAATTTGAGAGGTTTGCAAGCACTTCTTATTACTTAGGAACATTCGATATGAAGAAAACAAAGTGAAGAAAAGGTAAAGATGTCTCGTTGTCACAACTTGTAGACTGAGGGGTTGGGCGTCGATGTTTCCAGACGTTCTTTGGGTGATGTATCCTTGGGGCGCGCTTACACACTCGTCCTTTCTCCTCTGTGTAGCACGTGCAGCCCTTCAGGATGAACTTGGGATACCATTCCCACTTGGGAGTTTCCGTGGAACATATGTCGTTTCTGTGTGGCTCCTTGCCCCTTGCACAACCCCTCAATCACATGTGAGATGAACGCCGGTCCATTTTCAGAACCCAAATGCAGAGGTTCTCAAAAGTGCGGTATGAACTCTTTCAGGAGGCATTTGGCAATAGTTTGTGCATTGCTGTTCTTGAATTGGCATGCCTTAGTCCATTTGCTGATCATGCACACAATAACCAACACGTACTTGTTGTTTTAGTAGGGGATATGTTGATGAAGTCCATTTCATGTGGGGAAATGAAGTGGCCTGAGGCAGTGGAAATACAGCTTTAGGAAAGCAGTCTGGTCTTCCTATCACATCGTACAAGTGTTGAACCATGAAAAAAGACGGGCCATGGGGGCAAGCATTATCGTTGGTAAACATTTCTTTACATTTGGGTCTATTCATATCCCTTTTCTGTTTGCATACATCCTCCCCTGTTCCCTTCTTCCTTTTCTTCCACCCAGCCCTTTTAATAATATATTTAGTGTCATATGCTATTCTTTCTTGTACATCTGCCTCTATAAATTCTTTACCAATTGATACACAGTCCTTGGGGGAGGTGTGTGCAGCACATTCTACAATTGAAACTGGAAGCAACAGGCCTTGCAATAGTTGAGCTATTAATGGTGCACGCTGCATGTGTTGTCCAGCTGAGGCTAGGAGGGAACTCCAAATGAAGAAAAGAACCCAAAAATTATATTGGCATCCCTGTACAAGACTTTAAAACGAAATTCATTATCTCCAAAAGCAAAAGAGGAACTAAAACATTGTACCATAGTTTGACCCAACAGCAAACACAGATGAGAATCTCTGTCACAGTAACACCTTTAGTAATCAAAACACTCATAGTTGTCAAACTGTGCCCAGGGATGTGAGATTCCCATAGCTCCACGCCCAGGACATATTTTCTTTTGAGGTCAAGGGCAACAGGTTTTCATGCATATTTCGTCTTTGGGACAAGTAGGCCCAACCCTCTACAGCACAAACCCCTTGGCTGTCAGTCTACAGCCCCACACTATGGATCAGCGAAAGGCATACTCTGCAAATAAGGTAATATTTTTGTCCATGTGTTAAGGCTGTTCAAACTTGCATTTATTGTTCATTGTTCATCCAATTACTCATGAGGCTTGAGCCGGGAGCAGAGGAAAGCTTTCACGCTAGGTATTCTGAGTGCTCCTCGCGCTGAAGTTCTTGTGAATTGCTGCTGATTGATTTATTTTTTAACTTCGTTACTTGCCATTTTGCACATTGTTTTTAGCCTTTACATCATTTGACATTTATCGCTGGATTGCTAGTTCTCCCCCTTACCTGGCGCTGTCCGGACCCGAGCAGGTGTTGCCTGTGGAGTAGGGTCTCTCGGACGGTGGCAGCCATCTTGGAGGGACGGACTAGTTAGCAGTCTAGTTGGGCAGTAGCCTGCCTACTTTAGGAGCGCTGGCGCGACCGCGCAGCATCCAATTACTCCTGAGGCTTGAGCCGGGAGCAGAGGAAAGCTTTCACGCTAGGTATTCTGAGCGCTCCTCGTGCTGAAGTTCTTGTGAATTGCTGCTGATTTATTTATTTTTTAACTTCGTTACTTGCCATTTTGCACATTGTTTTTAGCCTTTACATCATTTGACATTTATTGTTGGATTGCTAGTTCTCCCCCTTACCTGGCGCTGTCCGGACCCGAGCAGGTGTTGCCTGTGGAGTAGGGTCTCTCGGACGATGGCAGCCATCTTGGAGGGACGGACTGGTTAGCAGTCTAGTTGGGCGGTAGCCTGCCTACTTTAGGAGCGCTGGCGCGACCGCGCAGCATCCAATTACTCCTGAGGCTTGAGCCGGGAGCAGAGGAAAGCTTTCAAGCTAGGTATTCTGAGCGCTCCTCGCGCTGAAGTTCTTGTGAATTGCTGCTGATTTATTTATTTTTTAACTTCGTTACTTGCCATTTTGCACATTGTTTTTAGCCTTTACATCATTTGACATTTATTGTTGGATTGCTAGTTCTCCCCCTTACCTGGCGCTGTCCGGACCCGAGCAGGTGTTGCCTGTGGAGTAGGGTCTCTCGGACGATGGCAGCCATCTTGGAGGGACGGACTGGTTAGCAGTCTAGTTGGGCGGTAGCCTGCCTACTTTAGGAGCGCTGGCGCGACCGCGCAGCATCCAATTACTCCTGAGGCTTGAGCCGGGAGCAGAGGAAAGCTTTCAAGCTAGGTATTCTGAGCGCTCCTCGCGCTGAAGTTCTTGTGATTTGCTGCGGATTGATTTATTTTTTAACTTCGTTACTTGCCATTTTGCACATTGTTTTTAGCCTTTACATCATTTGACATTTATCGTTGGATTGCTAGTTCTCCCCCTTACCTGGCGCTGTCCGGACCCGAGCAGGTGTTGCCTGTGGAGTAGGGTCTCTCGGACGGTGGCTGCCATCTTGGAGGGACGGACTGGTTAGCAGTCTAGTTGGGCGGTAGCCTGCCTACTTTAGGAGCGCTGGCGCGACCGCGCAGCATCCAATTACTCCTGAGGCTTGAGCCGGGAGCAGAGGAAAGCTTTCACGCTAGGTATTCTGAGCGCTCCTCGCGCTGAAGTTCTTGTGAATTGCTGCTGATTTATTTATTTTTTAACTTCGTTACTTGCCATTTTGCACATTGTTTTTAGCCTTTACATCATTTGACATTTATTGTTGGATTGCTAGTTCTCCCCCTTACCTGGCGCTGTCCGGACCCGAGCAGGTGTTGCCTGTGGAGTAGGGTCTCTCGGACGATGGCAGCCATCTTGGAGGGACGGACTGGTTAGCAGTCTAGTTGGGCGGTAGCCTGCCTACTTTAGGAGCACTGGCGCGACCGCGCCGCTGGCGTGCCCAGCGCCCTAACCCCTTGCCAGTTGATTTCAGGTATTCCTAGAAAATACCACTGCACCAGGGAAGCATTAATGGAAGTAAATGCTGGGGGAAGGCATGCCGCCTTTGAGCGCCTGTGGGTTGAGGCTAGAAATAGTCTTCCGCAAGGATCCTGCCCCACCTGTAGAACGCCGCTTCCCAAATTGTTTTCTGAACCCATTAGAGCCTTGATGGAGGGTGGACGCTTGGCCAGAGGTTCTACTGAGAAGTTTAGTTGCATTCTTATAAATGCCAGATCTCTGGTGAAACATAGCACGGAATGTGCTAACTTATTGATTGACCAAGGCATTAAGATCGCTTTTATAACAGAAACCTGGACGGATGAGGCGTCCGGGCCTGATCTAGTTAAAGCTACTCCCCCCGGTTTTCATTGTGAGGTGCTCAATAGGCCAGATAAGAAGGGAGGTGGTCTAGCCATCCTCTATCATAGTTTGTTTCAGGGAACATGCAAAGCGCTCGATCTGCCCGCATGCGAGGCACTCGCGTTTAACCTGAGGTTAACAGACCATTTCGCATTTAAGGGCATTTTAATATATAGACCTCCCGGCTCTAGATCCTCTTTTTTCCCTGCGCTGGGAACTCTCCTTGAGGATGCATTGCTGGGCAATTCCTATACCATACTCGGCGATTTTAATTTCCACTTGGAGGGTGTAGACGACCAGGAAACGGCTCGCCTACTAGATCTTATGGAAGCCGCAGTGCTCTCCCAGCAAGTAGTGGGTCCCTCACACTTGGCGGAACATACCCTGGATGGGGTTTTTTCAAACCTTCCGGAGTTATCCTTCTCGGGCCTTTTGCTTCTGGCTTGGTCAGACCATGCAGGAGTGTTGTTCAATCTCGCTGTTAGACCCCACAAGCCCAATGGGAAGGACCAACGTGATCAGAAGGAAATTAGAGCGTGGAATAGGGTGGAAGCTGAGACCCTGTCTATGGTACTAACAGCTTCTCTCACACCCACTTCCAGTGATATGGAGGAGGCTGCCTCCTCGTATACTAGATGGCTTACGCAGGCATGCAAAGACCTTGCACCTCCTAAATTGGTCGTACCCAAAAGAATGGTTCCCTCTGCCCCTTGGTATTCGAAAGAATGAAAACTGCAAAAATGCATATGCAAGAGACTGGAGCGGAACTGGAGGAAGGGCTATCTGGATAAGGAAAAGACGATATATCAAGCAAGCATGGTTACATACAAACAAATGTTACGTGCAGCAAAACAGAAGTTTTATGCAGCTCAAATAGAGGCGGCTAAAAATTCTGCCAAAGAGCTCTCTCACACAATTACCAATCTGTCCTCTGTTAGATCCGCCCCCGTCCAGTCTAGCACAGAGCTCTGTGAACAGATTGCGTTATTTTTCCAAACTAAAGTCAACAATATCTTCACCAGCCTTTGCGATTCGATTAGGACTGGTCGGGAGACTGAGTTGTGAGTAGGAGACTTGGTCAAGCCGGCTGGAACCCTAGAGTCTTTCAGGTCTCTCACCCTGCAGGACACATCGGAATTACTAGCCAACGCTAACTCCGGGTCTCCATTAGATCCCTGCCCTTTGAAAATCATTAAATTAGCCCCGGTCCCAATAGCCTGCTATCTTACCTCTATTTTTAATAAGATGTTCGAAGGAGGTAAATTCCCAAAAATATGGAAGGAGGCCTTCATTCTTCCGCTACTAAAAAAACCCAGTCTAGACCCTCTGGATCCGAACAATTTCCGGCCCATTTCCCGTCTGCCTGTTCCAACGAAATTAGTTGAAAAGGCAATGAATAAACAACTTAGTGCCTTTTTGAAGAACACCCTTTTGCTGGACTCTTCCCAGTACGGATTCAGGGAAGGACACAGTACGGAATCCGCACTGATCAATACCTCGGAAGATATTAGGTCGGCAGTGGATCAGGGAGGCAGAGCTGCTCTGATCCTTCTGGACCTATCGGCCACGTTCGATACAGTCCATCACGGGCTGTTGATGGATCGTTTAAGGAAAGGTGGGATTCAGCGAAAAGCATGGGATCTGCTTAACTCTTTCCTCTCGGACCGTAGCCATATAGTGGCCTTGGGAAACTTTTCCTCTCAACCCTTCTCTTTACCCTGTGGAGTTCCACAGGGGTCCTCATTGAGCCCCACCCTGTTTAACGTTTATGTTACTTCCCTTGCTCCTATTATTAGACGCTATGGGTTCAGTGTCACATCGTAAGCGGATGACACGCAAATCGTAGTGTCCCTACTTCCAGGTCTTGAAAAGGGGGTGGATCTCAACTTTCAGTCTTGCATGTTGGAAGTGGAGCACTGGATGGCTAGTAACTGTCTCAGGCTGAACACTAATAAAACCGAGGTCATGTTGTTTGGGAACAACCCCAATTTCTGGACGCACTTATGGTGGCCGCCAGCTCTGGGGGCCCTCCCCATCCCGGTTGATAAGGTAAAAAATCTCGGGATGGTGGTGGATGCCAAACTTTCCATGGCTGCACAGGTTAAAGCGGTAGCCTCCAAAACAGGGTACATGCTGAGAATTCTGAAAAAAATCCTGATTCTGCTTCCACTTGAATGCCGTAAAACGGTGGTTACGACCCTGGTATTATCCAGATTAGATTATTGCAACAGTTTGTACCTTAATATACAGGAAAATCTGTTGCATAGATTGCAGTTGTTGCAAAATGCTGCTGCTAGACTTTTTTTTTTTTTTGGGTTTTAAAAGTTTTATTGAACAATAAGTCGATTACAAGCACGGGCCTACAACCACCAGGGCCGGCCGCTAAGTACAGAATGAAATATACATTTATCAAAGCTGCAGTCGGTTCCCGGGGGTCGGCCCCGTAATGAGTCCGGATAGTTCTAGAGGCACAGGAGACTTAGATCAAACAAACACAGAAAACTAAAAGAAAAACAAAAGGCGAGGCATAAAGACAAACGGCGCAGGGCAGGCTTCCTCCGGGGAACTCCAGGTCAGACCATTAAGCAGCACACGACAGGAAGGAGTGCCGGGAGGCTGGGGACGGGGGGGGGGGGGGCCAAGGGAACTGAACGTCCATATATAGTCATTCCAAAAGGTGCCCGGAACCGTCAAGGGTCAGGGGGACATGGCGATATCGGTGTCCACCAGGGGGGGCGTACAGATACCCCCGCGATAAGCATTCCATTGCCCCCAGATTCTGCCCCATGCCCCCGGCTTACCACGGGCAACATACACAGTCTTCTCCCTGAACATACACCAGTCCATATTCTCCTTCCATACTGACACGGTGGGCGGCCGCTGGGCACCCCAAAGCTGCGCTATATCTCTCTTGGCAATCATGTTCCCCAGGGCCGCCCACCGAGTCTGAGCCGCGCTATAATCATTGGGCTCCCACACATTCAGAACACAACGACGCACCTCCGGCAGCAGCACAACCCCAGTGACCTGTCCCATAACCGTATGTACCCGGCGCCAGTAGTCCGCCACCTCGCGGCACTCCCACAGGATATGGAGAAAGGTGGCGCTGAGCCCACAACCCCGCTTACAGAGCCCATCATCGGAATATCCCATCGAGACTAAGCGAGGACCCGTCACATACACCCGGTGAAGAATCTTAAGCTGTACCAACCGGAGACGGGCCGGAATGGCGACCTCCTTGGGGGACGACAGTGCAGACTGCCAGTCCTCGTCGTCCAATTCCACCCCATCCCCCGTCCAAGCCTCCCGAAGGCGCACCAAGAGGTCAGCCCGATGATTAATCAGTTTCTTATAAATTAAAGAAATAGTGCTGTCCGGGACATGTCCGTCAAGTATGCGGTCCTCGAGGGGCGAGGAAACCGGGATCGTGGTCCCCTCTCCAAAGACCGAGAGCAGGGCGTGTCGAACCTGGGCATAGCGGAAGAACTCCCTATCCGTAAGCTCATATTCGGCCTGAAGAGCCGCGAAAGTCTTAACCGCGCCCTTATGCCACAGGTCTCCCACTTTGCTGATGCCAATCGTGTCCCACTGGTCAAACCCCTTCGTAGTCCAGAGGCTCCCCAGGCGATCGGAGGCAAACAAAGGAGTAGCACATGTCAGTCGCTCACCCCAGCCCGTGGCAGCAGTGGCGGCCCTCCAGGTCCGCACAGCAATCTTAGTAGGACCCGTAAGGGTCCGGCCAGCCGAGCGGGAGTACAGCGCCCTGTTATAGTCCCCGCCGGGAAGCAGGAACTTGTCCATCTCATACGCCGGGTTCAGGCCAGGCGCATACGTGGCATGGTTGATGGCCGAAAGCTGCGCGGCCCAATAATACCTGCGAATGTCGGGAAGCGCGATGCCCCCGTCATACCAGGGGAGAGTAAGCTTAGCAAGAGCAATACGCGCCCGCCCGTCCCACACCAGTCTCCTCTGCAGGCTCTCTACCTCCCGAAAGTAGGCCACTGGGATGACGTCGAAGGAATTCTGGAGTGCATAGAGGAACCTGGGAAGGGACATCATTTTGAACAGCGCGGCCCGACCCAGCGGGGACAGGGGCAGCCTGCACCACCGGGCCGTATCCTCTCGCAATCGCCGAAGCGGTCGCAGGAGATTCAGCTCATAGCGAGCCACCGGGTCCAGCGAAACGTATATCCCCAGGTACTTAAGGCCGCTCAGTGATACCTGGATCGGAAGCCGAGGCGGTAGGAGTGGAGGACCACCGGAGATCGGACAGACGCAGGATTTAGACCAATTGATCGTGAGACCCGAATTATTCCCAAAGGAAGTCAGAACGTCAAAGAGGACGTTGAGCGACTGCCGCGGTGAGGTGAGATATAGGAGAATATCGTCCGCATACAGCGAAACCCGATCTTCAAAGCCCGGGGCCCACCGGATCCCTTGAAGCGAGGGCTCCCAGCGGAGCCAAGCCGCGAGTGGCTCCAGGGCGAGAGCGAAGAGCAAAGGGGACAACGGGCATCCCTGCCTCGTGCCCCTGCCGAGGGCAAAGGGCCGAGAGACCCGCCCGTTCACCACCACCTGAGCCATGGGCCCCGTGTACAGAAGCTTCACCCAGCCAATAAACCCTTCCCCAAAGCCAAATTTAGCCAAGACAGCCCAGAGGAATGGCCACTCGATGGTGTCAAAAGCCATCGTGGCATCCAAAGAAACCAGCACGGCCGGTTCGGAGAGGAGCTCCGCCCTGGCAAGGGCGCCATGAAGACGCCGCAAGTTAAGAGCGGTGTTACGATGCGGGATGAATCCGCATTGGTCCGGATGAATCAGATCGCACACGACGCTCAACAGACGATTGGCAAGGACTTTCGCCAGGATCTTAGGCTCCGCATTTAGCAGTGAAATAGGCCGGTAAGAAGTACAGCGATCTCGCGGCTTGTCCTCCTTGGGGATAACGACTATCGTGGCCAAACGCTGATCGGCCGGGAGGGAACCCGCCGTCAGAGACTCACGGAACATGCGACTGAGGGAGGGCGCAAGCTTGTCAGGGCGCAATTTATATAGCTCAATGGGCAGACCGTTGGGACCCATAGCCTTGCCCGAGCGAAGGGAGCGGATCGCGGTCGCTATTTCATCCACCGACAAGGGGGCGTCCAGCCGCTCACGGTCCTCAACGGACAGGCAGGGCAAGGCGATATCCCTCAGTAGAAGGCGAGAGTCGTCCTCATCCCTGTCAGTCACTGGGGAGTACACAGCCCGGAGGTGGTCGGCAAAACATTCCACAATCTCGCCAGGCTCCGTCACACACACACCATCCGCAGCACGCAACTCCGGGACCACACGATTCACTCTCTCCTTCCTATCCAGCCACGCGATCAACTTTCCCGCCTTGTCCCCGGCATCGTACAGTCGACCCTGCTGCTCCCTATACATAGTTTTGGCCGCGTCAGTGACCAGGGACCTATATTCAAACTGTTTCAGGCTGAGGGCATGGAGCCCGTCCGGAGTAACATTCGCCTCCAAGGCCGACTCCAGCCCCAAGATGTCAGTCTCCAGCCTCACCACTGCCTCACTCTTGACCCTCTTAGCCACCACTATCTGGGAAAGGGCGTGTCCGCGGATCACGGTTTTAAAGGCTTCCCACAGGGACATTGCAGAAGACACCGACCCCTCGTTATCCAGGAAGTATTGGTCCATAGCCTTAACCAGGCTGTCACGAGTCGTAGGGTCTCGCAGGTACCATGGGTTAATGGGAGCGATCCGCCCTGCAGACCGCGGCCCGGTGTCAAAAACAAGCCACAGCGGAGAATGGTCGGAGATACCCCGCGCCAGGTGCCTGACCTCTCGAATCCGACCAGTCTGCGCCGCGGGCATAAGGAAGTAGTCTAACCTAGAGAGACTCCCATGCGCCCCCGAGTGAAAGGTGAATTGACATTGGGTCGGATGCATCAATCTCCAACTATCCACCAGGCCGAAGGTCTCCAGCATCCCACCCAGCCATGCCTGGGCAGCGGGGAGGGTCCTTGGTGGGTGACGATCCAGTTCACCCGAAACCACAGAATTAAAGTCCCCGCCCATGAGCAGGAGGCTGTCCGGAAGGTCAAGCAGCATTCGACCCAAGTCAGTGAAGGTGGAGTTCTGGAGGCCCGGGGGGACGTAAACTGAAACCAGGGCAAGGGGCTGCCCCTCCCACCTCCCAATCAAACACACATAGCGCCCTCTGTCATCCGAGACTATCTTAGTGATCTCCACCGGAAGTGAGGTTCGCAGCAGAATGCCCACCCCCCTGGAACCAGTTGTGAAACCAGAATGGGCCACGAGGCGGTATCCCCCCCTGTTCATTGCATGACAAACATTGCCCACCAGATGCGTCTCCTGGAGAAACACCACATCAGGAGTCAGACGACGCAAATATTGCAGTACTACACCCCGCTTGATACGGTCCCCCAACCCATTGACGTTCCATGACATAAGCCTCAACCCGTCCCCCCCCATCCCCCCCAATAGATCAAGGGTCCCCCAGCCTGCAGCACAGTTCCCAAATGTGGACAAAAATCAGTACCTCGCCCTGTAAACAAAAAACACACAGCAAAACAACCCTCCTCCCCCCCAACCCCACCCCAGGACCAACTCCCCCCACCCTGCACCCCTGCGGGCCAAAAAACCCCCCCAACTTGCAGTGTGCCTGTCGCCCCACTAACCCCATTCTACGAAAAGAACCCCGAGGAGGTAAGGGACCCGTCCCCGCCCGCCCCCCTCACTGGTCCTGGTAAAACACAATATGCAAATGAAATAAGACCCGATTGTACTGTGCAAAAAGGCAAAATCAAGGACCAAAAGTCATTCTAAAGGGGACCCATCACCTGCGGTGCCCGCAGAGGGTCCGGGACGGCCACCTCCGTCCGGCAGAGAGTCCAGCCAGTCACTTGCAGCCACAGGAGAGTCAAAAAAGGCTGTCCGATCCCCATGTTCCACTCGGAGTTTTGCAGGGTAGAGCATCGAATACTTTAGGCCCAGCTCACGGAGACGACGCTTCACCCCTTGGAATCCCATCCGTTGTTTCTGGACCAGTTGCGTGAAGTCCGGGTAAAAATTGATGGTCGAGTTCTCATGGCGAACCGGGCCGTGGGTCCGTGAGGCCTGAAGAATAGCGTCGCGGTCCCTGTAGTAGAACAGTTTGGCCACGATAGGCCTCGGGGGGGCCCCCGGCCGTGGCCGACCGCCCGGAACTCGATGGGCCCGCTCCACGGCAAAGAACTTACTTAGGCCAGCCGAGGACAACTGTTTCAGGATAAGTTCCTCGACCACGAGGTCAACCGGGCGGCCGTCAGAGGACTCCGGTACACCTATGACGCGGATGTTGTTGCGTCGGGCCCGTCCCTCGAAGTCCTCAAGCCGCCGGGCCATATGGTCGTTAACCACCCGAATGTCTCCAAGCGCGGCCCGCAGATCCGACACATCCGCACCGAGGGTGGAGGTCCGTGCGTCGAGAGCCTGGACCTTCTCGTTAGTTTTGGAGAGGTCGGCCCGGATCAGGGTGACATCGATCGCGACAGTGTCAATCTTACGGGCCAGGGCCTCATATTGCGTCGCGATGGTTTCCCTGATGCCATCAATGGCGCCCATAATGTCCTGCAAGGATAGTTCCGTAGTGGCGGTCGCGCCTCCTTCCGCAGTATCCGAGGGGAGGCCAGCAGCGCCAGAGGGCCCCCTGCCCTGGGTGTAGCGGTCCATGTTATTGCTCTGGACTGCCCCCCCGCGGAGGGAAGCCTTGGTCTTGCGGCCCTCGGGACCCCCTTTGCCCCCCATGTGAACACGGTCACCCGAGGGGACCTCCAATCAAGAGGTGTAAGGCACCAGCAAGAAGACCACAAAATGTCGGTATAGGGGGTCCGAGGCGATAGGCGCTCTAGTGGCAGATGAAAGAAAACCTCATGCAGAGGCCCAGGAAGCACCTCTCCACCCCGAGCGCACCTCCCTGCCGGTCTCCTGAAGTGCAAAACCGAAACCGAAAGTGGTGGATCGGCAGCTGGCACCGCGCTGAAGCCGCTGTTGTTCAATTGCAGCCCGGTCCCTCGGGTCACCTTCACCCCGGTCACCTCCGTCGGGTGGGTCCCAAAAGTTCCGACGACGACAACTCAGGATTCCCAGGTCCGATTTGAGTTTTGAAAAGAGATATACGCTCAGTTGGTCTTTATCTCCCAGATTCCATAAGCCAAGTCAGGATATTCTCAGGATAAATTCCGAGGAGCAGAGAGGGTCCGGGGAGCCCTGTGCTCACGCGACCATCTTGGATGCGCGCTAGGCTCCTCCTGCTGCTAGACTTTTAACAGGCATCCCCAAATTTGCTCCCATTTCTAAGGCTATTCGAGACCTGCACTGGCTTCTAGTTAAAAACAGAGTCCAGTTTAAAGCATTGTGCCTGGTTTTAAAAGCCTTACACAAGGAAGGCTCTGATTTTTTAATAAAACTATTTAAATGGTACTCCCCTCCGCGTCGGCTTCGATCATCTGATGCGAAATTGATCACTGTCCCCTTGATAAAAAAGGCCCGCTGGGGCGGGCGCAGTTTTTCCTTTGGTGCGGCCAAGCTATGGAATAGACTGCCTTTTCACCTGCGATGTATCGATAGCTTGCTGTGTTTTAGAAAATCGCTGAAGACCTGGCTGTTCGTGAATGAAGTTGTCTTTGCCTGACCGGTCAAGGGAGGAGTTGGATAAGCACCAGGACACCTATTTGGTAATCGCGCGCTTTACAAATCGCCATAACATAACATAACATTAATGCAAAAAGCTTTATTATTAGGGTGAGTGCTCTAAGTAAATGTTGTAAGCTCAGACTGCACTACTGACAGTGGTTGGAGTATAAACATGTGTATACAATTTTTCAATTCTTAGCAATGTGATGCTATGTATACTGCTCTCAGAATGCTCTCCAATTAGATGCAAATATTTGCAGAAGCTTGAAAGCAAGACTGATAAGTATTTGCTTTTAAAATAAAATGTTCACAAAAAGAATGCAAAACATTTAGCTAAACTACTAGACTAAGGTAGGTACCATTATAACAAACATTGGCAAAAGCAGAAATTGTTGTGGTCTCAAAAATCACACATTGCACAGTAGTTCCTGGCACTGGATAAAACAACTGTGTGTGGATATGCTCTTTGTGAAAGAACAGAATGAAGTCACTCACAGTGAAGCCAGCCAAGAGAGGGAGGGAGAGACAACATTTTACTAAACATAAAATGTCATTGTTAACGCCAGACCTAATTAGGGGCCAAATCATGAAATAAAGTTCACCCATGTCCTTGTATTAAGTGCAGATATACGACTGTTGTAAATGCACAATACTACAGAAGTAGGCCTAGAAATAGTACTCCTAGAAGATATTTGTGAACTGTATTTAAGCATGAGCAAAAATGCAGGTGTACTCTATAGCTCCAGCAAAAATCTGAGCCATTACAAGTTCACATTTCCTCCAGCCACCTTTTTTTGTTAGCCAGAACTGTTGCTTACCATTACCTGCAGCCCCAGTATGTAGATCTACGGAAACGTGGCAACATAAGTGAATTGTTAGTATTCAAAGCCTACTATGGAAGGAGTCCTAACATAATCAGAGAGGCTACTTCAGAGCTCTTATATAATGACATTGCTGCCATAATTTGTCGCTGCATTACATGTCACAAAAGGGACAAGTGTATTTTGTTACAGGACAAGTATATTTAAGAAGCAACCCGCCCCATGAACAAGTAGATATTTCAATAAATTCCACACCCCTTTGTGCCAATCCCTACACCTTGAAACCTATTTTCAAACATCCTGAAATACAGCACCTATATATTAAATCACATATTACATCTGTACACTTTGTATCCTTGTAACATTATAATACGAGGCAAATGATTGCAAATGATCAATACCTAAACATAATATAAACACAACTTTACTACTTCTCATTACTCCTATCCTCTGTGTCCCTGGCGAATGCACTGCATTTAGAATGCATTTTAGCACATTCCACCTTACACTGTAATTTATTACTCCAATAGTCTCTCCAACTCTGAAGAACATCTGCTTGTGAAGATGGCATTGTTCCTTTTGTGGCTGATCACCTGTCCTCTTCTTCCTTGGACTCAGGGATGATGGGGTGGACCCTTCTCCTTCTGCCTGAATACCTGAGTAGAAAGATACTTCGCAGCGGGTCTTAATTTATACAAATATATGCCTTCTTACATAATTTCAATGCCACTGTGATGTCTGGTTGATGTGACCTATACATATATTAATTGATCAGGGAGAAGTATATAGGGCGTTAAGTTGTTGTCAGAACATTGTAATATTTGTGAGTGAAAACAGAGTGATCCATGGGCAATAAACTATTTTTGCTTTCTCTCAATTTATTACCTTTAAACAGTCCGTTCAGGCATTGCTGAAAGTTGTTGCTGCTTTTATATCATAATGGACACATGGTCTAGCTGTCATCCAAACGTATGAGAAAATGTGGTTTGGCCTGAGCCTGTGGTATGATACATTTTCCTATTTGTATTTTATTTCTAACCAGACACGAGGTGATGAAAACACTAACATTGAGCCCATCTAAGCAAACATCCCGAAGACAGGAAATCCAATACACTTCTTGGAGACGAAGGGAAGAATCTAATAATAATAATGTTGCAGAACCTCTAATCATCTATTAACTAAGAAAGCGAAGAAGAACCCAAACAGAAGATAGAAACTTTTAAGGGAGATAAAAACTTGTAGTGGTCGAACTGCAAAATATATGCAATCACCTCTAAAATCTGCAACTCTACATTTAAAAGGCCTCTTTAAATTCACACCTTTTATTCTGACAACACTGCTATACTGAGCAATGCTTACTCTATGCATACCGTCCTTTAACATTGAGATCTATTTTATATCCGCACGTATTATTAATTCTTTTGTATTTTCCTAGTACTGGGGCATGTGGTGGCTACCTGTGGTAATCTTATTCCTACGAATCTCTGGTTGTCTCATATTTTGAAGGCTGCACACAGCTGTGCATATCCGAAAACCTATTCCTTACTTCCTCTCACCCATCTGCACATAAACACATACATTTTCCTTCACTGAACTGCACCACGTGAAACCTGAAACACCGTATTCAATCTCGGCTTCCACCGTTACCAAATTGTGTGATTCTAGGCAACTATTCCTTTTCACTTCCACAGACACAAATATATTTTTACACATATGTTTTCTTACTTTCTATTAAGTCCTATGTTCGCTGCCAACCACAGGAAGTCCCTTTCCTGCCTGGCTCAAAGCCCAGAATCTGTGGTCGGCCAGGACTGCTACTTCTAACGGCAGCCTCAAAAATCTGTTAACCCTTCAACACCATGTAATATCCAGACATGTGTAGTCTTTAATTGTACGTAAAATATAGCTTATTTTAAAATAATATGGCTTTTTTTGTAAAGCGCACTTTTACTCAGAATGGTATTGTGGCACAAAATAGTAAATCTTTATTGTTCCCCTGACTCAATGGTACTCATTTTATCCAACTTGGAAAGATGAAAGGCTGAGGAGACCTAGCAGCATTTGACGTGTGCCCATGAAGTAAAACCATGGGTATATCTAGCGTGCACTCCACTCCATTATTTTATCTCCCCTATTCTGTGCACTTCGGTGCACAAGAAATTGGAAGGCAACAGTCTCCAGTCTTAACTTGCTTATTCCAATCTTCTGTCTAATGTTCACCATCTGCTCTGACATTTACGTTGCTCTAAGTCTAGTGTCACTAACTTCCTTGGCCGTGAGACACAATTTCAAAATGTTCCCTATTGGCTAACCCCAACTGTGTGCTCTTTGTGGCTGCACTTACTGGATCTGCCCTAGCATGATGGGCTACTGCTTGTGCCTGCTTCAGTTGCTGCTGAATTTGGAACGCAGGTAGGAGTAAATTATTCTGTACTTGGTTGCTCAGTACTACAGCATTTGGTGTAATCTTCAGTGTGAATTATAATTGGCCATCCAAATAGAGAAATATTAATAGTATTTGAAACTGAAAGTGTCTCCTTTTCTGCCAGGAAACTATATTACCTATATTGATGGCACAATATTAGTCTTTTTAATATTGTGGGCCATGATCCAAAAATATCAAAAGAACCAGCTCCATTTTACCTGGTATTACATCTTCTATCATTGTGCTCTGAGCGGTAAGGGACGGCAGTCCTTGACCTCACCTTATTATGTCATTCCTTCTAGTCTAGTGTGTAAAGCCCACCCGGACTGGATATTTTGCTCGCACACGGCGTCTCTTCCACCTTGCTGCACGTTCGCAGACAGTAAACCCTGGTTAGCTCAGCTGCTGCTCATTTTAGTTGAATGCATTTAGGTGTGTATTCCTTTGTCTGTTTGCTTTCATGTGTCTGTCTTTATGTTCTTTCCTGTATATGCCCATGTGTGTGTCGGAATGTGAAAGTGTGCCAGTGAGTGTGTGATGAAGTTCTGCAGGCTGTGTACCTGTGTGTTATCCTAGCTTTGTGTCTTGTCCAGGCCGTTCTGCACATTTTTTCTGTTTATCTGCGTGTGCATGAATGCGTGTTCATACGTGCAGGTGGCCTAGTGCTATGTTTGTCCTTTTTCTCTGCGTCACTTCAACTCCCCCTAGGCCCGTCAAAGGCTCTGATGCTTCAGAGCCGCCACTGTTTAAAGAGACGCCTACCTTCCTCTTTCGATACATTGTACAAATGCACTCTGGTCCCAGGGATCGCTGCTCAATCACTTACCCACACAAGCTGAATTACAGATATCATCTCAACTCAATGAGATTAGGGCATAGAGGCCAGGCAAACTCTCTGCGCCCATCAATCTCCCAGAGAACCTTGCACAGATAGCTTAATAGCACTTAGAGCAGATATTTAACAGGGCATAAGGGGGCCTCTGCTCACGTCCTGGACCACCCAGGAAAGTGCATCCTCAATACACGAACACACGTGCCAACACTTATCCAAATGGACACAGACGAATACAGAGATGCACGTTCACACATGCATTGCCTTTCTATTCCAACTCGGCATACACTTGCACATATGGAGAAACAGACACACAAACAAATATATGTGGATGCCGGCATAGCAGCTATCTGTAAGCGCTTAATTTGTGCTGGTGGTTGCAGGAAATCGTCAAAGGCATTCATTGTGGGTTCTCTTTTTGGGACAAGGGCTTATTTATTATCCTAAAGACTTTCGCACAGAGCAAGAGCGAAAAAGGAAGAAAATGGCAAAAGAAAGAGGAAGAATAAGATACAAAAACAGTGACAAAGAAAAAGTAGGGATGAAAAAACCTGTAAGAACGATATTAAGAGACAGGAAGAGAAGTAGATGGAGAAAGAGACATAAGCTGGAATCAAGACTAAGCAACCTTGGTGTACAGCAACCCTGGGCTTCATAAGCCAGGCAGCAGGCATCCTTCGAAAATCTTTAGGACCCTACACTTTTTCGTGTATTTATTTTACACATTACCCATCATGCAGCTGGTTTCAATGCAGGCAGTATTGACCGTCAGGTTGATCAGTTCATGACATGCATATTAACTGTGTGTATCACTCTCATATAAATGGCCAGTGTCGAACGGAGACAAAAAAATCGGCACGAAAATTTAAGTGGTCCCAATTAGCAAACTAGATAGCTAAAAAAGTGGCCTACATTTTGAAATCAAGCCAGGTATAAGAGACAGACTGCAGGTATTTGTGTTTGCTGCAGGCAATGTTTGCGGCAATATTGGGGAAATCAACTGTAAAAACTTGCCCACCTGACCATTAAACCGGCCCACAAACTACTAACAAGCATTTGCAATGCAATAGGTCTCGCAATTGCAAGAGTGTTAGCTATTAACATTGTAAATGACAATGTCTTTTATTATTGCAGGTTTTTTTAAACACAAATAAAAAGCATTGTCATTTATAATGCCAATAGCTCAAAATCTCGCAATTGCAAGACCTATAGCATTGCAAATGCTTGTTTATACAGGGGAATAATAATACTACCCTTCCAGGAGGATTGGATAAATCCTGAATTGATCCAATGGTAAAAGAAGTGTTTCAAAAAAAGTGCCCAAGAATTAGGGCAGGATTTTAATATACTAGCAATGATTTTATCCGGGCAAGCTGCCTCTGAATTTTTCAACTAATTTATTACTTTAATCATTTCTTCCACAGACAGGTCCTCCCAGTCTATTAAAGATACTGTTTTCCTGTCTCTGCATACAATTGCTCAATGTGTGGTTGCCAACGAGATTACTCCAAAAGACTTGGTTTTTTCGAATGGTCTTCACCCAAGCACTTTGCAATTATGAACCAGGACTTACTGGTATTTCTCAAAACAAGAGCCATTTTTTTATTTATTTAGATTGCGTAAGGTCTTTGCCAAAGTGGAAGCTAGCTTGAAAAGAAAGGTGGATAGGTTTGGCAGTGCTGCATATATTTCACAGGCTATGTTTTCATAGGAGGGAATGTTTACATTGTTCATGGAAGAGACAACCATAGATTGAATATACATCCTTAAAATATCATTCAACACAGGATTATTTACAGAAATCATATTCAGGTGGGATTTTATAATCCTACTTTCATTAGAGCCAATTTTTTGAAGATTAATTGCATTGTTAACTAGTGATGATCGCTCCATAAATTGGGACCAAATGAGAAATGGAAATTAGTTTAGAATCCAGATAACGAACAAAGGCATAATCTATTAGGGACCTAAGCACACCACGCTGCCAAGAAGGTTTTTCAGACTAGAGGTCATTAAACCTGCCATTTATTAACACAACATTTAGTTCTAGTGTCCATTCAAGTAATAAAGGGGCCGGTTTATCACCCCTTTTTGAAAGAACTGGATTTGCCAGGTCTCAGAGTAAATCGAGCTCTGAAAAGCTATACCTATAATAGAGACATGAAAATATTTTAGCATTAAAATCCCCTACATTTAATAAAATAGCTTTAGGAAACAAATTTTCTGCATTCAAAATGCCTGAAAATTACTACACCTAAAAAACTTTAGATCAGAAGAAAAAGCAATTTTCAATGCTACCCCTGCCAACCAAGATAATGAGAAAAACCCCAATGATCCGTATAGTGTTTAGTTTTTGATTTATAGTAGCTAGCTTAAAGTGCCTGTCTAGTGAAAAAGGGCCATATATTCAATCAAAATTCAACACCACTATTCCCAGCTAACAAAAAAGTAGCAATGGAGATTAATGATCATAGACTGCAAACAGTTCAAAGCATTACAAGACTGACTATATTGCTCAAGGAGTTGATGTCTCTAAATAAGCCTGGTTATTTATGTACTTGTTTTAAAAAGTCCTGTGCCACAGTTACTGAGGAAAATACATAAACACTGCCTCTTTATGCCTTTTAGGCTTGGATCGCTGGAAAAGAGAACTTTGAATGCCAACAGCTTTGAAAGAAGCAAGCATTGTCAAAACTCCTCTCCTCTTGAAATCATCAGGTAACCCAAAAGATTTTGGAAGAAGGGTTTTAGAAATAATTTTCTCTTTTTTATTTAAAAAAAAAAAAAAAAAAGAAAGAAAAAAAAAATCAGTTAAGTCCACTAAGATAGTGTGTGAAAATCTAGCACGTGGGATTCAATGGCTAGGAATCCTGAGAGCCTGCATTATTAAAAGATCTGGAAGATGTCATTGAGCATCTATTGCTTCATTACATTCTCCATCTACAGAATTGCACCATTCTCTTTATCCTTGTCTCCCGAGCTCTCAAGAATCATAAATTTGAATTAAGTGAACGATTTTCTAACTCCTCTTAGTCTTCAAAAATGTTTTACTTCTTATAATCTGATGAGGAAGTAGGCTATCTTCAAGGACTGATATCCTCTGACCTATATCATTACGTTTCGGTAAACTCATCAATCTTCCTTAATCATGTAGTTGAGAAATGACTTGGGGCTGGGATGACTTCATTTCTCTAATTTCCACCAAACCCATCTCTAAAAGTTGTCTGGAAGACAATTGAGAGGAACTTTTTTTTAGAAGTTTATACGGCATCTCTAGAACTCTAGATCTTTGGTTCGCGAGGTATTGAAGCAGATAGTGGTACGGTCAATTTGATGTTGCGGAGCAGAGGAGGCAATCAAAGAAGTTACTGTAAAAGTGTTATTCTCATATACTGGAGTTGAAACATCAAGACTTTGCTAGGCGTGATGACCCAACAAGTGACTTCTGATACAAGTGACCCCTGCATCCACTTGTCACAGAGTGGCCCCTAAACACCGCAAACTGGTGAACAAGGGGCTCATTTGACAGCTACTGGGTTCTGGCAGTGACTAGGTCATTATAATAGAATCCAATACTGGATTGATATCAAGAGAATACAAAGTCCTGCCTGAGCTAGGAGGGACTAAAAGTTGCAATATTTGCTATGGCAGTAGAAGGAGTGTATACAGTTAGTTATCTTCATTGCTTCTCATAGTGTGTCAGAATTAAGGGTAAAGTATCCTGCCTGCTGATTAAGAGGTGGAGCTCTCTTTTGAACTAATTTCTCAGGAGCAAGTTGATTCAGTAAGCCGGAACTTTGTTTTTTTTTCAATTTGAGATTCAGGAGTGTACATGGCTTTGTGAGCTTAGGTGTAATAAATATAGCCCTGCAAAGTATCCTTCTTTTCACGTTATTGCTGGGAGGGCTAGCAACTTAAGTAGATGGACGGGGCAACAGAACTTCTAGGCGCTAAGGCAGCCCAGACTTTGTCAGGCTGCACCTAGGGTCTGAACCCAAAAGGAAGGGAGAGACCCATGAGGTCGCCCACACCAACTTACTGAAATCCGTGGCACACTCACCTCCAGATCCTGAATCCAGCCAGTCAGTTCCACTGGGGTGCTCCTCCTGGGAACTGGTAATACTTAGGCCCAGATTTACAAAGATGTCACAGAACGCACCCGAAGATGCGGTGCTGCGTTGTGTGATAGGGAGAGAGCAGGAAAACGCCGTATCTACAGAGACATGACACACCTCCAATCTCCCTAGCACAAAAACAGGCACCAGAGTGCCACAGACACATTTGCACCATGGTGCAAGGGTGTCTGTGTGATTCTTGCATAAATTTTGTACTGGTAGTGTGCCATTCCAGCACAAAATACTATGCTTAGACTAACTTTACAACTTGTCCCACGTCGGATGCGTGCTGTACAGTGCAGCACACATGGAAAGTGGGAAATGTCAGGAGAAATTAAAGCATTTCTTTTTTAGCGCCTGTTTCAAAGTGGCATAATTTGTTGGTGAAAAACCCCATCTACTATTTATTAGTAGACAGGGTTTTGCGTGAAAAAACATTCATGGTTGAATGGGAACGCTTCTGTACCACCCATGGAATGCACCCTTGATGCACATTAATGCAATGCAGCACTTTCAGGCAGCTTTCCAGTGCAAAACAAGATTTGCGCTGGAAAGTAAATAAAACAAAACTTTTACACTGGTTTGCGTCAGAAAAGTGATGCAAACAGTGTAAAATGTTCACAAATCTGGGTCTAACAGTCAGATGAGGTTGTTCAGCTGCAGTGACATTTTGAAAAAAGGTTTGAGGGGAAGGCTGTCACCAAAGAGTAGTCAGGCTGGAATCAGAGTCCTTTCAGGAGTGGGACACAGTGACAGAACCTGTAAAATGAAACCTGCAATCTTTTAGGACTTCTGAGCTTCCCCATTTTGTGACCGCCTGTTAATGCTGCAGCTTCAGTGGTCCCTTCAGATGCATAAACTTGCATCTGCAGCCGCAACAGAGAGCCGTGATGACTGGTTACTTACTGGTAATATTCATTATTCCGAGTCGTAGACGTCCCCGTCACAGTCCTGGTTCCCATCCCTCCCTTCCTGTTTCAGCTTCTTGTGCTTGGTGGTATAGGATGTTGGACGGTAGGGTCGGGGATTATGTGCCACAGGATGTGGCCGTGGCCTGAAGGGTAGGGATGGGAGCAAGGGAGTTTCAGCTTGGGATATCTGTGGAGAGGAGCTATCGCTCATGTGTGTAAGGACTGTGATGGGGAGGTCTGACAAGGAGGTAATGGAGGGTTTTGTCGCCAGTCTCAGCATGCTGATAACTAGTGGGGCCTCTCCCGCAGAAGCAAAACCTAGGAGAGGTGCATGTTGGTCAGCAACTACCCTCCTCTCCAAGTGCCAAAGATCCTATATTCTCCTTTAACAGCATAGCGTTATATGAATAACAAACTTGTACTTCGGTTGAATAAAATAGCTGTCCTCTGAGCAAGAGTACAAAAAAGATAGATCAATGCATCAGTTACAGAAGGGAAAGTTCATCAATGATAGTGAGATGTGTAACACTTTTTCTCCACGTTGTAGAATGAGTTATAGAAGTAGGTGTATAAAAAAAACATCAAAGGGTGGGTGTGGCCAGAGGCGTCAAGATGACGGTCGCACTCTAAGAGTGCTCCTGACCCCTCCGTCATCTGCCTCGCATCCTGCTGTCAGCGGCAGCCATCCGAACCTCGTACCTGCTTGCAGAGGTCCCTGAAGGTGAGAGCGCTGCTCCGGCCCGTCAAACTGCCGGTTCTGGGCTCCTGGCACCCTGTTGACACCCCGACTCACTGAGGCCCCGTGGCCACAAGATGGCGGCCTCCCTCGAGAACTGCCAGTGACAGCGGTGCCCTTGCCTCGGAGGTGCCGGTCGGTACCACACCTCCGGCTCACCCTGGGATCGTCGCAACGAATGGCCTGCCTTCCGGGTGCTGTGCTGGCCGTCTACTGACAAGTCTGGTAGTGTGGATTACCCGCTCCCCACACACGCAATGTGGCGGCAGTCGGCGCTTACGGGCAGTTTGCCTGGGGAGGCCTGTTCTCTGCCTGTGAGGAGGCGGCAGGAGTGTGAGAGGTGATGCGCTGAGGAAATTTATCCAGGGGCAGGGAGCGAGGCGTCCTGGAGCTGAACCACCTAATTGCATCAGCGGAGGCTGGCCCGGAGCCCACGGAGGAGAGCTCACCCGGTGAGTGGGGAAAGAACCGGGAATCGCTGCCGTATCGGGCAGCGGTGCGGGAAGTCGGCACATCCCCCCCTCACACCTTCTTCATTATCCCCAGTGCTGTGGTGTCCTGGGAACCACAGGGATTGTTATCACCGCGTCCGTCTCTGTGCCCAGGGCTCGCCTTGTGGGGTGGTGGTGCGCACATCGGGCAGCGGGTTTCCACCCCCCCCAGATGGGTCCCACCGGCCTTCTTCCCCCCCCACCCCGACCTGGCTTTCACTGTCCTCGATGCTGGGTGTGCAAAGGGACAGGCAGCCTGCAGCTACAGAGCGACAGGCCCTGCTTGGGCTTACCACTACCATCTCGGCCCGATTCCCACGACTTGGCTCGCGGGGAGGCGAGGTGCCCCATCAGCCGCCATTTCGGGCAGCGGCGCAGGGCTTGTCCGGCGTCCTCCCAGAACCCACCCCCCTCTTTCCTGGGGCCGCACATGCTTCTCAACCCGGCCAGCCAATAATTCTCGGGGTGCCCTTCAGGTGAAAGAGGGCTCCCTGTGCCCCCTCATACTCAACAGGTGGGGCTGCGGCAGTGGGTCATCACGCCACCGCGGTGGTGGCGCACTGCGCGGGGTGGTGGCTGGTCGGGCAAGGGAGAGGATCGGCTGTGTTGGTCAGGCAGGAGGGGCTCCCGGGAGCGGGCCCCATCTCCACCCCACAGGAAGTAATTTTTATTGTATAAGTTCATAAAAACCTTTACAAAAGGAAGTTGTTCAAGGTGAAAATTCCTAATAAAGAAGTACACTACAATTTCATCATTTATGCAAACAATAAAAGAGAGGGCTATAGGACAGTTTTGCCTAGCCCAGAATTTCCTTTTCAGCAGGCATGTTCCTTCCTCCGACAGAGTGTCTATTTCATCTAATCAGCTTTGGTCGGTCCTTAGTCCCAAACACGTGATATACAATCACGAGTTTAAAAGGAGCTTATGTAAAGCATTTATAAAAAAAAATAGCAAGATTGATAGTGTCATTTATCAGATTGGAGTCAATTATTATAATAATAATGCTAGAAGTCTGTGGCCTTTCAGATGTCCAGTTGTTTCCAATGTGGTGAAAGGAAAGTTTTTTGTGTCAGGCATTTCTTCAGTAAAAGAAACCAATACCAGAGAATGGTGAGTCCTCAATTAGAGCTGTTTATGTTGCGCCGGATCTCATCAATTTCACCTCTACTGCCCCTATGATTTGGACGAACCGGCATGTCAGCTGTATGTCTCCTACTCCAAGGCAAGCCTTCACTGCAGGTTCTTATCCTCTTGATGTTAAAGATTGATTTCAAGAACAAACGTCGTTCTAGGTCCAGACCGCGGCAGATGCAAAGAAGATGCGTGATGCTCTCGTCTGCTTTCCAGCAGAGGCGGCACTTAATTATTTCTGCGGATCGCTTCCATGGTGGAAGTTGCGGCAGGACAGGAAGAATTCCCAGTCGGAACCAGAGATATTTCTCTTTTAGTCTTCTGCTGAAACCAGCACACAGATAATTTTGTGGGCCCGGCTTTGTATAACTCAGCAGCACGCACCAACCGTGAGACCTTCCCCGAAGTGCTTCTTTGTCTTCCAGTGCTGAGAGCCTTTTTACTGTCTTATTTACCAAAGACTTGAAGCTGTTCTGCGTTCCCGTAGTTGCCCAGAGCTCCTTCAGGCCTAGGAGATTTATGGATGCGGTCAGGTAATCTCTTGGGGTGCAGGCTTTGCTTGAGTTTATCTCTTTCCATAGATGGATATTCAGAGAGCACATATCGGCACTTCTGATCCTAAACCAGAATTTCACATAGGTGGCGTTTCAAGCTATTTTTTGGGACTGTAGACCAAGCTCCAGCCTGATTTGTGCGGGAGAGACATACTTTGGTGGACTGAAGATTATTCTTGCTGATCTCATCAAGGTTTGTTCCAAAGTATCCTCATCTTTTCCCCTGAGGCACTCGCTCCCGTAAGTGATAGCTAGGATTAACTTTGCTTGTAAAACTTGTAATAAAGGGTAGAAGCTTGGCCTGGCAGTTTTACATTTCAGAGATTTTAGAGCTACTGCTATGGAGTTTCCTCTCCTTTTAATGGCTTCCTTTTGCGGTTTGTAAGTACCTTTCACGTCAAGTATCACCCCTAAGTACTTGTATTCCGTCATGACTTCCATGGGTGCACCCGCCAGATTCCAGTGAAACTCGGTTGTGTTCTTTTTCGGGTTAAAGAGCATAATCTTTGACTTGTCTAGGTTGATGGTTAAACCGTTAGATGCTGCGTGATTGACAGTTGTGTTTAGCAAGTGCTGAAGCCCGATTGGAGATCGGCTAATTAGCACGACGTCGTCAGCATACAGTAGGTTAGAAAGTGACAACCCCTCTAGCCTGGGTGCATGTGAGGTACTGTTTAGCTCTGATGAAAGATCTGCAATAAACAGGTTAAAAAGCATGGGGGCCAGCACGCACCGCTGCTTCAATCACCTTGCAGTTGGTATTCTCCTTGACAGATATTCACCGGTTCCTAGCTTTACTTGAACCCAAGTGTTGGTATGTAGGTGGATTATCTGCTTTAATAGCGCTTCTGGAATTTCTATCTTCGCTAGTTTAGCCCACAGTTTATGCCTGTTTATACTGTCAAAAGCAGCAGAATAATCAATGAAGCAGAAAAATAGGGGGAGATTTGCTGCTTTGACGCCGTCTATCAATAGCAACAGGGCAAGTAGGTTTGTGATGGTCCCTGTCCCTTTGGAAAAGCCTGTCTGGTTGATGGGGATAAGGGCTTTTTCATTTGCCCATGCTGTTAATTCGTCGAGGAGACCGGCATAGTATTTTGTCTCAACATCAATTAGGGCTACAAGTCTATAGCTGGCTGCTTTATATTGGTCTCCCTTCTTGTAAAATGGTGATATTATGGGGCCTTTCCAGGAATCTGGAATTCCAGCCCCTACTCCTATGGTATTAAACACTGGTAATAATGTGGCTGCCCAATAGCCCAGGCCTTTGAGGATGTTGACCTTACACAATATTTGCCTCTCAGCCTCTGCCTTCAGGAAGACCTCACCATGCCTCAACCCGATGTGGGGGATCATTGCGGTGGACACCCGTCACCCCGTTCGCTGCCCCGCTCCTTCCCATCCATACTGAAACGTTCCGTTGGCAATCGGAGAGACTGTAGCCACCCTCCACCTGCTCCCCCAACAGCAGCCTCCATCCCTGCCTCATGGCCCTTGATCCTAGGGGGTCCCACAATCTCAGCCGGGGCATGTGCCTGGGTCCGGTCTCCTCAGTATGGCTCCTGGAGCTCGTGCTGGAGCACGACTTGCCACCGACCATGGGGCGAGACAAGGCCTCCAAATCCGCAAACGAAGATCGATTGGTTTACCACTTCCGAACATGAACCCCCTGGGCAGACGGACGGGGCCCCCCCCCCCTTTCCGGGCAAAGATTTAGCAACCATCCTACAAGCTATCAGCGCCTCGCAAGCTTCGGTGGAAGGGCAGATTGGAGAGGTCAAGGTGGACGGGTCCCTGCTCCGGCAGGACCTCTGTAATGCCACGGCCCAAATAACGGGGGCTGAATCCCCAATCTCAACAGCAGAGGACGATATCCTTCAACTAAAGGAGCAGGTGGCCAACCTAAGTTTGCACACCAAGGAACTCCATCGGCGTGTGGAGGACTCAGAGCACCGTGCACGCCGCAACAACCTCCTCCTCGTGTGGTTCCCTGAAGGGGTCGAGACGACCCAGGTAGCCGCTTTTGTAGAGACTTGGTTCACGTCATGGATGCCCAAGGACTCCCTCTCCACTTGGTTTGTGGTGGAGAGAGCACATCGGTCCCTCGCACCAAAACCACCAATTGGAGCCCCCTCTCGCCCTATCATACTAAAAATCCTTAACTTCAAGGATAGGGACGCCATCCTGCGCGAGGCACGCTCTCAGGGACCCCTCAAATTCCAAAACCACACTATCATGGTGTTCCCTGATTACACCAAGGAGGTACAAGACCAATGCCGCTCCTACACAGACGTTAAAAAGAGACTGCGATCCTCGGGTCTACTATATCAACTTCAGTTCCCAGCACGCCTACGTGTGGTTTTCCAGGGCACTACGCAGTTCTTTGACTCGCCCCAGACGGCCTGGACCTGGCTGGCGGAGGACCAGCCCTTCCGACATCAACATAACCTGTCTCTTAAGCCTTCAGGCTCTCAATCTGCACGGCCTCGGTCACCTGGGCTCCAACGCATGAGGCACACGCAGCCCCGCAGGAGGCGCCGGTCCCAGGCAGCATCATCACAAAGATCATCGAGCCTGGCTGCCCATAGACTCCGAGACTCTTTAAGCCAGTCGGACTCTCCTCCCCGCCTCAGGCATCAATCATCCAGCAGTCCGCCTGTAGCTCATCCGTTGCCTGCTCAGCGTAACTCCCAGAGGGCGGACTCAGACCTCTCCCGCAGCCCAGCTCTCTGAAAATCCTGTGGAAGCTACTGGTAATGTGATCTCTCGGAGGGCGTGCTCCAGCCCCATGGGGACCCAGAGTAGTGGCACACTTTTTGCTCTATTTCACGGTCTTTCCTCCACGCAACTCAACCCGAGTGATCTAGTTTGGTTCTTGTCCCACTAGGGGGGCCGACAGATGCTTCTGTTCTCGAAGTATAGGGTGGGGGAAGCGGTAGGGGGAGGGGTTGGGATTGTTTTTTCCCCAATGGTTGTGGTTTCTTATTGTTATGTTGAACCAGCAATCATGCAACACTCCGTATATACGGCTTCTCACAAGCACCCTGCCACACAGGCACGAGATCCCTCACATATTCACGACTCTTGTTCCGCCACTATGACAGTCTACCACCATGACTGACATGCCCATTCCAGAGGCCTTCCTTCACGTTCTGTCCTGGAACATTAACAGCCTCATAGACCGACTTAAACGTATGGCTGTGCTACGCTATGCACAACGCCTCGGTATAGAGGTTCTCCTGCTTCAAGAAACGCACTTGATGGGCTATCACTGCCCCTTCTTGGCACCCTATGGGTATGACAAGGTATGGCACTCTGGCTTCACCCGGGGCTCCCGTGGGGTGGCTGTCCTGTTGCAACGCTCCCATCCCTGTGTGCTTACACGGGCCATTCAGGACTCTCAGGGAATGTCGGTGGCCCTCTGTGGGTCGCTGAATGGTAGTCCCCTTAATCTAGTATCCATGTAATCACCCCCCTTGATGCTCACTACGACCCGGAAACATTCCACCGATTTGTTGACCTCCTTGTCCCTGGGTTCCACTTTTATCAGGGGTGACTTCAACGCAGTTTCCTCACGGACCTAGACACGACAGGCACCCCCCCCCCCCCCATATCCCACACTAGACTCACGCAGGTGAAACAATTAACACATTGGTCCAAGTCACTGGGCCTCTGCGATGCATGGCGTACCTGGTACCCTCACATTAAACAGTTCACTCACTCCTCAGCAGCTCACCACACGCAGACGCGCATTGACACGACCCTTGTCCCTTCGACTGACTGCACCATGATTCAAGATGTCCGTGTCCTCCCCAGGGGTATCTCTGATCATTCTCCGGTGCGTCCGACGTGGAGGACAAACGCATGGTTCCTCCAGGATAAAGAATTCAGAAAGGTAGTGGAGACAGAGCTTAAGCAATATTTCCTGACCAATGATGGGTCGGAGTCCTCGCCAGGCACCCTATGGGAAGCGAGTAAAGCCACTATCCAGGGTTTCGCCAAGGGCCAGCTCATGCGCAAGCGGCAGGCATAGCTGCAACAAGTCACCAACAAGTCACCTCGCGGGAGGCACAGGCGTTACGCCTCGAACAATCCCCGCCTGAGGCCGATGACACTTCCAAAGAGAGACAACTCGCTCATCTTCGCGCTGAGATCAGGCAGCTTTCATTTGAGGCCGCCAAACTCCTCTGGAGATCCTCAGTGGCTAGAGTGTATGGCTGGGGTGACAAAAACGGCTCGATTCTCCATAGACTAGCCACTTATCCTAGGGCGAACCGTATTATTCCTGAAATAATAGGCCTGGACAGGTCGGTACACCGATCCCTGGTGGGAGATGGCTTGCTTCTTTGCTTCCTACTATCGCCAGCTCTACGCTGCAAGGACCCCGGTATTATCGCGCTCTGCCTTCATAGAAGCAGGAGGCGTCCGCCTTCCTAAACTGGACTCGGCCGTTCAGGCGGATTTGGATCGCCCTATTTTCCGCGAAGAGATTGGTGAGGCGATAACCCTTACCTCCTCGGGCAAGACCCCGGGTCCTGACGGCCTTCCTCAGGAATATCACGCTCTATATTGCGAGACCCTCCTCCCGCACCTCGCAAACTTGCTCAACGAGGCCGCTGAAAAGGGTTTCGTCCCACCCAAGACAGACATGGCCACCATTGTGGTTCTCCCAAAATCTCAACCGCCCTCTCCGCGGTGGGCGGAATACCGTCACATTTCCCTTATCAACAGAGAGGTTAAACTTTACGCCACAATTCTTGCCCAGCGGCTGAAACCCTACCCATCCATGTTGGTTCACCCGGACCAATGCGGCTTCATGCCTACGCGCGGTACCCAGCGTTGTTTCCAGAGGTTGCCCCTGGCCCACTGTCACTTGCTCACTCCCTACTTAGCGATCCTCCTCGTAGACTTCGAGAAGGCCTTCGTCTCAGTACACTGGAGGTATCTGGACAATGTCCTCGCCGAGATGGGTTTTGGTTCCCACTTTTGGGATCTGGTTCGCGTCCTGTATGCTCACCCACAGGCGCGAGTCCAAGTCAATGGGGTCTTGTCGGAACCCTTCTCTATTCATAGGGAAACAAGACAGGGCTGTCCCCTTTCGCCCCTGATCTTCGCCCTGGCGGCCCTGATAAGGTCAGTGGGACGTGTACGAGGATGGGAATGGCCCAATGCGGAGGTTGATAAGATCACTCTTTATGCGAACGATGTCCTAATATATCTGGCAGACCCCGTCCAATCCGGCCCACAATGCCTCCAGGTTCTGCACTCCTTTGAGCAAGCCTCCATCCTCCGGCTAAATCCCGACAAGTCAGTCCTGGTCCCTCTCCACCTGTCTAGAGACTGCTACGACTGGTAATCTAACATACCGCTCTGACGCCAGTCCTTCAAGTATTTGGGGATATGGGTAACACTTCTCCCTCAACGTTACCCCACTGGTGAAGAGGGCTAAGGCAGACCTTCAGAAGTGGCAAACGTTACCTCTGAACCCACTGGGAGTCGCCCGGTTTAAAATGAAAATTCTCCCCAGGTTCCTTTATGTCCTTCAGAACACCCCCTTTTGCTTTCCGAGGGCCTGGTTTCGGGAGTTTGACAGTATGGCCTCCAAGTTCCTCGGGGGAAGGGGAGAGTTCGTCTGGCCCTGAACTTATGCTGGATTCCTTCATTCGATGGGGGCATGGGGATGACTCACTTATATCTGTACTATTTGGCTATGCGCTTATTGTCCATACACAACTGGTTTAATGAGGACTGGTCTGACCCCGGCCTACAGGTTTGAATTGGGCGAGTTAGGCTTGTCCAAAATCCAATCTCTGTTATACGGGGAGTCCATTCTATCCCCCTAACCAGAGGTGGCGCGCTCCGCGCTGTTAGCTTGGTGGGCAGCACTGCGCCACACTCATTGAACGCACAAGCTGACTCAGAGCACGCCTCTCTGGCATGGCACCCAGCTCTGAGAGGTTAGTGGGTTGCAGGGCTTTAGATCTTGGGACCTTATAGGGATTTCGCAATTGGGAGATTTGCGGGCGAGCGGCCATATGCGCTCCTTCCAAGACCTCCGCACCCTGTATTCCTTGCACCTGACAATTCTACAAATATTTCCATCTGCGACACGCTCTCCACGTACACATCTCAGATGACACAAGGATCCCTGTATACAGCCCTCGCGAGTCACAGACTATGCTGGGGGACCTGGGGAAAGGGGGTATCTACCGGACATTGGTCAACAACCTCGCTAGACCGGCTTCGAAGCCAATGGGAGGAGTGGGTGGGTACTTTAGATGAGGAGGACTGGCGCGATGCTCTCATGGCACCCAAGACAGTTACCGCATCAGCTAGACTCCGTCTGGTCCAGCTGTACTATTTACACACAGGAGCTCACAGAAATATTGGTGTGGGAGGTCCCTCACGACCCACAGCACTCTCTCCTTGGAATTACAGATGGGTTGGATGGGTCTAGAAATGAAAAAAAAAATATTCAATACGGCGATGGTGGTGGCTAAGCAAGACATAGCTGCATCCTGGAAATGTCCTGATCCACCTTGCTCGGGGAAGTGGCGGAGAGGGGTGGACTGGTGTGCTACGCAAGAGAAACCCATGTACGAGGCACGAGATTGTCCCAAAAAGTATCGCAGGGTGTGGGGTAAGTGGAGGGAGCTTTGGGATAGTCAAGCAGGGGGTGTTAAATGCATTTCTATTTGTACCTCAAGGGTTCTGAACGCATGGAAATTTGTGCCATTGATTGTGATCTGTCACATTTAATGTATATTGCTGATTGGAATGGTTCATTGTCAAAACAATAAAATTTGCTTATCAAAAAAAAAAATCAAAAAGGTCATCATAGCTGGTAAAAGGTTATATTATGTGCGAATCTTCGCAAGTGTCCAAATGAGATCCTTACAGAACAATCTACTCTAAGTAATGCTAGCATACACGTTTCCAAATGTCTAAGAAACCCTTATCACATGCACACTTCAAGCAAAGACTAACACAATTCTCTTTGAAATCCTTTGAGAGCCACTGATATATGCAGCTTCATTAAGAGGAACACACCACAAGCTTCCGTGAAATAGCTTAATTTTGGGGTCGTTACATTGCTGAGGAACAAAAACAGAGTGATCAGAGCATGAGTCAGTGCTGCCTTTCATTTTATGAAAGAGAAATCTAGTTGGCTCAAGAAAAAAAAAATATTCTTAGATACTATGCAGGGAGAGACTTGAATGGCCTGGAGGGTTAAGAAAGGTAATAGTACCAGTTTAACACCTGATTACACCAATCGGCACCTAAAAGGTAGCCAGTTAACATTTGCTACCAGACGTGGAACTCTTTTTCTGAACTTCTGAATTTGATATAGAAACCTTTTGTTGAAATCTGCCAATTATATAGCATGTAGTGAATTATGTGGCAAGTGTGGTAGATCAGAATTGATGCAGAAAACCCTGCAGCTGCAAAATCACATAACTCCGGTGGTGCCTCAAGTAAAGAAGCAATTATACAGGTGATGACTTTACCAATAGGAATCAAATTGCTAGAATATTCCATAGACAGAAACAGGGTGGAAACACAAAGAGAAAAGTTAATATTTTCTACTCAAAAGTAGTGTTGGATGTTGATCGTAAGTCAAAACCCCAACATCCAGACATTTTATAAAGATTATAAATTGTCCCCAGTCATGTGGACAATAGGAACCTTCACCCACCTCCCAAGCAATGGTGACTGACTAAGATTTGCTTGATCTTAAAGCGTTAGCCTACCAGAAAGAAAAAAAAGATAACTCATTGAGGTGTTCCAGACCTAAGTAAGACCAACAAGCAGTCTTAATTACTAGGTCTTGAAAGCTTCCACATGAAAGTTACTAAACCGCAGTACCGATCGTTGACTCCTACAACAAAGAATGCTTGTGGTGAAATCTCAGTGATGGAACCTGCCATGCAACCAAGTAATATTTGTATCAGCTGTCCATTTTACGGCACCTCCAGGCTTTCTAGGGAATGAAGAAGGCCAAGATCTATCCATGAAGAACTTGAGAAAAACGGGAAATAAGTTTTGTTGTGACTTCAGTTCTCTTAGTCCTTCACCTCCCTCCTTCTCAACTGATTGAGAAAGGCCAATCACCTGCAACCAATCACCCTCTGCTCAAACATAGGCCTGACCTCGAAGCATGAATCAACAACCATCCCCACCAGTCCCAATTTATTTTTTTCTTAATTGGCTAGTATGAGGGCACCACAGGCAATTAACTAATTTTAGTTAGTCAAAAGAGTAGTTATTCATTCCACATATTATTTATAGGCCCTGTAAGAATCAGCTGCTCTGAGGAAGGATGGTGTTTCGGTTGGAAGGCTTAAGAATTACTTTTTGTTTGAAATGAAATTCCAATACCATCTTCATAAAATGGCTTCTGCGACCTGATGAGGCCGCAAACATCTAAGAGAGTCTGCAGGCTTTCAAAATACATGACACGAGCAGCAAAAGGTTGGGAGAAGAGGAGGGCAGGCATGGGTGTAAAACAAATGACAGAATTACTATAATATGGCTGCAGCACCACTTTGCTAATGGGACACTGAAGCCAGGCAGGACGTGAACGACAGTCATGCAGAGCCAGAAGAGGGCAGGGTTACCACCAAGGAAAAGGGCTACATAACGTGAAAAGGTTATGGCAAAAGACGAAAATAAAGTAACTCTAAAGAAGGCCCAGTTGTCATCTCCAGGAATAAAAAGAAAAGACAGCACAGGGTCTCTCAAACAGAAAGGACAGTTACATACATCTACAGGGCCCACAGAAAAAAAATATACACCAAACAAGATTCTGTAGCAAAATCAGTAACAGCAGAAAAGTGAACTGGGGCACGGCTGATTGTAAAGCCAACCAATCCAAATAGCCATCTCTCTGAAAGAACACCAAAGCTTATGGCTCAAGTATACTAAAGATTAACCATGGCATCAAATAATAATTAAGCTCTAAAGACTTCTGCAGCCAAAGAGGTGTTCCAGGTGTAAAATCTGGACAAGAACAGCAGAACCACAGCTACAAACCTATCAGCAGACGCAAAACATGCACAAATTATCTTCGGTGACATGCAAGCCCCAGGCAACGAAGGGGCTAGCCAATTGCTCATTCAGATCTTAAAAACATATGGTTTCTTGCTGCCAAGACTTCTCAAAATCACTTTGAGAAATGGATCATCTTGTCCTAAAAGTGGAAACCAGAGTAGATCACTTAGAAATGTCAGCAACTGATCGGTCACAAGAACAAGACGCTCTCTTCGAAATGGTAGCCTTACCAAATCACATCAGATGCTACAGGACGAAATAGGTGATAATGGAAACCATTCAAGACATAACATCTGGCACATCAGAAGTATCAAAGCAACAAGACCCAATAAGGTACTATTGACTCAGGTCCCAAAACTATTCTACAACTTACTAGTGGTTTCTGAAGACACCAAAATTCTACTAGATCATACACGCAGTTAGTTTCAGCAGAACAGGAACCTGAATTGGGACATTTTGACCAGAGTCAATTTCTTCAGCTTAAAAGAAGTGATATCCATGGCATCAAGAAAAGTGAATTTGATTAAATACGTAGGAGACACAAGTGCAATTTTTCAGAACATCTCAACACAATTTAAAAAGGCGACAATACATATGAACACAAAAAATACCATAGTGTTGTGGCAAACCCTTTTACTGGACGTTTACCTTTAACAGCACAACAAACACCAAGGAATGCAAACAAAAGACAAAGCTTTCTCTCCTAAATCTAAACCACAGAGAGGCAGAAGACAGAGCAGCGGTACAGCTCACAACGAAAGCCAGGCACAGTAAAAAAAATTATCTAACAAGAAAAGAGAAGTATGGTGGCAACGGAATGTATAAAGCAGGAATGGGACACAAGAGGACGAGTAACTGAAATTACTATATGTCCTTTTTGATTATCAATAATTTGATTCATATATTCACCAGACTGTTTACAATTCAACAAACTTTTTTGATGTATTTGATTGATGAAATTATGTTCGATATAAATGGAATTTGTGAAATTTTGTAATACCGCTAACATGGATGTAATACATTCCACCCTACACATCATGTTGGAGAATCTCAACATAGACACCAAAGACCCTAATTAATATAATTACATTAAAAACATGGGCTGAATTTCCCAATGAAACGAAATGCACTGTTAAAATGGTTTGACTTCTACAAGAAACCCATTTATTAGCCAGTATCACATGCCGACCATTGTACCCCATACCCATTACAATTTCACTGCACATCTCACACGAAAAGGGGAGCTATAGAAACAAGCATTTGCAATCCCATAGGTCTCGCAATTACACGAGTTTAAGCTATTGGCATTGTAAATGACAATACCTTTTATTTCTTTTTAAAACGAAAACAAAAATAAAAGGCATTGTTATTTTCAAAGCCAATAGCTCAAACTCGCGTAAATGCGAGACCTATTGCATTGCAAATGCTTGTTTGTAGGTACAGGGAGGGTGACTGTTCTGCCAAGAATCACAGGGCGTTGTGCCAACGCTGAGACTCCAACCCGGTTCCCCAGATTCAAAGTCGACAGTTTTGTCCGTTACGCTATATCCTCTCTCCCCCCAAAAATTGAAGCGGGTGGAAAAAAATAGTGAAAGTGGAGCAAATAATGAAAAAGTAGGGGCGGTTAATCGTAATGTGTGAATCCGAAGTGCAGCTGCGGTGTCTAGTATAGTGTTTACGGTTGGAATGTGTTAAAGTGCAGGCGACATCTGTACACACAAACTGACAAGGGTGTATGGATTTAAAGTCCAGTGATTGTGCACGAGCGTAAATTGAATGAGTGCATGAATTTAAAGTGTAAATCAAATGAGTAATGTGCATTGAAAGGGTTGCGGGGTGTACGTTTAAATAAGTTTCTGAATAACGCGCAGCTGACATAGGTGCACTTAAAGTGCCGAAGGGTGTATTTGTGTAAAGCGCTCTGAGAAGGGAGCCAGGTCCTTTATGAACCCGAAACCGGTCCCAGGATGCTTGTTTCCGGTCCAGGGAAGACATGGCTTGGCAGTTCGGGCTGGACTGTTCCCATGAGGCACAGGGTCAGACTGATTTGCATATGGCCATGTCTGAACTGGGGTGGTGGAGTGAGCTAAAGAATGATGGATTAAACCCAGATCAGTTGACTTGGGGTGTGTTTGATGAACTCAAACGCTCTGTCCATCATCCACTTTGGTATCGCTATGTTCGCCCAAAGTTGGCAGGGTATGCCCAGACGAGAGTCCATTGCACACTTTACAACTGGATTAAAGAGAACCAGGCTGAAGAGCGTTAAGAACCGGAAACCTGTCCCAGGATGGTTATTTCCGGTCCAGGGAAGACATGGCTTGGCAGTTCAGGCTGGACTGTTCCCATGAGGCACAGGGTCAGACTGATTTGCATATGGCCATGTCTGAACTGGAGTGGTGGAGTGAGCTAAAGAATGATGATGGATTAAACCCAGATCAGTTCACTGGGGGTGAGTGTTTGATTTGCTCAAACGCTCCGTCCATCATCCCCTTTGGTATCGCCAGGTCCTTCACCTACAGGGACAGTGCGTCCATTAAAAGCGCAACGAATAATGTTTGAGGGTGCAGTATTCAAAGTGCAGCATGGGTGCATGATTGGTGGTCCGAGGTGTATCGCAGGCTCTTCGAGGTCAGATTTGTACTTGGGTCGGAGCCTTTGATTTCTGTTTACTTTGGGAGAACATCACAGGATTTCTATTGAAAATGTTTGCGTGAGGGCGGCCCTCGCGTGAGACTTCTCCTGCCCAACCGCGCAGTGCCTAGAAGTTTGGGAGGCTCTTTTCTTGAATCTCAGGGCTGGGATGGCCGCCGCTCGCTTCATGTGGATTTGGGGCTGTGCTCTGCTGCTGCTGGCGGAAAGCCCGGGCGGCCAACTTCCTGCACCGCTACAACCTGTACACGGGCGGAGTGGCACAGCAGAACCATGTGCAGACGGCGCAGGGCTTGCCCCAGCTGCAGAACTGGCACCTTGCTGCCAACCGGCACAGGTAAGGATGGACGTGTAGCGCCGTACTGGGGAGCAACGCTTCTAAGAGCCTAAGAGCTTCTTGCTCGAGGAAGAGCGGGGGATGGGGGGGGCAAAGCCAGTGCGTGAGCGAGGAGCTTGTGTAGCGTCCTATAAGGAATGAGCCGTTTCTAAGCGCTTCTTGCTTGAGGAGGTGCGGGGACAGGTAAAAGCCCTGGGTAAGTGTGTGAGTGAGGAACGTGAGTAGCTTCTTTTAAGAAATTAGCTGCTTCCAGGCGCTTGGTTCTCGAGGAAGTGCGGGGACTGGCAAATCCTCTGGCGGCGCTGGGTGAGTGCGCGAGTGAGTGAGGAACTTGAGTAGAAATGACTCGCTTCTAAGCGCTTCCTTCTTGAAAAAGTGCCGGCACTGGTAAGGCCCTCTGAGTGAGTGCGTGATTGTGGAGGTTCCCGTAAAGTCCCTAAGAAAAAACTTGCTTCTAAGCGCTTCCTGCTCGAAGAAGTGCTGGTACTTGGTAAGAGGTGGAAAATATATACACTAATCTATACACCGATCGGTGGTAGCCATTTATCTGGAAAGTAGGTTCTGTGAGTTATATGAAGTTAAAATGTATGGCGCATTGTTCCTCGACGGCCTTTCAAGGCATTTTAGGTCAGATGGGAAGGGCAAATGTCTGCAGTTACCTAAGTAGGTACCCGGGGAAGAGATAGTGAGATGAATATGGTACCGCTACTCACAGTACAGATAGACTGCATGAGCTGTGCTGTAATATTTTTTATTACCCAACATGCTAATTATCCTGTTGACCTCGGAGCGATCAAAGCCTGGGTCAGTCCCGATGGCAGCTGCTATTACAATCCGTGACCCATCGCATAATTCACAGAGTTGTTTTACTGGTTAAGAGTTTGTAATTGGAGCTCCTGGGTGAGCAAGCGCCTCTATGCATGTGCGAGTGAGTAAATTACAAAGCGCCTCGTTGAAACTTCGGGGAACGTAAGGTGGGATGGTAAAGAAAACAAGCAATCACGCCTTGTTGTGGGTACTGAAAGTAAGGCTAACAAGCGCTCGCCATGACGTATTTGCTCAGCTTTTTCTGCCGTCCCACTTGGACGGCCTCGCCTGCTAAAAGGTTTCTTGTCTTTGGCCCCATAAAGATAAGAAACCTTTTGCGACGCAAGGAAGGCAGACGAGACCGTCCAAATGGGAAGGCTCAGAAAGCCGATCAAATACGTCACCAACAGCTCTTTTCCAATGGCTGGCCACCGTTTAGCATAAACGGTGATGCCAGCAAATGGAAAAGAGGGGCGGGGCTTAATGCCCTTTACAGAAAATACCCATCATTAAATCTCGCCAGCGAGACTGCGCATGTGCGCAACCTATGCTAGCGAGACCTAAAAATTACAGAGCTTTAAATTCTTTCACAGAATAAAGACAATAAGGCCATATGTAGACAACATAAAGAAAGGAAAATGCTACTTACCAGTATGCATCTGTTCTTTGCATGTAGAGCTGCGGAGATTCATACTGTAGCATAGATCGCCATCTGGTGTTGGGCTCGGAAAAGAGATGTCCATGTGAATGTATCTAATTAAGATAACGCTGAAACAGATACAGGCTCCGGGGAGGCGGGTGGGCATATGAATCTCCGCAGCTCTACATGCCAAGAACAGATGCATACTGGTAAGAAGCATTTTCCGTTCGAGGCATATGAGCTGCGGAATTCATACTGGAGCATAGACTGTATAGTATGGTCTCCCCTAGCGGTGGTCGCCTGTATCAGTTGCAGTGGTTTGAAAAAGTGTCTTAAGAACAGCCTGGCCTACAGAAGCCTGTTGCTTCGCCTGCACATCTACACAATAGTGTTTAGTGAAGGTGTGTGTTGTAGACCATGTTGCTGCCTTACAAATGTCTTCTAGGAGAATATTCCCTAAGAAAGCCATGGAAGCCCCCAGTTTGCGAGTTGAATGCGCTCTTGGGGGAATTGTTAGCGTATGTTTGCTTTCTGGTAACATATTTGAATGCATTTTACTATCCACCTGCAATTCCAGCTTTGGAGATGGGATTGACTTTATGAGGGGATGAGAAAGCTACAACAAGTTGTTTTGTTTTTCTAAAGGCTTTAGTCCGGTCTATGTAATAAAGTAAAGCTCTTTTGACGTCTAGTGTGTGAAGAGCTCTTTCTGCTACCGAATCAGGGTTTTGGAAAAATTCTGGTAACTCTACTGATTGGTTCAGATGGAAAGCAGAAATGACTTTTGGAAGGAACTCTGGATTTGTCCTGAGAACCACTTTGTTACAATGTATTTGTAAGAATGGTTCTTGTATGGTTAAAGCCTGGATCTCACTTACTCTTCTGAGAGAGGTGATTGCGACAAGGAGGGCTACCTTCCATGTAAGAAATTGTAATTCACATTTATGTAAAGGCTCAAATGGGGGACCCATGAGTCTAGTAAGAACAATGTTAAGGTTCCACACTGGGGAGGGTGGTAGTCTGGGTGGAATTATTCTTTTAAGGCCTTCCATAAAGGTTTTGATAGTGGGTACCCTAAACAATGAAAAGTGTTGTCTGTTTTATAGGTAGGCTGCAAGGGCAGCTAGATGTAATCGGATTGATGAGTATGCTAGATTGCATCTTTGTAGATGTAGCAAATAGCAGATAATGTTCTGAATTGAAGCATCTAATGCATCTATTTTGTTGTTGTTCCAGTAAATTACAAATCTTTTTCTATTTAGCTGCATAGCAAGCTCTAGTAGTGGGGCGTCTGGCTTCTTTAATAATATTCATACATTCAGGTGGGAGGTTAAGGTAACCAAAGTTTAGGACTTCAGGAGCCAGATTGCTAGATTCAGCTGCGCTGGATCTGGGTGCCTGATCTCTCCATGGTTCTGTGTGAGCAGTCTTGGGAAGAGAGGTAGCTTCTGGTGTGGAGAGTTCGAGGATTGTTGAGAACCAAGGTCGCCGGGCCCATGCGGGAGCAACTAGGATCCTTTTGAGAGACTGTTGCTTGAGCGTCCATACTACTAACGGAATGAGTGGTAGTGGGGGAAAAACGTACGCAAATCTGCCTGACCAGTTCATCCACATCTCATTGCCCTTGGACAACAGGTGTGGGAACCTGGCGGCAAAGGTTGGGCATTTTGCATTTGCGTGTGTGGCGAACAGATCTATGTCTGGTTGTCCCCACATTTGGAAGAAGGGTTGAAGAACTTTCGGATGAAGTTCTCATTTGTGTATCTGTTGAGTCTGCCGACTTAACAGATCCGCTATCTGATTGTTCACCCCTGGAAGATGTTCTGCTATCAGATATAGGTTTTGTGGAATAGCTTATCTCCATATGCTTTGCGTTAGATGAGACAGTTCCAAAGAATGTGTTCCTCCTTGTTTTTGTATATAATACATTGCTGTCATATTGTCTGTGCGGACTAGGACAGTTTTGTTGAGAAGATGCATTTGGAATGATTTTAACGCCAGAAATATTGCTAGTAATTCTAGGTGGTTGATGTGGAGCGATTTTTGTTGAGTGGTCCACTTGCCCTGAATTATGTGGTGTAGGAGATGGGCTCCCCAGCCGGAGAGTGATGAGTCTGCTGTTGGCACTATCTGTCGAACCGGCTTTAAGAACAGCCACCCTCTGGAAAGGTTTTGTGTGTTCCACCACTGCAGAGAGCGATGTGTGTGGCTGTCTACCAATACCAGATCTGTAAGTTACCCATGAGCCTGGTTCCACTGACGTGCTGAGCATTTCTGTAAAGGTCGCATTTGAAGTCTTGCATTAGGTACAATGAAAATGCAAGAGGCCATCATTCCTGTGAGTTGCATGAACACCCGCGCTGTAAGAGAGTGCTGTAGCTGAAATTTGGTGATGAGGGTTTGTATACTGGCTATCCTGGTTGGATTGGGATATGCCAGAGCTTTGGAGGTTATCTATTGTGGCCCCTAGATACTGATGTATGTGGGAGGGCTGAAGATGTGACTTGGTGTAGTTTACTGTGAACCCCAAGTTGTGTAGTAGCTGGATGGTTTGGTAAGTGTAATGGACACACTGGTTGTGTGACTTGGCTTATATCAGTCAGTCGTCGAGGTATGGAAAGACTCAGATTTGTTGTCTTCTCAAGTGTACTGCTACTACTGCAAGGCACTTTGTGGACACTCTGGGTGCTGTGGTCACCCCGAATGGAAGGACTTTGAACTAATAGTGTTGTCCGTCCAACATGAATCTTAGGTATTTCCTGTGAGCAGGGTGTATGGGAATATGGAAGTAAGCGTCCATGAGATCTAGTGTGGCAAGAAGTCGCCTTGTTGAAGTAGTGGGAGGACCAGTTGAAGAGTGATCATGTGGAAATGATCTGACTTTATGTAGAGATTGAGGGGTCTGAGGTCGAGTATTGGCCTTAGGGTGCTGTCCTCTTTGGGGATTAGGAAATACAGCGAGTAAACCCCTGTTCCTTGATGCTCTAAGGGAACTAGTTCTATTGCATGCTTTTGAAGCAGTGAGAGAACTTCCTGTTTTAAGAGCGTGAGATGTTCTGTAGACATTGGACGCTGTTTGGGTGGTATGGTGGGTGGGGTGGCTGCAAGTTCCAGGCAGTAACCATACTGGATAATTGGTCTTACCCACTTGTCTGTAGTGATGGAATTCCAGACAGGTAGGAACTGTGATAGTCTTCCTACGACCGGAGTGGAATGGTCTGGAGGGAGTGGAGGGAAGTCACTGCTTGTTAGTTGGGGAGGTGCGAGTGTTGTTGTTACCTCGGCCTCTTCCCTTATTGTTATTTCGCCTGTATCCTCCTCTAAAATATCCCGTTGGAGGATGTTTGTGTGGTGTTTTTGTATGAAGAAGAAGCAGTGTCTGCACTGATGTTCTTGGATGCTCCTCGATAGAAGGAGCATCGAAAGGAGCCACGTGTAGATGGGAGACTGTAATGCTCCCATGGATTTAGCAGTCTCCGTGTCCTTTTTCATTTTTTCTAGAGTGGGGTCTACAGTCGGTCCAAAAAGTTGTTCCTGATTTACCGGCTGATTGAGGATAGTCGTTTGTACCTCCTGTTTGAAGCCAGAGATGCGCAACCAGGCATGTCGTCTGAGTAACACGCTAGTGTTAATGGACCTGTGAGGCGGTGTCTGATACATCAAGGGTACACTTAATTGATGCATTAGTTACTTTTTTCCCCTCTTGAATTAAATCATTGGCCTTGGTCTTATATTGGTCAGGTAAATTTTGCAATAGGGTTTCCAGTTGGTCATAGTGAACCCTATCGTATCTAGCAAGTAATGCCGGTGTATTGGCTATCCGCCAGTGATTAGTGACTTTGGCAGCAACTCGTTTGCCAGAAGCATCTAATAATTTAGACTCCTTGTCCGGAGGTGGCGCATCACCGGAGGTCTGAAAATTGGCACGTTTTCTAGCGTTAGTTACCACTAGGGAGTCTAAAGGAAGTTGACCCTTGATGTAGGTGGGATCATTAGGGGCAGGTTTAGATTTCTTTTCAATCCTGGGATTGAGAATTCTAGCCCTAACAGGGTACTTGTCAGTTGCATGTTTAATGACACCTTTTAACATCGGCAGAGTTTGTACAGTCTTTAGTGACTGTTCAAAGGTGTCTATTAGAAAGTCCTCCTCTGCGGGGTCTGAATGCATTGGAACCCCATGGTACTGAGCAGCCCTATGTACAAGCTGCCTAAAACCAATATTGTCATCTGGGGGAGATGGCTTTGTTGGGTATGCATGGGGATCAGGGAGGTCTTGAGGATCTACTGGGTCATCATAATCGTCCCAATCGTCCTGTGTCGTCATCAGGGTCAGTAAAAGGGTCATTGTTGCCTCCCCCATCCCCTCAATCATCATCCTCCTGTGGTGGTAGTGAGTTTGGTGGAAGAATAGGAGAATGTGGAGGAGAGACAGGCTTAGTAGGAAGAACAGGAGAAGAGGGTCGTAAAGGTAAAGTAGCACAGTCTTTCCTTTTTACAGGCACTGCAGGAATGTCTGGGGTGTCCAATTTCCTCTTCTTGTGTGGAACAGCAGCCACATGTCCTTTTTTGGGGGTCTATGTGGAGAGTCTTTTGTTTCGGATCGATAAGACCCGGTCGGATAAGTTCTTCCTGTTATGCAGTCGCTTTCGGCGCCAATTTTTTCGAGCGAGGATTGGATTTCTGCTCCGGAGCCTCGGAAGATGGTTTTGGGTCGGCTTCGATGTGGAGGCAGAAATCTGTTTCGGTTCCAAATATCTTGATTTCGGACCCAATGCCTTTGCCTTTTGGCGCCGAGGGGGGGGGGGGGGGGGGCGGTGACGGCGTCTTTTTGGGAGTAGGCTGCGCTCCCGTCTTCAGTGCCGATGGCGCCTGCGGGACACTGATATGCGGCTTGCTCGGTCCCAAGCCGCCGGAAGGCTTGTCCTTTATGTTTGGAGCCGGGCCCTGGGACAGGGCTTCTGAAGCTTGTTTTGGGTCGTGACTGGGGCCAGCAGGTGAAGTCTTGACCAGGGCCTTCTTTTTTGAGGTGGGATTGGGGTAGGGGCAGTTGTACTCACTCGTTGACCTGGAGTGATGTGGTCGTCTGCTTCGGACACGATTTCAAGATCCTCAGAATCCTCCTACGGGACATCGGGGCCTTCAGCGAAGATGTTCGCCGGAGCTGCTCACTGCGCCATGATGTGTCATCGGGCCCGGCGATCACGGATGGTCTTTTTGGATCAAAAGGAGGCGCAGGGCTGGCAATTATTCTCATTGTGCTCTGGCGAGAGACACAGGTTACAGACCTTGTGGTGGTCACTGTGTGGGAATCTAGCCTCCACACTGGGGGCATTTTTTAAATGGAGTCCTTTCCATGAGCCGCAGGCCCAAACGGCGTCGATAGGCCCAGCGACCCGCGTCGACGACCGGAATCGAATATTTGAGGAGCGTGTCAAAGATCATGCGATCGAGAACAATACCGTAGAGTTTATGATGGTTTGCGCATCATAAAGGTTTGGAGAATATGGTGCCGAACCGGAGCGCAGAAGTTACATCCGAACCAGATGGCAGAAAAAAACAATCTGATGGAGTCAATGCCCATGCGCACTATCGTCCAAGGGAGGAGTCACCTATCTTGTGACTACAAAATACTTTTTCCAAGACAACAACAAGGTGCAAGCATCTGAGCCCAACACCAGATGGCGATCTATGCTACAGTATGAGTTCCGCAGCTCATATGCCTCGAACATAGCTTTAAATTACTAGTGAGATGGCATCCAACTCCTGTAAGTCTACACCCACCGCTCGGAACACCTGATGTGTGCTGGAACGGATGTGGGGTAAGAGGCACTAAAACATCTGTGCAGTGGGTCCAAAACATTCTGTATGAAGAGACGAACACAAATCAAAGAGATAACCAAATGGACTGGATTTTAACCCTTTCACACAGTTGTTGGGAGACTCAGGAGATGATTCTAAGTGCCCTCTCACTACAATGATTGGTAAACAACAACCGTTCCCAATAGAACGGACATGTTTGAAAAAGCATGGTTACTCTTACAAACATTTATAAAGAATCAGGTGAGACAAAGAACAGACCCTGGACACGGTCTAAAATATTTCATAGATTTGGCATATACAGACCCAGCTGCCCATTAAGAATCGGAGATAAATGGTTGAAAAAGCGATGAACACATACTTTGTTACTATTCACTGTTAATGATAAACAACTTAAAAAATTATGGAAAATACTTAAGGTAAGACATGAAAAATGTAAAAATCACTGTACTAGAACTCAGTCTTAAGGGAGGAAACTGAACTGAATACTTACTTGAAGCTTCACTGTTATGTACAGGACATTGACAATATGTCTATAAGAACTTATAAAATGTTCGTAAAGAAAATAGGTGGTTGTAGCGGAGTAGTGTTTTTAGAAGGATTTCTCATTTTCAAGAAGTGTCATAACAGACATCACATAAAGAAGTCTGTACATGATTTAGGTCATTTTGAAGAGCTAATGGTGGAGGTAAAGGCATTTGCTTTTATATTACTATCAAGTGAAGTCCTTCGATGGACCACATATCTCAGTAACACATAATTTTGATATGCCCAAGACTTATTTTTCAAGAAGTAGGCTCTAGAGTTAAGAGTTAGGAAGAGTTGGAAAATCAGTACCTCTTGTGAAACCGGAGACCCAGATTATCAGACTTCCTGGTATGGGTGTTCTGGGGAGCCTTTTCATATCTTTCACCAACCAAACACCTGCACACATTGGATAGTTAACATCATCTTTGGCTCTCCATCTTAGCTTGCCTACTACGGACAAATCTCCCACCTCCCACTGCTGAGTAAGATAACTTCTTGGAGAAATCAAGACCACTCTCTTCCATGGTTACCAAGGTTACCAGAGAGAAAGCAGACAAAAATGCAGCACCAAGATTGCCACAATCCAAGTAGTCAACACTCCTCTCCAAATCAGTGTAAATGGCAACCTGCATCTAATCAACTTGTTGGATCTCACTGCATTCTTCAACTCGGTTGATCATCGAACCCTATTCAACATCCTCACTGCAAGAATTTGATGTGATGGCACTATATTTTAGTGTTTTTTTCTTACTCAAAGAACAGATCACAGCCATCCAGGTAAACACCTCCAAATACCTTTGACCTTCAGAGTGCCACAATGATACATATTACCAGTCATCATAAACCTATATGTGTAAAAACCTGGGTGTTCTCCTGGGCAACAGAAAATTGAGATCCATCAGTATGCAGCCAGTTTCCAACTTCACCTAAAAATCACATCAGGAAATTGCGTGCCACAGAATTATTGTCCATAAGGAAGGAGTAGAGTGTGAGATAGTGGAGGAATTAATAAACAGGCTGAGTTTTTTGGCTCGGTACACAGCGAGCAGGATCTTTTGTCAGATTTCATGGCAGATATGGACCACAGGTCAATGGGGAAGCTCTTCTCCACCCCCAACCCAAGCCTTACACCAACCGATGTTAATTACAAGACGCCTACACTATTGCCACTGAAATGTGATCTTGAGACCGAGCAGATCACTTGGCAAGGTCCAATATAAACAAGTCAGGCTCGGTTGTATTTCCAGGCTTTATCCCCGAGATGTAAAAAGCAAATAGATCCTTTGATGATAAGAAAACACTCTTGAGAGGAGCACTCTATCTAATGTTCCTGTCCCTCCCTGCTGGGAGAAGTGGCAATTGGCAAAATGCATTTCTTCACCAGGCCTATAACAGTCATTCATTTTGCAAAAGTCATCTTCGAAAGGTCGCCTGTGGTCATCCCTTTGAGCTGTGGGTATTGGTGATGCAGCTGACTTAGGTCAGATCTATTCCACCTCACACCCAAAACATAATTACCACAAACTTCCCCCCCCCCTCCCCCGCCCAAGGAATTAAAAACGAGGGAGTCAAATTGAGGAGCTCTGGCTCTCACTTGTACAGGATGGCCATCAAGGCTTACAATAGGAAAGAGAGAACATGGTGAGCCAAAGGAATGCTTTTCCATTTTAATTAATTTGGCAGGTCTCCAACTCTATCTTCCCAAAGTGCTTATAGCTATTTATAGTAATTTACACAGCTTCACTTCTGTTACCTGAGGTCCTGATGCAGTAATCTAGTATGGCAAAACTAACCAAGTACATTATGAGAAGTCTACCATACCTAGAGTCCTGTCCCTGACTTACAAACTCATTTTGGGTTGTGCCGTTTCATTATGCCTGCCTGGTTCATGAGACCTGTGCCACCCTCCTGTATGTTTAGACTCAGTGGGGTGAACTCAATGTGTGCGGTAACAAATGCAAAAAAAATGCTGAATTTCCCTACACTGTTTTTGTAATTACGTTTGATGCATAAGAACATTGTAGCTGGAGATGCTCTGAGGTTTATTACTAAAAATAATAACTGGCAAATTAGCTTTTTTCTGACTAATTTCAGATTCATTGAAACAGCAGGCACACTATTGTATTGATTGGAAATGATGGGCAAATACGGAGTCTTACTTGGACTTCCCAACAGGAAACTACGTTATACAAGCCGCAAACTCCACAGTGGAAATATCTATATGCATTCCACAATCAAGGCAGAGTGACACATACAGATTTGTAGTGCAGGTCTCCAGTGGGCAGCAGAAACTGGCTGTGAAGTTCAGATTTAAAGTTGGGACATAATCATTGGCATGACCAGGAATATCACTGGCATAACATCTCAGCATTGACCATTATATATATATTAATTAAACTGCCTAGAATAGATATCTATCCTACTTTGATCTGGAGTTGTGGGCACGGTACAGCCAACCTCATCCTCTTGGATGGCATTGCTAATTGATAGACATTCTTGCAGGTCTACAGTTTTTCTGTCCTAGGGCGTTTTACAGTGGTTAATCCCCTTGGGTTCCTTTCATGACACATCTTTTGTGTCCAAGATCGAAGAATTGCAGGGTTCACAGGAGGGAAGTTTGCTGGATGGTAATAAACTCTCCTACCAGAGAGGCAGATATGATCAATTTAAACAATACTGAAGACGCATTATGCACACAGTTTGACAAACTGAACAAATGAGCCTTGATTAACAGGACAGGGGACGACAGCAGTGTTTATACACACAATGCAATTATTGTTTTTTAGGAGATCTATAATCATGCCTGCCCAGCACGGATATTCATCAATGAATGACATTTTCCTAACCTGTGATGTTATACTGTCCCGATTATATGCCTACCTGAGAAGATGCTGGCAACATAAAATCATCAGAAAAGTAATGGATACAGAATATGCCGCTGGAGGAAAACTGCTGCAGTGCCTTTCAGAGGACTATATGTTATCATCCTTCTCTAAAGCAAGGCCGGAGCATAGGTATCGAGTTTGGATATTTATCCAAGCAGGAAGAGATTACAGCAGCACTTTGGTGAATTGGGGAAAGGAAGAGGGAAAAAAAATCATCTTTAAATACCGAATGTAGCAATGTGTTTGGGAATACATGCTCCAGAGAGTGGAGACTTCAACTGGGTGCCACTAGACTACAGTCTAGAAACCTGGGCTGGCCATCTGCCCAACAGTATTAAGAAAGTATAAGGAATTTCTCTCTTATAGACTGCAGAGTAGTTTCCTCAATTTCTTGAAGTTTTACTTCCTTTTTAACAGGAACAAATAAAAATAGTTCAGCCCAGTTGTCTATTAAGCTTCCTTTTCAATTAAAATTGGAATTTTAATTCACGTCCTGGACTCTTACTCAAAGAGGGGGGGGGGGGGGGTGTTCAATGGTTATGGGTATTAATAAAGATTCCATATTTGAGAACTGCCAACACTCTCTGCACCAAGTCAGTAGCTGGTGTCTTCAGCAGCCGGTCAGCAATGCATTCAGGACAAGAAAACGAAGAAAAAGCAACACCATTATCAGAAAAACAGAGCTACTAACTCTGTCAACAGGCAGAGAGCACTGCCAGTGGCAACAAGCAGGATCACCCTGAGCACACTACCAGCAAAATGAGCGAACACCATAAAAATGAACTCACACAGAGCCAGAAAAGCACAAAGCTTCCACACATGATTTATTGAAGAGGGTTCGCTGCTCAGGATATGCTGGTTCTGGTCATCCCAACTGAGTTTTGCAGACTGAGACCGAGACAAATGTTCAGTTAAACTATCCAGTTAGGACGGCCTCCCCAAAGATACAGTGCAAGGGAGCTTCAACTTGACAGGTCCTCAGCACCACCAGCGAACCCTGAAGCTTTATTATGGTACAAGTGCTCTAAAGGGCACACTTGTTCTGAGGTCTCTATGCAACATAGCAGGTACCCCATGAAATGTAGATGGCTCAATGAGAGAGGTCTTGAGGTATCTGGTTTATTTAATCATACTGAGAGTTAGCGCCCTCTCGAGCGCCTTGCAAAAGTACCACGCAAGCGTGAAGAGACTGAGCAATATCCCCTTGCTATCAAAGGGGAAGAGCAATAAGCAAGTAATCGAGCCTGGTTTTTTATTGCTGTGCAGAAAGAAAACATCTCTATGCACTTGCAGGAAAATATTAGCAAATACCCTGGAAAGGAGCCAAGGAGCAGAGCCCCATACTGACAAAGGGGCAATGTGCACCTACTCTCATTTTAGATGAAGCGCAAAGGAAGTCTACACCATCTTGTGAGCAGCACTTCTTCCCTGCACATGCATGTAAGTAGACCTATTTTACTCTTCAACCATTGGAGGCAAGCACCTTTCCTTCCTCAGAGGGAGGGGAGGTGCTGGTGTAGATAGATAGAGATAGTAAGAAAGAGATAAATACGAGTGAGATTCAACCTCTCTCTACTTTATGGAATTAAACCTCCTTTTCTTTTCCTCTGTGGGTCATCTACGTATCTTTTCTGTACACAAGGAAGCCAAGCTCCGATAACCTAGCAAATCCCTCTGCACGTGAAGCTCTCCGGGGTCTTCCTCTGTAGAGAATAGCTATCCGAGCTCCTATGTGTATGTAAGTGATTCAAGGGAGCATCTAGAGCACATGCAGGTGTAAGGGGTGGGAGGATTCAATATAGGTCTATTGCTGCAAATGTTTGATAACAAGACCTCAGTGGAAACTCCACTCTATTATACATGCAGGAAGGTGCCCGACCTCTGTGCAAGAGCATAGATAGGACTCAGGGTATGCAATAGTTAACTTTCATCTAATCTATGCATGCAGGAGCAAATCTGGATCTTTCGCTACATGCACAATGGACTAGTGCGCTGTCTGCAGAGGTGGCAGGGCCACACACTCACTTTCTCTGTACATGCAGGAAAGAACAGAAGACTTCCATTCTGGGCATTGATACAGGTGGGACTAAGTGTAGGCTGAAGGTTTGTTGGCACAGTAAGAGGCAGAGTAAACTCTCCCATACAATCAACAGTTGTCTTCGGGTTTCATGAGGGCCCGAGTCACGCCACAGGTCCTCCGGGAGAAGCTGCAAGAGTCCTTTATCCAGCTGTGCCCATCACTTTGCCATATGGACCAGCAAGATATTCTCACCCCTGATAAACATCTGGTTTATGTGTCGAGTGTGCACTTTCTGATAGTCCACCTTAGGCCTGTGCGGCCTCGTCAGTGTTTGCCCTTTCACACCTGTGCTGCTCTTGCTCTCACTCTGCTTCACCAGTGGTGTTGAGCTGGTTGGTTTTTCAGGCAGTGTTTGCAACTCTTCGTCTTTCTTTCTGGTCCCTTGCCTTCTACTGCTTCGCCTGGCAGTGTCATGCTTTCCAGGCACAGTCCAATCCTTCTCTTTCTCTGCCTTGTATGTAGATGACTTGGAGGCTTGAGGCTCAGTCGATTCCTCGGCGGTGGTCCTGCAGGATTCCTGCAGCTTCAGTCGGTCAAAGAGCTGCAAGAAAAATACATGAGAAAAGATTTGGTTACGCTGAGTATGTTCTCCATATCATGCGTCTTATTACACGAAGGGTACAATTAAACACACTCTGGGGGTTTCATGCTCACAGCATTGCCAGGACCTCCAGCATTTCTGCTATTGCAAAATAAATCTGTTGCCTCACCATCGTTCTGCTCTGCAGCTGCTCATAGCACTGCAGCACTAGCACCCTCGTCAAGCTTTGAAAGGGCAAACATCGGAGGCAACCCATGCTATTCCAGCACCGAGGCAGCTCTGGAGATGCACCTCAGCCTACTGATGATGATCCAGTATTGATGTCTTCACAAGTTGCTCAACAGGTGACCCGAATTAAGTGTTCTATGGCCTTCTGTTTTTACAATAAATAACTCCTTTTTTTTATTGAATGCCACTTTTTTCTGTAAATTCACATTCTGGTCTCCAGGTGAAATTTTCTCCTCAACTGTAACGTGTTCTCTAGGCAAAAGAAGGAAGGCTCCTTAAAATAAAATATGCCCCTAACATACATCAAACACAACTTGGCTAAGTCGTGCAAGTTCTAAATGTACCTCAAGAGATTAAATAAAAGTAATGTGCATATTTTCACACTGCCACTGTTACATCTGTGTAAATAATGGAAAGCACACGGTTCAAAACCTGATCCTAGTTTAAACCAGCTGGATAAGAAGTTAGACTCACACTAATGTATGCCCTGTGTCCTGATCCGAGACAGGAATTAACATAATTTTACCCAGTGAAAAACTATGGGCACACGGCACTGCAAAAAAAAATTCTTCCCATTCCTAAAGTTGGACATTGTTGACTTTAAAAAAAATCTTTAGGTTTTCCAACAATTAAATAATACTTATCCCACAGATATTGTTAGAACAATAAACTGTCCACAATACGAGGTTGAATTAAAGCAAACAAACAAGAAACCACCAAGAGTTACTTTAGTACTTTCATTATTCCAAAGAAAACAGATTTCAAGATTGAGAGTGTATTCCGTAGGGGCTCGCTCAGAGTAGTGCAATACATATTGCAGACATGTCTATTATTAGTCCCAACCCAGTTCACCTGCTGCTTGAGACTGCATACTCGCTATATTTTAAGCCTGAAGTTCGAATCTCTTTAACAACAACGATAAACCTAAAACCAACTGATCCTGCTAAGTGGACCTTTGCCTCCTACCTTCCCACGTACCTAATCTAGTCCCAGTGGAGCTATTAGGGTGCATTTTCATCTGGATCTTCAGAGACACCCATTTATCCTATCAAGTTGGACCACAGGGTCATTTTGGACCACTCAACTTGGGATGTTCAAAGGTGGTCGGACTTTAAAGATTCAGTGCCTATATTACCTTTTATCTCTTGGGTGTTTTTATACTGGAAAGTCGGGTTGATGTTCCACATTCCTTTAAACCCACAGATAACTGCTGTGCTACTTAAAAAGTGTGTAACTTAAAAGAAATGTGTGCAGACCAATATATAAAGGGGGATTCTTTGTCCTTCTCGGCCACTTGGGTGCAGTTTGGAAAGGTTCAAGTATAAAGCAAGAGGGGACATTTAGGGCAGCTGTCAGCATCGCAGACACACGTGCCGAGACTCATCAGTCCTGCCCTTCAGTACATGCATGTTAATTCCACATGTAAGCCTACATACAGCATAGTCAATGCACCTCACTTCTGATCTACAGAGCTTCAATATTCCAGTAATGGGGCATCACCTTTTAACATTACAAACTTCGCTCTACCACCATCACTCCTGCGCATAAGCACTCGCGTCCTATCCATTCCTACCCTCCTGGCCCACACAAACCCAGTTCTTCCTCCGACCATTATGCACTACTGTCAGTTTTGCACGGGCCTGATGTTACACCATCCCTGCAAATACTAGTAACGCCGCTCATGCTCTTACGGTCACCTCACACCCTGGACTTGCACCTCCTTTTGTCTTGTTGGTGAAGCCTGCATACACCTACCACGCAGCTACTGCACCCGCTGTCCACTCGATCACTTCACATGTACCTGCCTAGACACCTCAACTCCAATCTATGCAGAGATAATATGAAATGACCATAAGATGCACCCGGTCTGCATCTAGACATACCCTTGTAAGAGTCAGCTGAGGCTCATGGTAGAAGGCCTTTCCAAGCACAGGTTTGCGGTAGGTTTCATCCACATCCGTCAGTGCCTAAGGAAGAAAACAAGAACACAATAAAACTGCAAATAAGAGGCACTGATGCTAGCACAGGGCAGCACTACCACCGAATATCAACCCTGTCTGGGAAGTGCATGGTAACTGCACTGGCATTGTGAAGGACGGTGTGCTGTGAAGGGCATTACCAGTAAAATCAACTACATGTTGGGGACTGTGAGAAAACAGCCCCCACTGTTCGCATGCTTTGTGGATTATTCTGCAGCATTCGATGGCGTCAATAGGAATTTGCTGTGGAGGAAATTACAAGACTGGGGGATTCCGACTACACTGTTGAAAGCAATCACTGCTCTCTACACCGGAACCTGGGTACGAGTGAAAGTAACGATGAACTCGGCGACCAAAAAGATTTACACAGATCGTGGTCTAAAACAAGGGTGTGTATTGGCACCCCTGCTTTTCAATCTCTACACTGCAGACCTTGGTAAAACAATCTCCAAAGCGAATTTGTTACCCCCGAAAATTGGGCCTACCAGACTGTTTTTACTGCAGTATGCAGACGACATGGTGCTTATGGACCATACCAAAACGATTACTGGATGCATTAAACATCTATAATAATGAAAATGACCCAAGAGTAAATGTAGGGAAAACAAAAGTTGTCATTTTCGGGAAGTATGCGAACAAACAAAAAAAAAAAAAAACATGGCAAATGGGTAACCTGAAAGTAGCTACAACAACTAAATACAATTACTTAGGGGTTTGGATTATGAGCAGTGGGAAGTCTGCAGCACATAATGCATCTATTGAATCAAAAGCGAAGGCAGTGACGTACGCCCTGTGCAAACTAAACTCCAAATTAAGTAGTCCAACAACAGGTCCCATTAGAAAGGTTATAAGAGCCAAGCTACTCCAGACAATTACATACAGCCAACTAGCATTTCCCGCGGCATCAATTAACATCACGGAACGTGCCAATTGCCGGGCATTGAAACAGATCTTTCACATCCCCGCCCATGCTCGGAACACCTTGGTACGTCTTGAATTTGGGCTAAATAAACAGCGTTATGAACATTGGGCATCGTTTGTTCGTTATTATCGAGGGGTCTGTGCTGCCCCCCCAAACACAATGAAGGCAATCTTTTTTTTTTTTTTTGAAGACCTTTATTGATAGAAAAAGGGCAAATACAAGTCAAACAAGGAGCCCGGGGGGGCTCACACATAAGGTACATTACCACTTACTGAAAACACAGAGGATATATTACAGAAGGACTGAGGTCAAGTTTTAAAAGTTTTCCTTGTAGGATAGACATAAGCAGGATCTCGTAGCACAACAAGTCAATACTGGCGTTAAACAATCAGGATAGATAATCTTATAGCAGTAGAAAACACCAGAGTCGCTACGTGGCACCCAAAAAGGAACGTCTGAACCCCAGGGAAGGAAAAAGGACAAAGAATAGAAGGCCCATAGAACAAAAAGAAAAAACAAAAAAGAAAGCAACCCCACCCCCCAAGTGCCCCCCACCCTGCACCCCTGCAGCTGGCTACGGCCTTTCCCCCCCTAGCAGTGTGCCTGTCGCCCAAGAAAAGGAGTCCCGAAATATAGAAAGTAAGAAAAAGAGAGAATCCGAAAACTCTTATAAAATTAAGAAAGGTGGGGAGGAGCCCACTATTCGTCCCCCAGCTCCGCCATCTCGCACCCATAATAGCAACAGTAGTCTAACACCCAAGAGTAATAACATGCCCGGTATGACGAGAAAACTGGGGTCACAGCAGCAGCGCGCAGGGTAAGTAAGGCAGCAACACCCCACCGAAACATCCAAAATATCCACAAGGAATCTTCAAGCCATGATTGATAAGCGTAAGCCCCCGCAATAGTCTTCTAGCACCACCGATACATGTCCCGGTCACTCAGAGAAAACTAGTTCCCCGGCTGCCCTACCCACAAGAACGGTGCAAAACATTTATCAACGGAGGAGGGCCAACCCAAGAGAACAAAAGAAAAATCAACAGACGTGTATCCGGCCATCACCTCCCGGGCCCCCATGCAAACCATACCCAAAGTCCAGCGTTCTCGTCAGTCCAGCACAGTCCCAGGAATGTAGTTACCGGTATCAGGGCAAGAAAAAGACAAACTCAACCCTGACCCCTACGTGCCAGTGCGCCAGCATAATGCAGTTGCGGCGTAGTCCCGCAGAGCAGGAAGAGCAGCCGATGTGAACACCCAGAGAGATGGCAACAGCCAGTAATCGCCATCCAAAGCAGGACAGTGTTATCCCCAAGAGTGCAGTACGGGTAGGCATACAGCGATAGTCCACCAAAAGTGGGCAACTCACTCCCGGGCAACATGTGCAGAGTAAGCAGAGCGATCTTGTCAGCAATACCCGCTGGCGGTGGTAGTCCTGGCATCCGACGGCGAACCTCTAGGTTCCGTCCAAAGATAGAATGCACTGTGTCCTCCATAGGTGCGACAGTCCGAGCGGCGGTGATGGTAAGTTCACTCACAATCAGTTCCTCTACGTCTCCCCGGAGAGGCTGCACACGACTGCCGAGTCCTGGGCTCGGCGATCCGCCCCGCGCACAGCCGCCCGTCCGGTCAGCCAAGGAGAGAACGGGCACGGCGTCGTCTAGCCGGCGCTCCAGGTCACGGGCGTTGGAACAGAAAGCGGCTCGCATAGCAGCCAAAGCTTCCAGGACGTCGCCGATACTCACGGGCATAGCGTGAGAGGATGAGATGCCAGCTCCCTGTTCCCGGAATCCGCAAGCGTGTGGCGACCCTCGAGCCCAGTCTTTAGCGTACATGTCCCGGCGTCGTTTAGGAGGTCAGCTCCCGGAGAGGCAGCGCCAAACCACAGGGACAGGGCAGTAACCCCCAGCCCAGCGCCACGCACAGGGACAGCACAGGGACGGTCCAACCAGGCGCCGTGTATAAGCGCCGATCACTCAATAAAGATGGCCCCTTCCATTACAATTCGTAGCGAGAGATCAAAGGGGGACTTCCAACAGGGGGGATACATTTGTTGCATCGGTGGTGGTAAAGCAGCGTAGCGGCGAGGCTCCAAAAGAAACTGTTGCGCTACTTCTGGGAATCTCGGTGGCCTACCGCGTCTCGCCGGCGGTTTTGGATTCTCCTGTAATGGCCGCTGTTGTTGCCCTCCAGCCGGACGCCGCCGAGAACAAAGGACCGGACCCACTCAGTAGGCGTCTGCGGGAATTCAGGGCATTTCTTCACCCCCGGTGCAGGAGGGACGACGGGGAGCCCACCATCGGATGCAGCGTCGCCTCCCCTACCCGTTACCGCACAACAAGCACGATTCAGCAATCAGGAGAGGAAGCGGTACGGGAGGGAAGCGGACGAGTCGGCGGAGCCGAGGGCTCAGGCGGCCATCTCTGTTGCCGGCTAGGCTCCTCCCCAATGAAGGCAATCTTAAAGGAAATTTTCATGAAAAATGACAACCCATGGGCAAATGGCCTTTTAACTGCTTGCACTGAATTGCACCTTGACATGTCCAATTGGCGGGATTTTATTTATCAACCTGGAATTTTAAAAAACATTTTAAAGAAACAAGTTAGATTGCTATCAAAGGAAGAGTACTTGAAGGAACTAGAGTCCTCCAGTAGTAACATCAGGATATTAGCCAGTTCCTTCCACGATAAAATGAGCCAGCCATACCTTGACTCCGCCTTGAACAAGTCAATCTTAAAGCAAATCCTGTCTGTGAGACTGATGGTACTACTGATAAAAGACATCAACAGCCGTTGGAAAACATTAGCGGTAGTCACTACTTGCAGATTGTGCCATCAGCACGAGGAGTCCATGGCCCACATAGTCTGCATATGTTACCGTTTGAATCATGCACGTTGCATTTTATTGAAACCCTTGTTTTTAAAATATGGGATACACACCTGCACAGACGCCATGAAACTTCTCTTCAAGCTAGAGATCCCAATGGAACTAGCAAGATTAGCGAAGTTTGCCCACAAGGTGAAAGTTCTGCTCTATAACGACTAGGTTAAAGACTAAAGACAAACTGTAGTCTTGATCTTGTGGTCCTATCTTTTCTTAAAGTAGTAACATCAGAATGTTTTAAAGAAATGATTATGTCTAATATATGATTAACAGTTTTTTCAAATGAAATGATTATGTTTTATCTAAACTCAAAAAAGTGTCTGGACAGAGAGCGCTCCAACCAGCCTTTTTACTTTTGTTAACCATTTTAGTTAATTGAAACAATAAACAAACATTTATTGTTTGACTGTGAGATGGTCTCTTACATTTGCAGATACAATGCTAAATCTGCTCGAGACAAATTAACCAAGTAAAAGTATTTAATTCAAGGCAAACTACAATGAAAGTAGGTCTGAGGTCAGAATTCAGCAAAACTGCAATGAAAGCTGGCGAGGCTTCTTAAAATACCGATATGGGGCTTGGAGAGAATATCTCAACAGTCCGCATTCCATATGGACTCTGCTGTGGACTGAGAGAGCACTACATCCTAAAGGGTCGTCATCCTCCAATTTAAATATTGTTTGCAGCAGCTTTCAAAGTGGGTCGACTTTAGAGCTACTTCAGTGTAATATGACCATAAAGTGTTATTTACAAGATGTTTTGCGTCCTGTTACGAGTTAGAGATTCTTGAGATTTGGGTTCCAATATACAAGGTTTAGGAGTAGGTGAAAAATAATGAACGCAAAAAACCTCTGCATGACCAATGTGGTCTTGACGACAACTCCCTTTTATGTTTGCGCTGTCTCTGCCCTGCTCTACTCGGTTTTAGGCAAATCATTTTCAACCCTCTGTTTTTATGAGGAAGGTGCATGCCTTCTGTTAATGAAACATTTAATCTCTCCTTAGCTGCGGCCCCATAACGTAGTGTGTTCTAAATGGTAACTTTTTAACACTATCTAAGAATATGTAGGTTCATGTTTACAGCATTGTGGGTGAGAACAGTAATGATCAGGGTGCTGATGACTAATTTTGGTTTAATTTCTGTAATGAACAGGGCGAGAGTCCCTCATCATCTGATATTACGTACTGGTACACAGATGAGTCTGATTTATACATATGTAAAGGTTAAATAATTATATAATTAGGTTTAGACTTCAACAGATACATTTTGTGTGGTATTAATTGTAAATGTTTGTTTTTAAGTTTCTTAGTTGGTCAAATAATAGATTTGATCAGCACATCCAAGAGTGCATGGCTTGAAAGTCCCTTCGTCCAGTACTAAAGTCAATCCAATGAGCAGTCCTCAGGGGGCCCTCAACCTGGCGTAACTACTTTACTTCTAAAGGGGAAATAATTTTGTCAGTGGAACGGACTTTATTGCAGAGTGATCAGAAATACTTTAAAATTCCCTTCTTTGAAAAGAGTCTGCTCATAGAGTTGGGGGGATCCCTTTAAGGAGTTTGTGGCCAAATTGGTTTATGGGGGCTTGCAAACCGCTCACTGCTTAACGTTGGTTGGATTTATTGTCACCAATTTGCTTGCTTCTTATTTCATGGCTTTCTGTCCCAGCTTGACCATGTTGGGTTAGTCCATGGAGCATTGCTTCTTTAACATCTCTCTGACTGGCTGGCTTCTGTCCCTCCACTGCTCACTTTTAGGGAACTCTTTTTTTCATTCTGGTAAAGCACTACAGAAATGCATGCGTTATACATCTCGCGCTTTCTCTCCCCGGTGTGCCCTCACCCAGGGCTCTGCATTGCTCTCGTATTCTCCTCCTCTCCTTGTGCTCCATGCTGTTCTCTCACGTGTGCTCCTCCTGCTCCCTTGTGTTGTTGTCACTTTCGTGTGTGCCTCACACTCATGTGCTTCTCCTCACCGCCCCATCCTCCATGTTCTCATCCCTACCGCCACCTGTGCTCTGTGTTCTCTCCATGTGTGCTTCTCTGCCTCCTCCCTCGCGCAAACTTTTTTTTCTTTTTATGTATTAGTTCAGGCAGCGCCAACGGAAGGGCTTGCCCCAAAGAACAGCTTTACAGACGGTTTAGTCCACATAAAATGTTTCAGGGAGCAACACTGGCAATTTCAAACCGATGTCAGAAATCACAACAAAAGTAGACAACAATGTAGGCTATTACTAAAGAGCTGGTGGGATTGGAGTGTGCAGACCTTTGCACAATAGACAACCCGATTGAAGTTCACACACCTGGAGAAAGCATATTGATTTGCATCAGCCAAATGGGGTTAAATATTTGTAAATGCTCTTTGCATAGGAAACAATGGTAAATCTATATGGAAAAAAAAACTCAGTAGAATACCTGAAGAAACCAGATATTTGTAAGGCTGTCGGAAAGATCCGCAATGTTACACAGGAAAAAAGTGGGTTCCAGGGAGATTTGTCCATACAGCGAACATCCCGAACTACGCTGCCAGACCCACGAGTTCCAGAAGCCCGCAAGGGTAACCACGCTTACCCGAACAAGGCATTTGCCTAAACCACGCATATGCATGGTTAAGGCAAATGCGCTCTAGTGTTCGGGATGGGCGGGGGACTTGAACAGGAGCTTAGGAACTGGAAGCGGACAGGTACGTGGGGCTGGGTCTGCATCTGGGGGTTGATTTCGAAGAAGGAGGGGGTTGGGGTAGCTTTAAGGGCTGGGTTGGGGGGGAAGTAGATAAGAAATTGGCCTTTTTTAGGGCTCATGGCGGAGGGCAGATAGGGGTTTGTAATTTAGGGCTTAGGGAGGGGGGCAGGTAGGGGCTTTGTAATTCAAGGCTTAGGGCAGGGCACGGGTAGGGGGCTTGTAATTTAGGGCTAAGGGCAGGAGGCAAGTAGAGGGTTTGTAATTCAGGGCTTAGGGTGGGAGGGCATGGGGGTCAGAGTACTGGTGAACTTAGCCACGCACACACCCAATTGAGTGGTAAAGAAATGCGTGGTTAAGTCGCATTCGTGGTTTGGGCTGCGAGGTAGAGGCACGCATGGTTGAGCCTTGCGTGCCTCTACCATACAACCTGTCCATAATGATTGATCTAGTTAAGGATAAGCCATTACTCTAAAGCAAGTTTTATTCTGTTTTTCTCCCTCCGTCTCGTATTCCTTAATATTCACTTTTGCCCATTTGTACATTGGAGGTAGAGCCAGGTTTTACTGAGTTACTCTTCCTGATAGATTAAAAAGTTATTTAATAATGGGTGTGTAACCTTTTTTTAAAACAGTTTTAACAAGTTGCGTCACACAGAAGTTTATATTCTAAATCCTTCTGCGACTGTAGAAATGTATTAAAACTAAAATTAAATATTTGTTTGAAGCATTTTGTTCTGGCAAGTTTTTAGTTCATGCTACGGTAAAATAACTATTCCCCCTTTACTATTCAAACTTGTGAATATTCCGGGATAAAACCTCTCATCGGGTCATTACCAAAACATTTTATTTATACCTTGGAGGCATCAGGAGAAAGAGCAGGGGGAATACTGTTAACATCGATCGCATACTGCTTGGGTCCTATTTAAGCGTGAGACACAGTATGGCTGCATGCTTGATAGTTACCATGTTCCAGAATTTGTCAAAGGCCACAAGAAAACCAGAGCACACGCCTCGAAGCCCCTTGTAAGTACGAACGTGGATGTTGACCTTCACTCGATCCTTGACACAACGGTGAAGTTCTCCAAGAGGACTCCCATCATTCACTGGGGAGAAAAGCGCAGAGTCACTGTTTGATTCACAAATTGACCTCTATTGCTTACAAATTTAAATTGCATCTCTAAATGCTCATTGCAGTAATCCTCTTCTCAAGTCACAAGCATGTCCATTGCAATAAACCCTGGCAACCACTTGTCGCCAGGCATCAATCAATGACTTCCTAGCAGGAACCCGCATACAACCGGGGCTCCTAAGGTAGCTTCTTACTTGCACCTTCAGTCTGTATCATCCCAGGGCTCATCTCTACACTCCTTGCATTTTTACATTTTAAGTGTTATTGTTTAGTTCATGCAAACTCTACAACCTTATCAATTGAGCAACTGATAATAAAGCCTTGTTTGCCTCGGGAACATTATTCTGCCCATTAAAGTAGTGTTAAACCACTCAGTGTAACACTTGAGAAATCACTCTGCTTTCAAAGGGATGCAATATTTGTATACACTTCAATCTCCTTGTCTATGTCCGGTTTTACCGAAGTCGCAATCACATCATCATAACTGCATCTTTCCGGAAAACAACAAATGCTAGAAAAGTCAGAAGGTTTAGGTTTCTAATCAATCCTAAGCCGAAACCCAACATTTTTCCAAGCAGTAGTGAAGAAGAATAATGGTTAAAGACAGTGGTTCCTTCTGGCCTTCCTGACAGACCGGTATGGATACCTAATGTGTGCTGGACGGCTCAAAAGCAACCAGGTGCAACAGCATAAGCACCAGTATAATAAGAACCCCCTTAGTTTTGATCATGTGTACACTGTAAAAAAAACAAAAACCAATGTCGCAGATAACGGTGAAAGCTCCATGCATTACTGGAGGTCAAGAAGAATGACTTGCTTGCATCATAAGATGGGAAAGAGCACCTCTACAATACTGCCTGCAAACCACTCACCACCATCTCCGCTAGCGAGCCACACTTTACCAAAGAAGCAACAGGAGGTACTTTAGTTTTTCTAACTAGACTGCGCATCTGAGACAGACAGCAGATGGTATAAACCAATGTCACCCTTTTTAAAAGGATAATGTGGTGAAAGCACTCCCACCACCATCCAATGGCAAACCGCTAAGATGAAACCTGCATTTCACTGGCATGCAGTACTTCATCCAACAACGACCAATGCCAAGCAATCTGCGCTCCAGTCAGTGAGGAAGCCAGGTCATGGAAGTCAGAACCATAAAGCATATGGCCTGGACCACCTCCCTGAGCTGATTTGAGGTAACGCCCCCACTGTAACCACATCAACAATCTCGAATACTTCAAGGCAATTACAGCATTAAAATATACATCATATTTGTTCAGCTACTCACAAGGGTAGCTGAGGGACGGTTCGCAAGCAGTAAGGATAGTCTTTAGAAAGGATTACAATTCAATCATGAATTTCGCAATTTCAAGAACCGTTCTCACATTGTTCCTAAAAAGCTGAACAGATGACATCTACTAGTCAGTAAATTTAAGAATCAACACACCTCTAGCTATCTAGGCCATCAACATTTTGCTTTTAGCTAATGACTGAGATCAATGAACCTGTGAAATTGTTTCTCTTGTTTACTTAGGTGGGCCAGTACTAGTAAAGACACACTTTGCAGGCGCAACACCGAGCGTACTGTCATTTTCAATAAACTGTCCCATTCCATAGCACCAGGACTGGCTACACTGCAGTGCCACAGAGCGTGCATGAAGTAGGCTTTGCTTTATTTCGTGCACCTGCAACAAGCACCTGCAACAGGAATTTATCAAGATTTGCTTGAGGTTGTGCAAGGAGGAGAGAAGAAATAGCATCAGTATAAAAGGGAAGCTCAAAACCAGCTGCTCCAGGACATACACAGAAGTGTGATGAGCCCTGTCAGAGCCATGGCCCTGCTGCAAGAAGAGGCGTGGGGCCACTCTTGGACAAGACGACTATCTGCTGCACTAGCAGACTGCACAGAGGACCCTTGCCCGTCACTGAACCTTTCAGGAACAGTATCCACTTCGACGTCGGATTTCTCAGGGTGCTATTAGCCAAACAATAATCACAATTAGTTCTCGTGACAACATATACACGTGCCTTAGCAATTCTATTGTTTAGTAAGGTCTCTCTTGCTCTAGGAAACATCATTTTATACAAGTATATTTCATATTCATGAAAGATAAGGTCCTGTTATTATGGAACTAACTCTGCTGTTTTTTTTCCTCGCAATGACCTGTACTTTGTTTTACTTTTTTTAATTTTTTATTTCAACATACATTTGTTGCATGGCTTGTCAGGAGCTTTGGTGCGATGTGTTCAAGGGGGATGTATGATACAAGAAGCTAATATTGGAACACAAATATTGACTTGTTAAAGAATGCACGGATGTAGATCGATGGGGTACTGCGCCTGGAATCAACAGTACACTAGAGAAAGGGTTGAGTCGTCTTTATGACTTACACAGCCTAAGAAAGAGGTCATGCAAAGGGTTAATCGGAGTGATAGAGGTAGAAATTAAAAATCTTCTCTGAGGGAAAAACAAGCATTGGCAAAGCCAACAGGTTTTGCCAATGCAACAGCAATTGGCGTTGTCAATGTCTTTTAGTCATGTGGTATAGCAGCACGGCTGCTGTTCAGCATTGGTTGAAAGTCATGGGAAAAAGTGCTATGACGTGATCAGCGCTCCTTAAAAAAAAAAGTAAAATGCAGAAGTAGGCCTGCTTCCTTCCTGCTGGGGGAGGGAGGAAGAAAGCTGCAGGTATTATTCATTTTGTAAACAACCAATATCAGAGTGGAATGTTTCTACTTTGATACACATTGTGCAAAATCTAGCAGTGATTTACATTTGCAGGCAGAAAACACACATTACACATGGAAGTACATGAATTTTTTACTTTTTTATTGGAGTCAATAACAATACCAGTAAATGAGATATATAGAACGTAAAGTCCAGTTATATGATGGATGACCTGGATGTATGAATTGGGGACAGCTTCTAATTTTACAGTGTCTAGATAGACACCCCAGTACATCTGACATGCACGGTATGCCACACTTATATTAACAATAGTCCCAATAATGCAGTGGGAAATCGGAGTAGGGGATTGATTCAGAGCACACTACGTACAAGAAAAGAACGAGCAGCTCTAGTGTCACACTTCATTTGACCCTGTATCACATTAAATGTACAAGCTAATGCTTTTTATGTTTGGACAATTACATTTTGTGTAGAACAGCGCAAGTGTGTTGTAAACGTGCGGTTTCAGTTCTCATCCTGATGAGGGAGGGATTGGGAGGACGGTTCAAGCAGCGAAGAAGGGGGGGGGTGGATGAGCAAGCAAATACAACTGTCTCTTCGAGATAGCATAGGCTTGATGTTGCAGGAGGGACAGCTTCACCAACCCAGTGATAGTACATAGATGGGCAGCCCTGCCAAGTACCGCACACCAGGCGTCAGACCAACGCTTTTCAGTGTGGTGGTCCACATCACCACACTGAAATGTATTGTCATGCATTATAGCGCCTCCTCAGCTGTCAAGCTGAGTGCTGCAAAATTCGCCATTGCATAGGCTGGATTGGCTTCCGGGAACGCTTGGGGGCTCACTCAGGCTGCTCGCAGGCAGCTCTAGCTGCTCTGGTAACAATATACAAGGATATTTTTCACCCAAGACACACGGCGCCTGACGTTAGGAGTCCGTGCATCCAACAGCTAGTACCGAGAAAAGTTCAGTGAGGGTAAGCCTTGGAGAACAAGTTTGTCAAATACACTTTAATTAATAGGCATCGGCGGGACGTCCTGCTGCCCGCGGCACAAGCAGCTGTTCATGTTCGTTGGCTGCTGGCAGTGCAGTGTAGCAGCAGGCAGGTCGCCTCTGCTCTGTAAATCAAATGAAGGATCCGGACCAGACCCATCACCCCACTGGCGGCCACCAGCTGAGAGTGACTGAATCGGTCGGAATGCTCAATAGCCCACCGAGCAGCACACGGTCACCACAGTCCAGTCTGTGCAGCTGAGCCGCCCTGAATGCCTTGTGCAAGACTACGGTCCGCGGGAGAATCCGAGCCGTGCTGATTGCAGCCCATTTACCGAATTGCAGCGCTCACCTGTCGCCCTTATAAACAAGCATTTACAATGCAATAGGTCTTGCATTTGCGAAATATTGAGCTATTGGCATTGTAAATTACAATCTTTTTATTTATGTGTTGGTTTTCAAAACCGAGAAATAAAAGGCATTGCTATTTACAATGCAAATAGCTTAAACTCTCGCAAATACAAGACCTATTGCTTTGCAAATGCTTGTTTCTTCTGCAATGTACTTTCCTGCTGCCCAGCGGCGTGTGTTGGTGAGGACTGGGGGCGGGCTATGCTGTACTGACAGGCCTGGTTGGTAGTGAGACAGTCTTTAAGCATGCTTCATGTTATGTTGTGTGTAATCGAAATTCGTTATTGTTACATTTGGCAGCGAGTTGTTCCTTCATGCTCCTTTCACGGATGCTCGCTTGCATCGCTCTGAAGTGGAGGAGTGAATTGGTGAGTGTGCAATATCTGCTCACTAAAGTAATTCTGGAAGGCTTACTAAGTGCAGACCTATAGCAACGCAAACCTCAAGGAAATGTGGGGCACTTGTATGGTGCAAAGGGACTCTGAATGCATCCTGTGGCACCTTCGACTTCTTATTCACTCTAGCACGTTCGGCAAACACTGTCAGTACACTACTAAAGTTACAATCAGAGGTGCGAGTCTGCCTTCTGGTGGTGCCTGGGTGTTTGTTTAGAGGTGATTGTCTGGTGGAGGAGGGGGGTTAGTCTGATCAGTGCTACTTAAACTTGCAGTGGGGGTGAAAACTTGCATGAAAAGGTAAATTTTTATCTGTTTCCTAAATAAAGGGCTTTTGTGGAGGGGGAGGAGCCTACGCTTTGTTCTACAGCACAGGTTCAGCCGTCTACCTAATTATGTTCAACAGAGCATGTTTAATCAAAAACAATGATTTGCATGTCATCAACTTCCCACCCTCCTCGGTTCTGGTCAAGTTAGAGTGAAATATTAGACTTTCTAAGAATGTGGCTTTATTCAGTTTGAAAAGCCGCAGACAGGGATCACAGCTGAAAGGCAATTTTTATTTCCTCATGACGTGTGATAAAATAGATGCCACTTTTTAACACTATTCTTGTGGTAGTACACAAAGCAATGGTGGTATTAGAAAAGGTTATTGGACCAAGTGATGCAGAGAAACTGAAGGAAGACGTCTGAAGGAGGCAGTGTCTGGCGGCGGCAAATTGGTTTTAAAAAAGCCACTTCTGGTCCAGAAACCGTTTTTTCTGGTTAAGCATGCCTTGAGCTAAGCCCATCAGCCTGGGACGCCTGCACTTCACGGATTGGTCTAGTAAAGCGAATGCAACAAAAATGTTAAATGTCAACATTATACAGGAAATTAGAGAACAGAGGCCTGAACATGTTCGGAGGGACAGAGTCAAGCTTTGTGCAAGAGAAGCAATATTCTAAAGTCAGAAGAGATGCAGTGGTATGACTGCAAAAATGTTTGCATTTAGCACTTTTGGTGTCGACCTGAACATGAAAATAGCAATTGCAAAGCCATACCATGAAGCCAGGCGAAAACTGCTTTTCACAAACAACCTTCGGAAACTGCAAGGAAGCCTTTCCCAGTGAAACAAAACAAGCCCGGCGGAGCGTGGCGCGCGCGCTTGGGGGCGGGGGGGCGGACCCTTTGAAGTGCTCCCAAAAAGCAGATTGCATGGCGGCACGATGCGCGTGATTGTGCGCGTGCTAGCCATGCAATCCGCTTTTTGGGAGCACTTTTCAAACCCGCTTTCTATAGTCTCGCTTTGCGATCGCTTACGCGATATCAAAAGAGGGAGGTATTCTCTGCTTTTGTTTTAAATTCTAATGAAAAATAAATTACGCGCCGCTTGCTGATTAGCAAAAATTCCCCTGAGGCCATTCATCACAGACTCACAACAATAAGATTGATAATGAAATAAAAAGGCTTAAGCACTGCATGCAGTCTGAAATGAATCACACTGTATATGCCGCTGGTAACTGTAGGATACCGTTAATTGGCACTGCCCTTTTAATCTACTCATGTCTCAACAGCCGACCTGGCTCTGTCACCAGTGTGTGCTTCAGTCAGCCCGACTACTCAGACTTTCCTGAGGCTTGGTCAATGCTGGTCAGTGCCGAATGGGGCGGCACTGGAGTCCGCGAGTTAGCTGACCTGTTGACTCACTATAAATAACACCCGCCAAACGCCATACCAATGATGTAACGTTCGCTAATCCGGGTTATCGTGCTGTTTATTCCAGATTGTAACCTCAGCGGTTGCACATGGATGTTAAGTTATTCACTTGACTTCTGGTAATGGTCACAGCCTCTTGGGTTATGTTGAAAGGTTATTCCAAGTCGCACTAAATCACCCAAAGTTTCTCAAAGAGCCACGTCGAAAGCAGTCAGAGAACAGAATTCTCAGAAGAAAGTACCTGCAAAGTTAATTTACCACTAAATATGGAAACAGTGCATTCAAATTGCTCTTATTTCATTTCACCACTGCCACGCCTCATCTCCCTTTCCGGTCCTGGACCAGAGGGAGACAGATCAACGCTAGCCTCTGGTTCCCCATCGCACAGGCTTTACATGTATCCCTTGTCTTCATTGCTTGATTTTGCGCGCAAGAAAGTGTCACTCAGTCATTAAAGTGTCACTCATAATTACACTGAAATTATGAAAATGTCACACAGTAATCTGAAACCTTGACAGCTATGTATGGGTAAATGGTGCACCTTTAGCGGGCTGATTGATTACTTGTAGACCGAGCGCACTCCCTCATTCTTGCTAAAGAGTTCCGGTCGCTGCTGCTGGCAGATGTTATTGATATCCGGCACTATTGCAATACCAAGCAGTGACGGGGGGGGAGTAAGACGGGACAAGCAATGGGGGATAGAGGGGGCAAGCAGCGATGAGGGAGGGGGGTTGTGGGGACACATAAGCAACAAAGCGAGCGGGGTTTGGGGGACGGGCAAGCAACATCGGACATTCAAATAAAAAAATTTTAATGCGCTCTTGGAAAACAGCGTCTGACATTTGACCTCAGTCTTTGTATGCACAGCAAATGTGATGAAATTACAACAATATTTACAGGTACCACGAGGAGAATTGGGGACAGGGAGCGAAGTTAGAAAGAAGGAGGTCCAGTACCCATGCTCCCACAAAATTAAGTATATATATATCTACTGGCGGTCGCCAGTAGATAGTTATAGTTAGGACCGTGTTTCCATAGGAAATCCGCAACATTCTATTTGGAATAACTTTGGTGCCGGTTGACGAATCCACGCGAAATTTTCAAAATAGGTGGGGCGCTCCGCTCCTACCCTGAAAGTCTCGGGGGGGATTCGTCAAGCAGGGGCTGAGAAAAAAGGGGGGTCCCAAAACGCGTTTTCCCCATGCAATTTTCCATAGGGACCTTTAGTCCAAGGTACAGCCCGAACGGCTGAACAGAATTACTTGAAATTTGGCAGAGAGGTAGTCCTCAGCTCAGGGATGTGCCTTTTGCATATATGGAGTCAATCTGTTCAGTAGTTCCTGAGAAAATTGCAGTTAAAAGCACATACATATCTATAGCCGCGCACCGTGCACGCACCGTGCGAGCACCCTAACGTGCGCGAGCGTAATTCTGATTGGTGGTTACATGTTAGTCAACGTTCGAATCGGTCTAAATCAGGAAGTGTCGGCCGCCATTTTGTTTGTTTTCAGTGCGAGAGTGAAAAAGGAAGGTAGCGAACGTGAAAAGGGAGCAGGATAGAGAGTTCCTGACCCCCTAGCCTTTATCAGGGGGTCCCTGATGGACCCCGAAGGCAGGAAAAAACATTTAAGTTTTTTTTTTTTTTTTTAAATCGCGGGGTTGCGCGCACCGTGCGCGCACGGTGAAACCCCCCCCCAAAAAATAAAAATTTAAAAACAAATTTTTAATACGTAGTTTATTGTAAAATATAAAAAAAAAATACATACATAACTTAGCATTTAAAAAACCGTACATATTCACTGAAAAAAACCATAGGTTTCACACACGTTATAGTTAGGAATTAGCCTTTAAAAAACCTTGCAAATTCACTTAAAAAAACCATAGGTTTCACACGTTATAGTTAGGTGGATATTTCTCTCGTAAAAAACCAATGAAATTCCCCCGTTATAGTTAGTTCAGATAACTATAACTCGCGCGGCCGCCACTCTATCACAAGGATGATGTCATGAGTGATGTAATATGCGACTTCATCAGCAGTGGATTGCGGTCGCGCGAGTTATAGTTATCTGAACTAACTATAACGGGGGAATTTCATTGGTTTTTTACGAGAGAAATATCCACCTAACTATGACATGTGTGAAACCTATGGTTTTTTAAGTGAATATATATATACACACACACACACACACACACACACACTCGGTGGGGGGGGGGGGGGGGGGGGATAGCTGTTCCTAAAAAGAGTGGAAGGGGGGGGGGGGGACCAGAAATGGGTAACTGAGACTCACATAAAGTGGAGGTCATTTCTCCTTAAGAGTTTAGTGGCCTCACACACCCTTGCGGGTGTCATGCTTCATCATAGGGCGTTGCTCCTCGTGGGGGTGGCGCTGCAGTCCCTCACGGGCCCCGCAGGAGGGCTCTTCAGCGGAGATCCTTTGAGTCACCGCCGCAGTTGTGCATGGGGGTGTGGGGGCCTATAAAAGTAAGGCGAGTTGGTGTATTAAAATTACTAAATGGAACCTAGAACCTAAGTTTTTATTCACGGGTCCAAATAGTAAAATAAAAATAGAGTGGATCCTGGAGCTCCTCTTTGGAAAAAATTTAGAGGGCAGATGTGTAACTAACCGCTGCTCTCAGGATGGGTGCAGTGGTGTGAAAGTCCAACTAAAATGGGGTCAACATGTTTCGCGCTCGGTACTGGTCCATAAGGGATCCTGTGTCGCTTCGTCAGGACCGGTGTAGAATGTGAGAATACTGTGGTGAAAATAGAACAGATTCCAGTAAAGGCCTGTGAACCTGTGGTACCTTATTGTATAAGGAGAATGCGTCCAAGCGCTAATAGGCACTCTTTTTGTAGGAACCTATGCCCAACCCCTATAGTCCAGAGAATGAGCTACGTCGGCACCGTCTAGGTGACAGACTGAGAAAGTTTGCTCGCCTGTTCTCGGGTTAGTAGACCTACCCCACCTACGTAGTATGCCAGGTGATCTGCATATTTACACACAAAACATCCTCAGAAAGTTTCTGTTTTACTGTTTAATAATGTTACATGTATTAAACATCTATCGCAAATGTTCATAAAATCTTTTTTTAAAAAGAACAAAAAAAGTATCAAATGCTCGCCAATTGGCGATGCAGATGCCGGCTTTCTTTCCAGCTTAACTGATGTGAAACATCTCTAGTAAAACCAAGAGGTTTTTTGGAACAAAATCAAACATCATGTATTTTGATTTAAAGCACAGGTATATTTTTCCCCACTACATGGCTGTAAATTCAGTCTGTGCTTTAAACGGGTGTATTGCATAAATCAAAGGGCTAACACAGGTTTCGACATACCGACCGTGTGATAATGGACAAGCCGCTTAATTTGCCTGTGACTCACTCTATTTGCCTTCTAAATCTAGAGTGTTTGGATATGTGGCAAATGTCCAATTTTAGTGCCTGTAAAAAAAAAAAAATAAACAAAATAAAAATTTTTTACAAAAAACAACAAGAAGAAGAAAAAAAAAAAAAAAAAAAAAAAAAAAAAAAGAAGAAGGAGGACATTAACGTTCCGTCGAGGTTCTGAAAACAATCGTTATGCCTGAAATGCACTCTTGTAGGAGGAATGTTTTACTTCAAGTAGTTTTAAATGATCTGTATAGTTAAACCCTGGGGCCACACCGTCTGCGCCGATAACTGTGGCTAGACCCATAGAAGTGCCAGCTCACAGCGAACGGGATGCAACTCCTAGAGTCACACTAGGGATCATGCTTGATTTTGAATTCCCGATTACCTGCACAACTACAATTTTGCAGTTCAGCTGCATTCACTTTTTAGGTCATTGGATCAATTTCTGGAACACTTTGAACGTGATTAACATGGCTTGAACGTTATTACAGTAAGCACAGTATAAAGGAGGACTATTCTGCTCGGCCTAGAAATGCACCACGAAGCAGCTGTTTATTCTGCATGCTGTAGTTTGGATGTTTTACTCCTTGCACTTGAGAAGGCAGCCAAATTAATTACCCCAATATGATGGCGTATAAAGCAGCAAAGCGGGGGGGGGGGCGGGGGGGGGTTGGGGAACAGGCAAGAAACACAGGACATTAAAAAAAATCCTCTCACTTTGAAATCAAAGGAAGAAAAGTAAAGAGGCACCCTCGGACAACACCATCTGACATTTGCCCTCAGTCTTTGAATGTATAGCAAATGTGATGAGATAAGAACAAGATTAATGGTCCTGTATACAGAAACAGAGCGACTGAAAACACGAGCGCTCGTGGGAAGTGCTCCTAAACATCAACAAAAGTAGTTCCTAAAACAGTACCTAAAATGGGAGCATTGGATGGATAGTAGTACTTGGCCAATGCTCTCAGGGAGGGCTAAATACTGGAAGAGGCATGAATGTCATGGACAAATTGGATTAAAGAACATGAGAGCGACGATTGAGCCAGCAAATGGGAAGCCTATGGGCAGGCTGAAGCCCACATATGGAATAGGACAATTCTCTTCGAGACAGCACATGCATAGTCTAGTCGAGACCTAAAATGACCTCCAAACCATGCCCGTTTTACTAATAGAGCCCCCACTTTACCATAAGCCAAGTACAGAGGTTTGTTAGTGACAGCATAGATAGTCTGCAACAGACATCACAGCAGATTTAGTACATTGGTCAGCTGGTTTGAAAACTCACAGGTCTTGAATTTTTCTGTGCCTATAACATTCTTTTCTTTAGGGATCACTCTCCCAGTTCGACCCAAGATCTCGCTGTTCTTTTCACTCATTTTCAGAGGGTGGACAGATGCAAGTCTACACTTTTATGCAACTTTACAGCCATAAGCAGTAAAGTTACTCAAAAGCGTAAGACTAAACTTACATGCGTAACGTACTGAGAATTGTTAAGTTATCTCTCTCAGTTACAGGAATAAACCTTTAACTGTAGAGGCAAGGCACCTACTACGGTGAGAGAGGAGTGCCTGTAGCTGTATGTTTGTAAGGCTTCCATAGGCAAGGTAAAGTTTCACTCTACATCAGGACACTTACTAGAATAGATCACATGGAATGTTCAAGGGCTGTCTAGGACTGAGAAACGCTATAGAATATACACTTACCTGAAACGCTATCAGATAGTGTGTTCCTACAGGAAACTCATTTATCGGGTGACTGTTTACCAACACTGCGGCGGAAGTGGAGAGGGCATATTTATACCACCTCTTACTCTGGTTTTGCAAGTGGGCCCCTTATATGTGTGGCCCCGGGAGTCCCCTTCCAAAAATCATAGGTATGTATGAACCCAAAAGGGAGGTATGTTATTCTGCATGGGACTCTAGCTGCACATGAGCTCTGTCTGGTGAATGTCTATGCTCCCAATATAGGTGACAGAGCCTTTTTGGGGAAGTGCTGGCGGCGGCACAGAGATTTCTGCCTGCTAAGATTATTGTGGCCGGGAATTGTAACTGTGTGCTAGATGGTTAAGTGGATAGGCTCCCCACCCAGCAGCTGGGTACTAAGCCTAATAAGACGGAAACCCTGAAGCAGATGATGCAGAGAACAGGGATAATAGACATCTGGAGGGCCCAAAACATGCGTATACTCTTGTTACAAACCAGCTGTGGACAAGCACAGTAGGCTGGACTACTTCCTCACACAGGTAGATGCGACACAAACTGTGACGGACACTACCTACTTAGCCAGATACATTTTTGACCACTTGTCTCTACTTCTGACATACTCTTTGAAAAGACAGGCATTCCGAGCCCCATTATGGTGAATGAAGGCGGAGGCCTTTACCCGATCTACAGGGGGACGACTGAGGAAGCTTGGACTGACTACTTCACTCACAACTGGGAGAGCACCCAACATAGAGCGACGGAGTCGGACGCAATGAAGGTGGTGCACAGGGGAGTAGGTATGGTAACAACTATAAGCATCCGACAAAGGCTAGAATGGGACCTGACACCGCAGGAGGAAAAGTTGGCAAACTTGGAGAGGGTGCTGCTGCAGAAACAGGTGGTGCGTGCAGAGTGAGCGATGAAAGTGAAAAAACAACCTATACTCCTTTGCAACTTGTGCTGGCTGTAGCACGTACTCCATGCGCCCTGTCTAAACTGTGACCAATGCATTGGCTTTTTAGACATAGGAAAGGCGCTTGATTCTGTCAGCTGGGAATTTATGTGGCATGTGTTAGACCGAACGGGCTGGGTCCCAGATATGTTGCCTGGATAAAGTTGCTATACATGGAACCGCTGGTGCAGGTACCAGGGGGCGCCTGGTGTCTGAGGTGATCCGTCTACAGCTGGGTTCCTGAAACGCATGCCCCCCAACCCCCTTCCTGTTTTCCGTGGTGATAGAGCCGGTGGCGTGCAGACTGAGACAAGTGCTGCATAGTTGGGGAATTCAGGTGGGACTGACCAGCTATGTTGTGTCATATGCAGATGACGCGATGGTTTATTGACGTCAACCAGACATATCGACTCCGATCCTTTTGAATGCGATGAGGAAATTCAGGGAACTCTTTGGTTTTCATGTCAATCAACTGAAGTCTGCATTGTGCCCTGTGAGGCAGCTGAAGGGGGTGGAGATCGCACGATTCCCTGAAGTGGGTTTACCATGGAAAACGGACATCGGCCGCTACCTCGGCATGTACATATCACATGTGGTACAGCAGTGTCATACCCTCAATCTGGGATGCGTGATAGCAAATCTCTGCCCATCTATTACATTTCGGAACACTCTGAAACTCTCCCTGATGAGAAAGAGAGCCCGAATTAAAATAGTAGTACTCCCTCGTTCTCTTTACATATTGCAGGGCACCATGTGTGAGATTCCCCACAGCATCTTTCGGGAACTGAACCGGCTCCTTGTGGAACTGCTTTGGGTGAAAGAGACGCAGGGTGGGATTGCCCATGCTAAAAATCAGCGTGGGATGGAGGTACTGACCTCGAAATGTACGACCTGGCATCACAATTGCAGCACGCTCTCCATTGGTTTGATGACGAGCCCAACTGTGAGACGTCCCTGCTGGCAAGTACATATAGGGGTGCTGACTTGGGATCCTTATTGTTAAGCAGTAACAGAACATCTGGGACCTTGTCACATGTGATTAGACTGGTGCGCAGACTCTGGGAACGAGCAGTGCTTCATAGGGCGCCGGAACTGCAGATCTGGAAGATGCAGCCTTTTGTTCAAATAGCACAGACAAGGACCATAGGCCGCAAGCAGGAAGGGGGTTTATACCCGGCAGGCACTTTATCACCTTGCAGGACGCAATACAGCCGTTAAACTAGGGAGGGTCACTTACTTCAGTACACCAAGAGAGCAGCCACGGCACAGGCGAGGTTCTTGATGCTCCCATGCCCCCAGAGACAACTCGTTGCACTGCTGACACTGGGGAGAGGGGGGGGGGGGGGTGGAGCCTTATCGCGCACATATATCGAGCCCTACAATCAGATAGGAAACGTGGCAACAGTTGAGCAAATTTCCATCACAGTTGAGGAGTGGACTAGGATACATGAGGGGGGTGCGGGAAGTTTCAGTGCATGCAAGGTTTAAACTCAGTATAATATAGTACACATTGCGTGCCTCTACCCCAAACACCTACACACAATCTACTCCGCTAGAGACCCCAGGTGTGTACGCTGTGAGAGCACACCAGCGAACTTCTTTCATGTGGTGTGAAGCTGTCCACCGATTTTACATTATTAGGATGAGGTCCTGGAACACTTGCATAGGGCAACAGGCTGGGCGATCCCTAGGGAGCTAAAATACTGCCTGCTGGGGTTGGCGCGTACTAAGAAGAACAGAAGAACAGGAAATTCAATAGAAAATTTGAGATCCTTGGGTTGACACTGGCCAAAAGATGCATCGCTATTAGATGGTGGATCCCAAGACCCCCATCTCCGACGGTTGACTGGCTGGGAGAGGACAGAACAGGCCAGGTGGAGGAAATCCATATGAAAAAGGTGAGATGGGACTATAGACCGGCGGGTGACCTGCTTGCGTGGGGGGGGGGGGGGGGGGTGCAATGACTCGTGACCTGACTAATGACAGCAGATTCCCAGCCTCCCCAGCTGTGGCGGATATGCATAGTGGGGGGACTCCCGGAACTTGCATCACACGGGTATGGAGAAGGAACAAAGTGCTAGCCAATGTTATCAAGAGGATTAATCAGAATATGGGAAGTATTGAGGAAGCTACTCTTTCCATCCTGAGGCTTCCGAACAGGCAACATGTGATGGTGAAGATGTGAACCAAGCAGAGCAAAGGGGGTGAATGGGGAGGTGGGGGGGTTGGTTGATAAAGCAAAACGTGTTTGTTCAATGGTTATGTTTCAATAGACTCAAAGGCATGTGAAATTGTTGAAGAGACATATGCGCTGATCGCCAATCCGATGTTGATGGTATTGTTGGGAAGGGATGTGTCATTGGATTATATTATGCTGTGCATAGTTGCTGAGCACTATCTGGATTAAGATATTTTTAAAAAACGCGACACGGAGGGATGCAAGCAACAGCACAGAGGGACAGAAAGGCACAGGCAACAACACAGAAGGTGGGAGAGAGCACGCAACAACGAGTAGAGACAGGGAGGATCATGCAACAACACAGAGCAGGCCTCGAAAACTCAACATTTTTACTAGATCTGCAGGTCTAGTAAATTAAATAATCTACTCAGCCTAACTGTAATGCTCATAAACTGGTTTCAAGTGATGTGATCTTGGGGAAATATTTTAAATTCACTGAGCTGCGCCATTTTCTTCATTATCACATATGAGATCACCTTCAAACATGCAAGTTCAGCATGCCTGCTGTACAAAAAACATGTTTGGTTTAATAGACTAAATTTTTGAACCGTATAGAATACAAATCTAGCCACATATAGGATACACATGACCCCTGACCTGCCTCTAAGTTCATTAACATCAGTCATCAGGACAGGGATGTTTCTCAAATCATGTTTAAAAACGATCACACGTTTAATAAATACATAACTAAAGCATGAAGTGGTAGCACACTGCCATTTGCAATCAGAAGATTTTACATTGAAATTATCACAACATTTCCCACTGGCATGTGGTTTTACTGACAAAATTATATATAGTACAAACAATAATATTTTCAAATCAAGTTTTTGCAAATATTATTTGTGCACAACCAAGTAAAGTGTTCTGAATTATTTTTCTCCTATTTAAATCTTAGTTTGCATCACACTTCTTAATTACCCAAAAAATTTGCTTTTCTAATTTATTTTGAAATATTTGTACTATTAACTTACAGGCTATTTAACCCCTTGGCTGCAGCAGGAATTCCGCCGCAGCGCTGGGGGGGGGGGGGTTTGGGGGCAGCGCTGTGCTCATGACGGAGCCACTCCGTCATGAGTCACGGTTGAGCTGTGCTCATGACGGAGTGGTTCCGTCACGACTCCGCCCACTGCGCTAATCGCCCGCACAGGCGGGGAATTAGCGCCGCGTGGGCGGAGCGGCGGCCAACGGCCGCAGCATGACGGAACCACTCCGTCATGAGCACACGGCACCCGTGGCTCATGACGGAGTGGTTCCGTCATGAGCGGGGAAGGGGTTAAAGGTTAAGCTAGAAAAAAAAACTGACATCTTCAGACAGCGCACTTAACAAAAATCCCTAACTGTAGTAAGAGAAAGAAAATTTAATTCCAATTTCCAAGCAGCAATTAGTAAAAAGACAAACTGACATTAGACCTCTTCCTTGAACAGACAGCAAGTGTGTCAAGATGAAAACAAGATTTAATGGCATCTTTATTGCTCATTCGCTTTCTGAATGAACAGAACACCTGTTCCTTTCCGGCTTAGGTTCACTGCCAGAAAAACTAGCAGGTTCTAAAAAATAGCTAGCCCTCATAAAATCTGACTCACCATTGTAAATGGGCAAGTAGATTTTTCAATGCCTGCAGAGGGATGGTAGACTGGAAGCAGCAACATGGAGGAACAAAGCACTCAACAAGGAGAGACAGGAGGGAGCGTGCAACAACATAGAAGAACAGGACGGAGCACACAAAAACAAGGAGAGAAACATGATCGTGCAGGCAACAGTGAGAGAAAACAGGACGGAGCACGTAACACGGGAAGAACTAGGCAGATCACGCAACAACACGGAGAGAACAGGACAGAGCATGCAACAACATGGAGAGGAACAGAAGGGTGAAAGTGAAGACGATGGAAGAGCGGAAGTGAACGAGCACAAACATGGGAAAGGAGCAGGTTATGGCAACAGCAAACAGCGGGGTAAGGAGGGAGACAACCTAAAAACACATGCACTCTTAATGAATGCTGCAAGTAGAAGAAAAAAAATGTAGCCCGGGCCAGAAGGCGTGAGCAGTGGGACACAATGAAAGGAAGCAGTAATTGGTCCAAGCTACAGAAATACGTGAAGATAAAGTGAAGCTGGCATGCACTGACCAAACAGGAGAAAGCAAATGAGTGACGATGAAGTCAACCAAAGGTAAACAATGGGTAGGCTCTAAGCACCTTTTTTTAAGTTAACAAAATGCCTCACAAGCAACAGAAGCATGTGCTGTCTCTGGCCAAATCTGATGCTGCACACACATACAGTGCTTAGGCTCAGGCACACCCACTTCCTTCCTGAGTGAAGGTCGCGGTACTCCTTGAGCACAGTGACGTCACGAGTCGCCTGTAATAGGTAATTACAAGCGACTGGGCGAGTCATTCTTATTATAGGCACGTTCTGAAGTCAGAAAGCATCTATAATAAGAAAAGAAAATACACTGAAGGGAGATTAAGTGCTCCCACATATTACAAAACAAATACTCACATGGCATCTTGGTGAGCACATTCTTGGGGCCCCTGTGTCCCTTCCTGGGGGGGCGGGGCTTCGTGTCCTCGCAGACAATCAGGTTCTTGAGGCGCTGGACACGCTCAGGATCCGGGGGAGGTTTCTTGCCTTTGCGCGTCTTGACAGTCCCGGTTGACCGGGCCCTGGGGACCACACCCCGGCGCTGAAAACTTTCGTATTCAGCCAAGTTGTTGAAGGCACGTACCTCAGGAAAGGGCAATGGCACCTTTGGGGAGTAAAGCACTAAGAGGGGATCAAAACGATCTGAACGTACATCCAGTTGCGGTCCTGGGGGACTGTCCCCTCTCTCTCCGGGAGCAGCAATACCGAGGGTCCCCGTGTGGCCAGCACCGGGTGTTCGATCTCCCTCCCCATGGAAATGTTCGGTGGGGTCCATGTGCCGACCTACTCTGTGCCCTACAGCGGGGGCCCGGCTTCCCTCCCCGGGCATGGGATCAGAGGAGGCCCCTGAACGTCCACTCTCGGGGGCCCAGCTCCCATCCCTGGGGACTCTGGATCCCTCTCTAAAGAGGGAATCAGTGGGGGCCCCGGCGTAGCCTCCTGTCTTGGAGAGGGGTTCACCGGTAGTCTCTGCACGGCCTCCAATAGGGGCCCTCCATCCTTCCCTGAAGAGTAGGTCGCTGGGGGCCCCAGCGCGGCCTGCCCCCGGGACACTGCCACTGACCCGGGAACAGGGCTCATTATGAGGTCCACTCCGACCGACCTCCCTAAATGACTCGACTGGGTGCCGGGCCGCGGGTCGGCTCTCCCTCGGGCCTCTGTCCCCTGCCCTGGGGTAGGGATCACTCGAGTCCCTGGGGCGGCCTGCCTGTGGTCCCCTATCTCCCCCGGTGGGGATGGGGTCACTCGATTCCCTCCCACGGGCGCTGCCTTTCCTGGGACTCCTGCCTCTGTTTCCTTTCTTCGAGAAGGGGTCACTCGAGTCCCCAACTCCTGCGCGGCCTTCCCGCGGGCTCCTACCCGCATCCCTAGATACGGGGCCACTGGAGTCCCGGACCCTGGCCCGAGTGCGACCCTCAGCTGGGTCCTGGCTTCGCGCAGACCGGCGCCGCACTCTTTCCTCCATGCACTGAGCGCAGCAGCAGCTGCAGGGACCGGGATGCCCGCGTGAAAAGAAACCGAAAACAAACCCAGGCTGAGGGGAGGAGGGACAAGCAGTGGGTGTGACTACGCGGGATCCCAGGGCGCCGTGCACTGAGATCGTGCAGCCAAGAACAGTGCGAAAATCTCCTACGTCCTCATCTCCCAGTGACGGCTCTATAAGTGCTTCCTTTCACCCACGCAGTGCGTGGGGAGCTTCACCAGAACATACAGATTAGAAACCCATAGAATCGCAGTGTAGAGAGTTTATGTCGCAGTGACTCTGCAAAGCGATAAGAGAGCAGGGGTGCTAATTTATTTCATAGGTTACAGCAAAGTGAGCAGCTTGGGGCTCTGGGCTTAAAATGGGAATCAATCCTCGTAGATCCGATAAAATGGGGGTCAAGATACCGCATAATAAGGCAGTGGAATCACGAGTGGGAGTCAACTCACATTTATTCTTAAAAAACAAAACTCTGCCACCAAGAAATCGCAACAAGGACAGATGTAACAGTAAACCTGCACTGGGTTATTTTATCATAAACCAGCTGCATTTTTAAATATATTACACGGTTAAGGCACCTGCTGCAGAGATATTTTGTGTGCCCATCATTTTTCAAGGAATAATGACAGTAAGATAACTCAGGTGTTTAATACACTTGCTGAAAAGATCTATATTTCAGAGCTGCTTCTCAAAGCTGCCAGTTTACTGAAAACCGTAAACTGCACGTCTATCTCTCACATCCAGTGGCGGCCGCCACATACAAAAAGTGGTGAGGCAGGTGGGCTCAGGCGGGGGGGGGGGGGGGGGGGAGCGCAGGAGAGTGTGCTCGGAAGGGGGAGGTGCGGGACTGTCTAAAATAATAATACAAAATAAAAAGTTAAACTTACCTACTGCTGGCCGCCATCGGTGCTGGGATTTCCTTGTTCCAGCCGACACTGTGACTATGTCACATGTTCCCTGTCTCTGCATCGCGGTGATTGGTCTGAGCAGGCTGGAAAGACGCTCCGCTCAGGGAGTCTGAGGGGTTTCTCTAACCCATCTGTTCAATATAGAGAAACATAAGTGTTCATGTGTGTTTTGGTCAGCCTGAGACGGAGGCCAAACACGCATGAGCACTTTGGGAGTCCACATAGCACTGGCCCACCCCTCCCTGCACATGCTGGCTGAGCCAGCAGCTTCAAAATAAAATGATAAAGAACTATTGTTTTATTTTTTTCCTGCTGGTGACGAGCCTCAGCCATTGCAGACGAGCCACCCCTGCTCACAGCTTATCATTCCCCACACAGATAAGCGCCCCAGAACACGATAGCCTCACCTAGGTAGTCCTCACCCACATGGAAACACTTCCCACACAGAATCACAAAATAAAGACCACAACCTTCCAACCACGTACCCTACATGGCACAGCTTGCAGCCCATGTAAGCAAGTGCTTTGGTGCAACATATAGGGGTAGTAAGCACTATATAAATAATGCACGGCAATACCATTTTGGCTAGTCGGTTGTGATTCTTCAGATAAAGGGTTAATGTGCCTGCTGCAAAGCACGAGTAATATGTAGATCCTGCCCTGCTAAATGCCACACATTAGGGGTTAAAGTAATGCATTTTAGTGCTAGTGTCGGCCATACCACACTAAGAAGCTGATGTCACGCATTTAGTAGCTCCTATGGTCCAGGGGGCGTTACAGGTTCCTCTGTGTATTATAGCAAACAAAACAGCCAGGACACTATAACCTACATTCGAGGAAATTTAGCCACTATGAGCCAGGTCAGGAGAGGCCACTCATTGCTATGGTGAGCAGCGGCATGGGCCCCAGCCATGTTCCCATCAAGCACAGATAAAGGCAACGTCTCTGATGAGTGCAGCACTGAGAGCTGCACTAATAACGAACAACTTAAAAGGCCAGTCCTGGAAGGCTTCAGCTTGTATCAATAGCCAAAGCAGATGGAGTCAGCAGCGGATACTGAGTCTGCGACTCGGGCAGCTCCTACTGACCACTCAACCTCGGCTGTGCATCTTGCCACAGGCACACCCGCTTACGGAGGTTAGTCTCTTTTGCACCTAATAATCAAGTATAAATAATTGCTTTCTTAATTGGTCAAAGGTCACTTGTGCACTTTAAATCTTTTGATCATCATTGATCTTGAACGCTTCTTCTGTTTCTAAGTGTTTCACCTGAAAGTTTAGACAGGGTTTTTTTGCAGTATAGGGGAACCAAAAGAAGGGAAAGAGAAATGGGACATAATGGGATGAGAGAGCCAAAGGGAGATGGAGAGGATACACAGACAAAACAGAAGAGGAAAGACAGCAGAGATTACCAAAAAGGAGAGGTGTAGATTAGGAGCAGAGAGAAGAAACAGAAGATACATGGGGATAAAACGAGAGGGAAGATGGAGAGGAAAGAGAATGAGAGGAGTGGAAAAAGATTAGAAGTAGAGCATGGAAAGTGAAATGTAGAGGAGGAAGGCATAGATAGAAAGAGAAGAAACATTGCCAAAGGGTGAAGAGGAGAGAGAGAAGTTGTCAGGAGTTTTCTGATCTGTAATATGAGAATCATAGATAGTTCATGTCACGTTGCCTACCAGTCTGGGGCCTGAATTAGAAGTGGGTAATTATGAAGAATCCTCCAATTTATAGATATGCTAAATCTAGAACAAAAATCACTGAAGTTTCCTGCAACATAGGAAATTCCAGAGGTCCAGTCTCCTCCAGTGTTAGCATTTCCTGCAGAAATAAGACGATTTTTGGTAACATCTCACTTTTAAATCATGACCTAGGACTGTCCACCAACAGAAATAAACTAGGTACCCTAGATGTCATACTAACTTCTGAATCTATGTAGCTGTTTCAAGGCGGTTTTCATGTATTTACATTACCCAAAAGTGATTCCCTTTTGTTTTTCTCATTACCAGAACATACCTATTTTGGTGTACTCAACGCGTCACTCACAATGTTGCACATAAGCCTTGAAATGTCACACTTAAGTGCACTGAAATCCTGAAAATGTCACTTATATATAAACTGAAAACTTAGTAGCTATGTAGATCTCAGATTTATATTTTATGTAGCTAGCTCAATGGTCTCCTGCTTTTGTCCCAGATTTCATTTTGTTACTTGCTGTTCATAAGTTACAATCCTTGTAATATAGCACAGCGACCTATGAAGCAGTATCAATGAGGTACATGCACATTGCAAGACGTTGGGACGGAAAGGTCCTCTGCATGGTAATGGATGTGCACCCCTGCCTTGAGTGCCCAACGGCATTGTTGTCTGGATCTCTAATGATAATTTTTGTTCTCATAGTCAAATATGGATCATGCATGTGCGCCATGACGTAGGCCTGTCTCACGGATTGCAGTCTTATTGGACAGGTAGGGGTGCCCAAAGCACTACCCTCATAGTGGTGGAAGGCTACTTCCAAGAGTGAAGAAGCATGAGCATGGTGATGGCAGCATACTGAGTAGTGATCAGTAGAAGTGAACAGGTCAGTTTAAAGCTGTGCCACTGGAGTGAAGCCTACAGGCTCACTCAGATTAATGAAAGTTCAGCTGCTGTGTACCTATATCGCCTCCTAGCCTACATCAGTTAGATGAACAGTGCTGTGCAGAACAGGAGCGGTGACTCGGCGCTGGATATTTGTGTACCTGGGAAAAGTACAGTACAGGGATGGTGCAGTGCATACAAGGTGAGGTTGTGTACTGGGTGTATGTATTCTGAAGAGTAATACATTACATGAGAGACTTAGTGCTGTGCAGTGCGTGCAAAGTGAAAAACGTGCTGGGTGTATGTGTGCTCTTGAGAAGAACAATGCATGAAGAGTGAAGTGTTGTGCAGTGTGAACATGGTGAATGTGTGTGCTAGCAGGGGGTGCGTTTGCATGTACCACACAATGGCACAATACAGAAAGGCTACAGTACTGAGCACTGTGCACAGTGAATGTATGTGCTGATTGTATTTGGGTCTGTGGTGGCACAAAACATGAAGGTAACAGTCCTGAACAGTGTGTGTGGTGTGCATGTGCACTGAGTGTGAATGTACATGCAAAGGTACATAAAATGGAGGACACCGGGTGCCATTTTGGGAAACCAAGACCTGTATGGTGAAAATATTAGGAGTAGATGAATCCACCCAGATTTGTGTATTTGCTGCATTCCTGTGAGCTGAGTGGGACACACTAGAGATGGGCAACAGAGAGAGACTCCCCTTGCACACTTCAAAGGGTGATCTTTGATTCAGTGAGAGATCACAAGGAAAAAGCCTGGACACATGTCAGGAAGGAGATGGGACTGATAAGGGAATCATAAAGAGTAGTGCTGGGTGGCCGGGATTAACCTTTTTGATGGACACATCACAGTGACTGACATACAGGTGCAAACTCTAGTCACTCCCATGGTCTGTGTGGTGGAACTATCAGCTTCGAAGTCTCTCCTGCTGTGACAAATAGCCTTTCACTAGGAAAGAAGAGTGTACACTTCAAAAGAAGCAGAACCCCAGCGTAAAACGTCAAAGACCTGGACCCTAAATCACATTTGGTGTCTGGAAATGGATTATAAGAAGGGGAGGTCGAGACCCCAATAATGTATCATCTGCTAAGCAGCCACACGGGTTGTGTGAGGAGGGAAAGTTCTGTAAGACTTCTGCTTGTGACCAGGAGTGGGGGCCAAGGGCTACTAGTTTCCCTGCTGGGTGAGAGGACATCATCCAGGAAAACTTAGACCACCTGTTCTGGTGCTTGGAGCACCAGTGCCTGCCTGCTTGCCAAGACCAGTGTGCCCTGTGAGAAAGAGGGCAGCACTGGAGGGAGTGACGTCCACTGGGGAGCTCTGTTGAGAGGACTCCCAGTGTGAGGAGACGGCTGCTGCAACAAACAGGTTGTTGCCCATGTGTGGACTCCGGTCGGCGACCCCTTTATGCCAGGATAGCTCCACTGTGAAGATAGCTGTACACAAGAGTGAAACCCGTACCACATCATTGCGGTGATCTTGAATTCCAGGAGGGGCCGTCGTGGAAGTTATTGCTGCCCACAAGGACCAAGACATGTGCGGGCCTTAGTGGTGACCTAGCATGCCAAGAGGGGCCATCGCAGTATAGATTGCCATGCAATAAGGACTGGCACCTTGTTTGCAAGTACTGTAGCAACACCCTATGCAAGGAGGAGCAGCAAGTACCAAGTGAGCTGTGAAGTTCGTTCGTCCGCCCGTAAAACTGAAAGCTGATACCTGTGGGTTGAACGACACATCGATGACTTCCCCCCCACCTGTCCTGTGGACTGAGGAGTACGTTGAGAGTGCAACGCAACATCCATGGGACCTGATCAGGAGTGCCAAGATCAATCCACTTCTCCCATTGGGGAGCGCTGAACTTAACATGCAGACGGAAGCACAGGAGCTCCTCCGATCACTACTGAACCTGGCCACACACAGGAGAGCACACACCTGCCGGGTGCTACCTCGCACCCCGTGTGCATCCTGGCACCCGCTGAGATGCTGAACACTTCCTCTGTGCTGGAGTGGCCAAGACTTGTTACGGGCCTACCGGGCCCCGAGGGACTCGCTGCTAAAGGCACTGCAATGCCAAAGACACTTTCAACTACTTTCTAAGAGTCGGAGTGTGTCGTACTTTAGAATTTGGGACCGCGTAGGAGGCAGGGTCCTACCCCTGTCTATCTCGGTAATGGTGAACCGCGAATGGTTAATGTGGTATGTACGAGTGCTTTGTGTAACGTTTCAGCTATGAATGCACTGTGTATACGCTATTCCACATCACTACGTGGGTTCCATTTTGTATCGGTGGCCATCTTATGGTTGCCCTCACATAGACAATATAGCATGAAGCGAGTACGGGTCTTTTTGAGCACATGTGCCTTTCCTTGACTTTTCTGTGACCTGGGCAGCTTGGCTCCGCTGCCCCAGGTCAAACTGGTCTCACGAGTTCCCGTCCTCTGGCCACCTGTGATTAGCATCAGGGCTTGACACACCATAAAGTCTTTTCATCCTACACAAGCCTCCAGCTAATCTCTTTCTCATCTGACTGTTCCTGCTTTATGGCTTGTTTCCCAAAACAGGAGATGCTCATGTTTATTGGGGCCTATCGATATCTGATGTGGGATCTGAGCCTTGCTGGGTAAATAATTACGGGCTTGTTTAACTGGAATGTGGGATGGTCATCATGACTCTGCCTTTTCGTTTGAAATGTATACTTTGAATGACGATACCATAAACTTAAGAATGTATGCCTGAGGCAGGAAAATCTGTATTTAAGGAAAAGCCCGTTTCTGTGATTTTCAGCAGTCTCCTGAGAACATACACGCCGTTGTACTTCTAGGACGCCTGTAATTGGTCTGCAGCCAATAAACTGATCTTTGACTTCACCCAGAAGACTCTGTGTTTCTGTAGGTCTGAAACAGGAAGAACCCAGAAGTCATAGGGTGTGTTCCCTGCACCACTGGGCTTAAAATACCCAGTACTTCAGTTGGCGCCCAACTCGGCGCGATTTCAGCGGTACCGGTCCAAGCCAGAGGTTCGTGAGGAGCTTCGTGTGGAAATTCTGGAGGAAGGCCGCCAATTCATCGACCCCTGCATGTCGACGTGGTCCGAAGGTCTTTTCTGCGAGGTTCTCTGCGTCCCGACGGCTACGAAGGAGTGCTGCCCTGATTAATCGCCCTGTTTTGGACCCTTGACGATTTTCGTAGAGCGAAACAATCGAGAGAGTCTTCTGGTGACGCCATCGATCATCAATATTCAGTTAAGTATAAGTGGAGCGTCTCCCAGTTTGAATTTGGTATCCTTCGGGATCATTTTGATTTGGTGCTTGCAAGTCCCAAAGCCAGAGGACTCGTGTATTCACGAGGCTATCGTGTTCGATAATCCTTTGACGTTTGAAACTAGACTAGTGAGCGAAGATGCCTGGTACTAGTGTATTTGGTAATTGGTTTTGTTTGGGTTGTAGAAGGGATTTCCAGTTAGAGGATTCATGTCCGGTTCCTCCAATTGGAACTCCAACTTATGAGCTTTACGTAAAACATGGCGTGGGCCCCATTGCATATAATGAAGTATGGATTCGATACACCAGAAAGGACGGTGTTTTAAAATGGCCCCAAAATGGTAGTTTCGATACAGATATCTTAGATAATTTGGAGGTAAAACTGTTTAAGAAGAAAGCCCGGCCGGCGATGTTTGATTCTTTCCGCCTATGGCGAAAGGAAGCCAAACAGAAGGAAATAAAACTAGCAAAAAGAGATAAGAGAGAGAGAGGTATGTCAATGATGCAGGCAGCTGTGCAATTTAAAGATAATGAGGAAGAACAAAGGAATGAACAGTTGCACGGACAGCGCAAATTAAGAATCGATAAATGTTACCCTGTTTTGTCACCCCTTGTGCAGGATGAGACGAAAGAGAAAGAGAAAGATTCCCTAATGTCCCATTTGTTAAGTTCGCCACCCCATATGCGCAAAATGCTACAGCACCTCCACAGCTTGTGAATGTACAGCTTCCAGTAAATATGCCGCAAGTCTTCCCGCAGCCGCCAGCTCCTCCTCAGCTGGCTCCTATCCCTGCAGTGCAGCCCTCTCAAGGGCCGCCAGTTTTGCTACCTGTTACCCCCGCGCTTTCTGCGACTTTGCCTAGCACGCCAGCGGCTTCCCCTGGCGCTCCTTCTTACACTACCCCGGTACCTGTATCTGAGTCTGTTTTTCTTCCCTCTGTCTATCCCCCTGTTTTCGCCTCAACTTCTCCTTCAGCACGACAACGACTAGCTAATGTAGTTATTAGTCTAATGTCGCCTCTCTTTGGGTCATCTAGTGCGACTCCTGGTTTACAGCGTAAGCAATTGCGCAGTCAGCTACCTGGTCCCGAAGAGAAAGAGGTGTTAGATCATCTGGCGCGTAGATGGATTGGATTCCCTTCACTCTATGATGTGGAACAGGTTGTTAACGTTTTCCACCAATGGGATGCCCCAAAATAGAGGTATGTCTTTGATAAAATGTGTGAATTCTTCGGTGAGGAATTGGAGGATAAGGGTGCAAACCCAAACCCACAGGAATTGTGTCGAGTGCGATTTGATTTCGGAACAGGGGTAATTGTGGGCCCCAATGTCGATAAAGCAGTTGCGACTTTACTGTCCCTCAGAAATGGCGATTATCAGCAATCATTGTTCGAACAGGAACTCCCTGTGGGGAAAAAGGTAAAAGCGCGCCAATATCCGATGCGTGTGGTCCCCCCAGTTTGGAGACCTGCTGATCCAAATGCTAATCCACCTGTCTTAGCACATTTTCAACGTGTTTGGGTACATGTCCCATGGAAGCGATCTGAGGTGTTAGCACTTAAACAGACATTGCCGGATCCCCGTAAAAACCCTGCAGGATATTATAAGGAGTTATCCCAAACTGCAGAATCTTGCGTAATGAATTTGGCTGACATAGATATGCTGTTTGGGAATGTGGTTCCACAGCCTTTATGGGGATCCATCCGTAATGTAGATCACGCTGCAGAATTGGGTGATACATGGGCTAATATTGTTGCTGCAGACGCTAGACAAATTGGTGGTGCGAAACCTGAGCCCTTGGTAGCAGAGCTTCCTGGTCGAATTATTACCTACATGAAAACTATAATGCCTGCAATGCGCGTAAATTGGGATAAACTATCCGCATGTAAGCAGAAGAGAGATGAGACGGTGTCTGATTTCTTTACCAGGTTTGAAGAAACGTTTATCGACCACAGTGGTCAAGACATGAGCACTGAAGGTGGCCAACGGTTATTTGTTGATAAATTTGTGCAGAATCTACTGCCCGAGTTGTGTAAGAAACTTAAAGATTCAGAAAGTTCTTGGGCCGTTTCCTCTTCAGCGCAAATACTGGCTACTGCACAGTATTATGAGAATAGAGACAAAGATGAGAAGGATAGAACAGATAAGAAAACGAAAGAACTAAAGACGAAGGTCCTCTTACAGCAGGCCTATCCGCCACGTGGAGGACAGAATAATTATAGGCAAACACAAGGTATCTATCAGCAGCCCCAACAGTTTCAGAGTAATCAGCAAATGAACGGGTATTATCAACCACGAATCCCTGTAGGTCCCAACCAATGTTCATATTGCAAAGACGAAGGTCATTTTAAATATAGTTGCCCTAAATTAATGCAGCGTAATAGTAATGCGTATGGCGCAAGAGGTAGGGGTGGTCAGCAAGCTCCTAGAGGCAGAGGGCGTGGAAATGCTCCCCAGAACGCGCGTCCTCTTCCGCCTCAAAATACCATAAATAGCTTTGATCAGCAAGCCAACGCGACTGGTAATACAGCTCAGTACTACAATAGTGATTATTATGCAGAAGGCGACAATGTAGAAGATAATGATTACTAGGACAGCCGCAGACAGAGAGAGGGAGTTGTTTCAGTGCCAGTGGATCAGAGCGGACCTTATGTTAAAGTAACTACAGCAAATGTAACGGAGCCCTTTCTCCTGGATACTGGTGCTGCAAAGAGTTCAATCATGCATTCAAAACTCCCTGGCGCGCCTTTGTCTGGCGAAATGAATGTCTCAGTAGGATTTTCTGGCGCCCCAGTTAAGAACCCGATTTCTAGTCCTATGTCACTTTCTGTTGGACCTTGTGAGCTGAAAGCACCCCTCATTCTCACAACAGGTTGTGGAGAAAATCTGCTAGGCTTAGATTTGCTGAAAAGATTGCATGCAACGCTATATTGTTCTCCTTCAGGAGTACAACTTACATTAGGCAAGAAAGTGATTTCCCCAATATATTTGTCTAAAAATACAATGCCACCCGAATTGTCATCTCTTCCGGATGCCCTTTGGGCTACTGGTCCCAATGATGTGGGTCTCTTGGAAATACCGCCATATGTGGTCACTTTAAAAGCCAATGTTAGATTGCCACGCATTCCTCAATATAAGATCTCTAATGAAGGTCAGACAGCATTGTTAGCAATTGTCAGTGATCTGATTAAAAAGGGTGTAATTGAAGAGACAAGAGACAACGTTTGCAATAGTCCTGTTTTACCTGTCTTGAAACGAACGGACCCTTCACAGCCACCTGTTTACAGATTTGTGATTGATCTTAGAGAGGTTAATAAGATTGTTGTACCACAGTTTCCAGTTGTCCCTGATATAACTGCCTTGTTAACCATGATTCCAGCGTCCGCTGCATGGTTTTCAGTAATCGATCTAAAGAATGCTTTCTTTAGTATCCCAATTGCAGAGGAGAGCAGAGACATTTTTGGCTTTAGTTTAGGAGGTCGAAGCTTTCGCTTTAAACGCGCTCCTCAGGGCTACTGTGAAAGCCCATCAATATACAGTCAGGCTTTGAAAGCGCAGCTTGATGCACTTGCTTTACCTAGTGGCGCTATCCTCATTCAGTATGTTGACGATTTACTAATCGCCGCGGATACTGAAAAGATTTGCAAAGACGCTACCTTGTCATTGTTGCGTCATTTGTCTGCCTTCCACCACAAAGTGTCTCTCTCAAAGCTGCAATATTGTCGACAAGAAGTGACCTACTTAGGTCATCTCTTATCGAAGGAGGGAAGGAAACTGACCCCAGAAAGAATTCAAGCCATTGCACAGTTGAGTGTGCCAAGAACACAGAGAGAAGTGCGTGCTTTCTTGGGCATTACTTCATACTGTAGGCATTGGATCCCTAATTTTTCTTTGCTGGCAAAACCTTTGTTAGCCTTAACATGCAAAGACACACCGAATCCTATTCCATGGTCTGAAGAGTGTCAGAAAAGTTTTTTGGAATTGCGTAACGCATTGTGTTCAGCTCCTGTGTTGGGTACCCCTGACTACAGCAAGCCTTTTACATTGTATGTTCACGAGAAAGATGGTTGCGCATTGTCAGTGTTAACACAGCCTTTTGGTGACAGACCGCGTCCATGCGCGTACTTTTCATCAACCTTGGACCCTGTAGCGAGGGCATTGCCAAGCTGTCTGAGAGCCACTGCCGCTGCAGCTATGTCTATTCGACAGTCTGCTGGACTAGTAATGGATAGTACATTGATTGTTATGGTTCCGCATGCTGTGGACACACTGCTAAACAGGACTAAGACACAACACTTAACTAGTGCGCGATTATCTGGTTATGAGCTGACACTGTTAGCAAATCACATACACATAAAGAGATGCAACACGCTGAATCCAGCTACATTATTACCAATCCCAACAGACCTAGATGAGATTGAGCAACATGATTGCCTGTTCAGAACGGAAGAAGAGACGAAAGGGAGAGTAGATCTCAAAGATACTCCCCTGACCGAGTGTGATGGTACTTTATGGGTGGATGGTTCGTGTTTCAAGCTTCCAAATGGTGATGCGACTGCTGCATATGCTATCACGACTTTGCACACGATTGTGGAAACTGCGCGTGTGCCACAAAATTCGGCTCAAGCAGCAGAACTGATTGCCCTTACGAGAGCATGCGTGTTGTCTGAAGGAATGAGAGTGAATATATACACTGATAGCCAGTACGCCTTTGGCGTGGCTCATAGTTTTGGGCGATTGTGGAAAGAACGTGGGTTCCTGACTTCGCATGGAGCTAAGATTCAGAATGGCAAGTTGGTGAATGATCTCCTTGAGTCGCTGACCCTACCGTTGCAAGTTGCGATTATGAAATGCAGTGCGCACAAGAAAATCACTGATGATGTTGGTCGTGGTAATGCGTTTGCTGACGAAGTCGCGAAAGAAACAGCAAAAGATGTGAAGACTCGAATGTATGTTGCAGGCCCGGCCAGATGGGTTGGTGATGTTGGAATGTGTGAAACCACAATAGAGAGTGTAAAGTCCCTTCAAGCTGAAGCCACAGAGAAAGAGTTGAGCAAGTGGAGAGAAAGTATGGGTAAGTTGGATGAGAATGGTTGTTGGACTGATTTGTCAGAACATAGGCGTTGGTTGTTACCTGATGCATATGTGCTTCCAGTGGTTACTATGGCACATGGAATGGCACACATCAGTACGAAAGGAATCTGTAAGTTGTTGGCTCCAGTATGGCAGAATGCTGGAATTCCTAAGTGTGCAGAGAATGTGGTCAAGAATTGTATGGTATGCTTGAAGTACAACCCTGGTAGGGGAACCCCAACTCCAGCTGGTCATTTTGCGCCTCCATCATATCCATTCGAAGTTTTGCAGTTGGATTTTATCCACATGGAAAGATGCAACAACCTGAAATATGTATTAGTGGTTGTTTGCGCTTTCTCAAAATGGATAGAGGCCTACCCTCTAAAAGATAACACTGCTCTGTCCACAGCAAAAGCCCTTGTGAAGGAATTTTCCCTAGGTTTGGAATGCCAAGAATGGTGTGGAGTGATAATGGAAGTGAGTTTGTGGGCCAAGTGATGAAGAATGTGTGTGAGGGACTAGGTATAAGGCAGAAGTTTCACGCTGCAAATCACCCCCAATCAGCTGGATTAGTAGAGCGTTACAATGGTGCTCTAAAACTTAAACTGGCCAAAATCCAAGCGAGCTCAGGTCTTAAATGGCCTGACGCTCTGCCTCTAGCACTCCTGTCCACCAGAATGACCGTGCACTCACGAGCGGGACTTAGTCCTTATGAGGTTGTTTTTGGCCGCCCGGCCAATGTATGGGGTGTGCCAAGGCCGACGAAATTCAGTGAAATCGAGCATCCAGTACTGTTTGATTACTTGCACGAATTGACAGCTAAACTGCGTGTTTTACACCAACAGGTGCATGATACTCTCCCCCCGGCTTCTGAAGCTCCTGGACACCCTATCAAACCAGGCACGTGGATCCTCGTGAAAAACTTCCAGCGGAAGGCCAACGATGAGCCCCGCTGGATTGGCCCTCACCTCGTGCTCCTATCTACAAGATCAGCTGTTCGAGTGAAGGGGAAGAAAAACTGGATCCACGGCGCCCACATCAAAAGGATCCCTTTGCCTCTGCCGTATGACCAGTGGGTCCAGGAGGGTATTGCAGACTCTGAAACAGACACTGTACCTCGTATTGTGCCGTTCAGTGATGCACGCATAAAAGGCACAACTTCGGCGCAGGAAAGTGACGATATTTTGCAAGAAGCTGTGCCTCCGTCAATTCGATTGGACACTACCGAGCCTGAACTCTTGTTTCAAGATCAAACAGTACCTGGCCGTTCTTGTTACGATCTAAGGCCAAGGCCCATGGACAAATAAATATTCTTTTCCTTTTTACCTTTCTATTTTTTGATAACCAGAGCTCTCCCATCTGAAGGACTTTCTTGATTTTTGTTTTTCGAACCACCATCCGGGTTCAGCCGCAGGGTCGCGGTGCCAAGACTTTGGGGTACAGGCCGAAGACGTTAGGTCAACGGTTCTGGTTGGTCTAGGGCGTTCCCTGGGCTGACAGGCGTACTCCTTAGCAGAAGATACTCACCCGCCGCGAGCGGCACGATTAGAGGATGGAGTTTTGTAAGATGGAGAGACTCACTGAGGAAATGAACTTAAAAGCAAGAATATGTAAAATAACGAAAACCAAACGTTTTGTATTATTATGCCTGTTTGTATTATGTAGTATGGTAGTGTTTACTGTAGGATTTGTATTCTTCTCTTTTCAAGAGCCCATTGCACCCACTGTACAGCCTATACCTCCTCCTACTATCTCCTCACACTCTTTTCACCCTTTGCCTGAACACGCACAAGTTAGACGATCAGAGTTTGTGAATAACTCATTTATTCAGCTCTTGCACCAGCACCAACTAGTCATGAATACGACCAATTGTTGGGTGTGCGGTTTAATGCCACATACCATTAATAAGGGTATTCCTTATCTGGTGCTGCCGTATAGTTATAATGGATCGTCATGGGCATTCCAGACTATGTTTCTCTATGCACTAGAAGTATACTCCCCGCGACAACCGCGTTCCATCAGACCTAGTACCAATAATAAAGCTTTAATGAAAGGAATTGCCGATATGAGTAGAGATATCGATGCATACTCATCCATTCCCAAAGAAGAGTTGAGAGCTTATGTAGGGTGGAACGCGACGGGGTATAGTATTAGTCTAGGTGAAAGACAGCGGAAAATCTCATCCCCAATCTGGGTCGTACCCCACATAGGTCGGTTCTGTTTGCAAGGTAATGGTCAGAATCCTAGAGCTCAACTGGGGAGAAGTGACTGTACTGAAACGTACACTTTCTCGTCACAGTTTTCCCCAGCGTTTTTGGCTGCCAAGGGTACATATTTTATCTGCAATGACCGAGCATATACATGGTTGCCCCCTGACTTCTCGGGCACATGTTATATTGCAAATCTGCTACCGCCAACATTTACTGCCGCCTCCGACTATCACAAGACCAGAGTTGTGAGAGGCGTGATTAGTAAGGAGGATACTGCCGGTCAGGAAGCAGGAGACTTCTTTTTGGGTTTTCTGCCGTTTTGGGGACCTATGGTCAATAGTAGGAACCTGAGACAACTAACTCGTGTGGTTGAATCCACTGTTAATGTTACGGCTGGTGCCCTTGGTAATTTGACAGCTGAGCTCCAAGCGGATCGCCTCATGAGTTTGCAGAACCGCATGGTTCTAGACGTTATACTTGCAGACCGTGGTGGGGTATGTAAGGTTATCCAATCCAGTTGTTGCATTTTCATACCAGATAACGCTCCAACAGTTTATCAAGCCATCTCCAAACTGCATAAAATATCTGAGTCCATACACGTGGATAAAGGAGATTGGTCACTGGTGGGGTGGTTCTGGGAACTGATATCTGCCTGGGGTTGGAAAGTTCTGATGGTCATTGGAATGATCTTAGCCATCCTTTTCCTGTTCTGTCTGTGCATACAATGTGCTCCTGCGATATGTGGCCTCTGTGCTACATTATGTGTAAGGAAACCTGTATCGAGGGACGAGCTAAGTAATAGGATGATGCTACAGCAACATCTCCATGACTTCGTGAATATTGACCTAGACTCGGATTGAAATGAGCATAGTTATTGCCTATGTAAGGGCAAAAGGAGGGTCTGTCGTACTTTAGAATTTGGGACCGCGTAGGAGGCAGGGTCCTACCCCTGTCTATCTCGGTAATGGTGAACCGCGAATGGTTAATGCGGTATGTACGAGTGCTTTGTGTAATGTTTCAGCTATGAATGCACTGTGTATACGCTATTCCACATCACTACGTGGGTTCCATTTTGTGTCGGTGGCCATCTTATGGTTGCCCTCACATAGACAATATAGCATGAAGCGAGTACGGGTCTTTTTGAGCACATGTGCCTTTCCTTGACTTTTCTGTGACCTGGGCAGCTTGGCTCCGCTGCCCCAGGTCAAACTGGTCTCACGAGTTCCCGTCCTCTGGGCACCTGTGATTAGCATCAGGGCTTGACACACCATAAAGTCTTTTCATCCTACACAAGCCTCCAGCTAATCTCTTTCTCATCTGACTGTTCCTGCTTTATGGCTTGTTTCCCAAAACAGGAGATGCTCATGTTTATTGGGGCCTATCGATATCTGATGTGGGATCTGAGCCTTGCTGGGTAAATAATTACGGGCTTGTTTAACTGGAATGTGGGATGGTCATCATGACTCTGCCTTTTCGTTTGAAATGTATACTTTGAATGACCATACCATAAACTTAAGAATGTATGCCTGAGGCAGGAAAATCTGTATTTAAGGAAAAGCCCGTTTCTGTGATTTTCAGCAGTCTCCTGAGAACATACACGCTGTTGTACTTCTAGGACGCCTGTAATTGGTCTGCAGCCAATAAACTGATCTTTGACTTCACCCAGAAGACTCTGTGTTTCTGTAGGTCTGAAACAGGAAGAACCCAGAAGTCTTAGGGTGTGTTCCCTGCACCGCTGGGCTTAAAATACCCAGTACTTCAAGTGGACTCTTGAGTACAGCCTACTAGTGAGCACTCCCTAGAGCAAGTGGGGCAGGGATTTGCCAGTGAAACACTAGAGCCCCCGACTTCAAGGGGATTGTGTATTTGCTCATGAGTGTCATAATACTCCTTTGAATGTGTAGTTAGAGGTAAAAAGCTGCTTTTTAATATAACAATAAGTATTTCAATGAACATTAGTTTATGGACAGTGCTGTGCACTCTTTCATTTATGAGTCGTGTTCACTAATCTGTATCTAACCCCCCCCCCCACCCCCCCCCGAGGGAGCATTGGACTGCTCGACCATAGCTACCACTGAGAGTGAATTGGAGAAGAGGTACTTGGCCCAGTTGCTCAGGATCCATAGTAGGGTGGCCCGAGGCATAAGGAGTAAAAGGCCTCAGCACCCACAGTACGGCCCCGTAATCCCGTCATGCCCCGTGGCCCTCTGAACGGGTGTCTGACAATAGGTTTAGAACCTTAATGTTTTTCTAAATTTTTTTTATTCTAAGGTTACTAAAAGGGTTTCTTGGAACAGCAAGAAGACCTTATTAGTACATACTAACCCAACACTGAGTTACATTTTAAATCTTGCCTTTGTGTTTCTGCAGACCAAGCACTCTTAACATGTAATGCCTCACAGTATGGATGATATTTGATTCCTGCACCTGGAGCCCTTCATTGGGTTATGTAACATTTCCTCTACATTGATTTATGCACTTGTATGATCCATTGTCTCTATAATGTGTGTGTGATGTAAAGAGCTTTGACACTTTACATTGGGATGAGTATCGCTCTGAGAGAAATTAAATAAACAAATAATTAGAGTAATTTACATTGTTATTAATGTCAACACTGATACAGTAAGATACAGCTGACATTTATACAGGCTATTCATAGCTTTTATATACATGCATGCATTGAACGAAGCCAAAATTCTGCCTCCAAATCATATTTTCTCTTGAGCACTTGTGAAGCGATAACAATCTAAGTGCCTTTGTTTCCCTCTAGTCCACTGTCACCTAAGTATTAGGCTCTAGCTAGCTCCCGCACAGGATCATATTCTAACAAAAGGAGAGCTGATGGCCCTATAAGTGACTTTTTTGTGTTTGGCTCAGCTGGGAGTGTAAATAAGATCCGGATCCTGCTCAATAATAACTGTTAGATCTAGGATCCTAGCTGGATCGTCCTAATTTCCTGCAATGGTCTGACAGGATGAAAATGCACAGTGACAAAAACGGATTACTGACACAATATTGTGGTAAACAATATTGTTGATAGAAAGATTGTATCGAAAATATTGCTTGAAAGTTAAAACCAGAATTTTCCCTCTGGGACTCCTTTTACACACTTGGTCATTTACTCATCACACATACCGCTGAACATCTGATGCATCACTGTTCCCTCAAAATTCAACTTGGAAACTCTAATGAGAGTATAAAAGCATTCTTGTGCGTATTTAATGGATCAAAAACACAACCAGGAAAAAATTATAATACAAATACAAATCATCACAAATAATTAAACATTTAAAATATCAACAAAACCAATGATATATGAAAATATACCGGTATTATTAAAAACCATTAAAAAGCCTAAATTCTCCTATAAGCATCAATTACAAAATGAGCCACCTCACTGGTTAGGAAACTATCAGACAATATAATTTGTCTTAATACAAAACAGCAAAAAGAAGATCAGGGCACTAGAAAACCTGCACCAATCAAGCTAGTATAGTAATGTGAATAAACAAAAATGTGGTGCAAAGAGCCAGGGACGTGACCTTCATGCGTCCCTAGTATTTGGTGTGACCCAAAAAATGCAAAAAACAGAAATAGCTCAGCACACAACTCAAGTTCATGTATTATGGACAGAAGTATATGTCAAAATCAATAAACAAACAGGTATGTGATATATCCCAAAAGATTCACGATAAACTTCAGTATCTTGATGATGATTTTTTCTTTATTTTGTTGTTCAAGTTTTTCTGATTTAAAAGTACAGCATACAATTCAAGTGCAAAAAGTTTGTAAACAAAATATTATTGACAGTAATATTGTCCAAAAATAGGGAATTCTTTAAAATTGTTTTATATAAATAGAGTTTAAAGTAGTCAATGTAAAATATTTTAATATATACATTTGATATCATGTAAATTAAATATATTACACTAATATTTAATACTATGGGCCTAATTTAGATCTTGGTGGACCTGGTCCCGCCACTGCTTTTTCAACGACTTCCCCGCCCGCTCGCTCTATTTAGATGCTAGCGGTTCGCTGGGCAAAAGGCTGTCAGAGTGCCACCGACTCCACCAGCTATGTTCACCCGCTTCGACGGCGCAATAGGCAAAAGCAGGTGTCAGAGGGAGGACCACCATTGTATTCGCCAGGCCAATCATGATGTGCCTTCCCACCGACGTGACTGGAGGCAAAACCTCCACACCAGAGATGACCGACTGGAACCGATCTAAGGCATAAACTCACCTTTTCTTGCCTTTACACTTCCTTTTCCACCAAAGACCCGATCTTCCAAGTCCTGCCTCTGCTGCTTAACAACGAACAAAATCTACATAATTGTGGAAGGAATCAACAGAAAGCTCCACTTTTACCCGTTACCTTTTGACTTGTCTATTAACATTTGCACTGAACACGTGCATTTTTAAATCTGTCTTACAAGCAATAGCATACCAATGTGCAATGCATAAGTCTGTAATGTTGATGTTTAAGGAATGCAAAGAAACACACCTGTATTGTCACATTGTACTGTTGCAGGGATTCTGCTTATGCACAGAACTATGCACAGGAAACCAGGACCTCAGTGAATTGTGGTGTACCAAAAACTCACCTCAGAACCCAGAACCCCTTATCCGACCAGCATCAGTGTCCCATTTGTTATCAGAGTTTTATCTCGGCGGTCCCAATGTTTAGACAACCCAGAACAAGCGACTTAGGGTATTCTCAGGAATGGTAGGAATCAGAAATACCTGTTCATAATTATTCTCATATCAGTCCACAACAAAATAAACAGAGACACGGTAAAGTTTAAAGAGTTTATTTTATAAACCTCGTGTCCTAAGATGCAGTACTTTGGCTAACATAAGCAGACAAATGATTAAGATCAAAACCATCAGCATAGTTACAATACCATAGAAAATGAAAGGAGTAATCATAATAAAATGACAGTGGATGACAGCCACCTTCCTTTCGCTAGTAAACTAATATTATTATTATTAGACTAATAAAAGGTCTCTAGGCTTGAATGGGGAACACCATACCGTAAAGATCAGCTTAGTGGGATCCCATCACAGGATCAGCTAGACTCTGCTCCTGGGAAAGCTCTTCCTCCGAATGTAATGTAAAACATGCAACACTGCAATATTAAAAGCACCCGACTTTCAGGTATTTGCAGCTGCGTGCGTGTTATGGCTAAATAGTGGGCCGATCAACCTGAACCCAACAACATGCAACGTCTAGCGACCCAGACTGTTTCTTTACACAATGTTCAGACCAAGGTCGCTGCTCCATGTTTGGGATGTGAACAACAGACAGTTCTCATGTGAAGCAAAGTCGAGCAAGCATTTCTCAATGAATAACATGTAACTACAGTGTCGTGTGCAAAAGCAGCAAAAAGCGGCAAGATGGCTTTCTAACATCTAACGCGGTAGTGCTAACTTAGCATTGTAGGTATATAGATAGCAATCTTCACTACAGTACAACAGAAAGGAAAACCATAGCACTCAATGCGTTTTCACCAAAAAACAAGAGAAAACATAGTTTGAATATTCCTTAGTTCACGCCTGCTGAGATTTGTACAATATTCTCCCAGCACCAGGAATCCTAATAACATTTAAGCCTTGAAAAAGTCACTGCGTGACGAAACATGTGTTGGCTGTCAACAATTTATTGGAAATGAAGAAGACCAATTAGTGAAACAAGAATGTACTGATGAAAACTCAAACTGCATTTTTCTGCACTAAAGAAAACTTTCAACTTAACACTGTTTAGACCTTACTTGTTTTTTGGTGATAACGCATTGAGTGCTATTGTTTTCCTTTCTGCTATGCTGACACATTGGGTCTTTGGTCCCATGTCATCTTATACCTTGAGTAGTAGGGTGTGGAATAACCGTAAATGCACCACCCCAAAATAACTTTTGAGCATTTATTTATTACTGTATGCCCACTACAATTTGTACTTTAGTACTTGGTGTGATTTCAGGCCACTAATATCTATGATATATTTGTCACATTGTATGTATAAATTTGGTGCAAGCCGCCTTAAAAAAATGGACACTTGCACAACAAAGGATATCAAATCAAAAAGTTACCATGCAGGTGTGTTTAAATACATTAGGAAAATTGCTACATTAAAAACATGCAACACACGTCACAGGAATAAGTGCAATGTAACATGATGTAGAAATTGCGCTAGACAAGGCATAACCTTTACCTTATAAATTACCAGTAAAATCAATGTCAGTCCCAAATTTGAAGTATTCAACCTATACATGCATTTGACATTTCCCCTTGTCTAGTGCAATTCTTGTACGTTATCCAATTTAAATAATCACAATATTTTATAAGGTGTAATGCATATATGCTCATACTGATCAATAATCAAGGTAAAACAAACATACCTGTAGTAACACATCTCAACATCTTTTTAAACATCAGTTAGTTGGTGCAAGTGGCCATTACTATGATGAATGACTGCACCTAAATTCAAATGACCATCACATACAATGTTAACCAGTATATGCACTTTTAACAAAGTAGAAATACAAAAAATCAGTTGTATTACCCGCCATCATGGTAAAGAAAAATAAGCGCTTCACATTTTAGTTAGAAACATTGCTTGGAATGAAACAATGGAAAAGGAAAATTAATGCTAGGACTAGCTTGGTGAAATCAAAATTATGTATTTATTCCAAACAATGAGCTAAATCTCTCAATATACCTCAAAAGCCAAATAGCAGTCCATAACGTTTCTACAAAGTGCTGTGCACTGTTGTGCAGTGGTGTAGGAAGTTGGCTCTGTATACACTATACCAAAGTGAGGTATAGTGTGCACAGAGTCCAGTGGAACCCCAAAGGTAGGCATGGGTAAAGTTAGATAGCACCTCACAGTGTTAAGCATTTGTTGTACACACTCAGTCAGCAAATGAATTCACACACTCAAAGACTGAACTTCAGACCAATTGTTTTTGTATAAAAATATTATTTTAGTTATTTTATTTCCTAGAACCAAGCAAGCCTGGCACAGGTAAGTGATAAGTACTTTGCAGTAAATATACAGATTGTAACACAGTTTGGACTGCAATTGTAAATGTACTTTGATTTGATTACAGTAGTGTTACTGATAATGCAATGCTTTTCAGAATACCATATATATACTTTCAGTGAGATTTTCAGTAAGATTACAGGTAAATTAATTTTGAGATTACTTTTCTTACACAGAGTAGTATTCCTGGATACTACTCTAGGCCATTTCCTGTAAACGGGTAAGTAAAATCTTTTTTGCTAAACAGTACAATTTTAAAGAATTGCTTTAGGTTTTCAAACTCCACTCTTAGAAACTTTTCACAGAAAAAAACAGTCAGTGTTATCCTATGAGGAAAAATGTTATCAGTTTTGAGGTAAGTATTTGGTAGTGGGAGCTGCAGTTCTGGGGTAGACTCAGGGGTCCCCCAGAGTCAAAGATGCACTCTAGTTACACCCCCTACGGGACTAGGGCGACAGAGTGCTGAGGCCCAATGTTATCCAGTGGGGGATAGTGGGCCTCCGGTTGGTGGCTGCTGACGAGCAGGCCACAAGGTTGTGGGAGCCAAGCTCCTGGTGTTAGGCTCAGGGTAAAAGGGGATCCTGTTTAGCACAAAAAGTGCACCTGCAGAGGCGCAGGGGCGGCTGGGTGCAGGGTGCCGGTTTGGCGTTGGGTGCCTTGTTGTTTTCAATGGGGATTTTCGGTTTTGGTTTTCAGCTGCAGGCTCAGTGCAGAATGACTTCCAGGAGGAACCAACAGCTGGGCAGGTTGGAGGACTCGGGGATGTAGGTGCATTTGGGTTCTCTTCTCCAGGGTGCAGGGCAGCTGGATGCAGGGGTATCTTCAGAGGTCGGATTTCACCTTACCGGGCCACTCGCGGTTGGGGGGGTCTCCATGCAGAGGCTGCAGGTGACGTCGGGGAGTCCTGGAGGGGTCAACCCACAGTGGGCTCGGACTCTGGAGCGCTGGGGGACCTCGCTGGGACTGCTGGGCCATTGGAACTCAGGCCGTAGGCGACGGGTGCCGTGGTGGTTCCAGGTGTCGGGTTTCTTTTTCCTCAGCAGGCTCAGAGTCTTTCTTTGGTGTCTCTTCTGAACAGAGCTGCTGTTCACAGGAGATCCGGTCCTTGTTGAAGGCAGTCAGTCCTCCCAGGGGTTCTGGAGGTCGCTGGCTGCAGGACAAGACGATTTGTGGCGCAGGATCTCTGGAAACTGAAGATGGGCCGGTAGGGCTGGGGCCAAGTCAGTTGATCTCTGCAGTCTCCTCTGCTGGGCATCTTCTTTTGTCCTTTTTTCTTCTTAGGTTGCAGGAATCTGCTTTCTTAGTTCAGGGCTGCCCCCAAAATACTGTATTTAGGAGACATTGTAGGGGTCTTGAGGTCAGTAGCCAATGGGCTAATGACCTTAGGGTGACTACACCCTTGGATGCTCACCCCACGTGGGGGAGTGAGCATATTCCCTAATCCTGATTGGGAAGTGCCTGCCATCTGCAAGATGGCGGGCACTGAAGAGTGGGCTTCACCTCGCTTCCCCCTCCTGAGGGGTGGAGTTGGCAGAGGTGGGCACACCTTCTGGGCTGGAGATGCTGGGAGTCGCATTACAAAGGCTGCCAGGCCTTTGAAGTTTCCCTGACACAGGTGGCTCTTCCTGGCCTGGGGTAGGTGTGATCACCTGCGCCCAGAAAAAGCTTTGTTTCTGGGATCAGTGAGCAAAGGCTCCCACCCTAGGGGTCCAGAAACATGTCTTGTCGTGGCAGGCTCACGTGTACTAGTCAGGGAACCCACCAGAAGCTGGTAATTTTTCAGGGGGCATCTATAAGATGCCCTCTGTGTGCATTTTTCATTAAATCCCACACTGGCATCAGTGTGAGTTTAATGTGCTGAGAAGTTTGATACCAAACTTCTCAGTTTTCAGTGTAGCCATTGTGGTGCTGTGGAGTTCGTAATGACAAGCTCCCAGTACCATATTCTCTTAATGGCAGCACTGCATTTACAATGTCTAAGAATGGACTTAGACACTGTAGGGGTACAGGGCTCATTCACCTGTACCCTCATCACTGGCATAGGGCACCCAGCTAGAGGGGTCACTGATCTATGCCAGGACAGTGGGTTGAAGGCATGGCACACAGGGATGTGTGCCATGTCGACTCTTCACTTTGTTCTGCACCAAAACACGTAGCCTGCAAAGGCAGTGTGTGTGTGTGTAAAGGTACAGGGCCTCTAAGGGTGGCACAATAAGTGCTGCTGCCCTTAGAGGTCTTCCCTGGTCACACTGCCATGGGTACTTGTAGTACCATTTACCAGGGTCTGACCTGTGGTCAGAGATGCCAATTGGGTTAGTTTTGGGGAAAGAACACAGGCCCTGGGAACCTGATTGACAGGGACCCAGGGCACATCAAGTGAAAGTGCATCAGTAGTCTGGCAAAAAGTGGGGGGTTACTGCAACAGAAACCCACTTACCTACAGGTGGCAAAAAACTTGTCTCCTAATTCACTGCCAAGGAGAACCTCCTCTGGAATGGGCATTATTGGGCAGACCAAGCACCTCATAGATCTTACTTGGAAGGGGGATTTGGGTCTGGGAAAGGTGGTCTTGATTTTGGAAGGGGGGGGGGGGGTTGCGTTTGGGAGGGGTACTTTTGGCTTTAGTAGGGGTGGTTTTTGTTTTAGGAGGAGGTGTATTGGCATATGGAAGGGGTAGCCTTGCCTTTGGTAGGGGTGGGTTGGGGTTTTGGGAGGGGTTAGGGCAAGGGCAAAAAGGACATCGTCTATGGGAAAAAGGGTAGGATGTTCGACAGGTAGTTAGGTTTGGGAGGTAGATGGAGTTGCAGTGTTCGATGTGCATGTGTCTGTTGAGGGTGCAGGTGGCTGTGGGTCAGGTGTAGGACGTGCACATTCGGGTGTGTGCTGCTTCTTAGGTGACTGTTGTTTGGGTGAGTGTAGGCGTTTGTGTTTTGTGAGTGTGGACTCTAATGTGTGTGTATGGATTGGTGTGCTGTGGAGGTCCTGGGTGTGGTTGTGGTGCATGTGGATGTGGTAGTGCATTTAGGTGTGGTGCCTGTGGGTGTTCTGGTGGTGGTGCATGCTGGGTGCAGAGTCTGTGGATGTGCCCGCTGGTGCATGTGGGTGTGATGGTGGGTGTGGTGTCTGTGGGTGTGTGTGCCGGTGGTGCATGTGGGTGTGGTGGTGGATGCAGTGTCTGGGTGTGCTGGTGATGGTGCATGTGAGTGTGGTGGGTGCAGAGTCTGCGGGTGCACTGGTGGAGGTGTATGTGGTAGGTGCAATGTCTGTGGGTGTGCTGGTGATGGTGCATGTGGGTGTGCTGGTGGGTGCAGTGCCTGTGGGGGTGCTGGTGGATGTGGGTGTGGTAGTGGGTGTGGTGTCTGTATGTTTGGGTGCGTGCCTGTGTTTTTTGCTGTCTCTAAGTTTATGTGTGTGTGCACTGCTTGTGTGTGTTGGAGTGGGTGCGTGCAAAGGTGTGAGTGTGTTTGAGACAGGGCTGGGAATAGAGAACTGGGGTGGGGAAGGGGCGGGAGTTGGGGCACAAGTCTGGGATGGTTGAAAGGCTGTGGTCAGTGAGGAGGTTAGACCTTGAAAAGATCGCTGTAGGCCAGACATACCACTATGAATGCCTTCCAGGTAACCTAGCATTTGTTGCATATGGCAGCTAAGCCCCTGGATGACATTCAGGAGTGCAGTCTTGCCTACAGAGATGTTGCGGAGGAGATCCATAGCTACCTCACTCAGCACAGTCGGGGAGACATGATCAGGGGGTGAGGTACCTGCGGCAAAGGAGACCCCAGTTATTAGGGGGGCTGGGTTGGCCAACTGGGGGAAGCAAGAGGGAGGGAGTGGGTGTGGATATCTGGGCGGCGGACAAAGATGCAGGTGCAACAGGAGCACTAGGGGCTGGTCACTTGAGGAGGCCTCCGAAGATGTTGATCTGGTTGCCTTCAAGTTAGTCCCCTCACGATCTGTGGCACTGTGCTCTTCGGGGTCGGTGGTCTCACCAGCTGAGACACAGTGGCCAGCTGCTTCCCAGCCTATGTGGCCAACGTCTCCTTCACCTACACTGAATGATGCTGAAAAGACATATACAATAGTTTTATTGTAGCTGTGTGAATAGAACGGATCAATAACTTTGACCACAAAACATTTTCCTAGTTTCCACATTGTACCTGCTACCAGGCTCATACACTTTGGTTCTTCACATCATCTCATGCATGTAGGGAACACCTTCTGAAACCATTGGTCACAGTTTTGTAACTCCCCACGATAGCTCCTACATCATATATGATCTTGTCTCTCCACCATATTTATTACTCTAAAGGAACTAATGAAAATCTCTGAATGGTTGGCCTTTGTTCTCCAGAATAGTGAACTTATGTCACCCATAAGGATATACACCAAAAATAACTTTGAACACTGTGTGCACAAAGTCAAAAAAGCTGCATTAACGACATACACTAAAAGTAAAATATGAATCAATGTGTGTCAACAAATACTGTAATGTTGTACCAATATTTATAGAAACTGAAAGCCTGTCTCCTTTGTTTGGCTATTTTACAATGGTAACTGTTAGACCTGGCACCTTGGCGTGAGTTTCCCTTCCACTTTTGATGGTGTGCCTCGATTGTTTTGCTGGTGTTGTCCGCTCAGGGCACTGCGCCACGGCTAATCCGTGCCGCAGTGCAAGTGCTCCCTAGGTAAAGTGTACCTGTAATTGATGTTCATGATTGGTTTATTGGATTCACTGTCAGTCCCCAGTAAAGTGCACCAGGGGTGCCAGGGCTTGTGAATGCCAATGCTGCTGGTGGGCTTGCAGCGCTGGTTGCGCCACCCACAGAAAGCGGCTTTGTAAAATGTGTCTAGGGTCTGCCACCGCAGACCCTGCGTGCAGTCTGGGACTGTCGCGCTGACTGCGCAAGTGCCCCCCACTTGCCAGTCCCTAAACCTTCCCTTACCTACATATTAGCCACCCCTCTGGTAGGCCCAAGGGCAGGGTGCATTGTAGGCATAAGGTAGGACATGCCCTGATGTGTGTGGCATGTCTTAGTAGTGAATTACAGCCCTTTTCGTTTTTCACTATTGAAGGCTACCTGCTCTCCATAGGCCAGAATGGGCTGCTGGGATCACGCCAACGCTGTGACCCCAGTGGACTCAGAGAGCATGGTAGAATGTCAAGTTTAGTATGCCTGAACTCAGAATAATAAAATACTTCTTGTAGTCAAGTTTATTTTAATATCCTGGGTTTGTAAATACTACTTTTAGAAAGTTAGTATTTACTGACCTGGCCATTCAGTCCGCCTCTGCTGTGTGTATGTGGTCTGCCTGGCAACAGTGAGGAGCAGGGTTGGGGAATCCCCAGAGACAGGTTGGCTGCCAGGTGGTGGGTAGAGAGGTGACACCTGGATGGGTGGGAGGAGTACACCTTGACTCTTGAATAGACCTGTGCTCTGCCACCACAAAGCCGGCGCCGCCCCCTGTGGAGCGGCTGATGTCTCTGCCCTGCTGCTGAAAGGAAAGAGCAGAGTCACCATAACAAAGTGCTCCAGAACTGGACTGAGCCAGGCCCAGGCCCCCTGGCGCTAAAGAACAAAAGAATCATGGTATAAAAGTAGGAGCCTGGCTCCTAAGAAATCAGAATCCTGTTTACCACAAAGAACCTCTGCCCGACTAGAAGGAGAAGAAGACGCTGGAGGAGCTGGCCTGCTGCTTGCCTTGCTGGGAAAGGAGAGGAAGAGACTTACTGAAAAGACTTTGCTACTTTGTGCTTGAACATTCTCCAAGGGCTTGATCTGAGCTTGCCCCCTGAACTGAACCCCAGGACCAGTGGGTTCTCTGTGCTTTTGCTCGTCCTCCAATTCGAGCCGTGTGTGCATCCCGCTGGAAAGAGACTGCGCCCCTCATCGCCCCTCCTAGGGCCGTGACACTCAGAAGCTTGCCTGCCTCAAACCCGTGAGAGCCCCGCTCCGTCCAGAGCCGCTCTCTGTCCCCGGGCCAGGCCGCCTGCATCCCTGTCACTGCCTGCTACTGGAGCGCGCTGACCGCGCTATCCCCCCTCCCGCCGGAAGCCGTCCGACGACTGTGATCTACGCCGGGTCATCCAGCTGCACTGACCGTGCCCTGCGACCCCGCTTCGCTATCCCCGGACATCTCAGGCCGCGCCGCCCCCGCTGTGGAGACCCTCCGGCACCGCCGTGCTAAAGGGTCGCTGGCCGCGCCTGCCTACTTGCCCACACCTGCTGATTGAGGACCCAAGAACACTTCCCAAGCTGAGAGTCGCACCGACCTGTGCCGACTCTCCACATCACGAAAGAAGTTCCAGTATCGGGCTCGGGGCCCGCAACGCCTTATTTCCCCGTTCGCAGGAGCCGATCTCTGTGAGTACTGGAACCACAAGTAACATTTGCAAGAGACTACAAGGTCTCCATTTGAAGCTACGAACAAAGAACATTTGCCTGCTTTACAACCTGATGGCCTAGCGAAAACGTTATTGGTCTTGTGATAAGTCTGCTGAGATATATATACCTATTTTTACATAAAAGAAGCGTATTTTTATATATATCCAAGTCTGGTGTCCGTTTCTGGGGGGATTGATGTATTTACTGTGTGTATGATTGTAAGTGCTTAACCAATAACGCCTGAGGAATCGCCTTGGCTGCTCACGCCACGCACCTAGAGGGTGAGCAAGGGTCATTCGCGAGGGGTTATCCTGCGCCCTGACGTGGAGGAGAGGGTTCCTGCTTGACACAAGGGCAACCTTGCGCCAACCAGAGACTCCCGACTCTAACATTGGTGGCAGCGGTGGGATTTCGGATTTGCACTTGTAATTTGCATACAGTGAATTATTAATCACCAGATAGTGAGAGCAGACCAAATAACGCAGCCACAGGTTTTCATTTTTGGAACTTTGTTGAGACATCTGCCATTACTGCAACCATGCTTGGCTCACTCTCCGCTGGAAGAGCACTCTCTGTGATTTCCGGAATAGATGAGGTGGATTGGGAGAGACTGGAAGGCTAGTCGATGGAGCAATTGAAAGGCTACAGTGTAAAATTCCGAGTTCCCCATGCTGGATTCAAGAGGAGGACCCAGTACGCCAAGGCGCTGAGAGCCTGGAAGGAGTCAAGAGACCCACGGAATGCGGGGGACATCGTTCCACCCGACAACCTTGAGGAGCCCAGCAGAGTCCGGTCGCCAGAGGAGCTGGCAGACAGGGCAGCAGACAGGGCGCATGCAATGGAGATGGCAAAGTTGGCAGGACAAATGGAAATGGAGAAGCAGAAGTTGGCCCTGGAGGCACAACAACGCCAAATGGATCATGATATAAGATTGAAGGAGTTGGAGCTGAAGGCGAAAAGTTTGGACACCGCTCCTTCTGGTGGCAGCACTCCACCGGTGCAGGTAGAGTCCAAGGTGTACATCCCCAAAGATGTAGTGAAGGAGTATTTTAGAAAGGATGACATAGGGCAGTGGTTTAGAGCCTACGAGGTGGCCATGTCCTCACACCGGGTCCCTGAGAAAGACTGGGGAGCGGGGTTGTGGGGAAGGTTCCTTGCTGAAGGGCGGGACACACTGTTAGATTTGCCCTTAGAAGTCCAGACCTCATACCCCCATATGAAGGAAGCTCTAATGACCAGGTATGGGTTAACTCCGGAGCTATATCGACAGAGGTTCAGGGAGACTAAGAAGATCCCTGAGAGTACGTATGTGGAGTATGTAACCTTTTTCTGCAGAGCACTGGATGGTTGGGTGAAGGGTAGCAAAGTGAATGATTATCAAGGGCTGCTTGATTTAATTGCATGGGAGCACTTGTCCAGTCAATGCTTTCCTGAGCTACGCCAGCACCTGATTGATAGCAAGCTGTCCAACCCGAGGAAGCTTGCTGAGGAGGCGGACCGCTGGCTCAGCACCAGGGTCAAGTGGGAGACTCCGCCAAAGGTGGGCAGGGTCCCCAGCAGAAGAGTGGGGGGGACAGGGGTAAACAGAAAGTGTTCCAAAAAGGCCCCCAAAGTAATCCCCAAGGGAACCAGCAGAAGGGTTCTCAGCCTCCCCCACCCCCGCAGCAGAACGGGGCCCCGGCAGGTAGACCTGTTCCAAAGGGGCCCTTCAATTGTTATAGGTGTGGTGACCCGGGTCACATTGCCTCTGATCCTAAGTGTTGCCTGTTTGGTAAGACCGCACCCACTGGTGCTCCACCCCGGCAAGTAGCTAGTGTTAACTTTGGGGAGGAGGTAGCAGTCCAGGAGGGTGGGGGTCCCGGGCAGATGACCCTAGTCTCGCTAGGAGACAGTGAGATGGTCCCCGAAACTTACTTGCCCCCTAACACTAAGAAATATGGGCAAGTAGTGACCATCAATGGAAAGAAGGTTGAGCCTCTTAGAGATACAGGAGCCAGCGTGACCTCGGTGAGGCAACACCTGGTGTCTCAAGAGCAGATTGTACCCAATGCCTACTGTAGGGTTGTCAATGCTGACAACATAGAGAGTCGTTGTCCAATGGCTCAAGTTCCCTTTGAGTGGGGGGAGGTCTCTGGTACTCTACAAGTCGCTGTGAGAACTGACATGCCTGTAGACTGTCTGCTAGGGAACGACCTGGAGAGCTCCCCTTGGGAAAAGGTGGAGAAGACCACGCATCTGAGGATGGTGGGTCTACCCGACTGGGCGTGCGTGACCACCCGGTCCATGGCAGCCAGTAGGGGTGTTGAGAGGGTCCTGGAGCCTGAGGGAGAGGTCCAGGAACCGGCCTTAGGGAGAAGGCGCAGGAGGCGCGGGAAACCGGCCCCCGAAGTTCCCACGGCCCAGGAGGAAGTAGACCCTGAGGGGGATGCTCTGGAGCCTACCGGGGAACAGATTGCCGAACTGGGAGACCTGCCTGAGCTGACCCATTGGCAGCAAGAAGGAGGTCCCTCCAGGGAGGAATTCTGCAGGGAGCAGAAAGAATGCCCTTCTCTCGTGGGTATGCGGCAGCAGGCTGCAGACCAGGCCAATGGTGTTCAGGCCAAAACACACTACGTGTACTGGGAGAGTGACCTCCTGTATTCCGAGCCTAAGGCTGCTGAACCTGGGTCAGCCCGTGTGCTGGTGGTACCCCAGAAGTTCAGAACCTTCCTACTGGGGCTGGCTCATGATGTGCCTTTAGCAGGACATTTGGGGATGGACAAGACCTATGACAGGCTTGTCACCCACTTTTACTGGCCCCAAATGCACAAGAATTGAGATTCCTACTGCAGAACCTGTCAGACTTGCCAGGCAAGTGGTAAGAGCGGAGGGAAGCACAAGGCTCCTCTGCAGCCATTCCCCGTGGTCGGTACGCCATTCCAACGAGTGGGTATTGATATTGTGGGGCCTCTGGACCCCAAGACAGCCCTGGGCAACAGGTTCATCCTGGTCTTGGTGGACCATGCCACCCGGTACCCTGAAGCCATCCCTCTGAGGACAGTGACGGCCCCCGTGGTGGGACGGGCACTGATGGGAATTTTCTCCCGAGTGGGATTCCCTCTAGAGGTGGTGAGCGACAGGGGGACCAATTTCATATCCACGTATATGAAATCCCTGTGGAAGGAGTGTGGGGTAACTTACAAGTTCACCACTCCTTACCACCCCCAAGGAAATGGGTTGGTTGAGAGATTCAACCGAACCCTCAAAGGCATGATCATGGGCCTGGACGGTCCAATGAGGCGTAAGTGGGACGTCCTCTTGCCATGCCTGCTCTTCGCTTACCGAGAGGTGCCACAGAAGTCTCTAGGGTTCAGCCCCTTTGAGCTTCTGTATGGTCACCCGGTAAGAGGACCTCTGAGTTTGGTAAAGGAAGGCTGGGAGCAATCTCCCAGGAAACCTCCCCAGAATGTATATAGTTACATGCTGGCCTTCCGAAACCAGACTAGGCGTTTCAGGCAACTTGCTGAGGCAAATCTGGAAGCCAGCCAGGAGGAGATGAAGCGGTGGTACGACCGGAATGCCACTCTGGTAGAGCTTCAACCTGGACAAAAGGTGTGGGTCTTGGCCCCAGTGGAGCCTTGTGCACTTCAGGATAAGTGGACAGGTCCATTTGAGGTTGTGGAGCGCAAGAGTCCTATCACCTACTTGGTGGACATGCGGTCTCCCAGGAACCCTTTGAGGGTCCTACATGTTAACCGCCTTAAGCCCCACTTAGAGAGGACTGAAGTGGGCATGCTGCTGGCCACTGATGATGGAATGGAAGAGGAGACCGAGTCTCTTCCTGACCTCTTAGTGGCCTCTGAGAAAGATGGGTCAGTGGATGGAGTTAACCTCTCACCCACCCTGACGCCCGAACAACAGGAAGATTGCCGCCACTTGCTGGGGCAGTTTCCCGATAGGTTCTCCCTGGTTCCTGGTGTCACAGATTGGTGCGTCCATGATGTGGACACAGGAGACAGCTTACCTGTGAAGCACAAGGCTTACAGGGTAACTGACAGGGTCAGAGCTTGCATTAAGGAGGAGGTCTCCAAAATGCTTGCGCTAGGGGTGGTTGAGTCCTCCAGCAGTCCTTGGTCCAGCCCCGTGGTCTTGGTCCCAAAAGCTGCTGCGCCGGGAGCCACACCTGAACTCCGGTTCTGTGTGGACTACAGAGGACTCAATTCAGTAACGAAGACTGACGCGCACCCCATCCCCAGAGCTGATGAGCTCATTGATCGGCTGGGGGCTGCCTGGTTCCTCAGCACGTTTGATTTAACGTCTGGGTACTGGCAGATCGCCTTGACCGATGGGGCCAAAGAGAGGTCAGCATTCTCTACTCCAGATGGGCACTTCCAGTTCCGAGTCATGCCATTTGGAATGAAGAATGCCCCTGCCACCTTTCAGAGGTTGGTCAACCAGGTACTGGTTGGGCTGGATGCGTTCAGTGCCGCCTACCTGGATGACATCGCAGTGTTCAGTGCCACCTGGCCCGAACACCTGCGCCACCTCTGGGAAGTGTTGATGGCTCTGCGCCGAGCAGGCCTCACGATCAAGGCAAGCAAGTGCCAGATCGGGCAGGGTTCCGTGGTGTACTTGGGACACCAAGTGGGGAGTGGCAAGGTGGCACCCTTGCAACCCAAAATTGAGACCATCCTGGCTTGGGAACCCCCCAAGACGCAGACCGCAGTGAGGGCCTTCCTGGGGCTCACTGGGTACTACAGGAGGTTTGTCAAGGGCTATGGAACGATTGTTGCCCCCTTGACAGAGCTGACTTCCAAGAAGCAGCCCAGGAACGTGATCTGGACTGACACCTGTCAGAAAGCTTTCGACACCCTGAAGACTGCCATGTGCACGGCGCCCATGCTCTTGGCCCCTGACTTCTCCAAGGAATTCCTAGTGCAGACAGACGCTTCAGAGCATGGTGTAGGGGCTGTTCTCTCACAGATGACTGAGGAGGGCTGGGACCAACCCGTAGCCTTCATCAGTAGGAGGTTACTTCCACGGGAAAGTAGGTGGAGTGCAATTGAGCGAGAAGCATTTGCTGTGGTCTGGGCGCTGAAGAAGCTAAGACCCTACTTGTTTGGGTCTCACTTCCGGGTTCAGACGGACCACAGGCCCCTCAGATGGTTGATGCAAATGAGGGGTGAGAACCCGAAGCTGTTGAGGTGGTCCATCTCCCTACAGGGTATGGACTTTACGGTGGAACACCGTCCTGGTACAGATCACGCCAACGCTGACGGTCTGTCCAGGTATTTCCGCCTTAGTGACGAGGAACCCCCTGGGCAAGGGTAGTTCTCCCCACATTTCAGCTGGAGGGGACACGTGTTAGACCTGGCACCTTGGCGTGAGTTTCCCTTCCACTTTTGATGGTGTGCCTCGATTGTTTTGCTGGTGTTGTCCGCTCAGGGCACTGCGCCACGGCTAATCCGTGCCGCAGTGCAAGTGCTCCCTAGGTAAAGTGTACCTGTAATTGATGTTCATGATTGGTTTATTGGATTCACTGTCAGTCCCCAGTAAAGTGCACCAGGGGTGCCAGGGCTTGTGAATGCCAATGCTGCTGGTGGGCTTGCAGCGCTGGTTGCGCCACCCACAGAAAGCGGCTTTGTAAAATGTGTCTAGGGTCTGCCACCGCAGACCCTGCGTGCAGTCTGGGACTGTCGCGCTGACTGCGCAAGTGCCCCCCACTTGCCAGTCCCTAAACCTTCCCTTACCTACATATTAGCCACCCCTCTGGTAGGCCCAAGGGCAGGGTGCATTGTAGGCATAAGGTAGGACATGCCCTGATGTGTGTGGCATGTCTTAGTAGTGAATTACAGCCCTTTTCGTTTTTCACTATTGAAGGCTACCTGCTCTCCATAGGCCAGAATGGGCTGCTGGGATCACGCCAACGCTGTGACCCCAGTGGACTCAGAGAGCATGGTAGAATGTCAAGTTTAGTATGCCTGAACTCAGAATAATAAAATACTTCTTGTAGTCAAGTTTATTTTAATATCCTGGGTTTGTAAATACTACTTTTAGAAAGTTAGTATTTACTGACCTGGCCATTCAGTCCGCCTCTGCTGTGTGTATGTGGTCTGCCTGGCAACAGTGAGGAGCAGGGTTGGGGAATCCCCAGAGACAGGTTGGCTGCCAGGTGGTGGGTAGAGAGGTGACACCTGGATGGGTGGGAGGAGTACACCTTGACTCTTGAATAGACCTGTGCTCTGCCACCACAAAGCCGGCGCCGCCCCCTGTGGAGCGGCTGATGTCTCTGCCCTGCTGCTGAAAGGAAAGAGCAGAGTCACCATAACAAAGTGCATCAGAACTGGACTGAGCCAGGCCCAGGCCCCCTGGCGCTAAAGAACAAAAGAATCATGGTATAAAAGTAGGAGCCTGGCTCCTAAGAAATCAGAATCCTGTTTACCACAAAGAACCTCTGCCCGACTAGAAGGAGAAGAAGACGCTGGAGGAGCTGGCCTGCTGCTTGCCTTGCTGAGAAAGGAGAGGAAGAGACTTACTGAAAAGACTTTGCTACTTTGTGCTTGAACATTCTCCAAGGGCTTGATCTGAGCTTGCCCCCTGAACTGAACCCCAGGACCAGTGGGTTCTCTGTGCTTTTGCTCGTCCTCCAATTCGAGCCGTGTGTGCATCCCGCTGGAAAGAGACTGCGCCCCTCATCGCCCCTCCTAGGGCCGTGACACTCAGAAGCTTGCCTGCCTCAAACCCGTGAGAGCCCCGCTCCGTCCAGAGCCGCTCTCTGTCCCCGGGCCAGGCCGCCTGCATCCCTGTCACCGCCTGCTACTGGAGCGCGCTGACCGCGCTATCCCCCCTCCCGCCGGAAGCCGTCCGACGACTGTGATCTACGCCGGGTCATCCAGCTGCACTGACCGTGCCCTGCGACCCCGCTTCGCTATCCCCGGACATCTCAGGCCGCGCCGCCCCCGCTGTGGAGACCCTCCGGCACCGCCGTGCTAAAGCGTCGCTGGCCGCGCCTGCCTACTTGCCCACACCTGCTGATTGAGGACCCAAGAACACTTCCCAAGCTGAGAGTCGCACCGACCTGTGCCGACTCTCCACATCACGAAAGAAGTTCCAGTATCGGGCTCGGGGCCCGCAACGCCTTATTTCCCCGTTCGCAGGAGCCGATCTCTGTGAGTACTGGAACCACAAGTAACATTTGCAAGAGACTACAAGGTCTCCATTTGAAGCTACGAACAAAGAACATTTGCCTGCTTTACAACCTGGTGGCCTAGCGAAAACGTTATTGGTCTTGTGATAAGTCTGCTGAGATATATATACCTATTTTTACATAAAAGAAGCGTATTTTTATATATATCCAAGTCTGGTGTCCGTTTCTGGGGGGATTGATGTATTTACTGTGTGTATGATTGTAAGTGCTTAACCAACAACGCCTGAGGAATCGCCTTGGCTGCTCACGCCACGCACCTAGAGGGTGAGCAAGGGTCATTCGCGAGGGGTTATCCTGCGCCCTGACGTGGAGGAGAGGGTTCCTGCTTGACACAAGGGCAACCTTGCGCCAACCAGAGACTCCCGACTCTAACAGTAACACTTAGCACAAGTAACTCTAGTATAGTACATATGTACAATATATGGTTTCAGTACTGAAGTACCTTATCGATGTATCATGCACTATGTATTTACCTATGCTGTGGAAGAAATTTATACATATTGTTAATGTGAATTGACAAATGACCCCGATAGCTTAAGTAAAAACATAGGGCCTGATACATTTCGAAATCCACTTTAGGGCAGAGCAACTACTTATTCACATTTAACTCCAAAATATCTCAAATCAATTCAAGGTTGTCTCACAATTGTGAAATTATTGAATAAGATATGGTGGCTTTCACCTTGGGCAAAAAGTGGTACCACATCATAGTAAATATGACATACACTGATTCACATATGATATCCACATCAAAGAATCAAACGCAATTCACAAGATGAAACAGATCACACCCTGATGCATTACACCATTTTCCAAATGAATCAGGAGTTGGGTCTGAGTTTGAGGGCCCGATTCACAGAACTAACTTAAGACAAAATCCTAAACTTACTACTTTTGGTATTCACAGAAGTTAGGATTTTGTCTTAAGTTTGTCTTAAGACAAACTTAAGACAAACTTAAGACAAACTTAAGACAAACTTAAGACAGACTTAAGACAGACATAAGACAGACTTAAGTCAGACTTAAGACAAACTTAAGACAGACTTAAGACAGACTTAAGTTAGGAATTTGTCTTAAGTTTGTCTTAAGTTTGTCTTAAGTCTGTCTTAAGTCTGTCTTAAGTCTGTCTTAAGTCTGTCTTAAGTTTGTCTTAAGTTTGTCTTAAGTCTGTCTTAAGTTTGTCTTAAGTCAAACTTAGGACAAAATCCTAACTTCTGTGAATACCAAAAGTAGTAAGTTTAGGATTTTGTCTTAAGTTAGTTCTGTGAATCGGGCCCTGAGTCTTCAATGTGGGATGTTCTAACAAATGTGTCATGGAACATGCAATATGTCAAAATCCCTTCAAGTATCCAATTTTTCTCCATCATTGAGTTCTCATCTGGATATAACAAAGGACATTGAAAAATGGTTTGTGGTATGTGTTACTCTGTCACGTTTGTGTACACATTCCTGTCTGAGTTTCTATAAAAACTTGTATGGCTTTCACAAGTATTTGTACAAAAACACGGTGACTTACATACACATTTGTGAAGGAGTAAGACATCATGCAAATCTGTCACTTTTAACATGTATGAAACAGTATATCTGATGCAAAACACAATTGCTATATGTGTAGACTCAAAAATGTAGCCATTAATTCTGACGTGACTAGTGATTTTGGCTCACATGCTCACTTTTGTTTGTGTAAAATCCCAACTTACCAATGTGCCGTTCGGAACATCCACTGTATCATAAGTGCATAGTATGCTATGTCACATGTAATTGGTCTACCATTACATCATCCACAATAGTGAAAGAGCATCACACATGACGCAACAAAGACTCATGGCCTGTTTGGTACAACTGTCCCTCTTGACATCAAACAACCTGATGTCGTTGTGTAGTTTAGGCAGCCATGTGTCTGCTCAGAAGAGTCCTTTGATAGTGAACGGGAATCAGGTGGGATTCTTTCCAACAAATGAATAGACAAAGCACATCATCATACACATTGCACAAAAAATACACCTTCAAGAACTCTTCTTGTGGATTGAACATGGGTCACCCTTAATGTTGATGGGAAAACTTCTGGCTGAAACAAAAAATTGGTCATGTGAAACGCAAATAATAACCCCCTTGTTGCTGTTGTTGGGCTCTCAACTGCCCAACAAGCTGGGTATAGACCACCGCAAGAATGCGGGTCATTAGGAAAGGCAGGGTACGGCACACCAGCTTCCCACGTTGGGAGTATTGCCCGAGCTGGTCTTAGGCTGACTTTCTGGTCCAGCGTCGCAGTTCCTCCCACCTCTTTCTGCAATGGAGGATGCGTCACTTATATACCCCGAGGGTCTGCACCTTCGTGTTGATGGCCTTCCAGATATCCTGCTTCTTATGGGCGTTGACCTGTATGGATATAAGTAATGGAAGAAGCAAAAAAAGGTTTTGTGACTTTCTGTTTGACTGTATTGAGGTAACACAATTTTACTATATGTATCACAAGCATGACTCATAAGTTATCATACAATATGTGTATTTTCATATGCTGACCGAAACAAATATATTAATACACACTTTTGTAGAGACCTGTTGACTACCCTCATACCTTGTCATGGCCTAAACACATTAATCCAGACCAGTGACATCATCCAGCCTGGGGGCTCCTCCATTTTCTGTGATGTGAGCTACTTCAGATCAGTGCAAAACATTGTGAACTACTGAAGGCTAAACAACTTTTGCATAGTTACTAGACACCCTCACAACTTGCTTCATTGACTTGATGCCTAAAGTCCAAAGAGCCAGATACTATGGTTTGATACATGAAAGGGCTGCCATGTATGGCCGCGAGAGTGTGCTTTTGGGGATGTATGAACATGTGTTTGTTTGAATGGGATCTAATTGTACATGTGACACAGTGTGTAGTATGTACTTGTAGCACAGGACACACCTTTTGCCATATGTGGCATCGTTACATAGATGACACAAACATACAATTGTATGTCCTTTTGATTTGGGTGAACTTAAAGAAACACTTTGAAATGGGAGCAAAATAAAATGAAGTTTGGTAACTCTCCATTTCAATTGTAATCCATTTAAAAACATTCAGGGGCATATTTTACACCCACCTCCAAATTTGAGTTGACAAGGAAATATTTTTATGATCTATATACCTCAGTGCTTCAGTTGTTTGTCCTGTGACTCAGCCCCAGCCTGGCCTATGATTCCGACTGAGCACTGCTCATTGTCAGGCCCTGCTATCTGCAGCCTGATAATCATGATTTCAAATGAACACAGCCTTCCCTAAACTTTTATTTGAAAGAATGACCTTGTGCCCATCTAGTAACTGACCTTAAGGCTGTTTGCTACTATGAAGGGGTCTGGGAGCCAAGATTGTAGATCCCAATCAACTGTTTGGAGACCCCTGATCTAGGCTGAGTGATTTGTGGGATGATACACATAGCAAACATCAGTTTCATTTGGTTTGTACAGAAAACTATATATTGTCAATATGTGCAATTGTAAGGACTATATAGTGTGTTTTCTAATTTACAGGATGTGATATTTCTACATTTCACAAGTAATTCAAACATATACATAGCTATATCTCTATATCAACACCAAATCGTTTCTAGGGCTTGAAGCACACAACATATGCGAATGCTGTTTTTTAAAATTGTAAAGTACTTACGAATCCCCAACACCATTGTTCTATATAAGGAACAAAATATATGACACTTCACATCAATAACTACACTTCACTCAGGAACTTAATGGAAAAAACAATTAGATTTACATATACATTTCAAACATGTACCTGTTCCTCTGGTGAGACATATAGTTGGCTATACAGGGACAGGACCTCCTTAAGCAGCAACTCCAGCTCCTCTGGTGAGAAGGCATAGGCCCAGTCACCAACTAGACCTGGCATCGTTGCTCCCTGAGGTCATAAACAGCAGCATAAGTGAAGGAGGTCTTGATGGCTTGCAGTGTTAGGAGGCAAGTGAGCTTTTTTCGATAAGCCGCATACACGATCAACAGCGGAGACGGACACAGCCATTGACCTTCATACGTCGCTTGCACACACGTTAGCCTAGGGCTGTGCCATTTTAGGACACTAAGGGACCTATTAGGATGGCGGGCAGACCTAGCGGTGCTGGGACCGGCCGCCAGTGGTGCGGAAGTCCCGCACCGGCAATTAGGATGCCATCCACAACATTGTGGCGGGTGGTGCTCACAGCACCGCCCGCCACAATGCTGTGGATGCACCCTGTGCATTTGCATGCACAACGTGGCAGGCACCGTGGGGTGCCTGCCACGTTGTGTCTGCAAATGCAGGGGGGTACCATAGGTACCCCCCATGTGCACCCCCACCTCCCCGCAACGGGCCCCCAACTGAGAAGACCGCCTGCCTTGCCGCCACCGAAAGGCTGCTTCCCGCTGCCATTGTAATATGGATGGCGGTGTTTATCAGACACCCCGACCATATGCAACCCTTTTCCGCCCGGATGACTCGTCGACCGGGCGGAAAAGCGGCGGACGGTCTTCCCGTCTGCCGCGGTACCCCCCGCCATCATGATATGGTGGGGGGAAATGGGAGGCGGGCGGGGGATAATGTCGGGTGGATCGCCACCGCCATGCAGGCGGTGGCGAACCGCTCGACATACTAATAGACCCCATAGTGTTTGTGACTGTTAAGTGCATCAATACGACTAAAAAATGGTGGCTAGTTTTTTTATATATTCAAACTTAAAAGGACATTCATGTATTTAAAAAAAGAATTATATGGAGTGTATTGCTGTGGTTAAATGCAGTAGTTGTGCGGTGTTGTTTACACCTCCTTTGATGGTATTTTGGATGAAAGGACTTAGAATTAGAAATATATTATTTACACATTCTTTCATATTTAAAATATTGACACCTAACAAATGATATGAGGAGTAAAAATGACAAACACAAATGTTAGATTAAAATATGTTGTGAAACCATATATTGTTTTAGCACAACATTACATTTGTGTTAATAATCAAAAATAAATATGTGGAAAATGTTTAAAAATGTTCGCAATTTTTCCAATGGAGACATTTGAACCCTGGAAAAATGACAACACAACAGGCTCAAGTGTACCGCCCTTTTACAGACCTTATCACCATGGAAGAACGGGATATTATCAAAAAGGTCAGATTGAACAGGCAAAGTATACTGGATTTATGTCATCAGCTAGACCCAGATCTTCTGCCTCACAACACAAATCCCACATCTATTACACTATGGGGTCGATTCCGATTCGGGTCGGACAGCTCTCCGAGAGCTGTTCGTAGCCTTACCTTGTGACCGACTCGTACCCGGAGCCGGTCCGTCCGGGCGATGAAGTACGATGCGCATAGTTGACACAAATCCGACCGACACGTAGGCTGCGATTCAAGCTTCATTTTCCGTACGAGCCGTACCTCCGAACGCCGAACCGGGTCGTCCGGAAGCAGTACCCACAGCAGTTTCCGGCCGGACAAGTACGATGCGCAAATCATACGCGCCAGACGGGTCGCCACGTACAGCACGTCGCAGCATCCGGAAAAGCAGCATATCAGGTACGATTCGCGCCAGAACACAATCCACGGCTACGAGACGGACCAGCTAGCAACGGGTACGAGACGGAGCAACAAGCAGCGTGTACGAGACGAACACATCATGAATCCCATCGCACAGGTCATACCAGTACTGTACATCTATAACCGGATCAGGAACAGACGTGGACGGCGCAGACGGTAAGTCAGACACCCACCACACAAACAAACAACATGTACCCGCCAAATGTCACACACACCCAGGGATCCATAGCCTGGCCACTAGCACCAGGCCACCATAGGGGTTGCATGGCTATCACTACTGCCACCCCCACTCATAGGGGGTATGTTGCCCATCACTACTGCCACCCCCACTCAAAGGAGACCTGTTGCCCATCACTACTGCCACCCCCATCCATAGGGACTATGTTGCCCATCACTAATGCCACCCCCACTCATAAGGGTTATGTTGCCCATCACTACTGCCACCCCCACTCATAGGGCTTATGTTGCCCATCACTACTGCTACCCCCACCCATAGGGACTATGTTGCCCATCACTCCTGCCACCCCCACTCATAGGGACTATGTTGCCCAGCACTCCTGCCACCCCCACCCATAGGGGTTATGTTGCTCATCACTACTGCCACCCCCACCCATAGGGACTATGTTGCCCAGCACTACTCCCACCCCCACTCATAGGAGACCTGTTGCCCATCACTACTGCCACCCCCATCCATAGGGACTATGTTGCCCATCACTAATGCCACCCTCACTGATAGGGGTTATGTTGCCCATCACTACTGCCACCCCCACCCATAGGGACTATGTTGCCCAGCACTACTGCCACCCCCACTCATAGGGGACCTGTTGCCTATCACTACTGCCACCCCCACCCACAGAGACTATGTTGCCCATCACTACTGCCACCCCCATTCATAGGGGTTATGTTGCCCATCACTACTGCCACCCCCACCCATAGGGACTATGTTGCCCATCACTCCTGCCACCCCCACTCATAGGGGACCTGTTGCCCATCACTACTGCCACCCCCACTCATAGGGACTATGTTGCCCATCACAACTGCCACCCCCACTCATAGGGACTATGTTGCCCATCACTACTGCCACCCCCACCCATAGGGGTTATGTTGCCCATCACTCCTGCCACCCCCACTCATAGGGCTTATGTTGCCCAGCACTCCTGCCACCCCCACCCATAGGATGGGTGATGCGCCACACATCCATCATACACCAACATTAGGTATGTCAGCAAAATACATCCCCCCTAACATCATGGCAACAGTGTGTAGTCTGTGGCAAATGCCCACAACAGTGAATATGACTTCGAACATACAATGTAACTACTATCACATGTGTGACCAAAAACTGAGTGTGGCCTACACAAGGCAAGCATCACAATAGCACTGTGTCAATGTGCACTAACACCCTCTCACTGTGTAGAACAAAAGTTAAGTGTGGGGTTCCAAACTGCTGCATATGTTGAGCATTGTGGTGATGGGGTCTAAAACCCTCCCTCATCACAGTGACCAATTAATCAATCAATCATAGTATTTGTAAAGCGCACTACATACCCGTGAGGGTCTCAAGGCGCTGAGGGGCAGGGGGGAATGCTGCTACTGTTCGAAGAGCCACGTCTTGAGAAGTCTTCTGAAGGTCAGAAGGTCTTGGGTCTGCCGTAGGCGGATGGGGAGGGTGTTCCATGTCTTGGCGGCGAGGTGGGAGAATAATCTGCTGCCGGCGGTCACTCTTCGGATGCGGGGGACAGTGGCGAGGGCGCGGTCTGCAGAGCGGAGCTGGCGGGTGGGGGTGTAGAAGCTGAGTCAGCCGTTGAGGTATGCTGGTCCAGTGTTGTGGAGTGCTTTGTGTGCATGGGTGAGGAGCTTGAAGGTTATCCTCTTGTTGACGGGGAGCCAGTGCAGGTCTCTCAGGTGGGGTGTGATGTGGCTGAGGCGAGGGATGTCGAGGCTCAGGCGTGCGGAGGCGTTCTGGATGCGTTGGAGCCGTTTCAGGAGTTTGGCCCTGGCTCCTGCGTATAGGGCGTTTCCATAGTCCAGTTTGCTGCTGACGAGGGCCTGGGTGACCGTCCTTGTTTCTGTGGGGATCCACTTGTAGATCCTGCGGAGCACGTGGAGGGTGTTAAAGCAAGAGGAAGAGACAGCGTTGACCTGCTTCGTCATGGAGAGGGTGGAGTAGAGGATGACCCCTAGGTTGCGTGCGTGGTCGGTGGGTGTTGGGGCTGTTCGTAGTGCAGTCGGCCACCAGGAGTCGTCCCAGGCTGAGTGGTGGATCCGAGGATGAGGACCTCCATCTTGTCCGAGTTCAGCTTCAGATGGCTGTTCCTCATCCAGTCGGCGACGGCCTTCATTCCTTCGTGGAGGCTGGTTTTGGCGATGTGGGGGTCCTTGGTGAGGGAGAGGATCAGCTGGGTGTCATCGGCGTAGGAGATGATGTTGAGGTCATGCAGTCGGGCGACGTGGGCGAGCGGTGCCATGTAGATGTTGAACAGCATTAATGATGGATGAGCCCTGGGGTACGCCGCAGATGATCTTGGTGGCTTCGGAGCGGAAGGGGGTAGGCGGACGCTCTGTGTTCTGCCGGAGAGGAAGGAGGTGGTCCAGTCCTGGGCCTTCTCTTGGATCCCGGCGTCGTAGAGGCGTGTTTGTTGTGTGCGGTGGCAGACCGTGTCGAAGGCGGCTGACAGGTCCAGGAGGATGAGAGCCGTGGTTTCTCCGTTGTCTAGCAGGGTCCTGATGTCATCGGTGGCGGCGATGAGGGCAGTTTTGGTGCTGTGGTTGCTGCGGAACCCGGATTGGGAGGGGTCTAGGATGCTGTTCCAAATGTTAAGTGTCATCATGGTAAAAGCTGCAAATGCCAAACAGCATGTATGATTCCTGGTCCCAACACATGAAACACTTTTGTGGCAAAGTAGCGGTTGTGTCCCATACCCACAGAGATGTGGTGAGTCTAACAGTGCTGTGAAAACCTAACATACTCTCGGCCATGTGCAGACAAGCACCTCCCATGGTGGCTGACATTGCATACAGTATACAATGACACAAAAGCAGAAGTGACCATCACAAAGCATACACACATCTCGAAAAAAGACACACAAATCAAAACATCCTGTGTAGACTGTAGGTGTCAGGTCACAAACTCCCATTCCATGGCAGCAATGGGACCTAACAACCAGGATGAATGTGCAGAATTATATTATATGACTCACAGGGACAGCAGGGAAAATCACAAAAACAACATCCAGACAATGGCCCACAACAGCAATACCAATGCACTGGTGCAGATGCACAAACACAAACAGGCAACCTCAAACTGCACATCTGACACAACATGTGTGTGTGTCTCAGTATCCCCAGGGAACTACACAACACATGAGGGGGGCTGAACCACAGTGAGACAGATGTGGACACAGTGCCAAACAAAAGTAACACATCATTGGGCCCCACTTAGTGGGCAATCAGGCATTGTGAGATGAGAGGGAACACAACAGACACAAGCTGGAATGAACAGCAATTAACACAGCAAGAGACTGACACACAACAGCACTACCCCCAGGGACCATACATTGGGGTGACACAAGCATGCATGATACGTCCACTGTGATGACAAAGGTAGATGTCGTACAAACTGTGAAACTCAGACATGTGTCCTGTGCCACAAACGTACATCACACCTACACAAACACAAATCGCTCAGCATGGCCCATCATCCATGGACAAACGGGAGGTAGGGGGCCGATCCATGCAAACATTCACATTTGTCCACCCTCCAAAACCACACACCCTGAACTGCACAAATGTGCATCTGTGAAGCCCACATGGACAGGTGACATTGCACATGCACCCATGACCAACACAGTAATGTTGGGAGGAACTAAGGTACACAGACTCATCACACAAGGACAGTCTACAACCCTGGTGAATGACAGACATACTGCACAGTATGCGGTACATGGCCATGACGTCAAAGCTCCCGTAACCTTCGGAATCCCTGCCACAGTCCCAGGAAAATGCAGAAGCCAAGGAGAACCACAAGGCACACATGCTGACACCTGCCAACATTGCAGCCCTGAACCTGACGAGTGGGAGCAGTCACACACACATACACATGTCTCAATCACCGAAAGGTACCACCTAGGGACAACTACATGATATTGTGAACAAACAAGTACCTTGGGGACTCCTGACTGTGTCCCATCTGCATCTGACCACATTATCACCACTCCGAACTGACAAATCCCAATGGTGAAACACCAATTAACAGTAGTGTGTCATGCACCCACACATCTGGTAGCCCAGGAAAAGATGTGGGATGAACACAGTACAACTCAGCAAGCATCAACAACAGGAATATATCAAGGGAACACTGCCTGTGTATAAAAAGGGATGTGGACACACACACACATGCTCACACAACACACACCATGGGCCCAGGCAATGTCACGGAACAACACACTTACTTGAGGGGACTCAACTCCTGTGGAAGTTCAGCTGTGCCAAACATAGTCCCAGCAGGTCTCAGTCATGTCAGCAGAACACTTGGTCAGTCAGCCATAAGTTACCACCCAATGAAGGCTCTGGTCACAACAGTCTGGGTACGGGAGTGTCCCTTAAGTCATGTGCACATACTCAATACATATGTCCAGCAAAGGACCCAGTTGCTACACCAATGATGCCCACACCTGCAGGTCCAGTGGAGATGCGCCCACAGTCAGGGAAATAGACAAATTGGACAATGGTAAGCACATCATATGTGCATGTGTGCAAGCCAAAGATGTGACCATGCAAATGAAATGTTTACAGAGATGTTCACAAATTGTTAATCATGACACACCCAGTTAGCTGCAAAGGATGACATGGATACCGACCAGAATAGGATACATATCTCATGGACCACATGAAGTACATCACATCAACACCTCAGTATTCAACATTGGAAATCCAGCATTATAACTGCAAGGTCATGGTAAACATCATCAACATAATGTACAGCTAAATCAAATTCAAAAGGATAAATACAAATGCTTTATTCAGCAAAACTGAAATGCAAATGCAAAGGCCTTTCAAAACAAAGGCCAATGGCCAGTCCATATCCAAATGTCAACAATGTGATTTGAGTGACAACTGTCACACGTTTCTTGCCTGCACTGGTAAGGACAGGGGACATCCACTCGGAGGGGTATACATGGGGGCAGGCCAGGCACCTCAGGGACAGGATCAGGGCTCAGCAGAAGGAGGCAGTGAAGGGGTGGTGGATGCAGGAGAGTCACTGGCAACTGCAGTGGAGGTGTCTGACATAGTGGGTGCAGTCACAACTGTGGGGCACAAGTCAGATGGGGTGGGTGCTGGCACAACTGCAGTGGGCAGGTCAGATGGATTGGACTGGGTCCCCACTGCAGTGCTCAACTCCATGGGAGCGGAATAGGGTTCAGGTGGGGTCGGCAGGACAGAGTGGGGGTGGGGGGCACGGTCTCCACACCAGTAGCACACACAGTCTGACCGGGGGGGTGGGGGTGGAAGAGCAAGGCAAGCGGGAGGAGGGGAGGGCCGGAGCATTTTGGGGATGGTGTATCTGTGGGTGGGGGAACCTGGGGCAGGGTGTGGCGGGAGAACCTCTGGAGTGGTGGCCTGGGGGATGGAGGACGGAGAGTGTGTCGTGGAGCTGCGGGGCGGGGGTGGGGTCTTGCTCTTCTGGCTCCGGGGGGACTTGCGGGTGGGGGCCTCAGTCTGACTGTGCCTGGGGGAGGGTGTCCGGGTGTGAGGGGCACTCCCCTCTGTGTGTGGGGACTTCCTCTTCCCCTTGTAAGCTGGATCAGCTGGATCGGTGGGGAAGAGGCCAAGGTCACAGAGGAAGAGCTTCTTGGGAGATGGGGTTGCAGGTGAGGCAAGGGAAGGGCTCTTGGAGGGAGAGGTATCGGAGGACTGCGGAGTGGTTGTGGATGCCTGTGTGTGTGTTTGCAAACCATCCCCTGTGAGTGTGGTATCAGTCCCCTGAGGTTGCTTGTGTGCACGTCTAGACCTTGGTTTGGGTGTTTGTGTGCTGCCCGTGTCTGTGGGTTTGGGTGAATGTGCTGGTGTGTGTGAGCTTGGGACAGGTAGGCTGCTAGGAATCGTGGATGGGGCAGGGGTAGGAGGGGTGAGGGACTGTTGGAGGAGGGACACTGCTGCCATCATGGAGGAGGCCACGGACTGATTGGTCCTCTGTAGGGCAGACATGCCCGATTAAATGCCCTCCATGAACGACACCAGTTGTGTCAACAGACTGGTGTGTGCATGGAGGACACTCAGCATTGATGTCTGCCCTACATGGATCTGTCGAAGCAAGTCCACAGACTCCACACTCAGGGCAGCAGGGGACACAGGGGCAGGGGGTGCGGTGCCTGGCACAAAGGAGACATGCTCCCAAATACGGGAGCCTCCACGGACCTCTGGGATGGGAGCCGATGGGAGGGTATTGATGGTGGTGGCGGGGACAGCCTCACTAGCTGGGGTTTGGTGGCTGCCGACACCCGCCTCCACAAGGGAGGCATCCTCCGAGCTGCTGTGGCCCTCAGCTGAGGTGGATGGTGCTGAGCACTCCTCGGTGTGGCTCCACTCGCCCTGCGTGCCACTGGGTCCCTCCATCTCCTCGCCTTCTGTCCCAGTCTGGCTCTGTGGCTCCTCCTGGTCCGTGGAGCTGTCCCCTCCTGTGGCCGTGGATGCATCTGGATAGAATTAGGAAAAAAAGAACATCAGTCACCTGCACTGACCGCACACACCACAGTGAGGACAGCACATCACAGGGCAAGCCCTGGCTTCATCAGCTGAACACTGCTCAAAGTGCTCACACTGTTTAGAATAAGCCAATTGTCAGTCTCACCATCAACCATGGCACTCATATCCCTCCTGGACTTGCACCCATATGTATGTTGCATGTTGGATTATAACACCCCAATGTGCAGACATGCACCACCTACACATTTGTTGGACATGCAAGTGAACATGTAGGAGTATGTTACTATACACACACATCACATCTCTTGCCACTGACTCAGTACAGGTGTCAGGAAGAAGGGATGGGCAGAGTCACATTTCACATGCTTGTGATGCATACCAGCAACACACACTATGATGTTCTCATGTCCCGATAGTCAATGCCACAATGGGGTGCATGGAGCACATTTGACCCCAATGCAGGATCACTCATAGCAAGTTAAATGCCATGGCACAGGCATGCCTGGAAAGTCAGTCATCACTGTCTCCTGTCACAGGGGCAGGGCATCCAGACAACAACAGTATGCACTGTGTCACAATCATAGGCCATGGGTAAAGCAAACTCTGCAGCTGACAAGTGCACTTGTCCATCCCCTGCAAACAACATATCCCGGACCTAGATGACCCCACATCATACAAAACAGACATATGAGTCTCAGCAAACACAACTCCCTGTACATGAGCACATCACAGTCTGATGTGCATGAAATACAGCTGCCTGAAGTTCACAGTTGCATACACCATTGTGCACTGTCAAGTGATCACACACCTATATGTCACACAGGTTTTGTCTCTTATAGTCACATCTCAGATGTCCTGCTGACCCTCAAACTCATGAACACCCCAGTTGTCCTGAAAAGGAAGCCACACCACAATGACACAGAGGCAGACACCTGAAGGCACATGTCACTAAGCACAACCTGTAAATTGATACACAGAAGTGGGATTACAGAGTGTTTCAAAATGCCCTTGAGTAGGCATGACTGCCCAGGTCTACGTGAAACAGTGTATAGCCCTGGACAGTAGTCAGGTGGCTAAGCAAGTGTGACACACTCGATATACATACTCCTGAGGCCCACAATTAGGAGTCCCCTGCTGCATGGGTGTGTTTGAAATACCCCAGGCACACGTGGCGAGTCAGACCAGCAATTGGAACACATATCAAGGGCACACACAGATCACATGTCAGATCTCAGGCATTGTGTAAACAATTGACCCACCCATGAAACACATAACAGAGTCACGGTAACAGATGCTGTCCGGAACCTGAAGCATAGCTGACTGCAGGGACACAGTGCCCTAGTGACACAAGCCACAGACTGTAGGATCCACACCTGTGGATCAGATGAGGAGGGTGCATCACACAATTGAGGGACATGAGTCCTGGACTACAAGACCTACGTAAGGTGGAAGTGTGACCAGGCCAAAAGACTGCAAATAGCATGTCAGACATAGTACACAGATTAGGCATGGACTTGCTGCTGTCTGGCCTTCAGCTGCCCATCCAGGTCCGGGAAGACTACCGCCAGAATCCTGAGCATGTGGGGGGTCAGGGTCCTGTGTCCGCCCCTCCTGCGAGGAGGCGACAGCTTCAGCTGGACCCTTGCAATCCTCCAGATCCAGCCCCGAAGGTCCTGCCACCTCTTCTGGAAGTTGCGAATCTGGCGCTTGTAGACCCCCACTGATCAAACTGCCTGGGCGATGGTCAGCCAGATCTCCTGCTTCTGGTGGGCATCAACCTGTGAGGATGACAAAGTTAAAAGTCCATTAAAACACATGCCCCATATGTGTGCTTCACACAGTTGGATATACATGTCGTCATCACAAAGGAAAATGAGTTACACAGGTAGTACACCCATGGAAATGGACAAATGCCCTGAATGTCTGATATGTTAATATTGCCTGGGAAGTTGAAGCGTGCATAAATGCACTTTTGCTGCAGAACACCTGTTCATTACATGTACCTACACACTTTGGGGGTTAAAAGTACTCAGTGAGTACGCTTGCCACTGGTGTACACACTGCTAGTACTGCAAGTCAGACAACATGCACAATTAGGAAGGCAGTGGACTGCGCACTCACCTGCTCCCCTGGTTTCCCATACAGCTTGCGGTACTGTGGAAGGAGCCCGTCCAGCAGGGCCTGGTTCTCCTCCTCAGTGAAGGCAGGAGCCCTCTCCAGAGTACGTGCCACAGTAGCCAGAGGATGCAGAGACAGCAGCAGTGGTAGCAGAGATGTGGTCCATTAGCATGTAGTGCAGGCAAGTGAGCTCCCTGGGGGCCAGCCAGCCTTATATCTGTGCTGCAGAGGCAGAATCTGTGCCATGTGTCCCAAGTGATAGGTCCAACACGGTTGCATTCTATGAATCTTGCCAATCCATGGAATTGTACGACTCGTAGACGTCTTCCGCATTGTTCAAATCTTCACCTTCATAAAACCCTAGAAATTGCAACATTGTTGTAGGCATCCAACTGAATTTCCAACGCACAACTCGTACAAGTTTTAAATCCTCATCCGTCTCCATGACAGTCCAGAGCCAATGGGTGTGCACGGCTCGGTCAACTGACTGTACAACGCATAGTTTGAATATCCACACGCATCCATCTCCATACGATTCAATGGCCAAGGCGTGCGCAGGGCTCAGGCCATGCCTGCATGACACATATGCATGATAGTCACCCGCATCGGTTCTCATTGCAGTCAATGGCTAAGCGTACGCACGGCTCGGTCCAGAACTGTGCAATGCGTATGCATGATAGTCACCCGCATCAGTTCTCATTGCAGTCAATGGCTAAGTATACGCACGGCTCGGGCCATGCCTGCGCGACGCGTATGCATGATAGTCACCCGCATCGGTTCACATTGCAGTCAATGGCTAAGCGTACACACGGCTCGGTCCTGAACTGTGCAATGCGTCCGCATGATAGTCACCCGCATCGGTTCCCATTGCAGTCAATGGCTAAGCATACGCACGGCTCGGTCCAGAACTGTGCAATGCGTCTCTGTAGAAGTCACCCACATCGGTTGACATTGGTGTGACTTTTTGACGGCTTCCACACACAATTACTTGCCAGGGACTCAGGTGCACACCTACCACACTACAGCATGTGCCACACTGTGTCCCATGGCATGTAAGGCTGCATTACCTGTGTGTTTTGGGGGGGCAACATTTGGTTTGTTGTGTGGCACTTTTGTGCAGCCACTCCCAGGCTGTGCACGTGTTCATGACACAGAATCCTTTGTGTGTTGTGCACATTACCACTGTGATGTGCAACTGTACAGTTATGGGCATGAGTCATGGACACAGTTGCAGGTTGGATATGTTTAGGACATGTCACATACACCATGAGTCCTGGGTGGGATGGTATGTACGTCACAGTGAGACCCATAGCCACAATTCTGATGTACACCCACAGTCTGTGTGCATGTTGTGTCTCAGATGTGTCTGATCAAATGTGCCTAATGGGAGACAGTCCCCACATCCATGTGGTTTGTTCATCAACATTGATATTGTGTGTTAGTCTACGAGACATCCATGTAGGGCCTGCAGAGACAACAGTGGCCACTACCTGTGGGACTCACGGTTGTTTTGTGGCGTGTACATGATACGCCATGTCATGCCAGTGTCCATGTGGCAATACAGGGACCCTGGGTATCTGCATGTCAAACAGCTGTGATGCTTGGGAGACATCAGGCCTCACTTGTCACTGTGGTGTGTGTTTGTAACGTGACAGCAGTACATAGGTACTGTGACACAGCCCAATGATTGGCCATTGCACTACATGGACCTTATGTAGACATGTGGACTTGAGATGTGAGGTGATGTGCATGTAGGTGACATATGTGTCCAAACCCAACACTACACACCTCAGTACATTGTGTATTGTCATGATGTATCATGTGATATTTTGCTTGGTTGTAGCCACATGGGTGGATGAATCGACAATCTTCCTTTGTTTATCTCTGTACTGCAGGGCACCAGCTGTCCATAGACCGTTACCAGACCTTGAAACCATGCAGGAACCCGACTGCATCCGACGGTACCGCTTCACCAGGCCAGTGATTGAGGAGTTGGCGGAGCAGTTGGCGCCACATCTGCTACCTGGCCGGACATACCCTACAGCACTGACCCCAGCGGTGAAGGTGATGGCAGCCCTGCACTTCTTTGCTACTGGTACCTTCCAGTACACTGTGGCTACTGCTTGCGGTATATCGCAAACTATGTTCAGTCGTGTGCTACGCGATGTCTTGGAGGGGATGTTCCATTTCCTTGACCTGTACATCAAGTTTCCTAGCCCAGGTCAACTCACTGACATAAAGGATGCTTTTTATACACTGGGGAGGATGCCGAACGTCATCGGATCTATTGATGGTACACATGTGGCCCTGGTACCACCACGGGCACATGAGCAGGCATACCGGAACAGGAACCATTTCCACTCCATCAATGCTCTGGTGGTATGTCTTGCAGACATTTGTATCACACGTGTGTGCACGTTTCCCTGGTTCTGCGCACGATGCCTACATCATGAGGAGTAGTTGCATTGCAACGCTGATGTCACAGATGCCAAACCAGCGTGCCTGGCTTGTCGGTGTGTACTGACTGTTTACCATTGGGTGTGTTTGGCAATGTTGTATTCCACCCTCTTTCAAAACTCAGCTAATTGTTCAATTCTTTGTATGTAGGTGACTCCAGATACCCCAACATGCCATGGTTGCTGACACCCCTCAGGAACCCTGTGACACCAGCCGAGAGGCGCTACAATGAGGCACATGGACCAGGAGGGTGATTGAGAGGACCTTTGGTCTCCTGAAAAGCCCCTTCCGCTGCCTGGACAAGACTGGAGGGGCCCTCCCATATGACCCTGCAAAGGTGTGCAAAATTATCCTTGTATGCTGCATGCTACACAAAATGGCAGTGCGGAAGAAGTTGCCTCTCATCCAGGATGACGATGACCTACATCCGCCATCTATGGAGGATCCAGGCCTGGGCCACGATGCCAGTGATGATGATGATGATGAGGGTGCCGGCCGCACACAGCTCATCAACAACTTCTTCACCTGAATGTGAGTTTACAGGGTTGTTATGTCAATGTATTGAGTTAGCCTGAAATGTGTTGGGGCTGCTCTGTTGCTGTTTGAGTGCGTCTGTGTGCTACTTGACTGGATGCGTGCAGTGATTTGTCCTTTCAGGTGGTCTTTACTCCACAATAGTGTCGAACTGCTAACTTGTTTCTGTGTAGGTTTCTTTTGACATGTTCTGTGCATTGGTATTGCATTTCTCTCCTGTTCTGCTGTGCTTTTGACTGTGTCTGTCATTCTCAGGGTACTTTGCCTGTTGTTTGGTCAACATTGCCCCCAACACCCAAAATCCAACCCCAGGGTGGAAGTTGTCGATTTCCATCAAGTGATGTACCACACACCCCTGGACTTCAATTGTCCGACACTTTGTGACCGTGTGTCCACTGTCACGTAGAATTACATTACAACTGTTGTGGAATAAACATGTTGCTGATGTGCAATGAACCTGTGCTACGCTTTGTTATGTGCGTTGTCTGTCTTCCCACATCTGACTGACATTTGCTTACCTCACCTATGGGATTGTTACCACTGACTGTGGATAGGTGTGGTGTCTGTGCATTCCACTGTATTTCAGGTCAACATCATTGTATGGGATGAGTTACATGGCCAAGGTGAGTATGTGTTGTGGTGCCATAGTGGTGTGTCTCCCTCACATGTGTCACATCATCATGACTCACATAACGGTGATCACATTGCTGTAGTATTTGGCATGCACTGTGTTCTTTAACAGATCAACATCTCCATGACACATAACAAGTTGCAATCACAACAGAGGCAAGTATAGTGTAACTGTGAGTTTATTTACAAACATGTGTGAGGATAGAGCACAGGATGGTGGGTGCTGTACATTGGGTTTTGAATCCAAAGTTCACAGTAGAGTTGGAAGTGTTGGTAGCTGAAATGTCCAGAGTAAAGTCCACAGTCTTAGACTAGGCAGTGGTATTATCAATAGAAAATAGGCGCTTGTAGTGAGTACACCTAATATTAGTGACGTAATCAATTAATGGCGGTGCTCAAGGGTAAGGGAGAACCACTAGCCTCCCAAAAGGATTGTGACCAAAGCCACACAAGTCAACACAAAAAGGTACCTAAGCACACGCAGAAGTAATTTTTGCAAATATTAATGCGTTAATTAAAACATGTAACACAACAAGTGAGTCTCCGTTTCTTTCTTCAATTTAATTTTCAAGTTTTCATAGTGAGTTTGTAGTCTTCACAGTAGTTCCCAAGCCAACACGTGTTTCGTCGCCTCTAGTATTATTGTACATGCGACTTGTTCACGGCTGAACACTGTATTTTAAACAATCATTTATGTATGACGATAATTCCGGGTCATACAGTCAATCGACGGGGGGGGCTCAGTCCTAGTTTAGGAAGGCGTATTTCATCCGTAGCGGTCCTCAGTATTTGTGTGAGGTGCCCATCTCCGAGTAGAGGAGAGAGTGTCCGTAGTCTGCAACTGCCCCCAACCGCGTCTGGCTCCAATTCGAGTTGGAGCCAGACGCGGTTGGGGGCAGAGGACCGCTACGGATGAAATACGCCTTCCTAAACTAGGACTGAGCCCCCCCCGTCGATTGACTGTATGACCCGGAATTATCGTCATACATAAATGATTGTTTAAAATACAGTGTTCAGCCGTGAACAAGTCGCATGTACAATAATACTAGAGGCGACGAAACACGTGTTGGCTTGGGAACTACTGTGAAGACTACAAACTCACTATGAAAACTTGAAAATTAAATTGAAGAAAGAAACGGAGACTCACTTGTTGTGTTACATGTTTTAATTAACGCATTAATATTTGCAAAAATTACTTCTGCGTGTGCTTAGGTACCTTTTTGTGTTAAAGTCCACAGTCATCTGTTACATTGGACCAACATGAACCCTCCATGTCATGTAGGCGAGTTGTGTTAGATACGACAAGGTGAACGATTTGTGCACAAAGAACATTTTCCAAAACAGGTTTTGAGGCCCTGGGGGATGTGCATGGACATCTGCGTCTCACTTGTCCTTCTTCGGATGACCCCTCTTCTTCTTTGGGGGGGGGGAATCCTCAGGAGAGGACTCTCCGCCAGATTGATCCTCCCTCCCTGTGGCACTGGCAGATCTTGCGGCAACAGATGTTGTGGCCACACAGGGAGGTGTGGACATGTTGGTGCTTATCTGGCGGAGGCATGTGAGTATGTTCCTATACACCGCAGTAAGTGCATCCCACTTTGCCTCCATGCGGGCATAATGGGCAGCCTGCTCCTGTTGAATGTCCTTGAGGATCCCACTACCTGGCCGAATCCTCCGGTGCTATCCTGGTACGCATCTATGATGCGTGCCAGTTGGGGGTCATCATGCAGTCCAGACCCCTCTGCAAGCTGCAACCTCTGCCTACCACCCCTCCCAGCACCCTTAGCCACACGGGCAGGACCTGCGGCGGCACGCACAGGTGACACTGGGCCCACTTGGGTGTTATTAATGGTGGTGTTGTCCGTAGCTTCCTGGGGGGCCTGTGTCCCTGTGCTGTCGGTATTCTGTGTCCTTGGTCTGTCCGTGTTGGCGGGGTGCCCTGTCTGTTGCCAGATGCTGGAGGCGTGGGTACAGGGGGTGCAGATGTTTGTACTGCTGGTGCTGCATGATGACTCACACCGGAGGTGCCAGGTTGTTCTTCGTCATCCGAAGAGAACAGAGACTGGTCCACACGAGAGATCTGAGGGTCCACCGGAGTCTGGGACTGGGACTCCTCTTCATTTGCTGCTGTGTCCCCAGCACCACCTGTGTTTGGAAGAGACACACAATGTAAGTTAGGTTTCTACAGGCATCAATGGTTCACATACATGACATTTGCTGCTGTACGTCAGGATGCGTGCCTGTACACTGCTTTGTCCAAAGTTGTCACGGACAGAGATTGATATTGTTGTGGCACATTGCCCAGCCAACATGAAACATTTCAATGTGCATGTCGAAGTGTGTGCATGCCCAGCTCATGTATTGATTTGGCTGTACATGGCCATTACTACTCAAGGGCCATTATGTTGCTGACACAGGTGTGTCATCCCTGTACACATTTGACCTTTAACAAGGACATATGTGCAATTCCACTGAGGATATGTAGTAAGATTGGGGCATGTGTGGTAGCAGATTTTGCTGGTCTTTGTGTGTCACATTGGTGTATTGGTACGACATGGTCACAGTCCGGTATGCCTGTGATCTCTTGGGAGAAAGTGTTTTTTTACAGTGTTCCTAGTTCCCATCTCATTTCATACAAGTGATGATGTCACCATCGTTAATGAGTCTGGTGCTGAGTTTTGTACGTGCATATGTGATTTGACTTGTCAATGTTCTCCATGGTGACATGGATTGGGCAAGGAAGCACTCTGGCTTTTCAATGCTCATGACAGTAAGAGCCTGTGTTGTGTGTGTTACGGTTTGGCTGCAGTGTGTAGCATGTCTCCTCCAATGCAGTCCAGGTTAGACCTTGTGTCTACAGTGTCTATGTCAGTGAGTGGTGTGTTGTGTGAAGGATGCACATGTTGCAGCACGATGTAGGAGTGGAATGCAGCTCACAACAGCACCGAGTGTGAATGAGACCATGCTATGGGGTTGGCTATATTGGTGTGTCCATTCCATTCACTGTCAGATGTCCCCTGTCAATGATGTATAAGTGAGTTCCTGTGTGTTTTGTGCAATGTACTATATATGGATCTCCACACTTGTCATCTGCAAGACACACCTCCACAGCCAGGCCAGGGGGCACCCCTGGACACTGCATCCCCAGTGAGTTTGAACATATGGTTGCAATGGCTGTGTGTGCAACCGTGTTTGGGTTGGCCAGTGCATATGTGTGATTTTCAGCCACATCATTTATAAGGCCCATGCGTCAGACATCTTTTACGGGCATTATCTTTGTGAGTGACTTGTACCACGTGTGTAATGTGTTTTAGCATAGAAGATGTGTGTATGGCCAGCATCGGTGTTATTTGTTTTCTAGTCAGGACCTCCTTCTCCCCCAGGCCAGTTATCCCATCATGAAGCGTGCCACCATTGCAGTGGGTGCAGGTTAACTTTCAGGATGTCAGTCAGTGCAGTCCTGGTGTTTGTTAGTGCCCAGTTCCCAGCAGGGCCTTGTGCTTCCCACAACAGAGCCCAGTGTCAGACATCTTGTCAGACCAGTTACACTCCCTGTGAGGTGAACATGGTTCAGTGTGAGTTTGCTGGGCCATGTGGGTGGGTGGGGAATGTCTGTGAATGCAACTCCCATCATGCTTTTGGCTACACCCCCCTTCCCAGCATGCCCATACTTCCTTCCTTTTGACTCTGCTTCCCTGTGAGGGAGTGTGACAGCAATGGCAAGATGGCTGACTGTGCAGTCCTGGTGTTTGTTGGTGCCCAGTTCCCAGCAGGGCCTTGTGCTCCCCACAACAGAGCCCAGTGTCAGACATCTTGTCAGTCCATTTCCACTCCCTGTGAGGTGAGCATGGTTCAGTGTGAGTTTGCTGGGCCATGTGGGTGGGTGGGGAATGTCTGTGACTGCAACTCCCATCATGCTTTTGGCTACACCCCCCTTCCCAGCATGCCCCTACTTCCTTCCTTTTGACTCTGCTTCCCTGTGAGGGAGTGTGACAGCAATGGCAAGATGGCTGACTGTGAAGTCCTGGTGTTTGTTTGGCTACAAGTCCAATGAGAGTCCCTGTGCTTCACACGGCAGAACCCAGTGTGGTGTATCTTTGGGTGATATTTCACTACAGTATGAGTCAATGCATTATACCCGGTGAGTTGTGTGGAGTTTGTGTTGAGGGGTGTGTGTGTGTCTACACATGCGGGTAAGTATGGTCAGAGCGGTCAGTCCTCCTTCCCACCCAGCCAGATAGCCCACCATGAAACGTGCTTCCATTGGAGGGTGTGCAAGTTGTCTTTCAGGATGTCAGTCAGTGGTGTCCTGCTTCTGATTTGTGCATAACCCCTACCAGGGCCTTATGCTCCCCACAGCAGGACCCAATGTCAGCCATCTTGTCAGTCATTTTCCACTCCCTGTGATGTGGGCATGGTTCAGAGACGTCTTGATGGGCCAATTGGGAGGGGGAGCATTATCTGTGACTACAAACCCCATCATGCTTTTGGATACACTCACTTCACCTGCATACCCACTATTCCTTCCTGTCAGTCAGCTTCACTGTGAGGTAGTGTGTTTGTGGTGGCAAACTGTCTGACAGTGTTTATTTAGCTTTGTGCCACTGCCTTGCTCTATTTGTTGGTAGGTTTGTACATGCCATGACACAGTTACAAGTCAGTATGAGATGGCAGGTATTGTGTTTGTCTGACTAGCATACACATCTTGGGATGATTATCTATTGGTTACTGTGGCTTTGCCAACGGTGCATGGTTTCACTGTCCCCTTGCCACACAATATTGAGTATATTGGTTGTGTACTCACCAGGCTCTGGTATGTCTGAAAGACCATGGACGCTCTCTGGTGGTAGGATGTCCTGCACCTTCTCCTCCCAGGACCTTAAGTATACTGGTTTGGCAGGAGGGCCACCACCAGTGCGCTGACTCAAGGCGTGATCCTTCTCAATGAGTTTCTTCGCCCTCCTGCGCACGTCATACCACCTGTTCTGGATATCATCCTTTGTGCACAACATTGGTGCGTGTGCGTTCAGCTTGTCCACTATCCTCGCCCACATCTTTGTTTTCTGTGACATGGGGGTCCTTTGGACCAATGTACCAAACAAATGTGGCTCTACTCTGATGATCTCATCTACCAGCACTTCTAACTCACTATCTGTGAACTTTGGATTCTTCTTTGGGGGCATATCGATGGGTGGTGGTGGTAAGTGATGTGTGTGTGAGGGTGCACGAGTGTCAGTTTTGCTAGGTGTATGTGTGAGTGCTTTTGGTGAGGTGCTAATGGTGTGAAAGTTGTGTGATGGGTGAGTTGTGAGAGTGTCTGTGGTTGCTGTCTGATGGTGGGTAGGTCGCCCCCCCCCATCCGCACAGCACCACCTGTGCGTCCAGCTCCCTGCTGCTGCTGAATCTGAGGCCCTCCTCCACCCGCAGGCTACCACCTGCGCTTAATCCCTGGTGGCCAGTGGTAGGCCGTAGGTAGGTTCTTGTCATTGTGAGCATCACTGTTACTGTCTTGCCCCTCTGTATATGTGCACCCACTATTCTCCACTGTTTTGCTCTTCCGTTCTGTGCCCCCACTGCGGTTTACTGTTTTCGCCCTTACGTTCTGTGCCCCCACTGCTGCTTACTGTCCTCGTTCTGTGCCCCCACTGTTTTCCACTGTTTTTGCCCTTCCATTCTGTGCCCCCAATGCTGCTTACTGTTCTCATTCTGTGCCCCCACTATTTTCGCCCTTCCGTTCTGTGCCTCCACTGCTGTGCACCGTTTTCGTTCTGTGCCCCCACTGTTTTCCCACTGTTTTTGCCCTTCAATTCTGTGACTCCACTGCTGTGCACTGTTTTTCGTTCTGTGCCCCCCTGTACCCTTCTGATTTCTGCACCCCTTCACCCTCCTGTTTTCCCGCCGCTGTGTCCCCTGCGGCCCCGCCCCCCCTCGCTGACCATTTGCTGCCCCTGCCTCTCGCCTCCCAGCTGCTCCTCCCTCCCACCTCCCCATATGTGGCGGCCGCGGTGAGGTGAGCGACCCTTGACCTCTGGGTAGGTTGCCCCCCCATCCGCACAGCTCCACCTGTGCGTCCAGCTCCCTGCTGCTGCTGAATCGGCGGCCCTCCTCCACCCGCAGGCTACCAACTTTGCCTCGTCCCTGGTGGCCAGTGGTAGGCCGTAGGTAGGTTCTTGTCTTTGTGAGCATCACTGTTACTGTCTTGCCCCTCTGTATTTGTGCCCCCACTGTTCTCCACTGTTTTGCCCTCCCGTTCTCTGCCCCCACTGCTGTTTACTGTTTTCGCCCTTACGTTCTGTGCCCCCACTGCTGCTTACTGTCCTCGTTCTGTGCCCCCACTGTTTTCGCCCTTCCATTCAGCACTGTTTTTCCACTGTTTTTGCCCTGCCATTCTGTGCCCCCACTGCTGTGCACTGTTTTTCGTTCTGTGCCTGTTAGACGGACCGGGATGGTCGGCCGAGGACAAGGGGAGAGGTCTCCGGGGAGAGCCGTCTCCAGAGATCGTACAGACGAATAACTTCCCCCCCACAGAGGTACACCACACAATGATAAGGTTTAACGTTCTTTATAAGCAATCTTTAGGTACGATAGAATGGTACAAGGAGGTCAGGACTCAGGGGTCCCCTCGATTCTAGTCTCTTGGTTGGGAAAGGGGGTAGCGGGACAGTCTTGTTACCAATCAGGTAGATGCGATGGTATGATGGATAGCTCACAATCCTCGAGCTCGGCGTTCGAGATGGACGGACCGCGGCAGCGCCAGCAGGTCCCGGTGAAGGTGGTAGTTACAACGGTCCGCGGCAGCGCCAGCAGGTCCCGGCGAGGATGGCAGTTACAACGGTCCGCGGCAGCGCCAGCAGGTCCCGACGAGGATGGTAGTTACAACGGTCCGCGGCAGCGCCAGCAGGTCCCGACGAGGATGAAGGATGCAGAAGGTTGCGGCAGCGCCAGCAGGCAGGATGATAGTTCACAAGGCAGGACTACGGCAGCGCCAGTAGTCCGTCAAGGATGAGTTCTTCACGGTGTCTCTCGACTCCAGGATACAACTGCCTTCCTGCTCTGGAGCTGCCCCAGTTATAGGTCTGTATATAATAAGAGGGGGGATTCAATGAGGTTTTCAGAGGCCGGAATCTGGGTAATACTTTTATAACAGCAAATACCTCTGACACCATGGATCACAGTATCACTTTAGTCTCAGCAGATCTATTTATTGACTGCGAGTTGAATATAATTTCATATATTTAGATGCCTTAGTGAACACTTTCTCGGTGTGACAATCATAAATCTCCAAATTTCCACTTTTTCAACAATACAATGTGACAACAAAACACAAATATCACAAATATAAGTTTCTCAGTGTGACAATAGACAAATTTTCACTTTTCCAACAAAACATTATAACGACATACATAAATGTGAAAAATTAAAGCATGAATCAAAACAGTACTCAGATATCCTCTTTATAAGTGGCATATAAAGTCATTATTGCCTCCACGTTGTATGATTGATTTGGTCCTAAATGGGATTAAAGAAAAAAATATATTTTTTCAAAGTGATGATAAAGAGCATTGACTAGATGTTTGGTTTTGGCTCTTCAAGGGGCGTTATTGTATAATTTTATCCCCAATAAGTTCTCATTTTCTGTTAGCCGACGCGTTTCGACCTTTCCTGTTGTGGACCTTTTTATTGCCTTCCTAAGGTCTTCATCAGGGCTTGGTTACAATTCCATTGGGACATCTTTTTCTGAAAGAGTCAATGATATATCTTATCATAAAAGAGTGTGATATTGGGTAAGTTTTAAGTGTACTCCATGTATTTACTGAGCAATCTCTTGGTCATTTTCTTAAAAGCCTGGTTAAAAACTGGAACTTACGTGCTGTCAGGTAAAGGGTGCTTGCGCCTTCTTTTACCTGCGGAATATAAGGGGGACATTTCTATGTCACTGTCAGCTTTCTGACGTTATATATTTCATGTTTGACGAAAATATAACATTGCTATTTCTTTAAGTGTGGCTTCACGTACCTTCCCGTTTGACCTCTAGTGACGGGGTTTGATGTGTGGTTCTTTTAAACGATTAGTGACTTCTTTATAGATCTATTGGATACAAAAATGGTTTATGAGCTGTAGTGAGCGTTTGTCTGTAAACTGGTTGTTGTGACTGGTTCTCCCGTTTGTGTTCTTTCATGCGTGGGTCTGTGAACACCAACTTGTGCTCTAATGCGGCATTTGTATAACGTGCTCGATCCCCAATGGTGTGACAGTGTATACGGCGAGGTTTCCTGTCAAATTGCTATAAATGATTTACACGCATGCGTTTGGTGATTTAACTGAACTTTTTTATATACAAAGACTATGTTGTTCCGAGCTACCGTGCTTAATTTCAAAGTGACCAAAATTTGGTGATTAGCGGGACCATTTAGAACTTGTGTTGTTCAAAGCATCCGTGCATAATCTCAAGGGGACCACGATTTCCATCATCGCATGTATCATTCATACCGTTTTGTTTCTGTGTCGATCAGGGTTGTTTCTTCTCCTCCGTGATCTTCGTCGCCGTCCTTCGTTGTGCGAAAGATTCCTTTCTCGGAAGTTTGTGTTGATAGGGCGCGTTTATGCTAGCACTGACGTCACCGCGTTCGCGTTGCGTTGTTATGGCAACGCTTGATTTGTGGTTGTGCGACTGCTTCCTTTTTTCTTCGTATATTTTATTGACCACTGCGAATTGTGTTCGCTTTCGTATTTATCATGATTGCCTATGTCGGGGTACTACTGGTGTGGGGTTAACTTTGTTACTTTTTGTTCCATAATCTCTGTTGTGGTGTGTAGTGGAGTGGCTGTTTCGCTGCTAACTGGTAACTTGGTTTCTCAATAAAGTTTTGTCTCTACGGTGTTTTACCATTTCCATGCGGTAGAGATTATCTACTGTGGACCTCCAAGTTTGCTTTTGAATGGGGCTCCTCTTTGTGGCTCTTCCAAAAGTCGTCACGTGCAGGACGCCTTGTTGGATTGTTGAATGGCGACTTCCTGTATTCTTCATATGTGGTCTTGCCATCTACGAGCTGCATTTATTTTAGCTATGTGTCTAAATCACTTCTTTTATGCTCCTCTTATGGTTAAGAAAAATAGGTAGTTTTCAGTTTTTTGGTTTTTGGTTCGCAGTTTCGCCGTTCTGTGCACTTCTTGGTTTGTCATTAAAGTTTTAAAAAAATGTTGTCACTTTCGTCTTTTGTTGTTCGGGGAAGGTACGGGGTGTCTGATATGAACCTCCAACTCCGCTTCTCTGAGAGGAAACATATAGCATTCTCCTTCTAGGTGATGTGCGTCAATTCTGTCATTTCATTCATCCCGTTAACAATGGTTCCCAGGAACATTATCATTTTTGCTTCGCTTTTTGATAGAATTGCATCAATATTGGTCCCTCGTATGTGTCGAAGGACTGTCCATTTTAGATCTTTTGGGCCATGATTTTTTTCAATGCAGTGTGTGACCATAGGGGCGGTCAATACTTTACACTTGATCCTGGATCGATGTTGGGACATACGGTTTTTGATTGGTTGTGTGGTTTTCCCAATGTAAGCCAGTGGGCATGGACAGGTGATGCAGTATACCACGTTGTGGGTATTACAGTTTGTGAATTCTTCGTGTTTGATGTATTTTTCTCCATACGTGAATCTAGTTCCTTCTATGGTGCTGTCGCATGAGGTACAAGTGCCACATTTTTTGTGTCCTTTGATGGGCGGTAGTGATAGCATAGACCGTAGATTGATTTCTGGTTGCCTTATAGTCGTGTTTGCTCGTACCAATTTTTCTCTGATGCTCGTATTTTTCTTCAGGGCAAATATTGGAGTCTGTGTGAAAGATGGTATGCTTCTTATTGTGTGCCAGTTTTTTCGGATGATTTTTTGCATCTCTGTAGTCTGTCCTGAGAAAGTGGTGACACATACCAGTGGTGTACTTTTTTCCTCTTTCTTGGTGATGAGCAGCGCATCTCGTGGAGTGTACCATGCTCGCTTCAGCGCTTTTTTCAGAAGTTTTTTTGGGTAATTTCTCATTACCAGTTTCTCAAGTAGTGTTGTTGCATTCTTGAAGTAATCTTCTCTTTTTGTACAGTTTCGCCTGATCCTTAGGAACTGGCTAAAGGGTAGATTCTCTCGTAAATTTCTTTGGTGACAACATTTTTTTAAAACTTTAATGACAAACCAAGAAGTGCACAGAACGGCGAAACTGCGAACCAAAAACCAAAAAACGGAAAACTACCTATTTTTCTTAACCATAAGAGGAGCATAAAAGAAGTGATTTAGACACATAGCTAAAATAAATGCAGCTCGTAGATGGCAAGACCACATATGAAGAATACAGGAAGTCGCCATTCAACAATCCAACAAGGCGTCCTGCACGTGACGACTTTTGGAAGAGCCACAAAGAGGAGCCCCATTCAAAAGCAAACTTGGAGGTCCACAGTAGATAATCTCTACCGCATGGAAATGGTAAAACACCGTAGAGACAAAACTTTATTGAGAAACCAAGTTACCAGTTAGCAGCGAAACAGCCACTCCACTACACACCACAACAGAGATTATGGAACAAAAAGTAACAAAGTTAACCCCACACCAGTAGTACCCCGACATAGGCAATCATGATAAATACGAAAGCGAACACAATTCGCAGTGGTCAATAAAATATACGAAGAAAAAAGGAAGCAGTCGCACAACCACAAATCAAGCGTTGCCATAACAACGCAACGCGAACGCGGTGACGTCAGTGCTAGCATAAACGCGCCCTATCAACACAAACTTCCGAGAAAGGAATCTTTCGCACAACGAAGGACGGCGACGAAGATCACGGAGGAGAAGAAACAACCCTGATCGACACAGAAACAAAACGGTATGAATGATACATGCGATGATGGAAATCGTGGTCCCCTTGAGATTATGCACGGATGCTTTGAACAACACAAGTTCTAAATGGTCCCGCTAATCACCAAATTTTGGTCACTTTGAAATTAAGCACGGTAGCTCGGAACAACATAGTCTTTGTATATAAAAAAGTTCAGTTAAATCACCAAACGCATGCGTGTAAATCATTTATAGCAATTTGACAGGAAACCTCGCCGTATACACTGTCACACCATTGGGGATCGAGCACGTTATACAAATGCCGCATTAGAGCACAAGTTGGTGTTCACAGACCCACGCATGAAAGAACACAAACGGGAGAACCAGTCACAACAACCAGTTTACAGACAAACGCTCACTACAGCTCATAAACCATTTTTGTATCCAATAGATCTATAAAGAAGTCACTAATCGTTTAAAAGAACCACACATCAAACCCCGTCACTAGAGGTCAAACGGGAAGGTACGTAAAGCCACACTTAAAGAAATAGCAATGTTATATTTTCGTCAAACATGAAATATATAACGTCAGAAAGCTGACAGTGACATAGAAATGTCCCCCTTATATTCCGCAGGTAAAAGAAGGCGCAAGCACCCTTTACCTGACAGCACGTAAGTTCCAGTTTTTAACCAGGCTTTTAAGAAAATGACCAAGAGATTGCTCAGTAAATACATTGAGTACACTTAAAACTTACCCAATATCACACTCTTTTATGATAAGATATATCATTGACTCTTTCAGAAAAAGATGTCCCAATGGAATTGTAACCAAGCCCTGATGAAGACCTTAGGAAGGCAATAAAAAGGTCCACAACAGGAAAGGTCGAAACGCGTCGGCTAACAGAAAATGAGAACTTATTGGGGATAAAATTATACAATAACGCCCCTTGAAGAGCCAAAACCAAACATCTAGTCAATGCTCTTTATCATCACTTTGAAAAAATATATTTTTTTCTTTAATCACATTTAGGACCAAATCAATCATACAACGTGGAGGCAATAATGACTTTATATGCCACTTATAAAGAGGATATCTGAGTACTGTTTTGATTCATGCTTTAATTTTTCACATTTATGTATGTCGTTATAATGTTTTGTTGGAAAAGTGAAAATTTGTCTATTGTCACACTGAGAAACTTATATTTGTGTTTTGTTGTCACATTGTATTGTTGAAAAAGTGGAAATTTGGAGATTTATGATTGTCACACCGAGAAAGTGTTCACTAAGGCATCTAAATATATGAAATTATATTCAACTCGCAGTCAATAAATAGATCTGCTGAGACTAAAGTGATACTGTGATCCATGGTGTCAGAGGTATTTCCAGTTATAGGTCTGGCGCCCTTTGATGTCCGGACCCTCGCACTTGGAGGTCGGGAGGTCCGGGATGAGGGAGTCCAGACACCCAGCAGGGGGGTGGAGCCAGCGCCCGGGGGAGCTGGGGGCGATCGGCACCTGGTGGGGGAGAGCCATCGACACTTCTTTCTCCCATTGACCTGCCAAGTGGTCCGTTCACCTCCTGGGTGGATGGTGGTGCCGGGATGTCGGGGCCTGGCCAGGCCTAGGGTTAGGGTCGAGCTGAGGCCATGCGGCCTCGGGGTGCAGTGTCCAAGATGGCGGCCGGGCCGGGCGAGGGAGCCGGTAGTGGTTCGGCCCCATGATACAGAGATGTCCGGGGGCAGGAATCCCGTCTTGGGACGGGGTGCGGGTTGCTTCTGTGGGTAACACCTGGGGGGCCGGGGCTCGGACCCTGTCATGCAGGGAGGGAGCAAGCCCTTCATGTGGCCTGTCCAACATGCGTCCCCCCAGCTGAAGGCGGGGAGAGTCACCCATCCTCTTGGGGACTCTCCTCGTCGAGGCGGAAAAAGCGTGACAGGCCATCCGCGTTGGCGTGGTCTTGACCCGGTCGGTGTTCCACAGTGAAGTCCATCCCCTGCAGGGAGATGGACCAACGCAATAGTTTGGGGTTTTCCCCCCGCATCTGCATTAGCCACTGCAGGGGCCGATGATCTGTTTGCACCCGGAAGTGGGTACCGAAGAGATAGGGCCGGAGCTTTTTGAGGGCCCACACCACTGCGAAGGCCTCCCTCTCGATGGTGCTCCAGCGCTGTTCTCGGGCCAGGAGGCGTCTGCTGATGAAGGCCACTGGTTGGTCAAGTCCCTCGGAGTTCAACTGGGAGAGGACCGCCCCGATGCCATGGTCGGAGGCATCTGTTTGTACGAGGAATTCCCGACTGTAGTCGGGGGCCTGGAGCACAGGGGCAGTGCACATGGCGGCTTTCAGCTTCTCGAAGGCCGCTTGACAGTCTGGTGTCCAGTTGACCTTCTTCGGGTGGCTTTTGGATGCGAGTCCCGTGAGGGGCCCCACAATGCTGCCATAGTCCCTCACGAACCGCCGGTAGTAGCCGGTGAGCCCCAAGAAGGCTCGGACCTTGGTCTGCGTGACTGGAGGCTGCCAGGACTGGATGGCAGCGATCTTGAGTTGTAGAGGGGCCACCAGACCGCTTCCCACCTGGTGTCCGAGATAGGTCACGGACCCCTGACCAATTTGGCACTTGCCGGCCTTGATTGTAAGGCCGGCTCGTTGGAGGGCCTGCAGGACCTCTCGGAGGTGGTGGAGGTGGTCGGACCAGTGGCGGCTGTACACAGCGATATCGTCCAGGTAGGCGGCGCTGAACTCCTCGAGTCCCGCCAAGACCTGGTTCACTAGTCGCTGAAAAGTAGCTGGGGCATTCTGCATGCCGAATGGCATGACTTTGAAGTGGTAGTGACCATCGGGGGTAGAAAAGGCGGATCGTTCTTGGGCCCGGGGTGTGAGACCGATCTGCCAGTAGCCCGCTGTCAGGTCGAAGATGCTGAGGTAGCGGGCAGCCCCCATGCGGTCGATCAGTTCATCCGCTCGGGGGATGGGATGAGCGTCGGTTCTGGTGACAGCATTCAAGCCCCGATAGTCGACGCAGAATCGGAGCTCAGGAGTGGTGCCGGGGGCAGCAGCTTTGGGGACCAGCACGACCGGGCTGGCCCAGGGGCTGTCCGAGGGCTCGATGACCCCGAGCGTGAGCATCTTTGATACCTCCTCTTGGATGCAGGCCCGTACCCGATCTGGTACGCGGTACGCCCGGTGTCTGATAGGGGGACTGTCCCCAGTGTCCACGTCGTGCAAGCACCAGGGGGTGACCCCTGGGGTGAGGGAAAACAAGGTCGCAAACTGCAGCAGGAGGTCCCGGCAGCCTTGGCACTGTTCCGGGGTGAGGGCATCTGTGAGTCGGACCCCGTCCACGGAACCATCTTTCTCACGAGTCTTCAGGAGATCAGGGAGAGGCTCGGAGTCTTCTTCCGCTCCACTGTCTGTAGCCATCAGGAGGCTGAGCTCCGAGCGCACAAAGTGGGGTTTGAGACTGTTGGTGTGGAGGACCCGGAGGGGGTTCCGTGGAGATTCCACATCGATGAGATAGGTGACGGGGCTCTTGCGCTCGACCACTTTGAAGGGCCCCGTCCACTTGTCCTGCAAGGCACATGGCTCGGTGGGGGACATCACCCACACTTGTTGGCCAGGTTCGAATTCGATGGAGGAGGCATTTTGATCGTACCATTTTTTCATGTCCTCCTGACTGGCCTCAAGGTTCGCTTTCGCCTTTTCTCTGAATCGCCTGGTCTGATTGCGTAGGGTCAGGAGGTACTTGAAGACGTCTGGAGGGGTCTTTAGGGGGGCCATCTCCCAACCTTCTTTGACTAGGCTGAGGGGCCCTCGCACAGGGTGCCCGTACAAGAGTTCGAAAGGGCTAAAGCCGAGGGACTTCTGGGGGACTTCTCGATATGCGAAGAGGAGGCACGGAAGTAGCACATCCCACTGGCGACGGAGGGGCTCTTCCAACCCCCCAATCATTCCCTTGAGCGTGCGGTTGAACCGCTCGACTAGTCCGTTTCCTTGAGGGTGATAGGGGGTCGTGAATCGGTAGGTGACCCCGCACTGTTGCCAGAGGGACTTCATATATTTCGAAATAAAGTTTGTGCCTCTGTCGCTGACGACTTCTCGGGGGAAGCCCACCCGGGAGAAGATCCCCATTAAGGCCCGGCCGACCACCGGGGCTGTTACAGTTCGCAGGGGCACAGCCTCGGGGTAGCGGGTGGCGTGGTCCACCAGTACCAGGATGAACCGATGTCCTTGTGCTGTACGGGGGTCCAGGGGCCCCACAATGTCTATTCCCACCCTCTAGAACGGGGTGGTGACAACTGGGAAGGGTTGCAGAGGTGCTTTGAGTTTGCGGCCGCTCTTCCCGCTGGCCTGGCACGTGGGGCAGGACTGGCAGTGGTTGAGGACGTCGTTTCTCATCTTTGGCCAGAAAAAGTGGGTCACCAGGCGACTGTAGGTTTTGTCCTGGCCCAGGTGTCCAGCCAGAGGGACATCGTGGGCCAAATTTAACAGGAAGTCTCTAAAACGGAGGGGCACCACCAGCACTCGACTGGCCCCTAACTCTGCGATTCTCTGTTCACGGTACAATAGGTCGTTGTCCCAATAGATCCAATGGGCTCCGGTGGTGTCCCCTGCGCTCTGGGCGAGGGCTTGCTGGCGGAGTCCCTCGAGGGAGGGACAGGTCTTCTGTTCTTGACGGAACTGTTCCTGGGTGGGCCCCCCTTCTTGACGCCACTGAGCCAGGTCGGGAAGGTCCTGGGGCTGAGCGAGCCCTTCGGGGGTTTGCTCTGGGGGGTCGGTATGGTCGGTGTCCTCTACTGGAGCGATCGGGGGAGGAGGTGCTGGCCATTCTGGTTCTTCTGATCGGGGGATGGCCCGGGCGGCCATGGACCGGGTGGTTACGCACGCCCAGTCCGGGAGGCCCAACATCCCCAGGTGCTCTCTTCTTTCTACGGCGGCCCACGGGGAACTCTCAAGATCATTCCCCAGGAGACAGTCCACGGGGGCATCATCTCGGACCGTCACCTTCAACATGCCGGAGACTCCTCCCCATTCGAAGGGGACGTAGGCCATCCGACATAGACTCTCCGAGTTGTCGGCTGAACGGACGGGGCAGAGAATGTTCGGCAGGATCTGCTCTGGTTTTACCAGGTGACAGCGGACGGCCGTCACACTGGCCCCCGTGTCACGTAGTGCTTCGGCCCGGCGTCCATTAATGTTCACCCACTGACTATATTTTCTGGTGTTGGCGGGTAGGGGAGCCCGCGGGACCATGTCTCTTCCCCCTAGGCACGCTAGAACCATGGCGGCCGGTTCCCACTCTTGTCGTTCCTGTTCGCATTCTTCCTGTTCTTCGGAGATTTGTTCTCCCCCCAGGGCGGCGGCAGCTACCTGGCGGGGTCTCGGAGTTTGGTTCTGTGGACAGTTCGGGTCATTGGCGTAGTGGCCGACTCGCTGGCATCGGTGACACGTGACATTGGCTCGGAACCCCGGGCGCATCGGGGGGTTGCCCCGGCTGGCCGGGGGCGGGGTGCTGGCAGCGGGAGCGGCCGGGACGGTGTCTCTTCCTCGTCCCTGACCTCCTCCTCGGGGACGGTGCTGACCTTGATTGTTCCGGTTCTGTTCGTGCGGCCCTCTCCGGCCTACTCGGGTGCTTTCCCACCGGTCAGCTTCGGCGGCGAGTTGCCGTGGGTCAGTCAATTTACTGTCGAGGAGGTGCTGCCTGAGCTCGACGAAGCAGTTGTTAGAGAGGTGCTCCCACACCATGAGATTAAAAAGTTGCTCGTAGGTCGTTACGTGGCTTCCCTTGATCCAACCCTCGAAGGCTCGGCTGAAATAGTTGACATATTCCACCCAAGTCGTACCCGGGATCCGGGTGCAGTCTCGGAACCTCTGGCGGTACATTTCGGGTGTGAGCCCATATCGGGTGAGGAGGGCAGCCTTCATGTGATCATAGGATGACATCAGATGGTCTGGGAGCTGTAACAGGGCATCGTGGCCTTCATTGACGAACCTCCCCCATAGACCGGCTCCCCAGTCACTTCCACCTGATCGATCGGAGGTCATGGCGATTTCGTAGGCCTTGAACCACTGTTGTATGTCGTCCTCTCGGACATACTCTCGAACGACATCCTTGGGGATGTGGACTTTCTTTTCTGTCGCTCCTGGGGTGCGCGGTTGCTCGGGCACCTCCAGTTCTTTGTTCTGCTTCCGTAGGTCTATTTCTGCCAGTTTGCGCTCGTGCTCGTACGCTAATCTCTTTTCTTCAAGCTCTCTCTGCCTCTGTTTTTCTTCCCGTTCTTCTCGGAGCCGCAGATGTTCTAGGTTCAGCTTTTGTTCGGCTAATTTTAGTTCACCGTCCATTTTGAGCCGTGCCATTTCTAACTCATGTAGTCTGTTTTTCTCTCTCTCTTGGATCTCTTCCTGCGAGAGGCCCGTTCTTCGCTCCTCGGGAGCCGTGGTGTTCCTCTCTGATGCTGCAATGTTTTGGTCCGGGGGTCTGGCGGCCCCGGTTTCTGCCCACGACTCAATGGCGTGCTTGAAATCGTCTTTAGTACTCAGACCGGTGGTAGCAATGCCTAGTTCAATGCAGAATTGTTTCAACTCACGATGGCTGTACTCTTCCAATTTCTCCATTTGGAATTTCTCGGTGGATCCGCTCTCTTTGGTTGTCATTGTGGTTTCGTCGTGGGGTGAGTTACTCTCTGTACGATTACGCGTTGATTCGGATCGCGCCGCTGGCCACCAATGTTAGACGGACCGGGAGGGTCGGCCGAGGACAAGGGGAGAGGTCTCCGGGGAGAGCCGTCTCCAGCGATCGTACAGACGAATAACTTCCCCCCCCACAGAGGTACACCACACAATGATAAGGTTTAACGTTCTTTATAAGCAATCTGTAGGTACGATAGAATGGTACAAGGAGGTCAGGACTCAGGGGTCCCCTCGATTCTAGTCTCTTGGTTGGGAAAGGGGGTAGCGGGACAGTCTTGTTACCAATCAGGTAGATGCGATGGTATGATGGATAGCTCACAATCCTCGAGCTCGGCGTTCGAGATGGACGGACCGCGGCAGCGCCAGCAGGTCCCGGTGAAGGTGGTAGTTACAACGGTCCGCGGCAGCGCCAGCAGGTCCCGGCGAGGATGGCAGTTACAACGGTCCGCGGCAGCGCCAGCAGGTCCCGACGAGGATGGTAGTTACAACGGTCCGCGGCAGCGCCAGCAGGTCCCGACGAGGATGAAGGATGCAGAAGGTTGCGGCAGCGCCAGCAGGCAGGATGATAGTTCACAAGGCAGGACTACGGCAGCGCCAGTAGTCCGTCAAGGATGAGTTCTTCACGGTGTCTCTCGACTCCAGGATACAACTGCCTTCCTGCTCTGGAGCTGCCCCAGTTATAGGTCTGTATATAATAAGAGGGGGGATTCAATGAGGTTTTCAGAGGCCGGAATCTGGGTAATACTTTTATAACAGCAAATACCTCTGACACCATGGATCACAGTATCACTTTAGTCTCAGCAGATCTATTTATTGACTGCGAGTTGAATATAATTTCATATATTTAGATGCCTTAGTGAACACTTTCTCGGTGTGACAATCATAAATCTCCAAATTTCCACTTTTTCAACAATACAATGTGACAACAAAACACAAATATCACAAATATAAGTTTCTCAGTGTGACAATAGACAAATTTTCACTTTTCCAACAAAACATTATAACGACATACATAAATGTGAAAAATTAAAGCATGAATCAAAACAGTACTCAGATATCCTCTTTATAAGTGGCATATAAAGTCATTATTGCCTCCACGTTGTATGATTGATTTGGTCCTAAATGGGATTAAAGAAAAAAATGATGTCCGGACCCTCGCACTTGGAGGTCGGGAGGTCTGGGATGAGGGAGTCCAGACACCCAGCAGGGGGGTGGAGCCAGCGCCCGGGGGAGCTGGGGGCGATCGGCACCTGGCGGGGGAGAGCCTTTCTCCCATTGACCTGCCAAATGGTCCGTTCACCTCCTGGGTGGATGGTGGTGCCGGGATGTCGGGGCCTGGCCAGGCCCAGGGTTAGGGTCGAGCTGAGGCCATGCGGCCTCGTGGTGCAGTGTCCAAGATGGCGGCCGGGCCGGGCGAGGGAGCCGGTAGTGGTTCGGCCCCATGATACAGAGATGTCCGGGGGCAGGAATCCCGTCTTGGGACGGGGTGCGGGTTGCTTCTGTGGGTAACACCTGGGGGGCCGGGGCTCGGGCCCTGTCATGCGGGGAGGGAGCAAGCCCTTCATGTGGCCTGTCCAACAGTGCCCTTCTGATTTCTGTACCCCTTCGCCCTCCCGTTTCCCGCCGCCGTGTCCCCTGCAGCCCCGCCCCGCCCCCCTCGCTGACCATTCGCTGCCCCTGCCTCCCGCCTCCCAGTTGCTCCTCCCTCCCACCTGCCCATATATGGCGGCCGAAGGCGTGCCTAAGGCAAGCCCGTCTGCGCCTGGACCACGCCCAGCGCCAGAACCCCTGGCCCCCGCATCCGCCACAAAGACCGCCTCCGATACGACGCCAGCACCCTCATCGCTCTCAACCCAGGACGGACCTCCACCTGCTTCAAAGCCACCCCGAAACGCACCCATGGTCCCTTCACCTGCCGGAACTGCAGCTTCACCTGCCTTGGAGACCCCGAGACTCCCGCCAAGAAGGACCTCAACCATCTCCGGTGCATCCTACTAAACACCCGCTCCGCACGCAAACACGCCGTCGAGCTTTGGGACCTACTCGACACAACACCGGACGTCGCCTTCCTGACAGAGACCTGGATGAACGAATCCTTCGCACCCGACATCGCCATAGCCATCCCCGACGGCTACAAGATCACCCGCAGAGACCGTACCAACGGAATCTGAGGAGGAATCGTCATCGTCCACAAAGACACCATCAGGGTCTAGACCAGCACCGACGACACTCCGCACCGCCGAACACATGCACTTCCAGATCCACACGGATCCCAACACCACCGTAAGAGGCACCCTCATCTACAGACCCCCCAGACCACGACCCCAGTTCGTCGACTCCATCGCCGACTTCATCAGCACGCACGCCCTGACCTCCACCGACTACATCCCACTCTGAGACCTGAACTTTCACTTCGAGAACAACAACGACAGCAACTCCTCTACCCTGATCGACAACCTCGGACTGAAACAGCTCGTCACGACGCCGACCTACATCGCCGGACACACGCTCAACGCCATCTTCTCCTCAAGCTCCCACGTCTCCTTCAGCCACACCTCCGAACTCACCTGGACCAACCACCACTGCATCCACTTCACCTTCCGGAAACCCGCCGCACACCACCGCACCCTACAGATCTCCGTAGATGCTGGAGCAAAGTCACCGTAGACCAACTCTAGACAAACCTCGCACTCAGCCCACCCACCGACCCCTCCAACCCCGACGCCGCCGCCTGCAATCTCAGATGATGGATGGACGACTGCGCCAACACCTTAGCCCCGCTGAAAAAACCAACCTACAAAAACACCAACAAGAGAGCCAGCTGGTTCACCCCGGAAACTCCTAGCATCCAAGCGCACCTGCCGGAAACTGGAGAACAAATGGCACAGCAAGAAGACGCCGGACAACCACACAGCCCACAAAAACGCCATCCGCAACCACCACCACCTCATCAGGTCCGCCAAGAGGACCTCCTTCAAAGAAGGACCTCGACAACAACGCACACAACAGCAAGGAGCTCTTCAGCATCGTGAAGGAACTCTCCAACACCAGCTCCAACGCCAACGACATCCTGCCGACGCAAGCCCTGTGTGATTCCCTCGCCACCTTCTTCCACCGCAAGATTGCCGACATCCACAACAGCTTCGACTCCCGGACTAACCCAACAGGCCCCGACACATCAGACTCCCCGCACCCCATCGACCACGACCCCCTGACAGCCTGGGTCAACCTTAACACCAAGGACACAATCAAGACCATGGGCACAATCCACTCCGGCTCCCCATCAGACCCTTTTCCACACCACATCTTCAATAAAGCCAGCAGCTCCATCGCACCCCACCTGCGCAAGATCATCAACCTCTCCTTCGAGACCGCAACCTTTCCAGAGAGCTGGAAACACGCCGAGATCAACGCCCTACTCAAAAAACCCAAGGCGGACCCGAGCGACCTCAAGAACTTCCGGCCCATCTCCCTGCTTCCATTACCAGCTAAGGTCATTGAGAAGATCGTCAACAGACAGCTCACCCGCTACCTCGAAGAGAACAGCATCCTGGACCCCTCCCAGTCAGGATTCCACAACAACCACAGCACCGAGACCGCCCTCATCGCCACCACAGACGACATCAGGATCCTGCTGGACAACGGCGAGATGGCGGCCCTCATCCTCCTGGACCTCTCTGTCGCCTTCGACACTGTCTGCCACCGCACACTACACACACACCTCCACGACGCAGGGATCCGAGACAAGGCCCTGTCTTGGACCACCTCCTTCCTCTCTGGCAGAACCCAGAGCGTCCGCCTCCCCCCATTCCGATCCGAAGCCTCCGAGATCATCTGCGGCGTACCCCAGAGATCTTCCCTCAGCCCGACACTGTTCAATGTCTCCACTCGCACGCTTCGCCCGACAGCACGATCTCAACATAATCTCCTATGCCGACGACACTCAACTGAACCTCTCCCTCACCAAGGACCCCCCCACCGCCAAATCCAACCTCCACGAAGGAATGAAAGCCGTCACCGACTGGATGAAGTGCAGCCGACTTAAGCTGAACACAGACAAGACGGAGATCCTCATCCTCGGCTCCAACCCATCAGCCTGGGACGACTCCTGGTGGCCCTCGTCACTAGGGGTACCCCGACACCAACCGACCACGCACGCAACCTGGGAGTCATCCTCGACTCAACGCTCACCATGACCAAGCAAGTCAACGCAGTCTCCTCCTCCTGCTTCAACACCCTTCACATGCTACGCAAGATCTACAGGTGGATCCTGACAGACACAAGAAGAACTGTCACCCAGGTCCTCGTCAGCAGCAGACTCGACTACGGAAACGCCCTCTACGCAGGAGCCCCGACCATGCTCCTCAAACGACTGCAAAGAATCCAAAACACCTCTGCACGCCTGATCCTCGACATTCCACGCCAGAGCCACATCACCCCCACCTGAAAAACCTGCACTGGCTCCCCGTCAACAAGAGAATCTCCTTCAAACTCCTGATCCATGCACACAAGGCACTCCACAAGACCGGCCCAGCCTACCTCAACAGTCGACTCTCCTTCTACGTTCCCAACCGTCACCTCCGCTCCGCCGACCTCTCCCTGGCCACCGTCCCGTGCATCCGGAGAACCACCACCGGAGGCAGATCCTTCTCCCACCGCGCCGCCAAGATCTGGAACACTGTTCCCCTCAACCTACGACAGACCCAAGACCTGCTGACCTTCAGGAGACAACTCAAGACCTGGCTATTCGACCAGTAGCGGCAACCCCCCCCGCTCCTCTTCCTCAGCGCCTTGAGACCCTCGGGGGTAAGTAGTGCGCTTTACAAATCTTGTGATTGATTGATTGTTCTCAGCTGGCTGTTCTCTTGAATTTGCAAAGGATCATGGTAATGATTGGTGTCCTTTATATAGGTGGAGTTGTGGGTGTGTCTTAGTTCCTATTTTTTTTTGTTGATATTTATTGACTTTGTCATTTCTTATTTGGTCCTTTTTTTGTATTTTTTCCTTTGGGTTTTCTAGGCATGAAGGAGATGTTCTTCTGACAGAGACGGACGCTGAAGTTGGCTCGTGCGGGCTTCTCCGGGTCTTTCACGCTGACTTTCTTCTGTGTTTTATATGCGTCGGTCGCGGAGATCTCTATTGCTTCAGGTCCCTGTTTTCTGTGCGTATCGGTCATGCGGTTTGGGCTCCGTGCGAGTCGGTCTGGTTTTACACGCATTGCATCGTACTGCGCAGATCGGACATCGCGGGTACGTTTCCGTCGGGTTCATTCCTGGTGCCTGTCGTTCGGTGCGAATCGCGTCCGGTTTCCGTGCGAATCACTGTTTTCCCTACGGCTCGGTCGTACGGCTTGTATTCCATACGTGTCAGTTGTAATTCACACGCGTTGCATCGCACTGCACGGGTCATACAGCGCCGGTCCGTGTCGGTTGGTCTCCGTTCCAGGTCTGTGTCAGTTGGTACGTTTTGCGGCCGGAATCGGTCCCTAATTGTTAAACTCATGGCAGTACTTCATTTTGTGGCCACAGGATGATTCTAATACACTGTGGCAGTATCTGGTGGAATGTCACAACCAACTTTCAGTGGTGTGATATAAGAAGTTCTTTCATCAATGATGAGACTCGTCAAAAGCTTCATCCAGTTTCCACGACATGAGGATTTTGCGAATGTGGAGATCGATTTATATGGTCGCAACCACATGTGGTTGGAGCAATTGATGGCACACATATTGCCTTAGTGCCACCACACGCCAGGGAGCAAGTCTATCGGAATCGGAAGCACTTACATTCAATACATGTGAAAGTTGTCTGCTTACTGATTTGTACATCACAATTGTCTGTGCATGTTTCCCGGATCAGCCCATGATTCCTTTGTACTACGGAACAGCAGCATATCCCTGCAAATATCACAACTTGGACTGGATTTGGGCAAGATGCTATTACACACTCATATAAAGCTGTAAAATGATATATGTATTTTGAATGTGGAATCATTTATTTTAATTGTAACTGCACTATTAATTACATATTTAATTACATTTTTAGTAAATTTAAACGTATAGCGTTTCGTTGTATCTTAGTTGTACCATTGTAGAGCAACTAAACATACTACAAAATGAAGGCTGAGAATAAGCTCAGTAGGAGCAACGTGTGTTTAGTAGCAATATCACAGTGCACATGCAAGCTCAATAAGGCTTGAATTACAATCCACTGATGTCATCAATGGCTGTGTCTCAGTTCAAAGTACACAGAGATAGCTTCACAGTTTGAAGGATAATGGTTGTGTAATGGTGGCAACAGCAGTGCAGAGAGAAGACACAAATGTCGTGGGCTCATAGAAATACACAGTGATCACCTCAAAGTGGGGCCAATTAACTAAAGTAACTTTACACTTGGGTAAAACTACATGTGTCAATGTGCTCTTTCACTATGTAGTAAATTGACTAATTTTGGCTATTCACAAATTAGAGGCAGGGACTTAAAATAGAACCAAATATCAAATAATGTTCAAATTAATTAATTTCAACCTTTTAAAACTATATGTAAATTAATTTCATGTTAAAATATATAAAATACAAAGTATATAATTGTATGTCAAATTATTTTACAACAACTAATCTAAATTTGCTCTATACTTGAGGTTTTGTAATTTAGAATAATAATAAGTAAATACAAACATTTTACATCTTTAAGAAATTAATTTAAAGTAATATAGTTAAATGAATAACATTTTTATTTAAAATTAAATTAAATTAATAGTGTAAAGTTACTACTAGTAACTTTCAAATGTGGACAGAGTTTGCAAACACCAGGCAGAAATGTCCATTTAGTAAAGTATAGGGACATTTTAAAAAGTTGATTAAACTTTAAAAAGAATTAGAAAAAATATTGTTATGTTAAATAATAATGTACATTTATATATTTGTTTTAAATGTAGAACAAAATTTTAAAAATGGTTCAGCGCTATTAAGTTAATTTTGAATTAAATATTTAATTAATTTATATTTATTAAATTCACACAAATAATATTTATTTCAATATTTCTTCTAAAAAAATACCACTTAACGGAAAATATTTATTCACTTATTTTGTATTAAACACTACAAAAACTCTTCCCCCATGATGTTTGATTGTTGAGTCTAGAAAATGAATCTCTAAAGTACTGTGGGTCATAGAGAACTTCATCTCGGCCATTCGACAATTGACCCATTCATGGAATTACATTTGTTCATTCACGCCCTCTTTCCAAATCAACAACGCATTGTTAATGTAACGCCGCCATAATGACTGAGACCTTTTCTTTGAAGGGGTGGTTTGTATGAACACACCTTTCTTTTTACTTAGCGATAACAGTATGGCTAGCTCCGGGGTGAAAGGATATCCTATTGCAGTTCTTTTAGTTTGAATATAAAATTCATGGTTGAATTGTTTTAAAACAAGCAGATCTTCACCAAATTAAGATAAAGTCAGTTGGTACCGGGTGAGGTCTACTTTCCAAATTCCACTCCAATGTTTTTAAAGCTATATTGTATGGTATATTGGTGTAGAGGCTTTCTACATCCATGGTTACCAATGTCTTACATTCCTCATTTTACTCCAAAACTCCAATCTGGGTACTTATATTCATTGTGTCTTTGACATTGGAAGGTACATCAATATGAATTGTTTCAAAAAGACATCAATGTACTTTGTCAAAGGTTGCAAGATTGAATTGAACCATGAAATTATAGGTCGACCAGGTGGTGTTACAGGATTCTCATATATCTTAGGAAATGTGTACAACACTGAAGTTTATGCATTCTCATTAAGCAAGTACACTATCTTTTTTCTCGAAAGCCAGCAGTCACTCTTCACACTCTGAATTAGTGTTTTAATCTCTAGCAAGATTCCCTTCTTAGGGTCATAACTAATCCTTCTCTAATGTTTCACATGATTCAGTTTTCTTTCCACTTCCTGTTCAGAGCTGTCCCGATCTGGGATCACAATAGCTCCTCCTTAGTCAGTTGGTTTTATGATAATATGGCATGAATATTTTAGACAAAGAGGGTGGGAGGGGGTTCCGTCTCTGCTTTAGACAGTTGAACGTTGTGTATTTACTAATCTTCAGGTGTTTATCCAATTCCTTAAAAACAGTCTTTTCAAAAGCATTTTTTGGGCAGGAGGGCAAAATGTGGACGTTTTGTAGAGGTCAGTGCAACTCCTTCCTGGGCTAGTATCCATTCTCTCAAAGAATTCATGCAGGCGCATTTTGCAGGAGTGTGCGAGTTCCACCCTTACTTGGGGGAAATACGTTTTTTGAACTGGAACAAACTATAATCCCTTTTCTAACATGCTTTCTTCAGGTTTGCCTAAAATTCTTCCCCACCTGTACGTGCATCTCCAATATTACAACAGATAGAAACATGAGACCAAGATACCGCCGAAAGATAGGACTACATGGAAGGCCAGGGTCCAGGTTATCAAAAATGTCACCCAACGCAGCGCAGCACATTGTGTGACAAGGTGAGAACAGGAAAGCGTCATATCTACAGAGATATGGCAATCTCTCTCCTCCCTCCCTAGTGCCGGCACACAATCAGGCTGCCAAGCGCCACAAACACACTTTTGCACCACAGTGCAAGGGTGTCCGTTTGAGTATAGCATAGGTTTTGTACTGGAAGGGAACCCTTCCAGGACAAAGTAAGATGCTTAGACTAACTTTACAACTTTTCCCACGTTGGATGTGTGCTGTACTAGGCAGCACACATGCAAAGTGAGAAAAGTTAAGAGAAATACAAGCATTTTTCCTTTTAACGCCTGATTCAAAGTGGTGTTATTTTTTTGGCGCAAAACCTTGTATAATATTGTTAGTAGGTAGAGTTTTGAATCAATAACCATGGGTGTTGCATGAGAACACCCATAGAACGCCCCCTTGATGCAGAGTAATACAAATCAGAGTTAGTCACTAGGCTTAGTGATAACTTTTCAGCACAAAATAAGTTTTGTGCTGGAAAGTAAATAAAATTAAACAAATTCGGCGCAGGTAAACCCAGAGCAAAATGTTTGTTAATCTGAGGCCTAGTCTCACATAAATTTGAAAGACGCTGGGTGCTCCTGAATTCTACAGCTTGGTACTGTGCTTCTAATCTGGAGTGGCTGGAATAGTAATGAGACTCCAAGGGAAAGGTATAAACCATAATCAGGAGAAACAGAAATAAAGCTCTAAATCAATTGGGAGGTTTCTTGATGCCGGTCTCTCTTTACCCATAAAAAATATTGAGCTGATCCTAGATGGAGATTTTAATTTACACTCATGTAAGGTCTGTTGTTTATACGATCCTAAGGATTCTGAGGGGTTCCTAGTTGACCAGGTACATGTTAAACACTCTGCCCAAGGGACTAGCCTAAATGATCTAATTGCTCATTTTAACTTATGTAACCTACTCTTTTTGCAAGCACTTATGCCACTGGATGGTGTCCCTACTTTCAAAGGTCAGGGACCGAGATGTTTTATTGATTATATTTTTGTATCTATGGGGCTCTTCTCCTCCCTGATAGATTACGCCTCAAAATGGAATCTGCACAGTGTCACAATCCCTTGATTGCCTCTTTTGTGGGGGGGGGGGGGGAGCCTGGGGGGATATGTGCTCTGTACCGTGTACAGTTTAGGCTTTGTCTTGATGACGAGACCCCAGATTTGGATACAGTAAGTGCTTCATGTGTATGTCAGTACTGTAACAACAACACAATTGCCAATATTGATCCTTATTCTGCTACTAACTGCTACCAATCACAGGTGACAATCATAGTGACTGAATTCTTTTTTATTTTTATTTTGATTCAATTTAATCAAAAATCATTTTATAAGTTCATGTTTTTATTTCAATGAACAATCTCAACAATTTTGCTTGAACCACATTGAATTACAAACATATATGACATTAATCCTAGGTCACATGTATGACAAGACATTAATTATCACATTTAGACAAAACCTTTTAGTGCATGAACGAGCTCAAGTTCCAAAAGAATTTTTACATAGACAAAAACATTAATGAACGGACAGACAGAAAGAAAAAAAGATGAAAGACCCAGGGGAAAGGTTGAGAAATTATTTGAAAGAAGGTGACTTCAAATTGTTGAAAAACAACAAACCCTGTAGGGAAAATGGCCAAACAGTATCGTATTCAGGTCTCCATAGTTAGACATATTCTTCTATGTTTCAAGATTTAATCAAAGAATACATTCGACATATAGTGGAACTGATACTCAAAATTAAAGATCGCTTGTTTGGTCAAATGAAAAAAGGTCGATGCGTTTCAAACCCCTAATATACTTTAAGCAGGGTTCTCTTCAGGACCTGGAACAAGGAAGACCTTGTATAGGCTTTCTTTGAATGACACTGACTATGCCACCTCAATAGATTGTACTAAATACGAATGTCGATACAAAAGCAAGGAAGAACATTTAATTAGTAAGACTAAAAAGAATAATGAGAAAAAAGTTTTTTTTGTCCTAAGGGTCAGTTTTGAGCACTTCAGTTTGGTTAAAAATGCAGGGGGGTGGGAATGACTCAAAGCCTGCTCAAGGACTTACAACCAGCACCTACCGCAACAGCACTATCTACCTCTTTAGATACATCAGCAACTACCTCACCTCAGCGTTGGCAGCACCTCGACCATCGACACAGAAATCTGAAGGAGGGACAATCAGCACAATCTGCATATCCGGTATCACGCACAGATGCAGAGTCAATCTTCATATCCTTTTTTTTCCTATAAAGACACAAGGGCAATGGATAGGGGCGGGGGGACCACTAACACAGAAATAGCACAGCTAAGAAATTGAAAATGTAGACTCTCTTGGGATCATAGAGACACAGAACTACAAACCAACAACAACCCTGTTGCACGTCCAGCATATGATGTGTCTTTGATGGAGGGGAGGGACGGGTCGCTAAGCTCTTTGCTTTCTTTTTTCTCTATCTTTCTTTCCACTTTCACCTCTTTTTTCTTGACAAGAAGGTTCAGCCGGGCACTCTTAACCGATAGAAGAGAGAGACCTAACACAGGTGCTAACATGGGGCAGACACCCGTCCCACATCATGTAGCCGTGCGGGTGGTGGTGGTGGGGGGGGGGAGGGGGAGAGTCCACCACCCTCCAGTCAATGGCCAGGAGATAGCACAAGCATGAGTTGGGACATCGAGTAGGTATACCAGACATGCCCCACCCAAGATAATGTCCTTCACTAACAATCTCAACCTGGATTCTGACCTAAAGATAGTATCCTTCAATGTCAAAGGGCTCAACCACCCCATTAAATGCAGCAAGATCTTAGACTACCTAGCTAACACTAAAGGAGATGTGATCCTGTACAAGAAACCAAACTATCCCTGGGGGATGCCAGGCTAGTGAAAGGTAATTGGATTTCACAAGTGGCTTGCTCACCGGCAGAAAGAAAGAAACGAGGGGTCATTACACTGTTATCTAAAAGATCCAATCTAACTCTAGAATCGCAATACCATGATGAAGAAGGTAGACTCTTGATAACACATCTGAGAAGGGGGGAGGAGCTTATCCACGTAGCTAACATATACGGCCCAAACACAGACGACCCTACTTTTTGGGAAGGGGTGTCACACAAGCTTGATAGCCTCCCACAGAACGACCTTATGGTGGTGGCGGGGGACTTTAATAGTCCTCTGGATCACATAATGGATAGGCAGTCATCCTGCCAATACCAGCCCACGAATGCACACATTATACTCAAGAATATCTGCTCCAAATTCAACCTTAAGGACCCATGGCGCCTCCAGCACCCGGACACTAGGGACTTTACATTCTACTCCAACCTGCACAACTCGAACAGCAGAATAGACTACATACTAATCACAGGACCCCACACACATCTAATAGAACACTCCGACATAGCGCCTAGATTAGTATCAGACCATTCATGTATCAGCCTAAAACTGAGCGGCTGTCATAACAAAGCCATACCCTGGAGGAGGCAGTTAAACAGCGACGTCCTAGCAGTTCCAGAGTACAAAAAAAAGATTGAGGAGGCCATAACGGAATACCTCAGACACAATGACTCACCAGGGACTAGCACTACCACCCTAAGGGACACATTGAAGGCAACCGTCAGAGGCACAATAATTGACATTAAATCCAAAATAAACAAAAACACAAACTTTCGGCTGACTCAGCTCGAGCAGGACATCAAAAGCCTAGAAACGGCCCATGCCAGGGCCACACATGATACCAAACTCCTAACAGACCTAACAAAAAAAAAGTATGAATATAACAAGATCCTGAGTGAGAGAGCCGGGTTGTGGTTTAATAAATACAAGGCCTTTAACCTCTGCGAAGCAAATAAAGCGGGGAAACTACTAGCCTCCTACCTGAAACATAAACATAACCAATTTACCATCTCATCCATCACAGACTCAAACAACAAAACCCACACAAGACACAAAGACATCCTCAAGACCTTTCAAGAGTTCCATCAGGAACTCTTTAAAAACGACCAGACCTTGGATCTGGAGGCACGCACAAAATACCTCACACGCACAAAATACCTCAAAAGACTCGGTCTTCCACAGCTAATCAGTGCAGAAGCACAGAGATTATGGTAAGAGATTAGCAACGCAGAGATTGAAATGGCGGTCAAATCAATGAAAGATAACAAAGCCCCCGGGCCGGATGGGTACACAGCCAACTTTTACAAGACCTTTCTAGAGCAGCTGAAACCTACCCTGTGCAGAGAGTGGGATGGTCTCACAATCTATGGCGGAAGCCAACATAATAGTCATCCCAAAGGAGGGTAAGGACAACTTGTCACCCAAGAACTACAGACCAATATCCCTTATTAATGTAGATTGCAAAACATATGCAAAAATCCTAGCAGCCAGACTAAATTCCGTCCTACCCAACCTAATAAGCAACTCCCAGGTGGGTTTCCTAAGGACCCGGATGTCTAACGACAACACCAGACTTCTCTGCCACATACTGGTGCATACGGCCAAAAAAGCAGGGCCAGCAGTAGCTATTACCCTTGATGCCGAGAAGGCCTTCGATAGAGTTTTATGGACCTTCTTGGAGCAATGCACGCAATCCTTCAAATTAGGAGAAGGATATATAAGGAAGGTGATGGCCCTGTATGGGGACCCAAGAGCCCGTATTGTCATTAAAGGGGTCACTCTCCGAACCACTTACGCTACAACGCGGCACTAGACAGGCCTGCCCACTGTCCCCCTCACTTTTTCTCCTGGCATTGGAACCCCTGATTACTGACATCAAGGTAAACACGAAAATAAAAGGGGTCGATATTAATGGCGTTGAAATAAAACTAGCAGCATACGCGAACGACATTCTAATTGTAACGGAGCAACCAAAGACCAAAATTGAGGCCCTGATAGACACCATAGAGGTATACTCCGGACACGCAGGATATAAGCTCAACAGGGACAAATCAGAATGCAAACCCTTGAACATCCACTGCACTAGGGACATCCTAGGGGGATAAGGCCTAGCCTGGCAAACAGGGTTTATCAAATATCTAGGTATACACTTTGGAAGCGACCTCATGAGCACACTAAACCACAATGAGAAACTACTGCTAGACAAAATAAAGAAACTCTTGGAGGCCTGGTCCCCGAAATTCATAACTTGGTGGGGCAGAATTGAAACGATCAAAATGATGATCACCCCAATGATTAACTACCTGATCAGCATGCTCCCACTCCTATTCACAGTTGACTTCCACCGTAAAGTAGACATCCTGATCACTGAATTCCTATGGCGAGGGAAGAAGGCACGGATAAGCATAAAAAATACCTAAGACTGGAGAAAAAACTGGGAGGGGTTAATCTAGCAGACTTCAGAATCTTCCAAACAGCATTTCTGGCAAAACAGGGGTCTTACTGGATATCACCACCTAATGGATACACACCGGTATGGCTACAAGTCGAGAGAGCCATACTGAACAATTTAAACCCAATAGCGCTGTTAACAGCTGATAAGCACCTTCACGCCTCCAGGTCCATTTTTAAAAACACAAAAACTGCCCTATTAAGAAAATGGAGAACAGCCTAAAGGGCTCGAAGTTGGAGTCACTCTCGGCCAATAGCAAGATCCGATATAAGGGGAAATGCCTAGCCTTAGACATATGGATAGAGAAAGGCATTTCCCACCCAGACCAACTAGAAGAAGGGGGACAGCCCAACACGTTTGCCGAACTAAAATCTACACATAACCTAGCAGACATTGAGCTCTACAACTTTCTGAAAATAAAAATAGCCTTATCCAAAGGTAAACTATCGCCCGCGAAACTGTCAATCTCACAGTACATGACAAAAATCAACAGACTAGGACACCAGGTATCACACCTCTACAAACTTCTACGCCCAAAAACCACCACACTGAACGATAAGACAATTAGCTATTGGGTAAAACAAAGCAATAACACACTTAATGAGCAAGAACTAGCTACATTATGGACCTCTACCGGACGCAATAAAATCTCCCCGGTACTTTCACAAACAAAATTCTGGCTACTTCATAAGGCTTTCTGGACCCCTGCACGCTTATTCTCACTAGGCCTCAGGGAAGATGCACTATGCTGGAACTGTAGCAAGGAAAAGGGGGACCTAGCACATCTTATTTATCATTGCCCAACACTCAAAACATTCTGGGACAAAATCTTAGGTTTCATAAATAGAGCACTGGGCTGCACGCTAGCATCTGAATTTTCCTCCCTCGACACCGCATTCATGACTATAGAACTAAGATCAGAGTAGGACAAAGACCTACTAGACCTGCTGTTGACCGCAGCGGTAAAAATTATCCTGGCCAATTGGAAAGACACAAGTAAGACCTCATACAAAGGCTGGGTCAACTGGGTTACGCACCTCAGAGGTGCGGATAACATCGCACTACAGAACTCATCCTGGAGGCCAGCAACCAGGGGGATGTGGAAATCACTCTACACGTACCTAGACTCTTACGAACCCCCATGAAACCATTTCCTATCGACGACACTCCCCCTGTTCTCCCCCCCCCTCGATGGGCGGTAGGGTGAGGGAGATGCAGAGCTACTACAATGGCCCTACGGGGGGATGGGTGGGCTACTTGGCTACCTCTCTCGCCACAAGCAAGCCAGTGGTGTGATGGCTTTGTCGCGCGACTATAAGTCTTATTAGTCTCATTTCTACAGAACCTTTCTTGTATCCTCTTCTCACCCCTTTTTTTCCTGCTGCTATCATCCTTTGCCTAATTTTTCAGCAAGTCAAGTCAGAGAGGATTAGCTAAACATATATTTCAAAGTGCCTGTAATCACTGCTCTACAAACTACGTTCGGCTAACCGTGTAACAGAAATGCTAATAATAATACCTTGAAATAAAAATGTAAAAAATGCGAGGCAGTGGCTCGCATCAGGATGGCTTCAAAGTCTTTGTAAGCTGGTGGGGACGATGTTTGTTGAAGGTGAATCATCTTTAGATAATTGAAAGAATCCAGGAAAAACAAAGGTCAAGAAATGGCCCAACCGGCACCAATACGCTTGTGGTTAATGGCATGGACGCGGTTCTACATACCTAAGGAGGACGTTTGTCGTCCTAGCCGAGCGCCTCTTGTGTAAATCACTGAGTCGGCAGCCAACTATCTTGCGTTTACATAGCTCTAAAAAGGAATAAAACTGCATCAGTGGGGGGGCTGGACCACAGTTTTGCAAGGAACTGTTTTTCCCATACCGGATTCAATTTCTTCGAGAATGCCGTCTGTAAACTGATTGCGCGTTCGTGTCTCCCGGCCAGCAGCACCGAGGCATCCCAGGGCAGCCTATTTATGACGACATCAGTATGCGCTTCATGAATGATCACGTGACCGCGTTGACTTGAAGCTAAATGTGTCAAAAAGTGTTATGGTGTCCCATTGGAGAAAACAAATTAAAGATGTAACCAACAGAAGAACTAAGCAGTTACATCTGCGGTCAACAGAGGATTATCATAATCTAAAAACTGTTGCTACACACGTTGTTATTTGTAGTCTGATCAGGGGTGTGTTAAAGTTGATAAATGTGGTGCAATATGGGATTTGTAGGCAATGAGGTTCATCATTTGCCCCATCCATCATAATATACGAAGCACAGTTTCTCTATCTGAAAAGGAAGTGTCTCTTGTTTTGAAATGGGAAGCCTGGGCTTTCTGTGTACTGTGGCATTTCTTTTGCCGAGCTATCACCAGAAAGAACAGGATCTGTTCTGTCAGAGAAAGTTGATGACAAAAAAGTTTGCAGAGTGAAAACAGTGGGCAAAGGAACTGTGTTAAAGGTTGTAAATTTCAGATGATTTGTTTAGCCCATCCAAGGCAGTATTAAATTTCACAATCAGCATGGCTTCTCTTTGCATCAATAATCTCTCCAGATCTCCACCTCGTGGATCCATCTTATTATGCGTTGGCGGTCTTCTTGGTAGGTTTTTCCAATATAAAGTTTAGGACATGGACACATAATCCCATAAACTACGTACTTTGTTTTACAGTTAGTAAAGGCATCATGTGTCCATTTGATATTTTTAAAGGAAAAAAGTGCTCCTTCAGTTGTTTGAGGGCAGCACACATAGGTGCCGCATTTATGGTGTCCAATGATCGGTGGTAGGCTCAATTGTGACCTTAATGTGCTCTTATTCAGTGGTTTGGGTACCGCTGCGTGAATAATTAGGTTGCCGACGCGTTTGTCCTTTTTAAGAGCAAACAAGGGTTTGCTGAAAGATGTATGTACCTTTTGAACCAAGTGCCAATTATGGTTGATCACCTTTTTGAGAAAGTTTGTGCGCGAGCAATAATCTGTCACACATACAAGACGTTCAGTGGTGTCTTTTCTGTTTTTCTGTAAAAGGGTTTCTCTTGGCATCCACCAAGCTTGTTTCATCGCATGTTTTAAGAGTTTTTTTGGGTAACCTCGCAACTTCAATTTCTCCAGCAAATTATTTGCATGGTATTCAGTTTTTATTGTACAGTTGCGTTTCACCCTGAGGAACTGTCGGAAGGGGAAATTATCATGCAAACTGTGTGGATGATGACTTGTGTAACGGAGGGATTTGCTTCTATCCGTTGATTATGCATGTAATGTTGTGCCGTGGGAAACATAAATCTCCACATCCAAAAATGTCATTTTGCAGTAACTGTAATTCAAACTGAATTTAATATCTGGTCAGCGTTCTTTCAACCAGGTCGTGAAATGTCAAGAGTTCAGTTGGTGCCCCGTTCCATATTAAGAAAATATCATCGATATAACGCACCCAGTTGGAAATCTGATCAGAAAAAGGGTTGTTGTTATAGACAAATCTTTCTTTGAATTTTGCCATGTATTAAACGGCCAATTCCGGCGCAAAGGGACAGTCCATGGCGGTCCCTTTTGTCTGGAAATAATAGTTACTGTCAAACTTTAAATAGTTCTTTTTCAATGCAAAACTAGCCAGTTGCATTATGAATTCGCTAGGGACCCTCACTGGTCTTGGTCTTAGTTCAAGAAAAGTTTCAATTGCGTTTAGGCCCTCTTCTTGCGGTATCTGGGTGTATAATGACACCACATCCAAAGTCACCAGTAGTTGGTTGCTAGGTGAAAATTCTTGGGCTTCAATTTTGTTTATAAAGTCTGTTGTGTCCTGAAGATAGGAAGGTACTTTATCCAAGAAGGGCTTTAAAAAGAAGTCCACATATTTTGAGATAGGCTCCAATATTGATCCACAAACGGACACGATGGGACGGCCCAGTGGATGGGTTTCATTTTTGTGAATCTTTGGAAGAACATATAACAAAGGGATCCTTGGGTATTTTCTGTTCAAAAAACCAAATTCCTTTTGTCTGATTATTCCTTGCTCCAAGGCATTTTTAAGGCGTGACGACAGTTCTTCCTGAATGTCTAATGTTGGATCCATCTCAATTTTCCGATTACATCGTGTATCCTGAATTTGTCTTAGGACCTCTGTATGATAGTCTGCGGTGCTCATCACCACTATTTAGCCACCTTTGTCGACCGGTTTTATTATTATAGAATTGTCAGATTTGATTGAAAATATTGCTTCCTTTTCAGCTTTTGCGAAATAGCAGATAAAACTGTCCGTTCAAAGGTTATTATGTCTTTTGGAACTTTATTCGCGCGTGGACAAAAGGTGGATTTCTCTCTAAATCCTGTTACTTCGGTGTTTTCCAGAAAGAAGGACTTCAACCTCACTTTTCTACAAAGTTCAATAACCTCGGTTTTCATTTTCACAAGGTCAGTTGCTTTTGTGGGAACAAAAGAGAGGCCCTTTTTGAGGATCGATTGTTCTGCATCTGAAAGGGAGCGATCTGATAGGTTAACATTTGTATCTCAAGCAGGCCCTCACTCGCTCCGAACCCATAGGCCCACCCAAAGCCTGTAGGTGGCTCGATAAAAATTGTACAAGGGCAAAGAGAGAGCCGTTGTCCTTTCTTAAATGTATTCCCAGCAATAGAAGCAGAATTAAAAGGTGCAGATTGGCCTATAAATCAGCAGTTGTAACTAGGAAACTGCAAATTAAGGAGGAGCAATGGTCAGACCTAGTAGAGGCTAGTGCCTCCAATGATAGCACCATGTTTTGGCGGTCTTAAACCATACCTTCTTTAAGGATCATCTGCTCTCAGAACAGGTGGTTTCTCTGCCGGCACAAGCTTGGATAAACTCCACCTCTGATTCGGCTACACTTATTTTTCAGTGGCCAGAATTCAAAGAGGCCATACTGGTGCTCCCTCAGGGTAAAGCCCTTGTTGCGAATGGTGTTCCGGATGACTTGCTAAAATCGTTGGTGGATCTACGGTGCCCTGTTCTAACATTACATATAAATACGGTTATCAGAGCCCCGCCCCTAGAGGCCTTGAAGTGTTCTGTAATAAATCCCTATTTTTTTTTTTTAACAAAGGGTAAAGGCAAGACCCTGAATGCTACAGACCAATATCGTTAATCGATATTTAGGTGAAGATAAAAGGGAAAAGTAATTTTGGAGAGGCTTTCCAATTGGGCCAATGAGAAAGGGATCCTCTATGACCTGCAAAAAGGTTTTAGATCAGGGTGTGGCACAGTTGAACAAAATCTAAATATGTTACTTTTGGCCCAGAAGTACACAAGGGCTAAGGGGGGCTAGGTCCATTTGGCCTTCACGGATATCAGCTCAGCCATTGACTATGTCAATAAAAACAGGCTATGGGCTGAGCTGGGGTCCCTGGGTGTGGATCCGACTCACACAAATGTTTATGAGAGATTTACAAAGATATCTCACTGGGGTGTTTAGATTTGGTCAAGATGGGGAATGTACTTAGCCCTTTAAAATAAAATAAATAAAGGTGTATTCTTGCTCCTCTTTTATTTATAATGTACATTAATCACTTAGAGGAGGTTTTAGTTGATATTGAAGCGGACGTCCCTAAAGCAGGGGGAAGAGCTATACCAGTTCTATTATACGCCAACGATGCAGTTTTGTTATATTCTTAGAGCCTGACGTAGCGGGCTCTACCGGCTATGAAAGGCCCAGTCCAGCGTTTATTAAAAAGGGAGTGGGCCTTTAATGGCCGGTAAAGCCTGCTACGGAGGGCTCTAGGGCTATTAGAACATTCTGCCCTTAGAGGGCAGAATGTTCTAATTTGAAAAACAAAGGCCTCACGGAGCCCAAGGGGACTAAAATCCCCTCGGGCTGTGAGGCCTTTTGTTCACAGAAAAACAGCTGTGAACAAACATTGGAATGTTGGAACTCTGGGCTTCTACCGGCTATTAGAAGCCCGGAGCACACCATTGTTTTCAATGGAGCTCCCAACATTCCAATGTTTTATTTGCCCGTACGGCAAGGAGCCTGCAACGTTTGGTAGATGCATTTGCCGATTTTATGTGTACTCTGGACCTATCCACATAATGGGATAATTGTTTGAGTTGCCTTAGGACTTCACATTTACCTATAGCTCTATGTTCAGTATCCAGTATGGAAATTACAACTTCTAAGTCTAGCCCTTTTGCTTTTCTTATCCTCACTTAAGTGGTTGTTTTGTGTGCAAAGAGCTATCCTCTTATAAGAGCCTTTGCTGCATCCCACACTGTAACCAAGGCTTACCTTCTGTTAAATCTTCCTACAGATAATTCTCTAATGCTTCAAACATGCTTGTTCTAAGGACTGGGTTACGAACAGAAAACTCATTCATTTTTCACTTCTGGGACATGATTGGGTGGGCCAGGATGCTATCTAGTGACAGCATCACTGGTGCATGGTCACACTCAAGTGAGCTTCTTCATTCACTGAACATGTGAGATCCCTAAATCTAAACTGTGACCCAACCTTAAGCAGTACATCCTTGGAAGAAACTGAAGAAAAATCTATACCGATACATTCACACAAGAATTTCCACACAGTGATCTTTGCCAATTTCCAGCCTCTCTCAAAAAATGGCCTTTTATTACTCACAAGCCCAACCCAAGAAGGGTAACTAAAAAGTCACAGAGGATCTGCCCATTGAAAAGCAAGGACGATTGGGAATAAAACTCAGCTGCTAACAGACACCAAGATTTTTTTCTTGCATTCTCAGTATTACAAGTTAACCAGCATGAAGTCAAAAAGAGCAAATAAACATCGGTTATCTACAAAGTAAGCACCTGCCCTTTCAAAGACTGTTGAAGCCATATAATCACCATTTTCTGTAATTAAATGGATTCTGTAGGGAGACAAAATATCACTGACCCACTGGTACCATTAAACTACAATGCCTATCACCCCTCCACAAGCTTAGCCCTGTACAATAGGACAGCATCAATAAAAAAACTCGGCTTGCTTAAAAAATGATGTGCCCTTCAACGTAGCCATGCAAACCGAAGGTCTTTTGGGTCTCTCTAGGTCCCGTCCCATTCATTGCAGACCTAATCAATGCCTCCCTCTCCTTTAGAGTTCTCTGATAAACTCTGAAAATGCCAGTCATATACCTAGGCCCAGCCGCCACCTCCTACCTACATCACAGCATATTCCAGATCAGCGGCTTTCATAGCAGGAAGCACCAGCCAAGTCAGCAGAAGTCAATGTAATCCAGCTAAAGGTACCGGACAGCCAAAGCTTGCATATGTTGGACCACTTAACAACCTCCCAGGAATGAGCAGTTCCATTGAATATTCTCACGGTCTTTAAACTCCACAGTGAGGCTCCAAGCAGGAGGCCTCTGCTAAGCTCAAGGCCCTTGTATATGTTAGGCCGTCTAATTTTAGGGGCCTCTCATCAAATACATTTCTCTGGACTTGTAGGTGATTTCTGCCTTTTACTTGTTCACTTAAACAACAAGTGACGTGAAGTATGAAAAGTCATTGATCTTCCTGGTCCTCCTCATTCCTCCAGGATATTAACTTCATACAATAAGTATTGAATCTTCACTGTCAATTCTAGGACAGATGAATACTATGACTGGACTGGCTCTCAGTGTGACAAAGCATAGAGGGACCACGCCCTGCCATATATCAAGCCTGGCAGTCGAATCCAGATCAGGTCCTAATTATCACAACACAGGTCTACCCTGCACCAGATTCACTGTGGCATCAAGGAAAGAGCTAAACGGGGGGAAAGGCGATAGAAGTACAAGCGACAAACACAGAGAGACACAGTCTTCTCTTTCACTTCACAAACCCCTGGGAATGCCCTTCTAGGCCTTTACTGTTTAAAGTTTCAATGTAAGGCACAGAGACACATTACAGAACTGAAAACAGGTAATGCAATTGGTAAGCATATACAACATATGAATACAATAAGTGAAACGTTGCTTACTGGCTTCTTGCAATGGCTGTAACTATCCCAAGGTAACACCAGGATACCAACCCACGAACCGAAAGGACTGGGAGAATTCAATATAAGCAACAGAGAAACAAACCACCAAACTCTAGTGCAAAGCATGGTGTTTAAGCCAAGGATCTGAGAAGGGGAAAACATTGTGGGATGCTTAAATGGGTTTGGTCTGTACGTGGGAGCAACGAGAGCATTTAACATTGAAAGTTACTGGGTGAAGTGTTATTGGAGCCAGTGCAACATGTGGTGATATTTTCACTTGTGACCCAGAAGTGCAGATGATGAAATGCAAGTGGTTCCTGTTGGCGCTGTGCTGGCCACCCTCAGCAGTCACAGACAGGGCCAGACAGTCACAAGTCATTCCTTGCTCCACACAGCTTTTTGCAGTGTTGAAACCTTATTCCACACGATGTGTGTATCTATCACAAAGCCTGACGGACTCCTCATTTGCAACATAACCTCAGAATTAGAGAATGGTAACAGCGCATGACAGCACATTTTCAACTAGTTTGGAAGGGAGTCATGTATTGCAAGAGTTTCTGTCCGCCAATTTAAAATCTTTATTAACTCATCTTAAACTGTGGTAAAAAACAATCCATCTGCAACAGTCCCCAAAGTTTCACAGGGACTTTAAAAAACTGAACATGGACACAGCATCTTCGGAGGCAGTGCCTGGCTAGGGCCTGTGGCTGCACCCTCTCCTCCCACCCCCAGCTGGGTGTGAATGTGTGAGCTGAGAACTGCTGCACAGCAAGTGCGAGGCCCGAGAGACCTGGTAGGGACCACATTCTGAGGAGACAGTAAGGCCTGGATGCCCACGCCCAGTGGTGCTCACATTTTGCCAGTCTAGGCTGCTGCTCCCCCAGCAGCGATGGGCGAGCCTGACGCGCTGTCATTGGACGGCCAGGGGGGGGGGGGGGGGGGGGCTTCCAGGTTCCATAGAAGGAGACCCTGATATACTGGGAAGGTCAATGACATTTTTTATCCAAGACTTTACTGTTGAGTTAACCTGCTGCATCTCCTGGCTATTCACTAGAACTTTCATGGGGACGGGGTGAGGGCCCAGATTTCCGATGACTCGGCTGCACGGAGTTGGCGGATTGGTTCTAGTAAGAATGCTTCTGCCCCCATATGTCTCTTAGACTACCATCCATGGGTGAAGCAGGACTCTGCAGCCACAGCTGTTTGGGGAAAATCCCACTGAACTCCTGGTGCCACTTATCCCATCACGTGCACCACTCCGTGCTAGGTAAAGAAAGATTGCATGGGCAAATGGAAGGGAATGCTCGCACAATGCAGAGACTCTCTACAGACCCACCACGTCTGATGCCACATTCTCCGTTGCCGCATGACAGCACAGGGCATCCCGATAGCGCCTATTTTAGACCCCCCCCCGCGCAGTTGGATCTGGAAAAGAGAACACCCTCTGACAAGATGGATAAAATACTGGCGGCCATATCGGAGTCTCTTTTCACCGATGGTACAGCGATCCTTCAGGAAAATCAACAAAATGTTTCAGAAAAAGCCCACACGACTACCCAAGCCATAAAGGAACTACGACCAAATACTCAAAACATCGCAGGACAAACGCATTTGACCCTGGAACAGCTTTGTATAGAGGAGAGTAAACTGGATGATGCGCAAGACTGATCCCGCCATAATAACATTCGGATTATGGGCCTACCGGGGGGGCACAGAGGGGTCTGACCCGATCTCTTTCCTGGAACGCGGGATACAACAGGATAATGAGCTCACTACACTCCCTGTATTTTGCGATCAAACATGCACACAGGGTCCCGCATCAGCACCCTCAACCTCGGGCTACGCCTGGACCCATGGTGGTGATACTACTTAACTATCAAGACCAGGGCGCAAACATAGAAGTTGCCTGAAAAATTTTCTGGCGAGTTTATGACTGAGCATTACCTGATACAGCAGGGCATACTTAATCCCTGTATTTTGCAGACTATGTTTAATCAGGAGTAACTCGTGTCAGGCAGCCTGTACTATTAAGGCGAGATGAGGGTTTATTGATATGCTGTTGTCATCATGCCACTACCTGGATAGGCAAAGATACAGTGTCTTGATCTTTATAATTACAGGCAGGCAATTATTGGGCATGTGCCTGTGAAAACTAGAAAAACTAGTCTCCTAAAATACTCATGGGGTGCACACGATAATCAGGAGTGGTCCCCTCAGGGGAAGAAAAGAAAAAGAGGATCAATATAAGATAGCAACAATTTGCTGTATAGGTGCTGGCAGGACTAGATGTGGGTTATTAATTAGCTGAGCGTGAGGAAAGAATTCGGGGAAAGCAAGGGCAAAAAGGAAGGTAGCATAGGTGTGCCAATCTTTAAAATGCTATATCTCCAGAATGATACGATGTATATAGATTGTTAAATCTATTCTAGAATCTGGGCAACGAGCATCAGGCATTAGGGCATATCTTAAGAACCTACAAGGAATGTACAGATCCTTGTATTCTTATAAGGCTTAGGGAATTGCGATACAGGGTCCCAAAATTGGATGGTTTTATAAACTGTTCAAGATCAGCAACAGTCTTTTAAGGGGAACAACCTTTACAACGCAACTTTTACAACGCACTACCATTACAACGAAACTGTTACAACGCGAGTGCATTGACAACGCAGGACATTACAACGCAAGTCTTTACATCGACTTGCACTAGATGGCGTGCTAACATTAAAAATAGTGTAGTTTACTATCCCAACACCTTCCCTACTGTTACGTGGACTGGAGTTGGAATAGTAAATTACACTTTTTTAATGTTAGCACGCCATCTAGTGCAAGTCGATGTAAAGACTTGCGTTGTAATGTCCTGCGTTGTCAATGCACTCGCGTTGTAAAACTTTCGTTGTAACAGCATACGTTGTAACGTCATACATCCTCTTTTAATGACCACAATCACTTCTTTGACCCACAGATTAACAACCCAATAGATTTCTCAGGATAGTTCACAACCACTTGGGTGCAGATTCTGGTGGCTCAAATGCAGTTTTACTTCTTCACGACGTCCTCAAGGATGAACTCTGTCAACTCAACCTTGCTCTTGGTTTTCAAATCAGGGCAGCGCCTCTCCTTCGGAGGCAGCCCATCTAATCTATACAGTAGAGCACCGCAAAAGTTTGTCTCTGTGTCCTAGGTTAGCTTTTAGCTATATAGGAAATGGCAACGTCTGGAGTTTTTACTCTGGTCAAACATCTCCCTCTCTAGATAGTGCTGCAGAACCTTTTCGTAAATCCAGGCGCAAACAAGGGTTCGGCTTTTAATTACTATTTGTTATTCAGTTCAGGAGGTACTAGTTCAAAGCAACAGCCAAACCTGTTCCAATTTCATATATATATTTTCAGGCCATGGGGTGCAGGGCACATCCTCGTAACTCAAGATAGGGTTTAACTAGATAGTCAGAGGGGATGTGGACTGTACAGAGTCTAGACTCTAGTATCTGTACTCCTGAGGCACAGCCGGGAGCTTTGCTAGAAATCGGATCGTTTTAAATACTTATGTAAATTGTTTTTTAAAACTTGCGTACTTCTCCCTTACCTGTTAGACTGGTTGGGGCATCTATCCTGCACCTAATTACCCGCGCAGCCGATCTGAACGCTGCCACGGGGTAGGGAACTCGCAAGCACCGCCATCAGCGACAGAGCCAGTTCACAGGCCACGCCCACTTTTCCAGGCCACGCACCTTACGTCCTCTTTCTGCATAAAACTATGCACAGTACTCGGACGCGCAGCGGACGGGCGCAGCGGGCGCGCCGTCAGCGCGCTGAAGGCGCGCCAAAGGCAAGCCCGTCTGGGCCCGTCCGGGCCCAGCCGGACCCAGGTCCAGGAACCCTGCCGGATTTGCTGCAGGATCGCCTGGTGTACACAAGTGACATGCTTCGGGCCCTTCACCAGAAAAAAACTCAGGACTGTCACTATGTCCATGCCGAAGGTAAACCCTTTGTCAATTGCGCACGATGTAACTCAGTCGAATACGGCCTGGGAAAGCCGGGACTACAGATGGGCCTCCTTAACTGCCGCTCCCTCCCTAAGCATGCGCACGAAATCAATTTGCTGATACAGGATTATGGCCTGGTCGCTCTGTTTCTCACAGAAACCTGGCTCTCCACCAGCACGGACTCGGACATTGTCAATGCCCTACCCCCAGGCTATCTCATTCAAACCTTACATAGACCTAAAGGGAGAGGAGGAGGGCTGGCAATCATCTACAGAGAACATCTTGCCTGTAGGATTAGCAATGCCAACATTGAAGACTGCGAAAGCTGCTACTTTGCCCTTCAAATTTCCCCGGCACACTCCCTCTCAGGACTGTTGCTCTACCGCCCTCCGGGGACACCAGGGAATTTCCTCAACGCCCTCACTGACACGGCGTCACAATCAGTCTCCTCCGCCTCGAACTTTCTCGTTGTGGGCGATCTCAACCTTCACCTTAATGACCCCACAGATTCCTCAGCTTCGGATCTTCTTCAGGACCTTAGGTCTTTCAATATCTGACTGATCAACAACGAACCTACCCATGACAAGGGTCACCTTTTGGACCCCGTCCTGACCAACATCAGGGATATCACCTCGGGTCCCCCCATCCCTCTCCCTTGGTCAGATCACTTCCTTGTTCCCTTTTTCTGGCACCTTCCCATTGCACTTCCCCAACCCCCCAAAATCCGAGTGACAGACAGACGTTGGCACAAGCTCGAACCGGTGGAATGGGCCAGTCTGCTCTCAGATTCTATACCTATCCTCTCCACGGACCCGGTCACGGCCGACGAACAGTTCAATTTTTGGCTCACATCCTCACTAGATAAACTCCTCCCCAATACTATCACCCTTAAACATACCAAAAGAGTGACTCCTGCCCCCTGGTACACTCTAGGACTCAAATCCCTTCGACAGGAATGTAAGAGAACAGAACGCTCCTGGAGAAAGGATAAATCTAACGAAAAAAAGGCTGCCTATCACACCGCCTTACAAAACTATAAAATCACCCTCCGCAATACCAAAACTCTATCCTTCCAAGAAAGAATAGAACAATCCGCTAGCTCCAGTAAGGAATCTTTCACCATCTTAAACGAACTCCTTAAAATCCCGGACCCGAGACCGAGAGACCCCCCAGACCCCAAAGTTGATGAGGAAAAGTGCTACAAGTTAGCGAATTTCTTCAAGGAGAAAATCAAAAAAATCCGCGACTCCATTCCATCCATAAGTTCGAGCGAGGAAAAAGAAGCCTACAACTCTCTTACCCCCCCATGTCTCACTTCCTGGGGACAAGTGACGGCAGAAGAGGTCAAAGATACGCTGAACATCATTAAAAGCGGGTCTCCCAGGGATCCGGCACCCTTACGTATTCTCAAAAAGGTAGCACCTACGATCGCTCCCCCCCTTACCCACCTTATTAACGCCTCCCTTCAATAAGGAGTCGTCCCCCCCAGCTGGAAGGCGGCAGTCGTCAAGGCACTTTTAAAAAAACCTTCCCTTGACCCTGCCGACCTAGCAAATTATAGACCAATTTCCCTTCTCCCGGGAACTAGCAAGATCGCGGAAAAGCTCGTGAACAGAAAACTTTCACAATTTCTGGAGAACAACAACTGTCTAAAAAGCTCGCAGACGGGATTTCGCCCCGGGCAGGGCACCGACATCGCCCTCCTCATGGCGGTGGAAGAGGCCAGAGCACTCTTAGACGAAGGAGGATCAGTGGCAGTGATCCTCCTCGACCCGAGTGCGGCCTTCGACACCGTCAATCACCAGCTTCTTATCCAACGACTCAGGAGTGTCGGTGTTGAAGGAACTGCCCTGTCCTGGCTATCGTCCTTTCTGAGTCAACGGTCCTTTCAAATCTGGGAGAATAACACCCGCTCCTCCGACACCCCCCTCCAATGTGGCGTGCCTCAGGGCTCCTCCCTTAGCCCCACATTATTTAACATCTACATGTCCCCATTGGAGGAGGTTGTTACTCCGTTCGGGGTGAGCATCGTTAGTTATGCTGACGACACACAGTTAGTGGTGTCCCTTTCACATCCCAGACAACAACCTGCGGACCTGTACAACTGTCTGACACAGATACAAGGATGGATGAACAGATCGTCTCTGAAACTTAACGGTTCAAAGACTGACATTCTCCTCCTTGGTCAGAAGGGACCCTCTCCACTTCAAAACATCTGGCCACCCAGTTTAGGCCCGCTCCCAGACCCCAAACCAGAGGTAAAAAGCCTGGGTGTTTGGCTTGATAAGGACCTCTCATTTGTAACACAAGCAAAAAAGGTAGCCGGGACGTGCTTTGGGCTGCTCAGGTCAATTCGAAAGATCTTGCCCCTGCTCCCCCACAAATCCCAGAAACTGTTGATTCAAGGCCTGATTCTCTCCAGGCTCGACTTTAGTAATTCCATCTACTTAGGGGCCCCAGAGGCAACCATGAACAAACTACAAAGGGTCCAAAATGCAGCTGCCCGGATCCTCACTAACACCCCTGCCAGAGCTTCGGTCAAACCAGCTCTGAAGCGTCTCCACTGGCTCCCGGTGAGAGAACGTGTGATGTTCAAGGCCCTCTGCCTGGCACATAGACTGCTTCAAAACAATGGCCCCCCAAGCCTGGAAAAATTTATCAAACCCTACAAAGCCCCTAGATCCCTCCGCTCCGACCAGGAACATCTTATCGTCACTCCCAGAGTGAAGAAGGCACGAACAGGAGGAAGACGCTTCTCGGTTCACACTGCACGCCTCTGGAACGCCCTACCTCACCTTCTGAGAACTGAACCTAATTACCTACGGTTCAGGAAGCAATTGAAAACCCACCTTTTCCCCTAACCGACTTCCCTCCCTGCCCCCGCTGACTCCCCAGTTGTACTGATCCTAGCGCTGGGATACTTACGGGTGACTACGCGTTCTATAAAAATAAAATAATAATAATAATAATAATAGACTTCCCTAGCAGGGTTTCGCCAGTGTCCAGTTACTAACAAAATGTGGATGTTTTACATGGCTGTCAACAATGAAGCTTGGGCTCTACCTATTAGGGCCTGCAGCTGTATAACCCCCAACTCAAGTCATTGGTCATTACTGCCCCCTCATCCTAGTCCACAAGGAGACAGGCAATAGGGGGGCGGAACAGATGTTTAAATCAGCTGTACAGGGGTATTTAACAGCAATCCAAACAAACCCATCTCTCATAACTGGGGTTCTTGTCAACCACAGAGAGTTTGTGGTGTGATATTTTGAGTTGGTGTGTGTGGGACCATGAATGGAATGACTAGTGCCCCTAGAGGACACTCACTAAGTTTGACTCTGCTCTCTGTGAGTGTCCTCAGTTCCTGGGACCCTACCCCAAACCTGTAGCTATTTAGTGGGTAGAGAGAAAATTGCCATCTCTTCCCTGATAAACCAGTGTTTCCTGCACTACACTGAGACCCGTCCTTCCTGTGTTGCACTGACTGTCGACTAGAAATCTGAAAAGGATTGTTTATACTGTTTGACAAGCGTTCGCAAGGCACCTTGACTGATTCTTGCTAATCTGGCCACTAGCAGGTTGCCCAACAAGCATTTACAATGCAATGGTCTCGGCATTGGTAAAGTTAGAGCTATTGGCATTGCTCATGACATTATTTTTGTTTATGTTTTTGTTTTTAAAACATTTAAAGAAACGGCATTGTCACGAGCAATGCCAATAGCTCTAACTCTAACAATGCCGAGACCATTGCATTGTAAATGCTTTTTGTTTTCTTTCATTGTTACTATGTATTTGCCTTTATGGTGTCTAGTTTTTACTTTCGTAATTTTTGTTCCTGGGTCTTGAAGATCGGATTCAGGCTCTATGATTGGACATTATAAATAAAAAGAAACTAAACGCTGAACCATTTGTGTGTTGCCTGAGAGTCAAACTACCAGTTCCCGGTCAGAAACCTCTGTGGTATTTAAATGACTTTCGGAAAAAATGTCTGATGCTCAAAAGAACCTACGCCAACAGGGTAAACGTGTCCCCTCCACACGGAACGGTGACAACATTAACACTGGGCATTCATGGGTCACCAGCATTTTAAAACAGAGTTATTTCCCATCTCAGTGTTACTCATTTCATCTACTTTAAATGAGTGAAAGGCTGACACAACGCACTACTGTGATGTGATTACGGAACCGGCAGATTTCTGCAGTGGTGACTCAACCCACTGAGCTGTCTTGCCAGCTAAAATGTTAACTTTCTCGTACATTCCTGCCAAAGAGAAGACCTCCCCCTGTGGAGTTTTAGACATTTTAAATGTAAAAGATGTTGACTGAAAGAATAGGCACATAGGTGGCCTTACAAACTGTGCCTGGCCGAAGGTGAACCGCTTCTGGGCGCTACTGAGTGGATTAATGCTCTAGAACGGTGACAAAACTTCAGCACTGAAATCGTACGTGCGAGGCTCATCACACCCAGTCAGTGCGCATCAGACCCGGTTCGATCAAGAACAGCGTTGTGCTGCGTCATGTTATGGCAATGAACGACTATATTATGTCCCTCCCATAAACGGCCTATCTCTAGCATGTCTCACTCTTTCAGGCGAGCACACATTGTACTTGCGAAATGGACGATGCCAGGCGTTGCTTTGTCAATCAAAGAAACACTCTCTTCGATAGTCACCGACCACTGGTGTATCTCTTCCCACCGATGCAGTGCACGAGTTATGATACCGTGCAACCTCAAGGATATGGGCACAAGGAAAGGCTAAAAACCTATAAAAGCCCGTGGCACGTGACGTTAATGGTCGATGCCACCGGCTCCGCTCCAGCGAGCGCGCGAGCAGCTGGAAGCAGACCTGTCACTCCTGGCAGGTAAGTGCACACCTCCTGCCTGAGCGCTTTTGTTCCTTCCTCCCACGCGCACGTCTCCGCACAGAGCAGCATGAATGTAGCAGGCCAACAAAGCCGCCAATAGAGCACCCTCTGCCGCGAAGCCGATGACTGCATTCAGAAGCAAGGAGAAGCGCTCGTGAAATGGAGGCGCTCATTCCACAACCCGGGCGCCAATTACTCACTCAAGTGGATGCGTGGATTGTTTGAAGCCTCACATCGTCTACATCCATACCCGACCACATGAAATGGCTCCTACGGCTCTCCACAAAGGTCTCTTCTGTGAAGACCCTGCCCTCCACAGCTCAGGAGGATACCAGAGCAGCAGCCAACACGGGAGCCACGAGCAGGGGGAGAGGACGCCATGAACACCGCCGCCTTTCTCCGAGGTCAAGAAGAAATGCCTCGGAGAAAGGCAGCGGCATTTTCGGATTCGGGGGCGTGTTTGTCTTTTCTCTCCTCCAGCCATTGGCTGGAGGAGAGAATGAGACTTCTTGCAAAAAACACGCCCCCCGATCCGAAAAGGACGGGGCCTGATCGGAATGACTGACCTCTTCTCCAATGGCTGGCCAGCATTCAAGAGGCCAGCCAATGGAGAACAGGTGAGAAGAGGGGAGGGTTCAAGCCCCTCTTCTCCAAGTCATTAAATCTCTCGACTTCCGGTTCTGCCTTCGGCAGACCCGATGGTCCCGAGACCTAAAAAGGCCAGGAAAGAAAGCGTAAGACTCAATTTGCAGAATTTAATTAGAACTAATTCTATGCTTACTATTTTTCACGAACAACAATGGTGGAAACATTCTTGAGTTCTATTACCCAACACATAATACATCAAAAATGGATTACATCAGTAAATGAATGAAATGTAGTAGAGCAAGGCAAGAAAAACATAAGATGCTAATTTTCTATGAAACCACAAACACTCAAATGTCAAACACCATCTCCAAAGGGAAACCTTCTCTAGCATACAACTTCCAAAAATGCTATCACTAAGTTAGTGATGACTTTCCCAACCATTCTGCCTCCTCACCAATTAGCAAACTATCAACCAAGATAATTGCTTGAACATGCTGGTAAAATAGTAAAAGGCCCCATAAGATTGATGCCTCACATTTTCCACCGACCTTCTGACAAAACAAAATGGCAGTTCTACATTACCATGGGTTTTATCATCTTGATACTTCCTCAATACCTACTCTACTTCCACTTCCATGAAGGCCACGAAAACCGATCTCTCATTGATTAATTAGCCGAGATTCCCAAACAATTGTTGCAGCCCAATTTACTAATGTACTTCGTTACACCAATATGAGGAATGATATCTCAACTCTTACAAACAACTATTACATTTATCTAAGCCAATTCGCTTTTAACCTTGGAAAAACAACACTATTATGCTTTCAGAAACTTCTCTTCTGCCCAAACTTTCCCAAAAAACATTGGCCCGTTTTAAAATGTCATCGTTAAGGGATAGAGATCCATACCATCATCGTGTGTACACCGACCCGGAGCCTTCAAATAAGCATGGGAAAGATGTGACAAAAACAATATTAAATGCCAGGACATTAAAAGCTTGTACCCACAATTATATATGTATATATATTAAATACAACCACACTTCTGCATCCACCTACATAAATTAATTTGCACTCATCCTGTTAAGAATGCCCACAGATCACAGTACTGCCTGCTCTCAAATCTCCCAAAGTCTTGTGCAACAACTCACACAATGCTCACTATCACCAGTTCATGTTAGCTATTTTGATCTAGCTAGTCTAAACCCTCACACATACACAATGCACAAGCAGTGAAACAAAGATAAAAAGAACATTTCGATGAGCCTGTAAAATAAACTCGCTTTAGCACAATAAAGTCTCACTGAGAGTTTGACTGTCACAAGAGCAAGCAGCATGTTGCATATTCTCAACGTGCTGTATTTTTATGCACGCATTTAATTGAACCACTACACGAAAATATCAGCATTAAGATATATGTTGAGACATTGATCGGCTTACAGGTGGAAGCAATAGCATTATTATGTATATGCAGTGTTTACTGCCACATGCATTCGGTATGCTTTTCTCCTGACTGAATACTCCTCGTTTCATTGACTTGGAAGAGATAAGACACAATAAACCTGTCAGGATACAAAACTGCCGCTTGCATATTATACACAAATCTTAGCAGCATGTGATTAACCTAATGTTCAATCTTATTGGTCAGATTACCAAAATATTAGGCCTTAGAATAAAATGAAAAATACATCCACTTTTATTATGAAATTGCTAAACATTTTCTTGCTATATACCCGCACATGTTTAAATCCGTAAAAGACACCCGAATCTTGAGTGTCACATGACCATTATACCTAAAACCTTTTACCATTTACATGTGCAGTTTGAGGATAACCACAATATTTTACTCCTAGGTTCTTTACGCTGGACTGAAAAAGTTAGTTATATCAGAACTCCAAAATACCTCCCTCATGTTTTTCAGGTTTCACAAATAAAATGTCCTACTGATTTGTAAATTCTCCACATTCCTGCCAATATCATTAACTACAGTTGAACTGTTGACAATGTCAGTCTCAGGATAAATTAATATGCAAGCATTGACTCAATTCAGTGCTAGATGTGTAAAGCACCAACCACTAAAACATTCAGTCCAAGGGTTTCCCAGTTCTGTATCCATGCGATATCGTTCTGTATCCTCCTGTGCAAGAGTTGAAAGACTAGACTGCTTTGTCGAAACCAATCAATTCTCGATGTGAGGTGTTCTGTATTCTTGAATAAATGCAGTACTTTTGTGCAACTACTCTCTAACCCGAATAAAAACTAAACTGAAAGAAAAAAAGGTCTTTTGAGCTTAAATGTTCTTCCTCGGACAAATAATTAATATATATTCAATACCCAACCCTTCTTAATTTTTGTGCTAAGGAAGTTTCAGCAGTTGATTTAAGGAAGAAAGTAGCATGTTGATAAATGTGTTAATCATGGAGACCAAAGTCCTTTTAATTGTCATCTCACAATGCTACTGATGTCTATGTGTGTGATGCCAAGGCTGTTGAGATCAGAGAGGTCTGTGCGGTCCCTTGTGAATTCCTCGAAATGAACACAAAAAGAATGGAGCCTCAGACGAGTGTATACTAGCTGCAAGAGCACAGGCTTTTTCAAACCTAGTCTTCTCCGGCTTCAGCCCCATCAGCTTCAGCTCTTTCCAAATAATAGACTGGGCCGTTAGCTTGTGTCAGAGAGAAGTTCAGGGTGCTCCTCCCAGAACAGCTCGCCTATAATATCACAGTGTAGTGGCACAGTTTGGCTTCTGCTTCGTGTCACCTGCACCTCCTTTTCCTCAGCGTCCTGCGGCGTTTTTATCTTTTTCACAGTGACTTCATTAACCTGCGGGGTAGTAAAAGCACAAACTCACGTTTCAAATCCTGAGCGTTCATTTTTCACAAAACGGGTGTTATCAGTGTTCGTAAAGATCAAAAGACAGTGGTAGATTTAGAAACTCACTTAAGCACTACTTTGCCATTTACAACTGAGAATAGTTAATATCTATAACTAACCAGGTGCACAAGTGTAGTACATATACATGGAACATGCAAAAGCCTTAGCAATCGTACTAATCATTTAGTCAGTGTCTGATGACGTAATAACCCCATGAAGTTTGACTAAAACCAAACATTCAAGCATTTCTTTCTACATCATACAATATGTCACCATTTTGAATTGCTTTAATCGAGAAGATTCATTCCAAATTTTAAGGTCCCCTCTACCTCATCCCGTCTGTATTCTCTGATGATCCAAACAAAAGGGATGAAAAACACAGTATCAGGATAGAGGACATATTCTCCAGTGATCAGAGCCAGAGATGAGTCCATAGAAGCAATGAACGTCAGACCCTACAAAATTAGTTTCCACTCCTCAACTTTAATCACGCCTGGAAAGGGTTTGTTTCGTAGATAGAATCACTTCCTTAGGAGTCTTGCTGCTTGCTCTGGAATCTTGGAGCCAACTTGTTTCCGGTCAATGTCCCGTTTCAGTGTCGCTCCACATCCAACTCTTCTACTACACGACTTCCAGTTTAAATCACGATTTCACTTGCATGCTCCTTGCCTATTCCCTGGATCCAACTTCTCCATGTGTTTGCAGGATTTCTTAAGTAATCAATTTAAAATCGGAATTACATAGTTCTATTGGTTAATACCTTATATGTTCCCTACTCATATTTGACCCAGGCTTTCGATAATAAGTTTTCTTTCTTTTCCACTTAGTATTATTTGTTCACGTGTGTTTTTTTCCCTATTGTCAATGAAAACTCACGATCCTCAATTATATTTCTGTTATGCTGTTTGGATAAGTGGATTTTTTTTTCTATCACTGATGGGTCAACACCTTACACGTGTACATTGTATAGCCCTAATAATGTCAGATAAAGATTACTTTTTAGGCTTCGCCTGCACAGGGCATGTGAAATCTATTGTTTTTAATATAAACTTAAGAGACTTACATCCCACTTCCTCTCTTTCCTGGCTTCTCACTGGTTCCAGTGCGAACAACTTACCTTTCCTCCATTGCTATTGGCTGTAATATATTTTCCTGCATTTACCAATGCTTGTTCCTCGTCTGCTTCTCTTATCAGTTTCCCACCGCGGAAATAACTGTTAAAATCCGCTTTGGTGGAACTATATTTTTATAAAGTTTTGCCTTTTACTCTTGGAGCATATTTATATATCAATTTATCACCCGGGGAGATCACGTGGTTTGCACAGAATCAGAGGATGTTGCGCAGCGCTGCCGATACTCGAACCGGGATACCAAGTTCTTGAGTCAGCGGCTCTAGCCACTGTGCCACATCCTCGCCATTCCCGTCTTATTTGTCAGGGAGCTCTTTCCTTCTCCCAGATGATTGATGAAAACAGCTCTTTATTTATTACGTAGGTGAACCCGATGCATTACCAATGCTTGTTGATTTTTCTTTTGCATAAGGTCGAGTAATCTGTACGATAAACCAAACGATGAAAGATACATAGCAATTTATGCATCTTTATAAGCAGATGTTATGTTGGGTAGAGATGCTCTGTTAATGTTTTTATTTGTTGTCAACCATTCTCTTACAGACTTCTGTCACAACAATCTTCTATGCATAACATGTTTCAGCTAGGCATAGTTTTCAGAGTCAGATCTTGCTCTAATATACTTTTAACTATTTATCAGAAAGTCAGTAGGCCCATCACTGCCTCTACTTTTTTTTAATAGCACTATTCTCAACCCGTTGGTTCACTGTTTTGAACACCACTGCGGGAAACTTAGCCAAGAATGAGTAATATACATCTAACACACACGGTCCAAAAGACTTAATGTCGATGTATGGTGACAGTTTGGGCTGCTGATTATTTATGTACTTCCTAAGAGAACAAGGTATGTCAAATAACCTGTCAAATGTGTCTGCCCGCTACCCTTTCCCCTCGCCCACGGGTTTCTCTTGTGATTGGAAACAGTAAAGCAAGGAGGAGTGAAAGCATTGCTCTACACTTCACACAGGAGTTACTAGAGTTAACCACCCCATTATATGTCACGGCATCAGATGTCAAGGTTCTACAGGGCCAAGGAAATTCTAAAATAAGGGTGGGTATCAGACTCAGTATACAAGTCGACAAATAACACAACACGTCCTTTAAATATGTTTCCCGAGGCATGCTGCAAGCCCTACAGGTACATGTAATCCATGGCTTAGTAAAATATGAGAAAATCTGACGAAATATTTTCACATTTCTGTGAGGGGTTGGGCAAGGAAGGAAAACTTGAGAAGAAAACCTCCGAATTCTGTTCATATAATGATGAAAATGCATATGAAGGTTTCTCAAATTAAAGCCAAAAATAATACAATTAACAAACGACACTAACTGTATTTATGTTTAATATTCTGTTTGCAAAGCAAACCAAGTGAAGTTTGTAAAGATTACGTCCCCTAGTACAACTCGCCACAGATCTTTGTACTTATTTATGGCCGTGTCTCTGTTCTCCTCACACAAACGCGCACACACCTCTCATCCTTCCTGTGTCATGATGACAGCTTCTCTGCTCTCTCACACAACTCGCTTCAGTTCTCCCTTGCATTTGTGTGTTCCTAGCAGTACACACTGGTTTGCTATTTTATCAACAATTTTGCAGCACACTTCTACCAACTGTATGGTACTGTAACGCTTCTGGAGATTGGGAACCCTTTCCTGACTAAATAAGCATTTGCAAAGCCAAGAGGTCTCGCCTTCTTTACCCATTGGACTTTAAGACAAAATGCTTTTTTGTAAAGGCGTGATGTCGAGTTGAAACTGAAACTCACTTCATTAGGCTGGTGCGCGAACTCATGATGACATATATGTGTGCCAATGCAATGATGCAAGCAGCATGTTCTCTCTTTTTTTTATTTTATTTTTTATAATCGATCCAAGAAGGCAGGTGCCACTTGGTTCAGTAAATTAAAAAAACACAATTGTTAGCACACAAGCACCAGTTAATTTCAGAGCTGCCTGGCAGCAAACTGCAGCAGCCAAGATCTAAAAAAAAATGATATTTTTTCAACTGTAAAAAAAGGTTGGGGCAACGGAAGAGCGAGGGGGAAGCAACAGGGAGCGGGTGGGAAGGGGAAGCAACAAGGAATGGGTGGGAAGGGGAAGCAATGGAGAGTGCGCTAGAGGGGGAGATAGCAGAAAAGCAGTACGAGGGAGACAGCAACACGGAGGAAGAGGAAAAGCGCACAAGAGATCAAGCAGTATACGATGGAGAGAGCATGGGGGCAGATATTTGGCAGGGAGAAGCCCACGAAGGAGCGAGCTGGAAAACAAATGCAGTCTCAGAGTACTGACCTACATTTTTTTTTTTAAAGTATTTCCCTAAAAGGCAGCAGCGGAAAGATACAAGTCAGCAAGTCAAAAGGAAGGTGAAAAAGCTATGTTGCAGGGCAGTAACAAAAACTAGATGAACAAGATGGGGCAAGAATAAGACGCCAGCTAATGAGAATGACAAGCCACCCAATACTAAGCCCACTGGAAGTTTTTGGTAAGACCATAATTGGTCTTTTATAGCCAAGACCTAAAAAATGTATGTGAGTAAATAACTGTGAAATGTGTTTTGTGGTGTAGAGCCCACAATCAAATAGAGCCAAAGAAGTGCCCGTCAATGGTACAATACTCAGACAGCTCCCTTTCTATCCATCTAGTTACCTCCTGGAGACTGTGGCACCATCACGGACACATTGAGTAATCTTGGGCTTGTTCCCTCAACCATGCATGCCTTCCAAGGTGGGATGTTTTTTCAGCCAATTTTTTTTTCAGAGTATTTTATTCTACAGTAGTCACTTTTTTCTGCCAGTATGCCCTAATCTTTGTCTGACGGGAGACTGTTATCCTGAGCTCCAGGACCAACCTCTCTACTATCCGCCTTTTTGCATAAGCAGTGTGAATCTGACGATAGAGTCTCTCACTACTGGCTCAGGCCAAATAGGGTGTACCACACAAGTACAGTCTCTTTTACGACACTCGCTCTCAGACGTACGTCCTCCAACACTGGCTGATCCACTTACCTTCTTCCACAGCAGGAGAGTTCCTTTCCGGTACAATAAGGGCTCGTTGTTATAGTTAATATTGAATTCACTAAACAGAATCTCGTTCTTATCGGCAGCAACTGTACCCTGAAAGGAGAGGAGACAAACATGAGACCTGCAGTGTCTCAAACTGTAAATACGTGCTCAGTAAAAAACAAACGCACAGTGTACTGTCTATTAGGGTTCGATTAAATGTCTCGTCCTCTTAGTCACATCCTAGTTTCTGTACTTGTCTCAGGTGGATTTCATACTGCGGGATCCCCCAGATACAACATTAAAGCTCTCTGCGGTGCCCTGGTGCCAGGTCTGCATTATCGATCAAATACCCAACCGAACAAGTGAAGGCCCAGGGCCCAGGCCGAATGGCGTCAGGTGATCCTGCCTCCTGTGTTCGAAAGAAACAGAACAGCCTCATTGACTTGGGGGCGCTGGGCTCCGCGTGGGAGCCTGCCTCTGGGCGACGGCACAGGAGTGACGATGACGCATCAAGGCGCACAGCTGGGACTAGTTATCAAGGATCCCTACTGTAATTAAGAGGACCCTGCTGAATAAATCAAACCAAAATGCTGGCAGCATCGCTACATTCTTTTTATAGAATCTTTCTGCCACTGACACCACTGTGCCCTGCACTTCGCCATGGAGAATGCCAGGTCCTACATCCTCCCACCAATGAGAACGCAAGGCCCCGCTGCGTTGAGTGATGACATCTCGTCTCCCTTCGCCCTGAAAAGATTGCATGGCCAACGCAGAGTGCAAGCAGTAATATACACAATTAAATCACTATTTGTTATGGACTGCAGGCAATCATTCCACAACACAGCTCCTGCATCCTTACCCGCAACCGCTCCTGCGCTTGCGCCGGTGACAGACCTCCTCCCTGGACGAGTGACCAGAAAGCAGTGTTATACAGGTTGTTAATGTGGCCTGAGGAAGGAATGCAAGTAACAGTTCAATGTCAGCTGAAAAGACGTTCTGCCTTCAGTCAGAGTGCTACTCACTCAAGATGCCAGCTTACACAGAATACAAGATAGCGTAACATACATCGAAAGCAAATAAAATCAGTCATCCACAACCAATCTTGCTACTCCGCCTCCCCTGGACCCCAGAAAATGTTGCAACCTCTGCCACTCTCCTACTATCATACACCAGTGCCCAATCACCTCTCTTGAAAGGGCCCCCTCTCCTCGAGTTTCCGGTCATCCGCGCCACTGATCTCTTTCGGCATCATCAAACACTCTTTACTGGTCAGCGTGACCTTACTGACACTCCCCAATAGTCTCCTAGTCAAAGTCAGCTCGCAGCTGCTGACAGTGGCCTGCTGGCGTTCCCACGGGGCTTACAGTCTGCTTGTCTCCAGCTGAGGTAGTCCTTCAGGTTTCGGTCGCTCGGATACAGCACAGCTCGGCCATCAAACCCCGGTGGGTAGAGGAGGGGCTGCTCCGCAAAGTAATCTTTCCAGTAGAAGACAAAACTCGATGCAAACTGGGAGGCCACGTGAGTCATGAATTTACTGATGGGTAGAGGGGAACGCAAATAGTAAACAGATGATTACAAGTGGGGGAGGGGAGGAGAAATAGCATTAGAAAGCAGCATCACAGAAATACACTATTTAAATAGTACACAAAGTATCAACAGCGGCAGGGCATGGGGGAGCATTACAAAAGGAGGAGAAAGGAAGCAAGACAAAAATGGACATAGCAGAAGAATTACCATAAAACTGGGAGAAAAAAAAAAAGAAGTACAGAAGGAGCAAAGGATGGAAGAGAGAACATATACCAGCAATCTGAGCAAATCGTACCACCGCTTTTCAGACTTGGTCTTACTTGAAGACTCTAAACTGTAGACACACAAAGGAGCCCACACATACTATCTATGAGCTCAGACCTAGGTCTCTGAACGAGGAAATAATTTTGTGCAGTCAGTTAAAATACCTTTGTGGCTATATGTGTTTCCCACTGGTAGTTTTTTCAAAACTGCAACCGAGAAATATAGGCAAGCTAGGGTTAAACAAAATCAATGTAATGACTTTTGACTCAAAATTAGAGCTCACAAGCCTACCCATCTGGCTTTTTCCTGCAGGTTTCATGTCACTTTTTTCGGTAACAGGTGAGAAAGCCACACCTAGTTGCAAGCATAATTTACTATTCCATCTCGAGTTACTGCATGCTAAGGGGAAGAGGGTACGGGCACTTCCAGGTCACCGGGCAAGCACAGACAACTGTGCACGCTCACAAAGCAAGGACAATGTTTTTCAAAAGCTACGGAAAAGTGGCAACACATCAGTTTTCTTCCTTCTTGCTGTAGTTTCACCTTACTCACCTGGCCCGCCTCTTGAACCAATTTGATTTCTTGTGGAAGACGAAGCTATATTCGTCACTCTGGCCATACGCAAGCAAAATGTCTTCCAGCTCCTGCATTACATTCTGTGCACAGCGGTTCATCAAGTGCAGGGCCCGTGCATCATTGGGCTTGGAGAAGTTGTGTTGCTCAGAAAACCTGCACAGAAAATAAATATCAGGTTTACGAACAGGCACGGTTATATTGTGAACAAGCATTTGCAATGCAATCGGTCTCGCCTTTGGGACCTTATATGTATTTAGCTATGCTGTCAGTACATTAGCCTGGGTGCTGAAACAATTACTGTTCTTTAACATGGAGGGAAAGTAAGCACCAAACTGCGTGACACGCCAGGTATGGGAACACATGGAGAGAAATATTGCCTTTCAGCCGTAAATGGTATATTCCAAAGCTCTGTTTTCAATATAAAATCAGGGTTTTGGATGGTCATATCACTGAAAATACAAGATTAAAAAATATATGGTCTTTGGGTGCTCGTGGAAGACAATTTCTATGGACTGGAATCTAGAGAATGCTAAAGTGATTCTGGTATTTTACTGACCTCTGCTGGTGGTTTTCTATCAAGAAAGTTAAATAGGGGCAGTTGCCAGAAAAATAAAGAAAAAGAAAGACCCTCAGCAGAAAGCAATTCTGGTATTTTACTGACCTCTACTGGTCCTTTTCTATCAAGACAGTTAAATAGAGGCAGTTAAACAAGGAGAACACAATTCTGTATTTTACTGACCTCTACTGGTCGTTTTCTATCAAGACAGTTAAATAGAGGTAGTTGAACAACAACAAAAAGTCCCTAAGCAGAAGCAGACATGTCCTAGGGCTGATCTCCAGAGCCCGGAAAGTACATACACATCTAAGTATATACTAAAGTATATACACAAGACGTCTCGAATGCTCGACCTAAAAACTAAAGAACAGTAGTAAAAGGAGAGATGGAAAAAAACCTGCAAGAGTGAGAAAAAGAGACAGGACGTGTAGGGAGATTGGTGAAAGAGGCATGAGTTGTAATCAAACCTAGGCAGCATTAGTATTCAGAAATCTCAGTGTCAGGCTCCTAAGAACATGTTTCGGTTCTTGCACTTATTATTGTGGTTTTTAATTAAGCACAAGGTATGATCGAAATAGTGAAACTTTCAATTCCATTGAAGTATTCTAACCAGGGAGGACAGAAAAACGCCATTACTACTTATAAAAACCATATGCTTAGGTGTTTTACCAAAGTTAAGCGCACACAATTGTGAGATAACAGAAGGTAGTAAGAGCAGTTTTGTTGAGAACTGTGTTGTGTCCTGCGAAATGCTATTGGCCTATTTCTGAGTGCAACATTTGAGACAGGCACTATAAAACCCAGGGAAATCCTGCATGGTATTGGGAAAGATTTTGCACCTTCTAGCAAGTTTTCACGCTCAAATAGGGGCTAATCTACAGAAACGGTCTTTGTGTCTGTGTTTTCAACACAATGTCCCAACATACTGCACAATATTGCCTGCCCAGTTTCCTCCAGGAATAATTTGTGTGTGGAAACTCCTGTGAGTGACCAGCTTTCAAGAAACCCTTGATTGCAAAATTAGGTGAAAGCACAATTTCTCCATTATTTTCCCCCACAACTAAACAGCTGAGAAAGAGGCCATTTGCGTTTCTCGATCTCTGTTTTTCTGGCACTTATGACAAGTAACAGGGAATAAAGAGTTTTGTTCAAGAGTTCACAACTTGTTCAAGTAGTTAAGCAATAATGTGTTCTGTTTAAGAAGCCAGAGCTTAGTATCTTGGCCCCATTTGTGCATAGGAGAGGAAAAACGCAAAGAATAAATAAATAAATGAATACATGAATAAAGAAAAGAGGTGGCTTCAGCGAACCCTTTCTGCATGTTCATCAAACCAGAGAAGTGAGTAAGGCATGAATTGTCAGGGCTGCCCCAAAGGCACCTTTCTCACTGATTGGGTGAGTCCCCTTCCAAACATTTTGCAGGTTCACAGGCTGGTTCCTCCAATGCACTGAGCTGGGAGAGGCATCCACAGCCTTTGCGCCGCTTGTCTTTCCTTGTACTTCCACTAGGATCGCAGTCTAGTTATTGAACCCAGCTCTGTTCAGGTCCCTAGAGCTGCACAGATCTTCACTCCAGCTGCTTGCAAACCTGCCTCTGCCTCTTGGCTCCATAGTCTTCTGATAGCTCTGACTCAAGCAAGGCGAGCAGTGGTGTAGGACTGTTGTTGAGAATAGTGGTGCACGTCACTCTACCTATCATGTGATGCCTCTCAGCTGAGGAGCAACCCAGTATCTGAACTGTTTCTACAGAACTAGGCAGTAGACGCAGGCAGCGGTATAGCAACCTCCTCCATCAGTGCGAGAAAGGATTGTAAGTCATCTCTCCTTTGACCCTGAATGTAGCAAAGGAGAATTTCTTGCAGTGCTGTAGATTACTCTCTTTGCGTGTACCTTTGTTCTGTACTATCCCTTTATCGGGCAATGACCATATTCTGGCATTGGTTCCTGCAGATCCGCCTGGGGTTCGGCAGACTAGTCCATGGTACCCTCCCTGTAAGTGCATCACACGGTCTGTGGCTTCCATCACCAGAGACCTGATCACATTATAGCATTAGTTCCTGCAGCACAGACTGGTCCATGCTGTCCTCGCCGTCAATGCAACTAGGCTGCTGTGCTGTCGATCGCAATCAGCACATTACTTGATTCTGTCAAATCGAACACTAGTGAAACGTCTGCAGTGCAGGCATGAAGATTGTTAGATGCAATGGGTCCAGAAGCCTCATCTCTCTGCATTTTAATCGGCGTGGATGCTTTATGTAGCATTTCTCCAAAGATGGAGCCGGAGGTACAGGCTTTCTGGCATCAGTGCGGGCAGAGGGTATCATGGTCTAAGCAGACCCTTCTAGCTCTGAATTTTAGGCACAGTTTCGCTATTCTGCAGATGCAGCCTCTTCCGGCTGCCCGCCCCCCATCTGATGAACAGGGCCTGGGAGTACTCCAGAGAATGCCAAGGCGCGCAGGGAGCCAAGGCAAATGAGAACTAGATACATTTCAAATCCGGTGCTGCGTTACCATGACAACCGGAGCTGAATCAGGATGCCTCAAGCAGCCTCTGCTGATGCTAGTAAAACAAGAAAACAAGGGAGGTCGGCCGGGCTGGCACGCAGTGCACGCGCGCATGGCGGCGTGCTTTCACTTTAAACTGCGTTTAAAGTGAAAGCATGCCGTGTTTAAAGTGAAAGCACGAGTGTTAAACAAGATGGCGGCTGGCTGTCCACTGTCCTTACATGCACGCGCATGCTGTTAGGTTTGGACAAATGGCGAGAGCAGCCATCTTTGTACATCTCTGCGTGTGCATGTAAGGCTTTCGGAGAATCGATTCCTAAAAGGTACTCGCAATAGCGAGTGCTACGCATGCGCTGCTTTCGCTAGGCGAGACCTGAAAACTAATACCGGTCTTTGAAAGACAAAAGATTTAGAAACCAGAACTCAATAGCACCCAAAAAGCAGGTCAGTGCCCACCCACTCAAAATTACATCCTCAGCAATTCACAGACATGCTCAGCATGTCTAACAACAGCAACATACTCACATTCCGTAGCATGTTCACCCTCGCAGCCTGCCCCATTATCAAAAACAACCAAACATTCATTCCTAAAGACCATCCATCACATTCCAAATAACATCCTCAGGCACCACTCCCACAGCCCATCCTGTCCCAGGCTCACCCTCACAACTCTGAACTTCATAGTCACATTTGCAAATTCCCAGGCAAGGAGTTAATCACTCAAGCGGCTCCAAAGCTTTTAGACACTAGGTGACTAATAAAGGTGAGCAAACCGGCTTATTTATATAGAGAGCTGAGCCAGGGGTCTTGTTTGAGCCTACGGACTAACGCAAGAACTGAACCAACTGTTAATTGATCATTGAAATCAAGCAAATAGGACATCAAAAAATATAAGTCTTCACCGTTATTTGATAGCACGTTTAAGTATTGCAGTTTGGTACATTACACTGGCATTTGATAGTTTTATTAACTTCTAAACATAAACAAAGAAAACTTTAGGAAGAATATCCCATCCCCAGAATGTCTTGACAGCACACAAGTGACAATTTTGTTCACAATATGCAGTATAGGAAAGGTCAAAATTACTACTAAAAAATTACCAATATGAAACCACCTATAAATGAGTCTAGCAGACTCCGACCTATATTATGATGAGATGTTGAATGTTACAATGACAGGAGGTGCAGTTGAGTGATCTGCATAGAAAAGTCAGTATCTTCAGTCTACAATTCACCCACCGGCTACTATCTCATTCTCTATCTCGTTGTATGCAGTATGTATACCATAGAGTTGTCTTTCAGGACCTAAACAAGAACACAAATCACATAATAAATTAATCAAACACTATATTATAAACATCTGTAGAAACTAGTTATGAAAACCGACTTTGAATCAATAGCTAGCGAGCAAAATAATAGAGATTTACTATTTTTTTAAGAGGAACCCGATGGGGCCTTATAGGCATAGAGTGCTCTGGCAGAATTTAATGACGCCTACCACTATACTAACAGCAGCATTTTACAGCAGTTGAAAACATGTCTAGATGAATTTTGCCAGGCCCAGGTATAAAAAGTTGCCATAGTCAAGTTGTGCCACAAGGGTTGCATATGCTCTCCAACTACTGTTGGTCACATATGGCATAACGCAAAGTTGCTGGACGTTGCAAAAGGAAGTTTGAAATCAAGACTGTTTACTGATTTAGAAGGTGAAGGACAAGTTATTGAGCTAAAAATCGACGTAGAGTGAGCAGTATCCCCGCCCCCCCCCCCGTCAGCGAGCAAATTCTCAATTATATCCAAGTTCGAGCCAATGGCTACCCACCCAATCCATTACTTACATTAGGCACGGTTTGAGGGTGACAAGCAGTGGTCATAATGTTTATCCAGAGGGGGACTTGTGTATTATCTGTATACATAAAAAATTTACGGGAACGGTTCACTCAGGCTAAAGGCTCAAAGAATTTATTTTTAAAAGTGTAACAGAGAAGATGCTTGAGATACCCACAGAATGGGTTACAGAGAAAAAAAGGGAAAGGGTGTGGGCTTTGGGGACGATTTAAGAGGAAGGATAGGGACCAATGTAAAAAAAAATCTTAGCTTTTAAGAAGGAAAGTTTTAATTCTATTGAGGACACAGAGGCAGGGATTATGCATCATCTTTCTTTGTTTTATTACTCAGTAGCAGTTCCCAAGTTCGCTACTGCTGTTACATTAACAAAACAGCTTTTGCCAAAGTTAACAGCACCAAAAGTCACGTCTACATCCACTATAAACCTCAATGTAAACTATTTCTCCTTCATGTGTGGAGCCTTCCATCCTAACAGCTAAATGACTGTCTATTCTTGTGATCGACACCTAAGAGGAGGTAATGTAAACACTTACCTAATTCATATAAATGCATCACAGCACCACATACTTCTATCCACAATAATCATTTTGTACATCAACATGACACATTTCCAATAAAATCAAAAGATCAAACATTGATTACATACTCCAGTAACGAAGTATTAATCAGAGGGAGTGATCTTCCAAAGATCATGCGGTTCTCACCTCGGTCTTTAATAGAATCAAAACTTTCCTTCTCAATCAACAGCAAATAAGGTTTACATTATGTTAGGGTTGGAGGCAAGGCTAATGCATGTCAAAAACCTACCCACCAAAATCAGCTCATTGGTCATCTCAAAAGCCTTGCTACATCTGACTATGCACAACAGCCTTCTCTGCCAACGCTAGATATGAAATTGTCTCTTTTATTCATCTTTTTCCTCTTGGCAATAGTAAATGTGACTACCTATCGAGCAAACATTGTGGCAGAAATATTCAAATCCGTAACATCAGACACAGGTCCACATGAGACAACAGCACTACTAGTTTTCCCAAGAATTCATTATCCTTCCAATAAAGCAGTAAGTAGAGACTGGCATACCTACGCCCGGATGCCTAGGAAGACGAATGCCTCTCATCAACTTACAAACCCAAGGTGTTTTCCCACTTTTAGTCTTACGTTATTGGAAGATGTCCTGAAAATATGCCCGATCTAAATTTGTGAACCACTGTGTATGATAATCTCGTTTCTCCCAACTGTGATAAAAACTTCAGGACATGTACAATTACTAACCCCACAGGATGCAGATTCCTCTCCACACAGCAATGTAACAATCTCCTCCATACTAAAGAGCACCTCTTAAAGGTACCCTCCGCCCATGCCTGTAGGATAAAGCCTGCAGCAAATGCTGGCAAGCCCGGAACTGTTCAGCTTTCTCTGCAATCCTCCATGCCATTAACTTCAAGGTATTTTCAAAGTCCAGAAGATGTGGGCCGGCTTAACAATCTGTCGGAATCAAGGGACATTGAGGTAGCACCACTGACAAATTCTACAACAGCTCCAGCATTGCTGAGAACCAAGCCTGTGATCTCTATATCCGAGACATCAGAATCAGATACACTGCCAGACATCTCATCTTCACCGAGGCTCTAGCTATCATGGAAAAAGGGTGAAAGGCGTACCTCTGAGCCCCCATTCATTTCTGAACGAATGCATCCAATGCCTTCGCTCCTGGACCTAGGAGCCAGCTTATATATTCCAGTACTTGATTTTTAAATCTGGATGCAAAAAGGTCTGTTGCGCAAGGACCCCATCTGAGCCTTATAGCCAATACCACGTCCAGTTGCTCACATCCTGAATAAACCTGGAATTCCAATTTGCCCAAGTCATGGTGTCCAATTACGTATTCTACAGTTACGGAGATCTAACACTCCAGACAGAAATGCCAGAAGTCCTTCGTCATCTCCGCCAATCTCCTGAACCAAGTACACCCCAGCTAGTTGATTTACTGGACCATGGAGACATTGTCCACTTTCAGAAGGATAAAGTAGGAAACTCTGCCCCTTGTGAACCACTGGATTACTAATAATCCTGCAAAAAAAACTCCAAGTGATTGATATGGAGATTCAGTTTGTCATCTGTCATCAATGGAAATATCTCCACATCTGCCTCTCCAACCCAAACAAGTGGTGTCTAACTTGATCATTAAGTCCAGGGCTGGACCAAATACTGCCCTTTCATTCCAAGTCTCTATGTGATCCAGCCACCATTGGATCTCCGTTCAGGCTTCCTACGACTGGGTGGACAACTCCAAGTATGTCATATCTCTTCTAAGATGAAAGGCCTACAGTATCTAAAGTGCCCTGTAATGGAGTGAACACAGAAGCATGGCATGAATGGATGGCGAGAGAAGTCTCCAAATTGTGATTAGCTGTCTGAGTGAGAGTATGTCCCTTCGAAGGGCTTTCCTTAACTCCCTTTTGATCCAGACCATCTTCTTAGCCAGAAGGCTAAGAGTGGAAGCCAATGAATCTATTAGAAAACCCAGAAGAGTCCCCGAGTGACTTGGAAGTAGTTCAGCATCTGACTGAGCAGGAACCTCAGATCCTGAAGCAATGCAATAGTACAGATTGTGCTTTAGTTGCCAGGCAGAATGTGATCCAAGCAAATTATCAGTCTCATGTCCCATACTCTCAGGTATTCTACGGAACACTGTAACTTAAGGAAGCACCATGGGGCCGACAAAAAGCCCAAAACGCAACCCTACAAATCCATACACCAGTCCCATCCAACAAAACTCCTGTAAAGAGCGAAAATAGAGACTATCAGTGTTGAGACGGATAAGTCCCTGGTATGGTGATGGACGTGCACCCTGACATGAGTGCCCCAGCTGGAACGGTATCTAGATGCTTGGTACTAATTTTTGGTAATCGGAGAACACCGACCATGCATGTGCACCATGACCTAGGGCGGTCTCAAGGATTCCAGTCTTGTAATATTGGGAGGGGCACACAAAGAGTTAACCTCCTACTGGAGAAGGGCAACTGCTCAAGAGCAGTCCCTCCTAGTGGAGAAGGGCTACTGCTCAAGATGAGTGATGGCAGCATACCGTTTTGTAATAGCGACAGGTAGTGTGAACAGGCCTTTTTACCTGTGGTGTGTGGTAAAGTAGATGAAGGCCTGTGGGTTTCATGATGGAAACCCGGGGCCCTGGACATGCATATGGAGGTAGATGAGCCATCACAGACAAATTTGTCGGCTGCCTGCATTCCTGAGAGCTAGGAGGAACATGCACACTGGAAGAAAGGAAATCCCAGCTCTCCTTTGCATTTCAAAAGGACTGTGATTCTGGAGAAGTCACTGGTCAGTGAGGCCTGAGCACACTGTCAGAGAGAGATGAAGGAATTAATAAGAGAGACACTGTAGACATAGAATCCTAAACAGCAGAGCTAGGTCCATTGTTAACTTGTCAGGCATACATCAGTGAGGCCGTCATCCAGATGTGATATTCTAGTCACTCCCATGGCCTGTGTTGTGGGGCTATCATGGCTGGAGTCGTTCCTACTGTGACGGACTGATTCCTGTACAAAGGGCAGGACAGACAAGTAGGCACTTCAAAGGAGGCAACATCCACAGCACGTATTTCAAAGACAGAGACACTAAATCACATCTGCGTCTGAAACAGATTATAACAAGCATTTTCAATGCAATAGGTCTCACATTTACACGAGTTTAAGCTATTTGCATTGTAAATGTGTTATGATCTGTAAGCTGTGACTCTCTTCTGTTCAGAATCTTGTCCACGTCATGGAATGGAGTGATGCATCGTGTGATGGATCATTCATTCCAGAGCTCGGACGATGGATGATCGGTTGGTGCTGTTGTATCGCTCCTGCTATGATCTTGAATAAATCTACATTACTGACATATGGAATGGATCGAGCGTATCATTACACTGGCGACGAGGATGGGCTCCGAACCCACGCGTGCAAAGCACAATGTATTAGCGAGTCTTACCATTGGGCCCCACAAGCTGCTTCCGCGAGATATCAGTTCAGCGCTGATGGTATTCTACGTGCGTGTTCTGAAAGACTTGGAACGCTAGGCTTGATACGCACGTCTTTACGTTGCGTCGTCATTCCGATGGCCATTTTGTTAACGGTTACCCTCACAACGCTGAAGAAACGAAGGAAATGTTTTTTTTTGCTTCACAATAACTTTATGTGAACACGACAACTGTATTAACGTGTATTACAGACTTGCATGAACTTGTAAGGACTTCATAAACTGGTAAGGATATTATAAAAATAAAAAAAAAGGGAAGAAAACGAGGATATTATCCACGATCTCATTGGGCACATGAATTAATTATTGGGACAATTTAAAAAAAAAAAAATTATGCACATTTTCAACAGTGATTCATGCCCCAAGAACTGGTCTTTATTAGGAGACTTTTAGTCTGTTAGGACCTTTATGAGTTATTCATCGTTTTAACGTCACAGCATTATTATAAATATAAAAAGAGTAAAGAAGAGATACTCACATCACAATGGCTTCATCTACTTGTATGTCACAACCGCCTGCCTTTCTATCAGAGAAAGGTGACCCAATTCTCCCTTGGAAAAGATGGAAAAATCTTTTTGACTCGTACATTGTTGCCATAGGTGGGGAGAAGTTTTCGGCAACTAGGAAACAAGCCATTCTCCTTCATAATTTGGGCGTGGAAGGAAGAAATATCTATGATAGCATGGACCCGATCCCAATTGGTAATGGTGATGGTTCCCCAGCTGATGTATACGAGATGTCTTTTGACTATGCAGGAAAGGTATTTTGGTCCTCGCATCAACGTGGTCCTGGAAAGACATACGTTTTTTACCAGAATTCAGGATCCTTTGGAACGTGTAGGCAGCTATGTTGCTTCTTTGAAAACTCTCGCACGTACGTGCGAGTTTGGTGACCTTTCGGACTCGCTGGCGAGAGATCAATTAGTAAGGTGCACTAACAGTGTTCGTGTTCAAGAGAAACTTTTGTAAAAAAATCCTTCTTTGGTTGAGGCGGTAGCTATCGTTGAAGGCATGGAGAATACTTCCACGTGGGTGAAGGAAATCAGAAAGAATAGAGAAGATAAGAGTCAGAAGCTCAGTGAGGTGCACGTCGTAGAAGAGGGCGACAATCCTGAGACTTGCATTAGTTTGGCTAAAATCTCCACCTCTGACAATACCAAGACTATTGAGAAGGACACACGCATGCGTGTTCCTTCTAAAGGTGTTCAAAACAAAGTGGAGCGTGACCACCGTTCCACTGATGTGGGTGGTAGTTCTGGTGACAAAGCTGCAAGGGCATTTTCTAAACCTAAATGTATGAGGTGTGGAAGTTTTTCACATTTCTCTAATTACCCGCACTGTTTTGCCAGGGAAGCAGACTGTAACAAATGCGGTATCAAAGGGCATTATGCTCGAGTTTGCAAGGCTTCTGCTAAAGCCCGTAACCCACAGAAAAACATTGAGGTAGTACGCACTGTTCTTTTGAATGTTAGGGCTGATGATGGTGAAATAGATGTGGATAAGATAATAATGCCAGAATGTAAAATCACACTTGATGGTTATGATTTCACAGTACTGGCTGACTCAGGTTCACCTTTTACCATGATTGGTAATAGACTGTGGGATGAGTGTGTGGGCCTGGACAACATGACTGTCGCCACCAGATATCAATCCTGATAGTTATGGTGGTTCTAAGATAAATGTTCTTGGTTATGTTCAAGCCAGTATCAAATTCAAGGCCAGATATACTGTAGGCAAAGTTTATGTGGCCGAAAGAGGAGACAATTTACTTGGGTGGAGACATCAGCGTGACTTAGGTATCATGCTTAACCCTTGTGCTAAGAACCCCAAAGATCAAGTCATGCTAGTAGACCCTATTAATCCGGGTTGTGAATATTTTTACAAATTTCCTGAGGTCTTTTCGGATACCTTGGGGTGCCTTAAGGGGTTTGAACACCGCATTATCCTTAAAGAAAGGGCCATTCCGTGTGTGCACAAGGTGAGGAGAGTACCCAATATGATGGTCGAACCTCTCAAAGCTGACCTGCAAAGACTGCTTAACCTAGGAATTATTGAAGAAATTGAAGCTTCGGAGTGGCTTGCCCCCATTGTTCTTGCCCCTAAGGATGGAGGGGCAAGCGTCAGAATGTGTGTGGACTTGAGGGGGTTGAATGAATGGATTTGGGTAGATCGTCAACCCCTACCCAACATCTCTGAGTCTCTCAACATTCTCAAGGGAGCTCGAATCTTCAGTGTATTAGACTTATCTTCGGTCTACCACCAGGTTGTGTTACACAGAGTTTCGAGGCACCTCACATCTTTTGTGACACCTCTGGGGGCTTATCGCTTTTTGCGGATGCCCTTTGGGTTAGCGTCTGCGGCGGCATGCTTCCAGTGGGTCATGAAAATGGTTCTCGAAAAAATACCCAATGTCATGTTTTTTCAGGACGATATCCTGATATATGGGAAGGATGAGATAGAACATGGTGCCACCGTCTATAGTGTGTTAGAGAAGTTGCGAGATGCAGGACTCACAGTAAAGAGACAAAAGTGCCGTGTTGGACTGAGCTCTGTAACGCATTTAGGTCACGTGATTTCTGGAGAGGGCATTCAACCCAAGTTAGAACTTGCGGAGAGTGTTGTGAAAGCTCCCACTCCTCAAGACAAGGATCAGGTGAGGTCGTTTTTGGGACTTGCTGAGTTCTATTCCAAATTTATACAAGGATTTACAAGTGTAGCTGAGCCTATTAGGGCTTTACTCAAAAAGGGGACACAGTTTGTTTGGTCTGATGATTGTCAGAAAGCTTTTGACTGTATTAAGTGTGAAATTGGTAAAATGCCCACTTTAGGACATTTTGATGCTAATCGCAAAACTATTTTAACAACAGATGCTAGCCTTAAAGGATATGGGGCTGTGCTTTCTCAAGTGGTGAATGGTGAAGACAGAGCAATTGCTTTTGCCTCCAGAGCTCTTAAGGATGCGGAAGTCAATTACTTGTGTATTGAGAGAGAAGCCTTGAGTGTGTTTTGGGCAGTGCAGCATTTTAAATTCTATCTCTGGGGGATTCCATTTTTGGTCCGAACAGATCATCGCCCTTTAGTGCAAGTCTTCTCATGTCGCCATAATGAGCACACCACACCCAGGCTCAAGCGTTGGAGTGAGGGCCTCCAAGAGTTTAATTTTATTGTTCAGTATATACCCGGTTTGAGCAATAAATCCGCTGATTGTCTCTCTCGATTACCTGTCGGTAAGATCTCAGACTGTGATGAAGTTGAGTGTGTACTCTGGGTTGCTGAGCCTGCCTTTCCGTCTGAAGAGTGTGTGGGAAGAGACAAAGATTGTTCTCTTCTCAGAGAATGGTTAAGTCATGGTTGGCCTGATTATAAGATCTTGGATCATGATATGAGACCCTATTGGGCTGTGAGAGAGGAATTATCATTTTATTGTGATAATCTCATGAGGAGACAGAGTAATTCCTTCCAATGTTTTCAGGGACAGGATAGTCAACCTTGCTCACGAGGGTCATTTGGGCAGAAGTCTAACGAAGGTCCGAGAGAGGGAAAGGTACTGGTGGCCCGGTATGGATCATATGACTGAGTGTGTTGTTAAGGACTGTTTGTCTTCTGCTTCCAATGACAAATCTCACACTCCCAACAACGCTCCCCTGTCTCCTATTGAAGTCCCGGATAAAGTGTGGTCAAAGTTGGGTTTGGACATAGTTGGTCCATTTGAACTTTTGCCTTCTTCTGAGAGGTTTGTTCTTTTACTTGTGGACTATACCTCTAAGTGGGTGATCACTAAGTGTGTGTCGGTGGCTAACACAAAAACGGTGATAGATTTTCTAAAGGATGTATTTGTTTCTGAAGGGGTTCCAATGTTTTTGGTCACTGATAATGGAGTCCAGTTTGTCTCTCATGAGATGTGCAGTTTTCTTAAAGATCTTAATATTATTCATCAAAAGACAGCTTAATATTCACCTCAGGCCAGGATGAATAGAGTGGTTAAAGGATGTGCTCAACGAGCTCTTGAATTAAAATTATCTTTCAGCACTGTTTTGAGAGATACCTGGTGGGCTCATCGTACTACACTTAATGCAGTTACTCTGAGATCTCCTTTTGAAGCTTTGAGAGGGAGGAAAGCCTCCTCCAAGTTGAATCCTAGTTGGCTGCCTCCAGGTAGTGAGAGGCTGTAGCCACAAGATGTTTTAGAATTTCGAATTATCAGAACAAATATAAGTCAAGTTATGACTCCAGGATGGGTGTGAGATACAAGAAGTGGTGTGTTGGTGACCAAGTGTTAGTGAAAAATCCTAAACATACTTGCAAAGGCAGGTCTGGTTTTCTGGGTCCCTTCACCATTGTTGCTATCAGAAAGAATGTGGTGAAGGTTGACACGGACTGCTGGTGGAGTATGTCTAGACTAGTCAGATACACTGGTGGATTCCGCGATTCCCCAGGATCTTCTTTATCTGATGGTGGTCACCCTGGTGGAGGGGATATTCTTGATGGAGAGATTTCCAACTCTTCTCCAAGGTGCAGGAGTGTGCCTGTTAAATTGAAGGACTATGTGTTGAACTGATACTCTGTTCTTATTTTGTTTTTCTGTGCTAATCAATGCTGTGTTTTCTTTCACAGGTTGCTCTATTGTATGGTTATTCTTTTATTATCTTGTTGGTAATAAGCTCTTATTGCGTATGTTTTCTTTATTGTTCCTTTTCTATTTATTGGGAGGGGGATGTGTTATGATCTGTAAGCTGTGTGTCTCTTCTGTTCCGAATCTTGTCCACGTCATGGAATGGAGTGATGCATCGTGTGATGGATCATTCACTCCAGAGCTCGGACGATGGATGATCGGTTGGTGCTGTTGTATCGCTCCTGCTATGATCTTGAATAAATCTACATTACTGACATATGGAATGGATCGAGCGTATCATTACAAAATGGCAATGCCTTTTATTTATGTTTAAAAAACCAAAACATAAATAAAAAGGCATTGTCATTCACAATGCCAATAGCTCAACCTTGCGTAAAAGTGAGACCTATTGCATTGCAAATGCTTGTTAAATCTCGTTTGCTAGGCTTTCCCCAGGGCCAGACTTCTTCATCATTTCACTGACAGTCCCTATTTATCTGCTTGGCCTTCCTGAGGCCTGGCATCACCGCCCCCCACCCACTGTCACTCCTACGGTGGCCAACGCAGACCCTTTCATTGTACAAGGGCTTCCCAAAAAGCCTGGGCCGTCGACCACGGCGATGATAAATGAGTGGTCGGGGGTTAAGAGAAAGGAGAGCACCAGATCTGGCCTCCGATAGCCAGCTGGGGACAGCTACCGTTTCCTGAAAGTTGATCTGCAACAATAGAAGCAGTGTTTTCTTAAGGAGTTACATCTTGTGTCACAAGTATAAATAGAAAGCACTTTTAAATATGCACTAGAGCTGACCCATTTACTAATACTGAACGTACAGAAATTGCATGTTACAAACAAATAAATACGATTTTGTCTCCAGTTCTACCAGTCATCGCCAGGCCTGTGCAGACTCTTGACAACAACTAATGAACTGTAAATTTTCTCTAGGAAATGTGTCAAACACAGGCAGAATGCATGACTCACCTCAGTGCTGCCATTCCACAGGTGCCTGGAGTGTGTCTCAATTTAGCTGAGCGGCTGCGCTTCACCCGAGCTAGCTTTATTTACACAGAATTGAGCTGTGACGTGTCTCGGGGCTTCAGCTGGGGAGGAGGTTGATGGTCAACAGCTGCTGTTTAAAGCTGTCCCAAAGCACAGAGCGAGTTACAGGCAGGTCTCCTCAAGTGTCTCGCTCTGGCTGGTGGCAGTTTTCTGCGATTAGGGAACCCCTTGCATATATGTTGTTTTCCGGTGGGCCCGCCTTGAACAGCAGCGATGCCTTTGAGGGGGGCAGGCAGGATAGAAACATTTAAAACATCCTGTAGGATGCCAGTCAGGCGCATCAACAACCCTGTAAAGGCTTGTTTATGTTTGCAGTGCATTGCCAATTAGGCTCTACTTGTACCTAGGGAACCCAGCCTCACATTCTATCTGCAGTGGCGGAACAAGAAAACAAAAGTTGAATTTGCCCACTACTCATGATCCATTCACAACACAAACGGTATTGGGGCTGTGAATGGAGCGATTCTAACACAAACCAAGCAATCGGAAAATACACTTACTAGGGAGGTGCTGAACACTGCCAACGAGAGGGAGCAGGAGCAATGGCAACACGACAATGGATAGCGCTCGCAAATAGGAACATATCGCAGATATGCTTAAAGGGAAACTAGAGCGGCCCCTGGCCAGCAAGAGTTGGCGGGGGACCATTCCATGCACATTAAAGAGTGCCCGAACAAACAATAAAAGAATTCAAGAGTAATGACACTTGTAACAGGGGCTGTCGCCTGGAAATGGAAACCACACCCAACGGCGGGACAAAGGGCAGTGTTCAACCAGTAAAAACAAACAACTACAGAAAGGCACACTAAGCAACAAATAGAATGGGGGGGGGGTGTGGTCTAACATCACAGATGGATTACTGCATGCCTTGCAGAGCAGGGCATGCCCGCTGCCCCTAGGCTCGACCTAAAAAGTGGAGCTTGAGTCTCCTGAATTGTCAAATAGTCAACTAGTCAAACTTTGGCTGTACATCAGCCTGGAGAAGCTCAGTAAGGTTCTGCATATTGTCACTAGGACTGGGGACCAGGGCCTGGTAGGCTTCCAGATGGATAAGGATACATCACCCCAGAAAATCAAGACCCCATCTCCTTGAGCAACAGCATATGCCTACCCGCAAAGACCACAGGACCCCATGAGAAGAAGAGTGCCTGGAGGAAGCGAGTTCCAGCAGAGATTCAGTTGAGTGGAACCCTTAAGCGAATTTTGGAATTCACGGGCCAGTGAGGGCTGCAGCACCGATTGGGCCCTAAAGTACAAAAGACACCCTTCTAGCTTTTGAAAAAGAGATAATCGTTACCGAAATAACCTTCTAAGGCGTTTGATCCTTCCTTAGCCACTGACATTTTCTCCAGATGGGAAGAAGGCACCGAACGGTCCCCTATCCTGCCAGCCATAATTCCGTCTGCACTGTTCTCTGAAGACCTTGCTGGGTGAAGCATCAGACGAGCCTCCTTTCCTTGTCTCACCAAAGATCTTCTTAATCAAAGTTTTGGCTTTGTCTGGGTCAGAAAAGGTTGCCACAAATGTCCCCTGCTCCTTCACAAAAGTTTTTCTGAAAGGACACTCCTGGTCCACAGCTCCTGCTGCCGATATAGCGAGTTCCCCCAATTTTGCATCCACCTTAATTGAAAAGGGCCAGCGTTGTTCCACTGATAAGGCATAGTTAACATTACCAACATACATACAACACTTTGTGCCCAACTGGAAACTATCCCTGGAGACAAAATGTCTCCCAAAGCCTTGACCTCTTCTTCCATCAAATCAAGAAACTGGTAAGGGGGGCCCATCACGTCCCAGAGCTTGTCTTGGCAAGCTTTCAAGAACTGTTTAGGGATCTTTCAAGTACTTCGCCAATAAGGTAGACAGCTTTGTGGTCATCCAGATAAAGATATTTGTCTACAAGTCCCCTGTCGTGATCACATGACTACAGCAGAGGCCATTACCATCCTCAGATGTCTAAGAACTATTGTACTGTCTGTTTTAGCCTTATCAGGATGACCATCATTACATAAGTGTATATATGGTTAAATCCTGGATAATTGTATTCTATCTCCTCTCATCCCTTTAATATCTAATGCTCCCTGGTCAAGCCCACCCTAATTAAGGGTCATTCATAGGTTGAGGGTTCAATGATGAAGCATGCCACAACGTTTCGAGGTTGGGGACCCTTTTAGAACCTCAATGGTTAGGTAAGAAGGGTTTTGAAACTTGAATCTTGGATTCGATTATCATAGAGGGGCCTTACATTGGTTAATTCTTATGTCTGGGAAATGGTAAGGCTTCCCAAGTGTTTTCTCCTCCTCCCCCTTTTTGTTGAAGAATATGTTGTTCATTAATGGCCTTTAGGGCAAATGTTACTGCTACAGGCAGAGAGTGTTCAAACTCCACATGCAAAGGTTCTTCAGGGGAAAAGTCCCCATCTTCTCTTGTATTCAATTTATAGTACTCCCAAGCTTTCATACCAGGCCCGCTAAAGATAATGCAGGGTGGGCAGGCACAGAAATTAATATATCAAAAACTGTTTAATATCCTTCAGGCTTTACTCTCGCCTCAATGCCTAAATATGAAATTAGTCCTACTGCCCAAGCAGAGTCTAGTTGTAGATAATGCCTGCCAATATCCAAATCAAGCTCATCTGAGCTCCTTAGAGTCTAGTAACCCATCAGACAAGAGCTCTCACTACTCCAAAGAGAACGCACGACCACTATCAGCAGAGCGGTAAGCGAAAACTCTGCTCAGCATCATGGTACACCTTCCAGATAGGTGTCCACCGGGCATGCAACGCCCATTGTGCTCCAAGAACTTCTTTCTGAGACGTTGGGCCAGGGGTCAATGCAGCAATTGGGCTGAGCCTTCAGCCGCGGGCTCAGCGACACCCCAACCACCTGCTAGAAGGCTCTGCTACACAGAGCAGCTCTGACAGTGAACGTGGGAGCTGCTGCTGAATAATAAAATGGGGGAAATGAGGCATAATTCTCACCTCCGGTCGTGAAATAAAAATAAGATCATAGCAGTAGATACCTTTTCCTGAAGATTAACAATACTCATATTTGATTGTGATATAAACTGAGGCGCTGAGGTTATACAAGATTTCTAAGACAAAAGGTTCTGTACTTCTCTCGCACCAGTCTTGGACTCCAAAAAGCAAACCACACAACTATCTAAATCTTAGCCATGACACCGGAAGATAGAGCAGTAAGGAGAAGGTGCCGATGGGTATAGAGTTCTATTAAAGTTTACTTTTGGTTTAATTAAATCAATCCAAATTACTTTCTAAGAGAAGGTCCTGAACTGTATGTATCGTACCTGACTACATGGAGGCAATCGGCAAGCCTACTCTCTTTTCCAGTTGAAAGTTGCCTGCACCATCCAGTCATGTGTTCAATACAGCTATTGTGTTTGTATAGGAAAACACTGTTCTCCTATACAAGTGCAGGCCTTCAATAATCTAAACGCACACCGAGCAGTCGCTCTTTCCGTGGAGCTCCTTTCAAAGCCTCTCAGTTCCACCCTGTTCACATCCATCACCGTTACGACACTTTCAACCCATTAGCCACACCTTTTACTCCTTCTTGGACGCTAGTTTTAACGTTCTCTAGGTTCGGTCACCATCCATTTCAATAATTTAAAAAATCAATTCCTCTTCTCGACTATCCCAAGCGATTCTCCCCTGTGTGTTTCTCTCGTTCCTAAAGCCCCGCCCCGGCTAATTACTACTTAATAGGTCCTCCCGCCGCCCTCTCCGAGACCATGCTTCCCGCACCGGTGAAAGTTGCGCCCGTCCAGCCGGATCACCACCCAGCAGTTCCGCAGACACGTGTCGTCCGCCTCGAACTCCCGCACATACTCAAATTTGCTTTTCGCCATGATACGCCCGTCACTTCCTGTGCGGAATGTGCGGTACAGTAAGGGAAAATGCAAAAGCGTAGAGCGCGTGCTGCACAGCATCCTGTAAGAACTGAACCGGAAGCGAACGAACGGACTCGGTGAACTTAAAATGTGATGGTGCCATCTTGTGTTGGGAGAGGTGTTCAGGTTCTACTGTATTAAAGTGCGAATATTATATAACAAGTATGAGATATTCACGTAGCACGTTTCGATTGGCTCAGTCTGTTGAATCACAACATTTTTAAACCAGGAGTATAAGGATGAGACGAGGGTGTTAAAGACGAAGTCATTCACAGGCCTGGCCGACAAGCTCTTCCCCAACCGTGCAATGGTGCATGCTGTGAGCATACATTTCTACCTATAATGTAGAACTAGAAACGACTTTCATAGAGATAAGGAAACATGGAACACAAATTGTGAAATACATAGCATCGCTACAAGGAAGGTGTAGAACACAAATATATGTTTTATTGTCCTTAGTTATTTATTTATTATGTAAAGCATGCAGTTTTAGAATGATAGAAGAGTGCTTTTCATTCAGGTGTATCTGCTACGTTTATGTAGTTCCCTGACTTGAGATGTATATGTGTATAATGAATGCATGCTATATGATCCCTACCTAATTAAGTCTCTTCCAGTCAAATACTTGTAAGGTGAAACCACCTCATTAACTGGACTAAAACCAGGAAGTAGGTGCTTATTTTACCTAATCCCATTCGATTAGGGGTAGTCTAAAATATGCTGAAGCGGGAGGTAGAAGAAGGATCCCAGGTAATTTAAGTGAGTGCTGGAACCAGGTAAATTAATTGTCATCTAGACTGGGGTTGCCAGATCTGATCTTTAAGTGCATACTGTTGGCTTTGTTTTCAGTTTGTGTTTCCTCTGCACTTGCATTCTACTTCTTCAGTATTGGAAAGTACCACAGGAAATATAAAATATGGAATCATCCTCTGTGAGTTCGAACTCCACCTCCAGATTCACGACTCTCCCCTAGAAAGAGATCCAGAAAATCACGAGACCCTCCAGAGGATGAGTCTTTTGATTAGGGAGTAAAGAGAATACTCTTAGATACATTGATGGGATTACAAGATATGCCTAAGAAGTCTGATAAGAAAAGACTTGTCATCTTCTTTTAATAGTGATGAAGAGGAGGAAGAGCACGCCTGGTCATCGGAGTTTAAAGGCATTGATAAATACATTTTGCCTGAGATAATATCCAGGATTCAGATGAATATGAGGTTTTCATTGTTGGATCTCCAGTCTTCTTCTACAGTGCCAGTTTTGAGTTAATTTGTCAAGTCATAAACATCTTTGTTACCTAGCCATCAGCATGTACACAATGCTATTCTGAGAGAGAGGGAAAGACCCAGACATAATTGCAATTCCTCACTTGATGTCTAAACTCTACCCTCTGGAAGACATAGATACGAAGTTTCCAGAATCTCTTCCAGTTGACTCCTTGGTTGCCAGTTTAGTAGGGAGTACTTCAATGGCTGTGGAAAACATGATTGAATATCCCATTTATAAAAAAGGATGCTTTGAAAACGCATATGCAGGTTCCAACTTGGCAAGGAGTGCAGGGATGTATGGGGCATGTACCACCCAATATATGCCTGCCTACTTTAAGGAGCTTTTTAAAGCAGTCTAAGAGGGAGAAGAATGCACAAGTCTGATTGAAAGTCTGGAAAAACAAGCAGCAATCATGTCAAACATCTTCTTTGATGTAGTAAGGGTACAGCTTTATATGGAGCGACAGTCGCTGCAAGAAGAAATGTTGTTCTCTGAGACACAGATTATGCACTACAGAACACAACTGTAAGAATGCCCTTTGAAGGTAATAAACTGCTGGGTCCTGAGCTAGATGAGAAGTTTCCCAGAATATTTAGGGAGGAGACATATTTCTCTTCTTTCAGCCAATCTCAGCCTTAAAGTTTCATCTAGTTTTAAGTCCAATACATCCTTTTGTCAACCGTCTCAGTGTCAAGGACCAAAAAGACAGAAGCAATAGTCCTTCAAACCTCAGAATGATTTTAAGAGCAGATCTCCTTTAGGGAATACCAAACTGAGATCCCGACTATGCCAGAAATGGCCCATTGGCTGTAGGGGGGAGGATTGCTCACTTTCTGAAAGTATGAATTCTTGGTTCATACAGATAGTGGAGAACGGCGACAGGATAGAGTTTTTCTCTGCTCCTTCTACTTAAGATCCTATATGCAAAGAGAAGTTAGATGAAATCATCAATATGAGTGCTACTTCAGAAGAATGCGGTTATTCAAGTTCCAGAAGATCAGCAGGGAAAAGGAACTTACCCAGGGACTTTTCTGGTTCCGAAGGCAAGTGGAGACTTCTGTCTTCTCATACTCATAGACCTGAAGAATTTGAAAGAATAGGTGAAAAATGTACATTTCAAGATGGAGATAATACAGAAAATTGTTTTGATGGTTTTCCCAACAAACCTTCTAGTTATCATAGACCTGATGGAATTGTATTTTTACATACCAATTGAGTTGGAGCACCACAAGTTTCTGAGATTTTGTGTTTTGGGCATCCACTATTAGTTCCTGGTGTTGCCCTTTGGAATAAAATCTGCCCTCATGGTGTTCACAAAAATGATTGTGCCCCTGGTAGCTTCTGTCTATCTGCAGGTGTTTCCATATCTGGACGACTGACTCTTGGTGTCCGAAACAAAACAGGGAATCCTAGATGGAGTAAGACTGATGGAGAAGTGTCTGAAAGCACATGGTCTCATTCTCAGCTATGCAAAATGTGAGTTGAGTTAGTCCCCAAGAGAGAATTTGCATGGTTTAAATAATTTTATTTCAGTTGTATTTTTTATTTTTATTTTACAGAGTTTTATATAGCGCGAACTTGACCCTAATCGGGTATCAGAGCGCTTTACATGGCACCAGTTGCATAACACGAGGACACATTTATTTTTGTTAGGCAGGGGGAGATTAAGTGATTTGCCCAGAATCACAGGATGTTCAGCGTCATTGCCGACACTCAAACCCAGTTCCCCAGATTCGAGGTCGACCGCCCTAGCCGTTAGGCCAACTCCTCTCCCCCTTAGGTGTCAAAGTTAAACAAAACTCCCTCCTACAACCATTGGCCGGTGGGGAATAATGAAGGTTATGAGAATACTGTAGACATTAGAGAGAAGAGAATCAAAGCAATAGAGAAGAAGATAGTCAGAGGCCTATGTATTGACCATATCTCGATTGGGCAGGGTTCTATCTAGTGGGGGACACCCCTTCCTCGTGAGTGGGTTTCTCTTCGGTGGGAGGCGTAATGGGAAGCCTGAGAACCCGCAAGTATCGTGGGCATGTGAGTTCTACAAATTCAGAGGCTAAATAGGCACCAGTGGAGCCCCATGTCGTCTCAAATTTGGGTAGCGTTCGAAGAGCCGCTCCATGCCCACCACCTCCCAGACTTTGTGTAGCCAGTCAAATTTTGTTGGGATGTCCTCCGTACCCCACCTGGATAATAGCACTTGCTTAGCCGCTTCTAATTCTAAGGTGATCACTGTGCCCCTGCAAGATCTAAGGGGATATGTAAGGGGATTCGGGAGTCCCAGTAGAATATAGCTGGGGAATCTAGGTATTTCAGTGTGGTAGATGCAGTCAATGTCCGGTAAGATTGAGTCCCAAAAGGTCTGTGTCTTGGGGCAGTGACAGAGAATGTGGGTTAGTGTGCCTGGCTGTCCACATTTGCGCCAACAGAGATCATACCCTCTTGGTTTCCACCGTGCAATTAGTGCTGGGGTGTAGTACCAGTAATGTGCAATTTTAAAAAACTTTCCTTGCCTGCAGTGCTACAGGAGGAGGCTCTGGCCCTTTGAATAATGTCCTGCCATTCCTTCGGAGAAAATTCCTGCTTCAATTCTGATTCCCACCTGCGCTGCACCAGGGATTTAGTGTTGTTTTTAGCTTTGTTCAAAAAAGTGTAGATGTCTGACAGTAGGTGTTTGTTTGAGTTACGGGTGATGAACCAGAGCTCAAATTTAGTTAGGGGGCGACCTGCATGGGGTTGTACCTGGGATGGGTGACCCAGTGTCGCACCACCAGATATTGCCAGTACGCTTCTCTGGGGAGCCCAAAATCCAACACTAGCTGGGGGAAGTTCTTAACACCCTGTTCGTCGAAAAGGTCTCCTATTCGTTTGCAATAGGCCTCTTGCCATTTCAGGTAGTCATTCCCTTTGCTAGCGGGGGGAGAGGGGGGAGTCCGGGTTGCCTATGAAGGGAGTCAGAGGTGACATAGCGGTCGAGAGCCCACACTTCTCCTGCACACAGTCCCATACTCTCATGGTGGACCTCAAGACCAGGGCAATATACACTGCAGGCAGGCGGTGTTGTTTGGGAAAGCCAGGGAACCTTCCAAATGTGAATACCTACAATAGCGCGGTCAATAAAGCACCAGTGCTTTTCCGAATCCAACTTGTATCACTCTATCATACAGAGTAATTGCGCTGCCTCAAAGTACGTCAGGTGTCGAACCATGCGTGCCTTCTTCCCGCCCCATATGAAACCTTCAATGAGTTGCTGAAGTTGGGCCAATATTCTAAGCGGAGGGTGTAATGGAAGTGTCTGCCTTATGTATGGGATACGGGGTAAGAGAGACATTTTGATTGCAGCTACTCTGCCCAACCATGACATTACGTGCTTCTTCCAGGTAAGGAGCTCCCCTTGTACTTTAGCTAGGATTTCTGAATAGTTCTCCTGAGCTATCTTCTCCACCGTTGGGAAAACCTGCAGCCCTAGGTACGTAACCAAAGCGAATGGGAACTGCGTCACTAGTTGTTGCTACTCTACTTTGGGAAGGGTTAGGCTAAGGGCCTGTGTCTTCCGAAGGCTGATTTAGCATCCCGAGATGGCACTAAAGGCCTCTATCTCCGCCAAAAGAAGGGACAGGGAAAGCAACGGCTGTGTAAGAAAGAGCACCATGCCGTCCGCCTAGAGCGAAATCTTGTGTTCTCTATCTCCCATCCGAATCCCGGTGGTGGCGGGGAGCTGCCTGACTCTTTCAGCAAACGGCTCCATATAGAGCGCAAAAAGGAGGGGTGAGAGTGGACACCCCTGTCTAGTGCCCCTCCCAATCTGGAAATGACTAGGAGTGACCCGTTTACCCTGATTCGTGCCTTCGGTCTGTTGTATATGCAGTTCACCCATCACATGTATCGCTCCCCAATACCGAATCTGTGTAAGACCTATCACAGGTAGGGCCAGTGGACCCACTCAAACGCCTTCTCGGCGTCCAACGACAGGAGCACTGCCAGGATCTGTGTGCGCTGCATCTTATCCAGAGGATGGCATAGTCGCCTGGTCCCGTTCTGGGATAAATCCTGACTGGTCCGGGTCCACCAGCCCTGGCATGTGCGGGGTGAGACGCGCCGCTAAGATAATAGTAAAAATCTTCAAATCCACATTTAGGAGGGATATAGGGTGATACGATGCGCAGTCTAGGGGGTCCTTTCCCGGTATAGGTTGAAAATACAGTCTGTCAAACCATTTCGACCTGAGGCGTTTCCAATCTGCGCACAAGAGATGAGTCTCTTGTAAGAGGCAGATATCGCATTTAGCATCTCTTAGCATAGCAAGGAGCGCCCGTCGTTTAATGGGGGAGTTAAGACCCCGGACATTAAAGCTCAAGATAAGGACCTTAAGACCTGTCATTGGGGAGTGTGTGGGCATAAGCCATGGCAGAACTTAGGTGCAGGATAGTGGGCCGAACTATGCGCTTCTTCCCATCCCCAGCATCTTGTAAAATCCGTCCAGAGGACCAGACACCACCACCGACTCCTTCTCCCCCACCCCCACATGCCGCCTGCAGGGTGAGTTGAAGTAAGCTCTCCGTGTGTGGTGCATTTGTTGATTTAACGGCTCGCCATGGGGAGCTATAACACCCACTAGGATTGGTCTGGCTAGTGGCACAAGGTGCTCAGGTGTAACCCCCCATGCCGCCCCACCCCTCGAGGACATGGGGGGGTGTTCCCCAGGCCCCCTTGTGATATGAATGAACCCCTGTGCCGAGATATATCCCTGCCTAAGCATGTGAAGACCTGTGACCTCAGAAATATAGTAAGGATAACAAGAAAGAGGAGAAAGAGACATAGCAAGAAAAAGCAATTAAACAGATGATCCGCCGTCTGTCGGCAATGATTCGCACCATCGTGCATGGGTTTATATCTGTCACAGAAGGGCTTCCCTTTCTTTTTTTTTAAAAACAAATTTTATTAAATGATTGCATTACAGTTGCTGAGCCCTGACCGCCAGGTACGTCAGCCAGGCAGATGTATCACAATAACAACAGCACAATCCATTTTGTTTTACTGTTAAACGAAGAACATACTACACCTACTTTCAAACCTGAACTATCCCCCCACCCTCCTCTCCCCCTCCCAACCCCCTGCCCCCTCCTCCCGGTTCCCACCCCCCCCATCGCATGGTCACTATTACAGTCCCCCCTCCCATCCTTCGGCCCCCATCCGTAACGTGGCGTGTTCCTGACCTGCCCTGTCTCCTCAGAATTCCTGCCCTGGGTCTTGGTCCCCTGGCGGCTCCAACCAAATGCCTCCGAAGTTTGCCCACCGCTGCCAGATTTTAAAATGTTTACGCGGGCATCCCCGAGCTACGAAGATCGGTTGCTCCATGCCCATACAAAAATCAAGTCCCCTTTTCCAGGCTAGCACCGAAGGGGGCCGCGGGTTCTTCCAGGCCTGTGCAATGTCTCTCTTGGCTAGGGTAAGACCTAGTAGCAGCAAGTGTCGCTTATGGATATTACCCCCAATTCCCTCCATGACGTGCAGGAGTCCCAACCTTGGCGTACGAGGGAGCTCCCATCCCAGGACTTCCGACAGGCTATCCCATACCCCCTTCCAGAAGCGAGATAAGGACCCACAGCTCCACACCGTGTGTAGAAGTGTCCCAACTTCCGATCCACATCGAAGACAATCTGGGGAGGCGATCAGACCCGCCCGCCACAGCCGCTGTCTAGTATAGTATGTGCGGTGCAGGTACTTGAATTGAATGAGACGCAGCCGCATTGCAATGGCCGCCTCCCTAGGGGCCGCTAACGCCTCCCTCCAGTCATCCTCGTCTAGATCTCCCACATCCCTTACCCACGCATCCCGTAATTTCTGTAGCGAGGGGGAGCAATGAACGACCAGCGACTGGTAAATGCGTGAAATTTTTTTGGTTTCCAGGTCACCCATAAACACCCTCGCCTCCAAGGGGCTGAACTCCGGCACGGACTCCAGACCCTCCAAGTACGGGGCAATGGCGTGGCGAAACTGCAGGTATCGGAAAAACTGGGTTTGTGGCATGTCATACTCCCGGCTTAATTCCTGGAACGATTTTAGCGTAACTCCCGACAGTACGTCGCCCAGCGATGATATTCCAATGTTATCCCAACCCATGAATCCCCGCAGAGCCGCCAGCTCCGGCAAGCGTCCATTGCCCCAGAGGGGAGTCTCCCCAGTTAGGGTATTCCACTATCCCATACGACGCAGGGCCTGCCTCCAAATCCGAAAGACCGTCTGCGTCCCGGGGGGAAGCGCCCCTCGTATCGTCGCCGCGTAGAGTATCGTATGTAGCGAGTGGGGTTCCATGAGACAGCGCTCCCGGGCATAGGCCGGGTCCCTTCTGTCCCCATACCACCACTCGTTAAGGACCAGAAGATGAGAGGCCTGATAGTAGGATAGTATATCCGAGGTCGCCAAGCCACCGCAGTAGGTGGACAAGAAACATGTACGGAGCGGCACCCGGACCGTACCGCCGGCCCAAAGGAACCGACCCAATTCTGAGTCAACCTGCCGAAACCATGCGGGTGGAATTGGGTAGGGGTGATTCTGCAGTTGATACAGCAGTCTGGGTAAGGCAACCATCTTAAAGATGGCGGACCTGCCAAATATTGTCAGCGGCATACGAGTCCACGTCTGGATATCCGCCTTGACTCGCCTCCAGACCGGCAGCACATTCTGTTCCCACGACAGCTCTGGCGCAATCGACAGGAATACTCCCAAATATTTAATCCCGTCGACCGCTATCTGCAGATCAGACGCCCAGGTTCCAGGTACCCCGCGCCCCCCCAACACCCACAGCGTAGACTTGCGCGGGTTTAGATATAGCCCAGAGGTTTCCCCGAAAATTTGCAAGATCCGCATGATGCGCGGTCCAGACCGATCAAGATCTGTAATAAAGAATAGCACATCATCTGCGTACAGTGCAATTCTATCCGATGGTCCCCCAGGCCATTCAAATCCCCGCAGCTGTGCGTCTATTCGCACCCATGCTGCAAGGGGCTCCATGGCCAGCGCGAACAGATATGGCGATAGGGGGCAGCCCTGTCTAGTGCCCCGCTCAATCGCAAACCGATAAGAGACCGCCCCTGCCACCCGCACTGAGGCCGTCAGATCCGTATATAAGAGGCGAACATAGGCCAGAAAGTGAGGGCCCAAATTAAGGCGGGGCAGCAACGCAAATAAGTAGATCCAGCTCAGGGAGTCGAACGCCCTATCCATATCGGCTAAGAGAAGGGCCGCCGACTCTCCCGCTTTCTCGGCCGCCGCCATCGCCACATGTGCCCGGCGAATGTTATGTCGGGTGGCCCTGCCGGGCATGAATCCGGCCTGATCTGGGTGAATGAGATCCGTTACATGGGGCAGCAGCCGGTTGGCCAAAGCCTTCGCCAGGACCTTGGCCTCCACATTGAGCAATGATATCGGGCGATATGAGGTGTGCTGTTCTGGCGGCCGCCCAGGCTTCTGAAAGACCACCACCTCCGCATGTCGCCAGTCCGGAGGGAGAACTCCTGTCTCTCTAGCCTCCTCTACAACCGCCTTGTAGTGAACTCCTAGCTGCAAGTGGTACCTCTTGTAGAATTCGCTAGGGAAGCCATTTGAACCCGGGGCGCGCCCCGTATTCAACTCGCCCAGCGCCGTGCCCAACTCCTCTGCAGTCAGGGGGAGCTCCAATCGTTCCCGCGTCTCGTTTGACACTGCCCGGGGTGGGAAGTCCGCCAGGAATTTATCCACCACATCCGCCGACAGGCAGTCATGGGGCGTATACAGTTCCGCGTAGTATGTAGCGAAGCTCTTCGCTAGTGTCGCCGGTTCCGTAACCGGGGTCCCCGTCGCGTCTAATATCCCCGGCAACGCCTGGGGATGCAGTATACCCTGGCATAGCCGGTGCAGCATTGCGCTCGACTTATCCCCCCACTGATAGATCCTGCTCCGCGTTGCGAGCCAGATCTGTTTCGCCTCCTCCATCTGGAGGGAGGCATAGGCCTGCTGCGCTAGTAGTAGTCGTTCCACCTCCGGGGTCCCCTCGTCTTCCCCACCCCTGCGCTCTAATTCCTCGATTTCCGCCGCCGCCCTTACCATGGTCTCCCTACGCTTTCTTCGAGCAGTCGCACACCAAGCTATATCCACGCCCCGCAGTGTAGGTTTCATAGCTTCCCACAGCATCGCGGCATCGGTGACCGACCCCACATTCTCTGACAGAAAATTCGCGACGGACTCCCCCATGTGTTTTTGATAATCTGGCTGTTGTAGGTGCCACGTGGACATACGCCACCGCAGCGGCTGCCGCCGCCCATCTAAACTGACTGTAACCGCGACGGGGGAGTGATCCGACAGGCCCCTCTGTAGGATGTCCGCCGCCTGCACTCTATGCGACATCCCGCTTGGAACAAAGAGGTAATCAAGGCGCGAGAATGAATGGTGGACAGCCGAGAGGTATGTGTATTCTCGCATATTCCCATGGAGGTAGCGCCACATATCAACCCAGCCCATACCCCGTACCATGTCATGCAATTTAGTGGAAGCTGTCCCCTCCGACGTGCCACTGTGGCGGGACCTGTCCTGCCCGCGATTCATCACGTCATTCCAGTCCCCCCCTACAATCGCCAGCCCCTCAGGCACCTCTGCCCATACTCCAAACAATTTCTCCACGAAGGACCCCTGCAAGGGAGGCGGCACGTATACACTCCCCAGAATCAGTGCTTCCCCCCCAACGTCCCGCTAATGAACACATAGCGGCCCTGCTGGTCTATCCATTGCCTGGAATGAACGTAAGGGACCCTGCGGTGCACTAACACCGCCACTCCCCTAGAGCCCCTAGTAAAACCCCCATGGAAGACTTGCCAATAACCGAAGCGCTGTAGGCATAATACCTTTGTGACCAGTAGGTGGGTCTCTTGTAGCATAAGGACATCAGCTCCCATTCTTTTAGCGAATCGCAGGACTGCACCCCTTTTTATCTTGTCCAGGACCCCCCGCACATTCCAGCTGAGCACTCGAAGGGATCTACTAGGTCCTGTCGACCTTTCTTCTGAGCCCGCCATCAGGGAACATCAATTGTGTAGGTCGTCTCTGCGGGCCGTGGTGTGGCCCCTTCCATTTCTGTGTGCCCTCCCCGTGAACCATGCGACGCCCCTCCTACCCCATCTAAAGTTCCCCAACTCCCTAGTCGCTCCCCCTCTTCTCCCCCCCCAGAACCCCCACCCTATACTTCCAAACCATTGAAGTACCTGTCGCGGTATTGCAGGTTTGATACTCCTAACGTGGAGCCCAAGACCATACACACCAATGGATCCCCCGCTAACAATCCCCAACTCCCTCAACTCCCTTCACCCAGCTCACTGAGGGAGACCTACCCGCCATTTCCCTCCTCCCCCCCCTCCTCGCCCCCTGTCTATCGCCTTGGGACATCAACCACTACTTCTCCCAACCCACCCGGACCTACCCGTGTCCTACGCTCCCCACTCAATGCCCCTGGTGATAGTACATGTTATGGGATAATAGTCAGCTCTTGGTGCGCCCAGGGTGGCTCTCACGGATCTGCTACACTGCCGCCTGGAGAGGGCTTCCCTTTCTTAATGGCGTTCTTCTTCAGAGGGTCTTGTGCTGTTTCCCCTTCTGGGACCTCGTCTCCGATTCAGCTTGGGTGGCTATTTAGATGGTGGGCCTTCCTCTAGCAGCTCGGAGCCTCCTTCTTCCTCTAGGACAGTCCCGAGGAATTCCTGCGCTTCTTTAAGAGTTCGCACCACTCGCAGCTCTTTAATTCCAGATAAAAGACAGTCTGAACAGGTGTCCCCATTGGTAGCAAGCACCTTGGTCTCGAAGGTATGTTGTGACTGGCTTCAGATTTTTGCGGCTTTGAAGTGTGAGAGGTCCTCGAACGCCATGGTTACCTGGTCGTGGGTGGCACTCTTGATAATTTCCTTCTGCGGATATGAGTGAAGACAGCTGAGGATGTCTTGCTGCTGTCCCGGGCAAGAGGCGGGCCTCCCGGCGTGGTGGGTGCGATCCAAGATGATCTCCGAGTACTGGTGCGACGTGATGGAAAAAGCGGAGTACCCACTCCTCCAGTTTGCCACCATCTGCTTGAAGTGGCGCGGCTTTGATTCGGATGTTAGATCGACTCGAGCGATTTTCAAGATCTTCCAGTTTGAGATAGAGCTCCTCGTTGCGCTCCCGAAGGTCTATTAGTTCCCGGGCCTGTTCTGTGAATTCTTCTTCCCTGCGGTCCCCACTGCATTCCAGGGAGTCAACGCTATCCCCAACTTCTTGAATCTCCGTTCTCAGCTGCTTGATGTCAGAAGCTACATCTTGCTGTAGGCTTGCGAAGTCTTCCCTGAGTGTATTAAACAATTTCTCCATAAAGCTCAGTTTGATCGAATCGTCTGCTTGTTCTCCATCCAGATCCACGTCTTTCTCGGAGGGCTGGGCCATTTGGTGTTCGGAACCAAGACCCCCTGTTTTCTTTGTGCCTGGCTTCTGAAGGAGGTCTTTGATCGTAGCGTCTTTCTTAGCCCGTGGCATAGACACTGCTGTGGGTCAGCGCCACGCGGGCCAGCGCCACGCGGGCCAGGAGACTTCTCAGTTGAAGCGTTACAAGGCGAGAACTGTCATCTTCCAGCCCGCCCATGCGTCAGTGACCTTTGTTGCCGACTCACTGTCAAATGATGCCTGTCACCAGGGGGGTGTTGGGGTAAGTCAAAGACTATACACCAGACCCCGGGGGTCAACTTCGCCGGCACAAACTTCCTCGTGGGCCCAGGGGGTGTTCCATCAGCCTCAGAGCCAGGCCTCCATGTGTCAGTCAAAATGGTCGATTCACCATGCGGTTTCTGAGCTTTAAAGGGGCCTCCTAAAGACCTCTATATCCCTCAGCCCTCCTATGCCTCCAGTTGGTATTCAATAGGGTGACCTAGTCCAGATGGGGTTATTGGCGGGTCAGTGTAGGCCCCCGAGATTGAGCACCAAGCCGGTTCCCAGTGTCTGGATCCCAGCGCGGTCTCCCGGCTTAAGTTGCTTAGTACCCAGCCCCCAGCTGGCTCGGCCTTCCTGCCAGGGAGGGCCTGCGTGTTAATCGTGGCTGCCGGTATCTGCGGTGGTGACCGGTTAATGTGGGCCTCCGAATCGTCTTTTGGGCCTAGCACAGGCCGCTGCACCGGCGGGCAGCAAGAGCGCCAATCCCTCCGCATAGATCCCGCGCCGTACAAGGGGCTCCACATCTGCGTAGCGCCGGCCCCACTGCTCTCCAATACCGCTTCCTCTGCCTTCGGTGACTGCCTTCACCCGCCCACCCGGACGGGGGCACTACTTGTGGCCGTGCGCCAGCAACCCCGCCAAGACACTAGGCCTCCTCCGCAATCACCGCCTCACGGTCCCAGGGTCCGATCAGGCCTTACCACAGGTTCCAGAGCGCGTCACCGCAGGGCCACTAGCACCACTCCGTGTTGCCGTTTTCACAGACCCGCGGCTGGGGCGCCATCTGCGCCGCTATCCGCAATCACTACAGAACGATAATCTCCTCCTGCGTCGGCGGCCTAGTGTGACAGCCGCCGTGTTATCTCGTCCTCCACACCTGCCCGCAGCCTCAGTGGCTACGATGTCGAAATCGGCTGAGTCAGGAAGGCGCTTTTAGTTTCGCCCAGCCAATTAGTGTCCGGGACCAAAGGGCAACAATTTCACTGCCACTGGAGTCACAAAATTGCCGTTTGAATGCCTTTCTCGGCCCTGGTGAGCGGAGCTCCGAAGAAAAGGTGCTACTCTGCTGCCATCTTGGCCACGCCCCCAAGAGAAAGGATTTTTAGTGGGGCTATCTTCAATACTCAGGAAGGTATGGTCTATGTCCCTCAAGACAGAGCAGGATGGGACATACCCAAATTCTTTTGCTTGGACACAACAAGGCTTCAGTGAGGTGGTGGCTGAAAGTTCAAGGCCACATGGCTTCTGGTGTTTTACTGGTACAATGGGTGAGATTGCATATGAGGCCACTGTTATCTCCTCAAGTTTTGGAAACCAGCATCCATGGATTAAAGTATGAAAATACCAGTCACTACACAAGTATTTATAACAAAACACAAAAGATCCACCTGTAAGGAGGGTTCTTTCGATTAAGTTTCTCACTATGTCAAGAGAGGTGTGTGTTTCCTACCTTGGTTGGACACACACAGTGTTTGCTTGAATACCCCTCACACACCAAAAGGGCCCTTGGTGTCATGCTTCATCATAGGGGTCTTCCCGCCCCGCTGCGGGACGGGGCGTGCTACGACCTGCGACTACGCGGGAGCACTGATCTTTCAGTACTATGTGTGGTGTAGGGGTAGTGAGAGGAAGGGTCAAGGGTGAATGCAAAAGGTGAATTAAAAAGGACCTAGCCACATGGATTTAAAAAACTTTAATAGGTCACTGAGGCTGGTCCTGTTAAAAACGGTGGGTCGGAGATGTCCTGTGTGTAATGTGCGGATACTCCTAATCAAGTCAACATGTTTCGAAGCATTGGGGCTTCTTCATCAGGACTGAAAATGATCCCTTCAGTACTCACTATGTTGCTATCAATGAAATGAAGTTAGTGATATATACAAAAAAGTGAAAGATGCAAATTATCATGCACTTTATACGATACACATTGGTATTTCTAAATGTTAATCTGAAAAGAGAAAACACAATTCATTACACAATTGCGCCTCCTAATGCGCAAACACGTGTTGCCTATAAGAACAATGTGCCACAAGGTGACTGTAGTGTCATTAGCCATAGTCGTATTATTTAAACATTACTGCTGTGACCTGTGGAAAAAAAATGACGAGCTGGACACACATACATAAAACAGAAAACACACACTCTATACTAGCGTGTAAAGGAATGGAGAGGAGAGTTATTAAGTATGTAGAATAAACAATAAGTAGATACATACTAGGATATGTAGGAGACAATGCTCCATGAGCCTCTAAAACGGGTGGGAAGGGTGTTGCCACTGCATTCTGTTCGATGGAAAACAAAAAGGAGACAAAGGTCGATGTCCATTACTGGCAGCTAAAGAGCGGCAAGGGGGTGTGAAAGAAAGGGTATATCGCTGGTTATCTCAGAAGCAGCTATGCCGTACTTACGGAGAAGTCAACACTGCCTCGTTCAAGGTAACGCCATCCGCGGCTCCGTGGTGTAATGAGTCTGCGGGTGGGCTCTATTTATGTTGCCGGTAATTCGCAGTCAAGTAGGAGAAAGATTGCACCTGTGTCGATGCTGGTTGTCAACCGGAAGTATTTGCCTGATCACTTCCGGTGGCAGGGAGGTGCTGAGCGCTGGGGCGGTAACCTGCCAATAAGAGTGTACCTCTGGAAGTGGGTAATCTCTGTTGGCGATTTAACCATTAGAAGGAAATCGAAACAGAAATAACCGTCTAACTAAAAACGAGGCAAAAATAAATAGTTAAAGGTTAAAATTAAAAAAATGGTCATATTGCATGGTGGTGTTAGTTGTAATCTATAGTTCCATGGCAGTTTATTTGCCCCCATCCGGTGGCCGGGAGGTGTTGAGCGCTGGAGCGGTAACCTGCCAATATCGGTGTCCCACAGGAAGTGGGTAATATCTGTTGACGATTTGACCATTGGGAGGAGACTGAAATGAATATGTTCGTGTAACTAAAACGAAGCAAAAGTTAAAGGTTAAACATAAAAACCAATAATTCGAAATGAATATTGGTCATATTGCATGATGGTGTTTAGTTGTAATAAGTCGTACCATGGTAGTCTATTTGCCCTCACACCGCAGAGCGGTGTGCTGAGATGGTCATGCGGCCGGTCGCCAAAATAAGGTGGAAACTGTCTGGGTTTTAATGAAACCCATAGTCTTGGAAAATACTATATAAAGAGAAAGAGCGGAGGTTAGCTTATATCAAGGTGGTGCATTACAATGGCTATGTTTCAGTGCCCCTTCACGTGCGTGGTGGCATGATGAGCAATTCAAGAGGCGTATCCCAGGCCCAAAAATAAAATAGGTTGATAGGTTGATGGGGAGACAAGATTATGCAAGGTCGTAGAGTAGTCAGGACTCACAGGGACCAAGGAGTAGTGTGCCATAAAGACAATGTCGTTTTAAGACAGGGCCTCAGAGGTGACTTCTTCATGATACAAGACAGTTGTGCCCAAGGTAAGTCGTCGTTAAGACCAGTCAAGTGGGTGCCCAGACGGAACACCCATTGTTGTTCTTTTTCTAGTAGGCCATTCTCACTGTTGAGTTGCTCAATTATAGTCCATTTCAAATCGTCCACGCTGTAGGCCATGGTTAGATAGTGAGTTGCCATCTTGGTGGTGTTCTTTTTGCAGCAAACATTACTCTTGTGTTCGCCAATGCGTATCCTCACCGGTCTCGTCGTCATTCCGACGTACTCCAGTCTGCACGGACACGTGATCATATATACCACGTTTCTGCTATTGCAGTTTGTGAATTTTCTTTGTTCCCAGACTGAGCCATTCAAGAATGTAATGTTCTTACTTTTTCTTGTAAGTAAGAACGTGCTACAATTGCTGCATGGGTAATGACCTTGTACAGGTGGGAGTGTAGTATTCGGAATAGTGGTAGCACAGTCCCTTACAGGTGTTACGCGTGGTCTGGTATGGACCAGGATGTCCTTCAGGTTTCTGCCCCTCTTGTCGTAGAACATGGGCTTTGGAAAGTTGAGACTCCCGCAGTTTAGAATTCTCCAGTGTTTATTCACTATCTTTGACACGGATTGGAGTGAGTGTTAAAAGTGGTGACGCAAATGGGTCTAACTTCCTGTTCTTTTGGAATGCGGTTTTCCAAGAGAGCGTCTCTGTTGTTGTTCCTTGCCCGTTTCAACCCTCTTTTTATGATCTGTTCTGGATAGTTACGAGTAACACCACCGTGCAATATGACCAATTTTTCAATTTTAACCTTTAACTATTTATTTTTGCCTCATTTGTAGTTAGACGGTCATTTCCGTTTTGATTTCCTTCTAATGGTTAAATCGCCAACACAGATTACCCACTTACTGTGGGACACCCTAATTGGCAGGTTACCGCTCCAGCGCTCGTCACCTCCCTGCCGCCGGAAGTGATCAGGCAAACACTTCCGGTTGACAACCAGCATTGACATAGGTGCAATCTTTCTCCTACTTGACTGCCAATTACCGGCAACATAAATAGAGCCCACCCCGCAGATTCATTACACCACGGAGTCGCGGGATGGCGTTACCTTGAACGAGGCAGTGTTGACTTCTCCGTAAGTACGGCTTAGCCGCTTCTGAGATAACCAGTGATTTACACTTTCTTCCAGACCCCCTTGCCGCTCTTTAGCCGCCAGTAATGGACAGCGACCTTTGTCTCCTTTTTGTTTTCCATCGAACAGAATGCAGTGGCAACACCATTCCCACCCGTTTTAGAGGCTCATGGAGCATTGTCTCCTACATGTCCTAGTATGTACCTACTCATTGTTTATTCTACATACTTAAAAACTCTCCTCTCCATTCCCTTAGATGCTAGTATAGAGTGTGTGCTTTCTGTTTTATGTATGTGTGTCCAGTTCGTCATTTTTTTTTCCACAGGTCACAGCAGTAATGTTTACAAAATACGACTATGGCTAATGACACTACAGTCACCTTGTTGTGCATTGTTCTTACAGGTAACACATGTTTGCGCATTAGGAGGCGCAATTGTAAAATGAATTGTGTTTTCTCTTTTCAGATTAACATTTAGAAATACCAATGGGTTTTGTATAAAGTGCACGATAATTTGCATCTTTCACTTTTTTGTATATATCACTAACTTAATTTCATTGATAGCAACATAGTGAGTACTGAAGGGATCATTTTCAGTCCTGATGAAGAAGCCCAGATGCTTCGAAACATGTTGACTTGATTAGGAGTATCTGCACATTACACGCAGGACATCTCCAACCCACCGTTTTTAACAGGACCAGCCTCAGTGACCTATTAATGTTTTTTAAGTCCATGTGGCTAGGTCCCTTTTAATTCACCTTTTGCATTCACCCTTGACCCTTCCTCTCACTACCCATACACCACACATAGTACTGAAAGATCAGTGCTCCCGCATAGTCGCAGGTCGTAGCACGCCCCATCCCACAGCGGGGCAGGAAGACCCCTATGATGAAGCACGGCACCAAGGGCCCTTTTGGTGTGTGAGGGGTATTTAAGCAAACACTGTGTGCGTCCAACCAAGGTAGGAAACACACCTCTCTTGACATAGTGAGAAACTCAATCGATAGAACCCTCCTTACAGGTGGATCCTTGTGTTTTGTCATAGATTCTTATAGGAGGACGTATCCACCTCCAGTGTCCGCGTAGGGCACTACCTCTTCACTACCTAATCCTGTTTTGTGTAACTACACAAGTATCAACACAACTTCAGTGGTGGCTCAGGGAGTCTTCCTTGGCCAGGGGGCTTTCTTTGACTCTCAGTCCCCCTCCTACTTACGGATGCCAGTTTGGTGGGATGGGGAGCAACAGTAGTGGAATTCTCAGCTGAGGGACAGTGGTCATGGATTCAAAAACATCACTCCTCGAACTAGATAGAGAACTGTCTGAAATTTAGGAAGCTCTAAAGTCATTCCAGAAATGCCCACAGCATCATCATGTGCTTGTTCAAACGGACATTTGTGTAGCGGTCACCTACAACAACAGATAGAGGGGATCAAAATCCTCCACATTGAATTTGGTAGCAGTGAAAATAGGGAACTGGGCAAAGCAATTACCTTTATTTAGGGGAAAGACAATGTTTGAGCGGACTGTCCGAGCTGAAAGCTTGTGACATCTTGAGATCTATGTCTGTCGCGGCAGACATTTAGCGAGATATGTTGCAAATTTGGAGAATCTTAACCTGGATCTCTTTGCTTCTCCTGACGACACACAACTGGAGAGGTTTTGCTCCCAGACACCCACTCCCGAGGAGTGGGCAGTCAACGCCTTATCCATTTTATGGCATCAGAAACTTCGTTATGGTTCCCCCCTTTTCTTCTTATTCCCAAATTGTTGGCAAGAATTTAGAGGGAGGGGCCGCAGGTAATAGTAGTGGCCCACTTCTGGCCCAAAAGATCATGGTTCTTTCCTCCTCTGTCTATGTCTCTACTTCCTCATTGGAAAATACTATTGTTTCCACCTGTAGTAACTATGGGATCTCTATCTCTCACTCATTTACCTCTTTCGGCCTGGACATTCAAAGGGAGGGGTTGAGGAAGAAGGAAGTTCCTAAGCATCTAGAAGTTGTAATTCAAACAATCTAGGCATACTTCCACATAGTATTCTTATTCGAGACACTGGAAGATTTGTCAAAGATGGTGTGCTAAAAAAAAAAACTTACTTTCTAATTGTAAGATTATTAGAAGGTTAACTAAAGGTCTTTCAGTAGCAAAATTAAGAGCTCGGTGGGCAGAGCCTTTAGGAATCCGGAGTTGAGGGGATTTCCTGATAATGGAAAGTTAGGGGCTGATTTGATGTTGGTAGTAAGGATACTCCGTCGTGACATTGTATTTTTACCGTCAACATAATGGTCCATCCACCCGATTTAAATGCTGATGGACCTTTGATATAACACAGTGGAATCTACTCCGTCTCCACCATGTTTACACCCCTCTGATGGCCCAACAAAGTAAGGGCCGTCAGAAGTTCGCCACTATGTCTGCCCATCTAATTTGGATGGGTGGAGAAACAGTTCCTTTTTCACTGCCTGTCACTGGTAAGGGCCAATGAAAACTGTCTAATGTTCCCCTCGCCATGGGACATATCTGCTATGGCGAGTGGGGTATTATTTTTTTTATTTTCATAAAGAAAACCCCACTTTGGGAATTTCTTTTTGAAAATAAAAATAAAAGTTTTGAACTTTGCTGTATGGCTCTGTCATGTTTGACAGAGCCATACTCCAAAGTTACAGTGCATTCACAGGCCAGACGGACATTTCTAAATGTGGTTGTCGGGACATCCACCAGGGCAACAGAGTAATTTACTCCATTACCCTGACAGAGGACTGCCCAATCTCCATATATAAATTGGGCCCTTAGTCTTTAGGCTTCTTAAGAGCTTTTCAATTTCTAGACCTGTGGTACAATCCTTAGGTCCGCTTTGAGATTAACCACTGGTACTTAAATGGTTGCAGTGTTTTCCCTTTCAACCTCTATCCTTGGTGGAGATGAATTTGCTAACCTTTAACGTTGTATTCCTAGCTGCAATCATGCCAGCTAGAATGATGGGTAAATTAAGAACTTTATCATGTAAATCTGATGGTTTGAGGATTTTGGAAGATGGAATTATTTTGAGAACTGTTCCAAGTTCTTTGACTAAAGTTCCTACCTTACATCATTTGGTACCATGGCCTGTTTTTGATAGATATGAGGTATTTTCCTGACAATACCCTATTTTCGATGTTGTAGCACTGGCATTATATGACAGGAGTAGCTACGGGCAATCATTTTAACACAACAAAAAAACTGTCGATCCTGTGACAATTGGTCCTAAGTTCTGGCAACTCCAGCATCAGATGTGCAATGGGAATAATGTGGTAAACATACCAAAGAGGTGTCAAGGAATGGTAGACATCACCTTACACATTATAATTTTCTACATCAATTTTAATATACATCGGCTAAAATATATAGATATGGTGGGAGGGATAATGGCAACTGTGAATGATACGCATCTCCAGAGACTGATTTTATACACCTGTTGTGACTATGCCCCCCTCCTGCCAAATACTGGCACAGACTACCTGAACTGTCCTTACAGGTTGAACCAATGCTGCCCCTTCTGGGATTTGTGAAAAGGGTGCTCAAACATAGAAAATTGGTTGGTATAGGATTACTATTGGGAAAAAGATAGGTGACCAGGTCCTGGGGCAAGGGCACATTCCCTAAAGAGTCTGAATGGCTTTGCGCCTTGGCACAGTGCAGTGTGCATACTGACCTCTCTAGTACCCTGCTACCTCAAAACATCTTGGCCTAAGGATAACTGGACACCATTGCTGAATTACCTCGCAGGCCACGCCTCTGAGGCCATTGCCGCAACAGATTCTGTTTACTGGACTTAGCTCTGGACTATTTGTAAGCCACAACAGGGTGGGCAGTGGAATGTCTGTGGGGGAATGGTATGTACACTGTAGAATATAAATTAACTGTATAACCCCCCCTTATGATGTTTTATGGCATGTTTTTATACATTATGTAATGGCTTATTATCTTTCAAAGGAAGTGAACAGAAACAGATTAAGGTCGAACTATATCATACCATTTTATGGTGACGGTTGCTGTAGTCATGATTGCCAGAACAGATTGTTTCAGTATCGGTTTCAAGGCAGGAGCTGTCACTGCGATGTTGGAGATTGATCAAGCAAGATTGCTGTCTGAAGGTTTTTGGTTGGTTTTGCAGACTGTTAATTGTGGATCGCTAAGTGCAGGAAAGTGCATCTTTTGGGCATGGGTAGCCCCCACTTTTTCCTGTGAAAATGTTGTAACTTTGACTGGAATTGCACAGGGTCCCTTTGCCAGTGCTCTTTCCCTAAACTGTACCCTTTGTTTCCCAATTGGTATAACTTTAGTGGCCCTTGTAAGTCTCTAGTAGATGGTACTTCTGGTACCTAGGGCATTGGCATTGAAGAGGGACACCAAGGGCTGCAGCATGAATTGTGCCGCCCTAGGGTCCCCTCACCTAGGCCCTGCACTCTGACATCCCTGTGTGCCATGCCCACAGTCACTGCCACTGCATGGTATATGGGTAAGCAGGCCTTGTAGTCCCAAGGCAGGGTGCACTGTATCTCCTATGAGGGCATATCTGCATGAGCAGATATGTGCATGAGCAGATATGCCCACTGAAATATCCATTTTGATTCCTGGATATTGTAAGTAAATAAAGAAGCCATAGTGAGTACATGGGCTGGACACTAGTCATTACAATTTTCCCAGCTCCATGATGGCTTCACTGAATTATGGGATGCCTGGTCCCAAACATCTCGTTATTATAAACATTTACTGATTTCAGTGTCAGATGTATTAAATATTGCACTCAGAGAACCTATTAGAGGGGTCCTGTAGGAGGCTGGCAAAGTATATAGTGCACACTTAAAGGAGTGATGCACCTTGCACTAATCCAGGCGACCCTTATGGTGATTTTAGTCGTCTTTGATAATGTTAAAGCTCTCAAAGGGGTAGCTGTGGAGAGCATCCTTCAGTCTTATCTTAAAGCAGCTTGTTTTACCACATTTAAACAATAGTGTAGATTAGGTGAGAAAGAACCACACAGTGTTTATGAAAAATAAGTCTATTTATCACACAACCCAATAACTATCACTTGGTGTATCTCCTATCTGGAGATATCAATAATACACATAAGAATACTTCAAAGAAATCAGGTAAGTAGCACACATTTACACTGGTCTCCATGGGGAGACCAAACCATATACTAAGTAAGTGGAATGTGAACTGCAAAAGAGAATGGTACATGGACCAAAGGACTCAGAAGAGCTTGGAAAACCAGGAACCACCCAAGGTAAGAACCCCGGAACCCCAAGGAAGCTGTGTGCAGAGTGGAAACACAGCCACATGTTCAATAGAAGTCAATAGAGAAGTCATGGTTGCCGTTTTAAAGAAAAAGGACCCTCACCTGAGGACCCAGAAGAAACCCTTTGGAGGACTGAAAGTCGGAGAGCTACTCCAACCGTGGATGCCCCAGGAACCAGGTTACCTGCACCAGGGATGTTGGGTCCATTGTGGTGAAGTGAAGATGGAACCTCCTGTGGATGACAATGGGAGACTCAGGAAGAAATGCCTCTGGAGAAATCTGTGAAGAAGTTCGATAGAATCCAAGGATGGATTCTTGAAGAGGTGAACCTGAAAGCAGAGGAAACAAACTCTATGCCACTCGAAGGTGACCAGGAGGCATGGCACCGCAATGCCCACCTGTTTCAGGAAGTTTAGAAGAGTTCACAAGGACCTTGTCGCTGCAGCTGTGGGGATCCGGCAATGCTGTGGAAGACCAGGAGCCGTACACAAGCTGCCCCACGTAAGATGTCGGTGTCCAGGTGGTTGGGGTTCGGTGGGGGCACCAACAAGCCTTGGTTAGCGCAACTGACGTGGCAGACGAAAAGATGCAACAAGGTCTAAGGAACTCACCACATGCAGGAGAGTCAGAGCAGGCCCAGAGCAAGCAGGAGAGCCCACCAAAGCAGAAGACAGCATAGGAGCCGCACAGGAGCTGCAAGTGGACCCCATGCAGCCCACGATGCACGTGTTTTGAGGGATGAGATGCTGAAGGCTGAAGCTTTTTGTAGCCCGAAGATCTTTAGAGTGCAGAGCCAACAAGCCTTCGCTACGGCAAATTGATGAGGTGCACAGGGATTTGGACCCAGTGGTTCCGTTGAGGGATACTATCCTCCAAATTGCAGGGAGACCGGTCAGCTTCATTGCTGTGCTTGAAGATTCAGGGGAGTGACTCCTTCACTCCAAGGGAGATTACTTTGAATGTCATTGATACCCACAGGTCCCTGGAGTGCCTGAGACAAGCCCAGACAGGACAGAATACTTGCAGAATAGGAAGACCAGGACCAGCAGGAGTCTTCCTTGATACAGTCTCAGTTCCAGGTGAAGTCCAGCGAAGAGTGTCTTGGTTTCAGAGGTGAGTCTTGTCCCACAATGAATACAAGGACCCACCCATGGGGGAGCCCTTAACTACCCTAAGAAAGGTTTGGAACAACTCAAGGATCCCTCCCAGAGCTGGACAGAGGAGAGAATACTCCTCTGTCCTTTGTTCAAGTTTGCGCTAGAGTGGTAGCGAAGGGTTCCTGAACTGAGTCACACTGGTGTATGCAAGGAGGGCACCAAATGTGCCCTACAATCAGTAGAGCTGGGGGGGAGGACGGTGGGGGCGGACTGCTTCAGGCGGCATAAGTTCTTTTTGGGGGGGCTGCCCCCCCCATTCTTACCTGTGGCAGTCGCGGCTGCATGACTCGCATGCACCCCTGCTCTTCGATCAGACCGCCGCAGGCGGCAAACGCAGGGGCTGCTACGGGCAGCCCAAGGCCTAGCCACGCCACTGCCTTCAATGCAGTCTAGTGGCGCTGGAAGGCGCACCCACCCCAGCCCAATACACTAAGTTCTGCCTGGGAAGTGACCACACCTTCCTGCGACAGGAAACCTATTCCACCTTCCCCTGCTCAAGCTCAGCTCAGCCATTATAGAAAAATGGGGTAACCCAAACAAAGTCCTTGGACCTGGGTGTCGAATGGTACAGAAAATAATGGTCCTGGACCTTTCTTTTCACACAAATTACTTCTGAGAATAGTTGTCATTCAGTTAGTACTTTGTGCATGCATAAAGTCAGCACATGGTCACATAGATCCAAAATAGAGAAAGTACTTTGGTGTGCAACAACTATCAGTTTTGAAAAAGCAGGTATTTATTAATCACAGAATTAAATCAACAGATGGTAGACACCCTACTTTTCCTATAGCTTAAAAGAGAAAGAAGAAGGTTGCTCCCAGGGAACGTGCAAGAAAAGGGGTGCTCTGTTGTGAGGTGAATGAAGATAAGAAAAAGGGGAAGGAATCCTAAATGGAATCAGAAAACGAGAATTGATAAAAATGTGGGTGTAACTGATAACAAAAATCAATCAAAAAAGGCCTGACCAATAATGTTTAATTATACAATTAATTGGTTCAACTTGATTCACAAACAATGGAGAGATATATCATCTGTAATAAGGTTGGGGAAGGGATATGTGGTCCAGGCCTGCTGGGTGTAAGAGTCGATGTTTCGATCTGACTTGCGGGTATAGAGGGTAATTGTAGCCTCAGCCTGCGGGTCTTCTTCAGGACAAGGGGCAAGGAAGCAACCTTAGAGATAAAGGGGATGGCAAGTTACTTAAGGCCTAATGGTGCTAAACAAATCTAAAAATTATAAAAAGTGAACATGCCTGTTCTACCAACCTATTCAGGATGTAGGTAGATCTGGCTCCCGAGATGGCCGCCTGAAGTTGGGCGAGAGAAAAGACCGGGAGGGGTTGCACATCAGAAGACTGCTCTGAATACTGGAGTATATTGAAATAGAATAGTTGAATGAGGGCTCACCCGCCTCAATGTTGTGGTTCAATATCAGGTTGGCTCCTTATTTGTCCATGTATCACGAAGGAGAAGTAATCCTCATCTGCAAACAAGTATGAGTGTTTAGTGATTTGAAAAGTAACAGCCCAGTCTCGTTAGAGCACGGGATCTCACTGAAATAGTAAAGATGGCTTACCCGCACTTGCGTTGCGGTGTAAGAACCGAGTAATTCTTTCGGTGTGCTAAGTATTCAATTAAGTGATTCAATCAGTGACTATAATAAAAACAACAAGCATTGGCATAGCCAATAGGTCTCGCCTTTGGGACCTTATAAGTGTTTAGCCATGCAACAGTTGCATAACTAAATACTTATAAGGTCCCAAAAGCGAGACCTATTGGCTATGTGATCGCGATCACGATCAAACATCAAAGCGGCCGTGAAAGTGAAAGTAATCGCGGTAAAGCGCGGCGCGCGCGCCCGCGCACGTGCACTGTGGCTCTAGGCTGGCCTGGTAGCACTTTTTGGAGCCCTCTCAATAAGTCTCGCCAGACGAGCGCATGCGCTGGGTCAGGCGAGACCTAAAAAGGGGGCTTTTTAGCTCCAAGGGCAGACTGCAAACAATTGAATGCCTCTGTCATCCAGTTCGCATTTACCTTTCTATACAGCAGCGTAGTACAAGTTCCTCATTCCAACGCGTCACAGTCAGACTGAGCCGAGCCACCAAGGATGCTTATACATGCTTAGTAAGGCGAGGACGTTCAAGTGGGCGCGCCTGAGGCGTCTGCCTGACGTTGTCAAACCGACCCGGCAGAGCGGGTCAGTCAAGCTGAGATAAATGAAAATGAAAAAAGACTCTATTTCCTGTACGGGCCTAAAATTTGCCGGCCACAATCTACTAACTGGCATGTCCAATTACCAATAATATTTCTATAGATAAACCTCCCAGCGGTGGCGGGTCAGTCAACCTAATGAGAGCAAAAAAAAGAAAAAAGACTGTACTCACTAATAGAAGTGCGGGCATAAATCTCCAGTTACATTACAATAGCAGGCATAAACAATTACCATCACCATATGTAGAGATAATAACATTGAAACATGTTACAACAAATAATATACACATATAATACATTATACAAATGTACATTACATCAATGTGAAGAGAGTGAGAGCACAATATGTACAACGAAAGCAAAATTATAAAATTGGTAAACTTGAGTGCAACCTGTAACAGCTGTTAAAGGTGTAATACTAACCACACGGTGGTAATAGGTATTGTGCACGGGCATATGTATAGACCAAAACATGTAAAAACAAAAATTTTAAGAATTGCATGTGGTAATTCATGTCTAGGCAGCCGAGTAGATGTTGATTGCTGCTGTGGCCATATGAGGATAGCGTTACTCTATTGATGTGAGTGCGCTACCCAGGTTATCGTCCTGTGGATCTTATGACTAGCAGAAGAAATCGTGCTTATCATCCATTATTCAGAAAGGCCACCTGCCTAGTGATTTCCTCATACTCATTAAGGCCTCTCACCACATTGTCAAAAAGGTGGATCCACCCGCACTCACGAATATTAAGGATGTTGGAAAAGTCTCCTCCCCTCGGGTTAACCTTCAATTTTTTTATAACCCACCACCTGAGACTTTCTGGTGTGTGTCCAAAGGCTCTGAAATGTTCCACGAGGGGTGTGCCCTGTAATTGGCAGCTTATGCGAATGCAGTGTTGCAGGATGCGTGTCTTAACTTTTTATATGGTCTGACCAATATACATAAAGTCACAAGGGCATGTTATTGAGTAAACTACTCTTGTGGAAGTGCAGTTAGTGTGGTCTTGTAATGTATGCGTGTGGTTATTGTGAGTAAATTGGTTCACCTCCCTAACCATGGAGCACGCCTTACATTGTTCACACTTATGGTGTCCTTTCACTGGGAAGATATCCCATAATGTGGACTGTTTGGCCCTTGTTTCGGTTGGCAATAGAGATTTAACTACATAGTCCCTCACATTCTTTCCTTTCTTGAAAGCGAGAGTGCATGGGAGGTGACACACTCCCAAGTTCATCCGCCACCAAGTGCCAATGACCGTTTATGATCCTCTTGATCATGTTGCTTTTCGTGCAGAAAGTGGTAACAGACACTAAGCTTTCCTGGTCATTGGCACATTTCTGTTTAGGTTCAAGAAGGAACTCCCTGTGGTTAAACTACGCACGTTTACGTGCTTTCTTCAGTAGTTTTATAGGGTAGCCTCTTTCAGTGAGACGGGTCATCAGGTCCGCAGATTCCTCAAAGCAATCCTCCTTCCTAGAGCAGTTCCTACGCAACCTCAAGAATTGACCAAATGGTAAATTATCCCTAAATTTGCGAGGATGGTGACTGGAGTAACGTAAAAGTGTATTTCTTTCACTGGTTTTTCTATATAGACATGCGTATATTCTATCTTGGTCAGCCTTAATTGTGATATCCAAAAAATTGACCAACAGCTTGCTGAATTCTAATGAAAATTGCATGTCTTCAGAGCAAGTATTGAGCCAGGTATGAAAATTCATCAATTGTTCCTCACTACTTTTCCATATAACCAAGATGTTGTCTGTGTAACGGCGCCACAGTTCAATACATTCGCTGTAGGTGTTTCGTTCGCCAAGTATATAAGTATGTTCATAATTGTCCATATAGATTGGGCGCAAAACTAGCCCCCATCACTACTCCTTTGATCTGGAGGTAAAAATCCCCCTGAAAACTGAAGACGTTTTTCGTAATTGCGACGTCTAAACGTTCTACTATTAAGTCAGTAGGGACCCAGTGTGGTTTGGGACATTCTTCCAGGGCTTTTTGAATAATCGTGAGTGCTGCCCCCTGGGGAATATTTGTGTACAGCAATGTTATGTCCATAGTGGCCAGAAGATTGTTACTAAGGTTGTATGGTCGATTATCCACCAGTTTGATGGTTTGCATGGTGTCTCTAAGGTATGTGGTTGTGTTTTCAGCGATGGGTTTAAGAAACACATCTATAAATTTACGTAGTGGCTCTAAAACTGAACCACAACCGGAGATGATGGGTCTTCCGGGTGGGTCTTGCATGCGTTTGTGGATCTTGGGGAGTGTATACATGATGGGCATCCTGAGATGTTCATTATTGAGGTACTCATACTCATGTTTACTTATGAATCCCTCCTCTAATCCTTTGAGGGTAATGTGCCTGATGGTCTCAGCAATCTCTTTCGTAGGATCAGATCTCAGTCTATTGTAATTGCCTTGTACTCCCAATTGGGCTAGAATCTCTTTCCTGTAGTCCTCTGTGTTTTGAATGACTATCGCCTACCCTTGTCGGCGGGTTTGATGACTATGTTGGCATTACTCTTGGAGATTCTAAGGCTAGGCGTTCTGACTTAGTGGTATTGTACTTCACATACTGTCTCTGGGACAAAGAATTGGTAAAGTCCCGCCTGACCACCTGCTCATAAGCCAAGATCTTGTGTGACATTATCTGCGTGGGAGGGATGAACTTCGATGGTGGTCGTAGACCAGTGCCAGAGAAGGTGGGTAGGAAGGGAATTTTATTGAAATAATGTAAAAGGCGTACCTTCCTAAAGAACTGATGTAGCTCAACCTTTAAATTAAAGGTGTTAGGCAAAGTTGTGGGTACAAATGATAAACCTTTTTCAAGTATCTTTTGTTCATCTGGTTTCAAGACATATCCCAATAAGTTCACCATTGGGTTTGCAGGTTTGTATACTACCACCTGTGGTGTTGGCATCAGGTTTGTATCTCCTTGTGTGTCTCCTGTTGGAAGTCTGCCTGTTTCTTGGCTCTCCCTCTGCCCCTGTTCCAAGTAGGTTCTCTCATGCCCCTGGGTCTCCCCTTGGGTTTCCATCTCCCTCTGAGTTCCCACCATCGTCCTTCCACTAAAAAAGGTTGTTGGTCTGAGTATAACTGGCCTGGATTGTGTGTGCCTGTGCTAGGGCCCGCTGTGTCTGATTCACCGTCAGACCCACTTGCTGCGACGAGTCTGAAAAACTGGTGTATTTCCTAAAACCCCCCTTCCTCTGGTTGAGAATCTGCCTTGAGACTCCTTTACGTAATATCCTTCCTGTAAATAGGGGTAGGTTGCCTTCTTATTATAAAACTTGATGTCTTTTGCCAGTTTGTCCAGCTTACTGGTTTGCATATACAGATCAAAGTCCTTGAAAGTTCTCTCAAGCCTTTCCAATGCCTCCTTGGCATTAGTTAGTGCTTTATCGTCAGATATTTCTTTCTTCAATTCCGCTATCTCTTTCATCAAACGTTGTTCCTCCTCCAAAGCAGTCTCAATCACGAGCACCATCCAGTGCCGGGAACAATTATTAGAGACAAAACTAAAGTTCTCTTTAAACTTTGGATTATCAACAAAAATAGCGGGCTCATTCCTCTCTTGCAATCCCACGGGGATGACATTAGACTGTAAATATTTAGTTAGGACATGCCCAAAAAGTCTAGTTTTTCAACAACAGATTTTATTGATTTTCCACAGTACCAAATGGGCAAAGCCCAGCAAATATCGGACAAATACAAGGCACATTGTAAGATTTCTAGGCACCGTAATCTATCCCTGGTGAAGGTCTGCCGAACATTAGACCTACAACTCCCCCCCCCCACCAGCCCCACACCATACACATAAAACAAATTGTGACATGAATGTGCTGCACCGTTGCATTAGACCGGTGAGTCGCTCACTATCAGTCTTTCAATAGGGTCTTGGGTTGCCCGAGGTCCAACGAGGGACAGGTCAATGCCTCGGTATTTGGCCCACCTTGCCCAAATCTTCCCATGTTTTTGCGGACAGCCACGCGCCTGAAACACCGCCACTTCAGCCGACATACATGTATCCAAGGCCTTCTTCCAATTTCCCAAACTCGGTGGAGATGTAGCCTTCCAGTGTTGTGTGATGTCGCGTTTGGCCAATGTAAGGCCCAAGAACAATAAGTGTCGCTTATATCTGTTCCCCCCTTATGTCTTCATTGCTATGCAGAAGGGTCAGCCTAGGGCAGAGGTCTTCAGTCTGTGGGGCGCGACCCCCAGGGGGGTCGTGGAGTCCTGGGAAGGGGGTCGCAGATTCCCCAGCTTCACTTGTCCCTGCAAAAAGACAGCCGTCCTGGGAAGGCTAATTTAGATCGTTATCAGCTGCTTGCCTGAATGAAAGGCAAATGTGCCTTTCAGTTAATCTGCAAGCATAAAAGATGCATGGGAGCAGTCCTGGTTCTTTGTGATGACAAAGATTTGTTTTTTTGAGTGGAAGTGCAAAGAGTTAACAACTGGGCTGGAAAGTTTCTGCTTTTAAATTTTAACTGCATTTCCACAGCCCTTAGTGCCGCTAAAGAGGTGTTGAAGGGACAGTTATGTAAAAAAAAAAATTGCATTACATACGGTCTGGTATTATTCAAATCTATATTTTGAAAGCACCATTTTATGGTAAAACTATTTGCACGTTTTGCAGCATTCTATTTTACCCTGTGTGTATTGCAAGTATAAAAAATTGACTTACATATTCGCAGTGCTTTCTGTCACAGGCTGTGACTTCGTAGTACTAAAAATGAACATCACTATTCTCCACTGCACCAATCAAGATTTAATTCTATGGTTCTCTGGTTACACACAGACCTCTGCAGTGCATTAACTAATAGAGGTTTCATAATGTACTACAGTGTATTTCTCACTGAGCAATAACTTTTTTTATTTGTTTTTCATTTACGCTGCCCATTATTTTATATGTAGATACCTGAAGGTGAAAGACCTAAAAACATACAGAATATTTTGGACTTATTTATGAGAGGCTTGCGCCACCGGAGCATCACTTTTTTTGATGCTCCGGCTGCGCAAGCGTCTCAACCATACTATGATGTGACGCAAAGTCACCCTGCATGGCTTTTCATGGCCTCATAGATATGGAGTAAGACATAGCAGCACAAGTCACTGTGGTGCCTTAATCTGCTTCAAGGAGGTGTTCCATGGGCTTTGCGTGGGGTTCCCACGCAAAGGCCATGGATTTTGATGCTGCCCCATATGTACAAAATCACGTACACCTGGGGCAGCTCCAAAAACGGATGCCTCCCCAGTGGAGGTGTAACGGGGGAGAAATGTTTTCATTTCGCCTTGTTTTTTCCTCTTTCCATGTGTGCTGCATTCTGCAGCTCACCTAGAAATAGGAAAACGCCCCTCTGGATTGTTTTGGTGAAGGAAGGTGTCCCTTCCGGTACAAAAACAATCCTGCCTATGTTGGTGCTAGGCAGCAATTTGTGCGCCAACGCAAGGGAAAAGGACTGGAATGCACCATATTTCATAAATACAGCGCATTCCTGCCCTTTCACATTGGCATAGGGCAGCGCCACAAGAAGACTTGCAGCGCTGCCCTATGCCAATTCCTCATAAATGAGGCCCTTAGTTTTTAGCTGCACCTTTAGCTACACCTCTACGCTCAATGACCTTTGGTTTGCTAAACACTGTTTAATATCGTTTGCCCACCATAAAACATATTTGCTGTGGTAATTAGGAGCTGTTAGAAATGGAGGTCTCTGGTTGGCAATGGTTTGCACCTTTGTCTAAGTAGGGCCCCTTCCTTCTAGTCAGGGTAAGAGGGATACACTACTGAAATAACCCCTGCTCACCCCTTTGGTAGCTTGGCATGAGCAGTCTTGCTCAGGCTTATTTCAGAGGCAGTGTGTAAAGCATTTGCACATAACCAACAGTAATACATTGAAAACACTACAAAAGGACACCACATCAGTTTAGAAACATATCCCATACTTTATCTATTCAAAAGATGACCAAAACGATAAAAATCCAACATACAATAATTAAAAATATGCATTATGCAAGAATAACGTTAAGAATGCAGTTTCTTGAAGTTGGTAGCTCCGTGTGGTGCTACTGTGGTTCTGAGAACAACAGAATCCAACAGTTCCGCCTGACCGTGTCGGTCAGGGTGTACGCAGACTTGTAAACAGTACCTTTTTGTTGCGGCCGATGACGTTGGTTCGAGCCATTCGTGGCCACTGTCACGGTTGTGGTGTGAAGCGGGGCGTTGCGGCGTGCAGTGCCGGCAGCGGCTCATTGATGGTCATCCAGCATCGGTGAGACCAGGGCTGCGGTGCGGAGTGAAGGCGGTGCTCGTTGCGGTGCTAACAGATCACGGTGCAGGAGACAGTGCCGGTTGTGGGGAGATGGCATCGGTCAGTCCGGACTGCGGTGTGGGACGGGGCGGTGTGTCGCAAGACTTACGAGCAGTGCCTCCAAGCCACGGTGCGGTCACGTGTCGAAGTCAGCTACGGCATCGGTGAGACCAGGGTGGGGAGATGAAGCGAGGCGGTGCTGAGTGCAGTGCCCACAGGTCACGGTGCAAGCAGCAGCTCGGCAGCGGCGGTCGTCATCAGTGAGACCAGGTTTTTTTTTTTTTGCCGAGTTTTATATAGCGCGAACTTGACCCGAATCCAGTCAGGTATCAGAGTGCTTTACATAGCACCAGTTACGTTACATGAGGACACACATTCATTTTTTTTTTTGTTAGGCACGGGGAGATTAAGTGATTTGCCCAGAATCACAGAATGTTTGGAGTCATTACCGAGACTCGAACCCAGTTTCCCCAGGTCCGAGGTCAAGCGCCCTAACCGTTAGGCCAACTCCTCTCCCTTGGGGTTGCGGTGCGAGGTGCAGCGATGCCCTCTGCGGTGCCTTCAAGACAGGGAGCCAGCGACTGAGTCGTAGTTGGTTACTTTCCCCCGTCTGTGGCAACTGAAACCATGGTTCCAGAGGTGGTACCAGACGTAGGTGAAGTCTTTGCGGTCCCTGAGACTTCAGAACAGGAGGCAAGGTCTACTTCAAGCCGTTGAAGATACTCAGCACAAGTAACAAAAGTTCAGTCCAGTCCTTTCACTGCCCAAGGCAGAAGCAGCAACTGCAGGCCAACCCAACAAAGCAACAACACAGCAAAGGGGCAGCACTCCTCTTGGAAGTTCTTCCAGCTCTTCTTCTTGGCAGGTTTTTTGATTCCACCAAGATCCAATGTTCTGGGGTTTGGGCCCCAATATTTATACTCAGTTTCTCTTTGTGCTTCTGGGCAGAGAGTGCCTGTACCCAGCCCAAACCAGTTCCATCCTCTCTGGCCCAGCTTTCTGGCAGGAGATGGAGACAGCATTGTCCAAGGCAGACCAGCCCATTCAGGTGCAAGGAAATCTTCTCCCACTACTCTAAATGCAACCCAGGTCTATTCAGCTCATCCCTGACTCATCCAGACCATAAAAATCATTTTTACTAAAAGATGCATTTTTATATTCTGAGTTCAGGCATACTAAACCCCATTTCTCTATCTTGTCCCAATGGGAAGATATACTTAAAACAAGTTATTAGTAAACTTCCATGCTATCCTGTGAGACAGATAGCCTTTCCATACTGAACAAGCTTTGGTATAGCCAATAGGTCTTGAATTTGGGACCTTATAAGTGTTTAGCCCATGCAGCATATTACCCTTGACTTTGGGAAATACAAGCACCAAAATATGTAATATACATGCCAAACAGCATCACAGGCGAGACCTGCATGTTTTGCCAATGGGAGACGGGTGCAGAGAAAATCAAAGGAAGAAAGTGTTTGTTCATGATTCCTACCACATGCCTGGCTAGCACGGATTTTTTGAGTGTCACAGAGAGTGGAACAACACACTGTTTTCTAAATTGTTCAGCCCACCACGTAACACCCAACGACAGGGGGTCTGGTTATTTTTCACTAGGTCAACTACAGCGTTTAGCAACAGAAAGATTCATTGTGAAGCGCTATGCAGAAACAAGTTATTATGACTGGGTCGGTTTACGCTGCTGAAAAAATCAAATGTTAACTAAATACAATGTTGATGTGACATGGTTATAAGAAGGCCAGCGCGGCTGGGGCTGAAAGCGAGTCACAAGCACCCGGGAAGTTGCACAAGGTGAATAACGGGACAGAGGCTCATAATGGGGAGAGAAGAAGCTAACTGGGACAGGGTAGGAAAGAGGGGAATGGACATGGGAAAGGCAGGTAAAAAGATAGATGATGCGAAGAGCAGGCGAGAAGGGGCGGGTGAAAAAAGAAAAGACAAGAAGTGTTGGTGAATTTTGGAGATGCTTGAAAGCAGCAGCGAGATGGAAAACAAAGTGAGTGAGAAGGGATGTGGCGGGACACAGAAGCAAGGATGAGATGGCCCGAGAGCGGTAAAGATGTACGGTTGAATTAAAAGTAGACAGGAGGTAGAGGCTGATAGCGACAGTGAAGAAGAGAAAGAAAAAGAGCATGAGAGGAATAAACGGGAGACGAAGACAATGGGGGGGCAGACTAAGGAATGTTGAAAATGAGGAGAGGGAGGGAGCTTAGAGCATGTGGTGGAAATAAAGGCAGAGAGAAAAGGACAACGTAGAAGAAATCGGGGAGGGGAGAGGGTGTTGGCGGAGACCTAAAATAAAATAGTGAAGGGGTCTCCATGGACATCGATGTTTTACTTACAGATTGCAATCCCAGCCTAACATGCATTTAAAAAACTTTGTTATGTCACTACCATACATGAGTGTTAAAAGCGAGCCCCAGCGCCTTGACAGCCTGTAGGTGGAATGGGCGCTACACAAACATCTGATACCCGTCAGATCGTAGCGCTGAGAGGCTGAGCTAGAAACGGCATAAAGAGAGGATGATGAAGAGATGACAGAGAAATAGAGACTGCCCAAACATAAAGTCGGCGGGGTGGGGGTGGGGAGATTGGAGAAGCAAGGGGGGAGCAAGAAAGGGAGAAAGAAGAGTAGAGAATCGTTCAGAAAGCAGTGGGGGGCGAGATGGGGTGCAAGGCACGGAGAACAACTCAGAGAACGTAAAAGAATTAGGAATGAAGGTGCAATAGAATAGAGAGGTGGGGGGCACCCCCTGGGAGCTGGCAGGACAAAGTCGGGCGATAAGGGGTTGGGGAGAAGCGGAGAGCTAGAGACAACAGTGATGTAAAGGGAGGGAGAGAGACTGGGGGGGCAGAGAAAGGGTGAGCAATGGGGCTTCTGCAGAGGAATAGCAACGAGTGACAAAGGGGAACAAGAAGCTCTTGCCTATAAACAGCTGTAAACGGTCGTGTAGATGATTCCTTAAACAAGCATTGGCCGCGCGGCTCACTGAGAACATCAAAGCGGCCGAAAGGGGAGAAAGGAGGGGTGAGTGCAAGCCGAGGTGACAAGAAGGGCTGGGCGAGAAGGGAGGGGGGAATGCCAGCAGTACAGGATCCTGATTAAAGCTGACGTAAAGGGAGGGGGAGAAGGGAGGAGGGAGTGCGAGCAGCAGCTGTGCACGTGCACGCCATTGTGCACTCAAGCTTCAGGCCTGAAATCATGTGGGTAGCACTTTGAAAACCTGTATACTAAATGTCTCTCCGAGCAGCGCATGTGCGCTGGCTCAGCGAGACCTAAAAATGAAACACACTGTAATTCACAACGAGGACATATCACACACACCAGTATATGTCCTACCTTTAATATACACGGCACCCTGCCCACAGTGGTACCTTGAGCCTACCTTAAGGGTGACCTACATGTAAGAAAAGTGAAGATTAGGGCCTGGCAAGTGGGTGCACTTGCCAGGTCGACATGGCAGTTACAAACCGCACGCAGACACTGCAGTGGCAGGTATGATAACTCTTTTCAGGGCTGCTTGGGTGAGTGGCACATACAGTACTGCAGGCCCGCCAGCAGCATTTGATTTACAGGCCCTGGCACCCTCAGTGCACTTTACTAGGGACTTACTAGTAAGTCAAACATGTCAATTATGGAAACACCAATCCATAATACAATTTACAATAGGAGCACATGCACTTTAACACTTAACAGCAGTGAGATAGTGCGCAGAGACTCTAAACCAGAAAAAAAGAGTCAAAACTAGGAGCTCAGAAAGGAACAAAACATGCCAAAAGATGCCAGGTCTAATGGGCATTTATGGTTGTCGATAGATGATGATGAGGAGTACCAGTTTCTAGAAAATGTTGTCAGAAGGTGGTCCTTACGCCTAAAAAGGTTTGGCAAGGGGGTCTCGGCATCAAAAAGTTTGAAGACCTCTGGCCTAGGGTCTGCAGGAATGTCCCATGCCAAAACCCGCCCCATGAAGGACAGATCGCCCGACCAGAGGTGTTGCAGTGCCCCACAGCTCAACACAGTATGGAGAACCGAGCCCTCTTCAGAGTCACAACGGAGGCAGGTGGGAGACCGGATAGCCCCCATCCTCCAGAGGCGGAGGCATGTGTAGTAAATTCTGTGAAGATACTTGAACTGAATCAGACGATAGCGGGTGGACACAGCGGAGTATCTGGGGCTAGCAAATGCCTCGGCCCAATCATCGTCTGTAAGGGCTGGCATGTTCGTTTCCCACACTGCCCGGGTCCGGTGTATGGTAGTTTTGGAGTGTGTAGTGAGAGTTTGGTATATTTGTCTAATTTTGTGGGGACCAAGATCTCCCATAAGTAACCGACCCTCTAACGGGTGGAACTCGGAAAGAGTAGTTAGTCCCCGTATAAGAGAAGACACGGCATGCCGGAGCTGCAGGTATTTGTGGAACTGTGTTTTGTGGAGGTCGTAATCTTTTTGCAGCTTCTGAAAGGATTTGAGCGTGGACCCCTGCATTATATCTCCCAGTTAGGTAATCCCTATGTTGTACCATCTACGGAACCCCGCCAATGTAGAGACCGGGCGGAGGTGGGAGCCCTGCCAAAGTGGCGTTGCACAGGTCAGTTTGCAACACCAACCCATTTGGCGGACTGCTTGACTCCAGATTCGAATGACTGTCCTACATGCTGGGGGAAGCTTCACCAGGGACGAGGAGCTATATAGGAGATGAAGCAGCGGGGTATCAGCCATGAAAAGTCTCCCCACTGCATAAGCCGGGTCTGCCTATGGGCCATACCACCATTTGTTTATCACTAGGAGATGCAAAGCCAATAATATGCCTGAACGTCGGCCGCCGCTATCCCGCCGCAATACGTAGATTGAATACACGTTGCAACTCAACCCGTACCCGAGCAGTTTAGGCTCAAAATGTAATAATGAAATGGGACGATACGAGCCCGGCTCTTCGGGTGGGCGGCCCGGCTTAAGGAAGACTACAATTTTGGCATGTCGCCAATCTGGAGGCAGAGTGTGTCGCTCCGAGGTGTCGTGTATCACCCAGAGCAGATGAGGGCCCAGACTCACCATATGAGGGCGCAGAAAGTCTCACGGGAACCCGTTCGGGCCCGGCGCGCGTCCTGGGTGTGTGTTGGATAGTGCTGACTGCAACTCGTCCATGGAGATGGGTTCATATAGGGCGTTGCATTGCTCATCCAAGAGGCGGCGGGGAGGGATATCGGTGAAAAGGGCATCAAGAAGGGGTTCTGTAATGACCTCGCGCAACTTATAGAGCGCCGCGTAGAAATCAGCGAAGGCCTGTACCACCACCTTGGGAGAGGCGCACAAGGCACCATCTGGGGACCTCAAGAGGGGGACCTGCGTCGGGGACGCTCTGGCCGGGCAGAGCCTATGGAGCATCTGACTGGACTTGTCGCCCCATTGATAGATCTTATACTGGGTAGCCAACCAGGCCTCCTTGGCGCAGTCGGTGTGTGCCTGGTGAAGTTGCTGCTGGACATGCAGAAGGTTTCGACGGGCATTGGGATCGGAGCCCCTCACCGCAAGAGACTGTAGCTCGGTTTGCCTGTCTTCAAGGTCCCGTACCGGAGCCAAGCGGCGCTGCTTCTCTCCTGTACGATAGCTTATATCGGCCCCTCTAATCGTGGGTTTGAATGCCTCCCAGAGGATGACTGGGGACGGACAAGTTCCAGCATTGAAGCTAAGGTAATCCGCGATTGCACGACGTAGCATCTCTCGATACCTCGCGTCTCGGAGCAGCCATGGGGACATGTGCCACCTATGGGGAGGGGGGGGGGGCTTGGCTGGCCTGCAAGCGCAGCTTAAGTTGGATCGGCGAGTGATCAGAAAGTCCCCGGGGCAGTATGGAAGTATGCGTCACCCTTTGTATGTAGCTATGAGGGAGGAATAGATAGTTGAGGCGTGAGAGAGTGGGATGGACCGACGACAGATATGAGAACCCAGGTTCGGAAGGGTGAAAGGCCCGCCACGAGTCTGTCCAACCCAGTGTGTTTGCTAGAATATTCAGTTTAGATTTAACGGGTGGTGTATCTGGTGGTCTGGCCCGCTATCTGTCAATGGGACTCATGACATCGTTCCAGTCGCCACCCAGTACTGTCAGGCCACCCGGGAGATCAGCCCAGATCTGTGTCAACTTATTCACAAACATCTGACCCAGTGGTGGAGGGGCGTAAATGCTACCTAGTGTGATCTGTTCACCGGCTACAGTACCCGAAATCACGGTGAAACGGCCACCGGGATCCAACCATTGTCGTGAGATCTGGAGCGGTACTCTGCGGTGAATAAGTATTACTGTGCCGCGCGCGCCCCGTGACAAGCCCGAATGGAACACTGTAGTGAAGCCATATCTGGCAAGGCATGGAGCTTTAGTGCCCAGAAGATGCGTCTCTTGGAGCAGTATGACATCCGCTGCATAGCGCTTTGCCTGATGGAACACCGCCCCCTGTTTGACTTTATTGATTAAGCCTCAGACATTCCAGGCGAGAATGTTCAGCTCCCCCAATGGAGAATTACCTGTTACGTGGGCCATTGCAAGGTTTCAGGGTATAAAATGATGGCAGGGGCGCGCAAGACGGAGCAGTGAGACGTGTGTATGGTGTGTGAAACATGTAACAAAGAAAAACAAACAAGAACTTCTCCAAACCCCCCCAACCCCATACTTCCAGGAACATGAAGTATTTGTCGCGGTGGAATCTCTCCACAGGCCCCCAACATGATGGCCCAAGCGGTTCCTCCAATGGATACCCCCACCCAACATCACCCAACATTACCCAAAACGTTCAGGGCGTGTCCAATCCGGTTCCCTCCAGGGCAGGCATTAGAGGCCCCAACCTCAAAGAAACCCCCAGGCAAAGCAGTTCACGACATTGCCAGGGACCCTGTCCCACCCGGAAGGTGAATCAAGAAAAGATATGCATCTACATGCCCCAGACCACCTCAGTCTCCATCACCCGTCTGATCCTGGGCGCTCCAATTTGAGTGGGAACTGTGGCGTCTCGAGGTCACGTCTCTGCCCTGTCGACTACTCTGATGTGAGCCCTGGGAAGAGTCAGAGTCCAACGGGGGCGGCGAGTGAGGTTTAAGATTACGTCACTCGTCAGTCCAAACAAAGACTTCTTCTGGGGTATCAAAGAAAAAGGATTTTGCGTTGTATATCACTTTTATCCGGGCAGAGAACAGTAAAGCATATGATAGGTTAATTTCCCGTAAGCGTCTCTTGGCTGCCATGAAGGACTGGCGTTGTTGCTGCACCAGCTTAGTATAATCAGGGAAGACCATTATGGGATGTGAATCAAAGACCATTTTGTCTTTATGTAGCCGGGCGTAATGAAGGATGGCGTCCCGATCAGCATAGTTGAGGAGTCGAGCTATCACAGGCCTCGGACGCTCCCCTGGTGACGGTTTCTTGGTCAGAGCGCGGTGGGCCCTCTCGACAACAAAGCAGGGGGACATGTCTCCCGGGGGCAGCAGCGTCCTGGGCCAACCCGAGATGAAGTTGTCCATAGATGTCCCCTCGCACCACTCCGTTAAGCCCACCAGGCGTATATTGTTGCGGCGGGCCCGTCCTTCAGCATCCTCGACCCGCGCCACTAGCTCCTGGGAGTTCTTGGTCAGTTTTTCTACCTTTTGCTGAAGGATGGAGACTGTGTTTTCCACAGTGGAGACCCTAGTCTCTGCTTCAGTGATGCGGTCCACAGCCTTTGAAGATCTTGATTGAGAAACGACACCTCTGAGCCTACGGCCCTGATCTGGGTCTCAAGAGCAGTTCACGATTGATTAATCACCGCCAGCAACGTTGCAGTGTCTGGGGACAGGCCCTTCGCGGTCTCCCCCCCAGGTGGGGTGTTGGTAGTGTAACGGTCCATCGTGTGTTGCTTAGGGGCCGCCGCACCCTGCCTATCCCTGCCCATGGTGGCTGGAGGTGCCAACCGTGAATGTCGGTACCAGGTCGGTCGCTCCTGCGGCTGGTGTGAGGGGGCAGTAGAGAGGACGTGAAGCCACCAGCCCTGGGTAGCACCCCTCTATGGAACTAAGGACAGGGCTCCGTATCAACTACCTCCGCGGCCCGGCCAACTGAGGCCCTCGGCGGACCCACGGGATCCACTCCCTGAGGCCTACGGATCAAAAGGGCCCACTCCCGAAACGGCCTAGCGGCCCAGGGTGGCCTTCACACAGAAGGGGGCCAGGCACCAACAGCGTAGTACGGTCACAAAGCTGGCAGTGTCAGGGACTCCGGCCTCTCGTCTAGTATTTCCACTCAGGAACGCAGTCGTTGGGCGTAGGGTGGCCTGGGCCTGGGCTGGGCTCAGATCGCACCCAGCCAAGGTCCCATGATGTTGCTCCGCGCAGGCAGCCCTACTCCGGGGAACCCCGCGGCACCCAGCCAGATAGGCAGGTCCCCTTGTCGTCTAGGCCAGGCAGTTTGTGGGGAGATGAGTCGGGGGCCCCGGACAAAGCCCCGTCCGGCCCGCAACATATGCCTCACCAGCACTGACGTCGAAGGAAGAGGGGGTGGTGGCGCTACACCAGCCCCGTGGGCGGCGCCGACTGTCCGACCTCCGGGCCGGTCCGTGTGCTGCCGTGGCGCTCCAGGATTGTTCTGACACCCACGATCCCAAGGATCGCGTCGAGAGAGGCCGCCACTCTGTCGTTGTCGCACCGACAAGGAAGGCACACCTCCTCCGTGGAAACGCCTCCTCCGCCCTCAGCCGCGTGTACTGCCACCGCTGATCGAGGGTCGGTCACGGTGTTCCGGCCCTCTGCCGATGCCAAACTTCGCCCGCAGAGCCGCAGCGTGGACCTCGGCAAGGAGACCCTGGGATTAGTGGCTGGGGTCAAGGATGTTGCAGGATTCTGGCCCTTGGATGGAGCGAACGGCGGAGCTCTAGCAAGACGCGCCCCACATTTTCGGCTCCTAAGCCACGCCCCCCATGAAGTCTAGTTTTGATCAATTTATTTTCGAATCTTTCCAATTTATTTATTTTTTCATTCAGTGTAAGATCTATGTTTGGTGTCGTTGACCCTAGGAAACTACTGCCGCCCTGGGCCTGCAAAAGTCAGTCAATGTACTCTTCACTATATGACAAGGTTTCTCTTTCAGACATATCCTAGATTAGATTCATCAATACCAAAGGCAACAAAATAGACTTGGAACATACACAGGGTAAGTGAACTGTGTTATGGCAAATTGTAACATAAGGTCAAAAGCGACACAAAATGACTACAATTTTTTATAACAATTAACAAATGTGAAAATAAACCCTTGCAGGTAGTACCTGCACAAGGTAGCCATTATAGAAAAATGGGGTAATCCAAACAAAGTCCTTGGACCTGGGTGTCGAGTGGTACAGAAAACAATGGTCCTGGACCTTTCTTTTCACACAAATTACTTCTGAGACTAGTTGTCATTCAGTTAGTACTTGGTGCATGCAGAAAGTCAGCACATGGTTACACAGATCCAAAATAGAGAAAGTACTTTGATGTGCAACAACTATCAGTTTTTGCTCCAAGGGAACGTGCAAGAAAAGGGGTGATCTGGTGTGAGGTGAGTGAAGATAAGAAAAAGGGGAAGGAATCCCAAATGGAATCAGAAAACGAGAATTGATATAATTGTGGGTGTGACTGATAACAAAAATCAATCAAAAAAGGCCTGACCAATAATGGTTAATTATACAATTAATTGGTTCAACATGATTCACAAACAATGGAGAGAAATATCATCTGTAATGTGGTAGGGGAAGGGACATGTGGTCCAGGCCTGCTGGGGGCAAACGTCGATGTTTTGACCTGACTTGTGGGCGGCCCAGGGCTTAGCTACGCCACTGCCTTCAATGCAGTCTGGTGCTGCTGGAAGGTGCACCCATCCCAGCCCAATACACTAAGTTCTGTCTGGGAAGTGACCACACCTTCCTGCGAAAGGAAACCTATTCTACCTTCCCCTGCTCAAGCTCAGCTCAGCAGCAGGAGGACAAAACAGTGTCTGTGGTCGGCAGCAGCACTAGCTTGCTGTCAGACCCTGAGAGCCTGTAATCTGAAAGTACAGGGGACACCTCTAAGGAGCCCCCTCAGTACATGGGATCATACCTCCAACAACGAAATCGGTGTTGTGGTATGAATCCAACATGTTTGATACCAAACATGACAAGGTTTGGTGCAGCAATTATATAGTTAGACATCTTGTTATGACTGATGGCCACTGTATGTCTTAAAATGGCTGACCGCACTTACAAAGCCAGGAGAATTGACTCCGAGGTTTTGTAGGGGTTTCTGCTCATGCAGGGGCACCCTCACACTTATGACCAAGTGCCCTGCCCTCAGGTCTGAAGGGCCTACCATAGGGGTGACTTATAGGTTTTAAGTGCAGTAACCGCAAATATAAGAAAACTTATATCTGTCATGGGAGGTGCGAGCACCATCTCACACAGTCTGCAATGGCAGGCCTGTAGTCACAGTTGAAGTGGACTGCCATAGGTGGCACAATACATGCTGCTGCCCATGGGAGACCCCTGGTGTGTCTATGCCCTGGGTACCACAGTACCCATTACTAAGGACTTATAAGGGTACACCAGTAGCCAATTTTGGATGTACCAAAGTACTTACCAGAGCCAATTTAAGGAGAGAGCACTATTGCTGGGGTCCTGGTTAGCAGGATCCCAGCAAACTACAGTCAAAAACACACTGACACCAAGCAGATCCTAGTTTCCTGCACTTGGGAAAAGAACTTGGAAATGAGATCAAGAGATGAATGGCACTCTATAGCCTGTACTCACCTGAGTGAGATTCATAGTCGCAATAATCAAACAAAACACAGGTTTTGTTGTTCAGGAAAGCTCAGGTAAGATATAGACCTAGAGGACGTCTTGGTCTTTCTCCAAGTGTTGAAAGTCACACCTTCAGGAGCAAAAACCCTACAAACAATTTCATGGGCTCTGACATCTGACACCCTTCTATATGAAATGAAACTAAGTTGCATCCAAGTTGGCAGATAGCTGCTTCGTGCAATGATCCTTACTGGATGGGCAGTATTACAAGAACCGCAAAACTACTGTCATCCCTGAGTTTATTGTATCACAGCTGCAGGGGCACCATAAACCTAGTAATGCTGAAAATCTAACACACCAACACATGTTGCCCAACTGGGAGATCGGGATATGAGCCACCAAGATGGCAGATCTAAAATTATTTAAAGACTCAATGCCATACCAGATTCTGCTAACTCTTAGCAGGCCTTTAAGATGAAAACACTATCTGCCTTTATGGGCTCAAGATCCCATTCCAGACACCAGCAATGCCAGCATTTCCATGAAGAACTGTATCATTTTCAAGCGTTGTTTGCCTATTTGCCCAAGATGTACTCTGCAGTTTTGTCAGAAAGTCTTGACAATTGCCATCTATTTTTTTTAATCCTCCAGGTGATATAATTCAGTCTAAACTGCATCTCTTGTCTGATTTCTTCCTTCAGGGCAATATGTCTCCGTAAAATAGTCTTTTGTGCAGATGTGCTATGTTCATCAACTGGAGGGCTCTGTAGTGTAGAGGGCTGAAAACAATGGTCTTGATTGAAACAGAGAGACGATCTATGATCCTTGCCATCTGTCTCAGAGACTTGCTGTATTTCTTTCTTCATTGAATTAATCTTTTCATTGGTGTGAGAAATAGAAACTTTCACTGACTTGATTGGGAATCCCAATAAAAGCAGTTGCTGAGTCGGGAGCAACCTAATTTCTGAACATTGATCAGAGACCCCTGATCCTGGAAGAGACTGATTGTCATAGAAAGTTACTGACTGAAAAGATGTTGGTCATGTGACATCAGTAGGACCTCATCCAAGTAGACTATTATGCAAATCCCCATAGTTCTTAAAGTTTCCACCACTGGCTTCTTCAGCTTGGCGAAGAACCATGGGTGAAGGAGAGGCTGAATGGAAGAGTTGTGAACTTGTAAGTTCATTTTAGCCACTGAAACTGCAGGAATCTGCAATTGGGTCAAAAAAAGGCACGACCAAGTAAACATCACTCAAATCAACATAAACCCATCCAATGACCTGTCAGTACTTTGCTAGGATTTGAGCTCCCTGAGATTAATTACCACCCTGAGACCTACTGCTTTTTTGCCAATGATAAAAATATTACTGAGAAATCCTGCTGGGTGAGGAATAGTCATCTGAAAAACCCTTTTCCAGAGGAGATGATTGAATTCTTCATACATTATATATTCATCTGAGGGTTAGCACATCTTATTGGTTTTGAGCAGCAGGACTGATGCAATGAACTGCAAGATCTATGCATCCTTCATCAGATTGTAACACTGTTCTACAAACATGATTACACAACCTCCCATACAAACTTGAGAGTAGGGAATACGTTTCACATGTAATTCCTTCACTGTAGCTTCCACTGTTGGCTTCTCTGGAATTCCCTTGTCTGTGTTTTTTGCCGGTAGGGAAAGAAATTGGAAAATCTTTTCTGGGCGTCCCTAATATTTCTCATCCTAGTTCTGGTGCCTCATGGGGAAACCTTGATGCAAAAAGAGACCAGCCAAATGTCCCTGAATGTGACCAGACCTCCCAAAAAGGCCAAGGTTGAGAGCCTTTTTTTAAAAGAGTTGGATCTCGGTGGCCCTTTGCTCCAGGTCCATCTTTAGAGGACGCCAGGATGAACAATCTTATAATTAACTTTAATAAGGATCAAGCACTGCCATTCTGCCAATGTGGTCTAGTTGAGAGTAGACCCATACAGTAATGATTGTGTGGAACAGCATGCACTACTATATGAATTTATCAAAAAAACATTCACAAGTTTTATCAACGTATTCAGTGTATACATTTAATTCTTAATGGTCATACATGTTTCAAAGTACACTTTTCCGCATGGCAATATTCATTTTACAATTACATTCAAGTTCTTCATGAATATTTGCTTCATATACGTTTTGCCCGATGCATTTCGGGATTTGATGATTCCTTCCTCAGGGGAAATTTCTAACGCAATTCCCAATATAGGACAAAAAATCCAGAGTAACAAAATTTCTCACAAATCTATTAGACACCATAGTCCTCTTAAGAATTGAGGTGAGTAAGTCACCGTTTGGGTACCGATGCGGAACTTCAGGTTGCTCTAGGAGCTGAGAAATAGTTAGCATATTGCCCCTGACGAAGGAATCATCGAATTCCAAAATGCATTGGGCACAACTTGAAGAAAATGAATTTCATTGTGAATGTGTTTTTTGATAAATTCATATTGTAGTGCATGCTGTTCCACACAATCATTATTGTATGGGTCTACTTTCAGTTTATCTTTCACATGTAGCAGACAGCACACATCACAGCATAGCACACTCATATAGTCTCTTAAAACAGGAGGGAAGCATCTAGTTGATAAAAAGAGGTGTGCACCAGATATATTCTATTAGGAATATGGTGCAGTTAGCATTCTGTGGAACGCAAATGGCCCTCTGCGCCCATACCACCAGTACTGTGAGATTTATTGCTACTAATTGACACATCTAAAACTTTGGTAAGCGTTCTTGCCAGGTTGAGGAGTTTGTCCTGCAGCCTCTCCATGCCCTATCAGCACCCTTCCTCAGGTGCCAAGAAAAGATTTCCGATGAATGTAGATGTAGGACCGGGGGTCACCAGGCCCTATTCGGGTAGCGTGGCGCGAGCAGGTAGGCATCCAAGGGCTTACGTGTAAAGTGACCATACAGCACACACATCCACTGTGACAGGAAACGCACGCAATAATTGACACCACACAGTAGGTTGAATAAAACCAATCAGTTTTATCTAGATCAACATTAGGATCAAAAGCATTTCATTAGGAATAGATTGGCAGTTCATTAAAACATCAAAACCTGGCATTGAATCAAAGCGCGACACCTGGTGATCCTGGGGAGCGTCAAACACAGCCTTTACGCAAAGCGCTGCACATAGCAATTCATTAGCGCTTCAAACTTGGCATGTAAACATAGCGCTGCACATAGCAATTCAATAGCGCTTTCAAACATGGCATTTAACATAGCGCTGCACATAGCAATTCAATAGCGCTTTAAAACAGGGCATTTAACATAGCGCTGCAAATAGCAACTCCAAAGCGCTTCAGATACGGCCCTCAAGCATAGCGTTGCACTTGGTAAATCAATAGCGATTCGCATATGGCCCTCACTTGGAGCACTACCCCGTCATCCAGGTGTATAAGTTAACCTGTGTCTCCCAAAACATCCTGTCCCTCAGGCAATCCTTAGCCCTTTACCGGGCGCGAGTCAAGGGGGGGGCCATGAGCCGGCCCAGTCCCCTCTCCGGGGTAGTTGGAGGGCCAAGCGGGCCCGACGATAGAATTCCCCGGTAGAGGGGCGAGTCTAAGGCCTCTCCTCGGCCGGCCGCCCGCCTTTCCCAGGGGTTACCTTGGTCTACGACCCCTCGCGGGTCACTTTCGACAATCCTCGGCGGTGCGGGGGCTCACTTGCTCTAGAGCCTCTCCCGGCAGCCGCGCGCGCCGCCCGGCGGTGTCCGGGCCGAAGGCTGCCTGTGGTTCAGGGAATTCTTACGCCGGAGGTCAGGGCCTGGCGCACCCGCAGCCGCCGATGACAGCGCGGCCTGCGGGGACGCGGCCCACTCGCTGAATAGCAAAGCGGCGGGGGCGGCGTTTGGCAGTCCGCCCCCGTCAGGTGGTGTAGGCCTCGGCTTCAGAGGCTCGCGCCCGCAGCCGCCAATGACAGCGCGGCCTGCGGGGGCGCGGCCCTCTCGACAAATAGTACAGCGACGGGGGCGGCGTTTGGCAGTCTGCCCCCGTCAGGTGATGCAGGCCTCGGCTTCAGGCCTACGCGGCCTCGATCGAATGGCTCGGCCTCACGAGGCCTTCCCGGGGATTCTGGCGGCCTTCTCCTAGCGGAGGGCCACGTCGCAGGGTCGGCGACAACAGCGGCGGGGCCCCGGTCTTCCCCGCGGGCCCCGGAGATGCCTCAGGCCGCAGCGGTGAGTGTTCCCTTCTCGGGATCCCCGACGGGGGTGGGAGAAATTAAGAGGTGGCCTGCAGCTTGGGGGGTGGCGATGGGTTTGGCGCCCAGCGCCCTGTTTTCCCACCAGAGATGCCCCAGCTCAGGGCAGGTAGGCTGGGAGGTGGCAGACCACACGCCAGTGGCAGAACATGCTAGGGAGGGGCCCAGGTTAAGTCAGGGAGCGCAGGAGTGGCACAGCGCAGGTACCTGGTCGATCCCCCAGCAGTTCTGTGGTAAGTTTCTGTGGTAAGTTCTTTGGTAGTTCTTTGGTAAGTTTCTTGGCGCTGGTTGGATCTGGCGCCCTTAGCAGTTTGGTTCCTTGGGGAGGGGGGGGGGGGGGTAGGATGAGTTGGTGACTGAAGGGAGTTCTCAGACAGGCTTGGTAGGTTTCCCCTGGGTTCCCCTCCCGCTGGGCCAGATCAGTGGGCTAGTTCAGGATCCCTCACTCAACTTAAAAGGCAGCACCTAAGCCCTGTCACTTTCAGTGGCATAGGTCCCTGATTAGGCCCTACCGCCTAAAACTCCTGTGTAGGTTCCCCCAGGTCTGCGTCGCCCCAACTGACTAAAAATGTTCTCTCCTTTCCTTAAGTATCCCTAGGTCAGGTGACCACCCTCTAAGGCGGCAAAAGTAAACCCCACCCTTCTTCTAGAAGGTTCCAGCAAGTTCCAGGAGCTTCCCCACTCTAGCTATAGGACAAAAAGGCGGGCTGGTGTCGCAACAATGTTGTAGGGTCCCAGCCAGCTCCTGGCAACTAGGGTGCTACTAAAAAGGCCACTCCGCAGTAGCAGGGGCCTGTGGCAGCCATATTGGGGGAAGAGAGCACCTGCACCTTAACACTGATTAGCAATGGAAAGGCGCTCGGAGACCTAAGGCCAACGACAAAGAGGGTGGAAAAAATTATGCAAGGGCAAAAATACAGGGAAAGACCACCCTAGGGCTGACAGGTCTAACACGCGTCCCCCCCAGCCGAAAGAGGGGAGAGCTACCCAACCTCTAGGGAGTTCTCATCGCTAAGGCGGAAAAACCGGGAGAGACCGTCAGCATTGGCGTGGTCAACTCCGGGCCGATGTTCCACCCGAAAGTCCATCCCCTGTAGGGAAATGGACCACCTTAGCAACTTGGGGTTTTCGCCTCTCATCTGCATGAGCCAGCAAAGGGGGCGGTGGTCCGTCTGAATCAGGAAGTGAGAGCCAAAGAGGTATGGCCTCAACTTCTTCAGAGCCCAGACCACCATGAAGGCTTCTCGCTCGATGGTGCTCCACCGTTGTTCCCGAGGGAGGAGTCTTCTGGAGATAAAGGCCACAGGTTGGTCTTGGCCTTCGGTGTTGAGTTGCGAAAGCACCGCACCTATGCCGTGCTCTGAGGCATCCGTCTGTACAATGAATTCCTTTGCGAAGTTCGGTGTCGCAAGCACCGGAGCGGTACACATCGCATGTTTCAGAGTCTCGAATGCCTCCTGGCAAGCAGCCGTCCAGATTACTTTTCGTGGCTGCTTCTTGGACGTCAATTCTGTCAAGGGGGCTACGATGGTACCCTATCCCTTGACAAACCGGCGGTAATACCCAGTGAGGCAGAGGAAAGCTCAGACCTCAGTTTGGGTCTTTGGGGGCTCCCAGGCCATGATGGTTTCAATTTTGGCCTGGAGGGGTTGCACCTTACCCCGCCCACCAGGTGTCCCAGGTAAACGACAGATCCCTGTCCAATCTGGCACTTGCTGGCCTTGATAGTTAGTCCAGCACGTTGCAGAGCCTGCAGTACCTCCTGGAGGTGCAGCAGATGGTCCTCCCAGGTGCTACTGAAGACAGTTATGTCATCCAGATATGCCGCTGAGAAGGACTCCAGGCCAGACAGCACCTGGTTCACCAACCGCTGGAAAGTGGCCAGAGCATTCTTGAGCCCGAAGGGCATCACTCTAAACTGGAAGTGGCCCTCGGGGGTGGAGAACGCTGTTTTCTCCCTTGCTCCATCGGCCATGGCAATTTGCCAGTACCCAGACGTAAATCGATGGTGCTGAGGTACCGGGCTGCTCCCAGCCGGTCCACCAGCTCGTCTGCTCGTGGGATCGGATGAGCGTCTGTCTTCATGACAGAGTTCAATCCCCTGTAGTCCACACAGAACCGCAGTTCTGGTGTGGTGCCCGGTGGGGCCGCTTTCGGCACCAACACCACCGGACTAGCCCACGGGCTGCTGGAAGGTTCGATCACCCCCAGCTCCAACATTTTTGCCACCTCACTCTGGATGCTGTTCTTCACTCTGTCCGATAGCAGATAAGACTTGTTCTTTACCGGTGGGCTGTCTCCTGTGTCCACATCATGGGTACACAAATGAGTGATTCCAGGCGTGAGGGAGAACAACGAGGCGTACTGCCCCAACACCTGGCGGCAGTCCCTCTGTTGCTCTGGGATCAAGGATGGGGAGAGGATCATGCCCTCCACCGATCCATCCTTCTCCTGGGCCGCCAGAAGGTCAGGAAGAGTCTCACTCTCTTCCTCCTCGCTCCCATCCGTCTCCATGAGGAGAGCAAGCTCAGATCGCTCATGGTGCGGCTTCAGGCGGTAGACGTGGAGCACCCGATGGGGCTGACGGGGGGTCTTCAAGTCAACGACATAGGTAGTCTGGCCTCGTCGCTCCACAATTTCGTACGGACCAGTCCACCGGTCATGGAGGGCGCTAAGCTCCCCAGGCTCCATGACCCACACCTTCTGTCCAGCGTCCAACTCTACCATCCGAGCGTTGCGGTCATACCACTCCTTCATGACGGCTTGGCTAGCCTCCAGATTCTCTGAGGCTGCCTTCCACAGCTTGGCCATCTGGCTGCGGAATGCCAGCATGTAGCTGACAACATCATGGGGAAGCTTCTTCGAAGTCTTCTCCCACCCCTCCTTCACTAGGCTGAGGGGCCCCCTAACGGGATGGCCATAGAGCAGCTCAAAAGGGCTGAACCCGACTCCCTTCTGCGGCACCTCACGGTAGGAGAACAGCAGGCAAGGGAGGAGGACTTCCCACTTCCGCCTCAAGTCCTCTGGCAGGCTCCGGATCATCCCCTTTAAGGCTTTGTTAAAGCGCTCTAAGAGCCCGTTAGTCTGGGGGTGGTAAGGAGTGGAGAACCAATAGGTCACCCCACACTCCTTCCACATGGCCTGCATGTAGGCCGACATGAAATTTGTGCCCCTGTCTGACACCACGACCTTGGGGAATCCCACTCGGGTAAAAATCCCCAACAGGGCCCGCGCCACCACCGGTGCAGTGATGATCCTCAGAGGAATAGCCTCCGGGTACCGAGTGGCGTGGTCCACTAATACCAAAATGAACCGGTGTCCCGCTGAAGTCGGAGGGTCCAACGGCCCAACAATGTCGATTCCGACCCGCTCAAAAGGGGTCCCAACCACCGGGAGCGGTTCCCAAGGGACCTTCAGTTTAGTCCCAGTCTTGCCAGTTGCCTGGCACGACTTACAGGTCTTACAATAGGTGTCCGAGGCAACTCTCATCCTGGGCCAATAAAAATGTGGGATCAACCGCGCAAAGGTTTTGTCCTGGCCCAGGTGTCCGGCTAAGGGTGTCTCATGCGCCAACTCCAACAGGAAGGCCCGGTAGCATTGGGGGACCACTAAGGCCCTCGAAGATCCATGCACCGGAACCTTAGGCTCACTGTAAAGGAGGCCATCCTCCCAATACACGTGATAACCTCCAGTCTCCTGATTGGCCGCTTGGGCTTCGGCCTGCCGCCGCATGCCATCAAGCATGGGGCACTCCCTCTGCGTCTGACAAAATTCCTCCCGGGTAGGCCCTCCTTCCACATGCCAGTCGGCAAGGGTCGGCAAGCCCCCACAGGAATGACATCCACCTCCTCGGACTCCGGGGGTACCTCCGCGGGCTCCCCATCCATCACACGGGGCGTGTCCTCCACCACATTCTCCTCTCCAAAATCGGCGTTGGGTTGGGCCATTATCCCAGGCTCCAACCCGGGTTGAGTTCCATGCCGGGCAGCCATGGACCGCGTGACTACGCAAGTCCATCCTGGTAACCCCAGCATCTCAGTATGGGCTCGAAATTCCACATCTTTCCAGTCGGTGTGCTCTAGATCGTTCCCTAGTAAGCACTCCACAGGCAAGGCAGGGCTCACCGCAACTCTCAATAGGCCTTTGACTCCTCCCCACTCAAAGGGAACTTGAGCCCTTGGATAGTGACTCACACTGCCGTTAGCCAACACGGCCGGATGGAACTCCTCAGGGATCACCTGCTCAGGGGACACCAGCCGCCTCACTACGGTGGTCATGCTGGCACCTGTGTCCCTCAGAGCCTCCACCTCCTCCCGTTAACTCTCACCCTCTGCTGGTACTTAGCAGTGTTCGGGGGTAGGGACACCACTGGAACCATCTCTCTATCCCCGAGTGAAACCAGGGTCAGGCCTGTCCACTCCCCTTCCCTATCTAGGGGCAGCTCCACCCCAAGCGCTACACTAGCCACCCCGGGGCTCTTCCCGCCCGTTGGGGCTGGGGGTCTCTTGCGACACTTAGGATCGCCCTTGTAGTGTCCAATCTCCCCACATTCATAGCACCGCACAATCCTTGGCTGCTGACTCTTGTCAGGGTAAGTGGGCTTTGGGGAATTGGACGGAGGTGGGGTCCCTACTCCTTTCCCAAACTGTCTAGTTTGTGGGCCTCTGGAGAACTTCACCTTTTTATCTCCCCCCTCTTTCTTCTGGGGGAAACCCGGTCCGCCTTTCGGGCCATCTCCCCCGGGGCCCTTGTGAGACACCCGGATGCTAACCCAAATGTCCGCCTCCTCCGCAAGCTCATGGGGATCAGTCAACTTGCGGTCCACCAGATGTTGGCGCAGCTCCGGAAAACACTTATCCAAATGGTGCTCTCTTAAAAACAGATTATACAAGCCCTCGTAATCCTGCACCTCGCTGCCACGCCCCCAACCATCTAGCGCCTTACGGGCATAATCAAAGAAATCCACCCAATTCTGCGTGGACAGCTTATGGCTGCCACGGAACTTCTGCCGATACCTTTCAGGGTTGAGGCCAAATTTCTTAAGTAACGCCTCTTTCATGGGGGCATACCTGACCTGATCCGCCTTTGCTAGGTACAAAAGGGTCTCCCTGACATTAGGAGGTATGTAGCAATACAGGCCACCCCCCCAGTTGCTTTCAGGTACCCCATGGGCTGTCAAGGCCACCTCATACGCCTCCAGCCATTTGGCGATGTCATCCCCCACCGTGTAACTGGCAATCACATCCTTGGGTAGATAGCATTTTGGCTCCTGATGAGCCTTTGGTACGCTGCCACCATTATCATTACCTGACGCATTCAACTGTAGAGCTCGCAGCTCCAACTCTTTAAGCTGAAGCTTGTGGGCCAGCTTCTTCTCTTCCATCGCTAGTCGTCTATTTTCCCTTTCGTGTTCTAGCTTGGCAAGCTCCCACTTCAACTGCCTTTCCTCCCTCATGTCCTCATACTCTTCTGGCGACGCACTCCTCCTAGACCCTGCACTACTGCTTGCCCCGGAACGTCTCCCTGGTGGCAAGTTTTCAGATACATCAATATTGAGCAGGTCTAGCTCCTCCTGCGTGCTCTCCTCCTGAGGTGCACCCTGCCCCTCCTGTCCCCCATCCCCTCTACCCTCTAGATGGGCCTCTACCCATGCCCTCAAGGCTGCACGGAGTTCCGGTCCTTTGGCTCTCCGCACCCCTGGCACCCCCATCCCCTGCCCGAATTCTCTCAGCTGCCTTACTGTATACCCTTCAAGGTTGGCTAACTGGAACTCCATTGTGACAGGTGGGGACCCAGACATCAAGGCAAGAAAAATACTAGGATGTGAGTAACAGTGTTGGGCTAACCAGGACTCCACACACTCAGTCTAGACAGTGGGGGTCAATTAATGCAGCAATAAAAGATGCAGAGCTAAAATACACAATAGGCGTCTAATTGCGGTGCCCTCCGTCTCACTGGAGGTTGCTTTATAGTCACAGGTCCTTATTCCACCGCTGGCCAACAATGTAGGACCGGGGGTCACCAGGCCCTATGGGGGTAGAGTGGCGCGAGCAGGTAGGCATCCAAGGGCTTACGTGTAAAGTGACCATACAGCACACACATCCACTGAGACAGGAAACGCACACAATAATTGACACCAGACAGTAGGTTGAATAAAACCAATCAGTTTTATCTAGATCAACATTAGGATCAAAAGCATTTCATTAGGAATAGATTGGCAGTTCATTAAAACATCAAAACCTGGCATTGAATCAAAGCACGACACCTGGTGATCCTGGGGAGCGTCAAACACAGCCTTTACGCAAAGCGCTGCACATAGCAATTCATTAGCGCTTCAAACTTGGCATGTAAACATAGCGCTGCACATAGCAATTCAATAGCGCTTTCAAACATGGCATTTAACATAGCGCTGCATATAGCAATTCAATAGCGCTTTAAAACAGGGCATTTAACATAGCGCTGCACATAGCAATTCAATAGCGCTTTAAAACAGGGCATTTAACATAGCGCTGCACATAGCAACTCCAAAGCGCTTCAGATAGGGCCCTCAAGCATAGCGTTGCACTTGGTAAATCAAAAGTGCTTCTGATATGGCCCTCACTTGGAGCACTACCCCGTCATCCAGGAGTATAAGTTAACCTGTGTCTCCCAAAATATCCTGTCCCTCAGGCAATCCTTAGCCCTTTACCGGGCGCGAGTCAAGGGGGGGGCCATGAGCCGGCCCAGTCCCCTCTCCGGGGTAGTTGGAGGGCCAAGCGGGCCCGACGATAGAATTCCCCGGGGGAGGGGCGAGTCTAGGGCCTCTCCTCGGCTGGCCGCCCGCCTTTCCCAGGGGTTACCTTGGTCTACGACCCCTCGCGGGTCACTTTCGACGATCCTCGGCGGTGCGGGGGCTCACTTGCTCTAGAGCATCTCCCGCCAGCCGCGCGCGCCGCCCGGCGGTGTCCGGGCCGAAGGCTGCCTGTGGTTCAGGGAATTCTTCCGCCGGAGGTCAGGGCCCGGCGCACCCGAAGCCGCCGATGACAGCGCGGACTGCGGGGGCGCGGCCCACTCGGTGAATAGCAAAGCGGCGGGGGCGGCGTTTGGCAGTCCGCCCCCGTCAGGTGGTGTAGGCCTCGGCTTCAGAGGCTCGCGCCCGCAGCCGCCAATGACAGCGCGGCCTGCGGGGGCGCGGCCCACTCGACAAATAGTACAGCGGCGGGGGCGGCGTTTGGCAGTCCGCCCCAGTCAGGTGGTGCAGGCCTCGGCTTCAGGCCTACGCGGCCCCGATCGAATGGCTCGGCCTCACGAGGCCTTCCCGGGGATTCTGGCGGCCCTCTCCTTGCGGAGGGCCGCGTCGCAGGGTCGGCGACAACAGCGACGGGGCCCCGGTCTTCCCCGCGGGCCCTGGAGATGCCTCAGGCCGCAGCGGTGAGTGTTCCCTTCTCGGGATCCCAACGGGGGTGGGAGAAATTAAGAGGTGGCCTGCAGCTTGGGGGGTGGCGATGGGTTTGGCGCCCGGCGCCCTGTTTTCCCCCCAGAGACGCCCCAGCTCAGGGCAGATAGGCTGGGAGGTGGCAGGCCACACGCCAGTGGCAGAACAAGCTAGGGAGGGGCCCAGGTTAAGTCAGAGAGCGCAGGAGTGGCACAGCGCAGGTACCTGGTCGATCCCCCAGCAGTTTTGTGGTAAGTTTCTGTGGTAAGTTCTTTGGTAGTTCTTTGGTAAGTTTCTTGGCACTGGTTGGATCTGGCGCCCTAAGCAGTTTGGTTCCTTGGGGTGGGGGGGTAGGACAAGTTGGTGACTGAAGGGAGTTCTCAGTCAGGCTTGGTAGGTTGCCCCTGGGTTCCCCTCCCGCTGGGCCAGATCAGTGGGCTAGTTCAGGATCCCTCACTCAACTTAAAAGGCAGCACCTAAGCCCTGTCACTTTCAGTGGCATAGGTTCCTGACTAGGCCCTCCCGCCTAAAACTCCTGCGTAGGTTCCCCCAGGTCTGCGTCGCTCCAACTGACTAAAAATGGTCCCTCCTTTCCTTAAGTATCCCTAGGTCAGGTGACCACCCTCTAAGGCGGCAAAAGTAAACCCCACCCTTCTTCTAGAAGGTTCCAGCAAGTTCCAGGAGCTTCCCCACTCTAGCTATAGGACAAAAAGGCGGGCTGGTGTCGCAACAATGTTGTAGGGTCCCAGCCAGCTCCTGGCAACTAGGGTGCTACTAAAAAGGCCACTCCGCAGTAGCAGGGGCCTGTGGCAGCCATATTGGGGGAAGAGAGCACCTGCACCTTAACACTGATTAGCAATCGAAAGGCGCTTGGAGACCTAAGGCCAACGAAAAAGAGGGTGGAAAAAATTAGGCAAGGGCAAAAATACAGGGAAAGACCACCCTAGGGCTGACAGGTCTAACAGTAGACATCTGTGAGTTTATGTCCAGTGTTCCTGCCCCTTTTCCTGGTAAACATAGATGACCCAGGCTATTGCGCTTGTAGCTTTATTCTGACACCCTTGTCTAGGACCTTTCCGAATCGAGATTATATGTACAGTGCTTTTCTAGGGAAGAGAGTCCTGTCTACAGATTTGAAATGCTGCAAATCTTCAGGTGAAAACATCTGTAACACCTGTTTTATCTGTAAAAGTTCATGCTTGGTCGTATCACCAGAATATTTTGCACCTACATCTATCCCCTTGTCCAAAGGTCACTAACCATGTGGTTCTGATGGAGATAACCGCCAATACCTGCCTGAGTTGTTGTCGGACCCCAGGTTATATGAGCTTCGGAATGCTAAGCCCCTTCATCTGAGTAATCATCAAAGGAGCTATCTCGGAGTCATTCTACTCTAGCTCCGATGAACATATGTTATTTGGGAATAGTTCTTTGGACTTCGCCATGAAGGCTGCCCTTATTTTGCCATAAGCCTCCGAATGCACCAGGTGATTGGATTTCTTTGAGGTGCTTATGGGTCTCAGGTCCTTCGGCCTGCCAGCACCTGCAGGAGTTGTCAAACCTAATGATTGCCTCATGGGTAAAATATGTGGGAACTAGTAAATAGGCCTGAGATAACCCTGAACTGTTTCAGGGTTGCGGAGAGAGCCTTGACGATGGAGGCTTGGACAGAGGAATTTATAACTTCAGATAGGTGCTTATCCATGAAGTAGTTATGTTCTCCCTCCACAATCCCACTTTGCAATATATTAAAGCCTGCTCTGAAAGTCATGTTCAGAAATGCACACTAGAGGCTGGGTAGGGACTGTTCATGGTGTGAGATTACTTGTAAGGTACAACTGTCAATAACAGGTGGTCTTGGCGAGGTGTGAAGGACCTTCTTTCTGTGTAGATATGGGTTGTTATCTCCAGAAGCAACGTCAGACTCAAGGATTACACTATTCACTTAATATTATTTCTGAAATAATCCACAGCAGGAAGGGAAACTCCAGTCCAGTCTAAACTCCAGAAAAACCCTCCTACTGTCCAGACCAAACAACAAGGTGAGAAGTAAGGAGTGGAAGTAGGGAAAGAAAGAACAAGGACATTTCAGATGAGCCCAACCAGCGAGCATTCAGACAAAGCACAATTGCACGCAACTAGACTCAAAATGGGCTCTCTTATATAGTGCAGTTGCAGGATGTGACCTAGGAAGAAATCAGGAAGAAATTAAGCCTGCATCCTGGATTATAAAGGCTCCCATTACTTAAAAGAATGTCTTGTAAATAATTATAAAGGCTCCAAAACTTTCTAGAAACAAAAATAGAATAGTAATATTATCTGATCACTGAGATGCTATAGATCTTACTCCAAATATCCATTGGCATGCAGCGTTACAGAGACTCCGCATGCAAGGAAGCAAACTCACCCTATAATCTTTACGGCAAGCTTCGGCAGAGATGCCGAGCCATGCTGGTAAGAAGGAAGTGGGGAAGCGTGGAGGCCGCAGACGGAAGCTTCCTGATGGAAGCTGATGCCCCGGTCCCTGTCATGCAGCAGAACAATACTCAGGTAAGGAGGAACTCCTTACAACCACTATGCCTGCAGTCACCATAAAAGAGGGCAGATGTTGACTTGAACACACCTTTGGATTGTGGGGTTGCTGCCTGATGCTCCTCAGTGAAGGATGCCAGCACTTGAAAAAAGAACTAAGGCCTATTCTATAGTAGATTAGGGGAGCTTGTTGTTTCTTGCATCAAAGTTGCTAAATGCATTTTACAGCCTTTGCATCACACGCCGAAGGCGTATAATAGAAGACCTTCAACGTGTGGCAGTGCACAAGAAGCCTCCTGCTTCTGCTAGATTCCACTCCTCCGTCCCCTGCATAATTTTAAACTGGTGTTCATGGTGCCAGGTGGAGTTAGAGACCGGCAGTGGCTATGGTGGCCCCACACACCTTCAGTGTCTTACAAATGATAAGAAGACGGGCTGAATAGTTCAGGGCAGAAACAGGAAACCTACCTGTAACACAGCAGGGTCACAAGAGAGGGAGACAGCCTCTGAGGAAAAGAAGCACACCACCTTCAGAAACAATACAAGGTGCCCCAGTCACCAGTAAATAATGCACAAGACTGTACACGCATCATACAAGATTAACTTAAAAATAAAGATGGATACTTATTTTTCCTGCTGAGTGGTTGGAAAAAGAGGACTATTGGTTAGCAAAGCGTGTCTTTATGAACCTCACCACGTCCTTCTTGGCTGGAATGTTGTGTTATGCTTTACTGAAGACGCATAAGGCATGCAGTCCTTGTGTTCTTTTTATACTTTTCTTGTGAATAAATGGATGCTTAGTATGCAAAATAAAGAAAAGAAGGCATAATCCTCACCTCTGAGCCTGACATAGAATTAGATCTTCAGCTACAAAATAATTAGTATAGTTTACAGTAACCATAATGTGGTATTGGCTCAATTACTCACCAGTCATCTTCATTACTCTTAATACTACTTGCCCTTGCCTCAGTCATTATTTCATAAGGTAAATCCCAACTTTGAGGACAGGAAACAAAGCAGAAATACTAACAATATATCCCACCCATGCTTAGCTAGGCACTATAACAACAGTATTCCAGCCTCTTCCAGTATCTGTAAGTCCTGTGAAAGGCATGGGGGGGCGCTAGAGAGCCCGGCCGCAAGATGGCCACCACCCGATGAGGCTCTGCAGGCTGGAACGAATATCTATCATTTATTTGCCTCCATGGGCGGCATTGGTGAGGGACGGCTAGCTGAGGTGACCCCGAAGCAGGGACACAGGTGGAGCCCACTAAGTGATAGCGTGGGCGGAGGATTTGGTGAGGCAGATCGCGGCTGCCATCACAGCCTGATGCCATGAGCCGAGCGTGGCGCTCCATGAGAACTGAGGCGTTCCCTACTGGCAGTGGTGCCGGAAGAGTGAAGAGCATAGGAGGCTGGTGCAGGGGGGCCCAACGAGAGGAGCTGCCCCCGCTGCGGCAGCTGACCATAAAATATACGCGGGGTGTCTGGAGGTGGCGTCTGAGGCCTAGCTGGAGGGAGTCACTGAGCAGAGCGGACCCTGCGGCTGGCGACGACAAGCCGGCTGTCTGTTGGTGAGAGGCCTGGAGATGGCAGAGGAGGCCGAGGCCGGGCTAGAAGTGGTGGTGAAGTCTGCGGCTTCCCTGAAGCCTAGTTGAAGACAGCGGGCGGCCCGGCGGTATACAGGGTGGTGTGCGTCATTCGTCTGGATAGGCAGAGATAGACAGGTGAGCCGGCCCCGGCAGAGCAGGAATTAAGCCCTGTGTAAGGTCTGGCACAACTGAGTGGGATTCAAGCATAGAGTAGAAGTGTGAATCTGGCGGGTCCTGCTCAATAGGTCAAACCATCATAAACAGCAGCGAGCTGAACAGACAAAAGAGAACTGCAGGTAAAATGAGGTGTGACATCGGCCCCCCTCTGCTGGTACTCAAAGAAGTGGGGACCGATTGCATGAGTAATTGCCCAGAGCTGGGGTGCAGCATAGTGTAGGGGAAGTCAAAGGCTTGGTAGGCAGCCATCTTACTGAACCCTTGCATATCCAGCGCAACAGATCCCACAAGGAGGTCCCCTCCCATTGTTTCTGAATTGGTTCTGCTAGAAGGAGAGAACAACTGCTATGGGGGATCCCATATGGTTCCCGTCAAGATGGGGTAAACTGACACCCGTCAATCCATGTTGGTCTTTGACTAGCGCAAGCCAACCTTGGGATCAGTGATCCCACCAGAAGAGGCGCAGCAGGAATTCGAAATGAGCGGGGCATCCTCTCAGGAACCCGACATCAGGAAAATATTCATAGATCTTAAGCAGTCCCTTACGGCGATTGACAGTAAAATTTACTCCCTGGCAGTTAGGTTTGATCGCCTAAAAGAAAATGTGTCCTGTCATCAGGGCTGGACTGAGAACAGCAACCAGATTTGGCAGATTGCTGCTTGACCGGCCCTTGGAGCGGGAGGGAGGGGGGTCTAGTAAGAAACACAGCTCCCGCTTTTATTACAGGGGGCTGATATTGCAGCACTGCTTCAAAACCGGCCCCCTGTGACAATACTGGCCCCCAGGGGCACAAAGCTGGCCTCAGCCTCACTGGGAAAATGCCTGGTGCCCGCAATGACCAGTCCAGCCCTGCCGGTCATGATGAAAGGCTGGGGCAGTTGGAAAAGCGAACATCGTCAATGGAGGACAAAAGGAACATTGCTTAGTAGATACTGCTCCAAATAGAAGAAGTGCTTGAACTAATCCCCAACAAAAATGAGGACCTAGAAGCTACATCCAGGCGGAACAACATCAGCATTATCGGAGTCCACTGCAATGAACCGCGTCGAAGATTATGTGGAGGAGATGTTGCTAGCCCTGTTCAGGGATTTGTCGTCAAACGTCTGCATTGTGGAGCAGGCGCATAGATTGATGGGACCTCGCCCTCCACCGAGCACTACCGCCAGGCCCATTATTGCACGTCTCCTAAATTACAGAGAGAAAGATACTGTGCTTAGGCTGGTGCGGGCTCAGCAAACACTGTTATACCAAGGGAATAATTTGTCATTTTATCCTGACTTCACACTAGCCGTAAAAGCTGTGAGGAGCAACTTCTTGCCGGTGAAAAGATCTCTTCAAAAGACTGACTCTAAATATTCCTTGCTTTATCCTGCAAAGATGCGTATCTTCTATACTGGCAAAACTTCCTATTTTACTGACCTAAGGCTTGTGAAGGGCATTCGACCAGCCAAGTCGGAATCCGATCGGCACAGGAACCTAATTAAACCAGCTGCATCAGTGACAATGACTGATGTAACAGTTTACTGGTGGGGAGCATGGCAGGGTTCTACACTCTTGACCGTCCAAAAGGAAATGGTGAAGTGGGGGACCAAAGGGAACTTCCTTATTCTGGACTATTTAGATGTGGATGTCCCTGCTCCATAGTTGGTCGGAACCTGCTGGCTGTATGTTTTGTTTCAGCAACCCAGCTTACCCTGAGCTGGGAAGTGCTGGGTAACTAGTGTCTCCCCACAGGGATGATTCCCCGAACATGTTATGCTGTTAGCCCATAAAGGATTTGTATGGGTTGGGGAGTATTTACCCAGCCTGATTGGGGGCTCTAGTGGGTGCATGGTGGATGTTGGGGTTGGTTACTTTGACAAGCTCACTCTTCTGGGTTGGTTACTTTGACAAGCTCACTCTTCTTCTTTCTATCACCGACTCTCTTCCTTCTATCTTCCCTGACCACCTCCTCCCCTTTGTAGTCATCGGGGGGCTCTTGAGTGCAAGGTGTGACCTGAGGCAACATGCTTGGCTGTATGAGTTCCAGTTATGGCACAATTGAAGGTGATTACCTAGAACATTTGCGGCTTGAATGACAGACGCAAAGCGAGATTGGTTGCCTCTCATCTGACTCGGCATGGCGCAGATGTCTGCCTTTTATAAGAACTGCATTTGACTCAACATACCAGTATGCGCTTGCGGGTGGAGTGGATTGGTGAAAAACACGTGGCATGCTACTCAAATTATGCCCACGGGTTTGCTATCCTTATTAAGAAAGTATTGCCCTGGCGCATAAGTGCGACCCTCTGTGATAAACAAGGCAGATATATGATGTTAGCTGGCACACTGGGGAGGGGGGCACCCCCTCAGACTTGCATCCATCTATGGTCCCAACATGGATGACCCAGATTTTATTGCAGAGATTTGGAGAAGATTGATAAGACACTTTGGGGCCTGGCGCGATTCTTTGGGGGGGGATTATAATGTGATCCTTGACCCCCGGAGGGACAGGTTGGGTGGCCCCCCGACACCCCCATCCCAGGGCAGCGGAGCAGCTCCGTTCCGTTATAGCAGATAATGGAATGGTCGATATATTTGGAGGAGTAGGAATGGAGACAAGGAGGAGGGTAATGCGTACCCGCTACTGGTCCCTCTTGGTCGAGGATTGATTATTGGCTTGCTTCCTGGGAGGAGGATGCTTGGGTCTCCACTGCCACCCATCTGCCAAGACTTATCTCGGACCATTCCACCCGATTGAGCTTTCCATACCAGAGTGCCCGAGTCGGGCGCTTAGGAGGTAGCTGCCGCCCGGGGTACTGCGGGACCAGGTGTTTTCGGTAGGCCATCAGGGCTGCAATAGTGGAGTATTTTGAGCTTAATGCAGACACAGTTGAATCCTTCTCTGTCTTGTGGGCAGCATTCAAGCCGGTAATAAAGGGAGAGTGCATAGCAAAGCAGGCAGGAGTATTGTGAACATTCAGAAGAGAATTAAATCATATCGAAGAAGAGCTACATGATCTTGAACGCACATTTTTTACACCGGCTGTGTAGAAGTGCGGAGCTGCATACGAGGCAAGATAGGTGACTTTGAAGAAGCAGCTTTGAGGTAGACACACTATCTTGGCATAGAGGCATGCGCCAGGTGGCATGGGGAGGGAGAGCCGACAGGCAAAACCCTGGCAGGCCTACTTAGAAAACCCTGGGCAAGTGATTACATTGCGGAACTCCGCACGTCTGAGAACAAGCCAGCCTTGACCTAGGCAGCAGTGCAGGAGGAAATGATCTCCTTCTTTTCCTTCCTTTATATTGCAACGCAGCTGCATGTCCCTCCAGATCTTGATTTCTTTTTCAACTCAATTCTGCTGCTCTGGCTTGGGGATGGGCACTGGCATTTCCTAGATGTGCTTTTCACGGAATCTGGTATCTCTATGCTGGGAGATGTAATGCGGGGTACAGTCCTGAAGTCCTTTCAATTTTACAGATACCTTCAATTCCGGCATGCTATCTCCCCCAGTCTAACAGGATTGGACCCCCTTCCTGAATTCAGCCCAGCCAAGGCTAAAGTGTTTATGGGAACTCTCTAAGATCATAAAATCTCCAAAATGTATCAATCACTGGTTACACATAGCTCCACCATGCTCCAAAAACTCAGAGAAGCTTGGGAGGGGGATCTAGGCCCATTGGAGAAGGAGGACTGGACAGAGGCGTTGGCCTTCCCGCGGGAGGCTGCAATTGCGGTGCGCCTGCCCCTCATTCAGTTCAAGTACCTCCATCGTGTATATTATATTATAGTCAGGCTCTGGAAAGCTGGCCTTGTGGCCTCTCCTGTATGCCTACGGTGCAAGTGGGAAGAGGGAAATCTAATGCACATGATATGGCACTGCTCCACCCTTGCAAAGTTTTGGAGAGGCGTTATGGCTTGTCTCACAGAAGTATTGGGCTGGGACCTCCCTTCTTCACCACAACTGGTACTCTTACATATTATGGATGGGGTTGGGGGCAACATTTCTAAAACTCTATTTCATGTTATTGGGATTTACACTGGTGAAAAAAGACATTGCAAGGTTATGGAAAGCATCTATTGCGCCTTCTCTGTCCGCTTGGAAGAATGGCCTGGACTTCTGTACGGGGTTGGAAATCCCAATCTTCACGGCAAGGGGATGCCCACAAAAACATTTCAAAATTTGGAAACAATGGGCAGACTATTGGGGCCTGCAGTTGGAGCCCTCATCTACTACAGGTGCCACGGACCCAGGTTGACTACTCAACCACATGCAACAAGGAACTAAAGGTGTGGCAATATATTTTATATTCTGGGGCAGATGTAGGAGTGTCGAGCAGGCTACGGGAAGGTTATAGTGCAATGGGAGGGGTATCACATGTTGTGGTTCTTTTGTTTATATTTCCTTTCTTTTCTTCTTGAACGTATAATCTAAATGTCAAAGTCATGACCATGTCAGTTTATTGTGGCAGAAGTCTTCTGGTGTACAGAGCTCTGCATTATATTGTTTACTTGACAAATAAAATCTGTTATTAAAAAAAAAAGAACTTGGCCAAACAAATTGCTTCACGGCTCGTTCCCTTACTGCCCCTCATAATGTGGCCAGATCAATCTGGTTTTGTTCCCGGTAGAGCCATAACACACAACCTGCGTACCTTTTTTGCCACACTCCAGGAGATAAACCCTTCGCTGGAGGAGGCTGCAATTTTTCTTGATGCCACCAAGGCATTTGATTCCCTTGAATGGCCGTATCTATCTAAGTTGGTAGCTCGTCTGGGGATAAGTCCTAAATTCATTCAATTGACCAATCTCCTCTGCCCAAAGCCCACTTCAAGGCTCCAGATTAATAGTGTGATCTCCCCCCCCATTTCAAGTCTCCTGAGGGACGAAGCAAGGATGCCCGCTCTCTCCCATCCTTTTCATCGTGGCCATGGAGCCCTTGGCAGCACGCCTCAAGCAGCACCATTCCCACTGAGGCTTGGCTTTCACGCCCTGGGTGGTACTGGTTTCCCTGTATGCGGATGATATTACTGTATATGTTAAACCCGGCCGTGAACCTAGATCCGCTGATCAGGGAATTCATTCGAATTGGCAGATTATCAGGCATATACGTTAACTGGGCAAAGTTGGTGATTTTCTCACTCATGGAGGCTACTGCGCAGTTCCGCTTGGAGTTCCTTTCACTGGACAGGGGAACCGGTGAGATATCTGGGTATATGGCTGAGTCAGGACGCTGATACTCTTTGGAGATCGAACTATGGCCGACTGATGAAGTCGCTGGAGAGCCGCCTGAAACGATGGGCGCGGCTCCCGCTATCCTTGGTGGGGCACTTGGCCATTGCTAAAATGGTTATTCTGCCCAAATTTCTTTTATCTGTTCATCAATCTTCCTCTCGCTAGTAGCTTCAGGCTAGACTTCGATCATTGACATGGGCTGAGAAACAGCCCAGAATTGCTTGGGAGATTCTGAGGCTTTCCTTTGAGCAAGGCGGATTGTTTGCGCCAGACATGGACCTTTATTACAGTTCTTTACCGGCGCAATTTGGGTTTTATTGGATATATAACCTACGCAGTTCATGGCCCACACTGCTCCGGAACATGACCATGCTGTGCCTTATCCGCTGGATATGGTGCTGTATAGGCTGCAAACTAGGCCGCTGGCCAAAGTGGACACTATTAGCTGCACTGTATGGGCTTGGTACGGGCTGCGCTGGAGGACTCAACTGGATGTATTGTTTGCTCCCTCTATACCACTAATCAAACACCCCGCCCTGCCCTTTTCCCAAGATGCAGGTACTTGCGATTGATTGTGAAAACTCTGCTTCACCACAATGGGTACTGTTTTCCTGGAGGGTTCGTCTATCAGGCCTCAGCAGGCCCTGGGAAATGCGCAGTCCAATGTACTTGAAAGATTCACTTGCTATCAGCTTTGGGCTGCCTGCACTCTAGCTTTACCTTGTTCCCCGCATCACTGCCCACATTACAGGCGCTGGAGAGCTTTCTGAAGACTCCTTCCCCATGTAAATTGATAACGCAGCTGTACTCCGAAGCGCGTACCTAATGCACGGCATGAGTGGGAGGTCCAGCTGGGCATATTGATACTAGAGGAGAAGTAGACTTTCTACTGCGCCCAGGCCAGAGAAATGTCACCTAATAACAGGCTGCGCCTAATGCACTTTTAATGTCTGTGTAGACTGTATCGGATGCCGGAATGGTTGCCTAAAGCGGGCTTGCTCAAAGATGCGCTCTGCGTCTGATGCATGGCTCCCTGTGTAGATTTCCTGCACCTGTCTTGGGAATGCCCCGAAATAAGTCGATATTGGGGGGCTGTCTTTGATGCCATAGAGGAAATGGCAGACTTACGGTTAGATTGCTCCCCTTTAACTGCATTACTGGGGTATTGTTGGACTTGGCCCTTTTTTCAGGGTCATCCCTGAACTTTTTGCCTTCCTCCTATATTTTTTCTGACCTGTTGTTGGCTGTTTTATGACTCTGGGCACTTTACCACTGCTGATCAGTGCTAAAGTGCATATGCTCTCCCAATGGTAAATTGGTGTATGGATTCGTGACTCCATGATTGGCTTATTTGGTTTACTTGTCAGACTCTAGTACAGTGCACTGCGTGTGCCCAGGGCTTGTAAATCAAATGCTGCTGGTGGGCTTGCAGCACTGGTTGTGCCACCCACAGAAGCAGCTTGTAAAGTGTGTCTCAGGCCAGCGATTGCAGGGCCTGTGTGCAGTCTGTGACTGCCATGCTGACTGGGCAAGTGCACCCCCTTGCCAGTTACTAAACCTTCCCTTTTCTTCATATCAGACACCCCTATGGTAGGCCCAAGGGCAGGGTGCATTGTAAGTATAAGGTAGGACATGCCCTGATGTGTGTGGCATGTCCTGATAGTGAATTACAGCCATTTTCGTTTTTCCCTATTGCAAAGCTACCTGTTCCCCATAGGCCAGAATGGGCAGTTTGATTATAACATCCTATAATCCTAACTGACCCAGGGAACATGGTAGAAATTCGAGTTTAGTATGCCTGAACTCAGAATGATAAAATACATATTTTAGTGAAGTTGGTTTTAACATTCTGTGTTTGAAAATACCACTTTTAGAAAGTAGGTATTTTCTTGCCCAACTATCCAAGCCTGCCTCTGCTAGGTTGTGTATTTCTTGTCTGGAGTTTGAGTGACAGGGACTGGGGAAATTCTAGAGACAGGGTGAGTCAGCACAGGGCTGAATAGAGCTATCTGCATGTAGATGGGTGGGAGGAGTTGCACCTGGGTCTGAATATAGCTGTGTCTGCCTTCCACAATGATGGCTTCACCTCCTGTGGTGCGTCTGATGTCCCTGGCCCACACTGTCAAAGGAAAGAAGGAGTCTTGTCAACAAAGTGCTCCAGGACTGACAGGAGCTGGTTTGGACTAGGCAAAGGTCTCTCAAGACTTTAGATCACTTCTGGGAAACAAGAAGAATCTTTGCAGAGGAGAGGAACCAGAGAGAGACTGCAGAAGGAGACTATCCCTATGCTGTGTGCTGTTTGAGGATTGGGCTGCAGTGGTTACCTGATTGCCAAAGAAAGGAGAAAGGACTTTGTGCTACTTTCATCAACTTGTAGGAAGATCTCCAAGGGCTTGAACTAGAGCTTGCCTCCTGCTGAAGTCTCGGGGACAACAGACTTCACCCACCAGACTTCCCCTGTCTTCCCTTGCTGGGAATTGAAGTGCCTGCTGTTGAGCTGGGCCTTCTGAGAGACTGCGTGTCGCTGGTAACTGGAAACGCGACTCAAGACGAAGAAGCGGGTCACCGCCGCAGCAGTTGTCGTCGCATCACCGGAGAAGAGTGTCGCCGTCGCAGCAGATGCTGTCTCATCACCGGAGAAGCGTGCCCCCGCTGTCGCCATTGCATCGCCCGAAGCGCCGCGCATTACCGGAGAAGAGTGTCGCCATCGTAGCAGACACCGTCGCATCACCAGAGAAGCGTGTCGCTGCCGCAGCCGCTGTCGTTGCATTGCTGAGGAAGGGTGCCGCCGCTGTTGCATCGCATCACCGAGGTGCCCCGCATCCCTGGAGAAGAGTGTTGCCGTCGTAGCAGACGCCGTCGCATCGCCAGAGAAGCGTGTCGCAGGGCCTGTCACGGCTCAAGAAGATTCACCGAGTCGTGCGTGCACACATCACCCCTTCGTTGTTGCAACATCAAGAAGACGCCATCTTTGTTGCATTGAACCGGATCTTCATTGCATCACAGCGTTGCTAGCCGCATCGCCACAGAAGTGCAGTAAGAAACCGACGCATCACCTCACTGCGCAGAAAAAAAACGACGCATCACCTCCCATCTGGTAAGGAACCGACGCATCACCGTCCCCTATGCAGCAGTAGGGAACCGACGCATCACCTCCCCCGGAGTAAGGAACCAACGCATCCCCATTCTTGAGTGTAAGGAACCAATGCATCACCTTCCCTGCAACTCTTTTGTTGTATAGCGTTACGCATCCAAGGGTACATTGAACATAAAGTGTCGCATATACCATCTTAAGAGAACTAAGCTATTTCTACCATTTTTAAAGTATAGTATTGTAGATTTTTGTTGTTTATGGTCTTGTGTTAAATCTATATAAAAATACCTATTTTTATAATACAACCTGTGTGGCGTCCCTTTGTAGTGTTGTCACTATATTACTGTATGTGTTCAGAAATGCTTTACACATATAAGATAAGACTGTCTGCTCGTGCCAAGCTACCAAGGGGGTGAGCAGGGGTTATTTTAGGAGTGTTCCCCCTTACCCTGACTAGAAGCAAGGGTCCCTATTTGGTCAAAGGTACCTAGCTCTGCCAACTAGAGGCCCCCAAATCTAACATTGGTGGTCAGCGGTGAGGAGTCTGGACTTGCATTTGTGACTCATATACAGTGATTGGTGGACACTACTAGTTAGTGCAGACCAAACGCAAACACATAAATTTTGGTAGATTGTTTTTCCTGGGATTTCCTACTTTTGTCCCCCCAGGAAAGCTGGAGGACAGAGAGAAGTGTAGGATGCATGAGAGGGAGCTGAACCAAGCTCAAGTTGAGTGGGCAGTTAGAATTGGAGTTACAAACTAGGAAATTGGCCCTAGAGGAAAAGAGGATGCAAATGGAGCATGAGTTGAGAATGAGGGAGCTTGATTTGAAGCTCGAGAGGTTTGAGGCCATGAGTGTCTCAGCCCAGCAACAAGGAATGTGTGTATCTCAGAGAGTGAGTTTTGCTGAGTTGGAATCCAGCTGAGATGGTGGCAGCAATATTGAGTTATCTAGTGCTGAGGGAGTAGTGCACACACCCAGAGATGTGGCACCTGACTTGGAGGTGGTTGATTTACACCAGGAGGTTCAAGGACGTGAGGTAACTCCGGTAGTGCACAGTGTCCCTGAGATAGATTGGGGAACTGGCCCAGGAGGTCATGGTCCTAGTGGTGGGAGGGACACTCTACTGACTCTAGATGAGAAGTGCAGGGAGAGGGGTTCCCCCATGGTTGAAGTCCTGGTGTGTGAGTGTGAAGACCACCCAGAAGAGTGTGGGTTGACTGACAGAGACAGTCAGATACTGTCTTGCCAATCTCAGGCTAGTGGTGTGGAATACGTGTGCGAGGCACTGGATGGTGAGGTGAAGGATAGTTTGGTTAACGCTTGCAGGGGGCTGTGTGATCCAATTGTGGGAGAACATATTGTAAGTCCCTGTTTTCCAGAGCTATGCCAACAACTGTTAGAGAGTGAATTCACTGACCCCACGGAGATCACATTGGAAGCAGACCTTTTGGTAGATTTCCAGAGGGTCTGAAGAGGCATTGGGGAATGACCCTAAGGGGAGTGGCTCAGGTATCTTCCAACCCAGAGTGGGGGAAGAGGTTCAGGGTAGCCCGGCTAGGTCTCAGTGTAGTGGTAGGGGTGTAGAGACTCACGTCCTGTCTCAATGGAGAAAGAGTGAGTGTGGGGCTGCGTGTCCCAAGGTGCCTGAAACCTAGTCTCAGAGCCTGGATGGTTCTTTAAGGGATGCCAGGTGGGGAACCTAGTCTGTCCTGAGGGGCCGCCCGTTGAGGGGGATCCCCTAGTTTCTAGTGAACTGGGAGTGTCTGTAAACAGGCCTCCATCAGTTCTGGTGTCTGGCAGTGCCACTCCTAAGTGGAGGGTGCAGAAGTCCAAAGTGAGGGGTGAGAGGGGAAGAGAGTCCCCAGTGGAAGAACCAGTGGGTCAGGGGCCAGCCAGAAGGGCTGAGTCACCGATGAATGACTATGGTGACACCACTTCTGTCCTGGGGGATCTTCACCCGCTGTCAGATGGACAGGGGTCGGGATACCTGCGCCAGGCAGACTGTCACATGACACATGAGTTGTGTATCACGCTCGGGGGGGGGGCATATGTGCTCGGGGGGGCATATGTGCTCCCAATGAAGTCCTGGTGCGCCGGGCAAGTGCACAACCGCAGGGGTTGGTCCCTGGTTTGGGAAGCCAGGTTCAGGTGTTGTCTGACCTGGAGGGTGGGACAACTGTAAACAGTGTCCTGACCGGTTTGTCTTCTGGGGGTACTGCTCCTGATGGGAGGATGCAGTACTCTGGAAGGGGTTGCAGAGGGAGGGAGTACTAGCCTCTGACCCTGGTTCAACTGGAGGGTTTAGAAGACCCTAGGTTGGAGGGCCAGGTTCAGGGTGTCCCCCCTGCCTTGGAAGCCCAGTTGCAGGATAGGACCCCTGAACTGGTGGGTGAATTGTTCAGGACACCTGCTACAGGCACCCTGACAATTCTGGAAGGGGGTACCACTCCAAGTGGGAGGGTAGAGAGCCCCAAGGAGGAGGAGGACCGGGTGTGGGAAAGCCCACCCCAGTCTCCTGTCCAGCTGCCGGGTACAGGCCCGGGGCTGGTAGGTCAGCATCAGGATGTCATACCTGACCTGACAGGAGGGAGAGTGGACAAAGGGTGCCCTCCGCTCTCTGGCGCCACTGAGGTTTGAGAGCCCTGCGAGGCATAAGGCCTGGGTCTCATCACTGACTACTGTCAGTGGCACTGTGGCTTGCTGTCTGTCTGTTGGGACACACCTGTGAGCAAGATAAGGTTAGGTGCTGCACAGGTGGTGTCCACAGGTGAGGAGAAGGGTTCCCCATGGGTTAGCGTGGTGGGCCCTGAGAGTATGGACAGAGGGATCCAAATGGGGTCAGATTGGCGTAGAACTGGAATATGTCCCTGCTGTTGCGGGCCAGGATACATGTTCTATCGCCCACAGCAGGAAAGCCCATCAAGGTAGTGATTGGTCTACCCTGCGTTTTGGCTGGAAGGGGGTTGTGTTGGACTTGGCCCTTTTTGCAGGGTCATCCCTGAACTTTTTGCCTTCCTCCTGTACTTTTTCTGACCTGTTGTTGGCTGTTTTATGACTCTGGGCACTTTGCCACTGCTGATCAGTGCTAAAGTGCAAATGCTCACCCTATGGTAAATTGGTGTATGGATTTGTGACTCCATGATTGGCTTATTTGGTTTACCTGTCAGACCCTAGTACAGTGCACTGCGTGTGCCCAGGGCTTGCAAATCAAATGCTGCTGGTGGGCTTGCAGCACTGGTTGTGCCACCCACAGAAGCAGCTTGTAAAGTGTGTCTCGGGCCAGCCATTGCAGGGCCTGTGTGTAGTCTGTGACTGCCATGCTGACTGGGCAAGTGCACCCCCTTGCCAGTCCCTAAACCTTCCCTTTTCTTCATATCAGACACCCCTATGGTAGGCCCACGGGCAGGGTGCATTGTAAGTATAAGGTAGGACATGCCCTGATGTGTGTGGCATGTCCTGATAGTGAATTACAGCCATTTTCGTTTTTCACTATTGCTAGGCTACCTGTTCCCCATAGGCCTGAATGGGCAGTTTGATTATAACATCCTATAATCCTAACTGACCCAGGGAACATGGTAGAAATTCGAGTTTAGTATGCCTGAACTCAGAATGATAAAATACATCTTTTAATGAAGTTGGTTTTAAAATTCTGTGTTTGAAAATACCACTTTTAGAAAGTAGGTATTTTCTTGCCCAACTATCCAAGCCTGCCTCTGCTAGGTTGTGTATTCCTTGTCTGGAGTTTGAGTGACAGGGGCTGAGGAAATTCCAGGAGACAGGGTGAGTCAGCACAGGGCTGAATAGAGCTATCTGCATGTAGATGGGTGGGAGGTGTTGCACCTGGGTCTGAATAGGGCTGTGCCTGCCTTCCACAATGCTGGCTCCACCTCCTGTGGTGCGTCTGATGTCCCTGGCCCACACTGTCAAAAGAAAGAAGGAGTCTTGTCAACAAAGAGCTCCAGGACGGACCAGAACTGGTTTGGACTAGGCAGAGGCCTCTCTGCCTTCAGAGAACAAAGACAATATGAGTATAAATACTGGGACCCAGACCCCAAGACTTTAGATCACTTCTGGGAAACAAGAAGAACCTTTGCTGAGGAGAGGAACCAGAGAGAGAGACTGCAAGGGTCCCTATTTGGTCAAAGGTACCTACCTCTGCCAACTAGAGACCCCCAAATCTAACAGGTATGTTAAGGAAGTGCCCTTGGACGGCAGAAAGTTAATCTTGTTGCTTCTACTGCTTGGCAAGCAGAAGATGGTGATGTGCTGGGGCCTTCGCTGGATCACTCGTCTAGAGTACTGGCTTAAGGACGCAGCATATTGCCATAGCCAGCTAGGGGCATATGGGATTTAATGCCCGCTCAGGCACGACCCAGAGATATCTGGGGCCCACGTCAGACCTACCTGCGGTTGTGGATGCAGGATGGGACGCAGTCCCCGCCCCCCATGAGCGATGACCTGCTACCAGAATGAGTGATGTTTGACATTGATGACACCTTTTGCACTTGATGCAGTTTGAGGAGGCTCTATGTCACCCCTTCTTTCTTCCCCTATTGACTGCTATCTTCCTTTTCCCTCTCCTAGTTTTTGAGTCGTGGAGTTAATAGAATTGCCTTTTATACATGTTCTGCGTTGATATAGTGTTTTGGCAATTGAAGATCCGATCCAGAAAATTTAAGGCGCTCATTCTCTTTGAACAATACCAAGATGTTATTGTACTATTGCTGCTGTCATAGTGTATTGAACTATATCTTCAATAAACAGAATATATATATTTTTGTAATCCTGTGAAAGGCATGGAATCTAAGAGGTATGGTGGGGCATAACAACTGGGATGAGAACGAGTAGGACTAAAGTAGTGAATATTACTGGTAAGTAATATGGCCAGTACTTGTATATCCTTCATCTTCATCCCAGTCATTACTTCATGAGTTATGTCAAAGCAAGATCGGCTTGTTTTTAAAGTATGATTTCACAAAATAATGCAACACTTGTTGATTTAATACATAAAAGTGAACAACAAATCCCCCCAAAAGCAGAAAACATATTTTAGATAAACATAAAGAAAAATATCATACAATTAAACTGTTGCAGAGTGCAAAACACCAGAACCAAAGTTTTCTTCCATATTACAGATACTTTGGAGTCAATAATGCCTTATAAATGTTTGTACAAATTTCATGGAGGGAAATTCTCTGAATCTCAGCCCAAGATGCAGAGACCCCCAGTAACAATCTTGCCTGTACATTCTTTAGAGCTTCTTCTTTTGCTCTTCATAGGCCAACAAAGTATCACTTGAATCCATCTGCTCAGAGTTAACTTAGATGCTTATTTGATTTCAGCACTAACAAAAGTGACAAAAAGACTGTATGACTTTATGAATGAGTTGGATCTCTCAAGATAAAATAACAATGTTTTTTTAACATTCAGGCAGTGCATTAATCTTTCCTAATCTGAAGAAGGCGGGGTGAAAGAAGAGGGAGAATAAACTCTTGTGAAACATGAAAGGAATAGCTGACGCTGGGAATAAAGGCAAGATGAGGTTTCAGAATCACTCTTGCCACCAAAAATCGTAGACAACAAAGCAACACAGAAAACACACAGACTCCTCATGCTGAAATGATTATCACCAGAAAGGTGACTTTGTGGGAACAAAATGTCAAATCTGTACACAAATGGCTCCAAGGGAGTGCGCTGTAAAGATTTTAACTTGAAGAACAAACTCTGGTTTTGGCTATATGGCAGCAAGGCCAAGCCTCATATTATCCAAAAAACAAGAACGGTGCCAATGCTGCACTTAACTCTAATAGGGATTGGACCATGAACTGAATAAAACAGTTTCACTAGCAACCACTTTTTCCGTTGGGTTTAATCCAAAATATTTTCATACAATACATTTATCTTTTTTCTATTAGCAAAACATGATTTCAGTATGACAATTTTAACATATCGAAAGAGAGGAAAAAACAATACAACATTAATATCCACATTTATATATACTGATTTTTGAACATTAACGCGACACCACCACTTACATACAACAATCACTCATACATACTCATCAAACACACTCATCAAACGTGCTCAGTAGACATTGTTTATGACAGAGAAAATAATTAAATGCAGTGAATGGACATGGGGCCATCAACAAGCATAGATTAACGCAGTTATGATACACTGTATTCTATTGTTAATAAATGATTGGCCAGAAGCGAAAAAGGTCTACGCGTTTCGAATCCCTTCACATGTGGGGATTCTCATCAGGACCAACACTTGCTGCGACTGAATGTTTGCAAGGGAGACTTTCAAAATTATTTCTAAAACCGTCAAATGACTTGTCAAGCTGTTGTGGTGTCGAAATACTGGTTTACTTCTATGGCGTCAGAGTCTGAAAAGTCTTGAAACTGCTGTGTTGCCAGTCCAGCAATCACCGAGCCTTTGGTGCAAGGTTTGATCTTTATAATTATTTATGTAGACTCTCGAGAAGATCGTGAAAAATCATAACTCCTCATTCCGGGCGTGCGGCGCCATTATGGTTGGAATATGTTAAAATTTTCATATTGAAATCATGTTTTGCTAATAGAAAAAAGATAAATGTATTGTATGAAAATATTTTGGATTAAACCCAACGGAAAAAGTGGTTGCTAGTGAAACTGTTTTATTCAGTTCATGGTCCAATCCCTATTAGAGTTAAGGGCAGCATTGGCACCGTTCTTGTTTTTTGGGTAAAGATTTTAACAGCAATCGAAGATCCCAAGGTGGTGTCCGAGAATGAGAAATGAACCTGGAGATGGAAAAACTCATAAACAGTCATGATACCAAAGAAGCTACTTTGTTTAAAGTGTCATTAAATTTGTGGAAAGTTTTTATTGCATAGTGCTTTAGAAGTAGAAAGGGACATACTTACCTGAATCCCATACCATACGAATTGCAACACTAAAGAAAGCAGACAAGCAGAAGGAGATACCAAATGTGATGAAAATCATTTATGAAAGATGACCAGTGTCTAGAACAAGATGTCAAATTTGACTGTCCTGGAAAAGCTCATAAGCAGTCATGATAGCAAAGAAGCTACTTCTTTAAAAGTGGCACCAAATTTGTGGAAAGCTTTTATGGCAAAGGGTTTTAGGAGTAGAAAGCGACAAACTTAAACAAAACAAACCCATACCAATGTAATTGTAACACCAAAGAAGGAAGACAAGTAGAAGGAGATACCAAACTTGATAAACACCATTTATTAAAAGATGACCAGTGTCTGACCTAAGAGGAAGAGGAAGGTTGAATGGTTTCAGAGGAGAAGGAAGTAGAGTAACGATCCAAGGAGGAGACACTGCAAGAGATTTCAGAATATGGAACCATGATCTGTGTGGCCCATAAAGAACCACTACTGTCACCTCTGATTCCTCCTCCTTAATCTTCAGAAGCATCTTTCAAATCAAAGGAAATGGAGGGAATGCAAACAATAGTCTCTTTTGTCATCTGATCAATAGAGCATCCATCCCTATGCTCCCTTCTCCAGAAAACAGAAGCAAAATCAGGGAAGTAGAGAGTTGTTCTTGGACACATACAGATCCAGGTAAGGGCTACAAAACGTCTTGCACACCTTCAGAAACACTATCTAGGATAATGACATTTCCTGAGTTGGAAAAAAGATTCTGCTTAACTTGACTGCTTTCACTTAATTTAGACCCTTTATGTGAATTGCGGAGATTCCATGTAGATTATTCTCTGCCCATCTCCCTAGAGTGTCTACTACGTCATCCAAGGATCTCCAGCAAGTACTGTATGCCATGGCCACTATATTGTCTGATCTTACCAACACATTGCGTTGATGAACTTAACTCCGGAAGTGGCACAAGGCTTGAAACACTACACTGTGTACCCTCCAGTTCGATGATCTCAACGTTTCTGCCAGGGACCACTTAGCTTACACCAATAAGAGAATCCAGAGTTGCTCCGAACCCAACGAAATGCAATCCATAGTTAAAACTCTCAGTGAATCAAGGTGCATCCTTACTCCATTAGAGAGCTTCTCTGTAATCACCCATTGTTGGTGCTGTGATAAGTTCTCCTCTGTCACCGGAATTGAAACATCCATTGAGTGAGTCTTTTGATATCAGTACTTACGAAAATGCCAAACAGAGATTGAAAGTGCAGCCTTGCCCATTGGACTGTATACACACATGCTACCATGTGTTTTATTTACCTCCAAATATTTGCGTTCTGGGGCTTGCTGGTAGGACAACAATCTTGACAAATTAATACAAAGGCAAACTACCTGTCTACTGGAAGAAATAATTTTTCCATGTCTGTCTTGAATCTAGCCCCAAAAATGCCACATTTCTCGGGGGAGTTAGCTGGCATTTCAGTGTATTCAGCAGGTAACCTTGATTATCCAGGGTTGATTACATAACTTCCAACATATGAAGTAGTTTCTCCTCAAAAACAGCATGGCTCATCCAATTGTCCAGATTGGCACTTCCTGCAGATGGAGATAAACAACCATAGGGGCTATCACCTATGTAAAAACGCTTGTTAAAGATCTGAGACTGAAGGGGAGAATGCTGAATTGCCAATGGCATTCCTGTATGCAAAACTTGAGTGAACTCTGATGCTCCATAGTTATGAGGTACCCATCCATCAAAAGCGTGCACATGAGATAATTCAATGGAATGAAAGGAATTATTCTATGGAGTGTCTCCATTTTTGAGGTAAAGTTTTTGATAAGTTTGTTCAGTCTTTGCCAAGTCTTTTATAATTGAATGGCTTCCCTTCACTTTGGATACCAAAAACACAATCATGTACAATTCCTGACCTCTCTGTCTCTAAGCCAGAACTATTAGTGTTTTGGAGACCAGCATCTTCCCACCCTCTTCCCGGACTTCTCTCTTGACTGGTATTGCAGACCCACAAGTCTGAATTGGATGTTTCTCATACTCTTATGAAACAATGGACCATTCTGCCCAACTTCAACTCTTGGACATCATTTTCCTGAAGCACAGCATAGTTAGGAATGAGGATATTTGGTCCCAGCATCTTGCTTCTGTTTCTCTTGGAATTTGCAAGCAAAAGTTCCACCTTGGTTTTTGAACCCTTAATCTAGATTTTGCTGTTTTCTAGACTGCAAGATAAAAGAATATCTCACCATGGAAGAACAGGAAAATCTGGATAGGTGTTTCCTGAACGAAAACAAAAGATCTCTCTCTTCAAACATTTTGTAAAGTTTCTCTTCCAGTTCTGCCCCTGAGAGGCACACTCCTTTATGGTTTAAATGTTTTTATTGATTATAATTCAAAAACAAAACCACGTACATATAGCTTTCGTCATATAAGGCTGCGACGTTACCACAGGTCTAAGTGGCTGTAAAGTGCAATCCCAACAGCGTGTGCTTAGCTGGCAGATAGCACGTACTTGGATTAACAGTTAAGTGAAAAAGAAGGAATAAGAAAACGGAAAAACCCCGGAATCCCCCCTCCCATTCCCTCGGCCCCCCCTTTCCCTTTTCGTGCTCCACGTCGATCACCCAGGCTATGCTAAACCCCCACCTACCCTCTTAGCAGTCCGTCTGTCTTGTCTCAGTATGGCGCAACAGCCGAAGATATCGGGGGCATGTGACCTCTCGGAACTCGGCAGCCAGTAGCGACAAAAATGGTTGCCATAGCTCGTTATACTTGGTTCCCTCCCCCGCCATAGTGAGTGCCAATTGCTCCATACTAAGGACATACCACAATCGGTACAGCCAGCCTGTAAAAGTTGGGATGTTGGGAGTGCGCCAGTGTGTAACTATGTTTTGTGTCGCCGACCCTAGTGCGATAGCCATCTGTCTACCTTTGCGAGATTTTAATGGGTAGAGCAGAGAATTGGGGAGACCTAATAGTACATAGGTTGGGAAGCGTGGTATCTCAGTCTCAAAGTGCTTGTCCACTTCATCCAGCACCTGGGTCCAGTAAGGTTGAACGTGTTCGCACTCCCAAAGTAAATGTACTAGGTTGCCTACCTGGCCGCAGCCCCTCCAGCACGTCGCCTCTCGGGCGCGGTCCATTGCATGCAAGCGTTCTGGAGTATAGTACCAATATGTCACAATCTTCGTAAGCGTCTCCGTGAGCCCCATGTGATACGCAGAATGCCTGGCCCTGTAATATATTCCCTCCCACTCTGTGGCCAAGTGTCCTGCCTAACTCCCGCTCCCACCGCTCCCTGCTAGGATTGTGTTGGTATGTGTGGTTGATCTGCAGCCGCTTGTTAAGGTCGGAGATGAGGTTTTTACCTGACGTGCGGGTAATGAGCCATCTTTCGTAAGGGGAAAGGCTCCTGTCTGCCTCGGAGCGGATCTGTGGCTGAAGCGCCCAGTGCCGTACTTGTAGATATCTTAGTCTCTCTGTCTCCGGGAGCCCAAATTCCTGCCTCAACTGAGCGTATGAGTTGACCCCTCTCTGCCATAGATATGATACAGAAACCGGCAACCAGCCGACCTCCAACCTGCAGAGGCTGCCTTATCCATCCCAGGGTTGAAATCAGGGTTGTCGGCCAACGGGGTGAGCGGGGATGGAAAGGTTGTGAGTTCGTGCTTAACGTTCGTGGCATCCCACACTTCCAGGGGGACCCGCATGATATACGAGGCGTACAGATTAGGGGGTCTATGGGGCTTGCGCTGGAAGGGAATTTCCTGCAAGGGTCGTGCCGCCACCGCCTGGTCATGAAACAACCAGTGTTTCTCAGATTTCCATCTGCTCCATTCCACCAGGTACCGCAACTGGGCCGCCTGAAAGTAGAGCTGGAGATCAGGGATTCCCAGCCCCCCGTCTTCCGGAGCAAGCGTCACTAGTGCCCGTCGCATTCGCGGTTTCCGACCGCTCCAGATAAACTGGGCTAAGTCAGATTGTGTCTGACGAATCCACCCCGCAGGCGGCCGCAGAGGTATAGTGCGAAAAAGATAAAGGATCTGTGGTAGAATGGTCATTTTGACCGCTGCAATTTTGCCTAGCCATGAAAGGAGGTAGTGTTTCCACCGGCCAAGCTCTTGGCGGATCTTCCGGCACAGTATCGCATAATTAGTGTTAACCACCGCAGGGAGGGAGGGAGCCAGCTGAATCCCCAGGTACGGGATTGTGTCCGTCGCCCATTGGACGGGGAGCAGGGTTTGTAAATATTCCCAGGTGGGATGTGACAACAATAGGTCTAAGGCCATGGATTTATCAGCATTCACCTTAAATCCAGCAGCCCAGGCAAAGGCATCTAGCTCTGCTAAGCAGGCCGGCAGTGCCCCCCTCGGCTCAGCAAGTGATATTAGCACATCATCAGCGTAAAAGCTAATCTTATGGGTATAGCCCCCAAATTTGATCCCCCTGACCTCCGGGTTTTGCCGCATTCTCTGAGCTAGAGGCTCCATGTAGAGGGCAAAGAGAAGGGGCGACAACGGGCACCCCTGCATCGTGCCTCTTTCAATATGGATGTGTAGCCGTTCACGCAGACCGTAGTTGTGGGAAACTTATAGCAGTTAAGTACATACGTGTGAAATCATTCCCCCATCCCCACCCTTTCTAACACCTGCTCCAAATAGGGCCAGTGCACGCGGTCGAATGCCTTTTCAGCATCGATGGCTAGCATCATGTATTCCCCCGGAACCCGGGTAGCCTTCTAGATAAGGTGTAAGATCCGTTTAGTATTATCCGATGTTTGCCGTTCGGGGATGAACCCGGCTTGGTCCGGATCGATGGTCCGGATCGATGAGTCTGGGCATATGGGGGCCAAGACGAGCGGCAAGAATCCCTGTGTACAATTTAAAATCTATGTTGAGGAGGGATATTGAGCGATATGCTCCGCATCACCGCTATAGACGCCTCTAGGAGATCGCCCGGTATTGCCCCCTGATCGGCAAAGGAGTTAAACAGCCTGGTGAGAATCGGAGCAAGCAATGTGCAAAACTTTTTGTAAAAAATAGCGGACAAGCCATCCGGACCGGGGGCTTTCCCCAGCTTGAGACGAGATATAGCGGCTATGACCTCCTCCGTCTGGATGTCCCTGTCAAGGTAGTCAGCCTGGGCCTTTGTCAGAGCTGGCAGGGTAACCGAGTCTAGGAAAGCCGTCCTCTCAGAATTGTCTAATGAGGCCCCCGCATAGAGAGTGGCATTAAAGTCGCGGAATGTATCCGCTATAGCGCCATCCTCAGAAACACATGTGCCATCCGCACAAGTGATTTCCTTGACCCCGTGTCTTTGACGGACCTCCCTCAATTTATGGGCGAGGAGGCGCCCTCATCTGTCCCCTCCAGCATAGTAGGCATGCTTCAATCGCAGCGCCGCAAATTACACCCTAACTGGTGGCGCGCGGCTTTAAGCTGTCGCCACACCCTCGGGGCTCCCGTCCTCTGATGCATCTGTTCCAGCTCTCGAGTCTGTTGTGTGAGCCCATCCCTCTTAAGCCCGCGCTCCCTATTGTCAGCTACCGAAACCGCGATGAACTCCCCCCTAATGACTGCCTTCAATGCCGCCCATTGCGTAGCAAGTGTGGTGTCAGGCGTTGCGTTGTGTGAAAGGTAGTCGTCAATGGCGTGCTGTATTCGTTTAACAACCTCCTCTCGATGTAAGAGGGTGTCCCTGAGTCGCCATACCCTAGCCGGCCGCGATAGGGGTGGAAGGGCAAGGGTGGCAAGTACTGGAGCGTGATCTAACAGAGACGCCACCCCTATCTCGACAGCTGTCGTGAGCACGCGCACCGGAGCAGATGCTAAGAAATGGTCCAGTCTAGCATAGGTCTTGTGTGCATTGGAGTAAAATTAGTATTCTCTGTCCAGGGAGTGAAAGCTACGCCAGAGGTCGCACAGCCCTAGGTCATGTAAACGCGTAAGCCCCTCTACTGAGATTGCCCCCGACTGGTGAGTGCATTGGCTGGATCTGTCCTTACTGTTATCGAAGACCAGGTTCAGGTCGCCCCCTATAATGATATTGCGGTCTGTTGTAGCAGTGGCATCGGCTAGTGCAGGGAGCAGGAACCGTTCCTGGCCTTCATTCGGGGCGTACAGGGAACCAATAGTGAATGTCAGTCATCCCAAGGCGAAGCGATATGTCAATAGCCTCCCCCTAATCTCGGCCACCTTATGCAGGACCTCCCCCCGAAACTTCTGAGCCACCAAGATCACCACCCCAGCTGTTTTAGTAGGGCCAGAGGAGAAGAATTGAGTGGGGAATTTCCGGGATCGGAGACGGTGACAATCTCTCGCCAGAAGGTGGGTTTCTTGCAGAAGGCAGAGATCGGCTTGTGAGTTTTCTAGACATGACAAAACTGCCCTGCGTTTCACTGGGTTATTGAGACCCCGTACATTAAGGGTTAAGATCCTAAGTGTGGTGGGGGGCATGTTTGTTAACTGGCAGAGTCCTTAGCGTCAAGGATGTGCCATGTATGTCGTCTCCAGCGGGCAGGGTGGTCAGCCGACCAAGGTTCGCGCTGGCGCAAGGGGTCATTCTAATCCTAAAGGAAAAGTGGACGTGGAGCACCGAATTCCCCCCCAAAACATCCCCCAAAAAACTCCACAAAAAGAACAGTCTACAACAGTAACTAAGAACCCATAGTCCATCACTCGTCAGTGATCGGTAAAAAGGCATTGGGGTATGTCCGCCAACGGTGAAAAGGAGGCCCCTCTCCCGCCAACGATCTGGACATTAGTAAAACAGGCAATCGGTTACAGATAGCATCTGAAGTCATCTAGGGTTGGAGCTAGATAGTTCTGCGGAGACAGCCTCCAGAGCCGACCTCCGTCCTTTCGTGATTTCCGCAGTCAGGGGCCTCCTGGGACGACGCCTGCAGCTCTGCTGACGCCAGCGGGCCTGGAGTCATCAGTCTCTGCCTTGGGATTTTCCTCTGCACTCTCCGCGTCCGGAAGGTCCACACCCAACAGCTTGCAAGCCTCGGATAAGGAGCGTAGCTGGTATAGATTGTTATCTTTACGAAACACCAACCGAAATGGGTGGCCCCGCTGTAGGGAATATTGTGCTGCTGGAGGTGTAGAGTGATAGGTTTGAAGATTCGTCTCTTTTGCAAAGTAAGAGTGGATAAGTCCTGATACAGCACCAGCGTCTGGTCCCGAAACTTCAGAGGATGCATATGACGTGGATTTTGGAGAATAGCCTCTTTGATGCCATAGTCCTGGACACAGACTAAAATGTCTGGTGGAGGCGCCGTCGGTGCTCTAGGAGGGCCTACTCTATGCGCACAATCCACCCATGCAACTCAGTCTCCGGCGGCCTGCCCAGAATGTGATTAAAGAGTTCCCTCATGTAAGTGAAGAGGTCTTTCGAGGCCTCATCCACTTTTACACCTCTGTTCCGGATATTATGGCGACAGGAGCGGTTTCCCAAGTCCTTGAGTTGGGTTTGAAGGTCAACTTGTTGGTCATGGAGCCTGATGATCTCTTGCTGAAGCGCTGAGATCTCCACATCCCTCCTGTCACTCTTGTCCTCCAAATCAGCGACCTGCTCTCCGATGCAGTCCATGTCGCGCCGGACCACTTTTAGCTCCGAGGTGAACTCCTGTTTGAGTGTGTGAATGTCTTCCCTCAGCACCACAAACATAGATTCAAGGCATGCCTTGGTGATGGGCTTCGTGCCCCCTTCTCCCGCTGACGCCCCTGAAGAAATATAAACTCCTTCTCAGGGGTCTCACTGATAATTAGTCCATTCAAACCAATAATAAAGAATTTGGCACAGAAGCTGAAATATAAAAGAACATTTTTATTAAACTCAAATGAGTGTGACTACGTCACACAGAAGCCGTAGCAACTGAATGAGGTAGTCCATAGAATGGTCTTACTTCACGTCTTATATACTCTTTATCCTGCCCCAGGCATGTAAGGGAGTTGTACCAATTACATTCCTAAACAAATGGAAAATCTGGAGGGTCAGCAGGTAAGTAGCCTTTGGGGTTTTAACAGGATATGGGCAAAACATTATAATTACATAGTTCACAAAGGTTAATCTGATTTAGATGGCACTGCAGGGCATGGCATGATTACATGTACAGTATCCCAACCCAAAAGTTAATCATTAGGAATGTCCCAAATTCAATCTCCAAAAGCCGGACAAACCTATAATTGAAAGCATAACCCATGTAATGAAGAAACATAAAAAAAGAAACAGTAACAGATGATGAACAAGATAAGGCATGTGCAAGGAAACTAAAAGTTAACGATGTCCTGAACATTGATTGGCAATCTCAGACAAAGATCGATCAGGGAAATTGGCTTTGCAAGGTCAGTTTCAGGTGAAGAGGTCAGTTTCTTACAGTTCATTCCAGAGTCAGAAAGAAACCTAGTTAATGTATACATAGACGAAGAAGGCCAGGCCACTTTGTTCGCCAGGCTACCTTCACAGGCCTACGTGAGGGCAACACAAAATGGTGGCACAATATAAAATGGAGTCAGTCTCGAGAATTACAGAACCTCACCCCCCCAGAGGCACCCACATCCGCGCCGGATGCCATCTGCTCCACTGGTGCCTTGGCAAACAGGTCCTTAAGGGTCCTGTCCTGTCGTTTCCTGGCAGTGGACATTGCCCTCATCAAGTGGGCCCAAGGAGCTTTGCGTGGGTCTGAGTGCTGTCGTCTCCGGCTCCTCGTCAGTTGGTAATGTCAACTGGGGTCTCCAGTGCAGGGCGAGGGGCACAGGGCATCAGAGTGAGCCGGAAGGTCGTTTATACACTGCACAGCCTTCGCTTCCGCCGGCTCCTCCCGGGATTCACCACGCTGACAAGGACAGTAACCTCCTTCTCGGCCAGGCCCGAGGCGGGGCAGCAACGAGGGGTCAAGCGGCTGCCCCCCTATCTCCACCGCACCACGACTCTGTAGCCTGCGCACTCCCACTGCAGCTCCGTCACACCAGGCGCACCAGGGGACCCCCCGCAAGTGCCCCACCGCCAAGGGCGTCAGTTATTCCGCTAAAACAATCGCCCGGACGCGCGGGCCCTGCGCCGCCCCAAAGTGGCAGGCCCGGCACCTCACGCCGTGAAATCTCCACGAGGACCTTCTCAATCCTGCCCTCTCAAGCGGGGCCCGTCACCAGTATTATACAGACTGGCGTCATAAAGTCCATGCCAGCAGCCAGCCCCGTCGCCCTGTCCCTACGAGGACCGCCTCCTTGTCCCCCTGCACTGTCGCACAGCCGTCCAGGAATCAGGCCTCCCATCAATCACTTCGGACACCCAGCCGGCAGCCTACCTCCATCAGTGGCAGCAGCAGGACTCGCGTGCAGATGGTATCCCTACACCGGAGTATGATGAGGCTCGGCTTCCTCAAGGCCCCCGCTGCCTTTCAAGCTCCGACCGGTACCGGGGGGGGGGCCGGGTCTCAATCCAGCCTCTGCCGTGTCTGACGTCCAGTCTCTGCTTTCTCACTCCTCTGACAGCCCCCCACCCCCCAGGGCAACGCCGATTCTTCAGCTATGTCCCAGCGTTGAAAAGGGGGGGGGAGACGAGGGAGAGAGTGCGAAGGGCACTCACCGGGCCCGCAGCTTTCGCTCCACAGGCCGCAGCTCCGGCCGGCGCTCCCTCAAGATGGCGGACCGCCTCCTCCCGCGGCCCCACATCGGGTCTAAGCGTCCCTCCGATCCCCGCTGCAGTATCGGGCGCTGTGTCGGCGGCCTCGTCACAGCTGCCACCTTGCTCAGACAGCACAGGGTCCCGTCCTCGGCCCGCTCAGGCTCTCGCCGTCTTCACCGCAGTGCCGCCACCCCAGCATGGCCCTGTCAATGCCGCGCACCGGCCGTTCGCCACAAGGTCTGCCGGCAGGCTGCGGGAAACTCCGGTGTCGCTTTCCGTTCCAGATGGTTCTGTGTCGGAGTCCGACCCTCCACGAACCGAATCCGGCCCTAGGGGACAATACCACCCCTTCTTTGCCGTTTCAGCCCCTGGACTGGGAAACCGCCTCAGCGGGACCGACACACTACCCTGTTGCGGGCCGCTGGCCCTTTAAGACTGAGGAGGAACCTCCCGTGACGAACATTTTGGGGCGGACCCACAGAGCGCCTTTGCCCGATAAGGATTGGCTGACAGAAGAGGAAGACGGAAGTATCCCGAAGGAGACAGGCGTGGGACGAGCGGAGGAGAAGACGGAGAGCGATCCGAAGAGCGAGCAGACGACCGTGGAACCGAAGACCGGCAAGCCAGGAGGCCAACGATCCTGCTCTTTGCCCAGCCACTCCCCCGGAGGGAAGTGGCTCAGCCAGATGCGGCAGCGCTTGCGAGGGTCGTGGGAGGCGGACGGGGAGTCCGGAAAGCCGGGGTAGAGGGACGTCATCTTCTGCGCAGAGCGCCCTCGAAGCCGATAACAGAGCGACCCCAGACTCCTTTATGTTGGTGACGGACCCCACCCCCTCACATTCTCCCATATTAGGCCTGGGAGCCCAAGCTGACAACCAAGCTTTACACCGGACGAGCTGTACCGGAAGAAAAAGTGCATATGGTGGAGAAACCTGTTTGCTGACCGAGTGTTTTACCGGAGGAAAAGACTCTCAGTTGTCATATGTTTTGAACCTCACCACTTTACAATAAATAATACATCACGAACAATCATTCTCTGCTGGTTCCCTTCTTCAGCCCTCCGACATTTGGTGGAGAATGCAGGTACTTTGACCTCTTGCACACAAGTTCCCCATGGAGAATCTTATACAGCATATCGTCGAGGGCCAGAAGAAGCTCGAATGGGCTGTGGAGCGGCAACTGACCTCCGCGCAGGCCGATAGAGACGCCTTCAAGGACCTTATGAAGGCTCAGATGGAGACCCTGATCAAAGTAGCGGAAGACCCTGCCTCAACCTCCACGGGCCACAGGCTATCCAAGGGGGTATCCGCCCTTCCCACGGTGTCATTACAGAAGTACGTACCCGGAGAAGACCCGGACGCGTTCCTGTTGAATTTTGAGAGGGCTGCCCGGGCCTCAGGATGGCCTGTAAGCAAATGGCCGTTTTATTTGGCTCCTCTTTTGACAGGGGAAGCACAAGCGGCGTACCAGGTGGCAAATGCTGGTGGGGTCACCCCCTATGAAGACGTTAAGAACCTCATTCTAGATCACTTAGGCCTGGATACGGAAGCCTATCGACTAAGGTTCCGGAAGGAAAAGGGAACCCCTGCGGACACTCCAAAAACCCTATACTATAAATTGAAGCTAGCAGCAGAGAAATGGTTAAAACCGGCGGAACGGTCAAAGGACGAGGTCATGGGGGCGGTGATATTGGAACAGTTTCTGGACGCTCTGCCCTTCTCAACGCAAAGATGGTTGCGACAGCATGCAAACCTCACTGCTGAACAAGCAGTGGAACTAGCAACCGCCTTTTCCCGTGCCCAGCCTCGGACCTCTCCTTGGGAACCGGAAAAGCCGAGACCAGCTCCTGCCCCTAGAAAACCCCTACGACCTATTAAGGAGCCGGAAAAGATACGACCCCAAAGAAGCGAGCCCCCTTTTAGAGCCCCCCAGTGCTTTGACTGTGGGGAGTGGGGCCATATTGCTCGTTTTTGTCCACACAAGAAAACAGAAGAGCCGATGGACGTTAGTTACCTTCCCCAGAACCTCATGTACACTGCTGAGATGGGAACCTCCTTTTACGTAAGTTTATGGCTGAATGGGGTACAAGTCAAGGCCCTTCTCGACTCCGGTTGTCGACAATCCGTGATACAGACTTCCTTCGTGTCCCCTTCCCAACTACTCCCTGGCAGGAAGGTCCTCATCCGCTGTGTACATGGAGACGTCCGTCCCTATCCTGTAGCACGGGTTACCTTACAACCAAAAAGAGGGGTCCCTTCCTCAGTGATAGTTGGGGTCTTGGACACTCTGCCCGAGAAATTGATCATAGGTACCGACAATCCCGCCTTTCTCTCGTTCTTCCAACAGGTGCTGCGAGGGAAGAGGACGACAACCTCAAACACCCCTGTATCTGGTGCACTTTTAACACAAGAACCATGGGCGACCGATAGGGATTTCCATTAGGCGCAAAGCAACGACGTCTCCCTCACACATGCTTGGTCGGAAGCCCGACAACCCACAAACCCGTCCTACCCTAAATTCCAAATCGCCAATGGTTTGTTGTATAGGCTACCGGGACCCGGCGAGCACCCTCAGCTCTTGGTCCCTCAGGACTTTCGCGAACAAATACTGTTCTTCGCGCACTCCCACCTCCTTGCCGGTCACATGGGGGCTGAGAAAACTACCCAAGGACTCCTATGTCTTTTCTACTGGCCCGGTATATACGCACAAACTAGGAAATACTGTAGCAAATGTCCCATATGGCAGAAAACAAATCCCTATACTCCCCCACAAGCCCCTCTACAACCCCTGCCTATAATCGGGCAACCCTTTGACAGGGTAGGGATGGATCTCATCGGACCCCTTCCCCGCTCCCGGAAGGGATGTCAGTACGTGCTGGTATTGGTAGACTACTGTACCCGTTTTCCTGATGCATTTCCCCTCCGAGCCCCCACCACCACAAACATCTCAGATAAACTAATAGAGTACTTCTCTAGGGTGGGGTTCCCTCGCCAAATCCTAACCGATCAAGGCACCCCGTTTGTCTCCAAATTGATGGGCCAAATATGTAAAACCCTAGATGTACGACACATAAAAACCTCGGTCTACCATCCTCAAACCGATGGCCTAGTAGAAAGGTATAACGGGACCCTGAAACTCACACTAAAAAAACTCTTGTCTGGGGAGGGAAAGGATTGGGACCGCCTGCTTCCCCTTGCCCTTTTTGTTATCCGGGGTCAAGTACAGAGCAGTTTAGGGTGTTCTTCGTTTGAACTGCTTTATGGGAGACAACCCCGGACACTTCTAGAAATGACCAGGGAAGCCTGGGAAAAAGGACAAAACGACACACAAGACCTGTTAGAATACACCCAGCACTTGCGGGCGAAAATAGGTAAACTTCGGGACTTAGCCCATGCTAATTTGGACAGGAAACAGACCCTACAAAAACGGCAGTATGACAAGGGAAAAAAGCTACGAACCCTGAGGGTGGGGGACTGGGCGTTGGTCCGTATATCCTCCTCCCTTTTTTCCGTTAAAACGGAATGGAAGGGACCATTTGAGGTCATAACCACCCTAGGAGCCACCACCTATCGAGTCCGCCTTGGTCCAAAAAGGGTTCAGACATACCACATCAATCTATTAAAGAAATGGTTGGGGCCCCCACCAGTACCCAACCAGCTGGTACAGACCTTACCTACGGACCCCTGCACTCTTTGTCTCCTGCCCATTAACGAAACCTTAACCCCACACCAAAGGGATGAATTGTTGCACATACTGACCGACTTCCAAACCCTTTTCTCAGACCAACCTGGGAAAACTGATCTTATTGAACACTGTATCGAGACAAAAGCAGGGAAGATAGTAAGACAGAGGCCATATCGGCTTCCCGCCTCACGAAAACAGGCTGTTTCCGAGGAAATACGACAGATGTTACAAATGGGAATCATCCGTCCCTCAACAAGTAACTGGAATTCCCCCATAGTTCTGGTGCCAAAACCCGACGGTTCGATCCGGTTCTGCATTGACTTCAGACAAGTGAATGCTATCTCAAAACTGGACGCATACCCCATACCCCGAGTGGATGACCTCGTAGAACGATCGGGGGAGGCTCGATATATAACCACGCTTGACTTAACCAAAGGTTATTGGCAGGTACCTTTACGGCCCTCGGATCAGGAAAAGACCGCCTTCTCCACACCTGACGGTCTTTTTGAGTTTACCGTCCTTCCCTTTGGGTTACATGGGGCACCAGCCACCTTTCAGAGGTTGATGAACATCATACTGAAGCCTCATCAAGCCTTTTCCTCCGCATACCTTGACGATATCGTCATCCATAGTCCCTCCTGGGAACGCCATCTAGAGGATATACGCGAAGTATTAGGCTCCCTCCAGCAGGCTGGACTGCATATCAATGCGAAGAAGTCCCGAGCCACTTTTCATAGGGTACGGTATCTGGGATTCGTTATAGGCGATGGGTGCATCGAACCCCAGGGCGAAAAGATCAGAGCCATACAACAAGCCCCCTTACCAACAACAAAGAAGGAAGTCCGGGCGTTCCTGGGCTTGCTAGGCTACTACCGTAGGTTCATTCCCCATTATGCAGAAATTGCAACCCCCCTTACGGACCTCCTACGGAACAACACTCCAAAAGCTGCCCTGTCCAACCCCTCCCTCGCTGTGCGAACGGCCATTCAAGACCTAAAGCGGGCCATCACCAGCCACCCCATCCTCATCTCCCCTGACCACTCCCGACCCTTTGTCCTCCAGACGGACGCCTCGGAAGTAGGGATAGGAGCTGTGCTGTCCCAAACCACCAGGGAGGGGGGTCGAGAAACCTGTCCTGTTCATCAGTAGAAAGTTATTCCTGAGGGAACGGGCCTACCCCATTATCGAAAAGGAATGTCTTGCCATAAAATGGGCCGTGGAAAAACTCCAATATTACCTGGAGGGTACCCATTTCATCCTCTATACGGATCATGCGCCCTTAGTATGGATGAGCCGTAACAAGGGGAACAACCCGCGTATCATGAGGTGGTTCTTGTCACTCCAGCCTTATTCCTTTGAGGTGCATCACCGCAGGGGTCTCCACAATGCCAATGCTGACTTTCTCTCGCGCAAGCCTATCGTCCCCGACCGGGACGAAACTGGGGTGGGGGTGTGTCGGAGTCCGACCCTCCACGAACCGAATCCGGCCCTAGGGGACAATACCACCCCTTCTTTGCCGTTTCAGCCCCTGGACTGGGAAACCGCCTCAGCGGGACCGACACACTACCCTGTTGCGGGCCGCTGGCCCTTTAAGACTGAGGAGGAACCTCCCGTGACGAACATTTTGGGGCGGACCCACAGAGCGCCTTTGCCCGATAAGGATTGGCTGACAGAAGAGGAAGACGGAAGTATCCCGAAGGAGACAGGCGTGGGACGAGCGGAGGAGAAGACGGAGAGCGATCCGAAGAGCGAGCAGACGACCGTGGAACCGAAGACCGGCAAGCCAGGAGGCCAACGATCCTGCTCTTCGCCCAGCCACTCCCCCGGAGGGAAGTGGCTCAGCCAGGTGCGGCAGCGCTTGCGAGGGTCGTGGGAGGCGGGCGGGGAGTCCGGAAAGCCGGGGTAGAGGGACGTCATCTTCTGCGCAGAGCGCCCTCGAAGCCGATAACAGAGCGACCCCAGACTCCTTTATGTTGGTGACGGACCCCCCCCCTCACATTCTCCCATATTAGGCCTGGGAGCCCAAGCTGACAACCAAGCTTTACACCGGACGAGCTGTACCGGAAGAAAAAGTGCATATGGTGGAGAAACCTGTTTGCTGACCGAGTGTTTTACCGGAGGAAAAGACTCTCAGTTGTCATATGTTTTGAACCTCACCACTTTACAATAAATAATACATCACGAACAATCATTCTCTGCTGGTTCCCTTCTTCAGCCCTCCGACATTCTGCCAGCACCAGGACCGCACCCAGCTCCTAGGATGCTCTGCTCGTGCCTATTACGGCCCGCAGGCCGGTGCTGTATTAATCGTCGGCGGGAGGTTAAGAGCAGTACGTCTGCTCACTCCGCCATCTTGGCTCCTCCCGAGGCACACTCCTTTAAAAGGCATCCTGAGTGCAGCACACTCTATTTTTTGAGGAACAAATTACGCTAGGCCAATGCTCTGACAACATCAAATGCAACATCAGAGAGGAAATAAAACTGATGCTCCTAGCCCTCAAACTAATGCCGATATTATTGCCCTTCCTTTACTGCCTTAAAAAGAGTTCTAAAGTCATTCCGACTACTAATATAAGCTAATATCCCAGCTTGAATGACTAAGCGTGAACCAGAGTAAACCTTTTTTAAACCCTTGCGTGCGGGTGTCGGCCAGACACCTACACTATCTCCCCAGTGAGTCTGTTGGCCATTGGCCAATACTGGGGAGGTAGATAAAGGCCATACTGGTGCTCTACACAATAGGGAGTCCTTTATTTCCTTAGCGGCCTGTGTGTTTTTTTTTTAACTGCAAGGCGATTGACGCTCAGGGCGATCTGATGTCATTGCAGTAAAAGTGGAAGTAACTTTCACTGAATCAGTGCTTGTGGGTATATCTCAGACTCCCGAGCACTGATTCTCCTGGGGTTGGTATCGTTGGAAAGGGTAAAAATCCATCTTTCTAATGGTACCTCTTCCCACTGGTGCCCTGCTTGGGGATTGTCATAAGAGCGATCCCTAAGCAGGGATCCACCAACTAGGCACCAAGAATGGGGGAGCAGTCCCTTAGGCAAGGACTAGTGCTCCCCCAGAGGGATATATAAAATGTCAGTCTTTCTGCCCCGTCCTGGGGAGCGGATGGGTTTAGTTATCCTCAGTCTGCCCCGTGGGCTAGTAAGCCAATTAGACAGAAGGGTTAATTAAAAAAAAGAATAATATAGGGGTGGGGCTGGCCAGCCCTAAAAAAATATGGTGTCAGACTTTCTGCCCCCTCGCCCCCCACGGAGGGCAGGTGGGAGTGATTATCCTCAATCTGCCTCCAGGGGCGGGGCAGAAAGGCCAATAGACACCAGGGAATGTGCTTTGTAAAACAAATAAAGGGTTGGAGGTTGTCCACCCTGGGCATGGCCATGCCCCCATCCCCAACAAGAGGTGAACGGGGGCAGATTTGGCTCACTAGGCACCAGGGTCAATACAAAAATAAATATAGGTGTAGTGGCTGCTCCCTGTGAGGAATGGCCATGCTCCACCTCTAAAGAATATGGTGACAGTCTTTCTGCCCCCGAAGGCAGATGGGGGTGATTGCCTCCAATCTGGGGGAGGGGGGGGGGGCAGAAATCTTACTCGACACCAGGTGAAAGAAATGTAGGAGTGGGGACTGCCCACCATGGACATAGCTATGCTCCCATCCCAAAAGGGCACAAACAGTCTTTCTGCACCCCTGGAGGGTGCTGATTGAGGTATTTATACCAATTTGCCACCCCGGGCAGAAAGTCCACTAGACACCAGAGACCACATTTGTTGAGTATTTTTTGAGGGGAAGATAAGGCAGCCCCCACACCGGGCATGGGCGCATGTTCTCCCCCACCCCAGGGCCCAATAGACACTCTGCCCCTCAGGGGGATGGGTAAGGGACTCCACCAGTAGCGGCCGGCATTGCTCGCGGGTAGGGGGGTGCGGGCGCAGGGGTCGCGGGGCGTGGGTATTGCGGGGGTGTCGGATTCGCGGGGGTGTCGAATTCGCGGGGGTGTCGTGGGGGAAATTGTAGGGGTGTCGCGGGAAATAAAAAAATTAAAGAAATAAAATTTCATTTAGCTTTCCTCCAGGTCCCGCGTCTTCTCTGCTCCTGCTCTCCTGCCTCCGACAGGTACAGGAAGCAGGCAGCTAGGATCCCTCTCCTAAGCCAATCACAACGCTGCAGTGCAGCGTTGTAATTGGTCAGGACGGCGCCCAGCCTTGGGCCAGTGGGGTGGGCATGTTCTCCATGCAGGCTGCTGGAGAAGGGCAGAGTGCGCATGACTGGTTTGGATGTCCTGAGAGGGCAGACAAAACAGTGTTTGTGCACTCAGGAGTGGGCAAACCACTCTTCCCCTACTGTGCTCAAAGAGCAGAAAAGCCCCACACACCTGCCCTCAATGTGCAAAGCAAACATAAAATGGTTAAAAGTTATTACCATTTTATGTTTTGGCTTTCTCGCACTGCGAGAAAGTAGTGGGGCAATGCTCCTCCGCCCTAGTGGAATCCACCCGCAATGTGCTCCACTGGGGGACAGAATGGCATCTAAACACCAGGCATTTGAAAACTGAGCCAAAACAAACAAATGTAGGATACGGCATACATATCCTGGCATCAAGCCATACTCCTTCACAGAAGGGGCAATAGTGTCTTTCAGCCCCCTCCGCCCCCTCCCGGGGTAAGGTAGGAGGTTTGTACCAATTGGGGAGATTTCCCCAAATATGCCTCCGGGGTGGAGCGTATTAAGTCCACCTGACACCAGGGATTTTGCCTTTAAGGCAAAATAAATTAGCGTGGGTGTTGCACTCTAGCATTGGCCACACCTTCACCTCCAAAAGAGGAACCAACCCGTGCTTTTGCCCCTCTCCCACATGGGACATACAGGTGATTTGCCCCAATGTACCACCGAGGGGTGGCAGAAAGTTCAGTGTATGGCAGGAATGTATTTTGTAATAAAATAATGCAGTGGTTCTGGCCTCTTTGGAATCTGCAGGAATCCACAAAATTCCTACCACTCAGCGTTATCCCATTTGTGCAGATAAACACTGTGCCGGTTGTATGGCTGAGACCAGTGCCCACGACAGGAACGGATCAAACCAAGATCAATGTTTGGCCCAGCCGTTCAAGTGGCGCAGCGTTTTTATCAGTACAAGTGGGGTAACGCTGGGTAGTAGGAGTTTTATGGATTCCTGTGGTTCCAGAAGTTTAGATCGCAGACATTTTAGAAAAACGTGTGATTTCTTCCAAAGATTGAGGTGTGTAGGGCATCATGGGATCCATGCAGGCCACACCTCCCTGGAAACCTCTGGATTCAATAATTTTCCATCACAGAAATGTGAGGAAAATATGTTTCTTTAGTCAACGTTTGAGGTTTACAAGGCATTCTCTGTACAAAAACCTGGTGAGAGCCACGCAAGTCACCCCACCCTGGATTCCCCAAGAGTCTAGTTTTCAAAAATGTGCAAGTTTGCTAGGTTTCCCTAGGTGCTGGCTGAGCTTTGGCCCAAAATCCACAGCTATCATTTTGCAAAAAAGGACCAGTTTGTGAGTGGAACAATGTGATGTATCCATGCTGCTTTTTTTACCATTTCCTGCTGCAGGTAAATACAGTGGACAACCCAATATACCCTTGAGGGCTCGGGCAAATGTTAATAAACAGGTAGAAAGGTGCCTTCAAGGGATTTATTCAACGATTAACTTGTATAATTTCAGATATCAATTCAAGGTAGGTTAATTATATACCTACAATCTTAGTTACTGTCACTCTTTATATTCTTAAGTAAACTCAATTTATCGGATTAAACGTCAAAAATGTGCGTATGTATCATCATAGATTGACGTAAATGGAAAAAGGAGGAAAGAAAAAAAAGAAAAAAGAAAAAGAAGAAGTCGGGTGTATGTATAAAAATCGAATTTATGATCACAGTTCAAAAGGGTACTTCAAATAACAACAATTATTCATACAGTGGAAGGAAATGATTCAATTCTTCATGCCTTCACTTTCAAATTAGTCAAACACTTTTTCACAAAAACAAAGAATTATTTCGCTGGAAAACAGTGTGAGAGTCGACGTTCCAGTCTTTGAGTTTTCTTTAACAAGACCTTCCTCAGGACAATTATATTTAAAAGGTTGACCCCTAACAAAATAGAAAAACATTATCATGAAAAATGAAAAATACACACCCATAACAAGAATACTTTTCCTCCAAAAAGTATATATCCTTTTCTTATTTACAATTCTGATAGTTCATTTCAAATACGTCTCTGTACATATGGCAGAACATCAATCATTTCCAAGGGAAGAGACCGATTTATTGAAGAAACATGAGAATACATAATAATTGTATCAAGTAAAACATTTCAAATTTGTCATCAAAGAGTAAAGGCTTAACCTTAGGATGAGAAGCATATGTCTTCGCATAATACTCTTTGCATTTTAGGATGGTTTGCTTATGGTTTGCAAATAATAACATTTCCTTTAATTCCTAACTAATAGTTGGTGTATGATTGCCTTAATTGGCAATAATAGTCACTTAAGTTGTTGCTTCTTTAATTATAGTTGTAGTTGGCCAATGATGTCATCTATTTTATATGAATTTGCCAAAACTAACCTAACAAATAGCTGAGGTTATTACTTCTTGTGTCACTCGAATCAGCACGTTATCAGCAATAAATCCTGCATATTATCAGTTACACCGTTATTTTATCCTCGCAACAGTTATTATTGTTGCATCGTGTACATCTTAATCCATATCCTGAAAAATTTCAAATTTTGTACCTTATTATTCATGATATCCCTATGGATGATTGGAACAAAGTAAGTACGTAGTCAACACCATTGAAGTTGTATTTACTTAAGACATCAAACTGTATTGTATAAAATATAGTATGTACCTTAGTATGTTGACTCTATACCGATAAATGAATAGGAATATTGTCGTCGTTGGTCCAAAATACTGTAGTATCGGTCTAAAAGAAAAACATATGCAAAACTAAACATAGTGTCATTGCATAAAATGGTATAAGGGCAGGGCAGGGAAATTTGCGTGTTGCGATTACTTGCAGCACAATTGATGCGAAAAAGAATTGAGGATCTCCGTTGTATTAGTATGCGAAGTCTCAGTGGTATAATCATACGGTACGAGTTCAAGATGGACATCTAAATGTTCGCGTCTCAGTTTAAAATAAAATATAAACTTCCTACGATGTTACTAAGGAGTTATCAAAAAAAAAAATTTTAATAAATCTCAGTGATATAATCACAAGGTACGAGTTCCAGATGGATATCTAAATATTCGCGTCTCAATCTGAAAAAATGTGAACTTCCTACGATGTTACAAGACTAAGGGATTGTCGAAAAAAATTCAATAAAGACATACCTCAAATGACTTTTAATTTCTTTAAGCAGTGGACAATCACAGGGGACGTATAATCACTTATTCATTAGTGTCCCAATAGAGCAGTCATTTGATCAAAGGTTCGAGTGGTCGTATAGACGCTCACGACTTGATCTAAAACAGAGGTCTTCAAACTTTTGGATGCCGAGACCCCCCTGTCAACATTTTGAGGCGTAAGGACCCCCTCCTGACAAAAATGTCTAAACCTGTTGACTAAATTGCGTGGGATGAAAATGTAAATGAGGTTATGTGATGCCGCGTATTTTGGGATAGCATTGCTTCATTATTTTGATATTTGTTACACACAGTAACGCTGAGGAAAGATTTCACCCAATCAGTACCCATTTATAACCAAAATACAGCAATTATCATCAGAAAGATTTCAAGTCAACCTTTGTGAAGGGCCTTCCACTCTGCAGCAATATGTGCTGCCACATTAGAAGCTCACCTGGCCCTGAGCGGAAGAAGCAGGGGTCCCTTAAAACCCTGGCGGTTTTGTGTAGAGTTAAGTTTACCCATGCAGCTTTCCTCTCACCCCCTCCCTTCCATCCCTCTCTCCTCTCCTAACCCCGGATCCCTCTCTCACTTTGCAGGTCATTTTCTTTCACCCCTTTTTACAACTTCTGAACTCTCCCCATTCAACCTCTCACTTCACCTTTAATCACCTCTTGCCATTCTGTCTTTTCACTGCCCTCATCTCTAACAGTCTCTCACATTTATCTCATGGCCTCTCTGGCCCTGTCACCTCCCGTGCCCCTCAGCACTTCTCATTCACCTCGTCTCTTCATTCAAATTTTTGTCTATTTGTATCTTACACCTCTCCAGTCCCCCCATTCCTCTTTCACATCTCCCCTTTGTTCTAACAGAAGCCCTCACCTTTGGATCACACTCACTTCTTGCGTGTCCACACTTCTCTTCGGCAATTCACATTTCTCCTCATCCCTGACCTCTTCAATCAAATTCTCTCACTCCCTTGCTGTCCTCTCTCATTTTGGGTGCGGATGCAAGTTCAGAATGGAATGAATGAATGTATGATTACTGATGGGCTTGTTTGAGTGAGTTGCATATTGAGTAGTGAGGGGGACAGGTGAGTGAAGTGTCACATGAGTGCAGGATGAGTAGTGTACTCGTGTGACTGCAGGTTGAGGTATAGTGTGAGCAGGACAAGTGCATTTTGAGTGCAGAGTGATCACTGTGAGTGCAAGGTGAGAGGGTGAATGGTGCAAGTGCATGGTGATCAGTGTGAGTGCATTGTGATCACTGTGAGTGCAAGGTGAGCGTGACAATAAAGGGCGAGAATGAGGAATGAGTTGTCTGAATGCAGGGTGCATTCCCAGACCCATGAAGTAACTCAGCATGTTATTGACGGGGCGTAGACTTTAAGATCTAAGTTAAACTATTGCGGCATTAATCGGGGATCGAGGGTGAAGGAAATAAATAATGTGCTGATCCTGCAACAAACTTCCAGTCCTATGGTTAGGGTTACCAGCAGATTATTTTGATGGCCCAGTCGGTACAAAAAAAAGCAGTCACCTAAAGCGGTATTTTCAGCGCTTATCTGTGCATACTTCCCAGGGCCGGCTTTAGTGCTGGTGGTGCCCTGTGCGACAATGTTTGTTGGTGCCCCCCCAATAACCACCCCACCACGGATTCTCTCACTAGCACCCTTTAACAGTGACCAAGTCTCCATAACCCCACACTCTCAGATGCATTGAATTAGTTATATAGTGCCACTCATACCAGTGTAGGGTGTCCGAGCACTTTGCATCACACACACATTACACAGAGACAATCAATCATAAGTGTGTAAATCAGTGTATAGGAAATGTTACATAAGCCAAAGGACTAAAAGTATAGGAGTCACATGTCATCCATACTGGTAGGCAGCATAGTTCAAGAGTGCTTGGTGTGGAGAAGCACAAACTCAGAGTCGAAAAAGAAACAGCATAGTTGGGAGTTTCCTTTAATAATAAGAATTGATTTCTAGCCAAATTAACCCTTTTTGCAACATTAATCAATGGTCTAATAATGTACTCTTTGTAGTGTGCATGCTGTTCTAGGATGAAAGTTAATAGCTCACTATCCTATATTAGGACTTTAAGTTATAAATTGCAAGTAACAAAAGGATGTCTCTTTTGAAAGCAGTAACCTGCTGATCTCTTCACATCATACGCACTCTGTAATCTACTTGATACACGTTCTTTGCAGCAGGCATATTAACCCTCTGCACTAACTTCACCGAAGTCAAAACCTCAACTATACAAAATTCTGATCTCTCTCCAGGAAGATAATTAATCACAGGAGTTATCTTGACATTTATGTGAGGCCTGGTAATTGCCAGGGAAAGAAACGCTGCAGCAGGTGCTTCAAAAGCACAATAAACTTTCACACACGGCGCCCCCAGAAAGCCAACTTTGTATTCCTTTCCATGAAATGCATTCTCACACTACGGCAGTGAATGTAAAATCCAAATGTAAGGAATAGGCACAGTGGGGACCCAGGGGGTACTGGAACCAGCTGGGGACCCAGGGGGTACTGGAACCAGCAAAAAAACCTAAGCCTCTGTAAGCAGTTTACAAAGGCATGTTAAAATGCAAATGGTCTTTAAAGACCTGTGAAAAACACGGGGGTGCCGGAGATAGGAATCCAGACACTGCCCAGCTGAGCCCCCAGCAGCTCAAGTTTCACTGCAGCAGCCGGGCTGAGACACAGTACGGGGGAAGTGGGGGGGGCTGAAGCCCTTGGGCCTGGACAGAAGTGTGACTGGGAAGGCGCGACCCCCTTTGCATCACTCCACGGCCCCCCTGGGGGTCGCGCCCCACAGTTTGAAGACCCCTGATCTAAAATATAAAAATTTGCAATTTGGTGTGAGTTTGATATCGGAAAATAAAACTAAAGCTTAAACTAAACTAATGGACTGCTTTACACATACCTGAGGTCTGTTCTGAATATTTGAGTCACGCGCAATCGTATGGACGGCAAATCAACTCCTACGTTTGTATGCCGGCGACATTTAACCTAATTAGAGAGCGAAAGCGGACTAGAGTGTGTTATATCAAACAAAAAGGCTACCAAAAGGCAGCCATCTTTAAACGGAGTGGTTCCTTTCCTTGTTTATTGACGAAAGTCTTAGGTTACAATATATAGTACAAATGACTAATAGTTATTGAATAGCAACTGAGTAGTATTGAAAGACTTAGCCAAATGGAGATGGATATGCTTACTATTCGCATTCACACAATTATAACGCCTATTTTGGCAGAGGCTGACTGAAAGCTGCCATTTTTGAAAGGAGTTGTTCTTTTGCTCACAATTGAGAGTCTTAGATTACAATATACAGTATACGTTACTAATAGTTATTGAATTGCTAGTAAGTAATAGTGAAAGACTATGTCAAATGGAGATGGATATGTTTGTGATTCACATTCCCACTTGTAGCGCCTGTTTTTAGCAGAGGCTGACTTATGGTGGCCATCTTTGAAAAGAGTAGTCGTATTAACTGATCCTAACTTATATAATGTCGTGCATGCATTTAGTGTCAAAAGTGTCACCCCATAGACAACAATAAAGGTGTGTGTCTAATAAGGGTGAATATATTCAATATTCACATTTAAGATTCCAACACCGATTTGAGCAAAGGCATTTAGACAATCGATGATATACGTCATATCCCATTATTTTGATCGGTGAGACTATAGACAATCCAAAAAAGTCCAACCAGCATTTTGCATGAAACGGCAATGTTAATCAGCCGGACATCATCTCACTTAAAGAGGATTTGTTGCAACGGTTAATTTTAAAGCATAAACGGCTGCCTATACAAATCTGAAATATACATCAATGGTCTTACTATCACAAATCCAATAATCTGAAATATGTGTTATTGATTTTATATGGTGTGAGCCATATATATGCAATTAGATGAACTTAAAACACTTAAAGAATCTGGATATGGATTTCAGGTTTTGTTGAAAACAATTATAATAGCATAAATCCAAATCATGTATTGTTCTATGTTGGCAACTGATAAAGCCAATCTGTTTTTAAAAAACAACTTTGTAGTAATTGAAATTTCAGGAATACATACAGAAAACACAAGTAAGCAACTGAGAGAAATGAATTAGCTGCAGACAGGTCTGTTGTATAGCATAACAATAAATTTCAAAGAATAGATCAGCTGGAGTAGATCATAAGGTAGATCATGAGGACAGAATGAACTCCCCATATAAAAGCATATGATGTGTAGTTCTTCATTTATAAGGACTGAAGATATATTTAAACTTCCAATAGTCCTGATCTAGTTGGAAATGGCTACTGTAGAGAAATTAGGCAAGGCAGGCCAAAGTGTGCCATTCAGTTGCAGAGTTAAGTCACCCGATTGACTACATCAGTTAAACAAATAAGTCTACCCTCTTTGATGGTTAGTAAATGGTCAACATTACTCTGTCTTTTTGATGGTTTAACTACCTCTAGCACCCACCAACGCATTTCTTTATCAGTATGACCTTGTCTTTGGTAGTGTTCTACCAAAGGGGCATTTTCTGTGCGGCATCTAATGCGTGACTGATGTTGTAGAATTCTTTTTTTGACCGGTTGAACTGTTTTACCAATATAGTATAGATTGCAAGGACATTGTATGCAATATACCACATTGGGTGTTTTACAATTCGAGAAGGCTTTGAGGGTGATGGTAGTATTGTTAATCATACATGTTTGGGTTGTTTGTGTGGTGTTGCATGCCAAACACATGTTGCATTTGTAATGACCAATAATGGGAGAAAGTTGTCTCATATTATCTATTGTATCTTTGTGGTTATCATCATAGGCTCTGACTAGTCTATCTTGTAGATTAGTGCCCCTTCTGAAAGCAAATAAGGGTTTTTCAGAGAATTCGGCCAAATTTTTCAAGAGATTCCAATGCCTATTTACAATTTTCTTAATGACATTTGTGTGGGTTCCAAATGTAGAGACACATACTATTTGTGGATTTTTTTTGGGCGATCCTTAACCATCAGTAGTGCGTCTCTGTCATTGAACCATGCACGTTTCATGGATCTTTTGAGTAGTTTCGAAGGATATCCACGGGCCTTGAGTTTCTCTTTTAATTTCTTTGCCTCTGAGAAATAGTCTTCTTTATAAGTGCAATTCCTGCGTAAACGCAGAAATTGCCCAAATGGAAGACCATCCTTGAGTGCTTGGGGGTGATGACTTTGATATTTTAAAAGAGTGTTTCTAGAGGTGGGTTTGGTGTACAAAGTAGTGTACAGATGGTTAGAGGTATCGTTCTTAATCGTGATGTCAAGGAAATTCATTTCACTTCTGTCAGATTCAATAGTGAATTGTAAATGTGGGCTTCTTGAATTCAGCCACTCATGAAAGGCTTGAAGTTCTTCCTGTGTGCAATGCCAGACTAGAAAAACATTGTCTATGTATCTAAGCCATTTTTTAATATTGGCTAGAAAAGGATTAGATGAATGTGAGATGTATTCATTCTCAAATGTAGATACATAGATGTTAGCAATGTCTGGGGCATAAATTGCACCCATCGCTACTCCTTTCTGTTGCTGATAGAACGTATTTTGGAACAGAAAGAAATTTTCACAGAGGGAAATGCGTACACACTCTAGTATGAAGTTTGTTGGTACTGAATGTGGTCTAGGTCTTGTATCCAAAAGATTTTTTTTAATCTGTAGAATCATCCATAGGGATATCATAAATAATAAGGTACAAAATTTGAAATTTTTCAGGATATGGATTAAGATGTACACGATGCAACAATGATAACTGTTGCGAGGATAAAATAACGGTGTAACTGATAATATGCAGGATTTATTGGTGATAACGTGCTGATTCGAGTGACACAAGAAGTAATAACCTCAGCTATTTGTTAGGTTAGTTTTGGCAAATTCATATAAAATAGATGACATCATTGGCCAACTACAACTATAATTAAAGAAGCAACAACTTAAGTGACTATTTTTGCCAATTAAGGTAATCATACACCAACTATTAGTTAGGAATTAAAGGAAATGTTATTATTTGCAAACCATAAGCAAACCATCCTAAAATGCAAAGAGTATTATGCGAAGACATATGCTTCTCATCCTAAGGTTAAGCCTTTACTCTTTGATGACAAATTTGAAATGTTTTACTTGATACAATTATTATGTATTCTCATGTTTCTTCAATAAATCGGTCTCTTCCCTTGGAAATGATTGATGTTCTGCCATATGTACAGAGACGTATTTGAAATGAACTATCAGAATTGTAAATAAGAAAAGGATATATACTTTTTGGAGGAAAAGTATTCTTGTTATGGGTGTGTATTTTTCATTTTTCATGATAATGTTTTTCTATTTTATTAGGGGTACCCTTTTAAATATAATTGTCCTGAGGAAGGTCTTGTTAAAGAAAACTCAAAGACCGAAACGTCGACTCTCACACTGTTTTCCAGCGAAATAATTCTTTGTTTTTGTGAAAAATTGTTTGACTAATTTGAAATTGAAGGCATGAAGAATTTAATCATTTCCTTCCACTGTATGAATAATTGTTGTTATTTGAAGTACCCTTTTGAACTGTGATCATAAATTCGATTTTTATACATACACCCGACTTCTTCTTTTTCTTTTTTCTTTTTTTTCTTTCCTCCTTTTTCCATTTACGTCAATCTATGATGATACATTCGCACATTTTTTACGTTTAATCCGATAAATTGAGTTTACTTAAGAATATAAAGAGTGACAGTAACTAAGATTGTAGGTATATAATTAACCTACCTTGAATTGATATCTGAAATTATACAAGTTAATCGTTGAATAAATCCATTGAAGGCACCTCTCTACCTGTTTATTTCCTGCTGCAGGCACTAGGCCTACCCACACAAGTGAGGTACCATTTTTATCGGGAGACTTGAAGGAATGCTGGGTAGAAGGAAGTTTGTCACTCCCCTCAGATTTCAGAACTTCCCACCACAGGAAAAACTTCTCATCACGCAAATGTGAGGAAAATATGTTTTTAATGAAATTTTGCAGTTTGCAAGAGATTCTTGGTAACAAAAAAAACAGACAAAATGCCAATCAGTAGAAACGGAGATATGCAGTTTCAAAGATTTTAGTGAAAATAGCAATAAAAAGCCGAAAGGGCCAACTTTAGGTATCTGGTGGCGGCGTACCGGGACAGTGTCATAAGGTCGGAACAACTGCGATGGAGCATGAGCTGGCATAGGGACCCAGTTAGGAATCCTATACAAAGTACCTTAAATACTGGTTTGTGAAGGGTTGCGAAAATTCATGTCAAAGATGTGTTGCTCAGCAAAAGCAACGCATTGGTTCTGAGATGCGGCAAGGCTGTGTTGTGAGGGCCTGTGTCATCGTCGAGGATCCCATCGACAGGGCTTGCAATGTTAGGTCCCGCGTCGAGGATGAGGCGAACAGTCGGGGCGATTTGGTGGTTCCAAGGAGCTGCGAGGCTGCGATGCAGAGTCCGGTGTCATTGTTGAAGCTGTTATCAACAGGGATAGGTGGGCCTGCACTGGGAATGCGTGGCGCAGCGCCGGTTCCAAAGGTGTTGTGGGCTGCGGCTGTGATGTGGGTCTCTGCATTTGGACCAATCCACGCAGCAGCTGAGATGTGTCGGTTCTGCCCTGGGTTGCGCCACACAGCAGAGGTCATTCGTTGGTTCCGCTGGATCCACAGAGGCTGGCAGAGCACCTTAAGCGCACTTACATGCATCCAGGACTGGGTTGAAACCAAGTCGCAGTGTAGACTCACAGATGGCAGAGTCCAGGTGGAGGTGCAAAGTTGTTGGAAACCTGTTTTGTCCCTGAGGCTTCAGATCATGAGGCCAACTTACTAGCCTTTGGAGTCACTCTCGATTCTGGGTTCAAGACATGCACGTCCAGTCCTTCTTACCCAGACAAAAGGGCAGCAGGTCAGCAGTCCTTCAGAGCAGCAGTCCAGCAGAGTGGCAGTCCTTTCAGCAGCACATCAGTCTTTCTTCCTGGCACAATATTCACAGGTCCAGAATTGTACTAAAGAGTTGGTGTCTGAGGTCCAGAATTTATTACCAGTTGTGCCTTTGAAATGGGGAAAAGCTTCAATAGGTTTCCACCCCCCCTGAGGTGTCAGGCATGCCCATCCTCCCTGTTCTGGCCCCAGTTTGTTTGGGGTCACAATGGCCTAGTGACAAGCCCTTTGAGAGAGAACTTAGGCAGGGTTTTTTTGATGTGCAAGTGTGGTAGGTGGCAGCCCCTCCTCCTTGTTAAAGTGGCCCATCTTGTCAGCACATATCTACCCTTTGTCTCATTGTCTGGGAGCAATACGCAAAGGCCAACTGCCAGCTACACCTAGTTATGGGGACCAGAATCAGGCTGCAGGTTAGGATAGAAAATGGCAACTTTCTAAAAGTGGCATTTTCAGAATTGTGATTAAAGATCCAACTTTACCATTGAATAGGGTTTTTAATTACTGTCCTTTAGACACCAAACATGAGCGGATTACCTGCTCCCATTTGGAAATCACAGCTTATCAAACGAAATAAAATAACCCCAATGTTGTCCTATAGGAGAGGTAGGCCTTTCAGTAGTGAAAAATGGATGTAAGAGTTTTTCACTTTTTACTACCAGGACATGTAAAACTTAAAAGTACATGTCCACTTTTTAAATACAATGCAAGCTGTTCTCTGGACTGTAGGGCATACTTTAGGGGTGACTTATATGTTTTAAAAAGGAGGGTTTGGACAAGCCAAAGGGTTTATTCTGCCAGGCTGATATGGCAGTTTAAAACTGCACAAACAGGCTGCAATGGCATGCCTGAGACATGATTAAAGTTCTACTAAGAAAGGATTGTGTGTGTAACAAGATTAAGGGCCTGATTTAGATCTTCGTGGATAGGTTACTCCTTTATAATGATGCTGTATATCCCGTCCACCAAAATATATATATATATCCCATATATAGAATATAATGGTATTTATATTTCGGCGGACAAGATATCTGTCACCCTGCGACTGAGTAACCCACCTGCCAAAATCTAAATCAGGCCCTTAGTATCATTCCGACCCAGATTAAGAAGTTAGGAAAATAAATAACAAATACTGAAGAATTCTCAACATTGGAACACTGGACCTAGAAAAACCTCTGTTTGTAAACATGAGAGGAAGCAACTTGATACATTGGTGCACACTAGACCATGAAAAAGAGGAAGGTTGACAATGCTACAACCAACCATCTGGGACCTTCCAAAGGCTATGGTTGCACAGCATTTGTCATTTAACAAAAGCAACTAAATGTTTGTACTTGGGACTGGAAAAAGAATGAGGTCAATCAAGCAATACCACTTTAACTCTAGTTTAGCCATACAGCTAATTACTTGCCCTACTAGCCGCAAGGTAATACTCTGGATTGGGGAACATCTGAGTCATTTACAGTGGAAGAGGTTGACCACTAGGATGACAACCCACTACTTAGAGTTGGGCCACACAACAAATGATTTCAAGCAGACAATATTGGAACAGCTGTCAGGAGTGAGTACTAATGAGGAAAAGACTAGAATTCTATTCTGTAAGGAATAGGGATGGCAGCCGCGGTCCGTGCAGGTAACAGCGGTGGGGCCGGGTATGGGGGGTTTCGAGGGACGATGCAGAGGAAAATTAAATATTTATTTAATTTTACCTCAGCATCGCCCCTCAAAATGCCCCCTTTACCTGGCCCCACTGCTATTACCTGCACGGACTGGGGCCGAGAGATGGATATACCAGCTGTTCAACAGTACCATATATTTGAAAGATGAAGTTGCCTACACCTCATCGCCAAGCTATACAGAGTGTGTGCGGCGATAACACCCGTTGATGATACCAAACTCTGAGCAGACTGGGAGGCTGACCTAGGTCATCCCATCCTAGACGAGAAATGGGCCATTTACTGCACTCAGACTAAGGATGTCTTCCTGAATAGTCGTCACAAATTGATTCACTGTAAATTTCTGCGACGCAGTTACATCTCTCCTGAGAAAACACATAGGTGGCTTTACTGGGCTATGTGACTAACTTCCCCAAGGGGTCCGGAAATTCATTGCCATTGGCTTGCTTCTGGCAAAGAGAGATATCACCATTAAATGGGGATGTAAGGCAGCTCCTACATTACCAAACTGATTAAGTAGTTTAACGTATTGTAATACGAACAGCGATTTGTACACCAGCACTTTACCATGATCTTCACGCCCGACGGACATCTGGGGCCCCCTTAAAACATATGCAGCTACATCACATTCGCCTTCCACCTCGCAATTGGAACAGGGAATAGTCCCCGTGGGAGTGGGATAAACAGCACACAATTTGTTTAATGGACTGGTCGTCATATGACTTGGTCCAGACTCCATGAAGCTTAGTTTCAAGTTCGTGCCTGAATCAGGGAGAGACTTCAATGGGGCGGGTGTGGGCTGACGGGTAAATAAGTATTGGCTTCTCTTAGTCCTCTGTACAACGGTCACATATGTCATGCTATTATAATCCTATGTATCTGGCTGCTTTTTTCACTTGATATGTACAAGACAGTGCGCATGCATAATCCTCGGGTTTGTATGTATAAATATGGTAAATAACGTTTTTTAAAAGATGAAGTTGTCTGGTCGACCATAAACATCCAATAGGATATGCCTGTGTCCATAATCCTTTCATGGATACCCTTAATATCTGATGTGCAGTAGAAAACACTTATTTTCCCTCAATCACCTATTTTTGATAGTATGGCTGTCCTGTATATATGAACCAGACACAGTCTGAGTATTTTACATGAATATACAAGAAATATAAAAGAAAAATAATTAATGGACAATGATTAGAAAGACTAAGTCTAGGTGGGTGGGCCTGGGCCCACCCGCACTCTCCTAAGGAGCAATAGACAGTTCCATTAAATGTATGTATATATTCGTACCCGTGATTATACAGCATTACATTTTGCGATTAGAGGATGCCAGAGAGACTGGCGCACATGAGAGTCACCATATTATAATGCAGTTTGTTTTGTTTGTTTTCTTGAGTCATGCTGCACAGCATGGGGGATGCTGCACAACATGGCTAAAACCATTGGCAAAACCAATAAGTTTAAAGGCAAGCCCTAGTGGCTTTACCAAAATGTTTGTTTTCAATATCATTTAAAAACAAATACACATGAAGCAAGTATTTTCATAGCCAATAGGTCTCACCTTTGGGACCTTATAAGTGTTTAGTTATCCAGCACAATATCCTTGGTGCAACAACATCAACTGTTGCATGGCTAAACACTTATAAGGTCCCAAAGGCGAGACCTATTGGCTATGCCAATGCTTGTCCTCAATAGACTATGATCCAAAGTGAGAGAAAAAAACAAACACACAAGGGGCAAAGAATGAGCGAGAGAAAGACATAAAAACAATGACAAAGGGTGAAAACAGGGTTGAAAAAGAACCTGCGAATGTATTTGTAACATAATTTATTTGGAAAACAACTATCTCTGAGAAATTAACCAGTGGAGCAGTGACGCTGTTATGCCCTCCTTCAATTTCCACCAGCAAACCGAAAGTCCATGCTCCGCCAAATTGTTAAACATTGGGTGCAGAGGCAAGGGTAAAGGTAAGATCAAGCAACCTCTCTCCAGCAGATCCCAGACAAAAACAGCAGAGCAAAATTTGAGAAAATTGTTTGCAGGAAGAACCTCCCCCCACCCCCAGCACAGCTGGAAAAGACAGGAAAAGCTGGAACCCAGGTTTCTCCCTCCAATATGCCTGGAACAAATGGGGGAGGAGGGGGCGAGGAGGTCATCAAATTTGCAACAAGGTAACAAAAAAACTTTTGAAAGCCGGACAGGGCGAAAACAAAGGTAAAGTTTGAGACCAATTTAACACCACTGATACCCAAGGCGTAAGAGGCGGGGGATGGGGGGGAGGTTAAAGCAGGTGATAAGGTAGACGCACTTCGTGCCCTCTATCAATACAGCAAATAAGTACTACTGGAATCACGCGTGAGGCTAAGGGCAAAGCAGCAGCAGTTACCACCAGCTGTAATGGAGGCAGTAAGAAGGTAAGGCTAGAGACATCCATCAACCCCGGGCGCACACAGCAAGTAATGCCGAGAGAGAACTGGGTAAGCTGAAGACCGAGAGGGTCCCGTGATTCTCTGCGTGCACACACAGGTGAGGCATAACACTGAGAAACAAACTTGCTGCACTGCCGGAGTCAAACAACTCAACCGTGACAACACAAGTGTGACCTACGACCCAGGAACTGAAACATCAAATATGGAGTCGTGAAGGATCCCATAGAAACCTCTGCGAGATTAAAGTAGACGTCCAGAAAGCCAATTGGGTGAATACATGTCACCGACTCTAAACACACAAAATAAAATACTGATAAAGCAAGTGTAGAGCTGGAGACCCGGTGTACAAGCACCAACACTTGCAAAACACTGAGGTGCGCCTAGAGACAGTGCGTAAGCCCCCAACCCTGCACGCAAATCTAATAACAATGTGAAACGAGGGTAAAAGTGGAGTCCGAAAGTCCAACCCCTCACAACATTTGCAATGTTATTGACAAAGCAAGAGTGGTTCTGGAGTCTGTGGGACGGCGGTGGGGAGGAAAGGGGATGTGGCGTTCGTCTGGCCAGTACTTGTCGCCTGGGGGGTTCCGCACCCCCACCCCCGTCTCTAGGAACAGCTCAGACACACACCCCGTGGAACTCCTACAAACTTCTAAAACCATCCAATGGAAACCCCTCGAAGACATTACTTTTAGAGGGGGGCATCTCCGGAGGGGAGTTAGTGCAGCGTCTTCTGTGGATTGGAACCGCACTAAAATTATCCACACCACTCCCGTAGAAGAGCACAAAAGGAGGAAAATGCTCCCTGAGCCATGACCACAGCTGACCCGCTTCCCAACCACAATACTCCATTGTTCCCCTCATCGCTCAGCAGCCTCCAAAGTTTTCTAACAATCACTAACACCCTCAGCAAGCAAATCCACCCCTTCTTCGCAACTCCGCCCACAATTATATCCCAAACACAATTTGTTCCCCCAAAACAGCTAACTACCCACTGAACAATTATACAACTTACTTTATGCATAAAAAAACCTTACGTCGACTAGTATATCAAATGCATAGAAACTCATATCCACCCCACCTCAAGACACTCTTCTGAGTTGAAACCTCTTGATTAATGACCAAAACAACCGCTCACAAATCAGAAGATGACACCCCCACCCTGGAGAAAGCCATGCAGAAACACACTAAAGAAATAGAAAGCAGACACCCCAAAACCAGGCATCAAACAGTTAAAAACTGAATATTATTCACTGATTTTTTTTCCCAAGTTCCCCCACGGGACGGGTTCTTTAAACCCTTACATCAAAGGAAACATGGCCCGTGTTCCAGCTAAAAAGCAGAGGCATGGGAGAAAAGCAAAAACAGGACACATTCTCTTTTGCAGCCCTTTTCTGCACACAAAGACCTCGTACACACACAAAAGTGCCTTTTAAACAAAACGCCAGCTGACTTCGCCGTCTTGACCACTCTCATGTGCACTGGGCAGAAAGGAAACCATACACGTATCAACGAACATACAATAAAAAGACCAGCTAAACATGCACACTTAAACGCAATGATAAATAAAGAAGGAGCAGAGGACAGAACAGATTATAACCGCACAACAACTTTAAAAAACGCCAGGCACGGATTGAGTTTTGCGAACAGCACCCACTTCAAGCTAACAACGAGCGAGACTCGCACAGCGTTTCGCTTGCGGGAGCGCGCAGGGGCACCATCTGTTTGCAAGATAATTACAAACAGATGTCGCCAAAGCACGCTCCCGCAAGGGAAACGCCAAACGTGCACGCGTTGCAATTGAAAGCAATGCAAAACGTGCACGTTTTTGGCCAAAAAAGCGGATCGATTCCAAGAGGTCCCCTCCTATGCAGGGCATGCGCGCTGCGTAGGCGAGACCTAAAAATGTAATGGCATAAATTATCTATAAAGATCTACTGATTGTAATATACTATTTGTTACCATTGTTAAGGCTTTGAGTCTTGTGAGCCATAGCCCCGTTCCCCCATTCAACATTGGAAATAACTGGCATTTTGTACTCTGCGCATCTACATATATTTATTCTCTCGCTCTCTCAGCGTGTTTGCAGAGTGATGGAGCAAGGGGGCATGGCCTCCGAAGACCTGTCATTAATCCTGCTGTTTGGGACTTACTGGAGGTAACAGGAAGGCTTGTTGGTCCACAAGGATCCTCAGCATTCTGTCAGGGTTCACCCTAATATATCCTCAGGGTCAGGGTGATGCTCAGAGGGGTCCACCTCTCGACAGCCCCAAGTCTGGAATATTGATATTAACACAGACTTTTGGGATGGTCAGGCAGGGGGAAGGAAAGGGTTGGAATTGCAGGGAAGGAGACCTGAGAATGATAATAAAGGGTAGTAAACAACCTTTTACATCTAACCTCTAATTAACAAACTCAGTAGGTGCAATGTATGGGAGCATATGAAATTTGTTTCAGAGCTACCTGTAAAGGAAAATAAGCAACCCTATAACAGGAGAGATGAGAGGGTGGTTTCATGATTCCAACATGAATACTGTCACGGAGAAACAACATCATGGAGAGTATATGTAAATACTTTTATAAGGCTGTCCCAAGCACTATGAACAGTAAGGTTTACCTTGACCGCCTCAACTACCCAGTTTGGTGTGTTGGAAGGAATCAAAGGTACACAAAGCGACTGACTTCCTGGTCACTCCCTACTGACCTCCCCTGCAAGGAACATATAAGAACACACAAGAGAAAGGCCACTGTATAATATCTTTTCTCTAGGATCATCTAAACTTCAGTGTCATTAGAAAAGATCACAGTAAAAAGTTCCCAGCCTGTGATGTACTTTTACCAATACGAAAGCAAACACGATCACGATTGGGAGTTCCTTCACTCCACAATCTCTTAGGCATGAGAGTACGAAGAGTGCTTTGGCCTGTTACTTTCTCCAAGCCCGGAATACTCTCTTCCAAGAACCACCCACAATCAAATATGGGAGTTCAGTTCTTCCCACAGGTTTTCACTTTACTATGCAACAAAAAATCTCCTCTGCATAAGTCATCTGAAGTAAGATTTGCCAACGGAGGAGATTGAAGCTCGTCCTTACTCTTACACGTGAGAGCTAGGGCGTAAGTAGCGTTGGCTGACCAAAATGTATTTTAGCAATATTCTCCTGCGCATGAGACCGCAGCTACTCCTGGTCTCGCCAACGGAAGAAAATGATCGGAAATGGAACGAAAACCCCAACACTATCCCAATCCTTCTGGAAAGAACAAAGGTTGGTGCCATGAGCACCCTTACCAGAACCCGACCTCCACTCGTGTATCCACAGCCACAGGAAACCACAAAATAATCGGCAGTTCGGTGGATGTGTCCCCCTACTATATCCTGTTTACTTGACGGCACGCTCAAGACCGCATGATAGGTCAGGAACATGAGGGATGGTGGGAATCAGAGTTTTTGCTGCCCCGGAGGGCTTTTCTCTCACTGACTCATGCTACCGGCTGTCAGTGTACACCGGAACGATGCGCCCTGACACATTCAAAGGGACTTAATTCCACAACTAGCTGTGCGCCAGATAGTGCGTTTGCAGAGTGGTGGGAAAAGGGGGCGTATCCTCCAACGATCTCTCAGCAATCCAACTCTGTGGGAGTTACTGGAGGTACCAGGAGGGGTTTCTGGCCCCCAGTGACACTTAGGAGGCAAGGGGACTTCATCCTCCAAACAGTAGTGTGCCAGGAGGTCCGTTTGCAGAGTGCTGGAGAAGGGGGTGTGACTTCCAAAGAGCTCGCAGCAGTCTGCTGTGTGGGAATTGCTGGATATAACAGGAGGTCTTGTTGGCTCCCAAGAACCCTCTGGAGCCAAGGGGTCTTCATTCCCCAACCAGCAGTGTGCCAGGAGGCACATTTGCAGAGTTGTGGAGAAAGGGTGTATATATATATATATATATATATATATATATATATATATATTACCTACTGGCGGTCGCCAGTAGGTAGTTATAGTTAGGACCACGTTTCCATAGGAAATCCGCAACATTCTATTTTGAATAACTTTGGCGCCGGTCGACGAATCCTCGCAAATTTTTCAAAATAGGTGGGGCGCTACGCTCCGCTCCTACCCTGAAAGTCTCGGGGGGATTCGTCAAGCGGGGGCTGAGATAAAAGGGGGGTCCCAAAACGCGTTTTTCCCATGCATTTTTCCATAGGACCTTTAGACAGGGCTACAGCCCGAACGGCTGAACAGAATTTAATGAAATTTGGCAGAGAGGTAGTCCCCAGGTCAAGGAAGTGCCTTTTGTAGGTTTGGTGTAAATCTGTTCAGTAGATTCTGAGAAAATAGCCTTTAAATCAATATATATATCTGTGGCAGCTTACGGTGCGCTTACCGTGCGCTTACCGTAAGCTTACCGTACGCGTACGGTGGCGTGCGCGAGCGCGATTCTGATTGGCTCTTAGATCTTAGTAAACATTCGAATCGGTCGAAACCAGGAAGCGGCGGCCGCCATTTTCTCTCTCGCTTCCTGAGTTGGGCAGCAAAAACGAACCCCAAAAATGTGTAAAGAGGCAGTTTCATGAGATCCTAACCACCCAGCATTGATACAGGGGTCCCCAAACCACCCCCAAGCCCCAAAAAAAAAAAAAAATTTTTCGGAAAATCGCCGATTACGCTTACCGTACGCGTACGGTAAAAAATTGTAAAAAAAAAAAAATTATCCACATTCTCCCCACCCCGTGTGCAAATGGTGCCCGAAGGGCACCATTTGTGTATGGCATAAAACATGTAAGAAGTTAACAAAGAATACATTTCACAAAGATGCGCAAAATATGTCCCCCATGTGCGCACGGTGCGTGAAGCGCATCGTTCGTACATGGTCCACCCCGCTTAACGTGGGCACGCGGTGCGCGCGACCTGCTGACACAACTTGCCTGACACAAATAATAAGGACAGATGGCAGCAGCTGAAAGATGACACAATTCGCTCACGCATACAGTACAGGCATAACACAGGTAGAGGTATTAAAGGAATGTTGTATCATTTTCATAAACAGACATAAACATATGGGACATACAAGCCTCATGGAAGAAATAGCCAAACCCAGTATGGATGTGCAATAAATTCATGTATTCATATAGGATGAACCCTCACCTACCATGTGTAGATGCTTAGTCAGTGGGTCCCATATCTTGCACTGGAACACAGTTGTGAGTACTACTGTTCACTTTTTGTACAGTCTCCCAGTTATAGGATTCCCTAGTTTGGGTGAGGTTACGTCACTTATGTCGACATTTATTTTCTACTTTTCGTAACCTGCGAAACATATATTAAAAATCTAGGTGGGTGAGTGCAAACTGCTTTTTACTGGTGTCTCCCTACCACAAGCTTAGCAGCAGGGGACAAGACATTTCTCTTTTCCATCGACTTGTTTCAGTGCTTGAATATTGTCAGGTGTTTTCGCCAAGAATATAGATATCTGACATCAAATATTTTTAAACAGCCCCTGCTTCATAGGGCATGTTTAACAGCCTCAGAGAGGGGAAGAATTGGGGCAGGCCTCACAATGGGCTATCGTCAAGGTTGTCAGTATGCAGCATGTTTACCAGGGCAGGAAATTGTAATTGTAGCCTGCACTATGAAACAGGCCATGTCCATGCTGCCAAGCCACACTCGCAACTGACTGTGTGTGGGCAGTGGGAGTTCATAGGGCTTGAGACCGCAAACTATACTTCTAACACAAAAGCACCTCCTGTCTTGCTGCAAGCACCTATAGAGCAGTGGCAGTTAGGCAGTGCTTGCCGGGTCCCATAATTCACTGCCACTCCATCTGTGTTGCATCCTGTCTGAACAAGCATTTGCAATGCAATAGGTCTCGCAGTTTCGAGAGTTTCAGCTATTGGCATTGTAAATAACAATGCCTTTTATTTATGTTTTTAAAACAAAAACAAAACTAAAAGGCATTATTATTTGCAATGTCAATAGCTCAAACTCACGTAAATGCGAGACCTATTGCATTGCAAATGCTTGTTTCTCTTCTCTCAGCTCCAGTTACAGCGATTTCTCAGCGAAGCTCACTACCAAAGTACGTATTAATTAGAGGGCATGTGTGAAGCTCGGCCTTCCTCTCGACAATAGCAAACACGCACTGGTACCAGGAAGCAAGCACTGGCAAGTTTGTTGTTCCATCCTAAAGAATTGTTTTTTGACAGCTGAAAGCCTTCAACAAGTTACCTGTAATACTATTTCCAGGTAAGTAACTTGGAGCTCAAGCTATGTGGATGGCAGAGTGATGCACAACGTATGAATCTAGAACAGATTCACACCACAAAACCTTGGGAATAGACATAGCTTTTAAAAGCCCAGGAAGGCAGATTGCCAGACGCAGGTCTCCTGGCAGCAATCACCCACCGCTTGCAGATGCAATGACAAGATGTGAACAAAGTGTCAAACACACAAATACCCTGATCACACTAGTCATCCAAGCTTGCAATTAAGCCTAAAGATTTGGGTGGCAGTCATTTCCAGATAATGAATCTCCTGGTGGAAGTGCTTATCCCACCACATGAATTTCATTGACCTTGGGGTCACATCACCATTATACACTATTAACAACAACATGCAAGTACTTTATAAATGTGTTTTAAATGGTTCAAGCTCAGTGATCTCCAAAGGTACACATTTTCAATTTTCTTCTCATAATTTGGTCCAACACAAACAAAACTTTAAAGCAACATAAACGCCACACAGTCAAAATCGTAAAGAGGAAAGTTTTATTTTTTATTTTTTTTATTTCCATTAATTTGTCCATGAGCATTATTGCCAAGTGGCCTAGGATATGTGGCACCTTTTGCCAGTTTTGACCTTTATAACCAGCAAATTATGCATTTGGCATCGCTTGGGTTTGATTTCACAATTTTTAAGTATAGTTTTAATAATCGCAGCATGCAAAATGCTGCTGGGTAAAAAGAAAAAAAACCAGACCTTTCTAGAAGTGCCACAAATGGGTAACGTTGACATGGCCCCTCTATTGCACACACCCCTGCGCCCCTGAAGTGTCCATCATCCAGTGTTTCCATGGCACACCATGTACAGCCAGGCACAAGACCTAAATATAGAAGTGGGGGGTACTAACCTAGTTAGTCTGTATGCAAGTGGCATCGCAGTGCGTGGCATCGCAGTGCGTGGCATCGCAGTGCGTGGCATCGCAGCATGTGACATCACGGCGCATGACATCACAGCATGTGACATCACAGGAACTGGCATCACAAGAAGTGATATCAGATCTTAAGCCCTCACATATATGCTTAACAGGTGTATCATGAGTACATTTGAGCATATTTCAAGTATACTTGCAAACCCTCCTGATTTAGTCAGAAGATTCACACTTTTGTACGCTACATATAAAACAACGTTACCTTTTGGCAGCGTTAAGCTTTCTATAGCCATAGTGCTTTAAAAGAAATAGTGATATTTAAATCATTACAACGCTTCCTCAAGGGTAATACGCGTATATAAATGCAATTTATTTTGGGCAAATACTGGGAAAGATCAACACATCTGACTTCTAACAGTGCATGCAAATCTCCTAAACAGAGCCTGAACAAAGTGAAAAGCTGCCACTTTAAAGAATGTGTGAAGTGCTAACAAGGTGTGAGCCTTTGTTTCTCCTCTGCTGCATTTGCATCAGGTGTGAGGCCCCTGACTGCTGCCAGCCAGGAGACTCCAACAAAAGGAGGCTTGATGACCCCTGAGACTCGGCCTTTGTTATGGCCAAATATCCCAGCAGGAGTCAGAAATAGGAGAGCCCCGTCCCCGCCTGCAAGTTGTTGTGATCGAAAGCAGACAACAACGTGCAGGTGCTGCTGAATGTGTCCCGGTGTTTGGAAATTACACCGGGACGAATTCAACATCTTTTTAGTGGGCCCCAACTTCTTGGCAGGGTGGACGGCATCCACCCTGTGTAAGAAGTGGGGGGATGCCGTCCACCCTTGTGGACCCCCGATTCGTGCCCTGTGTACAGCCCACAAATCATCCATGTCTCCTCTGATGGGCACCACTCCTCGCTCTCTGAAGGATCTCACCCTGCGAATCTCAGATTCATTTGTGTTTATACTGTGTTCCCCTGTGTGCACCAGCTAAACAAAAGTCATACCTATTGGCTTTGTCAGTGGGTGATATTTAAATGGTGGGCAACGCAGTACTATTGCAACAAAAACAATAATAAAAAGAAATACCACCGGCTTTCTCTCCTTACCTAAGTCTGAGACTCGTTGTCTATAAGAATCTGCCCCAGCATACTGATCTTACACACAAGTCAGTAACTTCCTTCCTTATTTTCGTTATTCCTTCAAACAACTGCACACAAAGGCACGTGGCCACTTGAAAGCGGACCGTGCCGTAAAATAAATAAACAAGAACTAATAAATGCCCTATGGATCAAAGGACCAATTAAATCCTGCTCCGGCGGTAAATGCTTGCAAGAGCTAATAACTCAAGCGCTCGGTGGAAGCGTGTGAAAGCTCCTATCACTACAAAGGAGACCCCAGAGAGGAGATGCCATGCGCGTGCACATCGCCTGTCCGGGCGCGCACATGGTTTGTCTCCCTTCGCGAACGAAAGCAACAACAATCGAGTCTCGCCAAGGCGAAGCAGCTGCGCTGCGTTCGCTAGGCGAGACCTAAAAAGCAGTGCTGTAAAGGCTTACAGGAACAGCTCTTGCCTCAGCCTGGAACTCAAGCTCTTCTGCTAATGTCAGTGACTGCTACTTTATTTATTGCTTAGGTATAAACGTTTACATTTTAAAAAAAAGTGTATTTTGTATTGTTTTACTATACACCTTAGATTGTATCACTGCTCTGAGTGCCCTTTATTAAAATTTGTGAACCACCCTTTCTTCTGAGACAATTTTATTAATGGCTCAAGAGGAAAATCTGTTGTTTTGTTTCATCTTATATAAATAAGCTTTTTATTTTTATAGATGAAGCATTCTTATGGTCTATTAAACCATACACAAGAGAGATTGTTTGACAGTGCGTATCCTGAACTATTTCAAAGAGCTCTTAAATGTGGTGATCATGGACAGGATGGCACAAAGAAGAAAAAGTATATTGCCTAGGGTCACACTGTTTGGTTAAACTTGGAAGCTGGGATTGAACCAGGATTCCATTTAGATGTTGTGATATTCAGATCCTGGATGGATATCACATTATTTCCCCCTTCTCCCCTGATGAAAATGTTATTAGTGTCCCAAGAGGCAAGTTGGTTGTCTTATGCCTCCTATATAAGGTCCTTACTGTTGTCATAGATGGAGCAACCTTATGGTTTAATAAACCGTATACAAGATAGGTGTTTGTATAGTGCACATCATGAAGTAAATTGTTTCAAGTTGCTCTGAAATGTGATGATCACTGAAAAGGAAGCAGAGGCAAGAAAAGTAATAAACCCAGTTCACAGATTTTGGTTAAGCTAGGAAGTTACAATTGAAATCACGGTCTCTGGGACAGGGCACTGCATTGAGTTTCACCTCGGGTCCAATAAAAGTTTTTGACGGGCCTGGGCATGTTATGCAAGGGCATTCCAATTACCCTTTGTTTTTTTAAAGCTGGGGAAACAGCAGTGGAAACATCCCTGTTCATAGAACAGCACCCTTAGACAGGAGCAGTTCAAGCATTCATCCCTCCTAAAGAGATCAGGTACAGTTAGGGTAGCATCAGCACAAGCAGTGACAAATTGGACAACAGCGGTGCAAGCTTTAGTTTATCACAAATAGGGACAGCATGGCAGAAGCAAAGCAAGCTCCCCTCTCTCACAAAAGTTAGGGACAGCATGGCAGGAGCAAAGCAAGCTCCCCTCTCTCACAAAAGGCAAAAGTGCAACTTTTCATTACTTCAGAACAGATCCAGCATCACTGAGTTGTACAAACTTTCATTGCTCACAGAATATGAATCGTTAAAGCATGAGTGACATGCAGGTTACAGGCAGATGTTTTAGACAGGTGCTTAACACACTGCTAGGAATGTATAGGTAAATGAGTGAGTGAATATGCGATTTCTGACATTATTCTCAGTTAGGTGATATTCCACGTCAGCACTCTGAAAATCTTGGATGCTGTCATTTTGAGACCTGTCTTCGCCGATTCTTACTTTTTCTACATAATGAGAAATTGCACTAACCTAGTAGGTCATTCTTATTTGGAACAGCCTTGAAACACCTATAGTAACTATGCACTAGTTAGGCACACAGATGTCAACCTCTCCGGAAAGGTGTTGAATGCATGTACATCAGGTTGTGTGGATTCCCAGCCCTAGTGCTGCACCTGTTAAAAATGCTCAGGGCCACCACTGCCCTGCCCAAATTGGGCAACAGCAGTGCAAGCTTAATTTCATCACAGAATAGGGACAGCATGGCAATAGCAAAGCAAGCTTCTCTCTCTCAGAAACAGCAATAAGTACAATATTTCATTTCTTTAGAACAGATCCAGCATTACAGAATTGTACAAACGTTCATTACTCACAGAACATGAATGGTTAAGGTATGAGTGACATGCAGGTTACAGATAGGTTTCTTGAACAGGTGCTTAACACACTGATAAGAATGTATGTGGATGAGCAAGTGAATATGCGATTTCTGACATCATTCTCACTTAGGTGATATTTCATGTCAGCACTCTTAAAACCCTGGGTGCTGGCATTTTGAGACCTGTTTTCATTGATTCGTTTTTCTATGTAATGAGAAATTGCAGTAACCTAGTAGGTCATTGTTATTTGGAACAGCCTTGAAACTCCTGTAGTAAGTATGCACTAGATGGGCACTCACATGTCGACCTCTCCGGAAAGGTGTTGAATGCACCTGTTGAAAATGCTCTGGGCCACCAGTGCATACGGTTTTTAACTGAGCGGAACCTTGAGTGTTCTGTAAAAACACTCTATTAAATTCTTCAGATCTTAACAAGGCTTCTATTAGAAGTCTGTGCCTCGCACATACAGAAAAAGTCTTTCTTTTACCTCCTTGTCCTCTTCGCGCAAATAGAAAAAAACGTTGTGGGTTGTTCTGACTAATGACGCACAGAGAAAACCGTGCCACGTTTACTTCCAAATTAACTAATAGTTCATGTTGTTATAGCCCCGTCTTCTAGTGCAGCCAGCAAACTGGACACTATAGGCCTCTTGATCTTTTACCACACATGCGTTGTTCGGTGTCTAACTTAAGCTCCCAAACATGTTCAAAATGGTCCTTTAGTTATCTACCTGCCCTTTGACAAACTCCATGGCGGCTACGCTCACCCTTTATCCCGCCTTTCTAGCATGTGCAGCCAATCCTAAAACTCCCGTCCTGTGACGTTTTGCCATGCCCACAGTCCCTTTTGTCTAAATCGCAGTTTCCATAGCAGCGGCTCACCTTGCCACGCGAGAGACACGAGGTGGTTCCGCCATGTTGTTTCTCGACGAGTCCAGACCAATGGGAAAGTGCGCGCGAGTGGAGGGGGCGGGGCCTCCCTGGCTCGGCGATGAAGGGTTTGAATAAAGGCCGAGTTCTGAGAACGTTATTAACGAACTAAGATGAAGCCCCGCCCCTCGAGTGGAGCGTGCGTGCGCATTGATTGATCTCATAATCGGACGCAATGGAGGCGAGTCACAGGCTTCCCAGCCCGGAGGAACAACACAGTGGCCCCAGAGCTGCAGGATTGCAGACTGATGGGGGCCCTCAGGGGGAAGGTTTGCCGTCGGATCTAAGCCCCCAAGAACTGACGCATTCTGAAGTTTTTTCCCAGCCTTGCAAAGGAATTTGGGGCGAGAGTACCAAACCAGGAAGAGGACCACAGGGAGAGGGGGCGCCTAATGTCAGCCTCCTCCAGGGGCAGGGTTGCACACCTACCAAAGGCCTCCTGGAGGAAAATAATGGTGCACCCACAGAGCCAAAGGAAATCCGAAGGGTATCATGGGAGGGCCTTGATAACCACAGAGCAGTCAAGGAACCTGCAGTTGATCATAGTCAAGATCATGCTGGTAAGGTGGCCAGGATGGTGGTGGGTGAGATCAGAAACCAGAGTGAAGATCATATGCAATGCAGAGATGATCAAAGCGAGGTCCAAAGAAAGACCTGTGGGTCCACAAATGACCAGATTGATGCCTTTCATGGTACCAGAGATTGTACGAATGAACAGGCAGTGGGTCACAAGAGCTCCAGGGCCTCTATAAGTGATCATTTTGAGAGTCACAGGGACAGCAAGGCACTCAGGAGTGATCAGAGAGTGTGTCTGAGGAGCTCCATAGGGCCCATAAATGATCAGAGTGAAGGTCATAGAGACACCACAGGGTCAGCAAGTGAACAAAGTGAGAGTGTTAGGGACAGTAGAATATCCACAAATGACGAGAGAGAGGGTCAAGAGTTTAGTAGGGGCAGTTCCAATGACCAGAGTGATAGCATTACTGATCACATAGCAGCTAGAGATTCAATGTGGGTGACCAGTGGGCATGCAGAGGACCAAAGATTATCCAGGGGATTGTCGTGGGAAACAAGTGACCAGATCCACCATGACCACAGGATCACAAGAGGTATAGTATGGGATGCTAGTGACCAAAGAGTGGTTCACACAGATCACAGGACCATGCGAGTGTCACCATGGGATATTAGCGATCAGCGGGATGACCAAAGGCCCACCAGGGGTTTGGCCTGGGATGCTGCACAAGAAAGGAATGTTTACTTTAACCACAGTTCCTCTAGAGGGTCTCCCTGGGTGGCAAGTGACCAAAGGGATAACCCCACTGACCATCTGACAGCCCGGGGATCATGGGCAGCAACAGGCCAGTGGCAGATCCACACCGACCAGAGGGGGATTCCGTGGGAAGTAACTAGTCACAGGGGGAGTCTCGCTGACCACAGATCAACCAGGCCATCGTGGGAAGCCGTTGACCAAAGTGGGGGGCACTGTGACTTAAGGTCAGTAAGAAGGCCATGGGAATCTACTGACCAGCAAAACTGTCCAAATGACATTGACCATCGGGAGATTGCCTGCAGAGGCTCATGGGAGGCACAATGTGACCAGAAGAGCCTAACAGACAACAGGATAGCTATCAGAGGATTGTGGGAAAATGAGCAGAGCAAGGGCCATCATACTGACCACCGAATTGCTTCCAGAGGATGTTGGGAGACCAGTGACCAGAGTAAGGGCCACATTGAAAATAACCAAGCGGTTATCTCTGCAAGAGGCTGTTGGGAAGACACAGACCGGAGTAAAGTTCATAGTGATGCAGACCTTAGAATGCTCCCTTCCCCTGGTTCATGGGGAACATGTGGGGATGGCCAAGGTACCCTAACTAGAGCAGAAGAGAGCAAGGCTAATGGAGCTGTAGAGGAAAATAGAGGGTTTGGCACTAAGGGAGTGTACGTCATTGTCAAAGACGGAGCAATTAAAACTGAGCACATGGAGGAAGCGAAACACGAAAAGCTTGTGGCTGAGCATGAAAGGGAACAAAGAGAGAATGCTGGTGTAACAAAACCCCCAACGCCCAACGGATATTTACATCCTCAGAGCAAAGAGATGCTCTTAGCACAGGAATCTGCAGTCTATGGGACCTCCTCTCAGGACCTACGAATACCCCTGACACTCCACCCTGTGCCTCCAGGCACAAGGATCCAGTTTCAGGCTCCTCCAGCTTCCTCTGAAGTGATTCGACTTACCAAGATGCCTCTGACACCAGTACCCATCAAAATGCAATCCTTGATGGAGCCATCTGTCAAAATTGAGACTAAGGATGTCCCTCTGACTGTGCTGCCATCGGATGCAGGTATCATTAATGCATTTTCTCACTGTCCTTACTGTACTTCTTTTGGATTGAAGATTTTATGACTTGTGTTAATGGCAAGGGTCATGCAAGATGCCTACGATTTAAACACTGAGTTTACATTCCCAACATATTTGTTATTGTTACAGATGATGAACGATAGATATAAGGTTCTCAAAGACTCAAGCCATATTTAGATGTGTCTGTGTGTTTGAGAGAGAGAGAGACACAGAGAGAGAGAGATACTGGGGAAGGTGTATTCTAATGTGTTACCTGCAAGTTATCACCCAAAACCCCATAGGAAACGCGCATGACTGAGTAGATAGGATTAATGTGAATACATAACCACCACAGTAACTTGTGCGGTCCTCTCTCAACCACACACGCGCAGTAGCTGTACTCTCTCCAAGTACTGGAGAAGAGAGACATCTTAAAACTTTTCACATAGGGTGTAGATAACGATTTCTCTTTCAACTGTTAATAACTTATTCAAAATCACTTTATTTACTAATTCTGTTACTCAGCCACTCAAACAATATCAAATTAAGTGTCCCCTGCAATCATTTCAAAAGAAAGTCAGTATGTCTGTTTGACGCAAGATACATAGAAATAACTCAACCCGAAAATATACGTAAACTATAAAATATAGTACATTTAAAAAAGGTGATATATTTTACAATTACAATACAAATGTTTATTTGTTTAAATGAACTCCTAAAAATAAAGTCAACCCCACTACCACCTGTTTAAACTTTCGGGCAAATAAACAATCAACGGCCTGGAGCACTGTTTAAAATCCAGCTTGTATAAACTAAGGTCGCAAGAATTTCTTCTTTGCGAACAACGTGGCTTGGCGCATTAATATAACAAATGAGATTCTATTAGATTTTCTCAATGTGAAAGTACATTTATAGGTACCCTAGCGTTAATTTACCGCTGCTTAATAATAACCTCAGAAGATATAACGCAAGATTGTTATATAATTTAGGGCTGGGGATACTTAACAGGTAATTGGTAATATCAGCAGTCTTTTCCTGTGCAAAGACCATGCAAATACTTTTTTTTTCTCTAAATGAATATTTGTCAACAGAAAAGAAAATCTCCATTAGGAATTATTTGGAGACTGCTATCAATTATTTCCTGGCTATGGCTCTGGGGTCAAAATTGTAAAAATAAAAGAAGCTTCAGTTTCCTACACAAGGCAGGTGCCTGTTTACTTGAGCAGAGATCTTTAAAACGCTCAACATCGAAGAAAGACACCTGCTGTCTTGTTATTGAAGGAAAAAAACGTACTCTGCTGCGCCATCCCTACCTTCGCATGAGGGCCCTTGCTCAACAACCGCACTGGGCTGCTGTTTACTTAAGAGAGCACTAACTTTCAGAAAGATGTTAAAGAAACAGGCAAGCTTTTATTTACAACATAACTGAAGTAAAAGAAAATAAGTAAAACAAGGTAGCCTGCACAACTTAACTTTAAGAACACATTCACTTTTAAAACATCTTGCCAGTGGCGGCTGACACAGGTAAGTGCAGTGAGGCTGGGCATGGAGGGGGAGGGGGGAGCCGACAGACTAGGTATTATTTATTTATTTATTTATTTAATCATACCTATTATGTCCTCTGTCGACTCCTGCCCCAACCCACTGCGTTTACCTGTGCTGGCCGCTGCTGCATCTTGCAACAAACATGTATAAACATGACAAAGTCTCTTCAGCATTCAAAAAGTATATTCATTAACAGACAGAAGTGTTTGACCTTTAGGCCATCAGATTATATCTCTGCATTTAGAAGTATATTTAAAAAATGAACGTAGAAACATTAATGCCTCCTCCCAGCCTGATAATGCCAAAACTGAACTAAGAGGCAAGACAGTTGTCACATCAAACCATCTGGGTGACTTGGATTGTTATACATGGGCAGCATTATAGTTTATTATATCAAGCACAGTAGAAGGTTTGTACAGTGCATTTGCTGAACACATATATTTCAAGGTGCTCTTACATGTGAGATGAGAAAAAGGGAGGTAAAGTGGAATAAAACAATTGCCTAGGATCACACAATTTGGTCAAGCCTGGTAGCCGGAATTGATCATAGGTTTTTTGGCTACACATCGTGCAATTTTATTTCATTCCAGTTCAGTAATGAAGTTACTTATTTTTTCACATTTTACTCTCCCGAGGTTGTGTTAGCGAGTAGAGAAGGCTGGTAGAGGGATAGCGATTCAGAAACAGCATAACACAGTATTGCCAGATGTATAACTCTTCTAGAGACAAGGGGATTCATTTAGAGGGCAGTGGAAATAAATAGTTTTTTTGGCTTACACATTGTGCAATTCTATTCCATTCCAGTTCAGTAATGAAGTTACATATTGTTTTCACATTTGACTCTCCCGAGGTTGTGTTAGCAAGTAGAGAAGGCTGGTAGAGGGCTAGCGATTCAGATACAGCATAACACAGTATTGCCAGATCTATGTCTCTTCTAGAGACTTGGGGATTAATTTAGAGGGCAGTGGAATTAAACCCTCACAATAACTCCATGTCTCACTGACCACACCATGTACATGGTTTGCTTCCCCAATGTCCGCCATACCCCCACCCCATTGGCATCAATGCAGCCCTTGGGCACAGAACAGACCATATTTTGTGGCCCCTTAGGAAAATGTTTGAGAGTACCCATGCGCTAAATCAATCTTGTAAAAATCAGTGTTAAGCCAAAGACCAATAACAATCAGAGTTAAAAACCTGAATTCCTATCATGTAGCCTACATGTCAAAAATGCATTTAATTACTAAAAATCCAAGTACTATTCATAATTTTCACAAAATCAACATAAAATGCAGATAAAATCAAAACTAACAAACAGTAATTGACAGATGCACTATATCATTTTCTTTCACCAAGTACTCACCATCAATGAAACAAAAAGTCAAAGTCCTGAGCCACATTCACAGAAAAAAACGTAATCTGTCCAAGTAGTGGTATTAAGATCTTCTTAATCCGTTTTCATGAAGATTTATTCAATTTTCATATATATCCAATACAATGTTCTTCGCTCCTTCAATATAACAGGTAGCCACAAGTTTAGCCAACACGTGTTTCGTCTATAGGTTTATAACCTCAGACTTCATCAGGGCACAGATCCTCAATACCCAGCGAAGGATCTGTGTACACGGTAATAACAAAATCAGCCACACTTCAAAGTTCCAGGCATCTCAAGAAATGACAGAATCCTAAAATCAATAATATATAACAGTCGGTCTATCAGCGCAACCTCAGAATACAAGGGTAAGTCTTCAGAACTGTAGAAGACAATCTGTAATTTCAGAAAAACGAAGCGGAGAGTACTTACTCCTTTCCGTGTCAGGGTTTCGGTGTATTACACGGGTGCCAATTACTATTTAATACTTAGTAGCATCGCACCCCTACTGCCCGTTAGTTGTCTTGCTACTCACCATCAGTGGGTTAATGTGCCTAAATTTGCATTGTTTTAATTTGGGCTCCAACGCAGGGGTTATATTGTTGACTTAGCATAAAATAGTGGGAGGCAGGGTGAATTCCCAGAGGAGTGCAAAACAAACAAGGCAGGGCATCGTAGAGATATAGAAAACATGAAAAATCAAAAGGAGGACCTGAGTGAACAAGGTTAAAGAGGTGCGGTATAATCTTGCTACATTATAAAAGCTTCCCAGGCAAAAAGAAAGAACCTCTCAAATCCCCCCTACCCTATCTTAAAGATGAACTCTGTCAGATCATCGTAAAAAACATTAATGTAAAATACTATCACTTTGCTGACATTTCACAAATGCTTACTTTCTTTCTACAGCTTCCACACTTCCCATTATTGACTGATGAATGAATGTTGACATTCATCCACACTAGATAGCTTTTTATGGAGGTGTGGCTTCATTTATTTTAGCTACTTATTCTTCAGCTCAAGAGGTTATACACTTTCCATATATTGAGAACTTCATAATCGCTCACCTTACCTCTTCCAAAATGGCGTCTCTTATAAACTCTGCCCTATAGCTGCAAAAAATTGTCTGAAAAAAAATCCGAGGAAAAATAGCACAAAACAAATACAACGAGTTAGAAATAACATAATCAAGGAGTAACATATATGTTTATAAAAGCATTTCTAACTAGACAGTATAACAAAAATATATTTTAAAGTAAAGCTTGAATAGATTGCATTTAAGGGAGAGCACCGGGCCCATTCCCGTATCGTCTTCCCTTCTTTTGCCATCACAGATCGAGTCCATCTCCCCATCCAATGACTGACTTTTTCTTGGTTATGCTAAGACCTATTTTTTGTATATTTTGTTCCGACTTAATTTATAGCTAGCAAGTCAAGATTAAAGAGTTATTTGTTTGGAAACAACTGAGCACTGTCACAGATTTTGGACTTGCTAGGTGTATTTGAAGGGATATACTGTTCTCTTTGTATTTGTAGCTCACCCATGTTTTTTTTGTGGCAATGGCCAGGATGTTAGAAATTGGAGGTTATTAGTGAAAAATGCAGCATGTAGGTTTAGTTCAGAAAATTGAGTTAAAGTCAGGGTAGCGGAGAGCATGTTTGTAATGGATGGGTATCCAATTATTTGAGCTAACGTTCAGGATTTTTAACATTAACATTACATTAGAGTTAACATTTTTGCTATGGGTAATTTTCTCATTGTTTAAATGAGTATTTTTACGGTTGTGTTTTTAATTTGAAAATAACAACAAATATCACACTGTTTCAGAATCCCTAAATTTTGCCGAGCATAGCTATCCATCACCATCCTGCTTACAGACCAGCTAGTGTCCTCAATCTCACCATTTTCTAAAAAAAATCCAATTAATTGTCAGGAAGCTCGCCAAAAGTCTGGTGAAAACAATTCTTTCTCCCTTTCCTTTACTTCATTAAATCCCCACCTGCACCAGCACAAATAAAATCTCAGAAATCCACCACACTCTTTACTTCAACTCCACTGCCACAGGGGTCACCAACCAGTCTTTTTAAATCCTCTACATCAAGGATAAATTCATCTCTCCCATTAACAGATCCAAGAACAAGAAAACGACTGCCTACTCCTTTATTGCTCAGCCTCCATGAATAAACACACAGAACAAAATCTCATCTTCACCAAGCTAAACTAAATCCCCTCATGAGTTTTCCAAAAGAACCTATATTTGTGATTTTCTCACACTCCCAAAAATGTCTCTCAGTTTGTATTTCTCTAAAACAAAAAAGTACAGTAACTAGCATTGAAATTCAACAAAACTCACTTTTGCTTCTCCACTACTCTTCACTCTTAATCCATCTGTGAAGGCTCAGACCTTTTTCTCAGTATTCTCGTACACAAAGCTTGCAGCCTACCCATCAATACATAAAACGTGTTTTCTCTGTTAGTTTTGAATTTTGATCACACATTTTCTTTACAACATCATGTCTATTCTGTTGACATAAGAACATGCCATGACTGCTCATGGCTGTCAAAATCTACCCTCAACATCAGTGGGTTTAGAAATATCACTGGATAACTGGCCTCCTGAAATTCACAGATAGGGTATAATTTGAGAGAAGTAAAACACTAAACGTCTAGGAATAAATATGTCATGTTATATCTTGATGGTCAGTTATAGAGTGGTTGATTATACATCATATTTTATTTTGCAGATGATAATTGTAATCTTTCCTTGAATAATATAAACATATCCTACAAAATTCTGGTTGAGAATCAGGTCCAAGCTGAAACATGTTTCGCCACTTGTGACAAATAGTGTCTGAGAAATTTTCAAGACTGATTGGTAAAATCAAAGAAATATTGACATATATGGATACTAAGGCGAAACCCAGAGTAAACAGGAACATTCCACAGTGACCTTAATTTTAACAAAATGTTGCCAGTTAACAGTAATGTTTCAATCTCTCCTGGCCTTCAACTATTTAGTCACTCAAATATGTACTGTTGTTTAGCTTCAGTCTTAGAGCTGATTATACAGCCTCCTGTGATACTACCAACCCAGGTTTTAGCCCCTGGTGCATGCAACACTGGGACATACACTTTAACGTTAAGAATAATGCTGTTGACAGGTGAAAAGACTGCAAGAAGTGCTTGATAAGCCTCACTGATCAAGCTACATATTTCAACTGAAACAATAAAGGGGCTTTACAGCAAAGTCCTTAACGGTTCTTACTTTTCGTTGGAAGAGTCCAGTTTGTCCAGACTGATATGATCAGCTCCAGCCCTTAACAATGCTATGTGATGTATGTCATGGATCAGCCCATCCTGTTTATTGCACATATTTAACTGTTTGGTAATGAACTGGCCAGCACACCATCCATCCATAAGATTACTTACCATTGCCAGTCAATGAGAAAATACTTTCTGTGCTTGATATTCATTCCCTAAAATACCATCCTGGCTTTTACTGGTGCTAATTGTGTAGCAGCATCATGAAAACGAATCATTCCTTGCTAGTATATCCCCACACAGGAAACATTTGGGAATGTACTCCTGACAACAACAGGAGTCAAACTTTTTCCAGGGTGGGAAAAAGAGGGTGTAAGGAACGTGAATTACCAATTGCTCAGCAGGTTTTTACACGAGGAAGTATACATGTGCACATAAAATGTGTTATATACACGTATGTTAGGGTACAGTTTCCGGGCCTGCTTCTATAAACTCTTGTGAATTCCTGAAAATTGCGAATCTATACCAATGCAAGGACATATACATGTGGGTGCCCTTTTGTGACTTTCTTAAAGAATTGCAAAAGTATTTTATTTGTGTGGTGTCAATAATAGTTTTACACCCACACTCTATTAATAATAAACATTTTAAAATCTTGGCATGCAACAAAATTGTTCTTCTAAATATTTCTGCAGATAAATGGTGTTTAAAGTTGCACAATAGCTTAGAAAAACGTTTTTTTCAAGTTGCAATTTCTTAGTCTTCATTTATTTGAGCAATAAATCACCAATTCTGCTGACACATGCTTCTGCGTGTATTTGAATATACTCAAGGTGTTTTCTGAAATCATTGTAAGTAGCTTCTACTTGTTAAATTTGGAAATATACATACACCTTTATACTGAGACTGCTATCTCTCATACAAGCTTAGCTCAGAGCTCACATTTATGTAGAGTGCTCATCCTGATAGTGAAGGCTTTTGTATTGATCATAGATATAAGTTTTAATAACTTTTACCCGTGGATACAAATCTTGCATGCACACGGTGAAGCCTACTTGCCTGATGGACAAAAAAAGAGGAACCTTTGTCCTTTATCCCAAACAATGTGCCCTGGATGGGCGACTTGAATTCCTCACCCCACGTTTAAGGTCTGCTTTAAACATGCCAAAAGGAACCCCTAGTGCACCTTATATCCAACACACTCTGGCAATCCTTGTGAGTTGGCTAATAATTGGTGCGATGTTTATAAAATCTTACTCCACTGAGTCAGACTTTATTGGCTGCCATAAACACCCGATTATGAGTGTTTCCCCAATAATGGGGAATAACGTAGATTTTGCGGCCTACCGCTCCAAAATCTACACATCTCTTATTTCTGGGCATTTTTCCACTAAAAAATGTTGGCAGGTTTGACATTATGAAATTTAGCCAGGGATTACGATATTTATCGTAATACTTGTAATTCCAATGTGTGCAGCATTAGTAGCTACCGCACATATCAGAATTTAGGAGCCAACTCGTAGTTAGGACCTTAGTCTTTGAAACACTCTTCCTTCCAACACCCATTTGGCTTCAGAATTCTCATTAATGGTCCTTCTGAAAATGCGTCTGAGCTCCCATCCATAAAAAAATGATGCACTACCATCACCTCACCAACATACTCTTGTCTGCGAATTGTGGCATTACTGTCACCCACTGCGGAGGCTGTTGTGTGTTTCTTTTACACATTCTTTGCCTTTCTTCCACACATTCTTGTTCATTTATGTTAGTTATCTGCCATTTACCAAGCTCTTTTACCATTTGGTAAATTTATGTTATTAGCAATGTTAAAATAAGAAACATATACGTGTTTCATGCTTGCTAATGAAAAATGCTGCCATCTATATCATGATGATGTTGTAAATAAGGTTCAGAGAATCAATGTGGACGAACCCACAAATATAGTCAACTCACTAGTACTATATTTTGAGAGCCAAAAACCCATTAGGTTTATTAAAGACCCCTCACCCACCAACTTAGTTGGTGGCATGCTTCATCATCAGAGTCCCAACTGGGTAGCCGAGTGCAACCCAGTTGTGCTGCGACGCCTGATTGCAGCGGAGCTGGATTTTTGTGTTGATGTGGTGGAAGAGTGCTAATGAAGTGGTGCAAAGTTAAAATTGTCTCTGGGAGTCCTTGCTAAATAATACTTTATTCCCAGCGGCCCAGGACAAGGTTAAAAAGAAAAAGAGGACAACTTTAAGATAAAATGGTCTTGGTTGTCACTAAGGTCTACATGTTTCAGCCTTGTTACAAATTGTGAGGCTTTCTTCAGGACTGGGTGAAAAATAAGTGAGGGTGTGGTAAGAAATTGCCACGTGCATACATTTTCAACACATGCGCTAAGGTGCATTGTGCATGCAGTGGTGTCTGTGTACTTACGGACCCATTGGATAAAAACACGAGCTACTTATTTGTAGTAGCTTATGCAGGACCCGGGAGGGGCGCCCGTCTGTGTCCAGGACCGCGAGGAGACCGGAGTAGGTGTTTTGCGGATGCCGTGTCTAGGCGAATGTGTAACTACAGACGGGCGCCCCTCCCGGGGCCTGCATAAGCTACTACAAATACGTAGCTTCTGTTTTTATCCAGTGGGTCCATAAGTACAGACACCACTGCATGCACAACGCACCTTAGCGTGTGTGTTGAAAATGTATACATGTGGCAATTTTTTACCACACCCTCACTTATTTTTCACCTGGTCCTGAAGAAAGCCTCACAATTTGTAACGAGGCTGAAACATGTAGACCTTAGTGACAACCAAGACCATTTTATCTTAAAGTTGTCCTCTTTATCTTTTTAACCTTGTCCTGGGCCTCTGGGAATAAAGTATTATTTAGCAAGGGTTCCCAGAGACAATTTTAACTTTGCACCACTTCATTAGCACTCTTCCACCACATCAACACAAAAATCCAGCTCCTCTGTAATCGGGCGTCGCAGCACAACTGGGTGGCACTCTGCTACCCAGTTGGGACCCACTTTGCACCACTTCATTAGCACTCTTCCACCACATCAACACAAAAATCCGGCTCCGCTGTAATCAGGCATCGCAGTACAACTGGGTGGCACTCTGCTAGCCAGTTGGGACCCCGATGATGAAGCCTGCCACCAACTAAGTTTTTCTGAACTATATCTCGGGGATAGGGACGCACCCCTACAGAATCCTCTCTCTCTCTATTGTTTATGCATACGTTTTAAATAAGGTGCCAACACCTTTTACAGATTGATAAACCCACGGATCCACTTAAGTTCCAAGATTTTGTCTAACTTGTAGGTTTGGAAACGTAACCCATAACACATATTTTTAAATTTGGTGTCGAATATGTTCTTGGATGCCCTCAGAGTGCTAAGTGTGATGCTTATTCAGTTCATTCATCCATTAATGATGAATTCAAGGTGCACAGCCAACAACATTGTGCACATTAGAGTACTCACATTCTTCAGTAAATTGGCTATGGAAACCCTCAGGAAGCTCTCTTTAGTGTTATATGCCAAGAGTGCAGCTGTTGCTTTTTTATGATAGCCCAGACGATACTGTGCTACCGCGTGACCAGTTTGAAATTATGTATTTACAACATGACAAAGTAGACTACGTTGTTTACTAACCTGATAGTAATGCGCTCAGCATATGCAGTTAAAAGATTGCTTTGAAAATGCTGGTCATCCAGACATATTTTTTATTAGCCATTGACTAGTGAAAGAATTGACTTTTCACCACAAGTATTCTTATGGTCTGATTATGGATTCCTAAGATTTTGAGATTGGCATGTAAAGAAATCCAATGAAGAGGCAGAATTGCAGTAGTTGTTGGTATAGACTTTTTCCTCCAACATTCTAATGCTTGGCTTTTGTTTCTCCCTCTTTGATTTAGGGCCTTTTCCCCTAGTGGGAGGGAGGAATATTCTGATAGCATTAGAGTAAGAAAAAGAAGACACCATTTTTCCAGCCTATGTACAAAACAGTTCAAGGAACATGGGAAAATTGCAAAAGTGAATACTCATAAAGGTTTCAGAATGTATGTCTAGATTTTATAATTTCTCCAATTGTTCAGATTAAACTTTTAGATGTTTCAGTTTGTGGTGTTAAAATGTGCAGCTTAAAAAAGCACACAAAAGTAGGTTTTTTTAGGGAGACAAACCCCATGCAATCCATTTTTTTTTCACAACAATATTTTATTGTCAACAGACAAATACGCCTGTGAAGGCCGTATACAATAACAGCGAAGTATACATAGTACAAATATTGATGTCGACATTTTGTGGCCAAATATGCAAAAAAGGGTTATATACATAACAACATATTGCAATAACAGGTAACTGGAGTGTCGTTAGTCATGCAATCCACTTTAGTTGAAAAGTTCTGTGGCAACTTCATGAAGTTGTGAACTAGGTGTAGTTCTGTCAAGGAAATGTACATTTTCTACAGCCCTTTTATATTCATCCCTCTTGTCCCAGTCAAAATGGCTTTTTTTTATGAATCTAACAAAAATGCTTCTTCTTTTAAATTGCATGATCTCAGGCTATTTAGCTTGGATGCTTATATTCTATCAAAGGAAGTCTTTTCTGTCACGTGAAGCCTCTTCCACAACCATCTGAACTTTCCAGGATTCTATGTAAAGATTCAAGTATAGAAAAGGAGATTTTAAAAAGTACTTGTTAAAATGGTTTAAATAATATGCAGGTCTGTGCAAAATACAAAAATGTATAGTTAAAAAGTAACCCTTTTATCACTCTGCTTGTGATTTAAACATATACATTTATTAACCCTTAAGCCCTTTTACTGCCTCCTTAACTTTAACTTTTACCTTTTTTCGCATACACCATGCTGTTTCTTTGTTGCTGGACACTCCTTTGTATCCCTGTTCCACCTCACTGGCCACATTTCTTCTGCATCTTCCATTTTATACCATTACTTATATAATCACCCAAACCCCAACCCTGAACCATACTCTAACCCCAAATGTAACATCGTCTGTTACCAGGGGTGTGGAAATTAATAAAATATCTACTTGTCCACGGGGCAGGTTGCTTCATAAATCTACTTGTCCTGTAACAAAATCCATTTGTCCCTTTTGTGTCATGTAATGCGGCGACAAATTATGGCAGCAATCTCATTATATAAGAGCTCTGATATAGCCTCTCTGATTATGCAAGGACTCCTTCCATAATAAGGATTGAATACAAGCAATTCCCTTATCTTGCCACGTTTCCCCAGACCTACATATTGGAGCTGAAGGTAATGGTAAGCAAAAGTTCCAGGGTTGGAATGCCCTTTTGAGTCTATGCATACTTAGTAACTTGTATGTTTTAAGGGTTTTTTCACCAAGTCTTCTCTAATCTATTTCCCTACTGAGAAAGGTTGGAAATGTACTCCTTCCTGACAGTGGCAGACATAAAACTTTTTCCAGGGTTGTGAAAAAAGTGGTTGGAGGGAAAGTGGACTTGCAGACTCTCAGATTTTCGCATGAGGCAATCTACACCTCCATATTTGCCAATGCTAAAATGCATTTGACAAATATTTTCTAGGAGTACTATTTCTTGGCGTACTTCAGTAAAGTCTTATGAATTCACGAAAGCTGTATATCTGCACTTAATGCCAGGATATGGGTGCACTTTTGAGACTTTAATAATTGGGCCCTTAATTAGGTCTGGTGTTAATCATTACTTTTGTGATTATTAAAATTCTGTCTCTCTCTGTCTATTGGCTAGCTTCACTGTAAGTGACAGCATTCTGTTATTTTACAAAGAGCTTATCGAAACAGTTGTTTTGTTCAGTGCCACGAACTACAGTGGCAATGTGAGCAATTTTTGCTTCTGCCAGCCAATGTTTGTTACAATGGTGAGGGTCTGGCAGCTCCCACACAAATAAGATTTTACAAAAACCATGCTGAAACAAGTCACACATTGACAAACCCAAAAGGCTGACCAACAATTTCAGACCTACTGGCTTTACCAATGCTTGTTTATTTTTGTTTCCCATAATCTTATTAAAACTGGTTACACTAATTTTCTAGTCTAAATATTTTATGTGAAATACTAGCATACATCAACCCATTTTCTGCAAAGAAATGGTACCTAAGATTTTACAGTAGTTTAGTGAAATGTTTTTGCATTTTGTTTTGTGAACATTTTATTTTGGAAGTAAAGAATCTTCAATTCTGCTTTCAAGCTTCTACACATATTTGCATCTAATCAGAGAGCATTCTGGGAGCATTATACATAGCCTCATATAGCTAACCACTGAAAACGTGTACACATTTTTGTATACTGTAACCAGTAGTGCTGTCTGAGCTTACAATATTTAATTGGAGCGCTCACCCTAATAATAAAGGTTTTGCATTAATGAACCATGAATACACGTTTGAACAGCATTAACACATAGACACAAACATTTCCTTAACTGCAGGCAGTGCCTTTCCCGGATCCATAATGTGGTACTGTAAACTGGCAGGCAAAGGGTTTGTGCTTTAGGGGGTGGGCCTACTTGTCCCAAGGACAAAATACACATTAAAACTTGTTGCCCTTGACCCTAAACAATATGTCCTGGGTGTCGGGCTATAGGAATCCCACATCCCTGTGTTACACCTACCTTACGCCTATTGTTATTCTAAGCCTAACTCTAGCTTAACCTCAAATGGAACATAGCCATATTCCTGCCACTTACTTCACCTTTCACTCTTACCCACTCATAACCCTAGCTCTTTCTCCTATGCTAACCCCCTACCTTACTTCAATACTCACACTGACCGTACTCTAACCATAACCTCTAAAATATAATCCAAACCTAATCCAAAACTTCTTTCTAACTCCCTCTCTTACCCAATGCAGCCACATGCATTTTTCACTATGGTTAAGACTTTGTTCGATATTCTTTTTTTTGTTCTGCAAACACCCTCACCTGCCCATTTCAGGAAGTCCGTAGTAGTGCAGAACTGTTGGACAACATCTTTTCTAATCTAAGAATCCACACCCTCATATAACAGTGAAATATTAGAAACCCTGTGTTCATTACAGTTAACCATTATGGTAAAATTTATTTTTTGAGAGTTGTATAACCATCACAAGCAGTGAGTACTCTGGTTTTGGATTAGTGAAACACAGAAGGGTAGACTATCATCTTTATATAGAGGTCTTTTGGCACTCAACCGATTAAAGGACTCTCTACTAAGATGATAGCCTATCCTTATTGTGATCCAAAACAAGAGCACTCGCATCCTGTGATAAGTGATGCCTTTGATCAACAAGATGGTGCTGTGCTGACCTGTACTGGCACTACTGACCTGTCCTCCCTCTGCATGATAGTTAACTGCTTTCTTTGGGTATCTGATATTCATGGCGGTTCCAGTGACGTTGGTAAAATCCTGGTACGTCACTAGGAATGCTGCATCTACGCCTCCTTGGTGGCCATCCTCTATGCAAAGCCATGCAGCACCAATGCCACCCTGCCCTAAAACTGGAAGGGTGCACGAACAGTAATCACAGTATCTTCCTGCTATGAGAGGAAGAGGGACTCTTAAGTCACCTCCTCTGCTCACCCCCCAACACTGGGATATGGTCAGCATCATCATGACACTCAGAAAAACGTGTTCTTCTTTGAGCTGACGCAACGTCTTCTGGCTTACATCTGTTGGCTCCAATGACGGAGAAGGAAGCAGAGGCAGTGACCGGATTTCCAGACATGACTGTAGCATGACCTAATCAGCGTGGCTTGAAGATGTGGCTGCAACCGGGCCTAATTATGTGGCTGGCGTAGGGATTGTAGCTGTACTTGGTGCAGAGGCTAAGCTTGATTGCAGAGTTGGATGCAGCTGTTGCCAGGGCAGATGTGGGTAAAGTCCTGCTCCTGACAGCTCGGGGGGTAGGAGGGGTGCAGAAACCTGACTGGTAGATGTGTCATCATCTACATCTGAATATTCCAGCAATGTTTCAAATACGAGAGAGGGGTGGAGGGTGTTGATTTACATTAGGTTCTGAAAACACAGGCTTAGCGCGTCAGGCATCCACATTCTATCCACATTCTATCACATGAACTGAACCAAACCGTCAGCAGCAGGGATTGAGAACCAGGTTAGGTTTATAACTACATTCTCTAACCAGGATTATAGGATCAGAAAAATGCTCAATCATAACTGGCATATTTTAAAGACTGATTCCATCTCAGAAAAATATGTACATGAAGCCCCACAAATCACATTTAGAAGAGGCAGATCACTCAAAGATGAGTTAAGCTGTTATGCAGTAACTACACAGTGTGTAAGTGGGCATACTGGAATGACAGGTGGCTTTAAATGTAGTAAGCGATGTAAAGCGTGTGCCAACAGTGTTGATTGTACGAAACTCAAAGTTCCAAACAGTAGGAGAGAATTCTTAATTAGGGGTAATTTCAACTGTAATACTGACTTCTGTGTCTATTGTCTGATCTGCCCCTGTGGTTCATATTATATAGGGAGCACCATTCATAGGGCTAGAAAAAGGGGTAGAGAGCAATTTTTGGCAATAAATTAATCTATCATCCTGGAGCGTCCTGGAATTTCCTTTGCAAAAGGAGAGATCTGCACGATATTAGATAGGGTTACCGGAACCCATCTAGGACCATCGTGCTTTGAAGCCCTGGACCTCCAGAGTTTTGTGTGAGAAGACAGAGTGAGGGTATATATAGCCAAATATGCACACATGTAAAGAGATAGCTATTCACTCAAAACAGTGCATCATGGTTCTGAAATAAAACTGAAAGCCCCCTGCAAGTCCCTAGTTATGGTTACCTCCCCAAACCATCGCTCGCATTCCTATCATGTAAACCGTAAGTCCCACAAAGTAGGATAAAATAACGCCCAACACAGCTGTGCATTGCCTTCAGCCAGACTATGCCCGACTTGATATGCATGCCAAGCCCCGATACGCACAGCTTTCCTTGTTGGGTCCATATTGGTTTGGCAAACCTGACTCCAGGTCTACAAAACCAGAGAGAAGGCCATCAAAGGTTTTCAGACTGCACTTCAGGTTTCACAGACCTCAGACCCTCTCTGGAGGTACACAAACCCCATCTCAGGGTTCATTAGCCCCTGGCAAAATTAATTTTAACCTCTGTGGGGAAGAGTTCCCTTTAGGGTTCCTTGCCTGAGCCAGAAGGTCATGGGAGGCTTTCCCTGTGTCGTTATAGTTCCTTCACATTTGTTTTTTTAGGATGCTCTGCAATGGTGGCCGCAACAGATTTTTCTCTGTACAATTAAAGGATTTGAGTCTGCGTACCCGACTTTGAATTAGCGGACCCGAAATTAACAGTGGAATTTTCTTTCTATATTCCAGTCAAATTAAATTATTTTTGGAATTTCAGATTTGTTGACTGTCTGTGATCCAACAGTCCAAAAAACTTGTAACTCCTTTCAGAACCACCAACTTATCTGTGTAACACTAATTTCTTAAAAACTACTATGGACTTGTACCAGACCAACCAAAGGCAATTCCTTGAGTAAAGTTATCCTTTTTTTGGCCAAGTTTAATGTAATTCTGTTTAGATGCTTCTTCTGTAGAGGCGAGCATAGAGTCTTATGGAGTAAAAATTGAAAAAGTTACTTTTATGATCCTCTCCCCCTTTCCCTCCACCTTGATGGATTAGCACAAAACCTGCAATGCTCTACCCAAATCGAACAAGCTTAATCAGTCAAAAGGAGACAAAGTTACTAGGAAAACAACATTTTACTTTTCAGTTGAAATTCTGGCCTAACCATACCCACCACTGGCTATCGCCAGTTAGGTTTATATGCACGTATATTTTTATATTTGTGTGTGTATATCAATTAAATGTTATATTTATCCATTAGATAGCACATTAACGTGAAGATATGAGATTATGGTTACCAAATAAAAAACCCTGAATTTGCCCACTTATATTTAGTTACACAAATGTTAACTTGCACCGCTGCCCTGAAAAACATAACTTGTCCATCTAAAGCACTACTCACAACCTCCAACAAAATGTGACAGGTCATACTGCAAATTGAATGGATGTCTGTTGGTGTCATTAGATGCCACCTTAGCATAAACAATATGAATGAACCCACTATGGATACAGCATCATTTCTTTGTTTACAGAAGTGCTGTTATTGGTATAAATATTGTCAGGTTGTAAGTAGTGTGCCTGGTCTGCATGGTATGCGTTTCATGGCTGGGGCATGTACTATTGTTTGTGTGAACAAAATGGACAATACATTTCATAACCATAGCTGTAGGTTAGTTAGCTTCCATTTGAGGCTTTTCTCACAACGTTTTGTAAAACCTTTATCTCAAAAACTGCTGAACAGATTTTTTTTTTACACCAGACAAAACAATGACCCAGTTCTGTGTAAAGTTCAAGTTTAATTCCAAGTTTGTTGTTATTCTGTTATTTTCGCTCTACTGGAAAGCAAGGATTTCTGTGCAAATTAACATTTAACTGTAAAACGTTTGATTCCATTTCCTCGCTCCTGGTGAGTCTGCATGAAACGTGGAATGTCAAATCTTGGTAAATTAGAAACATTTTGGGAAATGAAGTGGTAGATTAATCAAACCGTGCCAAAGTTATAATCAAACTCAAAGAACTGGTTTCAAATAAGAGAAACTCCTACTCGGAGGTACACAGTGGGTTCGGTCACTGAGTAAAATATACACATCATATTACTTTCATTTCACAAAATGCAGTTGTATAAAACCTGTAGTTGAGAGTAACCTATCAATTATGTTATATTTTTCATGAAAATGAACTCTGCTGAGTTTTATCATATCCATTGTTTAAACAACATTCTATTCATGAAACATTCACGAATTCCAATTCCAGTCTGTTCCCATTGATATTTACACCTTGCATAGAAGAGCATCAACAATCTGTTGTACTTATAGACAGATTCTGCTTTTAAGTAAAGTGTAGATTTTCCACAGCCTCGGTGGGCTGAAAATCTGGAAGATGTTGCGCACAAAACCGTTGACTTGATCTCTCTCTTTTACTATCGCTCCTTTCTTCAATAGTTCTTGACACAAGCTGAGTGTTGCAGATAAACAAGGAGGTGAGAGTAGCAGGACACTGTAGTGGGTTGGGAAAAAGTTGCTAAGATCTCATAATGTAAAATATGCAATGCTCTTCCCAACTCTTCTGAAGCTGAACCTAATGAATAGGGGCCAAATGCGTAAAAAATTATCAGTGCCAGTTGCTCGCAAGTATGTGCTTAAACTGAATGCTCTTCTGCCTGGATTTAGTTATAAAGAGCTATAACGGTTTCATTTTTTGTTGATCCCATTTTCGACAGATGAATCGAGGTGTGTGCTTCAGTCTGTTTCATTCCCTCATGAGAGGGGAAGTAATAGAAATGCATACCCTAAATTAGGTTATTACTGGTTTCATAAATATATTTCATGCTTTGAAGTCCAGGTTTGTGTTGCTAGCCCACCCCAATGCTCAAACGCAATAGTCTTGCATTCCTCTGATTAGGGTGGGAATAAAAACTGACAGTTGGAGTTTACAGTGTAGAAGAGAGGTTAGGGGAACAGTTATTTTGCAGAGAATTTGTTTATAAGGGTTTTGTACAACTTGCTATTACTGTTATCTTTGTACACTATGGGGAGCATGCTGTTCATATTGTATAGACAATGGATTGTACATTATGAGGCAACTCAAGATGATTTACTGTAATTTTGTGGCTGGGTGTACCCTGAGAACAAGAGACGCATATATTGAACTTCATGGTATAGAAATAACCATACTATTTCAGTGGCCACATATCTACAGTTTTGCCTAACCCTGGTGCCCTAATAGGTATTTGCCTCTTACAGTTCCTACTCATGTAGGGCTAGCAATTATAATAAAATGTTCCATTTGTTTGAAACTCTCATTTGCCTAATGAGACCCACATAGGAAAACTGCATGACCTTTCTGCTACATTGATCAATGCATACGCACCAGATATTGACTCTACCGATTTTTTCAACCAAGTTGTTTCCTTTTGTAGACAGCATCAAGCCTGAAATATTTTCTGGGGTGACAACTTTAATCTCACCATTCAACCCGCATTGGTCAGCGATAACCTTCAGCGCTTGGACCATGCTGGGTCAATTAACCCCTTCGGTGCGTTGGACCGTCCGATGCACCAGTGCTCAAGTGCGCCGGACGGCCCCCAGCCATCCTCACACATGGCACAAGGGAATCCCTCTGGTGCGGGCACCAGAGGGATTCCCATTCACCCCCAAGAGCCTCGGGAGCTGGAGAAGAGCTTCCCCAGCTCCCGAGGCTGCAGCTTTGGTTTCCCTGAAATGACGATCAGCACGCACGTCCTTTCAGTGAAACTGAAATGAGCCAAGAGGCTTATTTCAGTTTTGCTTTCTACATGCTCAGGGGGCTATCTCAGCCCCCTGAGCTTGTAGAAAGTCAGGAGAGGTATCGTTGGCAAGGGGAGAATCTCCCCTTTCCAATGGTGCCCTAGTGGAATCCTGCTTGGGGATTTCCCCAGGGCGATCCCCAAGCAGTGATCTACCCACTAGCCACCAGGGAGGGGGTAGCGGCCCCTTGGGCAAGGGCCTTTGTCCCCCCCAAAAATGGAAACATTCAGTCTTTCTGTCCCCACGAAAGCCCACTAGAAACCAGGTATTTTTTGGGGCAATTTCAATTAGAGGTGGGGGCTGCCCAGAATGGGCATGCCAATGCTCCCACACCCGCAAATGGGGGCGGTAGCAGAAAGCCCACTAGACGCCAGGGATTTTTTTTGCATCCTGAATTAGGGGTGGGGGCTGCCCAAAATGGGCATGTCAATGCCCCCACCTCCTCAAAAATTCTTTCTGCCCCCCCCCCAGAAGGGAGCAGAAAGCCCACTAGCAGCCAGTGTTTTTTTCCCCGTTTAATTTAGGGGTGGGGTCTGCCCAAAATAGCCATGCCAATGCCCCACCCTCCAACCCCCACAAAATTACAGTCTTTCTGCCCCCCCCAGGGGGGTAGTAGTCCCCAATCTGCCTCCCTGCGGGTGTAGAAATCCCACTAGACCCCAGGGATTTTTTTTCATTGAATTTAGGGGTGGGGGCTACCCAAAAGGGGGATGCCAATGCCCCCCCAAATCTCAGTCTTTCTGTCCCCCCCCTGAGGGCAGATGGTGCAATAGCTCCTGATCTGCCGCCTGAAGTGTGCAGAAAGCCCACTAGGCCCCAGAGATTGTTTTTTTTTTTTATACATAGAGGTGGGGGCTGCCCGAAATGGGCATGCCTGTTCCTCAACCCCCCAAAAGAAATTACCACAGCCTTTCTGCCTCACCCGGAAGGCAGATGGGGGCATTAGTGCCTAATCTTCCCCCCCGTGGGCAGAAAACCCACTAGGAGCCAGGGATTTTGTTATTTTATTTATACGTAGGGGCGCTTGGCTGGTCATGTGTGTGGATGGCGCTTGGCTGGTGGTGTGCAGGGATGGTGCTTTGCTGGTGATGTGTGTGGATGGTTGTGTGCATGTAATGACTCTTGGCTGGTGGTGTGGCTTGCATGGATCCCCCAGCGTTTTCTTACCCACAACCCCCCGCAAACCTCGAATTCCTCACATTTCTGTGTGGGTGAGTTGTAGGATCACCGGTCAGGCACAAATTTCCTACTGCGCAGCATTACCCTTGACCTCCCGAGAAACATTATACCTCACTTGTGTGGATGCCCAAAGTTGCATTCGCCAAAAAACATATAAACCAACTGCCCTTTTAGACCTGCTTTGGGACCCCCTAATTTCTACACGTTTTTGGCCCTTCCATGTCATAGGCACTTGGCCCATCCACACAAGTAAGGTATAATGTTTATCGGGCGACTGAGGGGAATGCTGGGTAGTAGGAAATGTGTGCCGTGCGGTGATCCCACAACTTTCCGCACAGATGTTAGAGGAAAATTTTACTTTTTATCAAAATTTGAGTTTTGCAGCACATTTTTGGAAGGAAAATGTTGGGTGATCAATGCCAGCAACACCTCCCTGGACTCCCATGGGTGTATCGTTTTCAGAAATGTCTGTTTTTTTTTAGGTTCCCCTAGATGTCTGCAAACTTGTTACCAAAAACACAGGTGCCCACCTATCATTCACAAACCTACCTGGTTTTTCAAGGAGGTCACCTGCGTTCTTGGTCCCGGGTTTTGGAATAAAAATGTTTTAGCTGAGTTATCCATGCATTGTATGTCTTAAGTTAGCTTTCGCTACACCATTTTATTTTCAGCCGCCATTTTGAGCCATGATCAAAACTACCTTCTGTCTCTCTCACTCTCTGCCCCAGCTGAAAGCAGCTGCAATAGTTTCGTTTCTCCAAGGTTGAGCTTCACTGTTCTAATGAATACACTGTCCTTGTCTGTACAAACATTTCCCACTATATAGGCTTGCTCCCACCCTTAGAGTGGCGGGTGCAGGCAGAGCGACTTTGGTGCCGAGATAGCATGTGCCCGGTCTCACGATTGAAACCCATCCTTCTGTATCTCCTTTGTTCACTAAGTACCAACTGGAAAATTTCCAGTGGGGGCGTCTCTTTATTTGTTCGGAATTGTACATAATGTATCGCCATGCTTGCTAAAGTCAGTCCCTCTGCAGCAATCCCAGGAGGCTGGTCAGACTGGACTCCACTCGAGTGTGCCTGAATAAAATATACTTGGTTTGTCTTCTCTACTGTCTGACCGACTCTTCATTTGTATGGAAGACTGATAGGTGGTTGCGAGTGACCCGGGTAGCCCTAATCGGGTCCCTTCCTTCAGTTGGTGCCCGAACAGGGACCCCATCGGGTGACCCATCATCGCCCGCAGACGGGTGATGAAGTCGGGGGCCACGTCTGGTCGGACGGGTGGACCAGGGATCCCTGGATGAGAGAGTCCTGAACTCGCAGCTGCTCCGTCTGCCCAGAGATCATCCCGACTGGGGTCCTGAACGGCAAAACCCTTGCATTTGACTGTTTGGTCCGAAGAGTCGGCAGTGGAGAATAAATTTGTTTGACCTGTGTGTACCAGGGGAGTTTGTTTTGGTTCTTTGTGAATATGGTACCATTTCGGTTTGGATGTGGTGCTGTTTGAGGACCGCCTTTGGATTTGGTGCGGTTTTGAGGACCTCTTTTGGCAACGCCTGTGAGCAATTCGCTGTGCAACATAACAAATTTGGTATATTGTTAAAAATGCCTGGGTGTCGTACATTTTGGGGTTTTTGTTGTCGTCATTGTTCTGCTGATGCTCGACTGGAAGAAAGTCAGCCAGCCCCTCCGGAAGGCACTCCGAACGTAGACATGTATGTAAAACATGGCATTGGACCTATTATGTTTAGTATGTGATGGCACAAATATACGAGGGGCAATGCTGAGTTGCCGTGTCCGGGCACTTTTGATGAACAAACAATTTGTTTTTTACAAGAGAAGTGCTTGCGAAAAGGAGTAGGCAGTCGATGTTTGATTCCCTCAGAACATGGCAAAAATAGGCTAAACAGAGGTGAATTAAAGCAGAGAAAGAGGCCCGGAAAGGGAGGATAAAAACATCGACTCAGAAAGCTGTAGCGCATGATAGAGAGAAGCAGGACATAGGAATTGAACGTAAAGATCGGAAGTTTTGTCTGAATATTGATAATTCATATGTAGTCCGAGAAGAAAAGGATACTTTTGTAGAGGAACTGCTAGATGCTCGTCTCCCACCTCCGTATGCCCCACAGAGGGTATATCCCGTCCTTCCGCAACATGCTCAGCGACCTGGTTCTTCGCCCCTGCTGTTTCTGTTACTGTTACTGTTGATCAGACTGCCTTGGCCACGGCACCTCCTGTCCTTTCTTTGTCTTAGCCGTCTTTGGCAACTGTGACTGTTAGTACTCCTGCAATGCCTATTGCTTCGGCATCTCTCTCTCCAGCTCTTACACCCACGACACAGCCGACAATGACGTTAGTGCCTGCTCCCTCTGTTGTTTCCACCACTATGTTCCTCCATTCCCCGACATCACTGAGTAGTGAAACACCGATACGAGGCCCTGAGGATAGAGAGTGGGCGAAATTCAAAGAGTGCATGAGGCGGACATTGGTCCAGTCTGATGTGGGAGATGCAGAGAAAAAGGTGGTGGCTAATCAGGCCGCACAGTGGGCTCGTAACCCCATTTACAGTGTGGAAGATGTGTGGAGTGTGATGAAAGAGTATGAGCCTTTCGTACAGCAATATGCCCTTAAGCACATGTCGGCTACTCTGATCGGTCTTTGGGAGCAGCATTTCAAGGGTGCAGCACTGCAGATTATATAAGGCATTAGGGATCATGTGTATGTTACTGATATGGAGCCTGCTCATGTCTTTGGTAATGTTGCAACATTGGTTGCTTTTCAGGGAAGGCTACTGGAGAAGAGCCCCACCCCCTTGTCTCAGTACCCGATGAGGGAGGTGCAACCCATATATCATCCTGAGATACCAGAGCTACGGGATCAGCATGATCATGTGACTAGGCCAAGGGTGGAGGCCCGTTTCCAGGACCAGTGGATTTATACTCCTTGGAAAAGGAGTGAAGCCCTGTCCCTTAAAACTCAGTTACCTGCCCCTAGGAAAAATCCTGCTATATATTACAAGAAGTTGACGAGGCCACTTCTTCTACAGTGATGACGCCAGCGGATATTGAAATGTTCTTTGGTGTGTTGGTTGCTGTTGATATTTGGAGACAGATACATACACAGGATCACGTTGCCGAATTGGGTGGTACTTGTGGCCAAATTAAGGTATGGGCCCAGGAAAGGAAGCCTGGTGAGAAGCCTATGGCAGAGATACTTGCTCTGCCTGGCCATATTATCACTTATATGCATTCCCTTATCCTACCCCGAAAGATTGATTGGGACAAGCTATCGGCCTGTCATCAGAAAAAAGATGAGAGTGTGTCTGATTTTTTCCACTCTGTTTCAAAGTGTGTTTTTGGATTACAGTGGGCAGGACTTGTTGATTGAGGGTGGTATGGATTTGTTTTTTAGTAGATTTGTTTCAAATTTACTCCCCGAGATCGAGACTCGATTACAGGCTTCCGAGAGCACCTGGTCCACCTCTTCTCCTTCTGTTATCTTGAAAATGGCGCAGTACTATGAACACTGGGAAAATGAGGATAAGGAAAAGATGGAGAAAAAGCATAAGGATTTGAAGACGAAGGTGTTGTTGCAGCAGGCTTCTCGAGGGAATGGTAGATGATGTGGTCGTCCAGCCCGGCAACTTCCTTGTGCTAGCAGGAATACTATGCTGGTAGGGCAGAATCAGTGTGCATATTGTAAGGAGGAGGGACACTGGCACAGCGAGTGTCCGGTGCTTTTGCAAAAGGTGGCGGTTCCCAGAGGACGGGGTTCTTGTGCACGGGGTTGAGGAGATGGTGGCCAGGCCAAGGCTCAGACAGCTGAGACATCGCAGGGTCGTACTGATCAGAACTACTTTGACGACCCTCGGGGCAAACAGTACTATCATGATGACTATGATACGGATGAGGTGACCGGGATGGCTACAGCTAGGACAGCCAAGGACAGGGTGAGGTGCCAGTTTTGATACCTGTAGACCAGAGAGGTCTTTATGTTAGTGCGGACATGCATGGTTCGACTAAGGAGTTTTAGTGGATACAGGTGCGACAAACAGCTCTATTTCTCGTTCCTTGGTCCCTGGGGTGGCTCTGTCTGGCCATAATAATGTTTCGGTAGGATTTTCTAGGGTACTGGTTGTGAGCCCCATTTCCAAACCTCTTACGTTTACTATTGGTCCTTTTACTGTGGATTCCCCATTTTTGTTTATGTCTAATTGTGGAGAGAATTTAATGGGTCTGGATCTATTGTAGAAATTGCATGCCACAATATATTGCTGTCCGAAGAGTGTCTACATGACAATGGGTCTGAATGTTGTGTGTGCTACGCAGTGTCTGTTTAAAAATGCGCCTCTTCCGCTGAATTTAAGATATGCCACCAACACTGTGGTCAACGGGCGACATAAGATGTAGATTTGTTGCAGATATTGCCTGTTTTGATTCGTGTCAAGGAAGGTGCTATTTTACCCCGTATTCCTCAGTATAAGATACCGCTGGCAGGTGAGCGAGCTTTGATAACAATTGTGCAGGATTTGATTGAGAAAGGAGTGTTTGCGGAGACGTCTGCTAATGTCTGTAATAGCCCTATTCTTCCCATTCTCAAACGGACACCTTCGGGTCCCTCTGAGTATCACAAAGATGTTTATCGTTTTGTGATTGATTTGCGTGAAGTTACCAAAATAGTAATTCCCCCAGTGCATGGAAAAAAGCCCCCTCACCTAAAACCACGAGTTGCTTGAAAGACACTGCATACAGCAGGAATACGGCAGAGATATATACTGGACTGCAACTGAGTAAATCACGTCTGCATGATATATGGGACCATATCTGAGACTTCTTGGCTAAATCACCATATTAGGGACCACAAATATAGTGATATAACATTCAGGGTATCTACCATGGCCTCCATGTGTTTAAGCAATAATGTTGCGTTAGGTTGCCCGCTACTCTGTACTACTGACTTCCATAAAGACAGAGAATATATAATTGGTAATTGATCTAGCTACTAACGAACTACAATCCTAAATAGAGACCATCTCTATTGGGGACATCCCCTTTGTACCCATTTCACAATTTATGTATCTGTACCATTCAGGCCTTGCAAGGCCTAAATGTTTTTTATACAACTGCATCACCTTATGTTGTACTGCATATGCATCATCCTCATGCAGGATTGTTTATCTTGTTTGTTTGTTTCTTATTTGTTTCCTTTATTCTTGTTTATTTAAAAAATATATTTTTCTATACTTTTTACCACTAAATACCAACATGTTTAGTCCTGTATTTCAACTTTTTAAATTAAGATATGCCTGTTTGAAAATATACTTTTTCAAGCTAACTGCCCCAAAATAAACATGTAATATAACACAAAATAATGGGCAATATGTAATATGGCACTATATTACTATCTCATGTTTTTTGCGACAAGACCTGATTGACGTATTGTTTGTAAATGTCCTTGGAACTGTCAGAATCGGGGAGGCAGCTGTCTGGGTGGGTCCAGCTTTTTGAGGATAATTTCCCCTTTTTTCAGAGCAAAACAAGACTGGTGTACTGTACTCTGTGTTACTCTGTTTGGAGCTCTGTACCGTGACGGGGTACCGACGGACAGAGCGGGCCCCCTTCCCTGAGCTGTCGCCAGGTAGAGGTGAGGCGACTTATCCTACTTTTATGGATATTCCCAGTAATACCTGACATCTACTCACAGGATTATTGGTGTTGTATTATCTTCTTCTTATTATTTTTTCACTCAACTTGGCAGCAGCAATTGTAAAGTCATTCTGGTCCTGACGAAAGCCTAGATACATTATATTGATCATTGAAGGCTGAAACATGTTGACCTTTATTCACTAAGTAGTTTTAAATCAATACTACTTTTTGCACTGTTTTTTTAATTCTGCCAGTGAGAGCAAGCTATTAAAAATATTTTTTTGCAATCCTTAGGCAGTTTTATCTCACCACTAACCTTTTTTCTTTTGCGCTGCACCCTCATTACACCTATTGATCACATATGGGATTTTAGCATCCTAATCAGATAGTGACTATCTTGTTAAAACATCCCTGAGCTCCTTTCTCATAGTGAGGAAGTTGTAGCCCCCAGTAGGACTAGGTTTCCTACTGGGAGGAGAAACCCATATGATGAAGCATGTCACCTATGGTGAGTGAGGGTTTTCGTCCTTACAGGGATTATCCCCCATCTTTTGACGAGAGATTCTGAGAGACTTCAATCCTTCTATTCATCTACATACACTTTTTGATGCAGTAATAATTTGTGTGCTAGTCTAGACCCAAGGTTGTTTTGGTGTTATTATACTCTGTTTGGAGCAGCCATTCCAGAGCAAGTAACATGAGGGGAAGATTGTTAGCTATAGATGGCATTTCTCCATACTTTTATGGGTATAAGATACAGCAGACATAGACCATTTGTCTATTTTAATAGCCCCTCGAGCTTTGTCCTTGGTTTACTATAGACTCAACAGATGGCCAATTGTTGTTTCTATTTCACTAGCCAAGATTCTTCTGCAGTTCGCACGATCCAAGTGACATAGGTGTGGCCAGTGTTCTTTCTAGCTAGCATAGATTTTTCAATCCCACAAAGCCAGATCTGTCTTTTCACTCCAAGCCACAGGCAGCTACCTTGTCTTCCTCCCCAGGAGGAGGCATTTGAGGGGAAAGCCCAAGTCTGCCCCCTTTGCAACAGATGCAAAGAAGTCCCAACAACTTCCGCAGGACTCTGCCATTCTTTGCAACTCTTAGAGACTCAATAAGCTTCATTGTGGGGAAAGTTTTCTCTTCACTATTACAGAATATCACTTACAAATTAGCTTTCTCATTGGTTTGGAATGGCTTTGTTTTACAGATTAGCCTGCCATCTCTGTCCCAGTCAGTGTACATGTAACGTCTGCAGAAGGAAGAGAGACTCCACTTTTTTCATAGAAGTAGAGATGCACATTAATTTTGTGCCCAAAATATTCTAATGAAAAGAATACTGAGTTACAGAAAATTTGAGATTAAGAATATCACATTTTTAAGTGTTTAATATTGTTTTTAAATATAGATATAATATCAATTGTGTAGAGCTTTGCAAAGTTTTAAGATATTGAGTTAATGAGTTTTTAAAATAATTATTAGAGGATTGTTGAGTTTTACGGGAGTATACTGGGAATGCCTTTGTAGTATATATTCTTATTTTGTTATGCGTTTTTACATTTTGTTAAATGTAATTACTTAATTAGATGATCAATTAGTTACATAATGTAATTGTTTCTTTTTTAGTTATTTTTTAATTGGTAAATTAGATCATCAGTTATGTAACATACTTCATTGTATTTTTTACTACTTGTAAATTGCTAATTGTTTTCATTTTAATTAGATAATTATGTTAATTATGTAAATTATGTAGTTGTTTAAACTAACTGATTTATTTTTTATAGTTTCTTTTTGGAGTGATTTAAAAAAAAAAGATTTAGTTTCATTTGACATTCTTTGTGGGGTATTGGAATTATAGGGGAGTAGGGTAGTAAGTGTTTTTACTAAATATTGTTTTAGTGGGTCTAGTTGGTAAATAATATTTGAATTGGTTATGAATACTAGGTTGTTTATACAAATTAATCTTTTTTGTTAAAATGTATATGAATATTTTAAATTTCTTTATTGGAAAAAATGCAATCCTATAACACAGTATACTTAAATTAGCAAGTTTCCATGTATTACTCAGTTGACTGCATAGGTTTACACAAGTGTGGCATTAGCCTGATCGCGGTGTCATAGTTCTGTAATCCTAACAATTATGAGCATAGATGTGTCTTGCTAAAAACCATTAGCTGCAACAAAAAACAAAGGTAAAGATTGGTTTAAAGCAAAAGGGATCAACTAAGAAGAGGGGGGTAGGGGGGTCATTCCAAGCAGAAGGCCACTGGGTTCCCTGTCTGGGGTTAAGGAGTGGACATTGGGCTACCTACATTGTTATTCTGAATGATCTCCTGTGAAGTGTCACAGTCTTGGGCTAATGTGACATCTTTAAACAGTTGAAGGGCTCGGAGCTTAGGCGGAATAAAGCATGTGTGTTCCAACTTAGAGAAGTAGTCTAGTAGAGGCTGCCAAGTGTGTGTAAATTTAGGTACATTGTGTGTCACCTGGGCTGTAAGGAGTTGCATCGCCATAGTGTGCAAAAGAAGTGTGTACCACCTGGCAATGCGGGGTGCAACTGGTTTCTTCCAATAAAGGGCTATGAGTTGCTTGGCAGCTCCGAGCATGTGCAATATAAGCCGCCAGCCAGCATTGGAAATGGCCAGGAGCGTTAGGGTAGTCATAGTGGGGGAGCGTCTGGTATGGGGAAGCCAATAGCATCTTTAATATGGCTCAAGACTTCTTTCCAGTAGAGTGTAAGCGACGGGCATGTCCACGAAGTATGTAGAAAGTACCCCACCGCAGATTGGCATCACCAGCAATTAGGTGGCTATATGGGGAACATCTTATGTAAACGCTGTGGGGTTAATACCATTGTGTCATGAGTTTGTAAGCTGTTTCTCGCTGGGGTATGCTTTTTAATATTTTTGTGATGTCACGCCATAGTTGGTCCCACTGGTTCGAGGTGACCCCTTCTGCAGTGTCTGCCTGCCATTGCAGTTGATAAGTATGGGGTTTGATCGGGGTAGAATGCTGTAGTACTTGATATGTGCTGGAGATCAAGCCCCGCGAGTCGTCATATAAACGCACTAGTGTTTCAAAGAAAGTGAGGGGCAGAGTTGCTCTTTGAGTATTTAATAGTGTGTGTAACCAATGTCGAATCTGATAGTATTGTAGCCTAGACTCCAAAGGTAAATTGTAGTTTCTTTTGCATTGGTCAAAGTTTTTAAAACTATATCCCTCAAAGAGGCACTCCCCCTCCCCCATGCTGAGAACGATTGTGGTTGTAAGGCTGTGGGTAGGTCAGGGTTAGGCGCCAACGGGAAAGAGGTGAGGAGCCTGTGGATTGCAACCTTATCCCAGATATCTAGTACTGTTTTGTGGGCATAGCTATGTAGGCACTGTGAGGCCTGGCACTCCGTGGAAGCCAAGCTAAGTCCCAAAGCGGCCTGTAGGCCATTGCCCGATCCGTGTGGAACCAGTGCTTCTCGCTTACATGGACCACCCATTCCGTAATGTATCAGAGGTGTGATGCCCAGTAATATTCTAGGAGGTTCGAACATGCCAGTCCCCCCTATCTCAAGGTAGCATGAGTAGTTTGTTTGGGAATCTCGGCCGTCTACCTACCCTTATGAAAGCAGTGAGGTCCCGTTGTAAGCGTTGTATATCGGTTTGCGGTATCGGGGTGGGCAGTGTTTGAAATAGGTATAATATCATCGGGAGGATGGACATCTTAATTGCCTTTAGACATCCGAGCCACAAAATCGGAAGTGATTTCCAAGTGTCTTCCTACACTCAGGCCAGTTTGCTTGAGTCCACGTGGATAGGGAGGGGGTCAGGTCCAGCCCAAGGTAGCGAATCGATTGCGAGGCCCATTGGAAAGGGGTAAGGGATTGCAGTTCCGGAATGTCTTTGCTAGGGATTGTCAGATTTAACTCCCGTGACTTGGCCAGATTGATTTTGAGTCTCAAGGCTGCCTCAAATGATTTTAGAATTGATATCAATGCCGGTAGAGAGGACCTAGGAGACGTCAATGTGAGTAAGGGATCATCTGCAAACAATGCTGACTTATTCTCTGAGCCCCCAAAGGGAATGACCCTGATATCTCCTGATTGATGGATGGCAATTGCTAGGGGCTCAATCACAAGGGCGAGAGTGGGCAACCCTGCATGGTGCCTCTGCGTATGGGAATTGGTTGAGTGACTTGGCCATTGACTCTCAAATGTGCCTGTGGGGCGGCGTATGATGCCATGATTCGGGAGATCATTGTGGGTTCAAGCCTAATTTTCTGAAGGACTGCCCGGAGAAATACCCATTCTATGCGGTCAAATGCTTTTTCAGCATCAAGGGATAGTAAGCAGGCAGGGATTTCCCAACAGTGGGCTTTTTCCACTAGGTGGGCTATCCGGCGTACGTTGTCCGCCCCTTGCCGTTGGCGAAAGAACCCAACCTGATCGATGTCAATCAGGCCTAGCAGGTAAGGTTGTAAGCGGTAGGCCAATATTTTTTTATACATTTTGCGTCTGTGTTGAGCGCAATAGGGTGGTACGACGAGCATAGTGTATGGTCTTTACCTGGCTTGGGAATGAGGGCTACTTCAGCCATTGACATTGTAGGGGTGAGTCCTGTACTGTCTCTGACTGAGTTAAAAAGTCGCAGTAAATAGTCCTGCATTTGTGGTAAAAACATGCTGTAAAAGGGAACCCGGAGTCCATCCGGACCTGGAGATTTGCTGACTGGTAGGTCCTTTAATTCCCTTTGGAGCTCAGCTAGTGTGATTGGCGTTTCAAGGAGCTGTGAGTGTTGTTCACCCAAGGGGGTCCACGGGCAGGTCAAGAGAAGAGAGAGAGCCTCATCCGAGTGGAGGGCCCTGCGTCGTATAGAGCAGTGTGAAATGCGCGCAGTTAGTCTCGCTCTGTTGTGGACCAGGTGCCCTCTATGTTTTTAACCTTTGCAATGTGAGCCCTTGCCTCCCGCCGCTGCAATCTATGAGCTACAACTGACCCTACTTTGTCCCCTCCCTCAATATTTCTGTTTTAATGTCAATAGTGCTGGCTCTGACCTGTTCGTCCTATGTGTCCTCAGTTGACCCCGGAGCATGGTGAGGCGCCGTTTATGAGTTCTAGAGGGTGCCGAGTGGTCTAATCTTGCCAGGGCTTTAATGTCTCTGGCCAGCTCCATTTCGACTAATCGGGCCTCGCGATTGCGCTCTATCGTGATGGATGTGATAACACCTCTAGTTGTCGCCTTAAAGGTGTCCCAGAGGACAGAGCAGGGGGTATCAGGGAGGTCATTGGTTGTGAAATAGGCCGAAATCTATTTCCGTATGTCCGCTAAATCTACTGGATTGCGCAGAACGTGGGGGCTAATCGCCATCGGGGTCTAGGGCAGGCCACGTTGGCATGCCGTTGCAGCACTACTTCTAGGTGGGCAAGGTCGGAAATAGAGATAACCGAAATGCAGGCAGACTCCAGATCCCGTATAAGAATGTGGGAAAGGAAAAAGTCATCATGCGGTAGTATGAGCAGTGCACATGTGAGTAATAAGAGTAGTCACGAGTATCTGGGAATTGGTAGCGCTAGGCATCCATAAGGCCCAAGTCAGTGAGTGTCAGTTTCAGCGCTGCAGTCATTACCCCAGTGCCCTAAAAGGAGTTAGAGCTACGGTCCAGGTCGGGGTCCTAAACCAGGTTAAAGTCTCTCCGGGAATTAGTTGGTTTCCTTCCTGTGCCATCTAGTCTTTCAGTAGGTTCCTGATAGAAAGGTCTTGTGCTTGGTTAGGTGTATATATGTTGAGTAAAATGAGAGGCCGTGCCCTGTAATGGATTTCAACTTTTATGAACCGGCCCTCCTTTTTCCTCACCACCCTCGGTTTCCCGCAGCATATCCCAGCCTTACATTGGATTGCAACTCCAGCAATCTTGGTCGGGGAAGAAGCCCAATATTATGTCGGGTATTTAGGGTGGGCCATGCTGTGTATGTCTGATTGCAGGAGATGGGTCTCCTGTAAATATCCAGATCCTGTATGAGTAAGTAGCCCCATGCCTGGCTCCGTTTGTTGGGTGCATTGAGGCCTTTCACATTAAGCGAAGGGATTTTCACACAAGAGGTAATACTCATTGTCAGTGATGAGAGAAACTGCTAGAAGAATGAGGCTGGCCCATGGAAGGATTCCCCCGCTAGTCGGCCACCGCCCCCTAGGGACCACCCTCAATGTATGCGGACTGTGAGAGCCATACTGTTTATAGAAAAAGTGAGGTGGGATTGGCCCAATGGGGCAGTGGCCAAAGCCAGTTGCAACAGACAAAAGCCATGCTAGACTCAATGTGGGACCCGCATCCGATGAATAGGGGCCCTATCTAGATTTATCTTCCATCCCCACCCCCATGAGATTGATTGGGAAAAAGGTAGGAAAATAGAAGGAAACCGTCAACAATAGGAGGCCAACAGGGCCAACAAATTCCAATCCAATTTAGGAATAGTGCCTCAGCCAAAGCACAGGCCATTTCAGAGATGTCACTCTCCAAAGGGTAGGATTGATTGGGGTGGGCTGAAATGAAAAAGGAGAAAGCAGCTGTCTATGTTCGTGTACCCCGTCCCCTGCTGCCAGCCCACGTCAGGACAAGAAAGGGTCCTCCCCATTATGTCTTATTTCATGTTAACCACGAGGTACCAAGTATGGACAATGCCAACATCAATGATGTGTGACAACATTTGGGTACTCCCATCATCTGGGTAGTCTTTCCTAGGTTTGCAGATATAAAGTGCCCCTCTTCCAGTCATAAAACATATATGCTAGTGTTATACTTATTTCAGAGGGGCAGTCTGAGCAAGTAAGCATTCTGTGAGTTCGACCAGTCTGGGGGAGTAGATAATATCATTCAGAGGTTGCCTGGGAGAGGGTGGGCAAGTGCCCGGAGCTCATGGACCGGAGGTGTTGTATGATATCTTGCTTGGCTTGGGAGGAGGATTGCTCCCCACCTCGGCCTCCATGTCGCGGCCTGGGTACCGTTGTCCATACTGGGCAGATAGGTTCCTTGGATGATAAAGATGGAGGGGTGGGGCTTGCCTCACGGGAAAATAATGGAAGTTGTAGGAGCTGTTTGGCCTCCCGTAGGGAGTGCAACACTCGACGCCTGCCCTCCCATGTAAAAATCAAGGCAAACGGATGGCCCCATTGATATTTAATGTCCAGTTCCTGCAGTTTGTCTGTAACTGGTTTGAAGTCTACGGCACTGCAGTCTTACCGGAGCAATATCCTGATATAGCTGTATAGTGTATTCCTTATAGGTCAGCTCTGCCTTGTTATGTGCAGCCTTCAAAATAGCTTCCTTCTCGCGGATGCTGGGAGGGGCAGCAACGGATCAGCATAACACTGAGTAAAGGGTCCCGGGAGTCCGCTTGTCAGGAGGATACCAGGCTAAATAGATGGTGTAAAAACACAGAAGCCTCGGGGGCGTTTCTTATAATGGGGACTGCAACGATGCTGGTGGGCGGTGTGGTGAAGGGGGCAGGGAAATGGACGAACTGGTAATGGTAGACATTGGCACATTGTCAAGATATCTGTTATGCTCGCTGTCTTTGTTATCAATAAAAAGTGTTTTAAAAAAAAAATAGCTTCCTTCTCGGTGAAAAGTGTACCCTTGTGAGGATGTCTGGGACTAGGTCAGGGCGTCTAAGGGCTGTGGCTACTCGTGGGCCTTGTCAAGGAGGGAGGTGTTGTCATCACCTCTGATCTCGCGGAGGATGTCCGCAATGAAACACATGATGTCTGATCCCTCCGCACCTCTAGGGACGCCTCTGATCCAGAGGTTGTTTCGTCTTCTTCTGTTTTCCAAATCCTCCTGTTTGATCTGAAGATCAATATGCTGGTCTTGTAAGGCAGCCATTCTTTTCCAGAGGTTTTCTTGTTCTTCCGTCCGCGTGTCCTCTTTGCGCTCCAGGTAATAACCATTCGCTCCCCTGTCTCTGTGATATCTCTCTTCAGGTCTTTAAGGCAGGTCTTAAATTCAGCTTTAAGAGAGCCAATTTTGGATTTAATTTCTTGGAGGAAGGTGTTCATGTAAGCCAGTGTGAGCGGGATGGCTGGCACCTCCGGTGGAGATTCCATGAGGGCGGGGATTGGAGGACCAGACTTGAGCCACAAGGAGGCGACCGGATAATCTCTGTGCAGGCTGGGCGTAGATTCTTTGCCTGCCTTGGTGCGCAGCATTTTCCGGGTAGAACACCCCCTTTTAGGGTGTAACAGCCAAAATTGCGGACTCCAGGAGCCTTAGCCTTTGTCCCCCAGGCTACTTGTGACCAACAATGGGCACAGCTCTTCCAACAGGATCCGATCCTTGACAAAGCTACAGCCAAATGGGTGACATTACCACCCAAAGCACAGTATTGTGTGTCAGTTGTAAAGAAACAGTCACATCCCTGACTGAGGCAGAGGGCCTCACAAGTATTGCATAGGTTGATGTATTGGGTGGCAATATTAAAACCAGTAGCTATAGGTTAACGAGCTGCCGAGTTGCCTGGAGAGGCGGTGTGTTTGCTAGAGTTCCTATTACCGGTGGCTAGTCAGAGGCTCAGCTAGGTATCGGGGGATTCACAGCTGACGTCACAATTATGTTATACCGAAGTCCAGGGGATTCATAGTGTGCTAGATCCCAACGCAGCCCCCTGCGATGTTCCCAGAGCCTCAGGAGAAGCTGAGTCCCAGTCTCATAGGGCCAGTTCCCTATATGCCCCAGATGCGCAATAGTCGGTTCCGCTCCCGGTCAGCTATAACAAAGGCCCCCAGGTTGGAGACCCATCTCGGTACAGCAGCCCCCAGGGCCGTCTGTGGTGCGCGGAGAAGTGGTAGGCCCCAGAGTAACTTTCGGAGCATCGCAGGCTGCTCCGGATCTCTGTGCTCGCTCCTTTCTCTCTGGCTCCTCTGCATGGTCGGACACTTCGCACCCTCCAGCCCAGGCACAGTGCCTCTCATGCATAGATAGGGAGCTTCTCGACGCCCTACCCACAGTAGGGGTATGGCCGTGCTCAGCCCGCCCCCACCAGCAGACAGGAATGAGTTGATCAAGAGCCTGCCAGGGCAAGAAACCTCTGGGATCACATCAAGCACGGGAGCTCCGCTACTGATCTCGAGATGGCGGACGCCGTCTGATGGGGAGCTCTGCCTCTCAGGATCATAGCGGTCCCCAGAGGCTAGGCAGCCGGCGGTGAACCCCCAGGTCACTCACTGTCCCCTGGAATGCATAGGTGGTCTCCGGTGTCCCGATGCTGCAGGATTGGCTTTGTCAGGCTGAAGGCGCTCAGAGACTCCACAAGGCACGTCTCACTCCATGCGCTGCTAAGCCACGCCCCACTATATATGAATGCTGTGGTCCACTCTGAAAGATATTGGTCTCCCACCGTACCTACTTAACACTCTGATCCGACTGCACCACAATACCTTTGCCAAGGTTAGGTGGAATCTGGATGGAAGTCTCTCCAAGGATATAAGGATAAATAAAGGTGTTCGACAAGGCTGTCTTCTGGCCCCAACATTGTTCACTCTTTTTATTAATGGGTTGATAGGGGAGTTGTTTAATTGTGGTGGTGATCCTCCGAAATTAGCAGGCAGTGTATTGCCCGTCTGCTTTTTACGGATGATACCCTACTCATTGCCAGGACACATATTGGGATTCAGAACCTCCTGAACAAATTTGACAAAGCCTGCAAAGTCAAAAATTGCTCAAAGACCAAATATATGACATTTAATCCATACAATTCACACAAAGGTAAAATAATGCTACAAAGTCAGGCCCTGGAGCAGGTAAGGGCAGTCGACTACCTAGGTGTACGTATCAGTGATAAGCTGGCTTGGGCACCACAAATTGAAAACAGCACCTTGGCCCTCCAACATGCCGATTGTGCTATAGTGCGAAGGGCTAGAGCTTCCCCGTTCCGGCCACTCTCCCCCTTTCTAGAACTCCATAGGGCAAAAGGTTTAGGTGCAGCCCTTTATGGGGTGGAGTTATGGGGGCTGGAAAATTTGAAAGATATGGTCCTTGCCAAAAATAAATTTATTGGAGCAACACTGAACCTGCCTGTAAATTCTCCCCTCCTGCCACTTAGACTCGATCTTAGCCTTAGACCTATCAGCCATTTTGCTATTCTTAGGGCACTCCTCTTCTGGGTTAGGATTTGGACTAGTTACACTCAGGCCCCACTCAGGAAGGCCCTGGCAGAATTAATTACTCTGCAAAGACAAACAGGTCGCATTAAATGGCTTAATAGGATTAAGGATTGGTTTCTAAGGCTAGGATTAGGGCCCTTATGGGAGGACCCGGGGTCCATTAGAAATCAATGGTTCCTCTACTTAAAAAAGGTTCTGGAAGTACATAGATTGTCAAAGTTTAGAAAGTCACACGCATGGCATTTTAACCTCTAGTTTTCTTGATTTTAAAGGATATGTTGGTTTTGAGCCGTTTATGGATGTCATTGAACCACCCCAGACAAGAGCCTTATATATCCAATTTAGGTATGGTTCATTGCCTCTAAATTCAAGAAGTATCTGGGAAAACGCATCCATATTGCCAGTATGTCCAACTTGTCAAGATTCCCCTGAGACCCTTATACATTTTTTATTCTTTTGCCCGTCTTATGTTGATCATTGGAAAAAATTGACTTTGCCTGTATGTCGCTCCTTAAGCTTCACACGCCCAAATGATGCACTAAGTATTTTTGTGTCTGACTCCACTAGTTGGTTGGTCTTTGCAATTTCAAGATACTTATTGTTTGCTTGGTGGAAAAGATCCAAACTAATCAAAAATGCATCCGTGATCAACTTACAACCTTAACAAACGATCTTTATTGAATTGTCCTATGAATTGTTTTTAATATGGCAAAATATTCACTGTTTTAAAAAAAAGCTATAATGCTGCTATCTATGTTACAGGTGCTTTAAATCGTTTTAATTTTAAAAATGATGTATTGTACTGTAATTTTAATTGTTTTACTCATATGATGTGTTTTGATTTTACAATGCAAATGATCATACATTTGATCGAAATAAAATATATATATATATGAATATTTTAATAAATATTTTTTATATTTTTAATGTTGTGATTTATTATATCATAATAATTATGTATGTTTTCTAACGTTTTCCCTATTGTTTCCTAGGTTCTACTGGAAATATTAAATCTGACCCCTCCAAAGTCCATGCCTTTCCCTTATGTTGATTAGGTTAGAGTGGAATAGTAAATCTGACCCCTCCAAAGTTCAGTACTTTCACCAGTGTTGCTTAGGTGGGAGTGGAAATGGAAAATATGCCCCCACCGCCCTTACAAAGTCCAGCACTTTCCCTATTTTTGCTTAGTCCAACGCTTTTCCTACTGTTTCTTAGGTGGGGGAAGGAATAGTAAATCTGACTCCTCCAAAGTCCAGTGCTTTCACCAATGTCGCTTAAGCAGTAAATCTGTAGCCCCCACCTCTGTTCCAAAGCCAGCACTTTCCTTACTTTTGTTTAGATTAGATGGAGAAGAGTAGCTGTAACTCCTCCAAAGTACAATGCTTTCCCTACTATTTGTACAAAGAAGGAAGGTGCACCAGGAAGTAATCAATACGTTTTCAGTCTATTAAAAAAATATATTCTTTATTGTAGCTGTAGTGTTTAAATTGGTCATCAGCCAACGCGTTTCGTTCCAGAAGGAACTTCATCAGGGCTGAAAAAATACACAGATAAAAGACGAAACTAAGTAACACATAGTACATACTACAACAATAAAGATTACTTCTCCAACAGGCCACACGGTGCTGTTCAATCTCCCGGGACACATACTATTCAAGATATTAGGGATATACATTGTTTGCTGACACTTGATAGTGAGGAATATAAAGATATGCCCTCTCTAATTAGGGATCTTGATATCTCCCATAATCAGGGTGTTGATAGTGGTCTTCGACCCAAGTCAAAATTTATACCAACACATACTTATCATCAAAATATTGATACCTTTTATAAAAAGGTTACAGAAGAACTATATGACCTTGAGAACCCTAACAAATTTACTACTAGGGTCTCACATAACATTACGGCTTCACAGAGAATGGCGCTCATGAGGCTGAAGAAGGACCACACTATCGTCATTAGAGAAGCCAACAAAGGTGGAAATATTGTTGTGATGAATCATACAGATTACTTGCAAGAAATAATGAGACAATTGAATTACAACCTTTATTATCGGGAAATCCGGCACAATCCTATCCCGACTATTACAACCATGATTAATGAAAAACTATTGGATTGGAAAGAAGTTGGTCTCTTGACAGAAGATGAGTGTAGATACCTGTGGGTGGACTGCCCGACCTTTCCGTGTATCTATATTCTACCTAAGGTACACAAGGGCGGACAGTTCCCCCTGGGTAGACCTATCATCTCCGGGGTGGGATCACCCACAGAGAAATTGTCTCAATATGTAGACTTGCGGTTGCAGAAACACGTCCCTAACTTACAATCTTATGTTAGGGACAGCAGAGATATCCTGATGAAATTTAAGGACTTCGAGTGGTCAGAGGACTTTATTTCTGATGGATACATCTGCCAGTGGATTCCTCACCTTGTGAATATCCCCTGCGCCAGCAGCATTCGGAAACTTTTGTAGCAGTCCACGCTGATGGGGTCGAAGACGACGTCACAGAGACACGGCTCCGCTCGCGACTCCGCTGATGTCACCGGCTCCATAAGAAGACCTCGTCGGCGTGATGACGTCAGTTCCCTTTTTTCCGCGCCGTCGACGCCAACGGATTTCGGGAATCGTTGCTAGTAGCTTTACTGATACTTTGTGTATTCTTCTGAATTTCATCTGTTTCTCTTCGAGAAGATGTCGACAAAGAAGTCGGGTTTCAAGCCCTGTCGGGAATGTGGCAAACACATGTCAATTACAGACCCACATGAAGACTGTGTCTGGTGTCTCTCATCCGACCACGATGTGGATGGTTGCTCTTGCTGCCGCAAGATGAGCTCCAAAGCTCTAAAAGAAAGGGAGGCGAAGCTTTTCATCTCTAGGATGAAAAAAGAAAAGAGAGGAAGAAGAAAGTCCAGGTCGAGGTCGAGGTCGGCGTCCAAGTCGACTTCGGGGCATGCTTTGCGAAGCAAGAAGCATAAGAAGAAGAGGAGGCATTCTTCTCATCATCACTCCGATAAGAGTTCGGCTCCGAAGTCGAAGTCGCCGGCTCGACGCCGGAGGGAATCCGTGTCTCCTTCTCCAGTCCCGACTTCACCTCCAGTTCCATCTTCTCCAGTGGCTTCGCTGGCTCCGGCTTCATCTCCGGTTCCGGTGCTATTCCCGACGCCGGTTCCATCTCCGGCTCCGGCTTCATCTCCGGTTCCGTCTCCGGCCCCGGTTGAGGATCTTCCAGTCCCGGGTGAGCCTGCGACGCCGTTTGTTCCACCGTCGGCGCCGGCAGGCCCGAATCCGGTGATACCTGACCAGTACCCTGCATTCCCTGGACCAGGTCAGGACCCCTCCCATTATCTAAATGCCATGTACGGGGTGTTTTCGAGGGCCATGTACACCACTGGTGCACCTGCAGGTCCGATTGGTCCAATGGCTTTTAATTTGGGAGTGCCGCAGGTCTATTCTCAAGCTCCATTCATGGCGTTCTTTTCGGCGACGCCGTCTTGGCATCTACCGGCGCCGAGGACGTCGACGCCGCTTCTCTCTTCACCGGCGCCGGCCCGACCTCGTTCGACGCCGGCTGCTCCAGCGGATCCACGTTCGACGCCGGTGCCGGCGCCGTCGGATTCGAACACAGCGCCGCCGACGCCGCTGGTGCGGATTCGATCCAGAAGGGAAGCGCAGAGAGTGGTGGCTGAAAGGAGGTATCTTTTGGAAGAAGCTGAAGAGGGAGAGCTGGTTGAGTCTGATGAGGTGTTTGAGGAGCTAAAGGAGGCTAGTGGGCTGGATTTGTCTCCTGAGTGGGAAATCACTCCACCATCAGATGAGCCCTCAAAGGATGCAGCGCCGTATCATGCGGTCATCAGGAAGGCTGCGGAGCTGCTAGACCTCCAGTTACCAACCACGGAATTCAGGTCTAATATTCTTACTGAGGTGCTGCATTCGCCTACTGCAGTCTCGGATCCTTTGTTGCCCTTTAATGAGGCCATTATTGACCCTGTATTAGAGGTATGGCGTAAACCTTTTTCAGCTCCCGCGGTCTCTAGGACAGTCGCAAGGAGGTATAGGGCGGCTCCAGGGGATCCTGAGTTTTTAACATCGCACCCATCGCCTGAGAGCCTGGTGGTTCAGGCTGCTTGTTCGGGAAAATCCAAGGGTGCCTTCCCTCAGGTTCCAGTGGACAGAGAGGCCAAAAAGATAGACCAGTCGGCCAAAAAGGTCTTTTCATCGGCCAGCATGGCCCTAAAGTCGACGAACGCAACTTGTCTGTTGGGGCGCTATATCCATGCGCTTATGGACTCAGCGAGAAAATTGGCACCAAAGTTGTCGGAGGAGGATAGGGCCGGCTTCAATGAAGTTCTGACTGATGCCCAGGCAGCTGCACGCCAAGTAATTCAAAGTGGACTGGACACAGCGGACTCAGTTGCCAGAGTCATGGGGTCTTCTGTCGCCACCAGGAGGGGTGCGTGGCTAAAGTCCTCTGAATTCTCCCCGGATGTTCAGTCGACTTTGTTGGACCTGCCATTTGATGGGTCTGGTTTGTTCGGTAAGAAGGCGGATGCTGCTCTCAAACGCTTCAAGGAGAGCAAGGCTACGGCTAGGTCGTTGGGTCTTCAATCCCAGCCAAGGGGATCTTTCAAGAGATATAGAGGCTTCGGAAGGGAGACTTTTTGCTCTTACAGACAGACCCAGCAACAGCAGCAGCAACAACAGCAAGGTTCTTTGTCCAAAGGATACAGAGGAAGAATCAGGGGTCGCTCACGTGGCCGTCAACTCTCCTCCTCTTCTTCCTCCTCCTCTGCCCCTTCCACCACCGCAAAGCAGCCCTAGATCCGAAATTCTGGATCATGCTGGTCCTGTGGGGGGCCGGCTTACCCATTTTCTACAAGATTGGGAATCTGTAACTACAGATCTCTGGGTTCTGGATCTTGTAGAAAATGGGTACGCCCTTCCCTTTCGGGAATTCCCTCCAAATTACCCTCCTTGTCAAGGGGCTTGCTCGGAGGACCACCGTCTCCTCCTGCAGGAGGATGTCCTGAAGTTGTTTCAGAAAGGTGCGATAGAGGTGAGAGCAGGAGAGGGGTCAGGGATGCTACTCCCGGTATTTCCTGATTCCGAAAAAGGACGGCAGATTGCGTCCGATATTGGACCTCAGAATCTTGAATCTGTTTCTAAAACAAGAAAAGTTCAAGATGCTCACCCTTGCTCAGGTTCTTCAAGCGCTGAATCGGGAGGACTGGATGGTGTCGATCGACTTGCAGGATGCGTACTTTCACATCCCCATCCTGAAGTCGCACAGGAAGTATCTCCGGTTTACGGTAGGATCGCAACATTATCAGTTTGCGGTCCTTCCGTTTGGTCTTACTACTGCACCCCGAGTCTTCACGAAGGTGATGGCAGTGGTGGCAGCTCATCTCAGAAGGTCAGGGATCTCGGTTTTCCCCTATCTGGACGACTGGCTGATAAAGGCGGAGTGGCCAGAGAAGGTGCTGCATCATCTGCGGGATACAACTCAGCTGTTGTACAAATTGGGTTTTTCGATAAACGTGCCCAAATCTCACCTGGTGCCCTCTCAGCGCAACCTGTTCATAGGTGCGGTACTGGACACTACTGTGTGTCGAGCATTCCCTCCTCCTCAAAGGATTCTCGACATACAGGAAATTATTCCTTTGTTTTACAATAGGGCGGTCGTTCCAGTTCTGAAAGCCCTTCGCCTGCTCGGTCTGTTTGCTTCCTCCATTCTGTTGGTCAACCATGCACGCTGGCACATGAGGGCGCTCCAGTGGTGCCTCCGCAGGCAGTGGTATCAGCACAAGGGAGATCTCAGGGAGTCTGTGAGGATCTCCAGAGAAGCTGCGGCGGATCTGTCTTGGTGGAGCGTGGAGGGCAATCTGTCTCAAGGAAAGCCCTTCCATCTACCTCCATCGGTGGCCACAGTGATTACGGATGCATCCACTTTAGGGTGGGGTGCACATCTGGGGGATCTGGAGATCAAGGGTCTTTGGTCTCCAGAGGAAAGGTTGCTTTCACATCAACCTTCTGGAATTTCGGGGGCGATACGTTTGGCACTCAAGGCCTTCCTCCGTTCCCTTTGCGGTCAGTCTGTTCAAGTCCTGACGGACAACACTACCGCAATGTGGTATATCAACAAACAGGGAGGAGTGGGGTCTCTTTGTCTTTGCAGAGAGGCCCTGCGTCTATGGTCCTGGGCTCGGGACCATCAGATTTGTCTGATGGCAAATCATCTGGCCGGGGTTCTAAACGTGCGTGCGGACAGTCTCAGTCGGCAGTTCTCCGCCGACCACGAGTGGAGGCTTCATCCGGAGGTGGTTCGTCACGTCTTCCGGACGTGGGGGACTCCTCGGGTGGACCTGTTCGCCACCCGTGAGAACGCGCACTGCCCGTCATTTTGCAGTCTCCAGTTTCCGATGCAGGGAGCGTTGGGGGACGCGTTTCAGTTGAGTTGGGGCTCACGACTCCTTTACGCGTTTCCTCCCATACCCTTGATTCCTCGGGTTCTGAGGAAGATTCGCCAAGACCGGGCCCAAGTTATATTGATCGCCCGGGATTGGCCAAGAAGGGTGTGGTATTCAGATCTTCTCCACCTCTCCTCGTGCCCTCTGCTCCGTCTCCCTCTGAGGGCAGACCTCCTCTCGCAGTCGGAGGGGCAGGTTCTACACCCCCACCTCCAGAGCTTACACCTTCATGCCTGGAGATTGAACGGGGCAACCTGAATTCTTTTTCTCTCCCACCTGATGTGGTAGATGTAATTTTGTCTGCCAGACGTCATTCCACCAAATCTATATATTCCTATAGGTGGTCTAAATTTGTACTTTGGTGTGGAGAGAAGTCAATTGATCCTTTAAATCCGCCTGTCTAACATTCTACAGTTTGCCCTTTCTCTTGCCCAGCAAGGTTTTGCTGTGGCTACTGTAAAGGGATACTTATCGGCTTTGTCGGCTTTCCTTTGCTTGCCGGACCAGCCGTCATTGTTCAAATCGCCTATTGTGCTTAGATTTCTCAAGGGCCTTACAAACAGGTTTCCTCCTACTCCCTTTATTGTGCCTCAATGGGACTTAAACCTTGTCTTGACTTATCTTATGGGTTCTCCCTTCGAGCCCTTACACAAGTGTCCCTTGAGGCTGTTGTCCTTTAAGACGGTTTTCCTCATTGCAATCACCTCGGCAAGGAGGGTAAGTGAGCTTCAAGCTCTTAGTTCAAAACCCCCGTTTTTGACCATTCATGCTGAAAGAATGGTACTCAGGACCAGGGTTGCATTTTTGCCTAAGGTGGTAACTCCCTTCCATCTGGGGCAATCCATTACCCTTCCTTCCTTCTATCCTCACCCTCACCCTTCCAAGGATGAGGAGAGACTTCATCGCTTGGACCCTAAGAGGGCGGTGAGCTTCTACCTGGACAGGACAAAGGACTTCAGAGTTGATGACCAGCTCTTCGTGGGTTTTGTTGGCTGCAGGAAAGGTCGAGCGGTGCACAAGCGCACCCTTTCCAGGTGGATTGTCTTGTGCATCAAGATATGCTACTCTTTGGCTGGTAAGGAACCTCCAGAGGGTTTAAGATCTCGTTCCACTAGAGCAAAGTCTTCCACTTCTGCTTTGTCTAGGGGTGTTCCTGTGGAGGACATTTGTAGGGCGGCAACTTGGGCCAGCCTCCACACCTTCGCAAAACATTATTGCTTGGACACCGAGGTGAGGAAGGACGGACATTTTGCTCGTTCCGTTCTTCAGGACTTTTTGGTTTAGAAGGGTGGACACCCTCCTCCAGGAGTGGGGACTGCTGTGGGAATCTATTCACAAGGTGAGGAATCCACTGGCAGATGTATCCATCGGAAGAACAAGTTACTTACCTTCGGTAACGCTTTTTCTGGTGGATACAGTATCTGCCTGTGGATTCCTCACTGACCCACCCGCCTCCCCGTTGTCCATCCTTCTATACCTGCAATTCTATTATTGGTATTTCAAAATGTATTTTGTTACTGTCAAAGGCAGTGTGTTATTTCTTTTGCCTTTCTACTTATTCTCCACACTGTGTGTGTTGATTTGCATATTGTGTACTGTGTATGCTGTGTAAATATATTGCTGTCAGTCCGTCCGTGTGCCTCGAAGGCACGGAAAAAAGGGGCGGAACTGACGTCATCATGCCGACTAGGTCTTCTTATGGAGCCGGTGACATCAGCGGAGTCGCGAGCGGAGCCGTGTCTCTGTGACGTCGTCTTCGACCCCATCGGCGTGGACTGCTACAAAAGTTTCCGAACGTTGCTGGCGCAGGGGATATTCACAAGGTGAGGAATCCACAGGCAGATACTGTATCCACCAGAAAAAGCGTTACCGAAGGTAAGTAACTTGTTCTTCTGGTGGATACAGTATCTGCCTGTGGATTCCTCACTGACCCACCCGCCTCCCCGTTGTCCATCCTTCTATACCTGCAATTCTATTAATGGTATTTCAAAATGTGTTTTGTTACTGTCAAAGGCATTGTGTTATTTCTTTTGCCTTTCTACTTATGCTCCACACTGAGTGTGTTGCTTTATATATTATGTACTGTGAATACTGTGTATATATTGCTGTCAGTCCGTCCGTGTGCCTCGAAGGCACGGAAAAAAGGGCGGAACTGAAGTCATCATGCTGACGAGGTCTTCTTATGGAGCAGTGACGTCAGCGGAGTCGCGAGCGGAGCCGTGTCTCTGTGACGTCATCTTCGGCTTCATCGGCGTGGACTGCTACAAAAGTTTCCGAATGTTGCTGGCGCAGGGGATATTCACAAGGTGAGGAATCCACAGGCAGATACTGTATCCACCAGAAAAAGCGTTACCGAAGGTAAGTAACTTGTTTGTTTGTTACATTCGATGTAGAAAGTCTTTATACGTGTATAGACCAGAAATTTGGGATCAGAGCAGTGCAATCGTTCCTTGATAGGGAAGATGCGGGACTATTTGACTTTAATGAAATGATAGTCTCCATGATCAACATTATTCTTACGAACAACTATTTTTTATTTGCTCACCGTTGGTTCCAGCAAGTGCATGGAACCGCAATGGGCTCCAAGTTTGCTCCCTCTTACGCCTGCCTCTTCATGGGGTGGTTTGAGAGGGAGCATGCTTGGGGCAAAGCTGCCTCCCCCTGGACCAATTATATTGTGTACTGGGGGAGGTATATTGATGATGTTATTTGTCTTTGGTCCGGCTCTGTGGAACAAGTACAGGAGTATTTGACGTTTTTGAATAACAATGCTTACAACGTCAATTTTACTATGACTTATGATAAGGAACGTATCAATTTCCTCGATTTACAGTTTTACATCAAACAAGGAAAGATACAGAGCACCCTTTTTAGGAAGGAGACTGCTTGCAATTCTATATTGCACGCAACCAGTGCACATCCGAGTTCTGTGATAAACAATATCCCCTTTGGAGAGATGACAAGAATAAGACGAAACTGCAGTGAAGAGGAAACTGTTAGAACACACATTAATGCCTCTAAAATTAGGTTCGCCAAAAGGGGTTATACACAGGGAATACTTGATAAAGCTGAAACCAGAATATGTAATCTAAATCGGAATAACACATTGATTGACAAACCTGTCATTAACAGAACTAATCAGAAAGCTAGATTTGTCACACAATACACAACACGTAGTGGTGCCATCTTTAACATCTTTCGCAAACACTGGCACCTACTTACAGAAATCCCGGGTATTAGGGATATCATCAAAGGCAAACCATCTATAACATATCGGAGGGGGGTGGCCCTTAGAAACTCACTGTGCCCCAGCTACGTTACTACACCTAAAACAACACAAACATGGTTACCCGCTAAACCAAAGGGTTTTTATACAGGTGGCATGTGTAATATATGCCCATTGGGCAAAAATAAGACTCTGTCCTTTTGTTACAATACTTCCAAAAGATTCCATATAGGGTATTTTCTGAATTGCAACACCACACATGTGGTATATGTCCTTGGCTGTAAATGGGGCATTATTTATGTGGGCAGTACTATACTCTGACTGAAGTTGAGAATTCAGGAACAGCGCCGGGCTATTAAAACAAAGGATGTTAGATATCCCATTACGAATCATTTTGCTAGTACACATCTGGATGACCTTACATTCTGGTTCCATGCGATAGATCATGTCCCGGTCAGAAGTAGAGGAGGCAACAGGGACCTGTTACTTAGACAGATGGAGTCCAGATGGATATGTCGCCTTAGGGCAACGAACCTAGGACATAACACCGATGGGGAGATGCACTACTTCCTTTAAAACATGGAAGATACTGTAAGAAAAAAGATTGTGCTAAATCAGGGACAAGATGTTATTGGTTTCCTGTTCTCCCTCTCTGTTTAATTGTCTATGTAACTGGTATTTTCAGTTTGTTTTAAAATGTTGCATTTGGGGACCCATAAGTGTTCCTTCAACAAATGTTTTTGTGGATTGTTGATTCAAATATTGTAATTCATGCATATGTGTATAACTGTTTAATCATGTTTTGGAGTGAAAATCACAGTTCCCATCTTATTCATTTTTTGTCCAACTCCCTAACCTACTAAGGTTTTCTTTCTATGAACAGTGTCCTTTTGTCTTATCATATTAGTCAACTTTAGAGCATGTACTTTCAACCCGTAGGTTTGTGCGCCCCGACTTGACTACACAACTTATACTGGGAAAGGAACCCGGACATTAGCGCTTTTGTCGCTCTGTACCTGAATTGCGTTGTTACTGGATGGGTTTTGGATCTCTTCGTTTTCAATGGACTAACTGCTGATAAGTTGACATTCTAGCTCCTTTCTGGTACTTTTGGAAGTTGCAACCATGTTTTAATACATGACTACATGTCGGCAGCTTCGGAGATACCGTTCAAGTGGATGGCTTTGGAAACAGTATTGCTACATGACAAGTAGGATCGATAGAGAGATTGAAGTCTGTATATGTTATAATGCCTATTACATGTGATGGACTGGTGCATTCACAAGGCAGTAATGTTCAAGAACGACACCTTTTAAGATGCCGCTTGTCGTTCTACATATAAGATAATATATATTACTGACCGATATATCTGGTCTCTTTATCATTTTTGGATATAAGGTGTCTCCCCTTTTTCTTTTCTTTGCCCTTTTCATACTTATTTACTGTGCAGGGTGTTATTGTTATTATTCGTCTAATAAGGTGATTCATACTTAAAGGTCGAAGACTTTTGATTTCATCGTTTGAAAAACTTTCGTGGTTACTATATTGGTTGCGCCGTCTGATACTAAAGTTGTGTTTTAGTTTCGTTGTGGATATATGTTTTAGAGTCTTTATTATTAAGACTCTGACGCTATATATTAATACAAAGGGTTCCCTCTACAAGATGGCGACCGCGCCCGCCTATTTATTTTGAGCATATTCTGAGTGGGTGACGCGTGACGCACACGTTCCACATGCGCAGTACCTTGTCGGCACTATTTAACGCGGACGAGAAATGGCAAGTCTTTTTGAAAACTCTGATGAGGGATTCTGCTCGTTTGTATCAACACCGACAAGGTAAGGGAGACTTGCGATGCTCGTATGTTATATTTACGGGCGCTCAGCCTTCCACAGGGCTTGGTCGCCCCACTCACTGCTGCCGCTCCTGCCTGCCTTTGCCGCCTCCTGCCTGCAGATTCCTTCGCTCGCTGCCCTCCAGTGGACTGACCACAGCTGCGTCCACTTCAGCTTCAGTAAAACGACGACCCACCACCACCCTCAACAAGCCCCCCGCAGGAGCTGGAACAAGATCACCGGCGACCAGCTCACCACCTTCCTCAGCCAGAACCCCCCCCCACCAGCTCAACAGACCCCAACGAAGCCGCCAACAACCTCACACAGTGGATCACCAACTGCGCAGACGCCCTCGCACCACTGAAGAAGAACCCCCCCAGCAGACGCGGCAGCAAGAAAGCCTCCTGGTTCACCGACGAACTCATCACCTCCAAGAAGAACTGCCGCTGCCTGGAGAACACCTGGCGCACCAACCAGACCACAGACAACATGACGGCCCTCAAACACGCCACCCGCAAACACCACCAACTGATCCGCGCTACAAAGAAGACAGCCTTCAAGGAACGACTGGACAACAACACCCACAACAGCAAGGAACTCTTCAGCATCGTCAAAGAGCTCTCCAACCCCGACGCCGGAAACAATGACATCACTCCCTCGCAAGACCTCTGCGACTCCCTCGCAGCCTTCTTCCACGACAAGCTCGCCAACATTCACAACAGCTTCGGCCCACCAACCACGAACCCCACCACCGGGCCGATGCCCCCCACCGCCACCCTCCGCACCTGGACCCCAGTCAGCACCGAAGACACAACACGCACAATGAACACCATCCACTCCGGATCCCCTACGGACCCCTGCCCACACCACATCTTCAACACGGCCGACCACATCATCGCACCCCACCTCCGCGACATCATCAACGCCTCCTTCAACACCGCCACCTTCCCGGAGTGCTGGAAACACGCCGAGATCAGTGCGCTGCTGAAGAAACCAACTGCAGACCCCTCCGACCTCAAGAACTACCGCCCCATCTCGCTCCTCCCGTTTCCTGCCAAAGTCATCGAGAAGACCGTCAACAGACAGCTAGCCGCCTTCCTCGAGACCAACGGATCCCTCGACCACTCGCAATCCGGCTTCCGAGCCAACCACAGCACGGAGACCGCCCTCATCGCAGCCACAGACGACATCAGATCCCTAATGGACAACGGGGAAACTGCGGCCCTCATCCTCCTGGACCTCTCCGCAGCGTTCAACACTGTCTGCCAACGCACCCTGGTACAGCGCCTGAACAACACCGGCATCCAGGAGAAGGCCCTGGAGTGGATCACCTCATTCCTCGCCGGAAGAACCCAGAGAGTCCGCCTCCCCCCCGTTCCGGTCAGCGGCCACCGAAGTCATCTGCGGCGTTCCACAAGGGTCATCGCTCAGCCCCACCCTCTTCAACGTCTACATGAGCCCCCTCGCAACCATCGCACGTCAACACAACCTCAAGATCATCACCTAGGCCGACGACACCCAGCTGATCCTCTCCCTCACCAGCGACCCGGACGCCGCCAGAGCCAGCCTACACGAAGGGATGAAAGACGTTGCCGAATGGATGAAGAACAGCCGCCTGAAACTGAACTCAGACAAGACGGAGGTCCTCATCCTGGGATCATCACCCTCCGCCTGGGACGACTCCTGGTGGCCCCCCGCCCTGGGAGCCACCCCCAAGCCAACGGACCACGCACGCAACCTAGGCTTCATCCTGGACTCCTCCCTCTCGATGACCAGACAAGTCAACGCCGTCTCGTCTTCATGCTTCAACACACTGCGCATGCTTCGAAAGATCTTCCGGTGGATCCCCACCGAGACCAGGAAGACGGTCACCCGGGCCCTCGTCACCAGTCGGCTGGACTACGGGAACGCCCTCTACGCCGGCACCGCCGCCAAACTCCAGAAGAAACTCCAACTGATCCAGAACGCCTCAGCATGACTCATCCTGGACATCCCCCGACACAGCCACATCTCCGGACACCTGAGAGACCTGCACTGGCTCCCCGTCAACAAAAGAATCACGTTCCGACTCCTCACCCACGCACACAAGGCCCTCCACGACCTGGGCCGCAAGTTCCTCAACAGCCGCCTGACCTTCCACAAGCCCACCCGCCAGCTCCGCTCCGCTCCGCCAGCCTTGCTCTCGCCACCATCCCCCGCATCCGCAGAGCCACCGCCGGAGGAAGATCCTTCTCCTACCTGGCAGCCAAGACATGGAACTCCCTCCCCATCCACCTCCGGACAACGCAAGACCATCTCGCCTTCAGGAAGCAACTCAAGACCTGGCTGTTCGAGCAGTAGCGTTCCCCCCCCCCCCCCCCAGCGCCTTGAGACCCTCCGGGTGAGCAGTGCGCTATACAAATGCCTATGATTGATATGATTGATTGATCTTACTATATCCAGACCATATGGAAATTAACTTTGCTTATTTTGCACATGTTTCACTTTATGTGATTTGTCTTTTCTATGATGAGACACCATGTGAGATGAATTGTTTTTAATTGATATCTGTTGTTTTTGGTAGTATTACCCATGTGTATGTTTAAATACATATATGGTTTTATGTGTACATATATAAATGTCGTGATGTCTAATTTGGGAATCATGTATGTTGATATATATATTAGTTTTTTGTCTTTTTTGTGCCGTTCTATTAATATAATGGATTTATGTGTTGAGCTTACATATATATATTTCTTCATATATTTTTGTTGTATATATTTTGTATATATGTTGTTGTATGTACTATGTGTTACTTAGTTTCGTCTTTTATCTGTGTATTTTTTCAGCCCTGATGAAGTTCCTTCTGGAACGAAACGCGTTGGCTGATGACCAATTTTAACACTACAGCTACAATAAAGGATATATTTTTTGAATATACTGAATACGTATTGATTACTTCCTGGTGCACCTTCCTTCTTTGTACAAATTGAATTATCTGGTTTCCAGTGGAGTGTAAGTGCGGCAAACTCCGAAAGCAGTTGCACAGACCTTTGAATTTCTTTTCTAAACTTTGGAACTGAGGTGCTAAACCGTGGTCAGCCGCACTGTGTTTCGTTATTAGCTTTCTCTACTATTGCTTAAGTTGGAGGTGGAGTAGTAAATCTATCAGCTTTGCTTACTCTTGCTTTGGTTGGAGTGGGAATAGTAAATCTGAATGAATGTCCAGCACTTTTCTCACTGTTGCTCAGATTGAAATATGACTAGTATGACTAGTAAATGTGACACCTCCCTACTGTTCCTTAAGTTACCATGGGAGTAGTATATTTTATTCCTCCAAATGTTTTCATTTTGAGACTACATTTTGTTGAATTGTCATTTAACATTGTGTGTGTGTCATATGCATGTATATATATATATATATATATATATATATATATATATATATATATATATATATATATATATATATATATATATATATATATTTTACAACAGGTTACCCCTACGATGGATGGCACACCCAGGATCACTCCACATGACAGGTAGACAGCCTCCTTCCTTCGGCCAACGCGTTTCGGGCAGGTAACGCCCTTCATCATGGGCCATATGTGAGAATGACGGCAGAGACACTAAACAGTAAAATCCCTCTTTTATTTCCACAATTAACATGCAGATAACACCCAATGCATTCAGGGACTGGTAGTGTCAATAGTTCAACTTCATGGGCGCCGCCAGAGTCATTTCATAAAACAATCACAAGGGGCTCTGGTAATCCTCTGTAAATTACTGTGGGCATCTCCCGTTCTGCTCAGCTGTAGCAATCTCAACAGCGAGCTGACCCGCATGGCTCCGGCGGTGGGACTCCTTCGTAAACACAGCCACGTTGGAATCGCCGCTTCCGTGTGACTAATCCATCCAAAAGGCACACGGACCTCCGGGGCATAGGCGGTGGTGCCTCTCCGTGACCAAGGGCGGGTCACTATTTAGTTTACAACAGGTTACCCCTACGATGGATGGCACACCCAGGATCACTCCACATGACAGATAGACAGCCTCCTTCCTTCGGCCAACGCGTTTCGGGCAAGTAACGCCCTTCATCATGGGCCATATGTGAGAATGACGGCAGAGACACTAAACAGTAAAATCCCTCTTTTATTTCCACAATTAACATGCAGATAACACCCAATGCATTCTGGGACTGGTAGTGTCAATAGTTCAACCTCATGGGCGCCGCCAGAGTCATTTCATAAAACAATCACAAGGGGCTCTGGTAATCCTCTGTAAATTACTGTGGGCATCTCCCGTTTTGCTCAGCTGTAGCAATCTCAACAGCGAGCTGACCCGCATGGCTCCGGCGGTGGGACTCCTTCGTAAACACAGCCACGTTGGAATCGCCGCTTCCCTGTGACTAATCCATCCAAAAGGCACACGGACCTCCGGGGCATAGGCGGTGGTGCCTCTCCGTGACCAAGGGTGGGTCACTATTTAGTTTACAACAGGTTACCCCTATGATGGATGGCACACCCAGGATCACTCCACATGACAGGTAGACAGCCTCCTTCCTTCGGCCAACGCGTTTCGGGCAGGTAACGCCCTTCATCATGGGCCATATGTGAGAATGACGGCAGAGACACTAAACAGTAAAATCCCTCTTTTATTTCCACAATTAACATGCAGATAACACCCAATGCATTCTGGGACTGGTAGTGTCAATAGTTCAACCTCATGGGCGCCGCCAGAGTCATTTCATAAAACAATCACAAGGGGCTCTGGTAATCCTCTGTAAATTACTGTGGGCATCTCCCGTTCTGCTCAGCTGTAGCAATCTCAACAGCGAGCTGACCCGCATGGCTCCGGCGGTGGGACTCCTTCGTAAACACAGCCACGTTGGAATCGCTGCTTCCGTGTGACTAATCCATCCAAAAGGCACACGGACCTCCGGGGCATAGGCGGTGGTGCCTCTCCGTGACCAAGGGCGGGTCACTATTTAGTTTACAACAGGTTACCCCTACGATGGATGGATCACTCCACATGACAGGTAGACAGCCTCCTTCCTTCGGCCAACGCGTTTCGGGCAGGTAACGCCCTTCATCATGGGCCATATGTGAGAATGACGGCAGAGACACTAAACAGTAAAATCCCTCTTTTATTTCCACAATTAACATGCAGATAACACCCAATGCATTCTGGGCGTCGCCAGAGTCATTTCATAAAACAATCACAAGGGGCTCTGGTAATCCTCTGTAAGTTACTGTGGGCGAAGGAGTCCCACCGCCGGAGCCATGCGGGTCAGCTCGCTGTTGAGATTGCTACAGCTGAGCAGAACGGGAGATGCCCACAGTAATTTACAGAGGATTACCAGAGCCCCTTGTGATTGTTTAATGAAATGACTCTGGCGGCGCCCATGAAGTTGAACTATTGACACTACCAGTCCCAGAATGCATTGGGTGTTATCTGCATGTTAATTGTGGAAATATAAGAGGGATTTTACTGTTTAGTGTCTCTGCCGTCATTCTTACATATGGCCCATGATGAAGGGCGTTACCTGCCCGAAACGCGTTGGCCGAAGGAAGGAGGCTGTCTAACTGTCATGTGGAGTGATCCTGGGTGTGCCATCCATCGTAGGGGTAACCTGTTGTAAACTAAATAGTGACCCGCCCTTGGTCACGGAGAGGCACCACCGCCTATGCCCCGGAGGTCCGTGTGCCTTTTGGATGGATTAGTCACACGGAAGCGACGATTCCAACGTGGCTGTGTTTACGAAGGAGTCCCACCGCCGGAGCCATGCGGGTCAGCTCGCTGTTGAGATTGCTACAGCTGAGCAGAACGGGAGATGCCCACAGTAATTTACAGAGGATTACCAGAGCCCCTTGTGATTGTTTTATGAAATGACTCTGGCGGCGCCCATGAGGTTGAACTATTGACACTACCAGTCCCAGAATGCATTGGGTGTTATCTGCATGTTAATTGTGGAAATAAAAGAGGGATTTTACTGTTTAGTGTCTCTGCCGTCATTCTCACATATGGCCCATGATGAAGGGCGTTACCTGCCCGAAACGTGTTGGCCGAAGGACGGAGGCTGTCTACCTGTCATGTGGAGTGATCCTGGGTGTGCCATCCATCGTAGGGGTAACCTGTTGTAAAATATATATATATTCACTGAAAAAACCATGGGTTTCACACACGTTATAGTTAGGAATTAGCATTTAAAAAACCTTAGAAATTCACTGAAAAAACCATAGGTTTCACACACGTTATAGTTAGGAATTAGCATTTAAAAAACCATAGAAATTCAGTGAAAAAACCATAGGTTTCACACATTTTATAGTTAGCTGGACATTTTACTCGTAAAAAACCAATGAAATTGCCCCGTTATAGTTAGTTCAGCTAACTATAACTCGCGCGCCCGCAATGCACTGCTGATGACGTCACATATTACATCACTCATGACATGGTCAGTGACATCACTCATGACATCACTGATGACATCTCAAATGACATCACTGATGACCTCACTGATGACATCATCCAGTGAATGTGGGTTTTTCTGAAAATTAAATATGTTTTATATATGTATATCTCAAGGTCGATGGAAGAATAAATGGGTATATAAGTGTCTAAATGGATGATTTGTTTTTGAAAAATTTATTGTGTAATTGACTGATTAAGTGTATCATAGTGAATACATGGCTTAGTGTGTAATGTTTAAATATGAAAATATCTGTATCAGTCTCTCACTTTGTGTATAAGTGGTTGCATGGGTTGGTTAGTAGCTACATGGGTGTCTATATAGGTTATTAGTTGTTTTTTTGAGTATCAGTCTGAGTGTCTGTATGGTTCGGTGGGGGGTATTATGTAGTGCATAGGTGCATGAATGAATAATTCACTCTTTGTGTGTGTTGAACACAGCATGTGTGCAGGACTGTATGGGTGGATGAGTGTGTGTATGGGTGTGTTAGTGAGTGAATGACTGTCTCAATAGTGTCTTTATGAGTAACTACATATGTTTAAAACTAGTATATGTGACTATTGGTGTATATATGTGAGTATATGTGAGAGCTTGAAAGAGTTCCTGTATGAATAAGTATGTGTTTCTATAAGTGATTGTTTAAAAGACTAAGTATGTGTAAGTTTCCGTAGAAGTAAGTGTGGTGGTGTGTGTATAACTGTATATGCAGGTGAATGTATGTTTGATTCTTTATTAGCATGAGTGACTATGTGTGTGAGTAACTCTATGGATGAGTGGCATTATGTAACAGGATGTATAGGTGTATTAGTACATATGATGAGTGAGTACATGTATGAGTGACTGTATAGGACTGTTGGTGAATGAGTGGATGTGTATGTGGATCTTAGAATTACTGAAGAGGTTGTTGTAACTGGTATTGGTATGTCCATTGTTTTGAAAATTTTAGTCTCTATTTTTGAATGTGTGTATCAAAGCTTATATTAAGGTGAGAGGAGGTCTGCCACTCTATCACAAGGATGATGTCATCAGTGATGTCATCAGTGATGTCATTTGAGATGTCATCAGTGATGTCATGAGTGATGTCACTGACCATGTCATGAGTGATGTAATATGTGACGTCATCAGCAGTGCATTGCGGGCGCGCGAGTTATAGTTAGCTGAACTAACTATAACGGGGCAATTTCATTGGTTTTTTACGAGTAAAATGTCCAGCTAACTATAAAATGTGTGAAACCTATGGTTTTTTCACTGAATTTCTATGGTTTTTTAAATGCTAATTCCTAACTATAACGTGTGTGAAACCTATGGTTTTTTCAGTGAATTTCTAAGGTTTTTTAAATGCTAATTCCTAACTATAACGTGTGTGAAACCCATGGTTTTTTCAGTGAATTTGCAAGGTTTTTTAAATGCTAATTCCTAACTATAACGTGTGTGAAACCCATGGTTTTTTCAGTGAATTTGCAAGGTTTTTTAAATGCTATTTTTTTTTTTTTATTTTTCATTTTTTTCAAACATATTTTTAATTTAATTTTCTTTCCTTTTATAAAGACTATGCTTACATTTTTAAAATCCTTAAATATTTTTTTTTAATATATTTTTTAAAATAAACATATAAAATTTATTTCCAGATTTTTTTTTTTTTTTTTTTTTTTTTTTTTTTAGTACGCGTACCGTAAGCTCACGGTAAGCGTACGTTTTACGCAACGTCCGTAATCTATCTACGCTGCTTGCGTATAGTTACGCACTTTGCGTAGCCGCGCGTACTGCGCGTGGGACGCGTGCGCGCTTACGCCACACGCGCACGTTACGCGGAAGTGCCGGGGAGTGACTGTTATGCGCATGCGCGCAAGCGCGTGTCTTTTTTACGCGCACGCGTACTTTTTGCCGTAAGCGTACCGTAAGCGTACCGTAAGCGTACGGTAGGTCATGTGATCATGAAACACAACTTTTGATTGGTTGAAACTACTTTCAGTTCTAGAACTCTCCTACACCACACCCATTCCCCTCATTTCTGCTTGTGATCCCTTGGGAGAAGGAGCTGGTTTGTCTTTGGGATACGATGGCAGAACAGCAGAGCTCTTCTGAGAGTGAGGCTAGCACCAGCAGCACTGTCTTGAGGCAGAGATCGAGGAAACAAAAGCCTTCTTATGTTTGGGATTATTTTACTTTTCCAGAAGGCCAGCAAAAGGTGAATGCACCCTTAGTTACTTGCTGTCTGTGTAAGCGTGTACTTTCTAGAGGTAATCCTGACAGGAAGTATTCCTTTGGGAATCACACCATGAAGAGGCACCTCCAGGATGTACACGGAAGGACACATGGTCATCTTTTTGGAGGTAACTCTTCAGAAAGACGAGCCAGTACATCCACAGCAGCTCAGCCTGGACCATCATCTGCAGGGCTGACTCCTTCCTCTGCAGGTCAGGTGAGCCCTTCATCTGTGGGGGGAGCATCTCCTTCTGCTGGCCCTCTGGAAATTAACCCTCGGTTTGCGAGGGTTGAAGTACGGTGCGCCACTTGTCACGATCTAATTACTTATAGGGAGACCAGTGTTTCCCTAGTGAACAGTAAAATAGATCAGCACACTTGTCGTACCGTCTAATATTCCCAATCTTTCTTTCCTCTGTCCCTGCATGAACACAACGGCTCTTTTAAGAGCCAACCTTACCTTTCATCTATTTTTTACATATGTTTTTTAAAACCTTTTTTTTTTTTTACCGTACGCGTACGGTGCGCGTACCTTTTTTTTATTTTTTAAAAAAAACACTAAAAATCAATTATCACATTACAAGGTCCTTGAGAGACTACAATTATTATTATTGACTTACCATACTCACTCAAAAAAATATTTATTCATTTGTTTTTTTAAAAAATAGTTTTAAAAATGGTTGTAGTTTTCGAAAATTTTCTATATCGATCTGAAAAAAATGAAAAAAGTATTAATATTTTTTTAACAATTTATAATACAGTATACATATTTACATTTTTTTCCAAAAAATATTTTTGCCTTATTTTTGCTGTTTTCAGAATATATTGCATTTCACTATAAATTGTGAAAGCAATTGCATTCATCATTTTACAGCGGGCAAAAAAAAATAACAATCTCAAAGATTGTATTAAAAAAGCCCAGAATCTCTTCTCACTTAAACTTATCATTACAGAAATGCATATTATTCTAAAAAAATATCATCTAAAAACAATACTTATTTCTTTAAAATACCGTCTGATATGTTTGTTTCAGAAGTATAATCACAATATTATATCTCAAATAACTCCAAAATACATCTGATTTCATTTCCTTTAGGCCAAATAGTATTTTTTTTTTTTTTTTTGGAATAAATTTCCAAGGGAAATCCATTAAAATTCTAAAGTTTAATCTGTCCAGATCCCACCGATTCTCTGTAACATTTTGGTTCACGAAAATTTTTTGAATAATTTATTTAGTCCACAATAGAATTGCTTACTTTTCCACATGGCCAAATAGTAATTTTTTAAATCATTTTTGAAAAAATTTCCAATGGCAGTCCAATAGCATTCCAAAATTTAAAATGTGCAGAAGTTACCGATTATCTCTAAATTATTGGTTTTTCAAAATTGCATTAAAAATTAAAAAAGTCCACATTACAATTGGTTATCTTTCCTTTAGGCCAAATGATAATTTTAAAAATATTTTTTCTACAAAATTGCAATGGTAATCCAGTAAAATGGTAAAATTATTTTGTCCAGATCTTGCCAAGTCTCTCTAAAATTTAGGTTTCAGGAAGATTAGATAGGAATTTGCTAAATCAAAAGGCAAACGTTGTTTGAAAATCAATTGGGAATCATTACACAGTGTCCAGCCTTTTTCACATTTTAGATAAACTGTGTAATGTCCAGAAGTAACAGTAGGTCCATCATGGAAAATTATTGCAACAGTTACAAAAGTTTTTCCTGAAATTGATAATTGCTGTCCTGTAAACTTCTTTATTAAAGTATCCAATTTTGAACCATCAGCTCTACATCGTTGCATCATTAAAATTACATACTGTCCGTATTCCCTTAAAATTAATGTTGAAAACATGTCAGAATTACACTCACCACATTTCATGCTATGATTAGCATCTTTAACTAATTTTGCAAAAGTGACTGTTTTACTCTCTGGCAATGTCAAATAAATAAACCTTTCATTATCAACAATAGAGCCACATATATTATAACAATTATCACAACTATGTTCCCATTTATAAGAGAGACCAAAAAAAATGTCAATGGGAACTCCTTCTTCTTCCACTACCTGAAGAAAATACATCAAAAATTCGTGTGCATCTTGCTGTTCATTTTGAGAAAACTGTGTTCGTCCTGAACATACATCTAAAAGTTTTCTAATATCAGTAGCACTTTCTATTTGAGTTTTATCTTTACTCAGCTTTTGAAAAAGGAGACTCAGCTCTGAACAGAATCTTTTTCCCTGATTTACTATTATCTGCTCTTGCAAACTTTCCAGATAAAATGCAACATTCAGCACTACATTAGCGTAGCAGTTGACACCAGAGCTATTTTCAAAATGACATCCTACAACCTGTTCTTCATTGTCCTTTTTCTTTTTGCTTGCAATTACATCACTCCTCTTTTTTTTCCTCTTCTCTATATCTTCATTACAGATATTCTCATTTCTCCTTTTACGAGAAACTACACGTTTCTCCAACACAGGATACTGACCTAAATGAGGAGCATAGCTTCTTCTTAATCTATTATACTCCTTTACACAGTTTGTATCAGCACTAACTTTTGAGTCATCAAAGTCTATCATGAATAAACCTGATAATGTTTTCACTCGTGACAAAGCTACATATGCCATACCTTCTTTGAACACAGTTGAACCAATGTTCACAAATGCACAATCTACAGTCAATCCTTGAGACTTGTGGATAGTTACAGCATATGCTAGAGAAAACGGAAACTGCTTCCTACGTACATATAAGTCTTTCACAAGCATAAAACGAACTGTACAACGACAAATATCTTTAACTTCATCTATCTGATCAAATTTTATCTGTAAACATTCAATTCCTTCTTTTTTCTGATAATTAATAAAACCCACAACTCTTCCCATCGCTCCATTCACTAAGCCTTTCTCAACATCCAAATTTCTCCTTAAAAATACTCTACAGTTCATGCAAACATATAGATTTTTTTCTAATCCTGCTGTTTTGGAGATGTTCTTCTCTAGTGAGTCCAATTTATTTTTCAGTTTGCCTGTTACTGTGACAGTAATTCTTCCATCCTCAATTTTGTCCACTGCTTCCAATTTCCTGATCTCTTCCTTTTCCAATTTCAAAAGCTCCTCATTAAATATTGAGCATTCACGTAGAGTTGGCATTAAGCAGATGACACTTTTGTTTTCTGCAATATTCTTGTATATTTTCTCTGCAACTATTTCTTCCTTTGGAAATAAATTATGTAGCAGCCGACTCTGTAATGCTTTTTTCCCAACTTCTGTGAGTAGTCCAATTCTGATATCTTTCAGAATACTTCCATATTCTTCATCGTTTGCTTGCCTCATATTCGTTGTAAGTTCCTTGTACTCAAAGAAGGACCAAATATTTGTATTTCCAATGCTTCCCAATGACTTCTTCGTGTCTTCATGTGTCACAGTATTAAACACTGGTTGTCCTTTAACTGGAGTAAGTTGCAAAAGATCCCCAAAAACTATGACGTGTTTTCCACCAAATAACACGTCATAGTCTGTCTTCAAAATTTGCTGCATTCTTAAATGCACAAAGGCAAGCATTAAGTTTGATACCATGCTCACCTCATCAATAATGAGAACTTGCATCTTCTTCAATACTCTTGAAACTTCCAAGGATGCTTCTCCAGTTAGCTTGTTGAATTGTATTTTGTTCTCATGCTCCACTGGTAACATTAGCAAACGATGTAAGGTGATTCCTTTTATGTTATATGCTGCTAACCCAGTTGGAGCAGTAACCACACAAGACAAAGTAGAATCCGTTTTTTGCTTTAGGTAGCTTCTGATGACTTTAATTAGGAAACTTTTTCCAGTGCCAGCTTGTCCGCTTACATACATCCTGATTGGATGAAATGATGTGCATGAGCACTCTTTTTTTTCATGTAGAAATCCGTGATCAATTTTGTTTTTGATCTCTTCATAAATGTGTTGCTGCTCTTGATTCAGTTGTCTTTCCAAATTTTGTAAGTCTATAAATTCTTCTTGAGCTTGATTCATAGCCGTTTCCACTTCATTCATGGCTATTGATGCTTCATTTTCAACGATTGGTTGTCCTAGGGGATCTTGACTGAGTGTTCCAGAACTTTGGCTGTCCTGAGAACTGTCTCTAGCTATTTCTGCTGCAATTGTAGTTTCCTGTTCAATTTCTTCATTTAACATTTGCAGATAAGTTGAGAATGTACTGCATTGTATGCTGTCTTTGCAAGCATTAAAAGAATCTTCATAGCTCTGGAATTCTCCCAGTAGTTCATCCTCTGTACGCCATGGTTTAAACAACTGTAAAAGAGCCAAGTAGTAAAATTCTTTCTTGTCGGTAGTGTCGCAACTCAGCTTCCGGTGATTTATCAAACTTCCTTTGGTTTGCTTCACCAAACATCCTTCTTCACCAACAACTTTATATTTTCCACTGTTGATGTCTTCTGCAGCTTTCCGTGAATAAATGTAGTTCTGCAACACTTCATAGAGACACATGTTCTCCAGATGATGACTTCTCTTGGGATAATATGTGTCCAACATGTTTGTTTTCAATATATCTGTACTTTCTGGGTCATTCTCAGCCAAATATTCAATTTCTCCAACAGATTTCAGTACCCGATTTCTCATTGCTGCAAGGCCTAAACTTGCCCAAATTATTCTTCTTGACTTCGAGTAGAGACTTGCAGAAGATAACCTATCTGAACATTCGTAGGATCCAATTTCTCGATGCGATAACATCTTCAAACTGAAACTGTACAGCTTCTTACTGACAGTCTTCTCGTGAGAAATCTCTTCCCACATTTCCTTCAATTCTGTTTTTTCTGATTTCGTAATGTAAGACGTTACATATCGTGCAACAGCAATGGAATTGTCAGCTACATACTGTATATCCATGTTAGCGTTCCACATGGATAAAATGACTGGGTTGTAGTCATTTATATTTTTTGATTCTTCTTTTCTTTTAAGGTTGTAGGTATTCTTAGGTGATTTTCTTGTGATAGTATGTCTCACAGCTGACATAAAACTGTTGACTCTTCCATTTGAAAGAACAGGTCTAGGAAATCCAAATCGACATTTAGTGTAGTATTTTTCTTTGCTCTTGTATTTCCGTCGACAGTATTTTCCACACCGATGACTTTGGAAACGTAGAACTTGCTCCTTTAACTTGTTCTCTTCTGTGCTTTTTGGTATACCACATGTTGCATATTCTTCAATGTAAGATAACACTGCTTCATCAGTATCTGTTCCAAACTTTGGGGCATCCTTGATCCACAGCAGCATATGAATATGAGGAGCACCTCTTGCCTGGTACTCTTTTCTCCAAAAGAAATCCACTACTTCTCCAAGGGGTGGATTTTTTTTATTGCAGATGAAGGACATCATAGCCTCAAATCTATGATTGAAATATCTGCAAACATTAACCGGATCCAATGAGCACAGTTCTCCTGCTGTCTTGTATTCGATGTTTTTAATGTTTGAATTGGCCTCTCGTAGAAAATCCAGTAAATCATCCCAAGCGTACTCGGCACAGCTTAGGGTAAGGAACCATGTTGGTGTTCCTAAATTGCGTAACATGCATTTTAGTTCACCATGGCGTCGGTACCAATATTCATTTGTCCCACGCTGACAAGCCATCAGATTGATCAGTTGTGTTTCCAAATGATCATCTCGGTGCTGCACTTTCTCCATAAAATCCTTAGCAGACACATTTTGTAAATGTACTCCACTTTTTAAAATGTGATTTACTGCATAAGACAGTGCAGACAAGTCGCTTTCAAATAAAAGATGGAACAAATAAGGAATACTTTGTCGAAATCTGGGATCTTCAGCATATAGTCTTGTAGTCCGATACTCTGAAGCTGGAATCTGTTCTGGACGTTCATCGTATCGTCCTCCTTTTCCTTTAGGAAACAGCTGGGGAAAACATCGAGCTTCCAAGCTCTCCTCCCATACACTCACAGGATTTCCTTTTGCTTTCTTCATCTGAAAGAGATCAATATTGTCTCCCATAACTTCTTTCGAATGGAGAGGATGTATGCTAAAATGTTCATAAATTTCTTCTTCCTTTGACTTGTCCACTTTTTCAATTTGTCCAGTTGGTGTTTCTGTGTGTTCTTGAAAATCTTCTTCTTCTTCTTCTTCTTCTATATAAATTGATTCATACCATTTGTTATTTTTTTTCAAATACAAATTTGCTCTTTGTACTTTCCGCACATCTACCAGCTCCTGCCAAATCTTCTTATTCTTTGTAGGTACACCATTAACCAGAATAATTAATGGTTCAGTTTCCAAAGTATCCGCATCAATAGTTTCCATATTTTTTTTCAAATCCAAGGGCAAATACACCACTCTACCTTTTAAACCTCTCAGTAAATCTGAAGGAGGTAATTTACCAGTTTTGGGCTCCATACGTACTATGGTCTGGAACGGATGAACACATTGAATGAGTATAGACTCATATGTATTTAATTCAGAAAGTTCAGCAGGAATAGCATCCAATTCTAAATTATTATGTACAGCTCTGGTCGGCATTCTATTTTCCTCTAACTTGTTGTAATAGTATTTACAAATACGCTGATCTTCACCCAATTCAAAACAATTTTCAAGAAATATATATGTGGCAAAATCCATCCACTTATAATTATCTTCATTTTCACTCTTTCTGTAGAGATCAACATTCCTAGTTTGTTTTCTATAATGAGTTCTGCGGCAACAAATACAAGTAACATTTGGTCTTTCATTAGAGACTATTGCAAATTTTGTTATGTGATCATTAAATGTGTTACTTACAGAGGGTTCTACATTCTCTTCCACTTCTGCCTCATTTACTGTGTCCTTCTCTGCACTGTTTTGTTCAGGACCAAAGTAACAAAACTGAATTTCATCAACAACCTTCTCTACATCTGATACCGTTCCTCGGAACAGAGCCCTATTCAATTCATTTAACTTTATTGCTGGACTTTTGGCAAAATACAACCGTCTCACAAACTTTCTCATTTCAGTATGATGAACAGCCAGCATCCTAAAATGATGGAAAACACTATTGCACACTTTTCTAGATAGACAAGCAAGAGAATGACCCTGCAAACCAGTATTCTCTCTCACTCTGCATGGATCCAGACTTTGAAGCACCTTAATCTTTTGTTTTACACTTTTTTTACTATATTCTCTTAGAAACTCTCGAAATCTGTCAATAGATTCCTGACGCACAGTGCAAATACTACTACAATTCCAAGTGTACACTGGGGCTTTAGGACGTCTCCCCATTGCCTCATCTGCCATCACTTGTACCTCATCTCTTGGAACCATTATCTCCTTCTCCATTATGCAACCATTTTTTACTTCGTATGAACGACCTCTGGTGTCAACTGCATGCAGCAAACTATTACTTTGAAAATAGCTCTCTTCATTAAAAAAAGGTTCACTACTTGAACTATGCATCCACTTTCCTAAAAACACTTTACAAAAGTTTGTTCTGTTCACTACTCTTTTGCTTTTGCTTTGTGATTTCAGTACATTAACCATTTTATCTAATGTACGCATCCTATTCAAAATTAATATGAATAGTTTCCTTTTTAATTCTAATGCTTTTGCTGCAATGGCTTCAATTTCTTTTTTTCTCTTGTAATATTTTGCCTTTTGCTTATATTTCTTTACATCCTTTATCAAATTGGACATAACTCTTCTCTGAAACATTTTTCTACGTATCTCTTTAAACGCTGTTTTTCTGTTTATGTTAAACTTTTCAATTGCAGAAGGTATATTTGCATTAACTAAATTCTCAATTTTTTGCTGTTCTCTATGTTTTGTTACATTTTTCCGAGGACAGACATTTTGTACATTTTTCTTTGTTTTGAATATTTTGTTAAGAAATTGTTTTTTCTGCTTACCAGAAGATTTTTTCTTTTTCCCAACATGAGCATCTTCTACTAACTTTGGTCCTCCAGTTGTCTTCAAATATAGTTTTTTTTTTAGCGTTTTTTGAACTCGAGATTTTGTAGGCATCTTAAATTTTGTTCACTGTTCTTCAGCAATACCTGAAAAAAACTAAAAAAAAAATCCTTTATTGTATTTAAATATATTACTACATTTGTTTTCACAATAGTCACAAAACAAAATTTCTTTGCCAATTTGAATGCACACAAACTGCTCTTTTTTTTGGGCAAGTGAAAATCTCTTTTACAAACTGTCACATTATGAAACCACTTTTCAGATTTTTTAAAAAGCTCATGTCCACAGTGCTACACTCCAGCAAGGGCAACCAGCCTTAGTGAAGCTCAATGTATTTGCATTACAGACTGAAACCTGAAAACCCCACTCGCTTGTAAATACTTTGCATGACTATACACGGCAAGCACATGGGTGTGTGCTAAGACTCTGCTTCTTCCCCCAAAAATTCGCTCCCCCTTTCCATCTAATGCAACTGTGAAATCACCAGAGCAAGACGCAATAAATCTCTGCCTATAATTCCTCTATGCACACAGAGTCATGTTTTCACATTAGTCCCAAAACGAAATTTCTTTGCCATTTTGAAAGCACACTTACTGCTCTTTTTTTTTTGGGCCAAGTGAAAATCTCTTTTTACAATTTGAAATCACTTTTACAGACTGACACATTATGAAACCACTATTTTTGATTTATTTAATTGCACATGTACAAACTGTTTTTTTTTCAGACCACCACCATGTGCATTCTCTGTGACTGCCTACACTCCACCAAGGGCAACCAGCCTTAGTGATGCTGAATGTATTTGCATTACAGACTTAAACCTGAAAACCCCACTGGCTTCTAAATACTGTGCATGACTATACATGGCAAGCACATGGGTGTGTGCTAAGCCTCTGCTTCTTCCCCAAAAAATTCGCTCCCCCTTTCCATCTAATGCAACTGTGAAATCACCAGAGCAAGACGCAATAAATCTCTGCCTATAATTCCTCTATGCACACAGAGTCATGTTTTCACATTAGTCCTAAAACGAAATTTCTTTGCCAATTTGAAAGCACACTTACTGCTCTTTTTTTTTCGGGCCAAGTGAAAATCTCTTTTTACAATTTGAAATCACTTTTACAGACTGACACATTATGAAACCACTTTTTTTTCTTTTATTTAAATGCACATGTCCAAGCTGTTTTTTCAGACCACCACCATGTGCATTCTCTGTGACTGCCTACACTCCACCAAGGGCAACCAGCCTTAGTGATGCTGAATGTATTTGCATTACAGACTTAAACCTGAAAACCCCACTGGCTTCTAAATACTGTGCATGACTATACATGGCAAGCACATGGGTGTGTGCTAAGCCTCTGCTTCTTCCCCCAAAAATTCGCTCCCCCTTTCCATCTAATGCAACTGTGAAATCACCAGAGCAAGACGCAATAAATCTCTGCCTATAATTCCTCTATGCACACAGAGTCATGTTTTCACATTAGTCCCAAAACGAAATTTCTTTGCCAATTTGAAAGCACACTTACTGCTCTTTTTTTTTTAGGGCCAAGTGAAAATCTCTTTTTACAATTTGAAATCACTTTTACAGACTGACACATTATGAAACCACTTTTTTTTCTTTTATTTAAATGCACATGTCCAAGCTGTTTTTTTTTCAGACCACCACCATGTGCATTCTCTGTGACTGCCTACACTCCACCAAGGGCAACCAGCCTTAGTGATGCTGAATGTATTTGCATTACAGACTTAAACCTGAAAACCCCACTGGCTTCTAAATACTGTGCATGACTATACATGGCAAGCACATGGGTGTGTGCTAAGCCTCTGCTTCTTCCCCCAAAAATTCGCTCCCCCTTTCCATCTAATGCAACTGTGAAATCACCAGAGCAAGACGCAATAAATCTCTGCCTATAATTCCTCTATGCACACAGAGTCATGTTTTCACATTAGTCCTAAAACGAAATTTCTTTGCCAATTTGAAAGCACACTTACTGCTCTTTTTTTTTAGGGCCTAGTGAAAATCTCTTTTTACAATTTGAAATCAATTTTACAGACTGACACATTATGAAACCACTATTTTTGATTTATTTAATTGCACGTGTCCAAGCTGTTTTTTTTTCAGACCACCACCATGTGCATTCTCTGTGACTGCCTACACTCCACCAAGGGCAACCAGCCTTAGTGATGCTGAATGTATTTGCATTACAGACTTAAACCTGAAAACCCCACTGGCTTCTAAATACTGTGCATGACTATACATGGCAAGCACATGGGTGTGTGCTAAGCCTCTGCTTCTTCCCCCAAAAATTCGCTCCCCCTTTCCATCTAATGCAACTGTGAAATCACCAGAGCAAGACGCAATAAATCTCTGCCTATAATTCTTCTATGCACACAGAGTCATGTTTTCACATTAGTCCCAAAACGAAATTTCTTTGCCAATTTGAAAGCACACTTACTGCTCTTTTTTTTCCGTGCCAAATGAAAATCTCTTTTTACAATTTGAAATCACTTTTACAGACTGACACATTATGAAACCACTATTTTTGATTTATTTAATTGCACGTGTCCAAGCTGTTTTTTTTTCAGACCACCACCATGTGTATTCTCTGTGTCTGCCTACACTCCAGCAAGGGCAACCAGCCTTAGTGATGCTGAATGTATTTGCATTACAGACTTAAACCTGAAAACCTCACTGGCTTCTAAATACTGTGCATGACTATACATGGCAAGCACATGGGTGTGTGCTAAGCCTCTGCTTCTTCCCCAAAAAATTCGCTCCCCCTTTCCATCTAATGCAACTGTGAAATCACCAGAGCAAGATGCAATAAATCTCTGCCTATAATTCCTCTATGCACACAGAGTCATGTTTTCACATTAGTCCCAAAACGAAATTTCTTTGCCAATTTGAAAGCACACTTACTGCTCTTTTTTTTTAGGGCCAAGTGAAAATCTCTTTTTACAATTTGAAATCACTTTTACAGACTGACACATTATGAAACCACTTTTTTTTCTTTTATTTAAATGCACATGTCCAAGCTGTTTTTTTTTCAGACCACCACCATGTGCATTCTCTGTGACTGCCTACACTCCACCAAGGGCAACCAGCCTTAGTGATGCTGAATGTATTTGCATTACAGACTTAAACCTGAAAACCCCACTGGCTTCTAAATACTGTGCATGACTATACATGGCAAGCACATGGGTGTGTGCTAAGCCTCTGCTTCTTCCCCCAAAAATTCGCTCCCCCTTTCCATCTAATGCAACTGTGAAATCACCAGAGCAAGACGCAATAAATCTCTGCCTATAATTCCTCTATGCACACAGAGTCATGTTTTCACATTAGTCCTAAAACGAAATTTCTTTGCCAATTTGAAAGCACACTTACTGCTCTTTTTTTTTAGGGCCAAGTGAAAATCTCTTTTTACAATTTGAAATCAATTTTACAGACTGACACATTATGAAACCACTATTTTTGATTTATTTAATTGCACGTGTCCAAGCTGTTTTTTTTTCAGACCACCACCATGTGCATTCTCTGTGACTGCCTACACTCCACCAAGGGCAACCAGCCTTAGTGATGCTGAATGTATTTGCATTACAGACTTAAACCTGAAAACCCCACTGGCTTCTAAATACTGTGCATGACTATACATGGCAAGCACATGGGTGTGTGCTAAGCCTCTGCTTCTTCCCCCAAAAATTCGCTCCCCCTTTCCATCTAATGCAACTGTGAAATCACCAGAGCAAGACGCAATAAATCTCTGCCTATAATTCTTCTATGCACACAGAGTCATGTTTTCACATTAGTCCCAAAACGAAATTTCTTTGCCAATTTGAAAGCACACTTACTGCTCTTTTTTTTTCGTGCCAAATGAAAATCTCTTTTTACAATTTGAAATCACTTTTACAGACTGACACATTATGAAACCACTATTTTTGATTTATTTAATTGCACGTGTCCAAGCTGTTTTTTTTTCAGACCACCACCATGTGTATTCTCTGTGTCTGCCTACACTCCAGCAAGGGCAACCAGCCTTAGTGATGCTGAATGTATTTGCATTACAGACTTAAACCTGAAAACCCCACTGGCTTCTTAATACTGTGCATGACTATACACGGCAAGCACATGGGTGTGTGCTAAGCCTCTGCTTCTTCCCCCAAAAATTCGCTCCCCCTTTCCATCTAATGCAACTGTGAAATCACCAGAGCAAGACGCAATAAATCTCTGCCTATAATTCTTCTATGCACACAGAGTCATGTTTTCACATTAGTCCCAAAACGAAATTTCTTTGCCAATTTGAAAGCACACTTACTGCTCTTTTTTTTTTCGGGGCAAGTGTAAATCACTTTTACACACTGACACATTATGAAACCACCATGTGTAACTACAACAAAAACAATACCCATTTCTATTATTCATTTCTTAAGTTACCACATACATACCCTCTCAAACTGTAAACTCACCTTTAAAATTAGTTAGTTGTGAAAGAAATGTGACACTCAAACAGCAGATTATCAGAGCCAGGATCTCTGTTGTGTTCACCTCTCTCCTCTCAGCAGAACCAGATAATGGCAAACTTTCCCTCTATTTTTCCACACATATACATGTAAGTTTCAAATCTCAGTGCTTCCCCCTTTTTTTCACATGTAATCACACATTTCTATTGGTTGAAAACGAACCCTTTTCCAAAAGTACCCTGCCCCCAACTTGACTTCTGCCTAGTACCCTTCCCCCAACTTGACTTCTGCCTGCTACCATAGCAACAGCTCATGGAACACTGCTGTGTGCAGTTAGGTCAGAAGTTCGACACACAATGTTTCAATTCCACAGAGCAAGAGTGCTTGACTTTTCAAACCTAACAGCAAATCCATAGTACTGTTCTTTGGTTACACATTTTTTTGTACCAATACAAAACATGCTTCTATTAATTTTCACATACAGCCTAGTTTTTATTCTAGAATGGTATGAAACAGCCAATCAGTTCTTTTTGTTTTTAAAAAAATATGTATGCCTCCATTTCCAAACTGTCTTTCTTTTCATATTGCCATTCTACTGAAAGACACCTCCTGAGTGCATCCAGATCTCCTTTGAAGATGTTCACAGTGTGGATTGTAGGGCACAGCTATGTCTTCTGGAGTGAAAAGTTTGCAGAGAAAACAGATATGGTGAGAGACCTTGCTTTGCCAAATGTAGACATTAAATGGATTGGTCAGAGAGGGTTAAAGTGGCACCAATTGATGCCATTGGTGAAATCCTTCATGCAAATCCAACACCCTGACCTCATAATAGTGCACTGTGGTGGCAATGACCTAGGCACTTTGACTGGGGTAGGTCTGGAAATGCTTATGAAGGACACCTTTGCACAACTATTTTCACTTTTCCCTAAAACTGCCTTTGTGTTTTCCAACATATGCCAAAGGCAAAAATGGAACTGGTCCAATCATTTCTGTCCACAGATTGACAAAGCAAGAAAGCACGTCAACAAATCTGTTTCTGCTTTCCTCCGTGACTATGGTATGGGTGCCATTTACCACAACAACTTGCGTTATGACATGCAAGACATTTATAGAGGAGATGGTGTGCACTTCAATGATGAAGGGAACAGAGTCTTCCTCTTGAACCTTAGACTCTGCATCGGTACTTACTTGTAGGTACCACTAAAAAAATGACTTCATAAACACAACAGCTCTTTTTAGAGCTCCCTAATATCTAAACTCTTAAATCTGCTTTTCATTTATTTATTTTTATTTTTTTTACCGTACGCTTACCGTAAGCTTACCGTACGCGTACCCCGTGATTTTTTTTAAAATCAATAAATGTTTTTTTTGTACTTTTCTGTCCTTCTTTGACCCCCTTACAAATGTTAGGGGGTCTGTAACTCTCCTCATTGCCCCCTTTCCTTGTTTTCACTCTTTTTTTTCAGAGTGAAATACACAAAATGGCGGCCGCCGCTTCCTGGTTTCAGCCGATTCGAATGTTTACTAAGATCTAACAGCCAATCAGAATCGCGCTCGCGCACGCCGCCGTACGCTTACCGTAAGCGTACGGTAAGCGTACCGTAAGCGGGCTCAGATATATATATTGATTTAAAGGCTATTTTCTCAGAATCTACTGAACAGATTTACACCAAACCTACAAAAGGCACTTCCTTGACCTAGGGACTACCTCTCTGCCAAATTTTGAGTAATTCTGTTCAGCCGTTCGGGCTGTAGCTCGTTCTAAAGGTCCTATGGAAAAATGCATGGGAAAAACGCGTTTTGGGACCCCCCTTTTATCTCAGCCCCCGCTTGACGGATCCCCCCGAGACTTTCAGGGTAGGAGCGGAGCGTAGCGCCCCACCTATTTTGAGAAATTCGCGACGATTCGTCGACCGGCGCCAAAGTTATTCAAAATAGAATGTTGAGGTTTTCCTATGGAAACGTGGTCCTAACTATAACTACCTACTGGCGACCGCCAGTAGGTAATATATGTGTATATATTATCTACTGGCGGTCGCCAGTAGATAGTTATAGTTAGGACCTATTTTCCATAGGAAATCCGCAACATTCTATCTGGAATAACGTGGGCGCCGGTTGACGAATCCTGGCGAAATGTTCCAAACTTTTGGCCAGCTCCGCTCCGCTCCTACCCTGAAAGTTTTGCGGTGATCCGTCAAGCGGGGGCCGAGAAAAAAGGGGGGTCCCAAAACACGTTTTCCCCATGCAATTTCCCAAAGGATCTGTTGTCGCAGCTACAGCCCGAACCGCTGAACGGAATGACACCAAATTTGGCAAAGAGGTTGTCCTCAGTTCGGACTCGTGCCTTTTGCATATATGGTGTGAATCTGTTCAGTAGTTCCTGAGAAAATTAGGGTAAAAAAGTTAGTGATATCTATGGCCGCGGAGGATCTGCGGACCGTACCCGCACCGTAAGCGCACCCTCCCCGAACCGAGCGCGCACCCTCACGATCGCGCGCTGAATGCTAATTGGCTGTCGAGTGTCTCTCTACATTCGAAACCAGGAACTGCTGGCGGCCATTTTCTGCCTCGGTAGAAGCGAGGCTGAAGATGCAAGGGGAATAAGTGTGTAAAACATATAAAGGGGGCAGAGTGGAAATACTCTGACCCTCTAGAGGTGCTTAGGGGGACCCCCTGGGGCCCCCTTTTTAAAAAAAAACAAAAAACGGGGAAATGCGCGCACGGTGCATGTATCCTATCGCGTTGGATGCACGGCTTCTCTCGCGGTGGGTGCGCGGATCCACGGCAACGTTTTTGGAAAAACGACAAGAAATCATTGGTTATATGACAACTTTCTACACTGAAAGGTAGGGTGTATATTTCTGTTTTTTAAAGGTATTATTGTTATTGGTTAACAAAAACAGATTGTAAGGAATATTATATATGATAAGCTGATATGTTGAAAAGTCAAGCATACTTCCTGTCTTGTGTAGGAACATTGTGTGCTGAACTTGTGACCTGTGAGCTCAGTGCAGTGTTCCATGACCTGTTTCTATGATAGCAAGCAGAAGGCAGATTGGGGGAAGGGTTGAAATGTATTTCAGTTGGAAAGGGTTTTAATGTTTAACCAATAGAAATGTGTGTTTGTTTTTGAGTTTATGTGCTAAGGATTGTGATTTGATGTTTACATGTATATGTGTGGAAAATGAAAGGGAAACTTTTCCATTCTTTGCTTTTGCTGAGAGGTGCACAGTGCAGAGATTCTGTAAAAGAAAACATGGTGAGTGATTGATATACTTCTTAATCTACAAAAGAACTTGAAAGATGAGTTATTTAATTGTGAGGGGATGTATGTAGACTATTTTGATTTTAATCAGACTAATGTATTTCTCCTGCTAAAGTGTAGGGAGTACTTGTTTTCTCTACAATGTGTGTGCATGTAGAAACCATTCTGTGATAAGCATTTGTGTTTTTCATGTGTTTGTAGACAGATAACTGTGCTGTTTTTATATTTTGGTAGAATTATAAACCAGTCATTGTTTATGAATTTGTGAAATGAGTTATGTTATGTTTCTATACTAAAATGTAGTACTACTTCTAGATGAAGAAATGTGTTTTGGTATAGTGCAAGGGATAGTGTTGTTTGTCTAGAATCACACAGTGAGTCTGTGTGCATTTGGGAACCACTGTGAGAGAAGCATTTGGTAACATCGTGTATTTGCTGACAGATAACTGTTTTAACTTGTCATGTTGTGAAGTTTTAGTAGCATTAGAAGACAGTTATGGCTTATGATTTGATTAAATGAGTCAGGCTTTGACAGAAAAGTTCAGTCCTGAAATATGTAGATTGTGTGCAGTTCCCTTACCAGTTGCACTGTAGTGAATGTGTTTTGGTAAACTCCTAGGGATAGTGGTGCATGTCTAGATTCACACTGTGAGTCTGTGTGCATTTGGGAACCACTGTGAGAGAAGCATTTGGTGATATCATGTATTTTCTTACAGATAACTTTTTTTAAACCTGTCATGTTGTGAAGTTTTAGTAGCATTAGAATCGAGTCTTTGCTTATGCGTTGATTAAATGAGTCATGCTTTGACACTGATGTGCTGTACTTAAATATGTAGATTGTGTTCAGTACCATTAACTCTTCCAGACTAGTGAATGAGTTTTGGTAAACTCCTAGGATAGTGTTGATTGTCTAAAATCACACTGTGAGTCTGTGTGCATTTGGGTAAGGATTGTGAGAGAAGCATTTGGTAACATTGTGTATTTGCTGACAGATAACTGTTTTAAAACCAGTCATGTTGTCAAGTTTTAGTAGCATTAGAAGACAGTTATGGCTTATGCTTTCATTAAATGAGTCAGGCATTGACAGTAAATTGCAGTCGTGAAATATGTAGATTGTGTGCAGTTCCCTTACCACTTGCACTGTATTGAATGAGTTTTGGTAAACTCATAGGGATAGTGGTGGTTGTCTAGAATCACACTGTGAGTTAGTGTGTATTTGGGATCAGTGTGAGAGAATCATTTGGTAACATCATGTATTTGCTGACAGATAACTGTTTTAAAACCTGTCATGTTGTGAAGTTTTAGTAGCATTAGAATCCAGTCTTTGCTTATATGTTGATTAAATGAGTCATGCTTTGACACTGATGTGCTGTACTTAAATATGTAGATTGTGTGCAGTCCCCTTACCCCTTCCACAGTAGTGAATGAGTTTTGGTAAAGGCCTAGGATAGTGTTGATTGTCTAAAATCACACTGTGAGTCTGAGTGCATTTGGGTAAGGATTGTGAGAGAAGCATTTGGTAACATCGTGTATTTACTGACAGATAACTGTTTTAAAACCTGTCATGTTGTCAAGTTTTAGTAGCATTAGAAGCCAGTCTTTGCTTATGCGTTGATTATATTAGTCAGGCATTGACATACAAGTGCAGTCCTGAAATATGTAGATTGTGTGCAGTTCCTTTACCACTTCCACTGTAGTGAATGAGTTTTGGTAAACTCCTAGGGATAGTGTTGTTTGTCTAGAATCACACTGTGAGTCTGTGTGCATTTGGGAACCACTGTGAGAGAAGCGTTTGGTAACATCGTGTATTTGCTGACAGATAACTAATTTAAAACCTCTCATGTTGTCAAGTTTTAGTAGCATTAGAAGCTAGTCTTTGCTTATGCATTGATAAAATGAGGCGGGGCTTGACACTAAGGTGCTGTACCATGTACTATTCTGTTCACTGTGGCAGAACTGAAAATTTAAAAGTTTTACCTAAGCACTGTCCTAGAAGTAGTCTGATTATTTAGTCAGTTTCTAAGTACCAAATAGATTGCTTCAAATGTCTATGCAGTATGCATGTAGTGTTCTAACATACTATACACTTGTCTTTTACACCTTCAATTCCCTAGTCAGTATCCATACACTTCCAGGAAACATCCTGTCACTTCCTTTGCAGTTCTCTAGAGACCCATTCAACAGCATGTACTAATTCATTCACTGTGCTAAAAGCCAAACACTTATAAATTCACCAAGACACTCTTTCCAGTACTCTAATGATTCAGTCACTGCCTAAGTATTCATGCACTGAGCCAGGTCTTAGCACATGGACTTCTTCAAACCCCTATCCACTATGCATGCAGTCCTCTAACCATCTACACACTTGTCTTTCACACCTTCAATTCCCCAGTCAGTATCCGTTCACTTCCAGCAAACACCCTGTCACTCCCCCTTGCACTCCTCTAGTGACCCATTCAGCATCATGTACTAATCCATTCACTGCGCCAAACCCTAATAAATTCACCCAGGCACTCTCCTTGCAGTAATCTAATTATTCAGTCAGTACCCAAGTACTCATCCAGTGACCCAGGCCTTAGTATATGGACTGCTTCAAACCCTTATCCACTATGCATGCAGTCCTCTAACTACCTACACAATTGTCTTTCTCACCTTCAATTCCCTAGTCAGTATCCATACACTTCCACGAAATACCCTGTCACTCCGTTTGCAGTCCTCTAGTGACCCATTCAGCACCATGTACTAATCCATTCACTGTGCTAAAACCCAAACACTTATAAATTCACCAAGATACTATCTTTGCAGTACTCTAATCATTCAGTCAGTGTCTAAGTATTCATACACTGAGCCAGGCCTTAGCACATGGACTGCTTCAAACCCCTATGCACTATGCATGCAGTCTTCTAACCACCTAGACACTTGTCTTTCACACTTTCAATTTCCTAGTCAGTATCCATACATTCCAGCACTTGTGACTGCCTTTGCACTCCTCTGGTGACCCATTCAGTACCAAGTACTAATCCATTCCCTGTGCGAAAAGCCTAGCACTTATAAATTCACCTAGGCACTCTCCTTGCTGTACTCTAATCATTCAGTCAGTACTCAAGTAGTCATGCAGTGAGCCAGGCCTTAGCACATGGACTGCTTTAAATGCCTATGCAGTATGGATGCAGTCCTCTAATCACCTACACAGTTGTGTTTCACACCTTCAATTCCCTAGTTAGTATTCATACTCTTCTAGCAAACACCCTGTCACTCACCCAGTGTGTCTCCTTATAGTACTGTAATCATTTAGTCAGTTAGCATGTAGAGTTTTAGTGAGGTAGGCTTTAGGGCATGAACTGCTTCAAAGTAGTATGCACTATGCATGCAGTGTTTAAATGATCGTCACACTTGTGGTTCAGGGCTATAGTTTCTAAGTCAGTTTTTATATAAAATGTGTTTGTACAGTAATGGAATAGTGTACATTTGAAAGTTATTAATATACATTTATTTGTGATTCTTTTTTACAGATACAGAACAGGAGTGTTTCTCATCTGTTTGCAATCTTCTTGTGCAAGATTGTTTGGATGAAGGGTCCTTAGGTGTTTCATCATACTTGCTGTGCCGCACGAGTATTTTTTGTTAGGATCCCCTCGTAACAGAACTCCTTGGCAAATCTTGCGAATGAAGAAGGTGGCATTGGTCTTTGTTTGCCCCTTGGAAAAAGTTAAAAATGTCTTCACCACTGAAGAAAAACGTTGTGTGCGTGGTGCATACTGCAAAAAAAATTCCTCAGATTCGGTAAATATTTTAAAGCGGCAACATTTACAGTTTTTGTAAGTTAAACGTATAAAATGTTGTTAGCTGTATACATTTTATATATCTGTGATTTGTTTCTTGTGGTATTTTGTTGAGAATACCATGTTGTTTTTTTTAACAATCTTTCTGATTTTCCAGGTCTGTCGTCGACATCCGTGGTTCCCACAGGAGTGTTCCGCCTTGTTGTTTTGTATTATTGTTGTTACATTTTGTTTATTAGTTTATTGTTTATATTTATGTTAATAAAAATATAAAGTTTGAAAATAGTTTTTCGTTTATATATTTATTATTATAAAAAATAAAGATTGAAAAAATAATTAATAATGTTTTTGGTTGTTCTCTTAACTGCTGTGTGACTCTTTCTTGTTCTTATTACTGTTATTTGATGGAGTCCACCATGGTGTTAAATTTTGGGGCACTTATCGCTGGAATACTGGTGATATCTTCAGTTTGCACCAACTTCTGAATAGTGTGTTAGATTTATCTCAACTTTACTTCCGTTAAAGTGCTGATAATGAAATGGAGACTAGCCATTCCCGTGCAAAAAGACACGAGGTGCACCTTTCCGATTTATTCTAAATACTAAAATCCTGTATTGAATTGCACTGAGGTATTGGCTGCACTTACAGTGTACACACAAAATCTATTAAGAAATCTCATTGTATTTATATTGATTGGGAATAGTGCGTCAGGTGCAGGATCTTGACGAGATACACTGCTCTGTTCGTATATTGTTCTGCACACGAAAAAAGTCACATCACAACTTTTACACCAATTGCAATGCGAAACAAATTCCGGCAATAAGACATGTTAGCACCAGGGATTTTACACCTGCTTTCTGCTGGTGTTAAGCAGGACAACTACCTGCACCATGAAAGGGAACACAGCCAAGAGCCACACCAGAACACCCACAGGTGCCATAGAGTCAATGAGCATGATACAGGGAAACCCATGAGGGCCAGAAGACTTATCTCAACAACTCCAGGACCGCCAATGCCCCCCAAACCCACATTTTAGTAAGTGTGTCCCTGTGGTCATTGTCTTAGCATGATAGGCACGAGCCCTGCAACATCACAGTGTGCTGTCACCTCAGCGTTGGCAGTGAGCCTGGATGTGTAGCTACGCACGCATCCTCCTGCATGCACAACTGGCGTGTGCTGGTCTGGGGTTCACAGGTCAGTGGAGGGGTGTGCCTATCCGGCAAGGGGAACGGGTGTCTCGGACATGTCCGTGTACAGGAAGTGCGGTAAGTGTGTCTCTGTGTTCTGGCGTGGCCTATTTCAAGAGCCGCAGCAGTCGATGTTGTAAAGTGGCATGCACCACCTCCAAACGGCACTGTGATGTTGTAGTTGGAATGTAGCAGGACATGCGCAAATAGGCATTACAATGGTGGGCCGTACGAGTGCACGAGATACAACAGCGCACTGTACAAAAGTGTGGGGGCTCGTGGGAGGGAGAAGCAGCCGTTTGGCAGCATAACACACAGTGAACTCGACCATGTGCCACATGCTGGGCGTCTCATCCATGATGACCACGGTCGCAGACATCCCACAACACCAACGACTGGCCTTTGCACACATCCTGTATGAATACAGCGTGGTTTTCACTTCTATGCTCGTTCAGTGGTGTGATGTTGGCGGGTTGTGTGACTTGTGCTCCTTGTTAGTGTGTTTCATTTTGGCCATTGTTTGTCCATACTTGTGCTGTACTTAATTTTGCATGTGTGACATTCTGCCCATCCCCCCCGTCCCCCCACTCCCTGCTTCTTCCTCTTCCTAGTGCTGTTGTGTCTATAATTTTGTTGCTGCACACATAAATACATTTAAAGAATAAATTAGAATAGTTCCTTGATTCTTTTTGGTTTCAAAACTTCTCTATTGGTTTCTTTTTAATTTTCCATATGAACCGTTTTTTTAAAATATTCAACAACACATAGAAGTCAGAAGTGCAACGTATTCTATCAACACACTTTCTAGAACATTCTACAATACGTACAGGTTAAAAGTTCATCAATTTTTTAAAACTTTACGATATTTTTTTGTAACATTTTCTTGAACATTTAATGACACGTGCAGGTTAAAAGTTGACTTCTGATGGATACATCTGCCAGTGGATTCCTCACCTTGTGAATATCGCCTGCGCCAGCAACATTCGGAAACTTTTGTAGCAGTCCACGCCGATGTGGTCGAAGACGACGTCACAGAGACACGGCTCCGCTCGCGACTCCGCTGACGTCACCGGCTCCATAAGAAGACCTCATCGGCGTGATGACGTCAGTTCCCTTTTTTCCGCGCCGACGACGCCAACGGATTTCGGGAATCATTACTAGTAGCTTTACCTGTTACTTTGTGTTTATTCTGAGAATTCTCTGTCTTTCTTCGAAAATGTCGACAAGGAAGTCTGGTTTTAAGCCTTGCCGTGAATGTGGCAAACATATGTCTATCACCGACCCGCACGACGATTGTGTTTGGTGTTTGTCCTCGGACCACGATGTAGAAGGTTGTTCGTGTTGCAGGAAGATGAGCTCGAAGGCTCTTAAAGAAAGAGAAGCAAAGCTCTTTATCGCCCGGATGAAGAAAAAGGAGAAAAGAGGAAGAAGAAGGTCTGTTTCCAGGTCGAGGTCGGCTTCTAAGTCGACTTCGGGTCATGCTTCAAAGAGCAAGAAGCATAAGAAAAAGAGGAGGCACTCTTTACATCACCATTCCGATAAAGGAGCGACTTCGAAGACGAGGTCGTCTTCTCGACGTCGTAGGGAGTCAGTGTCTCCTTCTCCAGTCCCGACTTCGCCTCCGGCGCCTTCTTCTCTGGTGGCTTCGCCGGCTCCGGCTGGTTCTCCGGTGCCAGTGTCATCTCCGACGCCGGTTCCATCTCCGGCTCCAGCTAGTCCTCGGGCTCCGTATCCGACCCCGGGCCAGGATGAGGATCGTCAGGCTCCGGGTGAGTCTGTGACGCCGCAAGTTCCACCGTCGGCGCCGGCAGGCCCGAGTCCGGTGTTACCTGACCAGTATCCGGCTTTCCCTACTCCAGGTCAGGACCCCTCGCATTATCTCAATGCAATGTATGGGGTGTTTTCACGGGCCATGTATACCTCGGGTGCACCTATGGGTCCGATGGCTTTCAATTTGGGAGTGCCGCAGGTTTACCCTCAAGCACCGTTTATGCTATTCTTCCCAGCGACGCCGTCTTGGCAGCTGCCGGCGCCGAGAACATCGACGCCGCTTCCCTCTTCACCGGCGCCGACTCGACTTCGTTCGACGCCGGCTGTTCCAGCTGATCCGCGTTCGACGCCGCTGCCGGCGCCGGCGAATTCGAACACGGCGCCGCCGGCGCCGCAGGTGCGGATCCGTTCGAGAAGGGAAGCGCAGAGAGTGCTAGAGGAGAGACGCTTTCTGATGGAAGAGGCTGAAGAGGGGGAATTAGTCGAATCCGATGAGGTGTTCGACGAGTTGAAGGAGGCAAGTGGACTAGATTTGTCTCCAGAGTGGGAGATCACTCCACCATCAGACGAACCCTCTAAAGACGCAGCACCCTATCATGCGGTGATTAGAAAGGCTGCTGAGTTGTTGGACCTTCAATTGCCATCCACCGAATTCCAGTCCAATATTTTAACTGAAGTGTTGCACTCCCAGACTGCGGTCTCAGAGCCTCTGTTGCCTTTCAACGAAGCAATTTTGTAACCTGTGCTGGATGTATGGCGCAAGCCTTTCTCAGCTCCTGCGGTCTCCAAGGTAGTCGCAAGAAGGTATAGGGTGGCTCCAGAGGATCCTGAGTTTTTGTCATCACACCCTTCACCTGAAAGCCTAGTAGATCAGGCGGCTTGTTCGGGACGGTCAAAAGGGGCATTTCCTCAAGTCCCAGGAGACAGGGAGGCAAAAAAGGTTGACCAATCGGCCAAAAAGGTCTTTTCATCAGCCAGTATGGCGTTAAAGTCTTCAAATGCGACTTGTCTGTTGGGGCGCTATATTCATGCGCTTATGGACTCGGCTAAAAAGTTGGCGCCAAAACTGTCAGAGGAGGATAGAGGGGGCTTCAATGAAGTTCTTTCGGATGCCCAGGCGGCTGCTCGCCAGGTTATTCAGAGTGGCCTGGATACAGCCGACTCAGTTGCCAGGGTCATGGGGTCTTCAGTTGCCACCAGGAGGGGTGCATGGCTTAAGTCCTCCGAATTCTCTTCTGATGTACAGTCAACTTTATTGGACTTGCCTTTTGATGGGTCTGGGTTGTTTGGCAAGAAGGCTGATGCGGCTCTCGAACGCTTCAAAGAGAGTAAGGCTACGGCTAGGTCGTTGGGCCTTCAATCCAAGCCGCGAGGTACTTTCAAAAGATACAGAGGCTTTGGAAGGGCGAGTTTTCGTTCCTACAGACCAACCCAGCAGCAGCAGCAGCAGCAGTAGCAGCAGCAGCAGCAAGGCTCTCTGTCCAAGGGATATAGAGGAAGACTTAGAGGTCGCTCACGTGGCCGTCAACTCTCCTCCTCCTCTTCCTCTTCCTCAGCCCCTCCCACCACCGCAAAACAGCCCTAGATTCGACATTCCGGATCATGCTGGTCCTGTGGGGGGCCGGCTTACCCATTTTCTACAAGATTGGGAATCTGTAACTACAGATCTCTGGGTTCTGGATCTTGTGGAAAATGGGTACGCCCTTCCCTTTCGGGAATTCCCTCCCAATTATCCTCCTTGCCAAGGGGCTTGCTCGGAGGACCACCGTCTTCTCCTGCAGGAGGAAGTCCTGAAGTTGTTTCAGAAAGGTGCGATAGAGGTGGTTCCGGAGCAGGAGAGGGGTCAGGGATGCTACTCCCAGTATTTTCTGATTCCGAAAAAGGACGGCAGATTGCGTCCGATATTGGACCTCAGAATCCTGAACTTTTACCTGAAACAGGAAAAGTTCAAGATGCTCACCCTTGCGCAGGTTCTTCAGGCGCTGAATCAGGAGGACTGGATGGTGTCGCTCGACTTGCAGGATGCGTATTTTCACATCCCCATTCTGAAGTCGCACAGGAAGTATCTCCGGTTTACGGTAAGGTCGCAACATTATCAGTTTGCGGTCCTCCCGTTTGGTCTTACTTCGGCACCTCGAGTCTTCACAAAGGTGATGGCGGTGGTGGCAGCCCATCTCAGAAGGTCGGGGATTTCGGTTTTCCCTTATTTAGACGACTGGCTGATCAAGGCGGAGTCGTCGGAGAAGGTGCTGTTCCATCTGCAGGATACAACTCGGCTGTTGTACAGATTGGGTTTTTCGATCAATGTGCCCAAATCTCACCTGGTGCCCTCTCAGCGCAACCTGTTCATAGGTGCGGTACTGGACACTACTGTGTGTCGGGCATTCCCTCCTCCTCAAAGGATTCTCGACATTCAGGAGATGATTCCTTTATTTTTCAACGGAGCGGTCGTTCCAGTTCTGAAGGTCCTTCGCCTGCTCGGTCTGTTCGCCTCCTGCATTCTGTTGGTCAACCATGCACGCTGGCACATGAGGGCGCTCCAGTGGTGCCTCCGCAAGCAGTGGTATCAGCACAAGGGAGATCTCAGGGAGTCTGTGAGGATCTCCAGAGAAGCTGCAGCGGATCTGTCTTGGTGGAGCGTGGAGGGCAATCTGTCTCAAGGAAAGTCCTTTCATCTACCTCCATCGGTGACCACAGTGATTACGGATGCATCCACTCTAGGGTGGGGTGCTCATCTGGGGGATCTAGAGATCAAGGGCCTTTGGTCTCCGGAAGAAAGGTTGCTGCACATCAACCTCCTGGAATTACGGGCGATACGTTTGGCGCTCAAGGCCTTCCTCCCTTCCCTTCGCGGTCAGTCTGTTCAAGTCCTGACGGACAACACTACCGCGATGTGGTATATAAACAAACAGGGAGGTGTGGGGTCTCTTTGTCTTTGCAGAGAGGCCCTGCGTCTATGGTCCTGGGCTCAGGACCATCGGATTTGTCTGATGGCAAATCATCTGGCCGGAGTTCTGAACGTGCGTGCGGACAGTCTCAGTCGGCAGTTCTCCGCCGACCACGAGTGGAGGCTTCATCCAGAGGTAGTTCGTCACGTCTTTCCGATGTGGGGAACTCCTCGGGTGGACCTGTTCGCCACTCACGAGAATGCTCACTGCCCGTCTTTCTGCAGTCTCCAGTATCCGTTGCAGGGAGCGTTAGGGGACGCGTTTCAGTTGAGTTGGGGCTCACGACTCCTTTACGCGTTTCCTCCCATACCCTTGATTCCTCGGGTCTGAGGAAGGTTCGCCAAGACCGGGCCCAAGTTATATTGATCGCCCCGGATTGGCCAAGAAGGGTGTGGTACACAGATCTTCTCCACCTCTCCTCGTGCCCTCCGCTCCGTCTCCCTCTGAGGGCAGACCTCCTCTCGCAGTCGGAGGGGCAGGTTCTACACCCCCACCTCCAGAGCTTACACCTTCATGCCTGGAGATTGAACGGGGCAACCTGAATTCTTTCTCTCTCCCGCCGGATGTGGCGGATGTTATTTTATCGGCCAGGCGACACTCCGCCAAATCCATATACTCCTATAGATGGTCTAAATTCGTTCTCTGGTGTGGAGAGAGGTCAATTGATCCCTTGAAGGCTCGTTTGTCTAACATTTTGCAGTTTGCCCTTTCTCTTGCTCAGCAAGGCTTTGCTGTGGCTACAGTTGAAGGATATTTATCGGCTTTGTCGGCTTTCCTATGCCTGCCGGATCAGCCGTCCTTGTTTAAATCACCTATTGTGCTTAGGTTTCTCAAGGGCCTCACAAATAAATTTCCTCCTACTCCTTTTATTGTACCTCAATGGGACTTAAACCTTGTACTGACTTATCTTATGGGTTCTCCCTTCGAGCCCTTACATAAGTGTCCCTTGAGGTTGTTGTCTTTTAAAATGGTTTTCCTCATTGCAATCACCTCGGCAAGGAGGGTAAGTGAGCTTCAAGCTCTTAGTTCAAAACCCCCATTCTTGACTGTGCATGCTGAACGAATGGTGCTCCGGACCAGGGCTGCGTTTTTGCCTAAAGTGGTAACTCCCTTCCATCTGGGGCAATCCATTACCCTTCCTTCCTTTTATCCTCCCCCACACCCTTCCAAGGAGGAGGAGAGACTTCACCGCTTGGACCCTAAGAGGGCGGTGAGCTTTTACCTGGACAGGACAAAAGACTACAGGATTGATGACCAGCTCTTTGTGGGCTTTGCTGGCTGCAGAAAGGGTCGTGCGGTGCACAAGCGCACCCTTTCCAGATGGATTGTACTATGCATCAAGATCTGCTACTCCCTAGCTGGTAAGGAGCCTCCGGAGGGTTTGAGGGCTCATTCTACCAGGGCAAAGTCTTCTACGTCTGCTTTATCTAGGGGTGTTCCTGTGGAGGACATTTGTAGGGCGGCAACTTGGGCCTCCCTCCACACCTTCGCAAAACATTATTGCTTGGACACCGAGGTGAGGAGGGACGGACATTTTGCTCGTTCCGTCCTTCAGGATTTTCTGGTATAGGGGGATGGGCACCCTCCTCCGGGAGTGGGGACTGCTGTGGAATCTATTCACAAGGTGAGGAATCCACTGGCAGATGTATCCATCAGAAGAACAAGTTACTTACCTTCGGTAATGCTTTTTCTGGTGGATACAGTATCTGCCTGTGGATTCCTCACTGACCCACCCGCCTCCCCGTTGTCCATCCTTCTATACCAGTGATTCTGTGGCTGTAATTCTATTGATGGTTTCAAATGTGTTATGACTGTCAAGGGCATTATGTTATTTCTAGTGCTTTGATGTTTCTTCTCCACACTGTGTGTGTTGATATGCATATTGTGTACTGTGTATACTGTTTATGTACATATTGCTGTCAGTCCGTCCGTGTGCCTCGAAGGCACGGAAAAAAGGGGCGGAACGGACGTCATCACGCCGATAAGGTCTTCTTATGGAGCCGGTGACGTCAGCGGAGTCGCGAGCGGAGCCGTGTCTCTGTGACGTCGTCTTCGACCACATTGGTGTGGACTGCTACAAAAGTTTCCGAATGTTGCTGGCGCAGGGGATATTCACAAGGTGAGGAATCCACAGGCAGATACTGTATCCACCAGAAAAAGCGTTACCAAAGGTAAGTAACTTGTTCGATTGTTTTAAGTTCGAACAGTGCCTTCCAAATGCAAGTAGCAGGTGTGGTTGAGCTGAGCAAATTTTATCCTATGATATGTACTCCACGTTGAAACTGCTTTTTCTTAACCAATCACAAAGATGCTTTTCCACAAAACTAATGTGCACCCTACTTTTAAAAAAGAATGCTTTTCATGATATCTTTAGAGATAAGTTATAGATAGGAATTAGCATTTAAAAAACCTTAGAAATTCACTGAAAAAACCATAGGTTTCAGGGGCGTTATAGTTAGCTGGACATTTCCCTCGTACAAAACCCTAGAAATTCCCCTGTTATAGTTAGTTCAGCTAACTATAACTCGTGCCCCCGCAATGCACTGCTGATGACGTCACATATTACATCACTCATGACATGGTCAGTGACATCACTGATGACATCACTGATGACATCTCAAATGACATCACTGATGAAATCCCCCAATTTTGTCGCAGCTACAGCCCGAACTGCTGAACGGAATTACACCAAATTTGGCAAGGAGGTAGTCCTCAGTTCAGACTCGTGCCTTTTACTTCAATGGTGTAAATCCGTTCAGTAGTTCCTGAGAAAATTAGAGTTAAAAGTTAGTGATATCTATGGCCGGGGAGGATCCGCGGATCCTCCCCGCACCCTCCCCGAACCCTCCCGAGCACGAGCTGAATGCTAATTGGCTGCCAACACTCTGAATCAGGAAGTGTTGGCAGCCATCTTGTGCCTCGCACAAAAACAAAGGCGCTAAATGCGACAAGGGGGCAGGGTAGAAACACCCTGACCCCCTAGGCCTGCTCAGGGGGTCCCAAAATCGTCGAAATTCGCGCACCCAGTGCGAGTTTTGGCCGAAAGTAAAAAAAAGAAGCGCGGGGCTCCCGCGCTTCTTTGGTAATTGGCCCCCGGGGCAGAAATAAAAAGTGTGGGGGGGGTCCCAATCCCCCCCACACTGCCCCGGGGACCGCCACCCCCCGGGGCTCAGAGATACTATATGGGGGGGCTCACGGCCCCCCCAGCCCCGGGGACCACCACCCCCTGGGGCTTATAGAAAATGGGTGGGGGGGCTCGCAGCCCCCCCAGCCCCTGGGACCGCCACCCCGGGGCTTGAAAGTATTTGCGATGGGGGGGGCTCTCAGGCCCCCCCAGCCCCGGGGACCGCCACATCCCGGGGCAACTTGTCCGTGTAGGAGGGGGGCCACGCGGCCCCCCTTCTGGAGCCAATGATGGCCCTGGGGACCGCCACCCCCCAGGGCCTGCAGTGTCCCGGGGTGCCCACCGGGAAACTGCTATTTGCAATGACAGGGCGGGAGCCTTGCGGCTCCCACCCTGTCATTGCAAACTGCTTTGCTTCATTGAAGCGAGAGCAGGGAAACCTGCTCTCGCTTCAATGAAGCAAAGCTGATTGCTTTTCCACATGGGGAGCAGCATGTTAGCTGCTCCCCATGTCGAAAAGCAATGCCGGCAAAAAAGATCGGGATTGGGCCGGAGGCCACGCCCCCTCCTTACACCACTCTGCAAACGCGCCCCCTGGCGCGTTTGCAGAGGGGGAACTAATTCCCCTTGAATACTGGGGGTCCCTGGGGGCCAACTAGCCCACCAGGAGCCTCCAGTATGAGCCAGGGGGCTGCGTTGCAGAGAGGTGTAATGAGGCCACACCCCTTTTTACACCTTTCTGCAACGCAGCTCTGTGGCGCTTACTGGAGGTACCTGGTGGCCTAGTTGGCCGCTAGGGGACCTCAGGATTCAAGGGGACTTAATCCCCCAACTTAAAACGCGCCACGGGGCGCATTTGCACAGTGGTGAAAGTAGGGGGAGGGGCCTGAGGTGATACTGTGCAAACACGCCCTGTGGCGCGTTTTAAGTTGGGGAATTCATTCCTCTTCAATCGAGAGGTCCCCTAGGGGTCAACTAGCCCACCAGGTACCTCCAGTAAGCACCACAGAGCTGCATTGCAAAGTGTTGTAAAAAGGGGCATGGCCTCTGAACACCTCTCTGCAATGCAGCTCCCTGGAGCATACTGGAGGTACCTGGTGGGCAAGTTGGCCGCCAGGGGACCTCATGATTCAAGGGGACTTAATCCCCCAATTTAAAACACGCCACAGGGCACATTTGCACAGTGGTGAAGGTAGGGGGCGGGGCCTGAGGTGATATGTGTGCAAACACGCCCTGTGGCGCTTTTTAATTTAGGGAATTAATTCCTCTTCAATCCAGAGGTCCCCTAGGGGCCAACTAGCCCACCAGGTGCCTCCAGGAAGCGCCACGGAGCTGCGTTGCAGAGTGTTGTAAAAAGGGGCGTGGCCTCTGAACACTGCTCTGCAACGCAGCTCCCTGATGCATACTAGAGGTACCTGGTGGGCTAGTTGGCCCCCAGGGGACCGCAGGATTGAAGAGGAATTAATTCCCCAACTAAAAATGCGCCACAGGGCGTGTTTGCACACGTCACCTCAGGCCCCACCCCCTTCCTTTACCATTGTACAAATATTCCTCTAAAATCAGCCGAACTACGAATTCCGATTTACTCACCTGTTATCAGGAGAGAACCCAGGGCTGCATCTTTTAGCCCAGCACTGACCCTGAAGAATAATTCTAAGGGTACTTACCAGTAACTTGTATTTCCTTTCATAGGAATCCATTGTGACGTTTTCAGCAGAAAAGTTTCTAAGTGTCCATTTTTGAAACGCACAAATATTCCTCTAAAATCAGCCGAACGACGAATTCAGATTTACTCAACTGTAATCAGGAGAGGACCCAGTGCAGCATCTTTTAGCCCAGCACTGACCCTGAAAAGTAATTCTAAGCGTACTTACCAGTAACTTGTATGTCCTTCCATAGGAATCCATTGTGTGGTTTTCAACAGAAAATTTTCAGTGTCCATTTTTGAAATGTACAAATATTCCTCTAAAATCAGCCGAACTACGAATTCCAATTTACTCACCTGTTATCAGGAGAGAACCCAGGGCTGCATCTTTTAGCCCAGCACTGACCCGGAAGAGTAATTCTAAGCGTACTTACCAGTAACTTGTATTTCCTTCCAAAGGAATCCATTGTGTGGTTTTCACCAGAAAAGTTTTTAAGTGTCTATTTTCACAAACTAAAAATATTCCTAAAAAATCGTCTGTATGACTTAAACACATTCTTTCAACTGTTTACAGGAGGTTGGCCAGTGCTGGATCCAGGATCCACCACTGAGTAAGAACAAGTAATAATAACACTACTGAAAACATTTCTAAGTGTCAACTTTTAAAATACAATAATATTCCTTAAAAATAACTACTGTAACCAAAGCGCTTTTACTCAACTGTTTACAGGAGATGTCCAAGGACTGAATCTAGGATCCAGTCCTGTGGTTAGAAAAGTAATCCATAAAGTAACTAATTGCATTTCACTCTGTGCATACATATGTGAGTGGGTGATTCTATGGGTGCATGGTTTTAAGAGTGCATCTGTGATGGAGTGTATGGTTGGGTGAGTGTATGTATGGGTGTGTTAGTGATTCAATGTATATCTCAGTGGTACATGTGTGAGTAACTACATATGTGAAAGGCAGTATATATGTGTGTAAGAGTATATAAGTGAGTATATGTGAGAGTGTGTGATTGTTAGAGTGGCTGTATGGATGAGTGTGTGCTTGTATCAGTGATTGTATAAGAGCGTAAGAATGTGGTACTATTTTTATGAGTAAGTGTTCTTGTGTGTGTATAACTGCATAGGTGAGTAAATGGGAGTGTTATTAATTATTTGCATGACTGACTAGGTGTGAGAGTACCTCTATGGATGATTGGTGGTGTGTGAGTGTCTATGTAGGTGTATAAATGCATATGATAGTCCTGTACTGAGTGACTGTAAGTATGAGTGACTGTACAGGTGAGTGAGTGGATGTGTGTGTAGATCTAAGAGTCAATGAGTGGGTATGTAGTTATTGGTATTGGAGTATCTATGGTTTTGAGAATGGACGTCTGAAATTTTGATTGAGTGTATCAAAGGGTGTGAGAAGATGCACTAATTTATCACATGGATGACGTCATCAGTGATGTCATTTCAGATGTCATCAGTGATGTCATCAGTGATGTCACTGACCATGTCATGAGTGATGTAATATGTGACGTCATCAGCAGTGCATTGCGGGGGCGCGAATTATAGTTAGCTGAACTAACTATAACGGGGGAATTTCTAGGGTTTTGTACGAGGGAAATGTCCAGCTAACTATAACGCCCCTGAAACCTATGGTTTTTTCAGTGAATTTCTAAGGTTTTTTAAATGCCAATTCCTAACTGTAACGCCCCTGAAACCTATGTTTATATATATATATATATATATATATATATAATATAGTGGATTTGTGGGGTTTTGCTGGTGTGCATCCTGACTACGGGTGGTGCAGTAGGGAGGCAATAACCACAAGTGCCTCTTTAATTTCAACAACCACTTTTCACAGTGTTAGAAATGGGGGTCTCTAGTTGGGAGAGGTAGGTACCTTTGACCAAATAGGGAACCTTGATTCTTGTCAGGGTAAGGGGGAAACACACTGTTGATAACCCCTGCTCACCCCCTTGGTAGCTTGGCACTAGCAGACAGGCTTATCCCCAAGGCAATGTGTAAAGTATTTGCATCAACATCCACAGTAACACAGTGAAACACCACAAATGGACACCACAAAGGTTATTTATAAAAAAAATATTTATAAGTTTCAGGCAAGACCAAATCAACAAAAATTCCATATATACCATGAGCTCTTATTTGCAATGTTTTAAGACAGTGTTCTTTGTAAAAGGAAGTAAACTCACAAGTTCTGTAAGTCCTTCGGCAAACTTTGTGGTCACCAGTTCAGTTTCGGAGCTATAAAGAAAAACGTGCGCAGAGAATGTATCCTTCCTAGCCTTCAGATAAGGATCTCTAGCGCTGATCTCTTTAGCGCCTGCACCGCACGGTTGTAATCCCAAATGACTTAATACCGGTGCGCGGTGCTTCCCTGGGGCTTAAACGCCGCTTTCCTTCACAAGGCTTCCTCTGTTGTCAGCCTCTCTGACACTGGCCCCGATGTTACAGAGATCACCCGGGTAAGTAGGACACACGGGGAACGCCCGTAAAGGAAGCGCCATCGGCCGCCTTGCATTTGGCAGCTCCCTGCAGGCCCACACCCCAGCTAGAGCAATATACCCCGCAGCAGTCATGTTCGCAGGCTCCGATCTGAGCCTTACCTGCGGGGTTGATTTCCTTGGTGCAGTCCTCAGACGGGGCTCTCCTCTTGACGACACGGCCAGGGAGGATCAGGACAGCCCTCCTTGGCTTTGCTTCTTCGGCTCAGCGATGACGTCCCACTGGGCGGCGCACTTTGCAGCAGCGCTGCCTCGTGGATACGTCCCGGCTGGTAGGCGGCGTACTTTGCAGCAGCGCTGCCTCGTGGATGCGTCCTGGCTGCTAGGCGGCGTCCTGCAACCGCCGATCGCGGCATGGCTCCTTCATCCTCCGGCTATGATGTCCCGCTGGGCGGCTCCCTTTGAAGCAGCGCGACATCGTGCAAGCGCCGATCATGGCACGGCTACTTCTTCTTCCGAGAGTGATCTCGCTGACAACTCGGGCCAGCGGCAGTGTGGGGGCACGGTGACTCTCACAGCTGGGGGCAGGCACATGGGCAAACCGGGGATTTGGGGCACTGGGAAGCACAGATGACTTTACGACTGCCACACGCTGGATGCAGACACACGCACACAGCGTCTTGAAGACGTTTCTGGGGAAACTTTTTAGATCCCTATGTTTCAGCAACAGAAGGCCAGCTCTCCTCAGGCCCTTGGAGACTTGTTCTTTTGTCAGGACACAGCACACAGCAACGTCCCTTGTCCTCTCCTCAGTTAAATCAGCAAACTGCAGGCCAGCCCCAGAGCACACAGCAAGGGCAGTACTTCTCCTCAGTCTCTTCAGCTGTTCTTCTTTGGCAGAGGTTCCGCTTGATCACGAAATAGTCTGATTTTACAGGGGTATCAGCTCTTACTTTTATACCCCAAAAGTCTTTGTTCTTCATGTGTTAGGGGTCCTGGACCCAGGTCAAACCAGTTCTGGGTGCACATCTTCCTCCTTTGTGAGTGTGGGCCAGGGCCATCAGACACACTGCAGGGGGTGGAGCCAGCATTGTGGAAAGCAGGCACAGCCATATTCAGGCCCAGGTGCTACTCCTCCCAACATTCCAAATGCAGATAGGTCTATTCAGCCTAGTGCTGACTCACCCAGACTCCTGGAGCCGCCCCTGTCAGTCTCAAACCAGACAGTCAATTCAAAAACAGGCAGAGGCACCCAGAAAGGTTGAACAAGAAAACAGCCACTTTCTAAAAGTGCTATTTTCAAACACAGAATTAAAAAACCATCCTTACTAAAAGATGTGTTATTAAATTCTGAGTTCAGGGATACCAGACTGCAATTTTCTATCTCACTCTATGGGAAGATATGCTGGTGAAATGTTACGCAGCATTCCCCATTCTGTCCTATGGGCAAGATAGCCTTTCAATAGTGAAAACAAAATTGGCGGTATTTCACTATCAGGACATGTTACACACACCAGTACATGTCCTACCTTTCACATACACTGCATCCTGCCCAGGGGGGTACCTTGGGCCTACCATGGGGTGTCGTATGTGTAAGAAAAGGGAAGGGTAACGCCTGGCAAGTGGGTACACTGGCCTGGTCGAAATGGCAGTTAACAAACTGCGCACAGGCACCGCGAGGGCAGGCCTGAGACATCTTTTCAACGCTACTCATGTGGGTGGCATAATCAGTGCTGCAAGCCCATTAGTAGCATTTGAGTTACCCGCCCTGGCATGCTTAGTGCACTTTACTAGGGAGCTACTGGTAAAACAAATATACCAATCATGGATAACCAATCACAATAACAATTTACTCAGAGAGCATATGCACTTTAGTGCTGATCAGCAGTGGTAAAGTGCCCCAAGTTTTATAGCCAACAACCACAGGTCAGGAAAAACAAAGGAGAAAGAAGCAAAAAGTTTAGGGATAACCCTGCAAAAAGGGCCATTGCCATCACTCATCATCAAGAGAAAACCCGCACTCAAATCTTTAGGGAATTTTCCATTTAATTCACTGGCAGCACTCATAAGCAGGAATGCGTTTAGGCAGTTCACACAGCCTTTGTCAACCTTGAAGTGCACCATTTTCCCACATTCTTATTCTCTCCACAGGTGTTGCCTCTTACATAAACATAGAAAAGTTACTCTTGATTTCATGGTCTCTCCAACTGTTAAATATCACAATGATGTTTGGGAGTCACCTGTGGTAAAGCAAAATTCAAACCATTTGTTCAGCAGTTTTTGCAATGTAAAAAACTTCCAAATCGTAAATGTGATGTTCTCCAATTTCATTATTAGCAACTAGCGCACTGCACTTTCCTTATTAAACCCTCGAGAATATAATAGTTTCCTTCACATAACAGCCATTCATGATATTGTGTTCAGTTTTACGAGCATGCAGGTAAATTCTCATTATTGATGGTTTCAAAGGGAAAGTGCAGCGCACACGTTGCTAATAATGACGCCCCTGATGTATGCCTTAAAGTCCTCCCATAGTGTGGCCTGCCCTCTGACCAAGTGCTTATGGAGTTCAAAATATTATGTGTTTGCGGAGCGAAGTTCAGTGCACAAAAGCTCATCATGCCATGTTTGGGAAGTGCCATTGGTGCTTGAGTCCTCCTTTAATTGGTATGTCATCTTGACTGGGGAGTCGTCTGAGAGGAAGCGTAGTAGCTGTAGGTGAGCCAAGGTTTAGCCAGGATGAAAATTATCCAAAAATTGATGTGTGTCCACGTGTTGTGAGGTGCAGAGTGGAATGTGCATGCCGTGGTTTTAGCATGTCACAAGCAAGAGGGATCAGTAAGTGTGTAGGTGTCGCAAAAGTCACAGAGTATGTGCAGGGAGCATGGTTTAGCAGCAGGAGTTGTGGCTGTGGAATCTAGCGTGGGAGCCAAGAGCAAATTTAAACCATTGCCAACTGTAATATGATCGGCGTCCATGCAGTCAATATGGAACAGGAGTGTCTAGATAAGAACTCTGGAGCATCTGTGTTTGGGACATAGCTATTAGGAAGCAGAATTTGTTGCCCTGCAATTGTTCCCACAACTAGAACGTATCTGCCCCCTTTGTCTGCATTGGTAGTGTAGTGATGAAAGGGGAGGTTTTTATGAATTAATGTGCAGACCCCTCGCAAATATGTGCTGAAGCTCAAAAAATACATCTGTGGACCCAGTGTGGCTGCAAAAGTTTGCACAGATCTCGATGGTTAGTGTGTTTCTTCGAGGAAGGCCACATGAGTGCCATGTCTGTTCAGATACTGCAGTACTTGTTTGCTCTTACAGGGATTGTTAAGGCCTCGGATGTTCCAGGATGGAAAGACAATGTCAGCAATTGACTTACGATTGTTGCTCGTGTTTGTCATATATAAATATATAGCAATAGCTACGATAGAGTGCATGAAGAGAGCTTGTTGCAATTAAGTGAAGTGAAGTAACTTAAACAACCCAACTGGTATCAGCCTTCCTCCCCCATCCACACCTGGCGAGAACAGGCCTGCTGAATCCTGAAAATACCAAAAAAACTATAACAGACCCCCAAAGAACATCTGTGCGGTATTAACCACAGGGGTGTGGCATCACCTCAGCTGTGCCCTTTTTGCAGGATTTGCAAGTGACATTCTAAATGAAGATGAATTGCATGTAAAAGTCTTGGTGCATGCATCATGCAAATAATGACCAGGGGGGGACGAGAGAATGCAAACTCACCCAGGTCTGAGAAGAGTCAGACCTGGGTGAGTTTGCATTCTCTGTGGGCATTAGCATGGAGACCAAGAGGCATCTCAGTCCGGCAGGAAGAGACCCATTCTGGTAGTGTCCTGGGTGTCTGAAGTGAGAAGTGTGCGTTTTGTGTCTAGGGGAGGCACGTCCTTGCGCGTGTTGCTTGGAGAACGCCCGAGAGTCCAGGGGTTATCAAAGAAGCGAAACTCCATTTACGTCCACTCTTTTGCTTACGTCTAGCCTCCTGGACCGCCATGATGAAGTCTGGGAAAAGGGATACCGCTGCCCCTAGTACTGCAGCGAGCCCAACTCTCTTGGCAGTCACAATTCAATCAATCAATCAATCATTTGTAGAGTGCACTACATACCCGCGAGGGTCTCAAGGCGATGGGGGGGCTGCTACTGGTCAAACAGCCAGGTCTTGAATAGTCTCCTGAAGGTCAGCAGGTCTTGGGTCTGTCGTAGGCTCAGTGGGAGGGTGTTCCAGGTCTTGGCGGCGAGGTGGGAGAAGGATCTCCCGCCGGTGGTTGTTCTTCGGATGCGAGGGACGGTGGCGAGTGCGAGGTCGGCGGAGTGGAGCTGGCGGTTGGGGATGTAGAAGGAAAGTTGCTGTTGAGGTAGATTGGGCCGGTCGTGTGGAGTGCCTTGTGTGCGTGGATGAGGAGCTTGAAGGATATCCTCTTGTTGACGGGGAGCCAGTGCAGGTTTCTCAGGTGGGGGGTGATGTGGCTGTGGCATGGTACGTCGAGGATCAGTCGTGCAGAGGTGTTTTGGATGCATTGCAGTCGTTTGGTTGGGGCTCCCGCTTAGAGGGCGTTTCCGTAGTCAAGTCTGCTGCTGACAAGGGCCTGGGTGACTGTTCTTCTAGTGTCTGTCGGGATCCACCTGTAGATCTTGCGGAGCATGCGGAGGGTGTTGAAGCAGGAGGAGGAGACGGCGTTGATTTGCTTGGTCATGGAGAGCATTGAGTTGAGGATGATTCCCAGGTTGCGTGCGTGGTCAGTGGGTGTCGGGGCTGCCCCCAGTGCCGTCGGCCACCAGGAGTCGTCCAGGGCTGAAGGGTTGGAGCCGAGGATGAGGACCTCTGTCTTGTCCGTGTTCAGCTTCAATCGGCTGATCTTCATCCAGTGGGCGACGGCCTTCATTCCTTCGTGGAGGTTGGATTTGGTGGTGATGGGGTCCTTGGTGAGAGAGAGGATCAGTTGAGTGTCGTCAGCGTAGGAGATTATGTTGAGGTAGTGCTGTCGGGCGACGTGTGCGAGCAGGGCCATGTAGATGTTGAACTGTGTCAGGCTGAGGGAAGATCCCTGGGGTACGCTGCAGATGATCTCGAAGGCTTCCGATCGGAATGGGGGGAGGGCAGACGCTTTGGGTTCTGCCGGAGAGGAAAGAGGTGGTCCAATCCAGAGCTTTGTCTCGGATCCCTACGGCGTGGAGACGTGCGCGTAGTGTGCGGTGGCAGACGGTGTCGAAGGCGGCGGAGAGGTCCAGGAGGATGAGGGCCGCGGTCTCACCGTTGTCCAGCAGGGTCCTGTTGTCATCGGTGGCAGCGATGAGGGCAGTCTCGGTGCTGTGGTTGCTACGGAACCCTGACAGGGAAGGGTCCAGGATTCTGTTTTCTTCAAGGTATCGGGTTAGCTGTCTGTTGACGATCTTCTCGATGACTTTGGCCCGGGAACAGAAGCAAAGAGATGGGCCGGAAATTCTTGAGGTCTCTTGGGTCCGCCTTGGGTTTTTTGAGTAGGGCGTTGATCTCGGCGTGTTTCCAGCTCTCTGGGAAGGTCACGGTCTTGAGGGAGAGATTGATGACGTTGCGCAGATGGGGTGCGATGGAGTTGCTGGCTTTGTTGAAGATGTGGTGCGGGAATGGGTCTGACGGGGAGCCGGAGTGGATTGTGCTCATGGTCTTGATGGTGTCATCGAGGCTCATGTTGGCTCAGGCTAGCAGGGGGTCATGGTCGGTGGTCTGTTGTGTTGATGTCTGTTGGGGCTGTCTGGGTGTTGAAGCTGTCGTGGATGTCTGCTATCTTGCAGTGGAAAAAAATGGTGAGGATTCGCACAGGGCTTGCGATGGCGGGATGTCGTTGGTGTTGGAGCTGGGGTTGGAAAGTTCCTTCACAATGTTGAAGAGCTCCTTTCTATTGTGTGCATTGTTGTCGAGGCGGTCTTTGAAGGAGGTCCTCTTGGCAGTCCTGATGAGGTGATGGTGGTTGCGGATGGCGTGCTTGTGGGCTGCGTGGCTGTCCGGAGTCTGCTTACTGTGCCATTTCTTCTTTGGTTTCCGGCAGGCTCGCTTGGATGCTAGGGGTTCTGGGGTGAGCCAGCTGGCCCTCTTGCTGGTGTCTCTGTAGCAGGGATTCTTCAGCGGGGCGAGGGTGTTGGCGCAGTCGTCGATCCAGCGTCTGAGGCTGTGAGCAGCGTCGTCGGTGTTGGAGGGTTCGGTGGGTGGGTTCAGAGAGAGTTTTGCGTCTAGTTGGTCTTCAGTGATTTTGCTCCAGCAGCGACGGGGGATCTGTTGGGTGCGGTGGTGTGTGGTGGGTTTCTCGAAGGTGAAGTGGATGCAACGGTGGTCGGTCCAGGGGAGTTCGGTGGTGTGGCTGAAGGAGACATGGGAGCGTGAGGAGAAGACGGGGTTGAGCGTGTGGCCGGCAGAGTGGGTAGGCGTTGTGACGAGTTTCTTCAGTCCGAGGTTGTGAGGTTATCGATCAGGGTGGTGGAGTTGCTGTCGTTGTTGTTCTCAAGGTGAAAGTTCAGGTCTCCGAGGAGAATGTAGTCAGTGGAGGTCAGGGCGTGCGTGCTGATGAAGTCGGCGATGGAGATGCTGAACTGGAGTCCGGGGAGTCTGTAGATGAGGGTGCCTCTGAGGGTGGAGTTGGGGTCTGTGTGGATCTGGAAATGCATGTGTTCGGCGGTGCTGAGTTTGTCGTCGGTGCTGGTCGAGACCCTGATGCTGTTCTTCTGGACGATGGCGATTCCTCCTCCGACTCCGTTGGGGCGGTCTCTGCGGGTGATCTTGTAGCCATATGGGATGGCAATGGCGATGTCGGGTGCGGAGGAGTTGGTCATCCAGGTCTCTGTCAGGATGACGACATCCGGAGATGAAGTGTCGAGCAGGTCCCAGAGCTCGACGGCATGTTTGCGTGCGGAGCGGGTGTTCAGTAGGATGCATCGGAGGTGATTGTCGCCTTTCTTGGCGGGTGGTTGGCGTCTCCTAGGCTGGTGTAGCTGCAGTTCCGGCAGGTGAAGGCACCCTGTGTGTGTTTCGGTGCGGCTTTGAAGCAGGTGTGGGTCCGTCTGGAGTTGAGAGCGTGGAGTGTGCTGGCATCGTAGCGGTGGCAGTCATCGTGGCGGGCGCGGCGACCAGGGGTTCGGTCCAGGCGCGGACGGGCGCAGATGGGCTTGCCTTAGACACGACTTCCGCGTGGCAGCGGCTCGCCCGCTGCTCGCGGCCGCACAGCGGCTGCCATATATGGGGAGGTGGGAGGGAGGAGCAGCTGGGAGGCGGGAGGCAGGGCAGGGGCAGCGAATGGGCGGTCAGGGGGCGGGGACGCAGTGGCGGGAGCGGTGAGGGGCGACGAAGGAAGCAGAAGGCAAAAGGGCACCAAATTACAGGGGCAGCAAGGGAACAGAATGCAAAAACGGGCAGAGAAACACGGGGATAGCGAGGGGAACAGAAGGAAAAGAGGGCACAGAATTACGGGGGCAACGAAGGGAACAGAATGCAAAAACGGGCAAAGAAACATGGGGACAGCGAGGGGGAACAGAAGGAAAAGAGGGCACAGAATTACGGGTGCAACGAAGGGAACAGAATGCAAAAACGGACAGAGAAACACGGGGACAGCGAGGGGAACAGAAGTAAAAGAGGGCACAGACCAAGTACAGGCACCAGGGGAAGACAGACAACAGCAGTCACAGACAGCAAATAACAATAGGCAATACAATAAGATACAGATGGTGATACAAACCTACGGCCTACCACTGGCCACCAGGGATGAGGTGCAGGTGGTAGCCTGCGGGTGGCGGAGGGCCTCAAAACTTCCTCAGCAGATGCAGTTGGGGCAAGGACACACAGACGGTGCTGTGGGAAGGGGGAGCGACCTACCTAGCAGGGTGAAGGGTCGCTCTCCTCACCGCTCTGCAGGCGCCATATATGGGGAGGTGGGAGGGAGGAGCAACTGGGAGGCGGAAGGCAGGGCAGGGGCAGCAAATGGGCGGTCAGGGGGGCAGGGACGCAGTGGCTGGAGCGGGAGCGATGAGGTTGCGACGAAGGGAGCAGAAGGCAAAAGGGCGCTGAATTACAGGGGCAGCAAGGGAACAGAATGCAAAACGGTCAGAGAAACACAGGGACAGCGAGGGGAACAGAAGTAAAAGAGGGCAAAAACCAAGTACAGGCACCAGGGGAAGACAGACAACAGCAGTCACAGACACCAAATAACAATAGGCAATACAATAAGATACAGATGGTGATACAAACCTACGGCCTAGCACTGGCCACCAGGGGTGAGGTGCAGGTGGTAGCCTGCGGGTGGAGGAGGGCCTCGAAACTTCCTCAGCAGCGGCAGCTGAGGCAAGGACACACAGATGGTGCTGTGCGGAGGGGGAGCGACCTACCTAGCAGCCTAACTCTGTATCGCGGTCCCTGAAATTGCGGATCAGAGCGATAATCGGGCGGAGGGAGGTACCGGGTGCAGGTCGAGGCCCATGGATCTGTGTGCGTGTTCTACTGAAAAAGTGGATGTGAATTACTGACGCCCCAACAGTTCAGACGCAATCTTTTCACAAACCAGTCCAGATGGCCAGTATAGGTAGACTCCACAATACCCAGAATTCGCATATTTTTACGGTGTCACCTGGCATTGAGATCTTTGTTTTTTATTGCAATTGTTTGAGTCTAGATTCCAGTTTCTCCAAGCATTTGTCTTGGCAGCGCCTTCCTCCAGCCCGGAAATGCATCCCTCCACTCCCTTCTTTCGTGTGTTCTGCTGGTCAAGATGTTGCCCCGTGTGGTCCAGTCGACTCATGAGGGTATCAAATCACTCATCTGTGCTTGGAATTCAGTCCAAACTTCGGACATGGTAGCATCCACGTCTGCCAATTGCTTGGGCACGAACCCTCCCATTGCGCCGCCCTCCATGGTCAGTGGAATTTCAGGGGTATCAGTAGCCTTAGTCTTCTCGAAGGTCAGTTTGTGCTGCTTTGGGTCGTAGCGCACCGCTTCAGTGGCAGGGGCGGGGGCAGTTCTGCATGGGTATGAAAGTTGTATAGGGTGGCTGGACTTGATGTGTCCTGTTTGTTAGCTGTTTAGTGCATATAAAAGAAGAGCTAAGGCATAAGGTCCAGGTCTAGGCAGCGGCAGACCGCTGTAGGATGAAGGGGAGCAGTGCGTTCCCTATATTTATTTATAGGGTATTCAGAGCAAGTGCCCCCAATACGTTTGCTTCTAGCTGCTGAGGCAGTTGGCAGAGTCTTTGATTGGCAAGTGGAGTGGCAATGCTGCAGCTTTCGTTTTTGGGCTGCTGCATAGACAGCAAGTGAGCAAAGAAGCAGGCTGATATCGCTGGGTCGGCTGGCGTATTTAATATGAGGTTTTCATGATCTCAATGTATAGCTCACAATATACATGCCCTCCTATCAGTTTGTTGGCTTGGGTGCGCTGTATGTTCAATTCACCGCCTCAGGCAGGATCTGAAGCAACAGGCCGCTGACATGCGTCTCAGTCAGCAATAAGGCCACCAGCGTGCTGGCCTGATTGGCAGAGTCTCCCTGCCAAATAGCAGAATGGGGCCCAGAGGGTGTGGGAGAAAAGGAGGATGACCAGGCCGCACCACGTGGCCCATCAGCCACGTGTCTCAGGCACACCCGAAGTCCCTGTTGCCGTAGGACCTCCAAGGCGTACGGCTAGTGCTGAAGGTGTCGTCGCCGCGGGCAGCGAGGAAACACTCTGTCCTGCAGGAGAAACACCGCTCTCACCTCCCCAGCCTTCAGGAGCTGTCATGATGGAATCTGCTTGCTACACTCACCGGTTAGCGACCCATCTAGTATGTATTTAAGGGATGGGTTCGCCAGAGCTTCAGCACCGTGCAGCCATGTTGGTCGCTGCTATAGCCACGCCCCCTTCAAACAACATTTGTCTTATGGAAAAAACATTAAATAAACATGCTGCTCCCTTTTTTGGTGTAACAAAGCATATCTAATTGGCCAGATTAAATACCATTTACTTTTTCTGACATCACTTTGGCTCTTTCTTTCAAATTAAAAACTAAAAGGAAAATAGGCTGAATGCACTCAGCGCTAAATGACACAGATATTGCACCTTTAAGAATTCCGGAAGCTGCCAGTCTTTCCATCATGCAATGCAGGGTCCATAAGGCAGGTAGTTTTTTTTCCAGCTGTCAGAGAAGATCCCACTATTGCTTTTGTACCATCTTGTTTCCCCATTGTTTGTGGTAAGCAAAATCAGCTTTTTCTATGGTGCTTCTTTCTTTATCTCTCTTTTTTTGCCACCATCATGGCTTTTCATAACTGGTGACCACCTTCAGTAAGGTAGAAGTTCTGGATGGATGTGCATGACAAGTTGTATCTGCCTTCTGGATTTGCACACTGCTAATAACTGCAAAATATATCTGATAGAGACTTCTAGCTGCAGATTCCTTACCTTTGAATTTCCAAGAGGTTAGGCTGGATCTGGAAACTTTTGCTGAACAATACCTGTGCCATCAGGTGGCTCCATTTGGCTCCGCGTGATGCCATTGGCATCGGTAGCATTGGTTCCGACGTTGCGGTACCTATATAGCCGCCACCCAGGCGCGCGGACATCAGTTCTTTTCTTTCTGTGCCAGTTAAGCGTCGATCCGGAAAGAGCTACCCCTCTGTCGCTTTGTGACAGGTCTTTTCTTGACTTTTTGTCGAATTCTGAATTTTTTACTTCTTTGTGTGCGAGGATATCTTAGAGGAGGAGGTGGTTCAAGCAGTGCAGTGTCTGCCACCTATGATGTCGGTTACTAACCCCCCTGCGCCTGTCTCTGGTGTTTCAAGCGCAACCACGATTCAAACTTGTGCTCAGAATGTCGGGCTATGGCTCCGAAGGCCTTGCGGGAGTGGGCTATGAAGCTCCTTGTGGCCTGGCAGTAGACACTGTCCAGCGAGCCTCCGCAGCGGTCTCGTTCGAAGAAGAAGAGGTCGCTGGAGTGCTCCCAGAGCCCAAAGTCGTCTTCATCCCATTTGAGGTCTTCAAGACACTTGGGGAAGAGGAAGAAGTCCAAACGGACTTCATCTTTGCCTCAACTGTCGTCAGTCGCCGAAAGAGGTAAGGAGCATTGACGGTTCTGCGGAGCCAGAGCCAGGGGCGACATCGTGCCTTCCTCCTTTTCCAAGAGCCAGAGCAACCCCCGCTCAAATTAAAGAGTTTTATGAGGCCATGCATCAAGTATTTGAGCGGGTCGACCTCTTGGGCCATGTAGGGTCAGAAGGGGCCCCATCAGATTCAACGCTGTCGGCTCCGGCCACGGCGCTGGAGGGGCAACAGGGATCTGATCCCAGATCCGGGTTGACGTTGGTCGTGTCATCATGACCTCCTCCGGAGTAGGACCCTAAGCCGGCGCCTTCAGTGGCTCCGGTGCCCACCGGCGGCGCCAGCCCCATCCTTATCCCCAATGACGTAGCTCAACGACAATTCCTGCGTGATTAAACCCAGGGGTTCTATGTTGTCGCCTGAACACTTTGAGGATGTGTTAGGCTTGGCAGATACTGGCATGCACTCTCTGCCAACTGTGGCTACGAAGGAGGTGGCATTTTATACCCTGGTGGTTAAAAGGGCAGCCAAAGTCTTCGGACTGCCTTCCGTGCAGGTCAGGGCTAATCTCCTTACTGAAGTGCTTCAACTTGGGGCTTCCAGCTGTGGACCCCTTTTTCCCTTTAATTAAGCACTAACTGATGTCCTTCTAGGCATGTGGTCCACGCCTAGCACAGGGGCTCCTGTGAATAGGGCAATTGCACGCTGCCATTGCCCAGCTACAGGTGACCCAATGTTCCTCTGCCAACACCCCACCCTCAAAGTTTGGTGGTGCAGGCCTCCACATCCCAGGGCGTGTTCCCTTCTTCCTCTCCGGACAGGGAATCCAAGAGGCTGGATTCGTTTAGTAAGAAGATGTTTTCTTCCTCCAGCATGGCATTGCGGTCCGTGAATACCACATGCTTATTGGGCCGTTTCTCCCACTCCCTTTGGGAAACGTTTGCGCAAGTGCTGCCACAAGTCCTGGAGGAGACCCAGGCTGTGCTCTCTGAAGCATTTAAGGATGGGAGAGATGCAACCAAAATCATCATAAGGTGTGGCCTTGATACAACCGATTTGCTGGGTAGATCAATTTCCAAAACAGTGGCCTTGAGTCGCCACGCCTGACTTAGGACAACTGGCTTCTTGGGCAATGTCCAGGCAAATTTGATGGACATGCCTTTTGATAGAACCTGTCTTTTTAGGAAAAAGGCATGTTCGGCCCTAGTGAGGTTCAAGGACTCTCGAGCTATGGGCAGATCCTTGGGCCTCTCTTCTACTCCACCTGGCCAGTCTACCTTTCGCCCCTTTTGTGGCAACGGAAGGGGTTTCCAGCCGAGTCAGCATTATCCAAGCCACCGTCCTACGCAGGCTTTCCGAGCCATGATGGGACGTGGACGTGGTTCATTCTGACCTAGGAAAGTAACCAGAAGTCGTCGGCCACCCTGCCCTTGGCAGCTGCAGCCTCCAAGCACTCCTAGTCTGACTCTGCAAGACCACACCACTTGGCGGGAGAATCCATCATCAACTCCCTGCTGGAGGTCCATAACATTGGACATGTGGGTCTTGCAGATCATTCAGGAGAGCTATTCTCTGCCTTTCCTTTATTTCCCTCCTTCCTTCTGCCAAATCAGGAAGGCTGACAGAGGATCATTTGAAATTACTCCAGGAGGAAGTTACAGCTCTCTTGGCCAAGGGAGCTATAGAGAGAGTCCCAGTTTCAGAAGTAGGTAGTGGCTGTTATTCCCACTACTTTCTGATTCCGAAAAAGAACAAAGGGTTGTGGCCCATTTTAGATCTTTGGACTGTCAATCTGTTCCTCAAGAAGGAGAAGTTTAAGATCCTTACTCTAGCTCAGGTCTTGTCTGCCCTAGATCAAGAAGACTGTATGGTAGCGTTGGACCTGCTGGATGCGTATTTTCACATCCCCATCCTGCCAGGCCACAGTTGTTACCTAATGTTCAAGGTAGGCCACGACCACTTTCAGTTTACAGTGCACCCCTTGGGCCTTACCAGTGCCCCTTGGGTGTTCACCAAGGTGATGGCGGTGGGCGAGGCTCATCTGCGCAGGTTAGGGGTGTCAGTCTACCCCAACCTCGATGACTGGCTGTTGAAGGCGTCCTTGCCCCAGGCTGTCATATCCCACCTTCAGACTACGGCGGACCTTGTGCATTCACTATGGTTCTCTATAAACGTGCCAAAGTCACACATGACTCCTTCTTAGACGCTCCCTTTCATCGAAGGTATTCCGGACACAGTGCAGTTTCAGGCCTATCATCCCGAGCAGCGAGTCCAGGATATTCAGGTTATGATTCTGATGTTTCAGCCTCTATCCTGGATTTCGGTGAGTCTGACTCCGAGGCTGTTGGGCCTCATGGCCTCCTGCATCCTGTTGGTAAAACATGCCAGGTGGTGTATGCAGGCTCTGCAGTGGGACTTGAAGTTCCATTGGGCATAGCATCGGGGAAACCTCACCGACTTGATCCAGATCTCGGAAGGAACTGCGAATGATCTGCAGTGGTGGTTGATGAACCGCGATTGGGTCAATGGCAAACCCCTCTCACTTCCCCAACCAGGTCTCACAGTTGTGGCAGATGCGTCACTTCTGGGATGGGGCGGCCATCTGGGAGAAGTGGAGATCAGGGGACACTGGTCTCCGGCGGAGTCGGAGCTCCACATAACTTTGTTTGAGCTTCGAGTGATTCGATTGGCATTGACAGCATTTCTTCCTTCTGTCAATGTCAAGGGGAAGTTTGTGCAGGTGTTCACAGACAACACCACCGCCATGTGGTACTGGAACAAGCAGAGCGGGGTGGGGTCGTGGATCCTTCGTCGAGATGCCCTGTGTCTCTGGACATGGCTGGAACAGCATGGCATAACCCTGGCAGGTTCTCAGAACACCAGAGCGGACAAACTCAACCATCGATGCCTAGTGGATCACAAATGGCGTTTACAGTTGGCAGTGGCACAGGGTTAGATCTGTTTACCTCCAAAGAGAATGCGCAGTGCCAGCAATATTGCGTGCTGGAGTTTCCAAGGCGGCTATCGCTCGGCGACGCCTTTCATCGCAAGTGGGGCTAAGGCCTGCTGTACGCCTTTCCGCCCATACCACTCCTTCCCAGGGTTCCGATGAAGATCAGGAACGACTGGGCCCAAGTCAGTCAGTGACCGGGCCAAGATCCTCAGATCAGGCTGCCCCTTTGGGAGTATCTTTTGTCTCAGCAGCAGGGGAGGGTCCCCCACCCGAACCTGTCAACTCTGTGCCTCCATGCATAGAGATTGAGCTGCATTAGTTGATGGCTTTTGACCTTCCTCCTGAAGTGTGTAAAGTTATTTTGATAGCCAGTCAGCCCTCCATACTGTACAGAAAGGTCTTCTGCTTCTCTTTCCACTGTTCTTCTATTCATTCTAACCCTTGCCCTTGCCTTGTGTTGGGTACTCTCAAGGGTTATCTTTGTGCTCTATCCGCGTTTTTGCGGCTGCAGGACCAACCCTCTCTCTTTAGGTCTCCAATTGTACAGAGGTTTCTTAAGGGGCTAGCTCACTTGTTTCCGCTCACGCCCTTTGTTATACCAGAGTGGGACCTTAATTTGGTCCTCACCTATTTTATGTGTACTCCCTTTGACCCTATACACAACTGTCCCCTCCAGCTGCTTACCATCAAGACCGCCTTTTTAGTGGCGACTACATCTGCCCGGAGGGTGAGTGAGTTGTAGGCCTCCCTACATGATGTATTTTCCAGACAAAGTGGCTCTTCATACCCGGGCTTCATTTTGCCAAAGGTTGTGACGCCATTTCATCTGGGTCAATTCATCACTCTGCCCACCTTCTTTGCTCCCCCACATCCCTCTAATGAAGAGGAACGTCTCCACCAACTGCACCCAAAAAGAGCGTTGTCGTTCTACCTTGACGTACAAAAGAGTTGCGGGTCGACGACCAACACTTTGTGGGGTACGTGGGAGCTAAGAAGGAGTGGGCAGTGCAGAAAAGGACCATCTCTCACTGGGCCAGTCTCTGCATTAAAATCTGCTATGCCCTGGCTAAGAAGTAGCCCCCTGAGGGATTATGGACCTATTCCACCAGGAGAAAGGCTGCGACTACGGCCTTGGCTCGGGGTGTCCCACTCCTGGACATCTGCGATGCAGCAACGTGGATATCCTTGCACACGTTTGCCAAGCACTACTGTCTGGACAGTCCTTACCACAGGGATGGGAATTTTGCTCGTTCTGGCCTCCTAGTTCGGACTTCCTAGTGTAAGAATTGGTCTGCAACCCACCGCCGGGATCTCTGGGTATCTAATGCAGAAGTAAGGTATCTAATGCAGAAGTAAGGAATCTGCATCTAGAAGTCTCTATCAGATGAACAAGTTACTTACCTTCGGCAATGCATTATCTGGTGAAGACTCTAGCCCCACCCATGCCTCCCCGCTTTGCGGACTAATTTTGCAGGCAGGGCTACTCCTCTTTTCAGTTTTGAACACAACCACGTCAGTTACTCCGTGACTCTGCGCTTCTTTATTGGAAAAAATGAAAAGTACTGATGTCCGTGTGCCTGGATGGCACTTAAATAGGTACCGCAAAGTCATAACCGACGCTGCCAACGTCAAGCGGAGCTGAATAGAGCCACCTGACGGTGCATGCAAGGGGTATTACACAGCAACAGTTTCCAGATTGAGCATGATGCCTGGGAAATTCAAAGGTAAGAAATCTGCAGCTAGATAGTGTCTCAACCAAATAATGCGTTACCGAAGGTAAGTAACTTGTTAGTTTAGGAGTGTCGTGAAAGATACCCAGGGCCAGAGAGGGAGTTCGCTGCAGGGTTTATTGCAGGAAGTTACTGTTGCCCCTCATGGCAAGGAAGCCATCACCAACCTTTTTTGTGCCCCAGGTGTGGACTGACCCATTTTGGGGCTCCTTGGCCATTCTTCTTACAACCAGCATTCCTGGTTCACATTGAGGTATTCACATTTGATGCCAAGATATTCATTGTTGAGGGTGTCGGGAACCAGTTGTGTGAGGCTTTTTTCTCCTTCTAGGCAATACTGTCTAAGGCATCTTTTTTCACCATCCCAGTGACTAAAGATTTCCTAGAAGGCTGTTGGTTATACCAAACAAAGCAGGCAAAAGAGAGGCGACTTGGCCTAGAACTGAAGGTCATCTCAAAATGAATGTCCTCATCCCACTGGAGCTGTTACTGCATGAATTTAGGTTTTCTTTCGTGTTGTAATTTCTTTAAATTTATTAAAATCCTTATTAAAATCCTTATTATTAAGTCATTCATATCACAAACTTGTAATATAGGTAGCATTATTTCTAATAGTTCCAAGATTTGTGTGAAAAGAAAAAATGCTTCTGATGATTAAATCTGCATTTTGCAGTAATTTGTTTCAGTGTAACTAACTCAGGGCCTGATTATGATGTTGGCAGATGGGATACTCTGTCACAAATGTGATGGATACCCCGTCCGCCGTATTACAAAGTTCCATAGGATATAATGGAATGTCCAGAGGCTTGTGAGCTGTTCCATCAGTTGGTACATAGACTTTTTTTAAATCTATTTATGGATTTTTTTTATAGTGAGGTAACATACTCGTTCGAAATAACAACAGATACATCACGCACCAATACATGGTTTACATCGTCACATTTTCAAATTAGCTAAACCAGAAACTACTCCTCACAAAAAGTGTGTGCAGAGTAGTGTTATGTGAGAAGGTGTGTGAATTGTCACAAATTGTGTCTACAATTAATTGAACCGTAAACTGGCTAACAAAGACAGCGTCTTACGATTCCTTAACGTTTATAAAGGCCATCAGTGCAACTGAATGAAGCTGCTCTGTGTCTTATCAAAAGAGGAAAGGGGCAAGACAAAATCTGTGTGTTCGTATGGCTCCCAGTTTGGGCCCATTCTATTCTGTTTGAACAGTGGCATTTATGTTCAAAAGGATTACGTCCCATAAACGGGTTTATAGTTTACTACAGATATGTTATTTCTCTTCTGCATGGAACACTAGTCTTTCAGATTCGGCCCATCCAGTGACATCAGAGCACCATTTATCAATTGGGGAAGAGGATATGACCCTCCGGGGTGGTGTTTTATCAAATTATCGAAGGAAATATATTGGGTAATAGAAATATTGTTGCAGAAATATCTAGGACAAAAATATTGTGATGGTAAGTTCTATTGGTAAGAAAAGTTTTACTATACTCAACTTCACATTTATTTACCTTGAAAATATGCATATCTTCAAGGTATGTGATGTGGAGTTAGGAATAGTATATCTATACTTGCGTATTTGCCCTTACCTTCTGGATATCTTGGTTCTCCATACTTCTGCAATAATATTTTTGTCACACATTATTTTTTCCTTGATGTTCTGTCATACATCCTCCAGAGCATGGTTTTGCTTATTTTGTTCAGAACCAGTACTAGGTCTGTGAACCTGTTTCCTGCTTTAGTAGTTTTCAGTCGCGGGTACAGCCCAGGAGACATGCTTCTGGAGCATGCAATCCTTCCCTATCCAAGAGAGTCTACATTTGCTTAGTTACTCCTCTCCAAAAGACCTGCACCTCATGGCTGTCCCAGACCATGGGGTAAAAATCTGTGATACCTGAGTACATCTATAACAGCTAATATTTTCCTTTCCTCAAATGAGATTGAATCCCTTGAGTGTCATATAAGTCATATGTAAGTAGTTGAGCTGAGTATATTTAAGCCTGATATTCTTAGAGACCCTATGTGCCTCTGTTGACACCGTCTCCTATTCGTTTTCATCAAATGACTTACTAAGATAGATTTCCCATTTTACCTCTGTCCATAAAAGCCCAGGCTTTGTCATTTTTAGCAGGGGTAGAACTTGTTATTAGTTTGCGGCTTTTGCTTTTGCAGGCATTCTGTGGAGTCACAGAACTATGCTTGGGATCATAGAACCATAGTAGGCAGGGACTGATCCTACCACCTGAGTACCCATGAGCCCGGACCGAATAGCTATAGTGTCCTATTCACTGACAGAGGAACAAGTGATTCAACACAACACTCCCGACCTTCAATAAGATCTGTCTTGGTGCTGAGTCCTGACCGAAACAAAATAACAAAAGGCATTGTTGATTGACTTTGTCTATAGTGTGCAGATTAAATCCCAGAAAAGAACAGAAATCAAAAACAATGGCAGGTTCTGTGTGAAAGTACAGTGTAGCACAAATCAAAATGCGCTTGTATAGTAACATGCACAAAGCAGAAGGCAGTCTGCAACATGCTCATGCTAACATAGGGAAAACGACAATCGGTCTGTATGGGACATATGAAACCCTCCCCCTGGTCAGGATGATGGCACCAAATTGACTACAGAAATCAGTTGATAAACAGAACCAAAGCATTCACAACAGTTTGTAGTCAGTGTAGCCCTCATGGATTTTGGTTAAATGGGAATAGAGATTTGAAAAAGAAAGGAAAAAACATTTGGTGAAAAATGGGTCCTTTTTTTTTTTTTTTTGAGTCAACATCAAGGATACATCACTGATTCATACAAATTTCAAAAAAGGAAAGACAAAAGTAGAATACACAAGAGAAAATATAGCTACAAAAAACCTTAAAGGAAAATTGATACAAAGTAATATAAAGAATATAAAACAGGAAATACATCACATGGACTCGACTGTTAAATCAATCTGACATTCAAAATCTTTTCATCCCTCAATTCTTAACTTCCATTCAGTAATTGGTGCCCAAATTAGTTTTCCCAGTTGCTTTAACTTCCATCCCTTTTTATCATAGAGTGACCTCTCCAGGGTATGTGGCAAGCAACCGTGATAGCCATTGTTGAAACACAGGCGGGTGCGGATCTTTCCATAAAGACGCTATACACAGCCGACTTAAAGTTATCGCCAAAAATATAAACTCTGGCGAGGCTACCTCAATGCCTTCTCTCACCACCCCTAGAACCATAACCTCATTTGTTAAATTGATGGAGATCCCGAGGGCTCTATCCATAAACTGTTCTATGGATTGTTTAAAAAGGTCTAGTTTGGGACAAGCGGCGAACATGTGTATTGTATCTGCTTGTGTGCTCTGGCATCTCGGGCAGGTTGTCCCACTTCTTCCACCCCACTGAGCTATCCTATGGGGGGAATGATACAGTTCGAAAAAAGTCTTATAATGTTGGGTTTGTAGATTTGCTACTCTTAATACTGTATTTGCTAATTTTAACGATCTTTCGGGTTCCTTTTCTGTTAAATTTAGCTTTGCACTCCATTTATCGAATACTTTTATTCGATCATCATGTTTGTACTGGCACATTACTTCGTATAGCTGAGTTATTGTGCAGCCCTCTACTTTTCTCAACAGCTCGATTATTTCCTCTCTCTTTAAATACATATTTCCAGCTTGTTTTTTAGATAGCACTGATCTGACCTGTAAATATTTGAAAAAATCTTTGCTCTCTATATTATATAATTGTTGTATTTTATCAAAGGCCATTATGCCTGTGCTATCGATTAAGTCTCCAACAGTTTTGACCCCTAAACTGTCCCAACGTTTCATTGCTGAGTCATGAAACACTTCTGGAAGAGTCGGGTTCTTATACAGTGGGGTGTAGAAATGTATTCTTCCCATATTAATCTTTTTCCGAGCCATGGACCACACAAGCCCTGCTCCCCCCAGTGTTTTAAATCTAGTTTTTTTTAAAGTAATTTGGGTCGTAGCACATTAGCAGACCTTTAGAGCCTTCCGCTATTAGCTCATATATATCTGGTATATCCTCATTGTTTTCCCACCTGTCTTTGATGTTCCCACCCAGCAATCCTCTAATAAACTGCAATACAGCGGCCAAATAATATACCTTAAAATCAGGGGTTGTCAATCCTCCCCGTTCTCTAGATAATGAGAGGAATATTATAGCTCTCCGAGTTTTGCCTTTTGCCCATATAAAACGGTTGGTAATACCGTCCAGTTCCTTAAACCAATTATTGCTGAATATTAAAGGGATGGAGCGAAATAAATACAACACTTTGGGCAGGAATAGCATTTTTATTACGTTAGACCGACCTATTGTCGTTAAATATAGATTATTCAATCTATCTAGATTTTCCTTGGCTTTCTTGATCACTGGGCCTAAATTTTTTTCGACAATCTTCGTTACATCTGATGTTATAGTGATACCAAGATAGATTGCTCCCTCTGTTACTCTCCTATCTACTATAGCTGCATATTTATTTATAACAATCTGGGTTTTCCCGCCATTTAATTTATACCCCGACAAAAACCCAAAAAGTTTGGCTTCGCTCTCTATTTCTGCTATTGCAGTAATGGGATCAGATGTAGTGATAGCTAAATCGTCCGCATAGCCCAGTATTTTGGTGGCAAATCCATTTAAAATTACTGGAAAAATTCTTCTGTTTAGCTCGATTCTCCTGATGAATGAGTCAATATAAATGGCGAAGAGTAGAGGGGAGCAGGGACACCCTTGTCTAGTCCCACGCTTGATGCTAATCACTTCACTCTGTTCCCCCATAACTCTAAGTCTAATCGTGGGGTTTCTATACAACACTTTCAGGGCCTCTATACAGCCCCTCCCAATATTACCTTTCTGTAGAGCTATCCATAGGAAGCCCCACGAGACCCTATCAAAGGCTTTTTCAGCATCTAGTAAAATCAAAGCCATAGGGTCTCGTGAGGATGCCGTACCATCGAACACTGTACAGACCCTCCTTATATGATCCACCGTTCCGCTCCCGGGTATAAACCCATGTTATCTCGGAGAGACAATCTTAGCGATAACCTTACTCAGTCGGGTAGCTAGTATCTTAGAATAGATTTAAGAGTCGCTATTCAAGAGGCTTATTGGTCTATAGGACCCAGGATCTTCAGGGGGTTTATTTTTTTTAAGAAAGACCACCTGTTGGACCTAACGTCCTAGGGTAGCCTGGCTCAGGCAGGAAGGCCTTTCCTCCGGCATTACATGTCATGGTTGCATCACACCCACTCGCACTTTAGCACTACACCACCTCCCAAAAACGACGCTACACCAAAATAGTGTTCAGATTTAGAAAAGAAGCTTTATCTTTCCTAATTAGATGCAGTCAATTAACGTTACTTAGTACAACTCAGATTTTACATCACAGGGTATTCAGAATAACAGTGCACTTCCTTTCCTTGCCCCAGTATAGCATCTTCCCCACCACTATCATATATGTGAACCAGCGCCTTGATTCTAGTATTACAGATTACATCCCCACATTTATTACTTCATGTCACAATTCCTCAGATGATCAGCGGGCCCACAGGTGGCCCTTCAGAAAGTGGGATACACTAGACCCCTCCCCACTTGTATTCCGGTCTAACATATACGATCACTCTTACACATTAGGAGCTGTACTGGACTTATTTGGCAGCTAGGAATCACTAATACAATTGAGTTTACCCCTGCAGGCTGTTGTTGACTGGACGTCACACTCATTCGGTTCAACAATTACACATAAACCATCCCAGATACTGGGAACCAGATTAACATGTTCGACCCCCACTTCTCCCTCTCTCCTGGGGGTTCCCAACATATAGTTCACAGTCTCGCAAATGCACCTCTCTTGGCACTAGTAGATTCTTATCGCCCAGTTTTGGCTTTAGGTTCACCAACCCCTGGGCATTTCCCTGCCCTCCGCTCACACCCGCTTACTGTCAACCTCTGGTTCCTCCTCCCATAATGATCGGCGAAGTACGACACCAGTTCTCACTCCTTCCGGGGTTGTCAGCTCACTGTGCAGGCACGGGGGGGGGAAAAAAGAACCTTTCCTTTGACTCAAAGGGGGGAAGGCGGGGGCGGTAAAGGAGCACACACGCCTATCACCTCCCCCGCAGACTTTCCTGCTCGCTAGTCTCACTATGAAGGGGGGCCACCTGAAGCAACACGGAGAGGAGGCGCGGCCTCTTCCGACTTCCAGCAGCCGGGGGCGGCGCCTTGGTGTCAGGCCCGATCACGAGTTGCTAGGGAGACGGCCTCCAGGCCTACGAACAGCGTCTCTCTCTTCAGCTGTTCCGACGCCTCATCCTCACGCTGGCTCCCTCCAGGAAGTCCCGACACCCTCTCCGGACCTCCCGGCTCACCTCAGGCTACTTCCCCGCAACACCCGGAGATCTCTCAACTCAGGCCAGCGGCGGCGCTCTCACGTCACAACGCCTCACAGGGACACCGTACAGACCCACAGAGTCCCGGCCAGCGGCGGTGAGTCTTGCACGCGTGGCCTCTTCTGGGATCAGGGTACTTTCTGCCCCAGCACTGAACGTCACCTCCAGTCTTTGGGCATCAGGGTATAGAGTTACACTGCACTCTGCTGGCACAGCGCTGGGCAGTTGCCACTCGGGCAATAGAGCGCTCGGCTGGTGCAGTGCCTCACCGTTCCCCAGTGGGGGCTGGAATTAAGGGTGCAGGGGATGCACCGCAACGATCGGGTAGTCAGCCACTCTTTGGCTATGGGGGCCCAGTCACTGGTTTTCCAGAGTCTCAGGTAACAACGGGGATTCTGACTAACAGGAGCCCTTAAGTCAGAGATGAGTCCCCCAATCTGTGGCTGGAGTCAGGGTCCGGTCAAGAGGTCAAGGGTGGTATCAGCAGACGGGGAAGCCACGCAGATCCTAAGACCTGTCAATTCCCTCTCCAGTGCAACCACCTCCCCACTCATGTGCCTTACTCCTGTCTACCTCACAGCTCTCTCCGTCCTAAAATGGCCGCCCTGCCCTCACCTCTATTTATCACCTGGGGCCTGACTGGCCAGAGTGGCCAAGAAGGTTCCGGAACCTCTCATGGCAATCTATGGCCCAGGTGCTGAGGTGACAGTTGGAACCACCATTTTGTTAGTCTAACCTCCCTCTTCCTGTTTCCTCATTGAAGCACCTTGCGCCTCTTCCTCAGGTAGTAAGGATGAGGCGCCCAGAGCCTCTACAGCAACACCCAAAAGGTAGTTAGTGGACGGGAAAAATAAAAATGAGAAGGGAAGGGAAAAAAAATAAAATGAGGAGGGAACTGCCAAAGGGCTGACAGGTCTAAAACGCGTCCCCCCCAGCTGAAAGTGGGGAGAGCTACCCAATCCCTTGGGAGTTCTCTTCACTAAGGCGGAAATACCTGGAGAGACCGTCAGCATTGGCGTGGTCCCCTCCCGGGCGATGTTCCACCCTAAAGTCCATTCCCTGTAGGGAGATGGACCACCTCAATAACTTGGGATTCTCGCCCCTCATTTGCATCAGCCACCTGAGGGGCCGGTGGTCGGTCTGAACCAGGAAGTGCGAGCCAAACAGGTATGGCCGCAGCTTCTTCAGAGCCCACACCACCGCAAAAGCTTCCCTCTCAATCGCACTCCACCTCTGTTCCCGGGGGAGTAGACTCCTAGACAGGAAAACCACTGGTTGGTCCAGACCCTCCTCATTGAGTTGCGACAGCACTGCCCCGATGCCATGCTCCGACGCATCCGTTTGGACGATGAATTCCCTGGAGAAGTCAGGGGCCCTGAGGACAGGGGCCGCACACATTACCTTTTTCAAGGTGTCAAAAGGCTTGTTGACCGTCCTCGGTCCAGATTACCCGTCGAGGGTGCTTTTTAGAAGTGAGCTCAGTCAAGGGAGCCACGATAGTACCGTATCCCTTGACGAAGCGTCGGTAGTAGCCAGTGAGGCCTAGAAAGGCTCGGACCTCTGTCTGAGTCTTGGGGGGTTCCCAGGCCATGATGGTTTCAATCTTGGCCTGGAGGGGTTGCACCTTGCCCCGACCCACCAAGTGACCGAGGTACACTACCGACCCCTGCCCGATCTGGCACTTACTTGCCTTGATCGTCAGACCCGCCTATTGCAAGGCCTGAAGGACAGCCTGAAGGTGACACAAATGGTCCTTCCAGCTGCTGCTGAAGACAGCGATGTCATCCAGGTACGCAACCGAAAAGGCCTCCATACCGGAGAGGACCTGGTTCACCAGCCGCTGAAAAGTGGCAGGGGCGTTCTTGAGCCCAAAGGGCATCACATAGAACTGGTAGTGACCCTCAGGTGTGGAGAAAGCTGACCTTTCCTTTGCTCCGTTGGTCAGGGAGATCTGCCAGTACCCGGATGTAAGGTCAAAGGTCCCGAGTTATTGGGCAGCTCCCAACCGGTCAATGAGCTCATCCGCCCTCGGGATAGGATGAGCATCGGTATTGGTCACTGAGTTCAGTCCCCTGTAGTCCACACAGAACCGGAGTTCTGGGGTAGTGCCCAGCGGGGCAGCTTTGGGTACCAGTACCACCGGACTGGACCAGGGACTGTTTGAAGGTTCAATCACTCCCAGCTCTAGCATCTTGGTGACCTCTCCATGGATGCTAGCCTTCACCTTATCCGACAATCGGTAGGACTTGGACTTCACAGGTGGGCTGTCCCCTGTGTCCACGTCATGGGTACACAGATGAGTCCTTCCCGGGATAAGTGAGAACAAGGAAGCAAACTGCTCCAAAACTTGGCGGCAGTCTCTCCGCTGTTCGGGAGTTAGGGATGGGGAGAGGATCACTCCCTCCACCGACCCATCCTTCTCCTGGGACGCAAAAAGATCAGGAAGGGGTTCACTTTCCTCTTCCTCTGACCCATCAGTCACCATCATTAAAGTGACCTCGGGTCTCTCTTGGTGAGGCTTGAGGCGGTTGACATGGAGCACCCGATGGGGCTGCCTGGGGGTCTTAAGATCCACCACATAGGTGACCTTGCCCTTCTTCTCAATCACCTCAAAGGGGCCTGACCAGCGATCCTGGAGGGCGCTAAGCTCTCCAGGTTCCATCACCCACACCTTCTGGCCAGGCTCCAGCTCCACCGGGTGAGCGTTTCGGTCATACCATTCCTTCATGACCGTCTGGCTGGCTTCTAGGTTTTCAGAAGCTTGCTTCCACAACCTAGCCATTTGGCTACGAAAGGCCAGCATGTAGCTCACCACATCCGGGGGAAGTTTTCTGGGAGTCTTTTCCCATCCATCCTTCACCAGGCTGAGGGGTCCACGCACAGGGTGTCCGTACAACAGTTCAAAGGGGCTGAAGCCCACTCCCTTCTGTGGTACCTCCCTGTAAGAAAACAGCAAGCAAGGCAGGAGGACGTCCCATTTCCTCCGCAGGCTCTCGGGCAGACTCCTGATCATGCCCTTTAAGGTTTTGTTAAACCTCTCCACCAGACCATTGGTCTGGGGGTGATAAGGGGTGGAGAACCGGTAAGTGACTCCACACTCTTTCCACATAGCCCGCATATATGCCGACATGAAGTTTGTACCTCTGTTCGACACAACTTCCTTGGGGAATCCCATCCGGGTGAAAATTCCCATAAAGGCCCGTGCCACCGCAGGTGCAGTAATGGTCCTCAGAGGGATAGCCTCTGGGTACCGGGTGGCATGATCCACCAGAACCAGGATAAACCTGTGACCGGCAGACGTTGGTGGATCCAACAATGTCGATGCCCACCCTTTCAAAGGGGGTGCCAACGACAGGCAGTGGTTCCAGGGGAGCCTTCAGCTTCACCCCTGTTTTCCCACTAGCTTGGCAGGTTACACACGTCCTACAAAAAGTGTCGGACGTAATCCTCATCTGAGGCCAGTAGAAATGAGGGACAAGTCGAGCAAAGGTCTTGTCCTGTCCCAAGTGTCCCGCCAAGGGTATTTCATGAGCCAATCCCAAAAGGAAGGCCCGGTAACGCTGGGGAACTACCAAGGCCCGGGATGATCCATGCACCGGAGCCTTGGGTTCGCTATAAAGGAGACCATCTTCCCAGTATATGTGGAAGTTCCCCGACTCGTTACCCGCTGCCCGGGCTTCGGCCTGCCGCCGTAAACCCTCAAGGGTAGGGCACTCCTTTTGGGCCCGACAAAACTCCTCCCTAGTAGGTCCTCCCTCCACCTGCCAATCTGCAGGGGTAGGTAAGCCCTCCAGGGCAGTCACATCCCCCTCTGTGGATTCCGGGACTGCTTCAGTTGCCCCCTCCACCTTCTGAGAGGCAGATGCCGGGGCAGGCTTCCCCTGACCCCGCTTACCCTTTTTGGCAGCTGGTTGGGCCTTTGTCCCAGGCTCCAACCTCTGTGAATTCCCTCTCCGGGCAGTCACGGACCGTGTGTTAGCACAAGTCCACTCGGGTGTCCCCAACATCTCCATGTGAGCCTTGAACTCGACCTCCTTCCATGCCGTGTGTTCAAGGTCATTTCCCAACAGACAGTCGACCGGCATGGCAGGGCTTACCGCAACCCGTAGAGGACCCGCAACCCCTCCCCACTCAAAGGGAATCTGGGCCACCGGATAGTGACCCTCTCAGTTGTCAGCCATCACAACCGGGTGGACTACCTTGGGAATCACCTGCTCTGGGGACACCAGCTGACTCCTTACCATAGTCATGCTGGCTCCTGTGTCCCTCAGAGCCTCCACCCTCTGGGCATTGATGGTGACCCATTGCCTATACTTAGTAGTATTTGAGGGCACCTGGGTCTTAGGAACCATCTCACAATCCCCTAGGGACACTAAGGTTAGCCCTGCCCATTCATCGTCCTTATCTAGGGGCAGTTCCTCCCCGAGCACTACACTCGCCACCCCAGGGGTCTTTCCTCCAATGGGAGGGTGTGGTCTCTTGGGACACTTGGCATCCCCCTTATAGTGCCCAATCTTGCCACACTCATAACAATGGACAACCCTAGGCTGCTGACCACGGTCAGGATAAGGGGGTTTGTGGGGGCCAACCATAGGAAGGAATCCTAATCCCTTACCTGGTAAACTCTTTTGGGGGCCTTTAGAGAACTCCTTCTTTTTGTCTCCCCCCTCTTTCTTCTGGGGGCGCCCTGTCCAGCCCCTTGGAAACTCCCTCCTGTCCCTTTTGAGGATACCCGGGTACTTGCCCAGATATCCGCCTCCTCTGCAAGCTTCCTGGGATTAGTTAGCTTGCTGTCCACCAGGTGTTGACGCAGCTCCGGAAAACTTTTCTCGAGGAGGTGCTCCTTTAAAATCAGATTATACAACCCCTCGTAGTCCTTTACCTCACTGCCTTGTACCCAGCCCTCCAAGGCCTTCTTGGCGTAGTCCAGAAAGTCTACCCAATTCTGGGTGGCCAACTTTTGACTGCCCCGAAACCTCTGCCTGAATTTCTCAGGGGTCAACCCAAACTTCCTAACTAGGGTGACCTTCATGATGGGGTAATTGGTCTGATCTTGCTGTTCCAAGGCTAACAGGGCATCCCTCCCCACCGGAGGCATATACCTGTATAGACCACCCCCCCACTGAGCTTCGGGGACCCCATGGGCTCGTAAGGAGACCTCATAGGCAGCCAACCATTTAACAATGTCATCCCCGACACCATAGCTGGCGACTACATCTTTTGGCAGGTAGGGTCTGGGCTCCCTGGGGATCTCTCTAGGTACGCTGCCACCAACGGGACTGCTGGGGGTTCCAAACTGTAGGGCTTTGAGTTCCAATTCCTTTAAGTGGAGCTCATGGAGGAACCTCCTCTCCTCCCTCTCTTTCTCCAAGCGAGCCAGATCCCTTTTGAACTGCCTCTCCTCCCTCCTGTCAACTAAATCAGCTGATGACAGGCTCCCCCCCGAAGCGCTACTACCCGCTCTTGAAGGGGCACTAGGTCCTACGTCCATGTTGCCACTCCCAGGGGGGAAAAGTAATTCTGTTTCCTCTGTGATGTCCGGTCCTGGTCCCTCCTCCCGTTTCCCGCTAGGGTGGGCCATAACCCAGGCTCTCAAGCTAGTTTGGAGTTCTATTTTCTTATCTCCCTGCTTGAAAAATACCTCCCTCTCCTGGCAGAATTCTTTCAGTTGGGTCACAGTATATTCTTCCAGCCTACCCAACTCAAACTCCATCCTACCAGGTGGGACCCAACACTGTTGAAAAAAAACTCACAATAGGACACCTTTCCTTAAGAGGAAGTACACCACAGGACAGGACAATTTTGAAAAACTCCAATCAGGAAGACAACTTGGAGAAAACTCCAGCAAAAACAATCAGGTGTAGGGAGTGGCGCGCGCCAAACTGCTAATAAGTGGATGCAAGCACAGATTCAGGATCCCACCGCTGAACACCAACTTGTTGGACCTAACGTCCTAGGGTAGCCTGGCTCAGGCAGGAAGGCCTTTCCTCCGGCATTACATGTCGTGGTTGCATCACACCCACTCGCACTTTAGCACTACACCACCTCCCAAAAACGACGCTACACCAAAATAGTGTTCAGATTTAGAAAAGAAGCTTTATCTTTCCTAATTAGATGCAGTCAATTAACGTTACTTAGTACAACTCAGATTTTACATCACAGGGTATTCAGAATAACAGTGCACTTCCTTTCCTTGCCCCAGTATAGCATCTTCCCCACCACTATCATATATGTGAACCAGCGCCTTGATTCTAGTATTACAGATTACATCCCCACATTTATTACTTCATGTCACAATTCCTCAGATGATCATCGGGCCCACAGGTGGCCCTTCAGAAAGTGGGATACACTAGACCCCTCCCCACTTGTATTCCGGTCTAACATATACGATCACTCTTACACATTAGGCGCTGTACTGGACTTATTTGGCAGCTAGGAATCACTAATACAATTGAGTTTACCCCTGCAGGCTGTTGGTGACTGGACGTCACACTCATTCGGTTGAACAATTACACATAAACCATCCCAGATACAGGGAACCAGATTAACATGTTCGACCCCCACTTCTCCCTCTCTCCTGGGGGTTCCCAACATATAGTTCACAGTCTCGCAAATGCACCTCTCTTGTTCACCAACCCCTGGGCATTTCCCTGCCCTCCGCTCACACCCGCTTACTGTCAACCTCTGGTTCCTCCTCCCATAACGATCGGCGAAGTACGACACCAGTTCTCACTCCTTCCGGGGTTGTCAGCTCACTGTGCAGGCACGGGGGGGGGGGGAAAGAACCTTTCCTTTGACTCAAAGGGGGGAAAGCGGGGGCGGTAAAAGAGCACACACGCCTATCACCTCCCCCGCAGACTTTCCTGCTCACTAGTCTCACTATGAAGGGGGGCCACCTGAAGCAACACGGAGAGGAGGCGCGGCCTCTTCCAACTTCCAGCAGCCGGGGGCGGCGCCTTGGTGTCAGGCCCGATCACGAGTTGCTAGAGAGACGGCCTCCAGGCCTACGAACAGCGTCTCTCTCTTCAGCTGTTCCGACGCCTCATCCTCACGCTGGCTCCCTCCAGGAAGTCCCGACACCCTCTCCGGACCTCCCGGCTCACCTCAGGCTACTTCCCCGCAACACCCGGAGATCTCTCATCTCAGGCCAGCGGCGGCGCTCTCACGTCACAACGCCTCACAGGGACACCGTACAGGGCCACAGAGTCCCGGCCAGCGGCGGTGAGTCTTGCACGCGTGGCCTCTTCTGGGATCAGGGTACTTTCTGCCCCAGCACTGAACGTCACCTCCAGTCTTTGGGCATCAGGGTATAGAGTTACACCGCACTCTGCTGGCACAGCGCTGGGCAGTTGCCACTCGGGCAATAGAGCGCTCGGCTGGTGCAGTGCCTCACCGTTCCCCAGTGGGGGCTGGAATTAAGGGTGCAGGGGATGCACCGCAACGATCGGGTAGTCAGCCACTCTTTGGCTACGGGGGCCCAGTCACTGGTTTTCCAGAGTCTCAGGTAACAACGGGGATTCTGACTAACAGGAGCCCTTAAGTCAGAGATGAGTCTCCCAATCTGTGGCTGGAGTCAGGGTCCGGTCAAGAGGTCAAGGGTGGTATCAGCAGACGGGGAAGCCACGCAGATCCTAAGACCTGTCAATTCCCTCTCCAGTGCAACCACCTCCCCACTCAGGTGCCTTACTCCTGTCTACCTCACAGCTCTCTCCAACCATAAAATGGCCGCCCTGCCCTCACCTCTATTTATCACCTAGGGCCTGACTGGCCAGAGTGGCCCAGAAGGTTCCGGAACCTCTCATGGCAATCTATGGCCCAGGTGCTGAGGTGACAGTTGGAACCACCATTTTGTGAGTCTAACCTCCCTCTTCCTGTTTCCTCATTGAAGCACCTTGCGCCTCTCCCTCAGGTAGTAAGGATGAGGCGCCCAGAGCCTCTACATCAACACCCAAAAGATAGTGGACGGGAAAAATAAAAATGAGAAGGGAAGGGAAAAAAAATAAAATGAGGAGGGAACTGCCAAAGGGCTGACAGGTCTAACACCACCATTGTCGCCTCTCCCCAGGAGCTTGGAGATACCCTCCCCCCTTGTACTGAAGCCATTAAACTAAAGATATCTGCCTCTAGAATATGATTAAAAAATATATAAAACTCAAGTGGAATTGAGTCCTGCCCTACTGCTTTCCCTGCAGGGAGATCTTTAATGGCTGTCCGTATTTCTTCAGATGTGAAACGTAGTTCCAGATCGTTTTGGTCCGTTTGTACAAGTCTCTCGGCTGAGGATGTCTCTATATAATGCTCAATATCAATGCTGTCAGGCCTAGAGTCAGCAGAATATACTGTTTGATAAAAATCATGATAAATTGTACATATCTGTTTGGGCGTTGTAACGATGGCTCCTGCACCTGAGATTAGCTTTTTTATATCTCCCTTCGTGGCCGCTTGTCGGGTTCTAATTGCCAAGAGACGCCCAATTTGTTTGCTGAACTCATATTGATCTTGTCTCCAAGCTAGATACTTCCCCGATGCTCGTGATGCCAAAAATTTCACCAAAAGCTGCCTTAGCTAAAAATAGTCTCTGTTCTATCTCTCCCAATTCATTTTTAATACTTATTGCATTGATTAATTCTTCTTCTAAATCAACAACAGCCCTGATCTTTCCGTTGAACTCTTCCCTTTCAGTTCTATTACGCTTGGTGGAATAACTAATAGTCTCTCCCCTGATGCATGCTTTCATAGCATCCCAAACCACAGCTAATGAAGCAGACCCCCTGTTTACCTCAAGAAACTCCCTGAGCCATCCTTCCATATGTTTAATATATCTGGCATCTGATAATAATGCCCTCTCAAAGGTCCAGTTTCTTCTTTCCCTTTGGAGGTTAAGCCCTAGAATATCGAGGGTCAGGGGTTTGTGGTCTGATATCACTCTTGGTAATCTAGTTATTTTGGTTATAGAGATTAGTGATGGTGAGAATAAAAAATAATCAAGCCTAGCTACCCTTTTATGTGGTGCTGAGTAATAGGTACTACCTCCACCCAAAGGGTTGTCCTGTTCCCATCTATCGATCAGCCCATTATCTAACATTAGTTGTATCAGGGCTTTATGGCTTTTTCTCTTTCTTCCTGTGAATTTATCAGGATCATTTAGCCATAGCCCATTTAATCCATTAATGTTCAAATCCCCACACAGTATTATTGGGAGAGACCAACTAGCTAGCTGAGAATTAATATAATTTATCATCTCTGGATCATCTTCTGTTGGTGCATAAACAGAGCATAACGTAAATTTATACCTCGGTGTTTGACATTCAACCATAGCCCAGCGTCCATATTTATCTGCCTGCTGCCTAGTTAGTGAGATTACATTTGTGCGTGCTAAAATTGCCACCCCCCGGGTTCTAGTCCCTTGCTTTGTACACGTTAACACCTGATATCCCAATTGTTCCAACAAATGCTTCTGTGAAAATTCTACATGCGTTTCCTGCAGGCATAGAATATCTGCATGTACAGTTTTCAGATATTCTTACAAATTTCTGCGCTTCTTAGCGTCATTTAAGCCACAAATATTAATAGTGACCCCCCCCTGATCCCCTCCCTCAGCACGCCCCCCCCCCTCCTCCTTGTGAAGCAAGTAGACTAGACGTCTCTGTGATGGAGTCTGGTCGTCAGCCTCCCTATCCCCCCTTTTTTTCTTTTCCCCCTTCTTTTTCTTTTTTCTTTTTCCTCTCTCTCCCTGTGTCATACAGCCTCTCCCTCTTTCCCACTGGATTTCAATATACAATATACAATATGCAATATATGCCGGTTCTACCTGCTTGCTCAGCTTAGTTTGCCTTGTTCCTGCCGAGTGGCTCTGTGCTCACGTGCTTTCATATTTGATACTCGGCTATATAAAAAAAAAAAATCCCAAGAAACAAAACTAAAGCTGTTTTACAGCTAAAGGGTTAAAAAGCTTCACTTAGCGGAGGTAATCACTGAACCAGTTTTTAAAGATTCCATATAAGCCTTTGCTTGTATTTCAGATGTAAAAACTCTAGAATTATTTTGGTATATTATTTTTAATTTGGCAGGGTTCATTAGAAAGGCTTGCAAACCCTGCTGTTGACAGGGTACAATCAGTTCCCTCAATCTCCACCGCCTCTCAACTGTAATATGGCAGTAATCTGGCATGGTGAAGAAAGACTGTGAATCAAATGATCGCTTAGCATTAGGGCGGGCTCCGGAATAGACCTCTTCCCTTAGCAAAAAGCTACCAAAGTATACCAAAATCGCTCTTGGTCTCTTAATACCTTCTTGGGGCCTTGACTGATTCTTTCTCCCGACTATTGGGAAACGATGTACCCTTTGAAGTTCTTTCTCCCAATCCCAGAGATTTAATTCAGGGAATGCGCCTTTCATGAGTTGTAACACATAGGCTTGGATATTATCTCCTTCAACTCCTTCGTCAATACCAATAATTCTGAGATTATTTCTCCACTGGCGATTTTCTAAATCCTCCAGTTTCCATTGAACGTCCATATACTGTTTCTCAAACCCCTCTATTTTTTGTGTGTTTTTAGCTTGGCAATCCTCTACAAGACTAAGGCGATCTTCTAACTGCGTTACCCTCGCATTTGTGTCTGTACATATCTTTGCTACTTTTTTAATAGCACCCTGCAAATTTTTAGTCACTAATCTGCTCTTTTTCCCCTCAATCTTTATGTCATCTTGAACTTGCTTTATAGAATCTAATATCAACTGTAATGATTGGTTTTCTGAAGACACCCCCCCCCTGTGGAGGGTGTTCAGAATAAACTACACCAGTGGTCGAATAGTCCCATTTCAGTGCATTGTCTCCATCGCTGTCGCTTGCTCGCCCTTGACCAGTAGTGACTTTCTCTTTTGAATGTATGTCTCTTTGCTTTTGCCTTTTTGACAGTCTTTTCTTTCTTATAACTGTTCCCTTTTCCTTTGAGATTTCTATGTTTTCTTCAAGAATGGAGCTAGAATCAGAGCTGTAGCTATCACTTATACCCCCATCAGTGTCCTTTTCTTCTCCCCCCTATCAAGATCCGAGGGGGTTCCCAGTGACCCGTCCGTCACTGAAATTTTTTTATCAATGTTATCCTGTGTTTCCTCTAGGCCACTGGGGCTGCTACTTGCTACAGCCTCTTGAACCAAACTGTCCACTACTTGCGGTGCTAAGTTGTTCGCTTCCACCACCTTGGTCACACCCATGTTTTGACCCTGCTGCGGGTTGATATTTTGGTCTACACACCCTACTGATAAATCCTGGGGTATGGCCGGAGGCACTAGAATGTTTCCCTGACATTCTGATGCAATTTTTGTCTCGCCAGTTTTTTCCCCCCTGGCTTCCATTATTTCTCCCCATTGTGCTTCGGTGGTAATCGGGGGTGAAACGCATTCTAGAGTGTCGCCATTTTCCCTGAGATTGCTAACTTCACAAATTGGCTTTCTCTTTGTCTTTTCGTTTTCCTTTGAGTTAATCGCCACTGCTGGTGAAAAGAAGCTCGTAATATTATTCAGACTGCCGCTGTTTGTTATTGTCGAATTCTTCACAGCCCTGTTACAACTCCGAGCTACCTCTTCCGGTTTCTGAACACTGTTGCCCCCCCCTCTCTCTCTCCTGGGGTGGTGGCTTTCCCAGTGTCCTTCCCAGTAGTTTTGGAGGTCGCCTTAGTCTGAGTTGTCTGCCTTGCTGGAGGTTTTACCGCTACAGATATTATCTCTGCTGTTTGCGATTCTGTCTCGGGGCTTTTCCCCTTGCCAGTCCTTGTGGATTTAGGAGCCATCTCAATCTTCAGCTTCGATAGAACCCAACGATAAGCCCAGCTTGTACTACTCACTTCTGTAAAGCTGGCTTTCTCTTCGGGTCTTTTTTTCAGGGCTCCGTTAGTCAGCCTGCGGTGTTGAGCTCCGTGATCTTCACTAATTTCGCAGCCGGGTCGCGCCGCTGCGCTTGATGCACTCACACGGGATTGCCGCTGCAGCCGCTGCCGCTGCCGTGCTCGTAGCTCTTCCACCAACCTCGCTGCTCCGTACAGAAGCACCGCTTTTAGGCTCTTGACCACCACTCGAATATCAGCGCCGGCTCCAGAAATCGATTCCATTAGAGGTACGTAAGGATTAAAGATTAAAGCATTATGTCTGGCGGGATAGGAAGCGATCTTCCTCCCGCTGCTAACCAGACGCCATCTTGCTTCCCCCTCTAATACTGAAATGGGTCCAATTACAGTGTATCGCCGGGACCCAAGACATAGGATGCCAAGAGAAAAGACTAGGATTCCATTTGAGATGTTAGCCATCCCATTGAGCAAGTCAAAGCAACCAACGTGTCCTCGTATCCAGTTATCGACAAGACCATGTGGTGATTTCGATGAAACTGAGAACCAAGAGGTCCCAACCCAGGGTTGTATACAAGTTGCATACCCAAGAACAGTCCTGGTTATAGGCCACTAGGTGACCCATCAACAGTTCGAAATACAGGGCAGCGTGAGGTGGTGTAGCCAGACAGACAACCACAGCCCATTGAAAGGGACACTTGATGCAATGAAACACAGGTTGCCCACAGGTAAAGTAAGCATAGCGGAAGGTTAGACAAAATCCAGCATCCAGAGCGTCTAAGCAGGCACCATGCCAAAATGTTGTAGCATTTGCTCGCGGTACAGTTGCAACGATGCCTGTCTGAGAAGGACCACAAATGGAGCAGCCATTGCAGAAACGCAGGAACAGCAGGATGATGCCGCAAATTAAGACACAAACCAAGACTGGAGGTAGGCCAAAGGCAGTAGAGCTGGGCCCGTAATAAGAGTTAACGAAAAATTTGCTAGTACTGCAATTATTCTTGAACCTCAAAACAACTTATGAGGGCACATTTTGTGGGACAACAAAATGTGTCTGAGACCTTTCTTTTCGTCGAATTAATCCATCAAATTTATTTATATCAAAAATACTTCATACACCTTCCATATTGCAAAATTCAAAAAAGGTTACACCTCACATCAATGGGACATATTTTAAACAATATATTTCACACCATTCAATAACTAATTTCAAACATTCTTGACACCAAGCGATTCTTCACTCCAAACACACTGGTACCACAAACCATTCATTCATCTCAATCAATCTCTCAAAAAACATAGACAACTCAATATACTTTTCTGAGACCACAGAGAATATTGCTAGACTAATTGTTCTCAATGTTATTTCTTTTCAAAAATTCAAAATTCTTGTGGTCGCACCAAAAGGTCTACGCGTTTCGAAACCCCTAAGTTTCAGGGTCTCTCATCAGGACCTCTGTCAAGTGGAGGGAAGATCAGCCGATCTTATTCGAATAGCTATGGATTATCCTAGTTGTAGCGCGTCTTCGCTTTCTTGATATAGTTGATACTGGCGAAATGTTCGCAAGAAATTAATCGTCAACTCAATTGCGTGCGAAGGACATATTGAAGTGTCCTAAGGTTGACCAGTCTTGCACTTCTCAGGTGAAGGCTGGAATTCAAACGTTCTAGAGAGAATTGGTGTGCGCTGTCTTATAATCACGTGACAGGAAATAGCGTCTGCAAACGGCTACCGCTACCCATGAAAATTACTCCGATTTATTCAAGCTTCACGGAGTGTCACGTGATTATAAGACAGCGCACACCAATTCTCTCTAGAAGCCGATCGCACCAGGCAAAATCCCGATGACCAAATTGGTAGTATTCAATCTAGTCTGTAAGAATTGCGTAGCAAGCAAACCAGATTGTAAAGCGCGTAACACCGCGGTGTGTTCCAGAAGGCAGGAGAAAGCAGAAAAGGATGGGTTTATCAAAGCATTAAGAGGTTTGGTACGATGTGCATAGTCAGGAATGCAAGTCCTGACAAAGCTTAGAAAACCTAGCAGAGATTGGAGTTTCTTAAGGGTAGATGGAGGTTGCAATTGTACACGTGTCTCCAAAAAATGGGGTGCCAGCCCTCTACTCTCATTTGTAAATTCATAACCAAGTAAAGGGCAGGCAAAAAGGCAATATGCGACTTTGCAAAATTGAACTTGTAGCTAAGAGCAGCGAATCGTATGATAATGAGATCCACTCTCGCAAGATGGGGATCTGAGTCATCACCTGTAGGGTATATGTCATCAACATTAGAGAAAGCATCAGGATCAATATCATGCAAAAGGGACACAAAACATGCTGCAAAAACCCGGGGCTAATCTTATACCCCATGGGCAATGTCGCGTATCGCCTCTGAGAACCGAGGGCGCTGAACGCAGACAGACCCTGGCTCTCAGGAGCAAGCTTATGACTGAAAAATCCATTAGAAATATCTAGTGTAGTTTTAAACCGTTTATGCATGATATTATACACTAATGCTGTACAATGCATGTTTTGCACTGCAAACGTACGATAATGACTGTTGAAATGTCTATTATCCAAAACAATGCAATTGAACCATCAGGTTTCAAAATTGGAAAAAGACGATTATTCATTGCAGAGACAGGGCTCAATTACATCCTGATATTCCAATTGAGTAAGAATCTCTTTTACGGATGCTTTAGCATCGCTTTTGATTGGATATTGAGGCTGCGGCTGTGGAATAGTACGTATTGGAACAACATGCAAAGGACAATCCTTATCCCACCCAGCCTGATTACGGTATAAGGCAGGGGCCAATGCAAGAGCCCATTCAAAAACATAAGCATGCTTAGTCTCATTGAGGATGAAATCGCAACCGCTTAAATCATTAAGTCAAATAAGGGGATTCAAACGGTAGCACTAAAACGGGTCAAAAACCTTTTAAAATTCAAGTTTGAAAACAAACCTACAGCAATAGGTGATCCCTGCAAACTAAGGAGGCAATGCCCTTCCACCGCAGACGTCTCCGGGAAACGGTGCGATGGTATTGTGCACAAGCACAAGCGCTACTCAGGGAACTCGTGAATAAGTACTAGACCAAACGTTGGCAGTGCCATATTTCAAGGATTCTGCGGAGTCACAGAACTATGCTTGTTATCATAGAACCTTAGTAGGCAGAGACTGAGTCTTCCTACCACCTGAGTACACATGAGCCCGGGACATACACGCTGTAGTGTCTCACTTGCCCTCCTACTCACTCACAGAATAACAAGTGATTAGACACCCCAGAACACAACCTTCCCAACCCTCTCAGGAATCGTGGTTGTAGAACACATCCTTGGACTCCCACACTCATACTAGTCCACAATAAGATCTGACAGAGACACAAGAAGTTTAAAGTATTTATTTGAACTATCGTGCTGTAGTATGCAGTGTGTGTGTCACAATGAGTAAGAAAATGTGTGCTTTGCACTGCAAAATTAAGAGTACGACTATTCAAATGTGTATGATCCAAAACAATGCAATAAGAACCATCAGGTTTCATAATAGGAAAAAGAGGATTATTAAATGCAGAGACAGGTTTTAATTACACCCTGATATTCCAATGAAGTAAGAATCTTTTTTACGAATGCTTTAGCATCGCATTTGATTGGATATTGAAGCTGGGGCTGAGGAGTAGAACGTATTAGAGCAACCTGTAAAGGAGAATCCTCATTCCAACAGGTATAAGACAGGGGCCAAAGCTAGAGGCCATTCAGAATCATAAGCATGCTCAGTCTTATCAGGTACGGAACGCCAACCGGTTGAGCCATTAACTCAAATAATGCTCTCACACGCGCACTAGTCCACAATAAGATCTGACAGAGACACAAGAAAAGTTTAAAATGTTTATTTTAACTCTTGTGCTCTAGTATGGAGTACACGTGCCACAATGAGTAAGAAAATGCCTAACACAAATACTTATACAATACAATACAAATGAGCTGTCATTATATAAGACAGGTATGCTAACCCCCTCCCCTTCTACAGAAGCAAAGTGATTATATGTCAGAAGATCTTTGGGAGTTGGCAGCAGACCCCATACCTTAGCATGCACAGATCAAAGTTCTACATCTCAGGTGCTGTCACAATCTCTTCCCTGAAATGATCCCTCTCCAAGTGTCTTGTTACCTATTCTGTACATAGCTTTATGACAAAGTACGTTTTCCCAAACAACAGCTACATTTGTGTGTTTTGTCTTAGTGCTGAGGCCTGACAAGAACAAAATAACAAGGGGCATTGTTGTTTGACATTGTATATGGTGTGCAGACTAAATCCCAGGAAAGAACAGAACATGGAAACATCTGCAGGATCTGTGTGAAAGTATAGTGTGGCACAATGCAAAATTTGTTTGTATAGTAACGTGCGCAAAGCAGAGGGCAGTTTGCAATGTGCTCATGCTAACATAGGGAAAACGACATCGGGCCTGTACAGGAGATATGACATTGGTCTGCAGTGAAGATTAATTGCAGAACTTTGCGGGTGTCATTTTCTGTAGCATTGAAGCCCCATCTACCTTTAACATTGTATCTAATAGTGCCGTCCTACAGAAACCGAGGGCAGGAGGCCAAACTCGTCTGTCAGTCTATCGAGCAGGATTAATTGCCCATCATGAAATATGTTGCCAATTGTCATTAGTCCAGCCTCTGTCTAGTACTTCAGAGTGGCAACTCTGTGATAGCTTGGAACCCGACTACTGGTACAGTAGGTGCTTACAACAATCTAGACAAAGTTCTTCATGCACATCTCTCTCTATACCTGAAGGACATTGAGATCAAAGCATTGGATGCACTCCACTTCATTTTAGGGTCTAGAGGACATACAGCCACTTCTCCTTTGGATGCTGCCATCCTCATTTGACCCTGTTTGCCATTGTATGCTGCCTTCCTCAGTTGATCCAGTTTCTGGGTTAGTCCACCATCCAGCCACCTTGCATGTCACTGAATCTGCACCACCAAGTAATATAATTCAAAATTAGGTAATCCCTGGCCTCTCTCAGAAAGCTGCAGCTGCAAGCTACTCAAGGCCGTTAAATCACAAACCCCAGCCCCTGTAACATCTTCAGGTTTCAAAACTGGTTTGCTGGAACCCATTTGTGGAGATTGGCAAAGTAATAGAGATAGGCAACCATTTTAATCAATCTCCCTATCCGTTTCTGATAGTTTACAAGACTTCCAAAAGTCAGATTCCTCAGTACTGCACCCAATTTACTAGCCAGGAGATCCTTTGTTCTCTGATATATCCCCACCATCAAGTCTAGAAATGTGTTTTGTTCCCAGGTAAATCCCAAGGAGGTCAATGTCCCCGGGTCCAGCCACATGAGTTGGTTAAGAGGGTATACATAGATTTTAGACCAGTTGACGCTGAGGCCTCATGGACTGCCAAATTCCCCCAACAGCTAATCGTAGGTGGTAGCTCTTCCTTTACATTATTCAAGAACAACAGCGTATTGTTTGCATCAAGCAAGATCACCTCGCTGTAGAATTGCCGTAAAAATTGGTCCATCTGATCCATGACCCTCCCCCATATTCAGGTATTCCAAGGTTTCAATAAGAAAACCCAAACTAAGTGTGTCTTTTGGTCCACGACTAGGACCATAGCTGTTTTGTCAGATGTGAGAAATGTTTCACCCTGCAACCTGATGAGGTACCTAATATTAAGGACCGTACTCCTAATGGTTATGAACTTATTTTGATAATTTGTGAGTTAATGCTGTCATATATGGGTAGGAATAGGTTTTATCATTACCTCACTCGTAGTACTAGGGAGGCCACCCCTCTCCCAAGCTGCGGCATAAAGACTAAGCAATAGATCAATGACACAGTATCTTGGTAAACAATATTGTTGACAAAAATATAGGGGCTCATTATGATGTCGGTTGGACCGGCTTCTGCAGTCCTGTCAGTGGTGGTCGTACCTCCGTGGTACTTTCGGAAACGGTTGGTCCGAGCGACGAATTACAATGCATGAGAATAGGCAGTTTACCGACTGCCACGGTTCCTCTGACTCCGACAGGAAAACCTGACCATGGCGGTGTCGAAAAAGGCCAACGGAAACCATTGGACACAGGAAGGCCTCACAGTCAACCCGCCCAATTTGGGTGCGCTATTCCTACGAGCAGGAGATGGCGGCCCAACCGGCTCATTAGAGCTGATAGAAAGGGAGGGAGAGCAGGGCCAACCTCACCTGTACCCAGCACCTCATCTCCTGTGCCACCATGAAGCCAAATCGTACATGTTCTACCGCTGCTCAATGCTGTGCAAAATCCACACCATCGTGGCCGGTAAGTCTTACACTTTCCCCTGTACAGTCAACCACAGTCAAGCGATGTACACAGCCCATATTGCATCTGCCTCACAGTCTCCATGTGCACAGGATGTGTGGCATAAGATATAGCAGGGCTAAACAATTTTCTAACAACTAACAACTTCCATGTGTGGAGAAACAAATCCCAACTTGGCACACATCAAACGCATCTCCACCCAAATCCTGGGTGCTACTGCAAAGTCAAAAACCTGACAAATGGCCAAGGCAAGCAGCAATACATACCAGAGCAGATACCACACAATGCAAAGTATGCCCCAACAGGAACTCTTCCCACATATACATCCGATTAACCTTCACCCTCAGCCTTGGTAACTCCATAACCTCTCCCAAGGTCTGACTATACTTACCACTGCAAATGGATCAGCTGTCCTGGTCAAACACACAAAACTGTAGACACACATTCCAAATTAACCAATTACATCAATCGGCATCATTATCAATGGCAGGACAAAGGTAATTAAAAACAAAAATGTCTTTATTAAAGACAAGGAAGTCCAGTTCAGAAACTAAGGCCAATGGTCAGTCGAATTTCCTAAGTGTTGTCCAGCTTACTGCTGTGCCACACACTTGCCTTCTAGTCCACTGCCAGGGAAACCTCCCCAGGAAGGGACATTTAGTAGGCAGGCCAGGCACCTCAATTAACCACGTGGGTGGGCTGGGGAGGGCTCGGTTTGGGATGGGGAGGGCTGGTTTGGGATGTAGGAGGTCTGGTCTCAGGATGGGGAGGACTGGGTTGGGCTGTGGGAGGTCTGGCCTCAGGATAGGGAATGCTGGGCCAGACCAATCGTGGAATCTTGTAGCCCTTAAGAGTAATGATGGGTGTTGGAAGGGTGGGAGAAGCTGTTCTTTTACCGTTCTTGGTTTTCGTGGATTTGGACTGTGGAGGGGAAGCTATCCTTGGGTTTTTGGGACGGGGTGGGTATGTCCAGGGACGTGGACCTCTCTTTTTCCCTACTGTTTGTTCTGGTGTAGAACTGGGATAGAGGGGTAAGGGTAGGAAAACAGAAAGCTGGTTTTGGGAGGGGGCGTGCAGCTGCGGCAGGGAAGAGGTCAAGAGCAACAAGGCAAGCTACTTTGCGAGATGGGGGAAGAGGTGAGACAAGGAATGGGGTTTTAGAGGTAGAGGGATGTGAGGTCTGAACTGTGGCTGTGTGTGCATGCGCCCCTCAGTATGTGTGGTTGTGGAATGTGCCTGGTCTGTAGCAATGTCTGATGTGTATGTGGCTGGTGGTGTTGCGATGTCTGGGTGTGTGATGTGGGTAGTGGCAGTGTCTGGTGATGTGATGTCATGTTGCATGTCAGTGGATGCGGTGGTGGGTGTTGCAAGTGCCTGTGTTTTTACTGATTGTGTTTAATTGTGCTGTGTGTGGATATTAATGTGGCTACATACTTATGTTTGTGTGTGCTTTGGGCAGGTATGAGACTGGGAATTGTGGATGGGGAGGAGTCAGGAGGTGGGGTGGAAAGTTGGAAATGGTGAAAGGCTGCCTTGAGTGTTGAACCGGAGCCTGAAACGAATCGATGTCAGTGAAAATGCCCTCCAGGTACGAGACCATCTACGTCAGCTGTGGGCCCTGCACCTGGATGGCATTCAGCTCTACAGTCTGACCCACAGAGATCTGCCTCAGGATGTCAATAGCCTCCACACTCAGGCCAGCAGGAGACCTGGGCAGGGGAAGAGGTGCATGGAGAGAAGGAGACGCCCCTCTTGTTGAGGGTGTGGTTGTGGACAGCTGATTAGGGAGCAGCAAGGAGAGTGGAGATGGAACCGAGGGTGGCGGACATGGGTGTTGCACAAGCAGGTCCATGGGAGTCTTATGCCACCAGGGAGTGCACACTGGAGGACGACTCTCATGTTGTAGATGCTGTTTCGGATGCCTCCTCCAGGCTACTCCCATCACCCTCCGTGTCTGTGGTTCTCACGGTGTCACTGGTGAAACGTTACCCACTCTGGCCACCTGCTTCCCCAATTGTCACTGCCCTGTTACCTTCACATCCTTGGTTTGTTGCTTCAATAATTGGAGAAATTGGTCAATTACTATTGCAAAAACACATGAGGCAAACATCCTAACACAAAACTTTACACAATTTCTCAGATCACAACACCTAAAAGGATGACTACATTGCGTCAAACGTTGCATGATTCCTACCTGACCTGTGCACAGTCACACATAATGGTGTCATTACCACTGTCAGCTCCAGCTGCATGTGTGGGCTTGTCCAATATCAAGCCACGTATGTGTAGCTGGAGATATCATTAGCCTGTAAACCTAGGTCCTTGTAGCATAACTTAATTACCTGATATCATCAAATGAGATGTCCTCATGGAATCCCACTCTACCTATCCACACAAGGCCCTGCAATCAGCAAATGGTCAGGTGTCTCTAACCCATAACATAGACAATAGCTGGGCACCTGCTACAGCTCAGTAACAGCAATGTGTGACTATCAAGAATGAGGTGCCATGGAAGTGCACACTCCACACAGTTCACACTTCCCAAGTGACACTTACACGTCTGTGTACTGCCTGATGATGCAGTTGAAAGTTGCTCATGAGTGCTTTAGGTAGGTTTCACATGTAGTACCGAAGAGTAGAATGGAGACATTGTGGCTCCAAGTGGTGTGAGATATCACCACAAATAAGCATTATACATTAGTCAGATTAGGAACATCCCCAATCCATATTGCCTCACGTCAACGCACATTTTGAGCATTGTTAAATGTCAATGCCATTGGAATAGTACATGACGATTAGGAAATATTCAGGCCAGAAAATGGTAGCACTTGTATGCAAAAGGAAAGGGAGTTCACAGTACCTTTCTAGTCTCGTAAACACTCGTACCATTGTTGTACTTAGTGCTGCCACACACATATGGCCGCAACAAGTCACCATGTATCGCCCGGACACATGTAACCAGCCAGTGTACCAGCCTCCACAGATGCACATGTACATCACACACCGCTCTGAATCCGTCCATCTCAATTGCATGCAAATGTACATTGCCAGATTGTACTGCAAGTCTTCCAATCATGTGTATCATTGCCACAACAGTTTGCCTTGCCTAATGACATCCAACAATGTGGTATGTGTGACTCACCCACCCATGTCTCCATATCACTGTATGTGGTTACACCTACTCAGTATATCTATCATTCAAAACCTATTCTCATGTACACATTGTCCAACACATAACCATATTATGGAATCTGAATACATTGCATGTAGTTCCCTCAGATCAGTTGACAGTACATCACCCAAAGGTACACATGCCAGCATGTAGGCATCTGTACAGGTGACACCAATGGTGTCAGCCACATCAGAATACTGTACATTCCCTATTTACCAAAGGGAAGTAGTCCGCAGTATCTGCATCCAGAGTTCATTGTATGGCTTGCCACAACTCTCTGGTACACCTTCACATGCTCCACAGTAGTGGGGAAGCATCACTGTAGATACAAGGGGATGACAAGTGGACTGTTTAGGACCACTGTCACTCAAGACAGCAACTTCTGATATAGGCTATCTATGACATTGGCCAGACCTGTGGCTGCTAAACTCTGTTTACTGTTGTTTGTCTGGACCCTGCTTAGTACTTGGTCACATGGACAATGGATTACATGTGTCCGCATGCACCGAATGCAAGATGTACACATGCAACAACTCTCCCATTGCGTGGGACATGAGTCATCTTCAATGTTGAAATAGCAGCCTGAAACAGAAGATGCACGGGATTGCAGACATGTACCCTCCGGCCAATACTCATCCCCTGCTAGCTGCTGTTGGGCTTGCAACTACCCATCAAGGTCCGGGTACGCAACCGCCAGGATGCCGACCATTATGAGGGTCAGGGTCTGGGGAGTGCCCCTTCTGCATGAGGACAGCCCCAGCTGGACCTCAGTGATCTTCCTGGTCCAGCGTCTCAGGTCCTCCCAGCATTTTCTGCAGTGGACACTGCGCAGACGACCAACATTCAGGGTCCGCACCTTCCACGCAATGGCTTTCCACATTCACACCTTCTGATGGGTTTTGACCTGTATGGATGCAATAGATGGACATACTCAGCTGACATGAAATATACAGCTAATCTGCTAGTGTGACACCTAGGTTGTAGACAGTTAGCATAACCATTGATCAAAATTGCACACACTGCATGTGTATTGGTCACAAGCTGAACACAACATAAACTGTACATCCCACTGTTTAAGGCATTTGAAGAATTGCCTCAATCATGAACATGCCAATATTAGGTAGGCCAGCCCACTGACATCACGTAGCCCAGGGCCACCCCAAATGTACTCTGAAATGATTTACCATCTAACATAGCACACCATTGTGTCCTCCTGAAGGGTAGTAGTGCATCACTCTACAGCAATCTGAACAGTCTGGACAAATGACTGGATTCATATACTGCGACACATCACTGCTATCATAGTAATTACCACATTTCAAGAAGGCTGGCATGTGTGTCACTGAGAGCTCTCACTCTGAGGTCGGTGGACATGTGATGTAATCATTAGGACATCATGCTACATCATAGTCTGTGTGTGTGTGAAGTCCTGCCATCACGGAATACACCTCATGCCAAATGTGGCTGTATGTAATGGACGACATAAACATTCCATCGTACATACTATATGCTTGGTCATTCTGATACAGCTGGTGATATAATTCTGCACAGTACTGCAGATGTAACCAACTATCTGCAGTGTATATGTTCCACATGAGCAAGGTAAGATCCCAGACATTTGGGACTAAGGCACCTGTACTAAGGCAATTAAAAACACAGTGACCTTATGGGTCCATGGACAGTAGTCTCGGATCTGGCCTTCTCACCTTGCACCAAACCAAATTAGTTTATACTAAGTGCAAATAGCCCAACTCATGTTCCTTTTGAACTGACGCATGCCACATCTGAGAATCAGCATATGTACAGGAAGTTTACTTTGTGCAGCAGTTCCTATTTCACTTCAACTCCAGCTGCAGCCTGGGCCATGAACCACACAGGCCACATATCAGTGTCATTGTTTGCTCTCTGCATGCTGAGCATATTGTTCCCACATGCCCATTATATGCCCATTTATTCCATACTTTACAATACATCTTGTGGCAAACCTGTATGTGGGTTACTAGGAACGGGGCTGTGAGGACATAGTATCTCCATAACAGCAAGTCTGTGAGGCCTCATTTGTCATAGCTGGAAATGTGGAACTGTGTGGTAAAAGGAAGATACAGAGTCCAGCTGTATAGTTGAGTAATCCTTCATTGTAGCTTGGTTCTAGGATAGGTGAGAAGGAGTAGAAGGTACAGATGCATCCCACCGGGAGCGGGCTCCAAGCAGCTTAGCCTGGGTTGACCAACTGACACTAAACACAGAGAGGCACTCAGGCATTCTATGATGTCATGGTACATTCCAACAGAGCAGTACAGTGGGGAATAGTAGAGAAGTAATTTACTACAAACTGCATCTATCTAGAATTATTCTCACATGCTACTCACAGGACAGGACACATATGCAAGTTAGGGTGTAACACCTACACATTTGTTACCACATTTTGCATTCACTTATTAGCTGTTTCATGGTAGGCAACAATTGGTCTAAACATGCATAGTTACGTGCATATAACTGGTGGAGAGACTAGGCCTGTTTACAAATCACCATTATGATGTAATGTCCACAAAATACACGGCAACATAAAGCATTACATCATAGTCCTAGGCTTGGCCCACACTTACTGACACAGACAACACTTCAGTATGGGACTCTCCACAATGTGGCCTATGGGCTTGAATACTAACAACTAAGTAGATTTCTGAATGTATTAGCAGTACTCACCTGTTCTTCTGGTGAGCCGTAGAGCTGACAGTGAAGGTAGAGGACCTCATCCACCAGGGTCTCCAGGTCCTCAGGAGTGAAGGTAAGAGCCCTACTCCCTGTACAGCGTGTCATCACTGCTCCCAGCAAACAGCACCTAACGATGAGGGTTTTTTGTAAGCAGCGGTGTCTGAAGGCAAGAAATTTCATGCTGAATCGGCCACCTATAGGTACACCACATAGGCGGATTTCTGTACAGGTGGACACAACCAGTGGACCACAGTGGTCGCATTTTTTAGTGTTGGCCTATGGCTCCGTGGTCGATACCGCCTCCCACGCGGTTCAAACAGCTGGCATTCGACGTTTCAGCAGGTCCTAGTCGCCAGTTCAGCCCTCCACATTTGGCAGTCTCATCTGTAGGCGTCCTCAGGCAGTGTACCGCGACGGTCGCATTTAACAAATGTAGCCTATGGCTGTGATAGCAGTGCTCACTTCGGCATTCTGCCTGGTTAGACTGCCGGCGGTCGGCAAACCAGCATTTCCCATACTTGGGATCTGGCATCCACCTTGTAAGTGGTGTCGATATCACTTACATACATGTGTTGCCACCGCTACTAATTTCAAAGAACATGTCACCTGATGTATTGCCACATGCCTCTGCCTATTCCAAAAGTCACATGTCAGTGTTGTGTAGGACTGTGTATGTAAACACGTATACCGCAGTGCACTGCCTTCATGATACTACATGTTCATACTTGCTAAGATGCCATTCATGGCCTCAATCTTTTGTGTTATGGAGAGCAGGGTATGTTGATGCTGAGTAGGCAGACATGAGTCTGAGCTGAGCATTGCGTATGGACTGCTCAGTCCCACTGACCTGGGAATCAGTTGTGACATGGCTGACAGATGAGTGTGAACGAGGAGCACAGGTGGCTGTTGCTGGGAGTGAGCAGTACTGGGCCTCATGATAGTTGTAGTCTTTAGAATCTGTCAAAGCCAAGCCTTGAGCATTGGGGAGGTGCATGTGAGCTGAGGTACACCTGAGGCATGGCTAACAGGTGAGTATGGACAAGGAGCACACATGGCTGTTGTTGCGAGTAAGCAGTACAGGGCCTCATGGTAGTTGTAGTCTTTTGAATCTGTCAAAGCCAAGCCTTGAGCATCGGGGATCTGCATGTGAGCTGAAGTAAAGCTGAGACATGGCTAACAGGTGAATATGGACAAGGAGCGAATGTGGCTGCTGTTGGGAGTGAGCAGTACAGGGACTCATGGTAGTTATAGTCTTTACAATCAGTCAAAGCCCAGTTTTAAGCATTTGGGAACTGCATGTGAGCTGAAGAACAGCTAAGACATGGCTAACGTGAGTATGGACAAGGAGCACAGGTGGATGTTGTTGGGAGAGAGCAGCACAGGGCCTCATGGTAGTTGTATTAGCTTCTTGCAAAACTTCCTAAAACTCGAAAATTCTGCTTTGGTTTGCATGCCTATTACACCACTGCAGTTGTGGTGGCCCGTACTATTGTACCTTTACATATTGTTATGGTCCTGGGATGTAGAGTTGATGGTACTGCACTTGCAAAATACATTTACTCAGGTGGGTTGTTATGGAGATGGAGAAATGTGATTTGATGTGCAGGGCTAGGATTTTAAGTGACATTCACACATCACTGATACCTTGGGTCCAAGATACTTGTTGAGCAGATGGACAACACTATAACAAAAGCAGGGATGAGTACAAATTTAACATTTATTTGTTGTAACAGTTGGTGAGGTGTTACTTACAAGACTCCAATCCCCAGGTGTTCCTCTTAAGGCCTCCAGAGGCAGGATGGTATGCAGCTTCTCCTCTAAGGGTGAGAGTTGTAACTGCAGCACAGGAGAATCACTGCCAGTCTCCTGGGCTGCAAGGTGGGGCCTGGAGGCCAGGTTTTTCACTCTCATTTTGAGGTCGTGCCCCCTTGTTCTGTGTGCGCAGGGTGGTACCAATAGCATTAACTTTGCTAACTATCCTGTCGCACATCTTGTTCTTACTACCAACAGATGTTTGTTAGGCTCCAAACAGTTGTGGCTCAACTCTAATGATTTCATCTACCATCACTGTCAAGTCAGTTTCAGAAAACGTGGATTTTGTTTAGGTGACATATTGATGTGACAGTGGATGACAGTGCAGGAAACAAGGATGGAAATAAAAAATAAGAAAACATGATGTGGATGAGAAAAATGTGCTACATATGTGTGTGGATTGTGAGTGATCGAAACGTGTTGTAAGGCTTGGCTTCTCTCACTCAACAAGTGGTGTGTGTGGCTGTGCTGCTGCATAATGGCAAAGCATCATGGTGTGGGATGGGGTGTGCTTTTTACTTTGATTTTTTTTTTCTGCAACCAGGATCACTGTTGCAGTGTTTCGCGCTGGCTATTGTGCAGTTGTCTAGCACCATCGTGGGACGGCCGACAAAGGACCGTCACTTCATTAGTATTTTGGTCTTCTGCGCCTGTACCATAAGCCAGACGGCCTCGGAGTCCTTATTGGCATAGCTTTTGACTGCCACGGTCCATTCAGTGGCTACTCCTGTGGCCGGGGCACATTTCACGTACATTACAACCACCGCAGTTGGTGTTTAGGGCTGCATTTAACGTAATACGGTGGACGGTGACTTTGCAGACTAGGCGGTTGGAATTGGCCTGTAATCAAGCAGTCAGACCGTCGACCAACCGCCATCGTAATCAAGCACATAGTGTCAGAAATTTTGGTTACCACAACATTGTGTTTATATATATATATATAATGGAAATGAAAAATATGTTGAAAAAAAAACGTTGACCATAGTATGATCAAAAACATATGAAAATAACATTCTTCTAATATATACTGTTAAAAGTAGTAAATGTTAAATATTTTAATATATAAAATTAATAGTAAATAGATTCCACTAAACTTTTAATACTATATATAACTATATATGTTTATAAACACATACATATATGAGTGTGTGTGTATATACACGCACATATGTATTTATATAAATATACATATATATAGTATGACACAATTAATGAAAAATATTTATTTAGCATTATATTAATTTTACTTTTTGTAAGATTTTCAATTTAGTACTATAAAAACCAATATATAAATATACACATATATGTGTGTGTGTGTATATATATATATACATAAAAAATGTATAGATGTAAAATACGCAAAACATATTTTCCAAAAATAGTATAAACATTAAAAAAATAAAAATTAACATTATTAAATATAAAAAATAAAGAAATAATAATACAAATGATATTTCAACAATATTGGGAAGAGCATTGGACTAAAAAAAATCTAGATATAGGGCCACACGTATCAACCAAATTTGCTTTCGCAAACGGGCCGATTCACAGAATCGGCCCGTTTGCAAACGCAAAAAAGGCTTGTACATGTATCAAAACCCATTTTGGGATTCGGTATGTGGAAAGGATGTGTTTAAAGTGTACCTTCCAAATAGCCAATCCTAATGATATGTATGAATGTTTTGTGACCGTGAATGCGGTCGCAAACATTCGCATTTTACCACCTACTTCAAGTAGATGGTAACCCATTCGCAAATGGGACGGGGTCCCTATGGACTACTTCCCCTTTGGGAAGGGTTGTAAAAAGTTGTTTAAGACCAGGCAGTGGTCCCATCCATGGACCACTGCCTGCTGTTAAAAAAGAAAAAAAAAACTTTTCATTTCTTTTTTTAAACTCAACCCGTTTTGCTTTAAGGAAAGCGAACTGCATTAAAAAAAAAAGATTGCTTTATTTTAAAGCAACCACGGACATGGTGGTCTGCTGACCCCAGCAAGCCACCATCCCCGTGATTTTAGCGATTCCTAGGAGGTGGCAAATTACGATCTACCTCATTAATGTTAATGAGGTAGGTTGATTTTCGACCCCCTAGAAATTGCTATATGAAAGTCTTGGAGTTTCATAAATTGGAAATTGCGATTACCTAATTGCGATTCTCAGAAAATCGCAATTAGGTAATCGCATTTTCCAGTTTGGTACACATGGGCCATAGATTTCCAACACCAGTTACAATAACTGTAGGGAAAACAATGTACTTCGGAGAAGTTACATTTACTTTACCCACTCCACTATTCGGGCCTGATTTAGATCTTGGCATATGGCATACTTCATTACAAACCTGACAGATATCCCTTCTGCCGTATAACAAGTGCCATAGGATATAATACACTTGTAATATGGCGGACTGCAAGCTAAATCAGGCCCTAAGTAACAGTAGGGAATGTTTGGACTTTGGAGGGATTAGATTTACTATTCCCACTCCAGTCTAAACTACATTAGGGAAACTGTTTTACTTCAAAAGCATGAAATACATAAATAGTTCTATTTGTAAAAAATGCTAACACTCAATATAAAACAATATATAGGAATATATATATATATATATATATATATGGGCTCCAAAGATTCCTCCGTTTTCTGGAAGGAAAAGACGGCACTCACGGGGCTTCGTTTCAGCAGATTTTAATAATTTAAACCGAATGTTTGCATTCGGTTTAAATTATTAAAATCTGCTGAAACGAAGCCCCGTGAGTGCCGTCTTTTCCTTCCAGAAAACGGAGGAATCTTTGGAGCCCATATTGTGTGCGGTACACCACCGCACTCGGCACCCGCCCGCAACGAGTGACTCGTATTTTTGGTGTACTTGGAGCGACATATATATATATATATATATATATATATATATATATATATATATTAATTACCTACTGGCAGTCGCCAGTAGGTAGTTATAGTTAGGACCTATTTTCCATAGGCAATCCGCAACATTCTATTTGGAATAACGTTGGCGTCGATTGATGAATCTTCGCGAAGTTTCCAAACTTTTGTCCAGCTCCGGTCCGCTCCTATCCTGAAAATTTCACGGTGATTCGGCAAGCGGGGGGCGAGAAAAAAGGGGGATCCCAAAAAGCGTTTTCCCCATGCATTTTCCCATAGGACCTGTTGACGCAGCTACAGCACAAAGTGCAGAACAGAATTACACCAAATTTGGCAAAGAGGTAATCCTCCGTTCAGACTCATGCCTTTTGCTTAAATGGTGTAAATCCGTTCAGTAGTTCCTGAGAAAATCAAAAGTAAAATCACATATATATCTGGGCGGAGCCTAACCACACATCTCATCGTGAGATCTGATTGGCTGTCAGCACTTCATCCAAGAAGTGTTGGCAGCCATCTTGGGACCAATACACATGATAGCACCTCATTAAAAAGCATTGCAGTTAATAGAAGGTTTTAAGACTTTAGTTACTTTATAAATCATTTGTTGATGGTACCATACTCATTTTAGGAATTGTGGTGTGTTCTAAGGTGATTTTACCATGTGAAAAAGCCTTCTGCTGTGATATCATGAATCATGTTTGAGAGAAAACTATTTTCTCATGCTTTTCCCACAGAGGTTTGGAAGGTGATCTATAAGCTAAACTGAGAGCATATTTTCTGTAAATTCACATTATCGTTCTCAGTCATGTGAGAATGAAGTCTGACATTCTCAGTAAAACATGTACATCCAACAAGGGCAGAGACTGTCAGTTGATTGATTCCTTTGTGTTCTACTGCAGCTTCCCAGAGTGTTCTAAAGAACAACTAGAGCGCTAACAGTCCTACTTATGACAAACGTATGGCACACCTGAAGCCATCTTAGTTGGAATAAAATGGTAACACTTAAAACATTTAATTTACAAAGGAACAAAATGAGGGGGTTCATTTTGCCATAGAAATTATGATTAGTTCTGCAGAAAGAAAAATTAGGGCACATTTTTGACTTCTCAAATCCTCTTCTATTTCAAAAACAAATTCTAGCATGCAGACTAAAACATGCACTTTGAATACCAGCAGCAGACTTCCCTGGTGAGCAGTAGTTTTACTACAGTGATCTAATGAGCAACTAGATTGCTAACATTCAGAATTCATGGCAATTGTGTGACACATCTGAAAGCCTTCTTGATGGAACCAAAATAAAAAACTGAAAGTATTCCCACTGAGGAGACTGCAGTAAATGAGGAAACTTCATAACAAATAAATCTCCCAAGATGGCCACCAGAGACAAAAGAGCCCAAATGTAGCCCAAATATCACCCAGATGTAGCCCAAGTATAGCCCAATGACAGAATGTCCCAGAGTGTTCTTAAGAACAACTAGAGCGCTTACTGTCTTACTTATGACAAAAGTATGGCACACCTGAAGCCATCTTGATTGGAATAAACTGGTAACACTTAAAACATTTAATTTAAAAAGGAACACAATGAGGGGGTTCATTTTGCCATAGAAATTATGATTAGTGCTGAAGAAAGAAAAATTCGGGCACATTTTGAGTGACTTCTCAAATCCTCTTCTATTTCATTAAAAAATTCTGATATGCAGACTGAAACATGCACTTTTAATACCAGCAGCAGACTTCCGTGGTAAGCAGTAGCTTTACTACAGTGATCTAATGAGCAACTAGAGTACTAACATTCAGAATTTATGGCAAATGTGTGACATATCTGAATACCTTCTTGATGGAATCAAAGTAAAAAACTGAAAGCATTTCCTACTGAGGAGACTGCAGTAAATGAGGAAATTAGGAAACTTCATAACAAATAAATCTCCCAAGATGGCCACCAGGGACAAAAGAGCACAAATGCAGCACAAATATCACCCAGATGTAGCCCACATGTAGCCCAATGACAGAAGTGTGCAAAACACTTATTTTTTGTGTATTTGCAGTTTTAAATAGTGCAGACTTGTCAGGCATTGGAGTGCTTTACATGAGCATTGGTTACATCACACAAGATCAAATTCATTTTGGTTGTAGACATGGGGAGATTAAGTGATTTGACCAGAATCACAGAATGTTGAGCTGAAGCAGAAACTCCAACCTGGTTCCCCAGTTGCAAAGTCTGCAGCTCTGGAAGTAACACCACATCCTCTCCCCTAGGTGCAATATTTAATCAAGTGGTCAACTGGATAAAAAAACATAAAGATTACAAATAATTTAAAAGTTCTTTGTCGCTATTTGAAAACTCAGAAAAGATGTCCTCATTTTAGTTTTTTAGAGCACTAACTATAATTTTGATGCAAATAAGACCCTCTCATATATGTAATTTCTAAAGGAAATTCTCTAGGTATTACAGTTTTGATTACATCAAGATGACGTCAAGCGTTCTAAACTTTTGTAATAAATATAGAATGTTAGCAATCTAGTTGTTCATTGGGATACTGTTGAGAGACAGAGGCCAGGGGTACGGACTCTGAAAATTGAAGGCAGGTAGGAGAGTGCAGAGGCAACAATTTGACCACACTGGGCAGGCAGGAAGGGCAGTGGCAGCACAACAGACTATGGAGGGCAGTGGAACGGGGGGCAGGGGCAACAAACCAACAATACAGGACTGGCAAGAGAGGCTGTGGCAATATAATAGACCATTGTGGGCAGAAGGAAGAGGCAGTGGTAGTACAACCATACATGCCAACAGACCCGTTTCAGCCAGGAAACGTCCAATTCTTTTAAGCTCAAATGGGCTTTATTTGATCTGTCTCTTGTCTACAATCTCCTCTTTTTCAATGCAACTCAAAGGGGAAAATCAATACCCCAGTTTTTTTTCAAAATCTCCCTCTTACCAAGTTCAAAATGTTCGCTAGTATGGTACATTGGATCATGGTAGGCAGGAGGAACTGGGGTAGGGACATGGACTCAGATAACAGAGGACAGGAGGGACATGGAGAGGTGCACCAAACTGACCCTACAGGGCAGGCATTAGGGTTTGCAGCAGCACAATACATCACACAGCGCATGCGGGACGGGAGTGCAGCACAACAATCCATATAAACCAATAGGGAGGGGACAGGAACATGCACATGGACAACAGAGAACAGAGGTGAAAGAGGCAATGGTAGCTAGCTGACCATAATGGACAGACAGGAGAGACAGCTGCAGCATAATAGACCATAAAGGGCAGGAGGGACGGATCAGGGGCATTACAATGGAACAGGCAAGCCAGGAGGGAGGGAATAGGGGTCTGCACATGGAAACAGAGGGCTGGGGGCAAGGGGGCAGGGCAGGAGCAGCAAGATGACCATGGAGGTCAGGCAGGATGGGTACTAGAAACAAGACACACCATGGAGAGCAACAATGAGACTATGATGGCATACACATAGACCATGGAGGGAAGGTGGGAGGGGGTCAGGGGCAGCTAGCTGACCACACAGGGAAGGTGGGAGGGGCCATGGCAGCACAGAAGACCATGCATGGCAAGCGGGAGGGTTAGTGGCAGCACAATGGCTATGATAGGCAAGAAGGAGGGTGCAGGGGCATGCACAAAGGACTGGGCACAGACAAGAGAGTTCAGGGGAAGGGGCCTCACAACAGACCGCACGGGGCAGGCAGGAGGAGCAGTTGCAGCACAACAGACCAGGGAGGGCAGAAGGGTGTGGCAGTAAAATGGACCATGGAGGACAGGAGGAAGGGGATAGGGGCATGGCATATGGACAGGCAGGGTGGAAGTGGCAGGGACAGGTTACAGTCATCTGACAATGCTAGGCAGGTGGGAGGGGAGTGGCAGCTCAACAGAACACTCAGAGTAGATAGGAGTGGCAGGTCCATGGAACATGGTGGGCAAAAAGGATTGAACAGGGGCATGCACAAAGACATCGGTGGGCAGGAGGAAGGAGAATAGGGGCAGCAAGCTAAGCACAGAGGCTAAGCAGGAGGTCAATGATGGGCCATAGAATTGGGCAATGGAGGGCAGGAGGAGTGGACTGGTACATCATGCTAAATGGAGGGCAGTGGCAGCACATCAGACTATGCATGGCAGGAGGGAGGAGGCTAGTCCATGGATTCAGACAACAGAGGATAGGGAGGAGGTGGATGGGGCAGCAAGCTAACTGTACAGAGAAGGTGGGTATTAGGAACTTTATTGTTTTTAAAATGTGTGTCTGTGCGAACTACTTAAAATATGAACAAGTATGCAGCATAATCTCACTTTTATTCAGGAAGAAGAAGACGTTTGTGACTGTGACTCCGGGCTCACTTGGCAGAAACACCTCCTGACCCTCCACCCCCATCGCAAAATGTAATGCCCGTGAAAAGGGTAGGTGGACGCAGTGTTATATAGAACATAGTCCTGAGAGCACGATTGAAAATGAAAACTAGATATAGTATATGGTATAAACTATGCACCAAAAAGTGTGATATAAGATGAACCGGGGCGTGAAATATAATATGCAATACATTGTGCGCAGTGACAGATTCATTGGAGAGCACGAGATAGCACAGGCACTAGCGCGTGCTATGCGATATGCGCCTTGGAGTGTAATATGCACAGGGCAGTGTTGTGTAACCTAACTAGTCTCTAAAGTTGTAATATAAAATATGTGCTGGGGAGTGTAACGTTGCATATGCACTGTGACAAAGATATGGATCCCAGATTGTAATATGTATGGCATAGCGCTGTGCGTTATAACATAGGCATCGAGGAAGGCACGTTAGATGGGGCAATATAACCTGTGCGAAGGCAAGTGTGGCATGACATATTCACGGGGTGGTGTTACAGTGCACATGGGCTAGAGAGTGTCATAGCATACGCACTAGCTGGTGGAATACAACACAGAGGTGTGAGGCACTCGGCGGGCACTGGTGGGTGTAACACAGCATTGGGCTCAGTCAGGAGCACGCTGCGACTCTCAAGTGAGGTTCGTAAAAAGTATTACACATCCGGCGGTGGATGTGTATTTTATTAACCGTGAGGGGGGTTTCTTGCATAGTTTGGTCGAATTTTTGTCGAATCCCCTTTGAATGGCTTGGTGTGCATGTATATTAAATGTGCCCGTCAATAGCTACCCATGTTTGTATAAATAAACGACAAGGGTGTCTACTTGGAGAGTACCCACCAGCGGGGGCGCCGGGATTAGGCACGGTAGGGCGTCAGACACGCCAGAGCTTCACTAGCGGTGTAAATACATTCCATGTGGATTCATTCTATGCATAGTCGCCTTTTAATGAATATCACGCAAATCGTCATGGTGATAGGTGCGTACGGTTTGTCCAGCATGTCCTAGGTGTTTCTATAAATATATATTTTTTTTAAAATAATAAAAAACAAAGGCGGGCCCCGGGGGGTGGGGTCCCCGGGGCCATAGGTGGCCTGAGGAGGGGGGCAACGCAGCCCCCTCCTAAAGAATTTTAAAAAAAAGGCCTGACCCGGGGGTTGGGGTCCCCGGGGCCGATTAAGGCCTTGGGAAGGCCACATTTATTTTTTTCAACAAAACAAATTAGGGTGCAGGCCCTGGGGGATGGGGTCCCCAGGGCCAGTATATTAGAAAAAGAAGGGGGGCCACACAGCCCTCCTTCTTAAAAAAATAAAATAAATAAAAGACCGGCATCGCGCCGGAGGCCACGCCCCCTCCTTGCAGCACTCTGCAAACGCGCCCCCTAGCCAGTTGTAAGTTGGGTAATTAATTCCCCTTCAATACTGAGGGTCCCTGAGGGCCAACTAGCCCAACAGGTATCTCCAGTATGCGCCAGGGAGCTGCGTTGCAGACAGGTGTTCTGAGGCCATGCCCCTTTTTACACCTCTATGCAACGCAGCTCTGTGGCGCTTACTGGAGGTACCTAGTGGGCTAGTTTGACCCTAGGGACCCTTAGGATTCAAGGGGACTTAATCTCTCAACTTAGAACGGCCACAGGGCGCGTTTACACAGTGGTGAAGGGAGGGGACGGGGCCTGAGGTGACGTGTGCAAACATGCCCTGTGGCGCTTTTTAAGTTGGGGAAATAATTCCCTTTTAATCCTGAGGGACCCTGGGGGCCAACTAGCCCACCAGGTGCTTCCAGTAAGCGCCACTGCTCTGCGTTACAGAGAGGTGGTGCAGGCCGTGCCCCTTTTTACACCTCTGCAATGGCGCTTACTGGACGTACCTAGTGGGCTATTTTGCCCCTAGGGATCCTCAGGATTCAAGGGGACTTAATCTCCCAACTTAGAACGGCCACAGGGCGCGTTTACACAGTGGGGAAGGGAGGGAACGGGTCCTGAGGTGACATGTGCAAACACACCCTATGGCGCGTTTTAAGTTGGGGAAATAATTCCCCTTCAATCCTGAGGGCCCCTGGGGGCTAACTAGCCCACCAGGTGCTTTCAGTAAGCGCCACTGAGCTGCGTTGCAGAGAGGTGGTCCAGGCCGTGCCACTTTTTACACCTCTCTGCAACGCAGCTCTGTGGCGCTTACTGGAGGTACCTAGTGGGCTAGTTGGACCCTAGGGACCCTCAGGATTCAAATGAACTTAATCTCCCAACTAAAAACGGCCACAGGGCGTGTTTACACAGTGGTGAAGGGAGGGGACGGGGCCTGAGTTAACGTGTGCAAACAAGCCCTGTGGCGCGTTTTAAGTTGCGGAAATAATTCCCCTTCAATCCTGAGGGACCCTGGGGCCCAATTAGCCCACCAGGTGCTTCCAGTAAGCGCCACTGCGCTGCGTTGCAGAGAGGTGGTCTAGGCCGTGCTCCTTTTTACATCTCTCTGCAACGCAGCTCTGTGGCGCTTTCTGGAGGTACCTAGTGGTCTAGTTGGACCCTAGGGAACCTCAGGATTCAAGGGGACTTAATCTCCCAACTTAAAACGGCCACAGGGCTTGGTTACACAGTGGGGAGGTGAGGGGACGGGGCCTGAGGTGACGTGTGCAAACACGCCCTGTGGCGCGTTTAAAGAGGTAGTTTTAATCCCCGGCCCTATTATATACTAGAGGCTTACAGAGGAGGTCATGCTGATCACAGGGGGACCCCAACGCATAGTGTTCCCTAGTGTATGTAGGTGTTTTCACTGTATTCTGAGTGTCTTTTAACATAGCACTGGCTCTGGGACTGGTTAGTCAGACTCAGTTACCACCAGTATCCGTCTGAAAAAGTTGAGGGTACAGGATGATTTTGCAACAAGGCTTCTTTTTGCTCTTCTGTTTGTTCTTTCTGCACGTTATCCTTCTTCTTGCGCACTTTTCTTCGTCTTTGAGGACTTCTGTTGCTTCTTTCTGCATTTCTTTTTTTTCTTTCTTTGCATTTTTTCTTTTTCTTCACATGTCCTATCTCTGTAGGCATAGTTAGAAATTAGCACTTAAAAATCCTTTGAAATTCACTGAAAAAACCATAGGTTTCAGGCACGTTATAGTTAGGAATTAGCATTTAAAAAACCTTAGAAATTCACTGAAAAAAACATAGGTTTCAGGGGTGTTATAGTTAGCTGGACTTTTCACTTGTACAAAACCATTGAAATTCCCCCGTTATAGTTAGTTCAGCTAACTATAACTCGCGCGCCCGCAATGCACTGCTGATGACGTCACATATTACATCACTCATGACATGGTCAGTGACATCACTCATGACATCACTGATGACATCTCAAATGACATCATTGATATCAAATAACATTTAAAACAATATATATATATATATATTACCTACTGGCGGTCGCCAGTAGGTAGTTATAGTTAGGACCCTGTTTCCATAGGAAAACCGCAACATTCTATTTTGAATAACTTTGGCGCCGGTCGACGAATCCTCGTGAAATTTTCAAAACTAATGGGGCGCTACGCTCCGCTCCTACCCTGAAAGTCTCGGGGGGATTCGTCAAGCGGGGGCTGAGATAAAAGGGGGGTCCCAAAACACGTTTTTCCCATGCATTTTTCCATAGGACCTTTAGACACAGCTACAGCCCGAACGGCTGAACAGAGTTCCTTGAAATTTGGCAGAGAGGTAGTCTACAGGTCAAGGAAGTGCCTTTTGTAGGTTTGGTGTAAATCTGTTCAGTAGATTCTGAGAAAATAGCCTTTAAATCAATATATATATCTGAGCCAGCTTACGGTGCGCTTACCGTGCGCTTACCGTACGCGTACGGTGACGTGCGCGAGCGCGATTCTGATTGGCTGTTAGATATTAGTAAACATTCGAATCGGTCGAAACCAGGAAGCGGTGTCTGCCATTTTCTATCTCGCACTCTGAGGGGGTGGAAGAAAAACAAAGACAAAAAACATATAAAGGGGATGTTTAGACTGCTCCCAACCACCTAGCCTTGATGAAGGTGTTCTCAACGAACCCCCAAGGCCAAAAAATCTATTTTAATTTTTTTCGAAAAATCGCCGATTACGCTAACCGTACGCGTACGGTAAAAAAATAAAAAAAAACAAAAATTATCCACATTCTCCACACCCCGTGTACAAATGGTGCCCGAAGGGCACCAATAGTGCATGGCATATATGAATTGACCTGCACTTCAAAAAATTCAACATTACCTTTCACAACGAAGCGCATAATATGTCCTCCATGTGCGCACGGTGCGCGAAGCGCATCGTGCGTACATGGCCCATCCAGCGTAACGTGGGCACGCAGTGCGCGTAGCGCACCGCTTGCCCACCCTGCGTGCACGGCACTAACTGCGTAAAGTGGGCGCGCGGAACGAACTGCGTTAAGTGGGCGCGCACGCCACGAATGGCGTAAAGTAACTTAGCATTTAAAAAACCGTACAAATTCACTGAAAAAACCATAGGTTTCACACACGTTATAGTTAGGAATTAGCATTTAAAAAACCTTGCAAATTCACTGAAAAAACCATAGGTTTCACACATGTTATAGTTAGCTGGACATTTTACTGATAAAAAACCAATGAAATTCCCCCGTTATTGTTAGTGCAGGCAACTATAACTCACGTGACCGCAATCCTCTGCTGATGCTAATACTGTATTTAGACACTTATTTGCCCATGTCTTCTTCCATTAAATTTTAGCTATACATATATTACAAATATTTTTTTTTCATAAAGACACATATGTCATCAGCAGAGGATTGCGGTCACGTGAGTTATAGTTGCCTGCACTAACTATAACGGGGGAATTTCATTGGTTTTTTATCAGTAAAATGTCCAGCTAACTATAACATGTGTGAAACCTATGGTTTTTTCAGTGAATATATATATATATATATATATATTCACTTAAAAAACCATAGGTTTCACACATGTTATAGTTAGCTGGGCATTTCACTCATGAAAAACCATTGAAATTTCCACGTTATAGTTAGTGCAGGCAACTATAACTCACGCGACCGCAATCCTCTGCTGATGACGTCAGATATTACATCACTGATGACATATGTGTTTTTCTGAAAAAAAAATATTTGTAATATATGTATAGCTAAAAATTAATGGAAGAAGACATGGGTAAATAAGTGTCTAAATACAGTATTAGCATCAACAGAGGATTGCGGTCGCGTGAGTTATAGTTGCCTGCACTAACTATAACGTGGAAATTTCAATGTTTTTTTACGAGTGAAATGCCCAGCTAACTATAACATGTGTGAAACCTATGGTTTTTTAAGTGAATTTGCAAGGTTTTTTAAATGCTAATTCCTAACTATAACGTGTGTGAAACCTATGGTTTTTTCAGTGAATTTGTACGTTTTTTTAAATGCTAAATTATGTATTTATTTATTTATTTAAAGTTTTTTCACCGTGCGCGTACCGTGCGCGCACGGTGCACTTCGCGCACCGTGCGCGCGCTTTGGGCGCGCGGTGCTCTTCGCGCACCGCGCGCCCACGTTACATAGTTCGCGGAATTTTTCTGTTTCTACAGTGCGCGTACGCTACGCGCACTCCGCGATTTTTCGTAAAAAAATTAAAATACATTTTTGCCCTTGGGGGCCCTTCTGGGACCCCCTGACCAAGGCTAGGGGGTCAGGAACTGTCCAGCCTGCCCCCTTTTCACGTTATCCACCTTTGTTTTTCACCCCCTCAGACTGCGAGAGACAAAATGGCGGCCGACACTTCCTGGTTTCGACCGATTCAAATGTTTACTAAGATCTAACAACCAATCAGAATCGCGCTCGCGCACGGCAGCGTGCGCGTACGGTAAGCTTACGGTACGCGCTCGGAGCGCGCCTATAGATATATATATTGATTTAAATGCTATTTTCTCAGGAAATACTGAACAGATTTACACCAGACCTGCAAAAGGCACATCCCTGACCTGAGGACTACCTCTCTGCCAAATTTCAAGTAATTCTGTTCAGCCGTTCGGGCTGCAGCTTGGACTAAAGGTCCTATGGAAAAATGCATGGGGAAAACGCGTTTTGGGACCCCCCTTTTTCTCAGCCCCCGCTTGACGAATCCCCCCGAGACTTTCAGGGAAGGAGCGGAGCGGAGCGGAGCGCCCCACCTATTTTGAAAATTTCGCGAGGATTCGTCAATCGGCGCCAAAGTTATTCAAAATAGAATGTTGCGGATTTCCTATGGAAACACGGTCCTAACTATAACTATCTACTGGCGACCGCCAGTAGATAATATATTACCTACTGGCGGTCGCCAGTAGGTAGTTATAGTTAGGACCCCTTTTCCATAGGAAAACCTCAACATTCTATTTTGAATAACTTTGGCGCCGGTCGATGAATCCTCGCGAATTTCTCAAAATAGGTGGGGCGCTACGCTCCGCTCCTACCCTGAAAGTCTCGGGGGGATTCGTCAAGCGGGGGCTGAGATAAAAGGGGGGTCCCAAAACACGTTTTTCCCATGCATTTTTCCATAGGACCTTTAGAACGAGCTACAGCCCGAACGGCTGAACAGAATTACTAGAAATTTGGCAGAGAGGTAGTCCCTAGGTCAAGGAAGTGCCTTTTGTAGGTTTGGTGTAAATCTGTTCAGTAGATTCTGAGAAAATAGCCTTTAAATCAATATATATATCTGAGCCCGCTTACGGTACGCTTACCGTACGCTTACCGTAAGCGTACGGTGGCGTGCGCGAGCGCGATTCTGATTGGCTCTTAGATCTTAGTAAACATTCGAATCGGCCGAAACCAGGAAGCGGCGGCCGCCATTTTGTCTCTCGCACTGAGTGTTGTTTATCAAACAAGATGGCCAAAAACATGTTACGGGGCTGTTTTGACAACTCCCTCCCACATAGTCATGTTGAGGGAGTCCCCAAACATCCCCCAAGAGCAAAAACGGTTTTATTTTTTTTTCGGCAATTTCGCCGAGTACGCTTACCGTACGCGTACGGTAAAAAAAAAACAAAAAAAAAAAACACTATCCACACTTCTCCCACCCTGTGCTTTTGGTGGCCGTAGGCCACCAAATGTACTGGGCTTATTAATAGGTAAAAAAAACTACATTTTGGCAACATGAAATTATAAAATCGAAATAAAAAAAACACTATCCACATTGACCCCACCCCCTGTGCTTTTGGTGGCCGAAGGCCACCAAATGTACAGGGCTTATTAAAGTTGATAAAAACCGTGCACGGAACGAACTGCGTTAAGTGGGCGCGCACGCCTCGAATGGCGTAAAGTAACTTAGCATTTAAAAAACCGTACAAATTCACTGAAAAAACCATAGGTTTCACACACGTTATAGTTAGGAATTAGCATTTAAAAAACCTTGCAAATTCACTGAAAAAACCATAGGTTTCACACATGTTATAGTTAGCGGAAATTTTACTGATAAAAAACCAGTGAAATTGCCCCGTTATAGTTAGTGCTGGCAACTATAACTCACGCGACCGCAATCTTCTGCTGATGACATATGTGTCTTTATGAAAAAAAAATATTTGTAATATATGTATAGCTAAAAATGTATGGAAGAAGACATGGGCAAATAAGTGTCTAAATACAGTATTAGCATCAGCAGAGGATTGCGGTCGCGTGAGTTATAGTTGCCAGCACTAACTATAACGGGGCAATTTCACTGGTTTTTTATCGGTAAAATTTCCGCTAACTATAACATGTGTGAAACCTATGGTTTTTTCAGTGAATATATATATATATATATATATATCAAGAAGAAAGCACCAGACTTGGGAGGCCACACACCTTGCTGAATAATTTATTCCTGCAGGGCAGCATGCACATCGACTGTGAACGCACAAAGTTCGTCTTGTCAATTTGTATCACCTTACGCGTTTCGGGCGTCACGGCGCCCTTGTTCACAGGTCTTTGACAAAGGTAAACAGCAGAATCCCGGTCCTCTAATTGACAGCTTTTTTAAATCTTTCCCACTGGGCGTGGTTGCACATTGCATGCTGGTAATTAGAGTTCGTAATGTTAGGGGAATCCTTTTCTTACCGGCTGCTGTTTCACATTAAAATAGTTCAAGATACCTTGGTAGGTCTTCGTAGGTTACACAGTGGTGGCAGGACCGTAGTAATCCCTTTTGGCAAGAACAGCAAGGCTCCGTGTTGCGCATTTGATAACGTGCTGGACACCGCTTTATGCGCAGGGGGGCTTCCCGCGACCACTGGTAGGCCGCCATTAATATCAAGAAGAAAGCACCAGACTTGGGAGGCCACACACCTTGCTGAATAATTTATTCCTGCAGGGCAGCATGCACATCGACTGTGAACGCACAAAGTTCGTCTTGTCAATTTGTATCACCTTACGCGTTTCGGGCGTCACGGCGCCCTTGTTCACAGGTCTTTGTCAAAGGTAAACAGCAGAATCCCGGTCCTCTAATTGACAGCTTTTTTAAATCTTTCCCACTGGGCGTGGTTGCACATTGCATGCTGGTAGTTAGAGTTCGTAATGTTAGGGGAATCCTTTTCTTACCGGCTGCTGTTTCACATTAAAATAGTTCAAGATACCTTGGTAGGTCTTCGTAGGTTACACAGTGGTGGCAGGACCGTAGTAATCCCTTTTGGCAAGAACAGCAAGGCTCCGTGTTGCGCATTTGATAACGTGCTGGACACCGCTTTATGCGCAGGGGGGCTTCCCGCGACCACTGGTAGGCCGCCATTAATATCAAGAAGAAAGCACCAGACTTGGGAGGCCACACACCTTGCTGAATAATTTATTCCTGCAGGGCAGCATGCACATCGACTGTGAACGCACAAAGTTCGTCTTGTCAATTTGTATCACCTTACGCGTTTCGGGCGTCACGGCGCCCTTGTTCACAGGTCTTTGACAAAGGTAAACAGCAGAATCCCGGTCCTCTAATTGACAGCTTTTTAAAATCTTTCCCACTGGGCGTGGTTGCACATTGCATGCTGGTAATTAGAGTTCGTAATGTTAGGGGAATCCTTTTCTTACCGGCTGCTGTTTCACATTAAAATAGTTCAAGATACCTTGGTAGGTCTTCGTAGGTTACACAGTGGTGGCAGGACCGTAGTAATCCCTTTTGGCAAGAACAGCAAGGCTCCGTGTTGCACATTTGATAACGTGCTGGACACCGCTTTATGCGCAGGGGGGCTTCCCGCGACCACTGGTAGGCCGCCATTAATATCAAGAAGAAAGCACCAGACTTGGGAGGCCACACACCTTGCTGAATAATTTATTCCTGCAGGGCAGCATGCACATCGACTGTGAACGCACAAAGTTCGTCTTGTCAATTTGTATCACCTTACGCGTTTCGGGCGTCACGGCGCCCTTGTTCACAGGTCTTTGACAAAGGTAAACAGCAGAATCCCGGTCCTCTAATTGACAGCTTTTTTAAATCTTTCCCACTGGGCGTGGTTGCACATTGCATGCTGGTAATTAGAGTTCGTACTGTTAGGGGAATCCTTTTCTTACCGGCTGCTGTTTCACATTAAAATAGTTCAAGATACCTTGGTAGGTCTTCGTAGGTTACACAGTGGTGGCAGGACCGTAGTAATCCCTTTTGGCAAGAACAGCAAGGCTCCGTGTTGCGCATTTGATAACGTGCTGGACACCGCTTTATGCGCAGGGGGGCTTCCCGCGACCACTGGTAGGCCGCCATTAATATCAAGAAGAAAGCACCAGACTTGGGAGGCCACACACCTTGCTGAATAATTTATTCCTGCAGGGCAGCATGCACATCGACTGTGAACGCACAAAGTTCGTCTTGTCAATTTGTATCACCTTACGCGTTTCGGGCGTCACGGCGCCCTTGTTCACAGGTCTTTGACAAAGGTAAACAGCAGAATCCCGGTCCTCTAATTGACAGCTTTTTAAAATCTTTCCCACTGGGCGTGGTTGCACATTGCATGCTGGTAATTAGAGTTCGTAATGTTAGGGGAATCCTTTTCTTACCGGCTGCTGTTTCACATTAAAATAGTTCAAGATACCTTGGTAGGTCTTCGTAGGTTACACAGTGGTGGCAGGACCGTAGTAATCCCTTTTGGCAAGAACAGCAAGGCTCCGTGTTGCGCATTTGATAACGTGCTGGACACCGCTTTATGCGCAGGGGGGCTTCCCGCGACCACTGGTAGGCCGCCATTAATATCAAGAAGAAAGCACCAGACTTGGGAGGCCACACACCTTGCTGAATAATTTATTCCTGCAGGGCAGCATGCACATCGACTGTGAACGCACAAAGTTCGTCTTGTCAATTTGTATCACCTTACGCGTTTCGGGCCCATCTAGCGTAATGTGGGCACCGCGAGCCCACCGTGCGTGCACGGCACTAACTGCGTAAAGTGGGCGCGCGGTGCGCGAAGCGCACCGCATGCTCACTGTGCGCGCACGGTGCGCGAAGCGCACCGTGCGCGCACGGAACGAACTGCGTTAAGTGGGCGCGCACGCCACGAATGGCGTAAAGTAACTTAGCATTTAAAAAACCGTACAAATTCACTGAAAAAACCATAGGTTTCACACACGTTATAGTTAGGAATTAGCATTTAAAAAACCTTGCAAATTCACTGAAAAAACCATAGGTTTCACACATGTTATAGTTAGCGGAAATTTTACTGATAAAAAACCAATGAAATTCCCCCGTTATAGTTAGTGCAGGCAACTATAACTCACGCGACCGCAATCTTCTGCTGATGACATATGTGTCTTTATGAAAAAAAAATATTTGTAATATATGTATAGCTAAAAATGTATGGAAGAAGACATGGGCAAATAAGTGTCTAAATACAGTATTAGCATCAGCAGAGGATTGCGGTCGCGTGAGTTATAGTTGCCTGCACTAACTATAACGGGGGAATTTCATTGGTTTTTTATCAGTAAAATTTCCGCTAACTATAACATGTGTGAAACCTATGGTTTTTTCAGTGAATATATATATATACATATATATTTTTTTTTTTTCACCAACTGTTGCTTCGCTAGGAGCCCCAGACCTGAGCAGGGCGGCCAGTGTTTCGGAACGAAGCTTTCCGATATATAAACACCCACACCTTCTCCTTTGGAGATGATTACAGACATGGTTGTTTGGCGTAGAACATTGGAGCAATATTTTGAATAATGCTACTCACCTGAAGTTACTTTTCTCATTAGTGCTCTCAAGAGGAAATATGACCTGCTTTTTAAATACCACGTGGGCATTTTCAAAATAGAGAGACTTTTCCCGTGACCAAGGCTTGCTGAGCTAAAACGCGTAGGGAATGTGAGCCTCTTGCCTGCATGTTTCATGGAATAAACCTGTTTGTACACACAGCTTGCGCCAGTGTACTTTTTGCTAAGAACAAAGGAGAAGGTGTGGGTGTGTACATATATATATATATATATATATATATATATATATATATATATATATATATATATATATATTCCATCCAAATGCCCAAAGCAATGAGAGCGCACACTTGACTTCAGAAGAAACCATCCGGTTTATTAACAAGGAAAAACGAGCATCAGCATAACGTTCAATCTCTATCCAACGCGTTTCAAGACTCCTGCCTCTTAGTCATGGATCATTTGCATATACTCAGCAGAGGACTCTGATTGCTTTCTTCACAGCATACCTCCTTTAAATACCCCCAGTGGGCGGCATTGAGTGCGTCACTTTTTCCATTGCATGCTAGGACTTTTAGTCCAAACCAGAGTACACTTTTACCCTTGGTGGGCTCTGCTTCCTGTATGTTCTTGAAGTATTTTGTTACCCTCCAGTGGGCCATTACGCTGAGCAAGTTCACATTATCCTCTTCTGTCGTGCTGTAAAACAAAATAAGTATAGTTACTACTCACAGCCTCTCACTCGTTGATTAAGAGTTGGTGTAGCTCTTCACGGCAAGGTTGCCGTGTTAAATATTTTCCATCCAATTGCCCAAAGCAATGAGAGCACACACTCGACTTCAGAAGAAACCATCCGGTTTATTAACAAGGAAAAACTAGCATCAGCATAATGTTCAATCTCTAGCCGACGTGTTTATATGTATTAGAAGTGATGTCACAAATGCAGATCAAAAGATATCAAGAAATTAAGATATATTTCCTGTAATTGAACCATTTGGCAAAATGATTGATGCCCCTGGTTGTGAGCACCTTTGTTTGTGAATGTTTGGTAGAAAAGAAATGCGCTGAATAATTGAATTTTCTCTGTACAAATATTTGTATTCATTATCACTTATTAAACATAGATCTTTCCATTTTGTGAACAAATCACCTACATTTCAATATGTCATTCGTATTTTTATCTTTGCAAATGCTGTCAGATGAGCACTAGTTTATTTTCTTATTGATTGTGTTAAGTAAAATCCATTACAATCATATTACTTTTTTAACGGAAGACCTAAATGTAAGTGATATATTCTGTTTGAGGCTGATAAATTCATGCCATTCTTTGTTATTTATGTTACAGGTAGGGCCTCATTACAATGGCTTTCAGAGAATCATATCAGGCAGGATTCCGAGTACATGTCGGTGGTTACACCTGCCCAATTACAATGTGATCGCCAAATAGGCGGTTGGAAAACTGCTCTTTCTATTGTATGTGATCTTCAGTTTTGAAGCATCAAGGGGATGGATTGTTTTCCATCAGTTGGTGATCTATTGGGTTTTGCTTAGAAGAACGGTTAAAGTGGAATTTTAGAGCAGTTAATATTCTGAAGTGGAAAAACTATTGTAGAAAAAGATCACAATTTCTTGTAAGGCTAAACAGAACATTTTCAGTACTTTTTAGTGGAATACTATAACACTTATATTATGTCAATCCTTTTACAGAAATGTGCTAATTGGATAGGTATAATCATTTTTCCATTCACTTTTAATCAGTGGTTTACGTATACTATTAGGTTGAGTGCAAGCTTATGCCGAAGAAACCAAAATGCCCGGTAAACGTTCAGATGATCCTGAGTTGCTTTTAAAGACTGACAACTTAAAAATGTTTTTTAAAAAGAATGGTGTGGAAAGTGAAAAAGTGTTCTACTGAATCGAAATTTGCCTAGCTTAGTAACGGTAAGTTTCAATTCTATTAAGGATACAGAGGCGAGGATTATGCTTATTCCTTTCTTCGCTTTATTCTATAACATTTTTTAGCACCCTTTTTAAAACATATCACCAAACATTTTTTATCCCAACCAAAAGGGAAAACAATCTGTAGAAAACAAAACCAAATAAGTCTGCGACCAGACTACTAATCCCATCAGTCCATAGGCCACTTCCAACATTAGTCCTTTTACAGTGTCCACAGAATCCTAGAAAGACCCTAGACTGCCTTTGTCCCTCCTCTTTCTTCGCGCGAATGCCTCAGAGTCACTGGTCTTGTTTGGAACCATCATTACCTAGAACAAAACAAATGATGTAAGATTCACCAGAAACTGTGAAAAACCGCAACATAACAGTAATCCAGAGCAATACATCAAACATAGTTACGCACACTATGTAAACATATCCAAGGAGGCTTACTTACTGCCATACGAGAGGGTTCGCACCAAAATGTGCCACGGGTGGGATAATCCTCGCCTCCGTGTCCTTAATAGAATTGAAACTTACCGTTACTAAGCTAGGCAAATTTCGATTCTATGTCAGGACCGGAGGCTCTGATTATGCTAGTTACTTACCACCAAATGTGCTGATACACAACCGGTTTGAAATAAAACCGTTTAAAAGTTGAGTCCGAAGAACAATCCACAGCTCGCATCAAATCCTCCAAACGAGCTCCTAGGGAAAAGGCTTTAGAAACCATTGCACCCCTGGCGGAATGGGCACCAAACTGCTTTGTGTCAATACCCGCTACCTGCATGACCCAACACACCCACCTAGCAATGGTGGTTGAAGAGACTGCTTTGTGCGGTTTCCTTAGTGCAATAAGGAGTTGTCTCTCGCCCGGAGGGCGTAACTCATCAGCTAAATCCTCATAAGCCTTAAGGCAATGCACAACACACAGCTTGGTACATCCAGAACAGAAACAGATTCAGAACTAAATTGACGTCCCAAAAGACTGAGTAACGCGGTTCAGGAGGTAAGGATAACCGAATACCCTGCAAGAGCCGACAAACCAGAGGATGTTCGCCCACGGGGGCACCTTGGATCGGGCTATGAGCCGCTGAAATAGCTGAACACACCGCAAATATTGGTTCGATATGCGAGACCATCCGCCGCCAACTCTGCCAAGAAATTCAGCACAGGAACGACGCCTGCGACCCCGTGATCCAAGTCCCGTCGAAGACACCAACAAAGCCATTTCTTCCAGGCAGACCGATAGCATTTTGAGGTACTGCTGGCCCAGGCCTTTGATAAAAGGACCTCAGCCGGTCTCGAAATGCCCGGGAGCGACTAGCGTCGCCTGGAAGCCGCCATGCCATGAGTTGGAGAGAACCCTGCATGATCAGGTGATGCTGTTCCCTGACTGGATCCCAAAGGAGATGAGGAAATACTGGGAGTAGGATTGGAGAATACCAAGAAAGTTCCAGAAGAACTGGAAACCACACTTGGTACCTCCAAAGCGGTGTCACCACCACCACCTCTGCTTTCTGACGGCAGACCTGAGCCGCCATCCTCACAATCATGGGGAACGGGTGAAACGCATAACTCCGTTCCTGACCACACTCCTGAAGAAAAGCGTCTGTTGCTTCGGCAAGCGGATCCGGGCTCCAACTGAAAAACCTCGGGAGCTGATGGCCCAGACAGGACGCAAACAAATCTATTGAGAAGGGGCCCCACAGACCGACCAACCATTGGAAAACTCAAACATCCAGCTTCCACTGGCTGGAATCCCGCAGGTGACGAGAATGCCAGTCCGCCACCTGATTGGCGTGGCCCGGGAGGTATTCCGGCGTCACGGAAATGTGATGTTCCAGACAATAACTCCAAAGTCCTTCGACAGATTCGCTAGAGCCTGAGAACAGGGGCCCCCCAAGTGGTTGATGTATCGCACCACGGAGACATTGTCCATCTTTAACAAGACGCAGGAACGAACTCTGTCTCTGGTCCAGCACTGGACCGCAAATGACCCTGCCAAAAGCTCCCAAGCAATTGATGTGTAATGCTTGCTCGTCTAACGACCAGGCGCCTCCAGTGGAGAAATCCCCGCAGTGGGCGCCCCACCGCGACCTGCTGGCATTGGAGTCTATTACAACATTGGGGGCGGCCCCCGAAAATGGCCCTGCCATTCCAGGCATCCATGTGGGAGAGCCACCAGGACATCTCCTCGTCGGACAGGGGTACCATCTGGTCCTACGACAAGCCCCTTCGAAGGTGGTGCGCTTTCAGGCATTGCAGCGCACGGTAGTGCAGGGGTCTCGGAAAGATTGCCTGGATGAACAAGGAGAGGAGTCCCACCACCCGGGCAATCTGACGGAGAGAGACATAGGACTTGGATATGGTCTGCCGAAGCAGGTGCCGGATCTTGGTCATCTTCCGAGATGGAAGGCTCAATGACGCGTGACCGAGTCCACCACAAATCCTAGGAAGATAATATTCTGAATTGGGCAAAGAACCGACTTGTCCTCTTTGATGATGAGCCCCAAGTCTTGCAAGAGAGAGACCGTCTGGGGCAACTGCAGAGTCAATTTCTGAGGACATTGCGCCATGAGAAGGATGTTGTCCAAATAGACTATCATCCAAAGTCCCTGGCTCCGCAGGAACTCCACTGCGGGATGGAGCACCTTTGTAAAGCACCAAGGTGCTGAGGAGAGGCCGACAGAAGGGCGGTAAACTCGTAAACCTGCAGTCTCCGCTGGAACTGCAAAAAACGGCGATGCGGAGGGTGGATTGGGACCACTAGATACGTGTCCTTGAGATCCAAACGCGCCATCCAATCGCCCGGTAGGAGAACATCTCGAAGGAGATGGATCCCCTCCATCTTGAAGTGAAGGTACATCAACCAACCGTTGAACTCTTTTAGGTTGATGACCGGCCGCCGTTGGTCTTGTCCACAAGAAAGATATTGCTCAGGAAACGGTTGGGATGTAGCTTCGCCTGACAAATAGCCCTTTTGCGGAGGAGCTCTGAAATTTCCTTGTCGACCAGCAGCGCATCGGCCGCGGAAAAATTGATCGGGTGTGGAAGTCTTGCTTGGCGGGGTGAATCGTAGAATTCGATATGAAAACCTCGAATTGTTTGTAGGACCCAAGCATCGTTTGTAATGGCTGTCCAAGCCTCCTGGAAGGCCGCCAGCTGCCCTCCAATATGAACTTGAGAAGCCGAAATGAGAGTTACCGGTAGGTGCAGGTCCGCCTGCGTTATTTTTGTAGCCACCGTGGCCCCAGAACCGCTGGCCTCTGGTCGGGTAAAAATTGGTGTAGTTGGCGGTCGAGTTGTACTGCCCCCGCCTGGAGCCTTGTCCCCTGCCGGGATTGTGCTGTCCGCCACGGCCGGTCACGCAGCCCCTGCCACGACCAGCCCCGTTGGAAAAACGGGACTGAAAAACCAATTTAATGTTGGACTGGGCCTTATCTAAACTAAGCAAGGTGGCCACAAACTTCCCTAATTCTTTTACAACAGGGTCTCCGAAGAGGCCCCCTAGTGCTACCGCTCCTGCCTCAGAGGCCAAGTCGCCCAGTTTCGGGTCCAACTTGATCAAGAAAGAGTGTAGCCGCTCAGTCGAAAGGGCACAATTGGCGTTACCCAGAAAGATAATCGCCCGCTGGGCCCAATTCAAGAGAACGTCGGGTGATATGATGGATCTCGTCACTTTCACCTCCTCCGCCATGTCCAGAATTTTAGTTAGTAGTCCCACCGCGTCTAACAGCTTATTCTGGCAGGAACGCCAGGAGCTCCGGTATAACGGCCACCTTCCCGTCCAATGTCGGTCGAGAACACTCAGCCCTTAGACACCCCCTAGCATCCTTCTCCAAGGGCTTGCTGAGGCGACCCGCCACAAACTTGGCCACCTTGTGCCCAGGCCGCCGACCGCGGATGAATAATCTCATCCTGGTCCAACATGCCCGAGGAATCCTGTGGTAACTCAGCGGCAGAACTGGCCGGCACCAAGACCACAAGGAACATTCCTCGTCATCCGTACCCGCTGGCGTACCCCCATCCGGCAACGGGGAGTCCGGGACAACGGAACCAGAGGGGTTCGGGCCGGGGCATTCGCCGGTGGTGGGACCGCCGCCTTCGCCAGAAAAGCACTTTTGAGGCGGTCAAAAGCGTCTTTGTGTTACCCCGGGCCCTCCCCCGTGTGACCCCTCTTAGGTAATGAGGGACCCTCCCCCTGGGGCAGGTCACCAACGGGCCTCGGGGAATCTACGTGGGAGAAAGCCAACCTTGCGCATTCCGCAATAATGCGATTAGATAGACGCTCCTCCATAGGCCCCACTACGTCATTCACACACCTATAAATAGACTCACCCACAGCCTCAAATAACTGGTCATCTAAAGGTAAGTACTGGCATTGTTCCTCCTCATAATAGTCTGTCTGACTCATTGTTACTGTGGCCAAAGTCCACTGAATACCAAAACCCCCTCACTACTGGAAAAACCACCCGTTAAGTATATGGGTAAAAAACTGGAGGAATTCAGAATATTCACAGGCAGCCGCATAGACTGAACAAGTTTTGGTGCGGGGAAACCACCGCAATAGAGGCTGCACCTGCCTTGAGCGCGCCGGCTCTCAGCTGAACTGACGGGGCCCAACCGCCACCCAGCGCGCAAGAGAAGCTCACCGTGGAGCAGAAAAACATGCAACTGCCCGGAGGCAATTTTCACGTCCGCGCAGCAGTACGGACCCCCACCGGGGTGTGAAGAATTAATTCGGAGGAAAAATACGGACCCCCGAGGGAGCGTTCAGGTGTGGCGGCAAGGGGACAAGGCTTGAAGGACCGGCAGCCTCGTCGCGTGTCTCCTCTTCTGAGGAGATGCACCGCGGAACCAACGAGTCGTCTGAGCTCCCCCTAGCGGCTCAAATTGGAGACCGCAACAGGTGTGGAGAGGCCGCGAAAGGAGCGAGAACGCTCCCGCGGCCGAAGGGAATCTGCGAGAGGAAAACAAAGCAAGAAGTAAAACAAATTGACTCTGGGTCCCGTTTACCACGGAAACTGGGGCCCGGAGCATAGAAACGTACAAGGAATGCAAAAACACGCAATGTTTCATCAGAGAAGAAAAAGGTGACTTAGCTTTGGCTGCGGAGCAGCGAAGAAAGAGGAGGGACAAAGGCAGTGGAGGGTCTTTCTAGTATTCTGTGGACACTGTAAAAGGACTAATGTTGGAAGTGACCTATGGACTGATGGGATTAGTAGTCTGGTCGCAGACTTATTTCGTTTTGTTTTCTACAGATTGTTTTCCTTTTTGGTTGGGATAAAAAATGTTTGGTGATATGTTTTAAAAAGGCTGCTGAAAAAATGTTATAGAATAAAGCGAAGAAAGAAATAAGCATAATCGGAGCCTCCGGTCCTGACATAGAATTACTATGATGTGTTCATTCCCTGGGTTGCGATTTTTTTTCTGAACCAGAAAACAGTAGGATAATTCAAATTTACAGTCAAATACATTTGGCTGAAAACGCCTCTGTAATAACCGCGTACTGAAAGAGAAACTACAGGGAGTAGGCTGATCACTAACAGTGCAAGTATGACACTACACCTTTAAGAATTCCAGAAGCTGCCAGCCTTTCCATCAATCAGTGCAGAGTCAGTAAGGCTGTTTGTGTTTCTTGCTCACCAGTGAAGAATCCCCAGCACTGCTGCCTTTCTAAGGGTGTTTTAGGGTGAAAAACCAGTGTCTTGAGAGGTCTTTTTTCCACCTTATTTAATGTCTTCTCCCATTCTGTTTGGATTCCTGCAATTTTAAGTTTGCCTTTTTTTGTCATGTTTTACTCCTGCAATGTTTTCTCTTCTCTCCTTCCCTGTGAGCCACTGTTCTAGATATTTTTGAGAGATGACCCTTTGTATAGGAAAATTATAATTAAATGATAAACTTGAAGTTTGTGTTGTTTACTGCTGTATTCCCAGTCCATCCAGAAGTGTACATTTTTTCTAGGCGTATCTGATAGAGACATCTAGCCGCAGATTCCTTAACTTTGAATTCTCCCCAGGTGTCAGACTGGATCCGGAATATTTTTTGCAGTACCTCTGGGGGGATGGCGCCGTACGACTCTGTGATGACGTTGACTCCGGTCATGACATCAGTGGGGCAATATAATGAGGGCTCCCGGTTTCATGGTATTTATTTTTTTAACATTTCCGTCTGTATTTATCCATATTTATTTTGTGCCCATCTTATTGGTATTTATCCATATTTATTTTGTGTTTTGCGAATATATGGAGTCATAAAATGGTATATTTCTACATTTATTTAACTGATAAACGTGCACTCACACTTTGCTGCCTGTCGCGTTGTAGCAAATTAGGCAGCCAAATATAGCAAAACACTACACCTTCAGGTAAATATGAGCATTATAATACAAATATATGTTATCATACACCTGCATTTAAGGAACTCTTACCTATTTTTAGCTTCTCATGTTGCCTATCTGTTTAGCAGTTGTCTTAGAAATCACGAAAAACAGCATGGAAAGTCACCCATAAAAAGCACTCTTTTCTGCAGTTTTCCACTTCTAAAAATAAATACAGACAGGAAGGAAACACTTTATTTTCTGTCTATAATTATCTGTAAATATCCGTAAAAAAAGAAAACCGGGAGCCTTAAATATAAGTCACCTCCGGCGCGCAGACGTCAGTTTTTTTTCCACCTTGCAACGTGGATCCGGGGAAGCGGTTCCTAGGCTGTTTTTGGCCTACTTCACAGTTTTTTGTTGTTGGGAACAGTGGGCCCTGTTTTTCTCCATGTCTTCAGGCTTTAAGGCTTGTGAGTCCTATAGTCAACAGATGTTGGTTGCAAACACACTGGCGGTTTATATGTGGTGTTTGGGGGAACACCACAACACAGATAATTGCGGATCCTGCCAAAAGCTGAAACCGAAGGCGCTTAAAGAGCGCCATATGAAGTTGCTAGCACTGTGTATGTTGTGATCTTTAGAGACTTCCCGACGCTTATCTTCGACTTCCCAGAAAGAGGTCTGTTTGCAGGGTCAGTCTAGAAGTCAGAGCCGGTCCTGAGAACGTTGTTCTCAAATGATGTCAAAAGGTAGGAAGCAGTTGAAGTTGCGGCATCCCCCAATTTCAACGTGTGGAGACTATCTCTCACGGTTCCTCCCACTAGACAGTTGAGGAGCCTTATGCAGCTTCGCACCGTTTCTCCCCATCTTTCCAGGAGTGGGGGTGTCGATGACCCAAATGAGTGAGTATTATAGCTCCTTACACCTCATCTTTGAGACACCATCTCCTTCTGTATCGCCTTTGGGACCCAAGGAAGTGAGTGGGGCGCTGTCAGAGGGTTCAACCTCGGTGACGGTTGGGCCATCAGAGTCATTGGGTCGGCACCGATCAACGTCAGCCTGCTCCACTTCGGCGCAGGTATACAGTCCTTCAGGATCTCCACCTACAATGCTTGTTTTCAATCAAATGCAAAAATAACAGTCGATGGACAGAATGCAGAACAATGTCATACATTCACCCCAGTACAGAGATCTGGGCCTAAATCCATTGTTTTTTTGCTCACCATGCCATTCCAGTTTGAACCCAGCCATATGCAAATCAGTCTTGACCCTGTGCCTCATGGGAACAGTCCAACACGAACTGCCAAGCCAAACTGCTCTGTTTTCAATCAGCCGACTCCAACTCTGACGACGGCGGAGGTTGAAATTGTCTTTCCTCCTCCTACCAACGTTGAGGCGTCGCCTACTTGAGGTTGTACAGTACAGACTGAGGGGAATGTGCTGTCGTTGGTTCCTTCACAGGGGGAGACGTCTGAGAGTCACCCTGTGTTAGCTGGGACAGGGATTTTTTCAGCCCATTTCTTATATTTTTACATCTACGATGTCTGCTCTTGGAGAGGCTAGTGGGCTAGAATCTTCACCAGTTTCGGGGTTATTTTCTCCTCTAGTCTCGCTACTGAAGCGAGTTCCACCTTCATAGATATGCTGATGGGATTGGCTGCAGTTTTGGACTTTGTCGCTACCCACGGTGCAGAGGTCTATCGGCCCTCTGAATGAGGTCCTTTACCAAAGACAGATGGGAGAAGGGCCATACCGGGAGGCCCTGTCTAACATTTTATTAGGAACTTGAGCCAAGCCTGAGTCAGGGGTCTCAGTGGATCGGGATATTGCTCGCAGACATTTGCATGCACCTGGGGACCCAGTTTGCCTCCAAAGACACTCTTCCACTCAGACTGGGGGTTCAGGCTGCAACATCTTCACATGATGTGGATTCTGCGCCTAATACTCCAGTGAATAAGGATTCTAGGAGTAAAGATGCATGTAGCAAAAACATCTTCGCTTCTGCCAGCTCTGTCTTGAGATCAACCAACATGTCTTGTATGCTGGGGCATTTTTCCCATTCTTTGTGGGATTCTTTGCAGTATATGTTGCATTCTCTTATGGATAACCTATGTTCTGGGGTTGATGGCTTGATAAGAGGTGGTCACAGGCAGCTAAGTTTCAATTAGGTGTAGCATGAACAGTAGAGATTCTGAAGGTCAAGCCATGGCATCTGCAATGGTGCTACGGCTTCGTGCTTGGTTGTCAGCTTCAGGTTTTTCGGAGGCTATCCAGTCAACTTAGGTCAACATGCCTGTTGATGGTGCTCATCTCTTTGGGGCTTAGGCTGATGCAGCATTAAGACGCCTTCATGATAGGCGAAGGAATACAGAGTTGTTATTCCTCATTTTCTGTTTATATACTATTTGATCTATACTAGAATTGTATAGGCGATAGACGCTCTTTCTTTATCAAGGGTTAAGACTTGTCAGGGCATTGTCATGTCCACTTAAAAAACATCAGAATTCGCATTAGGGACGCGACTCCTGCCGAGAAAAAAAAAAAAAAACAGAAGCGCGGACTCTTGTTTTCAAAAAGCCCCCGGGTGGGCCAGGTCCCGGTGGCACTCGCAAATTCATGTACGGGGGACCCCGCAGCACCTGGGACCGCTACCTCCCTGGGGCTTTTTTCATTGTATGCTGGGGACACTACGGCCCCCGCAGCCTCGGGGACCGCCACCTCCCCGGGGCATTTAATCTTTAAATACGGGGGGCCATTGAGGGCCCCGGGGAACACCACCTCCCCGGGGCTTTGAAAAGTAGGGAGCGGGCCATGCGGCCCCCCTCCAGGAGCTCTCAATGGCCCAGGGGGCCGCCAACCCCAATGGCCGGCTCCTGCTGTGTCCTGGGGTGCCCACCCCCGAGACACTGCAGTTTGCTATGGCAGGGCGGGAGCACAGCTCCTGCCCTGCCATAGCGAACTGCAGCATTGCTTCATGGAAGCGAGAGCAGGGAACCCATTTGCTGTATTTTGGCTAATTTCTGGGTCCCCTCCAGGGGAATTCACAAACCCTGGGTACCTTTGGAATCCCCATGATGTTGGAAATAACGGACGCAAATTTGGCGTGGATACCTTATGTGGTCAAAAAGTTACAGGGGCCTAAGCGCGAACTACCCCAAATAGCCAAAAAGAGGCTTAGCACAGGGGAGGAAAAGGCCTAGCAGCGAAGGGGTTAATCCTCTCTGTCCAATCCATTTAATGTCTACATTTTACAATGATAGGTCTTTGTCAATACCTCTGTGTTCATCATACCTTTTGCGCCAGAATACATAGCTGTGCCCAACAATCCACACTGAAATCATCTTGAAGGGATGTCTGTCGGTAATCAAAAGATGTCTGTAGCTGAGGTAGTCAGTTGGTAGAATAAGAGATATCTAAAATGGTGGAGAAGATGCTGCTTTAAGAAAGTAGAGATTTGATTGGCTGTTTAAGAACATTGTACATTCAAAAATAGGGTGCATTTTACTTTGTTTAAAAAGCAAGTTTCTTATTGGTTAGTAAAAAATGTTTGAAAGGTACAGTAGAAAGAATAAGGTCATGTTTTGCAAAGCCAACCACACCTGCTGTTCCCATTTGCAACATTGTGTGGTGAACTGGAAAATATGGTGAACTTGTGACCTGTCATTTAGGTTGACTGTTCCATGACCTGTTGCTATGGAAACTGGCATTAAGTAGAAGGGGTGAAGAAGTCAGCTAATAAGGGCTGTTATCTGTAACCAATGGAAATGTGTTTTACAATTTGAAAAACTCTGGGAAGCAATATTATTTGTTGCTTATGTGTATTTGTATGGAGAAAGAGAGGGAAACCTTTCCATTACTGGTTGTACATTGCAGAGTCTGGTGCATTATATTGATTGTGTGTAAAAGAAAATCCTGTCAGAGTTTGTGAGATTTTTTATTCAACACAGTTATTTGCAAGGTGAGTTATACATTTGTGAGGTTTATTTTTAAAAAATTGACATTCTTCTAATACTTTGTTGTTTGAAATATATTATTAAATATAGAGATGTATATTGGAGTTTGTTTTATTGTACTTGAATGTTGTTTAAAAAAAGAGTCTGTACAGTAAAATGTGTATTTTTTAAGATGATTACTGATGTTATTAATTAAGCTTGTTTTTTAAGTCTGTACAAAGGTATAGTTGAATGATGCCACATATTTTTAGATAGTTGGTTAAAGATGCAGTACAAATGTGTAGTTTGAAAGATGTTCATATAAGGTGTAGTTTATTAGGCTTATTTTTTTGTTCTCTCTACAAAGGTATACTTGAATGATACTGCATAATTATAGATACTTTGGTAAAGATGCAGCACAACTGTGCTGTTTCAAAGATGATCATATAAGGTGGTAATAATTAGGTTTCTTTTTTAGTTTGTTCAAAAGGTAAAGTTAAATGACACCATTTATTATAAGATAGAATGGTGAAATTAGGTGCTGTTAATTAGGCTTCTTTTTGTAGTCTAAGCAAAGGAGTAGTTGAATGATGCCACATATTTTTAGATACAAAAGTGAAGATGCACAATACAAATGTGGTTTTAAATATGCTCATAAAAGGTGTTGTTAATTAGCCTTTTTTCTCAAGTCTGTTGAGAGGTATAGTTTAATGATGTTGCATATTTGTAGATTGGTCAAGATGTAGCTCAATAGTAAACCACCACATATTACCATTGCAGGCATTTTGTACTTATATACTTTACTAGATAGTATGTAATGACTCATCTATGTTTTCAGATTCTATTTATACAGGTGTATGTACGCTTAGTGATCTATTAAGAGGTGCCGGACCGATTACAGGAGTGCAAAGGTAGTGAATATGTGATTTTAAAACTACATGAGTAATGATTGACTGATTCCATATTCTGCAATCACCCAGTTAGTATCAAAGCACTACCCATGCAATGACCCAGGCACTAACGCATGCACTGCTACAATCCCCTGAGCACTACCCATGCAGTCCAGCCATCGCCCTGTCACTACCCATGCACTCCTCCAATTACCCAGCCAGAACCATGTACTTATCCAATAACTCTGCCAAAACCCAAGCGCTTATAACTTCACCATGCACTCTCCTTGCAGTACTCTCATCATCCAGTCAGTACCAATGTACTTATGCAATGACCCAGGCACTAATACATGCAGTGCTACAATCCCCTGTGCACTAACCATGCAGACCTCTAACCACCTATACAGTACTGATTCACTCCCGCAATTACCCAGGTAGTACCCTTGCACTTCAGCAATCCCCCTGTCACTAACCATACACTCATCCAATCACCCATCCAGCATCATGTACTTATCTAATCACTCCGCCAAAACCCAAGCACTTATAAAATAACAATGCACTCTGCTTTTAGCACTCTATTCATCCAGTCACTACTCATGTGCTCATGCAATGACCCAGGCACTAACACATGCGCTGCTACAATCCCCTGTGCACTACCCATGCAGTCCAGCCATCATCCTGTCACTGCATATGCACTCCTCCAATCATCCAGTCACCACCATGTACTTATCCAATCAGTCTGCCAAAACCCAGGCACTTATAAATTGACCATGCACTCTCCTTGCAGTACTCTCATCATCCAGTCAGTACCCATGTACTTATCCAATCACTCGGCCAAAACCCAAGCACTTATAAATTCACCATATACTCTCCTTGCAGCACTCTAATCATTCTGTCACTACCTATGCACTCATGCAATGACCCATGCACTAACTCATGCACTGCTACAATCCCCTAAGCACTACCCATGCAGTCCAGCCATCGCCCTGTCACTACCCATGCATTCCTCCAATCACCTAGCCAGCACCATGTAGTTATCCAATCACTCCGCCAAAACCCAAGCACTTATAAATTCATCATGCACTCTCCTTGCAGTACTCTAATCATCCAGTCAGTTCCCATGTACTCATGCAATGACCCAGGCACTAACACATGCACTGCTACAATCCCCTGTGCACAACCCATGCAGTCCAGCCATCGCCATGTCACTACCCATGCACTCCTCCAATAACCCAGCAAATACCATGTACTTATCTAATCACTCCGCCAAAACCCAAGCTCTTTTAAAATCACCATGCACTCTCCTTGTAGCACTCTAATCATCAAGTCACTGCCCATGTACTCATACAATGACCCAGGCAATAAGTCATACACTGGTACAATGCCCTGTGCACTACCCATGCGGTCCAGCCATCGCCTTGTCAGTACCCATACACTTCTTCAATCACACAGGCAGCAGCATGTACTTATCCAATCACTCCACCAAAACCCAAGCACTTATAAATTCACCATGCACTCTCCTAGCAGTACTCAAATTATCCAGTCACTACCCATGTACTCATCCAATGACCCAGGTACTAACTCATGCACTGCTACAATCCCCTGAGCACTACGCATGCAGTCCAGCCATCCCCCGTCACAACCCATGCACTCCTCCAAACACCCAGCCAGCAGCATCTACTTATCCAATCACTCCACCAAAAGCCAAACACTTATAAATTCACTATGCACTTTCCTTGCAGTACTCTGCTTATCCAGTCACTACCCATGTACTCATGCAATGACCCAGGTACTAACTCATGCACTGCTACAATCCCCTGAGCACTACGTATGCAGTCGAGCCATCTCCCTGTCACTGCCTATGCACTCCTCCAATCACCCAGCGAGCACCATGTACTTATCTAATCACTCCGTCAAAACCCAAGCACTTATAAAGTCACTATGGACTCTCCTTGCAGTACTTTGACCATCCAGTCAGTACCCATGTACTCATGCAAGGACCCAGGCACTAACACATGCACTGCTACAAACCCCTGAGCACTACCCATGCAGTCCAGCCATCATCCGGTCACTGCATATGCACTCCTCCAGTCATCCAGTCACCACCATGTACTTATCCAGTCTGCCAAAACCCATGCACTGATAAATTCACCATGCACTCTCCTTGCAGTACTCTCATCATCCAGTCAGTACCCATGTACTTATCCAATCACTCGGCCAAAACCCAAGGACTTATACATTCACCATATACTCTCCTTGCAGCACTCTAATCATTCTGTTACTACCCATGCACTCATACAATCACCCATGCACTAACTCATGCACTGCTACAAACCCCTGAGCACTACCCATGCAGTCCAGCCATCGCCCTGTCACTACCCATGCATTCCTCCAATCACCTAGCCAGCACCATGTAGTTATCCAATCACTCCGCCAAAACCCAAGCACTTATAAATTCATCATGCACTCTCCTTGCAGTACTCTAATCATCCAGTCAGTACCCATGTACTCATGGAATGACCTAGGCACTAACATGCACTGATACAATCCCCTGAGCACTACCCATGCAGTACAGCCATCTCCTTCTCACTGCCTATGCACTCCTCCAATCACCCAGCCAGCACCATGTACTTATCCAATCACTCCGCCAAAACCCAAGCACTTCTAAATTCATCATGCACTCTCCTTGCAGTACTCTAATCATCTAGTCAGTACCCATGTACTCATGCAATGACCCAGGCACTAACACATGCACTACCACAATTCCCTGTACACTATCCACGCCGGTCTCTAAACACCTACACACTTCTGATTCAGTCCTCCAATTACCCATGCACTCCAGCAATTCCCTGTCACTACCCATGCACTCCTCCAATCACCCATCCAAGATCATGTACTTATCCAATCACTCCGCCAGAACCCAAGCACTTATAAATTCACCATGCACTCTCCTTGCAGTACTCTAATCATCCAGTCAGCACCCATGTACTCCTGGAATGACCCAGGCACTAACTCATGCACTGCTACAATCCCCTGAGCACTACGCATGCAGTCCAGCCATCCCCCTGTCACTACCCATGCACTCCTCCAAACACCCAGCCTGCAGAATGTACTTATCCAATCACTCCACCAAAACCCAAACACTCATAAATTCACCATGCACTCCCCTTGCAGTACTCTACTTATCCAGTCACTACCCATGTACTCATGCAATGACCCAAGCACTAACTCATGCACTGCTACAATCCCCTGAGCACTACGCATGCAGTCGATCCATCTCCCTGTCACTGCCTATGCACTCCTCCAATCACCGAGCCAGCACCATGTACTTATCTAATCACTCCGCCAAAACCCAAGCACTTATAAATTCACTATAGACTCTCCTTCCAGTAACCTAACCATCCAGTCAGCACCCATGTACTTATGCAATGACCCAGGCACTAACACATGCACTGCTACAATACCCTGTGTACTACCCATGCAGACATCTAACCACCTACACAGTACTATTTCACTCCTGCAATAACCCAGGTAGTACCCGTGCACTCCAGCAATCCCCCTGTCACTACCCATGCACTCCTCCAATCACCCATCCAGCATCATGAACTTATCCAATCACTCCCAAAACCAAAGCACTTATAAAATCACCATGCACTCTACTTGTAGCACTCTAATCACCCTGTCACTGCCCATGTACTCAAGCAATGTCCCAGGCTCTAAGCCATGCACTGGTACAATCCCCTGTGCACTACCTATGCAGTCCAGCCATCGCCTTGTCAGTACCCATGCACTTCTTCAATCACCCAGCCAGCAGCATGTACTTATTCAATCACTCCACCAAAACCGAAGCACTTATAAATTCACCATGCACTCTCCTTGCAGTACTCTAATTATCCAGTCACTACCCATGTACTCATGCAGTGACCCAGGTACTAACTCATGCACTGCTACAATCCCCTGAGCACTATGCATGCAGTCGAGCCATCTCCCTGTCACTGCCTATGCACTCCTCCAATCACTCAGCGAGCACCATGTACTCATCTAATCACTCCACCAAATCCTAAGCACTTATAAATTCACTATGGACTCTCCTTGCAGTACTTTGACCATCCAGTCAGTACCCATGTACTCATACAATGACCCAGGCACTAACACATGCACTTCTACAATCCCCTGAGCACTACCCATGCAGTCCAGCCATTGCCTTGTCAGTACCCATACACTTCTTCAATCACCCAGGCAGCAGCATGTACTTATCCAATCACTCCACCAAAACCCAAGCACTTATAAATTCACCATGCACTCTCCTTGCAGTACTCTAATTATCCAGTCACTACCCATGTACTCATGCAGTGACCCAGGTACTAACTCATGCACTGCTACAATCCCCTGAGCACTATGCATGCAGTCGAGCCATCTCCCTGTCACTGCCTATGCACTCCTCCAATCACTCAGCGAGCACCATGTACTCATCTAATCACTCCACCAAATCCTAAGCACTTATAAATTCACTATGGACTCTCCTTGCAGTACTTTGACCATCCAGTCAGTACCCATGTACTCATGCAATGACCCAGGCACTAACACATGCACTTCTACCATCCCCTGAGCACTACCCATGCAGTCCAGCCATCATCCTGTCACTGCATATGCACTCCTCCAATCATCCAGTCACCACCATGTACTTATCCAATCAGTCTGCCAAAACCCAAGCACTTATAAATTCACTATGCACTCTCCTTGCAGTACTCTCATCATCCAGTCAGTACCCATGTACGTATCCAATCACTCGGCCAAAACCCAAGGACTTATACATTCACCATATACTCTCCTTGCAGCACTCTAATCATTCTGTTACTACCAATGCACTCATGCAATGACCCATGCACTAACTCATGCACTGCTACAATCCCCTGACCACTACCCATGCAGTCCAGCCATCTTCTTCTCACTGCCTATGCACTCCTCCAATCACCCAGCCAGCACCATGTACTTATCCAATCACTCCGCCAAAACCCAAGCACTTCTAAATTCATCATGCACTCTCATTGCAGTACTCTAATCATCCAGTCAGCACCCATGTACTCCTGGAATGACCCAGGCACTAACTCATGCACTGCTACAATCCCCTGTGCACTACCCATGCAGTCCAGCCATCGCCCTGTCAATACCCATGCACTCCTCCAATCACCCAGCAAGTACCATGTACTTATCTAATCACTCCGCCAAAACCCAATCACTTATAAATTCACCATGCACTCTCCTTGCAGTACTCTAATCATCCATTCACTAGCCATGTACTTGTGCAATGACCCAGCCTCTAACTCATGCACTGGTACATTCCCCTGAACAGTACCCATGCACTCCAGCAATCCCCCTGTCACTATCCATGCACTCCTCCAATCACCCATCCAGGATCATGTACTGGTCCAATCACTCCGTCAAAACCCAAGCTCTTATAAAATCACCAGGCACTCTCATTGTAGCACTCTAATCATCCAGTCACTGCCCATGTACTCATACAATAACATACCATAACATAACAGGTGTATTTGTAAAGCGCACGATTACCCGTAGGTGTCCTGGCGCTGAATCAATGACCCAGGCACTAAGTCATGCACTGGTACAATCCCCTGTGCACTACCCATGCAGTCCAGCCATCGCCTTGTCAGTACCCATACACTTCTTCAATCACCCAGGCAGCAGCATGTACTTATCCAATCACTCCACCAAAACCCAAGCACTTATAAATTCACCATGCACTCTCCTTACAGTACTCACATTATCCAGTCACTACCCATGTACTCATGCAATGACCCAGGTACTAACTCATGAACTGCTACAATCCCCTGAGCACTACGCATGCAGTCCAGCCATCCCCCTGTCACTACCCATGCACTCCTCCAAACACCCAGCCAGCAGCATGTACTTATCCAATCACTCCACCAAAACTCAAACACTTATAAATTCCCCATGCACTCCCCTTGAAGTACTCTACTTATCCAGTCACTACCCATGTACTCATGCAATGACCCAGGCACTAACTCATGCACTGCTACAATCCCCTGAGCACTACGCATGCAGTCGAGCCATCTCCCTGTCACTGCCTATGCACTCCTCCAATCACCGAGCCAGCACCATGTACTTATCTAATCACTCCGCCAAAACCCAAGCACTTATAAATTCACTATAGACTCTACTTCCAGTACTCTAACCATCCAGTCAGCACCCATGTACTTATGCACTAACACATGCACTGCCACAATCCCCTGTGCACTACCCATGCAGACCTCTAACCACCTACACAGTACTCTTTCACTCCTGCAATTATCCAGGTAGTACCCGTGCACTCCAGCAATCCCCCTGTCACTACCCATGCACTCCTCCAATCACCGATCCAGCATCATGTACTTATCCAATCACTCCCAAAACCAAAGCACTTATAAAATCACCATGCACTCTCTTTGTATCACTCTAATCACCCAGTCACTGCCCATGTACTCGTGCAATGACCCAGGCTCTAAGCCATGCACTGGTACAATCCCCTGTGCACTACCCATGCAGTCCAGCCATCACCTTGTCAGTTCCCATGCACTTCTTCAATCACCCAGCCAGCAGCATGTACTTATTCAATCACTCCACCAAAACCCAAGCACTTATAAATTCACCATGAACTCTCCTTGCAGTACTCTAATTATCCAGTCACTACCCATGTACTCATGCAGTGACTCAGGTACTAACTCATGCACTGCTACAATCCCCTGAGCACTCCGAATGCAGTTCAGCCATCCCCCTGTCTCTACCCATGCACTCCTCCAAACACCCAGCCAGCAGCATGTACTTATCCATTCACTCCACCAAAACCCAAACACTTATAAATTCACCATGCACTCTCCTTGCAGTACTTTGACCATCCAGTCAGTGCCCATGTACTCATGCAATGACCCAGGCACTAACACATGCACTGCTACAATCCCCTGAGCACTACCTATGCAGTCCAGCCATCATCCTGTCACTGCATATGCACTCCTCCAGTCATCCAGTCACCGCCATGTACTTATCCAATCAGTCTGCCAAAACCCAAGCACTTATACATTCACCATGTACTCTCCTTGCAGCACTCTAATCATTCTGTTACTACCCATGCACTCATGCAATGACCCATGCACTAACTCATGTACTGCTACAATCCCCTGAGCACTACCCATGCAGTCCAGCCATCGCCCTGTCACTACCTATGCATTCCTCCAATCACCTAGCCAGCACCATGTAGTTATCCAATCACTCCGCCAAAACCCAATCACTTATAAATTCATCATGCACTCTCCTTGCAGTACTCTAATCATCCAGTCAGTACCCATGTACTCATGGAATGACCTAGGCACTAACATGCACTGCTAAAATCCCCTGAGCACTACCCATTCAGTCCAGCCATCTCCTTCTCACTGCCTATGCACTCCTCCAATCACCCAGCCAGCACCATGTACTTATCCAATCACTCCGCCAAAACCCAAGCACTTCTAAATGCATCATGCACTCTCCTTGCAGTACTCTAATCATCTAGTCAGTACCCATGTACTCATGCAATGACCCAGGCACTAACACATGCACTGCTACAATCCCCTGTACACTACCCACACAGATCTCTAAACACCTACACACTTCTGATTCAGTCCTCCAATTACCCATGCACTCCAGCAATTCCCTGTCACTACCCACGCACTCCTCCAATCACCCATCCGAGATCATGTACTTATCCAATCACTCTGCCAAAACCCAAGCACTTATAAATTCACCATGCACTCTCCTTGCAGTACTCTAATCATCCAGTCAGCACCAATGTACTCCTGGAATGACTCAGGCACAAACTCATGCACTGCTACAATCCCCTGAGCACTACACATGCAGTCCAACCATCCCCCTGTCACTACCCGTGCACTCCTCCAAACACCCAGCCAGCAGCATGTACTTATCCAATCACTCCACCAAAACCCAAACACTTATAAATTCACCATGCACTCTCCTTGCAGTACTCTAATCATCCAGTCAGCACCCATGTACTCCTGGAATGACCCAGGCACTAACTCATGCACTGCTACGATCCCCTGTGCACTACCCATGCAGTCCAGCCATCGCCCTGTCACTACCCATGCACTCCTCCAATCACCCAGCAAGTATCATGTACTTATCTAATCACTCCGCCTGTTGGACCCGGCCTCGTGGCGTGGCCCATTCAGACCCGTAGCGACACCAGACTAACCCCTACACCCTACACGACCCTGACTCACGTAGCCTACCCGACCCAGAACCCGGGGTTACCCACGTCCTCCCCTCCATCTTCCCGACACCGGGCACCCTTCCCCTTCCATCGGCCTCGCGGCCTCCAGTGACCCGGCCCAGCACCCCAGATGGCCGCCCTCGACCCAAGCGCAACTCCGGCCTAGCCGCGCCATACCGGCTGGGGGGAGAGAGAGCTCCTGGTGAGCAGGAGAGGGAGGAGTAGTTTTCATTCACACCTGGCCTCTTCCCAAGAGATAGTTTCGATCGCCCTCCGGCCACCCCGAGGGCTGGCTCCACGCCTGCTGCGTGTCTGGGATCCCTCCCGAACCCACTTTGAAAGGATCAAAGGGCCGCGTGGCAGGAACCCCCAACAAACGGCCCCCCCTAGGCGCTAAGACCCCTGCCCGTGAGGACTCCGGACATCAAAGAGGAGTCGACCTATAACCAGGGGCGCCCTGGGACCCTGGGCAGTTGAATCCTGGAACGAAACGAGCCCTGCTGACGTGGTCGCGGCTGAAGAACATCCTCCCAAACCCCGACGAAACTCTTGGTACCTCGGTGAGCCCTGCAGACAGCGTCGCGGCTCCCCCTGGCAGAGACGGACTTCTGCCTAAAAACCCCCGAGCTCTGCTGACATGGTCGCGGCTCACCTTGCACCCTAGAGAACTCTGAGCCCTGCTGAGTGACTCACGGCTCCCGGAAGATTGTCCGACCTCCGACACCCGGACCCGAGCCCTGCAGTTTTGGACACGCTCAAGAGACATTCCGGTCTGGCTGGGCCCTAAAGATCGCCTCGTATCCCCCGGCTCGAGGATTGAGAGCCGTGCGCCGGATACGCTCCCGCATTGACCCAGATCCTAAGACTGTCCCGCTACCCCTACCCCAACCGAGACCTTGTGAGCCCTTGCTCTACCTGTACATACGCTTCTGCGGATCATAAAGATCCTGATCTTCCTAGATAAAGTATACGTACTCCAGAATCTACGGTGTGGTGTCTCTGTGTTGCCTGGCGCTGAATCAGCGTGTACGATCCTAGGTACGAGACCCGGCCCTGAGGGGGTCTCCGATTAGTGCTCGGCTACTTCTCCCAGAAAGGTGGGGCGCAGGGTGGTCAAGTACCTATTCTGACCTTCCCTGAGGCTAGCCTTTCTAACACCGCCAAAGCCCAATCACTTATAAATTCACCATACACTCTCCTTGCAGTACTCTAATCATCCATTCACTATCCATGTACGTGTGCAATGACACAGCCTCTAACTCATGCACTGGTACATTCCCCTGAACAGTACCCATGCACTCCAGCGATCCCCCTGTCACTTTCCATGCACTCCTCCAATCACCCATCCAGCATCATGTACTTATCAAATCACTCCGTCAAAACCCAAGCTCTTATAAAATCACCAGGCACTCTCATTGTAGCACTCTAATCATCCAGTCACTGCCCATGTACTCATAAAATAACATAACATAACATAACATAACATAACAGGTGTATTTGTAAAGCGCATGATTACCTGTGGGTGTCCTGGCGCTGAATCAATGACCCAGGCACTAAGTCATGCACTGGTACAATCCCCTGTGCACTACCCATGCAGTCCAGCCATCGCCTTGTCAGTACCCATACACTTCTTCAATCACCCAGGCAGCAGCATGTACTTATCCAATCACTCCACCAAAACCCAAGCACTTATAAATTCACCATGCACTCTCCTTACAGTACTCACATTATCCAGTCACTACCCATGTACTCATGCAATGACCCAGGTACTAACTCATACACTGCTACAATCCCCTGAGCACTGCGCATGCAGTCCAGCCATCCCCCTGTCACTAGCCACGCACTCCTCCAAACTCCCAGCCAGCAGCATGTACTTATCCATTCACTCCACCAAACCCAAACATTTATAAATTCACCATGCACTCTCCTTGCAGTACTTTGACTATCCAGTCAGTGCCCATGTACTCATGCAATGACCCAGGCACTAACACATGCACTGCTACAATCCCCTGAGCACTACCCATGCAGTCCAGCCATCATCCTGTCACTGCATATGCACTCCTCCAGTCATCCAGTCACCACCATGTACTTATCCAATCAGTCTGCCAAAACCCAAGCACTTATAAATTCACCATGCACTCTCCTTGCAGTACTCTCATCATCCAGTCAGTACCCATGTACTTATCCAATCACTCGGCCAAAACCCAAGGAGTTATACATTCACCATATACTCTCCTTGTAGCACTCTAATCATTCTGTTACTACCCATGCACTCATGCAATGACCCATGCACTAACTCATGCACTGCTACAATCCCCTGAGCACTACCCATGCAGTCCAGCCATCGCCCTGTCACTACCCATGCATTCCTCCAATCACCTAGCCAGCACCATGTAGTTATCCAATCACTCCGCCAAAACCCAAGCACTTCTAAATTCATCATGCACTCTCCTTGCAGTACTCTAATCATCTAGTCAGTACCCATGTACTCATGCAATGACCCAGGCACTAACACATGCACTGCTACAATCCCCTGTACACTACCCACGCAGATCTCTAAACACCTACACACTTCTGATTCAGTCCTCCAATTACCCATGCACTCCAGCAATTCCCTGTCACTACCCATGCACTCCTCCGATCCCCCATCCAAGATCATGTACTTATCCAATCACTCTGCCAAAACCCAAGCACTTATAAATTCACCATGCACTCTCCTTGCAGTACTCTAATCATCCAGTCAGCACCCATGTACTCCTGGAATGACCCAGGCACTAACTCATGCACTGCTACAATCCCCTGAGCACTACGCATGCAGTCCAACCATCCCCCTGTCACTACCCATGCACTCCTCCAAACACCCAGCCAGCAGCATGTACTTATCCAATAACTCCACCAAAACCCAAACACTTATAAATTCACCATGCACTCTCCTTGCAGTACTCTAATCATCCAGTCAGCACCCATGTACTCCTGGAATGACCCAGGCACTAACTCACGCACTGCTACGAACCCCTGTGCACTACCCATGCAGTCCAGCCATCGCCCTGTCACTACCCATGCACTCCTCCAACCACCCAGCAAGTACCATGTACTTATCTAATCACTCCGCCAAAACCCAATCACTTATAAATTCACCATGCACTCTCCTTGCAGTACTCTAATCATCCATTCACTATCCAGGTACTTGTGCAATGACCCAGCCTCTAACTCATGCACTGGTACATTCCCCTGAACAGTACCCATGCACTCCAGCGATCCCCCTGTCACTATCCATGCACTCCTCCAATCACCCATCCAGCATCATGTACTTATCCAATCACTCCGTCAAAACCCAAGCTCTTATAAAATCACCAGGCACTCTCTTTGTAGCACTCTAATCATCCAGTCACTGCCCATGTACTCATAAAATAACATAACATAACATAACAGGTGTATTTGTAAAGCGCATGATTACCTGTGGGTGTCCTGGCGCTGAATCAATGACCCAGGCACTAAGTCATGCACTGGTACAATCCCCTGTGCACTACCCATGCAGTCCAGCCATCGCCTTGTCAGTACCCATACACTTCTTCAATCACCCAGGCAGCAGCATGTACTTATCCAATCACTCCACCAAAACCCAAGCACTTATAAATTCACCATGCACTCTCCTTACAGTACTCACATTATCCAGTCACTACCCATGTACTCATGCAATGACCCAGGTACTAACTCATACACTGCTACAATCCCCTGAGCACTACGCATGCAGTCCAGCCATCCCCCTGTCACTACCCATGCACTCCTCCAAACACCCAGCCAGCAGCATGTACTTATCCAATCACTCCACCAAAACCCAAGCACTTATAAATTCACCATGAACTCTCCTTGTAGTACTCTAATTATCCAATCACTACCCATGTACTCATGCAGTGACCCAGGTACTAACTCATGCACTGCTACAATCCCCTGTACACTACCCATGCAGATCTCTAAACACCTACACACTTCTGATTCACTCCTCCAATTACCCATGCACTCCAGCAATTCCCTGTCACTACCCATGCACTCCTCCAATCACCCATCCAAGACCATGTACTTATCCAATCACTCTGCCAAAACCCAAGCACTTATAAATTCACCATGCACTCTCCTTGCAGTACTCTAATCATCCACACAGCACCCATGTACTCCTGGAATGACCCAGGCACTAACTCATGCACTGCTACAATCCCCTGTGCACTACCCATGCAGTCCAGCCATCGCCCTGTCACTACCCATGCACTCTTCCAATCACCCAGCAAGTACCATGTACTTATCTAATCACTCCGCCAAAACCCAATCACTTATAAATTCACCATACACTCTCCTTGCAGTACTCTAATCATCCATTCACTATCCATGTACTTGTGCAATGACCCAGCCTCTAACTCATGCACTGGTACATTCCCCTGAACAGTACCCATGCACTCCAGCAATCCCCCTGTCACTATCCATGCACTCCTCCAATCACCCATCCAGCATCATGTACTTATCCAATCACTCCGTCAAAACCCAAGCTCTTATAAAATCACCAGGCACTCTCCTTGTAGCACTCTAATCATTCAGTCACTGCCCATGTACTCATACAATAACATAACATAACAGGTGTATTTGTAAAGCGCACGATTACCCGTGGGTGACTTGGCGCTGAATCAATGACCCAGGCACCAAGTCATGCACTGGTACAATCCCCTGTGCACTACCCATGCAGTCCAGCCATTGCCTTGTCGGTACCCATACACTTCTTCAATCACCCAGGCAGCAGCATGTACTTATCCAATCACTCCACCAAAACCCAAGCACTTATAAATTCACCATGCACTCTCCTTACAGTACTCACATTATCCAGTCACTACCCGTGTACTCATGCAATGACCCAGGTACTAACTCATGCACTGCTACAATCCCCTGAGCACTACGCATGCAGTCCGGCCATCCCCCTGTCACTACCCATGCACTCCTCCAAACACCCAGCCAGCAGCATGTACTTATCCAATCACTCCACCAAAACCCAAACACTTATAAATTCACCATGCACTCTCCTTGCAGTACTCTACTTATCCAGTCAGTTCCCATGTACTCATGCAATGACCCAGGCACTAAATCATGCACTGCTACAATCCCCTGAGCACTACGCATGCAGTCGAGCCATCTCCCTGTCACTGCCTATGCACTCCTCCAATCACCCAGCGAGCACCATGTACTTATCTAATCAGTCCGCCAAAACCCAATCACTTATAAATTCAATATGGACTCTCCTTGCAGTATTTTGACCATCCAGTCAGTACCCATGTACTCATGCAATGACCCAGGCACTAACACATGCACTGCTACAATCCCCTGTGCACTACCCATGCAGATCTCTAAACACCTACACACTACTGATTCACTCCTCCAATTACCCATGCACTCCAGCAATTCCCTGTCACTACCCATGCACTTCTCCAGTCACCCATCCAAGATCATGTACTTATCCAATCACTCCGCCAAAACCCAAGCACTTATAAATTCACCATGCACTCTCCTTGCAGTACTCTAATTATCCAGTCAGTACCCATGTACTCCTGGAAGGACCCAGGCACTAACACATGCACTGCTACAATCCCCTGTGCACTACCCATGCAGTCCAGCCTTCGCCCTGTCACTACCCATGCACTCCTCCAATCACCCAGCAAGCACCATGTACTTATCTAATCACTCCGCCAAAACCCAATCACTGATAAATTCACCATGCACTCTCCTTGCAGTACTCTAATCATTCAGTCACTATCCATGTAGTCGTGCAATGACCCAGCCACTAACTCATGCACTGCTACATTCCCCTGAACAGTACCCATGTATTCCAGCCTTCGCCCTGTCACTACCCATGCACTCCTCCAATCACCCAGCAAGCACCATGTACTTATCCAATCACTCTGACAAAAGCCAAGCACTTATAAATTCTCCATGCACTCTCCTTGCAGTACTCTAAATATCCAGTAACTACCCATGTACTCATGCAATGACTTAGGCACTAACACATGCAGTGGTACAATCACATGTGCACTGCCCATGCAGTCTTCCAATCACCCAGCTATTACCATGTACTTATCCAATCACTCCGCCAAAACACAAGCACCTATAAATTCACCATGCACTCTCCTTGCATTACTCTCATCATCTAGTCAGTACCCATGTACTTATGCAATGACCCAGGCACTAACACATTCACTGCTACAATCCCCTGTGCACTACCCATGCAGACCTCTAACCACCTAGACAGTACTCATTCACTCCTGCAATTACCCATGTAGTTCCCATGCACTCCATCAATCTCCCTGTCACTACCCATGCACTCCTCCAATCACCCGTCCAGCATCATGTACTTATCCAATCACTCCGTCAAAACCCAAGCTCTTATAAAATCACCAGGCACTCTCCTTGTAGCACTCTAATCATTCAGTCACTGCCCATGTACTCATACAATAACATAACATAACAGGTGTATTTGTAAAGCGCACGATTACCCGTGGGTGACTTGGCGCTGAATCAATGACCCAGGCACCAAGTCATGCACTGGTACAATCCCCTGTGCACTACCCATGCAGTCCAGCCATTGCCTTGTCAGTACCCATACACTTCTTCAATCACCCAGGCAGCAGCATGTACTTATCCAATCACTCCACCAAAACCCAAGCACTTATAAATTCACCATGCACTCTCCTTACAGTACTCACATTATCCAGTCACTACCCGTGTACTCATGCAATGACACAGGTACTAACTCATGCACTGCTACAATCCTCTGAGCACTACGCATGCAGTCTAGCCATCCCCCTGTCACTACCCATGCACTCCTCCAAACACCCAGCCAGCAGCATGTACTTATCCAATCACTCCACCAAAACCCAAACACTTATAAATTCACCATGCACTCTCCTTGCAGTACTCTACTTATCCAGTCAGTTCCCATGTACTCATGCAATGACCCAGGCACTAAATCATGCACTGCTACAATCCCCTGAGCACTACGCATGCAGTCGAGCCATCTCCCTGTCACTGCCTATGCACTCCTCCAATCACCCAGCGAGCACCATGTACTTATCTAATCAGTCCGCCAAAACCCAATCACTTATAAATTCAATATGGACTCTCCTTGCAGTATTTTGACCATCCAGTCAGTACCCATGTACTCATGCAATGACCCAGGCACTAACACATGCACTGCTACAATCCCCTGTGCACTACCCATGCAGATCTCTAAACACCTACACACTACTGATTCACTCCTCCAATTACCCATGCACTCCAGCAATTCCCTGTCACTACCCATGCACTTCTCCAGTCACCCATCCAAGATCATGTACTTATCCAATCACTCCGCCAAAACCCAAGCACTTATAAATTCACCATGCACTCTCCTTGCAGTACTCTAATTATCCAGTCAGTACCCATGTACTCCTGGAATGACCCAGGCACTAACACATGCACTGCTACAATCCCCTGTGCACTACCCATGCAGTCCAGCCTTCGCCCTGTCACTACCCATGCACTCCTCCAATCACCCAGCAAGCACCATGTACTTATCTAATCACTCCGCCAAAACCCAATCACTGATAAATTCACCATGCACTCTCCTTGCAGTACTCTAATCATTCAGTCACTATCCATGTAGTCGTGCAATGACCCAGCCACTAACTCATGCACTGCTACATTCCCCTGAACAGTACCCATGTATTCCAGCCTTCGCCCTGTCACTACCCATGCACTCCTCCAATCACCCAGCAAGCACCATGTACTCATCCAATCACTCTGACAAAAGCCAAGCACTTATAAATTCTCCATGCACTCTCCTTGCAGTACTCTAAATATCCAGTAACTACCCATGTACTCATGCAATGACTTAGGCACTAACACATGCAGTGGTACAATCACATGTGCACTGCCCATGCACTCTTCCAATCACCCAGCTATTACCATGTACTTATCCAATCACTCCGCCAAAACACAAGCACCTATAAATTCACCATGCACTCTCCTTGCATTACTCCCATCATCTAGTCAGTACCCATGTACTTATGCAATGACCCAGGCACTAACACATTCACTGCTACAATCCCCTGTGCACTACCCATGCAGACCTCTAACCACCTAGACAGTACTCATTCACTCCTGCAATTACCCATGTAGTTCCCATGCACTCCATCAATCTCCCTGTCACTACCCATGCACTCCTCCAATCACCTGTCCAGCATCATGTACTTATCCAATAACTCTGTGAAAACCCAAGGACTTATAAAATCACCATGCACTCTCCTTGTAGCACTCTAATCATCCTGTCCCTACCCATGTACTTATGCAATGACACAGGCACTAAGTCATGCACTGGTACAATCCCCTGTGCACTACCCATGCAGCCCAGCCATCGCCCTGTCAGTACCCATGCACTCCTCCAATCACCCAGCCAGCTGCACGTAGTTATCCAACCATTCCACGAAAACCCAAGCACTTATAAATTCACCATGCATTCTCCTTGCAGTACTCAGTCACTATCCATGTACTCATGCAATGACCGAGGTACCAACTGATGCACTGCTACAATCCCGAGCACTACGCATGCAGTCCAGCCATCCCCCTGTTACTACCCATGCACTCCTCCAATCACCCAGCCAGCTGCATGTAGTTATCCAACCACTCCACCAAAACCCAAGCACTTATAAATTCACCATGCATTCTCCTTGCAGTACTCTAATTATCCAGTCACTATCCATGTACTCATGCAATGACCGAGGTACTAACTCATGCACTGCTACAATCCCATGAGCACTATGCATGCAGTCCAGCCATCTCCCTGTCACTGCCTATGCACTCCTCCAATCACCCATCCAGCACCATGTACTTATCTAATCACTCCGCCAAAACCCAAGCACTTATAAATTAACTATGAACTCTCCTTTCAGTACTCTAACCATCCAGTCAGTACCCATGTGCTCATGCAATGACCCAGGCACTAACACATGAATTGCTACAATCCCCTGAGCACTACCCATGCAGTTTAGCCATCTTCCTGTCACTGCCTATGCATTCCTGCAATCATCCAGTCACCACCATGTACTTATCCAATCACTCTGCCAAAACACAAGCACTTATAAATTCACCATGCACTCTCCTTGCAGTACTCTCATCATCCAAGACTACTAATGTATTAATGCGACGACTTAGGCAGTAAGACATGCAGTGGTACAACCACCTGTGCACTGCCCGTGCAGTCCTCTAATGACACAGCCAGCACCATGTACTTATCCAATCACCCCGCGAAAATCCAAGCACTTATAAATTCACCATGCACTCTCCTTGCAGTACTCTCATCATCCTGTCACTACCCATGCACTCATGCAATGACCCAGGCACTAACACATGCATTGGTACAATCACCTGTGCACTGCCCATGCCGTCCTGTAATCACCCAGCCAGCACCATGTACTTATCCAATCACTCCGCCAAAACCCAAGCACTTATAAATTCACCTTGCACTCTCCATCCAGTCACTACCCATGCACTCATGCAATGTCCCATGCACTAACTCATGCACTGCTACAATACCCTGAGCACTACCCATGCAGTCCAGCCATCGCCTGTCACTACACATGCACTCCTACAATCGCCCAGCGTGCACCATGTACTTTTCCAATCACTCCGTCAAAACCCAAGCACTTATAAGATTATCATGCACTTTCGTTGCAGCACTCTAATTGCATGAGTCACTACCCATGAACTCATGCAATGTCCCAGGCACTAAAACATGCAGTGGTACAACCACCTGGGTACTGCCCATGCAGTCCTCTAATCACCCAGCCAGCATCATGTACTTATCCAATCACTTCGCCAAAACGCAAGCACTTATAAATTCACCATGCACTCTCCTTGAAGTACTCTAATGATCCAGTCACTACCCATGTACTCATGCAACGACCTTGGCACTAACCATGCACTGCTACAGTCACATGTGCACTTCCCATACAATCCTCTAACCGCCTAGACATTGCTCATTCACACCTTCACTTACCCAAGTAGTACCCATGCATTCCAGCAATCACCCTGTCACTCCTTGTGCACACCTCCAATCACTTAGGTATTATCCATGAACTCATTCAATCACGTTGCCACTACCCATACATTCATTAAATAACCATGAGGTAGCTTTGCAGTTCCCCAATCACCCACACAGTCTCCATACTCTCGTGCAATCACTCAGGTAATTTTTCTTTTTTTAACCAGTAGAGGTGGTTCTGTAAGAACCGTTGTTTTTTTCTTTTTGTTTTTTTTTTAACAATTTTAAATCTTGGGGGGATTTTTTAAACCTTTTTAAAAAAATGTGTGTTTTTGATTTTTTTTTAAAACAGAAAAATGAGGAACAACAAATACTTTTTTCATTTTTTTTTTTTTTATAAATCTTTTTATTAACAGACTCGACATAAAGGTACAGTTCCACAAAAGTCAGTAGGAGGGTTTACAGTGAAGTCAAATATACATACAGATACAGTAGGATAATTCATTGGAAATCACGGGGAGGGGGAATCATCACAGTCAAAAGTACGGGGTGGAGTACAGATATTGCCACGGTATTGTTCCCATACTTTGGACCATTTCCTGGGGCAGCCTCGGGCCTGGTATACTGTCTTTTCTCGCAGCATACACCAATCAAGGTCTTTTTTCCAGTCTGTGATCGTGGGTGCATGCGAGGCCCCCCAAAGCTGAGCAATGTTCCTCTTGACGACCATGTAGCCGAGTGTGACCCATTGTGTAGTGTGGGTGTTGAGGTCAGTGGGCTCCCAGATGTTAAGGAGGCATCTGGGCGCTTTTGGCTTAATTTCAACCTCCAACGTTTCACTCATTACTTCTTGTATCTTTCGCCAATATTCCTGGATTGGTTCACAGTGCCATATTATGTGCATGAATGTGCCCATTTGGGTGCATCCCCGCCTGCAAGACCCGTCTGCTGGCCCACCCATGTGTATCAATTGGGGACCTGTTAAGTAAATTCTGTGTAAGGTCTTCAGTTGCACCAGCCGGAGACGTGCCGGGAACGCAACAGTTTTGGGGGAGGAGACAGCTATTTGCCAACTTTCATTGTCTAATTCAATACCATCTCCGGTCCACTTTTCTCGTAGTGAATGCAGAGGATCTTCCATGTTATTGATGAGTTTTCGGTAGGTTAGGGAGATGGCCTTTTCGGGTAAATGGCCATTGAGTAGCCTGTCTTCCAGTGGAGAGAAATCTGGAGGAGAGGAGTTTCGGGGCAACACTGATTGCAATGCATGACAGACTTGCAGGTATCGAAAAAACGCTCCGAGTCTGCCAATTCGTATTGACGCTGGAGGGTGTCGAAGGGCTTCACGCCCCCTGTGTCCCACAGGTCTTTAATGAATGAAATGCCAATTAGTTCCCACTTATCAAAGCCTTTAGAGTTCCCCAGGTCTCCTAATTTTTGTGGATCCTACAGGGGTGTGGTAAGAGTTAATCTATGGTCCCAGCCGAGTGATTTGGTCGCGGAATGCCAGATTTGAACTGCGTGATCGGTAGGACCAGTAAGTGGGTACCTGTCCGGTTTGGAGTATAGTGCTTGGGTGTAAGTCCCGTTTGGAAGAAGCCATCGATCCATGTTAAACCCCGAGTCATCAGGGCGACCGTATGTGCCGTGGTTTATTGCTGCAAGATGTGCAGCCCAGTAATATTTTTTAATGTCGGGCAATCCAATTCCTCTGTCGTACCAACTGAGCGTGAGGTTTTGGAAAGCAATACGTGGTTTCCCGTCCCAAAGAAGGTCTCGCTGGAGCCCTTCTATTTCTTTAAAATATGAATTTGGGACAGGAACGGCCGAGTTTTGTAAAACATATAGGAAGTGGGGTAGGGACATCATTTTGAAAAGGGCCGCCTTGCCCAATAGTGAGAGCGGGAGTGACTTCCAACTCATGGTGTCACGTCTGAGTCTTTGCAGTGGGGGAACAAGGTTATGGGCATACCGGAGGGAATGATCAAGGTAAATGAATATACCTAGGTATTTGGAGCCTTCTGTGACTATTGGTATTGTGCAGTTTTGAGGACATACAGGAGAGATTTTTGCCAGTTGATACGAAACCCGGAATATCTGCCAAAAATGGCCTGGATGTCGAAAACAGCAATCAGGGACCTCTTGGGGGACGTGAGATACAGAAGGACATCGTCCGCATATAAAGAGATACGGTCCTCCCAGTCCGAAGACCATCGCATTCCACAAATCATTGGGTTTCTACGGATCCACGCTGCAAGGGGTTCAAGGACCAGGGCGAATAGTAAGGGAGAGAGGGGACATCCCTGATGGGTCCCTCGGCTAAGTGTGAAAATCTCAGATTTTTTGTTATTCGCAACTACTTGAGCCATAAGTTTGCTATATAGTATTCGCACCCATCGGCTAAAACTCGGCCCAAATCCTAATTTTGTGAGCACAGCAAAAAGATAGTTCCACTCAAGCGTGTCAAACGCCATAGTGGCATCTAGAGAGACTATGATTGCCTCTTCCCGTATGGTCGGCACCCTACTCAGGACCCTGTGCACTCTGCGCAAATTTAGAGCAGTGTTTCTTCTTGGCATAACTCGTGATTGATCAGGGTGCACTAGGTCCCCTATTACCTTGATCAGTCTATTAGCGAGTACTTTAGCTAGGATTTTAGGTTCTGCATTCAACAATGAAATAGGGCGGTAGGAGGCGCAATCCGCTTTGGATTTCCCCTCCTTGTAAATTGTCACAATGGTCGCAATTCTCTGATCTAGGGGCAGCGATCCCTGTTCAAGGCTGTCCTCAAACATAGATTTCAGATATGGGGCTAATTTATCTGGTCGGAGCTTATAAAGTTCGATCCCATTTGGCCCAAGGGCCTTACCAGGGTGCAGCGCTCGTATTGCGAGCGCTATTTCGTCAGCGGTGAGATCACTGTCCATAAATTCTCGGTCAGCGTCTGAGAATGCGGGGAGGGAAATGTCTCTAAGGAGTTCCGAGGAGTCTATCTCATTGTATGGTGCCACTGAACCGTAAACCGTGTGAAAGTGTTCTGCGAACTGGTTTACTATGTCTTGGGGGTCTGTTATAGGGGACATGTCAGGGTCTCTAAGCTCCGGGACGAGCCTACTAGCGTGTTCTTTTTTATCTAGCCAAGCGATTAGTTTTCCAGCCTTGTCCCCCCAGTCGTATATCCGGCCCAGTCTATCCTGTCCCATTATTTTGGCACGGTCGGTGACCAGCGCCCGGTATTCGTCCTGATGTAGACGGGGTGTGTGAAGGGCTGCAGGAGTGGTTTCAGAATTGATGTCTTGTTAGAGGCGATAGATCTCCTGTTCCGCATCAGAGATGTCTTTTGCTTTGTCTTTTTTGTACCCCGCTATTAGGGAGAGGACCTGACCCCGGACCACTGTCTTAAAGGCTTCCCACAAAGTTTGTGGTGAGTCAACAGTGTGTTCGTTCTCCAGGAAGTAGTTGTCGATGGATTTAATTAGGTCTTTGCATATTTTTGGATTTTTGAGGTACCATGGATTGATAGGGGCAACGCGTCCTACTTGGGTGTAGGACTATGTGGACCCATAGTGGGGAATGATCGGAGATACCCCTGGCTAGATGTCGGATCTCATGGATATTCGTAACCTGTGGAGCTGGGACAATTATGTAATCCAGGCGGGAGAGGCTATTATGTGCTCTGAAATGAAAGGTGTGTTGAGCCGTATCCGGATTGTATGTTCTCCATCCATCCACTAACCCCATTGCCTCCAAGAAACTTGAAAAAGTGTGTGCTGTGCGAGGCAGTGTGCGTGGGGGGTGTCTGTCTAATGAGCCCGATAGTACTGAGTGGAAGTCTCCTCCGAGCACTAAGGGGCATATGTATCAACCGAATTTTTAATCGCAAACGCTGCGATTCGCAAAAAACAGCGTTTGCGATTAAAAATTCGCAAAACGGGATGTATGAGGCAAATTCTCAGCTCAAATTTAAGGAATCGTTAATTTAGCGATATCTTAATTTTGCGTAAGCATTTAAGAAATCGCAAATTGCGATTTCTTAAATGACATGTAACACGCACCAAAGCATTGCGAATTATCCTTAAGAAATCGCAAATTATCACCAACTTCTAGTTGGTGGTAATTTGCGATTTCTGTTAAAAATGCACTTTTTGGAATTTTACAAAGTGCCACGTGACGCACATACATGCCCTTAGGGCATGTATGTGCGCCATATGCACACACATGCTCATTTCAGGGGTGCATCAGGGTGTCATCATGACATCCTTGCACCTTTGAAATTATTCTCAAATTGCGATTAGCAAATTGCGAATCACATTTTGAGAATTACTTCCCATTCATTCCTATGGGTCTCCTGGCCCATAGAAATCAATGGGAAGGTATTCCTTAATTGCGATTTCGCAATTTGCTAATCGCAATTAAGGAATTTTAAGAAATCGCAAAAGTTTTGCGATTTTTTAAATACATCCCGTTTTGCAATTCTCAAATAGCGATTCTTTAAAAATCGCTATTTGAGAATCGCAAATGGAGATGTTGATACATATGCCCCTTAGTGCCCATCAGGTAGTGCTAGCAGTATATTACTGAGGTCAGTAAATGTTGTGGCTTGTAAGCCTGGGGGTGCATATACCGACATGAAGGTAATGGTTCGCCCCTCCCAAGTGCCCGTGATCCCGACATATCTGCCACGATCATCCGTCCAGGTGGATGTGAGTGATAGGGGGATTGATCTTTTTTGCATGATGCCAACCCCCCTTGAGTTAGACGCAAAACCTGCGTGTGCAACCATTGAATAGCCCCACCTATGCATTGCCTTGCATGTGTTGCTGATAAGGTGAGTTTCCTGAAGCAATACAATGTCTGGTTACAAAATCTTGATATATTGCAATACCACACATCTCTTAATCTTGTCCCCCAGCCCGTTAACATTCCAACTTAAGATTTTGACTTCTTTGTTCCACTGTACACCCTTTGATATCTAATTTGAGTGTGACAACTTTTCCCATAAATAGTGACTGTACCTTCAAACAGCGCAAAAAATAACAAACAAATAAAAACAACCCCTCCCAACAACCCCCCCACCCTGCTCCCCGTACTCTGGGCTTAGAACTGCCCATAAATCTCAGATGCAGTGCCTGTCGCCCCAACAACTTACTAAAAAAAGATACCGGGGGGAGGCCTAAATGCCCCGTCGACTCCCTTCCCCACCGTTACAAACTACAGGTGCATTTTGTCTTGCTGAGTCAAAGTACAAACTATCAATTGCTTCAGGTGCACAGGCTTACATGTCGACGTCCCAGGTGCCAGCAGTCCGTGAGCGATATTCAATTTATGGAGTGGACAGGCGGCCAGGAATTATTAAGAGTCTGTCTGATGGAGTCAGAGTGTCCGCCTCAGTGGTCGCTGGAGCCCCTCTCCGTTGGAGTCTTCCACCCATCCAGCCAGTCAGATGCCACCTCTGGTAGGTCGAAGAAGCGAGTCTTTCCGCCAGCCTCGACTCGCAGACGGGCGGGGAAGAGCATAGCGTATTTAAGACCCTTTTCACGCAGCCTCCGTTTGACATCAAGCAATGAGCGCCGACGCATCTGCACTGCTTGAGTAAAGTTGGGAAAGAAGGCAATTTCCGAGTTGTCTAGTGTGATCGGAGGAGCGACTCTGGCGGCCTGTAGAATTGTGTCTCTGTCCCTATAATTCAACAACCGGGCCAGTATCGGGCAGGGGGAGGCTCCCGGCTTCGGGAGACCCCCAGGCACCCTGTGTGCCCTTTCAATCACAAACAGCTTGGACAGGCCGTTCGGTTGCAGTTTCGTCGTGATCAGGTTTTCGATGAATAAGTCAATGGCAGGACCCTCCGATTTCTCCGGCACACCAAGGATGCGGATGTTATTGTGTCTCGAGCGTCCCTCATAATCATCCAGCTTGTCTTCTGCGAACTTACGGGATGCCTGGAGCTCCCTGATATCTGTCTGCAGGTGCGAGGTATGTTCCACAAGGCTGGTGGCGGTAAGTTCCAGTTGCTTGACTTGTTCCCTGTATTTTGTAAGGTCAGCCCTGATCAGTGTCATTTCCGAGGATAGAGTGTCTATTGAGGTGCGCACTCCAGTAATAGCTTCCATTAGGTCCTTCATTGTGGGCTGTGTAGGGTCCTGTTCCTCCCCACCCTGTTGTTTGTCACCAGGTCCCTTCCGCTCGGGCAAATCCACTTTTGGACAGGAGTAGCGGTCCAGTCTGCTCTGCTGGGATGATTTTTCCCCCTTTGCACTAGTCATGGTCAGGATTGCGTCCACACTCCAGTCCAACAGCGCACAAAATGGAAGTTCCGCCGGGTTCAGGCCTGCTTCGCCTGAGCGTGAGCGCAGCTGCCCGAGCAAGAGCCGCCTGTGGAAGTGCGCCTAAGTTGAAGCTAGGGAGGTCGTCGCTTTTGCTGGTCTCCGCAGTGGGTCGTGCACACCCCGTGGATTGTAGGGGCCTCTTTACCCTAGAGCGGTCTTTGCGGTACGATAACTGCCTGGCAGGAATGTCACAAAGCGTGGGGCCACAAGAGCCGGCGCAGCCACGTGTGTTGAAAGGCCAGCAGTAGTAGCGCTGATGGAGGAGCTGGAGGGAAGCGGGGGAGATTGGATGGAGCCCCCAACGTGAGGCACAAGGAGAGTGTGGTGATCAGAGAGCGTTTGCTCTCAACTCACGGTCTCAGGCTCCCTGGGATTCCCACTGTATTTGATGGTATTGCGCTGAAGTCCCTCGTTTCGAGCACCGGGATCAGGCCCAATTAAAACAGGACCGGTGCATAGGGTCCGGGTAGCTGGGAGGAGCCCAGGCTTGCGGCGTCCCAAAGTCCGGGGTCTCTGCGTGGCACCAGTGAGCTCCGCTCCAGTAGTTTGCTTCCCCCCCGGATGACAGAGAGGGGTCACGCCGGCACACTCAGCTCCTGCTGCGGTGAACGCACTACTCGAGGCTTACGCAATCAATAGGCCTCACACGCCGGTCACTACAACTTCGGCCCCAGACATCCGTTCGGTTTCGGACTTGCAGGATCGGGCACCGCTACTCCTCCGGTGTGTAAATCTGACACCAGAGGGTCGGATCAATGTGGCGGATTGATGGAGTAGGGAAGGGATCTCAGAGAGCCTCTAACAGGCGGCCATGCTGAATCGCCGCCAGCAAATACATTCTTTAACAAAAACAGCACATAAAAAAAATTAGCATTTGTGTGTTTTCAATGCAGCACTAATGACATCTAGGCATTGCTCAGCTATGCAAAGTTGTAAAATTGCACTTCTTGCAACATATAGTTGCATCCAAGAGTTCAGGCATGATGTGGGGCCTTGGAGCAGCTGCAACTTGCTGTCTAGATGTAGATGGAGCATTAGGGTCTTCCTGTGCTGCAGCATTTAACTCCCTCCTTCGTTCTTTCCTTGCAAGATGGACTGGGTGCAAGGTTTCCAGGTGTTTTTTCATACTGGAGGTGCCACAGGAATATTTGTCTGACCCTCTTGATAAAACTCTTTTGCAAATAATGCAGGTAACTTTCCGGACTTTGCCTTTTTTTCACCCTCAGGAACTGTGAAGAAGGCCCACACAATACTTTTCTTCTTCTTCCTGTTGTCCTGCACCATCTGTTCCTCTTCCTCCATAGCCAAAGGATCCATTGTAACAAGACTAGAAGCCATTGTTGTTCACCCAAAAATCAATAAACACACACAAAAAAATACAAAAGGCAGAGAAGTAAGAAACAGGTCTTCTCTCTATGAATAGTACAGATAAAGGGAACTTCACAGGGATGGATCCTCCCTCTCCTAGAATGAAAATAATGTAAACCATTCAGATTCTTTTTTTTCTACTGACATGAAGTCGCGTAGGATGCGCGCCTACATCACGCACCCGTCGTGCACCCGTAAAATATTGCATATATGAATATAAACTATAAATAAAAGTGTCTATAATATTTTAATGAGCAAATTTCAAAAACTATTTACTCTAATCTCATATTCAAACTTTCAATAGTCATTTTTTAAACTTTGAAAATACGCTGAAGTGGCGACCCCGGCGCGAGGACGGCGTGATCCCGGAAATACGTGCGTGGAGGGGTCGTGCACCGTACGTGCATACATCGCATTTTGTATTGTTCGGAGTATACTGAAAAAATTTGTTTATAAATAGTTTTGTAAATAAAATTAAACAAACACTTAATGCAAAGTATTTATTGATAATTGCTTTAAAGATATTTCTTACTTTCCAAACTACACCGAAGTCGCAACCGCAGCGCAACTTCTAAAATGAACGCTACCAGGATGTGCGCAGCCATGGTGTAGGGTGCGCATAGGGTATAATCTGTATAATAATAAAAAATAAAAAAAAAGCAAATGAATATAGTTTTCCTAAATATAAATTATTCTAAACTTTTTTTAAATATATATATGTACATATGTAGTCAATAAAAAAAACATAGGATTGAGGCACATTATACTTAGAAATTCTCATTTAAAAAACCTTCGAAATTCACAGAAAAAACTACAGGTATCAGGGACGTTATAGTTAGAAATTAGCATTTAAAAAACCTTTTAAATTCACTGAAAAAACCACTGGTTTCAGGGACGTTATAGTTAGAAATTAGCATTGAAAAAAACCTTTGAAATTCGGACATTTTAGTTAGTTCACTAACTATAACTCGCGCGCCCGCAATGCATTGCTGATGACATCATATATTACATCACTCATGAAATGGTCAGTGACATCACAGATGACATCTCAAATGACCTCACTGATGACTTCACTGATGACATCATCCATGTGACAATCTGACGCACCACTTTACACCCTAATATAACCTTTGATACACCCACTCTTAAAATACAGACTACCATTTTCGAAACCATAGACACACCAGTACCAGTTACTACATACCCATTCACATTCCTAGGTCAACACACAAACTCACTTATTCACCCATACAACCAGTCATACATGCAGTCACTCATCGATACAGAACTATCATAAGCACTCATACACCTATACATACACTCACACACCACCAGTCATCCATAGAGTTACTCACACACCTAGTTTCTCATGCAAACAAACACACACCGATTTACTCGCCTATTCAGTTACACACACACCACCACACTTATTTATACAGATACTAACACATACTTACTTTCTCATACAAGCAGAGACTCATCCATACAGCCACTCTTGCAATCCCTCACTGACACATACAGTTATTTATATACTCCAACACTCACATATACTGCCTTAAAACATATATAGTTATTCACACATGTACCACATAGACATCTATTCACTCATCAACACACCTATACACACACTCACCCACCCATACATCTCTTCACAGATGCACTCTTTAACTCATACACCCATTGAATCATTCAGTCACACATCTATGCAGAGTCACACATTCCCCACCCACCTACACAGACACGTAGGCACCCATACAGATACTCAGACAACCTAACAAAAACCCATATATACAGTTATGTAGCTACTCACCAACCCATGCAGGCACTAATACAATAATTGACAAAGTCATACAAACATTTGCACAGTTTATTCACTAACCCATGCATTCAGTAAGATATCCTTAATCTATCAATTACACAATCAGTTACGCACCTACCAAATCATCCATTCAGACACTTATACACACACTCATTCTTCAAAACACCTTGGCTATATATATCTATAAAAACTCATTTAAAGTTAACCAAAACACACATTCAGTGGATGACGTCATCAGTGATGTCATCAATGATTTCATTTGAGATGTCATCAGGGATGTCACTGACCATGTCATGAGTGATGTAATATGTGATGTTATCAGCAATGCATTGCGGGCGCGCAAATTATAGTTAGTGAAGTAACTATCACGGCTGAATTTCTCTGGTTTTGTACGAGTGAAATGTCCAACTAACTATAAGTCCCTGAAACCCATGTTTTTTGTCTGAATATATATATTTATTTTTTTACTGAGGTTACTGAATCGGGTATCAGAGTGCTTTACATAGCACCAGTTCCATTACATGAGGATACATTCATATTTGTAAGGCACGGGGAGATTAAGTGATTTGCCCAGAATCGCAGGATGTTCAGCGTCATTGCCGAGACTTGAACCCAGTTCCCCAGATTTGAGGTCGAACGCCCTAGCTGTTAGGCCAACTCCTCTCCACAATACACACACATATCAAAGTCATCAATGTGGAAAGTATTGCCGACGAAAAGATAACGCAAAAGATACATTTTACACAAACTGTCCATTTCCCTTTCCATGTCCAGTAATTTCCAAAGGAAGAGTGAACAGTTTTATGTCAGCAATGAGACATACCATCACTTGAAAATCACCCAAAAATACTTATGATTTAAAAAGAACAGAAGCATCGAAGTACAATAATGATTACAATACAGAGATTTTGAAGATGTGAAATGCAAATATGAACATACAATATGATTGCACATAACTCAATTGCTGTTTCTCACTATGTCACGTCATATATTACCAACTCTGAGAAAACAGAATTCAAAGAAATGTGGGAAGAAATTTCACAGGAGAAGAACCTTAGGAAAAAAATGTACAGCTTCAGTTTGAAGATACTTTCACATCGAGAAATTGGAGCCTATCAATGTTCGGATCGATACACATCTGCAAGTTTATATTCAAAGTCAACAGGAACCATCTGGATAAGTCTAGGTTTTCCTGCGGCACGAAATCGAGTTTTAATATAAATGTTATAAAACAAATTTGTGATGAAATAGACGTTTCTTTGCTAGTTAAGAGAACTGTACAGAAAATAACAGTTGGATATGTCTAGGTGTTGATCAACAAATGGAAGATAATACTGTTCTGAAGTTTGAAAAAGAAATAACCAAGTTTAAAGTAGTTTCTGGTGAAAATCCCAACTATGTTTATATTTATTGCCGACGTACTCCTTATAAAATTCAACTAGGAATGTAGATGTACTACCACTATTCCTGTTCAACACAAGTCGATCCCACATGTGTAACTGTGTCCTGAGTCCTGAATGGCAGTCATCCCAAGTCCGTGGCAGCGACCACAGCACCACACTCCCTTCGATCACTGAGGCATATTTCGATATGCAAGGCCAGCGACACGTAGTCCCACTAACCCTCTTTAACACAAGCCGATCCCACTTGTGTAACTGTGTCCTCCCAGGATATAGCGGCATGGATTCACAAATTTAGCGGCACAAATATGGAAATTTAGCGGCACAAATATGGAAATTTAGCGGCATTTTTGCGGCACTTTATTTTACTCATAATCATTCATTTTCAGCCTTAAATTAATGGAAACTCTTTTAGCAGAGTCTCACACCTTGACTTGCTACTTTTCGCTTGCTCTCCTAGGATTGGTAAGGCAGTCTTGACAGTGCCCTTGCCCTATCCCTATCACTGGTGCATATATGTCCATCTCCACAGGTGCCAACCTTTGAACATGATTAGATGGCAAGAAGGTACTTAGTCGACAATTGTGCTAGAATGTAGCTCATTCGTAACCAATATGCTGTTATTGCTCTGAGATGCTGTATTGAAACTCAATGTAAGGTGCAGCTGTAGGTAACACATACATAGTTGCACAGAGCAAACCGGAACTTGCTGGTGGAGAGCGGTTTATATAATAAAGTCCCTGCACCCGGCCTAGATTAGCACTAACGTGTGTCTAATATTCTTGTTGCATGCCTTCGACCAACGCGCGACGTCCCCCTTTCTCTCTTCGATGCCTCTGCCCTGTGATTTGTGACGACAGGCGGCTGCGCTTAGCCCCAGCACCAGTCACTGTTCAGAATCAATGTGCGTGTTAATGACATTGTGCGCGGATGGATACGAGGGCAGCAGTCCAGGTCGCACGACAGGGCTTACAACACTTAACACCATCCCTGCAAATGGCATATTCTTGGATCGAGTCCGGAGACCTCGGTCAAAGGATGAACTTTCCCTGACTTCGCGATACGTTAACATCCGGGGCTGATCTGATTACATCATACCCTCTCTGTAATCTACTTGGTACACGTTCTTTGCAGCAGGCCTATTAACCCTCTGCACTAACTCCAGGGAAGTCAAAATCTCAACTATAAAAAATGCTCATGTCTCTCCAGGAAAATTATTCTGGACATTGCCGATTCCGCAGGCACTTCTGTAAAAATTGCGGCATTTTTACAAAAGTGCCGATTTCGCGGGCACTTTTGTAAAAATCGCGTCATTTTTACAAAAGTGCCGATTTCGCGGCAAACCGCGAAATCGCGAAATCCTGGAGGGTCTGCCTGAGTCCTGAATGGCAGTGACCCCAACTCCGTACCACCACACTACCTTTGATCAGTGAGGGGTATTTCCATATGCAACTACAGACTCCAGTAGGCAAGTAAGTATCACAGTCCTACACCCTACATATTATCCTTTTAGTATCCTTGCTTCAAGACCTTTTTTTATATCAGTTATAGCTTTACTACAGTGACCAAATTAATCTTCAAATGAAAACTAAAATGGAATAGCAGTCTACACTACAGGCAGTACAACTTGCAATTCCATTTTTAATGCTAATTTCTAACAACAAGATTGTACTCACAAATACAACACTTCGTCAGTGTATTCTTTACTTATTTCATCTTTTCATCATACGCCTACACTGCACTCACTAGGGCTACCAATGCAAATTATTTCTTCATTCATTAACTACAGAGTCACTAGGCAAGTAACTATTATAGGCCTCAAATCTACATAATATCCTTTTAGTATCCTTTCTTCTTGAACATTTTTTATATCTGTTATACCTTTAGTACAATCACCAAATTAATTTTCAACTACAAACGAACACTCAGCAGTCTACACTGCGGGCAGCAGACCTTGCAATTTGAATTTTGGACACGTGGTGCCAACTAACACTGTCCAACACAAGCCGATCCCGCATGTGTAACTGTGTCCTGAGTCCTGAATGGCAGTGACCCCAAGTCAATGGCAGCCACCTCAGCAGCAAACTCTCTTTGATCAGTTAAACATATTTCCATATGCAGTGACCCAAAACTTCATGGCAGCGACCACACCACCACACTCCCTTCGTTTAGTGAGGAGTATTTTCATATTGAAGGCTGGCGACAAGTGGTGCCACTGAACCTGCACTACGCAGGCCGGTGATGCCACCAACTTATGCACGTGGCTGTGGCCCCTTGCTCACCGCTACCTCTGGCCTACACTACGATCAGCAGGCCTCACAATTCAGATAGAGTTGTGATTCCACATGACACAGTCCTATAGAGACACATTGCTCCCAGTGCATCCCGTCCACACCAAGCATCATCACAGGCTCATACACTCTCAATACTTCTGGTGCCACTAACCCTCTTTAACAGAAGCCGATCCCACATGTGTAACTGTGTCCTGAGTCCTGAATGGCAGTGAGCCCAAGTCCGAGGCAGCAACCACACAACATACTCCCTTCGATTTGTGAGGCATATTTCGATATGCAAGGCAGGCGACACCTAGTCCCACTAACCCTCTTTAACACAAGCCGATCCCACGTGTGTAACTGTGTCCTGAGTCCTGAATGGCAGTCACCCCAAGTCCATGGCAGCGACCACAGCACCAGACTCCCTCTCATTAGTGAGGCATATTTCCATATGCAAGGCCAACAGCACGTCGTGCCACTAACCCTCTTTAACACAAACCGATCCCACATATGTAACTGTGTCCTAAATCCTGAATGGCAGTCATCCCAACTTCGTGCCAGCGACCACAGCACCAGACTCCCTTCAGTCTTATTTGTTGTTCTTTTCTTTAAATAATTTTTTTTATATGTAAATCGATACATGTCTAAGACTCTTCTTTGTCCAACCGCACATGGACACTTCCGGGCCCAAGAAGGTTGTTGGGGGTATGATGGTTATGTGGGAAGAGGGTGCATTACCGGCTGATGTGGGGAGAGGCAGCATCAAAGGGGTATCTATCACAGAAAGAACTCCGATATGTTTTCACAAATACCTCAGACAAATGCCAGCTGATGGACTGAATCACAAAATGATTTTTCAATACTTATGTAGTGTAAGTTATGAACAGTTCGCACCCAGGCTCGCAGAGGGACAACTGCGGCCCATCCTCTCCACTCACAGACGCAGTACTATGAGCCGTCCACGCCATTGTAGCTATCCCTGCCCTGTTCAGTCGTATGCCACGCCACGCCACTCAGATTACGTTCCGACAATGGCGCCACATAGCTACCTGTCACAGGCGTACTCGCTGTTGGTGTGCAGGTCAGTGGTCTAGTTCTCCACATCTCCCGCCCATTCCCTGAGGGCAGGTTTGCACACATACCACACCCGTCCGGCACATGCGTCACAGGCCATGTGACCAAGCAAATATAATAGATCGACGTCACATCCTTTATTGCTGGTGCTGACTAGATGCCGGACTCTCCACGTGTCTCAACCATAACAAGTCTTTCAAAACTTCCACAGAAGGTTACTCGCACCCTAATCTGTATAGCACTCAGGGGCCTACCACCCCCTTGGCGCAGACTTCAGATTCACAGGTTTAGTGCCACCTGCAGCTCATATGGCCATCAGGGGCCTACCACCACGTGGCACGAACTTAACTTCCACAGGCTTAGCGGCCCCAAAAGTAGATGTGGTCTCCGCCATTGATAACTCAGGACTCAGCGACATGTGTGAGATCTGCCGGGCCGTGGAGAAGATGATGTGGTCTCCGCCATTCATGACTCAGGACTCAGCGACATCCGTGAGAACCGCCAAGCACCTGATGTGGTCTCCGCCATTCAGGACTCAGGACTCAGCGACATATCTGGGATGCGCGGAGTTTTGACGGGGACGTGGAGTACCCACTGCTGCACACTCCGGTGGCACCAGGTAATTATTTGCTCATGGATACACAGGGGTGGAAGTGTCTCTCTCTCTCTCTCTCTCTCTCTCTCTCTCTCTCTCTCTCTCTCTCTCTCTGCCCCTCTCTCTCTCTCTCTCTCTCTCTCTCTCTCTCTCCCCCCTCTCTCTCTCTCTCTTCCTTCTTTTCCTTCTATTTCTCTAACTCTCTCTTCCTTCTCCCTTTCTCACTCCTTTTCTTCCCTCTCTTTTTCTCTCTGGCTTTTTTTTCCTTCTCTTTTTCTCTATGTCTCTCTCCTTTGACATGCGCATTACACATGTCCATTTTTTGTGCTTTATTTTCCAGGCTCTGTCGTCCACATCCATGGTCCCCATAGCAGTGTTCCACCTTGTTATTTTGTATTTTCTTTGATAAATTTTGTTTATTACTTTATCGTTGATATATGTTAATAAAAAAATAAAGTGTGAAAAAAACAAATTAATAACGTTTCTGGTTGTTTTCTTAACTGCTGTGTAACTCTTTCTTGTTCTTATTACTGTTATTTGACGAAGTCCACCATGGTCTCAAATTTTGGAGGACTTATCTGGTGATGTCTGCAGTTTCCACCAACTTCTGAATAGTGTGTTAGATTTATCTCAACTTTACTTCCATTAAAGTGCTGATAATGAAATGTAGACTAGCCGTTCCCGTGCAAAAAGACACGAGGTGCACCTTTACGATTTATTCTAAATAATAAAATCCTGTATTGAATTGCACTGACGTAGTGGCTGCACTCACAGTGTACACACAAAATCATTTACGAAACCTCATTGTATGTATATTGATTGGGAATCGGGCGTCAGGTGCTGGATCTTGACGAGATACACTGCTCAGTTCGTATATTGTCCTGCACACGCAAACAATCACATCACAACTTTCACACCAACTGCAATGCAAAACAAATTCCAGCAATAAGCCACGTTAGCACCAGAGATTTTACACCTGCTTTCTGATGGTGTTAAGCAGGACGACTACCTGCACCATGAAAGAGAACACAGCCAAGAGCCACACCTGAACACCCACAGGTGCCATAGAATAAATGAGCATGATACAGGGATACCCATGAGGGCCACAAGACTCTTCGGAACAACTCCGGGACCGCCAACGCCCCCCAAACCCGCATCTGAGCAAGTTTGTTCCTCTGGTCATTGTGTTAGCATGATAGGCAGCAGCCCTGCAACATCACAGTGTGCTATCACCTGAGCGTTGGCAGGGATCCTGGACATGTAGCTACGCATACATCCTCCTGCATGCACAACTGGCGTGTGCTGGTCCGGAGTACACAGGTCAGCGCAGGGGTGTGCGTATCCGACAATGGGAACGGGGTGTCTCGGACATCTCCGTGTACAGGAAGTGCGGTACGTTTTTCTCTGTGTTCTGGTGTGGCCTGCCACAAGGGCCGCAGCAGTCGATGTTGTAAAGTGGCATGCACCACCTCCAGACGGCACTGTTATGGTGTAGTTGGAATGCAGCAGCACATGCGCAAATAGGCATTACAATGGTGTGCCGTACGAGTGCACGAGATACAACACTGCACCGTACAAAAGTGTGGGAGGGAGGAGCAGCTGTTTGCAACGTAACAGACAGTGGACTTGCTCATGTGCCACGTGCTGGGCATCTCATCCATGATGACCACGGTCGCAGACATCCCACAACACCAACGACCCGCCTTTGTACACATCCTCTATGAATGCAGCGTTGTTTTCACTTCTATGCTCGTTCACTGGTGTGATGTTGGCGAGTTGTGTGACTTGTGCTCCTTGTTGGTGTATTTCATTTTGGCCATTGTTTGTCTATACTTGTGCTATACTTAATTTTGCATGTCTGCCATTCTGCCCATCTCCCCCCGTCCTCCCACTCCCTGCTTCTTCCTCTTCCTGGTGCTGTTCTGTCTATAATTTTGTTGCTCCACACATAAATACACGTAAAGAACAAATTAGAATAGTTCCTTGATTCTTTTAGGTTTCAAAACTTCTCTCTCTTGGTTTCTTTTTAATTTTCCATATAAACAGTTTTTTAAAAATATTCAACAACACATAGAAGTCAGAAGTGCAATGTATTCTATCAACACACTTTCTAGAACATTCTACAACACGTGCAGGTTAAAAGTTCATCAATCTTTTTAAACTTAACCATATTTTTTTGCCACACAGGTTAAAAGTTCACGATTATTTTAAGTTCGAACAGTGCCTTCCAAATGCAAAAAGCAGGTGTGGTTGAGTTGACAACTTTTATCATATGATATGTACTCCACGTTGAAACTGCTTTTTCTTAACCAATCACAAAGATGCTTTTCCACAAAACGAATGTGCACCCTACTTTTAAAAAAGAATACTTTTCGTCTCCCAATCACGTATCGTTTTGTATGGCAATAAAAAGTAGTTCCCCATCTTTAAACAGATCTCTTATTCTACCAAGGAACTGCATGAGCTACAGACATCTTTCCATACCTTCCAGCCATACCTTCAAAATGCTAGTGTGGATCGTAGGACATAGCTATATTTTCTGGTGCAAGAGGTATGCAGAACAGAGACGTATTGACTTAGACCTAGGTTTACAAAATGTGGACATTAAATGGTTTGCACAGAGAGGATTGAAGTGGCACCAATTGTTGCCTTTGGTTAAAACCTGTTTGCATCTACAACACCCTGACCTCATGATTGTGCACTGTGGCGGAAACGACCTAGGCACATTGACTGGGGTAGGTTTGGAAATGCTTATGAAGGACAGCTTTGGACAACTGATGTTACTTTTCCATCAAACTGTCTTTGTATATTCCAATATATGCCAAAGACAGAAGTGGAAATGGTCAAAACAATTTTGTCCTCAGATTGAAAAATCTAGGAAGAAACTCCACAAAGCTGTGTCTGCATACCTCAGAGACCACAACATGGGGTCCATCTACAACAACAACATACGTTTTGATATGGCTGATATCTACAGAAGTGATGGAGTACACTTCACAGATCACGGAAATCGAGTTTTCCTGAATAACTTGAAGCTGTGCAGCCGCACTTATATGTAACTCCAACTAATCAACACAAGGGCTCTTTTTAGAGCCACCCTATAACTGAAAACTTAGGCCTGCTATTTTAGGGCCAGGTAACGGCAACTCCCGCACCCTCGCCAGAATGTATTCTCCACACAGATGTGACGCAGCGGCCAGACCATCTGACTTTGCAGCACAGAGCTCTCGCTTTGATCACCACCTCTACTCCCCCATAGGGGTGAGTAGTTTGCGTTCTACAAATACTGTATTGATTTACCTTCGCACTCCCTGTACAACATCACCTAATCACTATATACAAGTTGGACAAATGTGGCACAGCGCCCAGAGCACGACTTCACAGCATAGCAAACACAGGCTCACGGTTTCATACCCGAGTCCAGCAGCAGCTCAATTTAGCAGCATGACACTCTAGGCAATACCTCACTTAATTTTCGTACCCAGCACTTTCAGACCAATAGGGGTCAGTAGTTCACCGGCTTTACCCCGAGTCCGTCAGCAGCTCAGCTTACGCCCCCAGCGCCATCAGACCCGTAGGAATGTCTAGTTTGCACTTTACAAATACCAAATTGATTTGATACGCACAAATTTACCTTCGCACTCCCTGTATAACACCCCCTAAGCACCATACACAAGTTACAATGTTCGAAACAAAAGTTCCTCCGAGTAGGTATAACTACATACTGACACTACTTGGACAGATGTGGTACAGTGGCCAGAGCACATGACTTCACAGCATATGACACACTGTTTGGACTCACGCATTCATCGCCGAGTTCGGCAGCAGCTCAGCCTAGCACCATGAGACTGTACACAATACCTCACATATTTCCTATACCCCAGGACTTTCAGACCAGTACGGGTCAGTAGTTCGTCCTAGTAGGTATAAACACATGCTGACACAGGTGTAGTGCTGCGGCCACGGCACATGACTTCACAGCATAAGACACACAATTTGGGCTCACGCTTTAATCCCCGACTCCTGCACCAGCTCCCCTTAGCAGCATCAGACTCTAGGCAATACCTCACTTAAATTCCGTAGCCCAGCACATTCACACCGCTAGGGGTGAATACTTCGCTTCACACCCCATCTATAGCACATCCTAAACACCCCACAGAGGTTACTGTGCTCCTTTCCTGCTCTTTCCCACTTTTTTCGCCCTTTTTTCCCCTTACTCGCTTCGACAGAATCACAAAATGGCGGCCAACACTTCCTAGTTGCAACCGCTCGCAGCCAATAAGCAGCAAGCTCGTGCTCGTAACGCCTCAGCCAATCAGATGGCAGAATTCCCAAATATCGATATCTGTACATTTCGATATTTCTCAAAAACTACTGAACAGATTTACACCAAATAAATGAAAGCGTGCTTTCTAGACCAAGACCCTTCTCCCTGCCAAGTTTGGGGTAATTCCGTTCACCCGTTCGACCTGTAGCCTTGTCTAAAGTTTTCTATGGAAATTAACATGGAGAAAACCCGTTTTGGGACCCCCCTTTTTTCTCGCCCCTCCCTTGTCGAATCACCCCCAAACTTTTCACATAGGAGCTGATATGAACAAAGAATTCGTTTGGAAAATTACATGAAGATTCATCAAACGACGCCAAAGTTATAAGCAAAAGAAAAAATGCTCTTCCTATGGAAACTTGGTCCTAACTATAACTACCTACTGGCAACCGCCAGTAGGTAATATATATATATAAATAAAAAAATAAAAAAAAATATATATATATATGTATATATACACATACACAAACTATATCCAAGCATGTGTAACACATATGCACACACTTATGTATACACTGAAAAACCAGCCCCACAACACCATACAATATATCATTGAATAGAATGTTGCACCATTATTAAAACACCGTAGGTGACTTACATAATGATAATGCTGTCTGCCAAACCTATCTTAAAAAGTCGAAACTATCTAAAAGAAAACATAATAATGAACCCTTGCCAGCAGCAAGCACCCACAATCATACTTGCTACTTCAAGAAGCAATAGACCATAGGCTCGCACAATGATCTCTTGAGAACTGAAGCTACAGAGAATACCTGATGCACACTAGAGAAGGAACGAATGTCTTTAAGGAGACAGGCAACCATACAGGATAATGCTAAGAACATTGCAGGAAGAATAGCTTTTAAGAAAGCCTAAAATTCTTCAACTATGTAAGACATGGCCGAAAACAACCTGAAGGTAAAGGACCTGATTTTGAGTCTGGCGTTCATGCGACCTCCAGTCTCGCGATGGAGGTGGGCCATCCGCCGCATTACGACTTCTAAAGTTGTTGCGGCGGAGCACTGTCCACTGCACCAGGGGACAGTCGTTCCCTGGAGGTAGCAGAGGTGCGTCACAATCTAGTATGCTGAGCGGGACTGGCGCAGCATATTACGAGTTCCTGCACCGCCAGCCATTTCATGGGGGAGAACCGCCATGAAAAGGCTGGCGGTGCTGAAAAAAAGGGGGCCCTACAGGGCCTCCATACCCCCCACAATGGGAATACATTCAGGGAAGCACAGCATGTGACCCCCTGTCTGTATTCCCCCAAAGTTCCAGCACAGCATGGATGTCACCGCCAATGCCGTGCAGGGACTTTTTTGTTGTTCCAATAGCGGTGCCTGTTTTCCAGGCACTGCCATGGGAAAGGTAAGGACCATCTGGCGTAAACGAGTTGCACTTGTAATATGGCTGGCGCTCCTTGTGTGGGTTTGGCGCAGCTGTAACTGCAGTGAGCGGGCGCAACTGTGCCAAGCTCGTAATCGACCCCAAAGTCTTTTCAGACACTGCCTCTTAGATAACTTGAAGAAGCGAATGAGAAGTGTGTAGGTGGTTAGAGGACCGCATGGGCAGTGCACATGTGATTATAGCACTGCATGTGTTAGTGCCTGGGTCATTGCATGAGTACATGGGTAGTGACTGGATGGTTAGACTACTGCAAGGAGAGTGCATGGTGAATTTATAAGTGCTTGGGTAGTGGCAGTGTGATTGGATTAGTACATGGTACTGGCTGGGTGGTTGGAGGAGTGCACTGTGCACTGTGGAGTGACATGGTGATTGCTGGACTCCAAGGGTACTACCTGGGGAATTGAAAGGAGGAAGTGTGTAAGTGGTTAGTGGACTGTATGGGTAGTGCATAGGGGATTACAGCAGTGCATATGTTAGTGACTGGGTCATTGCATGAGTACTTGGGTAGTGACGGGATGATTAGAGTACTGCAAGGAGAGTGCCTGAGTGAATTTATAAGTGCTTGGGTGTTGGCGGAGTGATTGGATTAGTACATGGTACTGGCTGGCTGACTGGAGGAGTGCACGGGGAGTGACTGTGATTACTGGAGTGCATGGGTAGTACCTTGGAAAATGAAGGTGTGAATGAGCAGTGTGTAGGTGGTTAGAGGACTGCATGGGTAGTGCACTTGTGATTGCAGCACTGCATGTGTTAGTCCCTGGGTCATTGCATGAGTACATGGGTACTGACTGGATGATTAGAGTAGTTAAAGGAGAGTGGCTGAGTGAATTTATAAGTGATTTGGTATTGGCACAGTGATTGGATTAGTACATGGTGGCTGGTTGATTGGAGGAGTGTACGGGGAGTGACAGGGTGATTGGTGGACTGCATGGGTACTGCCTGGGGAATTGAAGGAGCGAATGAGAAGTGTGTAGGTGGTTAGAGTTCTGCATGTGTTAGTGCCTGGGTCATTGCATGAGTACATGGGTACTGACTGTATGATTAGAGTACTGCAAGGGTAGTGCATGGTGAATTTATAAGTGCTTGGGTATTGGCGGTGTGATTGGATAAGTACATGGTACTGGTTGGGTGATTGGAGGCGTGCATGGGGAGTGACAGGGGGATTGGTGGACTACATGGGTACTACATGGGTAATTGAAGGTGTAAATTAGAAGTGTCTAGGTGGTACAGGACTGCATGGGTAGTGCACAGGGGATTGCAGCAGTGCATGTGTTAGTGACTGGGTCATTGATTGAGGACATGGGTGCTGACTGGATGATTAGAGTACTGCAAGGAGAGTGCCTGAGTGAATTTATAAGTGTTTGGGTATTGGCGGAGTGATTGGATAAGTACATGGTACTGGCTGGGTGATTGGCGGAGCACACAAAGAGTGACAGGGTGATTTCTGGACTGCATGGATAATACATGGGTAATTGAAGGTGTGAATGAGCAGTGTCTAGGTTGTTAGAGGACTGTATGGGTAGTGCAGAGGTGAATGTAGTAGTGCATGGGTAGTGTTTGGGTTACTTAATTTTACCTTTTCGATAGTAGATATGAAATTCATTGAAACCATTTTTTCAGTTCTTTTTTATAATTAAAATTTTAAAAAGTTTCAAACTTTAGAATTTTGGTCTTTAAAAGAGAAGAAAATACAGTTATAATATATAATATTATAGTTTAAAGTACACAACATAATTTTACAATTACATAACATATTCAGTTTGCCTTTTTTGCTGTTCTCAGATTCTATTGAATTTCACCATAGGCAGTGATTTCAATGTTGATCATCATGTAACAGCGGGCAAAAAAATACAATCAATAAGATTGTTAAAAAAAAACAAATCTGTGTTCAAAATATTTACAACAAACTCAACTAATTGTTCACATTTCCTAAAATAAACATCCTCAATAACATTGCATATAATACAAAGATCAAATATATTAAATGCTTCTTTCAAAAATAATTTTCTAGATACAATATCAAAGAGCAGAAACGATAATTGAATCAGCAATTCTTGATATCTTCCCTATAATCTGAATGATGTTCCTGAAATTATTTGCAGTGAGAATACCAAAAATAAACTTCTTAATTCATATTGACATCTTCCCTATAGGCCGAATGATGTTCTCAGACCTTTGGCATCAAAAATATTAGGTATGAATTTGTTAATTCATTAGGCAACCGACATTTGAAAAGCAAATGGGCATCATTACAATGTGTCCCTCCTTTATTACAGTTTAAATACACAGTATACTGTCCAGATGTTGTAGAAGGTCCATCGTGGAAAATAATTGCCACTGCTTTGAAAGTTCTTCCTGATATTGATAGTTGACTTGCCGCAACATTTTTTATTTTAGTTTCCAATTTTCTTCCATCTGCTTTACAACATTGTATCATTAAAATGATATATTGTTCAAATCTTTCTATAAATAATGTTGATAAAATTTCTGATTTGCAGTGACTACACTCCATATTTTGATTAGCTGATTTTACTAATTTGTTAAAAGACACTGTTGTACAATCTGGTATTGTCAAATATATGAATCTTTCAGTGTCTATGTTAGTGATAGAAGTAAATGTACAGTCTTCACATTCATGTTCCCATCTGTAACGTAGTCCAAACAGATTTTCAATTTGTATTCCTTCATCTTCCAATACTGCAAGCATAAAAATAAGAAATTCTTGAGCATCTTGATGTGCAATAAGTGTAAATTGTGAAGGACCAGAACATATATACAGAAGACTACGAATGGCAGAAACAGTGTGGATTTTAGTTTTATCAGTTGTCAAGTTTTCAAAAATAGAGTGAACAAAGAACAAAACCTTTTTTCTCAATTTTCCATAATTTGTTGTTGGAGATCTAGAAAAAATACGACGTTCACTACCACATTAGCATAGCAGTTGATACCTGAACTAGTTTCTAACTAATATCCTACAATATATTCAACACTGTCCATTTTTTATTTGGGAACCTCAACATTCTCTTGATTTTTTTTCTTATTCCCAACCTCACTACAAAGTTTCTCATATGTTCGTTTTCTACCTACTACACGCTTTTCATATACAGGATATTCAGCTAAGTTGGGAGCATACAGTCTTCTTAACCAATTATACTCTTTTACACAATTTGCATCTGCACTAATCTTTCTCTCATCAAAATCTATCAAATGCAATCCAGATAAAGTTCTCACTCGGGACAATGCAACATATGCCATACCCTCTTTAAACACGGTACTTCCAATGTTTACCAAAGCACTATCTACGCTTAAACCTTGAGATTTATGAATGGTCACCGCATATTCCAAAGAAAGAGGAAACTGTTTTTATATGAACATACAAGTCTTTAACAAGCAAAAAACAAACAGAACAATGTCCAATCTATTTTACCCTTTCAATCTGATCAAATTTAGTCTTCAAAAATTCAATTCCATCTCTATTTTGATAATTACAAAATCAACAACTTTTCCCATTGCTCCATTTACTAAACCTTTTTACACACCAAAATTACGTCGTAAAATTACCTGACAGTTTTCATATACATATAAACTTTTCTAAACCAGCAGTCTTAGATATAGATTTTTCCAATGAATCCAATTTTATTTTTAATTTTTCTGTCAAAATAATAGTAATTCCTTCATGTTCTATTTTATCAATTGGCTTCCATTTTTATTATTTGTTGTTTTTCCAGCTTCAAAAGTTCTTCATTGAATGTAGAACACTCTCGCAGTGTTGGCATTAGGCAGATTATAGATTTATTTTCTACAATTTTTTTGTATATTATTTCCAGAGCAACATTTTCATTTGGAAACAAGTTTGTAAGTAGTCAACTTTGCAAAGCTTTTTTTTCCATGTTCTGTCAATACACCAATTCTTATATCTTGGAGAATGCTTCCATAATCTTCATCACTTGCCTGTCGCATATTTTTAATAAGTTCTTTGTATTGAAAATATGACCAAATGTTGACATTTCCAATACTTCCCAGAGATTTCCTGGTGTCTTCATGCGGAAGTGTTTTAAAAACTGGTTCTCCTTTTACAGGAGTAAGTTGCAGTAGATCGCCGAAAACAATCACATGTTTTCCTCCAAATAACACATCATAACCTGTTTTTAAAATTTGTTGCATTCGTAAATGTACAAAGGCAAGCATTAAGTTTGAGACCATACTCATCAATTTTCAGAAGTTTCATTTTCTTTAGTACTCTTGAAACTTCCAAACAAGCTTCTCCAGAAAGCTTGTGCTATTCCTACTTGTTTTCATGTTCAACAGGTAGCATTAGCAAACAATGTAATGTAATCCCTTTAATGTTATGTGTTGCTAACCTAGTTGGAGCGGTAACAACACAAGATAAATGTGATTCAGTGGTCTTCTGTAAATAACTGGTTAAAACTTTAATTAAGAAACTTTTTCCTTTACCAGCTTGACCACTGATATACAATCGGATAGGTCGAAATGATGTGCAGTTGCATTCTTTATTTTCATGAACAAAACCATGGTCGATCTGTTGTGTAACTTGCTGATATATTTCTTTCTGTTCAATATTTAGTTGCTCTTCCAAGTTTCCCAACTCCATAATATCCTGTTGAGCTTGGTGCATTGCTGTTTCTACTTTACTCATAGCAATTGCTGCTTCATTTTCAAGAATTGGTTCCCCTAGTGGATCTTGACTCAGTGGAGCAGAACTTTGACTGTCTTGAGAACTGTCTCTAGCAATCTCAGCTACAATAGTAGCTTTTTGTTTGAATCTCTTCATTCAACATTTGTAGATAATTTAAAAGAACTGTGCATTCAATGCTATCTTTACATGCATTAAAAGAATCTTCATACGACTGAAAATCTCCAAGTAATTCCATTTCAGTATGCCAAGGCTTGAAGAGTTGCAGAAGTGCTAAATAGTAAACTTCCCTTTTATCTGGAGTATCGCAACTCAGTTTCCTGTGATTAATGAGATTTCCTTTACTATGTCTCACCAAACATCCATCACAACCAATCACTGCGTATTTCTCATCATTTATGTTCTCTGTAATATTTCTTTTAAAACTGTAGTATTGAATGACTTCATAGAGACATATATTTTCAAGATAGGGACTTCTTTTAGGATAGTACATATCCAACATGTTTGTTTTAACAATATCTGTGCTTTCCGGTTCATTTAATGCTAAATATTTGATTTCTTGTATAGATTTAAGTACTCTATTTCGTGTTGCAGCAAGACCTAGACTAACCCAAATGATTCCTCTTGACTTTGAATATAAACTTGCAGAGGTCAACCAATCCAAACATTTGTAGGATCCAATCTCTCGATGGGACACCATCTTCAAACTAAAGCTGTACAATTTGTTACTAAGTGTCTTCTCTTGGGAAATTTCTTTCAACTTCGTCTTTTCAGATTTTGTTATGTATGAGGTTACATACCGAGCAACAGCAATGGAATTATCCGCAACATACTGACTGAATATCCATATTTGCATTCCACATCGACAAAATCACTGGATTATAATCATTAATATACTTTGATTGTTCATTTCTTTTCAAATTGTAAGTATTTTTTGGAGATTTTCTAGTGATAGTATGCCTCACTGCTGACATAAAACTGTTGACTCTTCCTTTGGATATTACTGGATGTGGAAATCCAAAACGAGATTTGGTATACAACTTTTACATTGACTTGTATTTCCGTCTACAGTATTTGCCACATCGATGAGTTTGAAACCGTAAAACTTGTTGTCTTAAGGTATTTTCTTCTCTTGTTTTTGGTATAGCACATGTAACATAGTCTTCAATAAAACAGTCTCATCCGAATCAATTCCAAATTTGGGTGCATCCTTGATCCATAAACGCATATGCATATGAGGAGCACCTCTAGCTTGATACTCCTTTCTCCAAAAGAAATCAATAACTTCTCAAAGAGGTGGATTGTTTTTATTGCAGATAAAAGACATCATAGCTTGAAACCTATGATAAAATATCTGCACACATTTACAGGTTCCAAGGAACACAATTCTCCAGGTGTCCTGAATTCAATGTTTTTAATATTTAAATTTGCTTCTCGAAGAAATTCAAGTAAATTGACCCATGCGTATTCTGCACAGCTTAGCGTAACAAACCATGTAGGGTTCATAAGTTCCTTAACATACATTTGAGTTCTCCATGACGATGATACGAATACTCATTAGTACCACGTTGACACGCCATCAAATTAATCAATTGAGATTCTAAATGATCGTCTCTCTGTTGTACTTTGTCCATGAGTTCCTTCGCAGAAGCATTTTGAAGATGAACTCCTGTTTTTAATATGTGGTTGACTGCATATGAAAGTGCAGACAAGTCACTTTCAAACAAAAGATAAAATATATATGGGATACATTGTCGAAATCTTGGATCTTCTGAGTACAATCTTGTTGTCCGATATTCTGACGCGGGAATCTGTAGTGGTCATTCGTCATATCATCCACCTTTTCCAGTGGGGAACAGCTGTGGAAAACAACGAGCTTCCAAACTTTTTTCCCAAACACTCATGGGAGTCCCCTTTGCTTTCTTCATTTGGAATAATTCAATAGTATTTCCAATCACTTCCTTAGAATGTAAAGGATGTACACTATAATGTTCATAAATTTCTTCACTTTTGGAGATGTTCACTTTTTCAATTTGGCCACTTGAAATTTCGCTATCGTCTCCTAAAACTATTTCTTCTTCTTCCACATAAACATTTTTGTAGTAATCATTGTTTTTATGAGATATAACGTAGCCTTTTGCACTTTGCTCACATCTTCTAATTCTTGCCATATTTTCCGACTCATTCATAGGAACACCATTAACTAGAATAACTACAGGTTCAGTTTCCTCTTTCTGTACACCAATAGTTTCAATATTTTTCTTTAAATCTAAAGGTAAATCGACAACTCTTCCTATTAATCAATCCTCTTTGTAAATCTGTGGGAGGCACCTTACCTGTTTTAGGCTCCATACGAACCATAGCCTGAATCAGAATGGACTCATAAGTATTTAAATCTACCAGTTCTGGAGGAATACCTACCAACTCTAGGTTATTATGTACAGCCCTAGCTGGCATTTTGTTGTCCTCTAATTTGGTATAACAATATTTACAAATACGTTGATCACTACCCAAATCAAAGCAATCTTCTACCAATAAATAAATTGCAAATTCCTTCCACTTATCATTGTTTTCTTTTTCACTTTATAAATACAGGTCAACATTCCTAGTTTGATTTCTCTAGTGAGTTTGTCGACAACAAATACAAACATAGTTTGGTCTTTCACAACAAATTACCTTAAGCTTCGTAATTTCTTCTTCACACTTCTCGGTACTGCTATCTTCCACGTCTTCTTCAACAACTACTTCTATCAATCTCTCACTATCTCTATCCTCTTGTTCAGGACCAAAGTACCAAAACTCTTATTTCATCACAAACTTTTTTTACATCTGATACTGACCCATGCAAAAGAGCACTGTTTAAATCACTTAAAATTATTGCTAGACTTTTTGCGAAGTACAATCTTCTTATTAACTTCCGCATTTGAGAGTGATGTACTGCTAACATTCTCAAATGCTGAAAAACACTTTGACACACTTTTCTAGAAAGACAAGCCAGAGAATGACCTTGCAAACCAGTATTTTTTTCTCAGTTTGCAAGGATACTAGATCCTTGCAGCATCTTAATCTTTGGTTTAATACTTTTTTTACTATACTCTCGTAAGAAATTGCGTAAAATATCAATAGACTCCTGTTGTATACTACAAATACTACTACAATCCCAAGTATACACTGGGGCTTTAGTACGTCTCCCTAGAACTACATCTGCTATCATTTCTTCTACAGTTCTAATAACCAACTTTTCTTTTTCAATTGCACCACCGTTCTTCACTTCATAAGCACGACCACTGTTATCAACTACATGAACTAATGTATTGGGTTGAAAATATCTCTCTTCATTAAAAAAAAGGTTCTACACATTAGTGTGCTTCCATTCACCCCCCAAAAAACACAAAAGTTAGTTCTGTTTATTAGTCTCCTCTTTTTACTTTTGGCCTTCATAAAATGCATTGGCTTATCTAATGATCGCATTCTGTTTAAAACTGAAATTAATAATTTCCTTTTTAATTCAAAAGCCTTTTCCACAATAGTTTCAATCTGTTTATTCTTTTTATAAAATACTTATCTTTTTTTATATTTCTTGCCATCTTTTAATACATTTTGTACTACTCTATTGTGCAACATTCATTTCCTTATTTCATCAAATTGATTCTTTCTTCTTTTACCATAGATTGTTTCTTCAGAACGTGATTTGCCATTAATGGGACCTTTTTTCATTTAATTCTTCTTTGTTCTTGAGGTATTCTTTCTACTTTCTACATTGTGCAAACTGTTTCTAGTCCTTGAAAGTCTTTTAATAAATTCTTTTGTTCTCTTACCGCTAGACTTTTTCCCCACATGTTGTAGTTCATCTCATTCTTGCTGTTGTCTTTTCTTTAAATAGTATTGTTTTTTTTCTTCTTTTCTCTTTTCTGTTTTTTTGGTCAGTGTAAGTCTTTCTTAATGATGATGAAGAATATCTGAAAAACGATGAAGAAAAAAAGTTAATGTTATTATTATAGCTATATAGAAATATACGATTCTATTACTAAAGAAACACATTCTACATAAAAAAACAATTAAATGCTTTCTTTTTAAATCACATGGGGTTTGCTGCACAACATGGGTACTAACTGGGTAATTGGAGGAGTGAATGAGTAGGTTGTAAGTGTTTAGATGACTGCATGAGTAGTGGACAGGGGATTGTAGCAGAGCATTAGTTAGTGCCTGGGTCATTGCATGAGTACATGGGTAGTGACTCGATGATTAGAGTGCTGCAAGGAGAGTGCATGGTGAATTTTTAAGTGCTTGGGTTTTAGTGGAGTGATTTGATAAGTACATGGGGCTGGCTGGGTGATTGGAGGAGTGCATAGGTTGTGACAGGGAGATTGCTGGACTGCATGGGTAGTGCTCAGGGGATTGTAGCAGTGCATGAGTTAGTGCCTGGGTCATTGCATGAGAACATGGGTACTGACTGGATGGTTAGAGTACTGCAAGGAGAGTTTATGGTGAATTTAGAAGTGCTTGGGTTTTGGCGGAGTGATTGGATAAGTTCATGAGTACTGACTGGATGATGGGAGTACTGCAAGGAGAGTGAATGGTGAATTTAGAAGTGCTTGGGTTTTGGTGGAGTGATTGGATAAGTACATGGTGGTGACTGGATGATTAGAGGAGTGCATAGGCAGTGACAAGGAGGTGGCTGGACTGCATGGGTAGTGCTCAGGGGATTGTAGCAGTGCATGTGTTAGTGCCTGGGTCATTGCCTGAGTTCATCGGTACTGATTGGATGATTAGAGTACTGCAAGGAGAGGGCATAGGGAATTTATAAGTGCTTAGGTTTTGGCGGAGTGATTGGATAAGTACATGCTGCTGGCTGGGTGATTGGAAGAGTGCATGGGTACTGACAGGGCGATGGCCGGACTGCATGGGTGCTGCTCAGGGGATTGTAGCAGTTCATGAGTTAGTGCCTGGGCCATTGCATGAGTACATGAGTAGTGACTGGGGGTCCGATTCACAGAACTAACTTAAGACAAAATCCTAAACTTACTACCATTTTGGTATTCACAGAAGGCACTTACTCATTTTGGTATTCACAGAAGGCACTTACTCATTTCGGTATTAACAGAAGTTAGGAGTCCTAACTTTAGGACTCCTAAATGCCTTCTGTGAATACCGAAAGTCTTAAAGTTAGGATTTTTCTCAGTTTAGGAGTTGTAAAGTTAGGACTCCTAACTTTAGGACTCCTAAATGACTTCTGTGAATACCAAAACTCTTAAAGTTAGGATTTTTCTCAGTTTAGTAGTAGTAAAGTTGGGGGCGTGGCTTGGTGCCCGAGCGAGATGGCGGCGCACGGGTGAAGCGCCCGGTGTCTCCTGAAGATTCCACGTATTTTAACCGGCGCAAAGAGGCCCTGTCGGCGGACACAGATGGCGGAATACTCCCCCAGCGCAATGTAACCCTTGGAGCCCCCTTCTGTCAATGGCAAGTGTTTTTTTTCGTTCCTGCATTTCTGTTTTTGTGGCCGCGTAGGATCGCGGCCGCCATTTTGTTTTTATATTTTTACCGCGATTGAGTTTTTCAAAGGAATGAAGTTGTGGCTCCCCTTTATTTTGTTCCTTCCGCATTCAGCAGTTTTTGTGAGGAACTATTTTTGCTTAAATATCAAGAACTTCGCTGACATTGCTGCGTTTCCACTGCTATATACTTTAATGAGGGTCCTGTAAGGTATGAATTTGGCAGCCATTATGTGTTTTACCTGCAATTCCTTCAGACTTCCTGCGCCTGTGTTCCTCACTTATTGAATTCAACTGAGCTGTGTGAGGATTGCTCATCCTCAGCTTTTTCTAAGGAACACGAGGTCTATATTGGTACTATAACGCTCAATAAAGCAACAACAAGTGCTCTTTACCCCATTGGTAATTTCTTTGTTTATATACGTCTGGACTGAAGGCTTAAATAACGCTTTATGGGCAGACTTAAAGCTTTCAACACTCCTTCATCCAAAAAAGTTACTTTTATAAAGGATTCAAAACTTTTTTCTGAATTTTCTAAGTTTGACATTTCTTTACGGTCCATTCCTCACAGCTTTGAAGCGACAATGGATCCCTCTTCTGGGAATCCTGGAAAATCAATAACTAAACATCTCAAGAAAGATCCTCCCTCACCACCCAAGTCAGCTTCGCCGGTATCGATGGAAATGTTACTCGAAGAGATTAGAGCTCTCCGACCCTTTATGGAAGAGACGAATTCCAAATTGCAAGTCTTAACAGATAATTGGTCTCAATTGGACACAAAGTTTCTGCAGTCGAGTACTCCGTTTCTTCCTTTCAAGAAACATGTGTTCAGGTTTCTCAGTTACACTCACGCGTCTCTACGTTTCAGAAACAGGTTGAGGAATTGGAAAACCGCAATAGACGGAATAACCTACGTATTTACGGACTGGGAGAAGGACTTGAGGGATCTGACCCATTGACTTTCTTTAAATCTTTTCTTCCTAAATTGCTTCATATGCCTGAAGGAACTATCCTCAACATTCAACGCGCTCACAGATTGGGACGTCCCTCATCTATTGCTTCACCATCACAAAGGCCAAGAGGAGTCATCTTATATTTTTTGGAATATACAGACTTGTTGAAAGTTTTATCAGCAGTCAGAGCATCTCCTAAAATTACTTGGTCAGGTTCGTCTATCTTCTTTGCACAGGATTCCGCCAAGGCTACCGCTAATAGACGTAAGGCTTTCCTCAATATGAGACCTTACCTACGTGCTCTGGGAGCCCGATATGGCTTATTTCATCCATGTCTATTCAAGGTCACGTATAACAACAGAACAACAACATATGAAGACCCGATACGTCTCCAAAGCTTTATTAATTCATGAAAAACAGATGTTATGGATTCGTCAGGACCCTCGTCGTCATTTCATGCTTAATTAATTGTGCTTGTTTTCTTCTGTTCCCTCACAGGTTGCCTCAGGCTTCTACTCTTCTCTTCATAGTTTCCTTATACTCAAGACTTGTCTCCTTAGACTGTTGTTAAGCTTATTGTTATCACAGAAGTTCGCTTGATTTTACTCGGTTTAACGGTATTCCTTTGCTCTCACGTTTTTCCTGTATGCTCTAATATTTATTCTAGTTTGTTGTCATTTGTCTTGTCTCCACAGATTTAATACCCTTGTAACGTGGTTTCTTCCTGATTCTCCGCTCGGTTGATCCTGAATGTGTCGCCTACTCCATGTGGTTCCATCCCCCTCCTTGTGTATTCCTGAATCTCCCCCTTGTAGGTATGTTGTTTCTCTGTATTTCTTTTTTCTTTTTATCTGTCCTCCATGAATCTTCTTGCTTCTCCTCTCCAAACAATCTCCTTTATCTCTTTTTAGGTGTCTTTACTCTTTTTAATCCCTTTGTCTTTTTTCATTACACTCAGTCTCTTTTTTCGGTCTTTCCTATTATTGATGTTGTTGCATCTCAATTCTCATTGTTCCTTATTCTTGTCTATTCGCTTACTTCCTCTCAGCATCCTTTTTTATAATTTTCCTATCTACGTGTTTATCTTAATATTCCTTTATTTTTTCCTGTTGTTGCATCAGTTATACTTGTTTTTCCTTTTTTCTTTCGAATCTTTATCTTATTATATATTATTTATTGTACTGCATCCTAAGGATATATTCTTGCTTCTTTATTTTTAATTCATGTTCAAGTGAGTTGGGTTATTGGCTTGCATTTGTTGCATTCATTATTTTTTCTAAGATGTTATGTCACTGAAATTAGTATCTTGGAATGTTAGGGGACTCAATTCTCCTATTAAGAGGCAAAAGATCCTGACCCATTTAGCAAATTTGAATGCCGACCTGGTATTTCTCCAGGAAACGCACCTTACAGAGACGGAATCGTTGAAAATGAAAAAAGAAATGGGTGGGGGATGTTTTCTTTTCCATTGGTGATGGCAAACGTAATGGTGTCATGATATTTGTCCGTAAATCGCTCCTTGTTAAACTTATCTCGCAGGAGTCTGACACCGAAGGCCGTTGGCTTAGTGTCAAGCTATTCCTGAAGGATGTTCCGGTCTCTTTATTTAATGTCTATGCCCCTACTGGTGCTGACTCTTCTTTTTGGTCTGCACTAACACAGCAGATTACTCTTTGTAAGGAGGATAATTTTATATTAGTGGGAGATTGCAACCAAGTATTTGACCCCTTTATAGATCGCAACTCTAAAGCTTCATTTATCCCTAATGAATCACACAAATCCTTTGTTCATACTATTAACCATTACAGTTTATTAGATGCATGGAGACTATGCAATCCAATCACTAGAGAGTATACCTTTTATTCCCCGGTTCATCATTCACAATCACGAATCGATTACTTTTTTGTCTCACATAATATTTCACAAGCATTAATGAGTGCAGAAATAGGACCTATATTATTATCTGACCATGCCCCTGTTTCAATTTGTCTTGATATCATACCCAAGGCGAATGTTTCCAAGAGATGGCGTTTTAATAATGCTCTCTTATTGGACCCGATATTTCCTGCCTCATTTACTACCTTCTTTAATGAATACTTCTCAATTAATCAAACTGCTTCCCTTCCCTTCTCGACTATTTGGGATGCCTTTAAGGCCTCAGCAAGAGACTTTATAATGAATTATGTTGCTAGAAAACGCACTACGGCACGCAAACGGACTCAAGCTCTCCTCCTTGATATAAAGAGACTGGAACATTCTTTTTATACCTCTAATTCGAAAGATGTTTTGAATAATCTCATAAAGGCAAAATTACTGTTTAACAAAGAATCAACAGACAATGCTTCATTATATTTATTAAAGTCTAGTGCAAAATTCTATGGGGGTAAAAACAAAGCAGGGAAAATTCTAGCTAATTATTTGAAAACTAGAAACAACAAGTTGAACATTGACTCTATTTATGATGATCATTCAGTTTTACAATTTAAAGATGAAGGTATTTTAAATGCCTTCTCTTCTTTTTATAAATTATTATACTCTTCCGAAACAAGTCCTACGGACCTTATGCTATCCAATTTCTTCTCTACTATACAAAAATCTCAGCACTTCTCTCCTGATCTATCATCACTAGAATCTGTTATCTCACACCAAGAATAGCTTGATGCGCTTAAACACCTCAAAAAAGAAAAAGCACCTGGACCAGACGGTTTTACGGTTGAATTTTTTCTTTATTTCTCCAAACTTTTGTTGCCCAAGTTATTACTCTTGATTGATTTGTTTTGTCTTCTGGAAAAATCAGTTGGTTCTTTTTCAGAAGCACACATATGCCTCATACCCAAAGAAGGTAAGGATCCCAAGCATTGTAAAAACTATAGACCTATTTTTCTCGTGAACATAGACTACAAACATTTTCCTAAAGCATTAGCCCTCCGTTTGGAATCTTACCTACCACATATTTTAGGCAAAGAACAATCTGGTTTTGTTAAAGGACGCGTCATTACAGACAATACACGATTATTTTTGATATTCTTTCCAACGCCTCACATTTGCAACATCGTCTTGCAGCAATAGCCTTAGATGCCGAAAAGGCTTTCGATAGAGTCGAGTGGCGTTACCTATTTTACACCCTTAAATGGTTTGGCTTTGGTCCTAAATTTACATCCCTAATTTCCCTATTATATTCAAATCCACGTGCTGCGGTGGGCGCTAATGGGTTAATCTCCTCATTTTTTTATCTCGGACGAGGTGTACGGCAAGGATGCCCTCTGTCTCCTTTTCATTTCCAAAATCCGTCAAAATATGCTTATACATGGTTTCGAGACGCCCACAACTCATATTAAACTTGCGGCTTATGCCGATTACATTTTGCTTTTTATTTCAAACCCTAATGAATCTGTTCCTGCATTTTTAACAGAAGTACGCTCCTTCTCCCTTATTTCTGGATATAAATTAAATAGTGATAAGTGCGAAATTCTTCCCTTGACTAAATACACTTTTAAAGCAGACTTTACATCAACTAATTTCACATGGAAATCCAACCATATTAAATGTTTAGGATTACAATTCACGCCTACGATCCCAGGTACGGTAGCATTATGTATGAATACCTGTATTCAGAAAATCTCTGAGCTTACTTCTAAATGGCATCCTCTTTATTTATCTTGGTGGGGTCGCCTCGACACTATAAAGATGATGCTTTCCCCCATAGTGTTATACACCATCTCCAACATACCGGTTCTTATCTCAACAACATTTTTTAAATCTATTAATTCTATCCTTTCCTCTTTTCAATGGAATAAGAAGAAACCCCGCATGTCTGTGTCCAGATTAATTCGTCCTAAGGCCGAAGGGGAAGTTAATTTTCCCAACTTTATTGCTTATCAAAAAAGCCTTTTTATTGCGTCAAGCCTCATTCTGGATATTGGATTCCACAGACGATTGTCCTTTATGGACGCTGGTTGAAAACTCATTTTTATCTCCATTCTCTTTTCAAGAATACTTATCCTTTTCCCGCAAACCTCAAACTCTTTCTACTTCCATATTTAAACTCACTTCTAAACTTCTTGAGTCACTCTACCCTTCGACCCATAGCACTCTAGACTCCTTCCTCGCTTCACCTATTTGGCACAACAAAACCCTATTAATACGCAACAGGCCCTTTTACTGGAAGACTTGGAGACAAAAAGGCTTAGTTTGGATTCATCAACTATTTACCAATTCGGATTTCATTCCCTTTGTATCGCTCAAGCAATTATATGATTTACCTAATTAATTTTTACCTAAATATCACATTCCTGCGCGCCTGGACGCCCCTTAGCTGGGGCAGCAGTGCGCATTACAAATGTATGTAACATAACATTCTTAGAAACACTGTTCTTGACACTTGTACCCATTTAATTAATACCTCTTCTATAACCCACAACTGTACTTTCCCTACGGATTTCTCTTCTTTACTTCGCACCTTACCTAAGGCATCCAAAATATATACTTTCCTCCAGTCTCTTGATAAAAATAGGCTAAAATCAAAGACAGAGCTAGCCTGGGAAAGAGATTTTAACACATCCCGGTCTCTTTCTATGTGGAGTAATTTATGGATCAAGATCCGTAAATCTACAAGAGCAGCTAGTCTAACGCAAACATTATTCTATATTTATAATAGGCTTTTATTGACCCCAACCACCTTGAATAAAAGATTCGCCAGTGTGCCCGATACTTGTTGGACTTGCCATTCTCCAAATGCTGATTTATTCCACTTGTTATTTTCTTGCCCATTAGTGCATGACTTTTATAAGCGTGTGTGGTCTCAAATCAATTCCATTTTCGGTACTAATGCTCCCTTCTCTATCATTAACATCTTTTTAGGAAGTATCTCACCGATATGGATTGAGCATTCACACAGTGTTTGAATTATTGATCTGTTATTGCCGGCTGCTTTTCAACAGATAACACGGAATTGGAAGGACTTTCAAAAATTTCTTACAAAGCATGGTGGTATGATATTTGTCATAATCATAGATTGGATACTTTCCTTATCTATCCGACGCATTTGTCCACAAAACGTCTTCTGTTATGGTCACCTGTAACAACGTTTTTTGATACTTGTGCTAAACGATCTTCTTCATTATCTCCTGCCCAACAAGAAGTGCTTAAACCCCCATGAGTCCTCCAGACATTCCTATCTTTTCTACTTTATCTGTTGTTTATTCCATTTTGCTCCTTTTTAAAGTTATTGTTTTATTATATAACCCTTTCTCATGTATTACTTATTGACTGAGTATATGATGTATTGATTGTTGAACACGTATATGTATTGTATATTGACACCTCTATGTTTTCAATAAAAATTTTCTTTTGAACTTGAGTAGTAGTAAAGTTAGGACTCCTAACTTTAGGACTCCTAAATGCCTTCTGTGAATACCAAAAGTCTTAAAGTTAGGATTTTTCTCAGTTTAGGAGTAGTAAAGTGAGGACTCCTAACTTTAGGACTCCTAAATTCCTTCTGTGAATACAGAAAGTCTTAAAGTTAGGATTTTTCTCAGTTTAGGAGTAGTAAAGTTAGGACTCCTAACTTTACTACTCCTAAACTGAGAAAAATCCTAACTTTAAGACTTTCGGTATTCACAGAAGGCATTTAGGAGTCCTAAAGTTAGGACTCCTAACTTCTGTGAATACCGAAATGAGTAAGTGCCTTCTGTGAATACCAAAATGAGTAATTGCCTTCTGTGAATACCAAAATGGTAGTAAGTTTAGGATTTTGTCCTAAATTAGTTCTGTGAATCGGGCCCCGGATGATTAGAGTGCTACAAGGAGAGTGCATGGTGATTTTATAAGTGCTTGGGTTTTGGCAGAGTGTTTGGATAAGTACATGATGCTGGATGGGTGATTGGAGGAGTGCATGGGTAGTGACAGGGGGATTGCTGGAGTGCATGGGTACGACCTGGGTAATTGCAAGAGTGAATCAGTACTGTGTAGGTGGTTAGAGATCTGCATGGGTAGGGCACAGAGAATGGTAGCAGTGCATGTGTTAGTGCCTGGGCCATTGCATAAGTACATGGGTACTGACTGGATGATGAGTGTACTGCAAGGAGAGTGCATGGTGAATTTATAAGTGCTTGGGTTTTGGCGGAGTGATTGGATAAGTACATGGTGGTGACTGGGTGTAGTGCTAGAGGCCCTCTTGTGGTTTGACACCCAGTGATGACCTTTGACCACCATTATTTTATCTGACTTTAGTGTGTTATTTCATCCTAGCCCGGATGTACAACGTTCCTGCATATGCCTTGATTCTCTTTCTTGTAATCTTTCGGTTTTTCAGTGGGAGCTATCACGGAGTGGAACATCCTTGTCAAGAGCAGAACGTGTGGGTTGTGCATTTGAAAGCATGAGAGGAAGAGAGAGTTGTGAAATGTACTTTTTGGTCTCGAAGTGCCGTGTTGTGGGCAGTGATGCACACATGTGCTCGGTGTTGTACATTGAGAGAAGAAGTGTGTGAATTTATATGCAGTTGTGCACAGTTTGCATTGTGTTGTACATTAATGAGAATTATGAAGTGCTTACTATTGGCTTTGTTTTACTAGGAGAAAGGTGGTATGAATAATAGGACAGACGCTGCCAGAAATATTCACTGAAATTCTTATGTATTATCCTGATTAGTACGGTGCTATAAGGAGGAGAGAACCACCAGCCTCCCCTAATCAGCAGCCTAGGCCGCAAACAATTGGCAACATAAATCCCTAGCACATGTTGATTCTCAATTTTAATTAACAAAGTAGTTTCAAAAGATAAGAATTATACATGAGACAACATATAAATCAGCAGCACAAATTGTGTGTCTTGAAGTCTTCGCTCTTTAATTCATATGTAGGTTTGTTCCTTTGATTGATTTTCTTGTGACTGTGAGCCCAAAGCCAACACGTGTTTTGTCGCTTCACGTTCAATTAACATGCTACTTTTTCAAGGCTTAATTTCCTATTTTGGGACCGTTTCTGTGTGGTGCTAATTCCGACCCACACCCACCTCTGGCGCGATTAATTATGGACGGGCGGAATATTGTGATTCTTTCAGAGGATCCAAAATCATGAGCCCAGTTAAAATAGTCGATTAGCTCTTGTGGCAGCGAATTGCCACAAGACCTAATCGACTATTTTGACTGGGCTCATGATTTTGGATCCTCTGAAAGAATCACAATATTCCGTCCGCCCATAATTAATCGTGCCAGAGGTCGGTGTGGGTCGGAATTAGCACCACAGTGAAACGGTCCCAAAATAGGAAATTAAGCCTTGAAAAAGTTGCATGTTAATTGAACTTGAAGCGACGAAACACGTGTTGGCTTTGGGCTCACAAACAGTCACAAGAAAATCAATCAAACGAACCTACATATGAATTAAAGAGCAAAGACTTCAAGACACACAATTTGTGCTGCTGATTTATATGTTGTTTCATGTATAATTCTTATCTTTTGAAACTACTGTGTTAATTAACATTGAGAATCAACGTGTGCTAGGGATTTATGTTACTATTGGCTTTGACATGACCTCATGTCGTCCTTTTTTCCTGGCTTTGCCTTGCTTCAGCTTTTCTGTGCGCTCAGCAGTGCTTTCAAGTTGCCCGGGTTATTCACGTTCAAGGTCTTTCTGTTTTCGTGAGGAATTGTTTATGTACTCTGAAAGGCTTTTGTGAGCTTCGTCAAGATAGAGGCAGGAAGATGCGAGATTTGGAGAAGGGGACGTGAGAGCTCCTTCCTGCCGTGGAAATGCTTGCTTGGAACCTGGCCAGTTCTGGTAAGATTCCTCTCGCCCGGGGGGAGGTCTTTCTCAAACCTTCTAGTGTGTTTAAAGCTGAGGGTTGTGGACTTAGAAACCGGGATTTGGAATCTGAGTGGGGGCGGACGCGTCTACCTCACAAAGTTGACCCTGGTTGCTGAGGCTTTACTTCCCTAGTCTGAGATGCAGTGTTTTGCACCAGGTGATGTATTGAGTTTTGGTCATTGCCATTGTGAATAATTGGCCCGTGGCTTTGATCATTTGAGGTGTTTTCTTTGTGATGTAGGACAGGAGTGAGTTGAAGTGCACATCCAAAGTAATCATCTGATGTATATATAGCTTTCTGTTCTCTTACAGGACGTCCACTATATTTGCTTGAGTCTTATCTTATATTATTTGCTGCTTGTTTATTAATCAGTATTACTCAGCATTTAGGTTATTATTGCTTGCATATAAATATATATCTATCTCTTTGTGTATTTGAATCTTGTGCATTTGGCATCTGGGAAAGCCTTTCTGTTAGAGAGCATTGTGTAAAATAAAACCCCAAGCCTTATTCTAATGAAAGAGACTCCTTACATTTTGTAAGATAAAACCCTTTTCTAAAGGTGCTGTGTTAAAGTCTTTGGCTGCACCGGGTGTTGGGCTACCGTGTGGAAGATTCTGTATTATCTGATAGGCGCAATCAAGACACTGGGTGATTGAAAGACTGCATGGGCATTACACAGGTGATTGTACCACTGCATGTGTTACTGTCTGGGTCATTGCATGAGTACATAGTGTGGCTCACTGGTTAGAGGCAGCAGACCCGGAAGCAGAAGACGGCCCGGGACCAGGGTTCAATTCCCGACGCGGCAGGGTCGTGGACCATGGCCAGCGGACTCGATAATTCTCGCCTCGGTGCCTACTCTAACCAGGGATCACACTCGGCAACTCTGGGCATTAGCTTGCCTCATCTCCACAACGGCCCCCCACATTCGTCGGGGATGCCTGGTTTCACCTTGGAGATACCCAGGAGGGACCATCTCACAGGGACATCAGGACGGGTTCCCCAGCGGTCTACAGCGCCATGACGCCTCAGGGCAGCAGTGCGCTTTACAAAAAACACATTACATTACATTACTGGATGATTAGAGTACTGCAAGGAGAGTGCATGGTGAATTTATAAGTGCTTGGCTTTTGGCAGAGTGATAGGATAAGTACATGGTGCTGGCTGGGTAATTGGAGGAGTGCATGGGTAGTGACAGGGCGATGGCTGGGCTGCATGGGTAGTGCTCTGGAGATTGTAGCAGTGCATGAGTTAGGGCCTGGGTCATTGCATGAGTGCATGGGTAGTGCTTGGATACTAACTCGGTGATTGCAGAATATGGAATCAGTCGATCATTACCAATGTAGTTTTAATATCACATATTCATACCCTTTCACTCCTGTAATCGGTCAGGCACCTCTCAATATTTCATTAAGCGTACATACAACTGTATAAATAGAATCGGAACACATAGATGAGTCATTACATACTATCTAGTTAAGTAGATAAGTACAACATGCCTGCAAGGGTAATATGTGGTGGTTTACTTTTGATCTACATCTTGACCATTCAATCTACAAATATGCGACATCATTAAACTATACCTCTCAACAGACTTAAGAAAAAAGTCTAATTAATAAAACCTTTTTTGAGCATTTTTAAAACCACACTTTTATTGTACATCTTCACCTTTGTATCTAAAAATATGTGGCATCATTCAACTATACCTTTGCTCAGACTACAAAAAGAAGTATAATTAACAGCACCTTATTTCACCATTCAATCTTAAAATATATGGTATCATTTAACTTTACCTTTTGTACAAACTAATAAAAGAAACCTAATTATTAACACCAAATATGATCATCTTTGAAACAGCACAGTTGTGTTGCATCTTTAAAAAAGTATCTATAATTATGCAGTATCATTCAGCTATACATTTGTAGAAAGAACAAAAAATGAAGCCTAATTAACTACACCTTATATGAACGTCTTTCAAACAACACATTTGTACTGCATCTTCAACCAACTATCTAAAAATATGTGGCATCATTCAACTATACCTTTGTACAGATTTAAAAAAACATGCTTAATTAATAACATCAGTAATCATCTTAAAAAATACACATATTACTGTACAGACTCTTTTTTAAACAACATTCAAGTACAATAAAACAAACTCCAATATACATCTCTATTTTTAATAATATATTTCAAACAACACAGTATTAGAATAATGACAATTTTTTTAAAGTAAACCTCACAAATTTATAACTCACCTTGCAGACAAATGTTTTGAATGAAAATTCTCACAAACTCTGACAGATTTTTCTTTTACACACAATCAGTATAATGCACCCAGACTCAGCAAGGTAAAACCGGTAATGGCAAGGTTTCCCTCTCTTTCTCCATACAAATACACATAAGCAACAAATAACATTGCTTCACAGAGTTTTTCAAATTGTAAAACACATTTCCATTGGTTACAGATAATAAATCTTATTAACTGACTTCTTCACCCCTTCTGCTTAATGCCAGTTTCCATAGCAACAGGTCATGGAACATTCAACTTAACTGACAGGTCACAAGTTCACCATATTGTCAAGTTCACCACACATTGCTGCAAATGGAAACTGCAGGTGTGGTTGGCATTGCAAAACATGACCTTATCCTTTCTACTGTACCTTTCAAACATTCTTCACTAACCAATAAGAAACTTTCGTTTTAAACAAAGTAAAATGCACCCTATTTTTGAATGTACAATGTTCTTAAACAGCCAATCAAATCTCTACTTTCTTAAAAACAACATCTTCTCCACCATTTTAGATATCTCTCATTCTACCAACTGACTACCTCAGCTACAGACATCTTTTGATTACCTACAGATATCCCTTCAAGATGCTTTCTGTTTGGATTGTTGGGCACAGCTATTTATTCTGGTGCAAAGGTATGCTGAACACAGAGGTTTTAACAAAGACCTAGCATTGCAAAATGTAGACATTAAATGGATCGGACAGAGAGGATTAAAGTGGCATCAGTTGATGCCTTTGGTTAAAACCTTTTTGCATCTCCAAGCCCTTGACCTCATGATTGTGCACTGTGGTGGCAATGACCTAGGCACATTGACTGGGGTATGTCTGGAATTGCTAATGAAGGACACCTTTGCAGAATTGATGTTGCTTTTCCCCCAAACTGTCTTAGTATACTCTAACATATGCCAAAGACAGAAATGGAAGTGGTCCAATCAATTTGGGCCTCAGAGTGAGAAAGCTAGAAAAAATTGTCTATAAAGATATTTCTGGTTATCTCAGAGACCATAGGATTGGCTCCATCTATAATAACAATCTACGTTTCCATATGGATGGGATCTACAGAAGTGATGGAGTACACTTCCCTGATCAAGGGAACAGAGTGTTTCTCAACAACCTAAAGCTCTGCATCTGCACTTACATGTAGTTACAACAATCTCCCAATGAAAACATGGGCTCTTTTTAGAGCCACCCAATAACTCAACATATAACCTAGGTTTATATAAAAAAATCTTAATTATTTTTGCTTGGGGTTGCACACCCTGCACAACTAAAGGAACTGTGCGCCTATCGCGTTCATGCCAGGGGGGCCTCGCTGAGAGCCGCGCACCCATCGCGTTCACACCAGGGGGCCACGCTGAGAGCTGCGCACCCATCGCATTCACACCAGGGAGCTGTGCTGAGAGCCGCGCACCTATCGCGTTCACAGCAGGGGGCCACACACCCATCGCGTTCACACCAGGGGGCCGCGCTGAGAGCCACGCACCCATCGAGTTCACACCGGGGGCCGCGCTGAGAGCCACACACCCATGGCATTCACACCAGGGGGCCGCGCTAGGGTCGCGACTCCAAACTTTGGCAGAAAAAAACGTCTACTACCATTAATTTATATTTGCCCCGGGAACCCAATCCCCGGGGCATGCCCAAATCTTTTTTTTAGTTTTTTAAAGGAAGTGGGACCGCGTGGCCCCCCTCCCGGGCCATATTTGGCCACGGGGACCCCATCCCCCGGGGCATTGACTCACAGTTGGGGACCGTGGGGGGAGCCCCAATGCCCCCACGGTCCCGCCAGCTCCCCGCCTCCTGCGGGAGCCGGCATTGCCTTTCCACAAGGGGAGATGCTGACATGCAGCTCCCTGTTGTGGAAAAGCAATCCTGCTTTGCTTCGTTGAAGCGAGAGCAGGTTTCCCTGCTCTCGCTTCCATGAAGCAATGCAGGAGTTTGCTATGGCAGGGCGGGAGCCATGCTCCTGCCCTATCATAGCAAACAGCAGTGTCCCGTGGGTGGGCACCGCAGGACACTGCAGGAGCCCGCCCGGAGGGGTGGCGGTCCCCTGGGCCATTGAGCGCTCCAGGTGGGGGGCCGCGCGGCCCCCCTCCCTACTTTTCAAAGCCCTGGGGAGGTAGTGGTCCCCGTGGCCCGGGGGTCCGCAACGGACCCCCATATTTAAATATTAAATGCCTCGCGGAAGTGGCGTTCCTCGGGACTGCGGGGGGGCATAGTTGCCCCTGCTTACAATGAAAAAAGCCCCAGGGAGGTAGCGGTCCCCGGGGCTGCGGGGGCCCCCACCGGCCCCCCCACATTCATTCGCGAGTGCCCCTGGGAGCTGGCCCACCCGGGGGCTTTTTGAAAATGAGAGTCCGCGCTTCTTTTTTTTTTATTTTCTCGGCAGGAGTCGCAATCCCAACGCAACTTCTGCATTTAAAAAAATATATATATTTTTTGTCCTTGGGGGTCCTTGTGGGACCCCCTGGGCAGCCCTAGTGGGTCAGGGTGTTTCTACCCTGCCCCCTTTTTCTTCATTTTTCATCTTTTTTTTCACTGTTTTCTTGGCTGGCAACAGTTCCTGATTTGGAGTGTTGGCAGCCAATATGAGTGCAGCTCATGCCCGGGAGGGTTCGCGAACCCACCGCGGCCATAGATATCAAAACTTTTTCTTTTCCAATTTCTCAGGAACTACTGAATGGATTTACACCAAGAAGGGATCTTTCTGAATCAAGACCTACCCTTTGGCCAAATTTGGTATAATTCCGTTCAGTAGTTCGGGCTGTAGCTTTGTCTAAAGATTCCTATGGAAAGTAACATGGGGAAAATGCGTTTTGGGGACACCCTTTTTTCTCGATCCCTGCTTGACTAATCACCCCAAACTGAACGGAATTACACCAAATTTGGTAAAAAGGTAGCCCTTGGTTCAGAAAGAGCCCTTTTTGTTAAATGGTGTAAATCCATTCAGTAGTTCCGGAGAAATTAAAGAAAGAAAAAGCTTTGGTATCTGTGGCCGAGGGGGGTTCGTGAACCCTCCCGACCACGAGCTTCATTCTGATTGGCTGCCAACACTCCAAACCAGGAAGTGTTGGCAGCCATCTTGTGACTCTGTAGAACAGAGTCACAAGAAAACAGTGAAACAAAAGGTGAAAAATGAAGAAAAGGGGGCAGGGTAGAAACACCCTGACCCCCTAGGCCTGTTCAGGGGGTCCCACAAGGACCCTCAGGGCCAAAAAAAGCATATATATTTTTCTATTACCGCAGAATCCGCGTTAGCGTCGCAAATACCACCGATTTTTTTTTTTAAATTGAGCGCGGGCTCCTGCGCTTCATTTAAATGAGGCCCTTGGGTGGGCCAGGTCCCGGGGGCATTGGCCAAAAAATATTAGCGGGGTTTCCCGCAGCCCCAGGGACCGCCACCTCCCCTGGGCTTTGATACTAAACCTCGGGGGGCACGCAGCCCCGGGGACTGCCATCTCCCCGAGGCTATTTTTGTAAATTTTAAAAGGTTTGTGGGGGGGCTCGAGCCCCCCCCACATGCCCCGGGGACAACCACCTCCCCAGGGCACTCTATATTTAAATTTTGGGGTCTGTTACGGACCCCCAGGCCCCGGGGACCACCACCTCCCCGGGGCTTTTAAAATGAAGGGAGGGGGGCTGCGCGGCCCCCCTCCTGGAGCCCTTGATGGCCCTGGGGACCGCCATCCCCCCAGGGCCGGCTCCTGCAGTGTCCAGGGGTGCCCACCCCCAGGACACTGCTGTTTGCAATGACAAGGCGGGAGCTGTGTGGCTCCCGCCCTGTTATTGCAAAATCTGCTTTGCTTCATTGAAGTGAGAGCAGGGATACCTGCTCTCGCTTCAATGAAGCAAAGCAGGATTGCTTTTCCACAAGGCGAGCTGCATGTCAGCAGCTCCCCTTGTGGAAAATCAATGCCAGTTCCTGCAGGAGGCGGGGAGCTGGCAGGGACCGTGGGGGCATTGGGGCTCCCCCCATGGTCCCCAACGGCAGGCTGGCCCCGGGGGATGGGGTCCCTTGAGCCATAATAGATCTATGGAGGGGGGCCACGCGGTCCCCCTCCGCATACTTTAAAAAAAAAAACAAGGCTGCCAGGCCCTGGGGATGGGGTCCCCGGACCAAAAGTGGCCCAGGGAAGGGATGCCACACAGCCAAAAATACAAAAAAAAGAGAAAAAAAGAACCGGCAAATCGCCGGAGGCCCTGCACCACTGTGCAAACGTGCCATGTGGCGCGTGTTAAGGTGGGTAATTAGTTCCCCTTGAATCCTGAGAGTCCTTGGGGGCTATCTAGCCCACCAGGTACCTCCAGTAAGCGCCACAGGGCTGCTTTGCACAGAGTTGGTCCAAGGCCACGCCCCTTTTTCACCTCTCTGCAACGCAGCTCTGTGGCGCCTACTGGAGGTACCTGGTGGGTTAGTTGGACCCCAGGGACCCTTAGCATTCAAGGGGACTTAATCCCCCAACTTAAAACGCGCGACGGGGTGCATTTGCACAGTGGTGAAGGGAGGGGGCGGGACCTGATGTGACAAGCGTGCACAGGTGCCCTGTGACACATTTTAAGTTGGGGGATTGAGTCCGCTTGAATCCTGAGGGTCCCTGAGGGCCAACTAGCCCACCAGGTACCTCCAGTAAGGGCCACAGAGTTGCGTTACAGAGAGGTGTAAAAAGGGGTGTGGCCTCCGACCACCTCTCTGCAACGCAGCTCTGTGGCACTTACTGGAGGTACCTGGTGGGCTAGTTGCCCCACAGGGACACTCAGGATTCAAGGGGACTTAATTCCCCAACTTACAACGTGCTAGGGGGCGCGTTTGCACAGTGGAGCCTGATATAAGAAGTTAGAAATCCTGCTGTGTGGAACTTACTGGTGGTAATAAAAGGGGTAGTTGGCACCCAAGGTTGACATTTGGGGCTAACTATTCCTCCTGTTACCTCCAGTAAATCCCACACAGTGGTATTGCTAAGATGTGTTTCTGAGGCCACGCTCACCTTTCTCCACCACTCTGGAAACGCGACTGGTATGTTATAGTTAGAAATTATTATTTAAAAAACCTTTTAAATTCACTGAAAAAAAACATAGGTTTCAGGGACGTTATAGTTAGAAATTAGCATTTAAAAAACCTTTGAAATTCACTGAAAAAACCATAGGTTTCTGGGACGTTATAGTTAGTTGGACATTTCACTCGTACAAAACCATAGAAATTCGGCTGTTATAGTTAGTTCAGCTAACTATAACTCACGCTCCCGCCATGCACTGCTAATGACGTCGCATATTACATAATTCATGACATGGTCAGTGACATAATTGATGACATCTTCAAATGTCTGCCAATCCAGGCTTTCAACAGCGACACGTGAGGTCAATCATGTTTCAAAGCGGGCTTATTACATTAATTAGACCCAATGCATTTCGAGCCGAGCGGCTCTTTGTCAGGGGTTTCACTGAAACAAATAAAAAGACAACTCAACTGAATGCTCAATATAAGTTTACTATATAAACAAATAGTATTACTATATATATTACCTCCACTTCTCACACCTCACTTACTTCCCTAGTCTAAACTTTACAAAACATTTGTGTGCTCAATCTGAATATACATCACCCAGGGTGCTCAACTCCTCCTAGCCAAAAGTACCAAAACTTAGTGCAAAAAGAATCCCACCTCCCTATATACTATTTTAAACCCCACTAGCAACTATCAATTTCCCCAATTACATAGTCACTCAACCCCAATCTACAAACCAAACCCTCCTTATCCTTATGCTTGAAACAACTGCAATAATTTACCTTATAAATGCCACAACCAGCAACGTAACCTCCTTTGTGCACTTCACTTCATTTGGAAAAAACTCACGCTCTGTTTTTCGGACCTTTATTTAATGTGTACTCTCCATCGTGTTCCAATCAATCTTCATGATTCGCTGCATCATTCTAACCTGACCTATTCCTCCTATCACTGTGCCTCTATGAAAACAAAATGCTACAAACTATAAATCCCATGATGATCTACCCCAATGCCATGAAAAAAAAAACAAAATCTATAATCATGCTAGACCCCCCCGTGATCCTTCTTATATCAATACAAGTAAGAAGATGACAAGATCAAAAGCTTTCGCAAAAATTAGTCATACTATTGCTTTCAATTGCGTGCTCAAAAAACGTGAATAAATGAAGCACAATTAAATTTACATGTTGTTGAAAAAAACCTTCAGCAATCAAAGATCAGCTGCCACAACACTCTGATGTTGTTATAAAAACGAATCACTTGTTATTCCATTGAAGCCACTCTGGATGGTCTTTACTCCTCTGTCTCCTTAGTTATGACTTTGACTTTCCAATTGTTATACCAAATCTTGTATCATTAATCTTCCTGTTTATCGAATCACTGCGGAGACAGCATGATTGCACAATAACACTTTATTCATCTTCAAATATTATTGTGCAATCATGCTGTCTTCGCGGGGATTAAATAAGCAGGAAGATTAATGATACAAGGTTTGGTATAACAATTGGATAACAGTGTTAAATATGGATAATCTACGAGGAAGCGGTTTACTGTGAAGAAATATTTCCTGTTTAGCTGTGCGACAGATGGTGCGCGAGGAAAGTGCTCTTTTGGAAGATATTGTTTAAATATTGCCATACCATCCATTTCCAATGGTGAGTGATAAAGTCAGGGTGTTTTCTCTTTTACACTGGATTAAACACCAGTGAGCAGTGTTGATTAATTTGGTTCTTTCTTTGAAAGTCTTTGTCTAGTACTATACCTTTTATTGCTACTGTCACTATCTCACGTAATGATGAGATCAACAAACAGATCATTGTTGTTTTTATACTTTTTTTTTTGTATTACCATGCCTTTCATTACCACTAGTGAATGGTCTGCAGAGTATAAGGTGTTTTTCTTTGCAAGCTGGTTATACACCAGGGTGCAGGGGTTCACGAAGCCCTGTGCTTCGTTGATTCTTTTGGGGTTTTCTCTTGTATTAACATACCATTTCTTTTGTGATGTTTCAAAGATTTTTGATCTTTTTGGCACACTGTTTCCACAACCAGTTTCTGTGGTTGCTCCGCATTCTTGTGTGGAAGGTTTCACAGAAGAAACTGATGTCCGTGTGCCAGGGGGGACTTATATGGCTCCACTGACATCATGGCTGGAGTCGACATCATCACGGAGCAGTACAGCACCGCCCCCCTGTGCGCAGAGATACTACTCAAAACTTTCTTGATCCAGTATGATGCCTGTGGAGAATTCAAAGTTAAGGAATCTGCAGCTAGATTGTGTCTTTACCAGGTAATCTGTTATTGAAAGTAACTTGTTGATCAGGGAAATGGGTGGGAGTTCACCACAGAGTTAAGCGGAGAAAGTTGGCTGTTCCACTTCAGTAGGACTTGCTCTGGAGGTACAAAGGTGGTTTCACCCTCTTCTGTAGCCCTGTTGTGACTAGGTCTGAATCCCCTCAGGCCTCTCTTCAAGTCAATAGTGCTTCCGCTTCTGGTTGAATGCGAGGCATACAGTGTCAAGGAATTTTTGTGCAAGGCTCTTTGATTATTATGCAAGTGTGTGCAAGGGTATTTTCATGCTATTCCCCTCAAACTTACATCATATACACAAGATGTATTTTTTTCAGAATAAACACTAGAATGATATGTAGCCATTCACAGTTTTTTCTATGAGAGACAGAGAGATTGGGACTTGACATTCCAGCTAAAAAAGCAGCAGTTAGCCATCCAGTGCTTTCTGAAGCTGTTTATCTCCTAACATTTTTCCAAGGCTACTGGAATTCTGCGATTGTGTGGCTGCTGCATTTTTCGCATAGTTATGTATTAGCCGCATTTGCCGCATACTCACATCTGCTACATAATCTGCAGATATTAACAAAAAAAATGTTTCTCGCTCAACCGGTTAAAAAGTTACTCAAAAACACAGCAACACATGTTGCCGCGCAGTGGAAGGCTCTTCACAAAGGTTGACTGGTCATCTTTCTGTTGCTTATTGCTATATTGGGTGTTAAACTGCTGCTAATGAGGTACAACCTATGTCAAGGCAAGTTAGCAAGTGTGAAAATGAGAAAATAATGAAGTAATGCTACCACAAAATGTGTGCTGCATTACGCCGCACAATTTGCCTTAATTTTAGTCGACCTTGCCACATAATTTGGCCCTACCCTGCTGCATAATTCCAGTGGCCGTGCCTATTTCTCAGTAGAGACAAAACTTAGCCTTGCTTTGCAGACAAGCCTTCAAATTGGGCAAACATAAATGAAGTACAAGTGCCAACATGTGTTGATTCTTATGAAATACCGACCCTTCGTATGGCAATTCTTTGATGCCTTAAAATTAGGTATCTGGGAATTTAAAAAATAGACCGTGTATAATATGGTGCCCATTTTCATCCTACTTACACTTTGTGCTTATTCTGCTGTTACAATTTACTGATTTCTGCAATTATCTTGTTGCACTTATCCTGCACTAAATCAAGCTTAGAATAAAGCCTTTAAGAATAACAGTGTGGCTTTCTTCTGTGCACACACTTGTGGCAAAGCAATGTCACAACTTCCTACAACAATTAATAGGTATGCTTGACGTCTCTGGTATCGTGACATGCCCTAGTACGTGTTATCTCCAGGTAACATGGGCGAGATGTGTGGGTTATAAGTTGTCTGTTCCTTCTGCCCAGAATTGGTAAGTTGGTTCCTGTCTGCCCTTGCCTATGAGCCATGAGGGATCTATCAGGTCGTATTTACATAATCTTTGTAAAAGCGTGACATGTTATTCAGCTTATCGGCTGAATATCTTCAGGGGCAATGCACAAGTACTCAACAATTAATATTAATACAAAAATGTCTGGTGTCCACCCCTGGTTCAGATAGGAACTACCAATTCTGCTTAAGGGTTCATTAGGTGTTTAACTAGTAAAATGATTTCCCCATAACATGTGGCAGATGGGACTATGGATGTAAAGAATAATGTTAGAAAGTCCTTTAGCTGATCTATTAATAACACAAGGGTGTCCTGCTGCCTGTGGTGAACTCAGTGTTAGTGCTACAAAGTCTAGCTTATCTTTCTGACATTTTTAATTCATAAGTAGAATTTTCACCAGTTGAGACAGAATATATAAGATCTCCATACGATATCTGGAACATAATTTTTTGTTCAATTGGGAAATTACCACATGTAGCAGACCAAAATTAGTGGCTACATTTACACTTCGGAGACAGTGTTTTTGCAGATGGCAGGTACTAATGTTGGACAGCAAAACACACAAGATGATGGACGGAATGTTGCTCATTGGCAAAACATTCACCCCCAGTCACAGATCTGGGTTTAATCTATCGTTATTTTGCTCACCACGCCACCCCAGTTCAGACATGGCCATATGCAAATCAGTCTTGACCCTGTGCCTCATGAGAACAGTCCAGCCCGAACTGCCAAGCCATGTCTTCCCTGGACCGGAATCAAGCATCATAGGACCGGTTTCGGGGTTTCACCCCTCTTCAGCCAGGATAGCTTGACTCCAGTAGCGTAGTGACCACGGGACCCACGTCTGGGCATACCCTTCCCACATAGGGCGAACAGCAAAAAACACAAGATGATGGACGTAATGTTTCACATTGGCAAAACATTTACCCCGAGTCACAGATCTGGGTTTAATCCATCGTTATCTTGCACACTACGCCACCCCAGTTTAGACATGGTCATATGCAAATCAGTCTTGACCCTGTGCCTCATGGGAACAGTCCAGCCCGAACTGCCAAGCAATGTCTTCCCTGGACCGGAATCAAGCATCCTAGGACCGGTTTCGGGGTGTCACCCCTCTTCAGCCAGGATAGCTTGACTCCAGTGGCGTAGTGAGCACGGGGCCCACGTCTGGGCATACCCTTCCCACATAGGGCGAACAGCAAAACACACAAGATGATGGACGGAATGTTGCACATTGGCAAAACATTCACCCCCAGTCACAGATCTGGGTTTAATCCATCGTTATTTTGCTCACCACGCCACCCCAGTTCAGATGTGGCCATATGCAAATCAGTCTTGACCCTATGCCTCATGGGAACAGTCCAGCCCGAACTGCCAAGCCATGTCTTCCCTGGACCCGAATCAAGCACCCTAGGACCGGTTTCGAGGTTTCACCCCTCTTCAGCCAGGATACCTTGACTCCAGTGGCGTAGTGAGCACGGGACCCACGTCTGGGCATACCCTTCCCACATAGGGCGAGCAGCAAAACACACAAGATGATGGACGGAATGTTGCACATTGGCAAAACATTCACCCCCAGTCACAGATCTGGGATTAATCCATCGTTATTTAGCTCACCACGCCACCCCAGTTCAGACATGGCCATATGCAAATCAGTCTTGACCCTCTGCCTCATTGGAACAGTCCAGCCCGAACTGCCAAGCAATGTCTTCCCTGGACCGGAATCAAGCATCCTAGGACCGGTTTCGGGGTGTCACCCCTCTTCAGCCAGGATAGCTTGACTCCAGTGGCGTAGTGAGCACGGGGCCCACGTCTGGGCATACCCTTCCCACATAGGGCGAACAGCAAAACACACAAGATGATGGACGGAATGTTGCACATTGGCAAAACATTCACCCCCAGTCACAGATCTGGGTTTAATCCATCGTTATTTTGCTCACCACGCCACCCCAGTTCAGATGTGGCCATATGCAAATCAGTCTTGACCCTATGCCTCATGGGAACAGTCCAGCCCGAACTGCCAAGCCATGTCTTCCCTGGACCCGAATCAAGCACCCTAGGACCGGTTTCGAGGTTTCACCCCTCTTCAGCCAGGATACCTTGACTCCAGTGGCGTAGTGAGCACGGGACCCACGTCTGGGCATACCCTTCCCACATAGGGCGAGCAGCAAAACACACAAGATGATGGACGGAATGTTGCACATTGGCAAAACATTCACCCCCAGTCACAGATCTGGGATTAATCCATCGTTATTTAGCTCACCACGCCACCCCAGTTCAGACATGGCCATATGCAAATCAGTCTTGACCCTCTGCCTCATTGGAACAGTCCAGCCCGAACTGCCAAGCCATGTCTTCCCTGGACCGGAATCAGGCATCCTAGGACCGGTTTCGGGGTTTCACCCCTCTTCAGCCAGGATAGCTTGACTCCAGTGGTGTGGTGAGCACGGGACCCACGTATGGCCATACCCTTCCCACATAGGGCGAACAGCAAAACACACAAGATGATGTACGGAATGTTGCACATTGGCAAAACATTCAGCCCCAGTCACAGATCTGGGTTTAATTCATCGTTATTTTGCTCACCACGCCTCCCCAGTTCAGACATGGCCATATGCAAATCAGTCTTGACCCTGTGCCTCTTGGGACTAATGTTGGGGCACAGGTAGTTGCACACGGACCTGTAACACAGTAAGTTTGCAGACTGTAAATGTTGTTACATGAAACGTGTCTACAAAGTGAGATGAATTCCCATTCTGGATTGCTTGTATAACTATTCACATTTTTTTATTCAAAACTTCTACAGTTTAAAACCAACACAATACAATACGTAATTACATTGGTTGGATGCACTACAGTCCCATAGCGGAAACATGCAGCGCTAATGTATACAACAACCAGAGTAGTTATAAGTCATAGATGCTTGATAGTAGTCAGCAGGAGCATATGCTATTTATTATACTTAGACTTGAATGCAGATGAGAATATTTAACCTCATCCCCTTTTGTGTAATATCTGCCAGGTTGTAGCATAGCTTGTGACCGTTCAACACTTAATTACTATCGCATTCTCCCGGCTCTCCAGTTTCCTTTCCTACCAGGTATCGTTGATATAACCCCCAAAATCCTTTGGGTCGAATCTGAGGGGGTAATAACTCATTATAAATTTCTGATTGTGTATTGCAATATACCATATCTTTTACCCAGTCATCTAACGTCAGAGCTGTACCCTTAGCCCAGCACATAGCCATTCTGCGCTTGGTAAGGAGTAAGCCCATTGCTACTAATCGCCTTCTCTCTCTGCTTATTCTTTCGTTATATCCCAGCAGTGCAAATAGTAGTTCTGGAGTAAGCGAGAGACCTGTGATCTCGTTTAGTATGTGAAAAACTGTATCCCAGAATTCTGCGATCTTTTGGAAATACCAGGCTACATGTAAAAACCCAGCCTCACTTTCCCTGCAGCGGCTACATGCAGCTGATTCCCATAGGCCATACCGACATTGTCTCTCTGGTGTATAGTAAACCCTATTGAGGTAGTTGAAGTGGATGAGGCAGTGCCTCCCGTTAAGTGAAAAATGTTTGGTCATCTCACAGCAATAAAGCCAGATGCTGTCATCCAGGACTATGTCCAGTTCTCTCTGCCAGTCCTGTCGAGCCTATATTAAGTATGGTCTCCTGGCTTCTTGCATCAGATTAAAAATAGTGGTCAACAACTTAGCGGGGGTGGTGGAGCGTAAGATGTAAGAAAGCGTTAGCATCTCCATGGGCTCCTGCATATCTTCCCCCCCTAAGAGATCGCGTGGTGCATGCCTGACTCTGTGGTATTTGTATTGTGTTAAGGGGGAAGATTCATATCCTTCTGTCACAATGTCTGCCCACTTGCATGCCACCCCATTTTGAAAGAGGTCTCTCATCTTCGTGATGTCTTATTTCTTTAATGCTTGTACAACTTCCCTATCTTGAACAGTATTCTAAAGGGATCAAAGCAGAGTACATGAGAGCACCTGTCTGTCTATTTAGGAAATCATGCCATGCGCGCACTGTAGAGTTTATAGAGTCTAGTGTGCTGGGTCTCCTGGTAGGGGTATGAAACAGCATCTGAGGGAGAGTGTTGGAATCAGCAGCTACCCTTTCAATGTGTAAGTGTGGAAAAATCTGTGGCCCATGAATCCAGTAGTACGCATGGGAGCTCAGCGCTGTTCCATAATATAGTTCTAGGTCTGGTGCGTTTAGACCACCCATAGAGTAGGGCAATGTAAGAATGTCCCACTTAACTGTAGGTTGCTTCCCGGCCCAAACCAGTTTTATTAATATTATGCGGAGGACTTAAAATATATGTCTTGGGAGAAGCATCAGAATGTTTTGAAACAGGAACAAACATCTAGGAAGCACTATCATTTTCATGAGAGAAATACGACCTATCAGCGAAAGTAGCAGACGAATCCAACGAGCGACATCTTCTTCCAGTTTGGAGATTGCCTTCCCTTAGTTGTCAGAGAGCACTAATTCAGGGTCAGTGTGCACTTCTATACCTAAAGAGCGTACAGGATCAGTCGTCCATTGCAAAGGGAAGTCCAACTCCACTGGTGTCATGGATGGAGTCAGAGGAAAAATAATAGATTTGGCCCAGTTGACCTTTAGGCCTGATATAGCACCAAAGCGCGTGACCTCCGTAAGTACTGTGGTAAGATGTCTACCGGATCTCAGATATATAGTAGCATATTGTTAGCATATGCAGAAATAAGACGATATCCAGGAAAACGCAGTCCTCTGTGCCCGCGGTATTCTCTCCGTGCACATGGCAATGGCTCCACCACAATGACATATAGCAGAGGCGACAGCGGGCAACCCTGCCAAGTACCTCTCGAAATTGTAATAGGAGGCGTGACAGTGTTGCCTACCCTGATTCTGGCGACCAGAGTATTATTTAGAACAGCTGCGAGTCTGAGAAAGACTTCACCCACTCCGATACGCCGAAGTACAGCTTTCATAAATGACCACTCCACTGAGTCAAACACCTTCTCTGGGTCTAGGAAAACAGCAGCACCTTTGACCTCGGGGTTAATATATTGTATGGTTCCAAATACAGTTCTAAGAATATATGTTAAGCTATGCCCGGGACAAAGAAGGCCTGCTCTGGACCCACCAGCAACGGGACCAACGGGGCTAGACAGTTAGCTAATATTTTGGCGAAGAGTTTTGTGTCCACATTCAGTAGTTATAAGGGTCTATAGAGAGATCATTCATTTGGAGGCTTCCCTGGTTTGGGTAGAGTAACTATCAGAGCTTCTCTCATTGTGGGGGGCATCACATCAGCTTCAACCATCTCTTCGTACAGGGTGACTTAATGTGGTATGAGCAACTCCTTAAATGCTTTGTAGAAGGTCACCATAAGACCATCTGAGACAGGGGCGCCACCATTATGCATTGTTCTGAGTGCGCTGTGAATCTCATTGGGATCAAGAGGAGCCACAAGGTGCTCTCTGTGTGAGTTGGTGAGCCATGACATTTGGAAATGCTCCTAGTAGTCTTTCGTGGCATCTTCATTTGGGACCATACGGGAGTTATACAATTTTGTGTAATATCTGCTAAATCTATCAACAATCAGTGATGTCTCGTGTAACAAGCTGACATTCTCCCTCCGTATCTCTACTACCATGATAGTCTCCCTTTTGTAGCGTTACAGTGCAGCCAGAACCGCGCCGGGCCGTTCACCCTCGCCATACGTTCTAGCTATAGCTTATTTGCCCAAATGTTTCACTTCACTATATGCGACCTGATATTTCTCTAGCGCTTTTTTAATGTCCTCAAGCAATTGTGCGTTACCCCCCTGTTGATGAGCCCGTTCCAGGTGATCCAGCCTACTCTCCAGGGACGACAGTCTGCCTCTCAGAGAGCGGAGTACTCCTGCATGTTTTGAAATGACGACCCTTCTAATAAACACCTTGAACGTCGCCCAAACTGTGAAAAAGTGGGCTTCTGAGCCAATATTATCCCCGAAAAACTCTTCAATTGAGGAGGCTAGCTCTGCCTTAAAAACTGGGTCTAGTACGGAGAATGGAGGAAACCTCCATGTAAAGGTTGCGGTCTTCTTGGGAGGTAGTTCAATGTCCAAAAGCACAGGAGAATGATCTGAGTACGTTTGGGGGAGCAGTTCACAAGCGACCACTCGGGGAAAAAGCGACCTGGAGAACAACCAGTATTCAGTTCTGGTGTGAACGTCGTAAGGAGCGGAGTAGTGAGTGAACCCTGCAGTGTTAGGGGAGCGCTTGCACCATACATCTAGTAAACCTAGTTGCTCAATGATGTCCACTATTGCCCTAGCAGCAGCAGAAGGTCATTGAGAAGGGCCCCTGGAGTGGTCCCAGGGCGGTTGAGGACACAATTGAAATCACCTCCCTAGATTTGTGGAATGTCAGTCCCTTTACGCAGCAGGAGGCTAGTGTCTGGTAAAAAAGTGAGTTGTGGTTTGGGCCATGAATGTTGATCAGATTGACATTCAGCCCTTTTTTATGGCACCTGGACATAGCAAATCTACCATTCGGGTCTGTATCTAATTCTTGCATAGCTAATTAATTAGAGGCTGTTTATCCTCATACAACGTCAAAAGATAAACAGAATAATGACTGTGTCTTCCCTTGATAAGGGTGATACTCACAGAAGAATGTGCTACCTGAGGAACCATATTGTCTAGCATGTACACCATTACAAATGATACACCGTATATTGCGATTTGTCCAGATGTTTGTAAAAACAATACAAAACAAACATAGGGACAGACAGCTGGTTGATTTGAGTATAAAATTAACAAGTCAATGATGCAATTTCTTCAACAGTTAATAGTAAAGCAGCATTGTTAGCCAAATATTTCCTTGTTGCCACCTGATCGCAAACAACAACTACCAACAAATATTTTTTGTGTGTGTGTGTGTATTTTTTTGTTTTGCTAATAACTTTGGTGCTGTATGACGAATCTTCCTGAAAGTTTCCAAAACAAGTGCCCTACTTTGTCTAGTTCTGCATATCAAGTTTCAGGGTGATCCGTCTAGAGGGGGCCAAGAAAAAAGGGGGAGGCCTAAACGTTTTTTCCCATGCAATGTCAATGGGGAGTCAACAATTTTTAGACACAGCTAGAGGCCAAACCGCTGAAATATTTACACAATATTTGGCTGAAAGCTAGTTCTTGGTCCAGAAAGAGCCCATTTTGTAATTTGGTGTAAATCTGTTCAGTAGTTTTGGAGCTATTAAAGAAATAAAGCTTTGTATATCTAGGGATGCAGATCTCCCGTGGCCACATGGGTATCCGCAGATCAAATATATATTACTTTACATAAAAAAAAAAATACCTTTGACCTCGAGGTTAATATATTGTATGGTTCCAAATACAGTTCTAAGAATATATGTTAAGCTACACCGGGACACAGAATATAAATATAGTCAAGACGCTCCTAGATGATTTGAATCTGAATACCTATGCTTCATTAGACAATGAAGATCCTTATGTTGCTGCAGATAACTAGGAGGAGATGTTTTGTTTTCATCATTGCGGACATCATTACATTCATCAATCAACACGCCACTATTATTTGTTGACCCAATGGGCCGACACCTCAAGAGATTTGTGCATTTGGACATTAATCTGATTTTTTTATTTGCGAGATTCTGAATTATTGCCATTCTCCTGTATTGTATCTTTTATAGATTCACATGCTTGCATCTTCCCCACCGTCATGGTGGGAGTCCCACTGTAACAGTAAAATAGCAGTAATAAAAATGTAACATTCAAAGTCCCATAAGAATTCGCTAGCTTTTATCACCTATTACCATTTTTATAAAACTCTAGCCAATTAGAGCATAGACCATAGACCTTCCCCTGCAGAGACACCATACCTTAGATTTTTTACTGCATGTCGTGTGTTATGGATTCTCCCTGAGATCTGCTAAGTCACAGTGTTTCTACTGTTGCCCTTTTGAACTCCGGCTAGCTGATCATCTCTTCACTTCATATTTCTTCTGAGTTACAGGTCAGTAGTGTGAGTACCTATTTTCCTTCATAATGTCAGAGTCTACAAAAGGTTTGTTAAGGCCATGTAAGACTTGTGAAAAGTCTAGTCTTTATTCTGAGGACCCACATACGGAGTGTCTTTACTGTCTGTATCCAGACCACTAGCCCAGAGAATGCAAGTAATGTCATACTTTCCCCTCAAAGCTCTCAAGGACCGTGAGGGTCGGCTGCTTCTCTGGCTACAAAGGAAAAAAGCAAAAAAAGACTCTGACACTGAGGCTGAGGAGAAGCCCCATACCGCCTCCAGCAAGAGAAAAGAAGAAGGGTCTTCCTCATTGCTTAAGGAACCTAAAAAAATCCAGATCTCAGAGTAATGATTGGGGAGGAAAAAAGAGCCAAGTAAGTCCAGCCCTGTCTCTCTTCTTCTCACTAAAGGATGGGTTTTGCTCCTCTGTCGACGCCTCTTACTCCTTCTACCACCTACTCGTCTTCTGGATTTTCAGAAGTCTGAAGATGATGGGCCTTATGGTTCTGCTTACAGTCCTTCACAACTCAGGGTTAAGTGCAAGGAGAGACAATGGTCTACTTATTTGGAGGGGGACTATTCTTTCTCAGTTAGGGGGCGTCCCAGTTCTCAACGTTTGGACGCACTCCAGGAGCACTATCCTTATGAGGACAGGAAGAACAAGCTCAAGAACCCTCCATAAAAATCCCCATTTCATTGGTAACTGATCTTCGGTTAATGCTGAACAATTATTATAAGAGATTTCCTGAAGCAAATTCTGCTCCACAGCTGCCTCCCATTCAGGATGCCCCCACTCCTTGATAGCTGGCTGTACCCACGTTGCAAAAGAGCAAGATCGTTCCACCACCTGTGGAAATTCCTGTGCAAAGTCAGGATGACGATGACCAGCAGCTAGAGGAGGGGGAACAGCAGTTGGAACAGGATGTCCATGTTGAGTAGGACGACTATGTGGCCCCTACTCAAACTTCTCCTACTACGCCACCAGCCGACTCTCAGCCTGCAGATATCGGTGGGTTCCACGATCTTCTGGAACGCGCTTCTAGGTGCTTTGACCTTCTTACACCTGTCAAGCAGACAGAGTGCTTTGTGTACGATTTTAAGCCTACATTGCAGCGCTCCTCTCGATCCATTCCCATTGTAGAATTGTTATGGCAAGAAGCCCTGAAATTGATGAAGACGCCAGTTCCATTCCTGCAGTGGTGCTGGAATTGGACAAACAATACAGGGCGCCCAAGGACTCTCCCGTGTGCCTGATTGGGCACCCCTGACCTGATTCAGTCATTATGCAGGCAGCTTAAAGGAGGTCGAAGAAGCCTTCCTCTCCGTGTGCTGCTCCACCTGACAAGGAAGGGCGACGATTGGACAACATCGGCAAAAGGTTCTCCGCTTTGGAGGCTACTGCCATCAGAGCCTCCAATGCCATGGCTATCCTCGGAAGGTATGACCACCAGATGTGGTCCGACTTCTCAGCCTTGCTGGATTTCCTTCCTGAGGATAAGAAGAAAGAAGCAAAGGAGGTGCTTTCGTAAAAATCCAGTATTTCAGAATGAGAGAGAGCCTCTTCCGAAATAATTGTTGTGGCTCTGGACATTTCTTCAACGACCTTCAGACAGATGGCAGGAGCATCAGTATTGAGACGGCAAGGGTGGCTAAAAGCTACTACGTTCCGTTCGGAGTTCAGGCCAAGGTTTTAGACATGCCGTTCGATGGCGAATATGTCTTTGGTAAACATGTGGATTAAGCGCTGCAGTCGATCAAATCGGATACTGAGACGGCCTAGTCTTTGGTTAATCTGTAGTAGAAAAGGTTTGTTTCCTTCCGGGGCAGAGCAAGAGGTCAATATCGCTCTCGCCCCCAGCTTCAGCAGCGTTTCCAGCCATATTATCAACAGGGCTTTCATGCTCAGTACTCTTCGCAGCCCTTTTGGCAAGCCTCAACACCAGCCTACTCTAGAGCAGCAGCACGTCGACGCCCACCCTCAGGGGAAAGGGCTCACGACTCTAAAAAGAGACAATGAGGATCCGCAGGCCCCTGCTACCATAGTCCCACTTCAGTACAGCCCGCTTGCTCCAAATTCTTCAGCACAATCTGAGGTTCTGTTCTCACTTCTTCTTTTCTTTTAGTTTTAAATGAGAACTTTATTGAAAACAGGTGTCAATATACAATGTAGATGATTGATCATCAAACAACATGTCATAAATAAATTCCTGAAGAACAAACTCGGGTTTTGGCTAAATGGCAGCAAGGCCAAGCCTCATATTATCCAAAAAACAAGAACGGTGCCAATGCTGCACTTAACTCTAATAGGGATTGGACCATGAACTGAATAAAACAGTTTCACTAGCAACCACTTTTTCCGTTGGGTTTAATCCAAAATATTTTCATACGATACATTTATCTTTTTTCTATTAACAAAACATGATTTCAATATGATAATTTTAACATATCGAAAGAGAGGAAAAAACAATACAACATTAATATCCACATTTATATATACTGATTTTTGCGACACCACCACTTACATACAACAATCACTCATACATACTCATCAAACCCACTCATCAAACGTGCTCCGTAGACATTGTTTATGACAGAGAAAATAATTAAATTCAGTGAATGGACATAGGGCCATCAACAAGCATAAATTGACGCAGTTATGATACACTATATTCTATTGTTTATAAATGATTGGCCAGAAGCGTAAAAGGTCTCCGCGTTTCGAATCCCTTCACATGTGGGGATTCTCATCAGGACCAACACTTGCTGAAACGAAACAAAAACAAAACTATGTTTTACTAAATGACCCAAAACAATTGAAGGCCAACCGCACACATTATTCTAGCGTCTTACCTGCGACTGAATGTATGCAAAGGAGACTTCCAAAATTATTTCTAGAACCGTCAGATGACCTGAAAAAAGTGAAAACCAACAGAATTGTCACCTCAATAAAAAACCTTTTTGGTGAATGAGCCAGCTAAGAGGTTAGTTTCAGTCTTACTTGTCAAGCTTTTGTGGTGTCGAAATATTGGTTTACTCCTATGGCGTCAGAGTCTGAAAAGTCTTGAAGCTGCTGTGTTACTAGTCCAGCAATCACCGAGCCTTTGGTGCAAGGTTTGACCTTTATAGTTATTTATTTAGACTCTAATGGAACAGAAGATGTCAAAAGCAATTAGTTAGTGGTCCTCCTTGGCAGGTATGGCGTTCTAACTATTATCGGGACTGCGCGTGACTAGAGATCTTACCTCGAGAAGATCGTGAAAAATCATCATAACTCCTCATTCCGGGCGTGCGGCGCCATTATGGTTGGAATAGAATTCAGGTTTGTCTGGCAGCTATTTGAATGCGAGCGCGACAATATTGAGTTGACAGATTTAAATGCTTTAGTGGAAATGAGGACAGGAATGTTGGAAATGGTATATAAAACTATGGGAGATAGCATCATCTTGATAGTATCTAGGCGTCCCCACCAAGATAAATAAAGGGGATGCCATTTAGTTGTAAGCTCTGAAATGTTTTTAATACAATTGCTCATGCATAAAGTTACCGTGCCCTTAATTGTTGGCGTAAAATTTAAACCCAAATTTTTGATGTAAGATGGCTTCCAGGTAAAGTCAGTTGAAGCAAAATCAGCCTTAAAAGTAAATTTAGTCAAGTGTAAGATTTCACATTTATCGTTATTTAGTGTGTATCCAGAAATTAGTGAAAAGGACTGGACTTCCTTTAACCCCTTCGCCGCGGCAGGAATTCCGCCACGGTGCTGGGGGGGGGGAGGTTTGGGGGCAGCGCGGTGGCGCTGTGCTCGTGACGGAACCACTCCGTCACGAGCCACGGTTGAGCTGTGCTCATGACGGAGTGGTTCCGTCACGTCTCCGCCCACTGCGCTGATCGCCTGCACAGGCGGGGAATTAGCGCCGCGTGGGCGGAGCGGCCGCCAACGGCCACAGCATGACGGAACCACTCTGTCATGAGCACAGCGCAACCGTGGCTCATGACGGAGTGGTTCCGTCATGAGCGGGGAAGGGGTTAAGAAGGCACGGATCGATTCGTTGGGGTTTGAAATGAAGAGCATACGCTGCAAGTTTAACATTGGTAGTGGGAGTCTGAAAACCTTTTATTTGTGCGTTTTGACGAATTTTTGAGAGAAAGGGTTCAAGGGCCAAATTGAAAAGAAAGGGAGATAGGGAACATCCCTGACGCACCCCTCTACCAAGGTCAAAGAATGGTGATATTAGACCATTAGCGCACACAGCAGCGTGAGGGTTAGAGTATAACAGTGATATTAGGGAAATGAAGTTTGGACCAAAACCAAACCATTGGAGGGTATAAAATAAGTATTGCCATTCCACTCTATCAAATGCTTTTTCAGCATCTAGGGCTATAACTGCGAGAGAATGGTTAAAATGTGAGGCTTCAGATATGATGTTAAAAAAGAGTCTTGTGTTATCTTGTATGACTCATCCCTTCACTAAACCGGATTGTTCCTTGCCTATGACCTTTGGAAGTTAAGGGTCTAAGCGTAGAGCTAGTGCTTTGGAGAAAATCTTATAATCTATATAAACCAGCGAGATGGGCCTAAAGTTCTTGCAATACTTTGGGTCCTTTCCCTCTTTAGGTATTAAACAAACATGAGCATCGGAGAAAGAGCCACCAATTTTTTTAAAGAGTAAAAGGAATCAATTAGAAGATGGAGTTTAGGCATCAATAAATTGGAAAAATGGAGAAAGAATTCCACGGTGAAGCCATCTGATCCGGGAGCCTTATCTTTTTTGAGGTGCTTGAGTGCATCGAAGAGTTCTTGTTGTGTTACCTCAGTTTCCAGAAATGATAGATCAGCAGAGAGCCATTGTGGTTTTTGTATAGTTGAGAAAAAGTGTGATAGCACAGGATCTGTAGGATGTGTTTCGGAGGAATACAATTTTTTGTAGAATGAAGCAAATTCATTTAAAATTTCCACATCTTTGAATTTTAAAGCAGAACTATCATCGTAAATAGAATCAATATTCAATTTGTTGTGCTTAGTTTTTAAATAGTTAGCCAAAAGTTTTCCTGCTTTATTTCTACCTCCATAAAATTTAGCGCTAGATTTCAATAAAAATAACGAGGCATTATCCGTTGATTCTTTGTTAAACTGTAACTTTGCTTGTATAAGGGCATTAAGAACATCTTTTGAATTAGATGTATAAAAAGAATGCTCCAGTCTCTTAATGTCTTGAAGTAATGAAAGTGTACGGTTGCGAGCAATATTACGTTTCTTTGCCACATAAGTTATAATAAAATCTCTTGCAGAGGCTTTGAAAGCATCCCAAATAGTTGAAAATGGTAGAGATTCAGTTTGGTTTATGAGGAACTAATCAACAAAAAAAGCATCTTCTTGGAGCATTAATTTTGGGTAAAAAGTCTAAATCCATTAAAATAGGAGCGTGGTCAGATAACAAAATAGGTCCTATTTCTGCGCACATAAGCGCCTGCGAAATGTTATGCGACACAAAAAAATAGTCAAGTCTTGATTGAGAATGATGCATCGGGGAATAGAAGGTGTATTCTCGTGCGGTCAGATTGCATAATCGCCAAGCATCGAGAAGTTTGTGCTGTGTAATCATGTGGATAAAAGATTTGTGTGCCTTATTTGGGAGAAATGGAACTTTAGAGTTTCGATCTGTGAAAGGATCGAAAACCTGGTTGCAATCTCCTGCCAGAATTAAATTATCGTCCATGTGTAAAGTTATCTTCTTAGCTACTGAGAGCCAAAAAGAAGAGTCCCCGGCAGTCGGGGCGTAAACATTAAAAAAGAGACTGGAACATCCTTCAGCATCATCTTAACGTTAAGCCAGCGGCCATCTGCATCAGATTCTTGTGAAATGAATTTAAAGGGAAGAGACTTACGACACAGTATCATAACTCCATTGCGTTTGCCATCGCCACTTGAATGAAATATTTCTCCCACCCAACCTTTTTTTAATTTTAAGGACACATTTTCTATGAGATGAGTCTCTTACGAATAATGCATGATAAGAGCTGTACAAACTTAAAAAACTCAGTTTTTAAACTATTAGAGATAATAGTGAGGATAACAAAAATTCAAACAACAAATTAGAAAAAAAAGAGAAAGCAGCGTCACGCTTCAAACATTAACCGATGAGGAAGGGCCAGAAGATTCCATGGCAGATGGTTTGCATGAGTTTATGAAACTTTGCAGGTGCAGCGGGTCTTCATATGTAGTTGTTCTGTTGTTATAAGTAACCTTGAATAAACAAGGGTGAAAAATACCATATCTGGCTCCTAATGAGCGAAGATCAGCTCTCATATTTAGAAAGGCTTTACGGCGGTTGGCAGTAGCCTTGGCATAATCCTGAGCAAAAAACAAGGAGGATCCCGACCAAATAATCTTTGGAGAAGATCTAACCGCCGCCAATACCTTCAACAAATCAGTATATTCTAAGAAATACAAGATAACTCCTCTTGGTCTTTGTGAAGGTGAGGCGTGAGAAGGTACACGACCTAGCCGGTGCGCTCGTTGAATGTTTAGTACTGTACCCTCCGGCATGTGGAGGAGTTTTGGAAGAAAGGATTGAAAGAAAGTAAGGGAGTCAGATCCCTCAAGTCCTTCTTCCAGTCCGTAAATGCGTAGATTATTCCTCCTATTGCGATTTTCCAAGTCCTCAACCTGTTTTTGGAGCACAGAGACTTGAGACTGAAGATAGGAGACCTTAACACAAGTTTCTTGAAAAGAAATAACACTTTGCTCAACTTAAGAGACCCTTGTTTCAATTTGAGACCAATTGTCTGTCAGGACTTGTAACTTAGTATTAGTCTCTTCCATAAAGGGACGGAGAGCTCTAATTTCCTCCAATAATAACTCCATGGACACTGGTGATGTTGACTTAGGAGGCGAAGAGGGATCTTTTTTCAGTCTCTTGGTGTTAGATTTCCCCAAAGCAGCCTGAGAGGGCTCCATTATTGCATCGAAGTTTTGAGAAGCTGGTGTTAAAGGATCTTCTAATTTGGAGAATTCGGAAAAGATCTTGGAGTTTTTCACAAAAATGCGTTTTGGTTTAGAAGATGGATGGTATGGCGCCTTTGTTCTGCCCATAAATCTCACACCGCGCACTCTTCCTTGACGCGAATTAGGTGAGAGTATGACGTCGAGCAATGAGGATCACACACAAGAGGAGATGTTTTGATGAAGAGACACAATGTAACTGTATAAAAGTAGACCTGCAAAGTGAAAACACAAAAGTCTCTTTTATTAAGGAAAGTTATTCACAAAACATGCGTACCTCCATTAAAATCTTGACGGAGGAGGACAAAAAAGTGCACGATGATAATCTAATGATGAGTCCAAAATGGCCGCTATAAAACTTCCTCACCAATGCTTAGGCAAAAATCAAACACTGAAATACAGCAAAGGAGCAATAAATTCCAGCTTGGAAGAACTGAAAATCGCAGGTAAAAAATTCCAAATCCGTGATGAGTGGAGAATGTAGTAGGCAGATGTTATGCCACGCAGTATCATTGTGCCGTGAACTGATGAAAAATGCAAGGGTGCACCATGCTCCTAAAATGGCTGCCAATAATATTATTACAATGGGAAAACTAAGGATGGGTTTATTCAGTGAAACCCAGCGCTGCCGTTGCTGCAACAAAGAGAGGCATTTGACAGTTCAAAGTCATTGAGCGTGTGGTGGGTCAGCGCAAACATGAAGGGCTTGGTTGTAGGTTCTTTGTAGAGAAATGCAGAATTCAAAATGGCGGCCGTCATTAAAACGGGATCGCGTAACACTCACTGCGGCATTAAAGTTTTTAGTTTTCCTCAAAAAAGCTTATTGAGCCCTGCAGAGCATTCCCGACAGCTTCCGACGTCCGCTCATACCTCTGGCACAGGAGAAGATTGTTCGCAAAACGACGCGGAGCCTAACTCGTTCGACGCCATATCCCTCGGGCACCAAGCCACGCCCCCCTGTTCTCACTTCTTCTTGATAAAGAAAAAGACGGGGAAATGGAGGCAGATAATGGATATCAGGTCATTGAACAAGTTCATCACATCTCAACCTTTCAGAATGTTGTAGCTCCAGGAAATTCTGCTTCTCATTGATGTGGGGGACTATATGTCTTCTCTGGATCTTCTAGATGCATATTTTCATGTTCCCTTTCACCAAAAACATTCTTGTTTTCTCAGGTTCAAAGTGGCAGGGTGCCATTATCAATTCAGATACTGCCCTTCAGGTCTTCACCAAGTGCTTGGCTCCAGTGACGGCTTTTCTACGATGAGCAGGTCAACAGGTTTTCCCTTATCTGGACAACTGGTTAGTCAATGCCCGATCGCTCCAGGCTACCAGACGAACCACAGACGCCTGTGTTCGGCTCTTTTGCTCCTTAGGGCTCAGAATCAACCGGGAACATTCCTCTCTGGCTCCCTCCAGGTCGATAGTATTTCTAGGAGCAACTTTGGACACTACGCTCTCAAAAGCATTTCCCACAAAAGACAAGATATTACGACTGCAAAAGACTATGCAGGGTCTGTCTGCAAAAATGTGCATTTCAGTAAGGACATGCAAGCCAATGTTAGGGATGATGTCATGCTGTATCCTGCTAATTCTGCGATGTCGCCTAAGGATGAGACCTCACCAGGAGGAGCTCAAGGCTCAATGGATTCAATCTCGAGGCTCATTCGAGGACATCATTTCAATCACACCGGTGATGGTTTCAGCAGTGTCCTGGTGGATGGTCAGAGACAATCTTTCTCAAGGTCTCTTTCCTCACGACAAAGATAAAGTTGGTTTTGAGGTCGGATGCTTCCTTGGATGGTTGGGGTGCCCACCTGCAAGAATTGCAGATCCACAGAAGGTGGTCGGCCCAGGAAGCACAGTGTCACATAAACCTCTTGAAACTGAAAGCGTTTTTTCTGGGCCTCCAAGCACTCCTGCCAAGAATCAGGAAGTAATCGATCCTGATTTGCATGGACAACACCACCACCATGTTCTATCTGCTGAAGCAAGGTAGCACAAGATCTAAGGCCCTCTCAATACTGGCTCAGCAGATCTGGGAATGGGTGATAGTCCACGGAATATCGATACAGGCTCCGCATTTGCCAGTAGTCCAAAACGATTGGGCCGATTCCCTCAAAAGGGACACAAAGCAGTGTCACGAGTGAGAGATAAACAAAGAGCAGCTGCACAGGGTTTTTCGCTTCTGGGGGTTTCCAACCCTTGATCTGTTCGCTATGTCACTCAACAAAATATGGGATTCTACGCCAGCAGATTTCCTCAAACACGCTCTCTAGAAAATGCCTTGCACTTCTCTTGGGAAGGAACGTTTGCGTACGCATTCACTCTGTTTCCTCTCATTCCAAAGGTTCTGCAAAAAATCAAAGGAGAGCCTTGCCGTGTCATTCTAATCACCCCGGCGTGGGCACCACAGTACTGGTTCACAGAGCTGTATCACCTATCAAGATTCTCTCCAATTCTGTTACAGCCAAAAGAAAAAATCTTCTCTCCATAAACCAGAGCCAAGTGGTTCATCCTCAAATATGCACACTACAATTTTCGGCTTGGCTCCTCATCACACAGATTTCGGACAATTAGCAATTTCTGAGGAATGTCAGGCAATACTACAGAAAGCCCAAGCTCTTTCTATAATCAAATGCTACTCGGCCAAGTGGAAATGATTCTGTATATGGTGTACCGCGCACTCTTGCGATCCTCTCTCATCGCCGCCTTAGGACATTTTGCACTATCTCTTGTCGTCTGGCACATGCGTCTATCAAAGTGCACTTAGCGGCAATCTCCAGATACAGACAAAGTTCTGGTTCTTTGTCCTTGTGTTCTAACAGACTGATAAAAGAGTTCATGAGAGGACTTTTCAGGGTCTACCCTCCAGTAAGACCGCCTCCAGTGCTGTCGCAATTAAATACTGCCTGTCCCAGCTTATGAAATCACTGTTTGAGCCTATTCACAAGTGCAACTTAAAATACCTCTCTTGGAAGGTGGCCTTCCTTTTTGCCATCACGTCAGCTAGATGCATTAGTGAAATTCAAGCCTTCACAACAATGGAGCCCTACCTGCAGTTCTTTCCAGATAAAGTGATTCTTCATACCAATCCATATTTTATTCCCAAGGTATCTTCTGCATTTCATCTAAAGGAGCCATTGGCTTTGCCCTCCTTCTTTTCAACACCTTTTTCGCCAGTTCCATTCTCTGGACATTAAACGATGTTTAAAATTCTACTTGCAAAGGACTCATCCTTTCTGAAAATCTACTCTGTTACTCATTGCCTTCTCTGCCCCTAGGAAGGGTCAGGCATTGACGCGGGCGTCTATCGCTCGCTGGGTCTTATCGGCTATCCGCTTTTGTCATGAGAGGGCTGGCCGCCCTCTGCTTTCCAAGGTCATAGTGCACTCAACACCCAAGGTGGCAGCCTTCTCTGGCCTTTTCGTAGGAGTGTCTTTGCCTGATATCTGCAGGGCGGCGATATGGGCGAACGTCCATACCTGCACAAAACATTACTGCCTAGATGCCTAGCAGAAGACGGATGTAGCAGTTGGTCAAGCTGCTCTGTAATAATATATTTTCAAATATCTTTCCATTTTATGTTTTAATATATGTATACATTGTTATGAGCTCATGTTATATGCTCTTTATGATTATCATTCGTGTTTTAGTTTCTGGGTCGCATGGTGTGATAGTTTACCTTACCCGCCGCCTCTGACCCCTTTGGTACTGCTTGTTATTCTGATTCAAGCATGTGAATCTGTAAAAGAAACAATACTGGAGAACCACAGTGTACAGGTAAGTAACTTGTTTGTTAGCATTGGCTACACAGTAAACAGCCACGTATTCTCCTAAATATGTTTTTTAGGATAAGGATACCTATGTGGTCATGATACTATTTCTGGGAAAGGTGCTTGGGCCCTGAATCATGATAAATTAAGGCATATGACACATTTTTTCCTACTTGTCTATATCCAAGAAATATATGTTTTTAAATGAAACAGTACAGAAAACAACTTGCCTTTGATTTGTCTCACTTGAATTTATGAAAATTTCATTAGCACCACAATTTGTTTATTCACACTTTACAGACTGGAAATAGGGAAGAACTTTATATAATGATGAAACTGATAAATTGAGTAAGAATGGTACATGTACTTTTGCTGTTCACCCTATGTGGGAAGGGTATGCCCAGACGTGGGTCCCGTGCTCACTACGCCACTGGAGTCAAGCTATCCTGGCAGAAGAGGGGTGAAACCCTGAAACTGGTCCTAGGATGCTTGATTCTGGTCCAGGGAAGACATGGCTTGGCAGTTCGGGCTGGACTGTTCCCATGAGGCACAGGGTCAAGACTGATTTGCATATGGCCATGTCTGAACTGGGGTGGCGTGGTGAGCAAAATAACGATGGATTTAACCCAGATCTGTGACTGGGGGTGAATGTTTTGCCAATGTGCAACATTCCGTCCCTCATCTTGTGTGTTTTACATTTACTAACTATCATGTGCTTCAAGTGAAGTTGCGCTGTGCCGATCCTTGCTAACCAGATAGTGCAAAGAATGTTTGTTAAAAACTCTGGTCCATCTGCTGATAGGCTTAATCCTAATCCTACATGGTCACCCATCTCTGTGCCTTCTTATAGTGTTGGAAAGCTCTGTCAAAAGTGCCTCCTACTTCGCTGGATACTTCCATTCCAGTTCCATTGCTTAAGAAATCATGTCTCTTTCCTTATCAGCACATTTTTGTGCATTAACCCTTCATTCGTACACTCATATGACTATCATAGTGCACAACTCGTATAACAGCAGGAACCTGGCCTTGATTGCAAATTACTTGCTGCACCTGTATCTGTTTTTCCTTTTGACCATTCTCTTTCGGACAACAGTAGCAATGTTTTTAGAACTAATATCTCATGTTGTGTCCTGGTTCGAGGCTAAAGCTATCTGCTTACTATGCAAATTACTATGAGATGTTGCAGTGCAACACTGTATCCACCCAAACAATGGCTTCTGATTTTCCTGTTTAGCTGAAGGTTACGTTAAATTTTACAAGCCTTGATAAAGTAAATAAGCTCTTTTCAATATTAACTCAAAAGGAAGTTAGTTTGAATTCAGCTTTGCTGACTTTTAACCTTCAAATAATTTGTGGAGAATTGCTAAATAGAATGTAAAATGGAAATTAAGTGTTAAATTATTTTTTTTAGGGGTACTTTATACTTACATGATGTAGACTTGAATCATTAATTTGCTTAATCGAAGAACTAATGCATGGTTTCCAATAACAGGAAATCCATAATTTAGCATAAATTCATAGTGCACAAGCTGTGTTTCATGAAGGCTTTCCTTTCCTAGTATAAACTTATGAACTCAATAATCTGAAGCCTATGGAAACCTGTCATAAAATTTCTACTTGTACTTTAACAATCAATGATTCCTTTCACGTTTGTAGCTCACTCGACTTGACTTGCAACAAAATTGTTACTTTCTAGAGCACATGCTTGGGAAAGAACTCACAAAGGATGAGAGCATGGACTTGCCTATTTTCTAGATGACACAACCAATCGTATGACTAAAGGACAGTGGTCTTAAGAAAAATCAAAGTAATAGATTACTTAATTCTTCCGGATTTGTATACTTTTTGCTCACTACATCATCTCATCCTACTGAAACGGACCAGTGGGACAGAGTGGTCCGATCAAATTGGTGATGTCAAGGGTTGTATACCAGAAATAGATGAGAGTATATCTACCGAAAGTGCGGACAGGGGCAGTTCTTTTCCTGCCCACCTTCTCAACCCACCTTGCGGTACAGCGACTGATGATTTGGACTTTCAGAAACTAACACGAACTGTGATGAAATACTGCTTTTGCTGCCGGCTGGTATGCTTGCGTAGTGGAATGAAAAATTTCCTAGCTAACGTAATGGAAAGTTTCAATTCTATTAAGGACTCGGAGGCAAGGATTATGCTCTTCTTTCTTCAATTCAATGATCGCAGCCATTCAAAGTTAAACAAATAAAACCACTATTCCCATGAACCATAGGGAATAACAACACAAAACAATAGGTGACCATGGAGAGACAGTCCTCCTCCAATGCATCAATCACAGGGCTCCTGGGAGTATGTAGTCCTCTGTTACTCTCCATTCCCCCTCTTTCGTCGCTCTATGTCAGCCAGTCCCAGATCCTCACGAATCTTGTTTGCCAGAGTCGCCTGTAGAAATAAGGCACATTATAAGCGATTGTAGTGGCTAAGGTTTAACCCTACAGGGGAAAGATAGATAAAGGCATACACCAGGGCTCGTGCCTAAGTCCGACTCTATTTAATATCTATATGTCCCCGTTAGCCGGGATAGCGTAAAAATCGGGCTTTGAAATCATCTCTTATGCTGATGATACTCAGCTCATCTTCCCGGTTGGCTTGGACCCAGTAGCTGAGAAAGCTCGATTTGCCGGAGGAATGCTTGAAATCTCAAATTGGATATCTTGGAATTACCTCCAGTTAAACCCCGGCAAAACCGAGCTAATGCTGATAGGTAAAGCAACTATCAGCTGGTCAGATGACTGGTGGCCGGCCCAATTGGGAGTTGCCCCTACTCCGACTCTTATGTGTTAAAAATCTGGGGCTAAAACTAGATCAGTCTCTATCTATGAGAGACCATATAGCTGCGACAACAAGCTCTTGCTATTACAGCCTGCCTCTGTTAAGTAAAATTCTTCCCTTTCTGCCCACAATCCATCGTAAAACCTTGGTTCAGGCAATGGTCATCAGTTGCCTGGACTATGGCAATGCCCTACTGGGCGGGGTAGGAGAGACCTTGTTAAGTAAACTCCAGGTCATCCAAAATACGGCAGCTAGGATGGTAATGAACCACCCAGCAGGTTCCACATCGGTCCCCTTGTTGCGAGAACTCCACTGGTTATCAGTGAGGAAAAGATCGTTTTTTAAGATCTGCTGTCTCACGTTTTTGGCACTCAGCGGTAGAGGCCCCAGATATCTCCAAAAGAGACTTGTTAAGTATGTTCGTACTAGAAATCTGCGGTCCGGTGCACGGGCTCTTCTACAAGTGCCACGTATCAGGCTATGCCGTTCAGGAGGAAAATCCTTTTCATACTTGGCACCCAGATACTGGAATGAGCTTCCAGACTCTCTTTGCAGAATTTCAGTGTATAGCACTTTTAGGAAACAGCTAAAAGCCTTCCTTTTTTAAACAAAAAAATGCCCTGTTCCTTCCAGTTTTGGGATAACTTTAGCAAAGCGCCGAGATGCCCCTGGGTGAGTCGTGTGCTATAGAAGCTTATCTAACATAACATAACATAACAAAGAAGACACCATAATATACACAATGCTTACTCAAGAAAATTCCAAGAAGCCTGAAAACCAGTTACTTACCCAGTACGAGGGCGGGAAGGTAACAATCAAACTGGTACCCTGGGTGGGATAATCCTCGCCTCCGAGTCCTTAATAGAATTGAAACTTTCTGTTGCGTTAGCTAGGAAATTTTTCATTCTATGTAAGGACCGGAGGCGAGGATTATGCTCGTTTAAAGCTTGCTAACCACCAAGTGTGCCATATCTAGCACCGGAATGAAATAAAACCGTTTAAAGGTGGAGTCCGAAGACCAGTCCGCTGCATTTAGGATGTCTTCCAGACGAGCTCCCAGGGCAAATGCTTTAGAGGCCATGGCCCCTCTAGTAGAATGGGCACCAAAGGTCCGGAGGTTAATCCCAGCCTCCTGCATCACCCACCGCACCCAACGGGCTATCGTGGGGGAGGAGACTGCCTTATGGGGTTTCTTGAGGGCGATGAGCAACTGTCGCTTCCCTGGAGGACGGAATTCCTCTGACATTTCCTCGTAAGCCTTGAGGCAAGACACCACGCAAAGTATAGGTGAATCCGGAAAAGCCGGGTAAAAATAGAAGTTGTCCCGCACTTCGTCCGCCTCCCGACCGTGAAGGTGACCCCGGAGGGGGAGAAGATCCTTCCGGAGATGTCCTGTGCCCGGACATCCAAAACTCGCCTGCACAACTGGGAATAGCGAGGTTCCGGTGGCAGCGAGAGGCGAATGCCCCGGAGGAGGCGACAAACTAGAGGATGCTCGCCCACCGGGGAGCCATCTACCATGGAATAACCAGCAGAGATGGCTGACTGAAAGGTATTAATGGTTCTATAGGCCAATCCGTCCTCTGCCAAGGTGGCCAAAAATTTTAAGATCGAAGTCACATCTGTTGCCACGGATTAAGACCCCGTCGCACATACCAACGAACCCATCGTCTCCAAGTGTACCGGTACCGCTTGGCTGGACTATCGGCCCAGGCCTTAGACATGAACTTCTCAGCTGCTCCCGAAAGGCCTGGGACCGCCCATCGTCCCGGGTAATCTGCCACGCCATCAGGGCAAGGGATCCCTGAGCAATGAGTGGATGAGGAACTCCGTCGGGATTGAGGAGAAGAGTCGGGAAGCGGGGGAGTAGGATTGGAAAATCCCATGAAAGTTCCAGAAGCACTGGAAACCACGCTTGAGATCTCCAAATTGGCGAGATCAGTACCACATCCGCCCTCTGGCGACGCACCTGGGCTGAGACCCTTGTCAGCATGGCGAACGGGGGAAAGGAGTAACCCGCCTCCTCCCTCCAGTTCTGCAGGAATGCATCCGTGCTGGTCGCCAGAGGATCCGGCCTCCAGCTGAAGAACCGGGGAAGCTGGAAATCAAAACGGGAGGCAAAGAGGTCCACCTGAAACGGACCCCAGATGTTCTGGAGGTCCGCGAACACAACCGGGTGGAGTTTCCACAGGCTCACATCCTGTAAATGTCTCGAGTGAAAATCCGCCACCTGGTTGTCTTGACCCAGAAGGTACTCCGCCATCACCGAGACGTGGTGATCCAGGCAGAACTGCCAGAAGTTCGCTGCCAGGTCGGAGAGAGCCCCACGAGCGTGTACCCCCTAGATGGTTGATGTACCGGACCGCCGATATGTTGTCCATCTTGAGGAGAATGCAGGACCAGACTGAATCCTTGGTCCAGCACCTGATTGCGAAGGAACCCGCTAAGAGCTCCAAACAGTTGATGTGGAGCAGCTGCTCCTGCGGAGACCACACACCTCCTGTAGTGAACTCTCCACACCTCGCGCCCCAGCTGGACCTGCTGGCGTCGGACTCGATAACGATATCCGGCACGGAACGAAAGATCGCCCACCCATTCCAGGCTTCCATATTGGCAAGCCACCACTGGAGCTCCTCCCTGGCCTCGGCCGAGAGAGTGACCTTCTGAGAGTAGGAAAGACCCCTGCGAAGGTGGCGGGCCTTGAGGCGCTGGAGGGCCCTGTAATGCAAAGAGCCCGGAAAGATCGCCTGGATGGAGGCCGAGAGAAGACCCACTATCCGGGCAAGTTGACGCAGAGACAGGCGGGATTGAGTAAGGGCTCTCCTGATTTTGTGGCGGATCTTCGTCATTTTCCAAGATGGGAGGCCTAGTGTGGATGCCACAGAGTCGATCATGAACCTCAGGAACACCACCCTCTGAGCAGGAACAAGAGTGGATTTTGCTTCATTGATAATGAAGCCCAAGCTCTGAAGGAGTGTGATCGCCGACTGAAGCTGACGCGATAAGGCCTGGGGACACTGCGCCATGAGCAGGATGTCGTTCAGGTATACAATCAGACGCATACCGGACACCCTCAGGTATTCGATCACCGGCCGAAGAACCTTGTTGAAACACCAAGGCGCGGAGGAAAGACCGAACGGAAGGGTGTTGAACTCGTACACCTTGTCCCGCCAGGGGAACTGCAGAAACCGCCTATGAGAAGGGAAAATGGGTATCGTGAGATAGCCGTCCTTGAGGTCGAGGCGCGCCATCCAATCGTTGGGTCTGAGGAGGTCGCGTAATAGATGTATTCCTTTCATCTTGAAGTGGCGATACACGAGCCACCCATTGAACTCCCGAAGGTTTATGACCGGTCGCTTTGTCCTGTCTGACTTGTCCACCAAGAACAAATTGCAGAGAAAACACCGAGGGTGCGGGAGCGCCTCCACGATCGCTTCCTTGTCGAGCAACGAACAGACCTCTTAATCGACAAGCGCCGAGTCGGCGGTCGAGAAGGAGAGGGGTCGCGGAGGGACCGGTTGCGAGGGCTCCCCCCAGAACTCTATATGAAACCCCTGGACGGTTTGCAACACCCAGGCGTCCCCTGTGACAGCAGTCCAGGCCTGGAAAAAAAGCGCCAGACTGCCCCCCATTTTTAGAAGGGAAGAAGGGAGAACACTCACCGGAAGAATTGGAGGCTCCACCGCCTCGGCCTCCTCTGCTTTTCCCTCGACGTCCTCTGGTCGGATAGAAATTTCCGAATCGTGCCTGGTCCTGGTAGTTGCCGTTACCGGAGCCTTGCCCTCTGCCTTGATTGGGGCGGCCCTACAAGCGGCCCCTGCCTCGTCCGGCCCCCCGGAAAACCCGAGGGCGGAAGACCTTCCGGATGGAGGACTGCGCCCTGTCTAAGGAGGTAAACGTATTTACGAATCTCCCCAACTCTTTGATGAAGGGCTCTCCAAAGAGACCGCCCTGAGGCACGGAGCCCGCCTCCGAGTCAGCCAAGTCCCCGAGTTTGGGGTCCACTTTGATTAACAAGCTCCGATGCCTTTCCGTGGAAAGCGCGCAATTGGCGTTTCCTAAGAAAACCACCACGCGCTCGGCCCAGGCTGAGAGGTTGTCGGGGGAAATCAGGGAGCCCTACAGTTTAGCCTCCTCAGCCATATCTAGTATTTTCATAATGGGGCCCAGGGCGTCGAGGAGCTTGTCCTGACAAGCGCGCCAGGACCTGTCAATACCCCTCTTGGGGTCCTTAACGAACATTTGGAGAAACGTCGCCATACGGGGGTCAATTTCCTGGGTAGCCGCCACCTTCCCCGCCAGGGAAGGTCGGGGCATTCCGCCCTGAGACAGTTCCTGGCTGTGGCCTCTAACGGCCGGTGGATTCTGCTGGCAACGTACTGGGCCACCTTCTCTGAGGGGCCCATTCGGGTGTAGGGCGTCGTCGGGATCTAGCATAACCGCATAAAGATTCTGAGCGTCGGTAGCGGGGTCCGGATGGGCTGGGCGCAATGGACGGGACGGGCCAGCATCATCGTCCACGTCGCCATAAGCATCCCGTGGTGAAGTAGGTGTCACTGATTTGGGATTTGTCTCTAAAAACGCCCGCTTAAGGCCATCGAAAGCGTCCACGTCCACCCCGAAATCTCTAGGACGTTTAGCGGTTGGGGGCTGAGAATCGGTGGGAGTTCTCCCTGGCGCCGGGTGAGTAAGCGGGGAGGGCCTGCACAGCCTTGGCCAGTTTCTCACAAGCCTGCTCAATTCTGCGAGACAGGCGGTCCTCTAGGGGCGCCATAGCTTGCTCCACCGCCTTGTGTATTGATTAGTCCACAGCATCATAAAAGTCCTCATCCCACTGATCATCCTGGTAGGGCTCTTCATTATAGGCTTCCATGCTATCAGGAAGACGGAGCGTCACACAGGTAAGTGGGTAATCGTATAGAGGTGTGACCTTGCAATACAGGGGGCTGGGAGTCAGCCTAAATCAGGTGCGGGCAGTGCACACGTGAAAACTTGGGCAGAAACCCTGGGACAATCAACCCTGGTGCAGTGTTAACAAAGGGCAGCCTGCCACTAAAGCAATGTCCCAATACAGACTCTGCTGGAAAGCGTGGCTGTAAGGCCTAATGCAATACTGACCCCCAAGGTAGAAAAAAACACCGAGATAAACTCTGCCTAACGGCAGTTACCGACTCGCAATGGTGTGTGAGCAATCCCGAGAGCGTGAAGAGAAGAAAAACACTGCTGCACGGGAGGAACGGACCACTCGGGCTTAGAGGCAGGCAACGGCTCTGATCGGCGATGCGTCTCCGGCTGAGGAATGCACGGAATGCCGGGAGACACTCGTCGAGCAAGGAACGCGCACAGGCGCCCTCTAGCGGCAAGAGGGAGCGCCGTGGGCTGGCACCACGGCCGTTAGGGAGTGAGAGCACTCCCACGGATCTGCGTGGGGAACCGAGTAGCGGTTACCTCGCTAGATGAATAAAACTCTTCAGACGCGAACACTGTGAAAGGAAATAAGCGACAAAACGTAACCCAGATAATCATGAATTCACCACAGAAAACATCAAACAGGCACAACAGCACCTAGAATAAAGCGGAGCGCGCAAGCACGCTACCACGAGTCAGGGACAATACTATTATCGCATAATATGGCACAAAACAGCACAAATTCCACAAGTTATGAAGAGGAAAAACAAAGCACTTATCTGGCTGCAAGCAGCGAAGAAAGAGGGGGAATGGAGAGTAACAGAGGACACTCTATTGTTTTGTGTTGTTATTCCGTATGGTTCATGGGAATAGTGGTTTTATTTGTTTAACTTTGAGTGGCTGCGATCATTAAAGTGAAGAAAGAAGAGCAAAATCGTCGCTACCGGTCCTGACATAGAATCTTTCCGGCTAAAAGGTTTCCGGCAACAGCTGAGGCATTGATGTTTCAGTGCAGACAGGGGCACAGAAATCTTGTCTATGAACTGGTACTGGTCATTTGGCGATTACTGAACTTTCATCTATAGGGTTTGTATGAGGGTTATTTGCTTTAAAGGACTCACTTTTCATTATAAAATCTACCTTGGCCGAGCAAGATAATTCCCTTCAAACTTGGTCTTCACAGCTTTGTTAATGCTTATTAAATCTCTTTAAGTCGTAAATTAGATTGGCATGCAATCTCCTTAAAATGCGATAAAGATACCAATGGTCAATTTATCTGTTTCCAAGTTCACTGACCTAAAGGTGGATTTAGCTATAGCAAATTCATTCAGTAATGAATAAAACTTAACTATTATCTTATTCCAGGTCCTCATATGATAATAGTTCATCACCTAAATATTCTAGTCCCTTTCAGCACAGAACAAGATCCACGTAAGGACCTAGAGAATTAGGTATTTTAGCTGAAGTTATTCTGGGATAAAAATATCTTGATCATTTGAAATCAAGTTTGCGCTATAACAACATAGTCCATAAAACAGTTTGTAAACAGGCTTCTCAGAGTATGATGTGTTTCAGTGACCCGGTTGGTGCTATCTTTAATGCCTCTAACACCTTTGGCATTGCAACTGCTTTTGAAAATATAAGCGCTGAACTATTACTAGCTTCAAAGTATACTTAAACATATACCTGCATTTTTTGGCTTACTGTTTTCGCACCTAATTCTTCTAGGTGCGGCCTTCTTGATCACTCTGTTAAGTTGATGAATTTCTATTTATATGATTAGCTCTGTCATCATGTAGTGGCTTTCTGCATGGTGCAATGTGGCTTTAGAGCTTAAAGAACTGTGATCTGGGATTTCATAAGTTTCTTCTACAATCTGCAGTTTTCACATTACTGCTCTGAACATTCCACTAGAACATCCAGCGGTGCTTCCTGTGGATTGGCCGTAGCTGCTGATTATTCATCATTCATTTTGCTTGCCATTGTAGCTGTTTTAACATCGCATCTAATTCCTAGGTTGCACCTTTGCTCCTATCAAATGTGTCACCAACATATGATATGTCGTTGACATCTCCATAATATTCAGTGATTTTCGGCTTTCCAGGTCCAGTTACTTATGTGCCACCACATCCACCATCAACCATGACCTAGGCATATACACTTAATCTGATGCCATGTTCACCTGCTGCACTTTTAATTGCATGCTTCAATCATCTTCTTCCAGCACCAAAACTAATTGCAAAATCTAAAGCATCTCCAACTTTCTCGATGATTTTGTATACTTGTCTCTCAGCATCACCTTCAGTCATCCAATCAGCCTTTGAAGCGTCAGATGTGGAGGTTGCAGGCATTTCTATGGCAAAAAAAAAACTGCCAAAAAATTAAATGGTGTTCAGTGGCTGCTGTTGTTCTTTATATAGTCATTTTTTCCTCCCTACTTGGCTTTTGCACCTAATTTGTTCGCTTTTTGCACCTTGCTGTATATTTGAATTAGAGAGAACTGTTGCCTTGCTTGATCATTTATCAATGTGCATAGTGAAATATGATTAATTTATTCCCTAGAAAAGATTAGTATACTTCCAGCGGTGTAACTAGGAGCACGTTATCTGTCTTTTAAGGCTCCCCCATATTGCGCATTTGCTCATATGCGTAAGCCAACTAAGTCATTATTTATTTGCATTAGCTGATGCATTAATTTTCATTTTTATATGACAATGTGAATTACATGTAATACATTTATCATGGATTTTAATAATATGCTTTTAGTTTCATGTATTTATTTGAACATATGGTGCTTGGGAGAAAGTAGACTAAGTTTAGATTTTCACATGAGTCTGCAAGGGAATTATCATGGCATTTCACTGTCTCTACGTCAAAACCGCCAGGTTATTTCTCTAAAAATAAATGCTAGATTGTTGTACAACAGCTATTCTTGTTTCATTTATTCTGCTCTAAGAATAGCTGAAAATAAAGCCTTTAAAAACAGTATGGATTTCTTGTTTGTGCACTTGTTACTAAAAGATGCCAGAACTCATAACAGCAATAAATAGATATGCCTGAGAATCTCTGGCGTTGTTATGTGCCTTATATGCATTATCTCCACCTGAGTTAAGGCAGATGCATGGTTTATAACTTGTCTGCTCCCTCAGCCCAAAATATGTAAGTTGGTCCATACCTGCGCTTGCCAAAGAGCCACAAAGGATCTACTGGGTTGTGCTTACATAATAATTGTAAAAACTTAACAATACTATTACCATTGGCTGAGGATGGCGTGTAATTACGTAGCAGGCTACAAGTTCCATGTGGACCATCTGCATTGCTTCCTGTAGATCCTAGTCCTCTTCTGATGCCACTTGCACTGGCTCCAGAGAAGAGCAAAGGAAAAAACATATCCATCACTGGTCAACAGAGTATGAGTCCACAAAGAAGAATTAGAAGGATTGTCATTCTTGATGCTCCGGGTAGAGAAATTCTGACAGGTCTGACAGATCCAGATCCCCACTCGCGGGACGTAGATCTTGTTTTAATCAGGGTCAGACTTGAGTGATTTCTCACTGTCATCTCTGAGCACTCCACCTCTCAGAATCTGCCCGGTATACTTTGTGGTTTCTTTTCACAAATAGAGCAGCTAGAAAACTGAGCATTGAGGATTCTTCTTCTGTTTAGAGACCTCCAGCATTTTTTAACTCTCCTTCCAAAACGACCCCTGTTAGCTCTGGTTCTGGATCTTTTGGAATCCATGATGAATATGTCTTTGTCTCCTGTGTCCATAAATCTGGCATTCCCTAACAAGTGAAGAAATACAGGACTCCAGGATCTGATCCCTTAATCCATAAGGTGAAATCCACCTTTGGACTCCTTGGTCGTGTTAGTCACCTAGAAGTGCTACAGTGCCTCTAACTGTACTTTCTCAGCTCCTTCCATAAAAGACAGCAAAGATTAGATGCTATGGGAGGGAAAGTATATCCAACTTCTGCCACAGTTTTGAGGGTTGCAAGCTCCACTGCACTGAACCCAAACTCTTGAGAATAGAATCTAAAACCCTAAAATAATTTGTAAGAAAAGGGAAGTTATTCACAATAGCCAGTTTAAGGCATATGATGGAGACAAACCGCATTCCCATATTCCTTTTTGAAAAAGGCAAGAACAATTATAGCGGAAAGAGCAACAACCTCAAAAGCATTTCTGAGAAGCAGAAATTGGAGAAATGTAGGTGCTCACAGCAACCTTTGCAGCTGTGGGAAAGGCCCTTCTTGCTAAATAATGACTCCTCTCTGCTACCACCATTGACTACTGCAGTGGGAAGAACATTGCCAACCATTTTCCCTCATAGCAGAAGAAAACAGAAGACAATTGTGTGCTGAGTATAGTCAAATTTGGTGATAAAATCAAATTCAATTTTACTCCATCTTCCATTCCCCCAAATAAGTCCAGGATTTGTCATCTCAAACTGTTGATTCAGGGAGTTCCAATCTGAAAAACAAATAGTAGAGAGAGTTTCCAAACTTCAGAAATATAAGGACATCTATTCACAGTGTTCTTGGTACAGAAATGAAGTCCTAGCAAGGAATATTGACTGGACTTAAAGTATGACAACAAATGTGTTAAAAGGAAGCGATTTCCTGTGCGGTTCCTTCATCTATGTCAGGGGTTTGGATGACATCCCCTTCCCATCTCAAAGTCACACAGAACATTACTGAGGTTTCAGGTCGGTGTGGGAATGCCAGGTTGATTGCCTTCCATTTGGTTTAAAGTCTGCTCTAAGGTTTTTTTTCCTACAGCATGGCGGTATCTGCAGAAGCACTTCACAAGAATGGCTTGTTTGTTTACCCATACTTGGAAAACTGGTTGTAAAGGCCAGTTCTTCCTTGTAACTTCAAAAGGACGTGGTCATTATTTAAGAGCATTAATCAGACTTAACCCTACACATCAATTCAGCAAAATCTGTTCTTCTTCCAATACAAAGAATGCAATACATGTGAACAGTGCTACATACAGTTCTGACAAGAGTGTCCCTTTGGAGGGCACACCATCTACGATAATTATGAAGCTTCTTTCTGATAGCATCCTTGTTGCCAGTGGTCAGGCAATTTTTGTCTCTTCTGCCAGCGTGGCCGTGTACATTTTTCTGGTGACCAGTGAAAGACTTAACATGTGCTTATTACGGGAGTTTCTAGAAGACCAGTAGTGCCAGAAGATGGGGCACTGTGAAGAAAATATACAGTTGCAGCCACATAATACCTCATATCGTGGTGCAAGACATTGAGCATGCCCCACGGAGTTCCTTTCCATAAACCTTCACTAATTACCTCAATACAAATATGTGACATGTGCGAGCTCTCATCACAGGGCAGGAAGTCTTCGACAGAGAAACGGAATCAACATGCTGGAATTAGGCCTGGTACATCTGGCCCTGAATTATTTATTTTCCTCAATATCAGTGTCCTCGATCCTCCATCGAACAACAGTACAATAACAATGTAATATATGATCAATCAGGGAGGGTCAAAATTGAGAAAGGCTCAGGTTATCTTGCAGTGGGTTCTGACTAGAAACTGCTCTCTGATGGCTGTTCGTCTTTTAGGTCTGCAGCATTGGAAAAAAACTGAGCACAGCAAGCGTCTTTATGAAAACTCCCAAATAATTAAATAATGGTCCCCCAAGTACTGTTATTTTCCAGCCGTCCAAAAAGAAACATGGCATCATGTCAGACTGGAAGCTCACATTTCAGTTTCAAATTTCATGGGATTGATGCAGTGGGAGCTAACCATGGGGAGGGTCTGCTTCTGTGCCCCCTTTTTATTTCTGTACCCCTCGCCGTCCACTGTACCCCTGTGTTTACTTTGTGCCTGTGACCCTGATTGTATACCCCTCTTCTCTTCTGTGCCCCGCGCCGGTCTCCTGTCCCCCGTCCCCGCCGCTGCCTCCCCTGCGGCCACGCCCCCTCCGCTCCCATTCGTCAGACCCGTCCCTCGCCTCCCGCCTCCCAGCTGCTCCTCCCTCCCCATATATGGCGGCCGCTGCGCGGTGAGGAGAGTGACCCTTGACCTTCTGGTAGGTCGCTCCCCCCCCCGCTGCAGCGCCGCCTTCACCCCCGCTGTCTGCTGCCGCGGTGGAATTCGAGGCCCTCCACCACCCGCAGGCTTCCACCTGCGCCTCATCCCTGGTGGCCAGTGGTTGCCTTAGGTACGTCTCACTTGCTGCCTTTGTGCCTCCGTGCCCCTTGATTCTGTGCCTGTGACTGTCTGTGCCCCCTGCCCCGCTCGCCGCTCTGCTTTTGTGCCCCCTTTTTATTTCTGTCCCCCTCGCCGTCCACTGTACCCCTGTGTTTACTTCGTGCTTGTGACCCTGATTTTGTACCCCATTTCTCTTCTGTGCCCCGCGCCGGTCTCCTGTCCCCCGTCCCCGCCGCTGCCTCCCATGCGGCCCGCCCCCTCCACGTCCATTCGTCACACCCATCCCTCGCCTCCCGCCTCCCAGCTGCTCCTCCCTCCCCACCTCCCCATATATGGCGGCCGCTGCACGGTGAGGAGAGCGACCCTTGACCTTCTGGTAGGTCGCTCCCCCCCGCTGCAGCGCCGCCTGCACCCCCGCTGTCTGCTGCCGCCGGTGGAATTTGAGGCCCTCCACCACCCGCAGGCTTCCACCTGCGCCTGATCCCTGGTGGCCTTAGGTACGTCTCACTTGCTGCCTTTGTGCCTCCGTTCCCCTTGATTCTGTAACTGTCTGTGCCCCCTGCCCCCCGCTCGCCGCTCTGCTTCTGTGCCCCCTTTTTATTTCCGTACCCCTCGCCGTCCACTGTACCCCTGTGTTTACTTTGTGCCTGTGACCCTGATTTTGTACCCCTTTTCTCTTCTGTGCTTCGCGCCGGTTTCCTGTCCCCTGTCCCTGCCACTGCCTCCCCTACGGCCCCGTCCCCTCCGCGCCCATTCGTCACACCCGTCCCTCGCCTCCCGCCTCCCAGCTGCTCCTCCGAACGGTGGTTATTGACTGATACATGAGCCGTGGGCAGGGTATATAGCAGGCAAATCCATCCTATCAGCCGAGGCCCCAACCCCACATGGGCCAGGACGGCGAAGAGATAATCCCACACCACCGTATCGAACGCCATCTTGGCATCGAGTGCAAGCAATAGAGCCTCCTCTTGGAGTGTTTCGGCCCGACCCAGGGCCCCGTGGACATGACGCAGATTGCGCGTGGTATTTCGGCCAGGCATGAAACCCGACTGGTCCGGGTGGATCAGGGCCGTGAGATACGGAAGTAGTCGGTTGGCCAGCAGCTTAGCCAGGATTTTGGCCTCCACTGTGATCAAGGAGATAGGCCTGTATGATGCACATTCATCCACTGGCTTACCAGGTTTGCGGATCACCACTATTATGGCTTCACGGATTTCGGCCGGGAGAGAACCAGTCTCATAGCATTCCTTGTACAAGTTGAGCAGGTGGGGCGCCAGCTTCAGAGTCATAGATTTCACTAATTCTATCGGGATTCCATTGGGACCCATAGCTTTGCCGGAGCGGGTATCCCGGATGGCAGTCTGAATTTCTTCGAGCAAGATGTTCGACTCCAGAGTCTCTCGTTCTTGCTGGGAGAGACACCGCATTTCTATGGTGGCCAGGAGGTCTGCCGCCCAACATGCCTGCGAGTTCTGTGGCGGGGTGTAGATTTGCCCATAGTACTCTGCAAATAGTTCGGAAATGTTTTGAGGGTCAGTGATCAGTACCCCATCAGGTCCTTTGATTGCCCCCACCCATCGCGCCGCCAACTCTTTACGCTCTAGCCAGGCCAACAGTTTACCCGTACGCTCCCCCATTTCATAAATTCTGTGTCTGTGGCGAGGGACCGTCGGCTGGCCTCCTCACAGAGCAATTGTTTATAGTCCCGTCTCTTAACGTCTAGTAAGTGGTGGGTCCCCTGGGCTGGGGTGCGTGACGTCTCTTGCTCGAGTTGTAATATCTCCGTCTCCAGCTCGCTAACTCGTCTCCTTTGTTCATTTTTATGTCCCACCATCAGGGACAGTGCTCGTCCCTTGATAACCGCCCCGTACGCTCCCCATAATGTTACCGCTGAGTCCACCGATCCCGCATTTTCATCAAAGTAATAATCCGTGTCGCGTCACAAGGAGTCTCTGATATGCGGGATTTTCAGCAACCACGGCTGAATCTGGATGGGACCAGGTTGTCGCAGTATATTCGCTCCAAAGAAAGATATTACCTGTGAGTGATCAGATATCCCCCTAGCTAAGCTAGAGGAGTCTGTGAAGTATTGGATATACTGCGCTTGAGTGAACAGATAATCGAGCCGCGAGTTACTGCCGTGCACTCCAAATTGGAAAGTGTAAAGCGTGTCTCTGGGGTGTGACCACCTCCAAATCTACCAGGCCGAATGCATCCGCAAAATTACTCAGTTGCGAGCCCCTCGGATCGCCCCTACGGGGCAGAGTGAGGTCCAGGGTCTCGTCCATAGTCAGGTTAAAATCACCGCCCATAACCACCGCACCCTCTGGAAGGGTCATTAGGATTGTCCCTACGTCCGCCAGGGTCTGGCGCTGGAGGCTAGGTGGCGCATATACTGAGATTAGGTTAAGGGCCCTCCCTTCCCAGCTACCAGAGCAAACCACATACCTACCCTGAGGCTCGGTGTGAGTGGCGTGGATCACATAGGGGCAGCCCTTTCTCAGGAGGAACCCCACCCCCCTGGATCCCGAGGTAAATCCGGAGTGCGCAACCATGCGATACCCCTTCCGGTCTAGGGCCTGGCAGGAGTTACCTATGAGATGAGTTTCTTGGAGCAGCACCACATCTATGCGCTTTCGGTGTATATATTGTTGCACTATGCTCCGTTTAATTTTATCGCCCAGCCCATTAACGTTCCAGGTCATTAGACTAAGTCTCTGAGCCATAACCATAAGATCTGGACAGCAACATGCAGGAGTAGTCGGGGTGATCAATGTACAGGGGTCTCTGAGCCAGCACTCTCAGTACCGCAACCCGCCGCCCCCCGCCCAGCCCAAAGACAACTGAGAGGAGATCAGAAATCAAGAGGAGACTAGCCCGTGCCGTGCATTGACAAAAGTTACCGTGTCGGACTGCTGCAAAAAAACAATAAATAACAACCCCCCCAACCAACTCAATCCAATAAACTACCCAACCCTCCCTGCTCCCCTGCAAAACGGGACTACAACCGCCCGCCTCCCCCAACATGCAGAGTGCATGTCGCCCCCCCCATAAATCTTTCGAGGAAACGTTTGCTGCCCCACTCCCATCATAACAAATGGCAACTTACAAAAAAAAACCTCCCCCCCACCCTACTCACAACAAGTCGAAGAATACTGTTTGAGCATTGCTCGAACTGCCAGAGCCCTCCCCTACCCCGTAGCGACGTGCTTGACTCAAACTCTCCCACACCCCTCCATCAAACATTCCCATCAATAAACACACAGTTGAGGGGAGGCCACCAATATTAGTATGGGCCCGGCTCACGACCCTCTGAAGCCTACAATGGGGGACCCTGCTAGCAACAGAGCAGAGGATGCAGCTCACTCCCAACAGAAGTGTCACCTATACATTATGTAATGTCCCCATGAGGATAGCAGTCCGCCTCTTGACATCTACAGGGGGGATACTGTGTGGCCATAGGAGGTCCTATACCTTCTTACCATCGTCCAGAGTTAATTTTCACCCACCGGGCCGGGGGCCCCAGAATCCGAACGTGCCTGAGAGCGTCCCTGCTGGCGCCAATCATCGGCCGCATCCGCCACCGAAGGACCCTTTTTCTTACGTTTGTCTACAGTGCGCCAACCGTCCAGCCAGTCCCAAGCATCTTCCGGGCGCATGAAGAACAACGATTTGCCCTCGGCCTCCACTCGCAGCTTGGCCGGGAACATCATGGCGTATTTAACATCATGATCGCGAAGGGCCTTTTTCACCTCCAGTAAACTGCGTCTTTGTTTCTGAACCCGTAGGGTAAAGTCCGGAAAGAACGTGATGTTGCTGTTTTCCACGGTGACGGGTGGAGCCGCCCTCGACATTTGAATAATAATGTCCCGATCACGGTAGTTGAACACTCGGGCCAGAATTGGTCTGGGAGGGCCCCCGGCCTAGGGCGACCCCCTGGCACTCGATGGGCTCTTTCAATGGAAAAACACTTGGAGAGACCCCTAGGCTGTAAATGAGTGAGGACCAGGTCTTCGACAAAGAGGTCCGCTGCTTGCCCCTCCGCCCGCTCCGGCACACCAATAATTCGAACAATATTCCGGCGCATCCTGCCCTCATAGTCGTCCAGCTGCCGAGCAAGTACCTCGTGGGATGTTCGCAGGTCAGAGATTTCACGCTTAAGGAGGCTGGTGTCGTTCGACAGTTCTTTGGTGACCGCTTCCACTGCCCCCACCCGGTCGGCGATCTTTCTGACATCCTCGCGAATCAGACCAACATCGGTGGCCACAGTATCGATCCGATGTTCAAGGGACGGCTTTGATGGCGTCCAGGAGGTCTTTATTCGTCGGGTCACTCCCACCGTCTGAGGCCGGGGCCCCAGCCCGATCTCCGCCCTGTTGCTGGTGCCATGCGAATTTCTCTAGTTTGGCCTGCGTCGTGTTTTTGGTGCTCTGCCCGGACGGCATGATCGCCCTTCAGTGGGCACACCACAGCTATGGGGCGACGCCGCTAATCCCCGCCGCCTGCGGTGGATACCTCCACCCGGCCTGTCGGTTTTCGCAGGCTGCACCCCAGTCGCCAGGGCGCCCTCTCCGGCTTCAAGATCCTGGGGTGGACCACTGCCAGGGCCGGTCACCGCCTTCTCCGTTGCTGCTCACCGTGGCCGGATAGTCGCTCTGCAGCCAGGCGCCCCTGCATGTGGAGGCCTGGCGTCAGGGTTCGTAGAGAGGCCCTCGGGTCCCGCCACTCAGTAAGGCCGCACCCCGGCTCCCGCAGCCGCTCGTCTGACGGATAGCCCCGCTCAGTCTCGCTCATCCGCAGAAGCGGGAGTCCGAGGGCTCCCTGTATGATCTAGCACCCCACTCCCCGGTAGGTCCTTCAATCCACCACTTGAGCGCACCCCTTACCGGTGGTGCGGGGGTCAGGTCGTCCGCCTCAGCACTCCGCCGTCTCTTTGCCTTGATTGCGCTACGTATCACGCCTGTACTCTGTAAGGGTCTCTGAGGTGTCGCGGGGGGGCCGCAGAGTCCCTCGGGACACGCCTCTGCCCGGCTGGAGACGCCGCATCCCACGTTGCCTCTTCCCCGGCAGACTAGGCCGCCACCGCGGCCGCTCTTGTCCCCTCGCCCACCGGGGTCGCCCTTCCTTCAACTTGGGGATCGCTGGCACCCGGGGTCAGGAGTGGTCAGGCCCCGAGATACCACCACTCAGAGCAACGACCGGGACCCACAGCGCCACCTCCGTCGCCCTCCTTGTCGGAGCTCTGCCACCACCGGCCTCAATCCGGCCACACCTCCAGGCCCAAAAGTCCGCCGGCTGCCCCTGGTGTGTACAGCCTCTGTCTCCGTTGGGGCTTCAGATGGGTCGGGCCGATCGAAGGGCCCCGCAGAACCAGCCCTCGAGTCACCCGGGGCACCGCGCCTCAGCACACTCCGTACCGGAAGTCCCAGGCCGCAGCCGCGGCCTCAAGTAGCCGCCTCGTCTGACCAGGCCGCACCTCTCGGCCACCCAGCAGTCCAACAGCTCCCGCAGAGTGGAGCTCAGTCGCGGCCCCACCTCCGATCGCCACCAAACTTCGCCGCTCGGTCAGCGGGGGCTCCAGCACCACCGGCGTCAGCTCTTCGCTCGGGTTGGGGCCTCGGGGCGCAGATATTCTGGATTTTTCAGGAGTGGCGCTGCAAAGCTTCGCTACTGCGCGGCCATTCCCGTCGGCAGCAAGCCACGCCCCCTTGAAACACTTTTTTAATTTCGTGTTGAGACTTTTGTATCGAGCTGAACACCCCAACATATTTGGCCATATCGCGGATGAAGTCTTCTCCGAATAGGAGTCCTTGTAAGGTGGGTCCTGCCTCTTTGTTAGCCAACTCTATTAGTTTGGGATCTATTTTAAGGAGTATCCCCTTCCTACGTTCGTTTGATATGGCAGTGTTCGCATTGCCAAGAAGGCAGATGGATCTTTGCACCCATTCGCGTAGTTCCTTGGGATCAATAGGAATACCACCACCGTAGGCATTTTCGGCCATGTCAAAATTTTTAGTTAGCGGACCAATTAAATCAAGTAGGTGGTCTTGACATGACCTGAGACTTTTGTCTATGCCCTTCCTTGGGTCCTTTGCACCTTTGGCTATAAATGCGACGACCTTAGGGTCGAGTTCATGTGTGAAAGCGATTTTGTCTGGAAGGGATGGGCGAGGGCATTCCGATCTTAACCTGGATCTCACTTCTTTCGGGATCTCCCTTCTTAGCCAAAAGCTAATATAATCTGCTACATGTTGGGACGGTAGCCTTTCGGGTGATAGGGGATGTTTTATTAACAGTGGATCGAACATATTATCTCCAAAAGGGTCATTTTGGATCCTGAGGCCTTGCTTGCCTCTTCAGAATTGAATTGTCTTCTTGGACCTCAATGTCCGAATCAAAAGCTGATGAGCAGGAGAGATCTATCTCCCCTTCGTTTTGGTCATCGCTGTCAATATGTATAGAGGTTTGTGGGCTTGTCTCTTGCCCTTCTGTGATGCCCTGGGCATCGTTCTGGTCTCCGCCTTGGAAGCGAGATCGAGCCGATTTCGATGACACCTTTGTTCTTTTTTAGTTAAACCAGGTTGTTCTGATCCGGCTCTTTTCTTTGTGGCCTTAACTGTCCCTTCTTTTGCACTTAAATTATGCGTGCCGCGAGTAGAGGGCCATGCCCTTGTAAACATTTCAAACTTTTTGTTGATGGTGTCATTACATTTTTTATTAATAAGTTCATTAAATGAATCCATGGCTTTTGAAACGATTACATCTAATTTAGCTTCTAGTGAGGTATCAGGGTTGGAAGACATAAAGAAACAAGCATTTGCAATGCAATAGGTCTCGCATTTATAAGAGTTTGAGCTATTGGCATTGTAAAATTACAATGCCTTTTATTTATGTTTTGGTTTTAAAACAAATAAAAGGCATTGTCATTTACAATGTCAGTAGCATAAACTCGCATTAAAAGCAGTGTGTGGAGTGCAGCAGTGTGCGGCGTGCAGCAGTGTGCGGCGTGCAGCAGTGTGAGGCGTGCAGCAGTGTGCGACATGCAGCAGTGTGTGGCGTGCAGCAGTGTTCGGCGTGCAGCAGTGTGAGGCATGCAGCACTGTGACATGCAGCGGCGTGCAGCAGTATGCGGCGTGCAGCAGTGTGCTGCGTGCAGCAGTGTGCGGCGTGCAGCAGTGTTTCGTGTAGCAGTGTGAGGCATGCAGCACTGTGGCATGCAGCGGCGTGCAGCAGTGTGCGGCGTGCAGCAGTGTGCTGCATGCAGCAGTGTGCTGCGTGCAGCAGTGTCGTGCAGCATGCAGCAGTGAGTAATGCAGCAGTGTGTGGCGTGCAGCAGTGTGCCGGTTGCATCAGTGTGTGCCGTGCAGCAGTGTGTGGCGTGCAGCAATGTTTCGTGTAGCAGTGTGTGGCGTGCAGCAGTGTGTGGCGTGCAGCAGTGTGCGGCGTGCAGCAGTGTGCGGCGTGCAGCAGTGTGTGGCGTGCAGCAGTGTGAGGCGTGCAGCAGTGCGTGGCGTGCAGCGGCATACAGCAGTGTGTGGCGTGCAGCAGTGTGAGGCGTGCAGCAGTGTGAGGTGTGCAGCAGTGTGAGGCGTGCAGCAGTGTGTGGCGTGCAGCAGTGTGAGGTGTGCAGCAGAGACACGTGGAGGGTGAGGAGAGACACGTGGAGGGTGAGGAGAGACACGTGGAGGGTGAGGAGAGACACGTGTGGAGGGTGAGGAGAGACACGTGTGGAGGGTGATGAGGGGGTGAGGAGGAGACACCTGTGGAGGGTGAGGAGGAGACACCTGTGGAGGGTGAGGAGGAGACACATGTGGAGGGTGAGGAGGAGACACATGTGGAGGGTGAGGCGGAGGGTGAGGAGACACGTGTGGAGGGTGAGGAGAGACACGTGTGAAGGGTGAGGAGAGACACGTGTGGATGGTGAGGAGAGACACGTGTGGAGGGTGAGGAGAGACACGTGTAGAGGGTGAGGAGAGACACGTGTGGAGGGTGAGGAGAGACGTGTGGAGGGTGAGGAGAGACACGTGGAGGGTGAGGAGAGACACGTGGAGGGTGAGGAGAGACACGTGGAGGGTGAGGAGAGACACGTGGAGGGTGAGGAGAGACACGGAGGGTGAGGAGAGACACGTGTGGAGGGCGAGGTGGAGGGTGAGGAGAGAGACGTGTGGAGGGTGAGCAGAGACACGTGTGGAGGGTGAGGAGAGACACGTGTGGAGGGTGAGGAGAGACACGTGTGGAGGGTGAGGAGAGACACGTGTGAAGGGTGAGGAGAGACGTGTGGAGGGTGAGGAGAGACGTGTGGAGGGTGAGGAGAGATGTGTGGAGGGTGAGGGGAGACACGTGGAGGGTGAGGAGAGACACGTGTGGAGGGTGAGGAGAGACACGTGGAGGGTGAGGAGAGACATGAAAGGTGAGGAGAGACACGTGGAGGGTGAGGAGGGTGAGGTGGAGGGTGAGGAGAGACACGTGGAGGGTGAGGTGGAGGGTGAGGAGAAACAGAGTTGGAGGGTGAGGAGAGACGGAGGTGGAGGGTGAGGAGAGACGGAGGTGGAGGGTGAGGAGAGACCGAGGTGGAGGGTGAGGAGAGACGGAGGTGGAGGGTGAGGAGAGATGGAGGTGGAGGGTGAGGAGAGACCGAGGTGGAGAGTGAGGAGAGACCGAGGTGGAGGGTGAGGAGAGACCGAGGTGGAGGGTAAGGAGAGACCGAGGTGGAGGGTAAGGAGAGACCGAGGTGGAGGGTAAGGAGAGACCGAGTTGGAAGGGAATCAGAAGTGGAGGAGAGACAGTGGAGGAGTGGGGGGGAGGTGAGGATATCACTTTACTTCTTCTCCTAGTGTAAGGTAACGCCCCCACCCCACAGGCCCTGCCGGGGCCGAGAGCAGATCACTGTTCGCATCAGCCGTCACCCGAGACCGCTCCGTACTTGTTGGTAAATAGAGGTTCACTATCTGTTGATAATGGGATTCACTTGGGGGGCTGACTTACCTCCTCCACCCCCAGGGCCAACACTGAGAAGGCATCAGAGACCTGGTGCTGCCTATGCTGCAGTACTGCGAGAGAGAGGGATGGGGGGGCGGGCAGAGGAAGAGGAGTGGGGTTAGAGAAGGGACAGGTGGGGAGAGAAAGAGGAGAGAAGGGACAGAGACAGAAAAGGAGCAAAAAAAGAATTAGAGAGAGTAAAGAGGAGAGTTGGGGAAAATGAAAACATTACGAGAGAACATGTAGCAAAGAGGTGGAGAGAGAAGATGGGAGAGAGTAAGGACGCAGCCAAGAGATAGGGCAGAGACAAAAAGAATCGAAACAATACAAAAGTATTTTCCAAACTCGTAAATAACCACGGGCCAAACAACTGATCTGCAATGAAGCATCCGAATCCGGTATATCATGACGTTAACCATGCAATAAAAAATAAATTTAAAAAAAATTAAAAAACACCCAAAAACACGTATACACCATGTTGACCCTTTTCCATGCAACGTATTCTAAAACGCCATTCTCATTCATACATTCACAGCAAACCTGTTCACAAGAGTGACAGAATATGTGGTATTAGTGTTACATTTTTGTTTACATCCATACCCGCTCACTTATGCAATTAAAGGATTCATGACCACACGGTTAAACAAAACGTACTGACACACACTCCCGATCTGTGAAACGTTCACCCCACTTTCTCGAAATTGAAACCAGTGCATGTGTCCGACGAACTTCCTGCCGCTTATCTGAATGCACCAGTGGCAGAAGATAGTCACCATCTTGCAACAACACAATTAAAGGGAGACATGTCTGTCTCTCCCCACCGCCACATGTCTCTGAGTCTTACTGTCTCATGCGAGATCTCCCTCTAGGAGACAGCTGACACCGACTCTTCCCCTGAGACAGTACGGGAGATGCGTGTGTGTGCATAGTGTGTGTGTCTATATGTATATATCTGTGTGTGTATGCATGTGTGTGTGTTTGTATGTGTATATGTTTGTGTATGCATGTGTGTGTTGGTGTGCAAGTATGGGTGTGTCATTGTGTTCATTTGTCTTCATGGATGTGTACACATATGTTTGTGTGTATACCTATGTCTGTGTATGCATGTTTGTGTGTATGTATATGTGTTTGAGTATGTTGGTGTGCGTGCTTGTTTATATGTGTATATGGGGTTGGTGTGTTGGTGTGCATGTATATGCATATGTTTATGCATGTCTGTGTGTGTTTGTATATGTTCATATGTGTGTGTAAATGCATGTGTGTGTTTGTATGTGTGCATAGTTGTGTATGCATGTGATCAGAGGGAAGAGTGCACTTGAGGGCAAAGAGGAAAACATACAGGGAAGAGTATGTGAGGGCAGAGAGAAAAATACAGAGGGAAAAGCACGTGAGGGCAGAGAGAAAAATACAGAGGGAAGAGTCCATGTGAGGGAGGAGAGAAAAATAGAGAGGGAAGAGCTCATGTGAGAGCAAAGCGAAAAATACAGAGGGTAGGGCGCATGTTAGACTGGAGATAAAAACATAGAGGGAAGAGAGCATGTGAGAGCAGAGAGAAACATATAGAGAGAAGAACACATGCGAGGGCAGAGAAAAAAATACAGAGCGAAGAGCACATGTGAGAGCATAGAGAAAAAATGCAGAGGGAAGAGTACATGTGAGGGAAGAGAGACAAATACAGAGGGAATAGCATGTGTGAGGAAAGTGAGAAAAATGGAGAGGGAAAAGCACATGTGAGGGCAGAGTGAAAATACAAATGAATAGCACATGTGAGACCAGAGAGAAAAACATAGAGGGAAGAGCATATGTGAGGACAAAGAGAACAAGTACAGGCTATGCCAAGCGGAACATCAAAGCGGCGAAAGTGAAAGTAATCGAGCAGAGCATCAAAGGGTTGGGTGAGAAGGGAGGGGGGAATGCAAGGGTCAAAGCGGCTAAAGTGAAAGTAATCGAGCAGAGCATCAAAGGGCTGGGTGAGAAGGGAGGGGGGAATGCAAGGAGCAGAGGAGCAGCTGTGCACGTGCACGCCATCGTGCACTCAAGCCCTAGGCCAGCAAAACCATGTGGGTAGCACTTTTGAAAGCCCACTTACAAAAATGTCTCAAGGAGACAGCTTTCGCTGTCTCAGCGAGACCTAAAAAAGGGGGGTGAATAGTTATATAAAGACAAGTGTGACCAAGCTTGTCTTTCCCCTTTAATTGATTAATTTAGTTTTTAAAATTATTTTTTGGTATTAAAAACCAGAGAAAAGTGTCCAACCCTACCTTCCTACATTTTCTCTTCCTTTTTTCATTTTTTTTAGGTGGTATTGGTTATAAATCAGGAAAAAAGTGGCTTATAAGATATTTGAATGCCAAAAAGATCCGTGCGTGCGATATGCATGTTGTTGTTTTAGTCTCCATCGAGTTACAGCAGTAACTGTCAAGGTTTACTGCTGTAACCTAGACAATCACGCATTGTTGAGACAAGCGTGGTCGTTCTAAGGGTCCTTTCCTCAAAGCTACGTCCCCTCCACAGTACGCGATTAAATGTGGACCGCGGAGGGGAAACGAGAGAATTAAGGCGGTTCCGAGTCTCGTGGAGAGACGGGGGAGTCAAGTAGGAAGTAGTCCGGACGGACTTTGGGGTAAGTCCGTTTCAGCGGCAAGAGTGTGTGGTATGTAGGTAGGGCTCGGGGCAAAAGAATACAGAGACGCATCTCGGGTGAGAGGCCCGGTTCGCGTTAAAGGGGTCTCCAGGCAACCCGGCGTCTACAGCGTTTTAAGTAAGAGTCCTGGCTCGCGCTCAAGCGCTACCAGGCAACCGGAAGCACTTGCGTACATTTCAAAGGACGCATGGCATAGAAATGAGCGGAAGGCTCAGGAAATAGATCGCGCGAATTAAGGGAAGGCAAAATCTGAAGGTTGTAAGAGACCCAGAGTAAAAAGATAAGACAGTGAAAATACATGCAAATCTATGTCAAAGGGGTCTTAAAAGACGCATAATAGGCAAGAGGTATCACATAGTAGGGTCAAAGGGACCCAGTCATGTGATAATCAAATATAAACCAGTATACATATAAATTGAATAAGCACAAATAAAATGAGGGTACTTATCTTGATGAGCAGCAGCAACAAAGAAGGATGGTGGCTGTGTGCTCATGGACTTTATACTATTTCTAGAATGTTCACAAGCTCTGTATTCTCTTCATTGTTACTGCTGAGCTGTGGCAATAAAGGAGTTTTGCATAATGTTGGCCTCCGTGTCATGCCATAAAATTAGGATCATAAAAAGGTTGACAATCTAGTTTTTTTCTTTTGAGATCCCTTAATTGAGGTTATTCAGAAAAATCACTGAGGATGAGTTGGTGGGTCATCAGAGATGTGAAAATTGTCTAATTTTCAATGTCATATTAATTTAGGATGTAATTTTGTAGAAAGGCATATAAATCATTAGGTTGAGTAATTAATTTTAAGAAATTAATTGTGAACTTTTTTTAATTTGATAATATTATTAGAGTTGCATTTATGCATATTGATGATACTCACCGGTGATATTGGGATAGTTGCATGTAGGCATTGAAATCAAACACACAGGTACAGCACTGCCTATTGAAAAGAATCACTATTCTACGATGTCACACAATCAGACTTACATGTGCTGACATAGTGATCTGGAGCGCCTGTGCTAGTCTGTGCTCTAACATTGAATTTAAATGAATTACCCAAGAAGGATGGTGCTCATGCAGAACACCATATACTTGTGAGGAATCGGACTACTTTTTTCTATAAGGTATTAAGGAAAGCAGTCTTCTATATGGAAGACATAAATTTGATTTTATGAAGACGTTATGCCTTGGGGCATAATTGATTGCAACAAAGTTTGTATATGGGTTTTTTTCAGATCTCTTGGGTGTAGCGTAAAGTAATATGAATTTTGGTTCTCTTTAGATAATACTAAATGGTAAGTCCTCAATGGCTTCGGTGAATTTCAAATTCATTAGAAACATGATTTGTATTAGTATAGTTAAGGTCCAATTTGTCTTTTTCAGATTTCATATAAAAACAGGTAGTGTTTATACCCTGTTGCTTTTGGAAACTGAGTTACATACTTACAAAGAAGGTGGGTGTGAATCACATCTACTTGCATAGTCCGGTTTGCGCCACAAACACAGGTTTTTCATGGGATTTTGAATTCTTATGAGGAAGTAATATATGTAGGGAATCACTGAGCAATTGCATAGAAGATTTTATTTTATAATCACATGCATTACTGGTAGATATTGTTTTCACTATACAGAGATGATTCTGGTTATTGTAACACATGAGGTTTTGTGGTTTATTTTATCTTGCTGTTGCTCTTCATTTAAGATGAGAGTTTCACTCACTAAGCACGTGATTGGAAGGGTCTTTCTCTTTCCTTGTTGTTTTGAGCACTGCTTTAGCAATACATGTAACATAATTATTGCAAAGTAATTTATATTAGATGGTTCTCTAGTCATGAGGACATCAGCAATGTCAAAACACATGTCAGCTAGAATGAAGGAATAATAAAAGAATATTCCAGAATACTCTCAGTGAATTACACAGTGACTTCTTTTTGGATGACTTTGGGGAATCATTATCAAACTATATGGGAGTCTTTCATGCTAGAGGAGTGATTGGCAGCCACTCCTGCCACATGGAAGCCTTAAGACTTTATGATTTCAAGTAACTGTTGGAATTACATGGTTAGAGTGTGCCCTGCTTTCTCGTGGTTGCCATTATTGATAAACTGTCTCTTGGAAGAACATGAGTGGGTGCAAAATAATGACTTTCTTCAAGACATCTTTTTTGCCTAGGGAGCATTCAAAATAGGCTTTTTGGCCTTCAGGAACTAAAGCCATTACATTCAGTTTTCCAGAGATCGGACCAAAAGGGAGGGCCCTTTTGACCTGATTAGTGGCTAACACCCAACAACGCCTTTCCTCCAGTTGCCTTGATTCTCAAATTGATGAAAGCAGAAGGAACAAATGAGGGACAGAATGCTAAACAATACAAACATTCACTCCCAGTCACAAGGATTTGGGTTTAATCCATTGTTCTTTTGCTCACCATGCCACCCCAGGTGGGCCCAGCCATATGCAAATCGGTCTTCAGCCTGTTCCTCATGGGAACAGTCCAGCCCTAACTGACTAACCAGGTCCTCCCTGCACCATAAACAAGTATTCTGTGACCTGTTCTGGGGCATCACACCTCATCTGCCAGGCTAGCTTGAATCCAGTGGCGCAGTGAGTATGGGACCCACGTCTGGGCATACCCTTCTCACTTAGATCGACAAAAGCAAAAGGAACAAATGATGGACGGAATGCTGAACAATGCAAACATTCACATCCAGTCACTAGAATATGGGTTTAATCCATTGTCCTTTGCTCACCACGCCACCCCAGTTTGGACACAGCCAAATGCAAATCAGTCTTGACCCTGTTCCTCATAGGAACAGTCCAGTGCAAACTGCCAAGCCAGGTCCTCCCTGGGTGGACACAAGCATCCTGGGACTGGTTTTGAGGCATCATCCCTCATCAGCCAGGTTTGCTTGAACTCAGTGTCCCAGTGTGCACTGGACCCACGTTTGGGCATACCCTTCCCACTTAGGGCGACAAAAGCAAAAGGAACACATGATGGACGGAATGCTGAACAATGCAAACATTCACCCCCAGTCACAAGGATCTGGGTTTAATACATCGTTCTTTTGCTCACCACTCCATCCCTGTTTGGAACCAGCCATACGCAAATCAGTCTGCACCCTTTTCCTCATGGGAGCAGTCCAGCCTGAACTGCCAAGCCAGGTCCTCCCTGGACTGGAAACAAGCACCCTGGGACCAGTTTCGGGGCATCACCCCTCATCAGCCAGGCTAGCTTGAATCCAGTGGTGCAGTGAGCATGGGATCCACGTCTGGGCATACCCTTCCTACTGAGGGTGACAAAAGCAAAAGGAACAAATGATGGATGAAATGCTGCACAATGCGAACACAGCCTTAGTCACAGGGATCTGGGTTTAATCCATTGTTCTTTTTCTCACCACACCACCCCAGCTTATACCCAGCCATATGCTAATCAGTCTTGACCCTGTTACTCATGTCGACAGTTCAGCCAAACTGCCAAGCCAGGTCCTCTCTGGACTAGAAACAAGCATCCTGGGACCAGTTTTGGGGCATCACCACTCATCAGCCAGGCTAGCTTGAATCCAGTGGCGCAGTGAGTATGGGACCCATGTCTGGGTATACCCTTCCCACATAGGGCGACAAAAGCAAAAGGAACAAATGATGGACGGAATGCTGAACAATGCAAACATTCACCCCCTGTCACAAGGATCTGGGTTTAATCCATCATTGTTTTGCTCACGACGCCACATCAGTTTGGACCCGGGCGTATGCAAATCAGTCTTGACCCCATTCCTCATGGGAACAGTCCAGATGGAACTGCCAAGCCAGGTTCTCCCTGCACCAGAAACAAGCATCCTGGTACCGGTTTCGGGGCATCACCCCTCATCAGCCAGGCTAGCTTGAATCCAGTGGCACAGTACGCACCAGAACCATGTCTGGGCATACCCATCCCACTTAGGGCGTCAAAGGCAAAAGGAACAAATGATGGACAGAATGCTGAACAATGCATACATTCAACCCCAGTCGCAAGGATCTGGGTTTAATCCATAGTTCTTTTACTCACTACACCACCCTAGTTTGGACCCAGCCTTATGCAAATCAGTCTTGACCCTGTTCCTCATGGGGACAGTCCAGCCCAAACTGCCAAGCCAGGTCCTCCCTGTACTGGAAGCAAGCAACCTGGGATCGGTTTTGGGCCATCACCCCTCATCCGCCAGGCTAGCTTGAATCCAGAAGTGCAGTGAGCATGGGACCCACGTCTGGGTATACCCTTCCCACTTACGGCAAGAAATGCAAAAGGAATAAATGATGGACGGAATGCTGAACAATGCAAACATTCACCCCCAGTCACAAGGATCTGGGTTTAATCCATCGTTCTTTTGCTCACCACGCCACTCCAATGTGATGCAGCATGAAATGAGAATGGTCCTTATTGCTCCAGACCAACCCAGGCAACTGCGATATCAGGACCCATTTCAGCTGTCACTTCAACCTCATAAGAGGCTTCTGTGCAGCCCTTATCTGCTTTTAAGGTTGTCAAGCAAGATTCTAAATCCCAGCTTGAACTGGCTTAACTTGACCACCTGGCTCTTGAGTTGGTAAAATATAGTCACGTCCAATATGGATCTAAGAACGTGTCAAGAACAGATGGTACTACCTCTTTCCTTTACTTGGAAAAATCATATTCAGTTCTCTTCTGTTCCAGTGCATTTGGTTGTCATCACTGTTGACAGAAAACCTCCTTCTTAAACATCATGATTTACTGTGGCAATGAATACATTTTCCTCAGGCCTTTTCTAGAAGGTATTTTCTAGAAGGCCTGAGTAAAGGTATTTCCCTCATGAAGACAACCAATGCTCTCTGGAAACTGACTATTGTCCTCTCCAAATTGACAGTCTCTCCATTTGAACCTTTGCAGAAAGCAGATCTTCACCATCATTCATGGAAGGTAGCAGTTCTAGTGGTGTTACATCTTCCAAAAGTATGAGTGAGCTTCAAGCTCGTTCTTCAGAATATCCTTATTTGGTTTCTTACAGCAAAAGTCATTTCCGATTTTCCAGTTTAATCAGAAAATATTGCTTCTAACTTTCTTTCCTGGCCGCTCTATTGTGCTGTTCATGGATTTCAGAGAGAATCCCATGACAGAAAAGGAAAAGTTACTTAACTCTAATACTAGTTATCTGTCATGGATATTCTTTCCAAATCACTAAAGAACAATCCTGTGACCTTCCTGTTCCAGAGGGACGTGTGGGAATGATTAAGGAGTAGCAATCCTTCTATTGTACTTGTACAACATGAACTGCCTTACTGACCCTCCACTGTTTGATGCAAAGGCTAACAGCTTCTTGAATTCTTAAAGATGCAGTATCATACTGGCACAGTTAGTACTCAGTCTTTTAGATGCTGCGGTTTCCTGTAGTTTTTCCTTTGGTGTACGGTTTATCATGTTGTTATCATCCAAATGTATTTTTCTGCATATTTGGCAAAACACTTTTTTCCTGCTAAACCCATCTTTAAAAGGGAAATAGACTTAATTTCCCAGCACCCATCTCAACAAGAAGATATCTGGCTTTTCCAGCATCACTCTCAACAGAACGTGACATCACTGAATTTCCCAGCATCCATCTGTGTAGGAAGTGATATCACTGCATTTTCCAAGCATCCATAGAGTTTTTAAGGTCTAGCCCCAGGGTGTCTCTCACCCGGATATCTCAGGCTAAGAGTGAGCAAGACAAAGAGAACACATGTTGGACCTTAAAGACCCTGAGCAGGACCCCTGCTGCCAAGATAAGTCGCTCATCATCACTTGTCTCTAAAACACCACTGCACACACTATTCACACTCTCACACCTAGACCCTCTTAGCACCCTTCAAAGGCACTCTTTGTTTAGCAGCATGGTTCATGAAGAAATCTGACCACATTATTACCCTTGCGCTAATAGATCTACACTGAATCCCTCTGCAAACCCAGATCATATTCAAGGTCAGCTCATCAATTACAAGGCACACTACACCAACTCTCCTATCTACCTAGCTAATGAATTAATATCTGGAGGTCAACGTCAGACAAGGAGCTCCAACTTTGCCAGATAAGAGATGAAGTGCTGCCGTAAGGAGAAAAGAAGGTATAAGGAATCACTTGGTACATAATGTGTTTTCCAGCTGAATATGAGTTTATTCAGCATGTCAAGTAAGTATTTATCCAAAGCCCCTTTCCAGGATTAACCCAACACTTTTAAATGTATTCAAAATTAAAGTCTGTGTATTGAACATAGATTCCTGTGTCAAAGGTTATTCCAGTTATTAAGGTTTACAGGCACATGCATCAACCATTTTTGCAAGCGCAAAAATCGTCCATTTGCGCCCGCAGAAAGGGCTTCTGCGATGCATCAAACTGTAAGGCTCTCACAATTTAAGAAATTGCAATTGATTGTGATTTCCTAAATTGCGATTGCATTTAAGGAATCGCAAATTGCGATTCCTTAAATGCAATGCATGATGGAATCGCAAATCACGATTTCGCTAATAGAGGGGCACAAATTACCATCAATTTAAACTTGATGGTAATTTGCAAAAACTTTAAAAAATGCACTAAAGTGCATTTTTCAAAGTAGTAGGTTGGGGCATGTGTGTGCGCAACATGTGTGTACAGATCAATTTCAGGGGTGCACCCTTGAAATTGCAAGCTCAATTTGCGAGTACCTATTGGGTACTCGCAAATTGCGCATGCAATTTCTCATTCATTCTAATGGGCCTGTAGGCCCATAGGAATGAATGGGAAGGCATTCCTTAATTGCGACTCGCATTGTGTGAGTTGCAATTAGGGAATGTTTGGGATTCGCTATTTTGATAGCGATTCCTACATGCATAGGCTTTTGCAATTTCTTAATTGCGATTCCTTAATAATCGCAATTAAGGAATCGCAAAAGCCTGCATTGATGCATGTGCCTGTATATCGGCAGTTTTAAAGGGTTCAAATTCGCCACTACCCCTCTTGCACGGCTTGTTTCCTTCCTCGTGTTCCTTTTGGCTTCTGCACCATGAGACACCACCCCATAAAACTTATGACCCTACCTCCTTTGCCTCGTAGTGAAGGCATGGAGTTTCCAGCGTTTTCCCTGTGGCATATTTGTTATTCTGGGTTTCAGGAGGAAAATGGTTTATAAAAGTGTTTCCAGGCTCCCACAGCTGCTCTTCTCTTTATAGATTCAAAGACATTACCCATTACGAGAGAACTAGGATTACAGATAAGTAATTTTTCCTTAGTCACAAAATCTGCTAGACAAAAGATCAGAAACAGTTTTGTGCATTTATAAATTGTTTAGAAAACTTTCTGTTGACTGGGTCTGCTAGTAGTATTGGCTCAGCCATTTAGGTCCAGTACATCAAATCCTAACAGGTTGATCGGTAGTGCAAACAGCGGTGCATTAAACGGAAAACCTTGTCAAAGTTGTCTTATACTTCTCTGTTTCATATCTGTATTTGTGCAGACAAAATCATAAATTGATGTTGAGTCATTGTGAGGTGCAGTTTCTGTTGGATTGAATAACAATGAATAATCATGGAATAACTTGATCAGCTCCCAAGATCCAATTGTTTGTCTGTTGACTTTGGTGCAGGAATGCCCGATACCCCATTCAGCAAGGATCGAAATGGGCATGTGAAGCGTCCAATGAATGCATTCATGGTTTGGGCTCGGATTCACCGTCCAGCACTTGCCAAAGCCAATCCAGCAGCCAACAATGCAGAGATCAGTGTTCAGCTTGGGCTGGAGTGGAACAAGTTGAGCGAAGATCAGAAGAAACCTTATTACGATGAAGCTCAGAAGATCAAAGACAAGCACAGAGAGGAGTTTCCTGGTAAGAATTGGTGACAGGAAAGTTTGATTTGACCAGGGCAAGTAGAATCACAATTATAAAAGTTGTATAATTTTCAGGTGCTGGCATTGGATTGCCCTCAAGCCCTCATTAAGGATGAAGGGCTTGATATACAAAGATTGTCACAAATTGTACGTTGACTTTTTGCAAACGGAATATGCTTTTGCGAACCAGCCTATGTACTAATTGATTGGTCCACAATTTATTGAAATACAGGGTTGCAGAATGACTTGCTTCATTAATATTTATTAGGCAGGTATCAATTTGCGACCCCCTGCAATTGGAAAGAACCACAAGTTAGTTGAGCTTCAAGGGCCTGCAAGTCAGCATCCCTGTGATTACATTCCAAAACAGAAATGTGTTTTTTTAAGCTGTTCGGATTTCTTGTAGGAACACCTACTCCCCAATAGGCTTAGCCCCCATTTCAGTTAACAACTTCTCTTAAGTCCAGGTTTGTGGTTTGCGAGTTACCAAGTCACAAATTTGTTTGTAATGCTGCTTCCAAATTGCGATTTCGTATGTACCACAGAACTCATTTTACAAGCCAGGAAAAAGTTTTTCGACTTGCAAAATGGGTTTTGTACATTACAGAAAGGGATATTGCAGTTGAAGCCCAGTGATTTTGCAAATCCTTTTGTTGATCTGGCCCTAATGTTACAGAAAAAGTGAATGGTTGCATAATTCACCCATTTGTTTCAGAACGCATTGAGCATTTTGAGGGGCGGCAAATGTAGAATTCATCTCCAGCAGCCCCCCCCCACCCCACCCCCCACTCTTCAGCGATGCCTAGCTACGCCACTGAGGGAACGTTACAAAATGTATTGGATTTTATTTTACAAATAGCCCAATCAGATTTGGAAATTAAACCACTTTTAAAAATAGGGGTTGTTCAGGATTTTCTAACTGAAAAAAGGAAAGAGAGTGCATGAGGATTCGCCCAGTTAAGCAACCCCTCTGATCTGCAGGGGTAGAGGGGCTTGTAGTCACACCTTCGTCAAAGCGCACCTCTGGCAAATCACCTAATGGCACCCCAGGAGACCTCATCAAGAGGCTAAATTCTGCCTAAACTAAAATACTAAGTGTCAGTGATTAACCATATATATTATGTGTTAGATTGTATAACAGTAGGCGTGCACCTCATTAATTCCTAATTATAGGTTTGCTTACGAGTGGCACACACGGGGCTGGTCCTCGTGTGGTCCTGAAGAAAAGCTTTGAGTGGACAGCTCGAAACATGTCGACCCAATACTAGGGACTCTATACTCATTATAGTTATACTTTACTTATTATTAACCCCCGATTTTAGTCATACCACCTAGGGGCTGGAATAAAATATAAGCCCACTAAATAGGTATTTTTAACTTTTTCTTTTTCCACTCCACATTCACTGCGCTACACATTGTTCACAACTTAGTGCTCCTACGTAGTTCCGCAAGTCGCAGCACGCTTCAATCTGCAGCAGATTGAGAGGACCCCAATGATGAAGCATGCCACCTAGGGGAAACCCTGGTGGGTGAGGGGACTCTAGAAAATAATTTTTCTTTCTGGAAAGATGATTTTCATACATGTTCAGTGAAAACCCTGTTCTTCCCCACGGTGAGGTTTTTATTCTGGGATTACCGATTTTGTGAAACATCTAACCAGGAGGCACACTGAATTTTTTTTTTTTTTTGCAAAAACAATTTTTATTGCATTACTCAGACACAGTTGACATCCACAATGTTCATCTGGCCAGTGGCCGCCATCCGCATATAAAACCACGTCCAAGTACAATCAGGGACACTTCCACCTACCAATGCGCTGTCCCCAAACCCTCCCCTGAACGAATACATCCCCCCCACCCACATGACAGTGTGCCGACACGACAACTACCAGGATAAACCTCTCTCAGAAGTAGCCGTGTTAGGAGCCACGAGCCACCCCCCACCACCACAGACAGGCCCCAAGCAGAAAGGAAAAGGAAAGCCCCCGGCCCCCATGAGCTAATCAGCAAGCCTCCCCCACCCCTAGGTTCCTGCCGGGTGCTCCAGTGCCGCAGGGCCCCCCTCCCCCGCTATTCCCCACCCCTGGTGGTCAACCACTAGTGCTTCCCATGCCCGAGCCTTGGCCAGAGCCTTGTCATCGCTTCCCCTAAGCGCAAGCTGCAGCCGGAGCGTGCCCTCGCTACCCGCCCACTTGGTAAATGTCGCTCTCCACCTCGTGAAGCTGGGACCCGTCCTCGACTTCCAGTGGAGGGTAATTTCTCGTTTGGCCACCACCAGCCCCAGGTCGCAAAACTTGCTCGTGATTTTCGTGCGCGGCGTGTGTGGAAACCATAGCAGCAAACAAACTCCCATCTCCACCCGCAATTCCCGCCCTGTCACTTGGGCCAAGCAGTCGATGACCTCTTCGCAGTAGCCGCTCAAAGCATCGCAGGACCAAAACATGTGCTTAAAGTCAGCCCCCTCCTCCCCACAACGAGGGCATTGCGGTGTGGGGCCCTCAAAATACTGAAACAATTTAGCTGGCGTCAGGTATGCCCTATGCAGGGTGAAGTACTGCACCAGTTGAAACCGGGCGTTAACCAGGAGGCACACTGATGATGAGACCCTCCAAACGAAGATGCTTTCATCATTGGCAAAAGGTAAAAATCAGAGGATGTCATACACATTACAATGACTTCTCTCTACTCTTTCCCATGCCTGACATTAGAGTGAGGGAACACCCTCAAAGTGCCTCTCAGAGTAGTCGAACACCACAGAGATGTATTGTTCTCCCTCTTAAGATCCTTGGTGATTGATATTTGTGAACACTGAATATCTCCGCCTCCATGTGGGATCCCAGAACACTTTTATATAAGAGAAAATTATTCTTATAAAAGAACAAATCCTGTGAGCCGCTGACACACACGTGGGAAGTTTGTATTCTAGGCCTTTATCCCAGATCCAAGAAGAACAGAGTCACCTCTAGATTCAGAGACCTAGGATTGATTGTGTCAAAGCGACTAATAATTAAGAGATGGAAACACCCTGCCCCCACAGTAGTGGACAGTTGGAAAAGTCTCTCACGGTGTGGGCACAAGAAGAGAGCACAACACTACATTAGGAGAAAATAGCCGGGTTACGAAAAATACCCGATAGCGCAATACTGGGACACTATCCTCACAGCACTCATTCATGGGAGCAGGGAAGGCAGCAACACCCCTCACAGGAAGATAATGAGAGTAATAGGGCCACAATTGCATAGGTGTACCACACCCCAAATTCCAAACAAGACCTAAACCCCTGTTAGTACGCGACTTGTGTCTACAGACTGAACGCAATGTCGACCAGGCCCCTGATTGTGCAAACGAGCCGGCAAGCCACCCCAGCGAGCTACCAGATTAAACATGCACATTTCACAAACACCCCGACCCAGCTGTAATAAGTTGTCGATGACACTTTTAGTTCGTTAATATATTAATAGATCAGAAACATATATATCTCGTTTGCATTCCCCACTGACTCCATGGTTTTATATGGAGGTGACCTCTTGTGAGCAGCCTCTATAGGACATACAACTGAGCACTACATATTGGGCCTGATTCACTGAACTAACTTAAGACAAAATCCTAAACTTACTACCATTTTGGTATTCACAGAAGGCACTTACTCATTTTGGTATTCACAGAAGTTAGGAGTCCTAACTTTAGGACTCCTAAATGCCTTCTGCGAATACCAAAAGTCTTCAAGTTAGGATTTTTCTCAGTTTAGGAGTAGTAAAGTTAGGACTCCTAACTTTAGGACTCCTAATTGCCTTCTGTGAATACCGAAAGTCTTAAAGTTAGGATTTTTCTCAGTTTAGGAGTAGTAAAGTTAGGAGTCCTAACTTTACTACTCCTAAACTGAGAAAAATCCTAACTTTAAGATTTTCCGTATTCACAGAAGGCATTTAGGAGTCCTAAAGTTAGGACTCCTAACTTCTGTGAATATCGAAATGAGTAAGTGCTTTCTGTGAATACCAAAATGAGTAAGTGCATTCTGTGAATACCAAAATGGTAGTAAGTTTAGGATTTTGTCTTAAGTTAGTTCTGTGAATCGGGCCCATTGTACCTGGGATAACTTAAGCTCTTAGCAACTGTGAGTCACATTGGCGCCATTCCTCAGGAATTAAGAATTGAGTGACATGGAATATAATGGACATTGTGTACAACTTTTCACCTTACTATGATGTATGAATAACAGTTTTAATATGCTTTGCCACTGTAACCACATTTTGAACTCACAATATGTGTTTTATTTAGTAATACATGTTCATATATGTATGTTTGCGGTTCTGAATGACCCCTGTAAATTTGAAAAACGCAATAAAGATATTTAAAAAATAATAATAATTCTGTGCTTTGCCATTATGGCTACTGGCTGTCCCAGGTATCAGTGAGGCATAGCTCTGTGCAGCTAGTCTCCAAATCAGTTTTCTGCACTCCGCTGTGAATTTACAGAAACAATCTTCTCTACCCTTTCTTCTTAAATTTAACTGTTCATTAGTCATTTCATATCTTAAACAGTACTTTTAGGATTTCCCTTTCCCTTTTCTCATTTTTTACTGGTCCATGACATGCTTTTGTGAAGTCATTGCTAGTTCTGTCACATTGTGAAATGGGGAAGGCATCGAGCTGAGAGGGACAGAACATCCCAGACCTTCTTACTCTGGTGTTTGGGCTCTGCAGAAAGCTGTACAGCTTACGGGAGATTCTGTCTTCACCTCAGTGCGCTCCATCATCTCTCTTTTAATTTGCCTACATGAATATACAAGAAGAAATGTATAGATAGTTATTCCATTGGATTTATTAATGAATGAAAGCCTATTTATTTTCCTAGTCAATTAAAACATTACAAAGTTATAAATGCAAACTAAAAGTTTAAAACCATTCTAACTAAGTTACATTACAAAGTGTGTTTGAAACAGCAAATCATTCAAATGAAGCGAGGAGCAAAATTATCATGAGCTCAATATTATTAAATATAGTATATATTGAATTATATCACAGAAGTGGTAGTTCTTAGCAGTTCTAACGGTACAATTAAGTTATGTTGTTGGCAGACAGTAGTTTCTCGACACAAACAAATGTATTTGACAAACCAAATTGTTAGCTGTGGGTGTTCGCCTTTAAGACACTGCATCAATGCCTGTGACAACACAAATTCAGGGGATCACAGATGTCAAGGACACTAGAATACTTAATGGTGAACTGGTTTAAAGTATTGGGGAGAGGGTGAAGAAGGTGACATCGGAGACTAGATACTTCAAAGACAGGAATCCAATTAGTAAAAGAAAGCTTCTTCAGACCTCGCTTTCTTACAACCTTTTCAGTTATGCACCCTACTCCCTTACCTCTAGCATGAATTTCACATGGATCGACAGCGGGGAATAAGATCTTTCCCAATGTGGATAGAAGTAAGGGTGAATACACTGTAACTACTAGAGATTGAACAACTCTAGCTTATCTGGGTAGAAACAGGCTTTCAGGTTGCACTGCAACTTTGTTAATTTCTACTACCATATTATCATCATGCTGCTACTCATTTGTCAAGCTCACAAATGGTTACTTCAGTGTTTTTTTTTTTTTTACAAGTACCTGATATTCCATTGAAGCTCCAAAGATTTAAGTTCTTCCTTATTCTGTTATCGATACCTTGAAGTTTGTTTTTTCTGGATTTTTTTCAGCTCCTTCGTTAACTTGAGATATATCTGACCCTTTTTACCTTTGGCGCAATTTCATTTCTGCTTGGAGTCGCTTGCGCCTTAATGTCTCAAGGACAACTTTTACCCTTTTGATTGAGTATCAGTTTTTAAAAACTGAATTCTTTTTTTTTCATTGTTCTGCATTGTTTATCTACCACAAAAACTATAGCCACAAAAAAGTATTGTAAAACCTCGGTCACCCAACTCATCCATCAGTCCAAGTAGGGCCATTTAGGGGTCTGGAGTTATATGCTTGGCGCTTACCTACAATTTGTACTCATTGCCAGTTAATGTTAATGTTAAGGGGAATTTATTGAGAGCACTGTCACCATAAGTTTCCTGGCGCTGATAGACCACGGGGATGTGCAGAGAGGCTTAACGGGAATGTGAGAAGAGCAGAGTTTTCAGCGATTTCCTGAAAGGCAGGAGAGAGGGCTCAGCCTTGAGGAGGGGAGGGAGAGAGTTCCACAGCTTGGGAGCCAAGTGAGAAAAGCTGCGGCCGCCTAATCTAGAAAGTTTGAAGCGAGGGATGACTAGGAGCTGGAGATTAATGGACCTCAGAGTGCGGGAGGGACAGTAAGGGATGACCAGAGATTTCAGTAAAGCTGGACAGAGGCCTGACTTTAAAAGCCAGGCAACAGACCTTAAAGGCTATTCTTTCACTGATGGGCAGCCAGTGTAGTTGGTGTAAAAAGGGTCTGGCTGGCTGCCATCTAGGGATTCTAAAGACGAGTCTTGCGGCCTGGTTTTGAATGAGCTGGAGCCTAGATAGCAAGGATTTAGGGAGGCCGAGGTACAGGGAGTTGGAGAAGTCCAAGCATGTATCACAGGGCAGGACCAAATGGTATGCTAAAAGGTACCACAGCTATTCCCACATCGCAGACAGTGAGAATTTATCCCCTTCACTTATCTTATGCACTCTACTGGGGTGATAATAAACTCTGTGGAAGTATTGCAATTAGCCAAATCCAAGGTGCATAGATACTGCAAGGACCCAAGGGGCCCTCTTCACCTCAGTCCAATCATTGGCGTCTAAATAGCATACGTCCCCTTTTATGTATCCAGGGTATTAAGAATCAATGAACAATACATTTGAGATATCCCTTCATATTATTGCCTTCCCATATATTCCCCAACTTTGAGATTTCAATATTATCCCAGCCATGAAAGCTTCTGAGGCCTGCTGCATATCAGAGCCATATTCCCAGCCACAGCAGAGTCTCAGTTGCCAGGGTCCCCTCCCACCTTGTCCACCTAAGTGCTGCATGTGTTTGGGTACCCATTGGAGCTCCTTAAGGTGTGGTGTGATGTAAGTGTGGTATGGGAAGTTGAGAGGGATTCTGGCTAACATGTTCTAAATGGTATGCAGTCTTCTAGTGACTTTGTTTGTTGATCCTAGCATAGAGGGGATTCCCTTAGTCCAGCTTGCTTGTGACGAGGCTGTGCATGCCTGTTTTCTGGGTACATATTGGAAGACATTTGAAAATCTTCCTCAATGGTATGCATGGTATGGTATGTCTTCTTCATGTTATGGAAGCATGAGGCGGTGATGGCATTTACTTGGACGGTCATCTAAAGTTTGCTGTTGATTACGATCCTGAGGTACTTGGTGTGGGTGGTGGGGGTGGGTGTTGGTCATAGCCCTGGTGGTCACCAGTTGGTGTCCCACAGTGAAATACTCTTCCTGAAGATCACGATTTTGGTCGTGTCAGTGTTCAGCTTCAGACAGTTGGTGTTAATCCAGTGGGTGAGTTTAGTCATGCAGGCATGGAACTTGATCTCTGTACTGGGCATCTTGTGTGTGAGGGTGGAAATGAGTTATGTGCTGTTGGTGTAGGAGAAGACGTTGTTGTGAGAGTGGATGATGCTGGCTAGAAGGATCAGGTATGTGTTGAAGAGGGTCGAGCTTAGGGAGAATCCTTGTGAAACTGTAAAGATGAGGTCACGGGCATCTGAGATGTACGGTGTCAGACTGACTGACTCATTTAAGTCAGGAAGGAGCAGATCCATTGGAGTGCATGTTCTTGGATTCCTGATGTCCTGTAGGTGTTAGATATGTATGAGGTGGGAGACTGTGTCAAATGCTGCAGGGAGGACCCAAAGGATAAGGGCCGTTGTGTCTCCTCCATCCAGAGTTATGCGGATGTAATCCATCGCTGCAATCTGGACAGTTTTTGTGCTGTGGCTTGGGTCTGACACCAGAGTGATTGGTGTTGAGGAGTTGGTGGTCGTTAAGGTATTTGATGAGGCGTCTGTTGATGATTGTCTCTTAGACCTTGGTTGGGATTGGAAGCAGGGAGATCGGTCTATAGTTGGCGAGTGTTGAAAGGTCCGCGGAGGGTTTCTTCATCAATGAGAAAACAGTTGTGTGTTTTCAAGCATATGAGAAGGTCGCAGAAGAGGTGGAGTCATTCACAGCTGGAGTCAGCGTGGCGCTGATGGGTTCCAGTCCTCTGGATTTGGTGTGGTGTGGTAAAGGGAGCCCTGAGTGGAAGTGCATCATCACCCCAGAAGTTTCTTCTGGGGTGATGATGAGCCATGTGGTTAGTATGCTTCTTGTATCTAATCAGGAGGCATTTTGCAAGGTGTATTTGGTCCAGTTGCAGATTGAATTTGCTCCAAATGGCAGTGATTTTGTCAGTGAATAATTGAGAGCGGTACCACCATGGGGTGATTGAGTCGACAACTGGTGAGATGAAAACCTTCCTAATGGTAAAAATGAATTTGCTTCTATTGGTGCTGGCATTAATGCTGTCCGTCAGAGCGGGGCGTTTGGAGGTCCGGATCAATTGGTTGTAGTGTCTCAGGGCGGATTTGAACTTCCTATCTGCATTGTCCTGACTCATTCTCCATTTGCACTCCTGTTGTTTGCAGTGGTGTTTCATTAGTCTAACTGCCTCTTTGTACCAACTGGTGTGGGTTCTAGATCTTGTTGTATTGCTGTATTTGAGGGGGGCTGGGGACTCTGTGCATGAGGTGATCCAATTGATTAAATTCTTGATGGCTTTGGGGAGCTGTTGCAGTGTTTGGGTCGGTGGGTGTTTAGAGCGATATCAGACAATTTCCCTTCCAATTTTCTTTCAAAATCCCTCTTCTCTAAATGAAATGTCTTTGCATTCCCTTAGTGTCAAATAGTTTTACAATTTTATATAGACAAAATTAAAGACAATAGACAAACTGACCATCTGTTTGTTAATCATAGTCCCATACAAACTAGATTGGCCACTTCAACACAATCCATTTGTAGGTGGATTGTATACTTTATATTACTATGTTACAGTAATGCCATCAAGTCTTTGTCTATTGGACTCAATGCCCACTCCACAAGAGGTAGAATCGATACTGCAGCACTATTGAGAAACATTTCACTAACATATGTAAAGTGCCTATCCGTACATACTTTCACAAGTCATTATTGCCTAGGCACATATTCCAGATCAGATGCTCAAGTAGGACAAGCCTCTCTGTGGAATCTTTTTAGGTAGCGCACAGTTGGTCTTTTTCCTTTGCCTCTTTTCCCTCATTTTAAAGGCATAGGCATTCTATTTTCTTCAGCGTTTATAACTAATAATGAAGATCTCCTGGAGGAGAAGGAATAGTTATTTACCTGTAATCCTAGGTCTCCCCCAGGGGAACATTCATTATAGTGATAAACAACCTATCCATCTCCCCATAGAAAAGGTAAAGGTGATTTCTCTCAGTTGTAACATAATCCTACATCACCATAAAAAAGAACTGGCTCAAATGCCACTTATAGGGTGTGATTGGATACTAATAGTATACTGTGTCTTGAAGGAGCAGCACAGTGTACCCAGCCATTTAGGCTTCAGCCTGTTAGGATACATTTATCTTTTTTTTCTCATCCTTCTTTTTAAAATGGTTTGTGAAAGTGTGTTTCAGGACACTTGGATTTTTTATAGGGATTTTTTCTCTAGTTAAAAAAACAATAGACGATTTGTAAAGTAAATGCCTGAAAAACTGCCTCAAATAGCCCGTTGTAGGCAGTTCTAAAATATTTATTTTGTTCAGAAAAAATGTTTTTTTTAAACAAAAGCATATATGATTTTTTTATATGCCTTTTAATAAAGTGCATGGAAATGACTTGTACGGCTTATATAGGTGCTACAGTCTGTAACAAAAAGAGCATTACCAAAGATAGGTAACTTGTTCTTCACTGCTCACAACCATAATGAAGATTCCATTGGAGAAGAACTAGGATTATGAGTAAATAAGTATACATTCCCACGACTGGCTGAAACCCAATCATATTTAAAGTCCAAGAAATGGAAACCCAACCATATAACTTGTTTAGTAATATGTTTGCAATATAGTTTGCTTTTGCATTTAGAAATGCTGGGATTGAAGTTTTTCAAGATTTGATGTTTCAGTCAATCTACCAAAGTCCTTTTTTTGGCTTAATAAACCATAAAAGGTACAGAAAAATATAAAATACTCTCACAGCCCTACAATTTTAAATACATACTTTCAACATTATCAAGTACAGTTACGTAATAAAATTCCAAAAACAACTATCTTCAATGTACCAATTAATTAAAATCTTAAAACAATGGCCTTTCATATTTAATCCCAAAACACATACAATAGTGTTCGGTACAGGTCAGTTTATAAAAAAAGTAAAATTCCATAAAACTCATTTCAATGCCTTCATCCTCCTAAACCATATAAAGGACAAGAGCAGTAGATACAAAAAAACATACAGTCATGCATTTTTGCCCTGCATAATCTTAACGCTGTGTTTTGTTCAGTAACACCCAACTAGCAGCAAAGGAGAGTGATCCAACGAGAACGCTGTTTAGAATAAGCTTTACAAAATAACAAAACATGTTCATCTTTCTCAATTGACAGACAACCCAGGCATTAGAAGTGGTATCTTTTTTATTCCAAGAGTATGTAAAAACGCCCAAAAGCAAAAGTTCTAATCAGAATTTGATATAAAGTGCACGTGCAACAGGATTAGTTAAAAAATCCATAAAAGGCTTGAATTCAAGTGCACATTTGAACCTCAGATCAGAGTTTGCCATACTACCTGTGCTGGCTGTAGAAATCTTTGCTCTTAACACATAATTCCTATACGTTGTTTTCACCTTTGTTAGTGTGATATGATAATACCAATAATCCTTTAGGCCCAACTTGAGGAGCCACGATTTTATACTCAATAGCCAAGGGATATTACTTGCTTAAGGGACCGCTATTAAAACTCTTACATTGTCCCAAAATGAGCCCAGGTCCTCATTAGTCCACAGCCTCATCCAATACAAGATAGATTTTAAGGTAGCAACATCCAAAATAGATCGAAGATTAAGATCTAGTCTTATTGGCAGCGTTGGGGCGCTTGGGGGAAGTTTGCAGTTTCCCCACAATTCTGCCACATACAAAACAGACCCACAAGCTTTACGCTTGTTCATCTAGATGGGGGGCAGGGTAATAGCAAAAGTGGATGCCCTGTTGGCAAACCTTAAAATGAACCCAGCCCTTTGCTTCAAGTTTAGCACACATTGTTTCTGTCTGGTTATGCCAACTGTGACAAACACTTGTTCTAACTCCCAGGTAGTCAAATACCTTTACGCTGTCCAGTGTCCTGCCCTCAAACGATACCTTGACCTTTATTTTTTTCTTGTGACTAAAACCATGAATTTCGTTTTATCTTTATTAATCTCTAGCTCATGCACCTTACAAAACATGTTAAAATTTGCCAAAACATTGGAAAGTCCCTTTGTGGTTTTGGAGAGAAGCAATAGACCTGGTATTTTATGTCCCCCCATTTTGGAAGAGTCCTTTTCACAATCAAACAGATATGGGATGCATTCATTTATGAATAAAAGAAAAAGAGTGACAGCCAGGATACACCCTTGTCTGACTCCTCTATTAATAGGAATGACCTCAGTCAATTCTCCATTTAGTCCCCACCTCACCCTTGCATAATTCTCTATCTACAAAGCTTGTATTAGAGACAATAAAACCAAAGGGACTTCTGCACCTTGCAGGACTTCCTATAACTTTGTTCTTGGAACAAGGTCGAATGCTTGACAGAGGCCCACAAAAGCAACAAATAATGACCCTCGGTCAATGTCTTAACTTTTCCATTTAATTGATAGAGGCAGCATTGTTTGATCAATTGTACTAGTATTTGGGCGAAAGGCCTCCTGCAGATGGCAAGACACTTGACTTGTGTAAATCCATTCCCACAACCTACTCAGAATTTGCCTGCTATAAACTTTCTGAACATTATCCATTAGTCTTTTGGGCCTGTAATTCCCTGGGGTTAATTTATCTCCCTTTTTATGTGTGATAACTATTACACCTCCTTTGTAGGAGCTCAGTACTGGGGCCCCAGCCAATAAAGCATTTGACAAAGTGTTTACATAAGGTCCACAAATCTCTGGTTCAGAGTGTAATAAATTAGCCAGAATTCTATCCAACCCTGGCGCCTCCCTGCTTTTTGGGCCTGTATAGCAAAATAGTTTATTCTAGAGAGAAAGGTGTAATAGTCCAGTGGGTTAACATTGCATCAAAACACAGGCAGTGGTTTCCTCGGTCAACTTACTATAAATTGTTTAAGTATCCTTTTGGGAAATGCCAGGGAAGCTTGTCCTTCGGTTTTATGAAGCAGCTATTTAAATGGATTCACAGTCCCATTTGTTGGAAAACTAAAATGGCGGGCGCTGATAAGCAATCTGAGTAGAAGATAGCAGTCTAATTGTTTGTTTAAGTCCTGATGCATGTGAATCCATTAAGGTGCTTGCCCGTTCAAAGCCGAGTGCACTTGAACTGACTCTTTCTAGGAGAAAGCAGTGTTCCTGTTTGGCGCTTTGTCAATTTGGTGATTCCGACATGGAGCGTAGCGTTTCCGATCCAAAGAAGCTTCTGTGTCCTAGCGGAGTTGTGGAGCATTCAGGAATAGACTTCACGTTGGGAGTAGAGTCTCGCTCTTCAGCTCCCATTTTCCCAGTGTATCATTGAAGACACAAATCTGCAGGTTAAGTGGTAAGATTGTATCAACAGTGTGCACAAACACTTTCTCTCATCCAGAGAAATTCCTCAATCCGTCAGACTACGCAACCGTGAGTAAAGGTTACTAAAATAATTCTCATCTTGAAAAGTAGTTAGACTACAAGATACAGACTTTATGAATATTAAAAGACTTGTACAAAGTTCTTAGTTTTAACAAGGCACAAAATATCAAGATTGTAAATACATTATGGATCATTCAAATTCTTAGCAATATATTGACTCTAGTTTAGTAGACATAATCTACTGGAACACAAGAGAATAAGTAACAATTACAAAAGAGTCATATGTGAGAAGGTTACTTACCAAATTCAGCGACAAGAGGAAGAAGATATTTAAAAACCTCAAATCAAAATTGAAGTACGAAATACACACACATATAAACATATATTTTTATATATATCTATATTCACTAAAGAAACCATAGGTTTCACACATGTTATAGTTAGAAATTAGCATTTAAAAAACCTTGCAAATTCACTTAAGAAACCATAGGTTTCACACACGTTATAGTTAGGAATTAGCATTTAAAAAACCTTGCAAATTCACTGAAAAAACCATAGGTTTCACACATGTTATAGTTAGCTGGACATTTCACTCGTAAAAAACCATTGAAATTCCCCCGTTATAGTTAGTTCAGCTAACTATAACTCGCGCGACCGCAATCCACTGCTGATGACGTCACATATTACATCACTGTATTCACTAAGATACTGTTAATAAGTCAGTTATACAATTAATTTTACAAAAAAAAACATCCATTTAGACACTTATTTACCCATTTATTCTTCCATTAACCTTTAGATATACATATATAAAAAATATTTTTTTTTCAGAAAGACACATATTCACTGGATGATGTCATCAGTGATGTCATCAGTGATGTCATTTGAGATGTCATCAGTGATGTCACTGACCATGTCATGAGTGATGTAATATGTGACGTCATCAGCAGTGGATTGCGGTCGCGCAAACTAACTATAACCTGAAAATTCTATTTTGAATAACTTTGGCGCGGGTTGACGAATCCTCGCGAAATTTTCAAAAATAATGGGGCGCTCCGCTCAGCTCCTACCCTGAAAGTCTCGGAGTGATTCGTCAAGCGGGGGCTGAGAAAAAAGGGGGTCCCAAAACGCGTTTTCCCCATGCATTTTCCCATAGGACCTTTAGTCGAAGGTACAGCCCGTACGGCTGAACAGAATTACTTGAAATTTGGCAAAGAGGTAGTCCTCTGGTCAGGCATGTGCCTTTTGCATATATGGAGTCAATCTGTTCAGTATTTCCTGAGAAAATTGCAGTTAAAAGTACATAAATATCTATAGCCGCGCACGGTGCGCCCACGGTGTGTGCACCCTAACATGCGCGAGCGTAATTCTGATTGGTGGTTACATGTCAGTCAACGTTCGAATCGGTCGAAATCAGGAAGTGTCGTCCGCCATTTTGTTTGTTTTGGGTGCGACAGTGAAAAAGAGAGGTGGCGAACGTGAAAAGGAGGCAGGGTAGAGAGCCTTTGTCAGGGGGGCCCTAAAGGACCCCGAAGGGTGAAAAATACATTTTTTTTTTTAAATCGCGGGGTGCGCACACCGTGCGCGCACGGTGAAAAACCTTAAAAAAAATATATAATAGTTCGAGGCATGTGGGCTGCTGAATTCATATCTGTGCATAGATCGCCGCCTAGTGTTGGGTCCGGATGTTTGCACGTTGTTGTCCTGGAAGAGTCTTCGAAGTATCCTGGGATAGGTGACTCCTCCCCTGGACTACAGTGCGCATGGGCATCCTCTCCATCCTCAGATTGTTTTTTTCCGCCATTGGGTTCGGATGTGCTATCTGGACTCAAGTTAGGAAAATCTTTTTTCAGGCCAAAAGGCCTTTAGTTCGCGTCGGTACTGTTCTCGATCGGTATCGATATTATCTTTATTAGTTTACTAACTTCCAGAACAAACTTTCGCATCTTACCCGACCGTCGATTCGACATCAACGATGGAATCGAGGACACCATTCAAGAGGTGTCCGGTATGCAATGCGAAATATCCCCACGTCGACGTCCATCCGGTGTGTAACAAATGCCTTTCACCGGATCACGACGAATCTACATGCATGGCCTGTGCCAGATTTCGATCCAAGAAGACTCTACGGAATCGACGAGCGGCGAGACTCGAGGCGCAGCAAGCGGCACCGGCCCCGGCCGACATCTTCAATGCCGAGACCGAAGATGTCGAAGAAGTGGAGAACCTACCCTCCAGTCCCGTTTCCGAACATGACTCCGGATCGGAAGACGTCGACGAAACACTCTTTCGCAGAGATGAAGACGACACCGAGGTAGGAGACTACAATGAGGCCTTAGGGGCCGAAGAGAGTAGCTCCGGTGACGAGCAAGGCCTACCCGTTCAGACTGAAGAAAGCCCAGTGCAACAGTCTATGGCTCCGGTCGAGGGATCGCCTTCGGGCCTTACCCAAGACCTATCCCGCAGTTCTTCGGCCCCGCCCTCGGGCCCGGCCTCGGACATTCAGCGGCAGCCATTAATGCCCAAAACGGCTGGTTTCCCTTCTTCAAAACCGAAACCAAAAGCTGTATTGGTTCAATTGAAACCGAAACCGAAAGTGGCGCTGGTCGGATCGAGGCCCTCCACACCTTCGACGCCAGCAAAACACATCGGCACCGAGCGCACCAAACGGGACTTCGGTGCCGAACTCGAAGCGGCCGACGTCGGAGTCGACATAAGGAAGAAGGCCTTCGGTACCACCAAACCTGCTCGGCTCCCGGCACCGACGCAATCGACTCCGACCCCAAAGGTCAAACAGCCTGCTGCGTCTCACACCGCTTCCACGGCGACACCAAAGCCACACTCATCGAAGAAGTCGACGGCCATTCCCGCCCCTCGACTCGATGACCCACCGGCGCCGAAAAAATCCACGACCGCCTCAACAGAACCGGTCGGTGCAAAAGACTCGAGGGCGCTCCAGACGCGACCCATTGCTGCGCAAAGCACCAAAAAGAAAATGGACACGTCGGGCTCCGAACCAATTAAAGCTCCAGCAGCCTCTTCGACACCAGCCAACATTACTTTTGGCCTGCCACCATCCACGGCCCCGAAACTGTTCCAAATCAGGACACGGGTGACCCATACCACTATCACGCCTGCCGAACGCTCTGGGGAGACGTCTCCATCGCATCTAATCGACGCCGACACCGGCAGGATGATTATCCACAAACGGAAAATAACTTCGGAGCCGGCTTTGGACTCCTTCAGGATTCCACTTAAAAGAAAGCTGCCTGTGGCTTCAGAACCAGTTCTTTACAAACCTTTCCACTCACCCTACCAGGATCCACAATCCTTCTCTCCCACACACTCCGACACGGATGCGTTGGTGGACTACATGGGTGACCAAGTCCCCTACCCCGGAGACATGGACCCTGACGGCCAACAGGACCCTGATCAAACTTGGGATGACCCTGTGGACCCAGGTGCACCTATGGATGCACAAGACCCGCAACTCTATGGAGCAAAAACATCTCCCACAGAGGACACGGCAGCGTTTAACGCTCTAATTGAACGTGCTGCTGCCAATCATGGGGTGCAACTTCACTCGGACACCGTCGAGGACGATTTTCTTATGGATACTTTTGCATCCTCAGAAAGGAATATAAAAACTCTACCCATGTTGAAGGGTGTCCTCAAACCAGCCAAGGACATCTTCAAAGAACCCACCAGGGCAAGAGTGATAAACCCCAGGATCGACAAGAAATACAGATCAGCGCCTGGGGACCCTACTTACATCAGAGGCCAATTACCTCTGGATTCCATTGTCGTTGCGAATGCTCGCAAGAGGGCACACTCACAAACAACAGGTGACGCTCCTCCCCCGGACAAAGAGTCCAAGGTGTTAGAGACCTCTGGCAAACGGGTTGCCGCCCAGGCAGCCAACATATGGCGCATAGCCAATACTCAAGCACTCCTCGCTCGCTACGATAGAGCGCACTACGACACATTAGAGCAACTAATCCAACATCTCCCTGACCAATACAGAGAAGGTGCAGAGATCCTCATCAGGGAGGGACAGCTCCTCACAAACGCATCCATCAAGTGCGCGCTGGATGCCGCAGACACAGCTGCCAGGGCCATAAACACTAGCGTCATGCTGCGACGTCATGCCTGGTTACGAATCTCCGGATTCAAACCTGAGGTGCAAAACAACATACTCAACCAGCCTGTCAACCCGACTATTTATTCGGCCCGGAGGTTGACACCACCCTAGAGAAAATAAAGAAGGACACGGACACTGCAAAGTCCATGGGGGCTCTCCAGACTCAGTCCTTTCGGAGCGGCTCCTTTCGTCGCCCCGGAAATAGAGGAGCAGGTAGAGGACAGGGGTCACAGCAAACATACAACAAGGGCAATACACAAACCACCTACGATAAAAACACCCGGGGTGGATATCGTGGCTCCAGTCCAAAGGCAGAGGACGCGGCTACGGCAACACCAGGTCCTCCCCCAAGAACAAGCAGTGACGCCCTCTCCCTTCCTCCCGACCACATAACACCTGTCGGGGGAAGGCTACAAAGGTTCCTGTCCACGTGGAACTCCATCACCACGGACAGGTGGGTCAAAGATATTGTCAAGTACGGTTATTGTCTAGAACTAACCTCCACTCCACCCACAATACCTCCAAAAAACCGTCCTATGTCCTCAGAGCACTTAACGCTCTTACAGCAGGAGGTGCAAAGCATGCTTCTAAAAGGCGCAATAGAGGTCGTACCCGTCCACGAGCAAGGTACGGGGGTGTACTCCCTGTACTTTTTAATACCGAAAAAGGACGGGTCACTCAGACCTATATTAGACCTGAGACCCCTAAACAGATACATTCTTTCCGAGCATTTTCACATGCTCACTCTACAGCAAGTCCTCCCGCTGCTCAAGCAGGGAGACTTTCTAGCCACACTGGACCTCAAGGATGCGTATTTCCACATACCCATTCACCCGTCACACAAAAAATACCTCAGGTTCACTGTTCAAGGGCAGCACTACCAATTCAAAGTCCTTCCCTTCGGCGTGACACGGCACCAAGGGTGTTTACAAAGTGCCTAGCTACTGTGGCGGCACATCTACGGAGGCAGCACATACACGTCTACCCTTACCTGGACGACTGGCTCGTTCAAGCGAAGTCAGCCCAGCAATGTGCCAGCCACATGTCCCGCACCATTCACCTCCTTCACAGTCTGGGGTTCTCACTAAATTACCCAAAATCCCATCTACAGCCCGCACACGTACAACAGTACCTAGGTGCGACTATAGACACTCTGGCGGCCACAGCTCAGCCAAATTTGGTGAGAATCAACAGCATGCAAATGCTGATTTCAAAGATCAAACCACAACACTCCCTTCCCGCGCGAGTGTTCATGCAGTTGATAGGCATGATGGCCTCCTGCATCTTCATAGTCCCCCACGCGAGACTACATATGCGCCCGCTTCAGGAGTGCTTAGCACGTCAGTGGAATCAGGCTCAAGGACAGTTGAAAGACCTAGTGTTGGTGAGCGGTCGGGCATACAACTCTCTGCATTGGTGGAATCCACAAAACCTTTGCAAGGGCCGACCGTTCCAAGAGCCTGTCCCACAGATAATACTGACGGCGGACGCGTCTCTCCAGGGATGGGGAGCTCATGTACTCCATTACACAGTGCAGGGACTATGGACACAACAACAAAAGAAGATGCACATCAACCTTCTAGAGCTGATGGCAATCTTCCTCGCTATGAAAGCATTCAAGGTACACTTGTGCAACAAAGTCGTGTTGATCCGGACGGACAACATGACTGCCATGTACTACATACAGAAGCAGGGAGGAACACACTCTCCACAGTTGTCTCATCTGGCTCAGAGCATGTGGAAGTGGGCCATTCAGAGGAACATATTCCTCATGGCGGAACACCTCCCCGGCAAGGACAACCAGATGGCGGATCTGCTCAGCAGACACAGCCACCAGATGCACGAGTGGGAGTTACACCCATCAGTACTCCAACCGTACTTCCAGCAGTGGGGTCATCCAGAGATAGACCTTTTCGCGACAAGCGAAAACGCAAAATGCCAAAGCTTTGCCGCCAGGTTCCCACATCCGCAGTCGCAGGGCAATGCGATATGGATGAACTGGTCCGGCAGATTTGCGTACGCTTTTCCCCCAGCACCACTGATACCGCTGGTGGCACGCAAACTGCGTCAACACTCACTGACGCTCGTCCTGGTTGCTCCAACGTGGGCACGCCAGCCGTGGTACACCACCTTTCTCGAACTTTCCGTGGTGCCACATCAAAGGCTGCGGGTCAAACCCGAGCATTTGACGCAGAACCATGGAGAGATTCAGCACCCAGATCCGCAACAGCTGAACCTGGCAATCTGGCTCCTGAAGTCCTAGAGTTTGGCTACCTAAACCTGCCACCTGACTGTATGGACATCATTAAGGAGGCCAGGAGACCCACTACCAGAGCTTGCTATGCGGCTAAATGGAAGAGGTTCGTCATTTATTGCAATAATAATGACATTAACCCGCTAGATGCATCCATCCAAAACATTATTTGTTACCTATTACAGCTATACCGATGCAATCTGGCGTACACCTCTATACGTGTCCATTTGACAGCAATATCAGCCTATCTACAGACCAGGCAGCACCTCTCTCTATTCAGAGTGCCTGCCATCAAAGCATTCTTGGAAGGACTCAAACGAGTCATTCCACCAAGCCACCCACCGGCTCCGATGTGGAACCTCAACTTGGTCCTCACACGCCTGATGGGTCCACCCTTTGAACCTCTACACTCATGCGAGATTCAATTCCTTACCTGGAAAGTAGCTTTCCTAGTAGCGATCACTTCTTTGAGAAGAGTTAGTGAACTCCAGGCACTAACCGTTCAAGAGCCATTTATACAGGTTCACGCCAACAGGGTCGTACTACGTACCAACCCCAAATTCATGCCAAAGGTGGTATCGCAGTTCCACATGAATCAAACCATTGAACTGCTCGTTTTCTTCCAAAACCCACAAACTGTCGCAGAAAGGGCACTCCATACACTAGATGTCAAAAGGGCCCTCATGTATTATATCGACAGGACCAAACCCTTTAGGAAAACACAACAACTTTTCGTTGCCTTTGCCCCACACCACAAAGGTAACGCTATCTCCAAAGCAGGAATAGCCAGATGGATCGTTAAATGTATTCAAATTTGCTATCAAAAGGCTAAACGCACATTAACGATTCCCCCACGAGCCCACTCAACACGTAAGTTAGGGGCCTCCATGGCTTTCCTGGGAAACATTCCTTTGCATGATATATGTAGAGCAGCCACCTGGTCCACTACACATACATTTACCAAACACTATTGTGTAGATGTACAATCAAAACAGCAGGCAGCTGTAGGACAGGCTGTTCTCAAAACTCTTTTTCAGACCGCTGCAGCTGGCACTGGTAGCCGCCGCTAATAAGAGGGCACTGCTATATATTCTATGCACAGATATGAATTCAGCAGCCCACATGCCTCGAACTGAATATGCTACTTACCAGTATGCATCTGTTCTTGGCATGTAGGGCTGCTGACATTCATATCGCCCTCCCTCCTCCCCGGCGCCTGTAGCAGCTGCAGCTCTCAGAATTACTGTAAGCATGGTCATCACTTTCTAGATCTACTCCATCACTGCCACAATGGCGAAAAACAATCTGAGGATGGAGAGGATGCCCATGCGCACTGTAGTCCAGGGGAGGAGTCACCTATCCCAGGATACTTCGAAGACTCTTCCAGGACAACAACGTGCAAACATCCGGACCCAACACTAGGCGGCGATCTATGCACAGATATGAATGTCAGCAGCCCTACATGCCAAGAACAGATGCATACTGGTAAGTAGCATATTCAATATATACATAACTTAGCATTTAAAAAACCGTACAAATTCACTTAAAAAACCATAGGTTTCACACACGTTATAGTTAGGAATTAGCATTATAGTTAGTTGAGATAACTATAACTCGCGCGACCGCCACTCTATCACAAGGATGATGTCATCAGTGATGTCATGAGTGATGCCACTGACCATGTCATGAGTGATGTAATATGTGACGTCATGAGCAGAGGATTGCCGGCGCTTGAGTTATAGTTATCTCAACTAACTATAACGGGGGAATTTCATTGGTTTTTTACGAGTGAAATGTCCACCTAACTATAACATGTGTGAAACCTATGGTTTTTTGAGTGAATTTGCAAGGTTTTTTAAATGCTAATTCCTAACTATAACGTGTGTGAAACCTAAGGTTTTTTAAGTGAATAATATATATATATATATATATATATATATATATATATATATATATATATATATATATATATATATACATATATATATATATATATACATATATATATATATATATATATATATATATATATATATATATATATATTCTTGACATATAGAATTTACCTTCAGTGAAATCTAGACCTGGACAAAGAAAAAGAAAAGAAAAAAGCAGAGAAGAAATTAAGACTTGCACAAGACAAAATAGAAGTACAATTTAGTTATCAACAGTGCAGAAAATAATAATATAATGAGAGCAGCTAAGCCACAATAATAAAAAGGTAACAGTTTAGGAAGAATAGATTAGAATAATATGAATATAGGGTATTAGAAATTACAACTGTGTTTTATATTTCAGATGCCAAGAAGTCCAGTTGGGGCCAGTAGCGTAGCGCAAGGAAGTAGCACATACAGTGGCAGTCTCTCTTTTTGTTATCCCAATCCCCTTGCCCCCTCTTGGTTGTAAGAAGCAGATCAATTTGAATGCTGCTAGGGGATTTGGTGAATCAGCATCTGTTCCTGTGGCAGTTCAGGTACAGGTACGTGGTTCTTGACAAAAGGCCCACAACACATCCTCTTGGGGATCATTGCATTCCTGGTGTGGAATAACTGGTATGGCTTGATCAGTGTTATCACCGGCGTACAAGATTGAAAAGTGTTTCGCCCACCTTTCTGGCACTACATGGCAATCAGGGTGAAATGGTTTTCTGCGTCCATTGTGTGCCACCAACTGCCAAAAGCACTTGTTGTCCCTCTGTTTAGTAGCAGCCAGCAATTCGTCCCAGATGCCAGCCTCCCACCAAGCTTTGCTAATTCTGTTAGTATTGCCATAGTCTTGTCTTTTAACTACGATCTCTGTTCTTTGATTACTCCTCAAGGCTTGAATCAGTACCTTCTTGGTGGTTTTACATGACTCATCAAATCATTCGTTTGCACTGTTTTTGTATAAGGCCACACTGTTTTTGCAGACTTTTATAAATATGTTTCCCAGTTTATCAAAGAGACTATTATGGAGACTCGTGACCTGCGATGGACTCAAGATCTGTGACTCAAACACTTCCTATTCAATAATGACAATACTGGAAAGATTGTGAATAGCTTTGTCGGATTTCGAGGCAACCTCCCACCTGACATTCCGTTTATTATTCGTCCAAGCAATATGAGTAGATAACAACAATTTACCATCACATTCCAAAACCTTTATTCTTGCCTGTTCCCACTGGAGTGTAATTGGGAAATGGTCTCACTAATAAGGATCAGCCTCTTTTATGTTTATAACTTCATGCCACACTCGCAAGTCAATAACAATGTAATCAATGTGGCTATTGTAGTATGCCCTTTTAAACGTGGGTTTAACAACCTTATCTGAAGGAAAACGGCCATTGAACCTATGTGATACTATGATGTCCACAGCTGAGCTAATTTGATGTAGTATTGACCAATGCCCGATCTCAAGGTATAACTTGTATTTGTAGACAGTAATTGTATAATGGACATGAAACACTTCACCAAAATTCAACTTCATTCTTAAAGAGACTGGTGGGTGGAACTTTGTGTTCTAGAGCCCCATCTAATCTAGCACTTTCAGTACTATGAAAGACATGACTACTTGCAATAAAAGGCAGCTATAGTCAGATATGCTTTTACATGAGCTATGGGGTTGGATGAGTACCCTTATATGACTGACGAATGTACCTAGTTCAAATGTACACCGATATATTGTGCTGGAACTCAGGATTGCCACCTTTTTCTAATTTATTTACGAAGGACCAAAACTCCTTCTGGTTTTTGTTAGGAAATATTTTACTAGTATTGCCCAGGTTTTGTCTTCACAATATCTTTTTACACCTTTTTTAAAGCTCTTCTTAATATAGTCACTTTTAGGGACTGAGGTTTCCTAGAGTGCAAACTATTCATAACACTGACCTCTCTAGTACCTTCTTTTTAGTCTGAAGAGCCCAATAGTACCAACTAGGCCCAGTTTCAGTTGAGCGAACTGGAACTCAATTTCTGTTCAGGCCTTTTCCAAGGTTTTTTATTAGCAGCTTTGTTACTGTATCCTAGCTCTCACTGAGGATAATTTAAATTATCCAATAATTTTGACCTGATGTCTTCTTGCAAGAGGCAAAGAGTGCGTTTACATTCCCCACTCATTTCACCATCTTTATCAATGGCCAGTCAACCAAATTCATAGTTCTCCCAAACTAATAGCGATTTTTAGGTCTCGCCTATGCAGCGCGTATACCTCTTGGAATTGATTCTCTTTTTCAGGCAAAAATGTGCACGCGTTGCATTGCTTTCAATTGCAACGCATGCACGTTTGGCGATTCCCTTGCGGGAGCGAGCTTTGGCGACATATGTTTGTAATTATCTGGTGCCCCTGCTCCCTCCCGCAAGGGAAACGCTGTGTGTGCGCGCGTGTGCACCACTATGCGCCTGCGCCCAGCCTTATCTTGTTCTGTATGTTTTTGTAGCGCTGCATGTCGGGCGTGCTTCTAAGCACCTGGTGGGGGGTACTTTATGATCTAGAAAACGAGCTCTGTGATAAAAACAGTAAGAAACCTGCTGACCGAGCCACATAAAATGCAGTATGGTGACTTGCGCTGTACACGTTCTTTGCAGCAGGCACATAACCCTCTGTGCTACTTAGTCATAGGTGGAAAGAAACTACCACCAGACAAAACTCGTTCTGTCTCCAGCAGGAACATTAGTCACAATTTATCTTGCCATTTTTATTGTTGCCTCGAAAACTTCAGGACGGATAAGGAACTCCAAAGCAGGTGCTTTGATTTTTTAAATCTGTGTTAGTTCTAAACACGGCTCCCGCTACCCCCAACCCAAGCTGAGCAGGGGCCGATGGTGCACAGAATTTAGATTGCGCGTGTGGGTGCGGTTTGGTCTCAGGTTTAGGGAATTGGAAGCCTTAAGTGCTGTGTGGGCTGGGGCCGCAACGGACGTTGTGTTATAAACACCGCGTTTGCTCAACTCTGCCTTTCCTGACAACTTCTCCGAGATCTCGGATGCCCCACGGAGCTTGGCAGAGAAAGGTACCGTTCCTAGATATCCATTGCAAGCACTTACAGGATTCTCATTAGTGTTAAGTATTGCTGGGGCTGTCTGTACGCCGAGGAGACACACAACCAGTGGCACGCTTTGCCCGCATTGCGTGCTCCGCGGTACTCACGCCCAGTTCACACGCTGCCCGCTTCTTGCACCTCACTCCCTTCGGGCCCTCACGTGAAATTATCAGGCACCCCAAGATATTCACAGCGTCTCCAAATCTCTCGAGTTCACCCGTGCCAAATTTGATCAGCTCACCCAGGCCGTGTGTTTTTTTTATTAATGTTTTTGATCTTTGGTTTGTTTAGTTGTGGTGCTGAATGGTAAAAAAGTCAGCGCTGTGTATATTTTTATCAGTAAAAGCAGCGGTCGAAGTGCGTTAAAAAAGTATGGGAACTGTGATGTTGCATGCAAGGGGGCGGGGTCAATAACCATGGGGAAAGAGGTGTGGCTAAAATACCCAAAATATTCTGTAAGTGTTTTTGGTCTTTCACGGTCCGGTAGCTACATATATAATGAGGCACAGCTTAAATAAACAAGCATTGGCATAACCAATAGGTCTCGCTTTTGGGACCTTATAAGTATTTAGTTATGCAGCACAATATCCTTGGTGCAACAACATCAACTGTTGCATGGCTAAACACCTATAAGGTCCCAAAGGCGAGACCTATTGGCTATGCCAATGCTTGTTAATATCTACTGTCAAAGCATGGTGGAGGTCATCATTTTAACATCTTTGTAGAACTGCAAAATTACCAACAAATTTAAATAGGGAGAGACTGGTCAATAAATAATCAAAAACTGTATTCATGCAAGAAGAAACGCGAGTTGGGGACAGTGGTTAATCTGTTTGTTACCTACCTTTTAGAAATTTAAGTCCCAATGTAGGACTAGTTCACCATAATAATTGCTTAAATTGGCCAGTCTCTGTATACTTATCAGTTGGTAGGTGATATTCCATTTATAAACCTCACAGCTGACCAAGTCATCCTCACAGTTTGTGCAGCAGTTTAAAATAGTTCCTGGATACCAGCCATATAATGTCAGAGAACTCTCATTTCAATTGGTTGGTGGCCAGCTTCAACTCACTGACAGTTGTTTTTATATGTTATGCAATGGATTGATATGCACATTTAACAATCACAGTGGTACTTTTCCATTGGCCATTGCAACATTATTTATTATTATGGCTAAAACTGGGATGCTTCCTTTCTGCACCATTTTGTCATTTAGGTCATAGCGAACTGAAATGTAGATGGCTAGCCTACCCTATATGGGCCCTTGTTATTGTTTTGCTAGCACAACTATAATATTTTATGTTAACACCATGTTTCTTGTATAGGATTAGATCATTTTGCTTCCTAATTTTATGACATCAGTATCTTGTGCTATGCGTACCAGACCGCCTACATGCCACAAGCAAAATTCCACTTTAATAGTTGGCTGGGTAGTGGTTCTCAGACTCTTGTCTGCAGCATTTAATCAACCTTTGTTGGCTCCTAGTAATGCTCATGGAAACCAACTTCAGTGATGCTTTCTGAATTTCTTAGCGACCCCTTTTGATGATGCTAAATCTTCCAAGTCCATTGTTGTACCTTACCACAAAGCTCAGATGTAATCAGTGTGTATACCATTGTTGTCTGCTGCATGTTTTAGAACTGAATTACATGTACAGTTCGTATTAGGGTTCATGGCATTACTAAGATTTGGTCTGCACTCTAACTCATTGTGATGAGTCTTGTTTGTTAGAATACACTACGGACAAGGATTAGTAGTAGGGCTAAATAACATAATTCCCCAGTTTGCAAGTATACATTTTCTTGTAAATATATAATTTTCTATTTCATTAGATGACCAGGTCACTAAGGTGGATTTGAGTGTTTCGGTGCTGATTGGCACTTTAAACTATATGGAGTCGTGGCCAGACAGCAACAATTTCATTGACTCGGAGGCAAGATGGTGGCCATGAGTGCGGTCGTGTGAGCTCGAGATCCCGGAGCTTTCCCCTCTGCCCCACTTACCGCATTGCTAGCGGTGGCTCCCTGAGTTCGATTATGGCCATGCGGGACTGAGAGACTGAGAGAGGGTCCGGTGCGGCTGGTCTGGAGTGTGCGACTCGGTGGGATGCTGTGGAGCGCTTGCCGGTCTCCCCGTGTGGTTATCTGGCGGCTGCTGGCTTGGGCAAAGCGGGCTTCCGGGTATGTGCACGGCGGATTCAGTGTGCGTGGAGTGCTGACGAAACCTGACGCTGCCCCAGAGACTAGGACGCAAAATGCCGCTATGCCCCCGAAGGCAGGACGGGGAAAGGCGAGAAATATCATGGAGACGTCTGAGAACAGGGGAGTCCGGGAAGCGGAGAGGAAGAAACCCGACCCAAATGCTGAGAAAACCCACGTGGATGCAGTAAGAAATACGTTCCTGCTCTATTTCTTTCTGGGAAGCTAAAGAAACAGCTACCCCCTAAACCTATGACTAATGTTGATGTCTGACCCAACACCTGATAAGGAGGGCACAACGGGGAACAACCCCTGAGACATAGTTAAAGAGAGGGAGCAAAGCGGAAAAAGTGTTGAAATGACCTCGGAGAGCACTGAGAAGGGGGTGACTGGAAATAAGGCTGGCAATCAGGACTCCGCAAAGGAGAGTGACTCAGGGGACTTTCCTTTCTTTTCAATGTCAGACCCTTCTGATACCTTGGGGGACGAGACAGATTTAATCATTCAGACTAAACAGAGGGATGGCCTCCCTAGTACAGTTCGTAAGAGGGGTGACTCAGGTGTGGGTGCAGGCCTTCAGACAGCGGAAAGTACAGATTCCATCCAGTGGGATTACTCATTAGTGGGCGAGTCCGGGACCAATGGTGCGGCTAGTGGGATACAATCTAATTTAAATACTATGGAGAACCCTGAAGACATTTCTTTGGCTCTTATTTATCAGAGTATAATGGCCCACAGGGAGGAGACCTGCACCGAGAGCCAGCGCCCACAGGGAGCGTGTCGTAAACTCCAGAACTCGGTGCAGAGGATTGCAAAATCATGCTCCGAGTTCGCCGAGAGGTTTTATGAGGCTGATACACGTATCTCAAACCTAGAGGATGAGCTCCCTGCGCAGAAAGCAACAACAGAGGCGCTGCGCACTGCAAAGTATGACACCCTCTGTATGATTACGGACTTGGAGAATCGCCTGCGGCGCAACAATCTCCGTGTATTGGACATTCCTGAGGGGGCGGAGGGGCAGGATGCACGGATATTTGTTATTGAAATGTTCTCTGAAGCTTTCCCTGGGTTAACCCAATGGGATTGGGATCGGGAGATCCAGCAAGCGCATTGGTTCCCCTTCACACAGCGCAATAGATCAGGCCAGAATACTAGTAGACCAAGGGCAATTTTAATTTCAGTCAACAATTACTTGGCGAGAGAGGCAGTTTATGATTTGGCGCGACCGGATTGAAAGAATAGTGCGAAGGGGATCGAGTTCTTTGTGCGCCTTGATTATTGCCCCCTTACTGTTGATAAGAGATGGCAATTGCGTCAACTTATTACTCCATTCCGAGATAAAAATGCGCAAGCTTATCTGCTGAACCCAGCCAAGCTCAAGGTTATCTATAATGAGCACGTGCGGTTCTTTACAACAGAGTCAGCGGCTAAGGAGTACCTGCATTCTCTGTAAAGGGGATAAACCTATGTAAAGCTGTGTGGGTTATAGATTATTCACTTTTATTAAGTGTGTTAGATATGTTCTGATCAAATTCTTAGATTTAGTGGCAAAGTGGTTTTTTTCTGTGTTGATTTTGTGTTGCTTTGTGGTTTAATTGTAAAGCATGGCTTTTTTTTTATTAGGTGGTGGGGCAAGGAGACACGGGGGCAGAAGCTTGTTCCATCTAGGAGGCCCTGTGTCTCCAAGCCTCATTTTTGGGGAAGGGTGGGGGGAGGCCACGGCTTCGGCTGAAACCGTGTAGGGAAGGGTGGTGGTGGGGGGGTTGGTGAGGGGTGGTCACTGGTAAAAGGAATCCATGATGGTGCAGTGAGACCAACTAAGAAATTCAATGGTTTTAGACATGTGGTCCTTATGCTTAAAAATGTTGGGAATATAGATGGGGGATAGACGTAAAAGGGGTTGGATTCGGCTCTGCTCCCTGAATGTTTGCGGGTTGAACAATTATAATAAGAGATAACGGGTCTTGCCAGAATGGCGGTTGCTCCAACCAGACCTGGGATGTGTTCAAGAAACCCACATCCCAAGGAACAAAAGAAAACTATTGGCGGAGCTAGGGTTCAATGTGTTGATATGCACAGAGCAATCCACTACTATACGGGGGGTAGCGATATTGGCAAAAAATCATATACAGAGGACCGGAAGAGTACTAGCAGCTAAAGCAGGGAGGTGGGCCATTGTGGAATGTATGATCGGTAGCTCAAAGTGCACTATTTGCTCAATTTATGGGTCAAACTTTGATGAAGCCTCAGTATTAGAAGGGCTTAAGGTGGAATTAGCACTATGGCCCACCCCGCTGATTATATGTGGAGACTTAAACATACACCGTGAGTCAGGGGTGCTACAGGATGATAGCAAACCTTATTGGGGTAGGAAGCCCAAAGTTTTTAAGGCACTCCAGTCTTTATTGGCAGATCATGGGCTGGTGGAGGCATGGGCGGTACTGAGGGGGTCGGACCCCAGGCATACCTTTTATTCACACCCGCACCAGAAACTGGTAAGACTAGATTATTATTTTTTATCCAGGCTTTTACTGTCAGATGCTAACATTCAGGTGCACCCACGGATCTCTTCGGATCACGGCCCCCTAGTATTGAATCTTGGTATGCTCAGGACTCGAATTAGGCCGCGTACGTTCTTGTTTGACTGAAAGTTGCTTCTTGATAGTGAATATGTGGCACATATGAAGGTGTGGATTGAGTAATTTTTGGCTATAAACCGCAACACGGCTCAGATTGGGTCTGTGTGGGATTCTTTAAAGGCAGCTTTTAGTGGTGAGACTTTTAGCTTTGGGCTACATAAGCAGAAGCAGATGCAAGCAGCCTTACAGGAATTATGTGGCAACCTGTCAATAGCGGAAGAAAAATGTATGCAGGGGATTCAGGCTGGATTTTAGATCTCTGATCTGCAGATGCAGGTAGCCAGGTGTAAGGCTAAAATAAATCTACACTGGAGTAAAGAAATAGCCAGGAAGCATTCTATCAACAGGAACCAAAGTTATGAATATGGGGAGGCAACTGGGCGCTGTTTGGCACAAGGTTGCAATCAAGGGAGGTGGCCCAAAGAATAGGACCAGTAGCAGATGCTAGGGGGAATATGGTAGATACGGATTAAGGGATCTTAAAGGTGTTCCACGATTATTATAAGGCACTTTATACTGGGGTGTCTTCTGATGTACAGGTCGGGGAAAGGCTGCTACAGAGCCTTAACTGTAAAAAAGTTGACCCGTTAGATGCAGAAAGGCTTGAGGAACCTATTACGATGGAAGAACTAGAAGGAGCTGTTAACAGTTTAGCCTCTGGCAAAGCAGCAGGGCCCGATAAGCTACTGCTAGAAATATATAAAACTTTTATCAGCGAGCTTAAAACCGATATGCTCACCACTTTTCTACAGGTACAAGCAGGATCTGTCCCCCTGTCCTGGGATGAGGCTAGCATAATAGTTTTTAAAAAGAAAGATAAGCCTGCCAAACAACCAGGTTCGTATCAACCTATTTCATTATTAAATTCAGATGGCAAAATTTATGCCAAAATCCTCGTGACCCGGCTGGCTGATGTAATTACCCCGTTAGTGTTAACTCGACAACATGGGTTTATACCTAAGAGGGAGACGACTAATCACATTAATCGGGTGGTAACATTGCTAGATATAGTTAACACCATGGGGAACAAATTTAGTTTGATTTTATTAGACGCTGAAAAAGCGTTCGACCGGGTCGCGTGGGTATTTTTATGGGCAGTATTACGACAGGCAGGCTTTAAGCAAAACTTCATCTCAACCATTCAAGTTTTATACAGACACTCAACTGCTAAGATTTGTATCATGGGTCTTGAGTCAAACTCGCTATATATAACACGGGGTACAAGACAGGGGTGTTCCTGCTCTCCTTTGTTGTATTCATTATATATTAACCCCCTTTAAATGATGTTAGAGCAAAGTGCAGGAATCAAGCCGGTAATCTGGTAACAAGAGCATTATCGAGTGTTTGCATATGCAGACGATGTAGCAGTAGTTACTCCTAATCCTATGGTGGCTATGTCCAAGATAGAGCAGCTAGCACTAGAGTTTGGAGCCACCTCAGGATACAAGCTTAACGTATCTAAGACACAAATCTTGTGCTTAAATCAAGACAGCTTTAATGATCAACGGGTCTTAAGTGAGGTTAGGGATTATTATAAGGACATGTTTAAAATCACTGGTTGAGGTCAATTGGGGCAATATTCTAATCTCGGTACGAAAACAGTTAGACCGGTGTGAATGTTTACATCTTTCACTCGTTGGATGGTGCAATGGTCTTAAAATGTTAATTTTACCCAAAGTTTTATATTTTTTTAGATCTGTTCCGTTAGAAATCTCTTGTGTCCAGCTGGCAGCATTACAGTCGATATGCACTAGGTTTCAATGGGCGCAAGGGAAACCTCGAAGAGCTATGCGCTGTATGATTCTACCTCGGGAGAAAGGTGGATGGGCAGTGCCCGATTTTACTTTATACTATCTGGTGTGTATGTTGCAACGTATGACAATTTTTTTAACGGGGGCAGAATCGCTTAGCACTGCCGAAGCTCCCTCGATATATCAAATGTTGTTGGGCAGCGATGCAAAAAATCGACTGTTTGTTAGCCTTGAGCCTAGCTATTACAAAAAAAACAGGTTCATGGTTTTAAATGCTGCCTATAAGGTGTGGAAAGTGGTGCAAAAATTGTATAGGTTCGAGAGGGTCTCTAAGTATACTCCGTTTGCAGCTCTTGCTCCCTATTTTCTGGGATAGGACTGTAGACAGATGGCAGACAAGAGGTATTCAACGCATTGGGGACTTATACGTTAATTGGGGCTTGATGTCTTTTGAGATGCTGGTCGAGAAGTATTACCTCCCCAGATCCGAATTTTTAAAATATTTACAAATCCGTGATTACCTATGCCAATGGAAGGTTGATCTAAATCCTGTAGTTGAAACTGTAAGGAGAAATGTACGCATTGGTTTGTTGTATAATACATTATTAGAGACTAAGGGGCCGATTCCGATCCGGGTCGTAAAGCACGCCGGCCGAGCCGGATCCGGAGTGTTTTCCGACCGAGCCGGAGTCCTGCAGTCCGACCGAGCGAGTACGATGCGGCCGTATGCTGCCGGACTCGGTTCGGTCGAACTCCCATAGAAGTCAATGGGAGCCAGTCGTACGACGCGTACATGGGCTCCCATTGACTGAATGGGTACGTCGCGGACAAGTGCGCCCCCAACAGTGGGTACGCGTCGGTGCCATCCGCACCGTACATGCCTGTGTTGGGGAGACCCATGAGTCTCCCCCTGTGTCCGAGTTGTAGGGCTGCGGGTGACAGGGGGTCCGATGCGGACCCCCAAAGGCAGCCACCCGGACAATTTGTGAGCCGGACACTCCGGCTCGCACAGGCTGTCCGACACGTGCATCGTACTGGCTCGGTCGTGAATCGCATCCATTGCACGCCACAGTTAGCTTACGACCGAGACGTATGGAGCGGTTCGGACCCAGAAACGACTTGGTCGGTGAATTTTATGTAGCTCGCATCGTACTTGCTCGCTCGTACAGCTGTACGAGTCGGCCGGAAAACACGCGTACGGCTCATAGTTTTTCCGGCAGGATCGCGTTCGGTGCCCTTTCGACCCGGATCGGAATCGGCCCCTAAGTGTGGGGATTTAGACAGACACAATACTAAGTGGGACAACAGGCTTAGGTGTCAAGGTACTCGAGTGGAATACTCTATTGAATTGGCGCGGAGGTCATTGATCTCTGCTAATCTTCGTGCACAACACTACAAGACCGTCTTTAACCTTTATTTTACCCCAGTCGGGTTGTTAAAATGGGGTGGAGTAAATGACGGCAAGTGTTTTCGTTGTGGAGCTAATGATGTGGATATTGTGCACATTTTTTTTTCGTGTGGACATTTAAGCAATATTTGGGGGCACCTAGAAATGTTTTTTGCGGAATTGCTAGGGGGTCCTATAAAACTAGCTGCAGGTCATGTGTTGTTGGGGGTAGTGGAGTGCGATGGATGTGACCAGCTGACATATAGATATCGATATTTGATCTTTGTGGCCACAGCTAGGCTTTGTGTTGCCTCAATGTGGCTTCAAGGAGGTGCTCCGTCGTTTGGGCAAGATTCTTTACCATCTTTAATTTAGAACATAGTCTATATGCACTAAAAGGGGCTCTAAAGAGGAAATTAGGTAGGGAAATTTGGGGGCCGGTGTTCTCCTATATGGGTGAGTGATGTGTCAGTTGGTAAATGTAAGCATTTGCACTTTATGGAACTATGCACGTTGCACTTTGCACTTTTAAGCTGCAACAATATTTGATGTAATTTGCACGTTGCACCTTGCACTTTAGAGATGCAATAATAGTGGATGTACTGTAAGTGAAGAACCAGCTAACCTCTATCTTTGTTTTACCCAGTTTCTGCTATTTTATAGGACCATGTGGATTTTTATTGGTAAAAACTTGATATTCATTTTATACCACTGACTATATAACTGTAAGGCACTGCAATGTATTGTAACTTTCATGTATTAATAAAAATAAAAAAAATAAAATGAAACTGTATGGAGACAATATGGGATGAGCCTAAGTGTGAAAGGTCACGATGTGCTGTACACAATTTTATTATGTTGCCTAGATTTAAGATATCAAAGTGGTCTCTCAATTTTTAATCCAGATACAAGGTTATTTCAGAGATATTCTTGGAGCCCTATATGTCATCTAATTGGAACCTTTTCTGTCCTTAATGTTCAGGGGTGCATTTACTTTTAACTTTGCCTTTACTCATTTCCCGCAATGTTGCAAAAGTAAAAGTAACTTTAATTCAGTCCTCAAATATATTTACAATAGTTTTAGTTACAATTCTTTTAGATGGTGTATCAGTAAACAGTGATTCTTCACAAGTGGTTAATGAGAAGCACCTAGGATAATTAAGCTGGTGACTGACGATTCAGAGTTATGACCATTTCCTACCATTATATATGTGATTACAGCTTCACTGATAGTTATAAACATTTGAATAATTTCCATCTACGTTCCTGGACCCCCTAACATCTCTACATATATTTCATTTACCGGGAAACCGCATCAAAGAATGTCTTTGTCTATGACTCCATAGATAAAACTGTTGAATGAAAGCCTATGAAGGGCCTTGTTTGTCATCAATGTTCAAATAATTCTTCAGATTAAGCCATGGTTCGAAACATCTTTCACACATGAGGCAATCTAGAATTAGTTTTGTTTGTCATAGGTGAAAACGCAAAATACCACTCCTTCGCATCCAGGAACCCAGAGCCAAAATCCAGTTGCAATGCTTTTGGTAGACTGACGTCATTCACCTATGCTTTCCTGCCAATACAGCTGCTTCTTACAGTCATCATAAAAATGTATACAGTGTAAATTGAAGTGAAGATGATACTCATAGCGTTTGGACCAGAGTACCTGTCAAGAAGAGATGGTACTGCCTTATTTTCTTTATTAAGTTACATCTGGCCTTCAGTTCTCTTCCATAGAGTTGTATTTGGCTGTGACCACGGCTTATAGGAAAAGTCCTACTCAGACATCCTTTTATTTATTCCTTTGATAAAGGTTTTTCTAGAAGGGTTGGAAAACGTTGTTCCTCCTTAGAAGCTTAACATTGTATTTTCTAAGTTGATGGCTCTCTCATTCGAACCAGGGCACAAGCATACTTCAAGGCAAACTACTTTTCTTGTAGACATAACATTGATCAGAAGAAGGAGTGAGCTTCAGGCTCTCTGCCAATGATCCAAAGCTTTTTAACGAACCACCCTGCCTTTTTCAATAAAATAATTTCAGATTTTCATATCAGTTTGATGACCACTCTTCCAATGCTCTTTCCAGACCATTCTTCTGTGGTGGAAATAGCACTCCATACCTTTGACGTAAAGAGAGCTTGGAAGTATTACACATGGACTAAATCAAGATGACAATCAAGACAGCTCTTTATAAACTATGGGGCAATCTGCACAGGTTTGGCGTCTTCAAAGCAAATGATAGTTGGATGGATTATTTCTTGCATCATTACTTGCTATGAAAAGGTGAATACGCCTTTTGTGCGTAATCATATGGCTAATTCAGCATGTAGGAAAGCAGCTACCATTGCATGCAGAATGTATTTATTGATGATATTTGTAAGGCAGCATTCTGGAGTGCTGTAAACATGTTTCTCTCTCCGGGGGATCTCCATTGATAATCATAAGTACAGAATAGTCCTACCTATATGCGGGGATGCCGGAACACTACTTTACAATATATCTTCTTAAGCGCGGATGTTCGTCTTTCTTCAGTAAGTCCTGGAGAAGCTTTTAAGATATATTGGGCCTGATTTAGATCTTGGCGGATGAGATACTCAGTCACAAATGTGACAAATATCCTGGCTGCCATATTACAAGTGCCATAGGATATAATGCACTTGTAATATGGTGGACGGAATATCTGTCACGTTTGTGACAGAGTATCTCATCTGCCAAGATCTAAATCAGGCCCTAAATATTTTGCCATCTATAAATGAGGTTATATTGGCCTTTTGCTTTAATTTACATTTAAAAAAGGATAAATATTTACTTACTGAACCAGGTAAAAATTACCTGGAATTGCGATATTTGTCTTTACAAATCTTTTCACAAACCTTTTTTAAAGGAAAAAGATGATGAAGTAAAAGGACAGTGTAGACTTAGAGGCTGCACCTCTGCAGACATGAAAAGAGAGTCTGTGTCTTTAAGGGCTCACAGCCCACCAGTATCCTATCATGCCCAGTAGGTGGCAGTTACCTCAGTTCTTTTTTCCTGCTCCTGGCTACAGGATCTTAGAGCACTGACCTCTGCCTTTTTGGCTTTTTCTTCAAAGCTTTCTCTCCGCAATTTGTTAAAACTAGTTCATTTGACTGGTTTCAACATTTCCAGTATTCTTTCATCATTTTCTGAAAGGAAAGTGTTTTCATTAGTCAAATAAAATGCCATCTTTATTTGTCAAATGCCCTGCCTGTGGTAGAAAGAAGGCCAAATCAGATCCTCATGATGTCTGTATCATCTGCCTACCAGACAGCCACATCCCTGACAGATGTCCACTCTGCAGGACCTTCTCAAGGTGTACCCTGAGGGACAGCGAGAAGATTCGCCTTCATGGAACAAAAGAGCGATGCATGCATAAGGAAGCACAGTCTGAAGGTGGCATGTCGCGGGAGCAAGGAGAGGGTCAGTCCTTTACCAGGGCACTTCCACCTTCCTCTGAGGACTCCAGAAGAGGGAGATCCAAAAATAGAGAACATCTTCAAAAACAACGTAATTCCAGTTCGATGTCAAGGACATCGAAGTCAAGACAAGGTACAATGCCTACATGCGCGCCTTGAGAACTGGGTCGTCGTCAAAAAGGAGACAAAGTTTGACATCGAGACATAGGGGGTTGACGTCGAAGGATTCCACGACGTCAAGCTAAAGGAGATGTTCGACGTCGAAAAGTCAGTTGACGTCGAGACATAGGGGAAAATCAACGTTGATAAGTCTGATGACTTTATGACATTGTAGATCTGTGCAAAGAGTCAGAAAGTTGAGACCTATACAAATACCATCCTGTAAACGGGACACGCCGGCTCAGGGTGTTGAGAGGGATCGACAGGACTGGTGGATGCCCGTATTCCCACTACCTTGTTCTTTTACACCCCAGCAGGAGGATTGGTGCGACTACGTGGCTGCACAGGCTTTCCCTGAGAACAAGCCGGGTCCCTTTAACCAGGGTTGCCTGTTAGCGGTCGCCCTGCCCACTACATCACGAGGACACCCTGGATTGGATATGGAGGAGGAAGACCAGACGGTGGCGTGTGACGTCACCAAGGAGTGGAATCCCGGAGGTGAGGAGCGGAGAGCGAGCACGGAAACCGAGGAAGAAGCACCCGAGGAATATCGGAAGAACGACCCGAAGACGGAGGCAGGAGTAAAGCCAGGAGGCCAACGTTTCCGCGCTCCGCCGAGCCACACTCCTGGAGGAGTGTGGCTACCTCAGGTACGGGAGCGGTTCAGGGGTTGGATGGGGTGGCGGAAAAGTCTCTAGCACTACGAGTATCCCCTTCTTCCCTGCCCCTTCACAAAACGCCACATCACTCACTCGTCGCACGGAAGGGCAGTAGAACGAGCACTGTGTTTGAGTCACAACAAGAGGTGATCCCCCACACCCGGTCCCGGTTCTAGAGTACGTAATCCCTAACGGTCCCCTTTTTCCTTCTTTTGCACGCACGCCCTCTGGGTCCTGGAGTATCCCGGAACATCAGCAGAGGACGCCCCGGAGGTGGGAAGGAGGTCAAGAGCCCCGCTGTAACCACGGAGCCGGCCAAGAAAGAGGAGAGACTGTCCAGCAAACACAGACGCGTATTTTCCTCAATAAAACCCTATGTAAAAAGACCTGGTCTACGTGCTGTTCCTCCCACCCCTCCACAACTGGTATCAGAAGTGGGATTTCCTCCCATCAGTACCCCTGTGATGGAAAACGTGATACAGCACCTCATAAAAGGCTAGGAGAAACTGGAATGGGCCGTAGGACAGCAAATGGCCACGGCCCAACAAGACAGGGAAGTGCTCCAAAAGTTGATCACTGCTCAAATGGAAGGAATACGTACGGCCCGAACAGAACCGGAGGTCTCGGTAGCCACAGACCGACGACCCCATGTACCTCATCCATCCGGAGTGACACTGCAAAAGTATGTAGGGGGAGAGGATCCTGATGCTTTTTTCTCTAACTTCGAGCGAGCGGCAAGGGCCTATGGGTGGCCCGAGGACAAATGGCCCTTCTTCTTGGCCCCACTGCTATCAGGGGACGCTCAGGCGGCATATCAGGTTGCCAACGCCACCGGGACCACCCCATATAATGAGGTTAAGACGGTCATCTTAGACCACCTGGGGCTTGACGAAGAGGCTTATCGGGTTCGATTCCGTAAAGAGAAGGGAACCCCAGGAGAAAACCCCAAAACTCTGTTTTTTCGCCTAAAAATGTCTGCCGATAAGTGTCTGCAGCCTTTAACCAGCACTAAAGAAGAGATCATGAACCGCATTTATTTAGAACAATTTTTAGAAGCTCTTCCCTATGGGACACAGAGATGGTTGCGGCAACATACACATATAACCCCCGAACAAGCCATAGAAATGGCTAGTACCTATACAAGGGCGCAACCGAAGACCCTCCCTTGGGATACCGATAAAAATGCCAAAGCCGGACTGACGCAAAAAGTAGAAAGAAAAGCAAGGGGCCAACTCGACTACAAAAAAACGGTTCCTCTACGGATCGAAACTCCAGCAATAAAGGGACCCCAGTGTTTTGAATGTGGGGAGTGGGGCCACATTGCAAGAATGTGCCCTCGGAAAAAACCATCAGTGGAACCTATGGAAGTTGGATATCTCCCCAGAACGGTCCTGTACTCAGCAGAAATGGGTCCCTCCTTCCATGTAAGAACCAGGGTCAATGACAAAATGGTAAACGCACTGTTGGACTCGGGGTGTAAACAGTCCGTCGCCAAGAAAGCATTAGTACCCTCCAAACACACTCTTCCAAACACCTTAGTGCAAATTAGGTGCGTGCATGGAGACGTATGGCCTTATCCTGTCGCGTTATTGACTGTAGAAGTAGACGGACAAAGCCCCTGCACAATAAGGGTTGGGGTGGTGGACTCCCTGCCTGAAGATCTAATAATCGGGGTAGACAACCCCCAGTTCCTAGACTTATTCCAAACTCAATTGCACAAACAAAAACAGACCTCCCCTCGGCCCTATGCAGCCTATAACGTTAAGGAACCCTGGGTCTTAGACCGAAGTTTTAGGTTTGCCCAGGCCAACGACCCAACGCTGCTTAACGCCTGGGAAAACGGGCAGGCTAATACAGATTTCCCCCGCCCGGTCTACCCTTGTTTTATCATCAAAAACGAATTGTTATATAGAGAAGGGAGGGAGGGAGAGCACACACAGCTAGTGGTACCTATGCCCTTCAGAGAACAAGTATTGTTCTATTCTCACACGCATCTTACAGCAGGACACACAGGAACCGAGAAAACTACCCAGAATGTCTTGAGACATTTCTTTTGGCCCGGCATATATAAAGACATCCAGAAATATTGTCAGTCCTGTGACATTTGTCAGTTAAAAAACTGCCAACGACCCCCAGCCGTTCCATTACAACCGCTACCGGTTATTGGAAAACCGTTTGAAAGGGTGGGTATGGACCTAATAGGCCCACTGCCTAAAACACCTCGAGGCCACTCTTATGCGTTAGTCATTGTAGACTACGCTACGCGCTTTCCCGAAGCCTTCCCCTTAACATCTCCCACAACCAAAAACATATCGGAGAAACTGATCGAACTGTTCTCCAGGGTGGGATTCCCTCGAGAAATTCTAACCGATCAGGGAACGCCCTTTGTGTCAAAAATGATGAAAGAAGTTTGCAGAACACTCAACCTACACCACCTAAAAACATCCGTGTACCATCCGCAAACAGACGGTTTGGTTGAGAGATATAACCGTACCCTCAAGTCCACGTTGAAAAAGATGTTAACGCTGGAAAGTAAGGATTGGGATAAGTTGCTCCCATTTGCCCTTTATGTAATCCGAGGCCAAGTACAGAGTAGCCTGAGCTGCTCAGCATTCGAAATGTTGTATGGGAGGCAACCCAGGTCTCTGTTAGAGATTACCCGAGAAGCCTGGGAAAAAGAAACCACTGAGGATCAAAAATCCTTCCTAGAGTATACAGCACACCTACGTTCCAGAATAGGGAAATTGCGAGAACTAGCCCACCTAAACTTGGAGAAACATCAAATATCCCAAAAGCTCCAATACGATAAAGGGAAAAAACTTAGAACCCTGAAACCCGATGATTGGGCCCTAGTCCTCCTACCATCTTCTACGAAGAAGTTTCAGAGCGAGTGGACAGGTCCCTTTAGAGTGGTTGAGGTTCTGGGAAACACCACATATAGGCTCCAAGTTACACCCAGAAGAAGGCAGTGTTATCATATAAACCTGTTAAAGAAATGGCTAGGCCCCCCTCCCAAAAACGCATACGGAGCCTGGCCTACACTGAAAACAGAGTCCACTCTACCACAGATGCCTATAAATCCAGATCTGTCCACTGATCTGAGGTCTGAACTGTTACAAGCCCTAGAACCCTTTTCGGAGGTGTTCTCGGATCTGCCTGGCAGGACCGCTCTGGCCGAGCATAGGATCATCACAAAAGAGGGAATGATAGTCAAACAAAGACCATATCGCATACCCGAGGCTCGAAAAGGCATGGTGAAAAAAGAGGTAGAAGACATGCTACAGCTTGGTGTCATTCGACCCTCTGAGAGCGCCTGGGCATCACCCATCGTCTTGGTCCCTAAGCCAGACGGAACGACTCGCTTCTGTATGGATTTTAGAGCCTTGAACGCAATTTCCTCCCTGGACGCCTAGTTGATGATCTTATAGAAAAGTTAGGAGAAGCGAAGTATATCACCACGTTCGACCTAACTAAAGGTTATTGGCAGGTGCCATTGAGAGAGGAAGACAAGAAAAAGACTGCCTTTGTCACAGATATGGGACTATATGAATTTAATGTGTTACCATTCGGTTTACACGGGGCCCCAGCCACTTTTCAAAGGCTAATGAATACCGTATTACAACCCTATACCGCTTTTAGCTCAGCATACCTAGACGATATAGTGGTATTCAGCAGCTCTTGGCCCGAGTATCTGGAGCACCTAAGAATCATCCTCACAGCCCTAAGCAAAGCAGGGTTACACATAAATGCAAAGAAGTCATGTGCTGAGTATTCACACGTGAAGTATCTAGGATATGTCCTTGGGGAAGGGGTTATAGCCCCCCAACAGGAAAAAGTGAAAGCCATCAAAACTGTCCCTTTTCCAACAACCAAACGGGACCTCAGGGCATTCCTTGGCCTTATTGGTTATTATAGGAGATTTATCCCTCAGTTTGCTGACACCGCCAGTCCCCTGACTAACGTGCTGAGAAAGGAAGTGAAACAAACCGTCCTAGCACACCCCACGCAGGTAATGCTAGACGCTTTTGCCAACTTGAAAAACGCTATAATAACCGAACCGATTTTAGTTTCTCCTGACTTTAACAAAGAATTCATACTGTCCACCGACGCCTCTAATAGCGGGTTAGGGGCGGTCTTGTCACAAGCAGGGGATGATGGGATAGAACACCCTATACTGTACATAAGTAGGAAGTTGTTTCCTCGAGAGGCCAAATACTCAACCATCGAGCGGGAATGTCTAGCTATAAAATGGGCGATAGACAAGCTGCACTATTACCTAGACGGCCGACATTTCCTGCTATATACTGACCACGCCCCGCTCCAGTGGTTGTACAAGAACAAGTCACAAAATCCCAGAGTCTTGCGGTGGTTTCTGTCGCTACAGCCATACTCCTTCACCATCACACACCGTAAGGGCAAGGACAATGCTAACGCTGACTTTCTCTCACGTGTTCCCCCTCTTCCCCATCGGGAGAGTCTAGGGGGGAGGTGTGTAAACGGGACACGCCGGCTCAGGGTGTTGAGAGGGATCGACAGGACTGGTGGATGCCCGTAACCCCACTACCTTGTTCTTTTACACCCCAGCAGGAGGATTGGTGCGACTACGTGGCTGCAGAGGCTTTCCCTGAGGACGAGCCGGGTCCCTTTAACCAGGACTGCCTGTTCGCGGTCGCCCCGCCCACTACATCACGAGGACACCCTGGATTGGATATGGAGGAGGAAGACCAGACGGTGGCGTGTGACGTCACCAAGGAGTGGAATCCCGGAGGTGAGGAGCGGAGAGCGAGCACGTAAACCGAGGAAGAAGCACCCGAGGAATATCGGAAGAACGACCCGAAGACGGAGGCAGGAGTAAAGCCAGGAGGCCAACGTTTCCGCGCTCCGCCGAGCCACACTCCTGGAGGAGTGTGGCTACCTCAGGTACGGGAGCGGTTCAGGGGTTGGATGGGGTGGCGGAAAAGTCTCTAGCACTACGAGTACCCCCTTCTTCCCTGCCCCTTCACAAAACGCCACACCACTCACTCGTCGCACGGAAGGGCAGTAGAACGAGCACTGTGTTTGAGTCACAACAAGAGGTGATCCCCCACACCCGGTCCCGGTTCTAGAGTACCTATAGGTCGCGAACGTAATCCCTAACGGTCCCCTTTTTCCTTCTTTGGCACGCACGCCCTCTGGGTCCAGGAGTATCCCGGAACATCAGCAGAGGACGCCCCGGAGGTGGGAAGGAGGTCAAGAGCCCTGCTGTAACCACGGAGCCGGTCAAGAAAGAGGAGAGACTGTCCAGCAAACACAGACGCGTATTTTCCTCAATAAAACCCTATGTAAAAAGACCTGGTCTACGTGCTGTTCCTCCCACCCCTCCACACATCCCCTTTTGCTTCCCTTCGGAGAACAAGATCTCCTCAATCCAGATCTCGTCACAGATTGAGAGCACAAGCACCTTCGAGACATCATAGGCCTCGGCATTCCTCATCAAGATGCTCCTCTTGTTGCACTCAGCACCATCGTCCTAAGTCCAGATCTAGTACACAATCAAGGCACAGATTATTTTATTCTACCTCTTCACCCAGTACTAGAAGATATTTACCGGTACTGGCAGATTCTCTCCAGCCAAGGGTTTCTCCAGTTTATGATATCAACACCCTCCAAGAGGTGCTTGTGTGAGGGGCAACAAAACTAACCATTCAGTTACCTGCCCCATCAACAACATCGGTGATCTTTGAAACTATTCACTATCTTGCAGCATCGACAGCTCTCCTACCCATAGTTTCAGGTTTATTGGAATCAGCCATGGAACTGTTCCTCACACCAGCTACAGCCAAATCAGTTTTGTCTAGGCTTCAGAAAAAATATAGGCCTCCAGAGCAGGACCTGTTATTCCTGTGATCAGATCCTCCCTCTGATTCAGTGCTTATCCTAGTTGCAAATAAAGTGAATTTCACTATTCCTTCGTCCGCAGTTCCACCAGACTAAAATTCACTGAGGGATCACTACATCTACAGCCTGTCCAGTGGCCTGGGATCTGCAATGGGGAGCTACGCACCACAAACCTCACTCCAGGGTTGCCACCAGCGTGGGAGCAGACCAGTCAGAGGATATAAGGATATCATTTTGAGCTACCTCTCCTTGCTATACGTACGAGGACCAATGCACAAGATTGCATTCCCCTCACACTCCATCTAAAACTAAGGTAGGACTAAGGCCATGTAGTCCATAGAAAGCATAGAAGGACTAAGCTGCTATAATAGGGGCCATTGTGTAATGGTTTTTATTCTGCTCCCCTATTATATTTATTCAACCTCAACAAGCCTTTATTGTGCAAGTTCTTTTACACATTTTTATCATTTGCTATAAAATACATGTTCATCACCCACCTTACTCATACAATATCTGTCTTGAACATTTTGATGCTTTTCACGAGACCTTTATACCTGTTGTTCACCCAGACATGGAGACTAATCACTTAAGAGCTCCCGACATTATTTTCGTCCAGGTAGGCTACAATGCCTCTAGACTCATTTATCCTCCAAATCTATCAAAAATTGCTTCAAAAACCCTAAAACACAGATTTCTCAAATTACATCTAGAAATGCTAATTTCGCATCTTTATTTCTGCACTAAGCTATAATTACCGATCTCATATTCTACATGAAAAATAGAGCACAGTGGAGGAAAGCATTGCTCGCTCAGGATCATGACATCTAGGAAAATCCCACAAGGGCTCAAACTCTCAGTAGCCCTCTCACCGATTTACAGAGCGGATCCAACCATCCCCCTATACAATACTGGGTTTATCCTCAAACAATTCTCAAACCACAACCTGGATATTTTTGATGAAACCTTCTGTATAATCAAAAACACTATAAACAGTAATGATCAGGCTACTACCCGAGGCTCGCTTGTTTCTACTGAAACCCTTGCTGCACAGGTCTCCCCCATGGTTTACAACACAGATTACATCAGCACTCAGATTACCCATCGAGAACTGGAGATCCTACCCTTTAATCAACAATCTCGGCTATGCCTTTAACACCCCTCTTTAGGAATGATTACAGAGACACACACCCATAAAAACAGCCATTTCACCATGACTATTCCCAGTCGGCTGAACACACTCCTGGGGATACATCGACCTCGCCCAAGACACTACACAGGACCCAAACAAGTGCCCCTGCTAGGTCTGAAAGCCTTAATATGATAAATACCCCACACTAAAAGATCCAAACGCTCCTATCCAACCAGTTCCCTTGCTCTCCCCTCAACGCCCCACACCCCAAGCTATCCACAGCCCAACCTCCACTTCATTAGTTCGCCCTGGCCAGATTCACACTTACACTACAGGCATGAGCACCCCCTTTATTCCACATCCAGGTATTTGGACTCAATCAAGGCCCACCTGCTCTCGCACATCTTTAGAAGCCAAATTTAGCCTGATTGCACACCACCTCCAACTACTTAAGGCAGATCTAAAAACCCTCAAAGGCATCACCTCATAGTTGGCAATCAACATAGGAAACAACATTATACTAGAGAGGATTAGACTCAATCACACCCAATATTTTAATTACCACACTAGGCCAAATTCACACCCCATAGACAACGGGTTCTCAACGGTCTTGCCATACCCCCACCTTAAATGGCAAACGATACCCCACCCCAACGCTGAATCACGGCCCCACAGGCTGAAGTAGCCCCTTTCCGACAGGGACATTCCTTGCCTCCTTCTCTCATATGATCCTACTTACTCTGCTAACAGAGGCGGTGTGGCCCAAATAACAAACAGTTCCTACAAACCCACACAGAGATACAAAGCACAATCACTGAGCCGTAAACAAGTCAAGTTTTTTGTAAGTGCCTATCACTCAGCCATCATTGGATGACACCAAACCACTTCTGAAATGCGTGCTACTCAATTGCAGATTGGCAGTGACACATGTGGCAGACCTTGCAAACCTCATCCTCACACATGAGCTAGACACACTAATACTCAATGAAATATGGGTAAATGCCACCTAATCACATCATTAGATTAGACTGACCAAGCAGACCTGGCGGAGGTATCGCCTGTATATACAAAAACAATATTGCAGTGAAACAGATGCCTTTTCATCAGATGTTCCCTCCCAGACAATAGTGGCAGATGCATCCCTATGAGGTTGGGGAGCACAAATGGATCACCTTAAAATCCAGGGAGCATGGTCTTTGAAGGAAATGACTTATTATATGAACCTCCTTGAGCTATGAGCTGTTCATTTAATGTGGAAGTCTTTTCTACTGTCCTTCAAGACGCAAGCCCTTCTTTTTTTTGTTTAAATTGTTTTTATTAACTTTTTCTTTTGTTTGTCTTTGCACATTAGTCAATAAAACATACAGTCAGAAAAGCACTCATGCAACAGATGAGAAAGGAACAGTGTACAGCCGAGTTGATAGCTACATGACAATGAAACATTCAGTGCGCAGCAATTACATCAAAGCTTGCGGCAATATCTCAGGAAAGACAGAGTGGTGTTGACAAGTCGCGGCATTGAGTAATGTGCGAGTAATGTAGGAGCAGTGCAGTTTAAACGTAACCGGGGACATAGGGCACAACAAAATGAGGGCAAGAAAATCGAACGAAGGATAGGATAGAGTCGCGCAAGACCTGCCACCACAGTTAAAGTTGCTGGAGGACCTCAAACTTCCCTAAGGTTCAGCGGCAGTGGGGTGTCACAACAGAAGTGTAATGGCAGTCTGGGTATTGGTGTCAGGCCGGAGTCGCATCGGCAGGGGGGCACCCTGAGTGGGAGCCCTCTGTGATGCAGGCAGGGATACCGTGTCTGTGTCTGCCCCCGAAAGCTTGGAGACCATTGCATCCCACTGAGGCGCCAGGGGGAACATACGGATGCCAAGCAGATCTTCTCTGCTCAGCACCGCACTCTCCGCCCTCGCCCAATTGGAGAAGGACCGGTGCCAAGCAAGAGGGTGAGGCGGTAGGGGGGATTTCCAGCGCTTGGTGAGCAGGCGTTTGGCTGTTATTAGGCCTAGGTCAAGAAACCGTGTGGCAGCTCTATATTTCTTGTTCCTGCTAAAGAGGTGCATTATATGAGCTTCCCATGTCGGGGGAATGGTGCGGGCTGCGCAACGTATGAGAGTGGTTGTCATGGTGCACCAGTAGTCAGTCAGGACCGAGCTTCCCCAAAGCATATGTATCAAGTCGGCATCTAATTGTCGACAGTGGGGGCAAGCCACATCTATGCGGAGGAAGTACCTGTTTATTTGGGCTGGGGTAAGGTAGGCTTGGTGCAGTATGAAAAATTGTATCTGTCGGAACCGTTGATTCCGTGGGATGCGGGACGGACCGCTACGGGCAGCTAGCCATTCTCTATCAGTAAACGCTCTACCCAGGGCTCCCTCCCAGTGAAGCCGAAGACGAGTGAGATCTGCTTCCGTATGTTGTCGAAGTTAGGATGCGAACAAGCGCGTAATGTGTTTCCCCCTCCCCATCACGTGAAGGTACTGCAAGGTATGATGTATGGGAGGCTCTTAAGCGAGTGCACCCCATTTGGACGCTAATGAGGCTATGAGTGCTCTGTGTAATAAGAACTGCCCTGGAGGTATATTTTCTCCTATTATGAAGTCCTGGAATGGAATAAGAGTGCCTTCTTGAAAGAGATCCCCCAGTCCTGTACCCCCTCTGAGGTCCAGTGATGTAACTCCGCTGCCGTCGTGTAGGTGTCCCCCGTGGAGTCCCCAAAAAAGGGATGGCAGGTGCGTATGGAATGGTGGCTACAGTGAGGAAAAGGCACCTGCGAAAGCATTTGTGTGCTATAGTGAGGAGGAAAATATCCGGAGGCCTAAATGAGGAGCAGAGGTGGAAAATCTGAAGCAAGGTTTTTAGTAGTAGCGGGGGTCATAGACAGGCCGTGTCTGGTAGATAACGAGAGGACATCCACCTGGCGACCCACTGCAGCTGGGAGGCCAGGTAGTAATGCTCAAAATTGGGCACCGCGAGTCCGCCCAGCTCGGCAGGTAGATAAAGCTTGCCCATGGACACTCTAAGACGCAATCCCTTCTTGTTCAGACAGACAACACAAAAGCAATGTACTATCTGAAAAAGCAAAAGGGGAACAAAGTACAGAGCCTTGTCTCAGGAGGCCCAAATAATTTGGAATTGGTTGCTTGTCAGAGACCTGAGAATCTCTGCAACCCATCTTCCAGGGGTACAGAATCTTCAAGCAGACTCCCGAAGCAGGATTCTTTAATAAAATCATTAGTGGGTTCTACCGACGTAGTTCAAACATCTTCTGCATGTGGGGTAATCCTCACAGATTTATTCGCAACTACAGAAAACAAAAAAATGCCCAAACTTCACCTCGAGGTAATACCAACCAGATACATTGGGGAATTCCCTATGGATCGACTGGTCCGGCAAATTTAACTTTTTCTCAGATTTCCCTAACTCCATCAGTAATCATCAAGCTGTCTTACTTGAAGGCCATAATGATTTTGATAACGCCTGAGTGGCCCCAACAATGCTGCAGTACAGTCTGTATCTTGTCATGAAGTTCAGAGTTCAGATGGTTCATCTCAATCTCTCCTCTGAGTTTGGCAGCATGGCTCATGGACTCGTATGATATGGGCATTTGAATGTTCCACAAGAATGCATGAAAATTCTCTGGGAGGCTAAACCTCCATCAACGTGTTTAGTTTATTCCTGTATCTGGTTTTCTGACAGTAACTTTGATCCAGTGACGTACCAAGAATAAGCTATTCTTCCATATTTGCTTCACTTGGCAAATCTTGCTCATTCTCTTCTATGAAAGTCCATTTGGCGGCGATTACTGCCTATAGAAAATGTCCTTCTTTTTTCAAAATCCCTATTACTAAAGGCTTCTTAGAGGGTTTGAAAAAGGTTTTCCCTCCAATACGCCGTCCCTCCCTCCCTTCCTTGGGAATTGAACATAGTGCTCTCACGTCTCATGAAATGTCCTTTTGAGCCCATCCATAAAGCCTCATTACAATATTTTCTTGGAAGGCAACTTTCCTATTAGCTATTACATCAGCACATACGGTTAGTGAGATTCAGACTTTATGCTCTCACAAAATGTATACTGTGTTCCATAGCAGTAAGGTGGTTATGAGGACTCATCTGAAATTCTTACCCAAAGTTGTTCCAGATTTTTAAATTAACCAGTCCATTACTGTGCCCGCATTCTTACAACACTCTTCCACTCCAGCAGAAAGAATGCTCTATAATTTAGATGTTAGGAAAATCTTAAATGTTTATCTAGCAAAACAAAAGGCATACACAAGTGTAATCAATTGTTTGTAAACTATGGCCCTATTCATACAGGTTTAGCCACATCTAAACAATCTATATTTAGTTGGATAGTGCCTTGCATCTTGCTAGGCTACCAGAAAGCAAATAAAGTTCTATGTGGTAAGCCTAATGCTCATTCAGCTCGAGGGAAAACGGCTACAGCTTCTTTAATGAGGAATATTGCCATTGCTGAAATATGCAAAGCAGCTACGTAGAGATCAGTTCACACTTCTATCAAACACTAATGTTTGGACTCAAATGCAAAACAGATGCACAAGTAGAACAGGCTTCTCTGATGAATCTATTTGCTTAATTTTCTCTATAAGCCATTTCCTCCACAGTTTGTAGGGATGGGCTTGCTACTCTCTGGTATTCAGATCGACTCCTGAGGCGGTAGCCGGGAGTTTTTTTAAACAACTGGTATTTACTTTTGGTCTTGTAATATTTTAGTTGTGTTCTCCTTTTACCTTGCACTACTCAGGGCTCACCTCACTTAGTCCTACGCTGCCATCGCTGCCGGTCGGAACCTGCATCGCTTTCTCCTTGCGGTGCTGGGAGATTCAGGCAGACACTTTTGGCAGACATATTGGGTGGGGGACTGGACAGCGCTCTAGACGCCCAGAGGCCGGGGGGATAAAAGGTTGTCCTCAAGCCCTGGTCTTGCTGGATCTTTCCGCGGCCTTCGACATGGTCGACCATAGTATTTTGGTCGACCGTGTAAGGAGGGCCGGAGTTCGGGGGACCGCGGCACGTTGGCTCTCCTCTTTTCTGGAGGAACGCTCTCAAGCTGTTCGTCTGGGTCAGTTCTAATCTAACCCACATACTACCACCTGTGGGGTGCCCCAGGGCTCGGCCCTTTCTCCTCATTTATTCAATATCTATATGGCCCCTTTGGTTAAGTCACTCAAAGAAAGAAATGTGCTGGTCCTTAACTATGCTGATGACCTTCAGCTCCTCCTTAGGGTTGACAGTTCCAATAACTCTATTATGGAATTCCAGGATACCATGTTATTAATCCAAACTTGGATGGACTCTAATCATCTTAAACTGAATCCTGGAAAAACAGAAATAGTCCTCACTGGCGATAGCCTTAAGCACTGGGGCCCCCACTATTGGCCCCTTGCACTCGGTCTGCCTCCTACCCCTTCCAGTTCAGCTAAAACACTTGGGGCCTCATGTAGGTAAATAAATTTTACCGTTTCTTAAATACCGAGCCGTACCGAATCGGTAAATTAGAATCGGTAAGTTATATGTAGGTAAAAATTCGGTAACAGTTACCGATTCGGTAACATTCGGTAATCACGATTCGGAATTCACCGAATCGGTAAATACCGAGGTGGTATTTACCGAATCGGTAAATACCGAGGTGGTATTTACCGATTCGGAAAAAACCGAGGATACTACCACCTTCCCTTTACTAAGAAGCTAATATTATTATTATGCTAATAGAAGGTCTCTTAGGCTTGAATAGGGGACCCCATACCTCAAAGATCAGCTTAGTGAAATCACATCACAGGAGCATCAGGAGTCTTCTCGCAGGAAGGCTCGTCTTCGGTCTGAATCATAAACATGATGTCTGTGATATTAAAAGCACCAACTTTCAGGTATTTGCAGCTGCGCGTGTGTTATGGCTAAACAGTGGGTCGATCAACCTAGAGTGGAAAACATGCATTGTGTAATATTCCAGACTGTTTGTCACACCATGTACAGACCAAGGTCGCTGCGCAGAGCTTGGGATGGTAACAACAGATTGCTCTTGTGTGAAGCAAGTCTCGATTCAGCAGTTTATTTAAGAAATAACATGTAAACGCAGTGTCGTGTGCAACGACCAAAAGATGGCTTTCTAACATTTAACGTGGTTATGCTAACTTAACAATGTATGTACGTATTCAGGGAGAACTCACTACACGCCCCCTTGATCGAAGCACTATTCAATAGGCAAGAAAAGAGAGAACGCAGAGTTCAGTTTCGTCAGAGCAGAACAAGGCGTAACCAATGCTGCGCCAAAGTCCGAAACTACAAAAAATAGCAGCATAGAATTCTAAAAAAAAATGCAAGTATATAAAAAAACTCAAAACGACCATCAGGAAGAGAAAAATGAGAAATAAAAGAGATAAATGTTGCGCCAGGGTGCTGTCCAGTAGCACAGGCGCAATGGACGACAGTCCAGTTAATCCATGAATGTATAGGCAGCATATGTGGCCACTGCTTCCAACAAAAAATCGTTTGCAGGGCCACTGAAAGTCTCAGCCATCCAATTAAGTAAAGAAAAGGAACATACGTGTTCTCCAACCATCGGAGCCTCTAGCACAATCAGAGGGCACCCGGAATGTTCCTCCAAATAGCTCATAGCCAAGAAGTCGTTGGCGGCCGCTGAGATGTCCCAATTACCCAGGATACCATGCGCCGCACCACAGGCCATAATCCGGACACCAGAACAGGCCAACTCGTGAGACACTAGGGGCCTCATCAGTCGATCGAAATCCGGCACCGGAGACACCATGTTGGTCAAGCACAAATCCAGAGGCCATTCAAAGGGACAATCCAGGCAGTGAAATACAGGTTGTACGCAGGTGAAGTAGGAATACCTGAAGGATAATCCATAAGCCAGGCTCAAAGTCGCCAATGGCAAAGTACCATAAAAGTCAAGCATCCTATCACGAAGAAGATGCAGACGGGACAGGTGCTCGTGTGGCACAGAAGGAGCAGCCATTCCGGAGTATAAAAAGGAAAAGCAGCACACCTGCCACTAGCGCCAGAAGCAGCGGGACACCTCCAGAGATGCTCGAGAAAAGTGAATGAAGAAATGCCGGAATCACACCAAAAATAGTTTGGAAAGAGGTCACGAGACCCGAGCCCACAAGTTTAAAAAAATGAGCCAGGCCGGTCGTGGACGAGGCATTGAAAATAGTATGGATCAAAGAGCCGAAATGCAGGGGGAGGTCAGTATTCAGAAGCGCCTGTACCTCAGTGCGCGAATTAGCAACGTGAAGGACAAATGTTTCACGAGAGGAAGTCAAAGGCACCTCTTTTTGGGACAATAGCGCTCTTATTCTGCACAACTTGTTGAACTCTGCTTTCAAGGTTGGAATCGAAGGCCAGATGGAAACATCCAGCCGCCCATGCGGGGGTGGAAAAAGAACATTATTGCAGCAGATAACTTTCTGTCTGTAGATGCGTTCCTCCCGTCGCCAAACCCTCAGTCCTGCTGCCTGTGGACGTAGGCGCCTTGCAATGACATACATCGCGGCCATGTTGTCCACGCTGTTGCATTTTGGGATTGCTTATATGCACTGTTGATGGTTACCACCTGCTTTCAATCCGTGTTAATTACCGACTCTTATTTACCGATTTTCTTGGATTTCTTAATTACCGAGTGCTCCTACATGTCATTTTAATTTTTACCACTTCATATTTACCACTTCATATTTACCGATTCGTTAAGTATGTATTCGGTAAATCTGATTCGGTATTTTAGAATTCGGTAAATATGATTCGGTATTTACCGCCTCATATTTACCGAAAAGTCGTTTTTGGCCTCCTACATCTCACTTGTCTGATTACCGGTCGGTAACGGCATATTTACCGAAAATCGGCCGTTACCGACCGGTATTTGGCTACCTACATGAGGCCCTTGGTGTATTACTGGATAGTGATTTGTCATTGAAAACCCAAGTCGGAGCTGTGGTGTCCAAGTGTTTTTTCCAATTGTGTAAAATCAGGAAAATCCACCGTTTCCTTACCCACGACGCCTTGATCCAAGCCATGACTTTTACGGTTTTATCTCATCTAGACTATTCCAACTCGGTCTACTTGGGAATGCCCCACTATCTGTTCAAACGACTTCAGCTTGTTCAAAACCAGGCAGCGCGACTGATTTGCCATCAACCTAAATGGCAATCTGCCTCCCCATTGTTGAGGAAACTACATTGGCTTCCTATATCGCAACGATGTGTTTTTAAGACTGGCTGCCTTATTTTCAAATCCCTGCATGGCACCAGCCCGGAGTTCATCAATAATCTTATACTTAGGTATTCTCCTACACGTTACCTAAGGTCCGCTCATCTTTCTCTTCTCACTATCCCGAACTTCAAAAAGGTACGTCTAGGAGGTCGCAGATTCGCCACTCTTGCTCCCAAACTGTGGAACTCCTTCTCTCTCGAAATCCGCTCCTGCACCGACCTTCTTGTGTTTAGGAAACTCCTGAAAACCTGGCTGTTTACTCAGGGCTAGCTTCTGCCTCCCACGTCAATCTGGTTCCCCAACGCCATGAAGCCAATCGGCGTACGTGCGCTTTACAAATTCCCACTAACATTAACATTAACTCTATTCAGTGCTTATGTTTATCAGCGGAGATCCCCTGAGAAACAGAAGGAAGGGTTTCTTACCTGTAATACTAGTTCTCTCTCGGGGGAATCGCAATTGAAATCATAAACAACCCGCCCTCCTCCCCGACGGAAGAAACAGAGAGAATTAATAGACAATCAGTTTCTCTAGTTAATACTATCGCTGGCTCTGTAAAAAAAGAACTGAGGTAACAGCCACCTACTGGGTATGATGGGATACTGGAGGACAGTGAGCCCTTAAAGGCACAGACTCTCTTTTCATATCTGCAAAGTTGCAGCCAATAAGTCTACATTGTCCTCTTCCTTCTTTATCTTTTTTCTTTTGTGATGCAGAAATGGAAATTCCAAAGTTGTTTACCGACCTGTCAGTTAGACCCTCTGAGGACTTATGAGTAACAAAATGTATCACTTGGGATAACGCTGCCTCCACTGGATCCATGTCCATTTCAGGCACTAACCCATCCAGCATCGCCATGCTAAACAGTAGCGTTTCCTGGTAGAAGTAGCCCAGGCCTGTTGAATGAATCCTGAAGCCACTTCCGAAATGCCTGGCAACCTCTTCCCAATCAATCAATCAGGGGATTGTAAGCGTGCTACTCACCCGTGAGAGCCTCAAGGTGTTGGGGCGGGGAGAGGGGGTAAGCAGCTTCGTTCAGTCAAAGAGCCAGGTCTTGAGTGTGTTCCTGAAGATGTTCAGAGAGGGGGACCGTCTGATGTCGACCGGGAGCTTGTTCCAGGTCTTGACCGCGATGTAGGAGAAGGCCCTTCTGCCCGTTTTGGCTGTGTGGATGCGCGGGGTTTCGGCGATGGCGAGGTCGGCGGATCGGACGTTTTTCTTGAGTACGTGTAAGGAGATTCTCTCGTTGAGGTATTGGGGTCCGGTGATGTGGAGGCCTTTGTAGGCGTGGGTAAATATCTTGAAGGTCATTTTCTTCTCGATGGGGAGCCAGTGGAGGTCTCTCAGGTGTTTGGTGATGTGCTCTTGCCGAGGGATGCGGAGGACAAGTCTGGCTGCGGTGTTCTGCATGGTGTGCAGTATGCGGAGTAGAGACTTGTTGATTTCAGCGTAGAGGGCGTTTCCGTAGTTTAGTCTGCTGGTTATGAGTTTGTGGGTGAAGGTTTTCCTTGATTCGGGGGGGGATCCATTTGAAGGTCTTGCAAAGGATGTGGAGGGTGTTGAAGCAGGTGGAGGTGATGGCGTTGACCTGATGGGTCACGGAAAGGGAGGAGTCGAGTACGATGCCGAGGTTCCGGGCGTGATTGGTGGGGGAGGGTGGGCTGCTGAGGGGGGTGGGCCACCAGGTGCTGTCCCAGGCGGTGGGGAAGGGTCCGAGGACGAGGACCTCGGTCTTCTCCAAGTTGAGCTTCAGGCAGCTGCTGCACATCCAGGATGCGACATCCTTCATACCTTCCTGAAAGCTGAGTCTGGTGGTGACGGGGTCTTTGGTGAGGGAGAGGATGAGCTGGGTATCATCAGCGAGAGAGTCTATGTTGAGTCCGTACTGTCTGACGATTGCGGCGAGGGGGGCCATGTAGATGTTGAAGAGCGTTGGGCTGAGTGATGATCCTTGGGCACTCCGCAATTGATCTCTGTGGGTTGTGAGAGGAAGGGTGGCAGTCTGATTCTTTGGGTCCTGCCAGTGAGGAAGTAGCGGAGCCATTCAAGGGCGGTTCCTCATATGCCGGCATTGTGGAGGCTGGCGGCGAGTGTTCGGTGGGAGACGGTGTTGAAGGCTGTGGAGAGGTCGAGTAGATTCAGGTCCGCGTATGGCCTAGGTCGAGGAGGGTGCGGATGTCGAGGATGGAGTTCTCTTTAATGAATTTAGTAAGTTGGGCGTTGACGGTCTTCTCTGTGACTTTGGCCATGAAGCGAAGGAGGGAGCTGGGTCAGTAGTTCTTGAGGTCCGAAGGGTCTGCCAAGGACTTCTTGAGCAGGGGCTTGACTTCAGCGCGTTTCCAGTCCTCAGGGAAGGTGTTGGTTTAGAAGGTAGTGTTGATGGTGCGTTGTAGTCCTGGTGCGATGGCGGTGGCTCTGTGGAAGATGTGCGGAGCGCAGGGGTCCGTTCGTGCTCCTGAGTGGATGCCTTTCATGGTTTATTCGGTGTCTTCGGTGGTCGTTTGGGTCCAGGCGAAGATGGTGGGTTGGTTGGCGTTGTTGGAGGGTGTTGGTGGTTTCGGAGCCTGGGGTTCGTTCGTTGAAGTTGTCGTAGAGGGACTTGATTTTCAGAGGAAGTAGGAGTTGAGCTTGTTGCAAAGGTCATGGGAAAGGATGATGTCTGTGACCTCGCTAGGGGGTTTGGTGAATTCTTGGATTGTGCTGAAGAGTTCTTTCGAGTTGCCGGCGTTGGTGGAGATCTTGTTCTGGATGAAGGTTCTTCTGGTGGATCTTAAGTGGTGGTGGTATTCTGTCATGGCGTTCTTGTATGTGGTGCGATCTTCCAGCGTTTTGCTGTTTCGCCAATCTTCTCTAGACGTCTGCAGGTACGCCTGGATTCCTGGAGATCGGCGGTGAACCAGGTGGCCTTCCTGGGGCGTAGACTTTTGGGGTTGCGGAGGGGGGCGAAATCATCTGTGCAGTTGGAGATTCATCTGTGTAGTTCTTTGGCAGCGAGGTTGGCGTCGATCAAGGTGGGGGGCCTCACAGTTGAGGGTGGAGTTGAGGTGCTCCTCGTTGACTTTGCTCCAGTTCCTTCATGGTGGGCGGGGTGCAGGTTTGGGGACGGTGTATTTGTTGGCATGGAAGTGTACGCAGTGGAGGTCCATCCAGAGGGGTTGTGTGGTGTGGCTGAAGTGGATGTTGTTACCTCCTGCGAAGATGGGGTCAAGGGTGTTTCCTGCCTTGTGGGTGGGTGTGGTGACGAGCTGTTTCAGTCCGAGGTTTGCGAGGTTGTCCAGGAGGGTGGAGGAGTTGGGGTCTTTGAGGTTGTTGAGGTGGAAGTTAAGGTCTCTGATGAGTATGTAGTCGGTTGGGGCGATGACGTGTGGTGCTACGAGGTCGGCGATGGTAGTGGCAAATGCAGTTGATGGTCCGGGAGGACTGTAGGCAATTCGCCGCATAGTGTGGATCTGGGGCTGGTATGTATCTGGAAGTTGAAGTGCTTGGTGGTGGACGGGGAGTCGCTTGTAGCGGAGTTGGTGAGTCGGAGGGAGCTCTTGTGTGCGATGGCGAGTCCTCCTCCTGTGTGGTTGGGGCAGTCCTTCCTCTGGATCTTTTATCTGTCAGGAATGGCGATGGCGGTTGCGATGTCGGGACAGAGGCAGAGTTGGTCCAGGTTTCTGTGAAGAAGGCGACGTCTGGCGAGAGGGTGTCAAGGATGTGTTTCTGCAGGGAGCGGACGCTGAGGAGGATGCATTTTAGGACTTGGGTGGCGTTGGCACCTGACGTGGGGTTGGTGTCCGTGGGAGTGCGGAGGGTGGTGAAGGTCTGGTGGCAGTGACCGCAGGAGAACTGGCCGTGGGTGGTGTTAGGCGTGGACAGATTGCAGTTGTTGTTTCTTCCGGGGTTGAGTGCGAGGAGGGCAACTTAGTCGTAGCGGTGGATGCTCAGAGATCCAGTCTCCCTGGCCGCGGTCGGGCGCAGACGGGCTTTCCTTTGGCACAGTAGCTGCCATTAAATAGGGGAGGGGGAGGAAAGTGCAGCTGGGTGGTGGGAGCGGGCAACGGTAGGGGGAGGGGCCGCAGGGGCAGCAGCAGCGGGGAAAACGGGCGGCAAAGTGGGTACAGTACAAAAGGTACAATAAAGAAAAAGGCACAATACAATACCAAGAGCATACCAGCAGACCGGTGGAGAGCGACCTTGAACCCTCCCTACAAAGGGCAGAGGCACAACAGCAGCGGTGGTATCACAGCGGAGCTGCAAGGGGAGAGAGCAGGTCTCTGATCCAGGAGGTCTTCCGTTGCCTGAAAGCCTGCATGCCATCAGGGATAACTGCCCCAACAGTATTAGTGGATGCAACTCCCCCCGAGAGCCCTGGTGCACCGTCTGAGATGAAAGGAGGAGGAGAGTGTAGTCACACGTCGGCTCCAACAGCATCGGGAACCAGGGTTGAGCTTCCATAGGTGGGTGAACAAGATCACCTCCGCCAATTGGCGAGAGATCTGAGTTGCCTCCCTGGGAATAAGGACAAATGGTGGAAACAAGTAATTCAGAGTTGCAGACCAGTCCTGCGCGAAAGCACCAGTGGCCCTCACTAGAAGGTCCAGCCTCCAGCTGAAGAAAATCTCTAGCTGGGGATTCAGTCTGGAGGCGAACAGGTCTATTAGACAGGGACCCCAAATCAAATTAATCATTTGAAATAGTGACGGATGGAGCGGCCAATCGCTGTAATCTCTCAGGTCTCTGGAGTTCCAGCCCTCTACGGTGTTGGACTGACACGGAATGTACTGTGCTGCCACCGAAATCTGGTGAATTAGACAATAGTGCCAATAAAATTGCCAATAGTGAGATACTTGGCAATTTCCTCCAACAGCGGGTTCCGTGTGTCTCCCAGCTTGTTGATGTATCGCACTGCTGAGATGTTGTCCATCCGAAGAATGATGCAACAAGATACTGACTTGGGTGAGAGGGTCAGAATCGCAAAAGACCCAGCCAAAAGCTCCAGTCAATTGGTGTGAAGGGACAATTCCTGGAGGGACCATCTGCCCCCTGTGGATACATCCCCACAACGAGCCCCCGCCCCCTCAATGGGTGGCATCGAATTCTATCACTTTTTCCAGAAGGGATCCGCAGATAGCTCTGCTATTTCAGGCATCCACGTGTCCCAACCACCAACAGAGCTTGTCCCTCACTTTCTCTGTTAGCGAAACCTGATCCGTGTATGACTAACCCTTCTGAAGATGACATATCTTCAGGCGTTGGAGGGCCTAATAAGGAAGGGTGCCCAAAATAACGGCCTGGATCGATGAAGCCAGAAGACCGACTAGGCGTGAGATAGCCCGCAAGGATACCACCTGTTTGGAAAGGGTCGACTTCAATTCCTTCTTCAAGTCACGCAACTTGGATTTAGGAAGTGTCAGCTGTGCCGCTTGCGAGTCGATCACGAACCCCAGAAATTCCATCGACTGGGAGGGACAGAGAACTGATTTGGACTTGTTGATGACAAACCCCAGCTATTGCAGTAGGGAAATCATCATCTACAGATGAAGGGAGGCCAGAAACAGTGACAGAGCCATGATAAGAAAGTCATCTAGATAAATTATCAAGCGTATTTGCTGCTCCCTTAGATGGGCCACTACTGGCTTCATCAGCTTGGTGAAGCAAGATGGAGCCAAAGAAAGCTCAAAAGGAAGGGCCAAATATTCCAGCCACCTGTCCTTCCACCATAATTGCAGAAAATGCTGGTGCGGAAGAAAGATGGGAATGGATAAGTATGCGTCTTTGAGGCTCAGCCGGACCATCCAGTCCCCTTCCCGCACTAAATCTGCCAACATATGGATACCTTCCATCTTGAAATGTTTGTATGGGATGAAATGGTTGAAGTCTCTCAAATTCAAGACCAATCTGTGTCCACCTCCCCTTTTCTACACCAGGAACACGTTGCTGCAGAAACCCACGGAGCTGTTGTCGCAATATGCCACTGTGTTGTTCTGCAGCATGTCTCCTATGTTTGCGTCTATAAAAGAGTTGACTTGTTGGAAAAATGTAACTGGTGGTGAAAGTACTCCTGATATGGATTCTGATAGAAATGTATGTGGAAACCCTGTACTGTTTGCAGGATCCACACATCCTGTGTATGGACATCCACTTGTGTAGAAAATATTGGACACGACCCCCAAAGGAATGGAAAAAGTAAAGAGAATCCTTACCTGAAGTATTTTGGACTGGAAGCCCACTCTATGACCACCTCGTTTGAAGCTACGGCAGGAGACCCTCTGCCTGGTGGGATAGAATGTGCCACCTCTGGTAGTGTCCTGCCATTCTCCTGTGCCTTGACCGTAGTCGTCTCATGGGGGACCTTGATAATAGTATCAGCCTGGCAAGCGGGCCCTGCCTCGCCAGGCCCTGCCGAAAAGGCCAGCTTGGAAAACCTTTTGATATTAGATTGGGCCTTATCAAGGGATGGCTAGGTACCCACATATTTGGACAAATGCTTGATGAACCTGCTCCTGAACAGGAGACCGTCAGCTAAAGGGCCCGCTTCCGCAGAGACTAGCTCTGTCAGGTTGGAATCCATTCTCATCAGTAGAGACTTGCGCCTTTCGGTTGAGACTGCGCAGTTGGTGTTCCCTAAGAAACAGATAGCTCGCTGTATCCAACCCGCTAGATTGCCAGGGTCCACTGGGAAATCAGTGTCCTTTGCTACAATCAATCAACCAACAGACTTTTACGTCGCGACTACTCAACCGTAAGGGTCTCAAGGCGCTAGGAGGGGTGGGGGACTGTTGATTTGTCGTTCAGTCGAAGAGCCAGACTTGAGGTCCTTTTTTAATCGGGGCAGCAACGGTGATTGCCTTAGGTGGAGAGGCAGGGTGTTCCAGGTCTTTGCTGAGAGGTAGGAGAAGGATCTTCCCTCAGCTGTGGTCTTGCAGATGCGTGGGATGGCGTCAAGGGCCAGATGGGCAGAGCGGAGGACTCTGGTGGGTGCGTGGAATACGAGGCGGTGATTGGGGTATGCAGGTTCAGTGTCATGTAGGGCTTTGTAAGCGTGTGTTGGGAGCTTGAAGGTGATTCTTTTGTTGACTGGGAACCAGTGGAGGTCTTTCAGGTGGCTGGTGATGTGGCTGCGACGGGGGATATTGAGGAAGAGTCAAGCGGAGGCGTTCTGTATGCTTTGCAGTTTCTTGAGGAGTTTCTGGGTGATGCCGGTGTAGAGTGCATCGCCGTAGTCGAGTCTGCTGCTGATGAGTGTGTGGGTGATCGTCTTTCAGGACTCAGTGGGATCCACATGAAGATCTTTCGGTGCAGGCGTAGCGTTTGGAGCCAGAATGATGAGACGGCATTAAACTGGTGGTTCGTGGTGAGCGAGGAGTCCAAGATGATGCCTAGATTTTGTGCATGGTCTGTGGGTGGTCCAAGATCTGCACACCACCAGGAGTCGTCCCAGACGTAGGGGGTGTAGCCCAGGATGAGGGCTTCAGTCTTCTCCGAGTTTAACTTGAGGCAGATGTCCTCAAGTCTTCATCCCGTCGTGGCAGTTGTTCTTGGCGACTGTTGGTTCGTTGGTGAGGGAGAGGCTCAGATGCCATCTCTAGGATTTTTGCAAGCAGTCTAGCTAGATCCAATAATTTCTCCTGACAACCGTGCCGATACCCTTCTTTGTATCGTTGGTGACTTTCTTTTAGAAGGCCAACATATTAGACTCAATTTCTGGGGTCTCAACTACTTTGTTAGGAATGCCAGGATGGGGCATTCAGCCCACAAATGGCTGTGAACCTCTTTATCGAAACGTTTACGCAGGTTTTCATGGAGATACTCTGCAACTTCAGGGGCAGGAGCCAAATTAGAGGACCTAGGATGGAAGTTGTCCTAGGGATTGAAATCAAATGGGTTTGTGAACTGCAAAGCAGAAATTGAAGGTCTGGCTACAGACAATTTTTGAGACTTCTTCTTTTTAGGTGGAGAATTAGGGTCCGAGGAGTCAGTGTATCAGTGTCCATGTCAGTATCTCAACCCGCTTTGTTTTTTTGTTGTGCACTTGAGGAGGCAGAAGGGACCGAGTATTCATGATGCCCTAAAGGAGCTTGACGGAGCTTAGCTAAAGCCTGGGCATGGGGCCATGCACACAACCTGGCTTTTGCTTTCGTAGCAACGTCTGTAGAACCTGGCAAAGACCAGGAAACCTCCGGATTTTGGAGACCATGGCGCTTGGCGAAGCTCTCCAATTGTGCTGTAATCAGTTTTAGAGCAGCAGCCAGAGCCTGGTTAACAGTATTAGGTACGGCCGTCTCAATGGCCCTGTTGAACGATTGCTGGACAGCGGCATGTAGGTCATCCACTAACTTGTCCTCTAAGTAGAGCACTTACTGTTCCTCATAATAATCATATTCCGCCACCTCAAAGGTGACCCATTTCTCCATTCTAAAATGTTTAGTATTAACACTCACTATTGTGCCAAGTTTATTCCTGGGGAATCAGTTAGGGGGGAGCCAGACCTCAGTGCACCAATAAGAATAGATTGAAAAAGGGCTCCTCAGCAAATCTGTAGCAAAATTATTACAGCCCCTAATGAACTGGGCATCAAAGAGCCAAAATATGAGAGCCTGATCAAAGCTCCCAGGGCAAAAACTCGAGTCCTTGCAGCCAGAGTCACCACCACGCTGTGAGATTTAATGAGCAGTGTGGAAATCCAAATGGACACGTCAGGTAGCCCAAAAGAAGCCCAAATATAGCCAACTTGGGCTACACTCATCTGGCTCTAACCAAGATGAACTCACATGCCCGATGTGGGAAGGCTCCGCGTCGGGTAAACTGGTGTGGCGAAGGCCGCTGAAGCATGCAGGGCAAGCGCTCGTATAAACAATAAGCAGGGTCCCACAGGGGAATTAAATGGTATAAGCGATCGGTGGTTGGCCTGCAATGCGGATGGCACGATCAACGATCGCTACACAATACAAAATGCAAATAGGTAATTCAAGCAACAAGGAAAGTCAATGAAGCACTTTAATCAGCTTCAAGCAGCAAAAGAAAGAGGCTCGCAATATGTAAATGGATACTCTTATCCGGACTGAGGAACTGTGATTGGCGGTTAGAGGGCATGGCATCATAGGAAGTATAGTTATGTTTAAACGTTTTTCATTGGCTGCTGAAATTTTGCAGTAAAGGAAAGAGAAGCAAGAATCTTAGCCTCTTGTCCTGAAATAGAATCTCAAGGATTCTGTCTGATTCCAGATGCTATCTTTTTAACATAGACTGGGCTTCAGGAAAGCTCAGGCCCAGATGTAGCAGCAGCTCTTCCTCCCAACTACTCCATTATAAGAAAGGACAGGAAGTTGAGGTCGGGGGCGGTATCGCGATTTTTTACAAAAGTTCTTTTGTATGTAAAATAGAAGATTTTACCAACACTGATTGTGAAGCTTTATTATTTAAAATCTTGCTTCGGCCCAATTTCACATTCTCTGGCATACTTTTATGCCCAGCTGGGCCATGGGCGTTCTCCTTCTCCAATCAAGTAGCTCCTTATATTTTGAAGGCTGACAATTTTACTATATTGGGAGATCTGAATCTCCACTTAGATGATCCTAAATGCACCAGAAACTCGTTGTTCATAGCTAAAAAGCGATGAATGTCCGACTATGCAATTCAGGTCCTACCTATATAGTGGGCCATCTGTTAGACCCTATGTTCTCCAATTTGTCTGACCTTAGTTGTGTTCCCGCTTTTCCTCTGTACCTTTCATGTTGAAAGTAATGTCCTCTCCTCCTTCGATCTGCCTGGTGCCTGATCAAAAGACGAGAAGATGGGCTCAGCTTGATGTCACTTCTTTTAATAAACTTTTAATTGATAGCAGACCAGCTACTGAACACATTTCGACAACTGATCTCGGTCTTATCCAAAGTGGATTTTACAAGCGGTAGACACTTGCTGTCCTTTGTCCAACAAGCGCTTTAACAGACATCTACCACCAGCTCCCTGGTTCACTGAGAGGCTTAAGAATGTAAAGTCTATAAATAAAACCCTCGAAAGATGCTGGAGGAAACACTACAATGAAGAGGCTAAAGTGGCGTATAAAAAAGCCCTAAGTGAATACCATACTCTTTATAAATTAGCCTGTGCTGAGTTTTTCTCACATAAAATCTCTCAAGCACAAAATTGCTCTAAAATGCTTTTCAAGGTGGTAAAAGAACTAGCCGGTTCGGATACCCAGACTACTCCCCTTGCTCTTACTAGCGCCCAATGTGAAGAACTTGCTATTTATTTCATGGACAAAGTTGGAAAGATACACTATGCGCTGCAGAGTAAAAACTCTCAAAAGGAGACCGAGTCTACTCCTACCGCTACTCAGGATCCTGTGTTGACAGGGCCCAATAATAATACCTGTACCTCCTGCAAATTGGAAACGTGTATGTCCGTCCTATGGCTGAGGTAGCTGAAGAGGCTGGCCTGTCCCTTCTTTCTTACGCTGACGATACCCAGATCATTGTCATGACTCTGGTAGGCCGTAAGAGCAAACACCTCCTTTAAGTTAGGTATGAATGAGGTTTACCATGGTGTGTGTTGGGTGTGAACATCAAGGACTACATCACCCAGAATACCTAGAGAGGAGGGGCCCATGATTGGACTCCGGCTACCAGGGTTTAAATATTCCCGGACTCGAATTGTCCAGTGCTTGACAATTTGAGTCAGAGGACAGAGTGAAGCTGCCTTGCGTCATCCGCCATGCGGCTTCGATTTGGAGTGCAGCTATTTCCTGGATAACGCTCGGTCGAGTGTATTCTGCTCTCTTTGTTCCCGTGCAGGAGCGCGTTGGACGAAACTAGAACGTGTACTTTTTCTGTTGCTATTAAGAAGCCTTGTTTTTTGACTTCTGTAAGGTTCCCACGCAGGAGGGCGTCGTGAGGGTTAAACCTTCACCGAGTTTTTGTTTTCTTATTTTACCGGACATCTATATTTCATGTGGAGTTTCAGCTCAGGAGCGCGCGGTGGTACCTTGGTTTATTATTTTTTTTAGACTTGTGCACATTAGGTCTGCATTGGCTTCTACAGCACAGGAGCGCTTTGTGATGTACTTTATATTTTTGGGAAACATAAGATTGTTCGGAACAATTCCTTGTTTATTACGCATACTAGTGCAGGAGCTCTAGTTATCTGGAGTATATCTGAAGGGCATCACTTAGATAAGTACTTTTCATATATTATGTTTACCTGAATTTAATGATTCCTTGGTTTGCTTGTCATTTGAGAGACTATACTAAGAATCGTATTTGAGACGACAGTTTCTTTTCTTTGCTCGACACAGGAGTGTCTTGTTTCCCGCAATTTTTGATGACCTTTACATATGGAGTGAATGTGGCAGTGTAGAATGTCTCACAAGGCTAAGCATTTTGGGTAGAGACGCTAGAGCTGAAGCACATCCTACCAGGGAAATCCTCCTGACGTGTATTTAACACTGCTGAGTCTTCTTTTAGCTTTGTTTCTTTTGTCCCTTTTTTGCCTTTCCTGTAAAGGGTGTTTCTTGCTTGAGTAGTATATGACATAATCTCAGGAGATACCAGGAAGGGGGAAAAGGTTATATATCATCGTACATCGCCTCTGCTGTGCAGTGGTTCCCAGGTTAGTGGTATTTCGATCTGTAATCTGACAATCATCTTTTCCCTCTCCTCTTCTAAAGGGTCGGAAACCTCTGCTCTGCAGTCACGTTTGAGTAAAGTTGCGTCCTGGTTGCAAAACAACTTGCTCAAACTAAATGGAGGCAAGACTGAAGTCATGATCTTAGGAAAAAATCATGACTTTTGGGGACCTCAACACTGGCCCTCTGAAATGGGTGCCTTACCCTTGCCGGTACATGATGTTCGTAATTTGGGCATCATCGTTGACTAACCTCTATCGATGAAACAACAAGTTATCAAGGTGTCCTCTACCTGCTTTACTATCCTACATTGGTTGAAGAAAATTTGATGGATGATTCCCCTCTCTGCTCAGAACAAGTTGTCCATGCCCTAGTTACCTCTAGGCTAGACTATGGCAACGTTCTTCATCTGGGATCTACTAAAGCAACCATTCAGAGACTTCAAGTGGTGCAGAATGCAGCTCCTAGACTGCTGTGTCATGTTCCTAAGTCATCCTCAGTTTCAGGTTTCCTTCGCGATCTACATTGGTGGGCAGTGGGAAACAAAGTCAAATTTAAAGCTGTGTGCTATATGTTTAAAATCAAAACTGGAGTGGCCCTGAAATATTTGCTTTAGTTAGTTCATTGCTATCAACCCAGGTCGCCTTTTGTGCTCTGCCCAGCAGACAAGGTTTACTGTTCCAAAAATCAAACTTTCCTGCATGCTTGGTCGATCCTTTTCTTATTTAGGACCATCCCTGTGGAACTCCCTACCTGGCCCATTACGTAATGAAACAGGGTATGGTGTGTTCCACAAAAGTTTGAAGGTTTCTTCGATCTCTAAATTCCTCCATTAGTAGCTACTTTTTTTCCTATCAGGATGGCGCCGGGAAACCCCTCAGTGTAGCTGTGCGCCCTACAAATTCATTTTAAGAATTATAATAAGGATGCAGCGCCAAATCCTGTCAACATGGCGTGCTCAGCTGGCACGCCCTACTCTCTGGAAAGGGCATCCCGCAAGCACGCCGATAGGTGCAGTTTGAGTGGTGGGTGTGGAGCGTATGACTGCAGGGGGAGTCGTGGGTCTGTGTGATTGCAGAGTGAGTGGTATGTCTGTGCAAGGTGAAAGATGTGCCCATGGGAATGCTGAGTGAGCTTCATGCTATTGAGTGCAGGGTGTAGCACATTAAAGCCACACCTATTGGCATGGACAATCTCATTGTATTCATAATTGTTATTGTCTTCCAAATAGTTGTATTGGAATAATTTTTTACATTTCCTTTAAACCTCAAAGCCACTCATTTTAGACACTTGTGGAAATGTATATTCTTGTACATATTCGACACAAATGTTTACCACCTGTACCATTTGGCATTGGCGTAGTTACTGTACTCCATTACTTGAAATCCAAGGGTCCCATATTCTCACAGGTTTCTTCTCACATCCCCTCGATCTGTTCATCATTCGTTCTGCCAGGGCACACTAATTCATACCATTTACCCCCTCCGTCAGTTTGGAGCTTCTTCCTGGCTCCTGTGAAGTGATCATGTTTGACGATCAAGAACCCCACGGCTGCTGGTGTGCTTTGCACTCTGGTACAAGCCTTCTCATTTTAGAAGTTCATTAAGCATTTTCAGTGGTAGAAAAGTTCTTTTAAAGTGGTTGCCAATCTTCACACTGTGAAATGATCCTTTGTTATCATGCACTCTTTTAATTTTAGCACAGTTCGTCCATGTTACAGTTTCTTTGGACTATGGTGATTTTTTATCTGGTTATAGAATAATAAAAATGTCATTAATAAACATGATTCGACTTTTAAAAGTTAGAATTAGTTTCATGACTTCTGTACTCATATATAGTTCTGAACCACTGACTTTTTATAATGGAAACATTTAGACATCTCTTCTATCCTCAGGTAAATTTTATTTGTGGCTTGTGTCCGCAGGTTGGGTTTACCAGCCCCGACCCGGAAAAAGGAAACGCTTCCCCCTAAACGTCTCCACTGTTTTCTCTGGCACCACCCAGAACATCATCACCACGAACGCCACGGCACTGTACCCATACCGATCACCGGCATACTCCGTGGTAATTCCCACTCTCACACACAGTGTTGGTGAGTTTATGTTTTAGTTAAACTTAAAATGCTTCCATGTTGCATAGGTCGGTTAACTTGTAATGTGAGCCCATGGACACTGCGCATAGAACAACTGAATTGATCTCAAGAGAAGCCCTCCTCATTCTGTAATAAACTTGAGACCATGCTCTGAGGGTTAGGGCAAAGAGTTAGGATTCCTGAAGCTGTGTATTGTTAGTGTCTGACCCCGTGTCTGTGTTTGCTCCCTCTGGGAATATATCGGAGTCCACTTTGGGGTCTGGGCCTTTGCCTGTGTTCAGTCGATTGAGCTGCATCTGCTTTCTCGCGTGTCTGTTCATTTGTGTGTATTTCTTGTCTGTGACCTCTCTTCGAGCTCCTTACGTCAAGTTTTTCTGTACCTACTCCTCCCCCCTGTTTTTGTGCCTGCTTCCTCTCAATGTGCCGATTTCTGCTTTCTGAGGAGGTGGTGTCTATTATCAGGGGCTCTCTGTTCATATTTGTTGAGGCCTTAACTGCTATTGTTGGCCGAGAAGGTGTCTGCTCCCCAGGGCGCTATTTGAGTTTTGTCTTTGGCTCTGCCTGGGATTGTGTCTACTTTAAGGTGTTATATCTGTAACTTAATTCCTGCGAGGCGTGGAGTGAACCGAGGCACATTTTAAACAGACAGGCTTTTCCCCAAATTTTGATCATGCTCCACACTTTCAATGTGTTTGACAATCATACACAAATTAATTTCAACTATCAGAGTCATGAACTGGGAAAGAGCAAGAAAGGCATACAACTCCCCTTTTAGTGATCCGGTGAGAGAAAACAGAGAAAGCCATAAAGAGGGTATAAGAGAAAAGACAGAGAGGAAGACTGAAAAGAAGGAAGTAGGGAGCAAATGGTGGGGTAATAAGACAGTGAGGGGGAGAGTCACTGGATATGGAGAAGCTGAGCAAATGGACTAAGGGGAAACGGGGAGAAAAAAGAAGATAATATTTCTATTTTGTTAATAATTTAAATTCATAGTAATTTAGGAATAGTGGCTACATTTTAGAAGTTTACCAGGTGTTTGTGTGTGATTGACTCTTACTTTTCTTTCCTTTTCCAAGGTGAAGCTCCACCTCCAATGCCTCTGTCAGCCCCACCTCTTCAGCGTACCGCTCCCATCACGCTTTTCCAGTCAAATACTGGGAACTCTGGCCAGATATCGGCGCAGGCCCCAAGCTTGTCTCTTCGCCCCCAAATGACCCCGCAGCGTTCTGTGATCCAAGCACAGGCAGAGCCACACCACAGCCTTCCAGTGCCCTGCTCAGCACCATCACGACCCTTAGAGCGATCGGTACCGGTGACGGTGGACAATACTGCCAAGAATTCCAGTAATGACAGTTCTCTGCATCCCAGGTTTACTTCCCCTGACATGCACTCATCCAAGGAGTATCCTGGTACTACTACATGTTCTCGAGGGACGCCGATCCCACATCCCCACATGTACCAGCCAGCACCCCTGAGTCATCCCGCCAGCTTGTTTGGGGCACCTCCACGGTTCTCATTCCACCATCCATACTTCTTACCAGGACCACACTACTTCCCTTCAAGGTCAGTCTCAGTCGGTTATTAAGTTAAAATGAAGAGTTCATCTAATTTTGGCAGCTTTTATATTTTAACCGTTGATTGTGCTGAAATCGATGTCTAAGATGATCCTACTGGAGTAAACTCTGGTCATTCTTGAGAGTTCAGTGATGTTTGAGTGAGTGCACAAATGATTGTGTGAATGAATGAGTTTAAGTGTGTGGACATGTGCACTAGACAGTAGGGACAGAAATGCCCTTAAGGTGCCTTTGGGAACTTGGGTTCTCTTTTATGGGATCTTCATTGATAGCCACAAACAGTGTATACATGGCCTTACACTGGATCTTGGAACATATTTTACAAGAGATAAAATCTGTAGTCAAACAATAAATATGTTTGTTGAAAATAAATGGAAGTAGATAGACGACGGTTTGACAAAACTAAAAATACCCCCCTCCACTATTAAAGCAGGTGCATAGCATTTCTATTGCCAGATAATGCTTTGAATAGAGTTCAACTCATGTGACAAATATTTTAAAACAGTGGAGCCTGCCTTTGAATGTTTCTTCTGATAGAATGTGTCTATTTTCATATTGTTCAAGGACACTCAATGTTTTTATTATCTAGCAATTTTCCAATGATTTCTATCTGGATTCTTCATTTTAGTTTGACTTTCATTTTAGTTTCATTGATAAAATGTTGTCACCATTACAGGGCATCACTACTGCCACCTGTTTTAGATGCCAGCAATATACTCCTGCTAACTGGTCTCACATTATAGTTTACTGTGTTAAAATTGTGCCTTTTTGGAACGAGATATTTGAATATTTACAAAAGTATTGTGGGATCCAGATTACTTATAATGTTAAATTAGTATTGTATGGATACGATTCTGATCTCGGCTTGACAGAACAGATGGTTAAACTATTATTTATTGCAATGGCAGTCTCAAGGTCCTTGGTGCTCCAGAACTGGAAGTCAATTCAAGTTCCTCTTTTTAATACCTGGCTTCAAAAAATTAGGAATGTTAGAAAGAGTGAAATGCGATATGCACAGCGAATTGGTGGGATTAGGAAGTTCAACAGAATTTGGAGTTTCTATTTTGAGTAATGTTCGACTTTTGCATTTCGTAATTAATTTTCTCTATTCTATTTTGTATCCTTACTTTGTGTTAGCCAACTTATGTTATTCTCTAATTGTAACCTTGACACAAGAACTTCAATAAAAAAAAAAAATTAAAAAAACCATTATAGGGCATCAAAAACAAGGTGTTGGGGATCGAATGCTTGAATTAATCTCAGTCACTAGCAATCGTTCGTGCTTCATTCCAATTTATCGATTTTCTCCCACCATGCTACCTCAGTTTGGACCCATCCATATGTTAATCAGTCTTGATCCTACTCCACAATTGGAACAGTCCAGCCCCAACTGCCAGGCCACGTCCTCCCTGAACTGGAACACAAGCAACCCAGCAACAATTTTGCCACTAGAACCAAGCAAACTCCGACTGATGAGCCATAAGGGCAAAACCGGTCTTGTATTGCTTGTGTTCTGGTTCAGGGAGGACCTGACCTGCCTGTTTGCGCTGGACTGTTCCGATTAGAGCAGGGTGAAGATTGAACTGTTTACGGTTAGGACCAAACTGAGGTTGCATGGTGTGCAAAATAACAATGGACTGGGATGCGACCCCTTGTAATTCCCAGTGACAGATAATAATCAAAAAATTCCATCCTTCACTTTTTTGTATACTTCTGTGTGAATCCCTAAGTGGGACGGGTATGCCCTGACATTGATCCTGTACACAGTGTGCCACTGAAACCAAGCTATTTCTGAATGATGAGCCATAAGAAGGGTGAAAATGGTCTTGGATTGCTTGTGTTCTAGTTCAAAGAAGACTTGGCCTGACAGTTCAATCTGGACTGTTCCTGTTGGAGCAGGGTCAAGACTGATTTGCATATAGCTGGGTCCAAACTGAGGAGGCATGGTGCGCAAAATAACAATGGCCTGGGATGCGACTCTGAATAATTATTGGTGACTGAGGTTAATTCAAGCATTATATATATCTCTTTTTAGGTTTCACCTGCACAGCGCAAAGCTGTGCATGCAAACTCTCTTGTAAATAAAAAAAAAAATCTTGAAAGGGTCTTAGGGCCTGATGCATCAAGGCAAAAACAGGTCGCAAATGGGCAGATTGTTAGAATCTGCCCCTTTGCGACTGGTATTTGTGCATTTGGGACACATCATCCCAAATGCAAAAATCGCGAATTGCGATTGCATTTAAGGAGTCGCAAATTGTGATTCCTTAAATGCAATGCAAGATGCCATTTAAAATAGTGATTTCGCTATTAGGGTCCGCTATTTACCGAAACATAATGCCAGGTGGTAAATAGTGAAAACTTTGAAAAATGCACTAAAGTGCATTTTTCAAAGTTGCATGTTACACACACACATGCCCTTGGGGCATGTGTGTGCGCAACATGTGTGTACATATCAATTTCAGGGGTGCACGCACCCTCGAAATTGCATGCACAATTTGCTGGTACCTATTGTGTACTCGCAAAATGCGCATGCAATTTCCATTCATTCCTATGGGCCTCTAGGCCCATAGGAATGAATAGGAAGCCATTCCTTTATTGCGACTTGCAATTTGCGATTCGCAATTAAGGACTGTTTGGCAATCACTATTTTTTAAGCGATTCCTACATGCATAGGCTTTTGTGATTCCTTAATTGCGATTCCTTAATAATCGCATTTAAGGAATCGCAAAAGCCTACATTAATGCATGTGCCCCGTACAGCCTACATATTACTTACCCTCACTTACCATTGGTTGGTTCCCACGTCACTCTGGTTTCCGTGCTTGCTATTGGCTTAGGAGTCTTCTTCCATGCTGTTGAGCCTGGACCAAGTACTGCTTCTTGTGGCCAGTGTCCATCCACTGGCCAGCTGGCTCCTATGGGTTCTCTTTTATTTACTTTTGCACATCCACTCTTATAGAGTGAAAGAAGGAGCCTGGGGTGCAGGGTCTGGGCGAGCCAACTGGGACAAGCGCACATCCTACCATTCAGCGGGAAGGTATTGGAGCGCATTGAAAGAAGCAACAGTTAACATTACACAAGGTCATGTTATTTATTTTATGCATGGAGAGATTAAGGGTCTTATTACGATTACGGCAGTCCATAGGACCGCAGTACTTGCGGTGGCGGCCCAACCACAGCCACACTGTGGCCCCGTCTGCTGTATTACGAGGTTGGGTGGTCTGAGCACCACAGGACCACTGCGTCTGCTGGAGATCCAGGACCCTGCAGCAGTCGCGCAGCGGTCAGCGAGCTGTAATATGCTGGCAGTGCCGCTGCAGCACCGCAGAACATATTACGAGTTACCGGTCTGCTGCCCCTTTCATTGCGGCGATCCCGCCATGAAATGAGTGGCGTAGAGGCAACAAAGGAGGCCCAACAGGGTCTACGTGCCGCTCCTGGGGGTGTATGCAGCTGGGGGCACATGTTGTTCCCCCCTGGATTTGCAGCCCCAGTTCTCTCCTACAGGATTTCCATGTATTGTCATAAGCGTTGAATAGTCCCGCACATCAGCGGGGACCATGGGGCACTTTATCCAATATAACTTCTAAAGTGCAGACATTCGCCTTTCTTCAGGAAGGTTTTGAAAAATCACTTTAGAAAGTCATAATACTGCCAAGAACAAGGCTACAGTGGCCAGAATTCCTCATCTTGGAGTGGCAAAAGAGCAGGTTGCAATGAAATATGCGCCGAGTACCTGAATAATTTTGGAAGGGCACAGAAAAAGAACCTCTATAAACCCTTTTGCTATGTGAGAAAAAGAGATGAAGAAGTGCAAGGCAATGTAGCCCATAGGCTGCCATTATAATCAGAAGAAAAAGAAGGCTGTGTTTAAGGGCAGAGAGACCGCCAATGTCCTATCATGCTCAGCCAGAGGCAGCTACCTCAGTTCTTTTTTCTGGCTCCTTCTGACTGGACCCTTGGAGTTGAACTCGACCTTTCTAGGCTTTTTCTTCAGTATAGAATTTTAAAACACCGTGTTTTCTGCTTCTATCGACGTGTTTTGTCTCTCTTTGTTGAGTGAGGTTTTTTCCTGACAGGAAAAAGGCTTTTTCCCTAGTTAAAATGCAATCTCTCTTTAACAAATGCCCTCGCTGCGGCAGGAAAAAGGCCAATACAGAACCCCACAAGGTCTGTATTATTGTCTACCATCTTCTCACCTTCCTGCCTCCTGTGACATCTGCAGGATGATCTCCGGACAAACCTTCTGTGACAGGGAGAAGATTCGCCTGCTGGGAAAAGAAAGAAGAAGAGAGCAAGAAGACAATGGTACCTCAGAGCAAGGGGGAGGTAATTCTTCCACGAAAACTCTTCCCTCAGCCTCCAGTGGTCATGGGAGATCTGAGAGGCATTTTTCAGGCAGAAAACGCTATTGGTTCCGGTCGAGAGGAGGTACGGCACCAACATGTTTGCTGTCATTGACTGGCTCGACGTCACACAAAAGTCGACGCTCGACTTCAAGAACCACATGCATCGACAGCGAGGGACTCCAACTCACCCTCACTGAGAAGTGGCTTCGACGTCGAGAGCCAAGCAACGACAAGAGTGGTCGAGAAGCCGGTCGACATCCCGAGCGAGCCTATGTCGACAGGGGTCGAGGAGCAGATCATCCTTGAAAACCAGTTGACAATGACAGAGGTCGACGTCAAGAAGATCCTTGATGGCGAGGAGACAGCGACAATCCAAGAGAAGGAGAATCTGCTCTTCATCTGATTCTCACTTCAGAGCACCACCTCTGGTAGAGATACCCTCTTCTCTTCCAGGGGATCCTCATCAATAGTCATAAGCACTGAATATTCCCGCCCATGTGCGGGGACCCCGGAAATAATAAAATTATATATGTAAAAAACATACATATATACAGCTCTGTATATGTATAAACATATATCATTTTTTCCAAGCAAATGCAGCTCCCATAAAAGGCTAGGCAATGTAAATATACACATCCAATAACACACATATATATATATATATAAAGGTATAACAATACACCTAAATCTCTTTTTTTTTTTTTTTTTTTAATGAGGTAAACACTCATGAGAAAGCAAAAAATAAAGAGAACAAACTGTGGAAAAACACAGATGTATAACACATTGCCAGCCTGCAGGCTGCATTGCAATACAATACCATAGAGACTAAAAAGCCCTGTACAGGTAAAAACTGGCACCGTGCCTTTAAGGCAGCCCTGACTTCCATATCCCATCATGCCTCAGGGGTGACAGTTAGGTCAGTTGTTCTTTCCGGCTCCTTCAGTCAGGACCCTGGAATTCAGCTCTCTTCTTTTTTGACTCTTTAGTCAAGAATTATAACAACTTTAAGATTTTTTTGGACTTCTTCTTACAATTTCTGTGAGGAAGTCAGTATCCTGTGTTTTTCTGACTGATTTTTCAACCATTTTGTCAGAAAAATGCCTTCTTTATTTGTTCCATGCCCATCTTGTGGAAAAAAGAAGGCTGCGTCAGACACACATGAGGTGTGTATCATCTGTCTGCCGGACTCTCACTCTCCAGCAACATGTCGTCATTGTGAAGACCTTTCCAAAAGGACTTTAAAGGAGAGGGAGAGGATTAGGCTGTATGGCCTAGCAGAACGGTCGACGTCGAAGCAGTTGGTCCCTGTTTGCTCCCCATCGACGTCGGGCTCGGCGTCGAAGACTCCAGCGGCGGGATCGTCGCGGAGAGGTGAGGAGTCAAGGGGAAGTCATGCTGCAAAGAGAAAATCGTCGTCGACTTTAGATTCAGCGTCGAAACGGAGGCGTTCGACGTCGACGGCGTCTAAAAGCTCGGCGTCGAGGTCTCGGCGCCACAGTTCAACGTCGAAAAAGCATCTGTCGACGTCAAGAGAAGATCGATCGACGTCTGCACAGAGATATCGTTCGTCGTCGAAAGAAAGACATCGTTCGACGTCGAGGTCGGCGAGACATCATTCGACGTCGCGAGAAGTACGTAGGCGATCTCCACAGTCGACGTCGAGACCAAGATCGCCGTCAAGATCAAGATCGCCGTCGAGGAAACATCGTTCGACGGCGAAGAGGCTTTCGTCGTCGTCGGAGCATTCGACGTCGAGACAAAAGTCTCCGTCAGGAGTGACGTCGAGGCAGACGCCTCCGTCAGGGCCGACGTCGAGGCAGGAGCCTCCGTCGGAGTCGACGTCGAGGCAGAGGCCTCCGTCGGAGTCGACGTCGAGGCAGGTGCCTCCGTCGACGTCGACGTCGACGTCGAGGCAGGTGCCTCCGTCCTCACAGGTCTCCAAAGCTTTGGTGAGGTACATGAAGCCTCCGTCGAAGATAATCTCGACGTCGAGACAGGAAGCTCGGAGCCTCGAAGATTCGAGTCAAAGATCTCCGGTGATAGGCCTATCACCGTCGAGGCAGCCCTCTGTTGAGGGTACGCAGGAGGTTTCACATATTCGCCTCACGATTCGACCAGTCTCAAGGCGAAAATCTCCTCATAGACTGATATATACAGCTCCGGAGTCACCGCGTATCATTTCTATCTCGCCTTCAGGGTCAGAGGGCTCAGGTTCAAGGTCAGGATCACCAGAGCCTGTACATCAATCTCCAGTTCCTGCAAGAGAAAGTTCGCAGGAGGAGGACAATGCTGTGCCTCAAAGTCCCGTAAGGGAGATGCCTCAGGACCCTGCTATGACAGACACAATAAAGGCATCGCTAACAAGAATAAGGGGCGTGGTATTCCCAGCGACACCGATCAGACCAAGATCTCGAGAAAGAGAATCCCGAAGTCACTCTCGAGCACCAAGAAGGCGATCCAGGTCTGCCTCCCTCAGAAGAGAGTCGACCAGATCAGAGAGAAGGCGCCGTAGGACCCCTTCTACCTCCCCTTCTTCCAGATCATCCAAAAGGGATTATTCACCGACACTCTCGGAGACGCCACCCTCTCGGGTATCTCCGGTAGATGACATTTCTACATTTCAAGAAGTGTTGTGTAGAGGAGCTACAAAATTAAGTATCCCTATGCCGGTTCAGGAGACCACCACATCCATAATTTTTGAAACTCTTCATGAGCGCACAGTGACACGCCCGTTGTTGCCATTAGTCCCCGGTTTGCTACAACCGGTAATGGATATCTTTCTCACGCCAGCAACCACCAAAACGGCGCCGGCGAGAATTCTAAAAAAGTACCGTCCAGCTCCGGAGGATCCGCTATTCCTTAAAACAGATCCTCCACCGGACTCTGTCATCACCGCCGCTGCCAGAAAGACGCATGCAGTAGCTGGATCTTCAACGGTGCCACCAGATAAGGACAGTAAAACGCAAGACTCCTGGGGGAGGAAAGTTTGCGGCTCAGCATCCTCAAGCTTGAAGGTGGCAAGTGCCTCGGCGCTTCTGGGGCGCTATGATAGGTCACTATGGGACTCTCTTCAGAGGTTCGTTGAAAAAGTTCCATCAGAGGACAGACGGGACTTTGAAGAGATTTTGCATGAGGGGAGTCTAGTTTCTAACCAGATCATAAGTGCAGCGGCGGATGGGGCAACACTGGCAGCGCATGAATATGCACATGGAGTCACAGCCAGAAGATCATCCTGGCTTAGATTGACGGCCCTGAAACCGGAAGCGCAGGCAAGAATTTTAAATCTGCCTTTCTCCGGTAGTTCTCTTTTTGGGTCCCATGCAGACGAGGAAATGGCCCGTATGAAAGCAGAGCTGGAGACCATGAAAGCAGTCGGGCTTGAAAAGAGGAAAGAGTTTCGACGCCGCAAGGGAAATGACAGGCGCAATTACCAACAGAGGGTTCAAACCCCTCATTGGCAAAAGAACCAGGACCAGCAAGGTCAAAAGAAACAGCAATACCAGTCCCGCAAGCCATCCAGGGGACGAGGTAACAACAGGCAGTCTAATGCTGGAAACAAAGCACCGGGGAAGCAATGAGAAACCGCTTCCTCCGATGCTGTCCACCGCTCCGGTGGGAGGAAGTGTTGCGCATCATCTTCCAGAGTGGCAGACAATCACAAAGGACAAGTGGGTACTCAATATACTGCGTCATGGGTACTCGCTTCGTTTCAGAAGTCACCCCCCATCGATTCCTCCTGTCAAGTCATCCCAGCATCTAAAGCAGCTCAGAGAAGAGGTAGCGACGCTACTACTCAAATCTGCAATAGAGAAAGTGCCCATAAACCAGAGAGGAAAGGGAGTTTACTCCAGATATTTTCTCATCCAAAAGAGGAGTGTGAAGGCGGAGTTCAGACCCATTTTAGACCTACGGATACTGAACAAGCACATAAGAAAGGAAAAATTTCGCATGCTGGCGCTCCACCAAATATATCCTCTTCTCCGGATGGGCGATTGGATGTGTTCACTGGACCTTCAGGATGCATATTTCCATATTCCCATCCTAAGGAATCATCGAAAATTTCTCAGGTTTGTGGTAGGCAACGCTCACTATCAGTTCAAAGTCCTCCCATTTGGCCTGAAGTCAGCTCCTCGAGTATTCACAAAATGCGTGGCAGTAGTAGCGGCTGCTCTGAGGCGCGCAGGAGTCTTCGTCTATCCCTACCTAGACGACTGGCTAATAAAGGGCTCATCGCCACAGAATGTGCGGACACAGCTGTCGCTATGCCTGAGCTTATGTCGCAGGTTGGGTCTCGGAGTGAATGTCAAAAAGTCCAATTTTTCACCAACGCAGAGGATCCACTACCTGGGTGCAACTATAGACTCCGTAGTAGGAAAAGTGTTTCCTTCGGAGGAAAGACAGTCATCCATTATGCTAAAAGGCAGACAGATTATGACCAGCAATCTGTCGTCGGCAAGGCAAATCTCATCTCTGCTAGGGGCCATGGCATCCTGCATCTTCCTAGTGCCCAATGCCAGGCTAAGGATGCGTCCTCTCCAGCAAGATCTCGAGGACAAATGGGATCAAAGGAACTCTCTGTGGGAAGAAAAGGTTTGCCTCTCCTCTGCAGCCAAACAGTCAATCAAGTGGTGGCTGAAGCCAAGGAATCTGCAAGTGGGGATTCTTTTCCATCAAGAGCCCCCAACTCAGACCTTAATCACCGACGCATCCCTTCAGGGATGGGTTGCGCATTTTGGGACTCTGCAAACTCAAGGACGGTGGTCCAGCAGCGAACAGTTGTACCACATCAACATGCTGGAGCTCAGGGCGGTCCACCTAGCCCTCAAAGCGTTCCTACCTGCGATAACGACGAGTACCATTCTAGTACAGACGGACAATACCACCACAATGTACTACCTGAACAAGCAGGGGGGTACTCGATCCAGAACGCTCTCGCTGGAAGCTCAGTCCCTGTGGCACTGGATCCTAGCAAGGAACATCTCATTGAAAGCGGTGCACCTACCAGGAGAACTCAACGTGCAAGCAGACTTGCTCAGTCGGCATTTTCAAGAGCCAGAGGACTGGGTAATCAACGACGAAGTGTTAGAAGACATCTTCGGGGAATAGAAGGCGATCCAGGTCTGCCTCCCTCAGAAGAGAGTCGACCAGATCAGAGAGAAGGCGCCGTAGGACCCCTTCTACCTCCCCTTCTTCCAAGTACCTGTGGTACCTCAAGTTCCTCTTACACCAGCCCCTAGGAGATCTCAGTCAAGGACACACCATTGATCTCACCATGGACACTCACGTTCCTCTACTGCATCACGCCATTCAAGGTTGCATTGCCGTTCTCATCGCAGGTCAAGATCACGTTCCCACCTCCAACGCCAGCGGGATACGTCCTCTTCCACCAGAAGATACTCTCCGACCTTGTCGGACTCACCTCAACCTCAATCCTCACCAATTATTGACATCAACACCTTTCAGGGGGTTCTGGTTGCTGGTGCAGCAAAATTGAAGATACCCATGGTGGTCCCCATTCCATCAAGTTCGGTGATATTCAAAACTTTTCACTAAAGCACGGTCTCAAGACCCCTGCTCCCGCTAGTGCCGGGTCTTCTTGAGCCAGCCATGGAGTTGTTCCTCACTCCAGCTCCAGAAGAAATACCTTCCACCGGAGCAAGATCCACTGTTTTTACGTGCCAACCCTCCACCTGTTTCAGTGGTATTATTAGCTGCACGAAATTCCCATGCCACATCACTATCTGCTACCTCTCCCCCTTATAAGGAGAGTAAAAGATTGGAACCATCGGGACGCAAAGTATGCAATAAGGCGGCTACATCCATGAAAGCAGCCAGCACCACAGCCCTCCTAGGAAGGTAGGATCGCGCCTTGTGGGATTCCATTCTCCACTTTGCGGATCACCTCCCAAAAGAATACTGGAAGGATTTTCTGGAAATCGTCCAGGAGGGAGTGTTTGTCTCCAACCAGGTCATCAGTGCGACGGTGGATTCTTCGATTTTAGCCGCCCACAGTTACTGTCACTGAGTATCCCTACGGAGAAATGCATTGCTTCGCCTAATATCTCTCAAGCCTGATGCTCAGCTGCATCTTCCAAATTTACCCTTTTCCTTTTCCACTCTCTTTCACACGCCGATGATGAAATGGCGAGAATGAAGACGGAGATGGATACTCTGCAAGCTGTTGTTTTAGAGAATCGTTGGCGATCTCGTCGACTGGCCCGTCGACGAGGAAAAAAACACCGGATAAAAGAGAAAAACTAGAACAAGGAAAACTACACCGGAAATTACCTCACCTAGCAAGGTTACACCTCTTTTGACTTCTCACCTATTGGAAGAGCAGGATTCTGAGGAAGAAGATGATGGGCCCTTTGGCTACGCGAGTAGCCCATCCTAGCTGCATGTTAAGTGTCAGGAGGATGATTTTGAGGAGGAATATGGAGAATATCATGAATATACTCCTCAGCAACAATACCATCAGGATTATCAGGAGGGAGTAGTTTGCATGCCTTCTTCTTTATTAACGGACCTACAATTCATGTTGGTTGACTACAGGAAGAGATTTCCCCCCAACTCCTGTACATCAGGAAATACTGTCAGTAGTTCCTCGTCCACATTCTATTCCATCTACTCCAAAGAGGGTTCAAACTATACTGGCGGAACCTCTACAGAGATCACCTCCATCACGCCCTCTACAGGATCTGGTTACTGCGGATGATGATCAGGAAGAGGTAGAGCTTAGAGATCCACATAGAGAGTGGGATAACTACCTCATTCCCACGCCTTCTTCTCCGGTGCCCGTTGACTCACCACCAGAGGATATTGGTGGTTTTCATAACTTGTTAGGTAGATCAAATCTCTTTACAGCTCTCTCTATGTCGACTACCCAAACGGATTATTTTTATGATTTTAAAGAGCCTTTTAAGAAGTCAGTGAGGGCTATTCCCATTATAGGTCATGTACGGGAGGAAGAGCTCAAAGTCATGAAAACACCAGCGACTGTGACACCAGTACTATCCAGGTTGGAGTAGAAATACAAGGCCCCAAAGGATGCTCCTGCCTGTTTGGTGGGCCATCCCAAACCAGATTTGGTTATTTCTCAGGCAGCTCAGCAGAAATCCAAAAACCCATCGGCACCCATTACCACACCTTCTGATAGGGAAGGCAAGCGCCTGGATAACGCCATCAATGTCAGCTCTGTTGGTCTGAGCAGCTAATGTCCTTGCTATACTGATATGATAGACAAGTGTGGTGTGACCTGGCTCCATATATGGATCAGCTTCCTGAAGAGCGCAAACCAGAAGTTAAGAAGATTCTCCAGGAGGGTGAGAGAGCATCTGAAGAGGTGATAGATTGTGTGATGGATATCGCAACTATAGCATTCAGATCGCTGGGGGAGTGAGTCAGTTTTACACCATCAAGGATGGCTCCGAGCCACTTCATTTAGACAGGAAGTTCAAAATGAGATCCTAGATCTTCCATTTGATGGAGAGGCTTTATTTGGGAAGCACATAGACAATGCGCTACAAGATATTAAGAAAGATACTGAGACAGCGAAGGCTCTAGGGACGCTTCAGTATTGGGAAGTGCCCTTTAGAGGAGCTAGAGGAAAGGGTATTCCTTCCTGCAGGGGAGGATTTCAGCAGTACAGTTACCCCTCTTATGCTACATCTTCTCAGCCGTATCGACAACATTATGTTCAATGACAGCCACAGTCAGGGCCGTATTGTAAATCTGCACCCCAGAGGAACAGCAGGACATCAGGGAAAGGACACCTCACGACGTCAATGAAGAACTTCAGACTCTGGCTATTTTTATTCCCACTTTCCCACAAATTCCACGAGGGGGGCAAATTTCTTTTCACCTGCACCAATGGCAAAAAATAATCACAGACCGATGGGTCCCCAATCGAATACAATTTGGCCATACATTGGAGTTTCTCCATATTCCACCTTGTACTCCTCCAGGACGGCAAGAGGTAAAACACTTACATCTCATGAGTTTGGAAATTCCTACAATGCTCCCAAAAGGAGCAATAGAACCGGTGCCAAATTCCCAGAGAGGTAAGAGATTCTATTCCCGTTTCTTTCTGGTACACAAGAACTTACGGCAATGGCGTCCGATCCTGGATTTGAGAACTCTAAACACTTGTCTCAAAAAGCAGTCCTTCCGCATGGTCTCTCTTCAGGACATTCTATTACCTCTAAACCCAGCGGATTATATGACCACCTTAGACTTACAAGATGCATATTTTCACATCCCCATCCATCGCTCCCACAGGCAGTACCTTCGATTTGCCGTAGCCGGAGGCCATTACCAGTTCAAGGTACTGCCATTTGGCCTCAAGTCGACTCCAAGAATTTTCACCAAATGTCTGGCTCCAGTAGCAGCTTTTCTGAGGAAGCAAAGGCTTGAGGTGTTTCCTTACCTGGACGATTGGCTAATCAAAGCATCTTCACACGCAGCTGTTCAGCCGTCCACAGTGGCATGTACAAGACTGTTTCCCGAGTTAAGCTTGACTCTGAACGAGGAAAAGTCATCTCTGCACCCCTCCACGAACCTCACCTTCTTAGGAGCAATTTTGGACACTACAATCAACAAGGCTTCTGTCTGTCTGTCTGTCTGTCTGTCTGTCTGTCTGTCTGTCTGTCTGTCTGTCTGTCTGTCTGTCTGTCTGTCTGTCTGTCTGTCTGTCTGTCTGTCTGTCTGTCTGTCTGTCTGTCTGTCTGTCTGTCTGTCTGTCTGTCTGTCTGTCTGTCTCTTTCTCTTTCTCTTTCTCTTTCTCTTTCTCTTTCTCTTTCTCTTTCTCTTTCTCTTTCTCTTTCTCTTTCTCTTTCTCTTTCTCTTTCTCTTTCTCTTTCTCTTTCTCTTTCTCTCTTTCTCTCTTTCTCTCTTTCTCTCTTTCTCTTTCTCTCTTTCTCTTTCTCTTTCTCTCTTTCTCTCTTTCTCTCTTTCTCTCTTTCTCTCTTTCTCTCTTTCTCTCTTTCTCTCTTTCTCTCTTTCTCTCTTTCTCTCTTTCTCTCTTTCTCTCTTTCTCTCTTTCTCTCTTTCTCTCTTTCTCTCTTTCTCTCTTTCTCTCTTTCTCTCTTTCTCTCTCTCTCTTTCTCTTTCTCTTTCTCTTTCTCTTTCTCTTTCTCTCTCTCTTTCTCTCTCTCTTTCTCTCTTTCTCTCTCTCTCTTTCTCTCTCTCTCTTTCTCTCTCTCTCTTTCTCTCTCTCTCTTTCTCTCTCTCTCTCCCAAACAAAACTAATTTCACTGGCCCGTTCGTTTGCAAAAATAAAGTCACTTTCAGTTCACTGTGACAAGTCACTCCTGGTAACAATGTCATTTATAGGAGGAGCTGGATTGGCAATGACGTGAAGCAGTAGGTTCCTTCGAGGATGTTATTACAGTCACGCCGGGTATGATCCACAATGTGTCTTGGTGGACCCGACGTCAAAATATTTCAGTCGGTCTTTCCTTTCTCTCTATGCCGGTCCCACATGTGATCACCACCGATGCTTCCTCGGAAGGTTGGGGAGCCTTCCTTCAAGACCTCCAGGTCAGTAGGCCTTGGCAGTGTCAAGACCAGCAGCTTCACATCAATTTACTGGAGCTCAGAGCAGTGAGATTAGCATTGCAGGCATTTCTGCCGAAGATAAAGAACTCGACTGTGCTCATCAGGACAGACAACACAACAGCAATGCATTATCTCAACAAGCAAAGCAGCACGAGATCCTTTCCCCTATCTCAAGAGGCCCAGTGCATCTGGAAATGGGTTTGCAGAACGAAATTTCGCTGAAGGCAGAACACCTTCCAGGGGATCAAAATGTCACAGCAGACACGTTAAGCAGACTCAAGTCTACCTGCCATGATTGGGAAATCCATCAGAAAACCCTAGACAGCATTTTTCTAAACTGGGACAGGCCAACAGTGGACCTCTTTGCGACAGCTCAGTACAAGAAATGCCGGTACTACCCAAGTTGGCGTCGCCAACCGGGATCCTGATTTGATGGCATGGTCAGGCACCTTAGCCTACGCTTTTCCGCCAATTCCACTCCTACTACGACTGCTCATGAAGATCTAGATGGAGCCATGCAGATCCCAAATCGCTTCATTTAGCAACATGGCCCCTGAACACTGTGAATTTCAACACCTAGAAATCCTATCTGAATGCAGGGATGTTCTTTCTAATGCCCGGGCCAGAGTACGAATAAGTTGTACAGGATGAAATGGAAGAGATTCTGAATATGGTGCCAGGATTCTAATGTTCATCCTCTAAGATTCTCATCTCATGAGATCCTTCCTTATATTCTGCTATTGGCAAAATCTGGATTGGCAAATGCGTCAATTAAAGTCCATCTAGCTGTTATATCTCGCTTTAGGAGGATATCAACAGGACCATCGTTATGGTTGGAAAGAATCGTAAAGCAGTTTGAGAGGCCTATTCTGTACTTTTCCTCCGGTTATGCCTCCACCACCTCTCTGGCATCTTAATAGAGCATTATCGCAACTCATGAAACATCCCTTTGAACCTATTCATAAGGCAGACCTTAAGTTCCTTTCTTGGAAGGTGGCTCTTCTCCTGGCACTGACATCGGCCAGGAGAGTTGGAGAAATTCAGGCCCTGACAATACAGGAACCGTTTCTACAGTTTAGAGATGATCGAGTAGTCTTTGGTACTAATCCCAAGTTTATCCCTAAAGTGCCAACAGACTTTCATTTGAATGGGCCTCTTATCCTTAAGACATTCTTCCCTCTACCAACCACTGCAGCGAAAAGAGCTCTTCATTCGATGGAATTCAGCGTTATCTAAAAGTTTATCTACAAAGAACAAAAGCTTTTCGCAAATCTTCACAGCTTTTTGTATCCTTCAGCATGCCCAGAAAGGACTATCTTCTTTCCAAGAGGGGAATTGCTCGATGGATCTCAAATGCAATCCAGTATTGCTATCAAGCAGCTGGAACACCTCTGCGAGCACGGGTGCGTGCTCACTCTAAGAGAACAATCTCTACATCCACTGCTTTATTTGCTGAAGTACCTATACATGATATTTGCAGGGCTGCTACCTGGAAGAGTACTTACATCTTCACCAGACATTTTTGCTTGGATGCAGCCGCTAACGATGATGTGGCAGTAGGACAGGCGGTGCTGATGAACCTTTTATATTGACGGCAAGCTCTCTCCTTCATCCCTCCTTCCTTTCTACTGTAAGGCTACGCACATTTTTTCGTTTGAACTCTTTTTATTAAAGGGTATGGGGAGTTTCATCATGTACACAGCAGTTCGCCTACAACCCTGGCATGGGCTGGCCGCGTGATTTAATTGGAGCTCGATATGCACAGGGAGAGCATTATTTGACATTGCATTTACGTTGGCTTACACAGCAAGTCGCCTACAACCCAAACTGGGCCGGCCGCGTAGCATGACAACTGTATCAGAGAAATGTTATGATAGAACCCCTTCGTATACTAGGCTCAATACAATACAAACCAACTCTATCTGAGGAAGGGAGATGTGGGAGAGTAGGGTCTGCTTTCTATGTTCACCCCCACTTTTTGCTTTTGCTTCACTGGTTTTCGACTTAGATGTGGCTGTGGGCCTGCTGATCAGACCCACAGCCCAGCTGTTCTCTCTCTAAATTCATACTATGTACTTTAGGTGCATAACCCAATTGGTAAGGATCACCTTCTAGGGCCCTGTACAGTGTACCTTAGGTACCCAGGGCATAGGTGTACCCTAGGCCTACCAGGGTCTGCAGCATGTATTATGCCACCCCTGGCTGGCCTTCCATTATGACACAACTGGCTGATCACTCAGCTGGGGCAAGGTTGTGTAATCACCCCTTGCTTAGGTGTAGCATTCCTACACCTACCTTATATATAGACACATGGGTAACCTATCAGTCACTCCTATGGCCGGCCTTAACAATCCTGAAGGCAGAGTGCTTGGTAACGTGTGAGATGGTACTCTAGCCGAGCTGAGCCTGTCTGCAACTTTCGGAACCATGTCCTTATAGCTGTTCTGATATCGCCTACCATATACTCTTAAACTGCCTTATAATCCTCGCGGTTATGGTAACTATGGTTTGGCTTTATCAAAACATGTCGTGTAAGGTGTCTAACACTTTGGAATACTACCCCCACACCATTTCTGGCGATGAGGATAGTATTCCCCCCTTCTAGAGGGAGAAGACATGTTGAAGACCTACTACCCGGTTAAAGTTAACCAGAGCCCCAGCATCACAAAATGGATGCTGCTGCCACAGACACAAGTCTGACCTCCTGCTGCTGGGAGTCCTTCCAGCGAGGGAGGCTTGGACAATAGGTTTCCTGCCTTGGGAGGTGCTAGCACCACCCTAGACAGGACTTACTGTATTGGGGTAGGGAGGGATGAATGAAAGGAGACACTGCCTGGGGCACACAAGGTGTCCCATGCATAGTCCGGTTCAAACTGGTGCTGGGGCACTCCAGCCCCAGTCCTGGCGCGAAACTGGACAAAGGGAAGGGGGTGTAACCACCCCTTCCCTGGTCCCACCCATAGGAGGGACCTAGCAGGTAACCCAACCCCCCAGATTAGTATAAGAGTGGGAGCTGAGTCCCTAGGACTTTGGATTATCCTGATAACTGAAACTTGAACAGAAACTCTGGACCTTCGACATTCGACTACGGAAGAAGACTGAAGAATCTCCCTTGTGGCCAAGGAGTGGCCACCCTGTGCAAACAGGCACCATCAAGCGACCTGCCGTTTGCTTTGCCCAAGTTCTACGAGGAACCGACAGCAGAGCCCGACCAGCGCCTTGATTTCCAGACTTCTCCGACCCTGATCCACATCCACAGCAAAGCTGAGATCCGTGGAGGCGACGAGAGACGTGGGACCGGCTACCTGGGAAAATTGGCAACTAGCTTCCAGCGCAGCTTCTGAGGCATCCTCGAAGTTGTGCTCTGGGGATTGAGAAGCCCCAACTCCGAGCACCATCTGCACCGAAGATTAGCCCTCCACACGCCACGAGTTCTGCGTGGGGCCCTTCTGCATTTTCCTGCTCGACGCGTCTGTCCGGTTACTTGCCCGTTGGCTAGTAACCTTTGCGACAACGAACCCTTAACTTTTCACCGCTGGTTTGGCTCCTCTAGACTGGCCCTTGCTTCCCTGTGAAAGAGAAGCACCTCAGGCCTTCCTGGTCTGCAACAGAAGCGAATCCTTCATCCTGCGTGGGTTGCGCTTGCCAAGGCTTGTTGAGTCCGAATTCGACATCGACGCCGCCGACAGCAAGAGCCCTCGTGGGACAGCTTGCGTCCTGGTCGTCCTCGACGTCTCCTGGTACCCGTGGCTGCTGCGACAAGCTTCACCTTCACCTGCATCTTCACGACATCACCTGGTTCCTTCCTGGTTCCTTCCCGGCTCCTGGCTGGTGACCTAGACTGTCACCTCTGCTTGCAGGTATCCTCCTTCTTGATTCCATCCTTGGAATCCACCGGACACTCTTCACTGACTGCCTGTCAGCATCTTTTCTTCAGGCATCCATAGGAGTCGATGACGAAACCCGACGCAAGTTCACATCTATGCACCCGCAGCCCGTGGGCTAGGTAACTTGAGTACTCCGGTGCTCACAAGGGTATTGACTATCCTAGGGTCTAGTTTCCAAGTCTCTAACTCCTAGCTCCTTCCGAAGTGTCCTAAAACTCTTTAATTCTAAACATTACTATTTCTATCGACTTTAACGCATTACGCGTGAGTGTTTCCACTCTGCACCTGAATCCCGTGGGCCTCCCACTGCCTAGTAACTGGTAGGATAGTGTAGCCCCAGCGATTGCCTAGGCCTACCCTGTGTTCGTGACCGTGGTTCTTATACCACTTATTTAGTATATAGTTTGCGTGGCCCCTAGGGCCTAACTGTATTACTTACCTGTGTGACTTATGTATGCTTAAATAAGACTGTGTTGTACTTACCTCGAATCTCATAGAGTGCTGAGGGTATTTTGACTAGAATAAATACATTCTATTTTTATAATATATCTGTTGTGGTGTCCTTTCATTTGGTATTCAAGGGATTGCAAATGGTATAACAGCTGGCTTCACATGCCATACAGAGTTTAGCCTAAGACTGCTCTTGTCCATGCTACCACTAGGATAGCTGGTCTATAAAGTTGACTTTACAACCATTCACCATAAGGGTTGTTTGGACTGATACAAGGTGTACACTAGAACTAGTGACATCATATATCAGGCCAACTTCTCACATTGGTGAGCAGCGGTTGGGATCTGAGCTTGCTGTTGTGATACCATTTCAATCTTGAGATATCAAATTGAAAGATCACAAGGATATTTGTAAGGTACATATAACATAGCTTATAAATACTTAAGTTCTACTGAACTTAGTTGTTGTAGGTTGAAGGGCCTAGCACACCCTGACTACAACTACTAGAGAGGTTTTAGTAGATACAACTAGTGTAGGTAGGTGCACACACCACACCCTCACTAGATCATGTCTCTGAGAGGAGATCAAGTTGATTCTCTCTCAGGAGGGGTATATCCTAGAAAGATACCCTCCAGATATGATACCCTAACGTTTCAGGAGATGAGACAATTGTTTACCTCCAGAAAGTTAAAACAGGCTTCAAACCCTACCCTAATTTTTCTAGTGGAGATCTTAGAAGAGTATGATGCTCAGAGAGCCTCCCAGGAGGGTGCCTTAGGTACCAATGAGGGTCTGCCCTCTGCAGAAGACTCCCCTCACAATACTGATCTAGAAGAGTCAGCAGGGACTTCAGAAGATGAGGTAGATAGCCAGGTTCAAGTTAGGAGACTTAGCCAGGCTAACTTAAGCCTACATGGGAGTCAGAATGGGGTCCCCCCATTCAGACCCTCAAGTGGACTTAACCAGAGAAGCAGGAGAGGAAGATCCCCCTTCAAGAGAATCTATCCACTCCCATGTCTCTAATGGCTCCAATGCCTCTTCTCACAGGGGAATGACTTCTCCACAGAGAAAAGAGCATCAGGCCAGAATGAGGGAAGTCAATCTGAGGATTGAAAGGGAAGAACTTGCCCTTGCCAAAGAGAGACTTGCTGTAGTCACAGAACAAAAGTTAAGTGGGTTAGGACCCACTGGTGGCAGCACTATCCCTAAAGATAGAGACAGGTCCTATGATAATAGAAAGCTGAGCAAGATTGTCCCTCCCTACAAGTGTGGGGATGACATCCACAAATGGATAACTGCTTTGGAGAGGGCTTGCAGAGTACAGCAGGTACCCCAAAGTCAGTGGGCAGCTATCTCGTGGCTCTCCTTCTCTGAGAAAGGTAGAGACAAGCTCCTCAGTTAGTAATAAGGATGCTGACAATTACACTGTCCTGAAGAGTGCTCTGATTGATGGGCTTGGCCTAACCACTGAGCAATACAGGTTGTTGTTCAAGGATACCCAGAAGACACAGACTCGGGACTGGAATGACTTTGTAGATTGTGCCAATAAGGCTTTGGAAGGCTGGTTATTGGGTAGTAATGTGGTAAATAATTTTCCTTTACCTGGACTGAATTTGATACAGAAACATAATAAAAATAGCTCAGTAAAATGAGAGGCAGAATCCGTGGTATTAGAGGTTCGGAATGGGCTTTATTCCAATAATCGATTATAATCGGTTGCTCCAAGTTCCATCACCACGGGGGTTCAGGAAGTGAAGTACATACTTTATTGACATGAAGTAACCTTTATAGTACATACATTTACAATGAAGCGAATGCAATAGGCGTAACAATTGATAAGGAAAATGACGATTTGTCTGCGTAACCAAAAATGGGTGGAACAAGGAGTAAAAAGGAACATAATTGGTTATGATGTCACCTATAGGTGGATCTATAAGATAATACTTGGCATAGATGCGCGCGCAGCAGCATGACGTGTAACTAGGGGGTGAAGGGGACTTGACATTTAGCTCTACATGTGGAGACAAGAAGTCTGGGGGGTCAAGTCAACCTAGTCCCAAATCATATCTAACATCCTATGTTTAAAGAACTATGTTATCCATAAAAGAAGGACTCTCGGACAGAATCTGTTCTATACTGACTGTGTGTGCGTGTACAAGCGTCTAAGTGTCTACACTAAATGCGAGGGGGTAGAAATATTCCATGGTAACAGGACTATGAATTACTTGCATGAGGACAGAGAAGCCGGGCCTTTTGCTTGGTAACTGGAAGAATGTTTACTTAAACTACTAGGCAGGAATGCATCGGCTGAGGGGGAAGCAGATAATTCGAAGGTGAAATACAGTTCTTGGCAGAGAATAGGCTGATGTCAGGCTTCGTGAGCCGCGCAGAGAATGAGACAAAGTTCATGGTCACAGATGCAGGCTCAGACTGGAGCTTTCAGAGGCAGAAAGCAAGAAGAGTTTGATGACAGAATCTGGGCCTACTTGCCTGGACTGTAAAATGGCATAAGTGAACCATATAAAGCCGGTGGCCTTTCGTACTTAGGAATGGAATATCCGGCCTATTCATGGCGGATCTGACAGAGGACATGTTGACGTTGGACGCACATGTATTTGCGTCTTCATAACTGGAACTGGAGGGAACATACATGTACTTGTGACATGCACATAGAACCGTTGGGGTCCAAGATAGGGGACATAACTGACCAGAAAAATCCATATTTCCACATTCCCTCCTTGTCCCCTACTTGCCCGTTAAGAGATATCAATCTTCATTAATCCATTGATCTGTTAATATAACATCATTTGTTCTTCTTTCTTCTTCCGTGACGAATGAAATCTTGGTGGTGGAATACACGATGTGGCACACAGACCACAGATCGCTGGTCCACATTGTAGACATAGACAGCAACTGAATAGTATGAGAAGGCCAATACCTAGGAAGGATAGAACTCTCCATCCCCAGGCTGATATCACACTCCAAAACCAACTGGACCAAGTCCAAGTGCCTGGGTTCTGGTGTATCTGGTTTACAATCTTATGAAGGCGAGTTATGGCTTTATATACTGATGGCGAATTTTCTGGTATGAATACGCAGCAGCTTGATCCGATGACCCTACAAGCTCCGCCCCTATCAGCCAGGATGACGTCAAGGACAAGACGATTTTGAAGCACAACAATCCGCATAGCAGACTGCTCTTCTGTTAAATTGCCTAGGGCGGAAATAGTTTCATTCACTACTGCTTCAAGGGTTCTAGTTAATCTACGTATCAGTTTACTATTAGTAACAGTACCTATATAGGGAAAGATGCCTTTATTGAAATCTGTGTATTTTTCCCATGCTGTTTCAGTGTAATCGACAATTGGGAGATCTCTCCGCTCTCTGTTGTGTACTAAATGAATATTTCTGTAATAATCAGGAGGAGCTAGAAAAACAGGTGGCAAAAGGAATGCAATGTAGCAGGTACCATCCCAATCTAGAGGTAGACGCATATATGCAGTCTGACCACATATAAAGTAGGAGTGGTGATAAGCTCTAAATGAAGATTTGCCTTGATCACTGAATTCTACTATAGTAGTGCATTTACTATGGCCCATATGTATGGAACCAACCTTTCTTACACATAATTCCCCTTTTGCTGGGAATACTGACATGGTGGGTAAGACTAGTTCAACTTCGGATATGACATTTAGAATCATGGGATTAGGTGTAAAATTACCTAATCCATATACTTCATTTTCTAGATTAGTTCCTGTTCTTTTGGGGCGACCCTCCTTGTCAGGGTAGCAGACCTTGAGTAAAACTAGGTTCAGATTTCCCCATACCCATTGATCTTGGTAAACAGCTGTGTCTGAATCTATGGAATTGATTAAACTAAACCATGCTCCACAGGAGCCATTATGTGTAAATGGGTGTGGAAAGAATGGCAGGACTCCTTCATAATTCTGATAGGGAGGGAGCCGACCACACACCCAACAATTGGTGGCATTACTAGTCTGATGGGAATGATGTAACATACTAATGAAAGTGTTATTGCGCAGCGCAAGTCTTATAAGACAATTCATGCGGGGGTAAGTCACTAAAAGAATGTTCAGCAGTAACATTATAAACATGTCTAGAAATAGGGTAATATATGTGCAACAATATGCTTGCAGTAATTATTAAAAGACTCAAGAAAAACAAGATTATTAATGTCACTATGCAATGGCTACGCAGTGATTTACAATACGCCTGTCGTTTCATCATTTTTCGCGACTGTCCATGATTCAGGTCTAGAGGATACATGTCAGAGACAGATTCAACCGCTTCACCTAGGAGAGGACTTAAACAATCAAATCGTCTGACGTTCTAGGCCTCAATTTAACTTTATAGAGTTCATTTTCAGTTTTTTCAACCAAAGGAAGTTTTGAATCAGTCTGTGAGGGAGTGCAGGGCACAATGTCTATATCCGACGATTGTCCATGAAATTTCTTGATATGACTTGAATGAATCCAGCCCTTGCGGCCCTCGATCTTCACGGCTGTCCTTGTGGTTAGCAGAACCAACTTGGGTGTCTTCCACCTGGGCTCCAGCTGAGTCTTTCGGTCGAAATTTCTCACAAATACGATATCACCAGGAACTACGTCATGGGGTTTCACCTCAGTGTTGTCGGGAAATGCTGCAGCAACCTGTGAACGACAAGATTGTAGTGCAGACATCAAGGAAGCCAAGTAATCTGTCAGCATATTGCAGTCAACATCAGTTATTTTGCATGGAATAGGCGTCCCCCACATATTTGGTGGTCTGCCGAAGATCACCTCATATGGGGATAGCCCTGTTCGAGAGTGTGCTACCATTCTCATGTAAAAGAGTGCAACTGGTAACGCTACTACCCAGTCGACACCTTTCTCTCTGCATATTTTGGACAATCTGATTTTCAGTATCTGGTTATGTCTTTCTACGAGACCTGCTGCCTCGGGGTGTCGGACACAGTGGAATTTCCACTGATATCCTAACAGAAGTGAAACATGTTTCATTAATTCGGATGAGAACGGCTGGCCGTTATCTGAGTAGACAACACGTGGTAAACCGTATCGTGGGAAGAATTCTCGAACCAACTGTTTGGCAGTAGTCGGGGCAGTGTAATCTGAAACCGGGTATGCCTCCGTCCAACGGGACAGAGCGCAGACGACTACGAGAACGTATTTGAATCCTCGACATCGTTCCATCTGGATATAATCCATCTGGAGCACTTCAAAAGGGTGATCAGGAGGATGAAATCCACCCTGTTCTACGGGAACGCTTTTACCTGGGTTAAACTGACAACAGATCATACAGGTACGGACTTTTTGTTTTGCTGCTGCTCGTAAATGTTTATTGAACCAAATGTGTTGAATGCTGTCTAGCATAGCTTTTTCTCCGAGATGTGCTGGACTATGTGTAGTGTTAATTATAACTTGGACCATTGAATCAGGAAGGAACCATACAGACTTTCCCTTCATCATCCATCCTTGGTCCGTTTGGATCCCTCCTAATTCAGTCCATTTCTTTATTTCGTCTTGTGTAGCATGTGTCTGTATGTCAATTACGTCAAGAGTAGGATCTTTAACTGTCATACAATGTGTCGGCATCGGGACTATTGTCTTTGTCATGTCGGGGGTTTGAGTTTGAGCAGTCTGTTTAGCTGTTCTGTCGGCTAGATCATTGCCTTGGGAAATGATATCAGTAACCTTCGTATGGGCCTTACATTTCATAATTGATATTGCAGTGGGTAGATGTATTGCATCTAATAAAGCATGAATGAGGGGTCCGTGCTGAATGTGGGCACCGTGGGAAGTTAAATAACCTCTCTCTCGCCACAGCACGCCGAAGTCATGTACAACTCCGAATGCATAACGTGAATCAGTGTATATGTTGACTTTTTTATTCGTGGCTTGAATACAGGCTTGTGTCAGAGCGATGAGCTCTGCGGCTTGAGCTGACAAAGTATTTATACGATTAGTTTCAATGACTTCAGTATCTGTTGTGACTGCGTAAGCGGCCACTAACTCTCCTGTACTTGTTCTCATACATGAACCATCTACATACAACGTCAGGTCTGGATCTGACAATGGGACATCGGTTAAGTCTTGTCTGGGTTTTGTCGTTATAGTAATAACTTCAATACAGTCATGAGCTAGTGGGTCTGTTCCGGTTACTGGCAAAAGTGTGGCAGGATTCAATGTGTTACAGCGTCTGATTTCTGTGTGGCTGAAACAATGTAAGTTCGTACCCTGTAAGTCGCGCTATAGTCAAGTGTTGTGTTTGCGTTCTATTTACAAGAACCTCTACTGCGTGTGGTACTTGAACTGTCAATGGGTGTCCTAACACTATGGCATCGCTTTGTCTGATTGCTAAAGCTGTCGCTGCCACTGATTTTAGGCATGCAGGCAAAGCCTGAGCTACGGGATCTAATGTACTAGAAAAATAAGCACATGGTTTGTGTGCTCCTGCTTGTTCCTGTGTGAGTACTGACAAGGCAGTACCTTCGCGTTCTGTAACAAAGAGTGTAAACTGTTTTCTGTAACATGGCGTTGCTAAAACAGGTGCTTGACATAAAGCTTTCTTTAGGCTTTCAAAAGCTTGTGTATGTTCCTGAGTCCAAGGGAGAACAGTCGGTGTGGCTGCCTCCTGTGTTGTCAACTGAATGAGTGGTTTTGCTAGAAATGCGTACTGAGGGATCCACTGTCTACAGTATGAAGTGAGGCCTATGAAAGCCCGTACTTCCTTTTGTGTCTTGGGCATTGGCATGTTAGCTATTAACTGAATGCGGTCGGGTGTAAGCTGCCTTCCCTCCTTGGACAGCGAGTGTCCAAGATAAACAACTCGCTGGACACAGAATTGCAGCTTAGAAGGGGACACCTTGTGCCCCTTTTCGGCTAGAAATTTTAAAACTGTCAGTGATGCTTTTTCACATTCTGGTTCGCTTCTTGCGGTGATCAGCAAATCATCGACGTATTGGAGCAGTGCAGTGTTAACTGGCATGTGGATACTATCTAGTTCTCGTTTCAGTGCTTGGCTATAGATGCTGGGGCTTTCTGTAAATCCTTGAGGTGCGCGTGAGAATTTAAAGCTACGTCCATTTAAACTAAATCCGAACAAATATTGGCTTTCCGGATCTATTGGGACGCTGAAAAAAGCATTCTTGAGATCAATTACAGTAAAGAATGTTGCTTCGGAATCAATGGCTGTCAGTAATGACGAGATATCTGGGACCACAGGGAATTGTGGCACAATGCATTTGTTTAACTCGCGCAGATCAATAACCAATCGATAGACTGGCGGGGCCTTTGGATCTGTTCGTTTAAGAATCGGAATTATCGGTGAATTACATACATTGGAGTCTGTTTCCACGACTACTCCTTGGGCAATGAGCTCGTCAATGATTTGCAGTAAAGCCACTACAGCATCTGGTGGTAACTTGTATTGTCGCATTCGTGGTAGTACCACTCCTGCCTTTAATGTGACTCGATATGGTGTAATATTCATGCGTCCAACATCAGTAGGGCCTTGTGCCCATAGATGTGTAGGTAATGTCTGTAGTCGGGGATCCATGTCTCTAGACACATAGTGACCTTTAAAATCACGTAAAAACAACCTTACTCCTTCCGGAGAACAACATATTATGGCTCCTAGAGCTTTTAATGTTTTTATTCCTAGCAAGTTTTCTGGACATGATTTAGTAAGCAATAAATCTGTAGTTCGGGTCAGAGGTCCTATCGTAAGTGGCAGAGGTTGTGACACTTCATTAACAATAGGTTTTCCTGAAAAACCAAGGGAAATATTCTGTGAGCCTGAGAGGGGTGCCCCTGGAACTTCACTACGTTTTATGGTCGTTCGACTTGCCCCTGTATCGAGTCGAAATTTTCTATCTTGGCCTAACAATTCACTATGTACATAAGGTCCTTCTTGATCTACTGGGATTTCAATAAGGGGTAAGTCAACTTCCCTCTCTAGGCTAGTTCATGCGTAACGCTGATACTCAGGATATTCATACTGTGCGGTCTGATACATTTGTCGTGTTGTTGTCTGTGTGGCAGCAACAGGCAACGGTGGTGCAGCTGGCACAAACTGTACTGGCTGTTGTGCGGCTGGCATGGCCTGGGCATGCTGCGGAGCTCCTTGTTCATTCTGCTCTTGTCTAAATGGCCGTGATCTTTCTTGTGTTTTACCTATGCTGATATTATGTTTTAAAACTGGACAATCGTGTACGTAATGACCTGGCTTTTTACAATAATTGCATGTCCCTTTTACAGGTCCTGCTGAATCGGAATGTGTCATACCCTTTTTATGTCCTTCAGCTGGAACTGTCTGGGAAACTAGCATTTTCATTTTCGTGTCTTTCATGCGTCTGTGTTCATGTTCTTGTTCCTCTCTAATTCTATTGTTATGGTACTGTAACATTTGTAACATTTGTGATGGAGTGTTACCTTGCCAGGTACTCTCGAATTTTAATACTCTATTCTTTACTGGTGGCAGGGCATTTTCTACTAATTTTGTTACAAACAGATGTGGATATGATTCGCTACTTGCTTTTATGCCACTATTTATACCAAAACATTTTTCAAATCGGGCATAGTAATCACTAGTGTCTTCATCTTGCTTCTGTTTACAGGCTGAAATTGTACCCCAATCTTCCTTTTTCGTAGTTAACAAACGTGGCAGTACCTGTACTAATAAACCTGGTAATGCCTTAGTTTTATCCCCAAGTCCTGCTCCTGCAGTTCGGGCCTTTTCTTCTGCTTCTAACACTGACCATTCTATCTTTTGGTCTCCTACCTCCCACTCTTTTTCCTTGAGTTTCTCATAAATACCAGCAGGCATCAATACCTTTAATATTGTCATAATGTCGGGATAGGTATACTCTCCCATGAGTAACATGTCCTTAATTTCTCGGTGAAAACCCGCTGGATCTTTGTCATGACTGGGTACCACTTTTTTCATTTGTAACAATTCTATTTTTGATATGGGCGTATATACAAATACGCGCTTAAACTCGTTGTCCTCGCCTTTTATTGGGTGTACTTCTCGTAAGGGATTCTGTCTATCCATGTGATACGTGGTTCTTTCCTTGACGGGCAATGAGACACGGTCTGAACATACAAAAAGAATATACTGCTTTCTTGATTCTAGAATTTCTTTAATTAATTTAGTACCTGAACCTCTCCATTTATTCATAAGCAATTCGGTCAATATGTCAGGTAAGGGACCAGGGTCCGAATGCTGACTCCGATATAGTATAATGAGTTGTTGAATCATATAAATCCCAGCTAACCTCTGTTCGTCTGGGGTGAGATTCAAAAATGTGCGTGCTACTGTATCATCACTATATTTTCCGGGACTGTCCACCCAGTGGACAGCTGCCCTGGCTAAATCTTGTTCATCCATAGAATCGAGAAAATGATAACCCCTTCGTTCTTGGAGTAATTTGTCGGCGGTTTGGAACGAATGCTCGTTAGACCTTATATTAATTATAGGTATTTGGAAATTCCTGTTATTATCTGGACATATCGGACGTATCGAGTCAGTAAGACATCTATTGCTATTACAAGATCTTCCTCTACCTACATAGGCTATGGTGTCTGATTGTCCTGTGGGCAGTCCTGACCCTTCTTCCTCGCTTTGTTCGAACTCGTCTACCTCTAATCTCTCTTCGTGTAGGCGTTCTATTTCTTTACGGATCTTTCGGCACATGGCTATTATACAATTCTGTTTATCATGTCTCCCTTCTGATATATTCTGGCTCCATCTTGTAAGAATTTTCATTGCTTCCGGGTCTACCCCCGGTCGGTCTTGATTTCTGATCACACAGTTTATGAGGAAACGTAACAGTTCCCCCTGTATCTCTACTTTCTGGTATTCCATAGCTCTGTTAATACATTCTGGATCTCGCCCTGTTTGGACAAAATGATATATTTTATCTAGATGCTCAGTCATTCCTGGTAACTTTCCTAAATACACTGCGGCTCGTCTGATACGCAATGATGCCAGGGTCATTTCGTCCTCTTTACCGGGCACAGGGTCATATCTGCAATCTATAAGAAGTTCCTTCAGTGTACGGGCACTTATGAGTTTCGGTGTACGTGAATGTGCTGACTCTTGAAAAGTAAGTTTATTTATTCTGGGTGGCGTAGAAAAAATGTTGCTAGCACCTCCCGTAGCCCCATCTGGGGTGTCGGGCGTGAAAGGATTCGTCGAACGTGACACAGCAACTACGGGTGTGGACACAGCTATAGAAGTAGCTGTAGGAGCGGATGCAGAAACAGATGTGCTTGCCGGAACTTGTGACTCGATTTGTTGCTGTAGGGATACGGGCACTGGATCTTGGCGTTGAACCTCCCTGATATGCGGTCTATGTGGGGCGGAATTTGCATACTTGGGAGCTGCGTCATCTAAATATGAGGAAAGAAAAACATCTTCTGCGGTTCTAGGATGCCCCTTAGGATGTACCTTTATTGGGAACAATGGGGGTGGCAAGTCTTTTGGTATTTCTGGAGTAGCCTTAGGTAATCCTTCGGCCAGAAGGGGATACATACCATTCATAAGGGCATTTCTTTGCCTATCTACTTGTTCTGATTTCACTCGGATACCTTCCTCAATTAATAGATTCTCTCGAACTTTATTTGAACTTTCTTTATTCTTTTCTTCCTGTCTTCGTGCTTTTTCTGTGCGTCTATGAGATTCTTTACGCCATAACTCAACGGCGTCTTTCTGTGACTGTCTGACCTTCCTTTTCCATAACTCTTCCTCAACTTTCATGATGCATTCTGCATCCCAGGTTCCCGCTGTGGGCCACCTCTGACTTTCTGGTAATCCCTTGGTATAGTCTACCCATAAATCAAGAAATAATATAGCGTCTAAGCCATGTTTGTGATACATAAAGTGCCCTGGAGTGTCCCTAGGAGGAATGGGAACGGCTTCTTCGAGAACCCCTTTTCTAGTAGTGATCTGTCTTAATTTCGAAAAGAGCGGCATATTGAGAACTGACCTTATACTTGATTTTGACCAACTGACCTGATACTTGATTTTGAACAGATTTAATACAATAAACACGATAATGAACAGTCATTCATACCACAATATGCAGGACGTTTTTTTAAACACATTAAACATTAAACATTAAACCTTTAACTGAAACAACAATGATGATCGTCTGCATAACTAATCACCAAGCTTAATTCTTGACAATAACTAGATACTTCGGAATACTTGATATACTGCTAAAACAGTACAGATACACTGCTAAAACAGTGCAGACCGGATTTGTGTACCCAAACCCGTCTTGACCGGCACAACCTATGTGCACGTCAGAAATGCCTCCCCAGCAATGGTACTCACCGGGTAGCTTCGGAAACGGAAGGCCTCGGTAACTTGAACTTGAACCGGACTGGACTCGACTCGACTCGTCGGACACTGGACTTGACTTCGAACTGGTGGGTCTCTGTATACCTCGGATCTTGCTCTCTCAGCTAGGCTCTGGTCGGGATACTTCGCACTTCTCACCGCCTCGTCTGGGTGTTGATCGCAGTCTCAGTCGCCCCCGCTTGACCGGAGGGAGATACAGGAAATCCTGCTGGTACGCGTTATTGTCCGTCCAGCTGTGGCAGGAGACCGGGCCTGCAACTCACCGCCGGCGCGTGAGATGAGAAAGTGTCCCTGTTCGGGCGCCATTCATGTGGTAAATAATTTTCCTTTACCTGGACTGAATTTGATACAGAAACATAATAAAAATAGCTCAGTAAAATGAGAGGCAGAATCCGTGGTATTAGAGGTTCGGAATGGGCTTTATTCCAATAATCGATTATAATCGGTTGCTCCAAGTTCCATCACCACGGGGGTTCAGGAAGTGAAGTACATACTTTATTGACATGAAGTAACCTTTATAGTACATACATTTACAATGAAGCGAATGCAATAGGCGTAACAATTGATAAGGAAAATGACGATTTGTCTGCGTAACCAAAAATGGGTGGAACAAGGAGTAAAAAGGAACATAATTGGTTATGATGTCACCTATAGGTGGATCTATAAGATAATACTTGGCATAGATGCGCGCGCAGCAGCATGACGTGTAACTAGGGGGTGAAGGGGACTTGACATTTAGCTCTACATGTGGAGACAAGAAGTCTGGGGGGTCAAGTCAACCTAGTCCCAAATCATATCTAACATCCTATGTTTAAAGAACTATGTTATCCATAAAAGAAGGACTCTCGGACAGAATCTGTTCTATACTGACTGTGTGTGCGTGTACAAGCGTCTAAGTGTCTACACTAAATGCGAGGGGGTAGAAATATTCCATGGTAACAGGACTATGAATTACTTGCATGAGGACAGAGAAGCCGGGCCTTTTGCTTGGTAACTGGAAGAATGTTTACTTAAACTACTAGGCAGGAATGCATCGGCTGAGGGGGAAGCAGATAATTCGAAGGTGAAATACAGTTCTTGGCAGAGAATAGGCTGATGTCAGGCTTCGTGAGCCGCGCAGAGAATGAGACAAAGTTCATGGTCACAGATGCAGGCTCAGACTGGAGCTTTCAGAGGCAGAAAGCAAGAAGAGTTTGACAGAATCTGGGCCTACTTGCCTGGACTGTAAAATGGCATAAGTGAACCATATAAAGCCGGTGGCCTTTCGTACTTAGGAATGGAATATCCGGCCTATTCATGGCGGATCTGACAGAGGACATGTTGACGTTGGACGCACATGTATTTGCGTCTTCATAACTGGAACTGGAGGGAACATACATGTACTTGTGACATGCACATAGAACCGTTGGGGTCCAAGATAGGGGACATAACTGACCAGAAAAATCCATATTTCCACAGTAAGGTTAAGGACTATACAGGATTGTATAATTTGATCATGAGAGAACAAATCCTTAACAAATGTCAAAACCAGCTGCTGCATCAACACTTGATTGACTCTGACCTAACTTCTCCCCAGGAATTGGGAAAGAAGGCAGATAGGTGGGTCAGGACTAGAGTTAAGCAGAAAAACCAGAACCAGGGCGGTGATCAGAAAAAGGCAGACCAGAAGGGTAATGAGCAGAAATTAAAAGACCAGAAGTCTTCACCAGGCCCCCAAAAGGCTCAGGGGGAGGGTGGTCCCAAAAAGGATAAAAAGAAAGATGGCCAAAAGAAACCTTGGTGTAACTATTGTAAGTCCAATTCCCATTGGTATAGTGAATGAAAAGGACAAGCCCCCAGCCACCATTGCCCCTAAGGCAACTGTACCCCCTAGTCCAGCTGTAAGTGGTGGTTCCCAGCAAAAGGGTGTAATAGGGTTAACCCTGGGAACTGAAGTGGATTCTGGCCTAGTCAGAATACCCACTCAGGCTGTTCTGATCTGTGATGGGGACATAGCTTTGTCCTCTACTGTGGGTCCCAGTAACCTGGGCAAGTACAGACAGACTCCTTTGATCAGCCAGAGAATGGCTCAGGCCTACAGGGACACAGGTGCTAGTGTCACAATGGTGACACCTGCCTTTGTGGACCCTGGACAGATCATGCTAGGTGAGAATTACCTAGTGACCAACGCTAGCAATGCCACTACCTTCCATAGTGTGGCAATTGTTAACTTCTCCTGGGGAGGGGTAACTGGCTTCAAGAAAGTTGTGGTGAGTTCAGATCTTCCTGCAGAGTGTCTGTTGGGAAATGACCTTGAAACTTCAGTGTGGGCTGAAGTGGAGTATAGGACCCATGCAGAAATACTAGGAATAGATGCACATGTCCTTGCTGTGACTAGGTCACAGGCCAAAAAGTGCAACACTGAACAATTGCTGGATCCTGAGAAAATGGACCAGACACAACCCAAGAGAAAAAGCAGTAGGGTTAAGGCTGTGCCTTCCCCCCCTGCCTCAGGTAGAGGATCAGCCCTCACAGGAGGATGATTCCGAGAGCCCTGAAGGAACTGTCCTAGAAGAGCTGGAACCTGACCAGGTTGAGTTTCTTGGGACAGGGGGACCTTCAAGGGCAGATCTGAGGCAGGCCCAATTAGACTGTCCTTCTCTTGAACCCCTCAGACAGCAGGTTGCTGCTTAGGCTGCAGGGAATGCTCAAGGTACCCATAGAGTGTATTGGGATGAAGGGCTGCTGTACTCAGAGGCTAGAGACCCCAAGCCTGGTGCATCCAGGAGGTTGGTCATACCATTGAGTTTCAGAGGCTTCCTTCTTGCCTTGGCCCATGATATTCCCCTTGCAGGACACTTAGGCCAGAATAAGACCTGGGACAGACTTGTCCCTCACTTTCACTGGCCTCACATGTCAGAAAATACCAAGGAGTTTTGTCGCTCCTGTGTCACCTGCCAAGCTAGTGGCAAATCAGGTGGCACCACAAAGGCCCCCCTCATACCACTACCTGTGGTGGGGGTTCCCTTTGAAAGAGTGGGGATAGACATTGTAGGACCAATGGACCCCCAAACAGCATCTGGGCACAGATTCATACTGGTGATAGTGGACCATGCCACCAGGTACCCAGAAGCTATACCCCCAAGGACCACAACAGCTCCTGTTGTGGCAAGGGCCCTACTTGGAGTGTTCTCCAGAGTGGGTTTTCCAAAGGAGGTTGTCTCTGACAGAGGTGCCAACTTCATGTAAGGATATTTGACTGCAATGTGGAAGGAGTGTGGTGTTAACTACAAATTCACTACACCCTATCACCCACAATGCAATGGGCTTGTGGAAAGATTCAACAAAACCCTAAAAGGGATGATAAAAGGTTTACCAGACAAGCTTAGGCAAAGATGGGACATCTTTTTACCCTGCCTTCTGTTTGCTTACAGAGAGGTCCCACAAAAGGGGGTTGGCTACAGCCCTTTTGAGCTTTTGTTTGGGCATCCTGTAAGGGGACCCCTATGTTTAGTAAGGGAAGGATGGGAGAGACCTCTCAGACAACCCAAACTGGATATAGTGGATTATGTACTTGGCCTCCGCTCCAGGATGGCAGAGTATATGAAGAAGGCTTCCAAAAACCTTGAGGCAAGCCAAGAACTCCAAAAAGCTTGGCCTGACCAAAAGGCTGTGCTGACTGTGTACCAGCACAACAGAGAGTGTGGGTGTTGGAGCCAGTGGCCCCAGCAGCACTCCAGGACAAATGGTCTGGACCCCACACTATTGTTGGACAGAAGGGAGAAGTCACCTACTTGGTGGACCTTGGGACTCCCAGAAGCCCCCACAGGGTGCATCATGCCAACAGGTTAAAGGCATGTGTTGACAGGGCAGACATGGGCTTACTCGTGGCTACAGATGAGGGGCAGGAGGAAGAGAGTGACCCTCTCCCAGACCTGCTGACTCAGAACCCTGATGATGGTTCAGTTGATGGTGTGGTCTTTTCTGACAGCCTCACTGACCATCAGCAACAGGACTGCAGACAAGTTCTACAGGCCTATAGACATATGTTCTCTCTGACCCCAAGTCAGACAAACTGGTGCACCCATGAGGTGGACACTGGTGACAGTTTGCCTGTGAAGAGTAAAATCTACAGGCAACCTGACCATGTCAGGGACTGCATAAAGATTCAGGTACAAAAGATGTTGGAGCTGGGAGTCATTGAACTTCAGAGAACCCTTGGGCTAGTCCTGTAGTTCTGGTGCCAAAACCTCACACCCAAGATGGTAAGAGAGAGATGAGGTTTTACGTGGATTACAGAGGTCTCAATGCTGTCACTAGGACAGATGCCCACCCAATACCTAGGGCAGATGAGCTCACTGACAGATTGGCAGCTGCCAAGTTTTTGAGTACATTTGACCTGACAGCAGGCTACTGGCAAATCAGACTAGCTGAGGATGCAAAGGCCAAAACTGCTTTCTCAACCCCAGGAGGACATTATCAATTTGTGGTAATGCCCTTTGGCTTGCAGAATGCACCTGCCATTTTCCAAAGGTTGGTGAATCAAGTCCTTACAGGCCTGGATGACTACTGTGCAGCTTATCTTGATATTGCTGTCTTTAGCTCCACCTGGGAGGATCACCTGGTCCACTTGAGGAATGTTTTAGAGGCCCTGCATAAGGCAGGCCTCACTATCAAGGCCACTAAGTGCCAGATAGGGCAGAGCAAGGTTGTGTACCTGGGCCACCTAGTAGGTGGGGGTCAGGTTCACCCACTGGAGAGCAAGATCCAGACCATAAAGAACTGGACTCCTCCAATTACCCAGACACAGGTCGGAGCTTTCTTGGGCCTGACTGGGTACTACAGAAAGTTTGTTAAGAACTATGGGTCCATTGTGACACCACTTAATGACATGACCTCTAAGAAGATGCCAAAGAAAGTTCAGTGGACAGTAAGCTGTCAGAAGGCATTTGATGACCCGAAGCAGGCCATGTGCACTGCACCTATTCTGAAAAGTCCAGACTACTCCAAAGAGTTCATTGTCCAGACAGATGCTTCAGAGTTGGGTGTGGGAGCTGTTCTTTCACAAATGAATATAGATGGTCAAGACCAGCCCATTGCTTTTATTAGTAGAAGGCTGACCCCTAGAGAGAAACGTTGTTCAGCTATTGAGAGGGGGGCCTTTGCTGTGGTTTGGGCCCTGAAGAAGCTGAGGCCAAACCTGTTTGGCACTCACTTCAAGATTCAGACAGACCATAAGCCCCTCTCGTGGCTAAATCAGATGAAGGGTGAAAATCCCAAACTTATTAGGTGGTCCATTTCCCTACAGGGGATGGACTTCACAGTGGAACATAGACCTGGGACTGACCATGCCAATGCAGATGGACTCTTCAGATATTTCCACTTAGAACATGAAGACTCAACTGGTCAAGGTTAGTTTAATGTCCGTAAGTTTGGGGGGGTTGTGTAGGAGAGTAGGGTCTGCTTTCTATGTTCACCCCCACTTTTTGCTTTTGCTTCACTGGTTTTCGACTTAGATGTGGCTGTGGGCCTGCTGATCAGACCCACAGCCCAGCTGTTCTCTCTCTAAATTCATACTATGTACTTTAGGTACATAACCCAATTGGTATGGATCACCTTCTAGGGCCCTGTACAGTGTACCTTAGGTACCCAGGGCATAGGTGTACCCTAGGCCTACCAGGGGCTGCAGCATGTATTATGCCACCCCTGGCTGGCCTTCCATTATGACACAACTGGCTGATCACTCAGCTGGGGCAAGGTCGTGTAATCACCCCTTGCTTAGGTGTAGTATTCCTACACCTACCTTATATATAGACACATGGGTAACCTATCAGTCACTCCTATGGCAGGCCTTAACAATCCTGAAGGCAGAGTGCTTGGTAACATGTGAGATGGTGCTCTAGCCTGAGCTGAGCCTGTCTGCAGCTTTCGGAACCGTGTCCTTATAGCTCTTCTATGATATCGCCTACCATATACTCTTAAAGTGCCTTATAAACCTCGCGGTTATGGTAACTATGGTTTGGCTTTATCAAAACATGTCGTGTAAGGTGTCTAACACTTTGGAATAGAACCCCCACACCATTTCTGGCGATGAGGATTGTATTCCCCCCCCCCCCCCCCCCCTTCTAGAGGGAGAAGACATGTTGAAGACCTACTACCCGGTTAAAGTTAACCAGAGCCCCAGCATCACAAAATGGATGCTGCTGCCACAGACACAAGTCTGACCTCCTGTTGCTGGGAGTCCTTGGACAATAGGTTTCCTGCCTTGAGAGGTGCTAGCACAGGACTTAGTGTATTGGGGCAGGGAGGGATGAATGAAACGAGACACTGCCTGGGGCACACAAGGTGTCCCATGTATAGTCCGCTTCAAACCGGTGCTGGGGCACTCCAGCCCCAGTCCTGGCGCGAAACTGGACAAAGGGAAGGGGGTGTAATCACCCCCCTCCCTGGTCCCACCCATAGGAGGGACCTAGCAGGTAACCCAGCCCCCCAGATTAGTATAAGAGTGGGAGCTGAGTCCCTAGGACTTTAGATTATGCTGATAACTGAAACTTGAACAGAAACTCGACCTTCGACATTCGACTACGGAAGAAGACTGAAGAATCTCCCTTGTGGCCAAGGAGTGGCCACCCTGTGCAAACAAGCACCATCAAGCGACCTGCCGTTTGCTTTGCCCAAGTTCTACGAGGAACTGACTGCAGAGCCCGACCAGCGCCTTGACTTCCAGACTTCTCCGACCCTGATCCACATCCACAGCAAAGCTGAGATCTGTGGAAGCGACGAGAGACGTGGGACCGGCTACCTGGGAAAATTGGCTACTAGCTTCCAGCGCAGCTTCTGAGGCATCCTCGAAGTTGTGCTCTGGGGATTGAGAAGCCCCAACTCCGAGCACCATCTGAACCGAAGATCAGCCCTCCACACGCCACGAGTTCTGCGTGGGGCCCTTCTGCATTTTCCTGCTCGACGCGTCTGTCCGGTTACTTGCCCGTTGGCTAGTAACATTTGCGACGACGAACCCTTAACTTTTCACCGCTGGTTTGGATCCTCCAGACTGGCCCTTGCTTCCCTGTGAAAGAGAAGCACCTCAGGCCTTCCTGGTCTGCAACAGAAGCGAATCCTTCATCCTGCGTGGGTTGCGCTTGCCAAGGCTTGTTGAGTCCGAATTCGACATAGACGCCGCCGACAGCAAGAGCCCTCGTGGGACAGCTCGCTTCCTGGTTCTGGTTGTCCTCGACGTCTCCTGGTACCCGTGGCTGCTGCGACAGGCTTCACCTCTTCACCAGCATCTTCACGACATCACCTGGTTCCTTCCCGGCTCCTGGCTGGTGACCTAGACTCTGTCACCTCTGCTTGCAGGTATCCTCCTTCTTGATTCCATCCTTGGAATCCACCGGGCACACTTCACTGACTGCCTGTCAGCATCTTTTCTTCAGGCATCCATAGGAGTCGACGATGAAACCCGATGCAAGTTCACACTTATGCACCCGCAGCCCGTGGGCTAGGTAACTTGAGTACTCCGGTGCTCACAGGGGTATTGACTATCCTAGGGTCTAGTTTCCAAGTCTCTAACTCCTAGCTCCTTCCGAAGTGTCCTAAAACTCTTTAATTTTAAACATTACTATTTCTATCGACTTTAACGCATTACGCGTGAGTGTTTCCACTCTGCACCTGAATCCCGTGGGCCTCCCACTGCCTAGTAGCTGGTAGGATAGTGTAGCCCCAGCGATTCCCTAGGCCTAGGCCTAACCTGTGTTTGTGACAGTGGTTCTTATACCACTTACTTAGTATATGGTTTGCGTGGCCCCTAGGGCCTAACTGTATTACTTACCTGTGTGACTTATGTATGCTTAAATAAGACTGTTGTACTTACCTCGAATCTCATAAAGAGTGCTGAGGGTATTTTGACTAGAATAAATACATTCTATTTTTATAATATATCTGTTGTGGTGTCCTTTCATTTGGTATTCAAGGGATTGCAAATGGTATAACAGCTGGCTTCACATGCCATACAGAGTTTAGCCTAAGACTGCTCTTGTCCATGCTACCACTAGGATAGCTGGTCTATAAGGTTGACTTTACAACCAATCACCATAAGGGTTGTTTGGACTGATACAAGGTGTACACTAGAACTAGTGACATCATATATCAGGCCTACTTCTCACAGGAGACAGAAAAGGGGAACTAGAAAAGTGGAGGGAGGGGGAAAAGATCCACTGAGAGCTAGGTGAAAGAGGGGTGGGGGAGTACGAATTGTGGAGGAAGAGGGTACAGAGCGGATAGTGAAGAGAGTGAGAGGTAGGGCCTAATGCACATTCTGCATTTGGTATGCATGTGTAAGGTAACATTTAACATACTTCCTACCCCGCAGCTCTCTATATTGCTATTGCCCACTGCAGGACATCACATCGAGTCTACCAGTGGTCAATAATCATGATATGGCATCTATCATTGTCTATTACATAAGAGAACAAAGCCAACATCTAGGGCATAACAGCACCTGTGAATGGCGAGTGTACGGCAGGACTGTCTAAATCCGGCCTCAGGCATATACCACTATGGATTACAATAATGATAGAGGCATTTACCGATCCGCCAATGCTGGATTCAAACTCACTAGGGCCTAGCCCTCGAGTTACAACAGTCTGGTTTGCTCGTCATAAGCCCAGCTATACCTGATAGCAGCACATCTAGCATAAGAAAACAAAGAAGGAGAAGGGAAAGAGACCCACAGCAGGATAGAGAAGGCGGAATAGAGGAAGGGCCGAAGGTATGGCAGAGGGGTGGACGGGGGGAGGCTGGCACTAGAAAAGCTGTGAATCGCAAGATCGCTAACTCTATGGTGTGGGGGGTCGCTAGCAAAATCTAAGGATGTATGGGCAAGGGCCAGTGGTAATTATGGGGAAGGGAGAATGAAGGTCATGTAATTTGAGGGGGGAGTGAGAGGGGGAAGCCACCCAGTATACAGTTCAAGTTGGGCTAACTGTTAGCTTCCTGGAGCTATCTACGTCTAGAGGAGAAATTGCGTCGTCAGAGATGGAGGGCCCTCAACCTCGGGGGCTTGAGCCCAGCATATTCCTGTCGACCTAAGTGATCCACCAGTAGGCCCCACAATTTAGTAAACTTAGCTTCTCTTCCAGGGGATCCTCATCAATAGTCATAAGCACTAGAATATTCCTGCCCATGTGCGGGACCCCGGAAACCTAATCATATATGTTATAACATATATGCATCTCCACATATATATCCCAGTTTCTCTGCCTCTCAATGGCGGCGGGCTCCGGTGAGGTAGCAAACCTCTTGCATAAATACAATCCTTGTGATTTATTATTTCACAAAATCCGAAGCCCAAATCCATAAGCGTGGTTCAAAAGAAGGTTTATTTGTTACATGGCAAAACGCCCGACGCGTTTCGGAGCAGCCGCTCCTTTGTCACGGGTGTATATATATATATATATATATATATATATATATATATATATATATATATATATATATATATATATAATAAAAAAGCAAATGCAGCCTTTCATAACCAGAGAGGACTCCCATGTATATTATAAATAATATATCTAATATATAACAATATATCATAAAAACATGGAAGAAACAACAGCAAAGCATGTTTGAAAACTGTTTTAGTGCTTAGCATTTAGCCCAAAACCTCAGATAGGACTGAAAGCATTGACAGCTCACAGGCTGCATTGCAGAAAACTACAGCCTAGAAAGGCTAGAAAGCTAACTCATAGCAACATAGAAAAACTGGCACCGTGCCTTTAAGGCAGCCATGACCCCTAGCTTCCCATCATGCCTCAGGGGTGACAGTTAGGTCAGTTGTTCTTTCCGGCTCCTTCAGTCAGGACCCTGGTTACACAGCTCCACTCTTTTCTGATTTTATTCAGAAATAATCTACTTTTTTAAGGAAAATGTTATCTTACTTCGACGTTTTACATCTAGTCAAGTAAGGTGTTTACTTTTTCTGACTAATTTAGGCATTTTTTTTTTCACACTCAAAATGCCATCCCTTTTTGATCCCTGCCCTTCTTGTGGAAAAAAGGAGGCCAGGTCAGACTCTCACTCAGTCTGTATTCTCTGCCTGCCTAAAGATCATGTTCCCAAGACTTGTCCTCATTACCAGTCTCTCTGTAAAAGAACTTTGAAAGACAGGGAGCGTATACGTCTTTATGGGCTGGCAAAAAAGGCTTCCAGAGGCAGGTCTCCGGTGAGAAAGGGCTCTAAGAAGCCCAGATCCTCTTCTAGGAGTAGGAATCCATCAGCGTCGGGCTCGGCGCTGAGAAAACAACCACCGGAGGGGCATACATCCAAGAAACGACCGTCGACGGTGGGTTCGCCATCGAGAGAACGCAGGCAGGAAGGTACGTCCCTACATTCGACGTCGAGTATTCGTAAGCCTCCGCCGTCGTCAACCCGGCGACGATCGGCGTCGAAGAGCCAAAGTCCTCCGCCATCGTCAACCCGGCGACGATCGGCGTTGAGAATCAGCAGACCTCCGTCGACGTCGGTTAGACGTTAGACGTCGAAGGCTGCCAACCCTCCGTCGTCGTCACTCCAACGACGATCGACGTCGAGGGGAGAGAGTCCTCCGCCGTTGCAAACCAGGCGGCGATCGGGGTCCAGAACGAAAAGCCCTCTGCCGTTGTCATCCCGGCGACGATCGGCGTCGAGGACCAGAAACCCTCCGCCGACGTCAGTCCAACGACGATCGGCGTCGAGAACCAGAAGCCCTCCGCCGTCGTCATCCCACCGACGATCGGCGTTGAGGAGAAGGAGTCCTTCGGCGGCGTCGATCCCACAACGCTCGACGTCGAGACGAAGAACCTTGACGTCGTCGATGCGCCATTCGCCGTCGACATTCGACGTCGAAACAAGCGGAGTCAACGCCGAGATCGCTCCCAGAACCTGAAGAAGATCTAGATCGACGTCGAGAAGGGCTCCGTCAGAGCGGGTTATACGCTCAACGTCAAGACCCACACCAGTTAGATCTGGAGAGGGTTCAGTGGTTTTAGTGACTGAGTCAGCCTCGAGACACTTATCCTCTCATTCCTCGAGATGTCTGACGCATTCTCCATCTGCGTCCCCAGAACATCACTCGAGGAGGTCACGACAAAGGTCCCTATCACATCAGAGGAGGGCCTCTCCTTCTGTACATCTATCCCCAAGATGGCTTTTACCAGTCCATCACTGGAGTAAGACTCCGGCGGGAGCATCGAGAAGAGAGGAAGAATATACAAGCCCTATCCACAGATCCCCTCTACAAAGATTGGTACAGGAGGTGGATAGATCGCCATCGCCGGTACGTCAGCACCGTGCAGGAAGATCTCGAACGCAGACCTTCTACGTCTCATCACCGAAGAAGGAGGTCTCCTTCAGGGTCGTCTTCTTCCACCCACCCCTCTAAAAGGGACTATTCGCCTACTCTATCGGACAGCCCTCAGTCGAGAGTGTCTCCGATAGATGACATTAACACATATCATGATGTGCTACAGAGAGGGGCCCAGAAACTGAACATTGAAATGTCCACCTCTCAGGTCGCAAAGACAGTGATCTTCGAGACGCTTCACCAAAGATCTGCTTCGCGTCCGTTACTACCTCTGGTTCCTGGACTTCTGGAACGAATAATGGACATTTTTCTAACGCCCTCCGCGATTAAGGCTACACCGGCCAGAATACAAAAAAAATACAAGCCTGCTGATGCAGACCCGGTGTTTTTGAAAACGGATCTGCCTGCTGATTCAGTTATCGTCGCAGCGGCACGTAAAACGCACGCAGTCTCTGCACATGCGTTGGTCCCTCCGGATAAAGAGAGCAAGTCCCAGGATTTTTGGGGACGAAAGGTTTGTGGGTCTGCAGCGTCATCGCTTAAAGTCTCCAGTGCAGCAGCCTTATTAGGTCGGTACGGCAGAGCCTCATGGGACTCTTTGGATCGTTTCAAAGAGAAGCTACCAAAGGAGGATCAGAAGGACTTTGAGGAAGTCATTACAGAAGGGTCCCTGGTAGCTAATCAAATGATTAGCACTGCAGCGGATGGTGCCACTCTATCGGCGCATTCGTATGCGCATGGCATTTGCGCAAGGAGGTCTGCCTGGTTAAGGCTTACAGCTCTCAAGCCGGATGCTCAGCAGAGGATCCTTAACCTGCCCTTTTCTGGTTCTTCATTGTTTGGCACCCACACAGATGAAGAGATGGCTCGAATGAAAGCTGAATTAGACACTTTGAAGGCGGTGGGGTTAGAAAAGAAAAAAGAATTCAGACGGAGATACAGACCCAACCAGCACAAGGGATACCAACAGAGGGTTCAAACCCCTCAGTGGTCCCAAAGCAAAAACCAAGGAAGATCACAGTTTCAAGGTCGAAAGTCGAACAGAGGTAGAGAAGGTAATCAACAGCAATCCTCTTCCACAGCTCGATCAGCAGGAAAGCTTCCTCTGACGCCATTGCCCACTCCAGTGGGAGGAAGTGTTTCAAGTCCTCTAAAAGAGTGGTGCAACATAACAAAAGATCGTTGGGTGCTCAGTATACTGCGCAATGGATACACACTACGTTTCCGTGTGTCTCCAAAGGACATTTCTCCAAAAAGATCTCGTCCTCACCAGCTAAAGTTACTACGACAAGAAGTGGCGGCCCTTCGGCAAAAAAAGGCCATAGAGAAGGTTCCCCTCTCTCAGCGGGTAAAGGGAGTGTACTTCCTTGTACCAAAAAGAGATCAGGAGCACAAGTTCAGACCTATCCTGGACCTTCGATCGCTGAACAAAGTTATCTTGAAAGAGAAATTTCGCATGCTGGCACTTCATCAAATATGTCCACAGATGTGTTCAGTGGATCTCCAGGATGCGTGTTTCCACATTCCTGTAATTTCCCGTCATCGCAAATATCTGCGATTCGTGTTTGGCAGCAATCACTATCAGTTCAGGGTGTTGCCCTTCGGACTAAAATCTGCCCCACAAGTCTTTACCAAGTGCATGGCGGTGGTAGCAGCGGCTCTACACAGAAGAGGGCTGTTCGTATATCCGTACTTGGACGATTGGCTCTTGAAAGGGCCATCTCCTCGGCAAGTAAGGAGCCTACCTTGTCTCCTCCCTCATAATACCGCTGCCGCAAAGCCAAGAGAGCGTGCTCAGCCTTGTTCGTCCTGTGTGCACGGAGCTGGCCTCGGAGCGTGGCCAGGCGCCTCTTATGCGCTGCTTGCTCGACTTTTAGTAATGGGCTTTAGAAAGCTCACCACACGCTCGTGCGTGTGCTTTTGTTTTTCTCCTAGGCTATTGGGCTTTGCGTGCGTCTTTCTAAGAAAGACAGCACGCAATTGGCAAAGGCGAGCGCATGTCCCGCCTTTGCTCTGCCCACGGCCTATTGCGTGCGGTTACCTGCACAGGCCCATCTGGTTTGAATTATCGTGCCCAGATGCGGGCGCGATAATTGAAACCAGATGTCTCGCTGTGGCGCGTGCATCACTCGTTTCAAAATTAATCGCATGCAAAAGAGACTTGTCATCTTTGTGTGTGTTTCCCTGTGTGTACAATATAATTGAGCACGTCACAAGTGTTGTATTTCACCCCTTGCACTGGCGGATTCAGGGCGCTTTAGCATGGACTATACAAAGGATGCCTTCAGTATAAGGTGAGTCACGGATTCCTGCAAACCATGTCATAAATGGTGTATTACACATGCGTGGCCCAGTGACAGTGCATAGGCTCTGTCTAAACTCGCTCAGGTCCCTGGCGGCCCAGCCATGTGCACTGGCAGCTTCAGGGCGCTATGACATTCAGTATAAGAGAGGTTGCCTCCAGTATATGGTCTGACACACATTTTCTTAACCGTATACAGCCGGGGCTGCCCATAAGGCGCCGTGCAATTGTAATTGGCATAGTCATATGGGAGGGCTGTGTCCGCAAACACACAGGCGCCTGGCGGTACAGCCATGTGCACGGATTGCTTCAGTGCGCTTTTGCATTGAGTACACAGGAAGATATCTCCAGCATAAGGCGGTCTCATACTCATTCATACCATACTATAGATGGTATGTTACTGATGCCGCTGGCCCAATGACACCATGTACTCGCGGGGTCCTTGCGGCCCAGCCATGTGCATAGACTGCTTCAGGGCGCTTTTGCGTGGTGTATACAGGAGGATGCCTCCAGCATGAGATGGGTCGCGAATGTATTCAAACCATACCATAGATGGTGTATTACACATGCGTGGCCCAGTGACTGTGCACAGGCTCTATGGATCCATCCATGGATTTTGATGCTGTCCCATATTTACAGAATCACTTAAACCTGAGGCAGCTCGCAAAAATTACGCCTCCCCAGTGGAGGCGTAACAAGGAGAAATGGTTTTATTTCTCCTCGTTTTTTCCTCCTTCCATGTGTGCTGCATTCTGCAGCTCACATAGGAAGAGGAAAACACCCCTCAGGATTGTTTTGGTTAAGGAAGGTGCCCCTCCCCGTGCAAAAACATTCCTGCCTATGTTGGTGCTAGGCAGCAATTTGTGCACCAACGCAAGGGAAAAGGACTGGAAAGCACTGTATTTCATTAATACGGTGCATTCCTGCCCTTTAACATTGGCATAGGGTAGTGCAGCAAGAAGACATAGTGCTGCCCTATCCCTACTCCTCATAAATGAGGCCCTTTGTATTTAGCCACACCTTTGGCTACACTTCTACGCTCACTGACCTTTGGTTTGCTAAACGCTGTTTAATATTATTTCCCCACTGTAAAAATTATTTGCTGTGGTAATTGGGGGCTGTTAGAAACGGGGGTTTCTAGTTGGCAATGGTTTGCACCTTTGTCCAAGTAGCGACCCTTCTAGTCAGGGTAAGAGGGATACACTATTGAAATAACTCCTGCTCACCCCCTTGGTAGATTGGCACGAGCAGTCCGGCATATTTCAGAGGCAGTGTGTAAAGCATTTGCACATAACCAACAGTAATACAGTGAAAACACTACAAAAGGACACCACACCATTTTAGAAAAATATCCAATACTTTATATATTCAAAACAAAGACCAAAATGATAAAAATCCAACATACAGTACTTAAAAATATGCATTTTGCAATAATAACCTTAAAAGCCGGTAGGTTCGTCCGGTGCTACAGCGGTGCTCAGAACAGCAGAATCCAACAGTTCTGTCTGAACGCATTGGTCGAGGTGTCGGCAGACTCATAAACAGTACCTTTTTGTTGCGGCCGATGACATTGGTGCAGGCTTGTCCTGGCCACAGTTGTGGCTGGGGTGTGAAGCGGTGCGGTGCGGCGTGTGGTGCCCTCAAGTCGCGGTGCAAGCAGTGGCTCGGTGACGGTTGTCTAGCGGCATTGGTGAAACCAGGGATGTGGTGCAGAGTGAAGGCAGTGCTCATTGCGGTGCTGACAGATCACGGTGCAGGGGACAGTGCCGGTTGTGGAGAGCTGGCGTTGGTTGATCCGGACTGCGGTGTGGGACGAGGCGGTGTGTCGCAAAACTTACGAGCGGTGCCCTCAAGCCCCAGTGTGGTCACAGGTGTCTAAGTCAGCGGGCATCACGGCGTTGGTGACTCCAGGGGGGCAAAGTGAAGCACGGTGGTGCAGAGTGCGCTTCCCACAGGTCACAGTGCAAGCAGAAGCTCGGCGGCGGCAGTCATCGTTGATGAGACCAGGGTTGGGACATGAGATGCAGCGGTGCCCTCTGCTGTGCCTTCAGGACATGGAGCCTGTGACGGAGTCGGTTGCTTTCCAGCAAGTTCTAAAGTTCTGGGGTCTGAGCCCCAATATTTATACTCAGTTTTTCTTTGTGCTTTTGGGCAGAGAATGTCTGTGCCCAGCCCAAACCAGTTCCATACTCTGTGGCCCAGCTTCCTGGCATGAGGTGGAGACAGCATTGTCAAGGCAGACCAGGCACATTCAGGTGCAAATAAATCTCCTACTACTACTCTAAATACAGCCCAGGTCTATTCAGCCCACCCCTGATTCATCCAGGAAAGGCAGGACACACCTGGACCCCCTCCCCCCTCTAGTGGCTGTCTGGTGAGAATGCACATCCCCATCCCCTGCCACTCCAAAGCCAGACAGTCAATCCACAAACCCAACAGAGGCACACAGGATGGCTAAGCAAGAAAATACCTACTTTCTAAAAGTGGTATTTTCAAACACAGAACATAAACATCATCTTTACTAAAATATGTATTTTTATATTCTGAGTTCAGGCATACTAAACCCCATTTCTCCATCTTATCCCAGTGGGATGATATGCTTATAACATGTGATAAGTAAACTCCCATTCTATACTATGGGACAGATAGCCTTTCCATAGTGAATAATGAAACACACTGTAATTCACTAACAGGACATGTTACACACACCAGTATATGTCCTACCTTTAATATATATCATGTTTAATGTATATCATGGCACCCTGCCCCATGGGTACCTTGGGTCTACCTTAGGGGTGATTTAGATGTAAGAAAAGGGAAGATTAAGGCCTGGCAAGTGGGTGCACTTGCCAGGTCGACATGGTAGTTACAACCTTTTCAGGGCTGCTTGGGTGAGGGGCACAACCAGTACTGCAGGCCCACCAGCAGTATTTGATTGAAAGGCCTTGGCATCCTCAGAGCACTTTACTAGGGATGTTACTAGTAAGCAAAAACTTGCAAATCATGGAAACACCAATCCATAATGCAATTTAAAATAGGAGCACTTGCACTTTAACACTGTACAGCAGTTAGAAAGCGCACAGAGACACTAAACCAGCAAAACCAGAGTCAAAACTAGGAGGTCAGAAAGATAGGGGAAACTTGCCAAAAGATGTCAGGTCTAACAGGGGCATTTACGGTTGTCGATAGTTGTCGATGAGGTGTACCAGCGTCTGGATAACTTTGTCAGAAGGGGGTCCTTACACCTAAAAAGGTTTGACAAGGGGGTCTTGGCATCAAAAAGTTTGAAGACCTCTGCCCTAGAGAGAGCTGGTGCACCACCATTTGTGACGGAATTGGCATTGCACATTGGTGGAACCAATGATGGAGACAGAATTTTCTTCATAGTCATTTCATCTGCCATGGCTTTGAGTTTTGTGGCTATGCCTCATGAGTGACACATAATCGCTCCACTGTTCCTTGACAGATCCCCTGTGAGAAGTTGGCCTGATATATGATGTCACTAGTTCTAGTGTACACCCTGTATCAGTCCAAACAACCCTTATGGTGATTGGTTGTAAAGTCAACTTTATAGACCAGCTATCCTAGTGGTAGCATGGACAAGAGCAGTCTTAGGCTAAACTCTGTATGGCATGTGAAGCCAGCTGTTATACCATTTGCAATCCCTTGAATACCAAATGAAAGGACACCACAACAGATATATGAAAATAGGATGTATTTATTCTAGTCAAAATACCCTCAGCACTCTTTATGAGATTCGAGGTAAGTACAACACAGTCTTATTTAAGCATGCGTAAGTCACACAGGTAAGTAATACAGTTAGGCCCTAGGGGCCACGCAAACCATATACTAAGTAAGTGGTATAAGGACCACTGTCATGAACACAGGTTAGGCCTAGGGAATCGCTGGGGCTACACTATACTACTGGTTGCTAGGCCCACGGGATTCAGGTGCAGAGTGTAAACACTCACATGTAATGCGTTCAAGTCGATAGAAATAGTGATGTTTAGAAATAAAGAGTTTTAGGACACTTCGGAAAGAGCTAGGAGTTAGAGACTTGGAAACTAAACCCTAGGATAGTCAATACCCTTGTGAGCACCGGAGTACTCAGTTTACCTAGCCCACGGGCTGCGGGTGCATAGGTGTGAACTTGCGTCGGGTTTCGTCGTCGACTCCTATGGATGCCTGAAGAAAAGGTGCAGACAGGCAGTCAGTGAAGAGTGTCCGGTGGATTCCAAGGTTGGAATCAAGAAGGAGGGTACCTGCAAGCAGAGGGGACAGAGTCTAGGTCACCAGCCAGGAGCCGGGAAGGAACCAGGCGATGTCGCGAAGATGCAGGTGAAGAGGTAAAGCTTGTCGCAGCAGCCACGGGTACCAGGAGGCGTCGGACGACCAGAACCAGGAGGCGAGCTGTCCCACGAGGGCTCTTGCTGTTGGCGGCGTCGATGTCGAGTTCGGACCCAACAAGCCTTGGCAAGTGCAACCCACGCAGGATGAAGGATTCGCTTCTGTTGCAGACCAGGAAGGCCTGAGGTGCTTCTCTTTCCCAGGGAAGCAAGGGCCAGTCTGGAGGAGCTAAACCAGCGGTGAAAAGTTAAGGGTTCGTCGTCACTGAGGCTACTAGCCAACGGGCAAGTAACCGGACAGACGCGTCGAGCAGGAAAATGCAGAAGGGCCCCACGCAGAACTCGTGGTGTGTGGAGGGCTGATCTTCGGTGCAGATGGTGCTCGGGGTTGGGGCTTCTCAATCCCCAGAGCACAACTTCGAGGATGCCTCAGAAGCTGCGCTGGAAGCTAGTAGCCAATTTTCCCAGGTAGCCGGTCCCACGTATCTCGTCGCCTCCGCGGATCTCAGCTTTGCTGTGGATGTGGATCAGGGTCGGAGAAGTCTGGAAGTCAAGGCGCTGGTCGGGCTCTGCAGTCGGTTCCTCGTAGAACTTGGGCAAAGCAAACGGCAGGTCGCTTGATGGTGCCTGTTTGCACAGGGTGGCCACTCCTTGGCCACAAGGGAGATTCTTCAGTCTTCTTCCGTAGTCGAATGTCAAAGGTCCAGGGTTTCTGTTCAAGTTGCAGTTTTTCAGGATAATCCAAAGTCCTAGGGACTCAGCTCCCACTCTTGTACTAATCTGGGGGGGCTGGGTTACCTGCTAAGTCCCTTCTATGGGTGGGACCAAGGAGGGGGGTGGTTACACCCCCTTCCCTTTGTCCAGTTTCGTGCCAGGACTGGGGCTGGAGTGCCCGAGCACCGGTTTGAACCGGACTATGCATGGGACACTTTGTGTGCCCCAGGCAGTGTCTCATTTCTTTCATCCCTCCCTGCCCCAATACACCAAGTCCTGTTTAGGGTGGTGCTAGCACCTCCCAAGGCAGGAAACCTATTGTCCAAGCCTCCCTCGCTGGAAGGACTCCCAGCAGCAGGAGGTCAAACTTGTGTCGGTGGCAGCAGCATCCATTTTGTGAAGCTGGGGCTCTGGTTAACTTTAACCGGATAGTAGGTCTTCAACATGTCTTCTCCCTCTAGAAGGGAGGAATACTATCCTCCTCGCCAGAAATGGTGTGGGGGTAGTATTCCAAAGTGTTAGACACCTTACACGACATGTTTTGATAAAGCCAAACCATAGTTACCATAACCGCGAGGATTATAAGGCACTTTAAGAGTATATGGTAGGCGATATCATAGAACAGCTATAAGGACATGGTTCCGAAAGCTGCAGACAGGCTCAGCTCATGCTAGAGCACCATCTCAAATGTTACCAAGCACTCTGCCTTCAGGATTGTTAAGGCCTGCCATAGGAGTGACTGAAAGGTTACCCATGTGTCTATATATAAGGTAGGTGTAGGAATACTACACCTAAGCAAGGGGTGATTACACGACCTTGCCCCAGCTGAGTGATCAGCCAGTTGTGTCATGATGGGAGGCCAGCCAGGGGTGGCATAATACATGCTGCAGCCCCTGGTAGGCCTAGGGTACACCTATGCCCTGGGTACCTAAGGTACACTGTACAGGGCCCTAGAAGGTGATCCTTACCAATTGGGTTATGCACCTAAAGTACATAGTATGAATTTAGAGAGAGAACAGCTGGGCTGTGGGTCTGATTAGCAGGCCCACAGCCACATCTAAGTCGAAAACCAGTGAAGCAAAAGCAAAAAGTGGGGGTGACTATAGAAAGCAGACCCTACTCTCCTACATCCCTCTTTACTGCTTTTCTCTAAATCTGGCTGTAAGACTCTACAAAGTAAGGGTCATTCGAATTGGCCCCTGGCTGGGCGTGTCAGTCTTACGGCCTAATTACGAGTTTGGCTGTCTTCATCTGGGACCACCACTGCGGCGATCCCAGAACGACCGCCAAGCTTGTGGTGCATCCGCCTTTAGGATTACGAGTTTAATCCAGGGCAGGTGGGCGTTGCTGCGGCGGTGTCACAGTGGCGGGTATATCTGAAAGAGACACGTTAGTGATAGATTCCTTACCTTAGACTATCCCCAGGCGTCAGACTGGATCCGGTAAGTTTTCGTCAGCAGTACCCCTGCGCGTCGGAAGGTGGAGTCGTGCAGCTCCGCGTCCGTCGCTGGCGTTGTAAGCGCTGAGATGACGTCACGGAGACTACTTAGGCGCCACCCATGCACGCTGACGTCAGTTCTTTCTTTTTCTGCGCCAGCAAGCACAGATCCAGTTAGAGCACGTACCCTTGTCACTTTTTGACTAAACTTTGAGACTTTTTGTCTTCCATTTTTGAGTCTTTGACTCCTGGTGCCACGTAGGGATGCCTGGATTTAAATCCTGCAGGGCCTGTCTCCGTATGATGTCGGTGACCGACCCCCATGGCGTCTGACGTTACTGTCTGGAGCACGACCATTACTCCCGGTCATGTTCCGACTGTCTGGCCATGGCTCCGAAGGCCTTGCGGGAGCAGTCCCGTAAGCTAAGGAGGCCCGGCAGTCATCTCCGCACTGTTCGAGGTTCAGGGGTCGCTTGATGAATCGCTCGCGGAGCCATAGTCATCGCTCCCAGGGGTCGAAGTCTTACCACTCGGATTTGTTTCCGCTCTCCGACATCCCCTCCCCCCGGGACTCCTTTGGAGCCTGTGAGTCCCACGGCCTACCCACCTTATCCAGGTCCGTCGGCGACTCCTGCGCAGGTGCAAGATTTTCTTGCAGCCATGGACCGCCTCTTCAGGCCTCTGGCTCCTGTGGGCGTGCCTTCGGGCCCCGCGGTCCCAGTTGAGGGCCCTCCCATGCTGCCGATTCCACTGCTGGCTGCTCCGGCCCCGGCACCGCCCCCGGCGCCGCAGTGGGTTCCTTTCGTTCCACCTCCGCCCTTGCCCGGTTTCCCGGACAATTTTGCTCCTGGTTGGGACCCTAATTGGGACACGGAGCCGGACCGGCGTCGACCAGTGCCGTTCCCGGCGTCGTTTGACCATTTGTATTCCTCTGATCCCCCCCACCACAGCCTGTTCCATGGGCAATGGAGGAGGGGGACGACCGGGAGGGGTCTGAGGACCCTCTCGCACGGCAGTGTGGGTCAGAACAGGAATGGACAGAATAACTACTGGATGCCGGTGGTCTTGAGCTTTCTGTCCTGGGTTTTCTTGCTCCTCCTGCTGTGGCTATGGAGGAGGGCGCCACATACACTATGGTGCTCCGTAGTGCAGCTGAGGCCCTTGACCCTGACCTGCCTACAGTGCCCCTCAAGACTAATCTCCTCACTGAAGTACTTCAGCTGGCGACAAGCTCTTCGGAGCCCCTGCTTCCATTTAATGAGGCATTGACTGACGTCTTGATGGGCACCTGGGCTAGACCGGCCACAGGGGTTCCCGTGGATAAGAATATGGCCCGGTGCCATCGCCCGGCCCCGGGTGACCCCGCTTTTCTGTCCACCCTCCCAACCCTGGAGAGCCTGGTTATCCAGGCCTCCACTTCCCAAAGCGCATTCACTACTGCTCTGCCAGATAAGGAATCCAAAAAGCTGGAACAGTTCAGCAAGAAACTGTTCATCTGCCAGCTTAGGGCTGCGGTCGGTGAACACCGCGTGCCTCTTAGGCCGCTATTCCCATGCTGTATGGGACACGGTTGCGCAGGTGCTGCCTCAGTGTCTGGAGGAGGCTCGGACAGTGCTTTTCCAAGCTGTTGCTGAGGGGAAAGATGCAGCAAAGTTCGCCAGTAGGTGTGGACTGGACACCGCAGACTCGCCACGCCTGGTTTTTCGGGGGATGTTCAAAGATCTTTTTTCTTTTTTAAAAATCTTTATTGCATTTTATCGTTTCCTGATACAGTATATTACAAGCATCATCATATTACACCTTGGTTACATCATCACCATACATATAATTCAGGGCGCTTCTTGCCCGCATTTTCAGTACCATTTACATCTACAGTGTAAGGTTACTCATACATTTACGAGCTGTAATGAGCGCATTTTGATCTTCAAAGATCTCTCATGGACATGCCCTTTGATGGTACTCGCCTATTTCGCGATAAGGCAGATGGTGCGCTTGAGCGTTTTAAGGACTCCCGGGCTACGGCCAAGTCCTTGTGTATCTCCACCACGCGCCCGGCCAAGTCTGCTTTTCATTCCTTTTGTGGCCACGGAAGGGGCGCCCGACATGTTTGTTCAGCCAGAAGCCTGCGCAGAACCAACCTCTGCGCGGATGTGGTTCCCGCCGAGGCGGGGCAGGGGGCCAGCGTGCGGGTCAGTCCACCTCCGCTCCCGTCTCAAAGCCCTCCTAGTCCGAGCTTTGGGGCCCACCCCACGCCGGTGGGCGGCAGGATTCGCCATCACCGTCCTCACTGGCGTTCCATTACCTCGGACAGGTGAGTGCTGGCAATCGTCTGAAGGGGCTACTTCCTCCCCTTCGAGACTACACCTCCAGCCATGCCACCTCAGTTCCACCGCATGTCGGGGGACCATTTTGCACTTCTCCAGCAGGAAGTCACGGCCCTCTTGGCCAAGGGGGCCATCGAGCGCGTTCCTGGGCCAGAAGTAGGACGTGGTTGTTATTCTCACTACTTTCTGGTCCCCAAGAAAGAGAAAGGGGGCCTGCGTCCCATCTTGGACCTCAGGAACGTCAACCGCTTCCTCCGGAAGGAGAAGTTCAAGATGTTGACTCTAGCTCAGGTCTTGGCTGCCCTCGACACTGGAGACTGGATGGTAGCGTTGGACTTGCAGGACGCTTATTTTCACATCCCCGTCCTGCTGGCCCACCGGCGTTAACAGAGGTTCGCGGTGGGCCAAGAGCACTTTCAGTTTGCCGTGCTCCCCTTCGGTCTTACTAGTGCTCCTAGGGTGTTCACGAAGGTGATGGCGGTGGTCGAGGCTCATCTGCGCAGATCAGGGGTTTCAGTCTTCCCCTATCCCGACGACTGGTTGTTGAAGGCGCGTTCGCCCCAGGCAGTCGTCTCCCACCTCCAAACTACGGCTGACCTCCTGCATTTGCTGGGGTTCTCCATCAACGTGCCAAAGTCGCATCTGAGTCCCTCTCAGAAGCTCCCCTTCATTGGAGCGGTTCTGGATTCGACACAGTTTCGGGTTTATCCTCCCGAGCAGCGAGTCTTGGATATTCAGGCTATGATTCCGATCTTTCAGCCTCTATCCCGGGTTTCAGTCAGGATGACCCTCCGGCTCCTGGGCCTCATGGCTCCCTGCATCCTGCTAGTGCAACATGCCAGATGGCCTATGCGGGCTCTGCTGTGGGACCTGAGGTTCCAGTGGGCGCAGCATCAGGCCAACCTATCCAATCACGTCCAGATCTCGGAGGGCACTGCACACGACTTGCAGTGGTGGCTCACAAATTGCGATTGGGTTAAGGGCAGATCCCTCTCCATTCCTCAACCGGAGCACACAGTGGTGACGGATGCGTCCCTCCTGGGATGGGGCGGCCACATGGGAGAGGCGGAGATCAGGGGCCTCTGGTCTCCGTCGGAGTCCCGGCTCCATATCAACCTTTTGGAGCTTCGGGCGATCCAACTTGCACTGAAAGCATGCTTTCCCTCTGTCCGGGGAAGTGTAGTGCAGGTGTTCACGGACAACACCACCGCCATGTGGTATTGCAACAAACAGGGTGGGGTGGGGTCGTGGACCCTATGTCAGGAGGCTCTCCGCCTCTGGTTATGGCTGGAACATCAAGGCATTACCTTGGTGGTTCAACACCTGGCAGGTTCTCTGAACGTCAGAGCGGACAAACTCAGCCACTGGTGCATTATGGATCATGAATGGTGTCTTCACTCGGAGGTGACGCAAGGTCTCTTTCTGCAGTGGGGAGAGCCTTGGTTAAATGTATTCGCCACCGAAGAGAATGCGCAATGTCATCAATTCTGCACGTTGGAATTTCCAAGGCGGCACTCCCTCAGCGACGCTTTTCGTCACGAGTGGAGCTGCTATCTGTTGTATGCTTTCCCGCCTATACCACTTCTGCCCAGAGTGCTGAAGAAGATTTGGCGCGACCGTACCAAAGTCCTCCTTGTGGCTCCAGATTGGGAATGAAGATACTGGTATCCCGAGCTACTCAACTGGGTGATCGCTCCCTGTCGCAGCAACAGAGGACGGTCTTCCACCCGAACCTGCCCAGCCTCCACCTCCCTGCGTGGAGATTGAGCGGCGACAGTTGACCGCTTTCGACCTTCCTTCCGAAGTCTGTGACATTATTCTGGCAGCCAGGCGTCCCTCCACTAAGACGGTATACGCCTGCAGGTGGAACAAATTTGTGACATGTGGATCACCTTGCTGCCCCTCTTTCCGAGGTCCTTCTGTTCTTCTCTCTTTGGCCAAGCAGGGTTCTGCTCTGGGCACTATCAAGGTTATCTCTCGGCCATTTCTGCCTTTCTACGGTTTCCAGATCAGCCGTCTCTTTTTAAGTCCCCAATTGTTAATCTCTTCCTGAAAGGCATTACACACACGTTTCCTCCAGTGCCCTTCATAATGCCTCAATGGGACTTAAATCTTGTCTTGACTTATCTGATGTGTGCTCCCTTTGAGCCACTTCATAACTGTCCTTTACGTCTTCTCACTCTCAAGACGGCTTTCCTGGTAGCTATCACCTCTGCCAAAAGAGTGAGTGAGCTCCAGGCTATTTCTTCTAAACCTCCTTTTCTCTCTGTTCATCCGGATAAAATGGTTTTAAGGACTCGTCCTTCTTTCTTGCCAAAGGTTGGCACGCCCTTCCACATTAGGCAGACTATCACTTTGCCCACCTTCTTTCCTCCTCCGCATCCTTCAAAAGAAGAAGAGAGGCTCCATCGTCTGGACCCAAAACTTGCGCTCTCGTTCTATCTGAAGCGCACACAACAGTTCCGGGTGGATGACCAACTTTTTGTTGGCTACATAGGTGCCAAAAAAAGGTCGGGCCGTGCACAAACTGACCATCTCTCGGTGGGTCGTTCTCTGCATCAAAGCCTGTTACTCGTTGGCTAAGAAGGAGCCTCCTGTGGGGCTGCGTGCCTATTCTACCAGGGCAACGGCGGCCACTACAGCTTTGGGATGCGGCGTTCCCTTGCAGGACATCTGTCAGGCAGCTACGTGGGCCTCGCTGCACACTTTTACCAAGCACTACTGCCTAGACAGCCAAGTCCGGAGGGACGGCTTCTTTGGCTGTTCGGTTCTCCGGGACTTTCTGGTGTGATTTTGGTTCGCAGACCCACCTCCGGGGTAGGTATTTGCTGGGGTATCTATTCTAAGGTAAGGAATCTGTCACTAACATGTCTCTTTCAGATGCACAGGTTACTACTTGTGTAACGATATATCTGTAAGCGACATTAGTTAGTGATAGATTCCTTACCGCCCACCCATCCTCCCCGTTCTGCGGACTGATTTCTAGGGTTAAGGTCATCCTTTTCAGGGCCCTAGTTTCATGGCACCAGTGGTCAGTTTCTTGCATGGCTCTGTGTTCCTGGTGCGGAAAGTCGTGTACAGAACTGATGTCAGCGTGCATGGGTGGCGCTTAAGTAGTCTCCCTGACGTCATCTCGGCGCTGACGACACCAGCGACGGACGCGGAACCGCACAACGCCACCTTCCGACGCACAGGGGTACTGTTGACAAACTTTCCGGATCCAGTCTGACGCCTGGGGATATTCTAAGGAAGGAATCTATCACTAACTAATGTCTCTTACAGATATATCGTTACACAAGTAGTAACTTGTGCGTTAGGCTCATAGGAGATCCTATACAACATACCTCTGCCGTGAGAGAGCCTGCTGCACGTACGTGCACTGTGTGCATGCACCATGTCATGCATGCCAAACAGTACACACAAAAGTGCAATTGTACGGGGCACAACATGTGCCACCCCACACCGACCCACATGGGCAGATTTGTCCAGGGGCCACCTGCATTTCTGCCAACCTTTTCATGGTGGGGTCCCTGCCATGAAATGGGCGGTAGAAATGCAAGTTGTAATATGCTCGACGTGCCGGCATCGGCACCGCCAGCATATTCAGGCCTCTTTCCGCACAGCCACCGTTATGCGATCCTGGATCTCGGTGGAGGTGGCAGTCCCATGCCAACATCGGAATACAGCGGTCGGATCCCTGGGGTGGTGGTGGTCAGACCGCCACTGCAAGTACAGTGGTCCCAAGGACCCCCATACTCGTAATAACCCCCTTAGAATTTGGACATCCTCCTTATGTTCTAAAGTCCACACATGAAGCTGCAGTGAATGCTGGATCACCTCTTCAAATTCCAAGGAAGGCTTGACACCACACCCTACCATTCTTTATTTTTTTTTAACATCTCTTTATTGCATTTTGAAACAGGTACCAGCTTTACAATATGTCTTTTTTACAGCAACACATTTAACAGTGTAGCCATTACAAATGTAGGTATTGATTATGATTACACAGAAATTGGAGGAGGCTTATAACCATTACGCCCTGCAACATTTACTTATTTAGGTGTTTTCTGGACAACCTATGAGTATGTCTATTAGAGAAGTGCGTAACAGAGAAACATCTATTAAGACGCGTGAACAGCAGGCTGTGCAGGCGGTTACATCCCATAAGTTGTGTAGGGACTAAAGCAGTGTCAAAACATTAAATGCAACAGGGAAGCAATTGGTGCATAGCTAGATGCGTTCACCATAGCAGTTATTATATGGGAGAGGGAGGAGAGGGCCATGCCGCAACGGGGTAGAATGTTAAGTGGAATGCTGTGGCAGGTCGAGGTGGCACCTGACTGAAAATGCTCCAGCTGTGGATAGATTTAAATGTATAGCAGGTTACAAAGTATGGCGGGTTTTCACTATGTGCACTGAAAAATTGATGCAGTGCATGAGGAAATGGGATGTATAATATGGTGTGGTGTACAACATCACCATGCAATACACTTACCAACCCCCTTTAGGTCCAGTAGAGTTCGTCTATCAAAACCTCAGCTCAACCCTGGATAGCTATGGCACTGAGCAGCAAGGCTTACACAGAGGAACAAATGTAAAGCATTTAAACAGAAACAAAACAATTGAAGTGGAAATCGACTTGATACTCAAGAAATCAGACACCAATTTATAAAAATAGACTATTTTTATATAGATCTAGACACCAAAACAAAAAAGATCCACTGGAGGGTTCCAGAGATATGGATTTTACAAGTAATAATAAATCAAAGCATGTAGAAGCAGGGTTAAGTGAGTCCACCCATTAAAATAAAGCGATATCAATTCCTTTCTTTGTTCTTTCAGTTGTTCTTTTTATGTACATTGAATATTTCCATTAATATATCAATATTGAAGTGTTCCACAGAGTAACAAGTGCAAAAGGCAGCTGACACGTGTTTTGCCCCCTTGTGGGTCATTGGCCTGGGGCTTTCTCAAGGCTGCAAAAATAAATAACATGGGTTGCTGTGAGTGATTGGAATTAAGTCTGTCATTAGGTGTGCCCATCACTGTGTGTGAGGTCGGGACAAAGGGAACACCGTGACTTCCTAGACTTGAGTGTAGACTTCTGGTACATCCCAGTGTATATCGGTGTCATGGCTGTTAATATACCGTTTTCGGGGAAAGGAAGTATTAATGAAGATCTTACGAAGTCCAAACATGCGATAACATTAGTCAAGGTCTAGTGCCGATAAGTAGGGCTGGCAAGCTACTCGTAGTGAAAATTACGTGAGAGAGAGAAGTATATTAGTGCCTCTGGCCCATGACTAACAGTGAAGGTTTGTTGGTGAGGAAGTGAGGTGAAGAACCCTCATACCTGTAGTGGCTACAAAAATATGCTCTTTGGGGAGAAAGGTGGAATCAAGTCAAAACAAAACAGGATACCTCTTACTTAATATACAATATATATTTCACTCTTCTGGCTCATATTACTATCCAATGAAGATCCATTGAAGCACAAGCCTAAGTCTTCTTTGTAAGTTTCATGTAGGCAAAAATAAATGTATGCAGCAAGTAAACATTATGTTCATGAAGAAGTAATTCCTAGTTCAATCTTAACGTTGGTATTTGTCCAGTATTAGGGTATCTTTCATAGATTCACATGCCTGAATCATTCCCTGTCGTTGTAGTGGGAGTCCATCGGTACATAAATAACAAATTAGCAAATAGTACATTTCCATAGACTATTATGGTAGCAACCATATACTCTATAGCCTATTAGTCTCCTTTTACAAAAAGGACCAAACTGAAAACCTAGCCAATCCGCAACCAGCACCCTCTAGAACCTTCCCAAGAGAGGCTGAGTCCCTCAGATTTTCACCGCACTTCGTTGTGTAAGGGAGTCTCCCTGAGCTCTGCTCAGTTTTCTTCAGATTTCTCAGATAAGTCTCTTTTAGTTTTCTTTAAGAAGAATGTCGGATAAAAAAGAAAAGGGTTATTTAAAGCCTGTAAATACTGTGGGAAGAAGAGGGTGCATGTGGACGATGCACACAAGGATTCTGAGACAAAAGAATGTAAGATTTGCCGCACCTGCTCAACCAAGACCTTGAGGGATAGAGAAAGAAGACTTCTAATATGGCTAAAAAAGAAGCAGTCTGTTTCTTCTGATGTGGATAGCGACACGTCCTCTATGTCCCTCTAGAGGCCCAGGTCGCCTGACGGTCAACCTGAGGAGAGGAGGAAACATTCTAAAGTCTCTCATTTGGCTAAGGAATCTCTTAAACAGGAGAAACAGCCCAAGGTCTCCTCAGAGATTGGATCCCCTCAGACTCCAGGAACGTCAAAGAAAAAACCAGAGTCTTCTAGCTATTCCAAAGGTAATACTGGCCACAAATCTTCTTCGGCGTCAAGTTCACCGTTGCCGCCGGTGTCTACTTTGACGATGACTACTGTGACTCTCTCGTTGTCGAAATTGTCGACGTCGTTAACCACATCGATGGCAAGTATAAAAGAATCCATACCGTCGACGCTACCTTTATCGTCGACGACTACACCGTTGACGAGAGTGAAGACCTCATCGTCGATGAGCCTGTCGACGAAGCCACCGTCGACGAAGACATCGATCACACCACCGTCGGCGACGAGACAGCAGACTGCGAAACCGCCGACGATGATACCATCGTCGACAACACCATTGTCGATAACGACACCGTCGTCAACTGAAAATGTTCCATTGATGGTAATCCCACCGGCTGTGGCAGCATCATCGACTATCACCGATTTACCGTCGACGGCGAGAATTTCTCCGTCGACACTAACCTAAAAAAATCCAGTTTATTATGCAGGTCCGTCAACCCCGTTCCAGCAATCTGCGCAAACTCAATTCAGGACACCAAAATTATCTCCGCTACCTCCCAGCCATCTTTTGGATGTCAAGGATTCGGATGAGGACGAAGGCCAGTTTCAAGCGGCACGTAGGCCTTCTGAATTGATTGTTAAATATTAGGAGGAGGATGATGAATATGAGGATGTAGAACAATACTACCAGCATTATCCGGCCCCTCCTGCTCAGTACCAACCAACAATATAAATATTTTGAGTAGCCTAGGCAGCAGCTTGCGCAATTTCCTCCGGCGTTAATTCTAGACCTTCAGAATATGTTGGCAGATTATAAAAGAAGGTTTCCTCCTCAAGAGGATGTTGTTGTGACTCCTCCACCTCCACAGGTAGCTCCTCAAACACCACTACCTCCTCCTCCTGTCGCTTCTGGGATGGCACCATGTCCCATGACTCCTCTTCCTCCCAGAGAAGACTCTACGACATCTGAGGATGAGCAGGAAGGAGAGATACCAGACCCTCCTCCACCTGCTGATGAGTGGGATGACTACATAGCACCAATGCCATCCCCACCGCCGCATCATCCTTCAGACTCGCCTCCTGAGGACATCGGAGGATTCCATACTATTATGGACAGAGCCGCTAACAGATTTCATCTTCCAACAATTGTGCATCAATTGGACTGATTTTAAGGACCAGGCAAGAAAGACTGTCAGGTCAATGCCCATCATTGATCATATTTGGCAGGAAGGAATTAAGGTCATGAAGGCACCAGCTTCCGTAGTTCCTGTGCTGCCAAGGTTGGATGAAAAATATAGAGCCCCGAAGGGCTCTCTTGCACGTGTCTAACATGTCACCCCAAGCCTGACTCAGTGATCTCTCAGGCAGCTCAGAGACGATCATAAACTCTACGCCTATCATTTCTCCACCAGACAAGGAGGGTCGACACCTTGATTCAATTGGAAAAAGATTTTCATCAATGGCGGCAGTCTCAGGGTGGCTAACGCTTTGGCCATTTTAGCCCGTTATGATAGGCAAATGTGGTCCGACATAGGCACGATGAAGGATGTCATTCCGGAAGATAGTAAAGAGGAGTTTCTTAAAATACTCACAGAAGGAGAAAGAGCAGCGTCAGAAATAATTGACATTGCTATGGACATTACCACAACTGGTTTCCGGCAGTTAACTGGCGCTGCCGTTTTAAGGCGACAAGGGTGGTTAAAAGCAACAAATTTCCGCCTGCAAGTTCAGACCAAGATCTTGGATATGGCCTATGATGGTGACAGCCTATTTGGCAGACATATTGATGAGGCACTTACCGCCATTAAAAAAGATACTGATACTGCTAAGGCGCTTGGAACCTTGCAGTACCGCAAGGTGCCCTTTCGGGGAGCCCGAGGTAGGGGCTTCTCCAATTATAGGGGGACTTACCAGCGTTCCCAGTCCTATCAGACCTACCAGCCGCAATATCGACAAGGGTATCAGCAGCAATCCTACCACCTAGAGACTACAGCTGGTTTCTCCAGGCAAGGCTCCAAACGAAAGCCAGGATCCCAAGGCCGTGACTCCGGCCGCAAGCAGTGATTGCAGCAGGGTACCAGCTGCTTTTCCTTTCTCCCCGAATGGTGCGAAAATCTCGGAACATATCGACCGGTGGAGAGACATCACTTCAGACAAGTGGGTCCTGGATCTCATCTCTTATGGCCACAAATTGGAATTCATCCAAAAACCTCCCAATACCCCCCTCACCTACTCAAAAAAGAAGCACGTGTCATGCTTCAGAAAGGGGCAATAGAAAAGGTCCCCTTTTCCCAGAGAAGGAAAGGCTTCTACTCCCGCTTCTTTCTCATTTGCAAAAAGTCAGGAGAGTGGAGGCCTATCCTAGACCTCAGAAAATTGAACAAATTTCTAAAGAGTTGAACACTGTAGCCACGCATGGTTCCTGCTTATATAACTATCATGCATGTCAGTACCTGTCACCATGCATGATGTTACTAGTGCACTTTCAGTCTAGTGTACCACAGCTCTTTGGCTTCTCTGCAACTGCATGCTTGGCTCCTGAATTCTTTGAATTTAGAAATTTGAACATTGTGCAAGACTGCAAGGACATTATTGGCAAGTCTAGACTTGAAAGCACCTATAAGACGTACAGGCATAAGTGGAAGCGTTTCTGTGTATGGTGCAAACACAAGGAGGTAGATCTTTCTCTCTGCTCCAGAAGAGGTCCTGCCTTATTTGATTTCTTTAGCAAAGTCTGGTCTTGCACACTCGTCAGTTAGAGTTCATCTGGCTGCTATATCAAGATACAGACGACGCCTCATACTCCACCTTTATGGTCCTCAAGAGCCGTAAAGCAATTTATGAAAGGACTGTTTAGAGCTTTCCTACCCATCAAAGCTCCACCTCCGGAATGGCAGCTTAATGTGGTGTTGTTTCAATTGCTAAAACAACAATTTGAGCCCATTCTCGAGGCAGAATTGAAGTACTTGACCTGGAAAGTTGCCCTACTTCTAGCACTTACTTCAGCAAGAAGGGTTAGTGAAATACAGGCCTTTACCATATCCCATCTGTTCTTGCGCTTCACGGATCAAATGGTCATTCTGAGGACAAACCCTAAGTTCATCCCTAAAGTTCCTACGCAATTCCATTTGAATGAGCCAGTCATTCTGAGGACTTTCTTCCCTAACCCCTCCACGCCTGCAGAAAGAGCACTACACACTCTAGACCTAAAGTGATGTTTTAAATTTATTTACAAAGGACTAAAGACATACGGAATTCAAATCAGTTATTCATAGCTTATGGTCAAAGCTGTCAAGGCACAGCAGTCTCTAAAGCTACCATAGCTAGGTGGATAGCAAGCGCAATACAATTTTGCCATGGCAAGCCATTATCAAGAACTGTGAGAGCGCACTCCACTAGAGCAGTTTCAGCATCAACTGCTCTATTTGCCGGAGTGCCACTTGAAAAAATCTGCGGAGCTGCGACGTGGAAACGACGCACACGTTTGCGCAGCATTACTGCCTGGAATCATCACAACGTGCTGACGCATCAGTGGGACAGGCAGTCTTAAGGAACCCATTTTGTTAAGGTAAGCCTCTTTCAAGAGAGGTTTTATTAGTTGATGTTTTGGATCCAGTATATGTTTCTTAAATGTATCTATGCATATTTATTTTTTCTACTTTGCTTGTTGATACTGCAATTATTCTATGCACTGTTTCATGTTCAAATCTAAGAATCTAAAATCTTTGGATCAAGGTTACATGTAAGATTATTATAGCACTACCCACAGTCCACAAAGGTGCTTTTCTCTGACGAACATACATATGTTTACATTGTATGCATAAACATGCATATCTTTACATATATGTGTGTGTGTATATATATATATATATATATATATTTGCAGATAAGGAACTGCTTACTATTCTGATTCAGGCATGTGAATCTATGAAAGATACCCCAATACTGGATAAGAAACAAGTTACTTACCTGTAACTACAGTTATCCAGTATTGGTATCTTTCATAGATTGACATGCAACCCACCCTCCTCCCCAGAGAGGCACCTCTAGGATACAGTACTGACTACACTCGTGCTGGAACATCTGAGGGACTGAGCCTCTCTTGGGCAGGTTCTAGAGGGTGCTGGTTGCTGATTGGCTAGGTTTTCAGTTTGGTCCTTTTTGTAAAATGAGACTAATAGGCTATAGAGTATATGGTTGCTACCATAATAGCCTATGGAAATGTACTATTTACTACTTACTACTTTGTTATTTATGTACCGCGGGACTCCCACTACGACAACGGGGAATGATTCAGGCATGTGAATCTATGAAAAATACCAATACTGGATAACTGTAGTTACAGGTAAGTAACTTGTTTCTTAAGTTGCCACATAGTCAAATTCCTGATAAATTTAACTTGTCACCGAAAACTGCAAGCCCTGGGAACCCCACTAACTTCCATGCCGTTGGTACTAGGGTGCATATACTAGGGACTTGCAGGTAAGTTAGCCATTTCCAAATGGGTACAGCCAATTCGACATACACTTTTGGGTCAGGGCACTGGCATTGAGATCTAATTAGCAGGTCTCAGTGCACTCTCAAAGTTGCAAAACCAGTGGCATCAGTCGAAAGACTTTGGCTGTGCATACAAAAAGTGGCATTTCCTTGCTTGGCACGTTTGCTTGAGCAGTTATAAGTGTTTAACTTGGGCAGTCAGAAGCGTCTGGCGACATGTAGCGCTGTTGGATGTCATTGGATGTCATTCTTCTAGTCAGATCAATGATTCCTCACTAGAATGTAATTCTACATCAAGTGCTCCACAAGCACCCGCCTCAGACACAGTACAAAGGCCTCTAACTGGAACGCATACCACCCGATGACCCAGGTAGAAGCTGCGTTAGAGTTGCGCTCGAAATAGTCCACTATGCTATCCCAAACAGTAGAATGAGACAACTGATTGTCTAGCAGTGAAGGCTTTATATCCCACATAGGGATAGTAGTGACCGTCCCCAGTGAGCCCCGCTACCGGAGAACATTCTGCTCAAGTAGTCAGTCCTTGTAATCAGCAAACTCATGGAGGAGGTGCAGACAATCCGGTCAAGTCGTATATGAAGGCTGTGCGGGGTAGAGTAGAAAAATTATACTGTGGTGCCCTCGTGGCACAATCGCTAAATGCCCTCTGAGGACCATTGGTGTAGCCATAAGGCCAAGCATTTAGTGTTGTGTGCAGTCTGCGCTTGAGGGAGAGGGGGAACAACCTGTCCATAGTAGTATCCAGCACACTATTGAATCTCTGCCAAGTATCCATGGGACTGTCACCCACTGCACCAATACCCCCAAAGAGTGATCCCAGAAAATGGCAGAGTTGAGGGGTAAAAGCTACCTAGCACAATCGGCCTACTATCTAGATTCCCCTTCACCAAGACATATACCTCCCCCCATCTGTAACAGCTGCACACTGTAGAAAGGGAACCCCAATGCCTACCCACATCAGCGTGCATTGGGTGTAGGCTTAGTAATTTGTGAAGAAGACCTGGCGCTTGCAGTGTCTCTGCAGGTGAACTATCTCCAGGTCAATCATGTGTGATTCCTGCTGGAACGCTATTTGTGTCACTTTACGCCTTAAGTAAGAACTGTGTATTCCTCTATGCCTTAAGTAAGAAAAGATTGCGTAGCGTTTGATAGCGGAGCACATTCCCTGATGTTCCCTGTTAAGAAGATGTAGTCAGTAAGTGGCTTATTTCCAATGCTGTATGAAAAGGGTGCTGTACTTGGGTCGGCAACATGTAGAAATTGCCTAGCGTGATGCAATAACAAACAAAAGTCCATACTGGTATCATTTGTAGGTTATGGGACAGCCTGCAAAAAGGAAATATTAACAATAACTTTAACAAGAATGAAAAGGGCAGGGTATGGCCAACAGCCGGGAGAAATGGCCGCACACTAGCGTGGCTCCGGCATCGACCGATCTAATCCGTTAGTTATCCTATAATATATCCGGCACGTTCATCACCCATCGTGAGAGAAAGGTGACGAGCACCGGGAGACCGGATCCTGACGTTTTTGTGCGGCTCCAGGCTGGCGCTCGAGGGCTGCGGAGTTGGTGTCTGTCTCTGCCTGATAGCAGTGGTGTTGTATGCGCTGGTAACCCCGCCCACGAGAGGCTGCGACTGGGCCAGCAGCGACCGAGGATCCAGATGTGTGGTTCTCCAGGAGAAGCCTGGACTGAGGCGAACTGGAGATCCTGCAAAGCTGTGTAATCGCAGGGGGCAGCTCACTGGAGGAGAAGAGAGCTGTTCAACAGGGCTATGCCTTGGAAGGGTATGTGCTGGCACAAGACCGAACAGTGGATAAGAGCAGTGACTAACTTAATCTCAAGGCTGCGCACCGTTACACTTTGTCCTGCACCCCAGAGCTTATTATGGGCTGCCCTGCCGTTATTTTTGTGAACCAGCCTTCAAGGGAACTTTAGACGTGCAGAGTGAGGTTGCTGGCAATGGAGGTCGCACACACTGAGGCTTTGGATGGCCTGGACCAGGAGGCTTCAGAATTTGAACATTAGGTAATGGCGGCGAGATGGCAATATCAGGGCCTCCAGCCAAGCCAGGCTCTATAACGAAGTGGTGAATGCTGGCACTGCATCCCAGAGGGCAGTAGTGTTGCGGTACAGGGCATGAAGTAGCTCACGCTGCAAAGGCCAAGCTGAATTATTCCGCAAGCCACGTGGTTTACGGCCCATACGTGGAATCTGCTGGGCCGCACTGGGCAGTGTCTTCCTTGCCGCTCATCCGTGTCCTCCCAGGGGCCTCCACAAGGACATACTTAGTGGTACTGGCCCTCTTTTGTGTCCATCAAAGTTTACAGTCACCAGATTGGACAGATGGATTTGGTGGAGTAAAACCAATTCAGAGTCAAAACTAACTCTGTGCACCCTCAGATATCCACATTGTTGGGGCATTAAACAGCAGCTCAGTGGTAGACGGTGGGCCCAGGGCCGGTGCTACCGAAACAGGTCCAGTGACGTCTACTTACTGTACTTGGCAAGGGGGGGGAACGCCGACGGACCAAGTGCAACGTATCATGTTGGGAGCCAAGGAACACCCTTCCATATTAAATTAGGTGGCCACACCTGACAATGGAAACCAGCAAAGGAGGTCGAGGCTCACAACAGCCGAAGATGGACAAATACGCCTGCCTCAAGTAACAAGAGGGGGGATTCTTGGGCACAAGTATGGATCAGGACAACCGAGTGGGTCCGAAGGACCAGGAACCACCTACGTTGCAAGAAATAATGGCGGCGAGTAATGGAGTTCGCAGGACTGGAAGGGCGAACATACTTGGTCGCCATGGATATCTCCCTGCTCAGAGCAGACCTTCGCAAATGGACTCTAGAGTGCAGGAGGTTGAAGACTGCACTAAAGGCCTGGTGGCTGACACGTCTGAACTGAAGAAACACGTCTCAGATCTGCACTCTGTTACTTTCATTGCAACTTGAAGAGTACGAGGGGCGCTCCAGATGGAACAATGTTCACATCTTGGGAGTGCCAGAACGATCGGAAGGCTCATCCACAGACCTGTTTGTTGAAGATTTTATATTGAACCACCTACAACCCAAGCACCTCTCAAATTATTTCACTATTGAGCGTGCCCATCGCATACTGGGTGATAGACCCAAACCAGGGGCTCCACCCCAACCCATTCTTGCAAGGGTGTTTAACTTTTGCGACCAAGGCGTTCTTTTTCAAACCGCTCCAAATGCACCCCCTGTTAAATATGAGAATAGCACCATATCTTTTTTCCCGGATTTTACGGCTAAAGCAGAGACGCGCCTTCTTGAAGTCAAAAAAGCTCTTAGGACACAGGGGCTCAAATACGCCATGCTCTTCCCAGCGAAACTGCGTGTGGAGGCTGAGGTGAAAAACTGTTTTTTTGTCAATCCGGAGGAGGCCCAAGACTGGCTGGATGGCTGGTGACAAATTGGACCCAAAAGAAGTCAAGCAGCAACAACGGCAAGACTCCATCCAAGATGACGGGGACCAACAAGTCGAAGGAGTGTCCTGATTGACCCAGCAGCCTATAATGAGACATATCATGATTACCAAAGTGTGGGGGTGTGCTAATAATTGGACCACTTAGAAATGGGATAATTGTGCCCGAAGTAAAGGGATGAAAGGGGTGTCCGTTAAAGAAGGACGATAATCACGACCAAGATTCTATCCCATGTTCCACCCACCCCCACATTAACCAGTGGTGATCATATCGCAATAGAACCTGAGAGACTCCTGGTGCAGACTCTGTAGATGAGTATATTATCAGTATATGTGATGTCATACGTGCATAAGATGATGGAGCCGGTCAGGCCGCGCTCCCCTAAGAAAGGTTTTAAGGGTATGGGTATATAGGCGCTCTGCAAAGTAGGGGGTGGGCAGTTTGGAGTCCACGTTGCAGGGAGGGGGAGGGTTTGGGGTGGCCCCTTTGAGATTGTTATGGTACAGTTTATCGTTTACTATGTTTTCTTCTGCTATGTGTTGACAGTGCATGGGAAAAATGTGACTCACTAGTCAACAGCCCAACGTTACGACAAACTGGACAGCTGGCCGTCCTATCGTCATACACATTTGGAAAAGGAGGGAAGTGGGTTCCGTGGCTACAATCCTTGGAGGAATCCACAATACGGACCATACTATTCTTATGACCAGTAACTTGGGGGAGAGTTCGCGTTTGACCCGTATCAAACTTCTTTCCTCAAATGTTAATGGATTGGGGGATAGAATAAAGAGATTTTATTGCAATATGTAAGAGACCGGCCTCTGGAGTGGTGCTTCTACAGGAGATGCACATACAAGGAACTTCGTATTGTGCTTTGAATAGATGGGGGTATAAATTGGTGGCCCATGCAGGATACACGAGAGGGGTAGGGATCCTTCTCCGAAATTCTTTCCCCTTCAGGGTGCAAGCAGTGACACATGATACAATGGGTAAATATGTAACCCTAATGGTCACTTGGGAGGGCAGGTTACTCAATATCAATTCCCTTTATGTCCTGCCCTGATAACATTCCTCGGCCCTGGCCGATCTGGGATCACATCTGCTTAAATTTCCTGAGGGAGAGTTGTTGATTGGGGGAGACTGTAATGGGGCTCTGAACGGTGACTTGGGTAGATGCCCCCCGAGGCAGGGAGAGGTGGCTGGGAAGACATTATGGGAGTTCCTAAAGCCGTTGGGGCTCCTTGATATATGGAGAGTGTATAACCCTTCATCCCTTCAATATACTTTCCATTCGGGGGTGCATGGAAGTCTGTCTAGAATAGATTATATTTTTGGCAGAGCCGAACAGCTCGCTATGCTCAGAGGTGAAACATCTTCCTAGGTGTATTTCCGATCACTCACCGGTCACGATCACCTATGGGGATAACCCCTCGCCTAAGAGACACAAGATTATATTTGACCCCTGGTATTTGCGGATACCGGTTAAATGGGAGGGGCTCATTGAGGCCACTGAGCATTACTTTAATGAAAATGAGGGGTCGGTAGATCCAGCCTCCACACTTTGGGAGGCGTACAAAACAGTAATTAGAGGGCAGAGTGTATCTGAGATTGTTGGATACAAGAGAGAAAACCGTAAGCAGATACGAGAGATTGAGGAAGAGATCTCCCAATTGGAATGCGAGTGGGAAAGTCGTTCAGCCCCTGAAATAAAACCTATATTGCTCCTAAAACAAAAAGACTATAGAGATATTGCAGAAGAGGCAGCTAGGACCCACTTCCGGGCATCACAATGTAGGGTTTATGAAATTGGGGACAAGGCGAGCAAGCTATTGGCGTGGTTGGATAAACGGGAGCAGGCTTCCAGATGGGTATTTGAAATAGTGACTATCAATCGGAACATTTGTAAAGCACACTACTCACCCGTGAGGGTCTCAAGGCGCTGGGGGGAGGGGTGCTGCTACTGCCCGAATAGCCAGGTCTTGAGTAGCCTCCTGAAGGTTAGTAGGTCCTGGGTCTGCCGTAAGAGGATGGGGATGGTGTTCCATGTTTTGGCGGCGAGGTGGGAGAACGATCTGCCGCCGGTGGTCGCTCTTCGGATGCAGGGGAGGGTGGCGAGGGCGGCGGAGCGGAGCTGGCGGTTCGGGGTGTAGAAGGTGAATCGTCTGAGGTATGCCGGTCCGGTGTTGTGGAGTGCCTTGTGTGCGTGGGTGAGGAGCTTGAAGGTGATCCTCTTGTTGACGGGAAGCCAGTGCAGGTCTCTCAGGTGGGGTGTGATGTGGCTGTGGCGAGGGATGTCGAGGATGAAGCGTGCAGAGGCGTTCTGTATGTGTTGTAGTCTTTTCAGGAGTCTGGCCGAGGCTCCTGCGTAGAGGGCGTTTCCGTAGTCCAGCCTGCTGCTGACGAGGGCCTGGGTGACCGCTCTTCTTGTTTCGGTGGGGATTCACCTGTAGATCTTGCGGAGGGTGTTGAAGCAGGAGGATGAGACGGCATTGACTTGCTTGGTCATGGAGAGTGTTGAGTCGAGGATAAACCCCAGGTTGCATGCGTGGTCGGTGGGTGTCGATGCTGCTCCCAGTGCGGTCGGCCACCAGGAGTCATCCCAGGCCAAGTGGGTGGAGCAGAGGATGAGGACCTCCGTCTTGTCCGAGTTCAGCTTCAAGCGGCTGTTCTTCATCCACTCGGGGACGGCTTTCATTCCTTCGTGGAGGTTGGTTTTGGTGGTGAGGAGGTCCTTGGTGGGGGAGAGGATCAGCTGGGTGTCGTCGGCATAAGAGATGATGTTCAGGTTGTGCAGTTGGGCGATGTGGGCGAGCGGTGCCATGTAGACGTTGAACAATGTCGGGCTGGGGGATGATCCTTGGGGTACGCCGCTGATTATCTTGGTGGCTTCGGAATAGAAAGGGGGGAGGCGGACGCTCTGGGTTCTGCTAAAGACCAAAAGAGGGGATTCAAATCAGTGATAGGACTAGTATAGCTGAGGCCTTTGCTAAGCATCTAAAATTGATATGAGTCAGCTGGTACATCTAACTATGAAGAAGCACGGGAACTACGGCTACCCTTAAGCTCCCGGTGCTAGATGACTCTGATAGAGTTAGAGTTAGATCTTACAAAGGAGGAAGTGGTAAAGGTAATCTGAGCATTACAATTGGGGGTAAAGCAATGGGTCCGAGTGGTCTTCCACTATTTAAGACAAATGCATCTACTATTGCCCCCCACCTGATCGGCCTGGATGAGGGATGTGTATATAAGAGGATTCTCCCAGGGACGCAAAGTTTGGCCAACGTGGTATTGATTCATAAAAAGGGAAAACCTGCTGAGCAATGCGTCTGTTACCGGCCGATATCGTTGCTTAATCCGGAAGTGAAAATAAGCAAAACTATTGGCCACAATGCTGTCACTGTTCCACTCCACAAATTGATTCAGCCGGACCAGTCTGGTTTCATGCCCGGCAGGAACACTGCACTGAATTTGATGCGTCTCAATGTAGGGCTGGTACTATTGGGGAGTAGGAAGTCATCCTGTCTCTCGACGCCAAAATGGCATTTGACATTGAATGGCCCTATCTGTTTGCGACCCTCGAACGTTATGGTTTTGGACCTCGGTTCTTGGCATGGGTGCGCCTCCTCTATTCGGAAGCTCTGGCAAGAGTCACAGTAAATGGGCCCGGTCAGCTATTTTCACCCTGCAAAAGGAATATTTGCTATGGCCCTGGAACCTTGGCAATTTGGATTAGGGGTGATCCCCTTATACATTGTCTGAATCTCCCTCTACGCAGACAATATTTTACTCTATTTGGCCAAACCCTGCAGCTCTATTAATAGAATTCTACATATATTTGCCCTCTTCCGGAAATATTCTGGATATTTCATAAATTGGGTTACATCACTCATATACATACTCGCGGAAAAAGGTTTAGTTCCTCCCACAAATTTTGAAGCCAGAGTGGTCACTGACGGCTTTCGATACTTGGGGGTTTTTGTCACACCTGACCCGGTAGTGTTTTATGACCACAAATTGGCCCCTCCGCTCCATCGCCTACAAGACGATGTGAAGCATCACTATATAAAATGATGGCCCTGCCCAGATTCGTTTATGCTCTACAAAATACACTGTACCTTGTCTCAAATCAATACTTTCAGGCGGTGGACTCAGAGGTCCGGTCCCTTTTTTGGAATAACGGCCCTCCTCGCATCTCATTGCCAAAACTTAAGAAGAGCTAGTTTGATGGGGTATTTGCCCTTCCTGCGCTCAAAAGTTATTATTGGGCCTCTCAGCTGGTGGTCACAAGTCATTGGGTACACTGGCCGGTAACTGATCCCGCATATAGGATGGATAGATATAACATGACGCCAGGGTCAAATCAAAGGGCATTATATGGAGGAAAGACACATAGCCCAAGGTATATTCCAACGGCAACTACTGTCGCGCTCTGGCAGACGTCCAGGTCCGCATTGGGATGGAAAATTAAGATTACGCAGGCCACTCCCCTTCTGGAGATGGGTCAACTGGGACTTCTGGCAAAATGGTCTGGATTTGACAAATAGGATTTGATTGGGCTCTCAAGGGTTGGAGACGTCTGGGCGGGAGGTAAGGTAGTCCCCTTTAGTACCCTTCAAAGAGATTATGAGTTGAGTGTAGGGGAAACCTTTAGATACTTACAGGTCAGAAAAGCGTTGCACAGGGCTATTCCTAAGTATACAGACCTTCCAGTCGCTTCGCCATCAGAGGATAGACTCCTTGGTGACTATCTCAAAGATAAAGCAATCTCCTTGACTTACAGGAAGATATTAAATAATACCCCAGATGCATTGGAGAAAACCCGAGCCAAATGGGTGGAGGATGTGGGTGACTTAGATGATGATGAATGGCAGGAGGCACTGGCATCCCCTCGGGAGGTGGCTATTCGGTCTAGGTTCAAACTCATACACCTTAAACTTTTGCGTTGAGGATATTATACCAGTGTGAGGTTGGTCAAAATGGGTACATTGAACTCCCCTTTGTGCCCTAGGGGCTGTGACCAGGAAGGGACGTATCTACACCAGTGGTGGGACTGCCCGAGAGTACACTTATATTTGGGGAAGGTGACAACCAAAATGTGGGAGATTTGTGGGAAATCAATGGAAGTCATTCCCCGGCTATGTCTTCTTAACATTTGGGATGCCACTGATTTGACGGTGAAAGACAGAACGTGGGTCACCATTGGAAATGTGGTCACTAAACGTAATATTCGAGAACTTGGAAAGGAGCTACGGCGCCCAAATTCCGCGATTGGGTGACTGATATGGATTGGTGCGAGAGGGCCCACAAAAATGTACAAAGATCAGGGGGGCCTGGAACAAATACAGAGGGATGTTGTGTGCATCATTGGAACCGTCCCCACCATACTGGACTGACTGCTACTTGATGCTGTGTGGTCATAGATATAATTGTAGAAGCTGGACGATGCGGAATATGTTGGTCTGTAAGCACGAGAAGATTGTACATAAGCCATGCACTGTATTATTTTATTATTCAATGCTAATTATTTGTTTTTCTTCATTGATAAAAAGATTTTTTTTTTTAAAGAATTAAAAGGGTAGAGAGCGAAATGCCTCCCGTCCAAACTGCATACAAATACTATAGATCCAATTGTGTGGGGATGGGTTGTTGTCGATTTTGCTAGTGAGGTCATTGAAAGCCCAGGAGACGCTTTATTAGGAAAGAAGCCTTTGTATCATGATGTTAAACGTGTGGCAGCAGGTGGTGTGTGGAACACCTGCCGACAGGGCCTAGTTGAGAAATGCAAGATAAACTGGCAAAATTATAGGCCACAGACGTTCTTCCATGCCAGGTTGTAAGCAGTGGATCAGGAGTCATCAGGGCCTGGTTATTCTCCTGAGACCCAGTGAAGTATCTCGGTAATGAAAATTTTACAAGTCATCAGAGGTTGGGGGATGGGGGGAGGGGGGAACATCTGTCCGAGCTAGGGATTTCGAGAAGGAGGTTAGGAATGCTGAGGAGTCATCATCGCTCGTAGGCGCAGTTTTGTTTGGGGTGCATGGGGAGCCATAGGTGCGAAGGGACGCTGCTGTCTCCAAGACCGAACAACTGTCTTCATCAATTTTGGCATTCCAATGGTACTGAGCTGCCAGTTGTGGCAGCAGCAGGTTTCTGGATGGATCCACTTCAGCGGCAGCACCATTTAGAGCTTGTACGGCTCTCAGTCTGACGATCTGTCAGCAAAGCCGTGGCATATTTACTAGGGGCTATCGCCACCAGAATGTCACTTTCAGCAATGTTCTCGTGGCGATATGCCCTTCTCCATATTTACAAAGCGCTGTTAAGCCGCTTTTTATGGCTTAACGTTGCCTTGTAAATAAGGCCTCTTTACTCCAGTATTGGAACTTTCATAGATTCACATGCTTGAATTATTCCCCGTCGTCGAGATGGGAGCCCTTGGTATTATTAAAAGAAATGTCCTATTAGACATAGAACATAAGCCCCTAGGCCTTACATTTTTTGTAACATATTGATGATCAACACAAGGACTGCCTTTACTGCCTGTATCCTGAACACAAACCAAAGGATTGCAAGGTTTGTTGGACTTTCTCTAATAAGACTCTGAAGGTCGTGAAGGAAGGCTTCTTCTGTGGCTTCAGAGGCTTAAAAACAGGGACACGGTGGTCTCTGCTGAGGAGAGTGATTCTTCTTCTAAACGGAGCATTACCTGTTGACGATGTGGTCGTTGACGAAGAAATCGACGCAGAAGACAGTGACTGTAGACTGTAGACACTGCTGATGTGACCAAAATCACCTCAGGCGAGGATTTTCTCGTCGACAGAGGTGTTGTCGACGAGCTGCTCATCGGCGGAGCTGAAGTAGGCTTCTTGAAGGTATGTTTTAACTTCATAGGTGGAGTTGAAGGTTCTGGAGCTGGCTTTTTAAAAGACAAAATGTCCTTTTCTTTGTGAAAAACATTGCTAACAGACCCGAACTGCTTTTGACAAGAATCAGATGTCTGTCTTTACACTTTCTTAGAAGACTGTGATGATGAACCAGCAGGATCATGTAAAGGTCTGTTTTTTGAGGCGTTTTAGAGGAAGATTTAGAAGAAGAATCACTCTCCTCATCAGAGACCACAACGAAAGTATCATTGGTGTTACCGCCGAAGAAGTTCCTTGTCTCCGACGGTTCGTCGTCGTCAAACAATTCCGTCGACGGACCAAGAGAAGCAGCCCTCGTCAAAAAGGCTATTCCATCGACTAACCAAGACTTGGCCGTGAAGCTGCAATTGTTGACTGGCTCGCCGACGAGGAAAGAATTATTTAAAATTGCAAAAATTCAATTGACACCAGCTTTAACCTCACCTAGTCAGGTGCAGTCTCTTTTACCATCACAGTTTTTGGAAGAAGATGATGAGGAAGAGGAATCTGAGGATGACAGCTTTTTGGGGCAGCTTTAAGCCCATCAGACCTTAATGTCAAATACCAGGAGGATTCTGATGATGATGATGATGATGATGATGATTATGGTCCTCAATATTACCATTCACAACATCAACAATAGCAACAGCAGGAGGTGATTTACCTCCCTTCAAATCTGATGACGGAGCTACAATTTATGCTGGCAAACTATAAGAGGAGATTTCCCTATGGAGCAGAGTCTCCAACAGGCTCCCCCTCCCCTTGCACAGGTTCACTCCCCTCTTCTCCAGCAGGGGTCTCCAATTGTTCAGCCTCCTTCTCAAGTTGCGCCTGTGCAATAGTTGTCGTCCTCTGACAAGGAAATAGAGAGAGAAGAAGAGGAGAATCATCAGGATGAATGGGATTCTTACATCATTTCCACTCGGGCATCTCCATCTCTCCCACAAGCAGATTCACCTCCACAAGATATTGGAGGTTTACATAATCTTCTGAAGAGAGCGGCAAAGCGTTTTGATTAACAAATGCCTGTACGTCAGCAGGATTGTTTCCTGTACGATTTTAAAGAACCTTACAGAAAATTGGTACAGTTCCTGCCTATTATTGAATATATTTGGAAAGAAGGTCTGAGAATCGTGCAAAATCCAGCTACTGTTCCACCTGGGTTGCCAAGGCTGAACAAAAAATATAAAGTTCCGGATGACGCTCCTGCTTGCTTAATAGGTCATCCAAAACCAGTTTCGGTGATCTTGCAAGCAGTGCAGCGACAATCTAAGAATCCTTCAACTCCTCCTACTCCTCCTGATTAAGAAGGCAGAAGGCTTGACAACATCGGGAAGCGTTTTTCGATTATGTCAGCCTTGACGATACGAGCTGCAAATTCTCAGGCTTTACTGGGCAGTTATAATAGGCAAATGTGATTGGATTTGGCACCATCCCTGGACAGACTTCCACCAGAGGACAAGGAGGAAGCTAAGAAAATTCTCCTTGAGGGCGAGCGGACCGCCTATGAAGTAATAGACTGCGCTATGGATGTAGCGTCCACTGGTTTCTGGCAGCTAGTGGGAGCAGCCGTCTTGAGGCGTCAAAGTTGGCTGAAAGCCACTTCATTCAGGCCTGAGGTGCAGACAAAGATTCTTGATCTACCTTATAATGGAGAAGAATTATTTGGCAGCCACGTTGATGAAGCTTTACAAGCTATTAAAAAGACATGGATATGGCTAAGTCTTTAGGTACTTTACAGTACAGAAAAATGCCTTTTCGTGGCTCCTGAGGAAGAGGCTACCAGTCTTACAGGGGAGGCTACCAACAATCTCGCTACCCAGCCTATTCTTCCACCGCTCAACAATACAGGCCCCAGTTTACCCACCGCCAACCACCAGCGGCGGCTTACAACAAGTCTTCCTTTAGAGGAAAATCAGGACACCAAGGTAAGGAGACCGGTCACCGCCAATCACTTCTCCCAGCTGTTGGCCTCTATCCCGCATATTCCATCCTCAGTGGGCAGCAAAATATCCCATTATTTTCAGCAGTTGCAGGACAAAACATCGAACCCATGGGTCCTAAACCTAATCCAATTCGGCCACTCTTTGGAATTTATAAATGTCCCTCCATCTGCCCCTTTTTCAAAAACACCTGCATCGCCTAAAGATGGAAGTTACCAACATGTTGCAGAAAGGAGCAATAGAACGAGTTCCCCTCAAACAAAGAGGAAAAAGTTTCTACTCCCGTTTCTTCTTGATCCGAAAGAAGTTAAAGAAGTGGAGACCTTCGATTTAAGGAAGTTATACAAATTCCTCAAAAAACAATGGTTCTGCATTATCTCTATTCAGGATGTGCTACACCACCTCAACAAACTATTACATGGCGTCTCTGGACCTCCAGGACGCATAATTTCATATACCCATTCGCCAAAAGCACAAGACATTTCTAAGATTCACGGTGGCCGACAGTCATTACCAATTCCACGTCCTACCTTTCGGACTAAAATCTGTTCCTCGCATATTCACAAAGTGTCTAGCGCCAGTCGCAGCATATCTAAGGCAACAACACCATCAAATGTTCCCCTACCTAGATGACTGGCTTCTAAAAGCCCCCACTTACGAAGCAGCAAAAACATCCACCAAAGCCTGTCTACAACTATTCAGGAAATTAGGCCTCACTTTAAAAATTATTTTTATTAGAAACATTGGGCATCACAAAATCCCATGGCCTATACAAAGGTTAGCCTCCATCTGCACTATTATTATTTGACATTGTTAATGAAATAATTATACATGACTTCAGGAACATCTACAGCGACAGTAAGTACAATACAACAACGCTGACACCTTCCACCCTCCACCCCTAATCGGATATTTGAACAGCCTCCAGTCTTGGTGGTTCACATATATACCCCCTGAATTTATTCCTGTTTCCTCAGACTATTTCCCATTTTTGAGGACATCCCCGATGCACATATACCGTCCTCTCCACCACCATAGCTTCATCCATGTCCTTGCACCATTCCTGCAGCGTAGGAGACTCGCCCGATCCCCACCTCCTCGCAATATTCATTTTAAGGACTCACTTTAAATGTAGATAAATCAATTCTGTCGACTGGTTTTTCTAGGCGCTATCCTGGACACCACGGAGAACAAGGCGTACCCCACTCTGGCAAGACAACAAAAGATAATATCCTTGGCAAATCAGGTCCAAAAGATAAGGTTTCTTTCCATATGCCTTTTCAAATCCCTCCCAGGGATGATGTCAATGGGTGCAGATAGAGGGCACATTCAACGATCTGATCCAAATCACTCCTCCCAGGATAGTGGCTTTGGACTGGTGGATGCAACCTCGCCAACTATCACAGGGTCTGCCGTTCCTGTCTCAGGCTGCTCCTCTCGTGATCACAACGGATGCATCTCTAGAAGGCTGTGGAGCCTTCCTTCAAGACTTGCAGGTCAGCGAAAATCTTCATATCAATCTTCTTGAGTTGAGAGCAGTTTTTCTGGCGCTCCAAGCGTTCCTGCCAAGAATACAAAACACATTGGTGCTTGTCAGAACCAACAACACCACGACAATGCCACTACCTGAACAAACTGGGAGGAACAAGATCTCTCCTGCTCTCTTAAAAAGCCCAGCTTATCTGGCGCTGGGCGATGCATCACAAGGTACATATGTCCGAGGAAAACAGAATGTCATAGCAGATATCTTGAGCAGACTGAAGACAACCTGCCACGAGTGGTAATTGGACCAATGCACTCTCGACAACATCTTCTCCCGTTGGGGCAAGCGGAGCATAGATCTGTTCGCATCTCCAGACAACGCGAAAAGCTGGTACTTCGCAAGTTGGCATCCCCATCAGGGCTCATGGCGGAATGTCTTTTCCATAGCTTGGTCCGGCATATTTGCCTACACCTTTCCCCCCATTCCTCTCCTTCCTCTAGTACTAAAAACATTAAAGACGGAACCCTGCAAGATCATTCTAATAGCACCAGTCTGGCCTTGCCAGCACTGGTACACAGAACTTCACCTATTTTCAATCAAGCCTCTGATCCATCTCAGACCATTCCTGTCCCTTCTGAAGATGAACCAAGGACAAGTATGCAATCCGAACCCCAGTTCCCTGAAATTGTCAGCCTCACTCCTGAGTTCCAGGAATTTCAACACTTAAAGATCCCACAGGAGTGTAGACAGGTGCTGGCTAAAGCAAAAGCAGACCGCACTAACAGAACTTACTCGCTTAAATGGAAAAGATTCTGCATGTGGTGTGCATCTTCTAAAGTCAATCCTCTCTACTCACCTCCAGAGGAGGTTCTACCTTATCTACGTCTCCTGGCTTGCTCTGGCTTAGCTCAAGCATCAATTAAAGTACATTTAGCTGCCATCTCAAATTTCTGCAGATAAGCTAATGTTCCATCTCTATGGTCCTGCAGGCTGGTCAAACAGTTTCTTAAAGGTCTGTTCAGAATGTTCCCTCCAGTAAGGGCACCTCCGCCTACGTGGCAGCTGAATACAGTGCTAAACCAATTAATGAAACATCCGTTCGAACCTATTCACAAGACAGACATGAAGTTCCTATCCTGGAAAGTGGCTCTCCTCCTAGCACTCACTTTAGCGAGAAGAGTTGGTGAACTCCAGGCTTTTAATACTCAAGAACCTTTCTTACAATTTAAAAATGATAGTTATTCTACGAACAAACCCTAAGTTCATCCCCAAGGTTCCTTCGGACTTCCACCTTAATGAGCCAATTGTTTTGAATTCATTCTTTCCAAACCCACAGACTGCAGCAGAGCGTGCTCTGTAATCTCTAGATGTTAAACGATGGCTAACATTTTACATGAACAGGACAAAATCATTTCGCTAGTCAAATCAACTTCTTATAGCGTACAGTGTACCTAGAAAAGGCTTCCCTATCACTAAACGGAGCATTTCCAGATGGATATTGAGTGCCATTGTGTTCTGTCATCAGCAAGTGGGCCACCCTCTGACGTCAAGGGTTTGTGTCCCACTCTATTAGAGCAATAGCAACATCTACAGAGCTGTTTGCAGGTGTGTCCCCGCCTGATATTTGTAGAGCAGCAGCTTGGAGGATGCTGCACACATTCACCAGGCACTACTGCTTGGACGCTGAGAATAAGCGAGTTGCGGCAGTGGGACAAGCAGTTCTCAGACATCTTTTTCAATAAGGTGAGCCTTCTTTTTTTTTTGGTTCCTTCCCACCATCCTGTACTGTCTCACATTTTCGATGACTTATGATATATATATATATATATATATATATATATATATATATATACATACATACACACACTTGGAATGATTTTACTTATGTATTTATATGAGGATATTAATGTTTGCAGGCAATACTATTTTGTGTGCCTGTCTGCAGTTACTATATGATACCAAAATGTGTTACTCACTGCTCGCTACTCTGATTCAAGCATGTGAATCTATGAAAGTTCCAATACGGGTGTAAGAAACATGTTACTTACCTGTAACTGTAGTTCTCCAGTATTGGAATCTTTCATAGATTCACATGCAACCGGCCCGCCTCCCCTGGAGAAGGCTCACTTAGATATCTCAGTTTTTTCTAAATGTACGCACTTGTGCTTGGAAAATCTCAGGGAATGGAGTTTTTCTCAGGAAGGTTCTACAGGGTGGTGTCTACTGATTGGCTAGTTCTAAGTTTGGTCCTATTTTGTTAAAGGACAGAGATATGTACAAAACGTTTAAGGCCTAGGGCCAATACCGGGGGCTCCCATCTCGACGACTGGGAATGATTCAAGCATGTGAATCTATGAAAGATTCCAATACTGGAGAACTACAGTTACAGGTAAGTAACTTGTTTCTTACACACATCACGTAGCGTGAAAGGGGCGTGCAATGGGTGTTTCTGTGGGCGTTTCTCTGCACCGCCCATTGCTTTTGACACTGCCCCAGATTTGAAAGAAGGTGTAAATCGGAGGTAGCGTCAAACTTAACGCCATGCAAGAGCAGGCATTAGAATGGCAACATTATTTCGCTTCGTTTTTGCTTTTTCTGTGTGTGCTGCAGAATGCAGCACACATAGTCCCACCCTTATGTCTTCCTCGCGAGTCCATGTACCCAATACAGCAAGTGGGAACCCTGGCTAAGGGTCCCAGGGAGCACCTCAGTCTTTGGTGTCTTTAGGAGTTAGTCAATATCTAAAGTGAGGCAGCCCAGAAGGTAGCTGAGTCAGCCCCAACAAGTGTGCCTCCTCATCCCACGGTTTCACTCACCCAATGTGGTCACTTGCGCTGGGCTCCTTGCGGAGGGCATCAGTCAAGGCCCCATGGGCATGGAAGCCCAAGTGCTGGCAGGTCTAAGAAGGCGCCAGGCCAGCCACACCCTTCTGCTCTGGTGCAGGCTATATCCAGCAGGTCCAAGTGCGTAGGCTGCGGCCCATTCCAGCTCTGCCTGAGGCCACAAGCATGGCTGTGCAACAGCTCCCTTACAAGACCCAGAGAATCACTCACACACCCACTCACACAGCCACTCACAGATCCACAAAACCACTCACACGCCCACTCAGACCTGCAAGACCACTCACACACCCTCATAGCGAGTCACAATCACACTCACACACCCATACAACCACTCACACACTTATACAGCCACTCTCACACCCACTCAGAGACCCAGATAACCACTCGTACATCCATACTGCTACTCCCACACCCACTCAGGGATCCACACAGCCACGCACACACCTACTCACAGACCAACACAGCCAGTCACACACACAGTGACACACCCACCACAAACTCACACAACCACTTACACACCCACACAATCGCTCACACACACCTAGCTTACAGGGACATTACAGTTAGGAAATAGCACTAAAAACCATTAAATTCAATGAAAAAAACAAAGGTTACAGAGATATTATAGTTCAGAAATGGCATTAAAAAACGTTAGAAATTCACAAAAAAAACAGGTTACAGGGATGTTATAGTTAGGGTCAGATTTTACACAAACAAAACCATAGAAATTCAGCAGTATAAATGATCCCAAGTAACTATAACTTGTGTCCTAAGGTAACTATATCTCGCACCCTTGCCATTCACTGCTAATCACCTCACATATTACATTGCTCATGGCATCTTTTATGCCATCATTGATAATATTACTGCAATATTTACAGTTATATTTGTAATACCTTATGGGTCTAGCTCTTAAGAAGGGTTCCACCACTTTCAAGCCATCTGCATGCCTTACACTTGTATATAAGTTGATACATAAATGTCCTCATGTACATATCGGTTTCCCAACTCACATCAAAGATCTTTCTGAGAAGATCAGAAGTATGCCTTATGTAGTATGATAATCTCGCAACAAAAGGTCTCAGAAAATAATCAATGTATCTAGAAACATTTTCAAACACGTTCCCTTTTACAGCAATAATAGAATTCCCAGGTGGGTTCCCGGCATCTTTATGTATCTCCGGTATAAGGCAGAAGACGGGGAATCTACAGTGTTTATTCCTTAAAAATCTATGTTCTTCACAATTTATTAAGATCATGGAAAAAGTCTTTCTCGACCTGTAACTGTACTTCGTTATTAATTTTCTTACAAAACTCTACATCACTAAGCTGTCTGTCTGCTCCTTTCATGTACATCTCTTTGGGCCGCAAGATGACATTGCCCCCTTTATCTGAGAATCTTATGACAATATTGGTGTTCTTTCTTAATGTAATAACTTGTTTGTACTCAGTAACTCTCTTTCCTCAATATAACCTCTTGTTGTTACTCTTATACTGCATGCCACTTAATTCTTTATCATCATGTCGAAGATGTCTATATTATCATGTGCTGTTTTAGATATACTCCTTGACTTAGTTTTAAACATGGCACCTTTATGAGAGCCATTAATTCAAAAGCCAACATTTCACTCACATTCATGTAATGTTCTGCATTTTCATGCTCCAATTCCAGCATTTATATCATTAAATCCACATCTGAGACCAACAAATTGCTCTCAATCATTTCAATCAGTTGAGTCAAGTCAAGGTTTCATATGTTTGTTTTTATCAATATATATCTTCATGAATTTTAATGTTCTTATAAACTTCTACAGATCAATGTGTGTGTGTGTGTGTGTGTTAAAGCATGATTCTGGACAATAAGACAGACCCATTGCTAGTATTTGTGTTTCTGCAGTCAATAGCATTTCTTGTGTTAAGTTTATAAATGTCCTTTCTTCTGCAATGATTTTTTGCTGTTCCTAGTTATTCTCACATTCTGTCCTTCTTGTTTTTCTCCACCCTTGATTGCTCCCTCCTCCTTTTTGTTTTTGTTTTGTTTGTCCCTTCCTTGATAGACTACTTTGGGGTGCTGTCTTTAATCCCATTTACAAATGGATTTCCCACATCCAGTGTTATTTTATATGAACATGTTTATGATATAGTGCTCTTGATCCATGCACACAGTGGGAGATTATTCAAATGTTTATGACTTCAATAAAGATTCCTATTATGCAGAGATGAGACTAAAGGTAAGTAGCCTTTCCTTCCGTCTGAGGGGGATATAGAGAAAAAATACTGTTTATCAAGTTAAGAGACTAACCAGTTTGTACGGATATAATCAGTGTTTCACAAGTCACACCTAAGTAATCACTTCAAAATGGACATGTGTAAGTAATGTGAAGTGAGCATGCACAGGCAAAATCCCAAAACAGTGTTAATATAAAATGTTAACATCTTATTCAGTCTAACCCAGGCGTAAGTTGTATCACGTCCTCTTCATAAATTGAAAAAGAAAGAGCCCTGGTGCCCGAAGCTCTGCTCAGAAACCCTTAACCAGTGCAATTAAGCATCGGCATTCCAAATACCAAGGCTGGAGGCCTTAAATCCATCTCATGCCTCTTTAATCCATTTACAGACACTTCCTGCCACTTTAGCTCACTGAAGGCTCCTTCTTTCTCACTTTGTGACAGTTTTGCTGTCTTTCTCTTCATTCGGCGTTTCGATCTGTGTGCTTTTCTTTCTCTTGCGGTCAGTAGATATCTGGTGCGGACAAAACTGCTGGTCCTCAGAAATAGGAGCCAGTGTTCCCCACTGGCTCAAATTAAGCACTGGTTGAAACAGAAAAAATAGCAACTTCTTCGTACGAGACATGTCCATATGAAAATGCATTGTCAATAACTGTAAAAGAGTAGGGCCCAGTTGTACGAAGCCATTTAGCATTTGGCGATTCGGCCCGTTAAGAAATGCTAAATGGCCCTTTCAGATGTACAAAGGTCCACAACCGGCAATTTGCGATTTCTACCCTTTAGAAATTGTAAATTGTGACCGCAATTTAGGATTTGCAAATAGGGATTACCGATTTGCAATTCCTAAAGCACATGTACGTAGGATTTCCTAATTGCATATCTGGCATTTAGCCAGTGCTATTACTATCACCTTGAAGTCGATGGTAACATGTGCAAAATTAAAAAGTGCATTTAAAAATACATGTTTTCATGTGACATGAAGCGCACATATGCTCCTAGGGCATATGTGCACTTACATGTGCACTAGGAAATTGGGGGTGCTTCCAGGGGGGGCTAAAACCCAGAGGCACCATTGGCTTTGCATTTCCTAAATTGCAAATTAGGAAATGCAAACCATTTCCTATTTTGCCCATAGACTGGAATGCAATGGCATTTACTATTTGTGATTGCAAATTTAGTATTTCTTAAATAGCGATTTCTATGGAGTCGCTATATAAAAATGCAAATGTGGAGCTTTGTACATCAGGGCCTAGGTACCAAAACCCATTGAGTTCTTCAGCTTATTCCTTGGGAACCTGGCTTGACCATGAAATATAAGAAACCACGACGTATCATATGAACTGATTTGTACACTAATAAGCTAATCCTGTTAATATGATGCTGTCAGGAACATGAAAAATACGGCTTTGGTGTACCAGCAGGTTGACTTGTGCACTATGAGATCAAACTATTAATGTATTTTTTTATAGCCGGCCTTACTATCAAAGAATTTTACAATGCATCAGGCAGCCTATAATTTTTATGTAACCTTGAGACAGACTAAATGCTGTTTCCCTTTTTTAAGGGTGCTATAACAGAATGGAAAGCCCTCTCTTTGTATGACAAATGGTGTATGAATATGATTAGTCGTGTCAGTATATATTGTGTCTTATCTTTTTATTTTATATATATATTAGACAGTATTGTTTCTTTTAAATTGTAGATATACTGGTTTTTACTATGTTTTTAATTTTAGATTTTATCAATGATATTAGAAATCTTGATAAATGTATTTTACTATGTATGCTTTTAATCAAATAAAGCTGATTTTGACTTTGACTATTAATGTGATGTTTATCGTGTGCATGCAGCCTATAGAAAAGGCAGCATAATGTAGGTCACGGAAACAGAACAAAATATAGCCCTTTTACAGCTGCTTGTTACAGACGTGTTAAAATACTCCTTATGCATGTCTTAGATTCGTGAAAGCCACAGTTCCAAGAGGACAAGTCTGCAATTATAAAGCTAGTGTTGAGACAGAAACGTCCTCTGCATGGTAAAGGACGTGTACCCCTACCTTGAGTGCCCAGCTATTCTGTTGTCTGGATCCCTAATGCTTATATCTGTTGTCATAGGCAAACGCAGGTCATGGATTTTGTTCTTGTTTGGACCGGGAGGGACCCCAGAGCACTACCCTCGTAGTGGTGGAAGGCTGCTGCCTTCAATAGGAGTTAGGCAGCACGATCAAGGTGGTTGCAGCATACCGTGTAGTGATCAGTAGAAGTGAACAAGTCCTTTTACCCTGTGTCACTGAAGTGAGGCCTACAGGCTCACTCACCCTTTTAAAGCTCTGGTGCTCCATACATAACTCACCCTTGCCCTACTTCAGTTAGATGTAAAGTGCTGCGCAGCACAGGAGTGGTAGATCTGCGCTGAATGTATGTGTACTTGGAAAGGGTACAGTACAAGGATAGAGCAGTACTGTGCAGTACCTGCATGGTGAGTGCACGTACTGAGTTCACGTATAGCTATGAGAAATACATTCCACGAGAGATGTAGTGCTGTGCAGTGCATGAACAGTAGAAGCTTGTCCTGGGTGTGTGTGTGCTTGCGAAAAGTACAATTCATGAAAGGTTAAGTGTTGGGCAATGTGTGCATGATGAATGTGTGTACTGGCAGTGTCTGTGTTTGCAAGTATCACACCATGGCACAACACAGAAAGGTTACAGTTCTCAACAGTGCACAGAATGAATGCGTGTGGTGAACATATGTGTCTGTGAGGACACAAAGCATGAAGGTAATTGCACTGAAAGTGTATGTGCTGTGTCCATACACTTAGGGCAAGTGTGCCTGCAATGGTACATTGCATGGAGAACCCTGGGTTCCATTTGGGAAGCCCAGGCCTGCAGTGAAGACATGAGGAGTAAAGGAATACCCACAGACAGATTTGTGTATTGATACATTCTTGTGAACTGGGTGGGACACACTGGAGAAGGGAGAGAGAAAGAGAGACTCCCTCTGTACACTTCGAAAGGTGCTCTTTGATTCAGTGATATATCACAGGGAAAGGGCCTGGACGCATCTCAGGAACAAGATGGGGCTGATAACGGAATCATAAAGAGTAGGGCTGGGAGCCTGGGACTAACCTTTTGACGCACACATCACTGTGACTGACATCCAGGTGTGAACTTTAGTCACTCCCATGGCCTGTGTTGTGGGACTATAAGAATTGGAGCCAGACAGCCTTTCAAGAGTAAGAAGAAAGAAAAAAGTGTACACTTTAAAGGAAACAGAACCCCAGCAACAAATTTAAAAAACCCAATACCCTAAATCACATTTGGTGTCTGGAAATAAACTATTATAAGGCAGGTTGAGACCCCAACATTTTTCATCTGCCAAGTATCCGGACAGGCTGTGAGAGGAGAGAAAACTCTTCAAGACTTCTGTCTGTGACCAGGACTGGGGGCCAGGGCTTGCTTGTCTCTCTGCTAGGTGAGGGATGGGCCAGTGTGGAAATAAGTGATTGTTGCCAACAAAGCGCCAAGACTTTTGTGGACCTTATTGGTGACTCGGTATGCCAGGAGGGGTTGCTATGTCATAAGTGCCTGCACAGGAAAGGTCGATGCCTTACCAGCGATTACCACACCAAACCTGTATACCAGGAAGGGCTACCAGTACCTAGTATTACTAAGTGCCTGAAAAAACTGAAGTTGGGACCTGCAGGTCTGAATTAAGCACTGAGACGTGCCCCCTCACCTGCCCTGCCCTGTGGACTCCAGAGGACGTCTAAAGGACTTTCCTCTGTCGCTGGAACTCAGTTGGGAGCACGAAGATCAACCTGCTAACCTTTGTTGGAAAAGGCTGAAGTTACTGCACCAACAGAAGCCTGAAGCACCTCCGATCCCTGTTGTGACTGGCCGCACTGCTCAGAAGAGATCCCGAGCCTGCCGGGTGCTGCTGCCTTCCCACTTACAGACTGACTCAACCAAGCAGGACTTAAGCATTGCAGGTCCTGCGGTCGGGACACACTCTGAACACTTCCATGCTGCTTGAGTGGGTAAGACCTGATACAGGCCTATCGAGCCCGGGGGACTCACTGCTAAAGGTACGGTGGCACCATAGACACAAATGATTATTTCTCAAGAGTCAGAGCATACTCTTGAAAAAGGCCTACTAGTGAGCATTCCCTGGATGTGGCCACCATTGAATGGGAAATAACCCCGACTACATTGGAAGGAAGAGGGTGGGACAGGGATTTGCCAGTTGAACATTAGAGCCCTGACCTCCTGGGGATTGTGTTATTGCTTACGAATGTCATAGTACTTCTTTGAATGCATAGTTAGAAATAAAATACTTTTTAATATAAAAACAATTATTTGACTGGACATTGATTTACTGACCTTTGAGGTTTGAATTGTGTTCACTAACCTGTATCTACCTTTCCCCCCCCCCCCCCCCGCCCCCCAGAAAGCCTTTGACTGCTCGTCCACAGCTACAATTGGGAGTAGAGTGTAAGAGGAGTAATTGGCCCTGTTCCTCAGGATCCATAGAAGGTCGGGCCCCGGGATATCAGTAGTAAAAGGCCTCAACCACCACTGTTGAGCCCAGTTGCCATTGCGTGCCCCATGGTCCTCTGAAAAGTGTTCTGACAGCTAGATACTATTGAAGTAGAGTACCAGAGGTGAACCCATATGGGTAAAGCACCCTCTTGTGCAGAACAGTTACGTAAGAGCAGTGTCAAAATAGTTGTCACTAACAAAGTATCGTGCATGAATTCTGACAAAAAATATCTTACTATGCCCTTCTTCAATGTTGGGAAATGGAGTCACACGTGATAATTGTAAATAATTTTAAATATATAGCTGCGTAGAAATGTTTAAGGGATGTGAGAATCCCGGAGTAAACTCATGTAGGAGGAGGTATATAGAACAGAGCTATATCTTTAAGATGTATGCGTGCGAACATCTTGATTGTTGATATGTATTCTTTTGTGAGACCACCTGCAAAGTTAGCTTACATGCCAATATTTGTAATTGGAAAAGAGGAAGGTTGTCAACAATAAATTGGGGGATTTAATTTCCTGCATTGACTTGCATTGAAATGGGGGTAATTTCAGGTGGAAGAAAGATATAATAAAGCCTGAGGGTCCTACCCAAATCTGGTGTGTTGGCATGTATGCAAGTGTTCTCCTCTAGTGTCACACTGTGCCACGTTAAGCTAGCAGTCTCAACCTTAGAGAAGGCTCTGTTTGAATAATACAACTTTGCTTGTCCTCGACATGTATTATAATTGAATTTATAACGATTGGGCTTTATAAAAAAAATTCCAAAATGATAATTGTGCTAATGTATTTTGCCTTCATTTATCTCTTGTCCTCAGCACCTGTCCTTACAGCCGGCCACCTTTTGGCTATGGAGATTTTGCAAACCCAGTGCCAGAATGTCTGGGCTTCTATGAAGATCGCTACCAGAAACATGAAGCCATGTTTTCAGCCTTGAACCGTGATTATTCTTTCCGAGAGTATGGTGATGAGCGGCCTCAAAGCGAGGACTCTCGGAGCTGTGAGAGTCTGGAAGGAATGTCCTACTACAACAGCCACAGTGGGGAGGACTACCTTAACTCTATGCCCCAGCTAGACATTGTGGCTCTGGAGAATGTCTTCTCAGCCCCCACCTCTGCACCATCTCGCATCCAGCAGGTCAATGTGACTGACAGCGAGGAAGAGGAGGAAGGCAAAGTTCTCAGGGACTTATAGGTCTCCTATAGAGATACATAAACTCACATTTCTGAGAACGTAGATAAAATAAACCTGGATGTAATTTCTATTTCAGTCAGTTTTGTTTCACAGAATTCAGAAGTGCCTGGAATCAAAGATCCAAAGATTATTTCAGGAATTATTGTAGTGCAGAGTTCACGGAAGCATCACTTTGTAGACTCATTTTTTTGAGTTTAGTGAAGTATCTTGTTCAGTTTCTGATCCCCCTCTGGGCCTCTGATCAAAGCTTATAGCCCCGAGTTTCCCGATTCGGACCTCTATTTATTTACAGAGAAACCTGGGATCACATGCAGTGAATCACAACTGCTCATTACGTATTTATATATTTATTTTTTTACTATTTATAACAGTGCAATGTATTTATTTATGGTTTTATTTGTATGGGTGTGTATATGACATTAACTCTGCTGGGGGCGGGGGGGGGATCAGCCTCTCTGCTGAGCTTTCACTGATTTTTTTTTTTTTTAATTGCTAGAATGTAGGTAAGGCAATTCATTTGGGATCATTGAATCCTGCATTTGTTCCCTTTTTCCTTTGCTTTGGTGGAATAGTTCCAGCCTCAGTGTTTCATTGTAATAAAGTTCATCAAATATGATATTTTTCCATTTAGATTATTGTGTTGCCAATTTTTACCTTCCTATCGGCGATGTAACCAGGCAGTTTGCTTTGTTTTGACAAGATTTCTTTTCACTTTATGCCTAAGAAATTGGGGAAAAGTAAGCCCTAATGTACTTAAAGCCACCTTTGAGGCAAACATATTAGGAACAATTTAACAGATGTACTATTTAGAAGAAGAACTATCACAGTTTACATAGAGTCAGACTAGTTAGCCTTCTGTGATTAGAGCGATCTCTTGGTTTCCACACATCTTGGGGCTCAAACATTAGACAACAAAACTAACCAAGAGGCTACACCAGTCTTTGATGGTCAGGCATTGGAAAACAGAAGTATGCCACAGGCTGCTCAGTTATTAATGGCTCAAGTGTTGCACATCTTAATTATTTCACAGGTTACATAAATCTAACATGCTGAAAACGCACAGTAGAGGTGTCCCCCGAGTTACGTGAAATGATACAGAGTAACACCATATGCTCCAAACCTCTCAAATATTACACTGTCTATAAAAACCCAAAGCAGAGTAGATTGTGACGTGAAATGTAATAAATGTAAAGAATGTATTCTTTCTCCTCCAAATTAAAGGTTTCTGCTGAACAAATATCAGACTACTAGGAGTAAAACAGAGTAATTGCTGCAGTCCAACCTTGTTGCAGTCCAACTTTGTGTAAGCCACATTTGAGAATATTCAAACATCTGTATTTTGGATATGTTAGCAGGTGTAATAGTTGGAATAAGGCATGCATCTACGGGGAAACAATTATGAAATGAACTGAATGTGTTGGTGGTATAATGGCGAAGATCCAAGGGAGCCCTATGTATTGTGTTTGGAAGACTTTTGCTAGTCAGTACAAAAAAAGTGTGAAAAACTAGCATAATATTAAGCTGGTGTAACTGTGGTCTGGAAATGTGAATCAGAGTGAAAAGGCAGTAAAACACTGTTGATCGGTTGGATGAGACTGTGTAGTGTAGAGTTGGTGGTAATCGAAAATCCTCTGATTTATGAAGAAAATGATAAATACTACTTTGGAGGCTTCTCTGGTAGAATTATTTCCTTTGTGGTATCCTTATTGAGAAAGTCAGTCCACAGTGGATTTCTCTGCTGGTAGAGAATGTGCCATCAGAAAATGTATCTGACTCTTCACACATTGAAATATGTTGTCTTAATTCCCACAGACAAGTCTTCCACTTGCACCTGGGGGATTACTTCCTGTGGTCCATGGTGCAGGGTCACAGTTTTTGAGGTGCAGCAAAGGCCAAGTCAGCCCAGGTCTTCTCGTTTTGCTCTGTGGTAGTGTCTAGATCCGACATACTGAAAGACATAAGTTCATGTTGGCTTGTCCAGGGCATGCAGGGAGCTTGAGAGACCCTTGGGCACTCTAGGGATACTCACACAGAGGTCTGCTCTCTTCTGGGCCAATCGTCTCTCCAAATTCGACTGCAGTTCTTTTTCTCCTCAGGCAGACAGTTTCTGCAGGACCAGGCACTTTTTCCTCCCCTATAAGGAGGCAGACTGGTACCCAGGTCTCATATTGTGCCACAACACTCCATTATGATGTGCACACGTTAAGTTATTTCTTGTTATACTTGAGTTGATGTCCTCCCTTTCCTCTGAGGCTGGCTGTCAGCAATACCAATATAACAAGAAATCCTTGGGTCTAGAAAAACAACGCAAAGAAAGGAATATGACACTGACAATATCCCACAGATCCCTTTTAAGGATGAAATCCCTCACCCACCAAAGGTGGCATGCTTCATAATTTGGGATTCTCCTCTCAGAGGAAACCTAGTTCTTCTGAGGGCTACAACCCCCACTCTGAGTGGAAGGAGTGCAGGGATGTTTTGAGATCTACTCTACATGGATTCACTAAATACACTAAATGAGAGACAAAGTGTGTATTAATGTGAATGAAGTGATATTAAAACTAGTTAGAGAGAATACTACACAGCCTTTATTCATATATTCTCTGCTAGGATTAAAAACAGTGCGCCTGCCGTATAGATTTAAACCGCATGTGTCAGACGAAATAATGTGGTCAACATGTTTCAGCCATAACAACACCTGATGTGTCAAGGCTTTCGTCAGGACCCTATAGATGCTGCTGCAAAGAGATGTGTTTACCAAAAGAAAAAATGAAAATCAGATACGGAACCAAAGGCACTTCCGGTTCCTCTTCTCAGAAAGGAGACTGTACCTAATGAGAAAAGATACAGACACATATGTAATAGTCAGTGGCTTACAACAAAACATAATAACAATGTAAGAGGGATCAACAGGGTTCCTCTACTTACATCATACACCCTATGTATGTATGGACAAAAAGATAAACAACAATTTCTTACCCGTAACAACTGGGTAGAAGGCTTCACCTCAACCTGGCAACAGTCAGGATAGGGGGCACCTCTCTGTAGAGAAGTGAGTAGCAAGCGTCAAACAGCACTATTCGAGCGTGAGTTTTCACACAACATTTATAAGAAAGAGCAACCATGAGTCTGAAAAAATGAGAGCTCCATATAAAAAAATCCAGAGTTCATTAAAACTAACTATTACAATCTGTGTTAACAAATCTCTCATCACAAAAGCTGTGACAGTTGTGTGATGGTATAAGTACAGTCACTTAGCAAACCTAAATCTATATGTTTAGATGTTTATAAAGACACGCTTTTTTTTTTTTAGAAAGTCTTAATTAATGAAGAGCCTTTAGGTCAAATCAAAACCTTTGGCTAGAATGGTCTCTTTAGGTGTTCAACATAATACATGCTACTCCCATATCTCACACTCACCAATGGAAATGGCCAGTCCGGAGTGCAGACATAAGGAGCAATATCACCCAAAATGCCAAAGCAAAAAGGAACAGAGAAGAACTACGGGTTCTAATCTCAAGCGTCTAGTATCCCAACACTCACCTATCCGTCGGTACCCCAAGTGGTACAGAGCCTGCGACCGGAGGTGAGAGACGCTAGGGGAATCTCGCTTTAAATACGGGTTCCGAGAAGTGTAACTCAGAACCGGTGTGTATTACCAATTACATTTCAGACTCAACAGCGCATGCGTGTGACGGTGTCACACTAATCTAGCGTGCATGGGTGAAACGCCCAGTGCCTGTCAGGATATGTAGTAGCAGATTGATATTTGCCGTAATGTAGCAGAAATCATGTATCTATTTAGTCACAGCTTAACCTAATGCCATCAAGAACTTCCGTATAAAACCCATCACATAAAAGTGAAAGGACGGGCTGAGGACATTACTTATTTTTTTGCGCTGCACCCTCACCCACACTTTGTCTCTCATTTAGTGGCTTTAGTAAATTCCGTGTAGAGTAGATCTCAAAACATCCCTGTGCTCCTCTCACTCAGAGTGGGGGTTGTAGCCCTCAGAGGAACTAGGTCTCCTCTGAGATGAGAATCCCAAATGATGAAGCATGCCACCTTTGGTGGGTGAGCGATTTCGTCCTTAAAAGGGATCATCCCACAGTTCGATCTGTGTGATATTGTCAGTGTCTTATGCGTGTTGTTTTTCTAGACCCAAGGATTTCTTGTTATATTGACAAACTGAATTGGGGATGCAATCCTGTGCAGGTCTTAAAAATATTCCCTAGGACCCTCCTCCTCGAATTTTTTTTGTTTAGTGTCCACAATACCAGCCATGGATGACAGTAGCTCAAACGTTTTAGAATAATTACCCAATTTTTTAGAACAACAAACTTTCACAACCCACAACCCACCTAGCTTTGATGGACATGAGGCAGGGAGATTTTATAAAGTAATAACAGCAATTATTTGTAAACATCACAATCTTTACCTCGCCATTAGTTATCGGACTGTGGTCATGATATTGATCTTCTTATAAAAGTGGCTGATGGTGAACTGCACTGGAATCTGGAGCTGGAACACTTTTCAGAGTGTGGTGCTGGCCTGTGGTATCCATTCACTAAAATCATATAACAAAGTTGTATGTGTAGTTAGGAACATTTCATTTAATATTTGTATACAAGACCAATTTAAACTGCACAAACCTTATAAATTCGAATGTTATACTTAGAACTTAAAGTTACAATTTACGCTCCACCCAAAACTATACTAGATTTTGTGACCTTCGTACAGAGTGTTGTCAACTCACTAGGCAGACTAAATTAACTAAAACTCTGCCCTCTACCAGGCACACTATTCTTTTAAATGATGTAATTTGAGATGTCATTAGTGTTGTTACGAGTGCTATGATTTAACATGCTGTATGTGATGTAATATGAAAGGGTATAAACAGTGACTGAGTTATAGTTAATTTAGTCTGGCTAGCGAGTGGACAACACTGTATGGAGGTGCACAAGTTACAGTAAGTTTTTGGCGGTCGTAAATTGTAACTTTAAGTCATAACTATAACTTTAGAATTTATAGGGTTTGTGAAGTTTATTATTTTTTAACTAACATATGGATTCTGATGGATACATCTGCCTGTGAATTCCTCGCCTTTTGAATTACCCCATACGCAGCATTTCACAGAAACTTTTCTCCTTAGCTCTCCCACATCGATGAGGATGTCACAATGGAGCGGCTCTGCATGCGACTCCGCGTGACATCGGAGCCATAAGAAGACCTCGTCGTGTGCTGATGTCAGTCCGCTTTTTTCTGCGCCGTCGATGCGTAACGGTTTTTTCCAGGGCTCTCCATTTCTGGGAGTTTCTTTGTTGCACCCTATGTGTAATTGTAGCAGTGATCATGGCTACCCAGGAGAAGTCCTGTTTTAAGCCATGCAGGGAATGTGGGGGTCATATGTCGATTAATGACCCCCATGAGGATTGTTAATGGTGCCTTTCGTCGTACCACGACATGGAGAGGTGTTCGACATGCAGGCGCATGAACCCAAAGGCCTTAAAAGAGGGAGGTCAAGGTGGAAAAGCAGAAAAGGGGCCGAAGGAGGTTGAGATCCAGGTCCAAGTCGCCGAATTCGCATACCTCGAAGATGTTGAGGAAGCATAAAAAGAAGCGGTGCCATGGATCTAGACGTCGGTCATCGAAGGATGAAATACCAAATTCGGGGTCTCAGGTACTCCGACGTCACCGCAACGGATGAAATCTCTCCTTCCCCTTCTCCTCAGGTGAGTACGGCTGTCTCTGGCTCCAAGAGTCTGACCGATGCCCAGAGAAACGACACCTTCGCCTCCGACCTCTCCACTCCTGGCTCCAGGGTCTCCGGTGCCGCAACCAGAGCCAATTAGACTGCCTCCTCGAGTGGTCTTGGAACGGGCTGTATCAGATCCAGGATATCCAGCTTTTCCGGCTCCAAGTCGCATTTCCTAAATGCGATGTTTGGCATGTTTGCCAGAACGGCTAACCCTGCTAGAGTACCGGTTGGCCTCACGGGACCGCTTACCTCCTCCCTTGGAGGTTTTCCACCCCACTTATCTCGGGCACCTTTCATGCCCTTGATGCCACTGGCTTCAGTGAGTTGGCCTCTCCCGATGTTGTGGTTCTCAACGCCGGTGCAATACGTGGAGGGAAGAGTGCTGTTGGACTGTTCTTCTCCGGGTCCGTCTAGCTCCAGTCCGGCACCGAATCCGCCTCATCCGGCGTCTTCTATTATTCCTGTGGAGCAATGTTCCCTCTAATTTTTTCCCCCTGTGTGCAGCAGTGTAGGGTCTCTGTGCGCTGAAGCCATGGCTATGTGAGCCAGGAACCAGACTGCGCGTGTGTGCAGCGCCAAATATCACTCCAAACTTTAGCTTAAAAAACTGAAAAGATGGTGCATTTCCACACATACAGCGCCACTTTAAGGGGCTTAAGGCAGATTTGCAATTTGGATACACACGCCATGACATGAATTGGTTACACAGGCAAGTACACTTCAGGTTTAGAAAAGCATAAGATTCCAACGGTAGAAACAAGCCAGTAACCCACTGCCATTAACAGTGAGCAGGGATTGAACTCTTATATTGAATGGCAAACTCTAGCCACTCTGTAAATTATGGAGTTTCCTCTGTTTTGTATTTCCGATATACATCAATACTTCTGTGCTCAGGCTCTTTTGTTAGATAACGAATGAGTGTAGCTGTATTAGGAGTCATTAGTTTGAACCCTGACTACTATGCGGTTTATGGTGTGGCAACAAGTCAATTACTAGGCCAGGATAGAGTTCGCCAGTCTATATACAAATATGACCATGGCTGATATTCTCACTACTCAGGATTGAGTTTAATAATTAGTTCCATCGTGTTAATAGTCTCTAACGAGATATGTTCCTAATTGTATCATCTAGTACATTGTTTTGTGAAATTTGGGACACTTCGTGGGTCCGAGGACATGGTTGTGCCTGACTAGTAGGCTTTATTTATTGATGGCCGATGTTATTCACTTCGGATTAGACTGATCTCTATGACGTTTTCTGAGTCTAGGTCATATCGCATACGAGTAGGATTTCTCCATAGAATGGCACCTTATTTGATATCCGGGTGCCCAAATCCTCGCTACAATTACTCTTAACCTTAAAATGGTGATGTTTAACATTTCGTGCGAAAGGTATAGTATGTGACTGTTATTAATTTTGTATACACTTGTGTTGTTCATTAAATTCAAAATAGACAAGTTTATGATGCTAGTCGAGGAAATATTGAATTTACCTTGCTATATCGGAGTAGATGACTCCGTTCAAAGATGGCCGCCACATTTAACATTGAGCCAAGGCGGTTTGCGATGGTGATTATGCTTAAATGATTCCCACACGTGGGGGTCGTGGCTTCTCGGATTTGTTGGGCGAGCGGTACGAAGAGAGCTGACTTGGTGGAGACGAAGTAAGCGCCTTTCTTGGGAGGGCTCTACAACCTCCATAGAAGAGTAGGTGATGATCTTTGTTTGACCCGGTTTATTTTATTTCAGAGTACATAAGCGCAGACGAAGGTTGTCGCTGTATGTAAGTACTGCCAGATAGCATGTTTACTGATTTTCTTTCTGAAATAGGTCCTGTGAAGAGACTTAGGACTTCCATTCTGTTTTTGATTCTGTTGTAGATTGAGCACTCTCATAGAGAATTGGATTACGTGAGCCTATGGCTTCACATGAAAGTTTAAGTAAGTGTATCTGTTTTTGATAGAGGGAGACGTAGTTATTTGACATCTTTTTGGTAGACATTAATTGTGGTTGAAACTATACACTTCATTGTTTACTTCACGGCACATGTTTGGTGTTACTTGGTTGGTGTTTTGGGTCACTAGGTGTACTGACACGTTTATTATATTTTTATTGGGTGGTCTCAATGGGAGACATCTGTTTTCCTTCAGTGTAGTGACAATAATAATTGATAAGCTCAGATGATTTAAAACGTTAGTAATTTATGTATATTTCTATGATAGATACGAAGTGCAACTTGAGTCCTGATGATGGTCTCAGAAATTGAAGGTTAAGAGACCGAAACGTCGACGCTGTGACACTTCTTCAACAAAAATAATTTTCATGTGTTGTGTTGCATACATTACAAATGTGTAAATTGGTTTAATGTCATATGACCAACTGTGTTAGGTGCATATCTGTGTAAAAGTGTCAATGACTACTGCCTAAATTGTGAAACAAGACAGTGGTTTTGGTTGCCAATGGTGAAATTGAATGAAGTTTCTATACTTGATTAATGAAAAGTGTTAAAACACTCTAAAAAAAGATTTATTTTTGATATAAAAAGAACACAAAAAGAATGAATTGTGGTCTTGTCTGAGTTCCTTTAAATAATGTTCACTTCGGTGACGATCCAATTGATAAAAATAAGTTAAATAAATCCTCAAGGTTTATTCTTGTGTCTAGTTAGTATACCCAATCCCTTGGGGTTTAGTGGGTTGCCCTATTGTTGTGTACATTAACAGTGAGGGCCACTGGAAATAAGCCAGAAGTACACTGCTAGAAATGGCGAGGAGGCAGAAACTGGATATTAGCAAGGTATACACTGTCATTAAAAGTGAGGATCTGTTACATTGAAAGCAAGCCAGAAATTTCAATATAAGTGAGGACTCAGACACTGGAATTGAGCCAGAAATCCACTGCCATCAACAGTGAGGATCCAGACACTTGAAATAAGCCAGAAATATACTGTCATTAAAAGTGAGGGCCCAGATACTGGAACTGCCATTAAAAGTGAGGGCCCAGACAGAGGAACTGCCATTAAAAGTGAGGGCCCAAAACCCTGGGCCTAAGCCAGAAATTCACTGCCATCAAAATGGAAGGTTCCATACAAAGAACTAAACCATAAATACACTGACATTAACACAGAGGGGGCTTGTTTTCTGCTATGTTAATGGCGGAGCAAATATGATGCAGGTTCTGGGAACCTCATGGGCATATCAACATATTTTGCATGGTTTTGCGCCCTATCACTGCTTTGTAGGTGTCTCCCATGTGGAATGTGGCGTGGTGCCCGAGAGACCGCGACAGCCAGGGCAGCTCATCTGGAGAGGAGGCTCGTGAAGATGGCTATAAGGTTGGAGCAACGGTTGACTTTTCAGCTGTGGCAGGAATTTCTAGCCCTAGCGCATCGAATGCCTGAGTTCTGAGAGTGTTCATTCGCTTAATGTAAACAAAACAAAACAAAAAAAATACCTACCCCGCCGGTACAACTGTTTAGCTTGGATTTAGCAGGCCCTCTGATTCATGGAAATACAATAATGTGGTCCAGCCCCAGGGCCCCCAACTTGTCTACCATTCTCCATTTTTCAGAAAATAAAAATAATTTTACGTTCTGTTTGATACAGCAATTGCTGCCTTAAATACTTCCATTTTAAAAATCGGTATAAGTGATGAAATACGGTATAGTCACTGTGTTGCCAACTGTAGATCCAGACGACCTGGTTTCTAATCAAGAATTCCTGAATCAATCACACTGTGTGATCTTGAGCCTATTTTCCACTGTATCAGTTCTTATATAAAGTGGGAAACACATAGAAGGAGGTTAAATAATGGTATGAGCACTGCTTAATTTGTGCCATGTGTTTTCAGGCGATGGGTATCGGCATTCACTTTTGGGGACTGGCACTGATTTCTTTTCATCAGACTCGGATCAAGAGAAAGAAAGCTAGAAAAATGGGAAAGAATGAGGGAAAGAGAGACCGAGAAAGAGTAAGAAAGCAGGGACAAAAAAGAAAGTGGGAAAGTGAAGTAAGGAGTGTATGGTAGTAGAGGAAAGAAGCATGAGATCGGGTGGAAGCTGGACTAGACAGCCCTACTTCTACAGCACCTTGGCAGGCTCTAAATGAACACTTTTATTTTACAAATTACCCATTAATGTATGATGCAATATATGAACAGCTGGATATTACAAGTCAGCAGTGTTTAGCTACTCGACCTTGGAAGGATAACAGGTAGCGTAGGGTGTATTGGAATAAAATTCTGTGAGCAGCAGGGAAGCCACAGACCTCGGCAGGCACACTCAGCAGACTAACTGGGAGAGCCCATTTTCCCTCGGTACATATCCAGGAAGTGACACTGCCTTGTAAGCTGATAAGAGTCTAACATGCGCCTCAAGGATAAAGGGTAGCACTGCCCTAACGTGACTAGAAGCAACGGCAATATTTCAAATGGAGGCAGATTATTATGTGCTTAAAAGCCACCAGCTCTGTCGAGTACGAGGCAATAATACCACATAACCAGTGTCAACTAGTAATTCTTTGGCCACAGCGCTTTCCGCATCATTTTGGATTTACCGAAGGCTATCCTACCAGAGCCCCGCTGGATATGTTGTGGTAAGCTTCATGCCTGTTCCACATCCTTCCAGGCAGTGCTTGAAATGGAAAAATAGAAGTGCAGCTACTCTGACCCAGAGTACCTGCTTGTTTCTTGTCTCTCCAATTATACGTAAGACATCACCCTTGAAAAGTGCCGGTATTATCCCTCGCAAGATAAAAAAGTGTCGGTACTCAGTACCGGCCCATTTAAAGCACTGCTTCCGGGTGATCCAAGGTATAGATGTGTGCAAAGCAAGCAAGTGGATCCAGCGGGCAAGAACCTGCGGTGGTCCAATGGTTTGACCCATCACCCACTCGCCCCACTCCTTCCCATGCTTCCTAGTTTCCTATCTGCCAAAGTGCCGAGCTCTAGAAACTGGCAAAACCCCATTTGTAAAGCCCTTAGTCTGAGGCAGCTATCAAAGATTTTAGGTGAACCTTTTCTGACCGGTTACCCAGAAGAAGACAGGCAGGGCACCGTGCCTCTGGACACAACAGCATCTTACAGGAACATTTTGAAGACCCAAGCCTGTAGAGCAGGGGTCTTCAAACTGTGGGGCGCGACCCCCAGGGGGGCCGTGGAGTGATGCAAAGGGGGTCGCGCCTTCCCAGTCACACTTCTGCCCAGGCCCAAGGGCTTCAGCCCCCCCCCCCCCCCCCCACACTTCCCCCGTCCTGTGTCTCAGCCCGGGCTGCTGCAGTGAAACTTGAGCTGCTGGGGGCTCAGCTGGGCAGTGTCTGGATTCTCCGGCACCCCCGTGTTTTTTCACAGGTCTTTAAAGACCATTTGCATTTTTACATGCCTTTGTAAACTGGTTACAGAGGCTTAGGTTTTTTTTGCTGGTTCCAGTACCCCCTGGGTCCCCACTGTGCCTATTCCTTACATTTGGATTTTACATTCACTGCCGTAGTGTGAGAATGCATTTCATGGAAAGGAATACAAAGTTGGCTTCCTGGGGGCGCCGTGTGTGAAAGTTTATTGTGCTTTTGAAGCACCTGCTGCAGCGTTTCTTTCCGCCTGCAAATACCAGGCCTCACATAAATGTCAAGATAACTCGTGTGATTAATTATCTTCCTGGAGAGAGATCAGAATTTTGTATAGTTGAGGTTTTGACTTAGGTGAAGTTAGTGCAGAGGGTTAATATGCCTGCTGCAAAGAACGTGTACCAAGTAGATTACAGAGTGCGTATGATGTGAAGAGATCAGCAGGTTACTGCTTTCAAAAGAGACATCCTTTTGTTACTTGCAATTTATAACTTAAAGTACTAATATAGAATAGTGAGCTATTAACTTTCATCCTAGAACAGCATGCACACTACAAAGAATACCTTATTAGACCATTGATTAATGTTGCAAAAAGGGTTAATTTGGCTAGAAATCAATTCTTATTATTAAAGGAAACTCCCAACTATGCTGTTTCTTTTTCGACTCTGAGTTTGTGCTTCTCCACACCAAGCACTCTTGAACTATACTGCCTACCAGTATGGATGACCTGTGACTCCTATACTTTTAGTCCTTTGGCTTATGTAACATTTCCTATACACTGATTTACACACTTATGATTGATTGTCTCTGTGTAATGTGTGTGTGATGCAAAGTGCTCGGACACCCTACACTGGTATGAGTGGCACTATATAACTAATTCAATGCATCTGAGAGTGTGGGGTTATGGAGACTTGGTCACTGTTAAAGGGTGCTAGTGAGAGAATCCGTGGTGGGGGTGGTCATTGGGGGGGCACCAACAAACATTGTCGCACAGGGCACCACCAGCACTAAAGCCGGCCCTGGGAAGTATGCACAGATAAGCGCTGAAAATACCGCTTTAGGTGACTGCTTTTTTTTGTACCGACTGGGCCATCAAAATAATCTGCTGGTAACCCTAACCATAGGACTGGAAGTTTGTTGCAGGATCAGCACATTATTCATTTCCTTCACCCTCGATCCCCGATTAATGCCGCAATAGTTTAACTTAGATCTTAAAGTCTACACCCCGTCAATAACATGCTGAGTTACTTCATGGGTCTGGGAATGCACCCTGCATTCAGACAACTCATTCCTCATTCTCGCCCTTTATTGTCACGCTCACCTTGCACTCACAGTGATCACAATGCACTCACACTGATCACCATGCACTTGCACCATTCACCCGCTCACCTTGCACTCACAGTGATCACTCTGCACTCAAAATGCACTTGTCCTGCTCACACTATACCTCAACCTGCAGCCACACGAGTACACTACTCATCCTGCACTCATGTGACACTTCACTCACCTGTCCCCCTCACTACTCAATATGCAACTCACTCAAACAAGCCCATCAGTAATCATACATTCATTCATCCCATTCTGAACTTGCATCCGCTCCCAAAATGAGAGAGGACAGCAAGGGAGTGAGAGAATTTGATTGAAGAGGTCAGGGATGAGGAGAAATGTGAATTGCCGAAGAGCAGTGTGGACACGCAAGAAGTGAGTGTGATCCAAAGGTGAGGGCTTCTGTTAGAACAAAGGGGAGATGTGAAAGAGGAATAGGGGGACTGGAGAGGTGTAAGATACAAATAGACAAAAATTTGAATGAAGAGACGAGGTGAATGAGAAGTGCTGAGGGGCACGGGAGGTGACCGGGCCAGAGAGGCCATGAGATAAATGTGAGAGACTGTTAGAGATGAGGGCAGTGAAAGGACAGAATGGCAAGAGGTTATTAAAGGTGAAGTGAGAGATTGAATGGGGAGAGTTCAGAAGTTGTAAAAAGGGGTGAAAGAAAATGACCTGCAAAGTGAGAGAGGGGTCCGGGGTTAGGAGAGGAGAGAGGGATGGAAGGGAGGGGGTGAGAGGAAAGCTGCATGGGTAAACGGCTTAACTCTACACAAAACCGCCAGGGTTTTAAGGGACCCCTGCTTCTTCCGGTCAGGGCCAGGTGAGCTTCTAATGTGGCAGCACGTATTGCTGCAGAGTGGAAGGCCCTTCACAAAGGATGACTTAATCTTTCTGATGATAATTGCTGTATTTTGGTTATAAATGGGTACTGATTGGGTGAAATCTTTCCTCAGCGTTACTGTGTGTAACAAATATCAAAATAATGAAGCAATGCTATCCCAAAATACGCGGCATCACATAACCTCATTTACATTTTCATCCCACGCAATTTAGTCAACAGGTTTAGACATTTTTGTCAGGAGGGGGTCCTTACGCCTCAAAATGTTGACAGGGGGGTCTCGGCATCCAAAAGTTTGAAGACCTCTGCTGTAGAGTGAACCACTGAAGCGAAGAGGGGGCAGTGGGCACCGTTGCTTAATGATGTCAGTGGGGACATCCAAGTAAGGCCTGGACAGGCTGGGTGGCTTGCGTGCGCCTCGAGGCCTTCGGATGGCCGCTAGGTGACCCGCATGTCTGTCAGAGCAGTGCTTCCAAACAATGCGAGTCCCCTCAGCATGCTGCAGTGGGATGCAGGGTTTCCTCCCGCCTCCCCCTTGCAGTCTGGCAGGGGGATTGGGGAACTGAGGCTAATTGAAAGGACATGCTGGGCTGTCCTCATGCGGCTGTCGGCAGATTGTGTACTTTTGTTTCAAACATTCAGGTTATTTACAGCTCCTGACGGTGCTGCAATTAACATGAATAATTAAACGAAAGCACATGATCTGCCGACAGTTGAGCTCTACATTCAAAAGAAGAAAGCAAGTGCCCTTCAGGCGGCTGCAATACTTACCTGCCACTCCCTCGTCTTCTGTTGAAGTTAGTGTATTCCACCGCTCTCCGCAGCCAGGAAACACCAGTTTTTCGCGCTGCTTGCTTTTTAAAAGCAGCGGCGTGAAAACTGTCGCAGGATGTGCTGTGTGTGTGTGCGCGCTCCCCATACGGCACTGCGCACTCCGGGTAACGCCGCACCTCATTGGGAACAGTGCGGTGGAGCCTCCATCGACGCCGGTCCCAAAATCACCAGTGCCGTGTCTGGCGCAGCCAACACCGGTCCAAAGGATGAGATCCAGAAGGCAAGCACAAAGGCTGCTTGAAGAGGAGGAAAATCAAGAGCAGTAGGAGGAGGCTGAAGAGGGTGAGATTGTTGACCCAGTACAAGAGTTTGAGGGCCTATAGGAAGCTAGTGGATTGGACACATCACCTGAATGGGAGCTCTCCTCTCCGAAAGGCCTACCAACACAGGAGGTTTCCTCATATCAATCTCTAATGAGAAGGCAGCAGCTCTGCTGGATGTGCCATTGCCTACTGCAGAGCTTAAATCTAACATTTTAACGCAGGTGCTTCATTTTCCTTCTTCTGTTTCGGAACTTCTGCTTCCTTTTAATGAGGCTTTGGCAGAGCTCATTTTCGGGGTGTGGCAGAAGCCAATGACAGCCCCTGCGGTGTCCAGATTGGTGGCAAGGACCCGGAACATCCTTCTTTCCTTTCCACACACCCGTCTCCTGAGAGTTTAGTTGTCCAGGCATCATGCGCCTCTAAACAGTCTGCAGGCTCTTTCCCATCCACACCTGCAGATAGAGAATCCAAAAGGATGGAGCAATCAGCAAAGAAAGTGTTTTCTTCACCCAGTATGGCTCCGAGATCAACAAATGATAAATGCCTGCCGGGTCGCTATATCCATGCTCTGATGGACTCAGCAAGGGAGGTGCTCCCTAAGCTTTTGGAGGATGTTCAGGGCCATTTCGCGGAAGTACTATCTGATACCCAAGCTGCGGCCCATCAGGTCATTCAATCAGGAATTGATACTGCGGACTCTTGTCGCCAGAGTAATGGGCTACTCAGTTGCAACCAGGAGAAACGCCTGGGTTTTCACTGGATGTACAGGCCACCATATTGGACTTCCCTTTTGATGGCTCTTGTCTTTTGGTGCCAAAGCGGACTCAGCGCTACAGCGCTTTAAAGATAGTAGAGCCACAGCAAGATCGTTGGGTCTCCAGTCACAGCCCAGGGGCTTTGGGTACCGCAGATTTCGTGGTTTTGGCAGGACTTCATCCTTTCAAGCCTCCTCCTCCTCTTCTCCTGCCCCTCCAACTGGTACTGCAGGGAAGCAGCTCTAGCTCCTCCACCCTAGAGCATGCTGGTCCTGTGGGAAATTGGACGACAGTTACTTCAGATCTTTGGGTGTTGGATCTGGTGGAAAATGGGTATGCCCTTCCCTTCCAGGAGTTTCCCAATCCTTTCCCCCCTGGCCAGAGTTGGTGCTCAGAGGAGCATCTGTTGCTACTGCAAGAAGGAGGTTCTATCTTTACTGCAGAAAGGTGGGATAGAGGTGGTTCTGGAGCAGAAAAGGGGTCAGGGACTGCTACTCTCGGTACTTCCCGATTCCCAAAAAGGACAGCCGGTTGAGGCCGATCCTAGACCTTAGGATCTTTAATTTTTACCTTAAGCAGGAAAAGTTTAAGATGTTGACCCTAGCTCAGGTTTTTCTGGCATTGCTGCAAACAGACTGGATGGTATTGATCGATTTGCAGGATGGATATTTTCACTTTCCCATCCTGGAGTGGCATCGGAAGTATCTCCAAATTTACGGTGGGGTCACAACACTACCAGTTTGCAGTCCTTCCATTCAGTCTTACTTCATCACCTCGGGTCTTCACAAAGGTGATAGCGGTGGTAGCAGCACATCTCAGAAGGTCAGGGATTGCTGTTTTCATTTGCAAGTAACAACGTGTCTGTTGTGCGACTTGGTTTTTTCGATAAACGTACCCAAATCTCACATGGCACCCTCTCAGCGCAACCTGTTCATAGGGGCAGTACTGGACACTTCTGTGAGTCGTACCTTCCTGCCTTCGCAGAGGATTCAAAACATCCAGGCTATGATTCCACTTTTTGACAATGCTGCGGTTGTTCCAGTCATGAAGATCTTACACCTGCTCGGTCTAATTACTTCCTGTATACTGTTTGTCAACCATGCAGGCTGGCACATGAGGGCCCTCCAGCAGTGCCTGCACAGGCAGTGGTTCAAACACAACGGAGATCTCAAGAAGGTGGTCAGAATCTCCAGAGACACTGCAGCAGAACATTTATGGTGGAGTGCCTCAGACAACCTGGCTCAAGGAAAGACATTTCAACCTTCTCCACCAGTGGCCACAGTAATAACGGATGCATCCACTTTAGAGTGGGGACCTCATCTGGGGGATCTGGAGGTGAAAGGCCTTTGGTCTCCAGAGGAACGATTGTTTCCCATCAATCTTCTGGAATTGTGGGTGATACGTTTGGCTCTCAAGGCCTTTCTTCCCTCTCTTCGCAGTCAGTCGATTCAGGTCCACACTACCGCGATCTGGTACATCAAGAAAAAGGGAGGAGTGGGGCTGTATCGTCTCTGCAGAGAGGCTCTGCAACTCTGGTCCTGGGCTCAGGACCATTCGATTTGCGTGACTGCCAATCATCTGGCCAGAGTGCTGAATGTGCCTGCTTATAGTCTCAGTCGGCAGTACTCGGCCATTCACGAGTGGCGTTTCCATCCGGAGGTGGTCGGTCACATTTTCAGAATGTGGGGGTTTACTCATTGGCCCTGTGTGGCACTCATGAGAACGCACACTGTCCCTCGTTCTGCAGTCTCCAGTATCGATGCGGGGAGTGTTGGGCAACACATTTCAGTTAGATTGGGGCTCACAGCTTCTTTAGGCGTTCAATCAATCAGGTGTTTAAGCGCGACTACTCACCCGTAAGGGTCTCAAGGCGCTGGGGGGTGGGAACGTTGCAGGTTCCAGTCCATCTCATACCCTTGATCCCTCGAGTCCTGAGGAAGATTTGTTAAGACCAGGCCCAAGTTGTGTTGATCACCCCAGATTGGCCAAGAAGGGTGTGGTACACAGACCTCATTTACCTCTCATCGCACCCTCTGCTCCATGTCCCTCTCAGAGCAGACCTCCTCTCGCAGTTGCAAGGCAGGTTCTACACCCACACCCCCAGAACCTGCACCTTCATACCTGGAGATTAAACTCTTCATGCCTGGAGATTGAACCTGAGCTCTTTCTCTCTCCCACCAGATGTGTTATATTATCAGCCAGAAGACACTCCAACAAATCTGTCTATTCTGGTAGGTGGGCCAGGTTTGTTAAATGGTGCAGAGAGACATCGGTTGATCCGTTGCAAGCCTGTTTGTCTGATATTCTGAGTTTCTCTCTTTCCCTAGCACAACAGGGTTGTGCAGTAGCTATTGTTAAAGGCTACTTGTCTCCCTTGTCCGCTTTTCTCTGTTTACCAGACCAACCCTCTTTATTGAAATCTCCCACAGTTATGTGATTAATTAATGGTCTCACCAATAGGTTTCCTCCCACTCACTTTATCATGCACCAGTGGGATTTGAATTTGGTTCTCACTTTCTTGATGGGGTCTCCATTTGAACCCTTACATAGTTGTCCCTTGAGATTCTTAGCATTTAAAACAATATTTCTGATTGCAATCACCTTCGCTAGGAGAGTGAGTGAGCTGTAGGCTCTTAGCTCCAAGCCTTCATTCACCTAATTTCATGTGGATAAGATGGTTCTTAGGACCAGAGCTGCTTTCCTGCCGAAAGGTGGTCACTCCCTTTCACCTAGGGCAATATATCACTTTACCCACTTTCTTTCAACCCCCTCACCATAAGAGGATGGTCAACTTCTACCTGGCCAGGAATAAGGACTTCAGTTTGGACAACCAACTCTTCATCAGATATGTGGGCAAGATGAAGGGCAAGGCTGTCCACAAAAGAACGCTGTCCAGGTGGATAATCCTGTGTCTCAAGATCTGCTACGCCTTGGCCAAGAAGGAGCCTCCTGAAGGTATTCGAGTTCATTTCACCAGGCTATGTCTTCTTCTTCTGCTTTAACTAGAGGTGTCCCTGTTGTAGACATTTACAAGGCTTCAACTTGGGCCTCCCTCCACACTTTTGCAAAGCATTATTGCATAGACACGGAGGTGAGGAGGGACAGCCACACTGCATGTTCTGTGCTACAAGTTTTTTTTGGTATAGGTAGGCAGGCACCCTCCGGCAGGAGTGGGACTGCTTGGGGATTCAATTCAAAAGTTGAGGAATCCACAGGCAGATGTATCCATCTGAAGAACATGTTACTTACCTTCGGTAATGCTTTTTCTGGTGGATACAGTATCTGCCTGTGAATTCCTCACTGACCCACCAGCCTCCCCGTTGCCTGCCTTTTTATACTGAAAAATGATTGACATGCAATTTATTCTTTTTATTGTTGGAATAATTTGAATAATGTGATACTGGTCACTAGGAAAGGTCTATTTTAGAATTTCAAGCTTTCATTGGTTTTGTATGCTTTGTATACTTGTGAAAATGTTCTCGGTTCACCCGTTTGCCTCGAAGGCACGGACAAAATGGGTGGAACTGACGTCAGCACGCCAACGAGGTTTTCTTATGGCTCCGAGTCACACTGAGTCGCGCGCACAGCCGTTCTATTGTGACTTCCTCATGGATGTGGGAAAGCTATGGAGAAAGGTTTCTGTGGAATGCTGTGCACGGGATAATTCAAAAAGTGAGGAATCCACAGGAAGATACTGTATCCACCAGTAAAAGCGTGACCAAAGGTAAGTAACTTGTTCTTCAGGGTCCTTTTGGCTAGTTTTTAATGGTATGTATGTGTTAGTATTGTAACTATATATTTGTGTTTGTGAACTATATGGATAATGCGATAATGATGTGGTAGTATCGAGATACTACAGCAGTACTTTTGCTTTTCCAAAAAAGGCTTTTCATTAGCTTACAACTCATGTAAATTGTAGGAAACAGGAAGTGTATACCCCTTATCCTCAATCAATTTGATATCTGCAAATGAAAAGGTTGTGCTCTTTGGAAAAGGGAATATCTTTTTTTCAAAAGCCACCTTGCAACTTTTGGATAACTACAATGGAGGAAAAAGATCATTCAGCGCTATTGCAAGAGGAAGTAGATGTGGGACGGAGGAAGAAATTCAAGGAATCCTTTCTATGTGATTTTATGTCATTCCCCCCGGAGAGAAACAAATGAATGCCAAACTTTTTACATGCAACCTGTTCTTTCCAGTGGCATCATTAAACAGTACTCCTTTAACACTTCTTCAGTTACTGCAACACCTTTGACTTCTTCTGCTTCATCACCAACCACTGCCTCTGTCCCTTTAGTAGCAACTTCTACTTCTTCTGCTCCATCACTAACTACATCAACACCAGGTACATCTGTCCCTCCACAAGTACCTGCGTTTGGTAGCGAGGTGCCAATACATCTTTTGAGGCAGGATCCTGAAATAGTAGAGCAATTTGGCAATACAGCAGCATACTGTCTCCTCTGCCATACTGTGATGGTTGCGGGAGAGAGATATGACCATCTTTTGTGAGCTTGTCATGGCTCAACAGTGTCCTCTCCAATACTTAGTTTTTTGTGTTTTTTTAATGTTATTGTCCTCCTGTTTCGTATTCAGACTATTGTTGTGGTTGATCATGGTGACCTTGCAAAAAATATAAACTTACAGAAAAAAATCTAAAAACACGATAGAAGGAAAATAAGTTATTTTCAGAACTAACCAAATGCCTCAAAAGATAAACAGCTCCTACCAAGATTAACCATATTTATGCAGGTATCAGAGATACTTAATTGTAATTTAAATAGAGATAAATGGTAAGTGCAAGGTACGTTAAACATGTGCCTTATGCTGGCTTCTTAGTAGATGGTAAGTGAATAATAGACTACTACAGTGATATCTGATTGTATTTAATAAACATAACATAAAGCCAATCCATCATTGTTTTAATTTTTATGTGCTTTCAGACAAAACAACCATTTCTGTTCTACTACTATGTCATAATTTAGAACAATTTCAGTTCAAGGTGATCATGTGGAAGTAGTCATCATGAACCATTATTTTGTTTAAGAATCCTACAAAGGTCTTGGCATGTATCAGAATTTAATGTTAAGTATTCCAGTTTGTTATTATGCTCCACAGGTAGTAAGAGTAGACGATGTAAGGTAATTATGTTGATGTTACGTGCTGCTAATCCATTGAGAGCAGTAACTACACAAGATAAATTAGAGCTAGTAACTCATTGCACATAAGCAGTAATTACTTTAATGAGAAAGTTTTCCCTGTGCCGGCTTGTCCACTTATATAGTAGATTCACATATTCCATTTCTATGTTGAAGTCCATCATTTTCGGAGTCTTTTATCTATTTGTCAATTTATTGTTGTGAACTATTTGAGATATAAAGGGCCTCAACAGGATGTCAGTGTGACAGCCACCACTCGGTGGCGATCCCACCGACATCCAGCAGAGCGGCCCGACTGCCGAATTATGATGTGTTTGGTCATGCCGCATCGGTCAGTGGGATTGACCTACTCTTACGACTCGCCAAAGGAGCCAGTGGTACAGCCTGTTGGATCGTATTACCTACAATAGGGTCGATACCTGAGCAGGCACTGCTGTAGGGATCACAATGTCCCTTTCCGACAGCCTTTCCATGGCGGTCCAACCGCCATGTAAAGGCTGCCGTAAAGGGACTTTGGGGGACACTAGCATCCCCCTTGGGCCTCTTCTATGAGGCCTGAGGGAGCACCTGTGGTGCCCCCCAAACATTCATGACCCGTGTGCCAGGCACCACATGATGCCTGGCACATGGGGCATGAAAGTTCCAAAACATCCCTTTTTCCATTGTGGCTTGGGCTGCAGCCCTTTTTCAAGGCCACAGCACAAGCCGCAATGGAAAAGGGAATGTTTCTGACCACCTACAGGTGCATCTTAATTTGTTGGGTGGAACCGCCGACTACATGTCAGTCGGTTTCCAACCCGCTGCATGGCGGTCAGACACTCGTCCGACCGCCACAATAATGAGGCCCTAAGTTATCAAATTTGTATACGTCCTTTTTGACTTCGTTCACTGTATTTCGAACATCGTCCATGGCAAGCACAGCTTCAGTATCCATTATTGTTTGTCCAAGTGGGTTACCAGTCCTGGAAGTAAAAGTATTACTAGTTTATGGAGTATTATACATCATTTCAGCATTGATATTGTTTTCTTCTATTTCTTGATTGAGCGTTTGCAAGCATATCTGAAATTCAGACAATGCAATATCGTTTTTATAAACATGAAATGCATCTTCTTAGCATTGAAGGGGATCCACAAGTTCTACTTTGCGCCATGGTTTAAATAGTGGAAGTGCTAAATAGTAAATATCTTTCTTTTCGACTGCGTCATAACTTAGTTTAATAAGAGATTAGGTTTACTATGATGTATTAAACAACCATTGGTACCTTGTACTCTGATGTTCCAGCTTTGATATGTATCTCTTTGAAGAAGAAATAGAGCTTTATTGCTTTGCAACAGTGAGTAGACCCTCTAGGGTTGTTGGTGGTATTTTGCAGTATCGGACTGTGTTTATACCCCACTTTGTGTTATCAACCAGTCACATAATGCTAGTTTGCTATTCGTTTTCATTATCATGTGACCACAAATGTGTGTGTCAAATGCCTTTCTAATACTTACTAAATGTCATTGCTGCTGTTTAGTTTATTTTCTTACCTCATTTTCGGTTTTGGTAGTATTGTGCTACATTAGTAGCCCTAATTATTTAAGCCAATAATTGTCCTCCTTTGAAAATTAGGTTGTTGGTATGATGTCGTTTCCTAATGGTCAATCATCTTACTCTTTATGTATTTGTTTGACTGCCTCTGTGTTCCCTTATTCGTGTAGGTCAGTGTATGGGTAAGATGGTTAGGGTTTGATTTGTTGCCCACAGTTTCAGTTTTTGGGGCCAGACAGCATGCTAAGAAAGTAGGAGTTGAAAATAGTTTAGGTTTCAAAGGAGTTGAATCAATATGGTGAATGAGGTTTGAACTTGAATCAGTTACTCCCTCTACTTTCCCGTTAGTAAATGGGACCATCCCCACTTTATGGTTATCCACTGTGGTGCTAATGATACTGGACACTTAACTGGAGTTAGATTGAAAATTGAGATTAAAGAGACATTTTTCATCTTAATGTGTATGTTTCTGAACACAAATTTGGTGTTCTCAAATATTTGTCAGAGGCAAAAGTGAAAATGGTCTACTGTAAATGCTGTTAAGTTTGAAAGGACTTGAAGATGTGAACAAGGCAGTGTCCGTATTGCTTCCTGATCATAATATGTGTTACATTTTTCATTTAAATATAAAATATGGCAGTGAAGCAATGTATCATCCGTATGGAAACCATACTTTCATTTCAAACCTACAAACTTGGCTTGACAAACCTATATAAATATGTTTATTAAAAAACAAGAGGCTCTTTTAAGAGTCACCATATTTTATGTCTAATGTTGTTTTGTCATATATAAAAAGAGAATCTATTTCAATATGTACTGCTGTATTTTTTTGTTAATTATAAGAAAGTATCGCTGTACACTGTAAACTTTTTAGAAATATATGTCAATAAAAATACATTTCCCTAACTCTATAGGCTTTTCTAAACTGCCTCATTTATTCCTATACATTACAAAAACAGTAATAAGCTATCATCCACATTAATGCACAGAACAAAAATAAATGCTGATCTAAACAATATGGCTGCCTTGTCAATTTGCAAGGACTTTTATTAACTAATAATAAGGTTATGTACCGTGGTATGTCTAATATATCACTAGGTTTTTGTCCAGTATTACTTAACAGAACAAATTCAGATCAAATACTAAAAGGGACCCTTTCCACACCATAATCTATACTCCTGGCAAATTTCATGTAAATCAATTCAGCCACTTTGTGAAAGTCTATAGAAAATGCATAGGTAGAAATATGTGTTTTAGACCCCCCCCCCCTTTTTTCTTTGTACCCCTTAACTAAACACTACAAAACTTTGCATTATCAGCCAATGTAGAACTAAGAATAAGTCTGCAAAGGTTCGTGAAAATTCAACAAATGGTGACAACGTTATTAACAAGCAAAAATATGAAGAATTCCTATCTCTTGGAATCCTAAGTATATCTACAAAGCAGCTACTGCCACTCTGTAATATGAAATCTTTTTAAATGTTAAAAATAGTTTACATTAAAAATATAATATTATAATTTAAAAAAATAACAATCACTGTGTTCATAATTGAATTAGTTTTAATGCTTTTTAATTAATGCATAAACACATAACTTAATTAAATTTACTAAATATGAAAATGCTAGTGAAGGGATTGTTAAATGTGTAGAAATAATGTTTATAAATTAAATTAATATATATTTAATTATTTAATAAACATTTTATTTGATGGGGTGATGTGGTGTAACATTCTTTTTTATTGCCTCTAGTTTAGTAATAAATAATTAAAATTTAAACTTTATTTTACATTAAAATATGTGTGATGTTTTTTTACGGATTAATAAACTTTATTATTTTTCAGTATACTTTCCGTTAGGAAGATCTCTGCCTACATGTAAAAAGTTACTAGTAGTAACTTTACACTCACAACTTCTATCCTATATGTCTCACACCCTGATTTCATGGGTGTGGAGACATGTAAGTCTGTTCTATGGTGTAAATCTACACTCAGAAATGATGAATATTGAAAAAATATAAACTTGCACCGAAGTTCAAGAGTAAATGTTATGTTCTATTATGTTATTATTTTGATAAAGCATGCAAATATTGAGACTGTGCCCTGGCAACCGGGGACTGAGAATAAATGTCTCACTGCTCTGCAAAAGGGTACCAGTCACATCCAGAGAGGATGAAAATAGGTGGAAGCTAAATTAATACACCTATATCCAGGTCTCCAAGGCTTTACTTAGGAGCCAGCATACTATGCAGAAATAAGTCATACAAATCTACAATTTAGTGGCAGCCATAGAGAAGGCCCTACTGGCAGATTGCACTTGGAATGGAGGTGGTCACCAGGAACATAGATTTTAAATGTATTTCTCAGATACATTGGACCAGTTTGAAGCAAGCCTTATATACTATGCTAAGTGATTATTAAAAACATTTTAGCCACTGGATACTAGGGCAAAGAATCAAAAGCAGAGGAAGCTGAAGATCATGAACAAGCAGCTCATGACACACCTGGAGCAGGACCAGCTACTCAACGCCTTCCAGTCATGCTTCTGCAGCAATTACAGCACTGAAACATCCCTGACCGACGACATCTGAACCCTCCTCGACCAAGAAAAAACAGCAGCTATGATCCTCTTCGACCTCTTGGCAGCCTTCGACACTGTATCCCAACACACGCTGATTGAAAGACTCCACCACATCGGCATCCAAGTGGACACATTCAGATGGATCATCTCCTTTGTCACCGGAAGAACCCAGAGGATCCACCTCCCACCTTTCACCTCAGATTCCAAGTAGATCGCCTGAGATGTCCCCCAGAGCTTATCCATCAGCCACACACTCTTCAATGAGTATATGACCCCCGTGGCCAACATCGTCAGATCCAATGGTCTCAACATAATTTCCTAAGCAGAGGACACCCAAATCATCCTCTCGCTCACCAATGACCCCACCGCCACCAGAACCAACTTCCACAGATGCATCACAAGCATCACCGACTGGGTGAAAAACAACTGCCTGCAGCTGAACAGACAAAACGGAAGTACTGATCTTCATCAACAGCAGCAGCTCATGGAATGACTCCTTGTGGCCATCACTCATAGGAACCGCACCCACTCTGACCATGCCAGAAACCTCAGACTCATCATTGACAACAAGCTCATAAGGGAATCACAGATCAACGCCATCTTCTCCTCCTGCTTCCTCACTCTGCGCATGTTACGTAATATTTTCAAATGGCTACCCCTACACATGAGATGCAGCATGGCACAGGCCCTCATCACCAGCCGAGTGGACTATGGCCACCCCCTCTACGTAGGAATCACCACACGCCTCCTACTGAGTCTTCAGACCATACGGAACGCTCCAGCCAGACTCATCCTCTGCCTTCCCCAATGAACCCACATCACACCCCACCTCAGGCAACTCCACTGGTTCCCCAAGCAGAAGAGATGCAAATTCAAGCTGCTGACACACACAAGGCTCTACACAACCAAGGACCTGCCTACATGAACCACTGCTTGAACTTCCATCAACTGTTGAGAAGACTACACTTCACCTCCCTTTCACTTGCCCATACTCTCTAAATCTACAGAAGCAGAAGAGCCGGATGCTCCTTCTCCTACCTCACAGCAAACCCCTGTAACCTCCTCCCCATGCATCTCCGGACTATCACCTCACTTCCAGAATTCTGAATGGACCTCAAGACCTGGCTGTTCGAACAAGCCTCCGGGACCTTCAAGCGCCTGGATACCCTATCGGGTGACTAGCTGTGCTTTATAAATCCTGATTGGAATCCTGATTGATTAACTGAAGAACTCTGTGTTCCAAGCGCTACTTTGGCCGCCACATTTTAGATCCTCTGCAGCTTCTTTAGTACACTGGGTGGGGCTCCTAGATATATTGAGTTGCAGTAGTCCAGCTGAGTAAGGATAGTAGCCTATACCACTATTCGGCCCACCTATATGGGAGACAAGTGACTAATTTCCTATGCACCATTAATAGGAGGAAACTGAAGGAGGTAAGATGGCTAACCTGTTTCTCCAAGGACAAAGTTTCCTCCAAATAGGTGCCCAAATTCTTCACAAAGTGTTCAGGCAGATGAGATTCAAGCCAAGAAGGGGCCAAAACAATACAGAAAATGTTTAGTCAGAGAGGATTGGGAAAGCCAGAGTACCTAAGTCTTGTTAGGGTTGAACTTTAAGGCATTAAGTCGCAGTCAAGAGGTGACAGATGACATACACTCATGGGAATTATCTAGAGGAGCTGGCCTGGTCTTTTCCAAGGTTTTAACAAGTGGTGTGTCATATGCATAATTCGTGTAGGTGACTACAAAAGTTCTGACCATTAAGGACAAAGGATGGATGTAAATATTAAACAGGGTCAGACTGAAAGCAGACCCCTGGGGAACACCTTGTTCCAAAGCCTTTTAAGCCAACATATATGGAGGAAGGTACACAGCTTGATGTCTATCCTCAAAGTAAGCTTTACACTACTGTGGTGTAGATCCTCCTATCCCTACCTCCGCCAGTCTGAGTAAAAGGATGGAATAGGATACAATATTTATTGCTGCAGACACATCAAGAAGTACTAAGGCAGGTGGATTAGCCTTGTCCACTAGCATTCTTAAGTCATCCAAGACCCAAACGAGCGCAGTTTCAGTGCTGTGCCCTGGTCAACAAATAGACTGTTCAGGTTTAATAGATGGTTCTGTTCCAAAAAATTAGAGAGCTGTTGAATAACATGCTTCTCCAAAATTTTAACTGCAAAGGGTAAAAGAGATATTGGCTGAAACGGAGAACGGCTTGATCAATGTTGGTTTCCTCAGCAGTGGGACAATGAGTGCCCTTACCCATTCACTGCAAACTCAGTCATTAATAAGAGAGCCATTACACACTGCCGTCAGGTTGTTGGAGAGCAGATTTGGCCATGAAACAGTATTTTGCCGAGATCCGATTCAGTGGAGAGCCAGAATTAATAAACCCAGAGCTCGAAATTAACTGTTACACAGATAAACATGGAAATTAATCTAGGCGAGGAGTAAGCTTGGCCACGTGTTCTGGCAATTCTAAATGATGATCAGTAAAAATAGCTCTGGAAAAGCACAGCTTCCCAATTTCGAATCAGCCTTGGAAATTGATATACTCAATGAGTCACAGATTGTATTAATTTTCGCTTCCAAATAGTTGGAACATTTATCAGCTAAGTCTTGAGCAGTGTGCAGGTACTCACCAAATTGAACTGCGGATTGGGGTGATTTTGGGGCAGTGCTAGGGGTGGTGCTTGGGGTGGTGCTGGGAGTGGTGCTAAATGGAAGGCATTTGTTATGGAGGTGAGACTTTCACAGTGTTCAGTTGAACATGATGATACAGAGACATTTCTGCCATCTGTATTATTTTTATATTGGCATGTGCAAATGATATACTTAGCAATATCTTTCAAATAAATTCGAATGTGTGCAGATTGCTTCTGCACTTTTATGACACAAACATCATCATCATTGGCATGCATATACTATTATCCTATTCTTGTTGACAGACAGAAATTCCAGCAGGCCCCATCTGCTTATCATTTATACTTTTCATTTGTATCCCTCAGTGGCGGTTCCTTTAAAGTACTATTTGTAGTTCTCACAAATTCAGTAGCAATGTTTATTCACCTAATGTGGTACAAGTCAGTTTAAAAGTTACAAAATTATTAAGTACACTACTGTTAAGTCTGTGAAGAACAAAAACAAAAGTTGTGGAACATCCATGTGATGACCAAGAAATGAAAGATTGATGATTTTAATCATCCTGGGTGGCAAAATTTAAACCAATCAGTAGATTTGTAGAGCGCTTCGTGAGGGTATCCAGGCGCTGGCAGGGTTCAGTTGATTAGCCGAATAGCCAGGTCTTCAGTGATTTTCAGAACTCTATAAGAGATGGGGAGGTTCAGAGATGAAAGGGTAGCTTGTTCCATGTCTTCTTTGCTAGGTAGGAGAAGGAGCGGCATCTGTAGTCAGGTGTAGGGGTGAGGGTTAGTGAAAGAGAAATGAAGCATAGGTGTCTGGCGGGCTGATGGAAGTTGAGGCAGTGGTTCAGGCCCCCAGTTGTATAGGGCCTTGTATGCGTGGGTCAGAAGCTTGGTCTGGCATCTTTTCTGTACAGGGAGCCAGTGGAGTTCCCCAAGGTAGAGGGTGATGTGGGTTCATCTACAAAGATCCAGAACACATCTGGCTATGGCATTCTGAATGGTCTGTAGTCATCGGAGGAGGTGAGCTGCGATCCCTGCGTAGAGAACGTTGCTGTAGTCAGTCAGCTGGAAATGAGGGCCTGGGTGATGGTGGGTCTTCAGCTTTGGGGTAACCCTTTGATTATCTTTTAAAACATGCAGAGGATGAAGAAGCAGCGGAAGGAGATGCAGTTGACCTGAGTCATCATGGTTAGCTTGGCGTCCAGAATGATGCCTAGGTTCCTAGTGTAGTCAGTGGGGGGTAGGAGTATGTATGAGTTCTGATGGCCACCAGGATGCGTACCATGGAGAGCGTTTGTTTCCGAAGTACCTCTGTCTTGTCCGTGTTGAGCTTCAGGCAGTTGTCCTTCATCCTTTTGGCGATGTCTGTTATGCAATTGTGGAAGTTGGTTTTGATGGTGTCTTCAGAAAGAGAGGATGAGTTGTGTCATCAGCATAGGATATGATGTTCAGTCGATGGGTTTTGACGATGCTGGCCAAAAGTGTCATATAAGTGTTGACGAGGGTGGGGCTGAGCGAGGATCATTTGGGTACCCCACAGATGATTTCTTTGGGTTAGGTGGTGAAGGGGGAAGGCAGACCTTTTGCGTTCTTCTGGTGAGGAAAGAGGCGATCTGTCAGAGTGGCTCCTTGGATGATTATGTTGTGGGAGACAGTACAGAAGGCTGCTGAGAGGTCTGGAAGGATCAGAGCAGCAGTCTCTTCTCTGTCAAGTAGGGCTCGTATGTCATCAGTAGCCTCAATGAGGGCTATCTTAGTGATGTGGGTGCTGCGGAATCCAGATTGGGAGGAGTTGAGTAGGAGGCTCCATTCCAGATGTGAAGAGAGTTGTTGGTTGATGGCTTTTTCTAATACTTGGGCCGGGAACGGTAGCAGGGAGATCAGTCGGTAGTTGTTGAGTCTACTGGGATCTGCCGATAGTTTCTTTAGAATGGGCATTGACGTATGCATGTTTCCAGTCCTCGGTGAAGGTGGCTATAGCAATTGAGTTGTTGAACAAGGTGGGGAGTAGTTGACTGATTCTGGCTTCACCTAGGTTGAAGATGTGGTGAGGGAATGAGTCAGTTGGGGCCCCTGAGTGGACCGAGTTCATGATGGAGGTTGTGTCCTGTGGGGGCAAGTTATGTCCATTCAGTTAGTCAGATGTCAGTGGAGTCGTTGTGCTGCTTGAAGAAGTCGGTGGCCTTGAGCTGGGGTTTGAAGTTTGCAAGATGTCGCAGAGTTCCTGTAAGGTGGTAATGTTGTTTGTTGCAGCTGAGGGGTCAGTGAATTCTTTGACGATGTTAAAGAGTTCTTTGCTGTAATTGGGGCTTGATTCGATGCATGAGGCTAAGGCCTTTTTATCCGATTCTCTTACCTGTCTGCGATAGAGGTTGAGTGCTGTCTTGAAGGTTGTAGGACCGGGGGTCACCAGGCCCTATGGGGGTAGCGTGGCGCGAGCAGGTAGGCATCCAAGGGCTTACGTGTAAAGTGACTATACAGCACACACATCCACTGAGACAGGAAACGCACGCAATAATTGACACCACACAGTAGGTTGAATAAAACAAATCCGTTTTATCTAGATCAACATTAGGATCAAAAGCATTTCATTAGGAATAGATTGGCAGTTCATTAAAACATCAAAACCTGGCATTGAATCAAAGTGCGACACCTGGTGATCCTGGGGAGCGTCACACCCAGCATTAACGCAAAGCGCTGCACATAGCAAGTCAACAGCGCTTCAAAATATGGCGTTCCAGCTTAGCGCTGCACATAGCAAATTAATGGCGCTCCAAAACATGGCACGTAAGCATAGCGCTGCACAGAGCAATTCATAGCGCCTCAAACATGGCATTTTAAACAAAGCGCTGCACATAGCACACCAATAGCGCCTCAAAACTGGCATCTAAACATAGCGCTTGAAACAGGTCCTCTCATTACAAAGCTAAACATGGAGTATCTGCGGAGCCTTAACCGTGGCCTACCACTACAGCGATACCCAGTCCAGCAGGAGTAGACCCTCCTCCCCAGTAGGGTTGACCAGTCTCCACAATTTCCTGTTTCCATGGTCAACACTTGGCCCTTCACCGGGCACGAGTCCAGGGGGGGCATGCGGGCCCAACGGTCGAATTCCCCGGGGGGGGGGGGCACCGGGCCTTTCTAGGGCTACCCGCCCTCCTCCTCACGGTTTACCTGCAGATTCGGCCTTACAGGCCCTTGCGCAGCTCCGCGGCCGGGCGGGGGCTCACTCTTCACGAAGCCCCTCCCGCCAGCTGCGTAGGACTCCCGGCGATGTCCGGGTCGAGGGGGATGGCACGGGACTCCCGGCCGGTCCAGACGTGGCCGGGGAGCTCCGCAGGGATTAGGCAATGGTCCCGGGCCCTCCTCTGGTGCCGGGGGACTCGGGGATTCCCTCGCAGGTTTCTGAGGCTCGCGCCTGCAGCCGCCAGTGGCAGTGCGGCCTGCGGGGGCGCGGCCCAGTTAGCGAATAGCACAGCGGCGGGGGCGGCGTTTGGCAGTCCGCCCCCGTCAGGTCACTCAGGCCTCGGCTTCAGGGCCTTGCGCAGACCTTGCGGGATGGCTCCAGGCCCGACGAGGCCCTCGCGGTGTCCTGGCGGTCTTCTCCGCCCTCCGACGGCAGCGACGGGGCCCCGGGCTTCTCCGCGGGCCCCGGAGATAACGAGGACAATCTTTCCGGCCCTGGGCTGCAGCGGTGAGCGATTCCTTTTCAGGATCCCCGACGGGGGTGGCAGAAATTAAGGCCTGGCCCACAGCTCGGGGGGTGGCGATGTGTTCGGCGCCTAGCGCCCCCTTGCTCCCACGATGACGCCCCAGCTCAGGGCAGGTAGGCTGGGAGGTGGCAGGCCACACGCCAGTGGCAGAACAAGCTAGGAAGGGGCCCCAGATTAAGTCAGGGAGCGCAGGAGTGGCACAGCGGAGGTACCTGGTCGATCCCCCAGCAGTTCTGTGGTAAGTTTCTGTGGTAAGGTTCAGTGGTAAGTTTCTGTTGTAAGGTTCTGGGGTAAGTTTCTGTGGTAAGGTTCTGTGGTCCTTTTGGCGCTTGCTGGAACTGGCGCCCTTCGCAGTTTTGTTCCTTGGGGGGGGGTGGGGGGGGATAGGTTGAGTTGGTGACTGAAGGGAGTTCCCAGTCAGGCTTGGTAGGATGTCCCTGGGTTCCCCTCCCGCTGGGCCAGATCAGTGGGCTAGTTCAGGATCCCTCACTCAACTTGAAAGGCAGCACCTAAACCCTGTCACTTTCAGTGGCATAAGTCCCTGACTAGGCCCTACCGCCTAAAACTCCTGCGTAGGTTCCCCCAGGTCTGCGTCGCCCCAACTGACTAAAAATGTTCCCTCCTTTCCTTAAGTATCCCTAGGTCAGGTGACCACCCTCTAAGGCGGCAAAAGTAAACCCCTTCCTTCTTCCAGAAGGTTCCAGCAAGTTCCAGGAGCTTCCCCACTCTAGCTATAGGAGAAAAAGGCGGGCTGGTGTTGCAACAATGTTGTAGGGTCCCAGCCAGCTCCTGGCAACTAGGGTGCTACTAAAAAGGCCACTCCGCAGTAGCAGGGGCCTGTGGCAGCCATATTGGGGGAAGAGAGCACCTGCACCTTAACACTGATTGGCAGTGGAAAGGCGCTCGGAGACCTAAGGCCAACGAAAAAGAGGGTGGAAAAAATTAGGCAAGGGCAAAAATACAGGGAAAGACCACCCTAGGGCTGACAGATCTAACACGCGTCCCCCCCAGCCGAAAGAGGGGAGAGCTACCCAACCTCTAGGGAGTTCTAGTCACTAAGGCGGAAAAACCGGGAGAGACCGTCAGCATTGTGGTGGTCAACTCCAGGCCGATGTTCCACCCGAAAGTCCATCCCCTGTAGGGAAATGGACCACCTTAGCAGCTTGGGATTTTCGCCTCTCATCTGCATGAGCCAGCGAAGGGGTCGGTGGTCCGTCTGAATCAGGAAGTGAGAGCCAAAGAGGTATGGCCTCAACTTCTTCAGAGCCCAGACCACCGCGAAGGCTTCTCCCTCGATGGTGCTCCATCGTTGTTCCCGAGGGAGGAGTCTTCTGGAGATAAAGGCCACAGGTTGATCTTGGCCTTCGGTGTTGAGTTGCGAGAGCACCGCACCTAGGCCGTGCCCAGAGGCGTCCGTCTGCACTATGAATTCTTTTGCGAAGTCAGGTGTCGCAAGCACCGGAGCGGTACACATCGCGTGTTTTTGGAATGCCTCTTGGCAAGCAGCCGTCCAGATTACTTTTCGTGGCTGCTTCTTGGACGTCAATTCTGTCAAGGGGCTACGATGGTGCCATATCCCTTGACAAACCGGCGGTAATACCCAGTGAGGCCGAGAAAAGCTCGGACCTCAGTTTGGGTCTTGGGGGGCTCCCAGGCCAGGATGGTTTCAATTTTGGCCTGGAGGGGTTGCACCTTACCCCCGCCCACCAGATGTCCCAGGTAAACAACAGATTCCAGTCCAATCTGGCACTTGCTGGCCTTAATAGTCAGACCAGCACGTTGCAGATCCTGCAGTACCTCCTGGAGGTGCTGCAGATGGTCCTCCCAGGTGCTACTGAAGACAGCTATGTCATCCAGATATGCCGCTGAGAAGGACTCCAGGCCAGATAGCACCTGGTTCACCAAGCGCTGGAAAGTGGCCGGAGCATTCTTGAGCCCGAAGGGCATCACTCTGAACTGGAAGTGGCCCTCGGGCGTGGAGAACGCTGTTTTCTCCCTTGCTCCATCGGCCATGGCAATTTGCCAGTACCCAGACGTCAAATCGATGGTGCTGAGGTACTGGGCTGCTCCTAGCCGGTCCACCAGCTCGTCTGCTCGTGGGATCGGGTGAGCGTCTGTCTTCGTGACAGAGTTCAATCCCCTGAAGTCCACACAGAACCGCAGTTCTGGTGTGGTTCCCGGTGGGGCCGCTTTCGGCACCAACACCACCGGACTGGTCCACGGGCTGCTGGAAGGTTCGATCACCCCCAGCTCCAGCATTTTCGCTACCTCACTCTGGATGCTGTTTTTCACTCGGTCAGATAGCCGGTAAGACTTGTTCTTTACCGGTGGGCTGTCTCCTGTGTCCACATCATGGGTACACAAATGAGTGATTCCAGGCGTGAGGGAGAACAACGAGGCGTACTGCCCCAACACCTGGCGGCAGTCCCTCTGTTGCTCTGGGGTCAAGGATGGGGAGAGGATCACGCCCTCCACCGATCCATCCTTCTTCTGGGCCGCCAGAAGGTCAGGAAGAGCCTCACTCTATTCCTCCTCGCTCCCATCCGCCACCATGAGAGCAAACTCTGATCACTCATGGTGCAGCTTCAGGTGGTTGACGTGGAGCACCCGATGGGGCTGACGGGGGGTCTTTAAGTCAATGACATAGGTGGTCTGGCCTCGTCGCTCCACAATTTCGTACGGACCAGTCCACCGGTCCTGGAGGGCACTAAGCTCCCCAGGCTCCATGACCCACACCTTCTGTCCAGCGTCCAACTCTACCGTCCGAGCGTTGCGGTCATACCACTCCTTCATGACGGCTTGGCTTGCCTCCAGATTCTCTGAGGCTGCCTTCCACAGCTTTGCCATCTGGCTGCGGAATGCCAGCATGTAGTTGACAACATCACGGGGAAGCTTCTTCGAAGTCTTTTCCCACCCCTCCTTCACTAGGCTGAGGGGCCCCCTAACGGGATGGCCATAGAGCAGCTCAAAAGGGCTGAACCCGACTCCCTTCTGCGGCACCTCACGGTAGGAGAACAGCAGGCAAGGGAGGAGGATGTCCCACTTCCGCCTCAAGTCCTCTGGCAGGCTCCGGATCATCCCCTTTAAAGTTTTGTTAAAGCGCTCTACGAGCCCGTTAGTCTGGGGGTGGTAAGGGGTGGAGAACCGATAGGTCACTCCACACTCCTTCCACATGGCCTGCATGTAGGCCGACATGAAATTCGTGCCCCTGTCTGACACCACGACCTTGGGGAATCCTACTCGGGTAAAAATCCCCAACAGGGCCCGCGCCACCACCGGTGCAGTGATGGTCCTCAGAGGAATAGCCTCCGGGTACCGAGTGGCGTGGTCCACTAATACCAAAATGAACCGGTGTCCCGCTGAGGTCGGAGGGTCCAACGGCCCAACAATGTCGATTCCGACCCGCTCAAAAGGGGTCCCGACCACCGGGAGCGGTTCCAAAGGGACCTTCAGTTTAATCCCACCGCTGCCACCAATGTAGGACCGGGGGTCACCAGGCCCTATGGGGGTAGCGTGGCGCGAGCAGGTAGGCATCCAAGGGCTTACGTGTAAAGTGACCATACAGCACACACATCCACTGAGACAGGAAACGCATGCAATAATTGACACCACACAGTAGGTTGAATAAAACCAATCCGTTTTATCTAGATCAACATTAGGATCAAAAGCATTTCATTAGGAATAGATTGGCAGTTCATTAAAACATCAAAACCTGGCATTGAATCAAAGCGCGACACCTGGTGATCCTGGGGAGCGTCACACCCAGCATTTACGCAAAGCGCTGCACATAGCAAGTCAACAGCGCTTCAAAATATGGCGTTCCAGCTTAGCGCTGCACATAGCAAATTAATGGCGCTCCAAAACATGGCACGTAAGCATAGCGCTGCACATAGCAATTCATAGCCCCTCAAACATGGCATTTTAAACAAAGCGCTGCACATAGCACACCAATAGCACCTCAAAACTGGCATCTAAACATAGCGCTTGAAACAGGTCCTCTCATTACAAAGCTAAACATGGAGTATCTGCGGAGCCTTAACCATGGCCTACCACTACAGCGATACCCAGTCCAGCAGGAGTAGACCCTCCTCCCCAGTAGGGTTGACCAGTCTCCACAATTTCCTGTTTCCTGGGTCAACACTTAGCCCTTCACCGGGCACGAGTCCAGGGGGGCCATGCGGGCCCAACGGTCGAATTCCCCGGGGAGGGGGCGTGCTCCGGGCCTTTCTAGCGCCTCCCGCTCTCCTCCTCAGGGTTTACCTGCAGATTCGGCCTTACAGGCCCTTGCGCAGCTCCACGGCCGGGCGGGGGCTCAGTCTTCACGAAGCCCCTCCCACCAGCCGCGTAGGACTCCCGGCGATGTCCGGGTCGAGGGGGATGGCTCGGGGCTACCGGCCGGTTCAGACGTGGCCGGGGAGCTCCGCAGGGATTAGGCAATGGTCCCGGGTCCTCCTCTGGTGCCGGGGGATTCGGGGATTCCCTCGCAGGTTTCTGAGGCTCGCGCCCGCAGCCGCCAATGGCAGTGCGGCCTGCGGGGGCACGGCCCAGTTAGCGAATAGCACAGCGGCGGGGGCGGCGTTTGGCAGTCCGCCCCCGTCAAGTGACTCAGGCCTCGGCTTCAGGGCCTTGCGCGGCCCTTGCGGGATGGCTCCAGGCCCGACGAGGCCCTCGCGGTGTCCTGGCGGTCTTCTCCACCCTCCGACGGCAGCGGCGGGGCCCCGGGCTTCTCCGCGTGCCCCGGAGATAACGGGGACAATCTGTCCAGCCCTGGGCCGCAGCGGTGAGCGATTCCTTTTCAGGATCCCCGACGGGGGTGGCAGAAATAAGGGCTGGCCCACAGCTCGGGGGGTGGCGATGTGTTCGGCGCCTAGCGCCCCCTTGCTCCCACGATGACGCCCCAGCTCAGGGCAGGTAGGCTGGGAGGTGGCAGGCCACACGCCAGTGGCAGAACAAGCTAGGAAGGGGCCCCAGATTAAGTCAGGGAGCGCAGGAGTGGCACAGCGCAGGTACCTGGTCGATCCCCCAGCAGTTCTGTGGTAAGTTTCTGTGGTAAGGTTCGATGGTAAGTTTCTGTTGTAAGGTTCTGGGGTAAGTTTCTTTGGTAAGGTTCTGAGGTCCTTTTGGCGATTGTTGGAACTGGCGCCCTTCGCAGTTTTGTTCCTTGGGGGGCGGGGGGGGGGGTAGGTTGAGTTGGTGACTGAAGGGAGTTCCCAGTCAGACTTGGTAGGATGTCCCTGGGTTCCCCTCCCGCTGGGCCAGATCAGTGGGCTAGTTCAGGATCCCTCACTCAACTTGAAAGGCAGCACCTAAGCCCTGTCACTTTTAGTGGCATAAATCCCTGACTAGGCCCTACCGCCTAAAACTCCTGCGTAGGTTCCCCCAGGTCTGCATCGCCCCAACTGACTAAAAATGTTCCCTCCTTTCCTTAAGTATCCCTAGGTCAGGTGACCACCCTCTAAGGCGGCAAAAGTAAACCCCACCCTTCTTCTAGAAGGTTCCAGCAAGTTCCAGGAGCTTCCCCACTCTAGCTGTAGGAGAAGAAGGCGGGCTGGTGTCGCAACAATGTTGTAGGGTCCCAGCCAGCTCCTGGCAACTAGGGTGCTACTAAAAAGGCCACTCCGCAGTAGCAGGGGCCTGTGGCAGCCATATTGGGTAAAGAGAGCACCTGCACCTTAACACTGATTGGCAGTGGAATGGCGCTCGGAGACCTAAGGCCAACGAAAAAGAGGGTGGAAAAAATGAGGCAAGGGCTGACAGGTCTAACAAAGGTGGACTTATCAGTTGTGTCCTTGCTGTTGCACTGTCTCTTTTCCAGTGGTTTACAGTTCCGTTTAGCAGTTCTGAGGTCTTCAGTGAACCAGCTAGCCTGTCTAGTGGTGCTTCTGTGGCTGGCGTTGCCAATGAAAGCGAAAAAGTTTTTGTTAATTCTGTGCATTTTTTGAAATATAAATATTCTTTCCTTCATTTCAGCATCTACCTTCACATGAGAAAAATAGCATTTCAATGAATTTTGGACCCATGCTCCTTCTTCATGAAAATGAGATCTCCTCAAATGTATGCATTTGTAACACATTTTAAACAAAAACTGTCCTTTTCCCTACTCTCTTACATTTTTCTTCTTTTTGTGCTATCATAATTGTTTTTCAATCTGTTCCCTATTCTTTCTCTAACTATATCTTTGTAACTGCCTCTGAATCCTCCTTTCTTCTGCTCACTACTTGGTATTGCTCTTATGTTTTAGCCTTATTCTTTCTTGCAGCTTCTCCCCCTATCTCTTTTTTCCACAGCTCGTATTCCTTGCACCCCTCACTTCCATCACTCATTTCCTACCTTGTATAATTCTCTCTCCATCTTCCATTCTGTCACTCTTGCTCATCTTTGTGTCTCATTCCCTTTTTATCAGCTTTTTCCCTTCTCTCTTTCCTCTTCCCTACCCCTTATTCCTAGTCGGGTTTTTCTTACCATTTCCGTTCGGGGTACACTTCAGGTTGAGGCTGCAGGTGATGTTGGGAGTGTTGAGGGAGGTCAGGGGCCACCAGATCCCAGGTCAGCTTCACTGGGGAGACCTCCTTGGGGGTGTTGGGCCACTCAAACTTGGCCCGTGGGCTTTGGGGGGCAGAGTAGTACAGAATCACGGAGTCTACGGAATCCGGATTCTGGAGGTGAGTCTTTGGCTGAGCAAATTTGATGCTCACGGGAGACTGAGTCTGTGGGAATGTCGCAGGGCAGGTCCTCCGGGCTCTGGGGGTTGCTGGCTGCTAGACTTGCTGGGGTTCTTGCTGTAGGTATGTCGTAGACAGGACAGACCGGGAGGACTGGGGCCAAGACAGTTGGTGTCCTCTTCTTCCTGGGTCAGCACGACTCTTCAGTCCTTCTTCTTATTTTCCTCGAATCTGGGGAGGCAAGGTTCAGGGTCGCCCCTAAATACTACATTTAGGGGCATTACAGGGGTGTGCAGGTCGGAACCAATGGGTCCCTTCCTTGGGGTGGGTACATCCTCTATTATGCCACCCTCCAGTGGGAGAGGGCATGAGCCTCATCCTAATTGGCTGAGTCCCCTCATATTCAAGATGGAGGGGACTGAGATATGTGCTTTACCCTCATTTGAAGGGTGGGGTTAGCAAAAGTGAGCACACCTCTCTTCTTAGCTTGGATTTCCCACCGATTCTCCCACCCAAAGTAGGGGCCAAAACCGTGGGAGCCAGTTGCTGAGGGCAGCAAAAGGCAGTGACAGCGTCCAAAGGCATCAGGCCTTTGAAGCTTCCCCTTTCATAGACCCAGCCCATCCTGGGGGATGAGGCATGACACCTCTGCCCAGGATAGGCTTTGTTTCTGGACCCAGGGAGCAGAGGCCCTCTACCCAGGTGCCCAGAAACCTGTCTGATGGTGGCAAATGGTGGGCAGCCATACAGGAACCACACCAGGGCTGGTCAATTTTCAGGGGGCCTCTCTAAGATGACCTTTGAGTGCTTTTGACATTAAATCCAACACTGACATCAGTGTGGATTTAATGTGCTACGAGGTTTGCTACCAATCTTCCCAGTTTTAGTAATGCCATTTTGGAGCTGTGGAGTTTGTGATGACCAACTCCAAGACCATATACTCTTTGTGGCTTTACTACACTTACAATGTCTAAGAACGGACTTAGACCGTGTAGGGGTACTTACCCTCACCTTAGGAATAGTGAACCCTGCTAGAGGGGTGACTTACCTTGGTCACTAGGCAGTACAATGCAGGCATGGCACCCAGGGATGTGTGCCATGTCGATTCTTCACTTTTCTCTGCACCAAAACACGCAGCTTTCAGTGGCAGTGTGTGTGTTAAGGTGCAAGGCCCCTAAGGGTGGCACAATAGGTGCAGCAGCCCTTAGAGACCTTTCTTGGTCACAGTGCCCTTGGTATCCATGGTATCTTTTAAAAGGGGCTTACCTGTGGCCAGGAAGGTGCCAATTGTGGTTGCAAAGGTACAGTCTTGGGAAAGAACACAGGCCCTGGAAACCTGTTTGGCAGGAACCCACTGCACATCAAGTCAGGTTGCATCAGATGTCAGGCAAAAATTGGGGGGTAAACATGCAAAAAGGGGCACTTTCCTACAATATCTAACAGATATGTATTTTCTAGTAAAATGGAGGCTTATTAATTGTTATCAAATTCCATCACTTCGAAGTGTGTACAAACCCATAATTCACTTGCCTGCCTAATTATCTGTTATACAACAGAGTTAGGCAGACAAGTGAATTCTGGGGTTCTGCCTGGTCGCAGAAAATACATGTTAATGTAATGTTTTACACAATTTTAATGTAAATGTTTAATCCATCCTGTTAACAAGTCAACAGCGTTTCAGACCTGGCATGTACGGTGCTCTGTTGTTCAGTGAATCTGGTTTGCCCTGAAGAAAACCACAAAAATAGATAACTACATCTATCTAGATTCCATATGCCTACCTGGCCTACTATCTATGATACAGTACAGGGACAGTGAAACATGCACCATGTTCATTCCCAGAGCACTCTGGTGAGTGAATGACAAATAGTAGTAAAAATGAAGGATGCAATTGTTTACACAAACCTGTGATGTCGCATTAGAACAGATATTTTATCGTATTCATTGCGGCACCCTCTTTAAATTGTATTTACCCATTATGTATGAATATGCTGTTTGTGTAGCTTAAACGTAGATGACAGCAGTAGAGCACTGCACAGTGTTAATGGCAAAGATACAATCAACAAGTTATATGAGGGGAGAAGAGTTCAGGGTGTTGAAGGATACTGTTACTGCATCATGAATGCTGTGTCCTTTAAAGAGGTGAGCCTTCAGCTCTTTCATAAATTGGAGCAGGGTTGGGCTGCTCCTGTTGGATTTAGGGATCTTGTTGCAGATCCTGTGTTTACATATGCAGAAGGGCAGTTTTCATGTAAATTGCAAATCCACTAAAACGTTTCACCAGGGAAGCCAGTAAGAAAGTCTACAAGTCACAACAAACAAAACTGAAATTGTCCTGTTGCTTATAACAAATGAGTTATCCAGTATTGGGGTATGTTTCATAGATTCACATGCCTGAATCATTCCCTGTTGCTGAGATGGGAGTCCCACAGTAAAATACAAAAGTAGTTCCGTAAGTAATAAATAGGCCAAAAGAGGCCAAAGGCTATATCTTAGTAGCCTACCTAGGTCCTTATAGGAAAAGGACCAAAAGTCAGCTGCAACCAATCAGCTATCAGCACCCTCTTGAACACTCCCCACAGAAGTAGTTCCCCCCAAATTTTGACCGCACGTCGTGTGGAAGGGAGTCTCCCTGAGTGCTACTCAGTTTTCTTCTCTTCAGCTCTTCAAGCAAGCATGTCGGATAACAAGGGCCTCTTCCGCTCCAGCAGGACCTGTGGGAAGAACAGGGTCCATGTTGATGATCTTCATAAAGATTGTCTTTATTGCCTCTACCCCAAACATGAGGCTAAAGATTGTAAAATCTGTTGTACCTTTCTCAGTAAGACTCTGAGGGACAGAGAGGCAAGATTACTTTTGTGGGTCAAGTCTAAAGAGCGTCCTTCTTCGGCTGAGGAAGAGAACCGAGCTTCCACATCTAGCAAGAGGGCTAGGTCTCAAGAAGGCTCCTCAGGTGAGGGAAGAAAACATCTGAAAACTTCCCAGGAAAAATCTCTTCACAAAGAGAGGAGGTCTAAACACTCCTCTGAACCAGCATCATCTCCGCCTTCTACGCCACTCACAGAGCGTCCAAGATCATCCTCTTCAGAAACTGTGAGTAAAAAGCACAAAAAATCAGTGTCGACGACGACTTTTACCACATCATCGACGATATGTGTTATGTTGTCGACACCATCGTAGATGGCGACTATTTTGACAACGGCTATTTTATCACCTATCTCGTCGACGAGAATTTCTATTTCAACGAGACCATTGTCAAAACCGTCGACAAAGCTATTGTCAACGATGATTCCAGCTGCACTGTTGACGACACCGTTGACGGGAGAGGCATCAACGACGACACCGTTGACGGCACCATCTATGAACGTGCCTGTGATTCTACCATCGGCGACGACAGGACTGTCGACGAGAGACATTCCTACCATTCATATTTCTGCACCGTCGACGCCCCAGTCGACGAGAGTTTATCAGATAAAGACAATTCAAAGGCCTTTTCAGGACTTTAGTAAAATTTCTCCGCTACCACCTTCCCACCTGTTAGGTTTCATGTAGGATGAGGATTATGATGAGGAAGAGGAGGAAGACCCATACAGAGTGGCTCATAGTCCATCGAAACTTAACGTTAAATGTCAAGACACTGACGAGGATGATTAACAAGAGGAGCGTTTCTACCATGGGCAATATATGGCTCCAAGGCATACATACCAGTTTCATCACAGGCAGGAATCTCGTCAGAGGGAAACGTCTCATCTTCCTCCTCCACTTATACAAGACCTACAGGCTATGTTGGCGGATTATCGTCAGATTTCCTCCTCAGCAGATTCCGATAGAGAACCCAATCTACAAGTAGAGGTTCCTGTTCCAGTACCAGAGCCTGCTCGACCTAGGACACCGGCTCCTGCACAAGATCCACCTGCCACTGGACTACAAGACACTTCCTCCTTGGATGAGGAGGTTGAGGAAGGCGAATTGCCTAAACAGGCAGATGCTCCAGATCCATGGGACGATTATATAATCGAGACACCATCTCCGCCTCCGCATTTGTCCTGAGGACATTGGGGGATTTCATAATTAAATGCAGAGAGCAGCTACAAGGTTTCAGCTCCCTATTACGGTCAAACAAACAGACTGTTTTTTACATGACTTCAAGGAGGATACTAGGAAGGTCATTCGCTCTATTCCCATTATTGATTACATCTGGCAGGAGGGCGTGAAAACCATGAAGACGCTGGCATCCATAACTGTGGTGCTGACTCGAATAGAGAAGAAATACCGCGCTCTAGAGAACAGTCCATCTTGCCTCATAGGTCATCCGAGGCCAGATTCGGTAATATCTCAGGCTGCACAACGGCGTTCTAAAAGCCCTGCAACACCAATTACCACTCCTCCAGACAAGTAGGGACGTCATATGGATCTTTTGGGGAAGAACTTCTCTTCTATGGCTGCAGCTTCAACACCGACCGTGTTATCACGGAACAGTGGTCAGGTAGTCCATCCAGATCCGCAATCCCTGCACTTACACGCATGGCTCCTGAATTCCTAGAGTTCAAGGATCTCAGTATTTCACAGGACTGTCAAGACGTACTGTCAAAATCTCGTGCTGAAAGCACTATCAAGGCGTATCGTTTAAAATGGAAAAGATGTTGTTGTTGGTGTGAAAACATCCAGTCCAAGCTCCTGCTGAACAGATTTTACCTTACATTGGCCAAGTCTGGACTCACTTTCTCGTCAGTCAAGGTTCACCTGGCTGCTATTTCCAGGTACAGGAAATCTCCGCAGCTTCCTTCTTTATGTTCGTCTTCTCTTGTAAAACAATTCATGAAAGGACTTTTTCGTACTTTCCCTCCTGTGCTTTCGCCTCCTCCAGAGTGGGAGCTCAATGTGGTGTTAGCACAACTGATGAGACAACCATTTGAACCGATCCATAAAGCAGATCTCAAATATCTCACATGGAAGGTAGCCCTCTTACTGGCTCTCACCTCTGCAAGAAGGGTTAGTGAGATTAAGGCTTTTACGATCAAAGAACCATTCTTGCGTTTTACACAGAACTATGTGATCCTGCGGACGAATTTTAAGTTCATTCCAGAAGTACCCACACAATTTCACTTGAACGAACCAGTGATACTGCAAACTTTCTTCCCAAATCCATCTACTCCAGCTGAGAGGACATTACATTCACTAGATGTAAAACGATGTTTGTAGTTTTATCTTCCGAGAACAAAGGATATTAGAAAAATGGATCAACCGTTAGTGGCCTATGGTCAGGGGAAACAAGGAACTACTGTAACAGAGGCTACAAAAGCCAAATGGGTCACATTGGCTATTCACTTCTGCCACGAAAAAGCAAACAAACCACTCAGGGTGAAAGCTAAAGCACATTCCACTAGGACTGTTGCGGCATCTACAGCTTTGTTTGCTGGAGTTACATTGGACAAGACATATGCTGTGCTTCAACATGGAAGAATGTCCACACGCTCGCGAGACACTACTGCCTTTAATGTGCACAAAAGGAGGATGCAGCGGTTGGACAAGCTGTGTTACGCCATCTCTTTCAATAAGGTCAGATTCTTTACATATCTTTAACGCTTGTCTATTATCAGTTTTCTTTACTGTTGCATTGATTACAATGTTCATGCTCTTATGTTTCACAATTTATATTTCTCCTGTGGATACCCACTGTTTTTGCTTTTATGCTTTGTCATTGCAATGTTTCAAAATGGTGGATTTATATTGGGAGTGTTAAATGGTAAGACTCCCACCGTCCGCAAACGACAGTACAATTTTGGTACTGCTTGCTATTCTGATTCATGCATATGGATCTATAAAAGATACCCCAATACTGGATAAGAAAACAAGTTACTTACACATGCACCCACCCTCCTCCCCGTGGAACCAGTTCTCAGTGATTTTAGGGATATTTACTTCCCACTTGTGCTTGGAAAATCTGAGGAGAACTGCTTCTGTTGGGAGTGTTCTAGAGGGTGCTGATAGCGGATTGGTTGGAGCTGACCTTTGGTCCTTTTCCTATAAGGACGTAGATAGGGTACTAAGATGTAGCCTTTGGCCTCTTTCGACTTATTTATTACGTATGGCACTACTTTTTTATTTTACCATGGGACTCCCATCTCTGCAACGGGGAATGATTCAGGCATGTGAATCTATGAAAGTTACCAATGAATAACTGTAGTTACAGGTAAGTAACTTGTTTTCTTATCCTCTTTCTCACTATCTCAGGTATACATATGAACCCATTTAAAAGAGATCAACCTAACCAAAGTCATCATTTGCAGACTGTTTTTCCAGAGAGCTCTTTATATTATACGTCAGTGGACACCTTGAAGCACACCACTGAAACTAAGGGCCAGATTTATCAAAAGTTCATGCAGTGCAGCAAGCCGCCTTGCTGCGTTACTTGAAAGGGAAAGGGCAGGGAGTGTATTAACTAATATACCAGTGCATTCCTATCCTTTCTTAGTGCTGGCACACCTTTGGCTGCCGAGCGCCAACACAGGCACCCTTGCATCATGTTGCAAGGGTGCCTCCATAGCAGGCAGGATTGTTTTGTGCACCTTCAGAGGCATTTTCCTCTTTCCAAGTCTGCAGCAGAATGCAGCAGACTTAGAAAGAAGGAACAACAAGGAGAAACAAAGATGTTTCTCCTCATTGCACCTCTGGTGACGAGGCGTACAATTCTAATGCATTCCATGGTCTAGCAATCTTGGTAAATCCGGGAATGTTTCTGAATGCATGAGTGGGCGTGGGAACACCCTCACTCAACCCACGGCACGCCTCCATGCTGCAAGTAATACACAGCAGCAATTTGTTTTGCCTTGCTTTACTCTATATTTATCAGACCACTCAGGGCCACGCAAGGTGGCCTTCCTTAGCTTGATAAGTCTCATTTAGGTGTTGTATCGCCCTTGTATCCTCTTGTGTGGCACAAGAGGGTCGCAAAAACTTGGTAAATATGCCCCTTAATGTAAAAATGTTCTAATATTAGTGAAGAGTAGAGAGAAAATCACCTTAGATTTGCTCTTCTAGGAATTCAGAGTTTTACATCAAGCCTTTGTATTACAGTTCTTGCAACCAGAACTTTACTACAAATGATAACTAATATTCTGAAAGTATAAAAGTACAGCATTGATTGGTCACAAGAGACTGAGGTTGCCAAACACACTGAAATCAGAAGTTATTCTGGAATCAATACAATATGTTTCTATTCTGGAATGGAAACAAGTGCTGTAGACCATAAAACATTTTACCATTAAGTGCAACCCAGGTGCCTTATGTGCTTTTAAACTCTGAACCTTTGGACAGTTGGACGCCTTTCCTCTTTTTGTACTTGTAATATATTAGGACAAGGGTCTCTTCCATTACTGATATCAGCTGTCCTACATCTTAAACCAAGCACCCCAATAGTTGGGGCCCAGGCTATGACCAACACTTATTTTATGTTTAGGAGAGCATGGGGTCTGTGTCGTTTACCTTAGCTACCAGCGACGTTTGACTTGGCACTAGTGTATCTGAGTTGTATTTCAAAACTGAAGTTTTTCTTGGGGGATGTGGCTTGGACGAGGAGGAAGATGGCAGGTCGAGCCTTCAGCTCCCCTCCAGGGGAACGGATAAATATTTATTCCTCCTGCTATACAGCCCACAACATGCCAGAAACTGCCAAAACTATCGCATTTTCACTTTGTGTGCGTTACAAGATGCCAATTACGACCATGGCTACCAAGTGCAGACCAAATAAGGAGACAGCTAACGTGGCCTTGACTCAGACCATAATGACACTGCACGACCTCATGGCTAGACACTAGGAGTAGATAGCCTGCTATATAACCACCAAAACAAGTAAGTGCTTTACAGCCCATTAGCAAATACGCAAGATGTTAATGTCTATTTGACTGTCTACCAACATCAGAACGAAGCAGCAACAGGCGACATGATCCTGCGATTGATATAAGCTAAAATGGCGGTTTCGTTGGCATTGCACGCCAATGTCTCTATGTAAATAGCTTAATGATGATAGAATATCCGAAATGTTCAGAAGCTTAGAAACTCAAATTCCCAATTCTATATTGTGTTTCTGAGATTCTTTTATCTGCTGAAACGTAGAAACACAAACCGGCTCCCCAACCAGGTCCCGCAAAGAAGCAGCGGCATAACAAGAAGAGTGTGACACATCTTATGGGGGCTTATACGATTTGAGTTTATTAACTGAAAAGTGAATTGAGATTTCGGAATGCTTGAGTGAAATGTTTAAGTGAATATCCTGACACCATTTGGAATACTGAATCCAAGCTTCTGAATGACTTTCTTTCAGCAACCTTAAGACCTGCGCAAGAGCGATGGTGATAATTTTGGCTCTACATAATTGTTATGCAACTAATGCATAATAGCATTGCCTGAAATTTATACCACAAACTTCTGCTTCCACACGCTTCATACATGCGATGTGCCTAACCGATGGCAAGGGCTCTTGTACCAATCTAAAATGGCGGCCTGCGATCACTGTATCCATTGCGCTGTGTAAACCAGCAATCAGTGTCCAGCACTCTGAGGCAGCGCCCTCAGACAGTGCGATCATTGCGTAGCATACCAAGCTTACAGGCCATACCATGCATAGCATTGAAGTGCGCCAATCGTACAGGAACCACACTGATATCAGAATAAACTGCTGCTTTTGGCAACAAGGATTGTAATTGCTTCCTATGCATTGTGCTTTATATTGTGCTTTCTGACAGTGCTGATATGGCTAATAACGCTACCACTTCCCTTGAGAATAGCAACCCTTTAACTCAAGAGTACCCGATTGTTCTTGGCAGCTCTACCCTCAGCCATTATCCTCTACATACCCTGGAGCATAGAGTCAAATCTAGGGAGGAGTGTATAACATCTACATCCCTTCTGTCAGGGTACACAAAATTTCCCAGAAGGTAATTCCTGACACAACATGGGAGACAAAGAAACCAAAGACAGCCTAAAATGGGCCAAAGCGGACCCACCCAATCCTGGTTCCCCTCATCAAAAACAAAAATGACATAAATGCTACAATGGTGATCATTCTCAAGAACTTAGCAGAAGTTCATGATCTGGCCAAATCCACAAAAGATATTTTATTTCGGACGTTATGCAGAAGAAATCTGTGACATCCAAACGGACAAACAAATCAACAGCAGGATAATAAAAGTCAAAAATAAGATTAGCAATCTTGAGGATCCTAAAATCAAATCCAGTAACGCTATCTCATCCCTTAAATCCACAACTGGATCTCTATCCAGAGAACTAGCCGCTCTGGAGGACTGGAACAGGCATCCCAGAAGGAACAGAAGAACCGGCTGAGTCTTGCATCTTGTTCTTAAAAAAGTAGTTCCTTCATAACACAGACATTGTGTTTGATAAAGATCTGGAATTAGAGAGAGCACATAGAGTGCGTCAAGGAGACTGCTTAACCAAACTCACCTACATCCAATTGTATGCAAACCTCTTCGCTATCAACAAGTTGAAAAAATACCAATATTCAGAAGGAAATCCAGTCACATACAATGGAAGGGTAGCAAGGTTTTCATTTCACAAGACTATAAGACCACAGTAGAGAAAAGGAAAGGCTTCCCCTCACCTTGCGACCAAGACTGAAGGCAATGATCTATCAATTTTCCTTTGCAGGTCCAGCCAAATTCTGAGTAATATACAAGGGTATCTCTCACATCTTCACCGTCGTAATGTCCTCATGAAATTCCTAAATGACAAAGCTGAATCTGAGATGTACACTTTATCACACTAAGCTTCATCCTCAGCAAACAAGCACTAACTCAATACTGTCCTAAAAATCGCTAAAGTTTGAGTACCTCCTTCTGCCTCATGCTGACATGTCTCAACCAAGTCTTCACTTCTGCTTTCTTACTGTCGCCATTTTCCAGAAGCTTATGCCCACCAAGAAGGAATGTTGATGTCCTGTTGGATTAATTTCAGTGTATAGGAGCCTAAAAATTGCAAGTATTCTAGCCAACACACTCTTTCTGTATGTAATTGCTTCTATATAGCAGATTCAAAATTAGCTACATCAATATCCCAACTGCTGACTGCAAAAATAAGGTACGAGGATTTACGTACAAAACGAAAGGTGTCTTTACTAAATCAATGCCTTGATATGGTATGCCGTCTATTTTTAAGGTTTCTTAGGTTATTTTATACTAAATGTGCATTTTGTCAGATTGCTTGTTCTACAACCATTAATGTTATGGTTAGAGAAGCCCACCTAGGAGATCCTTCCATATCAGCTACTCACATTATTTAATGTAAATTTTGCACTATCTTCATTTCTCTGAAACGTGACCTAATCACCCCAACTAATTTAGTTTTAAGTTATAACTGTTGTATTATGTGAAGTTTGTGCACCTCTTTTGATAGTAGCAGTAGTAGTAGTATTTACTTTTTGCTGTTGTACTCATGACCATCGGTTTCCCTGGGGGAGTGTTTTCTCCTCTCATCACTCCTGTTGTACACTTTGGGGGCGGAGAGGGTTAATATATGGGAGGGTTTGTTATATAATTTGTTTTTATTTGCTCTTGAGTTGCTATTGTTTGCCTTTACTATTACCACTATTATTTGTCTACACTTTGTAAAGGAGCCCTACCTCTTACGAGTTAGCATTCCATACCAAAATGGACATAACAGAATTCCACACCCTCGCAATATGGGGTACAACATGTGGGTCAGCATTTATGTCCAATATACCACAACCTCCTATCATCATGCATTATTAAGTAATCACACTATACACTTAACTTTCTCCCTCTCACTTACAAACAACACTTCAACGCTCTAGCTAAACCCATCATGTCCCATAAAGGAGCTTTGAAAACCAAGACCTACAATTAAGGCAAGCTCTAAGCAGAACATAAAGATATCACTAAATGTAAATGGATCAATAATCCTCTTAAAAAATGGAAAATCATTGACTGCCTTTACAAATTATATGGGGACATCATCCTACTCCAGGAAACCAAGGTTGACTCCACACACAGCTCATCATTCAGAAATAACCAAGTTTGCAATGTAGCATGCGCCCCCGCAGTTGGGAAGAAAAATGGCCTCCTAACCTTGATCTCTAAGAAGTCAAATATAAATATGATTTCCAATCTTTCTGATAAACAAGGGAGATGGATTATCTCAAAACTTAGCAAAAACAATAATGTCTTCTGTGTGTTCAATGTCTGTGTGCCCAATGCTGAGGACCCAACCTTCTGAAATTATCTTTCAACCCAACTTAAAGCAATCTCAGATCCTGCTATGATTGTTTTTGCAGAGGATTTCAATCTCCCAAAGGACCAAACACTAGATAGAAATTCATACTGTACCTACCGACCTTACAAAATCCATATGGCCTTAAGGAACCTCTGCTCTAGACACAATCTAATTGACACTTGGAGGACACAAAATCCAGATGGACGGGACTATACCTTCTACTCAACACCGCACAACTCGTGTTCTAGAATAGATTACTTACTAATATCAGGACAATCCATTAGAAGGGCTGTCAATCGCCGACACTTCAGTGGACACAAAACATATGCATTGGAGATTTAATGACAAAATACTTAAACACCAATATAATGCACAAATTATTGAAGAATGACTACAGAACTTCCTAAAAGAAAAAAAAATACTCCTATGATCTCCCCAGATGGTAGGCATATAAAGCGAAATTAAGAGGTGTGACATTATAATTAAATCTAATATGAATAAAGAGGCTAACAGCAAGCTTGCGGAGCAAGAGAAACAAATCACTGAATGAGAGAAGTGCCATATAACCTCTAAAGACAGGCATATGCTAAATGAGACTGCCAAAAAAAAATAAGAATACAACAAAAGGTTAAGCACTAGAGCAGTTATCTGGATCAACAAACAAAACGTTCTCATGTTTCTTCTGCCATTAACGGTTCTACCCATGCGTGCTTGCGTTTCAATCAATCAGTCAATTAATCAGGGGTTTGTATAGCGCGCTACTCACCCGTGAGGGTCTCAAGGTGCTTTGGTGGGTGTGGGGGGGGGGGGGGAAGACGGCTCCGGATCAGTCAAAGAGCCAGGTCTTGAGGCCCTTTCTGAACGTGTGCAAGGCCGGGGAGCGCCTGATGTTCACCGGGAGCTCGCTCCAGATCTTTGCCGCGATGTAGAAGAGGGCTCTTCCTCCGGTTGCGTTTCTGCGGATGCGGGGAACCTCCGTCAGGGCGAGCGGAGCGGAGGTTTCTCTTGGGTGCGTGGAAGGAGACTCTCTCGTTCAGGTATTTGGGTCCGATGTTGTTGAGGGCTTTGTAGGCGTGGGTGAGGAGTTTGAAGGGGACTCTCTTCTCTACGGGGAGCTAGTGGAGGTCGCGTAGGTGTTGGGTCATGTGGTCACGCCGCGGAGTTCCAAGGACGAGTCTGGCTGCGGCATTCTGGATGGTTTGGAGTCTTTGTAGAGTGTAGAGTCCTGTTGATTCCTGCGTAGAGGGCGTTGCCGTTGTCAAGTCTACTGGTTATGAGTGCGTGGGTGACGGTCCTTCTGCAGTCGGAGGGGATCCATTTGAAGGTCTTACAGAGGATGCGAAGGCAGTTGAAACTGGTGGAGGCAACGGCGTTGATCTGGCGGTTCATGGAGAGGGAGGAGTCGAGGATGATGCCGAGGTTCTGGGTGTGGTCCGTGGGGGTGGGTGGGCTCCCGAGGGTGGACGGCCACCAGGTGCTGTCCCAGGCGGTGGAGCAGGGTCCGAAGATGAGGACCTCAGTCTTCTCTGAGTTGAGCTTCAGACAGCTGTCCTGCATCCAGGCTGCCACATTTTTCATTCCTTCCTGGAAGCAGAGTCTGGTGTCTTCTGAATTCTTCGTGAGGGAGAGGATGAGCTGAGTGTCGTCTGCGTAGGATTCGATGCTGAGCCCGTGCTGTCTGACGATGGCGGTGAGGGGGGCCATGTAGATGTTGAAGATGAAAGATGATCCCTGTGGTACTCCACAGGTTACATCGGTGTGTTCGGAGCAGAAGGGAGGCAGTATAATCCTCTGGGTTCGGCCGGAGAGGAAGGATTGGATCCAGTCGAGGGTGGTTGTGAGAAAGTGTCCTCTCTCTTGCATGGTATTCCCCCACTTTTTGCTGAATTGCTGATTTACTTTGGCTGAGTGTGCCCTGGGCTCCTGACAATCAGGTACCCAGGGCCTGTGTTCCTTCCCTAAAACCTGTATTGAAGCCTAAACCCAATTGGCATCTCTGGCCACATGTCAGCCCCTGGTAAATGGTACCACAGGTACCCAGGGCACTGTGACCAGAGAAGGCCTCTAAAGGCTGCAGCACTTATTGTGCCACCCTTAGAGGTCCTGTACCCTGACAGTCACACACTGCCAGGCTGCATGTCTTGGTCCAGAACAAAACAAAGAGTCAACATGGCACACACCCCTGTGTGCCATACCCACAAACCACTGCCCTGGCATACATCAGTCACCCCTCTAACTCGGTGCCCTATGCCAGTGGTGAGGGTACAGGTGCATGAGCCCTGTACCCCTACAGTGCCCAAGTCCATTCCTGGGCCCTGTAAGTGCAGTGTTGCCATTAAGAGTATATGGTGCTGGGACTTTGTCATTATGAACTCCACAGCACCATGATGGCTACTCAGAAGACTGGGAAGTTTGGTATCAAACTTCTCAGCACATTAAACCCACACGGATGCCAGTGTGGGATTTAATGTAAAATGACCAAACGACCAACTGCTAGTGACCTGACTAAGTGGCTGCATAGGCTGCCACCACCAAACATGTTTCTGGACCCCTATGGCCTGAAACAATGCACATCCAGGGACGAGGTGCCAAGCCTCCTCCCCCAGGATGGGCAGGGTTCACGAAGGGGAGGCTTCAAAGGCATGCCGCCTTTGTGAGCCTCTCCAGACCATTTGCTGCTTTCAGCAACTGGTCCCCACTGGTTCTACCCCACACTTTGGGCAGGAAAACCTGCGGGAAAAACAAGTGAGGAAGGAAGGTGTGCCCACCTATGCCAGCTCCACCCCTCAGGCGGGGGAGGCAAGCTGAAGCACAACCTCGAGTCCCCGCCATATTGAGGATGGGAGGACCCAGCCAACCAGGTGCAGGCTCCTGCCCCCCTCCCACAGGAGAGTGGCAGAATAGGGGGTGTACCCACCCCAGGGAAGGGGCCCATTGGTCCCTTCCCTTTACCTACCTGTAACACCCCTAAATTTAGTATTTAGGGGGCACCCTGAACTTTGTTTCCTCAGATTAGAAACCACAAGAAAAGAAGATAAGAAGAAGGACCGAAGAGCCATGCAGAGCTAACAAGAGGACGACGCCCACTGACTTGGCCCCAGCCCTACAGGCCTGTCTCCCCTCGAACCTGCTCCTGCGAAATCCCAGCGTGTCCTGCAGCCAGCAACCTCGCGAACCCTGGAAGACCTGCCTGCCTTCAATTCAAGGATTCTATCTCCCAAGAACACCGGACGTGTTTAAACTGCAGCTTCTGGTGCCAGCTAGGAACCGCGAATCCAGCACACTCTGCACCCGCCGACCCCGGTCCGGGCTCGAGTGAACCAACACCACGAGGAAGTCCCCCCGGCGATCCTGACCCGAGATCCGGCAACACCTGACCTGCCTCAAGCCTCCAGACGACGCCTGCAGCCTCAAACCAGAAGACATCCCCCCAACGCGACCAGAGCGGGTAAGAAAGTCCGACGCGAAAAGGCACCCCTGCACCCGATGCCCCACGCCCTTGTGTGCCCAAACCAGCGGTGCCTAGCCAACCCACGACGTCCCAACTTACCCCTCTAATTGGTGGTCGCACCCAAAAGGTCTTTATCCCCGAGCCTGCAGCCTTTCTTCAAACCGGAGGATCTCCATAGAAAACGACAGGGCACCTGAAATTGAAACAGCACTCTGCACCCGGTCGCCCCAGTGCCGCTGAGGGTGCACTTTTGGTGCCTACTTGTTTCCCCCTTTGCCCTGACCTAAACCCTAGGAGCTTCGCTCCCACAGCCGTGTGGCCTGCTAGCCAGCAGCCACCAACCGGAGACCACCTAGCCTCCATAGGATAACCTTGGGCCTCAACACTCTGCACCCGGCCGCCCTAGTGCCGTTGAGGGTGCAACAACAGTGCATCACTGACCCTGGGGGACCCCTGAGTCTAACCCCAGAACCTTAACTTCCACAGTCGTTTACTTACCTGCAAACCGATAACCTGTTTTGAAAACTTGAAATATTCTTTAAAAATCGTAACAATAACCTAAACACATTTTTTCAACTGTTTTCAGGAAATGTCCCAGTGCTGAACCAAGGCGTCCAGCTCTGAGTTAGAAAAAGTATCATAAAAAAGTATCATAAAAGTTACTTACTTGCAATTTTTGAAAAAGCCCATTCATTTGAATGTACTATACCTGCTAAGTGTTGCAAACTGTTTCCTTAACTGTAAACCAAAACCTGTATAATTTCTACAGCAATTTTGAACTGTGTTCACACAAGTAATTTATTACTGCAACTCTACCAGGCTTGCTTGGTTCTAGAAATAAAACAAAAGTATATTTTTTTATACAAAAACAATTGGCCTAGAGTTCAGTAATTGAGTGTGTAAATTCATTTGCTGACAGAGTGTGTACATCAAATGCTTAACACTGTCCTCTGATACTGCCTTACTCCTCGACCAAGTTACCACTTTAGAGAGTAAGGTTCTATCTAACTTTAACCTCTGCCTACCTCTGGGGACTCTTGGACTCTATACACACTGTACCTCACTCAGGTGCAGTATATATAGAGCCAGTTTCATACAGCAGTTCCTTTTATCCCTGCGTCGTGGAGTCTGGCTGTGAGTGTGCGATGAGAAACCGTGTTGAAAGCCGCGGAGAGGTCTAGCAGGATGAGGGCCGCCATGTGTCCCTGGTCCAGTAGCATGCGGATGTCATCCATGGTGGCTAGGAGGGCGGTCTCTGTGCTGTGGTTGCTGCGGAATTCCGACTGGGAGGAGTCTAGGATGGAGTTCTCTTCAACGAAGGTGGTCAGCTGGGTGTTTACGAGCCTCTCGGTAATTTTGGCTGCGAAGGGGAGGAGAGAGATGGTGCGGTTGTTTTTCAGGTCAGTGGGGTCGGCCGTAGGTTTCTTGAGAAGGGCTTTCACCTTCGCCCGTTTCCAATTGTCTGGGCAGATGCCTGATGTGAGGGAGGCGTTGATGGCAAGAGCAAGTTTGGGTGCGATGGCGGCGGCGGCCCTGTAAAATATGTGCGGTGAGCATGGGTCCGTCGGTGCTCCTGAGTGAGTTTTCTTCATGGTCGAAATGATGAGTTCAATGGTAGCGGGATCCCAAGACATGATGGTCGGCTTGTCGGTGGTGGAGGGTAGGGGGGTGGTGTCTGGGGCTGGTTCGTTGAAATTGTCGTAGAGGTCCTTGATCTTCCAGTGGAAGTAGGAGCTGATCTTGTCGCACAGTTCCTGGGAGGGTGTGATGTCCGTCGCTTCGCAGGCGGGTCTTGCGAACTGCTGTATGATGTTGGACAGTTCTCTGGCATCAGTCGCGTTGGTCTGGACTTTGTCTCTCATGAAGGCCCTTATGCCTTGGTGGTATTTATTCAGGGTGCTCTTGTGGTTGTTCCGAGCTTCCATGGTTTTCTGGTTCCGCCAGGTTTTTTCTAGGTGTCTGCAGGTGCGTCTGGCTTCTAGGAGTTCCGTGGTGAACCATGCGGCCTTCAGATGGCGTTGTTTGGCGGGGCGGAGTGGTGCGAGCTTGTCCGCGCAGCAGGAGATCCAGCGGTGAAATTCCCTGGCTGCGGTGTTGGTGTCGGTGGTGGCAGGGGGGTGTTTTTGACAGTTCCATCTTGGCAGGTGTGGGGCGGGCTTGTCTGCGATGGTGTGGTTGAAGGTGAAGTGGACGCAGTGGTGGTCTGTCCAGGGGGGCTGGGTAGTGTGGCTGAAGTGTATGTTGGTTCCTCCCGCGAAGATGGGGTCAAGGGTGTGACCCGCTCTGTGGGTGGGTATGTTGACGAGTTGTTTCAGTTCTAGGTTGGCGAGGTTGTCCATGAGAGTGACGGAATCGGGGTCGTTGTTGTTGTCGAGATGGAATTTCAGGTCCCCGAGTAGGATGTAGTCTGTGGAGGTGATGGTGTGGGGTGCGGCGAGCTCAGCGATGGTCGTTGCGGGCTGGGTGCGAGGTCCTGCCGGTCTGTAAATGAGGGTGCCGCGTAGTGTGGTCCTAGGGCTGGTCTGGATCTGGAAGTGGAGGTGTTCCGTGTTGGACTGGTGGTCACTCGAGCTGGAGGTGGAGAGTCAGAGGGCGATCTTGTGTTCAATGGCGAGTGCCCCTCCTGGGCGGTCCTTTCTTTGGATCTTGTAGTCGTCGGGGATGGCGGTGGCGATGTCAGGGCTGGAGGTGGCCTTGGTCCAGGTCTCCGTGAAGAAGGCGACGTCTGGTGAGAGGGTGTCGATCAGGTCCCATATTTCTACGGCATGTCGGTGCAGGGAGGGTACGTTGAGGAGGATGCAAGTTAGGTTCTCGGTGGTGCGTGCATCAGGCGGGGAGTCGGCGGTCGTCGGATCTTCGTCGACGGTGGCAGGGTTTGCAAGAGAACTGCCCGTCGGTGGTGTTAGGCGATGATCTTGCGCAGTCGGTGTGTCTCCCGGGGTTGAGTGCTTGGAGGGTGGTTGAGTCGTAGCGGAGGGGTCTAGGAGAGGCAGGGTTCCTGGCGCTGGTTGCGGTCAGGTCACGGACTGGTGCAGATGGGCTTGCCTTAGGCGCGCCTTTGTTGTGCCAGCGGCGCGCCCACTGCGTGGCCGCCATATGAAGGGGAGGTGGGTGGGAGCAGCGGAAGGGAGGCGGGAGCGGGGCTGGAATGGGGGGCGGGGCTGAAGGGGCAGCAGCGGCGGGAAAAGGAATGAGCCGGTGACGCGGGGCAGAATGAGCCGGTGACGCTGGGGAGAACCCTCGTAACAATAATAAAGCAGAGAGAAATAAAACAGTTTGATGTGACACATCCCCTAAAGATACTGCCATGCAAGAACACCTGGAGAAACGTTGTGATATTTTACAAGCTGCCCAGAAAATGTGTACTGAAGCTAAGGCCAAGTACAAGCTGTATGCAGATTTTCCCTAAAGGCTGACTCTGCAGTTGCATTGAGGAGATCCAATATAGCTGTCTACAAAGCATTTTCTTATCAAAAGGTGAACCAAATGACTTCTGTATAGCCAGCGGCCTTTTGCACCTTAGCAATGTCATTCCCAATGCATCACATCTGAATCACAGAGCTTGACTAGTTAGGTTCTTGATGCATACCAAAAATATGGGTGTGGTGTAAGCAACACAAGAAACGTATTCCCTCTTTCCCAATCCCCTTTCCCCCACTCACATATGTAATTTTTTCTATGATTCTTCATGGCAGTAGTCTCTAGCGAGGGAGTGGTGGATACACGTCACTCCTGCCAGACCAACAGTGACACCATAAAGTTTAGTGCATGCCATCCCCTGACACCAGGCCACTCATGGTAGAGTTCACCACCTCCTTAATTCCTAGCATGTGGCTCTGTAGTTTAAAAAGTTCAGATTCAATCGACATTACTCACCTTTCATGAGCTTGCTCTATCAAGCCCAGCTGGGGCATGTCACACTGCTGCTAGAAAGGTCTGCTCTCATTCTTGGACAATCCCTGGCAAATTGTGCATGGTCCACATTTGCAACCATAACAGCTGAAATCAGAGGAAAGGTGAACAAGCTTTGCAGGAATTGTTTTGTATCCGCATCATTAACTGATTATTGTAGTGAATCAAAATTCCTTCCCTTTGAAACCTTTGTTATCCTATCTCGGGTTCAAATGTAGTATTGGCATTCCTTTTTTGTCTCCCGTTTGAATACATGCATTCATCAAACCTGCTTTCTCAATGCGATCAACAAGATTGGGAAATGTGCAAGTGCTTTTTTCATCTCATACTCATGCCATATTTTACTCAGTGTGATGGGGTCACTTACCTTGATGGGACACTGCTGTCTCCCCAGCAAACGACAAACGTAAATCTGGAATGGGGGCTGTCCATTGTGGAAGAAAGAAAAGGATTGGACAGGATTAGAAAGGAGAAATGAGTGACCTGGAGAAAGAGGTGTGATGAAAAATAGGACGCAAGACAGGGAGATAAAAGAGAAAAGAGGCTGCAAGTGAAGAAGGAACAGGAGACCCCAATGCTGAATACAGTGGCGTAGCTAGGGTGGGGGCGGTCCGCCCCAGGCGGCACTATTTTGGGGGAGGACAAAGGCATTCAGATAAGGCTCTGCTTGCTTTCGTGGACGTTCGGGGACGGGCAGAGAAGGAATAGGACTCCGCAATGTCTTCTTTTTTGTGCTGGCAGCTGTCCCCCCCTCTCTTCCTATTATTCCCTCTTTTTCTGTCTTGCTCCTCACTTACTGAAAACCGTGACTTGAAGAAACGGTTCACAACCTCTCTTTCCTTCTTTCATTTAGTTGCTTCCCTGTGAAATGGATCCAAAAAAGAAAAACACTCTTGTGGGAAATGCCCTTTTTCTGTCATTTTTCTATTCCAAAGTGCAGCGGGATGGAGAGAAATAGAAGGTTCTAAATATGAAAAATAAATACGTTACTTAATAAAGCAAGACAGAGTGGTTGCAAAGTGGCCAGATTGGTTTTATTTACATCCAAATACATCAGACTCACTTTACAGAGTTTGCCAGTGAAGCGCTACTTTTGTTTTCTCGTCTTTCTTTGAATAGCATTGTTGTAAAGTGTACCATTCCTGGAGGTACTGCAATACCTGGTTGAAGGGTGGATTGGAAAACAAAATGTGTACCATGGCTCTGTGTTTATGGATGTGGTCTTTTTAAACCATACTGCTTATGTTTTGTAAGGATATAAGCAATGGACATTGAAACGGTTCCCTTCAGGGCCCTCTAGTCATGTCCTTAACTTTTCAGGTAAAACCACTCTCTGATTTCTGAATAGTGAGTGAGAGATCGTTAAGGTAACCATGTTGTTTCTGCTTACATTTCACATGCTTTACTTAATCTTGCATTCTCTATGAGTGTTTGCTTTTACTTTTTTTTTTAGGCAGCATATTACTCTTATCAAGTGCATAATTTGAATTGAGCCACATCCAAGTGTTTATAGTGGGCACAATTAGGTTGTAGCTGAAGGCAGTGCGAGTTTCTCTCAGTGGGGCAGTATGGTGTTCAGTGGAGGAGAGGATGTGGCACTATGGCCAGAGCTGTCGAATTTGGAACTGGGGAACCGGGTACAGCCTTCATGACCAGTCCACCAGACCACTCTACTGAGGGAGCACATTCCCATGCTAGACCTTAGAAGGCCCCATTAGACCTTAGAAGGCTTGATGTCTTAGCACAAGCAGGTGTACCCTAGTGGTGTCAATTGTGGGTTAACCTTGAAGGCCTGTCCACCACAATCCATACTGAAGTTCATCTCCAGTCTTGCGGGCAGGCCTACGAAGCAGCACACCCTAGAGCAACAGTGATCCATTCGCTGTGACCCTGTCACTGAGGTCACATGAACCTTGAGCAGGTTAGGGCGATGCGAATGGTGTGACCGCACTGGGTACCTATTTTGGGTGGGTGAGTAGTGTTTGCAAGTATATTATGGTTTAAAAAAAACTTGCTGCCTCATTCCTGGCCTCCAGCAATTTTCAGAAATAATAAAAATGTCATGATAACTTCGGTGATTAATGCTCTTCCTAGAGAGACATCGGAGTTTTTTCTATTGGAAGGGTTGACTCCTGGAAAGGTAGCACAGAGGGTTAATGTGCCTGCTGCAAAGAACATGTACCATGCAGATCACAAGGTGCACTGCTTTAATGGGTGGACCATGATGAATGGTCATTTAATGTCAGCTGTAGATGATGGATCCCTGAACAGTGTCATGTATGTGCATGTTTGCATTGTGCTGAGGGAATTACCAGGTAATTGTTCACGTAGCTGTCTGATAGATGTCACATGCGGTTTTTCTGAGTCCCCAGATAGATCATGAAGTCTGTGTGTTCTCTTTAGTACTGCCAGTCACTGCCAGTCACCGGTGCACTCAACTGTGTAGCCTTGGACCGTGTCATGTATGTGCATGTAACTTGCATGATCGAGGTAACTATAAGCAGCGATACTACGTGTCTCTCGGACCTCTTTCAAGTGCTCGCCATCCTTTTACCCCAGCAACCCCCCCTCCCCAGGGGCGGCAATCTGAGGGATAGCCCCGGGCGCCACAAGCTCTAGCTACGCCTCTGGCTGAATAGCAATCAGGAGAAAAAGAGAAACGCACCGAGTAGGCCTGCGAAATGGGAGACGCTCAAGTTGGCACCAGCTGTCAATACACAGCCCGTGCCAGGAAGGTAGCAAAGAGGGAACGTACTGGGACGAGAAAAGTAGTAAAGATTTGCTGGTTTGAAGTTTTTTTGAAAAATATTTCACCTTTCTTTTTATATACAGATTGCACAGAAATCAAAAGAAAAAGTCTGATGTTAAGGAATTCTACAAGTGAAAGGAAAGTCAGGGAAAAAAGAAAGGAAGAGGAAAAGGCCAGATGACAGAAGAGTTTATCTCAGTACAAGATAGTTAAATACATGATAAAGTGAATAACAGACAAAAAAAAAAAAGAAAAAAGAACGGAGCAGGAAAGGAACTGTAAAGTTAGTCTTGTTTTACAGAAAGAAGGAAGGACAATAGAAGACGATAAAAGTGTTCATCTCAGCAGGGCACAGCTAAATACACAATAAGGAGAATCTAGCTGGGGAAAAAAAGAATGAAAAATTATAAGGATTGGCATTAATCACTTACACATTTGAATAGTTACATGTTTTACTTGTGTGTGTTCTAAGAGAGGCCAGATTACTCCAGGCCCAGAGGAACATCAACAGCGGTCCAGAATCAACCATCAGCTGATCTATATAGAAAAAGTGAAGGGGAACTTTTGTGAGAGGGAGAACATTTAGAAGGACTAAGCATGTTATAAACAATCAGTGGAATTAAAATGTAAAGGAAAGAAAATTAACTAGTGCAAATGAGCTTAGAAAACCCACAGGAAGTCAGAAGGTTTCTTAAACCCACTCACATATGTTGATCAGAAGTGGTATATTAATACCCCACCATTGAAGAAACAATTCAGCAGTTACCTGGGGGATGGATGCACTTAAACTTACTCTAGAGCAATATGTGAAGAATGTGCAACAAGAGAAACACCTTATAGCAGGTGATGCAGACTCAGATAGAAGCTTACCAAGACCTGGATAATTATATACTATGAGCAACAGACATAATAGAAAATGCACCCTAATGTGCTAGCAGGCATACTCCAGACATATATTCCGGCAGAGGACGCTTTTTTGTTATTAATTTTGAAAGGGTAGTCTAAAATGCATCATGGCCCACTGAGATTTGGAGTCAATATACTGCTCCATTACTGCCTGGGTTGCAAATGGCATACCAGACTGTAAAGCGTACTAGGATGACTCTTCATATTGATTTAAATAAATTAATTCTGAAAAGAATAATTTTTGATTATGAAAGTTACAGAATGCCATTTTGAGCACAGAGGGGGAAACTCCTTGGACCCTGTTTTTGAATTAAAAAACTTGGGGAAAGTGTGGCTAGAGACACAAAGAACGACATTATGAGAATGTTTATTTAGAGCAATTTCTGCATTTCGTACCAATGGCAACCCAGATGCGGGTAAAACAGTATCACAAGTTGCTGTTACAGTATACCATAGATATTGCCCAACCTTATCTTAGAACACAAGAAGAGGTTATAGGAGAAACAGGAAGAGGTAATATAAATCTCACTGGGGAGAAATCTGAATTTGGGCAAAAATTTGAAAGAGATTTATTTCCGGCGAAAATGATAGGGTAGGTAGCAGTAGTTATGTTATGTTCAAATATTTATAGAACGCATGGCTGCCCCAGCGCTAAGAGAGCAGGAGGAGCGAGTGAGTGGAGGAAACTTAACGATCAGCGAAAAGCCAAGTCTTTACCACCCTTCTGAAGGCCGAGTGATTGGAAATACTTCTGGTAGAGAGGGGCAGGGAGTTCCAAAGGGCCGGCGTGATCGCCTGGAATAACGTCAAATGCTACTCCCTCATCTCCGTTACACCCACAAGCCCCTTAGTGCTTCAAATGTGGGAGATGGGGCCATATTGCTCAACAGAGTGCAGGGAAATAAGTGGCCGAGCCAATCAAAGTTGGCTATGTGGCTAGCCCTGTTTTATACATGAGAAAAATAGCCAAGGGATTTAAATATCTACTGATAGCCCTTGGGAGAAATGTTGAACACCTATTTAACATAGGGTGTAAACAGTCTATAATGAGAGGTCCATTGGTTAGGAAGAACAACTAGAGAAAGAATCAGAGGTGTGCCCTTCTCGTGTCCACAGAGACTAAAAACAATGATTGTCTCCTTTTGCTTTATTAGATCAATGTTAAGAACTAGTGAACAGGCCTCTGTGGGTTATGCTCCTTTTATTATTGCTTGTAGAACTTTGTTGCAATTGGTAAAAGAACATTTGGAGGAGTAGGCAAATGTAGACCCCCCCCACACACTGAAAATGATTTCTAAATGAAAATGACTGTAGGAAAACTGAGACACATAGTAGCAGGTAACATGGAGGAAGCTCAGAGGAAACAACACTATTGTAAAAGAGCTACCAGGTTCTGGGTTTTCCAACTAGAGTTTCAAGTATAATTGATGTGTTTCTGAAGCAAGGACAAGTTATAAGTGAAATGTCAAGGGGCCTTTGAAATCATAAAACGAGTCAATGAAGTAACTTATCGAATTGAGATTCCAGAGAAAAAGAAAAAATCCCTGATAGAGCATGAGCTCAGAAACAGTATTTGCAGATTTTCACAATGACCCGCCAGGTCAGCGTAGCAAATCATAATGTGGGTGAAATTTGAACTCAGAAGTAAAGGGAGGAGTTACGTCTAATGACGAAGGGTTACCCCAAACATTTAGGGAGGAACCTAGGCGCATCAATTAAGTTTTTCACAGTATCATCACCAAACCCCAAAAGAACAGTAAGACACTATCCATATATAATTCCTGAAGCACAATGGAAGACAGCTTAGGGGGAGGTTATAAAACCATCTGCAAGTGAGAGGAATTTCTGTGTGTTTTTCATTCCTAAAGCAGACAGAAGCATCACGTTCTGCACGGATATTTGAAAATCCGTCTAACATCTGTCTGATACATGCCTGATGTCTCAGATACATGAAATGGTTGAACAATTAGGAGCTGCCCAATATCTCACTATTTCAGAACTCACAAGGGATACTAGCAGCAACCACTCAATCCTTAGAAAAAGCAAAAGCTGTTTCCCCCCACTTCCATAGGCATATATCAATGTGCTGCATTGCCATTCCGGCTACATGGGGTGCCTGCAACTTACTAACATTTAATAAATCATTTACTGAAACATGATTGGGGTTACCCAGAAGTCTTCATCGACTAAATTGTTTTTAATAGTTCCAGTTGGTTGGAACATCTTGTCTACATAAAAGTGGTACTATCCTCAATCATACAGGCAGGCTTACCTATAAGTCCAAAGAAAAGTGGGATTGTAGCTACACGGATAAAATATTTGGCGCATGTCCTTGGGGAAAGACAAATCAGACCGCAGCCTAACTACACGGAGGCAATCCAGCGTTTCCATTTCTTCAGAATAAAAAGAACTGACGAGCCCTTTTAGGCTTAGGTCGTTATTATCATTGACCCAGATCTAATTTTTTGCAGATAGTCGGACCCTTAACTTACCTGTTACATACGAACAGAACTTTAAAACAGCTACATAATGTACCAAGCCCCTATTAATATGCCCTGACTTTTCCAAACTCTTTTATTCACAAACAGACAAGTTAGAAATAGCGATAGGTGTTATTCCTTCTCAATCTGATGATCAGGAAATGGACAACCCAGTCTATTCATCAATCAAAAGTTATATCCTAAGACCAGATATTCTACTGTGGAAAAAATACGTATTATTCAGATGGGCCAGAAAGACTCTTAGATATCACTGGAAAGGAAGTCCATTCAAACTATACACAGTTCATGCCCAAAAACACAGGTCACAACCTTCGAATATTGATTGGTTCCTCTCAATCCCACCTTACTGTCTTAAAACCCTCCTTAGATCTGAGAAGTGGAAGACAAAAGAAGATTTTGTAGCCCGATACCTATTAAATATTTTGTCCATGCAGCAAAATGTTATGTACTGGGTGTGTAAAGGTGTGACTTACCTTAATGAAGCAATACTGTCCTTGCAGCCAATGCTATCCTCACAGGCGATGACAAGCTTGGACCCAGAAGATGGGGTGGAGCCATTTTAGAAGAAAGAAAAAAGAAGAGTATAAGGGACATGATCAGGAAGGAGACAAGAGCGATGCAAAGGGAGAGGGAGGGGAACTGAAAGTCCTGAAATGCAGCAGGGAGTCAGAAGAGGAAAGAAACTCTTTCGAAGAAAAGTGGCCATCAGTGAACAAGGAAGAGGAGACCACGACACTGGAGAAGAAGCCAAAGCAAGAAGGTTAAGAAAATGGAAGGCACTGAATGATACAGCAGTGACCCGGCCTGTGATAGCAACTGGTAGTTTCCTGGGTCCTCAAGAAGTCTACAAGAGGCCAGTTCTCTATGCAGTCTGAGGATGGACCACACCGTGCAAGTAGGAGGTAGGGAACCCAATGGGAAGAGAACATTAGTAAAACCCGTTTTATTTGAGGTTTTTCTAGATTTTTACAGTTTTTCTTTTATATAAAATTAGCTTTGTTTTTATGGAGAGCAGGCAAGAAGAAAGAGGAAAGAGGAATACGATAGTGGTGTCCGTCTCAGTAGGAGATGGTTAAATACAAGATAAAGAGAATCATAGAGTAAGAAACAGGAAAATAATGAACCGCTAACACATTTGAAACCTTACCGGTTTACCTTGAACGTTTTCGTCTGAGGGGTAAGGTCACTTCTCATGCCTAAGGATCACTGGAAGCAGTCAAACATCGGTCATCTGCAAAAAAAGATGATAAAGAAGATAAGAAGATGATCTCTGTTAGCAACACAAATCTTAGGAGAACTAAGCATTTGTACTGTGTATAAAAAGTGAGTGGAATGCAAATGTAAAAACAAAAAAGGTGGACACCTAGAATAAACTGACAAAACCCATATAAAGCCTGAAGGTCTGTTTGGTCCACTCACACTACAGCAATAATGAAATGTGAGTTTGACTCTTGTCTTTGCTGAAAACCATCTCAGAGTTCTGTCTCACAAAGAACAGTTCCCTTCCATCTTTTTATCCCCCTCATCATTTATCCAAGGCAGAGGGTAGGTCCTACGAGAGCTTTTAGTTAATACTTGAAGACAGCTACAAAATGTAGGATTGATGACTAGCTTTTTAATAGCTTTGCTGAAACAATGTGGATAAAGCCATTTGAAATTGATCTCTTGATGGGTATCCTGGTGCATCATGGAAGGTTATGGGATAGCTAAAAAAATATACCCCAAAGACAATCAGAGAACATTTGATGATAGGAAGCTGCTCTTTATTAAGAGGAGTTCTGGTGTGCAACATGTCAGTTTGCGTCTTGGTACTCTCTCCATTTGTTCACCAAGCACTGATACTTTGCATTCAGCAACAAGAACCAATTGCAGTTTGAAAGAGCGGTTCTACAGAATGTTTTGGTTTAATAACTAACATTCAGCAAAATTGTCCTTGTCTCCTTGTATGATGATTCTCTTTGAGTCATTTGTGGCAAGGAGTATCCATTAGAATAATAACTTTCTTACTGGTGACAAGGTTTTTCCTAGTTGATGCTTTTCTTCAGCAGACTAGATATCACCCTACCATCTCCCCCTGCTGAGAGTATTTTAACTATTCAGCAACCATCTGAGGAAAGGTCTTTTTGGTGATCTGTCTTCTTGTCATCTCTGTATGCGTCATTGAATCAGGGTGTGACATGACTGATGTTAATAAAAGTGCCATGATGTGCCTGTCAACTGACATCATGTGCCTGTCAAATAGTTTGAAACCTGGGGAAACTAGTTGCGATGAGGTATCTTAGTATGAACCTAACGAAAGGTAAGTAACTTATTTTTCAATTCCACAAATCTCCTTTATATTGGCAATTATGGCCGGCATTCATATTTTCAAATGAATTGTTGCACATAAAGACCCATTACAGGGGTGCCTAGAAGACCCATAAGTCAAGAATGAATGAATGAATGAATATTCATTTTCTAAAGCGCAAACTTTGCCCGGAGGCATCAGGGAGCTGCGGGAGGGGCTGTCGGACAGAAATAAATGTAGGACTCAGACTGGAGTACCTGTAAAAAGCCAGGTCTTCAGGGCCTTACAGAACAGAGAGTGAGACACTTGTCCAGAAATATCAGCAGGGAGGGAATTTCAGAGCCTAGCAGCAGCAATGGAGAAAGATCTGCCTCCCCATTTAACTCTCATAAACCTAGGCACTACCAGCAGATTTTTACTTGCTGATCTAAGCTATTTAGAGGGAACATAGCACTGAAAAAGCCCTTTCATACCATCTGAGCCTAGGTCATAAAAAGCCTTGTGAGTAAGACAAAGAGCCTTGAATACAATTCTTCGATTTGAAGGGAGCCAGTGCAGCTTGCTGAGAGAAACCGAGACTGAGTGGTATTTAGGTATATCCATCACTAGCTTGGCTGCTGCATTCTGCACTACCTGCAAAGACGCACACGGCCTTTATTAATGCCCAAATAAAGGGCATTACAATAGTCCAGTCTGGACAGCACTAAGTCAATAACTGCCTGCTTTCGGGAGGTGAAGGAAAGAAAATGGGAAACTTTCCTGAGAATCCTAATAATCCCAAAGCAGGTGGACACCGGTCCAATAATCTGAAAACTCAGCGAGAGAGAATTGTCCACTATGACCCCTAGATTCTTTCCATGTGATACCGGACAAGGACAAGAACCGACCGTATCTGGCCACCCAGTCAAGGAGTGGGAGGACTGAGTAATGCTGTCTCACAATTCCTTGAATGTGTCTCCTGGTGGTTCCAGCAGAAGCTCAGTCTCATGAGATGGGACTAATATAGAATCCATTACCAACTAAGATAATCATGACAATTGCATAGATTATTGGATGAGAAATTAAGTGAGAAACTGGCTGTAGAGGATCTGTGACCAATTGAGAAGCAATCATATCACATTCATATATCAGAACACCTTTTCCTGAATTTGGTTATCTCGTCTAATAATATCAATTATCATTTCTTCCAACTGATAGTACTACCACAATATATTGAAAAATAAGGTTGAGATCCAGAGGACTTTTAGGAGAGGTCCAGGCTATTTTGAACAAACTCTTGCTTTGTGATGTTATTCTGACTATGTATGCTTCCCATGCATTTAGTATGTGAAGCAGCATGGTGCAGGGGGAATGGGGGCCAGCATCACCCTGAGTCCTTGGAGCTCCCAACTGGTTCCCCATTCTTCAGATTTGGTGCGTGACTGGTGATGCTGCAAAGTTGCCATTGAGGATGTGTGGGAATATTACATGTTAATTTGGGCAATATGAACGGTGACTCGGTGTTGGCAGAATCTGGTGAAAACATCTCTAGCCTACTCTGGCTCAGCAATAGCAGTACAGATGTGCAAGACCCTTTTGAGCCAGTGTTGGTGCTTGATCTGCCAAGCCCCAGGTGGAGGGGGGTGACTGATTGAACCAGTCAGTGGGTTTTGCTTTTTTCCTGCTTTTGAGCCCATCATGGCATTCAGTTATTAGTCATAAATGTATGGCTTGCACCTTATTTCTTTTTATCATTGTATATTTGTTATATCATGTGATCCTCTGATAAAGGGTTATAGTGCATCAAACCTCATATATTACGCATTCAAAAGCTTGTTTTATAAAGCACAGCACAATTAGGTAAATGTTCAAGAGAAATTCCCACACACTTTTTCACACCTTTTATTACAAATCACAAGACCTTTTTTATCATAAAAATGTTGAGAAATGGGCCAGTGGAGGGGAAAGCACACGGATGCGTTGTATTGTTGTTAATACGACGCATCTCTGTGATGCTTTTAAAATGACGCAGCTCCGCGCAGCAAACCCGTACCTAGGGCCTCATTTGTGTAAATGAGGCCCTAAGTTTGGTTTTGATGCAGAGCTCATGTGATGGGTCTGAGAGTACTGTGGTGTTCGCCTCTCATTCCTTCACTCTGGCTGAGGAGACATTTTCAGTAATTGAGAAGGAAATGGTTGCGACCGTTTGGGCCATGGAAAAATTAAGACAGTATCTATGAGGTTCAAACTTTACCCATAAACCTCTAGTGAAAGCCTTAACTTCTAGTGGTGTAGTAAAGGCAACACTTCGTATTGCCAAGATGACGTTAAAACTTCTAGACTTTGTGTACAATGTTGAGTATTTGCCGAGTAATAGGAATGAAGTGGCTGATTATTTAAGTCATTCACCCCTACCTTTGGATAGGTATTGTGGGAGTGCTTAGGATGAGTATAGTGTTGCCATGATCGAGGAAAAGGATGAGGTAATAAAGCGGGGGGGGGGGGTGACTGGATTTCTGCTACAATGAGGATGGCATCTTAAAGGTGGTGAATGAATTTATCACAAAGGGTTAGCCTAGCAAAGGCAAATTAACTGACTAATGCAAGAATGTTTGGGAACTAAAGTACAAGTTATCCATCAAATGATGATGGATTCCTTCTTAGTGGAGACAGGGTTGTACCACCATTGTGGCTTAGGGGAAGGATTTTGAGGATCAAGCACGGATGTCATTTGGTGATAGTCAAACTGAAAAGGAGGTGAAAGACTTTATTGGTGGCCTAGTGTCCGTGCTGATGTTGAGAGGTTCATAAGAACTTGTGCATTTTGTGCCAATTCAAATAAATCCCTGTTGGTCTTTCGACCTTCTCTGGGGAATGCACGGTGCTCAGAGATTCCCTGGGAAGATTTGAGTGTGGATATACTAGGGCCAATCTTAGACTATTGGGGTGTGCGTAAGTATGTAGTGGTTCTCCTGGATTTGTACTCTAAGTGGCCTGAGTTTGAAATTTGGGATAAGGTGGACACTCCCTCCTTAGTTTCTTTCTTAAAGAACGTTTTCTTGAGTGAAGGTATTCTCAATTCCTTGTTGAGTGACAATGGTCCTCAGTGTATTGTTTGCAAGTGGAAAACGTTTTTATCCAGGAATAATATAAAAGAGAAGAACACATCAGTTTATCATCCTGCCGGGAATGGTGCATTGGAACAGTTCAACTATGTGGTTATGGGTTGAGTGTGAGCTGCCATTAACACAGGCCTAGATTGGGAGAAGGAGTTGGCAAGCATGGTCTGGGTGTACAGAATCACCGCTACCTTAGCAGGTTATAGTCCCTTCAGGGTACTCAGAGGTAGAGAACAGTTTCCGAGGGACAACTTCGCATGGATGAATATGAAGCTGTAAAGTAAATGGTCATCCTCTGTTTTCGAGGGAAATTTGTTGAAGGTGCAGAGAGTATGCAAGGAATACTATGACAAGAAACATGGCATGAGAGAGGTGCAGTTGGTATCTGGTGATTGAGTGAGGGACAAGCTGGGTGTGAAGACCAAGAAGGGTTCCAGCAATTTCTCACGACCGCTCCAAGTGAGAAAAAACAAATCTTGAAGTCTGCAGTGTTGAGTGACAGGAAGGTTTGGCAGCTTGGAAGAATGACAAAGTGTAGCAAAGTGTTGACTTGGAAACGTGACAAGGGGTTCCATGAAGACACTGCCAAGTATGATTGGTGGGTGTAGCATGAGGATGAGCATATGGTGAAAGACACTGAGTTGTTTAAGGATATTGTGTTTTGCAGTGAAGAAGTCATCCCTAGCAATGATGAAGATGACAGTGGGAATTCAGGGGAAAATCCTGCTTGTGCAAGAGGTAAGGGTGTGGTTGTACCTGTGAATTCTAGGGTCTCCACACGTGTGAAGTGATCTGTTGCTTTACCAAAAATATTTGATGGTTTTGTAATAGGGTGAGCTAACAATGGCTGGCTTCCAAGGGATCCACCACGCAGCTAAGTAAAAAAACATCTTTGGGAGGCCCTTCGGAGGCCTGTCACTATATCTCAACTTGAACATGAAAATAAAAACACACTCAATTTCAACTCAAGATGAGATGCTTCAAGCGCTCGTACTGGAGAGCACCAAGTCTTCCGCGTCCCGACTTAAAATCCTCCTGATTAACGTCTACTTTAACAGCTTTGGCTCAGCACGAGCAACAAGACTCCGCCAGCTGTGCGACAATTTGGATCAAATCCTTTGCGATCACGTTAATCATGATATAATAATCTGCGGCGATTTTAACCTGCAACAACTAGGATTATTTAACACCGCCTGCCCACCTCTAAATGCCTTAAGCACTCAAATAAATAATATTTTAAGTAAACATGGCCTACAATTCGTACAGATTTTACCTAACAATTTAGAACCATCATCTCAACTCTTGAAGACCTTCAGGGGAATAAGCACCATCGACAATGTGTTTACCTCAGAATAACTCACGAACCACCTTGGGAGCTTTAAAGTGAATTTTTCAAATGACAGTGACAATCTTCCACTTCGCACAACCTTTAACATTAATATACCTAAATGCAAAGACCACAAGGTTCTGGGCACTTCTTGCAATGACGAAACAGTACATCTAACTTGAAGAATAAAATGGGGCCACGTCAATCTACGGATTCTAGCATCTTGGAAAGTCGCTACTGGACAGTCCCTGCAAGCCCAAAGTGGCGAATACCTATTAACTAACTGGGCTCCCATTACTAGGGGCATCCGCGAATTATTGAATCCCCGTACAGGCCCCGGGTGACATCAGTTCAAACGCATTAATAAAAATCTAACTATTTTGGCTAGCTCACGGCACATTCGCAAGTTGACGACGGCACATAAGAAAACTCGGAATGAACAAGCCAAAGCCGAACTGCCATTGGAACTCCAAGGTGCAAGAAAACAGCTTAGGCAACTGTTATGGCAGGAAAAAAATCAGCAGAGTGAAAAGGATTGGCAATACATCCACTCAATCATGAGCAAACATAATCAGGCAGACCTATGAAGATACATCAAAAACAAAATAAGTCAAGAAGTCATAATGAGCAACTCCATCCCTGAAGCCATGTGGTCTTCGCATGTAAATAAGCTTTATGTAGTCGATCAACCAGGAGTCTTTCAGCTTGAACACTCAGATCTAGCTGATGATTCAGACGATTGTGTCTCCATATTTACGACTAACAGTATTCAAAAAGCCCTAAGCAAAACAAGATCTTCAGGTGCATCTGGTCCAAATGGCCTCCCGACCCAACTGTTCAAAGAAGACTTGGCATTATGATCCGCAATACTTTCCTCACTGTTCACAGTCTGCACCAAACTCTATCAAGTGCCCGACAGCTGGAGAGGTTCAATATTGCATCCCATTTTCAAAAAGGGCGATAGACAGAATCCCACCAATTATCGGCTGATAACCTTACGGAATATCGAGGCTAAGACCTACGCAGCTGCACTCTTAAAAGATCTAGAGGCTTGGGCAACAACAAATGCAATCCTTCCTTTCTGTCAAACTGGCTTTAGACCCAATTCCTCCACACTGGATACCATAATCAACTTATCCTATCTTGTCCACCAGGCAAAAGAACATAAGACAACAGCTCTCTAAGCATGCTTCGTGAACTATTCATCTGCCTTCGATCTGGTGGACAGAGGCATTTTATGGAGAAAACTCCAGGTGTGGGGTATTCCCAGCGGCCTCCTCAATGCCATCATATCATTATACACATCAACCTGGGTGAGGGTCAAGTTGTCAGACACCGCGTTAACTAGGAAGATTAACACCAATCAAGGGCTAAAGCAAGGGTGCGTCCTTGCACCAATGTTGTTTAATCTATATACAGCAGATATGTCCCGGGCACTTATCTACGCTAATTTAATCCCTCCAAAAATAGGCAATACTAAGATCACAATATTGCAATACGGGAATGATCTTGTCCTCCTTGACAACTCAAAAACAGGACTCCAGAGAGCATTAAATTCTCTTCACTTATACAATAGTGCAAACACGATGAAAGTAAATGAAGCCAAAACAAAGGTGCTATCCTTTGGAAGGACGCTACAAAAAATAAGCAGTAACTGGTCCCTGGGTCCCTTAAAAATCTCTGGGCCAAATCTTATAACTATCTGGGCACATGGTTTTCGGCAAACGGTGCATCAACAACACACAAGCGCCACCTAAAGGATAAGGCAGCATTAATGACTACTAGACTCTGCCATTATATACAGCCCTTGAAAGCCCCTCCTCAGCACCAATCAGAAAGGTGCTCATGGCCGTATTACCATCTGCAATTACTTACGGCAGCTAGGCCTTTCCAGGTCAACTCACCAAAACCATCAAAAAACAACACCTAAAAATTTATAAAAGTGTTTAATTTGCCCTATTACACCAGAGGACCCTTGGTGAGACTTGAATTTGGCCTGGAGGGCATTGCATGGTCTAGCATGGGGTCTTTAATGAGGTACTACTATAGATGCACTACGGCATTGCCGGGTAGCCTGAAATTTATTTTGCAAGACATTTTCAAACATAAAATCAACCTTTGGTCTATTTATCTAAGGACGGCAGTAGTAACCCTACAAATCGACCTGACCGCTCTAAACACTTTTTCACTTACGTCTACTGCAATAAAAAGCAAAATGAAAAAACAGACTAAACTACTTTCTAAGACCACAAACTTGCTAAAAAATTAATTCCACACCACCATTAAGGGCCCTGGCAGCATCATACAACAATGACAGCCAAGTTGGACTTCGGGGACAACCTTACCTTAACTGCACAATAGGGAAAGCTTGCCTGACCCAAATCTTGACAGTAAGGATGCTGGCATTACACATGAAAGACTTTAATCCTAACTGGCCGCTGCTTTCTAAAGTAGTTAAGTGTAGACTTTGCGGCTACAAATTGGAAACTTTTTTACATCTACTGTGCAGCTGTCCAATGTTGCTCAACTCCCGCCGATCCTTACTAAAGCCACTCTTTTTAATTCATGGTATAAGAACATGCAATCATGCAATGAACTTGATTTTTAGCACCATGGTTCCCCTCGAATTGGCAAGAATAGGCACATTTTTCAAAGCAGTGCAGGACTTCCTTAACCCCTTCAGTGCCACGCCCTTTCCCCCTCCTGTGCCGGGCGTTGCATTAGCGGGCGGGGTTCATGACGAGATGGTCTCGTCATGGGCACAGCGCAACCGTGCTCCATGACGAGACCATCTCGTCATGGGCACTGAAGAGGTTAAGAACTCACAACAAAGCATTGAGAGGATCATGAATCGTTAACTCTTAGCTTTTGGATCACGGACATTAAGCATTGTAGATTTTGACCACTTTGTAATTGAGTTTTTTAACATTAGTTGAAACACTTAATCAATTTTATGGTGGATTTTAACTCATTTTTATTGATTTTTTTCCACAAAAGATAAGGGAAAGGTAAGAAGGAAGAGAGAAAGCCTGCACACCCAGAGTTTTTCATTTTTCAGGCATAATATGCCAGCTATACTATAGGGTCTTGCAAGGAACCATTATTCTCTTTTGCCTTTGTATACTATGTTTTTTCTTTTTAAATGTTTTCTATTGTCATGGTTTTAAGTAATCTATATAACAAACCTCGTATTGTTGTAATAGGGTGAGGAATTATTATATGCACTTTGGGGTTTTGTACTATGTAAACAGTAGAGTTTCTTTTTGTTTTGTTTTTTTGAAGTTGCTTATTTTAGTGTTTGATTTTGTTTATTAATAGGCAGGATGGGTGGTATCCAGGTAAGCTGGTTATCGTGTGGTTGGATTCTAGAATGTGGGTCTGAGATATGACAGTTGGAGACTGTACTCGGACTCTGTTGGAGATTGTACTTGATATCTGCCACAATTATTCCCACAGAATGCTTTAAGTAGCTTGACAACCTATGGAGGGGGGTTCTACTGTGTGCACCGCGAATTTCAGCAAAGATTCCTTAAGAGGCATTAAGGGGAAAGGTGGTGCGGATTTTGACTGAGTTGCTGGCCTTACAGCCGGAAGATGTGGTTGGGCTGGTACAAAAGATCTGGAGGTTTGCGACTAATAAACAGAAGTGGAAGCTCTTGAGCACAATGATGTTGGCAGTGGTCTTGATGGAATGGAGAAATCGGGTTATTCTGGAGAAAAACTGTGATGCTCGGAACCAGTGTTTACTGTAGTGTCCAGATTTTAATCATACAAAATGGGCGAGGAGGTTGGCTTTGCTGAAGGTCAAGCAAGATGTACTGGCATAAGGACTTACATCCTGGGCTTCAAAACAGGTTTGGGGTTTTTGTCTGTGTTTGGCCCTCAGGAGTGGTATGGGCTTGTCGGTTGTCTCTCTGGAAATGTAGTGCGAGCTGAGTTGTTTATTTCTTCTGTTTCTCTTTGGAGCCACAACAATATGTGTGCGGATTTATTTGTGGGGGATTCTATAATTGAAGTAGGGTATTCTATGTTTTGATGTTTGGCTGTGCCACCATCCAGTTTGATTATAGCTTGACTTTGTGTACTCAATTAAAAAAAATCTTGTCAGCCAGTTAAACATAAACTGTGAAGCAGATTCTCAAAGGAGGTTTTTGCGGAATATCAGAATTGAGTCCTCATCGATAATATCCAGGCGTTTTCAGACTAGGGGTCCCTTTAACTAGGCTGAATCGAGATACCAGTTCCTGCATGAATGATCTGTTGATAGACCGGACAGCTGCTGTTCTTTGTGACTTTTCTCTGTTGCGTCTTCTTCTAAACCTACTGCTCAAATTGAAAGAATTGAGCAGAAGAACATCATAGACACAGATTAGTCTCTGCCTGCTGTACCCGCTTCACCTGTCAGAAGGTCTATAAGTGAGGCGGTGATGCGGACCGCATCTCCTGTCCAAGACAAATTGAAGTGACCACCACTACAGTATACCCGACTGATCTCACTTCTTGGCTCCTAAATAACCCCGTCTACTGCTACAAGAGACTTCTTCCTTGCAGTATGAACATTCCTAAGAAAGCCAAAAGACCTTTGCAAAAGGAGCAGCTGTGAATGTTATGCCTTTGATGTTTCAACAGGAATAGGGATCTAACTTAGAACATGTTGTGACTTATTTTCGTTAGTTCGCCCCCTGTTCTCTTATAAAATGTGCATATTGTGAGACGTAATGTTCATGGAAAGCTGTATTTTTGTATATCTTTCTTGCAATGATGAAAGATATAGAAGCACTGAAGAAAGTCTGCTAACCAGTAAGGAACATGCTCTCACCTGGGCACCAAACATTGTTCTCAATGTTTGTGGGGCCCGTTTTCAACTGTTGCACAAGACAGAAAACCGATCGGCAGTCATTGTACTGAAAACTGACTTTGTAAGGACTATTGCTTGATCTGAGAGGGTTACTGTGATTCAAACAATGTGTTTCCATTTGTCCTACCCAGTTTTCCACAATCACAATGTGTCTCTCACAGCTTACCCATACTTACTTCTAGGGTCATTTCAGATTTGTATTTGAACCAAATTATGTCTCCTTGCTCTTTCATTCCATGCCGCTGAAATTCAGCAGGGAGTACTCGTCATACTATAGATGTTATGAGGACATGTAAATACCACTCAAAGAAAAGTAAAAAAAGATAGAAAGTCCAAACAGTTTCTAGTCAAAAATGGGGTTATCTAGTGTCAGACCACATTTGGAGGGACACAGGGCAGACAGGGTCTACTGGGCCTTAACTGTGGCTGTTGACATGGTTTGCCACTCATGTCCCAGTTTCCTCCCCATTATGTCTCTGCAAACTGGGCCAAGTAAAACGCTGCACAAGATAGCAAGGACGAGAAGTCACAGGCTTCTCAGGAAGGTAGAACGGGCGTTCAAGCTCAACACAACAATCAAACACCAGAAAAAAGCAAGAGGGTTTGTCTTTCAGATCTGCCTCTAGACTGTTGTCCAGACACAGACTTGGTTTCAAGTGAGGCTTGTCACAGGAGGTGTGCTAGGGCTGTCTCCATCCTAGAGCACCCACAAAAGAAACACAAAGAGATGTTAGGTTTCTGCACCTGGCTGTCATCAGCCCAACTGAAGGAGTAATCAGAAAAAGACAAAAGGGCCGGCCTCACCCTGAGACTTCCTCACCTGTCACATGAGTCTGCAGTTCCACCTCTTACTCCTAGCACCCACCAAATTCCAGAGTTCAGTAGGACTAATCAGCACCTCCTTGCTAACTAGAAGGCCTCATTAAATTTCGAAAGGCAGCGCCATTCTCTCACTTCAGTCTCTGGGTCTGCTTCCTCCACCTACAGGAATGTATGCAGTTCATTTCCAGTGTCTGTGAGCACAGCCCTCACCATCCATCTCGAGCTTGGCCAGGCTAGGGTTTTCAAAATGGATCCCACTGGCCTGCATTACTTACTGGCTTACAACATGCGTCTGTTACATTTGCTATACACACAGTTTTGCTTAGCACACATTCTGGAAGTCAGTGCAAGGGTTTGGCATACACATAAAAGCATTGTTTTACACAGGAGTGCAGGTAGGCCTCAACTGGAACGACCCAGGCAAAAAGATCTGGTCATGGTATTGATTTTCTTTTAATCATGTTATGCTATCACCACTCCTTTATGCTTAGTGCCCATGACAGCAAAGGAAGTCCATTCTCAGTACCAACGGCACACTTGTTGTGCTCCTCTGGGTATCAGGACCACTCATAGTCAGGCACAAGCTACGCCGCTGCACACACGCTTAGGTTAGTGTGATTGTAATAGTAATTGTTATTGCATTGGTATAGGGCTTACTACACCTGACGAGACGTCAAAGCGCTTTTCAGCAAGTAGCATGCTATTCCGGAAACCAAAAAGGATTAGTAGTGAATTAGTATAGAGATATGTGAAATTATTTGAGCGGTGGACATGTGAGTTTGTTATTTGGATGGAAAAAGGATAGTGAAGGGATGAAAGAGGGAAGGATTTGCATTTATGTTGTGTTTGCTACCACTAATGAGGTGTTACGTGCTTTTCGGCGAGTAGCACACTACTCCAAAACCTGTGGAAATATGGATTTTTCTGGTCAGTTATGTCCCCTATCTTGGACCCCAACGGTTCTATGTGCATGTTACAAGTACATGTATGTTCCCTCCAGTTCTAGTTATGAAGACGCAAATACATGTGCGTCCATCGTTAACATGTCCTCTTTCAGATCCGCCATGAATGGGCCGGATATTCCATTCCTAAGTACAAAAGGCCACCGCCTTTATATGGTTCATTTATGCCATTTTACAGTCCAGGCAAGTAGGCCCTGATTCTGTCATCAAGCTTTTCTTGCTTTCTGTCTCTGAAGCTCCAGTCCGAGCCTGCATCTGTGACCATGAACTTTGTCTCATTCCCTGCGCGGCTCACGATGCCTGACATCAGCTTGCTGCCTGCCAAGAACTGTATTTCACCTTCGAAAATTATCTGCTCCGCTCCCTGCCCAATGCATTCCTGTCTAGTAGTTTGAGTAGGCATTCTGCCAGCTACCGAGCAAAGGCCCGGCTTCTCTGTCTTTATACAAGTAATTCATAGTCCTGTTACTATGGAAGATTCCTGCCCTCGCATCTAGTGTAGACACTTAGACGCTTGTACACGCACTAACAGTCAGTATAGTCAGTATAGAATAAGATTCTACTCCAAGAAGGCCTCTCTTTTGGATAACATAGTTCTTTAAACATAGGATGTTAGATATGATTTGGGATTAGGTTGACTTGACCCTCCAGACATCTGTCGCCACATGTAGAGCTAAATGTCAAGTCCCCTTCACCCCCTAGCTGCACGTCAATCACACGTCATGCTGCTGCGCGCGCATTTCTGCCAAGTATTTCTGCTGACATTGCGAAATTATTTCATAGATCCACCCATATGTGACATCACAACCAATGACGTTTTCTTGTTACTCCCAATTACGCCTCCTTCAGCTACGCATGTGAAATGTTATCTTTACTATCAATTGTTACGCCTCTTGCCTTTGCCTCACTGTAATGCCTATTGTATAAAAGTGATTAATTATCAATAATGTATGTACTTCACTTCCTGAACCTCCGTGGTGATGGAACTTGGAGGCCACGATTTCGAAATCGTCCATTAGAATAAAGCCCATTCTGAACCTCTAATACCACGGATTCTGCCTCTTATTTACTGAGCTATTTTTATTATGTTCTGTATCAAATTAAGTCCCGGTAATTAAATTATTTACCACATAAATGGCGCCCGAACAGGGACACTTTCTCATCTCACGCGCCGGCGGTGCGTTGCAGGCCCGGTCTCCTGCCACAGCTGGACGGATAACAACGCGTACCAGCAGGATTTCCTGTATCTCCCTCCGGTCAAGCGGGGGCGACTGAGGCTGCGATCAACACCCAGACGAGGCGGTGAGAAGTGCGAAGTATCCCGACCAGAGCCTAGCTGAGAGAGCAAGATCCGAGGTATACAGAGGCCCACCAGGTTTCCGATGTCCTGAAGTGTCCGAAGTTGTCGAGTCGAGTCCAGTCCGGTCCAGTTCAGTTCAGTTCCGTTCCGAGGCCTTCCGTTCCGAGCTACCCGGTGAGTACCATTACTGGGGAGGCGTTCTGGCGTGCACATAAGTTGTGCCGGTCCAGACGGGTTTGGGTACACAAATCCGGTCTGCACTGTTCCAGCAGTGTATCTGTACTGTTTAGCAGTATATCTAGTATATCAAGTATATAATTTCAGAATAAATCAGTTAAATGCCGAGTATTATGTTTAGTGATTAAGTTTTCTTAGATCATCGTCATCATCATCGTTGCTCATGTAAATGTTAAATGTTAAATGTATTGATATGTCCTGCATGTGGTATGAATGACTGTTCATTATTGTGTTTTATTGTATTAAGTTTGTTCAAAACCAAGTATCAGACCAGTTCTCAATATGCCGCTCTTTTCAAAACTAAGACAGATCACAACTAGAAAAGGGGTACTCGAAGAAGCTGTTCCCATTCCTCCTAGGGACACTCCAGGGTACTTCATGTATCATAAACACGGCCTAGACGCTATATTATTTCTTGATCTATGGGTAGACTACACTAAGGAATTACCAGAAAGTCAGAGGTGGCCCGCAGCTGGGACCTGGGATGCAGAGTGCATCGTGAAAGTAGAGGAAGAATTATGGAAAAAGAAAGCTAGACAATCACAGAAGGACGCCATTGAATTATGGCGTAAAGAATCGTATAGACGCACAGAAAAAGCACGTAGACAGGAAGAGAAGAGTAAAGAGAATTCAAATAAAGTTCAAGAAAATCTATTAATTGAAGAAGGTACACGAGTAAAATCAGAACAAGTAGACAGACAAAGACATGCCCTTATGAAGGGTATGTATCCCCTTCTGGCCGAGGGATTACCTAAGGCTACTGCGGGGATACCAAAAGACTTGCCACCCCCATTATTTCCAATAAAGGTACATCCTAAGGGGCATCCTAGAACCGCAGAAGATGTTTTTCTTTCCTCATATTTAGATGACGCAGCTCCCGAGTATGCTAACCCCGCCCCACACAGACCGTCGGCCGGGGAGGTTCAACGCCAAGATCCTGTATCTGTACCTTTACAACAACAAATCCTGACACAAGTTCCGGCAAGCACGTCCGTTTCCACATCTGTTCCTACAGCTACTTCTATAGCTGTGTCCACACCTATAGTTGCTGTATCACGTTCTACGAATCCTTTCACGCCCGATACTCCAGACGGGGCTACCGGAGGTGCTACCAATATTTTTTCTACGCCACCCAGAATAAATAAACTTACCTTTCAAGAGTCAGCACACCCACGTACCCCCAAACTCATAAATTCCCGCACGCTTAAAGAACTTCTTGTAGATTGTAGATATGACCCTGTGCCCGGCAAAGAGGACGAAATGATCCTGGCATCATTACGTATCAGACGAGCCGCGGTGTATTTAGGGAAGTTACCAGGAATGACTATGCATCTAGATAATATATATCATTTTGTCCAGACAGGGCGAGATTCTGAATGTATTAACAGAGCTATGGAATACCAGAAAGTGGAGATACAAGGGGAACTGTTACGTTTCCTCATAAATTGTGTGATCAGAAATCAAGACCGACCGGGGGTAGACCCGGAAACAATGGAAACTCTTACCAGATGGAGCCAGAATATATCAGAAGGGAGACATGACAGGCAAAAATGTATAATAGCCATGTGCAGAAAGATCCGTAAAGAAATAGAACGCCTACACGAAGAGAGATTAGCGGTAGACCAGTTTGAACAAAACGAGGAGGAGGAAGGATCAGGACTGCCCACAGGACAGTCAGACACCATAGCCTATGTAGGTAGAGGAAGATCTTGTAATAGTACTAGATGTTTTACTGATCCGATACGTCCGATATGTCCAGATAATAACAGGAATTTCCAAACACCTATAATAAATATAAGGTCCCCCGAGCATTCGTTCCAAGCCGCTGACAAATTACTGCGAGAACGAAGGGGTTATCATTTTCTCGATTCTATGGATGAACAAGAATTAGCCAGGTCAGCCGTTCATTGGGTTGACAGTCCCGGAAAGTATGATGATGATACAGTAGCACACACATTTTTGAATCTCACCCCAGATGAACAATGTTTAGCTGGGATTTATATGATTCAACAACTTCTTATACTATATAAAAGCCAACATTCAGATCCTGGTCCCTTACCTGATATATTGACTGAATTACTCACGTATAGATGGAAAGGTTCAGGTACTAAGTTAATTAAGGAAATACTAGAATCCAGAAGGCAGTACATTCTTTTTGTATGTCCAGAACATGTTTCACTGCCCATCAAGGAAAGACCGATGCATTACATGGACAGACAGAATCCCTTACGAGAAGTACACCCAATAAAGGGCGAGGACAATCAGTTTAAACGTGTATATGTATATACGCCCATATCGAAAATAGAATTGTTAGAAATGAAGAAAGTGGTACCCAGTCATGACAAAGACCCAGCGGGTTTCCACCGAGAAATTAAAGACATGTTACTCATGGGCGAGTATACCTATCCCGACATTATGACAATATTGAAGGTATTAATGCCTGCTGGCATTTATGAAAAACTCAAGGAAAAAGAGTGGGAGGTAGGAGACCAAAAGATAGATTGGACAGCATTAGAAAATGAAGAAAAGGCCCGAGGTCCAGGTTCGGGGCTTGGGGACAAAACTAAAGCACTACCAGGTTTACTAGTACAGGTACTGCCACGTTTATTAACTACAAAAAAGGAAGACTGGGGTGCAATCTCAGCCTGTAAACAAAAGCAAGATGAAGACACTAGTGATTTCTATGCCCGATTCGAAAAATGTTTTGGTATAAATAGTGGTATAAAAGCAAGTAGCGAGTCATACCCACATCTGTTTGTGACAAAATTAGTTGAAAATTCTTTGCCCCAAGTGAAGAATAGAGTATTAAAATTCGAGAGTACATGGCAAGGTAATACCCCATCACAAATGTTACAAATGTTACAGTACCATTACAATAGAATTAGAGAGGAACAAGAACATGAACAAAGACGCATGAAAGACACGAAAATGAAAATGCTAGTCTCTCAGACAGTTCCAGCTGAAGGTCATAAAAAGGGTACGACACATTCCGGTGATTCAGCAGGACCTATAAAAGGGACATGCAACTATTGTAAACAGCCAGGACATTACATACACGATTGCCCAGTCCTGAAGCGTAATATCGCCACAGGTATTACAAAAGAAAGACCACGGCCACCTAGACAGGATCAGAATGAACAAGGAGCACCGCAGCATGCACAGGCCATGCCAGCTCCACAACAGTCTATACAGTTTGTGCCAGCCGCACCAGCGTTGCCTGCTGCTGCCACACAAACCACGACACGACAGCTGTACCAGACCGCACAGTATGACTATCCTGATTACCAACGATATGCATGAACCAGCCTAGAGAGGGAAGTTGACTTACCCCTTATCGAGGTCCCTGTAGACCAAGAAGGACCTTATGTACATAGTGAATTATTAGGCCAAGATAGAAAATTTTTACTAGATACAGGGGCAAGTCGAACAACTATAAAACTTAGTGAAGTTCCAGGGGCACCCCTCTCAGGCTCACAGAATATATCCCTTGGTTTTTCAGGAAAACCTATTGTTAATGAAGTATCACAGCCTCTTCCACTTACGATAGGACCCTTGACCAGAACTACAGATTTATTGCTTACTAAATCATGTCCAGAAAACTTGTTAGGTATAAAAACACTGAAAGCTTTAGGAGCTATAATATGTTGTTCTCCGGAAGGAGTAAGATTGTTTTTACGTGATTTCAAAGGTCACTATGTGTCTCGAGATATGGATTCCCGACTGCAGACTTTACCGATACATTTATGGGCACAAGGCTCTACAGATGTTGGTTGCATGAACATTACACCATATCGAGTCACACTGAAGGCAGGAGTGGTACTACCACGAATGCGACAATACAAGTTACCCCCAGATGCTGTAATGGCTTTACTACAAATCATTGACGAGCTTATTGGCCAGGGAGTGGTTGTGGAGACCGACTCCAATGTATGTAATTCACCAATAATTCCGATTCTTAAACGAACTGATCCAAAGGCTCCCCCAGTATATCGATTGGTTATTGATCTGCGCGAATTAAATAAATGTATTGTACCACAATACCCCGTAGTTCCAGACATCTCTTCATTACTGACAGCTATTGATTCCGAAGCAACATTCTTTACTGTAATTGATCTCAAGAATGCCTTTTTCAGCGTCCCAATAGATCCGGAAAGCCAATACTTGTTCGGATTTAGTTTAAATGGACGTAGCTTTAAATTCACACGCGCACCTCAAGGATTTACAGAAAGCCCCAGCATCTATAGCCAAGCACTGAAACGAGAACTTGACAGTATCCACATGCCAGTCAACACTGCTCTGCTTCAATATGTCGATGATCTGCTGATCACCGCCCGAAGCGAACCTGAATGTGAAAAAGCATCACTGACGGTTTTACAATTTCTAGCCGAAAAGGGGCACAAGGTGTCCCCTTCTAAGCTGCAATTCTGTGTCCAGCGAGTTATTTACCTTGGTCACTCGCTGTCCAAGGAGGGAAGGCAGCTTACACCAGATCGTATCCAGCTAATTGCAAATATGCCAATACCCAAGACACAAAAGGAGGTGCGGGCTTTCATAGGCCTCACTTCATATTGTAGGCAGTGGATCCCTCAGTATGCGTTTCTAGCAAAACCACTCATTCAATTAACAACACAGGAGGCAGCCACATCGACTGTCCTCCCTTGGACTCAGGAACACACACTAGCTTTTGAAAGCTTAAAGAAAGCTCTATGCCAAGCACCTGTTTTAGCAACACCATGTTACAGAAAACATTTTACACTCTTTGTTACAGAACGAGAAGGTACTGCCTTATCAGTACTCACACAGGAACAAGCAGGATCACACAAACCGTGTGCTTATTTTTCCAGTACATTAGATCCCGTAGCTCAGGCTCTGCCTGCGTGCCTGAAATCAGTGGCAGCGACAGCTTTAGCAATCAGACAAAGCGATGCCATAGTGTTAGGACATCCATTGACAGTACAAGTACCACATGCAGTAGAGGTTCTTGTGAATCGAACGCAAACACAACACTTGACTATAGCGCGACTTACAGGTTACGAATTAACATTGTTTCAGCCACATATAGAAATCAGACGTTGTAACACATTGAATCCTGCCACACTTTTACCTGTAAATGGAACAGACCCACTAGCTCATGATTGTATTGATGTTATTACAATAACGACAAAACCCAGACAAGACTTGACAGATGTCCCATTGTCAGATCCAGACTTGACGTTGTATGTAGATGGTTCATGTATGAGAACAGGTACAGGAGAGTTAGTGGCCGCTTACGCAGTCACAACAGACACTGAAATTATTGAAACCAAGTGTATAAATACCTTGTCCGCTCAAGCAGCAGAGCTCGTCGCTCTGACACAAGCCTGTATTCAAGCCACAAATAAAAGAGTCAACATATACACTGATTCACGTTATGCATTCGGAGTTGTACATGACTTCGGCGTGCTGTGGCGAGAGAGAGGTTATTTAACTTCTCACGGTGCCCACATTCAGCACGGACCCCTCATTCATGCCTTATTAGATGCAATACATTTACCCATTGCAATATCGATTATGAAATGTAAAGCTCATACGAAAATTACTGATATCATTTCTCAAGGCAATGATCTAGCTGACAGAACAGCTAAACAGACTGCTCAAACTCAAACATCCGACATGACAAAGACAATAGTCCAGACACCAACACATTGCATGATGGTTAAGGATCCCGCTCTTGATGTAATTGACATACAGACACATGCTACTCCAGACGAAATAAGGAAATGGACTGAATTAGGAGGGATCCAAACGGATCAAGGATGGATGACGAAGGAAAAATCTGTATGGTTCCTTCCTGATTCAATGGTCCAAGTCATTATTAACACTGTCCATAGTCCAGCGCATCTAGGAGAGAAAGCTATGCTAGACAGCATTCAACACATTTGGTTCAACAAACATTTACGAGCAGCAGCGAAACAAAAAGTTCGTACCTGTATGATCTGTTGTCAGTTCAACCCAGGAAAAAGCATCCCCGTAGAGCAGGGTGGATTTCAGCCTCCTGATCACCCTTTTGAAATCCTCCAGATGGATTATATCCAGATGGAACGATGTCGAGGATTCAAATATGTTCTCGTAGTTGTCTGTGCTCTTTCCCGTTGGACAGAGGCATACCCGGTTTCAGATTACACTGCCCCGACTACTGCCAAACAGTTAGTTCGAGAATTCTTCCCACGATACGGTTTACCACGTGCTGTCTACTCAGATAACGGCCAGCCGTTCTCATCCGAACTAATGAAACACGTTTCACTTTTGTTAGGCTATCAGTGGAAATTCCACTGTGTCCGACACCCCGAGGCAGCAGGTCTCGTGGAAAGACATAATCAGACCCTGAAAATTAGATTGTCCAAAATATGCAGGGAGAAAGGTGTCGACTGGGTAGTAGCATTACCAGTTGCACTCTTTTACATGAGAATGGTAGCACACTCTCGAACAGGGCTATCTCCGTATGAGGTGATCTTTGGTAGACCACCAAATATGTGGGGGACGCCTATACCACGTAAAATAACTGATATTGACTGTAATATGCTGACAGATTATTTGGCTTCCTTGATGTCTGCACTACAATCTTGTCGTTCACAGGTAGCTGCAGCTTTTCCTGACAACACTGAAGTGAAACCCCATGACGTAATTCCGGGGGATCTCGTTTTAGTGAGGAACTTTGATCGAAAGACTCAGCTGGATTCTAGGTGGAGGTCGCCACAATTGGTCTTGCTCACCACAAGGACAGCCGTGAAGATCGAAGGCAGAAAAGGCTGGGTACATTCAAGTCATATCAAGAAATTTTATGGACTACCATCGGATATAAAAACTACACCTCGTGTGTCTTCACCCATTGACTCAAAACTTCCTTTGGTTGACTCAAGTAGTCACGGACATTATAAACTAAAACTCAGATCTAATCAGTCGGGAAATTTGATTGTTTAAGTCCTCTCCAAGGTGAAGCGGTTGAATTTGTCTCCGACATGTATCCCTTAGATCTGAATAGAGAAAAAACCCGAAGAATGTTGAAACGACATACATATTGTAAATCACTGCGTAGTCATTACACAGTGACGTTATTAATTTTGTTTTTCTTAAGTTTTTTTATAATTATTGCAAGTATATTGTTGCACATATATTATCCTATTTCTAGACATGTTTATAATATTACTGCTGAACATTCTTTTAGTGAATTACCCCCGCATGAATTGTCATACAGATTTGCGCTGCGCAATAACACTTTTATTAGTATGTTACATCATTCCCATCAGGTTAGCAATGCTACAAATTGTTGGATATGTGGCCGACTCCCTCCCTATCAGAACTATAAAGGAATTCTACCCCTTTTTCCATACCCATTCACACACAACGGCTCCTGTGGAGCATGGTTTAGTTTAATTAATTCCTTAGATTCAAATTCTGCAGTTTATCAAGACAACTGGGTATGGGGAAATCTGAACTTATTTTTACTTAAAGTCTGCCACCCCAACAAGGAGGGACTTCCCAAAAGAACAGGAACTGATCTAGAAAATGAAGTATATGGATTAGGTAACTTTACGCTTAATCTTATGATCCTAAATATCGAATCCGAAGCTACTCCAATTTTGCCCGCCATGTCAGTATTTCCAGTAAAAGGTGAATTATGTGTAAGAAAGAATGGTTCCATACATATGGGCCATAGTAGATGCACCACTGTAATAGAATTCAGTGATCAAGGCAAGTCGACATTCAGAGCTTCCCGCCATTCCTATTTTATATGTGGTCAGACGGCATATGTACGTTTGCCTCTAGATTGGGATGGTACCTGCTACATTGGATTCCTTTTGCCACCTGTTTTCCTAGCTCCTCCTGATTATCACAGAAATACTAATTTAGTACACAATAGAGAAAGGAGAGATCTCCCAATAGTCGATTACACTGAAACAGCATGGGAAAAATACACAGATTTCAATAAAGGTCTCTTTCCCTATATAGGTACCGTTACTAATAGTAAGCTGATACGTAGATTGACTAGAACCCTTGAAGCAGTAGTGAACGAAACTATTTCCGCCTTAGGCAATTTAACAGAAGAGCAGTCTGCTATGCGGATTGTTGTGCTTCAAAATCGTCTTGTCCTTGACGTCATCCTGGCCGATAGGGGCGGAGCTTGTAGGGTCATCGGATCAAGCTGCTGCGTATTCATACCAGAAAATTCGCCATCTGTATATAAAGCTATAACACGCCTTCATAAGATTGTGAGCCAGATACACCAGAATCCAGGCACTTGGACTTGGTCCGGATGGTTTTGGAGCGTGTTATCAGCCTGGGGATGGAGAGTTCTATCCTTCCTAGGTATTGGCCTTCTCATACTATTCAGTTGCTGTTTATGCCTACAATGTGGACCAGCGATTTGTGGTCTGTGTGCCACATCGTGTATTCCACATCAAGATTTTCGTTCAAAATCCCGGAAGAAGAACAAATGATGCTATATGAACAGATCAATGGATTGATGAAGATTGATATCTCTTGACGGGCAAGTAGGAGACAAGGAGGGAATGTGGAAATATGGATTTTTCTGGTCAGTTATGTCCCCTATCTTGGACCCCAACGGTTCTATGTGCATGTTACAAGTACATGTATGTTCCCTCCAGTTCTAGTTATGAAGACGCAAATACATGTGCGTCCATCGTTAACATGTCCTCTTTCAGATCCGCCATGAATGGGCCGGATATTCCATTCCTAAGTACAAAAGGCCACCGCCTTTATATGGTTCATTTATGCCATTTTACAGTCCAGGCAAGTAGGCCCTGATTCTGTCATCAAGCTTTTCTTGCTTTCTGTCTCTGAAGCTCCAGTCCGAGCCTGCATCTGTGACCATGAACTTTGTCTCATTCCCTGCGCGGCTCACGATGCCTGACATCAGCTTGCTGCCTGCCAAGAACTGTATTTCACCTTCGAAAATTATCTGCTCCGCTCCCTGCCCAATGCATTCCTGTCTAGTAGTTTGAGTAGGCATTCTGCCAGCTACCGAGCAAAGGCCCGGCTTCTCTGTCTTTATACAAGTAATTCATAGTCCTGTTACTATGGAAGATTCCTGCCCTCGCATCTAGTGTAGACACTTAGACGCTTGTACACGCACTAACAGTCAGTATAGTCAGTATAGAATAAGATTCTACTCCAAGAAGGCCTCTCTTTTGGATAACATAGTTCTTTAAACATAGGATGTTAGATATGATTTGGGATTAGGTTGACTTGACCCTCCAGACATCTGTCGCCACATGTAGAGCTAAATGTCAAGTCCCCTTCACCCCCTAGCTGCACGTCAATCACACGTCATGCTGCTGCGCGCGCATTTCTGCCAAGTATTTCTGCTGACATTGCGAAATTATTTCATAGATCCACCCATATGTGACATCACAACCAATGACGTTTTCTTGTTACTCCCAATTACGCCTCCTTCAGCTACGCATGTGAAATGTTATCTTTACTTTCAATTGTTACGCCTCTTGCCTTTGCCTCACTGTAATGCCTATTGTATAAAAGTGATTAATTATCAATAATGTATGTACTTCACTTCCTGAACCTCCGTGGTGATGGAACTTGGAGGCCACGATTTCGAAATCGTCCATTAGAATAAAGCCCATTCTGAACCTCTAATACCACGGATTCTGCCTCTTATTTACTGAGCTATTTTTATTATGTTCTGTATCAAATTAAGTCCCGGTAATTAAATTATTTACCACAAACCCAAAAAGGATTATTGGTGAATTGGTATAGGGAAATATTAAATTAAATTGAGCGGTGGACATGCAAGTCTGTTATTTGGATTGAAAAATTATAGTGGGGGGATAGAGGAGGGAAGTGTTTGAATTTATATTGGGTTTGCTACCACTAATGAGGTGTTACGTGCTTTTCGGCGAGTAGCACACTACTCCAAAACCCAACAAGCATTTACAATGCAACGGTCTCGGCATTGTTAAAGTTAGAGCTATTGGCATTGCTCATGACAATGCCGTTTCTTTAAATGTTTTAAAAGCAAAACATAAACAAAAATAATGTCATGAGCAATGCCAATAGCTCTAACTTTACCAATGCCGAGACCCTTGCATTGTAAATTCTTGTTTAAAGGGGGCCTTGAACCGGGTCTCTATCGGGCTCTGTTTTGTGCCCTGGCACATGAGGAATTTTTATTTCTGGACTGCAGTAACAGCAGGCACATCGATGTGTACTGCTAACACTGCTCACTTCTTACTAGTGGAGAAGTTATGGCATGACGTCATGCCAGGTGAGCGTTGAAGTTTGAGAGAAATCCTTTAAAGAGAGTAATTTTCACTCTGGATTCCCCTTCTATTATTGAAACTCGGGAGCAGCAACATTGTGGTGTCACACAGACACATGTAATAGCACACAATCCAGCTGCTTTAAAAAAACCAAAAATTGGCAGGGAGATGCTGGAACGCATGGAAACAGGTATGCACAAACACATTTTGCATGCATTAGCACATTAAAGCCAGACCAGTTGGCGTTGCCAGGGCTTGTTTTGTATTAGTGAAGGGTGAACGGCAGCATGCCAGCATTGAGAGGTGACTAGAGGCTCATAATATATGCATAGCATAAATTCACATATTCCCCTAAGCAGCAATGGACCCACGAACATTAAAGCGTTACAGAGGGAAACAAATGGCTACGGATTCCCTCAGAAATTACATTAAGGTTCACAACTGCCAACCTGGAACAAGAACAAATAAACAAAGCCCGGCAGTATTAACAGCAAATAGCCGTGAAATGCTAAATGCTATTTTTCGCGAAAGAGGCAGAAAGTTTGTTGGCAGATGGTGAGGGCGTTTAAAGCAACATTGTATCCCCAGGCAGGCCCCAAAACAACACAGCAAGACAGCCATTCAGCCATCGCCCCCACAGACACAGCCTTCGCTTGCTGCTCGACTTCCGCAGAGCTTCGTGAGTCGGAGACTGGGAATTAAAATGATTACAATGCTGATCGGTTCTGCGCGGCCAGGCCTTTTCTTTCGCACAAAAGCCTCGGTTGAAAATGTTTCTCTAGCGGTCAAAAGTCTATAGCGACCGCGGTTGCCTTTGTGTCGCACTCGTCAATGGGCCTCTGTCTGGGCGGCACGGCCAGCCTCTCTTTAAACGCTATTTTTCGCGAAAGAGGCAGAAAGTTTGTTGGCAGATGGTGAGGGCGTTTAAAGCAACATTGTATCCCCAGGCAGGCCCCAAAACAACACAGCAAGACAGCCATTCAGCCATCGCCCCCACAGACACAGCCTTCGCTTGCTGCCCGACTTCCGCAGAGCTTCGTGACTCGGAGACTGGGAATTAAAATGATTAAAATGCTGATCGGTTCTGCGCGGCCAGGCCTTTTCTTTCGCACAAAAGCTTCGCTTGAAAATGTTTCCGGTTGCCTTTGTGTCACACTCGTCAATGGGCCTCTGTCTGGGCGGCACAGCCAGCCTCTCTCTGGACCAGGTAAAAACTAAAGCCTTCCCAGAGGAACAACAAGGCAGAGCAAAAGGCACACCACTGCCTTTCTCCGAGGCAGAGCAGAAATGCCTCGGAGAAAGGCAGCGGCATTTTCGGATTCGGGGGCGTGTTTGTCTTTTCTCTCCTCCAGCCATTGGCTGGAGGAGAGAATGAGACTTCTTGAAAAAAACAAGCCCCCCGATCCGAAAAGGACGGGGCCTAATCGGAATGACTGACCTCTTCTCCAATGGCTGGCCAGCATTCAAGAGGCCAGCCAATGGAGAACAGGGGAGAAGAGGGGCGGGTTCAAGCCCCTCTTCTCCAAGTCATTAAATCTCGGAGCTAGACTGCGCAAGCGCAGCCTTCGCAGCCGAGACCTAAAAAGGATTATTGGTGAATTGGTATAGGGAAATATTAAATTAAATTGAGCGGTGGACATGCGAGTCTGTTATTTGGATTGAAAATGTATAGTGGGGGGATAGAGGAGGGAAGGGTTTGCATTTATATAGTGCTTGTTACCCCTAATGAGAAGTAGTCACACCTTTTGGTGAGTAGAACGCTCCTAAAGAACCCAAAAACAGGATTAGTGTGAATAAGTATGGGGAAATATTTAACTCATTTGAGCTGTGGACCTGTGAGTCTGTTAGTTGGATTGAAAAGGATAGTGGAGAGATAGAAGAGGGAAGGGACTCAAAAGTATTTATTTGGAAATCATAGCAGTAGGAGGAGGTTTGGGATGAGTAAAGGAGAGGTGGAGGGGGAAGAGTCGTTGAGAGAAGGGTTTAAAAAGGCTTGTTTGGGAGATCTCAATAGTAAAAGAGGTTTGAGATGATGCAAGGAGAGGTAGAAGAGGAAGGAATCTAGAAAAGGTTATTTTGGGGATCATATTAGAAGAATGAGGTTTGGGATGAGTCAGAGAGTGGAGGTAGAGGATATATTGAGAGAGGTATAGGGTAACAAATAGGGGAGTGCCTCGGAGATGCTGAATTAGGAGACAAGTAATACATAAAAAGATACATAAGTACATGGAATGTAATATTTCTAGATTTAAGTTGTATTTAAGAAACTCAGACTTTCAAGTGTTGCTGTACTTTAAGCTAATTTATTTGTTTTCTTAATGTATTTAACAAAAAATATTAAATAGTGAAGCAACTGTAGATAATTATGATAAGTTACTTATTTATACAGTGACGTATATACATGTTAAACAGAATAATATAACCATAAGTATTATGTACATTTCTTAAGCAGAACTAACAAATATCTACATATTTATAGACATAATTACTATACACATTTATACAAATGAATACACATATCTAGGTGGAGATATATAATCCAAATAAATGCTTATATACACGGGGATATTCTGTATATTTATGTTTGAGTACAGTGGTTCTAGGGGGTAGAGCCAACACTTGAGTAGTCTTCTGTAGATAAGGTAGTTATCTGTCGGTCTTATGTTCAGTGGTAAAGAGTTCCATAGTTTGGCTGCTTGAACAGAGAAGGATGTGCCACCTATGGTGTTTTTAGGTCTCGCCTGGCGACGCAGCGCATGCACGGCTCGCCTTGGCGAGATCTATTGTTGTCGGTTTCTTGGCCGAAGGGGTACAGGAGAAGTGCACGAGTACGGACAGGAGATGTGAACGCGTGCACATCGCCAGTCCCTCCCTGTCTCCTGCTCGCTGCACCAGCGCGGACAGGAGATGTACACGCGCACGGCCGTCAATTTTGTGAGAGTGTAGATTTATAACTCTAGTAAAGAGATTTAATTCCATGTATTGTGCGACCAAGGGGCAGGGCGCGGACGTTACGTGGTGGGAATGCTCTGGGACTGGAAGTATCTCCCAGCCAAGCTTGCGTGTTTGTGGGTGTTTTCGCAATCCTTTCCCTCCTGTGACACGGTCCAAAATGTAATTTTGTCTGGGCAGGAGTACGTCTTTAAGGAGGGTGGAAACGGGGAACAGACTCACCCAAAATTGTTTACGATGCAGGGGAATGGGTTTCTGTAATTGAGAGGGATTTGCGCATGCGTAAATGTACATTACCTATATTTGTTTCCAAAAATACCCATATATGCATGCAAGAACGTTGAGATTTACAAAGAATTCCACAACTGGCCTCACGAAAGTGTGATTGTCATCATGGTTTCCCGGCAGTACTCCTACAATCCTCTGCTAATTCCAAAATGTCGGAAATTTTATCCTGGGTGACTTTTCTTCAGAATCGACCCTATATCTGTCGCAACCAAGTCAGCAGAGCCTCTCTAGAGCCAGAGAACCTGGTCAGCAGAGCTGCTGTAGAGCCACAGAACCAGGTCAGCAGAGCTGCTTCAGAGCCAGAGAACCAGGTCAACAGAGCCGCTGTAGAACCAGAGAACTAGGTCAGCAGAACTGATTTACAGAGAGAGAACCAGGTCAGCAGAGCCGTTGTAGAGTCAGAAAACCAGGTCAGCAGAGCTGCTCTAGAGACTGAGAACCAGGTCAGCAGAGCCGTTGTAGAGCCAGCGAACTAGGTCAGCAGAGCCATTGTAGAGCCAGAGAACCAGGTCAGCAGTGCTGCTGTAGAGCCAGAGAACCAGGTCAGCAGAGCTGCTTTAGAGCTACGGAACCAGGTCAGCAGAGCTGCTGTAGAGCCAGAGAACCAGGTCAGCAGAGCTGCTTTAGAGCCAGAGAACCAGGTCAGCAGAGCTGCTGTAGAGCCAGAGAACCAGGTCAGTAGAGCCGCAGTAGAGCCAGAGAACCAGGTCAGCAGAGCTGCTTTAGAGCCAGAGAACCAGGTCAGCAGAGTCGTAGAGCCAGAGAACCAGGCCAGCAGAGCCGCTGTAGAGCCAGAGAACCCACTCAGCAGAGCCTCTATAGAACCAGAGAACCCGGTCAGCAGAGCTGCTGTACAGCCAGAGAACAAGGTCAGCAGAGCTGCTCTCGAGCCAGAGAACCAGGTCAGCACAGCTGCTTTAGCGCTAGAGAACCAGGTGAGGAGAGCTGCTCTAGAGCCAGAGAAGCAGGTCAGCAGAGCTGCTGTAGAGCCAGAGAACCAGGTCAGCAGAGCTGCTGTAGAGCCAAAGAACTAGGTCAGCAGAGCTGCTCTAGAGTCAGAGAAGTAGGTCAGCTGAGCTGCTGTAGAGCCAGAGAACCAGATCAGCAGAGCCGCTTCAGAGTCTGAGAACCAGGTCAACAGAGCCGCTGTAGAGCCAGAGAACCAGGTCAGCAGAGCTGCTTTACAGAGAGAGAACCAGGTCAGCAGAGCCATTGCAGAACCAGAAAACCAGGTCAGCAGAGCTGCTCTAGAGACTGAGAACCAGGTCAGCAGAGCCATTGTAGAGCCAGAGAACCTGGTCAGCAGAGCCGTTGTAGATCCAGAGACCCAGGTCAGCAGTGCTGCTGTAGAGCCAGAGAACCAGGTCAGCAGAGCTGCTTTAGAGCTACGGAACCAGGTCAGCAGAGCTGCTGTAGAGCCAGAGAACCAGATCAGCAGAGCTGCTTTAGAGCCAGAGAACCAGGTCAGCAGAGCTGCTGTAGAGCCAGAGAACCAGGTCAGCAGAGCCGCAGTAGAGCAAGAGATCCAGGTCAGCAGAGCTGCTTTAGAGCCATAGAACCAGGTCAGCAGAGTCGTTGTAGAACCAGAGAACCAGGTTAGCAGAGCTGCTGTACAGCCAGAGAACAAGGTCAGCAGAGCTGCTCTCGAGCCAGAGAACCAGGTCAGCACAGCTGCTTTAGCGCTAGAGAACCAGGTCAGGAGAGCTGCTCTAGAGCCAGAGAACCAGGTCAGCAGAGCTGCTTTAGAGCCAGAGAAGCAGGTCAGCAGAGCTGCTGTAGAGCCAGAGAACCAGGTCAGCAAAGCCGTTGTAGAACCAAAGAACTAGGTCAGCATAGCTGCTCTAGAGTCAGAGAACTAGGGCAGCAGAGCTGCTGTAGAGCCAGAGAACCAGATAAGCAGAGCCACTCTAGAGCCAGTGAACCAGGTCAGCAGAGCTGCTTTAGAGCCAGAGAACCAAGTCAGCAGAGCCGCTGTAGAGCCAGAGAACCAGGTCAGCAGAGTTGCTTTAGAGCCAGAGAACAAGGTCAGCAGAGCCGTTTTAGAGCCAGAGAACTAGGTCAGCAAAGCTGCTTTAGAGCCAGAGAAACAGGTCAGCAGAGCTGCTGTAGAGCCAGAGAACCAGGTCAGCAGAGCCGTTTTAGAGCCAGAGAACTAGGTCAGCAAAGCTGCTTTAGAGCCAGAGAAACAGGTCAGCAGAGCCGTTGTAGGTTCACTCGACACTAAAAGGTGGCAACACTGCTTAAGAGCAGGATTTTCTCTGGGATATAGGTGTGCGCATAGAGTGAGCGGCAATCGACTGGCATCTTTAAAGCATTCTGCCAACGACATTGGGGCTTATTTACAAGCCCCTTGCGCCGCCGCTGTGTCACTTTTTCCCACACAAAAAGTGAAGCACCGGTGGTGCAAGGGACTTGTAAATAAGCCTCCGGAAAAGGTGAACTAAAGCACCAGTTTCTAAAGTTATTGCTCTTTCCACAGTTACTGGTAATTCAAGTATCCTGCCTGAGGTCTACTACATTTATTGTAATTTAAACCTTCAGGTATCAAAATGCAATGTTGTGTGAGCTACGAGTGTCTACAAATCTAAGATTGTATTTTGGGAAGTAGATGATACACCGCATGCCTGCAACATAAAACAAGCATTTGCAATGTAATAGGGCTGGCATTACTAAAAGTGTGAGCTATTGGCGTTGCAAATGATAATGTTTGTTAGTTTTTGTATTTTTTTGTTAAAAAATATTCCAGCAGTAGCATAAGTAATGAAATAAAATCCATGTAGACCACCAGTACCACCACCACTAACACCACCAGTACCACCACCAGTAGCAATACCACCACCACTACCACCACCGCTACAATCACCACAAGTACCATAACCACCACTACAATTATTAATATTACTACTCTGTGGTGATAGTAATAATAATAGTGGTAGTTATGGCACTGGTGGAAAATTGCTATTATAAATTACAATACCTTTTACATTTTCAAAAGGCATTGCCATTTACAATACCAATAGCCTTAAAACTCTCAGTTGCGAGACCTATTGCATTGTAAATGCTTGTTCTTGAATGGTGGGATTTTGAAGCGAGGTGCCAATCTAGAGTAGAAGTTACTTCGTTGAATGTATTTGGTGATTTTATTCCTGATAAAGAGCGGCCCTGTTCCATGTATCGCTTTATGGGTGAAACAAAGCACCCTGAATATGGATCTTCTGGCAACCGGTAACCAATGTAGGGCCTTCAAGGCAGGGGAGATGTGGGCTTGTGACTTGATATGTAAGAGTAGTCTGGCAGCAAAGTTCTGAATCCGTTGTAGTTTTTCATAGTTATTAAAGAAGATCCGTTGTAGAGGCTGTTGGCATAATCAAGTTTAGACAGAAGAAGAGAGATAGTAGCCTAGACCTTGTGTGGAAATCCCAGGTGGGCGAAGATGGGTTGCAGAGTTTTTATAGTAACAAAGCTTGATCTTGCTAATTTGTCCACTTGGGCATTCATTCATAGCTTGGAGTCCATGGTAATTCTGAGGTTTCTTACTTCCTTTGATACTTGAAGTTGTATTCACAAATAGTCAGGCCAGGTGGCGTGTGGGTCATCATTTTTACAATCGCCATATGTGAGTATTTCCGTTTTGGAAGCATTGAATTTGAGATGGGTCTAGGCCATCCACTAATCAACGACTCTGAGTCAACTGAAAATGTGTGGGTTTCCAATGTCTTTGGGAATTCCCAGTTTAAGCAGTATTTGTGTGTCATCTGCATAGTGAAAGCATGCAAGATGAAATTCATTGATCAATGCTGGTAATGACTTCATGTAGATGCTAAAAAGTGTGGATGAGATGATAGAGCCTTGAGGGTCCCCTACCTTTGTGAAGTACAGCTTGGATGAGAATGTGGGGTATGACATTAGTTCTGTTTTGAAGGTAGGATGTGATCCAGTTAAGAGCAGTCCCCTCTATGCTGGCTTCATAGAGTCTTTGTATTAGAGTGTCATGGTCAACTGTATCAAAGGCAGCTGAGAGGTCCAAGGGAAGTAGTGCAGCAACCCCGTTCTGGTCAACTGTGTTCTTAAAACCCTCCAAGATGGCAACGAGGGCAGATTCTGTGCCACTTCCTGGATGGAATCCTTTTTGGAAATCTGAAAGTATGGAATTATCTTCAATGAATTGTGACATCTGGTGGAATGCTGGTCTTTCTATCAGTTTGCCCAGGAAAGGTCCATTTGTAATTGGTCTGTAGTTGTCGGGGTTAAGGGGGTCCAGGTTTGCTTTCTTTTGTTATGGGCATATGTATGATTTTTTAAGTCTTTTGGAAATATTCCCTTGGTTGAAGGATTGTTGATGAATCTTCTTACTGGTGTCACTGCAGAGGTAGTTAGAAAAATGTTCTTGTAGGTTTGTGGTGGACATGGGTCAGAAGGGCTAGCAGCAGCCCTGCTTGCTTTGACCAGGTCCATAAATTAATTGTGTAATATTAGTTGGACAGAATGCAGATGCTGAGTTAATCCACTCTTGGATGGGTTTTTTCAAAAAGGGTTGGTGCTGGTGGTTTTTCTTTGTTTTAGATAAGAGTTCAACATGTCTGCTTTGGTTGTGTACTGATCTGCCAGTTTGTCTGTAAATCTTGAGTAATGGGATCGGCTCCTAGGAAATTTGGTTTGGAAAATTCGGTGAGAAGTTTATAAAATTCTTTAGTTGCACATTTAGCATTTTTAATTCTCTTCCAAATAGTATCTTTTCTTAGCTTTTTTGATTGCGGACTTGTATAATCTGTTAAGCTTCTGTAGGTGAAGTTTGTATTCATTGGTCTTGGTTTTGAGCCAGGTGCATTGCAGCTTTCTAATTTGCTGTTTTATCTCTTTTATCTCTGTATTTCTCAATGGTGTCTGTTTTCTTTTGTTCTGTTGTGTGCTTAGTGGTTTTAGGATATCAAAAGCTTCCTGAAGCCACTCATGTAGTTTTTGAATGGAATGTATTGTGCCTAGATCTGTATTGGATGTTTGTTGTGTTTCTAAGTGTTGAAAATTTTGTTTATTCCCAGGTCGATAGGTGGATGCATGTAAGGTGGTTTTAGTTGTGTTACTTTGTGTTGTTTTATGTTGGAAAGCAAGCAAATGGTGGTCTGACCATGTGACTGGAGTAATTGTTTAAAAAGTAACTAGTTCTGTATTTGCAAACATTTTATCTAGCATGTGTGTAGCGATGTGTGTGGGTTTGTGGTCTGATGAAGGTTCAGTGTGCTTAGGCCAATTATGATTATTTTCGGATGGGGTATATCAGGTTTGTCAAACTAAGGGGCCGATTCCGATCCTGGAAAAATATTCCCTGTACGAATCGTATCTGGATTTTTTACCGTACGAATCGTACAAGTCCCGTACAAACTGGCAAGTACGATTCGTATGTTAAAAAGTCCATACGAATCGCATTGGGTAAATTCCCCGACACATCCTCGGGTCGGAAAAGGTGTCCGACACGTCCCCGGACATTTTTATGTACGAATCTGAAAACTGAAGTCCGAGCGCGCAAGTACGATTCGTACCGTCCGTCCGATTGTACAACCATATGGTAAAAAGACCGTCCGGAGCGAACTCCTATAGCAACCATGGAGACGTCCAACCAGGTGCCCGGTACGCGCCGTCCCCCCCCCCAGCCCCCCGTATGGACGCGCTGTCCCCCCCCAGACCCCCGTATGTACGCGCCGTACCCCTGGGGGTGGGGGTACGCGCCGTACATACACGGGTGGGGGTCTGCACCGTACATACACGGGTGGGGGGCCGCACCGTACCTACGGGGGTGGGGGTCCGCACCGTACATACACGGATGGGGGTCCGCACCGTACATACATGGGTGGGGGTCCGCGCCATACCTACGGGGGTGGGGGTACGTGCCGTACATACACGGGTGGGGGTCCGCGCCATACATACACGGGTGGGGGTCCGCACCGTACCTACGGGGGTGGGGGTCCGCACCGTACATACGGAGGTGGGGGTCCGCACCGTACATACACGGGTGGGGGTCCGCGCCGTACCTACGGGGGTGGGGGTACGTGCCGTACATACACGGGTGGGGGTCCGCGCCGTACATACACGGGTGGGGGTCCGCGCCGTACCTACAGGGGTGGGGGTACGCGCCGTACATACACGAATGGGGGTCCGCACCGTACATACACGGGTGGGGGTCCGCACCGTACATACACGGGTGGGGGTCCGCACCGTACATACACGGGTGGGAGTACGCGCCGTACCTACGGGGGGCTGGGGGGGGTGGCGCGTACATACGGGGGGCTGGGGGGGGGACGGCGCGTACATACGGGGGGCTGGGGGACGGACGGCGCGTACCGGGCCCCCTATTCTGCTCGCATTGCGGCGTACTTCCCTTTTCCGGCACTTTTTGGGTGCCGTAAAAATATTGCCGTCCGGACTGCTGTCGGTACGAATCGTACTTGCTGGGACGTAAAACCATGCCTAACTCCGTCCGGACGTCACGTCCGCGGTGTCCCGGATCACATTCGTATGTATTTTGCAGTCGGTCGGTGTTTTTTCCAACTCGTACGGAAATGGTGTTTCCGTACGATTCGTACTTGCAAGTTTGTATGGTGTTTTTACCGGGTACGAGTTGGACGGAGAAAACGCTCCGACCGACGGTTTGTACCCGGTTTTTACAGGATCGGAATCAGCCCCTAAATGTATAGGGCACCAAGAATGCATAGGTTGGAGTGTAGTGTTATCCGGTTTGAAATTGTGTCTAGAAGTGTGTCTGGGAATGCTGCATTGGTAGGTGGAGGTCTGTAAAGGAGTAGAAAGTTACAGGAGGAAGATGGTGTAGGGTTGCATCTGATGAATAGTGCCTCACAACCCTGTATGGAGACGTTGTCAGCTTTAGTGATGGGTGACATCCTATACTTCGTTTTAGGGAAGAAACACTGCCACAGTCAACCTTGTTGGCAGGTACCCTGTGCACTAAAATCAAAACCACATCAAATACCATGCAAAAAGTGGGGGCTAACCATGTCAAAAGAGGCTCTCTCTCACAACCAGTAAAAGTGATCAGATGCAGTTGAGCACTCAGAGCACAGGAAGGCACTGTATACCATGCAGTGGAGTAGAGTGGAGTGGCGTGTAGAGTGGAGTGGTCCAAAGTGGAGTGGAGCAGAGTGGAGTAGTATGGAGTGGACTGGTGTAGAGTGGAGTGACATGGCATGGAGCAACTGGGACAGAGTTGAGTGTCAGAGTAGAATGGAGTAGAGTAAAGTGGCGTAGAGTAGAGTGGCGCAAGGGATAGTGGTGTGGAGTGGAGCAGAGTATAGTGGCATAGAATTGAGTGGTGTAGAGTAGAGTGGCGAAGAGTAGAATGTCAGAGTGGAGTGTCAGAGTAGACTGGCTTAGAGTGGCCTAGAGTAGAGTGGCATTAAGTGAAATGAAGTGGCGTAGAGTGGCATAGAGTGTCAACAGTATCAGAGTAGAGTGGGATAGAGTGAAATGGAGTAGCATAGAGTGGAGTGGTGTAGAGTAAAGTGGCATGGAATAGAGTGGAGTGGCATAGAGTACAGGGTCGTTGAGTGACGTATAGTGGTATGGAGTGGAGTAGAGTGGAGTGGAATGGAATGGCGCATAGGGTGGCATGGTGTAGAGTGGAATGGGATAGAGAACAGCGCATTGAGGGGCATAGAGTAGAGTGGCATGGGGCAGAGTGGAGTGGTGGTCAGTGGCATACAGTGGAATAGAGTGGCGTAGAGTGGAGTGGAGTGGCACAGAGTAGAGTGGCATGGAGTAGACTAGCATAGAGTGCCGTGCCATAGAGTGAAGTGCCATGGCGTAGAGTGGCTTAGAGTAGAACGGCGTAGAGTTGCACGGAATAGAGTGGAGTGGCGTGGAGCAGAGTGTCATCAAGGAGTGTGACGCGGAGTGGCATAGAGTGGAGTGTCAAAGAGTAGAGTTGCATGGAGTAAAGTGGAGCGGTGCGGTGTGGTGTGGAGCAGAGTAAAGTGGAGCAGAGTGGCGCGGCATAGAGCAGTGGAGAGTGGAGTGGTGTACAGTATGGTGGTGCACTATATAGTGGAATAGATTAGAATGGCACAGAGTAGAGTGGTGTAGCGTATAATGTGTAGAGGGGTGTAGAGTGGAATAGGGCGGCGCAGAGGGACAGAGTGGGATGGTGTATAGTACAAAGGCATAAAGTAGGGTAGCAGTAGAGTGGAGAGGGTCAGAATGGAGGGGCACAGAGTAGAGTGGCACAGAGTAGAGTGACAGAGTGGAGTAGTGTATCATGGCATTAAGTAGAGTGGCGTAGAGTGGAGTGGCATAGAGTGACGTGGATTGGCATAGAGGGGTAGAGTGGAGTGACATAGAATGGCATGGAGTGGCACAGAGCAGCAGAGTGGAAAGGTGTAGAATATAGTGGTGTGGAGTAAAGTGGCATAAGAGTGCAGAGGCACAGAGTGGAGTGGCGTAGAGTGGCGTGACATAGAGTAGAGTGGCGCAGAGTGGAGCGGCATAAAGTTGACTGGTGCAAAGTAGCATAGAAGGGAGGGGTGTAGAGTGGCTTACAGTGACATAGTGTAGAGGAGTGGTTTAGAGTGCCATGGAGTAGAGTGGTGAAGTGTGGAGTGACGTAGAATAGAGTGGTGATAACTAGAGTGGAGTGGCACAGAGCAGAATGGTGTAGAGTGGTGTGGCATAGAGTGGTATAGAGTAGAGTGGCATAGAGCAGAGTGGCATAGAGTGGATTAGAGTGGCATGGAGCGGAATGGAATGGAACGGAGCAGAGTGGCATGGAGTGGAGTAGAATGAAGAGGCGTAAAGTTGAGTTGCATAGAGTGGTGTTGAGTGGCATAGAGCAGTGTGGCATAGAGCAGTGTAGAGCGCTGTAGGGTGGCCTAGAGGGGCATAGAATGGAGTGGTGTACAGTAGAATGGCATAGAATTGAGTGGTGTAGAGTAGAGTGGCGAAGAGTAGAATGTCAGAGTGGAGTGTTAGAGTAGAGTAGTTTAGAGAAGCCTAGAGTAGAGTGGCATAGAGTGAAATGAAGTGGCGTAGAGTGGCATAGAGTAGAGTGGCATAGAGTGGAGAGGTGTAGAGTAAAGTTGCATAGGGAATAGAGTAGAGGGGCATAGAGTACAGTGGCGTGGAGTGGCTTATAATGGTATGGAGTGCAGCAGAGTGGAGTGGAATGGCATAAAGTGGCAGGGTGTAGAGTGGAATGGGATAGAGAACAGCGCATTGAGGGGCATAGATTAATGTGGCATGGAGCAGAATGGAGTGGTGGTCAGTGGTGTACAGTGGAATAGAGTGGTGTAGAGTGGAGTGGCACAGAGTAGAGTGGCATGGAGTAGAGTGGCATGGAGTAGAGTAGCATAGAGTGGCGTGCCATAGAGTGAAGTGCCACGGCGTAGAGTGGCTTAGAGTAGAGTGGCGTAGAGTTGCATGGAATAGAGTGGCGTGGAGTAGAGTGTCATCGAGAAGCGTGGCGCGGAGTGGCCTAGAGTGGAATGTCACAGAGTAGAGTTGTGTGAAGCGGAGTTGCGTGGAGCAGAGTGGCGCGGAGCAGAGTGGCGCGGAGCAGAGTGGCGCGGAGCAGAGTGGCGCGGAGCAGAGTGGCGTGGCATAGAGCAGTGTAGAGTGGAGTGGTGTACAGTATGGTGGTGCACTGTATAGTGGAATAGTTTAGAGTGGCACAGAGTAGAGTGGTGTAGAGTATAATGCGTAGAGGTGTGTAGAGTGGAGTAGGGCAGCGCAGAGGGAGACAGTGGGATGGTGTAGAGTACAATGGTATAAAGTAGGGTGGCAGTAGAGTGGAGAGGGTCAGAATGGAGTGGCACAGAGTAGAGTGGCGCAGAGTAGAGTGACACAGAGTGGAGTAGTGTAGCATGGCATTGAGTACAGTGGCAAAGAGTACAGTGGTATAGAGTGGAGTGGCATAGAGTGACATGGATTGGCATAGCGTGGAGAGGGGTAGAGTAGAGTGGCATAGAATGGCATGGAGTGGCACAGAGCAGCAGAGAGTGGAAAGGTGTAGAATATAGTGGTGTGGAGTAAAGTGGCATTAGAGTGCAGAGGCACAGAGTAGAGTGGTGTAGAGTGGCGTGGCATAGAGTAGAGTGGTGTAGAGCAGAGTGGAGTGGCATAAAGTTGACTGGTGCAAAGTAGCATAGAAGGGAGTGGTGTAGAGTGGCTTACAGCAGCATAGTGTAGAGGAGTCGTTTAGAGTGCCATGGAGTAGAGTAGTGAAGAGTGGAGTGACGTAGAGTGGATAGGTGTTAACTAGAGTGGAGTGGCACAGAGCAGAATGGTGTGGAGTGGTGTGGCATAGAGTGGTATAGAGTAGAGTGGCATAGAACAGAGTGGCTTAGAGCGGATCAGAGTGGCAAGGAGCGGAATGGAGCAGGGTGGCATGGAGTGGAGTAGAGTGAAGAGGCTTAAAGTTGAGTTGCATAGAGTGGTGTAGAGTCGCATAGAGCAGAGTGGCATAGAGCAGTGTAGAGCGCTGTAGAGTTGCCAAGAGGAGCGTAGAATGGAGTGGTGTAGAGTAGAGTGGCGTGGTGCAGAGTACAATGGTGTATAGTACAGTGGCATGAAGTGTCATAGAGTCATATGAATCGGCTAACTCCGCTAACTTGTCATATGTTTGAGCTGTACGGGTGATGTCCTTACTCACATATAGGAGTTAATTCCCCTGGTAATTATCTAAGTAAGAAAGGTCAAGATTCCCCAAAATGAACTTGTCTAATTCTCTTCGCAGCCTAACAATATCCAATGGGCTCCCATCTGGTGGGGAATAATGGTGCTTGCTTGCTTCCACAGTCTCACCACTATCTGGAAATCCATTAAAGAAACAAATCAATTTGTCAATCTCAGTTAAACTCGTATTGTGCCTTGCGATCGGGGTTTGTGAACACTAGCCTCCCTCAAAGTCTAATACTTTGGACATTTTGTGGTGGACTCCAAATGGTAACCTGGGAATCCTGAGATGTAGGAGTAAGCTCCGCCATAGGCACTCCTCCCACTGCCCCATACATTGTGGGCATTTGAGCACTAACCACAGGGGGAAATCGTTGTCTGGACCGTGGTGGTAACATAAGTGGTGGCAGCCCAAAACCAGTTACAGCAGGCCAAAAGGTAACTGGTATAGTTCTAGTAACAGCAGGTGAATCGAGCACAACAGCTACCTGAAGGGTTAGAGAGGGTCCTCCAGCTTGTGCCACACTGAGGTCAACAGGGACCTTAGCAACAGTTCTGCTATTAATGGCACCATCACTATTTGAAGGTGGGCTGGCATTATAAGGTAGAGGAGAGGAAGACATTAGGTCATCTAGGAAATCATCATTGGAGTCATTATCCAAAATAGATTTGTCTGGTTTCTCCACATCTTTCTCTCTTTTGGCTTTCTGTTTCTTAAATTTCTCACTTGTTAATACAGGGTACACCCTAGCTCCCTCGATTACTACCCTTCTCCACTTTTACTGCATCCCATTTAACATCCATATAACTGTGAATAGTTGTCTTAGCTTTGTTCTTATATGTCTCTTTGTCGTTGGCATGAAGAGCATGTTCCCAAGCATTTAAAGCCTTGTACTGAGCAGGTCTAGGCAGAGGCTTCATATCATATAATACACACCTCAAATGGGGTGAGGCTCTCAAGTGATGTTGTTGAACAGATATCTTGACCAACTAAGAAAGGAATCTATATTATCAAACCAGACACCTTTCAGCACTCTACGGCTCAGCTCCAGGTGCAAAAGCATGCCTTTAGTCATGGCCACATAAACACAAAGACAATTTGAATGAGAACCACTGTTTTGTGTAGCATGCTTTTTTCTGCATCAGACACCATAAGTACTGGACATAGGTCTGCCAATAACAAAAAACATGTGTGTCTGATTAGGTTTCAAAGGGAGCTTGTTGACTGCCACACCACTAGGGCATAGATAAAAGCCTATGCCCAACTACTCCTTACACAGCCACCAACCACCATTCATCATCGCTGGGAGCAGGGAAGAGGGCGGGGGTGTTTTATTTTTGTGCACGAAACACAAATATGGGCAGATTCAGTCCCTCTAGAAAGGCCAGTAGACAATCTTGACCTGATTGAATAAAGAAATATGACACACATTGTCTTGCATTTGGCATTATGAAAGGAAAGGAGATTTAAGGGAGAAACGTAACCTACCGTACTAACCCACTTGGCTTTGTATCTATATTTTCATCATCTCTATAGAAACGGAGTGACACACTGGATTCATCCATTTACACATGAAATGACATCGCAGGTTTCCTGCCAAAACTATCTATAAAAGAAGAAGCCACAAAAGAGGAGTCATTTCCATCATCCATCTGCACAGGAAGTGACATCACAGGATTTACCATTATCCATCTGCACAACAAGTGGCATCTCTAGAGTCCGTTCATCCATCTGCACAGGAGGTGACATCACATGTTTCCTGCCAAAAGTATCTTTAACAGAAAAAGCCAAGCAAGAGGAGACATTTCCATATTCCATCTGCACAGGAAGTGACATCACTGGATTTCCTATCATGCATCCACACAGGAAGTGACATCACTGGATTTCCCATTATACATCTGCACAGGTACTGACATCACCGGTTTCCTGTCAAAACAGTATTTAAAAGAAGAAGCCAAGCAAGAGCAGTGATTTACATCATCCATCTGCACAGGAAGTTACATCACTGGGTTTCCCATCATCAGTCTGCCCAGGAAGTGACATCACACAAAATGAGTCATTTTCCTCATCCATCTGCACAGGAAGGCACATCATTGGGTTTCCCAACATCCATCTGCACAGGAAGTCACATCATTGATATCCCCCCAAAAAATCTATTTAAAAGAAGAGGCCAAGCAAAAGGAGTAATTTCCATCATTCTTCTGCACAGGAAGTGACATCACTAGATTTCCCATCATCCATCCGACCAGGAAGTGACATCACTGGATTTCCCATCATCCATGTGCAAAAGAAGTGAAATCACTCCTCTCCTCTAATTGCTGCTGCAGTATGGACACACAGCGGGCAAGCGCGTCTGCGCCCTCCATGCCTGCACTGCACCAAACGCTATAAACCGCGCTGTGACTCTCCAAGCTCTCAACCCCGTCCATTGCCCAACCCACTGTTTCTGCACCACACAACACCGAGGGAGTATTCTCCTGTGCTGCCTGCACGTTTTCATGCTCTTATCCAGACCCAGCACTCACTGCACCAACAGCACCCAACACTCCACTCACACAGTCCTGCAACCACCCACACAACTCTCCACATTTGCATGCAAGCTCCTCAACAACCACTCACTCACCAAATAAAGCACAGAGATCTGCTGCAACAATGCCCGTGACCAGCTTTTCCTCATGGAAACCTGGCTGAACCCTGCATCAGAACCTGACATAACCACACCTATCCACCGCGGCTAAAGAATGCCAGGCTAGACAAACTTCACAAACCCAGATGCAAAATCACCATCATCCACAAGAACACCTTCAGCTTCACCACATCCATGGACATGTCAACCTTCATCACGGAACATCTGTCATTCAGCCTGACCATCACAGCTAAATTCACTCTAAGTGGCACTCTCATCTACAGACCACCAGGATTGTGCACCACCTTCACCGACACCATCTCAGACTCCGTCGCACCATTCGCCATCAATGCTAGCAATTACATCCTACTCGGAGACCTGAACTTCCACCTGGGAGACCACGCCGATCTCAACTCAAGAGCACTCGTTGAAGACCTTGGAATCCTGGGTCTCACCCGAGTAAAGGGACCTACTAATGTTGTTGGACACCTCCTCAACTGTATTTTCACCAGCATCAGCAAAATCTGAGTCCACATCAGTCCCCTGGACAGACTATACTATTGATAAAGAATGTATTAAAATGTCAAATAAATATAGTTAAACAGACTTGTGCAATGACAACGTGCAATTTATTATGAAATGACAACATTAAAATGTGCAAAGTTTGTAGTACCTATATATATATATATTAGTACTAGGTCTCAAAATGTTAATACCAGCGTCATTATTTCAGCAGAAGTTAAATGTGCTGAGACGCACCAAATGCTTGGTATTTGACCTTACCCTGACATGTTTTTTTGTAAAAGCCTCACACCACATTGCTTTAAAGTAGGTACTTGGTTAATAATAAAGTTTATGAAATGTTTTTGTTAAAAGCACTTTATCATTGATAGAATGACTTCATATTATTTCACACACTAAATGCAATGAATGAATTGAGAATGTTAATCGTTTAACCAATTTATTTTCGGATAAAATGAAGAAATGTGGTGCTGAATAATATTTGTTGCAATCAATGTTTCTATTCCACATGCCTATTATTTAGCTTAACATACAATCTCTTTCATTACAATGTTAGAATGTACTCATACCCATGGGAAAAGAGGTCTAAGAATCGAAAGGCCTCGTTCATAGACAATGTTTAATAATGTTTCATACTTCAAGGTAAATCTTTGTAAACTTATGGTGAAGGAATGTGGGAAAGGACAGGATGAGACTGTTCTCAAGAAGAATCGAAAGCTCATGGGAAGAGAGGAAGGAGATGATACAGAATGAACGGCAACATTTTATTCAACTATTTATATTAGTCCATGTTCCTACTGTAGGTTAGCATGCATTTTACCGACACTTCCTTTGCACACCCCACGACCGAGACGCTTTATATGCATGCTACTACCACTTGTTCGCATTGAAGCTGAATGCTAACGGCTATATGCTGAAGTCTGAATGCTGATTGCTAATTCTACCAGACCTTATTGCTGATTGCAGTCGCTACTGCTACTGCATGATTATGTTTGCTTTAACAAATCTCTCTTTATGGGACGTTCAGCTGCTACTGATTCGTTGAATGTTGGCTTCATGCTCTCTCTCACTCCTGGCTTTTGACCTTACACACTTTATAGGTTCCTGCTAACACTCATTTCACCCATTCTTTAGAATAGGGATTCATTCCTTTATGAAATGTGTTGTGCTGCTTATTTGATGTGTTGTTGTAACCAATATTTTACTATCAATTCTGTAATCTGATTGATGCATTTTGAACTAATCGATTTAAGAAAAGAGATCTTACTGAACTTCTTAATGAAAATAAAACCCTTAAACTAATTTAAAACTCTCATTGATGACTGAACCTTGAGATAGTATTGCGATTATTGATTTTTGTGATGTATAGCTCCTGATCTTCTTATATATGATGGCAAAGGTCTGTCGCAGAGAAGTGAGAGGAAACTCAGAGAGAGAGAGAGGGAAAAGAGAGCGGGGATCAACAATGTTTTGGTGTGAGCTAGACATGATAAACAGTTTTATTTAAATTGATTCGTGCTCCAGCACCATTGTCAAGTTCAGCATCCCGGTCCCGGTTCAATGCACATGTACCACTGCCAGACCAGTCAGTCAAAACTGGAACAGCATCACTGACAAGACTGGAACACCACTCTCAACACCCACCAACCTGAACACAGCAACAGCCTCCCCAAAGCCATTTAAAATGTCAACAGCTGGATCACCTCCTGCGCCACTCCCTGACCCCCCTCAAACACAACAGTACAACAAGATGCAGACCAATGGCCAGGTGGTACATGGAGGAACTCAGACTGATGAAAAGCCACTGCAAACAACTGGAGCGCAAATAGAGAATAAGCCAGGACAATGCAGACAGAAGCACGGTTAAATGCACCATAAGATTACCACCAAATCATCCGGACCACCAAACATGCTGCTCTGGCAGATCGCATGAATGCCAGCACCAACAGAAGCAAAGAAGACTCACCATTGTGAAAGATTTCACCTCACCATTGGCCAAGTGTTGTGTGGGGGGTTGAGAGTGATTCTGGCTGCCGAGTTCTAAATAGTCTGCAGCCTTCTAGTGCACTAATGTTCAAAACTAAATAAGTGTCAAGGACATTTTAAAGAAATTACAGTTATTGTTAATATTTTAGAAAACTATCAATCATGTACCATAAGAGCTGCCTCTATGTACATGGAGCTACATATAGAGAAAAGTTTAATCCTGCTACTAAAACTTTAAAAACTGTTGTTAAAATAATGTTCATACTTCACTACAAGATAATTGTGCACATCAGCCCATGTAAGTAATACTTCTTTTATTCACATATGGTTATTTTTATAGAGGGGTTTTCTCCAGGTAATACAACCTTACCAAGTGCCATGTACATTTGTGTATGTAGAAGTTGATTACAGTTTTTTTATTTAAAAAACATCCTCCTTTAAACCTTTGTCTCATCCGCCTTCTCTCTGACTCATCCCAAACCTTTCTGTCTACTATGAACCCCCCAACCATTCTTTTCAAACCTCCCCCTCCTTTTTACCCATATCACCCAACAGCCACACATGACCACTGGTTACAAAACAAGCATTTGCAATGCAGTAGGTCTCGCATTTATAAGAGTTTGAGCTATTGGCATTGTACAATTAATATGCTTTTTATTTATGTTTTGGTTTTAAAACAAATAAAAGGCATTGTCATTTACAATGTCAGTAGCATAAACTCGCATAAAAGCAGTGTGCGGCGTGCAGCAGTGTGCGGCGTGCAGCAGTGTGCGGCGTGCAGCAGTGTGCGGCGTGCAGCAGTGTGCGGCATGCAGCAGTGTGAGGCATGCAGCACTGTGGCGTGCAGCGGCGTGCAGCAGTGTGCTGCGTGCAGCAGTGTCGTGCAGCATGCAGCAGTGAGTAATGCAGCAGTGTGCAGCAGTGTGTGGCGTGCAGCAGTGTGCGGCGTGCAGCAGTGTGTGGCGTGCAGCAGTGTGAGGCGTGCAGCAGTGTGAGGCGTGCAGCAGTGTGTGGCGTGCAGCAGTGTGCGGCGTGCAGCAGTGTGCGGCGTGCAGCAGTGTGCGGTGTGCAGCAGTGTGTGGCGTGCAGCGGCATGCAGCAGTGTGTGGCGTGCAGCAGTGTGCGGCGTGCAGCAGTGTGAGGAGTGCAGCAGTGTGAGGCGTGCAGCAGTGTGAGGCGTGCAGCAGTGTGAGGCGTGCAGCAGTGTGTGGAGTGCAGCAGTGTGTGGAGTGCAGCAGTGTGTGGCGTGCAGCAGTGTGAGGCGTGCAGCAGTGTGAGGCGTGCAGCAGTGTTTTGTGTAGCAGTGTGAGGCATGCAGCAGTGTGAGGCATGCAGCAGTGTGCGGCGTGCAGCAGTGTGCGGCGTGCAGCAGCGTGTGGTGTGCAGCAGTGAGAGGCGTGCAGTAGTGTGAGGCGTGTAGCAGTGTTCGCGTGCAGCAGTGTGCGGCGTGCAGCAGTGTGTGGCGTGCAGCAGTGTGTGGCATGCAGCAGTGTGTGGCGTGCAGCAGTGTGAGGCGTTTAGCAGTGTGCGGCGTGCAGTAGTGTGAGGCATGCAGCAGTGTGTGGCGTGCAGCAGTGTGAGGCGTGCAGCAGTGTGAGGTGTGCAGCAGTGTGCGGCGTGCAGCAGTGTGCGGCGTGCAGCAGTGTGTGGCGTGCAGCAGTGAGAGGCATGCAGCAGTGTGACGCGTGTAGCAGTGTGTGGCGTGCAGCAGTGTGAGGCGTGCAGCAGTGTGAGGCGTGCAGCAGTGTGAGGCGTGCAGCAGTGTGTTGCGTGCAGCAGGGTGTGGCGTGCAGCAGGGTGTGGCGTGCAGCAGTGTGTGGCGTGCAGCAGTGTGTGGCGTGCAGCAGTGTGAGGCGTGCAGCAGTGTTTCGTTTAGCAGTGTGCGGCGTGCAGTAGTGTGAGGCGTGCAGCAGTGTGCGGCGTGCAGCAGTGTGTGGCGTGCAGCAGTGTGTGGCGTGCAGCAGTGTGTGGCGTGCAGCAGTGTGTGGCGTGCAGCAGTGTGTGGCGTGCAGCAGTGTTTCGTTTAGCAGTGTGCGGCGTGCAGTAGTGTGAGGCGTGCAGCAGTGTGCGGCGTGCAGCAGTGTGTGGCGTGCAGCAGTGTGTGGCGTGCAGCAGTGTGTGGAGTGCAGCAGTGTGAGGCGTGCAGCAGTGTTTCGTTTAGCAGTGTGCGGCGTGCAGTAGTGTGAGGCGTGCAGCAGTGTGCGGCATGCAGCAGTGTGAGGCGTGCAGCAGTGTGTGGCGTGCAGCAGTGTGTGGCGTGCAGCAGTGTGTGGTGTGCAGCAGTGTGTGGCGTGCAGCAGTGTGAGACGTGCAGCAGTGTGTGGCGTGCAGCAAGGTGTGGCGTGCAGCAGGCCAAGTCCGTTATTTACATAACGCTATATAAGGAGCATGTGACACATTTCTAAGCACTCCTAGTGCTGACAAACAGGCACTGAGGAACAGTGAGATGATGTCATTTGTCCAGATTCACACGGTGTGTGGGCATGATGCAAAGCCTGAGCTAGCACTTACGCCTCGTGGAGACACATTCACATGTTAGACGCTAGCACATGCCATGTGATTGTAGTCAAAGCTTTTTATTTTTGAGGCGGAACCAACCACCTTTTCCTGTTCTGGTTCCTAAATTCTGTTAAATATACACTTGGATAGTGAACATGAAGTATCTTGGTAATACAGAGGGGGGGGGGCTAAGGACCGTTTGAAGACATGGAGGCTCAGTCACATCGCGTTATAGGAAGTTCTAAAGATCGCCAGACTGCGTCCCTTGGAGCCTTTCATCAGGATAAAAGGCGGCTGGATCGGAGGAATCCGCAATGTATAGTTGGGGTGAAGGATGCAGTGGCATATTTTACTCTCAATAACCAGCCAAATGGCTCAGCGAACTAAGTGTTATTATCCAATAAACAAGTGCGGTCTTCAAGTCACGAGCTCTGACCCCGGCAGGAACAACCAAGAGTTCACACTGGAGTCCGACACTTTGAGTCCTTTTGCATTGTCACCCACTTTAATGCCTTCTGTTTCAGTAGTCTTAGTCGATTCATCATCCCTCAAAGAGTGAAAGCAGTATTCAGTCGCTCGAGAGCCAAGTGCCTAAAGACCTCTGCTGCAGGGCCTCCACCCACTGAGCTAGAGTATTAAAGGACGGCTTCTGCGAGCATCTGTGTCTCTGGTGCAGAGTTACTCCCACGAGAAGGGCCTCTGAGGCTCTGAAATGATGCACCCTTCAGAGAAATATTGGAAAAGCCAGGTCACTCGATCCTGGTCTCCCAGCTCCAAGGTCGCCGCTCTGGCTCACTAGTCTTTGCGGGGTTTTAGCAAATAACATTTTGCGTTTTCAGTCCTGTCAGCCTATACCGCTTAATGAAAAGTTAAACTGCCAAACCCAGTAAGGAAAAAGTGGATGGATTAATTTAAATCAGAAGCAAACTCAACAGAGGGCGAGCTGGAGGAAGGAAACAGACCGCCTTCGCACGAGACAGACCCAGAGTTGCTGTGACATTTCTTTCATAAACCCCCCAAGGACAGAATTGGCACGATGGCTTGGACTGTGCTGTCTACAGGACACTTGGGCAGGAGTCCAGCATTTTCCGGTGATACAAACGGGCACCCTGGCAGTGCATTCTCAGGATGCCCGCAACAGCCAGGCACAAGAATCCAGAGCAGACATGGCGAGTAAGTTGGCTGAAGAGGTGGGGGTGGCAAATGGTGTTCACGGGCGCTTTGATGTCCTCAGTGGCCGCGCGGCTCACTGAAAACATCAAAGCGCCCGCGAAATGTAAGTGATCGCAATCGCGATCACACTTCAAAGCGCGGCTGTGTGACAGGCGAAAGTGAAAGAAAACGAGTGCTTTCAGGCCTCCAAATGGTGCGCGCGCCCGGCACACATGCACCGTATTTGGAGGCCTGAAAGCACTCGTTTGCACTTCCAAAACTCGCTTACTATAAGTCTCGCCAGAGCAGCGCTAAAGCGCTGTCTCAGGCGAGACCTAAACATACTAATTCCCCTTCCAAATCAATTCCCATCATTCTATCTCTACTCTAAACCCTACTAAACACACGAGAACTCAATCGCAGAAACGTAACACAACTAATGCACAAAGAACAGAAAAAACTATTTACTAATTTACTACTAACCTATAATCTTGGGTTTCAGAGTAGCATGGTACACGTCGAAGAGCGCTTCAATGCCTCATCAGGGGTGGTAAGCACGATAGAAATACAATTTATAAATACAGTCAGTCAGTACAAAACTTTATTTCGGACAAGATGTCCTAAAAAGTACATAAGAATAAATAAAACAATACAGTAGTACATACAATTTCAGATTAAGAAAATCATCGAATCATTGAGTCATAGAATTAGGACAAGAGTAATACAGTTTTTGTCGGAGAGTTCGTGGAACAATAAATATATTATTTAAGCTTAAAAAAGGCAATCTTCAATAAAAATAGGAAGGATCCTATATTTAATACTAGTGTATAAAAATCAATAAAAAATGCAATTCTAACATAAGTTTACACAATCAGTTTACATTTTGGGATTTCAGAAGGGCCCTCCTAGTGCACCATGTCGAAAATAAAAATCCAGCAACCGAATAAACTATTGGGATACCGGTGTCGGATTTCAATATCCTGTATGCTTCTAGGCACGACCTGGTGCCGAGATTCCTGCAGATCTGTGTCAACCAGCGCCTTCTTGCCTTCTGGTATCCAACACAGCAGAAAAAAACATGCAATTCTGTTTCCTCAGGAAAATCGCACATGGGGCAATGGATCGGGTTTTGTTTACTCCATTTTGATGTAAAACAACGCAGTGGAAGTACCCCATGTCTGAATTGTAAAAAAAGCTTCCTGGCTGCAGGTGGAGTTATAAGATCAATTGCCGGTTCAAAACGGGAAAGTGATTTAATTTCTAGAAAAGCACTGGTACATTTCCCAACCCCGGAAGAAATATGGAGTTGTGCTAATCTATGCTCGCTAAAGCAGGTCTTCATTTGGCCCTTTGATATCAGTAAACAAGCAGACTCGGGGTGATACCAGCAATCTCCCAGACCCAGGCTAGATAGGAGGAGTCTTATATGATCGAACCATGGGATTTTCAGTGAACCACATGACCTTAATACCTCCGTAAGCTCCTCCCTGTAAAATGTAAGTTCGGGGGTTGTCCACAAACGACGCCAGTACATGATGGGTTTGAGTCCTACAACTTCATCTATTGGAGTTATACCTGTATCTAGGCGTAGCGGGACCAAAGGTGTGCTACGGGGTAATCTGAATAATTGTCTTAAAAATTGGTTCTCCACCTGCAGTAATTTTGACATATTTAAGTGGCCCCATAATTCTGCACCATACAATGCTCCGCCCCTTGCCTGTGCCCTATAAATTTCCAGAGCTGGGCTAACATTTCTTTTGCTAGAAGTGTTAAAAACCTTCATAATCCCTCCTGAAGATTGTGCTAGTTTTATGGTAGATTTAGCGGTATGAACCCCCCAATCCATGGACTCGGTAATTGTTAGTCCTAGATACACAAAAGAAGACACCCTTTCGAGAGGTTTACCATGTAGGCATGGATTGGGACGTGTGCTTTTTGGGCAGTTAAATGCCATAAATTTAGTTTTTTGAAGATTCATTTCAAGACCACGATCCCTACAAAATTCTTCAAAAATATCCAAAACCTTTTGTATCTCCATGGCCGATTTAGCAACCAAAAGGGTGTCATCGGCAAACATCATGGCCGAAATTTTGCAAGTAGCTAGTTTGGGGGCATCTAAATCTTTTGCTGCTAAAAGAATGTCAATTAGGCCATTAATGTAAAGACTAAACAGGGTGGGTGCGAGAACACAACCCTGTCTAACTCCACGGTTTATTGGAATGGGGGCAGTAAGATTGCCATCCTTTCCATACCTGATTTGAGCATAATTGCATTCGTGTAGACGTTTAAAAAGATGAATTAAATAAACAGGAACCCCCATCTTGGCTAAAACAGACCATAACTTCTCTCTCGGGACCAAGTCAAATGCTGATCTAAGATCAACAAATATTAGAAAGAGACTACCTCCCTGTAGGCAGACAGTCTTCCAGTGTAATAATTGGAGTCTTAGGACTTGGTCCAGGGTTGATAGTTTTTCTCTAAAACCAGCCTGAAAGATAGACAAGATATTCCTCTCCTCCATCCATGACTGTAGTCTAAGGAGGAGGACTCTCGCAAAGATTTTTTGAGGAATATCAATCAGACTTATAGGTCTGTAATTAGTCGGGAGAAGAGGGGAACCCTTTTTAAAAATCGGAATGATTTCCGCACCTAGCCAACTTTTAGGGATCTTCATGCCTTGGATAATTGAGTTAAAAAGCATCCTCAAATAGGGAGCCCAGATATCAGGTTCGCTTTTAAAAAGGTCGCCGGGCATCTTATCCAACCCTGGGGCTTTTCCTGTTGCTATGCTAACTAAGGCAATATTGATTTCCTTTATAGTGATGATTGAAGGTGAATCATCTTCAGATAAAGGATCCAAATCCTCGTTGTTCATTACAGCAGAAATTGGTGAATCAAGCCCAGGGACTTGGGCTACTTCAGGTTCCTTAGCGTACAGAGATTCGAAGTGGGTCCGCCAAGTCTGTTCATCCAAGTTGGGTTCAACTGCACTGCGAAGAACAGTTGATCCTGAATTAACAATACCCCAAAAACTCCTCATGTCTCTATCGCCCAATGCGATTTTCATGGTAGCCCATTTTTCAGCTTCCCAATTTTGTTTGGATTTGTTTATGACAGATTTATATTTTGCTCTTGCCATCCTGATTATAGGGCGATCACGATTTTTAATGGCTAATACCAATTCCTTTTTCGCTTTGCGACACAGACTGTCATACCAAGGATGGGTGGGCTGTTTGTTTTTTTTGCATATTTTTATTGGGAAAAAGAAATCATAAGTAATTTTGCCCAGTTCTTCGAAATTTGATTGGACCAGGTGGATATTTGGGCTCTCATTGGTCATGTTGGATAAATTGGATGCATCTTTAAAAACCGGGAGCAAGGCATCATATAAAGTGGCCATTTTTGATTCAGAACCAATAAAATTAGACCATTTCACTCTCCTTCTACAATAGGAGACCACAAGCCTAGGATCAGGTGGGTTACTTAGGTCAGGCGAAGTCCCTGAGTTTAATGCTTTTAGTTTCAGCGTGAGAGCGGAGTGGTCGCTATCAATGCGTGGAATTATCTTAAAGTCCACCATCATATCACAAAAATATGAATTGATTAAAATATAGTCTAGGATAGACCCCCTGTTCTTACTATAGAATGTATGGTTATTAGATGTGTCAGATGGTGCTCTCCCGTTGCATGCACGAAGACTGTGCCTCATGGTGAGACAACTCATCTGGATCACCAAGGGGGACCAAATTTTAACTTTAGGGCAACCAGACTCCGGTATTTTTAAAAACTGGTCCTCGTCATACAAACTATCCAGTGGTAAACCTTCCAATGGTTCGTATTGACAATTAAAATCTCCACCTAATATAATAAACTGGTTGGTGTCAATGGTACCAAGGAAGATAGTTAATTCTTCTAGGGTGATGGATTCATTACCCTTTAACGATGGCCGTGAGTATACATTTATTAGGACAACTGGGGGTCTAGATGGGAACTGGAGCCTGACACATAATATATCTTTGGAGCCTGTATCAATTTGGGATACAGAGCACCCCAGATGCAAGCATACCCAAGTAATAAGACCCCCAGAGGGTCTACCTTTTCCACTCGAGGATGCCAAGATGTGAAAGCTAGCATATCCCGATTTGAGAACCTCTTTTTTTGCCCATGTTTCTTGGAACATACAGATTTCATGGCTATCAATAAACGTACCCCACTCAGGATCATCAAGTTTGCTGTTCATGCCTGCTACATTCCAAGATAAAACCCTAGTAATTTCATTTGTAGGGGGGCTCTCATGGAGTGGATTAACAAGATTATAATGTGGGTGCACATTTGGTAGGTCAATGCTTACACTAGAATTGCAAGCGGGATGACTCAGAAGAACTGTTGATTCTGCAGGAACACAACACAGACTGGAAAAACTTATATTACTATTACCAATCTGATTGGATCCGACTGGTTCCTCCAAAGTCATAGGCATCATCCCATTAATCTTAACCTGGAGCTCAACATCAGAAGTAATGGTGTCAGTTCCCACTTCAATAGTATTATCTAAAACCCCAAGTCAGTCTACACCTTCAAGTGAGCTATACCTATTACTGGCAGGGATATTAAAAATAGGATAGTTATAAGATGGATTAACCGGCATGGGGAGGGCCATCTTAACAAAGTGCCCACTTCTTTTCCACTGGGGTAAATGATTTTGATAGAGAGGCCTAGATGGAGGATAAAAGTATCCTAAGGGAAGTAAAATTATGGACCCCCTGTTTTTTCCATACTCTGTCGCTAAAAACTGCTCAATGATACATGGATTTCTAAAATTGATTAACACACAGTCCCCTTGAATATCTTTTTGGTGTTTACCAATCCAACCTACTCTTCTTGTGGTCAAGATCTCATGGGTATATTCATAGCTAAAGTCACTATGATTAACAAGCCAGTGAATAGTTTTATGTTTTAGTTCTTCGTGGGATTCACTTATGCCCTCCCTTAAGGCAGGGGTTCCTGCTAGGATCAAGACATAGGGTGCAGATTCAGGTGGTAGGTTGATAGTTGGGGGGCCCTGTGCTTGTGAATTTGGTACAAAATTATTAAAATTCTGTTTTGGGAGAGTTTCAACCGGCCCCCGTCTACATGGAGCCTCTAGTGGCAATGTCGGTCGGGCCAAGGGCGTGGATTTAGTTGGAACCACAATAACGTCAGAGGTTATCCTGTCAACGGCAATAGTTCCCTGTGGGATCACAGAGGACGGGGCCTTAGGTGTTATAATCAGCCCGGATTGCTTATTGCTCCCATGTGCCGTGGCATTTGACGTATTGATTTCTTTATTAGTGCTAGAGGGCATTTCTTTACTTTGTGTCCGCACATTCCAAGCTGATTTTAAGCTATCCAGCCTTGCAAATACAGGGGACAATTCTTCTTTAATGATAAGTCTTATCTGCGATTGCAGATTCATCATCAGGGCAGTAACCCACTCCGGTTGGGCATTAACAGTTAAATTGTCATCCACAGTGGGCTTACCCTGATTCCCCTTCTCCATGGGAGGGACCTGTCCCTTAGTTTTTTTTGTTAAAGGTGGTTTCGTAATATGTTTTGTTTTTTCCTTACATTTACGACCGGGACAGCGAGATGTCTCCTCTCGTGGGCAATCAATAGGTTGAATAACCTCATTTACAGAATTTTCTTTAGGAGGCTCAGTCACCTGTGAACGTGAAGTGCTTAGAGACTCAGAGATTTGGATAAACTCTTCTAGATTAGGGGTGATAGAAAGACGCCTTTCAGTGCGTTCAATTTCAGTGGCCACTACACCCAGAGCTTTCTCCAACATTCTATCTATGGATGTAGGTTTGGACATGCTCAATGCAGGAGTAGGATTGCGTTGGCGCCCCACGGGTGCCCGTTTCCCCATCCCTAGATCACAACACGACACACTTCCGAAACCGTCAGCCCAGACTCAAACTAGTGAAAGGTACAATAGGAGTTCAAAGCAGTTTTTAAAGTACACATAGGGGATTGGACACAGAGGAAGGTCGTCGAAGGGTAGTAAGCGTTAGTCCAGCCACAGGCACTATCTCGTGCAGAAGATACTCACGAACCACAGATGACAGAGATGTGGCCCAGCCCTGCCTCCTCCTGCCCCGGACGGCCACAGACGGCCCGCCCTCTGCCCGGGCTCAGCCCGGCGCCGCCCGCGCGCGGTCCCGCGACGCGGAGGGTGTTCTTGGCTTTAGTAGCGCCGCCAGGCGCGGCCAGTGGGCGTCGACTTCCGCCCTTGAAGCAGGTGTCTCTGGGAGTTGTGGTCCCCCTCCAAGCCGCGGCCGCGGAAGCTCAAACGCGGCGGCGGGAGGGAGACCCAGATGAAGGCAGCCAGCAGCAGTAAACCTCCCGGCGATGACCAGCACCTCCACGCACGTCACCAGTAGGTATGAAGCCCCCGCTCCACCGAGGGTGTCCTTGGCTTTAGTAGCGCCGCCAGGCGCGGCCAGTGGGCGTCGACTTCCGCCCTTGAAGCAGGTGTCTCTGGGAGTTGTGGTCCCCCTCCAAGCCGCGGCCGCGGAAGCTCAAACGCGGCGGCGGGAGGGAGACCCAGACGAAGGCAGCCAGTATTTATAAATACTATTTAGGACAATTTACAGATTATCTCTACCCCTACATCTCCTTTGAGGTCTGCTGCTTTGTCTTCAAGGTCATACGCTCAAGAGCCCCAGGGTGGAGAAGTGTGGCTCACTGGTTAGAGTAGGCAGACCTGGAAGCAGAGGTCAGCCCGGGACCAGGGTTCAATTCCTGGCTCGGCTGGGTCTTGAGTCCATAAATTGTCCATGGACTCGATAATTCTCGCTCCAGTGCATACTCGATTCATGGGTACACACTCTGCGACTCTGGGCAATAGCTTGCTTAATCTCCACAATGGCCCCTCGCGGCGTGATGCCTGGCTTTCACCTTGTGGATGCCCTGCTGGGTTATCTCACAGGGGAATACCAGGACGGGTTCCCTAAGCAAGCGCTTAGAGACCGGTTGGTGATTTGCGCTATATAAATATCTGTACATTTACATTTACATTTACCTGCAACCAGATGAAGTCTCCCCTGTTGGCACAACAGCGGCAGCAGCATGGCCAGGCAGGAGACCAGAAAGTGTAAGGAGAAAAAGATGAGATGGCATACCTCTGCTATGCCACGGACCTGGAAATCGATCAACATCAAAATGTGGCCTGGCCCCTTAGAAGGAACTTGAAGCAACACGTTGTCTGTGTAATCTCCCTAGGAAACATCCTATGAAATCCCCCCTACCTGTAAAAATCACTTTCCCTTTGAAAACTCTTCTCTCCTGTATCATACCTGCAGCCTCTCCTCTGCCTTTACCGCTTCCATGTATCTGTGACCTCCATGCGTTACCACACAGTGCTCTGCATCTTTGTAGCTAGGCTTGTGGTGGTCTAGAGCGCGACGGCTACAGACAAGCCCTGTCCGACAACCCTCCCCGGTGCTGGTATGGACTATCCCTAGCCCTGCCGCCTTTCGCTTTATTTACCCCAGGACAGCTAGACACATGTGGATCAAGTTTAAATTAAAACGTGCTTTCAGTCCTTTTCCGCAAATACTTATGTCAGCTTTCACATTTCCCGAGGTTTCCTAAGGAGACTTTAACGTTGTTTTGTTATATTAAAGGGATGCTTCCTTATTAGTCAACACGAGGTAGCAGATGTCAGGCATTGGGTCATGCCACTGACTGGCCTCCTGGGCAGTCGGAATTTGCCAGATTCGCCTCTGCTAGGAAGGCGCAATCAGAGGTCATCGCGGATGTCTGTGGTTAACCCGCGGGCAGGCTCGAGCCGCCCCCTGCCTTTCTGTCCAAGAATAGCGCCTGCACGGGTGGATTTCCTCCCAGGAATGCCGCCGCCATCAGCTGCAGGATGGTTTCCGTCTGCCGTGCATGCCGCACATGCCACAGCGTGCCACACGTGGCTTCCGACATGGAAACATGGCACCTTGGGTGGCAGTGAGGGAGTATCCGGGCAGTCTCTTCCAGGCTCCATCAACAATATATTCTGCTACCTTGATAATATAAAGCTTCACGTGTGTGGCTATACTACTCGTTTTTGTGGGGTTCCCTATTTGTTGCATTATAGACTCACATTTTAATGACTTTTCCTGTTTTCTGGATGATAGAATTGTTTGTCTGGAATAAGGTGGTCATCTCACGCTGTGTCATAAACAACCTCCTCACAGACTTATCACTTGCAAAGCATTTCTAGCAGATGTGTTTGAATATTTATGCCAACGGAAGTACGCCAACACTACTACCCAGAATGCATTTGGTTGCCACAGTAAAGTCGAAGACTGGCACCCATGTCTGTAATGGCAAGGTTTGAGGTAGATACCCAAGTCTGGTTGAAAGGGCTGCTTTGTATGTGGGTGTGAACAGATGTGGGTGTGGTGGGGTGAAACATGTATATGTTCGGAGGTTGCCTTTTGTGTATGTGCTGCATAGAATGAGGGTTGCATTCGTGCTAGATTGACATGTGTAGGCGGCGTGGGGTGCCTGCAATTGGCTGTAAATGTGGAAGAAACAAATCATTTAGGGTGTCCGGAGGTTTTGTGGGGATTTTTTTTAAATGTATGTATATATTCTCATATGGAGCTTAAACTTCAACTTGAACTTTCAGGTCACTGTACAATCAGATAGGAGGAAGCAGCTGTCCTGCAGAATGCAATGCTGGATAATAAAACAATTTAAGTGCACATCCTGCATAAAATACGACTATGGGGCGCATCAGAGCACCACCTAATCAGAATTAAAACACGTCCAAACGAAATAAGGGGCAGATTTATAACGGACTTGCGCCACTTTTACGCCGCCATTGCGTCACTTTTGTGACGCAGCGGCGGCGTGAACCCTGCGCCATGTTGCGCCCCATTTACAACGCGACGCATCTAGGGAGATGCGTCACGTTGTAAAGCTTGCACCACATGTGGGCGTACCTGCACCGGGGGGCGTTCCGGCGCAGTAACGCCTCCGAAAAGTGGCTGAGTGAAATCTACAAGATTTCACTCAGTCACTTTTCCGGCCATGCTGCGTCAAAACCCTGCGCCTGCTTGAAGCAGGCGTAAGGATTGACGCAGCATTGTAACGATAGGGCACCCCCGAGCCTTGCTGGAGCTGCGTCGTGCTTGCGACGCAACTCCAGCAATGCGCCAACCTTCCGCCATCAGATGCGTCACACATCTGTTTATCCTTGCGCCACGATGCGCTGCATTGTAAATGCGGCGCATCTATTGTGGCGCAAGGGTAAACTTTCGTGACGCATCTTCCCTGGCGCATCCATGCTGATTTGCAGGGTTGCGCCAGGGAACATAAATCTGCCTCTCAGGACGCATGCATAAAAGCATCAACATCCTAGAATCAAATGTTGTCACTGAATTTTTATGTATTTGTCGGTAAAGTTCTTGGGTATGCAGAACCTAGACAAGATCACACAATACTCCTGAAGGTACCGTGCATTCCTGGCATATCAAGAACCGTGGCCAGGTCTTACCTCACACCTCCATCCGTGCAGGGCCGGCTTTAGGGCGGTGCGACCGGTGCCACCGCACCAGGTGCCACCGCACCAGGTGCTGGCTTCCTGGGGGCGCCGTGTTTGAAAGTTTATTAAGCTTTTAAAGCACCTGCTGCAGCGTTTCTTTCTACCGGCAATTACCAGGCCGCACATAAATGTGAAGAAAACTCCTGTGATTAATTATGTTCCTGGAGAGAGATCAGCGTTTTGTATAGTTGAGGTTTTGACTTATGTGAAGTTAGTGCAGAGGGTTAATATGCCTGCTTGAAAGAATGTGTACCAAATAGATTTCAGAGTGTGTATGATGTAAACAGATCAGCAGATTACTATTTTCAAAAGAGACATCCTTTTGTTACTTGCAATTTATAACTTAAAGTCCTAATATAGAATAGTGAGCTATTAACTTTCATCCCAGGCCTGCATACACACTGCAAAGTATACATTATTAGAACACTGATTAATGTTACAAAAAGGGTTAATTTGGCTAGAAATCGATTATTATTAAAGAAAACTCCCAACTATGCTGTTTCTTTTTCGACTCTGAGTTTGTGCTTCTCCACACCAAGCACTCTTTTTTTTTTTTTTCCTTTCCAAAACCTTTATTCTTTTAAATCAGTGACACAGCTATTCAGCCGACAACCCGGAGGTACGGCAGCTTTAGAAACACAACACATGCGAGCGTCCACATTTCACTGGCAGGAGAGTTAAAGGTTCAGTTTTAAATAAACACAAACCCAAACCTAAACACAAGCAAGGCGATAAGTACTGAAAGCATAAAAAGGGTTCCCATCAGGGGGAGCGAGCCCCATTTCGTCCAACAGACACAGGTCGATAACAAGGGAAAGGAGGGGAAGTCAGAGACTCAAGAAGACAAACACATAGCAGCAAGAAGTACAAAGCCGGAAAGAAAGCTAAGGGGAGAGCTGCTCCTCAGGCGGGTCCGGGTCTGGGGGCAGGCATATGCCCCCTCTGTACTGGTTCCATCGCCCCCATACAGAGTGCCATTTCCGAGGGCGCCCTAACACACCAAGCACTCTTAAACTATACTGCCTACCAGTATGGATGACATGTGACTCCTACACTTTCAGTCCTTTGGCTTATGTAACCTTTCCTATACACTGATTTACACATGTATGATTGATTGTCTCTGTGTAATGTGTGTGTGATGCAAAGTGCTCGGACACCCTGCAATGGTATGAGTGGCGCTATATAACTAATTCAATGCATCTGAGAGTATGTGGTTATGGTGACTTGGTCACTGTTAAAGGGTGCTAGTGAGAGAATCCGTGGAGGAGGTGGTCATTGGGGGGGCGCCAACAAACATTGTCGCACAGGGCGCCACCAGCACTAAAGCCGGCCCTGCATCCGTGCCTCCCAGGAGATTGCCTTTTAACAGCAATAGTTTCCTTGGAGTCCCATTAACATCCCTATAGGAGATTTAAGGAAATAAGCACTCACTTGAAAGTGATGTAAATAGCGGACGCAGAGCTATGGTAGAGTAACTGTACAGTTGATATTTTTGAAGCGATGCAGTAGTAGCAAAGCAAAAAAAAATGCCTACTCTTAAATTGTACATTAGAAAATGACAAATTTGTTTATATAGCTTACAGGAAGCTTGGCAGAAAAAGCAAAGTTCTATTGTGGTGGATGCATAAGACCACATATCCCACCTAAGTGCCATACTGGCAAGCAAAGGACCGCCACCCTAAGTGAAGAAGAAGAACTAACAGTTTTAACCTTGAGAATGCATGCCTTCTTTCAGAAAGAAGGGAGGTATATGAGGTGACGTTGGCAGAGACAAGGGGAGCAGATTGGAAGATGTGACTTCTATGGTCCGCAGAAGTATGGAGGACCTCAAGAAATTGTAATTGCATTTATGTAGCGCTTACTAACACTAACGGGCGTTGAAGCGCTTTTTTGTAAGTAGCACGCTACTTCATACCCTAAAGGATTAGTGGTGGATTAGTATAGGGAAATATAATGACAATTACATATAGGGGCTAATTATAATGTAGGTGGGTCCGACACCAATGGCACGTCGGTGTCGGGCCCACCGACATCTTCCCCTGCAGTCTACCCACCGCATTACGATGCAGTGGGTGGAGGGATTAGGAGGAGGGACCATCCGCGGCACTTCTGATGGGTTCAAGGACCCTATTGGTGCGTCGAACCCACCATAAACCCCTAATGACAGCAGAGCCAGACCACCATCTTGTGTCTTGCTAATCAAGGGCAATAAAATAAGCAGAACTTTACACGAGTGGGGTCAGCAGACTGCACTCACAATGACACAGAAAAAAGGCAGGTTACAGTATATATTAAAAAATACGGTACGCTATCACCACCATTTAATGTGATACACCCAGGGCCAGGGCAGTAATCCACTGCCTACTACGAAGGCATACTTGGTACACCGTCCAGCTCGCAGGGCATGTCCTGGACCTCGCACTGTCAGGGACAGCCATAAGCCTCTGTGACACATTAGTGTAACAAAATGCCAGTGCCAAAATAAATGTCAGGATACCAGTTTCACTTATAGTCGGGCAGGAGTATATGCCATCCCAAACCTGACCCTATAGGAGGAGAGACTGTGCAGAAGGAGAAGCCCGGCCATTTTGCGGAATGTGGAGCACCCAGATGAAGTTGACTGTCAAGTGGGAGGATCGCTGGAACGGACCCGAGTATTGAGAGGTTGTCTTGTCTCCCAGCACATGGATCATGTGGTAAACTAGGTGAGGGATCTTGAAGCCATACAACAGCACGTTGTTTGGCATCCATGTTGTGTGCACAAAGAACTGGTGTTGCTGCTCCGATGTGTGTCAGATTGCCTGGATAAACTCTCGCCTCTGAAATGGAGACCTGCCCGTCCCTTGGGCCACCACTGCCGAAGACGAGCAGCCGCCAACCTGGACAGCTGCGCGGATCTCCTCGGGGCTCCAAGTGAGGAGCGATGCAGCAGCCAAGTGAAACTGAAGAAAACAAAAACTGTGCAAGTCCAACAAGTGCACCATCCAGTGCCAGCCAAGCCACATCTCCCCTGGGCAGGTACTGCAAAGCCCTGCCTAAAAGGACTGAAAGACTGTCACAACCGCACCAAGAACATCCTGCCATAGGAAATTGCCCTTGCCAGTAACGCTTTGGGTATAAGAACTATTCAAACAAATCTGCATATTGCTGATGTGGCAACGGCTTAGTGAACTTGCACCTGTACCTGATCTTGCCTGAGAATGAATGGGGGGGAAGTCACCTGAGATATTGAGGGGTACTATAAAGTTTGGCGAAGGGCACCATAAAAGATGTAGTGCTTAACTCAGAGCCTAGAGGAAATATATTAACCTTGTAGTTGTACCCACTATCTAATTGTTTAGTAATCACTTTTGCTGTGATATTAAAGTATTTTTTGTTTTTACTATCTGACAAGCACTGGGGCGGATAGGGATTTATTTTTGACTGTTTGAGATTTTCTTTTTCTTTTTTGTTCTTTGCAGTTAACTTGGTCCAAAGCAATAGAGTGCTTTACATGAGCACCAGATTACATTATAGAAGGTCAGATTTTTTTTTTTAACACCATGGGGAGATTAAGTGATTTGCCCAGAATTATAGGATGTTCAGCTGAAGCTGGGACTGGTACCTGAATCCATAGTTCCAAAGTTGGCAGCTCTGGCTGTTAGGCCACATCTCCCCCTCGAGTTCCTGTGCTCCACACTACCTCCTTAGGAAAGCCTCACCCTGTAACCTGAGAGTCAAGCGTGGAAAGGGTGTACTTGGCCTTAGTAGCACAAGCTTCAGGACACTAGGACCAATTAGTCCCTGTCTGCCCTATGGTCCCCCCAATCCCGAAGAGGGCCCAGCAGCAACCTGGAGAACAAAACACAAAATCCGTGGGGGATTAAGGGATGGTACAAAGACCATGGGGAGGACGTTTCAGGATGTGGTGCAGCACAATTTTCCGAAGCCTCTGAAGTTGTCTAAAGCATGGAAGGAGAGGTGTGTAGAGTGTAGTTAACATTTGGATGGAAGTCTCACATATCGGAGTATCAGATAGACATACTTTATTATACACCTGGTTAAAGGAAAGAAAGACTATATCACTCATGGAGTCACAAGACGCTCGCTCACAAGACTTGAGAATGGTGGCAGGCATCTTGCATGGCTAGAGTACATGTTCCTCATGGGCCATAGCATCCTTGCTAAGCAATTGTGATACATCGCTACTGCAGCTGCGATTAGCTATTGTCCGTCAGAATCCTTATATTCTGTTATCTTGAAAAGTTGATGAAAGACATCATTGATATTGGAGAAATAGTTGCACCACTCTTGCTAAGGATATAGAGATTTCCACTTAGGTATTTCACAGGACTCATCCATTAGGATTACAAACTTTGCTCTATGTCTTTTCACCAGAAGTCACAAGTCCTACAATGCAAGATTTATTAAATAATGTTTTTTCAGAGGAGTTAGACTTTTTAGGGTAAGCCCCTCCTGACTATAAAAGGGAAAATAGCTTCCCCAATACAGAAATGAATGCCCAATCGATCTTCCAAGGGGTCCCTTCGAATGATCAACCCCCCTCAGACATCCCTCCTGTTTATCTGGTCTTAGCAGCCTTGGGTGTGATTAGCTGTACCTTATCTAACATCCCTGATGCCATACGTCATTAGTCAGAATCACTCAATAATCAAACAGTTTTATTAAATGATATTTCAAATGAGATCAAATTGAAGCACGCTGATTTGAAAGAAGTTGTATCTTTGACTAATCCGTATTCTCCTCTGGTTATGAAGTTTCAGAATATATTTTGCATAGATGATTTTGTTGATTTTTTACAATTGTCTAAACAACTTGCAGCTTGTTTAAGTGTATATATCACTCAAAAGCAAAAGGAGTCCCTTCAGGGTATTAATTATGCTGTCACACCAACCCCTGTTCATCTCTTGGATAATAACAGTAATGGTTGTTTGCGTCCAGATAACCCATCCTCTGGCAAAAAAAATCATGCAGTTGAGTGGGAAGGACTGTGATGTTTTGTTAAAATCGGCTTCGGAAGCATCTGAAGAAAGCGATATATCTCCAAAGGTTGTTAATTTCCCAAATTCTGATATAACTTCTATTGCTAATATGTCACCCATAGTGCCAAATGAGTCAACTTATGCTGATCAATTAGAAGGTTTTAAGCCATACATGAAGAAAAGAAGGTTGAGAAATCTGAGGAAATTAAATAAATAGGTGAAGCCAAATGATAACATCTGAGTCGTTGAAGGAGTGGTAAAACCACAATTATTTCCTACCTTTGAAGAACATAGCACTCATAAGTCTCCTGCCTTATCACCATCTCAAAGAGCTAAATAAGTTATCCCTCAATTGAACCCACATTCCCAGTTGAAGGATGCTTTAATATTTTCTTTGGTTAATGTGAGTAGCCAAGCAATTAGGAAGCCTGCAGATTCAGTTACTAGTATGATGGATTGAATGTTGATGAAGGATATATAGCTTAAGCCTACTTGCTCTTCAAAAGATATCTCTATAGATAAATTTTCCAATCTGTTTCTCAGTCACAGAACCTATTCAGTCAGCTTCACCTAATACAAATTCTGGGACTAGAAATGTGATAAACAGCCAATTTCAGATGCAAATGAGAATTTGTCTTCGGTGGCATTGAATAATATTTCTGGAGGCATTTCAGTAATTATGAACGCACTTGCAGTTTGAACACATACATATACAAAAGAACGACCTAGAGTGTATTCCAGAAGTAATAATGAAGTCAACCTTTTGTCTGAAATTACGTCTCAAACCTTGTTTCTTAGCATAAATTCTTTGTATTCAACAGTACGTCCAACCAAACCTCCGGTTTCTAATCATTCTTCATAGGTCTCCTCTTTATCTTTAATGTCATCTTCTAACTGTATGACTTCTAGACACCATGCAGACTTGGCATCGGTACAAAATTGATTTCTCTCCTCAATATCATTCTTAAGGGAGGCTTGACATTTTAAATAGGCAAAATATTTTTATCTTACTGAGGGAATTTGATAATCTTTCAAATTTTAAATCAGAGCCCCTTCTCTCAGTAAAGTTTACTGTTGATCCAGAGACTGGGAAAGAGGTCAGTTGTACAAGCTGGTTTTTAGTATAATATATAAATCACATTTGTGAAATGCAGGAATCACTCGCTCTGTGTGGTATCGGTATACATAAAGTACAAGATGAAAAATAAAATTTATATTTTTAAGGATAATTATAAGGGGATAGAAACTTTGATTTTGAATGATTTAATAAATATATTAGAATCAGTCTTTTGATACATCATCAGTAACCAAGAACATTAGGAACAGGAGGAATACAGATCACCCTGTTTATGGCTTTCCGGTTATGTGGAATTGAACCAGGAATAAGGAAGCAGTACCCCTTACAAAGTTTTTAAAGTTTCTCCTAATTGTATTAATATTTGTTCTTGGAATATTGCCGACCTTAATCGTCATTTAAAATCTAGTGGTATGGATCTTTCATATTTTCTACCTCTAAGCATATTGTTTGTCCTCAGAAATCATGGAGAACGGATACCTGTTTTATCTCAACCTTTGAGGTGTTTGAAGGTAATGCAATTAAGAATAAAATGTTTAGACCATGTGGATGGTTAATCACCCTAATTAATCTTTAATGTAAAGATTAAACGTGCAGTTTTGTTATTCAAATCCTCTTTCGTACTTGCTGTGCTTATTGAGTTTCTAGACAAATCTAATCTTTTTATAATTAACGTCTACTTTCCTCCTTCCCTGTTACAAGATCATTACAGTCTTTCTTCTTGTTTACATTTTTTAGAAGATCAAATAGAAACTGTTAAGCATGAAACAATATTTATGACTGGGGAATTTAATGCTAACCTTTTGCAGGAAAACACAACTATAGCAGCAGCGGATTCTGAAGACAGTTATTTTGGCTTTCTGTTGTTAAAGTATTCTCCTCCTAAACAGTAACCTTTAGATAAATTATATTGGATCTTTTTTTGATAAACAGGGTTTCTGTACTTTAGATGGGAGCTTTTCTACAGATCAACGAGAAAACCACATATCATTCAGTCAGTCATAGATCAATCATACATTATATTTATATGCATGTTACAGATTTTGACAAATGCCAAAACGTTTGCATTGGGACAATTAATAGCACTTAAATGGTTGCATAAAGAGCTTTGTGCTGTGAAATAGTCTGATTATCTGAAAATTGAAGAGACTACATTAAGATCAATTAAATGGAACTGTAGAATAGCAAACAAATTAAAAAAGCTGTGGGAATTTCCTCTGATTAAATCTATTTTATTAGATTTTTTGAAGGGTAGTTATAACTCCAATGCAAAGAAATGAGAAAATATAATAGAAGTCTTTAATGTTCTTTCAACAGGAATATCTAGTCTGAACAAACTCTCTGCACTTAAAAATTATTGGTGAATGAGTTTCCAAAAAGACCTAAGGATTGCATTGTGTGAATTGAAATTAACACAACAAATATGAGTGGAGCTACATGAATCAATAATAACTCCAAGAAGTTATGGACACTAATTGGGTTTGGTCACAATATGACAAATAATTTGGGGGACTATCATATTAGTTGTAATAAATGGGAAACTTGTCCTACTGAGTTGTATGTTGTTGTTGACCAATCTCCGGTAAAGTTGGTTATTATGTCTTTTTGTGCCCAAATTGAAATATCTACAGAGGACATAAGTGCTATCATTTCGAAAATAAAAACAACTCAGACCCCAGGTCCAAATGGTATTTCGAATGCCATTATAAAGGAAAATGTCGCAAACTGATCAATGATTTTAACATCTACTTTTAACTCTATTTTGAATTCGGGTAGTATGCCTTTGTCCTCGAAAGGCTCTATTTTGCAACCCTTTATAAACGTGGTCCCAAATCTGAACCTAATAGTTATCGTATGATAGCTTTACATGGCGCAAATGGACTTTTTTGTGTAAATTATTTGTAACTAATGGCCTCATTACAATGTCGGTCGAACCAACCATCCGACTGCCATGGCTGCAGTCCGGTTCTGACCGCCGAGGCTGGGAAAGTTCCCCCCACAGTATTACAATGCAACCGCTGCGACCACGGTGGTCTCATCTACGGCGGTGCACATACCACCGAATGAGTGCGTAAACAAACTCCCAGGAAACATGTGATATGTACACACGTGCATGACATATGTGGGGATATGCCTTGTGCTGCATGTACCCCATTGCTGGAGTGTGGTGATCTGTGCCGAGTCCAGTAAGTTGGGATTCATACTACCTACCGACTTACCTGCATTCCGGCGCCCACAGGGTCGTAATCTTTGGGGGTTGAGCTGCCACGGTGTTGGGGGACCTGGAAAAAGGAATCCATGCCAGAGTCTGTCGGTGGGAAACTGATTTGGGTGAGTATGCACTCCAAATCCTTAGTTTCCGAAGAGTTGAGGCAGCCGGTCAAACTGTCAAGGTCAGCTCGTCGGAAATGCCCATCGTAATCCAGACGGCGGTCGGAACTCCCTGAACAGTTTTATTGCTGCTGCTTCTCTTCGACTGCCATCTCAGGGGTTGGAGAAAGACTGTTGGAGTCGGCGGTCTATCAGCGGTCGGTCGGAGTACATGATGCATGAATCTTAATCCGCCAGTCGGACTGACCGGTTTAACAAGACCGCAGTGGTCTGACCACCTCCGATAGGACCACTGAAGCCAGTCTGACCGGCATCGTAATGAGGCCCTAAATTAGCAGATCGGACAGAACATTCTCTGACACTTATCCCTGATTAAACTGGTTTTAAGCAAACACAAGGAGATGCTAGACGGAGCGCTGAAATTTTTCGGACACTCACCCCCAGTCACAACTGGTTTTAAATCAGGGTGTTCGACAATGGATATCATTGTTGCTTTAACCTGTTTGGTAAAAAAATTATTTTAAAGCCATAAAACTAATTGCGTGTTTTATAGATTATTCTAATGTGTTTGATAAGGTGGTTGATTGAAACACAATATGGTCAAAAATTGGCTGGTTAGGAGTTTGATTACACTTTTAATTTAATTTGTAAACAATACACTGATACCTATGTTCAGGTTAAATCAAGTGATAACAGAGGGTTGACACCACATATTAAAAGCGCAAATAGTTTAAAACATAGGTGCATGCTAGCCCCTTTGTTATTTGTATCATATGAAGCTGATCACTTTTAATCTTTAAATAACAAGGAGAGGGCAGTCCAAACTGGGTCATTGTAGCATACCGTATTTGGCCTACGCAGATGATATTGTTTTGTTATATAAAACTCAAATAGGTCTTTAACGGCAGTTAATACGTTTACAAGATTATAACCGAGCAAATAATTTAAAAATCAATTATGAGAAGACTAAAATAATGTGCTTTGGGAAATCCAAGTTTCTTTTAAGTATATAATTGATCTACAGAAAATGGTAATGAATATACAGGAAACACTAGTTTGGTCTCAGCAGATTGTGAATTTGAAAAATAAATGTAGTACATCAACTATGGCAATTAAACGCTTTGCTTCCAAATATGGAGGTGGTGCTATTGGTTTGACAATTACTGTTATTAAGTCAATGATAGTTTCCTCAATTATGTATGGCTCTATTTTAATGAATTCTGCTTTTTTTTAAAAAAAAGAAATTCGATATTTTTTACAATTGTGTGAGGAAATCACTTAGGGCCTTATTATGAGTACGCCGGTCCTAGGACCACCGTACTCACAGTCGCGGTCCGACCACCGCCACCCAAGCGGGTCCACCCACCGTATTAGGAGCGTGGCTGTTGAACCGCAGTAGCCAATCCAGGCCCCTGGCCTGGCTCTTCCTTTTAATTTGTTGTTTCACCCACCTCCAGTCGCAAGTAGGTGTTGGTAACCTTTTTCCACACCAGCACAACATACGTGCAGCACACTGGACGTTAAGTCTACTTCTGACAGGTGAAAAGAATTTATGTAACTGTGAAATTGTGTTTTCTGACTGGTTAACAGAAGTGATGAGATGGCCAATTGAAAGGTGGCTTTCTGAGAACTCAATGATATCACCACCAGAGGTGAGGAAACTTTAACAGCACCATCTCAAAATGAGGAAATTCATATTTTGTAATGTCTTAAAATTAAACAAGCATTTGCAAAGTCGAAAGATCTCAACTTTGGCATAAAATTGGCTTTTCCAATGCCTTTTGATGATGCTAGACAACATCGCCAAAAAGCCTTTTAAGCGGCTGCAGCATTTCATAGGCACGTATATGTGTGATAACATAGGCATATGCCTACAAAATGATGTGGGTGTTTTTTTTCATTTGCTGATCCAGTAAGGATTGGTAAACAAAACAAATAAATGTAACTAGCAGGAAAGTACTCAGTTTAAGGCGGCGGGGTATCTGCGAATTTTCTGCCCGACCCTCTACAAAAAACATAAGATGTAAACCAAAAAGGTGAGGAGGCAACGGAGGAGCAGGTGAGGGGAGCTGTTGCAGAGGTAGCAAAGGGGAGAGGGTCGAGGTTAAAATCGAAATGAAACTCGGTCGGGAGGATGGGAAAAACAGCACACAAGGGAGAGGGCAACAAGGTGGGGGGGGAGAGAAACACGAGGGAGAGAGCAACACAGGACACAGGAGTTTGGACGAAGGGTGAAGCAACACAGGAGGTGGATGTTTGGTGAGGGAGGGAGGTAGAAGCACACGTGGGAGAGAGCTGGAAAATCTATGAATTTAATGGAGTGCTTAACCAAAAGAAACACGTAATTCTCTAAGAGTGAGCAGTAGATCAAAAGAATGGTAAAGGGTCGTACTTCAGGAAAGTGACAAACACAAGAAGTGTAAGGCAAGCCATTAAATTAGAAGCAAGCAAATTAGAAGCCCTACGAATGTTAAGCAATGAGCAAGCGGGCTGTAAGCCCACTGTCATATTCCTGGTAAGCCCACAACTGCAACCAGACAGCTTGCTCTCAATGCTGTATGACTCTGCAGATCAGAGACTCGGGAACTGAGCAGTGTGGGAAGGCATAAATCATATATGCCAACACACAAGGTGCCACAGTGTGGCACATGATATCTGTTCCCATCACACTGTCACCCGGCGAGGAGCCAATATCACACTGTAGCAGGGAAAACGAGCTGAAAACCACTGTAAATAGTGGGTTTCCAGCTTGTTTTTCAGAGGCGTTGAACCGCCGTTGTCCATTAAGGGATGTGAAAACACTCCAGTACATCGGCACCAGCCCCAGCAAGCCTGGTTTTTTTGGGAGAATGGCGTTTGGTGGTGGGGTGGGGTTCAAAAGAGCCTCCTATGTACCTCTCGGCACGAGGCCCAACCCCTTCAAGGCCATGCCCCCTCCTCACAATGTAAGATGGTTCTACAAGTTGGCAGGTATGCATATGTGGAGGGTTGAGCTAGTGGTGCTACAGGCACTGTGTGTATGGAGTGTGCCGTTTTCTACCCGTGTCAGTCAGTTTCTTCAGTAGGATGGCCAACCGTCTAGATTTCTTCAGGATTGTCCCACATTAGCACCATCCTTGTGCAGAAGACTAAGGGGCAGATTTATGTTCCCTGGCGCATCCCTGCAAATCAGCATGGATGCGCCAGGGAAGATGCGTCACACAAGTTTGCCCTTGCGCCACCGCAGGTGCGCCGCATTTACAATGCGGTGCATCGTGGCGCAAGGACAAGCAGATGCGGAACTGACTTAGCATTCATGTCAATATTTGGGGGGACAAAAGAGGGATATTTAGAAATAAGCATCTAGAATTTCTTCCCCATTAACTTGCATTGAAATGGATGATTTTTTAAGCAGTAGAAAGCTAAAATAAATCTGTTGTGTTGACAATTAGCTAAGCATGGGGAATAGAGGCTACTCTTCAAACGAGGGGAGGTTGAAAGCTTGGAATGGCCCAGAGATATGTTCCAAGCCCAGCAATGTGACCAAGAACAGTGCAGGCCAGGATATGAAGGACAAATATGCATGCACAAAGTGTAAAGCAACGTGATAATATTTTTTACTAACCTGAACATTTCTTGCTTCCTCAGTGGTCTTTGCTTGCCTCTGAAATGGCGCTGCCTGGAAAGCTACCTAAGATCACCCTCGAAATCAGTTCAAAAGAACCAGTGCTTAATTTGTGAAAGAAGGGGAGTCAGTGCCCGAAGAGGATTTCAAAAGCAGACGGCTGTGGCAATTAAACATCAACATGCAGATTGCTAAAGCTGGTAGTCTTTAGTCCATTACCACACACCCCATGCCCCCTTTTCTCGCTCTTGCAGGTTCCTGCTTTATCCCTTTGAAACAGTTGTCATTGTGCTCTCCATCGGTCTTTCCAATCTGTGTATATTCCCTCTCTTGGACTTGGTAAATCTATTGTGGAATGGAGGGACCAAGAGGAAGTGAGAGGCACAGCCTAGTTTTCCCCTGGGACATTTCGTGCAATGAGGAGGCCAGATAGGGGATAGGTAGGCGGGGAGAGTGGGTCTGATAGGTAAAGTATTTAAGGGGTCAGGAGAGGGGGATCCACCCTCTATGTGATTCCTATGCACCACCGGGTAGTGGGGGAAGACGAATTTGGAGGAAGTAGCGAGAGAAGGATGAGGGGGGACAAGGCCCAACAGGACGTGGTGAGGGATGCACAGCGCACTCTTGGTGCAGCTGGGCATGCGGATTAACACAGGCCTGGTGTCCTCGACCAGGCCTAGGTAGGAATGAGCTGCCCAGTGCATGGCGTGTCAGCCTCGATAGCAGCTTCTTCTCCCCCTCAGGGGAGGAGGCGTTCTAAGAAAGGGGGGCAGGGCACGAAAGCGGCATGCCACCGGCAGCAGCAATAGTTAAGGTACCGGGGAGGAGGCAAGCTTCTCCAACAAACTGGGTTGCGCTGCAGGCACACGGCCAGTACAGGGTCTGAATTTCGGTGATGGGGCGGGCCTAGCAAGAGCGATGTGCATCTGCTTGTACGGAGCCGCATGGAAGCGCCAATTTTCCCGGGCCTGTGGACGGTGATTTTTCCCTAGATTTAATGGCCAGGCAGACCCTGGGGTGCTAGGACTTGTTCGGTGCCACTGTGAACGAGATAATGAATCCGCAATATCATTGTTCACACCTGGCACATGTTTAGCCCTGAAAACAATGTCCAATAACAAACAAGCCACCATAAACTGTCTCAGAAATTGGAGAACTCTCAGATCCCTTGACCTCTGTGGTTTCACCAAGTTTACTACAGTCATGTTGTCGTCATTAAACATCACTGGCCTGTTCTCCAACTCACCTTCCAACAACAATGGACAAAATTTCCAGAAAAGCGATGCTCCAGGCCTGTTGCAACCAGTGAGGTGGCCACCTCTCCGCACACCAACTTCTGTCTCAGGAAAAACCAAAATCATGTGCCCCTGCCGCATCTGAAAAAATCTGTGCCTGCCAAACTGTGTTTTTCACCAGAAACATCATTGACACCCCATTGAAGTCCTCCAAAAAAGTCTTCCAGATACAAATACTCGCTCTCACTGTTAATGAAATCTAGACTCTGTGGTGGGGCAGAACTGCCCCCGACATAGCCATGCCCAATATCCAGCAAAAAGTCCCCTTCACTGCTCTGCATGCGAAATTCAAGAATCCCAACAACTTCTGCACCCTACCTCAACTCAAGTCTCCTTTCCCTGATCTCCTTGTTCAAACATTTTTGAATCTCCTAAGCCTTCGCCCGAGGCAACCTTGCCACCAACAATTCCATGTCCAGCTTAATACTCAAATATTCAACACCTTAGTGGGGCTTTCCATCTTTTCCTGAGCCAAAGGAACTTCCAGGTCCACTGCTAACTTCTCAAAATGTCTCAGAACCCTGTGACAATCATCTGACTCCTCTCAGCTGACAAACAGAAAATCGCCCAAGTAATGGGACACCTCATGGTGCCCACACCTCTTAGTAAACACCCACTGCAAAAAGGTGCTGAAAGTCTCAAACAAACCACATGAAATGGCACACCACATGGGCAACACTCTGTTCATGTAAGTGGCAACTCCAAAGTGCATGCCCAACAACGGAAAACCTTCCGAGTATATGGGCAACAATCAAAACACAGTTTGATATCAAATTTGGCTAGCTCCGCCCCCTGCATACACCGTCTCATAAATCGAATAGCATCATCAAACAAAGCATACCCCACTTTAGTATCTTCTGCAGTTATGAAATCATTGACTGAGGCTCTCTCTGGCTATGACAAATGGCCTCTGATCCTGAACTCCCCAACCATCTTCTTGGGCACAACCTCCAGTGGGGATATGAACAAGTCTGCTAAGGGCCAATCATAGAAAGGACCTACAATTCTTCCTTCCTCAACTTCATTCTCCAATTGCTCTGCCACCACTGCTGGAGCTGCTTTGCTGACTGTTAATTGTCCACCCACCTACGCCCCTTAGGGCCCTGGTAACCAATCCGTAAACCTTCTTTTAATCCCTATTCAAACTTCAAGGCTACCTCCCTGTCCGGGTAGATGGTGAACCATGGGAGCAAACCCTCCACTTTAATTGCTGTAGGAGCCCTTTGGACATCCACTGTATCCACAATGCAGAATCCACATCCCCCCATGGCTTGTCCGGGTTGATACCCATCCAAGCCCTGAGCTCTCGTCATAGCTGAGCCACGCATGACCTACAAAATGATTTGTGCCTTCCTAATAATATCCATATACTTGAACAGCACAATAGCCTTGCCCGCATGTTTCTCACAATGAATGCTGGCTTAAATTAAAAAGGCCAGTATCCAATTTTCCATATTGATGGCACCCTGGGCTGCCGTGCCAGCTCCGAGTTCTCTTCTATGGACCCTTCCTTAGCTTGAATGTCTCTGTGTAATAACTTGAAAACATCTACAGACCCATGCTTCCATATTCTGTACTTCATCTTATCAGATATGTGGGACCACAGAGGCATCACCAGGCCCATGTAAGGAAGCCTCTTCTTATGTATCTCGCCCTCCTTGCTCTCATCTCCCCTGTGACGTCTGTCCCTTTTGTGCCAGCTGTCTGAACCCCCTTTCCTGCCCTGACTTTGTCACTCACTGCCTCCTTGGATGTCACCTGCACCCTCAGTGCTTCTTTAGGTTTCACACCCACTCCCTCAAAGACCCCATCCCAACCTCCACCGACTGACATGCTTTTGCTCCAGTCCCCCTGTCCCTCATGTCTCACACTGACCATCAATCTTCATTACCTGAAGGTAATCTGCCAACTTCCCATCTGTCCTTGCGAAGTCTGCTGCTTGCCCGGTCCTACTTTCCATCGGTGCCTTCCTTGACCGCACTTGACCTCTGAAAAACAACAACTACACTTTCTTTTGCCTCACCTCGCCCCTTCTTCCTCGTTTCTGGCACCACCTCCTCATCTTCATCATGCAGTTCCCCCTCCTCCCACTCATCACTGCCTTCATCATAATCCAACTTCAAATCATTCTCACTAGTCCTCCTCACACACAGCTCGACACGCAACTTCACCACTCTTCCTCCCAGGCAAATCTTTCTCCAACATAGGGTATACCTCCAGGTGAGTGCTGCTTGACCGAACCTGCGGTGTAGGGAGGGCTGCCACAGACCCCCACACCTCTTCAGGCCAATGTCCAGGGGCTGCTGTGCACCCCGTCGGCATCGCCAACGGATCTTTCACTTGTTAGGCTCCACCAACCTGATGGGTCATCGAGCCGCACTAGCTCCCATGGTAACTGGCCCTACCTTCCCTCCTCATGGCACCATTACCATTCCCCACCTGCCCTTCAGGCCTGTCCCCCATCCCCACTACCTCTGGCATGCCCTTCATTTTTCATGAGGTGGTCTTGTTCTAGCGCCGTTTCCCTAGCTCTACATAGACGCTCCCATTGCTCGTCTGTATTTTGAATGAGCTAGCACTGTTCCCTTATCTGCGCTTCCAGGTTCACCCCTTGCCACCTTGGTCTCAGCTCTGTCCCCAGGCCCACCAGCCTCTTCTTTGCATCACCTCCCTCACCAGGAGCCTGCACATATTTTGGGCCCCCTACTTTCCCCTCACCCAGCTGTCCGGGCTGGGACTCCTCAGGCTTCTTCCTCTTATTGGTCGCGTTCCATCCGTAAATCTGCTGGTCCGCATATTCTGCTGCCCAATGCACAAAAGAATGTCCAGCTATCCAAGTCACCAGCTTACTTCTCCCATGACTGCTCAGTCACCCTATGGTGAAAAGGAAGGAGTTAGTATTGGACCCTCTCCCCCCCTCGCACAGAAATCCCTTATTTCCACACATGGCACTCACAACACCCATCTCCACCTGCCTACCCTCTGAATCTGGTTTCAGTTCTATCTATTATCACTGCCCCAAAACTAAAGGAGTTTGTCCCAAAGCTGGATGGATTTCTCCCCTGTTTAGCATATGCCATGCGCAGCACCCCCAGCAGCTGACAAGCAGTAACCCTCGCCCCCCTTCATGACAAAAGATCACCTTCTGCCTGAGCCCTGGCCAAACCTAAACCTACACCACTCAGTCACCGGGCACATTCCACTCTGCCCCCTTCCTGCAGCCATTTCCACCTACCCCTCCTCGCCTGATCCGTCTTGGATTGACTCAGCCATATCCCCAATTGGCCCTGCTCCAAACATATTTCGCCATGTGACACACACCCGAGTCCCGTGTGGATCCCAACAATTCAGACACCCTGAATGCACCAAAGAACAACCAGATCATGCACAACCTGAAAATCGCCACTTCAATCCCATTATAACAACAATCTAGCAAAACAGTAAGAAGACCAGGCAACACCAGCCAAAAACAGCCAAAAAAAAAAGCCAGCTAACACAGTAGCAGGCATGAGGTGCTATGGTGGGATAGGAGTGGATTCCGCTGGGACAATTTATCCCCATTTTTGATGGAGCTGGTTCCGCAGAGAGGTTGCCCAGATATGCTCCTTGTGCACTTAGGGGATGAATGATGTGGCCCAGCTGTCGGGGTTCACTTTAATACAACACATGCAGCAGGTTTTGCAGTCGATCAAACAGAATCTTTCAGGGACATGTTGGGTATGGACAGAGTTTGTGCCTCAGAGACAGTGGAGATGTGCGATTAAACATGTAGCCATTGACAAGGCCAGGAATAAGCCTAACAGAGTGACAGGGTGTTTGCATGTCCAAATACATCAAGGTGATAGCCCACAGGGGCTTCAAGGAATGGGAGCAATGTCTCTTATGAGATGAGGGAGTGTACCTTTCACAGCTTGGCAATGTTTATTATGATGGAGATGAGGGATGTGGTTAGTAAGCTGTGGAATGAAAAGATTTGGTGCAGAGGGGAGTATCACTGAATTCCTTGATATGCAGCAGACAGCGGGGCGGGGAAAGTAAAACACCCTACAGGGTGCAGATGCAGGAGTATCCATCCGGCAGAGGGAGATGAAGAGAGCACAGGCGAAGTAAGATGGTGTGTGGGATTCTTGTAACAGGGTGAGGAGGCTTCAATTGAGGATGTTTTGGTAGGGGAAATAAGAGAGGGATTGGGGAATGGAAGGAGGCCAGTGAGTGAAAGGGGAAAGAATGAAGCAAGGTATGGGGCTTTGAGGTGAAAGCTTGGTGAGAAGTAAGAATTCTTGGGTGAAGAAGGGGATGATGTATCAAAGATGTTTGAGATTATGTTAATGTTGTTTTGAGGTTGACTATTTTGCATCCCTGTCCAAATAAAATGGCCTTTTACGCTCCATGGTAGTATGGCATGTCCCCAAAAATAAGTACCGGCGGCTCCCACCGGCAATCACCAGCTCAAATTTAGCACTGAAAAAAACTCAGGAAATGAGAATGTTGCCTGTTTCATGCACAAACTAGATCTTGAGACAATGCAGTCAGAATAGGAATTATGCAAGTTGCTGACCGTACTACACAAGAAATTTCAATCCAAAATGTCACACCTGGCATCAACTCAGAATGTTACATATGTCAGATTTTGCACTAGACACTAGGCACTGTGTGCAGCATACCTACACGGAAAAGCCAGTAGCCTAGTCTTTTTGATCGGGGGCATAATTATGTATTGAGGAGAGCTGGAGAACCACATTCTGCATTGAGGCAAGTAACTTAAAATTAACCATATTAGGCTAACAGTTCCCAAATTCCTATGACTTCAAAGTAATTGATAGTCTTTAGAGTTATGTTGTCTCATTGATAAGGTTGAAATAATAATGGAATATCTTTCTGGGGTCTTGATACCTAGACTATTAAGAATTTATTTAACTATTGAAATGAGACTCCAGCCTTAAATCTCATACCAGATGTGGAGCCTTAATAGGAGTGCTGTTGAGGGGGCGTGGCTTTTGCGTCAACTAAGATGGTTGCACTTTGCTGAGGCTCCGGTCTCAGACCTTAATTACTTCATGAAATGACGCTTTGAGGTCAGGGAAACAGTGAAAGAGATTTGTCTGGAGTCAACAAGCACAAAGGTGGGTGTCTGTAACCAGTGGGGCCCTGAACCATGATACGAGCAAGATGGCGGCCATCAGAAGGAGGCTCCAAAGAGCCAAAAACAGGATGGCAGACAGTGCCTGGCTGTGAGCAAATAGCTGAGGGGGGAAAAGCCTGATGTTCCAGATCTTCACTGTGGGTTGTTTGACACTCTCTTTACTGGTTGATAACCCTCCCAGCTGGCAGTCCGAAGGAGCGATTGGATGGCCCAAAACCACTGGCTAAAGAGCACCTGGCTGTTGGGGTCTGCACTATTGGTGGTGCAGGGGAAGAGATTGTGGCTCAACCTGCAGGGATGTGCATGTTAAAGGGAGCGGGGTGTGATTCCTTGTTATATAACCACAAAGAAAGAGGAATTAAAAAAGCAGCTCAATACCCTCACTATCGGGGAATGCAGAGGGCCAGGATGATGTTGAAGCAAGCGGATGTGCAGCAAGATGGGGGAAAAGAGTCTTCTTTTATGCAAGAGCACACTGTAAGAGGCACTCACGGTCATACCATCTAAGCAGTGGCCCACTGCAGGCCAACATGCACTTTCATACAATGCTTTGAAAGGAACTGTTGCACTATGTTCCTTGCTCTTCACACACGTCACATTGGTCTCACTGCCTCTTTATCTTTGACTGTGGATTCCAAGTGCTGTACTTGCCCTCCTGGTGTTCTGGATGACTGTTACACCAGCGAAGCAGGAGGTGCAGTTGTGGGCTTCTGCATGTATAGTTACAAATAAAGCCATACAGAGTTTTCTAACTGGTATCGTCGTGTCATCACTTAGTACATTTGGTGTTGAGGAGACAGCTCATTAATCAGAAGCTCAGAGTCTCCTGTCCTGCTTCATTTGAAGGCTGGTTGGACTCTGTTGGTGAAGAGATTAGTGACGGGAGGCTTGGTTGTTTCTGGAGCAGTGTCTGTGGTTGACGACGTTCCTGGATCTTATGGGACTGGTGTAACCATTTGAAGTCATAGGCTGGTGCATTTGGGAACTGGCACAGTGTTAGTGCGTTTTTCAGCTTGTGCCGGAGCAAGCCAGCTCGGTCTGTGCTTATCGAGCAACCGTTTTCCCTGACACGCAAAGCATTGTGGGGCATTGGATATGTGTGACATCATTGTGTTACGTTGCAACACGACATGGGGAGCATCTTGGATCAGGAAGCATTCATCTTGCACCATTGGAAATGTGGAAGAGCATTTGAACCCTTTCGGAAGGTTAATCTTTGTCTACAAGACACTTTACGTTCATGTCAGTTTTCGATGCGGATGCTCTCTAAACGGCAGATCTACAATTATCGGAGGCATATTGAAGTAAGGTTTATCTTTTTGTACTGCGTTAACATTTTGAGTCCATATGTCTTGGCACCCACAACTGGTACAAATTGTCTACAGAATCCAGGGAATCCCCCAGTAACTTGGAAACAGTGGTTTTGTAACTTTGAGAATTATTTGGTCATAATTGATGCTACTCAGTTTGATCGAAAAAAGAAAGGTGCCTCTTCGTTTTAGTCATTTGAGGCAGGAAGGCCAACAAATATTTGTCAATTTGCCAGAGATACTCATCTGGGCATTTTAGAAGCTGTAATGAGTATTAAGAGGCTGTTGCAACACTTGCTAGCAAGCTCTCGGAAGAGTGCTGTGTTTTACTTAAGAGATACAACATTTTCAGACTTAAGCAAAATGCTGAGGTATGTGTAGAGGAATATATTTCTGCACTAAGGCTATTGGCTTCAACCTGTAATTTCTGTGTTGCTCTTGATACGTATTACAACAAACAAATGATGGACGTAATGCTGACAATGCAGACATTCTCCCCCAGTCAAGAGATCTGGGTTAAATCCATCGTTCTTTTGCCCACTACGCCACCCCAGTTTAGACATGGCCATATGCAAATCAGTCTTGACCCTGTGCCTCATGGGAACAGTGCAGCCCGAACTGCCAAGCCATGTCTTCCCTGGACGGGAATCAAGCATCCTAGGACCGGTTTCTGGCTATCAGCCGTCATCAGCTAGGATAGCTTGACTCCAGTGGCGTAGTGAGCACGGGACCCACGTCTGGGCATACCCATCCCACTTAGGGCGAAAAGCGTTACAACAAACAAATGATGGACGGAATGCTGACAATGCAGACATTCTCCCCCAGTCAAGAGATCTGGGTTAAATCCATCGTTCTTTTGCCCACTACGCCACCCCAGTTTAGACATGGCCATATGCAAATCAGTCTTGACCCTGTGCCTCATGGGAACAGTCCAGCCCGAACTGCCAAGCCATGTCTTCCCTGGACGGGAATCAAGCATCCTAGGACCGGTTTCTGGCTATCAGCCGTCATCAGCTAGGATAGCTTGACTCCAGTGGCGTAGTAAATGTAAATGTAAATGTTGTAGACTTGTAAAGCGCACAGCTGCCCCAGCAACGGGGCGTCCCGGCGCTGTAGACCGCTGGGGAACCCGTCCTGGCTATCCCTGTGAGATGATCCCTTTCTGGGTATCTCCAAGGTGAAACCAGGCATCCCCGGCGTCTGTGGGGGGCCGTTGTAGAGATGAGGCAAGCTTAATGCCCAGAGTTGCCGAGTGTATTCCTGGTTAGAGTAGGTACCGAGGCGAGAATTATCGAGTCCGTTTTGACCCTGGTCCACAACCCTGCCGCGTCGGGAATTGAACCCTGGTCCCTGGCCGATTCTCTGCTTACGGGTCTGCCGCCTCTAACCAGTGAGCCACACCTCTCCAGTGAGCACGGGACCCACGTCTGGGCATACCCATGCCACTTAGGGCGAAAAGCGTTACAGCAAACAAATGATGGACGGAATGCTGACAATGCAGACATTCTCCCCCAGTCAAGAGATCTGGGTTAAATCCATCGTTCTTTTGCCCACTACGCCACCCCAGTTTAGACATGGCCATATGCAAATCAGTCTTGACCCTGTGCCTCATGGGAACAGTCTAGCCCGAACTGCCAAGCCATGTCTTCCCTGGACGGGAATCAAGCATCCTAGGACCGGTTTCTGGCTATCAGCCGTCATCAGCTAGGATAGCTTGACTCCAGTGGCGTAGTGAGCACGGGACCCACGTCTGGGCATACCCATCCCACTTAGGGCGAAAAGCGTTACAACAAACAAATGATGGACGGAATGCTGACAATGCAGACATTCTCCCCCAGTCAAGAGATCTGGGTTAAATCCATCGTTCTTTTGCCCACTACGCCACCCCAGTTTAGACATGGCCATATGCAAATCAGTCTTGACCCTGTGCCTCATGGGAACAGTCCAGCCCAAACTGCCAAGCCATGTCTTCCCTGGACGGGAATCAAGCATCCTAGGACCGGTTTCTGGCTATCAGCCGTCATCAGCTAGGATAGCTTGACTCCAGTGGCGTAGTGAGCACGGGACCCACGTCTGGGCATACCCATCCCACTTAGGGCGAAAAGCGTTACAACAAACAAATGATGGACGGAATGCTGACAATGCAGACATTCTCCCCCAGTCAAGAGATCTGGGTTAAATCCATCGTTCTTTTGCCCACTACGCCACCCCAGTTTAGACATGGCCATATGCAAATCAGTCTTGACCCTGTGCCTCATGGGAACAGTCCAGCCCGAACTGCCAAGCCATGTCTTCCCTGGACGGGAATCAAGCATCCTAGGACGGGTTTCTGGCTATCAGCCGTCATCAGCTAGGATAGCTTGACTCCAGTGGCGTAGTGAGCACGGGACCCACGTCTGGGCATACCCATCCCACTTAGGGCGAAAAGCGTTACAACAAACAAATGATGGACGGAATGCTGACAATGCAGACATTCTCCCCCAGTCAAGAGATCTGGGTTAAATCCATCGTTCTTTTTCCCACTACGCCACCCCAGTTTAGACATGGCCATATGCAAATCAGTCTTGACCCTGTGCCTCATGGGAACAGTCCAGCCCGAACTGCCAAGCCATGTCTTCCCTGGACGGGAATCAAGCATCCTAGGACCGGTTTCTGGCTATCAGCCGTCATCAGCTAGGATAGCTTGTCTCCAGTGGCATAGTGAGCACGGGACCCACGTCTGGGCATACCCATCCCACTTAGGGCGAAAAGCGTTACAACAAACAAATGATGGACGGAATGCTGACAATGCAGACATTCTCCCCCAGTCAAGAGATCTGGGTTAAATCCATCGTTCTTTTGCCCACTATGCCACCCCAGTTTAGACATGGCCATATGCAAATCAGTCTTGACCCTGTGCCTCATGGGAACAGTCCAACCCGAACTGCCAAGCCATGTCTTCCCTGGACGGGAATCAAGCATCCTAGGACCGGTTTCTGGCTATCAGCCGTCATCAGCTAGGATAGCTTGACTCCAGTGGCGTAGTGAGCACGGGACCCACGTCTGGGCATACCCATCCCACTTAGGGCGAAAAGCGTTACAACAAACAAATGATGGACGGAATGCTGACAATGCAGACATTCTCCCCCAGTCAAGAGATCTGGGTTAAATCCATCGTTCTTTTGCCCACTACGCCACCCCAGTTTAGACATGGCCATATGCAAATCAGTCTTGACCCTGTGCCTCATGGGAACAGTCCAGCCCGAACTGCCAAGCCATGTCTTCCCTGGACGGGAATCAAGCATCCTAGGACCGGTTTCTGGCTATCAGCCGTCATCAGCTAGGATAGCTTGACTCCAGTGGCGTAGTGAGCACGGGACCCACGTCTGGGCATACCCATCCCACTTAGGGCGAAAAGCGTTACAACAAACAAATGATGGACGGAATGCTGACAATGCAGACATTCTCCCCCAGTCAAGAGATCTGGGTTAAATCCATCGTTCTTTTGCCCACTACGCCACCCCAGTTTAGACATGGCCATATGCAAATCAGTCTTGACCCTGTGCCTCATGGGAACAGTCCAGCCCGAACTGCCAAGCCATGTCTTCCCTGGACGGGAATCAAGCATCCTAGGACCGGTTTCTGGCTATCAGCCGTCATCAGCTAGGATAGCTTGACTCCAGTGGCGTAGTGAGCACGGGACCCACGTCTGGGCATACCCATCCCACTTAGGGCGAAAAGCGTTACAACAAACAAATGATGGACGGAATGCTGACAATGCAGACATTATCCCCCAGTCAAGAGATCTGGGTTAAATCCATCGTTCTTTTGCCCACTACGCCACCCCAGTTTAGACATGGCCATATGCAAATCAGTCTTGACCCTGTGCCTCATGGGAACAGTACAGCCCGAACTGCCAAGCCATGTCTTCCCTGGACGGGAATCAAGCATCCTAGGACCGGTTTCTGGCTATCAGCCGTCATCAGCTAGGATAGCTTGACTCCAGTGGCGTAGTGAGCACGGGACCCACGTCTGGGCATACCCATCCCACTTAGGGCGAAAAGCGTTACAACAAACAAATGATGGACGGAATGCTGACAATGCAGACATTCTCCCCCAGTCAAGAGATCTGGGTTAAATCCATCGTTCTTTTGCTCACTACGCCACCCCAGTTTAGACATGGCCATATGCAAATCAGTCTTGACCCTGTGCCTCATGGGAACAGTCCAGCCCGGACTGCCAAGCCATGTCTTCCCTGGACGGGAATCAAGCATCCTAGGACCGGTTTCTGGCTATCAGCCGTCATCAGCTAGGATAGCTTGACTCCAGTGGCGTAGTGAGCACGGGACCCACGTCTGGGCATACCCATCCCACTTAGGGCGAAAAGCGTTACAACAAACAAATGATGGACGGAATGCTAACAATGCAGACATTCTCCCCCAGTCAAGAGATCTGGGTTAAATCCATCGTTCTATCCTGGCTGATGACGGCTGATAGCCAGAAACTGGTCCTAGGATGCTTGATTCCGGTCCAGGAAAGACATGGCTTGGCAGTTCTGGCTGGACTGTTCCCATGAGGCACAGGGTCAAGACTGATTTGCATATGGCCATGTCTGAACTGGTGTGGCGTAGTGGGCAAAAGAACGATGGATTTAACCCAGATCTCTTGACTGGGGGAGAATGTCTGCATTGTCAGCATTCCGTCCATCATTTGTTTGTTGTAACGCTTTTCGCCCTAAGTGGGATGGGTATTCCCAGACGTGGGACCCGTGCTCACTACGCCACTGGAGTCAAGCTATCCTGGCTGATGACGGCTGATAGCCAGAACCCGGTCCTAGGATGCTTGATTCCGGTCCAGGAAAGACATGGCTTGGCAGTTCGGGCTGGACTGTTCCCATGAGGCACAGGGTCAAGACTGATTTGCATATGGCCATGTCTGAACTGGTGTGGCGTAGTGGGCAAAAGAACGATGGATTTAACCCAGATCTCTTGACTGGGGGAGAATGTCTGCATTGTCAGCATTCCGTCCATCATTTGTTTGTTGTAACGCTTTTCGCCCTAAGTGGGATGGGTATTCCCAGACGTGGGACCCGTGCTCACTACGCCACTGGAGTCAAGCTATCCTGGCTGATGACGGCTGATAGCCAGAAACCGGTCCTAGGATGCTTGATTCCGGTCCAGGAAAGACATGGCTTGGCAGTTCGGGCTGGACTGTTCCCATGAGGCACAGGGTCAAGACTGATTTGCATATGGCCATGTCTGAACTGGTGTGGCGTAGTGGGCAAAAGAATGATGGATTTAACCCAGATCTCTTGACTGGGGGAGAATGTCTGCATTGTCAGCATTCCGTCCATCATTTGTTTGTTGTAACGCTTTTCGCCCTAAGTGGGATGGGTATTCCCAGACGGGGGACCCGTGCTCACTACGCCACTGGAGTCAAGCTATCCTGGCTGATGACGGCTGATAGCCAGAAACTGGTCCTAGGATGCTTGATTCCGGTCCAGGAAAGACATGGCTTGGCAGTTCGGGCTGGACTGTTCCCATGAGGCACAGGGTCAAGACTGATTTGCATATGGCCATGTCTGAACTGGTGTGGCGTAGTGGGCAAAAGAACGATGGATTTAACCCAGATCTCTTGACTGGGGGAGAATGTCTGCATTGTCAGCATTCCGTCCATCATTTGTTTGTTGTAACGCTTTTCGCCCTAAGTGGTATTGGTATTCCCAGACGTGGGACCCGTGCTCACTACGCCACTGGAGTCAAGCTATCCTGGCTGATGACGGCTGATAGCCAGAAACCGGTCCTAGGATGCTTGATTCCGGTCCAGGAAAGACATGGCTTGGCAGTTCGGGCTGGACTGTTCCCATGAGGCACAGGGTCAAGACTGATTTGCATATGGCCATGTCTGAACTGGTGTGGCGTAGTGGGCAAAAGAACGATGGATTTAACCCAGATCTCTTGACTGGGGGAGAATGTCTGCATTGTCAGCATTCCGTCCATCATTTGTTTGTTGTAACGCTTTTCGCCCTAAGTGGGATGGGTATTCCCAGACGTGGGACCCGTGCTCACTACGCCACTGGAGTCAAGCTATCCTGGCTGATGACGGCTGATAGCCAGAAACCGGTCCTAGGATGCTTGATTCCGGTCCAGGAAAGACATGGCTTGGCAGTTCGGGCTGGACTGTTCCCATGAGGCACAGGGTCAAGACTGATTTGCATATGGCCATGTCTGAACTGGTGTGGCGTAGTGGGCAAAAGAACGATGGATTTAACCCAGATCTCTTGACTGGGGGAGAATGTCTGCATTGTCAGCATTCCGTCCATCATTTGTTTGTTGTAACGCTTTTCGCCCTAAGTGGGATGGGTATTCCCAGACGGGGGACCCGTGCTCACTACGCCACTGGAGTCAAGCTATCCTGGCTGATGACGGCTGATAGCCAGAAACCGGTCCTAGGATGCTTGATTTCGGTCCAGGAAAGACATGGCTTGGCAGTTCGGGCTGGACTGTTCCCATGAGGCACAGGGTCAAGACTGATTTGCATATGGCCACGTATGAACTGGTGTGGCGTAGTGGGCAAAAGAACGATGGATTTAACCCAGATCTCTTGACTGGGGGAGAATGTCTGCATTGTCAGCATTCCGTCCATCATTTGTTTGTTGTAACGCTTTTCGACCTAAGTGGGATGGGTATTCCCAGACGTGGGACCCGTGCTCACTACGCCACTGGAGTCAAGCTATCCTGGCTGATGACGGCTGATAGCCAGAAACCGGTCCTAGGATGCTTGATTCCGGTCCAGGAAAGACATGGCTTGGCAGTTCAGGCTGGACTGTTCCCATGAGGCACAGGGTCAAGACTGATTTGCATATGGCCACGTCTGAACTGGTGTGGCGTAGTGGGCAAAAGAACGATGGATTTAACCCAGATCTCTTGACTGGTGGAGAATGTCTGCATTGTCAGCATTCCGTCCATCATTTGTTTGTTGTAACGCTTTTCGCCCTAAGTGGGATGGGTATTCCCAGACGTGGGACCCGTGCTCACTACGCCACTGGAGTCAAGCTATCCTGGCTGATGACGGCTGATAGCCAGAAACCGATCCTAGGATGCTTGATTCCAGTCCAGGAAAGACATGGCTTGGCAGTTCGGGCTGGACTGTTCCCATGAGGCACAGGGTCAAGACTGATTTGCATATGGCCATGTCTGAACTGGTGTGGCATAGTGGGCAAAAGAACGATGGATTTAACCCAGATCTCTTGACTGGGGGAGAATGTCTGCATTGTCAGCATTCCGTCCATCATTTGTTTGTTGTAACGCTTTTCGCCCTAAGTGGTATTGGTATTCCCAGACGTGGGACCCGTGCTCACTACACCACTGGAGTCAAGCTATCCTGGCTGATGACGGCTGATAGCCAGAAACCGGTCCTAGGATGCTTGATTCCGGTCCAGGAAAGACATGGCTTGGCAGTTCGGGCTGGACTGTTCCCATGAGGCACAGGGTCAAGACTGATTTGCATATGGCCATGTCTGAACTGGTGTGGCGTAGTGGGCAAAAGAACGATGGATTTAACCCAGATCTCTTGACTGGGGGAGAATGTCTGCATTGTCAGCATTCCGTCCATCATTTGTTTGTTGTAACGCTTTTCGCCCTAAGTGGGATGGGTATTCCCAGACGTGGGACCCGTGCTCACTACGCCACTGGAGTCAAGCTATCCTGGCTGATGACGGCTGATAGCCAGAAACCGGTCCTAGGATGCTTGATTCCGGTCCAGGAAAGACATGGCTTGGCAGTTCGGGCTGGACTGTTCCCATGAGGCACAGGGTCAAGACTGATTTGCATATGGCCATGTCTGAACTGGTGTGGCGTAGTGGGCAAAAGAACGATGGATTTAACCCAGATCTCTTGACTGGGGGAGAATGTCTGCATTGTCAGCATTCCGTCCATCATTTGTTTGTTGTAACGCTTTTCGCCCTAAGTGGGATGGGTATTCCCAGACGTGGGACCCGTGCTCACTACGCCACTGGAGTCAAGCTATCCTGGCTGATGACGGCTGATAGCCAGAAACCGGTCCTAGGATGCTTGATTCCGGTCCAGGAAAGACATGGCTTGGCAGTTCGGGCTGGACTGTTCCCATGAGGCACAGGGTCAAGACTGATTTGCATATGGCCATGTCTGAACTGGTGTGGCGTAGTGGGCAAAAGAACGATGGATTTAACCCAGATCTCTTGACTGGGGGAGAATGTCTGCATTGTCAGCATTCCGTCCATCATTTGTTTGTTGTAACGCTTTTTGCCCTAAGTGGGATGGGTATTCCCAGACGTGGGACCCGTGCTCACTACGCCACTGGAGTCAAGCTATCCTGGCTGATGACGGCTGATAGCCAGAAACCGGTCCTAGGATGCTTGATTCCGGTCCAGGAAAGACATGGCTTGGCAGTTCGGGCTGGACTGTTCCCATGAGGCACAGGGTCAAGACTGATTTGAATATGGCCATGTCTGAACTGGTGTGGCGTAGTGGGCAAAAGAACGATGGATTTAACCCAGATCTCTTGACTGGGGGAGAATGTCTGCATTGTCAGCATTCCGTCCATCATTTGTTTGTTGTAACGCTTTTCGCCCTAAGTGGGATGGGTATTCCCAGACGTGGGACCCGTGCTCACTACGCCACTGGAGTCAAGCTATCCTGGCTGATGACGGCTGATAGCCAGAAACCGGTCCTAGGATGCTTGATTCCGGTCCAGGAAAGACATGGCTTGGCAGTTCGGGCTGGACTGTTCCCATGAGGCACAGGGTCAAGACTGATTTGCATATGGCCATGTCTGAACTGGTGTGGCGTAGTGGGCAAAAGAACGATGGATTTAACCCAGATCTCTTGACTGGGGGAGAATGTCTGCATTGTCAGCATTCCGTCCATCATTTGTTTGTTGTAACGCTTTTCGCCCTAAGTGGGATGGGTATTCCCAGACGTGGGACCCGTGCTCACTACGCCACTGGAGTCAAGCTATCCTGGCTGATGACGGCTGATAGCCAGAAACCGGTCCTAGGATGCTTGATTCCGGTCCAGGAAAGACATGGCTTGGCAGTTCGGGCTGGACTGTTCCCATGAGGCACAGGGTCAAGACTGATTTGCATATGGCCATGTCTGAACTGGTGTGGCGTAGTGGGCAAAAGAACGATGGATTTAACCCAGATCTCTTGACTGGGGGAGAATGTCTGCATTGTCAGCATTCCGTCCATCATTTGTTTGTTGTAACGCTTTTCGCCCTAAGTGGGATGGGTATTCCCAGACGTGGGACCCGTGCTCACTACGCCACTGGAGTCAAGCTATCCTGGCTGATGACGGCTGATAGCCAGAAACCGGTCCTAGGATGCTTGATTCCGGTCCAGGAAAGACATGGCTTGGCAGTTCGGGCTGGACTGTTCCCATGAGGCACAGGGTCAAGACTGATTTGCATATGGCCATGTCTGAACTGGTGTGGCGTAGTGGGCAAAAGAACGATGGATTTAACCCAGATCTCTTGACTGGGGGAGAATGTCTGCATTGTCAGCATTCCGTCCATCATTTGTTTGTTGTAACGCTTTTCGCCCTAAGTGGGATGGGTATTCCCAGACGTGGGACCCGTGCTCACTACGCCACTGGAGTCAAGCTATCCTGGCTGATGACGGCTGATAGCCAGAAACCGGTCCTAGGATGCTTGATTCCGGTCCAGGAAAGACATGGCTTGGCAGTTCGGGCTGGACTGTTCCCATGAGGCACAGGGTCAAGACTGATTTGCATATGGCCATGTCTGAACTGGTGTGGCGTAGTGGGCAAAAGAACGATGGATTTAACCCAGATCTCTTGACTGGGGGAGAATGTCTGCATTGTCAGCATTCCGTCCATCATTTGTTTGTTGTAACGCTTTTCGCCCTAAGTGGGATGGGTATTCCCAGACGTGGGACCCGTGCTCACTACGCCACTGGAGTCAAGCTATCCTGGCTGATGACGGCTGATAGCCAGAAACCGGTCCTAGGATGCTTGATTCCGGTCCAGGAAAGACATGGCTTGGCAGTTCGGGCTGGACTGTTCCCATGAGGCACAGGGTCAAGACTGATTTGCATAAGGCCATTTCTGAACTGGTGTGGCGTAGTGGGCAAAAGAACGATGGATTTAACCCAGATCTCTTGACTGGGGGAGAATGTCTGCATTGTCAGCATTCCGTCCATCATTTGTTTGTTGTAACGTTTTTCGCCCTAAGTGGGATGGGTATTCCCAGACGTGGGACCCGTGCTCACTACGCCACTGGAGTCAAGCTATCCTGGCTGATGACGGCTGATAGCCAGAAACCGGTCCTAGGATGCTTGATTCTGGTCCAGGAAAGACATGGCTTGGCAGTTCGGGCTGGACTGTTCCCATGAGGCACAGGGTCAAGACTGATTTGCATATGGCCATGTCTGAACTGGTGTGGCGTAGTGGGCAAAAGAACGATGGATTTAACCCAGATCTCTTGACTGGGGGAGAATGTCTGCATTGTCAGCATTCCGTCCATCATTTGTTTGTTGTAACGCTTTTCGCCCTAAGTGGGATGGGTATTCCCAGACGTGGGACCCGTGCTCACTACGCCACTGGAGTCAAGCTATCCTGGCTGATGACGGCTGATAGCCAGAAACCGGTCCTAGGATGCTTGATTCCGGTCCAGGAAAGACATGGCTTGGCAGTTCGGGCTGGACTGTTCCCATGAGGCACAGGGTCAAGACTGATTTGCATATGGCCATGTCTGAACTGGTGTGGCGTAGTGGGCAAAAGAACGATGGATTTAACACAGATCTCTTGACTGGGGGAGAATGTCTGCATTGTCAGCATTCCGTCCATCATTTGTTTGTTGTAACGCTTTTCGCCCTAAGTGGGATGGGTATTCCCAGACGTGGGACCCGTGCTCACTACGCCACTGGAGTCAAGCTATCCTGGCTGATGACGGCTGATAGCCAGAAACCGGTCCTAGGATGCTTGATTCCGGTCCAGGAAAGACATGGCTTGGCAGTTCGGGCTGGACTGTTCCCATGAGGCACAGGGTCAAGACTGATTTGCATATGGCCATGTCTGAACTGGTGTGGCGTAGTGGGCAAAAGAACGATGGATTTAACCCAGATCTCTTGACTGGGGGAGAATGTCTGCATTGTCAGCATTCCGTCCATCATTTGTTCGTTGTAACGCTCTTGATACGTATATCAGGGATTCATTTGTCTACAGCAGTTCATCATCAAAGAAAACACAGGAACGTTTACTTAGCTGCAGAGATCCAAAATTAGCTGATGTTATTGACATAGCCACAGGAGTTGAATGATGGTTAGAAAATGGGTTTCTGGTTGGCAGAGAAATACACCCTGTTCAAGCAGGAACCGCAATCCTAGTCAGGATAAGTCACAGACACACCTTAAATTAACCTGGACTCACACTCTGGTAGCTTGGCACAGAGCAGTCAGTCTTAACTTGGGCAATGTGTAAAGGATTTGCGCAACACTTCAAACAGTATCACAGTGAAAACACCACACAAAAAAATCTGCACCAGGTTAGAAAAAATAGAGCTTATTTTTATAAATAAAACAAGACCAAAACGACAAAAATCAAATAAGTAGAAGATGATATAGGACTTTTTGAATAATAAACTGTAAAATAGAATTTAGAAGTAGTAGGCGCTTCTCTGGATTATCTGATCTCGCCAGATCGGGACAAAGTCTAAAGTTCAAGCTGACCGTGATGGAGTGTGGGCAGGATACAGGGACCCAGTTAGACCTTCTGAAAAAAGTACCTTCATCCAGGTTGTGTCACCGGCGAAGAAGATGCGGGGTGCAGCCAAAGCGATGTGTTGGTATCGAGCCACACAGTTGAGGAGATACGTCGATTTTCTCCTCGCATCAGCAGCAATGTGTCGGTTCAGAGTGTGAAGCACTGATTCTGAATGTGATGCACTGCTACTTCAGCAGAGGATGCACCAATGTCGAGTGCGATACACTGATTCCGAATGGGATGAGCCGGGTTTGATCCACGCAACTGTATCGATGTGCTGGTTCTGATCCACGCAACAACGTTGATGCACCGGTTCCAAAAAGGATGCGTGGGTCTGATTGAAGCAAGCACCTTAGGCCTCACTTCCACGGGTCCAGTACTGGGGGTGCATCCCTTGGCAGGGCAGACTCAAAAATGGCAGAGTCCAGGTGCCGCAGAAGGGTTGAAGTCTTAAGTCTCTGAGACTTCAGATCAGGAGGCAAGCCAGCAAGCCCTTGGAGTCACTCTGGGTTCGAGTGATGCAGGTCCAGTTCTTCTCACCCAGGCAGGGGAACAGCAGTGCAGCACAGCAAGGCAGGAGTCCAGCAAAGCAGAATTGCAGTCCTCTCAGCAGCACAACAGTTTTACTTCCTGGCAGAGTGGCCACAGATCCAGAAGTATACTGAAGTCATGGTGTCAGAGGCCCAGTACTTATACCCAGATGTGCCTTTGAAGTGGGGGAGACTTCAAAGAAGGGTCTTTGAAGTGCAGAGAGGTCCTCCCTTCCTGCCTTGGCTCCAGATTCACTACAGGGAGGTATGCAGCCCTTTGTGTATGGCCAGGACACAGCCTATTCAGGTGTAATTATGAGGGTGTGCCCAGCTCCCCCCTCCCATCGTCCAGGATGGCCCATCAAGTCACATCTAAGCTCCCTTCACCAGAAGTTGTGATTTTAAATTGTAATTCCAGAGACATCAGACTTGGGGATCTTCTATCTTCCCAATCGGAAATCATACTTATAACTGGTAATAAGGTAATCCCAATGCTATCCTATGGGAGAGATGTGTCTTGCTATAGTGAATTATTACTTTGGGAGTTTTGCACTATCAAGATATGTAAAACGTAAAAGTATATATCCTGCCTTTTAAATACGTTGCACCGTGCCCTGTGGCTTATACAGGGCCTATCTTAGAGATGACATACATGTATAAAAAGGGGAGCTTTGGGCCTGGCAAAAGGTTTATCTTGCCAGGTCGAAATGGCAGTATAACTGCATACAAAGGATCTTCAATGGCAGGCCTGAGACATGGTTAGAGGGCCGCTTAAGTGGGTGGCACAAGCAGTGCTGCAGGCCCACTAGTATCATTTAATTTACAGGCCATGTGTACATGTTGTGCACTTTACTAAGGATTTATAAGAAATTAAACATGCCAATTGGGTATGTGCCAATGTTATTATTTTTAGATGAGAGAGCTCATGCACTTTAGCACTTGTTAGCAGTGGTAAAGTGCTCAGAGTTCTCAGGTCATCAAAAACGAAGCAGGCAAAAAGTAAGAGGAGGAAGGCAAAACATTTGGGGGGGGACTCTGCAGAGAGGGTCATTTTCCAACAGCGATTTATTATATCTAGCAGGTTAATAGCTACCGAAACTAGTTACAGTTAATTCTATTTCAGAAACAAAATCAGTGGGTGCAATTTCCATCAAAGAATGAGGATCTAAATGTGCCAGAAACAGAATTATGGTGCTGGTTTCAGATGTGGATCTAAAATGCATCTGAGTAATTATTTGTTTCCTGCTGTCAAAAAATGCTGCAACAGGTGGTATAAACTGGGTCAGTTTCAGAGCATTTGCAGGAATTTGAAAACATCTGTCAAGATTAACAGTTATGAGCTGGATCATAATCAATCTAGCTAAAAGGTCCTTGGGAGCACCTCTTACCATCATTTCAGATACTTTATAGTTTTAGAAATGGAACAAGACTCCTCTCAGCAAAACAGATATTCATGATAAGGCGTTTGGAGAAAAGGACATTGCCATGTTGGGCTACTTTGTAGGCACAGTGTCTTGGTTAGGAAGAAGCTCTGTTACTAAAATGTATGTACACACATTGTTGGGTGGCAGGACCTGGGCAGACTGGGGCTAATTCTTGTTCCAGGCTCAGATAACCCCGCTGTAGTGGCTGATGTACCCATTTCATGGGTTGAGTGATGAGGACATGAGTGTGGAAAGAGTTATTGGAAATTTTCCGACAATTTTTTCTGAACAAGTTGGAAAGCGTTACATTTGAACATATGGTTAAATTCAAAATGGGTACCATCCCGGTTGTACATCAAGTTAGAATTGTCTCACTTCCAACCAATTTCTCAGAATGGGTTAGCCCAGTGGTTACTGTAAAGAAAAAAACATGCGAGACCTCCGCACCCTTAACAAAAATATGTTTTTTAATTTTCACACATTACCTAAGGTACATGAATTACTGGACAATCTGGGAAAGTAAAAAACAAATCATTGTTGAATCTCAGATCTGCATACCATCAGAGTCCGGGTTCTGCAGAATCCCAAGATTTAACATTTATTACACATTTTGGCACAACACATTTTTTGCACGCAGTTTGGCTTGGCTTCTGGAGCAAGAGTATGTCATAAATTATTGGATACTCTCTTGTTGAGGATTTCGGGTGTGCAGGCTTTTCAAGATGATGTGCTACTCTTTGCTGATACCATCAGGGAACATAATTGAATTCTGGAAAGAGTGTTACATGTATTTAAAGAGGTTGGTATCACCTTGAGGTGGAAAAATAATATTTTTTAATGCAACAAGTAGATTATTTGGGACACAGGGTGTTCAATCAAGGCATTAAACTGAAATTCTCTTTAGTGCAGGCAATTCAAGATGTCTCCTGACCAAAAGACAAGGACACTCTAAGATCGTTTTTAGGTCTTTGTGAGTATTATTCACAATTTACACAAGGTTATGTATGCTTTTGTGGTACAGTCCCTCTGTAATTAGTTAAGGAAAGGAGAAACATGAGCATAGGTGATGATGCTGATTACACCATCTTGAACGTTAAGTATTTGATTGTTACGGGTCCAGCCTTGAAGCCTTTTGTAGCTGGTTAAGCATGTTTCTTCACTGTGGATGTCAGTCAGTCAGGGTTGGGAGTAATCCTTTTTTAATGGGTTTGTGGCAAATAGCATACCATTGTTTCATGGTCTCTCACTAAGTACGAAACCAATTATAGCACAATTAAATGTGGATCGTTAGCGTGTTGTTGGGCTGTTGAGAAATTTAAAATGTTTTTGTGGGGGGCAAAGTTTGACATATACACAGTGCATAAACCTCTGATTTATATGCTTAACAGAAATAGTACTGGGAAGGCTTCTGCTGGATTAGTTCAGCTACTTTCCAGACTACAGGAGTATAACTTTGTTATCAAATACAAACTAGGAGGTAAAACTGAGAGCAGGTTGTCTCTTTTTTATTTTTTATTTGCACGTATAAACTTGTAGATACAAAAAATCTCTCTATGAACATGCCTTTTTCCCCCCTTTAAGACCACCCCACCCCCAACCCGCCCTCCCATAGTGAAGTTACATACATATACAAAAAAAAGAAGAAAAGCCCAGGTTCCACTAATGACACAGTCTACGACACAGTTATATACATAGCGCAAAAAGAAATAAATACCTGTGTATGTTGTGGTAAATAAAAATACCGGACTGAATTTCATACGGAATCTTAAAATAAAGTAAATAGCTCAAAATAACAAGAGGCAGAATCCGTGGTATAAGAGGTTTTCTAATGGGCTTTATTCCATTCAAAATGGCCGACTCGAGTCGCGGCCTTCAGGTTCCGTCACCACGAGGGTTCAGGAAGTGAAGTACAATACTTTATTGACAGACATGTATTTTTATAATAAATGCATTACAATGAAACGAATGTAGAAGGCGTAACATTTGATAAGAAAAGTGACAAAACAGGTACGTAATCGAAACTAGGCGTAACAAGGAATAAAAAGAAACATGATTGGTTAGGATTATCAGACATAGGTGGATCTATAAGATAATACTTGGCATAGATGCGCGCGCGGCAGCATGACGTGTAATTGACGTGCAACTAGGGGGTGAAGGGGACTTGACATTTAGCTCTACATGTGGAGACGAGAAGTCTGGGGGGTCAAGTCAACCTAATCCCAAATCATATCTAACATCCTATGTTTAAAGAACTATGTTATCCACAAGGAAGGACTCTCGGACAGAATCTATTCTATACTGACTGTGTGCGTGTACAAGCGTCTAAGTGTCTATATGAGATGCGAGGGGCAGAAAACTTTCCATGGCAACAGGGCTATGAATCACTTGCAGGAGGACGGAAAGGCTGAGTCCTTTGCTTGTGAGCTAAAGGAAATGTTTACCTAAATCACTGGACAGGAATGCATCGGCTGGAGAGCAAAATAGATAATTCGAAGGTGAAATACAACTTCTTGGCAGACAGGCGAAAACTGGCCGAGGCAGGCACCGTTAGCTGCACAGGGAGTAGGACAAAGTTCATGGATACAGATGCGAGCTCAAGCTGAAGCTGTCAGAGACAGAGAGCAGGGAAAGGCTTGAGGACAGAATCGGGCCTACTTGCCTGAACTGTAAAAATGAAGTAACTTAGCCATATAAAGTCGATGGCCTTTCATACTTAGGAATCGAATATCCAGCCCATAGATGGCGGATCTGACAGAGAACATGTCGACGGTAGACACACATATGTTTGCGTCTTAGAAACTGGAACTGGAGGGAACATACATGTACTTGTAACATGCATATAGAACCGTTGGGGTCCAAGATAGGGGACATAACTGATCAGGAAAATCCACATTTCCACATTCCCTCCTTGTCCCCTTCTTGCCCTTCACGAGACATCAATCTTCATCAATCCATTGATCTGTTCATATAGCATCATTTGTTCTTCTTTCTTCTTCCGGGATCTTGAACGAGAACTTTGATATGGAATGCATGATGTGGCACACAGACCACAAATCGCTGGTCCACATTGCAGGCATAAACAACAACTGAAAAGCATAAGAAGGCCAATACCTAGGAAGGATAAAACTCTCCATCCCCAGGCTGATATCACACTCCAAAACCACCCGGACCACGTCCAAGTGCCTGGATTTTCGTGTATCTGGCTTACAATCTTATGAAGGCGTGTTATAGCTTTATATACAGATGGCGAATTTTCTGGTATGAATATGCAGCAGCTGGATCCGATGACCCTGCAAGCTCCGCCCCTATCGGCCAGGATGACGTCAAGGACAAGACGATTCTGGAGAACAACAATTCTCATCACTGATTGTTCCTCTGTCAGATTGCCTAGGGCGGCTATAGTCTCGTTTACTACAGCTTCAAGAGTCTTGGTGAGTCTGCGTATCAGCTTACTATTTGATATTGTACCTATATAGGGAAAGATACCTTTATTGAAATCTACATACTTGTCCCATGCTGTCTCAGTATAATCGACAACTGGGAGATCTCTTCGCTCTCTATTGTGTACTAAATGAACATTTCGATAATAATCAGGGGGAGCTAGGAAAACAGGTGGCAAAAGGAATGCTATGTAACAGGTACCATCCCAATCTAGAGGCAGACGCATATATGCCGTCTGACCACATATGAAGTAAGAATGGCGAGAAGCTCTAAATGAAGATTTGCCTTGATCACTATATTCTACTGTAGTAACACATTTACTATGGCCCATATGTATGGAACCAACTTTTCTCACACATAATTCACCCTTAACTGGAAATACTGACATAGTGGGCAGAATTAGTTCAACTTCGGATTTGACATTCAAAATCATAAGATTAGGCGTAAAATTACCTAATTTATACACTTCATTTTCTAAATCAGTTCCTGTTCTACTGGGGTGACCCTCCTTATTAGGGTGACAGACTTTGAATAAAACTAGATTCAGATTTCCCCATATCCAATGTTGTTGATAAACTGCTGTGTCTGGGTCTATGGAATTTAATAAACTAAACCATGCTCCACAGGAGCCATTGTGTGTGAATGGATGTGGAAAGAAAGGCAGAACTCCTTTGTTATTCTGATAGGGAGGAAGTCGGCCACACACCCAACAATTGGTCGCATTACTAGTCTGATGGGAATGATGTAACATACTAATGAAGGTGTTATTGCGCAGCGCAAGTCTATAAGATAATTCATGTGGCGGTAGGTCACTAAAAGAATGTTCTGCAGCAACATTATAAACATGTCTAGAGATAGGATGATATATGTGCAAAATCACACTCGTAATAATTACTAAAACACTCAATAAAAACAAAATTAATAATGTCCTCATACAGTAGCTACGCAGTGATTTACAATACGCCTGTCGTTTCAACATTTCTCGGGTATTTTCTCTACTCAGGTCCAAGGGATACATGTCGGAGACAATTCAACCGCTTCACCTTGGAGAGGACTTAAACAATCAAATTGCTCGACTGTTTGGGCCTAAGCTTTAATTTATAGCACTGAGAGTCATTCTGTTCAACAAAAGGAAGTTTTGAATCAGTCTGTGAGGGAGTGCAGGGCACAGTGTCTATATCTGAAGGTAGTCCATGAAATTTTTTTATGTGACTTGAATGAATCCACCCTTTGCGTCCCTCGATCTTCACGGCTGTTCTTGTGGTCAACAGGACCAACTTGGGTGCTTTCCACCTGGGCTCCAGTTGATTTTTCCTGTCGAAATTTCTCACAAAGACAAGATTACCCGGAACAACGTCATGGGGTTTCGCCTCAGTGTTGTCGGGAAAGGCTGCAGCTACCTGTGAACGAGAAGATTGTAGTGCAGACATCAAGGAAGCCAAGTAATCTGTCAGCATATTACAGTCAATATCAGTTATTTTGCGTGGTATAGGCGTCCCCCACATATTCGGCGGTCTACCGAAGATCACCTCATACGGGGATAGCCCTGTTCTAGAGTGTGCTACCATTCTCATGTAAAAGAGTGCAACTGGTAATGCTACTATCCAGTCGACACCTTTCTCTCTACATATTTTGGACAGTCTGATTTTCAGTGTCTGGTTATGTCTTTCTACGAGACCTGCTGCCTCGGGGTGTCGGACACAGTGGAATTTCCACTGATATCCCAACAAGAGTGAGACATGTTTCATTAATTCGGATGAGAAAGGCTGACCGTTATCTGAATATACAACACGTGGTAAACCGTACCGTGGGAAGAATTCTCGAACTAGCTGCTTGGCAGTAGTCGGGGCAGTGTAATCTGATACGGGATACGCCTCTGTCCAACGGGAGAGAGCGCAGACAACTACGAGAACATATTTGAATCCTCGACAACGTTCCATCTGAATATAATCCATCTGGAGGACTTCAAAAGGATGGTCAGGAGGCTGAAATCCACCCTGCTCTACGGGAACACTCTTTCCTGGATTAAACTGACAACATATCATACAGGTACGAACTTTTTGTTTAGCTGCTGCTCGTAAATGTTTATTGAACCAAATGTGCTGAATGCTGTCTAGCATAGCCTTCTCTCCTAAATGTGCTGGACTGTGAACTGTAGCTATAATGGCTTGAACCATGGAATCAGGGAGAAACCATACAGATTTCTCCTTCGTCATCCATCCTTGATCTGTCTGGATCCCTCCTAGTTCAGTCCACTTCTTTATTTCTTCTGCTGTGGCATGTGTCTGTATGTCAATTACGTCAAGTGCGGGATCCTTAATTGTCATACACTGTGTTGGTGTCTGAACTATTGGCTTTGTCATGTCTAATGTGCGATTCTGAGCAGTCTGTTTAGCTGTTCTGTCAGCTAAATCATTGCCTTGAGAAATGATATCAGTAACCTTCGTGTGTGCTTTACATTTCATAATCGATATAGCAGTGGGTAGATGTATTGCGTCTAACAAGGCATGAATGAGGGGTCCGTGCTGAATGTGGGCACCATGGGAGGTTAAATAACCTCTCTCTCGCCACAGCACGCCGAAGTCGTGTACAACTCCGAATGCATAACGTGAGTCAGTGTATACATTAACTTTCTTATTTGTGGCTTGAATACAGGCTTGCGTTAGGGCAATAAGTTCTGCTGCTTGGGCTGACAAAGTATCTATACAATTTGTCTCAATAACTTCAGTGTCTGTTGTGACTGCATACGCGGCCACTAAATCTCCTGTACTTGCTCTCATGCACGATCCGTCTACATACAATGTCAGGTCTGGATCTAACAATGGAACGTCTGTCAAGTCTTGTCTAGGTTTCGTCTTTATTTCAATGATTTCAACACAATCATGAGCTAGTGGGTCTGTTCCAATTACAGGTAATAGTGTAGCAGGATTCAATGTATTACATCGTCGGATCTCTATGTGTGGTTGAAACAATGTCAGTTCATAACCGGTAAGTCTTGCTATGGTCAAGTGTTGTGTTTGTGTTCGGTTCACAAGAACCTCTACTGCATGTGGTACTTGTACTGTCAATGGGTGTCCTAATACTATGGCATCGCTTTGTCTGATTGCTAAAGCTGTCGCTGCCACTGATTTCAGACATGCAGGCAAAGCCTGAGCTACGGGATCTAATGTACTGGAAAAATAAGCACATGGCTTGCGTGATCCTGCTTGATCCTGAGTGAGTACTGACAAGGCAGTACCTTCGCGTTCTGTAACAAAGAGTGTAAAATGTTTGCTATAACATGGTGTTGCTAAAACAGGTGCTTGGCATAAAGCTTCCTTTAGACTTTCAAAAGCTTGTGTATGTTCCTGAGTCCAAGGGAGAACAGTCGATGTGGCTGCCTCCTGTGTGGTTAGCTGAATGAGTGGTTTTGCTAGAAATGCGTACTGAGGGATCCACTGCCTACAATATGAAGTGAGGCCTATGAAAGCTCGCACCTCCTTTTGTGTCTGGGGTATTGACATGTTAGCAATTAACTGGATGCGATCTGGTGTAAGCTGCCTTCCCTCCTTGGACAGCGAGTGACCAAGATAAATAACTCGCTGGACACAGAATTGCAGCTTAGAAGGAGACACCTTGTGCCCCTTGTCGGCTAGAAAATGTAAAACTGTCAGAGAAGCCTTTTCACATTCTGGCTCGCTTCTTGCGGTGATCAGCAGATCATCGACATATTGAAGCAGTGCAGTATTGACTGGCATGTGGATACTGTCAAGTTCTCGTTTCAGTGCTTGGCTGTAGATGCTGGGGCTTTCTGTGAATCCTTGGGGAGCGCGTGAGAATTTAAAACTGCGCCCATTTAAACTGAATCCGAACAAGTATTGGCTTTCCGGATCTATTGGGACGCTGAAAAAGGCATTCTTGAGATCAATTACAGTAAAGAATGTTGCTTCGGAATCAATTGCTGTCAATAATGATGATATATCAGGGACCACAGGAAATTGTGGCACAATGCACTTGTTTAGTTCACGCAAATCAATAACCAATCGGTACACTGGTGGGGCAGTAGGATCAGTTCGTTTAAGAATCGGAATTATCGGCGAATTACATATATTGGAGTCTGTTTCTATAACTACTCCTTGTGCAATTAGCTCATCAATGATTTTCAGCAAAGCCACTACAGCATCATGCGGTAACTTGTATTGTCGCATTCGTGGTAGTACCACTCCTGCCTTGAGTGTAACTCGGTATGGTGTAATGTTCATGCAACCAACATCAGTAGGGCCTTGTGCCCACAGATGTGCTGGTAAAGTCTGTAGTCGGGGATCCATGTCTCTAGACACATAGTGACCTTTAAAATCACGTAAAAACAACCTTACTCCTTCCGGAGAACAACATATTATGGCTCCTAGTGCTTTCAGAGTTTTAATTCCTAACAGATTTTCTGGGCATGATTTAGTAAGCAATAAATCTGTGGTTCGTGTCAAAGGTCCTATCGTAAGTGGTAGAGGCTGTGATACTTCATTAACAATAGGTTTTCCTGAAAAACCAAGGGAAACATTTTGAGAGCCTGAGAGGGGTGCCCCTGGAACTTCACTACGTTTTATAGTTGTTCGACTTGCCCCTGTATCGAGTAAGAATTTTCTATCTTGACCTAATAATTCACTATGTACATAAGGTCCTTCTTGATCTACAGGAATCTCGATAAGCGGTAAATCAACTTCCCTCTCTAGGCTTGTTCATGCGTAACGCTGATACTCAGGATATTCATACTGTGCAGTCTGATACATTTGTCGTGTTGTGGTTTGTGTGGCAGTAGCAGGCAACGGTGGTGCAGCTGGCACAAACTGTACGGGTTGCTGTGAGGCTGGCATTGCCTGTTGCTGAACTGGCATGGACTGTCCATGCTGCATAGCTCCTTGTTCATTCTGATCTTGTCTAACTAATCGTGGTCTCTCTTTTGCAATACCTGTAGCTATATTACGTTTCAGGACTGGACAATCATGTACATAATGACCTAGTTGTTTACAGTAATTGCAGGTTCCTTTTACAGGAACTGCAGAATCACCAGAATGTGTTACACCCTTTTTGTGACCATCTGCTGGTACTGTCTGAGAAACTAGCATTTTCATTTTTGTATCCTTCATGCGTCTATGCTCGTGTTCTTGTTCATCCCTTATTCTATTGTGATGATACTGTAACATTTGTAGCATTTGCGACGGAGTGTTACTTTGCCACGTACTCTCGAATTTCAATATTCTATTCTTCACTGGAGGCAATGCATTTTCCACCAATTTTGTCACAAATAAATGTGGATATGAGTCACTACTTGCTTTTATACCACTATTTATACCAAAACATTTTTCAAATCGAGCATAATAATCGCTTGTGTCTTCATCTTGCTTTTGTTTGCAGGCTGTGATTGCACCCCAATCTTCCTTTTTTGTAGTTAATAAACGTGGTAGTACCTGTACTAGTAAACCTGGTAACAGTTTGACTTTATCCCCGAGCCCTGAACCTGCAGTTCGGCCCCTTTCTTCCTCTGCTAATGCTGTCCAGTCTATCTTTTGGTCTCCCACTTCCCACTCTTTTTCTTTCAGTTTTTCATATATGCCAGCAGGCAAAAGCACCTTTAATATCGTCATAATATCAGGAAAGGTGTACTCTCCCATCAGTAACATGTCTTTAATTTCTCGGTGGAAACCCGCTGGGTCCTTGTCGTGACTAGGTACTACTTTCTTCATTTCTAATAATTCCATTTTTGATATGGGTGTGTAAACAAATACACGGTGAAACTCATTGTCTTCGCCTTTTATTGGGTGCACTTCTCGTAAAGGATTTTGTCTATCCATATAGTACGGTACTCTTTCTCTGCGGGACAGGGAGAGAGAATCTGGATTTACAAAAAGGACATACTGTTTACGTGACACTAATATCTCTTTAATTAGCTTGTTACTAGAACCTCTCCATCTGTTCGTGAGTAGTTCCGTTAATATATCAGGTAAAGGACCAGGGTCAGCATGTTGGCTCTTATATAATATGAGGAGTTGCTGAATCATATAGATTCCAGCTAAACGTTGTTCATCTGTACTGAGATTAAAAAACGTGTGTGCTACGGTCTCATCACCGTATTTTTCAGGACTGTCAATCCAGTGAACGGCTGATCTGGCTAATTCTTGCTCATCCATGGAATCGAGGAGGTGGTAACCTCTTCGTTCTCGTAGTATCTTATCTGCGGCTTGAAACGAATGTTCAGGAGACTTCAGATTTATTACAGGCGTCGGATACGTTCTGCTATTATTTGGACATACAGAGTGTATGGGATCAGAAAAACATCTAGTATTTTCACAGGATCTTCCTCTGCCTACATAGGCTATGGTTTCTGACTGTCTTGCGGAATTCCCTGATTCGGACACTTGATCTTGCTCGAACTCGTCTGTTCCCAATCTCTCTTCATGAATACGCTCTATTTCTTTACGTATTTTTCGGCACATGGCTATTATACAATTTTGCTTATCGTGTCTCCCTTCTGATATATTCTGACTCCATCTTGTAAGAGTAAGCATTGCATTCGGGTCTACCCCCGGACGGTCTTGATTTCTGATTACACAGTTTATGAGGAAACGTAACAGTTCCCCCTGTATCTCTACTTTCTGGAATTCCATAGCTCTGTTAATACATTCTGGGTCTCGCCCTGTTTGGACAAAATGATATATTTTATCTAGATGCGTAATCATTCCTGGTAACCTCGCTAAATACTCTGCGGCTCGCCTGATACGTAATGATGCCAGGACCATTTCGTCCTCTTTACCAACCACCGGGTCATATCTACAATTTACAAGGAGTTCCTTAAGCGTACGTTCACTTACGAATTTAGGTGTACGTGAATGTGCTGACTCTTGAAAAACAAGTTTATTTATTCTAGGTGGTGTGAAAGTATTGCTAGCCCCTCCCGTGGCCCCATCTGGGGCGTCGGGTGTGAATGGGTTCGTTGAACGTGACACAGCAACTATGGGTGTCGATACCCCTGTAGAGTCGACCGCGGAGACAGATGCGGAAACAGATGTGCTTGCCGAAGCTTGTGTCGGGACTTGCTGTTGCACGGGGACAGATACCTGATCCTGACGTTGAACCCCTCCGCCAGACGGTCTATGTGGTGTGGCGTTAGCATACTCGGGAGCTGCATCGTCTAGATATGAGGAAAGAAAAACATCTTCTGCGGTTCTGGGATGCCCTTTTTGATGTACCTTAATTGGAAATAATGGGGGTGGCAAGTCTTTTGGCATCTCTGTAACAGCCTTAGGTAGTCCTTCGACTAGAAGGGGATACATACCATTCATAAGAGCATTTCTTTGTCTATTTACTTGTTCTGATTTCACTCGGATACCTTCCTCAATTAATAGATTTTCTTGAACTTTATTTGAACTTTCTTTACTCCTCTCTTCTTGTCTACGTGCTTTTTCTGTACGTCTATGAGATTCTTTACGCCATAACTCAACGGCGTCTTTCTGTGACTGTCTGACCTTTCTTTTCCATAACTCTTCCTCCACTTTCATGATGCACTCTGCATCCCAGGTTCCCGCTGCGGGCCACCTTTGACTTTCCGGCAATCCCTTGGTATAATCTACCCATAGATCAAGAAACAATATGGCATCTAAGCCATGTTTATGGTACATAAAATGCCCTGGGGTGTCCCTAGGAGGAATAGGAACTGCTTCTTCAAGCACCCCTTTTCTGGTAGTAATCTGTCTTAACTTCGAGAAGAGCGGCATATTGACAACTGATCTGATACTTACTCTTGAATTCACTTAATACGAAAAACACAATAAATGAACAGTGAACAATGAACAGTCATTCATACTACAATATTTTGAACACTTTAAACATTAAACATTAAACATTGTAACAATGATCGACGATGATGACAGTCTGCCTAACTAATCACCACGCTGAATTCTTGATAATAACTGAATACTTCGGAATACTTGATATACTGCTAAACAGTACATATACACTGCTAAACAGTGCAGACCGGATTTGTGTACCCAAATCCGTCTTGACCGGCACAACCTATGTGCGCGTCAACACGCCTCCCCGGCGATGGTACTCACCGAGTAGCTCCTTGAAACGGAAGGCCTCAGAGAATGGACAGGACTCGACGACTGCGGACATCGGACCCTCTGGACGTCGGGATTTCGGAAGACCTGGTGGGCCTCTGTATACCTCGGATCTTGCTCTCTCAGCTAGGCTCTGGTCGGGATACTTCGCACTTCTCACCGCCTCGTCTGGGTTGATCGCAGCCTCAGTCGCCCCCGCTTGACCGGAGGGAGCTTACAGGAAATCCTGCTGGTACGCGTTTATGGTCCGTCCAGCTGTGGCAGGAGACCGGGCCTGCAACGCACCGCCGGCGCGTGAGATGAGAAAGTGTCCCTATTCGGGCGCCATTATGTGGTAAATAAAAATACCGGACTGAATTTCATACGGAATCTTAAAATAAAGTAAATAGCTCAAAATAACAAGAGGCAGAATCCGTGGTATAAGAGGTTTTCTAATGGGCTTTATTCCATTCAAAATGGCCGACTCGAGTCGCGGCCTTCAGGTTCCGTCACCACGAGGGTTCAGGAAGTGAAGTACAATACTTTATTGACAGACATGTATTTTTATAATAAATGCATTACAATGAAACGAATGTAGAAGGCGTAACATTTGATAAGAAAAGTGACAAAACAGGTACGTAATCGAAACTAGGCGTAACAAGGAATAAAAAGAAACATGATTGGTTAGGATTATCAGACATAGGTGGATCTATAAGATAATACTTGGCATAGATGCGCGCGCGGCAGCATGACGTGTAATTGACGTGCAACTAGGGGGTGAAGGGGACTTGACATTTAGCTCTACATGTGGAGACGAGAAGTCTGGGGGGTCAAGTCAACCTAATCCCAAATCATATCTAACATCCTATGTTTAAAGAACTATGTTATCCACAAGGAAGGACTCTCGGACAGAATCTATTCTATACTGACTGTGTGCGTGTACAAGCGTCTAAGTGTCTATATGAGATGCGAGGGGCAGAAAACTTTCCATGGCAACAGGGCTATGAATCACTTGCAGGAGGACGGAAAGGCTGAGTCCTTTGCTTGTGAGCTAAAGGAAATGTTTACCTAAATCACTGGACAGGAATGCATCGGCTGGAGAGCAAAATAGATAATTCGAAGGTGAAATACAACTTCTTGGCAGACAGGCGAAAACTGGCCGAGGCAGGCACCGTTAGCTGCACAGGGAGTAGGACAAAGTTCATGGATACAGATGCGAGCTCAAGCTGAAGCTGTCAGAGACAGAGAGCAGGGAAAGGCTTGAGGACAGAATCGGGCCTACTTGCCTGAACTGTAAAAATGAAGTAACTTAGCCATATAAAGTCGATGGCCTTTCATACTTAGGAATCGAATATCCAGCCCATAGATGGCGGATCTGACAGAGAACATGTCGACGGTAGACACACATATGTTTGCGTCTTAGAAACTGGAACTGGAGGGAACATACATGTACTTGTAACATGCATATAGAACCGTTGGGGTCCAAGATAGGGGACATAACTGATCAGGAAAATCCACATTTCCACAATGTCATGCAATATATCAGATTCAGTGCATTCTATAAAGTGCCTGTGCAAGTTGAGAAAAAAAGAAAAAAAAAATCATCGGAAATCGGCTTCATGGTCGAGTAAACCACAGGATGTAAAAGAAGAAAATAATAAATCCCAAGTTATATGCTTATTAGGAGCGATTGATCCTATAAAGTGCTTGTGCAATTATCCCTTATTTGATCAACCCAGTTGGACAAATGCTCCCATATTTGAAGGCCCGTTTTCCGTGTCCTGACACCTTTCCGAGCATAGATGGATTTTTCCAGATTATAGATGGACAGCAATCGGGCCAGCCACTGTTGAAACACAGGAGGACCTGGATCCAGTCAAGCAGCCGAAATGCAAAGCCTAAAAATAGCCAACGAAATACATTATAATTCTCTTCCCTTATTAATACTCCCTTCCTCTTGGATGCCCAATAGGATTACGGTTGGTGTCATTACTACATTCAGTCTTAGTTTATCTCTAAAGAATTCCCCCATCTGATTAATAATCGTTGAAAGAGTCTCACAGGTTGCAAACATATGAACTATGTCTGCTTTGTGAAGGGCACAACGTGGACAAGAAGTTCCTTTCCCTGTACCCCACATTGATATGCGGTATGGAGAATAGTATAAGAAAAAACAGGTTTTATAAAATTGGACCTTTAATTTAGATGACATCAATGCCATCTGTGAGGTGGAAAAAGCTTGATGGAACAGGATACCTATAATTCAAAGTTTAGCTTGCCACCTTTCTGAGTATCTCTCTATGTCGTCCTTCATCATCTCATTTAATAGACAGTATAAGGTCCCGATACGAGGGGGTGCTCTATTTCTTAACTTCTCCACCAATTAATTTTTTACCATTGTCCCTGTCCCACCTCCTTTCCTCTGTAAAAAATCCCTTATCTGGAGGAATTTAAAAAACTCGGCATGTGTAAGATTAAAGTTTGTCTTAATTTCATCGTACGTGACAAAGCCTAAGACTGAATAAAAGCACCCGATTTTTGTGATCCCGGACCTCAACCATCTAACCATGTATGTATCTGAAAATATCACTGGGAGGTGTGGTTTATTCTGGAGGGGAGTATACAAATTGAGCCTACCTAATCCCAGAAGAGAGCAGATTGTCTCTCAAGGTTGCTTGTGAATGTTAATTCTGGTGATGGTCAGGGTGATGGGATTGAGTGTGTTATAGCATTAGTTGATTTATGTGCAACTTGTCCTGAAATTTATAGTGAAATGTGGCTGAGTGCTTTGAGTTGATAACTTGTGTCATGAAATATGTGAAGAATTGTTGGCCCAAGTAGAGAAATTTGGAGGATGGATTAAAACCCTTTGCTCAAGTGGCTGGGAACTATCTTTGGTTGATGGGTTGCTGTTCCACCATGACGTTCTTGTTCCACCTGTGTCATTAAGGGAGTCCTAGACTAAAGTGGCTTATGAAGGTCATCTTGAGGTTGCTGCAAACAGTTGTAGTCTCAAGCAATTTTATTGGTGGCCATCTCTTGACTCGAGTTAGGGACTGTTCCACTTGTCTGGTTTCAGAGAAACACTTGAAGACCTTTGAGACTCCCTTACATATGGTTCTTTTGCTAGAGGGTCCATGGAACAAGGGGGCACTGGATTTTACTGGACCTTTGGAGTTATTACCTACAAGTAAAATGTACATGTTGGTCTTAGTGAACTATTTTTCGAAGTGGGTCTATTATAAGTTTACCTCTTCAGCTAATATGTCTTCTGTGATTCTGTTTTTACAAAGAGTTTTTGATGTTGAAGGACCACCTGGGGAACTGGTAACTGATAATAGCACACATTTTTAAATCCTCTAAAATGTAACAGTTTATTCATGATTTCCAAATCAAACATTTACAGGTTGCACTGTATTTGCCTACTTCTAATGGCCTAGTGAAATGAAATGAAAAATTATATTTATATAGCGCGTAACTACCCGGAGGCCTCGCAGCGCTTCAACTGATTACTCTGGCGAGCTGCAGGGTGAATTAACACGCTTTTGTGAACAGATGTGTTTTCAAGGCTTTCCTGAATGCCAGCCGATTCTTATTCTTTCTGAGGACTAAGGGAAGAGAATTCCACAGTCTGGCGGCAGTGTGGGAAAAGGAACGGCCGCCCCATCGAGCTTTGGTGATTTTTGTTGTGGTTGCTAGATGCAATGAACCGGAGCGAAGGGCTCTAGACGGGGCGTAAGGCACGGCTAAGGGGAACAGGATGGCAGGGCCTGTTCGATGGAAAGATTTGTGCACAATGCACATAGCTTTAAACTGTGCTCTAGCAGCCACTGGGAGCCAATGCAGTTCTTTTAGAGCATTCTTGGCTGACTGCCAACGAGGAATGTTGAACAGTAATCGGGCGGCACAGTTTTGCATGACTTGGAGCCTGTTGGTCACTGCTGCCGGGGCACCTAGGTATAAAGCATTTCCATAATCCAGGCGGGAGAGTATCAGGGCCTGAACCATGATTCTCCTCGCCTGGAAAGGAAGCAGAGGGAGGACTTTACGGAGCATTTTCATTAGCCCAACACACGTGGAGGCAGTTTTGGTAGCCTGCACCGAGAAGTCCAGCGCTTTATCGAGCCAAATTCCAAGGCTCTTTATCTGAGGTTTAGGGGGGGGAGGAGCGCCAAGACATGTGGGCCAAATGGAGGCCAGAGTGGTCGGTGGAGAGTTGCCCAATAACATAATCTCCTTCTTCTCCCCGTTAAGTTTAAGACAGGAGGATTGCATCCACTTAGCAACGGCCTCTAGACACGGGCCCAAGGTGTTGGACGACCCCTCAGTGTGGTCCAGAGAGACCACCAGTTGGGTGTCGTCCGCGTAGGTGACAATACGCACACCGAAGGGCTGGACTATCTCAGCTAGAGGTCGCATATAGACGTTAAAAAGTGTGGGGCTCAGGGACGAGCCCTGAGGAACCCCACAGCTAAGTGGTTGCTTAGAGGAAACTACCTCGCCCTCAAAAACCTGGAAAAATCGCTGGAGAAGATGAACTGATTTTTAAAAAAAGGGGGGTCAGTCAGCCTAGTCTTCAGGTGTGTCAGTAGAGAAGGTTTTGAAGATGAAAGTTTGGAATTATGTAATAACCCCTCATAATACCACAGGTGAATATTCATTCAGGGTGTTGTGTAATGGGTTGCCCAGATGTGCTCTTTGTTCTGATTCGGTCAAAAATTTTAAGTGAGACCTCACCAACTCAAGTGTAGGCTTCAGTTTTGAGTCAAGAGTAAACAATCTTGTATCAAAAAAGGAGAATGTAAGTTTATATTACCAGTCAAAGTGACCAGAGTATCTAAGGGTGCAGTTTTTTCGGGAGGGAAAGGGTTGGTGGAGCAAGAGGAACCATGTGAAAATTTCATCTGACCAAGATAAGAAAATTCTAACCATGAAGAAGAATGGTAATTCTGATCTTAAGAGTTATTGGTGGCTGGGTGGAGATTCTGGCTCATAGTGTGCCATCTCCTCCTCTAGGTCTAGTAATGTGCTGCAAATCTCACGTTGTCCAAATGGGACATGTGATCTCTCAAGTGACTGTGAAGCTACAGATGCATCTTCATCTGTTGCTACTTCAGGAGGTGTCTCCTCAAGAAGCAATTTTTCTAATTCCTTTGACGTGAATGATGCCCGGGGTCCTCAGATGAGTTTATGCAGAACTGCTTGCAATGTTTCTATTCCCATGAGATTTAAAGACGTTCTTTCTACTGTGCTGTAGTGGGGGTCATTGACACTTGTTGTCTTATAAACATATAGGTTTTGTTGGGTTTTTTGTCTTTGTGTTTTTCATTTGGAAAATGTTTTTAATTTATTCCATAAGTGGAAAGGTGATGTAGTATTATGTTCCTTGTTCATCGCATGTGTCATATCGGTCTCGCTGCATGTATATCTTTGACTGTGGATTTGACATTCTGTTCTTGCCCTGCTGGTGTTCTGAATGACTGTTAGGTCAGTTGCTCCTGGATACCGGCAAAGCAGGAGGTGTAGATGTGGGCTTCTGCATTTATACTTACAAATGAAGGCATATTGAGTTTCCCAAATGGTCTCACCGTATCATCACTTACTACAGGGACCTCGGTTGAGAGAGGAGATCTGGAGCCTTCACCTATTATCTATAAGCTGGACAGACACCGCTAAATGGGGTGCGGGGGTCGGGTAGCCACCTGGGGGTTGTAGCCCTTCCCGCTACTAGGTTGGGAGCACATATCACCTTAAAAGCAGTCCCAGCAAAAGGTGTCCAGTGTCCCCTGCAAAACGCACCCCAAAGGGTACTCAAAACATAGAGCCCAACAGCACGATTGCACTCAAAGATAATCTTGACAGCCTACAGATGTTTAAAAATTAACTGAGAGAAGAGATAAAACCAGACTTGGAAAAGGGCCTTGCAAAACTGAACTCTAACCTGGGAGAGAAAAACAATTGCCACTATTTGGACAGATATAGATTCTGTGGGCACCAGAGTACTACACTTTGAAGCTAAAGTTCAAGATCTTGAAACATCATTATAGATCAGATATCATGACAAAACTGTCCTTTTGCTATGCACAAGCAGACACAGTTGCCCTTAAATGTGAAGACGCAGAAAATCAGATGAGAAGAGAGAACGTATGAGCAAAGGGTCTGCATAAATTAGCAGACCTGGAATCTTTCATTTGCAGCCTTTTCAGAAAATCCTTGGGGAAGGATCAAGTGAAGCTCAAGCTGGACAGAATTCACAGAATGGGCCTGAAGAAAAAAAAAAAAAAAAAAAAAAATCAGGAGAAGCAAGAAGACCATGAGATGTTTTTGTGAAGTTCCACAGCTACCAAGTCAAGCAAAAGGTTTGGATAGCAGTGAGGGGCAAGGATCTCATTAGCTTCACTGCACAAGCTACTGCAGCTGGATGTCAACAATTAAGTAAGTCTGGTCGGTGAACTCCGCTCCACTTACAGAGTCTGCAGAGTTTTCTGCACTCCTCATTATGCGGAGCTGGCGGAGTTCTGAAAAACTCAGCAGAGCGGAGTTTTTTTCCTCGCTCGTGTTCATCAACGTCAAGTTGGCAAGCACGAGCGAGGAAAATCCACCTCCCAGTGAGATTTTTCCTCGTATGTGATCGTCAACATCAAGTGGGTGAGCGCGAGCGTGGAAAATCTCATTGCCAGTGGTCATGTATGCTTATGACCGCTAGCATTGAGAAACCGTCCATTCGCGTTGAGAAAGCTGCAGCTCGAGTAAAAATCTACTGGAGTGGCAGAAAGGAAGCAGTGCTCGCTTGCGCTGTGCATGGTGCTGTTCACGATGATTGCACAGTGCGTACATGCACCTGCCACTGAAAATCACATGCAAACGGCATTTATCTAATGCACTCCACTGCTCGTGGAGCTCCGCGTAGCGCAGCAGAGTATTTTTTTTGCCCTTTCTGCGAACTCCGCCCAGGTTTACAAATAAGGCCTATCACAGACAAATTAAAGGAGGAAATGGGTCACTATGAACACTGAAAAAACTTGATCAGTCTTATAACAAAGTTGTGGCTGCACAGATACTGCTCATCCCAGTGGAGAGAAGGCAGGCAGAGCCAGCCTCGGAGGGAACGGGGGCAGTGTCTTGACAAAGCTGCACTCAAAGTGATGGGTCACATCCAGACCTGGGAGACTACAAGAAGTGCGGGAATTTACTGAGAAGATTTAAGAGTAAATTTAATAATCTGAATAAGTCCTGGGGGTAAGAGAGGTGGAAAAGAGGTAGGAGCAGGGAATCAATAAGACTCGTCTCATATCTAAGATGTAAGAATGGTGAATCTCAACACTGGGAGAGATGTGCTTACACTGGAACTTATAAACAATAATGGTCTCTAGTCATCATAATTACAATACAAATTACAAATTGGCAATTTAATATTTTCAAAAAAGAAAAGCACAAACAAAATTTCTTAAATAATAATATAACATAGTGATGCAGTGAGTATAGGTGCAAAACACGTCTCAGTGCTCTCTTTTAAAGTCATACGCTCAAATGGAAACCATGATCAACGCGTGTATCAATAAAGCAAGAATAGCAGCACCCATCAGGAACTTTCATCCATACAATCAAAATCGGATCAGTGTATTTTAGGTCTAAGGCGTTTCGATGTCCTGGTGGATAGTGGGATCATCATCTGGACTCAAGAACTATTTAAGCCCGAGACAAAGCTGAAACAATGATTGAGAAAAGAATGTGTCAACAAATGAAACAATACAGGGCATTTATAATGACATGATAACTACACTGGACCTTATGGTAAAAACTGGTAACATTTTTTCAATTGCGTTGTGCAGAGATAGCGGGGGAGGGCAGTCATGTGATATCCTGTCAATAGCAAAGAGAGGCGGAGGTCTGGAGGGTGGCTGCAGAGAGGTAGTCTACTGTCCCTCTCCCATATGATGCATAAATTAGTGAAGACCACTCAGTTCTGGAACCCATAGGGGAAACATACCTGCACATGTACCATATCTACATTTTTGGACTGCTGTAATGAAGCGATTTAATCAAATTTAAGGTTGCAGTTCTTGGAGGTTTAAGGGTTCCACGCAGTGTATTCCTGTTCACACACACACTTACTGAATTGGGGGGGGGGGGGTGGTGGGGGGGGGGCAAGCAATCTTGACAACATTAATTACGCATTCAGGCTCCTACATAAGGAAACTACCATATGCACTTTCCGATACATGGTAGAGGATGAATAAAGTTGTTTCCCGAAATATAAAGAGGATAAACTCTTCCATTAGAAATTAAAATCTGGCGCTTGATTTGCGAGAAGTTTGGCACTGTGGTGCTCCAGGATTCTAACCTATAGAAAGTAGAGGAAACGAGGTTCCATCACAAACAATAACCATTAGCTCACTATGTGTCGGGTATGCTCCGCACCCCTTCGTGCGTGCTGATGGGGCGGGGCAGACCGGACATTAATGTGTCAGGTACGAGCGGAAGAGTGCTTTGCGTTCTAGTTGATGCACACGTGTCTTCCACCCTGCCCGTTACTCACCTTTCTGCTTCCAGGATCACCATGTTGCGGTCTGCGTCTTTGGAGGGCTGAACTTTGGCGACTCCTCTCTCCTCTGATTTCTGGAGCCTTTTCCTTGTTAACTTCTACGGTCATTAGGCATCTTATGCAACCTGGAGGAAACAAAGGACATTTAAAGTATCGGCATATTCAACTAAGGCGGTGACCCGCTCTGCGCAATCAAAGCATTATGGTTTACTTATCTGATGGCTAATCCCACAGCGCTTGGAGATCCCATTTTGTGTGTGCATTCCTGTTGCATCTGTTTTGCACTCCTATAGATATGATATAAAAACAAGGGGATTAGTTTGTTCCCGAAGTTAAGGAACTAATCCATATTTAATAAGCACTACACATTTTTTGTGACTTTTTTATTCTTTGGTTAGAAGAAGAATTCCAGTGGGAAATGTGTTCCTTTTTTTGTCTCTTTTTTAGAATATATGTTTTTGGGACTTTCACTGAATTCCTGAGTAACCACAGGTAAATTACTGCCTCTGCTGTCCGAATATCTAGTATAACTATGATCGAGGACAGTGGTCCCTGTCAGGAGTAGACAGAACAAGAGAAATTAATCTAGAACAGAATCAATTCTATATAGTTACTATCCATTATGTCTTTGGATACAGGAATGTATTCCACAGTATATTGTTTTGTGTTTTTGATACCTGAAAATAAGTTTGATTAAATCCTACTATCCGGCTGGATAGTAACTATATAGAATTGATGCTTTTCTATATTCATTTCTCTTGTTCTATCTACTCCTGACAAGGACCACTGTCCTCGAAAATAGTTGCTACCCAAGGTCCTTGCTTACCTAATTGAGTTCCCTTGTTTTTGTTAAAACGTATATCTAGTATAACAGAATGTATTAGTAAATCACTACTACAGTTTGACACAAATACTCTTACTCTTTTCTTACATGCAGGATTCACATAGAATGGTGCTGAACCTTACCATTCCTTCCTGAGGGAGCCGTGGAACATATGCCTTTTCTCTTCCTTTGTTTTCCTCTCTTACCCCGCCTCACCATTTCTTACTTTGACATTGTTGGGCATTCTTGTTGGGTCTAGGAAGTTGGGACCTTACTTCAGAACTTGCATCTCGCTCCTGTGAAAACCTCAGGTGAGCTAAAACTCATCCTAGGCCTAGTCAAGAGTGGCACCCAAAGTGCACCTTTCATAGTTAAGTGACTAGTGTCCTCTTACTCGGCTGGGAAAGACTAGACATTGTGGCACCACTCATTTCCATTTGAAGGGATAAGCCTTTTTACTCTCACCACCTCTCCTAGTAAAAACCCTCCGCTGTCATCAACGGATGTTAATACCTCAGCACGCAACCGCCACTGATGGATCACTGACTGCGCCAACACTCTGGCTCCCCTGAAGAAAGCCCCAAGCGAGCGACACTCCAAGAAAGCCAGCTGGTTCCCTCCCGCCCTTCATGAGTCCAGATGCACCTACAGACGGCTCGAGAAGAGATGGAGGAGCAGCAAGACCCCGGAAGCCCACTCAGCTTTCAAAACCACTGTCACCGCACTCCATCACCTCATCAGAACAACGAAGAAAGCAGCCCTACAAGAAAGGATCAATGCCAACATAAAACAAATAGAAAAAACAGAAGACATCCCGCCCTCCCAAGAGCTCTGCAACAACCTTGGCACCTACTTCCACTGCAAGATTAAGGAGATATACGACAGCCTTGATACCCAAGACCCTCTCACCGCACACGCAGCCACCGCACCCTATGACACCGGACCCCAATAGACCCGATTCAGCTGGGCTCCCCTCACTGCAGACAACACCCTCAAAATCATGAACAGCATCCACTCCAGAGCACACTCGGACTCCTGCCCACACCACTTCTTCAAAAGAGCCGGCACCACCATCACCCCCAAACTCTGCTGCACCATCACCTGCTCCATCAACTCCGCCATCTTCCCAGAAGATTGGAAACAAGCCGAGATAAACCCCTTGCTGAAGAAATCCTCTGCAGACCCAACAGACCTCAAGAACTTCAGACCCATCGCTCTTCTACCTTTCCCAGCCAAGGTCATTGAGAAGGCCATCAATGCCAAACTTTCCGAGTTCATCGAAGCAAACCACATCCTTTACATCTCCCAATCTGGTTTTCGAAGCAACCACAGCACCGAGGTAGCCCTCCTCGCTGCCACAGATGATGTCTGCTTCTTCCTCGATCGAGGCAAAACTGAAGCCCTCATCCTCCTGGAGCTCTCGCGCGCCTTCAATACCGTCTCTCACCGCACCCAATGCACATGACGCCAGTATCCGTGACAAAGCCCTGGAATGGATCCGCTCCTTCCTCACCGGCCGAGCACACAGAGTCAGAATACCATCGTTCCACTTGGAACCCTCAAAGATCAGCTGCGAGTGCCTCAGGGTTCCTCCCAGAGCCCCGCTCTCTTCAACATCTACATGGCCCTGCTCATAGCCATTGTCAGGAACCATGGACTCAACATAGTTTCCTATGCCAACAACACCCAGCTGATTCACTCCCTCACCAACGAACCCACAGTTACCAAGAACAACTTTCACGACGGGATGAAGGCTGTCGCCACCTGGATGAGGAACAGCTGCCTCAAGCTCAACTCAGAAAAGACCGAAGTCCTCCTAATGGGCTCCACCAGCTCTACCCGGGCTGACTTCTGGTGGTTCACAGCACTGGGAACCCCCCACACCCACTAACCTCACACAAAACCTCTGCATCATCCTGAACTTCTAGCTCACCATGAACTGCCAGATCAACGCTGTCTCCACCTCAGGCAATCACCATCACTGCCTCAATTCAGAACGGACCTCAAGACTTGGCTCTTTGGACCAGCAACTTCCCCCCCCCACACACCTCCCCACCACAGCGTCTTGAGACCCTTACAGGTGATTAGTCGCGCTTTACAAGCCACCTCATTAATTGATTTATTTATTTCCCTATTGATGTCAGGGGAGCAGTGGCTACTCTTGCTACTGACCCCTCCTGTTAAATGGTCTGTAACCTTCACTTAACTGGGTCCTGTTCCCCATCAGTGGGGGACATGAATGAAGAATGCGTGTACTCTTTGCATTTGTGAAGTAAGGTTAGTGTTGAGCCTATTTGTGTGCGGTTCATTGAGTGGGCACAAGAATTTAACTTGGGACCCCTTGGCAGCAACTCAAAACGAGTGTCCCCTGATACTTTACTTTACTTGAGAACAGACCCTGGAACATTCCTGATATTTCCCCCAGAAATGTCACTATAGCTGGGCTCCAATATCTGGTGGGTGGGTGGCTTCTCCTTTGTCATTTCGGAGCAAGCCCATGACCTTGCTGTCTCTTAATCCAGAAGTGTCAGGTTTCAGAAACAGGCGATGTGGGAGACCACATCCTTTGCTTTTGAAGTTTAGCATCCTGCACCCTATCGGGACTCTCTCATCTCCACTCCCTGTTCCTGCTGCATCTGTGGCTGGTCCACTATGAAAGGAAAATAAAAAAAATAAGGAACTGTCCCAAACAAGCCAAGAAAAGGCCCCTGAAAATAACATCCTGTATCTGCAGTATTGGAGGAACACTCCCAAAATTTGAATATGCCACAAACAATTGGTCGTCCTGAGAATTATCACTTGGCAGATACTTTGCCTGATGTGCCAAGGAATTCTCTTGACCGGAGATGCGCGTTTCCCACCAGTGTGTCTGAGAAGACTACTGAGCCACATTGCCAGCTCTTCTCCATGGTGGGAACTGAATTTGGGTCCTTAGACATGCTGTAAGTGCTTCCTGGATTTCTCTAAAGAGAAGAAGTTAGTTTGCAGTTCAAGAGGTGTGGATGTGCAGTTGTCTAGTAGAGGAGACCACAGCCCGGCGGCCTGGTGATGAAGGAGCTCCACAGGATGAAAAAAGGAACCATTGCGCCTCAACTCAGTGTGTGGCCGAAGAGGAGGATACGCTCTGTAAGGATCTCTGTTGTGATCCCCAGGGCCGGACTGGGAACAGAAACCGGCCCTGGCATACTGCTCAGCTGCCCCCCCCTAGGGTGAGGGGGAGTGCAGCTGAGCAGTTTGCGGGGGCCGGTTTCGACCGATTTTGTTACAGGGGGCCGATATTGCCGACCCCTGGTAACAAAAACGGCCCCCAGGGGCCCACAACCATCCCCCACCCTAGCAGCCTACCGGGGAAATGCCCGGGGCCCGCTATGGCCAGTCCGGCCCTGGTGATCCCCCTCCCCATTTCCTTGACCTGTTGTGTGCACCTATTGCCTGAAACTACTTGGTTCTCTCTCCTGACCTGGAGATCTATTGGTGGGGTTGTTAGATGGGAATTTACTGAACACAACCAAACAGCCTGTGAATACCTGCAGCTAATGTAGAGCTATTCTCTACTGAAGCCCTAACTTCTTAAAGTCTTTGGTGCCCCTGCCCATAAGGATCCTCCCAATGCTGTGGCCCCGGAAATCTAGTGCACAGGTAATGAAGGACAACTTTAGTGCCCCATCAGGACATTCTGCCAATGAGTCTTACACCTTCTGAGAGTCCGTACCTGTGTGGTTGGGGTGCACTATTCTGTCCTTCTAAGTGGCGGGTTTGTGAGCATCCCTGAGGAAGCAGCAAGAAGAACATATTTCAAAAAAGACATGGATAAACTGAGAAATGGTTCTGCACTAGTCTCACCCACAAATGTCAGTTTATACGGCTGAAAAATGTTACATATATAAAAAATGGATTGTGGGGAATGAAGGAGCAGCATTCAAAGTGTGTAGTATTCAAACGCGTACAAATTGATTAATCTGATATAATTATGTTTACTTATCTCAGCAAATGAACATCATATTCATATAAGAGTTACAACATATCAAATATTATGCCTCAATTTTCAAGCTGCATCCATTTTCACAAAAACTTCATTTAAATGAATCATACATCAATTATTTGAAAATCAACATATTGTGTCAATAATCAAGTTGTTGAATACAGACAGCATCAAAAAGTATCCAAAAGGCAAAATAATCCAACACATGTTTTACAGGATATCCGCTGCTTCAGGGCTACAGACAAGGTGAAAGAGAAAAGAAAAAAACAAGAAACAGTAGTTCCAATAAGTTACAAGCATAAAGTTTTAAAATCTCAAGTCACAAGTTTCAAAATTATATTTATAACTGGCCTGAGAAGCAGCTTAACCTCGAAAAACTGCACAAAAGACTCATGGGATAGGAAGGCTCCAATCTCTTTCAACCCCTGTCCCCAGCAGATTACCAGTAAGAAAGAATTTGAGCCATTAATAACGAAAGGGGTGACTCCAGTGGTCCCAAAAGGCTTTCCCTTGAGAAATGTACCACCAGGGGGATGATCTCAGGCAAGAACAGGTGCATACACCACAAGTCTTCTTAAAGAAAAACTCCTCAAAAAGGTACTTGGGCAAGGAATCAAGGGAAGGCATATATAGACCCTTGTTGACTCTAATGGCTGTCTATCGCCTATAGATAGTAGAGACAACCAACCCAATTGAAAAAAACATCGCAGGAATTCCAGCACAAAATATTTGTTACATTCAGAAGCACATACATTCTTCCAAAGATACCAAGAATTAAAGTTTGACAGTGTTTTTCTAGACCTTTAGTGTGCTCTGCCTTCTTGAGTTCTGAAAGAAAGCCACAATATCTGCAGAGTATTCCAGTGCCAGTAGCCTAATCCTTTTAATTTCCAAGCTCCCAGGGCTAGCCGTCATTTGGCTCTCACTGACAGAAGGGGAAACCTTATAGAAGAAAAGATCAGAAAGGCAAGAGGAGGAAACACCGCCAACTGGAGAAAAAGAGAGTAACATGACTGGTGAGACCACCCCTAAGCTACCAGAATTACCTCCACTTGATCTGACATAACCTTTCAAAGCACCCTGCTGAGCATAACAAATGGCGGGAAGGTGGGATTATGGTCATGGCGTCTACTTCCCATACTTCTGGAGATGGAAGAAGGGAGCAACAATTCAGTACAAAGGCATTATAAGGAGATACACAGATCTAGCTAGGGAACCCTGGACCTGGCCTAAGTTGGGACATGCTCGACTCAGACTGTCTGAATTCCCATTCATCCACTGAAGATAGACAGCTGACAGAGAGAGGAGATTTCTCGCTGAACACATTTCCAGTTCCTCCATTGTAAATCGCCAAACATGGGAATCTGGAGCCTCCCAGGTGGTTGACATATGCCCAGGTCACTTGATTGTCTGTGAGTACCTGGACTGCTTGGTTTTGATAGATTTGCTCCACACTATCGGGTGTTTCAAAAAGGAAGCTAACCCCTTACAATTGGAGGAAGCACGAGCTTCCTGATTCGACGGTACTCCCTGAATAGAGAGATTCCCTAGCCAACCCCGGCCACTGGCATCTGTAGTCAAAATAAGGGATGGATGGGGATATAGGGACATCCCTCTGGACAAGTTGCCTGGATTGAACCACCACTGTAAATGTTGGATTATAGCTTGATCCACCGGGCCCTGAACCACATAGTTTCAAGGGCAGATCACAGTGTGCCAGAAGACAGTTCCCTAACAAATACAAATGAAGGCGTGTCCAAGGGACCAGATTAAGAGCTGCCTCCATGTCCCCCTGAACAGTCAACCATGATCTTGTCATCGCGGATTGCTGCTACAGAAGGGAATGCAGGTGGGCCATCAATTTTGGGTGACTCAGAGGAAGAAGAAATACTGCCCCAAGATCTGTAGGGACCGGGCTCCTATGAATTGAAGGGCCTGGGCCATCTGGGGTTGGATTTCTCTTTATTCAACAGACATGATCCCTTGGTGTTCGGCATACTTGATTGGCTACTTCCATGCCCTTGAAAAAAGAAGATGCATAAGTTAGCCAATCATCCAAGTATGGAAAAAGTGAGATACCCAGAGCATTACCCAGAGTAAATTACCCACCAGAGGTGCCAAGGTCTTTCTAAATATCCTTGGTACTGAAGACAGTCTGAACGGCAGAACACAGGTTTAGTAATGATCCTCTGCAATGGAAGACTTTAGGAACCTTTGGGACTCTACCTGCATAGGGAAGGGGTGCATTAAATCCAGAGAGGCCAGAAGCACAACCAGAAGAATCCATGAATCATCGTTAAGGGACAAACATATTGACTTTCTTCGGGTATAGAGCAGGGCAAAAGGTCCCTGAATGTTTTTGGGCCACAAATATGAGAATAGCAGTCCCAACCTCACCCTTCTCTTGGGACAGGCCCAATTGCACCTTTTCTTTTTTTTTTTTTTAAAAACCTTTATTACAATTTCGAAAAGATACAAGTATGGGCCTACAACCAACAGGCTGGCCGCTAAACGCAGTGTAAACCTAGGCACGACTTAACATGCACATCAATGAAGCAGCAAAAGAGTTACTAAAGTGCTAATTATCGCAGTCAGCCACAGCCGCAGTCCCTAAACAAACAGAAAAGGTTTCATATTTTTGAAAAACAGAAAACATCAAACTCACAAGGCAGAGGAGGTTAATGGCAGAAACATGTGCTCCTCGTATCGAGGGAGTAAACCAACCCGGGTAGACAGAGGGGTGGGAGGGGGGCAAGGCAGAAGCGACAAAGTCGCATGTCGCAGGAGCATACAGGAATGCGGGGGCTAGGGAGACAGAGCGGCGTCCATCTCACGCGTCTGGGGCGGGGCGCAAATACCTCCACGATAGGAGTTCCAGGGACCCCACACCTTAATCCACTTCCCAGGCTTGCCTCTCGCCACATACACCGTTTTCTCTCTAAACATACACCAGTCCATGTGTTCCTTCCACTCGGAGACCGTTGGCGGCCTCTGGGAGCCCCACAATTGTGCGATGTCACGCTTCGCTATCATATAGCCTAGAGTCACCCATTGCGTCTGCGTCACATTGTAATCAGTCGGCTCCCAGACATTCAGCAAGCATCTACGTGCCTCCGGCAACAAGGCAACATGCGTGACTTCTTCTAACACCGCATGCACTCTGCACCAAAACCGAGTCACCTCTGGACACTCCCACAAGATATGGAGAAAAGTCCCCAGTAGCCCACAGCCTCGCTTACACAAACCATCCACCGAATATCCCATACACAGCAGGCCAGGCCCCGTGACGTACACTCTATGCAGTATCTTAAGCTGGACGAACCGCAATCGGGCCGGGATAGCCACCTCTTTCGGGGAGGCCACCGCTGACACCCAATCCTCGTCGTCCAGTTCTATACCATCTGCAATCCATGTCTCCCGCAATGAGGCCAGCAAACCCATTCGATCATTGATAAGCTTTTTATAAATCAACGAAATGGTGCTATCCGGTACATAGCCGTCCAATACTCTGTCTTCCAACGGGGAATGCTCCGGAATAGCCGCCACGTCTGAAAACACGGAACACAAGGCATGATGAACTTGAACATACCGATAGTATTCCCTATCATTCAACTGGTATTCCGTTTTCAGCATGTCGAACGTCTTAAATTTCCCTTTCGTCCAGAGATCCCCTACCGTGCTGATACCAATCGTATCCCACTTCTCGAAGCCTTTCGTAGTATACAGACAACCCAAACGCTGGGACGCGTACAATGGCGTAGCCCGAGTCAAGCGATCCCTCCACCCCATCGCCGCATTTGCTGCATGCCACACCTGCACCGCGACTCGCGTCGGGCCCGTCAACCGCGCATCAAGGGACCCCGAGTATAGTGCTCGATTATAGTCTCCGCCTGGCAGTAGCAATTTGTCCATCTCAAAAGCCGGGTTCAAAGCAGGGCCATACATCCCGTGATTGATGGCAGCCAACTGGGAGGCCCAGTAATATCGCTTAATGTCAGGGAGGGCGATCCCCCCGTCATACCACGGTAGGGTCAGTTTAGCAAGAGCAATCCGCGGCCGCCCATCCCAAAACAATCGACGCTTGAGACACTCCACCTCCCGAAAATAACGGGCCGGCACTACGTCCATAGTATTCTGCAGGGCGTACAAAAAGCGTGGTAGCGACATCTTTTTTAACAATGCTGCCCGGCCGAGCGGCGAGAGCGGCAGCCGCCGCCAACCCGCTACATCCGCCCTTAGGCGCTGAAGGGGGGGGGGAGAAGATTCCGTTCATACCGGGCCACCGGATCCAGGGTTATAAAGATACCCAAATACGTGAACCCCGACTCCGCAATCTGGATAGGGCACCCCCGCGGAAGGGGGGGGGCCTCCCCGGAGAGAACGTATACACAAGACTTAGCCCAGTTAATTACCAATCCGGAGTTGCAACCAAAGGAGCTCAACACATCCACCAATACAATGAGCGATTTACGCGGAGATGCAAGATACAAGAGGATATCGTCCGCATATAGGGAAACACGATCCTCGTATTCCGGCGTCCATCTAAGGCCACGTATCGAGGGGTGCCACCGCAACCATTCCGCAAGGGGCTCCAAGCAAAGCGCAAAGAGAAGAGGCGACAGTGGACATCCCTGTCGGGTGCCCCTACCCAAAACAAAGGGAGCCGACACCCGTCCGTTGACCACTACCTGTGCCAGTGGGTTGTCATAAAGCAATTTCACCCAACCGATAAACCCCGGGCCAAACCCAAACTTCGCCAACGCCGCCCAGATGTATGGCCATTCCAAGGTGTCGAACGCCATGGTAGCGTCCAGGGACGCCAAGATGGCCGGCTCACGAATGAATGGGGCGCGAGCAAGGACGCCATGCAGTCGCCGCAGGTTCAAAGCGGTATTGCGATGGGGTATAAAACCGGATTGATCCTGATGAATCAGGTCGCCCACAACCCGGATCAGTCGATTGGCCAGTACCTTGGCGAGGATTTTGGGCTCCGCGTTTAACAGAGAGATAGGCCTGTAAGAAGTACACCGATCCCGCGGCTTCCCTTCCTTATGGATAACAACAATAGTAGCAAGACGTTGGTCAGAAGGGAGGGAGCCCGCCGCCTGAGCCTCAAGGAACATGTCCCGGAGATACGGGGCAATCGCATCTGGGCGCAGCTTATACAATTCGATGGGAAGTCCATTAGGACCCATGGCCTTACCCGAGGCAATGGAGCGAATGGCCAAAGCAATCTCATCTGGCGATAGGGCCGCATCCATCAATACTTTATCCTCATCAGATAGGGAAGGCAGAGTAATATCTCGAAGCAGCAGTCGAGAGTCCTCCTCCGATCGCTCTGAGACCGGAGAGTAGACCCCGTGAAAATACTCCGCAAAGCAATCAACAATGTCACCGGGGTCCGTCACACGCACACCATCCACCCTCTCAATCTCCGCTACCACTCGACTCGCTCTCTCCTTCTTATCCAACCAGGCAATCAACTTCCCTGCCTTATCACCCATATCGTACAATCGCCCCTGTTGCTCCCTGCCCATACTCCTAGCAGATTCAGTAACCAGCGCCTTATAGTCGGCCTGCTTAAGCTCCAGCACATGCAATCTGTCATCCGTAACACCTTGCTCCAAATCACTCTCCAACTCGGTGATCTCATTTTCTAGCCGAACAACCTCCTGCGCCTCGCATTTTTTGGTGTGGGAAATGAGAGATAGGGCCTGGCCCCGGAGCACCGTCTTAAAGGCATCCCAAAGGGAGACGGCGGAAGACACCGACCCCACGTTATCATTAAAATAGTGTTCTAAAGACTTAACCAGGTCTGCACGGATCGTGGGGTTTCGTAGGTACCAGGGGTTGATCGGCGCCACCCTCCCCTCCGCCCCCAAGGCGATATCTAGGTGTAGCAAAAGAGGGGAGTGATCAGATATACCGCGTGCCAAGTGTCGCACTTACCCGATCATCCCAGCTTGGGCCGCAGGCACTAGCATATAGTCAAGCCTCGATAGACTACCGTGGGCCCCAGAGTGGAAAATATATTGCGCCTGTCCAGGGTGTTTCAACCGCCAGCAGTCTATCAGTCCCAGGGTATCCAGAAAGCCCCCCAGCCAGTTCTGGGCCCGAGGGAGGTCCCTAGGGGGGTGTCGATCTTCAACTCCGGAAACCACTGCGTTAAAATCCCCCCCAAGACCAAAACCCCCCCGGAAGCCCAAGTAGCAGGCGCCCCAAATCAGCAAAGGTGGCCGTCTGCAGGCCCGGCGGCACGTAGTCCGCGACCAGCGAAATCAATCTACCCTCCCACCTCCCCACCAGCGCAGTGTAGCACCCTCTGTCGTCGTGGAGCACCTCATCCACCACCAGCGGGAGAGAGGTCCTGACTAAGATGCCCACTCCCCTCGAGCCAGAGGTGAAACCAGAATGGGCCAGGAGGCGATATCCTCGTCTGTTCATGGCATGAAAAGAGTTCCCTATGAGGTGCGTTTCCTGAAGAACACAATGTCAGGCGAAATACGTTTCAAGAACTGCAGGACTACCCCCCGCTTTATCCTGTCCCCCAGCCCATTCACATTCCAGGAAAGAAGTCTCAGTCCCCTACCCCCCATCCCTCCCAGCACAAAATATCCCCCCCCGCCCGGGAGCACAATCATAATAGCACAGCAAAAAATATTACCCCGCCTTGTGAAACAAACAAACAAACCCCAACCCCCCCCCCATCAACCCCAACAAAACTCCCCCCTCCCTGCACCCCTGCGTGAGCCCGAACAGCCCCCCAACATGCAGTGTGCCTGTCGCCCCAATATGAAGAAAGGACAAGAAAAAACCCCAGAAGGAGGAAAGGGCCCCAGCAAGCCCCCCGCAACCTCCAAATACCACGGGGCAAAGCGTTACAAACTGGAGTCCAGTGCAGCCACAGGTGCAAAACGTTACCAATACAGTCCATCACCAGGATCACAGTTCCATTCCTACTCCGTCAAACCCTCTCCGCTCTCCGCCATCCGACCCTCCCGATCCCGACTCTTGGGCAGGGCATCCAGCCACTCTCCCACCGCCTCCGGCCGGTCGAAGAAGTGGGAGCGACCATCCAACTCGACCCGCAGCCTAGCCGGGAACAGCATCGCATACTTGAACTCCATGTCTCTCAAGCGCCGTTTGATGGCCGAGAATCCCATCCGTTGCTTTTGAACCGCTTGTGTAAAGTCTGGGTAAAAGCTAACATTAGAGTTCTCAAATCGTAATGGCCCAGCCACCCTCGACGCCTGCAGGATAGCGTCTCTATCCCGAAAATTAAAAAGTCGGGCAATGATAGGCCGCGGGGGGGCACCCACCTTGGGCGCACCCCCCGGGATCCTGTGGGCCCGTTCCACAGCGAAGAACTTGCTCAGCCCTTTGGGTGCTAGATGAGTCACCACTAGATCCTCCACAAAAAGATCCACAGCAGACTCCTCCGACCGTTCGGGCACGCCGATAATGCGGACGTTGTTCCGTCTGGCCCTGCCTTCGGAGTCCTCAAGGCGACGCTCGGTCAGGTCACTGGCGAGCCGCAACCTCCGCACCGTCGTCTGCAAGGCGGCCACATCTACCGTTAGGCTCGACGCTGCTTGGGTCAATGAGTCGACCCGGTCATTGGTTTTCGACAGGTCCGCTCTGACCAGGGTGACATCAATCAGCACCGAGTCCAATTTATTAGCCAGAGTATCCAATTGCTGGTTCACAGTCACCTTCATCTCCTCAATGGCCCCCATGACATCCAACAGGGTCAATTCGGATGACACGCCCGAGGCCTCCTTGGGCGGCTCAGGCGATTTACGCGATCCACTAGGGGATCCCTTTGGCTGTGCATAGCGGTCCATATTGTTGGCCTGGGAATAAGCTCCCCTCCGGGTAGATTTGGGTTTCAGTTTGTCGCCGTCCACTCTCGTCGTCATCGTCAGCGATCAGCAAGGTCAGCACCCTCCAGCACCCGGAGGAAGGCCAGGAGATCCGGGCCGCCAACTGAAAGAGGCCTGTTTACAGTTCAAGACTAGGCCTTGCACTCCGTACTCCGCGCAGCTCTCCCAATGTCCCACGCATCAGTCTCGGTAGCTCAACTCGAAACCGAAAGTGAAAGCACGGGGTCCGGTGCAGGCCCAGCCTGGCATGCCGCTGTTGTTCAATTCGCAGCCGGGCACCTCACCAACCCGAGTTCGGCACCAAGGCCGGAGAAGGCCGCAAACTTCAGATCGCCAAAAAACACGTTCCCGGAGTCCAATTTCGATTTGGAAAACGAGTGGCACCTTAGCGCAAGATCATAAACAAAAGCCCATCGAAAAAATCAGGATTATGACAGGATAGACGTGGGAGGTTGCGGATGCCCCCGGGAGCCACAAGCCTACGCGGCCATCTTGGTTGCGCGCTAGGCTCCTCCCTGCACCTTTTCAAATGAGATCCAACACCCCCTGAGACAAAGCCTGGCAATGACGGGGACACTCTGGATAAGGCTACAGACAGAAAAATTCCTCTGGAGTATAGAGGAAGCCTGTACTTTACCCCTGTGTAAAAATCTGAAGAGACACAAAATCCTTGACTGTTGTCTTCCAGAGCTTCGAGAAGTGAAGAAGTCTCTCTCCAACATTCTTGTGATAGTCATGATTCTGGGAGGAAGGGATGGCGGGGTTGGCCCCAGGCTGGGTCTGGGATTTATCCGAAGAGAAGCTGTCCTGGCCATGACCCCCGACACAAAATGTCTCATTGGAGCCTCTAGAAACCCCAAAACCTTGACGGAAGCCAAACCTCCTCCCTCTGCATGGAGGAAGGATATAAGCGAGACGTTTCCTGTCCTCAACTGACTAGGTGCTCCAGTTGCGGTTCAAACAGCCTGCAGCTGTTGAAAGGAAGGTGCGTCAGCAAGAATTTCTGTGAGTTGTTAACTCCCCAATTTCTTAGCCAGAGATGTCTCCTTACAGAAATTGATGACCCAGAAGCAGCCACCATAGGACAGTCTGTCAAAGGAAATATTCGAAGGAAACTTGGCTTCCTGTGCCACCATGGAAAGTTTGAATGCATAATCTTCCCCTTTATTTTTTTGTGCAGAGTTTTATATAGCGCGAACTTGACTCGAAACGGGTATCAGAGCGCTTTACATAGCACCAGTTATGTTACATGAGGACACACATTCATTTTTGTTAGGCATGGGGAGATTAAGTGCTTTGCCCAGAATCACAGGATGTTCAGCGTCATTGCTGAGACTCGAACCTAGCTCCCCAGATTCGAGGCCGACCGCCCTAGCCGTTAGGCCAACTCCTTTCCCCTTGCTGAAAGTCTTCCACTAGGGTCTAAATATTAAGCAGCAGAGATTATACAGTGTAAGGGGCGTAAGCCCCAGTCCTAGGAGAAAAGTTGTAAGCTGTACATGCCCTCTGGATTGCCCTGTCTACCTTCTTATCTAATGCATCGGATGGCGATGCATCCTCAGATGACAAGGCAGCTACCAGGGATCCACCTTGACCAAAGAAGGAAATTCTTCCTGAAAGCATTCCAGGATGTATTTTCTCACCCTGAATCTGGTGAATGAAGAATTCTCCACATCTTTCCACTCTCTGGACAAAAGGTTTTTCATAACTTTAAGAATCGGAAGAGAATCTGGGTATTTGCATCTGTATTGCACAAAAAACCTCCTCATCATTGTTGCCCTTGAAGATTCAGGCACAGACAGATTGGTCCTGACATGCTTAAATTATCTCTGTGAGGTCTGAACCTTGGACATATCTTCCCTGCTGGTCCACTTGCTCCTCAGAACCAAACCTGAAGGTAGGTTTTCCTCTTTGGAGAAGGAGGACTGTTTCTTGCTTTAAAAGCTGCCTCTACCACTTTTTGTTAGTCATGTGCTCTAAAATGTCCAACTCTTGGCTAGAGGAGCCTGATGAGGGAATTCGTAGACAGAGGACTCCTCCATAGTATTTCAAGGAATAGCAGCAACAAAGTAATTGTGGGGCAATGCTGAGCTCTGAAGGCTCAACTTCCCACTTTATATGGCTACAAAGGAACCAGACCAATCAGCAACCTTTTGCTTGCCACCCCCATAATAGAGTCAGGCGGAGCACAATTGAGACACCAGAACGCGAACCCTTCAGTTACAGATAGAGAGTTTTAAGACAATCATTAGGCAACAATAGCCAGTGCTTCAACATGTAGGGAAAGTGTAGCCCCAAGCACACCTTCAATCACCCAATGAGAGGGACGCATAGTTTAAAAACCAGCCAGTGAGAAAAACAGACTTTTGGGCTGGAGCAGAGGAAAGCTGCTTGAGCAGCCCTATCTGCACTATGCACGAAATTATGAATTACAAATGAAAACAATATTAAATAATAAAAAACATACTAAATGTTAATGTTAATAAAAATTTATAGAGCGCACGTACGCTGGGTGGCTTCATGGCGCTAAGGCTCGGAAAACTAGAACAGAGCACAACAGAACAAGCATTTACAATGCAATAGGTCTCGCAACTGCGAGTTTTGGAGCTATTGGCATTGTAAACGGCAATGCCTTTTGCCATTGTTATTTACTATACCAAAAGCAACACCTATTGCTTTGTATAGCGCTGTGCTCATTAAAGTAAAAAAAAAAAAAAAAAAAAGAAAAACAAGTATCCTTTGATGTTTTGGGAATGAACACAGGCACTGGGAACATGATTAGCCGGAACCCAGTGCACATTCAGTCCCCAGCAAGCGCGCCATGGGGTTTTATTGCCAGCAGGCCCCGGACCCCTTGGTGTTGGAACACAGCTAATCTTGGGGTGCAGCAGGCCCCCTCGACCATGGTCTACAGGCCCCTGCACCAGCCCCGCCCCTGATGTGACATATCGAGCACAACGCCCCCCCGCCTGTGCTTTCATTCTAAAATGCCTTTATTTATCGGCTCCGGTTTCCAGGGGGGACCTCCTTGTAAAAGCCAAAAGTGAGCCTCCAGCCGGCACTTTACGCACATATGACAAAAAGCAATCTCCACACATGTCCAACGCGTTCCCGGCTCGGCACATGCACGGGCAGGTTTAGCGCCTCTGAGATTGCGGTGGTTCAATGAAGGCAGCGTTCTGCGCCCAGAAGCCTCGCCGGCCGCCGGAGGCGCTTACATCCAGGCGCTACTGACTCGTAGAGAGCGCCTCGGACCCGGGAGGCCGGGTGCGCAGACCTGAGGTGACATTTCACGGAGGGACCCTGGCTCCTGTAACAAATGGGCATCATTTGAGCGCACCCGGGCCCCTCCCGCCACTTATTTCATTACAGGCATTAACTGCACGCTGGGGTCAGGCAGGCCCGCTTCCTGGCACATTACACCTCGCCCCTTGCTCATTAGCAGCTCGCTGAACGGATTAACACCTCGACGGATGAAGCGGACGGGTTCATGGCGCCCATAGGCGGCGGCAGCAGGAGCTATGCGTCAAGCGAGCCTCGTCTTTACCACGGGCAGGGGCGCTCTATACCCTGCAGGGGAGGGAGGCAGGGCCCGAGCAGAGTCTGGGTCACGTGGGCGTGGTGCAGGGGTCACTGGGCAGGGGGGTGCCACCCGGGAAGGAGAGGGCCTGCGGAACTGAGCCGCTGCTGCCGGGCCTGCGGAACTGAGCCGCTGCTGCCGGGTGGGGGGCGGGGAGTCCGGGGGTCGGAGCCACGCCATGGAGGTCCGTATGGCCGAGCTCTTCTGCTCGGGCCTGGAGAGCAGCGCCGCCGGAGAACCAACAACAACCGGCAGAGCACCGCGACCAGTCTGCCCCCAGAGGTGAGGCGGCGAGGAATGGGGGTGGGGGGCAGAAGCTGCGCTCTTGCCTGAGCTCCGTCCGCGGGAGGGCTGGTTTGTGGGGGCAGGTATCCAGACGTTCTTGTTCTTGAAGCGGAAATCACGGGCCTGTGGAGGGGACCATGGGGTTAATGGCAATCGAAAGCGAAACTGCATGCTGGCTTGCGAGGGAAGGGGGACAGGAGATGTGCACGCCGCGTGGCTGTAAGCGCGTACACCAACTCAAATCCGCCACAAGCCTGCGCGTGCACATCTCCTGTCCCACTTCCGAGGCAAGTCAGCAACAATAGATCTCGCCGAAAGCAGCGCTTCGCGCTGCGTTCGCAGGCGAGACCTAAAAAAGACAGGACGTGGAATGGCTCACAATACCTTTGTAGGCTAACAGAGGAAGTGATTGTGTCTGCCATTTTGGTAGGGGTGAATCATTTTTTTTCCTAATATGGGGAAGTTTGTGGAAGAGGGATTAATATTCCTGTGGTGAGAGACGGAGATGAAGAAGACTGAGGAAAAGAATGCGTAGTGTTGTGACTGGGTGTCACCGTGGCCTATCTGTCTTAAGGAATGCTATTAGAGTCTACAAACGAGTGTATAGAAAATGTATACAGCTCCTCCATATATATCCTGGCATGCGCCTGAACCACACAAATTCAAACACTAATACCCTCGTAGGGGACCTTAAAACGCTTGGACTCGCCCAAGGAATGGAGGACCCCATCAACCAACTCTGTTGGATATCTCATCTACCCTATGTTCACCAACTTCACTGACATCACGGCGGACAAGCCCACCCACCTAACTTGGGCTGACCATATTTAAATAACTCATTAGCTCCTAAGGGACCAAGTGTATTTAGGGTCTGTAAATGCAATGCTGCCAGTGGACTGCAGCACTCATTATGCCATCCAATACAGTTGATCTGTAAAGCATGTCTCTGGGTCTACCACTTAAGTCTGGCTGTGCAGTTTAAAGAATTCAACTTGTAAAAATATCCCCTTTTGAGAGGCCTACCCCTCCCTTTTAGATATTAATAAGTCACTCCTGAGTGGGCTTCATTGTCCATAAGACGGGGAGTATGGTGTTTGAAAGCAGGACTTGTAAAAGTTTCATGTTAACATCTCCTTGGTATGATAAAGCCCTAAAAGCTAGTTTTGCTGTACCAGGGTTGGCTGTTCCAAAGCAAAGCATTTGGATGCAATATTAGGTTTACTATATGTTATCTCTGCCTAGAAAACAACTACAAATTACATTTTTTTGACGTTTAAATTATTTATTGCAAACCCAATTCACTGGCAAAGTCTGATTTGGAACAAATAGTTTGGAAAGATGACTTAACAAGTCAAGTTTGCCCTACCTGAAACCCCTGGAAGCTAAATCTGCATTTTGCACTCTCCCTTCTGCCGGTCAGTAATGATCATTTCGATGGGCATAAAGGAATTGTGAATTTGCTCCCAGGACAGAGACAAATGTCCTGTGTGTGGGGAGTGTCCTTGGGCTCTGACAGAATGGCCTGTAGGCTGGGCCCAAGGACTTGATTAACTTCAAAGAGGTCTATCCTGTCACAAGCAGATCTAGCCAACACCTAAGACTGCACTCTTCTTTTGTTCCGCCAGCCAGACTGGCCCCCATCACAGAGGGCCTCTTGTTGACAGCACAATGTCAGATCCTGCTGGAGTGTCAAGACCTGCTTTACAGGTCTGCTGGGGTTCTTCATATAATATTTGGGGCGCACTTCATAGCAGGGAAACAAGGTGGCAAAACAATTTTTGTATATCCACTGTCTGATTGTTCTACCAGACTTCTGTCTCGGAGTTTGTTGGTTGCACTCGGACTGCATGAAACTGGATTTTAGTTTAAGATATGAGAGGACACTAGGATCACCATAGTATACTAGTCATACACACAGCCAGCCCTGAGAACCAAGGTTTAGTGTGACTTCAGCCAAGTTGAAAATGCCCAAAGTGGGAAGGGTTACCACTCGGAACGTTTTCACCAGTGATTAGGGGTCCCCGGGTCTCACTACCACTCATGTTTGTGCCAGACATAAATGTGGCACATCCAGGCACCCGATTCATGATACTTCTGGACCTGTGGAAGATCAGAAGAGGACTGGCCTGTTGTCTGAGACCTGAGAAGAGCCTATGAGACGAGACCTGCTCTCCCTTAGGACAAAGAAGTGGACTTCAAGAGTCATAAGACTGACCTCCTGTTAAAGCAACAAGCTACAAGATGCCTTTTCCTACAATTGCCCAGCTAACCAGTGGGAACTGGCCCCTCCTCTTTTTCTCTGTCTGCCACCCTTTGAGTCTCTAAGGGGCATATTATCAAGTGCTGGCGATAACATTATTGCCTCTTTAGCGTCTGTTTTCGGGTGAAAAGCGGCAATAATATCGCTTTTTTAACAAAGACACGCTAGCGTGTGTTTCCTTGCCTTATCGCCCTTATGCAAAGGAGGCGTGCCTGACAAAACTCCATGGGAAAATATTGCTAACCCAGCTTCGTGATATTATCAACGAGGGGTAGAGATATTTGAAATCGCTTTAATGTTTGTTAAATTCCTGACTAAGGCATACCTAACATGGGAGGTGGATTGTGGGGCTAAGGCCACAGGGCCTTATCAAGTCATCACCATTTTCCATGGAACATTGCTGGAAAACCAGTGATGTTCTATTGAAAACCCTGCTATCGCTGGAATATTTATCGCCATAGCGCTATGCGTTGATAATACAGCGCTAGCTTGGTGATATATTCCAGCGATAGACTGTGATAATTCAAAGCGCGCTAAGCGATAATTATCGCTGGGGCTTGTTAATATGCCCCTAATTCCTTCCCCTGAGATTCTGGGGAGCTTTAGAAATTTACCCCTGTAGTGGATTGAAGCTTAAAGGACTAAAGTTAAAAAGTAACATTTTTGACCAGGATGAACCTGGTTAATGTTTGTTAGAAGGTGGTTCTGACACAATGGGCCGCCCGGATTTTTTGCTTTTTGAGCACCTAATTGTTGAGCTTTTACTGTGGGGGAGCCTCATAAGTGGGACTCACCCACAGTGAACTCAGGATGTAAGAGACTGCATGGGGATTTTACTGGTGTCCCCCTGGCTTGACCAGGCCACTGCGCAGCAGCTGGAGAAAGGGACACCGGGCTGGTTACATGCAGACATGTGTACCTGCGCGTGCACACGTGTAGGGGCTGTGCAGGGGAGAGCCCTAGCGTGCGCAGCCAAGGAGCGGGTGCAGATAGACTGGTGTGGTAGGACTTATGCAGAATAGGGTGGTGACATGGAATAGGCTTTATACACTGAAACATGCCAGGGAAAGTCAGTGGGCCCGATTCACAGAACTAACTTAAGACAAAATCCTAAACTTACTACCATTTTGGTATTCACAGAAGGCACTTACTCATTTTGGTATTCACAGAAGGCACTTACTCATTTCGGTATTCACAGAAGTTAGGAGTCCTAACTTTAGGACTCCTAAATGCCTTCTGTGAATACCGAAAGTCTTAAAATTAGGATTTTTCTCAGTTTAGTAGTAGTATAGTTAGGACTCCTAACTTTAGGACTCCTAAATGCCTTCTGTGAATACCGAAAGTCTTAAAATTAGGATTTTTCTCAATTTAGTAGTCCTAAGTCTAAATTTAGGACTACTAAATTGAGAAAAATCCTAATTTTAAGACTTTCGGTATTCATAGAAGGCATTTAGGAGTCCTAAATTTAGGAGTCCTAACTATACTACTACTAAACTGAGAAAATTCCTAATTTTAAGACTTTCGGTATTCACAGAAGGCATTTAGGAGTCCTAAAGTTAGGAGTCCTAAACTTAGGACTACTAAATTGAGAAAAATCCTAATTTTAAGACTTTCGGTATTCACAGAAGGCATTTAGGAGTCCTAAAGTTAGGAGTCCTAACTATACTACTACTAAACTGAGAAAAATCCTAATTTTAAGACTTTCGATATTCACAGAAGGCCTTTAGGAGTCCTAAAGTTAGGACTCCAAACTTCTGTGAATACCGAAATGAGTAAGTGCCTTCTGTGAATACCAAAATGAGTAAGTGCCTTCTGTGAATACCAAAATGGTAGTAAGTTTAGGATTTTGTCTTAAGTTAGTTCTGTGAATCGGGCCCAGTGTGTTTTAATATGATTTTCACTTCATTATTCCCTTATGAGGAGGTGGAACCCATGGGCTAGGGTAACTTCCATAAGGCCTACAGATTCCAGACACGCACTAAAGTCCACTGTAGCGGATGTGAAAAGAAATATTCTGCAGAGTCCAAAGTCATATTTGTACTGCTTTGGGGTCATACAGAACTGTCATATTTCTCTGAGCCAGCCATAACCAGACCCTGGCTGAGGGCTGACCTCAGCAGGATGGATTGATAACCTTTCTTCCACAAGCTAAGGCCTCCTCTCCAGGAAGAGATGATGGGTGGGGCTACAGGCTCATCCATCACTAGGTGCCAGGCACCAGGCTGCACCAAGGAGGGAAGGCAGTGAGGGGGAATGAGTTGAGTTTCAGAGGCCATGTGGCCAGAGACACTGGATGCCGCCATTTTGAACAAACCCAGAGGCTGGGAAAGAAGGAGGGAGCAGGGAAGTGATGTGTCGCTGTTTGATAGGACCAACAGAGACTTCCTGCCAGCCCCCTACTCAACTTTTAAAAAGTGCTTGCACAGGAAGAGAAGCTCTCTCTGGGGTGTGGTCTGCGGAGGCTGAAGGTGCTGGAGCCTGGCGCAATAGGGAGTTGGAAGAAGAGACCCCCTGACTGCCCCCAGGACCTTATCAGCACCAGAAGAAGAGCCCAGGACAGGTGCGCAGAAGCAGGGGCCTCTGCGCAGGGAGAAGAGAGGCCCAGGAGGAGAGCCAGGCGAAAGGCAGGTGCAGGGAGCCAGTGAAGACTGCTCCCTGCAGAATGGACCCTCTTGGAGACCCGAAGGGCGAAGGAGAGTGCTCCCAGTGGCTGGGGGGTGCCACCAGGACCATGAGGACACGAAACTGGAGAAGATCGGACCCCTGGGGGCTGATATATGCCCCCCAGAAGGTACGCAACCTTTGACCTTTGATGGAACTGACTGACGACAAAGCACCTGGGGCTCCGCCGCCGGTCTTGAAACTGGCCCCATGGTGGGTCAGGTCCCGGGGGCTGCCCCCTAAGGAAGGAAAGTCGGGGTGCGCTGTCGCACCCTGTGAAGGTACCCCTGCGGTGTGCCAGGAGCCCACCCTGGCCCCCGCCGATGCGGAATGAGGGGGAGCGCTGTCGCCCCCCCAAAGATGTTCGGGGGCCTGCGACCCCATCCCCAGGCCCCAAGTGTGGAGGAGGTGGTGGGGAAGTGCCGTCGCACTCCCCTCGAAGAACCGCTCCAGAGCGGACGCTGCGTCTCTGCCCGCCTGCGACCCCATGCCCAGGCCCCGAGTGTGGAGGAGGTGGTGGAGAAGTGCCGTCGCACTCCCCCCGAAGAACCGCTCCAGAGCGGACGCTGCGTGTCTGCCCGCAGGAGCGGGCAGAGGAGAAGAGTCGTGCCGCCTCCCGCTGCAGCACGCGAGGGTGATGGCCGGGCAGGGAGCCGGCAGGGGCAGCCGGGGGTGGGCTCCCCAAGCTGCCCTCCAACAGGAAGGCATGTGGGGGTCCCGGGTGGGACCGGGACCCCGAAAGAAGAGGAAAGGGGCCCGGGTGGTGGGCTCCCCGAGCTGTAGAACTTAACTGGGGGTCTGGGTGGGACCGGGCCCGCCAACGAGGCCTGATGATGCGGCGAAGCTGCAGGCAATACAACGCGGCTCATCAAATATTCATAAAGCGGAGAACGAAGCGCCCCATAATGCCTTGCCAGGCATTTGGACATCTACCGTTTTGGTGCTTTGTGGCCCCCAGAGAAGGGGGGGGTCACCCTCAAGTGTGAAAGGGTGCTGGGGGGAGCTGCTGGAAAAGTACAGTCCGCCCCCCAGCACAAAGAAAAGATCCTCCCTAAGTCTCATTGGGATGTGGAAAGAATTACCCCTTAAGGTCTCAGCCAGCATTTAACACCTTCTAGGCTGGAACTTTTGTTCTACAGCTGAAGGTGAATGGGGAAGTGCATCAAGAAGTGAAGGGCTGGGTTAGGGATGACTGGAGAAGGGCATCCCCTGGAGGTGGAGAGTTGTAATTGCACCAGAAATGCATTTAACCTGGTTATTTCTTTATAGGGGACTGAAAGTCACATGTGTAAAGTGAAGTACCTGTGTAAGGTGATGTTAAGCTAAATGTGGTTATGTTGCTGGACTTTCCTGCTAGGGGGTCTGGCTGTATTTACGTAATCTCATGCTTTTACCTGTGATTCCTTTTAAAGTGAAGAGGCGCACTGCTGGAGAAGTGTAGTTGCCAGGAGTACTTCTTTTGAAGGGACTGTATGTCACATGTGTAAGGAGATGTCATAAGCCAAGTGGGGTTATGTGACCAGACATTCCTGCTAGGCTGTATAGGCGTAATCCTGTGATTTCATCTGTGATGCCTTTAGGGGCTGTAATTGCAATGCATTCTAAAGATCCACAAATGTGCTGAGTACTATCATTCTAAAGTGTGCGTAATCATGGATTCTTGCTGCTGCGCTTAGGTGAAGACCCCAGACTGCTAGCCCTTAAGATATAGAGGTGCATACTTTATAGTCAGTAGGAGATGCTCAGTCAGGGTCATGTGAAAGACACACAATTGATGGACGGAATGCAGAACAAATCAAAACATTCACCCCCAGTCAAGAGATCTGGATTAAATCCATCATTCTTTTGCTCACCATGCCACCCCAGTTTAGACCTGGCTATATGCAAATCAGTCTTGACCCTGTGCCTCATGGGAACAGTCCAGCCCGAACTGCCAAGCCAGGTCCTCCCTGGACCGGAAACAAGCATCCTAGGACCGGTTTCGGGGTTTCACCCCTCTTCAGCCAGGACAGCTTGATTCCAGTGGCACAGTGAGGGTCATGTGTCACCAAGGCAGGTGTACCCCTTTTTAATGCTTGTTGAGGTAATGGGGTGGGTCGCCACTGCGATGGTGCCAGTGCGCAGGGCCCTCGCTCCAGGTTATGTTCAACTAACTGCATTGGGGGCAAGATGATGTGCATACATGGGAGTGGTGGTACTAGACCCCACCCCCCCTGCGGGAGGGGAGGAGATGTTATGCAATGTCACAAAGTAATTCCAACAGCTTATGTATATTTGTAAATCGGTGCATAGTATTGAGTAGTGTGTGTGTTTAATAAATGTACTCTTACTTTTATAAAGCAAAGTACAGACTGGACAATCAATTATTGAGAGTTATTTTTGCGCACCTGCAAATGGCACTTACTAGCCCACACCACCTCTCTTGAGTAAGCTTCAGACTGCTCTGCAACGCTACCCTCTGAGAGTCAGGCGCTACAATTGGGTGTTTGGTTCCCAGTGAAGGACAAATGTAGTCATGTTATTTGTGCAGGCCTCACAGATGCTGCCTTGTTTTCCAACAATGTTCCATTGTGGTCAAAGTCAAATTGTGCCTAGGTCCTCTTCTACATCAACTATTGACAATTAGTGGCAGTTTGGCGCAAGTTCTGCATAAAACTTTAAACATGCATCTCTCAGGTTCTCCTTATTGGATTTTCTGCAATTTGGTGTAATTTTGTTTATTACATTTTAGCCTATTTTTCTGTTTTTTTGGGGGATTTTTATTGTTTTGTATTTTAACATGATTACTGTTTTAGTACTGCATAAATAGTTTATACATTGTCTGCTCTGTGCATAGCTATCATTTGTGTTGAGCTCAGATTAACTTAGTGACTGAGAATTCACTAGGATTGCAGTTACTACCCTAGGTGGATGCCTATCCCCTCAACTAACACCTCAATTTCTTACACTGCTGAACACAACTTGAACACTGATGGAGAAACAGCTAGTTTAACAGGTCTGTGGTATGTGTCATAGGTATATGGCGCTACAGAGAAAGTGCACAGGTATTATTGGTTCTCTAATACGACGGTGCTGAAAGGCGTAGAGACACCACACACTCTACAAATGTAAGCCGGAGCTTAACGTTACTTCTTGCTGAAGCCTCAGCACACGTGATAAATATACGTGTTTTTGTTAAGTTCACACATGAAATATGAGTACATAAAAAAAAGAATTCCACAGAATCAACAGGGAGGTGTTCGTGTGCAAACACTTCTCTGACGTTTTCTTCTCAAATATCGTGCCCTCGTTCTCACAAGTGTCCACTAAGCGCAAGAAACGGGTCCGCCGAGTATGGCAACCCGTCTTCCTGTTGATTCTGTGGAATCCCTCGCTTCTACCATTGAACTTAGAACCCCTTGTGGGCCGGAATTACAACCACAATTAAAAGATTTCAAGAATACAAAGAGAGCCTTGAGGAAGTCGTGGGAGTACACTCCCGATGCGACGAAACACGTGTTGGCTGTAATCTCGACACTTCACCAGGACTCGTCTTAATAAAGAAGACAAGAAGAAGAGTGTACTCTGTGATTTAAAAAAAAAAATTTATGTACTCATATTTCATGTGTGAACTTAACAAAAACACGTATATTTATCACGTGTGCTGAGGCTTCAGCAAGGACTGATGGAGAAACATCCAACGTGAAAATGACAAATGCACTTATAAAGTAGCCCGCCAGTTCCACTATTAACAACTCTGATCCACCAAATGAGCAGCACTGACCGAACAAATTCAGAACAACTTCAACAACGCCAAAGACATTTTTGCAATAGTGAATGGCTTCACCTTCCACACTGCCATCTCCACGATCTTCACTCCATCACAGAACCGCTGCACTTAACTCTCCCTCAACATCGGTGACAAAAAAAACACATCTACACCAACTTTGCACCCCAACCGGACCCATCCACCCTCGCCGGCTTCCAATGATGAAACAAGCACCCCGGAATCCACAATAACAAGTCTGCAGTTCCTGGCTAAATTGATAGAAAAATGCTCCAACGATCAGCTATTTGCAGAGGGTGTGGAAGCAAGAGGACGAGAATGCGTTTATCTGGCGGTCCATTTTGAGCTCGGAGTCTAGGATGATTCCCAGGTTGCGTGTGTGCGTGGTCCGTGGGGGTGGCTGGGTTTCCGAGGGCGGGGGGCCACCAGGTGTCGTTCCAGGCATTGGGGTTTGGGCCCATGATGAGTACTTCCGTCTTGTTGGTGTTTAGTTGTAGGCAGCTGTTTTTCATCCATTTGGCGACGGCTTCCATGCCTTCTCAAAGTTGTGTCTGGCGGTGTTAGGTTCGTTGGATAGGGAGAGGATGAGTTGGATGTCGTCTGCATATGACACAATGTTGAGTCTGTAGGTTTTGACGATGAGGGTGAGTGGAGCCATGTAGACGTTGAAGAGCGTCGGGCTGAGGGAGGATCCCTGAGGGACTCCACAGGTGGTTGCCGTAGGGTCCGAGAGGGAAGGGGAAGTCTGACCCGCTGCGTTCTGCCAGAGAGGAAGGAGCTGATCCAGTTGAGGGCCTTGTCCTGGATCCCTGCGTTGTGAAGTCTGCGTAATAGGGTGCGGTGGGAGACTGTGTTGAATGCCGCTGAGAGGTTGAGGAGGATGAGGGCTACTGTTTCTCCTTTGTCCAGTAGGGTGCGGATGTCGTCTGTTGTGGCAAGGAGGGCGGTTTCCGTACTGTGGTTTTTCCTGAAGCCGGATTGGGAGGAGTCGAGGATGTTGTGCTCTTCGATGAATGTGGTGAGTTGGCTGTTGATGGCTTTCTCGATAACTTTCGCAGGGAACGGGAGCAGGGAGATGGGTCTGTAGTTTTTGAGGTCAGTGGGGTCCACCAAGGGTTTCTTCAGGAGGGGGTTGACCTTGGCGTGTTTCCTGTCATCGGAAACCGAGGCGGTCGCCAGGGAGTGGTTGATGGTGTGGCAGAGCATGGGTGCGATGGTGTTTGTGGCTCTGTTGAAGAAGTGGTGGGGGCAGGGGTCTGTGGGGGCCCCGGAGTGTATTGACTTCATCGTCTTCAGTGTGTCTTCCGTGGTGAGGGCTGTCCAGCTGTCAATCGTTGGCTTCAGGGTGTCGGGGTTGTTGGTGGGGGTTCCGTGTGTTCGTTGTCTACGTCGAAGTTGTCGTAGATGCTCTTGATTTTGTGGTGAAAGAAGGTGCTGAGTTTGTCGCAGAGGTCTTGTGAGGGAGGGATGTCAGTCGACTCGCTGGTGGGTTGAGCTAACTCCTTGATGATGTTGAAGAGCTCTTTGCTGTAGTGTGCGTATGTGGAGATTCTGTCTTCAATCGCTTTTTTCCTAGTTTTTCTGATGAGTTGGCGGTGGGCGTTGGTGGCAGCTTTGAAGTTGTTGTGAGTTTCTGTGGATATGGTGTCCCTCCAGGCCTTTTCGAGGCGGCGGCAGGTGCGTCTGGACTCTCGAAGTTCGGTGGTGAACCATCTGGCTTTCTTGGTGTGGGTGTTGTTGTTTTTCTTGAGGGGGTCTTTTAGACCTGGCACCATTGGCGTGGGTCTCCCTTCCATTTTTTGCTGTTATCTCCTCTGTTTTTGCTGGTATTAGATGCTATGGGCGCTGTGCCACTGCCATTCAGTGCCACAGCGCGAATGCTCCCTGTGTAAATATGACATGTGAATTGGTATATCCATGATTGGCTTATTTGATTTACCGGTTAGTCCCTAGTAGCGTGGCCTGTGTGTGCCCAGGGCTGGTAAACCAAATGCTGCTGGCGGGCCTGCAGCGCTGGTTTGCGCCACCGATAGAAGCAGCTTGTTAAGTGTGTCTCAGACCTGCCACTGCAGAGTCTGCGTGCAGTCCAGAACTGCCATCTTGGCTGTGAAGTGCACCCACTTCCCAGCCCCTGAACCTTCCCTTGGCATCATGTGAGTCATCCCTATGGTAGGGTGCATTGTATGTGTAAGATAGGACGTGCTCTGATGTGTGTAGCATGTCCTGGTAGTGAATTACACCCGATTTCGTTTTTCACTACTGTAAGGCTACCTGTTCTCCATAGGCCAGAATGAGCAGTTTGACTATTACATTCTATAGTCCTAACTGATCCAAAGAACGTGGTAGAAAACCGAATTTAGTATGCCTGAGCTCAGAATATTAAAATACATCTTTTAGTGAAGTTTATTTTTATATTCTGTGTTTGAAAATACCACTTTTAGAAAGTAGGTATTTTCTTGCCTAAGCCATCCAGTGTGCTCTGCTGTTATGTGTATTGGCTGTTTGGTTTTGGAAGGACAGAGTAGGCTGAGTCAGACCTGGGTTGAATAGAGAGATCTGCATTGGAGTATGGGGAGGGGTAGCTCCTTGACCTGAATAGGGTTGTGCCTGGCAAGGTGAATGCTGGCTCCACCTCCTACTGTGCGTCTGATGACAGACCCCCTCTTTCTGAAAGGAAGGATGCAGCCTGGTAAACAAAGTGCTCCAGGACTGGGCAGAACTGGTTCTGGCTGGGTTCAGTGACTTATAGCTTCTATGAACAAAGACTTTTGGGGTATAAATATCTGTGCTGAAACCCCTACAATTTGTATTCCTCCTAGACAACAAGGGGAACCTCTGTCCGTGTAACTGAAGGAATCTGCATGAGGTGACTGTCCTTGTGCTTGTGTGCTGTTTCTTGGATTGGCCTGCAGTAGTTTTCACTGGACTTGGAAGAAGAGGAAAAGGACTTTGAAGAGAACTTTTATTTCAACTTGCTAAAGCAATCACCCAAGGGCTAGAAGAGAGCTAGCCTCCTGCCGGAGTATCAGGCACATCAGACTCCACCACCAGCCTCCTGTTTCCTCCCAGCGAGGATTTCTATCTGCAGGTGAGGATCTTGTGAGTTCCAGGGTCTCTAGTTCTACTACAGAGAAGAGAGTACTGAAAATCGTCGCTAACGCCCGTTTGCAAACCGCCGCAGGTGAAGCGCGTATGAAAAATCATCGCGCTGCTGCCGCCGAGTGCTCGCTGCCGGAGATCATCGCATCACACATTTGCGGACTGCCAAATGCTCGCTGACCTCAAGATTATCGCATTGCACGTTTGCGGGCTGCCAAAGGCTCGCTAACCCGAAGATCATCGCATCGCACGTTTGCGGGCCTCCAAGTGCTCGCTAACCAAAGATCATCGCATCGAGTTCATCGCTTCATGACATCGCAGCGCGGATGCCGGGCGTCCGCCATTTTCATCACATCGCACCCGGATCATCCCTCGCGGAGAGTCATTTCTTCTCATCGCAACAGGGTCGCACACGCAACAGGCTCGAGGCATCATTCTCCCTTGCGGCAAGGATTTCAACGCATCGCCGGCTTAGCGTGGAGAAGTTTGTCGCTTTGTCCCGCACGCATCTGTAGATCAGCACATCATCCTCCCTTGCGGCAAGGATTCAGCGCATCGCTGGCCTCGCGTGAGGAAAATCATCGCTACAGCTCCTTTGCGACATTTTGGATGTTTTGCTACAGTATCCAGGTAATTTGTAAGTAAAAGGGTTGCAGAGACCACTGCTTTGAACTGAACTCCTCTTTGCACACTTTAACTATTTTTGCAGCATTTCAAGAGTAACCCTATTTTTCTAGTATTGTGGCTTTTTAATGTTATTGGTCTTGTGTTAAGTCTATATATAAAGATACTTATTTTTATAACTACTTGTGTGGTGTCCCTTTGTAGTGTTCCTCACTGTGTTACTGTGTATGGTCATAAATGCTTCACACACTGCCTCTGAGATATGCCTAGCTGCTCGTGCTACGTTACCACAGGGTTGAGCATGGGTTATCAAAGGTTGTACCCCGCTTACTCTGACTTAGGAAGAAGGGTCCCTACTTGGACAGTGGCGAGCCATTGCCAACTAGAGACCCCCATTTCTAACAGGGTCTATGGTGCTGGTGCTGGTGCTGTCGGAGATCCATCTGTGCACGAGAGCAGATACTTCTTTCAGGCTTTTCAAGAAGGAAGTTAAAGCCTTACCACTAGAAAAACAGATCTCATAAAGGTACTCTTTTGTAACTGTCATTCACCCTATTTGAAATGGTATACTTTTTTTATGTTTTTCTCTTCGAATTCTAATTATGAGAACTCTTGTGAAACTGTCATTCAACCCATTCGATATTGTATTACATTTTTTTATACCTGGCTCTTTTAACTCCACGGTCAGCATATCTTAAGTGACAGGTGTCTTTACTGTACTGCAACCCTCCTCAGCTCTCTGTGTATAGTGCTCTGATATCTTGATGGTCATGTTTGTGCTTTATAAAACACTATAAATAAATAAATATTATCTACAACAGAAACTGCTTTGACCGTATGCTCCATTTACTTAGGATCCCATGGGACCCCTGCCCACACTTAATCGTCACCAAAAGACTAATCGTCATCTGCTCTGCTCAATGACTCCCTCACCACAGCCATTTTCCCGGGTGCCTGTAAACATGCCACCATGCTATATCACTTCTGAAGAAACCCTCAGCAGACCCTAAGATTCTTTCTAACTACCAACTGATCTCCTTGCTTACCTATCCAGCTAAAGTCCTGAAATGCTTGTCAGTAAACAACTGGCGGACCATCTCAACAACAACCACCTCCTCAATCCCTCTCAATCCCGTTTCAAAACCAACCATCGCACCGAGACTGCATTCAACACTGTTGCCCACCCTATTCTTATCCATTGCCCCCACAAAGCCAGCATATGCGAATTGCTCTCCAATGGATCTGCTCCTTCCTCACCGGATGCACCAAGATGAATAGCCAGCCACCATACACCACTGCAGCTGCCAACCTTACCTGCGGTGTCCCATAAGAACCTTCACTCAGCCTCACAATGTTCAGTGCCTACATGGCACCTCTCACCAACATCATCCAAACCCAAGGAATCAGCATTAGCTCATTTGCCGATGACATGCAGCTTATACTCCTCGTCTCCAATGACACTACCAACACTCAGACAAAGTTCACCGTCTGCATGTTGGAAGTCACCAGCTGGATGAAGATTAACTGCTTGATGCTAAAGTCAGACAAAACAGAGGTGGTACTCCTCGTAAAAGAATCCTCACTGTGGACCTCCACCTGGTGGCACTCCAAACTCGGACCAGCATCCAATATGGCCCATCAAGCCAGGAGCCTAGGGACAGTGGTGGACAACTAGCTTTCGATGACCAAAGAAATCAACCCACGTTCCTCCTCTTGCTTCCACAATCTCAAGATCCTCTGAAAAGTCTTTAACTGTATCCCGCTCAACACAGCAGACCCGTCACTCAGGCTCTCATCACCAGCAAAAAAAACTGCAGCACCACAATCTTTGTCAACATCACTGCTCCGCTCCACAGGAGTCTCCATTTCATCCAAAACGCAGCAGCCAGACTCAAGTTCAAACTCCCATCCCGCATTCACATCTCCCCACATCTCAAACACCTCATCTGGCTTCCTGAGCACACAGATGTGCACTCTACAAGCTCTTCACACAAACTTACAAATCCTACACAATCTAGACCCCACATACGTCAACAACCATATCGATTTCCACACACCGGCCAGACCGGAGCCAGCAGGCACGCTTTCATGTACTTGACTCCAAAAGCCTGGAACAACCTCCCCCTGCACATCAAAGCGAGCAGCTCAGTCCTGGAATATTGCAAGAAACTAAAGACCTGGCTCTTCCACTGGGCCCTTGCGGAAGCCGATGCAATGTCTTCATTCAAGCCCATGGATACCCTACCGGGCAAGACGGTCACTTTACAAATAGTCATGATATAAAATGGCTATCTCCGCAGCCTTTCACTTGTGGTTCCTCTCATGCGGTGACCAGGGAAGAACCAGAGTAAGGTGTGGGGAGGCTTGAGCCGGGCAATGCGTACGTGGTAGATGCTTTAGCGACAGTCTGGGAAATGTCCAGCCAGTAGCTGATGGAAACTCCTGAGTCAAGAGTTAAGTTTATGTTTGATTCGAAGACGTACATTAGACCTCCTTAGGAGGAGATGAGGTTAAATGGAGTCGTTCATCATGGAAAAGTGCAGAGTGCAACCCTGTCCAAATGGCCCAGAAGAGCGACGGAAGTAGCGCAAGTAAGGGCTTTGTTTTGGGTGGATGGGAGGTGCACAGGGAAGAGCCGGCTGTGAGAGAGAGATGTCTAGGGCTGTGAGATGGAGAAATCTATGGCGGTGGAGATGGGTGTGTGGCGGTAGGGTGGAGAGGTGCCTCAGAGGGAGCTGTGTGGAGTGGGTCCGTGGGATGGTAGTGCCCATGGAGTGGCCTGGTGTGTGGCGGGAGGGCCTATCGGGGAGCTTGGTGTCCGCGAGACACGTCTAACCATGGAGCAGCTCAGCTGAGGGCGTACGGTGCGTGGGGGTGTGCGAGAGATGTATAGAACCAGCTGGCTGGGTATGTGGGAGACGGCCATGGAGGGGCCGGTGAGTGAGAAGGTAATGCCCGGGGGGTGGGGGTGAAGGTGGTGGGTATCTGGGAGATGAGCAGGGTGTGTTGTCTAGGGAGAATCTGAAGGCGTGTAGAGATGCCCCGTAAGAGCTGGGCGGGGCTCCGTGAAGCTCTCGGCCCTCCCACGTCTCACTGAGCGCTGAGAGTGAATGGACACGGGATGAGCTGCAGATGAGAGCCGGCCGGGCGCGGGCAGCTGCATGGGGCGCTGCAGGACCGAGGAGGGCGCACTGCAGGCGCGGGTGGGGCTAGGCTAGGGACGGCATCTCCGTGGCCCGGTGAAGGGGGAATGGGAAGGGAGGCTGGTGGTAGCCTCGAGGGACAGTGGGGGTGGGCTGCAGATTACAGTACAGGAATCGGAGCTACGGAGTAGAGTGCATAAGGAAGGGAGCAGAGACCGGGTGTTGGACCGACCTCTGGGCACTGGGGGTCACAAGAGAAGACCGCAGGCCCTGAGCCGAACAGAGGGGTCCGGAAGAGCAGGTGTTCAAACTTTCCTGGACTGAAGCAAGGGGTGAGAGAGGGAGGCCAAGAACTGCAGGACTCAAGCAGGGAAGCAGGGGCCAGAGAAGGAGCCACGCGGTCTGGAGAGGGGCACTGCAGGAGCGTCATGCACTTGCCAGAGGAGAAAGACTGGGGGACTGGAGAGCGAAAGCGGATGAGGTGCAGGAACTGCCGAAGAGGCTGAACTGCAGGGACCCGTTGAGACAGAACTGGAGCTGCAGGGACTGGGAGAGGAGCGAAGCAAGGACTGCAATTACCGGTCAGAAGGCCCAGAGCCAATCGGGAGCTGCAGGGACTAGGGCAGGAGGGTGCTAAGCAGGAGCTGCAGGGATTGTGGAGGGGAGGGCGATAAGCAGGAGCTGCAGGGATTGTGGAGGGGAAGGAGCTAAGCAGGAGCTGCAGGGACTGGGGGCAGGAGGGAGCTACGCAGGAGCTGCAGGGACTGAGGCAGGAGGGAGCTAAGCAGTAGATGCAGGTACTGGGGCAGGAGGGTGCTAATCAGGAGCTGCAGGGATTGTGGAGGGGAGGGAGCTAAGCAGGAGCTGCAGGGATTGTGGAGGGGAGGGAGCTAAGCAGGAGCTGCAGGGACTGGGTACAGGAGGGAGCTACGCAGGAGCTGCAGGGACTGAGGCAGGAGGGAGCTAAGCAGAAGCTGCTGTGACTGGAGCAGGAGGGAGCTAAGCAGGAGCTGCTGGGACAGTGGACAGGAGGGAGCTATGCAGGAGCTGAAGTGACTGGGACAAGAGGGGGCTGAGCAGGAGCTGCAGGGACTGGGTCAGAAGGGAGCTAAGCAGGAGCTGCAGAGACTGTGGACAGGAGGGAGCAAAGCAAGAGCTGCTGGGACTGTGGACTGGAGGGAGGTAAGCAGGAGCTGCAGGGACTGGGACAAGAGGGAGCTAAGCAGGAGCTACAGAGACTGGGACAAGAGGGAGCTAACCAGGAGCTGCAGGGACTGTAGGCAGGGGGGTATAACGAGCTGGAGGCACTTGGAAGGGAAGTATGCTCTCCGGTTATTGACAAGGAGAGAGTATTACGACTGAGGGGAGGGAGAGAGGGTTCCAGGGCTCGGGTTTCGGATGGTAGTCTCGGGGAAGTGACTGGGGGTCCTGGCTCTGAGAGGGGGCCCTCTGGGAGGTAAAGTGGTCATGTGGCAGTAGCAGTGAGTGAGGATTAATTAATTTGTGGGATCAGAGTGGACGCGAGGGGCTCCTGACTCCTCGTGCCGACAAGAAACTCCAGGCCCAATGAGAGCTTGAGGGTCTAGTATCGGTGGAGGGCGCAGAAGTTCGTAGGCTCCGTGAAATAGCAGAGTGCCAGCCTCGCTGCTGTCTGGACTGGGAGGTAGGAAGTTGTTCTAAGGTCAGACTGAGCATGGGGCTTTATGTTCAGGGAGGGACGTGATGCTCTAGGTTCTGGGAGATGGTGGGGGCCCGGGCCTGGAATGGTGCGTCCGTCGCCTGGCTTGGATTGCCCATGGGATGCTCGCTTCTCAGGACACATCTTACCTCTTGTTCTGTGGGGCTTCCACTCGTCGATGCCCAGATCCCGCCTCGGCCATGGGAACTTCACCTCTCCGGGACGCGGGGCCCGTCTCCCTTGCTGTATCTCCCGCTTTTGTTGGTCTTTGTGGCGATCACTGTGGCCCCCGCGGTCTCAGGCCACAGAGGTAAGCACAGGGTGACTGGGGTTGAGCAGGGGGGGGGGGGGGGATCACATGGACGTTATGGGCTGCATGGCAGCACCATTACCTCACCGGAACGGATGCAGTGTAAGGGAGGGTACGGGCAGGGCCAGTCTCTCTCCCCACTGCACCCTTTCGTCTCGGCTTCACGCCGTGTCTTTCTTTCATGCTGACGCCCTTGTTTTCCAGGAGAGACCTTTGAAGACGCACATGTTCTCAGCCGTCAGGGGAATTATCTCCAAGAAGTGACAGCACCTTCCTGGCTGCCGTCGGCGGTTTCTGGGCGAGCAGAGCACGAGAAGGTGAGAGAGAGGAACCAACAAGCATTGGCAAAGCTTGAGAGGATCTCTGTGTGTGTGTACAGAGATGGCCGGTCTTCACTCGGGCCCAGCAGTGTGATTGGAGAGGATGTGTTTATGTGTGTGGGATGCCTGAGTCCTTGCGCGCGCGCTGGTGTGCGTCTGTTTTATTTCTGCTTAAGCGCTGTAATTTGGCACCGGATGTCTTAGCAGAGAGCTCTCTGCCACCCTGGGTCTCAGGGCGCTGGTGTTGCATATCGGTCTTCCTTGTATTCAGCAAGTCATTTAGCCATACAAAGGCGTCAACATAATCACACAAATACGCTTTTAAGCGCTTTACAAAATAATTCAAGCGCTGCCAAAATGAACCTATCACCCGATATTCTTAAATTGCCCAGGCACATTTGGCGGGTGGTCGAGGCTCTCGAGCGAAGTTATGCTGACCCCTTCGGGCCAGCGACACACGAAACATGCAGCGTTGTTTTAGACGGAGGGAGGTGTTAAGGCAACAGCCCTTAGCTTTAGGTAAAATGGACTACCCAAAGAGGCATAGACATGGCTGACCCAGTTGTCCATTTGGTCTGGACACCATACTCTCAGTCCTTCCCTTTAATTTGGCAACCTCGTGTCTTGTGGGAGTTGTCGTAATTGTCTACGTCTATTAGATTTACACACTTGATAATTTGTTGCCGAAAAAGGCCAGGCCTTAAAACAGGTATCCTGGTGGCGTGAACCCAGATGGCGACCTTGGGTTTGGTAACCAGCATTTCCTTGAGTAGTTCCGGCTAGCACTTTTTGAGATGGCCCATTTCTCGAAACAGATGCCCTGCTGCCACCTTTAAGTACGCCTGGCCCAGGGCTTTTAGTGGGCCGGGTCCTGCAGGTGCTCAGCAGCGGAAGTTCTAAAGAGCAGGTGCTAAGACGGGTCCCTCTCGGGCTCTCCATTTTGGCCCTCATCCTCAGGGTGGGAAATGAATCTTGCCTCTGCAGCAGTGCCACCCTTCACTGCCTTTGAGGTAACGTCAGAGACTCGTCGTAGTTCTTTCACAGTCTCATAATTTCAGAACGGAAGCATTTTCAATATTATGCACAACGAAGCCATAGTTGTTGCCTATTTATCTTATGCAACTAACAACTATTGACAAAGCCAATAGTCATGGTTTGTTGGAGGTGTAATGTTACTTGTATTATACACTGGATGCAATTACAGAAACAGCAAAATACCAGCTGGGTGGTATGCTATGCCAAGCACAGATTTTTAGTTTAGTGTTTATAAACCACGCCCTTAATTACATCGGCCACGCCCCTTTGAGAACCCCCCCTCCCATTGCGCAGCTACGTTCACAAATTAACTAGCACACAAAATATGCGAAATTCTAAGCGAACACGCGCCTTGTGTTTATATCGTCGAGCAAGATACCAGGAAGAGACTGATTCCTACAAAAAACGTCACGTGAAAGACATTTGTTGCACCAACCAGTCTCCTCCGGTAGGCAGCTCGCAGTTGCTTTTCTGTGCGAGGTGAATGCTTGCTTAAAGAAGTCACACAAGATGCCGGGAGACCACATTGCGTCCTGCAGGGGCAATTTCGCGTACCCTGTGGCATTCTCGTGACATTTCGCGAAAAAGCCGCCCCTGTAGAACACCCCACATTTTCTGCCTTTACCCCACCCTAGGTCCTGGGTACTACTACTAAAGGAGACTCGCACTTCCTCCACAGCCTGTTTTTCATCAGTCCCAGAATAGCGAATTAGATGGCATTGGCATGGAGCTCGGGGCCGTGTGTGCTCGCTGGTACCGCCCTCCCTCTCCGAAGGCCCCGTGAGGGCCTGGAGCCAAAGCGTGGTGCAGGTTGCTTGGAAATCGATTTAGCATCCCTCACGGATCACAGCTGTTCGTCGTTTCCGGAAGTTCCGCCTGGTGTATTTGAAGCAGGAAGGAGTCCCGCGAGCACACTACTAGGCCGAGGTGGATTGAAGCCGTTGTCCGTGTGTGAGCTGTCCTTAGATCCAATTCAGGAACATAGGCATACATTGTGCACGTCGGTCACACCCGACACGGTAACAACAAACGTTTTAGTGGATACCGATATAACGTTTTTTATTAAGCTACTGATTCGTTTAATAGGCTACTGACCAAGAGCTTTAAAAAGGCAAGTGAATGATTTGGCAGCAAAAAGCAGCTTCTAATGATTTCAATACAGAACACTTCTTAGCCAATTTTTGCAAATAATTTTTTAGACAATAACCCTTTTTGCTAATACTCTCAAAACTCATTCTGTGAAATGACAATTAGTCCATGAAATCATTTCTTTATTTGCATCTTCAGAAAGGCACTGCTGGCCAACTGCTGACCCAAGGCACGTTTTCAGTCTGCTCAGCGGGACGCATTGAGATGAATGAGTTCATGCACCTCATGGCAGGATGTGGAAGCGGCAAGTCACGGGCTTCATTCCTAATGCATCTTCCATTACTCCTGCGATGGAATAAGCAAGTGTCAATCAGTTGGCAATATTACTGCCTGTTAATTACTATGCCAGGAGACTGCACTATTCTAAATCAAAATTAACTAGCAAAATTGTGTCCCACATTGTGCAGTTATCATATGAGATGAATGCAGGAAGCCACCAGGCCCTAAGAACTGGCAACAATGCCTTGAAATAACTTTGCAACAAATGGTCCTAGCATGCAAAGAATGCAAGTATCCCTTCAATTTCCAGAACACATGGAATGTGTGGTTTATGGGCAATGTCTAGCAAAGAGGTCACTCCCACGGAAACTGAAATCATACCTCTTAGTAGCATATAATAACAAAACGCATGCTTTCAATTCTATTCTGAAGCCACCAGCACATAAAGTGTCAAATCCACTAAAATATCTACGTTGTTGTTCCTTCCCACAGGTAGGCATGTGAACTATAAAATGCAAAATGTGTTACACATTTCTCTAAAATTCCTTTGAGCTGAATGACCATACTCTCTATAATGTTTGCTCCTAAGTTTCGATGCTAATGGTAGCAATTAAGCTGGCCTGGGTAGCAAAAGGCACAAGAGAGACACCAGGCGGACAACATGGTTACCAGTTTGTTATTGTAACACTAGAACAAGCAGCACACAAAGTAGTGTTTCGACAGTGCAATGCTTTTGCATTTAAAATCTATTATACACAATATCAGAGTTGTGCTGCTTTAGCCAGATCCGGGCTTCGTGTGACAGCAGAATAAGGGTTCTCGAGCATTTTGCTGACAAACTACACTTGTATGAAGAGACAGGACACAATGATGCAATGTCTACATAAGGGAAGTACTGGTGTATTTCATCTGCATAGACACCATCATGGAGATAAATACACAAGCCATGCAGTAAAGAACATTTTATACCTGTCTTACCATGCACTCTGAGAAACGACTGGTTAGACATAAATTATGTCTTCAGGCGTCACATAGTTGAGCTGTCTCTCTCTCTCTACACACATAGGTGAGGTGCCAGACACCCGAGCTACACTTCAGATTACAACACCCCATCACCAAAGGAAAGAGTCACAAACCATAATTTCTGCCCAATTTCTTCTAAAGTTGTCATCAGCCCTGTATTTAGTGCCTGTGGGCACCCACTAAAAATATATATTAAAAACCTACATATCCAAGATATAAATTGAGTTCTAACTTAAAGAGTGCAACAAACCACCTTAGGCACTTTAGTGCTGAGCCGACTAACAACAGCAGAAACGATATGAAAACAATCAATAAAATAGATTAGTTTTAAGAGCCTTCCTAACATAGATTGGTATTCTGTTTTGCGCAGGCCAAGACAGACAGCATTTCAAATAAAGAAAGTAACAAAAGGGAAGAAACTTTGTGACGAGTCATGCTGCCATTTTCTGAACTCCTTAAAGCTTGTAGATTGCTGACTCAGGAAGGCTAATGTTGCAAGCAATGGAATAGTTCAAACCAGAAATGATGGGAGCATTAAAAACATGAGCTTTCATATGGCACAAAATAAAAAGACGCTTTTTCTTCGAGATTCTCGCTTGGAGGTAACAGGACAAAGACTGACACACCAGGATGAGGCAGGTGGAAATGCCATCATTGTTATCTTGTCATTAAATACAGCCAGAAGGGCAGTCTCAGTGCATAAACCAGGTCTTAAATTCGTTTGGCTAGCATTTAGTAACTGGTGCGCTTCAAAATGTACGGAAAGCTGGTGAGACAGGAATCTCATCAGTTTTAATGACTGTTGGCAAAAGAAAGATGAGCCTATAGTAAGCTTCTGCCCTAGGGCCCACGGTGTCTTCTGTAAAAGGGGTTTGAGGACCCCTTTCTTCCAGTCACTAGTGATAGTGACCGATGAAAACAGGTGTTAAGGACGAAGGTAAAAGCAGGCCTAACAATTTAGAGTTCAGACTGGACATACAACATCCGGGTGCCTGGCTTTATGAAAGTAAACAAGGAGTAAACCTCTACTCCTTAATCTTTGGGAAAGCTGTTATAGGAGTGAAAAAAGGCACAGGATAGTAACTATGCTACATGATACAGGACGAAACTGGAAGATGGGCAATACAGTCATGAATGACCTTGGTCTTCTCATAGAAAAAAGAGGACACATAGTCACCAACTTGGGAGAGACAATAGTCATTTTGTCACAGGTTAGATTGGTGAGATTAGAGACTGTCCAGAAAAGATCCTGGGAGGAGTTGGAGGCCAGAGAAATAGAATTTCAAAATAAAAGAGATCTTAATAGCAGTAAGAGACAATCTGTAATATTGAGATTTATATGGTGCATTCATAGTATGGTGTGTGTGTGTGTGTGTACATACAAATTTGTGTTTTGCTACTTGGGAATGGGAACAGTCTAGCCCGAACTGCCAGGCCAGGTCCTCCCTGGACTGGAAACAAGCATCCTAGGACCGGTTTCGGGCTTTCAGCCCACATCAGTCAGATAGCCTGACTCCAGTGGCATGGAGAGCACGGGTCCCTTGCTCACTGTGCCACTAGATTCAAGCTAGCCTGGCTGATGAAGGGTAATACCCAGAAACCGGTCCCAGGATGCTTGTTTCCAGTCCAGTGAGCACCTGGCTTGGCAGTTCGGTCTGGACTGTTCCCATGAGGCACAGGAGCAAGACTCATTTGCATATGGCTGGGTCTAAACTGGGGTCGCATGGTGAGCAAAAAAGCAATGGATTTAACCCAGATCTCTCGACTGGGGATGAATGTATGATTTATTCAGTATTCCGTCCATCACTTTATTGCGTAGCACTCTTTACCCTAAATGGGATGGGTCTGCTCAGACATGGCTCCCTTGTTCACTGTGCCACTGGATTCAAGCTAGCCTGGCTGATGAAGGGTAATACTCAGAAACCGGTCCCAGGATGCTTGTTTCCGGTCCAGTGAGGACCTGGCTTGGCAGTTCGGTCTGGACTGTTCCCATGAGGCACAGGAGCAAGACTGATTTGCATATGGCTGGGTCTAAACTGGGGTGGCATGGTGAGCACAAAAACAATGGATTTAACCCAGATCTCTTGACTGGGAGTGAATGTATGATTTATTCAGCATTCCGTCCATCACTTGTATGCTTAGCACTCTTTACCCTAAGTGGGCAGGGTATTCCCAGACGTGGGTCCCTTGCTCACTGTGCCACTGGATTCAAGCAACCTGGCTGTTGAAGGGTAATACCCAGAAACCGGTCCCATGATGCTTGTTTCCGGTCCAGTGAGGACCTGGCTTGGCAGGCCGGTCTGGACTGTTCCCATGAGGCACCGGAGCAAGACTGATTTGCATATGGCTGGGTCTAAACTGGGGTGGCATGGTGAGCAAAAGAACAATGGATTTAACCCAGATCTCTTGACTGGGGTGAATGTATGATTTATTCAGCATTCCGTCCATCACTTGTTTGCGTAGCACCCTATTGAGATGATCAAGACATGGTTGATACAGAAAGACAGATACATGCAGGGAAAATGTAAAACTGACCCACATGCAGTGAGAAAGCCCTCTGCACGTTAGGCCACCTGTGTTTTGTATTGACAAAACAAACTCCAGCCTTTAGAGTTTATTTTCTCTAATGCAAAGAAGTTTGCCCAGTGGGTGCTTTAAAATTGTGAGCATTCAATGATTCTGCAGTGTTTGAAGGGGATCCCCTGCTGCAGCTGCCCTCACAGCACAGACGTTTCAGCTAAGGAGGTGTTGGTCTTGAAATAGGACAGACAGTCGTATGTCTGAGTGGAGGTGGGCATGGGTTTATTCTCTCTGGTGACTGTTTACCAGGCTCTAAATGTCTCCTAAGCACAGTCTACAAGGTTAGGCAGGACATTTGATACATCAGGCCAGTCTGGCAGTCTGTGTATCATCAATATCTATGCATGATCTTGGTTAACATTTTAGATATCCTCTATGAAGAAATCGTAGTGCAAGGGCAATGTTACAGCATGAAGAAAATGGCCAAACTAGATGGACTTGGTGACCACAAACTGAGATTAATATATTGTTAGGTATGTGCCTGCGTGAATATCATCATTGTAGAAGTACAAACATAGATTTGGAGACAAAGGCCATTGTTCAAAGTTATGTAGGAATGTGGTGATAATAACTGCAAATGGTATTTATCACTACCTTGGTGTGGAGTATTTAATGAGTAACATAATTAACTTGTCCTGAGTTCTCCACCTCAGAATGAAGCCTTATATGTGGAATCAGTGTTTACCAATTGCTGCATTTTGCATTCATGCCATAGCATTTTATCTCCATAGATCTCCTCAGGATTTTTCTGGTGAAATCTGTCAGGAGAAAGTTGTGGGTGTGGTAACTGATGCACAACTCAGAATTGTGATCTGTGTGCAAAAGTCCATTTGCACATGGATTGGAATTTAAAACACAACTTTGAATCAAAGTCTAAGTAAAGTCTGTATGTTTATAGAAGGGAGGAATAGGTTTCGTCAATAGAGATTTGCCTAGCATTGTATTTCTATTATTATGGCCTTGCAGTGCTGTAAGTTTTGAATGTGTTGTATTGTGTTGTAGTTGTATTTACACAGTGCTTCATACTCACATCAAGGTGCAAAAGCTGATGAACCGGTGTCATAAAAAAGTGTGTGAATGAGCTGACCCCTGGGTATGAAGACAGACAAGCCAATATCTGCCATCTACGGAGTGGTCAGTGAATATACAGTTCAAACCACATAGAGTATGGGACTAACAAACTGCACAGAGATGAATGGAGCTACCCTTGGGAGGTGCAAACTTACGGATTCTGGCAGTTATGTGGCCCAAGAGTACATCCAATCAACCCCACACAGCCTTCACCTTTTGACTGAAACATCATGCTAGAGGAAAAATGTTCATATACATCCACAAAGTTTCCTTTTAACAATCTCTTGGAGCCTCATTTAATAATTAAGTATTTCTGGAAGGAGCCTGAGACTTTTAGCCTTTACACTGGATCCTGTACCCTCCATCTTTTTTTCCAGAAAAGTACTCCTTGTAAATCAGGGAGCCCACTCATCACTTAAATCATTTCTGATACATGTGGCAGCTCCACAATGAAGCATGACATCTAGGTTGGTGTGTGTGTGTGAGGGCTTATATATATATATATATATATATATATATATATATATATATATATATATATATATATATATATATATATCTTAGGGCCTCCCACAAGTAGGGCAATTGCTATTTGGAACACGGTAATTTATCTGCTTGACAATCCCTTTTCTGTGGGGTCTAGCACACACATTTACCACCTGTTCTGAGCAGGTACTAAAAGTGTGCAGAGAGCTGTTGTAAAGTGGGTATGACAGAAGGGGTGTGTAGGGTGAAGGAAGGAGGGTAGAATATTGGTTGGCAGGGGGGAAAATGTGATACTTCCCTGTGTCTTGTCTGAGGTTCAGTGTGCAGTACTTGTGTGTAATATTCTAAATAATGTATGTGGGTTTGAATTACCACTGCATCCCTGACCCATTCAAGGGACTATAAGCAACCCAGCAAGCTCAGACACCACACCGACAAGTACGTCAAGTGGGGTTTTGTGGGGGCTACAACTTGGACTTTCACCCTCAAGTGTTTGTGGCTAAAACTAAGTACAGGCATCTGTTGTTGCGAAAGCCAAACCTTGTAGAATTAGTCCAGAGCCCTAGTTTACACAACAGTAGTGCAAGAGTGTATGTATGATGTCAAGCATAGATTTTGTAGTGGAAGGGAAGCCGTCCAGTACAAAAAGTATACTTTAAAACTTTTACTACTTTGTATATGTGCTGTACAGTATAGCATGCAAAGTTGGAATAATGTCACGACATTTTAAGTTGCTCCACTGTTACACCTGCCTTGAGAACGTTTACATTTATGACATAAATCCCTGCCTACCAATGTTAGTAGATAGTAATTTGCCGCAAAACTCAATGGTGGTTGCATGGGAACGCCCCTATACCACTTATAACACACCCACTGTACGCAAAGTAGTGCACTACTTTGCTTTATTTAGGCAAATTTGCAAGACAAATCATGATTTATTTTGGTAAGCATATCCCATCACAGCACTAAAACTTGGCACAGAGTTCTAGTAAATCTGGAGCTAAATCTCTTAGAGCATTTTGTGGCAGCCTATCTTAGACTGTGTGGAATACCGTTTTAAATAATGACTTGCATATTCACAGTATTTTCAATCGCACTATGGGACCTTGTACCACTATAAATACATAAGTCACAAGTCCCCAGTGCAACAACCAGAATTTGGTTCTGTGACTGGTTAAACTCACAGACATTTGCAGTGATCACACTAACCAACTGAACTATATTACAATTAAGGCTCCCTGTTTTCCGTTTTTACTGATTTTACAGATAAATACAGACAGAAAACCATTTATTTTCTTGTATGTATTTATTTGTAAATGTGGTTAAAAACGGAAATTGGGTGATTTTTGAGTGATTCTAAATACACTTTGCCATAACTGCCAGGCCAATAACTGTGTAGATTGAAAGGTAAGGGGGTTAAAAAGAAAAGGGGATTTTAGTAAAGAGGCTTAAACAGCAGTAGATATGCACAAGACGGGTGCTGAAATGTGCATATTTTCATATAAGTGCATTGATTTATCTTCTGCGGGTGTTCATAACACTGAAACCTGGCAGGCATTCAAGCATGACTGCATATTTATTGGTTAAATAAATGTGGCAATATACCGATTAAGCTTTATTTTTTTCACACAACCCATAATAAATATGGATAAATACAGATAAAGTTGACAAAAAATAAATATGGATAAATACAGACGGAAATGTCAAAAAAATAAATACCACAAAACCAGGAGCCCTAATTACAATAGAAGAGTGCATTTACCATCTATTACTTTAACACAGTTCCTATACTTTTTATGCATCTCAACCTGTGGATGACCCGTAAAATACTTTGTACGAGGTTGTTACCGAGGCCCCATCTCCAGCGTAGTCCATTCTTCCTCTTGGAGGGGCTCTTTGTCCAGGTCTTGTTCTAAATGCGGGAGGCAGCACACTTCATCACAAGTGGTATGCAAGTGTAAATTTAAAGCTTTGACCTTGAACAGCATCAAATATAATAAACCTCTGATCTTCAACTTCCAGTCACTACCTAGTTTACTACAGGCTTCTCACTTACAGCGAAAACTCTATAAAGAGTGGTCATTTCAAAGCTTCCAAATGTTATAACTGTTAACGAGAAAATGGGTTGCCCTTTGAGAAGGCCATGTACATTTATTCCCACCTATAGATAAAATACAGGTCTCGCCCAAAATGAATTGCTGACCAATGATCCTAGGTCCCCCTGGAAAAGTGGGCCTCAACAATCTCTGTTCTGCCACTCCAGCTTCTCTGTTCTTTGAGTCTTTACTATAGCAGTGGGCGTAGCCCCTCATACTCATTCCTTTGCTATCCCATCTCAATGCCTGCCAGGGATATGATATTGGTCAGCGCCCCGTGGCGCGTTTTAAGTTGGGGGATTAAGTCCCCTTGAATCCTGAGGTCCCCTGGCGGCCAACTAGGCCACCAGGTACCTCCAGTAAGCGCCATGGAGCTGCGTTGCAGAGAGGTGTAAAAAGGGGTGTGGCCTCATTACACCTCTCTGCAATGCAGCCCCCTGGCGCATACTGGAGGTTCCTGGTGAGCTAGTTGGGCCCCAGGGACCCCCAGTATTCAATGAGAATTAGTTCCCCCTCTGCAAACGCCCCAGGGGGCACGTTTGCAGAGTGGTGTAAGGAGGGGGCGTGGCTTCCAGCCCGATCCTGGTCTTTTTTTTTTCTTCTTTTTTTTTTTTAGAAGAGGGGCTGTGTAGCCCCCTTTCTTTTCCATTTTTTTGGCCCTGGGGACTCCATCCCCCAGGGCCTGCCCCTAATTTTTGTTTATAAAAAAAAAATCGGGAAGTGGGCCGCCTGGCCCGCCTCCTGAGGCCATCATTTGCCCTGGGGACCCCATCCCCTGGAGCATGGCCCTTTATTTATTTATTTTTGTATTTTTTATGTAGGGGGGCTGCGTAGCCCCCCTCCTCTGGCAACTTTAAGGCCCAAGGGACCCCATCCCCCGGGGCTGGCCATTGTTTTTTTTTTTTTTTACATTTTTAATTGGGGAGGGGGGCTGTGTGGCCCCCTTCCCAGGCCACTTATGGCCCCGGGGACCCCATCCCCCAGGGCCTGGCCTCTGTTGGGGGCCGTGGGGGGGGGGGGGTCCCCAATCCCCCCACGGTCCCAGCCAGCTCCCCGTGTCCTGCGGGAGCCGGCATTGCTTTTCCACATGGGGAGCAGCTAAAATGCTGCTCCCCATGTGGAAAAGCAATCAGCTTTGCTTAATTGAAGCGAGAGCAGGTTTCCCTGCTCTCACATCAATAAAGCAAAGCAGTTTGCAATGACAGGGCGGGACACTGCAGGAGCCGGCACTGGGGGGTGGCGGTCCCCAGGGCCTTTTCAAGGCTCCAGGAGGGGGGCCGCATGGCCCCCCTCCCACACTGACAAGTTGCCCCAGGGGCTGGCGGTCCCCGGGGCTGGGTGGGCCTGAGAGCACCCCATCCCAAATAATTTCAAGCCCCGGGGGGTGGTGGTCCCCGGGACTGCGGGGGGGCCGTGAGCCCCCCGTATATACTATTTTTGAGCCCCGGGGGTGGCAGTTCCCGGGGGTAGTGTGGGGGGATTGGGACCCCCCCCACACTTTTTTTAATCCTGCCCCAAATTACCAAAGAAGCGCTGGGTGCGCGAATCTCGCCGATTTAAAAAAAAATAAAAAATAAAAAATGCTTGTTTTGGCCCTGGGGGTCCTTGTGGGACCCCCTGAGCAGGCCTAGGGGGTCAGGGTGTTTCTACCCTGCCCCCTTGTCGTAATTTTCGTGTTTGTTTTATAGGTTTCTTGGGCCTCGGTTCTACCGAGGCACAAGATGGCTGCCAACACTTCCTGATCTGGAGTGTTGACAGCCAATTAGATTACAGCTCGTGCACGGCAGGGTGCGCGCTGGGTGCGGGGAGGGTGCGCGGATCCTCCGAGGCCATAGATATATATGTACTTTTACCTCTAATTTTCTCAGGAACTACTGAACGGATTTACACCATTTAAGCAAAAGGCACGAGTCTGAACTGAGAACTACCTCTTTGCCAAATCTGGTGTAATTCCGTTCAACAGTTTGGGCTGTAGCTGCGTCAAAAGGTCCTACGGGAAAATGCATGGGGAAAACGCGTTTTGGGACCCCCCTTTTTTCTCGGCTCCCGCTTGACGAATCACCATGAAATTTTCAGGATTGGAGCGGACCGGAGCTGGCCAAAAGTTTGGAAAATTTTGCGAAGATTCGTCAATGGGTGCCAACGTTATTCCAAATAGAATGTTGCGGATTTCTATGGAAAATAGGTCCTAACTATATCTACCTACTGGCGACCGCCAGTAGGTAATATATATATATGTATATATTTTACCTACTGGTGGTCGCTAGTAGGTAGTTATAGTTAGAACCTACTTACCATATGAAAAGTGTTTTTTGTTTCGTCAGTAACTATGATGACGTTTGACAAATCTTTACAAAACTTTCAAAGCTAGTTTGCCACTCACTTCAGCTGCTGTTTAGAAAGTTTCTGGGTGATTTGTCAAGCAGGGATCGAGAAAAAGGGAGGAGGCCCAAAATGTGTTTTTCCCATGCAATATCCTGTAGGGAACGGAATTTCACCAAATTTGGCAGAAAGCTAGCTTTTGGTCCAGAAAGAGTCTTATTTGTAATTTGGTGTAAATCCATTCAGTAGTTTTGGAGTTATTAAAGAAAAAAGATTTATAGATATCTAGGGACGTGAATCCTTCGCAGGGCTTACAGATCTCCTCGTGAGATCTGATAGGCTGCCAACAGTTCAACCAGCAAGTGTTTGCAGCCCTCTTAGGACTCTGACTCAGCCCAAGTCCCCAAAAAAGAGGGAAAAAACCAGGGAGCAGGTTAGGAATACCCTTCAATACCCTTCAATATTTACATGTCCCCTTTGGCTAGGATAGCTGAACAGTTAGGCTTCGAGATCATCTCTTATGCAGATGATACGCAGCTTATGTTCACCATTGGAGACAACTTAGTGAATGAGAAAATTCGCTTTGCAAATGGCATGAAGAGGATATATGACTGGATGACGGACAATTACCTGCAGCTGAATCCAGATAAATCAGAGATTATGCTGCTGGGTAAAGCAACTGATATCTGGTCCGATGATTGGTGGCCTGCTCAATTGGGCTCTGCCCCCAACTCCAAATTTTCAGTAAAAAACCTGGGCATAAAAATTGATCGGTTGTTGTCCATGAAGGACCATATCGCAACCACATCTACCTCATGCTGTTATAGCCTCCGGCTTCTGAGAAAAATCCTTCCATATATGCCTACCTGTTATTGTAGGACTTTAGTGCAAGCTTTGGTAACTAGCCATTTGGATTACGGCAATGCACGGTTGGCAGAAGTAGGAGAGACCACCTAGCTAAGCTGCAGGTGGTTCAGAACACAGCAGCGAGAATGATCTTTAATCAACCGGCAGGCTCCCCCTCTCTTCCATTGCTCAGAGAATTACATTGGTTAACGGTGAAAAAGAGATCTTTTTTCAAGATTTGCTGTCTCACCTATAATGCTCTGAACAATCGAGGTCCTCTCTATTTACCAAAAAACCTTTTTAAATACTGTCCATCAAGGAGTCTTAGATCTAGTTTGCAGGGCCTCTTTCAGGTCCCCCGTTTCCGTCTTACTCGGATGGGAGGCAGAGCTTTTTCATATCTTGCTCCAAAATATTGTAATCAGCTTCCCCAGACTCTGCGATCAATTCCTAAGTACGAACTTTTTAGGAAACAGTTGAAAGCCTTCCTGTTCTGAACTCTCACCTTAGTTCACTTCGCTCTTTTTTGTCCAGGATGTTAGTCTATTAGGCAGCGCCGAGATGCCTCAGGGTGAGTTGAGCGCTTTACAAACCTTCTAACATAACAACATAACCATGACCCCCCATGCCTGGTGGTAGTGTCCCACAGGGACCCCACTGGAAGTGGGGTCTCCTGTGCTTGTTTATTCTAAAACCTCCCTGGGTGGGCCAGGTCCTGGGGCAAAATACTTTTTTTATTTATTTATTTATTTTTATTAACAAACTTCGACAAACAGCATAACGTACTTTGACACAGTAAATCCCATCAGTAATTTGCATTTGAAGACCATTTTGCACATTTTACACAATGAAGACAGTTCAAGGGGAAAGCAAGTCGTCATCAGCTAGTGAATGCGGTGGGGCACAGATGTTTCCTCTATATGAATTCCATGGCCTCCAGATGCGGGACCATTTCTTAGGACAGCCCTGCGCCAGGTAGACTGATTTCTCACGGAACATGCACCAGCCCATACTCGTTTTCCAATCTTTCAAGGTGGGAGGAGCAACGGCTCCCCAGGCCTGGGCGATGGGCAAAATACTTTTTAATTTAAGGGAAGGAGGGCGCACGCAGCTCCCCTCCGGGCCGATTTTGGCAATGGGGACCCCATTCCCTAGGGCCTGGCCAAATTGTGATACAGGGAGGCAGGCCACGCAACCCCCCTCCTGGGCCGATTTGGGTGCCGTAGTCCCCATCCCTTAGGGCCAGGCTGATTTTTAAAATGGGGAGGAGATTGCGTAGGCCTGGGACACCATCTCCGGGGCCCAGCCTTAAAATAGGTGAGCAGTTCCTCCCCCTTCCAGGGCCATGTTCGGCCCCGGGAACTCCATCCCCCGGGACCCAGCCGTGCATAGGAAAGGGTGTAGCTCCCTCTCAGACCCATCAATGGCCCTGGGGACCCCATCCCCAGGGCCGGCTCCTGCTGCATCACAAGGGGCCCAAACCCGGGACTTGGCGGTTTCCCTGCCTACACTGGAGTGAGCAGGAGACGTGTTTGCTCTCGCTTGACAGGATCGATTTCAGAAGTCCTGCCAATGAGAACAAAAATGAAGTTTTCTCATCAATAATTTTACAGCAAATCTTGCAGTGATATTATCAATGATGACATTGAAGATGTTTTCAGAAACCTCTTATTAGAATTTTAAATATGTCGTTGAATTTTAACATATTCAGTATGCTGTACTATACAGGGACGTATGCTCCAAGGTCAATGTTTTCACTGTAGTTCTGAATTGTACAGGAGCTACTCCATTTTCCTCTGGACTGATGTGATAAGATTACTTTGGTGGGTGTCTTTTACAATAATAGCCTAAGAGTTTTGGAGGTCCTGCATATTTTTTATATTAGTTTTACAGGTTCTAATATAAAGGCATTACAGTGATCCAGCATTGCACCTGTTTATCTGGCAACAGGAGCCGTTCTCTACGACAGCAGGGATTGTGTTTCAAGAGCTTTAGGTGAGCAAAGGTGGTCGATATAATTGGGCTTTGGTTATGGAAATCAATTGATACTGCAAGACATTTGTGTAGAGGTATACCAAACCTCTTAAGAAGCTGTGGTGATAAGTCTGATCTTGGTGGTGCTTACGATGTCACCTGTTACGAAGCAGGCATTTTTTCTCCAGTACCAAGTCTTCTCAGTCTGTCTGCAAGCAGTTATGAGCCTCCGCATAACCTGTAATTGTAGAGTGGTCGTCTCTCAAATTTTTTATGTAAAGGGAATATTCGGGTAACTTTTGATCATCTTTGCCCAAACAAGATTATTTGTAATAAAGGGGATGCCTAGACCTTTTTCAGTCCCCTTGGTACTTCTTGTAGGAAAGCGCAGCTTCTTGACATGGTCACCCCCACTTTGTGCCTGGTATCTGATGCAATTTTGACAGAAGTGCACTGGGTTCCTGCTATCCAGGTCCCCAGTGCCAGATCTCTTTCCCTAAAACTGTACCATTGGTTCCCCAATCGGCAATTCCTTAAGCACCCTCTGTACATCCCTAGTAAATGGTAACCCTGGTACCTAGGGCAAGGAGACTAAAGACGATCCCTAAGAGCTGCAGCATGTATTGTGCCACCCTAAGGGACCCCTCAGCATCAACATGCCGACTGCCACTGCATGCTGTGTGCCATGGTGCAGAGAAAATTGAAGACAGAACATGGCACCTATGTGCCATGCCTATAGACACTGCATGCAGTATAGGGAAGTCAGCCCTATGGCAGGGTGCACTCTCCTACATGTGTGGACGTAACTGCATGAGTAGATATGCCCCTGTGATATCGGAGCCGATTCTTGGTTATTACAAGTGAACAAAAAACTGTTTTTCTGAACAGCCTTACGGCTAGAGCAGTCGACTTCGGAGCTGGGGAACCGTGTTCGAGTCTCGGCAACGACGCTCAACATCATGTGATTCTGGCAAAATCACTTAATCTCCCAGAGCCTAACCAAAATGAATGTATCCATCTGTAACAAAACTGGTGCTCATGTAAAGTGCTCTGATACCCGAATTCTCGGGTCTAGTTTGCGCTATATAAAACTCTAAAAAAATAAATAAAAAAACATGTGCTGAACACTGGTGTTTACGAGTTTCCAAGCTTCATGAAGGCTTCACTGAAACTAGAGATGTTTGGTAGCAAATATCTCATCTTGATTAACCCACACTGATTCCAGTGATGAATGTATTAATACATGCACCCAGAGGACACCTTAGAGGTTCCCCCTGAAAACCTACCAACTACTGATGTGCTGGCTGACTGGTGGAGACCGCCCTGCCACCACAGACAGGTTTCTGACCACCAGTAGGTGAGAGCCCATGCTCTCAGAGGGCAGAAACAATGTCTGCTCCGGCCAGAGGTGTTGTTACCTCCTCCGAGCAGGATGGCTAAGTGATCAGCATATCAAGACAGGAGGCTTCAAAGGCTGCCGCCTACTTTTATATGGGACCCAAGGCTTCCGTAGACGGGGAAATGCCCACCCCACCCCAGGCCCATTTGGCACCAGGACAGGTGGGAAAATTACCTAGTCAGGAGGAGTGCCCCCCTCTCAGGCTAGTACCACACCTAAGGTGGGCTACCTGAAGTGGACACGACTTTTAAAATTCAACAATCTTAGTTTTGGCTGAATTAGGCCTTCTGGGTCAGGGCTATGCCCACTTTCCACAGAAAGTGTTCATATAGAGGGTGGCTACTACCTGTCACTCCCTGTAATGTCCCTAAATTGTGTATTTAGGGGTGAGTCCTGACACTAGGTACTGTGGGGCGATTCACAGAACTAACTTAAGACAAAATCCTAAACATACTACTTTTGATATTCACAGAAGTTAGGATTTTGTCTTAAGTTTGTCTTAAGACAAACTTAAGACAGACTTAAGACAGACTTAAGACAGACTTAAGACAGACTCAAGACAGACTCAAGACAGACTCAAGACAGACTCAAGACAGACTCAAGACAGACTCAAGACAGACTCAAGACAGACTCAAGACAGACTCAAGACAGACTCAAGACAAAATCCTAACTTAAGTCTGTCTTAAGACTGTCTTAAGACTGTCTTAAGTCTGTCTTAAGTCTGTCTTAAGTCTGTCTTAAGTCTGTCTTAAGTCTGTCTTAAGTCTGTCTTAAGTCTGTCTTAAGTCTGTCTTAAGGCTGTCTTAAGGCTGTCTTAAGGCTGTCTTAAGTCTGTCTTAAGTTTGTCTTAAGACAAACTTAAGACAAAATCCTAACTTCTGTGAATACCAAAAGTAGTAAGTTTAGGATTTTGTCTTAAGTTAGTTCTGTGAATCAGGCCCTCAGATTTGTCGGATCAAGAAGAGATGGACACCGAAACCCGCAACAAAAAGCGAGTACTGAAGACTGCTGAGGACTTTTGGTGCCAAACCCTGCCTGCTGCACTGAGTCTTGACAATTACGACCCAGCAACTTGTCCTGCAGCGACCAGTTTCCAAGAACCCCGGGAGACTGCCAGCCTTTGCAAAATGCCAAGCATTCCCCTTAGAATAGAGGATCTACTCCCTTGCAGTCTGCAGGCACCGAAACACAAAGTCCAGTTTTCCGTGTAGCCACTCCCCGGCCAGCCCAATACAGCAGCCCTCCAGGAAGAAGACCCTATGCTCCTGAAGGTCAGATCTGTGCCACCACCGAGTGAGAGGATACCAGGACCACTCGGAGCTGCACAGGACCAATACCCTGGGTGCGGGACCCCTTGCAACAAGCAGAGGCCGTGAGAGTTCAGTCGGGACTCCAAGACAAAGCAGCCATCGAGGGATGTCAGCACTGAAGAGACCCACTTTGAGTGGCCCAGCTGTCCTGGTTTTTTACCCCTTCAACTGGCGAGACCGACTACCACAAGGCTCAAAGGCGCACAAAGCCCAGCCAAAAATTACTCTCTGCACCTGAGCACCATAGTCCGGGTGCTGACTAACTGACTTTGGTTCCTTATCTCCAGGACCCTTGTGACCCTTGTGTAATTTTTTGTAAAAATACGACTTATGTTTCTAAATTCGTCTCAGATTTATTCCTGAGTGTGAGTGTCATTTATTTCCTCTGTGTGTGTCAACAAATGCTTAGCACTTCTCTCCGATACGCCTAACTGCTCGCCCACACTACCACAAAAGAGGGCATTTGGGTTATCATTTGTGCCTCTGTAAACCAAGTGGGATTTGCCTGGACTCTTAACTTGGTTTGGTCCACTATATAAAGAGCCAGCTTCCTACACTGCTGCTGACGGAAAAGTCTGCATCATTATTTTTCAGATGCATTTGGTAGGCAATGATCATTGGGCCAAGAGGTGGGGCGCAGAAGTTTGATTACGTGTATGACCTTGTCAAGAGAAATCCCTCGGAAAGAAAATTTATCTTTTGTACCCTTCTATAACCGGGCGTGTTCACTACTACTTTGAGTTTTTCTGTTTTTATTGGTATTGTGTCTTATGTTAGTGATTTTTCCCCCCAGGATTGGTTTATGCAATTCATTGATTTCAGGTCTTCTGCTGGGTCTCTTTTGATCCCCAGACTTGTGTCGATGGCCCGCGAGCCTGCAGGATGTAGAAGTTCTTTGTTGTTCTTCTGAGCTTTGGCAGTCCTCACTTGAGGAGCTGAAATCTTTTCTTGTTTTTTAGCAGTGACCTTGTTTCTCCTGGTGGCAGAAGGAGGGAAGGGGTTAACGAGATGTAAACGGCTCATATTGTCTCGCACTCCGAGGATGTTGTCCCTGGCTGGTCACACTGAGGTTGCCCCTGGCTGGTCACACTGAGGGGCGCCGGCTGGTTTTCCTCACCCCGGTACTGACATTTTCTCATTTTCTTCTTTTTAGTTTGCGTCCCGTGCTCGACTTAGGGTGACGGTGGAGGGCGAGGAGCTGACACTAGAGCTGGAGAAAAACAAGTAAGTGGGCTATCAACTGGGAAAGAGGGAGGTCTGCCAGCAAAGAGGCCTGTGCCCGACACGGCACGACGAGGTAGGGCTAAGGACACCAAGGCTAGTAGCGCTGATAAAGGGAACGAAGACCGTGCCTGACGGGCACAGACGCCAATGGTTGATGGAAATCGATGCCACTGTGCAACTTGCAGAAACTGGTGTGCCAGTGAGAAAGCTAATGCCTGATGGACAGAGCGAATCAAAGTGTTGACAGCGTCCGAGAAATCACAGCCTGACAGGGAAAGAGAGGCCAATATACGACAGGGCGAAACCCCCTGCACTCTAGGATTGATTGATTGATTGATTGATTGATTGATTGATAGCTGCTGTCAGAAAATCCATGGCTGATTGTTCAGGAATGCTATTATCTGAGAGGGGCAGAAAAAGGGGCATGTCTGCCAACAAAGAAGGCAGAGTCTGACCGAGGTGTGATAGATGTTGAGTGTTCAATAGGAACAAATATAGCAACGGGTGACCGGAGCAGAGAGGTCTGGCCTCACCACCACAACTGCAAAATGACTTGACAATTCCTCAGAGGACTGCTGATATCTTGGCAGTTTGATGCACGCAGTGAAAATACCCGGCAGAAATGGCCTTTCAGAATCTTTAGCCCAAGTTTACGAAGATATTTAAATGTGTAACGTGTACCTACACCGGCGACTGATATGATTTATGAATGCAAATTCGTTCTTTATAACAAGAAGCCGTCACTTTACAATTGTCCATCCACTAACATACTATTACCCCCAGTATAGCACAATATTAATAGTATTATGTGGGAGTAAATCTGCAAAGCTAGCCAGGGAGCTCTGTATGGGTGACTAATGCATTTTAATGGGGTGATGCAGACACCATAAATAGAATGTGCTATTTTAACCCCTGATGTGTGGTAGTTGGCGGGTATGAGAATCCCTTGAATCCGGCAGCACCGAAGAAATCCTACTTCAATCTAAAACAAGCATTGACAAAGCCAATAGGTCTTGCATATGAGAGCTATTGGCAATGTTTTGTAGTCATGCTGTACAGCAGAGCAGATGCTTTTTGCAGGGGTGCCAAAACTAATTTAAAAAACACCACTATGACTCAGCCAGGGCTATTGCATTTTTTAAGTGAATTAGAGCTGGATGCATCATAGCCCTTAATTATTATTGTTATTATTACAATTATTATTATATTTTGCCATGCTGCACAGCAGCCACACTACCCAGCATAGCTACAAATCATTGCCAAAGTCAGCAATGCCCATGCTGTACAGTATGAACAAAAGACAATGGCAGGGTCAATAGTCTAAAAGGTGAAACCTAGTGGCTTTGGCAATGCTTGTTAGGTCTCGGCACAAATCCCCGGTGATTCTGAACAAATCAGCTGATCTACCGATGTGAGAAAAAGAAAAAAATATGACATTTGGCAAAACATCCGATTACGTGAAGAAGGCAATTGTGTCCATATCAATGTCATAATGAAAATACATTTGGAAGCAGACAACACCTGTCATCACAATAAACATCCTTTTCAAAGGAGAAAAGGGCTTCTTTGAAGTGCATGTGGCATGGTAAAACATAGCTACTGATATCAAGAGGCAGTGGCGGCTCGCAGAGCGAGTGCTGTGGGGCGGTGAGGCAGTGCGGGGGCAGGGCAGAGTGGGGGGTAGTGGAGTCGGACATACGACTGCAAGGAGTAAATAAATAAAACTATTTACCTTGCACACGCTGCATTGCCAACTCGAGCCGCAAGGTAAATAGTTTTATTTATTTATTTACTTACTTCACTCCTTGCCATCGTATGTCCGACTCCACTACCCCCCCACCCTGCCCTGCCCCCGCTCTGCAGCACTCCCTCTGTGAGCCGCCACTGTCAAGAGGTACAACAAGGACGACAAGGAAGAAGAAAAAATAAAAGTAGTACTTCAATCACATCACAATCAATGGAAGGACAGCAATCATGCAGAAGCAATCAGTACTTGGTCCATGCTCCAATCAAAAGAGGAGTACGTGAAGTTGATACACATCTTCCAGTTAAAAGGCAGCAAATAAGAGTTACAATGAAGCGAACAATGTCAATTACTGGGTGGGCTGCAAGCCCTCACTGCACACAATATTTCTCTCAAACAAGAAAGCATGCAGCAAATGTGCTGTCACAGGCAAGACCTAAAAATGCTGAGTCTCACACCAAACATTTGTACGGTATGAGTTTGGGATGACCACTGCTATTTTGCACTGCAGCCCACACACTGATTCAATTAAGATTTATTTAAGAGAAGACCACTTACATCAAAGAGGGTCCCACTTTCCTATATAAGGCAGGGTGGTTTGTTATGTCTTACTCACAGCCACTTCCTGTATTATGTGTGCAAGACTACTTTATTCAGATTTCCAATGAGTCACAGAATAAAAAAAATATTCCTTAATAACCTGTGTTTTTCCCTTACAGGGGACCCCAAAGCACTCATACGTAACTGTATCAATACTAAAAAATGTTGGTTGCCAAGGTGCTTTTCTCTTTGTGTAGGTTGGGGAGCAGAGCACTAAGGGCCCCGATTTAGAGTTTACAGAGGGGGTGCTCCAGTACAATAGTAACGGAGCACTCTCTCCGCCAAACTGAAGGTCCACCTGCCTCATTTAGAGTTTGGCAGATGTTCAGTATGTTGATGATGGATACTACGGAGTCCCTTCCACCGACCTACGTCTCTGACTGCCCAAAAAAGTATGGGCAGGCTATTTGTCCAGCCCGATTTAGAGTGGGCAAACACATGGCCAGTTTTCACTGTTCATCCTCTCCAGGTCCTCTTGCCAAGGCGAGAACACTGCCATGACGAGGGGGCATTGTGTTTTTTTTTTTTATCTACCACATAATCCCACTTAAGGTTTTTGGTTTTAAAAAATAACAAAAAATAAACTTTGCAAGTTTGCCACTCAGCTTTGTGATGTTAACTTACAAGGCATTACCAGGAACGGTTGTGACGGTGTGTTGGAAAACGAGGCAGCATCTGTGAGGCCTGCACAAATAACATGACTACATTTGTCCTTCACTGGGAACCAAACACCCAATTGTAGCGCCTGACTCTCAGAGGGTAGCGTTGCAGAGCAGTCTGAGGCTTACTCAAGGGAGGTGGTGTGGGCTAGTAATCGCCATTTGCAGGTGCACAAAAATAACACTCAATAATTGATTGTCCAGTCTGTACTTTGCTTTATAAAAGTAAGAGTGCATTTATTAAACACACACTACTCAATACTATGCACCAATTTACAACTATACATAAGCTGTGGAATTACTTTGTGACATTGCATAACATCTCCACCCCTCCCGCAAAGGGGGGGTGGGGTCTAGTACCACCACTCCCATGTATGCACATCAACTTGCCCCCAATGCAGATAGTTGAACATAACCTGGAGCGAGGGCCCTGCGCACTGGCACCATCCCAGTGGCGACCCACCCCATTACCTCAACAAGCATTGAAAAGGGGTAAACCTGCCTTGGTGACACATGACCCTGACTGAGCATCTCCTGCTGACCATAAAGTATGCATCTCTATATCTTAAGGACTAGCAGTCTGGGTGTCTTCACCTAAGCGCAGCAGCAAGAATCCATGTTTACGCAGACTTTAGAATGACAGTACTCATCACCTTGGTTGATCATTTGAATGCATTGCAATTACAGCCCCTAAAGGCATCACAGATGAAATCACAGGATTGCGCATATACAGCCAGACACCCTAGCAGGACTGTCTGGCAACATAGCCCCACTTGGCTTATGACATCTCATTACACATGTGACTTACAGTCCCTTCAAAAGAAGTACTCCTGGCAACTACACTTCTCCTTCTCACTTTAAAAGGAATCACAGGTAAAAACATGGGATTACGTAAATACAGCCAGACCCCCTAGCAGGAAGGTCCAGCAACATAACTCCATTTAGCTTAACATCACCTTACACATATACTTCACTTTACACATGTGACTTTCAGTCCACCTAAAAAGAAATAACCAATAGTAAATGCATTTCGGTGCAATTACACCACTTCACCTCCAGAGGATGCCTTTCTCCAGACATCCCCAACTCAGCCCTTCACTCCATGAGGCACTTCATAGTACACCCTCAGCTGTAGAACATAAGTTCCAGCCTAGAAGGTGTTAAAGGCTGGCTGAGCCCTTGAGGGGTTATTCTTTCAGATGCCCCGTGCAGCTTATGGGTGGACTGTTCTTCTTTATGCTGGGGGAAGTTGCAGTGCTCCTGCAGCCCCCCTGCACCCCTTTTCACACATGAGGGTGAGCCCCTCCTCTGGGGGCTACCAGGTACCAAAATGGCAGATTCTTTCGTGCTGGGGGGGGAAAAACTGGGCGTCTCCAGCACCTTTTCACAAGTGAGGGTGACCCCCCTCCTCTGGGGGCCACAAAGCACCAAAACGGCAGATTTCCAAATGCCTGGCGATGCATTATGGGGCGCTTCTTGCTCCTCTTTACCAGCCCCCGCCACTGGGAACACTCTCCTCTGCCCTCTGGGTCTCTGAGAGGGTAGATTCAGCAGTGTGGTGTCTTCACTGGCTCCCTGCGCCAGCCTTTCGCCAGGCTCTCTTTCTGGGCCCCTCTTGTCCCTGCGCAGAGGCCCCTGTTTCTGTGCACCAGTCCTGGGTTCTTCTTCTGGTGCTGATAGGGTCCTGGGGGCAGTCAGGGGGTCTCTCCTTCCAACTGCCCATTGCGCCAGGCTCCAGCACCTTCCGCCTCAGCCGAGCACACACCCCAGAGAGCTTCTCTTCCTGTGCAGGCACTTTTTAAAAATTGAGTAGGGGGCTGGCTGGAAGTCTCTGTTGGTCCTATCAAACAGCGACACATCACATCCCTGCCCCTGCTCCCTCCTTCTTGTCCAGCCTCTGGGTTTGTTAAAAATGGTGTCATCCAGTGTCTCTGAAGCCCCTTTCGCCCACGCTGCCTTCCCTCCTTGGTGCAGCCTGGTGCCTGGCACCCAGTGACAGCTGCTGATGGATGAGCCTGTAGCCCCTCCCATCTTCTCTTCGTGGAGAGGAGGCCCTAGCTTGTGGAAGAAAGGTTATCAATCCATCCAGCTGAGGTCAGCCCTCAGCCTGGGTCTGGTCATGGCTGGCTCAGGGAAATATGACCTAAAAGCAGTACAAATATGACTTTGGACTCTGCAGAATACTTCTTTTCACATTTGCTACATTGGACTTAAGTGCGTGTCTGGAATCTGTAGGCCTAATTGAAGTTAATCTAGCCCCTGGCTCCACATTCCCATAGGGGAATAATGAAGTAAAAAAACAGTAAGACACACTGACTTTCCCTGGCATGTTTCCAGTGTATAAAGCCTATTCCACCCAATACTGCATAAGTCCTGCCACACCATTCACTTTGTAGCTGCTCCTGGACTGCGCACGCTAGGAATCTCCCCTGAGCAGCCCATACACGTGTGCACACGCATGTACACATGTCTGCATGTAACCAGCCCGGTGTCCCTTACTCCAGCTGCTGCGCAGTGGCCTGGTCAAGCCAGGGGAACACCAGTAAAATCCCCATGCAGTCTCTCACATCCTGAGTTCACTGTGGGTGAGTCCCAACTTCTGAGGCTCCCCCACAGTAAAAGCTCCACAATTAGGTGCTCAAAAAGTGAAAAATCCGGGCGGCCCATAGTGTCAGAACCACCTTCTAACACGGTGGTTCATGGCTATGCTAGAGATGTCTTATGGGCTGACAGACATCTCAAAATTTGGCAGACAGGACTCTGTCAGGGGGACAGAGTACTTTACTCCGTCGCCCTGACAGAGTAAAACCCGTTCCGCCAAAATCAAAATCTGGCCCTAACCATGTAGCATCTCTTTTTACTATTCCGTCAGGTCATTCCACAAATGTGCCTCCATTGTCTTCTATGTTGGGCTTCCAGTTCAATTGGGTTTCATAAACGCAGTCCCTGGGTAAGCCATGGCCGGTTGTATGATAGAGGCATGCATGGCTAAACCAGGAATGCGTATTATTCACCCATTCCTTTACAACGCAATTTCGTGATAAAGACATGAATGGTAAAGGGGTATAAGTGGATAAGGTCGTGGCCTCCTTCCCCAAGCTACAATCCCCCTTCCTGCCCCCCACCCAGTGGTCCAAATAGCCCAACCCCTTCCCACCCCCACACTGTTTCTAACCCTTAATATACACTATCCCGCCACCCTCACTCCCTCTTCCTGTCCCTTAAACTATGCCGACCCCTTCCACTGCCCTTAGACCTAAAACACTAACCCGACCCCATCCCACCCTTAAAAAACTACCCCACCCTCCCCTAAGCCCTAAAAACGACCTTGACTACCCATTCTCCTGCCCTGAGGCCTAAAACCCTGTCCCCCAACCCCCTCCCATCCCCACACTGTCCCTAAAACTAACCCACCTCCTTGCACTGCCCTTAAGCCTAATACCCTAATCCCTAATTTAAGCAAGCATTTGCAATGCAATAGGTCTCGCATTTACGCGAGTTTGAGCTATTGGCAATGAAAATGGCAATGCCTTTTTTATGTTTTGGTTTTTAAAACATACATAAAAGGCATTATGATTTACAATGCCAATAGCTTAAACACGCGTAAATGTGAGACCTATTGCATTGCAAATGCTTGTTTAACACTGTTTTTTCTTCCTTCAGCTCAGAAGTAGGGACAATTATTGTGCTAGGAATTAAAAGTGATCATTCTTAAAGAGGCTAATTCATTCAGGATAGCGGAGACCGTCTTCCTTAAGTTATTAATTTTGTTTTTTTGACTCCTACACTCTTACCAGCAGGATGTATGGCTTTCTGGAATATTTCACTAGGAGACTGTGCTGTTACGCCCCTCAGCTTTCACAGCTTAATTATTTGCTCTTTATATTGCCGGCTGACTTTAGTAAATATTAGTGAAGCAGACATGATAATATTGAAGTATAACACATAAATAAAATCAAGTATTGATGTAACCCCACATTTAAATATGTATATAGCACTTGGGCTTACAATACTTGACACACTCGAACTGTCAGTCACGTGACGCTCAGGCACAAAAGTAATTCGACATATTCAGTGACTTAACATTTACCGGATAAAAAAGTGGCACACCCAGACACGATGACGTTTAGGCGTGTAAATATCTTAATATGCTCACACAATATAGTGACACTTTAGATGCCCTATAAAAAACGGAATCGCAACTACGGGTATAATAATAACGTGACATACACAATATCTGTACAAGTTTGAATTACATTTAGAAGTACACAGGCTGCGCATAATCAAATACATCGAATAGATCGACCCACCACAACTCTACATTCTTCCCTCTCTGTGCGTGCGCTTGTCAGTTCATTCATTCCAGAGGCGCAACTAGAGCCAAATTTCAGGGGGGGGGGCTACGAACATTTTTTGTGGGGGGCTAATTCATCTGGGCAATAGGCAGAGTGGAGATGCAGGGGCTCGAGGAAGGGATGAACAAACAACAAAGCCTCATTAACAAGTGAATGGTCTGTTAAAGACCTGTGAAGTACTCTGGTGCGGCTGTGTGTGTGCCGGGGATGCGGTCTCAGCCGGGAGAGGGTGTCTAAAGTCCTTTGAGCAATGTGAGCGTTGCATGCCTGATTCATTTTCTTTACCTTCTCCTGTAATATGGTAGGGGTACCCTCCTCTGCCAGCCCTGTCACCACATGCCCACCACGGGTTTATAGGTCAGTAAATAAGAGATGTGTACCTTTGAGTCCCGCTCTGTTCTGACGCCTGCACTGCCAGATCCTGTCGCCTGTCTAGGAAGCAGGCGGGCACACTCATAGTCCCGCCTGCAAGAGGCAGCAACAAGTAATTCAGGTATATTTTGAGTAATGGGATCAGCGCAAGATGTAAAGCCCTAAATGTAGTGTTGGCAGGGAAGGGCAGGAGGTTTCAACTTGTCACCGCTGTGTGAGTGGCATATGTGGTAAATTGAAAGTGTGTACAGCGTAGCCATATGGCAGTTGTTGCATTTCGTTCAGAGACATATGCATTCCGGGGGTTCCATTAAACAGATGATTTGCCATTGTAGCTCCCAATTTCTATACTCACCAGTGAAATCTCGAACGAGGCTTGCAACGCACAGCCAGCTGCTAGAGCGATGGCAGGAGTTACAAATGGGCATACTTCCTGTTTTATGAACCTGAACTATTGAAACCGAAAGTTACTGCTGGTTCCCGACACCCTCACAGATCGTGCCGGGCTGCTGCTCCGCTATACTTGTTCCGTCCCAGTAAACGGCTAGTTTGAGCAACGCCAGATTAACGGTTTCAGTGTCAGGGGGCGTAGAGTGGGATGGGTGGAAAGAGCGTTGATTTACAGCTCCACCTGCTGCACAGATAATACTGCGCACAGAGGCTCATCTGTAAGTGTGGCCTGCTGCACGGCAGAGTTTTAAATATACACACAAAAACGTGTAAAGCGAGCGGTAGGAGACGCGAGGGAGGGCGGGGGTAGGCGTGAGAGACAGAGAGAGGATCGAACCCGGCTAATTACCGTCCCGTGGAGGCGCCGGCCTCGGACAATGAAATCCGCTAAGTGCACTCAGGCTCCTGTCAGAGGCTCACGCTTGCTTTAATTGCACACAGCGGGCGCGCACCGAGGCCGGGCGCAGGTCCTCCTCGCCTCTGGCGGCAGAATATTACAAGCGCTCGCCATGGTTCCCAACTAAGAAAGTGAAGGTGCAGACTGAACGAAAGCGAATCCTTACCGCGCACAATCTCTTGTCTTTACGGGCCCATGTGTTTAAACACATGGCCCCATAAAGATAAGAAATCGCTTACGACAGAAGGAAAGCAGGTGAGCCAGTCCAAGTGGGCCGGCACAAAAAGCCAAAGGGAGGCAACATAGATAGCTCATTTCCAATGGCTGGCCACCGTTTAGCATAAACGGTGACGCCAGCCAATGGAAATGAGGGGCTGGGCTTAAAGCCCTTTTGTCAAACTCCTCATTAGCAATAAATCTCGCCGAGCGAGATGTGCATGTGCGCAGCAACGCTAGGCGAGACCTAAAAACGACTCGATCTTCCCCCAGCCCTGAAAACTACCCTGACGCTTCCACTACCCTGACAACTACCCTGACCCCTCCCCAGCCATGAAAACAACCCGACCCGCCCTCCCAGCCATGAAAACGACCACGACCGCCCCATCCCAGCCCTGAAAACTACCCTGACCCTCCCCCAGCCCTGAAAGCGACCTCGACCCTCCCCGAGCCCTGAAAACTACCCTGACCCTTCCACAACCCTGAAAACTACCAGACCCTGAAAACTACCCCCTTGAAAATCGACCCGAGCCCTCCACCCTGAAAACAACCCCCAACCCATACAAACTACCGCAACCAAACCCAGCCCCGCTTACCTCACTGCGTCCTCTCTTCCTGGCGTCTTTTTGCTTCCATCAAGCTGCAGGCAGCAGTTAGACCACGCACTGCCTTAACCACGTATATGCGTGGTTAAGGCATATGCATGGGTAAGGCATGCGTGGTAAGGCTTACATAGTCAGGACATGAGTGGCTCTGGCGGTGTTGTTCCGAATGTTTCCCCATTGGGACATTTCGACAAAGTGCAGATGCGCCTAAAAATACAAATATTCTAATGATCCTAGCACCATGTTATTCGATATTTGAGGAAAGTGCAAAACATTCATCTATTTTAAATAAAGTGCAAATGTGCATAGAATATGCTTATTTTTATATTTCTGGTAAACAATATTTCGACAAAGTGCAAAACATAAAACCTTAAAGTCCTGTCTACAATATACATCATTAATTTTGGCATTGGGTTGATTTAAACATTAATCTAGATTTTTATTTCTAATATACATTCAAGTGGATTATCACACAATAATATTAGAAAATCTTTTTTCCCCCTACAAAGTGCGACCGTGCCTCAAGACATTCTAATATTCCTAATACCCATATTATACAATACTTAAATAAAGTACAATACATTGATCTATTTTTGGCAAAGTGCAAATATGCCTAGGATATATCTATTTTAAATTTCCTATACACAATAATTTTTAGCAACTTAAATAAGGTGGAACCATCTACCAAGTATGAAATACCAATTCTTTAACAAATATTGTTAATTTTAAAGGCTGACCTTACTAAAAACTGGTATTTAATTTTGTTAACCGGATCTTATGCTACTGCATTTTCTATTCCCTCCATAAACTTCCATGTGGCATTGAATCTTTTAATTGCCCATACCCTGTTTGCAAATGCCTCCTCAAACTTCTTTGTTTGGCTCATCTTATTTTGCCACTCTTGATACATTGGTACTCTAATAATTGTCTTCCAATTCTGCTGAATCAGAGATCGAGCGACTAAAGAGGAAATCGCGATAAATGAATCAGCCCCTTTATCCAATAGCAAATTTTGCCTCTGCCTAAAAACACAAAGGTTGCTACGCCCGCCTCCGGTTCAATCCTTCTTTGCAATCCTCATTTTAGAGCCACAAATATTTGTTCCCAAAACTGTTTAACCCTGGGGCAGGTTAAAAAAGTATGTACCCAGTCACCCTCCCCAAGCTGCTAGCAGCAAGAGCAGCGATTCTCCAATTCTGGATAGATTCTATGAAGGGCCTTAGGAGTATAATATGCCATCCAGAATGATAAAAAAGAGATTCTCTTAAAGTTTGTGGCCCTTAGGGCCTTATTACCTAATTGTGAGATCACTTGCCACTCGACCTCGGAAAAAGTACATTGTGTTGTCAACATACTTTTTTCCAAAACTTTTTTCACCAGGTGGAACTCCCCTTGGCCCCGCAATAATCTGTACCAATTCCCCACCCCTCTCAGCATTAACCTATACAGAGTGGCCGTTATCAGGGAAGAAACTATATTAGAGTGAGAACACAATTTTTCCAATAGGTGCGCAATCTGCTGATATCCCAAAAAAACAGAGCTTACACCTATCCCCACACCTAGCTTGAGGGTCCTTCTAAGTTATACAATTTCCTCTTATCAAAAAATTTCCCAGTTCTTTAAAGCCATTTGAATTCCAAAACCTTAAATGGCTATTTGGTACCTGTAGGCCCAGATCGTTGCATTCCCTGAGCTGCAAATATTCAAATCTTGCAGACTGAGCATTTGCAGAATTTTTTTTTTGAAGTCGCCAACAATATTCCTGCATTGTTTTAGACCTTGTTTTTTAAAAACATTTTGGTCGTCTTTATAATTACCGGAAGCTGAGACCCAGCATCCTGCACCGTCTTTTGCAACAAAAAACCATCCAGGGACCACTTAGCATCTATTGACCAAACTAATATGTCTATAAGAGAGGCTTCATAATATTTACATATCTGAGGCAGTGCCAGACCCCCCTGGTTAATATCGAGCTGGAGCCCTGAAATGTTAACTCTCTAAACTTTTTTATTCCATACGAAGTGTCGAAAAAGTGCTTTCAATTCTTTAAAATAATTTGTTCTGATTTTAATCTCCACATTAGTAAAAAGAAAAATCAACATTTTTATCAATGTAACTCGCCCTATTATTGTGAGAGGAAAAAGTGAATAACTATCCAGTAAATCTTTGATCTTTTTTGTCATCACATCATGAGTCAATTCATAGAGTTCTGTATAACGATAAATTACATTTATTCCCAAATAATGAATTGGGTTGGGTTTGAAACCTGCAGCTGAAAGACTAAAGGAAGAATATTAGGAGGGGTATTAAATAAAAGCAATTCTGTTTTATTACGGTTAATTTTATATCCACCAATCAATTGGAATTGCTCAACTTCTAACAATATTCTAAAGATGTGTTCTTCTGGCTTGAGGTAAAGCATTATGTCATCGGCAAATAGTTTAAGCTTAGACATTCCCACTATCTATGGCACTATGCCCAGGTTAGCCCTAATCCTCTAAGCCAGAGGTTTGATTAAAAAAAGTAAATAGTACAGGAGACAAGGGACAACTCTGTCGAGGTCCTCTATTTATTTAAACTATTTTAGCTGAACTTGTTTTATAAATTCCTTCGCCAGAGCCCCTTGATACATATTTTGAAGCATAATAATAAACTGAGAAGGAAAGCCAAATCTCCTGAGGCCATAGAAAAGAGTGTCCCAGATCACCAGGTCGAATGCTTTCTCAGCATCTACCATCATGATCAGTGCAGGCGTCTGATTTACATAAAAAAAAAATCCAGTGCATGAACTAAGAACCCGGCATTAGACAACATCAGCCTACCAGCCATGAACCCAGTCTGAGCCGTATGAATTACCTTCTGAGTAACTGGGGTGATACGATTAGCTCAAATTTTCATTAAAATTTTATAATCGGTGTTTAATAAGCTAATCGGTCAATCTGAGTTTACATCCATAGGGTTTTTTTCCTTTATTTACAAAACTAATAATTGTTGATTCCTTAAAAATTGATTGACTCCCCCCCACCCTCTATAACAAAATTAAAAAGCTCGATAAAAAAGGCGTTAATTCTTTAGAAAAGGTTTTGTAAAATTCAGTTGGAAGGCTGTCATTGCCACACACCTTTCCACAAGGCCTGCTGGATTTCTACTGCAATAATACCTGCTTCCAGTCCCTCTAATTGTGTATTTGTCAATTGTGGTAATTTGATAGACTGAAAATAATTATGTATAGTCTTCTTTGAAGCAGCGTATTTAGTGATATATAAATTATTATAATGCTGCAAAAAAAAATGGGATGTCTCATCCCTTTCAGAGACTATTACCCCTGTCTCTGGTTTCTGTAGCTCCAACATTATTGCAGCTTCCTGTTTAACTCTAGTTGACCAGGCCAAAAATGTCCATAACATTTGGCTTTCCCCATATACCTGCTGCTGCTAACGCCACAAGCTCTGTATTCTCTCTAAATTAAAAAACAATCGTAACTCCTGCTTAGCTTTAGACATATGTACATTTGCTGATATTGGTTCCCCCATAAGTCAATTCTTCTTCTGGAGAGCAGTATCGACTGCTGATTGGAGTTCCGCTACAGGAGCCTGCCTGATCTTGGCTTGTGAGGCCATAAATGCCACCATCTGGCCGTTCACTGATGCCTTGAAAGCCTCCTCAAACAGAAAATAAAGATGCAGAATCTTCATTAATCGGGAAAAAATTCATTTATGAACTTTTTCGTACTTATTACCCATTCCTGATTAGAAAGAAGGAGACGATCCATCTGCCACCTGGACCTTTCTCTCCTCCTTCACACCACTTCCAGGTCAATACCAACCAGTGAGTGGTCTGAAAATGAATTTGCCCAAATTTCTGGCCTTACACAATTAAGAGGATGGGAGATGAGAAAAAAATCAATGCGGGGATCAGATTGATATTGATGAGAAAAGCAAGTATACTGCGAAAGACCCAGATGAGTGCTATGCCAAGGGTCGATCAATTGATGATCCTGCTTCATTATATCCAATATTTTTTGGGTATACGGCTTCAGCTGTTTTTTAGTTTTATTTGAAGTATCCTTTACTAGATCCTGGATAAAGTTAACCCCCCCCCCCTATAATTATAGGGCCCTCTGCTTCCATAGCCAGTTTGTTAATCTGTATAATTGCTTGGGGATCATCCACTACCGGGGCATAATAATTCACTATATTGAAGGGATTACAGTTCACCCTGGCTGTAATCCAGACCCACCTACCAGTGGGATCCCTCCGAACTTGAATATTCTCTCAGGTCACTCCTTGCCCAAAATAGATTTCCACACCCCCCTTACCACAACGTTGCTGAGGCAAAATATGCCTTGGAGTATTATTTAGGAATAAAAAGCTTTGGCGTATTGGTTTGCAGATGGGTCTTCTGAAGCAACAAAACTTGTGGAGAAAAAAGTTAGCCACCTAATTAAACCGCTATACTTTTGCTTATTGGACATCCCATTTACATTACACAATATTATTAAAACTCTAAGGCCCATTGTCCCTGTACCCTTCTTCCACTTGAACCCTCTTTTTTTTCCTTTAAAAAAATTGAATTTCTTCTCACAATTACGATGTCACCTATGATTCTGCTAATATTTTACTAACCGGGTTCCCCTTCTCCATATAACCCCCTCCACCCAGACCCACGTGAGAAGGGAATGACCCACAATGCCCTTCTTGCTATGGCAGTCACCCTTGTTGGATGCCATAGTGGTGCACCCAGGGTGTACTAGCCCTCCCCTTGACCCCACAGTTGCACATTTAATATAGCTATCAGTTTTCACTTTCAGCATTTTTTTTTTTTTTAAAGTCACATATTTAACTCGGAAATCTTTTGCAACTGCTCCTGCGCATCATCCAATTTAGCAAACGAAATGTTCCTTTTACCAAAACCCTTAATTTAGAATGTTGGGCCATTGCTGCCTGTGCATCCTAAGCTTTGAATAAGTATAGTAACTTCACAAACTCCGGCGTGCTGCCACCGCCAACATATCAGGAAAAATCCAACAGCAAGGTACTTCATCAGTAGATAATTGTTTCTTTTGAATAGCTCTGGTCAAGATCCGCTCTATTATATATGAAAATCCACTAAAATTACCAAAATTGTTCAAGGCAGTTTTGAGTTTCGATATGATTGAGCCGGGACCATATGTGCCTGTGTAATTGTGAGATCTCCTGGGTATTCCAGTAGAACATTCTTTTTAATTAATGTCTAGATCCATTGAAGGGCTTGCACCCCTTCACAACCTTCCGGAACTCCTACCAGTGTAGTTTGGAGCGGCGTGAATGATTTTCTAACTCCTCAATTTTATTTTCGAATTAAGATTTTTCCTTCCTTGCTAGGTTTATTAGTTGTTGCATGACATTCATCTGATTTTAAAGCTGCAAGATCCTTGACTCAGCTTCCTGCATTCTTGCGCGAAAGCTGCCCATTGTTTCTTCTATTTTAGACAGTCTTTGATACAGAGATGCTATTTAAATTGCTTGTGTTACTTTTAACTCTCTAATTTCGTCGAGAAGCAAGCTCAGCACGGCCTCAATATTCCACTACACAGTGGCCTCCTCTCCTTGCTGCTGTTTTAAACATTGCATCTCTTGGGGTCCATCTGGTTCAAGATGCGCCTGATCTTGCTGCCCCATATCCAAGACCACTGTTGGAGGCTGCTACTGTGTAACCATCAAAGTTTTGCTCTGGACAGCGGAAGATTGCTGGATATCATCTTCTTGCGACTGTGCTATCTGCTTAGGGCTCTGGACAGGATGTTGTATTACAAGAGGCGGCCCAGTTTCGACTCAAGGAGAAGGCACCTGGGGCATGATAGATGTTGTTTTCCCTTTTGCAAAGAGTGGGTACTCTTTCGACTTGACTTGGGTTAAACTGATGTTACCTTCATCCATCTCCACCCATGGTGATTTTTTTTTTACCTTTTTAATTTCCCCTTTTCTCAACCTCTGCTGTCATTCTCTGGCCAGGGATTTGTTATCTCATTTAGTGTGGGAGATTCTTCCCTTATTCCACCTTCTGATGCCAGTTACTCCTGTGGTACATTTTTCTGAGCAGCCCCTGCAGATTTAGCTTCTGCTCCATTGTCCAGTATATCTTCCTCTGAACTCAGAGGGCGTGACAGGATTACTGACCCATGACCTGATTTTAGGCTGCGCTCTGCTCTTGCTGCTGTGGAAGCTATTTTCATTTGAGCTGTTCGTGTTGTAGCTTTAAGAGCCCCAGCAGTATCCAAATTGCCCTTTACTCTAACCATTTTTCGATGCTTCCCCATTATGGAGTGCAGACCACACCTGTTCCAGCTTTAAGTAAGAAGGGGAGAACCAACCAGCAACCCACAACCAGGACACCCTTCACTGAAGAGATTTTGTGTGTAACCTGAGAGAAACTGAACTGAGCCCTGCTTGGTGAATTAGGAGATAGTGACTACAAGGCCCAGCCTGTGACTGAAAGCACTGTGAATATGCACATTATTTAAAATGTGCATCACACACATTATAAGGCAGGCTGCCGCAAACAATGCAGACATTTATTGTTCAATTCAAAGCAAGGGTTAACCTTCCTTTTCAGGGGTTTGCGGAAGGTTCAAAATATTTGTAGAAATCCCATTGTTCAAAAGAGTGTCATTTCTGATATTTTTCTCTTTCCATGCATGTCAATGCTTGGTTTTGCTCGCGAGAAAGTGTCACACATTTTGCAGTTGAATGTCACTCATACATGCACTGAAACCATGGAAATGTCACACATAAACAATCTGGGAACTTGGCAGCTACGGGTTCTATATCAGGCTAAAGTACTAGAGCTAGTGAAAGTATCTCTTAAACAGATTTATGCCAGGAAGGCCTTAACGGGAATTGATCAGTGGAACGTTAGATAATACAATCATGCTCTCACTGAGACAGGAAAAAGATAACAGCACTTTTGTTACCAGGTAAACCTGGCAGGAATTTCATTTTACTACAATTCCACTTGGGAACTGGCAGTGCTTTAAATAGGAATATAGAAGTGCAGGTAATCACTATTCGGAGTTTCTGTTTCCTCCTTAGAAGTGCCAGTACTCGCCCATAAAATCTCAGCAGCAGTGCTGAGAAGTGCAAATACTCTCAATTTCAAATTAAAGAGGTGCAGACACTCTAGACAGTCTCTGCCCATTTAAAACACAGAACTGATTTCTAAACTCTTTGGATGATGTTTTTTTTATTGGTATTTTTTTTTTTTGTATTCATTGTCTCTAGTGATAGCGTGATTAACTGGATGCAAAGGCTCACGTGGCATCTCTAGTCCATGTCCTGTCTACTCGAAACACTTTTTATAAGTAGAAGTTTTCGATGGAGCCGCAGCGATTACATCACCGACTTCCTGGACCGGCGCCAAGATTGGTGACAGACTGGGACCCGGGGTCGCGTGGCGAGCGAGGCTGCTAGAGAGGGAGCGTGCCGCGTGCGCGCTGGGTGGCTGCAGTCCAGTGATGAGCTCACCGCCCCAGCCCCCTGCCATGCTTTCAGCTAATGAGATCGATAGGCATGCGGGGGAGGGCGCCCGCCACCCACCCGGAGAGCATTAATGTCCTCAGGCGGCCGCGGGAAACTAGGCGAGGCTTTTCTTCTCATAAGTGCCGCTGCGGAGGACCAGACCCACACGTAGAGAGGTTCGCGAGGAGTGGGAGGTACCTGGGCAGCTTTTATCCTGATGAGGTTGGACGCCCTCTTGAAAATCCATCACCGCCGCAGACGTAGACACGTGCCCTGAGTGGGTCTCCCGCTGAGAAACCGTCCTTGTTCACCTACATTCTGCAGTGTAGGCAATAGGAGGCGCCATTGTTTGCGGAAGAGATACAGAAGACAGCGACTTACCGGCTGTGGATATGACTGGTTCCCTGACTGTGAGGCACATATTGTATGTCTTTCTGTGGTACTTTGACTGTGAATGAATGCCAGCCCTGTCCCACATGGCATTGCATGATGGAGTCCGGGTGTGATGGACCTGACGCCGTGTCGTAAGAGGGAACTTCCACGATGTGCGGCCTAGCCTAGGCCCCCAATGAATAATAATGAACAAACATCCGCTTGGCTGTGGTGTGAGCAGAAGACCCCTTGCCATCTACCCACGTTTATTAAATAGCCTCCGGCCATGCCTGGCCAGAGGATGGTACAGGGTGTGTCGTGTCCTCTTGTAGGCCAGTCTGGTGAAGAATGGTCCAGGATTCCAAACCACCCACTTACTGGTGTTTGCTGCTGGGTGCCGCCCAGCTACTGGGGTTTGCTGCTGGGTGCTTTTGCAGGGATCCCAAGTTTCTTAGGTGCATGTGTGATGAGCTACTCCAGTGCAGCTTTTTACTTTCGAATTCTGAGACTTGTAATCCTGGTTTTATAATAGAACAATCAAGACTACAATTCCCATAATTCAAAGAAAAAAACTAGATTGTAGTAGGTTATCACGCATGGGCCTAGGAAACCGCAGGGCTGCGTTTAGTCCTCCTAGCTCACTTACACCCGAAGCTTCAGATGCAGAGGCAGCAGGGGCTCAACTAGACCCGAACTTCAGGGGGGGCTAACATTCCCAGCCAGGGCTGGCCCTAGCACTGGTCGCACACGGGGCAACAGTCTTTTTTTTGTGCCCCCTCCCCCATTTCCCTTTTCTCCATGAATTCCCTCAGTACCACTCACCGACAATGCATCTCATCTCTCTATAGCACCTTTCTGACAAACATTTCATTTATTTTTTTAGCGCTATTCATAGTTTACTCACACTTAGTTCTGTGATCAGCGTTGGTACACATTCTTTATAGCAGGCACATTAACCCTCTGCGCTGTATGGGTGGCAGGAGTGCCCATGTTAGTGCACAGTGAGGCTATGCAACAGTGTGAGAGTAGGGTAAGAGGAGTGAGTGCAGGGTGAGTGAGGTGACCATATGAATTTGGATGTGGATGTTAGTGCAGAGTGGGACGAATGAATGCATGGTTAGTGATGGGCTTGTTTGAGTGAGATTGAAGATTGAGCAGTGAGGGGGACAGGTGAGTGAAGTGTCACATCAGTGCAGGGTGAGTAGTGCGCACGTGTGACTGCAGGGTGAGGTACAGGGTGAACAGCGCAAGTGCATTGTGAGTGCAGAGTGATCACTGTGAGTGAAGGGTAAGCGGGTGAAAGGTGAGTGCATGGTGATCAGTGTGAGTGCATTGTGATCACTGTGAGTGCAGTGTGAGTGTGAAAGTGAAGGGCGAGAATGAGGACTGAGTTGTCTGAATGCAGGGTGCATTACCAGACACTTGAAGTAACTCAGCATGTTACTGGCGGCGGCGTATGGTTTCAGATATAAGTAAACTATTGCTATTATGCAGGGCTTTAAGTGGGATAAAAAACTGGGGTGTCTCTCAAAGAGAGGCGTGGCAAATATAATTAAGGGCGTGGCTTAAAACATTTATGCTAAAAATCTGTGCTCAGCATAATGTGCTGCCCGACTGGAATTTCGCTGCTTCTGTTATTGCCTCCACATAAGTAACATTACACCTACAACAAAGCCAGGACTATTGGCTTTGTCAAAGGTTATTAATTGCATAAGATAATATACTACACGCATACATACAACTATGGCTGCGTTGTATGTAATATTGAAAATGCTTTAGTTCTTGCGCAAGAGTTTGTGGCGTAATGGCTAGAGCTGCCAACTGTGGAGCTGAGGAAGCAGGTTCGAGTCTCAGCGTCGGCTCAACAACCTGTGTTTCTTGGCAAATCACTTAATTGTCCGTGCCCAAAAATAAATAAAGATGTCCATGTTGGTGCTCATGTAAAGAACTTCGAGTTTAGCAATACAGACCTACAAAAAAATAAAAGTTACATCAAAACAGAGAACTGCTGCAGAGTTTTTTCCATTCTGAGTGTGAGGATGAAAATGGAGAGCCCACTAGGGACCCGTCTCGGCACCTGCTTTAAAGAACTGCCGGTGGTGAGCACTGACAGGACCCGGCCCACTTAAAGCCCTGCTATTATGGCATTAATCGGGGATCGAAGGTGGAGGAAATAAATAATGTGGTGATCCCTTAACAAACTTCCAGTCTTATGATTAGGGTTGCCAGCTCATTATTTTGATGTCCCAGACGGTACAAAAAATAAGCAGTCACCTAAAGCCGTATTTTCAGCACTTATCTGTGCATACTTCGAACAACAAATATAAATAGAAAGCACTTTTAATTGTGTTCTAGGGCTGCCTGAATGATCCATGGCTGATAATTAAAGGGAACAGAGGCAGAGAAGTCACATTACAAATGAATACAAACTTTTTTATTTATAACCCTATTTAGTGTCAAGAGAAGGTCTTTGCAGGCTCTTTAAACAACACATGGCTGGCATTTTTCTTTTGGGAACCCTACTTTATATTCCTTTTCATTAAATGAATTCTCGCACTACAGTAGTAAATGTAAAATACAAATTGAAGGAATAGGCAAAGTGGGGGCCCAGGGGGTACTAGAACCAGAAAAAAACAACTAAACCTCGCTAACCAGTTCACATTGGTATGTAAATATGCAAATGGTATTTAAAGATCAGTGAGAAACTCAGGCGTGCCGGAGATAAGACTCCACAAAGTCAGTGTTGTACCCCAACTTGGTTGGAGGCGTAGCCCACGGCTCTCAGGGTCAGCCTTTGGTCACTCGGTCACAGCCACGCTCGCACTAGCGCAATGCAGGGATGACGTGATTCACTGAGCCTGCGGGTGAATGAGATAACATCAGTGACTGGCAGTGTACGTGAGGACAGGGGTTCTGTGTTCGGCCTCCGTCTTCGGGAAAGGGGGTCGAGTGACTGATGACATCAGGACATTGTGCTGACATGACTGAGCCTGGGGTGACGCACGCCTCCCTGCCGGCAGAGCAGAGGCAGCGGTAGCGCCCTCTCTGCACTAACATTGGCGTGGTCATGGGTTCGGAGCCTGCCCATTTGTGATGCTGGGATAGCTGTGTAGGTAAATGCACTTACTCTAGAGAGCTCTGTGGAACTGGAGTGCACAGGCACCGGTTTATTTTCTAGGGGAGGAGACTCTGTCATTTATTCTTCTGAATCGACCTCAAATTAAATGTGCAGCACGGGGCTCCTGCACTAGTAACATCTGTTATTTACGATGAAAATGCAGTGGAAGCATGCAATATGCAGAACGAACAAAATAATTGCGTTTCTGCCTTTGGGCCCACTCCACGCTATAAAAACCCGTTATCAGGGTCGGACTGCTGGATGCTAAAATCATCCCTTACACCAAACGTTCAAAACAACCCCACTGCCGGGTCATGGCAGCCCAACCTGCTCTGAAAGGAGCCCCCTTGCTTGCAACACACACGGAAAAATGCCAGAAAGGCCTCTCCCGTTTTGGTTTACTAAATAGAAACCGGTTAAATCACCTCCGATGGGAAGTGCAGAATTACCAGGGTGGCTGTTTCCTGCGCTGCCGACCAAACCTCTCTGTGTGGTGACCCGCTATGTCTCCGAAGAGGAAACAGGGTAAGCCAACGGCGATCAAACTGTTCCTGAACTGTCCTGGCTTAAGGCCGAGTGCGGGCGCCTGGCGGATGTGCAGTAAACTAGAGCTCGAGCGCGCTCCTCGTGCGTGCTACGGCGCTCTGGTACCCAGAGCTGTGTGTGGTCCGCACTCTCTTCAGCAAACCCGCTATGTTTATACCCCGGCCCAGCCTGTCTTGGCCAGGCATGCGCCCTTCCGCCTGTGAGTCAGCGTCACCGGCAGCAGGGTTACCCTGGCCCCGTCTTCTCAAAATAGAAAAGAAGCTGTTCGTTGCCTCCGAATCCCCTCGAAGAAGCGAGTCTTGGAAGCGGTTACAAAGGAGGTTGCCTGTGCTTGCCACCAGATCAGGGTGCATCACAGCAGACGCACCTGCTGGTTAGAAAGAGACTTGGGTTTGATAGTATACTAGAGCGGTGCATCTAGGGTTAAACTGCTCGGAATCGACAGGTGTTTATTGAATGCTCTCGGAACAAACTCTCAACAACTGTTAAACTGTTTTATTCTCGTTGCAACTAAAGACTTTTCTTTTAATGGCATCTCGCACTTGCACTTTACTTACCCACCTCGCAACACTGAAGGGCTGGGCTGTCTGTTTGGGATTGCCACCATCTTGGGTGGAACAAATACGCAGCGGACTAGCTTTCAGGTCCCATACAGTATAAGAGAAGCAGCTTGTGCGCACGCGCAGCGCCTGAGAGTTTCCTGAGGCGGAAGCCGGGAAACTAGTAACTGCGCGATTTACTTTTAACCTGGTATTTCATACTGTTTTATTCTCGTTGCAACTAAAGACTTTTCTTTTAAAATTGGCATCTCGCACTTGCACTTTACTTACCCACCTCGCGACACTGAAGGGCTGGGCTGTCTGTTTGGGATTGCCACCATCTTGGGTGGAACAAATACGCAGCGGACTAGCTTTCAGGTCCCATACAGTATAAATGAAGCAGCTTGCGCGCTCGCCCAAGGCAAGCCCGTCTGCGCCCGTCCGCGCCCATTCAAGCCCTAAGCCAGGAAGGGCTGCACAATTTATGAGCGCCCCCTCCATTACCCCCCTTATAACGTACTCCGCTACTGACCTATTAGGTCCAGGGCTGTCCGCCTGTCACCTTCCATGACTAGCTGCCCTAACACATTTCCTTGCAATCTGGAAGGACCAGTATCCTGTTATATCTGTCGCTCTGGCAGTAAAACAAACATACCGGCAGAAGCTGATCAACTTGAGTCAGACCAGCCCACTCCAAAATACATTCTTTGCAATGTCAGGTCTCTGGCTAAACATGCCATTGAAATTTGGGACATGATCCACACTATCTCCCCAGATGTATGTTTTCTGACCGAAACTTGGTTAAATCCCACCAACCTCCCTCAGATTAACCTAGCCATACCTGACGGATATACATTTATCCATCTAGACAGACAGGTAAAACAGGGGGGTGGGATCGCTATTGCTTTTAAAGATCATCTTAACGTCAAATGGACGGAGCCACACAGTACGAATGGCCTGGAGCTTGGCTTTTTCAAAGTTACTAAGTCGCATTCGGACTGCTGGGATGGGGCACTGATCTATCGCCCTCCAGGACCCAGGTCCCACTTCGCTAGCGACCTAATCAAACTGATTGCTACGAAAGCTTTAGCCTCCAGCAACTTTATGCTGCTCAGAGATTTTAATTTTCACGGGGAAGATCTGCTGAACCCTGAGGTGATCCACCTCCTAAGCAGCTTATCACAAATTGGCCTCTCACTACTGTCTACCGACCCCACACATAAGGCAGGGCACGCTCTAGACCTGATTTTTTCCAACATCAGGCACTTATTCGTCCTTCCCCCTCTCCCCCTAACATGGTCCGACCATTTTATGGTCTCTTTCTCCACTCAACGACAATTCACAGGAGTCCTTACCCGATCTGAACCTCAACCCAAGCAATTTCGCCGATCCTCGAACAACCTCTCCCCAGATGCCTTTGAAGCCGCCTATCAGGCCCACCCTCATACAGCTCCTATGCCAGGCTCTTCGGTCCCTGACCTCCTGAGGAACTTTAACTCCAGATTAACTCAGGTTTTTGATACGGTGATCCCTGGGAAAAAATGCTCCCCCGATAAACAACGGCCATCAGCCCCATGGTACACTGGCGAACTCGCTAGGGAAAAAACAAAATGTAAGGCCCTGGAGAGACGCTGGAGATATAGCAAATCACCCCCAGATAGACATACTTTCAAACTGTCTCAATCCGAATATCATCTAAATATAAAAAAAGCAAGGAAACGGTTCATTTTAAATCAAATAGACCAGGCCACAAATGCATCAAAAACATTATTTAATATAGTTAGAGGATTCGTCTCACCTCAAGCATGCAGGGCAGCTCAACCGGAATCGCAGGAGCTTTGTAACTCCCTTGCTATGCATTTTCAAGATAAAATATCTCGGATCTACGATAATTTCCCTCCTGCACCAACCTGGTCTACAACGTCCGGTAGGAGTTTTGAGGAAAATCAACGACCAGTTTCCACTAATCTCACTGAATTTCAAGCTCTCTCCTCTACGGAAGTCCTTAAACTTATATCTTTAGCCAAATCTGGCTCCCCGAGCGATCCGTGCCCGGCCAGAATCATGGCCTTGTTAGCTCCTAGTTGCGCCTTAGAAATACAAGAAATTTTCAACTCTTCCATTAGATCAGGTATAATTCCCCAAGCGTGGAAGGAAGCGCTTGTCCGCCCCATTCTTAAGAAACCAGCTGCTGACCCTCTCATACTGGACAATTACCGTCCTATATCTCTGCTACCCCTACTAGGCAAACTCCTGGAATCAGCTATCAACAAACAGCTAAGTCTCCATCTAGAGTCCAACAATCATCTTGACCCATCACAATCAGGTTTCCGTCCAGGATTCAGTACTGAGACTGCAATCCTAGCAGTGACGGCTTCCTTGAGATTGGTAATGGATGCTGGAGGATCAGCTATTCTGGTCCTCCTAGATTTATCTGCAGCATTCAATACCATCTCTCATGTTAAGCTATTGGAGAGATTGTACTCATGTGGGATCCGAGAGCAGGCCCTGAAATGGATACAAAACTTCCTTTCGGACAGGACCCAGACTATCATACTAGGACCACACCACTCTGATAAGTACTCTGTGGACAAAGGGGTTCCGCAGGGATCCTGCCTCAGCCCCACACTATTTAATCTATATATGGCCCCTCTAGCAAAGACTGCTGAATCATCAGGCTTTGAGATAATCTCGTACGCAGATGATACGCAGCTCATTTTTAAGATCAACCCTGCAGAAAAATCTGAACACCTGCGCTTTGCAGCAGGAATGCGTAACATCGCAAATTGGATGACAGGAAATTACCTCCAATTAAATCCCAGTAAAACGGAAATCATGCTTATCGGGAAAGCTTCGGTATGCTGGTCACAGGGCTGCTGGCCCACCGACCTAGGGTCCCCCCCTGTTGCCAAACAAGTGGTAAAAAATCTGGGTTTTAAACTTGATCAAGTGCTTTCTATGAAGGACCATATTGCAGCAACGACTAGTTCATGCTACTACAGCCTCCGGCTTCTACGGAGAATCCTTCCCTACTTACCCATCACACACCGGAAAACCCTGGTTCAGGCCATGGTAATTTCCCGTCTTGATTCCGGCAATGCACAATTGGCTGACCTGGGCCCGACTTTGGTTAGGAAACTGCAGACCATCCAAAATTCAGCGGCACGTATGATAATGAACTGCCCTCCGGGCACAGCATCTGACCTTCATTGGCTCCCGATAAAGAAACGGTCATTTTTCAAGACCTGTTGTCTCACCTACAAGGCCCTAAATAGGAAAGGACCTCAATATCTTTTACATAAACTCACAAAACAAAGTTCAATCCGGCACCTTAGGTCAAACTCCTTAGGACTCCTGCAGATCCCACGTATCCGCCTTGTCCGTGCAGGGGGAAGATCCTTTTCATATCTTGCCCCCCGCTACTGGAATATGCTCCCTACATCCATACGCTCCTCCCTCATCCTTTTCAGAAAAAAACTGAAAACTTTTCTATTTTAGCCATCTATGACCGGTTATCCATACAGCACTGATCATCATGGGCCTCGCTACCTCTTTTTTGCCCACTCCCCTTCTCCTCACCTCTTCAGGACTCGACAAGGCATAGCGTCGAGATGCCCCCGGGTGATTCGTTGCGCTCTATAAGTATCCAAAATAAATAAATAAATAAACAACTCAGAGTTGTGGACAAGGTCACTGGAACAGAAAATGGGGCCTGGCACCTAAATAAAAGTGGCCCCCATTAGTGAATTAGAACGCTAAAAAAGGGCCCATGTTTACACACAGGGGCAGTTTTGAATTTATAAAGACATGCTGTACAATTACAGAGCTTAACTTGTAAAAAAAAAAAAAACGTTCCACGGCTCTAGTCAGCAGGCAACTGCAGTTTGCACTGCCCATTTCCGCTGCTAATTACAGGACTAGCAGAACTAATAAGTCACCCTCCTACAAGAGTTACAATGATGACAATTTCGGGACCCCAAAGTTAAAACGATGGATGTGGCAGCAGGTATTTGTCATTTTTAATTTATATTGAATTAATAAACAGCATTTGTTGTGCTCATCTCTGAATTTAATAAAAACAGCACCACCATGTGGCAGATACCATGTGGCAGGTACCGGTTCTGACATAAGTGCGGGTGTCGAGCACCGAAAACCACAGCTCAAATTAAGTGATGGTTTTGCAAGTTATAGGAGACTGCATGGGTTTGAGCTTGCTGTGGGAAAGGTTTATTTTAGTATCCGGTAAATCGACAGTAAAAACCCGGCCCAGCAAACCGTATAACAGGCCCACAAACAGCCCTCCCAGGCCAGCCCACTTGGCAGTGCGTGATTGCGCTGTAGGCCTGTCCAACTCTGGCTGTGGACTGGAGTAGGCATAGTTTGTGTCACCGAGAATCGCGGACTAGCTAGTGTCTCAGACAAGGGAGATGCACTATGAACAGTGCCCCATTATAGAGAGAGCCACAAGGCATAGGGTGGGGTGCCTCGGATCAGACGGGGTTTCAGAATAGGTTGGGCACCAGAAGAGAGCACGCCTCACAGCAGAACACGCCCCAGAATAGATGGCCCGGGTCACAGCATCTCTGAAAGCAGAATATATATTAAAATAGGGTCGGAGGACAACTTGTGCCCCTGAACAGTGTTTCGGAATTGACATTTCCAGCCACAGCCCTGTCAAAGGAGAGTGCATGTTAATATATAATGGCTGTTGGTGAGAGATTCCCCACCCCATGGGACAGAGGGCCCCAGAATAAACAGGCTCTCAAAGCACACTTTGTAAATTTTGTTTTTTATAGGTTTCCAGATTTATACAAAAAGGTTATATAAAACTCATCGCATTAATATTCCATAATCATAATCCTAATTTCATAATGTTTGTTCAATAGCAGCACAAAAGTAGAATTTCATGATTATAGTAACTGTCTAAAATGTAATTTTACGTCATTTGACAAACTCCAAAACAGACCTACTCATATAATGTCACTTAAACCCCAAATTCCCACAGCACACTGAATTAAAATGAACAGTGAGAATGTGCGAGTACTGCATTGCTGACGTATCTAACCTTCACTGGCAGATTGTAGCCAGAATAGCAGAGAAGACAGTGTATAGTACAGAATCCTCATAATTTCAACCAGAAATATAATGAATGGTGAGCATGTCTGCTTGCTGGTCTCAAGTGAGAGTTGAACTCTGACCCACTTTATTTCTCTCTTCTTTGAACAGACAGCTGCTGGCTCCAAATTACACCGAAACCTATTACAGCAGAAGTGGGAACCCAATCGTCAGGCCAGCCAACCTCACAGTAAGTAGCCTTAAAAACACTGATCATGCCACCCTAGTCAAAAATGCCCACCAAAGGCCTAGGCAACCTCCCAGAGGAGCAAAGAGCGAGCAACACTGCCAAGCTATCCTCACAGTAGGTAGCTAAAGAATGCTTAACATTTGCCCCAACATCATTCTCAGTTGCCAAACAAGCTTTGCTTCACCCAGCGAGCCTCAGCAACTGTAGCCCAAAAAAAGCCCACAACATACCCTCCAACCTCATTCTGAATAGCTACAGAATCACCAGCACTGTCCCAGCCTCCATATACAGCCACCAAATATCCAACACTGACAGGCCAAGCTTCCTATGTGTAGCCAAGTTAGAGCAGATATAACCCTGCAGACCGCACAGTGAGTAGAATTGCCAGCACTGGCCCAGACATCCTCATTGCTGGCACACTCCCCAATACTCTCTCAGCTAACCTCGCAATGAGTAGCCAAACCATGGGCAACAATAGCCTTCCAAATCTCACTGGGGCAGCTACAAATTACCAACACTGGCCCAGCCAACCTCATGAAAAATAACCAAATATGCCCGTCATTGGCTCCGTTGAACTCACTGTGTGTAGCCAAAGAAAGCTCAATATTTCCTCACCGAGCAGCTGGCCCAGTAAACCTCATTGAAAGGAGCTAAAAAACAACCAACATTTGCACAACAAACCTCTTAGTGAGTAGTTAGTGCTGCTCATTAGGCCACCAGCCTTTCAATGCATAGATAAAAATTCCATCACTGTAAGTAACGCAGAAATGCCCAACACTGCCCAGCAAATCTAACTAAAACAAGTCAAAATATGCTCAACACTGGCCCAGCCAACTCTCACTACGAATAGTGAAAGAATATCCAAAGGTGCGACAGCCAACCTCACTGCGAGTAGCCAAGAATCTACAAATCTAACTTAGCCACCCTCACTGCGAGAAGACCCGACAATCATGAAGAAAGGACAGTACATCAACATTATTGACTGAGTAGTGAAACAATTTCCAAACCTGTCGACTCAACATTAAAGTACACTTTGGGTATTAGACTATTCGGCAGTCAACAACGCAGCACCATATTCTGGGGTTTATATATAGTTTTCTTGCATTGGAAAATCAGTTTCTGCAAAATCATCATGGTGTGAGCAAAAGAATGATACTTTTAGCAAATCAGAGCGCTGTTCTATGAAACATCATAACGTCTAAGCACTATCCCACTAAATGAATATTGATTCTGCCCTCTCTATGTTAATTTTATCCAGAGATTGCAGGACAGGACAAACTAGTTTCAAGAACAACAAACTATTGTGAATTAATGCAGTACAGTGAGCTACCGGAACGGCCTTTGAAAATACAACGTTAGGGTCCATTTTGGAAAGTTTTCCTCAAGAACAACTTCAATGGAAATAAACAAACACCACTATGCTTAATTGTGTACTGCAGAAATAATGAACAGTGAACATGGAGGACGAGGCATCCATTTTGAACAAGATGGCATTGGAGCCTAATTGAGACCTAGTTAACATAAGTCAGAAAAACACACTTTAACAAGTCATAGCAAATTTGTTTCTAATGCAGTAGTACCATGTCAGTGGATACACGCACATCTGAAAATGAATCCATGTTCTGCACATTGTTTATAATACACAAAAATATAAAATGCACAAAACTCTAACTGAAGGCAGATAATAACAAATACTGGCCTACCCAACCTGACCTTGAATATATCTCAACCAATAGTGCAGGCAACCTCATTGTAAGTAGCCAAAGAATTCCCGCACTGGCCCTCTCAACATCACTGTTAGTAGTAAAAGAATATTCAACAGTCAACTTCACCGTGAGTCGTCCTAGAATTCCCACAGCCAAGGTCCTCATAAGGAAAATCTCAAGCAGTGTCCTAGCCACACTCATTGTAGACTCGTGAGCACAGGCCTGGTAATCCCAAAAAAGGCAAATAACCCTATTTTGAGTATCAAAGAATGCTCAATACTGACCCAGTCAGTCTCCCCCGACTGGTGAGAGAATGCCAAATATTGGAATGTCCAACTCCATTGTAAAATCATGAAGAATGCTCAGCACTGGCCCACTCGCTCTCAGTACAAGTAGTCAGAGAATGTCTAACCTGTGATCAGAATCATCTTTAGTAGCAAAGAACATTCAATGACTCATTCAGTCTCACTTTTATTAGTAAATGAATGAACAGCTTTGGCCCACCAACCCAATAATGAGGAGACAAAAAAAGGCTTCGCACTTACCCAAACGGCATCACAGGGAACAGCAAAGGAAACCCCAATTCAAACTCTGTCAACCTCACGATGATTAGAATAGCCATTCACTGTGTGTAGAATCACCAATGCTGGCCCAGCTAACCTCATGTGAGGTGCCAAATAATGCCCAACACCAGTTTAGCAAACCTTACTGTGAGTACTCCAAGAATCCCCAGTCTGTCAAGACTTGATTATACCAGTTGAGATGTTTTCTGGGACTTCCCAGTGACACCATCCAACATCTCCTGAGGGGAGAGAATTTGTGGGTCACACTTGTCTTCAGACTCTGCAATTGTGACCATGTCTCTGATATGTGTTATTCTTTACATTGTCTTGTGATCCTACATCAAATCCACTTCAAGGATGATTGAGCTTTTCATGGGGATAATTGTTAAAGCGTTCTTTTAAAATCATGTAGACGCACGCCATCTTGTACACACTCTAGTGGTTATTTTTGCATTCTGTTCTCTGATTTATATATGCACTGTTGGGTGGGCAAGCTTTTTTTGTCCTTTGCCCAGCGATGGAATGAGGTTGCGTCTTTGCCTCTTAGGCAAGTGGCTTTCATGGAGGCTTGAAGGTACATTTTGTCTCCTAAAGACGTCATAACAATTGTTTTCTCCTTATTGCTGTTGAGTGCTCTTAACACCAAGAAGCTATTGGGTGACTGTGCACTTAGAATTATCCCATTCCCTCAATCCCAGCAATGGGCCAGCCAATTTCATCACTGGTAGAATGAATATCAATATAACAGCCAACTTGTCCAGATAGCCTTAGGTTGAGAAGCACTGACTTGGGAGTCACTGTGAGTAGCCAAAGAACCAAAGAATGTGCACAAATGGCCCTGTCCACATTACTGTGTGCAGGCAAAGAAATTCTAATGCTCACTCTGTCTAGCTCTTTTAAAATAGAATCACCAAAACAGGCCCAGCAAACCTCATGAAAAGTAGCTAAGAATTCGTAACACTGGCCTTATCGACCTGAGTTTGTTTAGCCGAAGGATTCCCCAAACTATTTACCGTTATGATTGACTCATTCACACCATCCATAGAAGACTCCCCAGCACTGTCCCACCCAATCATCTTATCAATCACCAATAAAGCATTCTCCCTTGTTTGTGCACACAATGAAGAGTTGATCCAGCTGTAGTATATGGGCTGGCAGAGTTGTAGGATGCTCCTGTATGTCATCATCTTCTGTGTGCTGGTGGCAGACGAAGAATGGAATTTTGAATGGCATAGAGCAGAGCTGACCATGCACATCGGCAAGCAGGATTCACTACAGTAAGGCTTTGGCTCCACACAGGGATAGAGGGAGACGGATGATCACCCCTGAAGTCCATTGAGGTGTATACCTATCACAGAAAGGCCCTTGTGCGCTTCCATGAATGGCTGGATTGATGCAGCTCACTTTGCTTTACAAAACGTCCTCAGTGCTTGGATTCATGTATTTCCCATCTACATACACGCACCCCTAGTTCACCAAGCACCCATCTCTCCACGTTTGTACGTTGTCCTACTTCCCTACACAGCACTCAATATGCCTTAGTTGATGCACTAATCCTCTGTTGCACCAACCCCCTCCTATGGTTTAGACCGTGCACTACCCATCTGTCATATAGCGCCTTCTGTTCCTTGGTTGATGCATTGCCTTTTATCTCCACGCAGCACCCTATGCTTTATTTGATGGATTGCCCTTCTGCTTTATACATGGCCCCTATGTCTTGATTGACACTTTGCCACTCTGCTCTACATGTGGCCTCTAAGCCTGGATTCACACTTTTCCTCTGTGCCCTACACAGAGCCATCTACTCTTGGGTAATGCCTCTTCAGTTCCACATATTACCTATTATGCCCGGGTTGATGACTCGCCCTACCCCCGTTATTCATTTCGCCTTCTATGCATGAGTTGATGCATTGCACATTACATCTCCTACACAAGTCACCTTCTAAGTCTGGGTTGATACCATGCCCCTCTGTTACACACCCCACATACTGTGCCTGGATTCATTCATGGCCCCTCTGTTACACAGGTACATTCTGTGCCTTGGTTGAGCCATTCAAACCCTTCTCCACAGAGTGTCTCCTATGCCCCGCTGTTCCACCCATCACCCTCTATACCTTTGTTAATACATTGCCCGTATGCTCCATACAGCACCCCTTATGCCTGAGATGAGACATTACCTCATTTGCTACACACAGTGGCATCTATTCATTGTTGTCTTTTGTTTCCTTTCCCAGGAACATTGCTATTACCACGGGGCTGTCTCAGGGCGGAAGCACTCGCATGTCGTTCTCAGCGCGTGTTCCGGATTCCGGTAAGATGCCCCAGTGGTCATTTTATGACACTGACGAAAAAGAGATTGACTACAAAGAGAGACTGACTGCAGAAAGAATAGATTCCGACTGACCATAGCTCTAAAGAGAGAAACGACCAGAGAGAGTAGAGTGACTACTACCTTAATGAGAGACACATTGAGGAAGAGACGCTGACTGACCGGGGAGACAGGTTGACTTGGATTCATTACCATGGCGGCTTGACTGAGACGCATTTTAGATCTAAATTTAAAAGCCGGAGACAAAAATAAAAGTAATGTTGGAAATGTTTGTGAGCGTAGTGAAGGGCTTGGTTGTCTTTTGCGAGGTGTTGCGCCGCTTGAATGATTCACCAGGTGCAGATGTTTTCAAGATTTAAAAATAAAAACTCTAAAAAGTTGTAAGGTTAATAGGACCATCTATAAATGTAGTTGCAAGCTAGGCTTTTTGCTTTTGGAAGGTGGTTTGGAAACGTGACTTGAAGCGCGGACTCCGCACGCCACTGAACCCCCGCTGAGATCTCCTCTGCTGAAGGCTCTTTTCTTCTCTTGGGACGGAAGAGGAGCTATTGTGCTCTAAATTGGTTCCAAAAGGAAGAAGCTTGTTAGAATTTGAGTCCCAAAATGCAGATTCCGTTTTAAGGGTAAAGGGACTGCTGAAATCTGATAAATGCAGATATAATAAATACATTTTTCACAGGTCAGGCGGCCTCCATCGTAATTAATGTCTTTGATGTGCCCCCTGGGTTCACAGTCGTTCTAAATATACTCGACTCTGGATCCTGGGCTCACAGGCCTCCTATGCCTCAGACCCCCCCTCCCGTTCATATACATAATGTGCATTCACCTCACATATAGGGGAAAAGTCCTGCATTGATCACACATTCCTCTAATCTCTGTATCTTCCGCCTACGCTTTTACCCCCTTCACACGAGACATGATCGTTTTCTGCTGCTGTGGCGCTTTAAAGAGCAACAGGAAAGCTTAGAATCCTCGTCACTCGTTCATCGCGGCTGCTGTAAGGAGAGGAATGCTTGTGTATTACGTGGCAGCACACGGAGAGCACTGCAACTCCACGTGGTTTAATCATAGCAGTTGGATCACGTGCCCTCGACTCAGTTGACTATGCTGGGGTTCCCAGTTACAAAGGGCAATGTCCTAAGGACGGCCTCATTAAAATGATTGTGTCCCATCTGTAGAAAGGTTGCGATGCATCAGTGGCGGATATATAGATTATTGGAGTGTGTGATCAATACAGGATATTTCCCCAAAATTTCAAGGGAAGGCACATTACTTTTAATTAAATCTCTTGTGGACCTCCCGAATGCGAACCCCATCCCCCCCGAGGACTTTATTTGTTGAAAAGAAGGTACACCCCAATAAGTACTGAATAACTCTCTATACTAATTCACATTTGTACCGACTCTGATTTTTTTTTTAAATTGTTTTTATTATTATTAAAGTTAGGGCAGAACACAATCACATAAATGATTATACATTTCCGACTCTGATTTTTGTGTGATTCATTTTGTATGTGATATATTTATGTACATTTATTTTGACAGTTTCTGGAATACTAAATAACTAATCAATTTCTGAAATACACTTGAATGCACATTGTTACGATTCCTTGTGTATTATATTAATTATTTCTTGTTTTATGGCAATTGGAGTGTCTTCCTATTCAATGTTTAGTATATTGATTCCCCCACCATGAGCCTAAACAGGATCAAACCAAGGTTCATTCAAGCCAAAGGTGCATCTTTGGCGGTTGAAGCTAAAAAAGCAACTTCCAGCAATGTACATGTATGTGTTCCGTAGATTGTTATTGTGAATGTTGTCAAATCAACAACCAATCGAAGTACAGTGACCATACAAGGTACCTCAGCGGACTTCCTTTCTTCTACCGTAGTTGCTAGCACATGAGGCATTCTGACAGTGTTGGGAGTGTAGCAGTGGTTGACCTCCTCTGTCAGTGTTTAGTTTCCAGGTCAACTGATGTGGCCAAGTGTTGCTGTCAGGAAGCAGGCCTCCTGTGGGACCATGCAATACATCCTGAAAACAGACACCAAGGTTGACAATTCTTCTCCGGAGTAGTACAGTCACAACGGCCCTTGCAAAAAGTAGATCTTCGGATCTCGTCCAGTGGGAATTTCTCCTGCCAAATATCCAAGCTTAGTTAGTAGACTGCACGTGTGCGGTGGCTGCAGATGCCGGATACTGAGAAGGAAGCTGGGATGGAGCCAGACCAGCTGTGGAGAGGAGTAATCCCCTGGCTGACGGCTGCACTTGGCTGGGTTTATCCTACTGGTCTCGCGTATTTCAGCGGGGACCTCCTTCACTCCACAAGCTTTACATTCATCCTTGCTAGACACTCAACCCAACAGAGCCAACAAATGGACAGGGCGAGCCCAGTCAAGGGTGGGCAATGGCTGTAAGAGCCCATGCAAGGGCAGGGCCTTGACAATATTTAGAATGTGAATCATGCAACAAAAGTTGTGTAAGAATATGAAAGGATGTCTTCAGAATTCACAAATCTGTATTTCTTTAATACATTGTCCTGAACTTGAGTATTTCAAGGTGCTCTCATATGTTATAATGAACAAAAAAAGAATCTCATTGAAAAAAAGTATTTGCCCAGGATCACACACTTTGGTCAAGTGGGGAAAGAGGAGTTGACACCAGATTTTCCTTTTCGTGCTGTGCAATTCAGCCACTACACAGGTATAACTTTCTGACATTAAATGTTAATGCTTTGTCCTTAATTCTTTGGGGGTGAGACCAGAGCATGGGTGACAGATAGAAACCACATTTTATTCTTCGCAGTTTTACATAGCGCGAACCTTGGGCCTGTACATAATTGTGTTGCACCGCACACAAAGACTTCATAACACATTTTTTTTCACAGCACAGGAAGATTTGGCAGGATTCACAGGATGCTGAGCCGAGGCCGGATTTGGACCTGGTTCCCCTTGTTAATGGTTCGCAGCTGTAGCCACTAGGCTGCATCATCTCCCGTGAAAAGTCGGCTCGTTTTGGGTTTTACGTTCCACGAGGACCTCAATCTGAGCCAGAGCCATTAATCTGGCTCGAGCCTGACTCGACCATTCAGTGCCTTTGCCTACCGCTACAAACCAAGTGACACGCAACACCCAGCTAGTCACACCAAGTGCCACAGAGTCACCACCAGTTCACACCAAGTGCTACAGAGTCACACTGAGTACTAAAGGGGAACATAAACATACATCAATCAATCAATCAGAGTACTTGTAAAGCGCGCTACTTACCCGTGAGGGTCTCAAGGCGCTGAGGGGAGGGAGGGGTGCTGCTAAAAACCTTTAGAGTCTCAAAGAAAGGTGACTTTGAGTGGCTTTGGAAGCTGAGTCTAATCAAATCAATGGAAATTGAATATTTTTTAGAGAGTGAGGATGGTTTTGAGGGTGGGTGACCTCACTGAAATATCTGGCAGGCATTTCGCTTCTTTAGTGGTTGAAGATACGTCCAAGGAGGATGACAACCGCTTCCATATGAGGGCGAGCTAAAAGGGATGAAATAACTGGATACTATCACCAAGTTGCAAAATTCACTAGTCATTCACACTTTGTGCCACAGAGCCAATAGCCATTCACAGCAAGGTTGCCAGAAACGAAGCGTCAAAGAGTCTCAAGCCACACGCACTAAGTGTGAAAGTGATGTTGGCAATTCACATTCGGGTACAAAGTGACCATATCCACTCCTACTGAGCGCCACAGAGCATCAGCTCCTTGTAGCCTCTGAGTACCACAGGGCTAACATTAATTCCCTCTTGGTGCCACAGAGAGGGTAGTCACACAAAGTCTATAGAGCCACCGCCGGCTCACACAGCAATATAGTTCCAGCAGCTGCTCATTCCAAGTACTGAGGAATTATTAATATTGTCAGCTACCAGTCACTGTTTAGTTCAGGGTTTAGAGATACTCACAGGTGGAATTCATGGCTCATGTCTGGGACACAGTGCTACTGTCTGTGTAGACCAATGATCGGACACAGTTGTACAGCGCAGTACACAGTATAATCCTGCCAGACAGTCTCTGTGGCACTATGGATATCTTGGGCTAGCCTATGGACTTCCCATCATGCTTGCAGAGCCAGGAAATGTTAAGCATCTCTTGGAACGACTGATGTTGTCAGAGGGGGACTTGCTGATGCTACTTTCAACCACATGAAAGAGGTTGGACTAGATCCTGCAGTTCTTGATGAAACCACCAAAATGCAATTCACTGTCTCTTGTTCAGTGTATCTATCTTCTTCTTTGGCACAGTCTCTTGTTTGCTGGTTGCGTGATCTCTCTTTCTGATATTTATTGTGTCATGTTTGTCTCTTTTCCCTATCTGTACTCTATCTTGTGTGCTGGGTGGCCAATCTTTATTAATTAGTCTTACCTTATTTTGTTTCTCAGTCGCTGGTGCATGCTGTCTGGAACCGTCTTCTGTTTTCTGAATCACTGATCTCTTGCTGCCTTTTGTATACTGATAGGCTAACCTCTCATTCTGGCTCCTGTTGTCATCTCATGTTTGCTAATTGGATGATCTCTGTGCTTTTTGGCAGGGGTCTGATCTCCTTGAGTAGTAACCTCAGTTACTTGATAGAGCCTCTACCAGGAGACCGAGGGCTGCACATCATCTACAGGGCAGAGCATTTCAAGATTCCCGGAGGCACTTGTGGGCATCAGCATCCTCAGGGTGTCCCTGACAACTGGACCAGTGGAATTACCACTGCCGCCAACTCAGGGCATCATCGGGTAAGAAACGTCTGTAGCTTCTAATCTGTCCTCAAGATACAGCTGGGTAAGGCACACCCATATTTTCTACCCTTGTTTCAGGCACTGGAACAGGTGCTTACCCTGGTTTCAACCATGTCTCATTATACCACTGAGTAAGGCATACATATGCGTAGCATCTAACCTTACCTAAGTAACACTGAGGGCTTCTAATCTTGTGTTGTAACATCAATGCATATGTCACATTACCAGCTTCATACCTTATCTTAGGTGTGCACCCTCCAGCCTCTTTTCAGGACTCAGCACCAGTGGGCACGCTCAAAATCTTGTTTCTCCACAGACGTAGCACTGTTTTCCTATCTCTCCACAAACATCCAAGACTGTCATCTAGCAAAAACAGAACTCTCAAGAGAACTAGTGGGGTAAAGGCATTGGGATAATCACGGGAACCATGGTGTTGGAAATGAACAAACAGTTGCGAAGTAAATACAATCTGTTAAAATATTGTGCAAAAATATAACTAGCGGAAATTAGACTTAAACCTTTGTATGATGAAGAGGTCTTTACATGTAGTAAATTCTTTAGTTCCTGGACATATTATGATGGATATTATTGGCTGATACCTACTTGATAAAGTCACATTGAATAAAAAACCAATACAATGTATAGTTTCTTTCCTTTAGTACTTTTACTTGTGTTTGCATCAATGAGTGAACCCAGGGTGTGATGCATCTTGGGGTCTGCTTGTGGTACTTAAAAGCGTGCATGGCCGTGGTGCCTGTTCATAGCTAGGTCCACGGACACAGTGTTCTCTATCTGGAGCATTAGTCTCTATGCTGCTAATAGGTCTACTTGAGGACCTAGCATCATAGAGGAAGACCCATGGATAACTAGGCCTCTTGAAGAAGCTGTGCATGGACATGAAAGGATGAGTTGCCTACTACCCTGTTTTAGTTTGTGGTGTTAGGTGGTCTAATGATCACGTCTGAGAGGCTTTTTGAAGGATAAGCTTTTATACTTCAGGGCGAGAACACAAATATGGGTTCAGGGCCCCAGTGGACAGGAAAGGTCCATGCTGCTGTGGATTGGGTAGAACACCTGCAGCCTCCCCTGAAAGTCTGAGATTATATAAGGTCCCCATGATGAGGGTTCTTGCTCTGTCTTGAACTCCCAAAAGAGAGAAAGATGCTCAAGGTGTTGTCGCAGTGGCTGTGTCTTACCTAGGAGGCTGACTGCAACAGCCATTTGCAGACCGTTCTGTATTGACCGAGGACCCTGATAAGAGAATCATCTTGGCCGCCACACATCATGGTGACCATGTGCCTCCTTGCTGTTATAGGAGTCTTGATACTTCTGAATTACCCTCTTGCTGGTAAATTTCTGCAAACCTGACCAGTGGCTCATCACTGCTACAATATAGACTGGTATGGTTGATCCGTTACCCACTGCTGGTAGCAAGGGATCAGTAGTAGCAGTCTACTCAGAGATTTGGTTCATCCAGTTACCCACCTGAATGGCCCCAGGTTCTCACATCTTTATTCTTACTTCCTTTTGTTGTTACTTTTGCTATTCATGAGTTTGTGTATATACTAGCGTCCAGATTTACAAACACTTTGTGTTGGGTTTACATTACTTTCTTAATGCAAACCTGTTGCAAAGTGTAGTGGGATTTACAATCCAACATAAATTGTGATTTGCATCAAGGGGAGGTTCCGTGGGTGGTGCTGAGCGTTCCCATGCAACCACCCATGGATATTGGCACAAAATCGTATCTAAAAGGAATTATGGAGAGGGATTTGTGACAATATCTGACCCTTCCTTGAGGCAGGTGCAACCAGGAGAAATGTTTTCATTTCTCCTCGTTTTTCCCTCTTTGGATGCAGATATACAAGTGGGAAATGCCTTAAAGCATAGTTTTTGTACTGGCAGGGACCCCATCCTGTACAAAAACTATGCTTACCACAGTGCAGACACCCTTGCACTATAGCGCAAGGGTGTCAGCGTTGGTGCATGGCAAGCAACAGTGCGCCAGCACAGGGAGAGCGCAGAACAGCTTAATATCTACTAAGATGCAGCACTGTTCTGCTGTCTCACATTCATGCAACGCAGTTCAGCAACTTTACTTGCTGCACTGCATTGCATTAATTTTTTTAGTAAATCTGGGTCTAGATTTTTGCCCATATAAACTTTTTTACTGGAGCAGAAGTGCCATGAGGACTCCCCTTTTAGTAAACACTTTGCAGTTCACTGGGTTTTTCAATTGTGTATCAATTAGTGCAAACGTTTGAATGGGAGCACTCTCCTGGAGAAGGAACCGTTGCAGCAATATTTGCATATAGGTGCTCCTTATTCATAGCTGCATTGTTTTCTTGTGGGCTAGGCCTAACCATGTACAGAACCCAATCCTGTGATAATAAAATCGACTACCTATTCGCGCCCTGTGGTTGAGCAGCTTGTCCTTTTCAGTGTATAGTGTTGTCCCTCAACAAGTTCCAGCTGACATTTGTCACCATCACCTAATCTCTTTGTAAGTCCCCCTTTCCTTTATAATAGTGTGGCACACCCACTGAGTGCATCTGACACTAGGGTGTGGTCACTGAATGAAATGCCCCGGAGGCTCTGCATTTCTTCTGGCTCCCTTTTTCAAGCTCGCCCAGGACGCTGATACCTTGCTGGTCCCAGCATCCTACCTGGTAGGAAGATGGACTGAAAGCTTCAGCCAATAAATGAGCTAGGGCCAAATGTATCAACGCTTTTTGCAATCACAAATGGGCCGATTCACAGAATCGGCCCCTTTGCAATCGCAAAAATGCGTTTTGCAATGTATCAAACATTGGTAATTCGCAATATGGGTAATCGCAATTATTTGCGATTACCCTAATTGTGAATGCAGTTAGGGAATCGCAATTTACGATTCCCTAAATACAATTCTGATAGCTATCACAAATTGCGAATTAGAATTAAGGAATCGCAAATTCCCACCAACTTCTAGTTGGTGGTAATTTGGAATCTCCTCGAAAAATGCACTTTCTTGCATTTTTCTAAGTGCCATGTGGGGCATATACGTGTCCTTAGGGCATGTATGTGCGCCACATGTGCACACATGCATATTTCAGGGGTGCATCAGGGTGGCCTTTCGGCCCACTTGCACCTATGGAATTGCATTCGCAATTTGCGAGTACCAATTTGGTACTTGCAAATTGCAAATATCTTCCCATTTGTTCCTATGGGCCTCTAGGCCCATAGGAATGAATGGGAAGGCTTTCCTTAATAGCGATTCGCAATTTGCGAGTCGCTATTAAGGAATATGTAGAAATCGCAAAAGTTTTGCAAAAACCTACATACATTGCATCTTGCAAATCTATAATAGTGAATCAATAAAATTCGCAAAATGTAAACTTGATACATCTGGCCCTTAGTCACCTGTTAATTACAGTTAAGTGTTTAAAAACCGTCTTCAGAAGTATATTCTGCCACTTAATCATGCGTCTTAACTCAGAATTTTAACTTTTGAATTGTGAATTCCTCTGCTATTATACATCCAATTCCAATAACCTACAAATTCATCCTACCTTTACAATTTGTTTTACTCTGCATACTAACAGACCCGATTCAGGTGGGAGGCTCCTGATTTTTAAAGCCAAGAAATGGCTTTACTTTAGCTGTCTCCCGCCTACAATTTCAGTTTCAATGTTACTCGATAGGATAAATAAATTATCCCGATTTTTAAAAATGTTTTAATCAATGTCTCCCTTTTCCTGTTTCGAAATGTTGGCTTGTATGTAGGCCTGGGCGAAAATTTCGTTCCGTTCGCGGAAATTGCAATAATTTGACATTTTCGCGTTCCGCGGAGAGCGCGAAAATGTCAAAAATTCCGGTTTCCGCAGCTTGGCGATAATTTGTTTCTTGCTCGCGCTGTAAAATAATACATTCTCGCGCACGCGCGATCGCCTTACCTGAATCCCTGCGTTCGCCGACAAATTTTCTTGATCCGGTCGCGTTCTCCATGAGATGTTGTATTGTTTTTAACCATTTGCGCTGTCTCGCGACAGTTCGCGCCCGCAGTGACGTCATGCGTCGCGCGATCACGTCTTTCTTCTCGCGATCATGCACCGCGAGACAACTCAAAACAAGATGGCCGCACCCGCAAGCAACCACATGGGTAAGTTGGCGACCCGCAACCATGCAGAAAATCTCGCGAACATGCCGGCAAAAAACTTCCGCATCTTCGCGATATTTCCGCTTGTTTGCGATAATTTTAAACATTTTCGCGATAATTTGCAAAAGTTAATTTCGCAAATTCCGCCCACCCCTACTTGTATGCAGAATTCCAAAAATATGGCTAAGAAGCATTGCTCCTTTCCTCAGCAACAGGGTGTATATGTTTAATGTTCCTGCTAAGTAGTGAGGCAGTGTCAGTAACAGTTTCAATGATTCCCCTTTATCGGAGCACCTGATTATTTTCAGATGAGATGACTCATTAATAACTATTCGGAACAGTATCTTTCTTGCTAGAAAGCCCACCATTGCTGACAATGGAAACAACTGCCAGTGCTTCACGTCTCAGTCAACATTTTTTATCATCAATTTTGTTGAAATATCCCAGCCACGTCTCCTGCCCTTTTAGCATACTCTCTGCATGGGAGATCTTCAGTCCCCCCTTTCAAAAGGCTTAGCTTTCATGAACCACGTTGTCTCTGCTCTCCCTCTCCTGTCGTTCACCTACGGTCCCCATCCTACGTTTCTCATGACCATTCCACTTCTTTAGCCTCAGTTTCACCTGTCTCTTTCTCCCCTGTTGAATAATAATGATAGCCTGCATCCTGGTCCTGTCTTTGGCTGTGACCCATCTCTTTTCTTCCACTTCTCTTCTCTCCCTTGTCCTTTGCCTCAGAGGTCATATGTGGTCTAGACGAAAACATGCAGAAAACTTGTTATGGATAATTTTTTTCCCCAAAGCAAGTTTAATAAATGTGTCAACTTTTTGCAACAAAGGGCTGGAACTTGCCCCCTCTCCACTCACACTCACTTTTTTCTCTGTTCCTCCTCTTCTCCCATCTCTCTCTATCCATTTATTTTCCCTTCTTTTGCAATCTGTGTGTTTTCCTCTTATATTTTCCGCATCTCCTCCTCTCTAACTCTAACTGAGCGCCTCTGTTCACGCTGGGTTTGGATCCTCATTACCAATGATCCTTTCCGCTCCAGTCTCCTTCCTTCTGCGCACTGTAAAATATTAGTTGAAAAGGCGTTTGTAATTTCAAGTTAGTCAAATAATGCTATTAGCCTCTGATAATCCAGAAGATATAAAAATACTCCGCTGCTGACCACGTGACCTCTTCTTTATCAAGTGGTTCTCTAACACAGCATATTATACACTTGCTTGTTTTCAAGATAGCCGCTGTGCATGCAGGAACTCCATGATGACTTTCAGTCATTTGGAAAATGGTTGTGCCTACTGTCGTACACTAGGGGGCCTATTACGATGTTGGTCGGAGTTTTCTCCAACCAACACCATAGCGGAAACGGGACCGCCTAATTAGGATGCGACCGCACCATCCCATTTCTCTATGGGTGCTTGTGTTTCGGCCGTAAACTGGCCGTAACACAAGCTCCCATAGAGAAATGGGAGATTGTGTTAATCTCTGTCCCCTGTGGCAGGGACCTCAAGGTGCCTCCCACAAGGTGCAGGGATTAACAGGGCACACCGTAGGTGCCCCCTTGGCCCCCAACCGGAGGCTGCAAGGGAAAGGGGGCCCCCAAACAACCCTGCTGAAGTGCATCGTAATTCAGACGGTGTAAACTGCCGTCCATATGGATTACGGGCTGGTTCTGACTGGCCAACGGGCTCCTTCAGCTCGTCTGAAGCCAGCTGAAATGACCTGCCGGTTTCAATTCAGGACAGCTGTATCGATATCAGCCAGTCAGAAATGAAACCGGCTTTACGACCGGCACCGTAATCGGCCTCTAAGAATTTCCTGTTTTAGTGAGAAACTCTGCAGTCTTGGTTTTGGGAACCTTACCCTCTGACATATTAACTAGAAAATCCATTAACAGGTGTGCTGATGTTCTGTTGATAAATGGAGGACATTGCATAGTCATTATCTGCAAAGTACCATGACCATATTCTTTGCTGAGCAGCAGTAAGAAGTTCTGATGATTTCATAAAATCTAAGATGGGGAGAATTGTGTAAATTGTGAAAGTGTAATGAGCACTCAATAAATAATTATGCCAGTCCTGGAATGCTCTTTCGATTACTGAGCCTCCTTGTCTCAAGTATATTTTTTGGGGATGTCTGTTGCGTTATAATTTCTTGGCTGTGTGCCAGAGTGAGAGTCTGTCTTATGTCTGGGTCAGGTTGAGATCAAATGGAGTCTTGCATAGTAGTTTCAAACGTCTCTTTCTACCAAGCAGGGATGATTATCATTCACATAATGTCTTGAAATGGGGTGCTCTTGTTTATGTTTGTTTTAACAATTATAAGTCTCAATATGCTTTGTGCTCAATAGTAAAACGTACCCTATTGAAAGCAGCTCGGTGATCGAAGTGTTGTTTCAGAGAAAACTGACCTAACTGCGAAAATAATACAATCCCAGGAAAGAGTGTATGTGACAAAAATGAGGAGATATGTTGTCCTTAGTGTTTGGACATGTTTTTTTGACACAATGTAGATTCTACCTGCTGTGATGAAAATGCTGTTTGTGAAGCTGAGACCCTTGTAGTTTGGTAGAGAGTTGGTGCTTTCTAGCACTCCACAGAATGGCTCAAGTTGCTGGAGCATTACACAAGCCAAACCATCATGCGATGATGATATAAACCAACTCTGCCCCTAAAAGTCATCTTTCACTCATCTCTTTCAGAAATATATAACCACATAACGCACTCTGCTCCGGTGTGTGTACATATGAGTTAGAATCACATTTCCCAGCTTTTTGTTAATTTTTATTAACATGTGTGTTGTGAAGGCAAAGACTTGAAGAGAGACAGGCTCCCCAGGCCATTTTGAGAGATGTAAATGGGTAAATTATGCAAGATAGTATCTGAGCCAACGTAATAGATGGCAGACCCTGTAGGATTCGCTCTACAAGCCCCCCTTTGATGCGTGCTTTGGCTACTGGTTTATTCATGTAACTCCAGGCATGCACGCCTAGTAATACATGAATAAACATTAAGTATGAGTAACTGGGAGAACTGTAAAGTTACTTGTCTGATAGGCACTGACAATTCCTCTTGTGGTATATGCCCAGTGCTACAAGAGGGGGGTAGTAGGTTTGTCTAAAGGTCCTCCAGAAGTTCTCTATATGAATGACCTGTAAAATGTTGGGTCTACAACTTTACTAACAAAATAGGGCAACCCAATTTTCCCCAAGGAACTGGGTACAATGCTAGTTATCCAAAACAATATTCCTTGAGGAATTATTTTCATCAGAACTTATTTCCATGTTCAATATAGGTCCACAGTGTGAATCCAAATAATCAATTACTCAAAATATGAACAACAGTCACAGGTGTATTCTGAAAAAATATATATCAATTTACTTTACTTCATTAATGTACAATGTGAGTTAAACTTATCGTCAATATTATATACATGCAGTATTCACATTCCATTAATAACAACACTAGCAACTCCACATAATCCCAACATCTATTTTAGTTGCTTGTCTCAAGAGATAAGTGGAAGCGCAGTCACTCCCTTTAACACAACAAGTGTTTCCATCAATAACAATCTCAATTATAACAACATTTGTGGGTTATAATCAACAATTAATGACATTTGGGGTTATAAAGGATGTGGTGTTGACGTTTTGGTCTTCAGTGGCCAATTAGTTCCATGAGACCATCTTCAGGTCTCAGCGTTGTGACACGAATAACTCCTGTAAATACTTGCTCCTTAAACATCAATAGTAAATATCCAACTAACATGTGAGTATCGCTGATAGACACTGTATTAGCATCGTCTCCTTCATATTACTTAACAGCGGGCCGACAGCAATGTCAGATCCAAGCGGTAGATACAATTCACACACGCTGGGAGATACAATTCACACACGTCGACTCGAGAGTCTCTCGAGTCGGCGTGTGTGAATTGTGACTCTCGCTTGGATCAGACATTGCTGTTGGCCCGCTGTTAAGTAATATGAAGGAGACAATGCCTATACAGTTGCTATTGGTGATACTCACACGTTAGTTGGGTATTTACTATTGATGCTTAAGGAGCAAGTATTTACAGGAGTGATTAGTGTCCCAACGCTGAGTCCCGAAGATGGTCTCATGGACCTAATTGGCCACTGAAGACTGAAACGTCGACACCACATCCTTTATAACCCCAAATGTCATTAATTGTTGATTATATCCTACGACTGTTGATATAATTGGGATTGTCATTGATGGTAACACTTGTTGTGTTAAAGGGAGTGACTGCGCTTCCACTTATCTCTTGAGACAAGCAACTAAAATAGATGTTGGGTTTATGTGGAGGTGCCAGTGTTGTTACTAAAGGAATATAAATACTGATTGTATATAACATTGACGATAATATGTTTAACTCACATTATACATAATGAAGTAAAGTAAATTGAACTGTTGTTCATATTTTGAGTAATTGATTATTTGAATTCACACTGTGGACCTATATTGAACATAGAAATACGTTCTGATGAAAATAATTCCTCAAGGAATATTGTTTTGGATGACTAGAATCTACGACTTTTGCGCTCCGTTCATAGGGTGTAGGTGAATGCTTGATTGCAGGTTTGTGCAGAGAGTGGAACTGTCCTGAGAGTAGGTGGGACAATAAGCCATTTGGAATCATGTAAGAGACTCTCTTCAATTCAGGGCACCACTAGATGGATAACTCCAGAGCCCAGATAATGAATCTGAATGAATTTGAGTGTACGAGGTTCCACATAAGTGCAACTCAGTGGTCGTGGAGTCTCATTAATGTTTTCTTTCATGTTGTCCTCTCTCCCAAAGGTGAAACTGAACCTCTATATCCAGAGGTTAGAGTGTGGATTTGTATACTCTGCGAGATGGTTGTACGTGCTCCAAGTTGCAAATAAATGTTAATTGCCTGCCAAATTTAGAAGTATCCCATAGCTTGCAAACTAGGGAAGATTATTATGTTTGTCTTATTAAGCTGTCTGTGTTAATACTCTTTGCAGAACTCGGGGACTTTTTAGCAACCGGTATTCGGATGTTCTCTGATGAAGAGTTAAATAAGCAAAAAGAAACTGTAACTTCCTCTGGAACCCTGCATATCAACCACACAAACATCGATCTGCAGCAATTTAGACCCCAAGATATCGACTTGCACACTATCCCCAAATGAACTATTCATAGGAGAGTACATCTTTACTATTGCAAGTCCACATCTAATTCTTTTTTTTTTTTAAAAAACCTTTATTTATATCAGTCTGGAACACAGCTATTCAGCCGACATCCCGGAGGTTCGGCAGCCAATTAAGCAACACATGAAAGCGTCCGTAGCTCTAGTACAGGAAAAGAAACAAAGGTTCTGTGTTTTAGACAACCTAAAATAAATAACACAAGCAAGGCAGTATACACAATAAACTCGTGCCAGTTCCCGATGGGGGTGCGGCCCCATTCCCAAAATCAGGACAAAGCCACCGGTCGGGTGGATGAGGGAGAAGCAGAGGCGCTAACATTCTAGCATATTTTCATCATGAAAATCCCAAGTTGGAAGTGAAGCTAGGGGGAAAGTTGCTCCTCTAACGGTTCAGTGGCCGGGGGCAAACATATATCACCCCTATACTGGTTCCATCGTCCCCATATCTTGTGCCATTTCTTAGGCCGCCCCCGGGCACTATACACCGTTTTCTCCCTAAACATGCTCCAGTCCATATTATCCATCCATGCATCCAGAGCGGGAGGTCTCTGAGAGCCCCACAGTCGCGCAATATCACGCTTCGCCACCATATTTCCTAGGGTCACCCATTGAGTCTGCGCCACGTCATAATCAGTAGGACCCCAGACATTCAAAAGACAGCGCCGTGCCTCTGGCAGCAGTGCAATACCCGTGACCTCCTGCATCACTACATGAATTTGCTTCCAGAACTCCGCGATCACACCACATTCCCATATGATATGTAGAAAGGTGCCCACCATCCCACAGCCCCTCTTACATAAACCATCCTTGGAGAAACCCATATGAATCAGTCGGGGCCCAGTGACGTAGACTCTATGAAGTATCTTAAGCTGGACCAGCCTTAGTCGTGCGGGGATCGCGACCTCCTTAGGAGAGGAGATGGCGTACTGCCAGTCCTCATCATCCAGTTCAAGGCCGTCCCTAGTCCACTGATCACGCACCCCGAGGAGGAGGTCGGTCCGGACATTAACGAGCTTCTTATAAATTAAGGAGATTGTACTCTCTGGCATATGGCCATCCAGGATCCGATCCTCCAAGGGAGAGGACTCAGGCACCGTCTCCCCCTCGACGAGGACGGACCGCAGAGCATGGCGTACCTGTGCATACCGGAAATATTCCGTACCCTCCAGAGCGTACTCCGTCCGTAGCTCGTCAAACGATTTAACTCGCCCCTTAGCCAGCAGGTCCCCCACCCTGGATATGCCGATCAGATCCCATTTCTCGAATCCCTTCGTGTGCCAAAGTTTCCCCAACATATCGGAGTCAAACAGCGGAGTGGCGAGGGTGAGCCTGTCCTTCCAACCCAGCTAGTTCGTAACCGCCTTCCACACGTGCACCGCCACCTTGGTTGGCCCCGTGAGGGACCCATCCGTTGACCTGGAGTAGAGTGCTCTAAAGTAATTACCCCCGCGCAGCAACCACCGGTCCATAGCGAAGCCAGGGCTCAGCACCGGACCGTAGACTCCGTGATTGATCGCACTCAACTGAGAGGCCCAATAGTATCTTCTGATGTCTGGAAGCGCGATACCCCCATCGTACCATGGAAGGGTCAGCTTTGCTATCGCTATACGTGGACGGCCCTCCCACAGCAACGAGCGCTGGAGGCTCTCAACCTCCCGAAAATAGCTGGCCGGGACCAGCTCCAGGGTATTCTGCAGGGCATAGAGAAAACGGGGAAGAGACATCATTTTGAACAGCGCGGCACGGCCAAGGAGGGAAAGCGGCAGCCGCCGCCAGCCCGCCACATCCCGCCGCAGGCGTGTCAACGGAGGGAGCAGGTTTCTCTCATATCGAACAGTTGGATCGGTGGAGATATAGATCCCCAGATACAAGAAACCCTCCCGGGCGATCTGGATCGAGCAATTCCGCGGGAGAACAGGGACGTCTCCACTCAGGGCATACAGATACGACTTCCCCCAGTTAATGGTGAGACCCGAGTTCCTACCAAAAGAAGTCAAAATGTCACAGACAACTATGAGAGACTTCCTGGGTGAAGTGAGGTATAGCAGAATGTCGTCGGCATAAAGGGAAATGCGGTCCTCATGATCTGGTGACCATCGGATCCCCCTTACATCTGGGTGCCATCGTATCCAGGCCGCCAGCGGTTCAAGAGCGAGAGCAAACAACAACGGCGACAGGGGACAGCCCTGCCTGGTGCCCCTCCCCAGCTCGAACAGACGGGACGCCCTACCATTGACCGCGACTTTAGCCAGGGGTCCTTCATACAGTAGTCTCACCCAGCCAACAAAGCCAGGTCCAAAGCCGAATTTTGCAAGTGCGGCCCACAGATATGCCCACTCTACCGTGTCGAAAGCCATCGTGGCGTCAAGTGCTGCCACAATGGTCGGCTCCCGCAGTGTCCCCGTCCTTGCGAGCACGCTGTGGATGCGCCTAAGGTTCAACGCAGTGTTACGGTGCGGGATGAAACCAGATTGGTCCGGGTGGATCAGGTCCCCGATCACCCTGATCAAACGGTTGGCCAGGATTTTAGCGAGGATTTTCGGCTCGGCATTAAGTAGCGACATCGGCCTATATGAGCTGCACTTATTCCTGGGCTTGCCATCTTTATGTATGACCACAATTGTCGCCAGGCGTTGGTCGAATGGAAGGCATCCCGTCTCCCGCGCCTCCACAAACATAGCTCGCAGATGTGGAGCGATCTTGTCCGGCCGGAGTTTATAGAACTCAATTGGCAGGCCATTTGGGCCCGAGGCCTTGCCCGGGCGCAGTGAACGGATAGCACCCGCGACTTCGTCAGCTGTGATGTCACCATCTAGATCTTCCCTGTCTATGTCAGAGAGGCAAGGCAGAGCAAGATCGCGCAGAAGTTCACACGAGTCCTCCACCGGCCTGTCCGACACAGAGGTATAGACCGTGCGGAAATAATCTGCGAAGCACTGGACTATGCCATCCGGCTCAGTGACAATAACGCCACCCTCTGTTACTAGGTCCGGCACCACACGATTGACCCGCTCCTTTTTATCCAGCCACGCTATTAATTTCCCGGCCTTGTCCCCGACGTCGTACAGTCGCCCCTGCTGCTCCCTACTCAGGGCTTTGGCCGCATTCGTCACCTGGGCCTTATACTCCGACTGCTTAAGGCTCAATTTATGCAGCGCTGCTGCCGTGACCTCCTCCCCTAAAACCAACTCTAGAGCCGCCATCTCCGCCTCGATCTGAGCGACCTCCGCATCCCGCCGACGTTTGGCTGCCGCTATCAAGGAGAGGGCCTCTCCTCTCAGCACAGTTTTAAACGCTTCCCACAAAGACACCGCAGACGTGACCGAGCCTAGATTTTCCTGGAAATAGCGATCGACCGCCTTCAGCACCGCACTACGAGTCTTAGGGTCACGGAGATACCAGGGGTTAATCGGAGCCACCCTGCCCCCCACTCCTCTACCAACATCCATACAGATCCACACCGGCGAATGGTCCGAAATACCCCTAGCCATGTGCCTAGCCTCGGACACAAAGGAGGCGTGTGCGGCCAAGGTAAGCACATAATCAATTCTAGAGAGACTGCCATGCGCCCCGGAGTGGAAAGTGTACTGCTGCTGTGTGGGATGCAGCAGTCTCCAACAATCAACCAGACCAAGGGTATCTACAAAGTCTGGAAGCCATTTCTGCGCCCCCCCAGAGCTTCTTGGCGGGTGTCTGTCAAGCAATCCGGAGCCAACCGCATTAAAGTCACCACCCACCACCAACATTCCCTCTGGGAGATCCAACAGAGCCCTCCCAAGGTCCGCAAATGTGGAGGGCTGCAGCGCAGGAGGGACATAAACCGACACCAGGACCAGCGTCTTGCCCTCCCACCTCCCCGCCACAGCCGCAAATCGTCCCCTATCATCAACAGTAGTGGAGTCAACCTCAAACGGCAGCGAGGACCTGACAAGTATTCCAGCCCCTCTAGAGCCCGAGGAAAACCCAGAGTGTGCGACAAATTTGTAGCCCTTCCTGTTGAGTGCGTAGCACGTGTTACCTATCAAGTGCGTCTCTTGCAATAAGACTATATCAGGGGAGCATCGCTTCAGAAATTGCAGGACAATCCCTCGCTTAATACGATCCCCCAAGCCGTTAACATTCCAACTGAGTATCTTTAAGCCCCTACCCCCATCCCAAAATGTAAGGAGACCTCCACCCCCCCCGTAGAACCGCACTCGAGCTACAGAAGCTTGCATCACTACGCCTTGCAAAACAAAAAATAACAACAACCACTTCAACAACCCCAATCCACCCCCCACCCTGCACCCCTGCGTAAGCTCAAAAAGCCCCCCCAACTTGCAGTGTGCCTGTCGCCCCATTCAAAGACTAATCTAAAAAAAGAACCCCAGAGGAGGAAAAAGCTCCCTTCCTACCCCCGCCACCCCCCGGGCTACCACCCTCCCGGAGGAGCCGAAGACTGTGAGTCACCGTCCTGAACAAAATCAAAGTGATCTAGCACCCAAGTCCTCACTCATTGTTCATCACGGCCACCTTCTGCTCCACCGGCATGTTCCCTGCTAGTCCGTCGTTGGGGCAATGTGTCCAGCCAGTCTCCGACCATGTCCGGTGATTCAAAAAAGAAAGTCCGCTCTTCATACACCACACGCAACCTGGCCGGGAAGAGCATGGTGTACTTCAGTCCCATCTCTCTTAGCCTTCTCTTGACCGCCAGGAAGCCTTGCCGTTGCTTCTGCACCATCTGGGTAAAGTCCGGATAAAAACTCACGGTGGTGTTCTGAAAAGTCATCGGGCCGGACACTCGTGATGCTTGTAGAATGGCGTCGCGGTCCCTGAAATTAAAGATCCTGGCGACAATCGGTCTCGGAGGGGCCCCCACCTTGGGCCTCCCACCAGGGACTCTGTGGGCCCGTTCAACAGTAAAGAACTTACTGAGGCCTTTGGGCGCCAGATGGTTCACCACCAAGTCCTCCACGAACAGGTCCACTGACTGTTCCTCCGAGTTTTCCGGGACCCCAATAATGCGCACGTTATTGCGCCGTGCCCGGCCTTCAAACTCCTCCAGCCGTCGGGCAAAGTGGTCATTTGCGGTCCTCAAGGTACGGACTTCCAGCTGCAGGTCAGAGACATCTCCCATGAGGCCAGAGGTTTTAAGGTCCAAGGACTGAACCCGCTCATTAGTTTTCCCCAGGTCTGCCCGAATCAAGTTGACGTCAATCGAGATTGTGTCCACTTTATGTGCCAGGGCCTCGAATTGCTGCCCGATAGAGGACTGCACCCCCTCGATGGCCCCCATGATATCCTGCAAGGTTAGTTCCGTGGCGGGGGGCAAACCGTCTTTCAAGGCTTCCAGTGCCCTTCCCGATCCGCCCGGTGACCCCTTCTGCTGGGCATAGCGGTCCATGTTGTTGGTTTGGGTGTATCCTCCCCGCCTGGTACTCTTGGGCTTCTGTTTTTTGGCTTCCGATTTGGTCGACATCGTGATCTGCCGCGGAAACAGTCTCCTTGCCCATCCAGAGAAGACGACCATGCAACAAGTGACCGGCGCGACTCACTCCCAGGCCAGGGCGCGATGAAGACAGGAAAGCGAAAGCGAAAGCGAAAGTGATGACACCGTCCTCCCGACGGCTCGCCCCTCACACGGCCGCTGTTGTTCAATTAGTGCTCGGGCACTGTGCCAGCGCAAGCCCCAGGCATCTTCCGGGGAGTAGGCCACAAACTTCCATGTAGCACAACTTCAGCCTCCGGTGAGCGATTTCAGTCCGGACAGCGACTATCACCTCAGCAACGGCTCGCCTCCAATATTCCGGGTGTTAAAAACAGGATGCTGCACAGGATATTTGCCGGAGGGAGCGAGGGTCTCGGGAGCTCTGAGCTCACGCGGCCATCTTGATCACGCGCTAGGCTCCTCCCCCCCCACATCTAATTCTTAACAATATTGTGCACGTCGAGATCTGTGACTCAAAATCGACGAAGGCCTATATTTTGAAGTCAATATTTCTAGTACCTCTCTTTCTCTGGAGAGACTGTTTAATGCCTTGATGTCATTCGGGAAAGAATGCCTCCAGGACAAAAAAAAAAAGCATTCTGTCTTGACATAAGATAAGACCTGCTTTTCATAAGGCTAGAAATGCTTTGAGGGGGACTCTAAGAAATTCTGTATAGTGGGTTATGGCACATATGTATAGAAGCAAACATTGAAGCCGAAATACCAAGTGGAAGTTGGATGGTGCATTACCTGGTGTTGCTGGCACACTTTGTAGAGTGGGGGTGCTGGCTAATTATGTCACCTCAATAAAGTTATGGAGGATATATGTCAGTCTTTCAAAGCTCAACAAATGCTACCAGAAAGTAAATATTCGAAGGGGCCCTTTATTATTTACTCCTCAGCTAAAGACTTTGAAGTTTTATGGGGTGCTGCAGCACAGCATCACTGACAATACCCCCCAAGTATTCTGGAAAGTCGAAGCATTACTGAAGGACGAAGACCGTTCTGCTGTCCCTGAACAGCCGACGAATCCCCCCGATTGGATGAATGTTCTACTCTCCCTGAATCCCCCATATTGCAGGAAGGTAGAGGTGGTTTACTGGTTCACAGAGACACATAAAGAATGCTGTGGCCCGACTGAATACAGAAAAAGCTGAATGCCAAATGTATTTTTGTTTTTAATGAAAATCCATCTAGTGGCCCATAAATCGGAAAAAGTATTGCAGCTTTGTGTCTCAAAGTTAATATTCCCAGTTCTTGCAGGAGTAGCATTACAGTGTCTCTACAAAAAAGCAAAATGAAAAAATCTGTTCTGGTCGTATAAGCTAATTTGGAAACTAAAACGTTTACTGGAATGAGTGATTGAATGACGTGGTTTTATAAAGCACAACAGCTGCTCCAGTAGGCGCACTAAATGCGGATGTAATCAAGCAGGAAGGCTGGTCATACTGTTTAAGAGAGAGACAAGAGCGCGTTCACAGATCTTTAAAGCAATTAATTTTTAGCTAAACATGGACTCTGTCGATATATTCCTAATATAATTTGGAAGCGGGTTCTATAGTTTAGGTGCCAGACAGGAGAAGGCCCTGTCTCCAGCTCTGGAGTTGTGTATTCCGGGGACGACTAAGAGAGTTTGGTGGGCCGACCGTAAGGTTTTTGGAGGCTGGTATCTTTTCACCTTGTTCTGAATGTAGCTTGGGCCTGTCAAATTCACAGCTCTAGAAGTGAATAAGAGTGCTTGAAATGTAGGTAGGTCTTTCGCTGATAGGAAGCCGGTGAAGTGTTTTCAGTCCCTTTCGAATTGACGTATTTTAGGATATTAAGGAACTGGACAAGCCTAAGAGGGGCCCCAAGGAGCAGAATTTGCATAGTCCAGCCTGGATGTTATTAGGGCGTGAGTGATACATTTGTGACTTTAGCTGGTAAAAATGTAAAGATCTTTCTGAGAGATTTCAGTAATGTAAAGAATGTTCCAATTGTGGCGGTGACTGGTTTAAAGGACAGTGAGGTATCTATTTTGACGCCCAGGTTTTTGGCCATGGTGGTGGGAGCTGGGAGAACACCAAGCTCAGACGGCCATATTCTTGAGAGGAGGTTCCGAAAACTAAGATCTCTGACTTATCTGAGTTCAGGCAGCGGCAGTTCTTGAAAATCCATTCTGCCAAAAGACCACCTTGAAAACTGGCTATAGCAGAATTGTCTAAGTTGCTAAAGGCTAACATTAGTTGTGTGCCGTCTGTGTATGACACACAATTGAAGTCCCAGACTTGTGCCACCACTGCGAGTGGGGCCATATATATGTCAAATAAAGTGGGGCTAAGGACTGAGCTCGGAGCTACCCCATGGTCTATTTCTTAAAATTCTGATGTATTGGGGGGTAAGCAAACTGCTTGCTGTCTGCCCATAAGAAAGGACTTTAGCCAGTTAGAGATAGTGTCTGTTATGCCTATTTCTTCCAGCCACCACAGCAGGATCTCATGTGAGACCGTATCAAATGCGGCTATCTCGTCGAGCAGGACCAATATGGATTTTTTTCCTGAGTCAAGCTTAATTTTAATGAAGCCTGTAACTTCAAGGAGTGCGGATTGTGTTCTACAGTCTGCTTGAAAGCCGGACTGGGAGGGATGTAGACAGTTATGCTTGACTATAAATTTTGTGATCTTTCATTCACCCAAGCATCTAACAAATTATGTTATTACGGAAGTAGGGAGATGGCCTAAATTTGCTTTGCTTTAGTGGATCTAAGTTTGCCTTTTTCGGCAGATGGAGCACCATTGCTTTTTCCATTTTGTGGGTACAGTTCCGGTTTCTAAGTAAAGATTAAGCAAGTCATTGATTTTGGGATCAAGACCACTCATTACTCCTTCATTATGTGTGACGGACATACGTCTAGTGGGGCCCAGATATCGATTGTAAAATAGTCCTTTCAGAGACCTCCAGAGACATGGATTTGGATGTCCTGAGGTTTTGGTAGGGATCTGGAGGGATCAGTATTCGGACTATCTTTGAATTGCAAATACATTTTAAACACTTTGTTGTGGAAAAGGCAGGAGAGACTATCAACAAATGTTTGTGAAGTAGACATGTATTGTTTACTTGATTTCGGATTCAGGAAGGAGTCTACGATTTTAAATATGGTCCTCGGAACATTCTTTGCCTCCTCAATTTGTTTGACTTTTCTGATGTTTCTCCTAAACTGTTTCAAAGCATATTTATAGCTGCGTTTATCCTCCTCTGAAAAAGTACGTTGACAGTTCCTCTCAAGTTTTTTGCACCTGCATTGCTCCTTCATTAGTTCTGAAGAGAACCATGAAGCAGAGGACGAAACTCTTTCCCTATTAGTAGCTTTTAGAGGTACAATTGTGTTAAAATGTGATTTTAGGTCACACTCAAAATTCGTGATGGCTGTGTCTATATCACTGGAGTGGTCAACCTTGACTGAGGACATGTGTTCAGTACTGTGTCTGAGACTACATGCCAGGGACGAGACCGTGGTGCTTCATTTGTTTTAAAAGTCTGTAAGACAGGGAGATTAAAGTGACAAGAGATAAGATAATTATTTGACCATGCTAAAGGAGAAGTTTCATCCACAACAAGTGAGGACATGTTGGAGAAGATAACAACATTCTTCAAGAAAGATTCATGCTGGATGAAGTTAATGCATGAAAAGAGGATAAAAAGTTTGCCTCATCTGTCCAAGGGAGATTTGGCATAGGAATTCTCTCCATTAACCAGGCATGTTTCTACCAATTTCTGATCAATAAATAAGCAACTAGAAAGAGGCTCCATCACTACACTACCTTCTCGTACATTTTCATAAGCTTTTAACTTGTTTCAAAGATAACAAGTACCGAGAAAGTTGAGGATGGCTAATAGGGATCCCAAACTTTTCCCCATGATTTCGGAATCCTATCACTGCTCCACAGTGCATGTTCATCATTTCAAAGCAGGCCGGCCCACCGTCATGGAGATTCCAAACTGATACAGGGATAAAGTAAAGGTTCCTTGTAGCAGCAGTTTTTTATTTGCTGTTGATTACCTTCTTCAAATCCTGAGAGAAGTGACACAGGACAGCCTCAAAAACAAGATGTAAATACCGCTGCTGCTGCCTGTCGAATAATCTACTTTGTATTTTGGAAAAAGTTGATAACACCCTCCTATGGCTTCTGATTCATGACAACTTGCAATAATAATAATAAAGAAGGAAAAATCCATAACCATGTCTGGGATCCACAAACAAAGTAAGATGCAAGCAAGAAGTTGCACGTAGAAGGGTTCCCTTAAAAAACAATGCACTTTTAATATTTGAGGATCAGCAACTCTTCTCTGCAAGGCTTAACCTCCAGCGTGGCAAACATCTTGAGATTTACAATGACACACAATGACACACAAAGAAGGAATGAGAATACAACTTAAAAACCTCTTTGAGGTGAAACTGGCTCCGTGTTTGTCACGGTGCAGAATTCTGAGGACTGAACGACTCCACCACAACTGTAGAAACAACATAAAGGAAGCACTCCCCTCATCTCCTCCCTGATGAGCTGCTAGCATTAACAGCAAGAAAGACCGCAGTGCATTATGCGGTGAAGAGAAGTGCATCCAGAGGTGAACGCTTAATTCACATCTGCAGGCCTGAAATGGCCACTTGTAAGTCACCACACCCGCTCTCCCAGGAGCCTGCAATGAGTTTCATACTTACAAGGTGGTCCTTCCTCAAAGGAGTGTGAGAATAGGAAAAAACTTTCCAAGGACAGACCAGGTATCTTTCCCGGAAAAGTACCCACCAGGAAAATGAAAAAGGAATGCGCCCACACCCACTCTGGACACTATCAGAGAAATAACATGATATCACCCCTCACTTTTCTCCTTTGTTCTTACATAAGTATTTTCTCTTTCAGTGGCAAGTTAAGACTCTCCTTCTCCCCTCTAGTCCACCCCTCCCCAATTTTTTGAGGAAGCACCATGTCATTAGTTGGCCGTGCCGCATAATGTAAAGGAAACAATTTTTTGCTTCTATTCTTTTTTAAGGATGTTTTCTCTCCCTTTTCCCTCCCACTTTATGACACCTTTTTCATGTGTATATAATGTGTTGGCCGCTTATCTGTGCTTTTTAACCTTCGCATACAAAAGCCAAGTGTCTAAATAACAAATAACAATCTGATTCTGAGTGTTTGATGTCCCTGTGGGAGGGTTGAATCACGGACACCAAATTACCTATGAGAGGTCCTTTTTACCCCCAACAGGAAGGTAGAGAATATAGTTAAAAATGAATTCAACAAAACTACCCTGCCATTTGGAATCATCTAAAACGAGGGATTTAGGATTGAGAGGATATTTGTTTAGGATTTAGTCACCATGCTTTGTTGCATGACGGCTGGGCGGCCATCCAGAGGAGTCATGGCCGAGAGACTCCCACGCTATGTATCAGGAGAGAGGCCGTGTAAGTCCGTTTTAGGGAGTCCAGACTCTACTGCCATCTACAAGCTGACCCAGGTACACCTAGGAACTCTGGTGGAGTGGAAAACTGGTCATAACTTTAGATCCCCTTGGTAAGGCAGCAATGGCTTCTAAGTGCTTTTAACTGCAAACTGCATGGGTCCTAGCGCCATCTTGGTGCAGACTACAGTCTCTTTATCAACATGTTAGGGGGTCATGTTGGTCATCTGAGGCGCTTGTGATCGATACACTGCCCAAGAGAAAGTATTACTTCTAAAACGAATTAAAAAAAATTGAAAGCAGCTTTGTTTTGATGAAACCCTTCTGTAAAGAAATATGTCAAGTTCCACCTACGTTAAATATAAATATGTACAACTACTTTTGTGTCAAATTAGTTCTAGGATTAGAGGTACACAGGAGTATGCATGGTTGAATTGTGCTTGCACAACTGCGAGACTTACATGCCTCCGACGGCTCTTTCTCTGAGGAGCAGATACCTTTATCGACTCCTGCAGGTTGTGTTACTGCTCAACAGTACATGTTCATTATGGCAAAGCAGGCCCACCGTCACAGAGATTCCAAACTGATACAGAGCTAAAGTAAGGGTGCCTTGTAGCACCAGTTGTTTTCAATTTTATGTGGGTTACCTACTCCAAATCCTGAGAGAAGTTAGATTACATTAAAGAAACTCGAACCCAGAGGAAATATCCTGCGCTACACGGAAGCATCTCCTACACAGGAGATATCATGTGGTACATGGAAACATCTCCTGCACAGGAGATTTCATGTGGTACATGGAAGCATCTCCTACATAGGAGATATCATGTGGTACATGGAAGCATCTCCTACACAGGAGATATCATGTGGTACATGGAAGCATCTCCTACATAGGAGATATCATGTGGTACATGGAAGCATCTCCTACATAGGAGATATCATGTGGTACATGGAAGCATCTCCTACACAGGAGATATCACGTGGTACTTGGTACTTGGAAGCATCTCCTACACAGGAGATATCATGTGGTACATGGAAGCATCTCCTACACAGGAGATATCATGTGGTACTTGGTACTTGGAAGCATCTCCTACACAGGAGATATCATGTGGTACATGGAAGCATCTCCTACATAGGAGATATCATGTGGTACATGGAAGCATCTCCTACACAGGAGATATCATGTGGTACATGGAAGCATCTCCTACACAGGAGATATCATGTGATGCATGGAATGGAGGTCTGTGACGGGAGAACAGCCTGATAATCTGACACGATGCCAGCCTACGTTCTGATCAAACACATCCTTGTAATCTTGATATTGTTGAGGCAATTAACTTTCAACTAACCCTACATGATTCGTTCATACAGTTTATATAATCAATTCAATCCCATGGTCAACAGTTCCTTCGATAGCAACGTAGTGTATTTGACAATAAACAAAATGCATTTGAGTTCACCATGTCTCCCATTTACTCAAAATGTCCAGAATATTAACAAAATAAGCACACAATATCCTGTTGTCTTTTTTCTCCTTTTTGTTACCTCAAGGATCTATAATTCCCTACTATTTTCATTAGTCAGGATATTTCTCTTTCCATAGTCTTTGCGGCCGAATTTCCTACTTTTATATTAACCAGCAGTTTATCTTGGACACTTTTTCTTTCTTTTTTCTTCTTTGCCTTTACACTAGTGAATAACCAAATTATAACATTCCATTTACTAATGCTTGGCAGATATTCAGTTTAAGTGCCATTTGTGCTGGATGCCACTGGATAATCTTTTAATCTTTGCTAAAATGTGACTACCTACTGAGCTTCGGGTCCTATTCACTTCCAATACTAGCCTATTCAAGTTTGTTACATAAATGAACATATCACAGTTTGACTGTTACAACTGTGGTTGAACTTAACTTTTTTTGTCCTCTTACAAGAGTAGAATGGATCTCACTGCTGCCCTAATTGAATAAGCCATGCTGCATCTCTCCAGATTTAAGATATCAAAAATGCGACTATTGATTGATTATTTGGAAGTACAATACGTTTATTTAAAAAGTGCAAATGACATTTGGTAGGAAATATGTAATATTGTTGTCGGCTTTTAAAGTATTGTTCTGTAGCAATATTTTAACCTTTGAACTAAAAAAAAGGCAAAGTAATATATGCCCGTCTTTTTCTGAGATGGCACTAGGTAAGTAAAACAAACTACACAACCTCTCCACAGTCATTTTTCTAGTTTGAAATCTTTTTATTGAAAAATCAACATACAAGATGCACTGCTTAAAGAGGCCTAGGTCTTGGGCCAGCATACGTTTTAGTGCTGCGTAGAGAATCAGAAAAACATCAAAAAGAACTGCCCCGCCCCCCTCCCTATCCCTACCCTCTCCTCCCCCCTCCCATCTCCTCCCCCGTTTAACGCACCCAGGCAAAGAATTGAAATACAGACCCAGCACCCTATTACGCCAGATTGTGACATTTAAGTTTCGCTTTGGCTCAGCTGGGGAAGACGGAGCAGCCGCAAGTATCGAGGGTAGTACTACTCCCGGAACTCAGTGCAAAGCAGAGAGACAAAGGGCTGCCACACCTCGGCAAAAGAGGCCCCGTCATCTTGAAGCGAAAAGGAGATGCGCTCCATGCCTAAAACATACCACAATCGATTAAACCAACCCTGCACTGTTGGTGTTCTATCCGTGCCCCAGAGTGATAATATATTCTGTAGTGCCGCTCCTAGAGCTATACCTAGCTGCTTACCCTTACGAGATTTGAGGGGAAAAGTAAGCCTGTCGGACACTCCCAGAACCACATATGCAGGAAAGCGTAGTTGTGTAGTGTCGAAGTGACCGTAGATTTCGTCCAACACTTGTGTCCAGTAGGTGGTGAGAGTAAGGCATTCCCACAACAGGTATAAGAGTGTGCTTTCAGCGTTGCATCCCCGCCAGCAGGTAGGGGAGCGGTCGGGATCGCGCTTATGAAGTCTGGAGGGTGTAAGGTACCAATATGTCATGATTTTAGTGGCCGTTTCAATGTTCGGGCTCTTTAATAAACATCAGACCATTCTTTAGGTGTCAAAGCCCGGCCAAGCTCAGCCTCCCCGTCTTTGACCAGCAGACTTAATTGCTTGTTCTGGGGGGCGTAGGATGTGGTAGAGTTCCGTGATAAGTCCCTTTGAGGAGTGCTTCGAAAGCAACCAACGCTCATATCGAGTGAGAAGCCTCTCCGCTCCCGAGCGGATTTGGGGTTGCATAACCCAGTTTCTAATCTGCAAGTAATGGTAACATTCTGTATCGGGTATGTGAAAGTCAGACTTAAAATCCTCAAAGGGTCGGGGGCCTTCGAGATAAAAAAAATGCCTGATAGACCTACGTCCGGCTGCGTCCCACTGACAAAATGCCTCCCAGTTGAGGCCTGGGGAGAAGTCCGGATTTTTTGTAATGGGAGTGAGGGGTGAGGGGAAAGATGTCAGGCCATTGCAGAGATCTGTAGCATCCCATGCTTTCAGTGTGGCACGGGCAATAGTGGAGCCATATAACCCGGGGGTCTAGAAGCCTTGTGGAGAAACGGAACCTTCCAGAGAGCTTTTTTCGCTAGCGCACGTTCCATAAAAAGCCAGCTCGTCTCTGACTCTGGCTGAGGCCATTCTAATAGAGTCCGCAGCTGTGTTGCTTTATAATAACGGTCGAGATCAGGGATCCTCGGGCCCCCCTTTGTCATGAGGTCTAAAACTCAGCTCTCTACTTATTCACACTCTCCTGTCTGCCCAAACAAAGGTGTTGAATTCAGATTGTAGCTGCTTTAAAATACCCGAGGGAGGTTCCACCGGAAGTGTCTGGAAGAGGTATAGAACTTTAGGGAGAATGCTCATCTTGAGAGCTGCTATTCTGCCTAGCCATGTGAGATTAAACGGCTGCCACTTGGAGCTCCTGTTTGGTCTGGCGCAGCAGCCGGGAGTAGTTCAGGGATGTCGTCTCTGCCGTGGACAAGGATAGCGTAATACCGAGATAGGGCATAACCTTTTGGTCCCACCTAATCGGGCATGCCTGGGACAGAGCCATAATAGTATTCTGTTTCAAAGCGAAGCTCAGTGCTTGCGACTTATCCACATTGACCTTGAATCCAGAGGCTGCTGCGAATGCCTCTAATTTGGCCAAGCACGCTGGGACTGAAGTATAGGGGGTCTCCAACGTGGAGACTACATCGTCAGCGTAAAGACTAATGGTATGGCGTTCCCCCCCAAAAAGAATCCCCTGAATCTGCTGATTCTCCCTGAATGATTAAGCCAGTGGCTCCATGTAGAGAGCAAATAATAAAGGGGGGAACGGACAGCCCTGGCGCGTTCCCCTGGTGATAGTAAAGGGGGCAGAGGTAAAGCCATTCACTCTGAGCGTAGCTGAAGGGCGGCTATATTCGCTAAATACCCATTGGTGAAAGCGGCGACCAAACCCGAACCACTCTAATACTGTGTCCCGGAAGGGCCAGTGAACCCTTTCAAATGCCTTCTCGGCATCTATTGACAGGAAGATGCGCTCCTCCGACGGTCGGTGGGACTTGTCCAAGAGGTGCAGTAGCCGTCTAGTATTATCGCTGCACTGCCTTGTCGCAACAAATTCGGCTTGGTCCGGATCTATTAATACCGGCATCAGAGGCCCTAATCTAGCTGCAAGAATCCCTGTGAAAATCTTGAAGTCAATATTCAAGAATGATATCGGCCTGTAGGAGGCGCAATATCTATTGTCTTTGCCGGGCTTGGGCAAGACTGCCACCGACGCCAGAAGCATTGTGGGGGCAGCTCCCTATTGTCATCAACGGCATTGAAAAGCCGTGTCAATATCGGAGCTACAAGTGGGCAAAACTTTTGTAAAAAAGGGCGGTGAATCCGTCTGGGCCAGGGGATTTAAGGAGTTTGAGACGGGCTATGGCCAAAATAACTTCTTCAACTCTAATGGGGCTATCTAGGGACGCTTCCTGATCGGCCGTCAACTTGGAGTGTGTTATGCCCTGAACATACCTAGATGGGTTTTGATCTGGTAATGACTGTGCGGCATACAACTTTGCGTAAAACTCCTGGAAAGCGTTTGCTATGTCTTCACTCCATGTGGTCTCGGTACCCTCGTCAGTGAGAATGAGTGGGACTGTCACTGCCTGCCTTTGTGCACGTGATTTATGGGCCAGTAAACGGCCAGTGTAGAGTGCATGTTTCAAGCGAAGTGCAGCATGTTCCGCCCTATCAAGATCAAGGCTAGCTAGCTGTGCCCTGACGGCATTCAATTTGCTCCAGATTCGGGGGGGGCCCCGTCCTCTTGTGGATCTCCTTTAATTCAAGTGCTTGCTTGGAGAGATCATCTCGCTACTCCCTGCGCATTCTATTGTCAGCAGCCGATGTAGCTATAAAGATGCCTCGAGCTACTAATTTGAGGGGTTCCCAAAGTAAAACAATGGAGGTATCTTGCGAGTCGTTTATAGCTATATAATCTTGTAGTGTCTTTGTGAGGTGGGCTACGACTTCAGACCTGTGAAGGAGGGTATCCCTAAGTCTCCAAGAGTATGACGGTCTAGAGGTAGGAGGGAACAGCAAGTTCGTGGTCAGGGCTGCATGATCTGAAAGTGCCTGGTGCTCAATAATTGAGGTCTGCGCTGCCTGAAGGAGAGAGTGAGTTGTTAAAAAGTAGTCCAGTCGGGCGTATGTTCCCCGGGCGTGTAAGTAAAAAGTGTAGTCAAGTGTGTGAGGGTGGAAGTGCCGCCAAAGATCCACTAATCCCAGGTGGTGTAGCCATTGGCGACGCGTGTCCGAAAGAGCCCCTGTCTGTCCCTGTCATTGCGCTAAACGATCATCTGACCGTCAAATACAATGTTCAAGTCGCCCCCTAGAAGGATTTGTCGATTGGGTGCAGAAGTTAAGTCGCCTATCGCCTTGCGCAAAAAGGTCTCCTGACCCTCATTTGGGGCGTAGATAGTGGCCAGGGTTAAGGTGTGCCTCCCTATGGTCATCGAATATGCCAAGAGCAGCCCTTTCATTTCGGACACGTTAGCCCCCACCTTCCCAGGAAACGTACGAGCAAATAGGATAGCTACCCATGCCCTCTTGGAAGGAAAGGAAGAGTAGTACTGGTGCGGGAAAGCCTTGGGGCGCATTCTATGGGTATCGCTGGACATCAAATGGGTCTACTGAAGCAGTCAAATATGGTCCCAGGAGTTTTCCAAATAAGACAGGATAGCCCTACGCTTAACAGGGTTGTTTAATGTTAGGATCTTAACACTCATCTATCCTGAATGGGGGGGGAGGGGCGTCTTGCGCTGCAGGTATCCAAAGGCCCCCTGGGCCGCAACCGTCTGTAAGCCGGAGGGGCCTAGGTAAGTCGCTGAGAGCATGCATGGGTGGCTGTCTGATACACGCGTAAGAGAAGCCCAGCAGGGGGGAGGAGACCCCAACATGAAACAAACAAAACCCCTTAAAGAACAGAAACATAGAGTGAAGCGAGATATCAAAGTCAATGTCCAGAGTGTCCTGCTCGTAGAAAAGAGAAAAAGAGAAGGGTACTCGTGGCCTGTACCTCGCTGCTCCCACCAGTGAGGTCCGCTAAAGTCTTCCAACACCCCCTGCCAGACGCGAGGGTGCATTTGCAAAGTGTCCACATGCAATTAATGGAGGTGATGCCTCATTCTGAAGATGCCCCTGCGAGGGAGGACAGCACCGCCTGCTGCTCCTTGGCCATAGTGTCCAGGTCTGGACGCGCTATGGAGTTTGGGGGCTTAATGGTAGTCCAGCCATGGCTGCTTCTGCGTCTACGAGGGTGTGAGCTCTGGCTAGGTTGATCTGTTGCAGGTTCATCAATGCCCAAGAGTTTATAGGCCGCCGAGAGTGTGCGGATTTGCCTTAACTCCCCCTTGTAAAAGAAAATCAGCCTCAATGGGTGTCCCCAAGAATATTTTATGCCTGAGTCCTGGAGGTGGAGCCTGATCGGTCTGAAAGTTCTCCGTTTGAGCAAAGTAGATGCTGCCAAGTCCTGAAATAGAGTGGGTTTCTGTCCCTGGTACATGAAGTCTAGATTTCGGTTTCAGTTGGTAATCGTGGACACAAATCAAGATGTCCGTCGGTGGCGCAGTTGCCGCCCTGCGTGGGCCCACTTTGTGAGTGAGGTCCAGCTTAATTGGAAACTCTGGAGATTCCCCCAAAATGGAGCGAAAGAGGCCTGCTACGAGGGCCTCGATGTCGCCGTCTCCATCGCCGTGCACTATACCTCGGATGCGGATGTTGTTCCATCTGGACCTGTTTTCCAGGTCCTCGGGTTGGGCCTGCAAGTCCAGGTTCTGTTCCTGCAACCGGAGTATTTCTTGCTGAAGGGACTCAATGTCTTCATCCCTCCCTGCTTCATGCTCCTCCAGCAAATGAACTCGCTCTCCCAGGGAGTCCACATCATGTCTCACGTCCCGCAGGTCCGCCTGGAGATCGCGCTTCATGGTAGCCGGATTGTCTCGGAGGGAGGAAAAGAAGGATTCCAAGTATGAGCGGCTGATCGGGGCCTCCGGGCCCTCACTTTGGCATCCGCGCGCCCCGGGCTCATCTGACGCACTGGCTGCGGGGCGGACTTGAACAGGAGCTCTTTTACAGATCTGTCCTTCCTGCCTTTGGGAGCAGCCACGGTTCCTGTGTACGTGAGATCCTCTGCCAGGAAGGGAGCAAAAAGAACAGAGGGCTGCCAGTGGGGAGGACTGTGAATAAGCGGTGGAGGGAATCAATAGGCAGGAGGGCCACAGCAGCATAGCCTCTCGCTTGGGACCCCCTGGAGTGCCTCGTGGTATGCCACACTGCGGAATCGTAGCTAATGTCCGAGGCTCACTGCCAGGCCCTGTCCTCTCAGCGCTGTCGCGTTGATGCCACCTTCACATCCCGGGCGCTTAGGCTTCGTTCTTCTGCTCTGAGTGCCCCGCCGCTAACAGAGGGTGCTGGCCTTAGCGACCGTGGCCCCAGGAGGCTCGGCGGTCTGGGTGGTGCACAGAAGGGCCCCTGCTACGGCCCCCCAGCTGGGAGTAGCTGCGTCTGCAGAGTGCGGCGTGCACGGACTAGAGAATTTTGCACCCACCAGGGCCTTCCGGTAGAGTACCCGGGCCGCCGGGGGATGTGTTGAGCCGGGCCAGTCGCCGCAGGAGGGGCCAATTACGATAATGTGGAGTCCAGGCAGTCCCCCCCACCGGGTCGATGTGCTGTAGGGCCCGGCCACGTGCCCCCACTATGTGCACTCACTTCTAGGGCCTATATATTCGGGCCTGTGCCAGGGGCCTCACAAGTCCGTCGAGCCCCTGTGTAAGCTGCTGTCCACCACTGCTCTCCGGGGCTGAAAACGTGCCGGTCAGGGGACTAAGGAGCCAGAATCAGGGACTCTCCAGTGAGTCGCTCGGTTAGAAGACAGAACAGGCGGCGCAGGGGCCGCAGGGTGCCGTGAAGGCTGCTGTCGCGGCGGTTCCTCTCTCACCGAGACTGCTCGGTCCAGCACCACTTCACAGAGGTTCTCCGCCGAGATCAGCACCCCGGTGTCGACGGGATTGCCACGACAGGCCAGGCGGGAGCGGAGAGCTCCGAAAGCGTGTCTTACTGAGACACAACCTTGGCCACGCCCCACATTAGTTTTTTTAACGCTGACTTTGAAATCAAAGACAAGATGTTTTTAGTGTGATCTGTGCTTGATAGATAACTGACTTCATGACAGTGTAAAATGGTGGTTAGTAGGCAGCATAAGTTAAAGCATGTAGGTGCAGCAATATTGATAACTTTATTGAGGGGTGAGAATGTATACTGTGGGAGACCCTCTAATTCCGAACGTTTTGACTTCTGTGGTCCCCACTTAGTCATTACTGGAAGCCTCATTGAATCATTATAGGAATCAGGGGACCCCAACAGAGTCAAAACTGGAAGCCTGGGGCTCTGTGTAATTTTGATGATCTGAACCGCAATGGATAACAAATATAGAAACAAAGATGCATCAAACAAATACATAACTGTTGAAATATTTTATTTAATTCACAAAAACAACAAAATCAGTATTTTTATTTTAATGGGAAGGTTGGAGCCTTTTTTAAATTCAATAGAGTGCACACATCACCCATACTATAGTCTGTTTGCTGCACTTGCACTGTTCCTACAAATCAATCTAAGGATACTAATTCCATTTTAGCCTGCATTTACAGAATGTTCTAACATTTTTCAACTTTACATTTTTCTTCTTTATGTATATACACTTTGTTAATATGTCACATTTAATTTTCTAAACAGAAAAGGAACCCACCGAGTAGGGTTCTTGGACCCCCAGGGGTCCCTGGACCACTGGTTAAGAACTACTGCTCTAGACTGTTGTTAAAATAGTCCAATTGGCTAAGAGAGCTTCTAGGATTTAATAGTGGAGAAGGCACTAACATAATATTCTGATATTACGAAGCTATTGTTGATTGGCAGCGACTGAGGACATAATAGTGGGGTGTTACTACATTTCAGGATCAATGGAGACCTCCAAGGTTCGGGCAAGTATTAAGGTTAAAGAGAGGCAAGGAGAATGATGACCAGTCAGGAGATGGTGTTGGAGCCAATAAGGTTAGCAAGTAGATTATTTAAGTTTTTCGTTAATTGAGCAAAGGTGGGCCGAGTGCACTGTAGTGTTAGATAACATAAAGATAGACAATATTTTGGTTTACAGCAGAGTAGAAGAAAATCTGTGTGTTTTGACAGCATAATGATGACATGAGAAATCAAAGATGGAAATGGGTTACACATGTCACAAAAGTGGTTGTGCAGCAGGGCAAAAAAGATGCTCTCAACAGAGCCTTGGAGCACCGGGAAACAAAGGAAGAGTGCTCAGCCAAATAGGGAGAAAAACACTCCTTGGCCATGAATGATGTGCAGAAGAGAGATTTTTTTTTTCTTAAACACATTTTCCTTTTTATACATGTCATGATATTTTCTTCATAAATTATACATAATAATTCAACAATATGATGGAGTAAGATTCCAGAAACTATATCAAAAGTATGGAGTGATAAAAACGATAAGATACAAAATACACAATTCTATCAGATACAGAGAGATAGCACCTCAAGTTGCCTCATAAGTTAAAATCTATTGAGAATGATAAGTGCGAATGCAATAAATAGGGTAAGAGAGGAATTAACTTCATTAACAGATATATCACCACCCAGTCATCACAAATAGAGGGGCAGAGTTACAGGACCTCTGCCTACCATTGACCTTGGTTATCTACACTACACTATTAGACCTTTGCATTTTAGTTCGGGTACAAGCCGTCAAATACAAAATACCCAATTCAATCAAATACAGATAGATAGCACCTCAAATTGCCTCATCAGTTAATATTTATTAAGAGTGAAAAGTGCCAGTGTAATAAATAGGGTACAAAACAAAAATGAGCTTTACTAACAGAGCTATCACCACCCGGTCGCCACAGAGAAAGAGGCGAAGTTACAAGATCTCTGCCTACCATTGAACTTGATTATCTACACTATTAGAGCAGAAAAAAGATTTGTAAGAAAGATTTTGTGATAGACTCTGAAAAACAGTGAATAGGTCTGAAAGCATAAGGACGGAGGATTGTTGGTTATGATATGCTGTGGTTGTAAACTAGAGACATGGTGCGGGATGTCCATGGAGCAAAATTTCTGAAACTAGTTTCTCGCTTGTTAAGTTGATTGAATAATAATGGACAGGGTGTGAGTTGCTCCAACATCAGCCAATCTAAGGTTTTAGAAAAAAAGCATATACGTTGATGCAGGAGAGAGATCTGACATTTGCTTTTTTACCACTACCCTTTTAAAATCATGGGCGCAAGAGTCAGAGAGAAGAGAGTGATTACAGTGGGAGGAGAGATGAACTGGGACCCTGGAAGAGCCAAAGGTTTTATTTGGTTTGGGATGAAGGGGTCGCATAGTGCACAAGACAGGTCGGATGCTTTTAACAACAGAACTAGTTGAGTGGGGAGAAATGCTAGAATGAAAGTGTCATGCTGGTATGAATGGGTAGAAGAGGATGTTGGAATGCAAGTTGATCGGAGTGTGCAATAAATTGCAGATTTTGAGCAAAACGCAAGACCCAAATTCAGAAGCGATAAAGTTGGAGAGGATTGCGGTGATGTGAGGAGGCATATGTACAGTTATGATCATGTGGGAACATTTCATAGGTTGCAGAATTTACATTCCACTTATTCTGTGATCACATTTGTTAATCAATCAATGTAAGATTTTGTAGATTATATGGTGGTTGTAAGGGGGCATCCACTGAGGGGAATCCTTAGAAGGTGGTTAGAGCGGCAGCCATTTCTGTAACACAACTACCATATCCTTCCAAAAATGGAGGTGGCATCAGTGCACATCTTTTAAGAGATTGGGTGCACAGTACAAAATGTCTGTTTTTGAGCCTCTCCTTATTCAGTCTCCAGATTTTCAGATAGGTGATGTTGAAATTTAGTGTTCATTTTTTTAAAACTTTATTTTCATTTTTGACAACCATACAAAAGACAATGAAATATGGGTCATAAACGTTGCACATACAAAGCATATTAAAGCAGTTCAAATTTCATGTCTACCTAATACACACTCAGCTATTGCAGCAAAGCCACGCACACTCCATGGTCCTGCACATCCACAGCTCATCTTACCATGTGAAGGGTACTGGGTACACTTTTCCACTATAGCCACTGTGGGAAGTGGGTAGAACTGACATCACATACTGTGCCCCCGATCCAGACTAGTCCACAGATCCTCTACATGCCATGAGTGGCACAGGAGTCTGTACTACCCGATCTGAAGCCGCCTCACCCATCGCCACATCGCCCTCCCCAGTACTGTCGGTTTCAGCATTCTCTGTCCAAGCCGGGTATGTCTCTTAGGGTATCCAGATGCCCTTTGGGTGGCTTTGGACCAGCATAAGGTCATGATATGAGTCAGACTGGTTGTTGCAATATGCCATGTCCCCATGCCATTCCCGCAATGTCGGGAGCGGTCCCTTCGCCTAGCGTATTGCTAGTTTACGCTTTGCAAGCAATAGTCCCAACGCCACCAGAAGTCATACAGACTTAGGGTTGTCCCTGTCGCAGCCCCGCAGCACCAAAAGGGTAGATGGCTCAATGAGCTCACCCCTTATTTCCCAAACCTCTCCCAGTATTGTATCCCAAAGTGACTTATTCCTGGGCAGAACCATGCCACATGAGCAAGGCCTGCCCCTTCTTCCCCACCTGTAAGGCAGCACGAATTGTCCCTTAACCCATAGCGGAATAGGTGGGCCGGAGTGTAATACTCACGGTTAAGATATTTAAAATGAACTAGCCAGTGTCAGCTATTCATCGATATCGTTTTGACAACAGAACTGCATTGGTCCACTGTTTAATATTGATAATTATACCTAACTCCTCTTGCCAATCCAGTCTAACTTTAGTGACTCTTGGCCACCGCCCGTCTTGTGAGCATGCGTACAGTCTGGAGCAAATATGTCAGGGCTAATAACTCTAGAGATTGTCCTGCAAACAATGCCCTAATAGTTCACGCATCCTGTGTTGCACCTTATAGAAATGAAACATAGCTATCAATGTGTGAATGTCCACCTGTGCACACACTTGCGCCCAGCTGCGCAATACTCCATCTTGAAAGAAGTCGCTCATGTGCCTCAGATGCAACCCTTGCAGTACTCCCGCCACCCCTCTCTCCTGCTCCAATGGAAACCACATGCACCACTCCATCGTCAACAGTGTTCAATAAAGGAGAGGTTTAGACTGGAGCGCAGCAAGCATCTTCTACAAGTATGCCGTGGTATTTAACAAGTGTTGTGTTGGCTTATCAAACAGCTTTTTAGGAAGTGAAAGCGGGGAGGCAGCATTTCTCTCAAGCCACAAATGAGGAAGGTCACCCGGGCCGTGCACCCGGTAATGGGCAAACGTACACTGCACAACTCTGTAATAAGCCTCCAAATCCGGGGTGTTTAGTCCTGCCATATCATAAGGGAGAGTTCACATGTCTCAACTCACGCGTGGTTGCTTCCCAGCCCAGGCCAAGCGCACCAAAAGTGTCCGCTAGTTACGGAATAATGCACTTGGAAGAAGGATCGAGATATTCGCAAAGAGGAACAAGAAATGGGGCAACACCACCATCTTCATTATAGAAATGCACCCTATGAGTGACAGAGGTGTCTGATCCATCGGTCAGCAGCCTCCGTAAGCCGTTGAATGGCCCTGACATTATTGTCCAGCAACACCACCGACAAGTCTGTGTGGACCTGTTTAACTAAGTATTGCACCGAGTCGGTCATCCACTGCATAGGTTCTACAACTGCACTGGCGCAGTGGCCACGGTGAGTGGGAATATCAGGGATTTGTCCGAATTAATATGCAAGCTAGAATGCCCGCCAAATAGCACAACCTCACGGAGAACGGGAGATAAATTATGCTCCGGATTTCACACATAGAGAAGTGTATCATCTGCATAGGGAGAGATAATCAGATTGTAATGCGGGAACTGAATCCCCTGATGCGTGTGGTACTCATACAGTGCGCAGGTCAGTGGCTCAGCCACCAGGACATACAATAGTGTGATAAAGGAAAGCCCTGCCTTGTACCCCTCGTGATATGAATGACATCCGTGACTATGCTGTTAACACAGATATGAGTAGTTGGGCTCATATAGAGCACTGTAATGAGTTGTAAAAAGATGTCTCCCACCCGGATTTGCCGTAGTATCAACAGCATGAACCCCCACTCAACTGAATCAGGCACGTTTTCAGCGTCCAAAAATACTTCTGTATCTCGCACTTCCGGGCCGATTGGAGAGATCACATAGTGTTGATCTTTGACCTCCCAAATTTGCAAGCATGGTTGGCAAGATGTTAGGAACTAACATCACTGCATTTCCGAACATCCACCTCTGAAGGAAGTGATATAACTAGTTTCCTATTAAAACGACAATCCTTAAAAGAAGAAGCCAGACAAACAGACTTCATACTCTGTCATCCAAATGATTGCATTTCCCAGCATGCTTTGAAAATGAATGGGAGAGGCCCTACTATCCAAGGGACAGGGTGCCCAATATAGTGACAATAAGAAAAGTGTTCCCTTAGACTGACTACCCAACTATGATCCACATTCAACCATACATCATGCACACTTCTTTCTTCAATGTATGCTATCGACAACCTCAAATATAATTATAAAAATACACAAATTTATAAAAAAGTCACATAAATGTATTAAGTGTACATTAACATCGGCCAATAGTTCAATTATTAAAAAGAACAGCAAAGCACTGTCAACAAGTCATAAAAACATTTCATATAACAAATTCATTAGGAACATAAAGAGACAACAACTGGTGACATATTAAAAATCATCAAAAAAACGTTAATTCGATTGAATCTATATTGTAGTCATGTCATATGGAACATCCTTTGACTGAATAGTTCCTTGAATTTAACACCCCAGAAGTGTCGACACGTTTCGGTGTGCAAATAACTATAGCACCACATTCATCAGGACTTTTCACGATAATTGTCTCTTTATAAGGAATAGCAAAAAATCATGTGTGCCTGAGTTGGAAATGAATAAAATAAAATACATATGTCAAATGTTATATAAACAATGTATCTCCCTAACCCTAAACGTCATAAATAACAACATATTATTGTATCATATTACTACAATGTTCTCTAAAATATTCAAATATTTCACAAAACTATGCATCATATTTATAATTACGGTAGGGTTCTCGATTCGAGGTTATATGTAACATCACTCATTCCATATCCTTAACTCAAACAAACACAATAAGTTATAAGAACAGTCAACCAATAAAGGTAGATATTCGGTAATCCTGCACCTATTTTCATGGTCGGAACATATTTCATCCATTATATCCTCAGATCTCTAGCCAACTAAATCTTGTATGTGTTTTTAAATAAAAACATCTGGTTTTAAATGTTGATGTTCTTATAACTTATTATTGTAAAGCGCTCTGACACCTTTGGGTAAAGTCCGCGCTATCTAAAAATGCATAAACAAATAAATAAATCACCCACCTAGAAAGGAAGTGACATCACTGTTTTTCCTATCATCCACCTCTTCAGGATGTGACATCACTTCCAGCCTTCTCCCTAATTGAATCAACTCCCTGTGGTGTCCCACTCCCAGCGAAGGACGTACGAACAGAAGGAAATAACCTCTTTGGTTATGGCCAGGATGTCTTTGAGCCAGAACCCCTGTTCCTCTATGTTAAAGTCCCCTCCAATCCAGACATTTACCACCTCAAACACTACTTTCTCAATCCTCAACCAGGCCTGGATGTCCAGTCCCTAATTGAAGCTCAACCCTCCCCAGACAGCATTCCTGTTTGCCAACAACAACAAGGAAGATTGAGTACAAACTTGGCTCAATCACATGAACCTTGACAGCTTAGAACCCCACCTTTCAACCAAATTCAAGACACTTGGATTTGCCATAGACACCAACTTCCCTCTCAAGGTACACATTGCCAGTAAAACAAAAATTGCCTTCTATCAGCTTTCTCCTCAGGCGAAAGTGAAACCGTTTCTCCCAGAAAGCGACTTCAGAACTGCCTTTCAAGGCCTTGTACTCTTGCACCTGGTAGGTGTAAACACCCTTCTCCATAACCTCTCAAACTCCACAGTGTCTCAGTTAAGGGCATCCTACATGCTGCAGCATTTCTCATCCAGCCCCGGAAGAAATATGAGCACTTCACCTCATCCAGACAGAAACCCACTGCCTTCCGTTGCCACTCCACACCAACTTCAAAACCAGCTGCATCATTTACAAAGTCATCAGGACCTGCACCCACTATCTGTCTGGCTGACAAGCTCACTGTCTCTGGTGGTTCTCAGCAGACCCGCAACCTGGACTCCATCACTGGAGTCAAAGAAGTGTAAAAAGGAAGGAAAAAAACACAAGGCAACAGGCCTTGTCCATTTATTCACCCAGGATTTTTGAAGACACACCTCTTTGAAGAAAACTACTTTGTGATGCAATAACAGTCCACAAACCATCTAACTCTCAAATCACTTGTATCCCTGCCTTTGGCACAGTACATTACTCCTTTTAGCCAGCTTTGCACTATGGAAATGCTACATACATACATACATACATAGTTTTTTTTGCTGGTGTTGACGGCTTCAGCAATAATAAAGCAGTTTCAAATTTGATAAAAGTTGGCAATGGAAGCCAGTACAATATGTGAACCAGGAATGGGCCTTTGGTAGTGAAAGTGTAAAGTCATTCAACGTGGCATTTCTGCAATCAATGTAGGACAGTATGAGACATTAAACACGATGCAGACTTGTCTAGGTGAGGAAAGGTTTGGAATTAGGGTGTTTGTGCCTTCTTGGTCCTGTGGCCCTTTGTCAATGGTCTGTTCAGTATAGCCTACCACAGACATCACACTTTATATGTGTGGTTGTGAACTCTCAAGATTTGTGTCACATAACCACGATTGTTTGGCTTTTGGCGGGGGGTGCCTCTTTTTTGTTGAATTTAATTTGAAGACAACCGGAATTGGTTGAGAGTTAAACAAATTCTTACTTAGCAAATATTATCTGCAGAAACACCCTGGTTTATAAATTGATAGACCGCACTATCTTCAGTGGTTAGGAGATGATTTAGTTCAAGTAATATTTTTTATTGACATTCAATTTAAACCTTATCAACTAATCCACAATAAAAACAGTAACTTTTTTAAGGGCTCAGACAATTTTTTTACATCGTTATTTCTCTTCAGAATCCCCTCTGCAAGACGTCCGGGTATGTGGCTCAAATACACTCAGAAAATGACACCCGTAGCATCCTCTATAATCTACCCTCCAACCTGCCCAGGTGTGTAACTGTTATCTTCACCAGTTTCACAAACATACTCAATAAACGCCTATCAGGGCAGTTAAAACATAAAAGAATGGTGTCCTTGCACGACTGAAGGCCGAGTAAACTTACAGGCGGTATCAGCCATTTTGCAGTCAATGGAGAAAGTTGGAGAGCAACAGCTAAGATGTGCGAACCATTCGTATCTATAGCCGCAGAAAGGGCAACTGTCTTCTTGCTGTTTATATTTCACACTTGCAGAATTTCACCTGGGTCAAAGAGCCCAAAATGGAAACAGAGTTACTGCAATTTTAACTCCAGTGATGGGGCCAGATGTTGGAAAGCCTCGGGTTGTATGGACTCTGTTAAAACGAAGAATGATGCGCAGGCAAGTCTTGTAAGTAAAGGTAGTTGATTTATTCTTCAAGTAACATCACAGGCTCTAGGTTACAGGAAGATGTTATGATCCATAAAAGTACCCCACCAGGAGCAGCCTCCTCACTGCTCAGCCCTTCCACACCAACTGATTCTCCCTTCAATCCAAACCCACTGAACATTCTATATGACCTCATCATAGGCTGAGCAGCCAGGCAGAGAACCACTATAGGGAGAGTGCATTGGGTAATAAGTACATCACAACACATCTCCCCCTTATAATGATCGAAAACATTCAAAATGTGTTAAGGTGATAAAACACACATCTCAGCAAAGGAGGATGCATAACAACAAAATAATTATACATCACCCCCACTGCTATAATGATCATATACATTCAAAAAGGACTGAAAGTGATACAACACACGTCAGCAAAGGAGGATGCATTAACAACAACCTATAACACATCCTTCCCCCTGATAATGATGATGGACAACAAAGAATGCAAGATAAAGAGTTACATTCCTAAAAACAGAGGATGCTATCCTCTATAACTCACACAACAAACAGCGGGTACAATACCACCACACCACACGGAGTACCCATTGCGCCACCAACTAAAGCACAAGATTGCAGCAGAACAGGGATCTACAACCCTCAACTGCACAACTAACGGCAGGACAGGTCTACCTCAAATAAGAGGAATAAGACACCACCCATACCAAAACAGGGAAATTATAATCCCAAAACACTCTAAAAACAAATATGGGTATCTATAAACCCAAATTGAATCCAGGGTAACTTTAAACCCCCCAAAACACTCAAGACACTCTATGAGTATTTTTAAACCCAATGCAAATCCAGGGTATCTTTAAATCCAAAATAAATCTAGGGTATCTTTAACCCAAACAACACACTCAAGACACACTATGGGTATTTCTAAACCCAAGGCAAATCCAAGGTATCCTTAAACTCAAGACGCTCTCACAACATACTATGGGTATCCTTAAGATCAAAACAAACTGGGAAAACATGGAATACTGAAAATCTAGCGTACAGTCATAACACACACGCAACATACTATGGGTATACTTAAACCCAAGACAATCAGATTATGGGTATCCTTAACCCCAAGTCAAACATATTATGGGTATCATAAAACCCAAGGAAAACATATTATGGGTATCTCTAAACCCAAACAAGTCCATAAACCCAAACAAGTCCATAATCCCAAACAAGTTCAGGTTATACTTAAAACCGAAAACATTCCCACTAACGCAAGGGACTTGACAAAGGAGCACATCTCCTCACAAAAGATAGAAACATCTGAGTAAAGTTACACCCCTTTAGGTAAACCAAGAAAATGTTAAAATAACAGCAAATAGTAAGAGAGTCTTATAAAACCTTATGAACTTCTCTTCAGATAACAGCAAATGGTATGAGAGTCTTATAAGACATTACGAACTTCCCTTCAGCGAGTGATTTCTCACTCGATCCTTCATCCCTCTGGTACATGCTGAAAAAGGATGGATAGCAGTGTACTCTTCTTTTAGCTCCCAGGCAAACAATCCAAAGTACTCCCACCAGCGAGGAGACTCCAACCTCCAAACAGCACGATGCGCATGTGAAATTGGCAGGCTCGCACTATCATAACACCAGGATGCGGATGCAACACTTATGGCATTGGCCAACCACAAGATGGCGGCACGCAGTTCACGCCGTGCCGGGTGGCTCCCAGCTTCACCATGCTCCAAAACGTCCAGAATAGCCGTGAGCCTGAGAGGAAGCACACGTCATGAAAACAGCATAAAGGCATCACAAGTTAGGTAAGGCTGCGCGCATTGAGAGTGTGTGCGCGGTGGGACTCGTGAGTTGTTTGAATGGCAGCAATCAACTGCCATGGTGCAGCGGCAAGCATCCAGCACATCCAAAACAGCAAAACAAAGTGTACTCGCCCACCGGTCAACACACAGCCACAGTCTCTGTTTTCCCAAACTTGTGCAAATGCCCTCAAAAGATGCCATTCCAGACATAAGTCGTTGCGCCAGTTTCTCTTGGGAAGTACCTAGGCTCACACGTGGTACCGCATTTCTCAGAGCTAGTCGCTCCTTTACCTTAATGTGGATTCTCTACTCAACACATTAATCTTGGGACAATTCCACCTTCACACAGGACACAGGTTCAGAGGCAACACCAGCCTCGGCATCTTCAAAACAGCGTGACAGCTCACCAGGGTTGTCGGTTCTCACTACTCACTCATGGCTCTTCTCCATTAGGACAACAGCAGGGGCACTGGTAGTACAAACACATCTGCAAGTTGGAACTCGATCCAGCTCTTGTCTAACTTCTTTTACAGGGGCACCTGCCCCATGCAGCAAAACAGGACACAGACACCTCATCCAAGTTACAACAGGAACTACCAGGCCCAGGCTAGGGCTGACCGTTCATAGGTGGTGAGGAATGTCAGGAACTTCTGTTAGTCTACCTAAGTTCAGCAAGCGCTGGCACATCCACGATGGGGCCGACCGATCTTTTGGTCACTGGTGGGGCTTCTGGACTGCCAGCTTGCCTCTTTTAAATGCACTTCTTCAGTTTCTTGGGTATACAAGTCCATTAAAGGTAGCTCACGTAGGTTCTTTCAAGTCGTCGCCAGTGTTAAAATGAAGAATGATGCGCAGGCAAGTCTTGTAAGTAAAGGTAGTGGATTTATTCTTCAAGTTACATCACAGGCTCTAGGTTACAGGAAGATGTTCTGATCCATAAAAGTACCCCACCAGGAGCAGCCTCCTCACTGCTCAGCCCTTCCACACCAACTGATTCTCCCTTCAATCCAAACTCACTGAACATTCTGTATGACCTCATCATAGGATGAGCATCTAGGCAGAGAACCACTGTAGGGAGAGTGCATTGGGTAATAAGTACATCACAACAGACTCATAACTAGATATACCGAGACTGCTTTGAGATCTAAGGGATAGACCATTTGCAGTACATATTACAGCACTCTGTTTTCTTTTTATTCTTTAAAGCACAAATAAAGTAGACCCCGCTCCCAAGCCATCTGCATTGTATCTGTTTGTTGTTTTGTGCTACGGTGTTGCCTTTTCATAAAAAGAGGATTCAAATTCTCCCATTAAAACCGAGTTCATTTCCCTCACCAATATGCTTCAGTCTGAACCCATGTTTAAGGACTGCCGTGTTCTGGACTAAAGGTTGTTATCGCAGCTGGAATTCCTATCGGATTTGGCCCCGGCTCATAGATCGTGGAGGTCGGAGCACTGAGCTGTCTCAATTGGTTTGTGTTTTATTCAGCCAGCTGGAATGTTGTCATTGGAAGTCTTTCGGCCCATAGGATAAAGTTGGCAGGAACTTTGCTTTTATAACTTGAATCTGTTCCTTCATTGAAGTCCTGCCTGATCTCAGTCTGTTTTATGAAATGCAGCTGTTAGTTGACCAGTCTTATTTCCCAGTGCATCATGGTGTGCCTTGATTGAACCACTTGCCTGAAATATGATCCCAATATCTTGATAAGATTAAAGGCACTTTACGTTTTTTTTCCTGGGGTTTCCATACATAAGTAGAGTTTGTGTGGTTTTCTATAGCTCCCATCTTTGAATTGTCATTGTCAACCACCAGCCTTTTCGTTTAACAGTATTCCCCCAAAGCAAGTATTTTGGAACCCTCCCCTACATTTGGTCGAGCACAACTGTATCTTCTGCATATTGCATTATATAAGATGATTAATTACCCAGGTTTGGCTTGCAAGATCCCTATTTTTTGTCAGTTAAGGTGTTGTCATTTTCTAGTTTTACCTGAATACAGTTTTTTTGTGTACAGGGCCATGATGGCTCTTAGGGTTAGCAGCTGAAATTGTGGTTCTATTTAATTGTTATAGAGAATGGGTGCAGGGGTGTAGCCTCATGGAACCCTGCAAGTAATATAGAGCAAGGGTCATCTGAAGTTCTACCTATAGATGAGTTGGTCATGCCCAGAGAACAAAGAGGAGAACCAACGGAGAACAGTCTGTGTGGTGCGCATGCATCAGGAGAGGATAGAGAGGAGAGTCTCATGTTTAACAGCATCAAAGCTGCTCGGTTCAGCAGCATAAGGAAGGAGGAGCCTCCTCCGTTGGGGAATTGAATTGCGTCATTGACTATCTGGGGCACAAACTTTATTGGTATGAACGTAGGAGTTTGGTGTGGGCAAAGTTAGACTGAAGTTGAAGAGCGTTTGGATGAAAGTCCTTCATAGTATTGTGAACTGGCCCTCAATTGTGGTGTTCTGCCTAACCTGGTATCTTTCTTGCCCACTGGGCGAGGTTCTCCGTGTGTTCTGTGGATTGCTTCCTGTATGGGTTGAGCTCTGTTGGCCAATTTGTTATGCTGGTTGGCCGCTCTGTTAAGATGGCCAGTCGGCATTTTCATTAACTAGGATGTATTTCTCTATTGCAACACACCAGTCACCTTATTCACAGAAATGTATGCTGAGCTTAGGATCGTTGTCAGTTTTCCCTGTCCAGAACTGCTATGCCTCATCAGCTGTATTACCATCACAGTATTACAATATTGCTTTGGTAATTCCACCAGTGGAGAATTCTCTAGTGGAAATTACTTGTATGAATCAAATTACCTTATGATTGCTTTTCCGAGGGATTATATGTTCCTCACCTTTTATCAATCCCATTCAAAATATTCCCTCTAATGGTTCTTGTCAGCATCTGTGTGTGTTAACCTTTTTAACGCCATGTGTTATGATTGACATCCGTTGATGGATATTATTATAAGGTGTACCTCACTTTTGATGTTCTCACCCCTCTATGCAAAATTCTGTGAGTTTAGTAATTGATCTTAATTCCTTTCTTATAGGTGAGAAGGGAGGATTTGGACAGCTGGAAATATGTGGAGCTTTACCTGGTGGCTGATTATGCTGAGGTAAGAATGATATTCCCAACCATCTATAAATGCCACGTGTTAGCAGTACAGCACTCTGAACACTACATTATTGTTGCCAGAAGCACAAGAAGTAAACCGCACTCTTTTGAAGTCTCTCAGCTGCTTTAGGCATGGCAAAAGGGTCTATTTTAGAATACTGGCCTAGGAATAGATCTGCAATCACACACCCTTAGCAGCCATTCTCTTTCCACAATTCCACTTATTTCACACTGCCTACAACTCCACAGCCCCCTTCAATGGTTACTAAATCTAACATAGAGTGTAAGGTTTATTCATTTTGGTGGTAGATTCTCTGTCATATTACTTCTCCATCCCATATCAATGGACGAGTCTTAAAGAAAAGAAAAACTGGGGCAAAGTCCATCATCTTCACAGTTGAAGCATTGCAATAGTTCGTTTCCCTGCATCATTCCGCATAGGACTGTACGCATTTTAGGAAAATAAAACTCATAATCCATTAGAAAAAGAACACACATTTCCTTTAAACGTGCATTCAGAAAACTTCAAAAAAGGGGGTGAAAGTATTTTCTAAGCTGTGTGGAGTTATTTTGAAATAGACCTTGAACCCATTTTTGAGTGCGTGCAAATAGCGCAGGAATATCTGCAGTCTGCTGTCCTGTATTCTTCAGTGCCTTTCACTGCTTGGTGTCCCTGTAGTCAAATTATATATCTCCATCTGGCTTCAGTATGGGGAAAATGCAATTTATCTTGGACTCCTGGTTATGCTGTCTCTAGTCTAGTATGAGTCCTACACTCTGAAGCCGGAGTCCTGTTAAAACTGAGAATGAGTGACTGGAGTCCCAGTACTGCGTTCGCTTAACAAGTGCAGAAATACATTGGTTTAATCTCCTGGCCAATTCAAACTTCCATTCTTGGGGAACTAATGTTTCTAAGCCACAGCGTTGTTCACTAACGCCTCTGGCCAATCAGTAAGATGCTCTTAGAGGGGCCTGCTCTATCATGAGCAGGACTTGATGGCCAGTTGAATTTGCACAAACAACGAAAAGGTGACAGGAGGAATGCTTGAATGAATCTCAGACACTAGCTCTTGCTCAGGACCATTTTCCAGATCATTGTTCTTCGCCCACTGTGCCATTCTAGACAGAGACCTGACTTTGCACATCAGTCTCAGTCCTGCTCCAGTAGGAACAGTCCAGCCCAAACTAGCAAGCACAGTTCCCTCCAGATGTGACCACAAGCAACCCCAGACTGGTTTTGACCTGATTAAGCCCCATCAGTGAGGTATAACTTGAGTCCTATGGCCCACGGAGCACGAGACCCAGGTCTGGGCATACCTGTCGTACTTAGGGTGTCTACTACAATAGGCGATACAAGAAAAAGCCAGAACTTACGAGCAAGCTTTGCCACACCACCTCAATTTTCCACTAACCTCATTTCATTTCATTGTGTTCTTTGCTTTGTATCTGTTTTTATAATGGTTTCCCAAACATATGTAACGTTGTGGGGAAGAGGTGGGCCTGTTATGTGCCCGAAAGAGATAAACTAATTGTTCAGCAACCGTTAGTCATTCTGTAAACAAAACCCTATTCAAATCCTATTTACAGCGATTTCTGTTTTTGCTGTACTGACAGTGACCATCTCTGCAGTGATTGTCACTGACATTGTAGAGCAAAAACCTCATTTAGAGCAGTTCCTTGTGACACCATAAAGCGACTAACCCTAACTATAGCACAACAAACTTCTTGCTGGCAAAAGAAGAAATTTAAATGCAGTGTGCTGTAGTAATACGGTAGAGAGGGAAATCGCACATATATATTTCTTCCTAATTATGCCATATCGAGAACCTTCAAATACAGCTAATTTCCTTGCGCCAGCATTTCCCAGTCACAATGATATGCAATTGAATGACTAGTGCAGAGAGCCCTGGATGAAGAATACATAACCGAAGACCTACAAATAAACCTAAATTGTGAGCGATAAAACATTAATGGTCCAGAATACAGTGCCAGATCACTTTGAGAGTGAAGTCCTAACCAACACATTTTCTTGGGCATTAGATGGCTGACAATACACAATACACAATGCCAGAATCATCCAGTAATTTTATAATGCCCAGTGTGACTTCTGTCAGTTTTCGCAACTTGAAAGGCTAAAAGTTAAAAGTTGGAGGCCACCATCTTTCTCCCTCCTTGCTGTTCTCTGAAACATTTTAAGTGGAAAGATGCACATTCGCTACTCTAACTGGAGCACTCATGCCAGTGCATTCACTTTAAGGTGCAAAGGTTTATCTTTCAGCTATGGGAGGCAACCAGCGCATGGTGAGAGAGCAGGGAAGCGTACCATTCAATCAATCAATCAATCAGGGGTTTGTAAAGAGGGGCTACTCACCCGTGAGGGTCTCAAGACGCCATTTCGCACATCAAATCTCTTTTCCAGCACCCCCATGCTGATATCCGACGCTCCATCAGCAAACACATGACTTGTGGTCAACATTAATTGATTGTCTGCTCATCCCGGGTAAAGGAAATCCATTATAGTTCCCCTTTGATTGATTGGAGTACTGATAGAGCGCAACTATCACCCTACGGGCATCTTGGCGCTTGCATTGGGAACCCGTCCTGGTTTTTCCCTGTAAGATAACCCGTACTGGGCATCCCCAAGGTGAAAGCCAGGCATCCCGCCGCGGGGGGCCGTTGTGGAGATTAAGCAGGCTTGTTGCCCAGAGCTGCATAGTGTGAACTCGTGCTTAGAGTGGGCACCGAAACGAGAATTATCGAGTCCGTGGACAGTTGGGTTCTGGACCCTGCCGCGTCGGGAATCGAACCCAGGTCCCGAGCCTGATCTCTGCTTCAGGGTATGCCTCCTCTAACCAGTGAGCTACACTTCTCCACTTCTCCTTTGCACAGCCTTGTGCGATACAGTCAATGGATGGGTCGAATTTGGTGATTTTCCAATCAATCAATCAATCAATCAATCATAGCATTTGTAAAGCGCACTACATACCTGTGAGGGTCTCAAGGCGCTGGGGGGGGGGTGCTGCTACTGTTCGAAGAGCCAGGTCTTGAGGAGTCTCCTGAAGGATAGAAGGTCTTCGGTCTGCCGTAGGCGGATGGGGAGGGTGTTCCACGTCTTGGCGGCGAGGTGGGAGAATGATCTGCCACCGGCGGTCACTCTTCGGATGCGGGGGATGATGGCGAGGGCATGATCTGCGGAGCGGAGCTGGCGGGCGGGGGTGTAGAGGCTGAGTCGTCTGTTGAAGTACGCTGGTCTGGTGTCGTGGAGTGCCTTGTGTGCGTGGGTGAGGAGCTTGAAGGTTATCCTCTTGTTGATGGGGAGCCAGTGCAGGTCTTTCAGGTGGGGTGTGATGTGGCTGCGGCGGGGGATGTCCAGGATCAGGCGATCTGGATGCGTTGGAGTCGTTTCAGGAGTTTGGCCGGGGCTCCTGCGTAGAGTGCGTTGCCGTAGTCCAGTCTGCTGCTGTCGAGGGACTGGGTGACCGTCCTTCTAGTTTCGGTGGGGATCCACTTGAAGATCCTGCGAAGCATGCGGAGGGTGTTGAAGCAGGAGGAGGAGACGGCGTTGACCTGCTTTGTCATGGAGAGTGTGGATTCGAGGATGACCCCTAGGTTTTGTGCGTGGTTGGTGGGTGAAGGGGGTGCTCCTAGTGCCGTCAGCCACCAGGAGTCGTCCCAGGCCGAGGGGGTGGAGCCGAGGATGAGGACCTCCATTTTGTCCGAGTACAGCTTCAGTCGGCTGTTCCTTTTCCAGGGTAGAGGACTATTATAATCTCTAGGTTTACCACTTGCGGGCCCTGCACACATGTTTGTCAAACTGGGAATCCTAGGAACTCCCCCACCTGTACTGCTGGCCTGCAGCAGCTCTCATCTGGTGGTAGACATCTGGGAATTCCTCCCTCGGGACACCTGACCCCAGGGAGACAAAGACAGTGGGCTTCTGCCAGTTCAGACCCAAGAGGCTCCACCTCCTGCCTCACTCTCTAGGCATGCAGGAAATCAGCAGCAAGTACCACCACCCAATTCCAGCATGACAACTTTCTGGTGAAAGTGTTATCTTTCACAATCCGGTTGGTCCGCTCCACCCACATCTTGTTTCGGAAGCTGGCTGCAGCTGCAAGACCTTGATAAAGAGGGGCTAACTCCTCCCTCAGGCATGGTCTAATTTGTGGCAGTGCAATCACATAGGCTCTAAAAGGGCTGTCCGTGGTCATATATTTCAATAAAGGAATGAGGTGATTTGTCCCATTTAAAAAAAACTAAAATTGTTTTATTAGGCTATCAAATGGCTTTCTCGTGTCCTCTTTGCAACAGGGAAACCCTGGGCCAACTGCTAGCTGAACTAGGCCTCTTTCACATTCCTAGTGCATTAGAAGTTTGTAAACATATAATAATGAAGAGCTCGATTTTGCAAAAGTGGGATAGTTTGTCTCTTCTAAAGCATTTGTAAATGTTTTCTTTACACGCTCCCAGAGTTCTCGTACTATGTGAATGACTAAAAAAAACGTGTTTTATTGAATTTTTGTAAATTTATAGTGCTGTAGTTTGTTTCTTTGGGTTTTTATTTCCTGCCCAAGATCCTGAAGGATTTTTTGCCTCCGTTCCACAGGCTTGATCAAGGGATATTTGTGTTTTTTCAATTAAAAAAAGTGTACCGGGGCAGTTCACAGCTCCATGCCCTACTTTTCTTTCACACTCATTTTTATTGAGGATTAAGGAGGATCAGGACAGTAAACGGCCACCCTGGTTGAATTGTGAGCATGGCACCATTTCAACTGCGAGCTTTGCCAGTCATCTCTCACCATCATTTTATTAAGGATGAAGGGGGAACCAGGAAGGTGACCGCTGTGGCAATGCCTGGTTTGCAGTTGCAGACAGGTTGCCGGCACAGCTGTGAGCTGGCCTTAGAACACACTTTCTAGGGGAGAATTAGCACCCCCCCCTCTTCACCATAAGCCTTGGGCAAGGCGAGGGAAGCATAATGCAACCCTTGGACCCTCTGGCAAGGCAGAAGACCAAAAGGTTTGCAGTTGCAGACAGGTAGCCGGCACAGCTGTGAGCTGGCCTTAGAACACACTTTCTAGGGGAGAATTAGCACCCCCCCTCTTCACCATAAGCCTTGGGCAAGGCGAGGGAAGCATAATGCAACCCTTGGACCCTCTGGCAAGGCAGAAGACCAAAAGGTTTGCAGTTGCAGACAGGTTGGCGGCACAGCTGTGAGCTGTCTTTAGAACATACTTTCTAGGGGAGAATTAGCACCCCCCCTCTCTACCATAAGCCTTGGGCAAGGCGAGGGGAGTGTAATGCAACCCTAGGACTCTCTGGCAAGGCAGAAGACCAAAAGGTTTGCAGTTGCAGACAGGTTGCAGGCACAGCTGTGAGATGGCCTTAGAACACACTTTCTAGGGGAGAATTAGCACCCCCCCTCTCTACCATAAGCTTTGGGCAAGGCGAGGGGAGTGTAATGCAACCCTAGAACCCTCTGGCAAGGCAGAAGACCAAAAGGGTAAAATCAACGCAGAGGGCAGCACAAACACCCATCCTGGCCATTAAACAATTCCGTGTATCAACTAACTGTTTCAGCTAAGAGATGGCTTGATGGAAATTAAATATCTCTCACCCTGCCCTGGGGAAAGGTGGTGGACATATAGAAACTTCTTTCACTCTGAGGGTAGGCTTGGAAGAGAAAAGGAGCCAGCCTTTGGGCAAGGTGTAGGTGATCACCCAGGGGGCCACTTGACAAGGATTTATTCTTATACTTGGATCTGTGCCAAAGCTGGGATTTATTTCTAATGTATCTTGGTCTGCACCAGGTGTTGTGGAGAGGGAGTAAATATGATGATGAAATGCATATTTCAGTGTGAAATGTGAACTATTTTCCATATTTCACAGTCTCCTGCACCCAAATGTTCTATTTATATGTGTGGCATATGTACAGCTTCAACATGCCGAAAAGACAGCAGAGTGCTCCCTATATATGTAGGTATATCCTACCTCTGCTTAAATATGTAGGCTTATGGTATAGCTGCAGATGTGCATAGAACTTGGTGATTAGCCTTTGAATGCAGTGCCTTGACAATTTCTGTTCTTTCTCATGAGCTTGCTGAGCAACTCCCGTAACTTCAATGTTGCTCTGATCCCACTCATGGAACAGTCCGCTTTGGAATCCTATTGCTGTCTATGCCCAAGCAACTTACTCACTTATTCACCTGCCTCTCTTGTCCAGTTTCAGAAACATGAGTACGATCTTGTGAGAACAAAACAGAAAATGATAGAAGTTGCCAACTACATTGACAAGGTGAGTCCATTTGTGGTGTGCTTGCCTTGCTAAAAATATCACCTTTAACCCAAAGATCTCTCAACCTGACTAAAGACTGTGAATCGAGATGTTGGTTAGTTTCAGTGAATGGGCTAAACAGGGGCCATTAGCTCTGTTTATGGATACTGGTACAGTGCACAGTAGAGAATGCCAATATCAGTCAATAAAGATGAAGGGTCTAAAGTCTTTGATGTAGTGTTCATGTCATCCAGCTGTTCATTTTCTCATTCTGACTGGCTCAGTATGTTTTCTTGTACAAGAGGCTCATTTCACAAATACCTTGACAAGCATTCTCCATGATTTTGGCTGTTCCTCATCAATACAGTACTTTTGTGTGATAGTGGTATATGCAAAGCGGTAGTCCTTTTAACATGGATCTCTAGCGTCATTACCCATAACATGACCATGACACAACTAAGGGTTAGCAGCAGCTGATAGTAAGCTGTTGAGTGCAGGTGATTTTACCTGCACTCCAGTATGGAGACAGCCTACAGACTTCTCCTGAGTGAATTTATATATAAGCCCCTCCTGATTGTATATAGTTTTTACGTTTGTAGGATGTTGAACAAGGCTTAGTGGTTGTCAGTGCTGCTATCTCTCACTCTATACCTGCCCCCCTGCCCTTGCATCCCATTGGCTCAGTGTATAAAGCATTGTATAATCAAATGTGTGTGCCAGGATGAAATTACATCCACTGAAAGGAGCAAGGAGATTCTTGTGTTACCTCGTCTGGGTGAAGCCAGTTCCAGCAGGTCAACATGTGATCTGAGAAGCACAACATTTGCATAAAGAGACCTTAAAAACAGACATGGGCTACCTGCCAGGCCTGTAGCCAAAAGAATATTTTTAGAGGGGCATGGCTCAAAGCTATGACCAAACATTAAAGTTATGCTCTATAGATGCATTTTTTTTCAAATACGGGTTGTACTACTAAATAACAACCCCCAGAATATCGTGGTACAAGAATATAAAGCACAGAATATTGAAAGGTAAATGTATATAGGGAAGTATAGGATTACTATTCCTAGCTCTACATCTATGTACCTTGAAAAAATAAAATATATATATATGTATATATCAGTTTCAGTTTTTAACGTCTTTATTTCGAATATTCTTCATAAAAGACAAAATATTTACATACATATAAATAATAACAATATTACATAATCAATGATATTATATGAAAATTAAGCGTAAAGAACAATAAAACAAAAAGAATTAAGAGTTGATTAAAACCTCAATTAAATTAAATATGTGCATAAAGACGACAAGAGAAGATTATTATTGAACAAATGCATATAAAAAGACACAACATCAATACTGGTCGGAGACACAATCTAGTAAAGTAACGTACTATATGGGTTTTTCATGACGGTATGTTACAAACTGTCTTAGACCTTAATAACCAAGCCCATCCAAGGAATTTGGCCAATCCAATGGAAAGACATTCAGAGGTGTTAGTTCTTAGAATGAGCAAGGCTTCACTGCTCGACCGGGTCTTTAATCTATAGCATATAGGCTTTAGCCACTTGTGGCGTGGTTCACGGTAAGCATTACAAACAAACAAGAAATGACCTATTGTTTCTTTATGGTCAGTACAACATGGACAAAGTGAAGTCGCCGGCTTCTGCCAACCACTGGTGAAGGCCCGTAATGGCAATGTACCTAGACGGAACTGAAAGTAAAGTTTCCTATCTAAGGTTTTGACAATTACATCCCAAAAGCACTCGGTATGAGGGACTATTTTATGTAGCAGGAACAGACCGGTCAGGTTCGGTTTCTCTGAAAGAGCAACGTGTTCATCTTTAACCATAGACCAGAAGAGAGATTTAAAATCTTTCTTAGAGGGAAAGATGTGAGAGCCCGGCTCAAACCACAACTGGGGGAGGCCCATTCCGATAAGAGTGTTTCTAATTGACTTAAACCATGGAATTTCACCTGCCCCCTGTTGTGATCTAACATCCTGAAGCTCTTGGGCAAACATGGCAAGTTCCGGTGTGGACCATATTCGTCTCCATAACGCCACCATCCTGTACTGGGCTTGATGTTTAATTGAATGGAACCCCATATCCATCAATAGTGGTAGAGCGGGTGTTGATGGAGGAAGACTGACTAGGTTTCGGAAAAATTTGTTCTGTATCCTATCAAGGACAGCCAGGTCCACACAACCCCATATATCAGCCCCGTATAATATGGCAGAGCTGATTTTTGCACAATATATTTTAAGAGCGGGCAATACCCTTTTGGTCAGAGAACTCCGCTGCTCCTTCACCAGACAACCGGATAGACGCGTAAATTTCAAGCTAAGCGCCGCAATTTGCTCTTTCCAGCGTAATCTATAGTCCATTGTCACACCAAGATAGGTCATAACTTCAACCTGTTCCAGACTAGACCCGTTCATCGTAACATTGCCCCTCTGTGGTTTTTTCTTTGTGAAGACCATAAATTTGGTTTTGTTGATGTTAATTTCTAAATCGTTCTCATTGCAGAAATCCACAAATTTGTCTATAGCTACCTGCAGACCCTTCTGTGTTTTAGCCAATATGAGCGTGTCATCAGCAAAAATTAAAAGGGGGAGGCTTAGTGGTTGTCAGTGCTGCTATCTCTCACTCTATACCTGCCCCCCTGCCCTTGCATCCCATTGGCTCAGTGTATAAAGCATTGTATAATCAAATGTGTGTGCCAGGATGAAATTACATCCACTGAAAGGAGCAAGGAGATTCTTGTGTTACCTCGTCTGGGTGAAGCCAGTTCCAGCAGGTCAACATGTGATCTGAGAAGCACAACATTTGCATAAAGAGACCTTAAAAACAGACATGGGCTACCTGCCAGGCCTGTAGCCAAAAGAATATTTTTAGAGGGGCATGGCTCAAAGCTATGACCAAACATTAAAGTTATGCTCTATAGATGCATTTTTTTTCAAATACGGGTTGTACTACTAAATAACAACCCCCAGAATATCGTGGTACAAGAATATAAAGCACAGAATATTGAAAGGTAAATGTATATAGGGAAGTATAGGATTACTATTCCTAGCTCTACATCTATGTACCTTGAAAAAATAAAATATATATATATGTATATATATAAATATATATATATATTTTTTGCATAGTAGGTGCATAATATATATATTTTGCATAGTAGGTGAATATATGTGGTATAAGGTATAGAAAAACTTTCCTTAAATCTCAGTATCTTGAATTCCATTGTCTGTCTTCGATGTTCTGTGCCTTCGATGTTCTGGTTTGGATTTCCAGGTGCACACCATGTTATTCTATGTGAAGGAATAAATGGATTTTTGAAGGCACATAATAAAGCACACTCAATCAACATTTCACAATCCAACTTTAAATCCTAACAATTAGATGGGATTTAAAGTATAGGGGTGTGAAGTTGTAAAGTAGGCTTACTCGCATCTTTGTGTCTTTTCTTAATTATTCAAGCCTTGTGCAATAAAAAGTAATTTTTTTGAAAAAATCAGCAGGCCTTCCTCCCACACATCTTACATCAGTGATGGATGTCCAGCCACCACACTCAAAATGTATTTGCCAGAGGATGTCTTACCTGGGACATTCTGCATCAGTAAGTTAGCATACTTGGGAGGCCTAAAAGGATAAGTCTTACATCATTTAAACTTAGGAAACGTCATCTGCTTCATAAAGTGTGGAGTTTCCTAATTGTGGCCAACTTCGTAAGTGAAGTTTTCATCTAACCCACCACTAATTCAAAATAACTTTACAGAGAGCTTAGAGCATGTCCATCAAGAATATCTTGGGAAATTAGTGGCGAACAGTGTGTGTTAAACATTTTAGGACTGCAACAGTGGTGAAAGCTAAATATAATTTAAATGTCGTTTTACAGGGGTAGTTCCTGCCATCAATTTCCCTATAAGGTTGTGAACAATAATGGATAGTTCAATTACATTTTATAGCACCAGTCAAAATTACATGGATCTTAAGCAGGCTCTGACATTGGCATACACTTCTCATAGTTACAGGCAGGTAGAAGGTGTTGTACAAAAGGAGACCTTTGTGAAACATCAACCAGCAAGACAGGTAGATGTGATAAAGGATAGGTGACAGTTTGAGCCTGGGATAGGTCTATTTAAGGCTTGTGGCTTGGCTGAAGACCCTAGTCCCATCTCCAGTTAGAGGAGCCATAAATGGGCATGCAGCAGAACTGCCTTTAATGCTCCGAGTGGTGGTTTCCCGGTTTGCATACAGGATCCTGCTCTGTGATAACATATTTGTTTGATGCTGCTTGCATGGTACCTCTCAATTAGATGCTACAGAGTCATCCAATTCCAGAATTATGGACATGCTCTACCCTTTCGCATGCAGTAGACTCCTTGCAAAGACACTCTAAGGTGACACCCCCTATGTGGTTAACATTGCTTAGATGAGCATGTACTTTTGGTGTTGAATGTAGAAAGCATGGAAGTCTGACGTGTGCTAGAAATGAAAAATATTTACTTGCAGAGGGATTGTTTGGTGTTACCTACTCATCTTCCAGAGAGAAATAAGGACCCAATAAAATCACCCTAATTGCTAGGCATCATCTGGTTTCTAAAACACAAACTGAGAAAGAGACTTCTCTGGGAGAATGGTTGCTGTGGATTTATGGAACATCTGAAGGAAAGGCTCTTTGTAGTGACTTTGTCCTCCAAAACGTTTGGTGCTAACCGTCAATTGGAGTAGCGGGTTGGACGGAAGTCCACTGCCAGTGTACTCGATGTAAGCTGGCCGTTTAGCTTATTCATGAATCATCTTCCACATAGCAGATGTGGATGTGGCATGCGTTGTGTTAGGGAAAGTCTGGCACCTGAGGTACCAGAGATAAAAACCTTGTCTCTCTTGAAGGTCTAAGGAATGGACCATCCGATTAGAGAATGCTGCACTTCAAACCAGAGGAGGGAGACATCTTGAATGTAGAGATCATGCCCCAGTACAAGAGCTGCTGCCACTGGAGTGGGAACACTGAACACGCCTTTCTGCACCACCAGAACTGCACAGAGAAGCAGGGTAAAAGCGTGGCCTAACAACAAATAAGTGGTAGGTAGATAGTGAGTTGGGAACAGTAAATCTATACTTACTTGAATGTTCCTAACTTCACCATATTATGGCCACTATATATTTGGAGGACAATAATTTTGTAAACCGCTTGGCTGCACTGTTTTACAATGGTTAGGAGATTTATTTTCGCAACTCTGACAAGTCTTCATGTGCCTTTAAGGCCTTGTAGTGTATTAACAGAATGATAAAATATAACCATACGCGATCTTCAGTCCTGTCACCCAGCACTGTTCTTGGTCGCTAAGCCTAGGCTAACAATAGAGAAGATTGAAGCTATGCAGCTGAGGCTCCACATCTTGGGACTTCCCTACCAAAGAGTATTAGAATGGTTCCAGACACTTTCTGCTGGACCGGATGAGAACCTATTCTTCTGTGTCATAACCTTCCCAGCTGCACGTCAATGTGCTCTTTATTGTCAAAGCCTACTGTTGCCTATGTATGATTCTCTGTCCCAGGGTTTCTAAAAGGCCATTCATCTTGCAGTGTGCACCATCTTATCAGCAACAATAAATCAAACTAGCACTGTCAAGGTTATTGCTTGTGACACACAGTGCTTTGAACCAGCCAACAGGAACTCCTGCTTCTCTGACTGCACATCATGATTGTCATCAAGTAGCATTAGAGGATCTTCCTTCTGAAAGTAGGTAACGGATTCCCTAAGGATGGTCTTATAGGGTCCAGCGGCCCTCTGGTTATCTCTCTTTCATTTGTATTCTAGATATCTTATGTGCATATCTCATGTCTTTTTTGAGATTCAGCGGTACAAAAAGGGGTGGTGATGGACGGAGCATCAGAACCAATCAAACACTCACACCCAGTGAACAGATCTGGGTTTGATCCATCACCGTTTTTTAGCCCACTCTGCCACCCCAGTTCAGACATGGCCATATGCAAATCAGTCTGACCCTGTGCCTCATGGGAACAGTCCAGCCCGAACTGCCAAGCCATGCCTTCTCTGGACCGGAAACAAGCTTCCTAGGACCGGTTTCTGGCATTTCAGCCATCTTCAGCCAGGCTTGCTTGAATCCAGTGGCAAAGTGAGCAAGGGACTCACGTCTGAGCATACCCTGCCAACTTATGGCGAACAAAGCGGTACAAAAAGGGGTGGTGATGGACGGAGCATCAGAACCAATCAAACACTCACACCCAGTCAACAGATCTGGGTTTGATCCATCACCGTTTTTTAGCCCACTCTGCCACCCCAGTTCAGACATGGCCATATGCAAATCAGTCTGACCCTGTGCCTCATGGGAACAGTCCAGCCCGAACTGCCAAGCCATGCCTTCTCTGGACCGGAAACAAGCTTCCTAGGACCGGTTTCTGGCATTTCAGCCATCTTCAGCCAGGCTTGCTTGAATCCAGTGGCAAAGTGAGCAAGGGACTCACGTCTGAGTATACCCTGCCAACTTATGGCGAACAAAGCGGTACAAAAAGGGGTGGTGATGGACGAAGCATCAGAACCAATCAAACACTCACACCCAGTCAACAGATCTGGGTTTGATCCATCACCGTTTTTTAGCCCACTCTGCCACCCCAGTTCAGACATGGCCATATGCAAATCAGTCTGACCCTGTGCCTCATGGGAACAGTCCAGCCCGAACTGCCAAGCCATGCCTTCTCTGGACCGGAAACAAGCTTCCTAGGACCGGTTTCTGGCATTTCAGCCATCTTCAGCCAGGCTTGCTTGAATCCAGTGGCAAAGTGAGCAAGGGACTCACGTCTGAGCATACCCTGCCAACTTATGGCGAACAAAGCGGTACAAAACGGGGTGGTGATGGACGGAGCATCAGAACCAATCAAACACTCACACCCAGTCAACAGATCTGGGTTTGATCCATCACCGTTTTTTAGCCCACTCTGCCACCCCAGTTCAGACATGGCCATATATAAATCAGTCTGACCCTGTGCCTCATGGGAACAGTCCAGCCCGAACTGCCAAGCCATGCCTTCTCTGGACCGGAAACCAGCTTCCTAGGACCGGTTTCTGGCATTTCAGCCATCTTCAGCCAGGCTTGCTTGAATCCAGTGGCAAAGTGAGCAAGGGACTCAGGTCTGAACATACCCTGCCAACTTATGGCGAACAAAGCGGTACAAAAAGGGGTGGTGATGGACGGAGCATCAGAACCAATCAAACACTCACACCCACTCAACAGATCTGGGTTTGATCCATCACCGTTTTTTAGCCCACTCTGCCACCCCAGTTCAGACATGGCCATATGCAAATCAGTCTGACCCTGTGCCTCATGGGAACAGTCCAGCCCGAACTGCCAAGCCATGCCTCCTCTGGACCGGAAACAAGCTTCCTAGGACCGGTTTCTGGCATTTCAGCCATCTTCAGCCAGGCTTGCTTGAATCCAGTGGCAAAGTGAGCAAGGGACTCACGTCTGACCATACCCTGCCAACTTATGGCGAACAAAGCGGTACAAAAAGGGGTGGTGATGGACGGAGCATCAGAACCAATCAAACACTCACACCCAGTCAACAGATCTGGGTTTGATCCATCACCGTTTTTTAGCCCACTCTGCCACCCCAGTTCAGACATGGCCATATGCAAATCAGTCTGACCCTGTGCCTCATGGGAACAGTCCAGCCCGAACTGCCAAGCCATGCCTTCTCTGGACCGGAAACAAGCTTCCTAGGACCGGTTTCTGGCATTTCAGCCATCTTCAGCCAGGCTTGCTTGAATCCAGTGGCAAAGTGAGCAAGGGACTCACTTCTGAGCATACCCTGCCAACTTATGGCGAACAAAGCGGTACAAAAAGGGGTGGTGATGGACGGAGCATCAGAGCCAATGAAACACTCACACCCAGTCAACAGATCTGGGTTTGATCCATCACCGTTTTTTAGCCCACTCTGCCACCCCAGTTCAGACATGGCCATATGCAAATCAGTCTGACCCTGTGCCTCATGGGAACAGTCCAGCCCGAACTGCCAAGCCATGCCTTCTCTGGACCGGAAACAAGCTTCCTAGGACCGGTTTCTGGCATTTCAGCCATCTTCAGCCAGGCTTGCTTGAATCCAGTGGCAAAGTGAGCAAGGGACTCACGTCTGAGCATACCCTGCCAACTTATGGCGAACAAAGCGGTACAAAAAGGGGTGGTGATGGACGGAGCATCAGAACCAATCAAACACTCACACCCAGTCAACAGATCTGGGTTTGATCCATCACCGTTTTTTAGCCCACTCTGCCACCCCAGTTCAGACATGGCCATATGCAAATCAGTCTGACCCTGTGCCTCATGGGAACAGTCCAGCCCGAACTGCCAAGCCATGCCTTCTCTGGACCGGAAACAAGCTTCCTAGGACCGGTTTCTGGCATTTCAGCCATCTTCAGCCAGGCTTGCTTGAATCCAGTGGCAAAGTGAGCAAGGGACTCACGTCTGAGCATACCCTGCCAACTTATGGCGAACAAAGCGGTACAAAAAGGGGTGGTGATGGACGGAGCATCAGAACCAATCAAACACTCACACCCAGTCAACAGATCTGGGTTTGATCCATCACCGTTTTTTAGCCCACTCTGCCACCCCAGTTCAGACATGGCCGTATGCAAATCAGTCTGACCCTGTGCCTCATGGGAACAGTCCAGCCCGAACTGCCAAGCCATGCCTTCTCTGGACCGGAAACAAGCTTCCTAGGACCGGTTTCTGGCATTTCAGCCATCTTCAGCCAGGCTTGCTTGAATCCAGTGGCAAAGTGAGCAAGGGACTCACGTCTGAGCATACCCTGCCAACTTATGGCGAACAAAGTGGTACAAAAAGGGGTGGTGATGGACGGAGCATCAGAATCAATCAAACACTCACACCCAGTCAACAGATCTGGGTTTGATCCATCACCGTTTTTTAGCCCACTCTGCCACCCCAGTTCAGACATGGCCATATGCAAATCAGTCTGACCCTGTGCCTCATGGGAACAGTCCAGCCCGAACTGCTAAGCCATGCCTTCTCTGGACCGGAAACAAGCTTCCTAGGACCGGTTTCTGGCATTTCAGCCATCTTCAGCCAGGCTTGCTTGAATCCAGTGGCAAAGTGAGCAAGGGACTCACGTCTGAGCATACCCTGCCAACTTATGGCGAACAAAGCGGCACAAAAAGGGGTGGTGATGGACGGAGCATCAGAACCAATCAAACACTCACACCCAGTCAACAGATCTGGGTTTGATCCATCACCGTTTTTTAGCCCACTCTGCCACCCCAGTTCAGACATGGCCATATGCAAATCAGTCTGACCCTGTGCCTCATGGGAACAGTCCAGCCCGAACTGCCAAGCCATGCCTTCTCTGGACCAGAAACAAGCTTCCTAGGACCGGTTTCTGGCATTTCAGCCATCTTCAGCCAGGCTTGCTTGAATCCAGTGGCAAAGTGAGCAAGGGACTCACGTCTGAGCATACCCTGCCAACTTATGGCGAACAAAGCGGTACAAAAAGGGGTGGTGATGGACGGAGCATCAGAACCAATCAAACATTCACACCCAGTCAACAGATCTGGGTTTGATCCATCACCGTTTTTTAGCCCACTCTGCCACCCCAGTTCAGACATGGCCGCTTTTTTGAGATTCAGGCGCATGTGAGTAGAGATATTTCTTTCTGAAACTCATGTTTTGAGGTTGAGAGCTGATGCATCAGGTGGTGCAGGCGGCCATATGACTTTCTAGCATTTAGAGCTCTGATTATTTTCGTGCAACAGGCGGATACCCAGCTGTCAGTGTAAGTAAAACAGAATGCTTTGCTCTGACCCTTATGCTGCATGATAGCTATACCAGCATGCCGAATCCTGAGCCCAAGCAACAGCTGGGCCGACACTGGAAGTATGGGGGCCGCAACAGGTCAACGCGGGCACCCTGAAAGCCGCGGACAGCTGCTTCGGCCCGGGAACTTGTGGTGCATAAATTCCTGTGACTCGTCTTCTTGTAGATGTGGCTTCTGGCATGTGAGGAATCTCTGAAATTGGAAAGTCTATTCCCATCCTCACACTTCCTGCCCACAGCGGGCCAGAGCTGTTGGTGCTTGCCCGGCTCCCTCCTGGGTTAGGGCAGAGCCGCCCACTCTGCCGACTGAGAATCTGCTTTACATAGGAAAGATGCCTGCACCAACCCAGGAATACCACCTCCAGCCACAATCGGATGGGTCAGGCATTAGTGGAATTATCCTGGTTTATGATCTATTCATCATAAGGTGAATGCTCTCCAAGGTGTATGCGCTGATTCCTATCGGTTCTAGGTCTTGTCCTGTGAATGTTTCTAGCACACTGGTGCAAGTGTGAGTGTTTGCACATCCTGTCTTCCCATTGCGATATGTTTGGCTAAATGTAAACTTAAATGTTCTGGGATTCTTGGGGTGGATCCTGCAGAATTGGGAAGTTATAGGTAAGTAACAAAAAGGTGACATAAAAAAGGGGCCTAGAGGGACTCACTCCGGAGCACCCTCCACTCGATAGTTATAGATACAGAAGAGATCCCAAGAACTAATAATTCAGTTCTTCTGTTGTGAATTGTCTGCTGTTTGTTCCTCTCTGATTGTGATACTGCTGAGTGGCTCTCAGAATGATTATGACTGTAATAGCATAAATCTGCAGCATCAGAATAAGGCCCTTGTGGTAAAAAGCGAAGGCATCTCAATGGAGCTACCAAAGGGGCTCCTGATGTTGTGTTCTGCAGGTTTCTGGGCTACTCGTGTACAACAAAAAAGGCATAACAGCCGAGAGTTATGACAGTAACAAACAGAGGCTTATATTGATGGAACTGTGTTAATCTGTCCCTTAATCTTATTTAGAAGAGAGTAACTAACATTTTGGGCCAGTTTACGTCACAAAAGTGACACAAACCGGCACAAATGGCTTCTTTGGCATTTATTGTTTATCTGAAGGTGATGCAAGCACCGCTTCCCGTAGGGTGGCCCTCCTTACAAACCCAGAGTGAGATTGTTGCAGAGTTCTTGATCTGCCCTCCACCCCACACCTCTTGATCCCTGGCCTCGCCCTCGCCGCCATCAGTGATATATTCTGTTCTTGTGTTTTCCCCTCTCTCTAGTTTTACAAGTCGCTGAATATCCGAGTGGCTCTGGTGGGCCTCGAGGTCTGGACGGATGGCAACAAGTGCAACGTGACCGAGAACCCCTACTCCACTCTCTGGTCTTTCCTTGCCTGGCGCCGGAAGTTGCTGTCTATCAAGAAACATGACAATGCTCAGCTCATCACGTAAGACTTGGGTATAGTGGAAATGGTGCAGTGGGGGCAATGTTTAATTTGAGGGGGTGTTTTCCAGGGCCCAGCCTTGAGATTCATTTTAGAGCACCTCCACCTAATAGAGGTGCTTGGATCCATGGATGTACTAACTGTGCAGAGCCAGATAGGTATGCATTCTGCATTAAGGAGCTGCTACTGCTGAGCAGCGTTACCTGTTAAACGCACACGCACAGATTTGTAAATCTAGAATCGCGCTGGTACCACCGCAAGGGGGCAGTGGCGTGAAGCGCTCACAAGGACTCTTCCTCCTAAACCAGGAAAGCCACTGCTCGTCTGCCATTGGCTGTTGTGGGCCAGGATGGTGCAGAGCGGTGCCTCCTGCTGAACCGTTCAGCAGCATCGGCTGGCTCCCCAGGAGGGCACTGGCAATGCCAGGTTTAGAACTACAGCCACAACACACAGGAATCTGGATCTAAAGTTGACCAATGGTTAGCCAGTTGCTTATCCAATCACTTTTTGCTTCTTTGCTTTCTGTTATAAATACTGCACTATTAATACCAGAATGCAAACGAAAAATAGCACTGGACACGCTACTCACATCACATATGGAGCCACTGAAGACCAGCCCGTCTGTGCATGAATGTGGAATGCTGCTTTACTTGAAACAGGAAACAACCTTTCCAACCCAGGCATTACCACGCAATGTCTTTACCACACATCATTTAACATGCGGTGCCTTTACCACACATGCTTTACCACACACACTGGCGTAACGAAACTCGAGGGGGCCTCCCTGCAAGGCACGTGGAGGGGCCCCCTCTGGGCTCAATCAGGAGCTCTGCAGCCCAAGTGCTGTGCTGAGGGAGCCCCCTGGACCTTGGGGGCCCCCCCGCACCGCAGGGGCTGCGGGGGCCTGTGTTACGCCCCTGACCACACATGGGGTGTGTTAGGGTTTGGGGGTAAGTAAGAGTACACAGTGCTAAAGTTAAAAAAGGTGAGGGTTGGGAGGTTTACCCCTCAAATAAAAAAAATGTAAATAAAAAAAATTTAAAAAGGGGGGTCTTGGATAGTTCTCCCTTCCTTAAAGAAAAAAGTACATTTATATTAACGAAATAAGGGGAGAAATTGCTTTACAATTGTTATTATAAATATATATATTCTCTGAAAAAGGAAAGGTTATAGTTAGGTTTGATTAAAAAATCTGCTTTTTTAAACAAAAACCTTAGAAATCCACTGAAAAAACAAAAGTTAAAGTGACTTTATAGTTAGGTGAATGTCGGTGACAGCATTTATGTTGTTAACTATAAAAACACAGAAACTCACTAGTTATAGTTAGCAGGGCTAACTATAGCTTGCGCCCCTGCAGTGCACTGCTTATGCCCTCACATATTACATCACTCATGATATGTTCCATGACATCATTTATGACATCACTGATGACATCTCAAATGACATCATTGATAACACCACTGATGACATCATCCAATAAGTGTGTTAGTTTGGTTTATAGTTTATATAGTGAGGGATAACTACAGTAGGAAAGTGCCTTATTTGACATGGTGACCCCCCCCCCTTTTTGCCTGGTAATTTATGCAATTTCGACAGATGTGTACTGGGTAGCTGCTAACCAAGTTCCCACCCAGTGCCACATCTCTTTTCCTAAAACTGTACAATTGTTCCTCAATTGGCAAGACTTTTAGCACCCATATTAGCCACTATTAGATGGTAACCCTGGTACCTAGTGCGTAGGTATTAAAGAGGGTCCCTAAGGTCTGCAGCATGTATTGTGCCACCCTAAGGGACCCCTCACCACACTCATGCATACTGCCATTGCGTGACATGGCGCAGACAAAACTGAAAACACGACATGATACACCTCCTCTGTGCCATGTCTGCAAACACTGCATGCGATATACGTAAGTCACTCCTACAGTGGGCCTTACAGCCCTAAAGCAGGGTGCATTACACTTAAGGCTCCCGGTTTTCTGTTTAAACAGATTTTTGCATATAAATACAGACGGAAAACCTTTTGTTCTTTTCTGTATTTATATATAGAAATGGAAAAATACTGACAAAACAAATGCTTCTGCTGCCTCTGTGCTCCTCTGTAAAATCCGAGTCTGAGGCGCACAGGGACTGCGGAAAGAAATCCGAAACTGCTGGCCTCAAACTGCCGCCCTGGAAAGGGGTGAACAAGTGCAGCTGGGAGCGCCATGTCTGCAGAGACCCTTCAACACCCCTTGCTGCAGTGCTCAAGCAAGTTATATTGTTCGGTTAGTGCAAGCAGCCGATGTCCATTAACACCCCAGGACATCGTCTCCAGCCCCAGCAGCCTTTTGTTTTTTTGTTGTATGGGGGAGGGAAGTAGGTCAATGGGGGCAGGCCACGGGGGTCTCCAACAGCTATCGGCATAAAGCCTGGGTGCATCTCTTTGGATTTTAGTTTACAAGTGCTCAGGACTTGAACCTCTTTGTATTCACTACATGGTTTTTGTAGAGATTGTAAGAGTATACTGTGTAGCAGCCTTGCTGTGCTATGATTTGTCTGGCTGTCTGATTCAACAACCTTCGACTTGGAGTTCATTCTGAACAATTTGGTGGGCTGAAACCACAACTCCTAGTTCAGTGGTTCAAAACAGTAAAAACAAAGTCCTTGGTCCCAAAGAACCCACCAGCCAAAGAACAAGGGTCCAACCCCGGTAAAATCATCAGCAGTTAAGGTGCCAAGAATCTCAGGTCCACTTGGGTCGCGATTCAGTTCAAGAGCTGTAAATGCAAAAACTGCAATTCTATATATCATATAAAACAAGATATTCTAAAGAATTATATAGTGTGGTATATGTGCTTTGCATGATATCTATTAATTTGAGAAATTCTCTGTAGTGTCCATATGAGAACACTATTCTGAACAGATAAATATGCAGGATTCTTTAGCTATTTCGGTGATTTACAATGTCTCGTGGGGTAGGTTGTCTTCTAGCGCACACTAAGAATGATCTGATATTCTTCGAGCAGACACTCTCTGTGCTGGCTGATAAAATGTAAGTAAAAGAGGGAGTAATGCTTTGACTTTTTCTGAGACAGCTGTGCAAATGAGACCTAATCAATACCACTAATTCATGCATCATTTCTTAGAGGACAGGGAAGACATTTGCTCCTAATATGTAAAGTGCACTTAGCATGGGCTCCAATTTCAAAAACCGCTATAACAACCGAGTGCAAGTTTGCATAAATGTGGAAAAATACTAGCTGCAGCATCTTCCTTTGCTTGCGACAAAAATAAATGTGGATAAATGCAGCTAAGACGACTAAAAATAAATATGGATAAATACAGGAAATGTTAAAAAAATAAATACCATAAACCCGGGAGCCCTAATTATATTATATGTGTAGATATATCTGCAGGAACAGATATGCCACTGTGATGTTTAAGTCGATTCTTAGACGCTGCAAGTGAATAGGGAAGCCATCTTAAGTATATGTACTGGGCACTGGTGATCACGCGTTTGCCAGCTACATGATGGCTTTACTGAACCCAAAGATGTTTGGTATGAAACATCTCTTATTAATAAACGCACACTGATTCCAGTTATGGATTTATTAATACATGAAACCAGAGGATACCATTGAAGTATCGCCAGAAACCTACTAGTCCACTAGTGTGCTGGCTGACTGGTACAGTCCAGCCTGCCACCACAGGCGCCCTTATGACCCCCTAGGAGGTGAGAGCCCCACTCTCAGAGGTCAGGAACAATGCCTGCTCTAGCAGGAGGTGTTTGCACATCCTACAAACAGGGCAGCTAGCAATCAGCATACCAAAATCTGAGGCTTTATTGGCCTCCACTGCCTTTGATATACAACCCAATCATCTCCCAGACCTGGGAGATGCCACCCCCTGCCCTGAGGCCCATTTGCACCAGGTCAGGTGGGAGGCCCATTTGGCACCAGCACATGTGGGAAATTAGTATGCTAGTAGGTGTGGAGCACACCCAGGTCAGACCCACCCCTAAGGTGAGCTGCCTGATGTGCCCCACTCGAGGAAAATTCTGCCATCTTGGTGATGGCAGAATTTAGTAAACTGGGACAGGGTTATACCCACTCCCTACAGGAAGGGGTCAGATAGGGGGTGTAGTGACCCCAAGGGTAGATAGCTCATTGGCTACTAATCTTCACTCCCCAAACGCTCTTACATTTTGTATTTGGCCCCCTCTGAATCCAGAACTTCACATTGCCCTAACTGCAAACAAGAAGAGGACACTGAAGAGAGGATCCCCGCTAGAATAGAAGACTGCTGTGACATTTGGTCGCAAACCCTGCCTCCTGCATAGAAACTTGACAATTACAAAGACCCGACTTGTTCTGCAGCTGTGCACCCAAGCAGCCAGCATCTCACTTGGAGTAGAGGAGCTACTCCCCTGCAGCCTGCTGGCACTGACTGCGGCGCCCGGTTTAAAGAAGCTGCTGTCCACCGGGTCCTCCTAGCAGTAGCCATGCAGGATGACGTTAGCGCACTCAAGGAGGTCATATTCATCTTCCTGCAAAGCCTGAAGATGCCAGGACCTCCACAAGCCCTCCTCTACCAATTTGGGGTACTGTACCCTTGCCGCGACCAAAGCTTGTTGCAAGTCCAGCCCGAACATCACCGATGACCAGCCGACGACAGACGTCAGCACCGCAGAGGCCAGCACTGAGAGTGGCCCAGCTGTTCCCGCTTGCTGGCCTTGACTCACGAAGGCCAGCCAAGTACAAATACTCTGCACCCGAGCCCCCCGACCTGCACCTAAGGAAACTGACTGCTCCCCCGTACTCTCAGTCCCCTCACGACCCAAACCCCTTGTTGGGAGCTCCCAAACTTGTCCCCAAGTCCCCCTTTGCAACCCATTTCCAAGTGACCCCCCTCCTTTCTACTACGTAGCGCCCAAGGCTTCCAAACTGTCCAGCACCTCTGCAACCGGACTCACCAGGGCAGATAGGACCGATCTGCTGTTGAAACTTTGGTTCTTGTCCCTCTACACCTCATGACTGAAAGAGATCATATGGAAAAGTATTGCAAATATATGTATGCAGTGAATGTTCTTTCTCCTGTAGAAAGCATTACAGATAGAAATGCACTGGTTAACATTGCTAAAACTGTAAAAAGTCTATTACGAAAAAGTACATACCTCTTTGCAATCAATCAGTCATTTATATAGCACAGCAAATAACCAGGGAGGGTCTCAAGGCGCTGGAGAAGCTGGCTGCTGTGCTGTGGTTTGTTCATCCGAACATCCGGGTCTTGAGTTCTTTTCTGAAATGCTGGATCGATAGGGCAGTCCTGAGTTGCAGAGGTAGGCTGTTCCATGCCTTGGCTGCCAGGTGCGAGAAGGAACGTCCTCCTCTGCTGGTTCGGCAAATCCAGGGGGTGTCTGCGAGGATGAAGTTCTTGGTTTCAATATATAAAAATACCTGTTATTGTTCTAAATTGGTGTGGATCTCCTATTTGAGTGTGTGCTTCGTTAATTGACTCTGTGTGTGCAACAAATATCTAATACTCCTCTCTGATAAGCATGAGGCTGCTCGACCACACTACCCTAGATAGAGCACCTTGGCATTACTGGAGCGAGCCTCTGTCCACTCATAAGGGATACCTGGACTCCTGACACAGCATACTTCTTTTTGGTATACTATATAAAGACCCAGTTTCTTACAACTAATATATTACTTTTCTACCTAATTGTGTACAGCCTGTGTCCAGCTAATGGATGTTAGTTTTTGCAAAATGCATGTGATCCTAATGCATCATAGGTGTGCAGAGGTATTGAAGACATTATAAAACTTTGTATTGAAGAGTATTTCTCTGTGCAGATGACATTTGGCGACTTGTGTTCAGCATGTTCCACGCAGGTTTTTTGGCTCTGCAGAAAAAGTGTCCAACAGGGTGAAGATTCTGTGTTCTACATACTAAGTATTGTAAGCAGCCTTGAGTTATTAGGCAGAAATGTCTCACCTTGAACATTTCTACATAATATAGAAGGCTTTGTGCACCAGGTCATAACATATTTACATGTGCTTGCTTTGCTTGAGAATATGGGTTATCTGTAAAGCTTTCAAAACAGTATGAAGGGTTCAGGTAGTAATATCATTAACACCTCCAGACCTTAGTGAATAGTCTTTCTTTGAACAAGATTTGCATAGAGTGTAAACTTTTCTTAGTAGATACTTTTTAATGCTCTGTGGTGTATTTCTCATGAGAGTTTCGCTGTCTGCAAATAGTTTGGTACAGAGTAAACTCTCAAAGCAAGCACAAGGAGATGATGGACGGAGCGCTGAAACTTTTCAGACACTCACCCACAGTCACAGATCTGGGTTGAATCAATCACCATTCTTTAGCTCACTTCGCCACCTCAGTTCAGACCCAGCTATATGCAAATCAGCCTTGACCCTGTGCCTCATGGGAACAGTCCAGCCCGAACTGCCAAGCCAGGTCTTCCCTGGACCAGAAACAAGCACCCTAGGACCGGTTTTGGGCTAACAGCCCTCATCAGCCAGGCTAGCTTGAATCCAGTGGCACAGTGAGCAAGGGACCCACGTCTGGGCATACCCTGCCAACTTAGGACGAACAAAGCAAACACAAGGAGTAAGCTCTCACCATAGAGCAAATACTGTTTACAGTACCCACTTTTCTATTCATTTCCACTTCATTTCTCAATGTAGGTTCTGAGACTGTGAGGGGTTTGATACAGCTAAAGTCTGTCAGGATTAAGGCATTAGTTATGTAACAGGGCGTGAGTATCTGGAGGAACTTGTTTTTTCCTTTACAGTTGTATACAGATTGAACATTGTGTGCAGTACAGGTTACCCTTTTATCTGTGGATAATAGTCGACATGAACTTGGCTACCCATGAAGTGTATGGTATAAAGTCGGTGTTGCACATAACACAAGGTTGCTTCACCTATAGGGTTGTATGTATGATGGCAGTATTTTGCACTTACTTTCATAGCTCTAATGTCATGCCCATTTATAGACCAGTGTGTGCAAAAGAAGTTTGGATGTTGTCTTCAGTGATGTCAACAATGATGTAATTTGAAATGTCATCAGTGGTGCCATAAATGATGTCATAGAAAATGTCATGAATGATGTAATATTTAAGGTCATAAGCAGTGCATGGTGGGGTGCAAGTTACAGCTAGCTCTGCAAATTATACCTGGTGAATTTGTGTTTTTTTAGTTCAAAACGTAAATTTTGTCACTGACCCATTCACCTAACTGTAACGTCACTATAACCGTTATTTTTTTTCTGTGAATTTATAAGGTGTTTTTTTTTAAAGAAACAGATCTTTTTATCTCACCTAACTATAACGTTACTTTAAACTTTGGTTTTTTTTAGTGCATTTCTAGTTTTATTTGGTAATATTTTGTTACCAAACGGGATGCCAGCTCCCTCCAACGCATGGCCTTTAACCTTCTGTGGCAGGGGGTTGGCTGCAGGACCTGACCAGAAGCCAGATGATGGGGGTCCACGAGCCTTTAGAAGCTCAGTGAGGGAGGCTGTTCGCCCTTAATGAATATACTTGGCTCTGGGAAATGGGGTCCCCGGGGCCCAGAATGGGCTGAGGGGTGCTCTACTCACGCCCACTCTCCATATATTTAAAAATAAAATGGAGGCCACCATTTATTTTTGACCATGATCCTGCGGGATCGCAGCAAAAAAAGCACATTTTTTATTTTTTATTTGGCTCGGGGGTCGGGGGAGGGACCCTCTGTGGGGCCTGGTATCCCTACACAGCCTCCTTATATTTTTTTAAATGTTTTTTTTTTTACTTCAGGGCAAGGTACTTTGTCCCCGAGCCCCGTAATGACTGCCAGCAAAATTTTTCTCATGTTGCTGTCAGCCAATCAGAGCACTCGCTCCTGCGGGAGTCTGACTCCCGTGGGTCCGAAGTGGCCCAAGGGAACAAAATTCCCTTGACCAATCAGAATACTCTTTTTTTTTTTAAACTGGGTTCTCGCGAGAGTCCCTCGAACCCAACTGCCCAGATATACAAATATTTTTAAACCTTAATATCTCAAAAACCACTGGACTGATTTCAAACCAAATCACAAAAAACACGCTTTCTGTGCCAAGATCAAATTTGGTGCAATTCCGTTCAGCAGTTTTTGCTGTGTCATTGGTGCAGTATTTCACTTAATCCTTAACAAAAAATACTGCGCCAATGATTATAGAATGTATGTTATTTGAATTGTGATTAATAGCATGAGCACTTTCTGAAGTGTGTAGTGACTGCCCATTATGAGGTAATGTGTTTGCACTTTATAACATGTAGTAAAGATGGCTCCTTTCAATGTGATCAAGTTGGCAGGGCAGCCAAAACACGTTATGGTAGCACACAAATAAAATAAAACGTATTTTAAACTCCAGAGTGTCGGTAACCTTTGTCTCCTGGCAGAGAGGATTGCTGGAAAATTATTAAGGATATTGCTGTCTTCACTGCCGATACTGACACACCTTTCGCTTAGGTGCCCGTCGGGAGCCAGAAACTAAGGAAGATGATATATATATATATATATATATATATATATATATTACCTACTGGCGGTCGCCAGTAGGTAGTTATAGTTAGGACCACGTTTCCATAGGAAAACCTCAACATTCTATTTTGAATAACTTTGGCGCCGGTCGACGAATCCTCGCGAATTTCTCAAAATAGGTGGGGCGCTACGCTCCGCTCCTACCCTGAAAGTCTCGGGGGGATTCGTCAAGCGGGGGCTGAGATAAAAGGGGGGTCCCAAAACGCGTTTTTCCCATGCATTTTTCCATAGGACCTTTAGAACGAGCTACAGCCCGAATGGCTGAACAGAATTACTCAAAATTTGGCAGAGAGGTAGTCCCTAGGTCAAGGAAGTGCCTTTTGTAGGTTTGGTGTAAATCTGTTCAGTAGATTCTGAGAAAATAGCCTTTAAATCAATATATATATCTGAGCCAGCTTACGGTACGCTTACCGTACGCTTACGGTAAGCGTACGGTGGCGTGCGCGAGCGCGATTCTGATTGGCTCTTAGATCTTAGTAAACATTCGAATCGGCCGAAACCAGGAAGCGGCGGCCGCCATTTTGTCTCTCGCACTGAGAGAGATTTTTAAAATCGGAAGCCCAAAAACATGTAAAGGGGCTGTTTTGACAACTCCCTCCCACATAGTCATGTGGAGGGAGTCCCCAAACATCCCCCAAGTGCAAAAACGGTTTTATTTTTTTTTCGGCAATTTCACGGGGTACGCTTACCGTACGCTTACGGTAAGCGTACGGTAAAAAAATAAAAATAAAAAAAACACTATTCACACTTACCCCACCCCCTGTGCTTTTGGTGGCCGAAGGCCACCAAATGTGCTGGGCTTATTACAATGGAAAAAAACACTATCCACACTTACCCCACCCCCTGTGCTTTTGGTGGCCGTAGGCCACCAAATGTACAGGGCTTATTATAAGGGAAAAAAACTTAGCATTTAAAAAACCGTACTAATTCACTGAAAAAACCATAGGTTTCACACACGTTATAGTTAGGAATTAGCATTTAAAAAACCTTGCAAATTCACTGAAAAAACCATAGGTTTCACACATGTTATAGTTAGTGGAAATTTTACTGATAAAAAACCAATGAAATTGCCCCGTTATAGTTAGCGCAGGCAACTATAACTCACGCGACCGCAATCCTCTGCTGATGACATATGTGTCTTTATGAAAAAAAAATATTTGTAATATATGTATAGCTAAAAATGTATGGAAGAAGACATGGGCAAATAAGTGTCTAAATACAGTATTAGCATCAGCAGAGGATTGTGGTCGCGTGAGTTATAGTTGCCTGCGCTAACTATAACGGGGCAATTTCATTGGTTTTTTATCAGTAAAATTTCCACTAACTATAACATGTGTGAAACCTATGGTTTTTTCAGTGAATTTATATATATATATATCACTCCAACACCAATGAGGTCTTGAAAGAGGAAAGCACACAGATCTCCGTTTCCACAGTGGTTTTATTACAGACCCCCTACCCCTCTAACAAAAAAAATAAATATATATATATATATATATATACACAAACAGCACGAAAGGGCAGACAAACGTCTATGCGTTTCGGCTCAACTAGCCTTGTTCACGACCTATATCTATCGTGTATATGTTCGTAGTTTGTGTAGCTGTAGATACACATGCCGTGCATACTCCTGCCATCTAGTGTTGGGCTCGGATGTGTGCAAACTGTTTTTGTTCGAAGAAGTCTTTTTTCGAGTCAGGAGGTGTGGTGACTCCACCTATTGTAGGGAATGCGCATGAGCATTGGTTCCATTGTCAGGTTGTTTTTCTCTGCTGTTGGGTTCAGACATGATTGCCGGAGCTCTGCTTCGACACCACAGGTTCTCGCCATGCCTTTGGCACCGTCTTTTGTTGGTCCAAACAATCCCATTGTTCCTCGGTCTCCAACATCAGGTATTGATCCGTCTTACGGTCAACTGAATCTCCACTTTGGAGCTTTGCCCCTCATGACTCCCATCACTTCAGCAGCTGAGAATGTAACATGCCAAGTACTGATTTGCAGGAAGTTTGAAACTTGTGCCTGTCTCCGGAATGCTGAAAAGATTTCTGCGCAACAAAAAGGGCCTCGGCTTCAATGACAGAGCCGATGAGTGGAGGACACTCTGGACATTTTCAGTGAAGAAGAGGTAGTAGCCATGCAGCAGCCACGTGAGGCTGTGCTATAATCATGGAGGATGGCGACTTGGAGTCCGATGTCGAGACCGAAGGGCACCCCCCACCGGGTCAACGCCCTTTACCGAGGACTATAGTGAGTAGTACTGTCTCCCATCCTTAGGAGGCACCAGGCTCAAGCTTCCGTGCTTCATCAGATGGCTCCAGGCCACCACTGCCTCATGGTCATGGTCTACTGGACCGGACCCGACAGCCTTGATACCTTCAGCGCTGAAGTCCATTTCGAAGCCACGCCCCTCGAGGTCGGGCACCACTTTGGTGCAGATCTAAACACGCCCTCTTGGCCCACTCAGAGTCAAAATCTTCACAGCCGAAATCCATCTCGGGGCATTCTAGACTCCGACCTACTTCTGCTCTATCCAGGCCATCAACGGAGGAAAGTGACCAGCCCATCCTGCAACGACTTCAGGAACGGCCCGACGAAGGGCAGCAGAGAATTCACATAAAACCGGACCCAGGCTAGATTATGGCTAATCCATTCTATCTACCCAAGGAATCCGTACCTCACAAGAGGAGACACTTTCGAGGAGGCCCTCAACCTTCCCTCGGAGACGTTGCCCAAAAAGCCTCGGCGCCATAACAGAGGCACCTCACCATCAGAGCCTAGTCCTTCTAATCCTCCTCCTTCTCTTTCTCCACCTGCTCTATCCCCTCTGTCTCCTCCTATTCCTACCCACACCTGTGTTGTCTGTGGATCCACAAACCCATTCCGCACCAGTATCTTCACATTCAGGGCCGGGGACTGTCCAGGTTCACCTTATAACCCATATGACCCCCAGGCGCCTGTCCCTTAGGATGACTACCAGGTAGATCCCCCTGCAGACACTGACCCAGATTTGTACCCAAACAGACATCTTGCCCTAATGACAAAACCACTTACCATGAGGTACTTCACAGGGTAGTAGCTTTTCATAAGGTTTAGCTACACGTTCAACCTGAGGAGGATGTTTTCCTTCTAGAAACTCTCTCCCCACTCAAAGGTCCCTCCAATAACTACCCATGCTGAAGGGCATGCTCAAGCCTGTCTGGGACATCTTCATGAAGCCCAAGAAAGCCAGAGTCATCATACTCTGGTATGATCAGACCACCCCCTACATCACAGGTCCGTTACCCCCCTTATTCACTGGTGGTGCACCCAGCTAGAAAAAGAGCTACGGCGCAGGGTGAGCAAGACAATAGATGCACCTGGCAAGCATGTTGCAGGGCAATCCACTCAGTGGCACATCACTCATTCAATTGGGTTGCTCACTCTCTGTATGATGGAGCCCAGTGGGATGAAATGGAATAGTTTATCCAACATTTCCTAGGACAGTAGCACAAATAGGAGCATGAGTTGGTAGCAGAGGGGAAAATAATCTCGCCTCCTCTTGCTGTGAGATGCATGGCTGCGCATCTCCGGTTTCAAACCAGAGGTACAACACATCCTTAATATACCTTTCGACGGCAAGCATCTTTTCAGCCCCCAGGCCAATGAGATGCTCGAAAAAATAAAGAAGGATATTGACACAGCCAAAGCCATGGGCGCACTACAGACACCTAGTGCCAAAGGCTCCTTTCGCTGCTCCCATTACTGTGGTGCAGCCAAAGCAGCTGCAGACCCAGAGACTTCCACCTACTACACCAGACAATGGCAGCAAACCCCTTCATGGAGTTTCTACAGGGGAGGGTATAAAAAGAACAATGGTAGAGTAAGAGGCAAAGGAGCAGCTCCCAAAGCCGTGATGCTTTTCTCTTTCCCCCGACCAGCCAACACCTGTCGGGGGCAGACTACAGGGGTTCATGCCTCTATGGGAGGCAATTAACTCCGACCGGTGGGTTATAGACATAGTACGGGAGGGCTATTGTTTAAAACTTACCCAAACACCACCCATCTTTCCTACCGCACAAACAAGTTATCCTCAGAACACCAACATCTTCTCCAAGAAGAGGTGCTCGCTCTACTTGCCAAAGGGGCCATAGAGCCAGTGTCTCCACCACATCACGGCAGAGGGGTGTTTTTCCCTGGACTTCTTCATTCCCAAGAAAGCTGCTTCCCTCAGACCTATACTCCACCTCTGACCCCTCAACAGATACATCCTATCAGAACATTTCCACATGGTCACTATTCAGGATGTCATTCCTCTGTTGCTACCAGCGACTTCATCACTGCCCTCAACTTGAAGGACGCTTACTTCCATATTCCCATTCATTTTGCCCATTGAAGTTTCCTGCAGTTTGTGGGAAATGACAACATTATCAGTTCAAGGTGGTGTCCTTTGTGGTCACAAACTCCCCAGAGTCTTCACCAAGTCTCTAGCCATGGTAGCCGCGCACCTCAGGTGGGGTGGCATCCATGTGTTCCCTTACCCCGACAACTAGCTGATCAAGAATGCCGCACAGCATCAATGTCTGGCACACACCCAGGCAACCATAGACCAACACAGGTTGGGCTTCACAATAAAAATCCTACCTTCAGGTACAACCCGTCCTTAGGGCTAACTGGACTTAAGAGTGGGGAAGGCTTGTCCAATTCTTGCCAGGGTCCACACTTTTCAAAATCTGATACCTCTTTTTTAGACTGATTGTTAGGTAACACTCTAGACAGTAATTCGTCTATTAGGCATGATGGCATCCCGCATTGCAATAGTTCCTTATGCAAGGTTACACATGTGTCCCCTACAGCAGTGCCTAGCAGCACGTTGGTCTGAGGCAGAAGGTCTATGGGAGGATCTAGTGTTGATGTGGGTCCATACTCATCGGTCTGTGCAATGGGGGAGTGACAATAACCTGTTGCAGGGACGGCCCTTTCTAGACCCAGCTCTACAGGAGAAAATTACCACTGATGCCTCACCCACTGGATGGGGAGCGCAGCTCCAATATCATGCAATCCAGGGCTTGTGGACACACGCACAGCAGGGCCTCCACACCAATCACCTGGAATTACTAGCTATTCAGTTTGCTCTTTGAGCATTCCTTCAACTGATTCGCAACAAGGTCGTTCTAGCCTGCACAGACAACATCACGGCTATGTTTTACCTACAAAAGCAAGGAGAGGACGCACTCACCCCAGCATGTCTGTTCTAGTCTAGTGTATCTGTAAGTGGGCGAAACATCACAAGGTGCAGTTAGTCATACAGTACATTCCCGGTCTGGACAACGACGTGGCAGACCTGCTCAACAGGATTCATCAACAAATCCATGAGTGGCAATTCCACCCTCAGACCCTACTCTTTTACTTCCGGAGGTGGGGGTTTCCTCACACAGACCTGTTTGCCACTGCCGCTTTATGCACTATTGCCTTCCAAACGATATCAATCCCCTCACACCTTCAGTACAAGACATTGTCTATTACCTCCTTCGTCTTTGAACAGTCAAGCCTTGCCTACACCTCTATTCAATTACATTTGGCTGCTGTGGCTGCTTACCTACAGAATAGGCAGCAAGCTTCGCTTTTCAGAATATCAGTCATTAAGGCCTTCATGGAAGACCTCAAGTGGGTTATCCTGCCCTGGATGCCTCCTGCTTCAGTGTGGAATCCTAACATTATCCTAACCAAGCTCATTGGCCCTCCTTTTGAGCCCCTTTACTCATGCCCGCTTCAGTTTCTTTCACGGAAGGTAGCCTTCCGTGTAGCTATCACTTCCCTCAAACGACCCTCAACTTATAGGAACCGTTCTTCCAAGTTCATCTAGATAGGGTGGTTACTAGAACCAGACCCAAATTTCTTCCTAAGGAGGTTTCCAGTTTTCATATCTATCAAACGGATGATATGCCAGTATTGTTTCCACATCCAGAGTCTGTTTCAGAACACGGCTTGAAGGCTCTGTATGTCAAAAGATCATTAATATCCTTTTTGGATAGAACAAAACCTTTTTATGAAACACAAATCTTTGTGTCTTACTCCAAACCAGAGGAAGGGCATGCTATTTCAAAAGCAGGTCTTGCTTGTTGGCTTGTCAGGTGCATACAAACTTGCTATGCTAAACGATCCCTACCTTTCACTCCCATACCCCATTCCTCACGTAGAAAGGGGCTTCTACAGTCTTCTTAGGGAACATACCCCTAGCTGAGATCTGTAAAGCAGCTACTTGGTCCACTCCTCACACTTTTATTAAGCATTACTGTATGGATGTGCTAGCCAGGCAACAAGCTAGAGCTGGCCAAGCTGTCTTACGCACACTATATCAATCTTCTACAACATCCTCAGGCCACCATGTTTGGGGAGGACTGCTTTACAGTCTATCCACAGCATGTGTATCTACAGCTACACATGCCACGAAAAGAAAATGTTACCCTGTAAGCTTCTGTTTGTGACATTTAGTGCTTTAGATTCACATGCGCCCACCCTCCTCCCAGACCACCTTACATTTGTTGCAGATGCGCTAACCTTATTTCTGAACTTATGGTCATTCAATTCTGTATCTCTATGTGCCATCTACATCTTCGCTCTCAGGGCGGGAAAAACAATCTGACTATGGAGCCGATGCCCATGTTCATTGCCTACAATAGCTGGATTCACCACATCTCGTGACTCAAAAAGACTTCTTTGAACAAAAACAAGTTACACACATCCAAGCTCAACAATAGATGGCAAGAGTACAGGTGTATGCACAGCATGTGAATAAACAGCACTAAATGTTATATTTAATATAAATATATGTATAAATGTATATATCAATATATATATATATATATATATATATATATATATATATATATATATATATATATTCAAATTCAAAGAAACATTATTCGGTTCTCTGAAATAAAAAACATAAAAGTTATATATGTATCAGCAATAGTTAATAAAATCACATAAAACCATGATACAGATTAGTGCAAAAATACAAAAAAAAAGAAAAAAATAAATAAGTAAAGCCATTTATCCCATATTAGTAATGCAATGAAACGGTAATAAAATCAGCAACCCCAAGAATCCTATATACAAATGTCGCAAAAGGGGGTGGTAAAATAATATCATTACGTGACCTACAAGATAGTTAACATCTGATCTAGGTGGCCCCTACATTTTACTGCAGATGTGAGGAAATTAAGCACAAATAAAACCGAGTCCTCATGCAACAATTGAAGATAAATGAGAGCTTGGCGTGCCTGCCTGAAATTCGCCATTTTTAAGATCGGGACGATTAAACTATTCCTAGGGGACATGTAGAACTTGCAAAAAAATATAAAATGAAGCAAATCCTGAGGAGACATGCAGTCGCAGTCACAGGATGCTAAAATTGTTCCTCTACCACTCCCCCTGGGGAAGGCCAACATAAAGTGGAAGTAACCCAGGCAGAACCTAGTCAGCAAGAATCGTTCATATGTGCTGAATGATCCCAAAAGATAGGGTTCAGTAGATGGTGTGTTTTTCAGCATTAAAAATCGTCGTACACTGGGTTTACTCAATTCCTGCTCTTCCCTCTCCGCTCTCAATAGGTTCCCGAAAGACTCCTTTACCCAGCCCAGGTCATTTTTAGAGGCCACTTCAGGATTTAAATATAAATCTGCTCTGCCCAGCCTGGCAAAGCTGGTTTTTATACAACTAAGCCACGGAATGCGATGCGAGTGATCAAGAGACATACACTCTTTCAGAATCAACCAAGTTAAGGTCAATTCATCATTCTTCCAGATTTTAAGCCAGAAGATTAATGGTCGGAGGGTCAGGGTGTCACCCAGATACGGGACACCTAGTTCCTCATGTACGACTATGTTAGAGGTTCCAGTTGGGACACCCAAAAGGCATTTAAGGAATGTGTTCTCGACCACTTGCAACTCATCCGTAGCTATCTGTCCCCAAATTTCACTGCCATACGATGCAATCGAGACACTCTTAGCCTGGTAAATAAGAGTGCCGCTATTGGTCTTTTGCCTAACTTAGAGGCAAAGTTAAGAATGGCGGAATTAGCCCGAACCAGGTCTCCCCTCTTCATTTGCTTTAGTGGGCCCCACTTCAGCTTCTCGTCCAAGATAACACATAAGTATGAGAAAACATCAGTTCGGTGAACCAGAGCGGTCCCTACCCTGAACTGGAAGGACTTTTTGCTATGAAGGCCCACCTGCATCACAAAAGATTTGGAGTCATTTATGGTTAAGTCTCGGTCCCTCATAAAAGTGGAAAAACAATCAAACAGTGTTTGTAGCCCCCTGGCGGTTCTAGATTTGAGAACCGCATCGTCCGCGTACAATAGGACCAGCAGGATTCGTCGGCCTACTTGCGGATAATCAACCCTTGTGGCTTGTAATACAGAATCTAAATCATTAATATATAGGTTGAACTGAAAGGGGGCCAAAATACAGCCCTGTCGTACACCTCGTTTGATAGCCAGGGTACGAGAGACTCTTAGATCTTGTGAAAATCTAACCTGCGCCTTAGTTGAGTGATGAAGGCTTTCCAGAAAATAAACAATATTTTCATTAACCCCTATGGCCAACATGGACTGCCATAGGTTGTTCCTATTCATGCGATCAAACGCGGAAGACAGATCTATGAATGCTAGGTGAATCGTACCAGAGCATGCAACCGTATATTTGTTCAGGATCATGGATAGGTTGAGACACAGGGCCATGGTCGACCGCCCCGGGCGGAACCCATTCTGAATATCAGATAAAATCGCATGTTCCTCAGTCCAGGTTGTCAACCTATCCAGGAGCACTCGTCCCGCCACCTTGACCACTGAATCTAACAGAGAGATTGGTCTATAGCAGTGAGTGCTATCTCTTTTTAAAAACCGGCACAATTGTAGAAGTCGCCCAAGACTCAGGGCAATTGGACTTCACCGCTGCATTTAGAACGTCGGCAAGAACCGGCGCCCAGAGTGCTGGATCAGACTTAAAGAGATCAGCTGGGATGCCATCTGGTCCCGGGGCTTTATTACTGGACAATCCCTTTATCCCCTCCTCAACGTCAGAAGGGCTGAAAGCCAAGTCAGGTATTCCGTCCAACTGTGGTGGGGGGGCAATTTAGTTCCGGGGGACATTCAAACATAACTTCAAAATGAAGACCTCACTCCTCTTCGGTTATATGTGCTCCTATTGCACTACCCTCCTCTGAATTAAAAAAGGGGCTGTTAATTATGTTCCAAAACCTGGAACTATCCCTCAGCATGCTGTCTTCAATTAACTCCCTCAATGCTTCATTTTTTAGGGCAGATTTACGCCTCGCCAATTCAAGTTTATACTCTTTGCGGCGTAATCTCACCAATAAAGGGTCTCTCAGACTCATATTTAATGCTACACGCAAATTTTTTGCCGCCTGAGAACATAATGAATCAAACCATCTAGAGCACTGCGTGACAGGCCTCTTAGCTGGAGCAGTTAAGAAGTAACTTATTTTGCCAGTAATTATTTCAAAGGCACTAATAACCTCCCTAGGGTCTGCGGAAAAGGTGTTACACATAGCTAACTCTACAGCACAATAGTCCAATAAGTATTTATAAAGTGTATCTGGGGATACCTGTGTCCATTTTAGCCGCCTCCCACCGTCAGTTGGTCTCGCCATACCGCCCTGCTTAGCCCCCTTTATGTACGCTATTACCGTCCCGTTCAGATGGGCACACAAAGGATTGTGGTCACTGAATGCACTAGCTTGTATAGCAAATCCTGTGAATAAATCTAATATTGGGGATGTTACCAGAATCAATAAAAGAACCAACACCCCTGCCTTTAAAGGTTGGGATGATGAACTTACTACGGGGATCAGACAAGCACATAAGGGATGACAGATCATATTCCTGCAAAAAGCCATTCATTGTCTCCCTTTGTAGTGAGTGTTCAAAGTGAATTCCCTGAGCCCGAAGACACCCAAAATCAGCCACACAAGATGCCCTTGGGTCACCACAAATGTGGATATTAAAATCCCCCGCTATCACAAGATTCCATGACATAGTGTTATAATGCTGCTTTACAAAGGAACCTAACATAGTGATATTACAAACATCATTACTGCAGGAAACTGAATTATAGAAGTTAATAAGCTCCAGTTTATGGGCCCCCCTTCGTAATAACAGAGCCTGTATACAGGGGCTCTCTGCGGGCAAAACAGACCAAGTACAATCAACGGCCAAAGAGATATAAATAGCAAGGCCTCCTCTAGATCTTCCCATATGAGAGGGGGTAGCCGGGACAAAGAAAGACTTAAAGCCCTCCAATGGTAAGCTAGTGCCAGACCACGTCTCCTGTAAACAGATCACACTATATCGTTTAATGTACAAGATCCATGAGGGGTCGGAGAACTTATTAGATAGTCCCGCAATGTTCCAGGATATGAAATTTCTATTGTTTGCCCCAGTGATCCTAAACCCAGTACTTGCCCCTAGATGTTCCAGCGAAGGGGATGGAGGGGCTTGGATCATTACAACAGACCCATTCAGTCAATCACAAGCATCTAAGGAATCTAGGGGTGCAAAACGCTTTGTTAGTTCCAGTGCAGGAGGTAGAAAAAACTCCTGTCGACCTGGTGCAGCACGGTCTCGTCTGCTTATATTTGGGGCCCAGTTAAAGATCGGGTTCCCAGGAATTGGATACAATGGCGTATGTCCGTTTAGTGGGGCCCTAAGAGTATTTGGCATTGAATTCGGCCCCCGTGATTCCGGTTTATAGAAAAAAACAAGTGGTAAGGTCATGATGGATGACTTGAACCCAGAATAGGTATCACTTGCAGTGGAGAACAAGATCCTTTCTGCAATGTGAGAGCGATTAAAGTTAATGATAACACAGTCACCACTATACAGCTTACGTGAATTCCCAATCCAATTGACACTGCATACCATGTTAATGTGTTTTCTATTCTCATGCCCAGAGCCCTGTTACACGATAACCAGTGCAGTACCTTGTTCTTCAATTGGATAAAATTCTCGTTGGTACCCAGAGGAAGAGCTGGAACGTTCCCCAATATTACAACATATGGGGTTGATTCTGCTGGCAGATTGATAACAGGCAGAGGATTTATAGAATTGTACATGAGGGCATTCACTCCCCACATACATTGTTCTTTGATATCGGCTGACTGTGTATAGATGATCTTCTATTGGGAGGTGGGGCCAAGCCTACGTTTGGTACAGTGTGGGATACCGGGGGAAGAAAACCTGCCACAGATGAGCGTTATCCCAGAGGGGGTAGAGAGGGATCCATGGTGTTTGTTTGGGCCGCCCTCAGTGGAACTGTCCGTTGTGGAAGGAATTAAAGGTGGATTAATAACTGTACCCATTAATGGTATGCAACGCTTGAGATCCAAAATTCCGTTTTCGATCAAAGTTAAACGCTCAACAATAGGGCCCAGCATGGTGTTCAGTAATTCCCTAAAAGAGTCCTGTAAAGATTCTAAGGTACACTTTACATCCACTTTAGCCAGACCTTGATCGGCGATGATCTTCCTGGGAGTTGGATCTGCTCTTGGTTTTTTGGCTTTCCCCCCTGTTGGCTGGCCCTTCCTTTTCATGCCTGACCCTTGGCTAACCAGCCTGACACCTCCTGCCCTCCCTCGAGTTGGGGTCCAACTGCTGGTCGAAAGACAGGCTGACCAACAGGCGTAACCCCCCCTCTCCCAAACACAAATGTGCAATGTCCCCCCTAGGGTTATAAACCACAATGGTTGGTGTGAGGGGCACTGACTGGCCATTTGATCCACTAACTGGGCTGATTTGTCCATCTGGCTGTTGAGTCCCGGATTCATTACCAACACCATAAATGCAGTCCACTGATCCTTGTGCGCAGGTAGGGTGGAGTTGATGGGAGGATACAGGGGATCTAGAAAGGCGCCTGTTCACAATTTCGATCTCCTTGTCAAGGACTGATACAGCCCTCAGCAAGAATGAGTCCATAGTCCTTACTGAGCCTAGGTTACCGATTAGCGCCCCTGCTGGTGCTGTGGTTCCCTTACGTCTCCCCATTTCAAATCTTGGCCAGTCTGCTACTAATACCTTAACCAAATGGCACACAGGTCAGTCTTGAAAATCTAAAATTAGATGCTAAGATTGGGAAAAAATTAAACTTAGATACGGGATGTGTAGATTCCCTACCTCTACTGCTGCTGATGTAATGGGGGAGAATGATCAGTCCATGTCAAAGTCCAGGTTCAGTAAAATCCGGAAATGATTAACACAAGGGCCAAGAGGATAGGCCCAGCCCATGCTCCTCCGGGCTTTGACGGGCCTTTAAGTGCCGGCTGGCGCGAAAGAAACTGATGTGGCCCCTGCCGCAGAGCGTCATGGACGTTGTGGTCCTCTGGGCCACCGGGTACAAAGTGCGGCATGCAGATACAAAAGTCAGTCCTCTGGGGCTCTCAAGACTAAATGATGGAACCGTGATGATGAGAGGGGATTGCGGGCGAGAGCTGCGAAGAGCTCACCCGCAGTGAAGAACACAGACCCCCACAGCCAACATATACATATAAAATGTGTGTGTGTGTGTAAATATATATACATATACAACAATCCTTTGTCGATAGACAAAAAATAGCTGTGCCCAATTCCTTGTAGCGTGTAATTTGATATCACATGTGGCAAACAACGCCTGACGCGTTTCAGTGCAGCCGCACCCATGATCAAGGTGCGGCTGCACCGAAACGCGTCAGGCATTGTTTGCCACATGTGTTATTAAATGACACGCTACAAGGAATTGAGCTCGGCTATTTTTTGTCTATCGACGAAGGATTGTTGTGTATTTGGAGGTTCGTGACCACGCTGTGAGCCCGCCGCCCAAAGCAGCAGAGAGACCCACGAACTTTGTTTGGATATATATATATATCCACGCTCCAAGTACACCCGCTTGGTGCACTCATGGATGGGTGCTTCTCTAATGCGGAGGTGCATCCGCATATCAATTGTCGCTCCAAACTTCTCCTCCAAAATCGGGGCAATCCCCAGAGAAGACAGCACTCACGGGGGCAGGTTCCGTTAATTTATTTAATTTCACGGACCACCGGCATATAAACAGACGCGTTTCGGCAACGGCCTTTTTCGATGTTTGCCGAAACGCCAGAAAGCCCCGTTATTTATTTCCATCATCACAGGGCATATCCGCCAACAACACAAATGAAGGACATTGAAATGCACTTGTATCTAAGGTAAATCAGCGCCATCTTAGGCTGTCCGAGTTGCATGAATATAGAAGCAAACGATAAGTGTGCACATGCACCTTCAAATCATTTTCTGGCAAGTTACACGCTAAAATAGCAATTCATTTATCAAAGTACATGCCAATATATTACAAAACCTATCAACATCGGACAAAAGCAATCGCCAGTGGATAGTTATAGTTAGGACCGAGTTTCCATAGGAAATCTCAAATTTCTATTTTGAATAACTTTGTCGCCGGTTGATGAATCCTCGCGAAATTTTCAAAACTAATGGGGCGCTCCGCTCAGCTCCTACCCTGAAATTCTCGGGGTGAATCGTCAAGCGGGGGCCGAGAAAAAAGGGGGGTCCCAAAACGCGTTTTCTCCATGCATTTTCCCATAGGACCTTTAGTCGAAGGTACAGCCCGAACGGCTGAACAGAATTACTTGAAATTTGGCAGAGAGGTAGTCCTCAGGTCAGGCATGTGCCTTTTGCATATATGGAGTCAATCTGTTCAGTAGTTCCTGAGAAAATTGCAGTTAAAAGTACATAAATATCTATGAGCGCGCACCCGGCGCGCACAGTGCGCGCACCGTGCGCGCACCCTTACGTGCGCAAGCGTAATTCTGATTGGTGGTTACATGTCAGTCAACGTTCGAAATCAGGAAGTGTCGGACGCCATTTTGTTTGTTTTGGGTGCGACACTGAAAAAGAGAGGTAGCGAACGTGAAAAGGGGGCAGGGTAGAGAGTTCCTGACCCCCTAGCCTTTGTCAGGGGGTCCCTGAAGGACCCCGAAGGGTGAAAAAAACATTTTTTTTTTTTTTTTAAATCGCGGGGTGCGCGCACGGTGCGCGCACGGTGAAAAACCTTAAAAAAAAAATATAATAATACATACATAACTTAGCATTTAAAAAACCGTACAAATTCACTTAAAACACCATAGGTTTCACACACGTTATAGTTAGGAATTAGCATTTAAAAAACCTTGCAAATTCACTTAAAAAACCATAGGTTTCACACATGTTATAGTTAGGTGGACATTTCACTCGTAAAAAACCAATGAAATTCCCCCGTTATAGTTAGTTCAGATAACTATAACTCGCGCGACCGCCACTCTATCACAAGGATGATGTCATCAGTGATGTCATGAGTGATGCCACTGACCATGTTATGAGTGATGTAATATGTGAAGCCATCAGCAGTGGATTGCGGGCGCGCAAGTTATAGTTATCTGAACTAACTATAACGGGGGAATTTCATTGGTTTTTTACGAGTGAAATGTCCACTAACTATAACATGTGTGAAACCTATGGTTTTTTTAAGTGAATATATATATATATATATATTCACTGAAAAAACCATAGGTTTCACACATGTTATAGTTAGTGGAAATTTTACTGATAAAAAACCAATGAAATTCCCCCGTTATAGTTAGTGCAGGCAACTATAACTCACGCGACCGCAATCCTCTGCTGATGCTAATACTGTATTTAGACACTTATTTGCCCATGTCTTCTTCCATACATTTTTAGCTATACATATATTACAAATATTTTTTTTTCATAAAGACACATATGTCATCAGCAGAAGATTGCGGTCGCGTGAGTTATAGTTGCCTGCACTAACTATAACGGGGGAATTTCATTGGTTTTTTATCAGTAAAATTTCCACTAACTATAACATGTGTGAAACCTATGGTTTTTTCAGTGAATTTGCAAGGTTTTTTAAATGCTAATTCCTAACTATAACGTGTGTGAAACCTATGGTTTTTTCAGTGAATTTGTACGGTTTTTTAAATGCTAAGTTACTTTACGCCATTCGTGGCGTGCGCGCCCACTTAACGCAGTTCGTTCCGTGCGCGCACGGTGCGCTTCGCGCACCGTGCGCGCACAGTGAGCACGCGGTGCGCTTCGCGCACCGCGCGCCCACTTTACGCAGTTAGTGCCGTGCACGCACGGTGGGCACGCGGTGCGATGACAAAGCAAGAAAGCACATCAACAAATCTGTTTCTGCTTTCCTCCGTGACTATGGTATGGGTGCCATTTACCACAACAACTTGCGTTATGACATGCAAGACATTTATAGAGGAGATGGTGTGCACTTCAATGATGAAGGGAACAGAGTCTTCCTCTTGAACCTTAGACTCTGCATCGGTACTTACTTGTAGGTACCACTAAAAAATCATTTCATAAACACAACGGCTCTTTTTAGAGCCCCCTAATATCTAAACACTTAAATCTGATTTTAATTTTTTTTTAATTTTTTTTTCTACCGTACGCTTACCGTAAGCTTACCGTACGCGTACCCCGTGATTTTTTTTAAAATCAATAAATGTTTTTTTTGTACTTTTCTGTCCTTCTTTGACCCCCTTACAAATGTTAGGGGGTCTGTAACTCTCCTCATTGCCCCCTTTCCTTGTTTTCACTCTTTTTTTTCAGAGTGAAATACACAAAATGGCGGCCGCCGCTTCCTGGTTTCGGCCGATTCGAATGTTTACTAAGATCTAAGAGCCAATCAGAATCGCGCTCGCGCACGCCACCGTACGCTTACCGTAAGCGTACGGTAAGCGTACCGTAAGCGGGCTCAGATATATATATTGATTTAAAGGCTATTTTCTCAGAATCTACTGAACAGATCTACACCAAACCTACAAAAGGCACTTCCTTGACCTAGGGACTACCTCTGTGCCAAATTTTGAGTAATTCTGTTCAGCCGTTCGGGCTGTAGCTCGTTCTAAAGGTCCTATGGAAAAATGCATGGGAAAAACGCGTTTTGGGACCCCCCTTTTATCTCAGCCCCCGCTTGACGGATCCCCCCGAGACTTTCAGGGTAGGAGCGGAGCGTAGCGCCCCACCTATTTTGAGAAATTCGCGAGGATTCGTCGACCGGCGCCAAAGTTATTCAAAATAGAATGTTGAGGTTTTCCTATGGAAACGTGGTCCTAACTATAACTACCTACTGGCGACCGCCAGTAGGTAATATATATATATATATATATATATATATATATATATATATATATATATATATATATATACGCTTCACAATGCCCCCAAGATAGAAGGAAAGACAGCACTCACGGGACTTAATCACATCAGTGATTTATTCGAAAGCCACAAACAGACGCGTTTCGGAAAAGATCCTTCGTCAATGTTTACCAAAAAGCGTTACGAGGCACCATTTTAAAGCGTCATACATTGTCATGAAAACAAACAAGGGTTGGTGTTTCGCTAAATAGCGAGCACCATTTTGGAACGATTCTCGTTACATTATTAAATGCGCAGATTACAGCCAAAGCTCCTTATGAGTTAAGGGTTTTTAGTTAAAAACACATTCATTCATACTTTTTAAATATTGTAGCTGTTCTAATCTGTCATTTGACAATCATTGCAAAAAATCTCGCCGTGTATCGGCCTAACGCAACCTAATTTAGGTTGCGAACATCCCCTGCCTGCTTCTTTATATTGCCGTGTATCGGCCCCCAATTTTTAGGATAGATTCAAAACACTACATTCATTAGTTCATTAAAATCAATAGGTCAGTATCGGATCAATGGATAACAGCATAACCTTAGTTGCCTAGATATACCGTCAATTCTTCTCCACCATTTAGACCATTAGGAGATTTTGTTTGGAGGTCTATAATGTAACGAAATTCCAATCTCCTTAACTTCAACACTCTATCCCCTCCTCTCACATTTGGCGGTACATGGTCAATACCAAAATATTGGAGCAAATCTCTGTCACTTTTATGTTTGATAGCAAAGTGTCACGCTACAGGATAATTAAAATCCCTTTTAGCAATGGCCCGCATGTGTTCCAGTATTCTCATTTTAATACAGTGTATAGTGCTTCCTATATACATGAGTCCGCAAGGTCCCTCTGGCGAACCCCAGAAAACTCCTTTTGAACAGGAGTTCAACATCATTCGACAATCATGGCTATGAGGGGGCAAGTGCAAACCCCCGGAAGGAGAAAAAACAGACGGGGCGGCCGGAAGAGGAAGGGCAAAATCCAATCTAACAACCAGAGCCACACGGAGCAAAAGAGGAGGCAGATGGTAAATAATGAGGATCATCTAACCATAATCAATTTATCATCAAAGATTCTGACCACAGTAGAAGAATCAGTACTCAAATTGGGACTAACGTTTTGCCCACAAAATCGCATGGAGTTTACTCAAACCAGGATCGATCTTTTCAAGTTTGTTCGTAAACTCAAGTTGCATAAATATTTCAAACTAAGACCAACACCTAAGTCTGTTTGTGGCTTTCGAATAAATCACTGCTGTGATTAAGTCCCGTGAGTGCTGTCTTTCCTTCTATCTTGGGGAAATTGTGAAGCGTTCATATTATGCGGAGCACTGCCGCATCTCGGCACCCGCCCGAAGAGTGACTCGTGGACCGGTGCAGTGGAGCAGGATATATATATATATATATATGTATATATATATATATATATTCCAATCGAATGTGCTCCGCAAATGAGGATACCCACACAACGATAGTTTTCTCCTTTTATTGCAGGGCAGCAGCAACGGACATGGTATCTCCTTCGAGGAGTGTCCACATATATAATGTTTATATAAATGTGTGTGTGTAGGTTTAAATTACTTTTAATAAACTTACCATGCATGGAAAAGGTATTGCCTGGTAAATGATGCATGGTAAAGGCATACGTGGTGAATGCATGTGTTGCATCGTCATTCAACCCTTTGACAAAATGGAATACAAGTATTTGTAATTCTGTGGTGCTGCACAAATCTAGTTTGGTGTCAGTGGAGTACTTGAGTACTTTACATAGTAATATGGTTGACATAGGAGGTGTCACTGGCATTTATGTAGAGCAGAGCCGGTCCGAACAGGCTAGAAACAACTCTGGTCCCTTCACCAGCAAGCTACACCTATCTGCAGGCCTATCTGTGACCCTTATTTGACAGCGAAGGGATGCAGCCATTGCAACTTTTGTTTCAATGTATCAGAGAAGTCTAACTCTGTCTCCTGTGTGGGTCACCAGATTAGAAGGGAGCACTCTATCTATCGCTTTCTCAGCCTCAATTGTCATTATCTAGCTTGCCACTACTTAGAGATATATGATCTAATATGAGAACACATGCCGTATTTGGTTTTCCTTACATAAACCGGGCTCCATGAGCTCTCACACCTTACACTATTTTAACCCTTCCGCCAGGTTACTGCAAAATTAGGCAGGGCTGCACCGCGAAAAGAGGTGGGGGGCTTGCTATTGTTTATGAGTCAGATTTCTCTTGTCAGCTTGTTAATCTATCCATCAATGATTGTGAAAGTGCTTTTTTTCTTTAAATGTCACTAATAACCTCACGTTTTCGGGTTCTTTAATCTATCGCCCGCACCGGCCCAGCGGGAGCTGACACTCACATATGGCCAGGCCATTATCCCCCTACATTCTTTAAATGTGCTAATTTCACACTCTTAGGAGACTTTCACATTCATGTTGATAATTATAACTTTAATATTGCTAACACTATGATTGGAGAGTTCAAAGCTTTGAATTTTCATCTTCTTGTTAAAGATTCAACTCATTCAGCAGACCATCTATCAGATCAGATGTTTTCCAACTTTTCTGATCTGTCGGCTATTCAAGCTCCATTCCCTGTGACCTGGCCAGACCACTATGCCAACCCCTTCTTAATTACTGGCTTGGAGCATATTAAAGGAGACTAAGATGCTTCTAGCATCTTCAGATGCTGGACTAAGTTTAATGCTACAGAATTCAGTTCTCAGCTTCAAAATTCTTTACCCAAGCTGGAGGGATCTCTAGATTCATGTAATTCCATTGTGGATAACTGGATTCGCTCCTGCTTGGTTTCTGTGTTTCTGCTTCAGCCCAGGAAGACAGTTAGCCTATGACACTGTTCCTAAAACATGTATACATGCTTTAGTTCTGCCGCTTCAAACAATACCCCAATTTAAAGGCATCTAATTGGGCCAATAACCGCCTCATCTCTTTGCTGCCCCTTTCTGTGAAGATTGTGGAGAAACCTATTAACACCCAGCAGCTGGCTCATTTGGAAGCTAATTGATATTTGTGAAATGGCGTATTTTGGACTAAAAGACAATCAGAGAGTCCTACTCTACGGTCTTATGATATACTGCCATTAGGATGCATGCACCCAATACATTTAAAAATGGGATAAGATTATTGAACCCCATATTGCCAGCCATAATGTTGTAATTTTTGGATTCTTTCAACCAGGGAATGTCCCCACTCATAAGGCTGGACACACCCTTGATGGCATATTTCCAAAATCTTCAGACTTTGAGGTTAGGGAAACTCTCCTGCTCAGTTAGACAGACCATAGTTTAATAATTTTTACAATTCATCCATAGATGGTGGAGCTACTCCTGGGAAGCCATTCCTGTATGGGAGTTGGAACACAATTTTTAACACCTATCCAGAAGCTTTATTAAGTAGGTCACTCGAGGAAAGGAATATCATGTAGAACCCTAACCCAGAAGTTTTTAATAAACTGATTAGTGCAGCAATAAAAAAGATTGCTCCATTAAAACGGTAGGAGTGTCAAAGATCAAAAGCATCAGCAACTTGATTTTCTGAGGAATTAAGGGCTCTAAGAAGACACTGCTGGGGTTAAGAACATAGGTGGAGGATGACCCTGTCTTAGGAGGAGGGATGTAAAAGTAAAGATGCAATTGCCACCTACAAAAGGGCTATTGCAGAGGCCAAATCTTTTTATTATACAGGTAAAATATGTGCGGCCTTCAATATTCAAACTGAGCTTTTTAAGACAGTGAAAGAGTTATCTAACCCTCCTTTTCAGCAATCTCTCAAAACCACTCCAAGTTTCTGCAGTAACATAGCAATCCAATTTGAGGAGAAAATTGTGAAAATGTTTTCAGAAATGCAGTTGGTTGAAAGCGGGGTTAACCTCCTGAGTGAGACGGAGAATCTTAGAACTAATGAACCTTCTGGTTTTTTGAGATTCCTTTCCCCTCAGAACCCATATTCAGACTAAAATCTTCTTATGCAACTGAAGTCAGAATCCCTGGAGGACCCCTATCTCCCCAAAGTTCTTCAATTGGCACCTGCTCTGTTTAGAAAAGGTCCTGAATATAGTTATTAGTACAGGAATATTGCCTCAGCTATGGAAGGAGGTGATTGTCTTCCTTTAAAGAAAAAAGAAAAATGGAGCATAAGATTATTAAAAAAACGACACCCCATCTCATTTCTGCCTGCTCCAGCCAAAAAGTTAGAGAAATATATGAATCAGCTTCTGATGGAATTCATTGCTACACATAACCTTTTAACTCCTTCTCAAACCGGTTTCCGTAGTGGACACAGCACAAAATCTGCTTTGGTGGTAGCGGCAGATCTTACTCAGACTCAAGTACACCAGGGTGATGCTGCCATTTTAGTGATGTTGGAGTTATCTGCAGCATTTGACACAGTGTCTTCCACCTGCCTGGTGCACAGATTGTACCAGGCAGGGATAAGAGACACTGCATTGGCCTTACTGAGCTCTTTTCTCTCCAACAGGACTCATACAGTTAGCTGCGGTAATTTTAGGGCTTCCCCTATCCAACTACCATGTGGAGTCCCACATGGGTCTTCACTTAGCCCAACACTGTTCAATCTCTGTGTTGCTCCACTGGCAACCCTAGTGAAGTCTTTCGGTTTCCAGGTTTAATCTTATGCAGATGATACTCAGATTATTGTCTCAGTGGCTGGTGACAAACATGCTGTGGCTGAAAGGTTCAAGCAATGTATGTTAAACATTAGTAGCTGGATGAACGAGAATTGCCTAAAACTTAATGCAGAAAAGACAGAGATTCTGATCTTCGGTGCCCAGAATTCTGTGTGGTCAGGGATGTGATGGCCAGAGACATGCAGTCGTTTTCCCACCTCAGTTAACACTGCAAAGAATGTAGGAGTCATTTTTGACAACAGGCTTGGTTTTGACTCACAGGTGAACAGAACGACCACACTTGTTTCTACATCATCAAGATGATTAGGAAAATATTTCCCTTTATTTCCTCTGAACTTAAAGCTGCAGTAGTGATTGCTCCTGTGACATCGAGGCTTGGCTATTGCAATGCACTTTATCTTAACATCAATAAATCTCTCCTTAGGGAACTTCAGGTGATCCAGAATGCGGTGGCCTGACTGGTCTTAAATATACTGAAACGGCTGCCAGTCAGGGAGGACCTGAGCTCCCTATACTGGGTACCAATCCCACAGAGAGTAAATGTTAAAATCCTCTTTATGTTTCATAAGGCCATGCACCAGCAAGGTTCACTTGCTCCAAGATCTGCATTTCATTGGCATCGCCCCGTACGACAACTGAGATATTCTTATTTGAGGAGGGTGGTCATTCCCAAACTTCAGAAGGCTAGATGGGGAGGTCGTGCCTTCTCGAGAGCAGCGGCCAAACTTTGGAATATGTTGGCCTCTCAGATAGCCAGTATGGACTCTCATATGGCCTTCCAGAAACAACTGAGGACGTGGCTGTTCTCTCATTTCTGCCTTAGCTCCTTCTTGAGGGTTGTTTCTTTTTGAAGGTTAGCGCTTTGATGCCTAAGGGCATAATGCGCTCTATAAATACAAATTTAATATTCTGCACCCCTCCCAATTTAGATTTAGGCCTGAACATAGTACAGAGTCTGCTTTGCTTCGAGTTACGGAGCACTTGAGGCAAGAGCTAGACTGGGGAGGTACACAGACTTTATTCTTCTTGATTTAAGCACCGCTTTTGATACTGTCTCCCATCAGGTTCTTCTCAAGCAACTATCAGCTGCTGGTATTCAAGACCTATCTCTTGCCTGGTTTCAATCTTTCCTGAAAGAATGCTCCTTCCAGGTTATTGCTGGATCCCATAAATCTTCGGTGTGCAAGCTACCTCATGGAGTCCCTCAGGCCTCCTCACTGAGCCCTCATTGTTCAATATTTATGTGTGTCCTTTGGCGGACATAGTGGTGAACCATAGACTGGCGATCTACTCCTACGCTGATGACTTGCAAATTGTTATATTCTTATCTTCATCAGATTCCAACACTACGTCCAATTTGACAAACTGTCTTAACAATGTGGCAGACTGGATGAGGCTTAATTTCTTGAAGCTTAATGGTAGCAAGACAGAAGTACTAGTCCTGGATAACCAAACCTTGCTATGGGGTCTTCACTATTGGACTGAGGAATTAGGCGACTGCCCTACCCCTAAGTAGGTCGTTAAAGACCTGTTTTTTTGGCTGGATAGTAAATCAACTATAGAACAGCAAATCATTACGGTTGCTGCTTGCTGCTTTGGCCTCCTAAGATGCCTCAGAATGATACTATGGCTCTTAACATTGGAATCTCAAAAAACGACCATGGAGGCCTTGGTAATTTCCAGACTAGATTATAGCAACGTGCTCTAATTGGGAACTACGAACGCCCATTTTAGGTGTTTACAAACTGTTCAAAACGGAGCAGCATGTCTGCTATGCCATATTCCTCGTCGAGCTTCAGTTGCTCAATTTATTGCTTGCACTGGCTTCCAATAACATAACATATTAAATTCAAAGCTTCATGTTATGTTTATAAAGCTTTGCACCATGCCAGGCCATCATTATTCTCTTCCTGATTTGGGCTTATATGCCTAAATGGATGCTTCGATCTAGTGAACAGAATCTTGCCTTTATTCCTAAAGTCAGGCTGTCTTGGCAGGGCGAAAGGTCCTTTAGGTTGTTACGACCCAAGCTAAGGAACTCTCTACCCCTCCATCTTCGCCTCTACAATTCTTTTGAAGCATTTAGGAAGATGCTTAAGACCTGGCTTTTCTATGCCTTGGATTTTTGGTTCCCCTCTTGTCCGCCAGCCCTGGAAAACCCCGTTGGGGTAGCCATGCGCTCTATAAATTGATTGATTGATTGCAGTGGGTGGTACTGACACAGACATCCCAAGAAATTTGTTGTCGCTTTATCATTTGCATCTTCTAACAAATTAAGCACTGCAAGATTGTAGGGGAATCTCAATCAGGCAAGGGGCTTTCAGGCACTTTTCCAGTCTTAATAAACAGAGATCCACTAAGCCTTTATCCTCCTACTTCGCAGAAATTACAAGGTACCATGCTAAAGTTGCAAAGCGCATCTACTTAAATTATTAAAACTAGTTACTAGTGGGTTATGTTATGTTTAAATCAGTCTCTTTTCATTACATAACACAAACAAAATGGGAGCATGCAGTCATAAGAATGGTCTAAGCATGAATGGGGCTATCCAGAGTTTCATTACACCAAAAAACAGAGGCTGGCTAACAGGCCTTATTGACTGTCATGGCCAGCAACTTATGCAAATAAGTGGCCTCTCACAGTATTGACTTAAACCTACCCTTTTCCCAGGAGAGGCTGCTCTTATGACTGTCAGGTTTGCTCTTCTACTGTGCCTGTGCGAGAATTGTTCTCCTGTGCTTTATTGTCTCTCTCCCTACTATAGCCTCCCTATTCTCAACTGGACAGCTTCAGCATACAGTCTTTCTCATGCAATTCTCTACTTGCACTGTTCTGCTCAAGTCTTTGGGCCTAATTTAAAGTTTCGGAGATGGAGTAAAGTACGAGGGGATTACAGAGATAATCATCGGGTAGGCAGAGGACATTATTTACGAGATGCTAGCCAGCTCCTCTTTCATCTCTGTAGATTGCAAGGAACCGCCACTGTGATGGTTTCTTCAATGTATTAAAAGTTTGTTGTACGGTTGCTGTAGGTTTTGGTTGACATACACCAAACTACTGACATTTTTGTAGTTTTTCAAAACAAACAAGTAAAATGGGGTTTTGTTTTAGAAAAACAACGGAAACAAAAAACGAATTAAATCAAAATACAGAAATTTTTTGTTTACCAAAACAAAGAAGTAAAGTGGGAGTTTGTTTTACAAAAAACTTGTAAAAGCCCATCCTTGGGCGTTTCCTCCCAGGGTGTGGGGTGTAATTACTGTCTTTTTTCTGTCCCTTGATAGACAGGAAAAAAAGGTATTATATAATCTGCCCCAAATAGGGCGGATGGTGTAATATCTTTACTTTTCCGACCCCCTATGTTGTTGAGCCATAGGAGGGAGTATACCATTGATACACTTAATGGGGCTTACGTTGACAGAGCAAAGAGGGTCCATTGAGGACATACTTAATGCCCGCCCATGTCTAAATGAGATGGGAGGACCGCGAATTTGTCAGGGAAGGTACTCTTGCATTTGCAACGAGTACCCTGCCCACCAAACTCAAAATCGAGCCTTTTATTTCTCTCTTTCACTCTGTGCTCTATAGTCTGTTTCTCTTTCTTGCACAGTGTGTGCTCTCTTCTGCAGAGCTGATTTAGTCTGTCTCTCATGCACACTCTGTCTTCTGTGGGTGTAATCCATTCTTGTATAGAAAAACAAGTTTTATGTATATCCCACTATTACTGTCATCACTTAGCAGCTATAAGAGCATAAAGGGCACCACATCAGCACAACATACCTTTTTTCGCAGTTAAGATAAATACCTTTTTTTGTTGTCCTCTTTTAAAAGGCATGTTTATTTACTTTCCTCCCTTTGCCCCTTGTGGGTTTAAATTATATTGTAATTCCATTTATATTGTGCTTATTACCCTTGACGAGGCATTAATGCGCTTTTAGCCGAGTAGCACACTGCTTCAGAACCGAAATTAGTGGTTAATATGGTGGTTATTGTTGGTTATTGATTGCTGATGGCTAATGGGGTTAGTCGTGCTCTCTCGATGAAACATTTGTGTGCAATTGATCCAGTTTCTTTGTGGCAGATTAAATTAAAAGGGGATATGTGAGATTATTAGTGGGGGCTATGTGAGTTCTTGCAAATGATTGTTGGGATAAAGACATAGGCTAGAAGAAATTGTGTTGTTAGCTCGCAGGGTATGAATCTTACAAAAGTAGTGAGAGCTATATATATATATATATAAAAAGGAGTTTAAACAATTGCAAACTTAGGGTCTATTTTGTATGCAGAGTTTGGAATATAGAAGAGGCTTTTTTAGATAGCATGCTATCTGAAGGTGCAAAGCTGCAGAGAGAAACATTTTCATGTAAGATAGTACATTATTAGCTAATTTTAACAGGTACTGCAATTTGGTCAACAGTTTGTGCGCTGCTAGACATTCGGCAGGGTCAAGTGATTAGCTCAAGGGTTGCAGGCATAAAGTAATGGCTGGACTCATATACAGGGGAATATCCAGAGCTTTTGGATGTGGTTGAAAAAAGCAGCAGCCTCATGATCATAACAGCGTGATAGACTCCACGGGTAAACAATGCATACAACAAACAAGCTTTGCAGTGCCAATGGGTCTGGTTTATGAATGAAAGTGCCTTTTGTGTTATTGATGGAGTGAGGATCTCAGTACTTCATCATACATGCACCCTGTTACTCACCTTTGCACTCATGCATCTAGTAATCCACTCACTGGCCCATTCTTCCATTCACCCTCTGACACAAACACAATAAAATACACACAATGTCAACAACATATGCAAGATACATTATCAGAATAGAAATAGAAAATAGACTACATGCTGCCATCTAAACATGGCATGCATATGCCTGCAATAATGAAACTAAACATAGCAGTGAGTGTCCATCTTCCAGTGGTATTGTACATGGTCTATTGTTGTCTTAAAGTTCCAGCATGGCCACCATGTTTAAATCCAATGTGTTGGCCATTTCGAATGGTAAAACAGTGATGCACTAAGGACAACAGAATTCCATAATGGTCACCTGGTGTAGAGAAAATGGACATATGGGATATGGTGCACTACAGATAAAAGGAGTGGTAAGGAAGCGGGCCCTCAGCAATGCCTGGGGAACTCTAGTATCCTCTTATGAATAGTTAAAATAATAAAATTAAAAACGAGAAGCAAACAATTGAAAGGGGGACTAGTAAAGAAGAACATTGAAAACAAAAGAACTGGACTATCAGCCCTGACACCGAAGCACACTAATTTTCAGGTGGATATGCACAATGTGATCAGAAAATGGAGTCATTCATAGGGCAAGAAAGCCAAAAACTGATGTGGACTAAATCATTACTCTATGCAATATGATGCCATGTAAGGAAGTACAGTGTAAATGACACTCGATATATGAATGTATATTTTTATATATGGATGTATGTATTATTTAGTGTTTTTATATAACAAGAGCCTGGTTGTACCTGCCAGGCCTTCCAAAGAGATTCTAGCAAGCATTATTATTGTGCAAATCTTCTACACCTAGAGTTTTTAAAGAAAGTAATCAACATCAAATGAATTCCCCAGAAAGGTAATCTGTGATAGTTCATATAATAAAATACCTGACTGCAACCTTTACCATGGTGTACAGAAAATCCACCCTTAGAGGCCCTTTGTTTTTAACATATATGTTACATAGTAGTGCCTTTGTTGTAACTTGTCATGATAAACAAATTGTTGCAGTCACCTTGGTATTGCCCCGATCGTCTATATGCCTACCTACTATAGCAAAATCACTTGCTCTTGTACATGCATAATGCAGTCTGTCTCTTGCTCTTCCAGTGGCCACGGCTTCCAAGGCACCACCATAGGGTTGGCTCCGCTGCTGGCAATGTGCTCTGTGTACCAGTCTGGAGGGGTGAACATGGTGAGCTTGATTTGTGATCCTTGATTTAATGCACTCGTCCTTGTTCCCTGAGGACTATTTTTGCTTCTCAACTCCTGCCTACTTCATTTCCTTATTCCAAAACCTCCCTGTTGTACCCCTTAACATTGTTCTTCTGCATCGCAGTCCTTACCACATAAAGTATGCCCACACTCTGTTGACAATCCCCCACTTGCCCAACCCTACTTGAAAAAAAAAATCGGTCTCCATATTCCATATATATAGGAAAACCCACATTTCTGACACTTCCTATGTTGTCTACACTGTGTCCTTGACGGCTGATATGTGCTTTCACATGCATTCTTTGAAGGTCACTGCTGGGCTCTGGCTTTTTTAGGGCAGTATTTTGCTTTGCTCCCTGCTTCTCTGCAGCTTCTGGGTTGCGATCAGTAGCGGTCCATGCAGGTAAGAGCGGTGGGGAGTGGGGGGTGGACTCAACAGACGACGATGAGGGAAAAATAATTATTTATTTAAATTTCCTTAGATGTCATCTGTCGAGGTCCACCCACAACCCGCCCTCCACCTCACCGCTCTTACCTGCACGAGCCGCCCCTGGTTGCGGTGGCATTTGGAATTAGGTTGTTACTGTTGCATTGGACCAAAGCTACTAGACAAACTGCATCATCGGATTTTCTTATTCTTCCCTCTGATTTCAAAGAGCGATCCCAGTGTGGCATTGAACCTGGGCCCAGTTGGTGCCAGTTCCTGTGAACTTGGGATGTAAGTCTGTATGTGATGCTTTGAAGACCATCTCTATTACTACATGTATAGTGGAATATTAGGGGGCCAGAGGCTGCAGCCATGAGGCTTGTTTTGTAAGGCTGAATTGGTGTCACTCTGTGACTGGGCATATAGAAAAACCTAGGTTCATATTCCAGGCCCTGTTGGGCACGCACCCTCCAAGGGCTGATGTCACATCATTGTCCAGTAGCACATTGACTCGGCTTGCTCTTTGTACGGGATGCATGGGTGACATGACTAGATCAGGTGGTTGGTTGTGCTTAACCTTCCTTTGTCATTCTAGATGGGCAAACACTGGGCATTTCATGGTTACATAAAGGTCGAGCATTTGTTGCAACTAGACCATCCTTTGAGGGCTTTCTTTGGTGTGTTGCAGCCATCATGGGTCAGTTGGGTTGTGTGCGTGTCCTTAGTTTTCTTGCAGATTACAAAGGCTCTGAATGTGGAGGCAATGTTCAGATCAAGGAGTTGGGATGTGCCTTAGTTGAGGATGATGCCAACTGCTTAACTTTATTTAGTCACGAGTGCCCCCTGATTCACCAGGAGGCATATGTAGATGGAGCTGCATCTTTGGCAGTGCCAGAGGGTACTTGGATGATGTGCCTTGCAGCCACTCTTTGAGTGGCAATGAGTAGTTTTGATGCATCTTCCTTTGAAGAAGGCACAAACTGAGTTTTCAGGGACTTTGTTTGAAAACCTGACATGATCAAGCTTTTTTCTAGTATGCAGCACAATGAACACCCAGATTAATCTGTGAGATTGCATACTTTGTCTGGTACATATGGAGTATGTTACTATTGACACATGTGTGATCATATATATCCCCTGATATCTTATCAGTGTAAACATGGTAAACCGTACATGCTCTTCTGTGTGTGTCTCTGAAAAGTGAAGTAAAGTATTCCTTTATTCCAATTTGCAGACCCTTGTAAGTGACACCTCTTACGGATGAAGTACTTATTTAACATCTCAATATCCATATATGGACTAGGGAAAATAACTGACAGTGTTTATTTTCTGGTGTTTTAAAGCAAGGTTTTCTTTTTTCTTTCTTATTGTGGCATCCATTTGAGGATGAGTATATTGGGTAACAACCGTATGTTTGTTTGTGGGGCTGTGGAAACGCAAGCTTCTCAAGGTAGCCCATCAAAGTAAACATCACGCAATACGTGGGTGCTCAGGGTTCAGAACCAAGTGAGTTTAAGTCTTGTGCACTTTAATATGCATGGAAACAGGATGAGTGCAGCTTTGTAATGATGGCATTTGTCTAACCTCTTGCTCCTCCAAGTGTGCTCCTCCATATATGCATGTCAATTCTAACCCTGGGCGGAGTTTGCAGAGCTGCACTACGCGGAACTCCGCGAAGTGCAAAAAAAAAAAAACTGCACCGCACTACGCGCAGTTCCGCAAGTGGCGGAATACGATAGAAAAATGCCATTCTCGTGATTGCACAGTGCCGGATGCTTGTCCGCACTGTGAAATCATTGCGAATGGCACCATGCACAGTGCAAGCGGTCCCTGCTTTCCTTTTCAGCCGCTCGAGTAGATTTTCACTTGAGCGGCAGCTTCCTCAATGCGAACGGGCAGTTTCTCAAAATGAGCTGTCGCAATGAGAAACCTGACCCCCCCGCGTTGAGAAATCTCGCCGGGATGTTGATTTTTCACGATCGGGCTCGCCAACTTGATGTTGGCGATCGCGAATGAGGAAAAATCTCGCCGGGAGGTTGATTTTCCTCGCTTGCGGTCACCAGCATGACGTTGACGAATGCGAGCGAGGAAAAAAACTCCGCTCCGCAACGCGAGGCAGAGTTTTTTGAAACTCCACGAGCTCCGCATATCGCGGAGTGCAGAAAACTCCGCAAGCTCCACGAGCGGAGCGGAGTTCACCGCCCAGGGTTAGTCAATTCCTGCTCATTGTCACACAGTACTAAACACTGGTGGAATTGAGTGAATAACTGCATATACCGCAAGGGACATGTCTTGCATTAGTGTTTATGTCTGTGTCCAGGCCTAAATGTAGGCGTTTGGATATCAGACCTCGCAGACGTGGTGCATACATTAACGAAATTGGGTGATTTTGCCTTCAGGCTTCTTCTTACTGTGCTCTGTGTCCTTGGTTAATTTATTGAAGGCTTATATATTGGGCTGGATTCCCAGAAAGTAGTTTGTGGGATTGTGAAGAAGCACTTTGAGAAGGCAAATACTTTCTGAAATACAAGTCAAACTCTAGGCATTCTGTCCTTTACCCTTTTAAGTTTGAAACTGGATCTATTCCTATTCTATTTCCACACCAGTGCTGGCACCTGCAACCAGGAGACAGGATGTTATTTTATTTCATGGCTTAAATTTTGCTGTTTGCTGTGCTGCTTGTCTACGTTCTAAAACTTCTGAGTTTGCATCCTCCTAGTAATGTGAGTTTAAAGCGGCAAAGCTCACCAAGATGGCCGACAGGTGAGGAGCTTCGGCTGGGAGCTCCCAGCCAGGGATCGCCTTTTGGCATAAATTCCCAGATTCCCACCTCCCCCTTGGACCCTATTGCTCACCTGGGGTCTTGTTTGCCTTCGGTCCTCGTTGCTCTGGTCTCCCGCTTGTGAACTCGAGAGTCTTGGAGTTGTAATGGGATCGATGCTTTTCTTCTGTGGAGACCGGGCAGTCATGGCCAATGCCCGATGGAGCTGCCCGACAGCGATAGGGGAGATTGGCTCCGGCTTTTCGCCGCAGCCGTCACCTACCCAGCGGGCATCGGGCACAGCTCTTCTCGCATCTCCGCTGCTTGTCCTGTCTTCTTCCTCCCCCGCCATTCCTCGAGTCTTTATGGACCTGCAGTCGTCTGAGGCATCCGCGACGATGCCAATTCCTGGTGAGTTCTCCGGATGGCCGTCGGTGAGCAGGGCTGAGGTTCTCCCCTCTTGGACTTCCCCCTGCCTCCGGGCTCAATTGCTGCTGCTTGCCCTTCTGCCAGCCTTTCCGGTCTCGCCTCCCGTTTGTCGTCCGATGCCGATGCCTGTCTTTCCAGCCCTGGTGGTTCTTCTGATCGACGCCTGCCTTCCGGACCCATGCTGCGGTTTCCTGGCTCCTGCAGCGCCTACCTGGATCTGCAGCGGGGGCGTGTGGATCTTTCCTCCCCGTGGGAGATTCCACAAGAGTGCCCTGTTTTCTCTCTTCGAGTTTGCTCTCCCTTTTGCATGTTGTTCGCTCCCTCCTGACACCGTAGCTGCTTTTCCCCCTCCGGAGCTGGTGCCTGTGCTGACTTCTTCCCCAACTTCTAATAACTTACGAGGGATCAATGACTTCCAGCCTTCCGTCTAACTACACTTGATGGCCTGCCCTTCTCATTGCGCCCTACCCCTTGGGTTGGTGTGCCTTTTTTTGACTTTTGATTTTCTGGACGGAGGTGTTCGCCTGCAGCCCCAACATTTTGTTATGTGGCTCCGGGGGTACTTGACCTGGTCCCCCCATCTTGCGGTTGCCTTTGACTTCCAGACTGTTCCTAGCCGCTTGGTCAGCGTCTCTTCCGCTATATGGACCATTTAATTCCTCCAGTAACCGATGTAACTGTAATTTCATGCAACGTTTTTAAATCACTCTTTAACCTCATGTAAAATGCCCCTTTTCTCTTTCACCATGTACCCCCTCTGCTCCATTGTTCTTGTTTGTCCTGCTCTCTAATTGCTCTAGTAACTGATGTAACGGAATCTGATGTAATGCTGTAAAATTGGTTTAAACCTCATGTAAAGTGCTCTGATACCTCCGGGTCTAACCAGCGCTATATAAAACTCATCAAATAAATAAAGCGGCTGTATTTTAGAGTGAGCTGTGGAATCCCGTAGAAATGGGCTAAGGAACTGGGAGCAAAGGTTGTATTTTGCATCTCCCATATTATATGGTACTCTTCTGAGGCAGAGTTTGGTTTTAGCCTTTCATGAAACCCCTTTCATAGATGTGCAGATCTTTTCAGGAACATTCGTCCCTCTGCGTTAGCTACCATGCTGGTGTGGTTATTTTGTCTAGATATAGTCTGAAGTAACATGCTTTTTTTTGTAACACTGCATTGGTTTGTTCAGTGGCGTTTGATTCTTGTCTTGTTTAACAGCACTTTTTCCAATGGTTCTCCTAGCTCTTACTTCATCTCAATTTATTCTTTATTGTTTCAGATTCCAGCCATACAATAATAGATAAAACAATTAATAAATACATTAAAATATATAGCACAACAGTCTCATATCTGACATATCTACCTATAAAATGAAAACGGAAATACCTGTTTAACCTGCAGCTGCCTGCCAACATCCTAACAATCAATCATCAATCAATCATTTGTAGAGCGCACTACATACCCGCGAGGGTCTCAAGTCGCTGGGAGGGGGGCCGCTACTGGTCAAACAGGCAGGTCTTGAGTAGCCTCCTGAAGGTCAGCAGGTCTTTGGTCTGTCGTAGGATCAGTGGGAGGGTGTTCAAAGTGCAAGTGCATGAAAATAAAAACCACGAACACTGTACTTCCCTTAACAGTATATATTCCTGTTAAAACCAGGCCAGGGTTCGATAACTGCTGGTAGTTCCCACATACGTGGCTAGACTGCCCATTGGTATGAAGCTATTGAGTTAAAAACAAGTTCATTGTCTGTCCTAAGGCAGAACGACAATGGCGAGCTAACACATTTAATCTCATATAATCTAAAAAGGGGCGGAAGCCATCTTTTACTTGCAAGGTCATATTTTGTGCAAAAAATCAAGAAGTGTAATAGATTGTCCTTTCCCCCCAAATTTACAATCGCAATATTCACCCTCTGAGCTAAGCCTTGAACACCTAACAAGGCATTCCCTGATCTACGAAATACCCAGTCTAAACTTGACATACAGCGTACATTTTTGTTTGGGATGGATCAAATCTAAGTGTAACTCCCGCTACTGAAATAATCCCAAAATCCTACCTTATTACATCATTCTGCTGTATTCTATATTCTCAGCTGTCCTGGTTAGTATAGTTTGGTTGTTCTCCTTACACAGGTTTGGAATTGGCTAGTTGTGAGAGGTTCTAAGTCTTTTCCAGTCGTTTTAACATCTGACATTTATGTTTCAAATAGTTTGGGCAAGAGTCTGATTTGTTGAACAGATAGATCCTATGGTAGGATTCTTAACCTGTTGTATTAGGCCTGAGCGAATGCGTGTTGATTGGTTGGTTCATTTGTGAATATTACAGCTCCTGTATCCTGTATGAAATTGCTCCATGTATACTCAGATTCTTCTACTTGTTGTAATATGCGATTATTGCTTGGAACCATCAGACTAACACTAGTACTGGTATTTGGGTTAATTAGTCTGGTTGATCATCTCTACAGTGAGACTACGGGTTCTACTTATAGGCTGTGCTCAGTGTTGGTCATGTGCTTCTTTTCTGGTTAGGTTGCTAGCCATTTTATTTTGCCTGTTGGTACAAACAAACGAGATGTACTGGCATGGGTCAGACAACACCCCTTTCTCTATCATATATGCTCCACATGTTTCCACTATGTTTCCACAGATTACATGGACGTTTTGAGTGATTTTCGTGTGAATGAGCTGAGTCACACCATGTCTCTGGGTTGGGTCTGGGTAGCCAGTCGTTCATGTTTGATAGGTGTTATTCAGCTTCCTGGGTCTGTAATTTGCTGCATGGTGGGATGGGGTTGATGTAGTGTACTGGATGGTGGGGTACAAGCTTGTGCTTTCTGGTGTATTGAGGTTGAAGTCACTGATTACTGCTCTGGTGTATCCTCATAAAAACACTCTGGTGAGGAAGAAATATCTGCTGAAGCTATGATCACTTCTGAGTGTGATCGATTATTCTTCATTGTACATCTCATCGTCACCAGCACCTTTATGTCTCTGGTTTCAACTTTACCTATGATCTTCCCCATGTATTGTAAGACTTGTGGGTGATTGTATTTGCCTAAAAAAGTGAAAAAACATATTTCTCTGAATTCCGCTTTCTTAGACCTGAAGAACGGTTAATTTTTCAAGTTTTTCTCTTTGGTCTAAAAAGATACTGTTGCTTTCACGTAATCTATTACTACAGAGAAAACAACCAGGTCATACACACACAGCCTAGAGACATTACAGTCCCTTTCTCTAGTGTCCAGTTGCTGGTATACTGTAGCTGACTTCTGTTACATTGCTCCGTCGCAAGCCTGGTACCGTAGATATGTGAATGATCAAAAGGTTCCTTTTCAATCACTTCATGAAGCCAAGGAATGCAGGTGACACCCCAACCACATGTGACTGCCACTGCTTCCACACGACTGCTACTCCACCCACAAAGGACTGACACTCCTTCCACGACTGCAACTCCTCCGCGTATGACAACCTGCCACCTCACCCAAACATGACTCCACACCTCCAACACACAGCTGTCACCTACACTACTCTAGAGTGTCTCTTCTTACACAGTACTTACAGCACTCTAGCACTATACTGCCAGTCCCCTATCTTAGACCTCCTCCCCCACAGTGCTCCGCCTCCGTCCCACATGTCTACCACCCCTCCAACCCTAGGCTGCCATCCCTCTAACATGGTTACCTTCTCTTCCACACTTTTAACACATGGCTCCCCTGCCTAGACTGCTGCCCTTCCTAACATCACTATTATTTCCCACCCTAGACTGACATCTCTCCCATTTTAGGATTCTGTCATTCCTGTACCAGGCTGCCTACCTCCTAAGCTAGTGTTACCTGCTTCTACCATGGTGCCTCTCTTTAACAATATACTGCCATCCCTCCGGCCCTGGACTGTTTCCCCCTAACAGATGACTGTCACCCCTCCCACACTGGAAGATAATATGAGCATGAAGGGAGAAAAGTGTGATGCCAGAGTAAGATCAGGGGTTCAGAGTGAGGAAAATAGTCTTTCACATTAAGGCGAATGTTGGACTAGTGGTCAACATTTCATGGGGATGGGGGTGAAAGTTTCACAGAGAGGATATAGGGCCTTGTCTGAATCCAAAGAAGGTAGGTTATACGAGTTTACATGGGTATAGCAGACGTATTCCCATTCAAACAATCCTGCCAGGGCATAGTGAGTGCATTCTCTCTTCGCACACTGAGTACATCCTCCCTCACACTTTGTGAGTGCATCTCTTGTATTCACATAGTGTGGACACACTTTTTTCTCAATGGGTGCACACTCTCTACAGGTACATTTTTTGTTTGCACATTGTGTTTGCACCCAATGCACTGAGAGTACTCTTTCCCTGTCCAGTCCAGGAGAACATCCATCTTCACATTTTAATCACTGAAATATTGAGTATTGCTCTTTTTTTCCCTAATTGACCATTGAGTGAAATTATCACACATGGAGGACCTCAGTTGAGTTGAGGCTGCGAAGCTTAGTGAATGCTGCCTGTGCTGCTCCCCCTTGTCTGCTTTTTGCCTTGCTGTCATCCCAGTAACCCCAATATCCGCCCTCTCCACAGGATCACTCTGATAACAGCATCGGTATTGCCTCCACCATGGCCCACGAAATGGGACACAATTTTGGAATGAGCCACGACTCCTCTGGTTGCTGCACGGCGAGTGCAGCTGAAGGCGGATGTATAATGGCTGCAGCTACTGGGTGAGACCTTGTGTGTACTTTCAAGAGAGATGTGTTATTACCCATTGTCTGACTTAACCCTTGATTAAGACCTTGTGGCCACCAAGGAATGCTGTGTTTCAAGCTGATCATCAAATAGTTAAATAATTAGGCAGTATTCCAAGCCATCATTTTTCACTTTAGACAGAGGTCCGCCTTTTGCAAATCAGTGCTGACTCTGCTCCTGATAGGAAAAGTCCATCTACAGATTCCAGACGAGGCCCCTTCCATAAGGGAAGGAAAACAACTCTAGGCCAGTTTCAGTCTTGTTGGGCCTTTTGGGTGAGATATAGCTTTGACCACATAAATCTCTAGCACACGCTGATTTAAGAGTACCAATTCAAGCAAACAGACAATAAATACATATAAAGTCAAGTGTTTTTACCAGTGCTCGGGAATCCTTTTTTTAAATTCTATTGGTCTCTTGCTTGACTCTTGTCCTGTTTTCTGCAGCCAACACGTGTTTCATCTTATAGGGAGTACCCCAAGACTTCTTCAGAGCTTTGATCCTGTCAGCTATACACCAAATTGAAACCTAAGTAGGTTCTGATTCCACATGAACAGTCACGCCTGCTTGCTGACAAGCAGGTATCCGAAACACTTTGAATTATTTATTCTCCCTTAATCCTTTCATGGGTAAAAAAAATGTTTTAGGGCCTCAAATTCCTAGTGAACCACCTCTCTCCAGTTCTATCCACGTGACCTGCAAAGCGAGTCATGCATGAGTGAACCAGTATTCAGCACCATATCTAAATTAAGCTGGCAGGTTCCTGCATCAGTAATTATAGGAAATGATCTCCTCGTGGCGGTGTATCAACCAATCTGGACTTTCACTTGCATAACATCGATGTACAAAATATCGATGTAAACAATATCGATAAAAAAAATATATAAACAACAAAAATATCGACTCCTATACTTAAAAAGGTAAGTACAGAACTATCGAATAAAAAATATCGATGTAAAAAATACAGATTTAAATACATATATAAAATTAAATAATATATATTCAATATATTAAATATTAATATTAATTTTAACAAAATAAATTAAGTTTAATATACATTTTTACAAAATAACACAAATAAACTTAATTAAAAAAAGAATAAACACACAAACATGATCATTTATCCATATATATATATATTTACTTTGAAATAATTAATATTTACTTTAATTTAAAACTTTAAAATTATATAAAAATGTAATATATATATATATATATATATATATATATATATATTACCAGTCTCAAGAAACGAAAAACGCACTCTCAAAGGTCAGTCTTTTTTAATCATAAATCGCTACGCGTTTCGACACAACCTGTGTCTTGGTCACACGATTACTTCTGGATTCTCAAACATACATATAGGTATATGTAAACATAGAAGAGGTGCTAACATATTGCTCATTTAGGCTGCAAAGCGGCCGCCATTTCTAAACAGGTACAAACCTCGTACAATTAGATGAATATAACCTAGTATTCTTTGAGTTCTGACATTCCAACTCCAGTGAGTGCAACAGTAGGAAAATTGTTGGTTAGCGGAGGGGTAAAAATTACTATTCCCACTCCAAAGAGTGCAACAGTAGGGAAAGTGATGGATAGCGGAGGGGTGAAAATTACTATTCCCACTCCAAAGAGTGCAAAGGTAGGGAAAGTGTTGGATAGCGGAGGGCTAAAAATTACTATTACCACTCAAGTGAGTGCAACCGTAGGGAAACTGTTGGATAGCGGAGGGGTAAAAATTACTATTCCCACTCCAGTAAGAGCAACAGCAGGGAAAGTGTTGGCTAGCGAAGGAGTAATAATGGCTATTCCCTCTCCACTGAGTGCAACAGTAGGATAAGTGTTGGATAGTAGTTGGATAGCGGAGGGGTACAAATTACTATTTCTACGCCAATGAATGCAACTGTAGGGAAAGTGCTGGATAACGGAGGGGTAAAAATTACTATACTCACTCCAGTGAATGCAACAGTAGGGCAAGTGTTGGATAGCTGAGGGGTAAAAATTACTATTCCCACTCCAGTGAATGCAACAGTAAGGAAAGCGGTGAATAGCTTAGAAAAATATTACTATTCACACTCAAACACTTAAAAAAATAATTAAAAATTAAATATCGTAATAAAAATAAATAAACAATATTTAAAAAAAGATATATATATAAAACATATAAAAAGAACACATATTATAATATTAATTACATATAACAAAAACCAACAAATATTATAAAAAATAAAATAATACATACATTTATATAAAAATAATTATTTTAAACTACAAAATATTTACAACAAAAAACATTAATTAAAACGTAAATGTATTTATTTTATTTCCTACACTGTAACACCACACCAATAACACTTCAACATTTTTAATGAAAATTATTTACATAATTAACATAACTAATAATCAATTAAAAAAATATGAATAATAAAACTAATAAACGTTAATTGACTACACAAACTTTAATGTTATAATATCTACAACACACACCTAAATTAAACTATAAAATAATAAAACACAATTAAAACTTATTTTACAATTTAAAACTATTATTATTAACAACTAATAATTACATAATTAAAATGTATTCAATACCCACCCTTTACCCCTTTAAAAGTAAAAACAACACACACAAAAATAAACAATTACCCAAAATAAATATCAAATTATTAACATTAATTAACAACTATATATTAATTAATTAAACACAAATTACTTCCCACCCTTTACTCCTATAAACACCACAACACACACTTAAATTAATTACACAATTACCAACATTAATTACAAATTAATTAATTAAAATTAATCACCAACCAATTATCAATTAATTAATACTAAATTACATTACACATTTTAAACTATAACATCTCAACTAAACCAATATTAATAAATACAAATTAATCAATACATTTAGGTGCCGATTCCGATCCTGTAAAACCCGGGTACGAATGGTCGTACGGAGAGTTTTCTCCGTACAACTCGTACCCGGGAATTCCACCTTACAAACCAGCAAGTACGATTCGTACAGAAATACCATTTCCGTACGAATCGTAAAAAACACTGTACGGCTAAAAAATACCTACTATTCTGATCCTGGACAGCGCGTACGCGACGTCCGCACGGAGACAGGCAGCGTTTTACGGACCAGCAAGTACAATTCGTACCTACAGCACTCCGCACGGCTATATTTTTACGGGAGCCAAAAAGTGCCGGAAAAGCTAAGTACGCTGCGATGCACGACAAAAAGGGGGCCCGGTACGTGACGTACACGCCATCACCCACATCGTACGTGTCATCATGTACGGTGTGTACCCCAACATTGCATATGTACGGTGCGTACATACGCGCTGTTGGGGTACGCACCGTACATAGGCCAACAGTGCGATTTTACAGTGCGTATGTCCGCACCATACCCCAGGCGTACCCCAATACCCACGTATGTCCGCACCGTACCCCCCACCTGCGTATGTCTGCACCGTACAGGCATACCCCAATACCCGCGTATGTATGGACCATACCCCTCACCCACGTATGTCCGCACCATACCCCCCCGTGTATGTCCGCACCGTACCCCAGGCGTACCCCAATACCCGCATATGTACGGACCGTACATACGCGAGGATTGGGGTACGCCTGGGGTACGGTGCGGACATACGCGGGTGGGGGGGTACAGTGCGGACATACGCGGGTGGGGGGTACGTTGTGGACATACGTGGGAGGGGGGACGCTGGGGGGGCCGTAAGACTCATACCCCGGGCACAAGTGTACTCGGGGTAGGGGCCATACAAAGTTCGCTCCGTACGGGACGTTTTCCATACGCTTGTGTATTCGGAACGCCGGTACGGATCGGACTTGTGCGCTCGGACTTCAGTTTTACGACTCGTACGTAAAACTGTCCGGGGACGTCTCGTAGACTTTTCCCGAAGCGATTCGTATGTATTTTTCACGTACGAATCATACTTCACCGGTTGTACGGGACTTGTACAATTCGTACGTAAAAAAATACGGATACGAGTCGTACGGATTTTTTTTTTCACGGATCGGAATCGGCACCTTAATATAATAAAATTACTTCCCACCCTATTCCCCTATAAACCCACAACCTGCTACAGAACTAAAAACACAAAATAAAAGAATTAATAAATATAATATAATTAAATTACTTCCCACCCTATTCCCCTATAAACCCACAACCGCTACGGAACTAAAAGCGCAAAATTCAAATAAAAAAAAAAATAACTACTAAAAACACATATATTACAAATACAAACAATTCTTATACAATAAACATACATCACATACATATAAAATATGTACTAAAATACACCACAATAATAAAAACCGATATTTTTAACAGCTATATTTTTGCAAACGATATTAAACACTTTGATATTTTTAAAATCAATATTATTTCCCTTAAATCAATATTCTTGACCACAATATTTTTGCTCTCGATATTTCTGACCCACGATATTAATGACTCGATATTTGTGCCACTCGATATTCTGTCTCTGCACCATCTGGAGGCAGTTATTGTTCCGTATTAAGTCTATCCGCGAGTGTGCGTGAGCTCCACAGCAACACCGGTTGGGTGTTTTTTCGGGTGCCATTGCCTAATAAAACACCCATTCCTATATAGGTTTGATGAATATGTGATGTTACAATGCGATCAAAATGATTGTGGTACGTTGCATCGCAGTTTTTACAATGCAAGTCATTACAACGACTTGCGCTGGAGTGTGCTGGACTTAGGAATAGATTGATTTACTATTCCAACACCAGTCTACGTACAGTAGGGAAGGTGTTGGAATAGTAAATCATGCTATTCCTTAGGTTAGAGCGCCATCCAGCGCAAGTCATTGTAACGACTTGCGTTGTAATACCTGCGATATAAAGGCATTGCGATGCAATGGCCGCGTGGTAATGGTTGTTTTCCAGCTTTGATCTTGTGGCACATCGAGCAATGGGCCTACCTCTGACCATAACTTTGGCCAATTAGGGCATTACATCAAGCACACAAAGGTAATGAGTTGAAGGCATTCCAACCTATCATTTTAGGCAGAAACCGGACTGGGATTACTTGTTTTCTGTTTGGAGCGGAGCTGGACTGGCAGTTCCTGCTGGACTGTGCCTATTGGAGTACGATCAAAACTGATTTGCATATGGCAAATCTCTGTCTACAATGCCGTAATGGGTAAAAACGATGGATTGGAATGTAGCCCTAGCAATCACCAGTGTCTGAAATTAATACCCTGAGTATGGTGCTTTCTGGGTTTCGAGTCCTGTGACACGTGCTGTGCAATCCTGGATGTGATCAAGGCTGGACTGGCTGTACCGGGCATCAAGTGTTTCCTGGGAAGTGGGAAGGGTGGGGGACAGTTTTGTTAGTGTTGGCCCGTTTTGTAGCAGTGCAGCAGATTTAAAAGCGTTGCAAAGTTCCTTGTATATTCAGCAGTTTTTGGGCCAACACTACAAGTGTCAAGGTAACTCTAGTGATTAATGTACCTGCTAGAGAGAGATGGGAGTTTTGCCTAGTGGCAGTTGTGACTCATCTAAGCTCAGAGGGTTAATATGCCTGCTGCAAAGAATGTGTGCCATTCATATCAAAGAACAATATTTTAGGTGAATAGCTCAGTGAGTTACTGCTTTTCTCACAGAGTCTTTTTGTTACTGTGAAGCTCATACATTTCAATCATAATGTTGCACAGTGAGCTATGAACTGCCATCAAAAAGCTGCATGCAAACTGCATGCTTCATGTTAGAAAGTTATGTTTTTTCCCAGTCTTTCATTTTCCTGATGATGTTAAAAAAGGTTTGTTTTAGTATAAATAAATTCTTATTATTAAAGTCAACCCTAACACTTTGTTATGTTCTGAATCCTGAGTTTGTGTTTCTCTGGTTCAAGCACTCTTAAAATATGCCTACCAGTATGATTGGCATGTGAATCCTACGGTAAACAACGTTTACCACAAATCTTTTCCCTGCAGGGAATCACAACACGGTCGTTACAACGACCGCGTTGTGATTCCGCATACCATTACTCCGCAAGTCGGAACAACGACTTGCTGAGGGGGGGCGGGGGGGGAGGGGGTGATGGAATTAAAATCCAACACCTTCCCTAGTGTCCGCACAGAATGGAGTTGGAATAGTAAATTATACTATTCCAACATCCAGTGCCCCCCCTCCGCAAGTCGTTGTTCCGACTTGCGGAGTAATGGTATGCGGAATCACAACGCGGTTGTTGTAACGACCGTGTTGTGATTCCCTGCGGGGAAAAAGAGGGCGGATGATGAGATACATTCGAATCCTACACCTTGTAGTCCCCTTTGCCTTATGTAACATTCGCTATTCACTGATTTACACATGTATGATTCGTTGTCTGTATGTGTATGATTTAAAGTGCTTCGACACCCTACACTGGTATGAGAAATGCTATAAAGAATACATGTAAGAGAGGGGCTACGGAGAGATGAGAGGCACTGTCAGAGGGTAACACTGTGGGAATCATTTAAGAGCTCCAACAAAGATTATTATCTCCTAGTGCACAGTAAGGTCATCATTTACTATGCTTTAAAAGCTAATAAAATTGAATATATATTGACAAATGTGTTGTAGAATGCACCATGTTTAACAAATTTTCTTGGGGTGAGAACCCCCTCAGGATCCCCCTTTGTAGTGGTCAGGCTCGCTCGCAGCACTCGCTATGCACCGTACTGGGGCTAGTCTGACAACATTTGCCAGGGCTGCTTTGGGTTCCCAGTCTAGCCCTGGGTGTGATTTCAAACCTGTCAACTATAAAGAGTACCATTAGAATGGGTAATAGTAACCACTTTTTCCAGCGTTGAGGGATGGAAAAATGATGATGATAGTCATTATGTAACAAGCACGTATTTATGTTATATAATATGAGGGGTGAGGGTGTACAGAGGCACATCGGGTGTCCCACAAGAAATGTTTGTACTAAATGATTTGCAGAAAATTGTCCCTTACATCATCCAAAAACGAAAGGCCCTGGATGTGCAGGCCTCTGCTGTTTCTGCTCAGCTAGTCTGTTTCATCATTTAGCATCGCTCTTCTGAGGTTTCATTTAAAAAGGGCCATTGTGTGCATTTCACGTGGCAAACAGAGTGTACATTACAACAAAAATCCCAATTTTACATTTAAAGTATATTTATTCTCACATCAAATGCATTCTTCTCCCTACTTTCAAAATTAGCGATTAACTATGCTTAACCTTTTCCTGAGTTTCAAGGTAGCCCTAGAGAATGGAGGTTTTGTACCTTGCTATCCACGCCTTCTGTCTGCCTTGCTAACTACACTTTCTGCAGCTTTATTTTGCGGAGAAAATCTTTCTAGGTATGAACGATCCATGAGATGTACACAGCTGAGTACTCGTAAATCCATCAGTGCGAATGCTAAGGTGCTATGAATTGAAAAAGTCTGACACCAAATGAAAGAGAACCGGAATAAAGAGCTATACAATTGTGAAATATGATGTGAATCAATGAGATGTTTTCGATAGTTACTAATCGGACAAAAAAATAACTGGAAGTATGGTTAAGAAGTCGAGTTAAAGTCACCACATGTATGTAGATTATGATTAACATACACCTCCGAGCTCACCCCCTACATGATATATCGCATTACGTTTGCTGTGAGTAAAGCACTTCTCTCTTTTAAAAAGAAAAGCACTGGACTGGACACTGCCAGGGCTGCACACTGACATGTTGTGACTATTGTTTGATAGTTGAGTTGTGAGTCTCTACCCCGATGCTACTTCTTAGAGCCGGCTTGGGCTGTCTGCCCTCACTAACCCGAGACTCCTGTGTGGTAGGGGTGTACTTGGCCCTGTTGGCAGAGCCGCAGTTGGATGGGCCCCAGGACATCAGTAATAAACAACCCCAACCACCACATTTGGGGTCCAGCAACCTGTGCCCGCTCTGTGACCCACCGAACTCATTCATTTGACTGGACATGGTGAACGATATTGTCTGAAATAGTTCCTATGGCAAATTTCATGTAAATGACTATTTGCCAATATTCTACGCTTATATTTCTTAAAACTATGTACTGTTTTAAATTTAGAATAAGTGCACCAATGTTGTTAAACTAATAAAAGTGAGGGATTTTGCAGCTGTGGATAATAATTCCAGTCAATGTTACAAATCATACAAAAATTGACATGCATTTTACCCGAAAATGATGCTTCCTTACGGATTCTGCACTGTTCCAGAATTAACCATTGAGTTTATTTAAATGGTTAAGTTACATTTTAGCAACTTTCACTTTTGAGAACACCGTTCATTTTCGTGAAATGTAGGATTTGGTTATTCTTTCCTATTTGGATGTATACCAAAATTCAAAATGATTGGTTAGTTTTTGCATCAGTTGTAATTCAGAAGGCCTATTTCACAAGAAACACTTGCATTGGACCTCTCATGCATGTAGATACCTGACCTTTTGGAATTCACAAAGGTTTCCAGGTTATGCCCGGGAAACCGGGATAGTAGCACATTTCCATGCATACTCTTGGAACACGTTTGAGGATGTGTAATAGCGGGTAACACAAAGATATATCTGCATATACATTTTTACACAGGGTGCAATTGTGCATGGTGAAAGTCCATCTTATTTCTGCACTGCCACATTATTTTTTTTCTTTTCTGCATAGGGAAAAAAATTGCCTTAGAAAGAGCTTGTTCCAATATACTCCAACCAATTTTGGGGGGGGTCATTCCTTGCCCATTCTGTTGCTGGAAAGCGATTTTCTTTTGCCTTTGAAAGTAGTAAAATCATTTAGCATTTCTGCCGGGGGGGGGGGGAGGGGGGGTTGGCTTTGAAAAATGGTTTATAAATACTCATTCGCTTTCAAGTTTGTGGCTGGTCTGAAACTTTCACGGTCATCTCTGCCCTGGACCGCCCATTCCTGCGTGGTTCACTTCCTGCCGGTGATAAACCACTTTCCCTACACCGGTGGTTTTTAACCTTTTGACTTTTGTGGACCTTCAGTTAATCATTACTGGATTCCGAGGACCGCTATTGAATCATTTTTGGAATCCCTGTACCGCTACTGGAAGCCAGGGATCCTGCCCCAAGCATTATTAATGATTTGAACAGCAAAACAGTATACAAAAATACAGAAACAAGTAGTTACCAAATAGGTACACAAATGATGAAATATTGCATTTAGTTCACAAATTATAAAAAAAAATCTATGTGTAAATTTTAATGAGAACGTTGGAGCTTTTCTAAATTAAATTTGGGGCCACTCATCCTCCATACTACATTCTGTTTGATACCCTTGCACTGCTACCAAGAAAAATCTGATGATACTAACTTAATTGTTAGCCTCTAGTTTCAAATTCCTTCACATTTACAGAACGTCTTAAAATTTCCAATTTTCCATTTTGCTCTTTTTTTTCTGTACTTATTTTATAAATCTGTTAATATTATTTAATTTTCTAAGCAGTTGAAGCGGTTGGCTTTGCGGACCCCCTCGGCTCCCCAGACCACAGCTTAAGAACAACTGGTCTACACAAGGAATTCATATCTTATAGCTTCCACTACCATATGAAAGGGCTGAGGTGTCATGGGTGTAGCCTTCTGCCATCCCTCAACCAGTCAGCATGTCAAGTAGAGTTCAGCTATGAGCACAACACCTGCACTTCAGACCTCTGAGACTCCTGCCATCCTCTCCTCACAGGCACCCGTTCCCGAGGGTGTTCAACAAGTGCAACCGAAAGCAGTTGGAGCGCTACTTGCTGACGGGTGGTGGGATGTGCCTGTCCAACAGGCCTGATACAAGCACCATGTATGGCGGCTCCCGCTGCGGCAACGGGTACCTGGAAGATGGCGAGGAGTGTGACTGTGGTGAGGACGAGGTAACAACCTTTTAATTACAAATACTTACCTCTCCTGTTCCAGCATGTCATAGTTTGTGGACACTCATTCCTTCACCTGTCTGCGGGACCTTCTATGCAAACAGTGCCTTATTTTGTTTCCTGCACAATGAACCAGTGCGATATATCCTGGTTGTGCACCGTATAATGTGCTTCATTTCTTCCACTGCTCTTTCAGCACTTTGATTTAATAGTTTTAGTATTTTGTTGATGTATGTGTTTTTGAGCACTTGTACCGAATTGTCACAAAATGCCTGTGTCTGTTTCTCAGGAATGCACCAACCCCTGCTGTCATGCCAGTAACTGCACATTGATTCATGGGGCCGAGTGTGCTCATGGGATCTGCTGCCAGCAGTGCCGGGTAAGAGATCTCAGTCATGCTACAACCTCCTGTTGATCATCTTTGATCTTTGATTGTCATCACAGATCCCATGGCACTTGGGGCACCCTGCTAACACTTACGTATATGATGTCTTCCTCCCAGCTTCCCTGCAGCTTCCTATCATCCCAGCCTTCATCTCAACCTCCCTATCCCTTAGCTCCTTCTGCTCCCAGTTTTCACTGTAACCCCCTTTTATCCCATTTCCATCTGTCACCTTATTTTCCTTTACCTCTAGTTCCTTCTATTCCCTATCACTCTCTTCACTACAGCTGTCTGACCACTGTCCTCTGCTTGACCTCCCCTCATGTCCCGCTGAAGGGAGGCCAATAACGGCTCTTGCCAATGTGGCTCAGTTGTTTCCTTATCATAACAGATAGCACAGGATCTAAAGTAACCCCTAAAGCTTTGTATTTTGAGAGGGTAAACATTTCCTTATCCTCTATGTGACCTTCTACTTTCTGGACTTGAATCTGAAATTTAATTTTTTGTACCCTACAGCATAATTGTTGTTGTACTGCTGATCAGGGCTTCCCAATTAGCATCTATCTAAGATGTAATGTGTGGCAACAGTTTTCTGTGTTGACAAATCATATAGGAGTTATATTTGAAGGTTAAACAAATGTGGGGATGGGGGTGAGATTTGTGGAGCACCCCAGTCTCAATCTCACAGTGTTTAAACTTTAGACTGGACCCTTGTGTGCCTCAAAGGAATGCTTTGTGGTGCAAACAGCAAAGATGAGCAACTTTTAAACACAGAAGGTTTTTTACTGTTGGAACTGAAAAGTCCTCTGCATGGTAAACAACATGTACCCCTGCCCTGAGTGCCCAATTGTACTGTTTTCTGGATCCATAATGTTGATTGTTTTGTCATAGGTAAACGCAAAACAAGCGTGTGTGCAATTACAGAGGCCTATCTCATGTATTGTGGTCTTGTTGGTGCAGGAGGCCAAAGCACTACCCTCATAGTGGTGGAAGGCTACCGCCTTCACCAGGAGTTAAGCAGCATGAGCGCTGAGGTGGCAGCATACCGTGTAGTGATCAGTAGTAGAGAACAGATACTTAGTCATCCTTGATTCCTCTCAGTTTAGATTTTACTTCAGCCCTCTTTTTCACACCTGCCCTCCCCTCAGATCTCCCATCACCATATTGACAATATGCCCTAACCCAGGTGCTTACTCAATAACTATAGCAGTAGTCCTGCGTCATCCATAGACTAGATAAAATGCATGTTTTAAAGTTCGAAAATTCATTCACAGTAAGATCCCTTTTTTGCGACTGCTTTCACTAGGAGTTAAGCAGCACAAGGGCTGTGGTGGCAGCATACTGTGTATTGATCAGCAGGACTGAACAGGTCCTTTTTACCCTGTGTCACGGGAGTGCAGCCTACAAGATCGCTCACCTTTTTAAAAATTCTGGCGCCGTGTGCTTAACTCATTCTTGGCCCACATAAGATAGATGTGGGGTGCTAGGCAGTGCAGGAGTAATGACAGTGTGCTGGATGTGCGTGCACCTGGGAAGGGTACAGTACAGGGAAAGAGCAGTACTGTGCAGTATATGTGTGGTTAGTGCATGCACTGAGTGTATGTATGCATGCGAGGAATACATTGCAGGAAAGATGTAGTGCTGTGCAGTGTGAGCGCAAGGAAAACATGCGTTTGGTATAGGTGTGCGTGTGTGAAGTTCAATATATGAAGGATGAAGTGTTGCACAGCACGCACATGGTGACTGGCAGTGGTATGTTTGCAAACGGCATACCCTGGTACAATAAAGAGAGGCTAAAGTACTGAATAGTGTACACAGTTAGAATGTGTGTGCTGAATGGAACTGTGTCAGTAGTGGCGCAATGCATGGAGGTGCCAGTACTGGAGAGCAAGTTTGCTGTGAATGTACACTGAGTGCAAGAGTGACTGCAATGGTACATTACATCAGTCATGGCTGGCAGCACAAGACAAAGGGGGGGGGGCAAAATGGCGGATGACAAAAAAATAAATAGAAAGGCACTTACCTGAATGAAGCTCCTTGTCGCTCCGGTCTCCTGCTTGTCTCTGCCTCCAGAGCAGGACCCTCAACAACTCCCCTAACAAATACTGGCGCTTGTCTCATCAGCATGAGAGCAGCGACAGGATTGGAGGGAGCGGACGCTCTCTGCGCTTCCAAGGGCACTGGAGCCCTGCACTTGCTTTAACTCAGCTGTTTTAAAACAGATGGGTTAGAGCTTTCAAAGCGTGCATGGCTGGCTGGCCATCTCAAGATGACCGGCCAAAGGGACATGCGCACTTTCAAAAGTGCCTAGGCAGCCAACCCTCCTCCCGGTTGTTATCACTCTGCAAGCCTCACCCTGTCCTGAACCTTAGTTTGGGAAAGGTGATTGAAAAATAAAATGATAATAAATTGAGGTTATTACCCTTTTATTTTTCATCTCTGGGGCTTTTTGTGCACATTTTGGTAAGTGGGGTGACACTCCTCCACTCAAACGGGGGAGCCGCCCCTGCATTACATGGAGGACCCTGGTTCCATTTTGGAAAGCCCAGGCCTGCCTGGTGAAAACATTAGGAGCAGAGGAATCCCTGCAGACAGATTTGTGTATTGCTGCATTCCTGTAAGCTGGGTGGGACACACTCTGGAAGAAGGGAGGAAGAGACTCTCCCCTCACACTTCAAAAGGTTACTCTTTGATTCAGTGATAGATCACAAGGAAGGGGCCTGGGCATATCTCAAGAAGGAGATAGGGCAGATAAGGGAATCATAAGGAGTAAGGCTGAGAGCCTGGGATTAACCTTTTGGTGCAGATATCACTGTTGCTAACATTCAGGTGTGAACTCTGGTCACTCCCATGAACTGTGTTGTGGGTCAGTCAGCTTCAGAGTCTTGCCTGCAGTGACAGACATCCTTTCAATAGGAAAGAAGAAAAGGAAATGTACATTCAAAAGAAGTAGAACCCCAACATAAAACTTCAAAGACTCATAACCTAAATCACATTTGGTATCTGGAAATGGACTATAAGAAGGGGAAGTTGAGACCCTCAAATTTGTCATCTGCCACGCAGCCAGACTCGGTGTGTGAGAAGGGAAAGCTCTGATAGACTTCTGCCTGTGACCAGAACTGGGGGCCAAGGCCTGCTAGTCTCCCTGCTGGGCGAGGGGACATCACCCAGGAAAAACCGAAATCACCTGCCCTGGAGCAGAAGTGCCTGCCTACTTGCCAAGAGTAGTGCCCTGTGAGGAAGAGGAGAGCATTGGAGGAAGTGAGGTCCAGTGGGGAGCCCTACCGAGAGGACTCCCTGAGCGAGGTGTGAGCACACTGATCGGGTCGTTGCCCATATGCAGGAGTGGCCTGGCGACCCCCGTATGCCAGGAGAGGACTGCTGTGTAAGGAGCGCAATGTGGGAAGTGCTAGGCCTGCACCTTCTCCTTGCAGTGACCCTATATGCCCAAGGGGGCTACCATTGAACTTAGTGTTGAGGCTTGTGTCCCCTTTTTATTGGTATCCCTGTATGCCTGAAGGGCCTGCCATGGTGAGGGCATTTGCACCAGAAGAGCCTGCACAAGTCTACAAGTACTGCGGCAACCCCATTTTCCAAGAGGGGCTGCCGGTACCACTGTGGCCAAGAGTTTTGGGTCGTGGCCCAGACAGAAGAAGTGCAGCTGTGACCAGCGGGGCAAGCCAGCACACTGAGACCTGCACCTGACTGATTTCCGGAGGATTGCAAGGATACCGCCAGAGACCCCACAACCTCGTTAAGCTCCATTCAGGAGCCAGTGGATAGACCCCCCAAAGAGAGGGGAAGAGTGACTTACCTCTATTTGATGAGCAGGAGCAGCTCTAATCGCTGTAACCAACCAGCAGTGCTGCTCGTGGGAGAGACGTAGAGCATGCAGCGTGCTGTGGCGTGTACTGTGGGCAGCCCAACTTCACCAAACAGGATCCAGACTTGTGAGAGACCATGGAGAGGGCACTCACTGCACTGCTGAGGGCTTCCATACCGCCATAGCAGGTAAGACTGGAGCTAAGCCTTTGTGGCCCCAGGAGACTCGCTGCTAAAGGTACTGTGGCACAGTAGACACATTTGACTAATATTTAAGGAGTCAAAGGGGAACTCTCGAGTACAGCCATTCCAGTAAGTATTCCCTGAATGCGGTCAACAGTGAATGGGGAATAATCCCAACCATGTTTTAAAAAAGAGGGTGGGCCAGGGATGTGCCTAACTACAACTAGAGCCAGGGCCTCAAATGGATTGTGTTTTTGTTAATGAATGCCATTATTCATTTGAATATTTAGAGTTAGAAATAAAATACTTATTTTTCTTATAAAAGTATGTTATTGTACTAGACATTGATTTATTGTTTGTACTGTGTGCACTTTGAGTTATGAGCACTGTTCACTTACCTGTATCTACACTCCCCCCCCCCCCCCCCCACTGAGGGAACCTTTAACTGCTCATCCACAGCTACCACTAAGAGTGAAGTGCAGAAGGGGTACTTGGATCTGTTGCAGAGGATCCATAGTATGTTGGGCCTCGGGACGTCAGGAGTAAAAGACCTCAAACACCACGGTTGGGTCCAGTATCCCTTGCATGCCACATGGCCCTCTGACAGGAGTTCTAACAGTTGCAAAGTGTGAAACCCCTTACAAACTATGTGAAATGGAAACAACACAAATGCCCCTTGAAAACCAAGGCAATGCTAAATCAACTAAAATTAAGCATAGGAGTGTGCTCTAGGTTTGTATAGAACCCTAGTGGCACAAAGATTGGGCATAAGCTATGTCCAGTGATATTTCCATATGTAATACATGTGATGTTGAAAACATTACACATACTACACAATTTACTCTTGGGTGACTTTGTGTATAGGTTTGTACTGGAAGATGTGTCTCGACTACAACTCTCACGCAAGATACAACTTTCTTGTCTTTGCACTGTGGCTCAATGGCTAAATCATGTTTGGCACCAGGCAAATAAACCATTTTTAGTGTAAGTGTGACAAATTACATCATCTTCTTGTGACACCTGGTAAATCTAGTGCTACACAATTTTCAAATTTTTTCAAGCTGTTGCGTGAAATTTGGTAAATTGTTTCCTCTGTTTCATTTCATTAAGGACAATACATATCTGACTTTCTATGAGACAGAAATGACTGAAGCCAATATATTATCCAAGGATCCCAACACGGTTTCATTTGCTATGTTATTATAAGCTCATGGTCAGTCGTATCAGACAGGCTAAACATCACAAACAGTGCTCCACTTCCCTTGCCTGCCTCATTGAAGAGTTATTCTCATATCAGAATGAGCTATTTCGCTGTTCTACCTGGATAAATGCCAGACTGTCAATCACCCTGAATATGCTTTTTCCAAGAATCCCACATTTGAACTGTTGTTACTTTTCCTAATGTTTTGCCCAGAAAGGAATTTTAGTATTCAGAGTGTTTTCTTTATATTTATTTTGGTATCATATCAGCCCAGGAGAGCTTTAACCCCTTGCATGCCCGCCCCTTTCCCCGCCCAGTGCCGCGCCTTCCATTAGCGGGCGGAGTTCATGACGAGCTGGACTCGTCATGGGCACAGCGCCACCGCAGCCCATGACGAGTCCAGCTCGTCATGGGCACTGAAGGGGTTAATTCCTCTGGCACCAAGACGTCTTCAAAGGAAGCGTTGATGATTGTGGCAAATAAAGGAGCGAAGACACATATGTTCCTAATCAGTTTGGGTGGCAAAGGATCACTAGTGAGCTTTTCTCTTAAAGTATGGTCAGCCAAACACTGGTGATTGCTTGGTTATTCATACTAACTGAGCCCTTACAACATAGTTTTTTTTGCTTCCTCAACTTCAAAAGTGTCTCTGCTTTCCTGGAGACTTATACATTCGTAGAAGATTACAATCAAGGATATGATTGGAATATTTTTTTTGCAAGGATAATATTTTCCCTTCCTTTCTGTTGTGTGTCTTGCAAATATTTTATCAGAGTCTTTTCGTTTACATAAAGCAAATTTTGACGACAAATATCCTGTGCAAACCAGGTTTTGTGATGGTCTTAAAATGTATTCCAAATTTTTACAAGGCTAAATTCTCTTTTATATTGGTAGTCCTTTCTTTGCAATCTGCACTGATCTCATGTAAAGGGGAGGGATATTCACATTGACATTTAACTTCATGTAAATTAATGGTGAATGGTGTCTTCTAATCGATTGTTAGATTTTTTTCAGGTCACACTGAAATTAGTCAGCTATCTAGGTACAGTACACATTCACTGCTGATGTTTCATGTTCTGAACATGTGGATTTAAATCTAACCTTCAGAATTGTAAGGTCAAGTCTACAGACGTCTTTGGAAAATTTAGAAAGCAATGGGAAGCATATCTGGGAGAATTAAGGAGGAGAAATTCAAAAGGGAAAATGGGACCCTGAGAAGTGACTACTTCTGCTAGATTTCTACTAAATCTGAACATTTACCTACACCGAACATATAGTAGGAAAATGCTCAGAAAAATAAATGACTTCTCTGAGATGAGGCACGGAAAGCAGGGCGACTCCAGGGATTGGAGTGATTTATTGCACACAATATGGGGTTGAAGGGTATTCCAGGACTTTGGGTGGACATGATTGATGTTTTATCTGAGGTGCTGGGCTAGTAACAGACACATATGTTTTAGAAACTGTTCTGAGGAGAGCATTATCCCTCAAAAACAGCAAATCATGTGTGTGCCAGTAAGGCAATTGTGTGATGCTTCCTAAATTATTTTTAGGGACACATAGTGAGAATCTCTCAACCAGTCCAGTTTTCCAGGCATCCTACTATCCACCAGGAGGTTCAGTCCTAAATTGTGGTGGCACAAAGGGAAATGTGACTTGGAGGCAAGAGGGATTCTTTAAAAAAGAAATGGCGAGATTAACATGTTTCTCCAAAAGTCTACCTGGTACTACTTTGGTATCACAGCTTAATCATCAAGGCTACCCTTTAGGATTAACAGCATGTGTCACAATTGACACTATAGAGTAGCCAAAATGTATAAAGAAATTGAAGCTGGAACCCAAGTTCATTGAGAAAAGAGAAACTTTTAGTTAAGATCACGAAGTAAAGAGGTTTAAAAATGGATCAGATGGCCAAGAGTTTTTAATCAGCAAAAGCATCCCCAAGGAGATTAAGGGTGGTTCTAGCCAAGTACTCACAGCAGAACAATGAAGTGGCAAAAAAAGTTACCTTGAATCATCCTCAAGCCTATGTTCAATATGGTAGCAGTACCTAGTGAGCCATTATGGAGTCGGGCATCGGGAGGGTCAAATCTACGCCAATGAAGAATGTCTTGTGACAGGTTTGTCACAGAGCCTGTTTAGATACGGAATGCTGGCTCACAGACACTAGCTTCTTGATGAAGAGCTGCTGGGCTTTTCTCCTAGGATCTTTCTGTCATCAGTGGGAATTACCTCGTAGGTATATTCCAAGCAGGAGGAACTCCAAGCGGATCCCAGTACGTTAGGGAGGCTGCAGACTCGTTTGTCCCTCAGAGTCATTCAGGGGATTGATTGGTTACAATCCTGAGCCAGTTCTTGTAATAGAGTTCCTTCTGTCCTGTCAGATTCTCAAGTGGCTCTGAAGACCAGTGGCCTGGAAGGGGTATTTAAAGGTAATCGAACCTGTACATTTGGTTGAAAGTAATTCTCCAGTCTCCCCAAATGTCCCAGGCTTCAACGTGCCCTTTTTACTGTGACAAGACGCCGCTCCTAGTGACCAGGCTACTTCCCATGTGCCGCTAACTTTCCATGCAATAGGTAGGATTATTTTGTTACTGCTCATTGCAAGATGCCTGGCCTGCCAAAATGTAGTTGGCCAGTCCCATGGGAAAGGGGCTAATGTGAGCGGTCTGGGGGTAGCCGTTTTTAAATGCAGTGCACATGTTCACCACAATCCAAACACAGGGAAGCAAATACTAAGCCAGGTGTCCCACTATTACACAAAGCAGATGTTTGTCCTCACAGTGATTAAGGCCCAAGAGGCTCCTTCTTCTAATTGTGGGGTGGACAGGAAGGGGGGCCGTACTTGAAAAGTCTTTCTGGCTAAGATGAAGCAGCACAACGTTTCCCAGCTGTTCCCAGTGGAAACACATCTCTTCCCTTCCCTTGCATTTAGTAGCTGCCTGAACTAGCTAACATACCTCAGGATGTTGAACATTGATTGCAGGGATTTCCGTGGTTAATCTGGGTACATTAATTTGGTTTCCTATGTTTTCCTGCAAAAAAGCGATCTGTCTGTATTTTGACTGGAAGTTTAGACAATGTTAATTGTGAACATGGGGGATATTCCAGTTTCACGTTCAGGATGAGTAATTTGGACAAGGTATTACTGGGTGCAACATCTTCGATCTTGATGCTATTGAAGCTCTGGTTTAGAGGAAGGCGCTTTGCCTGCGGAGCCCCTTACCTCTTGAGGCTGTAGAGTTAGGGCACTCAATTGTGTCTGGGACTATGCCCTAGCTGGGTATGTAAACGATTTGGACAGTGCAGAATGTCCATAAGCTGATATTTTGTTGTCTCGAATTAAACTGAACACATTCCGTCAGCGGTTCACACTAAAGGTAGTCAAATGTAAAAGCTTCACTTGATTTTGGAAATGTTAGGACTGAGGGAAACATTTTGCAAACATAAACTTGGACCCGATGATGAAGCATGCCACCAACTAGGTTGGTGGGTGAGTGTTTTCTTAAGAAACCTATTGGTTTCTCCCAAAAACAAACCTGAGGCTTCAAACTACGAGCCAGTTCTTTTTGATTACATTTACATTTATCCAAACATAAACTAACCAGGTTCCAATATAAAAACATAGGGGCAGATTTATATCAGACTTGCGCCACTTTTATGCCGCCGTTGCGTCACTTTTGTGACGCAGCGGCGGCGTAAACCCTGCGCCATGTTGCGCCCCATTTACATTGTGACGCATCTATGGAGATGCGTCACGGTGTAAAGCCCTGCGCCACATGAAACCTGCGTCAGGTTTCATGTGGGCGTTTCTACTCAGGGGGGGCGTTCCGTCGCAGGAACGCCCCTGAAAAGTGACTCCGTGAAATCTATAAGATAGTCACTTTCCCAACGCTGATGCATCAAAACCCTGCGCCTGCTTGAAGCAGGCGTAAGGCTTGACGCACCATGTTAGGGATAGGAAAGGTTGGAACGGTGCTGGAGTTGTGTCGCGCTTGTGATGCAACTTCAGCACTACGCCAACCTTACGCCGATAGATGCGTCACGTATCTGCTTGTCCTTGCGCCACGATGCACCGCATTGTAAATGCGGCGCATCTGCGGTGGCGCAAGGGCAAACTTGCGTGACGCATCTTCCCTGGCGCATCCATGCTGATTTGCAGGGATGCGCCAGGGAACATAAATCTGCCCCATAGTACATATGATCTTAACTGATACACTAGATCTGTTTGTAGAACCCTATCCCGGAACTGACACCCCTAGAGTATGTGTGCATGTTGCATTGATGCAATTATGATACGTGAATACTTAATGTCAGGTTTAATTCCCAGATTAAGGTACACACATTTAATTTTTTGTGTAGGAATTTTGCTGTTTCTGGATATCACCAGTGCCTGGGCTGGTATGAAAGGGGACAGAAGAATCCGTAGGTAGTGTACAGGAAGGCAGGAGTCAACCCACTGCTTCATTGTGGATTGCGAATTGTTTGCTTGGCTCTAGGACAAGCTCATCCTCTTGCTTTTGGAAAGTATGGACTGAAAGCGGGATTTGACATACAAGCTTGGATTCGTTCTTAGGACACAGGGGTATTGTTTTAAAATAGATAAAGATTTGTCAGCTGCCTTTCAGGTGAAGAACAACAGTGGTTAGGGTGACTAGATTTTGAGAAGCAAAAACTGGGACAGGCTAGACATAGAAGCAGGGTAGGCCCTTGAAAATGAAAGGAGGGGGACTGCACACCCCCCACCTTGCAGCCACTAATGGCCCTGGGGACCACCATCTCCCAGGGCTGGCGACTACTATCTCCCGGGGTGCCCACCCTCAAGAGACAGCAGTTTACTTTCGCTTGGTGGGAGCTGTGACACCTCCCACCAAGCAAGAGCCAACACTAACTCCTCTCCCAACAAGCAGAAGCTGTCAAACTGCTCCCGCTTGCAGTTTTCATCTGTTTCCCTGCCCGCTGTCATACGGATGCCCTGGATTATTTCCTGGACACCCAGGAGCAAGAGGCAGGGACCAGGAGGATGGGATCTCTAGGGCCGGAATCGGCTCGGTTGGGGTGGAGAGGTCACGCAGCCCTCCTCCCCCAATAATGTTTGGGCCGGGCCACGGGAGATGGGGTCCCATGGGCTGAAATCAGCCCAGGGTGGCCGCGCAGCACACCTGTACCCCACTAACTTTTGGTGGGCTGTTCTGGGATATGTATTCAAAATTAGGAAAAGTGTCGGGATGCCAGGGCAGTCCTCTGAAAATCATGACTGTTCAGGGAAATCTGTAACATCTGGTCACCAAACCACTGGTGATGGTGACAAATGTTATTGGATCATGAAAATAAAACTATGTACTACTTGTATCCTGGATTATGAATAATTGTGAGAGAGGAGTAAAGTAAGGATAAAGATATATATTACAGACCAAGTTTCCATAATATGTTATCTTATTTTTTTTAGTATTAGGGTCTTGTTATGGGAAGTAGATTCCGGCAAATCGTTATTAAATTTGAGGCCTAAGTATTTCATGAAATCTATCTGCCAAGCTAAGCCTGAGTTTACTAGTGAATTTTTAGTGCAAAGAACATTTAGCGTGCAGACTTCAGATTTATCCCTGTTAAGGCAATAAGCAGGTACAGCTGCGTAAGCTGAGATGGTGTCAATAAGTGCTGGTATGCCCAAATCTGCACGCTCAGTGATAATAAAAATGCCATCTGCACAGGCTGCAGTTTAAAAGGACTTATCTTAAATTTTAATGCTGGTGAAATTTGGATTATGATTTAAGGAAGTCAGTAAAGGTTCCATAATTAGCAGGAATAAGGCAGGTGATAGAGGATAGCACTGTGCAGTGCATTGTTTTAACAGGAAAGAATGAGAGATCGTACCACCAATTCTGATTTGGGCACTTGTATTGGAATAAAGAGCAATAGTCATCCTTATGAAATTGTCTCCCAAGTCAATATTTTTAAGTACAACATGAAGAAAAGACCACAACACCTTTTCAAAGTCCTTTTTGGCATGCAGTATTATTATTACTACTTGAGATCATTTCTGGTTATATTAATGGAGTGATGCAATAATCTAATATTGTCACTAGCAAGTCTGCCCTTAATGAACTCTGCTTAATTAGAGCCAATTAAGGAGGGTAAGATTTTCTTGAGTCTATGCTCCAAAGTCTTTGTATATAATTTGCAGTCCAAATTTGCTAGAGATATAGACCTATAGTTTTTTATGGGAGACCTAAATCTATCCCTTCTTTGGGAGTAAGTGTTATCAGCTCTTGGCTGTCGTGCCTGCAATTATTCAATTTATTTTATAAAAATGACAGAAAGGGTCAAACAAGGGTTCTTTCAGAGTCACCTCACAACCAAACATTTCGTAGAATTGGATGGTAAATCCATCAGGTGCTGGCACGTTTTCCACTTTTAAATCATTAATTATAGCATTAATAGCACCAAATGTAATCTCCTTATTAAGGGAATGCTTTGGTCATGACAAGGTACTTTTAAATTATTTAGAAAAAGAATCCCTTCTTCTGGATTGATTTTTTCACATCATAGAGGTTCTTAAAATTTTGAAGAAAATGTTTGCTATGTTGAAGGAATCTAAATGGAGTTTACCTTTATTGTCTTGAATTTTTAGAGGTTGATCTTTCCTTTGTTTATGCATGAGATATCTCGCTAAGATTTTAACAGCCTTATTTCTTTAGCAAAGGTTGATAGAGACATGTTTGGTAATCCACTGACCAGCTCTGTTACTCAAGAACATATCATATTCATACTGTTTACTGTTTGGAAGTTCTATAAGACTTTCACCATTTTATGATCTGTAATGTAATTCCAATTTCTTTATTTCTTCTTCTAGTAAATTCTATTTGCTATTTTATTAATTTAAACTCAAATATTTATCGAGGAACCTCTATTAGTTGGTTGAAGGCTTCCCAGCGTGATTGTGGTTGGTCTCTGATTTTTTTAATTTTTTTAAAGACGTTCTCTATGGCAGCTTTGACTATACCACAACTTGTGGGGTCCTGGAAATTTCAGGATTTAATCTCCAAATACTATCTTCTCTTTTAGCTAAAATCCAGGCAACATAAAAGTGTGGTCATAGAGTGGTATGATAATACCATGGGTGCTATAGTTAAAGTGAGCATGGAAGAAACTAGGATATTGGAAACTCTACTCTAGAATGGGTGTGGTGTGGGTGTGGAAAAAATATAGTCTCGATCGTTTGGGTGTTATTATATATAATATGTGTCACACTTTTTGTTGTATGTGTTTGTGTGCCAGGGAGGGTCACACTTTAAACTTATACTAGCGATCTACTGTTAGGTCACATACCATGCTGAAGTCACCTCTTTCCAAGTAAACCTTTTATAGTGCTCCAGAATTTTGTATCCCTAATATTTGGTGCATATATGCTAAAGGTATAGGTAGCCTTCCCCTTTTTCTCTGGTTTATTAAATATCCATCTCCCTTCTGTATCAGTATAACTTTCAGTGACTGCAAACTTGGAATGTTTAGCTATTCGTAATTACTCAATTTTTCTTTTTAACAGTTCACCTAGTTACCAAGTAAGGAGGTTAACTCTTTCTCTGTTATTTCTGTTTTTTGGAGAAACATAATCTCCCCTTTAAACTTATGTAGGTAAACTAATATGTTGCACATTTTAACTGGGTGGTTACTACCTACTTAAGTGTATCATTTGACTTAGTCACTGTATTCTGGGTAACAGCTGGTTGAAGGCATGGATAAACACAGACATCGACCAGGTATGCTATAAGGAATACAATTAGATCAAAACAAAAGAACAAAAAACTAAACACAAAATTATGTGTAACCAAAAACCTTTAAAGTGCCCCTGACCACCTTGCATTCCTCCCACCCTGACCTTGGATTTTAGTTGCGTTTTAGCCGAAAAAGAAGATTTATAGCAGCACCTCCTCAATACCCATATATGATCAAACTTGTGTTGTTCATATGTTGAACAAACAAAGTGTGAAATATCTTTTTTTTCTCAAACTTTAAGCAACAAAGATCCAGGGTAAAAACTGGCTGGTCACAATTTGTGTGTAGAAATTTATGGAATAGATATTTTTTATTGGGTTAGCAGCCCTGATAGATATGCCATAGATGTTCACATTTGTCTTCATGCTAAAAAAACAAGATTAGTCATTCAGCCTCAGATCTTAGAGACATATCTGGTGGTAAAGAGACAACTATATTGTTATCATATATGGTCAGACCAGCCATATGAACAGGTAATTTGTCAACAGTAATCACTTTAAATATTGCAGATAATATGCAGTATACAAAATAACTCAATAAAAACTATTCACGGGGGCCAAATTATACATTGTGTCCCGGGAGTGCAATGGGCTTGTGCACTCGCTTTATGCGCCTCCGGGGCACAATGGTATTACAGAAGGGGGTAGTGCGTCCCCTTCTGTAATACTGATAGCGCAGGTGCATATGTAGCATCAGCCCTATTATGAGAGAGTGTTCCCTCATTTGCATGGGGGGGTTTGTCCCATGCAAATGAGGGTATCAATTTGCCTCTGTACTTGCGCAATGTTACCGGCTTGTGCGCAGAGGCAAACGTGCCTTTAGAAGGCCCACTAAAAATGCTCCACAAAAAGGTGGCACACTTTCAGTGTGCATCCTAGAGGTAGCCCTCTGGGGAGGCAAAAGGAGTCCCATGGACCCCCCCCCCCTGACATCTCCCTACAAGTGAGTGCAGTCACTCACTGCACCCTCCTGCAAGGTGACCTCTTTCCCCTCTTGAAAGTGCAGGCTGCATGCCGCCTGCACTATGAAAGATTGAGCGGTCTTTAAGCAGCCGCTCCATATATCACTTGAATGGAAACAAACTGAGTGTAGGGAAAGCTTGCGGCTGCCCTGGAGCAGCACATTCTTTGTAATACGGTGCATTGTCATGGTGTCTTTCTGTTTGAAGACAAAGAATTCCTAGGTAATGAGTTCTTGCCCCACCCTCGCGCCTAAACTGTGCGATGATATGGAAGATTCAATTATCTGCCACCATCACTGTAGTCCAAATAAACTTCTCTCAGGATGATTGTGGGTGAGCGTTGGGTAGATACGGAAGGAATCTGCGCCCTTTGTGTACATTAACTTGAGATTAGCTGCTTATGAGTCTGGGCACCATTTTAGAAAAGTAATTCAGAAGTAATTTAAACAATGTCTGAAAGGGAGTAAGTGCTTATACGTGTGAACTAGACAACAATCACAAATCACAGACACAAAGTTTCAAAGCGGTACCTGTGAAGGTCTGAAAAAGTAGCTATGCAGCTTTTCAAGCTAATTGGTACTTGCAGTTCTGCCTATCCTACCTCCGGATGGGAGCATGCCATGCCCGAGAGCGATTTATCTGGTTGGCATTTGAATCCTGGGAGGGATTTTATTCCTCGAGTATCACAAGTATATACCACTTGACCTGTTGTGGTTTGATGACGGTAGATTCCAGTGATAACATTGTTTTTCATTGCGAGGCACGAATCTGGAGCAGAGCTCCTCGCTTAAGCAGCCATTATCATTCTTGCCAGGCCACGCCCCTAGGTCATATAGTATTTGTTTTGGAAACCTTCCACCAAGTTAGAAATGTTATTTGCCAACAAAGATGGTAACTGAGACTTTGTCAGTTCTGTACTGTGAGCAGTCTTGCAGTGATGCATCTTTCAGTGGCACAGCATTGTTGTGTCAACAGTATTATGCCAGCTAGTTCCTGAGTATATGTCTTTTGGGTAAAATGTCATGTATTATTATCTTCCATTCACCACAAGGTTGGGTTGCAGCATGTGCTGCTGTAAAACGCTTGCTGTGCACACTCCTGCTATCCAGTGTAGGGCCTGGATAGTGTACGTTGTTCTTCTTTGAAAAAGGAGTTTTGATTTTAAGGTGGCTCATCATACCTCCTCTAAACCCACAATGCACTAGGACATAGAGACCACCTAAAGTTGTGAAATTGCAGTGTTAATTTTATGCTATACTGTAAGAGTCTAATGTTTAAGTGCTGTGCTAAAACCCTTTACTTCTTCCACATAGCCGATCCCAGCATTGGATGTCATCCCATTATGGCAGGTCCCTAGCCCTGTATACTTCCTCATACAGCCAAACCCCAGCACTTCCTCCTGTACTCCCTATAGCCAAGCTCCAAGCATATCTGCCCTTCCTTAGAACCTCTTGCAGCTGTTTCCCACACACATCCTGCCCTTCCCCTCATGCTCTCCAGCATCAGAATTGTTGCATTGCCAGGCCTCCCCTGCAACGGATCGCAACTATACCCGCCTCTGAAGGCTTTCTCCACATGCAGAATCCTGACAATCCTGTACGCTCCCCACAATCTACTCACTTCCTGGCTTTCCCTGTATATATCTCTCCTTCTACCCCTGCATTGTCTATACAGCAATAGAGCCACTGCAATGTGTTCTGATGTCCCTTCTGCAGCAGATCCACATCACTGCCTCTCCTCCAGTGCTTTTGAGTATTGGGGGTCTTTTACTTCAAGGCACGAGTACCAAGTCCCCGAGCCCTGTAATGGTGGCTGCAACTTTTTTCGATGAGTTGTGACCAGCACTTCAGATGGATCTCTCAATACGGTAGGAGCTGTACCAGTCCTATGATATCAAAAAGGCTGACAGGAGATAAAGCATAATTGGCCAACCACAGACCCAATTTCTTTACATTTTCGGTACATCAGAACTCCTGCCGGACTCTCACTGGGCCAAATGTCCAGATGTACCTAACTTTTTAAACCCTTCTTGACTACCCCAAGCGTTTCTTGAAGTGCAACTTTCTTAAAAACGGTTAAACGGATTTACACCGAATTACAAACAGTATGCTTTCTGAGTATAGTTGTAACATTGTGCCAAATTTTGGTTTAATTCGGTTCAGGTTTTTTTTCTGTAGCCGTGAGGGAAATTTTCTATGGGAATTAACATGGGAAATCAATGTTTTGGGACAGCCAGCTTTTCTTGTCTACGTGCTTGAAGGTACGCCCTGAAACTTTCCCAGAAAGAGCTGAGGTGGAAGAAGTTTTACATTGGAGAGTTTAACGAAGATTTGTTAAACGGTGGAAACTTTGAACTAACTTTAATTAATTAATTATGACTCCCCACTGTGCTATCTATCTATCTGTCTGTGTGTCTGTCTGTCTGTCTGTCTGTCTGTCTGTGTGTCTGTGTGTCTGTCTGTGTGTCTGTCTGTCTGTGTGTTTGTGTGTCTGTGTGTCTGTCTGTGTGTCTGTGTGTCTGTCTGTGTGTCTGTCTGTCTATCTATATGTCTATATATGTGTATATATATAAATGATTATATATATATCTACATATATATGTGTGTGTGTATGTGTATTACCTACTGGCGGTCGCCAGTAGGTAGTTATAGTTAGGACCACGTTTCCATAGGAAAACCTCAACATTCTATTTTGAATAACTTTGGCGCCGGTCGACGAATCCTCGCGAATTTCTCAAAATAGGTGGGGCGCTACGCTCCGCTCCTACCCTGAAAGTCTCGGGGGGATCTGTCAAGCGGGGGCTGAGATAAAAGGGGGGTCCCAAAACGCGTTTTTCCCATGCATTTTTCCATAGGACCTTTAGAACGAGCTACAGCCCGAACGGCTGAACAGAATTACTCAAAATTTGGCACAGAGGTAGTCCCTAGGTCAAGGAAGTGCCTTTTGTAGGTTTGGTGTAAATCTGTTCAGTAGATTCTGAGAAAATAGCCTTTAAATCAATATATATATCTGAGCCCGCTTACGGTACGCTTACCGTACGCTTACGGTAAGCGTACGGTGGCGTGCGCGAGCGCGATTCTGATTGGCTCTTAGATCTTAGTAAACATTCGAATCGGCCGAAACCAGGAAGCGGCGGCCGCCATTTTGTGTATTTCACTCTGAAAAAAAAGAGTGAAAACAAGGAAAGGGGGCAATGAGGAGAGTTACAGACCCCCTAACATTTGTAAGGGGGTCAAAGAAGGACAGAAAAGTACAAAAAAAACATTTATTGATTTTAAAAAAAATCACGGGGTACGCGTACGGTAAGCTTACGGTAAGCGTACGGTAGAAAAAAAAAAAAAAAAATGAAAATCAGATTTAAGTGTTTAGATATTAGGGGGCTCTAAAAAGAGCCGTTGTGTTTATGAAATGATTTTTTAGTGGTACCTACAAGTAAGTACCGATGCAGAGTCTAAGGTTCAAGAGGAAGACTCTGTTCCCTTCATCATTGAAGTGCACACCATCTCCTCTATAAATGTCTTGCATGTCATAACGCAAGTTGTTGTGGTAAATGGCACCCATACCATAGTCACGGAGGAAAGCAGAAACAGATTTGTTGACGTGCTTTCTTGCTTTGTCATCGCACCGCGTGCCCACCGTGCGTGCACGGCACTAACTGCGTAAAGTGGGCGCGCGGTGCGCGAAGCGCACCGCGTGCTCACTGTGCGCGCACGGTGCGCGAAGCGCACCGTGCGCGCACGGAACGAACTGCGTTAAGTGGGCGCGCACGCCACGAATGGCGTAAAGTAACTTAGCATTTAAAAAACCGTACAAATTCACTGAAAAAACCATAGGTTTCACACACGTTATAGTTAGGAATTAGCATTTAAAAAACCTTGCAAATTCACTGAAAAAACCATAGGTTTCACACATGTTATAGTTAGTGGAAATTTTACTGATAAAAAACCAATGAAATTCCCCCGTTATAGTTAGTGCAGGCAACTATAACTCACGCGACCGCAATCTTCTGCTGATGACATATGTGTCTTTATGAAAAAAAAATATTTGTAATATATGTATAGCTAAAAATGTATGGAAGAAGACATGGGCAAATAAGTGTCTAAATACAGTATTAGCATCAGCAGAGGATTGCGGTCGCGTGAGTTATAGTTGCCTGCACTAACTATAACGGGGGAATTTCATTGGTTTTTTATCAGTAAAATTTCCACTAACTATAACATGTGTGAAACCTATGGTTTTTTCAGTGAATATATATATATATATATATATATATATATATATATATATATATATATATATATATATATAGAGGTTGAGGCGTTGGGGACTCAAGGGACGCTTTAACACTGTATTTTAAAGGGGACACCAGCTGCTACACGGCCCCACTTTTTGCGAGGCAATTTTTCAGCGCTCACTGTAGCGAAAGAGATCCTGCTGCTGTACTTACCACCAACGTGCATTCTGGGAACTGTAGTCGTGGCATGGACTGCAGTGGCCTTGAGCAACAGGGTCAGCTGATCTCCCTCCAATGGGAATGCCACAGCAAATTCAAAAGTGGGAGAAGGTGGAACCTAGGTCAACGAGCGGCATTTGAGGAAGGCGATATGCCGAAATGCATTATGCCCAGCTGTTACCTGTGAATAAAGGCTTCCCGACAAGAACCCTGCTGTGTCCTTGGATTGCTTTGAATGGGTGATTGTTTTTGTTTATGTTTTCGCGCCGGCCAGCAGCGCGATACAAGGACCCACCTTACAAGTGTCCTGGGGTTTCGCTGGCAAAGTGACTGTGTGTTTCAAGGTATTGAATTCCCCCAGGACCACCTCAAGAACGGGCCTGGCAAGTGGCCGCTGCCAATGCAGCCCGTGACTGCACGGGGAAGAGGGATGATTACACTCTCTTCACGGCCCAGCTTGTTTCGTGCATTGAGTTTGAGGCGTTGGGGACTCAAGGGACGCCTTAACACTGTATTTTAAAGGGGATATCAGCTGCTACACAGCCCCACTTTTTGCGAGGCCATTTTTCAGCGCTCACTGTAGCGAAAGAGATCCTGATGCTGTTCTTACCACCAACGTGTATTCTGGGCACTGTAGTCGTGGCATGGACTACAGTGGCCCTGAGCAACAGGGTCAGCTGATCTCCCTCCAATGGGAGTGCCACAGCAAATTCAAAAGTGGGAGAAGGTGGAACATAGGTAAACGAGCGGCATCTGAGGAAGGCGATATGCCGAAATGCATTATACCCAGCTGTTACCTGTGAATAAAGGCTTCCCGACAAGTACCCCGCTGTGTCCTTGGATTGCTTTCAATGGGTGATCGTTTTTGTGCATATATCTATATATGTATAAATATATATATATATATATATATATATATATATATATATATATATATATATATATATATATTCCAATCTTACGTTGAAAGTACTCCAATCATCCCGGAAAAACAACGCTTCACGGCACCCAATGCTTTTAAGGCAGAGTTTATTGGCAACACAAAACTCTACGCGTTTCGGGAAAACTTGGTCCCTTGTTCACGATGCTCGTGAACAAGGGACCAAGTTTTCCCGAAACGCGTAGAATTTTGTGTTGCCAATAAACTCTGCCTTAAAAGCATTGGGTGCCGTGAAGCGTTGTTTTTCCGGGATGATCGGAGTACTTTCAACGTAAGATTGGAATAGTTTGGGTTTCGCTAACCCGTCACGGCCCGCCATCACCAAGCGGCTTGAGTTGAAAGCGAACTCGTTTGTTGAATATATATATATATATATATATATATATATATATATATATATATATGTATTCACTTAAAAAACCATAGGTTTCACACATGTTATAGTTAGGTGGACATTTCACTCGTAAAAAAACAATGAAATTCCCCCGTTATAGTTAGTTCAGATAATTGTAACTCGCGCGACCGCAATCCACTGCTGATGACGTCACATATTACATCACTCATGACATGGTCAGTGGCATCACTGATGACATCACTGATGACATCATCCTTTTGATAGAGTGGCGGTCGCGCGAGTTATAGTTATCTGAACTAACTATAACGGGGGAATTTCATTGTTTTTTTATGAGTGAAATGTCCATCTAACTATAACATGTGTGAAACCTATGGTTTTTTAAGTGAATATATATATATATATTACCTACTGGCGGTCGCCAGTAGGTAGTTATAGTTAGGACCACGTTTCCATAGGAAATCCGCAACATTCTATTTTGAATAACTTTGGCGCCGGTCGACGAATCCTCGCGAATTTTTCAAAATAGGTGGGGCGCTACGCTCCGCTCCTACCCTGAAAGTCTCGGGGGGATTCGTCAAGCGGGGGCTGAGATAAAAGGGGGGTCCCAAAACGCGTTTTTCCCATGCATTTTTCCATAGGACCTTTAGACAGGGCTACAGCCCGAACGGCTGAACAGAATTACTAGAAATTTGGCAGAGAGGTAGTCCTCAGGTCAAGGAAGTGCCTTTTGTAGGTGAAGGAAGTGCCTTTTGTAGGTTTGGTGTTAATCTGTTCAGTAGATTCTGAGAAAATAGCCTTTAAATCAATATATATATCTGAGCCAGCTTACGGTGCGCTAACGGTACGCTTACCGTACGCTGGCGTGCGCGAGCGCAATTCTGATTGGCTCTTAGATCTTAGTAAACATTCGAATCGGCCGAAACCAGGAAGCGGCGGCCGCCATTTTCTCTCTCGCACTGAGAGTGATTTTTAAAATATAAAGCCCAAAAACATGTAAAGGGGCTGTTTAGACAGCTCCCACACACATAGCCATGTTGAGGGAGTCCCCAAAGATCCCCCAAGGCCAAAAACGGAATTTTTATTTTTTTGGTAATTTCGCCGATTACGCTTACCGTACGCGTACGGTAAAAAATTAATAAAAAAAATAAAATTATCCACACTCTCTCCACCCCGTGTGCAAATGGTGCCCGAAGGGCACCATTTGTGCATGGCTTATAAAATATACGAAAAATTAAAATATTACCTTTCAAAACGAAGTGCATCATATGTCCTCCATGTAAGCACGGTGCGCGAAGCGCATCATGCGTACATGGCCCATCTAGCGTAACGTGGGCATGCGGTGCGCGTAGCGCACCGCGTGCCCACCGTGCGTGCACGGCACTAACTGCGTAAAGTGGGCGCGCGGTGCGCGAAACGCACCGCGTGCTCACTGTGCGCGCACGGTGCGCGAAGCACACCGTGCGCGCACGGAATGAAATGCGTTAAGTGGGCGCGCACGCCACGAATGGCGTAAAGTAACTTAGCATTTAAAAAACCGTACAAATTCACTGAAAAAACCATAGGTTTCACACACGTTATAGTTAGGAATTAGCATTTAAAAAACCTTGCAAATTCACTGAAAAAACCATAGGTTTCACACATGTTATAGTTAGCGGAAATTTTACTGATAAAAAACCAATGAAATTCCCCCGTTATAGTTAGTGCAGGCAACTATAACTCACGCGACCGCAATCTTCTGCTGATGACATATGTGTCTTTATGAAAAAAAAATATTTGTAATATATGTATAGCTAAAAATGTATGGAAGAAGACATGGGCAAATAAGTGTCTAAATACAGTATTAGCATCAGCAGAGGATTGCGGTCGCGTGAGTTATAGTTGCCTGCACTAACTTTAACGGGGGAATTTCATTGGTTTTTTATCAGTAAAATTTCCGCTAACTATAACATGTGTGAAACCTATGTTTTTTTCAGTGAATATATATATATATATATATATATATATATATATATATATATATATATATATATATATATATATAATCATAACAGAGTGGCATTAAACCACTCTATGGTTAGGGTTACTAGGGAAAGGAATTCCTCGGATGGATATTTCTCCATGAATAACTTTCCACATGATTGACAAATCCCCACAAAACGTTGCAGACCTATTCTTCCTTCTACATTGGCGGATGATGCAAGGTTTGGGGGTGATTGGTCAAGGGGGTGCAAAATGCATCCCATAGAAATTAGTATTAGATTAGTGTAAAAATGGCTGAACAGATTTGCATGAAATGTGGCAGGATTTGACACTATGCTGCGAAGATGATTCTCTTCGTACTACAGGGAAGTAGGGTATTTTTTAAGTCATAAGGTTTTTTGGTTGAGCCTGGACAGCACATGCGCTGATCTGAGGCATACTGTACTGGAGTATGAAATAGAAGCCTCGCCCACTCTCCACCCATATTTGCAATTGGCTTGTGTCATTGCCCTCCGTAAATGCTGGCTTCTAATTCATTAATATGCTTGTTAGTCCCTCCTTAGTACCGCCTTGTCTTCATTTGTAACCTCCCATGAGGACTGGCCATTTTACTTTGGTTGTTACACGGTACGTCTATTTTAGTCTGTAAGCACTATTTTCTTTAATGAGTCTCACTGCAGGCACACATGCTTTACTGCAACATTCAGAATATCATGCGTGCTTTCACTTTCCCAGCAGCCTGGGACAATGGCATCCGCTTCTTTGAAATGCAATAGTTCTCGCATTTACAAGAGTTTGAGTTATTGGCATTGTAAATGACAATGCCATTTATTTATGTGGTAATTAGCAAAAATAGATAAATAAAAGGCATTGTCATTTACAATGCCAATAGCTTAAATTCTCACAAATGCGAGAACTATTGCATTGCAAATGCTTGTTTAACTTACTGATATCTGTTGTTGCGGTATTCTCTTAAAATGTTGTGGTATTTCTCAGTATTTTGCTGAAGTACCACGGTACATAGCACTGACTAGTCATTAGGTGCTTGGCTAATAACTGCCTCTACAAAGGTTAAAGGCAGCCATGTTGTCTAAAGGTACAGTTTGGCTGTGTTCTGCGTTATGCCTTCAGATTTAGGTAAGTATTAGTTTTGGTGTTTTTCCCCTACCTACTACCACTGTGCGCCATTCTACTCTGATATTCCACTGTATGCCAATCCACTGTACTGTACACCGCTAAACTTTACGCCAATGCACTCTACACTATTCCACTGTACTTTACTCCACCGTACGGCACTCCACTCTATGCTATACCACTCTATGCCACTCCACTGTATGTCACTCTAACATACAGTACTCCACTGTACACCACTGCACTCTATGCCACTCTACTCTACCCCACTCTGCTCCCTTCCAGTATGTGCCACTGCATACGCTGCCAGACCCTTCTATGCTACTCCACTCTATGCTATTCCACCCTACGCACCTCCACTCTCGACACTACACTCCTTGCTAGTCCACTCTACCACATCCACTCCATGCCACTCCACTACACGCTATTCCACTCCATGCCAATACACTCTACAGCACTCCACTGTATGGCACTCCACTATACATTATTCCACTCTATGCCACTCCACTCTACAGCATTCTACTACACTGTACCTCACTCTACTGTACGCCACTGCACTCTACGCTACTCCACTGTATGCTATTACACTCTACCACACTACACTCAACACCACTCCACTATTTGCCACTCCTCTGTACATTATTCTACTGTACGCCACTCACCTCTACGCCACTCCACTCTATAACACTTCATTCTACACTATTTCACTCTATACCGCTCCACTGTACTACACTGCACCACACAACACCATTTACCTCTACACCACTCCACTGTACCATATTCCTCTCTGCTCCACAGTACACTTTACAAAATTTTCCTCCACTATACTGTACCACACTCCACTTAATAACAGTCCACTCGCTGACAGTATACTGTATGATGTCAAATCATTTTCTATTGAAAATTTAAAAATATTGAAATTCAATAAAAGAAAAAAACAAGGGTTAAGCCTTGGTTATCATTTAGGAAAACTGTATTTATTCTTTCTATACAAACCAAACTTAAAATGCACAAACCTTGGAAATTTTTCAGTTGTAGTTATACCTTAAATTTAAAATTTACACAACACTTTTCAATTTATATAACTTTATTTCTTCTTTAGCTGCAAACAAAAGTTAAAGTACACAAACATTTACTAAACTTATACCTTTAATTTGCAATCTATGCAACACCGTCAAATTATTATAACTCTGCGCCTCCATACACAGTGTACTCAACTCGGTAGCCACACTACTTTAGGAGGTATAATTCGCTCCTTCTCCAAGCACTGCTTTTATCCTTTTATATTATATTAGTTATATACTAGATATATATTTAGTCATATATTAGTTATACCTTGTAAAATAATATTATTTATAACAATAGTTATGACACCGTAAATCATATCTTTTGTGAGAACACAGTGCACGAGAGAATAAACACTTTAACTTGTCTTGCAATTGCCGGTCTCTCAAAGAGAGAGGATTGCGTAGTGAGGAGGACAGTCCTTGCAACCACCAAGCACCGCTTTTATTCTGATGCCTGCCGGCATCCACCATCCAGCCAGCATCACCACCCTATTGACCAAAAGACTTCAGACCATAGAAAACACAGCAGACAGATTCTCACTCAGGCTCCCACCCTGCGAACACATCACCCCAAAACCTCAGAGACATCCACTGGCTCCCTGTTCACAAATGCATACTCCTCAAGCTCCTCACACACACACACACACATACCCAGCACTGCAGAATCTAGGCCCCTCATACCTCAATATCTGCATCAATTTCCACACCCGATGAGTAATCTCTACTTGGCTGACCTCTTACTTGCACAAATCCCCCGCATATGCAAAGCCAGAGTCTGCAGTTGAGCTTTCTCGTATCTCGCTCCTAAAGCCTAGAACAACCTTCCCCTACACATCAAAGGTACCGTCTAAGTCCTTGAATTCTGCAAGAAACTGACGACTTGGCTGGTTACTACCATACTATGCCATAATATACCATACAATACCATGCATGGGATTTCAATCAGCCCTCTTCATCCATTGATCTGTTCAATTGTCATTCACATTTTACTTCTGCCTATAGTGGCATGGAGCAATGGGTCTGCCCATTTCAGTGACTAGATCTCTATTTTATATGCTCCATTATTTTCATGCATTTTACAAACAAAACAAAGTTGGAAGTGTTGAAGAAAGAGTTGTGGTAGGAAGGTGGAATATGACTGTATGGTTGCCCCCATTTTTTTCCTAGTGTTTGAATGGTTTTTGACTAGTCTGGTTGGGATCCTGCTATCCAGGACCCCAGCCTATCTGCTTCCTCTCTAAACTGATGTGAGTACCCTAGGTACAAACCATTTGGATACTGAGGACACCCTATTAGCCCCCTGTAGATGGTACCCTAGGTACCCAGGACATGGGTCCCTCAGAGGCCTACCAGGGGCTGCAGCACTTATTATGCCACCCCCGGGACAGCCATACAAACTGACACCACCAGACCACTAGTGTAGTCTGGGTAAGGTGGTGCTTGCACCCCTTACAGGGATATAGGTATCCTGTATGCCACTTAATACAACACATATATCCTCATAGGTCACTCCTAAGGCAGGCCTTGCTAATCCTACAAAGTAGGGTGCTGAGATATGTGTGAGGGGGAACCCCTACCTGAGTAGGGCCCCTCTGCAACCTTCGTTAAAACTATTGCTGGGTTGTTTGTAGTGCAGCCATACCATATACTCTTAACCGCATTATAAGTAACCGCGATAGCGCGATAACTTGAGAGTGGCTGCACAGAACCATGTCATGTTTGGTGTCAAACATCGTGGAATCATACCCCCAATCCAGCCATGGGAGTGAGGGCATGATTCCTCCCTGCTAGAGGGGTGATATGGTAAAAGCGGCAGATTTTAGACACCAATTTAAAAGTGCACACGTAGTACAAAATGGATGCTACCCGCCACCCACACGACTCTGGCTGCCTGTTGCTGGACAGAACTCCAGCCACGGCAGCTGGACAATAGGGATCTTGTTGCAGGGAGGTGTTCCAACCTCCCCAGACAGACTATGTGGATTGGAACTGGGTGGGTGCACCATAGGATGTCTTTCAAACTTGCACGTAGGCTTCTCCAGTGCCTACTTCTGCATACACCACCTCGAACCGGTTCAGGGGCATCCTGTCCCCTGCCCAGGCGGGAAAACACACAAAGGGGAAAGGGTGTAGCCACCATTCCCGCCTGAACTCTCATTGGTGGGCTCTGATTCAGACACTCCCCTAATCTCTGGATAAAGGTGGGTGCAGGGTCCCCAGAGCCTCAGATTATTCTTGGACTTCAAAGACTTGAACCTTCGACGAGCTGCCGCACAGCTGAATGAAGACATCTCCCTTGGGGTAAAGGAGTTACCCCCCTGATTGGCAGGCACCTGAAACACTGCAAGTGACCCAGTTGGAACTCTGCTGCTCCTACGGACATCGAAGACTTCTACCTACCCTGAGCTCAGCACCGTGGACCCCGTGGGTGCCGAGATCCCAAATACCCAAGGACACCGGCCACCTCTTGCACAGCACACGACCCCGACCAGTGGGGAAGTTGTGCTTTGGCCCATCATTGAGCCAACATCTCAGCATTACTTGTGCCAAAGGACGATGCTCCAGCCCACTCCGGTGACCCATGGGCTCATCTTTACGCACTCCAAATTGCCGCCTCCCGCAGTCCCTTGTCTCTCAACTGGTGGGCCCTAGCGGAGGTCAATCTTTACTTTAAAGGGCTCCCCTGGTTGCTCCAGGCCTGCTCTACAGTCTCCTCGCTGGAGACCTCGTGGGTCAGCACCGTAGCTGTTTTGTGATCCTTGCGTGGGTTGCGGTTGCCAAGGCTTAGTGGATCCAATCTGGACACTAACACCGCAGCGGCCTTCATTCTTCGTGGGACAGTCGCCCTCCAGAAGCTGGCCTTCCTTGAAGCCTCCTCTACCCCGTGGCTGCAGATCCAAGCTACCCGTCTTCAACCTGGAAGCACCCGACATTGAAGGGCTCTTTCTCCTGAGCTCCCTGGTCACTGGCTAGTGACCCAGGCTCTGTCCCCTCTGCTTTCAGGTCCTTTCCTTCAAGATCTACATCTTTAATCTGCACGAAATCGACGACGCTTCACGCCAGCAGCAGTTCTTCACCTTTTTCCATAGAAATCGAGATTGCGACCCGACATCGAAAACAACCTATGCACCCGGCTTCCCTGTGGCAGGTAACAGTGGTACCTCGGTACTGTTGTGGGTGTGGGCCCTCCAAAAGCTTAAGTCTAAGCTCCTGAACTTGAACTCCTGCTAGAAGTGTCCAGATTCTTCTAATTTCCAACCGCGACATTTCCCATAGGGTTTAATAGAGATCCCAACTGTAGTTTTAACACTGCAGCCGTCTCTCCTTCCTCACTACCTTGGGTGGTTTCGTAAGGGGCCAGCGACCCTAAGTGCCCTAGGCACTGTCTGCAGAACTGTTGTGGTTCTTATACCACTTTTTTAATATATGGTTTGGCCCCCCCTGGGGCCCTGTGATTCCAGTGCTATTTATTGTTGTTTAACCCCTTCAGTGCCACGCCTTTTCCCCGCCCTCTGCCGGCCGTTACATTAGCGGGCGGGGTTCATGACGAGCTGGACTCGTCATGGGCACAGCGCAACCGCGGCCCATGACGAGTCCAGCTCGTCATGGGCACTGAAGAGGTTAAATGCTTTATTCAATTGTATCTTTACCTCCAGCCTCACAAGAGACTTGTGGGATTTGTTCTTAGAATAAATACATATATTTTGAATATATACCTGTGTGGACTACTCTTTCATTTGGGCATTCAAGAGGTTATCCATGGTAAAACAATAAGCTTAACACTCCTTCAAGACTTAGCCTGAAGGCTGCTCTCCACAGCTACCACTAGGATAGCTTTCTTTAAAGGTTGACTTTTAACCTATCACCTTAAGAGTCGAATTGGACTGGTGCAAGGTGTACCCTATAACTAGTGGACAGCATATGCCAGGCCAACTTCTCACAGTTGGTGATTACTAATTAGCAGATCTATCCATGTTGGGGTTAAACCCCTTCCACCGAATCTTCCATTTTGGTTTGAGGCACCCCTTACTGAGCAACTTGTTTCTCCTCGTTTATGTTGTCATATTTTGGAAACGATCTCACCAGTCAAACCGGTTTTTTGACGGTACGCGGACATCACTGCAACATGTAATTTTTTTTCCATATGTAAACATCTATCCATGCCCCGAACCATTCTTTATTATTAGGGCCTCTTTTTGCACCCCAGTATTTTGCTGTTTCCCTTTAAGCCACCAAGACCGGCATACCTATAAGCATCCTTTCGCCCTGTATGCCTCCTGCCTTGCCTAAAACACCCAGTAGCATTAATTTGGGTGATGCTGGTCGGGTCAACAGTTGTGTGAGGGTGTTTGTCATGTCTTGCCAGTATTTTTTTCATAATGGGCATTCCAAGTCCATAATGTTGAGGCGCAGTGGGTGTAATAGATTTAGTGTATATAGTTGAGTTGAAGCAACCGCAATCTGGCTGATGTCACCAAAGTTTGTGGAACCATCAATGCCTCTCTCCAGTCTGCTTCACAAGTTGCCCTAGGTTTTCTTTCGATTTGTCCCCCAGATACCATAAGGTAATACAATAGTTTCATATTAGTGGTTTAGGTTTTGTCTCTCTTCACTGATAGTGATCTCATTTTGTTGGGCTTTAGGCTCAGTCTAAAAAGTAGGTCACCTATGTGCAAAGGCTGGTGGGCCAATCTCTGCTTTCATTAAATTTTGTTGTATTTATTTTTGTGGTTGGATGTCGTTTTGTGTAATTATGTATTTTTGCAGACGTATGCAGCCATCTTTAGACAGTGACTTTTTCTTACTTTCAAAGGTGTAATGCTTATTGAATATTTGGAAAACATAAAAAAAATCCCAGGCTTGTTCTGTGTATGAGTGAAACTTGTGCTGATTCCTCCTATGTTGCACCTCTTCATTGTATGCACTGCTTCTGTCTATGGTCTACCTGATCTCTGTTTGATGGGATCTTGCACTGCTGCTATCTATGTGACAGAGGTGGGCCAGAGCTGAGCAAAGGGTCTGGCTGGGCTCTAAGAGCCCGTGCATTAGCCTAGCCATGCCAATGTTTGCCATGCAATTCATGCAACAAATATCATGTAAAAATAAGATGAAGTCAAAGAAGTATGTTTCTTTAACAAGCCATGCAGAAGTGCTTCTCCATACTGCAGCAGGTGAAACAACGACTTTGAAAGGTATCTATTAAAAGTGATAGTTTAAACTTAGCTCGAACTTGAAAATATTCATGTTCACTTGATCTGCTGACAATTCTATTAGTGAACTAAGGCAAGTCATTTGTTGTGTGTCCTATATTCTTATTATACACCGAGAAACATTATAGTCTATTGAATCAAACACAAGTGAAATATTTGCCTAGGATCACACAGTTTGGTCACATGCAGAAGCTGCGCTTGATCCCAGGTTTTCTGATTTCACATTGTGCAGTTCAGCCACTAGATGATTCTTTCTTTCTCCTGTTGTACATAAGCGCTTACTGCTTTATCTTAAAATCATGGAATTTGAGGTTAGAGCTTTGCTGATAGACAGAAGCCACATGAAACGCTAGCTCGATTTGGGCTCGAAGGTCCAAGCGAATGTCAAACTGGGCCAGAGACAGACTTCTGGCTTGGGCCTTCAGTGGCTTGTCCACACTACTATGTGGTTCTAGTTCTGTGTATCTTAATAAGCTTACAGTACACACCCCAAATTGTTTTGACTTTATCAGTGTTCCTATTTTCTTTTCTAGCTTCGGCCCCCTGGAACGCTCTGCAGGAAGGAGTCCAGACCCTGTGACCTCCCTGAGTACTGTACGGGAAAGTCTGCCTTCTGTCCCCCAAACTCCTACCAGCTAGATGGCACTGCATGCCAGGAAAGCCGAGCTTACTGCTACAGTGGCATGTGTTTGACACATCAACACCAGTGCACACAACTGTGGGGACCAGGTAAAAAATGTAAATGTAACCCTAAAACTTCAGGTCCACACAAGACATTGATCCAGAGGCTAGGGCTCCCTCGTAGCATTTAGTGATGTGTTTAGGTAAGGCCGAACCGGATCCCCTGGTCACCATGAAGGCCTCTGCTAGGAGTCTGACAAATTCATGCCCTTGTGATGGCTTCTCTACGTGGCCTAGGCTAGGACAGGCTGGACAAGAATGTTGGACTCCCACAGAGCACTCCTCAAGAGGTCAAAGACCCTTCATCTTAGCCTCTAATGAGATGTTGAGGACAGGCAGAAACAGAATCCTGGTCCTATGATGGTCCTATCACGTGAGTGCCCCTGGCTTCATTCACTAAAGGCCTTTACGCCTGCCAGCACTCACAGATTGATGTAGGGTCTTAAGCCCTCTATGGCACCAGTGATCGGCCTACATAGGCTGTGATGTTCTGTGATACTGCTTCTTACAACCAGTCTACTCGGCACATGCCCCACTCCTTTTTATTTTTTCCCCACTACTTTATTTAACATTTTTTAATCCCCGGTACAGATAGCTTTAAAACACATTGTTACTATCCTGCAATCAGCACTTTAAAGATCTGATGAGCCCTCATCTCGGCCATCAAACACTGAGGTAGACATTCCATTAGTAGCATATAAACATTCTCCATGAAGTGGCCCAGATCACAGTTTCTTCCTTGCAAGGGGTTCTCTCTCAATCGCTACCCAAATAATTTGCCCCTGTTGCCTGATTCCCCCCAAATGTACCAAGGCAGGTGGGCAGGGGATCCCATGGCTGTGTTCGATGTATGTATGAAATGGGGTCCAAGTCTTTTCATATTTGGGTATGGTGATCTGTACCAGTTTGTCATTCCATTGTATGGATTTTCAAGACTTTAGTCCACCACATGCTAGCGTTAGTGTAGTCGGCACTAGCCAATGCTGTGCTATTACCAGGCAAGCCACCCACAGTAGTGGTGTGAGTAGTCCGGTCACAGAGGGGGGAGTGGGGATAATCCTTTGCCATCCATCAAGCCCATCAGGGCCAGCCCTGGCTGTATGGGGAGGGATACATTAGTAATATTTCAACCTCCTGACCTCCAGATCGGCTGTGTGTACGTGCACTCCCACCACATATGTGAGTATGTCCCCCTCGCTCCACAACCCCTCCAGGACGTATTGGGGGCATTCACCATGGCTTTTAATCAGACTGGTGTAATGTACCAGCGGAACATTATTTTCAAGGCATTTGTCGTATGTTGTGGGCAGAGTGAAGAGTGTGGAGCCTGTCTCCACGTGAAAATCCAATTTCCCTCAGTCAGTTCTGGGCCTTCCCAAACCCTAGTATGAGCTTATTTTTGTACTGAGTACATAATCCTGTTCTAAGTGTTAACTTGAGGCACACTAAGTATGCTAGGACACTAAGGGGTATATTTACAAGGGGATAGTGCCACCAGAACTTCATTTTTAGCAACGCTCTGGTGGTGCTATGCCCTTCTCCGTATTTACAAAGTGGAGCTAAGCCACTTTGAGTGGCGTAATGCAGCCTTATAAATACGGCCCCTTTACATGCATCACTTTGCGTGAAAGGGGCATGCAATGGGTGTTGTTGTTGGCGTTCCACCTCAACTCCCACATGCTTTTTGACGCTGCCCCAGATTTAAAAGGATGTGTAAATCTGAAGCAGTGCCAAAAACTAACGCCATGCAATAAATAGCAGGCGTTAGGATGGGGCAACGAGGAGAAATACTTGTATTTCTCCTCGTTTTTGCTTTTTCTATGTGTACTGCAGAACGCAGCACACATAGATGTAACTAATGGCCATTATTGATGGTTTATGTGCAGGAAGGGACACCTTGCAGTATGGTGCAAGGGTGCCTGCACTGGCGCTAGGCAGCAAATGTTAGCACCAGTGCTAGGTAAAACACAGGGGTGCGTCGTATTGTTGTAAATGCTCCGACACTTTCCTTGTAAATATGCCCCACAATTTTAAAGCGCTCTGGCACGCCTTGTGGGGTAATAGTCTGCGCTACAGAAAAACCCTCAAATAAAACAAATTAATAAATTGTGATACACTCATTCCATTTTAGCTAATAATATACTGACTGAAAGATAAGATCGCTTGTACAGCAATCAAGAAGGGTTCCCTCTGAAAGCTCTTGGACAGACAATGTCATTAATGCACATTAGGGCCAGGGGTTTAAAGTAGACTAGAACACAGAAAGAGACTGCTACGATGGATGACACACACAGGAGGAAACAACTTGCCATGGCGGCAGACACATAATGAGACAGCGCACAGTGAATATAGTGACAGGAAAAGGTCTATGAAAATCATACAGCTGTTACCGTCGATTCCTATAGAAAGAGGCACCCGGCACAGAGGTTGAGGCAGTAGGTTACATTGAGACTGGACACAAAAGGTAGTGCAAGGCACATGCAGGACTGAAGGGAGGTATGAAGAATAAGGAAGCCACATCTAAACTACTGTTACTGTCACCTAGGAGCAAGGCCCGCCCCTGACGTCTGCTTCCAGAAGGTCAACGCCGCCGGGGATACCTACGGAAACTGTGGCAAAGACATCAACGGGCGATACAGGATGTGTGCTTCAATGTGAGTGATTGTTCATACTGATCCAAAACTATTCAGGATTCCCTAGAGTGGAAGTGAATGTCTGAAATGTCAGCTATTATTTCACAGGTCTTTAGATCAGGAGTAATAATATTTGGGAGTACCTTTACACCACATGTTACTGCATCAGGAGTGCCTCACACAGGAGTGCCTCACACTGCAGGAACATTTTCCAAACATGACTTTCATATCTGTCTGTCTGTCTGTCTGTCTGTCTGTCTGTCTGTCTGTCTGTCTGTCTGTCTGTCTGTCTGTCTGTCTGTCTGTCTGTCTATCTATCTATCTATCTATCTATCTTTTGCTACCCCTTAATGCTATCCTTCCTGAACCCTACAAACCCTTCACTACCTCTTTATACTACCCATCCCTTACCTCTAAAACCTCTTACTACCTGTAATACTTCCCATCCCTGAAACCTATAAAAATATTACTACTCTTTAGTGCTACCGTTCACCGATCCCTAAAAAACACCTTACTACCCCTTATTGGTACCCTTTCTTGAACCCTAAATACAGAACCCTGATTAACCCCTTTCACTACCCCTTAATGGAAACCTAAAAACCCTTGCTACCACTTAACACTACCTTTCCGTGAACCCTAAAAAACCCGTATTGCTCCTTAAAGCTATCCTACCTTGAGCTCTACAAATTGAACCTTAAATACTTTACTACTCTATATCCTGAAACATTAAAAAACCCTTAGTACCTCTTAACGCTACCCTTCCCTGAACCCTAAAAACCCCTTACCACCCCTTAACATTTAAACTTAAAACCATAAACCTATGCATTTTATTAGATTTTTTTTATTCAAATGAATTCATATTTAGAATTAATTAATATTCATATTTTATTTATGCACTTGAAATATTAATTAACTTTAACTTAATTACTATCATTAAAAAAGTATATTTTCAAATTAATTGCATTTTGATCATCGTTACATATATGCATATATCACACAAACAAACACATACATATACAAATATCTAAATAGCTAACTAAGGAACTTACCTGTGAAGTAAAGACTTAAGAAGTAAAAGACTGAAAAGTTACCTGCGATGGAAAGACTCACGCTGTATCTCCTACACTGATGCCACGATGTTAAGCTTGCAAATCTAAGATCACATACTAAGTGTCTCTTGTATCACGTGCCTCCAGAAGCAGCTGGCACTTATAATATGCACTGTCTGCAGTGCTTAATTTGAGCCGGTGGTTGCCGGTGGGGGCCACTGTCACTTATTTTCGGGGACCGGCACTTATTTTTCCGCATTAGACACCTACCAGAGATGGACAGGAAGAAAACACACAAAACAAAAGGTGGAGGAAGTAAAATACGGACAAACCGTCACACAGGGAGAAAGTAGGAACTTACAAGTGTCCCCCCTCTCACCCAGTCAGGAGCTCTCAGGCCGGGGGTCTGCCTCTCGTACACACTACACGAAGAGGCCCACTGGAGTTCCCCGCCCTGCAGCATTGGGGCTAAGCTTACGCCACTGGTATGAGGTGGATTTAGGACTACGCAGACTTCGCATTCGGTGCACCAACATTCATTTACACTGCTTTGGGCTTTTGAGTTGAGCTTTCGGCGCTAGTACTCATTCTTATGCAAATTAAGGACTGAGTCCATCTGCAACCTGACTTGCGATGGGTAATATCACTTATTTCACAGTCACTTATTGCATGAGTATACCTACAATAAACAGTGTGACCAGGGCCAGACTGGCTTTAGTGGGCATCGGATGTTTGCCTGGGAAGCTGGAGGGGTGGGGGCCAGCTTTGGACCTGTGGGCGCTCGTTTTGTTACTGGGGACCGGTTTTGCAGTGATGCTTCAAATTCGGGCAGGGGGAGCCGGCATGGCTCGTGGGTGGCAGGGTGGGGTCGCCCAAGTGTGAATTTTTTAAAAAAATGTACCCTCCCGCTGGGTCCTGCGTCTCTGCTCCTGCTCTCCTGCCTCCGACTCTAGGAACAGGAATCAGGAAGCCAGGCTCCCTCCCCTAAGCCAATCACAACACTGCAATGCAGCTTTGTGATTGGTCTGAGCACTATAACACGGTATTACTTCACAAGCATGAACTCCTTGTTGGCAGAAATGTGCACCTGCTTAGAATCCACATTTAATGATGTTTCTGTCCTGATGACATATTTGTATTCATTTATTTTAAGAATAGCTGAAGGTGTAGGGTAAGTTTGCACGGATACACTCTCAAATACTCGAAGTGAAAAGTGTAATTTACTTTTTTGCTGTGATCGGACGCAGGGAGGGAATATTATAGTCTGCGGTATTTTATCTGTTCTTTTTTGTGAGGGGGGAAGAGCACTTCTATTGTTTTGGGGCACTGAGTGGTAATACCTGCTGTCCTTGTTGTATCTTTATAGTTTAATAGTGTAAAAGGAGGATATATCCCCACTGCCCTTCAAGTATGTGCCAGTTTTGGTGGGTCGGTGCAGGTAGTCATGCCTGTGGCTGGCACACAGATTTATAGCCTACTTCATTGTACTGTCCAAAAAATAAAATACATCCTGCCCTTTCTGGGTGCTAATGATAGAAGCCACTTTGGTCATGGGGTCAGAAGGGGCTACCTATAGACGGCAGCCCTCCCAAAATCGAGCAACTCCTCCGAGGACATGTGCAGTGGTGAGTGCTAGCCAAAGAGGTCTTACCCGGGCAGAGATGACAGTGGCTCCACCACTGTGAATACCACCCACCCCTGAAATCTAAATGAGGCCACGGTTCCAAGGGGCAGACAGTCTTTCAAATCAGTTGACAATTTTTGGCATATTTCCCATTACCGCACACCTCTAAATGAGGCTTTCAGTTTTTCACATGTTTTAAATATTAGTCTAGTAGAACGAGGCAGCATACAACGTCCAAAACAGGCTTTCGTAGCTCTGTCCTCCTTTTTTTTTTTTTTTATCTTTCTATTGGTTTTCTTTTTTCAACTAAACCATAAAACAAAACACACCACCATTTCACATGTTGTAATTACCAATTCATCTGAGTAGACTTTTTCAGTTGCCCTTAGCGTGTTTCTATTGCAAGACAAGCGCCTTGTCCCCGGAGGTCGGATCCCCCCTTGCTCCCCCCCCCCCCCCCGTCCTCCGGCATCTGTGCTCGACCCCAGCCTCCCATCGTAGCTCTGCATACTCCGAACACAAAGCTGTGCTGGTGAAAGTGCTCTCTGGCAGCTGATGCCTGATGCACGTATAGTGAGGCTAGAGCCATGGCAAGGTCTACCCTTCTTTCGCGGACTCTCAAAGAATGGACAGGATCAGCACACAAAGCTCATGCTCATATTTTCAGTCCGGGGAGGTTGTCTTTCCCAAATAGGTGTTGGTGGGTCATCCTGGTCCTTCAGTGCTTCTCTAAAGCAAGTCAGAGTGTGTTTCACAAAAGGATTATTGCTTGCCATTGCTTCGGTGACAGCCGCGGTTCTACTTAAATGCAAAAATCTTCGGCAAACTCAGTCCACATTGGTAAATCTATGGGGCATTGATCGCAGATTATACAGGCAGTTCTAGAGCTAATCCTAGACCACATTAGGATCAGGACAGAGGGCACACAGCTGTTTACTCTGGGAGTTTTTACATGCTACTGGCTTCTCAATTGATAAGACCGCACAGCTACGTACCAGGTTGTCCTTTGAACAAGCCCTTGGTCCAGCAAAGACATAGGATAAAGCAAGAGACATGGAGTCTATTTTCTTCCTCCTGCAAGATGCGTACAAATACTAATAGTCAATCTTGGCAATAGAAAGGGAAGCCTATCATACGAGTAGTAAGCATTCCCTAAGTTGATGAACATTTTCTCTACAGGTACAATTCTGAAACAGTTGGTTTTGGGCATGCCAAAGTTCAAATGCTGCATTCTTTATTTCCAAAATATCAAGGTGTATTATTTAGGAGCAAGAGGTCTTTTGTCTGTTCTCTCTACTTCAAGTAGGTGGTAATGCATTTGCAAAGGGGAAGGCAAATGCATGCAATATTATTTTTAAAGACCGGTAGTGGTACCAGGGACCAAAACAAAACAAAACTCAGTTAATACTAAAAAGTTTGGAGTTTGACAAGAGGACAAATGGGATCCTTGCAGGAGAATTCTGATCATCGCAACAGCAGAAAGCTTGCAATAATACTGGGAATATCGTGGAGATTGAAAAGAAACAGTGTTCATATTTTCTACAAACATGAATTAATTGGCCCCGATATAGTACCATTTTAACATGGTTTTATGCTGGCAATGGCCATGGGTTTTTAGAGAGAGGTAAACATACCCTTTCACTACTGTTGCTCAGCTGATCAGTCAAAGTGTGAACTGGTACATCAAAGTGTACTGTTCGAGGCATATGAGCTGCAGAATTTACACTCTGTGCATAGATCTGGTGTTGGGCTCGGATGCTTGCACCTTGTTGTCTTGGAAGAAGTCTTTTGTAGTCATGAGATAGGTGACTCCTCCCTTGGACGATAGTGCGCAACTCCATCTTCAGATTGTTTTTTTCCGCAATCGGGTTCGGATGTAACTTCAGCGCTCTGGTTCGGTACCGTGTTATTCAAACCTTTTCGACGCGCAAACCATCTCAAACTCGATGGTATTTTTTTCGATCGCGTACTTACGACGTGCTACTCAATACTTGATTCCGGTGGTCGAGCGGGCCGCTTGGCCTATCGACGCCATTCGGGCCTACGGCTAATGGAAAGGACTCGATTAAAAAAATGCCCCCAGTGTGGAGTTAAATTCCCACACAACGACCAACACAAGGTCTGTAACCTCTGTCTCTCGCCCGAGCATGAGGAGAAAAATTGCCAAGCCTGCGCCTCCTTCCGCTCCAAGAAGACTATCCGTGATCGCTGGGCCCGACGACACGTTATGGCGCAACAGGCTGCACCGGTGCCCACCGACACCTTCGGTGAAGGCCCTGATGTTCCAGAGGCAGAGGACTCTGAGGCTCTGAACATCGTTTCTGAGGCAGACGACTCAGACTCCGACGACCACATCACTCCAGGTCAACGAGTGATTACAAGTGCCCCTGCTCCGACCCTCCCCAAGAAAAAGAAGGCACCAGTCAAGACTTCGCCTGCAGGCCTCAGTCGCGACCGAAACAAAGCTTCAGAAGCCCCGCCCTCGGGCTCGGCTCCGAAGACAAAGGAAAATCCTTCCGGCGGCTCGGGACCGAGCAAGCCGCATATCAGTGCCCCACAGACACTGTCGGCACTGAAGCCGGGAGCTCATCCTACTCCCACAAAAAAGCCATCAGCACCGAACACCTCGGCACCAAACGAAAAGGCCTCGGATCCGAAACCGAAACATTCGGAACTGAAAAAGATTTCCGACTCGACACCAAAGCCGAAGGATCCAAAAACTCCTTCAAAGGCTCCAGAGCAGAAATCTAAACCTCGCTCGGAACCGAAAAAATCGGCACCCAAAGCGATTACCAAAGAGGAAGAACTTTTTCGACCGGATCCCATCGATCCGAAACAACAAACTCTCCAAGTGGACCAAAAGACAGGCCATATTATCAACGTTCCACTCAAGAAGAGGAAGTTGGACACCCCACACATCCATGCTGTTTCTATAAAGAAAAGGGACTGTGCCACTTAACCTTTAAGACCATCTTCTTCCTAATAAGCCTTTCTCTCCTCCAAAGTCTCCCATACTTCCTCCATACTCACCACCATCACAGGATGATGATGATATAGGGGGTGGGGGAGGTAACAATGACCCTTTCACTTACCCTGATGATAATACAGATGTACCACAGGACCCGTGGGTGACTATGATGACCCAGTAGATCCTCCAGATCTTCCTGATCCCGATGCATACCCAATAAAGCCATCTCCCCCAGATGACAATATTGGATTTAGTCAGCTCATTGATAGGGCTGCCAAGTACCATGGTGTTCTAATGCATTCAGACCCCACAGAGGAAGACTTTCTAATAGACACTTTTGCACAGTCACAAAAGACAGTACAAATTTTACCCATGTTAAAAGGAGTCATTAAACATGCCCCAGAGATATTCAAAGACCCTGTAAGGGCTAGAATTCTGAATCCTAGAATTGATAAAAAATATAAACCCGCACCAAATGATCCCACCTACATCAAGGGTCAAGTTACCCTAGATTCTCTAGTAGTGACCAATGCCAGAAAGCATGCCAACTCTCAGACCTTCGGTGATGCTCCACCTTGAGACAAAGAGTCTAAATAATAAGACGCTTCGAGCAAGCGAGTTGCTGCCCATGCAGCGAATCACTGGAGGATAGCCAATGCGCTGGCATTACTTGCCAGGTACGATAGGGCTCGTTACGATGTGCTTGAATCCCTAATGCATCATTTGCCTGATCAATGTAAGGCCAAAGCCAATGACTTGATTCAGGAGGGCAAATTAATAAGAAATACATCAATTAAATGTGCCCTCGATGCAGCAGACACCGCATCTAGATCCATCAACACTAGTGTGTTACTAAGAAGACATGCCTGGCTGCGCATTTCTGGTTTCAGACAAGAGGTACAAACAACTATCCTCAATCAGCCGTTCAATCAGGAACAACTTTTTGGTCCAGCTGTAGATACAGCTTTAGAAAAATGAAAAAGGACACCGAGACTGCTAAATCCATGGGAGCATTACAGTCTCCATCCACACGAGGTGCCTTTCGACGCTCCTTCTATAGAGGAGCATCTAAAAACATCAGTACAGACACTGCTCCTTCCTCCTATAAAAACACCACACAACCATCCCCCAACAAGGGATATTTTAGAGGTGGGTACAGGGGAAATAACAACAAAGGAAGAGGCCGTGGTAACAACAACACTCGAGCCTCTCCCACTAATTAACAGTGACTTCCCTCCACTCCCTCCAGACCATCCCACTTCGGTCGGAGGGAGACTTTCACAGTTCCTACCTGTCTGGAATTCCATCACTACAGACAAGTGGGTAAGACAAATTATCCAGTATGGTTACTGCCTGGAACTTTCTGCAACTCCCCCCAACATACCACCTAAGCAGTGTTCGATGTCCACGGAACATCTGACACTCCTCAAACAAGAAGTTCTCTCACTGCTTCAAAAGCCTGCCATAGAACTAGTCCCATACAGCATCAAGGAACAGGAGTATACTCCCTGTATTTCCTAATCCCCAAAAAGGACGGTACTCTATGGCCAATACTGGACCTCAGACCTCTCAATCTCTACATACAATCAGATCATTTTCACATGATCACTCTTCAACAGGTCCTTCCACTGCTTCAACAAGTTGACTTCCTTGCCACACTAGATCTCAAGGACACCTACTTCCATATTCCCATACACCCTGCTCACAGGAAATACCTAAGGTTCACAGTGGATAGTCAACACTATCAGTTCAAAGTTCTCCCATTCGGGGTGACCTCAGCAGCCAAGGTATTCTCAAAGTGCCTTGCGGTAGTAGCAGCGCACTTGCGAAGGCAGCAAATCCATGCATTTCCATACCTGCACGACTGGCTGATAAAAGCCAAGTCATACAACCAGTGTATTCACCACACTTATCAAACCATTCAGCTGTCACACCTTCCGCCCTCCTACCTACATTAATATCTAGGAGCCACAATAGACACTTCCAAAGCCCTAGCATACCCCTATCCAGCCAGGATATCCAGTATGCCAACCCTCATCACCAAGTTTCAACCCCAACACTCTCTTCCAATACGAGTGTTTATGCAGCTCATAGGGATGATGGCCTCTTGTATTTTCACTGTACTTCGCGCAAGAATGCTTAGCACGTCAGTGGATTCAGGCTCAAGGTCAACTTACAGATCTGGTGTTGGTGGACAGCTGCACACATTGCTCTCTGCAGTGGTGGAACAAACAAAATCTTTCCACAGGGCGGCCATTCCCGGAGCCAGTTCCACAGACAGTGCTAACAACAGACGCTTCACTCACCAGCTGGGGAGCCAATCTCCTAAACCACACAATTCAGGGCAGGTGGACCACCGAACCAAAAGCGCAATATTTCTAGCGTTAAAGTCAATCCAAACACATCTCCTCAACAAAACTATCCTAGTTCACACGGACAATATGACAGCAATGTATTACAAACAGAAACAAGGAGGAACACACTCTTTGCAATTGTCTCAACTAGCGCAAAGCATATAGAGATGGGCCATTCCACAAAACATATATCTTCTGGCGGAACATCTGCTAGGAGTGAACAATCAGATTGCGGATCTGTTAAGTTGTCAGACTCAACACATACACGAATGGGAACTTCATCTGCAAGTTCTTCAACCCTTTTTCCAAATGTGGGGCCAACCAGACATAGATCTGTGCGCCACACACGCAAACGCAAAATGCTCAACCTTCGCCGCCAGGTTCCTACACCCGTTGTCCAAGGGCAATGCGATATGGATGAACTGGTCAGGCAGATTTGCGTACGCTTTTCCGCCACTCCCGCTCATTCCACTACTAGTACGCAAGCTCAAACAACAGTATCTCAAGATGATCCAAGTTGCTCCCATATGGGCACGGCAACCATGGTTCACAACACTACTCGAACTCTCAGTAGTTCCACATCAAAAACGACGTCTCTCCCCAAAGCTGCTAACGCAGAACCATGGAGAGATAAGGCACCCACATCCAGCACAACTGAATCTAGCGATCTGGCTCCTGAAATCCTAGAGTTCGGTTACCTCAACATTGTTCTTACTAGACTCATGGGTCCCCCATTTGAGCCTTAAAATGCGAATTACAATTCCTTACATGGAAAGTAGCTTTCCTTATCGCAATCACCTCTCTTAGGAGTGTAAGTGAGATTCAGGCTTTAACCATACAAGAACCATTCTTACAAATACATCGTAACAAAGTGGTTCTTAGGACAAATCCAAAATTCCTTCCCAAAGTAATCTCTGCTTTCCATCTTAATCAATCAGTAGAGTTACCAGTCTTTTTCCAAAACCCTGATTCGGTAGCGGAAAGAGCTCTTCACACGCCCGACGTCAAAAGAGCTTTACTTTATTATTTAGACAGGACTAAAGCCTTTACAAAGACAAAACAACTGTTTGTAGCTTTCTCTCCACCTCATAAAGGCAACCCCATCTCCAAAGCTGGAATTGCCAGGTGGATAGTCAAAAGCATTCAAATATGCTACCAGAAAGCAAAATGCACATTAACAATTCCCCCTAGAGCGCATTCAACACGCAAACTAGGGGCTTCCATGGCATTCTTAGGGAACATTCCCCTAGAAGACATTTGTAAGGCAGCGACATGGTCTACAACACACACCTTCACCAAACACTATTGTGTAGGTGTGCAGGCAAAGCAACAAGCTTCTGTAGGCCAGGCTGTTCTTAAGGCACTTTTTCAAACCACTGCAACCGATACAGGTGACCACCACTAGGGGGGACACTGCTGTGCAGCTATATGCCTCGAACGGAAAATGCTACTTACCCGTATGCATCTGTTCTTGGCATGTAGAGCTGCAGAGATTCACACGCCCACACACCTCCCCGGAACCTTTATCTGTTCCAGTGTTATCTTACTTAGATACATTCACATGGACATCTTTTCCATTTCTACAAACTCCATCATTTCCCATCATGGCGAAAAACAATTTGAAGATGGAGTCGATGCCCATCGTCCAAGGGAGGAGTCATGACTACAAAAGACTTCTTCCAAGACAACAACAAGGTGCAAGCATCCAAGCCCAACACCAGATGGCGATCTATGCACAGAGTGTGAATCTCTGCAGCTCTACATGCCAAGAAAAGATGCATACTGGTAAGTAGCATTTTCCTTATGGAAAAGTATGTGTGGTTCCTGGTAGAGCATCACTTTATCCTTGGTTTAAGGTTTCTGTATATCTGAACATATGTCTGTCCTCCTTGTCAGTTGCTCCTCTGTCCTGCTCTGTCTCATCATGTCTCTATTATTTCTTTGTTTTACTCTTTGGTGTTCTCTTCGCCACTTCCCTCTAATTATCACTCTGGTATTCTTTTTTCCACCAGCTGATGCTTCCGCTGTGATATTCTCCTCTCCTCCAATCATTGGTCTCTGCCTCGCTGTTCTACTTTCTTTACCCACTGCCTCTTTGGTACTCTTCTCTGTTGAACCTCCTCTGTCTCTGGTATTTTCAGGTTCTCTCATTTCCTTCTATGTTCTTTTCTCTTCCTTTCCGTTTGAGGTGGTTGTTCTCTTCTTTGCTTGTCTCTTTCATGGCTGTTCTTGGCTCTGTCCTCCTTCTCTGGTAGGTTCCTCTCCTTTCTCATATTCCTCTTCTCATGACATGTTTCCTGCTCACCTTCAGTGATGCTACGTGTGGAAAGATCCAGTGCCAGAGTTCTGCCTCAAAGCCCCTGGATGCCAATGCTGTTGCCATTGATACAACTGTGACGCAGGAGGGAAAGCGCATCCGGTGTCGTGGGACGCACGTGTACCGCACAATGGATGAGGATGTGGACATTCTGGACCAAAGTGATATCCTGGACCCTGGCCTGGTGATGACTGGAACAAAGTGTGGGGACAATCACGTGGGTACATGTGTGGACATTAAATCAGAAATATTCAGACGCATGCCAACTTCTTGGTGTGGTACGTTTGTTGTGTGCCATGTTTGGGTTGCATTTAGTTAATAGTTTATTTAGGGTATTTATGAAGTATATACCTGGCCACAGGGAATAATGGAATGCTTTGGATAGTACTGGGAGTATGAGCCAGATGTGTGGCTAGCATGAGCAGCAAGGTCATATGTTTACGGGTTGCTAGAATACAATCACATTTTGGGGATGGAGTGTGGACTGGCAGCAGAGAGAAGATGAGATTCTGAAGCATTGTAGACCGTCTGAGATGCAGACATAGTGGAATAGTATTTATTGGGAGACAAGAGATGTCTGCGTCTGTGAAGAATGTTCGCTTGGAGCCAGACTGTCTTCGATTTCTCCGTCACATGCTCTGTGAAGAGCAGGTTTGAATCTATGTGCAAGCCGAGGTGTTTTGGTAAATGGTGATGTATGTAGGGTTGGTGTGCGAGGTGCCAGATCAGACATTTCATGTTCTGGGGTTTGTACTGTACCAGGTGTAGCAGAGGACTGACCAGGGCCTTTTTGCTGTGCATCACTGCTGCTCATGGTATGTAATTCCAACCTCCTATCGCTTGTGCTCTTGCTCCATAGGTATGCTTTGAGGGCCAGTGTCAAAGTGTCGCCTTCTTCCAGACGGAGGAGTGTGCTGCCAAGTGCCATGGACGAGGGGTGAGTGGCATTGAGTACTCTCATTTGCTAGGCAAAGCTACAACTGATGATGCACTGTTAATGTTGATATCCCACTGACCATCCTTTTACACATTATTGACATGTTTTTCAATATTCCGATCCAGACGGAAATACTATTTGAAATGTAAAGTCTTCACCTATATTTCATGTACCATAGTGACAGTTAGTGATGATGCATTAATGTGAAGTAAGTGTTTGCGGCTTGTCAACCCTCGAGGGTAGAACAGAAAACATAACAATGTGTTGGTAGAAATGTCTAAAGAAAATGATTGTGCCTAAACTCAAATCTGGATACAGTGCCCAAAAATGGATTTTTACATCCACCTCTCCTATCTTTTCTGGTGAAGATCGTCACACGTACATTAACTACTTTGTACTAAATGTGGGAGGGACTGGGGGCTGGAAAAAGTGTCAAACTTCTAAATGAGAGTAGTTTAGAGAGGAGTAGGGTGGTTTTAGGGAGTAATAATGAGGGCTTCACGGAAAGGCAGACATCTACCCACAAAAGAGTAAGACCATTGCTACTCACAAACTGCATTTCTAAAGTTATTAAAGCTAAAAAGGACTCAAGACAGTAGTAAATGTACTCCATCTTAGACCTGGAGTAAGTCCAACACCACACACGGCCCCCCACAGGTACTGCAACGCCTTACCAAAGAAAATGAACAAGGCATGAACTTAAAATATGTTGTTGAGATGTTGGTATGTTATGCTGTTTTCATTTGTAGGACACGCCGATCACTCAGGAGCCATCCTGTTGCCACCTGTGAAGGTGGGGAACAAGCCTGTCTTGGTGCCTATCCACAGAGCCAAGTTTAAATTCTTTTCTAGAATACAAGGATGGAGCTGGTAGCTGTGATGCAATAGGGTAGTTTGTTCAAGGCATTGGTGGTGGTTTAGGAGAATGCTTGACTTTTGGCCATGGCCTGGGAGATCGTGGGACGTAAGGAAGGAGCAGGCTGAACGAATAGAGGTGTCTTGCCGGGGTGTGGAAGAGGATGCAGTTGTTGAGGTATGCTGGGCCTTCATTGTGTAGTGTTTTGTAAGTGAATGAGGAGTTTGAAAAGAGCACGATTGCGGAATGGAAGTCCTTGAGGTGTTTGGATAAATGTGTGCGGTGTGGGATTTTGAATGTAAGTTTTGCGGCTGCATTCTGTATAAGTTGGATTCTTTTGGTTAGTTGTGCAGTGATGTTAACTTAGAGGGTCTTTCCCTTAGTCAAGCCTGCTGGTGATGAAGGGCTTGTGTGATGGATCTGTGGGTGTCCATAGAAGATTTTTCTGAGTAGTTTGAAGATGTGAAAGAAGGTGGAAGCGACTATGTTGACTTTATTCACCATGGAGAACCTGTTGTCAATCATGATGCCCAGATTCCTGGCCACGTTGGATGGGTGAGGAGTCTGACCTAGTTCATTGGACCACCAAATTGGAGATCAGAGAGAGGTATTTTTGCCGAAGAGGACCACCTCTGTTTTGTCGCTATAGATGTTAAGTCAGTATACCTTTTCATTAAGTCTGCTACCGAGGACATGCATTTCACTAAGTTGGCTTGGGCGGTGGGGGTGTCTTCTCATAGAGAGAGGATGAGCTGAATGTTGTCTGCATAGGAGATGGATGGAAGGACTAGGTCCTTTGGCTAAAAAGTACTGTGCAAATTTATTGGAAGGGGCTCATCATGCACAAGGTGCTGGCAGTTTCCATTGTGGTGATGGAACCACATAGTAAATAATGTTAAAATAAATTACTTTATTTTAACTTTCTTAAAATACATGTGTATTTAATTTAATGCAAAAAATATGTATATAATTTTAATATAATTTTATAATAAAATAGTGTAATACCCTTTTAATTTAAAATATTTCTTTCTTTTTTAAATAATTCAATGAATGTGCATTAATTCTGTAAATGTTTTGTATTTTAATACACAATTAATAAATATAAATATTACACTTAAGATCAGATTTTTTTTAAAAATAAGTCTTTAAATAGAGAGCTTCCATGGTAAAGTGTAGGGAAAAATTAGAACGTTTATTAAACTTGTAGAAAATGGTAAAAATATGTTCGAGGCATATGAGCTGTGGATCACACACTTATGCATAGATCGCCATCTGGTGTTGCGCCCGGATGTTTGCACTTTGTTGTTGTCCTGGAAAGTCTTTGGATGTCACAGGATAGGTGGCTCCTCCTTTGGACAATAGTGCCCATGGGCATCGACTCCATCGTCAGATTGTTTTTTTCTGCCATCGGGCTCGGATGTGTTAATCGCGCTCCAGTTCGGTGTCATTACCGATCATCTTTTCGACGCGAAACCCTCACCCTTACTTCGGTATTGTTTCGATCGCGTTCCCCTTCGACGAGCATCTCTACCAGACCTTCAAATCTTCGATTCCGGTTGTCGATGCAGGCCTTTGGGCCTACCTCCGCCATTTGGTCTTCGGCTCATGGAAAGGACTTCTTTTAAAAAGTGTCCTAAATGTGGATCCAAGTTTCCACACGCAGATCTTCATGAGGTGTGTAACCTCTGCCTTTCACCCGAGCACGAGGCCAAAGACTGTCCAGCTTGTGTCTCCTTCCGCTCCAAGAAGACAATCCGGGACCGTTGAGCTCGAAGAACAATGGCTCGATCATCGACATTCATCCCCGATGATATCTTCCAGGAAGGCATCTATGTACTGGAGCAGGAGCAAATCCAACACAGCACCATCAGCTCCTTCGAAGCCGACGACTTCGACGTCGAAGACATCACTCCGGGGCAGCGGGTCGTAAGTACTGACGTCGACCCCTCCCGACCCCCCCTTCCCAAAAAGGCTTCGGTCACACCTTCGCCCTTGGGCCTAGGTGCACACTGGGACAAGACTTCTCACGCCCCGCCTTCAGGCTCGGCACAGAAGCCAATACAAAAGCCTTCAGGCCACTCGGGATCGAGCCAGCCTACAGTCGGTGACGAAAGTCCATCCCCGGCACTGAAAAACAAACCGATGCCTTCCTCCACGCCGAAGCCTACCTCCGCATAGACGCCTTCGGCGCCGAAACCCACTGGCACGGACGCCCCGGCTCCGAAAAAATCCTCAGAACCGAGCAAATACCCGGCTCCAAAACCTCGGGCTCTCAGCCTTTGGAGCACAGACCTACGGATCCGAAAAAAACACCAGAACCGAAAAAACAGTCGGTACCGAAACCACTATCGGGATCGAAGAAAATTCCTGATTCCAGGCCTAAAGAACACAAAAAGCCTTCAAATACACAACCGGCACCCAAAAAGTCGGCGCCGAAAGAACACACGCCTGAAGATGAACTTTTTCGACCGGATCCTACCCAAAAACACTCCAAAGAGACCCTAAAACAGGGCAACTCATACTTAGACCGTCAAAAAAACGGAAAATGGACAAACCTATACCAGCTCCACTTCCCTTGAAAAAGAGAGACATTGCTACTTCTCCATTACGGATTCCCTCTCCTACTCCCCCACCATCATCTCCACCTCCAGATGATAATGACACCTCTGACGACATGGGGGATGATCACCCTTTAGGGGAAACCAGTCCTCCTGGTCCACCAAAGGATCCATGGGAAGATTACGACGCACCATATGTCCCAGACACACCTCAGGACGACATCTACCCATCTAGGCCATCCCCTCCTGAGGACACTATATGGTTCACTCAACTAATACACAGGGCAGCAGAATACCACGGGGTAAACATACATACAGACCCTATAGAGGTAGATTTCCTCATGGACACTTTTGAACCATCCCAAGGGTCCAGTGCCATTCTCCCCATGTTAAAAGGGGTAATCAAACATGCTCCCGAGGTGTTCAAGGATCCTGTACGGGCCAGAGTCATTAACCCCAGGGTAGAAAAGAAATACAAAGATGCCCCATCTGACCCTGTTTATATTAAAGGGCAAATACTCCTAGATTCTTTAGTGGTCTCCAACACCAGGAAAAGGGCCCATTCGCAAACCACAAGAGATGCCCCACCTCCTGATAAAGAATCAAAACTGCTGGACGCGTCCGGAAAAAGAACAGCGTCCCAAGCAGCTAACATGTGGAGGATTGCCAACACACAGGCTTTGCTGGCAAGATATGATAGGGCACATTACGATGAGCTAGAGACCCTACTGCAACACCTTCCAGATCAATACAAGACACAAGCTAATGATCTAATTCAGGAAGGCAAGGTCATAACAAATACCTCCATTCGTTGTGCTCTCGATGCTGCAGACACAGCCTCCCGGACTATTAACACCAGCGTCCTTTTACGCAGACCTGCATAGCTACACATTTCCGGCTTCAAGTCGGAGGTCCAAACCACTATATTAAATCAGCCATTTGATCAGAAACACCTTTGTGGACCCAACGTAGACTCATCTTTAGAAAAGATGAAAAAGGACACCGACACTGCCAAATCAATGGGAGCCTTGCAATCGCAAGCTCCCAGAAGTTCTTTTTGTCGCTCCTCTTATAGAGGCGCCTCTAGAGGCTTTTCCACAGAAAACCCCTCCACTTCGTACAAAAGTCCACCACAGACCTCATCTAAAAGAGGCTATTTCAGAGGAGGCTACAGGGGCAATACCAATAAGGGTAGAGGCAAAACTACCAACACTTGTACCGCCTCCACCCCTAAACAATGACTTCCCTCCACCCCCCCCGGACCACTCTACTCCGGTTGGTTGAAGATCACTACAGTTCCTACCTGTCTGGAACGCCATTACCACAACAGGTGGGTGAGACAAATCATCCAATCCGGTTATTGCCTGGAGCTCACTTCCACTCCCCTGCACATTCCACCCAGACAACGTCCAATGTCCGCAGAACACTTACGCTTCTAAAACAGGAGGTACTTCCCCTCCTACAAAAACATGCCATAGAGCCAGTTCCCCTTCACCACCAGAACATAGGGGTTTACTCCCTGTATTTCTTCATTCCAAAGAAGGACGGAACCCTGAGACCCATCTTGGATCTCAGACCATTAAACCTCTACATACAATCAGACCATTTCCATATGGTCACTCTTCAAAAGGTCCTCCTGTTACTCAAACAAGGTGACTTCCTTGCCACATTAGATCTCAAGGATGCCTACTTCCACATTCCCATTCACCCTGCTCACAGGAAATACCTTCGGTTTGTGGTAGACGGCCAACACTACCAGTTCAAGGTCCTCCCGTTCGGAGTCACCACAGCACCCAGGGTCTTCACAAAATGTCTGGCAGTGGTAGCAGCCCACTTAAGAAGACAACAGATTCATGTCTTCCCATATTTAGATGACAGGCTCATAAAAGCAAAGTCACATATCCAGTGTGTAAATCACACACACTCAACAATACAACTACTTCACGACTTGGGGTTTACCATAAACCTCCCAAAGTCTCACCTCCAACCATCCCACATCCAACAATATCTGGGTGCAACAATAGACACCTCAAAAAGCCTTGCATATCCCAGTCCAGCCAGGATAGCAAGCATGCAAGCTCTCATAGCAAGATTCCAACCGCAACACTCACCTCCAGCTCGAGTGTTCATGCAACTAATAGGGATGATGGCCTCTTGCATATTAATAGTACCTCACGCAAGACTCCAGATGCGCCCTTTACAAGAATGCTTAGCACGTCAGTGGAACCAATCTCAAGGTCAGCTGACAGATCTGGTGTTGGTGGATGGCCGCACACATCGCTCTCTGCAGTGGTGGAACACCCAAAACCTTTCCAAAGGGCGACCGTTCAGAGAGCCGGTTCCACAGATTGTGCTAACAGCAGACGCATCGCTCACCGGATGGGGATCTCATCTACTTCATCACACCATACAGGGTACATGGACACCTCAGCAAAGGTTACTCCACATCAATCATTTGGAGTTATTGGCAATCCTTCTGGCATTAAAATCATTCCAGAAACAGATATCCGGCAAAGCTGTCTTAGTCCGCACGGACAATATGACAGCAATGTACTATTTACAAAAACAGGGGGAGACGCACTCTCTCCAGCTCTCTCAACTAGCACAGAGCATATGGAGATGGGCCATTCCTCAGAACATTTTCCTATTAGCACATCATCTCTCAGGAACTCAAAATCACATTGCAGATCTGTTAAGTCGACAGACACAACAGATTCATGAGTGGGAACTTCACCCACAAGTTCTCCAACTGTTCTTTCAAATGTGGGGGCAGCCAGAGATAGATCTTTTCGCCACACATTACAACACTAAATGCCCAAGCTTCGCCGCCAGATATCCACACCCATTGTCCAAAGGCAATGCGATATGGATGAATTGGTCAGGCAGATTTGCGTACGCTTTTCCGCCTCTCCCACTCATTCCATTAGTGGTACGCAAGCTGCAACAACAGTCGCTCACACTGATCCTAGTTGCTCCAACGTGGGCCAGACAACCCTGGTACACAACATTGCTGGACTATCAGTAGTCCCGCACCAAAACCTACGCCTCTCCCCACAACTCTTAACACAGAACCATGGAGAGATCAGACACCAAGATCCAGCACAGCTCAACCTAGAGATCTGGCTCCTGAAGTCCTAGAGTTTGGTTACCTCAATCTTCCCCCTGATTGCATGAATGTTATCAAATAGGCTAGACGCCCCACCACTAGAGCCTGCTATGCAGCCAAGAAAAGATTTGTTATATACTGTAACAATAACAACATCAACCCTCTAGATGCCTCCACTCAGCACATCATATGTTATCTTCTACATCTTCAGAGATGTAACCTAGCATACACATCAATTAGGTTACATCTCGCTGCCATTGCAGCTTACTTACAAAATAGACAGCACCTATCACTCTTCAGAGTGCCCACCATTAAGGCATTTATGGAAGGCCTCAAAAGAATAATTCCTCCCAGGGTACCTCCTTTCCCCGTGTGGAATCTAAACATTGTCCTCACAAGACTAATGGGTCCTCCATTCAAACCAATGCATAAATGCGAACTACAATTCCTCACATGGAAAGTCGCTTTCCTTGTGGCCATTACATCACTTAGAAGAGTCAGTGAGCTACAGGCACTAACCATTCAAGAACCATTTTTACAACTCCATCATAACAAAGTGGTTCTCAGAACAAATCCCAAATTTCTTCCTAAAGTTATCTCTCCCTTCCATCCGAACCAGTCTGTTGAGTTGCCAGTGTATTCGCAACCACAAACAGTAGCAGAAAGGGCTCTTCATACACTAGATGTAAAAAGAGTACTCCTTTACTATATAGACAAAACAAAACCTTTTCGTAAACAAAACAACTTTTTGTATCCTTCTCACCGCCACGTAAAGGCAATCCCATATCAAAATCTGGCATTGCAAAGTGAATTGTCAAATGTATACAAATTTGCTACCACAAGGCAAAACGAACACTATCTATTCACCCTAAAGCCCACTCTACCCGAAAGATAGGGGCTTCAATGGTATTTTTAGGGAACATTCCCCTAGATGACATCTGCAAAGCAGCTACATGGTCTACACTGCACACATTCACAAAACACTATTGTGTAGATGTGGAGGCAAAACAACAAGCTAGTGTGGGCTTAAAAAAATACTTCAAACTACTGCAACAGACACTGGCGGTCGCCGCTAAGGACGAGTACTGCTATGCAATCTATGCATAAGTGTGTGATCTACAGCTCATATGCCTCGAACGGAAAATGCTACTTACCAGTATGCATCTGTTCTTGGCATGTAGAGCTGTAGATCCACACACGCCCACCCACCTCCCTGGCTACCTTTATCTGTTCCAGTATTATCTTATTTAGATACAACATACATGAAAATCTTTTCTGTTTCTTACAAAACTCCATCATTTCCCTTCTTGGCGAGAAAACAATCTGACGATGGAGGCGATGCCCATGCGCACTATTGTCCAAAGGAGGAGCCACCTATCCCGTGACTTAGAAAGACTTTCCAGAACAACAACAAAGTGCAAACATCCGGGCCCAACACCAGATGGCGATTTATGCATACTGGTAACTGTTTTTTTCCTTTTATGGTAAATATTAATGTAAACTAAGTTAATGTATTTATTTTACAGGTAGAACAAGATAATGAAAATGCAACAGCAGTATTAACTTAATTTTTAATTAATTAGTGAACTTAATTATATTAAATTAATATTACTTTTCTAGAAATGTCTTTTAAAAACAATCCCACCTATAGTAACATGTTTATATTTCTTTATTATGTATTAAAATTTGCAAAAGTTATAGAATGAATTCAAGTTAATATTAATATTTATTTTAATTAAAGTAACATTTATTTCGAATTGAAAAAGATTACTAAAATATGTTATCATAAAATAACATTACACACACACACAAACACATATATATTAGCCCCTGCCTCCATTATTTTCTATGGGAGGGTGATGCAGTATCACTGGTTGGCCATGTGTGGTGCTGGACTTACTATTGCTCCTTCTTGTCTGTAGTAACTTACACTCATAAATTTCCTCTGACCCCTGGTTCAAAAGTTAATCAAAAGTGTAAGAGTGAGCTTACGCATGCCTACCTACTCACAGGCGTAGGTTAACTTTTTGAATAGCTCTGACAGAGATTAAAATACTTGTTCTGCATCCTCTCCAGAACCAATGCCCTCCCACACTATTCAATCCTTGCATTTCCTCACTTGTCAGCTGGTCATTGCCTCCAGCCCCTGCACCTTCCCTTAAGCTTTATTTTACTTTCATGAGTTCCCAGGCAGAAGGAAATTACCTTACGTGCTGCTCACAAACACGACCTATAGGCCATCGTTAGGCAGGCAAGAGTTCCACTATATTGGACTTTCTTTTCAACTTTAGATCACCAAAACTAGAAAAAGGTTTCTGTAGAGTCCAGGTTAAGTGTAGGCGAAGGCGGTGTTCTTCTCTAAAGGGAAAATGTGCAGGTGGGCATTCTAAAAATCTTTTTGTCCAAGCTGCTGCTAAAGATAGTTCAGCAGTTACTTGCTAATAATCTTCATTACTCTTAGTTTAAACTTCCTCGTACCAGTCTCTGTTTTGTGACGTGGACTGCATCTCCAAGGCAGAATATGTTAGAGTTAACCATCAACAAGCAAGCTCCCATCTTTCCAATGTTCAGGTGATAAATATCCAATTTCCCATAATTCTAGAGAGACATAATTCAAGATCCCTCTGGCCAAAGCCTTCAATTGAGCGATTATACGTAGCAACGGGAAAAGGGGAAGAATAAGACTAAAGAAATGAAGATTGTCTTTAAGAGACTGTAGCATTACCCTCATATTCCTCTTCATTGCCCCAGTCCTTACTTTGTGTTTAGTAACAAAGCCATCTCTGGATTCATAGCATAAAACAAACAGAAAAAACAGGCTAAAATGATGCAAATCACACTGGCTGAAAATGAACACCAAAAAGAATGTCTCTGCTATGTTCTTTGTGCAGTCTATAAAGCTACTCTTCAGATCCCAGACTGCAAAATGCCACTTACTTCAGCTGAGGAGGCATACCTACCTCTTCTAGGTATTTCCTGAATCCTAACCTTCATGGAAACCTAGGATAGACAGTATGTCAAAGGAATAGTAGTACCTCAATCAATAAATCAATCAGGGGTTTATAAAGCGCGCTACTCATCCGTGAGGGTCTCAAGGTGCTGGGGGGATAGCGGGGGGGGTGCAGTCGAAGAGCCAGGTCTTGAGGCTCTTCCTGAAGGGGTGCAGAGTGGGGGAGCGTCTGATGTTGACTAGGAGCTTGTTCCAGGTCTTTGCTGCGACGTAGGAGAAGGCTCATCCGCAGGCTCTGGTTCTGCAGATGCGTGGGGCCTCTGCCAGGATGAGGACGGGGGAGCCGAGCTTCCTTTTGGGTACGTGGAAGGAGACTCTTTCGTTGAGGTATTTGGGTCCGATGTTGTGGAGGGATTTGTAGGCGTGGGTGAGTAGCTTGGAGGTTACTCTCTTCTCAATGGGGAGCCAGTGGAGGTCTCGTAGGTGCTTGGTCATGTGCTTGTGTCGTGGGGTCCCGAGGATGGGTCTGGCTGCGGTGTTCTGTATGGTTTGGAGCTTGTGTAGCAGGGTTTTGTTGATTCCGGCGTAGAGGGCGTTACCGTAGTCCAGTCTGCTGGTTATGAGTGCGTGGGTGACAGTCTTTCTGCATTCGGGGGGGATCTACTTGAAGGTCTTGCGGAGGATGCGGAGGGAGTTGAAGCAGGTGGAGGCGATGGCGTTGGTCTGGCAGATCATGGTGAGAGAGGAGTCTAGAATGATGCAGAGGTTCCGGGCGTGGTCCGTCGGGGTGGGTGGGTTTCCGAGGGCAAGGGGCCACCAGGAGCTTTCCCACACAGTGGGGAAGGGTCCAATGATGAGGAACTCTGTCTTCTCCAAGTTCAGTTTTAGGCAGCTGTCGATGTATCCATTTTCTGTACATGACTGTTGATATCTTCCTTTGCTGACCTGAAACCTCTAAGATAACAAATAAGTAGGCTGACCTGCTGAACAGTGCTATGCTACATGCAAGAACGCCTCTTCTGGAGGCAACAAAAATGAGCCACCGTTTGAGACCTGTAAAATAAGGACACCATTGTGGAGTGGATGCTGGGATCTGGTCTAAGAATGAATTCCAATTTGAGTTCCACCAAAAAGCCACCACGTCCTCTAACACCTCTGTATCACTCAACCTTCTTGATAAAGTTATTGCCGCTACGAATACCACATTATTACAGGTATTCCTACCCACTGAGTTCTCAGTAATATCGTAGAGAGCAATACATGCGAGAGAGAAACAATCCTGAGCAAACTGTACATCAGGGTTAGAACATCACACTGGGTGTCCTCCTCCCCTAATATACTGTTGTGGGAGATCTTACAGCACGTTTTGCAAGACTTAATCATATAGGGGCTCTTGGACTGCTGAGAAATGCCTTTGCCCTGTATCCCCCTCCCTTGAACTTCCTACAGAAAAGTGCAATCCCTGGACGGGCAATGCCATGAACTAGGTTTAGAAAGAGACAATCACTGCTCTGGGGGCACTGCTAGGTATTAAATTATTTCTCGGCGAAGAATGCACCACAAGAACCACTTTTGATGCTTCTTTTGGGATTTTTATGATAATCTTGGGAATTAGGAAAATGGTTCAGAAGGCATGCAAGAGCCTCCTTGTACAAGTCAAAGACACAGGGTCCAAGACCGAGAAACCGGCTGCAAATGCGGGTATCAGACATTTCCACGTGTTTAAAGACAACGAAAACAGGTTGAATGCGTTTATTACACTGAACGTTGGAGAGGCGCAAATAAAATAAAACAAACCTCTTGAGTGATTGCCACACCATTATTGGTTCAGAACATAGTGAACTTCCTTAATTATTGATCCAGGCAACTGAATCATCAACCTTTCTTAAGTGCCCTCACACACTGCCATCCCGATTCTACTGGACCTCCTGTTGACTGGCTCTGGGCAGTCCGTGCTCGTCTCTACGACTCCTAAGCACACTGAATGACTCTTGAGACATGTTGCACTCCGCTCTTCAGAACCCCCTCCCCTGCCTAGCTAGGAGGGACGTCTAGGTGGTAAATACTCGAGTCGGTAGTAAGCCATGATACCAGTGTTCTTTTCATCTGCAGGCAGACTTATTCGTCCACTGGATTATGAATGAACATGTCCTACTCGGAAGAGCTGCTTTTCCTAATGTCAACTATAATATAGTGTTTTGCTATCTTTTATGGTGGAGTAGGCCTCTTAAAAAATGACTTGTGTAATGTGTGATAGTTGAAAAACATTTCTCTGTGAATAGGAGATTTATGGTGACAAGCAGAGGCTTATACAGCATTGTAGGTCCTCTCATATTTTGCAGTGAAATTATACATCTTTATATGCACAAAATATAACTATTTGTTCTCCCTCTATAGATTTGCAACAATAATCGGAACTGTCACTGCTCTGAGGGCTGGGACCCCCCCTTCTGTAACCGCACAGGAAGTGGTGGCAGCATAGACAGTGGCCCGCCCCCTCTAGATGGTGCGTATGGCCTGTGTAATCCCGCCTTTCGGCTCCTGTGCATGTACATTAAGATTAAGCAACTCCACTGGACAGTGTCTAAGCTTTGTGTAGATTTGGTTCTTGGTTCCTAAACATACTAAGACAAAGATCCCCCTCCAGTTTGCCTGCATGACTGTATGAATGTGTACCATGGCATATGATGGAGTCTGATGTGCACTAGACTATAGAAATCTGAACATAAATTGGAACTGTGAAGCCCATTACATGTGAGCCCAGTATAACTGAGTATCCTGCCTCTCCCCTTGAAGTGTGTGAACCCCACTGACCAGTCTCTATACACACCAGGACAGAGCAAGCCTGAAGTCCTCAGAAAACTATGTAGACTGACTGCTTTTCTACTAATTACATTCGGATAGAATAAGGCCCTGTGCATGGTGTCCTTGGTCTGTACATTCAGGTTACGTGGCACCGATGCATTTCTACTGTGAAATGGTCACCCCTTTGGATGGTGTGCATTGCCTGTGTAGACTGGTTCTTGGGTTCCCGCTAATTTTATTTTTGAATAGTGCTACTCTTGGAAAGTGGGTGTGACTTATGTAGACTTGCATAGACCAATTCACTGCGTGCTCAGCTGCTGCCCATGTACACTTGAATATATGTAAACATGTAAACTTAATAATCCAGTTCCTGTTTGTTATATTACTATATTCATGTATTTAACCACCAGTTGCACTTGTATAAAATGTCATTGTTATGCAGAGCATTTCAGTTAGAAGTTCTACCAACTCAAATATAATTAAAAACTGGATATAATAACTTCTTAAGGATGGTACTTCTCACCTAGGTTGACCAGTACCCCAACTCACTTCTGTATTCACTAGAATAGTGTAACCCCTTCTTGATAGTACTGGTGATCACGTCTTGTCCCCTCCCCAGGCTGTCACTCCAGCAGGGCGTAGTACACACTTCTAGAAGGTATATATGCCCAGTGCAATTTCTCTGCTGCTTGCATTGTCAGTTCCCACTCTGTGAAATTCGGTTCCTCAATTCCCTTCATGGACATTAAGCGCCTACCCCACCAGAGTGTCTCTGCCCTGTGGAAGGAAACTAGAATAAAGTAGTCCCCAACCTGGATGTCATCTATTACCTTTACATGCTCCTTTCCTAGGATGCATATGTAGTGGACAGCTTTATTCCTTCCTGGCCACATAAATCAGTATGTGACCTGAATTGTCTATCGCTTTGACCCCCATGCATCGGCATTAGGAACGTTTTGCTTTCACTGGAGAGTGTGTAAAATGTGTGTTATTTGGTCCTTTAATGCGTATAGGGGAGGATAAAGTGTACATATGACCACTGCATTATGGTCTTGCTGCTTCCACATATGCGAATATAGACTAACCCCATTACAACTATATGTACAGTATTCCCAATATAGACGAGTGTCTTATCTCCCATGCATGTGCATCATGATAGAGTAACCTCTCTGGACATAATGCATGACCTGCATAGATCTGTGCACAGCTCTCAGGCAACAGGCAAGCTCACTAGGTTTAGGACCAGTGCTACATTAAAGACATTGTAGGCAACTGCCTTATGCATCACCAAAATAAGCCACCGCAGAGTGCAAGACTTCCACAAATGGCCTCAAAATTGACTTGTTGCTGCGCAAGGGAAACAATGAATGACAAAACGTCTTTTTTATATCGCATCTGAAAATACTTTACTGGCATTGACTAGGATATGGCAACAACCTACCGTTCATAAATACACCCTCTGTAGTCTGGTCTCTAAGCTCTCATTCATGCGCACTAGAAACCATGCATGTGTGACCGGTTCCGAAAGGTCCCCTTGTTACCATGTCTTTGCACATGGGTACAGTAACTGCTTTCAGATGGCATGTATGTGTTGTGTAGACCAGTCCATTAGCATACATAAATGCCCTTGGATAACTTGACCACGTTTGGATGATGCAAACAACATGTTTAGCCAAAGCTTGCGGCCCCCCACTGAGGCAGCCCAGAGAAGAGTAACCACCTTTGAAGGGGACAAAAAGCCTGTGATGCTTATTTCCAGTGCAGAATAGTCCCTTAGCTCCCACACGTGTTCGTTCAGATAGATCACCCTTCCAGACAATGCATATAACCTGTGTAAACCAGTCCCATGACTCTCATGTATTGGCTCGGGAATAGAGTTGCCACCTTTATACTGTTCATGCGACCTCTGGAGGTCCGCCCCTCAGCCTTAAAAAACACACATGCAGGAAGACAGACTAACCCTTCCAGATGCTGGATGCTATGCATGGCCTGTGTAGACAATTCCCTAAGCGCACGCGCATGCATAGTAGGAAAGAGTCACGTCTTGCAGGTGGTTCATGTGATCTCTGGAGACCAGCCCATCAACTCCCACAGAAGTGAAGTAGGACACAATACCCTCTTCTGGATGCTGTGTATGGCCTGTGTAGACAATTCCCTGTGCTCACACGCATGCATAGTAGGATAGAGTCACGTCTTCCAGATGGTTCATGTGATCTCTGGAGACCAGCCCATCAACTCCCACAGAAGTGAAGTAGGACACAATACCCTCTTCTGGATGCTGTGTATGGCCGGTGTAAACCAGTCCCGGATGCCCTCAAGCATACACACCAGGATAGAATAAACCCTTCCGTACTGTACATTTGTCCTTACTCAGCTCCTGCAAATCCGTAGTAGGAGGTTGTATTTAGCGATTTGCTTTTTCTTTCAGGTTCTGGAGCGGTGGTGTTCGGTGCCCTCACCCTGGCATTTATGCTTATCTTGCTACCAGGCGCTGCATTCTGCTTATACATCTACAAACGGAAGGACAAGCTAAAGATGACGAGTGCAACCCAACCGGATGCTGAGCGGTCACGGTAATGTGTTGTGGGGCTCGCCCATCAGTTATCTTGTGTAACCAGTGGACTGTGGCTTGTATTGGATGTTGGTTGCAGCAACTTTGGTTCCCTGCTGAGAGTAAAGTAACAAAAACGGATTTCTATATATTAGACAAAGGTGCCAGTACAGCCACACGCGTGTTCAATTCCACTGCATTTGTAAGTGAAATTAAAGTAGAATATAAAAATAAACAACACCGTTAGAATAAAAACACTAAAACACACAATTGCTAAAAGCATAAAATCCAACATGAAAAAGTGCTGCCTGACATGCATAATTTAATCTCTGCAGACAGGGTGCTGAAGCATAGAAAAGTCATATGCCACTAGTTTCCTAATGCCTTTCTGATTGCGCCCATAAACATAGTGGAAACCAGTCTAATTGGAGAAATCACTGCTTATGAAATGTCACTGTTTCTTTTAAACTTCTGGCAATTGTTCTTGGTAATTTAGAAGGACAGGTCTGAGAGTAAACACCACCTAGAGTCCTAAGACACAGTCAATGAATCGTTAGGTAATAGGTAACTATGCTACTGTTCTCACCTCACAGTAAAGTAATTAGCATCTGGGGCCATATCAAGATGTCGCTTTCTGTACTAAGTCGACGCACAAGTGATCTGCATGTTTCTTTTTGGCATCTTTTGCTCATACATTAACTTAAAATAATTTTGAGTTAGTGAATGTTTTCTTAACAATAAGGCTCAGAAACGCACGACGGTAATTGCCTCTTTTTGTTTCCGAGCTCCGCTACCAGAAAAACATGCACTAAAAATATAAAGAGCACAGGAGGCTTGCTCTGTTGCTGTCTATGCCATTGAATGGTTTGGCTTGGGCTTGCTTAATTGTTGGTGAAGAAATCTAAAGTCCACTTTTTCTCTCTTTGAAGCTTGACCAACTACTGGGTGTCATAAACATAGTTGTAAAGTTGAATGATTGTATAAAGGAGTTCAAGGGTAGGAAAATACATTAAGGCTTTAGGGAGCAATGCTGTGCCTCTGGGTACACCGAATGCAACATTTTTAAACTTTGAACCACATGGAACATTCGCTGAATGTATTGTTGGACAGCGAACATGCTTTCCTTTTAGTGCTAGGTATTGTATACAAATGCCCTTTAACCATCCAGATGTATTTGATTGACAATGTCAAAAGTAGCCTAAAGAAGATCCTGCATTCTCAGTGCTCCAGGTTAACAGCCCCCACTTTCTATCCAATATCATCACCAATAGCTATGGTCACAGATTTGCTGCTCCTAAGGGTGCGAAAGCAGAACTGCTTTCAATGAAAGCTTGTAGATACCTTGTTCTACTCTGCTTCATAACCTTTGCTTAGCATGGTGAATTAAACTCAGGCTTGTTGTTTAATATGTCTGTATCACAATTCTTTTTTTAAGCAAAGGAAGCAAAACAAACCTTTTAAATTGAGCTCACACAATTCCTGTTATTAAGGACCAATTTAGGATTTCTCTTACATGTTCATGATCAATGATTAATTAACTAGTTGAAAAAGCCAGGGGTAATATGCTGAGGTTTGAACCAATGGGTTTACTGCTGGCAGTCACTTCGGGAGAAATATGTAAAATTGATAGGTGAGAAACATGTCTGGTTATCTTAAGATATGGCCACGATTTAAAAAAATGTCGCAAGGTTCAATGTAACAAGAAACATTTTTTAAAATACTTATAATATTCAAAGTAACCTGGATAAACATATCAAGATCAAACAGCAGCATGAGCATTGTATCTACATACAGTAACATGTGTTGTTCTGAGCTCCACCCTCTTCAGCCTGCTTAAACTCCTTACAATTCCTTTGCACCCAAGGCAAGCTGAAGGGGTGGGGTTTCCCACAAACCATTCAGACGAGCGATAGTGATTACTTGCACCTTCGAGCCTATGCACGGAACCTAATAGTATAATTTCTCCCCAGAGCCATGATTCCTCAGATCTCTCCAAGTCCCAGCATGGAAAGCCTCCTCATCCTCAATGGAGAGAATCACTCCATCCCTTTGACTTCCTGAGATCAGAAGCAAGTGGATCAGCCTCAGTGTCTCTTTGAGATAGCTGGAGATGACCGTAAATGCATACTAGTTAAATGGACATGGGGAGCTGTACGATTCTCTTCTATTCTGTTCCAGAAGATTATTCATACAAGTGGAGGCATTCTCACAGTGCGTCTGTTGCCGCTGTCGAAAGAGCATAGGGAGGTGACTGAGAAGAGAGCAATGACTATTTGCGAAAACTTTGTAAAAGGTTATTAGAATAATGTGTTAAATCACCGGGTTTTAATTTTTTCATTGACAAGAGATGGTTCTCCCCCTACCGTTGAGAGGGTAGGGAGCTTGACTTTAAAGCCCTTGACTCTGATCGACACCCTTTCCCACTTCTGGCTCCTAGATTTAGGGACTTCGAACTGTGGGCCTGTGCCAGAGTGAAGATTGCGGAGTGGGAAATAATCAAATTGCATGCGCATAAATAGTTTAGATCCCAAGATTTTCTGTGTAAAGTAGAAGGAAGGAAAGCACTCTGGTAAAGACTCTCAATAAATTAAATACATTTTAAAACAGCTCTTCGAAGCTGCAGAGGTTTGATTGATTAGTGACAAATGAGAGTAAGTGAAGACTCACAAGTTTCTTACTGCATTGCCAGGAGCAGGACTGCAGCCCCTCGAGTTAGGCCATAAACTATTATCTCAAATATTTGGGGATTTTTTGATCCGCAAGAACTCTGCATTTGATACACTAATTTTAAAACTATGTTTATCAAATATAGTATAGTATAGAGTCAGGTTCTGGGGGCTTTCTATCTCCCTTTGATGTCCAACAATGAGTGGGATTGTCTCCATACATGAAGAAGGAACAGATTACTCCATGCAGCCGATGGGCTAAAAGCGGTATAGTGATCGAACTGGAGGGGGTGTAAGGTGAATACCCTGGGGGATGACCCAGGGAAAAAAATCTAAAGACCAATGTTTAGATGCCAAGTTGCTTTGTCTAGGTTCTAACCCTTCAACAGCGAACTCTCCAATAGACGCATGCAAACCACTAGAGGAGAAGTTGGTGGTAAATGGTGACAAAGGACTATGAAAGATTTATTCATTTGGCTGGTGCTGGGACTATTGTGCTAAAAGATTTGAGGAAGGCAATGATACTGCAAGTGGAGAACAGTTTGTCATGAGGGATATCTTTGAGGCACTTCTGTACCTTTAGTGTGACTCTTCAGCTAGAATAGCTGAGTGTGAAACTAATATTCAGTGTCTTTGTTTCATTCGCAGCCACCACTCTAATCCAGAGCCACGTACTGGACATGCTAACCCGACTTACAGACTCTGCCCACCACTCGAGAAGAGCAAGGTGAGATATCCTGATTCCTCTGTTTGACACCAAGGCGTAGATATGAGGGATTTAATGCACCAGGCGCAGGGAGTCAATAGAGATCTCAGGTGCAGCCCTGAACTATACCATTCACCTAGAGATGGATATTTCCCAGGCTAAATGGCAGCACTGGCCAATATGCTGTATCCAGCAGTGTGGTCACAGCCTTTTTAGTATCACAAGTATGCATCTCATGCAAAAACACTTCTGGCTTTGGACCTCCATTGCACCTAATAGGCTCCAATCGAAGCCCTCTTATGTGCTAAATATTAGCTCCCTGTTTTGGCTTGTCTTTTGTCCTCATGTACAACATTGACATGGTCGCTTTATGCGCATGGGCCCATGGGTGGGCCTCCATTTCTCATATTGAGCTCCCTGTTAGGGCCTCTAACGTCCAGAGTTGATTCCTAGAGTGCTTCCTCTATAGACATAAATAAATAAAAAATTGTTTCCAATGCAGGAGGGTGATTGTCCCGGATGCTCCTCAGCACGTTTTACAGTACTCCGACCTACCAGCAAAACTGTTCAGCAGCCAACTGCAGCAAATACCAGCAACACACATACCCCTGGAGACCTGCCCCAGAGGGAGTCAGCAACACCTGTCTGTGAGACCCCTGGAGCCCCCAATGTGACAGACATCGCAAGACAACCCACTCTGAACCTCGAAATTGTACTCAAGACTCATACCGTGAGCTGTTCCCCTGTGACCTCTGGCGCCGTGCATCCAACTGATACAGCCAGACAGCCAAGTCTGACACCTGGAGCAGTAAATCCAGCTGATACTGTGAGAGAGTCCACACCACTCAATGAAGCCTTCCATCAGACTGACTCTGAGAGACAGGTGACTCTTGGATGTGGGGATTACCATCAGACTGACAATGTGCGACAACCAAGTCCCGTCCCTGGAGACTTACATCAACCCCTCGCTGTGGCACACACTCCTCATACACCAGTAGCCTTACCCACAATAAATGCAAGTAAACCACAATGCCTGAGTACTGGTGAACTGCAGCAGGCTGCATCTGTAAAACATTCCCTTTTGAGTCATGGTGCTCGTCATCAGACACAGCCCATAAAAGAGTCATCAAGAAGTCTTGGAACCCCGCTTCAGTCACAAGCTGTAACCTCTGAGAGGGACTCCTTTAGACCAACGTCTGTGAACCCTGGAGCGCAACATCAGAGAGACCGTATGAGACGCTCTCCTCCAAAGAAGCCTGCCCCACCTGTTCCGCCACACCCACCAGCGAAGGTAATGCCATGTTGTCTATTGTTTCTCACCAGCGTTATCCGGCAGTGCCATGCCATTTGCTCCTGCTTGCCTAGCTTTTAAAGTTGTGACAACACCTAGTTCTTATGGTACTGTCATGTTGCTTACTCCTGCACACCAGCCCTTAGTTTATATCACATATTGTGTTGTATTACACCTATCTGTTAAGGTGCTGTTATGTTGTTTGCTCCTGCACACCCAGTCTTAACTTAGTGTCATGCCACCTGTTCTAGCACACCCATTTTCTTTGGTAGTACAGTGTTGTCTATTCTAGCACGACCACTTCCTATGGAAGTTTTATGGTACCTGCGAGGCATGCTGTATTGATGTATGGCATGGAAGCTCTGTCCATTTCCCCGCCCATCTTTTCAATTGACGCCTGTTACAGTCCTTTAAACATTTTTGCTTTTCATTCATGAATAGGCTTAGTAGTCCCTCCTTGGTACCGCCTTGTCTGCAATTGTTACCTCCGTTAACCACCGGACTTTTTACTTGTGTTGTTACACAGTCTGCTTTATCTCGTCGGTGAGCACTATTTTCTTTAATGATCTTCCCTATTCCACCCACGACATCGCAGCACGCCGCCACCTTTTATACCATGTCATTTAGTCATGTATTTTTTAATTTCCAGCACAGTCCCCTTTAACTATAGTAGCCGTGCTTATTTAATTAATTGATTTACGGCGCAGTTCGCTTTCACTTCAGTGGCTGTGCTACAAAAGCTTGCTTTCTTTCTTTATTTTTATTAGACTTTGTGTAAAAGACCCCCAAACGCACTTTCACTCTAATTTTGGCCGTGCCCCTTTCTTTAGATGCGGCTCACTGTAACCTGAATACGGTGAGCAGTGTCTGAAGAAAGGGGAACGGCTACCATAAAAGTGGTCTCACATTTGGGAGAGTTTGAGCTATTAGCATTAGAAGTGACAATGCCTTTTATATATGTGTTGCTTTGAAAAACACGTACATAAAGGCATTATCATTTACAATGCCAATAGCTTAAAATATCACAATTGTGAGACCGATTGCATTGAAATTCTTGTGAAAACTTTTCTTCACGGACTAGCCTGTTTTTATACCTCTAATTCAAAACAAACTACAGCTACAAAGCAGGATACTTTAGAACAGGAACGTCAGCTCTGGACAAATAAATCTGTATTGACCACAAGCTGTGAGCCTCCTTATCTCAGAATTGCCAGGGTGAAGTTGATTGAGCAGCAGGGAGACACTGAACTAAGGGCTGTCAAAATAGTAAAGTGTTTAAGCTGTATTTCTCAGTGGGAGTTCTCTATGCATCAAAAGGACTCGTCTTTCTTCTGTACATCCAATGGCGGCTCGTAGAGGGAGTGCTACGGGGCGGTGGGCCTGGGCGGGGGAGGGGCAGGACGGGGGGGTAGTGGAGTCGGACATACGAAGGCCAGGAGTAAAGTAAGTAAATACATAAATAAAATTATTTACCTTGCGCTCGCTGCATCTACCCAGCCTATATCGGCACGCTTTGCAACTGTTACATGGAAGAAAAAAAAACATGGGTTCTTTGCTAACCAAGGTAGCTGAGCTCTTGACTGTGGCTCAGAACGACTACATCTTTAATGTTTGTACTTCTCCAACATGTGATACTCAGTGTGTCCCCTATGTGTCCCTTAATTTCTTCTTTGTTCTTCAGGATTTCCCAATTTCTTTGGAAGATTTTAACTACTCTGCCAGATTCGGTACTAAAGGTTGTAAGGACACTCACTCTATTTTGATTCCCTTTTCTTCCAAGGGATTCTCCTTAGGCTTCCCAGGTCCACATAGTAGCCCATCTCTAACTGTAACTTGAATTCTTTCTATTGCCTTTGTCAGGATCTTATTTGGATACCCCTTGGCTCTGATCCTCATAACGGCCCCTCAGGAGGACAATCACACACCAACAGCCAACACCAGGAAGGAGGAGGAAGGTTAGCTTTGAGGAGCAAATATTGTAGGAACTGCAGTTCTATCTGATCCCTGAAAAGGGTAGAGACGAAGCCACCAGTCCTTCACTACAATTGCATCTTCTCATTCTCCAGCCTCCACCATGACCTCAAATGCCACCAAACCCATGACACCTCAGCAATTTGTTGCCTCAAAACAAAAGACTCAGATCAAAGTAGTCCCTATGATCCACATGGGGGCACATTCCAATGGACTCCCTAGTTATGCACACAGCCATGCAAAGAGCCTGCGACCAGGCAACAGGTACCGCAACAGGTACCGCCCCCTTGTCTAGTCAAAGAGAGCAAGAAGACTGACATTTCAAAAAAGCAGGTGGCTGTGATTGCAGCCACCCAATTGGGCATCACCAGCTCGGCCAGACTGCTCTCTTGATACAATAGGTAAGACTGAGAGGAGATTGAGGAATTAGTTTAGCACCCCCCGGAGGCATATTGCAAGAGGGGACAAGAAGTTACGGCTAAGGGGAAAGGTATCTCAAGTGAGAACATACAACAGACACTGGACTTTGACTGCTTACACTGCCTCCAGAGAAGTAAACATCATACTGGCATCATACTGCGATGCCATACATGGTGTAGGGTGCTTGGGTTCAAGCTGGAGGTGCAACAGTATCTCATTACTGTCTCTTTAAATGGAGAGAATCTGCTTGGCCCTAAAGAGGACACTATACTTCAGAAAATCAAAAAGGAAACAGAGGGAGCTAAAAGTCATGGGTGCTCTGCAAACTCAAAAGTCTGCTTTTCGCAAACAGTTGGCCATAGGGGTGGCAAGACAGCAGCACTATCCAAAGACTAGGGGCCTCATGGAGGAAGCCAAATACCGGTCGGTAACGGCCGAAATTCGGTAAATATCCCGTTACCGACTGGTATTTAGGCATTTGCTATGTAGGGGGCTGATTTCTGGATTCGGTATTTACCGAATCGGAAATTAAGAAATCGGTAAAATACCGATTCGGTAAATACCGAATCCAGAAATGCAATGTAGGGAGCACTCCAAAGAGTGAATATCAATATTAAGAATTCGTTATTTACCACCAAATACAGGTTGGTGATAAATAACGAATACCTTGCAAAAAGCAATATTTTGCTGATTTAAGAGTGCCATGTGGCAGACATACATGCCCTTAGGGCATGTATGTGCGCCACATGTGCACACATGCAAGATTCAGGGGTGCAACAGGGTGTCAATGTGACACCCTGCCACCCTTGTATATGCTCCCCCCATTACCGAATCGGTATTTACCGAATCGGTAATGAGGCATACCTTCCCATTGATTCCTATGGGCCTCCAGGCCCATAGGAATCAATGGGTAGGTATGCCTCATTACCGAATCGGTAAATACCGATTCAAAATTACCGAATTATTCCGATTCGGTAAAATTTACCGAATCATTACCTACATCACATTTACCGATTCATAAATACCGAATCGGTAAAATTCGGTATTTATGAATCGGTAAATGTGAGGCTACCTACATATGGCCCTTGGCCATCAGCAACACTAGTCTTTTCAAGAAGGCCAGACATTCAAAACCTACAGCAGAGGTGGCCTCTGTAGAAATGACATAAGCAAGGGTAAATGTGTCTCCAGGAAGGGCATCTCTGCCGCTGAACAGAGTTTTGCCCATTATTCCCCCGATGACACTTCACGAATTGGGGGTGAGGTTATTCCGTCTAAAGAAATGACCTCAGACAGGCGGATCATCTCGGTGGTACAGTAGGGGTACTGCCTGGAGTTGAACACCACACCACCTCACCACCGAACATACCAGCTTGTTGTCATGCAATGAGTCAAGACCACCTAAGACTATTGCAGGCGAAAGTATAGGCACTCCTTGCTAAAGATGCCATTAAGCTAGAGCCCCTTCACCAGCGGGGCCAAAGAGTTTACTCCTGGTATGTTCTCATCCCCAAAAAGAGTGGAACAATGGGCCAGATGGAAGATACACCAATTTGCAAGTCAGTAATTGCGTCGCATTTGTAACTCGCAAATTGGGATGCACAACAGTGTCTGAGACACTGTTTGCGATTCCCAATGGGGTCACAAATCGCATGCCTCATGCCTATTAATGAGGCTGTCGCAATTTGCGACCCCATTGGGAATGGCTGACACTCCCAGGGATGGTGGCCTGCTGGGGTCAGCAGGCCACCATGTCTGGGAGTGCTTTTAAATAAAGCAGTTTTTTTTAATGCAGCCCGTTTTCCTCAAAGGAAAACAGGATGCATTTAAAAAATAAAAATGAAACGTTTCAGTTTTCAAGGGTAGGTTGTGGTCCCTGGGACCACTGCCTGCCCTTAAAAAATATTTTGAGAGCCACTCACAAACGGGAAGGTGTACCCTGGGGATCCCTTCCCGTTTGCGAGTGGTTTACCACCCTCTGTGAAGGGTGGAAAACAGCGACTGTTTTGCAACCGCAAAACAGTCATACATAGCTTCAGGAGTCGTTATTAGGAAGGGACACCCTTGGAAAGCCCCTCCCTAATAGCGAGTTGCTAATCCTATTTTGCGCCCGCAGAAAACGTTAGTACATCTGGCCCTCTGTGTCATGTCCCAGACCTCAGGTATTGAACAGGTAGATCCTGTTAGAGCATCTCAGAATTGCCATTCTACAGGACTTCATTCCGCTGCTCTGCCTAGGAGACAATATGAAGACCCTTGACCTCAAGGATGCTTACTTTCCAATTTCAATCCATCCACCAAATCATTGCTACCTGCGCTCTGTGGCAAGTGGACAACACTACCAGAGCAAAGTACTCCCATTCAGGGTTACAACAGCCCCAAGAGTATTCACTAAGTGACTGGCAGTAGTGGCTGCACACATGAAAAAGAGCAGCAGGCAAATCAGTGCCTGACACTCACTCAGCACGAAGTGTCTCTGTTGCACACACTATGGTCCACTGTCAACGTAAAGAAGTTCCATCTCTAACCCCTCAAAAACAGAACTCTTTTTAGGGGCTGTGCTAAACACCACATCAGGGAAAGCCTTTCTGTACCAAAATTATGTGATGGCATTCATCCTCTCGTAGTTCGGGCATCACAGTCAGGATAGTAATGAAACAGCTGGGAATGATGGCTTCATGCATATTCCTCGTGTCTCTAAGATTACATATGCGTCCACTACAAATGTATTTAGCGAGGTAATTGTCACAAAGGAAGGCCAGAGGGAAGATCTAGTGTTAGTAGAGCCCAGTCTTCAGCAAAGCATGAAATGGTAGAACCAGAAGAACTTGTTGGGCAGGCCGTTCTTTGACCCTCAAAAGCAGGTGAGCATTACTGTGGATGCTTCTCTTATGGGTTGGGACACACCTCAAGCACATGAGGATCCAGCGTACCTGGAAATGGATCCGCAGGGATGGCATATAAACTACATGCAATTATATTCTCAATCCATTTGGCACTCAGAGCATTTTACACCCTAATTCGGGGAAACTGTACTCATAAGGACAGACAAAATGACCATCATATACTATATCCATAAACAAGGGAGGACTGATTAGACTCTGCTGTCAGTTCTGGCTCAGAAGCTTTGCATTGGGCCATCTGCAGTCTCAGTTACTTGTGAGCAGAATACCTTCTTAGGGTGGACAACGACTTCGCGGACCTGTTATGCAGGAAGCATCAACAGATCCACAAATGTGAGATGGATTTCCAGCACTTCATAAGTACTTCTAAAAATGGGGCAAACTAACAGTGGATCTGTTTACACCCATCAACAATGCAAAATGCCAAAACTTCTCACCCAGGTAGAAACATACACAATCCATGTGGATACATTTTCAGAGATCTTTGCCTATGCTTTTCCTCCCTTTTCTCTGAACCCATATGTAGATAGGTAAATGAGGCAAACATTCGATTCTAGTCACCCCAGCTTGGGCAAGACATGATATTCAAAGCTTTTGAAAACGTCACTACATCTTCATGAACATTTTAGATCAGACCTACTGAAACAGAACCATGTGCAGCTCAGGGAGAAACACCAATCTATCTGACATCTCAGAATTTTAGTTACTTTGCCCTACCAGAGGAGTGTATCCAAAACCTCCACGAAGCGTGCAAGCCCATCACGCCTGCCTGTTATGCAGCTAAGCGGAAAAGGTTTGTCTCTTATTGTTTAGTAAAACATAAAGGGCCACTTACTTCATTAGTTTAGGAAATTATATGCTATTTGCTGGATCTTCAAAAGGTGGGGTGAGCATGCACTTACCTTTGCCTTCATTTAACATCAGTGGCAGCTCGCAAACAGAACACAGAATACGTATCCCTGTTTAGACTTCATGTGGTTAATTGCCTTGGAGAGGGCCTTAAACATGTCCTTCCTCCAAGGTTTTCCAAAGCCTCAGTCTGGAACCACATTGTAGTGTTAACAAGTATTATGCCACCTCCGTTTGAGCCACCACACTCTTGTGACAAGTGATTCTTGTCTTGGAAGTTGGCTTTCTTTGTCACAATTACATCGATGAGAAGAGTTAGTGTATTGTAGGCACTAATAGTGGAGCAACCTTTTATCCAGTTTCACAGGGATAGGGTAGCTTTGCGAACAAACCCAAAGTTTCTCTAAATGTTCATTGCCTTTTCCATGTAAACCTACCAATAGAGTTGCCTGTTTTCTTCCCACAAACACAGTCAGTGGTAGAGAGCCCCCCCCCACACAAATGTATCACATTGAGAGGGTAAAATACATACATCGACCTAATCAACTGTTTGTCACTTTCGCAAAGCCTCACCTGGGTAATCCTATTTCTAAGGGTGACCTAGCCCGATGGATCATCTAATGCATTCAGACATGCTATGCTAAAGCTAAGCGTACACTACCTGCAGTGCCTAGGGGACATTCTACCTGCGAGAAGGGAACCACTATGGCCTTTTTTGCCCAACTTTACAATAGCAGACATATGTAAAGCTGCTACATGTTTAACACAACACATGTTTGTTAAACATTACTGTGTGGATATTCAAGCCCGTCAAACGGCTTTAGTTGATCAAACTGTTCTAAGAACCTTGTCTCAAATGTCTTAATCATCTACATGCTTGCTAGTCACCGGCTTTTTAATATATGCAACTCATTTGTATCTACAACAACGCATGATACAAATGAAAATATGACTTAGCTTGAAACCATCTGCCTATAGTAGGTAGAACTGTAGATGCACATGTGCCCTCCGGCCTCCCTGTAAGTCAGCGATGATTCAGACTTTTGACACATTTACTGTTAGTACTGCAATGCGCAGTATATATGTTGTGTCTACCTTCACACCGCTCCACGGACAGTACTGACCCGCTAGGGGAAAACAATGTGAGGTGAAGTCTTAGTCTTAGCGCATTGTGGGCTTAGAGAGGAGTCAAGATATCTCGAACCCAAAGAATTATTTGAACAAAACAACTTGCAACTTTTCCCAACACTAGACGGCAGGAGTGTGCACAACATGAGAACCTTCACGATTCCAAGCTACAAACAGTACCCGATAACTAACCGCCTGCTCACCTATAGGTTCATTTTTGCCCTTGCATATCCAAAAGGATCAATTCAATGAAGCCTTTTAATTTCCTCCAGCTGAGATCCCAAACATCCTTCTTTCCTATCCCAGATACCGAATTTATTTTTTCCAAATGCCAAATTTGCCTAATGCTGTTTTTCCTTTATATTCTGTTAGCAATCGTGCATTTATCAAGGATATAACCAAACTACAGGCACCAGAATGTAAAGAGGAAACCCGCATTGGATGAGCACTCATCCTGGTTCCACATTAAACATGAACTAAGGCATCTGTAGAGCTCACAACAGCTGCCCTGGTTTTTGTGGTGCAGTCTCCATCCAGACAGCGTTGTACGAGGGCAAGCAGAGTATCCTGGTCCGCAGTAAGCACGGATAAAAAACAGCACCGAGACACAGGGTCCTCACGGTGCCTTTGAACCTGCTTTCCAGTGCATCGTCTATCACAATAGTGAAAATCACTCCTCGTGCCTTCGATCATACTCTGTTGTGCATCAGAGCTGGCGCTTCTACAGAGTTCTAGGCATACTCCAGGCCCTTATAGACACCGGTGTTTAGAATATGTTGTATTGAGAGAAGTCCTTAAATCCTACCCAAGTAGTCACCTCCTGGATTGTGTAACTGGAGGGTAGGATGTGATGCTAATATGTCACTGAGTTGAGCACATGCCACTGCAGATTTCCCAACCTGTATGTTAATGGTTCCACATCTAATTATATAGCTCATGGAGTGAACTTGCAAGTCACAGGTTTCAATCACAGTTAGAATGCTTGGTGGGTTAATGCACCTGCTACAAAGAAGTACAGCCTGAAAAATGCTTGTTCCGATTCAGTACAAACATATGCCAGGTTAGCACACTTACAGACATCTGTTTGTAGCCTCTTGGGTACACCTTCCTATGCCAAACGGTATGCAGGGGTTGCATTGTATTGTATTGGAGCTTTTTTATTGTGCTTCATTCACTGACAAGGCGATGAAGCGCTCTGATCTTTGGCTAGTTTGCCTTTGCTACCTACAGAGAGGACAGTGGGTTCGACCACAGTAAGACCGCTCAGGAGGAGCTGCAGCTCGTTTAATGTGCAAGTTATATGTCAGCATCCGAGTAAAATAGCTCAAGTTGTGCCAGCTGCAAGATCTAGTGCTTAGTGTTGTATGAGATCTGTGCCACGCTGCGAGTCTAGTGTACAGTTAATATCATAGTGAGTGGATGTCTCTGGGTAGCCAGTGGGCCTGGGGCACAGTCAGTCACATTTTAGGCAAATGCTTCAGAGGTACCAGTGTGCATTGGTGTATGCTATATTATATACAGGTCCAGTATCTCTGGAATGGAAGATGATTTGGGGTCAGTGGTGCTTGGAGAATTTTCAGAGTGGAGCTGCATGCCATCAATGTTATATCACCAAAGTCATAGGGATTGTCAAAAGTGTCATACAAAAAACACACGTGTAGCAACTGTGCCACACCCATTCAGCAGGAGAGTGGTAAGGGTGTGGTATGTAGCTGGTGGTGCATTTTGGAGCACTAGTGAGGTAGCGCACTGTCATTTACAGGCAGTACATTTTCCGTTGAAATGGCCAATGAATTTGCATTGACAGGCAGATTTACAAATAAAACTTTATAGCGCAAAAATGACAATGGGGGAAATCGAGTTTCAGCAAACATTTATCATTTACGCATCACCTAGTAAACGGATGTATTTGTTTTGCACTTACTAAAATCTTTGCTTCCATCAAACTTCAGAATTACAAAAAAGTGCTTCATTTGTGTTTGCTTAATTGCTGATATAATTTGAAATACCTGGCATCCAACAACCTTTCCATTAGTTTCCTGTACTCCAGGAGGGTTACCCCCTACATCTTTTTTACTAAATCTTCTCATTCGCAGTCAGAGAAATAAAAGTACGCTACAGTTTCTGATTCAGCGTCAATTTGTCAAGTCATAGCCTGACATTCGACATTTGTCTATGAACACACAGCAAATGTGACCAGATAAACACACAATGCCAACACATCTTTATTACACATTCACCTTCTAAACTTCTGCATGGTTATTTCTGGGGGTGCTGCAGCACCCCCAGCACTCCTACTTCCAGCGCCTATGATTTGGGTGCTAATTAGTCTAGAGTGACCGGATGTCCCGGATTTTCCCCGGCCGTCCTGGTTTTCAGTGGACTGTCAGACACCACAGGCACCGCCAGGCAACTCTCATTTCTTGATGCAGCATCCTACACCGAGGGTTTGGCGGTTCATGTTTCCACCAGTAGGATGAACTTCAGTTCTTTATCCAAGACTCCTCCTGACAGAGAGTCAAAAAGTCTTGAGACATTTGGGAAGCAGATATTTTCCTCAGCCAGACTAGCCCTCTGGTCATTCAGTGGGCCCAGCACCAGGGCAACCTATCAGATTCCATCCAGGTTTCAGAGGAGCCTGCAAAAGGCCTGTACTGGTAGTTCAGCTGCAGCTGGACCAGTGGCATACCCCTCTCCCAACCACACCCAGAGCTGACAGTGGTGACAGATGTGCCTCTGCTGGGATGGGGAAGTCACCTGGGAGAGGTGGAGTACAGAGGCACTGTAGGCCTTCCTCCCGTTCATCAAAGGGAGGATGGTTCAAATGCTAACAGACAAAATCCCTGCCATGTAGTAGTGAAGCAAGCAGGTCGGGTGGGGTCCTGTGTCAGGAGGCACTTCATTTCTGGACCTGGCTGGAGTCCAGGACATTTGTATGGTTGGGAACCACCTGGCGGTATCTTTGAACACCAGGGTGGACAAGCTTAGCCTGCGCTGCCTGCCCAATCACAAATGGCAGTTGAATTCTCAGGTGGTACAGGGCATCTTCCAACACTAGAGGGAGCCCTGACTAAATATTTTTGTCTCTGCCGAGAATGCACAATATCAAACATTTTATGTGCTGGAGTCTCCAAGAAGGCTCTCTCTCTCTGAGATGCATTCCGGATGGTGTCGAGCACGGGATACTTGTACACCCTTCCGCTGCTGCCTCTCCTGCCCCAAATTCTGAAGAAGATCAGGAATGGCCAGGGCCCATATCATACTAGTAGCTCCAGATTGAGCAAGGAAAGGGTAGTACCTGGACTTTCTGGGAATGAGCATTTGTCTTCTGATCAGGCTACTGCTTCGGGAGGATCTCCTATTGCAGCCGCAGGAGAGGGTTGTCCACCCGAAACTCAGTGAGCAGTGGCAGTTGACTGTATTCAATCTTTCTTCCAAGATCTGCTATGCACTGACCCAGAAGCAGCCTGTGGAGGGGTCGAGGGCCCATACCACCAGGGCCGAGGCTGCTATCACTGCACCGGCACATGGAGTGCCTGTACTTGACATCTGTCAGGCTGTGAAGTGGACATCGATACACACTTTCATGAAGCATGACTGATTTGGCAGATAGATCTGACGGGAAGGGTATTTCATTTGTTCCGTTTTGCAGCACTTTTTGTTATGAGCCATTCAACAGACCAACCGCTGGAGGGTGGCGTGAAACACTGCTTATCTATTTATTCTTTTTTTTAAATTCATTTTTATTGCTGTTCTCTCAGAGGATATGTAAAGACATTCATACATTTATCATTACAGTTCCATTGACAGGAAATGCTCGAGTATCTATCCTAATGGTGAGGAATCTGTGGTTATAAGTATCCACCTGAAGAACAAGCTACTTCACTTTGTTTATGGTGGATTCTCTATCTAACTGCAGATTCCTCGTCACCCTTGCACCACCCTTTTCTGTGGAATGCTCTCCTTTCTGATCTAAAAATCAATCTAGGAAGCTGTACACTGGTGTTGCTGATTATTTTTGGGGTCTGTGTCTGAGGGCGCGGACAGAGTCAAGAAGAAACTGGCATCAGCGCTCAGAGATGGCACTTATATGCAACTCGGGTCATCACACGATGCCATCTACTTATGCGTTGGAGTAATACTGACTAAATCTTCCGGTTCCAGTCTGGCGCCTTGGGATATTCTAAAGGTGAGGAATCTGCAGTATATAAAGAGTATCTACCAGAAGGAATGTTATCAAAAGTAAGTAACTTGCTTTTCTAAAACAAAGCTCCCAAAGTTGAAGCTTGTTTCAGAAAAACAAAAAACTAATGATGACCATACCCTAGGAGTGGCCTGCATTGTTCACCAGAGATGAAGGCATTTGCCTAGAAGAGGCTGTGTCTAGATAGGACAGTGTGTCCTTGTTGCAGTGGGACTCAAATACGACCTGATCCATATCATGCTACCCCAGCAGGAAAGGCTGTGTCACAAATATCAATCAATCAATCAATCAATCAGGTTTATTATAAAGTGCAACTAATAATGTGTGAGGGTCTTAAGGCTGAGTTTCTTAATTTTTCTCAAGGTGACTATGTGTCAGGTTCACTTCAGTGCAATATTTACTAAATGTGCTTTTTCCTTCAGAAATTTCACAGATCAGATCCACCCCAAAAACCCTTACCTGCTGTTCCTGTCATTCGTCCCAAAGCAGTGGTGCCTGGAACCCGAAATACATCACCTATAACTGGAAGGAAGAAGGGTGTAATGAAGCCAGGTACTCAGCTATGAATCAATCCAGCAACCTACAAAGGTAAGAGAGTCCTGTTATGAGAGATGATTGAAACTTGAGAGAAGGGAGAAAAATCAGAAGTAGCAGTCCCAAGGTAAGAAAATAAATGGACGAGAGGACAGAGAGAGCTAGAGAAAAGAGGGGTTGAGTGCCTTAGCGGCTGCTACCAGACCCAGGTGGTGAGGCGGGGGCAGGGGGATGGGGGGGGGCGAAAAAAGTTTAAAAAAAAAAAAAAACACTAATTTGTGACGACCAGCAGCCGCCTCTCCTCCGTCCTCTTCTTCCTGACTTCGGTCCTACAGGATGCAGGAAGCAGCAGGAATCACCCAGCTCCCAGCCTCCTAACAGCCAATCACAATGCTGCAATGCAGCATTGTGATTGGTCTGAGTGCTATGGATCGGCGCTCAGCCAGGGAATGGGGGCCTGGACATGTTCTCCGCACAGGCTGTAACGCAGCCTGCATGGAGAAGATGCGAAGTACTCGGGCCAAACAGTCATATGCACTTAGGAGTGGGCAAACCACTCCTCCCCTGCTCCTGTGTTTTCGGAGCAGCCCCACCCCAAACGCAAAGCTGCAGCAGAAGGAAACATAACATTTTAATAACACAAGTTATTATCATTTTATGTTTCCTTTACTTCACTCCTGCAGGATGGAGCCCAAAAGTGTAAGAATACAGATGTGTGAGAGAGAACACAGTGCTGAGACCCAAAATGGGAGTGGGATGAGAGGGTCAAGGGGTGGGAAATGGCAGAGGTGAGAGAGGGAAAAGAGAGCTAAGAGGCAAGAGAATATGGAGGAGAGTTTTATTTAGAGGTGAAACAGAGAGTGAGTGTGAGGGAGAGGCCTGCATGGCGTGGTAGGAGAGCTCAGCTGAAAGAGCTCCCAGATATTAAAGACCTCAACATTCAGAAAACAAAGAGGGGAGAAGGTTCAGATGAAAAAGAGCCAGGAAGGTGAGATGAGAAAGAGGTAACTGAGTATTTAAGACAGAGAAGCTGGAAGGGAGATACCCTAGAGCTGACAGACAAATGTTGGTAGAGTTCATGGGTGGGGGGGGGGGGGCAGAGAAGAGAGAGACTAAAGGTGTGAAAGATCAGATCTGTTAAAATCTAAAGGTGCAAATAAGCCCTGAGATGAGAGATTTCAATGGAAAGCGAGCCCCAGGGCACAAGTCCTAAAAAAAGAAGTGGGGGGACTCTCCAAGTTAGGCGGCGTGACAGGAAGTGACATCGTGACAGGAAGTGACATCACGACAGGAAGTGACATCACGACAGGAAGTGACATCACTTGTGAGGCAGATCCATCATTTGCATATATTGCAAGATTTAAAAATTGAAGCTGCTTGGTACTTAAGCCTGTGACTTAAGGTCCCTGTATGGAGGAATTAGCAGCCCAAATGTGGATGAGGTTTGGTGTACAACTACATTAGTCAAGCCATTAAGTGCTGTAAGCGAGGCATACTAAAACATGGGACCATGAACAAAAGCAGAATTTGTGTTGAAAAAAGCCAAAGAAAACCACATACTAGAAACTACAATAGTGATTATCAAAACTTTAAAATTTATTACGCTACCGAGAACACGACATTTTAATTTATTGACAAGTATAATACAGTGGGACCATGAGAGAAAAAAATGCAAGGTGCACACTGTACAGTTTCAGCTTGATACTCTGTACATCTGTTATTGCAGACATTATGGGACATGTTATATTGCCACAGGATGTCTGGCCATGGAAAATGTGTGAGACCGCTTAGATCATTGAAAGCTATCAATTAAAAAACGACCATGCGTCTGCATATCTTTTATTGTGCTGGGCTGTAGGATCTACCTTTCTAGATTGAGTATCATCTGCATGACGATGGGCAATCAACCACCTGTTCACAAATGGCACTGGATTCCAAAGAGGCAGAGGAGGACCCATGAGGTTAATGAACATTAATGAGGAAAGGCGTCCGATACCAAGGCAGTTTCGTATGGGTGACATTATCAAGTTCATTGTGCTGAAACCCCTTTCGCAGTCACTTGAAGTCACAGGAAGTGTGTTTATCGCCCTCAAAACAGGTTGCAGTTTCTCTGGAATGTCATTACCACAATATCAATATAGTCTCTGAAGCCTTCAGATACGCCTTTGAAATTAAGACAGAATCTCCTGCACAGGTTTTGTAGTTTCTCCTCACCTTCATACCATGGGCTCTCAATGTCATATGGCCATTTCTGTGGGTTGATAACATCTATCTCTGATGATCAAATAAACTGAGATTTTTGGAGCCTGTTCAATAATGCCTATGCAAAGCTTTCTCCGCATTTCCTCAGCAATGCAATCGGTTATCTGTGCTGCAGTGAACTCGCTGTGTAGAATCGAGCCCATATCTGACTGATTAGCAACCTGCAAAGCTACTGGACCTGGAAAGTCTGAAAAGGGGCGATTATTTTTTGCACAAAAGAAAAGAGTGCGAAACACCTTAACCGTTGAAGCATGATAATGCCTCTGCTGCTCCAGGATCGTTGACGGCAGTACCTCCTTCTTGGATGCATCTTGGATAGCACATGCATTACAATGTGCTTCAGAAATTTTATGCTTATGTATTTTTTTCCGCAGTGAGCCTAACTGGCTAGCTTTTGTTGGGCCAGATGCAGCAATGCTCCCAGTGACCCATTCTCTAGACAAACCCACACCCTGTGATGCTCCAAGTAGCTTAACCTCACTGCATATGTTGCAGCCAAGGCGGCCATTTTCACAACTTAGCCATGGATACTTTTCTTTAAATTGAGCCCACTGATTGTGGTCCCAACACTCTGGCAAGCTGGTATCCCTTTCAAAACTGGCGCCCGCATCCCGGATCTTTGTTGAAGAGTCTTCCAGTGGAGAAGGTGGAACCGATCCTTGGCTTGACATCATACTCTCCGAATCTTGTGCAGGTACATCGTTCAAGCACGCACTGGACTGTACTAGGCTACTTTCAGAATCAAACCGTGATCTCTTATTCGCATTTGCAAAGAAATCCATGATGCTGGATTTGCGTTTGCTTGTTTCTGTTGAAAGCAGAAAGCATTGGGTCAGTTTTATTGTTTACATTTGTCACTCATATTCACTGATGGTTGGCGAGGATAAAAAATTAAAAAATTGCTTGGCAAAAATATTTTTTGGATTACTTTTGGCACCTAGCTAAATGTTTGTGGCCCAATGAGCCACCCATCCCGGTTTGTGGTGGTATTACAATAAAAAAAAAAAAGAGAGAGTCACAAAATGCCCTTTTTAAAAAAGAAAAATTCCCTCAATTAGCAATTGATGATCTTCTATTTTACCAGTGTGATATTGCTCATTTCGTTTCCCATGTCATGTATGAACATTACATTGTAAAGATTTGTGGTCATAAATGAACCAAACATTTTCTGCCAAGGAGTATTAGCGCTTTTTACCTCTCTTGGCTACCACTGTTGCAGCCTCCGTGCTAGGGGTAGAAGGTAAAGTTTCCTGTCTGGCAGCAGATGGCTGTGCGAATTCCTGGTGATCTGTGTTGTGTCCTGGGTGAGCATGGGACCCAACGCGGCCCTGCTGTGCTGCAGGATGGACCATTGCAGGTGTGAGCAGGACAAATGCAAGGCAGGGAGATCTGTTGAATAGGATGGCTCCCAAGATACTGTAAGCTGTAGTGCAAATAAAAGATTCCACATTAGGCAACTGAAAGCATTTTCATAGTTGAAGGAATGGTGGCATCCTGCTGTCACCGTCATTCATTCCTTAGAAACGATTCTGAGGCATTCCATAGATTTCCATCAATCTTGAGCACCCAAATTTTTATATTTGAAGAGGTTAAAGCGCTTTTGGATGTTGGCGACACAGCAGTTTGCCTTTAATGAATGCATGGAGACCTTTCAAAAGTGATCATTTTTAACCCTATATTTAGAAACATCCATTCCACAAGGGAACTAAGAGGAAAGTCAATTGGAAAGGCCATGCATGATGTGCAGAGGAGCATTGGTCAAGAGCAAAGCAAAAGATACAGTTCCTCAAGCTATGTTACGCGCTTGTAAAGGATGCTTATGTGTAAGGCTCCCAGTTTTCACAATTTTTTTACAGATAAATACAGACAGAAAACAATGTGTTTTCTGTCTACATTTATTTGTAAAAGTGGATAAATACAGAAAATTGTCCTACTTTTAAGTGACTCTCCGTGCTGTCTTTCATAAATTATAGGCCAACAGCTGGACAGCATGTAAATAAAAAAACAGGAGGACATTTCTTTAAATAAAGGCATATGTCAACATAAATGTATGGTATAATGCTAGTATTTACAGTGGATCCTCAGTGTCTATTGCAGTCCAAATATTTTTGCCAGAAATTACTCTAATGCACATATGCTCCCAGGTCCCACAATGCTTCCTGATGCAGATATCCACCCAATTCCCACAACGGCGCAGTAATTCACAAGCTGGCTTCCTTTCAGCATGGCACCGTAATTAATATATTAGCATGCCCAGTTTACACAAATCCACATTAATGCACTTTGACAACAATGACGAAGTAAACATTTATTGCAAATTACAAACAAACACAAATGTTAGACCTGTGGTCGAAGTGGGCAACAAAAAGTAGGGGAACTGTGGGCGGAAAATCAGAGGGTGGGAATAACCTGAGAATTGGGTCAGTGGGCGGACTCAGAGGTGTGGCCAGAAATATGAGTTGAGATTTAAATACATTCACAAAGTGGGATATGTTTCCAATCACAGAATGTCCCAAATACGCTTAAAAGTGGAATCACAAGCCATTTGTCTCTGACCAGTGCAGTTTCTGTCATCAGCACTTCTCCTACCTTTTTCCACATAGCAGTTCAAACATGAATGGCTACATATCCTAGTTTGCAAATGTTTTCTATATAATTATGGCTCTTCAATATTTGCCACATCATACATAATCTGCTGCATAATCTGATGATTTTAACTAATTGCTTGTAGCTCAAACGGATCAGAATTTACCCAAAAATGTGTAAAAATGTCAAAATAAAGTATCAGAAAATATTCTGCATTACACTGCAGCATTTTTTTGCTGCCTAATTTAGGCAACAATGGGGCATAATTTGGTTCTCATTTGCTGCATAATTCCAGTGCCCCCAAAGCAGGCAGCACCTGTTAAAAGTGCTTGTCCATGAAGCAGAGAGACTGTTAAGTTTGCGAACTTAGTTTGGTGTGCGCCCAAATCCTGCATTGGCGATCCCTGGAGAGCTGCAGCTACTAATGCTGAAACAAGGCCAATGGACGTACCAATGGGTGAGGTGGACTGGCCTCAAGGGTCCTGTGACCTCAGTGACAGAGTCACTGTTGCTCTATGGTGGCTGCTTCATAGGCTTTCCAGCAAGACTGGAAGTGAACTTCAGTATGGATTGTGATGGATAGGCCTTCAAGGTTAACCCACTCTTGCCACCGCTAAAGTCCACCTGCTGGTGCTAAGACACCAAGGGTTCTAAGGTCTAGCGAGCCCTTCTCAGGTCTACCATGGAAATGTGCTCCCTCAGGAGAGTGGTCTGGTGTGCTGGTCATCAAGGCTGAACCTGGTTTCCCAGTTCCAAATTTGGCAACTCTGGCCATAGTGCCATATCCTCACCCCCACTGAACACGTTACTGCCCCACTAAGAGAAACTCACACTGCCTTCAGCTCAGCTACAGCCCAACTGTGCCAGGCTATAAACACCTGGATGCACCTCAATTCAAATTATGCACTAGACAATATTATGCCGCCTAAAAACATTTTTTTCAACATTCCGGAAAAAGCAAAAACTCCTAGGGAATGCAAAATTAGGTAAAGTATGTGAAATGTAAGAAGGAACAACAAACAACATGGTTACCTCAATGTTTTTACACTCGTCATTCAGAAATCAGTGAGTGCTTTTACCATTGCTTATATCCTTACAAAAGGAAAGGAGTATGGTTCAAAAAGACCACATCTGTGAACACAGAGCCACGGTACACATTTTGTTTTCCAATCCACCCATCAACTAGGTATTGCAGTACCTCCCGGATGGTGCACCTGCCCACCGCGGGAAAACAATGTTGTTCAAAGAAACCCGAGAACACAAAAGTAGTGCTTCACTGGTACACTCTATAAAGCAGTGCTAATATGTTTGCGTGTGAATAAAATCAATCTGGCCACTATGCGACGACTCTGTCTTGCTTTATTTAGTGCTTTATTTATTTTCATATTTTTAACCTTTTATTTCTCTCTGTCCCGAGGCTGCTTTTCGGAATAGAAAAATGTCGTTTGCTACTTCCTTTATTGTGTGGGAGGTAAGCTCTGAATTTTCGCCACAAAAGCAACATGCCCTCATTGCCACGTTTTATTTTGAGTTTGTAGCTTGGAAAATTTTAATTGCGCATGCCCACTGTTATGTGCTGTTGTGATAATGGAATGGAGCAATTCGTTTTTTGGGGTGTCCCCCCCCACCCCTTTTCCGCAAACACAGGAAAAGCCTTTTGAGGCTGCATACGGTGGAATATCTCTGTGTGTCTAAAAGTCACACGAACACATTGCCTATTGGAAGGCGTGGGGATATTAACTGATTTGCCCAGAATCACAGGTCGGTGAGCTAACGCCGTGAATCTAACATGGTTCTCTAGCTGTGCTCTACATAAACAAATTCTCTAATAAAACAATATTAAAACAGCACCACGTGTACTGCATCCGTTAATATATAGATACCTGAAGCCTACAACACACAAAAACATACACTACACTATATACTGCAGTACACAAACACATTACTACTTGTTTAACCATTACACAATACTACAACTGATACTCTAACACAACCGCCATTCACATTATTGCTACCCTTACTATCGAGTGAAGGGAAGTCTGCAGCGGGAGGCGGAGGCAGGTCAGGCAGCAGGCAAGGCCAGGCAGAACAGCCACGTCAACATCCGGTTCCGGGTCACTTCGAAAAAGCAAAGGAGCCAAAGCAGGAAAGCCCGAAAAATAAAGGGCTTGGAGCAGGAGGGCGGGACTGCCGAGTTGCAGACCCACCCACCCATTGGTTGAAGATCACGGCGTCTATTGGTGGGTACCCTGGCAACGGTGAACCTGGTAGGGGCATGGGGCGTGATGATTGGCGGCAGTCCGAGAAATTTCCGGATTCAGCCAGCCACCCGGAAATACATTGTTGTTTGTGGTCTTCACTTTGTGCGCGCGTATTTGGGAAGGGTGGACGGCGTTTTGATTGAGCAGGGTGGACGGCGTCCACCCTGGAAAACCCTGGAAAATAAGTGGGGGGATGCCGTCCACCCGCGTGGTACCCCGACTCGTGCCCTGGCGAGCCCAGATGTTGTAACGTTGAACGGTGAGAGAGGTCAGAAATGAAAGATCTGTGAGGCAACAAAGCCCGGAGTCAAGAGAGTAGAGAGGAAAGAGAACCTGGAGGCTCCTTATACTGGCAGAAAACATGCTTCAAGCAAGTACCTTTAGTCCGTACACCAGGATGTCCAAGTACCCCAGGTTGTCAAAATTCAGATGCCCGAGTGCTTAGTTATTAGCATGGATAGGAACTCTTGCTCAGTAACAAGTTTTGCTATAATCACCTTTCCAAGCAGCTGCCAAGTAAGATACATGTCTTTTTTTTTTCTTTCAATTTTTTTATTAGGGTTTTGCATGCATTTTCATTACATTGAACTTTCGCTTATATATACTCCAATCATGTTATTACATCATCATCAACCGTGGCGTGATCTATAGTGAGTGGGTGCTGTAGTCCGGTAGATGCCGAGGGTACCTGCTATAATCGGTAAGGCTGGTCGCCCCCTAGTGCGCTCTGCTCGGTCCCCGTGTATGTCTGCACGGTAATGTCGCCAGCGTCTGTCTCTATCGGGGTCAGCACTACCTCACCAATGCAGTGTTTGCGACGTACCCTTCTTTCCCAGCTTCACTGTCAGGTCGTGTATCTAGGACCGCGGCGTGTGAGCCGTCAACCGGGGCAACTACCGCCGACAGGGCGGTTTGGAACGGGCCCTAGGGAGGGGGGGGGAGGGGGGACCCCCAAACCGTGAGAAAGACGGGGAGGGGAAAGGAAGGGTGTAGGAGGTGAAAAATGGAAGGGTGGGTGGGGGTGCGGGACTGGTGGGGGCGAGGTTCTCGTGCCTGATTGTGGGAGGACTGATGGCTAGTGCTAGCGATCCGACCTGAGGCCTACCTAGGAGAGGGGGGGGGGTCGAGCCCGTCGGTTGTCGCCTGTTGCGACACAGGGGGCCGGGTCCACGCTCGCTCTCGCACCTAGGTACGCTGCCCACCTACGGAGTCGTCCGTGACCTCCGCCAGGCCGGGGCGGCCAGGGGAAGCCGAAGAGGCGTGAGGGGTAAGCTGTGTCGCGTCTGGGGCGTCCCTCGACTCGTAGTTTTGCTTAAAAAGGATGAGGAGTTGCGCCCATTCCATAGATATCGGGTGTTTACGGGCGCCCTTCGCCTCCTCCTCCCTTAACAGTTCCTCCTCAGCTGCTCCCCATTTGAGCACTGCGCCTGCCCATGCCGGTGTGGACGGTCCTCCTGGGGCCCTCCAATGCATCGCGATATTCCTCTTCGCGAGGAGCACGGCCAAGGACATAAACTTCCATTGCACCTTCGCGGTTTTCTTCTTCGGGGACAACCCCAGTGTGCATTCCTCCCAGGTGGCGGCAGCCGGGATTTCAGTTGTAGCCCGCACGGTTTGGTACACCTCCCCCCAAAAAAGGTGTATGGAGGGACAGGCCCAAAACATATGCTTGAAATCGGCTTCCGCCAGGTGACATCGGGGGCAGTCGAATCGCGCATCGGGGTAAAACCGGTGGAGTTTGTCCGGAGTAAGATACGCCCGGTGGAGAATGTTGAATTGGATATTTTTAAATCGCGCGTTCCTGGACACCTTTTTGGGGGACTCCAGGGCTTTGCGCCACTCCGCATCGTTGAATACGCGGCCTGCATCGTCCTCCCACGTTTCCCGGAGTTTGTCCAGGGAGACGTCCGCCAACTCCCGAATCGCTTTGTAATGCCAGGTGACTAGGTGACTGCCCGCTCCCATACGCAGCACTGTGTGCAATACCGGATGCGTCGGGGGATCCCCATCGCGTGGGCTCCAGAAGCGGCCGCTACTTTCCAGCAGCTGCCTGTGTCTCAGGAATTGTCCCTGGGGGAGGTCATACCACTCCACCAGCTGTGCATACGTCCTCAACTGCCCCTCCTGAAACAGCGCCTCCATCTCTGTGACGCCGTGGTCCGTCCACACCTGGAGGGCCCTCGCGGTATAGTGTCCGTTCCGTCGCGGGAACCCCACCAGAGGGAGCAGGGGGGAATACAGCGGCCGTCCCCTTGACATGCGGTGTATCCGCATCATGCATCGGCGGGCTACGACGACCTGAAGCGGATGTGTGCGTATCGGTTTCGAGCCCGGCAACAGCATACGCCGGATCGCAGGCAGTGGTAGTCTACCTGCATCCGTGACTGTCTCCTCCACATGTCGCTCCGCCGTCCACTGGGATAGCCACTGGAGCTGTGCCGCGAGAAAGTATGATTCGAAGGACGGGGCTCCTAAGCCTCCGGCCGTCGTGGGTAGATACAATGTACGCAGCGCTACTCGGTGCCGACCGCCCCCCAGATCAAGGTTGCTAACAGCGTGTCTAGTTCCCGGAAAAAAGCACGGGGAGGGATTATTGGAAGGTTTGCGAAGTAGTAGAGCATTCGCGGTACCATGATCATCTTCGCGATTGCGACGCGTCCTATAGGTGCTAATGGTAGTGTCTTCCAGAACCCCACTGCCGAGCGCAGGCTGGTCAGCGCCTTCCGGTGGTTTCCCTCGAAGAGGTCTCTGGGGGAGTGGTATAGGCGCACCCCCAGATATCTGGGGGGAGTCCCTTCCCATTTCAATGTCTGAGCACCTAGCGTTATCGTCAGAGATCCTGCGTGTGCGCCCAAAGGGAAGACGGATGATTTTTCCCAGTTGACCCGGAGTCCCGAAGTGTCCCCGTACTCCTGTAGTGTCGTCCAAATGGATGTGAGGTCAGCCGATCTATCACGGACGTAGATCAGTAGATCGTCCGCATATAATGACACGCAGTGGGTGACGCCCGCTATGGGGATCCCCCAAGTCTCCCCCTCCCGTCGCAGCCTAATGGCCAGGGGTTCCATCGCCAGAGCGAAGAGGAGAGGAGAGAGGGGGCAGCCCTGCCTGGTCCCGCTGGTCACCGGGAACGGAGCCGACACAAGTCTGCCGATTCTCACCCTGGAGGTGAGGCTCCCATACAGCAGCTGTGTGTAGGCCAGCAGCACAGGCCCGACGCCCATACGACTCAAGACCTCGAACAGGTAAGGCCACAGCAAGGTATCGAACGCCTTTTCTAGGTCCAGGACCAAGCACGCCGCCCGGGGATACCGCCCCTTCGTCTGGTCCTGGACATGAAAGAAGCGGCGCAGATTGTGTGAGGTGTTACGTCGGGGAACAAACCCACACTGGTCTGGATGCACCAGCGTTGGGAGAATCCGACTGTATCGCTCTGCTAAAATTTTCCCGAGGATCTTGCAGTCCGTGTTCAGGAGCGTTATTGGTCGATAGGAAGCCGGGAGTAAGGGGTCTCTATGTTGCTTCAGGAAGGTCACCACGACCGACGTCCGCATCGAGTCTGGGAGCAGTTTACGAGTTACCGCCTCCTCGTATATGGAGACCAGGCGCGGCGCCAGCAGCGTCACGAACGCGTGGTAAAACTCGATCGGGAGTCCGTCCGTACCCGGCGTCTTTCCGCGGGCAAGTGCCTTAATCGCCTGTTTCACATCGACCGCGAGAATCCGTTTGTCTAGGTCCCTGCCGATGTCGGGGGGATCCCGGGCAGGGGCGACTCGCCCAGGAAGCCGGCGAGATCTCTCGAGGGCCCGACCCGTGGGGCACGGTATAGGGTCGCGTAGTACCCTTGAAAGATGCGCAAGATATCTGCCTGTGAGGATTTTAGTTGCCCGTCTGGGGCCATGAGTTCTGTGATAGGATGCGGCGTTGTCTTGTTTGGCCAACCAAGCCAGGAGAGATCCCGCCCTATTCCCCTCTCGGTGCGTTCGAGCCGCGTATGCGCGAAAATTGTATTTACGCAGATCACGCAACGTAACCGCATGGGAGGTTTTGGCCTCTGAGAGTTGTGCCACTGTGGCGTCGCCCTGATCCACCCTCTTCGAGAGTTCCATGAGCTGGGATTCCGCCCTTTGCAAGGCCTTGTCCAGCACTCTCCTTACCCCAACTACTTGCTGGATGCAGTGGCCTCTGGCGCTCACCTTAAATGCATCCCACTCCACCGAACGTGTGGACGCCGTATTGTCATTCCGGCGGAAGTGGCCCTGCATGAACTCCTCAAGTGTTTGACGGAACACCGGGTCTGTGAGGCATTCTCGAGGCATCCTCCAAGTCGGAATCGGGGGGTGAGGCGGTTTCCAGCGGAGGACCATAGTGTGCGCGTCATGGTCCGACACTATCCTGCCGAGATAGTCCGAGTCCTGTACCAAGGGCACGAGTGACGTGGAGCAGAGGAACCTGTCTAAACGGACCCTCAGATTATGCGGGATCGAATGGAAGGAGTAGAGCTTCGCAGTGGGATGGCGGGTCCTCCAGATGTCTGCCAACCCCCATTTGGCCGCCCATCTGCGGAGGTCCGCGGCTTGCTTGTGTGCAGGGGAGTGGGCCTGTGGGGGATGTGAGCGGTCCAGGTGTGGGTCCAGAGTGCAGTTGTAATCCCCTCCCAGGAGCCATGGGACTGAAGTGTGTTGTGCTAATGTTCGTGTGAGTGTGCCCCAGAATCCCTCCTGTTCCGTGTTGGGGGCATATATACTCCCTATCAGTAGTTGTTGACCCTCTAACAATCCCGTCAGCATTGCATATCGACCTTCTCTGTCTACGACTCTGTTTTGCTCTTTAAATGGCACCCCCGGTCTGATCCATACTAGGGCGCCTCTGGCGTATGCGGAGTAGGTCGTGGCGCATATTATGCCTCGCCACTTTTTCTGTAGCCGGTCCACTTCCCCTGCCGTCAGGTGTGTCTCTTGTAAGAGTGCAACTTGGGCCTTTTGTCTCTTGATGTAGGCATAAATAGAGTATCGTTTGCGTGCGGTGTGCATGCCTCGGACATTCAGCGTCAGGAACTTTATGTCTGTGTTAGGGGAGTTGTGAGGTATGATGGGGGAAGTCATATATATGCGTCCTCATTGTGTTGCAGACCCCACGGTCGTCGCTCCCAGCCCCACGCCTGCCGCCTATCGTCCGTCCGTGCACTGTGTCGTCTATGGCGGTCACCTCGCCCGCTGCAGGAATGGTAGGGAAGAGGTATGCAGGGAGGGGGGTGAACTGTAACAACGGTGGGAAACAGTCCCAATACTGGGGGCGCACCGCGCAAGGCGGTGTGCCCAAACTAGTGATCATGGTGAAACTTTAGTTCGTAGCTGTGGGGGTGGTGGTTCTGGTGGCTGCCGACTCTCGCTCTGGCGGCTGTCCGTATATTGTTAACGTCTATAGATGTCCTGCCCCGTATCGGGCTCTTTGGCGTAGTTTGTTCCATTCGATTAGCAGGGTTGTGCGTGCTCGTGTCCCGTCTGTTCTGGTCTGTGGGCTTCTTGTTAGATGAGAGTGTCTGCGGTCTGAGGGGTCACCACCGGGGGTGTCACCGAGCCCTTTCGTGACCTCGGCGTGGCACTCCTTTCGTCGTCAGAGCTGAAGATGTGGGGGCCCCGCTCGGAATCTGTTTCCCTGTCCTGTGGGCTCATAGTGGCCACCGCCTGGAGTGCCTTCCGGCGCTCCGCCATGATCTGTGCGAGGTCCGGAGAGCTGGTGGAGGTAGTGGCGGTCCGTGCACTAATCTGCGTGGAGGAAGCCCCTCGGCGTCGGCGATCCGGATGCCCGGATGTCCTCCTCGGGCGCGGGCTGGAGCTGTCCCCGGGGTGCCGTGCGTGTTGTTCCGCCCATGTCGCCGCCTCTCCTGGGTCTGTGAAGAAGTGTGTCTCGCCTCCATAGATGATCTTGAGGCGGGCCGGGAAAAGGAGCGCGTACTGCATGCCCCGCAGGCGCAGGGTGCGTTTCACTGCTTGGAAGGTGGCGCGCCGCTGTTGGACCGCCCGGGAGTAGTCCGGGAACAGCATAACCTGTTTGTCCTCTATCTGCAGTTGTCCCTGTTGCCTGGCCGCTCTGAGGATAGTGTCTCGGTCCCTATAATGAAGGAGCTTGAGTAAGAACGGGCGAGGAGGCATGCCCGGTTGCGGCCTGCGTGCCGGCACTCTGTGGGATCCTCTCCACAGAGAAGAACGCTGTGAGGGCATCCGCTGGAGTGAAGGAGGCTATCCAGTCAGTGATATATTTGATCGGGTTAGGCTCTTCGATTCCTTCCGGCAAATTCACGATGCGAATGTTACTCCATCTGGAGCGCCCTTCTAAGTCGTCAGTCTTGTCCTCTAGTGTCTTTATACGGGTTTGGAGGTCCCGGAGTGTGCTCCCATGTTGTTGCACCTGTGGTTCCAGCGTCTGGATCGTGCTTGCGCTGTGCGCGACTTTTTCTGCCAGTTTCCTGTGGTCGTCTCGGAGGAGGCCCAGGTCCGACGCCAACTCGCCGAACTTCCCCTCCATCGCCACTCTAGAGTGTTCTATGGCCGCCAGGACCTGATCTAGCTTCCTGGACGTGTGGTCGTCGGTGACGGGCTCAGTGGTATGGGGGGGCCCCCTGGGCGTTGATGCGGCCACTCGTGACGGGTGCGAGGTCGACGGCGCCCCCGCTGCCTTTTGACGACCCATGGTTGGGGATGGACCCTCCCCACGGTGGTGGGTACGCCCGTCCGCTGGTGTTCGTGCTCGGGTTGGCTCAGCAGGGCCGTTCACGTGGCAGATTGGTCACCCAGGGAGGAGTCCGCTTCTGGGTCCTGTCCCGTCGTTCCGGGCGCGATCGCACCGCCCGCGCCCCCCCTGGTCGCCGGCTTGCCAATGCAGGATGTCTGCGGTCTCCCTGTGGCCACGGGCCCGGTCCGTTCTCCGTATGGGTGTGTGCACTCCCCCGTCCCCGGTCTGAAGGGGGCGAGGACGATCCCGCCCTCCCGTCTTAGGGAGAGTCCCCCCACGGAGACTCACCGACCGGTCCCCTGCAGCTTGGCCGATCTCACTGCGTCCGCTGTGCGGGCTCTGCCCTCTCCTCGTGTTCCACGTCCAACCCGGTTCTCAGGCACGACGCGGCACGCCCGAGGGGGCCCCCACTAGGCAGTGTTCCCTGCCTCCTCACCGTTCCCTCCTCCGAGCGAGGCCAGCGACTGCACGCAGCCCGGGCCCCTCCTCGCGGTCTCCTCGATGGCCTGGCTCTGTGCTGGTCTGTGTCCACTGGTATCCGCCCAGGCGGCGATCAGGGCTCTCCGTCCCGGGGGCAGCGGCCGCGCCCCCCCCCCTCGCCGGGCAATCCGCCTCCCAGCGCCTCCGGACAGTGTACCGGGCCCCGGGCCTGGGGTCCCTCGGTGTCGTCCAGGTCGGGTCTCACCTGTGTGATGTTGCTGGCCGCCGGGTCGTCAGCAGCTTCTCGGGGGTGTAGCGCGGTGTCCGCCGCCGTCGCCCAGCCACTCGGTCTCGCTCAGCCGCGGGGGGGGAGGGGATCAGCGTTCTCCCATCACTTCGCCGCTGCATCCGCCACCATTCAGGGCTGCGCTCCAGGTCCGGTTCTGCTCTGCTGTTATGTGGCGCCAATGTGGGTGGCCGCGATCGCCGACCGGGTCAGTCTCGCCGCGGGAGCCTCCGTGGCGCCTCAGGCTCGCCGCTTCTCTCCCGGGCTGGGCGTCCGTCCGCCATCTTGTCTGCGGATCGGCTAGCGGCCGTGCGGTGTCTCCGGCATCACCACAGCCGTCCTCGCAGAGATCCAACGCCTGTCGGAGGTGCCGCTACTGTCACCGGGCACGGTCCGACACTTTACCGGGTAGGTGGAAGCCCGGGGCAGGTATAGCTGTCAGTTGCACGGGCCGTCGAGCGGGAGCCTCAAAGAGAGGAGTCCGCCATCTTGGCTGGCTCGGTCACGCCCCAAGTAAGATACATGTCTTATGATTGTTTTACACTGAAGTAGCACTGTCATACTTACCCACTTGTATGTAAGTTTAGTTCCTCTGAATCAACATTATCAGGGAATGTATCTGAACTATGGAGTACTTCCTTGCTTCTGTCTGTACTGAAGCATCTGACTTTAGATCTTGTCTGAGGAGGATACAGGGCCGGACGGGTGGAGCGGACACCGGGCGTTTCCACGGTGAGCAACCAGGATTGGGGCTGGTTTGGGGCCCCTGGGTACCGTTTTTGTTAGTGGGGGCCTGCAATATCGGCCCCCGGTAAAAAAAAAAATCGGCTGAATCCCTCCCTTACAAACAGCTCGGCCCACCGCCGCAGCCCCCCCAGGGGGGGCGGCCGAGCAGCTTGCCAGGGCCGGGTTTAGTTCCCAGTCCGGCCCCGGAAGGATAACGTAAGAAATGACTTCACAGATATTTAATATAGCATTGTGTATAGCCCAATTACACCAATGTTTGGGTCTGCCAGGCAGCCAATGAGCTGGCGAGATTTTTTAGCTCCACTCCTCCTTTCTATCACATGTTGAGTCAAAAAAGAACTGCCTTTAGCGCTCAGCTCTTTCTCGGCATTTCTTCATTATTTTTTCACATGCAGAGAGGGCCACAGTTATCACAGGTTGAGTTTCACTGCTACATTAAAAATATGAACAATTCCTCCTTTTTCTGTCTCTCTGTTTTTTCCACTTACAATTGCAGTACCAGAGACATTTTCTTCAAGTAATTTCCCTGGGCAGTTGAATCAGGGCCTAAAAATCAGCCATATTGTTTATTCATACCAGGGACAGCAACCATTATTTAAGCTATTTGGAACTTTTGGGCAGCATAGATTTTGCCAATGCGCCACATCTACAGGGTATTTATTGCTTATGCGCAAAACTTCCATATTTGCACAAACCTGTCAGCCAAAATCTTGGGGTGTGTGTAGAGAATGCTGATTTTTTATTTCAAGCGGGTACAATCTTCCACTGAAGACTCTGTCTGAAGTTCTCCACCTCCCTTATCTTCAAAGAAATTACTGAACAAAGAACCTGGAAATGGAACCATCAGTTGAAAAAGGGTGAAAACTTAGAGCTGACTCTCCTGGCCTGCTTGGAGATATGGATCTCTCAGAGCCTGGTCAGATGCAAAAACCTCGGCTGCTGCTAAAAACAGTTGACAAGCACCTCTTCATCAAGAACCAAAACAGTTGAGACCCCATCATCAATCGGCAAATCATTTCAAATGCTGTGCTTACAGCAGTCACATAATTGACAGGCTCAGGCAAAGGACTTCTGCTTCTCCCAGGCTACATCTCCATTGACGATGGGCTCACGGACAGTGAAGTAACTCATTGCAAAGACCTGTACCCTTCTCAGGGAGACCGCACCCATAGATCAGAGGGCATCAACTGAGCACTTTCAACTTTGGCTCGCTTTGGCTCTCAATACACTACTACCTGCTCAGGAATGACAGGCTCATGGAAGGCATAATACACTGTGAGGGTTCATCAAGGAATTCAGAGCACTGAAAACCGTAAAAAGGGCCCTGGACAGATGATGGATAAGTGTTATGTATAAGTGGACAGGATTTGCCTCCAGCAATACAGAAGTCAATCAATTAAAACCAATAAAACTTTATTTTGAATGTAGTCAAAAACGCTGTGAAAAGTAGAAAGAAACATTACAAAAATAATATATCAAACCAAAAAAGACAACATTAAAAAAAACTCCAACATAAAACAAGAGGTGTTTTTCGCTAAGCATTTGCAGGAATCGTAGGACAACCTTTCAAAAGGATGATTTTTGGAGAAAAAAAGTAATAAAGAGCACCTCATAAAGAATTCATAATAGTTACAAAAATGATCATATAATTCAGAGATTGACTTGACGTTTCTTCACAAGGAAAAGTATATCAGAATTCCTGTATTGTTTAAGTTAAAAACATAACTAACAATGAATCATGCCTGAATGGGATTTAAAAATGAGTGCCCTTCCCCAAGGACCAAATAAGGTTCCACATCTTCACACATCTTTGGTATCATTTGTTGTCTTATAGAGGGTTTCCTTAGTTGAACTACTTCCGTTATACTATCATATCATCAAATAATGTTTTCTTAAGTTTGAGCATACCCTTTTGACTTAGGACTTTATCCGAAGAACTTTGATAAATAGCTAAATGAACGTCATCATGAGTAAAAGAAAGTCATCTACACCGAGAAATATTAAAAACAACATCATCTGATTCATAAATAGTTTGAAAATGGGTAACCCAATCATCTGTGCTACTAAGAGCACTCAGAAATGACAGGGCACCTTTGCTAGCTCTAATTGAGTGGACTGTTTGCAAAAGAAGTTTGGAGTGCAGCAGTTTAGATGACTCAGCCAAGTGACCCCAATTGGTCTTCTTCAGTTAATGTTATAAGGAGGATTTGGAAAGGTGTTAACAAGATCATATCTCCTCAGGGATTCTAGGTTTGTTGGCTAGTGCCTTTTTCAGATGCCTGTTAGTACAAGAACAAGGAACATTAAATATTGAGTGGGAAGGTTTGGTTGTTTGCTACTAGGTTTGAGCAGAGAGATTTTAATACCTAAGCATAGATCAATAAAGAACTGAGTAATAATCTCAGCACCATCAGTGTCAGATAGACAGGTTATAATAAGAGAATAATTGAATTTCATCAAGGCACTCACTACAGTTTCAGGGGAAACAAGCTTCCAGGCTAACCTCAAACAATGATGCCGGATAGTGGGATGATAAGGGTGCACAACCGTGAAATGGTAATTATAACTACAAGACAAAAAAGTCAGAGTCAGTAGATTATGGTTACCAATGTTGGTGTCTAAAACATCACTACATAATTAGTGCCCTAGGAAGCTACGGGACATAAATATGAAGTCTATGGTGGAGGTGCACCCTTGACCAACAAATGTAGGAATATTGCTATGTTGCTCAGAATCCAGCTCACGAAAATTTAATAAACCTTTCTCTAAAATGAAGTTACTTAATATAGCCCCTCTGGAATCTGAACGACAAAGCGCAACAGTATTACATGAAAAATATACTTAAAGTGTACTTATACTTAATGTTTCTTGGGAAGCTAATGGTCACGGTGCTCAGCAAAAAATCACAAATGCACATCTACTGATTAGATTTCTATTGATTTATTCCAAATGTTAATATCTTGAAAACATAGTTTGCCACATCATAACAGTAGTGTTTCAAGAAACAATGACAGTAACTCGGTTTTGCCACATATTTTCAGCCAACACTTGTTTCGTGGCAGTAGTTGGCGCTTCGTCAGCGCCTCAAACTTATACCAGCGTGTCTCTTACTCGCATCTTTTGTTCCTAATACTATCCTGACATAAATCCAACATTTTTCAAATCTAAAATAGGTAATCGGAATCATTGCCTAAAATAATTCCAAAGTCAAAGATTTTCGTCATCCTCTGGATTCGAACCCCTTCGTTCCCATATTACTGTTATAAGGCCCGAACCATTCGGCTAACCTTAACCAAGCCTATTATGGCAAGAGCACTGTTACCATTAGCTGTCCACGAAACTTTAAGTATGTTTGATGTATCGACTTGGCTGGGCACAAGCCGAGTGAGTGGAGCTCGTGCTGGGCCACTAGAGGCTTTGCCCATATTTCAATTTAAGTATTACATACAACGTGGGCTACAAAGTTAACAATAAAACTGTTAATTTAGCATTAAAATCCTAAAGGTAGAATTGTATGAGGAAGAGAAATTGGTATTATAAAAATCAAATATTTACAAACAGTAGGTGCTCAGGCCCTTAATTGAAAGTCTTTACTATAAGTGTTTATATCATACACACTGCCCGCCCCCAAGGTAACTTAAACCAAGCTGTAAGGCCACCCTTTGCTCTACCCGAACTAGAGGGAGTAGTGGGCATAGACAAGCAAGTATAGCTATCTTTAAACACAGGAGTCAGGGCTCAGGTTACATGTAAGAGCACCACATAATTTTTCTCAATTAGGCAAACCCACTCAGAGTGCCTCAATTTCGAGTGGATGCTTGCTACATTCCAACTAACTAATTTAACTAGTAGTGAGTGCACCAGAACAGATGCTGTTATGGTGCACTTTTGTTGGTTGTTGTTCTAAGGAACTATGGACAGATTGTGAGACACTCAGTAAAGCTGGGACATTCACAAGCCCTTGTCATTCCATGTCAGATAGATTTTGCAAGGCCTGGTATGTATTTGCAAGAGTGATGTCAGTGCTAAGAGGAGGGTGGACTTGAGAATTACAATTAGGCACAGAGCTATGGAAAGGACCAGGTGGAAGATTGTAAAAATAACCAAGAGGTAGGAAAAAAAAATGGACTCCTAGGGGCAGATATACAAGCCCCTTGCGCCACTCTTGCGTCACTTTTCCCATGTTATAAGTGGTGCAAGGGGCTTGTTAATCTGCCCCCTAGTGTTCGCAGACAGTTTGCTAAACAGCAGATTGTGCACACAAATGGGGGTCCTAAAATTAATCACAACGCAGTCCCCTTCAAAGGTTTTAGGAGACATATCAAGGGACTCTTCAGAAAAAAATAGTCTGATTAAATTACACAAATTGAAGCGTGTGTACTTCCTTAATCAGTGTAAGACCTTATTCCTTAGGTGTTCAAAATCCCCAGTGACATTCTTGCCCAGAACAGCAATGTCTTCTAAAAGTGGGACATATGGCCAAGCCGAGGGAGGTAAATTTCAGGGCCCAGATTGCTGAAAAGGTGCACTTTTTACACTAGCGTTTTTAGCTACCGTACTTTGAGACAACTCATTCCGGGAGGCTCGCCTCTGGGCAGGACTGGACTTGTCCTCCAGGAGGCTGGAAGGGTGTGGGCCGGCTTTGTAGCGGTGGGGACTGGTTTTGTTACTAGGGACCGTTTTTGCAGTGGTCCTGCAATATCGGCCCCCAACAACAAAAGCAGCAAGCAATCATTTCTAAGCTTCCGGGGCCAGGCAGTGCTTCCCCAGACACTGGTCCGAGAAAATTGCCAGGGCTGCTTTGGGTTCCCAGTCCGGCCCTGCCTCTAGGGCAGTTAGACCTAGACCAGGTATCAAAGAGGTCCTGAAGTTAGTGTGTGTACATTAAGGGCGAGTAAAAGAGTGAGAGTAGAGGCCAGATTAGCCAAAGGGCGATTTCTAGAAATGCTACTAGGTGCCAAAAGGGAATTTGGAGCATCAGCAGAAGAGTTCAACTTAGAAAGATCAAGCCACTGAGTCTGCAGTTGACACTCCCCAACTTATCAACCAGAGTATTTGGAAGGACCTTCAATAAATTTGAGACTCAATAAAAAGGTCATCCAGGAACAACAACACATCCGTTGCGAGCAAGGAGTGACCCTCGTCCGTTCCAACACATTTATTTACTATAGTTATGAGCAAGCCGGAGGCATGCTGCCCCTTTTTTTTGCATTTGACTGCAGGCTCAACAAGAGGCGAAGGAGCCAGGAGGGCTGATGGGCTTGCTGTTGGTCTGGTCTCCGCCAGACACCTGCGCATCCTGTTTATCAGGAATAACAGTGCGCTTAAGAAACCAGCTCCCACCTCAAGTCACGTGCTCCTGTACACTATTTGTGATGTAGTCCACTCTAGAGCATCCTCCGGAGTCCTGCGCAGCGGTAAGAACAGCACACTTCAAAAGCACTCAGCGCCAGCTCCTTCCTCCAGTCAACTGCCCCTGTATACTATGGGCAATGTAGTCTACTCTGCAGTGTCCTCGGGTTTTACTCTGCAAACAAAGAAAACTTATTCCACTATTTCACTTTACGCAACTCTACTTTGTTATCACACTGTATGCCACTCCACTCTAACCGACTCCACACCACTCCTCTCTACACTACTCCACTGAACGCTTTTCCACTCTACGCCACGTCTATCAATAACACTCTTCTCTATTCCACTATACATAACTCCACTTTACGCCACTCCACTCTACCTAACTCCACTATATCCTATTTTACTCTCTGCCACTCCATTCCCCAGTATGCCACAACACTCTATGCAACTCCACTCTTTACTATTCCACTATACACAACTCCACTGTACTCTATGCAACTTTACACCACTCTACTGTATGTTATTCCACTCTACGCCACTCCACTCTAGCCTATTCCACTGTGTGCTATTACACTTTATGCCACTCCAGTCTATGCCACTCCACTATACGCCACGGCACTGCACCTTACCCCACACTGTGCCACTCCACGCCACTCTACTGTACGCTATTCCACTCTGCGCCACTCCTGTCTATGCCCCTCCACTGTATGTTATTCCACTGTACGCAAGTACACTCTACGTCTCTCTACTCTATTCTATTCCACTCTACTCCACTCTGTACACCACTGCACTCCATACCACTCCACTGTATGCTATTCCACTCCAATCAACGTCACTCCACTCTATGCCGCTCTACTCTATGCTATTCCCTTGTACGTAACTCCACCCTAGGCCACTCCACTCTGCGCTATTCTACTCTACTCCACTTCACTCTACCCCACTCCACTCTACGCCACTCCACACCACTCCCCTGTACGCCACTATACTCTACGCTATTCCACTTTATGCAATGCCTTTCTACGACACTCAACTCTACACTATTCCACTCTACGCCACTCTCCACTGTATGCTATTCTACTCTTTGCCACCCCGGTGTATGCCAATCTACGCTATTCTACTGTATGCCACTACACTGTACCTCACTCAACTCTATGCCACTCCACTCTACCCCACTACACTGTATGTCACTCTACTCTACAATACTTCACTCTATGCCACCCCAGTCTATGGCAATCCACTGTACGCTATTCCACTTTACGCCACTCCACTCCACTATGTGTTATTCCACTCCACTACTCACCTGTACACTATTCCCCTGTACGCCGCTACAGTCTACGCTACTCCACTCTACACTATTCCACTCTACACTATTCCACTGTACGCAACCCCACTCTACAGCACTCCACTCTATGCTATCCCACTCTGTGCCTCAATGTATGTCACTCCGCTGTATGCTATTCCAGTCTACATCACTCCACTCTACACTATTCCACTGTACACTCTATGCTATTCCACTGTACGCCTCTACACTGTACCTCACTCCACTCAACGCCACTCCACTGTAAGCTATTCCACTCTATGCCACTCCACTCTACCCCACTCCACTATGTGTTATTCCACTCCACTACTCACCTGTACACTATTCCCCTGTACGCCGCTACAGTCTACGCTACTCCACTCTACACTATTCCACTCTACACTATTACACTGTACGCAACTCCACTCTACAGCACTCCACTCTATGCTATCCCACTCTATGCCACTTCAACCTATGCCACTCCACTGTATGCTATTCCTGTCTACACCACTCCACTCTACACTATTCCACTGTACACTCTACACTATTCCACTGTACGCCACTACACTGTACCTCACTCCACTCTATGCCACTCCACTCTAAGCTTTTCCACTCTATGCCACTCCACCACAGCTCACTCTACGTCACTCCACACCACCCCACTGTATACTATTCCACTCTACGTCACTCCAGTTTACGCCACACCAGTTTACGCCACCCCACTGTATGCCACTACACTGTACTTCACTACACTCTATGCCACTCCACTCTACACCACTCTACTGTACGCTATTCCGCTGTGTCGGGCAAGGCAGAGTCAGAAGGTATTCATTCAGTGATAGGCAACTTAACGTCCAATGTCTGCAAGTGCATATGAATTATTCTTATAAACTCCACAACAAAAGACATTGACAATTGGAAAGGCAGCTAAAGTTGAACTAGCATATTTTATTTTTTCATATAGACCAAATGATATAAACCAGATCACTATGCTTAACATTAATATTCATACCGAGCGTAAATAAACGTGAATACAGATACAACAAACCAAAAGTAAAATAAAAAGATTAAAAAAACACTACACCAAAATGTAAATTTATCCCTTGGCAGATTAACTGATAAACTGCCCCATTGCACCTCTAATCCGCCGCTCCAACTGGGGATGAGATCTGAAATGCCGTACCAGCACCAAGCTCAGAGACTACCTATTATAAAGGAATTATTTGCCTGCAAACTATGCAAATGTAGAGACCCCAGCCCAGATTTGAAAGTAATTATCTGTCAGCATTAGCATCTTTAGTTAACAATGCAGCACGCCGCCATGAAGAGGAGGAAAAAGGGCCTCATCAAACCCCTGCAGGCAGCTGCTCGGCAAGATTCACACACTGCCTGTGACAGGCTGCTGCATTTGCTGAGGATAGCCTGTGTCTCTGTATCAGGACCAAGGTGGTGGGAGATGCAGGCACCTGCCACGGACATGGTTCCCTCGCAATAACACCTGCCAGAACCGGAATCCTGTTCGTTCCTGCAGCTTTCCAGCACTGATTTGCAGGGAACCAGATCAATTAAACATATCTCACGGTATACTCCTGTGGGAATTCCTCTTTATTAACGGAGTACTCTTGATATGATAATCAGGATGATCTTGGATGGGAACTTCTGTCTTGCCTACATGCAGTGGCGGCTGCTCCATTAGGGCTTTGGAGCACCGCCTCACTGCTTTCTTGCAGTGCGAGAAGCAGAAAATAAAATGGTATTTTAAATACCATTTTATTTTCTGCTTTTCGTGCTGCGAGAAAGCAGACTGCTCTGGGTATGCCTGGAGAAAATGGCCTCCCTACCTGGTGCCCAGCTGGGCGCCGCTCGGGACTCCCCACCAATCACAACGCTGCCATTGTAGCATTGTGATTGGCTGCAGGACGGGAGGGAGCATGCCTGTTCCTGATCCGGACCGGCCAAGGAGCAGAAGCTGTGTGGGACCGGGATCGGGTAAGTTTTACTTTAATTTTTAAATGTTAACACCCGCGCGGCCCCCTCACCCCCCACCCCAGAGGATTGCGAGCCACGACCCCTAGAGTCCACCTGGTAGCCACGCCGCTGCCCAGTGCATGTTCTGAGGTGCTTAGAGTAGTAATGACAAAAACTCCTAAGCAATATCAATAAAGTAAAAAAATTACACAATATCTATGACAATAAGAAGACCAAGGAAGACGGAAAAAATATGTTCAAATTTGTTACTATTTTAATAATTTCTTCTCATATTATTTAAACAAGTTATATTTATACAAAACATCTAAAAAATGAAACAATATTTAACACATTACATTTAATCAATATGTATAAATAAAAAGTTAAAATGTGGCAATATCTTTATTAACTCAACTCGCGTTTCGGCGTATACAACGCCTTCTTCAGGAAAGCCACACAATTATCTAAAAAAGAAAAAACATACTCAGATTTCATCAGTGGTTGTCCATATCTTGTTATGTATTCTCATGAAAAACATCTATTTAAACAATACATATCTTTTTAAATTATCATAAAAAGCACAATATGTATCAATAGCAATAGTCTATATACATAATCTGACGGTCTTCCTATGTATCACACATTACGATTTTATATTTAGTTACGGTGCTATATCTGAGTGCTCAAAAATGAAGTTTAATGAAAGAGGTCTATTCAATAGTAAAGGCCTGTAACATTGTATAATCCAGAAATAATAAGATAGAAAATAAGTAGCCAATCACTCACAGATCCCGTTTCAAGGTGATGAGTTCCTAGTGATTAAAACTTGCAGAGAAGACAGACTGAAGTGAAAATGGTCAGAGAAAACAGACTATATTGAAAACCATGGAAACTTTATTGTTCTGTCTGACAAAATTTCAAAGACATGTCAAACTGTTTGGTATTATAGATATCAATTACTATAATAACCTTGTATTATTTCAAAAACCTACTGGCCTGATATATATTATGTAACAATGAGTGATATATATTATAAGTTGAGAATTATGAAGATAGTAACCAAAACTTTGTCCGAGTCTCAGTTTTCCGGTCCGCTAATATCAGTCCGAATTTTGGAGCATGATGATTGCTCACACTGTTGCTGAATAGAGTACAGTTCTTATTTCTTTGTGATCTTATTGAATTATTAACATTGATTTATTAGTTTTAATTGCACATCTTACAAGCATAAATCTCGTCAGATTTCTTTCCCAAAATGAAATCATATAGATAGCTTATACAAACAGCAGCTACCATGTACATTAATGATGATTAGACCCTATCATACAGGTCTATAATAATGGTGATACATACATTCTTTTCAGCCATTTATTAGAATTAAAGACATCCACCAACTATGGAGTTGCAAGTTTTAATCACTAGGAACTCATCACCTTGAAACGGGATCTGTGAGTGATTGGCTACTTATTTTCTATCTTCTTGTTTCTGGATTCTATAATGTTACAGGCCTTTACTATTTAATAGACCTCTTTCATTAAACTTCGTTTTTGAGCACTCAGATATAGCACCGTAAATAAATATAAAATCGTAATGTTTGATACATAGGAAGACCGTCAGATTATGTATATAGATTGTTGCTATTGATACATATTGTGCTTTTTATGATAATTTAAAAAAAAGATATGTATTGTTTAAATAGATGCTTTTCATGAGAATACATAACAAGATATGGACAACCACTGATGAAATCTGAGTATGTTTTTTCTTTTTTAGATAATCGTGTGGCTTTCCTGAAGAAGGCGTTGTATACGCCGAAACGCGCGTCGAGTTAATAAAGATATTGCCACTTTTTAACTTTTTATTTATACATATTGATTAAATGTAATGTGTTAAATATTGTTTCATGTTTTAGATGTTTTGTATAAATATAATTTGTTTAAATAATATGAGAAGAAATTATTAAAATAGTAACGAATTTGAACATATTTTTTCCGTCTTCCTTGGTCTTCTTATTGTCATAGATATTGTGTAATTTGTTTACTTTATTGATATTGCCTAGGAGTTTTTGTCATTACTATTCAAGTCCCTGTCCTAGGAATTGAACTATCCATTGTTCAGGGGGTCCTTGTTTTTTCTCATCTGAGGTGCTTAGAGCCCACCTGGTAGGCACGGCGCTGCCCAGTGCATGTTCTGAGGTGCCTAGAGCACACCTGGTAGGCACACTGCAGCCCTTGGCTCCAGTGGAGTGCCCCCTGCACCGGGAGGTGGAAGACACGTGTTCCTTTCATGCTTTGATGCTCCTGCCGAACCTGTCCCTTCAGTGGTAAGTAGTGACTCACACTACAGGAAGGAGAGGAAATTGCTGCTTCCCAAAGCAGAAACAGATAGTGACGGGTACATGGGCAGAGAGACATGCACTCAGAGACATACATAGAGACGTACAGAGAGGGGGAGAGACGGAGACATACACACTGTGACATATAGACAAAGAGAAGAAGAGAGAGGGGAGAGACAGACAGAGATAGACTGACACATGCACACGGAGACATATAGACAAAGGTCCCGATTCACAGAACTAATTTAAGACAAAATCCTAAACTTACTACCATTTTGGTATTCACAGAAGGCACTTACTCATTTCGGTATTCACAGAAGTTAGGAGTCCTAACTTTAGGACTCCTAAATGCCTTCTGTGAATACAGATAGTCTTAAAGTTAGGATTTTTCTCAGTTTAGGAGTAGTAAATTTAGGACTCCTAACTTTAGGACTCCTAAATGCATTCTGTGAATACCGAAAGTCTTAAAGTTAGGATTTTTCTCAGTTTAGAAGTAGTAAAGTTAGGACTCCTAACTTTAGGACTTCTAAATGCCTTCTGTGAATACCGAAAGTCTTAAAGTTAGGATTTTTCTCAGTTTAGGAGTAGTAAAGTTAGGAGTCAGAGTGAGACAGTGACTGTAAAAAAGGTGTGCACTCCTTTAAGATATGTCTGAGCAACCCACATGAAAATCATCCAGAACAGGCTTTCATAAAGTGGTTTGCTAATCCGTTATATTACTTGACGGCCTCATCAACTTTTAATAAACCTGTCACAAACTGCTTAGACCTCTGGCAGACAGCTTGCTGTAAGTGTTAATCAGATTTTAGTGCCTGTTGTTGTGCAGGGCCTGCTCTGGTATTAATGCTAATGGGCTTTATCAAATCATGTTGCTTTAAAAATATTTATATCCAGTAGGGATGCACTGTAAGGATGTCAGCGGTAGTGTTATACTCTGTTAATGCATAATTGTCTGTGTGCAATTTAAAACATTGTTACAAAAAAGTAAATAAATGTATTACATGGCATTTCTATTCCATGATGAGAGGAAAAGTCTTTAGATAGCACCTATGTTTACTTTCCTGCTCCCATTCCTAGTTTAGCGTTTGATGGGATAGCATGGAAGAGCATTTTAGTCAGCTGAGGTTTGGCTATTGCATTTCTCTTTTTATTTTACCTTGGCTAATTAGTTTTACAGTTCCCGTTTGATGTCATTACTCGAATCCTACTAAGGTGGCACACAAAAGGATATTAAAACTGAATTTGGCAGATCCGTGGATCGATGTATCAAATCCAGAAATCTGTCTTTGACCTCATAGTTACAGTTTTGAAGCCTTTTGGGTTCAATTATTATTTCATCCTGAGGTTGATAATGAGTGTACAATTGAGTTCTATAATAATACATTTCTGCTATACATTGCAATGCAGCTTCCCACTAGCAAAGCCTATAGGTATGTATACAACATGTGACTCGGTGCGCTCCTCCGTGCTGCACGTCACGTTTCATACTACTAACCGAAAACAGCTGGGGTTTTATCATCCAATGTGCTTTGTGCTAAGGTTGCCTAATGATTCTGTGTCGGGACGCCATCAGGGTTTCGGACCTACGCTTCCATTACCTCTTCAGTACATTCTGGGATTTTCAAAGAACTACCACACCCAAAAATAATGACTTGAGGAAGATCCAGGGTGGAAATATGAAGTGCCCTCGTAACAAGGCATCACATGCTGACTCAACCCCCTGGACTTGGTTGCAAAACCTGATTTGCGTTGTTGAGAGTTTCCATGTTGTTCCAAGGTCTTGCTTGTTTACATGGTATTGCGGGTATGACAGGCTGTGTTCTCCACGTTTGCACAGTGTAATAGCAACATAAACACTGCTCTGCGCCCACACACATCTGTGCCGCACTCTATTGTGCTGTAAACTTTGGGAAACAAAATCCCAGCCTTGCCTTTAATGTTGTGTCCAGGATGGTAGTTAGCAGATCTATGTTGCACAGTGTGTCTACTGATAAGATGATAAAGCTTACAATGAGTGGAAAATTCTTTTTTTCCTAACTGTTTATATATAGTTTGAAACATATGTACAGTTTACTTGAAGGCATTTTACTGTGTTACAAATGTGTTTTGATAATACAGCCTTTTCCTCAGTTTAACACCTCCTTTACCACACGCAGCAAGATTGTCACGCATTTGTTTCCCATGGCAAAATCCTCTCACTTTGCAGTCAGAGCAAAGGTCAATATTAATCAGATGAGAAAAGCAGCAATTTGTCAGAAGACACTGCCTGACATTTCACCTCTGTGTTTGAACCCCCAGCAAATCATGCATGTGATAAGATAAAGACAAAATGTAAAGGCCTCCTTACTGCATATTCACCTGAACTCCAGCATGGTTATTTTTGCCGAACATGTATTTGCCAACACCCAAATGCTAAGGAGCCTCTTCAATCATTTTTCTCTTATGTGATTTTCCCAGTATACTATGGATTAACTTCTGTGAGGTACTCAACATTATTATCTCATTATAAAGTTCTGTGGTTATACTAAATAAGCAGCTACCTATGTCATTCTCATATGAAGTCTCTTTATTGATTTATTGACCTTCTTGCTTTCTCAAATATGCTTGAAAATGCACCAATTGCCCATTCTTTCTTCAAAATTTTCTCGTGGGAGACTCCAACCGAACACCCCTTATGACGGTATGGCTCACACGCTGCGCTCACTCGCCGCAGGGCACTCATTATGAACTTTTACTCCCCACCACTTTCAAATGTCACCAGCCCCCACTGGCTACATGTTTCAGCCATTTCACTTGCCCAAGCAATGGCCTTTTTCAGGGCTGTTATGGTGGTGGTGTCTCTGCCTAATGTCCACTTATTCAGTGCAATACATTAAAAAATGCAAATATTGAGAGACATTCTCTGACATGTTGTCGGTTGTGTTATGTAACTCTTACTATACGTGTCTTTTGCTTCAAAGTCAAGATAGGGGGCTCACCCAGTAATCCCACCATTCATCAAAGCGTAGGGAGCCACAACTAACCTACTGGTCCTGTGTCCGTCCGGCATTATAAAGGCTGCTTTTGTACCTGAACATGACTCTTCTGGCACAAAATTCTATGCCTATAAAAATTTTGAAACATTCCTCACAGTGTAGCACAAATACAAAGTGTGAAATGTTTTGAGAAATTAAAAAAATCTCCTTGGTGGCATCCTCTTCAAGAGAGCATTATTTCTTAACACAAAGCTCAGTCTAGCTATTTTTGTAGATCAGGCGTTGCATACAAAACCACGGATGCTTACGCAGATCAGCCCAAGAAACAAGCAAGTAACCCAAGTCACACCCCTTCACATAAAGTGGTGCAAAACAGGACAAAGAGATATTCGCACTGAGAAAAGGAAACCTTTCAAGCTACCTTTTATCAGCAGCAAAGTCTTTGAAAATCTGGTCAAAAGTTGTCTCAGCTCCAAGTCATCAGAGAACACGAAGAAAGCAGAGCCTTTCAAACAGTGACCATACCTCAAACCTCCAAATTAGAGTAAATTTAAGACTTGAATGAATCCAGATTTTCGGTTGACACGAATTTGAGAAGATATGATTCACGTAGGACTCTTTGGTCCATTGTACTCCAGTATTCTTAGTACAATACTATGGATTGTACACACAGTACATCCTTTTTATGTGCTATTGCAGTGAATTTTACATACCACAACCCAGTATTTCTGTGGCAATGAGGTGGAATCGGCACACTTTTGTGTAATTTTCTTATAGTCAGTCTGCATCCATCACATTATTATGCTGTTGGTGTGGGAGGCAATAGTGGTCTGCGTTACACTTTTGTCTTTTATCGAGTAGTAGCATTTTTCTTTTTTCTTCCTTTCAGAACGTCTTGCTCTTCAATAGAAGAATGCTGAGAACTTGTGGAACGTTCTCCTTGGCTGGAGCATCCCATCTTGGTATACCTGTGGGGGCAACATCCTACAAGTGAGGAGCGACTCAGCCAGGAAGATATATGCTCTGTTGTCGAGTTAGACACCGATGTCCTCTGGCCATACAAGGAGTTAACTGCTGAGTTGATTACCCGGAGCTCTTGAGGCCACTAAAAGAGGGGACCTAGTTTTCTTTTTCTTCTTACTTATGTCTTCACCATGAAGACAAACTATGGCCGGCTCTGCAAGAACAAATTTTATGATCTCCGAGTAGGAGCTGGGGACATGTACTTGAGCCGGGGACCTGAATGATCAAAAAAAGATGTCCATGTGTGGGAGAGAGAGTGTGTGTAGACCGTCTGTGTGCATATGTGTGTGCGTGTGTGTATGTTGATCTTACTCGTCACTGTTATTTAATTATCAAGTGTTCCCATATCGAGAGACAAGCAACAATTGTACCTTTAAATAATCTGCTCTTCATCCTTTCTTTTGTAAAGAAGTTTTTTTTAATCGTTTTGTGAATACATATTCCTTACCCTCAAGACAACTAACTTTACTCAGTTAAGTTTATATTGATTGTCAGGAGGAAGATTAAGACTCATTGTAATGACGTTTTTTGGTTGTAATCCACACATTACTACTTTCTTCATGTTCCTGCAGACAAATGAAAGTAATTGGAAGTACTCAAAAATAATGCTTTACTCATGAAATTCTTCTAGATTCAATCAAACATCAAACAGTGTGAGCAAAATGCATTCTAGAGCCACACTACACAAGTCTCCCAGCTTGAATGTTTAGAGCTAATGGAGTTATGTGATGGACACCAAATAACCACATAACAAAGATACACCAAGTAAGACCTTCGCAACGTTATCACAGAGGCCTTCTTTTCCTTGGCTTGAACACCTTCCGGCAATGGAACACTTGCAGATTTGCACACAGTTGGGATTGCCATCTTGATCCAAAGAAGTGATGGGCTCATATGTTCCATTTAAACCTGTGTTTTAAGCAAGACAATGTGTGCCGTATAAATCTGTATTATTCTCTGTGAAGCATTTTCTCTAGTTCCTGGTACAGACAGTGTTTTCTGGGCTGTATCCCGTGCAGGTATTGCCTTATATCACTGGTGCAGCAGCGACACCCATACTATTGCATTTCTCTTGGATAACTAACATACTCTTTTTGGTTTCGGACAAATTACACTGTAGGTGTAATGAAGTCGAACACTCAAGGTTTAACTCAAGGAGGTGGTAGAGGAATGGAAACTGACATAGCCTTGCAGAGTAAAAAACACAAATATACTCAATGTCCAGTAGGGTCTATTATTCACTTCTTTGTTACTAGAACAAAGAAAACAAATTGGTATTTGCTCATTAGTTAAGATATAAAAGAAACATACACCCCTAAAAAATGTGCCGCTGCCTTCTACAGTCCTGACATGGCCCCATCACATTCCTACAATTTTGTGTTGTAAGACCGCACCCCAAAATAACATGGGCCTATGTGGCCATGGGGTTCAGGTGTCCACTGCGGCTTTCGAGGGCTTTACTACGAAGTTTGATTTTCCTACCCAGATAATGGAGCAGAGATGCTGGCCAGAATGCAACAATGTATCAGGTTCGCTATAGGTTTCCTCCTGCCTACGTTTTTTGAGGATTTGAGCCTGTGTGACTGAGTTACCAGCAAATGAAAATAATCCAAAATTAAATTATGGTCCATTTTTTGCAATAAAGTCTCAGGGCCAGATTTATCTGGTTTTGCGCCGGCCTTGACCCACGCAAGGGGGGGGCAAGGGCGATGCAAAACCTAAGTGAGATTTATCGAGTCACGCAAGGCCACCTTGCATGGCCCTGCACGGCCTGATAAATCTAGAGTAACTTAAGGCAGTGCAAATCAATTCCTTTTGTTACTGTGCGACAGGGAGGTGTTCCAGTGGTGTTTCCAGGCTTCCACCCATGGACTTTGACACATCCCAAAATGTACCATGAATGGTAGACCTGGGAATGCATCAAAATGCTATGCCTCCTGGGGTGAGGCATAACGAAGAGACATAATTTTATTTCCCCCAATTTTCTTTCCTCTTTCTACATGTGCTGCATTCTGCAGCACACATAGAAAGGAGAAAATGCCTCTCAGGATTGGTTTTATGCAGGAAGGTACACCTTCCTGCACAAAAACAATCCTGCATGCAACTCAGGCATACTTGCAATATGACACAAGGGTGTCTGCATTGACACCAGGCAACCAAAAGTGTGACAGCACTAGGAGAGGACGGGAATGTGCTGTATACTGGGAAACACGGTGCATTTCTGTCTTTTCCCTTACACGTCATGCAGTGAAAGAATGATAAATTAGAAAATAAGAAAATTAACAAAAAATAAGAAAACGTACCTGCTGCTTGCGCAGCCATCTCTCTGCAGCCTCTCCAGTCTCCTCCTCCTCCTTCCCAGGGTCCCTAAGCCAATCATAACGCTGCAATGCAGTGTTGTGATTGGTTCCCCTAAGTCCTCCTAAGCCAATCACAATGCTGCATTGCAGCATAGTGATTGGTCTGAGTGCCGTGGGTCGGTGCTCAAATGGAGGCAGGGAACCTGTGTATGTGCCCCACCAGGCTGTGTAATGCAGCCTGGTGGGGAACATGCAAAGTGCACATGAATGCTAGGCCGGCCCAAGACGGCCAGTCAAACATTCATGCACACATTGAGTGGGAAAACCACTCCTCCCCTGGCTCCCGCTCCGGTCAGCCCCACCCCTCCCTATGTTTCGTTATTATCATTTTCTTTTTCCTCTGCACTGCCTTAAAGCAGTGGGGCGCCAATCCTCTGCCGTAGCAGAGAAGCTGCCCCTGACAGTGTCCATCTGTAGCTGGATAAATGCTTCAATGGTGTAAGAGTAAGCTGGGATGGCACACTCTGAAATATTTACGCTTCCTTTGTGCCACATTTTGTGCCACAATGGGGACGCAAACCACCAAATCTTGTTTATGAGGCTCTGCAGATCCACTATGCGTGACTTTGAATGGCCTCAAACATATGGAGTAAGGCCAGGCAGCACAAGCCGTTGTGTTGCCTTACTCTGCACTAGCTATAAACCAAAACAGGGCTTTGGCTCAAAAAACCAGCAGGACTGAGCCCGAAATACTAAAGAACAAAACACCTAGTCCTATCTGGATTTGATTAAGATAACATACTATTTGAGAAAAACTTTCATGAATTGAAACACAAAAGATGGGGCTTTAGGAATTGCCTATTCTTCAAAAAGTTTTTTATTTGTTTGTTTAAGCATTATTTTATTGTGTGATAAAGACAAACATTCCTAGTACAAACATATATATACACAATATGAATAACAATATAATACATTAACCGCACCCTAGACAATTTAAACATTCAATCTTCTACCATACTTGGCCAATCCATTCATACCCAAAACAACTGACTCATACTCAACTAAACTGAAAGGTCCTTAGACAACTACTCCTTATTGAACACAGATAATTTATCTGTGTTAGGCTTTTTAAGACAGTTAATTTCTTAATAGACACTTTAGACCCAAAGAAAACATCAAGGGCAAAACTTTTTGGCCGGTCAACAAGTATGGCGGGCATATGTTCCCTTTAATTTTTGCGTGGTCGGGCTGTAAATGCTTCTGCCAACAGAGGCTTGTAACGATTTCTTTTCGTCGTTCTCGCCGTCAAACGAAGCCATACATAGGAACCGGGGGTTGCTTCCGTAACCAGGAAGTAAATTTGGATCTTTTGAACATATGCCCGCCATACTTGTTGACCGGCCAAAAATCGCAGGCTCCAGGCACCAGCTGATTTAAACATCCTTTGGATATAAAGCAGGCTGAGACCATATATTTTTCTGATTACATTGGTCCTGATGAGAACCTCATAATGTCAGAGGTTTGAAACGCGTAGACCAGTCGACCAGTCGGTCCTTTACACACTCCATATAAAAAGTTTTGCCCTTGATGTTTTCTTTGGGTCTAAAGTGTCTATTAAGAAATTAACTGTCTTAAAAAGCCTAACACAGATAAATTATCGGAGTAGTTGTTTAAGGACCTTTCAGTTTAGTTGAGTATGAGTCAGTTGTTTTGGGTATGAATGGATTGGCCAAGTATGGTAGAAGATTGAATGTTTAAATTGTCTAGGGTGCGGTTAATGTATTATATTGTTATTCATATTGTGTATATATATGTTTGTACTAGGAATGTTTGTCTTTATCACACAATAAAATAATGCTTAAACAAACAAATAAAAAACTTTTTGAAGAATAGGCAATTCCTAAAGCCCCATCTTTTGTGTTTCAATTCATGAAAGTTTTTCTCAAATAGTATGTTATCTTAATCAAATCCAGATAGGACTAGGTGTTTTGTTCTTTAATTACTCTGCACTAGGGCGGCATTCCATGGACATTGCAGTGGGTGTTCCCAAGCAGCCCCCGTGGATTTTGAGGCATCCCCAGATTTACAAGACCATGTAAACCTGGGAATGTGCCAAAATCTTACGCCTCCCCAGGGGAGGCGCAACAAGGAGAAATAACATTATTTCTCCTCCTTACTTTCTCTTTTTATGTGTGCTGCATTCTGCAGCATGCATAGACAGAGGAAAAAGACTCAGAGGATTGTTTTTGTGCAGGAAGGTATACCTGCCTGCACACAAAAAAATCCTGTCTGCTTTGGCACTAGGCTGCCAAAACGGTACCAGCGTAGAGGGAAAAGACAGGAATGTGCTGTATGTCATAGATATGGTGCATTCCTGCCCTTTCACCTTGTTTACTTGCTGCGCTGCCCAGCGCCAAATCCCTATAAATATGCCCCTTAGTCCTTGAATTTGTCTGTGCATGTCCTCAAGCCGTGGGCATAAAATTGCTGTCCTTGTCAATTTCAAATGAAGGGATGCAAGGTCCTCATGGCTCCAGGGCAGTTCGCTTCTTGAGGCATCCTGAAGGCAGGCTTTAGACAGTTGGCCTGAAGATGCTTCCTCTCCCTCGGGTGGTAGTCCAGTTCCCCTTTATGCTGGTCACAGTGGTAGGTGAGTTCCAAAATCAAGGGTCCAGTCACATTCCTTAAAGGAGAAAAACAGAAGCAGTCTGGTGTCTGGTGTAATGATGGAAACCCTGTAGGTATATATCAGACTCAAGGAAGGACAGACTCAATCCAGGCAACACACTTTCTGACTCTCCTCGACCAGAGGCTAAATTGCTGGTGAAGCTTGATCGTGTGATGTACACAAGCAGAACAAGTGAGCAGTAGCGGCTCCTGGAGGGAGTGCTGCGGGGCGGGGCAGCGTGGGGGTAGAAAACTACGGCATACGGACGGACAGAGGTAAGTAAACAAATAAATAAATAAAACAAATTTCATTGCACGCGCTACATCACATTTGGCGATGCAGCACGCGCAATGAAATTTGTTTTTTAAAATGTATTTGTTTACTTACCTCTGTTCAGCCGTATGCCGCAGTTTTCTACCCCCACCCTGCTCCTCCCCCGCCCCGCCCTCCCACCCCGCAGCACTCCCTCCAGGAGCCGCTACTGCAAGTGAGCCACATCCACCAGTGAGCGAATCCGCATTTCTTCCTTCCTGGTCATTGAAACACAACACTGCAACTTAAATGTCTGATTGAACAAGAACTTAGATCCCTGTACGTGATCTGCTCATGTCCACAGGCCAGAGGAGGCGGCAAAGCACACCCTTCAGTTGGCAGGGCTCTATAATAGACCACAATCCCTCGACACTTATGAACACCAAGTTTTCTCTGCAAACCTTTCCAGCTTACGTCCTCTCTCAGGTCTGCGTCTGGATCCAAGGCCTGTAGCACCCATGATAGCAGATGTGATGGGTCCACCCATCGGGTCTGAGCACTGCAAAGAGGATCAGGTAAGGGAATCCCGGACCTGGAGTCAAGGAAACTGGGATTCCACAGCAAGAACAGACAGCTGACCAATGGCTCGAGGTACACTGTGCCCAGGGACCCAGGCCTGTTCTCCTTGCAAGCGATTTTAAAATGGGTTCTTCAATTTCATTTGAACTGATGGGGCAAGGAATCCTTGAGGCAACCCAATCAGTAATCTGAATCACAGAGCCTCTTTGGTTGCATTGCAGGCAATGGGTGCCACTTGGCAGGTGATGGCAAAGCTGTGCTGCTGAAGTACCACGTGCACTTTATGAACAAACTGAAGAATCTGAAGACCGATGCCACCCGGTTGTGTGCATCATCTCCTTTTCTCCCTGAGACATATTTACAAGAGGTTATCGCCACCAGAACATCACTTTTTCCGATGTTCTGGTGGCGTTAACTCCTTCACCTTATTTACAACCACTTAGTGCAGCTTAATGCGGCCTTGTAAATAATGCTCCTATTCATGCAGCACTTAGCGTGAAAGGGGGCGTATAATTGGTGTTGCAACACTCATTGCTTTTTCACACTGTCCCATATTTACAAGGTATGGGGCAGTGCCAAAAATACCACCAGGGAATACCTGGTCTTAAGCAGGCGATACGAGGATAAATGTTTTATTTCTCCTCTTATTTTGCTCTTTCCACATGTGCTGCTTTTGCAGCACACATAGATAGAGCAAATCGCCTGTAAAGATTGTTTATGAGCAGGAAGGTGTCCCTTCCTGCACCTAAACAATTGCCCCTGCAGCGCAGGCACAATAGCAAAATGGCGCTTGGGTGCCTGCGTTGGTGCTAGGCAGCTTTTTTAGCACCAGCGCTAGAGATAACGCAGGGGTGCGCTGCATTCTTGTGAATACGGCGTATCCCTGCGTTTTGAAACTGTTGGGAGTGCAGTGTTACCAAATTTTGCATAACACAGCACTCCGCCAGTTTCTTCTAAATATGCCCCCTATTTTTCTGGTGTTTACCCCACCTTATTTCCTTCTTTCGGTGCACTTATTGATATTTACCACCATCACATTATGTTGTAAAGCACTCTGAATAAGAGTGTTAGGAGGCACACAAAATGAATGATGATAAAGCCATTGTCTGTTATGGGCATCTTTTGGCTCAAACTGCCAAAAGTCACACCAAACAACAAAAAAACTGTGGGGCATATTTACAACCGAATGACGGAGCGCAGTGTTAAGCTACAATTGGTAATGCCGCGCTCCGACCTTCTGAAAACACAGGGTTGCACCATATTTACAATAATATGGTGCACCCCTGCATTTACTCTAGCGCTAAATTTAGCTGCCCAGCGCCAACACCGGCACCCTTGCACCATAGTGTAAGATGCCTGTGATGCAGGGAATGATTGTTCGTATGCAGGAAAGTGTACCTTCCTGCACATAAACAATCAATAATGGCGATTTGTAACTTCTATGTGTGCTGCAGAATGCATCACATATAGAAGTTGCAACTCGTCATCATTTAATGATTGTTTATGTGCAGGAAGGGACACCTTTTTGCATATGAACAATCACTAATGGAGATTTGCTCTTTCAATGTGTGCTGTAAAATGCAGCACACATAGAAACAGAAAAAACTTGAGGAAATTAATCATTCCTCCTCATTGCACCAGTTCAAGACCAGGTTTTTCTTGGTCTTATTTTTGGCGCTGCCCTACATTTATGCCAGCCTTGTAAATAGGGGTCAGCATTAAAATGCAATGGGTGTTGCGGTGAAATGCCCACTGCAACACCCATTGCCTGCCCATTTCACACTAAGTGCTAGGGGTGAGAATGTGGCCTAACAGCTAGAGCGGTTGACCTTAGAGCTGGGGAACTGGGTTCAAGCCTCAGCAGGGATGCTCAGCATCCTGTGATTCTGGTCAAACCACTTAATCTCCCCGTGCCTAACAAAAATGAATGTATCCATCTGTAACGCAACTGGTGCTCCTGTAAAGTTCTTTGACACCTTTGGGTCTAGTTTGCGCTATATAAAACAAAAAACAAAAAAGACATGCTGTGTGAAAGGGGCATTATTTACAAGGTGGCATTAAGCCACGTTAAGTGGCGTAATGCTGCGTTGTAAATTAAGGCAAAAGGGTTATTGCCACCAGAACGTCGAAAAAAGTGATGTTCTGGTGGTGATAAGAACTTGTAAATATGCCCCTACTTTTTTTTCCAACAGCTCAGTTCAAACTCTCCCCCATCCCCAGTGTCCATTCCCGGCTGAGCAGAGAGAGCAATCACTAACTTGTTTACAGAGCTGAATTTACGCGTGTATACAAACACTTCTGGTGGGTCCTTTAATCTGTAGCATCAGAAGGAGCTATTACAGTGACATCCAGGAGCTGATGTTAGTGGTAGAAGGCTCTTTCTCAGGTTATCAAGATTAGGCCTGGGTGGAGTTCATGAAGTTCTGCTACTCAGAACTCTGCGAAGTGACAAAAAACTTCACCAAGCTATGCAGAGTTCCGCGAGTGGAGGAGAGCATTACCTTGTGCTGTTCGCACAGATTTTTAGAGTCTGGTGTTTGTTCCACGCTGTAAAATCAGCGTGAATGGCATAACACGCAGCGCAAGAGGGCTCTGCTTCTTTCTGCCACTTGAGTAGGATTTCTACTTGAGCAGCAGCTTCCACAACGCAAACGGAAGGTTTCTCAACACGAGCAGGAGTGACCATCCGCGCATGCCCGTGTTGAGAAATCTCGCTGGTTAGCGGTCTAGCGTTGGATTTTCCTCACTCGCGCTGGCCAAACTTACCATTGGCGAGCACGTTTTTCAGAACACTGCAAGCTCCGTGGAGCGCAGAGTGCAAAACATTCTGCAAACTCAGTGAACGGAGCGGAGTTTACCGCCCAGGCCTAATCAAGAGCCTGGTGTTTGAGGAAGGATACAGTATATGCCGATGGAGTGTGAGCTCCAAGGAGACTCAGGGAGAGTGTGCACAAAATTAATCGTAGTGATTTTCAGTACATGTGGACATGGGTATGGCTTGGCTTAGGGACTAGTTCTCGTTGTTCTAAACAGCTTTGAAACTGAGCCGTGCGTTCTATACAGACACAGCGCCTCCCCTTCAAGTAATCAGATAAAAGAGGTCCAGGAGATGCACGACTCCCTAGGTGGGAGGGGTATATTCATAACACAGCGAAAGGAAAGGCAGGCAGAAGTTGTTAACCGCATTGACCATAGCTGCCTGTCTCTGGACACGGGTTCACCTCTAGGCGTAAGCAGTGGTACCATGAATATGGGTGAAGTGGTAGTCGATGTGGCTGAGTTCAGGTGGTGCGGTGTCTGGGGGCATGCAACTGTTACAAATGTGCCTTTGTGAATATTTTACAATGTGTGTGTTTCTCCCTGTGGACTGTGAGGGGCCAGTGCTGGAAGTGGGTTCCCACTTCCTCCCACTCTTCGCGTGTGCCCCACTCGTGAGGTGCACCCCATATCCCGAAGACCGTTCTCTGGTTCATGCTGAGGTCTGGTTAAATGAAATGTGTATTCATCATGAAGGTCCATGCAGTAGGCGGCACTAGATGTGTACTTATCTTGGTTAATAGACACAGTATTGTGGCTGTTTTAGTAAAGTTACATTACTATTTTATTAACATTTGTATTGCCTTTATTTATAAGATGATTTTGCTAAACGCAGACCAAATCTGCTCCGATGAACTACTGTATCAGGCAGTGGCATCTTAAATTATCATAGCAGAAGGGTTATATTCCCTGATAATACTGACTCACTACCTCATTTACAACGGAGTGCCAACAGGATATATGTGTGGGACTCTGGTTACTGCACATTTCTACCCATCCTGTGCATTGTCAGGGATGCAGTCTGACTCTCAGCACAGAAATGACGTGCCGGGTTCTCAGCAGCAAAGTGCTGTTGGTAACTCTGTGTCCCCAAATGCAGATAACTCTGTTGCCAAAACTTTATTTCTGCAAGTTATTCCTCCTTCATGGGTGGTTTTTTTTTGGGGGGAAGTGTAAATACAAAAGTTATATTGAGTTAAAACATTTCCAAACAGAGTATTGGCTTGAATGTAGCACGGCACTCTGAATGAAGCGGTCACATACCGAACACCCATGTTTCTCTGGCATCTCTATACAAACCTGAGAAAATTCATCCAAATCAAGCTCTTCAGTATCCACCTCCAGGGTCTCAACCCCTCCTTCTCCAGCCCTGACAACCTCTCCTTCGAGATGGATGACGTAGTCTTCCCGCCCCTGGCTTCCCAACCTCTTGGCATTTCACCCTAGTACATTCCATTGAAAACCAGTTCAACGACGTGTTCTAAAAAACACAAGGAAAAGAAAAACATCAGCAGTAGGGTATCCTGTAAAGTAAGGCCGTGGACTCTAACCTTCCGGCCCTGCCCGGCCTCAATGCCTTGAAGGGAGCACCGGAAAACAGTTCATTTTCAAGGAAACTTTCAACTCTCTGCTGGTCGTTGCTGGCACCGCCCCACGTCAACAAATCACAACCATGCAGCCTCGCGCCCACTGGGGAATAACATCAACAAACCAAAACTGACGAGCATGCAGTCCATCATTCCACCAGTTGCCTTTTCACTCCAAAAGCCAACTATACACCTAACAACATGTACAGTGGCTGCATGCCAAGAACCAGCATCAGTGTCTATCTGGTGCATCCCTTAACTAGCTAGCCTTTCCCCCTATCTCTGGTCGCCCATTGCACTGTGGGCCTTGTAGTTGTAGGTTTCAATGTTTCTCTTTTACATTACTATTGCAGGTCTCAGTATCCCAGATTCCCAAGTCCTGTTGAATTACGGGGAATGTTATTCATGTGGTAAACTGATCCACCTAATAGATATTTCACTTCGCCTGGAGCTTATCAGAGTACGGTCATACAGTATAATTAAGACTCCCTGTTTTCCGTTTTTACGGATCTTTACAGATAAATAAAAACAGAAAACATTTTTTTTTCTGTCTGCATTTATTTTTAAAAGTGGATCAATTCAGAAAAGTGTGCTACTTTTAAGTGACTCTCCGTGCTGTCTTTCATGACTTCTAGGCCAGCATCTGAGCAGATGGACAGCATGGGAAATTAAGAAACAGGATGAAATTTCTTTAAATAATGCATATGTCATGATACATTTTTGGTATAATGCTAGTATTTACCAGTGGATGTATGTAATATTTGACAGCCAAAATAGCTAAAACACAACAGATATCAAAGTATGAGCGTGTGTCTAACAGTTAAATAAATATGGAAATGTACAGTTAGACAACTTAATTTATGCGCAAAACACATAATAAATATGGATAAATACAGATAAAAGGACCAAAAAATAAATATGGATAAATACAGACGGAAATGTTAAATAAAAAAAAATACCATAAAACCGGGAGAGCTAAGTATAATGCTTCAGTACCTGATCAAATATCTTTCCGGGCAGCGAGGTAATGTGTGCCCTTTTGCATGTTCAATGCCTCATCAAGGGTGGTAAGCGCTATATAAATGCAATTACAATTACAATTCACCAGTCCCACAAACTTTGAACATTGAAAAGGGGGGCTTAAATTATGAGCGGCATAAGGGCAGGGCGAAATTCGCTCACAGGCAGTCGTTCTTTAACAGTAATTGAGGCCTTATACTGTAGAATCAATGCTGATGCTCTCTGACGAGCTTCCCATAGTGGTGTTGAAAGAAAAGGTAAGAACATTTGTTACCACAGTAATTACAATAACCTTAAAAATTGCACTGAAGCAAAACGTGGGGAAATGTATAAAAACATTAACTGCTACCATGCCCATAAAACAATCAATCCCTCTAGATTTGTATAGTGTGGCTAATCACCCGTGAACGTATCCAGGTGCTACGGGTACTGCTGCAGGGATCTTAGTCAAGTAGAAATGTACGCACAATGTAATATGGATAACGATATGCTCTTGTACTAGGCGAATCTTCACAAAGACTGCATGTGGGCAAGTATTATCACTGCTCCACTTAACCTTTTTGGCACAAACGAGCCACTTATTAAGGTTACCACTAACCCAGGGAGGTACCATTTCATAACTCTGATGAAAGCCCCAGACCTTTTTGGGCCTTAGAGTTGGGCTGAAACATGTTGGTTTAAAACAGGGTCATAGGACCATAACAGTCCACACTAACCGCGAGATATTGATTTTACCTTCCCCATCTTCTCTGCTAATAAAGGGATACCTTGGAGAAGGTGAGGGACTTTCAACCTCTAGATAAGCTCCCTGGTCACCCTTCTCAGAAGTGCTTCCTGGAATACAGTTGAGCCCACCCTGGCCTTTAGGAGTCGGGGTGAACCCAATGATGAAGCATGACACCACTAGAGTGTGTTAGGGTTATATATATATAAAAAAGGCATTTTTTTCCTAGTCACGCGGAGCTACTGTAACCACTTGGGGTGACCCAGCCCTCTATCCTCTGCCCCTCTGTTTTGGAAAAACCACTCATGTGGTCTTAAGTGGGATACTTTTTTGGTTAAAGCAGATTTACTAGGGAGGACGTATACCCCGTACCCCTTTCAATTGCGAAGGTACCTCTCAACCCTTTGGATCCGCTAAGGACCCCCTTTTTCGGATCTTAAGTATATAATCTCAGTTAAGTAGCCAGGTTTGGAGTCCTTTTCTGAATTCCAGCAGAGATGATGAGGTCCGTAGGTGAAGTAGGAGGTCTTCCACTGTTGCTGCGGCAGATGCAGGGTTTTGGGCGAGGCAGTGGGAGGCAGGTGTGTGAAGGGAAGGTAGAAGTTCAGCCAGCGGTGGATGTAGGCTGGACCCTGGTTGTGGAGGCTTTGAAGGTGTGGATCAACATCTTGAACCGGCATCTCTTCTGAATGGGATGGCCAGTGGAGCTTCTTGAGGTGGGGGGTGATGTGGGTCCGTTTAGGGAGGTCTAGGATGTGTCTGGCCACTGAGCTCTGTATTGTTTGCAGTCTCTTGAGGAGGAGCGAGGTGATTTGTATGCAGAGTGTGTTGCTGTAGTCCAGTCGGCTGTTGACCAAGGCTTGTGCGACAGTGGGTCTAGTGTTGATGGGGGTGGGGGGGGCACTTGAAAATCTTGTGGAGCATACGAAGAGTCAGAAAGCAGGCATCTGAGACTGTTGGTCTGCCATCATGGGAAGCTTGCTGTCCAGGAGGATGGCAAGGTTGCAGGCGTGGTCAGTTGAAGTGGGCGAGGGTCCTAGTTTGGGAGGCCATCAGACATTGTTCCAAGGGTAGGTTTTGTTTCGAAGCATTTAGGCTTAAGGATTTAGTGGATGCAATCACAATGTAGCAGGGGAACTGAAAAATATATGTTTACAATATACACATTGCAATGATGGACCAAAAAGAAAGACCGATTGAAGCCAAGCAACACACATGAACGCTATTAATTTTGTCTGATTGGAGTGTGCCCATAACATGTACCTTCTGCACTCAGTTGTATTCAAAGGCAAACTATCAGTGCTTATAAAAAAAAAGCAAGCAGTGGCAAACTTATAGGGCTCACCTTTAAAAGGCATTAGCCGACGTTTTGGCTCTACCAATACCTTCTGTGGAAACTGAAAAGGATCGACAACAAAAAAACCAAGCACTGGCAAAGCCAATAATGATTTTGCCTAGGCAAGGACTATTGGCGTAGCCAGTGTGTTTTAGCATCAGATGTGTGGTAACTGTGCATCATATATACATTTTAGGAAAAGAGTGCTATGGTGCAACCAGCGCTGGCAGTGTCACAGCGTATTTTTTTGTGGCAGGCACTTTTCTTCTTGCAGGAGGGGAGTGGGTAGTGGCAAGCAACAATGCGAGAGGGGGTCAGTTAGCATGCTGTACATTTGCACACAATACATTGTGGTTGCTTGATATTTTAGTGCATGCACAAGGACAGATTACAGACGTGTGCTGCTGTCCTGTGTTAATGCACACAGCTCCATCTCTGTCTTGTAAACACCGGTTTGTTGCTGAGCTCTGTCGCACATGAAGCTATGACTGTACTGAATTCAGTTTTGTTTCTTTCCATGGCATAGTAGCCAAAGGTCAAATCAGAGAATGAAATTTTGTCATGTGAGTGAGATCTTGAAACAATGATCCTGTTTGTTTACCAGGATCTAAGGATTCATGTACGCACACAAAATCATGGCTCACCTCAAATGTACAGTGTGCTCTTGATCCCAAAAGAGCATCTGAGAACCCATTTACTCACCAGCACTCACCTCTTTGAAAGGCAAAGTGGAGGGTTTTAGTCCCTCTATTTGGAATATATCGGATTAGAAAGAAAGGAAGCTTCTGCCCATCAATCATCCTCACAGAAACGTGCATACAATTGTTGTGACATGCCTGGTGGCTTATGTTAACATTCTTAAATGTGAGAGAGAACCACAGTGACCTTTTTTGCCTCTTCTATCGTTTCACCAGGAAAAGAGGAGAAGATGTGGCGTTATGGCCAGAGCTGCAGACCTCACCGTTTGTTGCTTATGCTCCAGTGCTCTGGTAATACTGCCCCTGGAAGTCGAAAAAAAAACGCTCAACAATCAGGTGCGGGGGTGTAACGGAGGTGGTGGTAACGGGGGGAGGTATGGGGCAGGGTCGGACTGACTACCGGGCGTTTTGGAATGCTGCCGAGCTAGGGGCTGATTTCGTTGATGGGGACCTGCGTGTACTGAACGAAATTCGTTTTGCTTTAATTATTTCGAAGTACACTCAGGTCTCCATGAACGAAATCAGCCCCCACCGCAGTGAAACAGCCCCCTGCTCGGCAGAATTCCAAAACGCCCGGTAGTCAGTCCGGCCCTGGTATGGGGAGACAGAGGCCGGTTTAAAAAAGCGCTATAAAATGGCTAGCACTGGCTGCTACAGAGTGAGAAGGGACAGGAGGGGATGGGAGAAGAAACACGATGGGGGGGGGGGGGGGAGCAGGGGTGGGAAGCCCTATGATGCAGCCAGCATTTACTGCATCATAGCATTTGACCGCGTCATAGTGTTTTTTCTTTTTTAAATAATACCCGAATTCACAGTGTGAGCAGCAGATGGCCAGCGGAAGGACACTAATTAGAGTTAATTAATGTGTGCTTGATCCATGTGCCACTAAAAGAAGAAGGAAGTAATGCATGGCAAGCTAGTGGCGTAACAAAATCTCAGGAGCCCCCCCTCCCCCCCCCCACCACCTCAAGGTAAGGTGAGGGGTCCCCCTATTACCAATTCCATAACCGACTTGCTCTTCAGATTGTTTTATTTATCTGCAGCTGGCCAGCCCAAGGGGGCCCCTTTGAGGTGAATGTTGTGGGGAGAACCCTCCCTGCACTGCGGGGGCTGCAGGGGCCTCAGTTCTGCCCCTGTGGCAAGCACTGCCTAATTAGAAAGCAGCAAAGTAGAGTGGCAAAGCTGCAGATGAATGGTAAGCAATGGACGGGTTTTAAGCATATTATAGAACACAAGAGTCTCGCAAGTGAGAGGACATATTCTAGTGCATGCTCAGGCCGCTCAGACCTAAAAATGCTTGATGCCAATGTTGAAAGGCATTGGCAATACAAAAAAAGCCAAAATGGCCAGCCATGGCATGATGATGTATGCAATGTATTCTCCTGCATCATCAGGCATGCGTATGTATGCGTCATGATGCTGTAGTGGCCATTTTTTCCTTTTTTTTCTTTTTATTATTCTAAGACGGAAGTAGATAATCTTGGAGCAGTAAATTAAAAAAATTAAAACTGTGCAAAAGTGCACTATCGAAAAAGAATGGCCTTTCGAAAAAGAAAAAAATGCAAGCCAAGAAGAAAGCAAATGAGATAGACAAGAAAGTCAACCAATCATAAGCAATGGGCAGACCCAAAGCCACTCAAGTATTGGTATTGTATATAAGGGGCAGATTTACTGACATGTATGTGGGTGCTCACCTGTCACAATGCAATTGTGCACTGCACTTACGAGCTTTTAGAATGTGTTGTAAATTGCCACTAACTTTGGCAAGCAGTGCAGTGCCACATGAGTGCCCATGCAAAACTTGAGTAAAATCTATCTCTAATTCTTTTGACAACAAACTCCTAAAGCTGTCTGAATGCAAGAACTAGAAAAAAATCATTAGCTTGGACAAACAGTACAAATCAAATTTCGTGTCCCTGTAATGTTAGGAAGCGGCTTTCACACTAAGAGCTTTCACAACAATCATTTGCAATGCAATCGGTCTCGTATTTTGGAAGTTAGAGCTGTTGGGATTGTAAATGACCATGTTTTTTACTTCTGTTTTTTGATCTGCTGAACTTGGCAACGCATATCGTGTACTGGCAGGGCTGAATATCCACTTCATAGCCAAACAAGAGAACATTCAAGTAAGTTACTTAAGCATGATAAGGCAAACTAGCCAGAACAACCCATGAACCCTCACAATACATCTAAGATGACTGGCATGGGGGTCACCAATCGCACTGCATACATACACTGCGTCACGTGCAACCAAAATAAACATAGGCAGAAAGGGCTGGATAGGACCACCCACAGTCAACTGTTTAAAATACAACTGAAATGATTCTCAGCCTCGCAAGGGCATGGCATGTACAACCTACAATCGCCTTGTTCTCCTTCGCATTTTGTGCATCTTGTTGCTCCGCTCGTAGTTATTGTACAGATGAATTTTAAATTACTAAAAGCACCATTAGCAAAATGTTAAAAATACAATATTCAAGCCGTAGGCTAAATGAGTGCTAAAGTATGGGTTAAATGTGACAACTATTGTCGGACTATTTATTCCTATCTTAAAAGTGGAAATAGAGCTAAAGTTGCCCTGCGCGTCCGATCATTACCCAGAAGATGGCACTAGAGGCTTGTGAACGAAAAATGTACAGTATGCCAGTAAAAACTTCGTGTTCCATTTTTCCATTACAGTCCATCGAATTTATGTACGATTTATCGATGGCCACAAAACCAACCGTGAAAATGGACCAAAACTTGAACATGGATAACACATGTGCGTCATTCGTACAATGTTTTAACAAATGAACATATTCCTATTCACTATTGCAGTGAATCGAAATGAAAACATTAATTAATATGCTGCTGCCTCCGTGGCTTTGTGTAGTTTCATTTTTCCCTTTACAATTTATTTGTGCAAATTGGCTAACCATTGGCAGCGGCTTTTGGGCGAACTGTTGGTACAGGCTTCATCGCCTGTGGGGTGCGGGGGCTCGGGGGCTCATGAAGGGTGGACTAAGCTCCAAAACACGCATGCGTGGATTGTGGAGGTGATAGAGGGACGACCTAAAGGAACTGGGAGTGAAGTCGCCATGGGAGCAAATACAATAAATATGAAAAGTGAATTTAAAATTTCACTTCGAAATAGAAACAGAGAATCATGTCCAGGTGTGTCCTGCAGAGGGAGCTAGTGTACCACACTCTGCCTTCTGTCATTGGGAAATGTATTGAGCTGTATAATTTCTCGTTTCCTGCAGGTGCCAAAATCGAAATGTTAGTCAATATTAGTCAACCAATACTTTCAGGGCGACCGCTGTAAAGCTTTTGACGTTTCAAGAAACAGTGCTTGAAATGACATGTCCCACTAAGCGTGTTTTGGACAAAGAAAACATATCATGTCAGAGTAGCGCATGGGGTAATGGCTCAGCCCGCATCAGTCATTGGCTCTCTTGCCATGAGATCTCATATCACAGGTGCAGATCCACTTGAAAATGATTGTCTTTTAATGTCAGGGCTGGTTGACCAGTCCTTTACTTTTCAGTTTTTATTCTTTTTATAGCTCCCTTTTCTTTTCTTTTATTTTGATTGAGCAGGCTTCAATCTAGTTTTTTTCACACCTTCTCCAACATATCAATCAATTAATCATAGCATTTATAAAGCGCACTAGTCACCCGTGAGGGTCTCCAGGCGCTGGGGGGGTGGAGGGGGGGGGGGGTGCTGCTACTGCTCGAAAAGCCAGGTCTTGAGGAGTCTTCTGAAGGTCAGTAGGTCTTGGGTCTGCCGTAGGTGGATGGGGATGGTGTTCAAGGTCTTGGCGGCGAGGTGGGAGAACGATCTGCCACCGGAGGTCACTCTTCAGATGCGGGGGGACTGTGGTGAGGGCGAGGTCGGCGAAGCGGAGCTGGCGGGTGGGGGCGTAGAAGCTGAGTCATCTGTTGAGGTATGCTGGTCCGGTGTTGTGGAGTTTCTTGTGTGCATGGGTGAGGAGTTTGAAGGTTATCCTCTTGTTGACAGGGTGCCAGTACAGGTCTTTCAGGTGGGGTGTGATGTGGCTGCGGCAACAGATGTAGAGTATCAGGCGTTCTGGATGCGTTGCAGCCGTTTGAGGCGTTTGGCCGAGGCTCCTGCATAGAGGGCGTTTCCGTAGTCCAGCCTGCTGCTGACGAGGGCCTGGTGACCGTTCTTCTCGTTTCGGTGAGGATCCACTTGTAGATCTTGCGGAGCATGCTTAGGGTATTGAAGCACGAGGAAGAGACGGCGTTGACCTGCTTAGTCATGAAGAGGGTGGAGACGAGGATGACCCCTAGGTTGCATGCGTGATCAGTGGGTGTTGGGGCTGTCCCCAATGCGGTCGGCCACCAGGAGTCGGCCCAGGCCGAGGGGGTGGATCCGAGGATGAGGACCTCCGTCTTGTCTGAGTTCAGCTTCAGTCGGCGGTTCCTCATCCATTCGGCAACGGCCTTCATTCCTTCGTGGAGGTTGGTGAGGGAGAGGATCAGCTGGGTGTCATCGGCATAGGAGAGGATGTTGAGGTTGTGCAGTCGGGCGACGTGGGTGAGCGGTGCCATGTAGACATTAAACAGCTTTGGGCTGAGGGATGAGCCCTGGGGTATGCCGCTGATGAGCTCGGTGGCTTCGGACCGGAAGGGGGGGGGGGGAAGGCAGATGCTCCGTGTTCTGCCGGAGAGGAAGGAGGTGGTCCAGTCCAGGGCCTTCTCTTGGATCCCGGCGTCGTGGAGACGTGTGCGTAGTGTGCGGTGGCAGACCGTGTCGAAGGCGGCTGACAGGACCAGGAAGATGAGGGCCGCGTTTTCTCTGTTGTCTAGCAGGGTCCTGATGTCATTGGTGGCGGCGATGAGGGCGGTTTCGGTGCTGTGGTTGCTGCGGAACCCGGACTGGGACGGGTCCAGGATGCTGTTTTCCTCGAGGTAGCGGGTCAGTTGTTTGTTGACGGTCTTCTCGATGACCTTCACCGGGAACGGGAGCAGGGAGATGGGCCGGAAGTTCTTGAGATCATTGGGGTCCGCCTTGGGTTTCTTGAGTAAGGCGTTTATCTCGGCGTGCTTCCAGCTCTCCGGGAAGTTTGCTGTCTCGAAGGAAATGTTGATGGCTTTCCAGAGATGGTGTGCGATGGTGGTGCTGGCTTTGTTGAAGATGTGGTGCGAGCATGGGTCTGACGGAGAACCGGAGTGGACGTTTTTCATGATCATGATGGTGTTGTCGTCGTTTATGTTGGTCCAGGAGAGCAGGCGATTGGTGCGGATGGTGGTCGTGGGGGTGGAGGTTTCAGTGGTTGTCGGGGCGGTTGTGGCATTGAAGCTGTCGTGGATGTCTGCGATCTTGCGATGGAAGAAGGTGGCCAGCGAGTCGCACAGATCTTGCGAGGGTGGGATGTCGTTGGTGTTGGAGCCGGGGTTTGGAGAGTTCCTTCACGATGTTGAAGAGCTCTTTGCTGTTGTGTGCATTGTTGTCTAGGCGGTCTTTGAAGGAGGCCCTTTTGGCAGATCTGATGAGGTGATGGTGTCTGAGGGTGGCGTCCTTGTGGGCCGCGTAGCTGTCCGGTGTTCGTTCATGGTGCCAGTTCTTCTCTAACTTTTGGCAGGTTTGCTTGGAGGCCTGGATGTCTTCAGTGAACCAGCTGCCTTTCTTGCTGGTGTGGCTGTAGGAGGGTTTCTTGAACGGCACAAGGGTGTTGGCGCAGTCATCGATCCACTGTCTGAGGTTGCGGGCGGCGGAGTCGGGGTCGCTGGGGTCAGCGGGTGGGCTCTGGGCGAGGGTGGTGTTATGCTGGTCTGTGGTGACTTTGCTCCAGCAGCGGCATGGCATCTGTTGGGTGCGGTGGTGCATGGTGGGTTTCCGGAAGTGTTAGAATCCGGGTTCTCCGGTTGGCACAGGTAGGTACTTGTGACAAGCAGGGAACCTTTCCTCTAGTCAGGGTAAGGGGTTACAATCCTAAAATAACCCCCGCTCACCCTCTAGGTAGCTTGGCGCGAGCAGACAAGGCTTATCTCAGTGCGTTATAGGTTAAGCATTTGTGAACACATACAGTAACCAAGTGACAACACTACAAATGGACACCACACAGGTTTTTATATTAAAAATAAGGATTCTTTATATAGAGTTACCACAAGACCATTAAAACGACAAAAATACACAATACTGTTACTTTAGATGGTAGAAGTTTGCTTAGTTCTCTTAAGTTCTTAAATGCAACACTTTAAGTCAATGTACCTTAGATGCGACTCGCAGGGCAACAAAAGTGTTGCAACGATGCTGATGCGATGAAGTTTTTGGTGCAAAGAAATAAAGACGTGAAGATCTTCCAGATGCGTTACGCTTCTCCGATGTTGCGAGAAGACTCGTCTCGGTGAGTCGGCTGCAGCGGCGTCACCCCTTTACGCGATGCGACGACAGCGGCCTTGGCAGCGGCACTCTTCTCCGACGTTTGCGAGACGCTTCCGCTCGATGCGATGCTCCAGCTGCGTCACCCCTTTACGCGATGCGACGACAGCAGCTCCGACGGCGGCACGCCTCTCCGTGGATGCAAGGCGCTTTTCTTGATGCGGTGCCATGCGACAACTACGATGGCGACACGCTTCTTCCTCGATGCGAGACTCTTCTCTTGATGCGGTACAATGCGTCAGCTACGATGGCTGCGATGGCGACACGCTTCTTCGGCGTTGCAAGATGCTTCCGGAATGATGCGAGACGCTTCCGCTCGATGCGATGCTGCAGCGGCGACACCCTTTGCGAGATGCAACGACAACAGCTCCGACGGCGGCACGCTTCTCCTTCTTGAGTCGCGCTTCCAGCTCCTTGCGACACGCAGTCCCTCAGAAGGCCCAACAGCAGCAGACACTTCCAAAAGACTCTGGGGAGCTGGGGGGTGAAGTCCACTGGTCCCGGGACTTTGTTCAGGGGGCAAGCTCAGCACAAGCCCTTGGAGATCTTTTAAGCACAAGTTGAAATAAAGTCTTTGTAGTCTTTCTCCTCTCCTTCCAGCAGCAAGGCAACCACTGCAGGCCAATCCCCCAGGTCAGGGACAGTACTCCTCCTTACAGCTTTCCCAGTTCCTTCTCCTCAGGCAGAGGTTCTTCTTGTCAAGCAGGATCTAATTTCTTGGGAGCAGGGTCCCAATACTTATACCCCTAATTCCTTTGTTCCTCTGGGGTAGGGGGCCTTTGCCCAGTCCAAACCAGTTCTTGAGCACTTTGTTGACATGACTCTGCCTTTCTATTCAGGGTGCAGGGTAGAGACATCAGCTGCTCCACGGGAGGTGGAGCCAGCATTGTGCTGGCAGAGCACAGCCCTATTCAGAATCCAGGTGCACTCCTCCCACCCATCTGGATGTCAATCTCTTTATTCACCACCAGGCTACCTAGCCCTGCCCCTATGGGTTTCCCCAGCCCTGTCACTCACACAACCCAGACAGGCAGATACACATCATAGCAGAGGCGGGCTGAAATGGTTAGGCAAGCAAATACCAACTTTCTAAAAGTGGTATTTGCAAACACAGAATATTAAAATGAATTTTACTAAAAGATGTATTTTATTATTCTGAATTCAGGCATACTAAACTCGAGTTTCTACCATGTTCCCTGGGTCTGTTAGGACCATAGGATGTAACAATTCTAACAGCCCATTCTGGCCTATGGAGAACAGGTAGCCTTACAATAGTGAAAAACGAAAATGGCTGTAATTCACTGTTAGGACATGCCACACACATCAGGGCTTGTCCTACCTTATGCTTACAATGCACCCTGCCCTTGGGCCTACCATAGGGGTGACTAATATGAAGTTAAGGGAAGGTTTAGGGACCGGGAAGTGGGTGCACTTGCCCAGTCAGCATGACAGTACCAGACTGCACGCAGGTTCTGCAATGGCAGACCTTAGACACATTTTACTAGGCCGCTTCTGTGGGTGGCACAACCAGTGCTGCAAGCCCACCAGCAGCATTTGTATTTGCAAGCCCTGGGCACTCCTGGTGCACTTTACTGGGGTCTGACAGTAAACCAAAAAAGCCAATCATGGAATCCAACCAACCTATACATTTTAAATAGGGAGCACTTGCACTGTGGCACTGGTTGGCAGTGGCACAGTGCTCTGAGCAGCTAACACCAGCAAAACACATGAGGCACAGCGACAAAAAGTGGAAGGAAGACTCACGCCAAGGTGCCAGGTCTAACAGGAAGGTGAAGTGGATGCAATGATGGTCGGTCCAGTGGAGTTCGGTGGTGTGGTTGAAGGCGACGTGGGGGCTTGCGGAGAAGATGGGGTCAAGCGGGTGGCCGGCGGAGTGGGTGGGCGTTGTGACGAGTTGTCTGAGTCCGAGGTTGGTGAGGTTGGCGATCAGGGTGGTAGAATTGGTGTCGTTGTTGTTCTCGAGGTGGAAGTTCAGGTCCCCGAAGAGGATGTAGACCGTGGAGGCGAGGGTGTGTGTGCTGACAAAGTCGTCGATGGAGTCGCTGAACTGTGGTCAGGGTCCAGGGGGTCTGTAGACGAGGGTTCCTCTGAGGGTGGTGTTGGGGTCAGTGTGGATCTGGAAGTGCAGGTGTTCGGCGGTGCTGAGGGTGTCGTCGGTGTTGGTCGAGACTCTGAGAGTGTTCCTGTGGACGATGGCGATTACTCCTCTTACTCCGTTGGTGCGGTCCCTGCAGGTGATCTTGTAGCCTTCCAGGTTGGCTATGGCGATGTCGGGCGCCGAGGAGGGGTTCAGCCAGGTCTCCGTCAGGAAGGCGACATCTGGGGAGGTTGAGTCGAGTAGGTCCCAGAGTTCAACGGTGTGTTTGCGGGCGGAGCGGGTTTTGCGGGTTTTGAGAAGAATGCATCTGAGGTCGTTGGGTTCTTTCCTGGCGGGTGGATTGGCGGGTCGGGTGCTGGTGAAGCTGCAGTTCTGGCAGGAGAAGGGTCCTTGGGTGCATTTCGGGGCGGCCAGGAAGCAGGTGTGTGATCGTCCGGTGTTGAGTGTGTGGAGGGTGTTGGCATCGTAGCAGAGGCGGGTGTTCGTGGGGGCCTGGCGCTGGGCGCGATCCAGGCACGGATGGGCGCAGACGGGCTTGCCTTAGGCACGCCTTCTGCACGCCAGTGGTGTGCCTGCTGCGTGGCCTCCATATAAGGGGAGGTGGGAGGGAGGAGCAGCTGGGAGGCGGGAGCGGGGCAGCGAATGGGCGAGCAGGGGGGCGGGGCAGCAGGGACGCAGCGGCGGGAAAAACGGGTGAAGTACGGCGGGGAAACAGAAGGCAAAACAGGGCACAGACAAAATGGCAGGGGGGAGAAACAAGGAAATTAGGCAAAGCAGGAGGGAGAAAAAAGGAAATTAGGCAATGAGAAACACGACGGTACAACCAAAAGCAATACAGCAGCAATGCAAGAAGACAAGTACAACCAAAGCAGTACAGCAGCGTAGGGAGCGACCTGCCTGACAGCAGGTTCAAAGGTCGCTCCTTTCACCGCTGCGCGGCCTTCATATAAGGGGTGGTGGGAGGGAGGAGCAGCTGGGAGGCGGGAGCGGGGCAGCGAATGGGCGAGCAGGGGGCAGGGCCGCAGGGATGCAGCGGCGGGAAAAACGGGTGAAGTACGGCAGGGGGAACAGAAGGCAAAACAGGGCACAGACAAAATGGCAGGGGGGAGAAACAAGGAAATTAGGCAAAGCAGGAGGGGGAAGAAAGGAAATTAGGCAATGAGAAACACGACAGTACAACCAAAAGCAATACAGCAGCAATGCAAGAAGACAAGTACAACCAAAGCAGTACAGCAGCGTGGGGAGCGAACTGCCTGAGAACAGGGTCAAAGGTCGCTCCATTTACCGCTGCGTGGCCTCCATATAAGGGGAGGTGGGAGGGAGGAGCAGCTGGGAGGAGAACCAAAGCAGTACAGCAGGGTGGGGAGCGACCTGCCTGAGAGCTATACAGTACTCAGACAGCAGGTGCAATGGCCATCGTCTCGAGTGGGCACTGCACTCAAATTATATCGGTTTTGCACTTTCAAATCAAGGAATGAGGGGGGCATGTTCCTCGCTTTCATTAGGCCCCCTAGCAGTGGCGTAAGGCAAAATGATGGGGCCACCCTGCAAAATGTAATGAGGGACCCTTGTGTCTCGCATGTCTCACAGCGAGTAATTAAACTTGACCTGATTTCCCACCCTCTGAAGGATTAATCAATCCCCTTAATGGCAGTGGCTTGTGTTATGCCCCTGGCCCATAGCACCCTGGTTACGCCAATGCACTTAGACATTCATTAGGCATCCATTCAGGTCTCGTACGCTGAAAATTAAAAACATGAAGAGCCTTATTTACAATATTTTGATGCACAGCAGCGCAAAATGCAGCACACTTAGAAAAAGGAAAAAAGAGGAGAATTAAAGGTATTTCTCCTCATTACGCCTCCCCTGGGGAGGCATAGGAATCTGAAGCATTTTCAGATTTACCAAACCTTGTAAATCTGGAACTGCGTCAGGTTCCATGGATGTTGCGTGGGAACACCCACAGCAACACCCGTGGAACTCCCCTTTCATGCAGAGTAATGCGTGAAAGGTGGCCATACTTACCAGGCCACGAAAAGCCACACGGGGGCTTTACATGGGCTTGTAAATATCCGCAAGCACACTGTGCCACCAGTGCCTCAAACATTTGTGATGCACCGGTGGCACAATGGGCTTGTAAATAAGCCTGGAATTGTACAAGCAGCAGACCATTAAAAGAACTTGCCTACATCTTTAGATGGATGTATTTATTTAATTTCTAAGGAAATCTGCAAGATTCCATGTAACAAAACACATACCTACAGGCTTTAGCTGTGTAGTAACAATCCACCCTTAAAGGCCTACTGCCTTTAACACATGCTTTTCGGCAGTGCTTAATTTGAGCCAGTGATTTCCGTTGCTTTGCACCACCACTTAATTGCCACCGCTGACACTTATGACAGCTGCCACAATGTGGCGCTATTTGTATAATTTAGACATGAGTGGAACAGCCATTTTATTATTCTTTTCAGTATACATTGAAAACAACTAATACCTGCCGCCCAAGCCCAGGGCTGGACTGGCCATAGCAGGCACCGGGCAATCCCCCAGTGCACTGCATGGGTGGGGGCCAGTTTTGGGCCCCTGGGGCCGTTTTTGTAACAGGGCTCTTTTTGCAGCACAGCTGCAAAATCGGCCCTGTAACAAAATCGGCAGAAAACCGGCCCTGGCAAAGAGCTCGACGGCACCCCAAAGCCCCGGGGGGGGGGGCCGGCCAAGCACTTTGCCAGGGCCAGTTTTGGTTCCCAGTCCGGCCCTGCCCAAGCCATTTTTACAGCTTTGGGGGCCTGTAATAGTCTGAATTGTCACACTTAGCAGTGTGCTGGTTATTAGTTGTGTAGCTACTGTGACTGGCAACGCCAACAGTGGCAATGGGCAGTGCACGCTGCAGAGGCCTCCTGACGAAAGCCCTGGCACTTATTTTTTTTTTTTTTTTTTTAATTAAGCAATACTTTTTACAATAAGTAAAGCCTGCTTGTTTTGTCATAGGTTTTCATTATAAACAGCTTACACTTAAGGAATCTGACATAACATTTCCCAGTGAACCAAAAATCCTACAGCGGTTACCAATGGCTTCACACGATATACAGCAAAGTATGAACAATAAACGGAACACTAGTGGGGTGAATCTACCAATGGTACTCAACCAACAACACATCATCAGTTTGTACTGGACTAAACACATTAATTTGCAAATATAGTTCGTATTTTCAAATCATTGATACATCCTTGTGAACCCCCTTTGTGTGTCGAGTTTATATACAAATCGTAGCAACTATGTCTAAGCAATTAATCTATTTGGCATTTATTTTATGGCAATCTCACATCTTAAATATCATCTTCCAAGACACACTGTCCTGGTTAATAGCACGATGGACACAATATGGCAATAAATCCTACATCCTTAGCTCTTCCAACTTTTGTAAGGTACACACAATCTCTGGTTGTGCAGCGGAGGTTGCAAATAGTGAGGCCATTTGTAAGGAGAAATCCACCTGAAACGGTGATACAAGAATTGATTTCCAGAAAGCCACTAGAACTCTGGGAGGACTAATTACCCACATACACCGTGGCTTCCCCTTGAGGTGGATTATGGACAGACCACGTTTGAGGGTGTAGGATTGGAGGTCATGTTGTGACCATGGTGCTCCCCATAAAGGATAATGAGGCCAGTGGGAAGGGGGGGGGGGGAGGGGTAAAAACACCCTAAGCCAGGTTACACACATATACAGCATCTGCAAATGCTTGCCTCTGCAGTGCGGGGGCACCAAGTGACACATCTGCCTCAGGTAAGGGGAGCGGAGATCTTCTACATCCACCACACGGCGTAAGCAACGCCTGCTTTGCATCTATAAATAAAAACCAAGCATGCATAATTAGACAATCCAGACTCCCTGCACAAAGTGTGTGCACCAACACCCTCAATGACTCACTCTCTTACAAAGTATTTATAGAAACATAGTGTTGGTGTAACCAGTATGCACGAAACTTATTAAACATGTTATGGGACGCCAGAAAAATCAAACCTATAATAATATATTACTTCACCACGAGCACTTGTGTAACATTCAATTTCAGATTCACCCTTTCCCACCTCCTCCCTATCATAATAATGCAAACTTTGCCAATGCAAGTAGGCCTGGCGTTATCATGCACACAAAAAGAAACATAATAGCACTCACAATGGTGTGTGTATGGCATTATTCGGCCATTTTGCGGAGTGACTGCTGTACATTACTTCAGCTTAATTCCTCTTGAGTCCCTGTTCTTCGTTGGAACGTTTGTCTCGACAGGTTTCCTTGGTTTGTTGGGGAGGGGGGGGGGGGGGGGGGGGGGAGGGCTGATCCCGGTTTACCTGAACTGCAGGACATTAGCTCCCTGAAGATGAGTCTTTTCAGTGCATTCTTGAAGGTGTGGAAGGCTGACAAGTGTCTTAAGTGGGAGTCCAACTGAAGGGCTTATTGCTTCGCCTCCATGGTAGGTGCAGCCTCGTCCTGCACGATGGTCCATCTATGGAGTCATTACTACAGTTAGCAGTGGGTGCTTCCTACTGTTGCAAATACTGCGAGACCTCTGCCATTTTCCCCTGCCGACCTACATGTACCTGTGGGAACTAGTGTACCTTTCCGGCTCGACTCTGGGAGCGCAGCATTTTTGGTGTCTTGCACTCAAGATGGCGTTTGGACCCTAAAATAGTTCTCCAAGTATGACCAAATTCCAAGAGTGTTTTATCCCATACATTGGCTTCCATGCCAACAATAAATGCAGGGCCTCATTTATGAAAAGTGACGCATCACTGCGAGAAAACAGCGATGCGTCACTTTTCATTGTGCCCTCCTTGCGACATGCTGGATGTGTCATATTTACAATATGACGCAGCATGTCGCAAAGAGTTGCAGATACGTCCGTATTTCTGCCGTATCTGTAGGCGCAAAAATGGCGCATTGCTGGAGTGTGTCACAAAAGTGACACAACTTCAGCAATGGGTCATTTAACAGGGCAAGTCCCATTTCAATGTGCCTGCGTCAGTCTTACGCCTGCTGTGAGGCAGGCGTAAGATATGGACGCATTTGAGTCCTAGAAGTGACGCAGTGAAAGCTCATAGATTTCAGTGCGTCACTTCTACGAGGCTTACTTGCGTCGGAACACCCATCCTGCATACATTATACCTGGCGCAGGTATAATGTGGCGCAGGGGTTTACAAAGTGACGCGTCTACCTAGATGCGTCACTTTGTAAATATGACGCAACATGGTGCATTTGTTTACGCCATTGGTGTGTCACAAAAAGTGACGCACCGGCGGCGCAAAAGTGACGCAAGGGCTCATAAATAAGCCCCACAGTTTCTGGTACTGCGCATTGCGCACAGTGTTCTGTCAGACTTTTCACGCTTGTTAGGCCCCTCCGGCCATGCTTGCTGCTGGTACACCGGGCTCCCTCGCTACCGAGGAATTACATTCTTCTAAACCGCAGTCTAACGTGCATTGATTTGACTTTGATTCGGTTTTTGTAGAAGACTTCCCTTTGCTCTGAGCTGAGGTGCTAGATGAACTTCTGCTTCTCAGCACCACAAATATACTGGTGCGCGAGCACACAGCGAGCTCTTAATTCATTGCAAGTAAAAAAAAAAAAACATTCACAAGACAGGACATTACCCACACCTCCACACGTAGGAAGAGCAGACGATTGTGGGGCCTATCGTTCTGCTGTAGTCTGTGCGGAGTGGGTGTTACTGTGTGATCCCACCCAGCCACTACAGTGCGCGTGGAGGGCCGAGTAGTCCTTCCCACTCTCTCCACTGTGGTACCGCAGGCCTTGGGGACTAATGAGATGGGGCAGTATATTGGGGTGGGGATGGATGAGAAGCGGATGTCTAGGGGAACGGTAGGCTCTAAAAGTGGAGCGCGAGAGGTAATGGGAGATTTATCCAGAATTGAATTTCCCAGAAAGTACGTAGCTTTTTTTTCAAATTTAGTTTTTTAGAAAGAGCTTCCGTGCTCCACTTGGAAAGGATTTATCACACTGCATTAAATTATTATTGAGTTCACTGGGATTACAGTCCTTCCAATGGTACAGAAAAAAAGCAGCATGTCCCCACGTCGACGTGTCCCGAATCACCTTGTGTTCCAAAAAAGTCCCTCCAGTGACACTGACAATCCTGAAGTACACTACATCGTGCCCAAAAACTGAACAGACATTTCATGTAAAGTGTGAACCACTTTGGGTGAGGGCGACCCCTAGACACGAGCCAGTGAGACTATGGTGCACGCTTCCCAACTGCATCCCTGAGGGTGAGACTGCCAGTTTCCTCTTCCCAGCAAAGGTTCATTCCTTCCCCACAAACAGGGCCTTCTCTCAAACCACGTCTGGGACCAGCACAGGTTCAAAGGGTGTTCATTTCACAGCAGAACTGGTAAACAAGGGCACAAAGAATAGAATGGTTCCCTCCCCCTTCACACTGGCTACCACCTCGGACATAAAAGGCCACACTCACACCAGCTCGTGCAGTTACGTGTATCACTCTGCTAGCCGGAAATTTATTTTATGATACAATTTCAATATAACTTCAGCGTCTGCTAAATGTTACTTACATTCTTTACTATTTTGTGTGCATTTGGAAACTCGTCTTTTCTTCCAAACCCTTTTGTATTCAGCTCCTTCCTGTTGTGCGAATCGGAGTATTATGCCAAACCATGGTGACGTAAAGCAGTGTGTGGCCTGCTTTTCTGCCACATTGGATCCAGTAGTTTCAGCACTTCCTGCTGTTTAAAATCAGTGGCAGCCTTCTGTTTTGCAACTCAGCAAAGTGAAGGGATTGGGAATCGGGGTAGGTTTTACACTTGCGTTAGTCCCTCAACAGTTGAACTTTTGCTGATTCGTACTCGAACTCAGCGTCGGACAAACAGCTGACTGAATAAAAACAAGCATTTGCAATGCAATAGGTCTCGCATTTATAAGAGTTTGAGCTATTGGCATTGTAAAATTACAATGCCTTTTATTTATGTTTTGGTTTTAAAACAAATAAAAGGCATTGTCATTTACAATGTCAGTAGCATAAACTCGCATAAAAGCAGTGTGCGGCGTGCAGCAGTGTGCGGCGTGCAGCAGTGTGCGGCGTGCAGCAGTGTGCGGCGTGCAGCAGTGTGTGGCGTGCAGCAGTGTGCGGCGTGCAGCAGTGTGTGGCGTGCAGCAGTGTACGGTGTGCAGCAGTGTGCGGCGTGCAGCACGCAGCGTCCTGCGTGCAGCAGTGTCGTGCAGCATGCAGCAGTGAGTAGTGCAGTAGTGTGTGGCATGCAGCAGTGTGCGGCGTGCAGCAGTGTGCGGCGTGCAGCAGTGTGCAGTGAGTGAATATAATCGCAGCGTGAAGCACAAGGAAGGGGAGTGAGGAGAAGAGCAGCGTGAGGCCCAAGGAAGGAAAGTGAGGATAATCGCAGCGCGAGGCAGAAGGAAGGAGCGTAAGGAGAAGAGCAGCACGTGGAAGAAGGACGGAGAGTGAGGAGAAGAGCAGCTCAAGGGCGGAGAGAGATTACAAGAGCAGTGTGAGGCACAAGGATGGAGAGTGAGGAAAAGAGCAGTGTGAGGCACAAGGAAGGAGAGTGAGAAGAGCAGCGTGAGGTAGAAGGACGGAGAGTGAGGAGAAGAGCATTGTGAGGCACAAGGATGGAGCGTGTGGAGGAGAAGAGCAACATGAGGCACAAGGGCGGAGAGTGATGAGAAGAGCAGCGTGAGGCACAAGGACGGAGAGTGAGGAGGAGAGAAGTGTGAGGCAGAAGGAAGGAGAGTGAGGGGAAAAGCAAGGCCGTGCATATATACTCCAGCAAAGGACCTCAGGTAAAAGAAGCTTCACATTGAAATGCATACAAATACAAAAGAGCATAAAATGTATAAGTAAGTAAAGCAACTATCTCCAGACATATACAATAAAGAAAAAACTCCATATTTGTTCTCTTTAAAAAAGTAAGAAAAAGAAAACAATATTCAACAGTCATTGAAGAAGGCAGCCCTTCACGTTTCCCTGTTTGCTTGTTTTTTATTTAAATTACGACCCCCCTCTTTCTTTAAAAGACAAAGGTAGGACCGGAAAACGACTTTGTAACTGAAACTTTTAACAGCAGCATAAGAAGCAAGTACCAGACAGCTTTGAGTATTTCTGTTCAGTGTTCTGGCAGATCTGAAAGGAATGCTGTCAAACAGAAATCACGTTATCTCTTCAGTTACGGCAGCAATAAAGATGCTGACATCGAGCCAAAATGACAGCTCTGCTTGAGCTCGCAAAAAAAGAGCTTTACATTATGCCAGCAGTATAAGGTACTTGCAACATAAAGATGCCCATACAAAATGCACATGCACAGGATGGCTCCTCTCGGCATCTGAATGGCGATCACTCAACTCGCAAAAGCCAGTTATTGAGCGGGACACTTGACAATTATGGAGTGGTTCACTTCTAGAAAACGCGTTTATTGATACTAGTTGTACAGATTTAGTTGTACAGTGGGTTTTTTGTTTTAAATGATGTTGTGTCCTTTATTCACAGTCTGGTCTTTGCATTCGAGGGATACTAACATTCCACACAGCACTGCGTTGAAGAAAAAAAAAACAAGCAGGAAATGTGGGTAGCCCGTCCCCCAGTAAATGCGAGACGTATTGCATTGCAAATGCTTTTTTTTCTTTACTGATCCGACGTGATTAGGTGGAGGGAAGAAACCAGTTGTGGAAAGCAAAAGAGGGGTGGATCCTGGGAGAGCGGGTAAGCAACACAAAGGGCAGGCAGAAAGAAGCACCACTGGGGTGTGCAGGGGGAGGCAGCCTGGAAGGCACAGGTGGCGGACGCAAACTGACAGAGCAACATGGGGAGCTGGAAGTGAACGAACAAGAGTGCAACGTGGAGAGTAAGGGCACATTATAGAGGCTTAAAGTGCAAATCTCCATCAAAGTGACCGCTTAAGACAAAGTGCTGGAAAATATTTTGTTTATAATTCTAGGGAGCGAAATGTACTGTGAGAAGTGGGAAAACGCAAAGCATGGGGGAAACACATGCACTCTCATGGAGGGCTTTTAGAAAAAGAGTAAAGTCCCCGAAAATCCGACACTTGCAGAATATTTAAATGAGTCGGAGAGATAACTAGGCTAGGAGCAAGGACAGGCTAACACAAATAAAAACCATCGAAGATGGGGCCAAAAATAAGAGTGTCAAACAAAAAGCTAGTGGAAAGCAATGTGTTGCTATCGGCAAGGCGGGAGGGGGAGGGGAGGAGACAGGCAGGACAGAGAGCTAGAGGGTTACGGGCAGGCGGGTTTGGGTGGACAGGGAGGGCGAAGGAACGGGGCGGGCAGGGCTGGGGCAGGCAGGGATGAAAGCACAGCTGAAGGCAGGGCCGGGGACTATCAGGTCTAAAAGGACAGGCAGAGATGAAAGCACAGAACTGGGTGAAGGCAGAGGCAGGATGGCGAGGCACGCGGGGCAGGCAGGGCTGGGGCCAAGCAGGTCGACTTAGACAGGCGGGACTGTTTGGACGGACAGGGATGTACGCGCGGCCGAGCCCGGCGATGAAGGACTGGCTCTGAAATGGTTTTGCAGTGAGGGGTCTCTGCGGGTTAATGAGCTGACATCATGATTAAAGCTGACCATTTGTAATGTGTCTGGACCCCTGTGCACAGCCCGGAAAAGGTTAATGTGCTAAAGACGACTGCCCCTGACTCCCACCCCTGCACCTGCCCTCTCACAGGAGAAGGGAGAGCGAGGGAAGAGGGTGGAGAGGGAGAGACCGAGGGTGGAGAGGGAGTGGGCGAGGGGAGAATGAAGGGGCGAGAAATGACTGGGAAGAAGCGACGAGCAGAAGGAAGGGGAGGGAAAGGTTCGACAGAAAGGGAGCGAAGCGGCGACGGCAGAAGAGTGCAGGAGGGCAAAGCGTGGTGGAGCGGGGAAGGAAAGAAAACGACAAAACGAAAACAGAGGCGGATGGGAGGGGAGACGCCGGTGAGGCAGAGACCACAACGGAGAGTAAGAACGAGACAGGGAGAATAAGAAGCAGAAGGTGTACAGACAGGAAGAGTAAAGAGATCGGATGACAGAGAGAATGGTAAAGAAAGAGGGGGCGAGAGGCTCTTAGATGGAGGGGTGCGTAAGGACGGCGTGAGGGGGCAGAGGTTGATAAAATCACGACCCTCCGTCATTAAACTGGACACCATAATTAAAACCGAGATTAGTGCGTGGAGAGTCATGAAACTGTAGATAAAATCGGAACTGACTAATGATGAAACCAAACAAAGTTACGAGCTGTTCTTACGAAATCATGAATTGCAGAGCTCAAGAGGTTGCCTTGGTATCGGTCTGGCCTCGACTGCATAGAACCTCCCTGGTGGGATGTTAATTGTTTACTCGAAGATCGTTCACGCCGTAAGAAATCCCTGAATGTGGCCTTAATACATACACAAGCTTTGGCAATGATGCGGCCGCGAAAGTGAAAGTGATCGAGATTACGATCACGTGCTACGGAGGAAAGTCACATGGCGCTGCGCGTGTGCATGTTCACGTGAACTGAAGCTTTAGGCCACGGCAGCACTTTGAAAAGCCTGTATACAAAATGTCTTGGCCAGATCAGCGCAAGCGCTGAATCAGACGAGACCTAATGAGCAAACAATCCTAGTGTCTGGCAACATCTCAGTCAGAAGACGCGATACTCTGAATCGTGATTTCGCCAACTGCAAACAAAGATGATGAGGAGGAGGGTTGTGGTCAGGATTGTAGTGAATTGACAGAAATGTGTACCCAAACCAAAAACAGATACACAGGGTGTGCCACTTTAACTGGCGGAACTAATTCTATTTGTAGATGGTTCTTTGAAAGCCCAATTATGGAACATTACATATGAAGTCTGCACCATCTCAAATATTATGGAAGCATCAAGCTTGTGTAATGTCACAGAGTTAATTGCATTCATGAGAGCATGCGGATGAAATTAGTTTCACAGTCTACACTGATAACCAGTATGGTTTTGGAGTGGTCCAAAATTGCGGACAACTGTGGTCACAGAGGGTTTTTATGACATCTTTTGGTACCCCGTTTTGCAATGGGGGTATAAATTATTAGCAGTGGCAGTTGGTGGAATTCGAAAGTGGTGGACATAAGCGCAATAAATGAATTAAAGTGTGAGCAAAGCCAATGCTTTTAAAAGGGGCACAGGAAGGGTGCTCCCCCAAGTATTTTCACAAATTATTATTTTGGTGCCATTTTTTGCACTATTTCTGTGAGAATTAGATCACAAATATAGTTCTTAATACTGGCTTCAGCCTGCCACCCTCCCTCTACCCCAGGCTTGGTGTTACGGGCAGAGCTGCTGACTTTGGAACTGGGGAACCAGGTTCAATTTGCGTCATTGGCTGAACATCCTGTGATTCTGGGCAAATCATTTAAGGCCATATATTCATCAATTTTTCACACAACACAGCAAGACACCTTGCTGCACTGTGCTGTGTGAAAGAGGAATGTGCCATATCTATCTAAATATGGCACACTTTAGGCTGCTAACGCCAACACAGGCATCTTCCATTATTCATGGTGCAGAGGTGCCTGCGTTGTAGGCATGGTTGTTTTTGGGCAAGAAAGGGCACCTTTGTGCACAAAAACAATCCTTTTAGGCTTTTTCCTTTACTTGTCTTGCAGAATGCAGCACATGCAGAAAGAGACAAAAACAAGATATTTCTCCTCCTTAAGCCTCTCCTGGGAAGGCGTAGCATTATTATGCATTCCTAGGTGTACCACTCATGGTAGATATGGGAATGCACCAAAATTCATGGATGGTTGCATGGAAACACTCACGCTCCAGCCGTGCAATGCCTCCCTGTGGCAGAGTAATGCAAGGCAGCAGCTTGCACTGCCTCGCGTTACTCCTGATTAACCAGGCCACGCAAGGCGGTCTTGTGTGGCTTGGTAAATCTCAACCAGGTTTTGCCACACCCTGGCATTACCATGGGTGGCACAAGGGCAACACCAACCTTTGATAAACATGCCCCTTAATCTCCCATGTGCCTATAAAAAAAATGACTGTGACCTTCTGTAATGCAATTGGTGCTCACGTAAAGTGCTTCAATACCTTCGGGTCGAGCTTGCATTATATAAAAACTGCACAAAGACATTAAAAGCAAATATAGATATTCATTTAGTGGTTGATTCTGCAAAGTGAAACCAGAATATCTGGATACATCATTGCTTCCCCACTTTAATTATGTGATATTAGGCAATTATGTTACTTCACCAAAGCTTCATTTTCTTCATTATCACATATGAAAACACTTTAAAAATATTAGAGTACCAGTTGTACAAAACCCTTATGTGTTTTTTTTTATTAGACTTATGTTCATCTATAATAATCAAGAAATTGAAGAGACATCAGAATATGAAAGTGAGTTTTGTATGCACTGCTGCTGCTACTAGAGAGAAAGAGTAGGAGAGCAAATAGCAGGAAAAGAATAGAGCGACTGGATAAAGACACTGAGAAAAAGGATGGAAAAGGCAGGGAAAGTGAACTCAACCATGAAGGAGAATCAATATAAGTCAAGACCACCTACCCCAATCGTCTTCTTGTACGTTTGGTGTCGCAGTCAGAGGAATAGCACACCAACAATCTGTACTGCTTTCTTTCAACAAGGCCAAGCTGCCAGCTCCTCTTTCTGGCTGGAATGCTCTAAACAGATATACATGGCACAGAAATATGCACAGTATATCTGTTTAGAGCAGTGCTTAATTTGAGCCGGTGGTTTCCGGTGCTCAGCACCAGCAATTCATTGTCAACACCGACGCTTGTGACAGCCAGACAGCGCCACCTTGTGGCAGACTAATTTATAGATGACCAAAACAACAGGTATTTATTCATTCAAAAAACATTATAAATTACTACCAGCTGCCCAAGCCACTCTTATAGCTCTTGGGGCCCGAAATAGTGCATTTTGGCACACTTGTACGAGTGTGATGGTTAGTAGTTGTGTTTTTACTACTATTAGCAGCATAGGTTGGGCGATGTGTGGTGCAAGCTGCAGCGAGTTCCTGCCGAGAGCCCTAGCACTTATTATTTTACAAGCTAAACACTGGTCTAGAGCATACAGCACAGAGCCATGAGTTTGGTTTCATGGCCCAGTTGCAAAGGGTGCAACCCCTCCCCTTCTCAACTCACCACCCTGTGATGACTTGGGAAAGGGAGGGGTGGTGACAAGCAGCTCCGGGAGTACAGGGCTGATACCGTACAAGCTAATGGCTGCTTTAGAATGCGCACGTAATTGCGTCATTTGTGGGCAGTCCCTGGGACCCCCAAGTATTGCAGAACTGGGCTGACAGCATGTACACTGTTGCCAACTGGCACACGTGCATGTGCCTAATTAAAACGGCCTGACTTCCATTTTCAAGAACAGACAAGCCAGTGTATGTAGGTATTGTAATGTAAATAGAATGTTAATTGCTTTTTTGCAATAACCATCCATCTGTATCACATATATTTGAAAGGGCGTAGCCTGTTAGAAGCAATGGAGCAACCTAAAGTGATTCCAGTGGCAACGTGTGCTGCCAATAAAAGTGGATATAACAGGATTACTTTGGGTTTTAGGTATGCGGACGAAGTTGCAAAATATTGTGCTTTTGAATCTGCTACAATCAATTCAAAGGAACAAGAATACTGAAAAACTGAAAATGTAAATTGTTTGTTGTTGGGGGGCTAGAGGGTGCGCAACCAAGATGGCCGCACCGGTGTAAGGCTCTGGCGGCCCGAACGGCTTTATCCAGCATTATCCTGCTCCCACCAGATAATTGCTCGACCAGGACAAACAGAGTAAATGCCAGAAACCCCCCTGCTGTAGAATATGGGGCTGAGCTCACAAAAGAGCCGCTAGAAGCAGCGGATTGAAGAGGCTGCTCGCTAGGCCCTGCCAGAGGTGGAAGCTGGGCTGGAGCCGGCGAGCCGTGCTGTGAGCTGCTGCAGCAAGACAACGACACAAGTACCAAGTGGCGACAACGAGGCGGGGAGCGACTAAGCCCCGCCCGCGCAACTCTGAGCCAGTGAGTGACGGGCTGAGGCCAGGTCCCCCGAACCGCGGATCGGGGAATGTAGCAGCGGAGCCGGTCAAGTCCAGATTAACATAAGCAGGCCTCTAATAAGGACAGAGGTGCGCTCATACCGTACGTGCGAGAGAGAGTGGGAGGTAGTGCCAGGGGCGTAACAAACGCCCCCGCAGCCCCCGCGGTGCGGGGGGCCCCCCAGTCTTCGGTTAGGTGAAGGGGGCCCCCTCAGCTCTTCGGTAAAGAGCTGGGAGAGAAATGATTGCTGTAGAAAGCAGGTGCAGTCTGCAGCCTGCTCTGCGCTCCTCCCGTAGACCCAGGGCAGGACTGAAGAGAAACAAAGTAACAAGTTACATTATTTCTCTTCAGTCAGAGCCCCGCCGGAAAAAGGATGGGGCCCTGTACTCTTCAGAAACACGCTTTCAGGGAGAGAGGTTAGTCATGTAAAGAGCAGGACAGATAACATTCTGCAGCTTTGTCAGTAAGTCTAGCAGTTTTAATTGTGTTTTAATTGTGAGCTCCTTCAAAAAACATGCTATGTTGTGGGTTGATAACAAATGCCTGATATGTTTTAAAATGCAGCATTTACATTTCTACAGATAGTTAGGTTATCTGGGACTTTAATTAGTCCCAGCTGTAAATATCCTCCTGCCGCTGACCCTTTTCTTTGTTTCACACCACTAACAAGTGCAGGATATGTTACCTCCTGCCAGGCCCGGTTCTAGAGGGTGGGGTGGGCCGGGTGGGCCAGGCCCACCCAAACATGAGCCATGGCCCTCGCAGTGAATCTGCCACCGATGTACAACTACAATAAAAACTGTGCAGATAACTGGTGATTTACGATCCTGCTGCAGAGTAACCATTTGTCTGTTGGTAGTTTTTAAATGCTGATAAACTGAATTTTATGGGAATAGCTCAGTGGGTTACTACCTCTGTCACAGATATCCTTGTGTTACTTGCAGTTCAGAAGTTACTATCCTAACATAGGACAGTGACCTATGAACTGTCTTTAAAGAGCTGCATACAAACTTCGCTTTTTTGTATTGTGATATAGTTAGAACTTCTCCATTCCTTCATTATTCTAATGTTGCTAAAAAGAGTTTGTTTGGGCAGTTATACATTTTTATCAGTAAAGCCAACCCCCAACCACTGTAGTACTCTTTAAATGCTGAGTTTGTGCTTCTCCAGTCCAAACCCCCGTAAAATATATTGCCCACCAGTATGGATGACGTGATTTCTACACCTTGTAATCCTCATTGGTTTATGTGACATTCCCCATAGACTGATTTATTGTCTCTGTATAATGCGTGCTGTTATGTAAAGTACTGTGACACCCTACACTCATATGAGTAGCGCAATACAACAAATGGAATGGATATGAGAGAGGGGCAACGGAGAGATGAGGGGCACAAGTGGAGGGTGGCAGTGAGGGAATCCGAGGAAGAGGTCATGGGGTGGGGAGCTACGGAGAGATGAGGGGCGCTGGTGGAGGGTGGCAGTGAGGGAGTCAGAGGAGGAGGTCACGGGGTGGGGGGAACTACAGAGAGATGAGGGGCACTAGTGGAGAGTGGCAGTGAGAGAAGCCGAGGAGGAGGTCCTGGAGTGGGGGTGGAGCTGCGGAAAGATGAGGGGCACTAGTGGAGGGTGGCAGTGAGGGAAAACGAGGAAGAGGTAATGGGGTGGGGAGCTACAGTGAGATGAGGAGCACTGGTGGAGGGTGGCAGTGAGGGAGTCAGAGAAGGTGGTCACGAGGTGGGGGGAACAGCAGAGAGATGAGGGGCACTAGTGGAGGGTGGCAGTGAGGGAATCCGAGGAGGAGGTCACAGGGTGGAGGGGGAACTACAGAGAGATGAGGGGTACTGGTGGAGGGCGGCAGTGAAGAAATCTGAGGAGGAGGTCATGGGGTGTGGGAGAACTACAGAGAGATGAGGGGCACTAGTGGAGGGTGGCAGTGAGGGAATCCGAGGAGGAGGTCACAGGGTGGAGGGGAACTACAGAGAGATGAGGGGTACTGGTGGAGGGAGCAGTGAGGGAATATGAGGAGGAGGTCATGGGGTGGGGGGGCTATGTAGAAATGAGGGGCACTAGTGGAGGTTGGCAGTGAGGGAAGCGGAGGAGGAGGTCATGAGGTGGGGGAACTACAGAGAGCTGAGGGGCACTAGTGGGGGGTGGCAGTGAGGGAATCCAAAGAGGAGGTCATGGGTGGGGGGATCTACGGAGAGATGAGGGGTGCTGGTGGAGGGTGGCAGTGAAGGAATCTGAGGAGGAGGTTAAGGGGGTGGGGGGAATTATGGAGAAATGAGGGGCACTGGTGGAGGGTGGCAGTGAGGGAATCTGAGGAGGAGGTCAGGGGTGGGGGGGAACTACAGAGAGATGAGGGGCACTGGTGGAGGGTGGCAATGAGGTAATCCGAGGAGGAGGTCATGGGGCTCGGGGGGAATTACAGAGAGATGAGGGGCGCTGGTTGAGGGAGCAGTGAGGGAATCTGAGGAGGAGGTCATGGGGTGGGGGGCTACAGAGAAATGAGAGGCACTAGTGAAGGATGGCAGCGAGGGAAGCCGAGGAGGAGGTCATGGGGTGGGGGGAACTATAGAGAGATGAGGGGCACTAGTGGAGGGTGGCAGTGAAGGAATCTGATGAGGGGGTCATGGGGGGGGGAACTACAGAGAGATGAGGGGCACTGGTGGAGTGTGGCAGGGAATCCGAGGAGGAGGTCATGGGGTGGGGGGAAATACGAAGCTATGAGGGGCGCTGGTGGAGGGTGGCAGTGAGGGAATCTGAGGAGGAGGTCATGGGGTAAGGGGGAGCTACAGAAAGATGGGGGACACTGGTGGAGGGTGGTAGTTAGGGAGTCTGAGGATGAGGCCATGAGGGGGAGTGGCTATGGCGAGATGAAGGGTACTGTTGGAGGGTGGTAGTTAAGCTATCTACAGAGAAAGAGAGCAAAAAAGAGGTCAAAAAGACGTTTGCACCAGCAATAAAGCCGGCCCTGTCATGGCCTTCCTGTTTTCATTTATTTAATTAACAGTCAGGTGATTAGGACAACTGTGGAGCATACTTTATCATGCATGCTAATTATTTTTATTGCTATATTCAATGTTTCAAGTTTGAAGGTGATTTTACTATTGTTTTTTACTGGGAATAGTGAAAGTGGAACTGAATGGTGGCTGATATGGGGCTAGGGCCCAAGGTCAGGTGTGAGATAAGGTGTGATGGAGAAGGGTGGTAGAAAAGTGGATAATCAAGCCTGTAAGAGAGTGCGCTGCAGAGTCAGATGTCAGGTGGAGGTAGTAATGAAGAGGGTTTCTCCCTGAAGGCTCGCACAGAGGGAGCCTGAGTAGTGTCACTTGCTTGATACTCCCACCTTAGAAACTTCCTCTTCCCATCAAAGGGACATTGCATGGAAGAAAAGCACTTTTTGAGAGTGATAACATTTAGAAAGAGACTTTGAAAAGAGTGCGTTTTACTGTGCCTTGTAAGAGTAAGGAGAGATAAAGGAGGGCCCAGAAGCAGGCCTGGCTAGATATATAAGCGATAAATCGGGCCAGCAGTGGCCCACCCGAATGTACCCTTGGCCCACCCAAATAAAAATTCCTGGAGCCGAGCCTGCCTCCTGCCCCCAATTTTACCATTCCCCGTCCCACCCTTCGTGTTAGTTGGCACTAGCTTGGTTTTATTTTACCTTTGCCAATGCTTGATTACTTGGTTCACAAGCATTGGCTGCCGCTGCATGGCTCCCACGTGCTGGCCTCACACTTCGGAGCTGAGGAGACCTGTCCCTTGTTGCTGTAGACGCCTCGGTGCTGTTGCTCCACCCTGGTGTAGGCTGCCAGCTCCTCACCCTGCTCCTAAACCTCTTACTCATCAGCTCACAGCCTCACATCTACCGGGGCAGATGAGCTGAGCTACCGGGAGCCGTTTGTGTTGGTCTTGGCGCTGTTCTGTGGTATTGCTTGCTGTGCTGGAAGGAGAGAGGGCTCCTTCCTGTCCACCTCTAAACAGGTGCCGGGGACTACAGAGAAAGGGGGCCGGGATTGACAGCCCTTGTTGCATGTGACAATAAATGACCTAGTATTACATTCTCTCTATAATGGTGAGTTCAAATCAGAACATGCCAAATGTGGCCCTCGGGGTAAACACACTGCTACTGGGTGCCAGAGACACACAAAAATCACTATTTGGCTCCCGGGCATCGGCTAAGCTTTATCCAAACAGTTCTGAAGTGCTGCTCACGTGGTATTAAGAAGTCTTTTCTTGCACTTTTTCATCGAACAGCATGTCACAGAGACCGGTCTGTGTGCAGCCCATTAATAAAACAAATTGCACCTCTGCCAGTGGCATAGCGTTAACTTTTGTTGAAATAGTGCCAAGAAACACGCTTATGCTGTTTGTGAGCGCTATAAAACACATAAATTGTACCTATTTCAGCTGCACGCAAGTTACCAACTGAAGCGTGTTACAATAGTGCTTAATGGAAGGTCCTTGCTCTTCATCTGATGTGTGCATAAAATGAAAAGCATGTCACGCTTTGTTAGCACTGGAGTCGTAGAAGAATATGGAAGGATTTGCTGTCTTCGTCTTTCTTTTCTCATCTTGGTCTCTTTCAATCTTACTTTCATTAATCTTGCACTTAATTTACTAACTTGTCCTACTTATGCCTACTGCTGATTTTTGTTTCTACTCATATGTTGCATACTTCCTCTTACTGTGCTACGTAACCTCTTAATTTTACCTTTCTCTTGCACCTCATATTTGTTCCCACTCTTACATTTTATTATTCCAACATACTCTTGCTTCCACTTACAATTTATTACGCCTATTTCCTCCTGCTCTTACTCATTTCTCCTCTTACTCCTATTACGTCTTCTAACTGCTATTCTTACTTTTGCTACCGTATTTACCAATGCCCTTATTACCATTAACTTCGTCCTACCTACTCCTACTTGCACTCTTACTCCTGCATACTCCTACTTGAACCTACCTTCCACTACTTTTACATCTAAATACTTCAGCTCTTCTGCTTAGCCCTTCTTATGCCTATTCTTACTCATACTTGGGAGAGGAGTTGGCCTAACGGCTAGGGCGGTCGACCTCGAATCTGGGGAACTGGGTTCGAGTTTCAACAATGACGCTGAACATCCTGTGATTCTGGGCAAATCACTTAATCTTCCTGTGCCTAACAAATATGAATGTGTCCTCATGTAACGCAACTGGTGCTCATGTAAAGCGCTATGATACCCGATACGGGTCAAGTTCGAGCTATATAAAACTCCATAAAATAAATAAAAATAAAAAAAATGAACAGGATCTGCTCGGTCGCATTGGAAGGTAAACAAGCATTTGCAATGCAATTGGTCTCGCATTTGTGAGAGTTAGAGCTATTGACATTGTAAAGGACAGTGTATTTTACCTATGTGTTTTCTGCTTGGAGTGGAGTGAATGTGTGTGGTGTCAAGTGGACATATGTGGTTTGGATTGGAATTGTTAGTTGTGGAATTGTGTTGTGTGGATTGGATCTGTGTAGCGAAATAATGTAATTATGTGGATAGTAATTGTGTGGTATTGAGTGTACTGGAATTATGTGGAGTGGGATTGTGTGTCATGGAGTGGGATTGTGTGTCTTGGAGTGAGATTATCTGGAATGGTATTTTGCGTTGTGGAGTGGTATGTAGTGGAGTTTACTTATGTGGTGTGCTGTTAAATATTATAGCATGATGTGGAATTTTGTGGTGTAGATTGGATGTATGTGGTGTGTTATGTAATTCTGTTGTTGGTTTGAATTATGTAGTTTGTTGTTGAATTATGTGGTGTGGAATGGAAATGTGTAGAGTTGAAATGTGTGACGTGGAAGTGTTCGCTGCTGGGTGAAAATTATGTTGAGTGGTATTATGAGGCATGGTGAAGTATAGTTATGTGGAATGTTGCTACGTGACAGACTGGATTTATGTGGAGTGTATTTATGCAATATGGATGAGAGCATAATTATGTGGAGGTTAATTATGTGGTGCTGAGTGGTATTATGTGGAGTAATTATGTGTGATGAATTGTGTGGGGATGAATTGTGGAATTGTGACATGTGGAATTATGTGGCATGGTGTGGTGTATAATTGTGCGGAGTGGAATTATGTAGCATTTTGCAGAGTTGTATTTTGTGGAGGGTAATTCTGTGTTTTGGAGTTGCGTGTAAATATGTTGTGTGACGTATAATTATATAGGTTGAAGTGGAATTATGTGTACTTGAATTGTGTAGTGTGGAGTGTAATTATGTGGTTTGGAGTGCTATTAAGTTGTGTGGAATGTTATTATGTGATGTGGAATTATGAGGTATGGAGTGAAGTAGAAATATATGTTTTTTCATATTTAGGATTGTAATTATGTGGTATGGAATGTAGGGTTAAATTATTTATAGTTGAATAGTGTGGCATGGAACTATGAGAGGTTCAAATGTGCTGAGTTTGGTAGAATTAGGTAGCGTGGATTTGAGCAAGCTGTGCACGCTAAGGCTTTTATGTCATGGGGTATAAAGTTGACGATTGTCTATTTTTCTTTGTAAAAATAATTTGGGCTGTTTCTTTACCTTCCGGTACATTTCTGAACAATTTGTTAAGCTAAATTGTAATGTTTCTTTTTGCGCGTATGCAGGAAAGAACGAGTGTATGTGGAATGTTGCTACGTGGCATAGACTAGATTTATGTGGAGTGTATTTATGCAATATGGATGAGAGCATAATTATGTGGAGGTTAATTATGTGGTGCTGAGTGGTATTATGTGGAGTAATTATGTGTGATGAATTGTGTGGGGATGAATTGTGGAATTGTGAGACGTGTGGAATTATGTGGCATGGTGTGGTGTATAATTGTGCGGAGTGGAATTATGTAGCATGTTGCAGAGTTGTATTTTGTGGAGGGTAATTCTGTGTTTTAAAGTTGAGTGTAAATATGTTGTGTGACGTATAATTATATAGGTTGAAGTGGAATTATGTATACTTAAATTGTGTTGTGTGGAGTGTAATTATGTGGTTTGGAGTGCTATTAAGTTGTGTGGAATGTTATTATGTGATGTGGACTTATGAGGTATGGAGTGAAGTAGAAATATATGTTTTTTCATTTTTAGGATTGTAATTATGTGGTATGGAATGTAGGGTTAAATTATTTATAGTTGAATTGTGTGGCATGGAATTATGAGATGTTCAAATGTGCTGAGTTTGGTAGAATTTGGTAGCTTGGATTTGAGCAAGCTGTGCACGCTAAGGCTTTTATGTCATGGGGTATAAAGTTGACGATTGTCTATTTTTCTTTGTAAAAATAATTTGGGCTGTTTCTTTACCTTCCGGTACATTTCTGAACAATTTGTTTAGCTAAATTGTAATGTTGCTTTGTGTGCGCATGCAGGAAAGAACGAGTGTATGCAAAAAATCATCCTATGTCTCAGTATTAACTTCCACACCTCTAAACAATAATCCCAATCCTAGAATGAGTTATCCGTTTGCTTTACAACAGTTAGTAAAACAAGGAAGTGCTTTGCGAGTCTGTAAGTAGCAAAGGTTTTAAAGGGACTTGTTTTTGTGCAAAGTATTGCTTTTCCCAGTTCAAGGAAGGGATAAAAAAATATCTTCAGATAATAATAGGGGTGACAGGATGGTGCGATAGCAGAATATTGATTTGTGTGGATCTGGCGAGGACTGCGGGCAGCAAGTGCTTGATACGCTATTTGCATAAGAAAATACTATATATTTTTTTCGTTATCCTCCATTAGTTATTAGTAAGGAAGGGGGAAGAGAAGCGTTCACCGAAAGCATTCGGTTAGTCTTAGGGAGACAAAGAATGCTGTGGTCTGTGGTAGATGCCGCCCAGAAGGCATACGTATATGTATCAGGAGCTGCCAAAGAAAGGAAGTGGAAATGCAGACTTCTCTGGGCTGACAGTTGGTGGGGAAATGCTACGTTGTCATTGTAGGTTTAATTCATGAATCGCTCATTCTCTCTGGTGTTTGTCCTTGGGGTACTTGTTGACTGGTGCTACATATGGGATCTGGTTTGCCTTTGACAGCAGGTATGGTTTAGTGGGGTACATAGTGTAAATTAATGTTGGCGTGAGGAAACAAAAATCGGACCCTTTGTACATTTGATATTATTGTGTGCATCATGCAGAGGATGAAAAGTAGCAGGAACGGCTTTGATGCCGTATAGGCTAGCAGGAAGAAATGTTTTGAGGTGGTCAGTTGCAGAGATTGTTCAACATTTTTAAAACTTCCATAGTGGCATTGGGGAGGCCAGCAGCTGAAAGGCTCTGTCTTTACTGGTAGGCAGTGGTTAGGTGGTGACCGGTCATCAGTCTTTCTGTGGGTGATGGACAGAGGAGCAGTAGGCGGCGGTCACAGGTTTGCAGTGACATCCGAGGGGTGGTTTTAAAGGCGGGCAGAAAAGCATAATTGCGGGTTTCATAGGGGTGAGGGTAGAGTGTAATGGATGAGTTAGTAGCAGGCACGACGGAAGTGATCTGCGTTTGGAGGTGGTTAACTGAGAGGGCTTCGCTTGAAGGTGGCTCATCAAGTAGGAGGATGTGTTTGGTGGGCCGGCTGGAGGCAGTGATATGTAACTTTGCTGGAGAACGCAGCAGCATTTACTGATGTATGTAAATCGCTCGATGAGAGGGCGGATGTGACCAATAGAGGAACCAGAATCCTTTTTTTATGGCTGGGGTGAGCTCCTGCAGTATGGCGGGTCGCTGGCCTGAGGGCTCTTGACTGGCGAGGAGAATGGGGGGCCCCCTCCATGTACTTTGCAGGGGGGGCCCCTCAAGTTTCGTTACGCCACTGGGTAGTGCCCCGCGGTGAGAGTGACTACGAGACATTGGGAGGCGCCAAGCGGCTGGGTCTCTGGGGCCAAACAGTATAGGAAAAGCAGTTGGCGCAGGCTGCGGCCTGTTGTGCCTTTGGAATCCATGCGACTCACTAGGGTGGGGCCTGGCGCGAGGCGCAGGGTAGCGTGAATCCTGCCCTACGTGACGGTCTCGGAGGATGAGGTGACAGGGGCTCTGCCACTAGTGACGGAGAGAGGCACGGTGAGGCACGACGCCCCCGAACCTCTGGAGCGAAGACTGGAACTGGGGCACTCCCTGTCCCCTACAAACTCAGTGACCGCGTGAGTCGCCGTGCCTGTGCGGTACCCGACAGAGACGTTTTAATGCATGGGCAAAGTGGGCTCTGGCCCAGGGCCCCAGCCTTTCGGGGGCCCCCTGACAGAGTCATCTCCATTCTCCAAAGTTTTGCCCTAATGACCTTGAATATTTCTTAAACAGATTGTTTTGTTTTAAATACTGTTTTCCTTTAATTAATTTTTTTATGTACCTTATTTGTGAGTCTAGTATAGCCATTTTGCAGAGAAATGTTGTGTTTATGTTTCATGCAATATACATAAAAAGTTTCTTTTAGATCAAAACAAGGCCTAACATATCAGAAATGGGAGGGCGTTACAAAGATTATTTGCAGTGATATTGCTGAGCTGCTGCTGTGTTACAATATTGAAAACACACATAACTATCCGAGAATATTAGATGTAAACACATTTAGGGCCTTATTTATGAGAAGTGATGCATCGCTGTGTGAAAACAGGGATGCGTCACTTCTTAGTGCGCCCTTCTTGCGACATGATGGATGCGTCATATTTACTGTATGACGCATCATGTCGCAAGGAGTTACAGATATGTCAGTATTTCTGACGTATCTGTAGGCGCAAAAGTGACACATTGCTGGAGTGTGTCTGAAAATAGACGCACCTCCAGCAATGTGTCCGAAAGGGCCTGAATCAGGCTTATACCTGCTGTGAGGCAGGTGTAAGATATTGAGGCAATGGCGTCCTAGAAGTGGCACACTGAGTTCTCATAGATTTCAATGCGCCACTTCTACAAGGCTTTTTGCGGGGCAACACCCACCCTGCATACATTATACCTGGTGCAGGTATAATGTGGTGCAGGAGTTTCAAAGTGATGCATCTGCCTAGATGCGTCACTTTGCAAATATGGAGCAACATGGCACATTTTTTACGCTGCCGGTGCGTCACAAAAAATGACGCACTTGCGGCATAAAAGTGAAGCAAGGCCTCATAAATAAGGCCCTTAGAAATTGAACGAGTGTTCCTTTGCACTGTCAGGGACCTAATTAAACGAAATAGTGTATTTAATAAAGTGCGCAACTACTCAGACTAGAGTGTCCTGGCACGTGACAGCAGGAGGAAAACGTGCGTAAAAGACCCATCAGTTAGTAAAATCCAGGTGTTTAAGTTCTTCCTGAAAGAGAGTAGGTCTGTGGTTAGTCTCAGAGACTCAGGGAGGCTATTCCACAATTTTGCGCCTAGAAAGCCGAGGGATCTGCCTCCAGTGCGGGCACAGCATTTTTTAGGCACGAGGGCTAGGTTGGCATTGGAGGATCTTAGGGGTCTAGCTGTTGTATAGCGATTAACACGCTTATTTAGGTAGCCAGCTCCTAAGCCGTGGAAAGCTTTAAAGAAGATGGTCCTCGCTTTGAAGTCGATCCGTTCTTTTATGTGGAGCCAGTGTAGAGACTTGAGAATAGGGGTCATACTAGATCTGGGTTTAGGTCTCAGGATGGCTCTGGCCGCCGCGTTTTGTACCACTTGTAGGCGCTGGATAAGGGATTTGGGAAGACCACGGTACAAGCTGTTGACATAGTCAAGCTTTGATGTCACCAGAGCCTGCATCACGATCTTTCTGCTCTCAAGCGGTAACAGTGGCTGGAATATTTTTAGCATCCGGAGTATGCCAAAGCAAGCGCCAGTTAGATTTTGGATTTGAAAACGTATGGAGATTGTCTTTTCTATGACAATCCCTAAGTTTTTGACTTTCTCCTTTTCCACGGGTGGGGGTGGCAGATCTTTTGGCCACCAAGAGCTCCAGTCAGGCGTTTCTGGATTACCAAAGAAAACAACTTCACTTTTGTCAGGATTGCACTTCAGCTGATTGATCTTAAGCCAGTTAAAAACCTTTGTGAGGCAAGCCCTAATCATTGCCCCGTCAAAGTTGGTTCCTTTTTCACACTTAAAAATCAGCTGAGTGTCATCAGCATAGGAAACAATTTTGGCGCTCTCTTCCTCTACCAGAAATGCAAGGGGGGATAGATATATATTAAAAAGGGTAGGACTGAGAATGGAGCCCTGAGGGACACCTACATTCATGGCTGGAACCGGGGATGAGAAAGTGGGGAGCCAGATGTCCTGAGATCCATTTGCCAAGAAGGATGACATCCATGTTCAGGCTCCTGGATGTTAGCAAGTCTCTCCAGGAGCCTCTCAATTGGGACCGTATTGAAAGCCGCCGACAGATCGAACAGTATCTGAACAGTCTTGCCTCCCTGGTCCAGCTTACCATTGAGAAATTCAGTCACTTCCAGCAGAGCGGACTTCATACTGTAGTTAGCCCTAAAACAGGAATGGGACACATGAAGGAGCTTCCCATCTTCAATGTGTTTTTGGAGGGCCTTGTTTACATGCTTCTCTAATACATTGGAGAGGGCCAGAAGAAGGGAGATTGGCCTGTAGTTGGCAGGGTCCGTCGGTTTGGCGTTAGCCTTTTTATCAGTGGAAGAATCTTAGCATTCTTCCATAATTTCGGCATGTTGCCTGAGGAGAGGGAAGCATTAAAGAGCTGGTTTACAGTGGGGTTTATGGTGGAAGCTAATAGGTTCAGGATATTCGCTGGACATGGGTCGGTAGGAGAGCCAGACTTAATGCTTTGGAGAAGGGTCAGTGACTCTTCAAGCTGAAACTCAGGGAAAGCTAGTAAAGATGGAGGATCCAAGAGGTGAAATTTGCTATTAGAACTAAGGTAGAAGGTCAGTTCTTCCTCTGAGATGTTAGTGAAGGCTTGTTCGATCACGGGGATCTTTTTGTGGAAGAATTGAGCTATTTGCTTAGACCATTCTTGCATGCATGGCCCTTACTTTATGCCAGCTTTCGGGGCGGTAAAGAATTTAACTATGCTAAAGATTACCTTACTATTATTTTCGGCATTTTCTATCTTGGTTTGAAAGAAGTTTTTCTTGGCTGCCTTCACGAGAATGTAATGAGCTTTTAAGTTGTCTTTATACACCTTCCTGTCCACAGGTAGATAGGATTTACGCCATTTATGTTCCATTTTTCTACAATTTCTTTTGCTGGATCTGAGGGAGTCGTTAAACCATGGAGCTGGTGGGGTGAACTCTTTAAGGAGCAGGAAACTACCGGTACAGGTGCATCAATGTTAGTTGGGAGCCATGAATCTATTGAGAGGGCGTACGAGTCAGGGCAGCCAGACAGCTCCAGTGAGGAAAGACCGAGGGCGTCTGCTAACTTCGGGATGGATATTTTATGGAACGTCCTGCAATTAGGGACCCTCTTCCCTACCTTAGCCCGAGGGGCTGTGGCAGAGTTGGGAATGAAGAATTTTAATAGGAGGTGGTCAGACCAGATAATGGGAAGAGGTAGGCTTACTGATATGTCAAAGTTGTGAAAGATTTGGCTAGGGTATGGCCCTTCTCATGGGTGGCCGAAGAAATAGATGGAAACGTGTTGCAGGCCTGCAGTGTCTCCAACAAGGAAATTGTTTGAAGGTCTTTTCCATTGTACATATGTATATTGAAATCTCCCAGAATAAGGCAGTTGTTGTATTTTAAGACCAGGGCTGTATTAAGCGTAGTAATAAAATTTCCAATTGCACTGGGAGGTCTGTAAATTAGAAAAACAGCTGTGCTATGATGGGGGAAGAAGGTACAGTGGAAGTCTAAGGACTCTGTGCCTTCGATGTTTTCCATTGGGATGGGAGAGCAGTCTAGTATTTGATTGTAAATTATGGAGACACAGCCCCCCTTCCCACTCGGTCGGTCCCTCCTAAGGATTTTATAACCCGTAGGGATGGCAGAGGTGATAGTAGGGTTGGAGGCTTCAGACAGCCAGGTCTCAGTGAGAAATAAAAGATCAGGCTGTTCGTCTAAAAGTAGACCATAAATGTGTGGTTCATGCTTTTGCATAGAGCGACAATTCAAAAGGGTGGCCCTTAAGTCCTTTGTTTTCTTATTGTTTTTACACTTATTGGGTGTGGGTTTCCTGGGCTGGAGGAGAGACCAGTTGCACTTATTGCATCGAAAGTCTACCTCCAAGCTCGGATCAGCCGCTTTACACTGACATAATGGTAGCCGCCCAAGACTAAGCAGTGTTTCCCTATTGTAATATAGTGGAAGAAACTCACCGGAGGGGAACTGGGCAGCATGGCCGGCGCCGGACGCCTCCGTGCGCAGACGGGCTTGCCTTTGGTGTGCCTTTGATGTGCCAGCGGCGCGCCCACTGCGCGCATCCTTTTGCATCAGGAATATAATGACTAATGCCTATGATGTAAACTGTATCGCTAACGCAGCTGAGGAAGCGGAAACTGCATGGGCGGAAGTGAGGAGCCATATAGTAGCCCCAGCCCTCCGCACAATTGGTGAATCAGCCACGGTGGACCAGGACTGGAGGAAAAGCGAGATGCGAATCGAAGCAGCTGAGGAGGTGTAGGCAAGCAGAATCAAGTAAAGTGCAAGTGCTCATAGGTAGGAAAAATTGTTAAAAAGCACAGAGTAATTCAGCCACACATATACATTTTAAAAAGTATTAAAAAAACCTACGAGCAGGGCAGGAAACACTAAATCCTACCGCTGTCAGCTGCGCGCGTCCATTTAGATCGGGAATATATAGGCTAATGCCTATGATGCAAACAGGATCGCTAACGCAGCTGAGGAAGCGGAAACTGTGTGGGAAACAGGGGCTCAAATTGGATCATAATTTCAAAGCTGTTCTGAACAGGGGACCCCAAAATATGTTTGGCCCAGGGCCCCCAAAATCCTTAAGATGTCCCTGCGGAGGCTGCGAAGTGTAGAGGAGCAGCCACCCCCTTCGGAAAGGCGGGATAGAGGCAAAAGGAGAAGCGGGGCCTCAGAGAACGCTGCAGCCTACGAGCTGGTCGTAACGGCCTGTGATACCCTACCTGTGCAGACAGTGCATGCGGGACCCCACTGACAGACGTAACGGAGGCCTTGTGGTAGAGCTTGCAGTGCATTGGTGTTAAGCGCACGCAGCTTTGAGGCTAGGAGAGGGGCCCTGTGGATCTGCCATGATCCACTTGGTGACCGAGAGGAGAGGGGAGTCTACAGATTGCTTTCTCCCCTCCCTTTTTCTCTTCAGAGCGACTAGCGGAGAGTTCCGCGACACACTGCTTCAACCACGATGATGCAGAGTGGCTGCCTCCTGCCACGGAACGGCAGAGAGTACCCACAGCCTCTATATATCCGTGAATTCCCCCTACTTGAGAAAGTAGCCTGAAAGCACACCTGGCTGCGCGAACGGGTGCAGGCGAACCCCCCACAAGCGCTATGGGCAGGACAGAGACCAAACAGGCCAAACTGCCCTTTGAACCCCACAAGACGCCGCACACTCAGGGGGACCCAGAGCAAATGGGTACAGACAAACAAAATGGGGCCCTACAATCCACAGAAGAGGACTTAAAAGCCCTTCTTGTCACTATGAAAAATAGTCTCACCACTATTGAATCCAAGATGGACACTATGTGCAATCGCATAGACTTTATGGCTCAAAAACTGGAGACACATAACGTACAAATAGGGGAGGTGGAACAGGGAGTCTCAGACCTGGAAGATGCAGCGAATGCCAAGGAAACACAATTGGCGCAAATGGACAGGTTGTTAAAAGTCATAGCGGCCAAAAACGAGGAGCTCGAAGCGCGCTCGCGGCGCAACAATATCCGTATTTTAACGGTCTCGAAAGCACCAATGCTGGCAACATGGAAGAATAAATCGAGAAACTGCTCAGTGGCCTATTGGCGCAGACGCTTTCTAGGCTCAAATGACGGTGGAGAGGACGCACCGCTCCCTGGGCCCCAGACCGCCCCTGTGAGCGCCACCCAGACCTATAATCGCCAGATTGCTCAAATGTTTGGGGCCGCAGTATGGCACTGCGGCTGGCAAGAACGAAGCAACAACTGATGTTTGATGGACACATTTACTATCGCTGTCCAAGAGGCCCAGAAGAAGTTTACACTGGTCAAGCGAAAACTGATGCAAGCGCAAATTCAAAATGCAATAATGTATCCTGCGTGCCGCCGGATCACACACCAAGGGAAACAACACTTCTACACTAACCCGCAGCAGGTAGAGGACTTTCTAAAGAAACTGAAGAAACAGAATCGAGAGATCAATAACTCGGAGACCAGATTCTCTTCGCAATTATCAGAGAATGACTAATCATAAACATTAGAGACTAGCTGCGAGTAACAGGCAACTTCTGCAGTTTGATGCGAACTTTGCATACATAGATTGAGCTTACATCTGTAAGTATGCATGCAGAAATACACTGACTGGTTGAGTTAATTATCTATACCTGCATCTATGCTGAGAAACTAGGGAGCACGCAACTTCGAATCCCCGGGCACCCTGCCTCTGCCCAGTCCCAGTTCAAGGAATGGTGGAGGTGGGTAGACGCACCCTCTGATGCTATCCCACAGGGTAAACCCCCAATTCACTGTTACTTCCCCCCGTCTCTCTACACCCTCCAGGGGAACACATCTCCGTTGAGATAACCTGATGGGATTTCCTTGAGATTTTTCTTCTGTATTGTAAGGTTAATTTTATTGGAATTTATGGGAGGGTATTGTACTCACGACAAGTTTGGGCTGTCGATGAGAGCGGGGGGAGGTCTAAGGGACTGTTTGAGTACAAGCTCAATGTATAACAACATGCTATATGTATCAGAATTTCCAGATGGCACACAGAGTAGGCGAGTACACACATTGCTAAACACTAGCAGACTAGCCCGACAGGCGCAGACCCTGGCGTATACGGGAGCCCAGGCAGTGTATAAACAAGACACAAGAGCCAAATGTCAAATACCGGCAGACCCCTTGACATACGCTTCCTTACCTGGAACATTAGGGGACTGGGAAACCCACACAAATGTAGGCAAATACTAGCATACCCAACAGGTACTGCATACAAGTGGTAATGCTGCAGGAGACCCACCTCGATCCTCGGCACCCACAGGACTTTGCTGCTAAATGTGCAGGGAATAGCGGCTAAGCATCCTATTCCCGACGCACAGCGATTCTAGTAAAAAAGAATACTCAGTACGTGCCTGTAGGCACAATTTCTGACTCACAAGGCCGGTTTAGCTTGCGTGGGGAATGCTGTCCTCCCACTCGGTCACGCTGGTCAGCTGCTATGGACCCAACACTGATGATCCGACCTTTTTTGCCACCTTATGGTTTATTAGATGCATGGCGACACACATACTGGGAGAGGAAGGAGGGTAGATGCTACACCATGGTGCATCGGTCATAGTCAAGACTGGATTATTGGGTAATCACCAGAGGACTGGGCACCTGACTGACCAGGGTGGAACATTTAGCTTGCACTTACTCGGACCACTCCCAGTGCTCATGTGTCTCTAACCACCGGTTGACTACTCTCCCCTACGTTACCTGGTGCCTGAACCCCACCACGCTCAAAGATACGGCGTTCCCAGTTGAAATGGACCAGGAAGTCCAAGACTTTTTCCAGCGCAATACAGGCTCGGTCCAATACATGGCAACAGTATGGGAGGTGTTTAAAGTTACTGCTAGGGGGCTATGCTTTGCCAAAGGGGGAGGGGTACTCAGGGACCTACGCACAACACTTAAAAGTAATTTTACTATGTCCATGATCATGTGCAATCTTGAACCTATCACGTAGCACTATGTCACTTTTAAAAATGAAAAGCATGACCACAACGTGACCATGTGATCAAGACTCTTAACGAGTTGAAACGCGTTATGGCGGCATCAAAAATAAATATTTAAATTGTGTGTATGCGTGTTTGTGTGTGTGTGTATATATATATATATATATATATATATAAATGCAAGGAAACAAACTTTGATTATACACAGACTAGGATAGATCTGTACCACTTTATATGTAAATTGAAATTACGAAAACACTTCTTTAATATGAAAGAAAAAACCAATAGAGGAGAATATGGAGGCACAGTGCCCACAGCATTAAATACTCTAAGTGTAGCGGACATGACCTTTCTGAGAGACATGACGGAGCTGGAAACTGATGGTGGAGCAGATGTAATAACCAGTGGTCAAATAGCAATCAGATCAGACCTGAATGTATATGCAACTGTCCATACACCGTTCAGATCTAAATCTGTCTTTAATCCATTAAGGCCTAGAGACAATATTGATATTTTTGCGGATAAGGTGATCAAAGACCTTAAAGAATTGGCAATAGACAGCAGCAATGATTTCAACAAAACGAGGCATAACCAAACCACGAAATACTCCAGTCTCATGCAGAAAATAAAAGTGCACCCCGACATAGTTGTACATTGGTCAGATAAAGGGGGCAACGTTGTGCTTTGGCCTCTAGAAATTTACAACAGAGAAGCAATGACAATTACTGGACAAGGACTGTTACACTTGCATTAGTGCCACCAACATCATCAGTATCAAAGAAAGATATCACAGATGTTTATATGAATGGAGAGGGAACGGGCTGATTACAAGGTATGAGTTGGATTTCATGAAAAATGAATATCCTGTGACATCACAACTCTATCTGCTCCCGAAAGTCCATAAGAATGCAGAGTGTCCTCCGGGCAGGCCAATCATATCTGCCATTGGAAGCCTGTTTGAAAATACAAGTACATTCATTTACTTTTTTCTTCAACCATTTGTCCAAGCCCTACCTGCATATACAAAAGACACTGGGGACTTTCCAATCAAAATCTTTGACTGTATTTGGCATGAAGACTATGTGTTTGTAACATTGGATGTACAAAGTCTGTATACAAGTATCAGGCACCAAGACGGCCTTTATGCAGTGAAACACTACTTAAGTACAAGAGATATAGAATTTTACCAACACACCCTCATGCTATTACACATGACTGAATGGTGCCTGGATAACAACATCTACATGTTTGATAGGTTACTATACAAACAGACACAGGGCACAGTGTTGGGTACTTGCTTCGCCCCCAGCTATGCAAATTTGCATATGGGCTGGTGGGAGGAGCAAGTAGTCATGAAAACTTACAACACACAGATGTCTGAAAATGTAGTATTATATCAGCGCTACATAGATGATATTTTTATTCTGTGGAAGGGCACTGAACAGAGTGCCATTGAATTTGCTGATAAAATCAATAGCAACGCCCTAAATCTTAAATGTATATGTACTTCAAGTATGAAGTCTATTGTATTCCTTGATTTAGAAATGTACATCAGTAATAACAAAGTACACTCACGAACATTTAGAAAGCCGACATCAGGAAATGCCATTCTTCATGCCCAGTTTTCACCCCATTAATCTTATTGAAAGCATCCCCTATGCTTAGTGTCTGTGAATGAAACGGAATTGCAGCACTCAAGAGAGCCTGAAAGATTCCACAGAGGGCCTGTTCATGAGACTCAGTAACAGAGGTTACAAGACAAAAACCTTAGAGAAAGCAAAACAGAAGTGTGCAGCCACCACCAGGAAGGATCTCATTTTTAAAAACAAGGAGAGCAAGATAGGCCTAAGGAAATCTGCAGAATATACTCCCAGGCTAATTACAGGGTATAACACATACCACTCCAATCTGCGCAAAATCTTGTATAGGCACTGGCCAATAGTGCACTGTGATCCTACCATAGGGCCCTCCTGTACCCAGCTTCCTCAGTTAACCTTCGGAAGAGCCAAATCTATGAAACAAGAACTTGTGTCCAATGCTCCTGTGCAGGACAAAGGTGGCAGTTGGCTCAAAATCTCAGAAGGGTTTTTACAAATGCACAAAGTGCAAAGCCTGTAAACACGGAACAAATACTAAAACAGTCTCCATTCCCCTAAGGAAAACTCCGCTCGAGATCAGGGAGAACTACACTTGCAAAACTGATTTCGCAGTGTATGTGCTACATTGCACTTGCAACAAAATGTACGTGGGAAGTACTCTTCATCCCGTACATGTTAGGATACTACAACATCTAAGGGTCATCAGTAATGATGACTCTACGTATCCTGTGGCCCGCCACATAAACACATTACATGGCGGCAAAGCGGAGGACCTAACTTACTTTGTCATTGACTGTAAAAAAAGAACATCAGAGGAGGCAATAGACAACTAGCCCTCAGGAGACTGGAATCCAGATACATAATCTTGTTCGATTGCAAAATACCGAACGGCATGAACGCTGACGAGGCAATGAGTGTACAACTCTAATTATCTACCTTTGTCATACTAAGATAACAATAACTGCCCACTCCAGATCTTTGAACCAATCCCTTTTAGCATCTGACTCACTCTTTTTCCACATTATGATTTTCACTTGTTTTTAATTGACGCATACCATTTTCGTTCTAACACTTTGTATCTCCACGATAAACTCTTAGATCACTTAGCACAGAGATAACTATTACAAACTGATCCACTAAGTACCAATGAAACAGAACTGATAGAGGACATGACCTAACGATAGAAACACCAACATTCCCGCCCACTTGAGCACAATGAGCATATAAGTGCGCTACATCCATTTTTGAGGGTGGGGGTTTTTCTTTCTGGGTTTATAGGCTTGTTTGGAAAAGCAGATGAAGGACAGTGGATCATCCGGACCGGCCTCGACATCCTTCTGAGCCCCCATTGAATTTCGCCGCCCGACCCTAGGGTTGTGGGCTGAATGGCTGTGTAAGAAACTTACGGCGGGGGGACGGAGGGGTGTGTCTCATTGATCTTGCTTGTTATATTATGCTGGTTGATTATGTAACGATTTACTGATTCCTGCAATAAAAATATATTTAAAAAAAAAACAAAAAAATAAGTGCGCTACATCCACCCAAATGCCCAAAGACTATCTCAAGCACTTGCGTCTTACTTTGAGGCATGTAGCACTAGCATTTCACTGTTACTAATATTGGATACAGCAGATTTTTTTACAAGGGATCAATATCCTAGTAGCTCGCAATTTATTTAATACAGAAAATGTATTTCAATCATTTGGAATGTTTTGGAATTTTTCGTTGTGTCCATTTCCACATTTATGTATTTCACATTCTATATTGTACTACATTTGGTAAGGTGGTCAGTGAGGTCTGTTTTTTAAGGAATTATGAGTTAGAACATGCACCTTTTGGAAACTCTTCTATGTTCTTCACTAGTCTTTTGGTTGCTATGACAATCATTTTGGTTTGTGTCACGAGTGCTGAATGATTAAATGAAACCTACCTGAGTGATGCCAGACACAGTGAGCAAATGCGTCTGGGCTTCATCGCATGGAATAAAGATTTTCTTTGATTTACCGCATCCCACGGAGTCAGTGCCTGTTTTGTATTGGCGAAACTAGGATTGGAAAGAATATATATATATATATATATATATATATATATATATATATATATAACTTGTTCCTGACTCTCCACACTTCCCCCCGGACGGCAAATGTATGAGGAGAGGGATACGGACACCAAATTCTCGTGGTAAAAGCAGGTCTTTATTTGGGTTCAGCTTGTCAGACGCGTTTCGGATAACACAGTATCCTTGATCACCTGCGGAAACGCAGTCCGCTTACTGTTTTTATATCTATGTTATGTCTTGTGGGTTTTTCTTAGTGGTGCTCCTGTGTCACGTGATAAGTGGTAAACATAAACATACTTGAATGGTGATTGCACTTACTTTTTTTTCCACAGAATTATTGCAGTTTGTAAACAAACCGGATCGGTTTGTGGGTAAAGCATGAAATTACAGGGATACATATGCCTGCATATTGCGGTTTCTGTCTGCATAAATGCAATGACATATATAAAATTAATCGCGGATTCACATCATTGTCATAGGAAATTATTTCATGATATAGATACGGACAAAGTAAATATATATATAAACATATAAATAAGTTCATATATTGTCCATTAGCAAATTTGCATGTAATTGCTCATAGAATAAATACAATAAATATGAAAAAAGTGGTCTTCATAAATATTAAAATTCACAATGAATAATAAAATTTATTACGCAATGGGTTTGGTTCATATCTGAATGAAATTCATAAATATATGTGCCACTATATGCATATGTAAACATGCCAATACCTCTATAAATATGTGCAAAATTTCACAAAGTGTAAACAAGTGGATGGCCTGCATTTATTATTCGATTGCTGTGCCAGAAAGTGCAAAAAGTACCCTGTATATAGTGCAACCATTTATGTGTAATAGTGCGGGTAATTTGTCCATAAAACAAGTGTATATAAAGATTAATTTTTTCAAAAAACAAAAAAAGGGGGGGTTTGGAGCTGGGGAAACAAATATTATTGTTGAAAAGCCATATTGAACTCCGGGAAGACTCTATAAAAAGTTGTGGAGAACTTCAGTGTTGTTAAGCCCTCTGGGATGTTTGCTATCGAGTTCTAAGATGATCTTCGTTTCCAATTGTCTTAGAGACCTTTCCCGATTACCCCCTCTCGGGTGGTTGGGGATAGCGGCAATAACAAAGTACTGAAGGCATTTCAAATCATTACCATGCACTGCTTTAAAGTGCCTGGCTACCGGTTACGCTGTGTCGTAGTTGACAATGGCACGAAGATGTTGTAGGATTCTGACATGCACCTGTAACTTTGTACTGCCTACATATCTTAGGCCACAGGTGCATGTCAGAACATACACAGCGTACTCGGTTTTACAATTGTATTTGCCTTCTTTTGTTCCATAGGGCTAAACAGGGTCAAATATTTGGTGGTGGTAATTCCAAATTTGCATGCCCTGCATGAAGAGCACTTGTAGAAACCTTGTCAAGTAGTTTTCTTGGTTAAGGTTTCTGGACTTTTTTTTCACAATTTGGGTTCTCATGGAGATGCCTTTTCTAAAAGTGATGGTAGGGCTGTCAGATAGATCTGGTGCTAGTACTGCATCCGTCAGGACTATTGGCCAATTACGGTTAATTATGGATCTTATTTGGTGTTCCTGCTTGTTGAATGTAAGGATGAGTCTAGGTATGTTAGTTTCATTGGTTGGCTCGGTGGTATTGTAGGTAGGTTCAATCAGAGAGTCCCTAGATTTTTGGGCTACCTTGGCAACTTCCTGGTTAAGGGTAGATGTTTTGTACCCTCTCTGTCTGAACCTTTGGAGTGCTTCCCTCGTGCATATTTCCTATTGTTCTGTGGTGCTTCATATTCTCTTAATTCTTAGCAGTTCACGGTAGGGTATGCTTTTGACTAGATGTTGTGGATGGGCGCTCGATGCATGAAGCGTCGAATTCCCAGCTGTTTCTTTTCTGTGAAGGGTACTGTTAATCTTGCCCTCCTCAATGTACACTCTAACATCTAGGAAGTCAACTTCTGTTTCACTCGTGTGCGAGGTAAACCTTAAGTTGGCTGTGTTGTTATTGATGTTCTTAACAAATGTAGTAGCACTCTCTTCACTTCCTTGCCAAACAATAAAATGTCATCAATTTACCTAAGCCAGTGTCCGACATGCCTAGTGTATTGTTCATGATGTACCTGCCTGAGGGTCTGCTCTTCCCACCAGCCTACTGTAAGACCGGCATAACTGGGGGAGAAGCAGGATCCCATCGCCACGCCTCTAAGTGGTTTATACATCTGTAAACCAAACATGAAATAATTGTTGTTCAGACACCATTGTATACATTTCAGTATGATCATTTTATAATGCCCATAGCATTCTGCTGGTTTAGAACTCAAAAAATGTTTGATTGCTTCAAGCCCCACATTATGATCTATACACGTATACAATGATTCAATGTCAAGAGTTATGAATCTCATGTTGGTTTCCCATTCTATTCCTTTGATTTTATTGAGGAAATCTCCTGTGCCTTTCACATATGTTGGAAGCTCTTTAACCAGATCTCGTAAAAAATAGTCAACATATTGCGATAAGTGTTCCCCTGCACTGTTAATCGCGGATATAATGGCTCGTTCAGGAATAGGGCCGACGTTTTTGTGTGTCTTAGGTACAAAATAAATTGATGGAATTATTGGATGCTCAACCCATAGGAATTTGAACTCATCTGTTGATATCATACCATCACGTTTGAATTGGTGAAGTTGTCTGGTGAGTATCTCCTTTGCATTGATGTACTCTTTCATGTTGGAATGTTGATAACATGCCTGATCAGAGAGCGGACGTTGCGCTTCTTTTAAATAGTCTTGTCGAGGCCATATTACTACGTTGTTTTTGCTGAGTTTGTCGATTAATTTAGTATATTCCACTTCTTTGTAGCATTTTTTACGTTGGTTGTGTTTGATTTGATAATACAAATGTTTTATGTCTTCTGTCACTCTTTCGTGGAATATGTCAATCGAGTCTTTGGGCATTTGGGGAACAAAAGTGGACTTGGTTTTGAAGGGGCTGCTCCCAGCTCTTCTCTGCACAAGGCTGCTTGTTGTAGCTGCTGTTGTGTGGATACGTTAGCTTCAATTCTTCCTTTAGCATTGGATGTTTCTAATGATATAGATTGTATTGCAAGCAGGACCGGAATGTCTGAGACTTGTAGATTGCTCCCTTGTAGTTGTTTGGTGGATTGTTCTGCCCGATTGTTGTCAAGACCATTTTTGACTGTAAAAAACTTGATGAGTTTCAGTTTACGAATGTAACTAAAAATGTAAATTCTGGTTTGGGCATAGTCAAAGTCATTAGGTGGACAATAGGAGAGACCCAGCGTGAATATTTGTTTTTCTTTCTCTGTAAGCTCCATATTTGTTAGATTGATGATAGTTTTGTCATCTTTGATTGGATTTGTTTATTTGCGCCAGTATCCTCTTTTTGATTTTGAGTTGGCCTTTTATGCGCCTATCTCTCCTTTTGGCGTTTGAGTTTATGGGAGGCTGTGATTGTTTTCTTGGCCTTAAGGTGTTGCTCCGGTCCTCGACATGTTGTCATCAGTTCTGCTCTGATTTCTGTATTCTGACCCAGTTTCACTGGTGACTGAGCTAGTTTCTTATATCGGCTCTGTGGAAGCGCCCGCTTGTGGATATTGGCTAGTGCTTGCAGATGTGGGATTCAGGTTAAGTTTCTTGGCTGTGACATATTTACGTGCAAATGTGTAAATACGACCTTGCTCATAATCTGCTAAATCCCGAGCGAATGTAAAAACTTTACGCGGTTTGATTTTTTCCTCCTGTTTGGACAAGCGGTCCTGTATTTCTTTCCTTGGTTTTATAATAAAATCATTTGGTTCCACTTTCCCCAATGCCTCATTTATGTTATCAATTTCTTTCATTAGTTTTACTCGCTCTGACTCTGCATATTTAATAAGAATCCGCACTAAATTCATGGAGGTGTCCAAGTTGCTCTCGCCCCATTCTTTTAGCATACCTGGGTCGGGGTTCTCGTAGCTCAGCGCTAAAAGAATCCTGAGCCCACGAGGTACCCGCCCAGCCTCGTCTTATTTGGTTAACTATTTGTTTTCCCACCATTTGTTGACCTCTGATCTCATACATTTTTCCAACCGTTTTGGCGGTGTCATCAGCTTTAATACTTGTATTGCTGTGTATATTGCTTCCCAAAGTTGTAGCTTTTGGCAAATTCTTAAAGATATATATATATGTGCACCCTGGCGAATAAAGACAAGTATTACCTACCTTGTGTGGCTCCTTCCACATGAAGTGCTCGTGTTTGTTGGATTTTAGCGGTCTGCTTCGGCCGCGGAAGGAGCCCCGCTGCTGGAGTGGCGTCCCTGCTGTGAAGCCAAGCGGTGTTCACAATTGCGGGAAGGTGGTCAGCGCCAAGGGAGTGATGAGCAGCAGCGTGTTTGTATGGACTTACACCAACCCACTGGGGTTTTTATTTTTTAAATAGACAATGTAAGGCATGCTGACTCACTGGAGCTTTAATTAAATTGAAGTACAACTACGAATACCAGAAGGCCTCGGGAGAGGCCGCGCCCACTGGGGAGGTGTTTCGCTTGGAGAAAGGTTGCTCTTCATGAAGCCTGCCGTACATTTAGCTGCCATTGAAGAAGGGAAAACGACATCCCGAAACGCGTCTGGCGTCTATGCTGGTGATTTCCATTTACAATTCCACTGTGTGCACCCTGGCAAATAAAGACAAGTATTCCCTACCTTGTGTGGCTCCTTCCACATGAAGTGCTCGTGTTTGTTGGATATATATATATAACCTACTGGCGGTCGCCAGTAGGTAGTTATAGTTAGGACCCTGTTTCCTTAGGAAATCCACAACATTCTATTTGGAATAACTTTGGCGCCGGTCGACGAATCCTCGCGAAATTTTCAAAATAGGTGGGGCGCTACGCTCCGCTCCTACCCTGAAAGTCTCGGGGTGATTCGTCAAGCGGGGGCTGAGATAAAAGGGGGGTCCCAAAACGCGTTTTTCCCATGCATTTTTCCATAGGACCTTTAGACACAGCTACAGCCCGAACGGCTGAACAGAGTTACTTGAAATTTGGCAGAGAGGTAGTCCTCAGGTCAAGGAAGTACCTTTTGTAGGTCTGGTGTAAATCTGTTCAGTAGTTCCTGAGAAAATAGCATTTAAATCAATATATATATCTGAGCCAGCTTACGGTGCGCTTACCGTGCGCTTACGGTAAGCTTACCGTACGCGAGCGCAATTCTGATTGGCTGTTAGATCTTAGTAAACATTCGAATCGGTCGAAACCAGGAAGCGGCGGCCGCCATTTTGTGTGTTTCACTCAAAAAAAAAGCGTGATATCTTGAAAAGGGGGCAAGGAAGAGAGTTACAGACCTCCTAACATTTGAAAGGGGGTCAAAGAAGGACAGAAAAGTACAAAAAAAAATTTCATTAATTTTAAAAAAAATCGCGGGGTACGCGTACGGTAAGCTTACCGTAAGCTTACCGTACGCGTACGGTAGAAAAAAAAAGAAAAAAAGAAAAAAAAAAATCAGATTTAAGAGTTTAGATATTAGGGGGCTCTAAAAAGAGCCGTTGTGTTTATGAAGTGATTTGATTTTTTAGTGGTACCTACAAGTAAGTACCGATGCAGAGTCTAAGGTTCAAGAGGAAGACTCTGTTCCCTTCATCATTGAAGTGTACACCATCTCCTCTATAAATGTCTTGCATGTCGTAACGCAAGTTGTTGTGGTAAATGGAACCCATACCATAGTCTCGGAGGAAAGCAGAAACAGATTTGTTGACGTGCTTTCTTGCTTTGTAAATCTGCGGACAAAAATGATTGGACCAGTTCCATTTTTGCCTTTGGCATATGTTAGAATACACAAAGGCAGTTTTAGGAAAAAGTGAAAACAGTTGTGCAAAGGTGTCCTTCATAAGCATTTCCAGACCTACCCCAGTCAAAGTGCCTAGGTCATTGCCACCACAGTGCACTATTATGAGGTCAGGGTGTTGGATTTGCATGAAGGATTTCACCAATGGCATCAATTGGTGCCACTTCAACCCTCTCTGACCAATCCATTTAATGTCTACATTTGGCAAAGCAAGGTCTCTCACCATACCTGTTTTCTCTGCATACTTTTCACTCCAGAAGACATAGCTGTGCCCTACAATCCACACTGTGAACATCTTCAAAGGAGAACTGGATGCACTCAGGAGGTGTAATTCAGTAGAATGGTAAAAAGAAATGAAAGACAGTTTGGAAATGGAGGCATACATATTTTTTTTATAAAAAAGAACTGATTGGCTGTTTCATACCATTCTACACTAAAAACTAGGCTGTATGTGTAAATTTATAGAAGCATGTTTTGTATTGGTACAGAAAAATGTGTTACCAAAGAACAGTACTATGGATTTGCTGTTAGGTTTGAAAAGTCAAGCACTCCTGCTCTTTGGAAATGAAACATTGTGTGGTGAACTTCTGACCTAACTGTACACAGCAGTGTTTCAAGAGGAGTTGCTATGGTAGCAGGCAGAAGTCAAGTTGGGGGAAGGGTACTAGGCAGAAGTCAAGTTGGTGGAAGGGTACTTTTGAAAAAGGGTTGGTTTTCAACCAATAGAAATGTGTGATTACATTTGAAAAAAAGGGGGAAGCACTGAGATTTGAAATTAACATGTATATGTGTGGAAAAAGAGAGGGAAACATTGCCATTATCTGGTTCTGCTGAGAGGAGAGAGGTGTACAGAACAGAGATCCTGGCTCTGATAATCTGCTGTTTGAGTGCCACATTTCTTTCACAACTAACTAATATTAAAGGTGAGTTAAGAGTTTGAGAGGGGATGTATATGGTAAATAAAGAAATGAATAATAGAATTGGAATTCCTTTTGTTGAAGTTGTGTTTATCGTTTTGTGTTTTGGGAGAAATTTAAATGTGAGGAACATGTAAAATAATATGGACTATGTTTTCACCATAAATTAAGGTGTACTGGTATAAATGAGGAATACTTTTAGGGTTTGAGGTTGCACTCAGTAATGCAAATACATTCAGCATCACTAAGGCTGGTTGTCCTTGCTGGAGTGTAGTCAGTCACCCAGGTTACACATGTTGCTGGTCTCAGAAAGCTGTTTGGTATTGCTCTGGTGATTTTACATTTGCATTAGATGGAAAGGGGGAGCTATTTTTTTGTGCAGAAGCAGACTCTTAGCACACAGCCAGCTGCTTATCCTGTGGAATCATGCACAGTATTCACAACCGAGTGGGGTTTGAGGTTGCAGTCAGTAATGCAAATACATTCAGCATCACTAAGGCTGGTTGCCCTAGCTGGAGTGTACTCAGTCACCCAGGTTACACATGTTGCTGGTCTGAAAATGTTGTTTGGACATGTGCTTTTTTAAGAATCTGAAAAGTGGATTCATAATGTGTCAGTCTGTAAAAGTACTTATCACTTGCCAAAAAAAAGAGTAGTAAGTGTGCTTTCAAATTGGCAAAGAAATTTCGTTTTCTGACTAATATGAAAACATGACTGTGTGCAAAGAGGAATTACAGGCAGAGATTTATTGCGTATTGCTCTGGTGATTTTACATTTGCATTAGATGGAAAGGGGGAGCTATTTTTTTGTGCAGAAGCAGACTCTTAGCACACACCCAGCTGCTTATCCTGTGGAAACATGCACAGTATTCACAACCGAGTGGGGTTTGAGGTTGCAGTCAGTAATGCAAATACATTCAGCATCACTAAGGCTGGTTGCCCTTGCTGGAGTGTAGTCAGTCACCCAGGTTACACATGTTGCTGGTCTCAGAAAGCTGTTTGGTATTGCTCTGGTGATTTTACATTTGCATTAGATGGAAAGGGGGAGCTATTTGTTTGTGCAGAAGCGGACTCTTAGCACACAGCCAGCTGCTTATCCTGTGGAATCATGCACAGTATTCACAACCGAGTGGGGTTTGAGGTTGCAGTCAGTAATGCAAATACATTCAGCATTACTAAGGCTGGTTGCCCTTGCTGGAGTGTACTCAGTCACCCAGGTTACACATGTTGCTGGTCTGAAAAAGCTGTTTGGACATGTGCTTTTTTAAGAATCTGAAAAGTGGATTTAAAATGTGTCAGACTGTAAAAGTATTTATCACTTGCCAAAAAAAAGAGTAGTAAGTGTGGTTTCAAATTGGCAAAGAAATTTCGTTTTCAGACTAATATGAAAACATGACTCTGTGTGCAAAGAGGAATTACAGGCAGAGATTTATTGCGTACTACTCTGGTAATTTTACAGTTGCATTAGTAGGAAAGGGGGAGCTATTTTTTTATGCAGAAGCAGATTCTTAGCACACACCCAGCTGCTTATCCTGTGGAATTATGCACAGTATTCACAACCGAGTGGGGTTTGAGGTTGCACTTAGTAATGCAAATACAAACATGTAAAATAATATGGACTATGTTTTCACCATAAATTAAGGTGTAGTGGTATAAATGAGGAATACTTTTAGGGTTTGAGGTTGCAGTCAGTAATGCAAATACATTGAGCATCACTAAGGCTGGTTGCCCTTGCTGGAGTGTAGTCAGTCACCCAGGATACACATGTTGCTGGTCTCAAAAAGCTGTTTGGTATTGCTCTGGTGATTTTACATTTGCATTAGATGGAAAGGGGGAGCTATTTTTTTATGCAGAAGCAGACTCTTAGCACACACCCAGCTGCTTATCCTGTGGAATCATGCACAGTATTCACAACCGAGTGGGGTTTGAGGTTGCACTTAGTAATGCAAATTCATTCAGCATCACTAAGGCTGGTTGCCCTTGCTGGAGTGTAGTCAGTCACCCAGGTTACACATGGTGCTGGTCTCAAAAAGCAGTTTGGACATGTGCTTTTTTCAGAATCTGAAAAGTGGATTCAAAATGTGTCAGACTGTAAAAGTACTTATCACTTGCCAAAAAAGCAGTAGAAAGTGTGCTTTCCAATTGGCAAAGAAATTTCGTTTTCTGCCTAATTTCAAAGCATGACTCTGTGTGCACACAGGAATTGTTTTTAGATATTTAATTTGTGAAGGTGTTATTGTGATTTTCACTTCTAGGAAAGGGGTACTTAGTATTTTAAGATTTGAAAAGATCATAAAAAATGTAGTAATATATTTAAATAAAAAAAAGGAATTTTTTTTTAGTTTTTTTCAGGTATTGCTGAAGAGCAGTGAACAAAATTTAAGATGCCTACAAAATCCAGACTAAGGAAAAACCACCAAAAAAAACTATATTTGAAGACAACTGGAGGACCTAAGTTAGTTGGAGATGCTCATGTTGGGAAAAAGAGAAAGTCTTCTGGTAAGCAGACAAAAGATTTTTTAAAGAACATCTTCAAAAAAAGGAAAAATGTACAAAATGTCTGTACTGGAAAGAATGTTTTCAATAGAAAAGAACAGGAAAAAATTGAGAATTTAGTTAATGCAAATATACCTTCTGCAACAATAAAGATTAACTTAAACAGAAAAACAGCGTTTAAAGAGATACGTAGAAAAATGTTTCAGAGAAGAGTTATGTCCAATTTGATAAAGGATGTGAAGAAATATAAGCAAAAGGCAAAATTTTATAAGAGAAAAAAAGAAATTGAAGCCATTGCAGCAAAGGCATTAGAATTAAAAAGGAAACTATTCATTTAAATTTTGAATAGGATGCGTACATTAGATAAAATGGTTAATGTACTGAAATCACAAAGCAAAAGGAAAAGAGTAGTGAAAAGAACAAACTTTTGTAAAGTGTTTTTAGGAGAATGGATGCATAGTTCAAGTAGTGAACCTTTTTTTAATGAAGAGAGTTATTTTCAAAGTAATAGTTTGCTCCATGCAGTTGACACCAGAGGTCGTGCTTATGAAGTGAAAAATGGTTGCATAATGGAGAAGGAGATAATGGTTCCAAGAGATGAGGTACAAGTGATGGCGGATGAGGCTATGGGGAGACGTCCTAAAGCCCCAGTGTACACTTGGAATTGTAGTAGTATTTGCACTGTGCGTCAGGAATCTATTGATAAATTTCGTGAGTTTCTAAGAGAATATAGTAAAAAAAGTGTAAAACAGAAGATTAAGGTGCTTCAAAGTCTAGATCCATGCAGAGTGAGAGAGAATACTGGTTTGCAGGGTCATTCTCTGGCTTGTCTATCTAGAAAAGTGTGTAAAAGTGTTTTTCATCATTTTAGGATGCTGGCTGTTCATCATACTGAAATGAAAAAGTTTGTGAGACGGTTGTATTTTGCTAAAAGTCCAGCAATAAAGTTAGATGAATTGAATAGGGCTCTGTTCCGTGGATCGGTATCAGATGTAGAGAAGGTTATTGATGAAATTCAGTTTTGTTACTTTGGTCCTGAACAAGACAGTGCAGAAAAGGACACAGTAAATGAGGAAGAAGTGGAAGAGAATGTAGAACCCTCTGTAAGTAAAACATTTAATGATCACATAACAAAATTTGCAATAATCTCTAATGAAAGACCAAATATAACTTGTATTTGTTGCCGCAGAACTCATTATAGAAAACAAACTAGGAATGTTGATCTCTACAGAAAAAGTGAAAATGAAGATAATTATAAGTGGAAGGATTTTGCCACATATATATTTCTTGAAAATAGTTTTGAATTGGGTGAAGATCAGCGTATTTGTAAATACTGTTACAACAAGTTAGAGGAAAATAGAATGCCGACCAGAGCTGTACCTAATAATTTAGAATTGGATGTTATTCCTGCCGAACTTTCTGAATTAAATACATATGAGTCTATACTTATTCAATGTGTTCATCCGTTCCAGACCATAGTACGTATGGAGCCCAAAACTGGTAAATTACCTCCTTCAGATTTACTGAGAGGTTTAAAAGGTAGAGTGGTGTATTTGCCCTTGGATTTGAAAAAAAATATGGAAACTATTGATGCAGATACTTTGGAAACTGAACCATTAGTTATTCTGGTTAATGGTGTACCTACAAAGAATAAGAAGATTTGGCAGGAGCTGGTAGATGTACGGAAAGTACAAAGAGCAAATTTGTATTTGAAAAGGAATAACAAATGGTATGAATCAATTTATATAGAAGATGAAGAAGAAGATTTACAAGAAGACACAGAAACACCAACTGGACAAATTGAAAAAGTGGACAAGTCAAAGGAAGAAGAAATTTATGAACATTTTAGCATACATCCTCTTCATTCAAAAGAAGTTATGGGAGACAATATTGATCTCTTTCAGATGAAGAAAGCAAAAGGAACTCCCGTGAGTGTATGGGAGGAGAGCTTGGAAGCTCGATGTTTTCCCCAGCTGTTTCCTACAGGAAAAGGAGGACGATACGATGAACGTCCAGAACAGATTCCAGCTTCTGAGTATCGGACTACAAGACTATATGCAGAAGATCCAAGATTTCGACAAAGTATTCCTTATTTATTCCATCTTTTATTTGAAAGCGACTTGTCTGCATTATCATATGCAGTAAATCACATTTTAAAAAGTGGAGTACATTTACAAAATGTGTCTGCTAAGGATTTTATGGAGAAAGTGCAGCACCGAGATGATCATTTGGAAACACAACTGATCAATCTGATGGCTTGTCAGCGTGGGACAAATGAATATTGGTACCGACGCCATGGTGAATTAAAATGCATGTTACGAAATTTAGGAACACCAACATGGTTCCTTACCCTAAGCTGTGCTGAGTACGCTTGGGATGATTTACTGGATTTTCTACGAGAGGCAAATTCAAACATTAAAAACATCGAATACAAGACAGCAGGAGAACTGTGCTCATTGGATCCGGTTAATGTTTGCAGATATTTCAATCATAGATTTGAGGCTATGATGTCCTTCATCTGCAATAAAAAAAATCCACCTCTTGGAGAAGTAGTGGATTTCTTTTGGAGAAAAGAGTACCAGGCAAGAGGTGCTCCTCATATTCATATGCTGTTGTGGATCAAGGATGCCCCGAAGTTTGGAACAGATACTGATGAAGCAGTGTTATCTTACATTGAAGAATATGCAACATGTGCTATACCAAAAAGCACAGAAGAGAAAAAGTTAAAGGAGCAAGTTTTACGTTTCCAAAGTCATCGGTGTGGAAAATACTGTCGACGGAAATACAAGAGCAAAGATAAATACTACACTAAATGTCGATTTGGATTTCCTAGACCTGTTCTTTCAAATGGAAGAGTAAACAGTTTTATGTCATCTGTGAGACATACTATCACAAGAAAATCACCTACGAATACCTACAAACTAAAAAGAAGAATCAAAAAATATAAATGACTACAACCCAGTCATTTTATCCATGTGGAATGCTAACATGGATATACAGTATGTAGCTGACAATTCCATTGCTGTTGCTCGATATGTAACGTCTTACATTACTAAATCTGAAAAAACTGAATTGAAAGAAATGTGGGAAGAGATTTCTCACGAGAAGACTGTCAGTAAGAAGCTGTACAGTTTCAGTTTAAAGAGGTTATCGCATCGAGAAATTGGATCCTACGAATGTTCAGATAGGTTATCTTCTGCAAGTCTCTACTCAAAATCAAGAAGAATAATTTGGGCAAGTTTAGGCCTTGCAGCAATGAGAAATCGGGTACTGAAATCTGTTGGAGAAATTGAATATTTGGCCGAGAATGACCCAGAAAGTACAGATATTTTGAAATCAAACATGTTGGATACATATTATCCCAAAAGAAGTCATCATCTGGAGAACATGTGTCTCTATGAAGTGCTGCAGAACTACATTTATTCACGGAAAGCCGCAGAAGACATCAACAATGGAAAATATAAAGTCATTGGTGAGGAAGGATGTTTGGTGAAGCAAACAAAAGGAAGTTTGATAAATCACAGGAAGCTGAGTTGCGACACTACTGACAAAAAGGAATTTTACTACTTGGCTCTTTTACAGCTGTTTAAACCATGGCGTACAGAGGATGAACTACTGGGAGAATTTCAAAGCTATGAAGATTCATTTAATGCTTGCAAAGACAGCATACAATGCAGTACATTCACAACTTATGTGCAAATGTTAAATGAAGAAATTGAACAGGAAACTACAATTGCAGCTGAAGTAGCTAGAGACAGTTCTCAAGACAGCCAAGGTTCAGGAACACTCAGTCAAGATCCCCTAGGACAACCAATCGTTGAAAATGAAGCAGCAATAGCCATGAATGAAGTGGAAACGGCTATGAATCAAGCTCAAGAAGAATTTATAGACTTACCAAATTTGGAAAGACAACTGAATGAAGAGCAGCAACAAATTTATGAAGAGATCAGAAACAAAATTGATCACGGATTACTACATGAAAAAAAAGAGTGCTCATGCACATCATTTCATCCAATCAGGATGTATGTAAGCGGACAAGCTGGAACTGGAAAAAGTTTCTTAATAAAAGTCATCAGAAGCTACCTACAGCAAAAAACGGATTCTACTTTGTCTTGTGTGGTTACTGCTCCAACTGGGTTAGCAGCATATAACATAAAAGGAATCACCTTACATCGTTTGCTAATGTTACCAGTGGAGCATGAGAACAAAATACAATACCACAAGCTAACTGGAGAAGCATGCTTGGAAGTTTCAAGAGTATTGAAGAAGATGCAAGTTCTCATTATTGATGAGGTGAGCATGGTATCAAACTTAATGCTTGCCTTTGTGCATTTAAGAATGCAGCAAACTCTAAGGACAGACTATGACGTGTTATTTGGTGGAAAACATGTCATAGTTTTGGGGGATTTTCTACAGCTTACTCCAGTTAAAGGACAACCAGTGTTTAATACTGTGACACATGAAGACACAAAGAAGTCATTGGGAAGCATTGGTAATGCAAATATTTGGTCCTTCTTTGAGTACAAGGAACTTACTACTAATATGAGGCAAGCAAACAATGAAGAATATGGAAGTATTCTGAAAGATATCAGAATTGGACTACTGACTGAAGCTGGCATAAATGCATTACAGAGTCGGTTGCTACATAATGTATTTCCAAAGGAAGAAATAGTTGCAGAGAAGATATACAAGAACATTGCAGAAAAGAAAAGTGTCATCTGCTTAATGCCAACTCTACGTGAATGCTCAATATTCAATGAGGAGCTTTTGAAATTGGAAAAGGAAGATATCAGGAAATTGGAAGCAGTGGACAAAATTCAAGATGGAAGAATTACTATCACATTAACAGGCACACTGAAAAATAAATTGGATTCACTAGAGAAGAACATTTCCAAAACTGCTGGATTAGAAAAAAATCTATATGTTTGCATGAACTGTAGAGTATTTTTAAGGAGAAATTTGGATGTTGAAAAAGGTTTAGTTAATGGAGCTATGGGAAGAGTTGTGGGTTTTATTAATTATCAGAAAAAAGATGGAATTGAATGTTTAAAAATAAAATGTGATGAGATAGAAGAAGTTATAGACATTTGTCGTTGTACAGTTCGTTTTATGCTTGTGAAAGACTTATATGTACAAAGGAAACAGTTTCCGTTTTCTCTAGCATATGCTGTAACTATTCACAAGTCTCAAGGATTGACTGTAGATTGTGCATTTGTAAACATTGGTTCAACTGTGTTCAAAGAAGGTATGGCTTATGTAGCTTTGTCACGAGTGAAAACATTATCTGGTTTATTCATGATAGACTTTGATGACTCAAAAGTTAGTGCTGATACAAATTGTGTAAAGGAGTATAATAGATTAAGAAGAACCTATGCTCCTCATTTAGGTCAGTATCCTGTGTTAGAGAAACGTGTAGTTTCTCGTAAAAGGAGAAATGAGAATATCTGTAATGAGGATGTAGAGAGGAGGAAAAAAAAGAGGAGTGATGTAATTGCAAGCAAAAAGAAAAAGGAAAATGAAGAAGAGGTTGTAGGATGTCATTTTGAAAATAGCTCTGGTGTCAACTGCTACGCTAATGTAGTGCTGAATGTTGCATTTTATCTGGAAAGTTTGCAAGAGCAGATAATAGTAAATCAGAGAAAAAGATTCTGTTCTGAGTTGAGTCTCCTTTTTCAAAAGCTGAGTAATGATAAAACTCAAATAGAAAGTGCTACTGAAATTAGAAAACTTTTAGATGTATGTTCAGGACGAACACAGTTTTCTCAAAATGTACAGCAAGACGCACAGGAATTCTTGATGTTTTTTCTTCAGGTACTGGAAGAAGAAGGGGTTCCCATTGAAAATATGTTTGGTGTCTCTTATAAATGGGAACATAGTTGTGAAAACTGTTACAATACATGTGGCTCTAATGTTGATTCTGAAAGGTTTATTTATTTAACATTGCCAGAAAGTAAAACAGTCACTTTTGCTAAATTAGTTAAAGATGCTAATCATAGCATGGAATGCGGTGAGTGTAAATCTGAAATGTTTTCAACGTTAATTTTAAAGGAATGCAGACAGTATGTAATTTTAATGATGCAACGATGTGAAGCTGATGGTTCAAAATTGGATACTTTAATAAAGAAGTTTACAGGACAGTAATTATCAATTTCAGGAAAAACTTTTGTAACAGTTGCAATAATTTTCCATGAAGGACCTACTGTTACTTCTGGACATTACACAGTTTATCTTAAATGTGAAAAAGGCTGGACACTGTGTAATGATTCAAAATTGATTTTCAAGCAACGTTTGCCTTTTGATTTAGCAAATTCCTATCTAATCTTCCTGAAACCAAAATTTTAGAGAGACTTGGCAAGATCTGTACAAAACAATTTTACCATTTTTTTGGATTACCATTGGAATTTAAAAAAAAAAAAAGATTTTTCAAATTATCATTTGGCCTAATGGAAAGGTAACCAATTGTAATGTGGACTTTTTTAATTTTTAATGAAACTTTCGAAAACCAAAAATTTAGAGAAAATCGGTAACATCTGCACAATTTAAATTTTGGAATGTTATTGGATTGCCATTGGAAATTTATTCAAAAAAGAATTTTAAAATTACTATTTGGCCATAAGGAAAGGTAAACAATTGTATTGTGGACTTATTTAAATATTAATTAATCTTCCTGAAACCAAAATGTTAGAGAGAATCGGTAAGATCTGTACAATTTAAATTTTGGAATTTTATTGGATTACCATTGGAAATTTAAACAAAAAAGAATTTTAAAATTACTATTTGGCCTAAAGGAAATGGAACCAGATGTATTGTGGAGTTATTTGAGATATAATATTTTTGTGATTATACTTCTGAAACAAAATTGTGAGACGGAATTTTAAAGAAATAATTATTGTTCTTAGATGATATTTTTTTAGAATATTATGCATTTCTATAATGTTATGTTTAAGTTAAAAGAGATTGTGGGATTTTTTAAAAACAATCTTTGAGATTGTTATTTTTTTTTTGCCCGCTGTTAAATGATGAATGCAATTGCTTTCACAATTTATAGTGAAATGCAATATATTCTGAAAACAGCAAAAAAAAGGCAAAAACATTTTTGGGAAAAATATGTAAATACATGAACTGTGTTATATATTGATTTATTAAATATTAATACTTTTTTCTTTTTTTTCAGATTGTGAAAGAAAATTTTCAAAAAAAACCAACCATAATTTGAATTACATTTTAAATAAAAATTAAATTGTTGGGCGGGTCAGGTAAGTCAGAAATTAGATGGTCCCTTTCTTCCACTTTATCTCAAAAAGATTTTTAGTATTTAGTTATTAATTCCTCAAGGATCTTGAGATTTGGTAATTGATTTTTAGTGTTTAAAAAAAAAAAAAAAAAATACGCGTACGGTAAAAAAAAAAAAAGTTTTAAAGAAAAAATAAAAAAAAGTTGAGAGGTAAGGTTGGCTCTTAAAAGAGCCGTTGTGTTCATGCAGGGACAGAGGAAAGGAAGAATGGGAACATTAGCTGGTAGGACATATGTGCTGGTCTATTTTGTTGTTAATGAGGGGAAGACTGGTCTCCCTATGAACAATTAGACCATGGCAAAATGAACACCGCATAGTAACCCTCGCAAACCGAGGGTTCGTTTCCACAGGATCAGAAAAAGGTGAATCTGCCCCCACAGATGAAGGGCTCTGCTGAGTTTCTGAAGAAGAACTCGGCTGAGCTGCTGTGGATGTGCTTGGTTGACTTACTGAAGGGTTGCCTCTAGTATGTCTAGCATGTGTCTTAGGGTGTACATCGTGAAGGTGTCTCAACATAGTGTGATTCCCGAAGGAATACTTCTTGTTGGGATTACCTCGCAAAAGTACACGCTGGCACAGCTTGCAAGTCACCAAGGCAGCATTGACTTTTTTCTCACCCTCTGGAAAACTGAAATACTCCCATATAAAAGAGCTCTTCTGTTTCCTCCTTCTCTGCCTGATGGTGGTGCTGCTAGCCTCACTCTCAGTAGAAGAGTGCTGGTCTGCCATCGTATCACAAAGACAAGTCAACTCTTTCTCCTAAGGGATCACAAGCAGAAATTAGGGGAATGGGTGTGGTGTAGGAGAGTTCTAGAACTGAAAGTATTTTCAACCAATCAAAAGTTGTGTTTCATGATCACATGACCCACCGTGCGCGTACGTTACGCTTACGTTACGCTTACGGTGCGCTTACGGTGCGCTTACGGTAAAAGTACGCATGCGCGTAAAAAAGACACGCGCTTGCGCGCATGCGCATAACAGTCACTCCACAACACTTCCGCGTAACGTGCGCGTGTAGCGTACACGCTTACGCGCCCCGCACGCAGTACGCACGGCTACGCAAATTGCGTAACTATACGCAAAAAGAGTAGAAAAATTACGAACATTGCGTAAACCGTACGCTTACCGTACGCTTACCGTACGCGCACTAAAAAAAAAAAAAAGAAAAAAAAAAAGATTTTCTATGTTAGACTAATATATCTTACCTGTTTGGTAAAAAAAAAAAAAAAAAAAAAATGAAAAATTGATATATTGCAGATTTTTTTTTTTTTAAAACAGAGTTTTAAGAATAAAAAGTTTTTAAAAAAACTTGCTTTTTTTAAAAAAAAAACTTATAATATAAGAATTAATAATTAAAAAAATCATACAAAATCAATAAAAAAAACTATGGGAATCACATATGTTATAGGTAAGAATTAGCATTTAAAAAACCTTGCAAATTCAGTGAAAAAACCATAGGTTTCACACACGTTATAGTTAGCGGACATTTTACTCATAAAAAACCAATGAAATTCCCCCGTTATAGTTAGTTAAGCTAACTATAACTCGCGCACCCGCAATCCACTGCTGATGACGTAACATATTACATCACTCATGACATGGTCAGTGACATCACTCATGACATCACTGATGACATCTCAAATGACATCACTGATGACATCATCCTTGTGACAGAGTGGTAGACCTCCTCTCACCCTAATATAACCTTTGATACAAACATTCAAAAATAGAGACTGAAATTTTCAAAAAAATGGACATACCAATACCAATTACAACAACCTCTTCAATAATTCTAAGATCCACATACACATCCACTCATTCACCAACAGTCCTGTACAGTCACTCATACGTGTACTCACACATCATATGTACTCATACACCTATACATCCTGTAACACAATGCCTCTCATCCATAGAGTTACTCACACACATAGTCACTCATGCTAATAAAGAATCAAACATACATTAATTTGTATATACAGTTATACACACACCACCACACTTACTTCTACGGAAACTTACACATACTTACTCTTTTAAATAATCACTTATAAAAACACATACTTATTCATACAGGAACTATTTCAATCTCTCACTCTCACACATATACACACTTATATACACCAATAAACAAATATACTTCTTTAAAACATATACTCAAAACCTTCCAGACATTCTACTCCTCGCTATATACTTCGGTGCGTCAGCATCCGCTAATGCTGCAGCAGTATCTGGAACCAATTGCATTAGGCTGGCTGGAAGACTCTCAGAGGGAATTCCTCTCTGCTGACTTCGAGCTAGACGAAATTTGCGTAGCAATTATGCAGCTCCGGTCTGGTAGGGACCCTGGCTCAAATGGCATACCAGCGGATTTCTATCAAGCACACACAGATCAACTTGCCCCAATACTCAAACAGGTGTACGAAGAGGCCTTTCAGCTGGGGGAGCTGCTGCCCACCATGAGGGAGGCTTCAATAATATCCATACTTAAACTTGGGAAGCTGGCTAACAGATGCGAATCCTATAGACGGCTCTCCATGATTAACTGTGATGCGAACATATTGGCTAAACTAATTGCGAATTGTCAGAGTCTTCTCATGACAGTGCTGGTCCTGCCTGACCAAGCGGGCTTTGTGCCAGGACGCGCTACTTCTCATAAACTCAGAACCCTGTTCGTAGTAATGCAGGACATTGACCCAGATCCAGAGGCAGCTGCGTTTTTCTGGATACCACCAAGGCATTTGACTCAGTGGAGTGAGACTATTTGTTTGGCATCCTGCAGAAGATGGGACTGCCATGCAGCTTTTTATCATGGATATGGCTGCTCTACACTCGGCCTTGTGCAAGAGTGATCATAAATGGAGCTACCTCCTCCCCGTTTGCCATTACCAGGGGCACGCGCCAAGGATGCCAGTTATAGCTGCTCTTATTTGCTCCCGCCATTGAACCGCTGGCAGCCAACCTTCTGCAGCATTATCGAGATCGAGCCCTGGAATATCCCACTAGGCATGTATTACTTTCACTGTACGCAGATGACATCGCACTGTATGTGCACGAACCCCCAGACCAGCCTCAATCCAATTTTGAGGGAGTTTATTGTCTCCGGGGGAATGTCAGGAGTCAAAATAAACTGGGAAAAGTCCCAGATGTTCCCTCTCACCGCTGCTACACACCCATATCCTTTAGACTATCCCATAGAATGGTGCTCCAGGAAGTGAAGTATCTGGGAATAATAGTCGCCAGAGACAGCGCGGAGCTCCTTCGGGTGAACTTTGGGAAAATGGTGTAACACATAACAGACTCTGTGACTAGATGGATGGCCCACCCTTGAGAATTTCCCTGATGAAGATGGTGGTTCTGCCTGAACTTTAATTATTTGCTAATATCCTGCATGCACTGGGACCAAAATTCTTCAAAACTCTGACAACTCAGATGATACGGCTCACCTGGGGAGGGAAACAACCCAGATTGAAATGGGAGGACCTGACCTGACCCGGGGGGGGGGGGGCTTGAAGCCCCTGACTTTGAACTGTATTACCTTAGTGCGCAGGCGCACTATGCAACCTAGTGGTTCAACCCCCGGCCCTTCATGCCGCATTTGGCGGTGGAGCAATATTATATGCAACCTACATCTCTGTCAGTATTCCTAGCTATGCAAGCTAGAATGAGAGAGTTATGCTCCACTACTGTGGCGTGCATGGTAGCTTCCTGGAAGAAGATCGCCCAGAGTTTGGATACAGTAATGCTTTACTCACCCCTACTCCCGGTGGTTGGGCACCCTGACCTAGAGGTAACCCAAGACGCAATGCCGCCTGCTCCTCGCAAGAGTGGGGGTTACGAGCTGGGGAGACCTATACATGGGAGGGACATTCCGCACTAGAGAGCAATTTTTTCGGGATACCAACCCTGGAGCAATGGATCTGTTTATGTATGTACGGTTGAGGCAGAGTGTTAGGGTTGCTACCCGGGACTTCCCGGCTAAACCCCACATTACCACTCCACTGCACCGACTACTACAGACCACGAGTCCTACTCATGCAGTATCCTTACTATATCATACTACACAGGTGACTATGTAAGCACGTTCGGGGACAGCCAGGGAAAACTGGGAACGTGAACTGGGGGAATTTATAGAGGATGAGAAATGGGTCTACTGCTGCCGACAGACAAGTAAAGTGTCGGCCAGCAGCCAGATGCAAATTATACATTTTAAATATCTTCAGAGATTATACTATGCCCCGTCAAACTCTGCAAATTTATATTGAGACACAATGACGCTTGCGACAGATGCGGAAGGAAGCGGTGGATTTTCTGCACCTAGCCTGGGAATGAGCATTGATCCAGTTATTTTGGGTCAGGTCTTTGAGCCACTTGCTCAGATGACTTCTGCAACACTAACACAAACAAGCGTTGTGGCGCTTTTAGGGTACACGGCAGACATACCCGCAACATAGACGATATGCGACACTGGGGCTACACTTGGCCAAACGGAAGGTGGCATGCAGATGGGGCAGGGGCCGAGCGCCTGAGTTCAAAGAATGGATCCGTGACCTCCTATTCTGGCTGGAATAGACACTTGCGTACACAGAACTGCTACCCACACCTTTAGGCTTAGAGATATTTGGGACCTATTACGTGCGTACCTGCTCACACACATGGAGACGCTGGATGCACGGCCAGGCTCCCTCTCCTAACTAACCAACACCACAGACCCTTCATGGCGTTCCCGGCGGCGACCCAAGGTCTAGATAACTCCCCCTGCCACCACATTAATCACTAGGAGGCTGTACTGCACCAATTAGATAAGAAACATGAGAGGCTACCTCATTCACCACACAGCAACGCTAGGCTAGTAGACCAGCAAAGATTATATGGGACTGTACGAGTGGTCGCCTGGAACTAAGTAAATGTATCAATAAGTTTGTATCTGATACCAAGATATTAGGACTGTACTTGTACCTATTGCGTATTTTATGTTTGTTCTCTGTTGAAATGCCAATAAATAAATAAATAATTATAAAATTGTTTCTGGTTGGCTCTAGTCCAGACTTTGAGTTAGCTTGGGGAGGTCCAGGATGATGCACCAGAAAATGGAGAGAGGAAGTGGGAAACAGCAGGTTGTAGTAAAGATCACAGTGAGGTTTTGATGACACCTGAGAATCAATGTTTTACCAAATTCAATGTTGTCACTTGTCTAGGTGTAGGAAAGTGGTTTTCTGTTGCGGTAACCCCCCCCCCCCCCCTCCACTTTTTGCCAGATTTCTGATGCATTTTGACTTGATGCCAATCAGGTTCCCAGGGTCTGTGTTATTTCCCAAAACTGTACCTTTGTACCCTCAATTGGCACCTCCCTGGCCACATGCAAGTCCCTTGGAAAAGGTACCATGGGTACCAAGAGCACTGTGACCAGTGAAGGCATCTAAGGGCTGCAGCACATATTATGCCACCCCTAGAGGTCCAGAACCGTAACACACACACACTGCCTTTGCAGGCTGTGTGTTTTGGTGCAGAACAAAGTGAAGAGTCGACATGTCACACATTCCTGTGTGCCATGTCTACAACCCACTGCCGATGGTATAGGTAAGACACCCCTCTAGCTGGGTGCACTATACCACAGGTGAGGGTACAGTTGCATGAGCACAGTATCCCTGCAATGTTTAAGTCCATTCTTAGACATTGTAAGTGCAGTAAGGCCATAAAGAGTATATGGTCTGGGAGTTTGTCATTACGAACTCCACAGCACCATAATGGCTTTACTGAATTCTGGGAAGTTTGGTATCAAACTTCTAAGCGTAATAAACCCACACTGAAGCCAGTGTGGGATTTATTATACCATGCATTCATAGGGCGTCTTGGAGATGCCCCCTGAAAAACGACCAGCTTCTTATGGGTTCCCTGACTGGTAATCACCAGCCTGCCACCAGGAGACATGTTTCTGGACACCTGGGGTGGGAGCCTTTTCTACCTGAGCCCGGAAACAACACCTCCCCCAGGTCAGGAAGAGCCATAAGTGGCAGGGAGCTTCAAAGGCCTGGCATCCTTTGTAATGTGACCCTTCCCCCCCAGCCTCTCCTGCTATCAGGAGCAGGCCCCCTTCCCGTCTCCCCTCCTTTTTGGTGGGAAGACAGGCGGGACAAATTAGAACAGCCCAGGAGGGTGCCCACCTCTGCCAACCCCACCCTTCAGGTGAGGGAGGCGAAATGAAGCCCACTCTTTAGTGCCCACCATCAGGCACTCTCCAATCAGGTTTAGGGATTGTTCCCACTCACTCATGTGAGGTGAGCAAACCAAGGGTGTAGTCACCCTGAGGTGAGTAGCCCATTGGCTACTGTTGGACCAGTCAGCCCCTGGGTGGTCTCCCCATTTATTTTTGATCGTGCCTCATTTTTTCCACCCTCATTTTTATGTTGGACTAGGTCTCCGGGCGCCTTTTCATTGCCAATCAGTGTTAAGGGGCAGGTGCTCCCTTCTCCCAAGATGGCTGCCACAGACCCCTGCTACTGCAGAGTGGTCTTTCATAGTAGTACCCTAGCTGCCAGGAGCTGGCTGGGACCCCACAACAATGTTGCAACACCAGCCCGCCTTTTTGTCCCATAGGTAGAATGGGGAAGCTCCTGGAATGTGCTGGAACCTTCTAGAAGGGAGGTGTGGTTTTACTTTTGCCGCCTTGGCTAGAGGTCACCTGACCTAGGGCTACTTAAGTGAGGGAGGGAACTTTTTGTAGTTAGTTGGCCAGTGGGGTAAAGCAGAGCGGGAGAATCCACGCAGGAGTGTAGGCGGTAGGGCCTAGCCAGGGACTTTTGCCTCTGAGAGTGACAGGATTTAGGTGCTGCCTCTTAAGTGAGTGAGGGACCCTGTGAAACCCACTGATCTTGCCCAGCAGTAGGAGGACCCCGGACACCTCTGCCCAGCCTGACTAGGAAGGACCTAGTCGCCAACTCACTCCCTACCCCCCTTTGTAACAGAACCTCTTAAGGGCGCCAGATACATCTGCGCCATCAAGACTTCATACAACAACTGAGTACAAGCGCTGCGACTGCGTGTCCAGACTGAACCCTGAAATCATATGCCAAGCGCTGAGACTGCGTGTCCAGACTAAACCCGGAAACCCTATGCCAAGCTATGCTGGGGATCGACCAGGTGTTAGCGCTGTGACCCCTGCGCTCCCTGACCTGGCCTGGGACCCCCGGCAGCGTGCTCCGCTGAGCGCGGAGCTCCCCAACTTAATTTGAGCCCCCCCCGGTGGCGTGGAAGCGAAGCGCGCACACCGCTGCGGCCCGGAGGCCGGAAGAAGTGCCCTTCAGTGTCACAAGGCCCGCGGAGAAGCCCGGGGCCCCGTCGCTGCCGTCGCAGCTGTGGGAGAAGGTGCGCGAGGCCGTGGACGAGTTCCCCCGTCGCCGCCGGAGCGGACGCCTTCCGACGTCGAGATCAAGGTAAGCCCGGAGGCTGGGATTGACCCCGGTGCGCCCCCTACTGGTTGGGAGCCACACCGCACCCTGAGCCCGGGTTCCCTCTCCGTGGGAGTCCCCCTGGTCACCACGACAGAGAGACCCCGCCGAGGGATCCTTTCCTTGTTCCCCCTTGACTGTACTGGAGCGTGGTGCTCTACGAACTGCACCGGAGCACGAGAGACTCACTCCCCAAGACCCGTTGCGCTCCATGCTAAAGGCTCCGTGTTGAAATATTCACTGCTACTGATTCCGAGTAGCGCCCCATTCTAAATGCTCTGTTTTGAAGTATTGTCATTGATTACGAGTAGCGCTCTGTTCTACATGCTTCGTTTTGAAGTATTAATTGTCATTGATTACGAGTAGCGCTCTGTTCTACATGCTCCGTTTTGAAGTATCTATTGTCATCGATTACGAGTAGTGCTCTGTGCTAGATGCCCCGTTCTGAGGTAGTCACCGCTTAGCGCGCATAGCGCTGGAATCACCCCTAAGGCGCTACAGGTAGCTGAAACCGCGGCAAGCCCGCGAGGTCTGTCCTGGGTCCCTGCACGCCCCCAGGAGTGGCGTTGCGTTCCCCACACCCTACTAAGGGGAGTCAGACGCACGAGGGTGGCCTAGGGCCTTCAGCGAACCTACGAGTGAATAACGTGCTGGGGAAAGTGAAGCTTGCATGTACATCTCATTGAATTGCACTTATATCTCATGCAGTGCCGATAGATTTCATGAATTGCATTTATAGTATGAACTGCATTTATATCTCATGACTGGCATGTACATCTCACTGAATTGTATTATAAGCTTATGAATTGCACTGATATCTCATGAACTGCATCTAACTCGACCGGCTTGGATAAACTTGAGTATTTGCATAATTTATACCGTGTGGCGTCACTTATTGTGTGTGTTCCCCGTTCCATGAGAGGTGCGTGTTGTATGGTTGCTTTACACACAGACCTTTGGGTGCCCAGCCGCTCGTGTCACGTTACCGCCATAGGGACTGGTGACCCCGGTTTCCTACAGCTACTGACCTTGAGACCCCTAAAACACCCCCAAAATACAGTATTTTGGGGGCAGCCCTAAACCAAGAAGACAGATTCCCGCAACCTACGAAGGAGGATGAAAGAAGATGCCCAGCAGAGAAGAACTGACTTGGCCCCAGCCCTACCGGCCCATCTGCAGTTTCCAGAGATCCTGCGCCAAAAGTCGCCTTGTCCTGCAGCCAGAGACCTCCAGAGCCCCTAGTAGGACTGACTACCTTGCACAAAGAGCGGAAGGCCTGTGAACAGCAGCTCTGTTTAAAAGAACATCACAAGACAGACTCTAAGCCTGATGAGGACAAAGAAACCCGACGTCTAGAACCACCACTGCACCGGACGCCTACGGCCAGAGTCACAGTGGCTCACCAGTCCCAGTGAGGTCCCCCAGCACTCCAAAGTCCAAGTCCACCGTGGGTTGACCCCTCCATGACTCCCCGACGTCGCATGCAGCCTCTGTGCGGAGCCTCCTCCAACAGTGAGTGGCCAGGTAAGGTGAAATCCAACTTCAAAAGGCACCCCTGCAGCCAGCCGTCCTGCATCCTGGAAAAGAGAAACTGAGGTGCACCTATGTCACTGAGCGCTCCAACTTACCTTCCTCCTGGAAGACTTCCTGACCAAGCCAGCAGCCAAAATCCAAAACCGGCAACTCCCATTGAACGACATGCCTCAGTGGGGTCATAGCTAAGACCTTAGGCAACCATTAAATGATGAAAGAACTCCAATCAACCTACCACTTTAGGGCTGGTTACAATTTCTCTGGCTAGCCTTGCTGATCGCAGGGAATTTGATCACTTTCTGCTGACCCTTCCCATGGCCAAGATATAACTCGCAAATTGAAAAATCCCCCCCATAAATTTAGAATACATTGTAATGAACCTGTGGCAGCCTGGTCTTGAAACCAAATATAAAAATGAAATTAGTCACAGTGTTGTGAAGAGGAAACTCCAAGTCCTCACCTGGCACGCCAATAGCCTTCACCAGATAACCCCAATGCCAGCCATGCCCTTACACTCAGCAGGCACACCATCCCACCCACGGCACACCATCCCACCCACGGCACACCATCCCTCCTCCGGCACCCCACAGCCCTCACCTCGGCTACATTCCAACAGCTCATGTGCACATGCTCTATCTCCACCACAACGGGCCTCTTTCACGGGCACACAAAAACCCTTGGAAGTATTGTTGGGGCCCAAACCCTAGGTTTAACAAAAAAAAATCCTGAGCCAAAAGAACACCGTTCAACTACAGGGATGCTGCCCGGACAGCTTATTTGAGTCTGTCAGTCAGTACAGACCAGAGGAGATTTGACCAGACCTGTTTGCTATGTCAGGTGGCTCAGAGAGAGGCTAACATGTGCACTTTACAGGGTGTAAACGCTGACACCACGAGAGGCGATTCAGGGCTGCAGACCAGCCAGGCTGAGCCAACAGGCTCTAGTGAAATCTGGAAATTCCCCAAGGGATCTTGGTCAGATGCATGAGATTAAAACGCAACCTAAGAAGAACCTGCTGTGAAGGCGTTTCTGAAGAAGTAAAATGTGTAAACAATGGACACTTATAAAAGGGAAACAATAGGACAGTAAAGGCATAGCAAGTGTGCCTTGGGCCCTAATTTAAGTGAAGAAAATGGGCCTCACCTACCACCGAGGTGCTCACCTCTCAGGACTAGCCTGAGCCACTCCTCCCGTCTGGCCTTTAAGCCAATAGGACTTTGATTTCTGGGTCTTGTGGTTCTGGACAACCTATTTTAGGTAGGCACCTATAAGTCTCAACGTTCAAAATATAGCTTACTGCAAAGAACAGGATTGGCTGAAAGTATCGCACACAACATGGGTTCCTCTGCAGCTACTGAAGCCATTGCCTGGTTTTACTCCTCGGATTCTTCCAAGGTGGTGAAATGGTTGTGCAAGTTATCCTGAAATGATCTGGCCTATGTTCTCCTGCCAGGTAACACTATCTCTGTAACTAAATTACTGCATGTGGATGCTGAATCCAGAAAGCGCATCCTATCCGCTTTCTTTTGGGGCGCTCTCCCAGTCGTTTACACTTACATTCATTTACCCACTTCCTCCTTTTTCCCCATAAAAGGCTTGAAGTACTCACACCTCTGATAATCTTCACCCAGTCACTCTTTCATCCCTTCATTCTTTTGTCATTTAATCAACTGTTCTGTAAAATGTGTCTGCCTCCCACCAATATATGAATTGTCTAATTCACTTACTCACTCTCATAACCTCCTCCACTCATTCCTCTTAGACTACTCCAACTCACTCCCTATTACATTCCCTTGCCCATTTCAATTTCTTCTTTTTATTCACAATCCCATGCCTTTATTAGTCTTGTTTAATTCCTATATTCATTTTCTCACTTGCTCATGCATTCAACCCCAAGTCTTAATATTCACTTAGAATAAGGTACACAAACATTAGGCCAACTCTTCTGACATCTATGCACTTGCAGTGTGTGCTCCTGACCCAAGATTAGGGTACTGCTGAGAGACACAGAGCTGGCAGCTGTGCTTGAGACAGACTTACTTGAAAGGCCAGAAATCCTTAGTGAGGGTCTGCAAAAAGACCTTATTAAAAACATTCAACTACCCATCTGAAAGAACAAGGTTTGAGCAAGGCACGGATGAGGTTCTGGCTGCATGTCTAAGGACAACCTAGTGCAGTATCTGGAAGAACTATTAGGAAAGGCATGGGACACTTTCAGGTAGGTTTTCTGCCATAAACAAATCTTACTACTCATTAAAGAAATAGCTTGGTAATAGGTACTTACAACAGGCATATCAATATCCTGAAAGGGATGATCCTACACCACCCCCATTCCTTTTTAGGTCGAGCCTAGTGCAGCGTGCATGCGCTGCCCTAGGAAAATGACCTCTTGGAATCACTCTGGACTTTTCACACGCTCGTGCGTTTTTTTTTTTTAGCTTTTTTCCTATTGGGCTTTGCGTGCGAAGACCGTACGCAATAGGGCAAAGGCGGTTGCATGTCCCACCTTTCCCAGGAAATGTATGCGCCTACGGCTTGTGGTTATGAGCAGCGGCGAGCAGTGTGCCATCTGTTTCAGGGCAGATTTCAAAGGTTGTTTTTTGTTTAGCTTTCGCGAGGCCGTGCTTGAGCTGCTGAGTCTGGAAGTTGTAACGGGTTGTGCTCCGCCGCCTTCAAAGGAATGTGTGTGCTCTGCCCCCTCCCTCCGGAGCCAGGATTTTTGCGACGCTCCTGAAAGTGAAAAACACAGGCCACGTGTATGTGACACATGCAGAGAGTTACAGCATAGGCTGATTCTGTCCCACCCATAATGATAAACACCGTTCTCAGGCGGAAGTCCTATATTATTGTGTATGGCTTGTCCATACATTAGCAGGTATTACCAGCGCCGCTTAAAAAGTAATGCAGGCCGTGCACACAGGTCGCCAGTCATACCTTAACTCAACTCACTCTTACCGAGTGGTTTGTAAATAAGCTCAGAGTCCAGCCCTTTCATTCATACCGCAGTCATTGCTAGGCGCCTCGTACAGCAGCCGCGAGCCACGGAGGACACAGGAGTCAGTGGGCGTGCCGGGATTTGCCAGTGAAAGGTGCAGTGGTGAAGGGGCTTGCAGTTTGGGGTCGCCGAAACAAAGCTCCGGTGACACCCGAGACAGCAGGCACGTTTTAGAATGAAGGACAATGGAAAGAATCCAGGGCGCAGGCGCAGCGCCAGGAAGGGCCCAGACCTTGTGAAAGCACAAGCCTCAGATTTGTGGACTGCTTCTCCGACCTCTGCTTCACATAAATGAAGTGAGTGGACTTTTAAAGGCAGCGGCTCCTTAATCTCCTCAAGTAAGCACTGCACGTTAAAGACACGTCTGACTTAATGCGGGGTGCAGCCGAACTAAATATTAAAAGGGGAGGAAGGAAGGCGCTTGAATAATAAATCGTCGTAATACGAATCCACGTTATGAATGGGCTTTCAAAGAACAGATCTGTGTGTTGATAACGCACAGTCGCCCATAAATGTCTTCCCAGCTAGCCTTTTTATTGTGTGCATTGTCTGGAGAACTTGCATTTTTATTGCTCAACTTGTGCGTCCACTTTCCGACTCTGTATACTCTGTAGGAGCGTGTCAAACAACTGCCAAACAGACCATACCCCCACGTGTACACACACATCCTCCAAAGGAGACATTACGAAGGTAAATACAAGACTAGAAAGCACAACATTTGGTAGGCGGCCCCGATAGGTCTTATCGGTGTGTGTAGCCAGCATTCACTTTTAATACCACATGCAGCTCGCCACCCAGCGCCCAGCCACGTTCTAAGAGCTAAGGCCGAGACATTGTTTGCACAGGGATCGGTTTTACCACATCCTCCGCTTGTGGGGGCAGTCTGAATGCTGCCTGGGGAAGAGAGCTGGGTCTGTCTTTACAGCTAGATGTCTGTGTGTGTGTGTTTGTGCCTATTCGGGTCTATGGGCTGTGTGTGTGTGTGTGGTGTGTGCGCCTATTCACTCGCCTGTACGTGTTTGTGTGTGGGCCTCTTTGTGTGAGTTTGCCAGAGTGTGTGCATTGTGTTTGTGTGTGGGCACTAATCTATACATTTTAGTGTGTTTGTTCGGATGTGTGTATGTGTTCGTGCCTATTCTAGTCTGTCGGTGTGTGTGTGTTGTGTGTGCCCCTTTTTACTCCCGGATGCGTGTTTGTGTGTGGTGTGTGCCTCTTCATTCATGTGTGTTTGCACTGTGTTTCTGTGTGGGCACTCATCTATACATATTAGTGTGTTTGTATGGATGTGTTTATCTGTGTCTGTGCCTATTTGTGTGTGGTGTATGTGCCTATTCACACGCAGGTGTGTATTTGTCTGTGGTGTGTGTGTGTGCCTACTCATTTCTGTGTGTTTGCATGAGTGAATGCGTTGTGTTTATTTGTATGCGCGCCACACTCATCAATGCATATTAGTGTGTTTGAAAGGATGTGTGTATATTTTTCTTTTCTATATGTGTGTAGTTACCTAAATGTGTGCCTGTGTTTGCACGGCCTGAATGCATTTTTGTTTGTGTCTGCGCTCGTCTTTAAATAAGAGTGTGTTTTTAAGGCGTCCCGTGAATAAATGTGTCTTTTCAGCACCTGTGTGTATATGTGTACGATTGTGTATTTGTTGAGGCTACACTGTGAAATAAACATGTATGGAACTTGGCGTCAATGAAAAATAAAAAGACTACACTTGTTCTAGGTCCTCCCCAAGCCTTGTTTACTTTTAATTTTCCTTTCAACAGTGTCATTTCGTGCCTACAGATACCCACTTCGACATGTTCCTGCCACTCATGGCATTCAAACTTTGTATGTGTAGTAAGCCTGTTCGTATTTACCCCTCCCCTGCTGCACGTCAGCGTAGAGTGAAACTTCCCCGCGGCCGCAGATCACCTTTTTGGCCCACTGAGAGCCACTACCAGAAACTCTAATTGTTTTCAGCCTCAACTCTGGATCTCCTAATTGTTGCTGTTATAAGCACCTGGAGGCGACTTATTTCACAGCATGCACTATACAAGAGTAAAAATCTGAACAAAAAAAAAAATACTCAAAAACAGAACATCCCTGTAGGGACTGGGTTCCCCGATCCAGATGTATGCGTGAGTCCGTTTATGGGTTGCTGTGCTAGTGGATTTGTCAGGAGGTGGACGGCCCTGCGGGCGGGGTCTGTACTCCCCAGTGTCCGTTTGTACACTATGCCGGGGATAGGATTACCTAATGTGACATTACTATTGCTCTGCTGTGAGTTTGGTTTTACTTTCAATAAAAATTGTTTAAAAAAAAAAAAAAAGAACATCCTGGGAAAACTCAACACTCTGAGTGCAAGATTCAGTAAAACGTGAAATATAAACTGAACGAAATCACTAACCTGGATTACCTGAACATAGCTCTAGCAAATCACTTAACAGATCCCAAAGGCGAGACCTATTGGCTATGCCAATGCTTGTTTATAAAGAGAATGCTCAAAACATTAAACCCATGACCTGGTCCTGGCCTGCCCAGCACACTCTGCTTATTAAGAGACCAGCAGAGGAACGGTCAGAGATTAGGAACCTGTAGATTTAAAGAGGGAAAAATACAAAAGAGCCCCGAGCACTTCAATTTTGGGACAAACACAAAGAAACCTGCAGCTTAGAAAAGGGCCCGATTGCAGCTTGGGATTCCGGAAAGGGAACCTAGGAACCAACACTCTCCCTTACACATCTGTAGCAGACATCAATCAAAAAATAAATAAAAAAAAGAATACCTATTTTCCAAGTTGCAAGATAAAATCTGTGGTACAAGTTAGTTTGTTTTAATGTACAATAGTAACCGAATCTTGACAGTGCTATCTGAGAGTGAATGGTATTACATTCACTTTATATAAATAAAGGGTGACTTGGAAACGGGGTGCAATGGTGGAGGACACGGTTGCCTTGTTTTTCTCAAACAACTGGACATTCATGATATAGCATCAAAGAATCCAACAATCACCTAGAATGGCCCATCCATGTCGTGTGTTCAGAAAAAAACAGTTGTACAAATGGAGCTCAAAGAAATCGGTTTACTAGTGGTTTTAATGAAAACCTGCCATGGATTCAGACCTCCGGATCTACGATGGATAACATTCATCTAGAGCAGGGGTACTCACAAACTTTCTCTCGGGGCCAAATTTACAGTGTGGTTTGTGGCCGAGGGCCGCATCGGTGGGGGCGGGGGCAGTGGGGGAGGGGGCGGGGCTAGAGCAACAAAAAAAAAACTGACCATGAGGTTGAACACAGGCCCCTGCAGCAGACGCCTTTGTCCACTGAGCCACCAGACCCGGCATTCACACATATCTATCTATCTATCTATCTATCTATCTAGCTAGCTGTCTCCCTCCCTCCCTCCATCACTCTCCCTCTATCACTCTCCCTCTCTCTGTCTCCCTCTCTCTGTCTCCCTCTCTCGGTCTCCCTCTCTCGGTCTCCCTCTCTCGGTCTCCCTCTCTCGGTCTCCCTCTCTCGGTCTCCCTCTCTCGGTCTCCCTCTCTCGGTCTCCCTCTCTCGGTCTCCCTCTCTCGGTCTCCCTCTCTCGGTCTCCCTCTCTCGGTCTCCCTCTCTCGGTCTCCCTCTCTCGGTCTCCCTCTCTCGGTCTCCCTCTCTCGGTCTCCCTCTCTCGGTCTCCCTCTCTCTATTTCTCTCTCTCGCTCTCTCTCTCCCTCTGTCTCCCTCCCTCTCTCTGTCTCAGTCCCTCCCTCCATCCCTCCCTCTCCCTCCTTCTTGTCTCCCTCTCTCTTGTCTCCCTCCCTCTTGTCTCCCTCCCTCTTGTCTCCCTCCCTCTTGTCTCCCTCCCTCTTGTCTCCCTCCCTCTTGTCTCCCTCCCTCTTGTCTCCCTCCCTCCCTCTGTATCCCTCTCTCCCTCTGTCTGCCTCTCTCCCTCTGTCTGCCTCTCTCCCTCTGTCTGCCTCTCTCTCTCTCTCTCCCTCTGTCTCCCTCTCTCCCTCTCTCTCCCTCCGTCCCCCTCTCTCCCTCCGTCCCCCTCTCTCCCTCCGTCCCCCTCTCTCCCTCCGTCCCCCTCTCTCCCTCTGTCTCCCTCTGTCTCCCTTTCTCCCTCTCTGTCTCCCTCTGTCTCCCTCTGTCTCCCTCTCTCCCTCTGTCTCCCTCTCTCCCTCTGTCTCCCTCTGTCTCCCTCTCCCTGTCTACCTCCCTCTCCCTCTCTCTCTTCCTCTATCTCTCTCTCTCCCTCTGCCTCACTCACTGTGTTTGTCTCCCTCCCTCTCCGTCTCCCTCCCTCCCTCTCTCTCCTTCCCTCTGTTTCATGCCCTCTCTCTCCCTCCCTCCCTCTCCCTCCCTCTCCTTCCCTCTCTCTCCCTGTCTCCCTCCCTCTCAATCAGTTTGTATCCCTCCCTCTCTGTCTCCCTCCCTCTCCATCTGTTCTCCCTCTGTCCCCCTCCCTCCCTCTGTCTCCCTCCCTCTCCCAACTTGTCTGTCTCTCTCTCGCTGTCTCTCCCTCCCTGTCTCCTGCTCTGTCTTCCCCCTCTCCCTCTCTCTGTCGCACTCTGTCTTCCTCCCACTTTAAACTCACCGGCTGCTCTCACTAGCTGCTGCCCGCCCCCTCCGCCCCCCCCACTGTCCGTCACCTCACCCGGCTCTGAGTCAGCTTCCCTGGAACACAAACAGCCTCCGCACCCAAGTACTTCACAGGTCTTTTAAAGGCCAAGTCACTTATTAATGAGGCTTTGTTGTATTTCATCTCTTCTTAGCCCCCCTGCATCTCCACTCATTCAGAGGGGAGATGCAGGGGCTCTAAGAAGAGGTGAAATACAACAAAGCCTCATTAACAAGTGACTTGGCTTTTAAAAGAATCGCCCGGCCCCCATAGCTCCGCGCTGCTGCAACCGGCGGTGCTTGCACAGGTACGATGTCTGCAAGGTCCGCGGGCCGCCAGGGAAAGCTTGCCGGGCCGCTGGCGGCCCGTACTATGAGTACCACTGATCTAGAGGGTATTTCCCCAAGGACTGGATTTCTGCAAGACAAGAAAAATCAACAAGTCCAGCTGCTGCCCTAGTGCCTTATTAAACCATATTCAGAGTTAGTGGATGTCACGCAGTAAAAAACACCTGAATAGTCAGTCTGACTGTCCTGTTTGTAGTACGAGAAAGCCCTCTTACTACCCATAACTCAGAACTTGTCTTTCAAAGACCTTTAAAGCACAGCAACACATGCAGGTTGATTTGAATGGCTTTCACAGTGGTCTCTGTCAAATAGTTGTATTTCTATACTGGCTAGGAAGATGTACTGTTTGACGCAATGCGGAGGGCGACATTTTCTAGATTTACATGCAGTGGAGTATATGAATGGTTGCTGTATGGTCCAACAACTTGAAGGTATTTAAGTGAGAATGCTATTTGATGGATTCAGAGTATCAAGAAGGATTAGAAGAACTGGTGATTTCAACAGAACGAACCAGAGAGGGTAAGAGAAGGATGTGAGAAAGTGCCATCTTTCTTGCATGGTATGCCCCCACTTTTTGCTGAATGTACTTTGACTGAGTGTGCCCTGGACTCCTGCCAATCGACTGCCCAGGGCCTATGTTCCTTCCCTAAAACACAAAACACAAATTAGCAAACCCTGGCCACATGTCAGCCCCTGGTAAATGGTACCCTAGGTACCCAGGGCCTTGTGACCAGGGAAGGCCTCTAAGGGCTGCAGCACTCATTGTGCCACCCTTATAGGCCCTGTACCCTTACACACACACACACACACACACACACACACACACACACACACACACACACACACACACACACAGGCTGGGTGTCTGGGTACAAGACAAAACAAAGAGTCGACATGGCACACATCCCCGTGAGCCATGCCCACCCCCTACACTGCCATGGCATACATCAGCCACCCCTCTAGCTGGGTGCCCTATGCCAATGATGTGGGCACAGGAGCAGGAGCCCTGTGCCCCTACAGTACCCAGCTCCATTCCTGGGCACTGTAAGTGCAGTGCTGCCATTTAAGAGTATATGGTGCTGGGAGCTCGACAAACACAAACTCCACAGCACCATAATGGCAACACTGAAGACTGAGAAGTTTGGTATCAAACTTCTCAGCACATTAAACCCACACTGATGCCAGTGTGGGATTTAATGTACCAAACACCCCAGGGGGCATCTTAGAGATGCCCCCTGAAACCTAACCTACAATCCACGTCTGTGCTGAGGCTGCCTAGGCTGCCACACAGCAGACATGTTGCTGGACCCCTGGGTAGGTGAGCCCCTGCTCTCCTGGGTCTGCAACAATGCACATCCTGGGCGACGTGCTAAATCTCCTCCCCCAGGATGGGCAGGGGGAAGTTTCAAAGGCATTCCGACTCTGTGAGCTTCCCCAGGCCACAGCAACCCCCCACTCTGGCGGGAAGCTTGGCCGGAAACCCCAAACAAGGACAGGGGATGTGCCAGCCTGCCAACCCCACCCCTCAGGTGGGGGAGGCGAGGTGAAGCACATCTCTGGGCTTTAGCCATCTTGAAGATGGGAAGCCCTGCCCAATCAGGACTAGGCTACTGCCCCCCCTCCCACAGGAGAGAGGCAGTATAGGGGGTGTACCCACCCCAGGACAGGGACCCATTGGTCCCTGCCCTTCACCTACCTGTAACGCCCCTAAATCTAGTATTTAGGGGCACCCTGAACCTTCCTTCCCCAGATTCCAAAATCTGAAGAAGAGCTAGAAGAAAGAAGACCTGCCCTGCAGCTGCTAAGAAGAGGAAGACACCAACTGCTTTGGCCCCAGCCCTACCGGCCTGTCGCCACTCGAACCTGCTCCTGCTCCAACCCGGCATCTCTTGAAGCCAGCAACCTCACAAACTCCGGAGGACCTGGCTACCGTTTGACTCTAAGCCCCCTGGGACTCCCATGAGTAGAGGCTCTACTCAAAAACCACTTCTAATCTCTGGCAGCAGCCCGGAACCGCGAACCCAGCACACTCTGCACCCGCCAAGCCTGGCCAGTGCCGGAGTGAACAAAGACCACGAGGACGACCCCATGGCGACTGTGACCCCTAGTCCGGCACCCAAGGACCTCCCTCAACACTCCTGAAGAAGCCTGCAGCCTCAGAACCAGGTGCCTCCCCCAACCGCGATCAACAGAGGGTAAGATTTCCCGACACCAAAAGTCACCCCTGAACCCGGAGCCCTGCGGCCCCCTGTGCCCAATGCCGGGGTACCTACCTATCCTCCAACTACCCAACTTACCTCTCGAAGTGGTGGTGGCACCTGAAGAATCTTCGTCCCGAGCTTGCAGTCTTTTTCCAAACCGGAGATCTCCCATTGAAATCAATTGAGCGCCCGAAGGCTGAAAAGCACCCTGGGCCCATCCGCCCGAGTGGCCCTGGCAGTGCAACCTCTACACCTATCTACTTCCCCACTTGCCCTGAGTAAGTGACCAGGAGCCCAGCTCCCACAGCAGCATGGCCTGCTAGTCAGCAGCCACCAACCAAAGCCCCCCTACCTCTCATAGGATAACATTGGGCCTAACTCTCTCTGCACCCGGCCGCCCTTGTGCCGCTGAGGGTGAACCAACTGTACCTACCTGACCCTGGGAGACCCCTGAGTCTATGCCCAGAACCTTAACTCTGCCAGTCGAGTACTTACCTTTAAACCGATAACTCAATTTTCTCCATAGGGTAACATTGACTGGCTTTTCCTGAAATTTCTTCTGTGTGGACTTTTCAAAATTTAAAATATTCACCAAAAATCAGCCGAGTAACGAAAACGAAAACACTCACCTGCTCTTAGGTGAGCTCCCAGTGCTGGATCTTGGTGCCCAGCACTGACTCTGAAAAATACTTACAACTGTACTTACCAGTAACCCAATTTTCTCCCATAGGTAATCATTGACTGTTTTTCTGTAAGATTTCTTCTAAGTGTCAATTTCTGCAAACTTTAAATATTCTTTAAAAATCGTATAATATCTGAAAACGTAATTACTTACCTGTTTTGGATAAAGGTCCCAGTACTGAGTCTAGGCACCCAGTACTGGATTACAAAAGTAACGAGAACATACTATACCTGCAACTTGAATTTTCTGCCATGGGGAATAATTGACTGTTTTCTATTAAATATTTGCCAAGTGTCAACTTTTAAAATAGCAAAATATGGTCTAAAAATCATCACAGTAATTAAGTCGACTTTTATCACTTGATTCCAAGTACTGACCCAGGACTGAATCTAGGATCCAGTCCTGGAATTCCAAAAGTAATCCTACAAGTAATCTGTGGCAAATAACTTGAAACTTCCATTGAACTCAATGCATTGTGTTTAGAATTGGGTTGCCTATTGCACCCACTTGTAACTTTCTACAAAAGTCAATTGCATATTTTAAAAGTATTTATATAAAGCATCTAATTCTGAGAAAGTATATTTTAATACCTATTGTTGGTTCTAAAATAAAACAAGCATATATTTTTTATATATAAACCATTGGCCTAGAGTTCAGTTATTGAGTGTGAGACCATTTGCTGACTGAGTGTGTGCAACAAATGCTTTACACTGTCCTCTGATACTGCCTTACTGCTCGGCCAAGCTACCACTTTAGAGAGTAAGGTTATATCTAACTTTAGCCTCTGCCAAACCTCTGGGGACTGTGGACTCTGTACACCCTGTACCTATTTGGGAACAGTATATACAGAGCCACTTTCTCACAAAGGAGAATTGCAGTTGCTGCTGCAGTGGGTTAGACACAAACCATTAGATAAATTGAGGGGTCTGGATGGGGCACACCACAAATTATAAATCGAGCAATCGCAGGGATCATACAATCCAAAATGAAATCTCTGCTCCTTTGATTTACCTTACTTGCAAACTCCCTACCACATCACAGTGTCATTGCGAGCTGGGGCATAGAGCTTGCCAGTTTCCAACTGTTCCCGGTGTACTCCTCCACACCACATCCCCAGACTAGTTCCAGCGAGAAGGAATTAATGATCACACAAATGACGGGTCTATAGCACAGAAAGGCAATGCTGCTCTATAGCACTGAGAAGAAGACAAGGATGCCAGGCAGGAATGCATCATCCGTGAAAGAGTTTAGCGTTGGGCATCAGGCTCAAAGCAGGATCGGCCACAGCAACGCAGGTTTGACTTTACACACTTGTACGAGTTTGGCCACTACTTCTGGAGTGGTTCAAGAATCGTGCATATGGCACCTCATTTAACGAGCAGTCATACTTCCTGAGGCAGGTCTAGAGCTGGTGAAAACATCAATCTACATTTAAAACGTAACTTAGCAGCAGTCTGTGCAGTTAAAAAATGGCCCCTCGTAGTGCTGGTCCGTTGTGCCATGGCACCCTCTACATTTCTGATCAGTACAACCCTGGATGATGGCCTGTCCTGCCTCCACAGAAAGGCACCATCCATGCTCTAATTGGGGGGTTGGAGGGGAGAGCCCAAAGACCCCTTAAAAGTGTGCCAGCAAGGCCAGGGGGCTCGTTTTAGGCCAGGGAACCTGCTGTTTGTGTCCATCAGTTATAGTAGTAAGCTGAAGGAGCATGGAACCCATCGAAAAAACAGGCAACGTCAAGGACAGCCGAGGAGATTATGAAAGGGGCGGGTACCGTGAAAGGTGGTGCAATGTACGATCGATCACACATCTGCACTGAGAGACAGTGGAACGGCCAGGGAGAAGGGCAGTGTGCATCTCCTTCCCGCCTGATGCACACTTAAGATCTTCCCTTGAATGGGGGATTGCGCCTTGTACAGACATTGTATTAAAGGTAGAGCGGACAGAAAGAAGGCTCATCTGGAGGCTGCACCGCAGACCGGTAAAGAGGGACATCTTGGCGGGCCACAGACCATAGAGCAAGAAGGAGACGAGTGAACACTGCATCATTACCATTTTCAACTATTTAGGAATTTTTACTTCCTAATCTTCTAAGTAGCTGTCACCAGGGAAGACTATTCTCTTTGAAGCAGACTGAATCCTTTGAGTGCTACATCTTGTTGGAAAATAAAACTATTGTTAAAACCCCTTTGATTCCTTTAAGTGGCTTCAATACTTAATTAGTCACAAAAAAATAAAGAGCGCTGGGGGTCCTAGTTAAGAGGTCACTGCAACGTTCACCACCCATTGCCCCTGTGAGCGCTGCCAATTACACTATTAGTACAACTTCTGCCATCACACATGTACAAGCGTGACAACCGAGACTATTCCAGGCCCCCAAAAGTAGAAGAACGGCTTGGGCGGCAAGTATCAGTCATTTTTAATGCACATTGAATTAATAAACAACTGTTGTTGTGCTCATCTCTAAAGTAGACAAAAAAACGCCTCCATGTGACACTGTCACAAATACCGGTGTTGACAATTAAGTGCCGGTGCTGAACACTGGAAACCACTGGCTCAAATTTAGCAGAGTGGCTTTGAAGTCTAGCGAGCAGCTCAGTTTCCTAAAGGCAGCGGGAAGAAATAACGCCCTGGGCAAAGTACCGACCAATGGTGTCACCGAGTGACATGTCCAGTGTACGCACATGGAGACGGCTGTGAATGGCTGATTTGTTTGCTCTGTAGCAACAGTCACCCTCTCAAAGCATAAAGTTATTCAAAGCCCACAAATGAGGCCTCCTCATTCTGTGTTTCTGGGACACCCATCAAGCCCCATAATGTAGTCGAGAGATTTCTTCTCATTTAAGGAGAAAGTGTATGCGACCCTTTGTGATCCAGGCAAGCCACGTGCCTTCCCTCCACCGCTCCCCCCACCAAGCACTAGAAACGAGAATGCCCACTATCTGCCGAACAACACTATTTTGAGTGGGTTTTCATTGAGCGACTCCCCTACTGAGACTGGTGGGAAACAATGAGCTATATAAGGTGTCTCACTTTAACCCAACGTCTGCCCTACGAACTTTCAAACAAACGATAAGAAATTGTTTTTTTTTTAAAAACTGTTTATTTAATCATAACATTATGAATTGCCCTAGAGCAGCACAGACAATTATATACAAAGTTCAATCCCTAAAAAGAAAAAAAAAGGGAACAAAGAAAAAAAAAATCAGGCGAAAGAAGAGTCTTTAGTTTCAATACTGAAGACTGTTGGTCAAGGGGCTGCAGGTTAGAAAAAACTTCCTCCATAACAGCACGTCTTAAAGAGGTTCTACCTTCCAGTGCACAAAAACGCATTTTCCTTAGTGGTGCAGCCACGAAGAGAGGGTGAATCCACGGTTCTTAATGGCGACACTCGCATCAGGATAGCCTCGGCCACCAGTCAGTATGCCATAGGCAAGGACCATACAGGGAAATGAATAAAAAACAGCAACATTATTTTTCTTCAGAAGGTTAGTGGTCATTACAATGAGTCCTGCGAGGTGCCAGAAGAACACCATCTATTGTAATGGCCATCACACACTTACAAAAATTAAACACTTAAGCTTATAAAAATACTATAGCATCTCTCGAAGTCTGCCCCAAAACTAAAAATATACTGGTTATAAAATATCAGAGGCAACCTTTTTTAAAAAGTGACATGTTCTGAAAACGTGAAATGCCAGAGATAAACTCTTCATAATTCTGGAAGGTCAGACTGATGACTCCAGCCACAGCTGGCTGACTACAAGAGTTGTTCCGAATCCAAAGAGAAATGGTCTGTGTATGAATTACACATCAAAAAATAAGCCACACATTTTCTTGGACAAGGAAATCTGACATGACAATAATACGTAAAACATCCTAATTAGCAATCTTGAATGGGGTGGGAAAATGCCATGTTTGAAGGGTGGATGCAAGCCCTGAAAACATGCAAAAAAAAGCCACAGGTGTGAGGTTCAGGAAAGCTGTCTGGATGTGCAATAGTGCATCTGTGGGCATAAGCCCTTGAAAACATTCAAACCAGGCGTCAACACTTCAGGTCTGGAATTCAGGTTATCTGGGAGTTTCACAACCACAGGCAGGACAGTAGTGACTCATCATTGGGAAAGGAGTACTTGAAATAGAATGATCTTCCTATGACCCTTCATACATGGGAACAGCAAAAACCTCAGCAAATGCGTCCTAACTCGTATAGCAGTGCACTTCCAAGTGCATGGTCCGTTCTACAAAGTTAGGTTCTAGCTGTAGATTACAAACACCTTGGGCTTCTCATCTGCTAATATTCCTGGAGACTCCATGTGGTCCATGAGGCTGGTTTTGTCCTCCAGCTTGAAGTGTGTTGTGTGCTTCTTGCCCTGAAGAGCCTGGTGCAGGCCTTTCCAGCTGATATCAAGGTCCTTGAAGGCATGGAGCAAAAAGACGCCCAAGATTATGGTGAGAAACCCACAGATGCAACCCACAATGTCAAGCGCAGACATGGCAAGCCATTCTTTGAAGAGGATGATGGAGGTAGTGATGACCACGCTGGTGAAGAAGACATAATAGATGGGGAAGACCAGTGAGGTATTGAAGATATCCAGCGACTTGTTGAGGTAGTTCACCTGGGTGACCACAGACAGCACCAGTGCAGCAAGGAGGATCCAGGAAAGTGGGTGGCACCAGACCGGCTGCCCTGCCAGGAGCTCTTTTATGGCAATGCCCAGGCCCTTCACCGAAGAGACAGAGAAAGCACCAATAATGGAGCAAATGGCTATATAAATGAGGATATTGGTGCTGCCGTAGCGTGGTGAAAGATAGAAAATGAGGACCAAGCTAGCTACAAATAGAAGAGACACAAAGACTAGGAACCCTGGAAAGAAAAAAAATGGATTTAGAAAACATAAAAGGAGGCATACACATCAGAATATTCATTTAGCAATACTAGGACCATCAAAGACTTGACCCAAGCCCTGAAGGCAGCTTTTGCTGAGGGAACAACTAACTCCCTCGTTAAAAGTTCACATATAATGTTGACGTACATTGGTTGCATCCCAGTCCCAAAGAACACGGAATTCAGTTAAAATGGAATGGTGATACGTCATTCACCTAGATCAGGCCCTAGGAGGATGTACTGGAAGAAGTGTAAACAGAAGGAGTCCATGCACTCCACACTGATGTGCTGGGGTTTTAGCAGTCAAGGGCTTATCAGCAATGATCTAGTCACTCCCCTAGGGGAAAGCAAAATGAGGGCAGGATCTGTTGTAATAAATTAGCAATGGAATCAGCAGCAAATAATGTATGAATCCATTGAACGGATTTCAGACCAAGTTATCCCTCCCATTACACCAATCTCCGAGCATAGGAATGACACTAACACGACAATGCTCAATGCTCAAACAGAAATCTATTTCTCTAGTTAGATAGATTGTACAGGCTCCAGTCTTGGTCAGTAGAATCGCTACTTAAGTTTGACAATTCTTTAAAGCTCGGAATTAGACTATGGATACAAATCACATTATTTTACACATCGGACTTCAGGTGGCAGAGGTAAATCCAGGTCCTTTATCCATTGGGGTTGAGGGTGGTGGTGTGGAGTGATGTGCGAGTGTCTGAACCAAATCCAGTCAGTGAGATGGGTCTCAATTACATCACTTCCTTCAGGATTAGGCTTAGCACTATCCCACATACCTCATCTAAATGCAAAATATGTCTGCCCACAACACCAATACACAGAAATGTAACTGAATTTGCAGGTCTTCAACCTTCAGTAACATACATGCCTCATGCAGCAGACATCACTTGAGACTAGAAAGTATCTTTGAAACCTAGCCCACTTTCCCAGTTGATTGGAAACCACCTTAGAATCTTCCTAGACCATGAAATTACATTTTACTGCACAATCACTACACAAAAAAAAAAAAATAATAATTTTATATCTTGAAACCACACTTCCAGGCTCACTATTAGACCTGGGCATACAATTTGTGATTTTCACTCGGTTGTCTGGAAACCATATTATGCTTTACTACCCCCCTTCCCACAAACCATGAAGCTATGTTTTTATAAACCAGAGTCTAAGAAATAACAGCAGGCCATGAGTGGTCTTGAAGGCTGGCAACTTTGATGGAAGATCTGCATATTGATTGCAAAGCATCAAGACAGTCAGGCACGCCGATTAGACTAGTATCCAGATTCTCAAGAAACCATCCATCAAGGCGAATGAGCTATGCTGCAAATTGTACACAACTTCTACGTCAGAGATATAGCTTGATATATAGGTTTTTACAAGGACTAGACACAGCAAGAGCACTGAGGGTGTTGCAGTAAGGAAAGTGAAGGAGTCAGGTAGGGAAGCACTAGGAATCAGCTGATGTCTTTACTGGGAGACAGGACTGACAGACTGGCAGCCAAGCGTTCAGGTTCTCTTGACAAAGCATGTGTTCCTCCATTCCCAGCTTTCGCCCTCACTCAGGGGACTCACTCCAGTCCAGATACAGAGAAAGCACTTTATGCCATCCCACCCTTCCTCAAATGTCACCTGTATATTACAGCGACGCTCCCCGTGTACACTCACTACACTACACTCTAGTGCACTGGGAAGCATGAACTCACCTGGTTCCATGAGCTTGGATGACATTTCTGCCAAGGTGGTGACCTCTTCTTCCTCTGGGGCGTGGATCACCATCACGGTGCTGCCCAGGATGCTCAGCATGCAGCCCAGCTTCCCCAGCAGGTTCAGGCGCTCCCCCAGCAAGTAGGATGAGAGGACAGCACTGCAGAAGAGACAACAGGGAGCAGATACCAAGGAGGTAGCAGTCAGTCTGCGTATCAATCAGGCACCACTTTGTTTTTTAAACAAACATTTAATTGATTTTCAGTATACGAGAATGAAATAATTGCAATAGCAACAGCAATGTACACATTACAGCTCTAAATTATGCACATTACATTCTCCCCCCTCAACAGCTTCTTCCTGTGCATTTTGTCCCGACTACGTAATTTGCAGAGTGGTTATCGGGTTAACAAAGATCAAAACTAAACCTAAAACCCCCTAGTTTTCAGTCACTATTAGTATTCGTGGCATTCCTGGCACATAGGAGCGCAGTGTATGTATCCTTTACAGTCCCTGTACCCAGCAATGTTAAAAACACCGCACGTGCCCTGTCGAAGTAGGCCCAACAATTCCTCCATCTTGGAGGGAGTCAGTGGTTTTACCAAGGCCATCACATCTTTGCTCCTCCAACCACCAAGTTGCCTACTGCAGTTGGGCCGCCACATAGTATAATTCAAAGTCCAGGTTGCCAATCCCTCCCTCAGATGTGGGCATCTGTAGTAAACAGTGCCACTCTTCCAGAGTTCCACACAGAGCCCAACAAGATTACCTTTAACTCCGAAAAGAATGGCGGGGTGGCCTAGCAAGATGGCAGACAGGATATGAGCTCCCGGCTTGACTGCTCTCTAATCCTATGCTTTACTGACCCTGCACAGCTGCCATCGCACTACCTTTGGCAGTGCGCAGCCTTCAGTGGGCCACTTGGCATTTAGGGAGATCCCGAGACAGTCTTCTGCGACCATTGCAGAGTCCGCTGCCAGCTTGGGCCTTGGATGTTGCTGCACCAGAGTTGTGATGAGGCGGGCTGCTGTGGCGGACTCCGCAGGGGCAGGAGGAACAGAGTGTGAACCTGTTACGGAGCCCCACATCTGAATCTTGGGAGCCTGACTGGGAGCTGGGAGAGACGCAGCAGCAAGTGCAGGTCCATCCAGTGCTGGTGAGGCCTGGGCGGACTTGGCCTGGCCGTGCTGAATGGGGGCTGTGCACTGCTCCCGGGCCGTCACCTGTTACTGGAAGCAGAAAGTGGGGCTTCGACCAGTCCCTGAAGTTGGCACCACCCAATATTGGCATTGTGGGGTTTTCGGGCTCACCAACTGTGCAACCTGCGCAAGGCCACCCCGAAACCATTGAGGCTCGAGTATGGCCAGCCCTGTGGGATTGTTCTGTGCTGGGAGATGCCGGGTTGTGGTGCCGCGCACAGTGAATGAACAGCGGAGGCCAGCCTGCGCCAGAGGATCAGAGACCGGGAGGCTGGTGCCTCCCCGTGGATCAGGAGGGCTGCAGCGAGCCCAGTATTGCCCCCAACTTCGGACCCCCATGGAGAGAAGTAGGGGGGCAACAACAGACAGCCTTGGGATCACTGGCCTTGTAGCACGATCACAATGTGTGTGGCAGTGGGGCCTGCACTGGTGATGGGCCAGGAGGAAATTGGGGCCTCAGGACAGGGCCACCGGTAGTGTTGCCATCCATTCACTGCTTGCCCCTTGGGGTGGGCCCTCCTGGAGGTGGCATGGAGGGAGTCACCTGGTCACGTGATGGGTCCAGGGGAGAGGATGGCCCTCCTGAGACTTGGCTGAGATGCATTTTGCACGATGATTTACACTCCAGGTACTGTTGCAGGGTGGCTGGAATGGGGCGCCCAAGTAATCGGAAAGGAGTAGGCACAGGAAGCTGCTGTTTCCCCTGGTGAAATTGGTGGAGGCCCGGGTGGAGAGCCTGCCTGACATTCTGGCTGAGGTGGGAGCAGAACCAGGTTTTGCTATTTGGTAATTAGGATGGCGCATTCTAGAGAAGAACCACCTGTGCCTCAACTCAGGGAGGGTGCTCAGCTCGTTGGTCACTTTCTGGAACACACGGTCACACATGAGCAGAATAGCAATATCTGAAATGTCGCTTCTGTAGTGCTGTCAGTACACTACTCAGAACTCCCTGTGTTCGCTGCCCTCGAGGATGTTCAGGCAGCTAGACTTTATCCTAACCTCATTAATTTGGGCTGGAAAACGCAGCAGGGTGGCCTCGCCCACACTGAGATGCAGCTCGGAGGAAGGTGGCTTGAAGGTGCCGCAGATGGAGTTCTATATTACTATGCTTCCCTCATGCAGCATGCTGTCAGCTGGTTAGAGGAAAGCAATAATTGAGAGAAGTGTCTGCTCTCTGACATGGTCAACGGGCCGGTCTCCCAGAGCTGTCAATGGAGGACTCCACCGCACCCAACACATTGCCATTTGTAGTTAAACCACCCATGTGTGGCAGGGGTGGTTCTCCGGCAGGCACCATGCCACTGGGAACTTCCAGTGTGGATTCTCATTTAGTTTCCATGCATGGAGGAAAACAGGTCTTTAGGCATGGAGGGAGCGGGGCTGTAAGTTGCTGGGGGACTTGTACCCTAACTAGCACTTCATCTAGTTCAAGGATGCCCAGGCTGCTTTGCACTATGTCTAGGACATTTTCTACATCATGCTGACCTGGCTCAGTAGACCTGGCCTACATTCCAGCGACGATGATGGCCTCTGGCTCTCTGGAGACCTTGTAGTAATGCAGGTCTGGGCACCACCTGGTGCCTCTGCTATACAGAGCGATGATGGTGGAGGATACAGGTTACTCCTTACACGTCCGGGCCACCTGGGATACCCATCTGGGCGTTGCCCTGGAGGATACAGACTGGACTTGTGTCCGAGCCCATACCAAGATTATATCTAGCAACGTCTGATTTGGACTAATCCATTATAATTTCCTCCATCACACTTATGACGTCCCTGATACTTCATCGGCTGACTCGTAATCGGTCGGAAGCGCTGCAGACTTCCTGCAGCAGACTTCCTGCACATGGCCTGAAGGCGTCCACAGGTGCAATGTTCTGGGTCCGGGTGGTGGACAAACTCACACACACCACGTCCTTGTGTGACGCACTTACCCTGCAGTTTTGGCTGCTGGGAAACATTGGCAGGTCTAAAGGTCCCAAGAGGACATACAAGTATCTGCAGCTGCCATTAGTGCTGACCAGCCATAGGGTGGCATTCACATGGATGGGTCAACGCACCCTTCAGAATTACACTGGCATAAAGATGTAGTGGAATGAACTCTATCTAGCAGAGGAAATTCAACTGAAAAATAACCAAAGAGATGCCAAGTTAGGAGGACAATTAGCCACTTGCAGGGCCCTAGGAGAAAGATTTATAGCTGCCAATGACACCTCCTCGAGTGGGAAAGACACCAATACTAAAACATAGGTGTATGTGATTAGGGGGGGGGGGGGGAATCAGGGGGCAGCCATGGCTGCCTGATCGACCCCTGTCTGCTTATAACTACCATATTCAATGTGGGTTTGTTCTCAGCTGCACACTGTATTCTGTGACTGTTTGACACTGCACTGTTAAGTCAACTGAAAAATAAAGGTGAAAAATAAAACCTAAAAATAGTGTGAGATTTATATGGGTTGGGTCTAAATATAGTATGGGTGTCAGAGTAAAACCGCTGCTTTAGAAATAGTGATACCCTTTCTGTAACTGAAAGCTGCAGGTGTCCTCTCAAAGCTACCCCAATCCTCCTAGCTGCAATCTCAGGCCCTACATTTTCATCAGAGAGATCTGCTTCCGTGTGAGATATCCATACTCCCAGATATCGAACGGAGACCCTGCAATCTTAGCATGTGGAAAACTACAGGTAGTTTTCCCTGCGCCCTTTTCCCCTGCAATGGGAAAACTGTAGACTTATTCCGGTTCACCTGGAATCCTGAGGCCATGCAATGTTTCTCGGGCGCCCTTAATACCTGTATCAACGCCGCACCAGGGTCAGACTCGCCTGTAGGGCAACCAGGCAGTGCCCAAGGGGCAGGGCAGATAGGTCATTGATTGGGCTGTTTCCCCCCTCCCCCCCCCCCCCCCCCCCCCAAGGTTTGTGGACCTTTTTTCCTGGTGGGCTACTTTTTACTGTCGATTTCCCTGATATTACCACAAATGTTGCCTGCAGCAAGCACAATTGCATGCAGTCTCCCATACCTTGCATAACACCTTTACAGCATGCCCTTACAAGTTGAAAACTGCCTTATTTTCAATAGTGGGCCACTTTTTTTTATTTTTTACCTATGTGGTTCGCTTATGGGGGTTCATTTTTACTTTGATGCCCGGGCCTATTTTCTTTCTCAGTCCGATCCGGCCAGTAAAGACGGCAGCTGTGGTTAAATCTGTGAGCCATTCAAAACGCCTCAAATCAACAGCGATTAACAATGCAGCTCTGTCCTTGAGGAAGAGGTGAACTGGCCCATATGGAAGAGGAAACCTCCTTGGTGGTCCGGTGCCTCGGACAGGTGCCAAACAGCACTATTAACTTATGTTTCACAGCCTACAATTAAGGCATCTAGGCCGCTCTAGTTCACAACTTCAATCTTCCCATTAGAACACTGGAGGCATATGCTAGTTTCAATGGCTTTCCTGCAGTGTTTAATTTGTAAAAAACATAAGTGCCAGTGCTATCGGCAGGAAGCCACTGCAGCTTGCACCACACATTACCCAACCTATGCTGTCAATGATAGTAAAAACACAACTACTAACCATCAGACTCCTACAAGTGTGGCAATGCGGACTATTTCAGGCCCCCAAAGCTATAAGAATGGCTTGGGCAGCTGGTAATAGTAATTTTTTATGCATTTTGAATTAATAATTAACTGTTGTTTTGGTCATCTATAAATTAGTCTGCCACAAGGTGGCGCTGTCTGGCTGTCACAAGCGCAGGTGTTGACAATTAGGTGCCAGTGCTGAGCACCGGAAACCACTGGCTCAAATTACACACTGCTCTCCAGCAGACGACAGCCCTTCTCCTACCAACTCTGAACAGCACAGGTATCAGACCATTAACATGGGCCAGACGCAGAAACTCAGTGGACCCGGCTTCATTGACTCCCAAATTCTTTGGGGGAAAAGGGTGGGGTGGGATATCCTAAGATTTGTCACTGTCCTTGCCCCACTACCAAAACCCAAATACACATTAATGTCCATCCAGGTTCCGATTTCAGTCAACATTTGCATTTAATTTTTAATGCCCAGTAAGTGTGTAGATGGTGAGATAGTTACCTGATTAGGACGCTCAGGGCTCCTAGCGGGGTGACGACTGTTGCTGGTGCAAACGCGTAGGCAGCAAAGTTTGCCACTTCCCCGCCTCCCACTGTGGAAAATGAGGAACACAGACAGAAGACAGAAACCAGTTATCTTCCTTGCAGTCAGAACATTAGTGGCAAAGACTACAGAGGCTCGTGTGAATCAGTCGTCTCAGTGCACGTTGTGTGTGTGAGAGAGAGCGAGGTTAGGGGCGAGGAGGGCACAGAAAGGGGAGCAGGGACAGGAAACATAACTGTCTCTTACATGCATGCCAACTTACTTGTTAACAGGCCGGCCCACCACATCCAGTCCTTCAGATAGCCGTGTCCCCCATCGCCTGCAGAAAGAGTAGATTGTTAGCACGTGCTGCCAGAGCCTGTAACGCACACCCCAGCTGACGTCCATCAGCGACTAGAGGCATGCAACCCAATCACATACAAGAAGAGTGTTCTCTTTTAACACCATACTCAAACGTGTTACCGAATTACACAGGTTGCACTTGGACTGCAAATACTAACAATAATACACAGCAACATATTTTATATAGCGCTTCGCACGTATGCCGTTCCCAAAAACTATTACCTGATCTTAAGGAACTCCATGACGGCCCCTGGGGGAAGTTAAGGTCACAGACCAGTCTTCCCCCGGGGCTATTCGCGCAAGGCCGGAAGGACAAGGTGGGGGAGGGATTTAGAGTTTGGGATGGGGAGGGAGTTAGGTACGCATATAAAGTGTCAGGAGAGGAGGATCCGGCCTCTTCCTGACACCTTAGCACCACCGGGAGGGTTAGAATAAAAAGTTTGTCCGCCCACCCACCCTACAAGCTTAGGGAGGGCATGAGACTGGGCCGGTCTTAGCGTGCCAGTTTAGGGCAGGTTGCAGGGTAGCGACGTTGCGCTACTTTGGAGGGGTGGTGAGTCACATACGGGCAGATCCACCCCTCGAGGGGGAAGGGGGGGGGGAGAGAACGGTACACGGGTGACTGATAGTGGGGCGCGGAAGCAATGAAGGAGATTCAACAGAGGATGCTTGGAGGGCAAGTGAAGGTGAGAATAGGGAGAGGGAGGAGGTCACCGAGTGATTTGGGGAAGAGTCAAACTGGTGAGATGGTTTGGAGAAGGATGAATGGAGAATGAGTCAGTATGGGATGGGAAAGTATATTTATTGCAGTTATGTACTGTTTAATAAAGTTTATATGGTTGCAACTTTGTCCTAATAAAATGGCCTTTTACGCTTCAAGTAACAGCGTGGGGTGTAGTTATTGCGCGATTTACAGTCCTGGGACGGAAGTGTGCGTTAGTCAGACCTGCCGATCAAACTTAATATTGGCGAGAATATAAGTCATCGAGCCACCTGACCGATTCAAACACATTTTGGCGACATTCAGTTCAATTCTTTAAGGCTTCAGTTCCAGCACCTCACTGAACTACATACAAAGATAAATACATGAACAATTAGAATAAACCAATACCCGTCAGCAAATTCTCGCGTCTTAAGTAGTGACATTTCACTAATTAAATCTATTTCAAATTCAAACAAGCATCGGCATAGCCAATAGGTCTCTCTTTTGGGACCTTATAAGTATTTAGTTATGCAGCGCAATATCCTTGGTGCAACATCAACTGTTGCATGGCTAAACACTTATAAGGTCCCAAAGGCGAGACCTATCGACTATGCCAATGCTAGTTTTGTTTGCAGTGGAGTGATCATATTTGCATAGTGTTATTGCTGTTTGTATGACTTTGCGGCGCTGTAGAACTAGTAATGGGAAATAGGTTACGTGGGAGGTGAGGTGAAAAATAAGTGACACCAATGGAAAAAGGAATTTTAAAAAAGGGAAGGAGTTGTGGATAATGCGTGGCAGGAGAGAGCGTAATACCAGAGGAGGATATGTGTGCGAGAGACAGAGCGAAAGAAGATTTAGAGAGAAGTGTGCACGAGTGACGGGGAGAAAGGTGTGGGTAGAGAAGAATGGGACAGGGGAGAAGGGATATGAGAGGGAGTGGGAACCGGGGCAGCTGCGAGTTTGTGAAGAAGAGATTAGAGCAGAATGGATGGAAGAGCTGGGGTGAGTGTCACTGGAAGGATTCCTGGTGGGAAAGAGGACCCTGATCTCACAAAACAAGTCTTTGTCCTGAAACCAGAGACAAAACAATAGATGCGAGTTGTGTTTATATGTTTATAACAAAGTTTACTAACAAATAACACATATAGAAGTTTGCCATGTGGCGTAAATGCCAGACTGCACTCATTATGTTTCCTCAACAGTAGTTCGGAATTGTAGCGCTGCACAAAAATATTATTTTTATGGTTTTCTGCATTAGAAATGAAGGATACACACACAAACACTAGTACCGCACACATGAAAGTGACCAAATATTCTCTCACTTTATCCATCTTCTTCTAATACTGTTCAATCCGAATCCATATCTACTTCAGTATGGATTAAGTTTTCTCTGGCAAACTGTGAGAGACAATCCTGCATCTGTTAGGCCTGATGATGGAAAATGTTATCACTGGCCATTGTGGCGAGCAAGGGCGGCCCAGTGCGGATGAGCATCTCATATTTAGAGCTTGGCCTATAATTATACATTTACAAAAATCAAGGCATCACATGAATGCCGCATTCCAGACCTTATGGTTTGTACCTCAGCCAGATGAAATAATGGACTAAAAATAGCACGTCTTTAAACACCGACTGCAACCACAGAAAATGTATATGTGACCGAACAGAGCATTTTCACCACCTGGAAAGTCGCTCCCTAAATGTAGACCTAATACAGGAACTGTGTGATAAAAAGCTTTAAATTGCCTAAAAAGTAAAATCAATTTCAGAAAACGTCAACCATGTCAGAGCACTGATATGAAATCTTTAGATCCAAGTACTGGAATAGGGGTCTTGAGACTACATCTCCATCTCACTCCAGGCTTCCATGACCAATTTAACCGGAAGCTGCACGGGCGACCTTGCCATCGCCAGAAGCACGTTCCATCTGCAGGGTTAGAGAAATGTCGATTCCTTCACAGGTTAGACACGCGGATCACTGCACAAGGAGAAAATGCTTTATAAGCCTTTACGGCATCAGCCTTGCCCAGCAGAGAGGAAAATTAAAGCATTCCGCTGACTTCTAATTTCAGGCGATTAGCAACTGGATCCGCATGCATGCCACGTCTGTAGCGTGCCGACTGCAGGAGAAACAAATATTCGCACAGCTGGAGGCCTCACAAAAGATGTTCTTCCAAACTTGGGGTCTACTAGTTATTCAGGCACATTAAATGAATGCCATTAAAATTCCTGATCAGAAAATCAAATATAGTTTGTGAATGAAGCAAGTATAATGGAAAAGACGGACTTAATTTTGCCTCTAGAATACAATTGTAACAAGCAGGAAGTGGGATAAGGGAGGGGGTGGCAAATGGTGTGCACTTTTGCGGCCGCTTTGATGTTTTCAGTGGCCGCGCGTCTCACTGAGAACATCAAAGCGGCCGCGAAATGATCACGCAGGCTGCCAAATGGTGCGCGCGCCCGGCGCACATGCACTGTAGTTGGCGGCCTGAAAGCACTGGTTTGCACTTCCAAATACCCCTTTTACAAAAGCTCTCGCGAGAGCAGCGCTAGAGCGCTGGCTCAGGCGAGACCTAAAAAGGGAGCAACAGAATGTGCCCAACTTTAAAGCCACACGGCTCAGCAATAGCCCGGAGGGCCAAGGCTGGACTGGTGGATAAAAGAAACTGACGAGCATTGATAATGACCCCACATTTTAGTGAGCGAGAAAACAGGCGAGTCCCACATTCTTCATGAGAGTAACAGGGGCATAAAATGGCAGAGAGGTTAGAGAGAACTAGAAGTGTGGTACGTATGGAGCATTAGGACACAAACACTAGATAGTGCCAAATAATAAAGAGAGCTCAGATAGACGCGGTTTCTAGAGAAATGCGGAAAGCTGCCAGTGCAAAATGCTATTTTGCCAGAAGCGCCAAAAATCCTTGCACCGATTCTGGAGTGGTTCTCTTCCCTCAAGCATAGTTTCAATTTAAAATTGTGTCACACGATTAATTTTACAGCACAATTTTCAAAATATATTGGCTAATAAGCAAAACGTATTACAGCAGTTACAACTAGAAACTTGCAAAATGTTCCATTTCATATGTTTGGCACAGTTGCTGCAAGCATCCTTTCAAAGACACAACAAAACGAGTATGTGTGCATAAGAAAGTCGTGCACTTTTCTTGCAAGGTTACTTTGGGACTGCACCCACACCCAGCCACTGCCTTGGCCATAAACACCTTAAAGTAGCAGACTGCCATCAACCCACTAGCCCATATGGCTAGTTATACCCCTAATGGCGACCTCCATTATTAGGGGCTTAAACTATGTGGAAGACCTCATCAAGAATTCAGTTTGAAGACATTTGTCCACTCCATGCTTTCTGGAGTCAAAGCCCTCCCAATACGAGTGGGGCATGGGAGGAATTTTGGGGTGGAGGGGGTAGAAGACCATCGCGCAGACAGTGAGCTTAACTTTACTTGGCTACTGAGTCTCCTGCCCTTTCAAAATGTTGATGCTAAAAGGTTTTTTCCCCCTTTGGAGTTTTATGTAGCCCGAACTCCACCCGAAGGTATCAGAGCACTTTACATGAGCACCAGTTGCGTTACAGACGGACACATTCATTTTGTTATGCACGTGGACATTAAGTGAATTGCCCAGAATCGCAGGATGTTGTATGTCCCTGCCGAGACACAACCCGGTTTCCCAGCTTCGAGGTTGGCCGCTCTGGCCGTTAGGCCACATCCTCCGTTGACCTCCCAGAGAACATTTGCACAAACGGACCAGCTCGAGTCACCAAGGAAATCCTTTAAGTGTTGTAGGAGGAAAGCTTTTCGTAGGAAATGTTGTTCTTCCTCATTGGATTGTATTCTCTTCGAAGGTGTTTTAGTACTAGCCCTTTGGAGCCCCCTGACTTACAGGTGAGCTTTGGAGGAAGTTACTTTGCCAGTGTAATATAGATGTTATGTGGATTTAAATTCGGCAAACTGGGCGCTGCTGTCCTCAACCTGGAAAAGACAAGAAATCCCACTGGTCAGAATTTTCAACATACATTAAAACAGTCGGGCCGTGGGGTGGCGGTTCTAAGGTAGGTACAGATACTAATAGGTTACATGCCAAAGCAATCTACGACTAATGAATGGCCTAAAAGGTAATTTATCATCCAATAAAGTTTGTCACTCAAACAATACAAATCACCCATTAACATGCAGAACCTTTATACCTCCAACAGGACATTTATACAGATGAAACAAAAAGGATTCTAAATCAGCCAATGGACATCTGTCTTGGATATCACATGACATCCTTTTAATTTCAATTATCCATTTCCATGTTAGCAGTTAGTTTTAATAATGGCACACCTTTCGATGTAACCAACTGCGTACATCGAAATAGGGTGCCATTATCAAAACGGACGCTGGTGTCCTTGGAGTTGTGGGGGTGCCAGAAGCAAACAGCCTCATACAGCCCCACTCCATTTTCAAAGTGGCACCCCTTAAATTTTGTTATTCCGAAGAGCACAGATACTGAAACATTTTCCCAGGGGCAAATAATGATGGGCTGTAGGGCAACAAGGGTACAGGTTTGACCAGGCATTTCTCTTCCTTCCTTAGTTTAGGTGTGTCTCAGTAGATATTTTCGCTATTTACCAGTTATTGCCTTCTCTTTGCAGGTCTAGGTCAGTTTAGACATAAAGCTGTCAGATCTCCTCAATATTCTGAAAGTACAGGGCTATAAGAGGTACCTAACCAATGCTACGGAGACATCACCAGTCTCTGCTCTGAAAATGGTGCATTGTCTCAGCAAGCCCGGAGCATGCCTTACCTGCACCAAGACCGCTCCATAGAGACGTTCTTCTCACCTGTGTCCAGTCTTGAAGACCAAATTACTAAAGAAACGCGTCAAATGCAAGCAGTTACCCTAAAAGGGTATCCAGACATTGTGAAAAGAGAAAACAGATTGGATTATGCAAAGAGCCATGTTTTTAACCGTTTACGAAGTTTAGCTAATGAGATTCAGAACCCAAGATTAAAGGCAGAGAGGATCAGAGTTTCAAGGCAAGATACACAAAAGACGTGCTACCAATGTGAAAAGGCTAGATTTGACAGACCTTCAGAAAGAAAGATTCAGAAGATCTTAAAGTCATACTGGCAATGTATCGCTTCAGTTTGGAGTCTTTAACAGAGGGGCCGGCTTCTTTAAAAATAAATAAAAATAAAAACCTTTGAACCATACATAGAACCGTGAACTTAATATGAGCTTGCACAGGGAGCCAATATAGAACTTTCGTATGAGAAGTTACAGAGGAACGTTGATGGAGATCAACAAAAATCACAACAGACAAGTTCTGGACTAGTGGAGGTGTAGCAGGGATTGGTTTTAGAAGGAAGACCTATATAGGGAACATTGGTATAGTCCAGGCGAGATAAGACAAGAACCAGAGTTACCAGTTGTAGAGTACTGCGGTCAAAACTCTGCAACACATATATAAAAGAAGCAGGACGAGGAGACACCAATTGGTTTGTTTTTCTAAGGAAATGTTAATGTCCATATGGAACCCTAGGCTCTTTGCCAAAGGCGTTGAGCAGGGAAGGGCGACTTGGGGGGGGGGGGGGGAGGGGGGGGGTGGGGGGGGGGTTCCAGTTTCACCAGTCTGATGTCTGCTGCTACAGATTTATTGATCGCTGGCACTTTAACTTGCGTATCATCCACACAAGACACCAAATAAAGACCAGGTTTTTGAAACAGCATAGCTAGAGGAGATATGCAAATATGAAATAGAGTGGGCTTAAATCACAGCCGTGCGGTACACCACAAGGACCACCACAAGTTGTAGAAGTAAAAGAAGAGAAGACCGCATTCTCTCTAGGATGTGCAAGAAATTAATGGAACCATTTCAAAGTGCCGCTTTGAATGCGAACAGCACAGAGTCTCTGCAATAGTGTAGTGTTTGAGACCTATCAAAGGCTGTGCTAAGATCGAACCACACTTGCACATCACTGTGGCTATTATCCACCACTAAGCGAATATCACTACAGGCCAATAACAGTGCAGTCTCTGTGTGATATTTTGCCTAATAACTCATCCGCGTGGCATCAAAAAGGTTATTAACTTCAATAAAAATCCCGAGATGCATATACTTAGGGACTTTGACCGGGAAAGAGCAAAGATTTAAGACAATAGTTGCACAACTGGCCAAAGATTCCTGTGGAAGTGGAACCATAGGTACTTCCTTCTAAACAGAACTAACAGTCACAAATTCTAATGACGCGTTACAGAGTTACAGGAATTATTGGTGCAAGAAGATGAGCGATCAATTGAAACCAGAAATATTCAACTTGTTTAAAGAAAGTCATGTCCAGGTCAATCCTTGCAACTGCCCAACTCAGCACACCCACTTTCTGTATTCTTGGTGATAACAACAGAGGTTGGTGTGTGGGTTCTGGGTTCTCTCTACAGAGATTATCTTCTTGTATTGCAACTGGTCTTATTCCCCAAAGGATGAGGCATATGGTGTGTACAGTTCAGAGCTGCCTGGGTATACTAACTGCATTGCAATCAGTACTAGGGAGATGTTGGACGCTTAACCTGAGATGCTAGATTGCTTGTCTGTTAAAACAGATAGCTTCCTCTTGATCCCCAGAGAGGAGAATATTAAAGGCAGACCAATTGCATTTGACCCATCTCCTAGGGTTCCAACACCAGAGTGAGGTTCAGCAGTAGAGTAACTGAAATTTCATAGATGTTAAATATTTGCCATCCTATTGTAAGTAAATTGCATCCCTGGTCATTAGATGTAATTAGTTATTAGTAAACGCTACATAGAGTTTGAGAATACATTGGTCCGCAGAGGACTTTTGTCCCATTAACTGACAGTACAGCTTGTGCTTACTATGCATTCCGTAGTATACGCATCCCTGGAGAAAGCATCTCAAACAATGCTCAATTTTCAGACCCACTGCTGAAGCGGAGTCATATGCCCGAGTGGCCAGTTAGCCACTGTCGTTCACTTCTATCCAACCCGAGTGTAGTTAGTACATGGTTATGGTGGTGTTTGGTTTTACTATAAACTTGGACACCATGCAGTTAGTCAAGGCCCATCTCAATGGCAACTTATTTCACATTAATGAATGAAAGCATCTGTACTGCACAGCTCTTCTCAAATCCAGAGCCTACCACAGGCAACATGTTTCCATGTTTTATCTATCTCTAGCAAAAAGGTCAGTGTCAATTTGGCCCAGGTAGGCTTACTATAGGTAACACCTATATCCATGCACTTGCAAGCTGGTCCATCAAAACAGGACCTATTCACAGTCTGAGGTTCACCTAGGTTACAAGGGCACATCTTGTGGAAGAGGTGAGATGGTAAATGTGCATTCTTACCCTTTAATTCACAGGCTAACCCTTCGTTAGTTCAAAGAATGAAAGGTTTATTGTAGTTACAGAACCAATAAAGATCTCAAACTAGTTATAAGTGTTCAAGCAGATTTATGTTCAAGCTCAAAAAATTCATGACGCCTGCGAAGCATGTTAACAGACCACACTATACATTTGTGCTTAAATGTGGGTGCCCAGATTGGTTTTTCTTTTAGACAGGGATCCACAGCCAATGTGTTCGTGCTTTGAGTGATGTGTAAAAAGCCAGAAAGGAGCCCTTTTCAGCCTGGAAGTCTGATGTAGAGGTGTGGTTGTAAGACTCTGTAGGAGCACTTACTTACTTGATGTTTGTTGGACTTGGGAGCAAGTATGGAATTTGGAGGTTGAACCAATATTGTACTTTTGGTGGACAGGATAAGGCATGTAGCCATGTAGGGGGAAAAACAACTTTCAGGCAGTAAAGCATGCAGTTTGCCAAGCCAGTCAGAAGGGTGCTTGTAAGGCCTTTTATCGAGTCCAGGCAGCGAGAGGTTATCAGAAGAACCAATGCTAAGCAATTTCACCCACGCTCCATGGACTATTGCATATATGCCAGCATTCCAGATTTTGGAGGGAGGCAGATTTTTTTGTGTTGGCAAAAACTTGGCTTACTTTTCTTCCGATATATATACTTTATTCGATAGCAAGGTATCATAAAAGTAAACACAATACAACGTAGATCAAATGACATTCAATATTAAAATGGATTAATACAAATTGATAAAAAACAATGTACAAATACACTCAAATTTCTTAAAATACCTTAATAAAGAGAAAAGGCGACAGACCCAGAGAATACAGACAAGCAAATACATATCAGTTATTCAAACATAAATTCATTAAAGTGGCACATTTACACCATATAAAAGGTCTAACCAGTATTTAATTCAGCAAGCTTTGATCGTATTTGCCATGCTTTCCCCAAATATTTAGCAACTCCACATATTATCAACGGGGATGTAGTATCCGTTGTTAGGATACGAAGGGCCACTGAACACTGCCTGGTTCCCAGGATTCTACAAACTGGGGTTAGCCATTTTTTCCTGGGTCCCCTGTATGCCTTACAGGCAAACAGGAAATTACCCAGTGATTCAGTTGGGTTAGGACACCCCGGACAAACTGGGTGGAGAGATTTAGAATTTTTCCAGCTGTTTGTAAACTCATTCAGGGGTAGCGTGCCTAGCCTCATTTTGAGGAACAGAACTCTATCTCTAGGTATGGAGATGAGATCAAGAAACGGCTCCAGCTTAGGTGCTGGCTTGTGAGTCAAAAATGTGTTAGTAAGAGTGCCCAATTTAGGATTACCCGCATCCTTTGCTTCTATGCTTGCCCAGTATAATTTCTTAATGGTATCTTTTGGGGGGGGGCTGCTGAGATAACCATTCATCTTTTAACCCCAAGTTGAATACCAAATCCCTTAGTTTTTTCAGCCACGGAATCACCCCATAGCCATTTAATGCAATGAGTTCGTCAAGAACTAAAGCATAATTGCTAAGTTCTGCGGTTTTTCTATGGCGAACCCAAAAAAGTAAGGGGCGAAACCCAACGATATCTTTAATTGAGCGACGACCCAAATCATATAATAATGGTTTAATCGGGGTAGAAACTGGGAGACCCACTAACTCTCTCATAAATTTATGTTCAGCTAAGACCAAGTCGGAGACTCTTTCTGAACCCCATAGTTCAGAGCCGTAAGTTGCGGCAGAGAGTGCCTTGCCCTCATAAACCAGTAATACGGGGCTAATGGGCTTGCTAGAGGACAGGCGATGATCTCTTACAATTGCTCCGGTCACTTTCTTGAAGTATAGGAACATCTTAGAGATATGCAAATCCCATTTCATTTTTGAATTTATCCGGACCCCTAGATAATCGAATGCATCCACTTCCTCCAATAAGGCGCCATTTAATGCGATATTAATTTTCCTAGCTTTTTTGTTTCTGGACAATACCATCAATTTGGTTTTAGTGGTATTTATAGTGAGGCCACGACTATTGCAAAAGGTACTGAACCTGTCCAGCAATTTCTGGAGCCGAAAGGGTGTTTTAGACAGGAGGAAAGTGTCATCTGCAAAGAGGAGGGTTGGTATTTTTTCCCCCGCCAGGGTGGGGGCATCCGCTGGGTCCTCCCTCAAATGGTCTGCCACCCCATTAATAAAGAGGGAGAACAAAGTCGGAGCCATCACACATCCCTGGCGGACCCCCCCTCTGAACAGGTATTCTGTCAGTCAATTGGCCTTCACTCCCCCATCTAATTCTTGCAAACGTTCCCTCATGTAATCTTTTAATGAGTTCCAGAAGATATCGGGGGAGTCCCATGTCATGTAATAGCTGCCACAATTTAACCCGAGGAACAAGGTCGAAAGCGGTTTTAAGGTCAATAAAGGCCAAGTACAAAGATCCCCCACCAATTAGAACAGTCTTCCAGTAGGTAGCTACGAATCTGTATACTTGGCCCATAGTACCTACTTTCTTTCTAAAACCCGCTTGCAGATGTGTAAGAAAATTTCCCTCCTCTATCCAGGTCCCCATACGTGAGATGAGTACCCTGCCAACCACCTTTTGGACAACGTCGATTAGACTTATCGGTCTGTAGTTGGCAGGGTCCTCTCTCGCCCCCTTCTTATAAATTGTGACAACCTCTGCACCCTTCCAAGAGTCTGGGACTGCATGGCCCCGCAGCAATAAATTCATCAAATTACAAATAAGATTTGCCCATACTGCGGGGTCATGAAGGATCAAATCTCCTGGGAGGCCATCCGGGCCAGCTGCCTTCCCAGGTGCTATGTTTTTAATGGCTGACTGTACCTCTAGGGGTGTAAAGAAGTCTGTTGGTTCAGAATGTATAGGTACTAGGCTAGAGTCTGGATCAGCAGACAAGGGGTGATCAGAGTCTACCTCACTACAATACAGATTTGAAAAGTGCAGAAACCACTGCTGAGCGGTTATGTTATTGGAGATAGGGTCAGAGCCTCTTTTGGTTAATTGGGTTATTAAAGCTCAGAAGGCGCTAGAATCTTTTAAAAAGGCGGCCTTTAATTCCTGCCAATGGTCCTCCTCCCATGCCCGTTTAGCAGCTTCCATAGTTTTTCGGTAATTTTGTCTAGCCAGCCTTACAGCTACCGGGTCTTTTTCCTTTAAGGCTAATAAAATGGCCTTTCTCCGGGTTCTGCATTCAGCAGTAAACCAGAGATTACCTCTTTTGTTTACGGGATTTATCCCACCCTTTGACCCTCTTGTTTTAAAATAGGAGCCTATGCCTTCTATGAATACTTTATAAGAACTACTAAGGTCTATACAGTTCTTCCCAGCCAACGTTGAATTGAGAAGGGCAAATTCTTCTGCCCTAGAGGCCACTTGAAGGTCTATAGCAGATAAAATGTCCTCATGACCTGACACTTTATGCCATTTAAGCCTTCTGTTGCAGTTTGAAGGTATTACTGCTTTTGATGCTAAATTCGTGGGTGTAATACTTTCCTTTACGTGCCACTTAATAACTGCACAGAGAGGGTTATGATCACTATCTGGCATTTGCTCTACCTTCATGTCAACCACATACCCCCATGATTTTGTATCTAGGAGGATATAATCATCCTAGATATAATTTTTATCGTATTCCATGCCATTGCAAATTAAAAGGGAAATTAGATTATCAAGATTTTTTCTCTAAATCTGCCGCTTAGATGTTCCTTAATGCACTACAATTAAATAACCAAGTCACTTCCTTTGTAGTCTGGATTTTCCATGGGCAGAGAGACAGCACTCAAAAATTGCTGTAGGAGAGGTTAGGTGGTTTTGAACTCATACCTTATAGTGCACTGAAGTCCAGAGAAGTGCATACAGGATGACAAAATTTAAACAAAAGTGCAGACACTGGCAGAGAACCAATGCCAACTAGTATTATAAAACGAATAAACATCACCAAGCTTTTGAAATGAGGGAGGGGGCAAGGATTCAGCTGGTAGGGTTTGTGGATTCTAAAGAGACTGAACAGACAGCCCTGCCCAGGTCACGTCATGTCACTCATAAGCGATGGCCAGGGATGACACAATGGGAGTGGACGGTACTGGGCAGACATCCTAAGCAGGCATCTACTGGGTCACAGAGTTCCAGGTATCCAGAATGCTAGATGCATTTTATCAGTATCGCAGCGAACAACAAAAATTATCAGGAAGTCACCATTTTGTGCAACATTCATAAAGTGCCATGTACACTGCAAATGGTTCCCTGCCTAGCTACAGATATGAAAAATAAAATACAGAATGAGGATGCAGGGACCCCAGTATGGGATACTGAACAGATTTTACTGGTGAAGGCAGTTAGGCCTTCTTCGTCAACCGGTATAAAGACCTGTGTCTGCGACGCAAACTCTGCTACCAACAAATGTCAATGTCCCCATACCCAGGTTGGAGGTGATGGCAGGTACACCTTGTATGCACCTTCTAGTCAGCAGCCAGTTTCTCAGCTGGGGACTTTTAACAAAAACTCGGGCATCGAATGTTCAGCTCACTGAGAAAAAATAAAAAAAATTATGGCACAAGATGTTTCAAAGTCAGATAAGACTATGATACAGTAGCCTGGATGTTAACAGGTTAAATTTATTTTTGGAATTATAAATTACATTTGAGTGCGGTTCCACCTTTTAGTTTTACTTTGCAAGTTGCCCATAGCTATGCAAGGGCTTTTATCCTCTTAGTGATGTCCCCACTGATGAGAGGGTGGGTGCTTGATACTGTATGGGAGACCATGGTCAAATCTGTTTTGGAAGTCCAGGTATTCAAGACCTCCAATACCTTGCTGGATGTGCTGACTGTTCTATTCTACCTTCGAACAAGACTGGGAGGGTGGTTGGCAGAGTCTTCAGAATGATGGCTGCAATCCTTTGAACGGACTCCCCAGTACTTTCCTGTACGACTCTCAATACCTGAAAGTCAAAGTCGTTGAACCTGCAGCTGGTTCACCATGAACACAGATTCCAATTGATAAGCTAGCCAGTCTCTGTTCTAGGTCACCCGGAAACCTATGTGGGTGTTGTGGAGCTTTGTGTAGGAACTGAGAGCATGTTTAACGCAGGATAAAATCCACTCTGATGCGGCACTTGTACTGGTCTATGGAGCAGCAGAACTGGCACTTTGAGGAACAGGTAAAGGCAACATCTTGAGCACCTGCTAGACCCAAGAGCCCTAGGGAGGCCTTCCACATAACTTTGTTTTTCTCCTCCATTTTGATGATCTTGTTTGTGCTGTGCACTTTACCACTACTAACCAGTGGTTAAGTGCATGCGCACATCCCTTAAATCATGGCAGCATTTTTTCATCCCCAATTGGCAGATTGAATTTACTTAGAAGTACCTAGTAAAGCGGTAATCCATGTACCCAGGGTCTGTAAATTAAATGCTACAAGTGGGCCTAAACACTTATTGTGCCACGCACTTAAGCACATCAATCATTTCTAAGGGTTACTATTGCAGCCTGGGTGTGCAGTTACAAACTGCCATTTTGACTTGGCAAAATAAACAGTCTGCCATGTCCAAACCTTCATTGTTTAATAATTGAGTCAACCGTTGGGAAGGCGCTAAACAGCCCACAGGGTAGGGTGCAATGTATCTAAAAAGATGGACATGTAATTTTATGTTTTACAATTCCTGGTAGTGAAAAACTCTTACATTTGTTTTTCACAACTGCAAGGCCTAACATTGGAGTTATCCTAACCACAAGTAAGCCCCACAATGCGTGGGGAAGGGAACAAGAGGCACGGGTTCTGGGAGCTAGCAGCCTCCAACAATGAATGTTAACCACAACAAGAGCTGCTCCTAGTATAGTGACCACTATGAGATTATGATTGATTTGCGAGTATAGGCATCTCACAAAATGTGACTGACTGGTCTCACACACCACCTGGTGTCATGCTTCATCATCGACCAGTCTTCGCCCTCTAAAACCTCAGTTTGCTAGAGGGCGGGCATACACCTGATGAAAGGGATGCACTTCTAATCTAAGTGGGGGCCCGTGAGAAATTGAGTGAAAATAAAAATCATTATAGTTACTAAATTGTGTTTTTAATTTGACTAGTAACTATACGATATTAAAATCAATGGACGGTTAATGGGGAAATAATTGTCCCATAACCGTGGTGTAAGTGGTCGACATGTTTCTGCCAAAATGGCCCCAATGGGTCCAAGGCATTCATCAGGCCCTAAATATAAAAGGAAGGGGGCTCCGTTCTTACCAACTGGTGGTAGGAAGATATCACTGTGCGGGTGTGACCTGTGTCACTCTCCACTCTAGAAATGGCTTCATTGTATCAAGCCTGGAATAAAAACAGTCAAAAATGGAAATTGTAACATAATTGGGTCACAGGAGAATATTGGAAACAATGCATGCACTGGTTCAAAACAATGTGAGTGACTACTCATGTGACACTATGTGTACACAGTTCAAGAATGATGTGAGATAAGAATCTCACTTGTCTTACCCTAAAAATCATAACTACTTGCCCCATGGGAGGAGGGGAGAGGAGAACACCTGTTGTCACACTCTGAAAAGGAAGAAAAACAGACGGCACTCGACGTGAACGGTAGTATCAAAATAGTTGTAAAAATTCAAGTCACACTCCTACTTAAGAAGACTTAAAATAAAATGCAAAACAGCCGTCCTGCATCCAAACACCCTCTTACTGCCTCAAGGGAAGTTCTCCGCGTTGCTCCTATGTGACTGCTCCCGGTCCTCCCCGATGTTAAAATGAGAGGATCCGGGAAGTGCTCTATATACGGAGTATCCTGATTGAATAGTAGGTAAACTGTAGACAGGTGGAGGGGCACCCAAGTGCGCGTCGCCTGACGCGCGATACATCCGGTGTCTCAGACTGCTTTGTGTATTGAAGCTAGCTAGCGCCTGACTGCGGTATGGCCGGAACACGGGGCATGCTCAATGCACTTGTTTGAAGCTAAAGTTTGCGAGGTTGTGGGCGTGCACGGGGAATGCGCGTCGTTTGGTGCGCGTTACATCCGGTGTCTCAGACTGCTCTATGTATTAATGCCAGCGAGCGCCTGCCTCCGGCATGGCCGGAACACGGGGCATGCTCAATGTACTCGGTGGAAGCTAAAGTATGCCAGACGGTGGGCGTGCGCGGAGAGACGCGCTGTGTGCCAAGTCAGCGGTTCCGAGGTGATGCATAGTTTGTAAGTTGGTTGGGCATGGCTGGATGAAGCCGTGTACCGCCCATAGGGGACGTGGGCTTCGAGATAATGGGCTTCTTTTCGAGCCATCATTATCTTAGTTCGAGAACAATCATTATTCAATAATCATTTCAAATGCGCTCCTCAAACACCGTCCGTCATCGGCATTTGTTTGAGTATCGTCACGGAGAATCTAGAGAAGCACGATCAACCACATATCGAAATAAACCCTGACGAAGGGCGTAATGCCCGAAATGCATTGGAGCACATTTGAAATGATTATTGAATAATGATTGGTATCGAACTAAGATAATGAAGGATTGAAAAGAAGTCCATTACATTAAATTCATGGATTATGAATCTTGACTACTGCGATTATTTACATTTCATATCAATTGACACTAACAGTGCCAAGCTACCAAAGTGTTGAGCACAGATTAATTTGGAGTTTTCTTGGGACTTCACCCCGACGAGAATTGTGGTTGCTGCTAGATAAGGTTTTCACCTCTCTTAACCAGTAACCCAATTTCTTACAGCACCCTTGCACAAGTTTACCTACTCACTGTATCTCCATGAGTCACTGGAACAGGCCGATTCTCCAGAGAGGGTTTTGAAAATAGGGACAAACTCTTTCAAGCCCAGCAGGCATCCAAGAGGCCTTTTGCTGGCTTTCATTCCCTGAAAGGAGCTGGTAGCATCAGTTTCAAAGGGGAAATAACAAAAAGAATTAGCTTGCAGTTCGGTAGTTGAGAAATAATCTACCTGGAGCTCTGTGTCTTGATGGATGTTCCAGGTGTAAAACTCTACACCCATTAATGCACCAGTTTTTCTTGCAAGTAACCCTTACAGGTGAGGTGTAGAGGCCTTATGATTATTGAATGCTCCTGGCTTCTTCTGGCTAACTTAAGTTAAAGTTGATACAGTTTCAACGGGTCTTTTTGATATCAGTTTAATAGTGCAGAAATCTTATTTTGGAACCCTCACCCACACAACTTTGTTCGGATGTACAGAGTGAACTCTCCATATACACTGATAAAGCCACCGAGGGGCCCATCAACGCTGCATGGATAGCTTTGAATAGGGGACATCTTCTAGGGCTGGTGATGTTCCTGCTTACGCAAAGTCTGCTCACCCTCTTCAGCCCTCCCTACCCTAAGTTACTTAAGAGATGTTTTAGTTCAGATTTTCTTGCCAGAAACGTTCAGGCTTGTTCTGCATTGACTACCGGTTAGGAAGGTTAGAGAAAAAAAAATACCTATTTTAGACCAGTAAATGATTGTGCTTGGATGCAGTCTTGGTTTTGTCGAGTTTGTAAACAGAAATTTAAATGAGCAGAAACACAACCTGGATCTACTGATACTAGGCCACGAGCATGAAACAAGCTTTATATGGACGCGAGAAACAGCACTGGTATGCCAGCCTGGGTGAACCACTGACCACCCCCCCTCCCCCTATGCTCGTGGGAGTAGGGGACAGGGTGGGGCAAAGGGGAGGGGAAAGTAGGAAATGAGGATTTAACAAAAGCCGCACCGAGCTCATACAGGCATCGGCTGGCTGTTCGCGTCTCCCTCGGCCATGCACAAGCACACCCAGGCCAGCAGCTGCACCAGCCCACTCGGCCTCAAAGTATTTCCAAAAAGCTAAGAAGCTCCGAGAACATTGCGGGCCTCCATGTGCCTGCGTGTCCCACCCCTTCTTTCTCTTGCCTGAAGTGCCCTCGCCTTGGACTGGCTAGGAGCGATGTGGGGCATGTAACCTCACAGGGTAGGGGTTCTCTGCTACCAAAGATGAGCCCGCTACAAACAAGGCAGCCGCTTACAATTGCATCCCACTGGGGAGTCCCTAAGATGGGAGAACCCCTGAGGTAGTTGAACTGTAACCAGGCGCCTCTATTTCAGGATGGCTCATTTTAAAGCGAGGACGCCTTCACAGGAGGGCGACCGCCCGCGCCTTCTCTCGAATCACTGGAGCTAAAGGTGTCTGTGTACACACCTGCACTCGGTATGCGCTTAGGCTCCGTGATGAGGTCAGTGATGTGCGAAGGACAAAGCAGATTGTTGCTTGTTCAGTAAACCACCCGTGAGCAGCCAGCAAGGCCAGCACTTGGGAGACAATGGACCGGTTTACAGGGGAGGTCACCACGGAGGTCATGTTACCTGGGTTATGAAACCCAAACGCAACAATCTAAGTTCTGGCACAGCAGTGAGTGCTCATTTCAGACCGAATGTGTGCATCCAAGCAGGAACCAGCAGTCCACTGGGCATGCAATTCTCAGCAGCAGACAAAGACTAGTGTCACCAAGACCTTGCAGTACAAAGGATAGAGAGGTCCTAGTGATTATCACAAGGCAGTAGTGGTCAACGTTTCATAATAAGCATAGGTCCTAACAAGCGCCAGTGATGGACAGCTTCTAAAAAGGTACATCAAGAAGGGACTATGCGGCGCAGGTCACAGCGAGAGCTGTGTGGCTACCAATGACCAGGGTTCCTTAGCACGCAAAGTTCCAACAAGAGTCCAGTATAGAGCAGTATGCACAGGCTCAAATAAAGTCAATATTCTGCAGGTTGTACGTGTACTCTATAGCATGCACGAGATCCAGCAGGGGCCTAAAGAAGAAAGGAATTCATGATGGGTAATAGTTGTTCACATGCCCCTGCGAGAGTCTTACCTGCTCTGGTGCTTCCATGCTCCACCAGTCTCAGCAGCCCCTTTTTCTTCAGGATGACACTGCTGCCGATGAGGAAGCTGGACAAGATGGCCAGTCCCAGGCCAATGAAGAAGTCATAGTTCCTTGACAAACCATTAGCCCAAGTAGTGCCAATCGTCACATTTCCATAGATGGTGATGGGCCATTCATTCCCCCCAACAATTCGGCAGACCACTGGCCCGGATGGACAGGGCAGCGCAACCAGAGTACCTAAAACATTGAGAAAACACCACAATGTCAAATAGAAGAACAGAGCTAGAAAGAGAAGCACCTTAGAACAAAACTTAGAACTTGTGCCACAAAGAAAGCTATAATCTCGGACTGCATACAAATATTGCATTTTTGCTGGTCAATGTTTTAAGAGCAGGGTATCAGATTGTTCAAGCAACAGATCTGATCAGGGATAGCAGAAAGACATCTAAGCCCATCCAGGGAGCCTCTGTCCTCTTGTATTGTCTGGAAGCTGTACCCAACTCAAGCTTCGCCTCGAAAGGGTTATAAATCCGAACATCCTGCCTCTTCAACACCACATATCCCTAAAGTATTCTTAGAGTGTACTGAATATAGAAAGCCCTCAAAACACCTCTGCCCCACTGTACCAAAGCTGTGGTGGCACAATATAAATGTAAGAGCAAGGCCAACACTGGTGTATGCCCCATTCCATTGGAAAATGGCCGAATAGTCCTGTCAGATCAACCCAAAGCCCTTTCCTGTTCTTAGCCAAACTCTATGAATAAGAGTTAAACGGCGCCACAAATCTTCTGTGCACTTGTGGAAAATCATTTGGCCGTACCATAACCCATTACTCCATCCTTTCATAATTTGAACCATTGAGAGAAATGGAACTTTGGGGCACGCAAATAGGATCGGGGGAAGAGGAGAAATGGAGGCAGCAATTATCCAACATCCACCATTCCACCCAAGTTGTCTTCTCAGCACCGAGCAGACATTATGGCACAAAGCATCTTTCTCACTGCGCTAACTTGCATCTCAGGTGGCACGGACTCCAGTCTACTATTGAAAGAGTGTAGTTACTTGCAAAAAGAAAAAAAAAAAACAGAAAAAAAACCGCACCTTTAAATGCATCTCAATTCTTGAGGATTACAATTGGACCCCACCATTTAGACCAAGTTGCAATTCAGAGCTACCGTGTAGAAAGCTGGGAGCATGCACTTGCAGCCAGAACTACACTGTGCTTAATCTGTAAAAACACATGTGCAGGGGCCAAACGTTTAGAGCCCACTGCTAGTGCTGCTGAAATAGGATTCCAACTCCCTACATTTCCCGCCACCTCCTCTCCCTCTTACTGGTTCTTTTCCATTCCGGTTATTTCCCTCGTCACTGTTTTTCTAATTTTGCATTTATGGCTTTTTTACTTTTCTGCCTCTCTCTCGTGTGCTGCGAGGTAAAGTCTGATTATGGAAACTTGAATTCCAATGCCAACCACCTACATCCACAGGCAGAAATTAAGCACTCAAACGATCAATCCAGAGGCCTGTGGACTACTTTCATACTAAAAAACACAACCTTGGTTACAATGCAAGGCAGGCACACATTGCTTAAAACGTATACATTTTTCTTATTATAGGATAGCTGTAGTTGGATTTACCAAATCTGCTTCACCTCACTTCTGTTGGTGAAAAAATGCATTTAAAAGGCATAGCGACAAAAAGCTCACTCACCAGTCTAAGAAGGAAATCACGCCTTGCAAATCAAGACACAAGGGGCCATCACTAGTGAAGTAATCGTCCCAAGGCAGTTCTATGCAGAACCGCATGGATGCAGTTGGAGGCCGGGCGCATAAGGACTCTATGAACTCACAAAGTGAGCAAATCTAGTCATACTTGTTAACATTCAATACTCAAAGAAAAGAGGTAGCAGTTTCAAGTTTTAAAACGACTAGAATGAGGTCACTGGAAATGACATTCCACAATCTCCGTCCTGGTGACATCACAGGAAATTACTTCACATGCCGTGGGACCTGAATCAGAGAAAAGAGCCTGGCGGCTTCTGACTTCGCTGGAATCACGAGAAAGAAATGTCAACAAAGAAGTGACTGACCTTTGTGCGCTGTGATCCAGTCACAAAATATTGACATATTTTCATCAGCAAACACCTGCAGAGGGCAGGGATGCCAGCCACTGACTAGCAGCAGGTGCGATGCGTGCATTTCACACTGCTACATGACCAGAAGACTTTCAGTAATATACAAACAAAAAAAACACAACCAGTAGGGGAGGCAAGTAGGTCTAGTGACATTGACAAAGCCATTTCATGCACTGCCCAGCTTCAAGAACCATGGGTTACACCCAACGCCACAAGAATGTAGTAGTATACACACCACCATATAGCCATTAAATGAACTGTACCTACACAGGTGCAGTGCACAGCAACCGCACCCACGGCCTGGCCCGCCATCTGCAGCCAGGGGTGTTGAATGAGACACAGTAGACTCGACTAGCTTCAGGGTCTGCCCTGGACCCAGCTGTGGGTATCACACGTAAGGGTCCATTCACCCCTGGGCATCTGCCCCAGTGGACAGGACCCCTCGGCTCTGGTACAAAAGGTACTGGAAAGGGAGCGGAACCTTCCACATGGTGAAAACACACAAAGCAAACCTCAGAGGGAGCCAGAGAAGAGCTACGGCATTTCAGGAGTCCAACTGACTGCTTCTCTTGGGCACTCTCAGGAATTCCTGTATCGTGGTTAGTGGTCTAAGAAAGTGCTGATAGAGATCAGGAACTACGTGTTCTGCCACCAGCACACAAACTGCAATAGGCAAATGACATGTGACGACAAGCTGCCTAAGGAAGTTGTACTTCCTCCATGTAGAGCACTTTGTCTTTAGTCTTTGCAATTGCATTTATATAGCGCTTACTACCCCTGAAGAGGCGTTGAAGCGCTTTTTCGGCGAATCACAGGCCCCAAACCTGCTTGAATCTCATTACTACCGGTCACATGCAGTCTGGAGAGTCATGCAGTCTGGAGAGTCATGCAGAAGGCCTGCAACAGGCTGTTGGGTACCCCACGCGTTTCCAAGGACCTTTATGACCAGAGGGAGCCAGCAGCAGTCACATGCTTGAGGCGTGGATGGCCACCTGCCCGTTTACCACCTCTGGCCCTTCAAGGAGACGACAGCATTCTCCTTCATCCGCAGCCCCCACAAGGGGCTCACAGGGTGCTCTGCACCAGAGTCACCATCATGACACGGAAACAAAACTGCAAATATCCTGTAGCCACAACCGGAGAAAGTGCACTGATGCTGGGCTACCCTTCTGTACTGCCCCCAGTCTTTACCTGCGTGGCCTTTGGCACAGTACCTTTATGTAGAGCACTTACAGAGCTGGAAAGGGTCAGATTGTCTCCATCAGCTCTTACATTCCAACTTTCTTAGTTTTGACAGGGTCCGTAATTCTGGTTTAGAATTTTTCCACTTGGTTCACAATAAAAATGAAATCTTCCCCAATGCAACCTGAAGTGAAACCATTAACACATCGCTAACGATCACTCCCATAGCGTCCAAAATGCTCAAAACGTACTGGAATGCACTCACCGGATACCAAAGAGTTCTCCAACTGTCTCCAACTTAATTTCATGCATTCGTCGAATTAAAGAATGTCGCAAAACTAAGCTCTGAATTTCTAAATTCAACACACAATCACCTCGAAAAGGGGTCTTACAAAAGTTCAAATATTCGGTCAAGTCACAAAATAAAATGAAAGCTATTGTCAAATTGACATCTCTGGGTATCACACTGCGCACAAGACCTACAACAGTCCACAGCAAACTAGTGGGGGCACAGAATGTTCTGACATTACTGCAGACATTTCCCCTCCATCACCATGCAGCCCTGAGCTCCAGCAAAAACAATAACACACACACAGGCCAATCTAAAACCATGGAAGTCCAATTATAATCCCCAGGTATACAGCTTCCCATTCCCTCACCGAGATGCCCCCAAAGAAGGTTTTCTGGCCCACATTCATTAGGTAATATGAGAGTTGACGTTTCCCTCCAAACCTTTCCCAGTATGTGCCTCCAGGTGCTCTGCTGTAAAGAACACCAGAGTTATCGAGGTGCCATCATAAAGTAATGATGGTAGACACCATTTCCTCTGTCCAACTTTTCTTCCTCCAAGGAAGGAATGGTTCACAAACACTGAAATGGTCCTGAGGGAAAATGCTATGCAGACATAGAAAGACAACATCTTTACTCTAGTGCCAGTCATAAAATATTTTCACAAAGTGCAATCTCCCCCTGCCACCCCCAAAAAACCTCGAGGACATTTACTGTTACAAATCAAGTTCTAGAATATTTGGCGAAATTTTAACACTACCAAAATGTTCTAAATTAGTGTCTGAATGTTGCAATTTCGGTACACGTCTAATTTCGGATGCTCCTGCCTTGAGGGTGCTGCTAAAAGCAAAAAACTTGAAACACCTGAAATGTGTGCCAGGTCAGAAAATGGCTGCAACAACAAATAGACCGAATGCTGAATGAATCAAACATTCACCCCTTAGTCCCGAGATCTGGGTTAAATCCATTGTTCTTTTGATTACGAAGTCTCTCCAGTTTGGACCCAGCCATATGCAAATCAGTCTTGACCCTGCTTCTCATGGGAACAGTTCAGCCTGAACTGCCAAGCTGGGTTCTCCCTAAACTAGAAACAAGCATCCTGGGACCGGTTTTAGGGTAACACCCTTCATCAACTAGGCTAGCTTGAATCCAGTGGCACAGCGAGCAAGGGACCCACTTCCGGGCATACCCATTCCACTTAAGGCAAAAAATGCTGGGTCAGAAAATGGGCATTATAGGAAGCTTGAGTTGAAGGCTGACAGACTGCACAAATTACTACTAATCCTCAGCAGCTTTCCATACACAAAGTGAGAGTGGCCAACAGTGACTTTTAAACTTAACTTCAGAACACAACTAGCCCCAAAACTTTAACAACGACAACAACAAAATCACTATTAGACCTGGATTTTTCAGCGGGTTTATCCCCAGACATTTTGCTTTTGGACCTCCTGTTTTTGACCCCGTTTTTGTTGGTTTTAGGACTCTAGGCACTTTGCGACTGCTGATCAGTGCTTAAGTGCATATGTTCTGTGTGTAAATTGTTATTATGGATTGGTGTTTTCACAGTTGGCTTGTTTGACTTACTACTAAGTCCCTAGTACAGTGCACTGTGTGTGCCCAGGGCCTGCAAGTCAAATGCTGCTAGTGGGCCCGCAGCACTTATTGTGCCGCCCACACAAGCATCCTTCCAAAGGGGTCTCAGACCTGCCACTGCAGTGTCTGCATGCAGTCTCTACTGCCATGTCGACCTGGCGAGTGCATCCACGTGCCAGGCACCAACCTTCCCTTTTACTACATGCGAGTCACCCCTAAGGGAGGCCCAGGGTACCCCTGTGGGCAGGGTGCAGTGTATGTGAAAGGTAGGACATGTACTGATGTGTGACATGTCCTGATAGGGAAATACAGTGCATTTCGTTGTTCACTATGGAAAGGCTGTCTGTGTTATAGGATAGAATGAGAGCTTATTTATCCCATCTTATAAGTAAAAATTCCCATTGGGACAAGGTTGAAAGATGGAGATTAGTATGCCTGAACTCTGAATATAAAAATGCATCTTTAAGTAAAGATGATTTTTTTATATTGTGTGTTTGAAAATACCACTTTTAAAAAAGTGGGTATTTTCTTGCTTGCCACCCTGTGTGCCTCTGCAGGTTTGTGGATTGAATGTCTGGCTTAGGAGTGACAGGGGCTGGGGGGATGTGCATTCACTGTAGACAGGGGGGGGGGGGGGGATGAGGTGTGTCCTTCCTTTCCTGGATAAGTCAGGGCTGGGCTGATTAGACCGGGCTACATATACAGTAGGGAGGGGAAGAGGGGGGGGGGGGGGGGGGGGGGGGAGGGAAGAGAAATTGCGGTATAAATATTGGGGCCCAGACTGAAGGACTTTAGATTACTTCTGGACTCGAGAGGAACCTCTGCCAAGGAGATGAGCTGGGAAAGCTGAAAGAGGAGTACTGCCCCTTTGCTGTGTGCCGTCTGGTGTTGGCCTGCAGTGGCCATTTCTGCCAAGGAGAAGACAATGACTTTGCGGTGTATCCTGCTTGAAGAAGATCTCCAAGGGCTTGAAGTAGAGCTTGCCTCCTGTTCTATAGTCTCAGGCATACAAAGACTTAATTTCCTCGGTCCTTCTGCATTTGTAACTGCTGTTTCAGCTGCCACAGAGGGAAATCACAACACAGACGACAGCAAGCAACGCCACGACCTGCAACAAAGCCATGGGCACCGCTCGTGAAGTGGACAACGTACCGCCCTGACTTACACCGCAGACCCGACGCCGCACCGTATTGACTCAGATGCCACAGAGGAGGCCACTGCCTGCACCGGAACAGAGGGCACCGCTCATGACGCACACGATGCACCGCCATGACTAGCACTGCAGCCCGACCTCATGGATACCGGTGCTTAACCCTCACTGAGCCTATACTGCACGCGGGTGACTTCCTGAATCCAGCGACACCGCACCGTTGTAAGGAATCGCTGACACCTCGCCAGCAACAGTAAGAAACAGACGCCTCACCTCCCTGCATCGCAGTAAGGAACCGACGCATCACCTAGCCTGGGGTCGTAAGGAACCAACGCAGCCTGGCGCCAACAAAGCCTCACTTCCCCGATGCTGTGCACTGGGTTTGCTTTCATTGTTTGCCACGGTACTGTTCTTTGGGGTCTGTGTGACTCCGGGCTCGACGCCGCTCACTTCGTGGTCGGCGCCGCACTTTAGGATTTTTATTTGCCATGACGTCGTAATAGCTCCAGGTGGAGTTATTTGATGCTACAAGCTTTGTGTTAATTACCTATTTTTGAGGATATCTTGGTATATGTATGGTGGATTGTCGTCGTTTTGGTCTTGTTTGGTTTAGATAAAGATACTTATTTTTCTAAACTGGTGCGGTGTCCATTTGTAGTGTTTTCATTGTTTTACTGTATGTGTGCACAAATGCTTTACACACTGCCTCCGAGATAAGCCTGTCTGCTCATGCAAAGCTACCAAGGGGGTGAGCAGGGGTTGTCTAAGGGTGTCACTCCCTTATCCTGACTAGGAAGAAGGGCCCCTACTTGGACAAAAGGTGCAAACCCTTGCCAACTAGAGACCTCCATTTCTAACAATCGCCGAGCAGCATGTACAAGTAACAGGCTGTATAAAAAAAAGTCATTCATCTAAGAAAGAAGTTTCTAGGCCACAAAGATTTGAAAGTAACACAGTTAAACACCTGCCACCTCCTTTCAAGCATTAACAACACAGACCCATCATTCGGCCAACTCAGTGGATGAGCATATATTTACATCCACCAGCTTTTAACGTGAGGGTCAGTATCCTGTAAGGGTTAGCACCACACTATTGAACACCTTTCAGTCAAGCATACAGAGAAACTCAAACAGAGCGGATAGGAAAGAGACAGAGTTGCACCGAATGTCTTGAGACTGCCTGAAGATGAAGTAAAAGTTTCAGACGATTCAATTCCTGGTCTGTCACTGTCCCTAACATCCTTGTGATCTAGGATTTCAACCAGTTTTAGACCAAACAACCCAGCACCACCTAAGAGGCAAGATGGCTGCCGCTGGAACGGAGGTAAAGCAAACGTCATTATGAAAGTGCTTTCAAAGTACCAAGACAGCAATGAAGCACAGTTTGAGGACATTCCCCACAGGGTTAGACTGGGAACCAAACACAGGCCCAGACAAATTGCTCGGCCGCCCCCCCTAGCCCCCACCCCGGAGGGTTGGAGAGCAGCCGAGCGGTTTACCTGGGCCAGTTTCGGCCGATTTCGTTATAAGGGCCGATATTGCAGTTCTGCTGCAAAAACGACCCCCAGGGGCCCAAAACCGGCCCGCACTATGGCAGTCCACTGGGGGAAATGCCGCTGACCACGGCCCCCGCAGGGGGCCAATAGGCGGTCGGCGCCTTAGTGGCCCCGGTCACCCCTCCCCACCCCCTCCCACTGGGGGGGGGGGGGGTGGGCGGGGACGCAGACCGGAACACCCCTCCTCTGGCTGGGCCAGAAGTGACGCGCAATGCGTGTCACTTCCTGGCCCTGGGGTGAGGGGGAGGCTATTTAGCCTTCCCCCACCCTTCCTGGTGACCTCTTTGTCGCCCACCTTGCCGCCCTTAGGACGTGTTCCCTGGTTTCGTGCTTTTGCGGTGAGTGCTGTCCCCCCCCCCCCTTACCCGAGGTTGGGCACCTCCGAGCCTCCATCCGGTTATTGCCTGCGGGTAGCTCACGACACGCAGGGGGATGTGGTCCCCAACAGCATGCCATTATCTGGGCCCTGACCCCCACGCCTGCCTCTGCCTACCTCTCGGGAGGAGAGGCACAGGGTTGCACTCACAGGAGTGTAAGGAGCAAGACGGGACTGTGGCGGGGAAGCCGACCTGTTTTCGGTTGCGGCTAGTCTGGCAGAACAAACCCGGCCTTCGCGATCTCCCCCAGCCCCCGGTCTTACCCGACTGCTCCACGGTGCCTTCCCCGGTGTATCAGAAGGCTCCGTCCACAGCTTTTCCTGCTGCTCGTGGCGCCTGCAGCAGCGCGACCCCTCCATGACACTTTCCCGGCCCGCGGTTCACCCAGGAGTGGGCCAGCGAGGCACTGGTCGGACCTGGTCAGCTGCGCATGGCTTTGGGGGGGGCGGCGCTTCGTTACCCTGCTCTACTCTACTTTAGTTTAGGTCAGGTCCGGCCACCAGCATTCATCCGGCGCCCCTGTGCCAAATGCACACGGAGGGCGGGTGCAATCTCTCCTGTCTGAAGCTCGGTTATTCAAACATCGCTTAGAGGGGAGGTTTAATGCCTTATGAGTTGGTTACTTTCCGCCTCTCGACTTAGCCCACAACGCGAGTGGAATTGTACCGCTGGCTACGAGCCTGAGACTGGCCCGTCTGTAATTGTACGAAAGGGTGGATAGGAGATGGCGGCAGATTTGTAGGATTGTTGCGCTTTGATCTCGGCCCCCGCCGATCGCCGCGGTCTGTGGTTAAGGCTTGAGGTTTGCAGCGCGAGTTCAGATCCCGGCTAAGCCGTACTGCCGCTGCGTGTGAACTTGCGAACTTCTGGCGACGTGTCACAGTAACGCGCTGTGGAAGAAACTGCGCAAAATCATTCTTTATTGTATCTCATGTGGATTTGAGGCTTGGTGTTTTGCCAGATAATCCATCATCTACTGCATAACATGCAAATTGGAACAAAATAATGTTTCTAGTTGAAACTGATCAAAAGTTGCTGCCGGCGCATCGAGGGCTGCGCGCGCCGCCCAGCTGAAGGTGAAAGTTGGCTGGTCCACTTTCTGTGGCTCATTTTGTATGTGGCTATTAAACTGGCACTAATGAGATGAAAGGTATGCTCAGACAGCGTTAACCTGTGTAAAAATGGCAAAACTATGGAAGTAATGTCATCACTAAATGCGCTGCATTAAGCCGCATAATTAAGCTTTTCTTGCGCTATAATTTAGTTACTCAGCCTTGCCGCATGATCTAGGGCTTCCTATTACATGCTATAAATTGCATGAGGGCACAGCAGCGGCGAGATTTCTGCGGATAATTCACATAAACCTGATAGCGTTAATAGTCTGGTGGTACGTGGGAAGCGTGTCACGTGCACGGCCTCTTGGCGCTGAGTAACATCTCTGGCTACCTCATTTTCGGCGCTGAATTCTAATTCGGGTCGAGATCAAACCGTGCATCATGTGTACAGCTGTACTTCTGGGGGTGCGGTTAATCCCCACCCCACAGCTCCTGCACACATTGTCTGCCGCCAATCTCGCACGCGAGTGCAAATTTCTCTGCTCACCAGTTGCATACCTCCTTCGGCCTGCTGAAAAGGCCTCCCAGGGTGCCCCGGCAACTGCAGGGCGTAGTATTGCCGCTTCCGCACAGGGATCGGGCATGTAGGGGGGGGTCATCATTATCATGCATGAGTGTGCCCCCGACTCGGAGAGGCCACCGTCGCCCCAGTGATTAGGTATGCTGGGGCGGCACTTTTCAATCGATTCACTGCGGCCACTGGGGGGTTGTGAGAGGGCGCAAGATAAAATGCAGGGCAGCCGTGCGCACCCATGTTTGCACGGGTGGCTTATGGGAGAACCGGTCCTACTGGGGTTGGCGGTCCGAGCGCGGCGTCCCTCTAAGCCCAGGGGCAGTGTAATAGGCAGTTGTGTAGTGTAATATTAGCGTGATTTTGTCCTGGGACATGGTGGCACGGGCTTGGTGCGGGGTCGGCTGGCTAAGTTTGTGGCGCACGCAGTTCGAAGCAGGGGAGGGGTGCTGTGGGGGCAACACGGGGTGTTGCCTGCAAGGGGTTGTCGCCTGCGCGCTGTGGGCTCGGTGGGATGAAGGCCGATGTCCGGTCAGAGAGCAACCCCCCCCGCCCCACTTGAACATGGGGCAGGCCCGAGAACCGTGGCGGCTCCAGGCCAGCGTAGCAGTGTGTCGGGACCGTTACTGTTTGTCTCGAAGGATAGAGAGGTGGCGCCTCCGTTGGTTTGGACTGCCGGCAACAGGGTGCGAGGCTCGGGGTCGCGTCCACGTCCGGTGATCCTGGGTGGGCATTTGGTCCTCTCTGTGTTTACCAGAGTGCGAGTGTGGCGCGGTGCTTATGTTGAGCGTTCCGGCTTTCGGATCGAGACCGCGCTGTATAAGTGTGCAGGGCATTTGCGGTCAGGTTTGTTGACGCTGCAGGGGCCTTCGGTTCAAGTGAAGGATGCAACAATACAGGAGTCATGCTGTTGCGGGGTTCATTTCATCCAGATTTCCTGGTCACCCCCCTTTTGCGAATGCAGGCACGGTGCTCAGGCTGGCGCTCCAGTGCAGTCGGTCGAGACCGCACTGTATAAATGTGCGGGACATTGCGGTCTGGCCGATCCCGCTTTTGAGCCTTCGGTCCGCACGGACACGCCTCCCTGAATGCACCTGATCTCGTCAGATCTCTGAAGCTAAGCAGGGTCGGGCCTGGTTAGTTCTTGGATGGGAGACCGCCTTGGAATACGAGGTGTTGTGGGCATTTCCAATACCTGCGGTTCGAGTCGCGCTATATCAATATGCAGCATTATTTAAAAAAAAAAAAATAAACCACCTTGCCTTGTCGAGTTGCGCGAGTCATTTCATCCCTCCGGGTTAACTTATCTCCTCTTTTGGAATGTGGATGCGCAAGCGGTGCCCACGTTAAGCACGCCACGACCTTCGGTTCGAGCTCGTGCTATATAAATATGCGTCCGGGGCTACTAGGAGTCGCTCGGTAGGGGAGACGACTGGACAACTTGTGTGCACCTGCGGTCTCGAGGCTTTCTTTCTTTTAAAGTCAAAGCGCCGGCACGCCAAGTGCCTTTAGCCGGGGCATTTAAGGTGCTTAGTCCAGGAAAAGGACACCACACGATTGGCGGCCCAAGCACAATCCACGGTCGCCAATTGAGTTGTTTGCTAGAGTAAAGGTAGGACATAGTTGAGCGCAGAAAGAGGGTCTCCTCTTATTTGACGCTCTCGGCGGTCCCAGCATTTGGGTATGTAGTCTCCAGCACTATGCCCGCAGTTTCTTTATCAGGTGCAAAGGCAATTCGACCCCCGTGTCGCCTCCTCATCACTGTACTAGTTAAAGCGTTTCAATGCCTTCCAGACCTCCTCCTGCCCATGCATCAGCCGCAGCGAGATAGTGGTTGGCGGCCGCATCGAACTAGGGTTCAGGGGGTTTCGCGGGCAAGGTCTAAACCTTCCTCTGCCCAAGCGTCGCCGCAGCGTGATTCAGCGTAGGGTAGAGCGCTCATTACACACTGTATCGATCGTGTGTCCGTCGGCCTTTCGCCCACGGGGCATACTTCTCAATGGCGGCGGGCCTCGCGAGCAAAGGAAATGAATGGGGGTGCGACGGCAAAGATGCCGCACACCCTGCGCCGGGGGAGCCGTTAGGAGATTAGCGTCGGTTCACAGCCCTAATACACCAGCACTGCAAGGCTGGGAGCTGCCTGGGTCCCCGCGGATCGCGGGCGGTGCAACCCCCGTGGCGCTCCCTGGATAAGGTTATCGCCCCCCCTCCCGTCGGCTATGCTGCCGTTGAGGGCTGGGGGGGGGGGGGGGGGGCATGCAGTGGGCTGCGTGCGGCAGGCGTGGTGACCTGCAGAGGTGGGGTAGTCCGACGACTGCGAGCTGGACGCTGGTTTAGGGAAGCGAGGTTCCGCCCCTTGAGGTCGCGTCCGCATTATGCGATTGCGGGCATTACTGAACCCCGCACCTCAATGGATAATTTATACGAATCTTGTAAGCTCCCCGTGCTTAAATGTGTAATCATGTAAAGCGCTCCAATACCTTCGGGTCGAGTTCGCGCTATATATTTATGCAACATGTATTGCTGGCTTCCTATAAGGCGGATACATGATACAAGTGCATGCATTGTTCACATTACGCGATTGCGGGCATTACTAAACCCCCCGCACCTCAATGGTTAATCGGGTGCGGTGTTCGCGTGATTTGGCACGGGGATCGTGTTATATGGTATGAATCGCTTACGCTCCCCGTGCCAAATCGGGTGCGGTGTTCGCGTGATTTAGCACGGGGATCGTGTTATATGGTATGAATCGCTTACGCTCCCCGTGCCGGCATGGTGCAATGTAAATACGGTGCTCATGTAAAGCGCTCCAAGACCTTTGACGTCGAGTTCGCGCTTTACAAATAGGCAACAGGTACCTGCTGGCTTCCGATAAGGCAGACACTTGATACAAGTGCAGGCATTGTGCACAAGATTTTGCTTGTGCCCACATTCGCGCGCATCAGGTGATTCCGGGCTTTACGACACCCCCTGCACCCGAATGGGTTATTTGGCCGGTGCTCGTGTCCGGCGCTCTAATAATTTCGCGCGCATTACGGTTTGAGCTAATCACTAATCCACCGTGCCCGAATAGGTATGCTAATACGGGGCTCATGTACTGCACTCCAATACCTTCGGGCGGGTCACGCTGTAACTCCGGGCAAATTTAATATCTACGTGCCCGATGATGTATGTATATACGGTGCTCACGAACTGCGTGCCATTACCTTCGGATCGAGTTCGCGCTGTGGTTGTGACGCTGGGCAAATCACTGATCACCCCATGCCTCAGATATGCATGCGTGCTGCTGGGCCTGGGCCCCCGAGGGTCATGAGTTTTGGCGGCTCATGATCCCACTCCATGCCTGAATATGTATGTAGATACGGGGCGTACGGACTGCGCTCCATATACCGTCGGGCGAGTCGTGCTGTGACGCCGGGCAGATTATCTCCCCGTGCCCGATTATGTATGTAGATACGGTGCTCAGGAACCGCGCGCCAATAACTTCGGATCGAGTTCGCGCTGGGTAAATCAGTGAATATCGCCGTATGATCTCACTCCCGTGCCCGAATATGTGTGTAAATATGGTGCTCATGCACAGCGCTGCTATACCTTCGGGTCGAGTTCACGTGTTATAAAAGTGCTATTTACAGCAAAGGTCGCGCTGTCCGATCCTGACCACACGTGACCACGTGTCCCTCGTCTCCAACCTTTTTGCTGAAGGGGGGGGGGGGCTTGGGTCGTGTGTCGTTGTTGTCAGCAACAGATAAAGTATCAGCGTGTGGGTAACAGGCATCTGCTCTCCAGCAGCTCCGTGCCCTGGGAGCCCGCGCATTGCCCTAATTCTGAGGCCTACCCATAAAGGGGCCGAGTAGCAAAATAAGTAAATAGGCTCCATAGGCGGTCCTCTGGCCTTACAGCTGGGTGAAACCACTATCATTTGGAGATAGGCCCAGGTAAAATAGGGCCTTTTCTGGATGTCTAGAGGACCATTGCGGTTGGGGGTATCCCCCAACGGATTCACTGGTCGCGTACTGCAGCTGCGGGAGACTGGGATCTGGGTTTACGGACACGTTTACCGCGCTAGGGGTGCTGCTGTCCCAATAACTGGGGTGTCAGCGGGGCAATCACAAGGGGACATTATGTCAATAGTACATTTGTCACGCCCAGGGTGCACTAAATCTTCACTTCAACGGCGCAGGAATTTGGCACCGCTGGGGATGCTCTGGGTTTGTGGGGGGGGGGGGGGCACCCCGCCGCCACCCTCCTACTGAGGAGCATGATGGGAGGGGCTTAGTAGGACTTAGTCAATCCTCAATGCTTGAACTTTACTGACAGCGCGCAATGCTTAAGCCAGACAGATTCCCGAAGCTGGTATACCTAGGGGGTTACATCACTGAGGGATCTGTAGGGGCATAATTCCCATAAGGAATAGGGGATGTTGGGCAGGGGCAGGAGTCGCCCCTTGCCCATGGTCACGCGCTGGCAGCCAGGAGCACTCCTGTGCTCCAGGTTTAGCAATCAGAGGGGGCTGGCCAAAGGTTAAGTAAAACCCTTCTCGCCTTCATAGCCAAAGAGGGCAGGCCCAGAATTGTGAAGAGGGTAACCTGCCCGCATGGGGGGGCGAATAGTTCTTGGCACATCTCCCCAGGCCCAGCGGGTCCTTTATTTCAGCAGACCCTATCCAATTAGGATAGCGTCTCGGGCCTTGGGGGCCTAGAAGGGGCCATCCACAACACCAGGAGCTATAGCTCACTGGTAAGTCTTGGGCCTGTGGATATAAGGGATCTCACAGGGTTTGAGTCCCGCTAGCGCTGCACACTGTCATGACGTGGCAGAATTTCAAACTCTTCTTTCTGCTAGGATGGTTCCCTTCCAGCTAGTTGCAGGAAGCCCTAGATAGGAGAGGTTGCAGGTAAGACTATAGCAGGTTGGTGGGGGGCCCTGGCGGCGACGGTGAGCCGCCGCCAGGGCTGTGGCGGAGTTACAGGGCGATCTGGAAGCAGGCCGGTACAAAGGGTACCTCTGCGCGGCACCAGAGGGGGTGCCGGAGCCAAAACGAGGAGCCTCAAGGGAGGTCCCGGAAGCAGTGTCGGCGCCCCGCTAGTCCTGCGGGCGGTTGTGGGCCTGAACAACCGGGGGCTTGCTATGCGACGCTCCGCCCCGATAGGGGCGCGTGAGTAGAATTACCAACGGCACGTGATCATAGAAAGAATCACCTGGAGGGCAGCAAGGCGGGCATCGCTCCCGCGCTGCCCGGCTCATCAGGGCGGGCAGGCGACCCAGTTGGTTGCCTGCCCTTGGATCGTCCGTAAGATAACCCACCCATTACATATTCGGGAATTATGTAATAAACCTGCAGCATTTGTTACCCAACACCAACTGTCTTGTGTGTGTCATTTGGGTAACCTATTATGGGGGAGGGGGGACAGTGGGGTGCCCCTGGGGATACTATGCCAGGTGCCAGCCACGGCAAGCCCGGCCCTGATTTCCCACAGGCATTGCAGAAGATGTGGACAAAGATTAGAACTGCAAGCAGATACGTTTTAATTCAGGGGCAGAGTGGACAATTGCCCAGGGCCCTCACTTCCCATGGGTCTCCCTGGGAAAGTGAACTCTATTTGGCTAGCTGTGTATTCGGTTCTCTATCTAAACCGGTCTGTCTCGGACATGGTCACCTCACTACATTGTATCTTTGTAACTCGTAACCTGTAACTTATATTTTAGTACTGTTTAGCCTCAGGGACTGAGTTAACAAGAAACGTTTAATAAAGTAAAAATGTATTCCTTACAGGAGCACTCAAAATAGGTCTTCCCCGGGTCCCCAAAATCCATAAAACGACACCGACTGCAAGGCTGAAAGTGCCAACTAAATGTATCTGACCCTGCCCCAGCCATTTCGGTTTTGCTGATTTAGTTACCTGCAAGGGAAGGCACCTAGTTTTGGGAAGGAGGAGCAGCTTAGTATGCTAATTCAAAGGTCCGGGACCTACTGACCATCCTTTGCATATCTAGTAACCATGCAATACTTAATTTGTAAATAAACAAGTGGAAGAGCCTACGGTATTGCTCCGGAGGCCACTGCATGTTACACTACTGGTGAACTGCCATCACTGCCACTTGCCAGTATAAACACTCCCTCACAACCATCACACTGCTATAAATTTGACAGTTTGGACAACCCCAGGCTACCATGAACAGTAAAGAATGGCCTGGGCGCTCGTAAGTGCTGGCATAAACAATTAAGTGTTGGTGTCTAGCACCGGAAAATAAGGGTACAAATTAAGCACTGAGATGTTCTGAGCCCTAGGGTATGGCACAAAGCCAGTGACAGGGGATTGCATTATATCAACTCCAACTGCTCTCCGATTGTAGGGTACAAGCACATGTATGTCAAATGTGTTGTCCAAAAGGCAGCCAACACCAGTCTCATGTAACTGGTGAAAAAAAAAGACCCTCGGTGGCAGATTTTAGCTCATGGTTTGATGCCACAAAGTCAAGATTTCAGTTTAGTCACAAACAACCATTCAAATACTGAATCAGGCGAGGGGTCTATATCCACTGTAACCCAGACTACCAGGTGTGGTATTCGCCCAAAAGATCACAAAGAAAATGTTGATATGCAAAAATATTGTAGCATAAATATGGAGTATCTAAATACTGTAAAGAAGTATATATAGGTTTTCTATTTTCAATTACACATATGGATCCTGATATATTACCTACTGGTGACCGCCAGTAGGTAGTTATTCTTAGGACCTAGTTTCCATATGAAAAGCTTTTTTTTTTTTTATTTTTTTTTTTTTTTAAACTTGTCTATACCTCTCGCGGAAGCTGATGAATTTTCACTAAATTTCCCCCCAAAAAAAGTGCCCCAGTGATTCTTGTTGCGCATGGACATTTTCAAAGTGAATTGTCAAGCGGGGGCAGAGAAAAAAAAAGGCGGAGATAAAAAAAAAAAGTGTATTTTTCCAATGTTAATTCCCATAGAGATTTTTAGACACTACTACTTCCCGAAACACGGGACGGAATTACACCAAATTTGCCAGAAACGTAGCTCTTGGCCGGGAAACAACCCTATTTGTTGTTATTTGCTGTAAAAGATATTTCACCAGTTTTTGAGAAATTAAAAAAAAAAAAAAAAAAAAAACACACACACACACACACACACACACACACATTGTGTTTATAGGGACGCGGATCCTCCGAGGATTAGACAGTCCCATGCTGAAATGATTAGCTGCCAACACCAGGAAGTGTTGACAGCCATCTTGGCTTTTCTAAAAGAAAAACAAAAACACAAAGACGAGAAGGGGGCAAAAGAGCATTTTTGCAAAAACAATTTCAGCGGCAGTCACGCTGGATCTGCGGCTCCTGCCGAAAATATTAATGCACAGGCTCCTGACCTTCTCTACAATTTAGCCCCTGGGTGAGTCATGTGCCGGGAGCATGCGGGCTCATAAAAAGTTCAAAGGAGGGGGCGCACAGGGCCCCCCTCAGGATGGTTGAGCCCCGGGGTCCACAACCACGGGGCGAAGGAAAGATTAATGGGGGGCACAATGACCCCCATGGTTCCAGAGGACAACCACCTCCCCCGGGCTGAATAAAACCCACATGCAAGTCCCCCACAGTGGGATTAGTGAGGCGTAAGAGACCCCACACCCTTTCTCAACCACTCTGCAAAGGTGCCTCCTGGTGCACTACTGGTTGGGGGATGAAGTTAGGGATGAGTGCACCGGTAAACTCTCTCTGCCGGCAGTTGGAGGAGTTTTTGCTGAACGCTATGTTCCAAGTAGAGTGCAGAGCGGCAAAACTCCGCCACCAGAGCCAAGTTTACCGCCCAGCCCTATCTGAGCCTCACATGCCCACTTGCTGCCCCACTCGTACTCTTTCACACCCACTGAAACCTGCTCGGACACTCAAACCCACTGAGACACTCATGCACTCACTCACACTTTGTGTCAAAAGTTAGTGGTTACAGTTAGGAAATAAAAAACCTTACAAATTCACTTAAAAAAAAAAAAAAGGTTACAGGGACATTATAGTCAGAAAATAGAATTAATATTTTTTTTAAAAAACACAGAAACTCACTGATAAAAAACCAAAGGTTACAGGGACGTAGTTAGGCTCAGATTTCACTCGTACAAAATCAGTGAAATTCAGCAGGTATAGTTAGCCGGCCTAACTATTAATCACGTCCCTGCAATGCAGTGCTTATGAGCTCACATATTACATCACTCATGACATGGTCAGTGGCATTACTGATGACATCATCCACAGAATCACTCACACCCCCATACAACCTCTCATACGCCCACTCACACACCCATACAAGTGCTTACACAACCACTCACTTATCCAGAATGCCACTCACTCAGTGTCTGATCATACAACCAGTCACTCACTCATACAGCAATGCACACACCCATACAGCTACTGACACACCCAGTTATTAACCTATATAGCCACTCACACCACCTCTCAGAGCTGCTCACTCACCGTTACAACCACTCACACACAACCACCTACACACCCATTCACACATCCATACATCCAACCACTCATACAGCCACTCTCACCTATACAGCCAATCCCAGACACACTCTCTCTTCCATACAGCCACTCACACACAATCTCACTTAACCAAACACTAACAACTCAACTAGCCACACTCCCAATCATTCACTCATGCAGCCATTTAGACACCCACTCACCCAAACAGCCACTGACACTCACCAATTCAACCACTGTCACCCACACAGCCACGCAGACACCCATAGAGCCACTCACACACCAGTACAGTAACTCAGACACCCACTCACACACAGATACACACAGTCACACGATGTTTCCGATAAACCATGCTAAAAAAAAAAAGGTACCACTCAGTAGCACACAAAGTATACTCATACAACTTTTGTGGCACCTCAGTATACAAGTTTAACAAATCTTTCAGAAAACACTCACAATCAATTGGTGAGGTCATCATTGATGTCATTTTAGATGGTAGTGATGTCACTGACCATGTCATGAGTGATGTAACATGTGAGGTCATAAGCAGTGCATTGCGGGGGTGTGAGTTATAGTTAGATATATATATATATATATATATATACATACACACACATATTATGTGAGAGTGTATGTATGTGTACATATACTCAAGTTACATGGATGTGGAATAGTCAACCTATACTTGGATACCTCGATATTTATGTAGATTAATATTCTGCCCACAATATTCTGAGATAGAGTCCCCGTTTTGAAAATTAAGCTACATGAAAGCTTTCACCTCCCCCCAGTCCTAGAGAGACACTTAACTTTTACAGAAGAATAATTGCACAACTGTCTACAATGGTACTTGCCACACTGGAGTGGGGTACATGACCTTGGATTTGAACATGAATCGCGAGATCCCATCCCCCGGTACAACACAAATTAAGACAGACAAAGGCAAAGACTGAAATGATAGTAACACAGTTGGAGATACTTTCATAGGCACCATAAGAATGCTCAATGTATGTATTTTTTGTGGGATGGGGCAATTCAGGAGTGGTGCAAATTACTATGACCAAAACTGGTCAAATTCATCAACAAAAAAGCATAGCCAGGCCAGTTGGACAGTGGAGATCCTCCTCTGCATCTCCAAGTGGTAGATGATTAAAGACTTGGTGAAAGAAAGAAAACCCTTGCTGCAAAATGTCTAATAGGGAAGGAGGGAAAAAAAAAAATCTGCAATGCAAAAAAATGATTTGGATATATATATATATATATATATATATATATATATATATATATATATATATATATATATATATATATATATATATATATATATCCCCAATTATCACTCAAAGGTGCTTCCAGGCAACAAAAGGAGAAATGGACAACTTCTGTATGCTGATTTCGCTTGCCAGTGTAGCGTTTATTTTTCAATTTTTAACGGTGCAATTCGGTCATAACACGTTTCGGCCATTGAATTATGGGCCCAAAGTACTGAACACTTATGCACTCTGCACTCGCAAGAACTGCAATTGGCAAAAATCACAAAATTTACAGCCTCAAAAAGAGTTAAGTACAACGTACTAAACCCATTTTCTGAGTCACAAACAAATTGCATGAAAAGGATATTCCTTCCTAATTGGAAGTCATGAGGAATGCATTCATTGGGGTTGTAAACCATTCATCAGTTACTGACACTTCACACGAGGTGGTAACTTATTTGAACAAGCATTTGCAAAGCAATAGGTCTCGCATGTACGAGAGTTTGAGCTATTAGCAATGCAATAGCTTAAACGCTCTCAAATACAAGACCTATTGTATTGCAAATATTTGTTTACTAGTGCTTATGCGGTGCTTTCATATTCATGGAGGCCACGCCCCTTTCTTTAGACAAGCCACATCTAAAGAAAGGGGCATAGCAGACATTAAAGTGAAACCGTGGAATAGGGCGCTTTGACAAAAAAAAGCATCCGTTTGACAGATTTTTGTTTGTAAAAGCGCCAATGCCATGCTTTTACTTTAATAGCGGCCGCACACCTTTCTTTAAACGTGGCTTGTCTAAAGAAAGGGGTGTGGCTTCCATGAATGTGACAGTGATGAATGGGCGCCAGTAAACAAACAAAAATAAATCAATAAATAAGGACAGCCGCTATCCTTAAAGCGGACAGGGCAGCTAAAATACATAAATGAATAAACGCGAACGATATAGTTAAAGCACACCGCCATTAGAAAATAAAATAAAAGTGGGCGGCGAGCTACGAAGTAGTGGGTGGAACAGGGGCAAATCATTAATCAAAATAGTGCTCACAGCCAAGATAAAGCAGATGGTGTAACAAGACAAGTAAAAGGTCCAGTCGTTATGGGAGGTAACAAATGCAGACAAGGCCGTGCCAAGGAGGGACTAACAAGCCTAATAACGAATTGGAAGCCAGCGTTTACGAAGGACAGTGACATAAACCCATTAAAAATATGGGTGGAGAGAGGGCGGGTTTCAAGTCCATACTCCAATACAGCATGCTTTGCAGAAGTGCATCCGCAGCCCAGGCTCGGCCTAAAAAGGGAAAGGCATTCGTAACCTTGGGACACCTTCTCCCTCTATAAATCTTGTTGGGTGTGTGGCAACTGAAAACTTTTTTTTTTGTTTTTAAAGCTGCACTAGTTCCTTTAAAGGACACAGGATGCATTAAAAAAAAAAAAAACTCATTTTCCGTTTGGGAATGCAAATACAGGGAGCGTGGTCTGGTATTCCTTGCAAGGCACCATGAGGCAGACTGTTCGGCCGTTCTCTGACACTGGAGATTTTGGGACCAATCAGTACATAGGTTGCAAAAAGCTGGTGCACAATGTGTGACCACTATTTGGTCTTTCTGTTAGTTACGTATGGTACTAAGTGAGACTTTTCTTCGGTAATAAGCATTTGTCTGGACCTCTGAAATATCAGACAAGGGGGACTCCCAAACCCAGACATTCTGGTATCTTGCGACCAGCACCTTGTGCCGCCACACCCTTCACTGGAACCTAGCCTTGAGGGGAAGGGACGGTTTTTATTGAGAACACAAAGCCAACCGTTCTTTCGTCACCCCACCCATCATTAGTGCTCAGACTTTAAGGGTTCATCACGGACATGCTGCCGCCCGGCTCCTCCAAACCCAACACACCAGTGCCCTGCAGGCATCGCAGGAGGCGACCATGAAAGGGCACCTAACCGTCACGCCACCCCAAATGTTCCCCGGTCTTATCGTGCAGGCTGGTTTGTTGACTTTCTGTAGTTGACATTGCAACACGTGGGCATTCCGGGCTGGACTGCAACGCCCTATACAATTGAAGCGGATTAGAGACACAGCCCCGGCACGCGCGCTTGGCACAGGCTTTTTAGGGAGATTGGAAAAAAGTGCAGCCAGTGGTACATCAAAACTCACGTAGATTGATAGAGGAAGTGACGCAATAACAAATAGCGACTGCAGTAATAGAAACCGGCCCAGAAAGCAAAAAAAAAAAAAAAATCACCTCACATGGCTTTCGCTTAGCAGCACCCTCTCTCAAGCCGATACTCGAAGTGCTCTGTGTATGGGAGCGCTCCCTGGTTACAGAGCGAGGAATGCCGCACGGCCAGGGGAGTTTCACCCGGCGAACAATGAGCCGTGGCCCTTTCAAGAACCCTGCAATTACCTCTGGACCCCCTCATTCTCGGCCTATAATTAAAGGCGGTGACCTGCGTTTCCTGCCTACCACGGGTGTAAACAAACCGGGGAGAGAGTCCTATTGAGGAGCTGGTAGCCCGATGTATTCAAATTTCACACCTTGGAGAGGAATGACTCAACGTGACAACTCGTGCCCTAACATACGCCAAAACGTGACATTTTGCTTTCTAGCATGTGGGCAGGAGTATAAAGAGTGCATCATTCTCTAGCCCTGGGTATTCTAGGTGTGGCACACCGACAGCTTCACTGTGGCACCAGTGTCATCTAATAATAAAAATAGAAATCACATACACGCCAAACGGGTTTGGGGTCAGCCCTCGTCATCCATTCGTCTGCGCAAAGGACATTGACATTTTGCTTCTGTCCACCACAGGATAAGACACGCGCCAATGGGTCAGCCCGGTTCAGTCACTGGCGCCATACAAGGGACGCGATCACATTGTATTGCAATTGCATTTATTTCACACGTACTACCCCCGAGCCCTGATGAATGTGTTGAAGTGCTTTACAGCGGCTGCGCTACTGCTCATATACACCGGGGCGGCTCCTCCCTTAGGGCGGAGGAGCGTCACCTCCACCGCTTTCTCGCAGTGTGTCAAGCAGAACCATAAAATGGTATTTTAAATACCTTTTTATGTTTCTGCTTTTCACACTGCGAGAAAGCATAAGAGTATGCCAGTTTGGGGGCGGTCGGGTCGCTCGGGGAGGAGTAGCTTGCCCAATGCTGTGGGCCCTGATTGTTTTGTCGGCCCTCTGGGGCTGACCAAACCAGTCATGCGCACTTCGACATTTCTCTGCGTTGAAAATGGCCTCCCGTAGGTGCCCGGCTGGGCGCCATCCCCACCAATCAAAACACAGCCTTTGCAGCACTGCGATTGGCTTAGTTGAGGGAGGCTGCCTGCTTCCTGTTCAGCAGGAGAGCAGGAAAACGAGACCCAGCCAGGAGCCGCGACGTCGCAGGACCCGGCCAGGAGCCGCAACGTCGCGGGACCTGGTAAGTTAAGTTTAAAAATAAAAATTAACACCCCCGCGCGTGACGCCCCCACCCACGAGACATGCCGGCCGCGTCTGCATATACATATGCACCTAAAAACATGTATGTGGAGCTGAGCTGGGGGAGCAAGCTCAGCAATTTCCATTTTTTTTCTTCTTTTTTCTTTGAAAGCATACGCCCATCATCTTTAGATGACAGGACTAACATTACCCTTTTAAATACATATACTTGCAAAAATTAATAACACACTGCACGCTTGCAGAGGCCATACCTCTTTACTTTGATAATGCTTTGTTAGTTTGTCTAACATGTCTATGAAAAAGAAGGGCCATGTGCACTAGTTACTGTTTCCAAAAAACTAGTTACCATCAGTATTTTTGCAATCAATAAAGATTTTTAATAACTAATCTATGTACTAATAAATCGGTTATTAAAATCCCAAACTGTAGTTGATCAGATTCTGACCTACTGAATACAATGAGGTACATCACAAATTCTGACTCGCTGCAACTGGAGGACAGCATTATTATTTTTCATTTTTTTTTTTTTTTTAAATGCAGCCCATTTTACTATAAGGACTAAACTTAACAAGAAAAGGTTTAAAGGTCTCGGCTAGTGTGGCTGCGCACATGCGCAGCTCGCTCGGTGAGATTTAATGATTTAGAGTAACTTCTGTAAAGAGCTTTAAGCCCCGCCCCTCTTTTCCATTGGCCGGCTTCACCGTTTATGCTAAACGGTGGCCAGCCATTGGAAAAGAGCTCTTTATAACGTATACTTTAGGCTTTTTCAGCCGGCCCACTTGGACGGCCTCGCCTGCTTTCCTTCTGCCGTGAAAGGTTTCTTATCTTTATGGGGCCATGTGTTTAAACACATGGCCCCATAAATATCGAGGCTTGTTTTGTTTTCCCTCTCGTAGCTCCTCAACCCCACTCTCTCTGCTGTCCCTCCCCCAAAACAGTCTGTTCTATGTGTCTATTTCTGAGGTAAGCCGCTCGATCATATTTCTTGTCTCTCTGGTGTAAGCGGCTGTAGCCTTAACCTCGTCTCTATCAGCATTGGCAACCTGAGACTCCGTTGGGTGAGACGCTCTAGCCCCCTACCGGGCTCTATTCACTCTGGTATCCTGAGACAGAGTTGGTTGAGACGCTCTAGCCCCTATGTGAGCTCTATCCGCTCCCGGGGTCTGTTACTATAGAGTCGGTGGGCAGGAACCCGCTTCACCAGGGCCTCAGAGTGTCAGATACTCTCCGGGTGCTCAGCCTCGCATTACCCCCTGGTGGCGCCTCTCCAGTGCCCGGCATGTGGTTCAAGGAGAGCAGTGCCAAGAATCTGCGGCACTGGGACTTCCTGGCACCTATGGCTGCCCTCGGCAAGCTCTACCAGTGTGGGGAGGTACGGGGCGTCTAGACTTGAAGCGAACTCCACGAGCCCTTCCACTCGTTCAACTTTACTGAATACTTGATTTACTATTCAGCCATCATTTATCCACCCAGTTACTCCGTTCTCCCATCAACCCAAGCATCAGTTCATTCACCTATTGTGTCCGCCCATTAATTTATACTCCACTTTGCTACATCACTTATTTACTCCTCCATTGCGTATCCATCTATGCGGTTATCTATCCTTTCATGCGTACACACATAAGGTTACCTTCTCATTAACATAGCTTGCGAGTGGCTGCGACTGTTGGCACTGCTTGATCTTTTGTTTATTCATGACTCTACCATCCGTTCAGCTCCTCAGTTCACCTGATCCCATCTGTTCTCTCACTGAACCAAAAAATCCTATGTGCCCCTAGTAATACAGCGGTCCAGGTCCACTTGTTTGCTCTCACATTAAGCCATCCAGTTCGCGTATTCGTTCTTTTGATCAGTGACGAATTTGCCGAGTCGTTCATGTCTGCCTTTGTTTACATGCCTTTTTCCTTATTGATCTCACCCCTTCGACCCACCAGTTCCCGCTTCCTCCCCCACACCCGTTTAGAGGAATCTCTTACGTTCCCTCATTAAATCGTCATAATCCTGCTTCAAACGTGTATTCATCGATGCCCTCATTTATCCGTCTATGTACTTCGTCAAGCACTTATTCCTTCGTTTGTCTGCCACTTCAGGGTCGACTATTCGTTCATACCCTCAGCAGCAATATTAGCCATTCGTCCATGGCACGTTACCACCCTTTGGTTTCGGAAAGACGCTGCGCACACGTTCATTAGCACTGGTTGTATGAATTACTTTGGAAAGAGGTCCCTGCAAGCTGCAGCACTTTCACATACATCTAGCCCCGGTCTTCTTTGAGTCAAGAGGCATTTCCTTAGACCCAGGTGTGTTTAGAGACTCGAACAATACATGCTTGGCATGTGTGTGAAGGGGCGATGACATCCGATTTGTCACTGAAATAATGCAGGCGGTGTGGAGTGAGCAATTATGTGAAGGGTCTGTTCAAGTCGTTTCATGAAGGACAGTCATGATAGTCCAAAGTTGGGAGTGCTACTTCTGTCTAGAGTTGTGTAAAGGGATGTAAACTAAATTCCATACATTTTGCTGTGGGTGGCTGCGCCCAGAAATCGTAGATTTAGAGGGGTTCTGGGTTTTGTGTAGGGACCCTAATTGACAGTGGGCATGGAAGGGGGGCGAGTTGGCCACCTCAACAGATATAAAGGTGACAGAAACGTGCCTATTGCCTTGAAGGCTCTGGCCCGCGCTGCACATTTGTCTCCGGTAGCTGTAAGCACTTGACTGTGCCGCACCTACTTTGCACACCAGGTTGTATGCATGCCCAGTGCCATTTATGGTGTCGTTCTTGCACACGAAGTCCACTATTAGAGGCTGGCTACAGCTCTCACCACTACTCCGCTACCATTCAGCAAGTTCGGCATTGCCCACCTAGTAGAAAGGATTGTTTATTTTGTGGTTTTGCAGAGCGCCCGGTTATCCACTGCGGGGCCTTCTGGTGCTAGAATGCTCTGGTAGGTATACGGTAAATCCAGCTGTTGGGTGAAAAGCCGTGTTTTCAAACTTGGCTACACAGCCTTCCTGTTAGTGTGCCCCTGTCTTGATTGTGTATCTTTGGGGAGGATAGCCCCAAAGAGCAGCACAAAGCACCCAGACTCTTTGAGGGCTCTGTGTCCAGCAAATAGGAATACACCCGGGCCCCCTGCCCATAACCCTATGTACACCAGGGCCTTGTGTGCTTCCGCCCCACTTCTCTCCGTGATGTGCTCACCCATGTGTGCTTCATCCCCACTTCCCTCCGTGATGTGCTCACCCTTGTTTGCTTCCTCCCCACTTCCCTCCGTGATGTGCTCACCCATGTTTGCTTCCTCCCCACTTCCCTCCGTGATGTGCTCACCCATGTGTGCTTCCTCCCCACTTTGATTAAGTTAACGCCATTTGCTTTGCTAATTATATTGTATAGCAAAGGGCTTTAACTTAATCAAAGGCAAGACCTATTGCATTTTTAATGCTGGTTTAACATTTGTTGAAGAGGAAGCAGTGATCATTTCGGACCACCGCCTCCTCAGACCTTTTTTACTTTTTACATTAACACAAGGTAAGGTGTCCCAAGGAAACCCCTTCCCTAAATGGATTACCACTTTGATAGAGAGACACACACACAGACACACCCCCCCCCCCAAACATACAAAGTTTTGTGACTGGATTTCGGTCACAAAACATTGAAACAAAATAGGATTTGAGAATTTGGGATGCTTACAACAAGCCAATTTCAGATACCAAATTGGTATCCACCAGGAATCCCATTTTAGGAGCCGTCGAAACTTCTGCCTCCTAAAATTGAATAAGCAAATCAGAAAAAAGGCATTTTAAGGGTTGCACACCCCGAATTGGAGTGTGTGCGACCTTTAAATTGCCTAATACATCTGGTCTAAGATGAAGAAAACAGCAAGTATATTTAAAAATGTGTACTGTTGTTAGGGCTTTTTGTAACCCAGTGGTGGCGCACACACAGCGCTAATTGGCCCTACACAACAGAAGTCCCAGCAAAAAGATAATTGAAAAGACAAAAAGTTAAATATCTGATGTCTTTCCTCCAGTGTGAAAGGAGATTACATTGTCTGCACACTGGTGTCTCTTATTCGAAAATCTTTGTCAGGAAAGTTTGTTAAACGCACCCAGAAAAACAAGCATTTGCAATGCAATCGGTCTCGCCTTTGGGACCTTATATGTATTTAGCTATGCAGCACATTAACCTAGGTGCTGAAACATCTACTGTTCTCTAACAAGGAAGGAAAGTAAGCACCAAACTGCATGACACGCCAGGTATGGGGACACATGGAGAGAAATAATGCCTTTCAGCGAGAAATGTATAGTCCAAAGCTCTGCTTTTAATATAAAATCAGGACCTTTGGTGGTCATATCACTGAAAATCCAAGGTTTGAAAAAAGATATTATTGATTATTGTCTACGGGTGCCTGTGGAAGACAATTTCTATGGACTGGAATCTAGAGAATTTTAAAGCAAATCTAGTATTTTACGGACCTCTACTGGTCGTTTTCCATCAAGACAGTTAAATAGAGGCAGTTGAAGAAAACAAAAAAATCCCTAACCGGAAGCAGACAAGTCCTAGGGCTGACCTCCAGAGCCCACATATTACATACACATATAAGTATATACTAAAGTATATACAAAAGGTCTCGAATGGTCGACCTAAAAAGTCAACTAAGGGGTTCTAAGGGCCTGCGTGTTCCTTCGCTCACAGCATTGATCATTGATGGAGGGGGAAAAGATCCAATGCTAAATACAGATTCGTTTTAAAATAGTCTTGGTCTTAATGTGGCATATCTAGTAGACAGAAATGCTTAATAGGTATATGAATAAATGCAAGTATCATGCATACAACATTCCTAAGAGAGCTGTTGATTCATTAGTCTCACATTAATAGTAGTTTTCAAATCTTACACCGGGGGAGATCCTGACCTCTTGCAAAGCTGATGCTCAAGGCAGAGAACAAATCTATTGCCTGGGTTGCAATTCTGTCATCTCAGGGTTAGAACTAGATCACAGCCCCTAGCCAGAGGACACCTAGGACAAATACAAGGCTATAACTTGTCACGTGGTTAAAACCAATACACCACCTTCCTTTTACTGAACTGCTGCTTTGGAACAAGAACAAACATTATGTTCTTGTTACTGAACACAAACAAAATGTAGCAGAGTTCTTTCATGCAAGAAGCTTTTGAAATGTGCTTGTATTTAGCATAAGCCCTTACTTTGGATGGATCTGTAAACATTGCAAAGTGCCTTGAAGGCACTTTGGCTATTGGGAGTTAGTGAAGCTGGTGTGGAGCATTCCAATGCACCAGGAGCTGGCCTGCATCCCAATGCCAGATCCTTTGCAGGGTCAGAGTAGGGAGATGGTGCCGCTCCCTGGAGACCATGTGTGTCGACACAACAAGGGCGATGGTGGCCTATAACTTGTCAGAAACTTAAGGAAGTGAAAACGTGCCAAACAATTTATGTGGCTTAGAAGAGAACTTTTTGTGGCTTTATTCACTTAAGAGATCAAGGAAAGACTGAAGTCCACAAATACTCCCAGATTTTGTACTTAAGTTCCTACTGATGGCAGCGGGTCAAACCTCTGGCGTCGGGGTGTTGTAAGTTTGTAATTCTGCTGTTCTCAAGTGGTTGGGATGCAGGTTTTGGAGGAGTCAAGTTTATGCTGGTTGTTCTCCATCTGCCGAATGACCGCTCTGAGGAAATGGTCACCCCGAGAAGTCCATATCCACCCTATGTCACCATCTGAATTTCCTATGTGTCCTTGCAGGAGGTACAGCTGAAGAACTCAGTGAGGTCCAGCTGGGTTGTGAACTAGAGATTTAGGAGGACTGGTGATATGATGGAATCTTGGAATATGTCAGAGCTGCAAAGAGCCAATGGAAACGACGGTGGCCCTGCTGAGCGGGAAGGAGGAGACCCAATAGCAACTCGTCTCAAGAGTATGGCTGCTGGTGCACTCTGCCAAAGATGCTGGGCAGGGGCGGCAGTAGTACAGCCACTCCATCTCTGCCCACTGACACTTTTAAATCAATCCCGAAGGATATCAGTGTGGATTCAGTGCTCAAATCAGAACACTGCGGTCCAATATTCTACCCCGAGATTCACAAAGCAACCGTCAAATAACGCCCTCGAGCTAGAACAAAGCTACCCGAGCGGGATCGAATGTACAGCTCTATCATTAGACCACGAACTGCAACGAACACACCAGTGGGCGATGAGCCCTGGGCCAGACACACCCACCACCCGTCAAACAAGCCACTGAGCTAAAACAATCACCATCCGGTGAAGGGCCCTTGTTGTCGAATAAACTTGCGTGTCAAAAAAAGTCCCCGCTGCAAGAGTCACAGACGTCACGTAGAAGGCAAACTAACGCAGACCTAGCCCTCAGCTGAGCAAGCAGGCCCCCCGGTGCGCCGCTGCAGGAGGCCAAACACCGAGCACTCTAGATCGCTTCTCTCACCCCATCTCTCGATAGACACGCATAACAAGAGCCCACGCCTCCTTTCACTCATCCTTTGTACCAGGGGGGAAAAGCCGTTTACCTCCCTCCCCTCCCCCCGTGACGTTACTCAGGCTGCGAGAAACTCCCTCTCTCCTGTCCAACGCCAAAACTCAGGTCTCCAAAGACCCAGTCAGGTACACCTGAAGGGAGTTGGCACCCCCCGCCCCACCTCATTGTTTCCATTAACTGCACCTCTTTTAGTCTTGTGAGCGAGGTATGCAGTCGGTCATTCAGACCCAACCAACTATCGGGTCTTCCGGGTACCCTCTGGCCCTGTGTTGTGATCACCGCTTCCCTTCCAATTTTACATTATAATAGAAGCCCCTCCCTCGCCCCCAGCACGGGTGGCTTCATGGGCAAATATCTGGATGGCTCTAAACAAAGCGGGGCGCAAGAGGCGGAGATGGACGGAAGTCATCAAATGTCACAGCAGGGAACTCAAACACCACCCTGGCCATCAGAAGAGCGCACACACGCAGCTCGTCACCCAGAGCTCCTGCCAACGCCCCAAATTTACTCAAGCATGGACGGTCCCTCCATGCACATAGTTCACTCCAGAGGGAGAGAGACGCACGCCCCACCCCAGGTTTAATGGCCTTAATGCAAGCAAGGGAAGTGCCCCATGTGCCCTAGGTTTGCCAGCAAAAACAGCTACATCTGAGCAGAAATATATAGCCAGTGTATTGTGCGCCTTAGAGCAAGGAAGGAAATGGGTCCCGTGGCTGCAGTCTGGGTTATAGAATGGAATAATCATCGGGGCTCAGTATGCCTCCGGGACCCAGTGGTACCGCACCTGTGGAAGGTACGCCCCGATGTCTGGGCTGTATGTAATGGGTCCCTCGGAGCGCGCCGGTGCCACTGCACCTGCTATACTACTGATAGATACGCCTCTACTTGTATCTTGTACGCTTATGTAACTTGCACAAATGTCACTTTTTCCTCTTGTAACGTATAGTTTGCTACCTCTTCTTGTATTTTGTTTGCTTTTGAAACATACACATTTGTCACTTTTGCCTCATGTAATGTAACGTTTGCTTTTGTAACATGCCCACTTGTAATTTTCTCCTCATGTAACGCTGCTGTTCCTATTGTGAAGCGCTCTGACACCTTCGGGTAGAGTCCGCGCTATATAAAAAAGCATAAATAAATACGCTCCTACCCTACGATAAGTGTGAGGGTGTTCAAAGGCTGGGGTGGGAGTAGTGTTCTGAATAGGCGAAAATTTGCATCGGAACACTGAGAAACAGGACATAGAGAGGAAGCACAAACAACTTGTAGCGCGCACACCTGCGCGCCCTCTGAGAAGGGAGGGTGCTGCCACCAGATGTCCCATCGACAGGCAGAGGACAATTCACAGCCCAGGAAACGCGCAGAAGTAGTAATGCGCGACAGGCGGGAGCGGCACAACTAACCACCCTCCACAAACAATACCTACCCCCCTAAGATGCCCTGCTCTCGAACAACCGGTTTCCTCGCACAGGTGGGTCCTACCCAAAGCTCTGCCTGGCACCAGGCTTATTCTTTTCTTCCAACACCTGCCCCAGAGTGTATGTACTCGCACTATCCCCCTAAACGATGAAGACGCCCCCTCCAGCCTAACCCCCATTCGTATTCGTCCCGGCCTGCCCCGAGGGGTATACTTATCCCACAGATCGACAGAAATTTCGCTCCACAAAACCCGTGCTTCTGGTTCTCGTACCCTCCCTCTCTCCACTACTTACACCTTTTTAGTGCACCATTCTGGGTTTAAACCATACAATTCGCCCCGCCCGCAACCCCACCCCAAAAAAGTGCAAACACTCACCGTTCGCACAGCTGTGATTTGCTAAAAGCGCCTCCATCAGATCCTCTCGCGCTTCACTCTGACGGTTGCTGTTTTCTTTTTTTTGCCGGGTGTCCAGGTAGGATGCTAGAGGGGACGGCTGAATGAAGCGGTATGACGCTGTACATGGGGCCGTGTACCAACCAGGTGAAGGGCTGCAGCAGAGAGGCAGGGCAGTCCCGGAGAAGCGCTCTCTTTCTTCCACTCCCAGTATCGCTTTAACCTCCTGAGCACCTACCTGCACGCACACTACCTCCCATCACGCAAAAGCCAAACTTTCCTTAACTCCTCCCCTGCCATTAAAGGGCCCCTCTCGGTTGTTCTTCTTTGCGGCGCCTCCCAGCTAAACCTTTACGCTGACCCTCCAATCCGTTTCACCCTTCCACTCCACGCCCACCCCGGGCCGTGCCTCTCTGATCCTCCTCGCTCCTCCGCCGGCCACTCTCACTCCTCCCTGCGGCTCTTCCGATCCTCTACAACCACGTTTTTTCGCTTCCTTTCCTTTCCATCCCATCCCTCCTCATTCTCTATAAACATTATTTTCCTTTCTCCTCCTGTCCTCACAATTCTCGTCTTTCCCATCGCCCTGTCCACTCGCTGTTCTCTTCCACCTGTCTACTCTCAGCATATCCTCTACCCTAACCCTCTCTACTGTCCCATACGAGCTCGAGCGGTGCCCACGTCGCCATCCGCCAAACTATCAACCGTCTCCGACACTTTCCCCTTCCTCTCTTGCACCCAAAAAGGCCAAGTTTTAGCAGCGCTTTAGTTGGGTGAAAAACGCGCGCGTGTGTGCTCACCCACAGCGCCGTTTCTAGGATTTTGGGGGCCGCGGGGAAGACATATTTTGAGGGCTCCTGTAAGGGATACATTTTTACTTTATTACACGTTTCTTGTTAACTCAAGTCCCTGAAGCTAAACAGTACTACATTATGAGTTAAAGGTTAAGAGGCGACGCAAAGCAGTTTAAATATGTCTTTCATGGGACACTGAACCTTTTAAAGATACAATGCAGTGGCGAGACAATGTCCGAGACAGATCGACATGTTTGGATAAAGAAGACAATACACAGATAGTCAAATAGACAGAGTTCACTTTCGGAGGGGAGGGGGAGGAGGGGGGGGGGGCGTTGGAAAGTGGAGGCCCTGGGCAAGTCCCCACCTTGACCCTGCCTTAAAATGTTTCTGCTGAACGACTGGTGTTTTGATACCTCTCTGAGCATTCCGTTATTGCTTCTATATATATCTATCTATAACGCAACGACTGATATGCATGTAAAACTAGCAAGGACTATTGACTTTGTCAATGATTGTTAGTTTTTTTAGATAAGCGTAACAACGATTTTGTTGTCAATAATTCAGAACATGTTTTAATTGAGAGACTGTAAACTTTCTTAGAGCATGCAAAATTAAACAAAACGCATGAAATTTAACAAGCATTTACCATGCAATAGGTCTTGCATTATCCCCTCATAGGTCCTCCTCGTCCCAGTACTTACAAAGCGAGGCAGTCCTGCCTCCAACCAGCCACTCAAAATGCTAAAAAAACAAAAAGCCAAAGGTCATATAAACCCCTCCCACCCACCACTATCCCTGTGCGCCGCGCTTTACCGCTTTTACCTTCACTTTCGCGGCCGCACGGCCGCTTTGATGTTTGATCGCGATTGCGATCTCTTTTACGGCCGCTTGGCATAGCAAATAGGTCTCGCTTTTGGGACCTTATAAGTATTTAGTTATGCAACTGTTGCATGGCTAAATACTTATAAGGTCCCAAAGGCGAGACCTATTGGCTATGCCAATGCTTGTTTTTCTTGCTTTGATGGCAGTCGGAACGCTGGTGCTCCATGTCTCCTGTTGCTGTTTCCAATTGTGCAGGATGTGTTGCGGTACCATGAGTTTTTTAACGGATTTGTTTAAGGTCTTCTATATGTGCTGTTTTTTTCTGTCTTTGTTTTTTGTCTCTGCGTGGTCGCGCTTCTGCTCCTGGATCAGGACATTCCCCGCGAATGTGCTGGGCTGGGGCGTGGAGCTTTTCTGATGTCCTGGTCCGGGTTTGTTCCGGCGCTGGGGGTTTCAAGCAGGGCCCGCCCCTGCAGCCATGTTGTGTGTGTATATGGCTGTGGGTGGAGACTGCAGGGCTGTCCCTTTGGTTTTCCAAGTCTTGTGTTACACGGGTCTTGGTTTGTAGTGTAGTTCCTATTTCCCTTATAGGCTCTGCGCATTGGAATAATATACACTATAGTTTTTGCATAGGACTAAGGTCAGTATGCTCCTATCAAGTACATTAAACTTAATTACTTGTGTGTGCCAGCTAACTCAGAGGTCACTAGAAACCTCTTGAATGAACAAGAAGGGATTAGTTTCTGACAACCGCATAAACATGACAACTTTGTTACCCTTAGATTCAGAACGCGTCTCAGAATCGTGGAAATAATTGATAACAGTTTCACTCAGTCAATCGTGCATGCTTAGTTTCTCCAGAGGTACACAGAAATAGATAGACGGGCGTTTCAATTAAAGGATTTATTGAACAGTCTTGATTCTCATGTAAGAGATATGAGCTGTCACGATCATTAGACAGTAAGCAAGATGTAATACGCACAGCGTAAGCAGTAAGAAGAAATAATACTGCAATAGTATTGTCTTTTAGCTATGACATATATTCATATACACATACATAAATACCACAGGCTAAAAATTGAATACTCGTCTGATGCTTCTAAATAGTTCTACCCCAGTGTACCTAACCTCAGTGTAGTACGAGGTAAGAAGTAGGTGCTGTTTTCTATAGTATGGTATATACTAAGTTTAGTATGCCAAGAGTCCCTCTAGGTCACGGGTACTCATAGTACGGCCCGCGGGCCGTTGGCGGCCCGGCAAGCCTTCCTTGGCGGCCCGCGGACATTGCAGACAGTGCCTGTGCCCTGTGCTTGTCAGCGAACACCGCCGGTTACAGCAGCGCGGAGCTGTGAGGCCGGGCGATTCTTTTAAAGGCCATTTACTTGTTAATGAGGCTTTGTTGTATTTCACCTCTTCTTAGCACCCCTGCATCTCCCCTCTCATTGAGTGGAGATGCAGGGGCGCTAAGAAGAGGTGAAATACAACAAAGTCTCATTAACAAGTGAATGGTCTTTAAAAGACCTGTGAAGTACTTGGGTGCGGCCGTGTGCGTTCCCTGGAAGCCGTCTCAGCGCGGGGTGAGGTGACAGAGGACAGCAGGGTGAGGTGATGGAGGGCAGCAGGGAGTGAGAGCAGGGGGGGAGGTGACAGCGGGAGGAAGACAGAGTGCAACAGAGGGAGGAAGAGGGAGGGAGAGAGAGGGAGGGAGAGGAGGAAGACAGGGAGAGGAGGAAGACAGGGAGAGGGGGGAAGACAGGGAGACAGAGAGGGAGACAGAGGGAGGGGGAGGGAGAAGGAGGGAGACGGAGGGAGAACGGAGGAGGGAGGGAGGGAGACAGAGTGAGAGATAGATAGATAGATAGATAGAGAGGGCGGGAGACAGAGTGAGAGATAGATAGATAGATAGATAGATAGATAGATAGAGAGGGCGGGAGACAGAGTGAGAGATAGATAGATAGATAGATAGATGGATAGATAGATAGAGGGCGGGAGACAGAGTGAGAGATAGATAGATAGATAGATAGAGACAGAGTGATAGATAGATAGATAGATAGATAGATAGATAGGGCGGGAGACAGAGTGATAGATAGATAGATAGATAGATAGAGCGGGAGACAGAGTGATAGATAGATAGATAGATAGATAGAGCGGGAGACAGAGTGATAGATAGATAGATAGATAGATAGATAGATAGGGCGGGAGATAGATAGATAGATAGATAGATAGATAGAGCGGGAGACAGAGTGATAGATAGATAGATAGATAGATAGATAGATAGATAGAGCGGGAGACAGAGTGATAGATAGATAGATAGGGCGGGAGACAGAGAGATAGATAGATAGATAGATAGATAGAGCGGGAGACAGAGTGATAGATAGATAGATAGATAGATAGATAGAGAGGGAGACAGAGTGATAGATAGATAGATAGATAGATAGATAGAGCGGGAGACAGAGTGATAGATAGATAGATAGATAGATAGATAGATAGATAGATAGATAGATAGAGAGGGAGACAGAGTGATAGATAGATAGATAGATAGATAGATAGAGAGAGGGCGGGAGACAGAGTGAGAGATAGATAGATAGATAGATAGATAGATAGATAGGGAGACAGAGTGATAGATAGATAGATAGATAGGGCGGGAGACAGAGTGATAGATAGATAGATAGATAGAGCGGGAGACAGAGTGATAGATAGATAGATAGATAGAGCGGGAGACAGAGTGATAGATAGATAGACAGATAGATAGATAGAGCGGGAGACAGAGTGATAGATAGATAGATAGATAGATAGAGCGGGAGACAGAGTGATAGATAGATAGATAGGGCGGGAGACAGAGAGATAGATAGATAGATAGATAGATAGATAGATAGATAGAGCGGGAGACAGAGTGATAGATAGATAGATAGATAGATAGATAGAGAGGGAGACAGAGTGATAGATAGATACATAGATAGATAGATAGATAGAGCGGGAGACAGAGTGATAGATAGATAGATAGATAGATAGATAGGGAGACAGAGTGATAGATAGATAGATAGATAGATAGATCGGGAGACAGAGTGATAGATAGATAGGGCGGGAGACAGAGAGATAGATAGATAGATAGGGCGGGAGACAGAGAGATAGATAGATAGATAGATAGATAGATAGATAGATAGATAGAGCGGGAGACAGAGTGATAGATAGATAGATAGATAGAGCGGGAGACAGAGTGATAGATAGATAGATAGGGCGGGAGACAGATAGATAGATAGATAGATAGATAGATAGAGCGGGAGACAGAGTGATAGATAGATAGATAGAGAGGGAGACAGAGTGATAGATAGATAAATAGATAGATAGATAGATAGATAGAGCGGGAGACAGAGTGATAGATAGATAGATAGATAGATAGATAGAGAGGGAGACAGAGTGATAGATAGATAGATAGATAGATAGATAGATCGGGAGACAGAGTGATAGATAGATAGGGCGGGAGACAGAGAGATAGATAGATAGATAGGGCGGGAGACAGAGAGATAGATAGATAGATAGATAGATAGGTGTGCATACCGGGTCTGGTGGCTCAGTAGATGAAGGCGTCTGCTGCAGTGGCCTGTGTTCAACCTCATGGTCATAGTTTTTTTTTTGCTCTAGCCCCGCCCCCTCCCCTACTGGCCCCGCCCCCACCGGTGCGGCCCTCAGCCAGAAACCACACTGTAAATTTGGCCCCCGAGAGAAAGTTTGTGAGTACCCATGCTCTAGGTTCTAGTCAGCTCCATACCTTTAGAATGAGAAAGGTGGGTATTTCTTTCCGGGTCTCAAACTCTAACACCCCGCGAAGGGAGTCAGAACACTGGAAGCTGGATTCTCTGCGAGCAGGGATGACAGCGTCTGGTCAGTGCGTCAGGCTGATCTCTTCTGAACTTGCCGTGGCAAACCGTGCAGTCAAGTCGTGCTGAGTCGTGCCGTGGTTTGCCATGGTAAGGGAAGGTATATTTATACCTGGAAGGTGTTTAGGAATGCTAGCATTGACGTAAAGTCGGGCAGAGGAAGACGTCATGGATGAACCCCTAAAGAATAGTAGTTCATGCATAATAGATGAGTTCTTGGAGAAATAAATAATGCTACCTAGGAAAAGTCCCGTCGGTTTAAGGGTCTGGTTTCTAAGAACTCGTTGTGATGTGGGATGGACGGATGTAGGTGACCATGCCTGTATTTGGATAGCATGGCCAATGCCTAAATAAGGGCTGGGATTCTTATGCCTAAATAAGGGCAATACGAATTGTGCCTATATAAGGACATGATTCAGGGAAACCTATATACAGGTATCTAAATCGAAACACAACACCCACTCCATTGACGAATGATCGATATTACTAAATGCTAAACGTGCTAAACACATAAAATTGAGTATCACATGTTTCACTAATAACATTTGTAAAAGCATACTAAAAGAAGTCTTTGTAAAAAGGTTTGCTATACATGAAATGCAAAGGTGCTATACATATTGAAGCAATGTTTCATTCTAAGCATATATTTACAGTGAATGCTCAGTGAATAAGAAAAAAAAAATATATATACACATACGGAATGAAATGGTCCGGTTTTACAGAAAGGAAAAAGTTCAGAGCCATTTCATGTCATGATTACATTAATGTGAAAAAAAGGTGACATGTCCCTGGAAGTGTTTCAAAGAAGTCTGTTCTCTATGAATAGTTCTACTGTAAGCAGAGCTTTTAGCCATAAAAAAAGTCAATATCCACAAAAGTGCGATTTTAGAAAAGTTTAAAATGTTGTCTTTTTGTTTTGAAAAAATGAAGGCCGAATTCATAGATTACAAGGTACACTGTGAGCCAAATCAAAAGTTATTTGAAGATGCTAGGAAAACATGAAATCCTCTAATCCTGTAGACAAAAATTTGTCTACCGTTGTCGGTGACAGGTCAATTACCTCGTTTAGAAGACTAACTGCACATAGATGTGATGCATCGTCAGTAGCAGTGATCGTTGCCGATGTTACCTGTGTGCCTGTTGAGCCATCTTGTACCTCAGCAGTAGCATGTTGTGTCTGTGAGAGCTCAATGAATGCCGTCATCAGGATACGTAGCCTCTGGGGACAACACAGAGCATGGGTCCGTTATCGGGTCCAGCAGAGTATCGGTATCCGTTGGCACGACTGATGGGAGTGTTAGACAGATCTCTAGCACGCATTCTTCACCGCAAAGCAGGCATCGTAGAACAGGTAAAATGCAATTTTGCCAGATTAGTGTGAATGACAGAAACCATGTGGTATTTAGTTCTCGTAGACTAGGTAAACCCAATAGTTGCACTATGCTCTCACGAAACCTCCTTTCCAGGAGAGCATTCGCCAAGGTGCTGGGAGTGACGCTGGTGGATTGGCTTGCCATAGCGCAGAAGATGGAATAAAAATACAATTCCTGCGACGATTGATAGAATTAGCGGCAGACCACCAAACACCGAATGCATGAAGTTTGGAATGATTCCAACGACTGCTTGAAAAGGTGTTAACAGTCCCGAACACACGGTCTTAAATACATGCACAACACCGCTCGTATCAGACATGTTTAAGATACGTCCCAACATTTCTGTGAAATGTGTAGGGCAATTTGTCCTTAACAGAGCCTGTATCTCAGCCGAAGTCCTTGCGACTTGTAGATCATAGGTTTCTTTGTCCGAGGTCAAAGGCACGGTTTGTTGTAAAAGAATGGCTTTTATTCTGCTTAAAGTATCAATTCGTATAGAAGAGATGTTCAGTTTCGGCCATAAAGGCGACTCCCTGACTGTGTCTATTTGGGGGAACAAGACTTGCATACAGCAAGTGACCCTGGAAGTAACCGTTACTAGATATGGGATACCTTGCAACATGCCACAACAGCTCTGATCATTCAACATGAGGTAACTCACATTTGAAAGTTGTCCAAACGTTGGATTAATCACAGCGGCTGGTGAACCTTGCAGGTGGCAGGATAAATTTGCAGTGGAACCGCTACAGGCTCTCTGTAGACTAATATCCCGACATATGAGTGAACCGCTCAGTGCATTTTCACAGTGTGTGCCGCTAATAAACACTTCACGCCCCCTACTCCAGCATCTGTGTGTGTAAGGTAAATCCCAGGATGTCCTGATGAATTCATTACCCAACCTTTCATATTTACCTACTGGCATGTGTTTAAGGCAATAGTGAAAATGGAAAGTTGTAACAGGCAGAGTTATTTTGCCATGTATGATCCATTCTGTAGCTGGTTTTTCTGCTACCGTAAATGGCAATTTTTCCAGTTTTTCAATGCTCAGCACTGTATACCTTGCTCCCCTTTGTGCCAGTTCGATCTGTTTATCAGTGAGATAGTATTCAGAAAACAGAGAAGACGTGTTGATGAAACGACAAGGCACATAACCTGCATGCAAGTTTTGTAGCGTCCAGCTTAATGACAGAATAGAACGTAATTGAGACTGGCCTTGACGCAGCAGGACAAAATCTTGTTCCACAATGTCTATAGCAGAGGATACAATGTTGCCCAATGAATATATCCTGGAAGATAGTCGTTAACCCATTGTCGACCACAGCAAGAGATTTCTCTAAATTAATACAATCAATTTCTCATATTCTTTCTGCAGTGTCTGCTTGGGTAACCTTACATATTTCATTATAAGCAGCATAGATGCCGGCATATATGAAACGTTTCTTGGACCTAGCAAGAATTCCCTAAGGTTTGCGTCTTCTTTAAGTAAAGATAAGTGTTGTTTCATATCCCCTAGTGTAGATGTCTGCAACCAATCAAGGCATAGTTTTCCTACACTGTATGTTGTTACTACTCCTGGATGCTGTCTTTGAACATAGCGTGGGTCTGGCCTATTGGTTGTTAGACCTTGTGTCTTGTTGAGGAATCTTTCTTGACAGATGTTTGTGTCTGTGGGCCAGAGCAACCATTTTTTCCATTTGGAATCTGATCTGTTGTTTTGTAAGATAGTATGTACGTCGACCACCCCCTGTGTAGTGCTATTACTTGCAGGTGCAGGTATGGACAGTGTGTTAATGTCTTTGATCTTGGCTAAGCCAAGGCAAGACGATTGTTGGACAGTGTCATTCAAAAACATTATCTGCTGTGGTATGATGCAGGCTCTAAACAAAGCTTCTATCCCCTGCACTTGTCAATCTTTTGTACCCCAGACGGATTTTGTGTCAATTGTCTTTCCAAAAGTCGAAACCCTGTCCAGACAGTTGGACAATAAAGACAGCAGAATAAATCTGTTTCGTATTGGTTAACATATTTTTAATTCCTGTTTTGTTCACATTTTTAAAGTAAAACGTTCCTGGATTGGATGTATTATATCCTGAAAAATATGGAAACTTCATTTCAAATGTTTTTGAGTTACCCCTTGGTGGTGAAGGACAATGTTCCCATTGGTTATACATAACTACATTTCTAGGTGTTGCAGATTTATGCAAGAAATGATGACCATAGTGGTTATAACAAAATAGCTGTTCATAGTCTGTTGAACACTCTAAGTATTCATGGTTAGAGAATGCAGCAGACCTTTCTAGATCAGACATCATGTTATTAACAGTCTCAAAGTCCCAATCATCAGAATAGGTACTGGAGGTTATATAGTCACTTAATGAAATCTTAAATAAGTGTGGAATCTTCAAAAGTTCCAACGGACCGAATATATCATAATCCGTTTTGTCTCAAACTATACCATCTTGTATAGGAACGGCTGTGATGTTCACTGCTGACCAGTAGCGGTGCATCCATTAGGGCATTGAGGCGTAGCCCCCCCGCCCGCAGCGTCGCCCGCAGCGTCGGCGTCTTTGAACTTAAGTAAACTGAATCAGTTTACTTAAGTTCAAAGAAGCCGAGGGAGAACTGACAATCATGTCAGTCAGCATGACGTCGGACCGCCGGTGGGTGGTCCGGCGTCATGTTGACTGACATGATCGTCAGATGGACCAGGCAGGGGCAACAGGCAGCAGCACAAGTGCGCATGGTTGGGGAAGGTGAGCGAATTTTCGCTCCGTGCCCAGTCATGCGCACTAGTGTGTGCTCTGGCTGGCGCATGCCCATTAGGAGACCGAGGTCTCCTAATGGGTAGGCGGGCGAGCAGTAACCGTGCCCTAAGCCAATCCTGGTGCTGCTGGCAGCGCCAGGATTGGCTGAGAGCCTGAGAGGGGCTGTACCGCTGTAGGCGCCAACGAACGGACCAGATGCGGCGTGGACGTGCTCAGTACCTCAGCAGGTAGGATAAAGATTTTTTAAAATTTATTTTAACATTCTCCCCACCCCCGCGCGACATCCCTCCCCCACCCCGCCCCCCCCCGAGCCACGACTGCGATTGGAGCAGTGATAGCGGACATTGTGTAAAGCGTTGCACCACTGTTTTCACAGTCCATTTCTTTATAATGAACAGTGTTTAAATCTTCAAAAACGCTAAAAGAAATGGCTGCCACGAAGAGCTGGTAAAAACCGGGGGCACGTAGGACAAGAAGTAATAAATGTATTTTTTTCTTTTTGTATGTACTCTGATCGTTTTCCACACCGTCCAAAAAAGAAAAAAAAAATAATTAAAAAAGGCAGCCTTCATGCAGTCAGAGGCCACTGTTCACGCAGCCCCCCATTGAGGAAAACTGTGAATTTCAGGACACAGCTTTTCGTCATCCAGTGCAGGAACGTATTTTTATGTTTGCTATTTAAATAATGTATTTGGCAATGCCACGTTTACAAAAAAGCTGCATTTTCAATATATTTTTCTTAAAAGTCTAAAGTATCATCAGTGTATGCAACGATTTGTACTTTGTAAAGGAGGGGGTGGATATTGCTAGGATTGTTTTGGGTTGTGACTAAAGGGTGATAGTTGAAGCTGTTTAAAGGCATTTTTTTTATATTTATATGAAATTGTTAAAAGCACATGTTTACGACAATTAATGAAAGGTTTTGGGTGCAAATGGACCGCATAATGTGCTTCACGTCATGTGCCAAAGACTTAGTCTTATTTTTAGTTTTATGAGATCGGGATATCTGCACGCTGTCATACTGTCAGAGGGAGCTGAATACCATTCCTGCATGAGTGCGCCTGAAATCTCACCACAATGTGCCCATGCGGATTAGCGTGTGAACCGAGTACTAGTTATCGTTGGCATCGCTGAGATTCATAAATGTTCGAGTACATGATAATCTCCCGTAACCGTTAAACGCTTTCCACTGAGCAATGTGGTGATTTGCAGATCGCGAATTCCTGCATTGCTGACCCAGTTTCCGGCCTTACTTCACACGTGGACATCATAGGCAGCCTGTCAGACATTTACGCTGACGTTGTTTGTGTTCTGCTTTTTCGAAAAATTATGCCATGTGTTGTAATAGAGGATTGCTTTGGATAAAAAAAAATCGTATAGCAGGAGCACCAAAACAATGCAAAGGGAGCAAATGCGAGTGACTCTTGTTCTCTGTTTCTGGGCATTTTATATTTTTGGCAAATTCCATTCTCGCGACAGTCTTGGTCCCGAGAACACATTTAGCGCCGGAAAATAGATAAAAAAAAAGCCATTTATGCATACAAGTCGGTTAATGCACCTGTTGTACAGATCTACCATCAATGCACTGATTTTAATGCCTGCATGTCGGTCTCAGCCTTTCATCCCGAAATTGTAAATATAGTAGGTCAATCGAGTAATACTAGCACAAACTACTGCTATTTACAGCGCTCCATAAGTACAATCTTTTATTTTACATGTTTACTTGATCTTGCATTCCCCAAGAGTTAGCTATTTTATAATGTTGTTGTTTTATCTGTATTTTTATCTGTGCATACTTTGAGGCTTGAGCCATGCCAGGTGTTTATGAGGGGCTTTGACTGAGCATGAAGAGCTAAGGCAAAAGCCAAATAAAGTGCCTCTCAGTGGGCTGGCCTCTCTGACTGCAGAGCACACAGAACACTATTTGTGTATTCCATTTGCAACTGAAATTCTGCGGAAATGTGTGTGAAGGGGGTACACTGATGTCAAAATATTTGCAAGGCAAAAGTAAGAGAAATTAAAGGGCTTATATTTGAGGGAGTGCACAGAGACGTTTTAATGCATGGGCAAAGTGGGCTCTGGCCCAGGGCCCCAGCCTTTCAGGGGGCCCCCTGACAGTCAGTTCCATTCTCCAGAGTTTTGCCCCAATGACCTTGATTATTTCTTAAACGGATTGTTTTAAATACTGTTTTCCTTTAATTTATGTTGTATGTGCCTGATGTGTTTATGTTTCATGCCATATACAGAAAAAAAGTTTCTTTTAGATCAAGACAAGGCCTAACATATAAGAAATGGGAGGGTGTCACAGAGATTATTTGCAGTAATATTGGTGAGCTGCTGCTGTGTTACAATATTGAAAACACACATAACTATCCCTGAATATTAGATGTAAACACATTTAGGGCCTTATTTATGAGAAGTGATGCATCGCTGTGTGAAAACAGGGATGCGTCACTTCTTAGTGCACCCTCCTTGCGACATGACGGATGCGTCATATTTACTGTATGTCGCAAGGAATTACAGATACATCAGTATTTCTGGCGTATCTGTAGCCGCAAAAGTGATGCATTGCTGGGGTGTGTCTGAAAATAGGCGCAAAGCCAGCAATGTGTCCTTTCACATGGGGCAAGCCCCATGTGAAAGGGCCTGCATCAGTCTTACACCTGCTGTGAGGCAGGTGTAAGATATTGACGCAATGGCCTCCTAGAAGTGGCGGACTGAGTTCTCATAGATTTCAATGTGCCACTTCTACGAGGCTTTTTGCGGGGGAACACCCACTCTGCATACATTATACCTGGCGCAGGTATAATGTGGTGCAGGGGTTTACAAAGTGACGCATCTGGCTAGATGCGTCACTTTGTAAATAGGGCGCAACATGGCACATTTTTTTCGCTGCCGGTGCGTCACAAAAAGCGACACACCGGCTGCATAAAAGTGAAACAAGGCCTCATAAATAAGGCCCTTAGAATTTGGACGAGTGTTCCTTTGCACTGTCAGGGACCTAATGAAATTAAATGAAATAATGTATTTAATAAAGCGCGCAGCCACTCAGACTAGAGTGTCCTGGCACGTGACAGCGGGAGGAAAACGTGCGTAAAAGACCCATCAGTTATTAAAAAGCCAGGTTTTTAAGTTCTTCCTGAAAGTGAGTAGGTCTGTGGTTAGTCTCAGAGACTCAGGGAGTCTATTCCACAATTTTGCGCCTAGAAAGCAGAGTGATCTGCCTCCAGTGCGGGTACGGCATATTTTAGGCATGATGGCCAGGTAGACATTGGAAGATCTTAGGTGTCTAGATGTTGTGCAGTGATTAACGCGCTTATTTAGGTAGCCGGCTCCTAAGCTGTGGAAAGCTTTAAAGAAGATGGTCATCTCTTTGAAGTTGATCCGTTCTTTTATGCGGAGCCAGTGTAGAGACTTAAGAATAGGGTTCATACTAGATCTGGGTTTAGGTTTCAGGATGGCTCTGGCCGCCTCGTTTTGAACTACTTGTAGGTGCTGGATAAGGGCTTTGGGAAGACCGAGGTACAAGCTGTTGACATAGTCAAGCTTTGATGTCACCAGAGCCTGCACCACGATCTTTCTACTCTCATGCGGTAACAGTAGCAGGAATTTTTTTAGCATCCGGAGTATGCCAAAGCAAGCTTCAGTTAGAGTTTGGATTGGAAAGCGCATGGAGAGTGTCTTGTCTATGACAATTCCTAAGTTTTTGACTTTCTCCTTTTCCGCGGGCGGGGGCAGCAGATCTTTTGGCCACCAAGAGCTCCAGTCAGGTGTTTCTGGATTACCAAAGAAAATAACTTCAGTTTTGTCAGGTGTGGTAAATTTTAATTACCTAGACTTAATTTATGCGGTAAAATTCAAGAAGAATAACTCAGTAAAAATAAGAGGCAGAATCCGTGGTATTTGAGGTTATAAAAGGGAATTTATTCCTTACAAAGGAATTATGGTTATGGTTCGAACCAGGCAATCGAGTTCCGTCACCACGAAGGTTCAGGAAGGGATCAGCAATACATTATTGACAGGTTATCATATTTATAGGAAAATGCATTACAATAAAGACATATGCAGAAGGCGTTACAGCTGAGAAGAGAGATAAGAATACACATACGTAATAAAAAGGCGTTACAATAGGCGTGCATAAAGGCGTATACTAGAAAACGTCATTATGATGATGACACAAGTGGGTGGATCCATAAGAGAATCCTGCAAAGTCAGCAGAAATACAAGGCAAAGATGCGTGCGCAGCCGCATGACGTGTGTTTGACGTGCAACTAGAGGGTGAAAGGAACTTGACATTTAGCCCTACATGAGGAGACAGAAGTCTGGGATGTCAGGACAACCTAGTCCCAAATCGTATCTAATATCTTGTGTTTAAGGAACTATATTATCTAGAAGGAAAGGTCTTTCGGACAGAGCCTATTCTATACTGACTGCTAGTGCGTGTACAAGCGTCTAAGTGTCTACATGAGATGCGAGGGGGCATGGGCCTACCATGGTAACGAAAGTCATGAATTACTTGCTCGAAGACAGTAAGGCCGGGCCCTTTGCTCTGCAGCTGGAGGGATGTTTACCTAAGCTGCTAGACAAGAATGCATTTCTCGAGGAGCGGAGCAGATAACTTGAAGGCTGAATACAGTTTTGGCAGGCAACAGGCCGGGCTAGGCACCGTTAGCCGCGCAGGAAGTAAGACAAAGTTCATGGATACAGATGCAGGTCCAGGCTGGAGCATTCAGAGGCAGAAGCAGAAAAGGCTCGATGGCAGAATTCAGGGCCTACCTAGCCAGAGCTGGAAAACGTGAAAAGTATACCATATAAAGACGGTGGCAAGGCATACTTAGGAACGGAATATCTGACCCATTCATGGCAGATCTGAAAGAGGACATATTAACGTTGGACACAATTGTATTTGCGTCTTCATAGCTTGAAGTGGAGGGAACATACATGTACTTGTAGCATGTACATGGAGCCGTTGGGGTCTAGATAGGGGACACAATTGACCATAAAAATTCATATTTCCTCATTCCCTCCTTGTCCCCTACGGACCCTTCATGAAATATCGATCTTCAGGAATCCATCAATCTGTTCATATAACATCATTTGCTCTTCTTTCTTCTTCCGGGATCTTGAATGAAAACTTGAACGTGGAATACACGATGTGGCACACAGGCCGCAAATCGCTGGTCCACATTGTAGACACAGGCAACAACTGAATACTATGAGAAGGCCAATACCTAGGAAGGATAGGACTTTCCATCCCCAGGCTGACAACACGCTCCAGAACCAACCGGACCATGTCCAGGTGCCTGGATTCTGATGTATCTGGTTTGCAATCTTGTGAAGACGAGTTATGGCTTTATATACGGATGGCGCGTTTTCTGGGATGAAAACACAGCAACTTGATCCGATGACCCTACAGGCTCCGCCCTTATCGGCTAGGATGACGTCAAGGACAAGACGATTTTGGAGAACAACAATCCGCATCGCAGACTGCTCCTCTGTTAAGTTGCCTAGGGCAGAGGTAGTTTCATTCACTACTGCTTCAAGGGTTCTGGTTAATCTACGTATCAGTTTACTATTTGAGACCACACCTATGTAAGGAAAGAGACCTTTATTGAAGTCTGTATATTGTTCCCATGCTGTTTCAGTGTAGTCAACAATCGGGATATCTCTCTGGGGTCTATGGTGTACTAGATTGGTATTTCTATGATAATCAGGAGGGGCTAGGAAAACAGGTGGCACAAGGAATGCAATGTAACAGGTACCATCCCAATCTAGAGGTAGGCGTATATATGCGGTATGACCACATATAAAGTAGGAATGACGGGAAGCTCTAAATGTAGACTTGCCTTTATCACTGAATTCGATCATAGTAGTACATTTACTATGACCCAGGTGTACTGAACCATTCTTTCTTACACAGAATTCACCTTTGACTGGTAATACTGACATAGCAGGCAAGACTAGTGTAGCTTCAGATTCAACATTCAGAATCATGAGGTTAAGTGTAAAATTACCTAATCCATATACTTCATTTTCTAGATCAGTTCCTGTTCTTTTGGGAAGTCCCTCCTTGTTAGGGTAACAGGCTTTAAGTAAAACTAAGTTCAGGTTTCCCCATACCCAGTTGCTTTGGTAAACTACAGTGTTTGGATCTAAAGAGTTAATCAAACTAAACCATGCTCCACAGGAACCATTGTGTGTGAACGGGTACGGAAAGAGAGGCAGAACTCCTTTGTATTTCTGATAGGGAGGGAGTCGGCCACATATCCAACAATTTGTAGCATTGCTGGTCTGATGGGAATGATGTAACATACTAATGAATGTGTTGTTGCGCAGCGCAAATCTATAGGACAACTCATGTGGAGGTAGTTCACTAAAAGAATGTTCGGCAGTAACATTGTAAGCAGAATAAGCACGCTTGAAAATAGGATAGTACATGTGCAACAGTATACTTGCAGCAATAATAAAAAGACTTAGAAAAAACATAATCAACAATGTCACTATACAGTGACTATGAAGTGATTTACAGTATGCATGTTTCTCGAGCTGTTTCTGTCTATTTCTCTCTCTAATTCGGTCTAGAGGATACATGTCAGAGACTTAATTCAACCGATTCACCTTGGAGAGGACTTAAACAATCGAATTGTCTGACTTGCTAGACCTTAGTTTCAGTTTATAGTCTTGAGATTCGGTCTTTTCAACCAGGGGGAGTTTTGAATCAGTCTGTGGAAGGGGGCAGGGCTGAGAGTTCAGATCAGATGGTAGTCCATGAAATTTCTTGATATGGCTCGAGTGTAACCAACCCTTGCGACCCTCGACCTTCACTGCTGTCCTCGTGGTTAGAAGGACCAGTTTTGGTGTTTGCCAGCGAGGCTCCAACGGGCTCCTCCTGTCGAAGTTTCTTATGAAGACTAGGTCTCCAGGAACCACTTCATGGGGCTTCACCTCGGTGTTGTCGGGAAAGGCTGCAGCTACCTGTGAACGGCAAGATTGTAGTGCAGACATCAAGGAAGCAAGGTAATCTGTCAGCATATTACAATCAACATCAGTGATTTTACGAGGTATAGGCGTCCCCCACATATTTGGTGGCCTACCGAAGACCACCTCGTACGGGGATAGCCCTGTGCGAGAATGTGCTACCATCCTCATGTAAAATAGTGCAACTGGTAAGGCTACTATCCAGTCGACGCCTTTCTCTCTACAGATTTTGGAAAGTCGAATTTTCAGGGTCTGATTATGACGTTCCACGAGACCTGCTGCCTCGGGATGTCGGACACAGTGAAATTTCCATTGATAGCCTAACAAGAGTGAAATGTGTTTCATTAGCTCGGATGAGAACGGCTGGCCATTATCTGAATACACGATACGGGGCAAACCATACCGTGGGAAGAATTCACAAACTAATTGTTTGGCAGTAGTCGGGGCAGTGTAATCGGAGACGGGATATGCCTCTGTCCAACGGGAAAGAGCGCATACAACTACGAGGACATATTTGAATCCTCGACATCGTTCCATCTGGATATAATCCATCTGGAGGACTTCAAAAGGGTGATCGGGAGGTTGAAATCCACCCTGCTCTACAGGTACGCCTTTACCTGGATTGAACTGACAACATATCATACAGGTTCGGACTTTCTGTTTGGCTGCAGCTCGTAAGTGTTTGTTGAACCAAATGTGTTGAATACTATCTAACATAGCTTTTTCTCCTAGATGTGCTGGACTATGTATTGTGTTAATGATAACTTGAACCATTGAGTCGGGGAGAAACCATATAGATTTTCCCTTCGTCATCCATCCCTGATCTGTTTGGATCCCTCCTAATTCAGTCCATTTCTTTATTTCCTCTGCTGTAGCATGTGTCTGTATGTCAATTACATCAAGGGCGGGATCCCTAACTGTCATGCAGTGTGTCGATGTCGGAACTATTGTCTTTGTCAAGTTAGTTGCATGATTCCTATTCTGTGCCGTTTGCTTAGCTGTTCGGTCTGCTAGGTCGTTACCCTGGGAAATAATATCGGTGATTTTTGTATGGGCTTTGCACTTCATGATAGATATTGAAGTAGGTAGATGTATTGCATCTAACAGAGCTTGAATGAGGGGACCGTGTTGAATGTTGGCACCGTGAGAAGTCAAATAACCTCTCTCTCGCCAAAGGACTCCGAAGTCGTGTACAACTCCGAATGCATAACGTGAATCTGTGTATATGTTAACCTTTCTATTCTTGGCTTGAATACAGGCTTGTGTCAGGGCAATAAGCTCTGCTGCTTGGGCTGATAATGTGTCAATACAATTTGTTTCTATGACTTCGGTGTCTGTCGTGACTGCATAAGCGGCCACTAACTCTCCTGTACTTGTTCTCATACATGAACCATCTACATAAAGTGTCAGGTCTGGGTCTGGTAATGGGACATCTGTCAAGTCTTGTCTGGGTTTCGTCATAATAGTAATGACTTCAATACAATCATGTGTCAGTGGGTCTGTTCCACTTAATGGCAAAAGTGTGGCAGGATTTAATGTACTACAACGTCTGATTTCTATGTGTGGCTGAAACAATGTGAGTTCGTAACCTGTCAGTCGTGCTATAGTCAAGTGTTGTGTTTGTGTCCGATTCAAGAGAACCTCTACTGCGTGTGGTACTTGTACTGTCAATTGATGTCCTAATACTATGGAATCGCTTTGTCTGATCGCTAGAGCTGTCGCTGCAACTGATTTCAGGCACGCAGGAAGAGCTTGAGCTACAGGATCTAATGTGCTAGAAAAGTAAGCACATGGCTTATGTGATCCTGCTTGTTCCTGAGTGAGTACTGACAAAGCAGTACCTTCACGTTCTGTAACAAAGAGTGTAAAAGGCTTACTGTAACATGGTGTCGCTAAAACAGGTGCTTGGCATAAAGCTTTCTTTAAGTCTTCAAAAGCTTGTGTATGTTCTGGAGTCCAAGGGAGGACAGTCGATGTCGCTGCCTCCTGGGTTGTCAACTGAATGAGTGGCTTTGCTAAAAATGCGTACTGGGGAATCCACTGCCTACAGTACGAAGTGAGGCCTATGAAGGCCCGTACCTCCTTTTGTGTCTTGGGTGGTGGCATGTTTACAATTAACTGGATGCAGTCAGGTGTGAGCTGTCTCCCCCCCTTGGACAGCAAGTGCCCAAGGTACACAACTTGCTGGGCACAGAATTGCAGCTTCGAAGGGGACACCTTGTGCCCCTTGTCGGCCAGAAAATGTAAAACCGTCAGTGATGCTTTTTCACATTCGGGTTCGCCTCGGGCGGTGATCAGCAGATCATCGACATACTGAAGCAGTGCAGTGTTAACTGGCATTTGGATACTGTCAAGTTGTCTTTTCAGTGCTTGGCTGTAGATGCTAGGACTTTCTGTAAATCCTTGAGGTGCGCGTGCGAATTTAAAACTTCGTCCATTTAAACTAAATCCGAACAAATATTGGCTTTCCGGATCGATTGGGACGCTAAAGAAGGCGTTCTTGAGGTCAATTACAGTAAAGAACGTTGCTTCTGAATCAATGGCTGTCAGTAATGAAGAGATATCTGGGACCACGGGATATTGTGGTACAATGCATTTATTCAATTCGCGCAGATCAATAACTAATCGATATACTGGTGGTGCTTTTGGATCAGTTCGTTTAAGAATCGGAATGATCGGAGAATTACATATATTGGAGTCGGTTTCTACAACCACTCCTTGTGCAATGAGCTCGTCAATGATTTGCAGTAAAGCCACTACAGCATCCGGAGGTAACTTATATTGTCGCATTCGTGGTAATACCACTCCTGCTTTGAGTGTGACTCGATATGGTGTAATGTGCATACAACCTACATCAGTGGGGCCTTTTGCCCATAAATGTGCAGGTAGATTCTGTAACCGGTGATCCATGTCTCTTGACACGTAGTGACCTTTAAAGTCACGCAAAAATAGTCGTACTCCGTCCGGAGAACAACATATTATAGCTCGTAGAGCTTTCAATGTTTTAATACCTAACAAGTTTTCTGGGCATGATTTTGTAAGCAATAGATCTATAGTCCGTGTCAATGGACCAACTGTAAATGCAAGCGGTTGCGATACTTCGTTAATAGTAGGCTTTCCTGAGAAACCAAGGGAAATATTTTGTGCGCCTGAGAGGGGTGCCCCTGGGACTTCGTTGTGACTTATAGTTGTTCTGTTTGCCCCGGTATCAAGTAGAAACTTTCTGTCTTTCCCTAATACTTGACTCTGTACATAAGGACCCTCTTGATCAACAGGAACCTCAATAAGGGGTAAGCCAACTTCCCTCTCTAGGCTATTTCATGTGTATCGCTGATATTCTGGATAGTCATTTTGCGCATACTGGTACATCTGTTGTGTCGTGTTTTGTGTTGCGGCAATAGACTGTGGCTGTGGTACCACTACGGTTTGTTGTGGGACCGGCATAGGTTGTACATGTTGAGGTGCTTGTTGTTGGATCTGATCCTGTCTAGGCGGACGTGGTCTCTCTTTGGTTTTACCCGTAGAGATATTGTGTTTCAAGACTGCACAGTCGTTTATATAATGACCTGGCTGTTTACAATAGTTGCATGTCCCTTTAACGGGAACCGCTGAATTACTGGACTGTGTCGCACCCTTTTTATGACCGTCAGCTGGAACTGACTGAGCGACAAGCATTTTCATTTTCGTGTCTTTCATACGTCTTTGTTCGTGTTCTTGTTCTTCTCTAATTCTATTCTGGTGATACTGTAACATTTGTAACATTTGTGAAGGAGTGTTAGCTTGCCAAGTGCTCTCAACTTTCAATACTCTATTTTTAACCTGTGGCAGGGAATTCTCGACTAGTTTTGTTACAAAAAGATGTGGATATGAATCACTACTTGCTTTCAGGCCGCTATTAATACCAAAACATTTTTCAAATCGGGAATAAAAATCACTAGTGTCTTCATCTGGTTTCTGTTTACAAGCTGAGATTGCTCCCCAATCTTCCTTTTTTGTAGTTAATAAACGTGGCAATACTTGTACTAATAATCCTGGCAATGCTTTAGTTCTGTCCCCAAGCCCTACGCCTGCAGTTCGGGCATTTTCTTCGTTTTCTAATACTGTCCAATCAATCTTTTGGTCTCCCACTTCCCACTCTTTTTCTTTGAGTTTCTCATAAATACCGGCAGGCAATAATACTTTCAATATTTTCATAATGTCAGGATAGGTATAATCACCCATGAGTAACATGTCCTTTAGTTCACGGTGGAAACCTGCTGGATCTTTGTCATGGCTGGGCACTAATTTTTTCATTTCCAATAGTTCTATTTTAGTTATGGGCGTGTACACGAACACGCGTCTAAACGTATTATCATCATTTCTAACTGGGTGTACTTTGCGTAAGGGATTCTGTCTGACCATGTAATACGTTTTTCTCTCCATGGAAGGAGCTGGATCATGTTCTGGACACAAAAAGGCACTATATCTATGTCGGTATTCTAGAATTACTTTAATTAGATCGGTACCTAGACCTCTCCATTTGTTCATGAGTAGTTCTATCAGTATATCAGGTAGGGGACCAGGATCGGAGTGTTGGCCTTTATATAATATAAGGAGATGTTGTATCATGTATATACTAGCTAAACGCTGTTCATCTGGGGTGAGATTCAGAAACGTGTGTGCTAGCGCATCATCACTGTATTTTTCAGAACTGTCGGCCCATTGTACTGCTGACCTGGCTAATTCTTGTTCATCCACAGAATCGAGCACATGGTACCCCCTTCGTTCTCGAAGTAATTTATCAGTAGCCTGGAATAAGTGTTCAGGGGTCCTTGGATTTGAGATAGCTGTCTGAAAAATTCTGCTACATTCTGGATGTATCGGACGTATTGTTTTATTAAAAGATCTTCCTTTTCCTACATAAGCTATCGTTTGTCTAGCTGGTAATTCTAATTGTCCTGTGTTCATTTCTGACTGTTCCTCCTCCTCTTCCTCCGATTCAGTTTTATCTGCTTCTAATCTTCTTTCATGTATTCGTTCTACTTCTTTTCTGATCTTTCGGCACATGACTTCTATATACTTCTGTTTATCATGTTTTCCGTCTGTTATATTCTGACCCCACCTGGTAAGTACTTGCATTTCCTCCGGCTCTACCTCAGGCCTATCTCTGTTTCTGATCAAGCAGTTTATAAAAAAACGTAACAATAATTTCTGCATATCTACTTTCTGGTATTCCATGGCCTTGCCAATACTTTCAGGACCTTGCCCTGTTTGGACAAAGCGATATATTTTGTCTAGATGTTCAACCATTCCTGGTAATGTCATTAAATAGTTTGCAGCTCGTCGTAAACGTACTGAAGATAGCAACATTCTGTCGTGTTTACCTGGCACTGGATCATATCTACAATCTGTAAGAGGCTCATTTAATATATTGTCATTAGCTCTTTGGGGTGTACGTTGGTGTGCTAAATCCCTATAAGTCAATCTAGTTGCTGGCGGCGGTGTGGAAAAACCTCCTGCCGCACCTCCTGAGGTGCCAAGTCCAAAAGGATTTGTTGGGTGCATGGTAGAGAGTGTAGGTGCAGGAAGGATTGTAGAAACAGATGGAATGTTTAGAACGTGAGGAGAGGTTTGTTGCTGCGGAGGTTGGTGCAGCTGATCTTGGGGTCGAGCGTCGTTAATAGGTGGTGTGCGTTGCTGCGCACCATTAGCATATTCGGGGGCTGCATCATCTAAATAGGAAGAAAGGAAAATGTCCTTTGCGGTCTTGGGATGTACTTTAATCGGGAGTAATGGAGGTGTCAGATCTTTTGGTACCTCCAGGGTGGCCTTAGGCAAACCCTCGGCCAGAAGAGGATACATACCATTCATAAGAGTGTTTCGTTGTCTGTCTACTTGTTCTGTTTTTACTCGGATACCTTCGTCAATTAATATGTTTTCTCGGGCTCTTTCTGAATCTTCCCTACTTTTCTCTTCCTTTCTGAGCGCTTTCTCTATGCGCCTATGCGATTCTTTACGCCATAATTCAATGGCATCTTTCTGTGACTGTCTGGCTTTCTTTTTCCATAATACTTCTTCTACTCTCATGATGCAATCTGCATCCCATGTTCCAGCAGCGGGCCATCTCTGACTCTCTGCTAAATCCTTGGTGTAGTCCACCCATAGATCAAGATATAATACGGCATCTAGGCCATGTTTATGGTACATAAAGTACCCTGGAGTGTCCCTAGGTGGAATGGGAACAGCTTCCTCGAGTATCCCTTTTCTAGTTTTTATCTGTCTTAATTTTGAAAATAACGGCATCTTGAACCTTGCTACTTAATTCTTACTTGGTCTTGAACACAATAATTACAACAAACACAATAATGAAGATCGAACAGTCACTCATACCACGACATTTAAAACATATCAAAACATTTTAGAACGTACAATAATAATTAAAATAAAACTAGTTAACTGCATAATACTAAATATACTGTATGTACTGCTAAACAGTACAGATACACTGCTAAAACAGTGCAGACCAGGTCTGTGTACCCAAACCCGTCTTGACCGGCACAAACGAATGTGCACGTCTAGATGCGTCCCCAGCAACGGTACTCACCGGGAAGCACGGAACGGAAGGCCTCGGAAGTCTGGACTGGACTAGACCAAACTGGACTGGACTCGACTCGTGACTTAGATACTTCGGAACTTCGGAATCTGGTGGGCCTCTGTATACCTCGGATCTTGCTCTCTCAGCTAGGCTCTGGTCGGGATTCTCCGCACTCCTCACCGCCTCGTCTGGGTGTTGATCGCAGTCTCAGTCGCCCCCGTTGGCCTGAGGGAGATACAGGAAATCCTGCGGGTACGCGTAATTGTCCGTCCGGCTGTGGCAGGAGACCGGGTCTGCAACGCACCTCCGGCGCGTGGGGTGTGAGAGGTGTCCCTGTTCGGGCGCCAATTATGTGGTAAATTTTAATTACCTAGACTTAATTTATGCGGTAAAATTCAAGAAGAATAACTCAGTAAAAATAAGAGGCAGAATCCGTGGTATTTGAGGTTATAAAAGGGAATTTATTCCTTACAAAGGAATTATGGTTATGGTTCGAACCAGGCAATCGAGTTCCGTCACCACGAAGGTTCAGGAAGGGATCAGCAATACATTATTGACAGGTTATCATATTTATAGGAAAATGCATTACAATAAAGACATATGCAGAAGGCGTTACAGCTGAGAAGAGAGATAAGAATACACATACGTAATAAAAAGGCGTTACAATAGGCGTGCATAAAGGCGTATACTAGAAAACGTCATTATGATGATGACACAAGTGGGTGGATCCATAAGAGAATCCTGCAAAGTCAGCAGAAATACAAGGCAAAGATGCGTGCGCAGCCGCATGACGTGTGTTTGACGTGCAACTAGAGGGTGAAAGGAACTTGACATTTAGCCCTACATGAGGAGACAGAAGTCTGGGATGTCAGGACAACCTAGTCCCAAATCGTATCTAATATCTTGTGTTTAAGGAACTATATTATCTAGAAGGAAAGGTCTTTCGGACAGAGCCTATTCTATACTGACTGCTAGTGCGTGTACAAGCGTCTAAGTGTCTACATGAGATGCGAGGGGGCATGGGCCTACCATGGTAACGAAAGTCATGAATTACTTGCTCGAAGACAGTAAGGCCGGGCCCTTTGCTCTGCAGCTGGAGGGATGTTTACCTAAGCTGCTAGACAAGAATGCATTTCTCGAGGAGCGGAGCAGATAACTTGAAGGCTGAATACAGTTTTGGCAGGCAACAGGCCGGGCTAGGCACCGTTAGCCGCGCAGGAAGTAAGACAAAGTTCATGGATACAGATGCAGGTCCAGGCTGGAGCATTCAGAGGCAGAAGCAGAAAAGGCTCGATGGCAGAATTCAGGGCCTACCTTGCCAGAGCTGGAAAACGTGAAAAGTATACCATATAAAGACGGTGGCAAGGCATACTTAGGAACGGAATATCTGACCCATTCATGGCAGATCTGAAAGAGGACATATTAACGTTGGACACAATTGTATTTGCGTCTTCATAGCTTGAAGTGGAGGGAACATACATGTACTTGTAGCATGTACATTGAGCCGTTGGGGTCTAGATAGGGGACACAATTGACCATAAAAATTCATATTTCCTCACAGGATTGCACTTCAGCTGATTGATCTTAAGCCAGTTAAAAACCTTTGTGAAGCAAGACCTAATCATTGCACCGTCAAAGTCGGTTCCTTTTTCACATGTAAAAATCAGCTGAGTGTCATCAGCATAGGAACCAATCTTGACGCTCTTCCTCTATCATAAATGCAAAGGGGGATAGATATATATTAAAAAGGGTAGGACTGAGAATGGAGCCCTGAGGGACACCTACATTCATGGCCGGAACCGGGGATGAGAAAGGTGGGAGCCAGATGTCCTGAGATCTATTTGCCAAGAAGGATGACATCCATGTTAAGGCGCCCCCCCAGGTTGATGTTAGCAAGTCTCTCCAGGAGCCTCTCATGTGGGACCGTATCGAAGGCCGCCGACAGATCGAGCACTATCAGAACAGACTTGCCTCCCTGGTCCAGCTTACCCTTGAGAAATTCAGTCACATCCAGGAGAGAGTACTTCGTACTGTAGTTAGCCCTAGAACCGGATTGGGACTCATGAAGGAGCTTCCCATCATCAATGTGTTTTTGGAGGGCCTTGTTTACATGCTTTTCTAATACTTTGGAGAGGGCAGGAAGAAGGGAGATTGGCCTGTAGTTGGCAGGGTTCGTCAGTTTGGCGTTAGCCTTTTTTATCAGTGGAAGAATCTTAGCATTCTTAAATAAATTCGGCATGTTGCCTGAGGAGAGGGAAGCATTAAAGAGCTGGTTTATGGTGGGAGCTAATAGGTTCAGGATATTCGCTGGACATGGGTCGGTAGGAGAGCCAGACTTAATGCTTTGGAGAAGGGTCAGTGACTCTTCAAGCTAAAACTCAGGGAAAACTAGTAAAGATGGAGGATCCAAGAGGTGAAATTTGCTATTGGAACTAAGGTAGAAGGTCAGTTCTTCCTCTGAGATGTTACTGATGGCTTGTTGGATCACGGAGATCTTTTTGTGGAAGAATTGAGCTAATTGCTTAGACCATTCTTCCGTACATGGCCCTTCCTTTGTGCCTGCTTTCGGGACGGTAAAGGATTTAACTATGCTAAAGATTTCCTTACTCTTATTTTGGGCATTTTCTATTTTGGTTTGAAAGAAGTTTTTCTTGGCTGCCTTCACAAGAATGTAATGAGCTTTTAAGATGTCTTTATACACCTTCCTGTCCGCAGGTAGATAGGATTTACGCCATTTCCGTTCCATTTTTCTACAATTTCTTTTGCTAGATCTGAGGGAACCGTTAAACCATGGAGCTGGTGAGGCCGACCTCTTTGAGGAGCGGGAAACAACCGGTACCACTGTACCAATGTTGGTACAGAGCCAGGAATCTATTGAGAGGGTGTCAGAGTCGGGGCAGCCATACAGCTCCGGTGAGGAACAACCAAGGGCATCTGCTAACATCGGGATGGATATTTTATGGAACGTCCTCTAATTAGGGACCCTGTGCCTTGTGTTAGCCCGAGGGGCAGTGGCAGAGTTGGGAAGGACACATTTTAGTAGGAGGTGGTCAGACCAGGTAATGGGAAGAGGTAGGCTTGCTTATATGTCAAAGTTGTGAAAGGTTTGGTCTAGGGTATGGCCCTTCTCATGGGTGGCAGAAGAAATAGATGGAAACATGTTGCAGGCCTGCAGCGTCCCCAACAAGGAAATTGTTTGAGGGTCTTTTCCATTGTCCATATACATATTGAGTTCTCCCAGAATAAGGCAGTTGTTGTATTTTAAGGCCAGGGAGGTGGTGGCTGTATTAAGCGTAGTAATAACATTTCCAATTGCAATGAGAGGTCTGTAAATCAGAAAAACAGCTATGCTATGATGGGGGATAAGGTACAGCAGAACCCTAAGGACTCTGCACCCTCGATGTTTTCCATTGGTATGGGAGAGCAGTCTAGTTTTTAATTGTAAATTATGGTGACACCGCCCCCCCTTCCCACTTTGTCGGTCTCTCCTAAAGATTTTATAATCCGTAGGGATGGCCAAGGTGATAGTAGGGTTGGAGGCTACAGACAGCCAGGTCTCAGTGAGAAATAAAAGATCAGGCTGTTCGTCTAAAAGTAGGTCATAAATGTGTGGTTCATGCATTTGCATAGAGCGACAATTTAAAAGGGTGCCCTTTAAGTCCTCTGTTTTCTTATTGTTTTTACACTTATTGTTGCGTGGGAGGATCTTGGGTGCAAGTTTCCTAGGCTGGAGGAGAGACCAGTTGCACTTATTGCATCGAAAGTCTACCTCCAAGCTCGGATCAGCGGCTGTACACTGACATAATGGTAGCCGCCTCAGGCTAAGCAGTTTTTCCCTATTGTAATATAGTGGAAGAAACTCACCGGAGGGGACCTGGGCAGCATGGCCAGAGCCAGACGCCTCCGGGATGGTGATGGGCGCAGAGGGCCTTGCGCCTTTGGCACACCAGCGGCGCGCCGAAGGCATGCGTCCGTTTGCATCGGGAATATATAGGATAATGCCTTTGATGAAACTGGACCGCTAACGCAGCTGAGGAAGCGGAAACTACGTGGGCGGAAGTGAGGAGCCCGATAGTAGCCCCAGCCCTCCGCACAATCGGCGTATCAGCCACGGCGGACCAGAAATGGAGAAAAAGCGAGATGTGAATCGGAACAGCTAAGGAGGTGCAGGCAAGCAGAATCAAGTAAAGTGCAAGTGCGCGTAGGTAGAAGAAATTGTTAAAAAGCACAGAGTAATTCAGCCACAATATACAATTTTAAAAAGTATTAAAAACCTAGTAGCAGGGCAGAAAACACTAAATCCTACTGCTGTCAATTGCACGCGTCTGTTTGCATCAGGAATATATAGGCTAATGCCTATGTTGCAAACTGGATCGCTAATGCAGCTGAGGAAGCGGAAACTGCGTGGGAAACAGGGGCTCAAATTGGATCATAAATTCAAAGCTGTTCTGAACAGGGGCCCCCAAAATATGTTTGGCCCAGGGCCCCCAAAATCCTTAAGATGTCCCTGGGAGTGCAGTGCATGTTGGGGGCGGTGAAGTGACAGAGATGTGAGGAAGGGCATTCGGGTAAGAGTGAAAAGAGGATGCTGAAGAGGAAATAGAGGGTTGTTGAAGATGTGCAGATGGACAAGATATACAGAGAAAAAGAGGATATATGTCTAACATAAAGCACACATAATTGAAGGCCAAAACTACATCCACAGGCCTCAATGCTATTTAATTCAGACTCACTATTTCAGAATTTCAGAATTTAAACATTTTCAATGTTAATTGTTTATAAGAAATCATTGTTATTACTCATTTATCTTAAACAGCTAACACCCAGTGACAAAGCCAATCATACTGACAGGCTTTAGGCATATGTCAGTTGCTCTGCCATTTTTTTCGGATAATATTACATCTCCGAGAGAAACCAAAGTACCCCCCCCGAACCCCTCTTAGTGCCGTCGGACTCGCTCGCTGCGCTCGCTCACATGTGTTCATTCATTCTGCATACGCCTCACCAGTTTCAAATTCCACCAGCCGCCCCTGCTGCTGACAAGTCTCTTGCTTCACGATGGGATGATTTGTGTGGTTTCAAAAGTAAGTTCACATATTTACTTCCTGTGTCCAAATGAATATATCTTTCATCTATCAACATGTTATTACTAAAGCTAGCCAAGTAGAAAGAAAAATATTCCGGAAATAATCCATAGTTCAATCCATGATGAAACCAGATAGGTCTTTTTCACGTGATGAAAAAAGTCTTGTGGCGTCGTTTCAGGCTCGCTGGGATCCTCAGAAAACGTACCAAAGTTAATGAAATAGCCAGAAGCAGTTCTGTCAATGGTTGGAATTGCATAAGGATTTGTTGAATTCGCTGGAACCAGTGGATCACTTGCTATGTTGGTGTAGACCGGTGTATCTGGACGAACTGTTATTTGGGTTACAAGCGGAATCAGTTCCATAGCATTGTTGCTTAGTCCTTCAATTCTTACTGTTGGATTCTCAATGGTAATGAGTCTGCTACTTGGTCGGAGTCCACATGGCCTACTGCTTAGTATCGGCCACATAGTGTGGTTTGATGATTTTGATGGACAGCAAGGGGCGGCAGAAGTACTGTTCTAGATCCGTGGATTGCTAGGACAGGTACCGGTTGTCTGTAAGAAGGCCCATCTTCTATCTGACTAAATTCCCCAAGCTTTGGGATCCAGACAGGCCTTGCTGGGACAGCTGGATTTTCCCCAGTGGTGGTTGGTTTCAGGAAAACGTTGCTTTGTTTTGATCTTAGTTCATTTAAGTCCTGTAAAACAGCCAAACGATCTTTGATATCAAATGGTTTATTTTCCACCACTGTGCCTTTACATTCCAGATCAGGAACCCACATTCTTGTCCCAAATAGGACCTCATATGGAGTGACCCCCCTAGAGAACTTATTGGCAAATTGTTTAATGAGCGTTGGACCCCATAAAGACGTTTGACCCACCCATCACCCGAACCTAATACCATAGCTGTTATAGACCGCTTTATGTCCCGGTTTTTCCTTTCCACAACCGAATTTCCCGCAGAATGGAATGGAGAGGAGTACCGCAATGCTACGCCCAAACTGGCCATGACTTCTTTGTAAGCCCGAGGGCTAAACGCAGGGCCCTGGTCAGAGTGTAGTGTGCCTATTGCATATGTGCCGATAAAGACTCGCAAATCTTTAATAACAGGTCGAGCGTCAGCCAAATGCTGAGGCCACATCCATAGGAACCTTTACTTAGTGTTTGTGGGATTGCATTTGTCCAAAAAGGCGCCTGCACGCAGATAGTCTAATGCTGTCTAACAATGGTGTCTGTACTGGGCAGGCTACTTTGTAGTCTGATATCTGGTGGCGTTCTGTACTGCGATCTCTATTGCAGTCTATGCAGTTATTGATGAAGATGTGAATAAGTGTATTCATTCCAGGCCACCAGTACATCTCTTTTAATATTAATATTGTTTTAGAGATCCCCTGATGTGACAAACCCTCTCCCAGATGTGCTTCATAAATTAAAGCTGCTCTGCGTTCCATGTTTGGAATTACCCTATCCCCCACTCCAGGGATTCGAGCAAACGGAACGTTGTTCGCATCAATTATATACGAGTATTTGAGTGGAAATATTTTAGGTAAAGCTGCACCACTGCCTTTGCTTGAAGCATTGACAGCCAACAATATCTCACTGTCTATTTTCGTTTTTGAACGAGTGATTGCAGCTACAGAAGCCATTTGTACAGCCCACTTTGCGGCTTCGTCGGCCAATGAATTCCCTGCAACGTGAACGTCATCATGTTGATGACTCAACGTGTGTATCACGTGAGTGTTTTGTAGTCCATCTCGCAATTGAACTATTTGTTCCCAAAGCGTTTTATGCTTGATTGTGCCACCTTTTGCATCTTTGAAACCATTTGGAAGCCAATTCTGTAAATATTCATTGTACGATTTTACACAGTAAAAAGAATCGCACACTATAATTGTGGGAAATTCGCGATCCGTATTTTCAAGTGCCAATTTGAATGCTTGTAGTTCAGCTCGCTGAGCTGTACAATCTCCTAGAGATTGTGTTTTAGTGACCATTGGTCGGAATTTACCATTACGCATACGACCTTTAACGATCGCGCATGCTGCACTGTAAGCTTGCTTACTTTCCGTAGCAGGTTGTGCTGATCCGTCAGTATAAATTCATATTGGTCAAGAGGGAAAATCTCAATAGGCAGAGGACATTCATGTTTGTATTGCAGGAATGCTTGTGTTTTTAAATAAGGATCAAAAACATATTCAACATCTGTTCCAGCAAGAGAATTAACCCATTGCATCCATCTTGGATGTAAAGCTTTTGCATTTGGAATGCTCAATTTTGTAACTGCATCTGAGGCTGGTACTGGAGTCACGACAATAATGCGTTTCCCCTGAGCTAGAGCTCTTTCTTTTGCTAAAGCGGTTTGAACTGCTGTCAGAATTTTTGTCTGTCGAAAAGAATCGCATTTCCGCTTGTGTGTACAAATGTGATTTATATGCAATAGGTACTTTTTCACCTTCATTTAAAGTTAAGTAGGTGAATCCGCATTGACCCAAAATTATTCGGATCACTAAATTTCGTGTATTTACGTGTGTTTGTAAGTGATTTTTTGCTAACATGTCAGCTTGGAATGAACGCAGGATATCTGTGTGTTCCTGTGTCCAATCTTTGATTTTGAAATCAGGTTTGATTAGTGCGTAGAGAGGTTTAACCCTTTCTGCGTAATTTAGAATGTAAGTTCTTCCAAAATTCAGGAAACCTAGAATCGACTAAGTTTTTCAGCATTTTTGGAGCGTGGAGCAGCGCACACTTTAAAAAAAAGTTTGCTGCCAGGCTTTTGCCTTCACTTGAAAGTTCATATCCTAGGAAAAGGACATTGATCTGGGCAATTCTTGATTTTTTAAAGTTGACTTTATAGCCCTCAGAGGCAAAACCCAGTATAATGTTGTTCACCCTGTTCAAGTGCCTATCCAGGTCATCGTCTGTCAGATAAATATCATCGACATATGACAATGCCTCGTCATCATAAATTTGTAGTAACTCTGTTACTCTTGCTGAGAATAAACCGGGCTGTTCTTGAACCCTTGAGGAAGTTGACAGAAGTGACTCTGGGTCCCCATGATTGTGAAAGCTGTCAAGTACCTACTTTCAGGTGCTATGTTTTGACAAAAGAAACCATTTGAAATGTCTAATGTGCTTTTATATTTTTTTACTCACAATGTTATTCATTAGTGCTGTACGGTGTGCATTTTGTACTGCAAAAGTTTTAGAACAAGTGTTCAGGTGTCTGTAATCCAAAACTAGACGATATGTGTTGTCTGGTTTGGAAACAGGAAACAAAGGATTGTTCATTGATGAGGTGCATGTTTCAATCACCCCTTGGTATTCAAGTTGATCTAAGATCTCCCTGACCTGTTTTTTAGCTTCTTGCTTAATTGGGTACTGCCTTTGTGCAGTAGGTTGACATTTTTATTGGAGTTTATGGTGAGGTGAGTCCACATCCCATCCTACATGATTTTTGTATAATGCTGGGGCCTGGGCAACTGCCCATTTCCTGGCATAAGTATATATTCAACTTATAGGAACATGGTTGGAGAAGGCTGGCATAATGATGTCTTCGCCATGTGAGCACTCCCTGACAAATTGTGGTGGCCAGTCTTTTTCTGCTAGAGGTATGTCATAACCCCTTGAAAGTTTTTCCCAAAAGAGTGCTTTCACTTTTCTTGGTATGTCTCCCTCCGCCCGGAGTGTTATTTCATATAACTTTTGTGGAGTACTAACCCTGATGTCTACAGTTTCAACAGTTATGTACTCATTCAACTCCACTATTTCTAGAAGTTCCTTCAGGTTCTGGCGAGCTATTGTTACTTCTGCTGCACTGTCCAGCATTGTCTGAGCCCATTCTCCGTTCTTGAGTTGTGTCCTCAGAATTCTCGGCATTTCTGATCTTCAGATCTGCTACCTTTTTCTTAGTGAATTGAGGTTTTGGTTTGTTTTTCTGAACGTGTTGATCGTCTCTGGACTTCACGCGTTCTTCTTTGTGATCTGACCGTCCTCTTCTTTCGGATGTCTGTGACGATGTCTGAAAGGTACGAGAGGAACGTGTATCATTATCTTGATACCTGTCAGTTTTTTTCAAATTATCCCAATTCCTGAGGTTATACCTCCTGTCAGAGTGCTCCTTTTGTGGAGACCTACCTCGGGATGGAGAACGTTTCTCTTTTGAATGGTTTTTTTTTTCCCTACTTCTTTATAGAAGATGTCGGATTGTGTTTAATTGAGTTCTTTTCAGGACCCTCAGACAGTTGTGGTTTAACTGTGTAATTCTATCAATTCTTGTATTTGATTAAGTAATTCCTTATCTGACATTGCCTCAATGTCAGGATGATGTATGTAGCCGGCTAAAATCGGCCATGTTGCTCCTGGTCTACCTAGTGGACTGAGCCTGGTAATGTGAGTGTAATGTTTTAGGGCGCCTTTAAACCAGAGCTGATGCTCCTGGTATGTGAGTGGAGTTTTAAAATCCTCAAAGGGAATGTATTCCTCAAGTGGTTCATCTTCTTTGAAGAAGTGAAACATTTTTGTTACTGGGAATACTATCCATGATAGAATACCTCTGTCTGAAAAGATTCATGTGCGTCTATCACAAAAACTGTTCTACCACCTCTTGGTGTTAGGCCATGTTTTATTAGTTTTAGAGTGACGGCTCTCCTTAAATTTGGATGGATGTTTATAACACCCTCATTGATTTCATTTAAACCTGTAGTTAAAAGGCTGCTACGACTTGGTCAGCCACGGCCTCTGTATTATCCCCGTTTTGGGACTTTGTTTTTTGAAATATGTAGAATAAGTTTCAAGGAAACAAAGATAAGATGCACAATATTTTGGAACACTGTATCCTTCAACGTTGAATAAACCAAACAGCTAATACATAGGATTTTCGTCCTACTCAGCTATGGCAGATTTTCTCCCTACCTACTCCAGACATCTTATGGAGTATTATGAGTAGGGGTCTCTGAGAAAAGCACGACTGATTTACTTCAGTATCTAGCGTTAAATTAGTGCCTTGCCAAATGTTGGGCGCCATGTAGTGTAGTTCCTATTTCCCTTATAGGCTCTGCGCATTGGAATAATATACACTATAGTTTTTGCATAGGACTACAGTCAGTATGCTCCTATCAAGTACATTAAACTTAATTACTTGTGTGTGCCAGCTAACTCAGAGGTCACTAGAAACTTCTCGAATGAACAAGAAGGGATTAGTTTCTGACAACCGCATAAACATGACAACTTTGTTTCCCTTAGAATCGGAACGCGTCTCAGAATTATGGAAACAATAGATAACAGTTTCACTCAGTCAATCGTGCATGCTTAGTTTCTCCAGAGGTACACAGAAATAGATAGACAGGCGTTTCAATAAAAGGATTTATTAAACAGTCTTGTTTTTCGTGTAAGATCATTAGAAAGTAAGCAGTAAGAAGAAATAATACTGCAATAGCATAGTCTTTTAGCTATGACATGTATTCATATATACATACATAAATAACAAAGGCTAAAAAGTGAATACTCGTCTGATGCTTTGAAACAGTTCTACCCCAGTGTACCTAACCTAAGTGTAGTACGAGGTAAGAAGTAGGTGCTGTTTTCTATAGTATGATATATACTTAGTTTAGTATGCCAAGAGTCCCTCTAGGTTCTAGTCAGCTCCATACCTTTAGAATGAGAGAGGTGGGTATCTCTTTTCGGGTCTCAAACTCTAACACCCCACGAAGGGAGTCAGAACACTTGAATCTGGATTCTCTGCGAGCAGGGATGACAGCGTCTAGTCAGTGCGTCAGGCCGAGATATGGTCTCTTCCGAACTTGCCGTGGCAAACCGTGCAGTCAAGTCGTGCTGAGTTGTGCCGTGGTTTGCCATGGTAAGGGAAGGTATATTCATACCTTGAAGGTGTTTAGGAATGATAGCATTGACATAAAGTCGGGCAGAGGAAGACATCATGGATGAACCCCTAAGGAATAGTAGTTGATGCATAATAAATGAGTTCTTGGAGAAATCAATAATCCTAGCTAGGGAAAGTCCCGTCGGCTTAAGGGTCTGATTTCTAAGAACTCGTTGTGATGTGTGATGGACGGATGTAGGTGACCATGCCTGTATTTGAATAGCATGGCCAATGCCTAAATAAGGGCTGGGATTCTTATGCCTAAATAAGGGCAATACGAATTCTGCCTATATAAGGACATGATTCAGGGAAAACTTTATACGGGTATCTAAATCGAAACGCAACAGGTTGCTTGGTGACAGTGTTAATGTGGAGTGACTGGGCCCTTCCTGGTGTGTGCGGGGCTTCCTGTATGATTTGCTCTTCCTACTTGTGGCCATGGGTGTTGAGTATTCCTCTCAAATGCCTGCAACATCTTTATCCGTGAAGCGTAATGTCCTTTTGCAACTTTCATGGTCTGTTTGCAGGTTTTGTTTCATTCTACTGTGCAGGCTGCACTGCTCGAGCCTTCTGTGTACTAGACTGGGGATGTTTATGAGGCCCCTGAGGGGAATTACATCTGAGGCAAGGTTTTTTCTGACATGTTGATCCTTGTTCATGCGGTGCTGCAATTTGACCCCTGTTTCTTGTCTGATGATGTTTTTTACTCCCTGTAAGTTCCTCGGTGGTAGTTGTCCTACCTTTTCATGATGTCCTCACAGATTTTCTGGCTGTGGTGTGGCTTGCTGTCAACATGCAGGGGATTCCGCGCTTTCTGGGGTAGCGGTGTTGCCTGGCAGACTTTGTCACCCAGTTCCCTCTGGTTCCTGGGTCACTTCTGTTTTGTCCTCCATGGCTTCTTCTTCTTCTCTTCCTGGGCTGTCCCAGTTGTGCGGGAGGTGGTATCTGCTCTTAAGCATTCTTCTGCAACTTCTCTTTTGGGGTGCGCACAGGTTCTCTTCAGCCTATGCCTCGCAGGTCCATTCTGATGGGTTGGGTACCTGTTTGACTGTCTTCTGGGTCAGGGGGATCGCACTCCTGTCTTGGTGCAGATGGAGGTCTTGTCTTAGTTTCTGTCTGCTGTACTTTTGTTGCCCTGTGGGCCCTCTCCTTGGCTGCTGGGGTGGCGGTGGCTGGTAGGAGGTCTCTCTGGACCGCGCTTTGGTGGCTTGACGCTGCTCAGACACCTTGGTCTGTTACCTGCCTTTTGTGGATCACAGGCTTTTTTGGCTTCCTCCACAGACAGTTTCTTTGTACGAACTTGTCTTTGTACCGTGATCTGGGCTTTCCGTGTCCTCTTTCTTCTGCCTTTTCGTGGTCGGGCCCATGGTCGGGGGGGGCTGCATTCCATTTGGTTCCCGGCATCTGCAGCGGTTCTCTACCCTAGCCTGCCGCTGCCCCTGGGTGTTGGTCAATTAGCGTTATGCCCAGGTGGTGTCTCCGTGGCCTGGTGGTTATGGTTGCGGTCTCTCCCTCAAGAGGTTCTGTGTTCAGATCCTAGTGTTTCACGGATTGTGGGTTCCTGTCTACATTGGTGGCGATGTTGCTGTTTTGGGGCTCGGCTCCTTTGTTCTTGGATCGTTGGTCCGGTCTGTTTCCGACTGGTGGGGCCTGTTGGTCATCGTTCTTTGTTACCGGATTCCTTTCCGGGGCCGTCCCCCTTTTGGCCTGTTTTCGAGGTTACCCAGTTGTCCAGGCTCCCCGTGTTTTTTTTCGGCGGTGTTGGCTCCTGCTGTAGAGGTTTTGCAGGGGTTTCCCTGTGTTTTCCTGTGTTGCTTTTGTCTGGTTTCTGCTTCCACCCTCCTTGTGGATCTTCCGGCCGTGGTGGTGTTAATGGCCTTGTTCCAGGATCTGGCCTTTTCTCATCTGGTTCCTGTTCTGGGACTTCAGTTTCTCAGAGGCCTGTTCAACGCTTTGCAGGGGGCTGTTTTCTCCCTCCGGCACGGTTCTCTGCCCTTTTGACTCTTCTGCGGGTCCTGCTGTGTCGCCCTTCTGCCCCAGCTCGGGGTTGGTTGCTGCCTCCATGGCTGTGGTTCCTTGAGCTCGCCTGCGCCTCAGGTCCTTGGGGATTCTTCTGTTGGCTCGTTGGGTCCCTTCCCATACAGTTTCCGTGGCTCTGGTTCCTCTCTCCCCTGTTCTGGTTCCTAATTTGGTGTGGTGGCTTTGCTCTCCCACCCTGGTGTGGGGGTGCATTTTCTGCTTCCTTCTCTCCTCTTGTTGACCTCGGACTCCTGTCCTCGGGGGGCCGTGTTGGGGTCCTTGGTGGCTGACGAGTCTGTTGGTTTGTCCCGACGATCAGGTGGCTTGTTGTTACTTGCGCCTTCTTGGGGGGTTCAGGTGCACATCTCTGTACCTGCTGCCCTCTGTGATTTGTGTCTGGGTGAAATCTCATCCTTGGGCTGTTCTTCTGTGGTGGCTTGTGGCATCCAGTTGTTGTATTGGCCTTCAATACTTAATCACTATGGTGCGTGTTGGGGCTCTTTTGTCTCCTGGCGCTCATCTCTTGGTCTGGACCAGTGGTTGGAGATCCGTCTTCTTTTCTTGTCTTTCTCTGAGATGGGTTTTTGAAGGACCTTTCCCTTCCACATTGTCTATTCGTTGGGCTGCGGTTCAGGCTATTCGGGTTCCCGGGACCCCTTTGGAGGTTGTTGCTCCTTTAGTGAGTCGGATTCTGCTTAGTTTTTTGTGTCAACGTCCAGTCTCTCCTTTGGTTGTACCTTCTTGGGTTTGCCTACTGCTTTGCGGGGTCTGCTTTTGCCTCCTTTTGTGCCTTTGTTGGTGGCTGTTTGTTGTGATTGTCTGCCAAGGTGGCTTTTTTGTTGACCCCCACCTCCGCACTTTGGTTTGGTGAGTTGGGGGCCTTGCTTCTCTTCTTCCCTTATTTACAGTTTCTGTTGGTTGGGGTTGTTTTGCGGATGGGCCCGGCTTTTCTCCTTGGGCTGTCTCCATGTTCCATGAAGGCTGGGGGTGATTCATTCCTATTTTGCCTGGGGATGAGGGTTCCTTTGTTTCTTCATCCTTGGATGTTCGCACCCTTCGGTTTTTCTTCCTCAGTGCCTTTGGGTTACGTCTTTCTCCTGCCCTGTTTGTCTCTTGTGGGGGTGTGGCTCAGGATTGGTTGGTTTCTCCTTCCGCTTTCTCTCGCTATGTGCGTTTGGCGGTCTGCCTATCTTGTGGGTCTATGGGTCTGCATCCTCCATCTCTGGTGCAGGGTCATTTAACGCGTCGTGTCCACTTTCTGGGCTGAGGCGGCGGGGGTATCTGTCCTGGAGTTTTGTAGAGCTGCCTCTTAGTGGTCCCATCTCACATTTGTTCGGCATTATTGCCTTGCTGTTTTATATGCCTCTGTGGCCGGTTTTGCTGTTGGCATTTTGGACGCTGCTGTTCCTTAATCGTTTATTTGATTACGTTTTGTGCTTTTGCAAGGATCCCTAGTGTCCTGTGTTTTTCCTTCCTGGTTCTCTGCTTGTGAGTTCCTCACTTTGTAAGGACTGGGACGAGGAGGACCCATGAGGGGGTAACGTCTTGCTACTTACCGGTAATCTTCATAACCCTGATTAGGGTCCTCCTCGTCCCAGTCCTCTTCCCTCCCGCTGTGTTTGTGTCTGGGACTTGTTGATAACAGGCATGGCGGTGGGTGGGAGGGGTTTATATCACCTTTGACTTTTTGGTTTTGTAGCATTTTGATTGGCTGGCTGGAGGCAGAACTGCCTCACTTTGTAAGGACTGGGACGAGGAGGACCCTAATCGGGGTAATGAAGAATACCGGTCAGTAACGAGACATTTGTAAAGTTAGAGCTATTGGTGTTCTAAATGACACCGTTTTTTCATTTTCTTTTTTTATTTGCAGGGAGTGTTTTTAAAAAAAGAAAGTAAGTGCACGCTATGTATGGAAGAGTATGTGTAAGCAGGAAGCGCAGAGGGAGTGAAATCATATGTAGGACTGTTGTGGGAAAGAAGGGAAGTGACTTGGCAAATTAGTGGGCACTGTGCTGAAAGCTAAAGCACGGAGCCTGCGCATATTCAAGTTTGTGTAGGGGGGTGGGACGTGGATTGGGGGCTGTGACACGGGAGAGGCAGATTGAAAAGCGGGCACCATGCTGCAACATAAAGCGCAGCGCCCGTGTTGTTAATATGAAGGTGGGTGCCGTGCTAAAATCTAAAGTGCGGCGCCCGTGCATATTTAAGTTTGCGAAGGGGGGGTGGGACGTGGATTGGGGGCTGTGACACGGGAGAGGCAGATTGAAAAGCAGGCACCATGCTGCAACATAAAGTGCAGCGCCCGTGTTGTTAATATGAAGGTGGGTGCTGTGCTGAAATCTAAATTGCGGTGCCCGTGCATATTTAAGTTTGTGAAGGGGGGGTGGGACGTGGATGGGGGCTGCGACACGGGAGAGGCAGATTGAAAAGCGGGCACCATGCTGCAACATAAAGCGCAGCGCCCGTGTTGTTAATATGAAGGTGGGTGCCGTGCTAAAATCTAAAGTGCGGCGCCCGTGCATATTTACGTTTGTGTAGGGGGTCGGGACGTGGATGGGGGCTGTGATACGGGAGAGGCAAAATGAAAAGCGGGCACCATGCTGCAACATAAAGCGCAGCGCCCGTGTTGTTAATATGAAAGCAGGCGCCGTGCTGCAGTCTCAGTGTCAAAGCATTTCTTGGGCTTTTAAAGTGCTGTTAATCTCTTTAAGCTCCGAGACACAATGCCACCTGTATTTACTTTGCCGATGTGTCAAGCATCGGAGAAGTTTACACAATTTTAGCATGAAATAAAGTAGAAATGCAACACCCGTCTTCATCAGTCATGGCGAAATCAACATCATGTTTCTCCAAACAAATCTCTCTTTGTTACTGCAAACCTTATTTTTCTTTAACAGAAAACACATACAAAGAATGGAAGGTTCCCTAGTGCTACGTGAGTAGCTCATCCACTACAGTCTTTCACTTTGCATTCTGGGATTGTACTCCTGTTTATCACTCAGAACCCAAATCAAGCACCTGTTTTGGATGAGGTACTCAAAATGAACTTTGAAAGTTTGAGACCTCTGCATATCATCTACTCATTGCAGACACTCTTCAAATAAAATGTTGCCCTATTTCTGCTTTTTTTTGGAGCGCAGCACTTTTAAAGTCCTATACTTTCCAGTTATGTAATAATGTTTTCAGATGAGACCATTTGGTTGAAAGAAAACAAAGGCTACAACTCAGAGTTAAGTATATGCACAGCAAATGCTAAGTAAATGCTGAATAGATGCACAGTTAAATAAATGCAAGCCCAGAATTGGAAACCTGGAGTCTCCTTGACAGGTACAATTATCAAAAGGGCGCTCCTGCCCTTCACGGGACAAATATCATGTTAAGTGAAAGTGCACAGTTTCCTTTCCAACAAATAATATAACACATTATAAAGAACACATATGTATACTCAACACAAACTATTCAGTAAATCGAGCCAAACCTGTGGGATTTGGTGGCCACCACTCACCCTGGTTTTACCAGCTCTTGCTGCCATTCTTGTACATTACAACTGGAAGGGAGTCTGTAGTCCAAATCAGATGGGATAATTCAAGGGCTAGATAAGGAGGCCTCATGCTGGTCTTCCTACCACTTCAAGAAGCTATCAGTGTTTGCAATAAAAAAAAATGCTTACATTGTCATTCAGGTAATTTTCACAGGTGCATGCCGCCTCTGTTGCTGGGCATGTTTGCTCTCTGGTAACTGCGACAAACTGGCAAATTTCTTTGAGCAAAAAATTAAAGGCATGGCAGTGTGCCTGGGGAACCAGCTATAAAAACATTTTTGGTTTCAGAAGCTTTGTCTTCCCAGAGTTCTTTCTCACTGTTTAGGCCTATTACATTGGAGCAATCTGAATGTACCATAATGCTTTGCAAATCAGGTTCTCCCATCGATCCTTGGCCCTCTTCAGTTTTTAAGAAAGCGATTGAGGATATCAACCCGACTATTAACTATATTTTAAATCAGTCCGTAGGGCTGGCATGTGCGTCAGATAATTGGAAGTTGGCCTTAGTAAAATCACCTTTGAAGAAAGCCAAAGCTGATCTCAGAATCTTGTCCAATTTCAGACCCATTTCCTTGCTCCCAGCATCAGTTAAATTGAAGGAAACGCATATCAATGCTCAACTTGTGGAATATTTTTAGAATCACACAATCTCATCCACTCTTTTCAATCTGGTTTTGGACCCAGGCATTCTACAAAATCTGCTCTCCTGGAAAACTCTGAAATGTGAAAATTAATATTAGAGGGAGGTAACAATGTGGTGTTACTGCTTCTTGATATGTCGGCTGCGTTTGGTACGATTTCTCATGACATGGAATCCAGGGCTAAGCGTGAGCTTGGTTTTAATATTTCCCTGGAAACAGGGGCTGACTATGGGTGCTTTTAGATCTACTGAAAGAGTACTCAATCGGGAGGTCGCTCAGGCCTGATCCTTACTCCCCTCTCTGTTTAATATTTACATGTCTCCTCTTAATGCCTTGATCAATTGGTATCTCTGTTTTATCATGCACCGATGATATACAAGTGATTTTGTCACTCAATAAGAACTCAAATTTAAAGAACTGCCTATCTTCCATGGCATTTGCCGGCAAAGGTAGTAGGGAGAAAGGCAGTAGTTGTCTAGCATATTCAGGTCTGCTGAGGGTTTCTTGAGGAGGGGGGAGTACTGTGGCATGTTACGAGGTGTCCAGGTAGGTGGCTGTGATGAGTGAGTCATTCAGTATCATCATCATCATAGTCTTTATTCGAATTAAAAAGAATAATTCATACAAGACACAAGCAATAACACTATTATAAAATATCACAATCTCTAAATTACATAAAATCTTTCCAATAAATAGATAAAAATTGTAGATAAGAGGAGTATTAAACATTGAAGCAGACAAAATGATGAATCATACACATCAATGGTAAAAACAGTAATTAGAACGGGGGTGACAAACAAATGATAGGGAAATTTAAGGGCCTACCTAAATGCCTTCTCAGGGCTTTTAGTCTAAGAGACCATGCCCACCCCAGGTATTTGGCTAGGCCTATTGAATGAACTGGTAGGGTGCTTGTGTGTAGGATTCTGATAGCTACAGCAGAACTCCTTGTGCCCAGTAGTTTACATAGAGGAGAGAGCCAATGACGTCTGGGAGCAGCGTATGCAGGGCAGACGAACAAGAAATGGCCAATGGTTTCTTCTTTGGCACCACAAACAGGGCAGGTACATGTGCTTCCACCAAACCACCCACAAGTTAGAGCCCTAAGTGGGAGGGAGCCTGCTCTAAGTTGGAAATAGAGTTTCCTATCACTTGGTGATGTAATCAAATCCCAAAAAGGTTCTAGAAGGGGTGTGACCTTTGCCTCTAAAAAACGGCTGGTCATCGTGGGGGAAGTGGAAGCACCCCACACCCTGTAATTTACCTGTTCCCAATAAAGTGTTTTCAATAGCTTTTTGGCAGGAAACTCAGCGACGACTGGGTCGTTCCATAAGCCTTCCAACCCCAAAGCTTTTAGGGATTCTCGGAGGTTCCTTAACCACTTAATTTTATGAAACTTATCAACCTGAATTACGTCCATGATACCCATTGCGTAAGATCGGAGCTCCGGTATGGTCCATAGTCTCCTCCAGTATAATACTGGGCGGAGATTGGCCAAATCTTTGATGGCCTTTCTGCCTAGATCATAACGCAATGGGACCATTGGCGTACTTTGTGGTAAGCCTATAATAGAACGAAAAAATTTGTTTTCGACGACAGTGAGGGATGTTAATGTGTCAAAACTCCAAAGCTCTGCTCCATACAGGACTGAGTTTAGGGCCTTTGCCTCATAAACTTGTAACACTGGTTTGACAGGTTTGGTGAGGGATTTTTTATACTCTTTAACCAGCGTTCCCGTGATCTGGGTGAGTTTCAACGTGGACAATTCCAAATGTCTATTCCACCGGTTATTATGGGACACTTGAATGCCCAGATATGTGAAGTCTGTTACCTCCTCCAGAATTTGGCCGTTCATTATAAGCTTACCGGGTCTGTAGCTTGTGTGTGGGTTGAAAGTCATAAGCTTGGTCTTTGACACGTTGACCTCCAAGCCGTGATCTTTGCAAAAGTTTTCAAAAATTGACAGAGCCCTTTGCATGCCGCTCGGGGTTTTAGACACTATAAGAGTGTCGTCGGCAAACATTAGTATTGGTATGGGGGCACCTGCCAATTTTGGAGCATCAGTGTTAGCCTGGAGAATATACTCAACTGCTCCGTTAATGTACAAAGAAAAAAGTGTTGGGGCCATGGCACATCCTTGACGCACACCCCGCTCAACGGGAAACTTGGTGGTTGTTTCCCCCAGACCACCCCATTGTATTTTTGCAAAATTAGACTCATGCAGTCTTCTGATTAGGGTCAGGAGTTCCAGGGGTAGACCGAGCTTTTCTAGAACCCTCCACAGCTGCTCTCGGGGGACAAGGTCAAAGGCAGCTCTTAAGTCCACAAAAGTGACGTAGAGACTGCCTTTGCCTAATTCAACAACCTTCCAGAGCAATTGCTTAAAGCGAAACACCTGGTCCACGGTGCTGGTGGATTTGCGAAAGCCCGCTTGAAGACTAGAAAGGACCTTGTTTGTTTCGATCCAAATAAGTACCTCATTCAGTACCAACCGCCCAATGACTTTTTGGATTGTGTCAATTAGGCTGATGGGCCTGTAGTTCCCTGGGAGGCTTTTATCACCCTTTTTGTATATTGGGATTATAATAGCACCCCCCCAGGATTTAGGTACTGGAGCGCCTTCAGCCACAGCATTCCCAATAAAGGTAATGTACTTGCTCCAAGGGGCTTTGTTCTCAAGGAAAAGATCGGAAGGTACACCATCCAAGCCAGGGGCCCGCCCGGCGGCTACGCAAGACAGGGCGGCTAAAACGTCCTTGGGGCTAAAAGGCCCGGGCGAATAAAAAACATATGGAATTGAGCCCGAGGTTGTATAATGTGGGTCACAAGCATATTGGGGTTTGAAATAGCCCAACCAATCTTCTTGCGTGACGTGATTTGAGGGGTTTTCAGGTAAGCCTCCTCTGCCCCACTTTAGCACATTCCAGAACAATCTAGTGTCCCGGGCGTAGCAGGCCTCCTTCAGATCCTGCCATAACAATTCATCCCATTTTCTTTTTGCTTGGGCGAGGCTTTTCTTATAAGCAGATCTAGCTGATTGAATAAGTGGTGTACTCCCACTAGAGAGGGCTTGAGCCAAAGTGCATCTTGCACTTTTGCATTGTTTGTCATACCACCTTGGTTGCTTGTACGGTGGCTTGGTACCCTTTCTTATTTGCTTGAAGAAAAAGGCACGTGAACCCTCAAAAAATGACTCATGTATTCTTATCGCTTGCGCGTTTTGGTCTTTACTTTTCAAGACGTCCTCAAGATTAGCATTAATTACAGAAAGATTGATATTAATGCGAGCTATTACTGAGTCATTAGACTTTACTGAGGTCCATTTGAGCCTCCGCATGTCATTTGTTGGCACACATACCGAGGGGACCAGAATTGGTTCCTTGATCAGTGAGGAGGGTTTGCCCCACCAGCTGTGAGAAACACAAATGGGGTTATGATCACTCTCTAGTCTTTGCTCCACCACCATATCTATAGGATGGCACCACAGCCTCAAACAACAAAGGACATAGTCAATCCTACTAGCTGAACGGCCGTTATCAAAGGGGGATGCTCCCAGGTTGTCTCCTTTTGTTCTTCCGTTCAGTGCCCGAAGGCCGCTTTCAAGGCAAAGTGCGTTAACCTGAACTGCTACCGTAGACCACCTTTTGATGGGAGGTAGCGAAAGCACTGGGATACCCCAGTGTCGGTCCTCATCGGGGTCAAAGCCCCATTCAAAGTCAGAATCTAGGAGGGGTTCGAAGGTAACATTGAAGTCCCCAGCTACAATCAAATCCCTATTACACGATTTGGATTCTATGAGTGTAGTTAGAATGTCCAACTCGCTTGACTTTTTCCCTTTCGTTCCCCGAAGATAGATGTTATATATGTCCAGGGTACCCTTGGGATCGAAAGTTAGTCTCACTAATTGGATATCCAGGGACCCAGTGTCAATCACATCAACGCGTGAGAATAAATCCTGGCGAGCCCATATAATTAGTCCACCAGAAGGGCGGCCTTTCGGGCCTTTAGTTGCTGGAACATAAAAATTCAGATATCCCGGCATGAACCGAGCCTCAAAGGACCATGTTTCCTGAAATAGGCAGACATCATAGTTGTTAATGAAGCTGACCCATTCAGGTATGTCAAATTTAGTCTTAATACCAGCCAGGTTCCAAGACAAAAGAGAGCCAGAGTTATTGCCAGGCTGTATAACTTGGGGCTCAGTGAACCGGCTAAGCACATTTGCCCTCTCTCCCAGCCTAGGTGGAGGCGACAGTAGGGCCCTGGGTATTGGATGTGATCCTAACAGGGCCAGGGAAGTGGCTGCCTGGGCGTCTATGGGTGTACTATCGTTTGCCCCCGATGTCATAGAAGGTAAGGGAGTTTTCATACTATGAAATTGTCAGTGGCAAATACCTGGAGTGTAAAAATAGTTTAGGTCATGGACCTCTATTCCAGAACTAGGTCCGTAAGGTGTGTATTCCGTAATAAACCTAGAGAGGCGTGAATCTTTGAAGTTGACAATGATACAATCTCCCTGGATATTTTTAGGTTGAGAACCTATCCATTGTACCCTTCTAGCAAAAAGAATCCGACTATTCAGTTCGTTCGGGATTGGTCTATGTATATTAAACCAATGACTTACTTTATTTTTTAGTTGCTCAAAAGATTCATTTTTGTTAGTAGGGAGTTCAGGAACGCCCGTTAATACCACAACATAGGGAAAAGATTCTCGTGGTAGGTGTAATTGGGTCGAGGGTGGCCTGGGAGCGTTACCTGGGGGAAATATGTCAGGAGTCGTGCTCGGGCTACCTAGATTCGTGATGTTAGTGCCCGGGGGTACTTTACTTGGCCGACCCTCCCGCCTCAAGGGCTGGCTATTTTGTAGCATTCCCACCCGCCGTGATGATTGTTGAGTATTTAAAGTTGGCATGGATAAGTCCAAAACTGGTACCTGTAGTGGTTGGAACAGGGGCGGGGGGTGTGCCAGATGAGGATGGAACAGCAAGAGTGGAATTTGCTCCCTGGGGGCAGTTAGTTTTAGATATATCCCTGGTGCACAACTTGACAACATTCTTTAGCGAGCAAAAGTTATCCAGAATAGATTGTTCCAATTTGTCTACTTTTGTTACAACCATTTCGATCCTTTCCAATAATGGGGTAATTAAGGATCGAACGATACGTTCTAACTGGGGGACTATGCTGCTAGTATCAAATAGAGGGGGGTCGTGTATGCTAGTGTCAATCATGGAAGGGCGGACACTAGTGCTCGATGTATCAAGAGGTACCGTGTTTTTAGGTGCTTTGGGTATTTTTGCTGGCCTACCACCATCCATTGCCCCTCCCCTTTTCCTTTTCTGTATGACTGGTCTAGCGAATGTGATAGATCTAGCCCCTGCTCTAGTCTGAGGGCGGGGGGCATTAGGTACAGGTGTAAATGCAACTTCCTCTACTGACGCTACGTCCGCCATGACAGCGAGATCTGTCGACCTCCCAGATGGAGGTGACAAGCGCTGAGATGAATCAGACGATGAGAGTAGTGGTGCCTCCTCCCGCAGCTGCTCTCTAAGAATACTTGGTGATTTTACAAGAGCTAGCGGGCCCAATGATGAACGCCTGGCGAGTGAGGGATCTATCGAAAGGCGTCTTTCAGTGATGGCTATTTCGTGTTCCAAGACCGAAACAGCTCGAGTAATAAATTGGTCCATAGTCCCTGCTACTGTAGAGGGGACCGTGGGGCGCTTCCCCTTTCCGGCCATTTCACACGGTACCACACGGATCGGTATGTAACAACAGTCAGTGTTTACACCAATGTCAATGACCCAGGAACTGTGACTGCAGCGACTTACTTCTAGCGCTTTGTGTCAAGGGGAGAGCCCTGCCCGGCCAGGTCGGCCCCGGACGGCCACAGACGGTCCCGCCCTTGTCCCGGGCTTCTCCCGGCGCCGACCCGCGCGCGGACCCGCGATGCGGTGGCTCTGGTGATCTTTAAGCGCCTCCAGGCGCGGATGGTGGTCGGGCAGCTTCCGGGTCTGCCGCAGGGGCTGGTGGGAGTTGTAGGCAACAAGCCCTCAGCAGCGACGAACACGGAGCTCCCTGGCAGGACCTCGCCACACACCTCCTCCTCCGATGGCGTGACAAAGGAGATTCTGGTAGGGAAATGACTCGCCCGCTCTGACAGCGGCTCTGGTGATCTTTAAGCGCCTCCAGGCGCGGATGGAGGTCGGGCAGCTTCCGGGTCTGCCGCAGGGGCTGGTGGGAGTTGTAGGCAACGAGCCCTCAGCAGCGACGAACACGGAGCTCCCCAGCAGGACCTCGCCACACACCTCCTCCTCCGATGGCGTGACAAAGGAGATTCTGGTAGGGAAATGACTCGCCCGCTCTGACAGCGGCTCTGGTGATCTTTAAGCGCCTCCAGGCGCGGATGGAGGTCGGGCAGCTTCCGGGTCTACCGCAGGGGCTGGTGGGAGTTGTAGGCAACGAGCCCTCAGCAGCGACGAACACGGAGCTCCCCGGCAGGACCTCGCCACACACCTCCTCCTCCGATGGCGTGACAAAGGAGAATCTGGTAGGGAAATGACTCGCCCACTCTGACAGCGGCTCTGGTGATCTTTAAGCGCCTCCAGGCGCGGATGGAGGTCGGGCAGCTTCCGGGTCTGGCGCAGGGGCTGGTGGGAGTTGTAGGCAACGAGCCCTCAGCAGCGACGAACACGGAGCTCCCCGGCAGGACCTCGCCACACACCTCCTCCTCCGATGGCGTGACAAAGGAGATTCTGGTAGGGAAATGACTCGCCCGCTCTGACAGCGGCTCTGGTGATCTTTAAGCGCCTCCAGGCGCGGATGGAGGTCGGGCAGCTTCCGGGTCTGCCGCAGGGGCTGGTGGGAGTTGTAGGCAACGAGCCCTCAGCAGCGACGAACACGGAGCTCCCCGGCAGGACCTCGCCACACACCTCCTCCTCCGATGGCGTGACAAAGGAGATTCTGGTAGGGAAATGACTCGCCCCTTTATAGAACTTTACAACTCCACAGAATTTTTGTTGTTGAACTTGCGCTCTTTCAAGTGCACTAAAATTATTCAATCTCTTTTCTGAAGTCTTTGTTAAAGGGCTAGGGCTACACTAAGGCCTGTTTGGAAGCTGCCTCCAAATACCACTACAATCATTAGCACCTGCGGAACAGGTTGCAAACAAATGGAGTAAATGCTGGTCTTTAAGATAGAGGAAAAGGAGTACATTATGTTGCCAGTGACTCCAAAATATTTACACCTGCAGCTGTTTTCTGATTATGGCCTGCCTGCTGCCTTGTAACGGCGGTGCAGAGAGGCGCGCGCTGTCAGCACGCGGACTTCCACCCGCGCCCTGCCTGCAGCATTCAGTATCAGGATGTGAGCTTCATTGATAGGATCCAATCCTTTAATAAAGACATGGTGAGGGCAGAGGGTGCTCCAGATTGTATGGACTGCAGGGTCATTGACTTTTCCCGAATGGTGATGGTGGGTCACGTGGTCCTCTAAGTGTTGATTAAGGTGAGCAGGAGGGTGGTGAGGATGCAAGTGTCCAGTTGGGACACAAAATTGTCATAGATGCTGGTGATCTTGTTGCTGAAGAACAGTGACAGCTAAGTGCAGATGCTCTGAGAGGGGGTTAAGCTGGTGGAGCTTGGTGCTGGAGAGATGAAATCTTTCACTTTTGAAAAGATTTTGTTGGTGCTGTTTTCAATACGGTCGGTGAGCCATGTGCACTTGGTGCCTCTGATTTGCTGATGGTGCATCTGAGGGTCGATTTGTTGGTAATGAACTATAATTTCTATTTGGGAGCAGGTAGCTATGCCATTTTTAAGTCTCGGCTAGCGATAGCTGCGCTTGCGCAGTCTCGCTCGCGAGATTTATTGTTTTCTAGTACGGGGCTTGAACCTGCCCCTCTTCTCCATTGGCTGGCTTCCTAAACGGAGGCCAGCCATTGGAGGAGAGGGGCGTCTGTCCATTTAAGCCCCTTCTTTTTCGGATTCGGGGGCGTGTTTTTTACTTTCTTTCTCTCCTCTGGAATGTAAACATTCCAGCCAATGGGAAGAGGAGAGAAAGAAAAACACGCCCCCGAATCCGAACATGACGCTGCGTTTCACAATCTCATTTTCCTCCCCGCCATGTTTCCCTACGGACGTTCTGCAGAGCGCGCTTCTGCCGCATCCGTTTTATTATGCCGTCAGTCTTCGAGCTGTGATGTTTCCAACGGCCGCCCTCCTCTGTATATCTGGAGCTGTGGCACAGGGTTACGAGGGAATTATTCCTCATTATCTGTGGCCGCCAAAGCCTCTAATTTTTTACATGTAAGGTTGTTCCCCATTCTCCGCCCTCTGCTGCGTGTCTTTCTGTGGAGGCATTCCTCATTCCCGACAGCACTTCCGTGATCGCAGCTAGTAGGAAGTTGATGCGATCCGGCGGACGAGGAGCGCTTCCTGGACGCTTTTATTTTTATTGCTCCCTCAGGCCGACTGCTGTGCTCTCGGTTCTGCTCTCAGTGCCGCTGGGCCCCGATCTCCAAACCTTCCTGCCTATGACACTTCCTCGTGTCTGCCTGCTATGATGAAGATCTCCACGCTTCTCCTGTGCCGAGTACGGGGCTGCAGATTATGAACTAGCCTTGCACATGGCCATAATATCGGCAATGTCCCTGTTCCACCGGATATTGCAACGTGTTGGCAGTAATGAATTTCAGCAATATGGATGTTCTCACCTGTAAGTACCTTTATTGAACTTGCACTGCGTGTTGCGTCACAGGTCTGAGTAATTGGGCACGCTTGTTGCACTTTTTCAGTGCAGCGGTAATAATGATTGACGGGTAGATGTTGGTAAACAGTGTGCATAAGTGAATTGATTACGTTTTGATTGCCTTGCGCTTTTTAGTTATACTAGAATCCCCCCCCCTTTCTGCATAATAATTATGCACATGTTGTACTGGCTATCGTGTGTGTGTTATATTTATTCCTTCTTCTTTAGTCCACACTTCCCTATCCACATTTCCTGATCCAGTTGAAGCATCGTGCGGGAGGGCCCTAGGCATGCATGATGCTTCGGCCAGACGCCCGTGTCAAACGGTTTCCTTTTGGTAGCTGTTTCTGGACAGATGTTGCCTCTGTGTTCAGCACGAGGCGGAGCAGGTATCTGGTGCCCGAATCTCAAAACTTTTGACAGTGTTTAGCAACTTTGTGTGTTAAAACTCTTTACAAACTGTAGCAGAAGGTTAATCCGGCAACAGATTTGGAAACTCTTTGCTTGCTGAATGTATGAAAATGCTTCCTTTTTTCAAAATCGGTGATTGGTGGCCTAAAACTACTCCTTTGCTATTTTCGACCGTTTAGGTGATTTGTCATTAAGAGAAAGTACCGAGTATACATAGGGTGTTGTTATAATTGAGGGATCAATTCTATTTTAGACCTTTCACCGTTATACATTAGAGACAGTAATATTTAAACATGGCTCAGTGGAAGTTTCTCGATTTGCCATTGCTTGTTTTTTTAGAAACCCAGAGGAAAAATAATAATTACGATGAACTCTTTCTGAATAGTTGTGTGTTTTAACTTCAAATTTCATCGAATCATTGGAACTCCATTCACCTCAACAGCAGTTTGCCTATATTAGTGCAAACCCCAGCAAAAGTATTTATTACACCTAAGGATGTCGGCATCCCATCTCCTCTCATTTTACATTGTGGGCTCTTGTCTGGCTATTTTAAATTGTGTAAGAAAAGTTGTTGAGATGGTCTCTGACCCCTACCTTTTCCTTTGAGAAGTTGGTTGCATTGCTTGGTTTGCAAACTATAAACACCAACCTTATTTGCAATTATATAGATTTTTTTTGCCTGCTATTCTCATTTGGTTGTGATTGCAGTAAAACTCACTGCAGTCTTCTGTCTTATTGCATTTTAGATGCTGGGAGATAACATTCCACAGACTGGGTGAATAAATAAAGAAAACAGGTAGTTTTGGTGTCTATCAATGACTGTTGATAACATGAGCCTTTCCAATTGTTTCTGTAGCCTAATTGCTTGGGCGGTCGATCTCTAATCTGGGGAACCGGGTTCGAGTCTCCGCAATGACACTCGACGTCCTGTGATTCTGGGCAAATCACTTAATCACCCTGTGCCTACAAAAAATGAATGTGTCCTTGTGTAATGCAACTGGTGCTCATGTAAAGCACTCCGATACCGGATACCTTCAGGTCAAGTTCACGCTATATAAAACTACGAAAATAAACCCATCCCTTAACACACCCCCTGTATTCCACCCATGGCTGCTTCCCGGGAGAACTTTGTGTACATTGAGTGCCAAGTTGGTCGTCGTTTGAAAATAAACTTCAGTTGTGGAGGCCTCTTTTACTCCCAGCCTTGCTTCTCGTAAGCGCTTGTAAGGTTTTTAAAACCCAGAAATAAAAGGCATTGTCATTTACAATGCAAATAGCTCAAACTCTAGCAAATGCAAGACCTATTGCATTGCAAATTCTTATTGCTTTCTTGTCATGGGTGTTTCAGAAGTGTCATCGGTAGAGCTCTCGACAATGTATGAACATCATGCAGCCACATTTTGGTGCTCGGTGCACTATTGGCCTTCCATTGCATTGCTACATTCCTCTTGGTATATATTTTTTTAGTGGTCTTGGATCTGGGCTTAAATCCTAGTCATGTACCCAAGAGCACTAAGTTCTATACACTTATGGAACACTTTGGTTATTGGTTCCAGTATTTCAGACCACAGTTGCTTGATGCATTGCCTTACCATAAGTCTGCTTGTGCCACCTGGCATCGTTGGCTAGCATTAGATGCACTTCGATATATACAGGTGATCTTGGTAGGAGAAAAGTGAGTGTGGGGCAAATAAACTATGTATATTTAAATGTGTGTGTGTAGGTGCCTCTGTGTGGGTGGCTCTATTTGTGTGTGGGTTCTCTATGTGAATAGCTCTGTGTAGGTGGCTCTGTGTGGGTGGCTCTGTGTGTGTGGGTGGCTTTGTGTGTGTATGGCTCTGTGTGTGGGTGCAAATGCAATAGGTCTCGCATTTGAGAGAGATTAAGCTATTGACATTGTAAATAACAATGCCGTTTCTTTAAATGTTTTAAAAACAAAACCATAAATAAAAATAATGTCATGAGCAATGCCAATAGCTCTAATTTTAATAATGCCGAGACCATTGCATTGTAAATGCTTGTTGTTATCTATGAAATTGTAATGATGAATGGTTTTTAATGGTAAAGTTTGATTTTTCATAACAATTTTGAAAATGCCACTTTTAAAAAGTTGGAATTTTCCTGCCCTCAATCCTTTGTGCCTGCAGCCTATCTTCCGTCACATGATTGTGTATGGCTCACAAACTTTGTGAATTCCGGCCAGACAGTCACACAGTAGAGCGATTAGGTGTGTCTGAATGGTCCAACTGCTGGCAGAGTGGGGAGAGGGGGGCGAAGCTGAGCACAGCCGTACTTTCAACTGAGTAGCCCATGCTCTACGTTCACACAAAGGACCTAACAACCCTGTATTGTCACTGCAGCCAGCTTGTTGCCAGAGCAGGGGAGTCAGAACATTCAATGCACTTCAAAAAACCTTTCCAGAAGCTTCTCACACCTTCCAGAAGAAGGGCACTAGGGTATAAAAATAGGACCTTCTGACCTACTCTACAGTTCACTACTGGACCTTCGGAAGGACTCTCAGAGGACTGCTGCTGCTGTGACCTGCTGTGGACTCTGCCAGACTGCTGCTGTACCTGGAAGGACTGCTTTGCTCCCTGGAGCTAACCTTGAACCCTCCAATGCCAGCCCTGCAGTAGCCCTACATCTTCACCTTCACCTAGGTCTACCAAAGTGACTCCAAGGGCTTGTTTGCCGGTGTCCTATTCAGAGACACAAGGGCATAAGAGGCTCCCAGTATTTTGGACTCCTCACCTGGACCCAGCCTGAGTGAGTCCTGAATAGGGGTGGGTGATAAATTACGCTCCACTTGCAAAGTTGATTGAGTTTTGACCACTAGTACCGGCCAAATTTCCGACAACTGCCGTGTGGCAAAGTGTTTTCTCGTGCAGGGCTCGCCAACGGTAAATTGGCCACTGTGAGTGAGATTTGGCATTCCCTAGCATGCTTTTCAGGAGCAAGGAGGGCACCAGGGGAGACTTTTTCAATGCGGGAGGTCACAGGCAGTCACAACCGTTCGTGACGAGAAAGCTACCGCTCAAGTAGAAAATCTACTTGAGAAGCAGCAACCTCTGACATGACACGTGGTTCTGTTCGTGCTGATTTTTCAGCACAGAACAAGCCCCTGGTGCTTAAAATCAGTGCGAGCAGCACGACGTTCTGATTTCTGCCCGTTCGCGGAACTCTGCGGAAACTCACTGAGTTTTCATGTAATTCCGTAGAATTCCACAGAATGAAACTCTGAGTTCTGCCCACTCCTAGTCCTGAACCCCCAAGAGGTGTCCCACAAGTCCTGGACACTTTGTTGTGGTGTTAAAGGAGCCCAAATGGCCAGTTCCCAAACCTGAGGAATTTGAAAAATTTGGTTCAAAAACTGCTCTGAGGAGGAGACAGGACCAACCTGCTCGCCTATCTGCCCGAGGTGCATCATTGGTCAGATTGACTTTGCGGCTTCTTCCACTAAGTTCTTCTACGCAGCAGCAAATCCTTTTAGGCAGTCATTCACCAATGGAGATTTTTTACTTCGATTTCGATGACTAAGTCTAAACTTAGAAATCTTCACCGTGGCTCCCTTCTTTGACACCTCCTTCCGCCTTGCCCTGGTGAACTTTACCTTCTCAGACACTTTTTCTCAGAATTTCTTCTAAGTCCAAAGGTAAGCACTGACCGGGCCCAATCCACTTCTTGTATCCGAACCACTTTCCATCACGGTGCACCATATTTTTTGATTTTCACCCAGACTTGCGCGACTCGATGTTGGGGATTGGTGCTTTGATAGTTTTTGTGCCAGTTTTCACAAAAAAAAGTTAAAATTCATACGTCCGGTTCTACTGATTGGATTTTTGTAATTTTGGTGTCAAATAATTTATCAAAATGTACACTATTTTTATAAATTCGTTTGGGATTTTCTTTTGTTGTGTTTTCACTTCATTACTGTTTGTGTGCTGCATAAATACTTGATATAAAGAAAAACAATGGTTCACTGGAGCATCAATCCTAATAAAAGGACAATATACCATCAGTCAATGGAGACATAACAGAAACAGCCCTAGGCAAGGAAGAAAAAGGCAAGTAATCTATACTGTTTTGTATAGAAATGTATTAATTCATGCATAACTATTTTCATTTTTATCCAATTTTTGTTTAAGAAAGATCCAGTCTTCTCACTTAAGTGAAAGTGCATCACATATAAACTATGTTCATCACACATAAAAAGACATATGATTCATTCAATTTATTTTGAGTAGTGTATGAGGAATCACTACATAGGTCTATTGTCGATGGCGTTTCAACCTCTGGCAATGTGAGGTCATCATCAAGACGGGGCGTGAACACCCAGTATATAGGATTAAAACATATTCATAAGAATCAGAGAAGAGCGCATATGGGCCTGTATAGAGGTTAATCTCAGCTTAAATCGAAAAAAATGACTATTTTTGCAATCATGAAAAACCATGGTCAACAGGCCATCGAGCAGGTTCGTATAGAGGGATTTGCCATGATAAATTTGGGTTTCATGAACCTGCATGATATCCTAGTTGACCTGCACTGGGAAACAACTTACTAGTTGTCCTCCTAGACTACTGCCTTATGAACCTCTCATCAACCCACCACCTCCCCACCCATTGTCACTGTGAGAGCTAGTTCAACTATAACTTCAATGCATTTTTCTTATCCAGCGTGTCCCATTCTTTAGGTGGTGCCTGACACTGCCACCCCACCCAACACACCAGCTCCTGGTGAAATGGTCCAGGTAGAGGTAGCATTGGACATGGAGAATTGTCAGAAATTTCTGCTCAGGACCGTGGACTGCTAGGATGATACGATATCTGAGATGGGGAATAATTTTTACTTTGATTTAGACAATTTTGAATCTTTGATTTCAATTGACTTTGATTTTGGAATGATGTTAGGAATAGTATTTGGTAGTTTGATTTTAATTTCCCTATTTTTACCCTTACGACATTGGCTGCATCTTACATTTATATTTATTTGCTCGTCCACTCCAAGTCTAGTTTCCCTACCTGGACTCAATAACTATTTTAGTTAGGCATTTCCTTTGCCATGGACAGTTTGTACCCAAATCCTGCTAGGTATTCATGGACAAAATTGCCCTACATGGCACAATGTTCTCTATTCTTTCTTATAAAAAGTAGTATTTTCTTAATTCAGTTAGATTCTGTTTTCATTGTGTGCACTCTTTGTGAGCATGCCTATTGATGAATATGTGTGTGATGACATGAGTGAACTAAGCACATGACCAACATTGGTCCATACATTACATTACAGCTATAATATGCTTCCACATTGAGACACATATACACATAAGATAAGACACAACAGAAAGGTAGCTGGAAAAGGTGTTTATTTTTCAAGTGAGTGCAGGGAAGATCTCAATACAAGTTATAGTAGTGGGATGTGTTTGCACACATTTGGAGTAGTGACGTGTGAAGATAGTGAAGTGAATGGTGATTGCAGTTTTTATGTGGGTGATGATTGCTACCCACGCCTACAAGAGGGATGTCAAAGTCCCCAACTACACAACACTGGGCCCACAATGGTTGAGGGTCCAAGTTGGGAGCAGGCGGGCTGGTGGTACCTCTGCAGGTTGTTGTTGGCCCCAGTTGCCTGAAACACCTGACTTGACCCTGCAGTTTGAGGCGGGCCCCGGCGATGGCCGGTATGAAATTCATGATTTTGGAATGGTGTCTTGCATTATCCTCTCTCAACACATGGAGATATTCCTGCTAAAACTCAATGAGGCCCTGGTGGCTTTTGTGAAGGGTTCTCCAAGACCCCAGTCTCCCACTCTATTAACCTTGAAAGGTATTGCTGTTGGGTGACATTGTTCTCCAGGTGGATGGAAATATTATGCAAAGTCCACCCATTTCATGAAAGGATGAAGGGTAACTCTTGCTCAGTGCATCTGACAAGGCCATTTTGTTGGCTTCCACAGTGAGTGTTGACACCTTGGATGCTGTAGAGTGGTGTTTGTGCAGGGAGCAAGAACTTTGCTTTACCTGGTATTTCCTCTACCTGAACAGAGGGAGAGAAGGCTGGTGATGCACCTGGGTGGAATCGTGCACCATGGAATGCAACTGGGTGTGTGCAGATTGGCAGTGGAAGGAGATGAGTCTTGCATAACAGGACTAACATTTGTTGCATTTTCCTTGAGCCTGGTGCCTTAAAATACAGAAAACTGCCTGACAAGGGACAAGCTGGCCGGCAGTGGCATGGTCTGTGAGATTCCATCCTCTATGGGGTCAAACATCTACCCTTCCTCTGCTGTGCTGAAGGCCACTGAGATGGCAGCTTGTAGGTGCTAGTGGTTTCTCCTAGGATTGCGTGCTGTGCTCTGCTCATGGATGGAATGGCACCATTGTCATGCTCGTTGTCCCCAGGTGCTGCAGTGTAAGAGAAGTGACAGATAGACACTGAAAGGGAAAAGAGGGATACTGTAAAAAACAGCAAGGCATTGCCTGTTGCGTAAAGGCAAGGGATGATACTTCAACATAAGCAGAATGGGTCATTACACTGACATATATGGTTATCCAGGGATTGTTTGGGCCCGGGGGCATGCAATAGTCTGGTGTCCTACCATGCAGTTTCCAAGGCTGGTTACTGATTGGGTGAACCCTGTGATGTCAGTTGCTCATCGGCGCTGCTTGAAGGTGGCTACGGGCTTGTGCCCCTTCTTGAGGCAGCTGCAGAAAAGAATAATGTGAAACTTTAAGTAATGACTAAGGTTACTAAGGACTGCCTAGAGAAAGGAGTGTTTTTGAATTATTGATACTGAGGCCTGAGAAGAGACATAAGGGACTAATGAGCAGAAGAGGCCTCCTATTCATGGTGTATTAGGAGATACTCAAGGTTGCAGGGAGGGTCCATGTTCGTGGGATAGGATAGTCAAAGGATGTTGCAGATATCTACTGTGGGCAGGACAAATAACTGGGTTTCTGGTGACATGGGAAAGATATGTTTGCTCTTGAAACTTCTTGGCTTGATTAGTCTCAGATCAGATTGTTTCTGACTCTAAGGGGTACAGTCCTCTCTATTTCCCTAGTAAGTGTGCAGCTTTATAGTAAACACTTATTCTCTTTTTAGAAGACTTCTATTGGAGTTTTCACTCTGCTGACACCTTCTCGCACTTCTGAATTCCTCTGAGACCTTTCCCAAATGACACATTTGCATCTTAGACTTAGAATTTAGGTTAGATGACTTTAGAATCAATTCATGTTTAGGAAGGAGGATCTGAGTTTCTTTAAGGAACACCAATTTCTATTTCAAAGTATCTGTATTGCTGTGACTGCGTCCATTGCATATCTTATGATATTGAATCTCTTCTGACATTTCAGCTTGCCTGTTGTAATTCTGTACCTTTTATAATATGTTTTTGTTTTGCATATACATTGGATTGATTATCAACTTGTAATAAACCCACTAAACTTTATTTACCGATTCCTGGTTCTCTTTCTGTGGTAAAATCGGCTACATGGAAATTGAATTGTCATATTGATGCTCACTCCCTTAGCCTCTCGGTCAGATGCAAAGATTCATCGGATGAGAAATGGTAATCACTTACCTGTGCGCCTGCACACTCATCAAGGGATGAGAAACTGAGTCGGGATCCAGGCCCATCATCATGCAGAGCCTATCTTGGCAAACGAATCCTTTACCTGCCTCCTCTCGTACTGCCATTTTGTTTTAAAATAGCCCACATTGCTTACCTGCACTGCCAATGCATTCACTCAAGGACCTCCTGCCACATGGCAGCCTTGTCAACACAACAGAATGTGTGTGAAGGCAGACCATGCAGTTCTCTGTAGTGCTTCACTGCAAAATGAACTACAAGTCCTGGCTCCTCAATGAAGTTCCTCCTCCTCTTGAGGGGGGATAGTCTGGCCCATGGTGGCTCTAGGTAATGTCTAGCTCCAGACTGTCTTACGTTGCATGGGGAAGAGGGTGGAGCCCAGTATCTGGGATGTTTTTAAGTGGTTCCATTGTAATGTTTGTCAGGTGTGTGGGATTTTTTTTCACATGATAGCTGTTTTACTATTACTTTTAATTCATTGTTCTTCATAACATAGGAGACGATGTCCACATGTGAAAGTAAGACTGTCCGGCATACACCTAAAATAAACTCATAAAGTTACTATTCTCATGCTACTCGGCATAAATCTCCACCCAAGGTGTTGAATTGCATCTAGGTTGACAAATGATGCTGAGGCATAGGTATAAATCTATGTGTGTGGAAATCTCTGCATGCATATTAAGATTTGTGTAATTGGGCCCTAATTATTGCATATTGGTATTTAACTGAACCTTAACATATGTGGCAGGGAATGCTGAATACCAGTTAGATGCCATGCCCAAGGTTTTGTTCAATTGCTCCTACGCCACGCTTGCCAGTTAACTCAGATTCACACGCCCGGTAATCGGCAGTGGCTCTAATCTGACAGGCAAAGTTCTATGAAAAAAGACCCCTGCAGGACACCGAGGGCCTTATTTGCCAAATTTTGCGGCCACAAAACATGAAAATAGCAGAAAAAATGCCAAAATTGTGTTATTATGGTGACAGGAACAAAAAGTACCTGTCACAAAAATACTGTGGCTCAGCCAGCAAACCAGAACCGTGCAGCAAGTTGTGGAATGGAATATTTGATGCCAGAGAGAGTACACTTTAAACCTTGCCCCCTCTCTGGCTCCATCTGGTTAGGTCCCTTCCCAGAGTGGTATGCATGCCGCTGGAAGGAACTGTTAATGTGCCCCGTGCGCCCGCCTCCATCTTGGTGTGAGGTGGGTGGAGAGGGCTACTGAACACCTCCCAGCAGCAGCATGCGTTTCACTGCTATGAAAAGGAGAGCAGAAAGATTGCAAGGTAGGCCAGGACGCTCACATACCTGCAATGTTCCGGCCACCAGCAAGCTTTCTCGTTCGTATGCAGGCCTGGCGCAGCTTGCGTTGAGGTTTTTGGAGGCAGGATCTGCCTCCAGGAAGCTCCTAGTGGCATTGCACAGCAGGAGAGAGAGAAAATAAAAACACCCCTCTCCTGCCCATCCTCCTGTTATTGACCCAGCCAGCAGCACATGGTCAATATAAAGAGGGACAAATTCGCTTCCAAATCTTTTATTTATTCTTTATATTTTAAGACTTTGCTTGGGCTTTTGTAAACTTCGCGGGATTTTTACTAAAGTCCTAATGTTACAATGTCTTTGCAATTCGCAAAATCCTGGAGGGTCTGAGAAAACCTTCAAACAAATAAATGTTCAAAGGGAGTCATTTGGTTATCCAACTGGAGTGCAATAGTGCATGACACCTACATCCTGACACCAGTGGGGAAAATAATGCACCACCCACAAATACTGCTGTGTAACCCTGGGTTGCACTTACTCCTAAGAACGTGATTTACAGCATTACCACCAGTTTCAGAGATTTGCTGAAATAAATAGAGAATAATTGGTCTAAAACTTTCCGCCTGAATTTGGGTTTGGTTTATATTGGTCTTGTATTAGGAAAATATTCCTGGTTTTTCTGCGGCGTGATTTTCGCGTGAATATCGCATTACCAATGGCCTCTACGAGAGACAGTGAGTTATAAATATAGTACCATGAAGCGGATTAATTATAGCTGCCATTAAAATTGACGAAGCAATTCTAGTTAAGGTGCGGGCACCAAATACTCATTATTTGTATTAACATAATTCTTCTATGGGAGTGGTTCCCGCTGTATTCCAAGAAATTTCAACCCTTTTCTCCCGCCCATCAAGTCTCTGGGACTTTCACAATATAATGTAGCCGAACCGGTATTACAGGTCCTGCTGAGCTCGCGCAGGAGCGCGCGGGCAGGCGATAGGAATGCAAATGACCTCTCTTCGGCCCCCACTGCTGCTGACAACCGAATTTCACTGAAACTGAGAGTCACCACTACACTCGAGGAGAAGTGCACCGTTTTTGACTCTGTTTGTGTCTGCCTGATTGTAGTGCTGCAGCCTGTGCAGTACAGCGCCTCTTTGGGTAGGAGGTGGATGTATGTGTCAGTGCTTAATTTGTAAAAATCTTAAGGGCCCTCCTCAGGAGATCACTCTAGCTTGCAACACACATTGCTCCTGCCAGCATTGCCATTGACAGTACCAACACAACTGCTAACCATCACACAAGTGTGACATTCCAGACTATTCCAGGTGCCCCAAAGCTCTAAGAATGTTTTTGGGGCAGGTATAAGTCATTTTTTAATGCATATAGAATGGATAAACAACAGTTGTTGTGCTCATCTCTAAACTAGCTAGACAGCGCCACCATGTGGCAGGCTGTCATATGTGCCGCTGTTGGCAATTAAGTGCCAGTGCTGTGCACCGGAAACCACCGACTCAAATTAAGCACTGTCAGCTGCCTCTGTGTGCGTGGTGCAATGGTGTTTCTGCTGAACATGTTGCCTATGTTTTAAAGAAGCTTGCACTGCGGCTACCCCCTGTACTAAGCCAATTGAGGATGTATGTGTGTGCGGGGTGTACATTACTTTAGCCTGCAATGTACCACAGTTGTGTGCACATGCACATACATCTGTGTCTTTTTCTACTCGTGTCCTTGCTGTACCTGACCTTTGTGTGTGAATGATGAGTGCACCGCTCCACTTGTACTTCAGTACAAGAGGGAGATTTTCACTGATGCAATCAGTTCTGTGGCGTCTACTGCCTGTAATGTGCAATCTTAGTGCAGGAAGTTTGCACACTCTGTTGAACTCTACTTGTTCGGTGCATGTGGAAAGCTAGCACATTGTGTTGTAAGTGTAGTGGAATATTGCAGTGTTGCATCCTACGATGTATCTTTTCAGAGCGTGAGGGACGTTTTCACCAAAACTGGCTACTCCACGTGGGCGTCGGAGGATCGCCCCACTGCTTTCTCGCATTGCGAGAAGCAGAAACGTAAAATTAGCATTTTATGTTTCTGCTCCTCGCACTGCGAGAAAGCAGAAGAAGGGTATTCCTGGTTGGGGGCTGGGCGGGTCTTGGAGGAGTGGCTAGCCCAATGTTATGGGCGCTGACTGTTTGGTCGGCCCCAGGGCGACCAAACCAGTCATGAGCACTCTCACGTTTTCTCCATGTAGGCCCCATAGACACCTGTACGGACGGCGTCCTAGCCAATCACAAAGCTGTCATTGCAGCATTGTGATTGGGGTAGGGGAGGAGAGGGAGGCTGCCTGCTTCTGATTCCTGTGAGCAGATAGAGAGCAGGAGATGCGACACGAGAGTCCGGGACCAGAGGCGAAGGGAAGTTTAAATTAAAAAAAAAAAAAAATTAAATTAACCCCCCCACCCCCTCGCGACTCCCCGCACCCCCACCCGCAAGTCATCCAGCCGTGACTAGTTTTTACTGCTGTGTATTTGAAGGTAGCTCTAACTTCTGTTGCCTGTGTTGGTCCCTTTTTTGAAGAAGAATGTATTGCTGCTATTCCTGCAGCAGCTCTTATTTTTATGAGATACTTTTTCGCTGCTGCTGGTTGGGCTGTGTTTGAGGGTACTGGTCCTTCATGGGGATACCTGAGCAAAGGCGGCTCCTCTGTAATGGCGGAAGAGCGTTGCCCCGCTGACAGCAGATGAGAAATAAAATGATAATAACACGGTTATTATCGTTTTATTTATCTCTGTCGGAGTTAATTAAGTCTCACAGGAAGGGCCGGGCCAGTGCAGGGAGGAGTTCTGTGCACTTATAAGTGCGCATGTGTGTTTGGCCAGCTGTCATAGGCTGGCCAAACACACATGCACACTTATGTTTCTCCAACCCGACTGTATTATACAACCGTGTTGGAGAAACCCCACACGTTCCCAGGCACCGTCTGAGCAGCAAACAAGGCCGCTCAGGCCAATCCTGGAGCTGCTGTCATGCTAGAGAGCAGCTTCTGGATTGGGTGGGGAGCCTGTGCCCAGGGGGACCATCCACTTCTGGCTTCCGGGACACAAGGAGCAGGAGGAACAAGGTGGCAGGGAGCAGGAGAAGAGCGAGCGGCAGGTAAGTGGTTCATATTTTTTTATTGTCCAACATCTCCTCTCCCTCACCATCCTGCCGTGCTGCCAAGGCCGGACTAGTGATGCCGGGCATTCCCCCGGGAGGCTGGAAGGGGTGGGCGCCGTTTTTTCCACAGGGGGGCGGTTTTGATACTGGGGGCCGATTTTTATATTTTTAAAATCGTAACCCAGCAACAAAATCAGAAGGCTGTCCAATTCGTCTCTGAGTCCGAGTGACAGAGTTAGTCTCTCTGCTCTGCACAGTCAGTGCATTGTGACTTCTGTGTCTGTGCGGATAAAAAAGCATAACTGTCATTGGTGAAGTGACCTCATCTCACAAATGGTAGTGGTGCTTTTTACCCGCACAGATAGAGTGCAGTAGTTGGGTTGAATTTAGTAGTGCGTGTGCTTTTCACGTGCACTACTAACTTCAACCCAAGTTAACCAACTACTACACTGTGCCTGCATGCGCACTGCGCAGGGTGCACGCATACCCCTGCACTTACACTTTTGACGCCACTGCCCAGGCCGCTACCAACACTCGTAACCAAGAAATGAGGCACCTGACCTGACCTGACCCGCCTTAATGTAGGCAGGGGTGTGATGTGCGTCTGACCAATGATCTGCGCCCCCTCCCCAAATCCGCCTGCCAAAGCCGAAGCCTGCTGAGAGCAGAGAGAAGATAGTTCCCCGGTCGGTTCACTTCGCACGCAACTGCCCTGCTTAAGGAAGGTAGGCAGGTAAAAAAACAATACATTTTTGGAGACCAATCAGACCTGTGTTAAAAACGTTCCGTATACTGCCAGTCAGGGCTTTAAGTGGGATGAAAAAACAGGGCGAGGGGGGGTCTCTCAAAGGGGCGAGACCAATGTCATTGAGGGTGTGGCTTAAAAACACATAAGATAAAAATCTTTGCTTAGCATAGTGTGCCACCTACTTGTATTTTGCTGTTTCTGTCATTGCATCCGGATATATGATATAACAAGTAACATCATACCTAAAAGTCAGGACTATTGCCTTTGTCAATGGTTGTTAGTTGCATAAGATAAATAAGCAGCAACTATGGCTTGTATATGATATAGAAAAAGCTTCCACTTAAAGCCCTGGTAACAGCACTACAATGTTGATGCTCCTGAGTTTCAACAAGAGAAGGGGAATCCAGAGAGAAAATGACTCTCTTTAAAGGATTTCCCTTCCCCCTACAACGCTCGCCGGGCATGACGTCATGCCGTAACTTCTCAACTTGTGAGAAGTAAACAGTGTAACCACGCACACCTCGATGAGCCTGCTGTCACTGCAGTCCGGAAATAAATGGACCGCCTATGCCACGGCACAAAACAGAGCCCGATAGAGACCGATTTTGAGACCCGGCCTACTTAAAGCCCTGCTGCCAGCGTATGTAACGTTTTTCACATGAGTGAGTTAGTATATTTCTCACATAACCACTGTGCAGTCAGCTGCCATCTCCAACTTTCACCAACAGCATAGCTGCCAAGGTTTCAGGTTGCCATGTGTGGCATTTTCATGATTTCTAGGTTGACACATGTATTCAGAGGGCAAAACATGCCACAGCTGTTCTCAGATTTCCAGGATTGCCTAAAGATTGAACATGTCTGCTATGGAAGGGTCCCTACACACATGTAACTTTTCCACATCCTATCCCCTAAATTTGTTTGTCTCTGCTCCTACTCAGACCCCTGTACTCCTTCGCACTAGGGCTTTTTAGATACCAGTTTCCAATCTTACACTGTGACTCCTGGAGTCCTACTCTCAAGCAGCTGAGGCTACTCAAGCAACTTTGGTTACTGTCTGGTTTCTGTCACCAAAATTTTCTTGGGGGAGAACCCCCACAAACTCCCCCTAGTAGAGGTCGCTCACTGCGCTTGCTCGCTACACACCGTATGGGAGCTGGTCTCACTTATACTTTGTGCTCTCTGATTCACTACTCTTGTGTCTATTTTTGGTGTTCTCTGTAAGAATGTCTATGGATACATATGACTGGGCAACCTTTTGATCTTTAAGGTCATCATCTACTATTTACTTTGCTTTGAAAGTTAATACAATTAAATATGTAATGAAAAATGTGCTGTAAAATCTTAAAACCATAAATAAAAGGTTAAAAAAAAAATCAAAAAAATGTGCTGTAAAATCCACTATTTTGGTCTGTCTTTTTCCAAATTTTTCTTAGGGAGAGAGCTCCCCCCCCCCAAACCCCTCTAGTAGTGGTCAGGCTTGCTCGCTCGCTACGCACCAGACGGGGGCTGGTCTGACAAAATTGGCCAGGGTTGCTTTCAGTTCCCAGTCCGGCCCTGCCTGCTGCTACCATTTTTAATTGCCAGCAGCCGCCACTGCCTGTTTGGTGTGACAATATAGTGCTGCCTGTGCCGCACATGTTGTGTATGCTTGACGGAAGCTTACACTTTTGCTGTAGCTGTTGCCAGCTTGCGTGTTATAGAAGCAGTCACTGCTTCGCCTCTTTATACCTGCTCTGCGTGTTGAATAGGATTGGGTGGGACTCTCAGAGTTTCACTCTGTGGAATACCGCAGAGTTACAGAAACACTCCCATAGACTCTGTGGAATTCTGCCAACGGCAGGAAAATATGTCGCTCGTGCTGCAATTTAGCGCCAATAGCACGAGTAGCGCTGAAAATTTGTACAAACGGCACCATGTATTGCGCAAGAGCTCGTGACCATTCAAGGTGATTTTGCTTTCGTTCGAGTAGAAAATCTATGTGAGTGCCAGCAAATATACTTGAATGCAACTGCGCACGACCGCTGGCAACCGCCTGTGTTAGAAAATGATGCTGGGGGACGGCAAATTTTGCTTGCCAGCTTGCATATTCTGGAGCCTCACAGGAGAAAACTTCAGCCACATGGCGATTGACGGACTTTGGCCAGAACTCTGCATTAAAGAGTAATGCGGAGTGGCCAAAATTCCAGCAATTCCGTGGGCAGAACGGAGTATTTTACCAACCTCTAGTGTTGAGTAAAGCTTGTGCTGCCGCTGACCATTAGACACACTGGCAGCCCACGCGGGGCAGCACCTGCAGCTTGTGTTGCACTTGTTTGAGGAAAGGAGAAGATGCAATGTTAAGTCCAGAGCTCTCTACTTTGGAACTGGGGAACCAGGTGTGAATCTCGGCGTTGGCTCAACATCCTGTGATTCTTGGCAATTAATCCCTCCCTTTTAAAAAAACATAAAATGAATGTGACCTTGTGTAATGCAACTGATGCTCGTGTAAAGTGTTTTATTACCTTCAGGTTGAGCTTTCACTATATAAAATTACAAAAATAAAATCACACATATGGTTGCTCTACCCTTGCAGGATTACCCAAGAACTCTTTGGCCCCATTGAAAGCCTTCCTCAATGCCGCTGCCAGACTTCTAACAAGTTCAAAGAAATTCGACCACATCTCCAACCACCTCAAAGCTCTGAACTGGCTTCCTCTCGAGGCCAGAATCCAACTTAAGATAGCTTGCATCACTCACAAGGCTCTATACTCCAATTCTCCGTCATTTCTCGCCCAGAAACTCGTGATATCCGGAGGAGCCAGAAACTCCCGGTCTGCCAGAGACCTTTTGCCCCAACCAGCACGCTGGCGGGAAAAAAAACGTACAATCGGGCCTTCTCTGGGGCCGCTCCAAGAATATGGAACTCGCTCCCGCCCTCCATCAGAAGACTTCCGTCTTTGGCACGCTTTAAAAAGGAGGCCAAAACATTCCTAATGGGCAAATTCCTCTCCTAATACTCGCATTATAATCACCTCAGCGACTTTGTTCCACCTACTATTACGGCATTACCCATGGTTTTTCCGGATGATACCTACCCGGCACTTCTGGGCATCCCACCTGGGATTTGAGACTGCTTGTTTTCTTGTATAATGTATCTACCTGTTTTTACCCCTAAGATATCCAGGGTTTGAGACTACTTGTTTTTTAGGTCTTGCGCCTAGCGTTGCAGTGTGTAGCAGTGCTCGCGCAGCGCGAGACCTCTTGTGAGGGGGTTCTGAAAGCTGCTCACACGCTCGTGCGTGTGATCAGGGTTTCGCCGCCCGCCATTGGCTTTCGCGTGTTTTTTCTTTTTAAAAAGGCACACAATTGGGCAAAGGCGGGCGCATGTCCCGCCTTTACAACGCCCATTCCCGTCGGTGGCCAGCACGTGCAGCAGCGCGCATTCGCCTCGCTGCCGTGCTCCCTGCCCCCGCTCCTCTGTGGTGCGCACGCACCACTACTTTTTGTGCAAGGGGGTGTGATCCCAGCTGGGCCTCGCCGTGAATCTGCAGCCTCCTGGGAGGCATGCACATGAATGACTGCGGTGGTATTTGGAGGCGCTGCGAACACATCCACGTCTGTCCCTCAAGGAACCTTCCCATCAGCCACCTGTACTCTGGATTCTGCAGAACACGGAGCTTCGGGCTGTTCCCCTTTCCTCTCTGGTATAAACTTCAGAAAGCGCCGGTCTGTCTTCTAGGCGCAGACTGCAGAAAGCAGGTACCTGGGTGTCTGCCAAACGGCAGCGGATGTCCTGTCTGCTCTATGTATAGCGCCCAGAGGCCCAGTCACTACTGCTTGGTGCATGACCCGCCTCCAGCAAACTCAGCTCTTTCTAACTCTTGCTGTGTGTGAGAATGTATCCACGCTGTTTTTGGAGTTAAAGAACAGCGGGCGACCTTTGAAAAGGGGGTCAGTAGAGGTCATGCATGTTCACGTGCACAAAGGCTGCAGCAGAGCGCGCTGTTCTGGCATCGGTTACAGTCGTGCAGTGCATGGAAGGCAGCCTTTGTGGCGCCTTCACAGACCCCACTGAGGTATGGACAGAGCTTTGCAGTAATAACAGCTGCTCTCTCGGCGCTGCACAAAGCCTCACTACCACGGTGTGCAATGGATGCCGCAACACTCACTAGATATAGTGCCTAGAGGCAGCACACGTACAGCACACTGTATCAGCTGATGACTCGTGGGAGTGCAGCCGTCACCAAGCACTGCGCTGCTGCTGGCTTCGAGGCTCTAGGTGTGTGCTCAGAAGTCACTCAGCCACACTCTCCCTCTCATCCTATCTTCCACTTCCCTTCTGCTCCATTGCAATCCCTTCCCTCTCTCTCCACCCCCATCGCTTGTGCCTCCTCCGGTTCACACATGCTCCCTCTCCCTTCACAGTGGTGGTATCCGTGGCCCCACCGTTCTGCACCTCCCATACTCTACCTTTCCTGCCCTACCTACACCTTTAAACAGCAGGGCCAGTAAGGAGGGGGGCTCAGATTTTCCAGCAATTAGGCGGACAACAAGGGTCTAGCTTGTTTTTCCAGTCAACAGTACTCAGCGCGTCAATGTCTGGGGCCTGTCTGGGGCCTGTTCACAGCTAGAAAATACTCTAAATGAATAGCACCACTCAGCAATGCTTCCGATAAACACAGCTTGGAAGTGTTTTCTTGAAAGAAATCTACTTTCTATAAGTAGGAACCGGAAAGACGCATAGTGTGTTTAAAATATCACTACCAGCAATGCAGCCTCGCAATTGTCTTTAATGTGGGTGATGGATTTTAGCATTTTTTTTCTTTATTTTTTGTCAAATTGCTAGCAACATTTTAGACTTCCACAACTCATTACACACGTGGAATTTTGTGACATCCTCTTCTAAAAACGTACTTGTTGAAGTGTGCTGTGCTTTATGAGGGGAGTTTGGCCTTGAATCTGATTGCGTCATTGAGAATTGGTGAGGCTGCACAATACCGTTTCGAAGTGTGGCTCTCGAGCAATTCCACTAACTTCTATGGCATGGTTGGAGCCCCACCCCCCACAGAGCCTACTCAGGATCCTTACTTAATCTCCCCAGCCTATCCTACGGCTTCCGGGGCCGAACGCGCGAGCATGTGCCAAGACACCCTTTTAATTCGTGTACTTAGCTGAGGTGAGATGCTGCTTAAATCATGCACACTTCTTTTTGCTTTTTAAAAAAATGTATACTGTGCTTTGGGCTCTGCAGTGGGACAAGCTTTGTAGTCGCTTAGAGGCCCCGCACGATTGACTTTGCACATCCCTGGCACACATATACTGTAACTTCCTTACACAATTTGCAAAAACAGATGTGTATGTTTCCCATGGCTGACTTCGGGGTTGCTCCTTTTTCCCCCAAAAAAATGAAAAATGTGACTATGTAGGTACGACAGAAGCCTGAAGGCAGGCTGGCTCTCTGAAGTACATCTGCTGTAAACACAAGTAAACAGATAATGACAGGTGCAATGTGTCCGCACCACGAAGCTGTGCATGGACCCCAGTACACTCAAATTCCAACCTCTGGCAAACATAGCACTGACATACAATGTTGGCTGCCGCATTTCTGTTTATCCAGTATGTACATTAATGTAAAATGGATGTTCGTAATACTTATTAATCTGTGTGTTTAAGTAATCAATTGATTGCATCCAATCGAAAGTGAATGAAAGTTGTGAATCAGTTTTCACTAATGATTTTAAAATAATGTTTAGCTGTACCTTGGGTTGATTACACGGGGGCCGACACAGAGCATTTGGGAGTATGGGAAGCAGACAGTCCTACAGGAGTAGGCTTTAACGTAGTATTGAATGTCTTAGTGATTTGGCCCAAAATGTCCAACTCCTTATTAGAACAAGCATTTGCAATGCAATAGATCTCGCATTTACGCAAGTTTGTGCTATTGACATTGCAAATAACAATGCCTTTTATTTTTGTTTTTAAAGCATAAATAAATGGCATTGGCATTGGCATTTACAATGCCAATAACTTAAACTCTGGTAAATGCGAGACCTATTGCATTGCAAATGCTTGTTGTATAATATACCTGTTTCTATCCCTACTGTATCCACCCCTCCTAAATCTATTGTATACCACCTGTCAATCCTGTAAAGCGCTCTGATACCCTCAAAATGTCTGGTTTGCGCTCTATAAAACACAAAATAAATAAATAAAAACACATGGTTAACTTGCTCAGGCTTGCATTATTCTGGTAAACAGGACGTGTTAGCAAGCTTGTTTTTGCAGTGATACGTGCTAATGTTTGCCCATTAGCAGGAGATTTTGGCATTTGCATCAGAAAGGCTATCTCTGCCCTCTCACCTACTGGGCAGTTTAACCCAGGTTTGCCTACAAGAAAAAAAAGGGGGAAACCCCGGAACGAAATTCTTTTTTGCATTTCACACCTCTGCATCAATCCTCTATTTTTGAGCTTTTTATTTTTTGGCCAACAGCATGTTGAAATTTTGCTTTTAACAATGTTATTGTGACTTAGGTCCTAGAATACTGTAATCTAGTTATGTGATTTTTTGCAACCAATAGAATGTCAAAGTTTTGATTTTAAAAGATTCATTATGGGATCAAATGCACAGCATGAAAAGTGATGTTGACTAAAATGCTAAAATTGGTAGTAGGAGTTACGCATGACATGGAGCTACTTGTCAGCTGTCCTTAACATTTTTACAGAGTCACCTACTCCATTTCCAAAACTGCTTGTTTTACTAGTAAAACCAAAAGTAAACTCTCCTCACATATTTTGAGAGGGTTCATGCTTTCATTTACATCATGCATTGAAACAAGCATTGGCAATGTGGATCTTTTATTTTCTTATTTTCAGTGGAAAGTTTTATACCGACCTCCACAGCACAATAAATGTACAACATGGACAGCCACAGCGCAACCTTCCTTAACACAGATAATAAGTTATGGACAGGTGGCGATAGCAGAAGGAACATAACATGCTTCTCTCACACATACAGGCCAGATAACAACACAGGTAGCCAACACATTAAAGAGTCAGTGTGAGATATTAAAGAAAGATCTGTTGTATAGTTTCCTACACAGATCTAAATATACCAACAGTACAAAACTCCGGCAATAAATATCCAAACCTATTATAAAATTATCATATATTCATGTACTCATATAGGATGATGAATGCGTATCTCGTATGTTTTATCAGTAGGTTCCATATTTTGCACTGGAAAAAATTCAAGAATACTAATGTCCACTGATTGTACAGACTCCTAGTTATGGGTTCCCTAGTTTAGGTGAGGGTATGTCACTTATGTCAACATTTATGTACCCCTTTGTTAAACTGTCAGCTCTACAATAATATTTTATGTGGGTGAGCTAAAAATGTGTTTTTTAGTGGGGTCTCCCTACCACATTATTAAAAGCAGGAGGGTTGAGCAACAGACCCTGCTTCTTTTTTCCATCAACATGGTTTGGTGTTTTGGGCTCAGGCGGGTTCCCCAGGAATATAGGTGTTTCGCAACAAATTTTGTGAAACAATCCCTCCTTTATAGGGCATGTTCATCAGCCTCAGAAGGGAGAGGAACAATGGGGCAGGCCTCACAACAGGCTATTGGTGAGGTTGTCAGTATGGAGCATCTTTCCCAGGGCAAGTCATTGTTATCACAGCCTGTGCTAGGAAGAGACCATGCCCATGCTGCCAAGCCACACTCCCTCCTAAATGGGTGTTGGCAGCAGGAATGCATAGGTTTTGAGATCACAAACTATACACCCAACACCAAAACATCTCCTGCCTTGCTGTAATCACTAGTAGGGCCGCGGTAGTGAGGCGGTAATCGCTGGATTCCATAATTCTTTGCAGCCCTGTCTGTGTTGGAATCCTGTCTGAAAAAGCAGCACTGTGGAGGCTTCAGGGAACATCTCTTGTTTCAGCTTGAACCTCCCGCTCTTATGCAAATGTTAGTGACTGCCACTCTATTTAGAACCGAGGCACACATTTTTTCATATAATAATGTATTTTGGATTGTTTTGCTTTAGCGCCTTAGTTTATTTCACTGCTCTGAGTGGCCCTTATTAAAATTAGTGAACCACACCCATTCTGTTGTGACACTTTTATTAATGACTCAAGAGGAAAGTAAGTTGTCTTACTTTCTCCTATATATTTTGTAGATGGAGCGACATTATGAGCTATTAAACCATGCACAAGTGTGGGGGGTAGGTTTTGTCACCGGGGGCCGGCAATATCGACCCCCTGTAACAAAAGCAGCTGTAGTGTTTTACACGAGCACCCAACCCACACCCTGCCCCCGCGGCTGGTCCAACTCAATTGCCAGGGCCGGTTGGTGTTCCCAGTCCGGCCCTGTTGTTAAGTGTGCATTCTGAACAATTTCATGGTGCTCTCAAATGTGATCATGAAAAAGGAGACACAGTGGAGAAAAGTAGTTGCCCAGGGTCACACAATTTGGTCATGTTTGAAAGCTGGGTTTGAAACCAGATTTCCTGATTAGACATTGTGTAATTCAGATCCTGAATGGATATCACATTCTTTCACCATTCTGCCTTAGTGAACATTTTATTAGTGACCCAAGAGGCAAGTTGGTTGTCTTATGCCTCCTATACAAGGCCTGTAGTGTTGCAACATTATGGTCTATTACACCATATGTGCACATCCTAAATTAAATTATTTCAAGTTGGCCCACATGTGGTGATCACTGAAAAGGCAGCAGAGGGAAGAAAAGTAATTGCCCTGGGTCACACAGCTTGGTCAAGCTCGGACGTTGTGATTGAAACCAGGGTTCCTGGGTCAGGGCCCTGCAACTAGTTTTACCCTGGGTCCAATAAAAGCTTCTTACCGGCATGGGCATGTTATGCAAGGGCACTCAGATTATCCTTTCTTTGTAGGTCGAGCCTAGCGCAGCGTGCATGCGCTGTTCTATGGGAGGCTTCTTGTGAGGGATCAAAACTTCTCTGTGTGTACTCCTCCCACACATCTGATTGGCCTTTGCGTGTGTCTTTCAATAATGAAAGCACGCAAATGGCCAAAGGTGGGTGCATGTCCCACCTCTTCTTCAAATCTTCACTCTCACGGCGTTTTGCTCTCAGGAGCGAGCAGCAGCGCGCAGGCTGGCAGCTGCATTCCTCCCTCGCCATGGATCAGGTTATTAATTAGCAGCCTGCGCTCCATGTTTGCACCCCTCCCACTCTTCTTTGTTTGTTCCTTGTAGCACGGTCCAGTTTCACTTTAGGGACCGCGGACCACGCTTGCTGAAAGTGAAAATGTATTCCGACAGTGTGACCTTTACTTTCAGTTCATAAATGGTACGGAGAGTAAAGACAGAAAAGAAACACCTCCATGCCGGTCCACTTTTCTACCCGTTGTAACCCCTATACTGTCTATAAACACCAATTTCATCACATCTCTCAAAGAGGCACATGTTTTGGGTTAACAAGGCTTGCACATGTTTACATCGTTTTCAACCCATCATGTGTTTTATTAATCTTTTGATGATTCCTCATCTAGTTGTGAGTTTCCTTCTAGTTGTGTTTCTTTCATTGTACCCCCCGCTGTGGATCCCTATTAAGGTTCTCTTGAAATATGGATGGATGTCTGGCAACAGGGGCGGTTGCTACCACTCTCTCGCTTATCCTACTAGTTTGCGTTCATACTTGCTTCCTCTACTTCATTGTTTGGCCTGTTGTCGGTTCCCTCAGTCGTTTGTGTTATACTTGTCTCTGACTATGCTCTGTATTCCTTGTGGACTACCTGTGTCTAGAAGTACCTTGGTTTTCCCACTGTATACGACAGCACAACACTGCTTCCCAGGTGTAGTGGTATTTGTTTCTTCTTCGGTTCTTGAGCAATATTACTGGTTTGCCTGGGGCTAGTTACAATGAGACTCCAAGTCGCACGGAGATTATTAATGTCTGCTTCCTATATCTTGTTTGTGACGCTGCGCCGTTCTGTGACCCATAGAGTCCAGCCCAGGTCGTCCACTCTCTCACTGTCTCTCTCTCTCACTGACTGACTCTCTCAATCACTCTCTTACTGACTGACTCTCTCTTTCCCACTGACTGACTCTCTCACTGTCTGACTCTCTCTCACTGACTGACTCTCACTCTGTCTCACTGACTGACTGACTTACTCTCTCACTCTCACTGACTGACTGACTCTCTCACTGACTCTCTCACTGACTGCCTCTCTCACTCTCTCTCTCACTGAATGACTGACTGACTCTCCCACTATCTTTCACTCTCTCTCTCACTAACTGACTGACTGATGGACTCACTGAGTGACTGACTGACTCTCTCACTCACTGACTCTCTGACTCTCTCTCTCACTGACTGACTCTCTGACTCTCACTGACTAGCTCTCTCACTGACTGACTCTCTCACTCTGTATCACTGACTGACTGACTCTCTCACTGACTGACACCCTCTCTCTCTCTCTCTCTCTCTCTCTCTCTCTCTCTCTCTCTCTCACTGACTGACTGACTCTCTCAATCTCTCTCTCACTGACTGACTGACTGACTATCACTGACTATGCATGTCTGAAGGAAGCTTGCACTTCTCCTTCCTGTGCTGTACATCCTCAGTACACAAGGGATACTTGCACTACTGCTATTTGTGCATGATCTGTGAGTGAGGGAAGCTTGTACTTACAGTTCTGTACTTGCTCTTTGTGCTAAGAAAGTTTAGATTTCTGCTACTTGAGCTGGTCTGAACTCTGACAGCGTTCTGCTGATGTCTATATTGTATGGGGGTAGGTTGACAGTCCTCCCTAGGGATTGAGCGTAAGCGAAATGTAAGACTTAGAAATGCCCCACTTTGTCAATTTTGCTAAGTCTTTTCATTCTCTTGCAGGCAAAAAAACGTGAATACAAAGTTTTTAAATGAAAATTTTGATGCAAAACATTTTAAACAAATTCTTCACTAAAATCTGCACTGCTACCTCATGTGATCCATGTCTTCTATATATGCCATGGACCCTGCACTGCAGCTCTTTGTAATACGTATGCGTGCATGTGTACTTCGCAGTTTGAGTCTGTGTGCATGTGTGTGTGTGCATGAGTCAATGTTTACCCCCCTGTGAATGGTGAGGGTCTCACAAGGTCTAATATATTGCATTAGTAAATGCTTGTTGGATATTGATATGGTCTCATCCAGGTACGATGAGACTGTGAAGTGTCTAGACTCAAGTACAGAGTTCATTATCCTGAAGAGGCACAGAAACCATAAACATTAACAAATTCAAAGAGCCCATAGTGGTCATGACAAGGTCAGGATCCTAGTTCAATGACTGGCTTTCGAAAGCCCTGTGTATGTCACCTAGCGAGACCACCTCTAGAAGCCTGAAATCACTGCTTAAGGGCATAGTCAAAGTTTCATATGATACATTTCGTGGTACATTGTTATACAGTTGGCTACACAACTTTCTTGGAGGATATTAGGTGAGCATTCTGAAGTAGAGATCCAACTCCAGAAGGAACTTGGTATTGAAATCGCAAGAATCCTTTCACTCTGCCACAGGGGCGGTGGGTGAGATTTTAAAGTGGTGGGGCGCAAACGAATTAGCATACAGCACCGTAGCGAGCGAGCGCAGCGAGCGATCCCGAACCCCAAAATCGTGCATTTTCAAGCAAATTTGAGAAAGCACGAAGGTTAATAAAGCAATTGTGAAAGTGCAGTTATTACATTAATAGATGGCATAACATAGGTAGCTGCTTATTCAGTATTACCACCGAGCTTCATACATTCTGTCCTATTATGCTCAGGTGCTGAATTCAGACTATAAGACTCATGGAAATCTCAGCTCTAAGAGTAGAAGAAGTTGCACAGCAGTGTAATGGTTGCCAGGCTCGTTCCGCAGCAGCGTCAGGAACTTGAAGAAAAGTCCACAGTCTTCCCCTACGGCCTTCCGACTCTATTAGACTCTAGAGTAACGAATGGCATGCAAGGGGAAAACAGGGAAACAAAACAAGGAAAGGCGGGGGAAGAAAAACAGTCTTACAACATACTGAATATTAGACTCTAGAGTAACGAATGGCAAGCAAGGGGAAAACAGGGAAACAAAACAAGGAAAGGCGGGGGAAGAAAAACAGTCTTACAATATACTGAATATAAAAGAGGCAGCGCAATGCGCTGTTACCGTGATTCTGGTTGAGCTGAGCTTTGTACACACACTTCACATAGGTCCACGCAAGTACCCCAAATGTTAATGGTATAAAGGTTTTCGCAATTTGCCAAGGGGAAAGGTTTGATAGGCAACACAAGCAACGAATCGTTCACCCTGCGGGAGACAGGTCCGGCCAGTGAACAAAGGTGAGCAAATCTGTGTAGTCTCCAAATAGAACAAACACTACAAAACTTTTAAAAACAGAGATAACAATGCATTTCTTACCTCAATCAGAATTTTTTGTATTCAACAAACAAGTAGCAGCATTCACTTTTTGTAAATGAAATCCACACGTCTGTCTTTCAGTGTAGCAAACTTGTCAATTACTTTCATGTTGAAGTCCGGTATCTTTTGGACTAGCTTGCTCTCTACAGATAGCATCGCCAAAGCATTTAGTCTTTCCTCTAGCATGGTGTTCCTGAGGAATGTCTTTAGGCGCTTTAAGGCTGAAAAACATCGTTCAGCTTCTACTGTTGTCATTGGAGTCGTAATCACAATTTTTAGTAAAGTCACTGTCTCTGTAAGTGAGTTTTCCATATGCAGTTTATGAATTAAACTCAGCAAAGTCGAGGCGCTTGTGGCCTTCCGGTACACAGGCATTCCGTAGAGTACAGTTAACTCAGTTCTCAGCTGCTCTTTTTTGAGCATAGGATATGCTTCCACAGCCTGATTCAGAGCACGCTCAGGGAAGGATTCATCATATTGTGCAAACTCTTTACTTTGCAATAAAGTCGCACTCACCAAATGTTTTGTGAATGAAAAACGTTCTTTCACCTGCACAATTACAATGTCACATATCTCCTTTCCAATTCGAACCAGAGATGTGGAAATGTGGATTTTCCTGGTCAGTTATGTCCCCTATCTTGGACCCCAACGGTTCTATATGCATGTTACAAGTACATGTATGTTACCTCCAGTTCCAGTTTCTAAGACGCAAACATATGTGTGTCTACCGTCAACATGTTCTCTGTCAGATCCGCCATCAAAGGGCTGGATATTCGATTCATAAGTATAAAAGGCCACCGACTTTATATGGCTAAATTACTCCATTTTTACAGTTCAGGCAAGTAGGCCCGATTCTGTCCTCAAAGCCTTTCCCTGCTCTCTGTCTTTGACAGCTTCAGCTTGAGCTCGCATCTGTATCCATGAACTTTGTCCTACTCCCTGTGCAGCTAACGGTGCCTGCCTCGGCCAGTTTTCGCATGCCTGCCAAGAAGCTGTATTTCACCTTCGAATTATCTATTTTGCTCTCCAGCCGATGCATTCCTGTCTAGTGATTTAGGTAAACATTTCCTTTAGCTCACAAGCAAAGGACTCAGCCTTTCCGTCCTCCTGCAAGTGATTCATAGCCCTGCTGCCATGGAAAGTTTTCTGCCCCTCGCATCTCATATAGACACTTAGACGTTTGTGCACGCACACAGTCAGTATAGACTAGATTCTGTCCGAGAGTCCTTCCTTGTGGATAACATAGTTCTCCAAACATAGGATGGTAGATATGATTTGGGATTAGGTTGACTTGACCCCCCAGACTTCTCGTCTCCACATGTAGAGCTAAATGTCAAGTCCCCTTCACCCCCTAGTTGCACGTCAATTACACGTCATGCTGCTGCGCGCGCATCTATGCCAAGTATTATCTTATAGATCCACCTATGTCTGATAATGCAAACCAATCATGTTTCTTTTATTCCTTATTACGCCTAGTTTCGATTACGTACCTGTTTTGTCACTCTTCTTATCAAATGTTACGCCTTCTACATTCGTTTCATTGTAATGCACTTATTATAAAAATACATGTCTGTCAATAAATTATTGTACTTCACTTCCTGAACCCTCGTGGTGACGGAACCTGAAGGCCGCGACTCGAGTCGGCCATTTTTGATGGAATAAAGCCCATTTAGAAAACCTCTTATACCACGGATTCTGCCTCTTGTTATTTTGAGCTATTTTACTTTATTTTAGGATTCCGTATGAAATTCAGTCCGGTATTTTTATTTACCACAGAGAGGTGATGTTTTGTCTGCGGTTTGCAAAAATAGAATGCTCCGGCAGTTTGCTCTCTAAATCTTCAACCCCATCTCTCACTTTCATAATCTGTTGTACAAATGCAGATGTATTGGCTTTCACAGAGACAGTATCTAGGTCTTTTCTTTGCAACTGATTGTATAACACATCAACAGGAATCATTATGTCATGAAATAAAAACAGTAAGAACTGAAACTCTTTGTCTTGTAGTGTTCTAATAAAGCCATGGGCTTCACTCTGACTTGTGTGATCAAAGTCTGCTCTGGATGCTATGGCGACAAAACATTTCTCAAGGCCCTCCCTCTGTTCAAAGATTAAGTTGACTGTACGAATGTGAAAGTTCCAACGAGTTGAGGATCCCCTTGGTACGCTTTTGTCCACAATCTCATGAAGGGCTTCTGTTCTTTTGGGGGAACGTGTGAAGAATGCTGCTATGCCTCCGATATCCTGAAAGAAAACTCGTGTCTCTCTGATCTTTGATACCGCCTGTTGCATAATAAGATTGAGTTGGTGGGCGTAACAGTGCACAAAATGAGCATTAGGGTACACATCTCAAATTCGTTTTTGTACTCCACTAAGGCTTCCACTCATTATGGATGCACCATCATAGCTTTGTGCGATAAGTTTTTGTTTTTGAGGCAGGTCCTGGAAAATTAAGTCCAGTTGACACAGTAGTGCTTCAGTGATGGTTGCTGCACTAGAGTCACTTAAATGCGTGAAGCCATAAAATCTTTCCACAACGTTTCTGTCACTGTCAAGGTACCGAAACACTAACACGGACTGTGTTTGAGTGGACACATCAGTGGTGTCATCAGCCTGAATAGCCACAAAGTCTGTGTTTCGCAACTCTTGCACAATATGGCTTCTTATAATTTCGAGCATACAGTCAAGGAGTTCATTTTGTATTGTATTAGAGGTGCCCTTAAAGACTGTAGCATGTGCTAAATGTCTTTCCAAATCCTGGTCTATGGTTGACATTAAATCCACTAGGCCTCGGAAGATCCCAGGTTTTGAGGAAGTTTCTGATTCGTCATGGCCTCGCAATGCCAGTTCGAAAGCACCACAGAAACGAATGCAATCAATGATCTTGGATAGATTTTGTCTGTTCTTATCAACAGCTTCATTGTGTTTTTGAATGGATTTGCGATACGCATCATTTATCTGCTGCTCAATTGGTGCGTCTTCCCCCAACATTCCCAGTCTTGTCAGGTTTTCCAGATGATTTCTTGTGAGCGCATGCTTCTTTATTTTTTCAGCGATGTGCTTCAGGTCGACCAGTCCTTGCCGGGTCCAAGAAAAGTCACCGCCAAACAGCAAGCAGGGGAAGCAGAACAGAGAATTTCTTATAGGGCACCCTGTAAGCCAATCAGCTTTTGGGTACCAGGCATTTGAGAATGTACGTTTTGACATTTTTCCTCTGTCCTGGGTAGTTTGCTGTAGGTTTATTTCAGGCTGATGAGGTCCTAATTGTTTTATCTGTAGTTTTTGTTCAAGTGGCCGTGACTGGAATGACTTTGTAATCAGCTCTTGTACTGTATTCATGATGGTGTGTTGCTGGCCTTACCAATATATATATTAAGCCTGGGCGTTGAACTACGCTCCGTTCGCGGAGCTTGCGAAGTTTTGGTAACTTCGCGCTTCGCGTAGAGCGCGAAGTTGCAGATTGCTACGCAATCTAGCGCGTAGCGTAGTAAATTTGCTTCCTCGCGCGCTCAATATTCATTCTCGCGCGCGCGGTAACGTCTTACCTTGAGTCTGCGATCGCCAACTTGCTTTTCTGTCTGTTTGCGAGCGCCACGAGATTTGTACTATGGCTGCCCAAGCCCGCGAGAGTGTGCGACCCCGAACACGTCATTGGTGCGCGCGAGCTGACTTCCGGCGGCTGTTTTGGTAAGATCGCGATCCCGAACATGGAAAAACTGCAATCTGGCAAAGAATATCTCGCGAGCTTCATAAAACCTTCTCTAAAATGATCATTTTGCTCAGAAAACTCCTCAGATTGTGATCTTGCTGTAGTCTTTGTGTAAGAAAGAGTCCTTTAATTTTTTTAACACTTTTTTTTCAAGAGGAAGGAAGTGCCCCTGACACTACAACTTCCTGTTCCTGTCCAGCAGGCTCCTCCCACGTGCTTTGTGCATGTGTTGTTCACTTTCATTTGGATTTGGAGCTGGAAGGATCACTTTTTGTGTCTGTCTGCTGCATCATACCATTTTTTTGGATTTATTTGAGGAATTTTTGATTTGAGATTTAATTTACGACAAGTAAGTTGGAGAATTGGTGTGTTTGTTTCATTGGGGCTTGTTTGTACCTACATTTTTCTGGGATTTTTATTGTTTTTAAAAATTATTGTTGTGGTGGGTGGCCTGTACTACTTTCAATATGGGCCTAGTTGTTTTTCTCTGCAATTTCAGCCAGTAGGGTACCCATGGGTCCATGTTTTGTGGTGTCTGTAGAATTTCTACATCATGTAGGGCATGGATGGCATAGGATTGAAATGCTAAACGTAGCTGTGGTGTATTTCACTGTTGGTGTGTGTGTGTGATTTACCTTTGTTAGATGTGTGTGCTTGTGGCCTAGTAGTCTTCCACTAGGCCCAGAGGTAGTCAGCCTCCAAGCTGTGGTGCGTGATTTTAAATGTACAGTTGGTGTTGTCTGGTGATTTTCCTTTACTCCATGGATGGCTTTGGATTTTATTGCAAAAGGTGTGTTTGGGGTGCAATAGCATTTTTTGGTAGTGTTCTAAACAAATTGGGCTATTTTGGCCTGCATGTAAGGCAAGGGATTCAGCTCGCGAACTTTCGGTAACTCTGCACAGCGCGACAACGCGGACTTACAGTTTTCGTCATTTTTGCGCTCGCAATATGCGTGTTCGCGCACGCGAGAAAGCCTTTTTGTACAGTTCGCGATCCCGAACACGCAGCTTTTGCAATCTGGCAAACAATATCTCGCGAGCAACATAGACCCTTCTCGAAAATGCTTTTTTGTGCATTTCTGCACAAAAAACTCCTCAGGCTGTCATTGAGCTGTAGGTTTGGAGCAGGGAGAAGCTGTTATTTGTCTGGAAAACATTTTTATGAGAGGGATTAAGTTCCACAGACACTACAACTTCCTCTTCCTGTCCTTTCCAATCACTTTTTGTGTGTTATTGTGGTGGGGGGGCTGAGCATGTGTGTGGCGGCCATTTTAGGAAGGCATGCATTGTGCCTTTGCCATAGGCGTCCATTGACTGTCTCCCATTTCTTGTGGTTGTTGTGGGTGTGTGGCGGCCATTTTGTGAAGCCATCCAAGCAGTGTGCTTGCTTTTGCCATCCGGTTCCAAGCTTGTGGCCTAGTAGTCTTCCACTAGGCCCAGAGGTAGTCAGCCTCCAACCTGTGGTGCGTGATTTAAATGTACAGTGGTGTTGTCTGGTGATTTTCCTTTACTCCATGGATGGCTTTGGATTTTGTTGCAAAAGGTGTGTTTGGGGTGCAATAGCATTTTTTGGGTGTGTGCTAAACAAATTGGGCTATTTTGGCCTGCATGTAAGGCAAGGGATTCAGCTCGCGAACGGCCATTTTAGGAAGGCATGCATTGTGCCTTTGCCATAGGCGGCCATTGACTGTCTCCCATTTCTTGTGGTTGTTGTGGGGGTGTGGCGGCCATTTTGTGAAGCCATCCAAGCAGTGTGCTTGCTTTTGCCATCCGGTTCCAAGCTTGTGGCCTAGTAGTCTTCGACTAGGCCCAGAGGTAGTCAGCCTCCAAGCTGTGGTGCGTGATTTTACATGTACAGTTGGTGTTGTCTGGTGATTTTCCTTTACACCATGGATGGCTTTGGATTTTATTGCAAAAGGTGTGTTTGGGGTGCAATAGCATTTTTTGGGTATGTGCTAAACAAATTGGGCTATTTTGGCCTGCATGTAAGGCAAGGGATTCAGCTCGCGAACTTTCGGTAACTCTGCACAGCGCGACAACGCGGACTTACAGTTTTCGTCATTTTTGCGCTCGCAATATGCGTGTTCGCGCACGCGAGAAAGCCTTTTTGTACAGTTCGCGATCCCGAACACGCAGCTTTTGCAATCTGGCAAACAATATCTCGCGAGCAACATAGACCCTTCTCGAAAACGCTTTTTTGTGCATTTCTGCACAAAAAACTCCTCAGGCTGTCATTGAGCTGTAGGTTTGGAGCAGGGAGAAGCTGTTATTTGTCTGGAAAACATTTTTATGAGAGGGATTAAGTTCCACAGACACTACAACTTCCTCTTCCTGTCCTTTCCAATCACTTTTTGTGTGTTATTGTGGTGGGTGGGCTGAGCATGTGTGTGGCGGCCATTTTAGGAAGGCATGCATTGTGCCTTTGCCATAGGCGTCCATTGACTGTCTTCCATTTCTTGTGGTTGTTGTGGGTGTGTGGCGGCCATTTTGTGAAGCCATCCAAGCAGTGTGCTTGCTTTTGCCATCCGGTTCCAAGCTTGTGGCCTAGTAGTCTTCCACTAGGCCCAGAGGTAGTCAGCCTCCAAGCTGTGGTGCGTGATTTAAATGTACAGTTGGTGTTGTCTGGTGATTTTCCTTTACTCCATGGATGGCTTTGGATTTTATTGCAAAAGGTGTGTTTGGGGTGCAATAGCATTTTTTGGGTGTGTGCTAAACAAATTGGGCTATTTTGGCCTGCATGTAAGGCAAGGGATTCAGCTCGCGAACGGCCATTTTAGGAAGGCATGCATTGTGCCTTTGCAATAGGCGTCCATTGACTGTCTCCCATTTCTTGTGGTTGTTGTGGGTGTGTGGCGTCCATCTTGTGAAGCCATCCAAGCAGTGTGCTTGCTTTTGCCATCCGGTTCCAAGCTTGTGGCCTAGTAGTCTTCCACTAGGCCCAGAGGTAGTCAGCCTCCAAGCTGTGGTGCGTGATTTTACATGTACAGTTGGTGTTGTCTGGTGATTTTCCTTTACTCCATGGATGGCTTTGGATTTTATTGCAAAAGGTGTGTTTGGGGTGCAATAGCATTTTTTGGGTGTGTGCTAAACAAATTGGGCTATTTTGGCCTGCATGTAAGGCAAGGGATTCAGCTCGCGAACTTTCGGTAACTCTACACAGCGCGACAACGCGGACTTACAGTTTTCGTCATTTTTGCGCTCGCAATATGCGTGTTCGCGCACGCGAGAAAGCCTTTTTTTACAGTTCGCGATCCCGAACACGCAGCTTTTGCAATCTGGCAAACAATATCTCGCGAGCAACATAGACCCTTCTCGAAAACGCTTTTTTGTGCATTTCTGCACAAAAAACTCCTCAGGCTGTCATTGAGCTGTAGGTTTGGAGCAGGGAGAAGCTGTTATTTGTCTGGAAAACATTTTTATGAGAGGGATTAAGTTCCACAGACACTACAACTTCCTCTTCCTGTCCTTTCCAATCACTTTTTGTGTGTTATTGTGGTGGGGGGGCTGAGCATGTGTGTGGCGGCCATTTTAGGAAGGCATGCATTGTGCCTTTGCCATAGGCGTCCATTGACTGTCTCCCATTTCTTGTGGTTGTTGTGGGTGTGTGGCGGCCATTTTGTGAAGCCATCCAAGCAGTGTGCTTGCTTTTGCCATCCGGTTCCAAGCTTGTGGCCTAGTAGTCTTCCACTAGGCCCAGAGGTAGTCAGCCTCCAACCTGTGGTGCGTGATTTAAATGTACAGTGGTGTTGTCTGGTGATTTTCCTTTACTCCATGGATGGCTTTGGATTTTGTTGCAAAAGGTGTGTTTGGGGTGCAATAGCATTTTTTGGGTGTGTGCTAAACAAATTGGGCTATTTTGGCCTGCATGTAAGGCAAGGGATTCAGCTCGCGAACGGCCATTTTAGGAAGGCATGCATTGTGCCTTTGCCATAGGCGTCCATTGACTGTCTCCCATTTCTTGTGGTTGTTGTGGGTGTGTGGCGTCCATTTTGTGAAGCCATCCAAGCAGTGTGCTTGCTTTTGCCATCCGGTTCCAAGCTTGTGGCCTAGTAGTCTTCCACTAGGCCCAGAGGTAGTCAGCCTCCAAGCTGTGGTGCGTGATTTTACATGTACAGTTGGTGTTGTCTGGTGATTTTTCTTTACTCCATGGATGGCTTTGGATTTTATTGCAAAAGGTGTGTTTGGGGTGCAATAGCATTTTTTGGGTGTGTGCTAAACAAATTGGGCTATTTTGGCCTGCATGTAAGGCAAGGGATTCAGCTCGCGAACTTTCGGTAACTCTGCACAGCGCGACAACGCGGACTTACAGTTTTCGTCATTTTTGCGCTCGCAATATGCGTGTTCGCGCACGCGAGAAAGCCTTTTTTTACAGTTCGCGATCCCGAACACGCAGCTTTTGCAATCTGGCAAACAATATCTCGCGAGCATCATAGACCCTTCTCGAAAACGCTTTTTTGTGCATTTCTGCACAAAAAACTCCTCAGGCTGTCATTGAGCTGTAGGTTTGGAGCAGGGAGAAGCTGTTATTTGTCTGGAAAACATTTTTATGAGAGGGATTAAGTTCCACAGACACTACAACTTCCTCTTCCTGTCCTTTGCAATCACTTTTTTTGTGTTATTGTGGTGGGTGGGCTGGGCATGTGTGTGGCGGCCATTTTAGGAAGGCATGCATTGGGCCTTTGCCATAGGCGTCCAAACTTGTGGCCTAGTCGTACAGTAGGCCCAGGGGTACAACTCAGCAATCATCACGGCGGGTTTTTTTTCCTTGCTATTCTTCTTCCTAAGTGTACACTACACAGTACAAATACAACAGGATCCCTGGCCTTGTCAGTCTCTTAATGGCTGGCTATACTGTTGATGTTGTTCACTGACTTCATGTAATTTAATAATTGTGATGACCACCCACGAGACACTAATAAGTTATATATTATATTATGGATCTTTTGACTGATGTTCTTCTGGCTTTTTTGCTTTTAGGTGCACAAAAGACAGAGGTGTGTCATCATCATCCACTGTTGTGGTGCCAGACCGACGTCCTGCTGCTGTAGTGTACACAACGTGACGTGTCAGTGACCTGACCAGGCATCTCTGCAACTTGTGCAACTGAGTGCTGTTTTGACATCTGTTGAAGATGCCCCCAAAGAAAGCAGGTAGCAGGTCCTCCGGTACCAAGAAAGTTGCCATGGAGAAGAAGGAACAGAAGAAGAAGGAAGTGTCACTTAAGTCTGGTGTGCCTCCCAAAACCTTTTTTGGTTCACCAAAAATGAGGCCTGCAGCAGCGGTGTCGGGGGGGCAAGCTGGGGGCAGCACCTCCACATCAGTGGGCCCAACCCACCAACCCATGTCCAAGCAGATGAGTGTGGAAGAGGTAGCCAGCCTTATGGTAGAAAGCAGTGATGCTGAGCCTGAACTAAACTTATCGCTATCTCAAAGTAGTACACAATCAACGCAGGAGGGAACATCATCAACACAGCAGATAAGTGGTCAACAGCCGCAGCTACCGCCCGCAATAGTAGCTGTTCCTCCTGAAGTAGGGGCAGTTCAGGAAATTGAGCCTCATGCAGAGGAAGAAGAGGAAGCCACTCCTTTAGAAGTTGCATTGGCTTTTAAATCCCCAGCAAGGAAAAGGAGGGTTAGTACATTAAGTTCTTCACCAAGCCCCCCTTCTGATGATCTAGATGTCACTTGGAAGCCACAAACTGAGTCTGAGAGGGAAACACATCACAAGAGCAGGCATGGCAAAAGGAAGGTTCCAGAAAGCCTTACACTTATGGATGTTGATGTAGAAGAGCAGGTTGATGATGATGATGAGCCAGTCATCACAAACATCACTCCCGGGCCTGAGGAGATGGAGAGCAACATTTTTACATTATCCAAAATGGATGCGAGGGATGTAGCACGCATACCTCCAACACAGGTAACACCAACACGACCTCCAGCTTCCATATTTACATTAGCAAAGGGCCGGCAGCGTCCTACATCCAGCACAACAAGCACCACCTCAGCAGAAGTAGGTAGTGGTCCTGCACAGAGTCAAATTCAACACACACCCTCCAGTTCATCCGGCATTGGAAGTGGGAGTGGCACCTCCAGCAGGAGACAAAGGTTAAGCTCCCCAGTGTGGGACTACTTTACGGTTAGCCCAAAGGAGGAGAACATTGCTGTATGCTCCGTTTGTCATTCCTCTGTTAGCCGTGGAAAGCTTGGTACAAACTATGGTACCGGAGGCCAAATGACCCATCTGAAAAAACACCACGCAATCCAGTGGGAGGAGCACCTTAGGCTCATCAAAACTGGAACCATTGCTGTTGGGCATAAACGAGTAGAAAGTCCGCTCACGGTGGAACAGGAAGAAGAGGGAGACATTCTCTGTGCTAGTGGTACACAAAGTAGCCCTGTCCCCAGCACTGCAGTGGTAACGCCCACATCCTCAGCCACATCTCATTGGCACAAGAGTAAGAGCCAGCCTGAGACACCAAGGAGTAATGCTGGGCCAAAAAGTGCGACGTCGACCACAGGAAGGAATACCATGCAGCCTACCATTCTTAGCATGTTTAGTAGGCCGGAGGGGCAGTACGAACGCAATCACCCAATAGCACGTTTGTACAATGCTAAGCTGGCAAAAATGTTAGCACTGGACCTTCTCCCTTTTTCTTTTGTTGAAGGGGTGGGTTTTCTTCAGTTTGTGATCACCATCTGCCCAAAATGGAAAGTTCCCAGCCGCTACTATTTTGCAAGAGTTGCTGTTCCAGCACTACATCACGACGTGCTGGAATTGCTTGGAAAAGCCTTAAAAAAGAGTGCTGTTCAGAGTATACACCTGACAACAGACATGTGGACCAGTTGCCAAGCCACTGATTACATGTGCATCACTGCACACTGGGTCTCTTTTTCGGGTGTTAAAGATAAGATATCTGACGGCGTTGTTGACACCGCTGAGATTTTTAAAGACACTCGCAAACATGCAACTGTAGCCATGTTTGCAATGGAAAATCTCATACTGCTGCTAACATTTTGGATGAGTTTAACAGCAAGGTGTTTGAGTGGCTGCGACCAAGAGGTCTTACCATTGGTTTTGTTGCCACGGACAATGGCAGTAATGTAGTTCGGGCCATGAAAGATGGTGGGTATTTCAGGGTGCCATGTTTGGCACACTGCATTAACATTGTTGTGCAAGACTTTCTGAAAAATGAAAGCAAAGTCAGCAGCTTACTGACCACCTGCAGAAGAATATGCACACATTTCAACCATTCTTTTAAAGCCCGGAAGGAGCTGAGGGTGATTCAACGTGAGCATAAAATGCTAGTCAAAGCACTCATCCAAGAGGTGCCAACACGTTGGAACTCAACGTATTACATGCTTGAGCGTCTGTTTGAGCAGTACATACCACTTAATGCTTATGTCATGAAAAGGTCAGGGGATCCTACAGTGAAAGGCATGAGAGTTGAGATGACCCAATGGGACCTTGTCAAAAGCCTGACAGAGATGCTACTTCCTTTTGAGGTCTTCACCCGTGAAGTGAGCCGGGAGGACTGTACTATGGGCCAAGCTATCCCATTGTTGTACATGCTAGAGCAACAGCTGAAGGAGGTGGCAGAAATGTACGCAGATGTGGATGACAAAGTAGACGCACATTCTTTGGCAGACACCTTATCCGCTCGCTTATCTCACAATACAAGGATTCAAAATAACATTCTGTCAGATCCACATTACATTACTGCCTCAATTTTGGATCCACGTTACAAATTATTGCTGCGCAGTAATGAAGTCATTCCTTTTTCAGAAGTGAATGTTGCCCAGTACAAAACTTTGATAGCTGAGGAAGCCACTGAGTTTGAAAACGAAAGGATCTTCATTAAAGGCCCGCCCCTCCAGGGCAGAAAAAGTACTGCAGGGCACCCAGAACGAAGTTCTACTTCAGAAGCCAAGAGCAGTGCGTTTGCCTCCCAGCAGTCAACACTGCCAGCAGCAATAACATCAACAGCACCAACAGGATCATCAGGCACATTTACAAAAACGGCAGGTGATTGGTTTCTACGGAAAGGGTATTGCACATCAATGACTGATGCAAAGGCAAAAGAGGCCCAGGAAATCGGAGCACCCCTGAACATTGAGCGGATGGTTCAGGCCTATCTGGATGACACAACAGAGGTCTACATGGAGCAAAGCCCATTGGTGTATTGGTATGGGAAAAGAAGCCAATGGCCAGTGCTCAGCAGGCTGGCGATAAAGTATGTGGCTTGCCCTGTTGCAAGTGTCTCTTCAGAGCGTGTTTTCAGTGCTGCTGGTGCCATTGTTACTGTCAAAAGGACCAGTCTCTCGCCCAAAAGTGTTGAGAGGTTAACCATGATCAAAATGAATCAACACTTTATACCACCGGAGTACAAAATACGTGAATCACAGGAGGAAGAGGAGAGTGACTTTGATGACATAAGTAGTGGATTGTTAGACGTACTGCTGTCCGAACCACCAGAGTTTGAGGACGAGCTCCTCTTCCCTGACAACTAGGCTTTCAAATTGTTCTCCCTTCCTTTATTTGTGTGTGACTGTGTGTATCTGTTTTTCTGGTTCAAAATCTACATTCACAACAAAGCCATCAACAGTCTCCTTTTTTTATTTCCCTATTGGAGTTGCACGTCTGTGCATAACTGTCCACTCCACTCCTCAGGGTCCTGCTCCATGTTCCTTACTCTCCCTAAGTACATTTCAAGCAAGTCAGACATTGGATGGAGATGGAGAATAGTACAATACATGTTGCCTCTAACAGTCCCTCCATAAGAAGTGAAACGTGACTCCACCTATATTCCATTTTGTTTCCAATCCGAAAGAAACTCATCACTGACTGGCAGAAGGCTAGGCAGGCATCAGATCAGACAGCCAAAGAGAACACCAAGACAGGTAATGAGTGATTATTGTGAATGATGGTGGCATGCATTGCATTGGATGCTGGCTGACTACGAAGAATTGTGCATGCCATGAAGTAGAACTATACTAGTTTATCGACAAAGTACAAGTGACTCAGGTGTGGTGACAGTTAATGTTTCCTTGTTGTTTAATAATGACCACATTGTACTCCTACCACTGCAGGTGCCGGCCAATATCCGTTGCAATTTGGTAATATGGAATATATTATAAACTTAATCAGTCACTACAGACTGAGTTGGTGTTGGAGAATACGTACCACACGGTCACCATCATTGAGGATGCTGAGCATACTATCTTTGCACACAGTCAGTTGGATTGGAGAAAATTTGTGGAATAACGGCGTTTCATGGGCTGACATAAAAGGTAAAAAGTTTGAACAAGAACCACAGCAGACCTAGGCTAGATGTCCGTGTAGTGGTGTGGACTGGAGTAGAGTGTAGTGGTATGACGGACAGTGGCGCATTGATTTAGTCACTTCATTGGGAAAATTCTAGGTTGCTGCAGTGCATTTGACATTTCTCTGGCTCGGTCAAAATGTAAGTAAGGGGTAGGGTGCCTGGCCTGTGCCGCGGTTCTCCTGTTCTGTGGCTGTGCTGGCTCCTGAATCCTGTCCCGTTGTTGTTGTACCTTAATGCTTGCTGTAGAGTAGACACACTATGTAGCCTATCCAAGCTGCCTCAGTCTGAAAGTGTTCTCTCCAGAGTGTTGTCTTGCACTCCACTGTAATTGAGTTTATTGTTGTAAAGGCTGTAATTTTTCAATACCCCATTTGTTTTTCCATCTACACTTACAGGCCGGCCTTTACCCTGTGCTACAGTGGGAGAAACGACTCACACGTACCTTACCAATACGCATCAGGCGTTTCATGGGCTGACATAAAAGGTAAAAAGTTTGAACAAGAACCACAGCAGACCTAGGCTAGATGTCCGTGTAGTGGTGTGGACTGGAGTAGAGTGTAGTGGTGTGACGGACAGTGGCGCATTGATTTGGTCACTTCATTGGGAAAATTCTAGGTTGCTGCAGTGCATTTGACATTTCTCTGGCTCGGTCAAAATGTAAGTAAGGGGTAGGGTGCCTGGCCTGTGCCGCGGTTCTCCTGTTCTGTGGCTGTGCTGGCTCCTGAATCCTGTCCCATTGTTGTTGTACCTTAATGCTTGCTGTAGAGTAGACACACTATGTAGCCTATCCAAGCTGCCTCAGTCTGAAAGTGTTCTCTCCAGAGTGTTGTCTTGCACTCCACTGTAATTGAGTTTATTGTTGTAAAGGCTGTAATTGTTCAATACCCCGTTTGTTTTTCCATCTACACTTACAGGCCGGCCGGCCCTTTACCCTGTGCTACAGTGGGAGAAACGACTCACACGTACCTTACCAATACGCATCAGGCAGGCAGTGATACCCAAGATTGATGTGCGGAGTGTCCATGGAAGGGAGGACCAAGAAGAATGACGAGAATGATGCAACTCCTCATTTGGACCAGGATAATACAGTAACTTTAGTATCATCATTCGTCTTTACATTTATTTGCTTGCTTTTTTCTCTTTAATCATTACGACTGTGTGTTGTGGTTTGTTTGTTAATTGATCCAACTTTTTTTTAGTTTCCTTAGCTAGCTTGAAAAATGAAAGTAAGCCCGGTAGAGCATGTAATTGGGTTCGGTCTGAGCTCTGAGGGCGTCAGACAGGCAAGGCAAATTTCAATTTCATCCCTGACTGTACTGTCTCATTGGGTCATAGTAGTTATAGTACAACTCATTATCTCATTAACCATCAAGTTATCCTCCTCAGCATGCATGCATTTGCTTTCTCTCACTTCATACTTTGATTTCTTTGATAATGGATCATGGTCGTCTTACAAGATTGTGTTTTACTTTTGTTGTGTCCATGCATATTGTCTGTTTTTCTTTCTCAAACCTTTCCCAAAACCCCACTTCCCATCCAATCATCAATCCCTAACCCTCTTCCCCCGGGCTGTGTGATTTATATTGAGGTGTGATGTGATGACTATGTACACCAATTGATCACACGCTTGCTGGGGCAGATGTGGTGAAAGCAACACTAATTGAATTTCAACTAAGGCAGGGCAAGGATCTTCTTCTGCTTGACCACCCATGCTGTAGTTTACTTTGTGTTCTGTTCCACTCCTCCTCCCTGAGTCTCAGTCAAGTGACTTTCTCTTTCTTTTTTCAAACGCTATTGCCAGTGTCTACTACTACCACCACTATAATGGCATCTACTCCATCATTTTGGGAAACCAACCATGCAGCCATCAGTGTGCCGAACTTCATCATCAATCACAGGTAAGATAAGTTTGGTGGGAGGTATGGACTAAGAGGAGAGACTGACAGTACTATGACAATTAAAAATAACTCAGTGAGGGGTACTGCATCTATCGGTTTGTGTGTTACAAAATCGGCAGATCTTTTAAATCAAACACTGGCTGTGGGCATGCAGCAGCACGGAAACAAAGTAAACAACTATGTAACTTACATTGAATTCGGAAAACTGTAACCCACCACAAAAAACATTAACATCATATAAATAAATAGTAAGTATATTTTTAATATCCCCTAACAAAAATAAACTATCCCGCTCTGACCTAACCCACCCCCCTCCCTAACCCCAACGAAACGAAAGTCCAAAGTCCCAATGTCCGTTGAAATCCCCAACGCCCACAAACCCACCCACCAACAAAAGGAATTAAAAAAGGGGCAAACGACGAGGTCCTCTATTGTCGGCGGGTCTTAAGGTGTTTGTCCACCAGGATCTTGACCCGCTCCTCCATGTTCTCCTCCCAGCGGGCCATCCGGCGGAGCAGCTGGCGGCGAAATGCCCTAAAGTTGCTTCCAGGGTGGGGGGCAGCAGTGCTGGAAATCGAGGCGCGGCGGCGGGCGAATGCCGGACCACGGCGCCGTGAAAGTGGAGGCCGGGCCTGACTGGGGCCCGGGGCATTGGAGGAGGCTGCAGCTTCAGCCGCCTCCTCCTCCTCCTCCTCCTGAGCCACCAGCCGGCGATAATGCTCGCAGATGGCCTCCAGTTTCCGGCGCCGGGCCCTAGCGGCCAACTCCTTCCTTGATGGTTTATTGGAAGGAGTATCATCTATATCAAAAAAGAAAAAGAACATGTTGGAGCCAATACTCTTAGCAAAACAGGAACACTAAAATCATTCAACACATAGTGTCACAGTATCACTAGCAAGCACAGTTCATAACATTTGGGATTTGGTGCTGGGGTAAGTATCTCTAATCCTACTTCCTTGGACTCTAACATTTGTGACCGTTTCAGACATTGTTTATAAATATAATCGTACTATGTATGTACTGCGGTACACCAGTCGTGCTGTTCTTATCTGTAGTTTAGCCCAATTACATAACCTTGTTGTAGGCGGCATGCCAGGTCCATCAGCTAAGCTTGCACCCAAGAGAAACAGATATGAGCCACATGATGATGCAGACTCACGTTACTTTTATTTACTACTACTGTCTGCAGGTGGGGAAGCTCATCTTTTTGTCTGACGCCTTACGGCCGTTGGCACTGGTCATACTCTGTTACATGAGGGCAAATGGCATGCACAATTTCACTTACACCCTGCCATGGGTACTACAAAAAGGCTGATTATTTATTTATCGGATCCAACGATCATTGCTTATATTCATATTATAGATGCTGCTAGTGCTAATACGATATACGACATCAGGTCGGTAGCGGTCGGTGGTGGGAGTGCTGCCGGTCGGTGACGTGGGAAGGTGCAGGGTGGGGATAGTAAACGATGGATTAAGGACATTCACAGGTAATTAAAGAATACATTAAAAAAAAAACATTGCTGCACACAGTAGCACACACTGCATCGCATTCGGTGGTGCAGTGCGCACCTTGAAAATAGTTTTATTTATTTTTATGTTGATTACCTGTATTTGGCCGTAACAGTAATACACAGTTTACTCGCCAGTGCCACCCACCCGTCCCCTCCCCATGTCGCCGCCCGCCAACAATCCCACCACCAACCGCTACTGCAGAGGGTACTTTGCTTTCATTGCTTGTGTAACCAATATACATAAACATTAAACAACAGATAGGCCACCCTTTGCAGGCTGGCTGCCCCAATCGAAAATACTTTAATAATAATAGGTAGGGAGTGGTCCCCAGAGTGGGAGGAAGGGGTTTCCGCTTGATAATATATGACGTGCTTCTACTGCAAGTGTACTGTATGCTCATAATACTACCTTGATTCCTCTAGGCTTTGCTACTGTCGCGCAGTTTCTGTTACATTTTCTTCAAAGTAAGAATCTCCAGTGACACTTTCCACCTATACTGTCTCTTGGTGATAGTACATCCAGGCATACATCCATTAAAGTAAACGTCTATCCTTTTGTATATATCTCTTAACAAACCTTAGTTGGTTTCACCAACAAACACCCATGCTTCTGCTCCTTCCTTCCTTGCCTTGGCTTTGAGTTTGAACCAAAAACACCGCTGATTCTTGCTATCTAGTACTATCCACCCATACTGTGTCGCCCACCCAGGCAGGCATTCTTTCACCTTCCACCCATCCTTCAACAACCCATGCATCTGATCTTATTACTATCAGACTCCTATACATGCTTCCAACAACATATCCTTCTCTGCCGGTCAGTCATATTGTTTATCTCGCCCGTCCTTCCACCCTTAGTGCTTTCCCTCTATGTTCAACACATCCATGAAGGTCATCTGATCTGAGTTTGTCTTCTCCATAAAACATTCACAGCTGATTTTGGAGTCAAATAGAAGAGGCCATTGGTTACTCTACTCACGCTGGTAATGCTACGTAAAGGGTGTCTTCTTCAACCGTTGTATAATGTCGCACAGTACAGTGAAATAGTGAACACAGTTCCATCTAGCTGTAATGTCAAGAAGTAATGAATATAACTTACCGCCGCCGGCCACTGCTGCTGGATCCCCCCTGGGCCCTGTGTCTCCTGCAGGTGCCGCCAGTTCGCCTGCCCCCTCCGGAATGGCCGCATCGCTGGCCCCGACGGCACTGGTGGATGGTAGTGTGCCTAGAAAAAAGCATCAAAAATTTTTTAGATGCCTGTAAACCTCCCCCTATTTTAAGTGTTCACTTGGAACATTGAACAAAAAGTTAATGCGATGCAACATACATCAGCACTAGACAGTAAGTACAGTCAGTAGACAGACACTAGTAGGATATGGTTCCACTTCCTAGGGTCATCTAGTCCTACTCTACTCTTTTGAAAGTTAGCCTGAGCCATGAGTAACCCTTTTAGATTCATCATGTCGACTACTACTCTTTTGGTGCATATTATACCTGCCAGCGTATTGACATGTGCAGTAGATGCCTTTAAGGCCGCTTGACTGTTGCGTACAAGTGAAGAGGTCGAAAAAAAACCAACATATTGACTTTGTTTAGTTTATATTGCTTAGCCATCACACATACATGTTACACTTTTTGGCATGACTGCAAAATGCTAGCATCATTCACCAGTATACTATCTAACGGCTAACTCGCAGCGTTTTTCTCATATATCATAGGCGGAAGATTCCCTTCTACAAACCAGAGATTTACAGAGCATAGTGGATGCAAGATGATGTAACCAGTATTTCTACGTTCTACGGTGAGGGATCTTCCAGAATTATAAAGATCTTGGCTCTTGTTCTTGTTGTCAATCATGCACTTGTAAATGTTTACTGTTTTAATGTTAGGCTTTTTGCTGGCTTATTGACTATGGCTGTCGTAAATTAAATTTCATATTAACGATGTACAGAGTTTGATACTTGTTTCAAATAAACCTTTTGAACTTACACATAGACTCTGTGGTATTTGGTGTGGTGGAGTGGACTTACACAAGTGTGTGAGCAAAATGGTGTTTGTTATTATGTTCTGGATTGTCTCTGTCTCCGTCATCATCAACATTGTGTATCGTCTTCGTGGGGGGGTCGGGAGTGGGACCCTAATGTGAGACACTATAGCTAGTCTGTTAGGGGATCGTGGGTTCTTCGGACTGAGGTATGATCAGTAAGATCCAACCTCCCATCAGCACCATCCTATTTTGTTGTGCATAGTTCTGTATGTGGCTCTGCAGAATCCTAGACAATAGTAGTATCATGTACTATCCGATCAAAAATACTAGTCAAATATCTGGTTGGGCATTTTGTTTGTGGTAATTGTCAAAGCCTCAACATTGAGAAGACTTGAAGAGGACAACCCAAAGGACAGGACCCAGTGGCTAGAGCTATTGGTCAATCAGAGTTTTATTGTTGCAAAGAAAACCTTCTATTAAAGAGTGGGCAACTGTGCAAGCTTCGCTACACACAGAGTAATAATAGTAATAGTAGTAGTAGTATTAGTAGCACAGAGAGTCATAGCAGAGGGAGTTAGAAGCAACTTCGAGGCAGGGATAAACAGAATTAGTAAACAGATAGTCAAGGTCAAAGAAGTAAGCTTTTGTAAAAAAGAGATTCAGAAAGTGGAACCATAATTTAGAGTTTGGGAAAAAAAAGATGCAGTAACATAACATTTAGGGAAATATAAATGTCAATCTAACCAATGGAGGACTTACTGGGGCCAGCTGCAGGAGCCTCAGTAGAGGAGAGGTCCTGGGGTTCCCCCGCCGACTCCGACCCCGTCTTCTTGCCCCTGGGTGGTGCTGATGATCATGTAAAATATAATAAAGAAAGAGACCAACATTAAGGAGTGCTGCGAGAAAAATAATAAGTCATTTGGAAAAACAATAAGTCAAAGAACATTTTAGGAAACAACAAGTGCAATAAAATTGACCTATCTAATCAGATGGATCGACTACTGGCTGCTTCCTAGTGCATTTACGGATCGTCTACTTATTTATGAACACTCCAGTGTTCCTTGATCATTCTGATTCCAAATACTAACAAAGCCTAGTAAGTACCACCTGACCTACACCACCTATTCCAGACGGGCCAATTGTTCACTAAGTCTGCACTTCAATTTTTTTCAGCCATCAAATGCATAGATGATGAGATGGAGGACACATGCATAGTTGCATACATTAGTGCATACATACAACAAATTGTGGGTTGGTTGCATAATGCTGATCTAGTTCTGCTACTGACTGACCATGCTAAGCCTACCACTCACTAAACAAAGTACAAAAGGTTCGACGGAGGACTGGGGTAAGCAGCACTCAGTGACAGAGGATGCGTCACGCAGACCGCATAAAACAATTAGTAACTACTACTAACAAACTAAACCTAGTATCCAATATCCATCCACCACTATTTCACAGTAGGACAATGGAAGGACTAGAGTCTCTCTAGCAAATCGCATTACCTAACTTCAGTTCTGTAAAGTAAACTCTTACATAATCAGCATCAGCACAAGCTAGCGCAAACTACGTTGCAAACAAGTACGAGTACCACCGTGCACCTGGGTCCTTAAATCAAAGAACATTTTGCTTTTTGGAACGTAATACCAGCAACGCTTGGCACGCAGCAGTAATCTTGTTGTTCATCTAATTTAATATACACAATCAGTTACTCACCAAGCCCGATGACCTCGACACCTAGCAGGTCCAACAGGTCCTGCTCCCGGTCCAGGATGTCGGACCACCGGTGAGCTAGCTGGTTGTGGGTGCGCCGGATCCCAGTGCACCGGAACACGGCCCGGCGCACCTTCGCCCACCGACAGTGCCGCTCCTGGGTAGCGTACCCGGAGCCGGGCCTGCCGCCTGCTGCCAAGGTCAAGGGGAGGAGGCGCTGGATGAAAAAAACAAGAGCCGCCACCTCCTCCTCCCCAAACAGTTGCCGGGCCTGCACCCCTGCAGGACGCATTCTGCCGCAAGGCAGGCGGCGCTTCTCTGCGCCTGCAGGTCCCTTGCCCTTGGGACTTGGTGTGCCCTTGGCCATGGTTCTGGGGTGGGTGGGAGGCGGAAAAGAAAAGTCCGAAGGGGAAAAAAAGTTAGGGGGAAGAAGATAGAAAGAACTTTATAAAAGTAACAAAAACACAGTAAAAGTAGAAATAAAATGCAAAATATAAACTGAGGCAAATAGAGAGATAGATAATAACTAAAAAAAGTCAGGAAAAAGGCTTTAAAGACAAAGGATTGCTGTGATAAAGGGAGGATACAAAAGTAGGCCCAGAAACATGGCATAGAGTGAAAAACAAGATGGCCGCGCCCATTCGCGACCGCGTGGGTACGTTCGCGCGATATTTCTCGCGAACATGTACAATTTATCGCGAACAAGTAAAATGCGCTCCCGAACACGTCAATGCACATCGCGAACACGCTATCCGCGACCCGGAACAGGAAATAAGGCATCGCGAGCGGGCGGGACTATAGGAAAACAAGATGGCCGCGCCCATTGGCGACTGCATGGGTAAGATCGCGAGATATATCCCCCGAGCATGCAAACAGTTCCCCGAACATGCTTACCGCGCTCGCGAACAAGAAAAAGCCATCGCGAACAGGTTGCCACAAGCAACTACGCAAGCTCGCGAAGCTTCGCGAAGGTCGCGTAGTGCAATGACATCTTCGCGAAGCTTCGCGAAGCGCGACTACGCGAACTACGCCCAGGGTTAATATATATATATTAAAGAAACCTATCAATAATCAAAGTACAAAATATAAGGTGCAGTGCAATAATATCAAATTTCAGTATAAATACATTATACATATATCTTGTGCATTATCCTAATACATCTCAAATGACTGCTAAAAATAGAGCCCTCCTGCCTCTCTGTGCCATAGTGGTTGCTGGAGGCACTGAAAGACACTGCTTGAGGGCCTTGAGAGTGACCACATACATACATATCCCTAACTCTCATGTAAAAAAATATATAGCATCAGTTTCCTTACCTTTAACACTGGTGTTTGCTGGGTTGTAGCCGTGGTCGGGTGAGAGAGCAGCAAAGGAGGTTGGGGTCCTCTTGTTGTTTGCTGGAAAATTGCCCCAAAATGCGGTAATGTTTCAGGTTGTCAGGTGCTGAAAATGAAAAGATAACAATATTATTGTGACGTATTTTTGTCTGCCACTGCTTTTGGTTTGTAAAACAGTTAGTAATTTTACCAACGCATTGTCTAGAGCTCCACTGTCTTTTCTTCTTCCCTTTTAAAAAAATGTATTTATTGTAATAAATTTGTAACTTTTGATAATTGTATATATAAGGGTCATGTTTGCTTCAGTTTATTTTCTTTCTTTTTTCTTTTCTTTGATGACTGTCAATATTACAAAGTGTAAATTTATTGTATGAGTTCTTGAACTACTGTTTAGATTAATTATAGATTGCCCCTGGTTCAGGAGCTTTTAGGCCGCCCCTGTGGTTGGTATTATAACAGATAAAGAGGGCTGGCTGAAAGCTCCATAAGTAAGTATATTATAAACAATGTTTGTAAAATAGAAAGGTTTTGGCTAACGCTCGACCTAATCAAATGGCACTCATAAAAAGGGAATTCAATGGAACACCAGCCTCCAGAAAAGCGTGATTGTTTCGGTTACACTGCCCTACAATAGCACCAAATATCAACCTTCAAATAAATGTTTCTAATGAGTTGCCTTTTGTCTGCACTGCCCCTACAAAATATTATTTGCTCCGTTTGTTTTTGGGATGTGGCTCCATTGGTAGCATTTTAGCATGTACTGCAATTTTTACTTACATTTTAGAATTTCACATGCTCTTCCAGAGATATAGGTGTGGGTGTAGGTGGGAAGGGAATGTATGTGAGAGCTCGTGAAAATAAATATGTCTCAAATGGTAATATAGGAATATTCACGGACAGTGCAAAGGTCACATTCAATGTTCATAGTAAGGCCTAACTAATCCCTGTTTACTGCCTCACTTATTCAACTTTAAAGTGCTTTACAGTGGAAAACAACTGGACCACTCGTCACGAGGATCATTTTAATAAAATTAACTCCTTTGCTAGATGCCTTTGTTTAGTACGTCTACCCAGAGACTAACAGCATTGTATACTAAGTATATCCACATACGAGAAGGCTTTGACTAGAATATCCTATTTATCACCATTGTTGGGGGAGGGGAGGGTGTCATGAGCCACTTGAGGCTTCGCCTCTCGTAAGTAATGTCACCCCGCCCCCACACTAAAAAAATGAAATAAAAAGGTATTACATCTGCAGAATTACTACTACATAAATAAACTTCGACAATAGAAAGAGAAAAATCCTTTAAAAAAGAGAAAGAACAGGTAGGGTTAAAGGCTGAACTAGTTAGTTCACGTGGCACAAGGGGGAGGGGGAGGGGGAGGGGGAGGGGGAGGGGGAGGGGGAGAGAGAGAGAGAGAGAGAGAGAGAGAGAGAGAGAGAGAGTGTGAGAGTGTGAGAGTGTGAGAGTGTGAGAGTGTGAGAGTGTGAGAGTGTGAGAGAGATTGATTCGGACAGGGCTAATGATCTAATTTCAAAGTGGTTCCTGTGCCCTTAACAAGAAACTCGATCATTCCCTTTCTGTTGCAGTAATGCCCATGAAACTATCTACGATTTGGTGGGTTAAAACAAAACCGGAAAATGGGTCAATGCTTGGCTACACAAAGCGGCAGGTACGCTCTTGCTAGATGTGTATGGGAAATCTGATCAACACTGCTGTGCCAACCGTGCCTAATGAACTACCTTAAGGTGCTCTGACTGTTCCTACACTTCACCCTGCATCACACTATCCAACTCCTAACCAAGAAGAACACCTCTAATGGTATGGGGCAAGGCATGCATGTGTAATTGCTGTTGACAATGTTTGTAGTAATATGAGGTAAATCAACAGTAAAAACCGGGACACCTGGCCATAAAACAGGCCCACAAACTGTTAAAAACGGCCCACACACTTACCTGTCAGATCAGCCCATCGGGCACTGTCTGACCGCCCTATAGGCCAGTCCCACCCTATAGGGAGAGCCTATCACCACAGACACCACAATAAAAAATATGGAGGTCAACCACTATGGTCCTCACTGACAGCAAAAGCCCAAAGCCCTAGGAGGAGACAACCGCAGGGCACCACATCACTAGAAGGAGGTGCTACCTACTACTACTCTCTACTACAGGAGTAAACAACACCACGAGGAAAAAAGAATCGCTGCCACTCTCGCCTATAGGGGGAAACTACTTCACAAGGAGGAGACAACCAAAGCAGTCCCACCTGCACAGCGGTCGCTGAAGAGATGGGGGTCACAGAATAAGAAAACATTCAGGAACCACCGTCATCACCACTCGAGAAAGCCACGTTCAGAGCAGGTGCAGTGCAAGAGACTAGCTGCAGGAGAAAACGGCAGTCACCCTTGAGCGGATCGCCTCACTTTCTCTGCCGCTCGCAGCTGGTGAAAGGATGCTTCCGCATTTACTGATGTGAGCCTGAGACTCCGTTTACCACAGCATTCATTCCTCCGGTGGCTCCTCGAGACCCTACCGGGCCACCTCTCACCTGCGCCGGACTTCAACCTCTCGCATATGACGAATGTTATGAAAGAGCCTCTGTTAAGAAGAAGAAATCTACAAGGAAGTTTCCAATACATACTTATTCAACACACAGCACAAACCCCAGACGCTTCAATCACTGACTTTCTTTCAGACAACTGGTTCACTTATACTTCTGAAAGGTTTGGTAAACCACTTCCGGGCCCATTCGAACCTGTGACCTGCAGCAGGGTGCGAACAAATCTAGTGCCAAGTGTTCGACCCACTGAGCTACCTCACTCGCACCAAGGAATGTGAAAAATAAACACACAACTAACAGAGAACAAAGACTCACCTCACTAAGGAAATCCTGCGCCCTCAATGTCGGTCCACCTGAAAACCTCTTCAGGCTAAAGATTTTTGCCCGGATCCTTTGCTCGCGCTTCAGAGATAATAGGCCCGCCCCGGTTCCCTCGCGGATGCCTCGCGCCTGCTCCCGGCGTCAAGCGGTGGCTGCGCGTGCCGCGGCGGATTCCTCAGCCCTGCCGCCGGGCACTTCAGCCCGTCTGGGAACAGTTCCAAACTCACCTGGCAACACGAGCAGGAGCAGCAGCCAGCCAGTACCACACACTAGTACACCGCCACGAGGTGTGTGTGGCGCGGTGACAACGGACTGCCAGTGCGCACCTGCTAATGATGATGGCCAATCACTGTTCGCATAAGCCACAGTGATTGGCCATACCTTGCGTGGCACCCAATGCCTGGTTTGCAGGCTGCGCGGTGTCTCTCAGCCCATCCAGAGACGCTGCAACATTAGCAGCGCCTGAATTGGCTACAGCACCGTGGGCACAGATAGGGCTCGCCCATAGGAGAGACCGGGGGCTGCTGCATGAAGCAACCCTCGGCCTCTCGGGTCCCCCTCCCTCGCCCTCCTAGCCAGTAGTGGCTGACTGGCTGACAGTGCGCATGTTTGGGTTGGTCACAACCCAAACTCGAGTATGCGCCTACGCGCCGCTGGCCTTCAGTGTGCACTGTCACTCAAACGGAGTGCTCGCCCCCGGCCCCACCCCCTTCATCGGCTGGTCCCACGCTATTGTGAAGGAAAGGAAAACTGACAGCGCTGCGTCACTGCTAGCATACGTGAGCAGCCGCGGGTCCAAGTGGCTGGTGGGGCTACGCCCCTACGCCCCAATGGACGCACCGCGGCTGCTCTGCCATGTGAACAAGATGACTCTGGGCTAGAGCCAATGTCTTGTTTCCTTTCATCTAAGACAGCTTTAATCTGATTAACACCTCTTAAGCAAGCAACATCTAGATGTATTTAGTCATCTCCTAGTTTCTCAATACTCACTGTGAGGATTGGGGCATATTATATGGAATGATTGTGCAACCTTATCGTGTAATACACTTGCAAAACTGTTTTGGGTCCTGTAAGGCTCATTGTAAAACCTTGTAACTGTGGCTTCGAAGTCCTCTTTGAGCCAGTAGAAGGCCAGCTGCAGCTGAGCTACCGATTTCCATACAAAGCGGGTGATCCAGCGGAAAGGGGCAAATTTACAGATCCTCCCTGCATCACAGATCCGTTACCACACTTATTCATTCACACACGCGTTCATTGGTGGGACCCATAACACCAACATTCATACTAACGCACTCGTATCTGCACACAGGAGGATGATGAATCCGCTGGACATGTGGGGGGTACCTTATTATCTATAGGGAAGGAAAGTTATTTACAGAATATACATTTGCATCACCTCCTATAGGATCCTAACCTTAACATCAAGGCACTCCACCACTTGGTCGACGGACCAATTAGTTGGACTGGTTGATGGTGATTTAGAACCAGCTAAAACACATTTAAGCTTCAGAATCCTCTAATCACTTCCTTGAAAAACCAAAAACTCCTAAATTCTGTTTATCAATTATTTGTGTATCTAAATATTGTTTGTCATTAATATTAACATTTGGTCAATCAAAATTTAGAATTTTAATCAATCAGCACAAATCGCATGACATTTTATATTTACCTATTCTTGCTAGCGGGGCTTTTCTAATTCAATTGACTCTGCATAACCAAATTTAGCTGTTAAATTGTCCAAATAAAGCAGGCCAAGGTTCAAAGTCCGGGCAGTTTTTTGCTCACAACATCACAGTACCAAAGATCGCCAAAGGACCAGGAATCGTGCAACCATCTGTTATCGCCTGTGGGGTCGATAGGGGTGTGCGGTCATCGAGAGAAAGAAGGCAGCTAACTCCTCCCTATTCTACTACCCTTTTTATAATAAAATTCGGGATAGCAGGAAACATTTCTTAGACTGAGAAAGCATGTGATTGGTTCATTTGAAGAAGTTTGTAATATCGTCCAATTTTCCCATTAGCATGGGTTCCCATAGATTTTGCTGGGTCACTTCCTCTGTCTTATGTCATCCTCAAGCAACATTGTAGATTCTTGCTTGTATGTGACTATTGTTCATTTAGACCAGTTTTTACTGACTGAAGTTTGGCAGTCCTCCATGTTCCTATCCTTGACCAGGAACACTGTGCTCTGACTTGAGGTTGCCTGGAGGTCTACGGAGCCATTCGCGTCTGCGTAGTAGACATCGTGCTCACGAGACGGTGGCCACATCTGAACTCCATTTTGGATGTCATGTTTTGGTAGGTCCAAATGTCAACTTAAGCAAACCAAACACAAAAGAATAATTAATACACCAAAATGAAGATTCTAATGTTAAACCCTCACTAACCCCTTTATGTATTAGTATTTTCCTAGCTTTTAGCGACATTTTAAAGCAATAAAAACTTACCATTCGGTCCAAACGGGAACGCAAATGTCACAAAAGCAACATAAATCATGCAATATCCTAATATCACACGTACTATTATTAATAGGCGTACCACAGTTAGTTATTTGGGTTATTCTGCCATGCAAATAGCAATGAGTCCCACGTGTAATTGGTGTTTACTAAAAGTGCAAATGGTTGATTAATATAACACTGCAAACAGTTAATTCAATTTATAATATAAGTCAGTTATTTAATTAGTATTTCCATGTAAAATAGAGGAGGTGTACAAAATTTTGCTTTACCTGCTCCATCACGGGCCCGCAGTATCTTTGGTGAAGAATGGTGTTCCTCTTTGGCAACCAATTTGGACTAAGGTCTAGCAGGTTTGAGTGCAACTTTTAGCCATTGAGGATCGGTCTTTTGAGTTGCCCAGCGACGGTCAGTGACGATTAAACAAATGTGGCTACAGACTTGCCAGAGTGGCCTTCTTCAGCTTTTATGGCCTGCTGACTGACCATTGGAGTCAATTCTTTGGTCTTGGGCTTGGTAGTTACTTTTTCACGAGCCAGGAGCCAAAGGCACAGTCCTCTTTTTGCTAGAATAAGTTGTGGCGGGTGCAGTACAGCAGTCGGTTGCATCCTATCTAGCCAGGTCCAAGGGTCAGCAGGGCAATCCTCCTTCAGTCCTTTCTCCAGTTCTGTCATGATCTGAGGTTCAGGGTGCCAGGGGTGCCATATTTATGAACAGTAAGTGACCAGGGGGGGATGATGCAGTCACTAGTCAATGGGCTACCAGGATCCCTACCAAATTGTGATGATTTCCGGCTATGTGTGGTATCTAGCAATCCCAGATTGCACTATTCTGCCCACTCTCAAGATGTCTGAACCCTTGGGGGGCGTGGCCGAGCCGAGCTGCAAGATGGCCGCCGTGTAACGGGGCTCTGCCGGCCGGACACCTAATCCGTCAGACAATCCGACCTTTGCCTTGCTCTTTGACCATCAAAATACACGGCGGGAAGTGCCCTGGTGCAGGGGATCCTAGCGGTGCCACTGCGGTTGAAATCGGCCTCGTAGATCCGGAGCTACTCGGCCGGGCTGGCCGAGCGGCTTTTGGGCGCCGAGCTGGGCGGAGTCTTCTCCTACGCGAGGCCCTGGTCGAAGGCCGAGATCGGGCAGATGCGAGGTGGCTATCGTGGACCCAACTGAGACGTGGTGAGCCCAGCGACTGGCGCCCGAGCGGCTGCGGTGATTTCCGGACGTGCTGAGACCTGGCCCCTGTTGGAGAACTGGTGACTGGAGGAGGCCGAGCTGGCGGACTGTATGCCTAGGCCTACCCGGCGTGGCTGCGCCCTGATCCGGTGACTGGGCCTGCTGGAGTGAGGAGTTGGGAGAAGTAAGCCTTGGCGCCCGCTGGGTGGGCCCGATCCCCGCCCGCAGAAGGTGATATCCGGCTACCGGTACCTGCCGACGACCTGCTCTAACCATCGTGTGCCTGCAGGCCGGGGAGACACTGCGCTGGAGAGGCCTACTGGGCGAGTGGACGGTTAGGCCGCCATTGTTACCCGACTAACGCAGACCCGTGCCCTGAATGGGACGAATGCTGGCCTGGTCTTCCCTACTTGGCGGTGTTCCTCGTGCGGAGGGGGTGCCTGTGTGGTTACCATTCCACCTTGCGCTGGGTGGCCTGCTTGTTGCTTGATACCCCTCACCGCCATTGTTGATAGGTGGCGGACACTCGGGGGGGGAACCATGGGGAAATCGGACGCCAAGCAGAGGAAGCTCCCCTTCGAGAAACAGCCTTCCCGCGGCACCGATGCGGTGCCGGAGTCGCAGACGGTGGTCCCTGAAACACAGTTGGACCCAACACCGGACGATGATGTCAAAAGTATGTTCCGTGACCTTAAGGGCTGCCTTAAGGAAATTGACGGAAAACTCGACTCCATGGCCCAGCGGCTGGATGGCATGTCGCACAGGGTCGACAAACATGAGGAGCGTATCACGGCGATGGAAGCGAGAATCGCGGACTGCGAGGAGGGCCACGGAGACACCCAGGAGAAGTTGCTCCGAATGGACAAGGTCCTGGAGGTGATACGTGGGCGCAACGAAGATTTGGAAGCTCGCTCCCGCCGAAATAATGTACGAATTATTGGGGTTGCCGAATCCACTAACATTGGCAATATGGAACTATTTGTTGAAGGACTGTTCCGTGAACTTTTTGGAGAGGGACTGTCGGCCATGTTCTTGGTTGAACGCGCACATCGCACGCTGGGGCCACGACCGGTGCCGGGGGCTCCGCCGCGGCCAATCCTGGCCCGGGTTCTTAACTACCGGGACAGAGATACCATCCTGCGGTTGGCACGTGAAAAGGGGGCACTAACTTTTCAAAACATGGCTATCTCCTTGTTTCCGGATTTTACGCAGGCTGTGCAGGCCGCCCGGCGCGAATTCATACCGGCCAAGAAAATCTTCCAGAAGGTGGGGACTAAGTATGCAATGCTGTACCCGGCCAAGCTGCGGATCCATCATAAAGGGAAGCCCATGGTATTCACTACGGCGGCGGACGCGATCAAGTTTGCGAGACAGACGGAACATTCGCAACGTGAGAAGAGAAGAGAGATGACCATGAGAATCCGCCGCTGGGACAGCTAAGTGACATTGAATAACATGATACAAAGACACGCGCGCCCTCTGCCCAACACTGAGTGTTCCTGAGACCTGCAAGGGGTGATGGGTCCGCCCCTGAGACTGGGCTGTTCATGCACGATTAACGCTACTAGCACCGTGCGGAAACCTGTGATGAGAAGCATGCAGGGACTTCCAGGCTGTACCTTGAGATACTGATTCAAATGCTAGGCGGAAATGTCCGGCCACCCGGTCGTTGATAGACTGGGGAGTGAGCCGGTGACCCCACGCCCCTGTGGGATGATTCCCGAGACACTATTGAAAGACAATTCCAGTTGGGGGGGGTGGTGGGGGGGGATGCTATCTCAACCTGATTGGGGGGTTGGAGTGGGTGGGGGGGGGTTGGGGTTATTGTTGGTTGGTTCTACATCACTACACTTTCTGGCTACACCACTACATGACGATGCGGTCCAGACACGGGCAGACTTATTGTGGTTGCGGACTCATAAGACGGGAGGGCGGGGTACCTGCGGGTGGGCCCTTCTTCTGGGTCCCTCGGTGACCACACGCCTCCATGAGAAATGCACGCACAGGCCGCATTGCGCTGCCTTACCTGGAATATCCGTGGTCTTAACGATCACCGCAAAATACGCTTGACCCATGCACATTTGACGCGACACCACATCGATATATGTTTCCTACAGGAAACCCACTTGACTCGTGCCGCCGGGGACAAGCTCAGACATGCACGATGGGGAGAGGTACACACATCGGGTTGCTCCAACTACTCCCGTGGAGTGGCCATTCTTATCCGTAAAGGCCTTCCCTGGCAGACGTTCAAGGTGCAAGCTGATTCGGATGGGCGATACATCATATTACTCGGACAGCTCTTTCATATGCCGATCACTTTGATTAATGTGTATGGCCCCAACTCTGATGACCCTGTTTTTTTCCGGAATGTCTGGCACCTGGCGCAATCCCTGGGTGGGGGTGCTTGCTTGTGGGGTGGAGATTTCAATGCTGTACTTTCACTGGAGCTGGATAGGGAGGGGGTGGCACGCACACATCATCCGCTAGCGGCTGGCCTCATCCGTGGCCTAATGACAGATTACACTCTATTAGACACATGGCGCGTGCTGCACCCCGCGGTTCGGGAAGGCACCTGCTTCACCCCGCACAGAGGTGCCTGGTCCCGCTTGGACTACTGGCTATTAACCCCGCAGGTGCATGCATGGGTCTCCGCAGTCACTCACGGGGCACGTACCCTCTCTGATCATTCTCCTGTCGAACTAACTCTGAATGTCCCCAAACCATACATCACACCCTTCACGTGGCGGCTACCACCACATGCCCTGACAGATCAGGTGTTTCGGGAAGAGATTCATCAGCAAATACTTGACTATTTTGAGCTGAATGAGGGATCTGTCGCTTCTCTAGGCACGCTGTGGGACGCCTTTAAAGTGGTGATAAGAGGCCACTGCATAGCGGGGCAGGCCAGGGTCCTAAAGACTATCAGGTGTTCGTTAGGCAAATTAGAGGAGCGCCTGCATTCCTTAGAGGTGCAATACTGCTCGGACCCCTCGACGGCCACTTTGGCCGAAACTCGCACAACGCTCACTGAATATCAGGAGGAGGCTGACAGGGAACTTAAGTTCCTGACTAAGCATGCTGTGGCCCGTAGATATGGTGAGGGGGACCGCCCGGGTAGAACGCTCGCCCTGCTCCTGCGCGCTCAAAGACCATCTCCCTTCATATCCTCAGTGATGACACAGGGAGGGGACACCGTATGCACTCCCCCTGAAATCCTGGATACATTTCGGACCTTCTACAAAGACCTCTACAGGTCGCGGGTGGCCCGCACGCCGGTGGAGCTTGCTGAATATTTGGATACTGTACAGCTTATCTGGTTCAATGCGCATCAGCAAGGCTATTTCGATCGGCCTTTTGAGGCTGATGATGTGCGGGAGGCCATAGGCTCATTGGCGGCCGGAAAGGCGCCGGGCCCGGATGGACTGCCGGCGCAGTTCTACAAGGAGTACGCAGATCTCCTGGTCGCCCGGCTGTTGGCGATGTATGCGGAGGCGTTCGAGTCGGGTGTGCTCCCTGGGTCGCTTAGAGAGGCTGTCATCATCACCCTCCTGAAACCGGACAAAGATAGCCAACAATGCGACTCCTACCGGCCACTGTCATTAATTAACACTGACGCAAAGATTTTTGCGAAAATGCTGGCCACTCGGCTACAGCCGGTGCTGCCCATCATGATCCGTCCGGACCAGTCTGGCTTTGTGCCGGGCAGATCGACCTCTCACAACCTCCGTACCCTCTTTGGGGTACTACACTATTTGGCCCCACATGTTAAGGCTGCGGCGGTGCTATTGGACGCCACCAAAGCGTTCGACTCCCTGGAATGGGGGTTCCTGTTTCCGCTGCTGCAGCGCATGGGTGTGAGTGCAGCCTTCATTAGCTACATTAGACTGCTTTATACTGGCATCACTGCTAGGGTGAGAGTTAACGGGCTCGTCTCGGCACCCTTTGCAATTCAGAGGGGTACCAGGCAGGGATGTCCCCTATCGCCTCTGCTCTTTGCTATCGCCACGGAGCCTCTGGCTGCTCGCATCAGGCAGCATCACGCGGCTAGAGGCATTGGGTTCTCGTCGAGGGCATTGACGATATCACTATATGCTGATGATATCACGTTATATGTCACTGATCCTCAGACGAACCTCTCCCCTCTGACGGGAGAACTGATGCATTATGGTCAATTATCGGGGGTGAATATAAATTGGGAGAAGTCGGTAATTATGCCCCTGACGTCCGGGACTCCCCGCTTTACTCCGGATTGCCCGCTGAAATGGGCCACTGGCCCGGTGCGATACTTGGGGATTTGGATTAGCACGGATAAACAGCAAATATGGACGGAGAATTATGGACGGGTGATGAATTGGGTGGAGGAGAGGGTCGACCGCTGGAAGCACTTGCCCCTTTCGCTGGCTGGCAGAATTGCGGTGGCCAAAATGGTGATCCTGCCCAAACTCCTCTACCTGTTTGGGAATATTCCTCTGCCCCTGACTGCACATTTTTTGCGGCGGCTACGCTCGCGGATGGTGGAGCTTGCCTGGGGGGGTAAGCAACCGAGGGTGGCATGGGAGACCCTGACTCTCCCACAGCGACAGGGAGGCCTGGCAGCGCCGGACTTCTCCTTATATGCTTACTGTGCACAGGCACAATTCCTGCATTACTGGGCGCATCCCACACCGTTTCAACCACATGTGGCGATAGAGACGGACAGAGTAGCACCGCTGCCGCTGAATGTGGCACTTTACGTGCCACACACCCGGAGATGCGCGGACATAGACCCGGTACACGCACTCAGGTGGGCATGGGATGGGCTGCGGCGGAGGGCCGGAATTGACCTTCTTTATTCACCTTCTGTGCCCCTGCGCGGGAATCCGATGTGGCCGCCGCTGCGCAGCATGCAGACCGGGGAGCGCGCTGAAGAGCTGGGTCTCCGCACTGGGGGCGATTTGTTTCCGGGAGACACCTTCCTAACTCCGGAGCAGATGTGTAATGCAGAGGCTCCGACGATGCTGGACACGCTTCTTTACTATCAGCTCCGTCACTCGTGCCGGAGGTTGTCTCCTGCGTTCCCGGCGCCACCGCCGGCCCTGCTTGCCTTGGAAAATGTACTAGCTGTGGAGTCCGGGCGCAAACTTATATCCCGCTTGTATGTGCAAATGCAGACTTGTCACCCCGTGGTTCTTCCTGCGGCGCGGGGCATGTGGGAGGCGGAGTTGGGTACGGATATTTCGGAACAACATTGGGACTTGTGCTGTAAGAATCTTGAGATTTTGTCCCCAAACTACAGGCTGCACCTGATCCACTTCAAATATATACACATGACCTACCGTACCCCTAGTCGACTGCACCGAATGGGTTTAAGAGACACGGATGAATGTTGGCACTGCTACACTCATGGCGCCACTTTTTTGCATATGGCATGGAACTGCCCTACATTGTCGTCATTCTGGGAAAGGGTAGTAGAGATTATATGCGAACTCACTGGCCTACAGATCCCGTGCACCCCGCAGGTTGCGCTGCTTGGTATTTTGCACATGATTAAGCCCAAACACCGCAAGCTGCCAGCGATGCTATTGTTACTAGCTAGAAGACAAGTTGCGATGCACTGGGGAGTTGCTACGTCACCTAGCATTCGAGCGTGGGTCACGAGCGCAGTCTATTGTCAGACACAACTTGCCCTGTACTGGGAGCTTATGCCGCTGCGTTCCCGACCTAAGGACATTTGGGGGCCTTTCACACAATGGTTGGAGCAAGCTACACTGCAGGCGCTGTGACTCGATACTATTCCCTAAGGCGGACGCAAGATGGGGATGACCGTACTTCTCAGGGGGACTATTTTGGGTGCTGAACTGGTTTGCGATGCCGCATGCGGGCGGGATGGGACGATCGGCTCCTGTATGCCACGCACTTGATAATGTAGCACTGAGTTCGTGTGATGGTACCCAAATTGTGATGAGCTGCTCGATGTGGAGGCGTATCGTCATTGCTTGTCATATGTACACAATAGTGAGTGATGTTGTTTTAAGTTTGTTTTTGAAAACTGCAAATAAAAAGAATTTAAAAAAAAAAAGATGTCTGAACCCTTCCTTGGATGTTTGGGGTTTGGTAGCCCACCCTAGAGGTGTGGCTACCTGCAAGGCAACATTCCCACGGAAAAATTGGTTTGGCCACTGGTTTCCCCTCTCTGGTCCCACTGCCAGCCTGTCTACCTGAACAAAGGGGCAGCCCTACAGAAGTGTGATCGCCATTTTCCAACCGAAGGTGGCTTTGGTCTTTGAAGCTTGCCTTTTGGGTCAACACCCTGTGTGGCTTCCTGCAAAGATGAGGTAACACTTCTGAATGTAGCAAACTTCAATTGTTGTTGAGCCTGGGTGTCATCGTTCACACTACTCCCCAGAAGGCTGTCTGATGGCCAGCAACTGTGCGAAGCTACCGGAAAAACTGGGCAACAGTGTAGCAACTTTGTAAAAGTTGCCCTTCCTTACAAGTGACATTTTCAAATTCGACTTGGGCATCAAGTCGGGTTTAATGACACTATTCATTTGATACCTTGAAGTACCCATTTTAGTAGTCCCATTCATAAATTAGCCGGACTTTCTGGTCGGCCGGTAGCTCTGTGTTAGCCAATGGGGCTACTGGCGTTTCCACAACAAAAACAACAATTTGGAGGTTTTGCTGCTAAAACATATTAAAAGTATATGACCTACTAAATAATATACAGTTTGCTGCCTTAGGGTTCCATAGGTCTTCCTTAAGGGAGATTTACATATGTTTTTAAGAAAAGTGGGGACTTTGCCATTGGTTTAAATGGGAAAGTTGAACTATCCGTTTAAAACTACTCTTCGAGGCTGCAGTGACAGGTTGTACTTTTTCACACACAGGTTGGCACAACCAGTGCTGCAGCCCTGGGGGACACTCTGTCTTTTATGCCTTGGTCCCCCTTGGCACCATATACTAGGGACTTATAAGTCAGTGAGCATATCAGTGACGGCCGCCATAAACAAAGGGTGGTGGGGCCACGCAAGAGGTGTTGTGTGGGGGGATACAATATATTTTTTTAAATAACAAACTCACTTTTTGCCGCTGGCCGCCTCCAGCGTCGCATCTCGTTACGCCGCCTCTCTTCTTCCTGCCTGCTGGTCCTAGCTGCCCCTGGGACAGACTCCCTGTCCAATCCCCTCAGTGCAGAGCAACACGGGGATTTGTCTGGGAGTCTGTGGGGTTTCACTAGCCTAGCTGCTCAATGCAGCTGGGCTGGAGAAAACCTAAGTGCGCATGTGTGTTTTGGTCGGCCTGAGACAGCCGGCCAAACACACATGAGCCCTTAGGGAGTGGAGTGCATTAGCACTTCTCCCCCCTCTGAAGTACTGGGTTTTTCAGAACCCAGCGGTGCCAGGGAACACACCCTAAGACTTCGAGTTCTTCCTGTTTCAGACTACAGAAACCCAGAGTCTTCTTGGTGAAGTCAAAGATCGTATTTATTGGCTGCAACCAGTAACAGGTATCCTAGAAGTACAACACGGTGTATATTCTCAGGAGACTGCTCAACCTTACAAAGCCAGCCTTCTCCTTTTATACAAAATATTATGCTTTAGGCAAACATTCCTTATTTTACAGTTGATCATTCAATATTTTCACTACAAAGAAAAAGCAGAGTCATGAGGACAAGCCCATATTTCAGTTTGTCCAGCCCTCAATCAATTACCCGGCGAGGCTTAGTTCTTTCATCAGATATCGACGGGCCCCCAATAAAAACGGGCACCTCCTCCTCGTAAAGCAAGTCATAAAGTAAGAAACAGGGACAGGTGTGTGTAAGATTAGGCATGGTTTGTGAGTGATGAAAAGGTTTTATGGTATATTGTGCCTTGATACTAATCTCATTCGGCCACTGGGAAAGGAACTGGCCGAACAGGTTTGGCTTCAGGCAGTGGAGTCAGCTTGCCCAGGTCACAGAGGAGTCAGCGAAGGTGCATGTGTCCTTCAGACTCGTTTTTGGCCTAGTCATTGGCCTATGTGAGGGCAATCACAAAATGGCTGCCGTTTAAATGGAACCCGAGGTTTCAGAACGGAAACTATGATTTCAGGGTGATTTCTTCACCCGAATATGGCGTAAATGCTTATGCATAGTATCCTAATCATTTGCGGTCTGCTGATACCAAAATCGTCATGATACGATGATGTTTATAACACGGGTCCAGAATTTTCAGTACCACAGACCCTCATTTTGCCCTTACATAGGCAATAATCTATCCTCACGTTAATCTGAGTCTAGGTCTGAGTCCAGGTCTATATTCATAAAGTCGTTGAGATGTTGCTGTAGCATCATCCTATTACTTAGCTTGTCTCTTGATACAGGTTTCCTTACACACGATGTAGCACAGAGGCCACATATTGCAGGAGCACACTGTACACACAGACAGAACAGGAAAAGAATGGCTAAGATCATCCCAATGACTATCAGAATCTTCCATCCCCAGGCGGATATCAGTTCCCAGAACCACCCCATCACTGACCATTCTCCTTTATCCACATGGATAGATTCGGAGATCTTATGCAATTTGGAAATGGCCTGGTAGACTGTTGGAGCGTTATCTGGAATGAAAACACAGCAACTTGATTGGATCACTGTACATACCCCACCTCGGTCTGCAAGTATGACGTCTAATGCGACCCTGTTCTGAAGAGTCATAAGGCGATCCGACTGGAGCTCAGCAGTCAAATTACTAAGGGCACCGGCGGTTTCATCTACCGTGGACTCAACCACCCTTGTCAATTGCCTTATGTTCATGCTGTTAACCATAGGCCCCCAAAACGGCAGAAAACCCTTTACGAAATCTCCAAGTTCTTGTCCTGCAGTGTCTTCTTTACTGATGACACCTCTAACTATCCTTGTCTTGTGGTAATCTGCCGCGGCCGTGTAGGTGGGAGGCAACAGGAACGAAACAAAACATGTGCCTGAGAAGTCAGGGGGCAACCATGTATAGGCTCTATTGTGGCAGATGAAATAGGTACCCTGAGCTGCTAAGAACGAAGGGGAAGTCTGAGACGCAAAAACATATGTTTCAGTGCAGATACTTTTCCCTAACTGAGCTCTGGGATTCTTGCCATTACCTTGCAGGCATAGGTGACCCTGATGGGGTACAATCCAAATCGGGGAGGATCTCTTTGCTCGCTGGTTCTCATTCAGAGTAACTCCATATCCTGTTATGTTCCATCCAATGTATGCTAGTGTCTCATCTCTCGGGATAGTCTCATAGGAAATATCTTCCCTAATCATATCTACTATACCCTTAACTAGAGCACTATTCTTAGGATTATCTTTCACAGAACGTAGGGGGTTGGCTTCATGAGCGTATATGAATATCGTTCTATATGCCCACACAGAACCATTATGGCTGAAAGGCAGGACCAGATAAGGGATACCTTTATCAGTAGTATGAGGCATAAGACCACACACCCAACAATTAGTTGTGTTAACTACTAGTTGGTGTTGGTGTAGAAGCTGAATGAATGAATTATTGACAAATTCTAATCTTCTAGCAGACTCGTGTTCAGGCAGAGGGTGAAAAGAATGCGAGGAAACAGTAGAGGGAGGTATGGGCTGTGTAGTGGGTGCAAATGTCACTTGAAAAGAGAATAAAACATATCCAGCATATTCTGGCTTTAAAGTTCATCTGTTTGGCAGGTCTCTCATTCTCGAAAAACTCCATCCTCTCTAATTGCTGCTCGTGGTGGTAGGGTGTCCACTGCATGTGGAACCATCACAATCAACATATTATTCATCACTAACCCAGCAAACTGTCGAATAGAAACAGCTGCTGCTGCCGCTGTGGCTCTCAAGCAACTCGGCAATGCTTTAGCTACCGGATCCAAAGTTGACGAAAAATACGCGCATGGACGCTGCTTGTCTCCAAAAGACTGTGTCAGCACTGACAATGCACAACCCTAGGAAACAGTAGAGGGAGGTATGGGCTGTGTAGTGGGTGCAAATGTCACTTGAAAAGAGAATAAAACATATCCTATTAAAAACGTCATTACACTAAGCAACATGAAAATACATAATATCAAAAATCGTTTCTTTGTCATCATCATACATATTCTGGCTTTAAAGTTCATCTGTTTGGCAGGTCTCTCATTCTCGAAAAACTCCATCCTCTCTAATTGCTGCTCGTGGTGGTAGGGTGTTCTATGCTAAGGAATGCTTCTGTCAGTCCAGGGCAACTCCCTTAGACCGACCAGAACTGTCGACCTAACATCTTCAGCTGCACTCCAAAGACTTGGGCAACCACGACCCTACAGCTGAACCCGGATGGCGGTTAGAAAAACCAAAAATAAGAAAGTTTCTCAGACGAGAGAGCTGCACTTTCAAAAATAGCAAAGAAAAAGAATTTTTATTTGTCCATAGTTCTCGGCCTCAGATTGTAGCGACTTTTTCCAGGTACTGTCTGGTTCTGGAACAAGAGTTCAGGCTCTGTAGTGTTCAATCGAATTGACGGTGGCACAGCTTCTTGCAAAACACTGTCACTTTCTTGTTCAGAAAGTGTTCCTTTTACACGTGCGTCACTAAAAGGCAGAAAACGAGGCACGGTCTCAGTCTCAGAGTCTGCGATCCCCTCCTGGGCCCACCGGTCGTACGGTAGAGGCAAAGGGACCCTCTTGCAGTGTACGCCGTGGATCCAGTTTTTTTTCCCTTCCACTCGAACAGCTGATCTTGTTGAGAGAAGGACGAGATGGGGGCCGGTCCAGCGGGGCTGGTCATTGCTTGTCCGCTGGAAATTTTTGACCAGCACCCATGATCCAGGATCGATAAGATGTCCTGGAGCTTCAGAGACCTGAGGCAGAGTATGGTGAACCTGTTGGTGTAAAACACGCAATTTAGCCGTCAATTCATACAAATAATCAAGCAGTACAGGGTGTTCGATCTCACTGAATTTTGTCGTCCTTGACACTCCCCATATGTTGGCCGGGCGGCCGAACACAATTTCATAGGGACTAAGTCCCACTCGCGAATGCACAGTCATTCTTGTTGATAGGAGTGCTAAGGGCAGAGCGTCAGGCCATTTAAGACCAGAGCTAGCTTGTATCTTTGCCAAATTCAATTTTATCGTGCCATTATAGCACTCTACTAGTCCAGCTGATTGGGGGTGATTTGCAGCGTGAAAGTTTTGCTGGATACCTAGCCCTTCACATACTTTCTTCATCACACGACCCACAAACTCACTCCCATTATCACTCCAGACCATTCTCGGCATTCCAAACCTAGGGAAGAATTCTTTGGCAAGGGCTTTAGCTGTGGATAAGGCAGTATTGTCTTTTAAGGGATATGCTTCTACCCATCTTGAAAAGGCACAAACAACGAGTACGTATTTCAAATTGTTGCACCTTTCCATGTGGATGAAATCTAGCTGCAAAACCTCAAACGGATACGTTGGAGGCGCAAAATGACCAGCTGGAGTTGGGGTTCCCCTACCAGGATTGTATTTCAGACACACCATGCATTTTTTGACCACATTCTCTGCACATTTAGGAATTCCAGCATTTTGCCATACTGGAGCCAACAACTTACAAATCCCTTTCACACTGATATGGGCCATTCCATGAGCCATTGTCACCACTGCAAGCACATACGCATCGGGTAACAACCATCGCTGATGTTCTGACAAGTCAACCCAACAACCATTTTCATCCAATTTACCCGTACTTTCTCTCCACACACTCAACTCTTTCTCTGTAGCTTCAGCTTGAAGAGACTTCACACACTCTATCGTATCTTCACACATTCCAACATCACCAACCCATCTTGCAGGGCCTGCAACATACATTCGATTCATCACATCTTTTGCTGTTTCTTTTGCGATTTCGTCAGCAAATGCATTGCCACGACCAACATCATCAGTAACCTTCTTGTGTGCACTGCATTTCACAATCACAACTTGTAACGGCAATGTCAGTGACTCAAGAAGCTCATTCACCCACTGACCATGCTGAATCTTAGCTCCATGCGAAGTCAGGAACCCACGTTCTTTCCACATTCGTCCAAAACTATGAGCTACACCAAACGCGTACTGGCTGTCAGTATATATGGTCACCTTCATTCCTTTCGATAACACACACGCTCTCGTAAGTGCAATCAACTCTGCTGCCTGAGCTGAATTATGTGGTATACGTGCAGCTTCTACAATCGTATGCAGAGTCGTGACAGCATATGCTGCAGTCGTATCACCATTCGGAAGCTTGAAGCATGAACCATCCACCCATAAGATACCATCACACTTTACAAGAGGAGTATCTTTAAGATCTACTCTCCCTTTCGTTTCTTCTTCTGTCCTGAGAAAACAATCATGCTGTTCAACATCATCTGTCTCTACTGAAATTGGCAATAACGTGGCTGGATTCAACGTATTGCACCTCTTTATGTGCACATGACTCGCTAACAGTGTCAACTCGTAACCTGACAATCGAGCACTAGTTAAGTGCTGTGTCTTGGTCCTGTTTAACAACGTGTCCACTGCATGTGGAACCATCACAATCAACATATTATTCATCACTAACCCAGCAAACTGTCGAATAGAAACAGCTGCTGCTGCCGCTGTGGCTCTCAAGCAACTCGGCAATGCTTTAGCTACCGGATCCAAAGTTGACGAAAAATACGCGCATGGACGCTGCTTGTCTCCAAAAGACTGTGTCAGCACTGACAATGCACAACCCTCTTTCTCATGGACATACAGTGTAAAGGGCTTACTGTAGTCGGGGGTACCCAACACAGGAGCCGAACACAATGCATTACGCAATTCGGAAAAACTTTTCTGACAATCTTCAGACCATGGAACGGGATTCAGTGTATCTTTACAGGTCAAAGCTACCAAAGGTTTGGCCAGCAAAGAAAAATTTGGTATCCACTGTCTGCAGTATGATGTAATGCCCAAGAAAGCACGTACTTCTCTCTGTGTCCTTGGCACACTCAATTTTGCAATTGCCTGAATTCTTTTTGGGGTCAGTTTCCTTCCCTCCTTCGGTAAGAGATGACCTAAGTAGGTCACTTCTTGTCGACAATATTGCAGTTTTGAAAGTGACACTTTGTGATTTAAATCAGACAAATGACGCAACAACGACAAGGTGGCTTCCTTACAAATCTTTTCAGTATCTGCAGCTATTAGCAAATCGTCGACGTATTGAATAAGGGTAGCGCCATCAGGTAAAACAATTGCATCAAGTTGTGTTTTTAAAGCCTGACTATATATTGATTGACTTTCACAGTAGCCTTGAGGAGCGCGTTTGAAACGGAAGCTTCTGCCTCCTAAACCGAAGCCAAAAAATATCCCTGCGCTCCTCGGCAATCGGGATGCTGAAGAAAGCATTCTTCAAGTCAATCACCGAGAACCAGGTGGCGGAAGCTGGAATCATAGTCAATAGGGCAGTGATATCAGGAACAACTGGAAACTGTGGCACAACTATTTTATTGACCTCTCTAAGATCAATCACGAACCTGTAAACAGGTGGCTGAGAAGGGTCAGTACGTTTCAAAACAGGCAGAACAGGACTATTACAAACGTTGCCTCTTGTCTCTTCAATTACATCTTTTTCAATCAAATCATAACTAATCGCTAGCAACGCTTTTTCACCTTCACTAGAGATCTTGTATTGGGGAATGCGTGGCAATTTAACATTGGCTTTCAACGTCACAACATATGGCGGTATTTCCAAAAGACCCACATCATTAGGACCAGTAGCCCAAAGAATATCCGGAAGAAATGACAATTCTGTCGGAAGTTTATCCTTCGACAAATACATTGGAGAGATCACTTTCTTACCCAGTGTAAGTTGTACTCCCGAAGGAGAACAATATAATGTTGCATACAATCTTTTCAACAAATCCAATCCCAACAAGTTTTCACCACAACCTGTCGTCAGAATAAGGGGTGCTTCCAATTCACAAGGTCCAACAGAAAGGGACATAGGACTAGAAATCGGATTCCTAACCGGGGCGCCAGAAAAACCTACTGAAACATTCATCTCGCCAGACAAAGGTGCGCCAGGGAGCTTTGAGTGCATAATAGAACTCTTTGTAGCACCAGTATCCAACAGAAAAGGCTCTGACACACCTGATGTAATCACCTTAACATATGGCCCACTCTGATCTACTGGAACTGAAACAACTCCCTCTCTTTGTCTATGGCTGTCCTAGCAATCATTACCTTCCATATTCTCATCTTCTGCATAGTAGTCATCAGCATAGTACTGAGCCGTCCTACCAGACGCGTGATTTTGCTGGTCAAAACTATTCATTGAATTCTGAGACGGAAGGGAACGTGCATTCTGGGGTAAACTTCCACGTCCTCTACCTCTAGGAGCTTGTTGAACACCTCGACCTCTTGCGCCAGAAGCACCATTCGCACGCTGTAACAAAATAGGACAACTATACTTGAAATGACCCTCTTCTTTACAATATGAACACTGATTGGGACCTACAGGAACACGTGGTTGAGAATACTCGAACCTTTGCGAGTTTCTCTGAAACTGTTGAGGCTGCTGATAGTTACTCTGACCAACACGTGGCGGATACGCCTGTTGTAAAAGAACCTTCGTCTTTAATTCTTTAGTTTTCTTTTCTGCTCTATACTTCTCATCTTTATCCCTATTTTCGTAGTACTGTGCAGTAGCCAATATTTGTGCTGAAGAGGAAACGGCCCAAGAACTCTCTGAATCTTTCAATTTCTTACACAGCTCGGGAAGCAAATTGTGCACAAACTTGTCAACGAACAACCGTTGACCACCTTCTGTACTCATATCTTGACCACTGTGGTCGATAAACGTTTCTTCAAACCTAGTGAAGAAATCGGACACTGCTTACACGCAGACAATTTATCCCAATTCACACCCATCGCAGGCATTAAAGTCTTCATGTAAGTAATGATCCTAGCAGGAAGTTCTGCTACCAAAGGCTCAGGCTTGGCACCACCAACTTGTCTATCATTTGCAGTACTAATATTAGCCCATGTGTCACCTAACTCTTGCGCATGATCTGTATGGCGAATCAATCCCCACAAAGGCTGTGGAACAACATTCCCAAATAACATGTCTATGTCGGCTAAATTCATAATGCATGAGTCTGCAGTCTGTGATAATTCCTTATAATACCCTGCAGGGTTTTTACGGGGGTCAGGTAAAGTCTGCTTAAGGGCTAAAACTTCAGCTCGCTTCCAAGGAACATGTACCCAAACGCGCTGAAAATGAGCTGGCATAGCATCGATGTTATTAACGGCATCAGCCGCAACGGCGTCCTTCCATACTGGAGGGACTTCTCTCATTGGGTACTGTCGCACTTTTATAACAGAGAAGTCATGTTCAAACAGTGACTGGGAAAGATCCTTATTCCTAAAGGACAACAGCGTCGCAACTGCTTTCTCAACATCGGAACCCACAATCGTGCCCTTTGAAAACTCAAACCGTACACGGCACAACTCAGGCGGATTTGTTTCTAACTCATTATCCTCCAATTCCTCACAAAGGAAAGCACACATTTTCTCAAAAACGTATCTTTGTTTCGGTACTTCCCATTGACGGAAGACATCCATAATAGACTCTACATCATATTTAAAAGGGAAAGTAACCCATTTACGCGCCATATGGTCAAACGCTTCTCTTTCTCGAGAATCAGGCAGTTGACTACGCGACTGCTTACGTTCCGAATTAGGGGTCACACCAGCCGACCCGAAGAGAGGAAATATAATGCTAGCAACAGTATCAGTCATCCTCTGTCGGATAGAAGGAGAAGTTGACAAGAGAACAGGAGGAAAAACAGAGGGAGGTAAGGCAGACGCAGATGCAGATGCAGAGGCAGTATCAGGAAGAACACCAGAAGAGGTAGTCGATGTAGTAGACAAAGTCGTAGGGAGTACAGATGGAGCCGGTAGCAAAGTCGGCGGCCCTTGAGGGGACTGCGCCATAGGAGTAGGAGCCAACTGAAGAGGAGCTGGCGGCTGTGGAAGAACCTGAGGCACAATATTTGGGGGTTGCACAACTAAATGTTGCGGAGGTGCTGTAGCACTCTGCGCATAATGGGGTGGCGAACTCAACAAGTGTGACATTAAAGGATCTTTCCCAATTTCTTTTGCTGCATCTTGCTGAAGAAGCGGCAAAACTGGATAACATTTATCGATCACCATTTTACGTTGCCTGTGCAACTGCTCACTCATCTGTTCTTCTTCATTATCTTTAAACTGCATAGTAGCTTGCATTATCGAGATACCCTTTTCTCTCTTATTTCTCTTTGCTAATTTAATTTCCTTCTGTTTGGCTTCCTTACGCCATAGGCGGAAAGAGTCAAACATCGCCGACCGGGCTTTCTTCTTAAACAGTTTAACCTCCAGATTATCCAGAATCTCTGTGTCAAAACTACCATATTGGGGCCATTTTAAAGCACCATCTTTCCTGGTGTATCGGATCCATACTTCATTATATGTGATGGGGTCTACGCCATGTTTCACATATCGTTCATAAGTTGGAGTTCCAATCGGAGGAACTGGACACGAGTCCTCCAATCGGGAATCCCTATAACAACCAAGACAAAACAAATTTCCAAGTCTGCTAAGACCAGGCATCTTCGCTCTCTAGTCTAGCTTCAAACTTCAAAGGATTATCGAATACGATAGTCTCGTGAATACACGAGTCCCTCGGCTTTGGTACTTGCAAGTTCCAAATCAAAGATCCCAAGGGGATACCAAACTAAGAACCAAACTAAGGACTGGGAGACGCTCCACTTATACTTAACTGAGGTATCGATGACGTCACCAGAAGACTCGTCTATCGTTTCGCTCTACCAATCATCAAGGGTCCAAAACAGGGCGATAGTCAGGGCAGCAGTCCTTCGTAGCCGTCGGGAAGCGGGGAACCTCGCAGCAAAAGACTTTCGGACCACATCGACATACAGGGGTCGATGAAGTGGCGGCCTTCCACCAGAATTTTCACACGAAGCTCCTCACGAACCTCTGGCTTGGACCGGTACCGCTGAAATCGCCCGACGATGGGCGCCAACTGAAGTACTGGGTTTTTCAGAACCCAGCGGTGCCAGGGAACACACCCTAAGACTCCGAGTTCTTCCTGTTTCAGACTACAGAAACCCAGAGTCTTCTTGGTGAAGTCAAAGATCATATTTATTGGCTGCAACCAGTAACAGGTATCCTAGAAGTACAACACGGTGTATATTCTCAGGAGACTGCTCAACCTTACAAAGCCAGCCTTCTCCTTTTATACAAAATATTATGCTTTAGGCAAACATTCCTTATTTGACAGTTGATCATTCACATATTTTCACTACAAAGAAAAAGTAGAGTCATGATGACAAGCCCATATTTCAGTTTGTCCAGCCCTCAATCAATTACCCGGCGAGGCTTAGTTCTTTCATCAGATATCGACGGGCCCCCAATAAAAACGGGCACCTCCTCCTCGTAAAGCAAGTCATAAAGTAAGAAACAGGGACAGGTGTGTGTAAGATTAGGCATGGTTTGTGTGTGATGAAAAGGTTTTATGGTATATTGTGCCTTGATACTAATCTCATTCGGCCACTGGGAATGGAACTGGCCAAACAGGTTTGGCTTCAGGCAGTGGAGTCAGCTTGCCCAGGTCACAGAGGAGTCAGCGAAGGTGCATGTGTCCTTCAGACTCGTTTTTGGCCTAGTCATTGGCCTATGTGAGGGCAATCACAAAATGGCTGCCGTTTAAATGGAACCCGAGGTTTCAGAACGGAAACTATGATTTCAGGGTGATTTCTTCACCCGATTATGGCGTAAATGCTTATGCATAGTATCCTAATCATTTGCGGTCCGCTGATACCAAAATCGTCATGATACGACGATGTTTATAACACGGGTCCAGAATTTTCAGTACCACACCTCCCATGCCTTGGCCCAGCACCTCCCAACACCGCTAGCTAAGAGCTGGCAAATGTAAAATTAAACAATGCAAGAACATAGTTTTATTTTACATTTGCTGGCTCTGAGCCAGGCCGGGAGCGATGCTCCTCCACCATTGCGGAGGAGCTGCCACTGCAGCATATGCCAATTGGGGATAGCCAAGTCAACATATATTGTGTAAGGGATTAGAACACCGGCACTGAGGTCTGATTAGCAGGCTCCAATACACTCTCAGAGTCGAAAGACCAGCAGCATCAGTCCAAACCATCTGGGGATGATCATGAAAAAAGAGGCATTCCCTTACACTCACAATCAAAGTTTGTGGAGAACATTGATTACCCTTAGTAAGTTTTAAAGTTGTTGGATATGGACAAATTGTATTCATTCCTTGGGCATTGATTGCCAAAGATCAATCTACATTTACAGGTTCATAAACCAATGGAATACTCTTATTTAAACTCAGTAGGTGCCATCTGTGTGATCTTCTTTGATATTTCCCAACACCAGGAATCGGTTGGTGAATGAGTGTTTTAGAAATATACATTCATTCATTTAATTCCAACAGTGATGAAGGCTGCGTCTATCTTAGCATGGACTCTTGCATGGTATGAGCACTCCAAGTAACAAATGCCGTAAAGTCTGTATAGGAAAAAGCAGTGCTTAATTTGTAAAATATGAAGTCCAGGTGCTAAAATGTTTGTCGGAGGCCACACCTACTTTTCCCCAGCTCCACCCACTTACTCTATTGGCTCCACCCACATCCTCAACTGGCACTGCTAATAGTCAGAGGTAATACCCTATCTGAATTTCAGCAATTGAACCGTCCTCATAGCAAAGTTCTGATAGGAGGTTCCCCTACCTTGGGAAATTTTGAAAAGGATTAAATCATATCATATCATTTATCCACGTGTGAAGGAGAGCAACATAGAATGTGCACTTGAGAACAGCGTTGCTCAGCCAGTATGCGATTAGATCACAAAAGATATTGCAAATTACATTAAGAACACTTAAATAAAAATACAGAAAGAAAAGGTAAACCTCTGATAACTAAAGGGTTCATTCAGCAAATACAGATGTTCTCCACAAAGCACAAAAAGGTCAGCAAAAGATTTAATGTAAAATGTATGTGTAAATCCAATTTGCATGTTGGTAAACATGTGTCTTCATCAGAACATTCTCAACTTGCCAGTTGTAGAGTTGAGACACTCTTGCTCCAGGGCACCGGTTTTAAAAGAGGGAGGAGGCCAGGTGAGAACCGAAGTGATAAGTGACTAGTGACTGGTGATAGAAGGAAAGAGGATGGGAGAAGAGAGGGAGCTGATACAGACCGGGAGGAGAGGATGCTTGAGAAGAGAGAAAGATAGGAAGTAAGAGTTATGAAAATATTTAAAAAGGCAGAAAGAGGATGTTGCAGAGTGTGGGAAAAGAGTTAGAGAAACAGAGAAAGAGATGGGTGTTGACACAGTGACAGAGGCTTGGCCGACATCGGTTCTATTCCTTTTATGTAACCAAGACACACTGACCTGGGGTAGGTTTGGGTGTACTTGGTTATATTTCTTCCCACTGAGTTCCAGTAGCTGGAGAGTAAGGTCCAGTATGGAAAGGGTACCTGGTACGCTCTGAAAGCAGTACTACAAAGTGATATATGCACACCTCTGTAGTGCAAGATGGGGGCCGTTTTCAAAGGGTCCTAGATTGGCAGCTCCAGCCCAGACACTGGTAGAAGGTTAGAACTTAACGATCATAAAACTAAGGCGGTAGGCGAAGGGTTAATGGGAATGAATGCCGTGGGTAGCTAAATTGTCAGGGCCACGGGCACTACTGTGGTGTTTGGTCACATCACCAGTGTTCTAGGTAGTATTTCAGGATCATGTTTCCAGTCCTACCCAGATATTGGTTGAATTTAGTCTAATTACTCAAGTTAAGACGCTTGTTTAGTGACCAGTCCCGGCTCCAGGGATTTTTATTTGGGTGGGCCAAGGGTGCATTCGGGTGAGCCACTGCTGTCCCGATTTATCGCTTGTATATCTAGCCAGGCGTGCTTCCGGGCCCTCTTATCTGTCCTTAGTCTTACAAGCCCAGTAAACCGCACTCTTTTCCAAGTCTCTTTCTAAATGTTATCACTCTCAAAAAGTGTTTTTATCCATGTAATGTCCTGTTGATGGGAAGAGGAGGTTTCTAAGGTGGGAGTATCAGGCAAGTGACACTACTCGGGCTCCCTCTGTGTGAGCCTTCAGGCAGAAACCCTCTTCATTACTACCTCCATCTGACCAGATTCTGCAGCGCGCTCCCTTACAGGCTTGATTATCCACTTTTCTACCACCCCTCTCCATTGCACCTTATCTCACAGCTGACCTTGGGCCCCAGCCCCATATCAGCCACCATTCAGTTCCACTTTCATTATTCCCAGTAGAAAACAATAGTAAAATCACCTTAAAACATTGAATATAGCAGTGAATGTAATTAGCACACACTTTAAAGTATGCTCCACAGTTGTCCTAATCACCTGACTGTTAATTAAATAAACCAAAACAGAAAGGCCATGACAGGGTTTAGTGCTGGTGTGGAAGTCTTTTTTGGCACCCCACCAATGACCTCTTTCTCTGTAGATAACTTAACTACCACCCTCCAACATTGCCCTTCATCTCTCTGTAGCCCCTCCCCCTCATGGCCTCCTCCTCAGACTCCTCACTGCCACCTTCCACCAGTGCCCCTCATCTCTCTGTAGTTCCCCCCCCCACCCCATGACCCCCTCATCGGATTCCCTCACGACCACCCTCCATTAGTGCCCATCAGGTCTCTGTAGTTTCCCGCTACCCCATGACATCCTCCTCGTCTTCCCTCACTTCCACCCTGCACTAGTGCCCCTAATCCCTTTGTAGTTCCCCCCACACCATGACCTCCTCCTTGCATTCCCTCACTGCCACCCTCCATTAGTGCCCCTCATCTCTCTGTAGTTCCCCCCACCCCGTGACCTCCTCCTCTGACTCCCTCACTGCCACCCTCCACCAGTGCTCATATCTCCATTGCCCCGCTCTCATATCCATTCCATTTGTTGTATAGCGCTACTCATATCAGTGTAGGGTGTCACAGTACTTTACATAACAGCACACATTATACAGAGACAATAAATCAGTCTACGGGGAATGTCACATAAGCCAATGAGGATTTCAAGGTGTAGAAATCACATGTCATAGTGGGCAACATATTTTACGAGGGTTTTGTCTGGAGAAGCACAAACTCAGGATTTAAAGAGTACTCCAGTGGTTGGCTTTACTGAAAAAAATGTATAACTGCCCAAACGAACTCTTTTTAGCAACATTAGAATAATAAAAGAATGGAGAAGTTCTAACTATATCACAACACAAAAAACCGAATTTTGGATGCAGCTCTTTGATGACAGTTCATTGGTCACTGTCCTATGTTAGGATTGTAACTTCTGAACTGCAAGTAACACAAGGATCTCTGTGACAGAGGTAGTAACCCGCTGAGCTATTTCCATAAAATTCCGTTTATCAGCATTTAAAAACTACCAACAAAGGGTTGCTCCGCAGCAGGATCATAAATCGCCAGTTATACGATTTTTTTTTTTAAATTGTTGTTGTACATCGGTTTCAGATTCACTGCGAGGGAGGCACCCTCTAGAACCGGGCCTGTTAGTGACTGCTAGGAAAGAATAATGTTCTGGTTTCTTCGGAGAAAATATCGGTGGCGGCCCAGTTTGCGAATCAAAGCACTGCACACTTTATGCCGCACTGCCTTTCAGACTCCACCCTGCCATCTAAAGAAAGCATTCTCCAACGGTTATTTATTTCACACGCTCTCCCCGCTTCTGGCTTTTCGCTTGCATTTCGGCCTGTTGCTCTTCTCTGACCCCTTCCCTGGTGTGATTCATCATGAGCCCAAGAGGTCTGGACTGTAAACAAAGAGTATGTACACAAAAGTAATTTTACGTGTGTGCTGCTGTAGTCACCATTCAGGCGCGCATTTCAAAAATATAATATTGGTATCATTTCCGTTGTGATTGTGCAGGTGCTGGGCAGGGCGTTTAACTTCACCCCGGGCGGCCCGCCCTATTGTGATATAATGTACGGCTAGGGCAGGGCCCCCTGGGCATCGTTGAATTTTGAGATTGTGGAGCCGGAGCTACCACGGTGTCCGTCAAGCCAACACGCTTGGCTTGGCTCGGCTCAAGATAAAAAATACCAGCGCTCATTTAGAACTTACGGTTTACTGGTGGTTGGCGGCCGGAGCACTCCCTTTATTTAACTGATAGGCCTGGTGCAGCTCCTACTGCCTGCCCTCCACGTCGTCGTCGGGCTGACCTGGCTGAACCGCTGATGCTTCGTGGGGTGTGGGCGTGCTGGGGCGTGCCATTCTGAAAACAATCTGTGCACGCTGCCTGTCGCACAGCCCCCACCCGCAGAAACCTACTCCAGCCCAATCAGTGTCCCGCGGCTCCCGCCTGGCACCCGCCCGCCGGAAGCACTGAACTAAGGGCTGCCTCTGCGCCGCCAAAAGCAAATTCGCAATGCGCTTGCTATATGGAGGATATTGGATAAATAATTATGGTTAAAACCAAGTAATTCCTCATATCTTGCGAATCTTGGCTCTCAAAGCCGTAACACTTCACTAGGACTCACTCGAGGGACAAACAAGTACAACACTTTCTGCCCGAGTCCGTAAGGTAAATATGTCATCAACGCGCATACGTGTAGACCCGGCCCTGATAAATAAGTGCCGGTGCTAAGCACCGGCAAGCACCGGCACAAATTAAGCACTGGGAAAAAGGGTGGAGGGGTGAGATGGCTGGGGCTTCTCTTCTAAATAGGTCCTTCCCAGACACCTAGGCATGCCACTAAGTGGCCCTCATCACCTTTCCACCAAAATGATCACACCAAAACTGTACCAACATTAAGTGCAATGTTAGATTATTTGGAGGACATAACAACAGACATGTTCGGGATCTGGTGGCTATACATGGTTACTATGTCTTGGGGCAAGAACATGGGCTTTAACACCTAGAATCCAGTGACTGCAGGAAGATCATGGTCAAAAATCCAAAGTCAAGACATTGTTGAGGTATGGGATAGACATGGAGGGTATGACAGCCATGCTCTATATGGAGACTAGGAAACATGGCTCCAACAGGGAATCCTTCAGCAGTTTTCCAAACCAAAAGTAGCAGCACAATCTATATCTGACTATACATGGGGCCCAATCCAAGATGGTGCTATTCAATAGACTTCCTTCTGGACTGCCCCTCAGTTCCATTTCTGAATTAGGATAAAAAGAGATAGTATAAAAAGGAACTCTGCATGCAACATGGTGCCTGACAGTGGCTCTGATTGGTGGGAATTGTCTACTGCTGGCAGTGCTGGAGTTGGAAACAATTACTCTGGGAAATCATGAATGGGGGAGGTCAAGGTGTGGCAGAGAAAAGGAGGTGAAGTCACGAAGGGCAGGGCTTGAAAAGCAGTATCTGACAGTCAACATAAACATTAATTTTAAACAAATCTGCTCAAAGAAATTGACAACAAGGACAAATGTGGCAGTACATCTGTTCTAGTTTACTTAACTTGCCACAAAGAAACTGCATTTTAAAATATTTTACAGGGTTAAGACACCTGCTGCTGAGATCTCTGTGCTCAGCAAATTTGTGGGGATTATAACATCTACAAATATAGACGATATGTACTTTCTACACTTTATAACCCTCATTATCATATGCAGCATTTCCTATACATTTATTTTCACACTTGTATGAATTATTGTGTGATGTAAAGCACTCTGACATCCTACACTGTAATCAGTAGCTATAAAAGTATGAAATAGCAATAAATTAGCAGCTGCATTTTAAATCATTATTTGTGTAATTGCTCATACACACAGATACATCTTGAATTACTGGAGTTTGTACCTGGGGGGGTTAAACAAAGTCAAAAACTTGCCTCCAATTCATAGTTTCTCTAAAGTACTTGTTAAGTAATATTCTGTGTGCCTTTGTTTCCCTCCATTCCATTAGCATTTAGGTGTTAGGCTCCTGATGGGTCCCAGCCCAGTGATACTTGAAGAAAAGAAAGGCTCATGGCCTTTCAATTCAGGCCTTTGTTTTGGGTGCAGCTGGAAGTGGGGAAAAAGGAAGCTCCCTTGCTGTCTGCAGGTTGCTGTTCTGAATGGAGAGCAGACAACGCAGGCCCTGCTGAATTATGTACCATCTCGGAAAATGACAATGTCAGCATACTTTCCTGTTTTCAGAAATAGCTGTTGTAGCCGGGATCTGGTGGGATCCCCCTACTTTTCAGCACCGGCTGCTGGCGCAGTTCACACTGACAGTTTCTTGTTACCTTTTGGGTTTTTTCACACCCTTTTATTTTCCCCCATAGGGTGCGCTCTTTTGCCCTCTCGCTTGCTGTATTGCATGGCATACTCACATTTTCAGCCCTCACTCTCAGGAATTTTACTGACACAGCCTGAAGGTCAAGTTTCCAGTAGCCTCCAGGTGATTAGTGTATTTTGCTACACACCTATGCATACCTGCCAACTTACAAATGAATATCACCGTGTGAGGAAGGGGCGGGGCCTTGGAAAAGGCAGGGCCTCGTGCCGAGAGCTACCTAAGAGGCGCTCTGCCTTCACCAAGCCCTCCACACCCTTCCCAAAAAGAGCTGAGAATCTACTGTTTCCAGTGGTTTTCAGCTGGTTTTCAATGTCCCCATGTGAAGTCTGCTCCTCATCGGGTGGCAGTGTGAAGGGAGACGAAATCATGTGACACATGATGGCACCGTGTGAGTTGGCAGGTCTGTGTATGTTTATACAAATTTGCTTACGCCGTTCTGCTTTTGCATAGGCACTACATTTGGTAACCTTAATTGGCATAAAGGTGTCCAAAATATCTGTTGGCAGCAGTGTCTATACCATACCCCACCCCCATCCTTGTTTTCCATCAGTCTGGTTTTTGGGTGTGTTGGAGTAAGGTATAGCATCACCCCACCAGTCTTTAGGGAGGCTGTGGATTTGTCTTGTTGAATTTGATGAGAAAATGTTGCTTAAAACCACCCTACTTGCTAACACCATGCCGAACACATAAGATGCCATCTTTTTGGTATTATGTCCAAGTTATACATAGCCCTGCTCAGTCTTCTGAAACATTCAACCTCGTTCTCACGTCTGCCACTGCCCAGTGGGGATTCTGAAACGACTATCTCAGCGACTGGTACATTACTTGTTTGTATCTTTTGCAAGGTCCTTTCTCGTTCTTCTCACAAGAAAGCTGCTCATAAAAACAAAACACAGTGCACCAGGCAGACTAAGGTCCTACTAGCAATTAATGCAAAGTAGCAGAGAGCAAAGCGAAAGATCAAAAGACAATTGTCATTTTAGCAGACCAGGGCTCTCATTAAAAAACGGTTAGTTGGAGCTAAGAGCTAAAAACATGTAAAATCGACCTAGTATGCATACAATTTCTATCCATACAAATCGACGTAATATGACCGCATGGCAGAAACTTGCTGTTCTCAGCAAAGACGTATCTAATGGGCCGGTGTCAGGATCTTCCCCTCTAGGAAACACCGACGGCCTTGAAGGGAAGATGTCACATACTCCATACTAGCTCCATCCTCTCACAGAAGCCTGCTTCCCTTGCCAGGTTTGAAAACAAAGTAGCCCTACTAGAAACTGTGCAATGTAGAACATGGAGCATTATGTATTTCTGGGCCAGCTAAGGCCTTGTGAGGTTTGCAATTAATACAATGCCATGGGAAGCTTCAAACAAATAGAAAACAATATTCATATATTAGCATTTCACTTTATGAATGTATATGGATATAATACAAACACATTTTAAGCAGTTTTCGCGCTGTGCACCTGCTTATCTGATCCGTTTCTGTCACCTGTACTCTCAATTGAAGCGATGTATGTAGAAAACCTATGAAAGCCATGCAAACAGGGGTGGGCTCAGAATCAGATGCTCACTGTTATAGACAGGACATGCTGGTGCTTTTGCATAGCAATATTACAGTCTGCTAGATTTCTATTTTCTAAATAAGTGTGTGCAGGTTTCACATAGGCATATGTGTGTTCCTTGTTATCTTTCTGACACTGCCTTAGCTCTGGTGGTTGTGACAATTATATGACTTGGCACTGGAATGAGGAGTAACTCACAGGCCTTCACCGTTTGTATTATATTTACGACATAGCTGGTCTGAACCAACTTGAAGAGAAATATTGGGTGCAGTAATGTAGGAAGGGCCGCAACAGTGAGCAGGTTGGCTGGGTGTGTACGCTAACGCCATTACGTGGTTTTAGATAACCCGTTCCTCACTTCTTTGAGTCTGTGAGGATTCCTTGCAGATGGACTCATAGAAGAGAGGGGCATGTGAACGGGCCCCACCGCATGGGTTCACGACTCCAGACAGTAATGAGCATCAGTTTCCCCAGACAGTATTGTGTCAGTGTCCCCTGACAACACCCCTAGGCCATATAAGGATCAGTGAAGGTAGTATATGCGTCAATTGGTCCAAGTGTTATATGTCTCAGTGGGTTCAAGTTTATGCATCCTTTGTCCAGGCAGCAAATGCACATTAATACTGGCTCACTCACCGTTTTAAAAGGTCCCCAGCTGTGTGTCTGACTCACTCTTGGCCTACATCATCGAGATGTGACTCTGCACTGGATATATGTGTGCCTAGGAATGGTACAGTACAAGGATGAAGTAGTGCTGTGCAGTATATGTGTGGTTAGTGCATGTAATGAGTGTATGTATGCCTGCTGGGAAATCATTGCATGACATATGTAGTACTGTGCAGGGCGTGCACAGTGGAAACATGCTGGGTGTATGTGTGCTTGCGTGAAGTCCAATACATGAAGGGTGAAGTGTTATGCAGCACGTATATGGTGAGTGTGTGTGTTTGCAACTTGCACACCCTGGTACAATACAGAAAAGCTACAGTACTTAACAGTGCACATAGACTGAATGTGTGTGCTGAACGTATGTGTGTCTGTAATAGCACAATGCATGGAGGTAACAGTACTGGACAATGCGTGTGCTGTGAACGTATACTGAGCGCAAATGTGCCTGCAATGGTACATTACATGGAGGATCTTGAGTTCCATTTAGGATGCCCAGGCCTTCCCGATGAAGACATGAGGAGTAAAGGAATGACCCCAGGCAGATTTGTGTATCGCTGCAGTCCTGTGAGCTGGGTGGAATACACACTGCAGGAAAGGGAGGAAGAGACTCCATCTTTACACTTCAAACTGTTGCTCTTTGATTCAGTGATAGATCACGAGGAAGGGGCCTGGACACATCTCAGGAAGGAGATAGGGCTGATAAGGGAATCCTAAGGAATAGGGCTGGGAGCCTCGGATTGACCTTTTTATGCAGATATCACTGTGGCGGACATACAGGTGGGAACTCTGGTCACTCCCATGAACTGTGTTGTAGGTCTATCCACTTCAGAGACTTTCCTACTGTGACAAACAGTCTTTCAGGAGGGAAGAAGAACATGAAAAATGTACACTTCAAAAGAGCAAAACCCCAACATAAAACTTCAAAGACTCAGACCCTAAATCACATTTGGTGTCTGGAAAAGGACTACAAGAAGGGAAGGTTGAGTCCCCAGAATTTGTCATCTGCAAAGCAGCCAGACTTGCTGCGTGTGAAATGAAAGCTCTGAAAGATTCCAGCCTGTGACCATGACTGGGGGGCAAAGGCTTGCTAGTCTCCCTGCTAGGTGAGGGAAAATCACCCAGAGAAACCCAGATCACCTGCTCTCAAGCCTAGAGCACCGGCACTTGCCTGCGTGCCAAGACCAGTGTGCCCTGTGAGGAAGAGGAGAGCACTGAAGGGAGCTAGGTCCAGTGGGGAGCCCAACTGAGAGGACTCCCTGAGCAAGGTTTGAGGGAACAGCGGTGCACAATTGGGTTGTTGCCTGTGCATAAGAGCAATCCGGCAACACCCGTATGCTAGTTGAGGGCTGCTGTGACCTGAGCCGAGTAGTGAGCACTGTGCGGGAAGCACCAGGGAGGCACTGCTTCGCTGCGGTGACCCCGTATGCCAGAGAGGGCCACAGTTGAACTCTTTGTTGCCAGAGCGTCGAGATTTGTGTCTGACTTAATCAGCAACCTTTTATGCCAGGAGAGGCTGCAGTGGTGAGGGCCAGAGCACCGAGGAGTCTGATCCTCAACTGGAAGTACTGTGGCAGCCCTGTATGCCAGAAGAGGCTGCTGGTACCAACATTGACAACAAACCAAAACTGGGCTTTGGCTCAAAAAACCAGCAGAACTGAGCCGGAAATACTAAAGAACAAAACACCTAGTCCTCCCTGGATTTAGTTTAAATGACACAATTTTTTATATACCCTTTCATGAATTGAAACACAAAAGATGGGGCTTTATAAATTGCCTATTATTCAAAAAGTTTTTTATTTATTACACATTCTTTTATTGTGTGATGGAGACAAACGTAACAAATACAAACATCTATATACAATATAAATGACAATACAATACAATGAACAGCACCCTAGGCAATTTAAACATCCAATCATCTACCATACTTGGCCAAACCATTCATACCAATAGGCTGACTTGCTTGGAAAGCAATCCCCGGTTGAGGTATACGGCTCCGTAGAATGGCGAGAAGAAGCAATCACCAGTCTTTGATGGCAGCGGATTATTAAAAGCCCGATTACGCCCAACAAAGGGGACACATGAACGCTAGACCAACTGACTATTTGGGAAGCATTTGAAATCGTAGGCTCCAGGCACTAGCTGATTGAATAATCTTTTGGATATTAAGCAGGCTAAGACCACACGTGCATAAATATTCATAAGAATTTATGGGTCCTGATGAGAACCTCATAATGTTAGAGGTTTGAAACGCGTAGACCAGTCGACCAGTTGGTCCTTTACACACTCCACACAAAAAGTCCTGCCCTTGATGTTTTCTTCGGGTTCTAAGTGTTTAATAAGAAAATAATTGTCTTAAAAAGTTTGACACGGATAAATTATCTGTGTCCCAAAAGGGAGTAGTTGTTGAAGGGCCTTCTAGTTTAGTAGAGTATGAGTCAGCCTATTGGTATGAATGGTTTGGCCAAGTATGGTAGATGATTGGATGTTTAAATTGCCTAGGGTGCTGTTCATTGTATTGTATTGTCATTTATATTGTATATAGATGTTTGTATTTGTTACGTTTGTCTCCATCACACAATAAAAGAATGTGTAATAAATAAAAAACTTTTTGAATAATAGGCAATTTATAAAGCCCCATCTTTTGTGTTTCAATTCATGAAAGGGTATATAAAAAATTGTGTCATTTAAACTAAATCCAGGGAGGACTAGGTGTTTTGTTCTTTGGTACCAACATTGACAGCAGTTTGGGTTGTTACCAGGATGGAAGATTGAAGCTGTGACCGGTGGCTCAAGTCTCCACACCATGATCTGCAGTTGACTGATTGTCCCGAGGACCTGCATCCTCGCTGGACTGCAGTCGGGAGCTGGAGGATCGAATCCCACCCCTCCCCATGAGGGAAAGAGTGACTTACCTTGTCTTTGTGGAGCTGGAGCAGCTCTGACCGCTGCTCAAGGGAGAAAGCCTGTACCTTCCGAGTGCTGACGAGTGTACCGCAAGCAGCCCACACACTGGAGGAAGGGAGGAGGAGACTCCCCCTTTACACTTTAAAATGTTGATCTTTTATTCAATGATAGATCACAAGGAAGGTACCTGGACACATCTCAGGAAGGAAATTAGGCTGATAAGGGATTCGTAAAGAGTAGGGCTGGGAGATCAGGTTTAATCTTTTGATGCACATATCACTGTGGCTGACATCCAGGTCTGAACTCTGGTCACTCCCATGAACTGTGTTGTTGGTCTATCAACTTCAGAGTTTTTCCTGCTGTGACAGACAGCCGCTCAACAGGGAAGAAGAACATGAAAAATGTACAGTTCAAAAGAAGCAGAACCCTCAGCATAAAGCTTTTAAAGACTCAAACCCAGCCCGTAAATGGACTATAAGAAGAGATGGTGGAGTCCTCAAAATTTTCATCTGCTAAGGCAGCCGGCAGGCTGTGTGAGAAGGGGAAGCTCTGCAATACTTCTGCCTGTGACCAGGACTTGGGGCAAATGCCTGCTAGTTCCCCTGTTGGGTCGAGGACATCACCCAGGGAAACCAAATACACCTGCCCTGGAGCACCAGCGCCTGCCTATTTGCCAATACCAGTGTGTCCTGTGAGGAGGAGGCGAGCGTTGGAGGAAGCGAAGTCCAGTAGGAAGCCCTACCAAGAGGACTCTCTGAGAGAGGTGTGAGAGAACGGCTGTGCACCAATCAGATTGTTGCCCATGTACAAGAGCGATCAGAAGACCCCCTGTATGGCAGGAGAGGGCTCTGTGACCTGAGCTGTGTAGTGAGCACCGTGCAGAAAGTGCCAGGCCTGCACACCTTGTGACAGTGCATGACAGAGGGGGCCACCGCTGAACTCTTTGTTGCCAGAGTGTTGAGACTTGTGTCCGCCTTAATCGGCAACCCTGTATGCGAGGAGAGGCCACCGTGGGGACGGCGCGTGCACCAGAGGAGTCTGCATCTCAACTGGAAGTACCGCAGTAACCCCATATGCAAGAAGGAGATTTTTTTTTTTTATAAAAGTCAGTATTTGGCTGGACCTTGATTTATTGTAAGCACTGTAGGAAGTTATGAATAGTGTTCACGCATCTGTATTTACACACCACCAACCCCACCCGCGAGGGAGCCTTTGACTGCTTGTCCAAAGCTACCACTGAGAGTCAAGAGCAGAGTCACTTGGCCTGTTGCTCAGGATCCATAGATGATCAGGCCCCGGGACATCATGGCTAACAGGCCTCAAGCCCCACGATTGGGGCCCAGAAGCCCCTGAATGCCCCGTGGCCTCTGAAAGGGGTTCTGGCATATAGGCCCTGATTACGAGGAGGCCAGTAAATTCCAACCTGTGCATAAACCTTTGTTAATGCCCGAGTCGGAATTACGAGTTTCGCTGTATTTAATGCATCCAATAATTATCGGATGCGTTAAATACCGCCGCTGTCGTGAAATTTCGGTAGGTTAAACCTTCCAAAATTTAACTGGGGAAATTATAAGATATTTACTGTACCATGCGAATTTTGGTGTGTTAAAACACCAACATCCACATGTTATTCAACACAAACTCGTGATAGGTGTTATTTATTGCACATGATAAATAATATACTCCGTTGTCTCATTATTTATCACGTATGGTAAATAACACCTAAACCCGGAATCAGGTCTTAGTGTTTGCCATTGTTGATTCTGTTTGCCATTCAAGTCAAACCTACAATAGGGAGCTAAAGACAACCCATACAACTGTGGTCCAAGTTCATGGCTTGATGCGATAATCAAACTGTTCATCATAATTCCCTATAATAGAACTAAGCTGTTGTTAGAAGAAGAATGTTTTGAAGTGTGCCAAGCTGACTTATGGAGAGGAGTATTGAGTGTAGAGTACTCCTGTTCTCCACACTCAATATTTACTAAGTGTACATGCTTAATTAAATCTTAAATATTGGTTGATCTCTGTCAGACTATTATTTAGTGGTTTTACTTGGTACGAGTAAAATTTTGATTGGCGCCTTGCAATGCCTATATGGCCTATATAGCGTAACTCAAGCTATACTGCGGTGTAAAGGATGGGATGTCTAATCCATTTAGACAAGTAAGTTATGCAGAGATGTCTCTTATTCCTTCTCCTCCCACCATTTAGCATGTGTGTTAATGACCTGAATATGTAGCTTCTTGAAGGAGGCTTCTGATGGGTGCTCATAGCTGCCACAAAGGGCTGTTTTCAGTACTTGCGCTCTGACCTGACTCCAATCAGGACATTTGCTTTCAGAATTCTCCTGGACGACCTCATTTTTATGTGTCCCTACACCCATGCAGTTAAATTTCATATTCAACATGGCCATTCTTGGCTTGCATAGGTTACCTGAAGTGATTCAGGGGCCATCAAGGGGAGAGTTTCGCCTCCCACTGCATAGCCACTGATTCTCGATGTTCCTTCGGCATTGTGGAAAATATTTTTAGGCATTTTGGGCCAAATGTATTAAGCATTTTTCCGTTTGCGACCTGAAAATGCATTTTGGTCTATATCATTCTCAAATTGCGATTCGGTAACATTTTACAGAATCTCAATTTGGAATTACGAATACATACTGATTCGGCATTAGGAAGGGGTGTGTTTAGGGCGTCCCTTACTAATACTGAATCGCAGTGGTCTGTAGGAATGATTAGCAAATGAAATGTGGTCGCTAAACATTCACATTTTACTGCCTACTACAAGTATGTGGTAACCCATTCGCACGGGAAGGGGTTCCCAATTGACCCCTTCCCCTTTGTGAATGGTTGCGAAAATGTTTTTTTAAGAGAAGGCAGTGGTCCCAAGGACCAGTGCCTACTCCTAAAAAATGAAAAGCAAACTTTTCATTTTTGTTTTTGAAGCACATCCCATTTTCCTTTAAGGAAAATGAGCTGCATTTTAAAAAACAAGACGTTGCTTTAATTAAAAGCAAAAACAGACATGGTGGTCTGCTGTCCCCAGCAGGCCACCATCCCTGTGTTTTTAGCGATTCCCAATGGGTCGCAAATTGTGACTTATCTCATGAATATTAATGAGGTAGGTCAATTGCGACCCCAATAGGAATTGCTAAATGTGTCAAAGACACATTAGTATATAGGTGTTTGCGATTACCTAATAGTGAATCGTAAAAAAGTTGCTATTAGGTAATCGCAAAATGAAAGTACATCTGGTCCTTAGTGCTGTATGGATGTTAGCGACTGTGGGAATTTTTAAAAACTTGTAAGTTACTCTGTTGCTCCCTCTCTTATGTAGGTTGTGTGATCCAGTGTCTTATCTGGGTATGTGTAATCTCTCTCTCCTTCCAAGGTTTCATATATAGTCTTAACATTATCAAATGTGTGGAGAACCCCACTGGAGTAGAAGTCCCAGAGCCTGAAATAGCCCGGCGTCTTTCATGCCCGGAACAGAACTCAGTCGAGCCGAGATAAAATGTAAGTTCCCAATACCGGGGGGCATTTGTACAAGAAACTGGCGGAGCATTGTTTTACGCCAAAATAGGTTACGCAACGCTCAGTTTCAAAATGCAGGGATGTGCCATATCTACAAAAATATGGCACACCCCTGCATTTCCGCTAGCGCTAATGAAGCTGCCTAGTCCCAGCGCAGCACCCTAGCGCCATTTTGCTAGGGTGCCTGCGCTGAAGGAGGAATTGTTTATGTACAGGAAGGGATACCTTCCTGCACATAAACATTTTTAACAGGCGATTTGCTTTCACGTGGAAAGAGCAATATACGAGGAGAAATTAAACATTTCTCCTCGTGTTTCCTGTTTAAGACTAGGTATTTTCTGGTCTTATTTTTGGTGCTGCCCCATTCCTTGTAAATATGCGGCAGCATCATAAAGCAATGGGTGTTGCGTCAGAATGCCCACTGCAACACCCATTGCCCACCCCTTTCATGCTAAGTGCTGCATGAATAGGCATTATTTACGAGGCGGTGTTAAGCCAATTTAAGTGGCTTAACGACGTCTTGCACTTAAGGAGAAGGACTTCACGCCACCAGAACATCACAAAAAGTGACTTTCTGGTGGTGGTAATTCCTTGTAAGTATGCCCCCTGGTGTAATGGGGGATGGAAATGTGGTGATATCTTGGCATGTCACCATATTATCTCAGGTCTCTAGCGTTGCCCTGGTTATGGGCAAATATACAAATTTCAAAGTTGTTGTTTTTTCAGGCCCCCAAAGTACCCCCTCCCCCAGCGTGAGAGCTGTTATATTCTGATCTGTGAAGCACCATATTGTTCTGTCTCTCCGAAGAGCCCTTCTATACATAACACACCTGGGTGGCCTCGTAGTATTAGCCCAGATCCGACACCTCCAGCCCTCCTGTTCTAGGGTGTGTCCTACACTCATGCCTGGGCGGACTGTGCATCTTCCCTCCCAGGTGAAAGTATTGCATAAATCCTGTGGCTGGGTGATTTCACCTATAGAGAGGGAAAGAGGCAAGGCCACTGTAAAGGCATTTAGGCAGTATTGTTTAAATTAACAAGCCGTGATTACAACAAGAATTCAAAAGATTCCCTTCAAAAAGATTGTTATTTTGCTTCTGGAACATTCACATAGGTTGGTTAGAAAATTGCACAGTGCAAGTGAATCTGTCTAGTGTCACCAAAAGGGAGTTTCGATTTGACCAATATTGGCAGCTCAATTGTAGCCCCACTGATTTATGAAGGTTAGTTTGAAGGTCAGCTGGCACACAATATTCTTCGAATAATGGGATCAACTCGCTTATATTTTGAAATTGTGGTTCTAGACAGAGGGTGAGAAACGTAAAGGGAGAGAGGGCAACCATATCACATGCCTCTTTGTTCTCCATGTGCAAGGTATCTTTGTAATTTACTTGGATTCTGGCCCATGGCATGGCTTATTGTGCATGATTCAACCCCTAAGGCTGTCACTAGTCCCTGCTCAATGCATTGTCACAGTCATCATGCCCCAGTCTACCCTGTCAAATGCTTTTTCTGTATCTAGTGATAATAGCATGGCTTCTTTATGGCGTTTCCACCCTAAGGCTGTTAAGTAGAGAGCCCTTATGATGTGCTGTTGCTAGTTGATCTCACCCAGATTAAGCTTGTCTGATCAGCGTGTATCAGGAGTGGCGAAACATCCTCCACGCGGTTCACTAGTACCCTAGCAAATACTTTGGCATCCATTCTCAACCAGGAGATGGGGTGGCATGATGCGCACAAAGGGGGATCTCCACTGGGTTTAGCTTACAAGGAGATTGTTGCACCAGCTGAAGAGCGGATAAGAGCATGGCAGTGTTACATGCTATTACATTAGTATTGGTGCTTTCAGGGGTGCAAATTGTTAATGAATGCTGCTGTGAAGCCATCTGGGCCTGGGATTTGCCCTCTTTGAGGTTTTTGATTGCTTTAACGACATCAGCTAATGATATAGATTTGTTCAATTGTTTGTCCTCCTGAAGAGACACAGTGGTAAGGGTGTCCGAGTGCAAATATGAATTTATAGACTTTGCATCTTTTGAAGCTGTTACCTAAAGTCATTTATAGAAGTCATGTAAAGCTTGCAATTTGCCCTTGTCTGTTGCTTGTATCTCACCTCTCTCTCTTCCATGACCTCCACTATATAATGTTGCACCTGTTTTGCTCAGATATTTTTGGAGAGCAGGGCTACATCTTTTGATGCCTCCCTTATGAAAACACGTGCCAACTCTGGCCATACGTAGTTAGCTTTATCGTATTCCACAATGAGAGCTTGGCACCTGACTGAAGCTGGCTGGATCCCATTTTTTCTGTTTGGGGTCTTAAGGGGATCCAACTCTCAATGACGTTGTTCATGTTAAATTTCCCTAATGCAACACAGGCAACACACTGCTTGAATAAATGCCCCCCTCACTACTGCTTTAAGAATGTCTCACACCACCCTCAAGAGATCATTGTGCATTCACCAGTTTCCCCCTGTCTTTTTGCTCTCCTTGTCAAGCCAGCCTATTACAGGTTGTATTGTGCCATGGTCTGATATTGCTAGAGGTCTTTGGTTTACATTTTGAGTTAATCGTGCCAATCTTTGGTCAATTAAGATATGACGCATGCATAGGTTTGATGAGCTATTGAGAAATGGGAGAAGTCTATCTGAAGTGGGAGTGAGGGTCGCCATGAGTCAATCAGGCCCAACTTGCTTAGCATAGTTTTAGTGGCCTAGGACAGCCCCCTCAGTGGTGGTGATGGTGTTTGTCTTGCGTAGGGTACATCACGTAATCAAAGTCTTCACCAATGCACATGCTTGTCTGCTGTCTGTACAACGTCATAGATCTTTGGGACTTGGAACTTCTCCTGACCTCCGTTAGGGGCATATAGGGTTACTATCGCGAGTGTTTGGCCCTTCCAGTTACCCACAAGTATCAGCTATTTGTCCTCTTTATCTTTTTTTATCTCATTTTCCACAAATTTGCGTTTGGCTCAGTGGAGTTGGGCCATCTTTCCTAAAGGAGATGGGCATTTGGTATTGTTTGGGGAAGTGTCTAGAGCATAGTCTGTGCTGGTCTTTCCCTAAAAGATGTGTCTCTTGTAAGAGGCAGATTTCGGCTGCCGATTTCTTGAGTTTTCGCAAAATATTCAGGAGCTTTATGGGGTTATTCAGACCCTGAACATCATATGTTAGTATTTGAAATTGTGAAGTTCTAGACATCATGTATCTTGGTTCTGATTTGTGTGCTGCTGAGAATAGATATCTGGTTGTGGTGCACTGATCCGTCTGCAGTATATTGAGATATTGGTGGTGTCACTTCTCCCCCTACTCCAGCCACAAAAAAACTATTAAAAGAGTATAACCTAATTCCGGTGTAAACAAACTAGAACTGGGGATCTGTGTAATGATGTGTGTGTGAATGTCTGTCCTGGAAGTGGCGTGTTTTAGGCAGTCAGTCCCTTCCTCGTCCCACCTTCCCTGATTCCGTGTGCTCTTAGGACTGACATGGGGTGTAAAGACCCTGTTCTTGTTTGTTCCTCGATTCCCACCCAGGCCCTTCCTCACCACCCCGCTGTTCATGTGCTGTGCCCATTGGAGTTCATCCTTACCCCTGGTACGGCAGCTCTGGCTCTAGCAGTGGCGGCTGGAAAGTACAGTGATTGGCGAGGCAGGAAAAAGGGTTAAAACATTAAAAAAAACACATAAATAAAATTAAATAAATAGAAAAGAGATAAATAAAAAGGTACTTACCAAGCTTTCCGGAGAGACTTTCTCCTCACAACAAATCTTCTTCGTCTCCTGACGTCACGTTCAGCTGGGCTTAACCAATTCTGGCACTGCTCTCATGCTGTAGGGAGCAGTGTCAGGATTAGAGGGAGCGGCCTTTCTCGCAGCTCCTGAGGACACTGGAGGCTTGCGTAGGCTCTCAACCCGGCTGTCTAAGACAGCTGGGTTGAGAGATTTATAGTGCGCATGTCAAGCTGCCCATCACAAGCCAGCCAGCCAAAGGGACATGCGCACTATAAACTAGTGCACAGGCAGCCCACCACTGCTGCTTCCAACTATACTTAATGAACTTCTAAATACAACAAGGGAAGTCGCAACTAAGCCTACAACTCCAATTAAGAATGATGTAATAAATAAATTGGAGCAAGAAAACGTAGCCCCTAAGGGTTCTAACCTAGAATGTCTCAATCCTTCCGTAGGCCTAAAAAACAGTGCAATAGAATCAACACCCATACAGATTAAACTCACGGAGTCAACAGCACCCATAAATAACCTACAAAATGTTCCAGATAATCTAAGTACCCAGGATGTTTCATCTCAAGAGCAATATAAGAAAACACTGGAAAGTCAGCTAAAAGTCCCCACGATCCTATCAAAACGGGAACGCAAACGACTGAGAAAATCCAGAAAGCGCAAACAACTAAGCAATGTATCAGACCAGTCCCTGGCAACATCAACCCAAAATGGAAAAACACAAGAAGTAACTACAACCCATAGCAGTACGGAAGCAGTAACCCCCAAGGAGCAATCAATCTTTTCCCCAAATTCACCAACCATATCTAATACACTGAATCAAAATCTAAGGGATTCGTCTCCGCCAAGGAAACTATACAGCTTATTCAAAAATGGAGCTGGGGAGGGAAAAAACAACTCCAAAACTCAGGCAACACAAGCACCAGTGAGTTGCCTCAAGTTGATAGAAAGGAAAACAAATCAGGGTGCGTCCTCCTTGATAGAAGAAACCGGCACTGTCGTAAGGCGACTTGCGGAAACAAACGGGGGTGGCGCAAATAACCAACAAAATAACAAACCAGAAACTCGCAACCCACCTCAGATCCTACGAGAACCAACAGTAGTGAAACATATGGAAAAAACCTTGGATAATGAATTGGAGAATGATCCGCCAGCTAATAACAAAGTCGTCTTCAACCCACAATATGTCTCAAGGGGAATGCACGACGTATTAAATAGAACTGTCTTATTAAAATTATTCAAAGCTCTCCCATCCTTAAACAACATAAACACCAACGACATCCAAAGCATTGAATTTAAACAAAATCTGTGTTCCACTGGTCAGGAAGCCACAATTGCTACATTTACTAACAAAATGCATGTTGACCTCATCTGGCAGCAGAAGGACACATTTGGCAAATGGGGAATAGAGCTAAAAAAGTTAATTCCCCCGCGTTATCCGAGCCCATTACAACCACCTTCTAACACCACGAGTCTCTTAAAAGGAGCAAAAGGCCCAGATTATCAAAGTCAAACGAGGGATAAAGAGCACCAGGCCAGGAAAATTACTATCACTCTTGAGTACCCCGAAGCTGGCAAACCTTCGACATCTTGGGCATTAAAAAGAGAAGGCATATCCCTGGGAAAGGCATGAACATCTTCAACACAAGCCTCCCAATCGCTTCAAGGATGTACCATTTGTTCCTGGAACGTGCACGGCCTTCACTCAAAATCAGAAGACCCAGATTTCATGAATTTTATTACGCAATATAATATTCTCCTTTTCCAAGAATCCTGGCAAACAACTCCATCCCCCATAACAGGTTTTAAAGAATTTCTGAATCCAGCTAAAAAAGCCTCCAGACATGGAAGAGCAAAAGGAGGACTCTCTACTTTTATTTCCAAAGAAATTCCATGGCAGGCTTCTATCGTAGACTTAGACAGTTCCTGGACGCTGTGCGTTAAAATAGATGTCCCAGAGACCTTCACCCTGCTCATCCTCAATATCTACATTCATCCTGCATCTAAAAAAACAGAAGTTAAGAATTGAACAACTAATTACCTCAATAAAAACATTAAAACTCGCCTATCCGGATGCCAAAATCATTTTGTCGGGTGACTTCAATATGAACTTACTACATGAAAGGAGTAATGGAACAAAGGGGCCCACACAAGCCCCCAATCGTCAGGACACTTTTGGCAAGAAATGCGCATCTCGCTTGAAAGACCTCTCAATGTGCATACTTAATGACCAAGGTCCTACTGACCAACCCGCAGCATACACTAGGGTTACACAAAAAACACGTTCCATCATAGACTATACCATTATAGATTGTGACCTTCTCTCGCACATTACGAACTTTCAGATAAAAGATCGGGCTGAAAGCGACCATCAGCCACAATCCTTTACATTATTAATAGCCTTTAAAATTTCAGCGAAAGTAAAAGCACTATCATCTCTAACACAATGCTATAATTTAAAACGCCTTCGCTGGAATAAGAACAACATCAAGGCCATCGAAAACACCTATACCAGTCTTTTGGAAAAATCCAAACTTGAAACACTAACCATAAAAGCTTGGGAGTCTTTTATTTTTGAAATTAACAACATATTCTCTAAAAATACCCATGCCCGCCAAGCCGGAAACTCAAAAGGGGCTGTTTGGTTCAATAATAATCTGAGGAAACAAAAACAACTACTAAATAAATACCTCAGGCAATTACGATCCCGGGGTCCAGAAAACCATCAGGAACTTCTGCCGTTAATTGCAAAAACTAGGAAACAGCTAAAAAATGACATAAAACGTACAAAAAAAGAGCATCAAGAACACATTTGGGCTAAACTCCACCATGCCTGTAAACTGGGGGATTCCAGGCTTTTCTGGGAACAAATAAACCAACTAACCAATGGCCGGACTCAACATCTCCATTCGGAAATACTGGAGGCTACATGGAGAGCCCACATTGAACTCCTTTACAACGAAGCTGTACCCCGACCGGCCTCAAACTGCGAAGAACAAACAGCGAAGGAGGCAGGAGGCCGAGACCTAGTCAACGGTACCAATAACATCGAACTGCCTGGGGATTCAGTGCTATTTACAGAAATTCAAGTGCTAAAAATAATAAAAACTTAAAATCGGAGGGAGCCCCTGGCCCAAACGGCCTACCAAATGCCTTGTTCCGACATGACCCCGTATTCTGGTCTCAAGTCCTGACCCCCTTTTATTCCAAAGTCACAGCAGATTGTCTGATCCCCGAGTCCTGGAGAGGAAGCATCCTTACCCCAATCTACAAGTCGGGTCCACGTTCGGACCCCTCTAACTACAGACTGATCGCATTAATAGATGTAGAGGCAAAAATTTACGCATCTAACCTCTTAGCAGATCTAGAGGCCTGGGTAAGTCTAAAAAACCAAATACCTCCTACGCAAACTGGATTTTGGGCGGGGATGGGCACCTTGACGAACATCTCTCCTGTCACTCTCTTAGCCAATCAGGCCTTCGAAAAATCAAGGCCCCTGTATGCCTGCTTCGTGGACCTTAAGGCGGCCTTTGATAAAGTTTCAAGAGCCGCTCTATGGGCTAAGATGCAGGCCTGGGGGGTTCCGCCTAGACTCCTGGAGGCCATCATCAATCTGTATTCTAACACCTGGGTGCAAATTAAGAAAGGAGACGGGTTAAGGGTCACCGGTAAGATTTCAACTCTGAACGGGCTAAAACAAGGTTGCGTTTTAGCGCCCTGCCTGTTTAATATCTACACGTCAGATCTCGACAAACACCTTCAGTCAATTCCAGCTGACCCCCCAAAACTGGGCAAAATACCAACGCCATGCCTTCAGTATGCAGACGATATAGTACTACTAGCACAAACACCAGCTGGCCTGCAGAAACTGATCACGGGACTAGGAGCCTATACCAACTCCAACCAACTTACGATCAATCATCAAAAGATAAAAGTAATGCGTTTTTCAAAACATAACAAAATCTCGTCCAGGTACTCCTTTTCCTGGAAATTGGGCGAACAACGTTTGGCCTGCGTAACTTCCTATAAATACTTAGGCTTTCTGCTCGATAGCAAGTTAAACTTTAAACAACACATGGAACAAGGAAGCATAAAAGCAAAACAACTGCTGTTCGCCCTTAAAGTTTTGAAAAAAAAGCTCACAGGTTGTTCTACTAGCCACCTGCTTCAAGTGATCGCTGCAAAATTTTTGCCTTCCATCTCGTACGGTTCAGAAATCCTGAATACCAAAGATGCAACTACCCTAAATACAGCACAATCCGTATTCTTCAAAAGACTGTTTACAATTCCGCTACACATCTCACAAGACCAAATCCGTCTAGAATTTGGATTAAAAAACCAGATCATGGCCAGACAAGGTGCTTTAGTGAAGTACTATTGGAGGATGAGGGAGGCAGAAGATAAAACCCTAGCCCATCGTTGTTGGGTTGAGATCGAAAGTCAAGCTAGACATGCCAACTCAACGACGAGAATACTGCAGGAATCCTTGTCGGCGTTACAGCTAGAGGAGGTCTGGTCAACACCAGTAACGTATCCTGGATTTAAAAACGCGGCAAATTCCGCAATTAAGAGGAACTCCCTATTAACTGACAAAAAGTCTTTTTCTAAAAAACATCACGCCTGGGCCGTGATTCAGACATACCAGAGGCTAAAACCGCAACGGTATCTGACTGAACATATTTCTTACTATAAAAAGCATTACTTGATGTTACTAAGACTGGGTTCATTCCCCTCAAAAGATTTAACCCCGCAATGGAAATACGTATGGCCATCGAAGGAATGTCGCCTCTGCTGTCAAGGGGAGGAGTCATTATTACACTTATTATGCATATGCCCCATTTTATTGAAAACACGTAAATCCATTCTTCGGGAGATCTTAAAGAAAGAACAGATCAGAACATGTAGAGTTGCGGTCATCAGGTGTCTTGGATGGTTCTCAACTCCACTCTCCTGCAGTGCTATAACATTTTGGAAAGTAGCAGCAAAAGAATTGGACAAAATTTCTTCATGACAAGCAAACATTTAACTTTTTGATGGACTTTCTACTGTGATCATGGCTCCCTTTTCCAATGATTTCTTCCAGATCAATGTTTTAAAACGATACCTAAAGAAAAAAACCAAAACAATAATAATAATAATAACAACTTTTTACATAATTATATCTTTTATATACATATGTTTACATAATGTTTAGAACTAGAATTTTATGATGGTTTGCCATCCTTTTATGATTTTTAAAGAATTAATAAAAGTATTTTTGACTTGACACTGCTGCTACCCAGCAGGCCCGCCACGTCCTGACACTCGGTTCAGGACAGGTTGACGGAAAATAAAATGGTAATGAATTAACTTCATTACCATTTTATTTTTCGTCTCTGGGTCATTTTCTGTGGCAATTAACTGGGGTGACGCTCCTCCACTCAAACGGAGGAGCCACCCCGGGCTCTAGTTCAGGGGACCATCTGGGTTTTGCCTGAGTAGAGATGACTCTGGGCGGTCCTTGGAAAAATATTTTAGGTGCGTTTGTATGCTTTCTTTGCCATCTGCGATCTCTTCCCGACAACATTCTTATCTTCTTTGCTTGCTCATGATTGTTTTCCATGTCTCTGTTCTCCTCCCCATACGTTGCATCCATTGTGGTGTGGCGAGTGCACTCGCTTGGTTTCGTCCCAGGTGCACACATGCCTGGTCTAGCAAAGGCAGGATGCATTGTTTGCCCTCCCACTGAAATATATTCAGAAATGGGTGCCTACACCTATATTGGATACCTTTGGCCCACAGCCACTCAGTGACCGGCCTGAATGATCTGCACCAGTGTGATAGGTAACTATCGATGCTCCTATGAAAGAGATTGGGTTCCGTAGATATCCCTCGTATGCAAGTTTTGTTTTCTCTCGGTTCTCTAGGTCGTCCCTTTTTTCCTGGATGATAATGTATTGTTCCTCGGGGGTGACCACCCGCTGTAGCAGGCATTCATAGTCTTTGACTTGTGTGTGAAGGCCTTTCTCCACACTGTGCACACTGCCTCCGAGCTTGATTATTTTGCACCTCATGTCTTGTACATCTTTTCTGAGATCTGCCATGATTGCTAGGATGTCCTGTTTGTTCTCCCAAAAAGCTTGTAGGAGGAAGTCTCTGGTGACTCCTTGGTGTGTTCTTTCTTTGGGTTCTGCATTCTCTTCAGGATTCTCATCAGGGGCACTTTTCTTCTTGTTACTGGTACCTTGCGATTTAGCTTGAGTCAGAAAAACTTTTATAGATACTTTCGTTTTTCCCATTTACGCCTTTCATGTACTTGGTTGTTCCATTCCAGTGGGCACATTTGAGATTTCTTAGGCCTCTGAAGGGCATATTTACAACAGAATGGGAAAGGGTGGCGTTAAACAAATTTTTTAACGCTACACTTCGCCATTCTGAAAGTGCAGGGATGCGCCGTATTCACACGAATGTGACGCACCCGTGCATTTCCCCTAGCGCTGGTGCTAAACCTAGCTGGCTAGCGCCAACCAGGCACCCTTGCACCAGAGTGCAAGAGTGTCTGCGTTGGGGGAATGATTGTTTATGTGCAGGAAGGTGTCTCTTCATGCACATAAATAACCCAGAATGCCAATTTGAAACTCCTATGTGTGCTGCATGGCGCAGCACATATAGAGGTTGTAAATCGCCATTTGTTTAATGATTGTTTATGTGCAAGAAGTGACACCTTCTTGCACATACACAATCATTCATGGTGATTTGCTGTTTCTATGTGTGCAACACAATGCAGCATACATTAAACAGCAAAAACGAGAAATTAACCATTTGTCTTTAATTTTGGCGCTGCCTCCTATTTACACTACCTTTGTAAATAGCGGGCAGTGTTAAAATCAATGGGTGTTGCGGCGGAACACCTACCACAACACCCATTGCTCACCCCTTTCACACTAAGTGTAACGTGAAAGGGGGCCTTATTTATAAGGTGGCGTTAAGCCACATTAAGTGGCTTAAAGCCGTCTTGTAAATAAGGTGAAGCCTCTATCGCCACAGGAACGTCACAAAAGTGGCGTTCCTATGGCGATAGGGGCTTGTAAATATACTCCTTAGTTTGTGCCTCTCATGAATTACTCTCCATTGATGATCTCACTGGCTCTTTTCGGTGATGTTTCATGGGGGTGTGATATCCTCTAGGATATCCCCATCTTCTCCTCCTCGGTACCGGCGGCAATATCGCAGTCTTATGCTGGGTCTCTATACATTCTCTCCTCAGGCTCTGTCTCGCCAGGCCAGCTGTGGAGAAGCCTGCTATTCGCTGTAGGTTCTTTTTGTTGCTCAGCTCACCCCCGCTGTGGGCCCAGGTGAGCTCTCTCTGCTGAGGTCTTGGGGTTATGTATAAGGCAGATTCTCCAGAATGTTAGTACCCAGGGTGTCAAGGGAATCACGCCATCATAGTGAGTCCAGGGATTTGCATGCGTGGCTGAGGCTTTCAGTTTTGGGAGGCAGCCATTGTGGGTGCTATATGTGGGTTGTAGGGAACCTTCCTCTTGCTTTATCCCTAAAGCCCCCAGGCACCTGATGCATCTGATCTAGCTTGCAGGTAGCTCATTGCTGGGACTTTGGGGTATGTTTTGGGTACTCCTCGGGAGGGGTCTTTCACAAGCTCCTCCTCTGGGTGGTATACAGTGAGGCACTGGGTCCTTTCATACATCTGTGCTATCTTTTCAGGTGCACTGGCACGGATCCACACCCCACATGCACCCGATACCTTCACCTGTCAGATCCAATGGTCATCTGCTCTTCCCGCATGTCTTCTCCGACAATTGTTCTTCCATAGCCCATCCTCCTATGCTCTAGCTGCGGCCATCCTAAGAATACTGCACAATTGCAATGTTTCGTGATCACAGCGTTCTCCGGGTACCCCAGGAGCTGGTATCTTCCTTTCAGTGTCATGTAGGGATGCCGTCATCTCTCTTTGGTGCCCCGAAAATCCCCCCGCTTAGTTGATGTTTGTCATCTTCTGCTCCTGGCCACCTTTCCCCATTATTGTTATTAGCAGTACTGGGATTGGGTAGCACAGACTGCCCTTACTAATTTGTCGTGGGGCCGGCTATCCTCTGCGATTATGGACTTCAAATTGGTTAATTCCTTGGAAAGCTATCTAGTCCAGATACCATCCAGACAACCAACGACAGGAAATAATCTAGGAGGTTTAAGTTCGCCCCACTTCCCCTGAATTCCCTCACAAGCACTTGGCACTGCACCCCAGCATCCTCACAGCTTTGTTTTAATTGCATTGCAGCAACCGAAACATCTGCACACGTATTACTTGTTTGTCCAGCCTATTCACTCCTGAGAACCAATTGGCTCACACCTATATGCAAGCAGCTGGGAACACGCAATCATGGTGAAGTTCTGCGAATCCTTAGATCAGACCCAAGACCCGTGATTGCTTGTTCAGTCTGAAAGCTTTTGGGTCATATGTGGGGCATTAGGAGGAAGTTGCAGAAGCCGTGAAGTAGACATTTTTAACTGTCTTAATTGACTATTTAATATGATGTTTTAATATTTTCACTGTGTATATATTTAAGAATTTTATTGGGAGGGTATCAGGAGAAGACTGACAGCATAGCGGACCCTGTAAGTTCTATCATGGCTGCCTTGAGGTTTTTGTTGTCACCCTCTCCATCTGCACAATATAGAGGTCAGTCCACCGTGCTGATTGTAAATCTGGCTTCAGTCCAAATTCTGACTGATGTCCCCCACTATGTAATCCATGTTTTATTAAATTGTTTAACATATTTACATGAGTTGTATTGCACACTGCACTTTTATGGTAGTAAGACCAAAATAAAGTTTTTGAATGAATGTTGTTATCGCATCTGCCTGCGTACATGCTACATTTGTGTTTAGTGTTTTATCTCCGCTGCTGTCATTGCTATACCATTTTTTGTATTATTCCTACTTTTAAAGTCCTTAATTGTATCCCTGCTAATGAATAGCCTATTTATATTGAAAGTTATAACTTTGATAGTAATGAGTTCTAAACCGTCTACCACCTCCTTGTGTATGGCTTGAAGGATTGACTCCTTACCCTAAGACAGGCATTTGGGCAAAGGGGTAACGTAGTTATCCAATTAGTATTGCATATTGTCTGAGGTCGTGGGACACGAGTGGAAAAAAATCAGAACCCACCACAGATACTGTTGAGTAACCACTAACTGCCAGGAAATCCAGAAACAAGGGCTCACAAAACCTGATGAACATCTGAAGGAAAATGCTATTTTTAATCTTATTGCCACTCCTAACAACCCGTAAATGTTTGGAACACCTTGATTTCTACAGTGACATTTGCACATCGATTGCGTAAATTAATTTAAACTAAATTGTGCAACTTCTACTTAGAAGACTTTTGTTTGCCCCTCTTACCCCCGATTATTGGGCTCCTCCTAAAGTTGAGAAGTAAGTGAAAGTATCACAATTGCTATGTTGCCTTCAGTTCCTCTGAGTTATCTCTCTTTTGTGGATTCATTCATAAAACCGACACAATGTAGCCTGTCCTTTCATTATAATCACATTTGCAAAACAGAATCTTGATCTGTGACTCCGGTCTGATGAATTCATTAGTTGTCTTTTAAATTAGAAAAAGGTGTACTTAAGAATTATCTTTAAAATAATTTCCATAACAGTCCTGTTTTTCATTCAGGTTTTTATAGTTTTTTGTTGCTTGTGCAATTCATCCTTGTAGTGCCTGGGATAGTTGCATTGATTTACACTGTTAATAAGCATTATTCATTGCCCTTGCAAAGTGAATTCTGGAATATTTGAGAGGTTACAATTACTAACTTGGATCTAAGTGGAACCAATCCCCTAATGTCAATGAAACTCAGACTTTGGAGCACCATTTGGCCACTAAGAGTTTAGTGTAATCCAATGTTCTGGCTATATTTCAATGATTTATGTGTTTAGGTTCATCAGCCATTTTGAATCATTATATTACACCGTGTTGATATTTTCTTCTTTAGTAAAATGTTTTGATTATGTTCGAGCTGTTATCAGATGTTTTATTAAGAACAGCTGGTAGTCGAGCGTGAGAAATGTGAATTTTAAATGCAATCAATAGAATATTTTAGATTTTAGTTATTTTAAACCAGTTTGTCTCTGAATCCTTGTAATATTGCTTATTGACTGACTGGGCCTCTCAAATGAAACGTTCAGGAAGAAAAATCAATACTTTTTATGATTTTTAAATGTTTAGAATGTTTAAGATGTATTCCTGTCAGTTATGTGAAACTCTAATATTGTTATAGAAGAAGTGTTTCTTTTGGAATGAATTGTCAAAGGAAGAGTTTGTCAATTTGAAAAATGCTTCTATTTTTGATATCTTTGATCCTAAATTTGATACTGATGATTTAGAGAGATATTAGGGTCGTTCTGTTTCAAGTAAAATATGATTATTATTAAGAACATCCTATTACTTCTTCTCTTATACGTTATGTGTCTATGAAATAAATGTTATTGGAAAACAACTTCTTTGTATGAATGCTTCTTTGTCTGATTGCAGACTTTTATTATTGGGAACCTGTTTTCTTTTGGTTCACAAAATACAGGAGTTTACATGTGCTTTGCAGATATCTGCTTCATGACAGCCAAAAACGTTTTTGACATATTCTCCCCATTTTTATGAACTTCCTATTGCCCAAACACCAGTAAACAATATTGGTGTGAATGATATCTTATCTTAATCTTACCCCGGAGTGTCTCTTTTATTTATGAATATTCTTTGTTAAGTCCAATATTCCTGAGGGTGTTCTGTCTGCATCACTGTACCATCTACTGTTTTTAAGACAGGGTTTAAATTATAAGGCAAAGCCTTGTATAGTTCTAGTAAGAAATTTCACAAACAGGTTTTGCATGATGTAATAACTTCAGGTCAGCTGTCGTAGTAGAATTGCTTCGCATTAGTCCACATTCTTCTTGGTGGCTTGCTGTATGTGTGTATGTTAAATCTAACGTTCAGATTTGTCCAAGTTGTGAAAAGGTGAAACGTTATCCGCATACAGTGGATCTTCTTGAACCTAATCCTGTGCCTCCAGAACCCTGGCAATCTATGTCTGCGGATTGTACAGTAGGCCCTTGACTGTCTGAAGAATGGATTAACATTCTGGTAAGTAGATCATTTCTTATAATATGGACTATTTTCCAGGGATCCAGAGTATGTCGTCAGTTCTAATATTTATTTCCAATGATTTTAATCTTAATGGGTTATCTCATAAATTCATATCTGATCTTGGATTGCAACATATATGCAGGCTTTGAAAAGCAGTTTGTTCTCAATATGTTAAAGTATTAGTCTTAATATCGCTGGCATCCTCGATCCAGTGGTCACATGGAACATTTGAGTCTGGTTTAGAAAAAGGATGTACAATGTTCTGTGAATGCCACATTAACAAAGTTTAAGATATAGCTGCCTACCGGGATGTATGCCAGAAATGGGTTGTCAAACATATTGTCTGACATTAATACTGTATATTAGGTGTACATTTTCAATTATTATCTCTAATGAGGCGATATTTTTGGACATACTATTTATGCCAGAATTTATTCTGACAACTATATCATGGTACCAGAGAGCAGAGTTTGTATATAAAAATACTTTCCTCTCTGCCACCCGTTTTTCACCATTCCTTGACTGTATGGTATGAAATGTGGTTCTGAACGGTGTTTATACACTTGCACCACACCCAAACCTGTTACTGACTTAAAAACTCAAACATGGTCTTTGATTGCCTATGTTGGTAGACTGTGCACCCAAATATAGCTACACTTACAGAGCACTTGTCTACTTATGCGTGGATTTTATGTCAGATGCTCGGGCAGTGCCTGGCTACTTGGGTCTTCTGGAGGTCCCCACTTGGCCTTTTGCCTCTAGTTTTGTCACACAATGTCATTTACACACAAGGTGCTGTCTTTCAACCCAGAAGCCAGTGCCTGTTGCCATACAGTCCTTATGGAGAATGCAGTTGCAATGGAGCAAGAGCAATCTATTATGCCTGCTGAGCAGCCTTCTTCTGCTAAGTGTTTCAAATTCAATTACTGCGGCTTTAGCGATGAGTCTCAATCGACTGTCCCTTGTGTCATAGCTCACACAAGTTTATCACACCTACCTACAAACTGGCCTGCCCCACACCTGAGCTTCTACACAGAATCTGGACCCCTGCTTACCATCACCCCACCCACTTTCACACCCACTGAAAACACTTTACACAGAGCGAAGTTTCATTTTTTATACAATAACAATAAAACAAACATATCCTTGTGGTTCAAGCACATATTTTTTGGGGTAAAGGGGGAATCCTGAGGTCCCGCAGGGCCCCTCCATAACACTGAAAAACAGAAATAGGATCCTGAACAAACACAGTTTGCCAGGAAGCAGATTTCAAATAAATACTCATGAAATATACAAACTGAAATAACGGCCAGTGTCTGAACAGTACACTGGTTCTGGAATGGTGGGCTGGGACCGAACAGTGGCCATGTTCCAAACTGTGGGGTGGAGTGGCACTATGGACTGAAATAGGGGAGCTAGTATCGAATGGAGAATGGATCCAAACAGCAGTGCCGGACTGAAGTAGTGAGTTGGATATGAATGTGGGCTGTAACCAAATGGTGGTCTGGATCCAAATGGTACGCTGGATAAGAACGTTGGTTTGAATCAAATTCAAAACAGTGTACAGATGGTGGCCTGAAACCAAATGTGGGGTTTTGTAGTAACAGAATGGGGAATCAAATGACATGATGGTTTGGGAATAGTGGATTGATCAGAATAGTGTATTGAACATGAACAGTGAGCAGGTAACGAATCGTTTAGAGGTTTTGGAATAGAATGAGTGTGATCAGAGTGTCGGGTCTGATCTCTGAGGTGGGTTGGACTGGATGATGGAGTGGGCTTATACAGTGTGCTTGTCAGAGCAGTGTGAGGTGCTCTAATGTTGTGAATGGTGCTGCAGATCTTGACTAGTACAGTGGGTCCGAAGCACACTAAGATTATTCGGAAATAATACACTGAGTTCTATGGTGTGCTGGGTTTGGAACACTGCATTGAATGGTGAGTTGGATCTGAATGATAGCTCGATGATTTGTGATCAGTTAAGGAGTTGAAATCATTCCCATCTTCACAATGTTTCTCTCAAATACTTACCCATTTCTCTAATATAGCTGCAGGTGGTTCTCCCGGTGCCACTGCTGCAGTGTGTGCTAAACCCACGTTACGAAGGCCACAGATAGGTCGCCAGGAGTTACTAGTAACTGTTAGCATCTGGCTCTTGCTCGCACCCTGACACAAGGAATGCGAGGACGTTTGCACTGCCAAAATAGTGGGGAAAATTAACTAAGAAGCCACAAAACACCGCACAACAACCAAAGTTGCTGCACTGCGTTGCAAGATAGGGAGAGTGTAGGACAGCATCATATCTATTATGATATAGCATTTTTGCTCTCTCCTATAGCACTGATGCACTTTAGGCTTCCTTTCCTGCAATATCCATACCACCCCTAACTTCACTTCCCTTCGGGACCACCAGCAAACCCTTGGTATGTCCCTGAACCCACACTGACCTTACTTCACTCCTCGTGCTTGGCATGGCCTTATCTCACTCCAGTCCCTGCACTTTCCCTTGAAGTCCGGGTCCTAGCCATTGATGGTGCAGCCGGTACAGTGGCACCGCTGCCCAAAGGCCCGAGGAGCTCATAGAACTATAATTAGTGCTATATTTTTCGACTTACCCAGGGATCAGATGGCTCATTTTCCTTTCTCCACTAAGGCTCTTGGCACCCTTGTACCATTACTGCATATATTACATTTATACCTGCACATTTTCTTATCTCCTATCCCTCTGTTTACTCCCCTCTCCCTACAACCCATCTCTGTCCCTAGAAAACCTTCATCGCTCCCCCTGTTACTACACCACTTTCTTCTTTTTAGTCCTTGTACTCTTCCCCACTATTGTACGCACTATTTCCTCTGGTCCTCCAATCCTGCACTCTTTTCAACTCTGCCCCTGCACGCCATTTGCCACACTTCTCCCTGTCTACTCACTCATCTGTATCTGCACACTCAGGGAGTCCTCGGTCCATGTGTACCTTCTCCCCCTTAGTCAGATTTTAGAACATGCTTTAAGAGTTCCCACGTCCACACATTCTCACTCCACTCCCTTTCTGTGAAGCACAGCTGCTATACCTGCTCTCTGTCTCCATCCTCCAAGGCCGGGCTGGCTGTACAGGGCATCAGGAGTTTTCCCGGGAGGAAGAAGGGTAGGGATCCGCTTTTGTTACTGGGGGCCGGTTTTGTAGTAGTGCAGCAGTTTTAAAAGCACTGTAGAGTTCATTGAAAATCCAACAGTTTTCAGGCAACAATAAAAGTGTCACGATAACTCTAGTGGTTAATGTACCTGCTGGAGAGAGATCGGAGCTTTGACAAGCGGCGGTTTTGACTCATCTAACTAAGTTAGCACAGAAGGTTAAAATGCATGCTGCAAAGAGCATCCACTATGCAGATCACAGAACAGTTTTTTTTATGTGCATAGCTCATTGGGTTACTGCTTTCGTCACAGAGATCCTTTTGTTACTGTGCAGTTCATAAGTAAGAATCAAAAGCTAGATTAGAAAGTTATGCTTTTTCCCAATCTTTCATTATCCTAAATTTGCTAAAAAGGATTTGTTTGGGCAGATTACATTATTTTTTTAGTAAAGTCAACCCTAAACACTGTGTTATGTTCTGAATCCTTAGTTTGTGCTTCCCCAGACCAAGCACTCTTAAAAAATGCCTACCATATGGATGACATGATTCTACACCTTGTAGTCACCTTTGTCGTACGTAGCATTGTCTATACGCTGATGTACACACATATGCTTTGTTGTCTCTTTATCTGTGAGTGATGTAAAGTGCTCCAACACCCTGCAGTGGTATGAGAGGCGCTATAAAACAAATCAAATACATGTGAGAGAGGGGCTATGGAGAGACGAGAGGCACTGTTGGAGGGTGGCAGTGAGGTAATCATTGAAGAGCCCCCAAAAAGATTGCCGTATCCTGGTGCTCTGTAAGGTCATGCTTTAAAAACGAATACAATTGAATACATGATGTTTTGTTGGGGGGAGGACCCCTCCCCCCCTCAAGCCCCTTTGTAGTGGCCGGGCTTGCTCGCTATGCACCGCATGGGGGCTGATTTGATACAATTTAGCAGGAGTGCTTTAGGTTCCCAGTGTGGCCTTGTCAACCTCCCCGAAAGCGTCATCCCAACGTGCTCTCCTCTCCACTTGATACACCTCCCCTTGGTACTGCATTTTCTCTCGCATGTCCACGTCCCTCCATTATTCTGCATTAACCACTGCAAAACCACATTATGCACAGCGTTTTGTAACAAGGTTTGTACTAGGTAAGTCTCACATACATTTATGTATGTAAATACACAATCATACAGAGGTGTGTGTGTGTGTGTGTATATATATATATATATATTCTCCCATGACCTTTGAATACAAACACTCACGCCACGCCTGTGTGTCCATATCCTCAAACTCCTCCTATTCCCCTACACCATGTTTGACCACACCACTCGCCTCAATCCTCTCCTTTGGTCTTGTGCTACATCTCTTCCGCTCATTCTCTTCTAGGCCTGGCAGCCCGCCACCCTTGCCTCACTCGTAGTTTTCTACATCTCCAGTCATCTGACTGGCCCTGTAGTTCCGTTCCTATGTTTCCTTATCTGTCCAAAAACGATGATAATACTTACTTTTGAGAACAAACACAAGTTCTGCAATAGTGATTAATCATTAATTTTCCTCAGCGGCCATGGCGTACATGGTGCAGAGAGGATAACATTTGGGATTGTGGATAAGCCTAATCTGCAGAAGGAGCCCTGCGGCTTACTAGCACCAGCAGCCGGCTGCTCTACGCCTCACATGTTCCAACTCAGAGGATGACGCAATTTCAGGAGGCTCTTCCAGAGCTTTGAGTTGTTCATCCAAATGACAATGCACCCATGGAGCCAATGAAAGTTGTAAGGAGCTTTCAAAGGCTGTTGGCCTCTTGGTTGGTGTAACTGAGCTTTCAATGGGGCAAAGGGGGAGGACAAAGTCTATATTGGGAGTTAGAACCAGTGTTTGGTGTGATAATTTTGCAAGGGATGTAAGAACTGGTACTCGGTGCAAGTATACACTTGAATTTTCAGGACACTCCTTCCAGGGGGCACCATATTTTCTGAGGGGTTGTGAATAACATAAATGGGGTAAAGGTTTAAGTGTGTGTGCTCAGGTCTGGTCAATAAAAATATGTCTGCACTTTTGATCATGTGCATTTGATGCTGATGGACTCAAAGTCTGGCTCCTGTCGGAAAGTTCCCATGTGATACCAGCAGCAGGTAGAAGCACCCCCTCAGCAGGTCGTAGCCAATGATTGGTGGATGGGAGGCTGGAAGCAGCGCACATGTTCCACAGTGGAGCTGTCCGTCTCCACAGACTTCATATATTTGTTGAGAATGGCAAAGATCTCATTATTGAGGATCTGGTACTTGCGGATGCGGTCGGCCATCTTCTTAAGGGGCTAGAGGAGGGAAAAAATGAAAAGGTGAGCGCACATCCTCTGCTCATAGGCCAAAGTGACATAATTCGAGCCTCCCTCCAACTACCCCAAACCACAGTCATAAAACTCACTAAAACCTAGCATACATTGAAATTAATATCTATTATTTGAACTTTTGGAAGGTACTTATTCTGACATAGGGTCTGTTTGGTCGCCCACTTCCTGCCTGCACTTGATATACAGTTTGTGCTTATTTGTCTTCCATAAGAGACCTTCACACTAGGGCCATCTGACATGGAGGGTCCCTGCTGCACAGGGAACTCTCATCGAGAGTCCTTGTTATGAAGGGACCCGCCAATGAGGATTCCTGCTACTCGGATTCAGTGCTGCAGAAAGGTCCCTGCCACTGTGATCTACGCAGCTCGGTGTCCCTTCTGCTGAGGGTCCTTGATGCTGAAGGCCCATGCGTCCTAACGTCCGTGCCATCTTGAGGTTCTATGCTGCTCAGCGTCACAGCCATGAAGTATCTCTGCTGCTGAGCATTCCTACCACTGAGGGCCCCTGCTGTTTGTTTACAATGCTGGACTACTATGTTGATAAGGATTCCTGACACTGAGGGTCTGTGAAGTTTTTCAAGCCCCCCACCCCCCGCACCAGTATTGTGCAGAACATCTTGGCTCCGCTGCACTTTGAATCCAGAGCATCTCTATTGGAGCCTTATTTGTATTTATTTGACATTTTTGCCTCTGATCAGAGGTGTTGTACATAGTGTTGTGTGTGTTATACAGAAGGAGTAGTTTAGGTGGGAAATGATTGGCACTAGAACATAAACGCACATTTACTTTTTGGGGAGCAGACTGTCTAGTAGGAGGTCGATTCAGGCAGTAAAATTACAAGTGATTGCCAACAATATCTACATATATATTTACATTTGGATGCAGAGTGTAAAAGATGGTGATTGATTTACCAACCTTATGTAGTGAACACTATATTTAGAATGTTTCTGGTGTCTAAAGGAAAATGGTACTTACTCTGTAACCATTGGTTCGTAGTGCTGTAGATTCACATACTCTGTATACTCCTTCCATCTAGTGTTGGGCCCGGACGTTTGCAACTTCTTTTTCTTCAATGAAGTTCGAGTCACAAGAACTGTTGTGACTCCACCCTCTGTCTACAATGCAACAGCACACCTGCTCCACCTCAGATTGTTTTCTAGCTGAACAGGTGAGTAGTGTACATGGAGCACAAGGTCGAAGACATAGTCTGTTATGCATAATATGATGAATTGTATATATGCATTGGAAAAAAAGATAACATCTGTTGTGATCATATGTCGTTCAGGGGAGGAGGATGCTCTCATATGAATTTACAGCTCTACACACTACAAACAATAGGTTACAGGGTAAGTAGCATTTTCTGTATGTTGCATGTGTGGCTGTATTTACACATGATCTGCATTGACTATAAACCAGTTAATCTCCAAAACAGTGGCTAGTAAGTGAAAGATGCATATATTTGAAACAGTGTTCTTAAGACTGCTTGGCCAACTAAAGATTGCTGATGTTAGGAAACATTAACACAGTAAATGTAAATGTGGTACGGACCATGTTACGGCTTTACCTATAGCAATAAAAGGGATGTTACCCAAAAAAGCTAACAAGCCCCCCTTTTTGTGTATAGCTTGATCTCTAGGGGGAACTGAAAGTAAATTTAGTCTTAATATAGCAAGTCTGGATGCACTTAACTATCCATTAGTCAATGCCAGCTTTAACAAGAATTAGCATAGAGCAGAGTAGATTGTCGTAGAGTGGAGTGACATAAAGTGGAATGGCATACGGTGGAGTGGCAGAGAGTGTCACAGAGTGGAGTGGAGTAGAGTGGAGTAAAGTGGCATGGAGTGGCATAGAGGATCGTATAGTGGAGTAGTGTTGCAGAGTAGTGTGGAGTGGAGTAGAGTGTTGTAGAGTGGAGTGGCATAGAGTGGAGTAGAGTTTAATGGAGTAGAGTGACATAGAGTGCAGCAATGTAGAGTTTAGTGTAGTAGAGTAACCTAGAGTGAAGTGGTGTAAAGTACAGTGGTGCAGAGTAAATTGGCGTAGAGTGCATTGGTTCTGAGTAAAGTGGTGTAGATTGCATTGGCTTAGAGTGCAGTGATGTACAGTAGAGTGGCATAGAGTACAGAAGAGTATAGTAGAGGGGTGCAGAGTTGTTTGCAGTGGCATAAAGTGCAGTGGTGTGGAGTAGATTATTTCAGAGTCAGAGTAGAGTGAGGTGGCATAGAGTGAAGTGGTTCAGGGTAAAGTGGAATTGTGCAGGGTAGAGCGCAAAGGAGTAGAGTGGAGTTGCATAGAGTGCAGTGGTGCAAGATAGATAAGAGTGGCGTGGCGTGATGCAGTGTAGTGGCATAGAGTGCATTGACGTAGAGTGCATTGACGTAGAGTGCAGAGACAGAGTGCAGAGACAGAGTGCAGAGACAGAGTGCAGAGACAGAGTGCAGAGACAGAGTGCAGTGACAGAGTGCAGTGACAGAGTGCAGTGACAGAGGGCAGTGACAGAGTGCAGTGACAGAGTAGCAGCGGCATAGAGTAGAGTGGTGCAGAGTAGCAGCGGCATAGAGTAGAGTGGTGCAGAGTAGCAGCGGCATAGAGTAGAGGGATGCAGAGTAGCAGTGGCATAGAGTACAGTGGTGCAGAGTAGAATAGAGCAGTGTAGAGTGCAGTGATGTAGAGTGCAATAGTATTGAGAGTAGTAGTGTACAGTGTCTTAGAGGGCAGTGGTGCAGAGTAGAGTGGTGTTCAGTTCAATGGCAGACAGTGAATCCCTACAGCATAGAGTGTCGTAGAGTGCAGTGGCATGGAGGGAAATGTCACAGAGTAGAGTGGTGCAGATCAAAGTGGTGCAGAGAGCACTGGCATAGAGTGCTGTGGTGCAGAGCAGAAGTGAATTAGCGTGCAGTGGCACAGAGTGTTGCAGAGTAGAGTAGAGTACAGTGGGGCAGAGTAGTTGGCATAGGGTACAGTGGCGTAGAGTGCATTGGTTTTCAGTAAAGTGGTGTTTGGTGTGTTGGTGTAGAGTGCAGTGGTTTAGAGTAGAATGACGTAGAGGGCAGTGGCGTTGATTAGAGTGGTGTATGGTAGACTGTTGTAGAGTGCAGTGGCGTATAGCAGTATGGCGTAAAGTGCAGTGACAGAGTGGTGCAGAGTAGAGTGGCATAGAAGGCAATGGTGTTGAGTACATTGGTGGAGAGTAGAATATAGTGGCATAGAATGCAGTGGCGTAGAGTACAATGGCATAGTGTGCAGTGGCACAAAGTGTTGCAGAATACAGTATAGTAGGGTAGAGTGGAGAGTAGATTGGCCTAGAGGGCAGTGGTGTAGAGTGCATTGGTTTTGAGTATAGTGGTGTAGAGTCCACTGGTGTAGGGTGCAATGATGTAGAGTAGAGTGCAGTGGCACAGACAGCAGTGGCGTGGAGTATAGTGGTGTAGAATAGAGGGGCATAGAGTGCAGTGATGTAGAGTACAATCATGCGGGGAGTGCAATGGAATGAAGTGTTGCAGAGTAGAGTATATTGGTGTAGAGTGCAGTGGTGCAGAGTAGATTGGTGAAGAGTGTATTGATTTTGAGTAAAGTGGTGTTGAGTGCATTGGCATACTGTGCAGTGATGCAGAGTAGAGTGCAGTGGCATAGAGTGGAGTGCCGCAGAGTAGATTGGAGTGGCGTGGTGCTGAGTGCAGTTGCACAGAGTGCAGTGGCATAGAGTAGATTGTTTTGGAGAAGAGTGGAATGGTGCACGGAAGAGTACAGTGCCATAGAGTTGAGAGGCGCAGAGTTCATTAGAGTGGCGTAGAGTGAATTTGCATAGATTGCACTGGAGTGGAGTGGTACAGAGTAGATTGCATTGGCATAGAGTGCACTACGGTAAAGTGGAGTGGCGTAAAGTGGAGTGGTGTAGAGTGCAGTTGCGTAGAGTGCAGTGGTGCATAGTAGAGCAGTGTGGGGTGGAGTGCATTGGCATAGAGTGGTGTAGAGTAGAAAGGCGTATAGTGAAGTGGCGTAGAGTGGAGTGGTGCAGAGTACAGTGCAGTGATGCCGTGTGGAGCGACATGGAGTGGAGTTTTGTAGTGTTTTGTGGTGCAGAGTAGAGTGGACTGGAATATGCATGGTGTGGTAGCACACTGCCATCACAGACAACCCATCGTCAACTGAAATGGCCATTACATTTGCACAGACATACAGTTTTACTGATATAAGTATCCAGCGCAAAAAAATTGAAAATGTGTGGAAATGTCTTCACCTAATGTATTGATTTGTTTTGATTGTATTTAAAATTTGTTTCCACCACACTGCAGAATTACCAAAAAACTGTTAAATTTGTTCTTTTCTAAGTCTGATATATCTGTGCACAGTTCCCCCATGAGCCCGCATTTTTGTCATATAAGTCTGCTCGCTTTGGAGTCAGAGAAAGAAAAGTACAAGATTTAAAGACCTATTTACCTATTTACAGAAATCCAGTACTGGTGGAGGAGTACAGTAAATAGGGTTTGGGCAAGGGAAGGGATGAACTCAAGCTGGACAGCCCAAATAAATAGAGCCAGCAAATTGAAAGCAAGCAAATGTGAGTTATAAACCACAAAGTCAATGGTAAGCAATGAGCTGAATGCATTCCCAGGGAAGCTTTCCAAATGTCCTCAACATGTTGTCAGCAAACCAGACAGCTGTGCTGTTTGGTTGGATTCAACCTAAAAACGGCAGAGCCTCTGGGTGGATTGGCAAAGGCTACTGAAAGTTGAGTAGAGTTCTTGAAGGATTAGTCCTGTCAAAGTGATACATGAGCACCCGTTTGACTTTTAGAATGTTAAGGGTCCTTTCTGCCACCGTCTATGGTTGAGGAAAGAACACAGGGAATCCAATCGTCTGGTTGATGTGAAAAAAGCAAATATTTTAGGTGGAAATTTGGGATTGAAATGTAAAACAACCTTGTCTCTATAAACATGACTAAAGGGTTCCTGTACTATGAAAGCTTGAAGCTCACTATCTAGAGAGGTGACTGCAATTAAAAAGGTGACTTTTCAAGAGAGAAACTGTAGTTGACATGAGTGTAGGAGCTCCAAAGAAGGACCTATAAGTACAATATTAATGTTATATGCTGGTGCTGGAGGAGCCTTTGGATGTTCTTTTTCAGCCCTCCATAAAGGCTTTTTAGGCCCTCCATAAAGGCTTTGACCACTGAAATTGAAGGGAAGTGTGTTGCCTGTTTTGGAGGTAAACTGCAACGGCTGTTACTCCAAAGCACAGAATACAGAGCATTGGCCGTTACCAGCACTAGATCCTCCCTATGCCCTTTTGTTTGGGCCCATAGCGCTGCTAGACATTCCTGGAGGAGACAAATGTGCAATCTGGCATATGGCACAGTTGCTATGCATGAGGCCATCATTTCCAACAATTTTATGACAGAGCGAAGAGTAACAGGACTGTGAGTCTGAAAAAGATGCAGTGGCTGTTGGAGTGCCATCACCCTTTGGTTGTTGGGGTATGCCTGTTAGCGTAATGAGGACTGACCTTAGAAAGAGCGGAATCTGTTGGGGCTGTAGATGCTTTTTCTTCACATTGATGGTGAAGCCCAGTCTGTGGAACAGAGAGAGGCTGCTTCCTAAGTGTGTGCTAGGCACAGTCTTTTACTGCTGCTCTTGATCAGCCAATTACCTAGATATGGAAAGACATGAATGGAAGTTCTGCACAGGTGAGCTGCTAACACTGCCAAACACTTTGCGAATACCCTTAGATCAATAGTGACTCCAAAAGGTGGCACCATGAAGTGGTAATGTTATCCACTTACCACAATCTGCAGGTATTGGTTGTGCGCTGAGTGTATCGTGATATGAAGGTAGGCATCTTTCAGATCGAGAGTGTTATGTTTCATAGGGTACCCAATATAGGCTTGAGTAGTCCCCTAACCCTTCACCTACATTTAACGTACAGTTACACTACATAACAGGTTTTGGTATTGACCTTTTACCTAGTTAAGCGCTGCATAAAATGTCATGGGAAACTAGCCTAATTAATTATGCATGAAGATTCTCAGAATCACAGCAGGATTACCATCTTCTGCATAATAACTATGTATAATGGTCATCCCTGGCCGACATGACACAGCAAGGTAGAATCCTCTGAGGTAACCTTTTGGGTATATATACACACCATATCTTTGCCAAGGCAGTCGAGTAGAAAGACTTCCATGCTGACACACCGATGCAAGACGCTGAGGTTCCTGCATGCAGACACTCCAGCACGCAGTGGTCTGACATCCCTTGCCGGATGTCCATCTCGAGACCAAGATGGGGTCCAACAGTCTCTCACTTCAGGTAATCGGGTCGGCTTCAGCCTAGGGGGATTCTTGGCTCTACACCTACATACATGCTAGGTAAGTCTAGTTAGGGTTGCATCATAGGAGTACGCATTATTACTGTCCTGTATTTATATACCTGCCTGTATTCATTGTTTTAGCACTATGGTAGGAATCTACCATCCATTTACTCTACTGGTGCTTATAATCGTTTATATCTGTTTCTGTCTTATGGTTGTTTCAGCACACCTATCTTACACTAGAATGACTCTGGTTTAATAAATGCTTATTGAAAACATCCCCACCGTTTATTCTGTGTATCTCTCTGAGACAAAGTGAGCACGAGTGACTGAGCAAAAAGTACTGTACAGTTTCCACTATCCCTGATGGGACAGAGTTGTCATGTTCGATAGTTGCCAAGAACTATTCTCTCCTTGGTCAGAGGAGTTTCAGCAGCACTGGGTGCTAGCTATGTATACAGGCGAACATACCCGGTGGGGGTGTCTGGAATCAGTCTGGACACCAATTCCACAGTCTATGTTGTCTAAACGTGCAGATCCCATATAGGTTTATAGGAACTACATGACAAGAGCTGTTATAAAGTCACCATGGAGCACAACAGGGATGACATCCTGCAGGGTGATCATCTGGTAGTGTTCTAAATGTATGAACCGGTTTAGCGGCCGAAGAACTAGGATTGACCTAAGGGTGCCATCCTTTTTGGGAATCAAAAAGTACAAGAAGTATACTCATTAGCTGAGTTGATGTGTCACTAATCATATTGCCTCCTTTTGCAAGTGCGCTTAAAGCTGTAGAAGATAAAGATGGTCTGAGCTGAGTACAAGGAGATGGGGTGGTATGTTGTGGATTGGGGTGTGAAATTCGATATGGAGAGGTAGCATCAGGTGGTGATGGCTCGATAATAGGGTATGGCTCCAAATCTGGGTCATCCTGAGGATCTACTAAATTGTTCCCTCATGGGTCATTCTCCCTTATGGTCTGAAAGGTTCCTCATGGGGCCCTTCGGGATGAAAAGCACTTCCTGGCTCTGAGTCTGTTTACTGACCCTTATTTGGAAGTGAGAGAGGGGGAAGCAGTGGTAATGGTTGTCAGGGTGTGGGTGGCAGTGGTGGGAAAAAAAGTGGTCTGGAAGCAGAGTCTCAAATCCTTTTCAGCACTAAAGCGGAAGTCTGCAGCTCCTCCTCAAAGTCTAGGTTTTTCACAGTGTGCCTGAGCCCTGGTGCCATGCCCAGGGAAGAATCTTGCCAGTGTCAGGGTATATGAAAATCTGCTTTTGCTTCCCATCCAGCACATCTGCCAGGTTCTGGAAGATGGAACACTCTGATATCAGTGTTGAGTGTGGCTTTGGCATCGGTGTTGGTGTTTTCGTTTCTGAGCTAGCCTTCTCGACTATTCAATGCTGAGGAGGAGGTGATCTTTGGTGCCCCTGGGCGTACCTTTCAAGGTGTCGATGCAACCTCTCAAGTCTGGAATGTACCGGCTGGAGTCACTGTCTCGAAGGTTTACGTCTTTTTTTTGGCACGACTCTGGACTCGATGCACAACTCTCTCAGGAGCACTTCTCAGTCGCGGTCATTAGGAATTGTGGACTGACACTGATCTTGAAGCGCGCTGCGCGCATGCAGTGTAGACTTCATCTGCAGCCCCTGGTGATGCTGCAATATTTCAATGTCCTCCTAGCGTTTACCGACTGTTCCTAAGGCTTGTTAGTGTAAATGGAACCTTCTATTACTGCAAAATGTTGTATTCCTACTGAGGGATAAAGGTAAGAGCTACTTGACCCAAAGTGTATCCAAATAAAATGGCAACTTAACACGATTAAATGCGTTGACTTCAAAGCAGCTCCCCTGAGTGTCTCAGACTGATGGCGGAAGAAAACAATCTAAGGTGGAACCAGTGTGTCTTTGAAGAAAAACAATTTTTAATTGCCAGGTCCCAACAATAGATGGCAGGAGTATGCAGAGCATGTGTATCTACAGCCACACATGCTACAAACAGTTGTGTTTCCCAGAACCTAGGAACTTTACCACAGAGGAATGAGAGGAATGAAGGACATAGTTTTAACATGGAGGTAGTCCTCTGCTCTCAGCCACTGAAAAGTTGACACCCATCAGTGACATGGCCTGCTCTCTGGACTACCAATGTCCTCTTGACTCCTGTACTTTGACTCATTTGTGATTTGTTTATCAGATACACAGGATAAACAGCATACAGACCATTTGCTTAATCAATACATGAGTTCACAAGTGCTCCTTCTGTAAATGAATGAAGCTGTTCAAGAATGAAATGGATAGTAGTAAAAACACTTTTTATCACCACCCGTGGTGAAAGCAGATTTGTCAGCTAGTATGACTTATGATTAGTTTTGTTTTGAGCCCATGATTTTTAATTCAAAGAATGGGTTTTGAAACCGCATTTAAATTGAGAAAGCATGGAGGGCACCAGAGTTGTCATGGGAGCCCAATCCAGAGAAGAACTGTGTGTTCAAATGAACCAAAACAGGGAGGGTGCTTGTGAGTATGGGTGCAGTCAGACTGTGAAGGTTGGCTGGGGTACGAAGCGGGCTGGGCTCTAGAATGGAACCAATAGATAGAGGTGCGGGATGTGCTACCATGAATGGCTTTGTTATTTGTATTGAGTCCTGATTGTTTCTGATAGTCATCCAAATTGTCACCTGTTTGATGTGCAGGGGTGGGTGATTGGACACGTTATCTACTGTGTATTTGCCAAAAATAATTATTTTTTTCCCCTCAAAAGCAGTAAAGGGGTGTGCAGGGGGAGTTCCATGAACAGGTTCTAATGCTAGTGTGGGGGGCGGGGGGTGCTCATATGCAATGCACTTGGCACTTATGCATAGGGAGAGGGCCACAAGCATTCTTTGGGACTGCTTGAAGTTGGCCATGACCAAGAGCTTTATGTATAGGGACGTTCCACGGGCATGCTGGTAAAATAGTTATGGTTTGCTCATGACCAATGTATTTAATGTGGCAATGACTGTTTAAAAGCGAAATTGCTGAGAGATTTTTCTGATGTTGAGCCGCAGGCCCATGGAAGCCTTGGATGTAGAAGAGACTGATGACTCCACCCACATGCTGGAATTAAACTGGACTTCAAGGTTTCAGTATGTAAAGGAGAGTAACAAGGGTTTCTGTTGGAAAGGGGATATGGCAGATGATACCAACAAGTAAGTTATTTCAGTCTTAGATGAGATTGGCTTTAACCAGCAGATTGCCATTGATAGTGGGATGGGGGAAGGTAGAGACTTTTGTGCAGAGGAGGCGGGTAAAGGAGAATACCTTTAAGTGTCATCATCACAAAAGTGAAATAAGAGAGGGATCTAATTGTGCCCTGGAGGACCTTGAGCAAGGGTGCATATGGTACTGCAAGTAAATAAACAGGTGTTTTTGCACATAAGGGTACAGATATATAAATGTGAGAAGTAGAGCCAGCATGATACTCCATGTTTAAGGGGGTCTCTCATTCTTATGATACTATTTTAAGACATGAAAGGCATACAGAGGCTAATCATTCCTAGTGTACTTCTCTGTGTGTTTAAGGTACAATTTTCAGGGTTTGTGAGGGCTAATATTGGAAGTACAGTTGTACAGGACATTCTGTTGTCAGGGCCCACAAGGCTACCAAACTCCCAGAGCACAGTTCTCAAGGTACACAAATGAATCACATTTACATAAGAACAAGGAGTTCAGAGGTGCAAAGATTTAGGTCAAGGGTCTTGGGGGTGGACTGAGGCCACCAATTATTAAAGAAAGCCCAATTTCTCAAGGCATAGTTTTCAGGTGCAAACACCAGAACCAATCATAAAGGGCGAAGACATGAGGGCATACAGGGCTTAAAAAACCTCATGGTGAACTTGGGCATCCGATTTACTGTGCAATACCCACAGGGCATGCAGAAATACCAATCACTCAAGGTACACATCTCAGGGAAGCAAGAAGCACCAATTTCTCAATAGGATTTACCAGAGTCACATATTTATAAAGACACAGTTATCAGTGTGCCCAGAGCCACCATTTTGTCAGGGCATGCTACTGAAGGTGCTCACATCCACCAGTCTTGCAGATGAAGGTCGGCGGAGAGCACAGAGGTATCAGATCAAAAGGGCACAATTTGCAGTGAGCTCAGGTATACAAGTCGCCTCGGGCACAGTGTTAAGGAGGGCACTGTGGCACCAATCACTCAGGGGTAACAGGATAGCCGAATTCTCTGGGTGCAGCTTTTGGTGGTTGTTAGACTTGGCATCTTTTCTTTTATTTATTTTAAAGTATTTTGGCGTGTTTCCCCTGAGTTTTTGCTTTCTGCCCTCCCGGTTTTGACTCTGTTTTTGATGGCATAGTGTTTCTGTGCACTTTTATCACTGCTGATCAGTGGTAAAGTGCAAGTGCTCCTGTGGTAAATTGTGTTATGGATTGGTGTTTCCATGATTGAATATTTGATTTACTTGTTAGTCCCTAGTAAAGTGCACCGCGTGAGCCAGGGCCTGCAAATCAAACGCTACTAGTGGGCCTGCAGCACTGATTGTGCCACCCACGTGAGTAGCCCTAAAAAGGTAACTCAGACCTGCCATTGCAGGGTCTGCGCGCAGTTTGTAACTGCCATGTCGACTTGGCTCCCATTTGCCAGGCCCTAAACCTTCCCTTTTCTACATGTTAGTCACCCCTAAGGTAGGCCCAAAGTGCCCCTGTGGGCAGGGTGCAGTGTATGTAAAATGTAGGACATGCTCTGGTGTGTGTGGCATGTCCTGATAGTGAATTGCAGCCCATTTCGTTTTTCACTATTGCAAGGCTACCTGTTCCCCATAGGACAGATTGGGAAGTTTGTTTATAACACCTTATAAACCCAAAGCTCTGGGAACTAGGTGGGAAAATAAAGTTTAGTATGCCTGAACTCAGAATCTAAAGATGCATCTTTTAGTAAAGGGGATTTTTACATTCTGTGTTTGAAAAAAAACGCCTTTTAGAAAGTAGGTATTTTCTTGCTTAGTTATCCCGTGTGCCTCTTTTGGGATGTGGATTGCCTGTCTGGGTTTTGGATGACAGAAGGCTGGAGAGCAGGAGTGGCTCCAGATAGTCTAGGTAGGGTCAGGAAAGGGCTGAATAGACCTGGGCAGCAATGGGGAAAGAGGGAGGAGATTTCCTTGCACCCCAAAGGACCTGGTCTGCCTCTGACAATGCTGTCTCCACCTCCTGCCAGGAAATCACACCAGAGAAGGCAGAACTGGTTCTGGCTGGGCACAGACACTCTCTGCCTAAGAGATCAAAGGATTTTGGGATATAAATATTGGTGCCCCGACTGCCAAGATACGAGCTGGAGAAGCTGTGAGGAGGACCGACCACTTTGCTGTGTGCTTTGCTGTATTGGCCTACAGTGGCTGCTTCTGTCTTGGGCAGTGAAAGGACTGGACTGAACTTTCCGCAATCTTAGTGAGTTTCTGCAAGGGCTTGAGGTAAAGCCTGCACCCTGTTCACGAAGTCTCAGGAACAGCAAAGACTTCGAGCTCTTCTGCCCTTAGCACTGGGGACTGTGTGTTTTGTGCTGCAGCAGAAGAAAAGCATCTCCATGACGTCTACGATGCCGCTGCCGACTCCGTAACCCCGAAGGCATGCCAGATGGAACTGCTGCCGCACCGCGACCCTTGTCTCACTGACGACACCTGCTGACTCCGCCACCGAGCCGCTGCTCGCACCATTTCCTGTGGGCACTGCACTCCGCACCGACTTTGCCTCATGACGACACCTTGGCACCGCAGAGAGTACCGCCGCAACGCGACCCTGGTCTCACCGACGACGCCTGCTGACGCCGCTGCTCACACCGTGACATGTGGCCACCGCACTACGCACCGCCTCGCTTCACGACGACGCCTTGGTATCCCTGACGCCGCCGATCCATGCCGAAATTGACGTCGCTGCTTGCACCGTGGTTCGAGGGCACCGCTCGTAAAGTTACACGACGCACCGCCCTTATCCCGCACCACAGCCTTGGCCTGCCGGCGCCATCGACTCCAGTTTGTCAGCCGACGACAGCGCTTCGGTAGCGATGACGCCGCTGCTTCCACAGGGACCTGCTAGCATCCTGACGAGCACGCCTTCATCTCGCACCGTGACCCTGGTCTCACAGACGACACCATCTGATGCCGCCACCGAGCCGCAGCTCACACTGCGACCTGAGGGCACCGCACCGCTGCACTTCGCACCGCAGCACTCGACGCCGGCCGATGCCAGCACTCCTGATCCCAACAGAGGGGAGATCGACCTGCAACGCGTGCGACTTCAAGGGGCCTGACGACTCCTGCACCGACCTCCTGGACCGATGCCTGCGGACGTCGTGTTTTCGGAAAGTCAACAAAGATGTCGCCAGCACCCTGCATTTCTAAAAGGTACTGTTTGCAGGTCTTCTCGACACCGTAGCTGGCCCGCGACGCCGCGGTCAGCCAGAACTGTTTGTATTTATATGCTCATGACGCCGTGATAGCCACGGACGGAGCTATCGACATCAAGGAACTGTTTTTAAAGCTTATTTTGACAACTGTAGATTTTTAGGTACTGTATTGTGGATTTTTACCGTTTTTGGTCTTGTCTTAAAGTATATAAAAATATTGGCTATTTTTCTAAACTGGTGTGGTGTCCTTTTGTAGTGCTTACACTGTATTACTGTGGGTTATGTGCAAATGCTTTACACACTGCCTCTAAGATAAGCTACCAAGGGGGTGAGCAGGGGTTACTTTAGGAGTGTAACTCCCTTATCCTGACTAGGAAGAAGGGTCCCTATTTGGACAAAGGTGCAAGCCCTTGCCAACTAGAGACCCCCATTTCTAACAGTGGTGCACAAGCCAACAAAGTCAATTGGAAACAAAGAGCAAAAACAATCAGGGAATTACTACTGGTCCGGTCTTGCATACAATTATTATCCATTAAAATGTACTGCGTCCTTCAAAAAAGCAGCAAAATATTTTCTGCTAAGTTTTTACCCTAAGGCAATATATTTGTGAGAATGAAAATGTATACTTATCAACCTCTTTTGATGATCGACTACCCTATTGCTGACCTTAACCTAGACCAAGCTTTTTTTAATCATATTAACTTTTTTATATGTTTGGCTTCCGTGCATGTTTTTTTGATTACCAGTCCAATTGTTACTCTACTTCTTGTCATGTAAAGCGCTCTGATACCAACTAGGGTCATGTTCGCACTATACCAAACGTTATAAATAAAATAAATCCTTTCAAATCTGTGGTGACACTTGTGTACTGCCCATTCCAAGAGTGTGGTGAAGTTAGGTGTTCAGAATTTATCAGGTGCAGTTTTTAGCACCTGTTGCAAGTTTTGTCCATAAAATGGGACACAACGTAAAGATGTTCATGCTTACTGCTGCATGATTGTCTCATTATTTTTCGGGCTTTTTTCCTCTTTAAGGGCCAGATGTACAAAATTGCGGGTTTACGATTCCTTAATAGCGAATTTTAGCGATTCACTATTAGGAAATCGCAAACAGCGATTTACTACAGTGTGTGTAACACTGTTAGCGATTCCCAGTGGGGCGCAATTGACAGAGCTCATTAATATTCATATGTAGGTCGCAATTTGCGACCCAATGGGAATCAATAAAAATACAGGGATGGTGGCCTGCTGTCCCCAGCAGACCACCATGTCTGTGTTCGCTTTCAAATAAAGCCACGTTTTTTTTTTAACTGCAGCCCGTTTTCCTCAAAGGAAAATGGGATGCGTTTCAAAAACAAAAATTAAAAGTTTTCTTTTCAATGTTTAAGAGTAGGCCAGTGGTCCATGGGACAACTGGCACCTTTTAGAAAACGTTTTTGAAAACACTACAAAGGGGAAGGGGTCCTCTGTGGACCCCTTACAGTTTGCCAATGGGTTACCACTTACTTGAAGTAGGTGCTAAATCCAAATGTTTTGAAATCCCATTTTGGTCACAAAACATTCACACATACCACTGTGAGTGGCTATTAGGAAGGGACGTCCTTGAAACACCCCTTCCTAGTACCAGATTGCTTACCCATTATGCAATTCAGTAATAGGTTACAGAATTTCAAAATAGGTTTGGTATATGTAAAAAGGCATTTTTGCTGTTGCAAACGGCCTGATCCTATAAATAGGGATATTTACAACATCAAAAAACATACATACATCTTACCCTTAATTCTGACAGGTGTTTGCGCATTGATTGTAATATATCAGGCAACAAATGGAGCATTGTTAAGCTGGGAGAAATTGAATATACATCTATATTTATTTTATGTAACATATGCTTTATCGTTTGCACACAGCTACTGATGTCACTGATCTAGATGCGTTTCTAGAGTTGGGCAGGTGAAAATTTGGAACAAATTCTGTGCATTTGGTACTATTATTTTGTCTTGTGGGAGTATTTGTCCGATCATTGCGAGTAAAACAGACCTTCATGTTGCTCATTGTGAGCTGTAGCGAACCAAACTCTATGGCCACTGTTCTCAGCGCATTTGGAGACCTATCGATAAACATCATTCTCGCAACTCAACAGTCTAAAAATGTTGCTTGTAGCAAAAAAAGACCTAGATGCCCCATTGGTGCGCCCCTTACAGCTTACCATGAATAAATGACTATCCCCTAGAAGTGCTCTACACAAGAACATCATTCACATGCATGGTTTCTGACTCACAAAGCTCCTGAGGAACTGTGGCTCCCACCTCGAAGAACATGAATGACACCTTAAGTTCATAGTTGTTGGTTCTCCTAAATCGAATAATAATCATATATTATGACTGCTGGGAACAAAAACATTACTTTTGGTCTGTTATAGATGCAGCCCTAGATCCATGCGGCGCATCAGATTAGTTAATAAAACACAAACTGCTATTGAACTAAACCTATATGTTTATGTGCATTGCACACTGTGTTCACGGATAGTGGTTGGTCTGGCTAGTTGTTCGTAGTGTGCATCTCCCCGAGGATTTATCTGTAACCAAACCCTTATGTTAACGTTTGAGTTCGGCACCACAAGGCTCCTTTTTTGGAGTCATGGTTGGACTGTTTTGGGCGACCAAATAACAGCTTAACTTTCGGTACATCACCTGATGGGCAGTTCGGATGAGTCGTAGATGGATAATCCATAATAGACCCTAAATTGCAAAAGCAGTGGAGGCAGATTTTCCAATGCAGCAAGAATCTGTTCTAGAGTCGCACACTATGTGGCGAGGAGCCATCTGTACTTTATGATACTCTGAGGGAGGACTATTCACTTCTAAAAAGTTTTAATCCCACTTCAAAGTTCATCCTTGGGTCTTGTCTGACACATAAAATCAGGAGAAGAAGTCTGTGAAAGCATGAATGGAAAGCCAAGTTGCAGATCAGCAAAATCACTCAAAATCAGTGTTCCCCATAAATTCCACCAATGTCAGCTGTTGTGGGGTAAATGGCTCAGAGTTGCTGGGAATCGGATACAGATATAACACATTCTACCTTGGGTCCCGCCCAAAGGGTCCTACACAGCTCAAACTGAGGAAAACAAAAAGTGTTTTGTTTGCCCACTGCACCACTCCAAACATGAACCACCCTCAAGTAAATCAGGCATAGTCCTGCACCAAAAGGAACAGACCAGCTGAGCTACCATGACAGGTACCCTCTGAACAGAAACAAGCAATTTAAGACCAGTTTTGTCAGTGAGGTGCAGCTTGATTCCTGTGGCACAGTGAGCATGGAACCCATGTCTGGATATATCCGTCACACTTAGGATGGCCCACTCAGGAAACAAAAAGGTGATGAGTGAAATGTCTGAATTGACCTCTGCCTCCAGTAATTACTCTTGGCTGCATTCTAGTTCACGGGTACCTCGCCCACTCTGCCCTCCAGATGACAACCACCCTCATGCAAATCAAGCTTCCCCCTACTCCAGTAGGAACAACCCAACACGACTGCCAGGCCTGGTTGCCTATGAACGGGAAACAAGCAATCCCAGGCTGGTGTCAGCCTATTGCACCTCGTTATTGATGTGAAGCTTGATTCCAATGGCACAACAAGCATCGGACCCATGTCTGGGCGTACCCGTTGCAGTGTGCCATAGGGTTGAAACTACAGCTCACTGACAAGGCCGTACAAAAGGGGGTGGTGATGGACGGAGCATCAGAACCAATCAAACACTCACACCCAGTCAACAGATCTGGGTTTGATCCATCACCGTTCTTTAGCCCACTCTGCCACCCCAGTTCAGACATGGCCATATGCAAATCAGTCTGACCCTGTGCCTCATGGGAACAGTCCAGCCCGAACTGCCAAGCCATGCCTTCCCTGGACCGGAAACAAGCTTCCTAGGACCGGTTTCTGGCATTTCAGCCGTCTTCAGCCAGGCTTGCTTGAATCCAGTGGCAAACTGAGCAAGGGACTCACGTCTGAGCATACCCTGCACTGACAAGGCCGACACAGGCCAAAACAGTCTGTGGTTGCTTGTATTCCTAACTGGAGAGGACCTGGTCCAGCAGTTCATGCAGGACTGTTTGTATTGGAGCAGGACTAAGGCTGTTTTGTATATGACTGGCCTCTCTCTAGAGCAGTACAGTGGGAGAAAACACAATGGACTGGAATGTGACATCAACCGGTTGCCAGAAGCTGAGATCAATTCAAGCATTCCTTCATACCTTTGTTGTCTATTGCACTAGTCAGCTCAAAGGCATCTTTGTATATGGTTATTTGGATTGCAGTTGTGTTGCTTATCCAGACTAACAGTACGAAGTCAGCGAATGCAAGGATAAATGGCATCAGTTTTGGGTGTTTTGTTTATTACGTTTTCTGTTATTTTTCATTTCACTCGTGTTTCTATTCCTTGAAGGGTGCTTCCTTATGGCACTGGTTCTCTGTTTGTCTTCACTTCAAGCACCACACCAAGACTGTGTTTCTTCGTTTTTCAGACACAAGGCATGTTTCTGGTCGACATATTGCCGCTTGCCCGTGGGATTAGGGGTGTCCAGGATGCCATCAGTCCCAGGAGCTGGTTTAAGCTAATTTCTGCCAAATGCAACTGTCAGACCTTACTGAAAGACCATACACTTTCCTCCAGTTGGTATACTAGTGCACTTAGATGTCTGAAATCTGTGATGTCATAATAATCGGTATGTTCCCGCCAGCACCATCTGAGACTTTCCTATGGTAATTTTGAAACCCACTGGTTTAGCAGATGCATTATGCCTTGTTTTCCTGAACCCAAGCTGCTCAGGTGCACTTTTTAACCAGCCTTTCCTTGGGTACGGACGGACGTCTTTACTCCTTTGGACCTCCACCTCGGAGAGGCACATTGTTACAGCTCCAGGCCCTGACCTTATCGTGAATGGCAGGAACACGGAATGTGTTCAGCCAGTAGTTAAACACGAGTCGCTAGTGTTGCACTGGAATGAGGGTCTGTGTATGTCATATAATTGCCTTGTTTAATGGTGGGAATTAAGCATTGCACTTTCAATAATATAAAGTTGTCTTTTTGTATCTATTGTTCATCAGTTGGATATCTCTTACCTGCTTCATTGTGATAGTTTCTTTAGGTGTCAGAAAATACAGTGACTACATTCATTTACTCTAATGGAGTTTTACCACTGGATATAGGATGTAGCTTTCTGTTGGTGGGTGGAATGGGTCTGGTGGATTTATTTATCGATATTGATTTTTTGAAAGATTTATAGGCAAAATATTTTTGATAGTGTGAATCCACTGGAGTGTAATAGAGGTATAGTTCAGTATCAACGCATAGATTGCACATCTCAAGTCAAAGGTCAGTCTGAATCATTCTGTTTTTAGATATTTTATGAACTGCAGGTGGTTCGATCCACGCTTTGGCAGCACCTAGAGTCCAGAGTTTAGGCCCATCATTCTCAAACACTTGTGCAGCTTGACTTAAACAGGTGATAAAAACGGATTGATTTAACTACATAAAAGCAACAGTAGTTGGCTGTCGACAAAAGTGGGTTATTGCAGTCTCACCTTTGTTGCTGTTTTATAACGGATTGTTCCGCTCACAAATGCCCCACAGTGCAGATATCACTCCTCTGCTTTACCCCCAGGATGACCCCAGGTGTGCGAATCTCACCACACCACGGAAGATAGTGCGTGACAAACAGCAACATTTTGAAAACTATGAAACCATTATTAACCCATACAACTTCAACTTCAATTTCATAGGGACCTGTGAAATTGAAGTTGCATGTGTGTGTGTGTGTGGGGGGGGGAGGGGTGTATGTCTCTGTCTTCTGCCTGGTGCCCCTCACAACTATCTTCTGCTGCAGCGCTTCTCCCTGGAGCCTCTTTGGTGGTTTCAGCTGTTTTCTCTGCCCAGACCCTTTTATGGTGCCTGCTGGCCCATATTGCTTTTAACTGGCCTCTGCCTCCACAGGTTTGCCTCGTTTGGCTTCTTCATCTCCCCGGTCGTGTACTGATTCTTGCCACAGCACCAGCTTTTGCCCCCACTCCTGGTCCCTGGTGTTTGTGGCAACTCTTGTTTGGTTGTTTGCTTCACATTGCCCGCGCTGCTTCATCTTCTGGCCCATGAAGCCCTGTGTTCACCCCTTCCTGCTGTCTTCTGCCCTATGCCACCCTTAATGTTGATCCCCTCTACTGCTCTCTCCTGGCACCCTTCCAGCACCCAGCTAACTCCTACTGCTCCTCCTACGCCAAGAGGCTCTTTGGTGGTCTCCACTGTAGCCTACACCCCTTAAAACTTACAACCCACTCTGATGGTACCTAACGAACAGTAAGTAATACCGCTTACTCCCTAACAATAGCTCCCATTCCCTTTACTGGGTTCTGCTGCCTCCTGAGGCCTGTCATTGCCCTGCTACTTTGGCCTGGACTTCCTGCTGCTCCCTACTCCCCCGCTGCCTGTTCCTACTCCTTCGTGTCTCCGCTTGCCACTTAGTGACCCTGCCAGCAATGTAATCCTGCTGAAGTGCCCCTGCCAAAAAAAAGCTCTACAAAGCTATGCCCAACTGCTAGGTCCGTAAAGTTACCCTGCTTGTCACTAAATAGTAATGAATCGTAATGACAGCAATGAAGCAATTTCCATGGCTTTCAAAAATTTGAAAATTTCCGTCCGAAAACTATCACTGGCCTGTTTATCGGGCACGCCCTTATTTTCTGAGGTCTCTCTGTAGATTAAAAGCCTTGTGCTAGGGGTGAGAGCAAACTCACAGGAAAAGCAGAAGGGGGAGGGGGGGTGAACGGAACTGAGGTAGTGTTCCAGTGGGTGCAGACGGAGGACTACAGAAGAACTGTCAGACTTGCTAGGCTCCAAACATATCTATGTATCTATGTATCCATCTATCTATCTATTTGGAAGCTTTCCAAATTAAATATTTCGGAGATCAACTGTGCTAAGAAATAAATATGCCCCTGGCCTTGCTCCTTTGAGACCTCCGTGATCCTTCAGTAGAATGTATTTATATAATAGGTTTTCAACTACAAGCCATCCTGCTGCCTTCATTACTAGAAAGTCAGATTACGTAGCTATACCACTAGAGGGCGCCAAACGCCATTTTTGTGTTTTATGACTCTTAGAAACCAGTACTTATGCCACTTGATAAAATTGGAAGATTCTGCCAAAGGACCCTGTATTGCTTAAACCCCAGGCCTCCCAATAAATTCTGACAAGACTCTGATACACAGTAAGGGTTCCTTGGATCTAGAATAAATGTTTGAAATTGTGGGGAGGAGGAATGGCAGTGGTACGAGGGGATGGCTTGATCAATCTTGTAAGGGCAGGGAGGTGGTTTCATCTGTTTTGTGACTCACCCTTCCTTAGTGCTTTAGCCATGTCCAATCTACAGCCCCCAATTGGAGATGGTCTGACCTTGAGAGCAAAACACGAGGCAGTTTGATGCAAAACCCTGTGCAAAATTGGCCTCTCTCAGGCTGGAGGGGGTGGAGGGAGAGGGGCAGGGGCTTATGCATTTGGTTGTATAGGTTCTGGCATGTCACTAACTGTGAATGGGAAAGAGAGCAAATGGGTGCACCCGGAAGAGTGGAAAGAGGGATCTGTGGAGGAAAGAAGGTCCAGATGTACATAGACTTCTGTTTACGAGTGCTTAATAGCAAATTTTTGTGATTCGCTATTAGGAAATCTCAAACAGCTATGTATAACAGTGTGTTTTACACTGTTTACGATTCCCAATGGGTCGCAAGGTACCTGCCTCATGAATATTTATGAGACAGGTCGCAATTTGCGACCCATTGGGAATGGCTAGGACTCACAGGGATAGTGGCCTGCTGGGGTCAGCAGGCTACCATGTCTGTGACTGCTTTTTAAATAAAGCAGTTTTTAAGTCAAGCCTAGCGGCAGTGCGCATTCACTGCTCACTCTGCGAGGCATACTGTATTGGAGTATGCACTGGATGCCACGCCCACTCTTCGCCCATATTTGTCAATGGCTTGCGTCATTGTCCTTCGTAAATGCTGGCTTATGATTCGTAAATAGGCTTGTTAGTCCCTCCTTGGTACCGCCTTGTCTGCATTTGTTACCTCCCATAATAACTGGACCTTTTACTTGGCTTGTTACACGTTATGCATTATAAGTCGGTGATCAATATTTTGGTTATTGACACTGATGGGGACAATGGCAGCTGGTTTTTGTATTTGCAGTGCGACCACATAGGACAATGGCGGCCGCTTTTGTTATGGAGTGCTATGTGGCTCTAACTTCCATGCTGAGTGCGGTGCCTGCTTCAGGGACTACGCGCTCAGTTTCAAATTTCTTTTTACTTGCAATCTGAGCGCGGCGCCCGCTTTAGGGACACCAGGCTCTGTTTTTTTCTTTTTTTACTTTAATAGTGAGTGCGGCGCCCGCTTCATGGACACCACGCTCTGCAATACAGTAGGTATCGCTTTTGCAAAAGTTTGAACTATTGGTATTGTAAATGACAATGCCTTTTAATATTATAAAAAGGAATTGCCATTTACTACACCAATAGCTCAAAATTTCGCAATTGCGAAACCGATTGCATAATAAATGCTTGTTTATTTTGAAATGCAGCCCATTTCCCTTTAAGGAAAGCGGGATGCATTTAAAAATGAAAAATTAAAAGTGTCCTTTTCATTTTTTTAAGAGTAGGCAGTGGTCTGTGGGACCACTGCCTGCACTTAAAAATTTTTGGCACCCACATTCATAAAGGGGACCCCTTCCCGTTTGCGAATGGATTCCCACCTCCTTCACGGAGTTGGTAAAGTATGAATGTTTCGCAACTGCATTCCGGTCGCAAAACATTCATGCATGCCGATACGACTCCATATTAGGAAGGGACGCCCTTAGCACCCCCCTTTCTAATAGCAACTTGCAAACCCAATCCGCGATTCAGTAATATTGCACTGAATCGCAAATAGGGCTTTGTACAATTAAAAATGCTATTATTTGGTCGCAAACGACCCGATTCTGCTAATCGGACTGTTTGGAAGCAGAAAAAAGCTTTGTACCTCTGGCCCGAAATAAGGTGGATAAGTTGTGGAGAGAAAAAGATTTTCATGTCTGACACAGGGTGAACATAACAGGAGTAATTGAGACACTCTGCAGACCACTACCCCTCAATAATGTTAAATTCACAATTTCAGAGTTACAATATTTTGATTATGAAATATTTACAAGAAGATCATTGTTGTTACTCATTTATCTAAAGCAGCTAACATCCTTTGACAAAGTCAATAGTCCTGGAGGTTTTAGGTATGTGCCACTTGTGTTATATATTGTGATGAAATAACATCTCGGCGAGAAACCAAAGTACCAGTCAGATGGCACAGAAGGGGAACCACAGAATTTTTGTTTACCTAAACTACACAGGACACGCTCCTTTTAGAGACCCCCACGTTTTTCATGGCACTTAAAGACCTGCCCATTGGTCAATAAACAAGACATGTCTAAATCACATATCCATAAGTTAATGAACAAGACATGAGATCCCTCTAACAACTAAACCACACACTCATAACTCAATGAACAAGATATGAGACCTCTCGGATTTCTAAATTACACACCCATAGCACAATGAACAAGACATGGGACCTCTCTAGCTTCTAAATTACACACCCATAACTCAAGGAAGAAGACATGGGACCTATCTAACTTCTAAATTACACACCCATAGCTCAATGAACAAAACACAATCTCTCTAACATCTAAAATCAGACACCCATAGCTCAATGAACAAGATATGGAACCCCTCTAACATCTAAATTACACACCCATAACTCAATAAACAAGACATGATGTGTCCAACGTTTAAATCAGGCGCCCATATCTTAATGAACAACACATGGGGCCCCCTACCACCTAAATGACACACCCATAACTGAATGAACAAGACATGTGACACCTCTAACATTGAAATCATACATGCCTAACGTAATGAACAAGACATGTGACCCTTCTAACATTTAAATCACACACCCATAACTCAATGAACAAGACATGTGACCCCCTAACATCTAAAACACACACCCATAACTCAATGAAAAAAAAAAGAAAAGTGATCCCTCGCACATCTAAATCACACGTCCATAACAACATCGAAACACACACACACACACACACACACACACACAAACATAACTGAATGAACAAGACATAGGACCTCTCTAACTTTAAAATCACACACACATAACTGAATGAAAAAGATATGTCACTCCTCTAACATTTAAATCACACACCCATAACTCAATGAACTAGACATGGTACCCATCTAACATATAAATCACACATGCATTAATAACTGAATGAACAAGATATGTGGCCCCCCAACATCTACATCACATATGCATAACTCAATTAACAAAACGAGACCCCTATAACATCTAAACTGAACACACATAACAATGTGACCCCTCTAACAGCAATCTAAATCACACATGTACAACTCAACAAACAAGACATTTGACCTCTCTAACATCTAAATCACACACCCATAATTCAATGAACAGAACACAGGAACTCTCTAACGTCTAAATGAGACACCCGTAACTCAATGAACAGGACAATGTATCTCAATTTGAGTTGCGCCAGCACTCAATGCCCAAAGCATATCGTCACAGGGAGACCCAGACTGACCTCTGATGGAAGCCCTGGCATTGCATGCTACAGTATTCTGAGACAAAGAACAGCACTGCAAGCGGCTGTGTTTACTACACAAGCAATAACCCAATGAAACAATCTTACCACATTTTTTATGATCTCGTCTTTGCCATCCTGGCGCTGCACCTTCAGCAGGTGATAGCAGAAGTCAAAGAGGTCAAAGCGGCGCTGCTGTCCCAGCAGGACAATGATGGCACAGCCGGCCCAGTTCAGGCCATCCCCAAAACACTGCCTGCGAGAATAAGATGGAACACAGTGGTGAACTGCCTACCAGCAAAGGGGAGAAGATGGGCTTAAAGACACCAGGTGCAGGAGAGAGGGGTAATGAGTGAGAGAAGTGTAGAAAGGTGACTGAGGACAGAGACAGGCCAGGATGGTGAAAGATGTGTATGGCTGAAGTGGAGGGGTGCACCTAGCTCCATTTCATTAAAACCTCTCACTGACGCAGGGCATGTGCTCTGTCCACCCACGCCACTTACAGAAGGCTCTGGGACAGGGCCAGGCGCCCTGCGTGAGGAAGAATGCATGCCCTGCTCAGTGTTCCACTGACTCGGATTCTATGCCCTGTACAGGACTGAGGGACGAATGTGCGCCAAGGTATGAAGTACTTGGCAAAGGATGTTTGCCACTTAGGGCAATCAACACTCTTTACCCAAAGATACTTTACGGATCGCACCTTTAAACCCTCAGCTTTTGCCATGTCACTGGACTAAGGGGCGGGCATTAATGACTATTGCTGCAGTAATCTGTCTATGGTGTCAGAACACGTGACAAATACCGGAGGCAGTAAGTGCGCAGCACTGGGCTATGCTGAGTGGCGCTACACATACTGCAGACAAGCATATTTACTTGGCAGAGGTCTAACTGCAGCCCACAGGGAAGCAGAGGGAGGGAAAAGCAGTTAAGATTGGCAGATTCTGTGGACTGACACACTTACTCAGCTGTGAACTCGTTGGTCCCCACTGGAATGCAATAGACAAACTGCATGGCGCTCCAGAGGCGGTGGAACTCCACGCACTCGTCCACGTGCATGACACCATTGGTGGGGGGCGGGCCCCGCCAGATGGCGTCCTGCAGGTAGCTGCGGATGCGGGTCAGGATCACCTCGAACATGGACAGGCCACAGCACAGGCGCTCCTTGGTCAGCAGGTCCCCTTCTCGTGCAATGGCGATTTGCTGAAATTGGGGTGAGCGGGAAAAGAAAAACTGAGCTTTAAATCCAGACTGTCTCTGCCCTTGCGATGGTCTCAGCAAAGACAAGAACATATGGGGATTCATACCACACCCTATGCCCACACAAACGCACACTCATACATATGCATGCACACACACAAGCACACACTCACAAACCCACCACCTCCCCCCCCCCTTCCCCAAGAGGTGATTAGGCAAGAAACGGATCTGTGTGAAAAAGAAGAATGCTATAATAAAGAACAGCAGAATAACTAACTCGTTATGGAAGAAAGCACAGCGACAAACTTTTATTTAGCATTTTGCAACCTTTCATGAAACCGAGGAATCAAGGAAGAGATAATGTCCAATCTATGGCATCAGCAGTATCCCCTGCCATTCTTCCTTCTGTTTTTCTACATCTAACATTGAATCTTAACCGTGCGCCTTGCTGCCTTTCATTCACCCTATTGCGAACCTTAATCCTTACCCTAATTTAACCCTTAACTAACATTAGCCCTTAATCCTTCTGCATCCCAAACCCACGTTAAACACTGATCCTGACCATATTTTCAACGCACACACATCTCTAGTTTCTTCCCTGGCCCATAGAACAACTGTTGCATTGATTGTTTTTTAATTTCGAAACTTTACATTATATTAATGGTCATGTTTTCTTCATTATAAACTTTATTCATTTTGGATTCATGGGTATTGTATTTATTATTAAGTTTAGGCACTAACTGCATAAGAGGCAGATGAGGCGGGGCTCTCAGTTTGATATCGCAAGAGACAGGCATGGAGCGAGCACTGTCATCACAAGAGACAGGTGGAGAGCGGACACCGACATCTCAAGGGGCAGGATGAGGTGCAGTCACAGATGTCACATGAGCAGGCCAAGGTAAACACTGGATGACGTGTTTGCGCTGCCGGCTCATGCAGGCCACAGAGCCTGATCTGTAATAATCAACCATGAGTAAATAAAGCACACACGATAAAACAAGACAGACCCAAGCACTGCTTCGGGTAGCCCAGCTTGGCCATATCGGAATCGGAACTGAGAGTTTGTGCGACATGGAGGAACCAGGCATCGCGTAATTTATTAATGTTGTGCCAGCCTGTTAGCATACCCATAAAATGGCAGCAGCGGGCACTCACCTGCCAGGACTGACTCTCAGATCGGATCAAACCAGATCTGAGACAGCAGCTCTGAAGCACCGATTATATCAAACGGTGAAGCTGCTCTATACTGCCCTCAGACAATGCCTGAACCGGACTTCAAGCCCCGCAGACGTCTCGGGTCATATTAAACGAATATTCTCGTCCCTCAACACATTCCAGATCATATCAGTAAGGGGCACCAACTCCTCTGCATTATACTCAGATCATGCCAGAACGAGGCAGCACCTTGGCACAGGCAGATCAGAAGAGAAGCAAGCACCTACACCCTACTGCCCTAAAACATATAAGAATGTATCCGAATCAGCACCAACCCTTTTGTGGACTGAGGTCATATCTGATCCAGACCCAGGCCTGTTCATGATCTCAGTTTACGCCGACCCAGATACCGGCTACTCAGGGCCTTCAAGGCACGTCATGAATAGGCACCAGTCTCTAGATGCCATGGAACCATGCCAGGGTAAGGCACAACCACTCAGAGTCTCCCTTCTGATTACAATGAAGTCACTGAACAGCCTTGATCATAGTGTCACTAAAAGCAGAAAAAAGATTCAGATGCACAAGCCAGCCCTATTCGTATATCCGTAAATCTCCAAGGTGACAGCCATCCATTGATATAAGACTAAGGAATTCAATTTAGAATCTGGCAGAGTGGGGGGAACTCTGCGGTCCCTCATTCCATTTAGAGCCAGGGGTAACACTGGGTTTCTGATGGTAGAGCCTTTGCTACCCCAAGTAGGACTCACCACACACCTACAGCCCGTCCGCCTGAGAGCTGTCAGCTCCTACTTACAGCCATCCCAGCTTACGTAGGCTGGGGTGACCGTCACAAGATTTCCATGTGGAGCATGGCGCCCTGGGCAGGGAAGTCACTCAATGACCCACACAAGCAGGGAGAAACTCCCTCCATGGTAGGGTCATTTACTTTTTTGTTTTTGAAGAATAAACTCCTGCTTTGGTAGTTTATTTTTGAAAAACAAAACTTTGCTAAGCGTGCTCATCAAACATGGTGCCTACTCGGCAAAGCTTCTCTCTCTTCATTTACTCCCTCTGAAAGATCCCTTCCTGCCTGGCAGGGATCTCGAAGTATGATGAGTGGTCTTCTATGGACCATCTACCTGCCTTTGAATTGCCCCCTAAGTCCCTTCTGCCCCCAAATAACTTTAGGGATGCTGTGGCTCCCAACGAAGAGCTGGGGGTTCATTTTACCAGGGAGAAGCCATGGCCTTTACAGACCTGTACACAACACTGTCTGGGCTTTGCTAGGGTTAATCAGCTCTGGTACTCCCCCAGTCCCACAGGGGTTGAAGGAAGGCAATAAGATAGCCAAGAGCACAACAGACACCCAAACTGAGGAATACGTTCAGGTAGAGTCTGCTAATGGTTAAAGGGGAACAAAAAAGGCAGCCAGACCCTGAAAGCCCTATTGGAGCAAAAAGCTGTCAAATATGGGCTACAGTAATGTTGATGACATTACATAACCTAAGATAAACACAATTAAAAGGAAACTATTCACCATGTGATCAATAATACGTATGGGGCACCATGAAAATAATTGATCTGATTGGTATGAGAAGGTTCTGTGATCGCAAGAGTTATCAGTTATGGAGGGGAAGCCATACAACACCATGCCTAACATTTTGGAAGTCAATTAACTTCTTAAAAGTCTAAGGGGCTTATTTACAAGCCCCTTGCGCCGCCTGTGCATCACTTTTTGTGACACACTGGTGGTGCAACCTGCTGCCCTATATTTACAAGAACACTAAAAGCCACCCTGCATGGCTTTTCATGACTTTGTAAATATGGCCCCTTTACACGCAATACTTTGTGTGAAAGGGGCGTGCCATGGGTGTAGCTGTGAGTGTTCCCAAGCAACACCCATGGCTACCACATTTCCAGATTTATGAGAAATTGTAAACCTGGAAATGCGTCAGAATGCTATGCCTCCCCAGGGGAGGTGTAGGGAGGCGCAACGAGGATAAATGTTTTCATTAATCCTCGTGTTTTTCCTCTTTCTAGGCGTGCTGCATTCTGCAACACACAGAACTAGGAAATCACCTCTGGTGATTGTTTATGTGCAGGAAGGTGTCCATTCCTGCACATCAACAATCCTTAAAAAAAATGACGTTTTGCAACTTCTATGTGTGCTACATGAAGCAGCACACATAAATGTATCAAAACACCATTTAAAAGTGTTTATGTGTAGGAAGGACACCTCCCTGCACATGAACAATCATTCCCCTCAACGCAGGCACCCTTGCACTATGGCGCAAGGGTGCCTGCATCGGCACATCGCAGCAAATTGTGCACCAGCACAGGGGAGAGCAGAGGGAACCGTCATATCGTTGTAGATATGATGCATCCCTGTGGTTCGGAATTAACACAGCGTGGCACAGCCAAGTGGCTTGCAGCACCGCGCTGTGTTAGTTCCTTGTACATGAGGCCCATAGAACGAGGAAATCTCTTCTTGTGATTGTTTATGTGCAGGAAGGTGTCCTTTCCTGCACATAAACAATCATTAAAAAAAATTATGTTTTGCAACTTCTATGTGTGCTGCATTAAGCAGCATGCATGGAAGTTTCAAAACGCCATTTCAGATTGTTTACGTGTAGGAAGGGACACCTTCCTGCACATAAACAATCATTCCTCTCAACGCAGGCACCCTTGCACTACGGTGCAAGGGTGCCTGCGTCGGCGCTTGGCAGCAAATTGTGCACCAGCGCAGGGGAGAGCAAAGGGATCCCTCATATTGTTGTAGATATGACGCATCCCTGTGCTTCAGAATTAACGCGGCGCTGCCAAATGGTTTGCAGAACTGCGCTGCGTTAATTCCTTGCAAATGAGTCCCTTTTGTGTCTAAAATTCTGAGTGCCAGAGTCTTACACAACAAACAAATGGAAGTCAATAGCTGTATGAGGTGGAAATCCGTCCTGATTTCACTTTTGCATTTCTGAAAGCTAAACAGAAGGCAGGTCATCCAATGAGATTTGTAAAAATCACTGTGTTGGCAAATGGAGCAGAGGAAGTGAGTCAGGGAGACATCAAATCCAGAATAATAGCAGTTCAAGAATATTTTGGAGGCTCCAAAGCTGGAACTCATCATTGAAACATAATGCTATCTGTGGAAATGCTTTACAGCTCATACTTGAGGTAGTTGCTGTATTTTTTGCTGGACTTTAGAATATTCAACTATCCCTTAACGGAAGGAATGGTCATTGGAGGGTCAGATACATGTTCTCGCAGAGCAACCAGAGCGATGCTGGACCCTGGATGCATCCTAGATCTTCCAAAAAGCCTCTAATATCACTAATGCAAAACTAAACATTACATTCTTGTAATCTTAAGTGAAAAATATCTAGTCTGACAAGTCAGATAAATTGAGTATATTATTATGTAAAACCTGTATATAGTACGGGTTTCAAATATACCTTATTCCATTTGGCTCCAATGTACTACATGATTATGGAGATAATGTTTTCAGTAGTCTCATACATCAATTACATATATTCCAGTGTATACTACATTTTAATAGAAAGGGTGGTATTGGAAAATAATTAATGGAAATACAATCAATAATTAGTAATCTATTGTCCACTTGGGAAAACTCTAAAGGCTCCCTTCTTATCTTGCTGACTCTTTTGGTATCATTATGAACATATAATTGCAAATTTGATTTTAATGTCCTTTTGTATTACTTTTAAATAGTGGCCGCTTATAAATTATTTATCACTCTAATTCAAGAGGTTGCGCTGGTTTAAAAGATAACAAATATAACATTCTTTTTACAGTTGGTAAATATGGCAGAACATGGTCTTACAATGAAATTGTTTGCATTTCATCAATAGGACTCCTGTTACATTGTATGGCATGGCTTAATGTAATTTCATCCATCCATCCATCCATCCATCCCTCCCTCCCTCCCTCCCTCCACTGATAGAGATATACACATATTTGTGAGTTTATAGAGCTCAGGTATTAACAAACAAACTGACTTCACCTTCACAGATAATGAGTGAATTCCTTAAGCTTATCTCAACTTGTCAATGTGATGTAATAAAACCTACAAATCAGGCATTGGTTACATTCTCCTTACTGCATAGAACTTTGAGAAACCATGGCATTTCTGCAACCATGGTGTTTGAGAACACGTGAGTTTAGGTGATATAATGTTCTGGCCTATACTGTAGTTTGCCAGCTATCTCAGGTCTACTGCTACCCGGCGTCACAGAAGGCCACACGTAACCTTGCTCAGCAAAGAGTAAGAAGAAACCTTTGTTGCAGGCAGCCCTTCTGATGTTTATTTTCCAGTGTGCACAATTCTAGGGTTAAAGGCGGGCAGCCTGGAGGAAGTATGACTTTATTGTCCATTCTACTGGCATGAAAGTCAATAAGGGCTGCCTCAACCCAGACCATTCAAGGAAGATAGAAGATGGAACATACGAACATACACTACAGAGTGCCATAACCCAAACTATCTAGCTATAGAGGACAGAATGTGAGAGGAGGCACTGTATGCAAGTCTGGCTGATTAATCTGCTATCTTGGGTCATTGTAGGGCCGTGACAACACCCCTTTCCAGCTCCCACACTTCATTTCTTACCTGTGGCGTTCCCAACCTCTCAATCAGTGGAACTAAGTGCAAAGGGGCATATTTTGCTTCCAAACGCTTCATCCGGACCTCTAGACGTTCACCTTCTGCCAAGAGTAACACAAATTACACAAAACATCAGAGGCAAAATGGTGAAGAAAAACCAAACAATGCACAAAATAACACTGTCTAATCTTCTATGCACTCAGTGGGTCTGCAGACCCAAGCACCAACAAGCTACTGTTCACTGACTGACAGCCTGCTTCTGCCAGAGGTTCTGTGGCCAGGAGCGCCATGGGATGTGGCCTACTGGACTAACTGCTGCTCCTGATCAGTAAATTTCTAGATGGTTGCACTATGGCCAAAACTCTAACACGTACCAGCTACATCTCAGTGGGTTTTGTGGTATAAGTACAATAGACACGGATATAGGAGGTACCAGTCTATACAGATAGGCTATCTGTGGACAGGAGCACCACGGCTAAAGGCCTAGAGTCTAACAATCTACCCACTTGGGATGGAGGGTCGGTGGACAGGTATGCAGTCAACAATGAACATTAACATTCGAAGCACGAACCGTACAGGAGGAAAATCATAAAAGAAGGGACTGTAGCAGCGAGGAGCCTTGACAGACTATGAGAGGAAGTGAGTAGCTGTGAGAGGGCATTAGAGGTAGGGAAGCCAGTTAAGACACTGAGGAAGTAGTAAGGTGTGGTCAGAGGTGTCAGGAGCTATCACAGGCACTGAGAAGTTGCAAGCTTTTGAGATAAGTGATGGGAAGATGAAGTGACTGCCAGCATAATATATTTGAAGGGAATTAGTGTGAACCGCTCATAATAGAATGGAGCACAGTTTACTAAGAGGGTCGTTTAAAGCATGTTTTGAGCCAATCAGAGCCTGTGCTGCTCTCAGAGCACAAATGATGGGGTAAACTTGCCCTTCCTCTTCAATAGGCCTATCTCAGATGATCCAAATACTGCAGTAGTCAACCCTTGCCTGAGCTAGAAGGTGCCTTTCAGATTTTTACTGCTCCAAGAGCTGTTCAGAATGGTTCTGTAAAACATCAGGTTTATGTATATAAATGTAAACGTTTCAGGCTTTAGATTGTGCAAATTCATTGCCTGAACTTTTAGCCAGCCTTTGGGCTACTCGTCCTGATGTATTTTCTACAGATATCCTTCTGTCTGCTATGGTTAGTCCTATTTTTCTCTTACCGTGACTTATTTAGTCTTTTATCCCAGGGGAGTATCTCAATCAGTGAGATTTGCGGGGTGTGGCTCTTAAGTTTCACCATATAAAAATCAGTGAGTTGCAGGGTGACTGGGTGAGATGACCAAGTTTCTGAGTGGATGTTCCCATGGGGAGCATGGGCAATCCTGATTTGCACTAGGTGGGCCTCTGGGGCTAATTTAGAGTTTAGTAAACTACATACAAAATCACAATTGCGACAAAGCACTCTGTCCTCCAAACTCAAGGACCACCTTCCCGATTTTGAGTCAGGCAGACTGTACGTTTTATGCAGGCGGAGTAAAATGTATTCCATTGGAGTAAAACTTCCACTGATGGCCTGATGGAGATAAGGCCTTTGGTGGAAAACCCCCTGACCGCTTTCCCTATTTAGAGTGGACAGTCAGATGGCTTTTATAAAAATTGTTTGCCATCAACAGGTAAATCCTGGAGGTGAGGTGTAGGTGAAAATAAATAAAAATAAAAATGCCCCCACACCTTGGGCGAAAACTCTAATGATGTGCGGGGCATCTTTTTATTTTTTCAAAAACAAACTACTGTTTTGGGATTTTATTTTTGAAAAATAAAAATAAAAAAACTTGGGAAGCATTTGATGGTTGGCTGTCATGTTTGACAGAGCCCCCGGACAAACTTTTCCTACATGGAAGGGAACCACCATGACAGTGGTATATGCCAATATATAGATATATCTGGGGGCCTGCAGACATCTCTAAATTTGGCAGGGGAGGTGAAGGCAGGGTGGTGGACGTAAAGTCTTCCACCACCATATCTGCCTTTACTTCATCCAACAACTCTAAATCAGGCCCTCTATCCAAAGTGGCACACTGGGTGAAAAACGATGGGTTAGAATGTCTGCCAGGTTACCAGCCCGGTGGAGAACATCACCTCTCTCTTTTCATCAGTGCTTAATTTGTAATAAAATAGGTGCAAGGGCCCTCGTCAGGAGGCCTCCACAGCTGCTACCACCCATTGCCACCAAAAGCCTTTAAAAAAGGGCGTGGGCGGAAGGTATTAGTTGTTTTTTAATGTATACTTAATAAACAATTGCTGTTCTGTGCATCTCTGAATTATGCAAATAGCGCCACCATGTGGCAGCTGTCATAAGTGCCGGTGTTGACAATTAAGTGCCGTCAACAAAAGAAACCACCGGCTCAAATTAAGCACTGCTTCCCATCAGATGACTGTCCGCCAACATGGCAAGGATTGTTTTTCTCTAAAGTGCTTCCTCCAATCGTGCAGAAAAACTAAAAGCAGAACTTGGGAAAACTTAAATAGAATCAACTGACTCAGCCCCATAGCTGTCAATGTATGTATTTCTGCCAGCAGAGCAAGCTGAGGCACCACCAGGGGAATTTTGATGCCTTGTTCATCTTTAAATGGATGAGGCAAACCATTGGCTTCGCTGATGGGGAACCCACTGCTTTTTGGTAGAAGCCCCTCATCTGCCAAACTCCTACGGTAAGGGAAAATTTCAGTGTATCAAAGTATCACTGATGAACTCCGCTTGGCTATGTGGTTACGTTGCTCGGATTAGGAGCTGAATGACAAGCAGAGAATTAAACCTGTCTTTTATTTCCTGTTTATTAGGCTTGACAAATGATACAACTTCTTTAGGAAAAGAAGCACCATGCATTGTCTAAACCCTGTCTTTTTTCACTTGGCATGTAGTATGTGAAACTGTAACCAAATACCAAATTTGTTTATTTCATGTTGTGCATGCCATACCCTGCTGACGTTATACAGAAGTGCAGAGGAGTGTTCATTTACGTGACTTTTGTTTACCTCTAGAATGCTGTTAGTTGAAAGGTATAATCTTGCTTTGCTGGATTGACAGAAGCGGCCATTAGTGTGCCTTAAAGAATAACAATAGCAATGTTTCTTAACAAGGTAATGGCTGACAGAGTGTGCTACTTGTATGAAGTCATAGCAAAGCATTTGAGGTGAGAAGTGCACTTTCTGGCCTGTGCCCTGGCATATGGGAGGTCTGATGATCCAAGGATTTTATCAATTTGTGTAAAGTTTGTGTGCATTAGCATGACACTCTTTTGGGGAGGGGGCTCGTCGACTGTATTTTTCCAAATGCCTGTTGTCCACGATTACTTCAAAATCTGCAGAATCATTCTAGTACATATGGTACTCTGTACAGAGGAGTAGGAATGGAGAGTGAAAGTGGAAGGACTAGCTAGCATAAACGCAGCCAGCAATGACAGGAAGTCTTACCTTTGATATAGACTCTTGGTAAAATGTTCTGGAAAGGAGCGGCATGCAGCAGATCACAGACTTCTTCCTGCGACTATGTGGGGAGAAGAAAGGAGTCTGCTTGAGGGTTCTGTCACACAATAAGAGTCTGGACAGCAATTCTATAAAAATCAGCACTTAACATGAGTGGCAATCTACAGACTACACAAGGAGTGAGCCCTGCATTAGATGCTCTATCACTTCCTGCAGGAAAAGCAAGGCAACACATCACGGGCCTATCATTCACTTGAGAACTTCATGCATTAACCAGCTGAGAAGACAGTATGACCAGTAGCGGTCCGTGGAGGGAGTTCAGTGGGGCAGTGAGGCGGGGTGGGGGAGGGGCATAGTGGGGAAATGTAAACACCGGAATATGGATGAACGGAGGTAAGTACACATTTAAATAAATAAAACGAATTTCGTTGTGCGCGCTGCATCGCATTTTGCGATGCAGCGCGCGCAAAGGAATTCGTTTTATTTATTTAAATGTGTACTTACCTCCGTTCATCCATATTCCGGTGTTTACATTTCCCCACTCTGCCCCTCCCCCGCCCCACTGAACTCCCTCCACGGACCCCTACTGATTATGACCACTGCAACAAGCCTGATAAATGAGGAGGTGGTACGACAGCCACTCCTCCCCCATGTGCTCTGTGAGGGTACATTTTGGTTGTACCCACATGGTAGTACAGCTGAGGGTCTACTGTCGAATGGATAAGTCATGGAGAACCACAGGCTCCTCCACAAGGGAAAGTCACAAGACAAGTCACATAAAAGGAAGAGCTTAAGTGGCACAGCTTTTCCAATCAATTCTAATACTCATTATCCCACAGAGCTACTTCTGTGTAGTGATTGAGAGCACCCTGGGCTCTACAACTTGTACTTATGGAATAAAAACGTTGCGCTGCGACATGCGAGTCTGCTACTTTCCGTGCTTAGTTTGTAAAAGAATGAGTGCTGTGCCCATAGCTTTGCATGGAAGCCCCCTTCTGGCGATATTACATGTCAACTCACTGAATAACAAGAGTGCGTGGCATGGAGTCCACCTGATGCCATTTTCATTGACTACTAGACACTCCTTCTCCCTTTAATTTCTCCTTCTTTCTAGTTTGTGAGATGACAAAAACTAAGTGTTGGTTCCCAAAGATGAGTGTCAGTGGGTCCCACGGGCAACCACCAGCTCAAATTAAGCACTGGCTACCTTCCAATGTAACGTTGGTGCTGATCTACGCTGCATCGTCATAGCCAATTCTCTGCATTTGCAGATAATTACTGGCATCTAGTAGTATGTAAACCATTGCATGGACTTCACGGTTCACGTGCAACTATGACAAACAATTAAGAAGTATTCAGTGTAATTGGGTCAATTTCAAATGTAACTTATTTATTTTTAATGTTTTATATAGCGCAAACTTGACCCTACAGGGTATCAGAGCGCTTTACATATGTTTAGGCAAAAAAAGAAACAGGTAGAACAACCAACAAACATATGTGCTTACAGTGCAAGGTATAAATCAAAAGACGGCCAGTAAATTAAAAAACGAGCCTTTGCAATGCAATCGGTCTAGCCTTTGGGACCTTATATGTATTTAGCTATGCAGCACATTAGCCTGAGTGCTGAAACATCTACTGTTCTTTAACATGGAGGGAAAGTAAGCACCAAACTGCGTGACAAGCCAGGTATGGGAAGACATGGAGAGAAATATTGCCTTTCAGTGGGAAATTGCATAGTCCAAAGCTCTGTTTTTAATATAAAATCAGGGCCTTCGGTGGTCGTATCATGGAAAATGCAAGATTTGAAAAACATATTGTCTACGGGGGCTCATGGAAGACAATGTCTATGGACTGGAATCTAGAGAATGCTAAAGTGATTCTGGTATTTTACTAACTTCTGCTGGTCGTTTTCTATCAAGAAAGTTATATAGAGGCAGTTGCCAAAAAAAGAAAGTTCCTCAGCAGAAAGCAATTCTGGTATTTTACTGACCTCTTCTGCTTGGGTTCTATCAAGACAGTCAAATAGAGGCAGTTGAACAGAAAAAAAGTCCCTAAGCGGAAGCAGACAAGTCCTAGGCTTATATCCAGAGCCCACAAAGTACATACACATATAAGTATATACTGAAGTATATACAAGAGGTCTCGAATGCTCGACCTAACAAGGACACAGCAGGAATGTAAAAACCATATGTGTAGACACTGCGTCATCTCAGTAACCTGCTATAAGAGAGAATGGGTTCTAGGGTAGAAATGTGTTAATCAAAAGCATCTTAACTTCTTTTTTGAATGATGTAGTTGAAGGGTTCAGTTTGATTTCAGGGAGCAGGGAGTTCCACATTCTCAGGGCCATTCTTGAGGAAGCTGTGTTGTAGGTTTCTTTTTCAGAAATTGCACTGCTCCCATTTCAGCATATTGTGACATCCTCGATTTGTGATTGATAAGAAGAATGCATGCATTCCACTGAACGTTTTATTTTAACAGAAAGTCCGTGTGAACCATCTTAAATATAACTTTGTGTTATATGCAAGTATGATCATTACTTTCTGATGGCCTTTTACTCAAAGTGACTCAAAATGTGGCCTGTGCCTTTGGTTAAACTGTGCAACATTGTGTTGATCTCAAATATGATCACTTTGCGACTGAACTTGCCTTCAGTTCAATAATGCTTCTAATTGTGGGCTGAAGAAGTTAAAAAAATGTTAGCCTCTGGAAGAGCCCAGACCCGGTTTGAAAGTTCACAAGTAACTAACATAGCGATCGTAAGAAACACCCCAGCTGAGGTGACAAAACATGACAATGGCTGGACGTTGCATTGTCTTCAAGGTGACAAGAGGACAAATCCACCAAGCCGATAGTACAGCAGGTGCATCATCCCTGTCCTATAAGAGGTGTGGATGGCTGCACCTCCTTTGCTAGTAGACAATGACATGAGGATCACATAACTACAGCAGCTATTTGACAACACAGGACAAGGGCTGCATCCTGAATGATGTGGGCACACGTGAGTTGTTGCTCAGTGCATGTTCTGTGAGAGGACTTAAGAGATTTTTCTTACCAGCGCTTGCTCAATGAGGAGGCAGAAGAGGATAGCATTCCCCACTTCCCTCAGACTCTGAAACACATCTGTCTTCAGCTCTGCATATTCTATAATATCCTTCAGCTGGTGATGGAAAAACTCCAGGATACCTGTGGAGCCAACAGATAAAGTATGTGAGACAAAGCAGAACAGACATCAACAACCAACCATACGAGGGAGACAAGACAGAAGAGGCAAGATGAAGCAAACATTAATAAACAGACATAGGAGGTGAGAGGAAGGAAATATAACATACTACAAAAATCAGTCATAACTCAGAGACAAGGCAGAGGAGGTGAGAGAAAGGAAACACAATAGACTACATAGCCAATCATAAACTGAGAGACAAGACAGAGGCAGTGAGAAGAAACAGCCTTTACAGACTGAAGCAACCAACCACCCCTGACAGCAGAGAGATTACAGACTACCACTAGTCAGGCTATTAAATGGGGACATGAAAGAAGCAACAGATTGTTTTAAACTATACTGGGGTGGGGTGGAGGAAGGGCGTAGGAGAACCCGAGAGAAGAACTCCAGCCTGATACAGCCCAGACCAGGGTAAAATATCTGAAGAAGAAACTAAAAGATTCTAAACCACCTGAATAGGACTGGAGAGAGAATGTAAGAGGAGACAATTAGAGGTGCCTTGAGTTAGGCCATTCAAGGAAGACAGAAAAGAGAACATGAAAAGAGATACTACAGACCACCTCAACCAAAACCATCCTGGGATGGAGAGCAAAAGTAAGAAGAGATACTAGAAATTGTCAAACCTTACATCATTCTAGCAAACGTGAGAGGTGACACTTCAAACAGATGCTAAAAGTAAGATCATGAGAGGTGGGCAGGTCACAGAACATGACGTGAGCCCCCATAGACTTTTCCAACTTTAGCCACCACAGACATTTCCAACTCTGACAATCTCACAGGTCATAGAAAGTCCTATTGTGCTGCACCAAGTCTTAAAAGAGGGGCTGAGTGAGTATGCCACATGCATCTAGAGCCAACATTCACAAGGGCAGGTTTCTGCATACTCATCCATGCAACATACCACTGGCGCAAATAGAAGAAGCTGCATTCAGTTATACACCCTGTGATTCCACAGGTATACAGTCATGTTAGTGTGATCCAACATACGCGCAGTCATTTCAATATTCACTCTTGAAACTTGAATTATGCAGCAGTATACACTCCCAAACACTCAGACAATATGCAATTCTACAAAAACACAAACTCACTCTCCCTCACTCATAGAATCTGTGCCGGAAGATGAGCAAATTCATGCGCACTCACTCATACTGTCTACAATCCTACACTAATGCAGGTACACTCAGTCAGGAAACTGATGATCCTAGGCTTGTACACATGCACACTCTCTTTCAAGCAGTCACTGATCATTTCCTTTCTCATTAAGAATGTTCACCTCAGTTCGATGTTAACAATTTTAACGAACATCTTTTTATTGATTGTATACTTACTATGTATGCAGATACAAGAGTATATTATGCTATTACTAACATTGTTGAGTGAGAAGAGGGGCTTATGAGGGGTGAAGCCTCGAGTGAGTCATGCTGCCCAGGGCCAGACTGGCTACTGGGCGTTTTGGTGTGCTGTCAAGCTGGGGGCTGATTTCGTTGATGGGGACCTGCGTGTGCTTCTAAATAAACAAAGCAAATCAAATGGTTTTAAGCACCTGCAGGTCCCCATCAACGAAATCAGCCGCCAGCTTGGCAACACACCAAAACGCCTGGTAGCCAGTCCGGCCCTGATGCTGCTGATACCCTCCCTCATCAATGGCATCTCAGCACTTGCAGGCTCCATTGTCGGAGGAACAAAACATGTATCTCATCAAAAGGGAGGATGTGGCTAAACAGCTACAGTGGTCGACCTCGAAGCTGGGAAACCAGGTTCGGGTCTTGACAGGGACGCTCAACATCCTGCGCAAATCACGTAACCTCCCCTGTCTAACTAAAAAGGAATGTGTCCATCTGTAATGCAACTGGTGCTCATGTAAAGTGCTCTGATACCTTCAGGTTGAGTTCACGCTGAACAAAACAAAAAACATCTGGTATCTGGGACAATCCTCTAACAATATTGAAAAGTTGCCCCATTCAGAACATGGTAGTCTGGTCAGTTTCCTATCTCAGTAAAATCAACGTTTTTTCTGAGCCTATTCTCAAGCAACACTAGATTTCCGTGGTAGCGCACACTCGCTTTAAGGCATTAACTTTAGACCATCAAGCCTTTTTTGGGGCCTGGACCGAAATGCATCCTGAGACGGATCTAGTTACATGTATACTCATGCTCTCTTGGTTTAAGCTCTTTGACCATGTCATTGTCTCCCATGTCAGGCTTGCATGCCTCGGTGGCAGGGTTTTTTATTGTCATTATTCTGTGGCTCTGGAACAATCGACTTCTCACACTTTGACAGATTTCCAGACGATGGAATATTTTGCAAAGCTTTTTGCTAAGTTTGGCAGGTGAGCTAATTTTAGGGTTAGGTCTTCCATTATCTCCATCTGCTAAACCCTAAGATCAAGATGCCTTTGTTTGAATGTTGTAGTAGCTCGCTCACTCACTCACTCACTCCCATAGTAACTGGAACAGTATCAATCACTTTGCTTATAAAATGCTTGTGAGAATATATATTTCCCCACAACATGACTCTGCATTGGTCTACATCCATATTCTAGTTCCTAAAACAGTTATTAAAATGTCATATTGATTGTTTAACAAAGAAAGGAATGACTAGACCTACAGTAAGTAGGATCTTTATTTTGTTTAAAAGTAGTTCTACTAGAGTATAAAAATGATCCTGTTACGTCTTCTATAGTCTTATGTAGTCATTATATGACATGTTAGATGATATTTTAGGACATTTTAATCAAGGTCAATAGCTAGCAAAATCCTTCCTAGGGTTTTATGTTTACCACCAACAATATTATTTAAATTTTGCTTCTTCCCTTTTGTATCTAAACCGGATATTTCTAACTCCCCGAAAACATTTCCTGAGCATTTAGACCTTCACTCCAGCCTTATTACAAATAAACATTCTATAATTGCACCGGGACTCCTCTTGAGTTTTTTTTAGCGCCTTTTAACTTTCATGGTTATAAACCAATACTACAATCCTCTAGGAGTTTTCCTGCTCCTTAGTTGTGCAATTGTACAGTCTCCTGTACACTCACCCGGAGAGCCATACTCGTGTCTTGGCAAGCGGCAAATTTTCGGCATCACCTCAATTAATGTTTTCACATATTGAAGAACTGTTCCCTGCAGCTGGAGAAGGGAAAAGAGAATTGTCAGTCTGACCTGAATGCATGGCAGCAAAGAAGATGGTTAAAGACCACTACAGCCACACACTGGTACAAGAAAGAAAGAGTAGAGGAGCACAGCCACATGTGTAGATATATATATATATAAACACAATTTAGAGAGCAGCTTATGACTCGCTCATACTCAATACAAAATTCAGGCTGCCATTTTGTTCACAATAATAATAGACAGTAAGGGCATGTTAAAACCACTTGGCGACAGACAGGCATGCTCAATCCAACCGTTGAAGTAACGTTAAAAACACCCATGCATAGAGATCACTGAATACTACAGTATCCCAAAGACAGGTGCAGAACATATTACTGCAATTCATGGCAGTAAGCAGTAATTACCACATCAGCACAACACACTGGCAACACATGAACCCCTACGCTCATTTTACTTCTAAGAATGTTTGTGTACAGGTTTTCTCACCTTTGTGCAGAAATGGGAATAGTGATGAGCCACTGTAAAAGTGATTTTAGTAAAAGGGTTAACACTTCTGACTGTGTTTGAGGCAGGATGCCTGTTTGATATATTTTACAATATATGTATTTAAAAACTACCATTAGCTGAAGGGAATATTTCATTTTCCTTCTAACAGTGATTTAGTTGCACAGTGTGGCTTGGGCTAATAGACCATGTCAGCACCGCACTCAAATCATTTCCGAAAAAACATGACCTGCTCATTAAATGCAAAGAAAGGAAGGACGAGCACATAAAAATTACTAATAGCTAAACTTCAGCGGTTTTTAACGCAAAGTAGAAGGGGGAAACCCCAATGAAGTACATTGTTATCCTTTCCTGCTTGGAGTTTATTTAAACTGCATTTGTGTCCTATTCCTATGCCTAGCAATGAGAGGACAGGTTTGGAAAGGACTCTGGGTATTCAGATTCCAGACTTGGGCATTTCTAAATACTTTCGCACACTTGCTCCAATATTAAAGAGATAGGAAAAAGAACATTGTTTCGCGCCTGCTGTGGTCGTTCAACGATGACGTTAAACGGGAAGCTTACTTCTAAGGCGAAAAGTTCTCTGCACAGCAGGAACCAATATAAAAATGTAGAGCTAGGGTCATGCATTATCTACTTTCACTTTCTCTGTGTGTGATGAAGTAGGGGTTCTGTATATGTCCTACTGATCAGAAAGTTGGATAGGAAGAATGTATTTTATGGCTCCTCATTAAACCTGAAAAGTAATATTTCTAGTAACTGAACTGATAAGCTTATCCTCTGCTGGGTATACAGAAGGCGCTCCACACGGGTCCATATGCACCTAGCTGATGATTACATCACTCCAACTTTCTCATACAAGATAGCCAACACAAACATGATTGTTATATTAAGACCACAATTGAGTTTCTCTGTACTTCTATGAATTTATTTGATTATAGTCTACGTTGGCATGTTCCTCAAAGAACTGTAATTCCCCATTTGACAGTAAGACCACACCTGCCTGAGCTCAGTTGGCCCTGTCAGTTTTGTCGAGTATAACGTTTACTAACCTTACACGTGTAGGATTGCGGGCCTGCAGGTACAGTGCACCGAATGACTAGTTACACGTATAGGATTGTAGGCCTCCAGGTACAGTGCACTGAATGACTAGTTACGCGTGTAGGATTGCGGGCCTGCAGGTACAGTGCACCGAATGACTTGTTACACGTATAGGATTGTAGGCCTCCAGGTATAGTGCACTGAATGACTAGTTACACATATAGGATTGTAGGCCTGCAGGTACAGTGCACCGAATGACTTGTTACACGTATAGGATTGTAGGTCTCCAGGTACAGTGCACTAAATGACTAGTTACACATATAGGATTGTAGGCCTGCAGGTACAGTGCACCGAATGACTTGTTACACGTATAGGATTGTAGGCCTCCAGGTATAGTGCATGGAATGACTAGTGAGTGCCCTGATAATACAACTACTTACACTGCCTACAAAGGAATTTGCTCTTTCTTGTCCTTAACTAAGCTCCTGTGAAGACCGCGTTCTCACGATCTCGGTGCCCTCTGAAGAGAGGAAAGAAAGTACCAGCAGAATGTATTGTTAAGTAATTCTAGGCATTCTCTTAAGAGATTGGAGTGGAGCACTCTTAAGTGGTTATAACTATCAGCACTTTGAACATGTCCCTGCTGAGCATCAGCTGTCTGTGAATGCACACTCATGTAGCTTCGACTTAACATAGCCTAGATTATCATGACACCCTACACTATCCCCTATGGAGAGCACTACTTCAGCGCAAAAACGTGTGCGGTGCCATAGGCCTCAATACTAAACAAAACAATTTTAAGTGTCTAACTCATAGCACAACCAGGATTAAGTGCTGATGACTTGACCACTCTACCAGGGGAGAGTCAAGTGCTAAGAGGTAATATCTGGTCATCCTGTTGGAGTGTAGCAATATTTTGGTCCCAGGATGCCCAGGTTACCAACATAATGGCCACAATCAAACCCCAATAATCTCTGAAAAGACTTCAAACCACAGCAGAGGACGCGCTTAATAAAAAAGTAATAGTCAAAAGTAAAAAAAAATAGGGGTGATTGACAGCTCCCTGCCTAAACATCTTTGTGTTACACCAGACCTTTCTAGGCTCCTTTGACAGTGCTTAGGCTCAGACTCTTCTTATGAAGCTAAAATAAAAGAGATCATTTAAGTCCTTCATGCTAGTACAGCATGGGCCAAACGAGATAGGCCTGACAATCGGTATGTGTCATGAACCACTGTGTTGGCTTGTCTGTGCTTTCCTTATACATCGTTGGCAGGCGATTGCTGGCTCAGAAAATGCTGTGATATTAGAACAAGGCATCTCTACCCCCGTACCAGGCTCTTGACGATCTTCAGCAGCTCCTCCATCACAACGGCAATGCCCTGGTAGCCCAGGAGGCGACAGATCGTCTTGAAGTGCGGCGGACCAACGAAGTTCCGATAGGAGCTGTAGATGTGACTATAAGCAATGTTCAAAGGCTAGAAAACAGAAGAAAAAAGTCACTGCCTGCAGATGAAAGCAGAGATCAGTTTGTGCAGAACATCAGATTGAGCCACTGCCTGCACTAGTGAGTAGAGGCTTGTGTGCACAGGCTTCCCAGAGTGAGGTACTACTTGCTGCTTGGCCATGGAGACCTCTCAATGCAGGTTCACCACAAGTCAAGGAGCTCAGTCCCTGGAAGGTTTACAGGAGACGCCACCGAACTTGTTATATTGTGTTAGGAAGTTTTTCAGTAACAGAGGATCTACTCCACATGCGAGATGTTTTGCTTGTACCAGAGACTTACATTCAAGTACTATGGGTCTGTTAAATCACTCGCCCTCATGCACATGCCTCCAGTGTTTGTGTGTGTATTCCCAAATCCAGGCGGTAGACTGTAGGGATTGTTTTGCTAATGTCCATCTCTTCATCCTAAACAATCCTGTTCCTTATGCACTGTCCAGCCACTAAGCTATTGGGTTTGTACTTTCACTGACCTTTGACCCGTACAGATAGTAGGGTTGGACGTTAGCAGGTTTGTCTCTCTGTGGCTCCTGGGTGAATGGTATGGCAGTCCGGACAAACCTAGAAAGAGAAATAAGAGTCTGGCTGTAAGACAGGAATGTGTTCATGTAGATCATACAGCAGAGAAAAAGCAGAGAGAAGACAGGGGAGGACAAGTGGATTCACAAAATCCAAACAGAAAGCAAACAGCCACAATGATGCATAATCAACTAAACATGACATTGTCACATGCTTTTGCCCGCAATTCTTGGAGGCAAAAAGTGGGCATTCCTCTCTAGGGCCATTTGTCACGCCACTTGTTTTACAGGATAAAACACACTCTGATTTGCAGCCATAACATGACACTGTTCAGTAGTGTACATCTTGCCATTGAAGAGCACATATAGATTACCTTCTTGGCTAGTCACGTTATCCAACATTAAATTTAAACGGGAACTGTGTGCTAAACTGATATGAACGCATCACTGTATACATATCCGCTTCGGGACAGCCATGCATTTATACATTTTTCTGCTTTGTACTTCCGTAAACAATTGAAAAAAGTGTTCCTCTGCTGGATATATAAACCATGTATAAAGATTTTTTTAAACTTCTGTTCTCAATGGAGTCAATAGAGACGCTCTGGAACTAGTGACGCGATGTCCATGGTAAGCATCTTAAACAGATTACCTCATGAAAAACACACCAACCTTGACATGCTCATAATAGCAGAAACATGCCACACACTTACCTCTGCTCTAATATTCAACAACCACATTGCTGACCATTTACACACAAAACCGGTGATGGCCTGTTGGATTCACACCCAGTAAAACTAGGTCTGGTGACTACCAAGCCAAGATTACTGGCACAGGAAACGCTGGGCCACTTGTAGTTGTCTAGGGAGGTACCCCAGGTACTCAATCTGGATAGTTCAAAATGAAACCCTGAGTATCTGTCTTCTTACCAGTGGTGCCCAAGATCATATCTAAGTGTGTGTGTGTGTTTACAACAGCCCTGTTACTTATAGTCAGTATGGTGGTCGTGTGGGGCACTCAGGCAATCTTCGTCTCCAGTAAAATGATGAGTGTGGGAGCCTTTGGGTTTTCCGGGACATGTTCATTGCTAGTACTTTATTTTTATTGGGCAGTTTGGAGTGTATGTTTTAGGGACCGGCATGCAAGGGAAAAGTTTAGTATGCTTTGGTCACTATGCCCCAACTTGGGGCTCACTGGATCTCTGCATGTCTCATTTCGAGCCTCCCAGATCACTGCTCAGTGTGAGATGTTAATTACAAGCTCGGTCTACAAGGGTAATGTTTTGCTGTGAGTTTGAGGCACTTACTTTCAACTAGGGATACTTTGTGACACTCATTGTAAAGAAATACCTCTTTTTTTGCATAATCACCCACAAAGTTGTGGTCTGATGCTCCAGGCTTTTCTACTCTGAGAGTACACTGAGGCCTGCTACCAGACCTCAGTGCCAGAACTCGGAATCTTAAAAGTATATGTCTAATTGGTGTATACCAAATTGATTTAACTTTACATACTTATAAATCCCTAGTATATGGTACCAGGGGTACCCAGGGCCTGTAAGTTAAAGTGCTCCACCCGGGCTGCAGCACTTATTGTGCCATCTTGGATGTGACAGCGTGAAAACATGTCTCACAGCCTGTCGACTGCAGACTGGCAGAGCAGTTTTAAACTTTTAACCTGCCATTTAAACTAATGGCAAATCCCAAATCTCCCTTTATAACATATATGTCACCCCTACAGCAGGCCTATCAAGTCCTATGGCAGAGTGCTCTATATTAAAAAGTAGGACATGTATTTTATATGTCCTAACTGTAACCGTCCCAAATTGACATTTTTACTGTTGAAAGGCTAGTAGCCCCATTGACGATTGGGTTACACGTTGACAACTCTGGTGTCGTAACTTCTGAATGCAAATAATAAAGTTAATACTTCAAGGTAGAAAAATAATCGTATTAAACCGGACTTAATGCCCAAGTCAAATTTAGCGTAACTTTCATGTAAATACAACTTTTAGAAAGTTGTCACTCTGTTGCTCGTTTTCCAGTGGTCCAGGAGACTGAAGCCCTACACACAAAAGTTGCGCCCGAGTCTATTGGACCTCAAAGAGTCATTAGAGTGTGGTTTGGTCATCTAAGACGGACACTAGCCTTCACCAAAGGGAACCACAAGTTTCACTGTTACCGGAGAGCAGTAGTCCAATGGCCATTGGACCTTTGCTGGACCAAAGATGACTTCGAAGGACACTGACCCTTGTGGCCAAAGTCACCCCACAAAGACCATGGGCCATGGAGTGACCCCAGAAAGCCCCCGTCTACTGCATCAGCATCCTCAGCATTTTACAGCATCCTGTGTCCCTTACATCAGGACCACTCCATTGAGATATATGGCAGTTCACCCATAGAGCTTGGAACTGGATTTGAGACTGCTTTGGTGACATGGTAACTGCCTCCACTGTAGCTGTGCTAAAACCGGGCAGGAGTAGTTAAACACAACTTTATAAAAGTTTTACAAAGTTTCCAAACTTTCTGCTTACCAATGCTTGTTGGAATTTTGTGTATAAAGCACTGATTTATGGTTTACTTAAAAATCTATATCTCCAGTACCCTTTGGCAGATTTTGTTCATTTTGGTGTCTAAAAATTCATAAAAGTAAGATTCATTTTTAGGTCTCGCCTGACCCAGCGCATGCGCTGGTCTGGCGGACTTATTGAGAGGGCTCCAAAAAGTGCTACCAGGCCAGCCTAGAGCCACAGTGCATGTGCGCAGGCGCGTGCGCCGCGCTTTACCGACATTACTTTTGGTTTCACGGCCGCACGGCCGCTTTGATGTTTGATCGCGATCACTTTCACTTTCGCGGCCACACGGCCACTTTGCATAGCCAATAGGTCTCGCTTTTGGGACCTTATAAGTATTTAGTTATGCAACTGTTGCATGGCTAAACACTTATAAGGTCCCAAAGGCGAGACCTATTGGCTATGCCAATGCTTGGCTTCCTTGTAGTTCAGCTAATTTCTATAGGCTGGCTGGGGCAGAGCAAACACAACCTGCAGATTAGGTCTGGTTTACGATACCCCTTAGAGTGCATAGTAGAACCTTTGAACACGTTTCCATAATAATCTTGCATCACCAACCTCGTGTTCACACACGAGTAACTTTACACTCTTATCGGGCAGCAAAATCACCTTGAACGGCTGCACGTGCTTTCAGAACTCAAACTGGCTGATGGGATGAAAAAAAGACACCTCTCTGCCGTGGTTGCACTTAAGTCACCTTCGCTGCACAAACTACTAGCGTAAATTCATATTTGGATTTCACAAAACATGTATTTATGGTTGTCAATTAATTTATATCAATATTACGTGCAATAAAATGTGTTTCCAGCGATAGTGGGCGTTCAAGGGCGAACATTCAATATAAAGTTAACGAACACCCACAAGTTGTCAGTGCCAAGTGACCTCACAGGCGTGGTGCCCGACAGGTGCATGGCACCACGCCAGCACTTTGCATTTTCATACCAAAGAGACTTAGTCACTCCGCAAACAAACAAAAAACCCTCTTCCTAGTAAGAACGAAGCAAAGCACATCCTGCAGTTACTGCCTTTGCAACTGTTGAAGCAAACATTTTTCAGGTCCCAGAGTGGAGCCAATCTGTCGAACCGTCTGTTCTGCGCGCACTTATGAAGAGGTACAAGGCAGAGAGGAACAGACAGAACGGGCACGTGTGCCAGGTCACTGGATCTGGTCTGTTTTTGCACCAGCACATTGCATGTCACATGGACATAATATGAGTTTTGTAAAGCACACGGGTTTCGTGGCACTATATAACAAACGCTTACTATCACCCCATCGAATGGTATGTATTTTTTCATGATGGAGTTGCGTTATTCACTGGATTCAAATTGGCGACCATGGCGGTCATACACTAATTCCCACAGTCCCCTGAGACACAAGGCCACCGAATCCCGCCGAAATCTTTGGACTTACTTTTCATTATGTTAAGGTCGCCAGATGGCTCCTACCAGAAGGTACACCTTACTCCAGTCTAGTCTTTCCTCTTACAGATCATGGACATCTGGAAACTCAATCCAACTGGTTCAACTCGGGCGGACCTCGATAATAATTCCCAGAATGCAGTCAGCTTTTAAATGCAAGTCCAGGGCTGAAAGACTGCGCCTAGCTATATGGAGTTATTATGTCCCCTCAGTCATTGTATGCCAATGGTTTTCTGTGAAATGCGGAGCACAAACAAAGACTAACAGAAGGAGCAGGTTTTGCAGTGTCCTGCCCTCCTTCAAGAATCTCTCTTAGAATGGGACACTCTAAAGTTATTACAGGTCTGAAATATTCACCAAGCTGGTCTAATGTAAGACAGCCCTCTGAAACAAATTCTTGTGAAAAACAAGCATTTGAAATTCCAGACTTGGGAATACCAAGTTCACGTCAATATAAAGGTAAGAAGTTAAAAAAAATAAATGTAAATAAATAAATAAAAAATAAATAAATACACCAAGGCTACGTTGGTCTGTAGTGAGAGCTACTTCTGATCAAGGAAAGCCCTCCCAAGCTACTATCTAATTTTATCAGTGTAAAATTGTGGCCACATAAATTAACATTACACTATGACCACCCTAAGCAGGTTTATCACTAGAGGCCACCCACTTATTTCAGGAGAGTTTACCAGCAGTGATGCCAGGAAAAGGCGTACCAGTATTAAATGCAGTCACCTGACAAATGAATTCACAATAAAAGCATCACATGCGCTCTGGCACAAAGTACAGAACCACAACAATAAACAGTGTCGGCTGGTGAATTGTGGACGTGGTGCAGTGTTAAATTATTACTTTTATTCTTAGCCAACTTTGCGAGAGAGTAAAAGCTAATGTCGTTTTTCTTTGAAAAATACTGTTCACAAAGGCTGCAGCCTGAACACACGTCTTTAGCTTTTTCCCCAATCTGCTTGCACAGAAGGAAAGTAATAACTTAATAACCCACCCATTGAACACTTCACCAGCCACTACTGACAATATCTCCCCAACTCCGTTTGCATTATCATTCAGCTATTAACTTTAAATGTGTTTGAAATGGCATGGTTCGGTCTTCATCAGCATTCCAGTTTCTGAAAATACAGATATTTTCTATTAAATATTTTTTTCCATTTTGGGCACACAAACTCAATTTTCCAGAGAAAAAAAGAACTTTTCTGAAAAATCATAATTTCTGCCTTCAAAATATCCGTTCCATTATAGGAAATACAAAGTCCCCAAACATCGGCTTGTCATTTTCATTAAGCACTCCCATAACAAATGTCTCAAATTGACAGATTCTGTTCAAATGTCCAGGTGTTACAATCCTTAACCAGGAATGCTCACCATAACAAGGATGCTAATAATGCCCAACATAACACCAGGGCCACCAATGTGCCAAGGTTGGACACCAAAATGGCCAGGATGTCCATCATGTATAAGCCATGGCCATTCCGATTGAACTCCACTGGCTACTTTTGCCAGAAAAAACAATCTTCAAAACATCATTTACAAATCCATTGTGACCATCACCCCACATATTTGGCTGACAAGCTCACCATTTCCAGTGGTTTTCGGCACACCTGCCGTCTGCACAATATCAGATTGGAGATAAAGTGTAAAAAACATAAAAACAAAGCAACATGCCTTTCCAGCTTATGCACCGGGATCTAGAAAAACATCCCTGCATCCACCAGGACGGCCCTAACTGTGCTCCAATATAGGAAAGATTTGAAGATGCAGCTCTTTAAAAGACCACTACATCACAATGAAGTTCAACAGCTCACTTCCACGCTCCGAATCTAGCGACCGCTCTAAACACTTGCATGCATTCTGGACTTTGACCCTATGTAGCAATTAGCTGCCTTTTGGCAAGCTTCCCACTATACAAATAACATCTAGATAAATGTATAGAAGTGCACTTTGATCTCGGTTCTGGGTTTTTCAGCTTGGAGGCGAAAGCAACTGCCAGGATTCCCATGAGGGAAATGCCCCACCCACCCCCCAGTCTTGTGGGTGGGGCTGGGGCCATGACAATTGCTATGTCGAATCACTAAGACCGGGCACAAGGTAGGATTCAAATGAGGGGGCCTAAGCACCATGTATGGGGTTTTTAAGAAATAAAGTGCCCCTACCTCAGTATATCACTCGAGTTAAGCACTGGTCTGAACAGCCTACCCGGAAACAGATTATTTTGTATTTTAGAATGGAAACATCTCCTCAGATCCAACTCTGTCACGCCATGCTGTACTACTGGATTATAGTACAGTCTAAATGTATAAAAACAAGACTGTAAAACACAACACTCAAAGTTATTCAGCACAAAAAACGGGTATCTCAGGGGAACACAGAAATTTCAGAAACAAAGGACTGGTGTCTGGTATTTCAAAATTAAACAAGCATTGGCATAGCCAATAGGTCTCGCTTTTGGGACCTTATAAGTATTTAGTTATCCAGCACAATATCCTTGGTGCAACAACATCAACTGTTGCATGGCTAAACACTTAAAAGGTCCCAAAGGCGAGACCTATTGGCTATACCAATGCTTGTTATAAATTGGTATTGGATTTCTTTCATTTTGATTCCCTTTCTTATTTCCTTGATCTGGTACTTCTAAATGCTTTACAAATGTTCCTTTGTTTAAGCTTTGCTGCTCGAACCAACAGCAACCCAGGGTTGAGCTAAAGGTTTCAAAAACAAGTCTGAGTGGACCAAAGATGGTACTGTGAGTGTATTACATGGTGAGGTCTCACATACACACCATATAATACAGCACATTTCTTCACACTCATCATATCCATGGGCAATGCAGAGTGTCTTTGTGGCACTCCAAAAATGTCTGAGTCATTGGTGAATGTTTAATCACAGTGCTGAGAGAGTGCAAGTGTGTATACGTGAGTGTCTGTGTGTGTATGGACATTCTGGATCTCTTGAGGCACTAGTGAGTGACTGTAGTATGCTTGGTTTCCACCAGTAGTCCTGTGTGTGATTGGAGAACTGGTCTCTCTAACAGCATTGAGGGTCTGATTGGGGCACCGCTGGCCTACACAGAAAGTCCCAAACTTGTTTGGGTCACAGATGTTCAGGGGCAATAATAAGCAAGTGTCTGCAGTACTACTAGCTTTTGTGGGCAGCCCTGCACCCACCTATTGGTTGAGCCATTGTAGCAGTAGTTCGGCAGAAAGTCGAAGTTGAGCTCCCAGAAGACATGCAGGGTGTTGCGCCCATAGGGAGCAGAGACATTATGATTGGCTTCTCGGAACATGGCGTCAAAGCTGTCCAAAGTGAGGTGTTTACAGAGGAGGCGGTGTGTCAGCCGATTGATCTCCAGCAGCCACTCCAACTCCTGCACGAGTAAGAATCAATGTCATGTGAGCCATGAAATAACCAGATGTTTGACACTCACAGCATCAGAAATTGAACCATTTCACCACTTTCTCACGAACCTGCTTCCCACTACAGAGTCAAGAATCACCCACATGGTCTATCCCCCATCAAGGCACAGTGTCACTGAGCTATACCACTGAGATATGGTACCAACATTACCTAAAACATGGCCACAATTTCATCACTGAATAACACAGCCACCCATCAAAAATCAAACTGAGCTACAAGGACAAATGAAAATTAACTGAACATCTCCCAGAAGTGAGTTAAGTTACTGAAGTTTCTATATACTGCACATATAGCAATTAGTTGGCCTCTTAGCACTGTTCTATGCAGAGCCTTTATATGAATGTGGATTTCCTAAATGGGCCTTCTGGTAAGTGCCCCAAGAAAAACCTGGCCTTGATGAGTAAGAGTGGTTTGGAGTGGATGTTGGGTTTTCCCTGCGGTTGAGGTCCATGGTGAGGCACGTGTTATGCTGTGCTCATCCTAATGGGAAGAGTGTTGTGATTGGTATTTGTTGTGTTCTGGAGATAAAGGTTGTGCTATATTGTGTTCTGTGGTTTCATATAGAAAACATTCATCAATTATTTGGCTAGGTAGTGCTTTTTGATGCAAAGGCTTGGTCTCTGGATGTAAGTTTGCACAAAAAAGAACTTCTGTGTGGTTCGTCTGATGGCCAGCCCGAGTAAGTAAATGTGATGTGGTTAAGCAGGTTCTCTTTGGGGGTTCTGATCTTTAGACCCTGAACCTAATCTGTTTCAGCTGTGGTCATGTCTGTTGGTTTGGGAATCCAGGCATCTCACTAAAATGAACTAAACAGAGCAATGGGCTAGGTCTGACAGCTAATCCACTGAACCTCTCCCAGAATTACACCATGTGCTGGGCTGGCTGCTCGGTCACAGGGCCACTATAAGAACTGCGCCCACGGGTTTGTCTCCCAATGGTGCTTTAAAGTCAACCAACGGGCAAAAAGCTAGAGAAACAAATTCTTGATCCTATTTCCTGGTTATTCATATGCCCAAGTGATATTCCCTGGCATTCATACCACAATAGATGTCAGATCTTCACTCTCAAAGCGGCTAATGGCCTGATCCAGAGACTTGTACATGGCAGCAGAGATTCTCTGGGTGATGAGTCGGTTCAGGTCAATGGATCTACCCAGCAGCTGTAGAAATGAATGTCAAGAAACAGAGCAAATTAAATTAAGGAAGAAAGGCACAGCTGAAAGAGAAGGGAGATGGAATGAAAGAAGGCAAAAAGAATGTGCAGAGAAAGTACAAAATATTAACACAAATGCGTGTTCAGTACGCTTGGGATGCTATCCTGACATACCTGGACATGTCGCTGCTTCAGTAACGTCTCATAGCGGTTGGACGGTGGGTAGGGGATGATCACTCCATAGTTCTTACACTCTGCTCGGAACCGTTTGTCCAGCAGGACACTGTGGTAAAAGGAGTGAGACCATCACAACCAGGATCCAGTCAAAGTAGTAGGGTCTTCATACACAGACCATTCTACTGACGACTCAGGCATGAACTACTCAGCCAAGGATATCACACACTGCATTTCAATATCAGGCCAGGTGCCTTACAGTACATAATCACAGTCACTATCACCCCCAGGACTTAGCATGCTCCGCCCTCATCATCACCCCAGGGACTTTAACACTGTCACTCGGTTCATGGTTCACTCTATACTGTCTGGTGCCCTGCCCTTATTCACATAGTCTGGGTTTTGGATAACCCTTGTAGCTCTCCCACAATGAGACAATGCACTCATTCTACATTCTGTTCCCACACTTTCCCTATCTCTCTCATACACACAAAGCTAGGACACACTTACCTGCCAGACATAGCTTTGTAGTAGGCAAAGATCTGATCCGATAACTTGTAAACAAACTGATCAAAACACAGGTTTACCTATGAGAGGAGCAATAAATACAGATCAGTTGAAATAAGCAACGCATCATTCTTCTCTTATACTTTCCACAGTGCTTATAAAGTGCACTAACAGAGGGCAGAGGCCAAAAAGTATCATCAGACAAACCTTAGCGCTTAGGAGAACAGTGGAGATGCCACAGTATACTGGGTAAGGATCAGAGCAAAACTCTCTAAAAAGGGAATGGCACATTTCAGTAACTAAAGGAAAGAACAACCACAAACCAGGAAATCCTGCAAAAGAATACGGAAAGACTAACCAAAGCATCCAAGACTAGAGAAAAAGACAATCAACAGGAACATGCAATAACCTAATGACACATCTGAGTACTCAAGTAAAGATACAAAACACATTACCCTAAAATCCAAGAAATGCTAAAGGAAATATTGCACTAGAATCAAAGAGAATGTGTAGGATACAGAGCACTGAAGAAGAGAGAAGTATACAAAATTATTCCCTAGGGGATGCTGAAATGTACAACCCACTACTACTAAATGAATTACAAACAACAGCACATTAGAAAAAAGCAAGCGAAGTCCCACTAGTCCTTAGAGAAGGCAGATGGCACACTCCTTCAAGCTCCAAGACAAGAGTAACTTGGAGTACTTCAGGGCCTGGGGAAGGCTGAAGGACCAATCCAGGAAATAAAGATATGTTAGGAAGATAAATGACAAGGAGAAGGCCACGGAACACATCTCCCAGCAGCTTGGGAAAGCTGACTACCCTCTACCAAGGATCGGGCAGGCTACAGAACACATCCCAGGACTTAACACAACTTGGGAAGCTGTAGACACATCCCAGGAATTAGAGAATGCTAAAGAACACATTCTGAAGCTAAAGAAGGCGACAACAAATCAGAGGACATTGAAAAATGTGAAGAACCGATCCCTGGGATTACAACATCCTAACAACTCATCAGAGGACATGAAGAAGGCTAAATGACACAACCCAGAAACTGGGGAATATTGAGAAACACCTCAAAGGACCAATAGAGTTCTAATAGCACATCAGATGACAAGGAGAAGTCTTAAGGACACAGTCCAGAAGGAATTTGTCTGGAATGAAGTCAGGAACTCACAAATGAACCTGTATGAAGGCAGAAGAACAAAGCATATGAATTTGGTATTGAATAAGGGTGTTAGCCCCACAGCCTGGGGATGGTCATAGGATGGGATTGATGCCTAAGATGGTAGATAGACACACAAAACACTGGACATGGCTGTATAACAACAAACAGGGAAAAAACATAAGGATGCACTCTCTCCTGGACCCAGAAGACAAACTTTCCTTTAAGTACAACAAAGGACTCAAGCTCTTTCTAAGGACACATCTCCAGCAGTCGTCGACTTCTTTCTCTTCCTCCTATCTTCAGCAGTTTCTCATCTCTCTTCCTCTCATATCCACCCACTCTTACTTAAAAAAACTATACAGCAGAGATCTGTGTCTGGAATTATGATTTTCCGCAACTGTGGCAAAGACATACCTCTGCCTCAATCTCATCGTAGAGGAATTGTTTCTTGAACTTGGTCAAAGCATAGTAGGCACTGTCATTGTACAGGTCCAAGGGGTACAAGACATACCTTCGGAAAGGAAAAATAGGTTATTGAGAGCATATCGGACACCAGCACTCTGGATATCCTGCAGAGGTTCCGCCGTGAAGAAACCGTTTCTCTTTTCTTACACATATTATGCAAGCTAAACTAAATTTGAAGAATACATCAGCCGTGTTGCATTGAGTTGCACATTTTTGCTGCATTGATACCCTATCCCCAATTACAACAAAAGTCCCCATTGATAACCCAAGAGCCCCTTTCTCATTTTATTTTCAAATCCAAAGGATGCAACAACTATTGAAGAAGCAGGATCCCTTTTGAGATCAAAGCAACCCATCCACCAGTCCTCAGCCCCGGAGCACGTACTCCATCATAGAAGGCTCCTTGGTCTCCAGTATGTGATCGGTCAGAATCCAGGGCATGGACATCTCAATGGGAAACTGAATCCTCCGGCCCATAGTCAGCTCAAGGAAGAATTCTCGAAACCAAAGCTGTGACAGGTCACAGCACTGCTGCAGGGCCTCTGAAAAGACACAGAACAGTTTCAGGCTTGAAGAAAGACTTCTAGAGGAGAAATAGCTCTGAAATAGCATTGGACGGTTTTACACTCACCACTACAGTTCAGCAGGTGTGTGAAGAAGAAGGAGTGCTTGTGGAACTCCTCAATAGCCAGAACGATGGGCCCATCCAGGCTGCTCCTCAGAGTCTTCTTGGAACCACTTTTGTCAGCGATGAGAGATTCAAGCATTGTCCTCACCATGTACAGCTTAAATTAAAAGTGATTGATTGCAACAGATCAGATGCTAACCGAACTATGATCCAGGCACAGTGCAGAGATCTCTTTGTTGGTAAAAACAGGCAGCTCTAGGCACAATCTTCATTACTTCAGGGACTTAGATCCACAGATAGAGGTGACAGCCTTGTCATCAAAGACATAATTTAGAGTTTGGCAGAAGGATTATTAACCCTCAGGGCAATGGAGTACTTTACCCCGTCGTCCTGACGAACATCTAATCCACTGAATTGTGAGTTGTCTGCCAGCCCTTTGGATGACTCTGGACATTGATGGGAACCACAGTCACAGGAGTTCCTATCAAGGTATGAAAAATTTGATGGAAGGTACCATCAACCATGACGGCCGATTGTTAAGCTTTTCAAAACGTTGCTTTTGAAAAAGAAAACATTGATGACCCCCGCACTGTGGGAGATTTCCCCAGGTGTGTGGAGCTCTTTTTAGCTTTTTTTCCTGTCCCTTATCCGTAGGTTTTTCTTGCCGAGGACAGACAGGGAAAAAAACCTTTACACTATCCATGCTAAATAGGGCGGATGGTGTGAAGTGTTCCCTCCGATAGCCCCCACTTCTTCGTCAGAGAAAGTATTCTGTCAACGGAGCCAACGAGTGCTCTGTCAACTGAATATTTATGCTCCACCTGACTAAATGAGGAGGGTGGATGGTCAGTTTGGCAGACAGGGTACTTTGTCACATTTGTGGTGGGGTAACCTGACCACCAAACTCTAAATTAGCCCCTACTGAGCTAGTTTCTGTAAAATCACAGCATTAACTGCAGCAGTTTCCCCGTGAGTGACCTATTTGATGTTTCTTTTTATTTTCCCACAGATTCGACCTCCAAGAGTGGTTCTGCAGTCTGTATGGCAGGCTTGTCCTATACGGAACTCACCTATGTGACACCAGAGAGGGATGGCTCTGCTCATACATAAAGAATGGTCTGTATTTGATTTATCTGCTGTTGCCCTGTGCCATTCTACATAGTGTAGAGAGTGCGAGCTGGAACATGCTAGATGCAATCCTAAGCAAGCACCACAAACATGCTAGCAGAAAAACTTCATGAGAACCCCTCCCCTGCAAAACATATTTATTTTGTCAGCACTCCAACTGCTGCTGGGGCAGAATGTCAACTACAGATATACTGCCCGACATAAATATTAAATCCTTAATATTGTTTACAAAAACACTGTCCCATTGGGTGTAAACTTTCTATCAGTTACACCAATAGGGCAACATTTTTGTAAACAATATTGAGGACACAATATTTATTTCTGACTTATTCTGCCCCCTCTTTTTGTCCTTAAATACCCTATCTGTTGGTTTTTTCTCAATCAATCAATCAGTAATTGGTAAAGCGCACTACGTACCCGCAAGGGTTTCAAGGCGCTGAGGGAGGGGAGAGTGGGGAAGCTGTTGCTACTGGTCGAACAGCCAGGTCTTAAGTTGTCTCCTGAAGGCTAGAAGCTCTTCGGTTTGTCGTAGGATGAAGGGGAGGGTGTTTCAGGTGTTGACGGCGCGGTAGTAGAAGGATTTTGCTCCGGCTGTGGTTCTACGGATGCGTGGGACGGTAGCCAGGAAGAGGTCTGCGGAGCGGAGTTTCCTGTTGGGTACGTAGAAGGAGAGTCGACTGTTGAGATAAGCTGGGCCGGTCTTGTGGAGTGCCTTGTGTGCATGGATCAGGAGCTTGAAGGAGATTCTTTTTTCGAGAGGGAGCCAGTGCAGGTTCCTCAGGCGGGGGGTGATGTGGTCGCAGCACGGTACGTCGAGGATTAGGCATGTGGAAGCATTCTGGATTCTTTGCAGTCTGTTGATGAGCTTGGTCGGGGCTTCGGCGTAGAGGGCGTTTCCGTAGTCGAGTCTGCTGCAGACTAGGGCCTGGGTGACTGTTTTCCTTGTGTCTGTCGGGATCCATCTGTAGATCATGCAGACCATACGGAGGGTGTTGAAGCAGGTGGAGGAGACAGCGTTGACTTGTTTGGTCATGGTGAGTTTCGGGTCGAGGATGACTCCCAGGTTGCGTGCGTGGTTGGCGGGTGCGGGGGGTGTCCACAGCGACACGGGCCACCAGGAGGCGTCCCATGCTGAGGGGTTGGGCCCGAGGATGAGGATCTCCGTCTTGTCTGTGTTCAGCTTAAGGCGGCTCTCCTCCATCCAGTCGGCGGAGGTTAGATTTTGCGGTGAGGGGGTCCTTGGTGAGGGAGAGGATCAGTTGCGTGTCGTTGGCGTAGGAGATTATGTTGAGGTTGTGGTGTCGGGCGATGCGTGCAAGAGGCGCCATGTAGACGCTGAACAGCGTCGGGCTTCGGATCGGAACGGGGGGAGGCGGACTCTCTGGGTTCTGCCGGAGAGGAAGGAGGAGGTCCAGTCCAGGGCCTTGTCTCGGATCCCTGCGTCGTGGAGTCGTGTGCGTAGTGTGCGGTGGCAGACGGTGTCGAAGGCGGCGGAGAGGTCCAGAAGGATGAGGGCCGCCGTCTCGCCGTTGTCCAGTAGGATCCTGATGTCGTCTGTGGCGGCGATGAGGGCGGTCTCGGTGCTGTGGTTGCTGCGGAATCCTGACAGGGAGGGGTCCAGGATGCTGATGTCTTCGAGGTAGCGGGTGAGCTGGATGTTGACTATCTTCTCGATGACCTTAGCTGGGAACGGAAGCAGGGAGATGGGCCGGACGTTTTTGAGTTCGCTCGGGTCCGCCTTGGGTTTCTTGAGTAGGGTGTTGATCTCGACGTGTTTCCAGCTTTCAGGGAAGGTCGCGGTCTCGAAGGAGAGGTTGATGATGTTGCGCAGGTGGGGTGCGATGGAGCTGCCGGCTTTGTTGAAGATGTGGTGTGGAAGAGGGTCAGAGGGCGAGCTGGAGTGGATTGTGCCCATGGTCTTGATTGTGTCTTCGATGCTCACGTTGGCCCAGGTTGTCAGGGGGTCGTGGTCAGAGGGGTGTGGTAGTTCCAGCGTGTTGGGGCTTGTTAGGGTCGTCCGGGGGTTGAAGCTTTCGTGGATGTCGGTGATCTTGCGGTGGAAGAAGGTGGCGAGGGAGTCGCACAGGGCTTGTGACGGCGGGATGTCGTTGGCGTTGGAGCTGGGGTTGGAGAGTTCCTTCACGATGTTGAAGAGCTCCTTGCTGTTGTGTGCGTTGTTGTCAAGGTGGTCTTTGAAGGAGGTCTTCTTGGCGGTCCTGATGAGGTGGTGGTGGTTGCGGATGGCGTCTTTGTGGGCTGCGCGGCTGCCCGGTGACTTCTCGCTGTGCCATATGTTCTCCAACTTCCAGCAGGAGCGCTTTAACGCTAGAAGTTCCAGGGTGAACCAGTTGGCTCTCTTGCTGGTGTCTTTGAGGGTTTGTTTTTGTCAGCTGGGCTAAGGTGTTGGCACAGTCACCATCTATCGTCTGAGGGTGCGCGCACCGTCGTCAGGGTTGGAGGGGTTAGTCGGTGGGTTGAGTACGAGGATTGACTGTAGTTGTACTTCAGTGATTTTGCCCCAGCAGCGACGGGGGATCTGTAGGGTGCGGTGATGTGCGAAGGGTTTCCGCAAGGTGAAGTGGATGCAGTGGTGGTCGGTCCAAGTGGGTTCGGAGATGTGGCAGAAGGAGACGTGGGGGCTTGAGGAGAAGATGGCATCAAGCGTGTGTCCGGCGATGTGTGTCAGCGTTGTGACGAGCTATTCCAGTCCAAGGTTGGCGAGGTTGTTTATCAGGGTGGAGGAGTTGCTGTCATTGTTGTTCTCCAGATGGAAGTTCAGGTTTCCGAGTAGGATGTAGTCGGTGGAGGTCAGTGCGTGCGTGCTGATGAAGTCGGCGATGGCGTCGCAGAATTGTGGTCGGGGTCCAGGTGGTCTGTATACGAGGGTGCCTCTTAGGGTGGTCTTAGGGTCCGTGTGGATCTGGAAGTGCATGTGTTCGGCGGTGCTGAGAGTGTCGTCGGTGTTTGTTGAGACCTTGATGGTCTTCTTGTGGATGATGGCGATTCCTTCTCTGACTCTGTTGGTGTGGTCTCTGCGGGAGATCTTTTTATCTTATTTTATATTATTTTTTTTTTTTTTATTTTTTATTTTTTATAAAAACCTTTATTTTCAAAAGTCTGGACACAGCTATTCAGCCGACAACCCGGAGGTTCGGCAGCTTCGATAAAGAGGAACAGAGACGCGTCCACAGTACAGTGAAGGAGGAGTGCAAAGATTCCATTTTTAAATAAACACAAAACACACAACAACCCCCAGCAAGGCAAGAACACTGAATGCCCATGGTGATAGCCCCCCAGGGGAGGCAGGACCCCAATCATCTACCAGTTACAGTACTGTGAAAAGAGGAAGAAGGGGGACAGCAGAGGCCAAAGAAGTCCATTAACCATACTGAGCTGGAAAGAAGGTTAGGAGGAAAGCTGTTCCTCGGGGGGATCCAAATCAGGGGCAAGACAAATTCCCCCCCTGTATTGATTCCACCGCCCCCAGATGGCGTGCCACTTCCGAGGGCGGCCTCTAGCGCAATATACCGTCTTCTCCCTTAGCATACTCCAGTCCATATTTTCTTTCCACGCGGTCAATGTGGGGTGCCCCGCGGAGCCCCACAGTCGCGCGATATCTCTCTTAGCGACCATGTTACCCAGAGTCACCCATTGGGTCTGTGCCTCATCGTGGTCAGTGGGCCCCCAGACATTCAGGAGGCAACACAGCGCTTCCGGCTGCATAGCAATGCCCGTCACCTCCCCCATCACTGCATGGACTCTCCTCCAGAAATCCGTAATGACACCACATTCCCAAATGATATGCAGGAAAGTACCCACCATACCACATCCCCTCCTGCATAGGCCGTCCTCCGAGAATCCCATGTGAACCAGCCTTGGCCCCGTCACATACACTCGATGCAGTATTTTAAACTGCACCAGCCTCAGGCGCGACGGGATCGCAACCTCCTTAGGAGAGGAAACAGCAGACTGCCAATCCTCGTCATCCAACTCGAGGCCATCCCTAGTCCACTGGTCCCTCAGCCCCAGAAGCATATCCGCCCGGACGTTGATCAGCTTCTTATAGATGAGCGAGATCGTGCTCTCGGGCATATGGCCATCAAGGACCCGGTCCTCCAAAGGAGAGGACTCAGGCACCTTCTCACCCTCTATGAGGACTGATCGGAGGGCGTGACGCACCTGAATATAGCGGAAAAACTCAGATGGCCCCAGCTCATACTCCTTCTGCAACTCTTCTAAGGACTTCACCCTCCCCTTAATCAGCACATCACCGACCCTGGAGATGCCGATCAAGTCCCATTTGTCAAATCCCTTTGTGTGCCAAAGCCTACCCAGTCTCTCAGATTCAAACAGCGGGGTAGCGAGGGTGAGCCTATCCTTCCAGCCCAGCGAGTCAGTTGCCACCTTCCACACACGCACCGCCACACCAGTGGGCCCCGTGAGGGACGAGTCCAGGGACCGCGAGTACAACGCCCTGTAATAATTACCACCACGCAGTAACCACCTGTCCATGGCATACCCAGGGTTGAGGGCAGGGCCATAAAACCCATGATTAATCGCACTCAGCTGGGTGGCCCAATAGTACCGTCGGATGTCTGGAAGCGCAATACCCCCGTCATACCATGGAAGCGTCAACTTTGCAATAGCTATTCGCGGCCGCCCATCCCACAGCAACGTTCGTTGGAGGCCTTCGACCTCCCGAAAGTAGTTGGCCGGTACCCAATCCAAAGTATTCTGCAGCGCGTAGAGGAACCGGGGAAGAGACATCATTTTGAACAGGGCCGCGCGCCCAACGAGGGAGAGCGGCAGCCTCCGCCAGCCCTCCACATCCCGCCTCAGGCGCGCTAGGGGGGGAGAAGGTTCCTCTCATATCGCACAGCAGAGTCCATGGAGATAAAGATCCCCAGATACACGAAGCCCTGCTGAGCGACCTGGATCGAACAAGTTCGAGGGATCGGTGGAACCTCGCCACTAAGAACATATAAATACGATTTACTCCAGTTGATAGCGAGACCCGAGTTCCTACCGAAAGATGTGAGTACGTCACAGACCACTATAAGTGATTTCTTGGGTGAGGCAAGATACAACAGGATGTCATCAGCATAGAGCGATATACGGTCCTCGTGTTCAGGCGACCACCTAAGTCCCCGTATATCCGGGTGCCAGCGTATCCACGCAGCCAGCGGCTCAAGGGCGAGGGCGAACAACAATGGCGACAGGGGACAACCTTGCCGAGTACCCCTCCCAAGCTGAAGCGGAGTCGACGCCCGGCCATTTACCACCACACTCGCAAGAGGGCCCTCATACAGCAACCTCACCCAGCTCACAAAACCGTGGCCAAAGCCGAACTTGGTCAACACGGCCCACAAATATGCCCATTCCACCGTGTCAAAGGCCATCGTGGCATCGAGAGACGCCACAATAGCTGGTTCACGCAGCGTGCCCGCCCTGGCGATAACACCATGAAGGCGCCGAAGATTTAACGCTGTGTTACGGTGCGGGATGAATCCGGATTGATCCGGGTGGACCAAGTCACCGAGTACCCTAATCAATCGGGCCGCCAGGATTTTAGCCAGAATCTTCGGCTCTGCATTAAGGAGTGAGATAGGCCTATACGAGGCGCACTTATCTCGGGGTTTGCCCTCTTTGTGTATAACCACAATCGTCGCCAGTCGCGGATCCAACGGGAGGGCCCCACTCCCCCGCGCCTCCACGAACATGGCGCGCAGTTGAGGGGCGACCCTATCCGGAAACAGCTTGTACAGGTCGACCGGCAAGCCGTTCGGACCCGAGGCCTTGCCCGAGTTCAACGCGCGGATAGCCCCCGCCACCTCATCGACCGTTATGTCACCATCTAGATCGTCCCTATCTATATCGGAGAGACAGGGCAATGCGATATCACGCAGGAGGTCACGCGAGTCCTCGGGCGGCCTGTCCGACACTGAGGCATAAACCATACGGAAATAGTCCGAGAAACACTGTACAATCCTCTCAGGTTCCACAATCACCTCTCCCCCCTCTCCCGTCAACTCCGGCACTACTCTATTGACCCGTTCTTTTTTGTCCAGCCAAGCCAGGAGTTTCCCGGCCTTGTCACCAACATCATACAGACGGCCCTGCTGTTCCCTACTGAGGGTCTTAGCGGCATTCGTCACCAGGTCCTTATACTCGGATTGCTTCAAGCACAGCTCATGCAGTGAGGCCTCTGTAACCTCCTCCTCCAGCGCTCCCTCCAAAGCCGCGATCTCCTCCTCAACCTGCAAAACCTCGCCATCTCTCCGCCGCTTGGCAGCCACTACAAGGGAGAGGGCTTCCCCTCGCAGCACGGTCTTAAATGCTTCCCACAGCGACATCGCCGAGTCCACGGATCCCTGATTGTCCTTGAAAAAATTATCTACTGTCTTTACCAGCGCGCTGCGCATCTTGGGGTCTCGGAAATACCAAGGGTTGATAGGGGCCACCCTTCCCCCTCCCTCCCGACCCAGATCCAGCCTGACCCACACTGGCGAATGGTCAGATATACCACGCGCCATGTGCCTGGCCTCGGACACCAATGAGGCATGCGCAGCCAGAGTGAGTAGGTAATCAATCCTGGAAAGGCTACCATGCGCCCCGGAGTGGAAAGTGTATTGACTCTGTGTGGGGTGCCGGAGCCTCCAGCAATCTATCAGGCCAAGCGTGTCTAGAAAGTCTGGAAGCCACTTCTGAGCCCCCCCTGTGTCTCTGGGCGGGTATCTATCCAGCAGACCGGAGCCAACAGCATTGAAATCCCCGCCCACCACAAGCATACCCTCCGGGAGATCCAGCAAGGCCCTACCCAGATCTGTGAACGTGGAGGCCTGCAGGGCCGGCGGGACATAAACCGAAACTAAAACCAAAGTTCTTCCTTCCCACCGCCCCGCCACCGCCACAAACCTCCCCCTATCATCAACAATGGTGGAGTCCACCTCAAATGGTAGCGAGGCTCTGACTAGGATGCCCACACCCCTGGACCCAGAGGAGAATCCCGAATGAGCTATGAATTTATAACCCTTCCTATTCAGGGCATAGCACGTATTACCTATAAGATGCGTCTCCTGCAGCAGGGCAACATCCGGCAATGACCGTTTCAAGAATTGCAAAACAATCCCACGCTTAATGCGATCCCCCAAACCATTAACATTCCAGCTTATAACACTTAAACCCCTACCCCCCATCCCCAAACGGAAAGAGGCCCACCCCACACCCGAAGAGCCACCATGGAACAGTCCTGGAAATAATCACTATGCCTTGCGGAAACAAACCCCCCAACAACAAACCCAAAATCCCGGAAACCCCCCCCACCCTGCACCCCTGCTGCAGCTTACAAAGCCCCCCCAACTTGCAGTGTGCCTGTCGCCCTACCAAACCCAAAATCTACAAAAAGTACCCTAAGTGAGGAAAGAGCTCCCCTCGTCCTCCCACAACCTCCGTATTTACTGCAAGTCATTATCTAAAGTCAGTCCGAGTCAGTCCGGTTCCGAAGACATCAACCTTGTTCATCCCGGCCACTGTCCCCGTCTACGGCAGTGTCCTCTTCCGTGCGTCGTCGAGGCAGAGCGTCCAGCCATTCATCCGCCATGGCAGGCGACTCAAAGAAGAATGTTCGGTCTTCAAACACCACACGTAGTCTGGCAGGGAAGAGCATGGCGTATTTCAGTTCCCTCTCCCGAAGCCTCCTCTTCACCCCCAGGAAGCCCTGCCGCTGCCTCTGCACCTGCTGGGTGAAGTCAGGATAGAAATTCACCGACGCGTTCTGGAAGGGGACCGGGCCCGTTACCCTCGAGGCCTGCAGGATAGCGTCCCGGTCTCGAAAATGAAAGAGCCGGGCGACAATCGGCCTCGGTGGGGCTCCCACCTTGGGCCGCCCACCCGGCACTCTATGGGCCCTCTCAGCTGCGAAGAACTTCCCTAGACCCTTAGGCTGCAGATGGTTGAGCACCAAGTTCTCCACGAGCAGGTCCACTGAAGTCTCGTCCGAGGACTCCGGGACCCCGATAACGCGCACGTTGTTGCGCCTGGCCCGGCTCTCGAAGTCCTCCAGCCGACGGGCGGCGAGATCACTCTCGGTCCGCAACTTACGGACCTCGGTCTGCAGGTCCGAGACATCATCGGCGAGGCCCGTGGTCTTGATGTCCAGGGATTTGACCCGTTCATTTGTTTTGCCCAAGTCCGCGCGGATCAGATTAACATCCACCAAGATGGTATCCACTTTGTGCGCCAGGGCATCAAACTGTCTCCCAATCGAAGTCTGCAGCCCGTCAAGTGCGCCCATGACATCCTGCAGTGAGAGCTCCGGGGCCAAGGGCGAAGCAGTCTTCTGTATGTCCGGGGACTGGCTCGGTGCACCCGGTGACCCCCTCTGCTGGGCATAGCGGTCCATGTTATTGGCTTGAGTATAGGCTCCCCGCCTGGTGGCCTTAGGCTTCGGCCGGTCCACCTCTGCTTTGCCCGACATGGTGGGCTCAAGCAAGTCGGTTCAAACAGGACTGCCCTCTCTCAGCGAGAGAGATCAGGAGTGCTCCGTCTTACGATGGGTCGCCAGTGTGGCATGCAGAGCGCCCAAATGATAATAAAGCAGCCGTGAGCACTCCCTGGGCTGGGCAGACAAAGGGCAAGAAAGTGAAAGTGAAAGGATAGGGACCTCCGTCCGGCAGTTCACACCTCGCCTGGCCGCTGTTGTTCAATTAGAGGTCGGGCATCCTGCCAACTCGAGCCCCTGGCATCCCTCGGAGATATGCCTCAATCTTCCGCCATGCATAACTCCGGTTCCCGGTGGGCGATTCGACCTCGGGTGGCATCGATCGCCTCCCTGACAAGTCATCTACACGATGCCATGCATACAAACAGGATTATATACAGGATAGACGACGGAGGGCACGAGGGTCTCGGGAGCTCAAAGCTCAGGCGGCCATCTTGGTCAAGCGCTAGGCTCCTCCCTTATTATTTTATATTATTGATGTGACTTTGTACTTGCCAGTGAATGTATGATCCCACGATTTATGGGGTATACCTGCCTCTCTTTCCTATTACCAAGAAATACCTTTTGAGGGAGAACTTTTTGATGCGGTGTTTAGTCACCTGGGATGCATTGTTGACAGGAAGAATGGCTCAGTGAGGTAAACATTTATGAGTAATGCAGTGATCTGCAGAACATGGGTTTTTAATCTAAAGAACATAGTAAATAGTTTTTCAGAAAATGCAGAATTCCTTCCTTTCCTGGATGATGCTTTGGGTGTTTTTCATTCTCCTAAATATGTGTTAGTTACACTTGGAAACAGGTATCTCTCAGGGTAACATATGCTTATGTTACATGCCACCCTGGGGATAGAAGTCTGAACAAAGCTTCTGTTCCAATCTTTACACCCTGCTCAGTTCCACCTGTATTTGTTTGACTTCATAAGGGGAAGCAGATTGACTCCGGAGTATGCAGTGATGAACCCCTTTATTAAGAATACTGTTGACAAGGATTTAATTTATCAAGAGAATTTCCACTACACACAGAGACAGGAAGGTACTTTGTTAACCACCTCTCTTCATTTAATTACTCTGCTGAGGGGCAATGGATGAACGTAATGGACATACCTGAGTGCTTGAGGGTCCTACTGCTCGTCGCGGGACCTTAATGTCAAATCCTCCCTTGGGGTCCTTCTCTCCTCTGAGGCACGGGTCATTGGAAGGCTCCCGACTCCCTTCCCAGTCACAGATCGTCTTCCGAATTGCTTGGAGGACACTAGGGGAATGGGAATGGCAGTTATTTTAAAGCTTTCAGCCATAAAACAAAGTCACAGTAAAGTATAACGGCATTCGTTTATAGCTTAAACATTTATACCCTGTTATTCCAGTAACTCATAACTTTGTTTTGGGGGATGTAACACAAGAACCCACTGCATTAAATCTGCATTCCCATTCATCTTCATCTGCTTCAACCTGACCAGTGCCCTACTAGACACAAGGAATCTTACTTCTTTACCTCATGTACCGTTTTAGGAACAACACCCACATTTAATTTTTAGGCAATCTAACCTGGTTAAAGAAACATTTTGTCCTCCTTTAGTGGAATTGCTGCTTTTAGTGCTATCCAAATAGTGTGAATCCCTGCATCACTGTGCCAAGCCCTGTGCCCTCAATAACATCCTCTACAGTGCCTTCTATAGAGGTCAGTGTAATCCTCCATCATTTCCTATTTGATGCCTTCTACCTTTTTACGCATAATGACCCTCTGCCTCAGCCTGTGCCATCCAAATGCCATCCACCTTGTCATCCTGCCCTGTTCACTGCACTTTTCCCTGTCTTCCATGAAAGTATCACTCAACCCCATTTTAGCTCTACCTTGCGCCCTTCTGTCCTTTTCACATATCTTCAAACATTGTTCCCTCCACTATCCATCAGACCCATCCAGCGCACTTCCAATGCAAGTCAGCTGGTCCCCGACCAGGCCTTACACTTCAAAACGTCTTTGACACCACAGATATCAAGTCCTACAGGACTTCCTCTGCATCTACATGGGCATATTTTGAACAGTTCCCAACTGGTTCTCCTCTTTTCTAAAAAACAAAAAAAGAGGAAAACATAACCTTAAATACATTCAAATGAATATTCTAATCCCACCCCCCATCAAACATGAGTACCCTACGTAGGAAGCTGGCTCTTTATATAGTGGACCAAAAAAGGTACACAGTGTAAAGAGTCCAGGCAAACCCCAGCTGGTTTACAGAGTCACAAATGACACCCCAAATGCTCTCTTTTGTGGTGGTGTGGGCGAGCAGTTAGGCATATCAAAGGGTAGTGCTAAACACACAAAGGCAGTAAGTGAGATACACACTCAATAAAGATATCCAACACCAATTTATAAAAATAACACACACTTTTATATTAATTTGTATACCAAGATCATCGGAATTAGGTAAGTATTTTTCGAGATATGAATTTTTACAGTTTTCAAAAGTCGACAGTGCAATTTTTGGCAGCGGTAGTGTTGTCCTATGGGGGAAAAACTTGTACTGTATTCGGGCCCTCAACAGCAAGTTACAGGACTATTCTCTGGGTTAAGGTGAGTATGGGGCAAGGTCAAAGTCAGCACTAACAGGTCACTTCAGGCGGCACTAGGGCGGCCATGTGCAGAGGTGCTTTATAGCGTTGGGTACCACATTCAGTTCAATGGAGATTGGTCTGGTTAGAAAGAGGCTGCAAGCAGGGACTGGGGGGGCAGTCCAGGTGAACCCACAAGGGGCTTCAACCTTGAGTTGCTCGGGCATGTAGGAACACTGTTGGTCTACTCTGGCTGTGGGGTTCGGGTCCAGTGGTTTCTTTTGGCATCGGGTCAGTTACTGGAGACACTCGTGGTTGGAGGGGGCCTGCAGAAAAAGGCTGCAGGTGGCAACCGAAAGTCCAGTCCAGGCAAACCTAAGAGTGGACTCAGCCTTTGAAGTTCTCAAGTCCCCGTTGGCACCATCAACCCTATTGGACTTGGGCTGTGGAGCGCGGGTGCAGAGGTACTTTGAGGTGTCGGTGGTCAGAGACTCTGTCTTTGTCTGATTTGTGCAGAAGAGGGGCAAACAGGACAGCGGAACCACTGTTAATGTGGGTCTCACTGTCCCTGAAATCCTTCGACATGTAGGTTGGTCTTCCAAGACTTTGGTGTCCAGACTGGACACAACAAGCCTTGGTGGCTGCAGGTGGTATGGTACCTTGGGTGTTGGTGCTGTGTGGCACTGGTTGGTCCTGGCATCCGCACTCTTGGAGGGAGGATGGATCTGACCTGTGGGAGCACAGCAACCTCTTCCTGGGCATCTGCAGTGTTGGTAGTTCCGGTAAGCGGAAGGACAGTGAACCGGACCTTGCAACTTTGGTGCCTGCGGCTGCAGGGGAGTTGCTCCTCTACTCCAAGGAAGTTTCTCTGGCGAATGGTGAGCACTGGTAGCCCTCCAGGTTTCTTGGAGTCGGCACAGTGGCAGGACAAGTCTGTTTCTCACACAATTGTCGGGGCAGCAGGCAGGCTGGCAGGGTTAACGCCAAGGGTGTCGTTTCTCCTCTGCTCTCGTGTAAGCACTCTTCTTTGTCCACTTCTTCTCTTTGTCCATCAAAATCTGAAGTCCTGGTATCAGGGGGTCCCCTAAATACTCAAATTAGGGGAGTAAAGGATAGTAGCCAATGGGCTACTTACCCCTGGGGTCAGTACACCCCCCAGATGACAACGTCCTTTGGGGAGAGGGCATCAACTTGCCCCAGAATTCCTAATTCCACCACACACAAGATGGTGGAATTCCTAACTTCATGTTCACTTCAGGCTGTTCACCCTAGAGGTGTGTCCAGCCTGGCAGTGCAACACGCTCCTGCATAACTAATTTTCCCATCTGTCCTGGTACCCAATGGGCCCAGGGCAGGGGGTGGCATCTCCCCTGTCTGGGGAAGCCTTTGGTTGCATATCAAAGGCAGCAGAGGCCTTTTAAGCCTCCTGTCTTGATATACTGACTTACTAGCCTTCTTGGAGGAGGAGGTGTGAACACCTCTTCTTAGAGCAGGCATTGCTTCTGACCTCTGAATGCTGAGCTCTCACCTCCCATGGGGTCAGAAACTCGTCTGCGGTGGCAGGCTGGACTGGACCAGTTAGTCAGCACACTGGAGAGCTAGTAGGGTTCCGGGAATACCTCTAAGGTACCGTCTGGGTGCCTGAATTAAATAAACCCATCACTGGAATTAGTGTGGGATTATTAATATGAGGTGTTTGATACCAAACAACATAGATTTCAGTGAAGCCGTTATGTAGCTGGGCAACTTGTTTTGCCCAGTGCCCAGTACATACCTTAAGATGGCTTCCCTACTCACTTGTGATACCCAGCAATCGAACTAGACATTACGGGGGCATATCTGTTAATGCAGATATGTCCTCAGATGTACTATAATGCACCCCGACGTAGGGATCCAAGGCCTGCTGCAGGGGTGACTTACATTGAGTCCATGCATTGTTTTTGGCATCGCTCACAGGAGTGTGCCATGCCGTGTTTTCAACCATGGGCTGCAGTGATGGTCTGTGTGGAATTTGTTTGTTGGTCCCCCCCATAGGGTGCCATAAGATATGCTGCAGCCCTTATGGACCCTCTTTAGTATCCATACCTGGAGTACCATTTACTAGGAACTTACAGGGGTGTTAAAGTCATTAGCCAATTGTAGCACAATTAGACATCACCTTGTTTTAAGGAAGGGGCACTGGCACTGAGGTCTGGTTAGAAGGCCTCGCCGCACTGTCAGAATTGAAAATCAGCATCTAGTAGCTAAATAGGGGGCAACAAGTGAGGGGATAACTGCAATAAAATACCCCGTTGGGAACCATCAAACTAAAGAATATGCCTCTTTACACCAATACAGTGATGACCCACAACTATCTCAAAGTGTCATCGGCAACCATCTAGACACCATGTGATTCTGGATGTCTCCATTCTATCAACAATTCATAGAATTGCTCAGCAAGCTGCACAGAATGACTCTCCTTCACACTCTTATAATAAGTACCCAGTACCAAAGGTTGAATAGCATCACCTCATACTTGGGGTGCTGAACGGGCTTTCCTGTCTAGAGAGCAGTAAATATGAGTCTCTAAGTATCATCTATATGCCTGCCCCACCCTTAGCTCAAATCTACTTTTACTAGAGAACCACAAGGAAAGAGGAAACCAGGAAACAAGTTTACATTTAATGTTGTCCTCGCCCTCTGGAAAAATCTTTTCCACCACCTGAGAATGCCCCTTCACTCCTGACAATCTAAACAAGAGACAAAACCCTTGTTTTCTCTGTTTACATGGGTAAATCAGCTAATCTTCATGGAATATGTGTACATATAGGTCACAGGAAAGCAAGACCCAACACTCTTCACTATTACTGTGAATGTATGACTACTCTGCTTATTGTCAAACTATGTTTTAAATACCCACTTTTGTAAATGTCCATTATGCATATTTAACCAGCATGTGGCATATTTACAGTGTTCTACAAAGGGCACAGCTGCCCTTTAGATCCAGTACCTCACCATGTAAATACCCACTATAAACAAAATAATTAACACCCAAATTCAGCATATCAGCCAAACTCCCAGTGATGTATATGTAGTAAGAGTTGCCATCCTCTCATGTGGGCCATTCCTCACCTCCAGGTGTGCAAAATGTCTAATAACTCCAGAAACTCTAGATATTGCCAGATATCAGACACCATATTAACAATTCACACCAAGGAAGTGCTTGGCTACTGATTCCAGAAACTCCTGCTTTCTGCAATTCCCATTCTTTCTGCTCACCTGATCAGTACGTTCTTCTTCTTTCTTACGGCTTGCCTGAGAGGCTCCCTCAGGGTCACCTGGGCAAAGTCCTGCAGTGCCGCATAGATTGTGTTTCTGATGGCCTGGTTAAAGACACTTTCCATCCGACCCATGAGCACCTGCAAGCCTTTGATCATGGCGATTACCTAGAGTAGGGAGAAATGGGATCCAATGATGAAGAACACCAGAGAAAGAATAGCACAGGGACAAGGACATTAGCCCATCATGCACTCATATAACAAAGTTCAACGTAGGCCTTTGCGGACCACCCTTGCAAGAACTGCAGACACTAAATAATCTACCTGATGGCCACCTAGATACATGATAGAGCTGACTGTGGCATCTGAAAGACTGCTTATGGTAGGAACAAGAGATGATGAAGGTGCTTATAGGCCACCCAATGTTGGGAAGCCAGAGGAGGCTCATAAAAAAACCTAATAACAATCTTCTGTAACAATTGTTTTCCATTGTACTGTTATTTTAGATTCACATCATGAACAAAACACAATACAAACATGCAGAGGGGAGAGACAACACTAAAGGATGGGACATCAGAGGAGAAGCGACAGAAGAGAAGACATGAGACAGCAAATACAGGGGGTCAAAGAAGGGAAGGGGAGACACAGCAAAAGAAAAAAGGAGAAACAACAGAAGATTGGAGAGAAGAGAGATGTCAGAAAATGGGGAGATATCAGAGATTTGGAAGTAATGGCAGAGAAAGAGAGATAAGAGAGAGAATATGTGATAGTATGAAAGGGGAAAATACAGGCAAAGGGAAGCAATAAAGTGGAGAGAGAGGAAACTTAGAGAAACAGTAAGTAAAGAATGGGAGAGATAGAAGACAGCAAAGTAGATCATGAAAACGTGAAAGAATACTTGTAAAAACAGTAATGAACTGAAAGGATAGCTGAGAATAGGTGAACGAGTAAACATTTATACAGCCATTAGAAAAGAGAAGAGGTATCAGAAAAGTATAACACAACAATAGTGTGAGATAGACTGGAGATGAGTGGGCACAGCAAAGAGGAGATAGAGCAAAGAGATGTGGAAAAAGGGTTAATATAACAGAGAAAGGTAGAGACAGCCGAGAAAGTAAGAGATGACTGAGAAGGGGCGAGATAAACAGAGAAGGCAGCAGGCAGCAGAGAATACAAGAGGCCACAAGGAAACCAAGAGCTAACAGTGAAGAGCACGTGCAACACTGAAACAAACAAGATTAGGAGCTAGGGCAGAAGTACATGGGAGCAGAGAAGGGTGGAGATGACAAGGAATTAGTAGGACAGCAGTTGCCAGATAATTAACGTAAGACAAAATACAGACCATGAAAGACGAGATAACAGCTAAGAAAGGAGAGGAGAAGTCGCCTTGTAAATACTAATGCTCTGTGTATAACTTGACCCTTACCACAGATCTATGTGTGCAACCTGACTCCAAATTTACAGAGATAGATGTGTAACTTGACCCATATCATACAGAAGCTAGGTGTACAACCTAACATTTACAGTTAAGAATCCATATCTAACTTGGACCTTACACTACACAGCAAGATTTGCCGCTGTGTCATCCATATACTACTATGGTAAGTGTGTAATCCACTCCTGCAGGCAGACTAATGAATGCAACCAAACATAACTCAAAGACATGTGCAAGCTGACCCAAAGACTAGAGAGTTAAGCTTGCAACCAGCTATTTACACTTCAAAGTTAAATGTGTGCCCTGATATTACACTACAGAGCTTAGTGTGAAACGTGTTCCTCACAATGCAGTGCTAAGTGTGTAATTCATGTGTACAATTCATGGTTTGATGTCAAAATATCAAGCACAAGAACAATGTGGTACAAAAATATCATATTTAGAAGATCAACCTCCAAACTATTGTGAAGATAAGTAGATATCGGTAAGTACAGATTTACTATTCTTAACTCCACACCAACATACCTGGGGCCGTATTATGCACTGTGACTGCCCTGCAGAGGGCGGCTCTCAGGAGGCGCACTGACAGTGCACCACCTTTTAAATGGCACGCTGTCAGTGCGCCTCCTTAGGGCTCCTTTGACTCTGCGCCCGCTTCTGTAATAAGGCACAGGCGCAGAGTCAAAGGAATTCCCTTTTTTGCATAGGGCACACCCCTATGCAAATGAGGGAACACCCTCTGAAGATTGCGCTCGCGCTTTAAGTGCGCCAGCGCTATCGGTATTATAGAAGGGGACGCACAAGCGTCTGCACCCCATTCTATAATACCAAAGTACCCCGGGGGCACACAAAGGGGGCACAAATGTAATACGGCCCCTGGAAGATGTATATCATCAAGGTACATATATTTGGAGTTAGTAGTAAGAAATCTATTCTTTTATATACATTAAGGGGGAGAGAGGTAATATGCCTGGACCTCCCTCCTCCAACTATATAAATACACACAACAAGGCCAGATTTTCTAAAGGTCTCTTATCTGTTCAGTCAAGCAGAGTGATTTCTGGTAAATGTAAGGCCCTCACCTACATTTAAAATGTGGCATACTTCATCATTGGGCTTCTAACTGAGTCACAATGTATCTTAATGCACTTGGTTCCCTATTAGCACTATAAATGCAACTGTATTTTATACCTGTATATACTTACCTTCACAATTTTTTGTTAGTTTATAATTTGGCAACAAAAGTTTCATAGTATGATGTTTAAAACTCTGGTAGAATACCACACTTCATACCTTACAGTGTAAACCAGGCCTTACACTTGAAATATACAAGTCTGTAAAATATCTCTTAAAGCTTCCAACCAAAATGTACAACCAAATCCTCAAACTATAGAAGTAGGGGTGCAAACCGCCCTTACACTTCTAACATTATTGTGCTAAGAGCCCAGTTGCATGATATATGTATTCATTCATTCATTCACTCATTCACTCACTCATTCGATCTAGTCATTACACTCAAGGAGCAGGTGTGCAGCTAAGCCCTTACACTCCAGAGAAAGCAGTGTAACCCAACCTCACACTTCAGATTCCAATGTGTAGCCTAAATATTGCACTCCAGAATCTAGTGTTTGACCTATACCTTTCACTCTAGAGCTAAGCATGGAACCTGAACTTTAAATGTAAAAGGCAGTGGTACAACATGGGCCTTACACCACAGAGGCGAGAGAAACCCACCTCATATATTCCAGAGGAGGGCTTAGCTCAGTGTGTAAAATGTTATATACAACCCAATGCCATGTGCGTGAAACCAAACTCACACCTGACACCAACACATCAGAGATAAGTGTGTAAACAGGCAATTAAATTCCAGAGGTAATGCATATAAATGTCCCTTGGGCAACACAATAAACATGTGACCTGCAGCTATGAAATAATGCTATAATTGGGATGAATTTCTATAAGTGAACTTTCTTCTGTGTCATCTAAAAGGGCCCACTGTGTTTTAGGACAATGCTTGTCAATTTAATTGTCCACATCATCTTAAGTGGCCACCATCCTGACTGGGGCAAACCAGGCAGCACATACAAACCTCCACAAATGCAAACTTCTCCTCGCTGGTGTAGTTGTAACGCGTTGCCCGCTCATACTCCTCAGCTGTTCCTGGACAGTCCTTGTTACAGAACTTATCTGTGGGGTGGACAAGCTTCCAGGAATACTGCAGGGAGAAACATAGGCAAAGCAGCAATGGAATTAGACATACCTCCTGGGAAAGGGACGCACCACACCTCACACACTGTCCCTCCATCCCTGGCAGACAACAGGCATGATTAAATGTTTGCCCAGAAACGTCGACATACTTTTTCATGCCAGTACTGTATGACAAAGAGGACCTCCACCTGCTGACAGTGGGAACTATGGGAAAGGGAGATAATTACTTCATCCTTCCATTGGTTGTCCCAAACAGAATCAGCCATTAGAGTACAGATTAGGTGGCACTACTAAAGGGGTCATTATGTTTTCCTTCGGTGTACCATTTGAGTGCATCCCTGTATTCCTTATCTGGCTTTAATTTTGCATTGTGTGCATTAACTTCAATAATATTATTTTATGAACTGCATTAACCTTCTACTTTAAAACTTTCTGCAACTTGTTCTAGGAAAGTGATGTTCACCCCATTAAGAATGAAGCTTATCAATGCATGTGTAATGTAAATTATAAGTGCTCAATTAAATTTAAAATGAGAAGAACAAGTATTTATGATGTCACAGTTATTATGTATTCTGAAGAAGGGTTCTCTAACAATTTAACACTCTTCACTCACTGTTTTCAGTCTGGTTTTATTTTTTTTCAAAGTTTTAGTAAGGGTCTGTTTGCAGACATGGCTGCTGTCTGAGTCATGTTTTGAGCTTGCATTTTAGCTCATATGACACTAACACAGACACATGAATAAAAGCAAGCAAATATACTACACATTTGAAACAATAAAGCTCCAGATACAATGTGAGACAGCTTGTCGTTTGCTTACATAGCCCACCAGCCATGTCAGTTATTGAGCAGAGCATTTTGATGTAAGACTGTTATGTGAGAAATCAGAGAATGGTGACTTCAGAGAGAGAACAAGATTTTATATCCCTGCAGGACATGTGCAAACTGGACGCATCAATGCCATAAAGGACTGATACCATGTGTGATGCTATCATGGACGCTGCAGGCCATATGGTGGGTGCATGCATCATGGGTCCCCGCTGCAAACTGCACACATCAATGTCATTAATGAAGTGGAAGGAGGTGTCATATGTGAAACAGTTTTTTGAGGGATACTGGGAGGATTTGTATTCAATTAGGTCAGCAAATGACCTTCGAAGAGAACCACAAGGATAGTTTACTGTAGTGCTCAGTGGAACTGTGATTAACACTCACATGGAATTAATGACCTGTGACTATTACCCCAGTTCAGTTCAGCTGACTTTAATGCAAGATGCAGAATATTCAGTGTGTAAGCCCCGGGCATGGCAAGCCTTCCGATGCTGATTACCTATATTGTTTAACCCTGGACTGAAACCTTGAGACCTAAAGAAAAAGGTTTAGAGCCACCCTAACTGAAAAAGTATGACCTACAATTTATGTAATGGCAGCTCGGGCCTCTAAACCCTGCAGAAAAATGTATAATTCCCCAAAAGTCCTTTTTATGCACCTTTAGGATATTGCTTTGTACAAGGGGGGGGGGGGCGGGGGGGGGGTGCATGAAGATATCAAATTTACAGCATATGGTATGTCGCCCTGAAAAAGTTTCAGACAGTCTCAGTCAATCAAAGAGGCAGTTCAAATTAAAAGCAGGTCACTGAATAACATGAATTAGATTCATTTATCTTTTTCATTTTTATTTTACAGATTCTTTGGAAATGCTGACAGTTTCTCAAGAAACCACAATGCATGTTGAGGTGAGCTCTGTCTTCAGGTCAAAGTTTGTTGATCAACTCAGTGTTTTTGCTTTCCCCAAAAAATCATATTGGAAGCTGATCACCTCTCTGCCCTTAATTTCTGGTCAAACTTAGTAGAACAAATATTTTCTTTGTAGTAGCTTGAGCTGATAGGTCAACTGAAGCAAAATTCTAGGTAATTCATAACATGCCATTGCTAATGCAAATGAGACTAAAACATAACTTTACTCTCAACAACTCTGTGTGATATACTTATAGGCATTTTGTATGTGAATGCGTGTGTGTGTGTTTGTTTGTGTGTGCACCTGTCTGTTGACCTTTAAAATTAAGAACATAAAGAAGACAGCAAGTGATGAGTATTAAAGTAGAAAACACAAGTGCTTAAAATGAGCTATGATCACTAGATGACAAAAATCTGCTTTTGGCATTGGTAACTTGATTTATGGTCTGTTAATCTGTTCAACGTAGGGATCCTACTACATTTTGGGGGATATGCATCAAGGTAATCGTTTACGATTACCAAATAGCAAATTTTAAGGATTTGCTATTTGGTAATCGCAAATGCCTATGCATGAAGGTTTCACAAATAATCTTACAAATCCTTAACATTCCCGAACATTCCGCAAATTGCGATTCGCTATTAGGGAATGCATTCCCATTCATTCGTTTGGGCCTACAGGCCCATAGGAATGAATGGGAGTGCATTCGCAATTTGCGATAACTAAATTGGTAATTGCAATTTGCAAATGCAAATCCAAGGGTGCCTGCGGGCCTAAGGCCCCCCTGAGGCATCCTCCCAAAAAAGGTTAGTATGCACATGTGTAGCACACACATGCCCTAAGGGCATGTGTGCGCTACATAGCGCATTAAAAATTCATTTTGTGTTTATTGTTCAGTGCATGCACAAATTACCATCAACTTGAAGTTGATGGTAATTAGCGCTTCCTAAATGCAAACTCGCATTTAGGAAATGCGACATACAACTCAAATAGGGAATTGCAAATTGCGCTTCCCTAAATGCATTTGCAATTTAGGTATTCGCAAAAAATTACGATTGCCTATATTGCGAATTCAAAAAAATACATGCATCGGAAAAGGCATTTTTCCAGTCGCATACGGGGTGCTTCATGCATGTGCCCCTAAGTGTGGTAAAAAAGTGCTTTAATACATGTTTCTTTTTCCAACACCAACGGTCAATATATGACACTTATTTATTGTACATAGGATGAATTCAAGTGCTCACATATTTAGTGACAACAAGCGTGACGTGCAGGTGAGGGTGGACGTTTTAAAAAAGAACATCGCATTGGCAACAATAGAGAACCATTTTTTCTTTGTTAAATCAGTACAAAAAAGGTTCAAGTTGCGTAAGGTCGACGACGTTTCGAACTCAATTATTTGAGTTCATCTTCAGGACAAATGTGAGCATATGAACTCTAAATGTGGAAAATGCAAAAATAAACAAGTATAAATAACTCATAAATAAGTCCCTGAACTGTAAATAGCATCACAATCAATTAAATGTACGGTACATAGTGTTCTCCAAATAGTGATGCAATTAGGAAGATCCATTTAGGTGATAACTGAGAAACTGGAAAAATAATCATGAAGACGTAAAATGAACTGTCTACTGCCCAAACAAATGGAAGCATTTAGCAATTTCAAAGTTATTTTCAAGAGACCCGAGGGTCACAAGGACGAATTAGCTATTAGAAATGCTAGCAAGGAAAGGAGGGGGCGTGAGGCCGCGCGAAGAAAATAGACCACTTACTTAGCATATGGGAAGTTAAGTAATGGGGTTGTCGTCATTTAAGGAAGTTGCAACGGAGTGCTCGCCACAGCGGTGAATGCCTCGATAGAAAACAGTGGCCTGGGGAAACGGAGTGATTTGCGGTTTAACAAGACGTAGTACGGTGTAGTTAAGCGAGAATACGGGGTTGTGCCAGAATAAGAGGGAGACACTTACTCGAGTAAAAAACTTAGTCCAACCTGCTCAATGTATGGAGGCGGGGTTCCGGTGCCGGGAAATTAATCTGCAATGGAGGGGGAGTAAGTGATTACCGTCAGACGGATATTAAGGCCGCGAGAGAGGGGAGGGTGAAGAAGGTGATTGCCGAGGTACTTACTCATTTCAGGCGGCACACGGTTCAATCAATGGGGGTCTCGCGGGGGGTGGTGGAGCGGGTCCTGGAATCGTGCAGGTACGCGCAGCGACTGGTAATGTAATGGGAGGTGGAGGGTATTTGAGGAAACGGGTTGCTAATGGTTACGTAAAGCGAAAGCAGCTGCGTGTATTGGAACGCGTGAGGGCCCAGCATCGAGAGTAGGCTCATGAGGCGCCTGTTCTAAAGCGATAGCAAGTGGGAAAAGAAGCATGCGAGTAGGTGCTCGATTGTTAAGTATGGGAACAGTGCATGTTTCCAGAAAGCTGGACAAGCCAATATTGAGACTTGCTAAGTCTAGATGGAATCAAAAAAAATTAGTAATAAAAGAATATTATTAGAAAATAAATAAATTATTAAATTGCAACAACAAATCGTAAACAATCAGCGTTGGAGTTCTAGTAATTTCGGGATCAGTCTTCAATCAAGTGTGTAAATATAGTACAATTGAAAAGCAGTACATAAACGATTGCATTGCTGAAAAAATGGACACGAATGCATACATGTGGCCTTGGGGTAAGCAAGAAATTAGACTGGAGTTTCAAAAGTTAGTGGCACATGGGGCCACGGAATGTGGTTACAGAATGGTTCTGTATTCGTCCAGAGTGTTAAGCCCATGTTCGATAGAGCGGCATTTGAAGATCCATTTGCATTCCATGCGGTTAAGGATTTGTTGTTGATCTCCTCCTCTGTGGTTGTGGTGTAGACTGTCAATCACTTGCCATGTGAAATCAGTTTCAGAGTGTCCTTTGGCCAAAAAATGTTCCACCAGTGGTGCCGTTTGTATTTTGCAGCGGATCCTACTCCTATGTTGAGAGATCCTGGTCTTGATTTTTTGCGTGGTTTGTCCGATATAAAGCAATTGGCAGGGACATTTCATACAGTAAATCACATTTTGTGCATTGCAATTAGAAAAAAATTGTAAAGTGTGTTTAGTGCCATTATATTCAAAAGACTGGGTGTTACAAGTAGAATCACATGACATACAGTTGTTACACTTATAGTGGCCTTGTAGAGGAGGGAGGCCAAGGAAAGAATGTAGAGTATTGTCCTTGTGTGTAGGTTTTTGGGCTCTAACTAGGTGGTCCTTAATATTACGTCCTCTTTTGAAAGCAAAGAGTGGGGTGCCTGTATTAAGTTCCAAAGGGCCTAGTACTGACCAATGTTTCTTTATCATTTTGGTAAGTTTGTTGCTGACTGGGCAAAAGGTAGTTACGCATGTGATCTTGTTGAGGGATGCCTTTTCTTTGGGTTGCAGTAGGAATTCACGGTGTGAATACCATGCTCGTTTCATTGAGCGCTTTACTAAACGTCTAGGGTAGCCCCGGTTAGTGAGTTTCTTGCACAGGATTTCAGCCTCCTGGAAGAAATCCTCTTTGAACCTGCAATTTCTACGAATTCTGAGAAATTGTCCCTAAGGTAGGCCATCTCTCAGTGCCCTAGGATGACAGCTATCGTATTGCAAGAGGGTGTTACGCTCTGTCGGTTTTCTGAATAGGGTAGTGTAGAGTTTGCCCTCGGAGTTCTTGACCGTGACGTCTAGGTAGTCAATTTTGTTGTTGTCAGAATTGTAGGTGAATTTTAGATCCGGCTGGATGTTATTGAGCCAAGCGCTGAATAGTTGGAGTTCGGTTTCAGTGCCAGACCAAATCATGAATACGTCATCTATGTATCTACGCCAAACACGAATTTTGTTAAAGAAGGGGTCGTTGTTATTGAGAATGAACTTGTTTACAATGTCGTCAACAAAAAGTATGGCAAAATTGGGGGCAAAAATGGCCCCCATCGAAGTGCCTTTGCATTGCCTGTAGTACTGATCTTCAAACTTAAAATAGTTTCTGGTAAGCGCTATTTCAAGGAGTGAGATGATAAATTCTGTCGGGACCTGATGTGGTGCTGGGCGTAGATTGAGGTGTTTTTTGATGACTTCTATGCCTTTGTCTTGAGGGATATTGGTGTATAGTGACTCGATGTCCAGAGTGTGATTTACTGTATAAAATGTCCCTGCCAATTGCTTTATATCGGACAAACCACGCAAAAAATCAAGACCAGGATCTCTCAACATAGGAGTAGGATCCGCTGCAAAATACAAACGGAACCACTGGTGGAACATTTTTTGGCTAAAGGACACTCTGAAACTGATTTCACATGGCAAGTGATTGACAGTCTACACCACAACCACAGAGGAGGAGATCAACAACAAATCCTTAACCGCATGGAATGCAAATGGATCTTCAAATGCCGCTCTATCGAACATGGGCTTAACACTCTGGACGAATACAGAACCATTCTGTAACCACATTCCGTGGCCCCATGTGCCACTAACTTTTGAAACTCCAGTCTAATTTCTTGCTTACCCCAAGGCCACATGTATACATTCGTGTCCATTTTTTCAGCAATGCAATCGTTTATGTACTGCTTTTCAATTGTACTATATTTACACACTTGATTGAAGACTGATCCCGAAATTACTAGAACTCCAACGCTGATTGTTTACTATTTGTTGTTGCAATTTAATAATTTATTTATTTTCTAATAATATTCTTTTATTACTAATTTTTTTGATTCCATCTGGACTTAGCAAGTCTCAATATTGGCTTGTCCAGCTTTCTGGAAACATGCACTGTTCCCATACTTAACAATCGAGCACCTACTCGCATGCTTCTTTTCCCACTTGCTATCGCTTTAGAACAGGCGCCTCATGAGCCTACTCTCGATGCTGGGCCCTCACGCGTTCCAATACACGCAGCTGCTTTCGCTTTACGTAACCATTAGCAACCCGTTTCCTCAAATACCCTCCACCTCCCATTACATTACCAGTCGCTGCGCGTACCTGCACGCATCCAGGACCCGCTCCACCACCCCCCGCGAGACCCCCATTGATTGAACCGTGTGCCGCCTGAAATGAGTAAGTACCTCGGCAATCACCTTCTTCACCCTCCCCTCTCTCGCGGCCTTAATATCCGTCTGACGGTAATCACTTACTCCCCCTCCATTGCAGATTAATTTCCCGGCACCGGAACCCCGCCTCCATACATTGAGCAGGTTGGACTAAGTTTTTTACTCGAGTAAGTGTCTCCCTCTTATTCTGGCACAACCCCGTATTCTCGCTTAACTACACCGTACTACGTCTTGTTAAACCGCAAATCACTCCGTTTCCCCAGGCCACTGTTTTCTATCGAGGCATTCACCGCTGTGGCGAGCACTCCGTTGCAACTTCCTTAAATGACGACAACCCCATTACTTAACTTCCCATATGCTAAGTAAGTGGTCTATTTTCTTCGCGCGGCCTCACGCCCCCTCCTTTCCTTGCTAGCATTTCTAATAGCTAATTCGTCCTTGTGACCCTCGGGTCTCTTGAAAATAACTTTGAAATTGCTAAATGCTTCCATTTGTTTGGGCAGTAGACAGTTCATTTTTCGTCTTCATGATTATTTTTCCAGTTTCTCAATTATCACCTAAATGGATCTTCCTAATTGCATCACTATTTGGAGAACACTATGTACCGTACATTTAATTGATTGTGATGCTATTTACAGTTCAGGGACTTATTTATGAGTTATTTATACTTGTTTATTTTTGCATTTTCCACATTTAGAGTTCATATGCTCACATTTGTCCTGAAGATGAACTCAAATAATTGAGTTCGAAACGTCGTCGACCTTACGCAACTTGAACCTTTTTTGTACTGATTTAACAAAGAAAAAATGGTTCTCTATTGTTGCCAATGCGATGTTCTTTTTTAAAACGTCCACCCTCACCTGCACGTCACGCTTGTTGTCACTAAATATGTGAGCACTTGAATTCATCCTATGTACAATAAATAAGTGTCATATATTGACCTTTCCTGTCCCCTGTTTCTCTATATTAAGTATTATTCTCCCGTATGAGTCTTTGAACCTATACAAAATCATCCGCCCTCTTAAGGGTTTCTCTTTGCACTGGACCTTTTTAGGCCATCCCGAACCATTGTTTTCTTCTACATTGTATCACCCCAGGTTCGCATAAGGGGTACCCTTGTCCTTCAAAAACACTTGCACGAGCAGTGGCTTCACTGCAAGGGTTCCACTTTTTTAGTGGCTATATTAAGATATACTATAAAGAAATTACTCTATTCATCTATTTGATTTATGTACATCTACCTAACTCATTGGCCAGCCAGAATTCCTACCTCGTATAACACACTCGCTCTTAGACTATGTCTACACCCACTATCCCGACTTATACCGAGGAATATATTGCGAGATTGATTAATGGTCCTTCACTTTTCCATACACCGATACCTGCTAACAATACACATTCTAATGTGGCAAGTGAGAAACTGACTAGTCTAGAAAGATTAAAAAAGAAACACATACGTACTGAGTTACACGCCCGTATGCTTACGGAATATCTGAAAGCCGATATCATCCCGGTAGGCTTGCAAGTAGGAAATATCCCTGCAATTTTCCTACAAGACCCAAAATTTAAGAACGGTTTCGCCCACATTGGCACTACGTGCTCCCGCCACTGGATGGTGCTAGGTATTGACACTGCATTAGAACACAGCAGAAAAGAACTACTAGAAATCCGAGAACTAGAAAAGGCAATCTTAGAACTAGATAGTTTGGCAGATGCCAAATCAGCCCTAGAAAAATTAGAACGCACGATTGTTGACTTCCAAAATTTTGAACACCATAAAAAGTCAACCAAAGTGACAAAAGACATAAGGAATTACAATAAAGAACAAACCTACCCCTACCTCAGAGAAGACTTCTTTACACAAAACAACCAAGATCAACAGAGGTATCCAACAGGCACTTGGGGTAGATTCAGAAACAGGCAACCGGTCACGTTCTCCACCTCTTCTCTAGAATCCGACAACTCTGACCCCGGGGAAGGCACTAGCTCCTCTACATACAATCCCAATTTTTTAGAGAGAGGCCAAACATTCACAGGGGAGAGACCGAGAGGCAGAGGGAGAGGCAGAGGGAGACCCAGGTACAACCTCCCCCCAGGGGAACGACAAACACGCAGGAAATTCTACCAATGGGGTTACCAATACTAACCCCTCCCACCTCACCTCCCTCGTCCAACATGGACCAAATGCCTATTTTTAACTTATCCAAACATCAACTGGCCTCAACTGACATTGCCCTACTTAGTAGAGGTTTGTCTTTTGTCATCACGGAAAAACCAAACTGGTTTGACATCCACACCGAAATTCTTCAATTTTTTAGAAAAGTAAGACTAAATGTATTCTTTCAAGATAAAGAGACAATCACCAAAACTGACATCACAGGACTGCGACCCAAATCCACATTCAATCCACCTAGTGGTTTGATGCCCCCGGAAGTTATTGCTTATGAACATCTTGTACTAAAAGACTTCAACGACATAAAAACCAACTACAGGTTCACTCCTTTTAATGTTAGCCTTGAAGAAAGACAGAGCCTCAACGCTCTAAAAGACTTGGACGATGTGGTCATAAAACCCTGTGACAAGGGAGGCGGTATCGTCCTGCAGGACAAAACCGCCTACGACAATGAAATTCACCGCCAACTCAGGAACACGTCAAACTATGAACGCCTTATGCGCAACCCCCTTCAAGACATCAGTGATCTCATCCTCACGGTTACCAAAACGGCTCTAGAAGAGGGCTACATCAGCAAACACGAATTTTCCTTTCTTAATAACAAAAGCCCTAGGACTCCAGTCCTATATACTCCCCCCAAGATCCACAAGAATCTGGAAACTCCACCTGGCAGACCCATCCTCTCTGGGTGTGGATCAATTCTAGAACCTCTAGGGAGCTATATTGACTTTTTATAAAGAATATGGTACAAGACACTACCACATATGTTAAGGACACCACACACTTTATCAATCTCATTGAATCCCAGCCCTTTGACCCCCAAACCGAACTCCTTGTCACTCTGGACATCGAGTCACTATACACCAATATCCCTCAAGACAAAGGCATAGAAGTCATCAAAAAACACCTCAATCTACGCCCAGCACCACATCAGGTCCCGACAGAATTTATCATCTCACTCCTTGAAATAGCGCTTACCAGAAACTATTTTAAGTTTGAAGATCAGTACTACAGGCAATGCAAAGGCACTTCGATGGGGGCCATTTTTGCCCCCAATTTTGCCATACTTTTTGTTGACGACATTGAAAACAAGTTCATTCTCAATAACAACGACCCCTTCTTTAACAAAATTCGTGTTTGGCGTAGATACAGAGATGACGTATTCATGATTTGGTCTGGCACTGAAACCGAACTCCAACTATTCAGCGCTTGGCTCAATAACATCCAGCCGGATCTAAAATTCACCTACAATTCTGACAACAACAAAATTGACTACCTAGACATCACGGTCAAGAACTCCGAGGGCGAACTCTACATTACCCTATTCAGAAAACCGACAGAGCGTAACACCCTCTTGCAATACGATAGCTGTCATCCTAGGGCACTGAGAGATGGCCTACCTTATGGACAATTTCTCAGAATTCGTAGAAATTGCAGGTTCAAAGAGGATTTCTTCCAGGAGGCTGAAATCCTGTGCAAGAAACTCACTAACCGGGGCTACCCTAGACGTTTAGTAAAGCGCTCAATGAAACGAGCATGGTATTCACACCGTGAATTCCTACTGCAACCCAAAGAAAAGGCATCCCTCAACAAGATCACATGCGTAACTACCTTTTGCCCAGTCAGCAACAAACTTACCAAAATGATAAAGAAACATTGGTCAGTACTAGGCCCTTTGGAACTTAATACAGGCACCCCACTCTTTGCTTTCAAAAGAGGACGTAATATTAAGGACCACCTAGTTAGAGCCCAAAAACCTACACACAAGGACAATACTCTACATTATTTCCTTGGCCTCCCTCCTCTACAAGGCCACTATAAGTGTAACAACTGTATGTCATGTGATTCTACTTGTAACACCCAGTCTTTTGAATATAATGGCACTAAACACACTTTACAATTTTTTTCTAATTGCAATGCACAAAATTTGATTTACTGTATAAAATGTCCCTGCCAATTGCTTTATATCGGACAAACCACGCAAAAAATCAAGACCAGGATCTCTCAACATAGGAGTAGGATCCGCTGCAAAATACAAACGGCACCACTGGTGGAACATTTTTTGGCCAAAGGACACTCTGAAACTGATTTCACATGGCAAGTGATTGACAGTCTACACCACAACCACAGAGGAGGAGATCAACAACAAATCCTTAACCGCATGGAATGCAAATGGATCTTCAAATGCCGCTCTATCGAACATGGGCTTAACACTCTGGACGAATACAGAACCATTCTGTAACCACATTCCGTGGCCCCATGTGCCACTAACTTTTGAAACTCCAGTCTAATTTCTTGCTTACCCCAAGGCCACATGTATGCATTCGTGTCCATTTTTTCAGCAATGCAATCGTTTATGTACTGCTTTTCAATTGTACTATATTTACACACTTGATTGAAGACTGATCCCGAAATTACTAGAACTCCAACGCTGATTGTTTACGATTTGTTGTTGCAATTTAATAATTTATTTATTTTCTAATAATATTCTTTTATTACTAATTTTTTTTGATTCCATCTAGACTTAGCAAGTCTCAATATTGGCTTGTCCAGCTTTCTGGAAACATGCACTGTTCCCATACTTAACAATCGAGCACCTACTCGCATGCTTCTTTTCCCACTTGCTATCGCTTTAGAACAGGCGCCTCATGAGCCTACTCTCGATGCTGGGCCCTCACGCGTTCCAATACACGCAGCTGCTTTCGCTTTACGTAACCATTAGCAACCCGTTTCCTCAAATACCCTCCACCTCCCATTACATTACCAGTCGCTGCGCGTACCTGCACGATTCCAGGACCCGCTCCACCACCCCCCGCGAGACCCCCATTGATTGAACCGTGTGCCGCCTGAAATGAGTAAGTACCTCGGCAATCACCTTCTTCACCCTCCCCTCTCTCGCGGCCTTAATATCCGTCTGACGGTAATCACTTACTCCCCCTCCATTGCAGATTAATTTCCCGGCACCGGAACCCCGCCTCCATACATTGAGCAGGTTGGACTAAGTTTTTTACTCGAGTAAGTGTCTCCCTCTTATTCTGGCACAACCCCGTATTCTCGCTTAACTACACCGTACTACGTCTTGTTAAACCGCAAATCACTCCGTTTCCCCAGGCCACTGTTTTCTATCGAGGCATTCACCGCTGTGGCGAGCACTCCGTTGCAACTTCCTTAAATGACGACAACCCCATTACTTAACTTCCCATATGCTAAGTAAGTGGTCTATTTTCTTCGCGCGGCCTCACGCCCCCTCCTTTCCTTGCTAGCATTTCTAATAGCTAATTCGTCCTTGTGACCCTCGGGTCTCTTGAAAATAACTTTGAAATTGCTAAATGCTTCCATTTGTTTGGGCAGTAGACAGTTCATTTTACGTCTTCATGATTATTTTTCCAGTTTCTCAGTTATCACCTAAATGGATCTTCCTAATTGCATCACTATTTGGAGAACACTATGTACCGTACATTTAATTGATTGTGATGCTATTTACAGTTCAGGGACTTATTTATGAGTTATTTATACTTGTTTATTTTTGCATTTTCCACATTTAGAGTTCATATGCTCACATTTGTCCTGAAGATGAACTCAAATAATTGAGTTCGAAACGTCGTCGACCTTACGCAACTTGAACCTTTTTTGTACTGATTTAACAAAGAAAAAATGGTTCTCTATTGTTGCCAATGCGATGTTCTTTTTTAAAACGTCCACCCTCACCTGCACGTCACGCTTGTTGTCACTAAATATGTGAGCACTTGAATTCATCCTATGTACAATAAATAAGTGTCATATATTGACCTTTCCTGTCCCCTGTTTCTCTATATTAAGTATTATTCTCCCGTATGAGTCTTTGAACCTATACAAAATCATCCGCCCTCTTAAGGGTTTCTCTTTGCACTGGACCTTTTTAGGCCATCCCGAACCATTGTTTTCTTCTACATTGTATCACCCCAGGTTCGCATAAGGGGTACCCTTGTCCTTCAAAAACACTCTTTTTCCAACACCAGCAAAAAACATACGTTCCCTGAAAATATAGGAGTATTTGTGTGTTTTTGCCACCCGACAGGCATACTTACTTACTAATACTGCTTTTCATACTAAGGCTAAGAGCCCACATTGGGTGAGAAACCAATTGGAAAAATGTATGAATGCGAACAAGGCTATGGCATTTTAATCATTCCCTTGGTAATGGATAACTTAACTTCTCTCCTGGGAATACCCATGTTACCATCCTAACCCCAAACTTAATACAAAATGGAAAATGTGCCACATTGGCACACCTTCCAAAGCAGCAAGGGAGATTTAGGGTCAGACAAGTGCTTAAATCCCGATTCGGTGGGCGACGTTTTTTGCAGTTGTAAATGTCATTTCTATCATGTTCCTGTCTAAATGTATAGTTCTGTATATGCCCTCCAATACTTTGAGCCAAACATTTTAAAATAATCTTTAGTTCCTGGTTGTGGGGCCCACAAAAACCTAGAATGCATAGTTTTCAGTCCAAACTAATCTCATCCTGCATATACTGAAGATTTCCTGACCCCAACATCACATTCCCACTGCTTACCACCTCCATGACATGGGCACTCCACTTGGACAGCAGCTGCAGACCACGTAAGGCTAGGTCAAAGAGCTCCCTATATTCTTCGTCTGACTTTTGGCTGTCGAGCCCAGAGCCAGTCACCACCTGTGAAACAAAGACATAAGACAGGCCAAAGTGCAGAGCAACAATTAATAATAAATTAGCACACATCTCCATTGTGGCAGACCTTAAGATGGGCACACTTTGGCCACAGAGCTACAGAAGACCTAATGGAAAAGGGACAATTACCTACACCTTAGAACTCCAGGTAGGATACACTTTCTTTTCCTTTAATGGGACGGCAGGCATTGTTGCACTTTGACATTTTGGTGCCATCGTCATTCTGTCTACTTTAAGTGGGCCATGGCTAGCTTTCCCTGGCCTTCTATTCATTCCTTTTGACAGTTATATTCCGATGGCCCTTGCACACCTCCCTCATGCACCCGGGGAGCATCCTAATGCCATTCTCCTCTCTGCCTCTTCAGTGCCCTCATAGTGTCAGCTCACATTAATATGCCTTTCTCCCACTGACTTTATTTCCCCACTTACTTGGAAATACCTGTTCAATAAAGAAGTTTGCCTGTTTCTGAAGCACCTCTTTGTCTTTCCCCTTTGCTGCTTATGCTAGCTTCATTCACCGGATCCACCCTTAGCTCAGTGTTGCTACAGACCTCTCAGTGTTGCGACGGACTTCTTCTCTAGGGGATCTGCTGCCATCTCACTGATACTGTCACCCTCTCATTCCAGCCCACCACTCGCGTGCCATTTACCATCCTTACCAACCCTTTCCTCATTGTTGCTTTATTGCTTTTACTCCCCAGTCTCTCTGCTTCCCGTCTTCTCTTCCCTTTGGTCCCTCTGTTACCTCACAAGAGCTGTAGCTCTTTCCCTCAAGCCCCTTTTTTCTTTAGTGTCATCTTTATATCTTGTTACTGTAGCCCATCAATGATTTCTCTTTCACACCATACCTTGCCGTAGATGAGTATCTTTTAATGGGCAGTCTCTCTCCTATCACTGCTGCGTCCTTCCAGGCCACTTCTATCACTGTTGATATTGTCCTCAACCCCATGCACAATCTTCTCCAGAGTTCACTCTTACCTCACTGTTGCTGTAGCGAGCTAGCTCCGAGATGAATCGGATGTGGTCGTCTCGGATCTGCACCATCTGCTCACAGATGTTGTACTGGGGGCTGATGCTGCTCTGGGTGCAGGTCCACCTGGGCAGGAAAGTAAAACCTGTAAGAGAGGCTGAGAGACATAGGAACCGGGTGGGAGTCCCTGCTGAAAGCTAGAGGGTGGTCCCAGGGAACAGCAGCCAGAATACCAAATTGAGGCTGGTCAGGAGATCTTCCAGGTGAAAGGGCAGAAGTATCAGACGCAAAGTTCAGTAAGTTGGGGAAAGAGGCTATAGAGTGCGGAAACACGTGGTGGTTGGGAGTACAATTTGAGATATGCAGAGGTGGCTAAGGGTATCAATGATGATTATTTAGAAAGACGGATTACGCCAGATAGGAAGAACAGAGGGTGCTATGAATCACTGGTGAGAGGTATGACGTCATTGGGTGAGGAAGGGTGCACAGAGGTGTGTTTAACCCCACAATGATTTCATGCAGACAAGATGGTGGTCAAATAACCTTCCATGTGAAGACAGCACACCCTCTGCGAAGCTGCATGAATCTAGTGATGAATCTGCTGCTTCACTTTTTTTTGCCAGAAGCTGCTGCTAAAGTTGGATCATTGGCCACATCTTCTTGCCAGCAAAATGAGTAAGTTGGTCATCGTGTCCCATAGCAGACCAAATTCTACTGGACTACCCGAATAAAGTTAAATCCCCACTTTTCAAATGTACCCTCTACCCAAACCCTAGGGAAACCTTTCCGTCATTATAAGAGAATGAGAGCACTCACACCTTTATTAGATCGGCCATACCTCCCCTCTCCAGAAGAGTCATCCAACAACTGCACATACACTCACATATCAACATGATAACCACCCCTCTAGAGTGCTTGCTAAACACAGTTAGTCAAGTCACTTGAACCAGCCATTCTCTGCCTCCCCCTCTGCCTAAACAAATTCCCAGGAACATAGTTCTGCCGTGTGGAAGCTGCCTCTGGTCTCTGCTCTGAGCAATGTCTTAACCGGAAGTAAATGGTGGAGAAGAAACAACTCAAAGCAGCAACAAAGGCTTGGTATGTGTACACACAGATGCACGAATATGTACACACATATACAGGTATATACAGACACGAGCACGAATATGTATACACACACCTAAACACAAATGAAGCGTAGCAGTGACAGTTACACACACACTAATATATATATATATATATATATATATATATATATATATATATATATATATATATATATATATATATATATATATATATATATATATATATATATATATATATGTATATATATATACACATATATATATTTATACATATATATTTATACACACACACACACACCACAGACACGCACACACATACATACACAAACCATCATCTAAAGTCATGAGCACATACACTCAAAGATTGTTTTTCATGCAGACACAAAAGAGTGCACACACACGCACACCCAAAAACGCTCCCACAAACACAGATACAAACACATATCCATTATACATACACACACACACACATACACTTACACAAACACATACGCTCGCTGAATTACAAGCATGTACTAGCAAGAATACACCTGCTACCTCCCACTAGTTTTGTTCCATTATTGTACTCGCAGAGCACAAGACACCTCTATTACTCATCTTCAGGAAACTGTACTATACCTGCACACAACCATAATGAAGCTGATGCCTCAGAAAGGTGTCTGCAAGTCATGCACAACTCCGGCACCTAAAAAACAGATGTGCATCACATGTATTTCACTTGAGTAGATCCGTCGAAGTGCTATTCGAAGATATTTTTCTTGTATTACTCTTTGCCCTGCAATACGGCTGAAGTGTGTGGCAGCTCTGTTTCAATTATTGGGCTGCTTACATGGATAGCTGTGATTGTGTGGAATGAGTGTTCAAGTGTGTTGTGTTTTCTCTGGCCTTCTGTCTTTCTATGGATCGTTTGGACTTTGCCTTGGGACCCTTTATAGACACTATTAGGCACTAGGTACTTCTGCCTCCTGGGGTACAGAGTAAATAGCTTTCACCAAATACACTGCAAAACTGCTTTCTCTTTTCATTGACACTCTTACACAATGCTTTAGTACTCCATGTGAGGACCACTGTATTTCTTCTGGCCCTCTCTTTTTATACACTCTGTAGCCTACTAGGCATGTAGGCAAGCATTTCAGCACCCCAAATAGGGATAGTAAGCGTTATCTAAATATTACAATACAATACTGAGTAACATCAATTCTCCCTCTTTTGGCTATGCTTAGATATGCCTGAGCCAGTACTGTTTCCACAGGTTTCCACTGAGAGACATTATTTCAAAGTATACAAGAGATTTTTATGAAGCTAGGGAGTTGCAGACTCTAAGGCCAGTCCCTTACCTTCATGGTCTACTGCATGTGGTTGTTCTCATGGGCCAGGTGTGATAGTCAGCCTGTAGAGGTCAGACGTGTGATGGCATACCCTGTCCGCCAAATCCTCAGTTTACTTAGTGTATTCTGAGTCAGGTAGACTGTCATTGTTTTCAATGGCAGTGCCCTCACTGATTCCGCTATCAGCAACCTCACTCCAATGGCCCAGCAAAGTAGGTGCCATAAGAATAAGGACATCAGATAGTCCATCCTATTTAGTGCAGACAGTCTAATGTATTTTTTTGTGTCTGTCACCATGTGCAAAAACATGGCAGTCACAGACAGAAAAAAAGAATGCCCCTGATACCCTGAGAGAAATCCCCTAGGATGTGGAGTAATTTTTGTTTTTTGGAAAGAAACTCCCGTGTTGGGAGTTTTTTTTAATGAAAAACCAAAAGGTTTGGTGAACGCCATCTACCGCACGACGACTATCCATCATACTTTTAGTGCCTTCACAGAAACCGCTGTTACGGTGGTTCAGCTGAAGGCACAGAGAACACTACTGGAAGAAATCTCTAAATTTGGCGAGCAGTAGTCAGGCAGGGTGGCGGACGTAAAGTGCTTTACAACCCTGACAGATGGACAAGCTGCTCACCAAACTCTTAACCGATACCCTAGTCATCTTCTCTCCAGCCAATATGGAGTGACCTGTGGCTAGCACATTAACGAAAGGAAGACTACTCTTTGAATCAGCCACTCCGCCTTACACAGTGCAGCTGGTACCCAGCCTGCTTTAGAAAGGTAGACAGAGATAAGTGACTGCGCCAGCATGCAAGGGGATGTCTGTGGGGGGGACTATGGGATGTCCTTTCCCCCTTATAGAGGATGCAGTTGGGTAGCTCAATTGATCTTTCAGCACCTCTTTGTGATGCACAGTCAGTGACAGCCCCTTTTCGTCTGAACACATGTGTCCATTATGCAGCATGGGTGCAGAAGCAAAGTGTTTCCATCATTGGCGTGGGGCCACATCCACATGGAAATGCGGGAACTTCTCCTTAGAATCGTACTGGCACTACATATGCTGTCCCATATAACAGAAGTAGCCCGCAAGCTTCTGTAATAGCAAAGTGCCCTGGGAGAGCAGAAAGGGGGTGCACTTGCCTGTTGCATCCCTGGGGCACTTTATATATGGCACCTGGTCTCTTACACAACTTTATATCACTCAATTCCATGCACCTCACACACACTTCATAGCTCATACACAGCCTTACACGTCACACCTGCAGGCACTTCACACATATAACACAGGCCTTGTGCACAGAAATTCGTCCTTACTTTCAAGACACAGCTACTCACAGTGGAACATCCAATGACTGCCCTCCCTGAGCTCCCAGAGAGTCCAAGAGACATTACGGCAGGCACTCACTTGGACTTGTTCTCCTCATAGTGAGCACTGGTCTTAATGTATCTGGCCAGCTCTATCTGCATATCCCCGAACAGAGGCACCACCTGCAGCTGCTGCAAGAGAGAAGAAAAGCACCTGTCAGCACTGAAGTTCACCTGTGGGAAATAGGTGTTCCCTATCTCAGACATACTGGGATATGAAAATCCAAGTAATCTAGAAAGAATGTGATCCCCATCTCAATCATAAAGCCTGACACACAGCAGAGTGAGCACCTTAGCATCAAGCTTCACCTGGGAGCAAGCTTGAGGTGCCCCACCCCACGTCATACATTCTGACTTCCCAAGGGCAGAGAGTGCTCCATATGCCCAGAGGTTCACCTGGCACGAGAAGGGAGACTCATCTTAGACACTGCCTTCCTCTAATGCTGATCTTCACCCAGTAGTAAGTAGGAGGTCACATATCAGATGCTGCTTTCTCCAGGGCAGATAGACATCAACAGGCAGAAAGAGCTATACCCACATTTGTGACACGGTACCTGCCTCAGGTAGTGGCATCCCCTCGGTAAAAAATGACGGAGTCCCCCTCCTGCACACAATACCTGCCCAAGGGCACAGAGACCGCCCCTCAAAACAAACCTGCACTAAGAAGGAAGTCGAGGGCCCTTGTCACAAGCATGCAGCTCATTCTGCATACATGAGAGCTTTCAGGATTTGCCCTAAATTTCTGAAAGCTGGTTCCAATGATTGGATATGTTTCTTATGAAGTACATACCTAAGAAACTGGTTCTGATGACATTGTTTGGTCAAACCTTTTTTGGCACATTTTTCTTTAATAATGGATTTCTCCAGTTTGACTGAACCAATTAATTTATTCATTTTTTGTTGTTTATAGGGTATTACACTTCTACATCCCCCATTTTAAAGGAGGCTCCTCTCTTAACCCCCTCACCTCCCCTTCCCTTTTTTTAATACCCATACAGTCTTAGACCCTCTAGCTTTAATCTTTTTTCGTTTTTACTACTTCCCTATCCCCATATTCCCCACTGAATACAACATCCACCATTACCTTTCCCCCTTTTACTTCCTTGTATTCTTTTACCTCCCCTTTCTTTAATACCATATGTCTCCTACCCTCCTTCTTTACTCCCTTTATAAAATGTTACTTTTATAACTTTAATAATAATAATAATTCACATTTGTGAAGTGCGAACATATCACCCCCTTAAGGGCTTCAAGGCGCTGGGGGCCATCTGGAAAATTAAGTGAGCTATTGCCCAGAGTCACATGGTGCTGAGCTGGGAATAGAGACGCGAGCCCGGCGCTCCGGATTCAGCCACTCTGGCTGCTGTGCCACACCACTCGCCATTTCCTCTACGCCTTCTATATTCCCATCCCATACCCTCTACCCATGCTATTTTCTCGTGCTTTATTTTCACCTTCACTTTCTTTAGTACCAACTCATTTTCTACACTCCTTCTTTACTCCCTTTTTAAATTTTCTATGTATTACTTCCTACAACCCACCTACGTTTCTTCCATCCTATGCACTCTCCCCATCTACTTTCTTACCTTTCTCTTGATGACATATGCCCTTTTCATGAAAAAATACTATTTTTTGTGGAAAAAGCATTTTGGTATTTCTCTAACAGGTAGTTTTGTCAGCTTGATTTCCTAAGGCAGACATTCCTCATGTAGGCAAATTTTCAAAATGACGACATACCGGGTTCAATCTTATGGTCTCTGTGCAAAAGCATTCTAAAGAGCCATTTTATTTTGGGACAGGTAGTTTGTTAGGGAGAACATCTACTTTCCCATGCTGATAAGTTCAGGCCTGTACCACATTTCTCTTCACTAGCGAGTATCACCAGGTTTATCTGAAGATGAACAGGAATGGTGAGTGAGGAGCCCTCGGTTCTCTAGGCATTTGTTAAACCTGAAATTCAAGTGGTAGATTAAAATACAAAGTTCATGTGGTAGAATTTATATTGTATTGGCATTCGTGTAGCACTTTCCATAGCCCTTATTAAGCATTAAGTATGTATGCAGTGCAAAATGGCATGAGGACCCTGCAGCAGAAACCTTTTACAACAGGCCAATGGAAATCTAGTGGCATTGATTTTGGCAACATGGTAGCTTGAAAGTGGCATGAAATCACATCATAGTAGGCAGGCTTTCACTAAGCGCCATAGAGGAAGGGGTGTAACCAGGCCATAGTCTCTTCGACTGGAAAGCCAGGTGAGATAGAGACGTTAGACACTTCTGTAGGTTTCCATAAATGGATGGGAAGTTGTCATAACTGTTAACTGGAATAATCTTGAATTGCAATCCATTAACTCCTGATAGCCTCTCTGTCTAAAAAAGTACTAGGCCTAAGACATAGTTTGATACTTACAAGAACCAGTTTAATCTCCCTAAGCCTGAGGGCCAGGCTGTTTGTGCACTAAACATCCAAAAGGGATGCCAACCATTTGGAATCTTCACCTAGGATAATATTAGAGCCAGCAATGGCCCCTACCTCCACTGAGGTGTCAAAAACATCCTGGCTGCTGTGAACTCAGAAGAAGCCCAGACACAAAAGAGGGTCTTTGCAATAAACACACCCTTGGAGAATTCGGACCAGAGGACCATAGTCTACAGGTCATGCAACTAAATCAGAGGTATAACATTTTGTGGATCATTGATTGCAGATATGGATTGAACCCTGGCATTAAGAGGGAAACACCGACACTTGACCTCTCTGTCTGGAGGAAGACCCTTTTGGATGATATAATCTTCATAGGGCTGAGACATATCAAAAGTATCAAAGCTCCTATGCAAGAGGCATGAGCCCCCCACCCCCAGACACAAGGCCCACACTAGAGATCCCACGATGAGTAGGACCGAACCTCACCTGCCAGAAAGAAAAAACTGCTTTCACAGATATATGGTCGGCACATGCTCTGCCACAGAGGAAAAAACTGTCAGGAAGACAACGCCACCACCAAAACCATTATTACACAAGCTGCACCGGGGCGTATTACTCCACAGCAGGCGCGGAGAGAGGGCTGTGAAGGGTCTAAAAAGTTTTGATTTAAAATAGCAGGAGTAGTGGAAGGGTGAAATGCCATTGGAAGAGAGAAAAAACACAGGAAGCAGCTGCAGCACAGTAAGATTTGTTCTGCTTTAAAACCTGGTTGGATACAAAAAAAGAATATCATGCCTGACCTTAAAGAACTTATCGATCTTGCTGAGATTAATGCGCTTCTTGGCGTCCAGTTTGTAGATATTACTGATGTTGCCATCCATGAGATAGAGCCCGAAGCCCATCACCTGCAGAGGAAATTAGTGATGCATAAGAGTTCTCTTGAAGGCATTGTCATTCACATAAGGTGATGCACTCACTTTGACATTTACTCACATTCACTCACAAATGGAGAGCATGTCTCAAATGGGGTCACACTCAACCTCACACTCTGATCATGCTTATTATTTCTTTGAAATCTCACTCACATCTGTGGACTCATCTTAAATGGACCCGTATTCAGGGAAGCCGCTGGAAGACATGCACCTCAGTTGTGCTACACTCACTCATAAGAAATAACATGTGCTAAGGTTCATATCGCATAAGTTCACATTCACCTTCAAAAAGTTCATTGACCAAGAATAGCCACACTCACCATGAACACACAGTGCTGAAACTGACTCATGCCCACAAAAAATGAGTTAACTGCCTCCCAAACTAACTCACCTCATCTCAACACTGAATGTCAGTGAGCTAAAAATACACAAAGTAATTTACACTTATCTTCCCTTAGCACACACTCATCTTGACCGAGTTTGCACTCCTTTGAAATGAACTCACACCCCGCTTCAAAGAACTCACAGTTACCTTAATGGTCTCACACCTAAACATAACTTTTTTCTTCACCTAAAAATGGCCTCGTCAAAAGGATATGCTCTGAGAGATCTTCAAAGAATGCAGACCCACGTATCGGAGTGTCATACTGACCTTGAATGAGCTTACACCCAACGTGTAGGGCCACTGCATCACCTTGAATGGTCTTATCCTCACCTTGAAGGAGCTTATACTCACCTTGAATGGCCCCACACTGTTCTTTGAAGAAATGATGCTCACCTACGACGATCTAAAACTCACTTTGAATTTTCTCACACTCACTCTAAATGGTCTCATACTGAACATATTCATGTTCATCGCAAAGATCTAATGTTCACCATGAGCGGAGTCACACTCAAAATGAACAAGCTAATGTTCACCTACAATGAGCTCACACTCATCGTAAATTGACATCCACTCAACTTTAAAGGCGTCTGCATTTATTTACTGTAATTTCACTCAAAAGGCCAGACAAATCCTTCCATTGTGGGTTATCAATTGCACCCCGAGGCGGAAGAAATCAGTCCAGTGGCCTTCTATCGAAAGGGAGTGCACTGATGGTTTGGCACTGATTTTTGGTGTGTCATAAGCATCCTGAGGTTTAACCCACATGCATATGCTCTTTGAGTCTAAAATTCTGGCTAGTCCTTACATGAGGATGTTCTGCATGCTCAAATCGTCCTGGTGATCTTGCTCAGAAGCTTATTTTGTTATCAGCTGTCAGACGGGGGCAATTGTATAGTGGTCACCTAGCATCTAACCCTTGTGCGTGATCAGACAAACTGTGTGAAGAGCACCTTGTCTTACCCAGGTGATATTTTATTTAGTTTATGCATTTGGTGTTCAACAGCTGTTACCAATGGGAATGTAATTGCCTTTTCTTTCATCACTGTGTGGTGTAATAATGTAGGCTGAGGGAGCACCGGGTTGAGTGGAAGGACAGAGAGAAAGGTATAGTGTGGGAAGCACACCGGGCCCGAGCTGTGTATCGGGGAAAAAGGGCCTGGGGGATGGTGTTAGAGAAGACATGTGGATTAGCATACGGAATGGGAGGTTGTGGGAACAGAGAAAGCGGTTGAATGTCAGAGGTTACAGGGGGGAAATAAAGGGACGGATACAACTTTCTGCTCACTACAAATCCTAAATCAAAACACATGGTGCCCTGTTAATATCTGGGTATCATGTACTGGACTTGAAAAGACTAAGAACGAAATAGTGTATGATCCCAAAAAACGTATCCTAGGAAATCCATATGCCAGTTCTTGTTGCATACACACCCATCCTTTCTTGTGTTACTCACAGCATTCTATATCATGTTGAATATATATTCCCTAAATTAGTCTACATGTCTTCCATACACACCTCACCGATTTTGAGGGCCACGTGGAGTGTTAGCAATGCACATGTACAACTGTGTGTATATGTGGGTGTGTGTCTTCTTACCCCGTTGCTAGTGCTCATGCTTCCAGATCATTTTTAGCTTCTCATTACTCTCCTGCTTCTCTCCTCTGAGCTAGGGTGTGTGTTGGTACCCCTCATGTGTTCTTGGGTAGGCTTCAGTGCAAGATTATCGTGAGAGTGCCACGGTACACTCACAGTGCTAGTTATCCACCTTCATCAACAGCAGTGAAAAGAAATGACAGTGAGACCGTGTAAGTGTAGTAACCCTTCTTTATATAAACCCATGAGCTTATTAGCACAACCGAAGCTGCCAGCTTAATGATCATGTTGCTTAGGGGACACTAACCAGGGCTTCACTGTTCTCCTGAATTTAAGATAGTCATTGACTGTCGATACGGATTAAGCTTTGTTTACGTGCCCGGTAGATGGAAACGGGAGGAGTAAGGCAGGAAAAAAGAGTGCTACATCTGACTTAAATGGTAAAGGGAGAATTGTTCTAAACAAGATTGGCAATCAAGCATAAATAGCTTTACAGGTCAGACTGTGTACTCTACTGCTTCCTCCAGCGCAACATCTGTCCAGCTCCTCCTACTCCATCCTTCCCTAGCTTTACCCACTCTTGACTTTCTAAACTCCTTCCACTGTGTCTGTCTGGTACCGCTCCCACACTGCTCATCCCTGTCTACTCCCACTATAGCCTCACTTCACTCAAACCACTATGGATTTTGTGAATCCTCCTGCTCTGCCCTTCCAAGGCTACTACTACTCTCCTTTACAATCTCTCAGGCCATTCTCCACTCTCTGCCTCCTCTCACTCTGTCCTTACCTGACCACATCCACTGTCGCTCCTTGCCTTGTTTTGCTCTGTTCTTCAGTACCTACTTCTCCTCTTATCTTCTTACTCCTTCCAGTCTGCCTAACTGTGACTCATGCCTTTCTCTTTTATCCTAACTCCTCCCAGTAGGTCCATCTCATGCTCCTCGGCTATGTCGCTCCATGGATCCTCCTACTGTGTACTTCATTGACTCCTATGACTATCCTACACCGTCCTCTCCCACGCTGGCTTTAATTGACTAACCCCACATAATTGTCTTTTTTTATCCCTTCCTAGTTGGTCCTTCCCTGCCCCCACTTAGCCATTTCTTGGATCAACCTACTATTTTTTACCTTTCCAGGAGTTCTCTGACTTTGGCCTTCTGTGCTGCATTAGCTCCATCCATTCTCGAGTCCCCCCACTTTCCTTTCTCCCACTGTCAATCCATGCTCCTCCCAATAGCTTAGCTCTTGTCTCCACCCAGTCTGTTTTTCCTGAGTTTTCCATTTTTACCTAGCCGGACTTCTCCCACATTTTCTTACCCAAGTATCTGTGACAGAAGTCCTTGCACTTGTTTTCAAACCTGCATGTTTGACATTTTAATTCATCAATCAGGTGTCTCAAGGTGCTGATGGGCAGTGTGAGCCTTGGTCGAAAAACCAGGTCTTGAGCTGCTTTCTGAAGTCCTTCAGAGATGGTGAGGTGCGCAGGTGGAGGGGGAGGTCGTTCTAAGATCTGGTGGCGAGGTAGGAGAAGGAGCTGCCGCAGATTAAGGGGATTTGGGCCAAGGCAAAGTGGAGGATCGGAGTTCCCTAGTCAGTTGGTGGAATGTAAGGTGGTCATTGAGGTAGGAGGGTCTGTACTTGTGGAGGGCTTTGTAGGTATGTGTGAGGAGCTTGAAGAGACATCCTTCCTGAACGGGCAGCCAGTGGAGAGCTCTGAGGTGCGGGGTGATGCTGTTTCTTCTGGGGAGGCCGAAGATCAGTCTTGCTGCCGAGTTCTGGATGATTTGGAGGTAGTCCAGGAGTTGTTTGGTGGTTCCGGTGTAGAGTGTGTTGCCATAGTCGAGTCGGCTAGTGATGAGGGCCTGGGTGACTGCCTTCCTGGATGAAACGGGGATCCATTGAAAGATCTTGCGGAGCATGTGAAGGGTGAGGAAGCAGGCAGAGAAGACGACATTGATCTGTTGTTTCATGGTCAAGTGAGTGTCCAGGATGATACCGAAATTGCGTGTGTGACTGGAGAGAGTGGGTGAGGGGCCGAGTGCGGCGGGCCACCAGGTTTCGTTCCACAGGGACGGTTTGTTTCTGAGGATGATAACCTTTGTCTTATTGGAGTTGAGTTTGAGGCAGTTTGGTCTTCATCCAGGTGGCGATGTCGGTCATGATGTGTTGGAAGTTGGCTTTTGTGATGTCGGCATCTTTTGTGAGGGATAGGACGAGCTGGGTGTCACCGGCATGGGAGATGATGTTGAGTCCGTGGGTATGGGCGATGTCTGCCAAAGGTGTCATGTAGGTGTTGAAGAGGGTGGGGCTGAGCAAATACCCCTGGGGAACACCACATAGGATGTCTTTGGGTGCGGAGGAGAAGGGTGGTAGGTAGATCCTCTGGGTTTGGTTGGAGAGGAAGGAGGAGATCCAGTTGAGTGTGTTGCCTTGGAAGCCAATGTGGGCGAGTCTGGAGATCGGGGTGTGCTTGTCTTATGATTTCCATCAATGGATGTTAAGTCCGTGAGACTTCTGGAAGTGGTTTGCATTCCCTTCTGATGTGCAAGGGTAAAGCCTAGAGCCTTCTCATTAATGAGTGCACCAACAGTGCACCCACACCTATTGTCAATGGTAATTACGGCCCACTTGTACCAGAGAACCAGACTAAGGTTGGAAGCAGATGATTCTATTTAAAGTGGCACATGCTTTCTTGCCTGTAACTTTGCAGAGGAGTGGAACAGACCTGCCAGCCTTTCCCTCGTAGCAGCCCTGCAGTCCCCTAAAAGTGTGGTTCCTACATTTCCTCCATGGTGTGGTAAATGTGTACTTCATGTGCATGCAGAATTAGGTGAATGTGCAGTATGAATGCTATTCATGTAGAATATAGCATATAGTTATCCTACATATGGAGGTTACTCTGCACCTTCTCTTCTATGATTCTCTGTGAATGTGCCAGCCTCCATATTCTTTGTCTTGGATCCCTGCCCCAACACTGCAGAGGTATCAGCTGGTCTCAGAAAATCTGCACTGTTTCCCACCAAACACGTGTATGCCTCCATTGTACCTAAGATTCCCCCTTAACTTCATGCGTGGCAAAATAAGTTAAATTGCAATCAGAGTGACCTGCCTGGGGACCCTGGAGACAATCCACCAAAAAACTTGGCCAGCTGAAAATAACTATTCCTCTGACTCCTCAGCAAAAGCCAGGGAAAGAGAAGGAAAGGCATGCACTCTGTTCTGATTCCTGATTAGAACAGTGCTAGAAGCTTTGGATAAAGCAGATGTTTTTATTTGGCCGAAGCACAGGGGAGAAATACTGGTCCCACTTGCCCAGTATGTTGTAATTCATCCGAACCTCAGGGAGTGTTTATGCACTGATTAAGAGAAAAAGCTTGTCAAAGACATGTGATCTATGAGTATGTTCTTACCGAATGAGGACAGACCTAGACTCAGAAAGAGGCTCTTATATGACACCTATACCCTAGAAAAAGAGGGAGGTGGGATGCTATTGCTAGGGGAGGAGCAGGCCACTGACTAGGAGGCCGAAAAGCAATGCCCATCTACCTGAGAGAATGATACTACAAAACAGTAGACCAGCCAGGAGCCATGAGAGCACTGCTGTACAGTCAGACAGAATTGACATGAGAAACAATTGCAAGACCAGAGGTCCTGAACAAGAAGAGAGGCATTAAAACGCTGCAAATTCGGATGACCTGCATTATTTCCAACCTGCATGGGACCATCTTCTGACCCATTGGAGGTCATATCACAGCATCACCCAGATACAGAGGAACACAGAGGTACATCACTTCACCTAAGATTTTGGGGTACTGTATTGTTTGTTGACTGAAGCCAGTCACCCTGATTGCAGAATAGCATGACGGGTGCTCATAGTCGTTATCTGTTCCATAAATCCTGTGTGTTTAAGATTGCAGGTGATCACAGACTCTAGTTCCCAGTTCATATGGATTAGGCCTATTTGTCCAGCTGTTGACCTGCCTTGTAGGCACTCTTGCCAAATGAAAATCTGAACCACAACTAGTCAGTTTCCAGAACACAGGACTCTAAAGTATAGTCCCCCGAGGAGGCATTGTTGCATCTACACAGCACCCAGACCGAAGAAAACGCTGATTGCTCTAGAGCAAAAAGAATAGGTCGTTTTGAAATGTTATCATTATGTTTTTTACTAATTCTCTAATCAGCACTTTCCCTGATTTTATGCCTTGACTTTTCTAAGAATTGCCACACAAACATATGTAGACTGTTATGCAATGTCAATAATATCTCAAGAAGTTATTTCCTGTTCCTTTTTTTGATAATCATTTTTATTGGAATTTTTAGACAAAAAGTAAGCAGCTTGAATTGTAAGCAACATTAGGTAATACCCATTTGTCACTTATCAACACCAAGCATCACTAAACATTTGCCGTAATAAGGCCTAGCCTGCAGTAATCCCACCATTTACCACATATTTTAGAATGTTTTTCCAGGCACCCCCTTGCTGCATGTATGGGTACCTCTTGTTGCGCACACCAATCCACTCCTTAGCAACATACGGCCAGGGTGGGTGGTTGTGGTTGTTCCAAGCTCAAGCTATGTCTCTTTTTGCTGCCAGGGTGACCATGTCCACCATTATCCGCTCTCTCCCCTATTGTTCCCGAGGTTTTCCAGGATTCCCCGTAGGGCTATTTTGGTGTCAGGGTGATCTGATATCCTAGTACTCAGGAGAGGGAGTCACCAGTCCGTTTCCAGAAGTTCTCAATACAGGGTCATTGCAAGGTCATGTGGGAGAAGTCAGCTTCTGGGTAGTCACATCGTGGACAGGCAGAAGTTGCCACCCGGCCGGCATGCCATAGGCATTTGGGTGTAGGATATCAGGTGTGGAGGAAGTGTAGCCAATTTACGGGGAACCATACAGGTCTCTCGCCAGTTAATGTCCTCGAGGGGATCCATCCAGCTTTCCCATTTCTGTCTGAGGGGGCACAGGGGCATTAAGCACTAGTGTCAAATAGATTTGAGAGACCCTCCCTTGCTGATGCTCTCTATGAGTTTGGCCTCTAGAATGTTATACTTGGGCAGGAACACTAGGTCAGTTTTATATTCTGTCAGGGCAAGTCAGAGTTGAAGGCATTTGTGGAACTGTTTCTTGGAGAGTTTTAACTGTGCCTGCAGTTTCTGGAAAGTGGACAGAAGGCTTCACAGCCAGCTGTCCCCTAGAGTTGAAATTCTGATCTTGACCCATTTGGTGAACTCCTCAAGTTGCACTGTATGGTGGAGGTATCAGCAGCACAAAATGGGTTCTGGTAGGTCAATCTACCAGCCAAACCCTTGGAGTGCAGTGTTGCCCACAAAGATAAGCACACCATACCTGGGGCCTCCGACAGGTCTCAGATGATCGGTTCTCTATATAGCAGTCAATCACCTTGTCCAACCCTAATAAGGAGAGTTATGCGCTGTATGTTGGGTCGATCCATCTTCCACATAGCCAGTCGTTTACCACCAGGACATGGGAGGCTCAAAATTATAACTGTACATCAACCATTCCCATCTTCCATCACATGGCGATTCTTGGCACTTGGTCATGATGATACAAGGGGAATATTAGCCCACAGGATTGAACTGAAGTTCAAAGCTAAGGCAGTGAACCAGGAGTTAAGGATCATCAATGGGAAATTTTGAAGGGTATGCATGAAACGAGAGAGGCCCATAATTTTAAAAAGGGAGCCTCGCACCAGGATTCTGAGCAGTAGAGATGCCCACCGCAAAAATGTCCTTTTTAGGTCTCGCCTAGTGACGCAGCGCAAAGCGCTGCTCGCTATCGGTGAGATCTATTGTTGCCGACTTGAAGTTGGAAGCGGGACAGGACTTGTGCTGTGCACGCGTACGGCTCACTGCGTTATTACAACTTATGCTGGCACCATACGCATGCACATCTCCTGTCTGTGCGCGCCACACTTTCGTGAACATGTGTGGCCCGCGTGTAATTAAATCTACAATCCCTTGTCGTCGGTTTGTTGCAGAAGGGAGACAATCCATGTGCGCGCACGGACAGGCAGTGTGCATGCGCATGGCATCTCCTCTTTCAGCGTTTCAGGACAGGAGATGGCGCACGCTCCTTCTTTCGCTTGTTTTTTTTAGGTCTCAAAGCTTGAATGACCAACTTCTATTTTTGAAGGGCATTCCAAAACTACCCGAAGTTTAGGAACTCCACTAAAACGTCTCTCTTTTGCTGACCTGTTTCTTTCCTTTTTGCCCCCTCACCCTACCAGCGCCAAGAAGCACTGCCGCTGGGTGAATGTTGTGCTTTGAAAATAAATAAAATAAACAGGGGAATTACACATGAACCAAGCACAGGATGGCATACAAAGGGCTTCACAATGCTCACTCGGTGCACTACTGCCAGGGCCTTTGCCAACTCATTCAAAAGCTTGTTTTCTGTGAAGCCCTCCCGCCATAGTTGCAGCGCCACCTACCAAGAAGTATTGACTGTGCCTCCTTTTTATTGACACTACTGTGTGGGAACAGGTTCCCACTGCTAAATGTTTGTTAACTAAAGGTTCATTATTTCCTGTGCAAAGTTCACAAAAGGACATGCTAATCTTGCAAGAAGCGATTTTTCGCAACAAGGGAAAGAATTTATGTACCAACGCATTCCGGTTGGCACCACTTGCCTTGTGAGTGTCAATTACTCTACTGTTTGTGACATTCTAGTCATACCTCCCTGGAATTAATTACATTTCTCAGGAACTTACCTCAGACCCGTGCATCTCTTTACTATGTAAGCCCCTTCCGAGTCATTGACTAAATGCCACCTAAGAGGTATTAAAATCCAATAGAGAAGTAAAGAGTTTGATCTACGTGTACAAAAATCGACAACTGTACAACTAAATTGGCACAGCGAACACTCAAGCACACCAGATACAGCATTCCACTATTTCGAATCGCCAGCGTTCTTTTACTAGTGAACAAAGGGCTTTCCATACCTCGCTCTGCACAAGAGCAGCTTATGAAATTTTGTCCACAAAGGAAAAATGGTTTCCAAAACTAAATACGCCCTAATGTAATCTTCTTTTATACAATTTATGGGGCGGGGGAATCTTGCTGGACTGCCCTGCGTCGGAAGAAAAGGGCAGGAATACGCTGTATCTACAAGATACAGCACATTCCTGTCCTTTTCCCCTGTACTGATCCACAATGGACTGCCATGCGCCAATGCAGGCACCCGTGCACCATAGTGTAAGGGTGTCTGCCTAATAGGGGTGATTTTTTTGTGTGCAGGAAGGTACACCTTCCTGCACAAAAACAATCAAAAGAAGTGTTTACCTCTTTCTATGGATGCTGCAAAATGCAGCACACGTAGAAAGAGAACACGCATTTGCAACGCTATAGGTCTCGCAGTTGTTAGAGTTTGAGTTATTGGCATTGTAAATGGCAATGCCTTTTATTTAAGTGTTGGTTTTTAAAACGTAAATAAAAGGCTTTGTCATTTACAATGCCAATAGGTTAAACTCTCACAAATGCGAGACCTATTGCATTGCAAATGCTTGTTCCTCTTGGTAAGGAGTGACTAGAGGTTCAGGGTCCGCATGAGTTTGGGTTCCAGGGCTATAATGACGCCCAGGTATTTAAAACTATGACGTTGGATTGGTATAATTCCCTGCAAGGAGACAGATTACTTGTCACCGCGGACCGAAGCCAGCAGGAATTTGGTTTTATTCAGTCGGAGACCTGATACCTCTTCATTTAGGTCTAGCAGTCACAGGCATTTGAGTCAAGAGAGATGGGGATTAGTTAGTAATATCAGGGGACATGCTATACAAACAAGGAAAACGCACCGTATTAACATGAATGCGCTGCCTCCAGAGCATTTATGTGAAAAAATGAGTGGGTTTAAAGCAGCCGCTCAGTGTTTCACAGTGCAGGCAGCAACCCGCCTGCACTTTTGAGGGGGATTGGAGATCCCTAACAGGTGAGTGCAGTGAATGACTGCATCCGCCTACAAGGGGATGTCTGATGTCTGGGGGGGTCCATGGGACTCCCTTTCCCCCCTCCAGGGGGCTGCCATCAGGGGGCATTCTGTTAGAGTGCCACTTTTAAGGTGGCGCACTGTCAGTGCGTCTCATGACAACTTCTTTGCTTCTGTGCCCGCATCTATAATACAGCAGGGGCGCAAAGGGATTCCCACATTTTTTATGTTATGTAATGTTACGGATATTTTTTTTTAAGCGCACGATTAGCCATGGGTGTCCTGGCGCTAGTTACCTATCCATAATGCAAGAGTGGCATAGGCAGAGTTACTAAACAAAAAGCCATGTTTTCAGACCCGTCCTAAAGGCTAACAAGTCTGCTGCGTTTCTGAGGTGAATTGGAAGGTCGTTCCAGGCTTTGGCTGCACCAAAAAGCATGAGGTCACGCCCCTACGCAAATGAAGGAACACACAAAAAGCATGAGGTCACGCCCCTACGCAAATGAAGGAACACCCTTTGGTGAAAGCGCTGGCGCTATATGTGCACCGGAACGGTCGGGATTACAGAAGGGGTCACACAAGCATTTGTGGCCAGTTCTGTAATACCAAAGTGCCCGGGGGCGCAGAAAGCAGGCACAAACAAATGTTGCGCCCCCAAAGCACTTGTGTAAAACCGACTCTGGACATCATCGGGGAAAGTTGTGTTTTTGTCTTTGAAGCCATCTCCCCAAACCCCGCCAGAAATGTAGGTGTTGCAGCTCAACAGTCTGGCCAATAGTTCAATGGTGAGTGCAAAGAGGAATGGAGAGAGTGGAGACCCTTGGATAGGGAAGGGTTCTGACAGGACCCTGTTCACCTGCACCCGGGCCATTGGGTAAATGTAGAAGATCCTCACATAACAGTGGAATCTCTATCTGAAACCCCATACATTCTAGGACTCGATCCAAAAAGGATCAGTCAATGGAGTTGAACACCTTTAATAGTCTTTAATTTAGTACATTATATAATAGGTATGAGTAGTTGTTAGCCCTTCTACACAATTTTCGGGATTAATTTTAGTGGTTCAAAATAAAAATATTTTAAAGAAATGTTTTAACTGTTATGAAGTTCTCTGGTAAACAAATTACATTAATTTAGACAAAAAAGATGACTAATGCAGTCTGTATAGTTGTGGCGTTCAATTAAATACATAGAATATATGAAGGATTTCTTTGGACGGTTGGTACTCTGCGAGTGCTTGCACACTTAATTAAGCCTGATACATGGTGTTTTCAGCATTTAAGTTGCCAAGAGCGTACGCAGAGAAGAGTAGTGTGTCACCTGAAATGAAAGTGTAAAGTTTGAGGCTCAAGGCACCATTTTAACTGAGGGCAAAGCATAGCCATGTTACACTGAAATGCCTTTGTTTCTGGAACAGATAGGGGACAGCTGATCCCACTCTGCAGTGTTTATCTCTTCAATGTAGATTATGCTTCTATATTGATGTTTAAATAATTAGAAGTTTACTTGGCAAGATGGCTAACAAAAGTATATATAAACAATTTTAAATAGATAGTAAGGGAAATAATATCAATATATTTTGAATGTTTAAGAACTTCTTGTAATGCATTAAGGATTTTTACTATTGTCAGAGGAAGTTAGTAACAATGCACACGCAGGAGGAGATAAAAAAATTATTATGCAAAGAAGTAACGGAAACGTTACAAGATACAGTTAAAGCCCTGTTAGGAAGCAAACGGAAAGTGGCTTTGATCCAGGACAAGTGGTTTGGTCACTCTCCAAAGATGACCACTAGGGGTGCTGGAAGGAAATGTACTAAGAAGAGGAAGCATTTGTATAAACCCTATACTTTAGGTTCAAGAGACTTTTGAGCCATAAGCGGCTCCCATGGTTTTGGAGTCCTAAGTGGCACTAATAGAGGGCAGGATATCCTTGCAGAATGTGCACTACTTTAACGTGTGAGTTTACAGAGAATTCACTTGGAGACAGCCACGATTTGAAATCAGAAGTTAACAGAATGGTGAAATTAATTGGCAAATGCATGCCTAATCTTATAGAAGTGTAAAGCAGTTTTATTGAGAATTAATCTAAAATTGGGACATCACGCCAAAAAAGAGTCTTGCGAGGCAATTAAAGACTCTTGTTTGAAGAAGAAATGGTAAAATCCCTTGGGAAAAATATGGCCACATTTGCTGCTTTGGATAATGCACAAACATCTATGCGGAAGGAATTTGCAGGAAATTGAGTATAGAGGAAAGCAAAAAAATTGCATTTTGTTTTTTAGAGATGGCAGCGTGTTATTTTGCACTTCACAATTTCAAAAAGCAGGTAGGGGACCTATAGAGACTGATTTGCTTCCGATTTGACTTTTAGGTAGAGAATTACATCAGTCAGTGCCCAGATCTCAGAGATTTGGTAGAGGATGCTTTCAGTAAGAATTGAAAAGGGATGAAAGGCTATGCATTTCCACCATTCTCTATGATTCAGAGAGCGTTATTCCGAGAGAGAAGGTAGAATTGTCAGACAGTTCTAGTGGTCCCATTTTTGGACATGGTTTTCTTCAGCTTTGGAACTCGTAGTGGAAACTCCTTTTCTGATTCCACCTTGAAAGTGTTTGTTAGTAGGCATAGAAGAGGTGGAAGATCCATTAATATAGTGAAGTGTGCTCGGCCTTCTAGTCTGGGAAAATTCAGGAATTCAGGAAGATTCACAGAGCGTTCTTGAGAGGCTTCAGAATTCCTCCATGAAATCCAAGCCTCAGGGGCAGAGAAGAGATATCTGGGTTGGTGGACTGGTTACACTGGTGCTTGGCAATGGTTTGTGTCTTCTGGAGGCTGATGAAGTAAAGATAGCACATTTTGGCACAATGATTTAGGAAAAGTATGAGCTACTGCACAGTTAATTGTTACCGGTAGGCCATAGCAGCGGGGCACTCTCTGTTATATGGTGTATCTGTGCATAGAAGTCCTTTGATCTTCAGCGTTCTGAAAGTTGCGCAGAGGGATAGGGTGCCTCCAGCGAAGCACAATGTGTAACATGCAGATTAAAGAATTGTTTATGTAGACAGCTCAGTGGGTTACTGTTTTTTTCCACATGGACCCTTTTATTAATTGCAGTTCATAAGATTTAATCCTAATATAGCACAATGTGCTGTGAACCAAAATCAAATTGCAGCATTCAAACTGAAAGCAACAGGTTTACAGCCTTATTGTTGTTCTCTAAACTTTCATTATTCTCAGGTTGATAAATACGGTTTCTTTGGATAATAATTACTTATTAGTAAACACGACCCTAACCACTTTGTTATGTCTTAAATCCTGAGTTTCCATCTCTCCAGACTAAGCAGTCTTACCGTATAATGCCTAACAATATGGATAACATGTGACTCCTACACGTTGTAGTCCTTGTTGCCTCAAGATGGGCCACTGGAATTATGTCTCCAGGGACGCCCAATCATGGCAGAGTTGAGTAAAATATGAAGCAGAAAAAAGAAAATTATGTGGAGTAATGTGGCACATTTTGTAGTACTATTACTTAATTATTTGTTCATTTTAAACTTGTTAACATGGTCTGGGCATAGGTTACAGCTCATCAGTGCCCGTTTAACACCCAAATATATCAATAAGCAACAAAAAGGCGACCAGTCACCCTTTGCAAAGGGCCTTCCACTGCGCAGAAATATGTGTTGCTGCATTTTTTGTAACGTTTGAATTACCTGAGCTAAAATTTGCAAAATTTGTGGCAGATCATGGATTATGTGGCAAATGAAGCAAATCTATAGGTAAATGAAAATCGCAGCAGCTGGACATTTGAATAATTCCAGTGGCTAGATCTCAAGTAACATTTCCTATACATTGGCTTGCAAACGTATACAAGTCATTGTCTCTGTATAATGTGTGTGTGATATAACGCACCCCAACACCCTACTCTACTCTACATACTTGGAATGAGTAGCAGTATAAAATAAGTTAACTACACATGAGAACTGGTCTTTTTAGAGATGAGGGGTGTGTTATAACCTGTTGTGTTGTGTGCATCTTCCTTATTACTATTCTGTCCCTTGCTGCTCAGCCATGAGTGATGTCACTTAGAATGTTGGGTGTGAGGGACTGGGGAGTTGGCAGTTGGAAGAGATGGGGCTGAGCAGCAGGGAGGCTGCTCCTGGTGGGGCTCTACAAGAGATCTAATGGTTCTTATATATGGACTTAACAGAGGCTTTACTTGAGATCTACCTTCATATTTGATCCTGTAACCTGCCTAATAAATACACAACCTGTTCTACGTTACCTGGCTACCTGAGCGATGCTTCATTATTACACTGGCGACGAGGATGGGATGGGGCTGAGCAGCAGGGAGGCTGCTCCTGGTGGGGCTCCACTGGAGATCTGAGGCCTTACTGATGATCTTTATATGGACTTTGTTACCTGTCTAATAAACCTATAACTTGTTCTACGTAACCTGTCTACGAGACATCCTCCATTATTACACTGGCGACGAGGATGGAGGCCATTGGAGGGTGTTACTGATTAAATCCTTGGAGAAGGTGGTCTTGGGGCGAGGCACAACAAATATTCTTACACCATCTGGCACTAGCACTAAAGCTAGCCCTGTCAGCACCATAGTTATCAATACTGCAGCCTGTGGTACAGCTGGTAGAAAGGCATAGCTATGAACGGAGGGATTCAATTTTATTGTAATCAGGGTTTCTATAAAGTTTTTATTTCAACATTTCTGGTTAATGGAAAATGAGGTGCACAAGTAGAAATGCCTGATGTGCTCTAACCCCAGAATCTTCTAGTGCCGCACTGTAACCTGCCAGTTAACTGCTCCGGGCTGGAACCTTGGATGGATTTCTCCCTCATTCTTTGAAAATTTACTTTCCTCTTCTTAACAGTGATTTTCTGCCTGTATGTATGTATGCCAGTTCAGTATTGCCACCCTAGCCAAAGGGCAGCAGAGCACTGTGCAAGGTCCAAGACACAATATATCTGGACACCTGTGCCAAATCTTGGAGGGATATATTTACTTACATTTCACCCTAACCAACACTCTAGATAACATCCCTTGTATAGTTCAAGAGGAATCCAATCTTAGGGCAGAGGCCTTTGACATATGGTTAGAATCCGCAGCTAATATACTGGCTCCTTTGAAATTGTATGTTGGGAAAAAATGTCGTCCATCGGCCCCCTGGTATAATGACAAACTCAGACTAATAAAACAAGCCTGCCAACACCTGGAGCAAGCCTGGAGATCAACCTTAGAAGAATTTGATAGATTGGCATACAAACTTAGTATTAAGGAATACAAACGTGCATTAGTGGAAGAAAAATCCAAATATTGCACCTACAAAATTGAAATCCCATCATCCACAAAAGAGTTATTTAAGCTAGTTCAACAGCTTTCATCGTCCCAACACAGGGTAGAACCAGAAATCTCTATTCTGCGACCAACTGGCCAGTTTCTTTCAAACTAAAATTATGGATATTTATACAGGCTTTGATCCACATCTGGAAGCGCACAACATAACACCGGCATCTAGCAGAGCAATGGAAGGGGAACTTGTTGAGCCCTGCAATAAGAATAGAGGTTTCTCTAAATTCTCGGATCGCTCGCCCCCATTTGTTGTACAATATCCTTTTGAAGATGCATGCCGGCTCACCCTTGGAGGGTTTCCACCAGCAATTCTCCATATGGCTGCAAACACCATAGCAGAACCACTTTGCAAAATTATGAATAACGTCATTCTATCCGGAATCTATCCACATAGCTGGAAACAAGCCATCATTAGGCCGCTTCTAAAAAAAAACTAATTTAGATCCAGGGAATTGTAAGAACTACCGTCCCATTTCTTTGCTTCCAGCTCCAGCTAAAATTCTGGAGCTGCATCTTAATAAGCAGCTTATGGAAAAGGCAGAACAACATTCATGGGTTAATGATTCCCAGTTTGGATTCAGGAAACATCATGGGACGGAAACAGCTCTAATATCGGCCATAGATTATATCAGGCGCTCAGTGGATGAAGGACAGGGGGTGGTGCTGATTCTGACCTGTCAGCAGCATTTGATACCATCTCACCTAATCTGCTGCAGAACAGACTCCAGAGTCTCGGTATCTCGCAAGAAGCACTAGCCCTCCTGTCCTCATTTCTAACAGGGAGATCCCAAAGGGTGAAACTACAATCTTTCTATTCAGAATCCTATACTCTACCTTGTGGAGTTCTGCAGGGATCATCTTTGAGCCCTACTCTTTTTAATGTGTATGTGACACCCCTGGCAACTGTGATCCATTCATTTGGACTGGAGGTGGGGTCATTTGCAGATGATACACAGATCATGGTCACTTTCCCCAAAGGTCCTGGTTCAACATCAGATAATATCCTTGGATGTATGACTAAAGTGGCAGAGTGGATGTCTGCTAACTTTTTGAAGCTCGATGGGGAAAAAACGTAAGTAATGATATTTGGACCAGACTCATCCAAGTGGGATAGTAACTGCTGGCCTCAATCCTTAGGTGGCTGTCCTGCCCCAAGCAAGAATGCTAACAACCTGGGAATCCTGATGGATTTAGAACTCAATTTTGACATCCAAATTAACCGTACTATCTCGACATGCACCTGGATCATACAGATGTTTAAAAACGTTTTCCTCTCATCCCACGATCAGCACGTATCCAGGTAGCACTGGCCTTGGCAATGTCCAGGCTTGATAATTGCAATGCACTATATCTGGCTGCCAATAAGACTCTGCAGTATAAACTCCAAGTGCTGCAGAATGGACTGGAAAGACTCGTTCTGGACATTCCCAGGAAACAATCCGCCAGGAAAGGACTAGAATCCCTGCACTGGCTCCTGATTGAAAAGCGTATTAGATTCAAGGCACTTTGCATGGTTCACAAATCACTGCATTCTCCCTACCCATCAAGATTAAAGACTATGTTCAATTGGTAATCCCCTAATAGACCCCTGCGCTCTTCGCTCCAAATGCAATTGGCTGTACCAAGAACCAATAAGAAAAAAAGGAGGGGAAAGAGCATTCTCGGTGGCAGCGAGCAGGCTTTGGAATTCCCTTCCCCTTGCTCTTAGGTCTATCCCACTTCTGCGCTCTTTTAGAAAGGCTCTTAAGACCTGGCTTTTCTCGCACTAGGATCTATCTGGATCTTCTTCTTCCTTCTCAACCTGCTTGCGGACGGCTGGTCTCGAGCGCCTTGATGCCTTAGGGTGATTGTTGCGCTCTACAAATCTCAAAATCAAATCACTCAACACAGTGCCGTAAGTGAGGTTGTTGTGCTGTGTTGCGTGAAAGAGTAGATTAGCACCATATTTTCAAAGATATAGTGCATGGAAAGTGGGACTGAAAGGTCTGACATGCAAGTTCAATCCATCAAAGATATGTTTATTTAGACCAATGGCCTTTAAACAGTACATTAAAATATGGTAACAAATACATATATATTAATAATTTCCATCTAAGAACCATAAATAAATTAGTCAGATGAAATATATATTTCAAATAAAATCTATAAACAATTCTGTAAAATACATCTATACTCCTACTTGTTTTCAATGAACACTGCACTAACTGCCCTCATAAATCTAACAATAGCGCATGCTGTATCTAAAAAAAAGCATCTCAGCTAAGAATTCTGCAGCATGTCATAATTTCATATTTCAAAAATATTGGGCGTAACCATTGTCTCCACTGTTGTCTGAGTTTTAAGCAGTCCTACAGCATATGTAACATATCACATTTGGTGTTCAAGCAAGTTACAAAGTGAACCAATCGCTCTGTTCACTCCCTAATCAACGTTTTCATCTCTCGGTTCCCTTTTCTCTATCTGTTCCCTCTCCCCTACTTAACCATTTGTCTCTGCCTCTCCCCCACTTATGCTTTCTCTTGGTTCCCCCTACCTGACCTTTTATATGCTCCTCTGCCTTTTTGTTTTCTTTTCAACCTTCTCTCTGTCACCCTCATCATCTTTCTGTGTCTGTTTTTTACGATTTTCTATGCTCCTTTTTAGGTCTCGCCTGAGACAGCGCTTTAGCGCTGCTCTGGCGAGACTTATAGTAAGCGAGTTTTGGAAGTGCAAACAGTGGCTTTTCAGGCCTCCAAATAGAGTGCACGTGCGTCGGCCGGGCGCGCGCACCATTTGGAGGCCTGAAAGCACTCGTTTGCTTTCACTTTCGCCGGCCGCACGGCTGCTTTGATGTGATCGCGATCACTTTCACTTTTGCTCGAAAGCGTTATTCCACCATTTGCCACCCCCTTCCTGCTTGTTTTTATTTGCCGATCAGTTTAAACGAGTATCTTTCTTTGCTTCTTTCCGGAGGGTTGAAACACCCGGGAATGTCAATGTCGCCTTTCTGCAAAACTACAGGCTTTTTAGATAAGCATAGACCTTACTTAAACCGCATGTGCACGGTTCGACGTCGTTTGTTTCTTAACCAGCTTACTACACACCCATAATTAAATACATGCCAACAAAAAAAAAAGGCGAGTTGGACCCGCGATTCGTCTTGACAACATAAGCAAAATCATGGCAAAGAGAACATAAGCAAAATCGTGGTAAATAGAACCTCCCAACCCGTTAAAGTACCTCATTCAACCTAAGTCCAATGACTGAGAGATGGTAGACTCGGGCAGCCAGTTTCATATTTTGCGAGGGCTCACTTTGTGTAACTCCACAGGCCTTTAGAGGTTACTACGTACTACTAGCTCCTTGGGTCTGCCTTATAGTTTGCAACCCGGTAGCCGCCTGCTGAAGCCCGCTTCCTGACATCCAGTGAACATCTGTTTTGGTTAGTGCCCTTATTCACAGAGTGCATCTGTGCACTGTTTAGCCCGTAATTGTCAACTTTTCTTTGCAATTCCCTGATGGTGCTAAACAACAGCGACTCCCCGGCCTCCACTGCAGCGGGGCTGTTCTAGGAAGTGTCCTCTAATAAGAGCAGGCAGGAGTGCATTATTGCCTTGCGTCTATCATCTTCCCTCTCTCCCGTGGCCGCTCGTGACCCCGTGCCCCCTTCTATCTGGTAAATAATCCGAGAACTATTTTCACTTTCGGAACCGGCAGCAGATGTCTTTCATTAGTCTGTCCAAACCTGCCATTGTGTGCCATCAATGCTGCGGCAGTCCTGGAGAAATGTGTCATGAGTGCTTTTGTGTGTGTGTCTGTGCGTGTATGAGGGGGTGTATGCGGACGCACGTGTGTGTTTGCGCCTGTGCGTGTATCAAAGACTGTGTTCACATTTGTGTGTGCTTGTGCATGTCTGTGCGTGTGATGGTGTGTGCATGTACTTGGGTGTTTTTGTACTAGAGCATGTGATTCTATGTGTGCTTGTGCGCACAGATGTTTCAGGATGTGTGCTTATGTCTGCGTGTAATGGTGTGTGCATGTACTTGAGTGTTTTTGTACTAGAGCATGGGATTGTATGTGTGCTTGTGCGTGTGGATGTTTCTGTATGCGTACTTGTGTGCGCACTTCTGTTCGTGTATGAGAGTGCGCGCACATTTGTGTGTGCTTATGCATGTCTGTGCGGGTGATGGTGTGTGTGTGTGTGTGTACTTGTGTTTATGTCCTTGGCTGTTTTTGTTCTGGAGCATGTGATTGTAAGTGTGCTTGTGTTTTTGGTAGTTTCTGTATGTGTGATTGTGTGTGTGTGTGCGTCTGCGTGTATGAGAGTGTGAGCGCATTTGTGTGTCCTGCATCCCTCCCACCCCGTCTAGCTCCTTGGGTCTGCCTTATAGTTTGCAACCCGGTAGCCGCCTGCTGAAGCCCGCTACCTGAGATCCAGTGAACATCTGTTTTGGTTTGTGCCCTTATTCCCAGAGTGCATCTGTGCACTGTTCAGCCCGTAATTGTCAACTTTTCTTTGCAATTCCCTGATGGTGCTAAACAACAGCGACTCCCCAGCCTCCACTTCAGCGGGGCTGTTCTAGGAAGTGTCCTCTAATAAGAGCAGGCAGGAGTGCATTATTGCCTTGCGTCTATCATCTTCCCTCTCTCCCGTCGCTGCTCGTGACCCCGCGCCCCCTTCTATCTGGTAAATAATCCGAGAACACTTTTCACTTTCGGAACCGGCAGCAGATGTCTTTCATTAGTCTGTCCAAACCTGCCATTGTGTGCCATCAATGCTGCGGCAGTCCTGGAGAAATGTGTCATGAGTGCTTTTGTGTGTGTGTCTGTGCGTGTATGAATGGGGTGTGTGCGACGCACGTGTGTGTTTGCGTCTGTGCGTGTATCAAAGACTGTGTTCACATTTGTGTGTGTTTGTGCATGTCTGTGCGTGTGATGGTGTGTGTGTGTGCATGTACTTGTGTTTGTCCTTGGGTGTTTTTGTTCTGGAGCATGTGATTGTAAGAGTGCTTGTGTTTTTGGTAGTTTCTGTATGTGTGCTTGTGTGTGTGTGCTCAAACAAACAAACACACTGGTTTCCACAGGGTGCATATAGTTAGAAGTAATTACACTTTGTGTCCACTTAACCGCACAACACTTTGTATAATTTCATAGTTTTTTTTTCTTCCGTCCTATTTTAACGTTTTGAAAGTGCAACTGTTAGAGCGGGAACGGAAAGGGAACTTTAAAACAACATTCTGGTCTCAGTTTGAAACTTCCCACTTTGTTATTTCCATCAATATGTACAAGTTGATGAAAGCCGCATATACAGCTCCTACCAGTGATAACGATCTTAACCAGGAGGCGACGTTTCTCTGTATTGTACCACTGCAGACTCCAGATCAAACACATCTACAAACTATTCAAGCGTTTCACACCACTCCAGACTTCTTGGCGCATCATTTGGTCTTCTTCCGAAACCAAGGTGTGAACGCTTTTCAAACACATTCAGCTGAAAGGGTGCCACGGCAACACTGATAACTATCTTAATTAGGAGGCTAACTTTCAGTTTATTGTAGGATTGCTGTTTCCTTTCACAGCAGATTCCTTTATTTTTTATCCTTTCTTTTTTTCTAAAACAACGTCTAAAGTTAATTCAATGTCTTTGCTAGCTTTCGTTTTACATTTTGCTTACACAAACATTTACATGTAAAAATGCAAGTGCAGAATGCTTTACTCACTATTTTGCTCGCATAGTAAACATGAACTCACCATAACAAGCATTTGCAATGCAATAGGTCTCGCAGTTGTTAAGAGTTTGAGCTATTGGCACTGTAAATGGCAATGCCTTTTATTTATGTGTGGGTTTTTAAAACATAAATAAAAGGCATTGTCATTTACAATGCCAATAGCTCAAACTCGTATAAATGCGAGACCTATTGCATTGCAAATGCTTGTTTTCTGTTGTCTTCTTTTCTCTTTCCATCATCTGTTCTTTCTTTCAGGTGGCAGCCCCTCGCTTGCTTTCCTCTTCTCTCACTATTCACTCTCACTTTTCCAACCTTCTGTCTCTCCCTCTCATCATATAGCCCTCTCTCCTTTCTCACCATCATTTTCCTCTCTTTTTCTCACCCTAAAGTAGTGTTACTGCTTGTGCACTCTAAGCCTATGTTCAGCAGCAGAGCGATGCTTCTGGCACCAGTGGTGTAGCTAGACCTGCAGACGCCCGTGGCGGCCCCTACGTTTGCCTCAGGGCCCGGCGTATATAAGAGCAGGGAGTGCGGGTGTTTGGGAGGCCTGCGATTCCAGCTGTGGCCGCGACAGTCGCAGGTAAGAACGGGATGTAGGGGGGGGGGAGGCCACCACCCCCAAAACTCGTGCCTCCCGGGGCAGAGAGTCCTCCCCCCACGACCCCTCCCACCACTTGCTACGCCACTGTCTGGCACTATTATTCATGGTACCGGGGTAGAATTGTGAAATCTGCCTCTTATGTCGGCTGTAAAATTCTGCTTGGAGTCCATATGTTTACTAGTTTTTAGGTCTCGCCTGAGACAGCGCTTTAGCGCTGCACTGGCAAGACTTATAGTAAGCGAGTTTTGGAAGTGCAAACAGTGGCTTTTCAGGCATCCAAATACAGTGCATGTGCGTCGGCCGGGTGCGCGCACCATTTGGAGGCCTGAAAGCACTCATTTGCTTTCACTTTCGCGGGCCGCACGGCCGCTTTGATGTGATAGCGATCGCGAAATCAGAGACGCCAGCACACTACACATTCAGAAACTGCACACTGTCTCTTGTCCGCTCATCCAACACAGAGGCCCTCTCTGGACACGCACAACACGAAAACGCTCCCCATACAGGTTTTCTTTCAACCAAACTCCCCGCACGGTATAGCGCTTAGTGTTTTGTGCCACTTCATAAGTAAGCCAGGTGTAACAAAACATATCTTCAACACTGGCTATTTTTTCACAGGATTTCCCACACACTGTGCTCTTCCCAACCCTTGAATTGTGGGCCCTAAAACTTGCAGGCAAGTAGCAGGAACGGATAGCCCGGCCAAAGCGTTAACATAGAGCAGTAAACACGCTGAACACCGACCAGTAAATTAGACACTTGCATTAAATTAAGAAAAATTAAGAAAAGCTACGTATGTACTGGTTACCTGTAAAATACTGTTTGCAAGAGTCCCCAATTATACAGAAGAGATCATGCAATTGTATTACAGATTCACAGCTGCCACAAACAGAACTAATCAAGTCCTACTTAAGCCTTAAACTCACGAAAGAGATCCGAGGGTTGTGGCTAATCTGCAATTAATCACTTCAACCTAAACAGAATGCATAATAGTCACAATCTGTAGTCTAAATCTGTGATGGAAAGATTTAGAGATCCGAGTCCGTTGTGAGAACGAGGCATGCGGGGTTTGCTAGCATCACTCGAATAGTTTTATTAATGTATAGTTTTGTTTACCAGTAGTACAAAGCAAGTCTTCACGCTACAGAATACATAAACACTGCTCTCGAGCACTTTCACAACACAAAACGTCAATTTCATAAGCCACGCTCTCGTGAATCACCAGTTACAACTCACCGCTCCTCGGCTGTCTGCCAAACGAAAGTAGCGTGCTATGAAACGGGCTTAAGAGGGGAGAGGGGCCGCCACAGTGTCAGCCTACAGCTGCCCTAAAGGCACAATTCCAAGCAGATGCACCACTTGGGCTCACGTGAAAAAATTCAATAAATTGCGGAAGGAAGAGGGGTAGCTTTACAGATAGATGTATAGATAACAGGTAGATCCATTCATAACTGACAAATTGGCCGATGTCAGCGTTTGACACGTTAGTCCGCCATGACGTTTACAGCTAGGGGCATGTTGCACTCTGAGACTTGTAGTTTTACTTATCACATTGTATTCTGTTATAATACACGGAAAAGTATGTAGCTGATCATCTGTAATAAATTCTTACAGTTGACTTTTGACTTCACAATGCTTGCTGTCAGAGGCATAACTATAGCTGCAGTTTAAACATGGAAATAGTCATGCCACCTGGACATTGAGTCGAAAAATATCAACATAAAGCAGTGCTAAAGTTAGATAAATTGCTTAGTTCGATACTAACATTAGCTTTCTGAGTGACCCAGCTGAAATCTCAACATCGACCTACCACTTGAATCAGTGTATTATACCCCAAACTTCTTTCTGTTTTTCCTTTCCAGACCACCCTGAAGTGGAACACAAGCAAGGCAGTGTTGTGTTGGGAGATGGGCCATCCCAACTGCACAAGCATTATGATATGAGGCAGCCTCAGAATTTAAATGTTGGACTTAAAGAGACTACATTCATGTGAGGGAATTGGGTGTACTATGTGGTGCTATTCCATCTCCCACAACACACGTCATCGGCACAATTTGGATTCCGCGAGCATGCACTAGCACAGCACAGTGCCCTTCTTTAGTGCCTGCCATCGGTAAGAATGGGCCTTCTGAACACTCTAGAAGCATTAATCTGGAACGAGATTCAGGCTAACAGTCAAACAAATTGCTGGCCAAAGGCAAGTGAGGCTTTAGGAGAACTGGCCTCGCAACATCTGTGGGAAACACACTTAACGCATCACACTTCTAAACTCTCAGTAAACAAACAAAGAAGGCTATTATCCTGGGCACAAGATAAGGAACGCTTTCACAAGCGCAGACACTCATGGCTATGCATCAACACATACAAATCGCCGACACAGAGGTATCTCTTCAAAAGAGAGGGAGAGGCGTGGTGCAGTGGTCAGAGTGGTGGACTCCAGACGGCAGAGCCTGTGGTTCGATCCCGGCGCCAGCGGCCTCAATTCCTACATCCCCTCTTAGCGGCCTCACTTCCTGCATCCCCTCTTACAACAATTAACTTTCGTTATAACTCACACACCATATGCTCGTTCCCTCCCACCCTTCCTTTGATGTCCGCTTTTCTTGTTGTTTACAAACCACACCACACTGCTGCATGCCACACACTGCTGCACGCCGCACACTACCGCACGCTGCACACTGCTGCATTACACACTGCTGCACGCCGCACACTGCTGCACGCCTCACACTGCTGCATGCTGCATGCCACACACTGCTGCACGCCACACACTGCTGCACGCCTCACACTGCTGCACACCGCACACTGCTGCACGCCGCACACTGCTGCATGCCTCACACTGCTGCATGCCTCACACTGCTGCACGCCGCACGCTGCTGCACGCCGCACGCTGCTGCACGCCACACACTGCTGCATGCCACACACTGCTGCATGCAGCACACTGCTGCACGCCGCACACTATCGCACGCCACACACTGCTGCATTACACACTGCTGCATTACACACTGCTGCATTACACACTGCTGCACGCCTCACACTGCTGCACGCCGGAACACTGCTGCACGCCGCACACTGCTGCACGCCTCACACTGCTACATGAAACACTGCTGCACGCCTCACACTTCGGCACGCCTCACACTGTTGCACGCCACACACTGCTGCACGCCACACACTGCTGCACGCCACACACTGCTGCACGCCACACACTGCTGCACGCCTCACACTGCTGCACGCCTCACACTGCTGCACGCTACACACTGCTGCACGCCACACACTGCTGCACGCCACACACTGCTGCACGCCTCACACTGCTGCACGCCTCACACTGCTGCACGCCGCACACTGCTGCACGCCTCACACTGCTACACGAAACATTGCTGCACGCTTCACACTGCTGCACGCCTCACACTGCTGCATGCCTCACACTGCTGCACGCCGCACGCTGCTGCACGCCACACGCTGCTGCACGCCACACACTGCTGCACGCCACACACTGCTGCACGCCACACACTGCTGCAAGCAGCACACTGCTGCACGCCACACACTGCTGCACGCCGCACCCTACCGCACGCCACACACTGCTGCGCACACTGCTGCATTACACACTGCTGCATTACACACTGCTGCACGCCTCACACTGCTGCACGCCTCACACTGCTGCACGCCTCACACTGCTGCACGCCGCACACTGCTGCACGCCGCACACTGCTGCACGCCGCACACTGCTGCACGCCTCACACTGCTACATGAAACACTGCTGCACGCCGCACACTGCTGCACGCCACACTGTTGCACGCCACACACTGCTGCACGCCACACACTGCTGCACGCCACACACTGCTGCACGCCACACACTGCTGCACGCCGCAACCTGCTGCACGCCGCAACCTGCTGCATGCCTCACACTGCTGCATGCCTCACACTGCTGCAAGCCTCACGCTGCTGCACGCCGCATGCTGCTGCACGCCGCACGCTGCTGCACGCCACACACTGCTACACGAAACATTGCTGCACGCTTCACACTGCTGCACGCCTCACACTGCTGCATGCCTCACACTACCGCACGCCACACACTGCTGCGCACACTGCTGCATTACACACTGCTGCATTACACACTGCTGCACGCCTCACACTGCTGCACGCCTCACACTGCTGCACGCCTCACACTGCTGCATGCCGCTGCATGCCACACACTGCTGCACACAGCACACTGCTGCACGCCGCACACTGCTGCACGCCGCACACTACCGCACGCCACACACTGCTGCGCACACTGCTGCATTACACACTGCTGCATTACACACTGCTGCACGCCTCACACTGCTGCACGCCTCACACTGCTGCACGCCTCACACTGCTGCATGCCGCACACTGCTGCATGCCACACACTGCTGCACACCGCACACTGCTGCACGCCGCACACTGCTGCACACCACACATTGCTGCACGCCACACACTGCTGCACGCCGCACACTGCTGCATACCACACACTGCTGCACACTGCTGCATTACTCACTGCTCCATGCTGCACGCAGCTGCTGCATGCAGCACACTGCTGCACGCCGCACACTGCTGCACGCCGCACACAGCTGCACGCCGCACACTGCTGCATGCCTCACACTGCTGCACGCCTCACACTGCTGCACGCCGCACACTGCTGCACGCCGCACACTGCTGCACTCCACACACTGCTTTTATGCGAGTTTATGCTACTGACATTGTAAATGACAATGCCTTTTATTTGTTTTAAAACCAAAACATAAATAAAAGGCATTGTAATTTTACAATGCCAATAGCTCAAACTCTTATAAATGCGAGACCTATTGCATTGCAAATGCTTGTTTCATCTTTAAATCTGTCCAGCTATTTGTGAATGTTTGCTCAACACTCCTATGTGTAATACAAACTAAAGAACATAAACCTATTTTGCCTTGTAATTCTGTCAGATGCCTATTTTATAATCGCGCAAACTCCTCATATGTGCCTCTAAAGATGGCACTTTGTCCTGAATTTTGACCCTTTGTCCTGAATGTTTACTGTCCAGAATTGACAATATTGCCAGGTGGCCATCCTAGTGATTCACTGGGTTTTCACCAGCTGATCATGAGAAGAGTGCCGCTGTCGTATGGACTGTGAGTTAGCAGGTCTGTTCTCAGGTGTATGTGAAAGGTGAATCATCATGTTTGTCTCTTTGGAAGGGGAAAAAAAAAAAAGAAATACCGCACTGTTGCTGGGCATGCAATGCAAAGAGGGGAAGCATAAGGATCCTTGTAATTTACGACATTCTTCGTTGCCACAATTGATATACGAGAAGCGCAATGGCAGAAGATATTTTTGTGAATAAGGGCTGGCCTTCCACTAGTCCGATCCTCCCTGGAACAAGCTTATTTTTCAGCTTTGGTGAAGACTGATACAGTAGAAGCGCAACTCAAGAAACACACCTGCAATGGCTTCGTGACTGAGTACCACCTTTTGGAAATCCCCGAGATTTCAATTTATGTGCAGATTTACATTTTTGAAGAATAATATGTCGTATTGGGTGAATTAACTGTTTTTCATTTTAACATAGCTATTAAACATTAACATTTCTGAGGCGAATTGCTGATGTATATTACCAAGCGTTATCAGTGCTTAGTGGCTGTGTGCAGCTCACTTTGATTTGATTGGTAAACACTGCCATCTAGAGGCCATTATGGGTAATGTATTATATTCCCTAAAAATTCATTATACAGTTCAGATACCTCTCTCTATCACTCTCTCTCTCTCTCGCTCTCCCCCCTCCCCCCCGCCCAGAGTTATCACAGGTAAATTAAGCAAGAATATCTGTCGTCCAACAGAGAGTAGGAAGAATGAAAATAAACTACCACACACACTTGTGAAAAAAGCCATTACTTTTTATCTGACTTTGTCCTTCCATTTCTTTATAGAAAACCATGCACAGTTCTGCTGAAGCACCGCAGTATCACAAACACATAAATATTCCTTGTTTTTTGGAGCGACAACAACACATCCACACTCTACTAACCGGAAGTACCACACTTTATAACAGGAAGGATACGTCACAACTCTGCTAATGTGCCTCCCTCTGTTCTGACAGGGAGGTACATTAGCGGAGTTGTGAGTGGTCCCTCCTATTAAAAAAGAGGGTGTGTTGGTGTCATTCCCTAAACAGGAATATTTCTGTGTTTTTGGGACTGCGGAACTTCAACAGGACTTTGCGTGGTTTTCTATAAAGAAATGGTACAACAAAGTCATATCAGAAGTAATGTATTTTTTTCACAAGTGTGTGTGGTCTTTGCGCTGGAGAGTGTTGGTTTCACAGTTAACGATTGAGGAGCTGAGGTCAAGACTGCCATCCCTTGTCAAGCGGCATGATGCTCTATGCAGTGAAAATGCCATGGTGGATACATGATTTCTGCAAATTTGTGGATGGGTACTTTATTTTCAAGCTTCCTACTGTGTCTTGGGCGATACCCTTGCTTAATATGCCTGTCATACCTCAGGGAGAGGTGCGTGAACTGTATAACTTGAATAACAAAAGGGTTACTATATGTGAAAAGAACAGTTAACACGGAACGGGGAGGCGGGACGCAAGGGTCAGTCACCATTTCCTCAGAGAAACTGCATCTAGTCTCAAGAAATGTTAATGTGAGTGCCCTGGGGCAGACAGTAATTATAGGTGGAGGGCCTCCGCCCGCTCAAATTTTGCAAAACATACTGAGTGTCTGTGAGGCTGAGCAAATGTCAACCTAACTGACACTCACCATGTTAGGGTTGGGCAGCTTCACATGCCCTAAAAGATCAGGTGCCAGCCAACCAGAGCCAAACGTTGCCGGGCTAAAGATCTCACAGCATCAGGGCATGACCTCATCAACCCAGCAAAGTCTTGTAAGAGTCTCACCCTCATGATGAAGGGGAGTGTTACTCATATACCCTGACCTGGGTGCTGCAGGTTTAAGTCCCGAAGAGCCCATGACTCCTCGTCACAGAGTGGGGTGAGGTCAACAACTTTCACTGACCCCATCCTAATCTATGACAAGTTAGCAGGGCTCGAGTCGGGGTAGCACGCAGGTGGACGGCGTCCCCCCACTTATTTTACCGGGAGCTCGATAACTGGAGCAAATGGAGCCACACATTCACTCTTTGGCCTCTCTGGGGCGAGAGAGCTCATTCAGAACGCTGCTCACGCGCTGGCTTCTCTGATGCAATCGCATCTAAGGGGTGAGCGAGGGGAGGCAATGAGTCTGATGGTGCAAGCCACTTTTCATGACGTCACTTCCTGTCGTGACATCAGCGTCCCCCCACTTCTTTTTTTAAGACTTGTGCCCTGCAAGTTAGGGAAGGTCCTCCTCTCACTGGCTGACCTATGACAAGGTCAGCCAATGAGACGAGACAGAAGGATCTTCTAGTTATCCTTTCTCTCCCTAAAGCGTCCAGTTCCTTTCAGTGCCTTTTACTTTCCCTCGCATCACTCGCTGGACCTCCCATTACCGCCACGTCCTGGTTAGTATTTTTTTGTAATGTTTGGGTGAGTGTGTGCATGTAGGATTTTATGTGTATTAGCGTGCATGTGGATGCATGTTTGCATGTCTGTGCTTGTGAATGGTGGGTGCGAGTATGTGTGCTTGCTAGCTCCACCTGCATTTACTCTCAGCTCTCAGGGAGGACAGGCATCTCAGAGAAGGTCTCAGGGTGGTTTAGTGAAGAATGGGGCAGCTTCCTACAGTGGCCATGGAATGCAGCTGTAGCCTGACTGAAGTCCTGCTGAATCATTTCAAACTCAGGCCCCTGCCCCATATCAAGAACCCCCACCTCAGTGTGAAAGAGACACTAGCAGTTCTGAGCAGTTTACTGTCTCCAATGAGCCTTCAGGTAGCAGTATACATTGGCCATCCTTGGTTTAGGAGTCTAAATGCCAGAGGCCCCACTCTCGCATCCTTTCTGTTATAGAAATATCCTATATGATTTTATTAATTATTAGATAATTGTATGTGATGTATATCAACATGTAAAAAAGCAAGCGTTGCAGTTGTTGAGTGGTTATCTAGCATGCCAATGCACCACAGATGTGTGCCATGTTCTTGCACAGTGCACAGCGGTGGAAACATCTGTCCCTCCCAACTTAGAATCAGAGGTGGTGATCCAGGGGGAAATTGAGATGCATCAGCAGAGCTTTCATGGTGATCTCAGGACTGGAGCTGCAGTGGGTGTTTTAGGGAAGCACTGTGCTGAACAGAAACACCGCTATGTGGAGTACCCGAGTGGACTACCTTTGTTTCTTGACAGTAGGTTTCAAGTTTTCCATAAACCTCTACTTCCCAGGAAAACATCCAAAATGTAACCAAGTTGAGTATGAGCATTCTGAACTCTACCTTTAAGAGCATGTGCTTCTCACTGGGCGTCAGGTACATCTTGTTCTCATAATAATCCACACAAATGTTGACTATGTCAGCCAAGAGCTCCTCGTAGCCAGCAATCACCTCCAGCTGCTGGTGCAGGCACTGGGGAAACAAAACAGTGACAACCAACTCCTTTACCTCTGTTTTCAAAGGGGGAAATAGCTCATACACTGTGTGAACAGAGACAGAGAGAAACAGAAAGTAATGCTCCTTAAGAGGATAGTGCGAAGCGCGAGTCCGCAATCCTTTTACATAGAATGGGCAAAGAAAGTAGAACCTTGCAACAGATGTGCAGACAGTGGCAGGTCTTTACAAAGAGAGAGAGGCTTGCACGGCGTGTGCAAAGAGACACAAAGTGGGCCCACAGGCACTGTGATTCAACACATAATCTTACAAAGGCAGAATATATTCGCATAAAGGGTTACAGAGGGATATTAGATCCTTACATGATCGTGCACAACGACCAAGCATAGTCTTCACAGAGGGATGGCAGCTCCTGATTGCACACTGACCTGGGTGATCCTGTTATGGTTTGCCAGAAACATGGAAAGATTCTGAGATTCCTGGATGGACTGGGGGTCTGCCATCTTTCTCAAGAATTGTGCTGCTCTGCAGGCAGAGAAATCACATGAAACAACACAGTTATCCCAAAGGCAGATCATAAATCTTGTTTTTTAGGGGGAGATGTCAGACCAAAGCAGAATGGGGGTGGTGATTTTTGGAAGCAGTTCCATTTTCACTTTACCTCTGGCCTCAGAGATTCCAACAGTTAGGTTCTTGTTTCTCTTTTTAACACCTAGAATATTTTGGGTTATTGCACCCACCCAGCTACAACCAACCAGGCACATCATGCATATAAATACAATGAAATCTGCCTGCTGTGAACGTTGCAAGCATCCCCTTTTCACCCCATGAGGAAGTGAGCACTGTGTAAAAACAACACCTAAGTGATTTCAAAGGGCAGGTCAGTGATCAGGAGCTCATCTTCCCCAGTACAACTTTGGTGACCTTTGAGAATATGGCGTTTAAACTTCAACATCATATTTTACTGTGAACAAATCCCATATTGCAGCACAAGCACAAATATCTTATGGTTCCATAGATTTATTTGCCTGTTAAATGTACAGTTTTACTTTTCGTAATAGTTTTCAGCTTTTCCCCCCTGTGAGAAACTTTCTAGTCACTGGACTGTCCATCTCACTGAACTCCTCATGTCTTTAGGGCAACATTAGTCCCCATCATCCAAACCAGTCACAATATACTCAAGAGAAATATGTGTCAACAGAAAACTTGACTTTTGACCTGTAGTCGAGGCACGTTTATTTAAGAAGGGAGAAAACACAACATTTTAAGTTTAAAAATCTGGAGTCTTAATCCTTATCATAAAGATGGAGACCTGCCATGTATTCACTCACACCTTTCATTTTTCTCTAACTCACCTGCCCCCCCCTCCCCCCCTCTATGAAACAGTGCTCCTTTGAGTCACACATGTGGACTTTTACTGCCGTGTAATCCTGTCTTAAATGGTCTTCTTGCTGCTCTACCCTTTCTCTTCTAGGCCTCTGTTAAGTTCCCCTCTCCATCTTCCATCTCAGATTTCTAGATCCCTGTCCTTCCTAGGGCCTCAAGGGCAGAACCAATATCAGTTACAGTTAATCAGCCACTTCTGATTTGTTGGTCACAGCACTTTGCATTCTGGCGCTTGTAGCCCTATTCTTACGATAGGGAAAGCAAATCTACACATTCTATCACAGAAACTGATCTCATTGTTTGCTGGTCAGAATCTCTCCAGGTTACCATGGTTGTCCTCTCAAGAGGTGTACCCATTCACTAGTGTCTCTGCCAACCCCATATACCCCTTCGCGTCGTGTATTCCTTTCATCTGATCTACATCTTGTTAGGTCTCTCTTAAACCAAGCCCTACTCTTCACTTATTTCTCACGTTCCAGGTTTTCCTCTCCCTGTGGTCCACTTCTCTATCTCCTCTTCGCCCCAGGTCTCCTCCTACTCCAGATCTCCCTCTCTCCAGGGCTCCCCCTCTGCTGGACCCTCAGCCTAACCCTGTGTCCTATGGTCTCCTCTTGAGTCTCCCACTCTCCATCTCCCTCTGACTCTGGCTCCAGCAGGTCTCCCCCCTCCGGCCTTACCTCTTGTATGCCGAGTGGTCATTCTTCACGCTGCACTTCATGTTCTTCAGTTCATCTAACACTGCAAACATGTTGATGAATTTGCCTAGGGTTAGCAGGTAGGCCTCGGAGACGAAGTCCTTCCTGCGCTCCGCGTGACAGAGCCGCTTCACTTCATTACAGAAGCGCTCGATCGCCTTACGCTGCGAAAAGAGAGGAAGCAGGTGTGGGAATTAGGGAGACTACGAGCCAAATGCATCCTCCAGCTTGATGCCACTCCTCTGCCACTCACCCCTCTCCATACACCATCACTCATCATCCTCACCGGCCTTCTTTAATCCATTCTCACCCTCATCCATCATTCTACCCTAGGTCTTGTTTTGCCCCTCACAGTACTGACCTGGAAGTACATGAACCTCATCAGCTTATTCACTTCCGGCTCCAGCACCTCCACTGTCTTCTCGTAGATCTCAACACGATTCGGCTGCTCATTGCATTTCACCTGAAAAGAGGAGCACAGGAGTGTCACTCACGACAACAAGAGTGACTTTAGTCTTGGGCAATGGCTATGCCACTAAGAGGTAACAGGAAACACCCCTCGTGGTCATTTAGCCTTTACACATTGGTACAGGGATGCCTTTGAGTGATAAAAGGGACGACAATTATGGGGCGAACAGACCACACTTATTAGCAAAAGAGCCATCACTCAAGGATGTAGTTCATGGGGAATCTCATTCATAGGGATCACGGGACATTATAGAAAACCGGAATGTAGGCAGTCTGTAACTCATGGGCATCAGGGGCAGGACTTACTGGCAATGGAACAGTTATTATTATTATTTGTATCTTCTTTTCATTGACTTTCATCAGTAACATCCCTCTGCACGTGTTATAGTGTTATTCACCGTGCACCACGTACCGGGCATTCTGACATAAATCACCACATGCGGCCGTAGCGGCTTCCACACCGTCTAGTTCATATGAAGACAAATGGGCAGGGGGTGGGGTGTTACATTCCTGAGGAAGCATTTTCCTGCACGTACACATATCATTCAAGGTGGAATATTATTCAAGGGATCAATCAATTTAATTAAAGTTAATGCCCATTAAGCAGAGTCTTCCATCATTTTGTCGCCTTTCTCCGAGCTCTTCGTGTGCTGTTCGCCACGACCGATCGATGAAATCTGTTTTCCACCCGGCGAACCCCGGAGCAGCGGGGCTCACCCAGTGAGGCAACTGAACAACTTTGGTATGAATGTTGATGAACGTTATGGATATGAGCAGCTGATCCCAAGCAGCAGCCCCAGATGCACCAGCGCCAGCGACTGCGCACCTCCCTCGTACCTGTGGGATGGCTCGCGAGCAGCTCCTCCAGGTGTACAGCATCACCGCATACTCGTGCCCTTCCTCCAGCATCTCATTCTGAAAAAGACACAGAAAACGGCCTGTGAGAAGAGTCAGACCCTCCACACCAGACCACGGGTGCTTCTCGGACACAAGGGGTTCACGCCTGCGAAGCACTGCACAGTGACCAGGGATCCTGCGGCCGGAGACCGTGCTGCAGAGCCATGACGGCGCTCACACCCCCATCACCATCACAGGCCGAAGCAATAGCAAACAGCTGGAGGTCACTATCGCCAGCACACACACTTGCCATCATGGACAGAGATTAGCACCTAGAAAACCTGGGGTGAAAAAGATCGTCTTTTAAACGTCAGCCACTGAGACACACACTCTGTGAAACATGTAAAGTTCTGGGGCTGGGCCTGTGGTGGGGCACTTATGCTGACGCAGCACTGGGGAATAAGTATCAGGCTACACCGTTGCTCTGGTTGGAGACCTCGCCCCCGAGCGGGCCGGCTCCCTTTATTGGTTTCCGCAGGCCACGCCTGGCCTGCGGATGACGTGTGGTCACCGTGATGGGAAACACTAGACCTGTCGAGCTATTACATCCCTATCCAACTTCATTCAAAACAAACTTTTTTTTTCTTATACATGACAACAACATTACGTTCAACTGTGTACAGTCATATGTGCGGTGCTACTTGCGTGTCCCCTCGTCCGCGGCTCCTGGGCACTCCTCAGCAGGCAAAGTCTCTCAGTCTTTGGCTGGGCCCTGGATTGGGTCTCAGGTTGTACCTTCTGGGGGAGCTTCTCAGGCATGGGCTTGCGGGGGGTCCGCCAGCTGGGGTGGGACTGGTTGGGGGACTCGCGGAGTTCTCGCCCTTCCCCGGTGTGCCGGGGGTTGGGGTGGCTGTCTGTCCTTCCGTGGCCGTCCCCGGGTGGTCTTGGGGTACCTCCTTGAACCACGAGATGTTGCGGGACACTTCTTCGCCTCCCCTTCGGGCAGAGATCATGGTTCCTTGGTTGGCGGTCACTGTCCAGCTCCCTGGTTCGTAGCTGGTCCGGAATTTTCCTCCTGGGCGGCAGTCCCGTAAGAGAACGGTGGCCCCCGGGTGGATGGCCCTCTCGGCGGCGCGCCGCCGGTGGCTCGCGTGGTTGTTGCGGCGGGTTCGTCGGTCTTGTGTTTCGGAGCATCAATGCCCACGGGCTTCTCTGAGTGGTGCAGTGGGGAGAGCTTCTGTACTCTCGCTGGAACTCGTGGAGGCGTTTTTCTGGGTCTGCCTGTTCCACCTCGGCAATTCGGAACACCTTGTTCAGTGTGCGCATGAAACGCTCTACGTCTCCGTTGGCCTGCGGCCATTGGGGTGTTATCCGACGATGGCGTATCCCTCTTTGTGCCAGAAAAGCGGCGAACTCAGCCCCCTGAAATGGCGGTCCGTTATCGCTGCGGATTTCCTCTGGGAACCCAAACATTGCAAATGTCTTTTCGAGGATGGGTGCTACGTGCACAAAGGCTGTGGACGCCACTACCTCTACGATGGGGTATTTTGAGAATCCATCTACCAAGACCAGGGTGTGTTTCCTCCCCGGGAAGCTTCCGAAATCGATGCTGACCCGTGACCACGGGGCCGGGCATGCGTCTTCCGTGATTACTGGTGCTGGCCGTTCTGCGCCTCCCGTCAGTTGACACAGCGGGCATCGCCTCACATATTCCTCGACCATCTTCTCCAGTTCCGGGAACCAGAGCTTCTCTCTCATCCGGGATTTCATCTTCGTTATTCCCTGATGTCCTCCATGGGCTATTTGTGTGGCCTTTTGTCGTAGTCCTTCGGGTATTACCAGCCGAGGTCCTCGTAGCAGGAGCCCATCCGGCGTGGCGCTAAGCTCGTGCCGGATCTGCCACATCTTTGTCGTCTGTTCCTTCTCTCCTGGACCCCAGGAGTTGGCCTGCCTCAGGAAGTGTGCCCATGACCCTTCTTGCACTGCCTTCAGCGTTCGGGTGTACACCCCATCGGTCAGGGCTGCCACTTTTATGTCTTCCAGGGTCATGTTCCGCGGGCAGGCTGCTTCCGACACTAGCTGCACATACTGGTTGGTGTCGTCGTCGTCTTCTGACGTGACAGTCTTGTCCGGGTGGCGAGATAAGAAGTCCGCCGGGTTCTTGGCGCCAGGCCGGTATACCACTTCCATCTCGTAGGGCTGCAGTTGGACCGCCCATCTCTCGATGCGAGGTGGGGGACTTGGTGAGGTTCCTTTGAAGAGTGGCACGAGTGGCTGGTGATCAGTCACCATCGTGAACGGCTATCCCTTGAGGTATAAGTGGAAATGGTGACAGGCCCACTTGATGGCGAGGGCCTCCCGCTCTATCTGGGCATATCGTGCTTCGGTGGGCGTGAGAGACTTGCTGGCAAACGACAGGGCGACCCACCTGCCTGGTTCACGCTCTTGTGTCAGCACGGCGCCGAGCCCGACGGGGCTGGCGTCGACCAGCACCTCTGTTCGCTTGGTGGGGTCAAAGTACGCAAGCGTCGCTTCTCCCAGGAGGGCGTCCTTGATACCTTGGAACGCCTCTTCTTCCTTCGGTCCCCACTGCCACTGGGCATCCGACTTGGTAAGGGCTCTCAGTGGCTCCGCCCGCGTGGCCAGCCCGGGAATGAACCTCCCGCAGTACGTCGCCATGCCCAGGAAGCTGCGCACCTCTGTGGGCGAGGTGGGCGCGGGTGCGCCTTTGATCGATTGCGACTTCCGGGGGTCTACCTGGATGCTTTCCTGATTGAAGACGTACCCGAAGAATTCCAGGGATGGTTGGAAGAATTGGCACTTCTCTCTGTGAAGTGTAGCCCCGTGCTCCTGGAGCCGCGCCAGAGTACTGCGGAGGTGTCGGTAGTGGTCGGCCGCTGTCGCTGAATGGATGAGGATGTCGTCACTTACGTTCAACACTCCTGGGAGCCCCGACAGCATCTCCCGTATGGTGTTCTGGAATACCTCCGCCGCCGAAGATATCCCGAAGTTTAGTCTTTTGTACCTCCGAAGTCCCAGGTGGGTGCTGAACGTCGTGATGTAGCGACTCTCCTTGGCCAGCGGGAGCTGGTGGTATCCCGCGTTTAGGTCAAACTTCGAGAACCACTTGGATCCATTTACATCGGCTATAATATCGTCCATTGTCGGCGTGATGTGCCGCTCCCTTTTTATGGCTTTGTTGGGGAGCCTCATGTCAATGCATAGCCGTATCGCTCCCGGCTGTTTCGGTTTCTCTGCTATGACCATCGGGGATACCCACGGTGTAGGGCCCGATACTTTCTCGATAACGCCGAGTCTCTCGAGGTTTTCTAGCTCTTTCTCCACTAGTGGTCGTAGATGAAACGGGACTCTTCTATGCCTCAACGCGACCGGGACGACTGTCTTGTCAATATGTTGCTTCACGGGGTCGCACTTGATGCGGCCAAGGCCTCGAAACAGCTCCGGGAACTGACTGAGCAGCTCGTCCACCTGGTGTGTTTTCACCCTCCGTGCGAACGATATTAACCCTAGGTCCTCAGCCGTGTGGCTGCTTATGAGGGTGTCGGCTTCCCTGTCGATGACATGGATAATCGTCATCACTTCATGGTCATCGGCCTTGACGGGGACGGTCATTTTCCCTTTGAGAGGCAACGGGGTGTCGGCTACGTAGGCATAAATCTTCGTCTTGGACGGCTGCACCGGCGGGCGAGGTTTTAGGCGTCTGTACTGCTGGAGGCCCATTACATTCACCGTGGCTCCCGTGTCGATCACGGCGTGCACTTCTGTCCCGGCCACGTGTACCACACACGTCGGTTGGGGCCTACGCCGTAACTTGAGTTCCCTCGCAAACGAGATCATGTGTACCTCCTCCTCCCCATCGCTTGACGACTCTTCACTCACGTCCTGGTATCTCATCCCTCTCGTCTGCTCCACCGGCAGCCTTCTTTCCGTTACAGACAGCTGTCGCACCGCCTTGGTTGGTGGCTTCCGGTTTTGGAACTCCCGGCCTCTCGTGCGTCTCTGGCATACTGACGCGAAGTGATTGGGGATTCCGCAGTTTGTGCACGTCTTCCCTTGTGCCGGGCAGTCCTTCGCTGCGTGCGGTTCGTATCCGCAGTATCCACACTTTTGCTTCGATCCTTCTTGCCGTGAGGCCTTGTGGTTGTCTCCTCGCGGCCTGGTACGGAGGGCGTCTGCCCGCTCCGTCTTGATGCTCCATTTCGTTGGCCCGGGCTGCCGACAAGTCGTGCGACCTTGCCAGAACTAGCATGTCCTCCAGCGCGATCTTCGGCTGGCGCAGGATGAGGCCTCTTAACGTCTTGTCTCTGCACCCTTGTATGAGCTGGGCGCGTATTTCCTTCAGTTGGTCGTCTTCCGTACAGGTGATCGCCAGCTCACGCAGCCGCGCGTAGAACACGTCCATCGACTCCCCTTCCCGTTGCCGGGCCTGGCGCAACTTGAAGCGCTCAAAATCTGGGTTGAGTTGTGGGTCGAAATGGGCATCAAGAGCAGCCACTGCAGCGTTGTAGTCTGCGGCTGTACCTGTGTTAGGCAGATGTTTGAACAACTTGAATATTTCATCCCCTGCGTAATGTAATAGCAACGACCTCTTTATTGCGTTGTCGGCTTCTCTTGTGACGACGAAGTAATTATTTAGGCGCTCAATCCAAATTTTCCAACGAGGCGCCGCGGTAGCCGGGTCTTCCAGCTCGCTGAAGGGGGGTAAAACCCCTGACGCGGCATGTTGAAAAGGGGCAGGGGCTGGCGCCGCCACTTGCCCAGGCGCCGCTCCAGTGCCTGATGCGGCCGCCTGGCCATCATTGTTCATTGTGTCTGCTTGTGCGCTTGTGCGGGTGAGGTGGAGCTGTAACTCAGGAGGAAGCACACCCTCCCGGTATCTTTGTCCAACTGTCCCTCCTTTTCTACCTTGGGGCGTGGAGGGTAAACGCCGGCCCTGCCGTGGGGCTAAACGTCCTCGGGCGACCCCTTAACCACCGTGCCTGGCCCCAGCACCGCTCGTAGACAGGAGATCCCCTCCCCGTGGCACCAGAGGATGAACTTATAGGCAATGGCACAGTCTGTGTGTGACAGTCAATGTTACTTGGTACAAATCCTTACTTGGAGCTGCCAAGGCTTGATGGAGGACAGTGGTCGCCTCCTCACTGGTGGTAGTAACAGCACAGCAGGGAATGCCGGTGCTCCGGAGTCCGCCTGAACCAGACGGAGGGACCGGGCGAGACAAACGCACTCGGCCGGCGGGAGCTCCCACGTGGTCGAAGGCCTCCTCTGCGTCACCGCGCCCGCGCGCGGGGCACCTCCGCGTAGCTGGGGAGGATCGGGTGACGGATGCGGGGCACGCAGTGAATTCGGATCCCACCCTCGTCGCCAGTGTAAAGTTCTGGGGCTGGGCCTGTGGCGGGGCACTTATGCTGACGCAGCACTGGGGAATAAGTATCAGGCTACACCGTTGCTCTGGTTGGAGACCTCGCCCCCGAGCGGGCCGGCTCCCTTTATTGGTTTCCGCAGGCCACGCCTGGCCTGCGGATGACGTGTGGTCACCGTGATGGGAAACACTAGACCTGTCGAGCTATTACAAAACACACCAAGCGTCATGCTGGAGAGGACAAGTGCTGGGATTAGCACAACACAAACAGGCCTAGGAGCAACACTGGGTCTACCAGCAAAGCAGAATAAACTCAGACACATCCTGATCAACACTCACACAGACCATTAATAACAGTCTTCAGAAATAAAATGAAGGCCTTTTTGTTTCATAAACGTGCGACTTCTCCAAATCTTGACTCTGAAATAAAACTTCAATCCTCCTCATATCAACTGTTGATCTTCTAAAGTCTTTCCTCTGCGCATCTCTGCCCTGCCTTCGATAGTTTTTATCGACGTATTCCCCCTTCCCTACCTTCTCTGGGGCATCATCCCCCAACTCTCCCTTTTCACTGCCTCATATGTCTCCCTGCTGAAAGCTGCTTGCTCATACAATCACAAGAATCCTCATCATTATACTGGCCTAAATCTCACCAATATTGTCTAGTATGATCTCTCTGAAATATGAATTCATGTATGTGATATGTTTTCATATGTCCCTGGGTGAACATCATATTAAAAATACAACTTCTGTTAAGCGCCAACAATACGCTCCAGAAAAATCCCAAAGTATTAACATAAAATGAATAAGTACAAAAGATAAAAACCCTTGTTACCAGTTTCCCATAAGTGGGTCTGCTAATTCCGACCCCTAGAGGTACCCTTACTGCCTGGATTGTTATCATTTGGGGTCGAAAAAACTGGCCCATGACCAATTAGATCCTGAGGGACAACTTAGGGATGGTAATAAATGGGGGAGTCAGATTTAACCCATCCAGTTCTCCAGGGTATTCCTTATTTCTAGTTTGATTTTCGCCAGGGATCTCAGCTGCTTTGATCAGCAGAAGTCCTAGAGTGAACTGCGCGGACCTGCGGTGTTTCCGAGTTGCTCCTAAAGAGGACGGGGTCAGAGACTCATTTTAATGGTCTCATCGGAGATTGTAGGCAACAGATAATGAGAGTCAATGAAATGAAATTATATGTCTCGCATAGGTTCATGGGCCTGTTTCATACAAACTTCTGGAAAAAAACTATGTTTTATATATTTAATAAAATAAAGGAAACTTGGAGTGGAGGTCACTGTGAACGTAATCTGTGGGAGATATGTATGAAATATTGATTTAGCTAAGGAGTCCCTTTTATGAAAGGAAGAAGAGAGTACGCCCTCCTTCAAAGGACAGGTTGCTAAGTACTACCCAGCCAAGGCCCCAAACGTATACATGGCATAGTCATCGAACGCCATCAATACGAAATCCGTGACATGGCCACAGATGTGACATAGATACCTCCTCCAAAACAGAGAATGGATTAAAAATGTTGTCTTTCTCTGTTCCTTTCCAGACACACATTTCAATCTTTATTTGAACACAAATTGGGCATGATGAGGAATGAGTGGCCAATCAGATGGACCTTTCTGTCATCCCCTCAGAACTTCAAAAAGTATGTGTCATCCCCCTTCCTGAAACCTGTCGCTCACTATAAGGTGGTGTCATGTTAAGGAACAAAGTGAGTGTGTTCTCGAAAGAAGGATCATAACACTACTGCTGGGAGAAAGCCCAAGTCAGCACAGCGTATAGTTACAGATGTCTTGGTAAACATATTTAGTCCAAGTATGAGAGAAGATAAACTTGGGACCGTATAAGGTTTCAGGACTTTTGAACTGTGTACATCCGCCACTGGGTATGGGACCCACAAAATCCTATGTTGAAATTGGCACTGAGACGTCAAAGGGCTTGCCTGTTTTTTGGCATGCTAAACACTTGCAGGCCTTGGTTAGAAGTCCAGTTCTTGTTTTGGCCGTGGTTTGTTTGGGTTTTCTCAACTTTTGGGACATTTTGGTTGGTATACTCAGAAATAAGGGCTCAAGGCCTCTGAGCTATGCTGACTTGCGCCCAGAGCAACCAAGACAACCGAGCAGAAGGCCAGATAAAACATATGCAAGTACGTCATGGAGCACATTGTCGGGTACCTCGACCCTCTTGACTGAGCCCATGGAAAACAGATCATCTCATCCCAGGAGCCCTGCATGTCTCTGGGAACATCTGAATGATGCCATGGGTTTACATACATCGTATGACTCAGTACAAAATAAAACGTAGCACCTAGCGTGCAAATACCAGAAATGCGTTTGAAACTATGATGTGCCTGTTGACGACTTTCTTTGAAGGGTTGCTATTGGGACAAAAGTCCTCTTAATAGCTCGGAAAAGCTTGGTGCCCTGATCTATTCAGTTAAGTGTTTTGCCTGTACTCAGAATTGTCTGAGGCCAATGGAGGGATGCTCAACTGAGGGTCATAGCTTTGCTGAAAGGGGATACATTTAATGTGCACCCACATGTATAGTAAGGGTGACAAATCCTCACATCCCTTTAATACCAGATGCATGCTGGCAGGAGTTCAGCGAGATGGAGGGAGAGATGGGGGGTGGGGGGGGGGGAAGGAGAGAGGAGAGAGGGGAGAGTTGTGTGTGTGTGTGTGTGTTCGCGCGCGTGCGTGTTTTTTGTTTTCTTAATATTGTACCTTACTGCCCCCTCACACAAAATCATATCTTCACAGCCTGGTCAGGTTCTGAGGGCACCAGGCAGGCTGTCTGTGATGGTGAGAGTGAGCCATGTGAGCCGGTACACTTTGGTTCCATTTTGTAGACCTGGGCGCTTTCTGCTAGGGTGACTCTCTGGGTGGATTACAGTTCTACCCTAGGTCCCAGCTTCATGGAGGCCTCCTGAACAGCTACGCCTCGGTGAGAAGCTGTGCACTGACTGCAAAAGGGGGACTGTGCCTACCCACATAGGTCTGTGAGGTAGGTGCATCAATGACATTTGCTGTTAATGTTCTGGAAGGGCAAAGCTTCTACCCCCTGCTTCGATCCTTACCATACAAGTGCAGGAAGTGCACTTCGCCTTTGGAGTGCTTCCAGTCATCTCCAAAGGACAGCAATGCCATACAATGTGGACATGCCTTCTTCTGTTTCTGTCAGCTAGCCAGAGAAGAAGACACCCGAGCAGTTGCTGCATGAGCTGAAAGTCCTAAAAAGGCCCATTGTGAGCAGTCCATTTAATGATTCCTTCATATTGAGGGACAGACCTACAGAGCAAGGCCTCCGGCTGTGGCATGCATCAGCCTGCCCCAGTGTGCCTTCAGTGTCATCAGAGCCACAGATCACCCTACTGCCCTTATACTTGTGGCCTACCCCACAGTGCCTTCCTGCAAATGTGTTAATGACAAGCCCCTGTAGCAATAGCGATAAGGCTTTCAAGGCGGTGCGAGAGGGGGCATAGTGTCCAAAACTTGGTTTATCCTGTAACTCCCAGCCCCCCACCCCCACCCGCTGGTGTGGGCCTAGTGGCTCGTCTCCATTTTCTCATCCATTTTTACAAATATTGACACTTATCCTGCTCATCCGTTTGTGTACAGTCTCGTTTCTTTGGCCCTATAAACTTTGCCCCTAAGCTGCAACACCAACGGGATTCCCGTTTTAGTGATCAATTTCTAGCTGACCAAGGACCTCAAATTGTACACATCAACAAGCCCAGACTCTGAGGGAACAAGAGTACAGCCCTGAGCTGGAACCCAAAGCAGCACTGACAGCACAGGGATGCATGGTGTATGTAGCTGCGAAATTCGCTTTCTGTTTGTGCCTACTCTTAATGTTCTAGTTGGAGGGTAAGGTGCACTGGTGCTGGTTTCTGTCTGGCCGGTTTGCCATTATTAGTGTATATTTGAGCATGGCTATGTTTCTCAACCATTCCAAGTTGCCATGAATCACACAATCGCTGTCCGGCCGCCCTTTTCTGCTATAGGAGAGTGGCACGCGCATCCAAAAATGCCACACTAGGGACGGTGCCTGTCCTTCACTGAGCCCCACATCAAACCCAGGAGAAAGAAGGGGCAGGATCCACTACTTACCATGTATCTATACATCAGCAGCACCTCCCATACGTCGCTACATTTCATGATTGTGTGGTTGAGACCTGTGTATTTTCACTGGTGGCCATTTGGGACACTATGCATCAATTGTACAAGATGGTGGTTTTCATACATAGAAGGACGTGCTACTGAGATTCGAGACTGGAGAATTGGACTTGCAGACTAAATTATCATGTTAGAACTTTGCTGGGACCCTGCTCTTGTTTTTCTAGCATGTTGCTTTGGGTAAATTCGTTTTAGGATTGTTTTGTCAACTCATATGTAGAGTAGTTGCCCAGCTTCTCACACAGACTGAGGAACCATATCAGAGGGCATACACATTATTTTCAACAGTGTATCTTTCTACTTTGTTTGTCACATCTGCCACATTTTTGCTATATGTTTAACAACAATGAAGTCTTATCCATTCAACTAGACCGCGATCCTCCTCGAGACACTTACTTTGCAGTATAAAGCAATTCAATGGTTCGCCAGAGGGCATAATGTTTTTGTGAAATACAGTGCCTAGGCCTGTTTATAAACAGGTCTTGGGATATAACCATGACCCAGGAGACAGTATCACCTATTAGTTTTTATATTTGGGCCATATTTTTAATGATTCTATTTTACTCATGCTAAAGGAGTCATGTACTTCTTAGAATTTATTGCAGTTACTGGACATTTAGTTCATTGTGTGCTATTTGACTGTGTTATGTTCTATCGCAATTTCTAAACCCTACTGCCCGCCACAGTGAGCTTTGAAAAGTCGCCTTTGCTATCCTTGTACAGTCAAGTGTCGAAAGGGAAAACATGGTCATTCATTTAGCGTGCAACAACACTGACGGCGCTGGGACACTGATGGTTTATGCCCACACAAGATTCCACACAGTAACCAAAGACTACCCCAGGACCCAAGACATGGCATTGCTTTTATTCTGCAGAAAACTTTGAAATAAATTGAAAAGCAGCCAAACCAGAAGTATCTTAAATGTGTATATTGAATGATTTCTTTGGAGATTAATGAAATTTGAAGCAGTGTATGTACAGTGACAAATATTACACAGTGAAGGGACATTCACAAATCCACAGTTCCTTTTTGAGACTTTTTGAAAATTCCCTTGACATTTGAAAGGTTGCGTTTCTTGGACTAGGAAAAAAAACCTGCAAGCATTCACCTGTGGTTTGAAAGGGCTAGGCCGAATGTTATCTCTGTTTCTAGGAAGGCAAAGAGGAAATTAAGAAACTCCTTTAAAGAGGGGAAACTGTCAAACCCATTGACAAACCCATTTGAAGTGAAGCAATTATAGCTCTCTTTTGATGAGAAGGGTTTACACCTCCTTAGCTTCTAGGAGTTGCACCAAGATAAACATTTTAGAAAGAGAAATGGCTAGGAGTCATTAACTTAATTGGTCTTACTCTAGTGTCTGAATATGGTAAAAATTTGACTTTGTATGGCTATTAAAACGTTGGACTGCAGCGTCTCAATCTAAGATTCGAGGCCATGAGCCAATTAGGCTGTAATATACTCTTTATTCTGATATCTGAATAATACACTGCATTTCTATTTGATCAGCACCCCAGTGATTCATTAAGTGTCACACTACTACACTCCAATGTGATTGATGGACTTAGGTGGAAAGACCTGTGGAAACATTTGACCCATGGGACCACTGCATCTGTTTGTGCTCGTCGAGCCGCGTTCCTGTCTGAATATAAGGGTCCATCCTTGTTGTTGCATATATTTTAACATTGCTGCAGTGACATTTGTATACGTACACAAAGTGTAAATATAATGGACCTTCATGGTGCATTATACATCCTATAGTGCTGCTACTGCAGGTAATTAAAGAGTCCCTGAACCCTGTAGTTTGGACTTTGATGGCATGGTCAACGTAGCGCATGCGATGTAAAGGATGACAGGGTAGCTAAAGGTGAAGACGGAGGGCCAAATTTATATTCTGGCGGATGGAGTATTCTCCATTGGCCTGGTAGAGGATTTACGCTTACGAGCTCGAGAATACTCCGCCCATCAGATTTATAAATGACTGCCAAGCAGGCGGTCCTTCATAAAGGCATTGGCAGGAACCACTGTCACAGCGGGTCCTGACAATGCAAAACCTGTATTCATCAATTTTCTTTTTGAAAATGAAAAATATAATGCTCCTCCCCCCCCACCGCTATGGGAGGATTCTCCTACGGCAAGGGGAGCATTGGAATGGCTTTACTGTTCCTTACCACCAGGTTTTACCTTGCCTGGAAGTAAGGAACAGTAAAAAAGGACTACATGACTAGGCATCTAAATTGGGTGGGCAGACATGTAGCCATTTTTTCCGCTGGCCTTCACTCCACAGGGCGGTCAGAGATGTTTGCCCATAGTAGAGACAGTATAGTCTCCACCGTGGCCAAATGTAGGGTCTGCCTGCAATTTTATTTTGCAGGGGGCCCACTGTATTGGCAGGAAGGGAATTCCGTAGTAACTGAGTACCGTCTATACCAATACATAAATCAGGTCCTGAAAGGCACCGGGGATGAAGAGACTAAAGTGTGCAAGAGGACAAAGTGCTCGGGAGAGCCAAAGAGATACAAGGTCGGTACAGTTGGCCTCCTGATCCTTGCTGCTGGGGATTGTTGCTTGCTGCAACGCTACTTCTGTTTGCAGTTATAGTCATTCTGCAATGGCTACCGGGAACATCACAATCAGGCTTTTTACCCTCTAAGCCATCATTTTTTAATATGCTTGGTTTTTTCTAGAGTACTGGGCTACTAACTAAACTACAGTTTTTACTCATAGTCCTGTTTCTTCAGTGAGAAGCCCCATGAGACCTCAAGTTTGGGATTTGGGGCCTTTAGGACACATATATATCATGATTTCATTTGTCTCCTTTACACTTGATGTTGTTGTTTAATTTACGTTGGAAAGGTAGGGTTGAACCCGCCAGGATGGCACACTATGCAAGCCGCCTCTGAGCTGCTCTGGGTGTTGGGATCACATCTGATTCCAGGGACTGGATCCTAAGGTGTGTGAGAATAAGGCAATGTGTATACAGAATAGAATTCTCCCCAGATGTGGGTAGGAAGGGGAGGTGTCCTTTGAGATCACATAAAACTCAGATCAGCACAGCAGCTCAAAGAGTAATAAGATGCAAAAGGTGGTGGCGAGGAGCCGAGAGCTTTTATAGCAGGAAAAAAAGCAAAGGAAGGCAAGATGCAGGAGAAAAGTGGTCCAATGCCAGGGATTGCGTAGGGTTTGGAATCTTCCAGCACAATCAAAACCAAGGCCTTAAGCAATACAAAATAACACCAAAGGACTTCACAATGGTTGGTACATGGATAAATTAGCAGTAGAAAAACTGCACTTCTTGGTAATGGAGAAATGCAAATGATCTACACATTTAAAAAAATACCTGCTCAAATTACTATACTATTTCGAATCAGCATAAAACACACATGGAAAAGTTTTTAATGCTCCCAACATGCTTTGCAAAGTGTACAAGGAAGAAGCAGCAGCAGCAACCTTTTCTATTTTTCCAGAGCGCCATTTTTAGAATTCTGTTAAAGTATTATCTTTTTTCCACAATAAGTTATGTGAAAGTTTTATATTTTTTTGCCAATAAAAGTGAAAAACCCATATTTGACCTGGAGGCACCTACGACACCCCTTACAGGGGCTCACTCACATTGCACGGCACCTAAGCGGCGAGGCGATCACTGCGCGCTCCAGTAAGGCATACCCAGAGGCTGGTCCCGGATACATACCTGCAGCCCCACTCAGGGTAGAGGCGGGTGGCCTGAGGGCCCACGAGACTAAAGGAACGAAAGGACTGGGAATGGACGCCCCTGATATGTCAGCCTCTATGATTATGGCGTTAACGCCTGTGCCTGCGTGTCTTACTGTTTACAAATGCCAATAAAAAGAATGTTTTAAAAAAATTTGACCTGGAGGCACAGTACTTCAGAAAAAAGTCTGACCTCTTGTGATCATCTCGAAGTCTATGCAAATTGCATAGTGAATTGGAAACGTCACTGAGACTGGAGCTCGCTGGTGTCTACTAATGTACACATAGCTTTCGATAAACCTGTATCAGAGTGGTGTGTGGCTAACCGATGGAAGATGCTTGGAAGACGGTGTGATCCATATGTTGCTTTAACCCCTTCGGCGCTCATGACGGAACGGTTCCGTCATGAGCGTCGGTTGAGCTGTGCTCATGACGGAACCGTTCCGTCATGACCACGCCCGCGCAAGAAATGGTCAGCGCTGAGCAGGAATCGGCGCCGCATCGAAGGGGTTAACACATAAAGCCATAAGATGTTGGCTGGTTCATTACCTATGGAATGGCCCTGTGAGATTGGCAGTACTTAGAGCAGCAGCATATACAGAACCATGGTGAGTGTACTACACGTGAGCTAAGGACAGGTAGCAGTTTTTTAAAACACATTTCCTGTACTTATTCTTTTAAAGAGAGTCACACATTTATTTTGCATTACAACATAGAATCACTCTTCAGCCAAGCTATTTAATCTATCCCACTGAAGTCATCAGCTGTAGTAATCTAGTGCTGAAACGTTGTGGTGGTCTGAAGGTATGTATAACTAGGTAAAATAAACTTTATTGTTAGGCTGCGCCCCTTCAGTTGAAACATTGTAGATTGATGGCAGCTTTCTGAGAGGTTATAGGTATTCTCTTGTTCTTGGTCATAGTGTACGATGTGTGTTGTGCATTTGGTGCCATTGACCATGAAAGCGGTAGTGTCTTTTGGTGTTTAACAACAATTATACTCCGGGGGCCTAGGGTCCCAAAACTGTAACACACTTTCTTCCAGCCAGCGTTATATCCTGCTAGCAGGTCTAGCATGACTTGTTGCGAGTATTATCAACATCCCAGTAACTCAGAACATGACAAAGTTCTCCACCCTCTGCTGGTTACTTGCTCCATTGCCTTCCTTACAAAGGTGAGACAGATGGAGACATATTTTCATACTGGAAGATCATAATTCAAAATTCCACTCTAGGGACTTGATTTAGAGTTCTGCAGACGGGTTACTCTGTCACAAAAGTAATAGATATCACATCCACCTTATTACAAGTGCATTATATCCAGTGGTTATTTTGTTTAAAAACATATGAGCCGGGGCTCTCATCAGGAGGCAGCTTGCACCACCCTATTTCTCCTGTTAGTGTCGCCTAAAACAGAACCAACTACTAACTAGGAAAGTGAGGTGAGGGTGTGGCATAATGGCTAGAGCTGCCATCTCCGGAGCTGGGGAGCCAGGTTCGAGTCTCGGCTCAACATCCTGGGATTCTTGGCAAATCATTTAATCTCCCTGTAAATGAATGTGTCTTTAACTGGTGCACATGAAAAGTGCCAGTGTTGATGATTAAGTGCCGGTGCTGAGCAAGGACAACACCAGTTCAAATTAAGCAATGATTATATCTAGTGGCACTTGTAATACAGCAGACGGGATATCCGTCACGTTTGTGACTAAGTAACTCATCCGCTGAACTGTAAATCAGACCCAAGGTGTCCTCCATTTCCCAAAAAGAAGACTTCCTGCTTCAGGAAAAGCCAATATTTATATTTAGTCCAAGAGACTAGATTTGACCTTTGTTATACTATGAGTTTCATCAAGCCTCAAAGGAATTCCAATTTCTTGCAACTGCAAATAGTGTTGAAAACCTTACAAATCCACTTCTTTCGGGCACCCACAAAGACTTACACAGCACACAAAAAGGGCAAACCTGGAGGCCACCTTCACCCTTCACAGGAGACTGGGTTATGTTCAATGCCATGCCATTTTTTACAGATGTTCATCCAAATTTGTCCTCACTCCCTTAGACGACCAGATGCAGGTTATTTCTAAAGTAATCAATCAATATTGGTTTCCGTGCACTGAAGAACCTTTGCAATCATATAAAATGAAAAGACAGAGCCAAGAACTGATTCGTACAGGAGTGGAGAGCACCATGGCATGATCAAAGCTGTATGCGGGTATTACTAGACTCATACTGCTTGAACACACTGGACCTGATTCACAAAGGGCCTCGGCACCATTGGTGGAGGCCCAAAGTCATGGGGGAGTCTCTGCACTTGGGTGGAATCTCTGCTATGAGAAATCTCATTGACATTGAGAGCAGCACGGGGGTAGGCTGAGGTGAGGAGAAACCTTCCAAAATTGATTGGTATAAGGCGCCCCCCCCTTCCCCGATGCGAGCTTATGAAGTCGGATAATCATTCCAAACAAAATACCAAAGAAGCGCTATTTTTAATTGATAAAGGTCAATGTACCTTTCATCGCCTTCCACATTTTTGAAGGTCTTGAATTCAAGCAAATAGGCATACAATTAAATTAATTTTCGAGTGCAGTAGGGACATATTTAGGTCCTGATGAGTAAAGCAGTGGGGACTGCTTACGAAACATGTTGACCCAGTAGGGAGTATTTAATTGATATACACCCCCTACGTAACCCCATTTTTTACATTCTCAGCTAGGGAATTGAATAAAAATGTGTTTTTTCCACTAGCCAGAGGATTTTTAATTTTTGTATTCACTCACTAACCCTACCACACTCACTATCACTTAGCACATAGCCTACACATAGCTAATTCCTTCACCTAACAACAGTGCTCCCATATATTTATTGGTCGTAGCACGCCCCGCCCCGTAGAGGGACGGGAAGACCCCTATGATGAAGCATGACACCATGGGATTCATAGTGTGTGAGGGGTATTTTAAAAACACTTAGGGCCTCATGTAGATAGCCCAATACCGGTCGGTAACGGCCGATTTTCAGTAATTATACCGTTACCGACCGGTATTTAGGCTTTTGCAATGTAGGGGGCACATTACAGGATTCGGTAATTTACCGAATCGGTAAAATTACCGAATCAGTAATTTTACCGATTCGGTAAATACCGAATCCTGTAATGATATGTAGGGGGAGTGTGTGGGTGTCGTGTGGAGTCGGTATTTACCACCAACTAATAGTTGGTGGTAAATGAAGAATGGCTCTGTAAATGCATTTTCAAGCGCTTAGAAGTGTGCAATGTGGCAGACATACATGCCCTTAGGGCATGTATGTGTGCCACATGTGCACACATGCAGGAATCAGGGGTGCAACAGGGTGTCAATGTGAGACCCTGCCACCCTTGATTGTGTTCCCCCCATTACCGAATCGGTATTTACCGATTCGGTAATGAGGCATACCTTCCCATTGATTCAATCAATGGGAAGGTATGCCTCATTACCGAATCGGTAAATACCGATTCGGTAATTACCGAATTTCTACGAATCGGTAATTTTTACCGCAGGAATACCTACATAGCATTTACCACTTCATAAATACCGAATCGGTATGATTCGGTATTTATGAAGTGGTAAATGCCAGGCCACCTACATAAGGCCCTTAGTGCTTTCCATGACATTTCATGAGGCACTGCTTTAATTTCACAATTTAAAAAGTAATATAAATATAAAAATAATTTCTATATCACTATAGGGTAGAACCACATTGTTTATAAAAAGCTTGACAGGAGGAAGGTTCTACCGATAATCCTCTTTACTCCCTCTTTTTGTTAATTTTCTATTTCTAGAGTAATCAATCAATTTTGGTTTCTGTGCACTGAAGAACCTTGAAGACACTCAAGTGATTAAGAACCCTTGCAATCATATAAAATGAAAAGACAGAGCCAAGAACTGATTCGTACAGGAGTGGAGAGCACCATGGCATGATCAATGCTGTATGCGGGTATTACTAGACTCATCCTGCTTGAACACACTGGACCTGATTCACAAAGGGCCTCGGCACCATTGGTGGAGGCCCAAAGTCATGGGGGAGTCTCTGCACTTGGGTGGAATCTCTGCTATGAGAAATCTCATTGACTCCCCCATGACTGCGGGGTCTCCGCCAGGAGTGCCGATGCCTTTTGTGAATCAGGCCCCCTGTGACGGGTCAATGTATTACTAGGGAGAGGCGAGCTTTGTTTGATATGCAAAACTAATCAGAGGCGCCACAAGGTATTAAAAATGCACGTCTATCTCTCTCACTTCCTCATCCATCACACCATCAAGCTCTGCATCCAATAACATGATTACCCCACCTCAGTGGCCATCACCCTCAACATGGAAACACTTCCAACATCCGAATAAAGCAAAGGCTACGCACAGCTGACTACACACCCACATGGAGAAGTGTGCTAAATGCTTGGACACGTGCTTGGTGCACACAGAGGGGTAGTAAGTGCTATACAAATGCTACAGAGTAAAACAGTAGCCAGCTCAGCGTACTATCAGTGACAGCCAGACTCCATGTGGGAGTGCACCACCGCCTCTTCAACCTGGAGTTAGTGACTGACTGACCGTGGAGAGTGATGTGATCTGCTCAGTGATCTTAAGAAAAAGACTCACCATACTGGAGTGCACCGTGGCCTGCTCGATGTATCTGGCTATTCCTGTCACAAACGCATTTCTGTCTTCGAAGTTGGTGTCAAAATTAGCCTGAAAGGGAAGAAGAATTCAGATAATGTATTTCATTTTTTAAACTAGAAACCCTAAGAGGTAGTAATTTTCCATATTTTTATTTTGGAAGGGTTTTGAGAAGAGACAGGCAAACTATCCTGTGGGAACAGGAGAGCACTGACAGAAAGAGTAGAGAGTTCAAAGTCCAAACAAATGTTTGGTGAGACATCCACATCCAGTGCAAATGATCGGGCGAATGACTCCAAAGAGCAGAAACGCAGATTGTGCTAGCCCTCCGACAAGGTTTCCCAGCAGGGCAAATTGGGCCAAAATACCAAGACCTAAATACTGACAACTAAAATATAAGGATATGAATTACAGTACATGTTTACTATATTTAACTTCACATATGTGTACCTCGAAGATATACATATCTTCAAGATACGTAGATGTAGGTTAAGAACAGTACATCTATACTTACCTGTATGCACTTACCTTCAAGATATTTTGGTTCTCGATTCTTTGGTTTTTATATTTTGGCTCCATGATGTTTCAACATACAATTCTCAAACAAAGCAGCACAGAGTTTTGCACAGTTATTTGCTTTCGTCTAAGGCCCCATAACTCTATGGAAGGCCTAATCCTTGCATCTTTCATTTAATTTTTTATTTTAATTAAAGATTTAAATACTGTTTAATTTTCAATACGGTAGTTTTTCTTTATTTAAATAGTTACATTTTCACTAACGTTCGTTCCTGACATCTTGACGTTTTGCTTCCATTAAAACTCTTCAGAGAAAGTCAGCCTTATTAAGTGGAGCTGACAATGAGTGCTGCAAAACAATCCAAAAAGTAAAATATTCAGATATCTCGTCCATCATTGAGCAGCCCCTCGGCATAGACCACTATCCCCAAGTTTCAGAACCACAAACCCAGACTGCGGTAGCGTTCAAGCTGGAGAGTTTAGTCATTAAGTGTTTTTTCAACTGGAGGTTACTGTGTTCTGCTTTTAGGATGTGGTTCAAGGTATTCCAAAATTTGGGGCCGATGGTCTGCTGCTGGATAAGGTGTATGTTTATTAATCTAAGGTTCCTACCTGGAATGTAAAGTAGAGGCAGGTGGAGAAGGTACCCGGGAACTTTACTCCAGGAAGCCTTGCCAATGGTGCAAATAATTTTAAATTTGATCCTGTGTGCCACAATAAGGGTCTCCAAAGTTGGTTGTACATGGGGGTGTTTTTCAAGATTGAGGTATTGTTTGTCTCTATAATTATGTGCCAGTACAAATGTCCACAGAGTCCTATTATAATGATAAACAGGCTTATATGGTGATGCTGGTGATGGTTCCTTTTATGGACACAATTCCTAAATATGCAAACCTACTTTCCCAAATCATCTCATGATCATGTCCTTTTTAGGTCTCGCCTAGCGACGTAGCGCATGCACGCTGCACGCCTTGGCGAGATCTATTGCTGTTGGTTTCTTGGCTGAATAGGGACAAGACATGTGCGCGCCTGGATAAGCGATGTGCACGTGTACGGCACGCACAACGTGCGCATGCACGCTTTTGCTTTCACTTTTTTTTCCGGCGCTCTGTTTGCATATATACTCAGACTGAAACGCTTCAGCGTTTCAACGTCTGGCAAGGGGTCACGTGATACTGAACGCTGCACGCGTCACACATTACATTTGTTACACGCCGGTGAGTCTGGAGCACTGTCTCTTCATCTTTTAAATACTTTTGATTTTTCGCGCGCCGTGCGCGCTTTCAGTTTCATTCTTGTTTTATTTTGTTTTATAATGGCGGCGGCCGCCACCACACCACTCACGGGTCGGAAGCAATGGAGGGTGCACAGAGGCCCAGGACTCACTCGACCTAGATGCAGCAACACTTCACATGCACGCAGGCAGGTAAGCTCTCTTTATTTCACAGGACACTCGTGGCACCGGTGACTGTACTCTCTGCTTGCCTCAGGCTCGCTAAACATGCAGTAGGGACGGGGGAGGCTGCAGGAATCGCATGCACCATGTCACGTCTCTGCTGCATGAAGAAAGCTATTGGCATAGTAAATGGAGTGCTAGTCGGAGGTTCAAAACTGTGCGTGGTAAACTAATTTTTTCATGCTTGCATGCACGATGGGTGTGCTTTAAATAACATGGTAGAAATAAGCTCTTTAATTTCACAAAGGTTTTAAAACTGAAACCACCATGTACAGAATTTCAAGTTCTGTAACAAATGTAATAGTTGAAATAAGTTATTGCTTACATTGCGAGATCTTATAACAGAAGATCAACCTGTGTAATGTGCTTTGAGGCTTTTGTTTGAGGGGTTACCTGACACCATGCAGAGCTTAGCGACTCATTAGGGTCTTTTAGGAATCCATGTAGGAATGCAGATCATTGATATCCAGTAAAATCAGCTACATAGTACTTTAATGAAACATTTATTCCTCCCTTAAGCTGTAATGCACTACTGATCACAAATATTGTATCATCTTAGGTACACACTTCTAGCAAAAATGGTACTCCAAGCATGGTTACACACAGATTATGGAATGGGGGGAAGACTAGGACTTGATAGCCCGCTGACTGAATGGAACTTTTTACCAACTGGGCAAGACCCAGACTTGCCATGGAGTCGCAAAGATTAGCTGACCCCCTCAAGTGGTTCTCAAGATAGAAATTGAAAGCCGTGTCAAGCCGATCATTAATTCAAATTTATGATCAAAATGTAAAATATTTGCCTGTTTCTTCCCTTGGAGAGCCAAGTAACAAAAAAAAAGGAAAATTCTACCTTTTCAGAAATTATTTTCGAGATTAATTACTTGTGAGTTCCCTCAAAGTTTCCCAGTCCATAATTAACTTAAAAAGGTGTGAGGCTCACATTTCCCACTGCCAAAGACCTTTGGTGTACCTGCAAAATATAACCTGTAATTGCTCGTTTTCTTGGTCACTTGTCTAGCACACAGTTTTTCACTGGCATTGACTTCGAATCCGTTTGGTCAATCTTGTATATTTCTGCTTGTGTTATGGGGCTACCATCACAGACAGGAGGAGTGTGGTTTGAGCTTGGATTGTGTATTTACTACACGTATTGTGTTCCGACCCAAATCTTGGTTATGGAGCTTTGTTGTATTCATTGTGCTCTAGTTGTTTTAGTGTTAAAGACTTGAGGCCTTTTCCAGTTGGAGTGCATGTTTGTTTATGGACCTGCCCATTTCGCATCATATTGATATTTCAGATTTGTCTTTAATGAAACTTGTTGGGAACTCCAATGTCAACTGTATAGCATTTCATGCTGTTTTGGATGTTAATTATGTAACATGTGTGTTTTTTTAGATTGGCTGGTGGCATATCTTGCTAAGGAGTGCTGTTGAGTTGGATTTTTAATCAGCTACATGCCATCTATGTGCTGCGTTGTGTATATGCAGGGTCTTCTGTCTACTGAGTTATGTTGAAAGTGTGGCTGTGTGTTTTTGCGATTAATGCTGTTGCACGTTGCATTGAAGCCTACTGTAGGCTTATCAGCCTATACTGGATGTGTCTGATCTGTTCTGTGTAATGTGTTCTGTGGAAACCTGTCCTGCACAAAAACTGCTTAGCAGAGATGGCTTTCTTTAATTTATAATACACATTCTTATGATAAATGTGTTAGTTTAATGTTTATTTGTTAGCTAGTACATTCAGTTTTTAATTAACCATGGTACAATTTATGGTGTGCAGTAAATTGCAACTGGATATTTTATTCCATTAGTGTTAACATTATATTATAATAATTTGATGTCACCCATGATGTTTTGTTCTAGCAATTCCATTTCACAAGTGTTATTTTCTGTATCTTATTAAAAGCATCGCTCACTCTCGGTTACTCTCTTTGACCTATGGATTTCTCTTCCATCCTCCTCCTTGGTGTCTTCTGAGAGCCATACCTAGAAACAACTTGGTTCATAGAGCATATAAAGCAACCCCAATATCTTATGAGATTCCCTCCATCTCTCCTGTACTGTTCCTTGCACATCCCACCTCCATTTCCTTTTCCTATCCACGCTTTCACTTTAATTGTTCGTACTCCCCTCTCTTTACCCCTCAGTGCTTTGAAAGCCCCTTGCGGGGCATAGCAAGCTAGGCTGGGAGTCTGCTTTGCAATCGGCTTCCTTTCCTGATGCCTCCGGCCTGCATAGTGATGGTGGGGAAAAGCAATAACTTCTGTGGATGTTTTCTGATGCAGATAGGCACACAACTTTCCAGACTGCCAAGATATGGAGCAGATCCACACACCTTCTCATTTTTGAAATCAAGTGGTCGCTGGTCATTGTAAGTTACTGTGGGCGAGACCAACAGACTTAAGTGGATGGAGTCAATCCACTGCATCTATGCCTCTGGGGTTTGGAGTTATGTGACGCCCTAGTAGCTCTTGTGCAGATGGCACTCTGGCAGCTTTGAGCTATGGTCCATGGTGGCCTAAGTGCCGGGGTGGCGGAAGTGAGATAATCTGCCCTTTGATTTGATGACATCACAAGAAGTAATGTCATTTTACTGTGACCCTAGTTATTTCACAGAAAGTGATGTCACACGATTACTGACCCTCCTGTCGTTCAAAAAGTGATCCCTGAAATAAAAATAAAAACTTTAAGTGGAAAATATTGTATACTAAATCAGATAAAAGTGTACTTTAGTAATGAACCACATATTGTCTAGGGCGGGCTAATGTGATGATGGGCCAGGGACACAATCTCTTAAAGCCACCAGGGTCGACTAGAGTTCAGGTCAGTCTCATTTTCCTTAATGGCCAATTTTGCGCAGATACTTGTGTCAAACGAGTTTCAAAAACTAGTTTAACCAAAATCTCTTGCAACTCCAGCTCCCTGCTAAACGGCCTCTGAACAAAGACATGTTGCACTTAATGCAAGCACAAACAAGCATTTGCAGTGCAATAGGTCTCGCATTTACGCGAGTTTGAGCTATTGGCATTGTAAATGACTGCCTTTTATATATGTGTTGCTTTTGAAAACTCAAATAAAAGGCATTGTCATTTATAATGCCAATAGCTTAAACTCTCGCAAATGCGAGACCTATTGCATTGCAAATGCTTGTTTAGGTCTGGTGTTAGCCAAGACACTTTGATTTAATGAAACCTATATGCATAACATACTTACTTGTAGGGGCTTTCACCCAGACTTCATCATTTATTGGCCTACTATTGTGGCATTCATATTTTTCTTCCGCCCAATACAGCATAAGGCAGTGAACCAGCCCATTTCAGCCACTGGCTAACTTCACAGTGAGTCACAGCATTCTGCCCTTTCACAAGAAGCATACCTAGACACAAGGAAGCTTGTTTAAGTGCCTGGTACTACTATGGCAATGTGTGCTTTTGGAAACCAAAAAATATTTCAGTTTTCAGCCAATGTTTTTTTAGATTCTTGAGAGCCCAGCAGCTTTCTCAATAGTAATATTTTGCAAAAAACATGACAAAACAAAACAAACATTGACAAAGCCAAACAGCTGAAGGCCAACGCCTGCCTTATTCCTTTTGCCAATGCTATTTGAACACCGTGTTGGGTGATCTGACTGGTGGATGCTCAGTTTTTTCAGATTTCCTCCAAGATTACAGTACCATTCCCGTTGGGTGTTGACGTGTGCGACCAGTTCTATGAGGGATTTCCATAATTGCCAGGATGTCACCTCAAAGGTTCTACTGATCTTCTTGATCCTTCCAGTAGTCACTATCCTACCCCACTTCCTTTTTAGGGTTTCCTCATGCCATGTTGTATGTACCAGAGGGCCCCGTCCACACAGTCTGATGGGCCTGACACATGCTAGATTTATTGTTTTTACACTGGAATAAATGCTGATACATCACACTCTGCCATACTGATACAGACAAAACCTGCCCACACTGACACAAACACGGACCCACTAAACTGAAACAAATGCTGGCACCCCTTACTGAATGCAAATACTACTGCTATACTGTCATTCTAATACAAAGACAGGCACACACTGATGCACTCTGAGGCATCGCACAGTTAAACAAACAGACACCGTTGAGCAATACGCGACACATTGAAATTAATATTGAGACAATGCTGTTATCAACTGGTGCAAGTACTGACACACGGTGCTGTTATACAATAATTTACTTGTTCACGTATCAATTGCAAGCCAAAACTGATATGACTGATGAGCATTTAATCATTCCTGTGCAATGAGAAGAATCAAGCTATTTTTTGCTGTTTACCTATATGTGCTTTGCGAGACGCAGATTCACTAAAACCACACATGAACAGGAAGTATACACGAGAACATCCTGTTCTCACAGTAGCCACACCTGATTCCACGCTCAGCAGTGTCATGGTTCAGAAAGCTCTAAATCGGGTCAAAAACGTGCCCAATGGCCCAGTGTTTAATTTGTAAAAAAAAATAAGTGCCAGGGCCCTCGTCAGGAGGCGATTGCAGCTTGCGCTACCCACTGCATGTGCCAGGGCCACCAATGACACCACAAACACAATTGGTAACCATCACACTCATACAAGTGTGACTATTCCAGGCCCCCAAAACTATAACAATGTATTTATTTATTTGACAGTTTTATATAGCGTAAACATGACCCTTGCGGGTATGAGAGCACTTTACAAATGCTTAAGGAGCAGAGACATATAGAAACAAAAATGTCATAATCAAGAAGAGTATGGCTTGGGCTGCAGGTATTAGTCATTTTTAATGTATATTAAAGGGATAAGCAACTGTTGTAGTCCTTTCCTCTATATTAGGTAGACAGCGCCACCATGTGGTAGACTGTCATAAGTACGAGTGTTGACAATTAGGTGCCGGTGCCGAGCACCAGAAACAACCAGGTCAAATTAAGCATTGGAATTGCCACCCCATAGCTGGCTGATGAGCCAGGAAGCATGATGGAGGACTCAGCTGAGTAACATAAATTGATATGACACTCCTGCAGAATGTCACCCAGAACCTCTCATATTCCCTAGATACTCATTGACCTTGGACTGAATGGGGCTCCCTTGAAGTGGGGTGGGCCCCCTGGTTGGTTGCCCCCTACCCCGCAGGGGCTGCAGGGGCATGTGATATGCCACTGGGAGGACTAACACAGAGGCTGTTAGAAAACAAAAACTTAAACCCTTCAAGGCAAGTAACAGAACCTCAACTAAGGGACAGAAAACACAACGACATCCATGCTTCCAACCCTAAAGACATTTACAAGTCAAATATGCTACCCACTAACTGCAAGTAGTTCCCTGGGGCGATACATACGAGTAGCACCCCTGGTGCTTCAGTGTATCATTCCAGGTTACACACAGGCACCCAGGCATACACGAGTACTAATCACATGCCTCTTTCCATGCTAATAACAGCAAAATATGACAATGTCTTCATAGAAAACCAAGCTTACTGTCGCCAGACAATCAGGAGTCTATGAAGGGGCATCTGTAAATGATAATCATAGGAAGTCAGGCGTGCCTCCCACACGAACAGGAATACCACATGGAGGGTTTCAGGGTTGCTATACACATGTGTACATGCCAATTATAGTTAACCAAGAATTCTGGTTTACAGACATACTAACATGCCAGGTGCCAACATCAACAAACGCTGCTAAGGTGCAGGAGCGATACTGACATCCAGGAATGCTACAAGCAGGCCTCTGAGAGTCCTCACTCTGAGGTACGTAGACGCACAATTCACAAGTATTCATGAGTGCTAGACAAAGACATGGTACTCAGGGGCATCGAAGTGTACAACTCACAGGCATCGAGGAGTGCTTGTTATTGACATCTACCAGTGCTTAATTTGTTTAAAAAAAAACCATAAATGCAGAAGTCCAAACCTATGCTTGGAAGCTGGAGCCCTGCAGAATGTTGGGGTTGACGAATACAAGGGCTGCTTAGTGTTTACTCTACCCCATGCCTCTCTAATCCCCCACCATACACTCTGCCTCTTTATTTCAATCTTGCATGTTATTTTTCATCCTAATTTCTCCCTTTGTCACTATTTTCTCTATGTCTCGTCCTCCTTCTTTCTCCATGTTCTGCCTTTCTCTCTCTTGCTCTGGGTCAAAGTCAGATGAGGAAAAATAAGCAGTGGTCCTCAAAAATAAGTCCCAGTAGGCCGCACTTGCAACCTCCGGCTCAAATTAAGCACAGAGCAGTCACATGTTAATCAGTAGCATTAAGGGCTGCTTCTCACATACACCGGGAAGTGCTACCCACAGACAAACAATTATACACAGTGGCATACACTGGCCTTGCTCTGTTACTCACAGGATCTAGGCTGAGATGTGCTCTACCCACCAATCAAGTAGTGCCATGTCTGCAGCCATGATCAGTTTGGTCCAAAGTCCCACGACACAGAGGGTTCCACGGAAGAGCCCACGTCCATTCAATGGGTGGGTGTGCCTGAACTGCAGTGGCAGAGGCAGGGCATTTCGTCCCTTTCAATTGAAAGGGTCCCTGGCATCGGGAGACAACTTCCTTCCACGTGAGGAAGAGACCGAGTTGCGGCTAGAATCAGGCTGATAGCATTCGAAATATACCTTGTTCCCCACCCCAATGCTCGTACTGTGCTACTAATTGTATGGCTTGTTTATATTGTCTTTTGTAGAATGTGCTTGTTTTCATGTTATATATTTTTATTGCTACTGCGTGTCCTTGGAAGGTGGCATAAACATGTTCATAGGGTCTAAGAAGGGCCCCTCTATACCTCCAGCCGGCCCTGACGCATTGGTGTGCCTGGATAGGGTGCGCTGCATGAGCTGCACCGGGGCTGGCAGAGCATCAGGTGGGCAGCACCTGGCTGGGTGCAAATGGGATGCAGCTACGGACACACTGCAAGAATCAAAGTGCTCTGTACATACTAAACAGCGACATTGAACCACATAACCATCCTTACCTGGTACATGATGGAGGAGGGCGGCGGCTCGATGCATGGCTGCTGGTCCGGTAGCGGCAGCTCCTCCAAGAGGTCCACATTGGACAGCGCATCCTCCAAGGTCACGTGAGTGGTCATGACGCCTGCGTGTGCTTCCGCACGTGCAACCACCCCGGCAGCAAGAGTCTGGAACACACAGATAGGTCAAGTCAAACACTGAGCATGAACGGGATGACGCACCTGAGAGGCGGGCCCAAGGGAGGCCACAGGCCGCATTTATGAGGTGATCTGACCTCAACTGGACACTGAAAGTGATGTCATACATCCCATGTTAGAGACTCACAGCAGTCACACAAAGAACACCCCAGAGACTGAAGAGAATGCCACAAATCACACCCCAGAGGGAGAATGTGATAGCACCAACCTTATCACACAGACAGGCTCATCTCAAGGACTAAAGGTGATGAATAACCTCCCAAAAGACTGACCATACCCCAGTGACTGAGGACACTGTCACAGAAACCAGCAGACTCTCAGAGGGAGGCAACAGACCCTTCCCAGGGAGGGAAAGCCTGTTTAGAGTTTGACTGGCAGATTTTCTACTCGAGTTCTCTGCCATGAGGGCAGAGGCATTTCAACCAAAGTGGGGTTCACCATCTTGCAATGAGCCATTTTAGGGAAGGAGGGTAAATGCTTGGTGACATTTCACCATTATTGTTGTTGTAAGAAGGAAATTGTAAACACCAACTTTGGGCAGTTAAAATGTATCTGCAAAATGGGGACAGATTGTCAGTGCCCATCTCGATATATGTTGGGAAGTGCTTTAAACTGAAATATAGAAGTGCAGGTACTCACTATTTAGAGTGCCTGTTTACTCCTGAGAAGTGCTGGGTAGTACCTGCCCATCTAAAGCACTGATGTTGGCAAAGGTCATGTTTCCCAACATGTTAGGGACACTGTACTTACCTTCAATAGAGGTCAATGGCACGTTCCATGGAAGAGTTAACTCTACTATGCCTGGTTGGAGGATCAATTAAGGTGAAGCTCTCATTGTGAACTTCCTGAAATCCTGATTCAGCCGCAAAAGTAAATTTATAGTCTAACGAGAATTATATGTTGCGCAGAAATCCCACACTTCTGTCATTTTCCTCTGACATATTTCCCCAGTGAAAAGCAGGGGGAATTTATTTGGGAAGAAGGATAGGTAAACATGAGGAAATGTATGCACAACACACAGATTTCCAGTGATTCCTGATTCCAAAGGTCGAACTCATGATTGTGTGGTAGTGACCAGTAATTGCCATAACACGTAATATCGGCAGTTACTGCTTCAATAGACCCCAACATTGATGTTCTAAGGTGTGAGGCTTCAGCCCTAGTGCGCCATTCATGCCCTCAGGTCAGTCTCTATGTCCATAGGCTCATCAGAGCCCTCAGCTCCCAGTGACAGCATTCCATCCCAGAGTATGCATGGGGTCAAAAGCCTCAACTTCCAGTTTTTATGCCCCTAGATCTGTTGAACCCTAAGCCCTCCATGTACGAACCCTGAGCCTTCAATGCACCGCTTCGAGTCCCGCACGGCATCAAGACTCCTTGAATTTTGAAGACTGTGGTCCCAGACCAAACACCATATTGGAGACCTCTGCCTCCCCTGTTGTGGTGTAGGAGCCCTCATTCCACGGTCTGGCTACCTGAGAGACTTCTTAGTGCAGAGCCTCTTGGTCGGTGTGGTATCCTTTGATTTTAGTTGCTGAGGAAACAGGCATCTTAACGTCTGCAGTACTGCATAAGTGAAGCCTCAATCACCCTAAGAGGCAGCTCAAACCCCTATACACTGAATATTTTGCAAAACACTTTCAAAGCAATCGCTCTTGGTCACATGATGTGTTTGTGTGTACTGGCCTGTCATTGCCCGTGCATCTGTCTATGTATGACTGAACGATGACTGTCTACGCTGCTGCCCTCTGATTGCTTGCAGGACTCCACTGTGATCACCTATGAATATGCGTGTGCGTGTTCGTAAATGCATTGTTCTGGAATTATCTGTGTGCTATTGTTACAGAACAGACAATTTCTGTGATTTACTGTGTGACTCACTGGGTGGGCTGTGTACTAGTTTACTCAGACGCTTCTTCTAGACCTCCCAACTTTGGAAAATTGATCTAATGGACGCGGAGTATCAAAGGGTTTTAATCTTATCAACTTAATTTATTCAACCTGAGAACCAATGGTGCAATCTCTGCAGTCATTCGGATTTAGGACAGTGGCCATTTAACCCCTTCGCTGCGGCGGGAATTCCGCCGCAGCGCTGGGGGGGGGTTTGGGGACAGCGCGGTGGCGCTGTGCTCATGACGGAGCCACTCCGTCATGAGCCACGGTTGAGCTGTGCTCATGACGGAGTGGTTCCATCATGACTCCGCCCACTGCGCTAATCGCCTGCACAGGCGGGGAATCAGCGCAGCGTGGAAGGAGCGGCGGCCAACGGCCGCAGCATGACGGAACCACTCCGTCATGAGCACACGGCACCCGTGGCTCATGACGGAGTGGCTCCGTCATGAGCGCTGAAGGGATTAAGAAGTTAGAGTTGGGTTACAATTTCACAAGATCAGATTGTATTTTATCCATTAAAGGGACAGTTTTGTCAAAGATCGGCAAGAGGAAGACGCTGACTGGCTGGAAGCCACAGAAACTTGTGTAGTTGTATGAAGTGCCACAGGGGCTTACTGCATGTGTAAAATCCTGACTTAAATGCATCGCTCTAGCTCCATCTTCCAACTCCTACTTGTGATTCCAGCAGCGATATTCCTTCCTATGTCACTGAACTCAGAACATTCTCTCTTCCCCTCACGCTGAGTCCCTTTTCACTGCTTGCTTTCTGGCCATTGGAAGACACCATAGATCAGAGTGTCATGAACCGGGAACTGGTGACGCGCTGCTCGCATTACCGCGAACTCCTGTTTCGTAATACGGACTCTGCTCGAACCACACTCCCCATAATGCTCGGGTGAGCTCGCCCCACGTGACCCATGTTATGCATGGCAAAGCGGATATAACCCAACGCGCCCAGAGGGCGGTGCCGATGATTCCTGGTTGTTCTTCTGCCTCGGCTTTCCGATAACCCTTCAACCCTCCGAACAAAGAAACCTTCGCTCCCGCTTTGAAAACCGCTCCAGGTGTACCGGGCTCCGGAAGACGGCACCAGAGAACCTCCGCCCAAAGAAGTCCGGGCTCCTGGAAACTGCTCAAGCGCTCCTCAGCCCACGGAGTTCCGGGTTCTGAGTCGCAGCGCGAGCGGTGCGCTTCTCTACCCACGGAGTTCCGGGTTCAGAGTCGCAGCGCGAACGGTGCGCTCCTCTGCCCACGGAGTTCCGGGTTCAGAGTGGCAGCGCCTTCCTCCGTTTGTTGGCCCATGTACTTCTGAACCGTGAGTACTGTCAAGACAACCTGTCGCCTTTTGCCTTCAGAGAGGCACATCCTTTTGTTTACGATTTGTGACCCTGTTATTGTGTGCACTCTGGAGCATTAAGCACTGGTAGGAAGTGCTGCCCTTTTCTCCCAGAGGTACTGTGCACCATTTCCTGAGTGACCCTCTGCTGGTCACGCCCTAGACCAGAGACCGTTATCCAGTGCCCCCCCTTAACTGGATTACGGGTACCCTCCGGGCCTAGCGACTTCATTCCGAGGGGCTGGAGGAGGTGGCAGGTGAGAGAGTTAAGAGAGGGGATTGGGTATCAGGTCAGGGGTGTAAAAGGTACCGTTTGTCTTATGGTGTGCTTGTGTCTTTCCAGGTCCCTTTCCCAGCTGTTCCTCCCCTTCCTTCCCTCACCTGTCTCCTGAGTCCGTGTGTGTAATACGTCTTCCGGACTGGGGGCAGATGAGAGGTGGACCCCTATAGAGCATCAGCGCCATCCTGAGGAGAGGAAACCCCGGCCACAGAGACAGAGAGGGAATACTATCTTAGGGCTCAATTCAAAAATTTGTGGGTGGTCCTTTCCTTCGCCAAGGCGATGAAGTTGATTATTCTGTCGCCCCGAATTAGGTGCCGCCCACCAAATTTAGAAATGCCAGCTGGCTGAGCGGACATTTCTAGCATTGGCAGGTACTCTTATCACAGCAGTTCCTGTCAATGCATTGTAAGTTGAATGGGCGGCTCCTTCAACATGATGGACCCATACTGCGAATTTACAATGTTTTTTTTAGTTTCAAAAATAAAATCCCAAAGTGGGAAGAACTCAGGGCTTCTTCCGGGATAGTGCTCATCTCTTGGTGAAGATCTATTTCCAAGTGTCCTCGTAGCGCTATCTTATCTCCCTGCAGTAACTCTTTCTGCTTCTGTGCATGCAGGTACTGTTGAAAGGGACTGTCCTGCATGAGTTCAGATGCGCAATTGACTGTCAAAGCTCAGCAAACATGCTCATTGTAAAAGCCTAAAATGGGATTAGGGTTTATTTTTTAGGGGCTCCTGTTCACACAGACACGACACCGGAACTGGGCAGGAATCGTTCCAGCCCTCCTGGCACTCTGATGCAGTGGTTGCTGGAAAGAACCTTCCAGAACGTCCAAAGAACCATGTTGCTGATTGAATGGTGGGCACTGACTCTGCCAGCGTACAGAGTTAACACAAGTACAGAGGAGCACACACGTTGGGGCTCGAGGACTCGGAGCGTGCACGAGGGGTTGGGACACAGCTCTTGTGGCCTGCCCTGCTCGCGGCGTAGTTGGCAAGCAGCCCCCATGGATGCACAGGCCCATCACAACAAGCTCGCTTAAGTGTACAAATGCTTCTGAACAGAGCATTAATAAAGCAACCCGCATTCCATTCTTCATGTGTTTTAATCTCTGGGCTGCAATTGTCCAAACTGAGCAGTATCAGTGGAGGGCACTCCCAAATCCACAAGTACTTGTATACTCCACTCGAACACCCAGGGCCCGCCCTTCAGACACTGACCCTTCTCATCAGTCGGTTCTTTCTCGAGGAGGCGACGGTCGGGATACAGAATGGCGCAGTAAAGTCTCAGGGCCCAGGAAGCGCTATAAATGTCAAGAGAACTCGTGTGATGAATTATCTTCCTGGGGAGAGATCAGCATTTTGCATAGTTGAGGTTTTGACTTTTAGGTGAAGTTAGTGCAGAGGGTTAATATGCCTGCTGCAAAGAACGTGTACCTAGTAGATTACAGAGTGCGTATGATGTAAACAGATCAGCAGGTTACTGCTTTCAAAAGAGACATCCTTTTGTTACTTGCAATTTATAACTTAAAGTCCTAATATAGAATAGTGAGCTATTAACTTTCATCCCAGAACTGCATACACACTGCAAAGTATATATTATTAGAACATTGATTAATGTTGCGTAAAGGGTTAATTTGACTAGAAATCGATTCTTATTATTAAAGAAAACTCCCAACTATGCTGTTTCTTTTTCGACTCTGCGTTTGTGCTTCTCCACACCAAGCACTCCTAAACTATACTGCCTACCAGTATGGATGACATGTGACTCCTACACTTTTAGTCCTTTGGCTTATGTAAACATTTCCTATACACTGATTTACACAGGTATGATTGATTGTCTCTGTGTAATGTGAGTGTGATGCAAAGTGCTCGGACACCCTATACTGGTATGAGTGGCGCTATATAACTAATTCAATGCATCTGAGAGAGTGTGGTTATGGAGACTTGTTCACTGTTAAAGGGTGCTAGTGAGAGAATCCGTGGTGGAGGTGGTCATTGGGGGGGCACCAACAAACATTGTCGCACAGGGCGCCACCAGCGCTAAAGCCGGCCCTGCCTGTGTGGTATCTGCGTTTCATGTAGGTCAGTGATGCAAAGGTGTCAGAAAGAAAGCAGCAAGTTTGCTTTGACACACCTTCCCTCTGCCTCGTGTGTCGCGAGCCTTTGGTACACGACGGGGACAGGTACCTGGCTAGAGCCTGTGTGACTGAGATTCACACACTGAAAGAGAGCTTTAACCGGGTCCCAAAGTATACCAGGTGCCAATGGCAAATTCTCAAATGTTTTGGTGGCCAAATGTAATAGGGTTAGAAATAATTTGACATTCAGGGGTTCCGGAACACCTAGAACAGTCGCTGGGATGGGAAATCAGTCAGGGTGCAACATCCTCTGCGGGTACTGGCTCAGGAGCCAGTGTCTCAGAACGGGCCAGTGACAGTCCAAATTTTATTTAACAGGGGGAACCACAGGGACTAGGCCACCCACTGGACCCACCATTACCAACCCACTATTTGGTTCTGGGATCCAGGATTTAGGGTCCATTACTTAACGCCAACCTAATGGATGAACCCCCAGAATTGTATGGGCTACCAAGATGGCTCAGACAATGGTGGACCTTCAAAGGGGGGAAATGTGGTCTCATGGGACCCCCTCCTCCCCCCCGACAGTCCGTGGCACCAGATACCGTCACTGCACCCAGCAGCTGGAGAATCTCTGCCCTCCTTTCAAATGCAGCCTGGGTGTTGCCTTTCACTAATGTGCATTCCCTAGACCGGGTGCGAGTTTGCAGCTGCACTGAGGGCAACAAATTAAAAGCAACAGGATGCACTGACCCAGTTGTACCTGGATCACCCATTTAAAGGTGCACACTGGCTCAGGGCAGTGTGCAAATACATAATATGGGCCCTGATGTTTGCCGTTTATTTTTGGTGGGTTTCAGTCTAGATGGGCTGCAAAGTCCTTATAGCTCCAAAGAGCTTCAGTCCGCGGGGTCTGGCGCTGGCCTTCCTCGTGATCAGGGGCTGCGCCACTCTTCTCTTTATACTACGCAGTTCAGCCGCTCCTTCTTCCCAGAAGTTTTTAACTGGAAAGCATCCAGGCCTGGCTCTGGTCTTGTTATGTTATGCTATGTTAGATTGATTTGTATAGCGTGCTAATCACCCAAGAGGGTATCCGGGGATAAGCAGCTACCAGCAAGGTTGTGGCCCTGACACAAGCTCATTCTGGACATGTGCTCCTAGTAGTGCAAATGAGTGCTTTAATTACCAATAATACAACAGCATCCGGGCCCGTAGTCTCGAGGGGCCCTGTGGAATCCATAAATGGCTGTCTTTGACTACCAAAGTGCAGATGAGGGGCCTATTTTCCTACTTTTATGAGGGCCAATAGCAACATTGTTATGCAACTACTTCAGACGAATGCCTAAGTGCATGGTGAAGGGGCAAGAAACTTTTCCAATTTTAGGGAACGTCAGGAACTCAGAACCATGAAAATACAAGTTTCAGAAATCAAGTTATCCTCCATCCAGCAGAGAGTAATTCCAAGGTGTTTCCATCTCTTTCCTGGCTGCCAGGCAAAGGAAATTCTGAATTCAAATGATCAAGGGGTTTTGTAGAGTTGTCTCAGCCAGCCTCAGCCATGTTTCCCTAGCTACTCGGCTATGTCAAGAACAACAGAGGAAATGGAAGGTTTCAGGCACAGTGGGGGGAAAATTAGTAGAAAAGGAGAGAAGATGCGTTTCCATATAGCGAAGTTAAATATCTTTAGTAGTGGGGCAGAAGCCATGGAACAACAGACTTGTAGGTTGCCTTGAAGCAATGGCCTGCTCCTTCCTACTTTTTAGGAAAGACCATGCTCCCATCATGAAGGTAAATTTGGAGCTGCCATTCACTGAGAAAGGACTGGTGGTGTGAGTTTCGCACAGGTTACGGTGTGCTGAACCACAATGCACACAGGAGGCCCATGTCAGTCATTTTTGCATTGTTATATTGGCTATAAAAAAAGAAAAAGTGTGGTTTGTGGATTTCAAACTACTTTTGGAAGAAGGAATAGCTAGATACCTAATCTCTGAAGCCACCAAACAAGTGGAGAAACCTTCACACATTCTAACTGGAGGATTGTGCCAATCACCGTCGGAAAGAGTCCATGCTCATCTCTACAGCTTGGGAGATGGCCAACTGGTACCTGCCTTAATGGGTGGGTTTTATGGCAAGGCAGGAGATTAGCATTATGCATTCACTCTTATTCACAACTTCTGAGCAGCAAACACTTTAAAATTCCAAGATATAGCACACTAAATGACTTCACAATGAAATCAGAACTCTGCAATCCCATAAAAGCCCCCTTCTCCTCCATCTTCTTCCTCTTTCGTTTGCTGCGTCTGAGCATAGAAGCACTCTTTTATATGCATTATCAGTATTATTAATATTTGTGTTACCTTTTACACTGTAAAAAATCATCAAAATCAGGGAAGAGCGTACATGGACCAGAAACTGACATTATCTGATTTCCTACGAATAATATCATGTATCGTGCACACCTTAACAAGCTTCTCACTAGTCACTCTGCTGATAAGCCTCTCTGTGACAATCACCATCACATTGCAGCACATCATTGACTTCACCGTCACAATCTCAGAAGTGGTTGAGAAAAGGAGAAGTAGAAACAACAAGATGAGACGCAGATGGAACCCCACATTTGAGATCTGAGTGACCGACTTAGTGCTTGGGACTTGACCATTTAACACAAAGAGAAAGAAAAGTACCATGGTAATTGTGATGTGAGGTGATATCATTGTCCCTTCCAACTTCTAGTCGTTCAACTCGTTCAAAAGAAGAGTTGCAGCAGAATAAGAAACGTGTTTTGGAGAGGAACTTATTAGGAAGGAGGAGGGTTACTACAGGAGCGGATCTTGCATTAGGTAAAGTAGAAGCGTGGAAGGGTAATGAGGCCCAGCAGTACTACGCACAGGGTAAACATACTGACAGGGAAATATAATACCTGATCTATCACTCACCAATAACTCACCGTTGACCGGGTGACCGTTAGTAGCCTAAGTGAACCAGGGGATGGATGTGGTGGGGCTGGATAGGCATAGTGGTCAGTGGTGAGGTGTCACGATGGAAACTGATGAGGTGTGACAAGCATTGATTCATAATGGGGAATCAAAACTCTTTAAAAAGGACGGACCCCTACGCCTGGGAAGGGATTCCTTATGGGCGGGAGCAAAATGGAGACAATGAACTGCGTGCAAGTGATCTTGATAATTTGAAATGAGAGATCGCCTTAAGGATATGAGTTTCCCCGGGAATATGGATTTGGTCTCAATTTCAACATGAACTTTGTCTGATAACGAGCTTTCTTTGCTAGCTCCTATCATAGCTACTTGGCAGCCATTACTGGTCTCTGGTGTCTCATCGTGAGGGTGGGAGTGTGCTGTGGGAAGTAGTAGCCAGATTCCGCCTCTAAAGAGCAAGCCGAGCTGCCAGGGGGCCGGGGTCTTAAATGGAGACGACCCACTAGGACCCTCCGTAGCCCCAACACATAATCCTTCACAAGACCTATGTGAAAAAAGGTATTTTACAGGAAGGGGTGGCAAATAAAGACCTGAGCAAACAGATTACACAAAAGCACATACAGAAAGCACAGTAAAAAGACCACAGGTCTCATCAACACCACTGTGTAAGAGTCTACCCTTGAGGCAATGGGTGATCAGAGAGGCACTCCGTTGAACTCTCAGAGGCACAAGGTCCAAGCATCTGCTAGATCCCACCCATAGCCATATATTAGATTGAGAAATCATGTGGCCAACGCTCACTGGTTCCAATGGTCATTTTGCCAGGCCATATTTATGTAGGTCCCACTGTCGACTGTTTCTGTAGTTCATTATGGATGATATGGCCCTTTGTGAAGCACCTGGCTTGCAGGTCACATGTGACGCTACTTCTGGCAGTATGGGCTTTTCCCATGCTCAGGCAGGAATCTTATAGCTACAAACTGGTGCACAGGTCTCTAATTCCCTGCACTGCTTCACCTCCCGGCACTTCAGTCCCTGGACTCCTCATAAGAGATTCCTTGAGACTGTCTTTGAATGCTCCTCTGAGACCTTCCCCCACCGCATGTGCTGAGACACAGAAGACGTGACTCCATACTGAGGTGAAATCCTTAGGGTTGCAGCGTTCTTCAAATCTCTCTCTGGTATATACGCAGCATGCCCTTCCTCGCATGATGCAAATCAATTTTTTCCCATTCTGCACCATGGTATCAGCCCCCTGTGTTGACTTCCTCTTTCGCTTGCTCTTTGCCATGATGTGTCAATGAGCCTGTCAACAGGACTATGGGATAACCGTGAATTCTTGCTGCTAGTTCTCACACTTGATGCTACTCGGTTAGTCCTCCCAGGCGTAAGAAGCAATAGGCACCGAGATCAAGGAGTCAAATTCAGACTGGCCCTGAATGAGAACTAGTTAGACATGAAAATAAGAACGAGTAGAGGAGAAAAAGAATTAAGGAACAGCTAATAATGAACTACAGACTCTAGGCTGGAAGTAAATATATCTGGCCAGAGGAGAAAAAGTCGACCTCAGTCAGCAGAAGACAGAATTCGAAGTTGCAGGAGAAAGTACATCTAGTGGGCAGAATAGTCTCCAGACTAAGAAAGGAGACCTTACCTCAAGAGGGGGGGCGGGGTGGGTGGGCATGGAGCCTCTGGTCTCTCCAAACCACCCTGTCGTGGTGCAAATGCTACTCACGGTCCATCCTCACGCTCCCTTTCTCAGTGGTGTGGAGGCTTCTAATGGCTATAATGGGGCCAGAGGTGGGATGACAGTTTTAAATGGTAAATGTGTGGGTGGCAAAGATACATGCGTAGCAGCATGGTTTAGTGAGAGGGCAGCATAGCAAGGTGGCAGAGTGGGTGAGTGGTGGAGCGGGAGTGTTGAGGTGGGCTGGTGGCATGATGTGACAGGGTGAGACCGCTAGTCGGACAGGTTAGTTAGAGTATGGCTGGGTTGAATGAAGGAGGTTGGATTACAGGTCAGGTGTGATTTCTGGGTGGGTGGTTGGAGGAACGGTATGTCGAAGTTTGACTTTAGGTGGAAGACATAGGGGTAGTAGGATTGTGAACGGGTGGGGGAAAGGATGGGTGGGTAGGATGGCCAAGATCAGGGTAGATGAGTGGTGCGATGGTTGGGGTGAGGAGGGGTAGAGCTGGGTAGCTAATAGAGAAGATGCCAAGTTAGTAGTAGGTGTGGTGTGAGGATGGGGTGGGCTGGATGGCGGTACGCTGAATGATTGGTGGATGTGGCAAGATTCACGGATGAAGGGTGATGGGATGATGATGAATGAGTGTGACGGTGGATGAGTAGTTGAACACTTAGCCGGTGGTTATAACGGGCACATTTCACACAGTGAAGAGAAGGCTAGATAGGGCGCAGATGCCGGCCCGTGCACCTGCCATCTGGACAGAGCCCCCCTCTCTGAGTGGGGGCATGGGGGAGTGACGCTATTTGGAGAGGGTCCGTGACAGCTGTAAGTTCTTGGGGTTTGATATCTGCCATGTGATCATCTCGGGGGTTTAACGTTCAGAAATCACCCAAGCGAGAGAATAAACACAGCTGCGAAAGACAAGGAGTGGGGGCGGAGGAGGGTTTTCGGGGGAGGAAAATGGTGTAAGTGGGCATGAGAGCGTTGGTCGAGAAGGTGACGTGAGTCGGGGCGAGGGATAAACTGATGGGTAAATAGATCGGAAGGGTGGGCTTAACCGCACAGACACTGCAATCGCCATCATAAAATGCAGCCATAGAAAAAACAACGCACCTCCGCCCACCTCCGCGGAGATGGTTCGGAAATGGTGGATGATACAAGATGGGGACAGCCCCGGCCAGTGATCGAGTCACGCCAGGCCTCTCGCTTACCTGGGCCCGGATCCGGGGTGGGGGCAGAGGATGGATGCTGCTCGGTCCTCGGCTCTCTCCTCCTGCAGCCTGCGAGCGCTGCCCCTCCAACTCCGCCTTCCCCTGCTGCCTCCCTGGCTCCTCCCCCTTCCTGTCACACAAAGAGGGATCAGGCTGCAGCCGATACAAGCCTAACGCTCAGGAAACAGAAACCTGTCACACGACCGCCAATACACGCACAAAAACCTTCTACGGTAGGGAAACACGAGAATCCGACCTGCCACCTGCACCACACAGGACATCAATCCACCGCATTTTAATAAGAGATTGTTCATCAAATCTGCTTCATAATGAACACAAGCAGACTATCCGAGCAGCTTCAGGGGACATACATACCATCTAACGTACTCCCATAATTAACACACAGACCATCCAAACGGCCCTTGAAATAAGAGCATATGAACGCGCTAACCTTTCATTTAATAAGCTCCCATATAACACACCCGATCAGCCCCTCTTTACAAATACACAGGCACAGAGCAAATCCAATACCAGTCTAATGGCATTCAAGGCGCCTTAAAACTCGGGGTGACATTAAAGCGCCAATCCAGATACCCTCGGAGCGCTGCGCGTACCTTAAATAATTTAGTTTTGTTAATTTTTCAGTAGTCATGTCGTCTTCCAGACCTGGTACCGCAGAAGGGATTCTCAAGTGAGGACATAAATTGGGGGGTGGACACATTCAAAAGTCAAACATCCATCTATTGACACGTGGTGGTGAGGGAGTTATGCATCAGTGTAGGCCAGGTATGTTTTAGAGGTGGTCCCGCTAGTTAGGAAGGTGTAGGTGAGCTATGGAAAAGAACGGCAGCGGCTCAATCAGACCAGCCTCGGAGTCACGTATTTCGGCAAAGACAAGTCGTGGGTTAGGACTGGCCCAGTGTATGGCTGTGCGTCGCCGTGCCAGCACTAGGCCCAACTGGGCGAACTTGTACCTGATTTTGGGAAGAGGCAACAGCAGAGACGTTTTAAGGTGTGGCAAAGAGGGCTCTGGCCCAGGTCGCCGCCCTTTCAAGGGGCCCCCTGAAATATTCTGCTCTGTTCTGCAAAGAGTCTTGTCCTGATGACCCTGAACAATTGTTAAACAGATTGTTTTGAAAAGGTGCTCTCTTAATTGATTTTTAACGTGGATGATGTGTGAAAGTATCTTACATTTTTCAGATAAAATGTGTTTGTTTCAAGCAACATCCATAACATTTTCTTATAGATCAAAACAGGACCTCACATATGACTAATGGGAGTGCATCACAGAAATTATTAGCGGTAATGTTAGTGAGCTGCTGCTGTGTTACAATATTGAAAATACAAGTCACTATCCCTGAATATTAGATGTAAACACATTTAGAATTTGGACGAGTGTGCCTGTGCACTGTCAGTGACCTGGCCAAAGAGGGCATAAAAAGCTGAATTTCTGAATGGGGCTCCCAAAATGCGTTTGGCCCAGGGACACCTACATTCTTCGGATGTCCCTGGGCAACAGCCCAAATAAAAATGTCGGGCTGCGTGGGCCACGGCCACCTTTGTCACTGTGGGCACTTCCTGTTGTACCCTACCCCTAAACGTCTGCAACCACAAGCAGTCCCATGCAACGTGTCCAAAATCTTCTGGGGTATCACCGCACCTAGCACAGCTTGCAGGCTGTGTTGGGTAAAACCTGCGCAAGCAGGGTTTTTAATAAATCAGGAAGCTTGGCGATCAGACTGGTGTGCGTACTGTATGGAATGGAGAGTATGCACGGTGCTACCAGGTCGGGGGAAATACCCTGTAACCCCCATGGATGTGTGAGTCCTGAAACCAACCCCGGTAAATGCGAACAAAGTCCTGGGCAAACGTTATGAGGATAAAAAACTGGTATAAGTGTCTCATATTACGTTTAAGTGGTCGACACCAGTGTCTTTGTTCAAAAGTATTTAATGATGCAACAACATAGAAAGAACCAGCCGACACGTGTTTCGTCACACAAGGGTAGTAGCCTGTGACTCTTCAGGGCTGGGAAGGATACAAGACATTTGAGTGAACAATTAAATACACGGCATTTGAGTTTGTGGCCGGAAAAACCATAACATATCTGTGGGTGAATCCGGATCACCCATGTTACATGGAAACCCTAAGTGAAAAAAAGTGATCAACAACAATGTAATGGTGAATGTGTGTAATGTACAGATGTCCCTGTGGCCAAAATACTGACTGTACAAAGGGAGAGCAGATAGCGGCGATAACAAGTGACATGATCTAAACACACGGTGAATGGTGGTGCTTGATAGGCCTCTAAATTGTGACTTTGCTGAAACACACAAACAGTTCATCAATCACTGTATCTGTTGAACAATTAAACACATAACTGATACAACAAATATTACTTGACAGTAAGCATAGACCACATAAGGTTGGCATGCGGGGTAAAATTAATGCGGCTGGATAAAACCAGGCCATGAAGTACATGGTCTGACCTTGGACAGCAAACAAGAGAAATGGGAAGAAGAAAGAATGAAGGCTGTGAATGATGAGAAGGTAATAACGAAAAAAAGAAGAGAAACACAAGGTTTCATGGCAAAAAAGCGGGTGGATGAAGTTCGCTGAGAAACCAATGCGGAAAAGAACTGAGTTGGAGGGGGTGGGTGTAAATACCTGTGAGGCGGTGTGAAGGGAGATGGCTGAACCTGAGGGAAGGAAGAAGAAACAGAGGGCCGGGATGAGACCACTGTGAGGATGCGTAAGAAGGGGCTGCCCGCTTGGCCTATGAGTGTAAAATACACAAGGAACATGGATGAATGACTCACCACAGGGCCGGTGGGAAATCTAGATCGGCCTGGGAGTCCGAAGAACAACGCGGTCAGCGTCAAAGCAATTGGGGTCTGGGCGGCTGTGGATGCAGAGATGCCCAGAGAAAACGGGAGTGCCTGTAGGGAAGGAAGGGGAGTGGAACACGAGTTCAGAAAGGTACTACGACATGAGGGGAATGGTCGTAGTGCCACTGGGAGTAAAGACCGCTTACCTGTTAAGGGTGCGGGACACGTCTCAAACTGACAGGCAATTACAAGACACCGCCTACTATGAGCAGATCTCTTATAATCCCATGGCCAGACTCACCACCGAAATCAATAAGTGCCTATCTGACTGGAACTCATTGGGTCTTATTGATGATCAGGAGCTTCTTTATTTGAAGGTACACAGGCCTGCATACCCCTGGCTATACACCTTACCCAAAATACACAAGCCTGCAGCATTTCCACCTGGCAGACCTATCGTATCGGGTATTGGCGGTCCAACAGAGAGACTCGTGCAATATGTGGATCTTTTCTTAAATCCCATGGTCAAAAATCTACCCTTCCACATCCAGGATACGATACACATCTTAAGTATCTTGGCTGATGTCCAATGGCAACCAGGAATGACTCTAGCCACCCTGGATGTGGTTTCTTTCTATACCACAATTGAACCTGAACTGGGACTCAAAGCCGTTACCAGTTTTCTTCTGAACAGGCCTGCCTCCCTATGGCAACACACCAACATGCTTATCACAATGATGGACATTATTTTGAACAACAACTACTTGATTTACGACAATGTTTGGTACAAACAGAACAAAGGTGTCGCCATGGGCTCTAGGTTTTCGCCCTCATTTGCGAACCTGTACATGGGTGTCTTAGAATCAAATTGGATCTGGGGCAACAAGGGGGCACCATGGGTCGACTCCATAGTTTACTGGGAACGCTACATAGGCGATTGTCTTTTACTATGGTCAGGGTCCCAACACAAACTGGTAGAATTTTGTGAATATCTTAATTCCAATGACATGAAGATGAGATTCACAAGTGAATTCAGCACCTCAAACATCACATTCTTAGATGTGGAACTCTACATCAAGGCAGACACACTACACAGTCACTTGTACAGGAAGTTAACATCATGCAATGCCATCTTGCATGCGGAGAGCTCTCACCCGTTCCATCAGATTCAGGTGATCCCCTATGGAGAATTCGTCAGAGCTAGGAGGAACTGCAGTGAGGAAGTGGAGTTCCAGAAATGTTTGTCTGATAAGAAACACAGATTTAAGGCCAGAGGCTACAATGCACGCTGTATCAACCGAGCAGAGAAAAGAATTCACAATACAGAGAGGGAAGGCACACTACATGACAACAAAAAAACGGTCACCAAACAGAATCAGCCTGTAAGACTCATTACTGATTATAGCGACATGGGCCTAGCCATGAGAAAAAGCCTCAACAGACATTGAGGCATTCTGCTTGCAGACACGACCCTCAAAGAGATCATCACCAATAAACCACTGGTCACCTACAGGCGTGGCAGAACACTCAGATCAAGACTAAGTCCCAGTGTACCGAGCACCTTACACAATCGCACATGGCTCACAGCACACACTTTAGGATTTTTTAAATGTGGGTGTTGTGGGGTGTGCAGGTTTGCTCAGAACAGCGTCAAAAACTTCACTGCAGTCAAGAAAAACCAATACCAGATAAAGTTCAATATTAACTGCAACACCAAATTTGTGGTTTACACACTTGAATGCGCCTGCAACCGCTGGTACATCGGAAGCACCATCAGACCGCTAAAGGAACGTATTGGGGAACACATTAGGCGCACTCCAAAATCCGAAAACCAGATACCCGATGGCAGTCCATGCTGCCACCTTCCCCAGCCAAGGGGCTAAGAAACGCTTTTCCTTCTCCGGAATTGATGTCGCGCCCATCAGCGCCGGAGGCGGGAACAGAGAACTTAGGCTCAGGCATCTTGAGGCAACCTGGATCATGCGCCTACAGTCAGTACAACACGGCCTAAACACAGACCATGAGTTGCATTACTTCCTGGGAGATTGATCTCTCAACACACAACCTCCTGTAACCTGCTTATGTCCCTTGTTTATGCTAAACAATGTTTTTCTCACCTTTGTTTGTTGTACTTTATAAAAAAAATTTTTTTTTTTAAGGGGTAGATTTTCATGCTCCCAGTACCTTATGGTTGCTTTTATCACTACACAGTACTAACCCTTTTAGTTAGATCTGTCAGCTCAACTTACTAGTGATCCCCCCAATTCAGCTGACTTATGCATTTCTTGCACCCTTGTCGCTATTCTCAATTGGTTACCACACCGGCATTGCTGGTTGTAATTTTATTTGGGTGATTTGGTTTAGGCGACCATTGAGTGCCCATGTCTCTAGTTTCCTTCATTTATTAGAACATCCGCCTCACCACGGCCATATACAGTTTTGACAGCTTCAGCCACACCATTGAACCTGGGGAAGCTCTTTTTCTCCACCCATGATTTCTTCGCTCTAATTTCTTTGCCTACACAGTGTATTTCATGCCTTGTGCTTCAGTAGCCACTCTCATCACCCACGAGTGGCTTCCTTTTCCCACATGCTCGTCTTAGTACCCACACGCACCTGTGGTATCCACCCCTGTCCATTCCTTGCCTTAGGAGCAACTTTTTACACCCATGAGAGGCACCCTCCCTGCACAAGCCTTGCCTGGTGCCTACATAGAGTTTTCGTGGTCAGCAAGATCCACGCACATTTTTCCAGTCCGTGACTCATGGCTGCCAGCATGGTCAACTTACTTAGGCTTGCAGTTCTTATTCCGTACATTACTGCTTCTCCCCCATTGCCGAACACTGCACATGCAAGTCCTCACCTGGGGGCTTCGTTTGCGCATGTGCACTCCGTTTGTCTTGCGCCCGTCTGCCCCGTCACGTTCTCTATGTTTTGCATTTTCTCCCCCAAGGACGTTCTAGTCCTCCTGCGCCATTACGATTCTTAAGCTGGGTTCACTCTATCCACTGACTTCCGTATCCGGATTTCGACACGGACCCAGTGTGTGATTCTCTCCTTGTACTGACCAAGGTAAGCCGCATTTCTCACCGCGGACCAACCATGCCGCTGGACCTTCTTCCAGCCCTGACCTTTCCTTTCGCCATTCACATTTGTTGCAGGCGGCCGGCGTACCTGCCCTCCGCCTTCTAAAGACACTGGACGCTCTGCCTACTGTCTTCACAGGGTAAGATCCCATCCCTCTTGCCTGGTCAACTCCAGCCCGTTCTCTGTCCCCATGAGCCTCAACCACTCATTATCGGTCCTGTTTTGTTCACAGCTTCTTGCTCTCCTGTGCACTCGGCACACCAGCCTGATTGCTTCTTCTCCCTTTTGTTCTCCAGGAGCATGCTATTTCCCAAGGGTAAGTCCGTCATACACGGAGTCGGTTCTGCCCCTGTCTGTCGTACAGACCTTGTTCTCATGTCACTTTCTCCTTCTTTCCAGCAGTCCGATCCCCAGGGGATTCTCACCCACTCCCCTCCTCCCCCCACATCAGTTTGAGATGTGCCCGGCACCCTTAACAGGTAAGCGGTCTTTACTCCCAGTGGTACTACAACCATTCCCCTCATGTCGTAGTACCTTCCTGACCTCGTGTTCCACTCCCCTTCCTTCCCTACAGGCACTCCTGTTTTCTCTGGGCATCTCTACATCCACAGCCGCCCAGACCCCCATTGTTTTGACGCTGACCGCGTTGTTCTTCGGACTCCCAGGCCGGTCTAGATTTCCCACCGGCCCTGTGGTGAGTCATTCCTCCATGTTCCTTGTGTATTTTACGCTCATAGGCCAGGCGGGCAGCCCCTTCTTACGCATCCTCACAGTGGTCTTATCCCGGCCCTCTGTATTCTCTCCCTTCCCTCAGGTTCGGCCATCTCCCTTCACACAGCCTCACAGGTAATTAAACCCACCCCCTCCTACACTGTTCTTTTCTGCATTGGTTTCTCAGCGAACTTCGTCCACCTGCTTTCTTGCCATGAAACCCTGTGTTTCTCTTCTTTTTTTCTTTATAACCTTCTCATCATTCACAGCCTTCATTCTTTCTTCTTCTCATTTCTCTCGGTTGCTGTCCAAGGTCAGACCACGTACTTCATGGCCTGGTTTTATCCAGCCGCATTAATTTTCCCCCTCATGCCAACCTTATGTGGTCTATGCTTACTGTCAAGTAATATTTGTTTCAGTTATATGTTTAATTGTTCAACAGATACAGTGATTGATGAACTGTTTCAGCAAAGTCACAATTTAGAGGCCTATCAAGCACCACCATTTAGATCATGTCACTCGTTTTCTCCGCCATCTTCTCTCCCTTTGTACAGTCACTATTTTGGCCACAGGGACAGCTGTACATTACACACAGTCACAATTACATTGTTGTTGATCACTCCTTTTCACTTAGGGTTTCCATGTAACATGGGTGATCCGGATTCACCCACAGATATGTTATGGTTTTTCCGGCTACAAACTCAAATGCCGTGTATTTAATTGCTCACCCAATGTCTTGTATCCTTCCCAGCCCTGAAGAGTCACGGGCTACTTCCCTCGTGTGACGAAACACGTGTCGGCTGGTTCTTTCTATGTTGTTGCATCATTAAATACTTTTGAACAAAGACACTGGTTTCGACCACTTAAAAGTAATATGAGACACTTATACCAGTTTTTTATACTCATAACGTGTGCCCAGGACTTTGTTCGCAAAACCTGCGCAAGCACTTTGGAGTCAAATAGGCTCTGTAGAGAATGTAAAAGTGCACTAACTTAAATCGGGCGTTGCAAGCTACTTCATGCACCAGTGTCTGGGCTCTATGCAATTCCCTATCTGTAAGCGGTGACTCCAACTCTCCATCCCAAGTGGCTGCTTCAGTGTTGTTTCGTCTGCCTATTGTTTTTTAAGGCTGTTTTCCATTGTAAAATTATGCCCTTGAAGGAACCGGGGTGTAAATTTGCCTGCTGTACATGGGATTGCTCTGGTTCCTCAGGAATGGAAGTCCAGATTTCAGAGGCTGTGCGAGATATGCTCGCGTATTGCAAAAATTGTCTCCGCTTGGTGCCATAGTGAGTTCCAACCACCTCCACTGACATAAACGTACAGTTTAAAAAGAGATTGCCTGCATTCTGGCAGCCCCTCCTCTGGCCACCTAGTGACATCCATAGAATCACAGATACGTATAAAGGGTCGCACTACCAGATCGGGAGGAGCTGAGCAAAGGGGCCCGCATTAAAACCTTTATGACTGCCTTTTACCATGCTTGGGCCACCTGACAAAGAATAAGCAAAGTGCCCCTTGGTAACCTACTACTGCTCATCAGCAACTTGGGAAGGTTAGACACTTTGGTGGATCTTGAAAGCAATTCCTTGTACCAGTTAGGTCCATCTTCGCACCACATTGCAGCATATTACAATAAACCCGCTAAGTAAAACAGTTGGAGATCTGGGAGCCCAAGACCACCTGGTCAAGGTCCAGTTTCAGGATCTCCAGTCGGACTCTGCTCCGCTTATCCTTCCAGACCAAGTTCACCAACAGGGAATCTATCTGTTGGAAGAGCGATGGTGGCAGTACACAGAACAAGTTTTGCATCACGTGAAGAGAACGGAGTAATAGGATCATTTTACTTAAAGCTACTCTACCCATTGCTGACAAGGGGAGCTTGGTCCAGAAACGCATTAAGACCTCTAGGCCCTCCATTACTTTTCCCATATTCACCTGTACTGAAGGTATCTTGAAGTTCCTATGAATCTATATAGGATCTGCACGTTTAGACAACATAAACTAAGGGATTGGTGTCCAGACTGGTTCCAGACACCCCCACAGGATATGTTTGCCTGTAGACTACCAAATGGGGTTTTACAATACTGTTTGTGACGGGAAATTGCTTTTTCACGCAGATTTCGCTTTATATTCGGAGAGGAAGGCAATCTTTTCCGCCTAGAAAGGAAGAACAAGTTACAATATTCCTTACATATTTTGATTGCTTACAACTATAGGAGGTACGTTCAATAAATCCTTTTAGTTATTGGGCCTGATGTCTTATGGTACAGGAGATAAATGTAAGAGCAGCAGGGTGCTAGGCATGAATATGCATTTATATTGGAGGAGGAATGGTCCATGAATGGTACAGTTATTACTATGGGTGTATCAAGTTTAGGGATTTGAATTAGCAACAGGACAGATGGAAATTAATGTGCCTGATTAGAATACAAAGCTAATAGGTGGTGGGTGAAGCTGATGATTATTATGGTTTGGATTGTGATATTATGTTTTTTACTTTACAGCCCTGATGATGTCCCAAGGGGGAAGAAATGCGTAGGCTGTACGAATCAATTACTGTTTTGTTGGGTTTTGGATTACGAATCATTTGAACATTTGGCTGTATGGATTAATGACTGTTTTGTTGGATTTTGGATCACGAAACATTTGAATTTTTGGAAACATTCTGGCCAATAAAGAACTGGAACTGAAAAAAACGGACTACAATATTTGATTGTTGATTGATGTGAAGCACACGCTCCTTCTTCATTGTTTATATTCTTTGGCATGATAGTGGTCTTGACGGTGGGCCACAGAAAGTAGAGCGTCCTAATTCATTAATAGTTAAAATACTGGACTATATAGAACGCTTACCAGCGCATACCAAGTCGTGACCCTCATCGTTATCTGTTATTGAATGTTACAGATACAATGTACCATTTCTCAAAATTGAGCGGGAAGTTAGTTCGGACTAGAGCCTGTATCTCAGCTGAAGACCCTGCAACCTGGAGATCAAAATTCTCTCGAACTGAGGTTAGGGCCACCTTCTTCTGTAAAGTATGTCTTTCAGTCTGCTCAGAGAATCAAACCATATAAGGAAAACATTCAGTGAAGGCCATAGTGGCACCTCCCTGACTATGTGGATTGGTAGGAACAATACTTGCATACAACAAGTAACCCTGGAACTCACTGTGACCAGATATGCGATGCCTGGCAGCATCCCACAACAACCTTGATCATTCAGCATTAAGTAACTCCCATTCGAGAGCAGCTTGAACACCGGATGAATCACTGCAGATGGAGATCCTTTTAAGTGACAGGGTAAGTTTGCAACTGAACTGTTACAGGCTCAGTGTAGCATAATATCCTGGCAAACTAGAGACCCACTTAACGAAGTCTCGCAGTCTGTACTGCTGAGAAATACTACAGTGTTCCCATTTCTGCATCTAAATCTGTATGGTAATTCCTAAGATTCATAGTTGTATTCCTTTCCCAACGCTTCATACCTGCCTACTTGGTAGTATTCTAGGCAATACTGAAATTGGAATGTTGTTACTGGCAATGTTATATGGCCATGAATTAACCATTCTGTGGACGTTGACTCAGCCATGGTGAAAGGTAATTGGTCCAATTTTTCAATGTGCTGCATTGTATATTTTGCATCTCTTTGTGCCATTGTTGTCTGCCTTTCTGTTAAATTATAAGCAGAGAACAGTGATATACTGTTAAGATATCTTTAGGGCAAGTAACCAAAGCACAATTATTGTAGCATCCAGCTTAATAATAGAATGGATTGTAACTGTGATTGCCCATGTTGTAGGATGGACAGAGCCTGTTCCATTATATCTATAGCAGAAGACACAATGTTGCCCAGTAAGTAAATCCTGGATGTTAGTGTGGTAATGCCATTGTCAACCCCTGCCAAAGCCTTCTCTAGGTTAACCCTATCAATTTCACACAATCTTTCCACAGCTTCCTGTTGAGAGATTTTTCAAACTTTGTTGTAAATATCGTATAAGAAGCGTTTACCCCATGGCTTCCGGGGACCTAGCAAAAAAGACCTTAAATCCATGGCATATGAGAGTAAGGACAAGTGTTGCTTCACCTGGGACAGTGTTGAGGTTCTTAGTCAATCTAGGTAAAACTTCCCAACACTGTAGGATGTCACCACCCCCGGATGTTCTCGTGGAACATACCGTTGTTCTGGCCTATGGATACTAAACCCTTGGATGGTATCCTTGAATCTTGACTGACACCTATTTATTTTGATAGGCAAAGCTAACCATCCCTTCCAATTGGGGTCTGATGACTTGTATGAGAATTCATGCATAATGCATCTAATGTACCCTAATTATGTTCTGTATAGTTTTCCATCCCTCAAAGTGTGAAAGCGAGGGAATCTGAGGTGTGTTCTTAGTTCAGGAAGACAATCTGCTGTGGTCTGAGACATGCTCTAAATAATGCCTCAGTTCCCTGAACTTGCCAATATTTAGTCCCCCAGACAGATTTTGTGTCTATGGTGTCCCTCCAAAAGTCAAAACCCTGTGAAGGCAGCTGGGAAATAAAGGAAGCAGAGTATATCTGTTTCGTATTAGTGAGCATATTTTTCTTTCCTGGTGTAGGTGTAACCTTAAAATATCATGAGGTCGGGTCTGAAGTGTTAAACCCAGAAAAAGAAGCAAACTTTTGTGCAAATGCTTATGAACTACCTTTTGGTGGTGTTGGGCGATGTTCCCATTGATGGTAAAATCATTACGTGGGATACTTGTTTTGTGCAAGAAATGATGACCATAATGTAGGTAACAATTCATGGTGTCAAAATCAGATGTATCATCATACAATTCATGTTTAGAAAATGCAGCAGATTGTTCTAAATCAGACAGCATACTATTCATAGCTTCAAAGTTCCAATCGTCAGAGAATGTACTGGAGGTGATGATATCATTCAAAGAAATTTTAAATACATTTGGTATTTTCAGAAGTTCAGTGGGACCAAATACATCATATGAAACCTTATCCCATTCTATTCCCTCAGGAATCGGAACTGCTGTAATGTTCACAAAGGACAGGTCTCTTTGTTCACGATAAGATGATGTATGTGGTTTCAGGACCAAGTTCACATGTTGTACTGCGGAGCATTCTAGTAGATAAAGTCCATTCAGGAGCAGGAAAAAGACAGTCACTACACCTAACCAAAGGACTAGGAACAGTAGACCAATTGCAATCCAAAGCTGTAGCCAGGGAGAAACAGAGTAAGTCTCTTTTTAGCCAGAGATAGATTTTCTATATTTTTTCTTTGCAGGAAACAGAAGGTGGCGGTGACTCAGGTTCTCTCGGATCCAGTGAGCAAGTGTCAAAATCGATGAAGTAGCCAGACACTGTTCGATCTATCTTTGGTAGCTCATCAGGTTTTGTTGAACTGGCAGATGACTCGTGAGACATATTTACATAGATGTCGGTATTAGGCCAAATAGAGATCTGTGTTTCATTCATATTTTCTTGTTGTTTAATGTTGACTGGTTCGAGTTCTATTCCATTGTTGACAACTCAGTTACTTCGTAGAGTAGAATCTTGAAACGTTATTAATCTTTCTGTCTTAACCTCCTGTATGGTAGCGAGAGGAGATCAGCGGCTACCAAGGAGCCCACGCGGCCTGCTATTCAGTATCGGTCACATAGTGTGATGTGATCAGATCAATGGATATGAATCTCTTTTCTTTTTTTGCTGGCAAGAGGCAGAAGGAGCACCGTTCTTGTTCCTTCGACAGCCAGGACAGGTATAGGCGCTCTGTAAGACGGCCCAAATTCTTTCTTGTCCACAATTTTTTCTCTGACCAGGTCCCCGATCTTTGCGACCCAGGCAGGTCTTGCTGAAACTGCTTTTACTTCCCCAGTGGTACAGCGTTTTACTTGGGCGTTGCTTTGTAGTACCGAGAATTCATTGAGTTCCTGTAAAACAGCCAAACGATCATTGATGTCAAGTGCTTTTTCATCCACCACTATGCTGCCACAATCATGATCGGCTACCCACATTCTCATCCCAAACAGGACCTCATTTGGAGTACTGTCTCCTAGAGAACTTCTTAGCATGTTATTAAGTGTCCTGTAGACCCCATATAGGTGATTGATCCAACTGCCACCCAAGCTTAATACCCTTGCTGTTAACAACTGCTTTAAGTCCTGTTTTATCCTCTCCACAATCGAATTTCCCTCGGGATGATACGGAGAGGAGTACTGCAATGCAATACCCAAACCTCCCATGGCTTCCTTGTAAGCCTGAGAGCTAAACGTGGGGCCACGGTCAGAATGTTATGTGCCAATTGCGTATGTCCCTATGAGGACTCGCAAAACATTTATAACAGTTCGGGCGTCAACCGAGCGCTGAGGCCAAACCCACAGGAGTCTAGAGCATGAGTCCACTGCCACCAAGATATACTTGTAAGCCCTATCAGAGTGTAAGGGGCCGCAGTGGTCTAAATAGACACATGCAAGAGGTCTGTCTGAAATCAGTAATGGTGTCTGTGGCGGTCATGCTATGGTGGAACCCTTCATCTGTTGACAGATGTCGCACTTAAGGACAAAGTCCTTGGTCTGTTTGGTAAGACCTGGCCACCAATAACGTTGTTTCAGTAATGAAACTGTCACAGTAATACCTGCATGTGCTGAGCCCAGACCCTCGTGTGCAGCTAGTATTAAACCTAATCTGCAATCCATATTTGGTATTACTCTATCCCTCACGACTGGAATTTGAGCATACAGTATATTTTGTGCATCCAACTTGTAGGAGTAGTTTAGTGGAAAGCCTTTTGGCACAGCTGAGCTGTTTTTTCGTGAAGCAATGACAGCTACCATTATCTGTCCGTCTATCCTCGTGCTAGAACAAGTGATTGCGCTATGGCAGCAGTTCCCACTGTCACCTTGGCGGCTTCATCAGCCAATGAATTCCCTTCAACGCTCACGCCAACACGTTGATGATTCAGCGTATGAATCACGTGAGCCCGTGGCAAGCCCTTTTTCAGCTCTGCCACTTGTTCCCAACTTGTGCTTTATTGTGCAACCTTTTGAATCTCTGAACCCATTCTGGCCCCAGTAGTGAAGATATTAATTGTAAGACTGGAACAATAAAATGAATCACACACAATAAGTGTGGCAAATTCTCGATCCGTATTTTTTAGTGTCAGTATCAGGGCTTTTAGTTCTGCCAGTTGTGCCGTGCAATCTCCTAGAGACTGCATCTGCGTATTGCTAGGATGGAACTTACTGTCCCGCATACGACCTTTTACAATCGCACATGCTGCGTTGTATTGCTGTTTACTACCTACAGCAGGCTGGGCAGATCTGTCAGTGTAATTGATGTATTCATACTGATCTAAAGGCATTATTTCATTTGGAAGAGGATATTCTTGTGTGTACTGAAGAAATGCTAGTGTTTTTAATGTAGAATAAAACTTGTAGTCTATATCTGTTGCAGTGAGAGAATTAGCCCATTGTATCCATCGTGGATGCAATGCTTTAGCGTTTGGAACGCTTGCTTTTGTAACAGCCTCTAAGGTTGGTACTAGAGTTACGACACTTATTTGTTTCCCCTGAACCAGTGCTCTTTCTCTCACAACAGTAGTCTGTACTACTGTTAAAACATTTTCAGTGGACGCAAAGCCCATGTCAACGTTTGTGTACAAATTAGATTTATATGCAATGTGTACAGTTTTGCCATTATTGAAGGTGAGGTGAGTGTACTCGATTGATCTGCAACTACACGGATCACCAAATTCGTAGAGTTAGCACGTGTGTGTAAGTGTTTGGAAGCTATCATGTCAGCTTGTAGTGAACGAAGAATTTCTGTATGTTCCTGTGTCCAATGTGGAACTGAAAAATCAGGTCTTCTTAAGTCATAGAAAGGTTTTATCTTATCTGCGTGATCTAAAATGTATGTTCTGTCAAAATTTAGGAATCCTAAAATGGATTGTAAGTTTTTCAGAGCTTTTGGAGGTTGGAGCAGTGCACACGTTTCTAAAAAGTTAGCTGCTAGGCTTTTCCCTTCATTTGAGAGATCATACCCTAAAAATAGGACCAAAACTGCCCTGTTCACTACCATTGATGACATCAGAACCCTCCTCAACTGGGGAGAAATTGCTTCCCTAATCCTCCTTGACTTCTCAGCTGCATTCAACACTGTATCCCACCACACCCTTATCAAGAGGCTTCATCACATCGGAATTCAAGGAGAAGCCCTCAAACAGATCGCCTCCTTCCTTACCGGACAAACCCAGAGAATCTGCCTACCACCTTTCACCCTAGAACCCAAGAACATCATCTGCAGGGTCCCTCAAGATTCGTCCCTTAGCCTTACACTGTTCAATATCTACATCACCTCTTGGCCAACAGCATCAGAATGAACATCATATCCTATGCAGATGACACCCAGCTCATCCTGACTCTATCAGAACACCCCTCCACAATGAAGGTCAACTTATACAGGTGCATGACGGGCAGCGCTGACTGGATGAAAGACAACTGCTTAAAACTCAACACAGATGAAACAGAAGTGCTGATCTTTTGGAACAACACCTCCCGGAGGAAAGACTCCCAGTGGCCTTCTGAACTTGGACCAGCGCCCACCCTGACAGACCAAGCTCACAACATTGGCATCATCATGGACAGCAAGCTCACCATGAAAAACCAGATCAACGCAGTATCTTCTGCCTGCTTCGTTACTCTTCATATGCTCCGTAAGATCTTCAAATGGCTCCTCATCAACACCAGACGTACCGTCACTCAAGTCCCAATCACAAGCCGGCTGGACTATGGCAATGCACTCTACATTGGAATCACCACTCACCTTCTGAAGAGACTCCAGAATTCTGCACCCAGACTCATCCTTGACCTCCCCAAGGGGACCCACATCACCCCTCACATCAACAAGCTCCATTGGCTCCTCATTCAGAAGAGATGCTTATTCAAAATGTTGATCCACACCTACAAAGCCCTTCACATCCAGGGAGCAGCACATATTAACCACTGCGTGAACTTTCACCATCCCTGCACTCTGCCTCCCTCTCTCTCACGCACACCGCTGCATCCGCCAAAGCAACAGTGGAGCACGTTCCTTCTCCTACCTCGTGGCAAAATCCTGTTACAACCTCTCCCTTCACCTACAGACCTCATCCTCTCTACTGAAATTCAGTAAAGGACTCAAGACCGGGATGTTCAACTGCACTCCTAGCAGCCTGGATACCCTCACGGGTGATTTGCAGTGCTATGTAACTCCTGATTGATTGATTGATAATTAAAACGACTATATTATTATTGCTATTATTATTATTATTATTATTAGCATTATTGTTATTATTAACAAGTAGTACTCCTAAATTGGCTCAATTGCCAGGCGTACTACATTGTACTGAATTTTCCATTATTTAGATATTGAATAATAATGTATCTATTGCAGTAATTAATTTCAAGGTTTACTTCTTGAAATGAGTTGTGCTTCAAATGAGGACTAAGATTACTTATTTAAGTTTGAAAGATAAAAAAATGAAAAAGAAACACAAATTCACGCTTGCTTAATTTGTGAAGAAGTATTGAGACCAACATGAAATTTATGAATATCAGTATGAGATTTCTTGGGATTTATCAACACCTGGGAGAGTCCAGTCAGAAGCATTAAAGTCTTACGCATAAACTGTCAGTATCACAGCTGATTACATTCATTCTTAGTCCTGTGGGACTAATGGCAGGGTTTAAGAGATATGGCTTGCTGCAGAGTGAATAGTTTTAGTTCTCACATTATTGTTACATATTCAATTTTTTTTTACATAGGAGCTTCATTGAGCAACCACCCACAAGCTCAAGATACAGCTTACATATTAATGCTATTGTTTCCATTATTTCAGGCAAGCACAATTTGAGCATAGTTTGTTACAAATGTTTAGAAATTGCTTGCACCAGCAGGATGCTAAGGAGAGAACTAAGACTGTATCTTGGCATTAGAGTACCCATTAGGCATTACTGTTGCAATAGTAGTAAGCTGATACTGGCCAGTCCTCGAGAATATTCAAGCAGGCAGCGGAATGATGAACTGCAAAGATTTGATTGCCCTACCTTCGAGCAGATTGAATCTGGTTGTGTTCTCCGCCTCAGGATGCTTGAACCTTGAAGTGCCAGAAAAGCTACATTTAAATACAATAGCAAAAGTACTGTACAGTGTCTGCCTTGGTTGTGCACTGCGTGGGGTTGGGTGCAGAGCTTGACCCTTCACCCAGATCCACACTGGCTTGCACGGTAGACTATGTGATGTAACAATATAAAGGGTGCCATTTTAAGTAAGGCGGACCTACTGACTTTGTTAAAGGGTTGAAAAGCGGGCCTATTGGCTTAATAAAAGCATCAGCACATGAACATTTATAAAGCAGACCTTATTGTCTCTGTCAAAAAGTCAGCAATAACTATAATCAAATGTATATTTTATAAATTTACACTTGGCAATTTTTAATACATGTGATTGTCATAAAATATTTTAATAACGTTTTTAACATGTCTTTGAGTAATGTTTTTTGCATTTTTCAGGCCACAACCCTTTAACCCATCACAAGAGGTCCTTGCGTTCCAGCTGAAGCGCATACAGCTCCAGGTCGGAGAGCTTTAAAAAATATGGTAAGCTCTCCTGGGGTTATGTATTCAATGACTCAGGAGACTCAATATGTTTTTTTATGTTGCTGGGGAACTGCTGCACTTCCTGCAGCCCTCCCCACCACCATTAAAAAATGGTTGGTGGTGCACCTGTCCCTTCTAGGGGCAGCCTTGGGGCATTATGGGGCACTCCTTACACGGGGCATTAAATAATAAATGAGTGGCTCCTGCCACCCTCCCACTAATATATAAATGTATTTCCCCCTGGACCTGGCACACTCAAGGGGCAAAAAAGGCAAACGCAGGTAACCATGCTTGCTTTTTTAAAAACAGTTTCCGCGGTTCAGATTATCCTCTGCAAATTTGTGGAAAGAATTAAAAAAAAACATCTTTGTCTCTTGCTGAGGTCCCGCTGGGACCCCGCCACTAGGCCTAAGCAGTAAGAGTATCCTACCCTGCTTTCTTATGTTTTTTTTGTTGTTTTGTCTTGGGACTCGGCCAAGTCAATGTCCCAAGAAGGCTGCCAACACTTTGTGTTTGAAGTGCTGGTGGCCAATCAGATAACACCAAGAGATCTGTTAGATCCGCGGAGGATTCGCATCCCTAGAGATAAATAAATCTTTTTCTTTATTAACTCAAAACTACTGAAAGGATTTAAACCGAATTACAAAAAGGACTTTTTGTGGACCAAGAGCTATCTTTCTGCCAAATTTGATGTAATTCTGTTCAGCGGTTTGGGCTGTAGTTGTGTTCAAAATCCCTATGGAAAATTGAATGGGAGAAACATGTTTTGGGACTCTCCCACCCCCACACCTTTTTCACAGCCCCAGGTGGATGAATCACCCAAAAACTTTCAAGACAGCAGCTGAAGTGAGTGGCAAACTGTTTTTTAAACTTGTGTGAAGATTCCCCAAATGCATCCAATTTATAGGCAAAAGAAAAAAAACTTTTCCTATGATAAGCAGGTCCTAACTATAGCTACCTACTGGCTATTGCCATTAGATTGTATATCATTATTCTAGGCAGATCTGATGTTAAATGTTAAGAATAGTACATTTATACTGACCTTTATATACTTGCCTTGATGATATGGTGGTAGTCGATGTCATGCACTTGGTATTGTTGCACTCCCAAATTTGGTTGCTTGGTATTGTGTAAAATGAACATTAATGTTACATCACTCCCAGGTTGATTGTAACCCTGCATTTACCATTGTGACTTCTATATTTTTTCCCATTCGGTTTCCACAATTTCACCAGTTTCAGCTTGCATACTCTATGAGTGAACCAGGGCTGAAAGGCACAGCTGTGTTTACAGGTCACTAATTGAGGATTACGAGTAAACTCACAAACACTCTTAGCAGTCCAGCATAGTTACTGGTAGTCCAAAGCACAAGATCACAGTCTCAGTAAAACTGATTGAGGTGATCATCCAGAAACCCATAGTATGCCTCCAATCGAGCATGAAGAATATTCTTATGCTTAATTGCCTGAGTGCCAGTCGAGACTAAGGCGCATATCTAATATTGACTCATACGTGATCAGCGCTTCCTCTTCCTTTATGGACGTATATTTTAATAAAATTGGTTATTGCACCACTTCAGATAATAAGAACATGTTCACACTTATCCATGTACCTCACCTTTGCTTCTGAGTTATGAGTTAAATATGCCTTTCAACGTTTTAGATTTAAACGTGCTAAACAGTGTCTCACCCTACCTACCGCATATCTTAATGCAATCGGTGACAAACCATGATAGACTATAACAATATACTCAACTACTAACTGAATAGCAAGTAAGTCTGATTGGTAATAAAGTACCATGGCTTTATCCCTAGAACAGAGTGGGTCTATCAAATGACTGGCACATACGTGGTCAATGGGAAACTTCGTGTAATTTCTCTTCCATAATAAACATGTTCAAATTCGATTGGCAAGTTTTATACACTACCATAAATGAGATTTAATGCTTAATATTGTCAAAAATATTACCCTGATCCTAGTGCTATGAAGTTGTTAAATGGAGCCGTTTCTAAATGGTTCCTTTGTTGGAAAAGGAAATAAAAAATATGATATTATTTATTCCATGACCTAGGAATTTAGGTGTATAATGGAATCGCTTATAATGTTACATAAGTTTATCGGATTGTATTAACTTACAGATACGTTTTGGATTGTGAGGCAACATTGGCAAGAAATGTGAAGAATCTAATATTGCAAATTGTAAGGTATGCTACGGTGCAAGGGCCCACGTTTATTTGAATTTCTTATGATTTAATGCATGCTACTATAGATAAAACATCAAACATACTAACTCACTTTCATACAGTACTGATAGAGTTGGACAGATGCATGTAATATTAACATACTCTCATCTTGACAGAGCCTAGCACTCAAACCTTCAGGATATTTTTCCAAAATAAAATCAACTCTAATTTAAGAACTATGTGTAAATAATTCTCACTCACTATGACTTCTCGCTAATTTCTTAACTTCCTCTTGACCACTTAATATCACTATCTATGGCACCTGTATCAGATTCACGCCTAGTGTCTGCACAATGTGAACTAGTTTTCCCACTTACACTTTGATGATGGGCCTATGATGGTCCTTGAGAAAGTCCCAGGTCCTATTAGCCCTAGGGGGTGAAACACGTGTTGGCTGTTTTCAAGTACACTGAACAAAGGATTGTCAGTCTGGAAAAAGGAAAAATTTAATAAACTGTGTCTATGAGCGAACTTGAGTGTGCTGGAGTCTGTCTATATCCAAAGGCAGGCGTGTGGAGTATATATACCGCGGAAGAGCCCTGCTGTTTTTGCAGACCGGCCGCAGCGTCACTCGGCGTTGCAGTGGCGGGGACGGTGGCTGTTTCTGGAGGATTGAGGTGCTGGTGTGAAGAGGAGAAAGGTGTACCACAACCCACTTGGGTAACACTGGTTTATATAATACTGGGGTAGATGGCGCACAACCCACTGAGGAGGACGAAGACACTACGAAGACCACAATGCCACTTGTTGTGGCTACGCCCACTGAGGCAGGGACTTTAATTACATAAGTGCTTCAAATAACGTGATGCCGTCTTACTGAACATTCAGCCCGAAGCACATAATTAAGTGCGTAAGCATGAAATGCGTCGGGGAGCAGGACTTCTATTGAGTGTGTCACCACGGCTTTCTCTACATGTACAGCAACCTCCATTAAAGTATTTTCAGAAAATCTCACCTGTTGTGGGCTCTTCCTCAGCAAGCACCTCGTTGTTTTGGATATATATATATTCACTTAAAAAACCATAGGTTTCACACATGTTATAGTTAGGTGGATATTTCACTCGTAAAAAACCAATGAAATTCCCCCGTTATAGTTAGTTCAGATAACTATAACTCGCGCGCCCGCAATCCTGCTCATGACGTCACATATTACATCACTCATGACATGGTCAGTGGCGGTCGCGCGAATTATAGTTATCTGAACTAACTATAACGGGGGAATTTCATTGGTTTTTTACGAGTGAAATATCCACCTAACTATAACATGTGTGAAACCTATGGTTTTTTAAGTGAATTTGCAAGGTTTTTTAAATGCTAATTCCTAACTATAACGTGTGTGAAACCTATGGTTTTTTCAGTGAATTTGTACGGTTTTTTAAATGCTAAGTTATGTATGTATTATTATTTTTTTATATATTTATTTTACAATAAACTACGTATTAAAAAAAAAAAATCTTTTTTTTTGTTGGTTTTTTTGGTTTTTCACCGTGCGGGCACGGTGCGCGCACCCCCTCGATTTTTAAATTTTTAAATTTTTTTTTTTTTTTTTTAAATTCTGCCTTCGGGGTTCTTCGGGGACCCCCTGACAAAGGCTAGGGGGTCAGGAACTCTCTACCCTGCCCCCTTTTCACGTTCGCCACCTTCCTTTTTCACTCTCGCACTGAAAACAATGGCGGCCGACACTTCCTGATTTCGACCGATTTGAACGTTGACTAACATGTAACCACCAATCAGAATTACGCTCGCGCACGTTAGGGTGCTCGCACGGTGCGCGGCTATAGATATGTATGTGCTTTTAACTGCAAGTTTCTCAGGAACTACTGAACAGATTGACTCCATATATGCAAAAGGCACATCCCTGACCTGAGGACTACCTCTCTGCCAAATTTCAAGTAATTCTGTTCAGCCATTCGGGCTGTACCTTCGACTAAAGGTCCTATGAGAAAATGCATGGGAAAATGCGTTTTGGGAACCCCTTTTTTCTCGGCCCCCGCTTGACGAATCCCCCCGAGACTTTCAGGGTAGGAGCTGAGCGGAGCCCCATTAGTTTTGAAAATTTCGCGAAGATTCGTCAACCGGCGCCAAAGTTATTCAAAATAGAATTTTCAGATTTCCTATGGAAACACGGTCCTAACTATAACTATCTACTGGCGACCGCCAGTAGATAATATATATATATATATATATATATATATATATATATATATATATATATATATTACTGCTTCGACACACCAGTCAGGTGCACTCGCAGGCGGGTAGCGGGTGCTCCTTAGTGCGGGGGTGTACCCGCATTCAAATCCTGCTACAACTCTCCTTCTCACATTCACCATCCACTGGAGAAAGACAGCACTCATTTATGTAAACATAGATGAAGGTTGTTACCGAAACGCGTCTGTTTGTAAACGTGTCAGTTTCCAGTGAATAAACTTTGGGAACGGCCCCCCGCGAGTGCTGTCTTTCTCCAGTGGATGGTGAATGTGAGAAGGAGAGTTGTAGCAGGATATATATATATATATATATATATATATATATATATATATATATATATTGAACAAGACATTTAATGGGGAAACCAAGGGTCTATACCCCATTGGAGTGAACACCCGCCAACAAGAATGGATTCCAAACGGCAGGCAGGACCCTTATTTTTCTGTTTAGAGAACGCTCCTCTTGTACGAGCACTGATGTATTCAGGACTTGTCTATCCTATTATGGTGTTTATAAAGTCTTAGGCAATGAGACAAATGTGGCAGGCAATATAAATCCAGTATTATAAGTTTGCTGTTATATAACATGGCCTCTATATGAAAGGTGTTTGACCCTGGGTGCCACTGGTCAAAAAACACTGGTGCCTCAAAACCCACGATAGAAGCAGCAAGGGGCCCAGGCAAGCCAAGTAAGTCGAGTTTTGGAGGCCATACAGCTCTGATGGGATATGGTTGTCTGTGGCTAGTTGGGAAATAGTCTAGTTTGATCACAGTTACAGATCCAACTTGTCTTGAAGACCCTTGAGGTGTCAAATATAGGTCCACATCTCGAAAACTGAAAATCATGGCTAGGTTTTCCAAGTGGATGTGGCACCCAAAGCACACAGGGCATCTGTGAAACCCAGAGCTTCACCAGTTCTTACTGGAAATTGGACTCTAGAGTTACAGATGAACTGTGACTTCAACTATGATCAGATCCCATAAATATTTGAAACAGTTGAGGTCCACTGCTTTCTCAAACAGATACAACTTAATCAGAAAGATTTTTATTCTAGAGTTTGATCTCCTGAAATACATGGGGCATGGACATTCTAACTCGAGTAACAGCAACAAATGTAATACTGCAGGAACATCAAACTGGTGTAACAGGATTGAGTGGATGGAAAATTAAGATTAAGGTTATTAAGCAAGTAGTTAAGAACCCTCCCCCTCAGGGGGGAATGTTTGATAGAGGTCTGATGGAATCTGGTGTATGTTGTAGATTTAGGAAAGGTCACCTATCTATGTCACCTACTCTGCAGCAGTCAATATGTTTTATACAACTCGCGTCTCAGACAGGCTGCATATCGTTGTTGAAAAGGATATGCTGTTTATGTTCTAGGCTAATGTATTATGCACAACAGTGGCCTGGCACATCTTAGCTGCTTCCAAAGGTCCTTATTATTCAGGAGAGTTATGGAAAGTAAGAGACTAATTTTAAGGAAAAGGAAGACACGCAAGCCTTCCTTACTGCCTCAACATCTTACCTTCCATCGGGTTGGAATGTTGGTACAGTCATTCATATATTTCGGAATTAATTTCCCATATCCAGAAGAACACTGGCTTCAGTCCTAAAGTGCTATGGGACCCGAAATAAGACCTTGATTAATTAGCTAGTTTAATTTCCATGCCTACGATGCTGTGCAAAGCATCCTCGCTTCCCCATGTTACATGTACTCCTGTTTTTCTCACCTGTTTTTACAGGATTATTGTTTTACATGTTTTGTTAGGTGAAAATATTTCATTGTTTTCTAACTTTATTCCTAACAATCTTAAACTTATATTTGTGAAACATAGGATGGAATTATGAATTAAAAGGTAATACCACACAGCCCTGAAAAATGGTGAGAACACTTTCACCTCACCGTAAAAATATATGTGTTGACTACTATGGTTAGAAATAGAAATCTGATATTTCACTCACTGCTTGATGGCATGTACCTTGCTGCCACAAGAAAAGCATTAAGCATTCGCAATATGAAAAAAGTTTATTTACACATAAGTAACAAAGCCAAAAAATAGCATCGGCATCTCAAAATGAAAGGCAATAAAATCAACAACATTTAAAGAATAAGTTACACACAATATAGGGCAAATCACTGAGGCAAATATGCAGGAGAAGTTCTGGACTGTACACAACTGCTATACAACAGCGGATCATTACAGAGAAAAATACCTGAAAACAAAGTCGGAGCGGGCATCTCATATTAAAACAAGGGTGTGAAATTGTTTTTGAGATTATTTCCTGCTAAATTCCTAAAGTGTAAATGTCATCCTTCGCTCTGGGTCTCCATAGAGACCTATTGGATCAAAACCAAAAAGGATTCTATTTCCACAGCCTCTCGTTACGGTGGCTAGTTCTCCTGCAACCAGGCTCGTCATGCAGGACAGAGAACGCCTGAAAGAAGCATTGGATCCAGGACAAGACACTATCCTGAAAACGAGGCTCTACTCGTTCTATGGTGGTGCAAGACACACAGTTTCTGGATCTGTTGTGTTGTTGTCTTGCTCGGATCCACGAGCCTGGTTGTGTGTCTGCCTCCTGCAGCAGACCTTGCTAAGGTTGGGTAACCAGTCTCATGGCTCAACCACAGGCAAAGCTCTGATTATCCTATGGAGATTTCCTTCCATCTCATGATTTTTGCTGGAACCCCGGGATGCCATTGCTTTTATTGAGCCTGGCTCTGCACCACGTGTCAGGTGATCTGCATTGGTGTGGGTGACACGCGTGCTCCATGAAGCTCTGGTCTTCTGGACTTGGCGGCCCAAATGCTCTGGCTCTGGTTTACAGCTCGCATTCTGAGATTTCTTTCAGCTGGCAGAGAAGGTCTGCGAAGGGCGGTCTGTCTTCAGGTTTCTGGGGGTGAAGAAAAAAAGAATCAAACTCACAAAAAGGGAACCCTATGGTCAGCAGAAGGGGAGGACAAATGTGTAGTTTGTATTCAATGAAGGCAGGAGGGACTGTGTGTGGGCCTGGTCAGAGATATATGACCCTTGCAGGCAGCACAGGGCGTGCATTTGAAGACCTTAAAAAGTGCACACTTGCTGTGTTTCACTGCAAACCACAAACAGCCACTAGCCAGTTGCAGAGTTCTGGGGGCAGTTGCACTGTTAAAGCTAACAAAGAAACCCACCTTACACACATTCAATGCATGCTGGTCCAACACAGCAGAGCAGACGAGATATGTACACTGCTCAACATGGGGCAATAAGAAACGGCAAGTCTGCCCCGTCGTCATGACAGAGCTCTGTAAGGCAGTAATGGCCTTAAAGGCTGCAGGCTCCTTCTAAAGTAAAACAGAAACCATCTTTCCTTGCGACAACAACTCCACAAGGCCTCAAATCCACATTATCTACTTCAAGCAGCAGAGATTTAAAACTGTGACTAACTTTGAAACTGAAGTTCAACGGAAATGCCACGATACTAAAGATGAGTGCTGCTCTTGCCCAATCCAATATCACCCTTGACAATTAGCAGCCGTGGTGTCTGGCCCTCTTCCCTCTCTTCCTTATCAGTGCAAAGTTTAGCATTGCCTGAAGGTTCTGTAAGTTCACTCATGTTTATTGCGCTTTACGATGACTAGGAACACTGATATGTTATTTTTTTGTTACCTAACTGGTTATATATCGTATAGTTTGAGTTTCTTAAAATGTATTTTTTGAGATTCGTTTTTTATAACTCTTTTTTTAATTAATTGTGAGATGTAGTAAAACAGTGCGACCACATATAACTGAGCTAAATATTACCAAATTGCACATGAATCATCTTTCATATGTGTTAATAAGGCACCGCAATTTTTGTCTAGCAGTCAGTCAGACCAAACCGGAAATACATGTGTTTAAATATCAAGGCCAAATAATTCGATCCACGGGTCCAAGATTTTAGCATGTTTGTGTGGGCACCTTTTGCTAAATATTCTGGTTTCTCGAATAGGGCACATACATCCTTACCGCGTCTTCCATTCTTCATAGGTGCTGGCTGTAATGATAGTCAACCCAAGAAAGTAAGGAGTGGGAAAACACAAAGGATTTCAAGGGAAGCCATAGCAATAGCAAAGTGACACAATTAAAACTGGAAAGGACAGTGGTATTGGAGCTCAATAAAATTGAGACGGACACCTCCCACCAAAAGACGCCCTACATCAAGAGAGTTATTATAAGGTTAAAGAAGAGAGAGGGGATTTTATTGTCCTTCCCAGTAGTGAAGTGGGTGTGGGAACATGGAACCCTCAGGGCTAGCATCTATTTAGGCCTCACATATCAGACCCTGTGTGTTTCAGCACAGACAGTACCCCCAACAGCTTAAAGGTCAAAGATCCCCAGGGGGGGCATCAATTGAGCAGCCTTAGTTCTAGATGGGTTTTTAGAGTTGAAGACCCTAGAATAAGGAGATGAAGCATATCCTTACAGCTGAGTGTCACAAACCCTTGCTACCCCCAAGCCAGCTCCACAGAGTTTATGGCTTTATGATACAGCAGGGCAGTTATCAGAAAAAAAGGTACGTACAGAAGTTTAAAACGTTGTCAAGATGGAGTTTTAAACCTCTTTGGGTCAAAAGCAGATGCTCAAACTGGAGGTCTACCACTGTTGAGGCAGAGGGTTCTGCAAGCTTTATGAAAACGAAATGCAGGTAGCACAAAAAAATATACTCTGTCGTTCATTACCACAGACTGCAGGTATATTCGCAAGATGACAGATGAAATGCAGACATCAGCAACTATCAGTGGAGGCCGGCATGGCTCGCGGGTGGTGGGGAAGGGCGCACGGGGGGGGGGTGTTGCAGGCACGGGGGTACGCGGGGGGCGGGAAGTCATGTGAGGATGCGCAAAGCTATTTTTTTTTTAATTAACTTACCCGCGTCTCTGCCCCATGTTCTCCTCAAGAATCAGGAAGCACAGCCAGGCCCCACTGACCAATCACAACACTGCAATGCAGCGTTGTGATTGGTAGGCACCCAGGCTCCCCTGACCAATCACAATGCTGCAATGCAGCTTTGTGTTTGGTTTTGAGAGTCCTGGTTTGACACTCAACCAGGGGATGGGGGCCTGGGCATGTTCTCCATGCAGGTTATAATGCAGCCTGCATGGAGAATGGGGAAAGTGCGCATGCCTGATTTGGGCGGCCCGAGAGGGCCGACCCAATACTCATTGCACACTTAGGAGCGGTCAAACCACTCCTCCCCTACCCTGCTCTGAGATCAGAGCATCCCTGCCCTCCAGCCCGCAAAGCAGCACAAAGTTATTATCATTTTATGTTTCCTCTTCTTGCACTGCTTGAAAGCAGTGGGGCGATGATCATCCGCTGCAACTAGACATTTGAATGAACTAGAATGAAAGACTGGACTAATTGTGTGATAAAGCATAATAATACACCATGCAAAGCGAGTAGACCTGTTCGAGTTACCTGCATTCATTTTTAGGTCTGGTTAGCCAAGACCTTTTGATTTTAACCAAATTGTATACATAATATACTCACTCAAAGGGGCTTTCGGTCAGCTGTCTTCATTCATTGCTTTTTTTTAACAATATACAGTGAGGGGCAGTGCTTCAGCGCACTTCAGCCATTTCATAACTTCACTGTGAGTTATGGAATTCTGCTGCTTCACAAGAAGCACATTCACACCAAAGTAGATTGCTCCAGTGGCAAGGACTACCATATTTTGAGACAAAATAGTTTTTGAGTTCTAGCCAACTATTTTCTTATATCGGTGAGCTCCTGGCAGCTCCAACAAAAATACAATTTAGGAAAACCCATGTCAAAACACAAACATTGAGAAACCAAAAGGCTGGAAGGCAATGTCAGACCTATTAGAGTTGCCAGTGCTTGTTCTTAACAGTCAGAGATGCAACATCTGGGGAGGAGATGTAACCCAGTGGAAGCTGGTCAACATACTCCTTACCTACAGCAGTACAATTAAAGGGTAAATGCAAGAAATCAACAAATCACAAAGGGTTCTGCAAACCAGGCTCCATGCGGGGAGCGCCAATACGCGACTCAAGCTGGAGAGGAAGAATGTGCTTTAGTGATGACAGATCCTTAAGCAAGTATTCTACCTACAAAAGAGACCAACGTGCTGTCAGAGGAAATACATTTTACAAACAAGTTTATATGGGAAATCGGAAAGTTTGTGAGAATCTTCTCATCTCTTTAAAGCATAAGGGTCTCTAGTCTTTGGATACTCGATTATTGTAAATTGTCACAGAAGATCTCATCACACTCTAAAGCACCCATTAGAGCACAAGCTCATTTATTGATTTATTGAAGGAATTTATATGACGTGGACCTAGCGTCACAAGAAACAAATAGCAAAGTAAATTAACAATAAACCTTGACGGTGATAGGGTATAGCCCCGATATTGCAGGTAGCTAGATTCATGGCGCCATTTTGAACTGTCGGGTTTAAAGGACCTTCAAAATCAGAGCAGAGTAGGGATCAGTCTTAGGTTCCCTGAGAGTCGATTTCAAATGTTTGGGGTTGGCAGGAAGCCCCTCCTGCAGGTTTTGTCTTTTTGTTTTCCAGGATCTCCACTAAGAGTCTCTATTTACCCAGGGGCGTGGCCAAGATGGCAGCTGGGATGGTCACTGTGACCTGAACTCAGACGAACAGCCCCAGCAAAAGATATCCTGCAAGACTCCTGAGCCCCTCTGCTGGCACCTGACAGACACACAGTCACCGGAGCCCCCACTGCTAAATGCTAGCGGACGTGCTAGGTGGAGTACCATGCTGAGGTGCTGGGGCAAGAGCAGGGCAGGACGCATGCGGTTGGTGCGGAGTGGCCTCGGGACCCGCACCTGGTCTCCTGAGGTTGAATCTTATGCCTCAGGGGCAGTGGCGGTCCAGGGGATGGCCAGCGGCCCTTCAGCAAGGTCTCTGAACTTTCCCGCTTCTATCGGTTACAACCTCCACCCCTTCCAGCGAGTAGCTGACACAATGAGCAGGCCTGCACCCTGCTCATCATGACAGCAGCCTATGAGGTGGGCCCAGTGGTATGACGGACTGAGTACAAAGCCAGACTCTGAATAGAGAGGAGGCACAGGAAAGAATTAAGGCACTCACCACCCAACGACAAAGCCCCCACCCCTTAGCGACTCAGGATTGATACACGCACTGCGCAGCCGGTGCTGGTGGGTGCAAAAAACGGAGGCCCAGCATCCACATGTCCCAATGCTGCTGCATCTTTCATCTACCCATGACCACCCTGCACTTGAGGTGGGGACAGACAAGCCTGCATCGAGGGGTGATTGTCCAGACCTTCTCTGAACTGCTTGGTGCCATTGTGACAAAGGAGGACATAGGAAGAGAGTGGGAGGCCCTGTAGGACGAGTTGCCCTTCTTCCTTTCTTTCAATTGTGGACCGACTCGCAGGAGCCCAACTGTCCTGGGTGCACAAGAACCAGGGAGGCCCAGTCAGTACGGGCCACGCCTCCAGATCCGCCTATGATCACACTGGATGACAACAAGGAACGGCTGCCACTGTCCCCCCTTATTGTGGTCATATAATATACACATGGGAGGCAAATTCACTTACTTGGTGGCCAAGGGGGTCCTGCTGCATGATGTGGCCTACCTTGTGATGGGCTACATCTCCTCCGGAGGCTGGGTTAGAGAAACACTACCAATATCATTACAGCCAACCGCACTGGCCACACCAGACCTCGTCGAGGGACACCATGGTGAAACCCAAAGGTAGAAGGCCTCCTTAGTCTCCAGTCATCATATCTGACTAAAGCACTCTCAACACGATGGGGATGGAATAAACCCTATGTGACTATACAAGGGACTTCAATGAAATACTTGCCGCCATTCTAGACATTAAAACCCACCTGGAGACCAAACTAGATGCACTCACAATCAACATAGGGCTCCTACAAGTGGACAACATGAAATTGAAGGAAAGGGTGGACGAGACTGAATCCACTATGGCAACACTCCGACCCACAGTGTAAGATGCGCAGTCACATATCCAGGCTCCACAGGAGGAGGTCTGCCAACTAAGATAGAGACTATATGATGCAGGAGGCCGCTCCCATCGTAATAACATTCACATAGTCAGTCTGCCTGAGATAGCTGAAGGCCCAATCATGGAGCTCTTCCTGGAGGACCGGTTAGTGAATTAGGCCCTAGGTGGGAAACAATCCATCTTCTCAGTAGAAAGAGCATGTTGCTTTGTTACACAAGTTACGTTTTAATATTGTATGTGCATATCCAGATTTAACCTTGAGACAAGGGTGGAACCGAGGGAGGAGGATGCCTGGGAGGATTAGGGACATACTACCACACCACAAAACCCCTTCTCCACATGGGAGACAACATTCCTATCACTAGCCCTAGTTATAATATTTTGGCATGGAACATCAGAAGGATGATGAAATATGTTAAATGTTATAAGGTCCACGCCTACATAAAATGTCGCCACACACACATTAACTGCTTGCTAGAAACTCACCTTACTGGTGAAGAAGAGTCCAAACTCAACAAGAGGTGGAGAGGCATACTGGTAGGCACCACATACTCAATTTATGTCAGGTGGGCACTCATGTGGGTGTCTCCGGGTGTCCCCTACTTGACGCACAATACAGTTGTGAACCCAGAGGGCAGATTTGTTGTTCTGGAGTGGCTCTTGGGTGGTCTCTCACTCACATTGATAGCGCTGTATGCACCTTGCTTGAATCAAGCCACACTCATAGATTCTCTAGGATCCTCCCTTCTTTCTAATGCTCATGCACCATGTATGTTGGTGGTGACTTTAACACTGTGCCAGACATGGATCAGGATAGGTCTATCCGCCCCTTTAGTCAGTGCCTCCTTCTCAACGACAACGAGGCAACTACAGCAATGGGCAGCACACATGCAGGTGGTGACTACTATACTCAGAGGCAAGAGAATATTCTCACTTCACAGCAATACACACACACATGCATCAACCTGTTATACTGTAGCCTGGAGCTGGTAAACAGGGCTGGGTCTCCCGAATATCTCGGATGCACACTGTCAGACCATAATGTCCTTAAGATATCTCTTCGCTGGGGCAATGGGCCTTCAGCAATACTGACATGGCACCTCATGGCGGAGGCGCTAGGCAACGCTGCCTTTAGGACCACTGTAGGAGACATGGGGGATCAATATTTTCTAGAAAATTAGGGCATGGCATCGAACTCCCTAGTTGAATGGGACATATTTAAGGTTGTATTGAGGGGTATCCGCATTAAATCCATCTATGGTGCAAGATTAGTGCTGCGCTGTGAACTCCTGTCCCTGGAAACTGATATCTGCCCGCTCAAATGCCCCTCGGTGTGCGTAACTGGTGCTCAACCCTGGTTGATTCAAAAGAGGACAGAATACAAAACAACCCTTACACGCCTCTGCAAAATAGTTTACAGGGATGACACAGCTCAACAACATTTGGAGGGGGATACAGCAGAACAGCTATTGGCTTGGCTTCTGCGCTCCGAGACCCCAAAGACCCCAGTTGATAAAAATCACCAAGGGAGAATAGTAAATACCCATAATGGAGTTAACGAGTCATTCAGGAAATAGTACTCCAGATTGTATGACACCAGCAGTGAGATGGATGCTGCCACGATTGAGAGATACTTCGATATCTTACACACCCCACAACAACAGGTGGAGTTAAATGATCCGTTAGAGATAGAGGAGATACACACAGCCATCAAGAAAATGACGAGGGGTTAGACACCTGGGACGGACGGGTTCCCACTGGAGTTCTCTGCCGCATATGCCCAAAGATCGGCCCGTTGGCCAAATATAGACGACAAAAGATCTTAGTAAGGAGAGAGGCAAAAGGTTAGTGGTTCTTTTGGTTCTTTCACTACGGTTTTGTGTGTATTTGCATCTGGTAATTGTTTGTTCCAAAGAATCAGAACTCTAGAAAAGGCTAGTTATTGGCAGTGAGAAGTCAATACTGGCCAATGGGAGTGTTATGATCAATAACTATTCCTATGTTCTGTCTCAAGGAGTCTACAAATTCTAAATAGTGGCTGCGGAGTAAAGATAGAAGCACTAGATGCTCCTTCATAGCCTTCTAGGAAAATGGGGATGCTCACCGACTAGTTCTATGTCTACCCTATCCTGAGGTTTTGCATTCATGATAAACCTGAGGGAACCTTGCAGTGTGCCAGGCTACTTTTGATAACATATCAGGGTGGCCCTGGTCAGGCCTGGGTTCCAGATGTAGACAATGAGGTTCTTCAGCATGCATGGTTCTGGGACCATGATTAAGGTGTGCAGGGGGCAACTCTCAGCCTGTTACCTGGCCTTCTTCTTGAGAGGTGAGGATCCCAGATCTGCCAATCACCAGGCACTTTTAATGATCATTGAGAGAATCCTGAGGCAGCCTCCTGCCAGTCCCTGAATCTGGGTGTGTGAGGTCTCTCACTAGACCCTTGTAGATGGCTGAGATCAGAGAGTGTCTGATGATGGGTTCTGGTTTTGGGTGGGGGCTGCACTTTGGTCAGATTGTCTCAGAACACAGGTTTTAGGCAATGAGCTTGTTCCACCGGGCTCCTTGCTCCGGTTATGACTAGGTGAGACCCCTAAGTCAGTCTCTCCAGGCGTTGGTTATATATTGCTGAGGTCCCCACGTGTTTTTCTTTATAACCAGGCTATGGTTGAGAAATGACAACCTGTCATTGTGTCCTAATTGTAGTTGGCTAGCGTTCCATCTGCCATCACCATCACTGTTTTGTGGTGGGTGAGGTCCCTAGTTCATCCTCACTACAGACTGAAGTTCCAGATTCTGATGTCCATTGGTTCCTTTCTCTTCCGATCCTGCTTGTCGACAGTTGGGGGTCCCACTGTTTATTTTCAGGCCCTGGATATGAGATAAATGAGGCACATGGTACTTTTTAGACCTTATGGAGAGACCTCAATTTTGATCTGCAACATCCCTGAATCCATTGGTCACAAGGTGGTGTCACTGAGTGCCTATTGCATGGCTTTGCCTGTAGATGAAAGAGATTACTGTGTCAATCTGCCACCGAGTGGGGGCTTTGGAAGGGTAACGTACCTGAGCTAACCTAGAGCGAGGTTTGAGTGAATGAAGTGTGCTCGTCTCCTGGTGCTAGGTACAGATCACCAGTGATGTTGCTGTGCTAACCCGTCACAAGGCCCTAGTTTATGAAGTGTCTGGGTCAGCCTGTTTCCATGCCTCTGTTTTCCACTCACCTCCATCCAGCAGGCATTCATCAGCTTGTAGATGCTGTGTGAGGCCAGCTTAGGTTTGTACAGCCGGAGTCCTGCAGAAATATCTTCAACCACTTCTCCGTTTGTTCGACTTTCAAAAGGGATCTTTGCCTCTGTGAAAACCTCCCACATCACCACACCTAGGGAAGAGAATAAATCACATTAGGGAGAGGTGGAGTTCCCTACCGCGTGGAAAAGCCCACTCCAAGTATAGGCCAGTGGCATAGTTTAGAATAGTTCATACACACACACAAACACATCATCATACATATATAACACACCAGGGCAAAAACAGCCTATTTTGCCTGACCTGGAGGCTCATTATTTTTAATGGGTGCACTTCTACAACTGGTTAAACTAGGTCTTGTATCACACGTATTGTAATCATGGGAGCAGGAACTCGATCAGTCGAAGGTTAATGGGGTTACTGATCCTGGAGACTCACAATCAATGCCAAAGTGTATAAAAATAGTTGTTGTATAAGCTTCATTTCGACAACTGGTGTCATGAAAGCTATAAAAACATTTTATAAATACAATACAGAATAGATGTAACATACAGCAACATAAAGAGTTATATGCACAAGCAATACATCAAAGTAAGCTGCCAGACCTGCGACGCATTGTACAATAGTCGTGATCAATTAGATAAGAGTTATTACACATGATATCAATAAAAATATACATTATATACAGTAAAAATGGAGGGAAAGGCTGCGTATTGTTCCACTTTAATAAAAATCTTTGTAATGGGCCGGCTAAGAGCCCCCATTACACTTGCTAAAGGGCTCTTGCCTCTCTTGAAATAGCAGCAGGGATTATTTATGGATAAAGTGTGTGTGCATGAGAACTTGTGTTATAGCTTGGCCATGCGACCTGATAACCCTGCGGCAGTTTCATCACAGCCTTGATCGAATTAGTGCTGTGCCACTCTTGAGAGGGTTTTCCATCTGATAGGGCATGCCTGGCCAAGAAACTTTGCAACGCAGCACATAAAAAAAGGTCTGGGATCAGACCTAAAAAAATAGTAGAGAATAGTAGAGAGAGGCATAAGTAAAAGCAAATTGCTACATTAGCGACAAGAATAGATGAATCGAGAGGTCTTTTCCTTGATTTTTGTGATTCTTTATTCAAAGTCTTCTGATTGAAAAGAACAGTTCCGCGCAGCCAATGCGTTTCCCCAGTGATGGCCTTCTTCAGGGCCAAAGAGAATTTATTTACTCATTCCCAATTTCAGAAGGAAGGCAATCTGTCCTAGTCCATATGTGATTTGAATACATACATGTTCTAAGAACGTTTTTCAGGGCAGCGTAAATTTTCCTTCACAGTAGTGATACTAAGACTGGTTTCTCTTGGTTTGCTCATGCATTTGAGGGCGTGTTCGGCCAGTCGACATTATATCAACGCACGTTCTGTGTCTTTCGATGCCAAAGTGGCTGTCCTTTCCATATATGTGGAATCCACCACCATTAACAAGTAATGTAAATGTTTCACACACATGTTGAAAGGCACCGGCTCCAGTAGGAACAACTCATGGGTGTTAACTTGCAGGTGCCACCAGGTGGTGTCATCACCCCATTACTAGACACCTTAGTGAGTCAATAGTCAAAAAACAATCTAAACAAATGTAATGACACTCAATGTATGCCCATTACTCTTCCCATCAATATCACATGAGCTATATTATCAAAGGGATCAGGCAGGTCTGGCAACTACATTCTGACCTTGATCCACCACCTAAGTAACCTCTCTCCTAACCTCACATGTACAGTCTCAGTGGCCCTCCTGGCCTGACCGAAGATCTCTCAGTAACTTATATGCCTGCAAACAATGTGATAGATTTTTGATAACCATCCATTCCATTTTTTTTGTCATGAACAGTGCTCCAGCAATTGGCTGATAAGTAGCCGGATACACCAGGCTTTGGGAGTACTTCTTCAACAGTTGTTTAATCCATGCTTGCCTGAAACACTTGGGTAGATAGCCTTCCATTGCAGGGGTATATATTGTCCTAAGTATGAAGATGGACAATGGACAGGCACAATTTTGCTAGACAAGAGAGAGAGGCATCCATTGGGCAGAAAACTACTAATGATCTTCTCCAGCTCATGGTGAGACAATATGAACCAATCTTCCAAAATAATGAGACGTAACATAAACAACACAAAAATGTAATTACACCGTTAAGAACTCTCTGGTAGCTGAAAGTAGCTTCCTAAACAAGAGATGCAATTTAAATTTTCTCAGGTTGAGGACAGGTTGTGCAAGGTATCAAATCCTTTAAAAGAATTAGATTCCCTCTACTGCCCCCAAGATGATGTCTGACTGGGCCTTGAAAGTGGCTGTGAGTGTGTCGGGGTCCTATCCCAGGGGGTCTAGTTACCGCCAGGTTGTTAGCTCCAAGCCCAGATAACCATCGTGTTATTAAGCAGGATCCTTTAAATGCTAAAACATCTCAAATACACATGCAGCCTAAGATATTCTTCACTTGTTTCAGTTGATCATATATTTCAATTAGACTAACAGGTCTTACCGTGTGGTATTCAACTCTTTAGAGCTCATTAGAAAGTCGCTAGGGCAGGGTGGAGTAAGACACATTGCCACTGGCATAAGAACGACTGGACCAGTGACACAAAGTAATGTGGACTAGCATTACAAGTCTACATGGGGTCAGATTATGAGTTGAGAGGTTCAGGAGAGACAAATGTACCAAGGCCAGAATCACCTAGTACAGACAGTAATTGCACCATGCAATTACGAGTTTTTGTCCCTAGAATAAGGAATAATCATGTGGACCCAAAAATATCAGGTTTCGGGGGAGGAGGGGGCGGGGGGTTGGGCAAAGGGAAGTATGGTGGTGGCTGGGCTGGGCCTTTACCAGGACCACCAGGTGCATGAGATTTTACCAGATGTGATTGGTTTAATCATGCTTATTTCCCCCATATTCCGGCAATTTCGAGTGTGGAACTACCAGACCAGTTGTGATAATGCAAAATGATATCTTCCCTGGGAATACCTCTCCAGCAGACATATATTTAGGCCTGTGGTGTTGTATAGCTGTGAACTCCACTTTGATCTTGGGAAAAAGCAGTTTCCTGTTTATCACAGCACCAAATACATGTTTTAGTGGGTCGTCAGTCGCATATTGTGCATTTCTTCTTCTGTCCTCAGGATGCACTGTTGTGTAGTGTACAAATCTAATCCTGATCTGGTGCAGTGGTCACCTTTGATTTGACTCTTGTGCATTGAGTAGCTGCATCTACACCTCTGACTGTTTGGTGCGGTGTGCTGTGCTGTAATGCCTGATTCTACAAGTACTGTCATGTACTCCTTTGATTAATGTCACATGCGGTGTGCTGTGGTGAAACCACTGGTTCTACAAGTACTGGCACGCACTGCTCTGGTTGATGTACTGTGCTATCTGTTGTTGTGTCATGTCTGGTACCAAACTACACCTAACTGAAGAGCTCCAATCAGGGTGCAACCAGTCTTAGGTTGCGTGTGTTACGGTTCATTGAGAACCAGGCCTGGCAGTTCTAGCTGGGCTGGTCCCGTTGCAGCAGGGCCAAGACTGATTTACATATGGAGGATACAAACTGAGATGGCATCGTGGGCAAAAGAATGATGGGTTTGAATGCTATCCTGATTGATTGCTAGTGGTAAGACTTAGTGCAAGCATTTCTCTTATCACCTTTTGTGTAGTTGATGTATTGAATTAAGTGCCCATGGGTGGGTCCAGAAATGGTTCCTGTGCTCACTGCACCACTGGAATCAATCTACACCTGACTGAAGAGCCACAATCAGGGCAAAACCGTTCTTGGGTTACATGTGCGCCAGTTCATGAAGCACCTGGCCTGGCAGTTCAGGCTGAACTATTGCTATTGAAACAGCGTCAAGACTAATTTCCATATGGCTGGAGCAAAACTAAGGTGGCATGGTGGGCAAAAGAATGATGTGTTGGAATGCTATCCTGAGTGATTTCCAGGGGTTCGACTTAATTCAAGCATTCCTCCCATCACCTTTTATGTGTCTGATGTAACATCTAAAGTGGCCAAGGGAATGCCCAGATGGGGTTCCCTTGCTCACTGTGCCACTGGTGCCAAGCTATACCCGACTGAAGAAACCCAATCAGGGCAACTGTTCTTGGGTTGCTTGTGTTGCGGTTCAGGGTGGGCCTGGCCTTGCAGTTCAGGCTGAGCTGCTCTTGTTGGGGGTAAAGACTGCCTTGCATTTGGCTGGGTCCAAACTGAGGTGGCACGGTGGTCCAACAAACGGTGGGTTGGAATACAAGATGGGCCATTGCCAGTGGTTAGACTTATTGAAAGCATACCTCGCATCACCTTTTGCGTGTTTGATATAATGCCTGACTCTACAAGAGCCTGCATCTACTCCTTTGGTTCTTGTCTCGTTCTGTCTGATATGGTGAAACACATTGTTCACATGTTCCTGCATGCACGCCTACGGTTCGTTTCTAATGCAGTGTGCTGTTGTGTTTGCATGGGTTTAAAAGTGCTTGCATATACTCATCTGGTTCTTGTCTAATGCAGTGTGCTGAGGTGTAACACTTTATTCTGAGAGCATGTGCCTGTACTTCTGTGGTTCTTGTTGCCATGTGCTGTTGTATACTGCCTGTCCACTTCTCGTCGTGATGCAGTTCTGCAGTGTTCATGTCTTCCCTTGTCCTCATGTTTAAAACCGTAGGGTCTGCACTAGCCATGAACAGGTTCCTGTTTCTGATGCCACACTCCAAGACACCAACATCCAGCGCCTAATTTGAGCTGGTGGTTTCCGATGCTTGGCACTGGATTGTCAACACCGGCACTTATGACAGTCTGCCACGTGGTGGCGTTGTTTGTCTAATTTAGAGGTCAGCACAACAACAGTTGTTTATTATTTCAATATGCATTAAAAATGACGTTTATCTGCCCCCCAAAATTTGGGGGTCTTAAATGTCACATTTATAGGTGTATGATAGTTAGTGACTGTGTTGGTACTGTCATTGCAAGAGTTGGTCAGTGTAATGTGTGCTCCAAAGTCCGGTGGCCTCCTGGCGAAGACCCTGCCACTTATTTATTTACAAATTAAGCACTGCCAACATCACTAGGAGACAAGACAAATGGCGTACATCAGGTAACTAAGTCATGCGAAGTATAAAATAACACCATAAAGCTTGGATCAATTATAGAGGAGTTACAAATGCACAGTTTGAAACAGCACATTGAACAGGTAAACAGTTGAGTCCTCTGTCTTGGGTTTCCCTTGCCATGTGTTCATCCTAGACGAAACCCGGGAACAGGCCTCTGAAACGGAAAGACTCCTATTGATGTAATATTAGGCTTTTGACACATTTCTAGCCTATGGGATGCAGCTCACCGGGCAGAGCTACCACATTTGGAATAGGGATCAGTTTCGAATCTCAGCTTCGAGATAATACCGATTGGGAGAAAGTAATCACTTAACCTCTCCAGTGCCTAAATGTATAATGTCTGGTTGCCATAGCAAGCGCTCTAACTCTCTTGGGCCAAGTTGGCTTTATATAAAACTGCAAGAAATAAATAAGGGCACTATATGGAAGACCTCCTCACACAATCTCTCGGGTTCGATACATCCTTGGAAAAGATCCGCGGTTTGAAATCACACTACACATAAGCGCCGAGAAAACCTCTGGTGCAAATATAGACACTTTGGTACAATGCTGAAAAATATACTTGGTCTTGTAAAAGCGTGTGCGTTCGTTGCAATATCCCGGGACTAACTATCCGTGCTACACAAGCGTTGCCACTTTCTCACCATGGAGAAATGCCGCGTGACCGGGTGACATTCGTTCCCACGGAGCAAGAATGTGCCGCGCGCACGAGGCTTACTGAGGGATAATCTCGCAGGGGCGGACAATGGCGCCCGTCACCAGAGTCGGATTCCAGGGCAGAGCCAAAGCAAACAGCCATAGGGCACCTTCCACCCAGGGGCCCACAGCAGGGTATGCAACTAGACATACGAGACCTGCTTGCAATTAACATCTCCCAGCCCCTTCAGAATCTCTGAATATTATCAAATTCACGGGATTATTCACTAATAAAAGTGACTACTCTACTCCAGGCAGATCCCAAAATAAGGATCATAGATAATAGAAGCGAGTAAACATGGCGTCCCTGTTAACGGAAAAGGTTTCAGCAATGTTCCTAGTTCGCACTTGTACTGTATTGAAACATTTACGCAGCGCTTATTGCCTCTCTGTGGGGGCTGAAGCGCTTGCCTTCATGTAGGGTGTGTGGTTGAAAATGTGCTGTCTTTGTTTTTGATCATGTTTGGGAAGTGAATCCCTGTCGTGCTTTATGGCTACCTAAGTGCGGGTATCGTGTTCTGGGGCACAGCACTTTGTGGTGCGATAGATGAGGATGCGTGAGAGAGAGGCGTGCAGTTTATGGTTTTCTGTGCGCTGGCAGCTTTCAACAGCCCCGCAGGTCCCTCTATTCATAGGCCATCCAGCTAGTTATAGCACTGGGCTTTCCATTCCGAGGTAAAGGTTCTGGACCTGAGCAGGCAAAGGGAGAAATGGTGTTAAGCTGCTGGGGTGGACTCATCCTCATCCCACATCTGGTGCGTATTAGATATAAGGCACATTTTCCTTGATTGCGCCAGACGCACCTTTTAAAATGTGCACACGGTGCAATCAAGGAAAATACACCATATTAGGGGGCATGCTCTGGCCCCAGGGCAGCCGCAAACTAGCGCTGCCCTGGGGGCAGCACAATCAGGTGGAAAACAGAGAGGCTGCTTTGAATCCGTTCAGTGTTTTCACAGTGCAGGCAGCAACACGCCTGCACTTTTAAAGGGGATTAGAGATCCCCTTGCAGGCGGGTGCAGTGAGTGACTGCACCTGCCTGCAAAGGGATGTCTCTGGGGTCCATGAGACCCCCTATCTCCTCACCACAGGGCTGCAATCAGTTTGCACAGTCTCAGTGCGCCCAGGGCCGGACTGAGAACCAAAACCGGCCCTGGCAAAGTGCTTGGCCGGTCCCCCGGGGCTTGGGGGTGCCGCCGAGCTCTTTGCCAGGGCCGGTTTTCGGCCGATTTTGTTACAGGGCCGATTTTGCAGCTATGCTGCAAAAACGGTCCTGTAACAAAAACGGCTCCCAGGGGTCCAAAACCGGCCCCCACCCGTGCGGCGCACCGGGGGATTGCCCGGTGCCCCCTACGGCCAGTCCGGGCCTGAGTGCGCCTCCTGAGAGCTTCTTGCCCTCTGCGCCTGAGTCTGTAATATGGTGTGGGCGCAGAGGCAAAAGGATTACCTCATTTGCATGGGGCCACGCCCCAATGCAAATAAGGGAACGCCCTCTTGAGGAAGTGCTAGTGCTGTATATGCAGATTTCTTCCGTTATTCCATGCATGTTCAGTAAGAGATGGGTGGCTAACTGCTGTGGACTGGTATAGTACTGGGTGATGGACATGACGCATAACACATCTGTATTATGCAATGGTAAATTGGTTAAGCAGTATAAGGAAACCAGTATGCATCCTATGCGAACTTCAATCAGCTGCCCGACTGCTCAGTGTTATGCTATTAGTAGTAGTGAGGGCCAGGAGGGTTATATATGAATTGACATTACTGTATAACTCCCAACATCACATAAGTCGGCCCATCATAATATACCTAGACATAAACAGTTGTTTGCAGGTTGGACTGTTCCATATCTGTGAACCATAGATGGGTTCTATCCTTTCTTTTGTAAAAGAAAATTGAAGACCAGATTTATCCAGATAGAGATGATCAGATAGTCCCAAATCTTTGTGGCAAGATCTCGGCTCAACCTGCCTCTCCACAAACCAGATGCCAAACCTCTGAGTGAAGATCTTGTGAATGGATACTTTACTTCTTAAATGATGGTTTTACACTTAGAACTACTACTGGTAGAGGGGCTTAGGCTCTGGCTATACGTTTGCTGCCTTTAGTACATCATTTGATTGGGTAGACAATGTGTGCTTCCACTGAAAAAGAGTGCCTATACTGCACCTTCTTGCCTTGTGGGAAAGCTTGTGCTCAACATAGAAAGTCTGCATTGATAATGGCGACTAGCCAAGTTTATGTTAAAGATAAGTTATATCCCATGCCATAGGAGGGGCCCCCGCTCTGGATTTATTCCGGAGCTCCCAGGCCTGAATACTGTGTTGAGGGGGCCCCCTGCAGCTTAGAGGCCCCCCACACTGCGGGGGCTGCGGGGGCCTGTGTTACGCCCCTGGCTGTGACAGGTCTTTTGCTACATGAAATCTCATAGATTACCATAGCAGGCAAGGGTTTTGGTGTTGGTCCACTTCCTGACAAAACACGTGGGTAGAATATTTTACACTGCAGCAATCTTTGTAAGGCCCTTCCAGAGGTGGTGTATATTGTTTTTCCAATTATCATTTTGTACAAATTTGTAAGTTTGTAACTGTACACATGATGGTTGCCATCTTATGCAAACTTCAGCAGACCTGTTTTCCTGATGGTGAGAAGCCAAAAGTAGAGGCTGTAGGCCTTTAGGTTAATTCTGAAAAGGTATATCACATTTCATATGTTTGATCTCTTTATTCTGAAAAATTATGGCAAACCCAGTAAGCCTAACCTATTTATTGTAAACAGCATTTGCTAAAGGCAATTTTAGGATGGGTTGTTATTACACTGTTCTAAAGCTTACACACAGGTATTTTTTACATGGAATCTCACAGATTACTGGAGTAGGCAAATGTTTTGGTGTTTATGCCCCACTTGATAAAAAGCGGGGATAGAAGATTTACACTATGATAATAATTATTAGGGTCTCCGAGGAGGGATATTGCTTTAAGAGCTGTAATTCTGTGCATATTTATAATTTTATTACATTATACCTGAAGGCTGCCTCGTGGGAAAGGATATGCCCAATGCAGTAGATCAGAGTTGGTTATGGTAACAAGCCAAGTTAAAGGCTATATGCCTGATTGATTCATTGGGAAAACGTTATTTCATATGCTATCGATCTAATCTATTTATTATGGAAAATTATGACAAAGGCAGTAGGCCTGATGTGATTTAGTCAAGCCTGCAGACATATATTATGCTACATGAATTCCTACAGTTCGCCTTTGTTGGAAATCATTTTGATGTTGATTACACCCTTTGACAAACCCTACGGCTAGAAGAGTTTTCTTGGTGGAATCCCTTCAGAAGACCTGGCAGTTTTAGTTGTCTATAATGTAACAGTTAGAGCCTCGTCAGGTTCCCCAAACCAGGATTCACAACTAACAAGCGTATTTGTGAAGTCCAATGAAGTTCATGTTTCCTCTGGTTGTGTGTCGCGTGATATGGGTTTATCACGTGACACAATTCAAAAATATTCAACACATTTGTTGTGGTTTTATTTGAGCCAGCACGCATGGTTTGGAACGTTCGGCTATTCTAACACCGGAGGTTCGTTTACAAAACAATCTCCACGTTGAACTATGAGGAATTTGAATCTTTATGTGTCTGTGAGCGAAGCCTTTACAGGCACTCCTTCAACTATGAGGATCGGATAAAAACTGCATGGTTGAAAAATCGGTTACTTTTGATTTCTCATGGAATAAACTGGATTATAAAAGCAAGATATTCTTTGAACTTCATTGGACTGCTCAAATATACTTGTTAGCTGTCCCAGAGTGGGGTGGCCCGTGTGATTCATCCCTCCCAGCCTAGACTCTTAGTAGCTGCCGTCGATACGTGGACAGTGTGTGCAAATGTTGCCTGTCAGTTGCAGTTTGGTGGGTCTGGTGTATAGCACTCTCGTGACATCCCCATCAGGGAACAGACACCTGTCCATCTGGTATCCTGGGTCCCCTTGGGACCTATAAATGCATTGGTTGATGGCAGCTAGCTGCGCGGCCCAATAATATCGCTTGAATCAGGGAGATCCACTCCCCAATCATATCACCTCCTTGTCAGCTTCTGGGTGTAATGTGACTAGTTAATGTCAAAACTGCTGCATGTTAAAGAAATCTACTTTTTTAATTTTGAAAAGACTTTATCAGATTTTATGTGATGTTTTATGCATGATTTACATAGCAAATGTTTGCACGGCTCGGCTCGTGCACAGGCTCTTAGAGCCGAGCCAGACCCTTGACTTGGTTCTGGCTCGGCTCTCACAGTTATTTTGTTGACTTGCCCGCCTCTAGTACAATACCATTGCAATGTGGCCACCCACTGCTATGTTTAATTAGATTTTTTTATTGCAAAATCATGCATTGCATGTTTATGCAGGAGCATGTTTTATTTCTACTTTTATTCTATTTATTTATCTTGCTTTATGTTGTTAAGTTTGTCTGTGTGCTTTACTGTGGCTGTGTAAGTGGAAGAATGCAAGAATGAGTCAGTGATGTATGTGTGGTAAATATTTCATTACCGGTACTATTTTTTATGCGGTAAAGTCTATTAAGAATAACTCAGTAAATATAAGAGGCAGAATCCGTGGTATTAGAGGTTTTAAAAGGCTTTATTCCTATACAAAGGAATACAATTCGAATTGTAGGCATTCTATTCCATCACCACGAAAGTTCAGGAAGGAAGGGCATACTTTATTGACAGATAAGCAGTTTTATAGAAAATACATTACAGTGAAACAGATGCAGGAGGCGTAACAGCTGATAATACAGATAAACTGTGCATACGTAACCAATAGAGGCGGTCTTATGGGCGTAATTTAATAAACGTCATCATACATGATGTCACAAGTGGGTGGATCCATAAGAGAATCCTGCAATGTCAGCAGAAATAGTTGGCAGAGATGCGCGCGCAGCCGCATGACGTGTGATTGACGTGCAACTAGAGGGTGAAGGGGACTTGACATTTAGCTCTACATGTGGAGACAGAAGTCTGGGGGTCGTGTCAACCTAATCCCAAATCATATCTAATATCCTATGTTTAAAGAACTGTGTTATCCAAAAGGAGAGGTCTCTAGGATAGAATCTATTCTATACTGACGGTTAGTGCGTGTACAAGCGTCTAAGTGTCTACACTAGATGCGAGGGGGTAGGAATATTCCATGGTAACGGGGCTATGAATTACTTGCATGAGGGCAGCGAGGCCTGGCCCTGTGCACGGGAGCTGGAGGAATGTTTACTTAAACTACTAGACAGGAATGCATCGGATGAGGAGCGGAGGAGATAATCTTGAAGGTGAAATACAGTTTTTGGCAGGCGACAGGCTGGATCAGGCACCGTTAGCCGCGCAGGGAGTAGGACAAAGTTCATGGATACAGATGCAGGCTCAGACTGGAGCTTTCAGAGGCAGAAGGCAGAAAAAGGCTTGATGACAGAATTCGGGCCTACTCGCCTGAATCTGTAAAATGTGGAAAGTGAACCACATAAAGTCGGTGGCCTTTCATACTTAGGAATGGAATATCTGACCCATTCATGGCGGATCTGAAAGAGGACATGTTGACGGTGGACGCACATATATTTGCGTCTTCAAAACTGGAGCAGGAGGGAACATACATGTACTTATAGCATGCACATGGAGCCGTTGGGGTCTACGATAGGGGACATAACTGATCACAAAATTCATATTTCCTCATTCCCTCCTTGTCCCCTACGGACCCTCAGGAGATATCGATCTTCATCAATCCATCGATCTGTTCATATAGCATCATTTGTTCTTCTTTCTTCTTCCGGGATCTCGAACGAAAACTTGGATGTGGGATACACGAGGTGGCACACAGACCACAAATCGCTGGCCCACATTGTAAACATAAGCAGCAACTGAATAGTATGAGAAAGCCAATACCTAGGAAGGATAGGATTCTCCATCCCCTGGCTGACAACATGCCCCAGAACCAACCGGACCAAGTCCAGGTGCCTGGACTCTGGTGTATCTGGCTTACAATCTTATGAAGGCGAGTTATGGCTTTATATACTGACGGCGAATTTTCTGGTATGAAAATGCAGCAACTTGATCCGATGACCCTACAAGCTCCGCCCCTATCGGCCAGGATGACGTCAAGGACAAGACGATTCTGAAGCACAACAATCCGCATAGCAGACTGCTCTTCTGTTAAATTGCCTAAGGCGGAAATAGTTTCGTTCACTACTGCTTCAAGGGTTCTGGTTAATCTACGTATCAGCTTACTATTAGTGACTGTACCTATATAGGGAAAGAATCCTTTATTGAAATCTGTGTATTTTTCCCATGCTGTTTCAGTGTAATCGACAATTGGGAGATCTCTCTGCTGTCTATTGTGTACTAAATGGGTATTTCTATGATAATCAGGAGGAGCTAGGAAAACAGGTGGCAGAAGGAATGCTATGTAACAGGTACCATCCCAATCTAGAGGTAGACGTATATATGCGGTCTGGCCACATATAAAGTAGGAATGACGGGAAGCTCTAAATGTAGACTTGCCTTGATCACTGAATTTTATTACAGTGGTGCATTTACTATGGCCCATGTGTATGGAGCCATTCTTTCTTACACATAATTCCCCTTTTACTGGGAATACTGACATGGCGGGCAAGATTGGTGTAGCTTCAGATTCAACGTTCAGGATCATGAGGTTAAGTGTAAAATTACCTAATCCATATACTTCATTTTCTAGATCAGTTCCTGTTCTTTTGGGAAGTCCCTCCTTGTTAGGGTAGCAGACTTTAAGCAAAACTAAGTTCAGGTTTCCCCATACCCAGTTGTCTTGATAAACTGCGGAATTTGAATCTAGGGAATTAATCAAACTAAACCATGCTCCACAGGAGCCATTGTGTGTGAACGGATAGGGAAAGAGGGGCAAAACTCCCTTATAGTTCTGATAGGGAGGGAGTCGGCCACATATCCAACAATTTGTGGCATTGCTGGTTTGATGGGAATGATGTAACATACTAATGAATGTGTTGTTGCGCAGCGCAAATCTATAAGACAATTCATGTGGAGGTAATTCGCTAAAAGAATGTTCTGCAGTTATATTGTAAGCACGCTTAGGAATAGGGCAATACATGTGTAATAGTATGCTGACAATGATGATCAGAAGACTTAGAAAAAACAAAATTAATAATGTTACTGTGCAGTGACTACGAAATGATTTACAATACGCATGCTTCTTGAGCTGCATCTGATGATTTCTTTCTCTATTCCGGTCTAGAGGATACATGTCAGAGACAAATTCAACCGATTCACCTTGGAGAGGACTTAAACAATCAAATTGTCTGACTTACTAGACCTCAATTTTAGTTTGTAAAGTTCTGGTTTTGTTAATTCAGCCAAGGGGAGCTTTGAGTCTGTCTGTGAGGGAATACAGGGTTGAGTATCTACACTGGATGGTAGTCCATAAAATTTCTTGATATGACTCGAGTGCAACCACCCTTTCCGTCCCTCGATTTTCACGGCTGTCCTTGTAGTGAGTAGAACTAACTTCGGTGACTTCCACCTAGGATCCAGTTGGGTCTTCCGGTCAAAATTCCTGACCAGAACCAGGTCCCCAGGAACCGCGTCATGGGGCTTCACCTCAGTATTGTCGGGAAAAGCTGCGGATACCTGTGAACGACAAGATTGTAGTGCAGACATCAAGGAAGCCAGGTAATCTGTCAGCATATTACAGTCAACATCAGTGATTTTGCGAGGTATAGGCGTCCCCACATATTTGGTGGTCTACCGAAGATCACCTCGTACGGGGATAGCCCTGTTCGAGAATGTGCTACCATTCTCATGTAAAAGAGCGCAACTGGTAAGGCTACTATCCAATCGACTCCTTTTTCTCTACATATTTTGGACAATCTAATTTTCAGAGTTTGATTATGACGTTCCACGAGACCTGCCGCCTCGGGATGTCGGACACAGTGGAATTTCCATTGGTAGCCTAATAAAAGGGAAACGTGTTTCATTAGTTCGGATGAGAACGGCTGGCCGTTATCTGAGTAGACAACACGTGGTAAACCGTACCGTGGGAAGAATTCTCGAACTAACTGTTTGGCAGTAGTCGGGGCAGTGTAATCTGAAACCGGGTATGCTTCTGTCCAACGAGAAAGAGCACAGACAACTACGAGAACATATTTGAATCCTCGACATCGTTCCATCTGGATATAATCCATCTGGAGGACTTCAAAAGCATGATCGGGAGTTTGAAATCCACCCTGTTCTACGGGGATGCTTTTACCTGGATTAAACTGACAACATATCATACAGGTACGAACTTTTTGTTTAGCTGCGGCTCGTAAATGTTTGTTGAACCAAATGTGTTGAATGCTGTCTAGCATAGCTTTTTCTCCTAGGTGCGCTGGACTATGTATAGTGTTAATGATGACTTGAACCATTGAGTCGGGAAGAAACCATATAGATTTTTCCTTCGTCATCCATCCTTGATCTGTTTGGATCCCTCCTAATTCAGTCCATTTCTTTATTTCTTCTGGTGTAGCATGTGTCTGTATGTCAATTACATCAAGGGCGGGATCCTTAACTGTCATGCAATGTGTTGGTGTCGGAACTATTGTCTTTGTCGTGTCAGTTGTGTGAGTCTGATTCTGAGCAGTCTGTTTAGCTGTTCTGTCAGCAAGGTCATTACCCTGAGAAATGATATCGGTAACCTTTGTATGGGCTTTGCATTTCATAATCGATATTGCAGTAGGTAGATGAATCGCGTCTAATAGGGCTTGAATGAGGGGTCCGTGTTGGATGTGGGCACCGTGAGAAGTTAAATAACCTCTCTCTCGCCACAGTACGCCGAAGTCATGGACGACTCCGAATGCATAACGTGAATCTGTGTATATGTTGACTTTTTTATTTGTGGCTTGAATACAGGCTTGTGTCAGAGCGGTGAGCTCTGCTGCTTGAGCTGACAAAGTATTAATACAATTTGTTTCAATGACTTCAGTGTCTGTTGTGACTGCGTAAGCGGCCACTAACTCTCCTGTACTTGTTCTCATACATGACCCATCTACATACAATGTCAAGTCTGGATCTGACAAAGGGATATCTGTCAAGTCTTGTCTGGGTTTCGTCGTGATAGTAATGACTTCGACACAATCATGTGCCAATGGATCTGTTCCGCCTACTGGTAACAGTGTGGCAGGATTTAACGTATTACAACGTCTGATTTCTATGTGTGGCTGAAACAATGTCAATTCGTAACCGGTGAGTCTCGCTATAGTCAAGTGTTGTGTTTGTGTGCGGTTCAAGAGAACCTCTACTGCGTGTGGTACTTGTACTGTCAATTGATGTCCTAGCACTATGGCATCGCTTTGTCTGATTGCTAAAGCTGTTGCTGCCACCGATTTCAGGCACGCTGGAAGTGCCTGAGCTACTGGATCTAATGTACTAGAGAAATAAGCACATGGTTTATGTGATCCTGCTTGTTCCTGAGTGAGTACTGACAAGGCCGTACCTTCGCGTTCTGTAACAAAGAGTGTAAACTGTTTACTGTAACATGGTGTTGCTAGGACAGGTGCTTGGCATAAAGCTTTCTTTAAGCTTTCAAAGGCGTGTGTATGTTCTGGAGTCCAAGGGAGGACAGTCGATGTGGCTGCCTCCTGTGTTGTCAACTGGATGAGTGGTTTTGCTAGAAATGCATATTGAGGGATCCACTGCCTACAGTATGAAGTGAGGCCTATAAAAGCCCGCACCTCCTTTTGTGTCTTGGGTGGTGGCATGTTAGCAATTAACTGGATGCGGTCGGATGTAAGCTGCCTTCCCTCCTTGGACAGCGAGTGCCCAAGGTAAACAACTCGCTGGACACAGAATTGCAGCTTAGAAGGGGACACCTTGTGCCCCTTGTCAGCCAGAAATTTCAAAACCGTCAGTGACGCTGTCTCACATTCAAGTTCGCTTCGGGCGGTGATCAGCAGATCATCGACATATTGGAGCAAGGCAGTGTTAACTGGCATGTGGATACTGTCAAGTTCTCGTTTCAGTGCTTGGCTATAGATGCTGGGGCTTTCTGTAAATCCTTGAGGTGCGCGTGTGAATTTAAAACTTCGTCCATTTAAACTGAATCCGAACAAATATTGACTTTCCGGATCGATTGGGACACTAAAGAAAGCATTCTTGAGATCAATTACAGTGAAAAACGCTGCTTCTGAGTCAATAGCTGTGAGTAATGAAGAGATATCTGGGACCACAGGGTATTGTGGTACAATACATTTATTTAATTCGCGCAGATCAATAACTAATCGATATACTGGTGGTGCTTTTGGATCCGTTCTTTTAAGAATCGGAATTATCGGGGAATTGCATACATTGGAGTCGGTTTCGACAACCACTCCTTGTGCAATGAGCTCGTCAATGATTTGCAGTAAAGCCACTACAGCATCTGGTGGTAACTTGTATTGTCGCATTCGTGGTAGTACTATTCCTGTTTTCAGTGTGACTCGATATGGTGTAATGTTCATGCAACCAACATCAGTGGGGCCTTGTGCCCATAAATGTGTAGGTAAATTCTGCAGTCGGTGATCCATGTCTCTGGACACGTAGTGACCTTTAAAGTCACGTAAAAATAGTCGTACTCCTTCCGGAGAACAACATATTATGGCTCCTAGAGCTTTCAATGTTTTTATGCCTAACAAGTTTTCTGGACATGATTTAGTAAGCAATAAATCTGTAGTACGTGTCAATGGACCGACTGTAAGTGGAAGAGGTTGTGTTACGTCATTGATTATAGGTTTTCCTGAGAATCCAAGGGAAATATTCTGTGAGCCTGAGAGGGGTGCCCCTGGAACTTCACTGCGTCTTATAGTTGTTCTGCTTGCCCCTGTATCAAGTAAAAACTTTCTGTCTTCCCCTAATAGTTCACTATGTACATAAGGTCCCTCTTGGTCTACAGGAAACTCAATAATGCTTGTGTTGCAGCAATAGGCTGCGCTTGTGGTGGTGCTACGATCTGTTGTGGAGCTGCCTGTTGCGGAGCTAGTTGTTGCGGAGCTAACCTAGGTTGTGCATGCTGAGGGATTTGTTGTTGATTCTGATCCTGTCTAGGTGGACGTGGTCTCTCCTGCGTTCTACCTGTGGCAATATTATGTTTCAGGACTGGACAATCGTGTATATAATGACCTGGTTGTTTACAATAGTTGCATGTCCCTTTCGCAGGACCTGCGGAATCACCCTTTTGATGACTATCGGCTGGAACTGACTGTGCAACAAGCATTTTCATTTTTGTATCTTTCATACGTCTTTGTTCGTGTTCTTGTTCTTCTCTAATTCTATTGTGGTGATATTGTAACATCTGTAGCATCTGTGATGGGGTATTACCTTGCCAGGTACTTTCGAACTTCAATACTCTATTCTTGACTTGTAGCAGAGAATTTTCAACTAATTTTGTCACAAACAGATGTGGATATGACTCACTACTAGTTTTTATGCCACTATTTATACTAAAACATTTTTCAAATCGGGAATAGATATCACTAGTGTCTTCATCTGGTTTTTGTTTACAGGCTGAGATTGCACCCCAGTCTTCCTTTTTCGTAGTTAATAAACGTGGCAGTACCTGTATTAGTAATCCTGCTAGTGCTGTAGTCTTTTCCCCAAGTCCTGCTCCTGCAGCTCGGGCCTTTTCTTCGTTTTCTAATGCTGTCCAATCTATCTTTTGGTCTCCCACCTCCCATTCCTTTTCTTTGAGTTTTTCGTAAACACCGGCGGGTAATAGGACTTTTAATATTTTCATAATATCGGGGTAGGTATACTCTCCCATGAGTAACATGTCTTTTATCTCACGGTGGAAACCTGCTGGGTCCTTGTCATGGCTGGGTACTACTTTCTTCATTTCTAATAATTCCAATTTAGTTATAGGCGTGTACACAAACACGCGTGTAAAATTATCACCGGCACCTCTTATTGGGTGCACTTCGCGTAACGGGTTCTGTCTATCTATGTGATACATTTTTCTTCCCATAATGGGAACTGGAACGTGTTCTGGGCATACGAAATTTAAATATTGGTTTCGGGATTCTAGAATTTCCTTAATCAAATCAGTACCTGACCCTCTCCATATGTTCGTGAGTAGTTCTGTCAATATGTCAGGTAAGGGTCCTGGATCGGAGTGTTGGCTTTTATATAATATAAGGAGGTGTTGAATCATGTATATACTAGCTAAGCGCTGTTCATATGGGTCTAGATTCAGAAACGTGTGTGCAAGTACGTCATCATTGTATTCGCCGGGACTGTCAGCCCATTGTACTGCTGACCTGGCTAACTCTTGTTCGTCCATGGAATCGAGCATGTGGTACCCCCTTCGATCTCGGAGTAATTTATCAGCAGCTTGGAATAGGTGTTCAGGGGATTTTGTATTTAACATAGGGTTTGGAAAATGTCTATTATATTCTGGATGTATTGGGCGTATCGGGTCGTTAAAACCTCTGGTATTATTATGGGGTCTTCCTCTACCTACATAAGCTATCGTTTCTAATTGCTCTGATTCTTGCTCCTCCTCTTCTTCTGATTCTACTCTGTCGGTTTCTCGTCTTTCTTTATGTATTCGTTCTACTTCCTTGCGGATCTTTCGACACATGGCGATTATACACGCCTGTCTATCATGTTTCTCTTCTGATATGTTCTGACCCCATTTGGCAAGTCTTTGCATGGTATCGTGATCTGCCCCAGGCCTGTCTTGATTCCTAATTACACAATTTATGAAAAAACGTAGTAGTTGTCTTTGGACATCCACTTTCTGGTATTCCATAGCTTCGTTAATACTTTCTGGACCTTGCCCTGTTTGGACAAAGCGATATATTTCGTCTAGGTGTTCACCCATTCCTGGTATTGTCATTAAATATAATGTAGCTCGTCTTATACGTAGTGATGATATGAGCAATTTATCCTATCTACCTGGTACTGGGTCGTATCTACAATCCACAAGCTGTTCTTTAAACATGTCAGATGTCGCTAGTTGGGGTGTACGTTGGAGTGCTAAATCTCTAAGGGTCTGTTTATTTCGCGGCGGTGTGGCAAACATGTCTGTCGTACCTCCTGTAGCACCATCTGAGGTGCTAGGCACGAAAGGATTCGTTGGGCGTAGGATAGAGATTGTATATGCGGGAAAAACTGTAGAAACGGACGGGCCTGTTGGAACTTGTGTAGGAGTTTGTAGTTGCGGGGATACAGACGGATGCTCTTGGTGTTGAACACCATCGGCAAGCGGTGTGGGTGGTATGGCATTAGCATACTCGGGAGCTGCGTCATCTAAATAGGAGGAAAGGAAAACGTCCTTTGCTGTTTTGGGATGTGTTTTGGGATGTGCTTTTATCGGGAGCAATGGAGGAGTTAAGTCTTTTGGTATTTCCGGAGTGGCCTTAGGTAACCCTTCGGCCAGAAGAGGATACATACCATTCATAAGAGCGTTTCTTTGTCTATCTACTTGTTCTGATTTTACTCGGGTACCTTCCTCAAGTAATAGATTTTCTCGGGTTTTATTTGAATTCTCTCTACCTTTCTCTTCCTGTCTGAGTGCTTTTTCTGTACGTCTATATGATTCTTTACGCCATAATTCAATGGCATCTTTCTGTGACTGTCTGGCTTTCTTTTTCCATAATTCTTCTTCTACTCTCATGATGCAATCTGCATCCCAGGTCCCCGCTGCGGGCCATCTCTGACTCTCTGGTAATTCTTTGGTGTAGTCCACCCATAAATCAAGAAATAATACGGCATCTAGGCCATGCTTATGATACATAAAGTACCCTGGAGTGTCCCTAGGTGGGATGGGAACAGCTTCTTCGAGTACACCTTTTCTAGTTTTGATCTGTCTTAGTTTCGAAAAGAGCGGCATTTTTTTTTTACCTTATTACTAGAACACACTTTATACAAAAAAAAACACAATAATGAACAGTCATTCACACCACAGTATATAGAACGTATTTTAAAACATTTAACACTTAACAGTTTTACGAACAATGATAACTAATAGGAAACTAGTTACTGACATAATACTGACACTAGATAGTACTTATTTATATGCAAAACATACTATATATACTGCTAAACAGTACAGATACACTGCTAAAACAGTGCAGACCGGATTTGTGTACCCAAACCCGTCTTGACCGGCACAGACTATGTGCACGTTAAAGGCCTCCCCGGTAATGGTACTCACCGGGTAGCTCGGAACGGAAGGCCTCGGAACGGAACTGAAACTGGACCGGACTGGACTCGACTGGACTGGACTCGGAACTTCGGAACCTGGCGGGCCTCTGTATACCTCGGCTCTTGCTCTCTCAGCTAGGCTCTGGTCGGGATACTTCGCACTTCTCACCGCCTCGTCTGGGTGTTGATCGCAGCCTCAGTCGTCCCCGCTTGGCCGGAGGGAGATACAGGAAATCCTGCAGGTACGCGTTTTTGTCCGTTCAGCTGTGGCAGGAGACCGGGCCTGCAACGCACCGCCGGCGCGTGAGATGAGAAAGTGTCCCTGTTCGGGCGCCAATTTATGTGGTAAATATTTCATTACCGGTACTATTTTTTATGCGGTAAAGTCTATTAAGAATAACTCAGTAAATATAAGAGGCAGAATCCGTGGTATTAGAGGTTTTAAAAGGCTTTATTCCTATACAAAGGAATACAATTCGAATTGTAGGCATTCTATTCCATCACCACGAAAGTTCAGGAAGGAAGGGCATACTTTATTGACAGATAAGCAGTTTTATAGAAAATACATTACAGTGAAACAGATGCAGGAGGCGTAACAGCTGATAATACAGATAAACTGTGCATACGTAACCAATAGAGGCGGTCTTATGGGCGTAATTTAATAAACGTCATCATACATGATGTCACAAGTGGGTGGATCCATAAGAGAATCCTGCAATGTCAGCAGAAATAGTTGGCAGAGATGCGCGCGCAGCCGCATGACGTGTGATTGACGTGCAACTAGAGGGTGAAGGGGACTTGACATTTAGCTCTACATGTGGAGACAGAAGTCTGGGGGTCGTGTCAACCTAATCCCAAATCATATCTAATATCCTATGTTTAAAGAACTGTGTTATCCAAAAGGAGAGGTCTCTAGGATAGAATCTATTCTATACTGACGGTTAGTGCGTGTACAAGCGTCTAAGTGTCTACACTAGATGCGAGGGGGTAGGAATATTCCATGGTAACGGGGCTATGAATTACTTGCATGAGGGCAGCGAGGCCTGGCCCTGTGCACGGGAGCTGGAGGAATGTTTACTTAAACTACTAGACAGGAATGCATCGGATGAGGAGCGGAGGAGATAATCTTGAAGGTGAAATACAGTTTTTGGCAGGCGACAGGCTGGATCAGGCACCGTTAGCCGCGCAGGGAGTAGGACAAAGTTCATGGATACAGATGCAGGCTCAGACTGGAGCTTTCAGAGGCAGAAGGCAGAAAAAGGCTTGATGACAGAATTCGGGCCTACTCGCCTGAATCTGTAAAATGTGGAAAGTGAACCACATAAAGTCGGTGGCCTTTCATACTTAGGAATGGAATATCTGACCCATTCATGGCGGATCTGAAAGAGGACATGTTGACGGTGGACGCACATATATTTGCGTCTTCAAAACTGGAGCAGGAGGGAACATACATGTACTTATAGCATGCACATGGAGCCGTTGGGGTCTACGATAGGGGACATAACTGATCACAAAATTCATATTTCCTCATATGGATGGATGGATGAGTGCAAGGCTGAGTTACAGAATGCATGCATGATACCTTACTGAGTGCTTGCACCCAGCAGACTGAAGAGGCACTTTCATTTATAAGGCAGACCTGTTGGCATTGGCAATGCTTGCTCTTTCTTTAAACGGGCCAGGGGATTAATTTTACAGCAAATATTTCTAGACACACTTGCTAGAGGATGTGTAGGCTGTTGTGGAGAGAACACCATGAACTATTTCAATGCTTCCTGAGTATTATTGCTCCATGGGAGTAAACCATGTGCACAAAGTGCACTGGGAGTTACACACTCTGAGCTTATTTTGGATTGGATGGACTGAGGTATCTAAAAGCAGCCTGCTCTCCTCCAACCCACTGGGGTTTTCTCTGTGTCCCATAAGAACAGTCCTGAAGCAGCAATGTCTAGCAAGATTGTGTGGGGTTCATTTCAGCTTTTTTTCTGTAGCCCTGTCTTCAGTTCAAGGCACCACATTTACAAACTGTACCTCTTTCAGACATACACTTCAAACATGAAGAGTGCAGGAGCTTGTGTAGAAAAATAAGCACAACATATGTCATTTTATTTTAAGGTTTATTGCACCAGCAGTATAATTGCAGAACGTCGATCTTCTATACATTTTCACATTCTTTGCAGGAATTAGCAGATGTAAATAGGCACAGATCCCACAGGAAAATTATTTACAAAGAGGACGATAAATATATGCCCTAGAAGGCAAAAGGCCCCATATGAGCACGAGAAAAGTGAGTGTACAGCATGGTAGGGCAGGCATAGTCATGGTTGCACGAGAGCTATCAGACACGTGTAAGTGGGGGTCTCTGAACGTGTGCTACAGATGTGGGCCCAGAACCACGTTTGTGACTGATCAGAGGCTGCACACAGGTGCAACAGGCGAGGGCCCCAAAACACAAGCCATGCAAGGGCACAGAGAGAAAATTGTGATAATTCCTAAACAGCTGTCGGCAGAAGAAGTTTCCTAAACAAATAAGAGTCCAAAAATATAGGGCATATTTGTAAGTAACAAATGAGGGAATGTATTTGAGAAGTGAAGGTCCATATTTAAATGCAACCAATAACTGCAACTGCGATGCATGTTACAGTTGAGGTATACAGACAGTACAGCATATATGCAGATATGAAGTAGGTGTAATGAAGATTACCAATAAGTAACCCCTACTTCTAGTTAAAAGTTGAGAATGGGTACATTAATTACCAGCAATGTTCATTATCCTGAGCTCACCTCTTCCTCCTCACAGTTCTGGCTAATTGGAACTGAGTCCCTGTCTGGAGACCAACAACCATGTTTGCCCCTAGAGTAAACAAAGGTTACCCGGCCTACTTCTCTTATTTTTTGGGAACTCCTTGTGCTGGCCCCATGTTAGGTATTTGCAATCCAGAGGCCTTGTTGGACCATGCAGGACCTCAGAGGCCGGCGAGCAACTAGTGGTTCAAGATAAAGGGGAAAGCAAGGCTGTGAGGATGAGGGAAGCAAACACAACATGTGATTGTTGGGGCTTTAACTCAACCAAGGACATTCAGGATACAAGAGTCATCAAGATTTGCCTCTGAAAATGAAATGATAGGCTTTTCTTTTTCCAAGCAAATTGTAGCAAAATGTAAATCATTCAGAGCGAAACATCCCCTTGTTTGAACAATTATTGTAAACGCTTTGGAGCTGGCTATGCACCATCAAATAAACCCAAGAGCCTTGACACAAAGGGAAGCCATGGACCATTAGAAGTTTTCCGTTGATCTGGGAGGCCTAAGGATTGTGGCTAGCACAGAGTGATCACATGAGAGGTCTCGAAAGGAGAGGAGCAAGAATAGGGGAGAGCATAAAAAATTATGACTGGTTATTTCTTTTCCTTCACACTCAGTCCACATCATTTTGTTTTGTTTTTTTCTCATTGGTCCTCACAGCAGAAGAAGCACACACAGGTCCAGTTTTAAGTACAAAAAACAGACTGCTCTTTTAGACAATTTGCACTTTTCTTCAAGTTTCAAAACATCAGGCCTGAAGTACAAAGGTATTTTTGTTTACAAATCTGCGACTTGCAAAACCACAGGCATCGTGATCACAAAATTCCTTTTTACTATTTACAAAAGCCCTTTTATAAGTTGGAAATGTCTTTTCGAATTGTGATAAGGATTTTGCAAGCCTTTACGTAACACAAATAGGAGGGGCCTTGAAAAGGACACCCCCTCCTATGTGCGATTCAGAAAGCGATGTATCAATGGCTTGTAACCACAATTGCAGACACAAACCACTGATCACACATGATCACACATGACATCTCAAACGGGGTGATAGCTGATTCCCAAAGTGGATGCTGTCCCCATGGGACAGCTTTGCCTTTGTAAACAGTGCCACTGGCTTGGGAGTGGTGGAGGGGGTTGAGGCAATGGTCCATAGAATCACTGCTTGCTCCTTCCGATGTGTTCTCATGTGTGCCCCCCCCCCCCATCTCCCTCAATATGATCCCATTTTTTTAAAGCAGCACTAGTCCTTTCAATGGACATGCACTGTTTATATATATATTTTCGGGAATTATACAGTTGGAAACTGATCTCTACAAAGTGCTATGACACCCATTGGGTCTTACATGTGCTATATACAATTTCAGATAAGTAATGTAAATAAATAAATATTACTTTTGTCCCAAAGGGGTTGTTAAAGGTCCTTTTTAGGTTGAGCCTGGGCAGCGCATGCACTGTTCTGCGAGGCATGCTGTTATGTACACTGTGGCTTGAAGCCCCTCCTCTTTTTTTCTCGTTTGTTCCCGTTTATGCCTTTTAGAAATGCATGCTTCTGTTTGGTCAGCATGTGTAATTACTTCCGCCTTTTGTCGTTATAGATCCTTCGCCCACCCGTCCCACGTACATAGGCTTAGTGGGCTGGGCTGTGGATGGCACCGATGTGAGATTCCAACAACATGCATTAGCTGTATGTTAACAGGCAGTGAAATCACTTCCTGAGTTTCCGTTGCTATTTAAATTATACAAAATGTGTTTATTTATATACTTTTGAACGCTGCGCAGCTTTTACTTTAACAACACGGAGCCCGCTTCAGGGATGCTGCGCTTTACACTATTGTCTTCTTTCCTCACGGGTGCAGCGGTGGAGGGGCATGGCAGCTTCATGTACATTCTGCCTGGTACTGCAAAATTAAATGAACAAAACGGCAGCTCCACCAAGCTAATTGCTGTGGCCCCTCCATCTTAAAATAAAGCGCTTTTGCACTACTTCTTTTTCATTTTTGTTTTTTTACAAATACATATGTTCTGTTTAAAACTTCCTCATGTTCAATCAATCGATCAATCAATCAATCAGGAATTTTTAAAGCTCGCTACTCACCGGTGAGGGTAACAAGGTGCAGGGGGGCGGGGTACGGGCAGCTTCGTAGGTCTTCTGAAGCACCAGGTCTTGCGATACTTTTTGAAATGATGCAGTGTTGGGCTTCATCTGATGCGGAGGGGGAGTTCGTTCCAGGTCTTGGCCGCGATGTAGGAGAAGGATCTGCCATCTGCTCTGGCCCTATGGATGCGGGGGATTGTGGCTAGGGCTAAGTCGGCAGAGTGAAGGTTTTTCTTGGGGGCATGGAAGAAGATTTGTTCGATAAGGTATTGGGATCCAGTGTTATGGAGGGCTTTGTAGGTGTGTGTGAGCCGTTCAAAGGTTATTCTTTTTTTGACGGGGAGCCAGTGGAAGTCGCAGAGGTGTTGGGTGATGTGCTCATGTCATGGGATGTCGTGGACACCTGTGGTTGCGGCGTTCTGGACGATCTGGAGTTTGCAGAGGAGTTTTTTGTTGATTCCGGCATAAAGAGAATTTACATAGTCCGGTCTGCTGGTGATGAATGCGTGAGTGGCGGTCTTCCTTGAGTAGGGGGGATCCATTTGAAGGTTTTGCGGAGTATGAGGAGAGTTTTGAAGCATGTAGAGGACACAGCGTTGATATGGCGGTTCACGGTGAGTAAAGAGTCGAGTGTGATGCCGAGGTTGCGAGTGTGGTCCGTAGGGATGGGTGGGTTTCCGAGGGCGGAGGGCCACCAGCTGTTGTCCCATGTGGAGGGGGTGGAGCTGAGGATGAGGACTTCTGTTTTCACCAAGTTGAGATTCAGGCAGCTGCTACTCATCCATGTTGTGACATCCTTCATCCCTTCTTGGAAACTGCACCTGGTGATGTCACCTTCCTGGGTGAGGGAGAGGATGAGGTGGGTGTCGTTGGCATATGAGACTATGTTGAGTCTGTGTTTTCTGATGATGGTAGCGAGGGGGGCCATGTAGACGTTGAAGAGCGTGGGGCTGAGGGAGGATCCTTGGGGTACTTCGCATCTGATCTCTGTAGCTTCGGAGGGGAAGGGTGGGAGACTTATTCTTTGTGTTCTGCCAAAGAGGAAAGATCAAATCTAGTCTAAGGCTGTTCTTGGGAAGCTGGTGTTGTGGAGTCTGGCGGCTAGTGTGCCGTGGGAAACGGTGTTGAAGGCTGCTGAGCGGTCTAGGAGGATGAGGGCTGCTGTGTGGCCTTGGTCGAGGAGGGAAAACATACTACAGCTGGTTCTGTCGGGTGCAACATTTCTTATGGTTCCATCATCAAATGTACAGAAATTTAAAAAGGAAACACACGAGGATGAAGTAAATCAAAGTTAGTATATTGTACTCTTTTTCTTTTTCCGTTTTTTTACACAAATGTGAGGCTGTCACAAGAACATATTCATAGTTAGAAAGACGAAAAGGTGACTTACAGGTGAATAAGTGCTCTAAAAGTGACAGGGTGTTTAGAGTGAAGATAATATATACAGTGCTATACAAAACAGTATATAAAATGTTAGAATCAATAGACATCCGTCCCTAAACACATAAATCTCCAGTCGGCCTCCTGTGAATTCTGTTGTTCTGCGTGGGGTGGAGAACGTAGGGTAGGGCCGCCATTAACTAGGGGTCAGGGGGAGGGGGTGCAGCTGGGAGACGGGAGTGGGAACACAGTGGGGGGGAGGGGTCATGGGGCAGCAGCGGTGGGGGAAAAGGCAACGCAAAACAGGAAAATTGAATGAAAAAGACATAAAAAAGGCAAAAAAGGCAAAACATGCAAATAACAGAAAGGACAGAGAGAGGCAAAAACAGAAAGAGGAAGACACATACAGAGCAGACTAGCAAAAGAGCAGGCTCTTCCACTAGACCACCACAAATGAGGCGCAGGCAGGAGCCTGCAGGTGGAGGAGGACCTCAAACACCTTACCTGGATGACCAGAAGGTGATGAGGGCAGGGCCTTAACAGTGGAGCAGCGCGAGGGGGAAGCAGTTGCCCTGACCCGGAGGTCAGAGGTCTATTGAACTGTGTTGTATTTTGGCACTGTTGTAGGCATGCTAATGCATTTTAAAAGCTATCACTGCCACATCTTTTGCTCAGATCAACTTATATTTTGGTGCTCAGATCTGTATTTTACTACACTTTAAAACCTATAGCTCTGTCATCTTAAATAGTTAAATAAAAGTGGCACGGTAAACCAGTCTGTTATAGTTGATGCTTGTACTTCTGGTTTGTGAACACCTGTTCTGGTTTCATGCCTCTCTTTTGGAATTTGTTTTTTGTTTCCCTGTGAAAAGGTATTTTAAAAGACAAAAGGTGTTTATCAACTGTACCTCCGAGAGCTGCAACCCGACCTAGCAGACCTTGCCACATTCCATTTCCCAGATTCCTTCCTTTTAGATGCATTGTAACACAGACAATGGCCATCACATACATCCACTTCACTCCACAAAACATAACTAAAAAACGTTTACATTACAATGTCAATAGCTCTAACAAATGCGCCACCTGTTGCATTGCAAATGCTTGTTTAAATCTACATTGAAACTGGGGAGGGCATAGCCCTCAAGGAACCTTCTAAAATCCTGTCTACTGAACAGCTCAGTAGAGGAGGGTGAGCCACTGAAAGCTCGAGCCAGGCTCGAACCTGAAGTCTGGCTCATCTCGAGGTCCTGTTGGAAGCTCAAACCCATAATGATCCGAGCTTTCTTGTGGCTTCTGCCTCCCTCTCTGCACCCAGGATGAGGCGTTACAGCCAGAGCTGCTGTCTGTGTTATGGGGAACCATGTTTGAAACTGTGTCTGATTAACATCCTATGATTTTCTGGAAAATCACTCAATCTCCCCATGCCTACAAACAATGCATGTGACCTTGAGTAATATAGGTCATGTAACTTTCTCCAATACCTTCAGGACGAGTTTATGCTATATTTTAAAAACTGCAGAAAAATGCCTTAAGTGGTAAAAACAAAGCATTAATATAAGTAAAGACAAATAGATACCGATTTACTGGCAAATTTGTACAAAGGTAAACCAGAAAACCTACAAAAAGTGTGGCTTTACCACTTAAATTGTGAGATCTTAGGTAAATGTTTTATTTCATCAAAACTGTTTCTTCTTCATTATTTACATACGAAAAAACTTTTAAATAGTTTGAATTCAGACTACCAGTTGTACAAAATTATCACTTTTAATAAGTACTTCTCAGTGCTGTGCTACAATGCGCCCTAATAATGTCAAAGCTTCTAAATGTTAAAAAAATACACCATTTTGAACTTTAAAGAGACTTTATCATATTTTACGTGATGTTTGTTGTATGATTTACCTTGCATATATTTTCAGGGGTAAGCTCGGGCACGGGCTCTAAGATCCGATGCAGACCTTTGGTTGGGCTCTCCCTGTTAATTTGTTAGCTCGCTCACCTCTACAGCTCAGCTTATCTGAGTAAGTCCTTACCGAATGACCAGACATCTGACTTGCTGCTGTACCGGCCGTAGCGGAACACCTCAGGGGCCGACCACTTCACTGGAAACTTGCTACCCGTCGAGCTGGTGTACTCATCATCAAGAACGAACCTCAAGAGAGAAGAGAGGACGAATCAGAGAAAGGGGCAACTGAGACGCGCAATGACCGCAAGTAACTCAACTGCTGTGCAATACCATGCATCAGCCCACAGCAGGGGCTCTCACCTCATCACTCAGCACAATGTAGCCATCCACACACCGCACAACATAACAAGCAGCGTACAGAATGAACAAATTAGCTGAACATGCTTCTGTTTATGGACTTCGAATGCACAATTTTCTGGAGAAAAAAAAATTAGGACATCTGATACTGCACAAAATTTATGGCAGGGTTGAACTCAAGTATCAGAAAAGCGTTCACACTTAATCCCGACTGCTGGGCACTCTGTGACTCGAGTGCCAGACACTTTTTTCTGGTGTTTGCACACATCTTATAGAAACATGGTAGAAGCACTCACCTGCCATCTGTGAATCGTGCCTGTGATGTTTCTAACCTCATAAGAGCAGATTGGGATCAGTGGTTGAAATGGGGGAAAAAAAGTAGAGAAACAGTGGGCGGAGAGCCAGAGGGTGGGGATAACCCCAGGATTGTGTCAGTGGGAAGATTACGAGGTGTGGCCAGAAAAAGCCAAATATCCCAATGTTTTTAGTATTTGTTTGGCATTTCACTGACCAGTTACAGATGACTAAATTATTTAATTCAACCAATGGATACAGATGTTTATTTAAGGTTTAATATGGGTTATTGACATTAAAATAGATTCACAAAGTGGGACACGTTTCCAATCATAGAATGTCCCTAATACGCTTAAAAGTGGAATCACAAGCCATTTGTCTCAGAGCCATGGAGTTTCTGTCATCAGCACTTCCCTTCCCTTGTCCAACAAGAGCAGTTAAAAAATGAATGGCAAAATATCCCAGTTTGCATCTGATCTCTACCTAATAATGGCTCAACCATGTTTGCCACATAATACTGCTGCTTAATCTGACGATTTTAGATTTCAAAGGATTTTTATTACGTTTTTGAGAAAACAGATAATACAAAAATATTACATAAGTAAACAAGGTAAGCATTAATACAAAACAATAATACAGAACAATAATACAAAACAATAAGTGGCTTGAGGTCATGTATAATGGACAAGTTTAAATAAGATAGGTGAGAAGAAAGAGGGAGTGAGAAAAAAGAAGAAGGAACCATTACTTTCCATGTGTACTGGTCTTTGCGCATTAACCTTCAGTGTGCAGGATTGCAATATGTGATTGTGAGGGGTTATAAGAGGATGAGCCACATCCGGCTACTGGTGTATCTATGGGGGTAATTCCATTGGAGCTTGAGTGAGTTAGTGTTTACCCGTATGTATTCTTACGGTGGTTTGTTTGGGGCGAAGTAATTGTCTAACCTGTCCCAGATGTAACTAACTGGAGGTTTCCATGGTGAATGTTGGAGGGAGATAATGTCTGCGCCTCTAATATGCGTAATGCAGTTAATCCAAAATTTGAACGTGGCCTTGTGTGTGTTCTTCCAGTTGTTTAGGGCTATTTTTATTGCTGATATGAGGAAAAGGTCCATTAGTGCCCTGTCTGCTTGGTTTTCTAGGTCTGCATTAAGAAAGCCAGAAATTAGGGAAGCAAATTCTTTTTTTAGATGCCAGTTAAATAAGGTTGATAAAAATGCAAACACTTTGTCCCAAAAAAAGGATAAAGCTTTGCAGTGTAGGATGAGGTGGGCTAAATCGCCTTCCTCTTCTTTACAGTTCCAACAAGTGGGATCTAAAAGGAGATGTTGTGCATGTAGACGCGCTGGGGTCCAGTGTGCCTTGTGGATGAGCCATAGTTTCGGTTGTGACAAAACTGGAGAGATTTTTTGTTAGGCAATTGATTTCCATATTTGGGCCCATTGTGATTCAGACAAGGGGTTAGAAGAGTGTTGTTCCTAGAACAATGTTAGCTTTTTGTTTAAGTGCGAGGATTTAGGACGTAGGAGTTTATATATGTGGGATACTTGATGCCCCAAGCTATTAACTTTTATTTTGAAGCTAGGGAGAGGTGGGGTTGTTCTATGCATTTTAGATTTTGATATGGCCGCTTTGATTTTAAGGAAGTTATAGAATTCCATCTTATCAAGTTTGTATGTATTTTGGAGTGCTGAGAAAGTTATAGGATATGATGAGCAGTCTAGTTGTTGTGGGAAGAAAATACCTTTATTTATCCATGACTCAAAGTTCATGGGTTTACCATTGTATTTATTGTTGGGGTTATTCCATAGAGATGCAAGATTTGAGTATCTTATGCTTGTATGGAGTTTATTGTCTAGTTTTAAGAGAGAAGTTTTTGTGTTTTTAAATATAGATTTTGATCTATCTAATTTGGCAGTGTTGGTAGTTAATAGGGTGAGTGGGTTTAGATTATTTGAAGCCACTCTGGGGTGTTATTGTTGGGATGATAAAGCCAGTAGCAGCCCTGTTTAGCTCAGAAGGCAGTTTGATAGATTTTAAAGTCGGCCAGGATAACACCCCACAGTGTCATATCTAGTCAGAGTGTTTCGAGGACTAGTCTAGCTTTCTTACCTTGCCAGATATATTTTGAGATCAGATTATCTAGTTTGTGATGGAAGTCTTCGGTTAAAAAGAGGGATAGCATATTGATGAGGTAATTAAATAACGGGGTGATCATCCTTTTTATTGTTTCGATCCTGCCCCACCAGGTGATAAATTTGGGGGACCATTTGTCTAATAGTTTCTAATTTTATCTAGGGTAGTGTTTTCATTGTGGTGTAATGTGTCTATTTATTATGTTGCTCCCAAACTCAATTTCCAGGTATTTTATGTATCCGGATTGCCATGCCAGACCCGATGACCCCAAGACCTCTTTTGTGCAGTGAATATTTAATGGTTTTACTTCTGATTTGTCTCTTTTAAGTTTATAGCCCAAATGTTCAGAGTAAGTTTCTATGGTGTACATAAGAGCCTTGATTGAGGGCCCAGGATTCTCTGTGACAATCAGAATATTGTCCGCATAAGTGGCTAATTTAACCTGTTCATCATTGAATCCCATCCCAGTGATTTCGGTATTTTGTTTTATATTCTGTAAGATGGGTTCTAAAGAGAAAAGAAATAGGGAAGGTGAAAGTGGGCAGCTTTGTCTCATGCCTTGCTGAAGGGTGAGCGGCTTGGAAAGGGAACAGTTAATCGCAATTTGCGCGGAGGGTTTCAGGTACAGGCCATTACCATCTTTATAAATGGATCACCAAGGTCAAAGGACTTCATGCATTGATTTAAAAACAACCAATATACCCTGTCAAAAGCTTTCTCTGCGTCTAGAGTTATAGCTACAGATGGTTTGTTAGCATAGTTCACGTTTTCGAGGACGTGGCAGAGAAAGCGGGTATTATCATTTGACATACGGTGTTTAATGAAGCCTACTTGGGAGTTGCTCATTTGTTTGGGGCGAAGTAATTGTCTAACCTGTCCCAGATGTAACTAACTGGAGGTTTCCATGGTGAATGTTGGAGGGAGATAATGTCTGCGCCTCTAATATGCGTAATGCAGTTAATCCAAAATTTGAACGTGGCCTTGTGTGTGTTCTTCCAGTTGTTTAGGGCTATTTTTATTGCTGATATGAGGAAAAGGTCCATTAGTGCCCTGTCTGCTTGGTTTTCTAGGTCTGCATTAAGAAAGCCAGAAATTAGGGAAGCAAATTCTTTTTTTAGATGCCAGTTAAATAAGGTTGATAAAAATGCAAACACTTTGTCCCAAAAAAAGGATAAAGCTTTGCAGTGTAGGATGAGGTGGGCTAAATCGCCTTCCTCTTCTTTACAGTTCCAACAAGTGGGATCTAAAAGGAGATGTTGTGCATGTAGACGCGCTGGGGTCCAGTGTGCCTTGTGGATGAGCCATAGTTTCGGTTGTGACAAAACTGGAGAGATTTTTTGTTAGGCAATTGATTTCCATATTTGGGCCCATTGTGATTCAGACAAGGGGTTAGAAGAGTGTTGTTCCTAGAACAATGTTAGCTTTTTGTTTAAGTGCGAGGATTTAGGACGTAGGAGTTTATATATGTGGGATACTTGATGCCCCAAGCTATTAACTTTTATTTTGAAGCTAGGGAGAGGTGGGGTTGTTCTATGCATTTTAGATTTTGATATGGCCGCTTTGATTTTAAGGAAGTTATAGAATTCCATCTTATCAAGTTTGTATGTATTTTGGAGTGCTGAGAAAGTTATAGGATATGATGAGCAGTCTAGTTGTTGTGGGAAGAAAATACCTTTATTTATCCATGACTCAAAGTTCATGGGTTTACCATTGTATTTATTGTTGGGGTTATTCCATAGAGATGCAAGATTTGAGTATCTTATGCTTGTATGGAGTTTATTGTCTAGTTTTAAGAGAGAAGTTTTTGTGTTTTTAAATATAGATTTTGATCTATCTAATTTGGCAGTGTTGGTAGTTAATAGGGTGAGTGGGTTTAGATTATTTGAAGCCACTCTGGGGTGTTATTGTTGGGATGATAAAGCCAGTAGCAGCCCTGTTTAGCTCAGAAGGCAGTTTGATAGATTTTAAAGTCGGCCAGGATAACACCCCACAGTGTCATATCTAGTCAGAGTGTTTCGAGGACTAGTCTAGCTTTCTTACCTTGCCAGATATATTTTGAGATCAGATTATCTAGTTTGTGATGGAAGTCTTCGGTTAAAAAGAGGGATAGCATATTGATGAGGTAATTAAATAACGGGGTGATCATCCTTTTTATTGTTTCGATCCTGCCCCACCAGGTGATAAATTTGGGGGACCATTTGTCTAATAGTTTCTAATTTTATCTAGGGTAGTGTTTTCATTGTGGTGTAATGTGTCTATTTATTATGTTGCTCCCAAACTCAATTTCCAGGTATTTTATGTATCCGGATTGCCATGCCAGACCCGATGACCCCAAGACCTCTTTTGTGCAGTGAATATTTAATGGTTTTACTTCTGATTTGTCTCTTTTAAGTTTATAGCCCAAATGTTCAGAGTAAGTTTCTATGGTGTACATAAGAGCCTTGATTGAGGGCCCAGGATTCTCTGTGACAATCAGAATATTGTCCGCATAAGTGGCTAATTTAACCTGTTCATCATTGAATCCCATCCCAGTGATTTCGGTATTTTGTTTTATATTCTGTAAGATGGGTTCTAAAGAGAAAAGAAATAGGGAAGGTGAAAGTGGGCAGCTTTGTCTCATGCCTTGCTGAAGGGTGAGCGGCTTGGAAAGGGAACAGTTAATCGCAATTTGCGCGGAGGGTTTCAGGTACAGGCCATTACCATCTTTATAAATGGATCACCAAGGTCAAAGGACTTCATGCATTGATTTAAAAACAACCAATATACCCTGTCAAAAGCTTTCTCTGCGTCTAGAGTTATAGCTACAGATGGTTTGTTAGCATAGTTCACGTTTTCGAGGACGTGGCAGAGAAAGCGGGTATTATCATTTGACATACGGTGTTTAATGAAGCCTACTTGGGAGTTGCTCATTTGTTTTGGGAGGAATTTGTTAAGTCTAGTGTCCAAAATATTCACATAGATTTTGCAGTCTACGTTTATGAGAGATATTGGTCTATAGGTTTTTGGTTGTAAAGGGTCTTTCCCTTCTTTGGGAATTACTATAATGTTGGATTCTGCTATTGAATCTGTTACTCCGCCTGAACCAGTGGTGTTATTGAATATGTTTAGCATGGTTGGTTGTAGTAGATCTGTGAATGTTTTGTAAAATTTGGCTGTAAAGCCCTCTGGTCAAGGTGCTTTGTTTTCTTTCAGGGTTTTAATGGCTTTAGTCACTTCCGAAGCATGTATCGGCTTACCGAGGGCTAGTCTGTCTGTTTTGATAGTTGCGGAATCTTGTTCGATCCAGATATTGTGTGCATTTTTGCAGGTTGAAGTCCTGATTATTACGATATAGAGATTCATAAAAATGTTTAAACCAGTTTAATATTTCCTTTGTGTTGGTGTGCGACTGATTGTTCACATCTTTGACTGATGTGATTCTGTGTTGATATTGTTTGTGTTTGAGGTAGGATGCAAGCATCTTCCCCGCTTTGTTAGTTTCGCATAGTTTGAGACCCTTAAAGTTATTTATCCACAAACCTGCTCTTTCGCTCAAGATTTAGTTGTATTCATATTTCTTTTGTGTGAGTTGGTTAAGTGTGTTGTTGTTTAGAGAGTTGACATGCCCATTTTCCAATTGCTTAATTTCTTGTCCTAGTTTTAATAGATCTGCGTTGTATCTCTTGTTGATTTTCGTTTGGATTTCTATGAGAACCTCCCCTCAGGGTTGCTTTCAGCGCATCCCAGAGAGTGTTTACGTTTGTTTCCGGGAGGTCGTTGTTTTTGAGATAGTTTGTGATTGAGGCTTCAATGCTTTTGTCATTGGGATCTAATAGAACATCGTTATTGAAACGCCATCTTTTAAGTGGAGGCTTAGAGTGGCTGCCTGTTAATATTGTGTTAATGCATGAATGATCAGAGAGAAGTTTTGGTGAGATATTGGTCTGGTTGATTAGGTGAGTGTATGAGCCCGATATTAGTATATAATCTATCCTTGTGTATGAGTTGTGTGGGGCTCGCGGCTGGACATGGGGGAAAGCCCAAGCTGCCAGAGATAGGTTTGAGTACCCATACACGAATCATAGTAATGGGGGGGTCGCATCAGGGGGAGGATAGGTAGATCGGGGCACACTGACATGGGTTGAGGGAGGGAGAGGGTGGGGGGAGCCTAGGCGGGAAGGGTGACTTTTCTTATGCACAACTAGTTGCAATGTCATGTGTAACACTCTCCGGTGGCAGGCTGGGGCTGTTGTGGAATTGTATTGGGGTGTTGGTACAAAAATATTAAAAAAATGTTAAAAAAAAAAAATGAGTTGTGTGGGGCTGAGTTAAAGGTATAGTCTCTGAAGTGTTGAAGGAGCCAATAGTCTATTAGATTATATTTTGAGCATATTTTCTGTACTACACCGTGAGATTTTGTGAGATGGTATTTGCAGGTTAAAGTCACCGCCCACTATGATTAAGTCTTCTTTAGGTACGTGCCCTATTTTGTTAGAGACTTTTTCCTGAAATTTAGGCTGGTCTGTGTTTGGTCCATATAAGTTTACAACATGAAAAGTGTCATCACCTCTATGTAAACGTGTAACCAGAAGTCTGCCCTCCTCATCATGTGAGCATGATTCAAGAGTGTTATTGCATTTTCTTGCCATAAGGGTAATTTCGCCTTTCTTTTAGTGTTCCGCTGGTGAGCAGGACACTTGTGATATCCAGTTGTGTAATGAATTCAGAGTCTTTGGTATATAGTTTTGTCTCCTGAAGGAGTATGGTGTCTCCTTTCGATTTTGCTGAATAGTCCATAATTTTCCATCGCTTACTCGGATGGTTAAGCCCTTCACATTTAGGGATATGTTAATGAAGTTGTCTGAAATGTTATGTGTCATTGTATGCGTGTGTAATGGTGGCTGGACTTGATTGTGTGCTGATTGTTAACGCGTGTTTGGAGTAACAGCTCTGAAGTAGTGGGAAGTACAGACGGCTCTGCGTATACTCAAAAGTTGATCAAATGACTAGTTAACGTGCAGGATAGGAAACAATAATAAGGGAAAGCGAAAAGAAGAACAGGCCAAAAGTCACAAAAATAATAATGATGACAGCAAAAGAAAAAACCACAAAACCCTCAGCCCCCGTCCCCACACCCACTCGCTCCTCCCTAACCCTGCAGGCATTGAATGTCGGAGGTGCGACAGCAGGAGCGTCAATCTGCCGACTCGGAGATGATATGATTATTCGTTAGATAACCTTCTAAAGTGTAAGAATGGAATTAGCGTAGTTAGGTCTATAACATTTTGGATTGAGACCCTTTGAGGCACATAGTAACTAGAGTATATATGTGGTTGCGGCATCTGACTTTTTATAACCGTTGGTATATTAGTGTATTGTGAAGTTAATTATGTTGAGTATCTAACTATGTTAGCGTGTGGCCCTAAAGAGCTGGGGGATGTCATATAAAGGAGATTCGTGGTATATAGTAACATGCCTAGTATAACCGGGTGTGGTATAAAGTGTGGTAACTTGTAATGTGTGGTGTATAATAACATATAGTAACCTATAGCAGTTGTTACAAATGTTATAACTATAACAACTGTCACGGTTTGATTTAACTTTGTACTAGTTAGCAGTGAAAATGCATAGTGTTCATGGACAATAATTCATTCTGAATAACCCTGTATATGGACAATAATTCGATCTGAACAACCCCATTCTAGGGTGATTACAATTCTCTTACACTGCAGCCTCTTAAAAGGCAAGTGTTTACGTACTTAACAACAAATTGACAGCAAATTAGAATCATGAACAGTAAGACAAACCGAATAGTCCTGTTCTATGGAGGGAAAACTCTTGTGAGGCAAAGACCAGCTATTGGGCTGGGTAAAAGGATATCATGAAGGAGTTAGCGTGATCCATGTCTTGTGAGTTTGGGCTGTCTAGGAAGTTCGACAGTTCATTTGGATCAGTGAAGATGTGGAGTCTTCCATTCACTGTGATTTTAAATTTTGATGGGCCAGCAAAAGAGAATTTGATGTTTCTTTTTCATAGTCTGTCTCTAAGCATGAGGAAGCCCTTCCTTGTACCGAAGGTTGTTTTTGAGTAGCTCTGTGTGAATATTATTTTGTGTCCATTCCATGTGATCTGGCGATTTTTTCCAGCAAAGTTGAGAATGGCCTCCGTATGCTGATATCTCAGAGGTTTGCAAATGGTCGGACGTGTCATTTTCCTTGCCCATGAGTTGTATGTCAGTATTCTGTGTGCGCGATCCAGTTCCAGGTTCTTGTGGAATTTTATGCCAGTGATCTGGGGAATCCCGTTCTCCAAGAAGGAAATGCATGACTCTGCAGAGTCCTCTGACCCTTCTGGTATTCCAAAAATTCTGATATTGCCCCTTCTGTTCCGGTCTTCAAGTTCGGCAGCTCGTCTTTTTAGGCTGCTGGTGATGGCAAGAAGGGATTTTAAAGTTATTTAATACTGCGGGTGGGAGGCGGGCGGCGCGTAACGGAACTATGTGGAGAGTGCGGAGATTGGTTCCATCTCCGTGCCTCTCCGCGTAGGTCCCTTATGCACATTACGCCCACCCTTAGTCTCTGCCATTTTGTGCTCAACATGTGTGCTAGCACTGAAAGATTTAAAGTTGATTTTCACGGGCACTAATGCATCCAGCTGTTGTTTGGCGTGCTCAAAAGACGCCACCCGGCATGAGCGCTCAGATTCTGGTTTCGGTTCTTATTAGAGCCTCAGATGCACGGCGAAGGTCGCATGGTTGACTCCGTGTCCGGCAGAGAGACGGTATCAAGGAGGCATTAGCTCTGCTGTCCAAGACACACCCCCGAATCTGAAGTTTTTAACAAAAAAATGTTTGTACTTCAAAGGGGTCAAAAGTTACTAAGAAATGTGACTTGTGTTGCTGCGAAGTGCAGGGCCCTTTGCAGAGATTGACTGGTTACCGTTCTCACAGCTGCATTTGTATGTTACACTGGCATTAATGAGGCAAATTCTTTGCAGAGACTGTTAGTATGTGTAAAAATGTCAAAATAACCCATATCAGAAAATGTACCGCATTACGCTGCAGCCTTTTTTTTGCTGCATAGTTCAGTCAACACTGCAACATAATTTTATCCTCCATTGCTGCATGAGAGAGAGAGAGAGAGAGACTGTGAAGTCTGCAAACTTAGTTTGGTGTGCGTGCAGATCCTGCATTGCAGATCTCTGGTGAGTTGCACTACTACCACTGACATAAGGCCAATGGAGGTACCAATGGGTGTGGCGGACTGGCCTCAAGGGTCCTGTGAGCTCAGTGACAGAGTCGCTGTTGCTCTATGGTGTGCTCCTTCGCAGGCCTGACCGCAAGATTGGAGGTGAACTTCAGTATGGATTGTGGTGGATAGGCCTTCAAGTTTAACACACACTTGCCACCGATAGGGTCCACCTGCTGGTGGTAAGACACCAGGGCTTCCAAGGTCTAGGGGGGCATTCTAAGGTTTAGCATGAGAATGCTCTCCCTCAGGAGAATTGTCTGGTGGGCTTGTAATGAAGGCTGAACCTAGATCCCCAGTTCCAAATTCAGCAGCTCTGGCCATAGTAACACATCCTCTCCCCCAATGAACACCATACTGCCTTACTGAGAGAACCTCACACTGCCTTCAGCTACACCCCAATTGTGCCCCGCTATAAACCCCTAGATGTGACTCAATTCAAATTATGCACTAGAAAAGAATATTATGCTGCCTGAAAAAAATATAACATCCTGGAAAAAGCAAACACTCATAGGGAATGCAAGATTAAGTAAAGCATATGAAATGTAAGCAGGAACAACATTGTTACCTTAACACTTTTACACTCATTAGTCAGATATCACTGAGAGTTTTTGCCTTAAAAGTTAAGGGCATGACTACAGGGCCTGGAAGGGACCTGCTTCAATGTCCATTTCTTATATCCTTTCAAAACGTAAGCAGTATGGTTTAAAAAGACCACATCCCTGAACAGAGAGCCGCGGTACACATTTTATGAACTAAAATAAGAAAATCAGCTGATAAGGATCACATTAAATGTTTTCCACTCCACGCATCAACCAGATATTGCAGCACCTCCAGGAACAGTGCACTTCCCCACCCAGGCAAAACAATGCTGTTCAAAGAAAGTCAAGAAAACAAAAGTGGCGCTTCACTGGCAAACTCTGTAAAGTGGCGCTAATGTATTTGGGTGTGAATAAAACCAATCTGGCCACTTTGCGTCCACTCTGTCTTGCTTTATTTATTTATTTCTTTATTTTTCGTATTTTGAACCTTTTTTTCTCTCCATCCCGAGACTGCACTTTAAAATAGAAAAATGTCAGAAAAAGACATTTCCAGGAAAAGTGTTTTTTTCTCTTTTTTTAGATCCACTTCACATGGGAACGAATAAAGGAAAGAAGAGGAAAGAGGGTAAGAGCCATTTCATGAAGTCACAGTTTTCACAGTGATTTTGAAGGTGGTGGGGAGGCGAGTCGGGGAGGAGGGTATGATTTTTTTAAAAATACACATTTACCTGTCTTCTGCTGATGCCTGCCATTGCCACCGCCTCCTCTCAGTACTCTCTCCGCTTCCAGGGCAGGAAGCAGGATGCACCCAGCTCCCAGCCTCTGGATAGCCAATCACAATGCTGCAATGCCCTGGATCGGTGCTCAGCCAGAGAATGGGAGGCTGGGCATGTTCTCCATGCAAGCTGTAATGCAGCCAGCATGGAGAACATGCAATAAAGCACATGAATGGGGCAGTCCAAACATTCATGCACACTTTAGGGAGAACAAACTACTCCTCTCCTCCCATGCTCTGTCAGCAGAGCAGCCCGCCCCTTTCCACCTGCAAAGCAGCCGCAACAAGGTAAAATAACATGATAATAACTTAGTTATTGTCATTTTATTTTTCCTTTAGTAACACTGCTAAAAGCAGTGGGGAAACGCTTCTCAGCCTTAGCAGAGGAGCCGCCACTGGGTTTTCAGCAACTGAGGAGGAGTGAGGCAGAGAGGCAGAGACAGAAATCACGGGAATAAGAAGACAAGGAAGAAAGAGAGAGGGGGGCAAGAGAAGTGGACACTGTCCTTGTCCTCTTTGGGCAAGAAGTAAAAGACAGAGTCCTTTTCCTTCTCTGGCCACGAAGAGCCTTATCTCTAGGTCTTGGCTGTTTCTGCTGTCCTGGGACACATTTTGAGAATAAAAAAGTAGGGGAATGGATTCTATTAAATAAAAAAAGTAGAGGCACTCCGTGCCTGCCGATCCTGCCTACTTCGACCACTGATTGGGATCACCTTTTTGTGACTAATCTGAACATCTGCAGGACATCAAGGGTTTAACTCATCACTTAGTGCATTGCGTGACTCACCACATAGTGAATAACAACAGTGCAGAGCAGAGAACTCAGCTTACCTTGTCATTCCAAAGTCTGAAACCTTCACCACTTGTGTTTTTCCAACTAAACAGTTGCGAGCAGCCTGCAGAGACAGACACACAGAAGATGAAAGGAAGTTTAAGTCAATTAATTGATCAAACATAAAGGAATTCGAAGACGATGTTAGAGAACCATATCTTCTCTTCAATGCCCCTGTATAACACAGAACAGACTGTGCTATATTACAACTTCTCATACATCTATTTAAGGGATCTTCGAAGACACACACATAAAAGTGTTGATTCAATTGAAAAGGTGAGGGGCTTACTAACAAGAAAAGAAAGGTCTGCCATTAGATTGACAGATGATGCTTGGCCACAAACAAAACCAAGTAAAAGTTGTAACTGAAAAGAGAGAAAATGTCTTAATCTACTCAGACTGACAAGGTACGCGTCACCGTAGAATCAATACAATTACTTTTAAAAACATCCCAGACTTTGTTAGATGAAATAAATATATAATACCAGTCAACATGCATCATGGTGTGTATGACTATGTATTTTATGTAAACTAAGAAATGTAAGAAACTCCTCTAACAAGTATTAAACTCTGACTCAAAAGCAAAAAAAAGACAGCTCTTGTGGCTAAGTCAACTAGCGCAACAACTCTGGGGATATATATATATCAATAGGATCACAGTCAGATTCTCAGTGCTCATTGACAATGGTTTACAATCTTAAAGGTGAATACTATTAGTTTATTATTACAAGCTCAGTCCAGTGACAATTTCTGAATTTTAAGTCCCTATTCCAGATAATATGACAATTTTGCTGGTACGAGCTGGGATCCTGCCCAAAGTTTTTGTGTTTATACTATGAGAAATGTAATTTACGGCATTATGCCTATGATATTTAACGGTTTGCATTATATGCTCATAATTCCATTCTACTAAGTCAATCAGAAAGTAGATACACTTGGCAGGAAAACACCACTATGTTTACCTAGTAAGAGAACTTTGCAATATTTTGCACATGGAGAATTCATATGTACTGTAATTTAAAAGACTGCACTTTGCACTTTATGATGTACATTCGATTTACCTTAAATCACTCTTAATTTTAAGCTGTCATTTTTAAGCTCTTATTTTTAAGCTGTTAACTTTACAATTGTTATGGACGCCTGTATACAAAAAGTCCTAGTAGAGTCTGTTTTCCATTTCTCACTGTATCCCGTGATACACACATGGTCTTAGGTGCATAAAAGCAATGACAGACTTTATGCTTGCCATGTGATCAAGCCCATTCAGTGGGCGAAACGCGTCATCAGCCATGTACAGCACCAGCAAATAAAAGAAGAAAAATAGCACTTAACTGGCGTCTGTGTCCCGTTTATCAGCCAGCAGCTGTGGGAGTCTTGGTGAAGTATATATATATATAGTTCATGGTTAAAACCTAGAAGAGGTTTTTTCAAATGCTCCAGTTGTAGAGCATGTAAATTTGGTCAGAACACCAGTCAGTACTCAGTCCCGTTCAGTGACAACCCTAGACAAATTAAGGGTCACTTTACTTGTAGATCTGAATTTGTGGTGTATGTCCTTTCTTGTACATGTGGCTTGAATTACATTGGGAGCACCAAGCTACAGGCCCATGTAAGAATTTTACAGCATTTAAGGGCAATCGTAAATAATGATTCCAGCTACCCTGTAGCACGGCATTTCAGAAAACTACATAACAATGATCTCAGTTGCCTGAAATACTTCATTGTTGATGGTGTCCCCGCACAGCGAAGAGGGGGCAACAGAGAAAAAGCCCTTAGACAACTCGAAACAAAATACATACTCGAGTTTGATAGCAAAGCACCTATGGGCCTAAACACCACCGAAGATCTACACAATTTTATCTGATTACTGACAGACCGCATGGGATTGCCTCTGCTCTCTCTCATTTTTAGACTAGCTTTTATCTTTCTTGATTGTTTCCTGCAGTGTATATAGTATCAATTTCTCATGTCCGAAGATATCCTACTGTTTGACTTATCTTGTTTGCCTTACCTGTATCCTCACTAATCATATGAATACCAGTTTCTAATTGCATTTAGAGCAGAACTGTTACCCAGTCGTTTGGACTAATTTGCTCCTTCTATACTTTCCCCTACTTTTGTCTTCTCAATTTTAAAGGAGTAAGGCGACAGACAAGAAAACAATGAATATCAAACGCCTTCTCCACATAACGGTATGTTCCAGTTCTCCAAACATGAGGACACTGTCAGCCAAGTTCCCTTTCTCACCTGGGTACAATACCATCAAGCTACAAGCAGCTCTGGGGACCCACTATAACTTGGGACTCTCGTTTGCTATAATTTATGCTCTTGGTTGTTATTATGTATTTGTGAAGATGGAACCTCATTTAGGAGAATAGTATTTTGGAGTGTTCCTCTTATCTACCTCCTCGCTGGATTCCCGCTGTATTTTTATCATTATTTCACTATTTTTGCACTTTACTCACTTTTAGATTGGTTTTAGGATCTTTTACATTGGCTATTGATTTTAACAGCTATCTTGGGTCGCTCATATAGATTTTATTATCGGATACTCCTTTAACATATGTTGAAATGTGGTAATGAATTCTGATTGTGCATTATTTAAGGACGTTATTTATGGTCTCCCTATGTATTAATATGCATTTATTTGCAGTTTGCACTACCTTTGCGTATTTTGCACATTTGCATCTTGTTGCACATTGATAGCACTATTTTGCACTTTAGATATCAGAATTTGCACCTGTTATTGCGTATTTGCACAACGTAGTACTGTACCTTAAACCTATGCAGAATAACTTGTAGTTACAAGGTTGTGATATCATTGTTTACATGGAAGAGTATTTTGAAGCAGGTTTACCGATTAGTACAACCATTCAACATCTCAGACCCATGCTGGTACATTTGCCAATGTATATGTATTTGTTACATGTTTTCCATCACCAAATAACAAACTTAGAAACCAATGTATTTTTTCCATGTCCATGGACACAAGCATCACGAGATTACAGAGTGCTCTTGAATTATAAAAGCATAATGTTTCAGCAGTTACTTCATGTGATCAAGGCCATCTGGTGGCCGAAACGCGTAATGGCGTGCTGTGTGGGTGCTGATTAACATTAAATACCTTTGAAGCACGAGTTGGTGTCCGTGTGCTTCTTCCTCGCCGGTCGGAGGTGGGAGATAGCTGTTTGGATTTTTATATATATATATATATATATATATATATATATATATATATATATATATATATATATATATATATATATATATATATATATATATATATATATATATATATATATCGAAGAGAAGCATTGCAACAACAAAATGACAGCTTGAGCTATAGAAGGTTTATGAGGAAAGAATATGAGAGCAGCATAGTGGGATACCACACGCTCATTGACAAATGGCATCAAAAAAGGCATGATAGAAAAGGAAGAGTACGCCTTTCTCAAATGCAAACATCCACGTCTGCCTACTTTCTATCACCGCCCGAAAATTCATAAGAATAAAACTAGCCCTCCGGGTCGTCCTATAGTTTCGTCTCTGGGCAACCTAAGCGAGAAGATATCAACATTTGTAGATTTGTTTCTGTTTGACTTTGTGATCCAACTGGTCTCCTATGTACAGGCCACCAAAGAATTGTTTAGGCAAATTGAAGGTGTTGCCTGGGAGACAAACTTTGTGATGATGACACTTGATATCTCAAGTCTTTATACCAGCATTGAGCATAAACAAGGTCTTGAGGAGTTGAACTACTTTTTGAATGGACGATCGCTGACATTCATAGAGCACAATAGGATGTTGATGGAATTTGTCGATTTCTGTCTAAATAATAACATCATCTTGTTTCAGGATCAACTGTTTAGACAGATACGAGGTACGGCCATGGGCACCTGCTTCACCCCAGCTATGCAAATCTTTTCATTGGCTGGTGGGAGAAGCGTGTGGCCTGGGCTGATATCAATGATGAATGGACCTGCAATGTCATTAGTTGGAACAGGTATATTGACGATCTTTTCATCATTTATAGAGGTACCAAAAATCAGCAAGGAACTATTTAAGAGTGCTCAATGAAAATTATCTGAATCTCAAATTCACAGGTAAAATACGAGAAACATCTGTGAACTTTTTAGATTTAACAGTATTAGGAAGTAGACTGCTGGGAATTCTCTGTTGCATGCTAGCAGCTGTCACTTTGAGAAAACAAAAGCAAGCATACCATATGGTGAGCTTTTACGTATAATGAGAAATTGTAATAGGGATTGCGACTTTCAGACTGCAGCTGAAGAAAGCATGCAGAGATTCATGATAAGAGGATATCATAGAGATGTTCTGGTTAAAGCCAAGAGTAAGGTAGATAAAAATCTAGACTGGAGTTGGTTAATGACCAAATACAAGAGCACAACAAGAAGGGAGATAGCCTGTAAGAATTTTAGAATGATTATGGGCTACTCAATTGATACAAACGACATTAGAAATGTGTTACGAAGAAACTGGCACATTCTCAAGTCAGATTCCACGATAGGGCATGATTTACCTGAATCACCCCCAATGTAGTTTAGGAGAACACGGACATTGAGAAACCATCTGGTACAGGGTCATTGTTCCACAGACAACAGACCTATTGACTTCAGAAGAGTAACAGGCTTCTTCCCCTGTAGCAAATGCAAGGCATGTAAGAAAAGCCATAAAGTCTTGTCTTATGTTGTACCAGGTCTGAAGGCACCCAAGAAAATCAGGAGGTTCATGAATTGTAACACTTGCCACACAGTATACTGTATGGTATGCCCATGTGGCTTAAGATATATTTGCAGCACCATACATCCAACCAAGGTGTGCATTTTGGAACATCTCAGAGTGATTGCCAACAAGGAATTAACATATCCGGTGGCAAGACACTTTGAAAGTCACCATAGAAGCAACAGGGACCAGTTGAAATTCTTCTGCATGGACCATGTGCCCATAGACATAAGGGGAGGTGATAGACAACTGCAGCTCCGCAGACTAGAGTCAAGATAAAAATTATTGACACCCAAACAAAAATACCATTGGGGTTAAACAGCAGGGAGGAAATGGTGATATATTTGCAAACTTAGAACTGTTATAAGTAGAGAATTTATTTCATGAGTATATAATATGAGATTAAGAATCTGGTAAGGCATCATATGAAATAGCAAGAGGAGCTTCTAACATTGTAGATTGTAACACTAGCTGTGTATTGGAATTGTTGTGGGTGAACATTTGGCTATACCCATACAGGGTTCAGTAGGAAAAAGGGTATGTTCCCATCCACTGTTATCATGATGCCTTAGCAATTTGAGCCCATTCAGGGTTGTATAATGTCACAACATTTCTGCAGATCAGTTGTGGTATGATGTGGAGGTCTTTGAGCGTAAATTGACAAGGGTTGGTATGTACATATACAAAAAGACCGTAACATGAAGGGCATTATGATACTTATACACTGCGCAATCATGGTGATAGAATTACCTTTGTCACATACTGGTGTTCCATTTATGATGTAATTTAAATTGAATTGCATGTTTTAAGATGGCCGAAATCATTGGACAGATGGATGTCTGGTGTGTGAAGTCCTCTGTTGATGTCAAATTAATGACCAATGAAATGTGTATTTATTGACGCTATTTCTCGGCGCACACAATCATTGACAAAGGCAGCAGCCAAAACGCGTCTGAGTGTGCTTGAATCCTAATTAAATACTGGGTAACTGCTCCCGTGAGTGCTGGTGGATTGCTACTGCGTAGCTGGAATATATAAAAATATATATTCACTGGAAAAAAACAAAGGTTACAAGGACGTTATAGTTAGGCTTAAATTTCACTCGTAGAAAACCAGTGAAATTCAACAGTTATAGTTAGCTGAGCTAACTATAACTTATGCCCCTGCAATGCCCTGCTTATGACCTCACATATTACATCACTTATGACATGGTCAGTGACATCATTGATGACATGTCTGATGACATCTCCAATGACATCACAGATGACATCATCTACAGCAGCACTCACACACCCACTCACACCCCTATGCAAACTCTCATATACCCGCTCACACACCCACACAACCACCTACATACTCATTCACAGACCCATACAAATACTTACACAACTACTCACTCATCCATAGAGCCACTCATACACTCTGTGAACGAATGCACGAGTCTCTGATTGGGTCTGTGAGTGAGTGCATGAGTCTCTGAGTGGGTCTGTGAGCAGGCATGTGTGTGTCTGAGTGCTCTCTGTTTTGCCCTCTGGTTTCCTGCTCGTTTCTCTGACTCTGTTTTGCCTTTCCTGCCCTCTGTTTTGCCCTCTTCTGTTCTGTTTTGCATTTGAGGCTTTTTTTCTGACCTCTGTTTTGCCGTTTCCACTCGTTTTTCTGCCCCGTTTTGTCTTTTTTGTTTGTTTTACAACACTCTTTCTTGCCTTTCCTGCTCTTTTTTTCTGCCCTCTCTTTTCCATTGTCTGCTCCTTTTTCCTCTCTGTTCTCTGCACAGATCTCACAAGTCGCAGTTGTGTGGTGTTTGTGAAGGAGGGAGATGGGTGGGGTCCTTACATTCCTCAGTTGTGTTGTGTTTATGAAGGAGGGAGATTTCTTGGGTTCTTACATGCCTCAGTTGTGTGGCCTTTGTGAATGAAGGAAATGTGTTGGGCACTTATATGTCTCAGTAGTCTGGTCATTGTAAAAGAATGAGACATGTATGGTCCTTACATGTCTCAATTGTGTGGTGCTTGAGAAGGAGGGAAATGTCTGTGATTCTTACATGTTGCCATTGTGTGATTTTTATTAAGGAGTTGAATGTATGGGGTTCTTACATGTCTGAGTTGGTGGCATTTGTGATTGAAAGAGAACTCTTAGCAGTGTGGGCTTTTAAACGTCTCAGTTGTGTCACCTTTGTGAATGAGGAGATGTGCTGGGTACTTATATGGCTCGGTAGTGTGGTCAGTGTAAAAGTGGGAGAGATGTGTGGTCCATCTCCTTGGGGCCCAGCATTAACTGAATTGGGAAGGGGTCCATGCGTCCCCACCTCCCTGGGCTCATTTTGGCCCCAGGGACCTCATCCCCTGGGGCCCGGCCATACTTCAATAGGGGATGAGGGCCACACAACCCCCTTCCCCGGGCTGATTTTGGCCTCAGCGACCCCTTCTCCCGGGGCCTGGCCTCTTCATTGTGGGTGCCCTGGAGCCCACCCAGGGCACCCAGTCAGTACTGTTGGGGATTGCGGGGGAGCCTCAAGGCCCATGCAGTCCCTGCTGGCTCCCTGCCTCGTGCAGGAGCTGGCATTGCTCTCACAGACAGGGAGCTGCTAAACATGCAGCTCCCTGTCTGTGAAAGCAATCGTTTTATCTGTTTCCCTGCCCGCTTGACAGTGGGTAGGGAAACAGATGAAAACTTTGCGCTCAACAAGCGGGAGCGGTTTCACAACTCTCGCCTGCTGGGAGCAGAGTTTCTGTTTGCTCTGACTTCACAGGAGCTGTCAAAGCTCCCACCACATCAGAGCAAACTGTTTTGTCCTGGAGTCGGCCCCTCTCCCAGTTTTATTTATTTAATAGGCCCGGGAAGGTAGTGGTCCCCTGGGGGCCCCTGCTCCCCCCTTTAATACTAGTTTATTGCCCCAGGGAGGTGGTGGTCCACGGGGGTTCTTCAATCCCCAGAAGGGGGTACACGCAGCCCCCCTCTGTTTCTAAAACTAAAGCCCCAGGGAGGTGGTGGTCTCCGGGGTTTAAACAAATCCTTGGAGGGTGGTCCACGTGTCCCCCTCCATTTTTAAAGATAAATCCCTGGGGAGGTGGTGGTCCCTGGGAGTCCAAGAGCCTCAGGAGGGGGCCCTTTGCACCCCCCTACTTTTTAAACAATGCCCCCGGAACCTGGTCCACCCGGGGGCTCATTTCAAAACAAGAGCTTGAGCCTACCCTTGTTTTTTTATTTTTTGTTGGATTCGCATATCCACTGCGATTTTCAATGAAAATGTATTTTACAAAAATGTTTTTGGGCCCTGGTGGGGCCCTCAAGGACCCCAACACCAGAGCTAAGGGGTCAAGGTGTTCCTACCCTGCCCCTTTTTCTTATTTTAATGTTTTTTCCTGGGAGTCCCAGGATGGCTGTCAACACTTCCTGGTTGAAGTGTTGGCTCCCAAGATTGCTGCGAACCCTTCCTGGTTGAAGTGTTGGCAGCCAATCAGATCTCAGCACGAGATAAGTAGGATTCGGTGAGGCGTCACATCCTTATATATACAAATTTGGCTTTCTTTTCTTAACTTTAAAACTACTGAACAGATTTACACCAAATAAAAAAAAGCACTCTTTGTGGACCAAGATCTACTTTATTGCCAAATGTGGTGTAGTTCCGTCCAGCAGTTTGGATTGTAGTCGTGTTCAAAATCCCTATGGGAATTAACATGGGAAAAACACGTTTTTTTTGCCCCAACCCCTTTTTCTCAACCCCCAACTAGACAAATCACCCCCAAACTTTCCATGCACAACAAGAATCACAGGGACGCTTTTTTGGGGAAACTTTTGTGAAGATTCGTAAAACTGACCAAAGATATAGGCAAGTCAAAAAACGCTGTTCCTATGGAAACATGGTCTTAACTATAACTACTTACTGGAGACCATAGGAAGACTTATCATTAATGTCATATGTTTGAATCCAGGGAAGTCCACTCAGCCTTCATTCTTCCCAGATCAATCTAGTTTGGCAACAATAACCATCACTAGCTCCATGAGATCTCTTTGAGAGGCGAAGGAGCACTCCACAAATGAATGAATGAATGAATGAATGAATGAATGAATGAATGAAATAAAATTTATATTGCGCAACTAAAACCCGAAGGCATCAAGGCGCCTACAAAACAGATCAAAAACAGAAGGCAGAACACAACTACAGGTATGACCTCGCAAAAAGACGGGTTTTCAAAGCATTTCTAAATAGCTGTAGAGTGGGAAGGGATCTAAGTTCCAGTGGAAGAGCATTCCACCACTTAGGTGCCAGAATGGAAAGGCTTTGCCCCCCCCATTTAGTTCTCCGGATACGAGGGACTAATAAAAGAAGTCTATTGGAAGAGCGCAAATTCCTGGAGGGGCTGTAGAAAGATAGAATAGATCCGATTCCAGTAGAGCTACCATTAGCTAGGGCCCTATAGGTCATGCACATGGTCTTAAAAAGTATCCAGTCCTCTATAGGAAGCCAGTGTAACAGTTTTCTGGCAGAGGTAGCCGAGGCACGCCTGGGCAAATCCAGGACAAACCTAGCTGCTGCGTTCTGGATCATTTGCAGGAGCTGCAGCAGACTTTTATTCAGTCCCGCATATAGCGCATTGCAGTAGTCCAGCCGGGAGCCAATGAGAGCAACAGCAACTTGTTTCCTTGCCTGCCGCGAGAGATAGTGCCTGATCTTTCTCAGTATGTGTATAATGCCCCAGCAAGTAGAGACAGTTCTATTGACTTGTTGGCACATGCTGAGGGTGGGGTCGATCAAAACTCCTAGGTTCTTGGCCGAAGAGGCGGGGACAGGACACGCTCCCAATGAGTCTGGCCACCAGTCGGTTGACCATACCTCTTCCTTTCCTCCGAACACCATCACCTCCGTCTTCTCCCCATTCAGTTTCAATGAATTATGAATCATCCATTGGCCGACTGCCTCCATACAAGATCTAAAATTGGCGGCAGTCGAGCTAACTGACTGGGAGAGAGAGACGAGGATCTGCGTGTCATCTGCATAGGAAACTACCATTTAAAGAAAGCAGATAAATTGGAGCTGGAAAGGTTAATGATAGATTTAATCAAAGCAGAGGAGCTCCATGTGAGGGATATCGGAAATGGAATAGATGGCTCGGAAAGCGCAAAAAGTTTGACTATTATCAAAGCTAATATACAGAGATTAGTTACAGAGAAGGAGGTAGGTGAGTATCAGGCTTCCAAGGCCAAGCGCTATGAGACAGGCGAGCAAGCAGGTAGGATTCTTGCCCTACGAATAAGACAGGATAGAACGAGGAATGTAATCTCAAACATACAAGAGGATGGTAAAAATTATTCAGAGCCTCAAGACATCCTCAGGGTCTTTAAAAATTTTTATCAAAAACTGTATGACTGTGAGGATCTCCCTATCGATCAGCAAGATCATCAAAGATGTGAGTTTGATAATGGAGGTAGAGTTCTTGATGAATCACTGAGGGAAAAATTGGATAGAGACATTACTTAAGGGGAAATTAAGGATGCCTTGCATGAGCTGGCTGTCGGGAAGGCTGCAGGCCCCGATGGAATTCCCCCAGAAGTCTATAAGAATATTGAACCTGAGATTGTTCCTATCTTGTTGGATTTGTTTAACGGTATCCTGTGTACAGGCATTATCCCCGATTCATGGAAAGGGACAAATGTAATTATTTTCCATAAAAAAGGCAAACCTAAAGAAAACCCAGGTTCGTATAGGCCTATATCACTCATTAATGCAGACACTAAATTGTATTCTAAAATTTGGGCCAAAAGGTTGGGGGGGGTTATTGGCGGTCTTGTATCCCCCTGGCAGCATGGGTTTGTGCCTGGGCGGGGCACTACAGATCATATACGGAGAGCAATCGCTCTGTTCGACGCTCACGCTGCCAGGGGGGGCGAGATGGCCATGATCCTCCTCGATGCAGAGAAGGCCTTTGATCGCGTAACCTGGGACTATCTTTGGGGTATTCTGGAAGATAGAGGATTCGGTACAAAAGCAGTTAACGCTATCAGAGCCATGTATAAAGATCCGGTAGCCAGGGTGTCGGTGATGGGGGAGAGTTCTGAGAAAATTATGATCAGGAGAGGCACTCGTCAGGGCTGTCCCTGCTCCCCGATACTCTTTGCGCTATATATAGATCCTCTGATCTATAGAATCTTGAATTGTCCATTGATTCGCCCAGTGATCGTTAATGGGTATAGTAATAAGCTGTTGGCTTATGCCGATGATCTGGCGATTCTTACGACTCATCCACAGCAGGCGATGACGGCACTAGTGGAGTTGGCAAGAGAATTTGGCAAAAGATCTGGGTACTTGTTAAACGAGGGGAAGACCCAGATTATTGGTACAAATAACATCATTAAGTCAGATAATAGATATGTTGATTCTGCAATATATTTAGGGGTGAGGATCAATGCAGCAGTGGACAAGATTAATGTAGAAAACTACGGTCCGCTTATTGGCTCAATAGAAGCGGAGTTAAAAAGATTGGACGTTCTACATCTATCTTTGGTGGGGAGGGTGAATGTTCTCAAAATGGCAATGTTCCCCAAGGTTCTTTATTTGTTTCGTGCTATCCCCCTCCTGCTGGAGGAAAAATTACTGAAGAAGTTGGAATCAGTTTTCAATAGGTTCATATGGCAATATGGGAAAACAAGACGATCTTTGATGTTCATGTCCCTCCCTTACGATAGAGGTGGAATGGCCCTCCCAAACCTTCGATTGTATCATTATTCTTCCCAGTTAGCTCAAATGTCAATTTTATTCCAATTAAACGATAATTTACCAGGGATTCAGGGAGACAGTCAGGACCCTCCAACTATATTCGAGCTTTTATTGGGGAAGAAGGCTGTAGGGCTACTATTGATGGAAGTCGACCGTAGATATTATTCAAAGGTGAGGCTCAAGATTGTAAGTGGGATATGGGGGATTTGGAAAGCTATTCAAAAGTTGTTAGAGATTCCTAAAGTTAACACATATTTGTCTCTATGGAATTCTAAATTGTTTCCACATCTGGATACAGGTATGCACTATCAATTTTGGAAAGAGCACGGAATCGAGACCATCGGGGATGTGTGGGAAAGTGGAGCGGTTATTGGGTTTGATGTAATTCAGGTCAAATTTGGGGTACCACCTACTCACTGGCTTTTTTATAGTCAGGTATTTCGGTTGTTAAAGGCAATCAGACCGAAAATTACTGTTAATACACGCTGCCCGTTATTGGATTACGTAGGGAAAGGGGGAAATAAAATCAAACATATTTATAATCATCTCATGGAGGGTGTACAGGATGATATGGAAAAAACCGAACATGCATTATCCATTAAGTTAGACAACCCGGATGTGGACCTTGATTTAGCGCTTATATTAAATAAAAAATGGCTACGTTCATCTAATTTAAGGGCACAGCATTTTAAAACACTGTTTAATCTGTACTTTACTCCAGCCAAATTGTTTTCGTGGGGATTGGTGGAGAATGATAAGTGCCCTAGGTGTCAGACTGGCCCAGCAGATTTATTACATATGTTTTTCGAATGTGATAAGCTATCCTTGATACTGAGAGAAATCTCTGATTTTTTGGCTGGATTGTTAAAATGTAGAATTGTATTATCTTCTACGCAGGTGTTGGTAGGTGTAGATAGCAAAGCAGACTTGTCTAACTCTGCTGAAGCACTGGTATTTGTATCGGTTGCTGTGTTACGTATTCTTATTTCAACAGGATGGAAAGATCTTTCCCCCCCAACCTTTCAAATGTGGATGTCCAGGTTTTTAGCGATACATAATATTGAGTCTTGTCTATATGATCAAAAGGGGGAAAAAATAAGGGAAATGGGTAGAAATATGTGGGCTCCTCTTGATAGCTGGAGAAGATCAAACTGATGACTTATGATGTGGTTACTTTCTGATTTTGTATTATGTAATTCTTTTCTTTCTTAATTAGTTTGGTTGGAGGAGAATGTTTATATATTCTACCATTGGTTTATTTGTAATGACTGATTGGATTACTATGTACACCAGGCAAATTCTCAATAAAAAAAAAAAAAAAAAAAAAAAAAAAAAAGGAAACTACCTCCATCCCAAAAGATCTAATTAGTCTGGCAAGAGGGGTCACGTATATGTTAAAAAGGGTCGGACTTAATGCCGACCCCTGAGGGACCCCACATTGCACAGACATGGATGGAGATAGGAACTCCCCCAGCTTCACTCTTTGCTCTCTTTGATCGAGGAAAGAGGTCAATAGACACAGGGCTGCTCCCTCAACCCCGATTTCCCTCAGGCGAGATGTTATAACTGAGGGAGAAAGGGTGTCAAAGGCTGCAGTGAGGTCTAGCAGGATCAGGAGGGTGGTCTGACCCCCATCCGCACGTGTACGGATATTATCCAGTACTATGGTGAGGGCCGACTCGGTGCTATGTTCCCTCCTGAAACCATGCTGGGAATAATCAAGGCAACCCGAACTTTCCACGAAAGCTGCGAGATGTTTATTCAGATGAGTTTCTAACATCTTCGCAGGGGCAGGGAGCAGTGAAATGGGGCGAAAGTTCTTTAGAACCCCAGGATCAAGAGATGGTTTCTTGAGTAAAGGTTTCACTACCGCCCTTTTCCATTGAGGGGGAAAAATACCATCCCTCATGGCCCTATTCATGATGTCAACGAGAGGGGGCAGGAGGGATTCCCTGCACCGCTTGAGGATCTTAAGCGGGCAGGTATCCAATGGCGAGCCTGACTTGGTATTATTCAGGAGGTTCTCTAAATCCTGCAAAGAGAGGGGAGGGAAGGATTCCAAACGTCCCAGAGAGGGTTTCTCAGTAAGAGCAGTGAGAACAGGAGCCGCATCCGCAGATACAAGGGGCTCAATGGTTAAAGTCCTCTGCAGCTCTAAAGCGGAATAAATGTCAGAGATCTTCGTCTGGAAAAAGACAGCTATGCTGTTACAGAGCTGCTGCGAGGAAATAACAGGGTCCGGGGTTTGAAGGGACATAAGAGAGTCCACTATCCTGAAAAGCTCCTTCGGGGAGGAGAGTGAGGTGGTAAGGGCCGTAAAATGTTCCTGTTTAGCCCTTATCACTTCCATCTTGTATTTCCTCATCAGGGTTTTGTGGGCCTCCTTGTCACCCCGATCCCAGCTAGTATGCCATAACCGCTCCCGTCTCCTGACTTCTTGTCTAAGAAATCTTAAATGCTCCGAAAACCAAGGGGCAGATGGCTTTTTTCTCGCTGAGTAACGCGCCCGGATAGGAGCCAACTCATCCAGTGCCTCAGTGACAGCCTTTTCGAATTGCGCGACCGCCACCTGGACATTATTCTCCTGGAAGATGGACAGGCTAGAAGTCCAGGGAGCAAAGGAACTATGAGTGATATTCTTAAAATCCCTACGTAGTTCCATTTTGCTCAGAACTTCAACAACACCTCAAACGGTACGGCCAGGTGCACCTCTTATGTTGAAAAAAGGTGCTAATTGATAATTCAGAACATTTTATATAGTAGGTGGACAGCAATTCAACCAATGATACAAGAAAAATGTTGTTTATCTACCAATACTAATATTCTACACATTAACAAACATGCATAAGAAACTGACAATATCATTATGAAAGCCAAGTGTGTCAGAAAAACAGAAACTCATTTCCATAATTAATATTACTTGCCATAATTTACCAATTTGGATTAACTACGAATGGCATCATTTAGAATTTGGTGGGCAGGGGTAATCCGCCCCAAATGAAGGGAGTACCCTGTCTGCCAAACTGCCAGTCTGCAAGCTTTATTGAGAATCAGGTGGACCATCATGTTCCACTGGCAGGGCCCCCGCTGGCAGAAACATTATACCAATGCCCGACGGACTTGGAGCATCCGCCATGTTTAGAGTAGACAGTCTGATGTACTTTTTTGTTCTGTTCAAGACCTCAAAGTAAAGCCCAGTGGTTCTAAACAGAAAAAAGAATGCCACACTCTGGGAGAAAACTCTCAGGCTGCCAAGATCATTCGTATTTTCTTTTTAAAAACAAACTCCCACTTTGGACCACCCACCAAATTCTAAATGAGGACTTATTGTTAGATCTGAGTGTGTGCATCATGCCAAGATGTACATTAGTGTTTTTAACTTCTCTTTCCTCCTCCACAGGGAAAATTCTTATGTACCCCCTATTCACCCACGAAATATGAAGGTGTTCCCTTCTCTTTCTAGTCTGGGAACCCTCTTAATTATGTTGTCAGTAGAAGTATGTTTATGTGCATTTAAAGGGTGGGGAAGTACTGACAAAATGTTTGTGGCTAACAACAAACTTACGACCATGTTGGTCTATGCTACCTCTACTTCACACGCTTCTCTGAAGTCCTCATCATGAAGCTGGAAGTTACTATAATAAAGCAGAACTTCCTGCATAAGATGCTAGCGCAGCATTACCTGCTCAACCCTACATAATTGAAATGTGACCCCATACCAAAAAGAAATGTCTTTGTGTTCGAGAAGCTGAAGGAGTTCGAACCAGCCAGTCGTCCAAGAAGGGATGGACTGAAATCCCTGCTCTGTGAAGAATTGATACCAGCAGCGTAGGACTTTCATTAACCCTCTTAGTGATGACCTGAAGCATAATGGCAGCTCCTGGAACTATATATGAAAATCTCCTTGCACAGAACTTCAGGGATGAGGGTAATGATAAATAGAAGCAGGAAGAGGTGGTTCAACGTTCTGTTTTTGATAGGTCACGCGGTAGCCGGGGTGGAGTGGCACACCTCATTTATGGAAGTACTGAGGCAAGGAAAGGTAACTTTAGTAGTGAAGATTCCTACAACCGAAGACCTGCACATGATAGCACCTGGAGTCAGAAGCTAGTAAGCAATAGGAAAGACACTGATGGTGCTCAGAGGGGCTGGTCTTTGAGGGCCCCTGGCAATTCACATTTAGCATCAGTGTGTTTGTCAGTGTGCCTCTTACCGCTTGCAGAACCAGATGAAGCTTGGGTCTCACCGTATTCCTGAACAACCCGAATTATGTCAAATGCCCACTGATATATTGGTAACTCACTTCTGTGCTTCTTGTACTTCAGCTGGCTCTGCCTGGTTCACTTTGTATCCGTTTTTTGTGTAAAATACCTTCTAGTGTTTTCCTTGTGTGTAAACTGTAAATAAGGCTTTCATTCCTGATAACGTGTTAGGTCCTAACTGACTATTGTAAACCGAATATTTTCTATCAAAGAACACAGGGAATTCCTCCTGTCCTATGTAGAAGAGGAAAGGGAGATGTTAAAGATAACAACTTCAACGTCCTGAAAAATTTAGAAGGTTTCTCAGATCCCACGATTTATTCCTAATCCAGTCTTCCCACCAGCTTTGGTTCTAACCTAATATAGCGAGCAAACAACTGCGAAAGAAGAGTCAAGCGCCTGGGATGACACACTAGTCAAGCACATGACTACCTGAAGGGCCGTGTACTACGAGTCTGGAGATGTTAACCCACCACCACACCAAGCCGATGCAGTACAGCAGACTCCTGGCCGCAGATGTGTGGCACAAGGACTAATGACCATGCCATGCTGCTTACCAGGTCTCGATGGATGAACAGGGCGCGCTCCAGGTACTCCATGCCCTCGCACACATCCTGGCACATGCCCAGCAGTGTCGCTCGGGAGAAACACCCCCTCTGGGTGTGCAGATGGTCGTAGAGACACCCATGCTCCATGAACTCAAAGACCAGGCAGATGGGGGCTGGCTGTGGGCACACCCCCAGGAGCTGGACAAGCTTAGGGTGTGACAGTGCCCTGCAAGAGAGAAGACACAATCACACACGGTGGTGAGTGGGAGCCCGTGAGAGGGTGGCAGGGATGGCATATTGCCACAAGCTCGGAGAGAGGGATTCCCTTACATGACCACCTGCGCTTCTTCCACAAAGTCCTCCACTGACATGGATCCCTCGCGGATTGTTTTAACGGCAACCTTCATCTTTCCCAGCAAGTAGCCCAGCTGCACCACCCCAAATTGGCCACTGCCAATCTCCTGCACAATGGCCAACTCGGACGGGCTTATTGACCACTTTCCTGCAAGAAGAAGACGGAGTTTGAGTAAAGTGCTGTATGTGATCTAAATCAGTTATCATGTTCTGGATGCATGAGGGCCCCCCTTCTGTTAGCCTACAAGCGAAGGCACACGCTTGTCCAAAAATATGAGGTTCATAACACACCTTTGCTAACCCTTATGTGGAATTTCATCGGACATCCAGTAGCACTCTCCAGACAACAATAATACTGCACCATTGCTCCGATCCAGTCCAATGGCCATACTCAAACAACGGTAACTAGACATAATATCGAAAAAAAAATATCGAGTAGCCAGAATATCGAGTTTTTAATATCGAATGGACAGAATATCGACTTGCAAAAATATAGCGGTGAAGAATATCGAAAATCAGGTAAGAAATATCGATTGCAATAATATAGAAGTAAGTAATATCGACAGTCATAATATAGTTGTTAAAAATATCGAATTTTTTATAGTGTTTTAAGTGTTAGTATATGTGTTAAAAGTATGTATTAATATTGGAATGTATGTTAGAATATTTTTAAATTAATGAATTTTATCTTTTTTTATTTTTTTGTAATTTAATTCCGTAGCGGGTTGTGGGTTTATAGGGGAGTAGGGTGGGAAGTAATTTAATTATAGTACATTAAATAATAATTTATAGGAATTATTAATTATTTTTAATTTAATTTTGCGTTTTACTTCTGTAGCGGGTTGTGGGTTTATAGGGGAATAGGGTGGGTAGTAATTTAATTATAGATTATTAAATAATAATTTATAGGAATTATTAATTATTTTTAATTTAATTTTGCGTTTTACTTCTGTAGCGGGTTGTGGGTTTATAGGGGAATAGGGTGGGAAGTAATTTAATTGTTATTAGTTAATTATTAATTGGTATTGAAAATTAATTGGTTGTTGATGAATTATTAATTGGTAAATAATTAGTATTAATTGGTAATTAATTTGTATTAATTGTTTAATTGATAATTATGTTAATTGTATTCATTTAATATTTGTAGCGGGCAGTGTGTTTATAGGGGAATATGGTGGCAAGTAATATAATTGTAAATAAATAATTATTTAATTTATTTGTGTATATTGTTAATTAATATATCTTTAATTTAATTTTGCGTTTTACTTCTGTAGCGGGTTGTGGGTTTATAGGGGAATAGGGTGGGAAGTAATTTAATTTTTATTAGTTAATTATTAATTGGTATTGCAAATTAATTGGTTGTTGATTAATTATTAATTGGTAAATAATTAGTATTAATTGGTAATTAATTAGTATTAATAGTTTAATTGATAATTATGTTAATTGTATTCAATTAATATTTGTAGCGGGTATTGTGTTTATAGGGGAATATGGTGGGAAGTAATATAATTTGAAAAAAATAATTATTTAAATAATTTGTGTATATCCTTAATTAATATATTATAAATTAATTATTAATTGGTATTATTTGAATTTATTAATGTTTGTTATTGAAAAACAATTTTTTGTTAATTAATTATTAATAGTTAATTAATTAAACAAAAATGTATTGGTATTTATAAATAATCAATTCTTGTGTGATTGGTAATTAATTGTAATACTTGTTTTTGTATTAATAATTAATTAATTTAAAAAAAAAAAATTATTATTTTCTCTACTATTGCACTTACTTGAGTGGGAATGGTAATTTTTACCCCTACGCTATCCAATGCTTTCCCTATTATTGCACTCTCTGGAGTGTGAATAGTAATTTTTACCCTCCCGCTATCCAACACTTTCCCTACTGTTGCATTCTCTGGAGTGGGAATAGTAATTTTTACCCTACTGCAATCCAACGCTTTCTCTAGTGTTGCACTCACTGGAGTGGGAATAGTAAATTTGACCCTCCCGCTATCCAACCCTTTCCCTACTGTTGCACTCTCTGGAGTGGGAATAGTAATTTTTACCCCTACGCTATCCAACGCTTTCCCTACTGTTGTACTCTCTGGAGTGGGAATAGTAATTTTTACCCTACCGCTATCCAACGCTTTCCCTACTGTTGCAGTCACTGGAGTGGGAATAGTAAATTTGACCCTCCCCCTATCCAACACTTTCCCTACTGTTGCACTCTCTGGAGTGGGAATAGTAATTTTTACCCCTACGCTATCCAATGCTTTCCCTACTGTTGCACTCTCTGGAGTGGGAATAGTAATTTTTACCCTACCGCTATCCAACGCTTTCCCTACTGTTGCAGTCACTGGAGTGGGAATAGTAAATTTGACACTCCCGCTATCCAACGCTTTCCCTACTGTTGCACTCTCTGGAGTGGGAATAGTAATTTTTACCCCTACGCTATCCAACGCTTTCCCTACTGTTGCACTCACTGGAGTGGGAATAGTAAATGTTACCCTCCCGCTATCCAACGCTTTCCCTACTGTTGCACTCTCTGGAGTGGTAATAGTAATTTTTACCCCTACGCTATCCAACGCTTTCCCTACTGTTGCACTCACTGGAGTGGGAATAGTAAATGTTACCCTCCCGCTATCCAACGCTTTCCCTACTGTTGCACTCTCTGGAGTGGGAATAGTAATTTTTACCCCTACGCTATCCAATGTTTTCCCTATTATTGCACTCTCTGGAGTGGGAATAGTAATTTTTACCCTCCCGCTATCCAACGCTTTCCCTACTGTTGCACTCTCTGGAGTGGGAATAGTAATTTTTACCCCTACGCTATCCAACGCTTTCCCTACTGTTGCACTCACTGGAGTGGGAATAGTAAATGTTACCCTCCCGCTATCCAAAGCTTTCCCTACTGTTGCACTCTCTGGAGTGGGAATAGTAAATGTTACCCTTCCGCTATCCAACGCTTTCCCTACTGTTGCACTCTCTGGAGTGGGAATAGTAATTTTTACCCCTACGCTATCCAATGTTTTCCCTATTATTGCACTCTCTGGAGTGGGAATAGTAATTTTTACCCTCCCGCTATCCAACGCGTTCTCTACTGTTGCATTCTCTGGAGTGGGAATAGTAATTTTTACCCTCCCGCTATCCAACGCTTTCCCTACTATTGCACTTACTGGAGTGGTAATAGTAAATTTTACGCGCCCACTATCCTACACAGAAAATATTGAATATTTTTAATTAATATCACGTTAAGATATATGTATTAATTTTTTTTTTTAACTTACTTTAATTATTCATTAAGTTTACTGTTATTTAAGTATGTGTCAGTTAATTATATGTATTATTTCATTAATTTAACATTACTTTTAAAACATTTAAAAAATTCGATATTTTGACTAACTATATTATTTACAACGATATTTTGGATTCGATATTTTTGTAATTTCCTGTTTGGAGATAGGACTTCGATATTTTGGTATTCTATATTTTGGCATCGATATTTTTGTAAGTCTATATTTTTGTAGTCGATATTATGTCAGTGATCCTCAAACAACACATGCTAGAGAGAGCTCACTCACCACCTTATACACAACACAGCTTCAAACCTATAAAGCTGGCAAAGTGTGGCACAATCAACCGCACTGTCAATCACCACAAAAACATACAATATAGAGAGACTATCTACACGAACATACACACTGGCCTGGTTTTTGATGCTAGCATAAAATATTATACTCTGGCCGAGCAAAGGACAAACGCTACCTAGCCCCAATCGAGAGCAAAATGGAAAGTAATGTGGCACACCCAAACATGAAAATAAAACAACGCATAACTCGCCCTAGGTCAAACTCATTTTACTCTCATACTAAATTATGCAAAACATTTTGGATTTTAACACTACTCACAAAAAAACAACCACCAATAGAAAAACAGACAATGACACAGGATGCATTCTCCAGTCTGACTGATGGCGGTCCCAGTTCTTTAAGATTGGGCGTGGAGTTACAGAATGTCCTACAATGCCATAAGAAGGATGGTTTGGTACTATACAAATGTGAACAACACAACATATTTCGAGGGATGGAGCACAGACCTCTTTCATGTCATGAGAACTAGTGTGGATGCACTGTCTACTAAACTCACCATAGCTCATTCCAGCAGTGACAGGAGCTGATTCTCGCCAGGAACAGACAGGATGCCGCAAGCGGGACACCAGGCCTATGGGGATAAGACACACCAACGCATTACACCAGCAGGTTGTGAGGGGCTGGTTATTCCTGCATTTTCAGGGACGTTTGTTATGTCCCAGTAATACATGCAGTAATTATGTGCCCCACACTTAGCACCCAGATACAACACCAGATGGTCCCTCATCACACAATCCCTCAGCCATGCATTGGGATTAGTAGAAGAGAAGGTCAACAAAACTCTTGGGGAAAATATCACTGCCAGAAAGAGATTCAGCCTCTTTTCCAGCAGGTGCAACTCTGAGGGCAGATTCAGAAGGACAGCTGTCTGCTGACAGGGGTTGAAATTTATAATACAGGTGGAACATTTAAGTGCCAAACATGACTAGAAGTACACGTTGTCAGACTTTACAACTTGATGTGGGTGGTAACTGCAAATGTTTTGGGACTGTATTCCTGGTCGCAAAGCATTCATACATACCAGTGCTATTCGGTATTAGGAAAGGAAGCCCTAAACTCGCGCCTTCCTAATACCGAATCGCAAAAGCAAAATGCGATCTGAACATGGCAAAATACTTCATACATCTGGCCCTTAATTTTTCGATGAAGTACACAATATTATGGAGCAGCACAGTTTCTACACCAGACAATTATTGGTGGATGAACCAATGAATTCTAACGTATCAAGCATTTACAATCTTAGCCGTAAGTGTGATTTTGACAACAAAACAGACAATTATAATATGTTAGAGATCAATTAACAGTTAGGTGTTCTAATAAAAATATACGAGAACAACTATTACAACCATGAACCCCCACTTTGACTTAAACTATCAACATGGCAAAATGTGTTGAGCGTTCAATAAATTATTTTAAAACGCTAAATGATTAGAAAAGTTCAGTTGACTCCATATCTGTTAAAATTGCTAACAAAATTCATAGACTTGAAAGGAACAAAGACAAGTCCTCTTTCAAACTCAAACTCAGGTGTACAGTGTGTTGTTCCAGAAATCACTCCTACTCATTAAAAAATGTCCTGCTGAGGCAAAGAAGTGTTTTCAATGTATCAAAAAAGGACATTTTCCCAACAAGCTTTTAAGTAACAGAATGAGAGTCAACTTGGTTTAGGAAGGTAAGCAAGCTAAGGATGAGCCTTAGAATTGTATTTTGTCTTTGGTTCAATGTTTAAATAAAGTGCATGAGTCAGAGGGGCGTGAAGAGAATGTTGGTAGTGTTGCCACAGAACCTTATGGTATGAAACCTGCACAATTTCTAGTGATGGAAGTCATAGAAGTGTTGACAGATTCACGTTCCCCATTCACACATTTTTGATCTGTATTTTTTTTTAAACCTAGTGAACAGAAGGCCTTAACCCAATTATATGAAAATTTAGCATTAGGACGAAGTGTAATAAAATTATAGGTTTTTGTGCCCATCATAAATTTCCAGGACAGGCAGATTATGGGGGTGGTATGTGCAGTGAAACATGCTCAGCATGTACTGGGAGGATGCTATTAACTTAAGGTGCGAATTAAGAGTGAACAGTGTATATGGGAATCGGGTGTGGACTGTCATTTTAATAAATTCAAGGCATTCTTGAGAAACAAGTTAGGGTAGATGAAGAGTTTATTTTTTTACATCGTATTGAACTGAAACAGCATGACATTCCTGTACTTCATAGATTGAGGAATGTGCTGTTATTTGTGAGGAAGGAACTAACTTTTCATGGAAGAGTATATCCTTTGATGGTGAAGGAAGACAACATTCTGCATCAATACTTGAAAGAAAATCTGGAGAAGGGCTTTATCAAGCATTTAACACCACCACATTCCTTGTTACAAGAGCGAATGGAGAATACCGACCCTGTGTTTGATTACTGAGAGGTGAACATTATTATCGTCCAGTTTTTTTTTCCTTCACCCTCATCTTGAGGAAAGCACACCATCTGGTAGGAACACATGAAGTGAATTCATTGGAAATGGCCTTCAACACACAGTATGGTAACTTTTTATATTTAATTAACCCACTCAGCGTCTTCAATGCTCCGGTTGATTTTCAACATTTTGTTAGTAACATCTTCTGTGATCTCGTTGATGTATGTATGGTGGGCTATTCGGACAAAATTATCATATTCTCTGACACCTTAGAGAAGTGTTGCAGTCTTGTTTCAGAAAGTCTAAGCCAGCTGAGAATGCATTCACTGAACACAAAAGTAGAATTTTTTTTACTTTTAGTCTCCAGCCTACCTTTTTCAGGGCTTTCAAATCTCCGGACTAGCAATCAATTTGGATTTCTCCAAAATGAAAGCACTACTGCCCAGTCCCCTGCCAAAGTGGTGGGCAGGAGGAGGGAGGGAGGTGGGGGTGGGGTGGTGGTTGGATGGGGGTTATCGGGGGACAAAAAAACTCTTTAAAAAGTACCTTAACGCTGTTGCTCTCTCACGCCGCATCACGCTCTTCCTTATTCTGAGCACAGGCTCCCAGAATGCACTGCGTCCAAACCTGATGTTGCATGCAAGCAGCATTGGGATTGGCCTGATCACCGGCAACTCACGCTCCCAGGCAGACTGGGAGCATTTGTCTGCTCTCTCCAGCCCCAGCAAGGTAGCTTAGGTTGGAGAGAGCTTCACTGCGCATGAGGGTTTGGCCGGCCTGTGACGGCAGGCCAAACACCTCATGCGCAGTGAAGGGAGTACCCACCACTCCCCCACCAGCATTGTCATCCTCTGGTCCCGCCCCAAGACTCATCAGAGTCCTGGGGGTGGGTCCAGGGGATTAAAATAAAACGATAATAAAACGGGTTTAAAACCCGTTTTATTATCATTTTATTTGCTGGTGGTGGTGGAGGGGCGGTGCTCCTCTGCTCTAATGGAGCGGCCGCCGCTGGGTTACAGCAGTTTTACAATTACCATCTCCTTTATCAGTAAAAGAAGTACAAACTTTCATTGTTTTTGCAAATTTTCATCAACAGTTCATTTAAGAATTACATTCATCCAACACATTTTTCAGTTGACTAAAAAGTAAAAAAATTTCTGTTGGGGAGAAGAGCAAGTGTTTCAATAAATAAAACCACATTAACATTTGCACCAATCTGAGTCGTAGAAACCGGTGCTTTGACATTTGCAGCAGTAGCAGTGTTATCTCAATGTGATCCTGATATTCAAGACTCCCATATCTTATTATTCCTGGGCTATTTCAGAAACAGAAAGGAACTATCCAATCTACAATATACAATGTATGTCAGTTAAAGAAGCCTTCTCTCACTGGAGGTATTATCTGAAAGTGCAGCATCATAAGATTTCTATGTGGACGGACGATAACAGTGCATTGTGTCTGACTTCCTGAATTGTGCAAGTGTGTGGCATGCTTGCTGGGCTGTGCTTTTCCAGAGTCAACCATGTCATTATCGTCAGCACTGGAAGTAAAACTAAGACAGATATTCTTTCACAACACACTGTTTTCTCAGAAATAACCACGACCTCTCAATGAATCATGGGTGTATCCATCTAAGATACTTCTAATTTTTTTAAATAATCAATAATATGCACAAGATATTCAGACTAAGCAATGGATCTTCAAGGAATCCGACAGGAGGTTTTTATGGAGAATGTTGTTATACTGAGGAGCACATCAATTTCTTCTCTCCAAATCTGTGCAACTGCATGTCATGAAATAATATCTTGCCTCTCCTGCAACTGAACATCCGGGACAGAGGAAAATATTGGCGATGATCAGTATCTATTTCTGGTGGTCTTGCCTCAAATCACTGATAGAAGAGTACATACAGAAGTACATCATTTGAGCTCAGCCAAAGACTTCATTCACGCCTACAGCTGGGTGAGCGCAACCTCTCCACACTTCAACTCAGCCTGGTAATCTGATTTCAACAGACTTTTAGCTATTATCATTTAATACATACACAACATTTTTTATAGTGGTACATTACTTCAAAAAAACGCAACATTTCACTCCACTCAAGAAACTCCCCAATGCAGATGAACTATCAGGTGTTTTCTTAGTACACTTCTGCGGTGGACATGGCATGCTGAAAATCATTGTAACTGATAAAGGAACTCAGTTTACAGCTCTCTTCTGGAAACAACTGAAGGGTGGTTACCAGGCACTTTAAGTCTTCCAGCCACCACCCACAAACTGATAGACAGAATGCCTAAATCAATCCAGACAGCAACATCTGAAATGTTTTAAAAGAATCATTAGCATTCCTGACACCAATGGATTGTGCTGGTAGAGGTCGAGTACAACAATTCACTTCACTCTTCTTAGTGACAATCACCCTTCTTATGCTCATGTAGATTCCATGTGCAGATGCGGCCCCTCAAGATCTCACCTTCCTTGGTTCCCACAGAAGCAGTTCATATGCAGCGAATCATACCACAAAAAAGCTACACATCTACATCTTCTGCAAGCCAAAGCACAATGTAAGCATTATAAAGCTCGTCACTGGAGTAAAGCTTCTCATATCAGAAGGGGGACAGTTTGTGGTTGTCTAGAAAATAGGACAGGATGTGGTTGTCTAGAAAACTCCTTGGGGTATTTCCTCTTTTTCTTCCTTTCTTCATTAATTTCTTTGTTCTCTTATTTGTTAATTTGCATTCAGCTATAAAGTCTTTATTAGCCTAAATGTATTATTGCTAATGGTCTTAATTAAGGGTGTAATGTATATGATAAAAAAAAGAGCTTTTGATTTGTTTGTTTGTGGAAATCAACCATGAAGGTATCAAGCATGAAGGTGTCAAGCATGGAGGTATCATGCAGGAAGGTGTCAAGCATGAAGGTGTCAAGCATGGAGGTAAAGCATGAAGGTGTCAAGCATGGAGCTATCAAGCATGAAGGTGTCAAACATGAAGGTGTCAAGCATGAAGGTGTCAAGCATGGAGGTATCAAGCATTAAGGTGTCAAGCATGGAGGTATCAAGCATTAAGGTGTCAAACATGAAGGTGTCAAGCATGAAGGTGTCAAGAATGAGGGTTTCAAGCATGGAGGTAAAGTATGAAGGTGTCAAGCATTGAGGTATCAAGCATGAAGGTGTCAAACATGAAGGTGTCAAGCATGGAGGTGTCAAGCATGAAGGTGTCAAGCATGAAGGTGTCAAGCATGAAGGTGTCAAGCATGGAGGTATCAAGCATGGAGGTGGCAAGCATGGAGGTATCACGCATGAAGGTGGCAAGCATGAAGGTGGCAAGCATGGAGGTATCAAGCATGAAGGTGTCAAGCATGAAGGTGTCAAGCATGAAGGTGTCAAGCATGGAGGTATCAAGCATGAAGGTGTCAAGCATGGAAGTATCAAGCATGGAGGTATCAAGCATGAAGGTATCAATCATGAAGGTGTCAAACATGGAGGTATCATGCATGGAGGTATCAAGCATGAAGGTGGCAAGCATGGAGGTATCAAGCATGAAGGTGGCAAGCATGAAGGTGGCAAGCATGGAGGTATCAAGCATGAAGGTGTCAAGCATGAAGGTGTCAAGCATGAAGGTGTCAAGCATGAAGGTGTCAAGCATGAAGGTGTCAAGAATGGAGGTATCAAGCATGAAGGTCAGGGCAATTAGCTGGACGGTGAAATACTTTATGGCCAGGACTCTGTAAATGAGAGCAGTGACTTCCTAAGTGCGGAATGACACTAAGGCTATCAACTCTCTTTGAGGGACACACCTCTCAGAGCTGTTTCAAATGCAAAAGTAAAGTGACAAGACTAATGCCTGGGTACTCCACAGGTAAACCTTCTTGTGCCATTAATGCTGTGTGTTCACCGTAGCAAGACTAGAGTACTCCAGGGGCTGTGTTTAAGTTACTTGGCCTTTCTGTACACTTTTTGAGTTCTATATTAATGAGGCAGTAGGATTACAATGGCTAGAAGAAGCTCTCTCTATAGGAAAGGCTGGAGACTCCTAGCCTACAGAGAGAGAGAGAGAGAGACAGAAAGAGAGTGTACGCATGCGCGCGCGTGCTGTGGAAATAAATCTAATGCTGAGAGGGATTTGAGGTGTTCAGTGTTATAGGTCTACACCTCTAAAACATTGTTGAGCAACAAAAACACAAGCCAGACAGACAACATTATTTTCCTTTTGCATTTTTAAAAAGAGGGCGCCACCACATGGTCGCTCAGTAATAAATCATCGGAATATGTTAAAAAAAGGATTGTAAACAACACTAAAACACATGGAATAATGTTTTTTTTCGGCCAATAGATAACTGATAGAATGTGCAATAAGGTTTCTTCTTATGACAATCTGTATTTGCCACTATTACTTTTTACGTCAAGAGTTCCGAAGAAATGGCCCTCCACTGCTTGTATTATCTCCTGAGGCTTGAGCCGGGAGACTCTTGCAGCGCGATTTGCATTACTTGCTATACTTTGCACAGTTACTCGGACTGCCCTGATTTTATGTGTGTTTAATATGTTTTTAAATTTATAGACTAAAAAAACTCTGTTTTTACTGTTGGGAATTGGTTTTAAACTGGTTTTATAAAACGCACTTGGGTTTCAGAGGGATCTTGGCTGCACTTCTAGCTTTGGTCTGCCCTCACGCTTGATTGCTCACGCTGGGATCGTGTCGGCCCCGTGGGACTGAGTGGAGCTGCCATTTTGGGGGAGTTGTAGGTTAGCGGGCCAGCTCCTTGCCCTGCCTAACTACAAATGCACGTGCTGATACGACCGCGCAGAGTTATTATTTCCTGAGGCTTGAGCCGGGAGACTCTTGCAGCGCGATTTGCACTACTTGCACTATTTGCTATACTTTGCACAGTTACTCGGACTGCCCTGATTTTATGTTTGTTTAACATGTTTTTAAATTGATAGACTACAAATGCTCTGTTTTTACTGTGGGGAATTGGTTTTTAAAAACGCACCTGGGTTTCAGAGGGATCTTGGCTGCACTTCTAGCTGCGGTCTGCCCTCGCGCTCGATTGCTCACGCTGGGATCGTGTCGGCTTCGTGGGACTGAGCGGAGCCGCCATCTTGGGGTATTGTAGGTTAGCGGGCCAGTTCCTCGCCCTGCCTAACTACAAATGCATGTGCTGACGCGACTGTGCAGCGGACACACGCAGCGGGTGCGCCGCCGGTGCGCCAAAGGCCAGCCCGTGCGCGCCCGTCCGCGCACGGATCGTGATCAGCGCCTTCCCCCTGTGCTTTTTAAACCAGGAACTGCTCCCTCCCTAAGCTATACAAAAACACAGCTATTAGACGTGAGGACAACTAATAAATCCCCTGGGTGCATATGTCTCACGTGGGAGTCGTGTCCTCCCGCTCCCTTGGTCACTTGCACTAACTGCAACTGCACATTACCAAGACTCACGTACCAAAATGCTAGCCGCATAACCACAAAAAAGCAAAAAGATATGGGACCGGAAACTACAGCAATTAAGTGCATGATGCTCAACACCAGATCTATAGTGAAGCACAGCATTGAGTGCGCGGACTTGATTGAAGAAAGAGAGATTAAAATGGCGTTTATTACGGAAACGTGGACTGATGAAGCCTCGGGTCCTGACATTGTCACGGCAACACCTCCTGGGTTTCTATGTCACACCTTAAACAGACCAATCAGGAAAGGTGGGGGCATAGCCATAATTTATCACAACTCACTGAAGGCGGGTTTTTGTACAGCTTCTAACTCAGCCTGTGAGGCGCTCTCCTTCAGCCTCTCTCTGTCTGATCATCATACTTTTAAGGAATCTTACTTTATAGACCCACTGTGCCCAGAAACAACTTCCTTGCGTCCATTGGGAATCTGCTGGAAGTAGGTCTATGTTCTGACTCCTTCACGATCCTGGGTGATTTCAATTACCATCTGGAAGCACTCATGTATCCCGACACATTGGCTCTTGCTGGAGCAGAGTTTTCATTTAGAAAATTCAGGGGCTTTTGAAGCTCTAGTATGTCTATGCGTTTTATTAATTATTAATAAATAACAAATTAATTATTTGTCTTGTGCAAGTGTGTTTTTATTAATCAATCCGTTTGTCTTAACGTAAGAGAAAGTTACACGAGGGTTAGCATGTGTGTGCTGTTTCTGTTTTCTAAAAAATAACGTGCAGGTTTCCATGTTTAAACGTTGCTGTGTGCTGTTTATTTTGAGCACAAAACACTGTCTGAATTAATGCTTTTTTATGTTGCAAAAGCTAGATAAATGCATACACATAAGGGTATTAGTGGGGTTAACACTGTTTAATCACTATGCTGTAGTAACGTTTATTTTGGCTCTTTAATTAAAGATGGTCTATTGTGGCCTATGGAGGCCTGTATTAAGATGGCTGAATTTTGAAGCCTGGCCTCGAGTGAATATGTGAAAGACGTGACGAGGGAGACCCCTGCTGGAAATGGTCTTGAAGTTGACTGACCATGGTCCTTGAATAAAACTTTCCATGAGGACAGCAGCAATTTTTGGGAGTTCTCCAAGAGAAGTGAAAGTGTCCTTGGCAATCTTGAAAAACAAAGGAGCCTTAGAGGAAAACTCTGAACTGTGGCTCGATGGCCGAGGAGAAGCCGGATTAAATGTGATACATGTTTTATTTTCTTGGTTCCTGTTCCGTAGTCTTCGCTATGTGAATTTTTCCTGAGCGGAGGTTCACAAATGTTGCAATGTTGCATCCTTTCCTTCTCGCTCTGCTCAGTGATTCAGTGTATTTTGCAAACTTAATGTGTGTTTCCTTTGTTCAATTTATTATAAAAACTGTTAGCTTAGAGAGGGTTCTTGCCACCCTTTTTGCCACTTGCCATTTTACTTTTGCCGCGTGAGATTGCGTTGCTGAGGATCGATGCTGAGGACTTCGTCTTGAGAGACTTTACCGAGAGACTTGTCCTGACCCGTTCTGACACTTAGTTAGAATAGGTAACTATGAGAAATGATTTATTCTGATTGATTTACTTTGACTAATTTTAGATAAAGCAATATAATTTTAAACATGGTGTTGAATTTTCTTTCTTGTCAATTATTGGGTTTATATTTTTGATCATTATTGTATATGTTGTGTAGATTATGTTATTGATTAAGGACAGTCACAAAACCAGATCTGATCGACCTGATATTGATGCAGGGTGTTTAGGTGTTTTCTTTCCACAGGTTTATTGCTGGTAGAGTATTTGAGCGCATGTTAGTGAAATGGGCCCTTGCGTATGATGAATGTATGTGCGTGTAACTGTGTGATTACTCTATCCGTGGTAGTGGGCATATTGTAGATACCCTGATCTCTATCAATTTCCTGGTAGCAGAGATAGGATGGTTTTTGATGGTTGTCTTGATCTGATAAGATTGCTTGTACATTAGCTTATTGATTATTGATTTTATTTTGTCAATATTGGTATATGTACTAATATTATATGTTGGAGTCGTCATGTTGAGTTATATGTAGTGCTTCTGGAACTTGGAAGCTGTTGTAGCAGTTCCGTAGTAGGGCAGAGGGAAGTATATGCTGCTCTCGGGAAAGAAGGGATTGTAAGGAATAACGTGTGACAATTGAAGTTGCGCGTTCACATTGTCTGGGTTCGGAATCAGTGACATCGTCGTATGTTACTATTAGATATTTTTGGTATGTAAGGAGTGTGTATCGTAGTGAAGGTTATCTTTGAAACTCTGGTCTTAAGTCCCAGGGATCCATAAGGATTTCCGTTAAAGCTTATCGCGGGAGGAGTAATAGGTATTCTCTGAGCTTGTTTGAGGAACTGGGCGAAGTTGCTTAGTTAATGTATGTTATAATTCTGTAGTGGGACAGATTGTGCGCTGCTTCCCGAGAACAGGATTCTGTGTGCATGTACTATATTTTTCTTGCATGAATGTGTGTGAAAGTTTGTACATTTAGTTGATTGTAAGACTCTTTGGACAAGTCCTAGAGGAAACAGTTAATTAATGTATGTTAGTAGGGCAGAGTAGAAGAAGTGCTACTGTGTCAATGAAAGGTTTCTTATGAAAATAGACTCTCTTTTACTATTCTGTGGTTAGCGAAGCAGACAATGGAGATGTTTTTATGTTGTAACTAATAGATTTTGTAGAAATTCTTGACACGAAGTCTACTGAGAGATTTTGTAAAGGAGGGGTAGACGAGAGACAGAAGACAGAGACAAACTGCAGCGACTGTTGACGTCAGAAAGTCCGCGCTCTGATTGGATAGTGGATCAGAATAGGGTTCGCGCTAGGATTGGTGCGTTAGTGTGAGTCGCGCAGGGATTGGAAGAGCTGTTTAGTGACGTAGACGCTCCAGGATTGGTGCGTTAGTGTGAGTCGCGCTGCTATTGGTTGAGAAGCTCGTATTGTATATTTATAATACGGAGAGAGTAGAGAGTTTCTGTAAGCGCTAGAATGTATTACCAAGAAGAGAAAAAGAAAAAAACATTCTTTGGGAAAGTTAAAAGGTGGTTTAGTAAGGATAAAGAGGTTAAAACGAGAGAGGGTGAGTTGCTACCTCCAGCGAAAACACCTGCATCCTTCATGGTTGCGAAATATGGATTACATACCTGTATATGGTTGCAGAATTGGGTTAGGTATACTAAAGAAGATGGTGTTTTAGCATTTCCAGAACATGGTTCATTTAATTTGGCCGTGTTGAGAAATTTACGGGAAAAGATGGTACGTCTGGACCCGAAGCCAAGACCTACACAGTTCGAGGCTTTAGTGGAATGGGAAGAGGAAGTTCATGAGCGAGAAAAGCAAAGATCTGGAGGGTATTACAGGAATATGTTTGGGAGGAGACATGATCGTGAAACACATCATGATCGGATGAAAAGATGGCGAGATGTTAATATGTCAGAGGGATTATATCCTATGAGAACAATTGAAGAAGGAGCAGTTGGAGTTAATGAGTATGATGATGAGGTCTTAAATGACATGATTTACAAGAGACCACCTCCATATAGACCAGAACCAGATGAGAGTACACCAGTTGTTTCACCGATAAGAGATACAGTCTGTATTATTGAGAAAGAAAAAGTGACACCTGAATCAAGAAGTAGTAGTTCTTTCAGGGAGAGAGAGAATCGAAGTAGTGAGGAAAATGCCAGAAAATTAGCAAAAACGACAACAGAACTGACTGAGAAAATTAGGGAGTTAACGAAGAATCTGGAAGCTGTTACGGTGCCCGTAACAATAGGTCCAGTTATGCCTGTGTTTGACAAACAGAGAGCAGGTGAGAATGGACTGGTGATTCCATATGTTGGGAATAATTTGACAAATTCAGTTGGTCCTTCAGGAGATTCAGATAAAAGAGCAGAAAGAAGTGACCTGAGACAAACAAGACATGACACATGTAGTGAACTATTGGATGCTAGTGAACCTGGTTGTTCAGGGATGCCAATCTTAGAACCGCAGAAAAGAGTGGTTCCAGTGAGAAAAACTGCTGAAATAACAGTTGATGATTTGAATGATTGGATGAAGGTTCTTCAGAAAAAGGATAAGGATTCACAAGTTATTGATGTGGCTAGGTTACGTATAGAATTAGAAGAGCTTGTGACAGGAACAGTTCCAGCAGAAATCCTGAAGAGTCATCATGATGGTGAGCTATTGTTTATGTGTAAAAGTGTTACCTGGAGAGCAAGGAATACACATGATAGGCTAAGAGCAATAGCAAATGAACAAGGAGTTGACATTGATAAAGTGAAAGCTTTACAGAGAACTTACAGGATGGATTTTACTGAGAAGGACATTGAAAATTTGAATGCTTCTGGTAGAACAGGACAGATTAAAGAAATGGTGGCATTACTGCGAAGATGGGGTGATGTGGAAAAGTGGAAGGATAGGTGGTATAAGAAAAGAGAGGAATCTGTAGATAGAACAACTTATTCAGCATTTCCAGTAAGAGAAAAGGAGAAACCAGTGGATAATTATCCTATGAGAGAAATACCTGGAGGAGGATATGTACATGTTCCATGGACCAGACAGGATATTTTATCATTTACGAATGATTTCCCTCGATTGAGAGAAAAGCCCGTCGAGTGGTATAGGCAGGTAGATAGGTTTGTGAAATTGTCAAAAGTGCTGTGGGTTGACCTGAATAGTCTGTTTGATATAATTGTTCCAGCAGACTTGTGGACTGAGTGTAAAATAGTTGTGAGTTGGCCTACTGAGGAGTATCCAAGAGATTCAAGAACAGGGGCACCAGATCCAGAAGTAATGAGGAAGTATGATCAGGTGATGGTATACCTGAAGAGTAAAGTTCCTCCAAAAGAGACAGACTGGGTTAAGATAGATCGAACACAACAAGAAGCAAAAGAATCAGTTCATGCTTTTTACGAGAGGCTGATACTGGCTTTTAAACAATTCAGTGGAGACGAACACCTGGGTGATAAAGATTTGAGTCACTTTGTATACAGATTTGTATATGGTCTAAGACCTGAAATTGGTGAGAGAATTCGTGAGCACACAGTGGATTGGCAGAGTAAAAAAGTAGATGAGATTCTGAGACATGCAAAATACTTCAGTGATGAAATTGAAGCAAAACAAAGAAAGCTGAAAGAGAAAGCAATGTGGGCACAAGTGAAAGTTGCAGAAAGACAGGAAGCACAGTTAGTGGAACAGGTGAATAATCCAGGAAATAATGCAGGAAATAGACCCAGATATGCAGGAAAAGGGAAAGGAAGTCTTGAGGAAGCAAAGAAAAAGTTCCCTTGTCACAACTGTGGCCAACTGGGACATTGGAGATCTGAATGTCCTAATCCACCATTAGTGAGTAATGAGAGTAAACCTTTAAATCAACAGGTGCAGAACCAGAACGAAGGGAATAATCAACAGCAACAACAGAAAGTTGTGAGACAGCAGAGTCAAGAGCCAAAACCGCCCTTGCCGCAGAATAGAGGGGTACAAAAGTATAATCAGGATTCAGGATTCTACAATGATGAGCAGGTAAACAAACCAAGACGTTCTAACAAAGTACAGCAGTACTTGTTAAAGAGTGAAGGGAGTGAGTCTGAGGGTGATTATTGACGGTGCCGAAGAGAGGAGGAAGAGTGCATACTTGGTGCAACTCTAGAAATAGACCAGGCAGGACCATTTGTGGATGGGAAAATAAATGAGGAAAGTGTTACTTTTTTGGTAGACACAGGTGCGACAAGATCAACTGTCAGGTCAACAGATGTTAGAAATCTTCCTCTCTCGGATGAAGCAATCCAAGTAGTTGGTGTAGCTAATACACAAATCAGAACACGTCTTACTGAACCAGTAAGAGTACAGATCGGGAATTTTTCAGACATGCACAGATTTATTGTCTGTGACACGAGTCCAGTGAACCTGTTAGGTAGGGACCTATTGTGTAAGATGAACTGCACAATTTTTTGTACACCAGATGGAATAGCTTTTGAGACACCAGATGATGATGTTTTCTACCGAATGACTCTAGAAAATAGAGAAAGTGAGTTAATTGGTGCATTTGCTGTGTTTAATCCGGAGGATTTGCCTCAAGAGCTGAGAGACACAGTGAAAAGAGCAGTTTGGGATTTTACAGGAGAGGATGTGGGATTGATGAATAATGTAGATCCAGTGAAAATTGCAGTGAAAGAGGGAATTACATATCCTAACATTCCTCAGTACAAAATGACACCAGAAATAATTGAAGGGATAACTCCTATAATTGAGAAAATGATTCAGCAAGGAGTTCTAAGAGAATTATTGAGTAGTCCATGTAATTCACCGATAATGGGACTGAAAAAGCCTAATGGCAAATTTAGGATTGTGCAAGATCTGAGAAAAGTTAATCAAATTGTGGTGGCATGTTGTCCTATTGTGCCAAATCCATCAGTAATTCTGTATCAAATTCCACATGATGCTGAGTGGTATACAGTGATTGATTTATGTCATGCGTTCTTTTCAATTCCATTGCTTCATGACAGCCAGCCGATTTTTGCATTTAGGTTTGGCCAGCGTATTTTAGCATGGTGTCGTATCCCACAGGGGTATACGGAGAGTCCTTCGATATTCAATCAGTTATTGAAGAAATCGTTGGAAAGTCTGATCATGCCTGAGAGTTCAGTGCTAGTACAATATATTGATGACCTATTGGTGGCATCAAAGACACGTGAAGCTTGTGAAGTGGATACCATAGCTTTACTGAATCATCTGGCAGATGGAGGGTTAAAGGTATCTCCAGCCAAATTGCAATTTTGCAAGAAAGAGGTGCATTATCTTGGACACAATATTGAAAAGGGTCTGAGAAAAGTGACTACTGACAGGATCAAGATAATCAGAGAAATGAAAGCTCCAAAGACCCAGAGAGAAGTGAGAATGTTCCTGGGTATGGTGGGATATTGTCGTCAGTGGATAATTAATTTTTCTCTGATAGCAAAGCCACTGATTAAACTGACAAAAAGTGAAATGACAGATCCATTAGATCTGGATGCAGAACAATTGGCAGCATTTGAAGAGCTCAAAAGTAAAATGTGTGAGGCTCCAGCTTTGGGTATGCCTGACTATGAAAAAGAATTCGAGCTGTACTGCAGTGAGAGAAATGGATGTGCACTTTCAGTGTTAATCCAGAAACATGGACAATTGAGAAGGCCTATTGCGTACTTCTCATCAACACTTGACCCTGTAGCTGTGGGTTTACCAGGTTGTCTGAAATCTGTGGCTGCAACATGCAGGAGCCTGGAACAGAGTGAGGGAATCATAATGGGATATCCTGTAAGGGTATTCGTACCTCACAATGTGGCAATTCTTTTGACAAGAAGCAGAACTCAGTACATGTCACATAGTCGGTTGACTAAGTACGAAAAAGTGATTCTGGGAGCATCAAATGTGACTCTCGAGAGATGTGTGAATGTGAATCCAGCGACACTCTTGCCGGATATTGAAAATGTGGGTATAAAGATGGAAGATGATCATGATTGTTTGGATGTGCTTGAATACTGTACGAAACCGAGACCAGAAATAAGGGATATTCCCTTACCTGAGAATGACCATGTGTTGTTTGTGGATGGATCATGCTTGAGGAATGATGATGGTGTGCTATGTGCAGCATATGCGGTGTGCAAAGTTTCAGAGGTCATGGAAGCATCACCATTGAAAGGAGTGAAATCTGCGCAAGTTGCTGAATTAATAGCATTGACAAAAGCTTGTGAGATGGGGAAAGATTTGAGGACGACTGTGTTGACTGATAGTCAGTATGGATTTGGAGTGGTGCATGATTTTGGCCAGCTTTGGCTACAAAGAGGTTTCTTGACATCGAGTGGAACTCCAATAAAGAATGCTGAAATGATTGGAAAATTGCTTGAGGCAATACAGCTGCCTAAGGAGTTAGCAGTTGTAAAGTGTGCTGCCCATGGTCAGGGGGAGGATTTTATAACGATTGGAAACAGGTACGCCAATGATGTTGCGCAGTACTGTGCCAAGACAAATCAGTCCATTAACAGGGACAGAGAAAGGGAAATGTCTTTTCTTTCTGTGATGTTTACTAATGTCCTAGAGACCTGGGATGAAGTGAAACAGTTACAAGATGAGGCAGGAGATGAAGAGAAACAAGATTGGATTAAGGCAGGATGTGCTCCAAGAGAAACAGACCATGTTTGGGTCTACAGAGATGGCAGACCAGTGATGCCTAACTCAATCTTGTCGTCAATGGCAAGGATGTATCATGGCCAGGGACATTTGGGAAGAGACGCGATGGTTAGGTCGTTTAAACAAACCTGGTACAATGCAAAGTTCAGGAGAATTGCAGAGAGCATCTGTCAGAGGTGTTTAGTTTGTCAGCAATTTAACACTGGGAAAAAGACAGTGGTGAGTCTGGGAACAATAGGCAGAGAAGGAGGTCCTTTTACAAGAATGCAGATTGATTTCATTGAGATGCCCCAAGTGAACAGACTGAGGTATGTTCTAGTGGTAGTCTGTTTGTTTTCAAGGTGGGTGGAAGCTTACCCGACTAGAAGAAATGATGGATTAACAGTGGCAAAATTACTGTTGAGGGAGTTGATTCCTAGGTACGGGTTTCCAGTTACAGTTGAGTCTGATAGAGGTAGACACTTTCAAAATGAGCTCATGGGTTTGATTTGTGAAGCATTGAAAATACAGCAGAAGCTACATTGTGCATATCGACCAGAGGCTTCTGGTGTGGTTGAGCAGATTAATGGCACGATCAAGAATAGGATTGGAAAGATGTGCTTAGCCACTGGCATGAAATGGCCAGATGTTTTGCCTTTAGTTCTGATGACAATGAGATCTACTCCAGATAGAACTACTGGTTTGAGTCCGCACGAGATAATCATGGGACGTGCTATGCGCCATGCATTCGTGCCTGTCAATAAGTTGGTGACAATAACTGATGACATGATTTTGGATTACTGTAAAGGCCTGGCTGACGCAGTTCATTCTGTGTTTCACCAGGTTGGAGAAGAAGCTACCACACTTGAGAAGAAGCAAGCCCATGATCTGAGTCCAGGAGACTGGGTGAGGATTAAGGTGCACAGAAGAAGAAATTGCTTGATTCCAAGGTGGGGAAGGCCGAGACAAGTCATTCTGACTACAACGACTGCAGTAAAGTGTGCTGGAGTGAAGCACTGGGTACATGCAAGTCATACTCTGAGAGTTCCAAACCCGAAAGAAGGGACTGGTAAAGAGTATTTTGAAGAGTCAGATTCTAGTGATGGTGAAGATACTGATGATACGGAATCAGTGAGAAAAGAAGCAGAGAGAGCTTCAAGAGAATCACTGCGAGTATCAGAGAAAAGATCAGATTCTGTAAGAGAGCCTGAAGTTTCAAACAGCAGTGAAGGAAAAAGAAAAGAAAAAAGAAATCACACAGAGATTACTCCTGAATCAGAAGAGGAGGAGATTGAAGAACCACTTGAGATTATACTTGAAGAAGTAGGGTCAGAAGAAGATAGAGAGGGACAGATTGCGGAAGACCCCCGAGGAGGTGTAGGGAACATTCTTGAGGAGCTAGGTGAAGGGACAAGTAGACAGCAAGAAGATTGCGTGTCGGAGACCCGAGGAGGGACAGGAGTAGGGAAGTCTCAAACAGTAGTGAAAAAATCTGTGGAGAAGAAGAAAGCTGCTGGAAAACGGAAACAAGAGGCACTTGAAACAGATGATGAGGATGAACAAACAGAGGGTCGAGTTCTGAGAAAGAGAACTTGGATTGGAGAAAGGAGTAATAAAGAAATAAAGCCGAAAAAGGTGTTAAGAGGAGATCGTTGGCCTAACAACAGAGTTAAGAGGCTGAGATACAGAGTAATAAGAGCAAATTCATCGAAAGCTGAACAAGTGAATGAAGTTTCGAGTCAAAGTTCAAAAGCTGAAGGAGAAGAATCAAAGGAATCAAACGAACCAGTGGAAATAAAAAGAGTAAGAAGACCCAACCAAAAGTACAGATCACCGGAATGGTCTTATGTGGCACTGTCTGAAGGAGGAAAAGAAGAAACAGTGACTCGAGATAATCCGGAAGTGGTCTTGAGAGAAGTGGTTGAGGAAGATACTGGTGAAATTCTGAAAGTACTCTTGACTGACATTGGAGAAGAGTCGAGTACTGAGGATCTTGACGTTGGAGATCTGATACAATTTGATGTTGAAGAAATTGAAGTAAAGAATGACAAGTATCCAAACTGAGTGAAAGAAAGATTCACTTGGATCAAGTGAACGAAGAGATCATTTGGATAAACTGAAAGCTGAAGAATTGCTGAAGAATTGAAGAAGTTCAAACAGTAGTGGAGTAGTAGAGGCTAAACTAAAATGGCTAACATAGAGGATAATAGAAATAGGTGTGCCTTCTTTAAGAGGTGGTGTAGAATGTGCTGCTGTTGTACTGGATTATTAATGCTTCTATGGGGTGTTTTAATTTTATTAGTTACTTTTAGAGTAGAGTTTGGAATGAATATAGAAAATGTGACAAATGTAGAGAAGAATTCACAAAAAGTAGTTCCAATTAGAAGTAGTAGTTACATACACAAAGATAGGTCAATTAATAATTTTTCTAGTAATGTTTTTTCTAAACTGTTATATGAATATGTGAAGACAATGGAAGTAAGGGATTGCTACGTCTGTATGCAATTACCTGCATCTGTTTCAGAGGATGTTACTTATCACCATTTACCAGCTACATATGGTATTTCCTGTAGTATTTTAAGTAGTGTTTTTTATTTGTTAGGGAAAATAGATTATAAGATGTCTAACAGAGCTAGTATTTTTGGGCACTTGCCAATGAACAAAGAGCTGAATCCAGCTAAAGAAGCTAACACTTTTGGTGAAATTTTTATTGAAGAAAAGGGATTAACATTAGATTACATTTTTAAGAATAATTTAACTTGCAGTTTGAAAGAAGAGGAGAGAGCTTTCCTGGATATGGTAGAAGAAAGGAGAGTGAACATGCATGAGAAAGGGGGAAAATATGAAGTGAGTGAGACAATTTGGGACATTGACATGGGAAAAGAGTTGAGAAATGGGGCTAGTCCAACTTTAGCTCTAGATGCACCGCAGAAGGGTAAACTTTGTATTACCAGAAGGAAATCCCAATATGATACATATTTTGTGGGAACTAGTGAGTGCCATGATACATACTTCATTGCGACAGGTTGGGGTTTCAGAGGTGGAGAAGATACAATTTTTCCAGGAGTGTACTATGTTTGTGGGAACAAGGCTTATTACAAGTTGCCTGACCATTGGTATGGCACATGTTATGTGGGCCTGGTTTTTCCTAAGATTTTTCATACAGATAAAATAAGAGATGTAGAAGATATTAACTTATTAACACGTTTTAAGAGAGAAACTTGGTCTGAAATTGTGGGTGATATTTTTGGGGTTTTGATTCCAGCAGTGGGAATTTCTTTAAATGCTTATGGAATTCGGAAACTGTCCACAGTGGTTGATCGCTTATCGACAAATACCGCAGGAGGGTTTCTTTTGGTGAATACGGAATTAAGTGCCATACGTGCCATGTCTATGCAAAATCGACTTGCCCTTGATATTCTATTGGCCAAGGAGGGTGGAGTCTGTGGAATATTGAAAGTTCAACATTGTTGTACTTACATTCCTGACGAAAGTAAAGACCTAAAGGTCTATATAAGAAATATTACTGATTTGCATGAAGAATTAGTACCACTTGAAGCTGGGAGTTTGTGGACTAAAATAGCTAATAAAATGATAGCTGTTAAGGATTTTATTGCAAAGATAGGTAGTACTATTATAGGTAGAATATTGTTTCCCTTGTCTTGTATAATTGTGGCTTTATTAATAATAAGATTGGTGTGTGTGTGTTGTAAAAACAGGGGAGGGAAAAAGAAATTGAATAAGGAAAAGAAAAATAAGAAGTTGAAAAGAGAACCTCAAGAAATTGAATTAGAAGAATTGAGGGAGAGTGTTTACTTAGAGACAAAGAGAGATGATGAAAGAGTGACTGGTGTTTAATGTTGTGTAAGGGGAAAAGACATTTCTGATTTCTCCTAAAATGGGACTACATTTTCACTAATTGTTTTTTTGGGTTTATTTGGTGATAAAATCACCAAAGGGGGGATTGCTGGAGCAGAGTTTTCATTTAGAAAATTCAGGGGCTTTTGAAGCTCTAGTATGTCTATGCGTTTTATTAATTATTAATAAATAACAAATTAATTATTTGTCTTGTGCAAGTGTGTTTTTATTAATCAATCCGTTTGTCTTAACATAAGAGAAAGTTACACGAGGGTTAGCATGTGTGTGCTGTTTCTGTTTTCTAAAAAATAACGTGCAGGTTTCCATGTTTAAACGTTGCTGTGTGCTGTTTATTTTGAGCACAAAACGCTGTCTGAATTAATGCTTTTTTATGTTGCAAAAGCTAGATAAATGCATACACATAAGGGTATTAGTGGGGTTAACACTGTATAATCACTATGCTGTAGTAACGTTTATTTTGTCTCTTTAATTAAAGATGGTCTATTGTGGCCTATGGAGGCCAGTATTAAGATGGCTGAATTTTGAAGCCTGGCCTCGAGTGAATATGTGAAAGACGTGACGAGGGAGACCCCTGCTGGAAATGGTCTTGAAGTTGACTGACCATGGTCCTTGAATAAAACTTTCCATGAGGACAGCAGCAGTTTTTGGGAGTTCTCCAAGAGAAGTGAAAGTGTCCTTGGCAATCTTGAAAAACAAAGGAGCCTTAGAGGAAAACTCTGAACTGTGGCTCGATGGCCGAGGAGAAGCCGGATTAAATGTGATACATGTTTTATTTTCTTGGTTCCTGTTCCGTAGTCTTCGCTATGTGAATTTTTCCTGAGCGGAGGTTCACAAATGTTGCAATGTTTCATCCTTTCCTTCTCGCTCTGCTCAGTGATTCAGTGTATTTTGCAAACTTAAGGTGTGTTTCCTTTGTTCAATTTATTATAAAAACTGTTAGCTTAGAGAGGGTTCTTGCCACCCTTTTTGCCACTTGCCATTTTACTTTTGCCGCGTGAGATCGCGTTGCTGAGGATCGATGCTGAGGACTTCGTCTTGAGAGACTTTACCGAGAGACTTGTCCTGACCCGTTCTGACAGTTAGAATAGGTAACTATGAGAAATGATTTATTCTGATTGATTTACTTTGACTAATTTTAGATAAAGCAATATAATTTTAAACATGGTGTTGAATTTTCTTTCTTGTCAATTATTGGGTTTATATTTTTGATCATTATTGTATATGTTGTGTAGATTATGTTATTGATTAAGGACAGTCACAAAACCAGATCTGATCGACCTGATATTGATGCAGGGTGTTTAGGTGTTTTCTTTCCACAGGTTTATTGCTGGTAGAGTATTTGAGCGCATGTTAGTGAAATGGGCCCTTGTGTATGATGAATGTATGTGCGTGTAACTGTGTGATTACTCTATCCGTGGTAGTGGGCATATTTTAGATACCCTGATCTCTATCACTCTCATAGACATGATGAAGAGTGGGGACCTCATTCAACAAGTGGCAGGATCCACGCACATAGCAGGGCACACTTTGGATGGTATTTTTTCAAACCATCCTCAGCTCACATGTACGGGCATGCTACCACTTACATGGACTGATCATGCAGCTGTACTTTTCAAATTGACTTGTCCCGTTCACGATGTCGACAAGGGGGGCACTAAGAGTCAAATTGAGACCAGGGCATGGAATAGAATTGAGGGCAAAGACCTAGAGGTGGCGCTTACAGCAACTGCTGGTCCGTTACCTACAGGAATAGACGAGGCAGCCAACTTTTACACAGACTGGGTGGGAACAGCATATAACAAATTAGCCCCCTTAAAACACCGATTTCCTAAAAGATCTCACCCAACAGCGCCTTAGTACACGGAGGAGATGAGGAAGCAGAAACTCATGTGTAAATCCCTCGAGCGGAATTGGAGGAAAAAATATGAGGAGTCAGACAGAAAGATATATAAACAGAGTCTTGCCTCTTACAAGATACTGATTTTCAATGCTAAGAAAAACTTCTTTACAAATCAAAACAAATTAGCAAAAAATTCATCAAAAGAAATTTTTAAAACTGTATCATTTCTGGTCTCCCCCCGTTCAGCAAAAATCGAGTCAAATCAGGAACTATGCGAGGACATCGCAAGATTTTTCCTGAATAAGGTGGAGATCATTTTTTCGGCATTTACCCTCTCAAGTTCTGCAGAGCCTGAGGGCCTGCCTGCCGGGAAGAATTAGGCCAACTAATGACCCCCCCCATGTCTTTGACAAATTTGCTGATATCTCATTAATGGATACTAAGAAACTGCTCATGGCAAAGAGATCAGGTTCCCCCTTTGATCCCTGCCCGGTCTCGGTGATAAAACTCGCCCCTACTCCCGTTGCCATTGCACTCACCTCCCTTTTTAATGCAATTTTTGAAACAGGGCATTTCCCAAAACAGTCAACATTCTCTTCAATAGTACGCCTGTTAAAGAAACCAAATCTTGATCCCAAAGATCCAAATAACTTCCGACCGATTTCCCGACTTCCACTACCAGCGAAAATAATTGAGAAGGCAATGAATGTGCAACTCAGTGCCTTCCTAGGTGATAACCAGGTGTTGGACCCTACGCAATACGGTTTTAGAGAAAGTCACGGCACCGAGTCAGCACTAATCAAATCCACGGAAGAGATTAGGGAAGCCCTAGATAAGGGAGGTATGGCCGCCCTGGTGCTGCTCGACCTGTCGGCAGCCTTTCATTTGGTCCATCACGACTTATTGATGGATCATTTGTTGGCATGTGGGGTTCAAGGTAAAGCGTGGAAGCTCCTTAAATCATTTCCATCGGGGCGTTCGCAAATAGTCACGCTGGATAAATTTCACTCCAAACCTTTTACCCTGCCTTGCGGAGTGCCTCAAGGGTCTTCACTTAGCCCCCTACTTTTCAATGTGTACGTCTCATCACTTGCCTCACTGATCAGCTCCTTTGGTTTTAGACTGACATCCTACGCTGATGACACACAGATTGTTGTGTCGCTGCGGCCAGGTCAGGGAACTGGACTAGATATTCAGTTCCACGACTGTATGGAAGCTGTGGGGAGATGGATGAAACAAAACTGCCTAAAATTAAATTCGCGCAAGACAGAGGTCACCCTCTTTGGGAATGACACCAATTTTTGGACCCCTAAGCTGTGGCCAATGACACTAGGCACTCTTCCTACACCATCGAGGAAGGTAAAAAACGTGGGCATCATGATTGATGACAAGCTTAATTTCGGTGATCAGATCAATACAATGTCATTTTCCACTTTCCATGTGCTTAGGATGATCAAATAAATTCTCCCCTTTTTACCGGCGGACAGCCAGCGAACAGTGGTCACGGCGCTTGTCCTATTAGGCTCGATTATTGTAATGCCCTCTATCAGAGCCTACAGGAACGCTTCATGAACAAACTCCAACTGCTGCAAAATGCGGTTGTTGTCAGGCACACCCAAATTTGTGCCCATCTCCAAGGAAATTTGTAAACTTCATTGGTTGCCGGTCAGGAAACGAGTGCGCTTTAAAGCCCTGTGTACAGTTCTTAAGGCTCTTCAAGGCATAGGCCCTGAGTATCCGAAACAGAATATTCAATGGTACTGGCCGAAAAGGCCCCTACGTTCCATGGAAGCCAAATTGGTGAGAGAACCACCTACAGAAAAAGACTCCTGGGCCGGGAGAAGCTTTGTCTTGCGTGCTGCAAAAGCGTGGAACGACCTCCCTTTTTACTTGAGAAACAGCACAGACCTCCTGACATTTAGGAAGAGTCTAAAGACCTGGCTTTTTAACCTGTAATAGCATTCTACCATTTCTTTACCCAAGGGGATAATAACCTGCGCCAGGATACCTCCGGGTTACCGCTGCGCTTTATAAGTTCCGCTAACATAACATAACATGCGCAGTGTAACGGTATCCACGCTTGCCAACTTTTCCGTCTGCTTATATGTGACATCTGCATTTGTAAGTTCTGTTAAAGTATGGCATTTCCCAGTCTTAACTGTCACAACCATCGGCCCCTGCCACAAGAACCTCATGAACAACAGCAGCAATCAACGGTAACCGGAACTACCATAATCAGCCATAACCAATAAACATAGCCTTTCGCAGTCCCGTGACACCCCGGTCAGCACTCCTTCCAGATCTCCTATCAGCACTGACTCCCCGCACATAGGGTTAAAGTGGGCCGGGGCCCACCAGTGCTGAGCACCCGCAGTTCTAAAAAGCAGGCGTTAGACAGGTCCCTATTGGGCACTCCATTTTTACCATCACCCTCAGGGTGAAAAATAAATCTTAACTCTGCAGTGGTCCCACCCTTCATTGCCTTAGGGATAACTTCAAAGAGACTCGTTAAAGTTCTTTCACAGTCTCATCATTTCATAACTGAAGGATTGTCATACTATATTCAACAAAGTCATAGTTGTTGCTTATGCAACTAACAACCAGGGCTGGACTGGCCGTAGCGGGTACCGGGCAATTCTCCGATGGGCCGCCAGGGTGGGGGCCGGTTTGGGGCCCCTGGGTGGCTGTTTATGTTACCGGGGCCAGCAATATATACTTAAACAGAATGTACTGCCTGTTGTACAGAAGAACTGCATACCCCTCCCCACCTACGAACCCTCTGTAGTTCAGCCTTTAGCCTTCTCCATTATCCATAAAAAGGGCAAATGCTCCTAGTACACCCACAGACATAAAGTATACGTGTTTTTAGATTTCGCCTGCACAGCTGCGCGTGTTAGGTTTAGCCTGCACAGCGCATGCGCTTTGCTTGTGAAATCTATTGCATTAAATATGAATCTTAAAAGGGGCTGACATCCCATCCCTGCTTTTCATTGGTTGGTCTGCTTTCCACTCACTTTTCCTTCCTTTCTATTGGATGTAGCATGACATTTCTTGCTGTTCTTCCTGTGTTATTCTTATCAGTATCCCATGGCCCAAGTACTCCTTTTTATTAACGGGCCTACTTTGTTATCTGTGAGCACGTGTTCTGCTTGGGTTTTCGGATCAGATAGAACCCGCTCAGCAGAGCCTCTCTAACCCAGCCAGAACGTTACCCCCTCCCTAGGGCCTATTCACACTAGTAACCACATATATATATACCACCTAAGGACAGGGAATTCCTAATATATATATATATATATATATATATATATATATATATATATATATATATATATATATATATATATATATATATATATACACACACAAGTGGCGGCCTCGCGATCCCAAACGGACCCAGGACTTCCTACCCAGACAGCAGCCTCAGCCTCGCGATCCCAGACGGACCCAGGACTTTCTACCCAGACGGCAGCCTCAGCCTCGCGATCCCAAACGGACCCAGGACTTCCTACCCAGACGGCAGCCTCAGCCTCGCGATCCCAGACGGACCCAGGACTTCCTACCCAGACGGCAGCCTCAGCCTCGCGATCCCAGACGGACCCAGGACTTCCTACCCAGACGGCAGCCTCAGCCTCGCGATCCCAGACGGACCCAGGACTTCCTACCCAGACGGCAGCCTCAGCCTCGCGATCCCAGACGGACCCAGGACTTCCTACCCAGACGGCAGCCTCAGCCTCGCGATCCCAGACGGACCCAGGACTTCCTACCCAGACGGCAGCCTCAGCCTCGCGATCCCAGACGGACCCAGGACTTCCTACCCAGACGGCAGCCTCAGCACAAGTTCATCCTATGATTACCATAACATACAACTATTTATCAGATCACACAAGAACCGCCAGTTTGAGCACAACCTGTTCTCTGGTTCGAGGGGCTCCTCTCTCCCTTATTCAGCTACCACTTACCTGATCAGGGTTAACATCTGTTCATGTCAAGTCACAGCTGACTAGAAGAATAGGCTACCCTCTTATACAAGAACACGCAGCACATGTTGATTCACTACAAACTTGGTACTTTATTACTCATTACATACGCCATCACATAACATTACTATGTAACACATAACCTGCAAAGAAAAGTGAAAGATTAGGTTGTACACTCTAATAAGAAAGGGGTCGACATCACCTTAGTCGTGTGTAGCCTGCACTCAATGGTCATCTAGGCTCCCTTCTCGTCTGTGCCTCGGCTCGCCTGGAAGTCACACCTCCGCAGTCACGGATCTGTTCCCTTCTCCCTTCTCCGAGTCACTGGGACCTCTTCCTCATCGGCTACTCTCTCCTCTCTTGCTATTCTGCTAGAAGAGTATCTGTCTCTCGGTTTTTCTCCGCCTTCAAGTTTGTCATCTGTCTTCCCTGGAATAAGTAGTAGCTTTACTGCTAACGGCTAGATGCCGCCTACGGACTGAAGTAAGTGCCAGTATCTGCCTCAGACTTTCACTAATATAGAGGTGCATTTCCTCATGGAAAATTCCGGCCCGTAACCTGCCGCCCACCAAATTCTTGTACCTCCCCGTACCAAGGACACTTTCCCAGCCGGCCGGCCTGATGTAGTGTCTTCGGCATGAAGAAAAATACAATCCTTCGATAAGGGCTGGTCTGAACCGGTTCTCTCCAAGCGAATAACACCTCATAACTAAAACATCCCCCTTAACCTAGAAGCATCTCAAGCTGCCGGAGCAGAAAGAAAGATGGAGTCTCTCCCGTTTGAGGCCTACCAGGCCTGAATTCAGCACGGCTCCATGAAATACCCTCACTACAGGACAGGTTATCCCTAATACTAACGAATCTATCCCCTAGGATATGTGTCCAAGCCCTGATCTATGGGGAAGAACACAGGATCATGTCGAAGTGCCTAGTAAAATAGGCTCCATTCACTACTCTAACCCTTAGGCTTGAATGGTAAGAGACTGAAGTCACCCTAATCACCCGTCAACACAATAGGGCCGGGAAAATCGAGCAGTACAGCACGTCTCTTTGGCGGCTGTATGTTATTGTCCTTTTGTCTCCGCACTCCAAAGGTATCGGAGTGCTGTACACGAGCCAGCTGCATTGTACATAGATACATTAAATTTTAGGCAAGGAGAGACAATCTAAGTAACCCAGTATTAAAGGATGTTGAGCCTCCCGGTGAGACTCAAACCCGGTTCCCCAGCTTCGAAGATGGCCACTCTAGCCCTTATGCCACATCCTCTCCCCTTCTATCTGGGGTGGGTGCACTCATCCAGTTTCACAGTGCATATATTTACCATATCCTTTATCAGAGCAATGCGTATACTAGTCAATTTCTTTGAAGCTTTAATTGACAGTTCACAACATTACTGAATCTGTTTTAGGCTCCAGTTTCCATTCACTCAAAACCACCTCTTGTAGACTTTTTACCAGCTTTCATTTACTCCATGAATGCGACTGAGAGTTTAAAATCACTGTCGGGAATACGTAGGTTTCACTGGTGCTGTGTGCGGCGGTACACTGACTTACAGCGTGGTTGCACTACAGGTATTCACTTTGTTGCGCATGGTTTTATACTTTGACTTTTTGTCATGGCTTCACCGTTGCATGCTTTCTTCAACAGCACGCTCATCAATTGGTTATACTATGGAGTCATAGATGGGCGTCAGCCTCCACAGCTCACGCTTTGACAAAGGCAGCTTTTGCTTGTTTTTGACTTGACGGTCGCTCAGGATATCCATCTACCCTTGCGTTATTCTTTAACTGCATTGGTTTGGCACACACTTTGGTGTTTCAGTGCGGTTGTCTGTTCTATTTCACTTGACTCCCATTTGATTTCCGGTAGCGCTCACCAGTGCCTTAGTTTGTGACTGGACTTTGATTAATGATACACACGCTCCGTATTCCTTGCAGCTGAAGACACAATTAAGATGACTCGTACATGAGCTCCACATGCATGATCGTGCAATGCATGTTGAATGTTGGCTCGTGTAGTTGCTTCCAGTGCCTGTTTGCGATCACAGTGACCTTTGTGACTGATTCTCTTCTGGCACTCAGACGCACTTTGAGTGGTGAAGGGCTTTCATTGAAATAATGAGGTGTGCTGTGTTTTGCATCTCTCTTTTCCACAGCCTGAGGACTTCCTCATCACCGTCAGGACGAATGTCTCTTTGCTCACAGTTTTCACCTTGGCTGCAAGCTGAACACACACTGATACCTTCCTAGAGCACAGGATACTTTTGTTTCTTCCCTTTTTTCAGCAAACTTTTTAAACCAGGCACATTGGCATCTTGTCGTGTTAGAATCACAGGTCCTTGTGTACAACCTCATTAATTGCTTCCGTGAGGGCTTCAAGCTGACGTTTTTTTACATTACAATAATCAGCAATTTTAAACCGAAAAATGGTTATACAAATATTATTTGTGATGAGCTGGCTCGACCGTGAAGCGTTTTCTTCCATGATTCGAGGGAAAGCTCGGAAAGCGACACTCTTACATCTATTAATATATTCAGTGTTCTCCTGACAATAGAAAAATTAAAGACAAACTACATTATGAGAGATTTTATTAATGTCCAGTAAGCTTGGGAAAGGCAATGATTCCCATGTCTGTACAACCTGACACATAGAAGGCCGAACAACCTAAAGCTATGACTTCATAGCAGGAGCAGAGACCTGCACACTGCCTGTGCACTAGCTGCCAAGTTTGAGGAGCTGTATGCACGTGGCACCACTGAAAGGGCAATCTCTGGATGAAACCGGTGTCTCTGGGTCACGTGCATGCTCCTAGGCCCTTTTGTACCAATGCACTCCCCATATGCACAGAACGGCCATCAGGCCTCTGTTTATAACACACCCATAGCCCACTGGCAGAAAATGGAACCATGTGCTCAAGTAACAGTGACAGTAAGACTGACAATTTAATGGAGCCTTTAGACTGGAAAGAAAAGGTCTTTAGTTAAGAATACATTTGAGGCTCCACACGTGATGGAGGTATTTCAGCACCCTTCAGTCTACAGAAGCCGTTCACTTCCTTTCTGGTATGTTTAGGAGTCTGTTGTTACCTGTTTCAGGTCCCACAAAACGACCAAAAAGGGTGAATCTGTAGTACTGGTTCTAACAGATGAAGTGAGGGAGAGTTATCAAGGAACCTTTTGGAGTTAGAGGAGAGCACACAGCCTTGCTCGCCAGCCACTACCCAGGTACCCCTGTCACTTCTCCTGCCCCAACACCTCTCCATCCCTGTCATCTCTCCTTCCCTGTCACCTCTCCTTCCCCGTTGCCTCTCCTTCCCTGTTGCTTCTCCTGCCCCGTCACTTCTCCTGCCCCGTCACTTCTCCTGTCCCATTCACTGCTCCTGCCCCATTCACAGCTCCTGTCCTTTCACCACTCCTGCCCAGTTACCGCTCCTGCTCATGCCTAATCACCGCTTCTGCTTCATCACCTCTCCTGCCCCGTCAACTCTCCTGCCCTGTCATCTCTCCTGTCCCGTCACCTCTCCTGACCCGTCACTTCTCCTGACCCGTCACTTCTCCTGCCCCGTCACTTCTCCTGCCCATCACATCACCTGCCCATCACATCACCTGCCCATCACTTCCCCTGCCCATCACTTCCCCTGCCCGTCACTTCCCCTGCCCGTCACTTCCCCTGCCCGTCACTTCTCCTGCCTGGTCACTTCTCCTGCCCAGTCACTTCTCCTGCCCGGTCACTTCTCCTGCCCGGTCACCTCTCCTGCTCCATCACCTTTCCTTTCCTGTTGCCTCTCCTGTCCCATCACTGCTCCTGCCCCGGCACTTTTTCTGCCCTGTCACTTTTCCTGCCCCGTCACTTTTCCTGCCCCATTCACTGCTCCTGCCCATTCACTGCTCCTGCCCGTTCACCACTCCTGCTCATGCCTAATCACTGCTCCTGCCCGTCATATCTCCTGCCCCATCACTTCTCCTGCCCCGTCACCACTCTTGCTCGTTCACTGCTCCTGCCCTTTCACTGCTCCTGTCCAGTCAGTACTCCTGCTCATGCTCGATCACCGCTCCTGCCTCGTCACTTCCCCTGCCCCTCACTTCCCCTGCAACGTCACTTCTCCTGCCCCGTCACTTCTGCTGCCCTGTCACTTCTGCTGCCCCGTCACTTCTCCTTGTCCGTTCACTGCTCCTGTCCGTTCACTGCTCCTGTCAGTTCACCGCTCCTGCCCGTTCACTGCTCCTGTCAGTTCACCGCTCCACTCTGTTCCCCGCTCCTGTCCGTTCACTGCTCCTGCTCATGCCTAATCACCTCTCCTGCCCCGTCACCTCTCCTGCCCCATCACCTCTCCTGCCCCATCACGTCTCCTGTCTGTCACTTCTCCTGCCCCAACACCTCTCCTTCCCTGTCGCCTCTCCTTCCCTGTTGCTTCTCCTGCCCCGTCACTTCTCCTGTCCCGTTCACTGCTCCTGCCCCGTTCACCGCTCCTGTCCTTTCACCGCTCACGCCCGTTTACCGCTCCTGCTCATGCCTAATCACCGCTCCTGCTTTGTCACCTCTCCTGCCCCGTCAACTCTCCTGCCCCATCATCTCTCCTGTCCCGTCACCTCTCCTGCCCCGTCACTTCTCCTGCCACGTCACTTCTCCTGCCCCGTCACTTCTCCTGCCCCGTCACTTCTCCTGCCCATCACGTCACCTGCTCATCACTTCTCCTGCCCCGTCACTTCTCCTGCCCTGTCATTTCTCCTGCCCTGTCACTTCTCCTGCCCTGTCACTTCTCCTGCCCGGTCACCTCTCCTGCCCGTCACCTCTCCTTTCCTGTTGCCTCTCCTGTCCCGTCACTGCTCCTGCCCCATCACTTTTCCTGCCCGTCACCTCTCCTGCCCCATCACCTCTCCTGCCCGTCACTTCTTCTACCCGTCACTTCTCCTGCCTGTCACTTCTCCTGCCCCAACACCTCTCCATCCCTGTCGCCTTTCCTTCCCTGTCGCCTCTCCTTCTCTGTCGCCTTTCCTACCCTGTTGCTTCTTCTGCCCCGTCACTTCTCCCGTTCACTGCTCCTGCCCCGTTCACCGCTCCTGCCCCGTTCACCGCTCCTGTCCTTTCACCGCTCCCGCCCGGTTACCGCTCCTGCTCATGCCTAATCACCGCTCCTGCTTTGTCACCTCTCATGCCCCGTCAACTCTCCTGCTCTGTCATTTCTCTTGTCCTGTCACCTCTCCTGCCCCGTCACTTCTCCTGCCCATCACGTCACCTGCCCATCACTTTCCCTGCCCATCACTTCCCCTGCTCGTCACTTCTCCTGCCCCATCACTTCTACTGCCCTGTCACTTCTCCTGCCCTGTCACTTCTCCTGCCCTGTTACTTCTCCTGCCCAGTCACTTCTCCTGCCCGTCACCTCTCCTTTCCTCTTGCCTCTCCTGTCCCGTCACTGCTTCTGCCCCGTCACTTTTCCTGCCCCGTCACTTTTCCTGCCCTGTCATTTTTCCTGCCCCGTTCACCACTTTTGTCCGTTCACTGTTCACATCCGGTCAGCACTCCTGCTCATGCCCGATCACCGCTCCTGCCCTATCACTTTTCCTGTCCCATCACTTCTCCTGTCCCATCACTTCTCCTGCCCCGTTCAGTGCTCCTATCCGTTCAGTGCTCCTGCACGGTTACCGCTCCTGCTCATGCCTAATCAACGCTCCTGCCCCGTCACTTCTCCTGCCGCATCACCTCTCCTTTCCTGTTGCTTCTCCTGTCCCGTCACTGCTCTTGCCCCGTCACCTCTCCTGCCCTGTCACCGCTCCTGCCCTTGTGATGTTGGGCCCTAGGCCCCCATGCTGGGAATAACGGACACAGGACACATGGTGGGGTAGTGGGTTAATGGCCACGAGCACGTGCGCTCGGCCTTTTTATTAACAGCGTCACCTGACCCAGTGACGTCTGTGGTGGGTGGGTGTACAGTGTATTCCACACACATAGGAACACTAGAACGTGTCCCTGCTAGGACACTACATTCCTCCCAATCTTTAATGAAAGAAAACCCAAAGTCAAAATTCAACCTGCGGGAGGAAAAATAAAGATATACACCTATACAGTACAGTGACCAAACTTCTGCAGAGTCTCTTACGCCTCAGCTGCTTGGATACACAGACGACGTTCTTCCTGCCGTGGAGACTAACAGTTCGCTGTGACACCAGCCATGGGTGCTTGATGGATCCAGTCTGTTGACGGCTCTGCCTTGAAGTTGTCCTCACAGTCTTTTCTTTACCTTGCTTCCATGGCGACAAACGCAGTTAGAATTCCTGTGATTCACCGCTAGATGTTGCCGTTCGACCTTCAGTCCTGTTCTCTTCTTCGTCGGTGGCGTGTGTTCTGTGTTGCCAAAAGACGGATTGTTTGCAAGACACCCCTCTCACCATGATGCCCCTCTCACAGGTGTTCCCCTGCCACGGGATATCCCTGAGGCCCTCTCTATAGGACTTGTCCTGGGTTGGGTGTACAGTATCGTGTTCCTCGCCCTCCACTCAGTGTGGGCGCAGCGGAGACGACAAGTCTCACCTCAGATTCCGCAGTCAGACCTGGAGGGTAGCTGTTGGCTCCTGTCTTCGCGCGCGATGTCTTCCTCCTCCTGGGACCTGTGCTGGAGGGCGGCTGATGACCATCTCTCGTTGCGGGGATGCTCTCTCACTGGCATCCCTGAGGCCTTTGCCCCTGAGTCACCACGGCTGGCAACGTCCAGTGACCGTGTGACCCCAAAGGTGGCTGTCTCGAATGGTCCGGCCGGCTCACCTCTGCCGATCCCAGATGTGCTGAAGGCACCGCCACAGCAGATGGACTTCTACCCGTGCCACGGGTGTTCTCAGGACTTGCTCCCCCTGTTCTGGCACTTGTCGCCTTCCTTATCTCTGAGGTGGGAGTAGTCTTGCCACACTCCTCTCTCTTTCCTCAGTTCTAATCTCCGTGAGGGTGTCAAGTCACTCTGACTTCTCCTTCCACTCTTAACAGTGGCCAACGTGCCACAGATCTATTTCCTTCTTCTCCTCTTCTTGCAGTGGCATACGTGCCACTCCGATCTCTTCTTTCTTCCTTTCTTGTAGTGGCAAACGTGCCACTCCGATCTCTTCTTTCTTCATTTCTTATAGTGGCAGACGTGCTACTCCGATCTCCTCTTTCTTCTTTTCTTGTAGTGGCAAACGTGCCAATCCGATCTCTTCTTTCTTCATTTCTTATAGTGGCAGACGTGCCACTCCGATCTCCTCTTTCTTCTTTTCTTATAGTGGCAGACGTGCCACTCCGATCTCTTCTTCCTTTCGCTTCACGACCTACTCTGGACCGTTTCTGTTCTCCTTTTGGTCTGGCCAGGCTTCTCCATGCAGCGCGCGCACTCTGCATGTGTTCCCCCTGGTCTTGTCCTCGTCCGAGGACACTCTCTCCATCTTCCTCAGCATTCCGAGTTAGGGTCGTGACCTTCTCTTCGTCTTCTCCTTTTCACCGGCTACTTTGGTTGTTGAAGTTCGTGGGGCCCTGCTCTTGGTCCTCTTCGTTCTCCTCCTTTTCGCCAGTTACTTTGGTTGTTGATGTTCGTGGGGCCATGCTCTTGGTCCTCTTCGTTCTTGAACTTCTCTGACCACTTGACGGTCCATTCTGCCGATCTCTGGCAGGATACCTTCGGTCTTTCGTCAGACCTCTTGGTCCGTGGGTTCACTGACCCGTGCGTCGATCACCTCCTTTTGCCCCCTGGCGGGTTGGCTTCTGTTGGTGCGACCATTTGGCTGGTCAGCTTCACGAGATGCGTCACTTCGTGTGACTCCCTGTGTCTTCTGACTTGTCGGGCGCTGGTGCGTGCTTCTCTTCGTACCGTCGTGGTACATCTTCAGTGTAGCATTGCTCCCTGCGCCGTGATCTCTTGATGTGGTGGCTTCTTGGCGCCACTGGGTGGTTGTGGTGGCTTCTTGGCGCCACTGGGTGGTTGTGGTGGCTTCTTGGCGCCACTGGGTGTGCCTCTGCGTCCTTATCCTTCAGTGTCGTTGGATACTTGCTGCGCACATCTTCTTCCGTGTCGTTCCTCTCTTGTAGGCGCTGCTGTGTACTTTCCGCGTCCGGGGTACATCTGCGCTGAGTCCTTTGGCTCCCTTGAGGGGTCACTCCACTTGATGCGGCGACAGCGCGGTCCTTGCTGGGGTGGACGTGGCTTGACACCATTTTCTTTCTTCCTACTTGTCGCTGTGGGATGGCGCTGCCTCCCTGTGGCACACTATCTCTTCTCCCTTGCGCTTCTGTCGCGTTCCTGCGCATCCCTGTGCGCCTCCGTCGCGTTCCCGTACTTCTGGCACATTCCTGCGCTTCTGGCGCATTCCTGTGTGCTCACCACCTTGCCTCCGTCAGACTTTGCGGTACATGCCTTGCTGCCTCTTCTCTAGCCTTTCCACTCTTTTCCTGCAGCTGGTGCAATGCTGCCCTCCGGCCACTAGATGGCAGTGCAGGGTATGCCCTTCTTCCATTCAGCAGCAACCTTCTCTGCTGCCAGAGCTTTCTGCTGTGTTGTCTTCCCTCTTTCCAGGCTTCACTCGAGGGGAGCTGGAGCCACAGCAGGAGCAGAACACTGGGAGCAGGATACGGGCCAGACAGCAGGTGATTCCTTTACATTTATTCCTTTAGAGGCAGGGGGGGGCCACAGGCATTCCCTCCAGCCTAAGCTAATTTCTATTGTAGAGTGGTTTCTGGGCCACATTAGTGCCTCCTGACGGCCCCTCGGGAGGACTCGGTGCGTGCCCGTCCTTTCTTTCCTTGGGGAGGGGTGGGGGCTTATTTACTCGGACCCTCGCGCTTCCCTGGCTGTGTGGGGACACTCGTTGCTACCGTCCGCTTGTTCACTTTGCCGGGGGTGGGGCTGGCTTCGGTGCATGCCGGCCGTTGTCTCCTTTGTGACGGCAGGCGGTGAGGGAGGCACTCGCAGGCTGTCGGTCCTGCTCTGCCCTCGCTGCGGCCCCACAGCGGGGTCTGTCTTTCGCGTGGCTGACGGCCACATGCTCACTGCTCCTGGGGGTGTGGCACTACCTCTACCGGCTGCTCTTCAGTCGCGCACTGACTCTCTTGCAGTAAGTCTCTATGCGGGGTAGGCACCCGCTGGTTCTATTAATCCGGTGCTCCTCCTTGGCAGCGCTGGCCGCCTGCAGACACATCTCGCTGCGGGTGGGCTCCGCGATGCCCCTAGTTTATCCCGCCCCCGCTTCCACCGGCCTCCTTACTTCCCGGGTCTCTGGCGGGGGTGCTGGCACTGAGCGGCCACGTCTTCAGGCTGCCGCTGATGCGGGTGGGCTCCGCTTTTCGTTCGGTTCATTCCGCCCCTGCGCGGCCCCTCACCTTCGGCCGGCGGGCCTCCTTCTCCCCGCGGGTGGGCTCCGCACGATTCACGCCGCATGTGGGGGTCGCCGCTGATGCGGGTGGGCTCCGCTCGGCGTGCTGTCCTTCAGGGCGCTTCCGGGCACTGCGGCAGGGGCGACGGGGTCGGGGTGGGCACCCGACTTCCTCGTCAGGGGGTCACAGCCTCACGGCGGATGCGGGTGGGCTCCGCTGCGATGACCGCTGTTCACTCCGGCACTGCTGGCACCGTAGGTTCCCTCTCCCTCTTCTTTTGTTGTTGCGCCGATAGGGGTTGCACACGCGGGGAAGAGTACCCGCCTCGTCGCCAGTGTGATGTTGGGCCCTAGGCCCCCATGCTGGGAATAACGGACACAGGACACATGGTGGGGTAGTGGGTTAATGGCCACGAGCACGTGCGCTCGGCCTTTTTATTAACAGCGTCACCTGACCCAGTGACGTCTGTGGTGGGTGGGTGTACAGTGTATTCCACACACATAGGAACACTAGAACGTGTCCCTGCTAGGACACTACAGCCCTCTCACTTCTCCTGCCCGTTACTAATCCTGCCCGTTAATTCTCCTGCCCGGTCACCTCTCCTACCTCATCACCTCTCCTTTCCTGTCGACTCTTCTGTCCCGTCACTGCTCCTGCCCTGTTGACTCTGTGTACAACATTGACAAATACACAAGGCCACAAGTTCCCCTCAGTACTCTGTTTGGGGAAAGCTCCTCCATAATCACTAACAACGATCTCACTGGCACATGATATGCTAAAGGCAGAGGCGGGCGCATTGTCATTCCAAAGGGATACTCGGCCTCAGTCGGAATGACAATGGGCCCGCCCACACTCTGTGAGAGCTCAGGGAGGGGCTGCTGCAGCCTCTGGAGTTCAACAGACAGGTGCGAGCTGGCCCCTGAGAACTTTTCATCTCTTGGACCTTCTCGCAGGGAATACTGTAATTAATGTCCAAAATTAGGGACAAAAGGTCCGTAAAAGGAATGATTACGGACAACGGACATCACACCAAAATGACGGACGGTCTGTGAAATTTACGGACGGTTGGTCACCCTACTCACCCCCTCCGTTGTGCTGATGGTACCTGATCAGTTCCGGGATGGTCTCGAAAACATGTTTTTCTGCCACATAATATCGCTTCGGGCTGTCCTCGGTCTCCATGATGTGATAGTGCTTAATGGAGGGGTTCTTCTCACTGACAAAACAATAACACATTTTAGGCACTAAGTTATAATTAAGTGACCAGTGGTGGGATCACAACAACAACAAATGTTGCTAGGACAGGCAGTGTAGCAGCTGACACCGCCCACCTTGCTACACCCTGTGTGTGGGTAGATATACCCAACAGACTGTAACGGTGCAAGGGAATCAAAAATACAATTCTGCAACCTGTGGATAATTAATCATATACAACAGGATTCTCCACCCCGCGGAGCAGAGGAATGTCTCGTTCGGCTGATGCCATACATTATATTGCACAGATGTCAAGACTACGCTTTGGCCCCTTGCCGGCAGCAAGATCTATCCAATGATTTTAGACAAAGGGCCTCTTCAAGGGATAACTGGTTACAACCAATATGTGATATTAGACCATGGAGGCCACAGCACACATGCAGCCTCAGGATTAACAAAGTAGAACCAATGTGTACTATCTGTCCAGGAAGCTCCGAACCCATTAAACCCCCCTGGGAATAACTCAATGTAGCCAAAGTGTGGGTCCAGGTGGAGGAGCTCAGACAGACATGCAGCCCCCAAGGACCGTGGGATATTGGTGACATCAGACCGGTGAGGTATCAATAGTTAAAGATGCACCGTACACAACAAGTCCGTTGAGTTCAGGGGATCGGGTGGACGGAATAGAGCATCTATCAATAGCCCCTGTGTCCTATGTCTGTGCAAATCAGAGTGCATCTTTAACATGCTTCAGACTTCTGCTGGGTGTTAGGGAAGTCCCAGTGCCCCCATGCGGGCTGTGTAAGAGGTGGCACACACACCTGTAAACTGTGGCTTGGCTCACAGATGTATGTAAAAGAGGGCACAGGCCAGACATGTAAGGAGGGGCACAGGCCAGAAGGGTGTGTAAGGTGTTGGGTAACATAAACAAGTGACAGATGTGGAAAGGAGAACGTTGCAGGGTCAGGCAAGTTCACAGAGTTAAGCCACACGGCTCAAACATGTGGAAAATGGCACAACCCACGTAGGTGTATCAAGTGTGTCACATCATGGGTAAGTATGCCAGGAATGCCATATCTCAAATGTGAGTGCGAGGAAGAGCTGTGCACGGTCAGCCACAGTCCCTACGGGTGAGACAGACATGTAAGCAGTAGCATGTCTCCAGTGGGCTTGCGGTGAAGCGCTGAGGCAGATGTGTCTGTCTGAGACAGCTGTGTATGGGGTGGCAAAGTGAGACGGGTTAGGAAGCAATAACACAGCTCAGTGAGCATATGGTGGCAGCTCTCCTACAGATGAGCACAGGGAGGCGCATAGTTTGAGACAGGCTGTAAAGCTTGGGGGCAGGTGGTGAGGGCACTCCGACCGGTTTACGGGGTGGCACTTTCAGACAGGTAGGTAAAGATCAGGTGGGCGTGTGGCGAGAGCTCTCAGATGTGTGCATTGAGGCAGGTGTGTGGGTACTATTCTGTTTAGACAGGCATGTACGATGCATGTTCGGTCAGATGGCGCGTGCAAGGAACGGAACGGAAGCAGAGCAGACATCCTGTCAGACAGGTGTCGGATTGTACCTTAGAGCCTTGGTGAAGACGGAGACTGTGTATGTCCCAGGCTGTCGCGAGTCTCGTACCATGAACGCGCCTTCCTTGTCCTGGGAGAATGGAGGCGGGGGAGCCAAGGGGAAGGGAGAATATAAAGTGAGGAGATGGAGAGGAACAGACACCGAGATTGTAAGAGATACAAAGAGAGACGTGGACAAAAGAGAGCGAGAAACAGATCACGTCATTAGCTTTAAAGCGGCGATCAACAAACGCACGAAGATGAAATGCTTTTGAAATTGTTGCATCATACATATATCAACTGTAAACCATCTTTGCGGGAGATCATGCATTGCAAGAAGCATTAACCATTGTGGCAACTTTATTCGTATTATAAAGTGATAGGTTTCTGGTTTATTAATTGTAACTGTGATATTAATTGTTTGATGTAAATTCACGTTATAAACCAACAGTAGTTTATGCAATTTTATTGAAACTGAATAAATAGCTTTGACTAAACCATATATGCAAATCCGCAGAGTTCAGTATGTAGGGAAACACTCTTTACAAAGAGGTTTTCACCACGTTGTGCCTTTACCACGCATTTTTATCACGCATGTTTTTAGCACGTGTAAGTTTTTACAACGCATGCCTTATTTAAGGTAAGTTGGGGGTGTGAGGGATCTCCCCCATAAATACATTGTGTATATATTCACTGAAAAAACCATAGGTTTCACACATGTTATAGTTAGCTGGACATTTTACTGATAAAAAACCAATGAAATTCCCCTGTTATAGTTAGTGCAGGCAACTATAACTCACGTGACCGCAATCCTCTGCTGATGCTAATACTGTATTTAGACACTTATTTGCCCATGTCTTCTTCCATTAAATTTTAGCTATACATATATTACAAATATTTTTTTTTCATAAAGACACATATGTCATCAGCAGAGTATTGCGGTCACGTGAGTTATAGTTGCCTGCACTAACTATAACGGGGGAATTTCATTGGTTTTTTATCAGTAAAATGTCCAGCTAACTATAACATGTGTGAAACCTATGGTTTTTTCAGTGAATTTGCAAGGTTTTTTAAATGCTAATTCCTAACTATAACGGGTGTGAAACCTATGGTTTTTTCAGTGAATTTGTACGGTTTTTTAAATGCTGTTACTTTACGCCATTCGTGGCGTGCCCGCCCACTTAACGCAGTTCGTTCCGTGCGCGCGCGGTGCGCTTCACGCACCGTGCGCGCACAGTGAGCACGCGGTGCGCTTCGCGCACCGTGCGCCCACTTTACGCAGTTAGTGCCGTGCACGCAGGGTGGGCACGCGGTGCGCTACGCGCACCCCGTGCCCACATTACGCTGGATGGGCCATGTACGCACGATGCGCTTTGCGCACCGTGCGCACATGGAGGACATATTATGCGCTTCGCTGTGAAAGGTAAGCTTTTACATTTTCTACACTATTGATATGCTATGCACAAATGGTGCCCTTCGGGCACCATTTGCACACGGGGTGGGGAGAGTGGGGATAATTATTATTTTTTTTTTTTTTTTTTACCGTACGCGTACGGTAAGCGTAATCGGCGATTTTTCGTAAAAAAATAAAAATGGATTTTTGCCCATGGGGGAACTGTGGGGACCCATTAATCAAGGCTAGGTGGTAAGGAGCTGTCTAAACAGTCCCATTACATGTTTTTTGCCTTTGTTTTTCCTCACCCCTTAAGAGTGCGAGAGAGAAAATGGCGGCCGCCGCTTCCTGGTTTCGAACTATTCGAATGTTTACTAAGATCTAACAGCCAATCAGAATCGCGATCGCGCACGTCACCGTACGCGTACGGTAAGCTTACCGTAAGCGCACCGTAAGCTGGCTCAGATATATATATTGATTTAAATGCTATTTTCTCAGGAACTACTGAACAGATTTACACCAGACCTACAAAAGGCACTTCCTTGACCTGAGGACTACCTCTCTGCCAAATTTCAAGTAACTCTGTTCAGCCGTTCGGGCTGTAGCTGTGTCTAAAGGTCCTATGGAAAAATGCATGGGAAAAACGCGTTTTGGGACCCCCCTTTTTTCTCAGCCCCCACTTGACGAATCCCCCCGAGACTTTCAGGGTAGGAGCGGAGCGTAGCGCCCCATTAGTTTTGAAAATTTCGCGAGGATTCGTCGACCGGCGCCAAAGTTATTCCAAATAGAATGTTGCGGATTTCCTATGGAAACGTGGTCCTAACTATAACTACCTACTGGCGACCGCCAGTAGGTAATATATATATATATATTATCTACTGGCGGTCGCCAGTAGATAGTTATAGTTACAACCTAGTTTCCATAGGAAATCTCAAAATTCTATTTTGAATAACTTTGGCGCCGGTTGACGAATCCTCGCGAAATTTTCAAAACTAATGGGGCGCTCCACTCAGCTCCTACCCTGAAAGTCTCGGGGTGATTCGTCAAGCGGGGGCCGAGAAAAAAGGGGGGTCCCAAAACGCGTTTTCCCCATGTTATTTTCCATAGGACCTTTAGACACAGCTACAGCCCGAACGGCTGAACAGAATTACGTGAAATTTGGCAGAGAGGTAGCCATAAGGTCAAGGAAGTGCCTTTTGCAGGTCTGGTGTAAATCTGTTCAGTATTTCCTGAGAAAATAGCATTTAAAAGCATATCAATATCTATACGCGCGCACCGTGCGCGCACCCTGCCGTGCGCGAGCGCAATTCTGATTGGTTGTTAGATGTCGGTAAACATTCGAATCGGTCGAAACCAGGAAGTGTCGGCCGCCATTTTGCCTCTCGCAGTCTGAGGGGGTGAAAACAAAAGGTGGAGAACGTGAAAAGGGGGCAGAGTGGACAGTTCCTGACCCCCTAGCCTTGGTCAGGGGGTCACAGAAGGACCCCCAAGGGAGAAAAAAACAATTTTTAAAAATGTTTTAAATCGCGAGGTGCACGCACCCTGTGCGCACGGCACGCACTGCGAACCGTGGGTGCTTGGTGCGCGAAGCGCACCGAGCGCCCACAGCACACGCACGGTGCGCGAAGCGCCCCGTGCGCGCAGGGTGCGCGCACCTCGCGATTTTTACAAAAAAAAAAAAAAATCACGGTGCGCGCACGGTGAAAAACCTGAAAAAAAAATAATTAATAAATACATAACTTAGCATTTAAAAAAACGTACAAATTCACTGAAAAAACCATAGGTTTCACACACGTTATAGTTACGAATTAGCATTTAAAAAACCTTGCAAATTCACTTAAAAAACCATAGGTTTCACACATGTTATAGTTAGCTGGACATTTCACTCGTAAAAAACCAATGAAATTCTCCCGTTATAGTTACTGCAGGCAACTATAACTCACGCGACCGCAATCCTCTGCTGATGACGTCAGATATTACATCACTGATGACATATGTGTCTTTCTGAAAAATAAATATTTGTAATATATGTATAGCTAAAGAATAATGGAAGAAGACATGGGTAAATAAGTGTCTAAATACAGTGATGTAATATCTGACGTCATCAGCAGAGGATTGCGGTCGCGTGAGTTATAGTTGCCTGCAGTAACTATAACGGGGGAATTTCATTGGTTTTTTACGAGTGAAATGTCCAGCTAACTATAACATGTGTGAAACCTATGGTATTTTAAGTGAATATATATATATATATATATATATATATATATATATATATATATATATATATATATATATTCTCCAAAGGCCCACAAGCTTTAAGGACGCACTCGACACCAGCTGATAACCATCAGGTTTATTTCACAAAGGCAAACACAGCATCCACATTCCAAAGTGCAATTTCTTAAGCCTGACGCGTTTAGAAGCAAAACAGCCTCTTCTTCATAGGCAGCTCGAAATGCAAATGTTCCACGAAGTGCTCTAATCCCATTAACTGCATACACCTTTATCGACTCCCAGTGAGTCTCGCTTCGTGCGTTATGATCCTGCGCATGCTGGGACTTGTAGTCCCCATTAGAGCATTTTAGTAACCTCTAAGTGAGTTCGTGAACACAGTAGCATTACATAAAAGCATGTTTTTCCTCTCGTAGGGCACAGAATGCAGTGCTGGTTTCTATTTACCACAGTTAGTGTGCTGCTTCCAGGTAACAAAATAGTTTCCACCCACAGCCTTTCGCAGGATCATAATTAGGGCTCCCGGTTTTATGGTATTTATTTCTTTGCCATATCTGTCTGTATTTATCCATATTTATTTTTGGGGCATTTTATCTGTATTTATCCATATTTATTTTTGCCACAAGCAAAAGACGACGCTACAGGTAGTATTTTTCCACATTTATTTAAATTGACAATACACGCATGCGCTCGATTGTTATTGGTCAACACAATACATTCACCTGAAAACGTTGCCGTTGTATTACAAACACATGTGCATTTCAAGAGACTTTGAGGACAGTGAGGCTCTTTCTGGTTTGTTAATGAAGTGAAAGCCGTAGTTGTGGCTTATTTATCTTATGCACATAATTCAGCCCAACTCTGCTAAATGTGCCAATGTAGATTTTTTAATTCTCCTAAAGAATTTGTCACAATGTATTTAAAAGGGCATGAGTGAACGGAGGCTCAGCCCTTCAAACCTCTTCAGCATCAATTCCTATCCTCATGACTTTTTTAAAGTTTGTCAGCTCTCTTACCACACTTCTAATCCCAGCACAACTATGCAAAACATGTATGGAGTTTACTTGTCTGGATTGATAATGTTGTGAAATCTCTACATTCTGCATCACTACTGAGGGCCGTAGTAAACACTATAGTTGGTGATCCTCCCTATCGATGACCAGACAAGTCAACGCCGTCTCCTCAGCTTGCTTCCACAACCTTCGCATGCTCCGCAAGATCTTCCGATGGATCCTGACCGAGACCAGGAAGACGGTCACCCAGGCCCTCGTCACCAGCAGACTTGACTACGGAAACACCCTCTACGCCGGTACAACAGCCAAGCTTCAGAAAAGACTTCAACATATCCAGAACGCCTCCGCCGGACTCATCCTGGACGTCCCCCGACGCAGCCACATCTCGAGCCACCTAAGAGACCTGCACTGGCTCCCTGTCAACAAGAGGATCACGTTCAGACTCCTCACCCACGCACACAAATCCCTCCACGACCTGGGCCCAAGATACCTCAACGACCGACTGACCTTCTACACGCCCACCCGCCAGCTACGATCCGCGAACCTCGCCCTCGCCGTCGTCCCCCGCATCCAGAGGACCACCGCCGGAGGAAGATCCTTCTCCTACCTGGCGGCTAAGACATGGAACTCCCTACCCGTCCACCTGCGACTGACCCAGGACCACCTCGCCTTCAGGAGACAGCTCAAGACCTGGCTGTTCGAGCAGTAGCAGCCCCCCTCCCCCAAGCGCCTTGAGACCCTTCCGGGTGAGTAGTGCGCGATATACATTTCATGATTGATTGATTGATTGATTGATTGATCCACTCATAGTCAACTCTTGCATTAGGAAATTTCAAATCAGTGTTTGCACAACTCAGAATCCTAATTGAGACCACATAAATCCGTCAGTATAACTGACCACCTTCATCCAAAATAATAAAAACTTTTAAAGTGTGACCGAAATTAATCTAGACTGACCTCTGCATTAAAGCATTAAAGAGCGCATGCACATTGAAGCCGATACAAACCGAGACTCGCAACATATCTTTATCAATTAAAATATTTTATAAATCCTTTTCAGACAATTCACCAGCTCTCTACTCAAGAAACAAAGAATGCAATCAGGGTGCTTGAGATCGGAGATTAGCCCTGCACAAGTAAATAAACAAGCATGTGCACCAAATATGTAACACAAGGACAGATTCATTTTTGGTAGGCACGGGGAGATTAAGTGACATGTACACAGTGTACACAATGTACTTGCACTGAAAGAACAACCTGGCCACAAACTCAGCCAATACTCCGGCCCTGACTGTGAAGCTGCCATTAAGCTTCTCTTGGCTTTGAAGATGCAGTGGCAGGAGTGTTTGTGGCCGGATTGTTCTTGCAGCCACACGTTGTTGCTGATTTAAATAATATAGCGCAAACTCGGTATGGAGTTATTGGAGCGCTTTACATTTGCCCACAATTACTTAAGGACACATTAATTTTTGGTTGTCACGGTGCTATTAAGTGACAGTACACTGTGTACTGCACTTAATGAACAACCCGACCACAAACTCAGCAAACACTCCGGCCCTGACTGTGAGGCTGCCATCAAGCTTTGCTTGGCTTTAAAGATGCAGTGGCTGGAGTGTTTGCAGAGTTTGTGGCCGGATTGTTCTTCCGCCACACGTTGATGCATATTTAAATAATATAGTGTAAACTTGACACGGAGGTATTGGAGCGCTTTACATTTCCCACCAATTACGTACGGACACATTCATTTTTGGTTTTGGTAATATAAAGCGATAGTTCACTGTGTACCGCACTTAAAGAACAACCCGGCCACAAACTCGGCAAACACTCCGGCCCTGACTGTGAGGCTGCCATCAAACAAAGCTCGGCTTTAAAGATGCAGTGGCTGGAGTGTTTGCAGAGTTTGTGATAGGATTGGTCTTCCGCCACATGTTGATGCATATTTAAATATAGTGCGAACTCGGCACCGAGGTATTGGAGCGCTTTACCTTTCTGCACCAATTACGTAACGACCGCCATTCATCTGTCCCCCGATAACATACGTCGGAAAAATACACTTACCTGTGCCTTAAAATGGCGATGGGCTGCTGCAGAGCTCACTCGAGTGGCGGAACACCGGAGATGGCGAGAAAACATGGCAGCAACAAAAAAGGCAACCGGGAGCCTCCTTCTGCACTCAGGGTGGTCACTGTGAAGGTAAAAGAAGGAGGAAGTAGGGGGTGACCCCCCAAAATAATAGGCAAAAGGTATGAGGGTGGGGCCGGATAAATGTAGACACGCCCATACAGTGAGGCCGGGATCAAACCACGATTGGGTCAGGGCACGGCAGCAGGTCAAAAAAGACCCTAATTGGAAGATTTCTCAAGCAAATCAGAAACTGTAAGGCCCTGCAGGTGAGGGGCGTGTCACGGCAGCACGCTACGTTTGCTAGTATTTTACCGCTTCTACATATAAATACAGACAAAGGAAAAAGAGTTTTCCGTCTGTATTTATATGTAAATATCCGTTTAAACGGAAAACCGGGAGCCCTAATCATAATGCACGAAGCGAGACTCACTGGTTATCAGCTGGTGTCGAGTGCGTCCTTAAAGCTTGTGGGCCTTTGGAAAAAAGAAAAAAAAACATATATATATATATATTTATATATATATATATATATATATATATATATATATATATATATATATATTTCCTGCATGGTCCTCTTTTATGACCCAGTGGGCGCATCTCTGGTGGTCAGTGGTCGAAGTGGGGGAAAAAAAGTAGGGGAACTGTGGGCGGAGAATCAGAGGGCGGGAATAACCCAAGGATTGGATCAGTGGGCGGAGCCGGAGGTGTGGCCAGAATGCACAAACATCCCAATTTTTAGTATTTGTTTAGCATTTCACTGCCCAGTTTAAACAACCAATGGATACACATGATTATTTAAGGTTATAATGAGTTATTGACATTAAAACACATTCACAAAGTGGGATATGCTTCTAATCACAGAACGTCCCAAATACGAGAAAATGAGTAAGCACAAGCCATTTGTCGCAGAGCCATGGAGTTTGTCATCAGCACTTCTCCCTTTTTCCACAACAGAGGTTCAAACATGAATGGCAAAATATCCTAGTTTGCAAATGTTTTCTATATAATTATGGCTCTGCCATATTTGCCTCACAATGCAAGATCTGCTGCATGATCTGACCATTTAAACTAATAAATTGTTTATTGCTCATACGTATCAAAAGTTAATAAAAAATGTGACTTGTTTTGCTGCGGAGTAGATGGCTTATTGCAAAGGTTGACTGATCACCTTTCTCACTGTTGCATTTGTATGTTACACTGGTACTAATAAGGCAAAATATTTCCAGAGACTGTTAGCATGTGTACACATGTCAAAATAATAAAATATCAGAAAATATACTGCATTACTCTGCAGCCTTTTTTTTAATGCATAATTTAGTCAACCCTGCGGCATAATGTTGTCCTCCTTTGCTTGTTCCATAATTAATTCCAGTGGCCCCACAGCAAGCAGCACATGTTAAAAGTGCTTGTGAATGAAGCAGAGAGACTGTGAAGTTTGTGAACTTAGTTTGGTGTGCGAGCAAATTCTGCATTGCCAATCCCTGGTGAGTTGCAGCTACTACCTCTGAAACAATGCCAATGGAGATACCTATGGGTGAGGCAGACTGGCCTCAAGGGCAGGTCCGGCCTTAGCACTGGTGGTGCCCTGTGCATTAATGTTTGTTATTGCCCCCCAATGACCACCTCTGCCATGGATTCCCTCACTAACACCCTTTAACAGTGCCCCTCAATCTCCATAACCACACTCTCTCTCAGATGCATTTAATTTGATTTACAGCGCCACTCATACCAGTGGTCAGAGCACTTTACATCCCATACATTACTCAGAGACAATCAATATGTGTGTAAATCACTGTATAGAAATTGTTACATAAGACTAAGGACTACAAGGTGTAGGAGTCACATGAGAACCATACTAGTAGGCCATATAGGTTAATAGCACACTGTTCTATGTTAGGATTTTCACTTATAAACTGCAAGCAACAAAAGGATTTCTCTGACAAAAGCAGTAGCCCACTGACCTATTTACATTATATGCACTTTGTGATCTGCATGGTACATGCTCTTTGCAGCAGGCACATTAACCCTCTGTGCTACCTTTCCATGAGTCAAAACTTCCACTAAACAAAACTCCGATCTCTCTCTAGGAAGAACATTAAACACCAGAGTATTCATGACATTTTTATTGTTGCCGAAAATTGCTGGAGGCCAGGAAGGAGGCAGCAAGCGCTTTTAAAACCTTAATATACTTGAAAACTTAATGCCTCCACCCAGTCAGCGCCCGGTCACACCGGTTGCACTGCCCTAGAGCTGGCCCTTCTCAAGGGTCCTGTGACCTCAGTGACAAGAGTAACTGTTGTTCTTGGCTGTGCTGCTTCATAGGCCTTCCCGCAAGACTGGAGGTGAACTTCAGTATAGATTGTGGTGGACAAACCTTGAAGGTTAACCCAGACTTGCCAGTGCTAGGGTCCACCTGCTGCTGCTAAGACACCAGCGCTTCTAAGGTCTTGCGAAGCCTTCTAAGGTCTAGCATGGGATTGTACTCTCTCAGGAGAGTCGTCTGGTGGACTGGTTATTAAGGCTGAACCTGGTTCCCCAGTTCCAAATTCAGCAGCTTTGGTCATAGTGCCACATCCTCTCCCCCACTGAACACCATACTGCCCCACTGAGAAAAACTCACACTGCCTTCAACTACAAACCAATTGCTGCCGGCTATAAACACCTGGATGATGCTCAATTTAAATGACGCAATAGACAAGAGCAATATGCGGCCTACAAAAAAAAGTAGCAACATCCTGGAAAAAGCAAACACTCACAGGGAATGCTAAATTTTGCAAACCATGTGAAATGTAAGCAGGAACAACATGGTTACCTTAACGCTTTTACACTCACTATTCAGAAATCAGTGAGTGCTTTTGCCCGAAAAGTTAAGGACATGACTACAGGGCCTTGAATGGACCCATTTCAATGCCCTGCTGATATTGCTGATATCCTTACAAAACGTTAGCAGTATGGTAAAAAGACCACATCCCTGGATGCAGAGCCGCAGTACACATTTTGTTTTCCAATCCACACTTTGCAGTACCTCCAGGATTGGTGCACTAGTTGCAAGCCCAGGGAAAACAAAGACAAGAAAACAAAAATAGCGCTTCACTGGCAAACTCTGTAAAAGTGGCGCTAATGTGTTTGGGTGTGAATAAAATCAATCTGGCCAGTTTGCTACCACTTTGTCTTACTTTAGTTATTTTTCATATTTTTAACCTTTTATTCCAGATGCTGCACTTTGGAATTAAAATCCGACATTTCCGGCAATAATTATTTTCTTTTTTGGATCAATTTCACAGGGGAGCAAATAAAAGAAAGGAGAGGAAAGAGAGTGAGAACTCCATCTTGAATTCACGGTTTTCAGTAAGAGAAGAACTGCCAGACAGAAAGAGAGGGAAGAATGAAAGAGTGGGGGGGGGGGGGCAGTTGAAGCGGCATAGAAGAAGTGGACACTGTATTTTTCTTCTCTGAGCAAGAAGGAAAAGACAGAGTACTTTTACTTCTCTGCCGCCCGTCCCCGAACGCCAGGAAACGCCGAGTTTTATTTAAAGGCGATGGTGATTTCTTGCGTCCTGGAACGCATTTTCAAAATAAAAAAGTAGGGGAACGGAATCCTTAGAATTGAAGAAGTAGGGGCACACCGTGCCCTTCCGATCCCGCCCACTTCGACCACTGCTGGTGGTGCGTTTCGAGTACGGCAGAACCAAGCCGTTTCCAAATTCAAAATAGTTTTCCCAAAGGAATTCCTCTCTGCACTCCCAGCTCCATCCTTTTATTCAAATAACTTTACCAATACTCCAATTTGGTGTAGTTCCAGGGTGTTTATTAACAGCAAGCCAGCACACCCCTATGCGTTTCAGTCTCAGCTGAGACCTAGCTCATGGGGATGTTTTTGTCATCCCCGTGAGCAAGGTCTCGGCTGAGACTGAAAAGCGTACAGAGTGAGTACTGTACTGCCCTCCTATTGGTTTGAGTTCCACCAATGAAAGCATCAACTTGACAATTTAAACCAATCACACACTGTGTTGTGTGATGGTTTAATCGCATTGAGGAAGGCTATACGCCAAAAGGCGTCTGCTTAATTAAATCTATTGAATTGCCCCGTGAGTGCTTCTACCTGTTTTTGAAGTTGTTGTGCAACAAAATGGGTCTCACCCCCGTCAATGGAGGCACCTGCCGCGTGTTTGGCATCCTGGGTGAAGCCGTGGTAATGAATTTATTTGGAATACCAGAACCGCCGCTGCCAGAGCCCGTCGACTATGCAAAGTTGTGGATTATACAAATCCAGGATGCCCTTCCATATGGCGGATACCCGCGGGAGTCCTGTAGATGACAGCCAGCGCCAGGTGAGGGGCACACACTGTGGTGAGGGGTCCCAATGGACAACATTGTGGGGCTGTGATTCCTGAGTGGGGCCTGCAAATGTTGTTTCCTGGTGCATTGCAGCATGATGGTTAATTCTGGCATTGAGGCCCATACTATGGAGTAACTTCGGGTGGAAACACGGACGCATCTTAATGCTTGGGGGCCACAGCGAACCGAGTGAGAACTGTACTTCCCTTCTATTGGTTGGAGTTCCACCAAGGAGAGCAACAGCTTGACAATTGAAACCAATCACACACTGTGTTGTATGATGATTTCATTGCATTGAGGAAGGCACTACGCCGAAGCGCGTCTGCTTAATTAAATATTTTGAATTGCCCCGTGAGTGCTCCTACCTGTTTTGAAGTTGTTGTGCAACAAAATGGGTCTCCATGGAGGCACCCGCCGCGTGTTCGGGATCCTGGGTGAAGTTGTGGTAATGAATGAATGGTAATGGCATAAGTTGTAAAAGCATAAGCATTGTAAAAAAATGCGGGGTAAAAATGTGTGGTTAAGGCATGCTATGTATTTCCCTATGTATGTATTTCTGTCATACAACCAGTATGTGCAGGTAGCACAACATAATGAGAAACAACGATGTCCTGTATAAACTTCACCCAGCTCAGGTGTATGAATTTTCGAAACACCTGCCAAAATGACAGTTTACCATTTAGCTGCTACATTTTTCTATTATGAAGGTTTTTAGGTAATTCTTTTCAATCTAAGGCCCTTTTGTGGACTCTTATGGGGGTGGTATGAGGCAACTACCTACAGTGAGTTTAATAAAGCATCAGCAGCAGCTTCACCGTAGATAGTAGTCAGCTGAGAATTATTCAGATAAAAAAAAAATCACTCGCTAGTCCACCCACGAGAGGCATACGATCATATAAGAACTACTCTTATCTTAGAATTACTCTGTCAACCTTTATCAGGTTCACCAAGGAGAGAAAGACAGAGCCTTCCAAGAATTAATCCAATTACAGAGGGTTGCTGAAACCACCAACATCTTGTTAGGTCTAGGGGAAGGAGATGGAGGAAAAAGGCAACTGGTCAGACTTCCCCAAGATATAAATGGTGGACACCTGCAATTACTTCAGGAAAAGTGGCCACCTCACTCTCTGTTTTAACAGACACTACTTCCAGTTCTGCACTCTTAACATACATAATACTTCTATCAGGTGTGTTACGCTAATTAGTTCAATGGAAAGAAACCAAATCTACAACACCCAAAATGCAAAAGGTTGTCTCATGAAAGTCTAGGACTGGGAACAACTTTCTGTGATGAAATGGTGTGCGGTGGTCTCACTTCTTCATGCCACAAAATGCAAGCCATTTTCAAAGCTTCTCCAAACCCAGTAACTCTTCATGTCAGTTGTTTGCATGCCCAGAAGCAGGTAATGGGTAGTCAGACAAAATTTCATATGAAAAATGTTATGTGTCACAAATACCGTGGCCCAAAATATCATGAGGCACAATACAGAAGGTAAGAATATCGTGTTTTTAGTTATTTCATATTGTTATTTAAATATAGTTGTATATAATAGTGTTTTATATAATATAGTTGTATAAAAAAATCGTTTTTTATTAAGTTTTATCTATATTGGTTATTTTAGTATTATAAGTTATTAGCATTATATCATTTGTGTGTAATTTGTTGTAGAATAGTTTGTAAGCTTTTACATGATTAATATTTCAATTTAAATAGAAATTATTAATTTTGTAGTGAATTCTTGGTTTGTAGAGGATTAGGGTGGGGATGATTTCAAAATTCAAATTTTTATTTTGAATTCGCCACTTTTTTATTGTAATTTCATTTTCAATTGATAATTATGTATCTGTAAATATTGATTGCTATTTGAATGCCTTAGTTTAAAAAAAAAAAAAATTGGAAATTGGTTGACTGCATAGTTAATTATTACATTATGTTATTTAATTTTACATTTATCATTTGTTTTGATGATATTGGAATTTAATATTAATAATGTATCATTTTCATAATATTTTTTTATATTTACTGTATTTCTTCTTGGTGTTTGTTTTAAGGACTATAGAGAAAGAAGTGTATTCATTGAACCTTTTATTTAATTGTACTTCATTTTATTTCAAATATAACATTTTTATTTTTCAAATTCAATTTTAGTTGTTTAATATTTAATGAATAGATAATTTTTTTAACACGTTTTTAAACTTTTTTATTTGGTTTATAATTAAATGCTTTATTTAAAGAATTTAGGAGTTGAAATAGTAAATCAGATTCCACCAAATTACAACACTTTCCCTATTTCTGCTTACAGATGGAGGAGTGGGAATACTAAATCTGACCCCTCCAGAGTCCAACACTTCCCTACGTTTGCATATGTTGGAGTAAGAACAGTATATTAGACCCCTCCAAAGTACAACACTTCCCCTAATGTCGCTCAGATTGGAGTGGGAATTGTAAATGTGACCACTCCAAACTCATAGACTATCACTACTTTTGCTTATGGTTGAGTAGAGATAGTAAATCTGACACTCCAAAGTCCAACACTTTCTCACTATTGCTTAGTTTGGAGAGGCAGTAGTGAATTTTACCTCTGCAAGCAATTTTTTTAATATGATTTGTAAAACTTTAAAAAAATATATTTGTTAATTTTTAATATCTAGTATTTAATAGAATTAATTTGTTTTTTTTACTATTTATGTTTAAGTAATATTTTAAAATATGATGTTATTTATTCATGCAATTATTTTGAAATGCATATTTTTATTTTATGTTTGTAAGTTATACATTTGTACATTTTATATTTAATACATACTTATTTTTTATATTTAATATTTGTAAAGTTCAGTATATGTTTTAAAGTTAAAATTTGATATACTTACCCGGTTTTTGACAATATTGTGGTCTGTATACTTGTGTTGATATTTTGACTGTACTTACAAAGTATATACATTTGATATATGTGCTCTTAATATTCTTTTGGCAATGTTTGTGTCATCAATATTTTTATTGGGATAATACATCAGACAACCAGAAAATGACATGTTTTTTTACAAGTCAATATTAGATATTGTCAGTAAGGCAGTTGGTACACATTATGTTTGCTGTTAGCCCTACGTGCCAGGAACTATTTCTTTCTTTATTCTTTCTCTTAGTCTTTCACTTAACACAACACACACACACAAAAATACAGTGACACACATACTCTTTCAGTTATACAAAGTAACATTGTCACACTCTCTCAGAAAAAGGCTGTCATGTACACTCACACATTCTCTCACACACATTCATCTGCATAGATGCTCACACTGTCACATCACAGAGCCCACAAGCTTTTTGTGTAATATTGTGACAGCTCACATGCTCACTACAAGACTGCATGTACATTCACCCGAATGATTGCCTACGTGACAGATTGCATAACCTCTTAAGGACATGCGGTATGACACATTGCATGCAAGCTTGTGCCATCTTTTATAACAGATTGCATGGCACACTACTTACGAACTCTGAAGCAACTGTGTGATAAACAGCAGAACAAGCTGTAATTCAATTTGCATGACAAATGTCTTTAATGCTGTAAGTATCCCATAGAGTAACATGCTTCTTATCCACACAGTGATTCAGAACCTTGTCAGGGTAGAACATTCTATATTAATGCCAATACAACACAATGGCCAAGTTACTGGAGAAATAGAACAAGTCAGTTGGAATATAATCTTCTACATTTCCATAAACCAAATGAAAACTTTAAAATTATAGTATATCCAGACATGCTTTTGAAAAATAAGAAATTGAAGAGAGAAAGAATCAGAAGAAAAGGGGGAGAAAAGTAAATTAGAGAAGAGAAGTAAAAGAAAAATAAAGGTAAATGGGAGTGAAAAGATAAGTAAGACCTTTCATTTACATATCTTGGAACCATACGGCTGCAATATAAATATTTGCTAAAGAACACTTATGAAGCAATGAAGCCTAAACATACACATATATGGATGAAATCACATTATGAAAAACAATGCATATGAACAGTTAAGGGAGTATAGTAACTTCTTCAACAGATGTTTGATGTGTAGAACATTTATTTGAAGAGCAAACTAAAAAACAGTGACAGGTGACCAAAGATTGTGTCAGTCGAATGGAGAGAAATGTGTCCTTATGGAAAAGCTGTTAACCCATAATAGACCTCTCTCTCTCCAAGGCTTTGAAAACATTACTCCACCATTAACCTTAATCAGTTTGTTAGGCCTTATGGAAGATTCTAGGAAGTAATCCCTTTAAGTAAGATGCTGAAAAAGAATTGAACTTAATTATTTATAGGTGTGCTTAAAAATAGGAGAGGATTAGGAAATAGGTTTCTGCGTAAAGGAAAGACATTTTTAAACAAGAAGGGAAGAAGACTGGACAATTTGATGTCTGTCCATATAGGAAGAGGAGCAGAATCATCTGTAAGGTGAAAAAATGTGGATGGTTCTAAACAGAATGTCAAATGATAGGAAATAAAATTGGAGAAATTGACTCCCCCATTTCCTTAATACGTTATAATTTGGAGATAGATTATTGAGTTTTTGTATTATTCCATAACAATTTAAATAGGATTGCATGATGTTTATTAAAATAACTATACGGAATCTGTATAGGGATGTTAGAAAGAGTGTATAAAATAGGAGGGTCAAGCATCATCTTAATTGACTCCAATCAACCCCACCATGAGAAATATAGTGGAGTCCATTTAGAAGCCAGAGTGACTATCTTAGTTATTACAGAATCAAGGTTCAAATGCATTGTTTCTTTAATATTGTTCCTAAACCACAGTCCTAAGTATTTAATTTTTCTGGGGTCCACGTAAAATGAGCACAATTGGAATCCTGTTTATAGCAAAATTTACTAAGAGAGGAAATTTCGCATTTATCTGAATTAATTTTGTATCCCGATAGTGCAGCAAATTGGTCTACATCAGATAAAAATGCAGACAAAGAAGTCACTGGATTAGATATAAGTAAGAGAATGTCATTGGCATATGCAGCTATCTTTAACTGAATATATTTATACTGTAATCCTTGAATAGTGGGGTTCAGTCAGATTCTGAGAAAAAATGGCTCCAAAGTAAGAATGAAAATTAAGGGAGATAATGGACAGCCCTGAAGGACACCTTAATATAAGGAAAAGTATGAGGATTGTAAACCATTAACAAAAATAGGCGCCCTTGGAGAGGAATAAAGAAGAGAAGCCATGTTCTGAAACGTAGGCCCACAACCAAACAATTGTAGAGTCATGACCATTGACAGGTTCTTCCAGTGTGACCTGGTGGCACAAAGCAGAAACATTCATGAGATGTGCTCTATCTCGGTGTAGTATTGGCAGGAAGGACATTGATGAAGAATAATGTGCAATAAAATATGCTATTGATTTTACTGTTAGAAGTAAAGAGACACCGTACACAAACAGCTGTCTCAATACTACACTGGAGTAACTCCTCTCAATCGTGCAAGGGTTGCAGCTAGGATTTCCACCTGGCTGTTTTACTACCACCATGACTGGCCTTTTAATGTCCCAGCGGATACAAAAACAAAAAAATCACCAACACCTATGTTCCCCCCCCCTTTCAGTACACAATATAAACCGTAAATGTGAAAAAAAGATACTTTAAAAATGTTCTAGAGCTTCCCTAATGACCACTGATTGATAAATAAAATAAACAAAGACAAAAAAGGCCATGTTAAAAATGAATATGGATGGTTTCACATAAAGTTCTACTAAAGAATCATGTCCGGGTCTTTGAAGAATGTGAAAGCATGAACAGATGGCTAGTATTTTTCTATGAAAAGGTGGCAACCCAAACTGCATCTTCTGCCCTGCTCTCTAGCAGCTGCTCCAATTGGAATGTGGTGCCATTTTTTTTCAAAATTAAATGTTTTGCACTAATACCGTCATTAATGTGTCACACGCAAATTTACTGGGTGTGAATTTATTTATGTTTAGATTGACCATAGCTAATTTGGTCTGCATTTTTAAATGGTTAACATCGGGTTGGTATTCCATGTGGTGTATCTTTCTTTATTTTTTTATAGCCATGGTATTAATGACTGTACCAGCAATCTCAAATGATGTATTATTTGTTTTCTGTTCCCACATTAAATGTTTTCTTTATGCAATCCTTGTGGAACATGCAAACAAGCACCTACAGAGTACTTCTTGGACCAAATGTCTCTCACTGTGTTGCAGATACCTGAAAGTCTGAAGAACGTTTAGAGTGAGATCAATGTGTAGTAGCCTGTGAAAATAATGAGTTTGTGCGATTTTCATGTACTTTAACCTGATTGGTCCTTCGTGTGAGATTCATGTGTTGCTGCAGTAAATGTTAGAATTGTGTGGTTTAAGTTAATGCCACATAGAAGATTTTCCAGAAGCTTCTTTGCTTAATCCTTATGTGGGTATTCCTTCACTTGTCCTTAGAGCAGACAGATACCTTTACGGCAAAACCCCTTTCCCTGACATCAAAGCAGAACCTTTTCCTGACTAAGCAGAGTAGGGTGCTCTCTTTATAGAAGAACTGACTTTACTTAACTTTCCTTTTGAGAGAATTTTATAATAGTTGTCTTTCTGATCATCTTGGAATTGCTATTTCAAATATTATGATGACTTGAGTTTGTAAGTTTGCTAATCCTTCAATAAATATTTATGTTTTTTAAACTTAACCACTCTCTTTCTTATTTGTGGAGCCAAACGTGCTTCAAGTTATTGATATGTATTGAATTTTGATATTATCCTCAGTCAGAACTAAGGATTTACTGGAGACAGCTTTCTGAACCAGAATTTGCACCAGAATCTGCAGAGAGCAAAGCATTCTCACAAGTATGTGCTCTGAAAGATTCTCTGACAAACATTACTGGGATCAAACTTGGAAACTTCTAAAATGTTTGCATTGTGTGAGGAGGGGATCGATCTTGGCGGGGGCAGGGCTTTGTGACGAGCAGTGCCTGTGAGACATGTTAACCCCCCTCCTTCTCTCTCAAAAAGAGGGGGGAACAATAAAAAGCATCTGCAGGCTGTCACTGATATCCTGGTAAGATTTAAAAACCTCTGATTGGACATTGGTTGTGCAGATCCTCCAAACACAGGCTAGAAACCCACTCTGCACAGGGGTTTCCAGCTCACCCTATGTATCACCTTATGATATTGGCTCCTCATCGAGTGACCAAGTGGAGAGCCGGTGTTGTGTGACACAATGTGGCACAGTGTGTGTTGGTAGATCGGTAGGATTGGTAACTGCATGGCAACAGCTGATCTGCCTGGTGTGTGTACTTTAATGGCTGTTTTGACTGGACCAGCAATAAGACAGTTTGTCCAACTGGATACTGAATGTGGTGAGCTGTTCGCAGGAGAAATTTGGTGCAGTAACCTAGCATCATTATTATTAGTTTTAGTGACCTACTATTGCCCTACCTGCACAGTGTATACGCACCTCATTGTATAGCAGTCGCTCCGCCTTATTTCGGTTGATGTTCTTGTTGTACCACCTGAGGGATAAAATGACAAGATGAGTCAGAAATCTAGGCCTTAGGTTTATACACAAGATTATAGGTTAATTATCCACAAGAGTCATTTATCAGTCACCTACCAATGCATTTACTCAGTCAGACACAAAAGCTAACAGTCAGATGTACAGTAGGAAGAATAACAAGTGGGACCACAGACCACCAAAATGACTAAACAGAGCAACTAGCCAGTATTCACTGATGCAGAAAGGTGATATGTCAGTCATACATCAGAATGATCAGTCAGTGATTTATGCAGCAGTTTTCCTGTATATATTACTTGTATTCCGTATTAATCCGTGTTCCCAAGCAGGGAAAATATGTGCTTGTCATCCTTCCCTATAAGTGCCAGTAATATTGTTGCATCAGAAAGTAATCATATGTCTCTCTATCAAGCCACTGTGTATTCAGTCACCTTTGGTACTGTGCTATTCTACATAAACCAGGATTGGGCTCTAGGAGGTATCCGGGGCTCTGTCAGGTGTGAGCCTATATCTATCTCTTTATTGGCAGATTGGAAATGCTTGTGAGAGGGTTCCAGCAGTAGCTTTATTTTGTAATTTCTTTGCTTGCAGTTGCTCCAAAATTGCCTCTTCTCATTTATGAGACTCCCGCTGTTCTTCTCTGCTTGCTGCTAGGCGGAGATATTTGATAGCACCTTTCTTTGGATGAGTGTCCAGTTTTTCTTTAATGTTTGTTTGAGTTCTGCACAGAAACAATGTCACAAAATGGAGGTTTGCTACCCATTTATCCTCCACTCCCATTAGAGGTAGGTTACTTTGTACTTGGAACCCTATTGCAATGGTGGGTGTGCTTTGCTGGATCTGAAAACAAATGCTTGCACATTTCTTCAGCATGCACTCTCCTAAAGCATGTCTCAAAATGAGCTCTCATTCCAGAAATGTCTGACACTTGGGGGACAGACCGCTATTCCCAATGTGAGGACTGTAGCGGCATCATGAGGTCTCAGTTCAATCACCCATCCCAGAGGAAGTAGAGGTAGCTTTTCGTTAGTGTTGGAAAGGAACTGACCCCTTCATGGTGTACAGTCATGTCTCCTGCATGCGTGCCCAATTGCGAGTGTCTTTTTCGGCCCCAGCAACACACTAACCTAACATTGTGCATAAAGACCTTGGCCTGCCTTCGAAATAAGACTGATCCTAGACTTGCCCTAGGCCTGGAGGGGTTCACCAAGCAACCCCACAGTAGTGACAGAGGTCTACTGTCCCTGTTACAGGCTCCCCTGTACCGCATGGTGGTGCAGCATACCATGCTTTCTAGTGATCGTAACATGATGAACCCTCTTAACATGTCACAGGAGTGGCAGCCTACTGGTCCACCCATGTACATTTACACTGCTAATGGTGAACCCAGACTCCTAGCATGGAGATCTGAGAGCATCGAATAATGCGTGTTAGGTGCAAGAAGCGTGTTACACACTATATGAGTGCATGAGTGAACAAGAGTGACACAGGCTTGTGAGTTCAACCACTGGCCTGTTCATTTGCACATGATGCAGGGGAGGTTTTTTCCAGACAGTGGAAGTGTATTGTTGACATTCCTGAGACTGGAGGGATAAAACCCAGACAATGAAGAGTAGAAAAAAGAGACAGGTTTCCCCATAGTAATTCAACTAGTTCTTTTTGACACAGAGGGCTACTTAGTCTTCCTGAAATTGCCGTTTGGTATATGATAGGGGTGAAGGATGGTACAGCAGTTCCTGTTGTCTGGGTGTGAACGGTTCTTTATACGGGGACAAGCTCTTTGTCTCTCTTCCTGATCACTGTCAGCTGTGGCCATTAATAGTTGGATGCACACTGCTCACACTTCTTTGTGCATCTGTTGCGGGGGATCCAGTCTGGAGACAACCCTGCCGAGAAGAGCATCACTTAAGGCAAAGGCTGAGTCTAGAATTGAGTCTGAGAAGGACACAGAAAAACAGAGCTTACTCTAACCGGTCCTAAATATACAGACAGAGAATCTGGATCCTTGTCTGCCATCCTTCTATAAGGGTGGAAGCTGCTGACCCACTTGTTTTTGCAGTTCAAAGTTCTCTTTGAGCAAGGTAGGGGTGCTCCACAAAGTACCCAGAGAACTACTCCATAACTAGAAGTGGTGCCAGCCAGACAGCAGCTACCCAGAGGTGAGCGGGCATCACCAGGACTCTGATCCTAGAAACCGTAATAGTCCTGCCTGAGCGAGGGAGAAGGGGCAAGCTGACCATGTGGCAGGAGCTGATTGTTGTGTGAACGGAAGCGGTTACATAGAGCTGTGGTCCATCCACCAGTGACTCACAACTAGTGTGACTTGTGCTCTAGCTTGGGAGCCATCCCTGAACTCATCAAAGAAACCGCAGCACTTCTGAAGCATGCTTGAAAAGCTCCACCATCATCCATGTTGTTGAAGCCATGGCACTTGCCAGAGTGTGCCCAGTGATTGTGGGTGACACAATCGTGGCACAACTGACTCATGCCCAAGAGGTCTTTATCACCTGAAAAGAAGGTTCTTGTAAACCCTTGGTGCCCACCCTAGGTTACCCTGCTGACTGTCTGAATGGCTAGCCAGGCATGCCCCATAATATTCAAAATGGAGTACACTGCTCCGAAGACAAAGCTGCTGCCTCAAGGCACTGTGTACTGCAGCACAGATTAGCTATAATGTCGCTGGAGTCCTGAGCATTCAAAAGGACTCAGCCGTCCCCAAAGTGTCTTGAAACTGATTGCTCACCTCTGGAGTCCTGCACCTGGACCTGGAAGAAGACTGTATTGTCACCAATTCCCAGGAAAGTTAAGAAAAACCACCATCAAGACTCACCAGATCAGAGGAAATGTATCTGCTGCAACAGCAATACATGCCGCCTGCAGAAACTGCAGAAACCCACAAGACAGCCACTAACAGAAACCAGCCTCCCAAGCCACTGTTTTTGGGACTCTGCAAGCAGCGTGCCCCCCCCCCCCAAATGAATGCTGCTGCTGCATGACTTGACTAAAGCCCAGCACAATTCCAGTGAGCACAGAATAAGAGCAGAAGGACTGCCCCGGCTGCTGCTGCCCAGAGAACAGGTGACAGACTATTTATTGCTTCAGCCGTAGAGACTATAAGCTAAGGGAGGGGTAGCACTGCACCTGAACTAGCTACCACACCACAAGATCCTAAACTACAAGTGAGGGTGGGTAGAGTGAGAGCGGAGTAACCAACTAACATACTGGACTCACACCCGTACATCAAGTATCTCACAACTTTTGTCTTGTGGGTAATATTGTGCCTTATAGTAAAATAAAGGTTTTTCTTTACATGAAGAGAAGAACTAGGCTGGACAATCATGTTATTGCCACTGTGGGCTGTGGAGTTGAGTGCTGGGCCTTCCATACCCCAACACTAACCTGCCTGAGAAGCCTGTGACTGCTTGCCATCGCTACCACCGAGAGTCAAGTACTGAAGGGGCCCAGTTTTCAAAGCCATATGAGGCCGGAACTCAGGACAGTCGAGGCTGCGACCACAGCCCAATAGTCTTGGCCCAGTAGCCTCCCCCTGCCCTGTGGACCCCAAATGGGTTTTACATCAGATAGTTTTTCTTTTAGCTCTTCTGTCTGTGCTCCCCTTCACTTAGTAGTGACCGACAGTTACTTAAACCTCCCAAACGCCTTCTTACAAGTAAAGCAAAGTTGTGATTTGCAAGAAATACTTCATCGCACGAATGGCTCTGTAAGCTTCTCACTTCCATCTGAGTATCCCCAACAAAGGGACTCTTTTGACCCAGGATTGCATCACTCTCTTTGTAGTTCTGTTTAAAGGCGACTTTCAACAAAAAGTACTTGAGAACACCTGGATTTATTCATAGTTTCAATGTTAATGTCTACAACAACCCTCTCACAGTCTTATTTCCCATTAAACTTGTGAGGAAATAAATTTGCTCGTCTTCTGTCTATTATCCCAGATACTGGTATGATTTGTTTGGGAAGTACTATGGCGCTACTCCAACCGTGCATGTTGTATGCATTCTAGGGAAGACTTGTTAGTTTATCAAACATGCAAGTGTATTTTTGTCAATTTGAAGTGCTCAAATGTACCTTTCTCAACATCAATCTTCAAGAGTGCAGCGTTAATTAATTACATCCTGTTTTATGTCCTTCTGTTTAATAAAGTGTGAATCTGACCCAGGTGGTCTTCAGAGCACTGTACATAGAATATACGGTCAGTGGTGGCCGGCATGGATCGAGGGTGGCAGGGCGAGGGGGCATTGAGGTTGGGAAGGGGGTAATTAAAATTAAAATGTAACTTACCTCCTCACTGCATCTTCCTCGCTGGGTCCTCCTCTTTGCGCCGGCCGGAACAACCGGGCTCACCCGGGCTGAGGCTTCCCTAAGCCAATCACAACGCTGCATTGCAGCGTTGTGATTGGTCTGAGTGCCGAGGTTTGACGCTCAGCCAGGGAATGTGGGCCTGGGCATGTTCTCCACTCAGGCTGTAATGCAGTCTGAGTGGCGAACAGGAAAAGTGCGCATTAATGTTATGCCAGCCCGAGAGGGCTGGTCAAACATTCATGCGCACTTAGGGAGTGAAAACCACTCCTCTTCTCCCCTGCTCTGCCTGCAGATCAGCCCCATTCGCACTTCCTGGCAAAGCTGCCGCATCCACAAACAGGGAAAATAAAATTATAATAACTTTTAGTTATTATCATTTTATATTTCCTTACACTTCTGAAAAGCAGTGTGGCGATTATCCTCCGCCAATATACAATATAATGCAGTAAAATCTGGTTATCGTTAAAATAGGTGTCTATGAGAAATTACATAGTAACTACTTTAAATAAGTAACAGGAGCGTGTGGAATTCATAGGATGGTTAGAAAAGGCTGTGGCATGGGGATGTATACAGTAAAACAAAGTCAAATTACAAACCATATACTAAATTTAACAAATTTAATTTATACATTTATGAGAATTAATACATGTAGGAGAATGGGTGCCTTACATGAGATGGGCAGATATGACTAAACCAGAAAGACATACATACATTCAGAGAAACAAGCATAGCCGTTTGTGGGGAAGCAATTTAACAAAATCTATACCAAGGATAAATGCGGGTGCAGAAGGTAGGAGGCACACTAAGGGTGGGGATAGCATTTTAATATGGCATTTAGAGCACGAGAATCTTTCTAATTAGGGTGGAAATGTATAAGAAGAAACAACAGCATAAGGGCACAAGGAACATGGTATAGTCCAGGCCGAACAGGCTGCAAACACCCAGATTTTCCAATCAGAGTTTTAGGTAGTTTGATTACAATACATTGTTAATTTTGTCAGGCGTGAGAGAGAAGGTGAGGCAGAAGCCCGGTCCAGGTTCTGCATTGAGGATTAATCTATGCAGGCCTTGAGGATTTCCTTTGGTGATTTGTGAAGATAGAGAACGAGGGAGTATTTCTGATGTGTGTCGGGAAGGATGTTCCAGATTTTAGGTGAGCTGCTAGAGAAGCGCCTAGCAAAAGTGTTTGTTCTTTTAATGTGGGGATGTCAAAGAAAAGATTGCTCTTGGTTCATAGGCATTGAGAGCTCTTTAATCCCTTGAGTTTTGTGGTACATGGGAGTACCTACCTTCAGGGCACTGTAGGTGGTACATGCAGCTTGAGGAAGCAACATGCATTAGTGGGTAGGTATCTGAATGAGAAGAGGGCACGAGTGATGTGATCAGATTTTTAGTTTTTGTTAAGCATCGTGCTTCTGTGTGTAAGGCAGCTGTTAAAGGCACATGGTAGTATGTTACATATTTTCACTTCTGCCTCCTCACTACCACAAGGACCATAATCAGCCTGGAGGCCTAAACACTTCTAATACACAGGTCTGCATCCCCTGTCAGTGTCTCGTCAGTGAAAGGTAGGAGAAAGAAGGCTGTGGGCTGGAAACCATGCTACAGATGAAGACCTTAGTTAGTAAAACACCAAAATGATATATCTGTGCTATAAAAAACAACAGCAAATATTAAGTAATAATTCAAGAAATAAATTGTGATAAACCATACAACTATATTCATTTTCATACAAACGTTGGTATTCAGTAACACGCCTGAACAATTAATGAGTGGCAAATTATTAAATACTCTCTTGTATGATACTCATTGATTTTATTGGTGGGGGACAGAAAATGTAGAGCACCATGGAAATAGTAGTTATGTGAGGGTATTATAGAGCATTCACTTACTCATACGTGTGCAGGTTTTTGGGGTTCTTCTCCACAAGGTAGCTACTTGGTGCGTAACCTTCATGCCTGCAAAAAAAGACCTTGTTCATTAATTTGTTTTTATTTAATGTTAATCCGTCTGTCAAAGGCTCCTATTGGGTGACAACACTAAGGCACATGCATGTAGACAATCTATTTTAGTAAGACATGGCATTTTCCATCTGCAAAACCGACAGTGGAGGTGAGTCGCCAGGGGCTAATTATTGGACCCCTTCATTGGGCCAAAGACATTTCACTACTGTAACATGATAGATGCATTGACGAGGATTCAGTAAGAGATGTACAGTTAGCAAGAGCTATAGGGGTCTTGTTTCTTGTCATAAAGTAATGTTCAGGGCACAGCAGGTAGATTCAGCATGAATTATAGGCCACCCTCACAGAGGCATAAGATGAAGACAGAAGGAACCCTTACAAGGTACCCAGGAGCTGCCTAAGATTCTGTCAGGAGCTAGAGCATAGTCTCATGGAGTGCACAGAAGCTACGTAAGACTCTTTGTGGAGTCATCTGTAGCTACGGGACACCCTTCTGGAGTACACATGAGCCACAGAAGACTCTTTGTGAAGTCAGTGGGATGTAAAGGTAACTCTTCCTTGAGTCTGCTGGGGGGTTATCCTCTTGCAAAGTTGGTAGATGCTTTATGGCGGTCTTGTTGAACTTCTGAAGACCCCGTATACAGAAGCTGCAGAATACTGTGGATACAATCAGTGGGAGCTATAGAAGAAGAGCCAGCAGGAGCTAAATGAGTGAGTATGGTAAGAGGTATGAGAAAGAGGATCAGTAGGAGATTAGAATAAAGGGAGTCAACAAGAGATTTAGGTTTGGAAGTCTGCAGCTAGTTTGAGAGACCCCCTGGGTGATTTCACTCCTCATTTTCATTAACAGTCAGTCTCAGCACCACCCGACCAACAGTAAATTATCCAAGCCACAACTATTTCTGCCTTGCTTTGTTTCTTCTTTCCCTTCTGATGGATCCAACGCCTAATGTTTCAAAATCTTCAGCATAAGACCCTCACTTTTCTTCAGATTTGTTGAAGTTATTTAAATTCCTCCCATGGCAGGTCCTAATATTTTATATACACTCTGCACATTATAAGCACTGTATTTTTTCTTAAAAATGTGTACCCAACTGGTTACTTTGCCAGTGGTCACAATTCCCCTCTTTCTATTATGCGGTTGTAAGTGTTCCATTCTTTCTCATGCGGTTGTTCTGAGCTGATTTCTAACCTCTCTTGGTGGTTGAAGATACTCTTATATTCCTGTGAATGCTCTCATGCCCTTGCTATCTAACTTCTGTGACCTGAATCCATCTGTTTACCTTGGTACCATTTAGTCTTTAGGTAGTCAGAACCAGCTCTTTACTGTTTAATTCATCTCAGATCTCCTTTGAGTCCTATAGTTGATCTGAAATCACCTTCAACAATCACTTGGGTCAAGTCACAGCTTTAACCTGTTGCTGATTTCAACCTATGAAACCTTCAATAGTTGGGGAGTCCTGCTTTAGTTTATAGCTGGTTCAAACCAATCGCTTAACTCAACTACAATAACTTGGAGGATCCTTGCAGGAGACACTTCCAAAACAACACCCACGCACTGAAAACAGTGAACAGAGGAGCCTCCCCGGAGTGCGAGAAGACTGGGGAGGAAGAGTGGAAAGGAACGGGGATATTGGAGCTCTGCCCCAACATGCACCTAAAGAGACCTGGGAAACACAAGAAGGAACGTACACTTAAAGAGATGCCGTCAAGAACAATAGTGACAAAAAGGAACCACCTGCACTTTCCCCACTGGGACTGGGTCTCAGAAATAGAGCTCAGAAAAAAAGCCTTCCATAACCAAGTCCTTAAGAGAGAACCTCTTTCGTAGCCTGAAAGAAGACATTTCAACAATAAGAGCCGGTTAATAAAGGATCTCCAAGAAGTCAAGCATGATAACACAGGCTTGCGGAACTGTGTCTCCTCACTGGAAGACACAGGTGACCCCAGAGAAAAATAAGTGGATACACTCAGGCATAAACTTCTATGCTTTAGAGATAAAAACATTGAGCTACAGGGACAAGTTGAGGACATATAAAATACTTAGAAAAAACACCAGAGTAAGAATTTGGGGAACATCATAGACCTCAGAGAGAGGAGACATTGAAGGGTTTCTTAAAAGACCCTTACAAAGCATTATCCTGAACCTGGAAAGGGTAAAGTTCTGATTAGACTGGACCCAAAGAGTTGGAGCAGCCACTGTTAGAAGTGAAGGCCAGAAGGCATATTGACCAGTGTCCACGATTTTAGACCAAGGAGGAATTAATGGAGGCCACCAGAACAAAAGAAACAATTTTATTTGAGGGAAATCAACCATCCTCATATCAGGACTCAACCATCGTTATGCTCTAAGTAACGTCGAAGCAACCCGTCTTTGACCAAGTTCCCCCATGTGAGCAGCCCCGTTTCCATCCAGGGCTAAATACTATGCACGTCTCGTAGTTTCTATATCCAGGTGCTGACATTCAGGGACCGAAGGGGGATTAAAACACACACAACTTCACATACTATTTGGCATCCCATCGTACCAACACCAGGCTGTATCGCTTCCTAGGCTCGTCCCAGCTGTTCTGTATTGTTGTTAATGCAGTATACAGCCCATATTGCTCGCAGACCATGCCCCAACCAAATCATACCACAAGTCCACTGATTCAATTCATCAATTCATACTAGACGTCCCAGGAAAAGTTAGGCTAATTGATAGGCGGAGATCGAGGAATGGCCTTCTCCAAAATTAGGAATATGAAAAGAGATCCAAGAAGTGATTGTCCAGTTTCTGGCTGAAAATAATAAAGGGATTCGGCACTGTCAGTATCCTTTGGGAGCCTTTAAAAACAGTGATCAGAGGTACTCTGATAGCTACAGAGGTCAGGATAAATATAGAGAGAAAAGAGAAGAGAGAAGAGTTCAACATTTAATTCACAGCTCTAGAAATGAAGCACAAAAGGTCAGGGGCAGTGAAAATGTGGAGTGTGCTGAGCATCCTGAGTACGCAGGTTAAATTGCTCAACATGGTCAGTGCGGAATACACATTACTCTAGATAAAGAAAAAGTTCTCTGCTGGTGGAAACAAAGCTGGTACATTGCTGGTGTGCAAGGTGAGGGCTAAAATAACCAAGAAAAGAACTGGAGCAGTGAAAGTGTCACAAAGTAGAGGTTTTAATGATAACACTAGCAACCTATGGAACACTCAACAATTATATGGCAACCTATAGAGAGTTATGAACGTGCCTCCTAACTCAATGCATGATTACGTTGCAAAGTTTATTGTTGCAAAACTCACACAAACACAGGTTCACTCACTAGACTGGTCAATAACATTGGAAGAGGTCATCTCAGGAATAACCAGAATACAACTCAGAAAAGTGCCTGATTTAGAAAATGTCATTCTGACCTTTTATAAAGCTTCTTGTCATGCACTGGCTGCAATCCTGACTAGGTTATTCAAATGTATCTTAACCAACACAATGGCAAAGACTATGCTTGAGGCATCCATCATAGTGATCCCCAAACAAAGTAAAGATTGGTTGCAGTGCACCTCCTATAGGTCAATATCTCTCCTGAGCATGGATGCAAAAACCTTCACTGATATCCCAGAACATAGGCTGAACCTTTTAATGCTGGGATTAGTAGATACCAACCAGTCTACGTTTATCCCAGGTAGGACATGTAGTGACAATACAGAGAGAGTGCTATTAGGTTTTATACATAAAGCCAATGACAGAGAGGGTTCAGAACAACAAAGGTGTTTGCCGAGTTAAACTAGGAAGGGACATACACAAACTTGCATGTACGCGGATGATGTCCTGCTGTCACTTACTGATCTGGTGACCTCCCTGTTGGCTTTAATAGAGGAGGCGAGGAAGTTGCAGGAGGCCTCTGGGTTTCGCCTGACTTTACAAAAATCCCAAATACAGAATCTGACTGTTCCCAAAGCCCAGAAAATCTTGCTACATAAACAGTTTCCAATTTCCTGCCACATAATCGATTACATAGTCTAAATAGGAGCGGCTGCAGAAGACGCATCTACATAACACTATTGCATTGAACACACCAAGAACTACAGACTTGTCACATGTAAGGGCTGTCCTGTTTTGGGACAGTCGCACCAGTTAAATGTACCACTCTCCTTAAGATACTGTTCATCTTCCACTCACTTCCACTTTGTGTCCCTCCTATCATACTTAGAAAGCTACAGAATGCTACAAATTACTTTATCTGGGTGGGGAAAAAACCCAGATCAGCGCCACCTTGCCGGTAACAGATACATTGCATGCAATAAAGCTTCCCAAGTATTTTGACAGCGCGTTTGATTAATTTTCGGCGACTCGCACGCGTAATTTTTTTTTTCTCTTCCAATTGAAGAAATGTTTCCAGCGCGTCAGCAATTTTAGCAGCGACGCGCACGCTATATATAAACGTTCCCAGCGCGATAGCTATTTCAACTGCCAGTTCCTATGAAGTATTTTGACAACGTGTCATCTGCATCTTCAGCGACGGCCACATTTTATTTATGTTTCCAGCGCGTCAGCAATTTTAGCAGCGACACGCACGCTATAAATAACATGAATTAAAGCTTTCTCAGTGTGCCAGGATTTTCAACAGCGACACACACACTCAGACAACTACTCAAGAACAGACGGGCATACACCTTCAATGGTGCATTCTATTTAACAGTTGTGTGCCACATCTTCAACAGCGACACACACGCTTTATAGACAGTTTATCAGACATTTACCCAAGAACAGGCAGGCATACGGATTCAACGATCCTTACTATTTAACAGTTGTGTGTCAAAGCTTCAACAGCGACACGCACGCTTCATTTAATTATACTCCTGAGGTGTCTTTAACATCATTTGACATAATTCAATATTTTGCTTCCATATACTTCATTTGTAATTTTGTTTTATTTCTGGAGCGTTGTGATGGCTAATGTTCAACAAATTACTCAGCCCCCTCCATTCCTCAGCAAACCTGGCAGTCCTCAAATCATTTGCTCAGAATGGTTTAGGTTTTTTGAAAATCATTTAGTTGCTATTGATGCTGTTGGTTACTCTCTTGCTCGTAAGTTTGCATTGCTATTCGGATGTCTTGGTCAGGCTGCTCAAAGGATTTTCGATAGTATTGTACCTATTCCACCACCAGCATCTCCTGCAGGTGATGGTCAGTGGAATGTCTATCTGGAAGCAGTTGCACGCCTAAAAAACAATTTTCAGATGAGCCAAACATCTTGCTAGAACGTCATAATTTTTATAGCAGAAAGCAAAAAGAAGAAGAGAAAGTGGAAGAGTATATATCTGCCCTCAGAGTTTTGTCAACCACATGTGATTTCGGACCACTGGCTGATAATTATATCAGGGACCAGTTAGTTTTTAACTGCGCTTCACGTAAAATTAAGGAGAGAATTCTAGGATGCAAAAACCCGTCTCTATCTGAGGTAATTGACTTAGCCTTAAGCATTGAGCATTCCACTCTCTCCAGTAAAGTAATAGACAGCTCTAAAAGTGGATTTAATCTCATTTTATCATCAGAAACCGACAAAGACAATTCCTTATGCTCAAGAAATGTTAAAAATAAGCCTGCTAAATTCGTTCAAAAGAAACTTTCCACATTGGCAATTCCCCAAATTGCCCTGCTATCAACAAACGATGTGTTATTTGTAAAAAATGGGACACTTTCAGGGAGTATGTGGAAACCTTAGAAGCTCACTTATGTAAGCTGTGTTGATCCAGATGTTGAAGCTTGTGGTAATTCACTTAACAAAGTAGTCATAACGTTAGACTGTGATGGTGAAAAGAATTCCATAAAAGGCCCCTTATGTTCGGCTATAATTGACAATGTTCCATTACAGGTGATGGCGGACTCAGGGTCTCCTGTTACGATCCTGAGAGATACTACTTTTTATGATTTATGGAACAGGAAGGTAGACCTGCTTCCATCTGATATAAATCCAAAAGCATTTGGGGAAAAAGACATAAATATGTTTGCGTATTTCTCAGGTTTAGTACAATGCCTTGGTAGAGAGACTATGACAAAAATGTATGTTGCTGAGAAAGGTAAGAATATTATCGGATGGAAAGATCTTGCTCGCATGGGCCTGTATTTGGTTCTTGGTGATGAGAACCCAATCAAGGTTGGGGAACTTCCAGTTTGTAATATTGAGTGCAACATTTCTGGTACAGATTCTAACCTGAAGGAGATTATTTCGGAGTTCGAACCAGTATTTAGCAACATAGTGGGTATTGTTAAGGGTTTTGAGCACCGCATTAGATTAATTCCTGGGGCACAACCTATCTCACACAAGGTACGCTCTGTTCCTTTAAGTGTAAGGAATGAGTTAAAAGAAACTTTAAAGAATTTGTGTGACCAAGGGATTATAGAACCCACAGATTCTTCCCAATGGGTTGCACCCATCATGGTCGCACACAAAAAGTCCAGTGAGATCAGACTTTGTGCGGACTTGCGTGCCTTAAACAAAAATATTATCACAAACTGTCACCCTCTTCCTAGAATCCATGAGTTATTAGCAAATCTAGGGGGTGCTAAATGGTTTTCCCTTATCGACTTGAGATCGGCTTACCACCAAGTTTCTTTATCAAAAGAATCTCAAGAACTGACAACTTTCGTTACCCCCTTCGGTGCTTACAAATTTTCACGTCTTCCATTCGGCCTAGCATCGGTGGGGAGTGTTTTTCAAAAACTCATGGATACTCTGTTTAGTGAAATCAGTGGCGTACAGGCTTAATTAGATGATATTTTGATTTATGCAAAATCATTTGAGGAACATAATATGATTTTAAAATGAGTTCTGTCAATTTTGATGTAAAAAACACATGACTGTACATTCGGATAAGTGTAAGTTCGCAGTCCAAGAACTGGAGTATTTAGGTCACACTGTTTCCGAACAAGGGATCAAACCTAAATTTTCAGTCATTAGGGCCATTGAGGATGCCAAACACCCCACTAATAAGGACTCCTTTACGGTCCTTCTTAGGATTACCCGAGTATTATGCTAGGTTTGTTCCCTCATATGCTCGAATAGTCGAGCCTTTACTACTGCTTCCAAGGAAGGGTAATAGTTTTAACTGGTCGGCTGACCTAGAAAAAGATTTCAGCGATGTTAAAAAAATTATTGTGTCGGCCCAAGCTTTACAGGGACGATTGAACATCTATCATAACCGCTGATGCTAGCATTTCAGGTCTTGGGGCAGTGCTTACACAAAGGGTAAATGGTCATGAGCAAACTGTAGCTTTCGCATCAAGGTCACTCAAGTCATTTGAACAACAGTACAGTACTATCGAAATTGAAGCGTTGGCATGTGTGTGGGTAGTACAGAAATTTAAAATGTACATTTGGGGTCGGAAATTTGAGCTTGTAATGCATCACAAACCCCTGATTTATATTTTTGATAAAGTAAATTCTCCTTGTATGTCTGCCAGACTAATGAGATTAGTGTCCAGATTACAAGAGTTTCATTTCAATATTAAACATATACAGGGTGGAAAGAATTTCCGAGCTGACTGCCTTTCTCGGTTGTCAATGATCAAAGATGATGACGAAGATATCTGTTCTGAGGACATCGAGTGTGTTGCAGTAGTAGATGCAGTTTTTGAATATGATTCAGTTTTGTCAGAAAAAGATTGGAATTCGGCTTGCGAGAGAGATGTAGTCCTTCAGAAAGTTATTGATTATTCCACTCATTGTTGGCCTGAGTCTAGGTGTTTAGAATGTGATTTACGTGTATTTGCTCAAGTTTCTGAAGAACGCTCAGTAGAGAATGGTATTGTTCGAAGGGGGGACAAGTTTGTTCCCCCGTCTAGTTTACGTTCTTTAATTGTGAACAAGGCTCATCAGGGACATTTAGGGGTCACTAAAACCATTATGAAAATAAAACAACCTTACTGGTGGCCTTCCTTAGATACCCAAGTGAGAAAGACAATCGATGATTGCCCTGAATGTCTTTTATCAGACATACACTGGCAGACTCTTAAAGTCCCTTTGCATCCCACTGAATTTCCGCACTCTTCTTGGGAAAAGGTTGGTCTTGATTTTTCTGGACCTTATTCCATTTTAAATCACGAGAAGAAATTTGTCATTTTAATGGTTGACTATTTTTCAAAGTGGATGTACTATGATTTTGTAAATGCCCCTGATACTGACTCAACAATTTCATTTTTAAGTAAGGTTTTTTTTTTTAAAGGTTCTCCCAAAATCATCGTTACTGATAACGGTACCCATTTTGTGTCCGAAAAGATGTGCACATTTTTGAAGGAATTAGATATTAAACAACTTAAAGTCGCTTTGTATTCCGCCTCATCAAACGGGTTGGTGGAGAGAGGAAATAAAGTGATCAAAGAAGGGTTACAAACAGCTTTGTCTTCTAACCTTAACGTTGAAGATTTCATCAGACAGAAAGTTCGGAGTTATAACACTGCACCTCACTGCACCACTGGTATTTCACCTTTTAATGTATTAAGAGGCAGGGAGGCTCATTCTGTTTTATTCGCAACATGGTTGCAGGATATTGCTGGTGAGAAGAAGATTAACTTGGAGGAAGTATATAAGAGAGTGAATGAGAAACAAGATCAGATGAAAGTCAATTTTGATTAAAAAAAATGTTCCCCCAGTGTGGAGGATGTCCTAATAGGTGACTGGGTTTTTAATTAAGAAACCGAACAGAGTGAGGAAAGGAGAATCGAAATTTTTTGATCCAGTCCAAGTCCTTAAAGTTAGCAGGGGGGCTGTTTTTATTGACAGGAAAGGGTGGTGGAACAAGAGACATCTGGTAAAAGTGTCTCCCCGTGAGGTGGAGATTATGCGAGATAGGCGTAGGAGTGGCGAAGAGGACCTTCATTGGAGTTACTGGTTAGATTCGTCAAGAAAGGATGCTATTTCACCCCAGTCCTCTCTATCTCCTTTTTCTTCCTCTATTCGTTCAAACCCTCAGAATGTTTATACATGGTCTTCTCGTGGTCGTACAATTAAGACCCCTAAAAGATTCGATGGCTTTGTCAGATATTACGCAATATGTTTATGTCTTTTTCTCTTTATTTTTTTATTGTAAGGGGGAAAGTTGTGTAGTGGTAAACATGCATCGCGCGAGTAGCGCACGATGCTTTATTGAAATCTAAGTGTAGTGGTAAACGTGCATCGCGCGAGTAGCACACGATGCTTTATTGTATTATAATTGTCCTTGCGCAAAAACGATGTACTGTTATGTACTTTGTTATCCTTTGAATATGTGGCCCACGCATGGTGGATCTGTTTAGTGGAGGTTCGAACGATGCTTCTCAGTTACCGTTCATGCTTTCCTCTGAGGGGATGCTCCGTGCGCTGGGTGTAGTTATCTTTCAATAAAATACTTCTTCAAACTACCTTGGATTTCCCTGGATTACTGCCGCTACATGGAGTCACGTCCAGAAACACCTCCAGCAGAGAAGCTGGTATTTCTGGAATTGGACATCAGTACAACTACACAAATGTGACCAGGGGAACCTAGTGTCTGTTGGAGGAATTGTGGGAGCCCCAGCACTGTCCATTCCCTACTTTGGCACTGTCCTAAATTGACAAGATACTGGGATGCAGTTCCAAAAGTTGTAGGCGCAAGTTCTGATACCTTAATTACCATGCTTCTAGCTTACACCACCCTAGATATCTTTACAGGAAGACATTTACCCCTGCAATCACCTAAAAGCAGGCTGATAGCACTGTTTCTATATGCATCAAACAGTCATCACATCACTCTGGGGAAATGACAAGTATCCAAATATAGAGCCAGGCGATATTGTTTGTGGAGGGACAATCTATGAATGGAGAAGCTCAATGGCACTGAACCTCACTGCAACAGTTTTGAGAAAACCTGAGCTCCCTTTCCTAGTTTCTTCTCAGAAGAATTTCTAAAGGATGCCAGCCCAAAATTCCTCAGAATCCTGGCGCTATCCCCGCAAAGCCAGGCAATGTAGGCAGTAGTACAGGTGGTAGCTGACCTCCTGGAGGATCTTATGCAGACCCCCGGCAGTTACGGGGCACTGTATGGATACACCTAGACCTCTACTCCATGGACTTTAATATGAGTGGGCAAGAGCAATGAATTTGGTGCGATCTCCAAGAATAAAAGTAGAGGGGAGGGAAAGAGAGGCTATAAGGTTGTTTCAGCTTTTTTTTTACAGTAGAAACTTTTTTAGCCAGACTGAGGTAGCAGGCATGATTATGTTAAAATCATCTGCCTTCATATCACAGAATTGATCAATAATGAAAACGTTTTTACTAAGTTGCAGGCTCCCAGTTGCTACCTGGTCCTTCATTGGATTGCTTCTTAATGGGGACATTGCCAACATATTCTGTGGAGTTAGAGAGAGAAGCAGGTAAAAGGCTGGTTATAGCACAGAGGTAAAGCTAACACTTTAACAGTGAAAAAACTGGCCTAACACACCTTTAAAAAATTTACTTATTGGAAGTGCCCATACTGCTGCCTCCTCTCCCGAAATGACTCCTCCAACATGGTTTTGTATGAAGATAGTAAACAGACTCCTGTTTGCATCTAGTCTGTTTACGATAGCAACAGTAAATGATCTCTGAGGAGCCAGAAATGAGAGCAGGAAGTACCCCAGGAACTAAAGGTAAGTAAAGTGTTTGCAAATGAACAGTATTGCCTTATGATGGCTTGTCCTTCCCTAAATGTCTCTAAAAAACTAAAAATGTAAGAGTTACTTACTTGTAATCATGGTTTTGCATCTACTTTATTGAAGTCCTAAACGCTTTTACATACAGAAGTATAACTTTGAAAGTCTATCAAAGACTACATTTTCTGAATTTTTCAAAATGTTTAAGGTTACAGAACAAATTCCTCACAAATCACAACATCCAAGCACGCAAATTCTAACATGCTGATTTGGGAAAAAAAAGAACCACGCGGAGGAAATGTCGCACGATGAGCCTTAAGGTTAGCAGAGCTAAAAATGTGTATGGTCCCTGTAAGGCCCAAGGAGTTTCCTGATGAGTGGTTCTGATCTCTTTTTAGAGATTTTTGTCACAAAAAGTTTATCTTTTGGCCTTTACTTGGCAAATTCCTACTATGGTGAATATTTCAAAACCTCTTTCTACATTTTCATATGCATTTTTGCCATGCCTTCACTGTTCGTAAAGGGCCCTTCCCGATGGAGGATGAAAACAACTTCACACCCTCACCAAGTGTGTGTTGTCTGTCTTTCAGTATCTCACTCGATGAAAGGGTGTGAAGCCTGCACAGAAATGTCAAAAATAACCTTCAAGGACAGAGGAGGTACCCAAGCCAAGAGAAAGCTAGAGGACTGCAGAACCAAATGTCCAGAAAGGAGGACCTGGACCACCGGGCACAATGTAGCTTGCCCTGCCATCATCACAAAGGACTCCTAAAGAGGGATGTTCAGGGAAAGGAAGAGAAGAAAGGAGACAATAAGCAGGCACTTCAGCTCCTGAAATAGGAACTGCAATTTGATATGATTCCTCTCAATGTTAGTGCAAGTTGGTGCTTGTTTGCCATCACGCGCATGATCCATTTAGATGCTAAAGGTTCATTTTCATGTTGCACATCCAGGAAATTCTTGGCTTCAAGGATGTTCACATTTGTCCACTCCTTGTCGCCTGCACAACTGGCACCACACCACTCCACGTGGCACCATACGACGCTGCATAGATTGATGCCAAGACACTTAATGTTAATTCATTTATCAGCATCTCAGGAACCCACAACATAGAGGAATAAGGTAAAAATGTCACCTACTCCTTTTGGGCTTCTTGTGCTTTCTGCTCCATCAGGCTTTATCATTCCCTCAAATGTCCTGCCCAGGTTGCATTGAAATCTCTTTAGTTGCCTCCTCTACATACACTGAAGTTGGTGCTAGTGTTCAGGGTGAGGTCCATGTTGAAACAGACCTCCTTCTCTGCGACATGCAACCATGCCTACACGCCTAAAACCTACCAAGCAGATCCCTTTTCCTCCTTCGCTATGACCAGTAGACGCAAATTTAGAGCAGCTGCTTCTCAACCATTGACAGACGTGAACTCCCTCCCTGTTCCCACGAGAAAGCTTGAGGACAGAGATGATAATAATAGTCCATCTGAATGTAAAATGCTGGGCTTTCTACCCTTATTTTTATCTCTGGAGCAATTAGGTGTTCCAGGGCCCCCTCACACAGCAGAGAATTATTCTCACGTATATGAATATCAAAAAGGATCCTACGATGCAGAAGCTTTTGTTAGCTGTAGTGACCCTTGCTGCAGCCTGTCAATAGTCAAGCACCCTACCAGTGCAACAGTAGATTGCCTGGTAGGATAGGGCCATTGAACCTGTTTTCAAAGTTGCTACTGTGCAGTCATAAAATCACCCATCACCATGAGGGAGCTTGAATGTCTGCATGTACATCAGCCATGAACGTCTGGACGCACCTCACCCTTGAAATTCTGCACGCGCATCACCCTTGAACGTCTGCACGCGCATCACCCTTGAACGTCTGCACGCGCATCATCACCCTCAAACATCTGCACACACATCACCCTTGGAAGTCTGCATGCGCATCGCCCTTGACCGTCTGTACACACATCACCCTTGAACGTCTTCACACACATCACCCTTGAACGTCTGCATGCGCATAACCCTTGAACATCTGCACACACATCACCCTTGAACGTCTGCACGTACATCTCTGCAAATGCACTGCACCTCAGCTGGATGCTTGGCATTGGTGCATGTGCAAAGATATACATGTGCCATGTTGGCAGTCAGGAGTGCTCTCGTTGACATGTATGTGTGTTTGAAGCATGGGACTGGAGCAACATGGCTATTCTTCATTGACCTTTCATTCAGCACATTCTCATTGACCGATATTTTGCAGCTTCAATGCTGTCAGTCTCACTGGATGTGAAAGGGTGTCAGGGTTTGCCACGCGTGGGTGAATGTTAATATTACAGTTTGTGTGTGCTCATGCAGATGTGTGTGGCTGTTTGCATGCATGTGTGTCTATATACACAAGTGCATGTGTCAGGTAGCTATCCTCTGCATCTTGTTGCAGTCATCCAACAAGGCATCTGGTGGCCACATCTGGTGACACCTATTGTTTCCCACTCCACCTTTGCTGACTTAAGGTCCTCCTTGGCATACTCCAGGTATCTTAGGCATCATGGTGCCCTTGGTTCAGAGAGGCCTTCCTTTGTGTATTATGAGTAGTGATGGTCCTGACACAAGGGGGACCTCTTAGGCATATTTCGGGCTTCTCAGGAATTATGGTGGCACTGGCATTAGGTAGCCTTCCTTGGCATTTTTTGGGCGTTCCGATGTTGTAATGGCCCTGGCAAAAGGCATTCTTCTTTGGCATATGTGAGAATCCTTTCCTTTACCATGGGCTTTGCACAGCTAGTTTTATTGATAGATTGTGGATATTTTAGGCACTACAGTGGCCCTCCTAGGCATACTGTGGGCATTCCAATTCTTGCTATTAAGCAGCCTTTGGCATATGGTGTTCACCCATGGCTTCTGATCGGCCTTTTCAGTAAAAGGTATATATCTGTGACGCTTTGCTGCCGTCACTCTGACATGATGGGTGTGAGAAGTTGGCCTGGTATATGATGCTCACTAGTTAAAGTGATCACCTTGTACCATGCCAAGCAACCCTTATGGTGTGGTTGTAAGTCAACCTTTTCGGACTAGCTGCCCTAGTGGTAGCGTAGGCTAAGCAGTCTTTGAGGCTAAACTCGTGAAGCGTGTTAAGCCAGCTGTTTTACCAAATGTAACCCCCTTTTATACCAATGAAAGGACACCACACAGATATATATTCAAAATATATATGTATTTATTTCTCAAAGTAACCCCTAGTCTCTTTATGAGCACAGGAGCACAAATCGTCAAACAAGATTATCACAGAATACACAGAAGTTGCACTTTATATGGATAGGCCCTGGTGGCCACTCGAACCATATACTAAAATAGTGGTATAAGTACCACGAACAGGAAAGGGAAAAGGCCTAGGGCCTCTAGAATCGCTGGGCCTACAAGGAGCTAACGTCAGTTAGTGACCAGGAGGTCCACGGGTGGCGTGTGCAGAGCAAATAGTCACACGCGTGCTCCCATAGGTTTCAATGGGTGCGTAAAAAGTACACAGTTACTGCAAAAGGAATCTTCCGGATGACCTAGGAACTTAAGATTTGGAACACAGGCACTAGAGATGTATTACTACACTTGGGCACCGGAGTGCCAGCTTTACCTCACCCACAGGAAGCGGGTGCATAGGCCTCGAAGTGCGTCGGGTTTCTTCTATCTGTTCCGTGGGGCCTGTAGACAAAAGTGCTGCAGGCGGTCGGTCGGGAAGAGATGCAGTGGATCCAAGAGTGGATCGGAGATGTTGAAGACCTGTAAGCAGAGGGGACAGTGTTCACAGTCACTAGCCAGTGACCAGCGTGGCACCAGGTGGGTACCAGGCAATGTCGGGTGCAAACAGGAAGGAAGGTGTAGCTTGACTCTGCAGCCACGTGGTCCCTGAAGGTCGACGACGTCCAGGAGTCGAGTCACGAGCTGTCCCACGCAGGCTCTCGCTGTCGGCGGTGTCGGCGACTTGATCGAAGCAAACAAGCCTTGGCAAAAGCAATTGTTGTAGGCAAGGAGTTTAAGCTGATGGTTCTGACCAGCAAGGTCAGAGGAACTGCTCCTTTGGAGGGGAGCAAGGGCCAGTCTGGAGCAACCAGACCAGCGGTGTTTGTCGTAGATTTCGTCGCCAAGATGGCCACTAGCCAGCGGGCCAGCAACCGGTTAGGCCCGTCGAGTGGCAAAATGCAGAAGGGCCCCACGCAGATCGTGGAGATGCTGGAGGGCTCACCTTTGGTGCAGATGCTGCTCGAGGGTTGGGCTTCTCAGGACCCAAAGCACAACTTGGAGGGAGCCTCGGTTGTTGCACTGGTCAGCTTGTCGTAGTCGTTTCAAGATGGCTGGCTCCACGTGTCTCGGTGCCTCCACGGGTCTCCTCTTTTCAGGGACTGTGGATCGGGCGGTGAGAGGTCTGGAGGTCCAGGTCTTGTCAGTCTCTGGGCTCGGGCTCCGGCGGGAGGCGGCGGCAAAGCAGACGTTGATTCGCTGGATGGTGCTTGCGTTAGCAAGGTGGTCACTCCCTGACCACAGGGGAGATTGGCTTCAGTCCTCTGTGCGGCAGAGCGTCGAAGTTCCCGTCTTCTTCTTAGTTTCAAGTTGATTCCAGGATGTCTGAAGTCTTAGGACACAGCTCCTACCTTTAAGCGGATTCTAGGGGCCGGACTACCTGCTAGGTCCCTCCCTAAGGGTGGGACCAGGAAGGGGGGTGGTTACACCCCCAATCCTTTGTCCAGCTCGCCCCAGGCCCGGGACTGGTGTGCCCCAGGACCGGTTTGAACTGGCATATGCACCGAGGCTCCTTGTGAGCCACAGGCATGTCTGGTTTCTTTCAAGCCCTACCTGACCAATACACAAAATCCTGTCTGGGGTGGTGCACGCACCTCCCCTGGCAGGAAACCCTTTGTCCACACCTCCCAAGCTGGAAGGACTCCCAGCAGCAGGAGGGCAGACTTGTGTCTGTGGTGGCAGCATCCATTTTGTGGAGCTGAGGCTATGTCTGATTTTACCCGGGTTTCAGGTACTGTACATGTCGTGTCCCTCTAGAAGGGTGGAATGCTAACCCCGTCGCCAGAATTGGCGAGGGGTTAGTATTCCAATTCGTATGACACCTTACTCGACATGTTTTGATAAAGCCAAACCAAAGATAGCATTTAACCGCGAGGTTCATAATGCACTTAAGAGTATATGGTATGACGATATCTGGAAACAGTAGAAGGAAGTTGTTCCGACCACTGCAGACAGGCTCAGCTCATGCCAGAGCACCATCTCACATGGAACCAAGCACTCTGCCTTCAGGATTGTTAAGGCCTGCCATAGGAGTGACTTATAGGTTACCAGGTGTCCCATTTAAGTTTAGGTATAGGTATACTACACCTAAGTAAGAGGTGATTACACCAACTTACCCCAGCTGAGTGATCAGCCAGTTGTGTCAGATTGTTAGGCCAAGCCTGGGGTGGCATAATACATGCTGCAGCCCTTGGCAGGCCTTGGGTACACCAATGCCCTGGGTACCTAGTGTACACTGGTACAGGGGCTGACAGGGTGATCCACTTCCAATTGGTTATGCACCTAGGGTGCATAGTTTTAATTTAGTAGAGAGAACAGCAGGCTGGGGGTCTGATTGGCAGGCCCACAGCCTCAATATGTCAAAAACCAGTGAAGCAAAAAGCAAAAATTTGGGGTGACCATAGGATAGCAGACCCTACTCTCCTACACAACCCCCCCCCAAACGCTGGGACATTAAACTAGCCTTGACCAGTCTCGTCTTCATGTCCTAAGTGGAAGTACCTGGAGAGACCATCTGCATTCCCATGGTCAGTACCTGGCCGGTGCTCCACTGTAAAGTCCATCCCCTGTAGGGAAATGGACCACCTAAGCAGTTTGGGGTTTTCACCCTTCATCTGATTTAGCCACAAGAGGGGCTTATGGTCGGTCTGAATCTTGAAGTGAGTGCCAAACAAGTATGGCCTCAGCTTCTTCAGGGCCCACACCACAGCAAAGGCCTCCCTCTCAATAGCTGACCAATTCTTCTCTCTGGGGGTCAACCTTCTGCTAATAAAAGCAATGGGTTGGTCTTGACCATCTACATTAAGTTGTGACAGCACAGCTCCCACACCCAACTCAGAAGCATCTGTTTGGACAATAAACTCTTTGGAGTAGTCAGGACTTTTCAGGATAGGTGCAGAGCACATGGCCTCCTTCAGGTCATCAAATGCCTTTTGACAGCTTACTGTCCACTGAACCTTTTTGGGCATCTTCTTGGATGTCAGATCATTAAGAGGAGTCACAATGGACCCATAGTTCTTAACAAACTTCCTGTAGTACCCAGTCAAGCCCAAGAAAGCTCGAACTTGAGTCTGGGTGGTTGGAGGGGACCAGTCCTTGATGGATTGTATCTTACTCTCCAGTGGTTGAACTTGGCCTCCACCTACAAGGTGGCCCAAATATACAACCTTACTCTGCCCTATCTGGCACTTAGTAGCCTTGATAGTGAGGCCTGCCCTCTGCAGGGCCTCAAGAGCCTTCTTCAGGTGGATCAGGTGATCCTCCCAGGTGGAGCTAAAGACAGCAATGTCATCAAGATATGCTGCACAAAAGTCATCCAACCCAGTAAGGACTTGGTTCACCAGCCTTTGGAAGGTGGCAGGTGCATTCTTCAGACCAAAGGGCATCACCACAAACTGATAATGCCCACCTGGGGTTGAGAATGCTGTTTTGGCCTTAGACTCCTCAGCTAATCTGATTTGCCAATAGCCAGCTGTTAAGTCAAATGTGCTCAAAAACTTTGCAGAAGCTAGTTTGTCTATGAGCTCATCTGCCCTTGGAATAGGGTGTGCATCTGTCCTGGTGACAGCATTGAGTCCTCTGTAATCCACACAGAACCTCATCTCTCTCTTGCCATCTTTGGTGTGAGGTTTGGGGACCAGAACCACTGGGCTAGCCCAGGGGCTCTCTGAGGGTTCAATGACACCTAATTCCAGCATTTTATGTACCTCAGCCTTTATACAGTCCCTGACGTGGTCAGGTTGTCTGTAAAGTTTGTTCTTTACAGGCAGACTGTCACCAGTGTCCACAACATGGGTACACCAGTCAGTTTGACTAGGTATCAAGGAAAACATATGTGAAAATGATTGTAGAACCTGTCTACATTCAGTCTGCTGATGGGCAGTGAGGTTGCCTCCAAGGGTCACTCCTTCAACTGAGCCATCTTCAGGGTTCTGAGACAACAGGTCTGGGAGAGGGTCACTCTCTTCCTCCTGTCCCTCATCTGTAGCCATGAGCAAGCCCATGTCTGCCCTGTCAACATATGCTTTAAGCCTGTTAACATGGAGTACCCTGTGGGGACTCCTGGGAGTTCCTAGGTCGACCAAGTAGGTGACCTCTCCCTTCTTTTCCAGGATTGTATGGGGTCCAGACCATTTGTCTTGGAGTGCTGCTGGGGCCACTGGCTCCAACACCCATACCTTCTGTCCTGGCTGATACTCAACCAAGACAGCCTTTTGGTCATGCCAAGCTTTCTGTAAGGCCTGGCTTGCCTCAAGGTTTTTAGATGCCTTCTCCATATACTCAGCCATCCTGGAGCGGAGACCAAGTACATAGTCCACTATGTCTAGCTTAGGCTTTTTGAGAGGTAACTCCCATCCTTCCTTCACCAAACACAGTGGGCCTCTCACAGGGTGCCCAAACAACAATTCAAAGGGGCTGTAGCCAACTCCTTTTTGTGGGACCTCTCTGTAAGCAAACAGAAGGCAGGGTAGAAGGATATCCCATCTTCGCCTGAGCTTTTCAGGTAATCCTTTGATCATACCCTTTAGGGTCTTGTTGAATCTCTCAACAAGCCCATTGCATTGTGGGTGATAAGGGGTGGTGAACTTGTAGTTGACACCACATTCCTTCCACATAGCTGTCAAGTATCCTGACATAAAGTTGGTACCTCTGTCAGATACTACCTCCTTAGGAAACCCCACTCTGGAGAATACTCCCAGCAGGGCCCTGGCCACAACAGGAGCTGTAGTGGTCCTAAGGGGAATTGCCTCTGGATACCTGGTGGCATGATCCACTACCACCAGTATAAATCTGTGCCCAGATGCAGTGGGAGGATCCATGGGACCCACTATGTCTATTCCCACTCTTTCAAAGGGGACCCCCACCACAGGTAGTGGTATAAGGGGGGCCTTTGTTGTGCCACCTGATTTGCCACTGGCTTGGCAGGTAACACAGGAGCGACAAAACTCCTTTGTATCTTCATTCATATGAGGCCAGTGAAAGTGAGGGACAAGCCTGTCCCAAGTCTTGTTCTGGCCTAAGTGTCCTGCTAAAGGAATATCATGGGCCAAGGTAAGAAGGAAGCCCCTAAATTGCAGAGGTATAACCAACCTCCTGGATGCACCAGGCTTGGGGTCTCTAGCCTCTGAATAAAGGAGCCCTTCATCCCAATACACTTTATGGGTACCTTGAGCATTCCCAGCAGCCTCAGCAGCAGCCAGCTGTCTGAGGGGTTCAAGAGAGGGACAGGATAACTGAGCCTGCCTCAAGTCAGCCCTTGAAGGTCCCCCTGTCCCCAGAAACTCAACCTGATCAGGTTCAAGCTCTTCAGGGACAGTTCCTTCAGGGTCCTCTAGATCAGCTTCCTGGGAAGGCTGATCATCACTCTGAGGCAGGGGGGAAGGCACAGCCTTGACCCTCCTGTTCTTCTTCTTGGTAGGTGCTTGGTCCATTGTTCCAGGATCCAAGACCTGTGGTTCAGTGAGGCACTTTTTGGCCTGTGACCTGGTCACAGCAAGGACATGTGATGATATACCTAACATCTCTGCATGAGTCCTGTACTCCACTTCTGACCATAGAGAACTCTCTAGGTCATTGCCCAACAAACATTCTACTGGGAGGTCTGCACTAACCACAACCCTTTTGAGGCCAGTTACCCCTCCCCATGAGAAGTTAACAACTGCCACACTATGTGAAGTAGTGGCATTGCTGGCATTGGTCACCAGGTAGTTCTCACCTGGTATGTACTGTCCAGGGTCCACAAAGCCTGGTGTCACCATAGTGACACTGGCACATGTGTCCCTGTAAGCTTGAGCCACTTTTTCATTTATTAAAGGAGTCTGTCTGTACTTGCCCAGGTTACTGGGGCTCACAGTCAGGGACAAATCAATGTCCCCATCACAGATCAAGACTGCCTGTGTCAGGGTTCTGTCTAAGTCAGAATCTCCTTCAGTTCCCATAGTGATTCCCACTACACCCTTTGTCTGGGGACCAACACTGCTAACAGTAGTACTGGGAGCAGGTGCCTTAGGGGCAACAGTGTTGGGGGCTCCACCCTTTTTGCAATCACTAGTCCAGTGAGTTGTATTTTTACAATGATTGCACCAGGGTTTCTTTTGACCTTCTTTCTTCTTTTTGGACTGTTGTTGGGACCCACCCTCCTTAGCAGTAGTTTGGGGCCCTGTTGAAGACTTCTGGTCTTTAGATTTCTGATCTCCACCCTTTTGGTCTGTTTTCTTCTGATCACCCCCTTGGCCCTGGTTCTGGTTCTTTTGCTTAACCCTGGTTCTGACCCATTTGTCTGCCTTCTTTCCCAATTCTTGGGGAGAGGTCAGATCAGAGTCAACCAAGTGTTGATGCAGTTGCTGGTTTTGACAGTTATTTAAAATCTGTTCTCTCATCATCAAATTATACAATCCTGTAAAATCAGATACCTTACTTCCCAGCAACCAACCCTCCAAAGCCTTAGTGGCACATTCAATGTATTCAGACCAGTCCTGAGTCTGTGTCTTTTGGGTGTCTCTGAACATTAACCTGTACTGCTCAGTGGTTAAGCCTAACCCATCAACTAGAACACTCTTCAGGACTCTGTAGTTTCTGACATCCTCTTCTCTAACAGTGAGGAGTCTGTCTCTGCCTCTTCCCTCAAAGGAGAGCCAGAGGATTGCTGCCCACTGATCTTCAGGAACCTGCTGTACTTTGCAGGCTCTCTCAAGAGCAGTTATCCACTTGTGGATGTCATCCCCACTTTTGTAGGGGGGCACAACCTTAGACAGGTTTCTATTGTCGAAAACCCTATCTTTGTCCTTAGGGACAATGCTGCCACCAGTGGGTATAGACCCACTCTCTTTATGCTGTCTAGCCTTGCTAAGTTTCTCTTCCATCAGGGCTACTTCTAGCTCCTGCTTCCTGATCCTCAGCTGAGCCTCTTGCATCTTGGCCTCATGTTCCCTCCTCTGAGGGGTGGTCATCCTTCTCCTGGAGTGACCTTGAGAGCCTCTAGAGCCATGGGAAGCATTGGAGTCACCTGAGCGATTCCTTTGCCTTCCAAGCCCTGTGTTAAGTCCACTGGGGAGATCCAGTGGGTTGAACCCACTGTCAGTCCCCAATAGCCTTGGTTTAGCTGGGCCAAGTTTAACACTTGGCACTGGGCTAGTTCTCCCTTCATCCTCACTACTGTCAGTATCCTTTTCACTCTCATCCTCTGTGGTAGGCATCCCATCTAAGGGGTGACTATTGGGAAGGGGTACTTCAGTGGCATCTTCAGAAGGGGGGCCTCCTGTTCCTGTCCCTAAGGGGGCTAACTGGGAAGCTTTCTTGAGTGCTCTCTGATTCTCATCATTCTGTAAGAGCTCTCTGAGCTCAGCAGAGTTTGGGTTCTTGGGCTGTTTAAGGCCTCTAAGAGTTGCCAAATGCCTGAGCTCATTCTGATTAAGGGTAGCAAAGCTGGATGGTGCCCTCTGGGGGTCACTCTCAACAGAGATGGGTACAGTGGACCCCTCTGCCCCGGCCATTGCTCTTAAGTGTGGGTGGATGTGTTGCAATCTACCTACACTTGGGTTTACCTACTAAACCTATCTAGTAGTTGTAGTCAGGGTGTGCTACTCCCTTTGCTCTACAACAACTAAGTTCAGTAGAACTTAAGTATATCTAATCTTGTTTTATATGTACCTACAGGTACCTATGTGATCTTTCAATTGGTAAAACACAGCAAGCTCAAATCCAACCGCTGCTCACCAATGTGAGAAGTTGGCCTGGTATATGATGCTCACTAGTTAAAGTGATCACCTTGTACCATGCCAAGCAACCCTTATGGTGTGGTTGTAAGTCAACCTTTTCGGACTAGCTGCCCTAGTGGTAGCGTAGGCTAAGCAGTCTTTGAGGCTAAACTCGTGAAGCGTGTTAAGCCAGCTGTTTTACCAAATGTAACCCCCTTTTATACCAATGAAAGGACACCACACAGATATATATTCAAAATATATATGTATTTATTTCTCAAAGTAACCCCTAGTCTCTTTATGAGCACAGGAGCACAAATCGTCAAACAAGATTATCACAGAATACACAGAAGTTGCACTTTATATGGATAGGCCCTGGTGGCCACTCGAACCATATACTAAAATAGTGGTATAAGTACCACGAACAGGAAAGGGAAAAGGCCTAGGGCCTCTAGAATCGCTGGGCCTACAAGGAGCTAACGTCAGTTAGTGACCAGGAGGTCCACGGGTGGCGTGTGCAGAGCAAATAGTCACACGCGTGCTCCCATAGGTTTCAATGGGTGCGTAAAAAGTACACAGTTACTGCAAAAGGAATCTTCCGGATGACCTAGGAACTTAAGATTTGGAACACAGGCACTAGAGATGTATTACTACACTTGGGCACCGGAGTGCCAGCTTTACCTCACCCACAGGAAGCGGGTGCATAGGCCTCGAAGTGCGTCGGGTTTCTTCTATCTGTTCCGTGGGGCCTGTAGACAAAAGTGCTGCAGGCGGTCGGTCAGGAAGAGATGCAGTGGATCCAAGAGTGGATCGGAGATGTTGAAGACCTGTAAGCAGAGGGGACAGTGTTCACAGTCACTAGCCAGTGACCAGCGTGGCACCAGGTGGGTACCAGGCAATGTCGGGTGCAAACAGGAAGGAAGGTGTAGCTTGACTCTGCAGCCACGTGGTCCCTGAAGGTCGACGACGTCCAGGAGTCGAGTCACGAGCTGTCCCACGCAGGCTCTCGCTGTCGGCGGTGTCGGCGACTTGATCGAAGCAAACAAGCCTTGGCAAAAGCAATTGTTGTAGGCAAGGAGTTTAAGCTGATGGTTCTGACCAGCAAGGTCAGAGGAACTGCTCCTTTGGAGGGGAGCAAGGGCCAGTCTGGAGCAACCAGACCAGCGGTGTTTGTCGTAGATTTCGTCGCCAAGATGGCCACTAGCCAGCGGGCCAGCAACCGGTTAGGCGCGTCGAGTGGCAAAATGCAGAAGGGCCCCACGCAGATCGTGGAGATGCTGGAGGGCTCACCTTTGGTGCAGATGCTGCTCGAGGGTTGGGCTTCTCAGGACCCAAAGCACAACTTGGAGGGAGCCTCGGTTGTTGCACTGGTCAGCTTGTCGTAGTCGTTTCAAGATGGCTGGCTCCACGTGTCTCGGTGCCTCCACGGGTCTCCTCTTTTCAGGGACTGTGGATCGGGCGGTGAGAGGTCTGGAGGTCCAGGTCTTGTCAGTCTCTGGGCTCGGGCTCCGGCGGGAGGCGGCGGCAAAGCAGACGTTGATTCGCTGGATGGTGCTTGCGTTAGCAAGGTGGTCACTCCCTGACCACAGGGGAGATTGGCTTCAGTCCTCTGTGCGGCAGAGCGTCGAAGTTCCCGTCTTCTTCTTAGTTTCAAGTTGATTCCAGGATGTCTGAAGTCTTAGGACACAGCTCCTACCTTTAAGCGGATTCTAGGGGCCGGACTACCTGCTAGGTCCCTCCCTAAGGGTGGGACCAGGAAGGGGGGTGGTTACACCCCCAATCCTTTGTCCAGCTCGCCCCAGGCCCGGGACTGGTGTGCCCCAGGACCGGTTTGAACTGGCATATGCACCGAGGCTCCTTGTGAGCCACAGGCATGTCTGGTTTCTTTCAAGCCCTACCTGACCAATACACAAAATCCTGTCTGGGGTGGTGCACGCACCTCCCCTGGCAGGAAACCCTTTGTCCACACCTCCCAAGCTGGAAGGACTCCCAGCAGCAGGAGGGCAGACTTGTGTCTGTGGTGGCAGCATCCATTTTGTGGAGCTGAGGCTATGTCTGATTTTACCCGGGTTTCAGGTACTGTACATGTCGTGTCCCTCTAGAAGGGTGGAATGCTAACCCCGTCGCCAGAATTGGCGAGGGGTTAGTATTCCAATTCGTATGACACCTTACTCGACATGTTTTGATAAAGCCAAACCAAAGATAGCATTTAACCGCGAGGTTCATAATGCACTTAAGAGTATATGGTATGACGATATCTGGAAACAGTAGAAGGAAGTTGTTCCGACCACTGCAGACAGGCTCAGCTCATGCCAGAGCACCATCTCACATGGAACCAAGCACTCTGCCTTCAGGATTGTTAAGGCCTGCCATAGGAGTGACTTATAGGTTACCAGGTGTCCCATTTAAGTTTAGGTATAGGTATACTACACCTAAGTAAGAGGTGATTACACCAACTTACCCCAGCTGAGTGATCAGCCAGTTGTGTCAGATTGTTAGGCCAAGCCTGGGGTGGCATAATACATGCTGCAGCCCTTGGCAGGCCTTGGGTACACCAATGCCCTGGGTACCTAGTGTACACTGGTACAGGGGCTGACAGGGTGATCCACTTCCAATTGGTTATGCACCTAGGGTGCATAGTTTTAATTTAGTAGAGAGAACAGCAGGCTGGGGGTCTGATTGGCAGGCCCACAGCCTCAATATGTCAAAAACCAGTGAAGCAAAAAGCAAAAATTTGGGGTGACCATAGGATAGCAGACCCTACTCTCCTACACAGGGTATCCCTCATATGTGATTGTGAAACATGGCATATGTTTCAGATTTTCACATGTGGGGCAATAATGCAGGTGAGTACTTGCTAAAAGATGACAAGCTAAACTCATAAATCTACTGCATGAAAAGTTAGTTTTAGGGGGTCAGAAAAGATACTTTAAAAAACGGGAATCCGTTATTTAAGGGCAATTAGCTCATTTACCCAAAATGAAAAGTTACAATATAGGAACAAAATATGTTCATTTTCAGAAAATATTAACATGATATTTAGGAACAAAATTATCGTATAGCAATAATATGCGCAATGTTGATATTTGAATGATAAATTGTGTTGGGTTTGGGGCTGTAGTTAATTCTTTTATGCCAGAGTACACATGCTGCTCTGAAAAGTGAGGACACTCCATCATCTATATTAATACATCTTTTCATGCCAATATCATCACTACTGCTGTAGAAGACCACAGTAAACAGACTATATGGAGGTATACAGGAAGCAGACATGGGGCCCAACTAATATACACATGTAAAGCACTGTTAAAAAGCCCATGGCTTGTGTCAGCGGTGGGAAGACACCTACGTGTTGGTCTGAGACTCGCCCTCTCTTGTGTGACAGGGATGTCTTTCTTTGCAAGTGAAGAGACACAGTCCCTCCATAATCAGTAATTGGACCAAGGCTCACCAACCTCCAGATGTTCGATGTGGTTGTTCAAAAGCCCCTCTTTCCTCTCTGTTATCCATCTTGATCATTATACAGTGGTCAGAACATGCTCTATAGGCCATTCTGGTTATGGGAATAACCCTCTTTCAGGGGCTTATTTACAAACCCCTTGCGCCGCCTGTATGTCAGTTTTTCCATATTGAAAGTGACACACTGGCGGCGCAAGGGGCTTGTAAATAAGCCTCTCAGTGTTGTGGGTCAAACAAAAACTCTCATCAGTCGATAAAGCTAGAACCCTCTTTCCTCAGTGGCACGTCCCCTCCCTGATGTTCAGTTTAGAACTCCCCACCTCCCTTCAAGCTCCTTGGTTGTCTCTCAGCTCCTGTCCCCTACTTCCTACCCGTTCTTATCCTGCACCCTCCACCAGTGCAGATCCATGCAGTCCAGCAGCAGGTACTCTTCATTGCGCTGCAGCATCAGTTGCTGGGAGTTCTGTGTCTCATAGTCGTACATGGCTTGAAGTCGGACCTGACCAGGTTCATCGAATGATCGCTGTGAATAGTAAGAAAGAGGTATCAATGTGTTACCCAACAAAGACAACAGGACACTCAAGCCTTTCCTGTGGCTCCGCAGGAAAAGAGGGCAAACCTGTAGATCACCACTCCCATGCCGAAGCTTAACTTGGATGATACCACGTCATACCAGGAGCACATGTCCTTCATGTGCTTAGCCCTACTCCAAGAACACGACAATAGTACTCATTCTTTGGTATTTAGGGCCTTTGTGGTGCAAAAACAGATCAGCTAATCAATAATTGAGAGAATTCTCCTTTTCACCATAATGTCTTCTTTTGGCCTAGTGGATCTTTTCTACAGGCAATTTGCAAGTTGTCCTAAATCATATTTTTTCCTGTGCCAGCGCCTCACTTCTGCACCCCTTGCTGTGACACTTTCTTATCCCCATCACATTGCTCCACTTTTCTTCTGCACATCATCTACAAGAATCTTCAAACCTTCCTGGTAATTCTCTCAACACAAATGCTCACTGACACGCTCCCGGATAACAACTCCAGTATCTGGTGATGGATGTCTGATCACGTTTCAAGCAAATAATATGTTCATCCTCACGCTGGCACTTTCTAGTCTGCCAGTCCTTTGTCCAATCTTGGTCTCTTTGCTGTTTGTGTTCCCCCAATCCTATTGAAATGACAATCTTGCATCAGACAAGTACAATCATAACAGTCCTACAGGCAGCAACTGCCAGCCTCAGAATGCCTCATATAATATTCTTACACAGTGAGACCCAATGGAATAGACTCTATACATAAGACGATTCTAACACCTCCCCATAACCACTTGAATAGACTCTATACATAAGACGATTCTAACACCTCCCCATAACCACTTGAATAGACGCTATACATAAAAAGATTCTAACACCTCCCCATAACCACTTGAATAGACTCAATACATAAAAAGATTCTACCACCTTCCCATAACCACTTGAATAGACTCTATACATAAAAAGACACAACAACTCCCTATAACCACTGGAATAGACTCAATACATAAAAAGACCATAACACCTGCCTGTCTTTAATATCTGCACCACCTCCCTCTATCCCTTCTGCACATATCTCCTGCATCTCTTTTCTTTTAACTTTTCTGTTTCCCTTCTGTCTTCAGTTTTGCTCCAAACCTTATATTGAAACTTGGCACTTGAAATATGCTCTTCTCAGATTTTGAACGCTTCATTGCCTGGGCCTGTCTTGATGGCACAATTCCTAGTGTGGCTTTTGGAGGTATGCATCCAGAGCAGTGCAACACACATCTGCAAAGTGGTTGTCTGTTCCAAACTTGAAACACCACTTCACTTTTGTGGTGCATTCAAGCCTGTGAGACAGAGAGTGTTAACAATATAAATGCCATAGGATATAATGAGATTTATATTTCGGCGGACGGGATATCTGTCACTTTTGTGACAGAATAACCCGTACGCCAAGATCTAAATATGGCCGTTAGTGTTCCTCTGGCCTGTCCTGGATAGCCCAGTGCCCTCTTGGTGGCCTATGCTAGCGAACTGCTCAGGGACCTCTTGTTTCATCATTATAGAGACAAATGCCACCTCTCTGTGTGCTGCTTGGGCTTGGGATAGTTCTTAGGCGTTTCACAGTGCCAGCATGCCAAGCAGATTTATGTTCTGTTCTTTCAAGAATCATTACCAATGTTTAGATGAGCATCACCACTCAATTAACTATGATGTAACAACTTTGTCACTGCTACGTAGCTCACAGATCTGCTCCTGGATTGTTTCTGTTGATTCCCTGGCCTACCGCTGAGCAACGGACAGCTGAGACGTCTTATAATCAAGGTTGGACTGCGATATGTAGTAGGTGTTCATGGCATTTCCGGATGCCTGGCAGTTGTCTTTGTTTGTGTATTTGTAAGGATACCGTCTAATTTAATACTTTGTCCTCTGCAAGTGCCTTAATAAAGATCCTGTTGCAATTTCAATAATCCAAGAGTCGAGTACAGGAAGAATAAGGATTTATTCCATTAAAATTCACCCACGACCACGACGTCCTGCTGCCACGGATTCCAACACAAAACTACCGTTGCTTGGAAGACCGGTGAGCAGAGAACGCCGCGGAGCGTGGACACATTTAATGAACAACATGATTACACACGAGATGATCGTACGCAGGAGCCTCATGAAAGACTCCACGCACTACGATCATCTCGTGCATGTAACTATGACATCACTACAGCATCTTTCCCCTTAACAATTGATAAGAAGAATTACATGTTTGTTAAAATAGCAGTCTATGTAAAGTGGAAGTAAGAACACAATAAGCAAAACAATTTACATAATAAGAATGAATGACAAGGGGGAGGAGCCAAGATGGCGTCCGGGACGGAAGCGTAGACTCCCGGCTCCGTGAACCTCCGCATCCCGCACGGATATCCTGCATGAGATCCTCAGCCTGCGCTATGCGCTCGTATTTGTGAATGAGAGTGGCAACCGACCGTGTGACTCCGAAGTTTCTGGCGGCGGTACCGCCGGAGAAATGTGCCTTTGAAATTTGCGGCCCGTGCAGCCCTGGAGCCAGGACCTCGAGTGGACGCCTTGGCCGGGTGGCAGTTCAACAACAGCGGCGTGTGGTGACTGGGTGGAGTCGGACCACCGGAGCGGTGCACACCTCGGCCTACATTTCGCCGTGGTCGTTCCTACCGCTAAGCGTAGCGGACCGAGTGCATGCCCGGGGTGGCAATTCTGAGATTCTCCGGTGATCGCCCCTGCCTTTGACGGTGAGCTGCCCGGACGCCGCCCGTAACTCGCCCTGATTCTTGCGGGCTGCTCCCGGATTTTCGCGGGCGCTGGTCCGTGGTGGGGACGACTGTTGCCCGTGACCACACAACGGATAATTTTTGCCTGCCCCCGGAACCCTGTTTCCAGCGACGTGGACCTTGAGGCGCTTGTCCCTGGGTCCCGGTCCCAATACGGGTCGGGCCTACCCGGCGGCCATCTTGTTATGATGAAGCCTACCATCCTGTCCACCGGGTCACAGCAGGATTGGGAGTGTGTGACTTTTGGGAGTGTGGCGGAGCGATCGCAGAGAGCTGTGCTGGGGTACGGCGACCTCCTCGAGGCTCTCGGTGCCCTTCATTCCACCTTGGTTCATGGCATCGGGGTCTTGGGGAGTAAGCTCGATGGTGTGGCATCAGCGTCGGGACAGTTGCGGCCTGCCTGTCCTCAGGTACACAGGGACTTCCCACACTGCACACAGGAGGACAATGTCGCGGCCATCCCTGAGATTAGTGAACAGCTGGAAACTCCGGACAGTATGCTTCCGTGTGATCGGCTGGCTGTGGGTCTGATCTGTTCCGGAGGTATTGGACCTGAGTGGGAGGTGGTGACCTCGTCCCGTGCACGGCCTCCGGCGACCCAGGGAAAATTCAAGCAACAGTTGTCTACTTTGGCTGATTCCGCCTTCCTGGACCTTGTGTGCAGTGCAGATCCTGGGGCAACACTGGGAAAGACGTCCCTCCATGATGCGGACTGTGTTGGTACTCAGAGACTTCCACCCCACCTGTGTGCGTCGCTTCCCGGTCGTTTTTGGACACTCCTTTACCTTGTAACATTGGACATGGCGCTGGGTCGAGGGGTATGCATGGGCAGATTTGCAAAGAGTGGTCAAGGATAAGGCTGATCCTTCAGGGGTGGTCATCTAGTAGACGGGTGGGCTCAGGGGTTGCGTGCTCTCATGGCATAGCTATTAGTATAATTGGTGCATAATGCTCCCCATCTTTCTTTGACATGGTCGATTTTGTGCTGCTTACTGTTTGCCTTGGGGAAAACTTACCGTGCGGGAGGGAGAAGCCGGGGGCATGTTTTGAAGGCCCTCCTCCAGTTTATTAATACTCTCTCTACCCCCCGTCTGGTGGGGTTCTTTTCTTACTCCCTTTTCTCTGTTCTTCTATATTTCGGGTCTGGTTCCAGGGCGACAGGCACACTGCTGGGGGGGGGGGCCGTACTCATCTGCAGAGGTGCAGGGTGGGGGGTTGGGGAAGGGGATTCTTTAGTCTTTACCCCTTTTTTTCCATGGCCTCCTTTTTCTTCTCTGATTCTTCTTTGTTTTTCTTTTCTGGGATCAGCGTGGTACAACTCCTTTGTTGTGAATCACTGCTTTTTCATGTGTGCCACAATTTCCGGGGTGTTTTCTGGGCTTTAGGGCATGGGACTGCAGGCGCAACTGGTCATGATACTTCTCTACATCCTGCACTTCCTGTTTTAGCGCCATTGACTCGATAGATTGCCGTTTATTGTTTACGTTTGTTATTCTGCCTGCCATTTTTCGCTGCTGGGAAATTGTTTGGCACCTGATCCTTTCGTCTTTCCCTATTATAAAATGAAAGCCTTTTTAATCCTGGTGTCCTACTGGCGCCATTCACTGGCCGAGAATATATTAGCATGGAGATTCTGCTCCCCGAGGTTCTGCCTGTGTCAACATTGGATCTCTGTTGCTTTGACTGCTTAGCGGCCGGCCCCGGGGGGTTGTAGGCCCATACTTGTTATTGGTTGAAATGCTAATAAAGGTTTTAAAAAAAAAAAAAAAAAAAAAAAAAAAGAATGAATGACAAGAACCTTGAATCATTCCAAAATATAATCTTTGTATTTTTCTGGTAACCTTCTTGTGTGAGTAGTGTTTTTCCCGCACACATCCACCTCCCTGTCACTCAAATGTGTAGTTGCAGGTACAACCAAAGAGTGTGTTTGGAACATATGAGAAGAGGGTATAACTAAGGTTAGTGCACTTTGAGTTTTTGCAGGATCCACATCTTGTAACCAATTGTAGGGTTGTAAATGACCTGCATTAGACCCATAATGGTTGGAAATGATGTCAGCTTGAGTATTGGAAACTAACACTAAATCTCTTTTGTTCCACCACCCTTTGTTAAATAAAAAAGCTGAACCTTTAGATACCTTGCAAACGTGAACTGGACAAGAAAACTTAGAAGAGCCCTTCACCACTTTCTTGGGCTTTTTGATTTACACCCAATCACCGGGTTTCAATGAATCTCCACTGAAATGTTTTTTTGAGTCAAATTGACTTTTCATTTTTTCTTGGGTGTTCTTCACCCTGTCTCTGATTGCATCTACAGAATCTATTTTTCGTTCTGATTTGTTAGACAACCAAGTGGGAAATAAATTTGAATGTACCATTCTACCTCTCAGTAGTGTGAACGGTGCGACCCCAGTGGTGGAATGGGGAGTGGTGTTGTACGACCAGACCTTATCTCTCAAAAAATCATCAACATTTAGATTCGAAGCAATAGCAGTTTGGAAACCTTCCTTGATTAGCCTGTTTCCTCTTTCAACTAGACCATTTGAAGATGGAAAATAAAGTGCGACCTTTAAATGTAGTATGTCATGAGATTCTAGATATTTGCACATACGTTGTGATGAAAAGTGTGTACCATTGTCAGTAACTATTGACTTCGGCGAACCCTCTAGTTTAAACACATGTTCAAGGAACTTGATGGTGTTTTCAGTAGTAGCTCCATCACAAAACCAGTAAAACATCCATTTAGGAAAATAATCAATTAACAAGATTAAAAATTTGTTGTGCATGGGAAGTAGTTCGTATGGACCAGAAAAGTCCATACCAACTTTGTCCCAAGGTCCGGTAGGGAAAGGTACAGGGTGTAAGGGAGTTTGTAGAGTCTTCCATTTTTTATCAGATAAAAGGCATTATGGGCATGTTTCTATAGTGGACTTGACTTGAGTTTCCATGGAAGGCCACCAATAGAACTTCTTAATTCTCTTACAGGTTTTAGAAATACCAAGGTGGCCTTGGTGTGCTAATTGAATGATATTCTTGCACAACTTTTCAGGAGGAACAAACAAATCATGACGCATGATGATTTCACCCACAACAGAAAGTTCCTCAGCAACTTGAGCAAATTTCTTCCAGTCATAAGATAGTGTCCTAGTTGCTGGCCAACCATGAGTAATAAATTGTTTAACTTTTTGTATATTGTGATCTTTATCACATTCTAACTTCCAAGTATGTTCAGAAATAGAAGGAAACCCCACAACAGCATCTATAGCTGCAACCACACACTCTGAAATATTATTATCATCTTCATTCTGAACATTTTCTAAAGACATCCTGGAGAGGCAATCTGTTCTAAAGTTTTTTCCTCCCGGTAAATGTTTTATTATAAAATGGTATTCTTGTAAGGTGGATAGTAAACGTATAAGTCTAGCAGATGCTTTGTTCGGGCCAGAACCTGAGAGCATGTAAACTAAAGGTTTATGGTCGGTGAAGATATCAAATTCTCGTCCCCAAATATATGATCTAATTTTTTGAATAGCCCAGACACAAGCGAGTGCTTCTCTTTCAATTGTCCTATAACGTGTTTCTGGAGGTAGTAATGTCCTAGAAGCAAATGCAATTGTATGTTCCTTATTTCCTACCCACTGACAAAGAACAGCTCCTAAGCCAGATAAATTTGCATCAACATTTAGGAAACATCTGCAATTATCCTGAAATGGGCGGAGAGCAGGGGCACGTTCTATAATGACCTTTACCTTATAAAAAGTGTCTTGCAGATCATCACTCCATGAGAATTTTGCCCCTTTCCTAAGTAATGCTCGGAGGGGTTCAACTATCTGAGCATAACCATGTACGAAGCGAGCATAATACTCAGCCAAGCCAAGAAAAGAACGTAAAGCGTCTCTATCCCTTGGATGCGAACCTTCACGTACTGCTTGTATTAGTGAAAGTTTGGGTTTAATGCCTTCTGGTGACAGTGTGTGACCCAAATAATCAAGAGTTTGAACACCAAATTAGCATTTTTCGTGTCTGATGGTCATGCCAGAGGAGGACAAAATTTGTAAAACTTTGGTCAAGGTGGAATTATGTGCCTCACGACTGCTAGCGTGGACCACAATGTCATCCTGGTATGCTTGGACTCCTAAAATATTTTTGAAAAGCGAATCCATGAGTTTTTGGAATACGCTAGCAGCGGATGCTAGTCCAAATGGTAGCCTGAGATATTGAAACGCCCCAAAGGGTGTAATAAAAGTAGTGAGTTCTTGAGAGTCTACACTGAGAGGGATTTGGTGATATGCAGACTGTAAATCAATTAGGGAAAAGTACTTAGAATCCCCTATGCCAGCTAAAAGATCATGGATTTTTGGAAGAGGGTGACAATCTATAATGATATTCTTATTTAATGAGCGCAAGTCAGCACAGAGTCTCACCTCGCCTGACTTTTTCTTGCAAACGACGATGGGAGAAACCCATTGAGATGAATCACAAGGAACAATTATGCGTTCAGAACAAAGATTGTCCAATACTTTTTTAAGATCATCTCTGGCACTGAGAGGTAAGGGTTTAACTTTGTGTATCACTGGTTGGGCATTAGCTTTGAGTCTTATTTGATGTTCAAAACCCAAAACGGTACCAATTTTGTTAGTGAGGACCGAAGGGAATTGCTTGATAATCTCATTAATTTCAGTGGAAAGAGCTGAAAAGGAAGAAGAATTAGTGGCCAATGTGTTAATACTATCAGCGTCCTCTGCAATGTATCCTTCCGGTAAATCCCCAAGAATAATAGGGTTGTCAGAACCTGGTTTAAGATAGATTCCCATTTTAGCAAGGTCCTGCCACCCAACAATGTCCCTACCCTTGATTGCAACGTAGAATTTTGTCAAAAAATGACGACCCAAACATTTTAAATTAGACTTGAAATATCCAAGCATATCAATCTCATTCTCTCCGAATGCCTTAGGGTTTATGTCTGTTGGAATGAGGGGAATGGAATTATCCCAAGTGTTAACAAATGAGATCTCTTAAAGAATTGTAGAAGGAGATCCCGAATCAGCCATGGCCCTAAATGGAATACCTGCAACAAAAATATCACACCATGGACCTTTAGCAGTACCCAATTCACAAATAGCATTGCATTCAATAGTCACAACAACATTAGTAAGTTTTACTGAAATGGTTTGCACATCCTCCGTTATGTCTATGTTGTTAATTTTAATTGGTCTCCTTGCTCTGCATACTCCTTGAAAGTGTCCAATTTTTTTGCAAACAGTGCACCTCTTCCCTAATGCTGGACATAGAGGAGAATTCCCAATATGTGACTTTGAACCACATCTGTAGCATATTAAGTTTTTTCTTTGAAAGTTCCTTCCAGCATTGTACGTAGAAATGGCAGATACGCTTGTTTCAGGTTGACTGGTAACCAAATTAATGGAATGTCCCTCTAGAATCGCCTTGGATGAGACCATGGAACGTTCAATAGATTTAGCGATATCAATAGTTTCAGATAATGTTGGATTTCTGCAGCTTAACAGTCTTTCTTGAATTTTGTGTGAGAAACAGCTGAATACGAACTGGTCTCGTATTGCACAATCTGTATTTACACCAAATTCACATGTGGATGCCAGTATTCGTAATTCTGCAATGTATTCTTCCACTGTTTCCTCAATACTTTGTCTCCTTTCGAAGAAATTGTGTCGTTCCAACATAATACTAGGTTCCTCATCATATTGCTTTGATAAGCGAGCAAGTGCCTCCTTGTAGGTGTCCCAGTCATCACCAGAACCTGTACGAGCAATGTGAGGTAAATTATCAAAGACTTTTTGTGCTGCAAGACCAATGCAACTATATAGGATGACTGCCTTACGAACAGCTGGATACTTTGTAGCATCAATTGCTACTAGATAATTGTCAAAAATGTTGAACCATTGGCGCCACTTAACTCTTGGTTTACCAGGAGACTGAAGAAAAGGACGAGGGGTTGTAATTTGTTGAGAAGACGCCATGTGGTCAAAATGTATGAGATACCAATTTTAGTTAAATAACTTTTTAACAAATCTTTAAAGGTTTGTGAAGGCACAACATGAAAAGTTACTTGAAGAAAAGGTGCCAAAAATGATTTGTCTGGATATAAAGGCAGTTTAAGAACGTTTAGAATAATAAAGTATGACTTCAAATCATGAAAATGGCTAAAAACAAGTAATTCCTCTTATTTTACCAGCCTTTCTGTAATATTCAACATGTTAAGGTACTCAAAAATTACAGTGACCGCAGTTATAAATACCTTGAATGTAGACGATCAGTTGAATTTTAGTGCTGTGCCTTTAAATCTTGAATTCTGATGAGCCGGTAGCGTTGAAGAAAGAAAACGCTAAAAATGGTGTGCTGTATCTTTAAATGTTGTAATGTGGTGAGGACGTGACGTTGGAGATCAACGTGTGTGATCTCTCTTTTTTTTTAAAAACGGCACCTCCCCTGTAAACACGAAGAGGACGCAAGCGTTGGAAATCGACATGCGCTATTTCGTCCTGAAGAGAAATGGCACTTCCGTAAGGTCCACGATGTAATTGCATTAAAATGAAGACAGCTGCGTCTTGTTCAGCCTTCGCAGGTAGAAGAGCGAAGAAGCTAAAGTCCGACGCGTGTCTGTCGACCTTCTTTTTGAAAGCGGAGTGAGAAAATAATTATGAAGAAATTGGTGAAAGTGGTAGGTGGGTGAAGCATTTAAATCCCAAATCGTCGCCAATATGTTGCAATTTCAATAATTCAAGAGTCGAGTAGAGGAAGAATAAGGATTTATTCCATGAGAAATTCACCCACGACCACGACGTCCTGCTGCCACTGATTCCAGCACAAAACTACTGTTGCTTGGAAGACCGGTGAGCAGAGACCGCCGCGGAGCGTGGACACATTTAATGAACAACATGTTTACACACGAGATGATCGTACGCAGGAGCCTCATGAAAGACTCCACGCACTACGATCATCTCGTGCATGTAACTATGACATCACTACAGATCCCCTCACCATTCCATTAGTTTCATTTGTTTCACAGACACTGGTCTCTAATGGCAATATCTAGTAATCCTAGCGTTAGAGGATAGCATAGTGTGCAGTAGGAAGGGTGGCTAAGATGATTTTCTTGACCATGACTCTTGTGCATAAGTGCCCTGCACCATCATTGCGACACTGCCCCAACAACTTATATCTGAAACACAATGAACCTTCCAGCATGCGGTGTTAATGCGGTAGAGGCCTTCAACCATTATCCATCTATTGCCATCAGCTGTGGAACTCAGCTTATCTGCGCAGGCCCTGTGAGGTGGGAGGAGATATGATATGGGCAGCATTAAGAGACTCAAACTGCACATTACAGTCTCAATGATGCTGCGTAAGCACATTAGGATAACTTTTAGTATCTGCAGAGAGCAAAGCTCGGTATCTTCAGTGCCTATGCACATGCAAGTAAGTTTGGAGCAATGATTCTCAAAGCAACCCCACTTGCCATCTGTGACATAAAGGCCGTCGCTACCATCCCCATTCAAGGTGCATCAGGGTTGGGTGAGTCTGCTGTTCCCCAGGTTGCAAATCACCGAAGTGGCTCCTCAGTACCTTGGCATAATATGGCTGTGCTGGGGTCTATAAGGGTATACGTTTCTATTTCAGGGTTTATTTAAGTACCTGAGCATATTCACCAGGACTGATTCTGTACATACTGGGGCTTCCTAAACTTGTACTTGCACTTGAAGGCCAATCCAGGTTGGATCACAGTATACACTTTAGTTCATGCCACTCTTGCACAAGAATAGATGAAAGTGGGCCGTCTCGGCAGCCACATACTTTGACAAGGGAAGAACTCATGCTACTCATCTCCTCCCTCTGAGTCAGCAATAACAAATATTATCAGTCCCTCCTCTTTTCTGCAATATGTGGCATAAGATGAGAGCACCTGGGCATATGATGAAAGTACTCGGGCATATAGTACTGTGCCTAGTTTATGTAGTAGCAGCACCCTTATGATGTCCGCATCTTGTGTATGGTTACAATACCTGGGCAAGTGTGAATGCATCTAGTGTGTGATGGATGTATCTCAGAATATGGGTTTGCATCTAGTCATGTAAAGCTCCTCTGACCTGGGCATACGATTGCAGAACTCTGGCAAATAGAGCATAGTGTGTGAGGCAGTATTCAGGCAAACAAGACTGTCTCCAAGCATATAGTGGCTGCATCTAGAACGTGATGCCATTACCAAGTATATGAGCCAAAACTTACTAACAGAGGACAGTTCTAGCCATATGATGGCAGTACCCGAGTACATGTGGCTGTGCCTAACATATGTAGCTGCAATGTACATATGATGACCATATATGGATCTTTTAATCTAAATGCCATCAACACTTAAAATTGGATCCCAGTTTATCCAAGCCAACTATGATAGATTGTAGGGTCTCTCACGATTCTCGAATCGCCCATGTGCTTTTCAATATGTATGTTAATGTGTGTGTATATATAAACAATTATATAAACAGATATATATTAACATATATAGAGCCTTTCTATTTACCATACTGCGGTTAGAGGGTGAGAACACCATCATAGGCCATGCCAAAACTACATTGAGTCAAGTAAAACAAGGTTTCTGGAGCTTCGACATGCCTGCTTGTAGCAGTCCAGGCCTGGACAAAGCACAATTAAATTCAATTAAAGAGAGCAAAATTTGCACAATGTTGATTTTTGTCTGTTTGAAGTGGAAAGGCACCTATAAACCTCCCTGAGTTAGTATTATTGATGGTACTAACTTTCCACAAAGGTTAGAAATTTGGGAGTGATATTAGAAATTGAAAGGACCCTGGCCCATTATCTGATTGCAGGAAAGTCCTCCATTTGGTTGTCACCTATTGAAGAGCTCCACCACTTCCAGTTATGCTGCTTGGCTCACATTCGCCCCATTACTCTGTCCTTCCGTTTCTCACAGAATGCCCTTTCCTTCTAGTCACCTCCCCATACCTTTAGGAATCCTGGAGAAACTCTTTTACGTGTTTCCTGATTTTGGTGGAAGGCTAATGCTTTTTTTTAATTTCAAACAATTTTATTGGGTTTTGTTAAACAGAACAAAGGAGACAATGATGTCATTGTATAGCAAGATACATAATAAACAGGTTACATAAGCTGGATTAGGTGATGGTTTGTGGGCTCTACAAAAACTGAAAAATAACTCATATAGAATGAAAAAGCAATATCCAGAGTACAACATCTAGGACACAATTAAGATAAAGTAAAGAAATGAAAATAGTGGTTCACCGAGGGGATCATGGTGGTGGGCATGACCCATTACTGTTCAGAAAAAGAACGCTATTATCTCAGCCAAGCAGGGGTGGCAGCATACCAGATGAGGTATCCAGGACAAACATAAACCTTAAGAGACAGTTGTGCCAGAAAGTATAACACGTTACATGTTGACAGTATAGAATAATGTATCCATAATCATACGTACTTTGGCATACATATTTGGCATGCTTATTTGGAGGGGTGATCCAATGTCTATGCATGTGTGTAGACTCCAACCCAAGTCTAAATAAATAAGGGGACGATCTAAGACCTATTAAGGAGTTATGGGGGTTTGGTAGTGGAGAAGTGACTGTCCCAGACATTGCCATTTTGTGGTTTCCAAGGGGATTTCTGAAGAATGATATTGTCTGCCTCTCTTAGGTAAGTAATCCAGTTCAGCCAGGAGCAGAAAGAAAGAGATAGCAGCAATATTCTTCCAATTGATCAGTACAGAGTGACTTACAAGCCGAAGTTGATAGTATATCCACTAGAAATCTATCGTACTGAGAATGGATTTGGGGGTCTAAAATCCCTGGGTTAGGGATAGGAAGTCCTTTTTAAGTTGGATCCCACACAGTGGATAAAGTCAAAAACACTATCCCAAAAAGATACGCCCGCGCTGCAGTGAACGGGTAAATGACAGGGGTCCCCGTTAGCATCATTACAGTTCCAACATGGTTAATTTTGTCTAAGAGACATTTTAAGAAGCCAAACCCGTGTCCAGAAAGTCCTATGTAGGAGCCAGTACTTTGTTTGGGAGAGAGAGGGGGAGATCTTATGAGTTACAACAGATTTCCAGATTAGCTGCCAGTTACCTGAAGGGATGGACCCTTTAGTATTCCATATTCTCATGACTGCCCCTCCTGAGGGGTGTGAATTTTGGTTTTAAGAGGTGGTAAAGCTTGGAGGATCAGTGACCAGACTTGTTGAGAAAAAGTATTGTCTTAATGATGGAGGAATCTTTGTCGGGATAACTTATTTTGAACAAACTGACTTTGAGCCTGAGAAAGTAATAAAAATCTATGTTTGGTAGGTTATATTGTTTTTGGAGTTCTCTGAAGGAGAGAGGCGCCTCTGAGGGGCCCAATTGTTTTAGAAAATGGATGCCTTTCGATGGCCATGAACTTCAGAATATTGTTTTCCCATGAATTTGATTTTTAGGTTGTGCCAGAGCGACATCATCTTAGAGTGGGTAAGTGGAATTTCACGCTAATCTAAAAGAAACTCAGGCCTAGCTATCGAATCCCATATCACAGATAATAGAGGTAGATGGATCCTATCAAACCAATCCTGAAACAACAACTGTTTTTACGTCCTCAATGTGTACGGCCCAAACAATGGTGATCCGGAATTTTGGGATTCCTTAGCACCTTCACTGAACCAAATCACCTCTGACAGCATCTTATTTTTGGCAATGACTTTAACCTTCCATTGGACCTGACCATATATCGGCAACCCAAATTATCACTTCAGTCCTCCAGATCACACAAATCGCTTCCCAAGCTTTGCACCAGGTTCAACCTTCTCGACCCATTGAGGCTGCAACACCCGGATACCAGGGACTACACTTTCTTTTCCAATCCCCATAATTCTTACTCTAGGATCAACTCAGTCCTCCAGATCACACAAATTGCTTCCCAAGCTTTGCACCAGGTTCAACCTTCTCGACCCATTGAGGCTGCAACACCCGGATACCAGGGACTACACTTTCTTTTCCAATCCCCATAATTCTCACTCTAGGATCATCTATCTATTGATCTTCAAGACCCATTACATCTAATAGACCAGACAGACATCTTATCTAGGCTAGTCTCGGATCACTTAGCTGTCACCCTGTCTCTCATGGGCACCAAGCCAAGTTACCCTAAATAAAATTGGAGATTCAAAGACGTTGGACCTAGAACCACTATAGGGACTACTATAACAAACTATCTGAAGGTAAATATGGGTTCAGAGACAACCCCGACCATTCATTGGGATGCTCTCAAGACCACTGTTAGGGGTTCCTTATTGGAAGTTCAAACTAAATTAAAGAAAGCACATAGTAGAGACCTTGAAACTTTAGAAAGAGAGATTAAATCCCGAGAATCTGCACACATCTCTTACCCAGATGCCCAAACCCTCTCCCCTGTCGCCAACAAAAAATATGAATACAATAGGATACTGAGTGAAAGGGTGGGGATTTGGAGCAATAAATATAAGTCCCTAAAACTATGCGAAGCCAAAAGAGCAGGGAAACTTTTGACATCATACTTGAAACAAAGGCAGAATTGTAGGGGCATTAATTCCCACAAAGATAAATTTAATGTTCCCCACACCGAGCTTGAAAAAATTATAGAGGTCCTTAGAGGCTTTTACTTATCCTTATACAAAAAAGACTCAATTTCCCCGACATAGGACTGTCGGATCTATCTGGATGAAGCAGCACTGCTGTCTATCTCGGACCAGGAGAAACTGATGCTTAGTTCACCAATAACGAATGAGGAAGTGGGTAGGGCGGTTGAATCCCTTAAACCTAATAAGGCCCCAAGCCCTGACAGTTTCACAGCTACGTTTTATAAAACATTTGCTTCTGTAATCAACCCCACTCTACTTACCTTATTTCGTCACTTCTCAGACTCAGGCTCCATCACAGGCACAACCAGCAGGGCCACCATAGTGGTTATCCCAAAAGAGGGTAAGTACCCTTCGCTGGTTAAGAAATATAGGCCAATCTCGCTAATTAACTTAGATGCAAAAATGTATGCAGAAATCCTCTATAAAAGGCTGGAACCATTGTTGCCGTCCTTAATTGATCATTCCCAGGTGGGATTCACGAGAAAAAGACTGTCCAACGACAAGACACGTTTCCTATGCTACATCTTTGAGAAAGCCAAACTAAAGAACTCTGACAAAGTAGCTGTCACACTTGATGCTGAGAAAGCATTCGATAGGGTCACCTGGTCCTTTCTCCGAGAGACCCTATTGAAGTATAACTTAGGCGTGACCTTCACTAGGATGACCATGGCCCTATATAGTGGCCCCTCTGCCGGAGGAAGATCTGATGGACTCTTCTCCTCAGCCTTCAATTTGGACAGAGGCACCCAACAAGACTGCCTTTTGTCTCCATCCCTTTTCCTCTTGACATTAGAGCCCCTACTTCACAAGATCCGAACTAATCCCTCCATAACTGGTGTTTCCTTTTACAAAATGATGGAAAAGGTGGCCGCATACGCTCACGACATACTGATTATGTCCAAAGACGCTTCCCATTCAATCCCCTCCTTGCTAGAGACAATAGAAGACTATGCTCAGGTGTCTGGTTATAACCTCAATAAAGACAAGTCTGAAATCATGGGTCTGAACAACCTCTGCTCTAGCGATCTTTTCCAATCCACAGGTTTAACCTGGCAGTCCCACTACATTAAATACCTAGGCCTAGAATGTAATGCAGTCTTACTAGAGTTGCTCCACCATAATGAAAAACTAACGTGAAAAAAATTGAATCCTAGTTGGAGGGATGGAATCCCAAATTCCTCACATGGTGGGGTCATATTGAGACCATCAAAATGATGGGCACCCCAATAGTTAACTATCTTATCAGTATGTTACCCCTAGTTTTATCAGAGGAATTCCATCACAAACTGGACAAGCTATTGACAAAGTTCATTTGGCAAAATAAACGTTCTTAAATATCTCTCAAAAAATTGTGCTTGCCCCGTGGTGTTAACTTGGTTGATTAAAAAAATTATCAAACCGCCTTCCTAGCGAGACCACGCTCCCTTTGGCTCTCCCATTCCAAAGTTTACACCCCCCATGTGGCTGCTAATTGAAAAAAACATTTTAGGTGATCTTCACCCTATCTCATTTCTAACCGGTAAAATAAATCCCACACCTTCTGGTAAAGACATCTTTAATAATATGGAAAGCTAATGCTTTTCCCCCAATGATGCAACTAACAGATTTATCAGTCATCCTACTGTTTTTGGGTTGAGTGTGGGGTGAACATGTATCCAAGCCACCTGAGTGAGAATGAAAAGAAGTACCCAGAACCCTCTAAAATCTAATCAGCTCTTGAAATACTTGTCTTACTAAAGCTAAAAACTGCCAACGAGTTCCGCTGGTGAGGTTAAGGCCTATTTTCATTTTCTACAATTTCAGTCCTATATCATGTGAGGTGATTTTCTGCCAATGTCATCGTTGAGTAAAATTCGCAGGATGTAATTTCCAGTGATATCAATATGAAAAATAACGATTATGGAACCTAAAAAAATCCTACTTTCTTTTGGTCAGAGAACATTGCGTTGAATGTAAAGTGGCGCCATTTCTGGATCCTTTGATACAAGGCATGGAACAGTACCCCAGGGGGCTCAGAATCTCACCTTGGAACTCTCTTAAGTTACAAAAGTGTAAAATTGTATTTTATTAGGTAGGCGCCTGAGCACCTCCTCTCCCCCTCCCCCCCAACTCACCTCCTTTTTTCTTTCGATTCTGGATCCTTATCTACCAAAACATATTTTCGATGACCAGCCCCTGGTGGCTGTAAGGCGCTTTATAAATCTAGTTAGTTATTCTGGACTGGGCGCCTTTGCTTCTCTCACCAGCTTCAGCCCCGTTAACCCTCCCATCCGTTCCATCCAACATAAACACTCACCCAGTTGTCTTCCGGAGTGGGCGGAAGAGGCTTCATAGACGCTAAAAACGAGACAAGCACACAATGAATGTGAAAGCAAAGACAGTCACAGCGACACAAAAAACAGCCATAGACAAAAAGCGTTAATAGACGCCGCTTTCAACAAGCATGTTTCTTCAATCATATGGAGTACTCATACCAGAAAAGATATGAAGGGAGAGCGACAGAGAGAGAAATTGAGTGGAGAGAAAGAGAGGAAGAAAGCAAGAGAATACTGAGAAAGAGAGCCAGAGAGTGGCTGAGGAAGGGAAGCAAAGAGAGAATAAAAGCTATGAAGGAGAGAGAGGAGGGATGGGGAGATTGGGAGACAGGATGCTATAGTGAGCAACAGAGAGGTCACAGGAAGAGAGAAAATGAGGATGGATGATAAAGGAGAGACAGTGAGGAGGCAACTGGTAGGAGAAGAGAGAGAAACAGGACAGTGAAAAATAGAGTGTGTGAGAGAGAGGAAGAGATAATGAAGAGGCAGATAAAGAAGGAGAAAGAGAGAGTAAGGAAAGCTGTTAAAACAACTAATAACCACACAGTTATCACCCTGAGACATGATACCACATCATGGGCTCTCATCATGGATCCTAGGAAATTGCCAGGGAACATAAAAGTCAGGTATGAGTATGTAGTGGCTGGACATTTAACAACAGTGAAAAGGTGGTTTATGTGTGATTAAGCTATTAAGTGCAGGAAGCAGACATTTGCTTATGAACACTGATAACCAGAAAAACAGCTCAGACCATAAATACATTACCACAGAATGAAAGTACTACATGTGTGCAAACCCCAACATTCAGTTGCTGATTGAAGAACAAACACATACATTTCACTTTTAGGCAGCAGTGCTAAAGATTAAGGACCAGCTCACAGAGGCATTGATGAGTACTTAAAAGATGCCTCCTGTAGTACTACTTCATGTGCTCACAAATACCTTTATGAATTATCCACATTGTGATCTAAAATAGGCCTCATTTCCCTAACTGTACTGTACCTGGATAAATCAGCAGTCAAAAAGACAATCAGTTCTCTAAAACTCCAAGCTCAAACTACTAAGAGAATGGTCACGTCAGAACTCGAGAAGCTGAAACAAGCTTGCGCGAAGACCCGAAACATTTTAAAACAGTCACCAGCAGAACAGTAACCTTGGCACAGGAAACCACAAAATACTTGGTTTGACTTTACAAAGCTCTTCATAGTGCACTGTTGAAACTGCCAAACTAAAAGCACCTGACCTTTTTCTTTAAAGCTCATTGCTGCATCATCCCCTGTTCTCAGGCTGATCTTCATGTACGAGAATGTAGACTGGACCATTTGTCAATGAAATATCTGAGCCAGATGTTTCCAAAAGTCAAGTCTCAGAGACAGAGAGTAAGGCAAGACTGTGGTTGCTGATCAAGGCAGATATTTGCAATGAACTTTTTAACCCTGCTTTTGACAACTAGTAGCACACAAGCAGTGATAAGTAAAATTACGTGACACAACTGGCTCAGACAATTGACATGGTGACAATTTGTCAAGTTTGGAGGTTTCTGAGGATAGAGTTATATCTTGCCAGGCCCCAAAAAGAACAACAAAAATTCCTTTGCCTCGCATTTTGAATGGTTTTTAGTTTTTTATGGTGCTATTCATATTGTTCCACTACACACTTTTAGAATATCAAAAGTCAGCTCTTTGTGGAGGGATTCCCTTGGGTTTGGAAGTGTACTTCACAAAAGTAGGAAAATATTCTGCTTCAAAACCCAAGGTAATTTTTAATCGAACTTCAAAGTTATTTGTTTCTCAATCAACTTTCATATTGAAATGTCTTGATGCGTTTTGGGTACATTGGTCCCCTTCTTCATAAGAGTAAGTTTGATCTAACATAAATGAAACAAATCAAATAACCTAAATTAATCTTCCACCATGAGGTTCACTGTTATTTATGATGAACATAAAGTTAATTGCTCATACTTTCAAAAAATTGATGGAACCGTCATAAAAAAAGAGTTCCTACCCCCACCATTCATGATGTAAACACAAATCTAACCTGTGTGACTGCTGTCGAGCAGAAGACTGGAAATTACTTCATGCCTACCTGTGCGGTAGGCTCCACACACTAGTCGGCTAACATTTCATCAGTATTTGTGATAGTTCATGCAGCCTGGTTGAGGGTATATGCATGCCCTTCATAAGTAACATGATCAGTCTTCTACCTCATTCAGTCCGTGGGATGAGATTGGATCTACCAAAGTTCACAGTGGAGTAACATTAATTGCATGTCTTCACCCTCAGTGGTGTTTTTACAACCTCACAGACCTGGAAAGACTTTGTATTATTGATCTTTGTTGATTTATTCGTGTTTCAAGTTGCCTCAGTCTGATCAGTGCAGTTTGTCCCACGGGGCAGCGCTGATTGTACAGATGCCACCAGATCTGTGACATAATACAAAATCCTTAAAGATCATTTCTATTTTTGTTTTAAGGGTGTTGTAAGCAGGGTCCTTAATTTATCTAGTATAATTCAAGCAAGAAAGGCACGGATATATATCGGTTGATAACGCTGCCCTTGGTATAGTAGTTTTGCATATCCACTCTGATTTGAATATCTCTTAAATATCACTCACATGCATAGGTCAAAGAGGGCAGAGGAACGAGGTTCCCAACCTTTATTAATTTGGTCAAAACTGTTCCCAAACTTTTCTTATTAAAAATAAGAACTGTTCCTGAATGTTTCAACTCCCGCTGATTGAAAGGAGAGAAGAAAGGTCTCCTTATTGTGAAGTTAGAGGCAGCTGAAGAAGAAACAAGCCTTCTCTTCAGGGTGCCTGCTACCAGAAATAAATGTAAATGTGTGCAATTGGTGAATGGGCAAATCTAAATGCTGCTTCAAAGCCAGTAAGGGCTTTAATTGATAGAATCTGGAATTTGTCCTTTTAATGGAAACCTATTAAAAAGGTTTAAACTAGTTACAGTCAGCTTCTTACTAGATACATAACTTTTGAAAGTGTAAACTTTTAAATAATATTTTCACACAGTTTGTGGTCAGGAGCTGCTCTTCTGCTAAGGCGGAGAAGCGTCGCCCCACTGCTCTCAGAGCAGTGGGAAAGGGAAAAATAAAATGATAATACCAGTGTTATTGTTTTATTTTTTGTTGCTGCAGGGCTGGGTTAGGGCAGGCTTGTGGCACAGAGATGAGGAGTGGTTCATGCACTTAAGTGCGCATGACGGTTTGGCCGGCTGTCTTGGGCCGGCTAAACAGTCATGCGCACTTTGCATATTCCCCACCAGACTGTAATGCACAGCCTGGTGGGGAACATGCACATGCTCCCTGTACCCCTCTGAGCGCCAAACCATGACACTCAAACCAATCACAAGGCTGCATTGCAGCATTGTGATTGGCTTAGGGGAGCCTGTGTGCTTCCTGCTTCTTTCTGACTCATAGTCAGGAAGAGAAGAGAAGATAAGCGGAGACGACGAGGAGAGATGCGGAAAAGGTAAGTATTTTTCAAAGAATAGTTTTCAAACTCCCACTGCCCTTCACCTCCTCCCCTACCAGCCGCCACTGTTTGTGACATACTTTTTATGTTGTGTACAACCTTATACTGTGTGTAATATTCTTTTTATACTAATGACACATATTGATAGTGCTTTTCGTCACAGGCTTGGACCTCTTAGCACTATTAATACACATCACTATTTCCTCAGTGCACCGACCAGAATTCGAATCCGTGACATCTGGTTTCACACACAGACATCTGTAATGATTACATTAACCAACCTAGCTTTCCTATCAGAAAAATGAATGTCCAAAAGATACATTTAAATTGCATTTGTTTTCATTTAAAATGTGTGCATTATATTTTATATGCAGTTACCTCTGGGTAAAAAGGCTAGCAAAGAAGAGAATATTTTGTTCTTTTTAGCCACATCTCTGAGCTCGCCCACCACACTCGCTGACCCCGCCCCCACTGTACTCAGAATCACAGTTCCCATACTTTTCTTTATACACATTGATTGCTGCTTACATGTATTTGATATCATTTGTTTTTGCATGTACACTATATATAATGATGACAAATTAGAAAAAAATTCCAATGTTCTGCCATGGTCTTCTACATGTGATAGGACTATGCTGTGTAAAAAACCCAGTCTGGGTAAAAATAATCTACTGCCAGTAGTCTCTTAAATGCCAGTGATTCAGTGTGGAATCCCATCCATGGCGCTACTGCTACATTTGCAAATTTATGATTCGAAGTGCAGTCCCGGGACCATGTCAAGGGTTCCCACAACCCGTGAAGCACCACAGCTGCCCCTTAGAAGGCTGCATCAGTATCCTGCATGCATCATAATCCGTGCCAGCAAGTACATGTGGAGGTCGACCAGATGGAGGCACAGGGCACTCGTATGCATAGATGGCCCTCGAGGGGCTGACAATGAGGAATCCTGGTCCCGCCCACTCATCGACGCCACCATTGGTGACAGCACAGCAGTGAATTTCCCCTATTTTTGGTCTAGTCTATCTTTTGAGGTATCTTGGCAGAAATGACGGTGCTCTATCGCCCGACCAGGCATAACAATAGTTGCCCCTGAGTGAGGGCTTAATTTGTAAAACAATGAGTGCTGGTGCCCAGAGTTTTTCTCCGAATCCCACTGCCAGCACCAACAAATGTTGGGAGTTGTGAATCCCAAGGGTGCCTTGATCTGATTCCACCTCATGCCTCTTTCGTCCACCACCAGACACTTTATCTCACTCTTTAAGGTTCTCTTCAATCCCTATCTTTCTTTCTCATTAATTCTACATCTTTCTCTTCCTCCTTTACCTCTTTTGTGTTTTTCTCTTACTTGCTCTGGGTCAAAGATTGGTGAAGAAAAATAAGTGCGGGTCCCCAAAAGTGAGTGTTGCTGGGCCCCACCTGAAACCATTGGCTCAAATTAAGCACTAACTAAGTGCCATTCAGATACGTTTTGGAGAACACACGATGGACTGATGGCCTTGGTCCGAATCAAAGGTATTGAGGGAATTTGCTAGGCAAACACCTTGTTTACCAAATAAAAGCAGCTTATTGTTAAAGTCAATCTTCTACCTTTGTTAGTAGTAGGTTGGTACAGCACGTGAGCATGACGATAAGTGAAAACCATTTGCAGTGGAAGAACAAAAACAAGGTAATAAGGGAGGAGTTGTGGCCGAGTGGTAGGAGATATCATGGGTGTGATAGCTACTCACCTTCAAGCATTCTAGTCTCATAGTAGCTAAAGTGACTTTGATAAAACCTATAGCGTCTTTTATGAATGCTTGCCAAACTGTGTTGACGGACTGGAGGGTAAAGCTGATGTCCTGGAATCCATGGCTATGTAACCCCACTCATGGACTATTATGTTGAGGCAGAGATGTCTCGGGCCCCAGCATAGGAGGTTCTCACAGGCCTATGACCCTGGGTGAAATTGTTCTGCATGAGAATTTGGAACTGTGAAACAATCATCCAGTGAAACGTGAATGAACGTACATAACAAGCACATTTGTGCATAAATGTTTATGGTCAGAGGTTTTAAGTTTATCATGAAGCCTGGCGAATGTGACTGTATTTTTAAGCTTTCTTTCTTTCAGAAATGTTGTAAACTTGTCAATAACTTGGTTTTGTGAAGTAAAACAGGTAAGGCAACCGCAGAATCCCAAAACGTGGTCTAGAGTATTTTTGAGGTTGGCTCTGGATTTTCCCTCAGGGTGAAGTATATGCATGTGTAAATTAGGGTTGTTTCCTTCCCGCTACAGGTTTCTCTGTGGTATCTCTCTTCTAACAGCCTTATTATGAGTGACCCAGAAAACTCCCCACACTCAGAGTTGCTGATGTTAGGGGCTCAGGTAACTCTGATAGTGGGGAAAACCCAGGCTACTGACGACAGAAGTATTGGTAACTTCTGGGGTGGGAAAAACCTGATCCATTACAAGTGAGACCCTGAGGGCTCCTCTCAGAAATGAGGAGCTATATGGGGAATTGATGATAACGGATCTGATTCCCCCGGTAATTCCTCAATTTCCTCTAGATTTTCAAACATACATATTAGCTGCTATTTCTGAAATAAACAGATTTACAGAAATAAAAGAGAAAGGTTCGATCTCATAATTTTGATGCGTCTGGTAACTGCCGCTACTCATAATGAGGACCTTAATCAGAAGAGAAGACTTGCATTCCTGGCGTTTCCGGGTAGTCGGACATTCCAAGCATACCTTCACCACGCAATGCATTCCATTTACCATGCATATACCTTTACAACACATGGTAAGTATATATAAGGCAAGTGAAACTCCTTCTGAATGTGTTTGAGAGAAATCCATTCTAATCCGAATCACATGGTGTGAAGACGGTTATTATGCCTTATGTTGAAGCAACTTGGTAGCTCGCAGTTGTTCTGTTTGTAACATTTTGATTTGCAGAAATTCAAAATGATAAAATCAGGAGAAAAACATTACTTTGTATAAGTGACTGTGATCTGTGCTGACCAGAATATGTATATTAGTAACAAGCTTATAGCCCTGATGAAGCTACATACTTGAATGCACAAGCCATGAAACATGTGTGGTCTTATTGTAACTTATTAAAAACATTTACAATCAGTCCAATTTAATGATTATTTTATTTTTATTTTTTCATTGGGGAGAACGTCCATTTTTAAAACAAATTCTACATTTAAATATATCCTTAATTGAAACCCCCCAACCTCCCCCATTTTATTTTTTAATTGTTATAAAAGTATACCACCCTATACCCTTACCCACCTCTAAACCCTATAAACACCCTCCCCACCTAATACCTTCACCGACCCCTAAACCTTAAAACACCCTTACGACCCACTGCTCTTACCCACTCTAAACCCTAAAAATACTCTTATCACCCTAAACCCCCTACTGACCCCTAAACCTTAAAAACACCCTTACCACCCTACACACCTACCCATTCCTAAATTCTAAAAACCCATACCACCCTATGTGCCCCTAAACCCTACATGAAAATATGTATGTATGTGCTTGCATATCAAAGTATATATATGTGTGAATATATATACACACACACACACATATATAAACCAAATACATCTTGGAGTTCGGTAGCAAGAATCCAATGGGTCTCAACACAACTGAGGACTTGTAAACATGGCTATAAATACACAAAATACTAAGTATAGCCGTGTAATGTAATCAGATAAAACTGAACATACTAAATGCATAGTTAACAACATCCAAAAATGAGATGGCATTTTTTATCTAAACCTCGCAATAACCCTGCTCTTATTCTTCCACTCTTTTAAAATCTTTTCAGCACATTTTTTTACTGTTTTTTAAACAGCTTTAGCACTTAGGCACTTTTAAGCACTTTTAGCACTGTTCTAATCTAGTTATTTATACAACCAGGACAACTGAACTTATGCCAATATCGTGCAGCATTAGTCATGGCCCACTTGGACAATATCAAATGTTAATGTAAATTGGTAAATGTACCCGAAATTTACATTACTTATATACATGATGTTTTTATTTGTCCTTTTTGTTGTGTTTAATTTTAAAACAACAGATATTGAATTTGAAATTATTATTAATATGTATTTATACAGACATTATGAACTATCGTATTTTTCTGGCCAATGCCACATTATGTTTCAATGTTTGTCTCTCTACAAAAATACCATGATTTATGCTGCATGGCGGGAAAGTTTAAGACAGCACGATAGTCTGTCTTCATGGTCGTTTATTGCACTAGCACTTTAAAGGGGAGAGCATCTTGTAGCCATGTCATGTATGTGATCAAAGGCCGCATAGCCCGAAACACGTCATGGCGACATTTGCACAGGAATAAATCAGCATTGCACTGAGAAATTGGATCCCGTTTCCTTCTTGCAAGTTCCATATCAAGGATCTTTTACAGATGGGAAAACTGTGTGTGTGTGTATATATTTACATATATATATATATATATACATATACATATATATTCAAGACGGCGCGATCACCACCAGAGTATCCACGGCACAGGGGGAGATATATATATAGTCGCTCCAAATTCCTCCCAGAATTACCGAAGGAAGACAGCACTCATGGGGGCAGGTTCTGAAATTTTATTTAGCAAACCACAGGCCCAGACGCGTGTTGGCAACAGCCTTTGTCGATGTTAGCCGGAAAACGCCCAAACCACCATCTTTAAACACCATTGGCCTCACATGTCCTGGTGGCAACATAAACAACGGACTATCCACATAGGACCGGGTGAAATATAACACCGCTAAAGGTCCCGCCATCTTGGTCCAATTTCCTAGTCCAGTGTCGGTAGTGCAAACGTTATGAAACAAGTATAAACGCCATCTTGGTCCAATTTCCTAGTCCCGTGTCGGTAGTGCAAACGTTATGAAACAAGTATAATCTTACCCTGTGTGGGTTGGTTACCAAATATTGTTCAAAAACAGGCTATCTAAATTTCAATAAATGAAATCATTAATTCATATACATTCTTCCTCATAATGAGCACATAATATGATATTATGCTTTCTATCGCCTGTAAAATCAAACGCATGCATTAAAAAACGGTCATATTTAAACCAACACACTTCATCTCGCCCTGGATGGGCACACAAATCCTGTAAAACATGCCAAATTCTGCCCTTAAAATTTTGGAGAACTTGAGGACGGAAGAGGGAAGTGTTACGGATATACCTATGGGCCTGACACAACAAGTGACTGTGGCTGTGGCAGGTGTCGAACAAAGCGGGGCGCTGAGCCCATTTAAGCCTACGTCTCAATTTCTTCCACAGATGCCAAAAACATGAATTTCTCTAAGCAACAACAATTGGCCCTATATGGATTGCTGATGCATGCTGGTTTCAGTAGTTCCTCATTGAGCAAATTGGACCCTCAGTGGGTTCTGTGGACTTCTAATCCAGCTTGCATTATTCCCTATAGTAGGGCTCCAGATTCGTTGCTGTTTGGATTATACAAGCTGGAATAGAGGAGGTATTAACCTCGAAACGCGTTGGCATTGAGAGATTTAAAAACCGGTATGAAATTGTTGTTTGCCATGTGTCAATAAACCGCGAGGTTTTCAACAGCTGTCATGTGCATTCCAGAAATGCTTTGGGGCGATTGTTTTGAAATATATATATATATATATATTACCTACTGGCGGTCGCCAGTAGGTAGTTATAGTTAGGACCACGTTTCCATAGGAAATCCGCAACATTCTATTTTGAATAACTTTGGCGCCGGTCGACGAATCCTCGCGAATTTTTCAAAATAGGTGGGGCGCTACGCTCCGCTCCTACCCTGAAAGTCTCGGGGGGATTCGTCAAGCGGGGGCTGAGATAAAAGGGGGGTCCCAAAACGCGTTTTTCCCATGCATTTTTCCATAGGACCTTTAGACACAGCTACAGCCCGAACGGCTGAACAGAATTACTAGAAATTTGGCAGAGAGGTAGTCCTCAGGTCAAGGAAGTGCCTTTTGTAGGTTTGGTGTAAATCTGTTCAGTAGATTCTGAGAAAATAGCCTTTAAATCAATATATATATCTGAGCCAGCATACGGTGCGCTTACGGTACGCTTACCATACGCGTACGGTGGCGTGCGCGAGCGCGATTCTGATTGGCTCTTAGATCTTAGTAAACATTCGAATCGGCCGAAACCAGGAAGCGGCGGCCGCCATTTTCTCTCTCGCACTGAGAGTGTGGAATAAAATACAAAGCACAAAAACATGTAAAGGGGCTGTTTGGACAGCTCCAAAACACCTAGCCTTATTGTGGGAGTCCCCAATGATCCCCCAAGGCCAAAAACCGAATTTTTATTTTTTCGCTAATTTCGCCGATTACGCTTACCGTACGCATACGGTAAAAAAATATATAAAAAAAAAAATTATCCACACTCTCCCCACCCCGTGTGCAAAAGGTGCCCGAAGGGCACCATTTGTGCATGGCTTATAAGAGATGTGAAAAATTTAAATATTACCTTTCAAAATGAAGTGCATCATATGTCCTCCATGTGCGCACGGCGTGCCCACCGTGCGTGCATGGCACTAACTGCGTAAAGTGGGCGCGCGGTGCGCGCACGGAACGAACTGCGTTAAGTGGGCGCGCACGCCACGAATGGCGTAAAGTAACTTAGCATTTAAAAAACCGTACAAATTCACTAAAAAAACCATAGGTTTCACACACGTTATAGTTAGGAATTAGCATTTAAAAAACCTCACTGAAAAAACCATAGGTTTCACACATGTTATAGTTAGCGGAAATTTTACTGATAAAAAACCAATGAAATTCCCCCGTTATAGTTAGTGCAGGCAACTATAACTCACGCGACCGCAATCTTCTGCTGATGACATATGTGTCTTTATGAAAAAAAAATATTTGTAATATATGTATAGCTAAAAATTTATGGAAGAAGACATGGGCAAATAAGTGTCTAAATACAGTATTAGCATCAGCAGAGGATTGCGGTCGCGTGAGTTATAGTTGCCTGCACTAACTATAACGGGGGAATTTCATTGTTTTTTTATCAGTAAAATTTCCGCTAACTATAACATGTGTGAAACCTATGGTTTTTTCAGTGAATTTGCAAGGTTTTTTAAATGCTAATTCCTAACTATAACGTGTGTGAAACCTATGGTTTTTTCAGTGAATATATATATATATATATCTATATCTATATTACCTACTGGCGGTCGCCAGTAGGTAGTTATAGTTAGGACCACGTTTCCATAGGAAATCCTCAACATTCTATTTTGAATAACTTTGGCGCCGGTTGACGAATCCTCGCAAATTTTTCAAAATAGGTGGGGCCCTACGCTCCGCTCCTACCCTGAAAGTCTCGGGGGGATTCGTCAAGCGGGGGCTGAGATAAAAGGGGGGTCCCAAAACGCGTTTTTCCCATGCATTTTTCCATAGGACCTTTAGACACAGCTACAGCTCGAACGGCTGAACAGAATTACTTGAAATTTGGCAGAGAGGTAGTCCTCAGGTCAAGGAAGTGCCTTTTGTTGGTTTGGTGTAAATCTGTTCAGTAGATTCTGAGAAAATAGCCTTTAAATCAATATATATATCTGAGCCAGCTTACGGTGCGCTTACGGTACGCTTACCGTACGCGTACGGTGACGTGCGCGAGCGCGATTCTGATTGGCTGTTACATCTAAGTAAACATTCGAATCGGTCGAAACCAGGAAGCGGCGGCCGCCATTTTCTCTCTCGCACTGTGAGGGAGGGGCTGTAAACAAAGGCAAAAAACATATAAAGGGGCTGTTTAGACAGCGCCCATGCACATAGCCATGTTAGTTGAGTCCTCAAAGATCCCCCAAGGCCAAAAACGGTACATTTTTATTTTTTGAAAATTTCGCCGATTACGCTTACCGTACGCGTACCGTGCGCTTACGCTAAAAAATATTTTAAAAAAAAACACACTCTCTGTGCATGGCATATTATTGTCATCACTTACAAATTAAATTTAACAGATTACCTATCACAAGGAAGCGCATAATATGTCCTCCATGTGCGCACGGTGCGTAACGTGCCCACCTTGCGTGTACGGCACTAACTGCGTAAAGTGGGCGCGCGGTGCGCGAAGCGCACCGCGTGCTCACTGTGCGCGCACGGAATGAACTGCGTTAAGTGGGTGCGCACGCCACGAATGGCGTAAAGTAACTTAGCATTTAAAAAACCGTACAAATTCACTGAAAAAACCATAGGTTTCACACACGTTATAGTTAGGAATTAGCATTTAAAAAACCTTACTAATTCACTGAAAAAACCATAGGTTTCACACATGTTATAGTTAGCTGGAAATTTTACTGATAAAAAACCAATGAAATTCCCCCGTTATAGTTACTGTAGGCAACTATAACTCACGCGACCGCAATCCTCTGCTGATGACATATGTGTCTTTATGAAAAAAAAAAATTTGTAATATATGTATAGCTAAAAATTTATGGAAGAAGACATGGGCAAATAAGTGTCTAAATACAGTATTAGCATCAGCAGAGGATTGCGGTCGCGTGAGTTATAGTTGCCTGCACTAACTATAACGGGGGAATTTCATTGTTTTTTTATCAGTAAAATTTCCGCTAACTATAACATGTGTGAAACCTATGGTTTTTTCAGTGAATTTGCAAGGTTTTTTAAATGCTAATTCCTAACTATAACGTGTGTGAAACCTATGGTTTTTTCAGTGAATATATATATATATATATATCTATATCTATATTACCTACTGGCGGTCGCCAGTAGGTAGTTATAGTTAGGACCACGTTTCCATAGGAAATCCTCAACATTCTATTTTGAATAACTTTGGCGCCGGTTGACGAATCCTCGCAAATTTTTCAAAATAGGTGGGGCCCTACGCTCCGCTCCTACCCTGAAAGTCTCGGGGGGATTCGTCAAGCGGGGGCTGAGATAAAAGGGGGGTCCCAAAACGCGTTTTTCCCATGCATTTTTCCATAGGACCTTTAGACACAGCTACAGCCCGAACGGCTGAACAGAATTACTTGAAATTTGGCAGAGAGGTAGTCCTCAGGTCAAGGAAGTGCCTTTTGTTGGTTTGGTGTAAATCTGTTCAGTAGATTCTGAGAAAATAGCCTTTAAATCAATATATATATCTGAGCCAGCTTACGGTGCGCTTACGGTACGCTTACCGTACGCGTACGGTGACGTGCGCGAGCGCGATTCTGATTGGCTGTTACATCTAAGTAAACATTCGAATCGGTCGAAACCAGGAAGCGGCGGCCGCCATTTTCTCTCTCGCACTGTGAGGGAGGGGCTGTAAACAAAGGCAAAAAACATATAAAGGGGCTGTTTAGACAGCGCCCATGCACATAGCCATGTTAGTTGAGTCCTCAAAGATCCCCCAAGGCCAAAAACGGTAAATTTTTATTTTTTGAAAATTTCGCCGATTACGCTTACCGTACGCGTACCGTGCGCTTACGCTAAAAAATATTTTAAAAAAAACACACTCTCTGTGCATGGCATATTATTGTCATCACTTACAAATTAAATTTAACAGATTACCTATCACAAGGAAGCGCATAATATGTCCTCCATGTGCGCACGGTGCGTAACGTGCTCACCTTGCGTGTACGGCACTAACTGCGTAAAGTGGGCGCGCGGTGCGCGAAGCGCACCGCGTGCTCACTGTGCGCGCACGGTGCGCGAAGCGCACCGTGCGCGCACGGAACGAACTGCGTTAAGTGGGTGCGCACGCCACGAATGGCGTAAAGTAACTTAGCATTTAAAAAAACGTACAAATTCACTGAAAAAACCATAGGTTTCACACACGTTTTAGTTAGGAATTAGCATTTAAAAAACCTTGCTAATTCACTGAAAAAAAAAACCATAGGTTTCACACATGTTATAGTTAGCTGGAAATTTTACTGATAAAAAACCAATGAAATTCCCCCGTTATAGTTACTGTAGGCAACTATAACTCACGCGACCGCAATCCTCTGCTGATGACATATGTGTCTTTATGAAAAAAAAAAATTTGTAATATATGTATAGCTAAAAATTTATGGAAGAAGACATGGGCAAATAAGTGTCTAAATACAGTATTAGCATCAGCAGAGGATTGCGGTCGCGTGAGTTATAGTTGCCTGCACTAACTATAACGGGGGAATTTCATTGTTTTTTTATCAGTAAAATTTCCGCTAACTATAACATGTGTGAAACCTATGGTTTTTTCAGTGAATTTGCAAGGTTTTTTAAATGCTAATTCCTAACTATAACGTGTGTGAAACCTATGGTTTTTTCAGTGAATATATATATATATATATCTATATCTATATTACCTACTGGCGGTCGCCAGTAGGTAGTTATAGTTAGGACCACGTTTCCATAGGAAATCCTCAACATTCTATTTTGAATAACTTTGGCGCCGGTTGACGAATCCTCGCAAATTTTTCAAAATAGGTGGGGCCCTACGCTCCGCTCCTACCCTGAAAGTCTCGGGGGGATTCGTCAAGCGGGGGCTGAGATAAAAGGGGGGTCCCAAAACGCGTTTTTCCCATGCATTTTTCCATAGGACCTTTAGACACAGCTACAGCTCGAACGGCTGAACAGAATTACTTGAAATTTGGCAGAGAGGTAGTCCTCAGGTCAAGGAAGTGCCTTTTGTTGGTTTGGTGTAAATCTGTTCAGTAGATTCTGAGAAAATAGCCTTTAAATCAATATATATATCTGAGCCAGCTTACGGTGCGCTTACGGTACGCTTACCGTACGCGTACGGTGACGTGCGCGAGCGCGATTCTGATTGGCTGTTACATCTAAGTAAACATTCGAATCGGTCGAAACCAGGAAGCGGCGGCCGCCATTTTCTCTCTCGCACTGTGAGGGAGGGGCTGTAAACAAAGGCAAAAAACATATAAAGGGGCTGTTTAGACAGCGCCCATGCACATAGCCATGTTAGTTGAGTCCTCAAAGATCCCCCAAGGCCAAAAACGGTAAATTTTTATTTTTTGAAAATTTCGCCGATTACGCTTACCGTACGCGTACCGTGCGCTTACGCTAAAAAATATTTTAAAAAAAACACACTCTCTGTGCATGGCATATTATTGTCATCACTTACAAATTAAATTTAACAGATTACCTATCACAAGGAAGCGCATAATATGTCCTCCATGTGCGCACGGTGCTTAACGTGCCCACCTTGCGTGTACGGCACTAACTGCGTAAAGTGGGCGCGCGGTGCGCGAAGCGCACCGCGTGCTCACTGTGCGCGCACGGTGCGCGAAGCGCACCGTGCGCGCACGGAACGAACTGCGTTAAGTGGGTGCGCACGCCACGAATGGCGTAAAGTAACTTAGCATTTAAAAAACCGTACAAATTCACTGAAAAAACCATAGGTTTCACACACGTTATAGTTAGGAATTAGCATTTAAAAAACCTTGCTAATTCACTGAAAAAACCATAGGTTTCACACATGTTATAGTTAGCTGGAAATTTTACTGATAAAAAACCAATGAAATTCCCCCGTTATAGTTACTGTAGGCAACTATAACTCACGCGACCGCAATCCTCTGCTGATGACATATGTGTCTTTATGAAAAAAAAAAATTTGTAATATATGTATAGCTAAAATTTAATGGAAGAAGACATGGGCAAATAAGTGTCTAAATACAGTATTAGCATCAGCAGAGGATTACGGTCGCGTGAGTTATAGTTGCCTACAGTAACTATAACGGGGGAATTTCATTGGTTTTTTATCAGTAAAATTTCCAGCTAACTATAACATGTGTGAAACCTATGGTTTTTTCAGTGAATATATATATATATATATATATATATATATATATATATATATATATATATATATATATATATATATATATATATATAGATATACAATTGCCCTGGAGCATTCCGAGATCACTCGACAGACGTTCCGCCATCCGGCTCTGATTTGTAGCCTGCCTTCGCACTCCACATGTCTTTAAAAGTGCCGACGCGTTTCAGGGCTTCCATGCCCCTTCATCTTGGGCTGCACAAAAGAAAATGGATGCACGCATTATTCTTATATCCGGTTCCTTTTATTTAATTCAAGCTCCTCAGTGGGCGTTTGCTTAGTGCACAGTCCATCTGAAGCTTTGTGGGACTTGAAGTCCATAATGCGCATACACTGCTAACTTTAAGTAAGCTCCATTGTTCTTTTGTTGTATTATGCTTAATTTATCAATTACCTTGAGTAGGTTGCTTTGCGCTTAAGCAGGTTATTTGACAAGGAACGCTGTGCCAAAGAATCCCACAAAGTTGGAGACTCAAGCCTCGCCGGAAGTCACGTTTTGCTCCCTGCAGGCGATGGTGCTTCTCGGCACGGCCGGGCTGCCGTGTGCAAATATAGATAAACAATTGCCCTGGAGCATTCCGAGATCACTCGACAGACGTTCCGCCATCCGGCTCTGATTTGTAGCCTGCCTTCGCACTCCACATGTCTTTAAAAGTGCCGACGCGTTTCAGGGCTTCCATGCCCCTTCATCTTGGGCTGCACAAAAGAAAATGGATGCACGCATTATTCTTATATCCGGTTCCTTTTATTTAATTCAAGCCCCTCAGTGGGCGTTTGCTTAATGCACAGTCCATCTGAAGCTTTGTGGGACTTGAAGTCCATAATGCGCATACACTGCTAACTTTAAGTAAGCTCCATTGTTCTTTTGTTGTATTATGCTTAATTTATCAATTACCTTGAGTAGGTTGCTTTGCGCTTAAGCAGGTTATTTGACAAGGAACGCTGTGCCAAAGAATCCCACAAAGTTGGAGACTCAAGCCTCGCCGGAAGTCACGTTTTGCTCCCTGCAGGCGATGGTGCTTCTCGGCACGGCCGGGCTGCCGTGTGCAAATATAGATAAACAATTGCCCTGGAGCATTCCGAGATCACTCGACAGACGTTCCGCCATCCGGCTCTGATTTGTAGCCTGCCTTCGCACTCCACATGTCTTTAAAAGTGCCGACGCGTTTCAGGGCTTCCATGCCCCTTCATCTTGGGCTGCACAAAAGAAAATGGATGCACGCATTATTCTTATATCCGGTTCCTTTTATTTAATTCAAGCCCCTCAGTGGGCGTTTGCTTAGTGCACAGTCCATCTGAAGCTTTGTGGGACTTGAAGTCCATAATGCGTGGAGTGATGTCGAGTGATTCCTCAAATGCTCTCGGGCAATTTGTTTATTCTATTTCAGCACGGCTGGTCCCTGCCATGGAGGAAGCACCATCTCGTATTAGGAGAGGCTGGGAGAGGAACTGTTCGTCTCTATGTGGCACATCGCTCTGCAAGTAATCAAGCAGCCCGTCATGACAATTCCATATCCACTAAGGAAATAGAATGCTGGTAACCGTGAACCTTGACTGAACTTACTTAAAGTCAATATTTTAACTTACAACTACGGAACTACATGCCCCAAAAGACATTGCAGCAACACGTGAGTGGGAGAGTTGCAGCAGGGCCATGTGGGTAATTTAAACCGGCGGAAAATCAGTTGTGAGTGTCAGTGAGGTTCGACATGCTGCCCAAGAAGAAGGGGCCTTTGTGCCTTGAAACGCGTTGGCTAACAATAAAAGAATTGGAAAGTTCCTGACGAGCTTTAATTTATGCCGGAGGCGTGGAGTGATGTCGAGTGATTCCTCAAATGCTCTCGGGCAATTTGTTTATTCTATTTCAGCACGGCTGGTCCCTGCCGTGGAGGAAGCACCATCTCGTATCAGGAGAGGCTGGGAGAGGAACTGTTCGTCTCTATGTGGCACATCGCTCTGCAAGTAATCAAGCAGCCCGTCATGACAATTCCATATCCACTAAGGAAATAGAATGCTGGTAACCGTGAACCTTGACTGAACTTACTTAAAGTCAATATTTTAACTTACAACTACGGAACTACATGCCCCAAAAGACATTGCAGCAACACGTGAGTGGGAGAGTTGCAGCAGGGCCATGTGGGTAATTTAAACCGGCGGAAAATCAGTTGTGAGTGTCAGTGAGGTTCGACAAGCTGCCCAAGAAGAAGGGGCCTTTGTGCCTTGAAACGCGTTGGCTAACAATAAAAGAATTGGAAAGTTCCTGACGAGCTTTAATTTATGCCGGAGGCGTGGAGTGATGTCGAGTGATTCCTCAAATGCTCTCGGGCGATTTGTTTATTCTATTTCAGCATGGCTGGTCCCTGCCGTGGAGGAAGCACCATCTCGTATCAGGAGAGGCTGGGAGAGGAACTGTTCGTCTCTATGTGGCACATCGCTCTGCAAGTAATCAAGCAGCCCGTCATGACAATTCCATATCCACTAAGAAAATAGAATGCTGGTAACCGTGAATCTTGACTGAACTTACTTAAAGTCAATATTTTAACTTACAACTACGGAACTACATGCCCCAAAAGACATTGCAGCAACACGTGAGTGGGAGAGTTGCAGCAGGGCCATGTGGGTAATTTAAACCGGCGGAAAATCAGTTGTGAGTGTCAGTGAGGTTCGACAAGCTGCCCAAGAAGAAGGGGCCTTTGTGCCTTGAAACGCGTTGGCTAACAATAAAAGAATTGGAAAGTTCCTGACGAGCTTTAATTTATGCCGGAGGCGTGGAGTGATGTCGAGTGATTCCTCAAATGCTCTCGGGCAATTTGTTTATTCTATTTCAGCACGGCTGGTCCCTGCCGTGGAGGAAGCACCATCTCGTATCAGGAGAGGCTGGGAGAGGAACTGTTCGTCTCTATGTGGCACATCGCTCTGCAAGTAATCAAGCAGCCCGTCATGACAATTTCATATCCACTAAGGAAATAGAATGCTGGTAACCGTGAACCTTGACTGAACTTACTTAAAGTCAATATTTTAACTTACAACTACGGAACTACATGCCCCAAAAGACATTGCAGCAACACGTGAGTGGGAGAGTTGCAGCAGGGCCATGTGGGTAATTTAAACCGGTGGAAAATCAGTTGTGAGTGTCAGTGAGGTTCGACAAGCTGCCCAAGAAGAAGGGGCCTTTGTGCCTTGAAACGCGTTGGCTAACAATAAAAGAATTGGAAAGTTCCTGACGAGCTTTAATTTATGCCGGAGGCGTGGAGTGATGTCGAGTGATTCCTCAAATGCTCTCGGGCAATTTGTTTATTCTATTTCAGCATGGCTGGTCCCTGCCGTGGAGGAAGCACCATCTCGTATCAGGAGAGGCTGGGAGAGGAACTGTTCGTCTCTATGTGGCACATCGCTCTGCAAGTAATCAAGCAGCCCGTCATGACAATTCCATATCCACTAAGGAAATAGAATGCTGGTAACCGTGAACCTTGACTGAACTTACTTAAAGTCAATATTTTAACGTACAACTACGGAACTACATGCCCCAAAAGACATTGCAGCAACACGTGAGTGGGAGAGTTGCAGCAGGGCCATGTGGGTAATTTAAACCGGCGGAAAATCAGTTGTGAGTGTCAGTGAGGTTCGACAAACTGCCCAAGAAGAAGGGGCCTTTGTGCCTTGAAACGCGTTGGCTAACAATAAAAGAATTGGAAAGTTCCTGACGAGCTTTAATTTATGCCGGAGGCGTGGAGTGATGTCGAGTGATTCCTCAAATGCTCTCGGGCAATTTGTTTATTCTATTTCAGCACGGCTGGTCCCTGCCGTGGAGGAAGCACCATCTCGTATCAGGAGAGGCTGGGAGAGGAACTGTTCGTCTCTATGTGGCACATCGCTCTGCAAGTAATCAAGCAGCCCGTCATGACAATTCCATATCCACTAAGGAAATAGTATGCTGGTAACCGTGAACCTTGACTGAACTTACTTAAAGTCAATATTTTAACTTACAACTACGGAACTACATGCCCCAAAAGACATTGCACCAACACGTGAGTGGGAGAGTTGCAGCAGGGCCATGTGGGTAATTTAAACCGGTGGAAAATCAGTTGTGAGTGTCAGTGAGGTTCGACAAGCTGCCCAAGAAGAAGGGGCCTTTGTGCCTTGAAACGCGTTGGCTAACAATAAAAGAATTGGAAAGTTCCTGACGAGCTTTAATTTATGCCGGAGGCGTGGAGTGATGTCGAGTGATTCCTCAAATGCTCTCGGGCAATTTGTTTATTCTATTTCAGCATGGCTGGTCCCTGCCGTGGAGGAAGCACCATCTCGTATCAGGAGAGGCTGGGAGAGGAACTGTTCGTCTCTATGTGGCACATCGCTCTGCAAGTAATCAAGCAGCCCGTCATGACAATTCCATATCCACTAAGGAAATAGAATGCTGGTAACCGTGAACCTTGACTGAACTTACTTAAAGTCAATATTTTAACTTACAACTACGGAACTACATGCCCCAAAAGACATTGCAGCAACACGTGAGTGGGAGAGTTGCAGCAGGGCCATGTGGGTAATTTAAACCGGCGGAAAATCAGTTGTGAGTGTCAGTGAGGTTCGACAAGCTGCCCAAGAAGAAGGGGCCTTTGTGCCTTGAAACGCGTTGGCTAACAATAAAAGAATTGGAAAGTTCCTGACGAGCTTTAATTTATGCCGGAGGCGTGGAGTGATGTCGAGTGATTCAGTGAATATATATATATATATATATATTCACTGAAAAAACCATAGGTTTCACACACGTTATAGTTAGGAAATAGCATTTAAAAAACCTTGCAAATTCACGGAAAAAACCATAGGTTTCACACATGTTGTAGTTAGCTGGATATTTTACTGATAAAAAACCAATGAAATTCCCCCGTTATAGTTAGTGCAGTCAACTATAACTCACGCGACCGCAATCCTCTGCTGATGCCAATACTGTATTTAGACAATTATTTGCCCATGTCTTCTTCCATTAAATTTTAGCTATACATATATTACAAATATTTTTTTTTCATAAAGACACATATGTCATCAGCAGAGGATTGCGGTCGCGTGAGTTATAGTTGCCTGCACTAACTATAACGGGGGAATTTCATTGGTTTTTTATCAGTAAAATGTCCAGCTAACTATAACATGTGTGAAACCTATGGTTTTTTCCGTGAATTTGCAAGGTTTTTTAAATGCTATTTCCTAACTATAACGTGTGTGAAACCTATGGTTTTTTCAGTGAATTTGTACGTTTTTTTAAATGCTAAGTTACTTTACGCCATTCGTGGCGTGCGCGCCCACTTAACGCAGTTCGTTCCGTGCGCGCACGGTGCGCTTCGCGCACCGTGCGCGCACAATGAGCACGCGGTGCGCTTCGCGCGCCCACTTTACGCAGTTAGTGCCGTGCACGCACGGGCACGCGGTGCCCACGTTACGCTGGATGGGCCATGTACGCACGATGCGCTTCGCGCACCGTGCGCACATGGAGGACATATTATGCGCTTCGTTGCGAAAGGAAATCTTTTTTCTTTTCATACAGTGTGTTTTATGCCATGCACAAATGGTGCCATGCGGGCACCATTTGCACACGGGGTGGGGAGAGTGTGGTTGATTTTTTTTTTATTTTGGTAATTTTTACCGTACGCGTACGGTAAGCGTAATCGCCGATTTTGCGAAAAAAATTAAAATTTATTTTTTGACCTTGGGGGTTCATTGGGGACACCATCATCAAGGCTATGTGATTAGGAGCTGTCTAAACAGCCCCTTTACATGTTTTTCCCTTTGTTAATCCTCCTCCCCTCACAGTGCGAGAGAGAAAATGGCGGCCGCCGCTTCCTGGTTTCGACCGATTCGAATGTTTACTAAGATCTAACAGCCAATCAGAATCGCGCTCGCGCACGTCACCGTACGCGTACGGTAAGCGCACGGTAAGCGCACCGTAAGCTGGCTCAGATATATATATTGATTTAAAGGCTATTTTCTCAAAATCTACTGAACAGATTTACACCAAACCTACAAAAGGCACTTCCTTGACCTGTAGACTACCTCTCTGCCAAATTTCAAGGAACTCTGTTCAGCCGTTCGGGCTGTAGCTGTGTCTAAAGGTCCTATGGAAAAATGCATGGGAAAAACGCGTTTTGGGACCCCCTTTTATCTCAGCCCCCGCTTGACGAATCCCCCTGAGACTTTCGGGGTAGGAGCGGAGCGTAGCGCCCCACCTATTTTGAAAGTTTCGCGAGATTTCGTCGACCGGCGCCAAAGTTATTCAAAATAGAATGTTGCGGTTTTCCTATGGAAACAGGGTCCTAACTATAACTACCTACTGGCGACCGCCAGTAGGTAATATATATATATATATATATATATATATATATATATATATATATATATATATATATAAAAGCCACAGGTTGCCCCAAGTGAGGATATCACACATGAAGAGGTAGCGCACACAGCTACCGGCAGCAGGGTTCTCAGCCAGCCCTCCAGTTCCCAAAAAGTGACTGCCATACGCGTTTCGAGGATACTCTCCTCTTGATCACTGGCTCACTCCAATTAGGCAAGGAAAAACGGTTTTGAGAGGAAACACCTTTTATTTGAATGTGTAGACCCGCCCATGTGGGCGTAAGCAAAACAGGACATCATGGTCTTTGTAGTACAGCCCATCGTCGCTGAGTCAAGATCCCATATAAAACCCGGTTAGGTACCGTTCTCCCACAAGGAATGTTCACTGAATTAATGTCTACCCCAATGGGCTCGAGGACCGAAAAGGCTGCTTCCAACTCTGCCAATGTCAAACCAGCAGCTAGGCCCCCTTCATTCCCAAACAGCGCTCGTCAGATCCGAGCGTCAAGGAACCGCAGCAGCGGCAGGACATCCTCGCGGCCGGACCAGCCGCTAAATACAAAAGCCACAGGTTGCCCCAAGTGAGGATATCACACATGAAGAGGTAGCGCACACAGCTACCGGCAGCAGGGTTCTCAGCCAGCCCTCCAGTTCCCAAAAAGTGACTGCCATACGAGTTTCGAGGATACTCTCCTCTTGATCACTGACTCACTCCAATTAGGCAAGGAAAAACGGTTTTGAGAGGAAACACCTTTTATTTGAATGTGTAGACCCGCCCATGTGGGCGTAAGCAAAACAGGGCATCATGGTCTTTGTAGTACAGCCCATCGTCGCTGAGTCAAGATCCCATATAAAACCCGGTTGGGTACCGTTCTCCCACAAGGAATGTTCACTGAATTAATGTCTACCCCAATGGGCTCGAGGACCGAAAAGGCTGCTTCCAACTCTGCCAATGTCAAACCAGCAGCTAGGCCCCCTTCATTCCCAAACAGCGCTCGTCAGATCCGAGCGTCAAGGAACCGCAGCAGCGGCAGGACATCCTCGCGGCCGGACCAGCCGCTAAATACAAAAGCCACAGGTTGCCCCAAGTGAGGATATCACACATGAAGAGGTAGCGCACACAGCTACCGGCAGCAGGGTTCTCAGCCAGCCCTCCAGTTCCCAAAAAGTTACTGCCATACGCGTTTCGAGAATACTCTCCTCTTGATCACTGGCTCACTCCAATTAGGCAAGGAAAAACGGTTTTGGGGGCGAGGCATGCAACCCACTTGGGGTAACATTGACTATTATTGACTTTGCACCACAGCTACCAGCATGCTTAGCGCAGACGCCCACTGGGGCGGGACATTTAAATTCTGCGCAGGTGGTGCGTGTGCTGCCTTTCCCCCGCCTGCCAGTGAACAAGAGCGGTGTGACGCTCGAAACGCGTTTGGCTCGAGACTTTGTGCTATGGAGCAGATGGTTTGTTTGTCCTGCAATCCGCAAATAAAGGTTTCAACTTGCCGTGGTGTGGCTTCACCCTTGGAGGCAACTCTCTTTTCTAATGTTATGCGGCGTGCCCCGCCGCGAGGGAGCCCCACTGCTATCAAGGCGGGCCTTCAACGACAAGAATCAAAGACGTTGCGGGGACGGCAAGTCCGCTTTGTGGATGGTGTATGGGCAGGATGGCAGCCCAAATTGCTTCTAGCAGCCCACTTGGGTAATTATTGCAAACATTTGGGGGCGAGGCATGCAACCCACTTGGGGTAACATTGACTATTATTGAGTTTGCACCACAACTACCAGCATGCTTAGCGCAGACGCCCACTGGGGCGGGACATTTAAATTCTGCGCAGGTGGTGCGTGTGCTGCCTTTCCCCCGCCTGCCAGTGAACAAGAGCGGTGTGACGCTCGAAACGCGTTTGGCTCGAGACTTTGTGCTATGGAGCAGATGGTTTGTTTGTCCTGCAATCCGCATATAAAGGTTTCAACTAGCCGTGGTGTGGCTTCATCCTTGGAGGCAACTCTCTTTTCTAATGTTATGCGGTGTGCCCCGCCGTGAGGGAGCCCCACTGCTATCAAGGCGGGCCTTCAACGACAAGAATCAAAGACGTTGCGGGGACGGCAAGTCCGCTTTGTGGATGGTGTATGGGCAGGATGGCAGCCCAAATTGCTTCTAGCAGCCCACTTGGGTAATTATTGCAAACATTTGGGGGCGAGGCATGCAACCCACTTGGGGTAACATTGACTATTATTGACTTTGCACCACAACTACCAGCATGCTTAGCGCAGACGCCCACTGGGGCGGGACATTTAAATTCTGCGCAGGTGGTGCGTGTGCTGCCTTTCCCCCGCCTGCCAATGAACAAGAGCGGTGTGATGCTCGAAACACGTTTGGCTCGAGACTTTGTGCTATGGAGCAGATGGTTTGTTTGTCCTGCAATCCGCAAATAAAGGTTTCAACTTGCCGTGGTGTGGCTTCATCCTTGGAGGCAACTCTCTTTTCTAATGTTATGCGGCGTGCCCCGCCGCGAGGGAGCCCCACTGCTATCAAGGCGGGCCTTCAACGACAAGAATCAAAGACGTTGCGGGGACGGCAAGTCCGCTTTGTGGATGGTGTATGGGCAGGATGGCAGCCCAAATTGCTTCTAACAGCCCACTTGGGTAATTATTGCAAACATTTGGGGGCGAGGCATGCAACCCACTTGGGGTAACATTGACTATTATTGACTTTGCACCACAACTACCAGCATGCTTAGCGCAGACGCCCACTGGGGCGGGACATTTAAATTCTGCGCAGGTGGTGCGTGTGCTGCCTTTCCCCCGCCTGCCAGTGAACAAGAGCGGTGTGACGCTCGAAACGCGTTTGGCTCGAGACTTTGTGCTATGGAGCAGATGGTTTGTTTGTCCTGCAATCCGCAAATAAAGGTTTCAACTTGCCGTGGTGTGGCTTCATCCTTGGAGGCAACTCTCTTTTCTAATGTTATGCGGCGTGCCCCGCCGCGAGGGAGCCCCACTGCTATCAAGGCGGGCCTTCAACGACAAGAATCAAAGACGTTGCGGGGACGGCAAGTCCGCTTTGTGGATGGTGTATGGGCAGGATGGCAGCCCAAATTGCTTCTAGCAGCCCACTTGGGTAATTATTGCAAACATTTGGGGGCGAGGCATGCAACCCACTTGGGGTAACATTGACTATTATTGACTTTGCAGCACAACTACCAGCATGCTTAGCGCAGACGCCCACTGGGGCGGGACATTTAAATTCTGCGCAGGTGGTGCGTGTGCTGCCTTTCCCCCGCCTGCCAGTGACCAAGAGCGGTGTGACGCTCGAAACGCGTTTGGCTCGAGACTTTGTGCTATGGAGCAGATGGTTTGTTTGTCCTGCAATCCGCAAATAAAGGTTTCAACTTGCCGTGGTGTGGCTTCATCCTTGGAGGCAACTCTCTTTTCTAATATATATATATATATATATATATATATATATATATATATATATATATATATATATATATATATATATATATATATATATATATATATATATATATATATATATAGATATATATATATAGATATATATATACAGATATATATATATATATATAGATATATATATATATAGATATATATATATATATATATATAATATATATATATATATAGATATAGATATATATATATATATATATATATATATATATATATACAACACTGCAAAAACAACACTGCACAGAAAACCCACATCAGGCAATTCTACGTTGCATGCCATGAGTTCACACTCCAAGCACTTAGTTTCTAGCATTCCATATGGTGAACTACTAAGATTAAAAGGGCTCTGTAGCACAGATAAAGAATTGTTCATGTGCACACAAGCCTCTCTAAAAAGATTCAGACAAAGGGGTTACAATGAGAAAATGTTATCTGAAGCTATCAAGAAAGCTAAATTGCGAACCAGAGAATCCTTGTTGCATCAAGATAACGATACAATTAACATGACTCAGACATTTTTGTCTAATGTTCAGGACATTACTAATGAAACTACTGCACCTAGACTTATTACAACTTACAGTAGACAACAGAGACAAGTGAGGGCAATAGTGAAGAAAAACTGGCCCATATTGTTGACGGACGGAGTGCCGGCACCAAGTTTACCTACTACACCAACACTCACTTTTAGACTTGCCAAATCCATGAAAACTGAGTTGGTTAAAAGTAGCCCGGAATCAGTTTCCAGTACCACATGGTTGAAACCTCAACATGGGTTTTTTAAATGCTCATCGTACAGGGCCTGCAAATTCAGGCAAAATACTACTCAATATATGGTACCATTCAGTCCTAACAAAAGACAAATAAGTGGTCACTACACTTGTCGTACCGAATTTGCGGTGTATGTTATCCCATGTACATGTGGTCTGAACTATATTGGCAGCACAAGGTTACAGGTACATGTACGTATTTTACAACATCTGCATGCTATAGTCAACAACAATGCCAATTACCCTGTTGCCTGGCACTTTAAGGCAGAACATGATCACAACTTAAATTGTCTTAAATACTTTGTAGTTGATGCCATCCCCGCCCCACGATGTGGTGGTAATAGGGAGCTCATGTTAAGGAAACTGGAAACAAGGATGATCTTGGAATTTGACAGCAAGACACCGTTGGGTTTAAATACCACAGAGGACCTCCATAATTTTTTATAAATCAGAATTTGTCTGTCCCCTTAATTTCCCTTGGTAGAAAACACACATAAAATAAGTCCTGTGTTATTATAAGTACGGCTTTTTCTGAGTGAGAATAACAAGCTAGAGAAAAAATATGAAACAATCACAGCCTCGATATATTGGTTTACATTAACAGACCAAGGCAGGAGTCGAGGATCGATTACATACTGATCAAACTCCAAGATTGGAAACTGGCATTAGACTTTAAAATTGCCCAAAGGGCTGATAGTGATCACAACCCTCTAATCCTTTCCTTAGCTGCGGATGGTCTCCTTAGGCCAGATTCTCGGGGATACGGTTTACCTGCCCTTAGCCTCACTCTGTCTAGCAACAGACGAAGACTAAGGTGGGATAGACTATTAGAGAAACCGAACCGTATAAGGGCTATATATGAGCAAGTGGCTGAAACTTTGGAAAGAATGGAGAGCCTTCTCCCTCAATTGCCCTCGTCGGATGGCTGTTCTTCCCTTGAGGATATCCATCAGGCTCTCTGTGTCAATCTAGCTGAGGTATTGAATCCTGTGGTCCGGGGCAGGAAACAGAGGAGCGAAAGAGCCTCTTGGTTCAATGCCAGCTGCAGGGTAGCAAAGAAAGATCTCCTCCAAGCACTTAAAAATAAGGAAACATCCTTTGTGATCAGGGAAAAGAGGGTGGCCTATAAGTCCAGTCTGGAAGCCGCGAAAATAGACTGGGACTGGGAGAACTGGTCAGAAATAACATCTGCTCTCAAAGTTAGAGATTCCAAAAAATTCTGGCACATAGTCAGACATGGTTCTGCTGAGCCTGTAAAGGCAATAGAAGGTAATGTTACAGCTGAAGTCTGGGAAAAACACTTCTCGTCCCTCTATAGCAGTGTTGGGCTAGACCAAATGGGAACACCGCCTGAGAGCTTAGTGAACCCCATTGATAGTTGCACGGTGTTGGAAGACTTTAAGCTGGAGGAAGTGGAAAGGGCAATCACTTGCCTTTCTTTAGGAAAAGCGCCAGGTTTAGATAAGATTCCAGGCGACCTCCTAAGGCACGAAGTCAGAATTTGGGCACTGTACTTTCTGATACTGTTTAATGCAATTATTCATGGGATGGCACTTCCACCAACTTGGCTGGGGGCGGAGATTGTGCCCATTTTTAAAAGGGGCTCACCTTTGCTCCCCGCCAATTATAGACCGATCAGTCTGATAGACGTTCCACAGAAACTCTTTGCGAGGCTTCTGTTGGATCGACTTTTGGACTGGATCGAGGAGAGGGATGTCCTGAGCCCTCTTCAGGCTGGGTTTCGCCAGAAGATCTCTACCGTGGACCAGGTCTTTAGGCTGTCCCTTATACATTGGAAAACAATACAGCTGGAGGGTGGCAGCCTCTATACTGTATTTGTTGATCTAAGGGCTGCGTTCGACCTTGTTCCCCGTGGTAAGCTTTGGGAAGTCCTGGCGAAAGCTGGGATGCCAGCTGATATCCTGAACATGATCATCCGCCTCCATACAAACACTTATGCCCGTGTGAGGTGCGGTGCGCAGGGCGCACTCTCAAACAAGTTCCCGGTTGAGAGAGGGGTAAGACAGGGGTGCGTACTTGCACCGACCCTGTTCTGCCTCTTTGTTAACGGGGTCATTGACCACCTTAATGGGGTCCCCAATTCGGATGTCCCGAAGTTGGCGGGAAGGAGGGTCCCAGCAATTATGTTTGCTGACGATACCCTCCTTCTCTCCAAGTCACCTATGGGAATCCAGCGTATTCTGGATGGTTTTGGGGACTTCTGTAGAGAGCATGGATTGGAAATTAACACCACAAAGACCAAATTTATGGCCTTCAATCCGCCACCCAGGTTTCACCGTATTCCTCGCATTGGGGAAAATGTACTAGACCGAGTGAGCACGTTTGAATATCTTGGTGTCACACTCAATGAGGAATTGGGGTGGGGTCAACATCAGGAGAAAACAAGGCTGAAGCTGGCGCAACATATCGGAGGAATACTAGCATTGGTGGGGAAGAATAGGTCAACCCTTAAACCCATAGGCCCTCCTCTTCATATTTATAGAGTCCAAGCAAGAGGAGTAGTTACCTATGGGAGTGAACTATGGGGTCATAAAATCCTGGATAGTCTGACAAAGGAGGAGAATAGATTCCTTAGGTGTCTAGCAGCCCTTCCTCCGAGTACACCGCTAGTGCCCCTACGACTTGACTTAGGCATTAGACCATTGGAGGAAGAGTTGGCACTTCGTCCTGTGATCTACTGGCGCAGATTATGGACAGTGCCTGAATTGATTCACTATAGACAGGGTCTCCAGGAAGTTCTCAGCTTCCCAAACTCGGGGAATATTCCTTGGCTTAAATTCATAAGGAATAGTTTGATGAGCCTAGGATTAGATGCACTATGGAATGATCCTGGAAATGTGTGTCCCAAATTTTCTAAAAAGGCTCTAACCAAGGTGTATCATGATTCTAAGGCTCCTTTACTTCGACCCTCCAAATCTTTAGGGTCCCTAACAAACCAATTCCTTCTCATGAAGAGCACATACATTTTCGAATCGGCCTTGGATAATGTTTACCCCGTAATAATTAGGAAGCTCTACCTACAATGGAGGCACGGGTCTTTGCCAATCCGCGCTTTCACTAGCTCCTGGTCCCTGTCGACATCCAGTATTTGCCCGGCATGCAGAGCAAGTGAGGAGACTGAGCTGCATTTTATATTTTTTTGCACAGGCTATACTGAGCTCCGCAGAAAGTGGATCATTCCGATTTGTAGGAACATGGGCTTTGTAAGGTGTCACCAAGCCTTTAGAATTCTCAAGAGCGAAACGGCCGCACACATTGTCTTTGCAGTGGCAAAATTCTTGGGGGCTTTCTGGCACAAACGGAAAAAATACCTAAAAATGTCAACCTGATTTATGTATGTAATTAGTATGTATTGGCTGGCTGGATGCATTATTTTTAAAGATTTTATCCATTGTTGTCAATGTTTTATACTGTTTTTATGTGCTTTTATGGATTATTCCGAAATAAAGTTTTCTTGAACTTGAACTTGAACTTGGTTTACATTACCATCTGTTGATCAAAAACATAATTTTAATCACTAAAAACTAAAACCCCCAAAAAGATTTTTTTAGATGTGTTTTATATATTTGTTGCTAACATTTTCTATGTACTGTATCAATGTTGCACAATGTATAGCACTTTATGGTTGCGGTATTTTGCATATAGCTATGAGCTACCATGCATTAGTCACTTTACTTGCAAGATTTGCACAAGGGCATTGGCCATTGTGCGTTAACGATTTGTGAAGGAGGTTTGCGTAAGACACAATGCTTGTGATATGAGATGAAATGTAGGACAACAAGTAGTATAAAATAGGACATAAGGGCATGACCCATCAATAACAGATCATTGTAAGATGTGTATAAACCATGACATATATTGTAACATTAGAAGCTGCATTTACGCAATAAGGTTATCAGGTTTAGATGATTCCCTTTATAGCATCATTAGTGATTTTTAACAAATATCCTTAATATGTTAATTTTTAGAGTCCGGTTTTACACCATGCAATATGTTTTGATCTGCAGCAACTTTGCATTCATGCACTAAATATACATGGGTCCCATAGTTTGTGCTGGATTTCATCAAATTTTAAAATGTTTTTTACTGTTGTCTTTACCTTTATTTAGTCTCATATTTATAAATAATACCGGCTGACGCTATTTTAGATCACAAAAAAGCAATATGTGCTATTCTTATGTCTATGGTGGAACATGTGACACATAGGGGTGGTATAAAATTGTTCACAGTAATGCATTTCCGCATGTGATCAAGGCCGTTGTATCGGTCGAAACTCGTAACGACAAACTTCATGTGGGAAATAAAATGTACTTACGCCTACTTGAGAGGTTCGTGCCTTCTTCATCGCCAAGCGCGCGCACACACACACACACACACACACACACACACACACACGCACATGCACTCACGCGCACACACACACACACACACACACACACACACACACACACACACACACGCACACACACACACACACTTTTGTTGTAAAGCCATCTGTGGGTAAAGGCAATGTGAGGTAAAGGCATGCATGTTAAAGGCATATTCGTGGTAAAGGCTTTCCGTTGTAAAGACATTTCGTGATAAAGGTGTCGTGGTAAGGGCATTCCTTTCTAAAGATGACGTTGTAAAATTGCTTCTGCATTGGCGGCTGGTGGAGCACAGTAACCGATGTTAAGTACAGTTTTAGGCACACACAAAAAAAGTGATTTACCTAGACTCATGTAGTTGTTTTATCAAGTGCTAAGGCAAGAGTTAGAACACAGGTCAGAAACGTCTTTGTCCTAATCCTTAAAGTTATTGAGTGTAATCTGTTTACATTAGAGGACTATTTTGGGAGAAGTTAGCCTGGTATATGCTGTCCACTACTTATAGTGGGTACCTTGCACCAGTCCAAATAACCCCTTATTGGTGATAGGTTAAAGACAGCCTTTATTGAAAGCTATCCTAGTGGTAGCTATGGAGAGCAGCCTTCAGGCTAAGTCTTGAAGGAATGTAAAGCAGCTTGTTTTACCAGTCTATAATCTCTTGAATGACCAAATGAAAGGCAACCACACCAGGTATATATATAAAATATATGTATTTATTTCTAAACACACCCTACTAGTCTCTTTATGAGGCTAGAGATCTAAACACATAAGTTACACTTCAAATAGTATAGTAAAATAGCACAAATACACGTCAGGCCCTAGGGGCAATCCAAAGCATATACTAAAATAGTTGTATAAGAACCACGACTTAACTAGACACAAGGCCTAGAACCTGTAGAATTGCTGGGACCCCACGGAACCACCCAAGGTAGTGACACAGGGGACCCACGGGGGCCGTGTGCAGTGTGAGAACACAGCCGCGAGCTCCTGTTAGCTTCTATGGGGAAAGTCGCGGTTAGATTTTTAACGATTAGGGGCACTTAGAAATGAGTCAGGACCAAACCCTTTTCGACTTAGGAAGTTCTAGGGTCAACACCCACGGGAGCACCGGAGTACTCGAGTTACCTCACTCAGGGAAGCCGGGTACATAGGTGTCAAATGCTGTCGGGTCGCCTCATCGTTTTCAATGGGAGCTGGCAAAGAAGTGCTGCTGCCGGGAAGATGCGAAGTGCCCAAAGAGATTCAAGCCTGGATCGAAGTTGAGATGAACCTGAAAGCAGAGGGGACAGAGTCTGGGTCACTAGCCAGTGACCAGGAGCATAATAGGTGAATGCCCACCGATGTCAGGGGATTTCAGGTGAAGAAGGTGAAACATGACTCTTCAGCCACGAGGACCAGGAGGCATTGAGGATGACCAGGAGCTGGATTCGAGCTGTCCCATGATGGATGTCGAGTATTGCAGTGTCGGTGCCCGGATTGGACACAACAAGCCTTGGCAACAGCAACCAACGCAGAAAGGAGAAAGATGCTTCGGTGGTGACCAACAAGGTCTGAGGGACTCACCACTTGGTAGGGAGTCAGGGCACGTCTGGAGCAAAGAGGGAAGCCCAAGGAAAATCAAAGTTACCTTCACAGGGGCCCACCAGTTGACGGACCAGGGATCGCAAAGGGACCTCGAGAGGAATCACAAAATGGCGGCCAACGAGTCACTCGGGGGGACTAGGCCAACAATCTTCAGTGTGTTCTCTCCTCTAGGTTGGGGCTACAAGTAACCCCAAGCACAACTTCAAGAGACGTCGAGAAGTCAATGCACTTGCAAAAGTGCACGGTGACCAGGAGTTCCGGTTCCACGTTACTCACAAGGGCTGCGGGTTTCAGCTTTGCTGGGGACTTGAGTTGGCCTCTGAGAAGTCTGGAAATCCTCTTCCTGTGTTGCAAAGTCTTCGGCGTCCGGAGGGAGCTTCGGAGATGCAGACCGGCAATTGCTTTGTTGGTGCCTGCCAAGCAGGGGAGTCACTCCTTGACCCAAAGGGAGATTTCTTCCATCCTCTAGTCTTTAGTAGAGTGTCAAAGTTCCAGGATTCAGTTGCAGAGTTTCGTCCAGGGATATCGAAAGTCCTGTTGCCAGGGGTTCCTTCGTATACCTAAGGAAGGGGTTGGACTAACTCTAGGGACCCACCTATGGGAGGGTTTGGAAAGAGGGGTGGCTACACCCATTTCCTTTGTCCAGTTTTGCAACAGAGCAAGGGCTGGAAGCCCCTGAAATGGTTTGAGCTGGACTATGCACAGGGACACCAAATGTGCCCCCAGTGCAAGACTTCAAAGCACTCTGAGAGTGCTCCCACCCAGCCCCAATACACATAAGCCTGTCTGGGAGGTGGTTACACCTCCCTGTGACAGGAAACCTATTGTCCAGGCCTCCCCTGCCGGAGTTTCGGTCAGCAGCAGGAGGCCAGACCCGTGTCTGTGGCTGCAGCATCCATTTTGTGATGCCACGGTTCTGTTAAGTTGGTACCGGGTACACCGGTGCTGCCATGTCTCTCCCTCTAGAAGGATGGGATCATATTCTCACATCAGGAATTGATGTGGGGGTATGATTCCAAGGTGTTTGACACCAAACACGACATGTTTCTGTGCAGCCAATCCAAAGTTAGCATTAACCGTTTTAGATATAATGCACTTAAGAGTATATGGTCAGGCTGCACTACTGACAACCCCGGAGAAGAGATTCCGAAGGCTGCAGAGGGGCTCAGCTCATGCCTGGGCACCCTCTCACATATAACCAAGCACCTTGCCTTCAGGATTGATAAGGCCTGCCATAGGGGTGACTGATAGGTTCCTATGTGCAGTGATAGGTGAGATATAGTGAACCTATATCTCAGTAAGGGGTGCATGCACCACCTTACCCAGGCTGCAGTAGCAGACCTGTGGTGTCATTTTGGAGGGCTTTCCATGGGTGGCATAACACATGCTTCAGCCCCTGGTAGGCCTCTGGGGTACCTATGCCCTAGGTACATAGTATACCATATCATAGGGACTTATAAAGGCACCTCAGAATCCAATCTGTAATGTACTTAAAGTACATGGAATCAATTTAGAGAGGAAGCAGCTAGGCTGGGGACCTGAATAGCAGGTTCCCAGCCAAACTAAGTCAAAAACCATCAAAACACCAGGAAAAAAGTGGGGGCCACCAGGTAGTCAGATTCCACCTTTCTACAAATTTAATTAAGGAATTGGTCACCATCCCCACCCAAAGGGTGTAATTGGGTTGTAGGTAGTGCCACTGCACTTATTGACCCAACAGATGTGCCAAAGGGTTTAATATGTAAAGATGGTCCACCATAATCAAATACAAGACTAGAGAGTTTTAATTTTTGGTCATCCCTGAATATCTAAATGCTACAGAGAGTTCTCATTTACTTCCTTAAAAATAAATAAAGAAATAAATTCTTAAGGATGTCTCAAGCCAAGAAAAAAACTTTGATAATAAAGCTTATGTTTCCTGGCTATATCTAACCTTAAAACCACATTTAATCTGAAACCTTAATAACTTAATGGAAAAGTAGCCCATAGATAGATGTGCCAATAAAGAAATTAATTAACAGTGACTTAATAAATGTAAAAAAAGAGACAGACTGAGGGACAGACAAAAGGAGTTCAGCTGTCGACACGGAAAATAAATAGAAAAAGAAACAGAAAGAAGCAAATGAGCCAAATTATAATATGCAAGATTAGCGGGAAAGACAGAAAAGAAGAACAGTAAATGAGATTTAGAAAGGGGACATAGAAGTTGCAAAAGTTAAAGAGATACAAAAGCAGAAAAACAGAGATAAAAAAAAATGAAAAAAGAGAAAATGTGGCATTAGACAGACAGACAGCAACACAACAGATATCGAAGTAGATGTGGGAGAGAAAGTGAGAAGCACACAAGGCCATGGGAGGGAGAGGAGGAGACACATCTGTTATGGTTGACATTGCCGAAGAATGACAGTAGGTTTTAGAATGTCTTGTGTTGAGTAAGGCTCTTGGATGCCACTGAGACACAGTTAACGTAGTCACTCACTCGCTCTGTGAACAAGGTGAAGAAGAACATCCACATCCCTGACACATCCACCTGGGCAAACCTTGCACAACCAATCTCTATGGATACCAAGGCAGAACATTTGTTCAGGGGCACTTCGCCAAGATGTGGCCACATTTTCCCACTAAGTGGAAGAATCACATTCATTTAATGCCAATCATCCCTCCAGTGAACTGCAGTCTGCTACGGAAGATGTACTTTGTGAAGCCTGATACCCACCATCCTTAGTGGCATCATAGGCTGCGCAGCCTGGAGCCAGCTTGTCTCTCTGGTCACAGCACCTCCACCGACTGTCTGTCCAGAAATTGGGGTGATATTTGGGCACCACACTGTTGTTGTTCCGGGTTTCTGAAAGTTAGAGGGAATGTATATTACTACAGTAAATTCCACATTACTAATAATTACTTCCACGCCTGGCCTTTTGCTAGTTTCTGCTGCTCTGTGATGGAACAGAACCACTCAACTCCTTAAATTCAAGGAAAACAGTTTGCTGTTCCTGTGCTGCAAAACCTTCACACGTTCCTAAAAACTCATGCAAAGCAACTGAAATCTCTACCTCACCCTCAAAACTGCTCCCTTCCAAAATAGTAAAACTGGGTGGTGCCCGCATTTTCCCGGAAATGGTTTCCAAGCGGCTGTTCCTCACTACTGCTTTTCTCTGGGTTTCTTCACAATCCTTCTCCCTTTTCTCGGCTCGATAAATCTTATTATATCCTGATTCATCTGGAACCTTTGACGATTGTTATAGGATACTACTTATAAGTAATTTATACCCTTGTCCTGCTGAAGGCACTCTTTAGAGACTGCCATTAGGGGTCAAAAAGTACGTTGATTGTATTATACTGTTTTGGCAGGAAGACTAAAACCTCCCCTGTGGTGTTTCTGAAAAATGCACTCATTAGATTAGATACAACATGGGCAAAAACCTTACAACTAACATACAAAAATATATATTTTATTTATAAATTGAAAATGATATTAAGACATTACATATAATGTTAAAAACAGAAAATTACATCAAAACAAAAGACTACATACACAACCCACAAGTCACATATGTATTTATAACTCTTTTGCGTATCTAACAATTTTAATGTTATATAAGTCACCAATCCATAATGTACTAAAATAATAATAATAATAATAATAATAAGATACAAAACAAGCACTGGCAAAGCCAATAGGTCTCGCGTATGCAAGAGTTATTGGCTTTGCCAATATGTTTTAGCGATGTTGTACACCAGTGTGGATGCTGTTTAGTTTGGCTAAAAGTTAGTGGCATAAAGTAGAGTGGAATGGAGTGGAACAAATGTCGTGGAGTAGAGTGGAGTGCTATGGAGTAGCTTGGTGCTGAGTTCAGTAGCGAGGAGTGGAGTGTCATGGAGTGGCATAGAGTGCTGTAGAGTGTCCTGGAGGGAGTGGAAGGGAGTAGAGTGGCATAGAGTGTCATGAAGTGGTGTAGAGCAGAGTGGAGTGGGGCCTGGGGGTGTTGCGCAGAGTGTTGTAGGGTAGAGTGGCGTAGAGTGGACTAGATTGGTGTGGAGTGGAGTGGCAGAGAGTGTAGTAGTGAAGTAGAGTGGAATGGCATAGAGTGCTGTAGATTGTTGTGATGTAAAGGGGAGTAGTGTGTCGTACAGTGGAGTGGCACAGAGTGTCGGAGTGGAGTGGCATCAAGTGGTGTAGAGGGGAGTAAAGGAGTGGAGTAGTGTGTCATAGAATAGAGTGGAGTAAAGTAGCACGGAGTGGCATAGAGGGAGTTGCACAGAGCATCATAGAGCGGCATAGAGTGTAGTCGAGTGTTGTAGAGTGGAGTAGGATATAGTGGAGTAGAGTGTCATAGAGCAGATCAGAGTTTAATGGAGCAGCGAATAATAGAGTGGAGTGTCATAGAGTGAAGTGGTGTAAAGTACATTGGTGCAGAGAGGATTGGCTAAGAGTGCATTAGTGGAGAGTGCATTGGTTTTGCGTAAAGTGGTGTAGAGTGCATTGGCGTACAGTGCAGTGATGTAGAGTAGACTGGCATAGAGAGGAGTGGCATAGCATAGAGTGCAATGGCCTAAAGTGGAGTAGCACAGTGTGGAGAGTCACAGGGTGGAGTAGAGTGGCATAGAGTGCAGTAGCGTAGAGTAGATTGTTTCAGAGTAGAGCGAAGTGGTGCAGGGTAAAGTGGAGTGGTGCAGGATAGAGAGCAAATGTGTAGACAAGACTGGTGTAGAGTGTAGTGGTGTAGAGTGACATACACTGTAGTGGAATTGATTGCAGTAGAGTGGCGTAGAGGTGAGTGGTGTTGTTACAGAGTGCATTGGTGCAGAGTGCATTGACGTAGAGTGTGGTGGCGTTAATTGCAGTGATGTAGAATAGTGTTGCAGAGTACAGTGCTGTAGAGAACAGTGGCCTACAGTACAGTGGTGCAGAGTAGAATATAGTGGTGTGGAGTGCAATGACATAGAGCACAATGGTTCAGAGTGGCGTAGCATGCAGAGGTGTAAAATGCAGTGGTGTAGAGTGTTGCAGATTAGAGTATAGTGGTATAAAGTGCCATGGTGCAGAGTAGTTGGTGTAGAGTGCAGTGGTGTAGAGTGCGTTGGTTGTGAGTATAGTGGTGTAGAGTACAATGGTGTAAAGTGCAGTGATTTATAGGAGAGAGGCTAAGAGTAGAGTGATGCAGAATAGAGTAGAGTGGCATAGAGTGCAATGGCATAGAGTAGATTGTTTCAGAGTAGAATGAGGTGGCATGGAGTGGTGCAGGGTAGAGTGAAGTGGTGCAGGGTAGAGTGGAGTAGCATAGAGTAGTGGCTTAGAGTGCACTGGTGTAGAATGGAGTGGTGCAGAGTAGAGTGGAGTGGCATAGAGTAGTGGCTTAGAGTGCACTGGTGTAGAGTGGAGTGGAGTGGTATAGAGTGGAGTGGAGTGGTGCAGAGTGGAGTGGAGAGGTGCAGATTAGAGTGGAGTGGCCTAGTCTGGAGTGGTGTAGAATGCAGTGGCAAAGAGTGCAATGGTGCATAGTAGAGAACAGTACATTGGTATGAAGTAGAGTGATGCAGAGTAGAGAGGTGTAGAGTGAAGTGGCGTAGAGTGCAGTGGCAAAGTGTGGGGTAGCGACATAGAGTGCAGTGGCATGGAGTTCAGTGGGGTAGAGTGATGCAGAGTAAAGTTGTGTAGAGAGCAGTGGCATAGAGTACAGTGTAGAATAGAGTTTCATAGAGTGCAGTGGTGTAGAGTCAAGTGTTTCAGAGTAGAGTATGGTGACGTACAGTGCAGTGGCGTAGAGTGTATTGGTATTGAGTAAAGAAAGTGGCTTAGAGTGCAGTGCCATATAATGCAGTGGCATACAGTGTGATGGCATAGAGTAGAGTGGTGAGGAGTAGAGCAGAGTGATGCAGGGAAGATTGCATTGGTATAGAATGGAGTGCCATAGAGTGCAATGATGTATAATACAGGGGTGCAGAGTAGATTAGAGTGGATTGGCATAGAGTGCAGTGGCGTGGAGTGATGCAGAGTAGAGTGGCATACAGTGTAGTGGCGTACAATGCATTGGCCTAGAGTGCAATTGAGTGGTGTGGAGTAGAGCGGGGCAGAGTAGTGGTGTAGAGTAGAGCGGTGCAGAGTAGAGTGCAATGGTATTGAGTGCAGTGGCATAGAGTGCAGTAGTGCAGAATAGAGTGGCATAAAGTTCAGTGGCAGAGAGTGCAGAGTTGAGTGGGTGGCATAGAGTTGAGTGGTACATAGTGTAGTGGGACAGAGTGCATTGGCATACAATGTAGTGGAGTAGAGTAGAATAGAGTTCAGGGACAGAGAGTGCAGTGTTATCTGTCGTAGAGTGAAGTGTTGTATAGGAGAGTGGCACAGAGTGCATTGGCATAGAGTGCAGTGGTGTAGAGTAGAGTGGTGTAGAGTGGCATAGAGAGCATTGGTGCAGATTAGAGTGACATAGAGGTAGTGACGTGGAGTACAATGGCGTAGAGTGCAGTGGTGGAGAATGTTGTAGAGTAGAGTATAGTGACATAGAGTGCAGTGGTGCAGAGTGCATTGGCTTTGAGTGAAGTGGTATAGAATGCATTCTCATAGATTGTAAATGGTATAGAGTGCATTGTCATAGAGTGTAGCATTTAGAGGAGAGTGCAGTGGCTTAGAGTAGAGTGGTACAGAGTAGAGTAGAGTGGCGCAGAGAGGAGTAGTGCAGAGTAGATTGCAGTGGAGTAGAGTAGAGTGGAGTGGGTTAGAGGAGATTGTTTTACAGTAGATTAAAATGGCATAGAGTGGAATAGAGCATGGCAGAGTGGAGTGGTGCAGGGTAGAGTGCAGTGCTGTCAAGTAGGGTGGCATAGATTGCAGTGGTGCAGAGTAGATTAGAGTGGCATAGAGTGGATTGGCATAGAGTGCACTGGTGTAGAGTGGAGTGATATAGAGTAGAGTGCATTGCCGTAGAGTACAGTGACATAGAGTGCAGTGTTGCAAAGTGGAGTGGCAGAGTGGTGCAGAGTAGAGTGGCGCGGTGTAGACTGGAGTGATGTAGAGTGCAGTGGCAAAGAGTTCAATGGTGCACAGTACAGCATAGCGCGGTGGAATGGATTGGCATAGAGTAGAGTGATGCATAGTAGAGTAGAAATGCAAAAAGAGCAATTGATGGACAGAATGCAGAACAATGTCAACTATTCACCCCAATCCAGACATCTGGGCCTAAATCTGTCGTTTTTTTGCTCGCCATTCCAGTTTGGACCCAGCCATATGTATATCGGTCTTGACCCTGCGCCCAATGGGAACAGTCCAGCCCAAACTGCCAGTCCAGGTCCTCCCTGGACTGGAAACAAGCATCCTTGGACCGGTTCCGGGGTTTCACCCCTCATCAGCCAGGATAGCTTGACTCCAGTGGCATAGAGAGCACAGGACCCACGTCTGGGCATACCCATAGAACAATTGATGGACAGATGCAGACAATGTCATACAAGTAGTAGAGTAGAAACGCATAAAGTGAAGTGACGTAAAGTAGAATGGTGAAGAGTAGAATGCTGTGACAGTGTGGAGAGGTGTAGAGTGGAGTGGCGTAGTGTGGAGTGGTGCCGAGTAGAGTGCAGTGGCGTGGCATGGAGTGGAGTATAGTGGGGTAAAGTTGAGTATTCACGGTGAGGTAGTGCACTCTTTGGAGAACACATCTTCAATTGAAATAGCCATTGCATTTGCACAGATATACAGTTTTACTGATAAAAGTATACAGCGCATAAATGATAATGTGTAAAAATGTAATCACATAGTGAATTGATTTGTTTCGATCGTATTAACATTTTTGTTTCCACCACTCAGAATTACAAGCCCCCCTCCTGTAATCAGTATGATTGTCACATAAATTCTCTCACTTTGAAGTCAGAGAAGGAAAGGTAAACATCAAGCTCACTCAGAACACAGAGCCTGACATTTGACATCTGTCTTTGCCTAGTAAATGTAACAAGATAAGAACAAGATTTAAAGCCCTGTTTACAGAAATTGAGTACTTGGAAGCATACAGTAAATAAGGTATGGGTTACAGAATGGACAAACTCAAGCTGGACTGCCTAAAACAAATAAAGGCAGCAAGTAGGGGAGAGGAGTTGGCCTAACGGCTGGGGCGGTCGACCTCGAATCTGGGGAACTGGGTTTGAGTCTCGGCAATGACGCTGAACATCCTGTGATTTTGGGCAAATCACTTAATCCCCCTGTGCCTAACAAAAATGAATGTGTCCTAATGTAACGCAACTGGTGCTATGTAAAGCGCTCTGATACCAATACCGGGTCAAGTTTGCGCTATATAAAACTCCGTAAAAAAAAATAGAAAGCAAGAAAATGTGAGTTACAAAACACCACGCCAATGGTAAGCAACGGGTTGGACGTATTCCAAAGGAAGCTTTCAAAATGCCCCTAAGATGTTGTTAGCAAACTAGACAGCCGAGATGTCTAGCAGGCATCGACCTAATGAGTTTGGTTTTTCAGTGGCAAAAATAATAACAAACCCTGTTCTACAGAACCCACAATTAGATATCTTCCTTAAAAAGTTCCTATATGGCTTAGTATTCTAAAACCATCAACTACATATTAAAACATGCCTGAAAACAAACTTAAAACATGACACTTAAAAACAATATTAAACAAAATTTTCACTGACAGCACAGCAATCGTAAATATTCTGATAGATCGTAAATATTCTGATAGTACTAACAGAATCCCATAGTATATGGTCCGATTTGATGGAGATAGTGCCAGTACACATTAGTAAACACCTTCTCTAAAAAAGCATTATATAAAAACAAAGACAACCTTAGGTCATCTAAATCTGACAATTGTACTATTATCGTTTGCTATATCTCCCATATGGGAGATCTTCATATATTGTTTGAAGAGAGAAGGATAAGGATTTTTATAATCACAAATGTATTGTCCTCTGTTCCTAAGCAGCATATTTTGGGCCTGATTTAGAGTTTGGTGGACTGGTTACTCTGTCACAACCATGATTGATATCCCGTCAGCCGTATTATAAAAGCCATGGGATATAATGGACTTGTAATATGGTGGACGGGATATCTGTCACACTTATGTCGGAGTAACCCGGTCTGCCAAACTCTAAATCAGACACATAGTCACTTGAACTGGACACCCGTGGTTCTTGCATTTTTTAATATTAATCAAATTATTTTTTGATACTCCCGGTTACTCTAATTTATTTACTTAATAAAGCATTCAAGTTTTGATTTATATATTGTTTGGTGTCATATGTTGTCACTTTATAGAAGACATACAGAATTATTTAAAACAAATATATATTTTGAATGAATACCTTGTAGGCAGCTTTACCTGTTTAACTCTATTACCCAAGCCCACAAGGGTATATTGGGTTGCCCAAAGTCATTGATACATTTTGAAAAGGAGGCATCAGTACATTCTGTATAATGTACTTCAAAACAGGCAGCTCACAGGACCTTTTTAAATAGATTATTTATATCACTTCACGCTGTTGCAGTACTTAAATCATCATAAAGTAAGGCCTTGTTACTAAAGTACATAATCAAGTTATCCTACACACTTGATTGTATTTTTTTCCCCTGTACTAAATAAAATAACTATAGTCTTCATCACTTCTAACTTGATCACATGGAATTACATATTTTACAATTACAGAGATGTGCATTTATAAAAGTAACATGGTCGAAATAACTAAAGATTTACCCCATCCTAAAACGTCATAATAGGGCTGTAATCCCCCTGCTAGGGGATGGTAGACCAGAGCCTCTGCTGACCATCCTCCAAGGTCAGAGGCCAGCCAATCCAGTTAACAACAAAAAGCTGCCTTGATCGGCCCCCCAAAAGTTCTACTATTACTGTCACAAAGTGGGTGGTGGCCATATACTAACTGAGCTACTAGGGTCCGCAGGGTAAAGGGGCCTTTCCTCACATTATGGCCACATTGATGTTAATGGGAGAACATACTCTATATTTAATCCACATTTGTGTCTTTGGTTTTGCCAATCAGAGTCGCTAGAGGTGGCGCATGCTCAACTAGTTTATTGAGGTCTAGCATTGTAGGGTCCCATACTGTCCTCATTTCAGGCCATTGCAAATGAGGTGCAGCTTATCTCATCAAAATGCATGCAGCCTCAGTCCAGCTTGTCATTTCTCCCAGCCAAGTTCCTTTGCCTGGCACTACCGGGGATCTCTAAGACATAGCTAAGCTTTCCAAGCCATCGTAAGTCAGCGAACTTTTCATGCCATGCTTCGCTGGTTGGTGCTCTCAGACCTCCAGGAGATAGTCAAGCAAAGTTTTGCCAAATTAAGCCCATATTTCAGCTTGTGTGGCGTAGTAATGAGGCCAAGCAAGCATGCGGTTAAAGTACAATATAGGTTCATGTTTAGAAGCTCGAAGATTGTATAAGCGCTTCTGTCCAGTACAGACAGAACCCATCACTCTCAGACCATATGAAAAAAGCCACCATCATTCTTCCTGCATATTGTGCACCAACTGTTGAGGTCCTCAAATATTCTCTTCCATTTCTTTGAGGAGAGGCAGTTTTGGTGGCGATAATTGAATTGGATGAGTTTGGAGCAAGTGGTACGTGTCACTGTCTTGGTGTATTCAATTCTCATGTCCCAGTCGTCATCCAATATATCTGCCCAGGGGCTGTCTCCCTCTAGTCCAATAGATTTCAGTAACAGTTTGTTACTGTCCTAATACCGAGTCCATGCTTGGTTAATATTTGCAGGAATTCATTGGTTACAGCACCAATATGCCCCTTCTGCACACCATGTAATCCATGCTCCTTTGAATTTCCTCAAACGTACATAGTGTATTAGCAACACAGAGGATCCCTCTCACATCAGTCTGGCTCTTGTCCAAATGTCAATGTGTATTCTGTGTGGCACTTTGCTAAATTATGGAGAAACCATAAGGACTGATCTGGGGCATATTATGCCTCCATTTTGGACCTCTTCAAGGGAGCAGACCAATAATGGAAACGGGCATGTCCCAATCCCACCACAGACCTTTTCCGCCAGTGGGAGGGATCCAAGGGCCAGATGTATCAAAGGGTTTTGCCCATTCTGTGTCTATGGGGAAATGTGTTGATACATATGGCCCCAAGTTCTTCCGGTAAGAAGTGAAATTCAGCACCATCCTCCGGCGCCATCCATTTTGCCACCCACTACAGTTTTGCCACAATATGTTATGAATCAAACAAAGTATGATGTCTTTAGACCCCCATCTACCAATATATCAGGCTTGCTACGCCACGAAGAACTTTTGGGGGTTCACCGCTGGTATACTTACAGAATGGTACAGCAATCTGGGTAGCATGACGATCTTGGAAAGAGCCACTCTGCCAAAAGGGATAGCAGCAGTGTACACCAGAAGGTCACTAGCCTCTGTAAATGAGCATCTAAATCCAAAATGTAACACTCTTTCTTTTGATTGTCTTAGGTCCTGTCAAATACTCAAAACAAGCATTGATAACTGATACTTTTTAACTCTTTTGCCTGCCAAGCAGTCTCTGTAACCTGTTCCTAGAATTTGTAAACAAGGAGACTAGAGCATGTTTTGTTAACGGACATCATTTGTATACTGCACACTACTGACATTGATTTGAGATACAAAAAATGAAATTGAGGTGGTTTGGTCCATGTCTAAAGACTGCTTAAGCAAACAAATAAAAGTTCAGTTTTTTCCTGAAGCTTGTAGGCATGGATAAGAGCTTGATTTCAGATCGAAGGGAGTTCCATAACAATTTGTACCTACACAGGAAATGAATGGCCTCTTCGTGGAGACCAATCCGAAATCAGTAGAATTGCTCTTCTGATCTGAATAATATGCCAGCTGGCTGAGTATAAAAAAGTGGTATTTGGAGATAGAAAAGAGTTTCAAGGTGGCTTAGTTTCCTCATCCAACTGATGATCCTATTGTTAACCACTTACAATAAATTCAGCAGCTTTTTGAGAAAGGTAGGCCTGACGTATAAACACAGGGTCACACAGCATTCAGTGTTTTTTCATGTAAACTACCTTGTGACATCACCTTCATTCTGCGCTGTGACGAATGTACTAGTATATTACAATGCAAAATGCCGATTTGCAGAGAGTTGCAAAGCTCCTGGCTCATTTATATTTATGAGATAGCCGTATTTTGAGACTCCATGCGAATGGCAGCGAATGCAGAGACGGAGGCTTAAAATTTTTCTATAGCCATGAAACAGATTTCTTAAATTTTCTATAGCCATGGAAGAGATTTCTTACATTTTCTATAGCCATGGAAGATATTTCTTACATTTTCTATAGTCATGGAAGAAATCTCTTGATAGCTGGGAGGGCTTATCAGTAGAAACAAGCTGTAGCCAAACATCAAATGGTTTCATTTTTAGCTGAGGTAATGAAAAACCCTACAACATTAATTACCTCTTTAGTACAGAGCTGAGAATGAGGGCTGTAGGCATTTTTGTATTGTCCTAATAATACCATTTCAGCTCTTAAGCATTCCATATCGCAATAAGAATTATTCTGATTATAACTACTAACACTTCCTGTTATGATTCCTACTGTGCATAGTATCTAGTAAAATGACTGGGATCATAGGCAGGTATTTATTTGAAGCCTGTGAATGAACTAAACAAATGAATGACATCTTGCTGCTCTAATGTATAACACCTGCAAGAAATGTGAGTATTAGTTGAAAGGAGTGATAACCCACTTTGAATAATAATCACAGTTCTCGTCAGGGTGAACCAATAAAGTCACTAACTAAACATACGCTTAACTCTCTGGTAGCTTGACACAAAGTAGTCAGGCTTAACTTAGAAGCAATGTGTAAAATATTTATTTAGCACTTATAAAGTAATAAAGTCGAAACAAAACACAAGAAAAATCCCAAACCAATTTAGAAACATAGAGCATATTTTAATAAATAAAATGACACCAAAACAACAAAACTTCAATAAGTAGAACTGGAGATATGAAGTTTTAAAGTTTGATTTAAAAACAGCATAAAAAAGCACAAAGTGCCAACTGCGGGTATCTGGTTGCACTGGATCGGGTTAAAGTCAAACATTAAGGCTGTTAGAGGTGGATCACAATACATATACAAGGACCAGGTTTGCCCTGGTGGAAAGTTTATCTTTTGACTTAGAAATGTTTATGGAGAAAAAGTGTTTGTAGGTGAGTCATTGATTGGGCAAGCTGCTCCTAAAACGGGGCTCAACAACGGTGGCCTACTTAAGGTAGGAAAGTTCTGAAAGGTCATACGCCATGCCCAGGAAGGTCTAGACATTGATTGGATGCTGCTCAGCTGCGAGCCCAGTGAAGCCCTCCACATTTGAACTTAGAAACTTTTCTGGACGTCAGAGCTTCTTCGGGGGACACCAGCAAGCTGAAGCCGACGGCCGTTTGATGTCAATGACTGTGGTTTCAATGGCGACCCTGGTCTTTGTTGGTTCTCCAGGCAGAGAGTGGGCAAAAACTTTATAAGTCCCACTTCTTGCAGTTTGGGGAAAGGAGGAGGACATTCTTACACCAGCCACAGGTCTAGGACCTGTGTGGCACCACCTGCGAGTTAGGATTCACTTAGTAAACAACAAGGGGGACAATGAGGGCTTGATAAAGGTCCACCGTACATGCCCTGGGTAGAACTAGAAGACAAAAGAGGTACGGTGTTCCTGGGTGGCAAGTTGGCCACCTGGTGAATACTCAGAGTGGTGGGGAGGTGGGAAATACCTCCTTTCGGAACTAGGACCCTCACACATCCAGCAAGCTAGGTGTCATGCTTCATCATATGGGTCTGCTCCCCGTTGAGCCAGCTCTGCAATGCTCGACGGGCACCCATAAAGGGGCTCTTTATCGGAAATCTTTTATTCCTTGCCGTATAGGTGCCGTGGGTGTGAACTGGTCAGCTAGGTAGTTACAGGGTGAGAGGCCTCTGGAAGCTTGTTTTGTCCTTGAGCTCAAACAGGTGGTCAGCCAACTGCCCATTTGAGTCAATTCTGTGGTTCTGGATTCAAGGCATGGAGGTCCAGTCTTTCTTCACACTCTTTAGAAAGCAGGCCAGTCCTTCTTCTGCTTCTTCTCGGGTCCAGGAGTGTTTGGAGGAGACGTATGTGAGGTCCACAATTATGCCAAGTACCAAACTATATGTGGAGGACAATCCTTAGTCCATCCCCTAAGCCAATTCTGGTCAGTTCCACCCCTCCCACTGGATTTGGAGCCAGCCTGACTAGAAAGACAAAGGCTATGTGTGAGTTTCATTTGCCAGTGACAGGGTAGACATCCCTTGAAGTGCAGAACAGCCGTAGCCCGTGTTAAGAGCGGTGGAGCCGTGTGGGGGTGATTTGACGGCCGATGACAAGGGAAAAGTCATTATTTGTTTAATTTTCCCACATCATCATCCGTCGAAATCCCCTCCCCCCCTGGCCCCACTGCTCTTAACTGCACAGGCTGCTGCTGGCACAGAAAGGGGCTGGGCACATCCCCCGGGCTTAACTGTCAAAGGAGGACACACTCACCCACACCAAGGGCCCTTTGTCACTGTCTGGAAGCAATACACATCTCACCACAGTTTAGGCATCATGGGCCAAGTGACAGCTGGGCACTAGCAGGAAATCCCTTTGGGTTTCGGTAGGAAAATGACAACTTTCTATACGTGTCATTTTCAAAACAGTAATAATAAAATCCGACTTGAGCATTAAGTTGGATTTTAAAGTACCAATAAAATGAGTCCTTGAAGTGTTTTTCTAGTTATTCTGAAACTAAATTTAGCATTTATTAAGTATAATAGTGTAAACCAGTGTTAACCTATGGGAGAGCCAGTCTTGCCACAGTGAAAAAACGACTTTGAAGGTTTTTCACTGCCAGGACATGTAAACAATGAAATATACAAGTCCAACTTTAAAATACCATGCACCATGACCTATGGGCTTTTAAGACCTACCTTAGGGGTGACCTATATGTGATAAAAAAAGGAAGCATCTTGGCCTGGCAAAAGGCATATTTTATAACTGCACACCCATGCTGCAGATGCCAGCCGGGGACATGTTGATAGTGCTACTTTTGTGGGTGGCACAATAAGTGCTGAGGGACACTAGTAGCATTTAATCAGCAGGTCCTGGGTAAAGGTAGTACCATATACTAAAGACTTATAAGTAAATTTAATGTGCCCATTAGTGTTGTGTGAAATTTACCATGTTTAAAAAGAAGAGCACAAGCACTTCACCACTGGTTAGCGGAGCTCTACAGCAAACAAAAATAGGGTTCAGTAAAATGGCAAAAGACCCAGATGACTCTACAGAAATGGTAAATTTCCAACAACACCTTTATAAAGTCTTTTGTATATTTCAAGTTACACAACTGCTCCTTGATATTGTCCAACCACCTAACCACATACAGATCATGCACATCACATTTTTCAGGAAAAAAACTGTATTACAATTAAATTCATCATGTGATACTGGAAAAATTGGTCATTACTATGGGTCAGAGTTTTTTAAACAGGTGGTTAAAATTCGACCTAAGGTAAAAAATAAACAAATACATGTATACAAGTTGACTTAATGGTCTCTACATTGACTTGGTTTACGAAAGGAATTTGCGAACTTTTGCATAAGATGTTCTTAAAGGAGGATGCTTATAAAACAGAAGTACGAGTTTCATTCTTTTTTTCAGCCAGTTACCTCTAAAAAGGTCTGACTTATAAAAGAACAGAGCTACTGTAAAGAATAATCATTTAAAAAAAATCTTCTGATTAACTTTTAAAGACTTATTCGTATACATTACTATAAACCATTCTGCAATTGTTTCCAAAGAACCTCGCTTACTTTGCAAATAATTTAATAATATTTGCATGTAATTCTGGGTTTGACAAAGAATTTTGCATACTTGTTTTCAAAAGCAATATTTTAAAAGAATCGTGCTTACTGGTGAAAAACGCAAAAACGTATTTTATTTGAATAATTCTCCATATATTTATAAACAACTGAGAATGTTTTCACATAAATGTCTTCTGAGTATCATTATTTAAAAGAACATCTTCATAATTTTACATTATATTTAAGAATGGTACAAAGCAATTCAAGCATTTGGAATAAATGTTGAGGAATAATGGTTTTGGACGTTTTCATGATGCATTCCATTAAACAACTACTAGCACAGACTGGCTAACAATAGAAGGCATGCTTACACAGCACATCTTAAGAAGGCTTCTGAAAAAACAAAATATCTAATTTCCAAAGGACTCTGGCATATATGAGACTAATATACACCTGGAAAACCCAAAACATACACTACATAATGCACACTACAATCAAAAGCAGGCGAGGATTAAATGCATGCAATACACGACAAATGTTCAAATAAAGTGATCATTTGTAAAAACATGCAATGGCATTTCCTTTCCCTTTCAGAACAACTAAGCTACACGAGAAAGATCTGCATGTAAGAGCTGCTGGCAATGTGGGAAATCGTACAAATGTGTACAAATGATCACAAGTTCCACTCCCAATTTTGACTCCAATGTTGTGGTTTCTCCTGAATAAAACCCAATAGAAATAGAAATGCTGCCTCTAGTGCCTATGAGCTTGGGGGAAAGGAACTCAAAAGGTATTCAGTTTCTAGTAATCAGGGACAGACAAAAGGGAAGGACTGACTTGGAAACTTCCCCGCCTTGCACAACAGAACCTGCGGCCCACGCATTATCCCTACCACTAATTAAATGGCAGTACTCCGGAAGATCTAATCAGTAGCCCCTTATTCCAAAGTCTTCATGGAATTTCTAAAGGTAGCCCTGTCTCTATTCTCCTCATTTCAGTGTCTAGATCACCACCCTCCAGCCACAGAAAGACAAGCAATACACGCCCACTGTCTGGAAACGCTGTGCTCATAGTCCACCTATGTCATGGTAAACCAGGAGCATTCAAAATGGATCCCGCAGTGATTGGTACTAAGACTAATACACAAATAGAGTCCTACTACTGCACATATGCTGAATGTGTACTAAACATGTGCACACAACACACATAAACAGGATGTCAGCAGAGCTTAGCACAAGAGGGGGCAGTAGGCAACACTCACTGATCCAGATAAAAAGGTCTAGTCATCTCTATGAGATCCCAAAACAGAGCTAGCTGCCACCACTGCCTTATGAGCTAAACCCAATACAGGGCATGCTTGGTGCGATTATACAAGTCACATGCTGTGGTCATTGCAAAGTCAGGGACAAACCTAGACCTCTGCGTACACTAGATCAGTGTGATGCCAGGGCAAAAAATAAAAGTTAGGGTACCAGATACACACAGTTGGTCACTCAGGAAAGGGATGCAGGCCCATACACCATGCAGGGTAGATTCCCATCACAACAGAGTGTGTTATGATTGGGAGTCTTTTACTGTCCCTGGCATACTGCAGAATTCTTTACTTTCTGGCAAGACTTCTTGGCTCATGGAAGCACTCCTGGGAACACCCTAGCGCTGCCATACTGAAAGTAATTCTTGGTATCTGGGCACTTATGACAAACTGCTGGCCCTCAAATACTAGAGGTAAATGTTTACATATGTCTCACCCATGGAATATAAACAGTATAAATGTCAACGTTTTGGCACTGGCATATTGAAGTTAATTCTTGGCATAAGGAGGTCACCCATCACATCAAGCAGCACCCATGACAAAATACTGGGCCTTGAGCACTGAAGGTCATTATTGACATAGGAGAGTGGGTGGCACACAACACACATTTTAAAAATGTAAAGAGTACTCTTTCATACTCTATAGCTAAACAAGAAATATATGTGAAATGCTACTATAAATTACACAATTTGACCCTTTTCTCAAATTTGTGCCAGGGAAGAACGCCCCGAGCCTTTCTAGAAGAATCAGGGTTCACTCGCTTTGCTCACTCACTTTCAGTAATTCAGGTGAGGTATTACACCCACCACTCTGAAATATCACCAGCCGCTGCCACTGCTTAAATCGCTCTCTTATGTCAACAACATGAACCCTTGCAATGCAAGCTGAGATTAGATTTTTCAGCTGAGATACAGCAAATATATTGTGTTTGCCTTTATGTTTATGAATTATTAGAATGATCAAAATACAGAGTACAGAGGTCAATAGATTTTAAAACAATAAATATTTGAAGAAGAAGAACTTCACGTAAAGTGTTTGTTGAGGCACAGACAGTGGCATTAGGCAAAATGATGGGACACCCCACGGAATGTAAAGAGGGGCCCCTGTGTCTCCAACATCTCACAGATGTTCATTGGCCTTGGGCTGCATGGGAGGTCCTGAAGGGTTGAGGGGCTCTTGAAAGGTTACTCCCCCCAAGTCCTCCCTCTGCGCCACAGGGGCTTCGGGGTATGTGTTAGGCGCCTGGGCTCAGACCTGAGGTTTCCTGGCCTAAATATATGGCTTACAATCTCAGCATTGTTTTGGAGTGAAGCAACACTTGATTGACCAGAAGAACCTATGTCATTCAATGTGCTTCCGGTAAGAATTATACACACTTTCAGAAGCATTTCAATTGAGTTGCAAAATGACACTGGTTGAAGGAAGTTATGATGAACACAACATTTTCGAAAAGTGGGCATGCCTCTTTTGCTTGATGTCACAGCCCAACTAGAGGTAGACCCCCTCCATAGGTCCCAGTCTCTCAGACTGTCTTGCCCCGAGGCTGCTACTTTGTTGGGGGTCCATGCACCTCTCTGTAAATGCCACTTTTGGGAGCGTCCTCATCCCTCACAACCGACACCAATTTGTGAGGTGATGGCCTGCATTCCCGACTGGGAATTTTAAGAGATCATACCCTCATGGGTAATGTTCTTTGCGTACTGCAGCATTCTTGAGTAGAACTTTTGTAGATGTTCAGTCATTTTACCACCTTTGAGAGTACTGAGGACTAAGAAGAAATATGCCGACGTTTTAATCCAGGGTCCTGCCGTCAAGACTCCTGGGTATTGGCATAGGGCACACCTATTGTGCTCCTGAAGAGGGTACACCTGTGTACCAATCAGCCTCCGGCAGGCTCCATGACCTCCTGCAACCTGCAGTTACCAGTCCCTCTAGCTGGAAAATTCCAACTACATCTTACAGGTGTGCCCCGTCCCTATCGGGGTACCATGTAGTGTTTGCACTAATGAGGCCATGCTTAATTTACCAAGCTCTTCTTATTCGACCTTACAAGCCCACCTGCTTGGTGGGCTTGTACATGGCTTTATTTACCTTTACATAGGAAAGTTCGATGGCCTCCCTGGAAGCTGGGGACTACTGTTCTCTGTTTTAACCACAGCTTTACTTATCCTTTCGTACGAATGTTCAATGGCCTCCCTGGAAGGGGGAAACTGCTGTTCTCTTCTTTAACCACAGTTCCGTGTGATGTCCCTATGGTGCCTTCTGTGCCAATATGGGCCTTCTGATTAGAGGTTGGCTGAGCACTGTATTTACCTCTCACCACCCAGGCCCTGAATTCAGGATTCGCTGGTAAGCACAGTGGAGTTTGCCTCCAAGACCATCAGTATATTTGTTAAAACGTTATTGTTAGTGGCCAACACAATACCCTTATATCTACCTGCTGACCTCCAATTGTATGGTAATACAGCGCCGGCAGGAAATATTACCCCTTGGGGGAATTAAAACTTCTGTTCTCTTCGTAACCACAGTTCTGTGTAATATAATCCATTGTGCACTGTGTGCAAAGTTGTGCATTTACATTTGGGGGTTAACTAAGCCCTTGTTTACCCCCCCACCCCACTTGGCAGGTTCCAAATTTGAGGGTTCAAACTGATAACCATGTGCTGCACGAGCAAGTGAAATATGACAGCATGTCCAGCAGGGAACAAAGAGGATAACCAGTGGGAGGGGGCAGGTATAAATACCTGTCCCCAGCCCACTGCGCGCCGGAAATGACACTGCAGAGGTGCCGGACATAGGAGGGATACCCATGGGAAGGGGTCCCAGTGACTGGTACGTGGAAATGTGCCTAATGTGGCACTAAGAGGACCACCCTCTTACAGGGGCCCACTGCGTTTGCTTTGGGCAGCCACAAAGATCTGAAATGCCCGCAGCCCTTCTCCCCAATTGAACAAGAGACACTACTATTAAAGGATATGTGTAATCGTAAGGGTGAAAATAGGGCACTCAGTTCTTCCTCCTATATTCCAGCACCTCACCCACATTGAGCTGTGCTAATGTACCCTTCGGTCCCTCCAGCTATTCAAATGCTAAAACTCAGAAACAGTTCTGTTGTTTCACTTCAAGCATTACAAACAGGTCTGCTGATTCACTTCAAGCGTTACAAACAGCACCCTCTGCTATCCCAGTCCCAGAAATCACTCAACGCTCTGAATATGCAAGTCCAGCATGGCCATGTTACAAAACGGGAGCACCCCTAGGTCCTGCGGGGCACAGTGACCCCCATTTCTTGCTACACTTCTCCCACACTGTACCCCATGTATACACCTGCAACCGGTGCATCCCATGACCCAGCAGCCGCATATACTGGATATTTTGGAGAACCCTAACCCGAAAAGATATAAATCAACAAAAGGAAACCAGTTGTTCTAGGTGATTTGCTCACTACGTAACCATTCGTTCTATGTAAACTTTGATTATGTGCTTGTCACCCGGAGAGTTGCATAACTATCAGGGGTGGGCAAAGCTTTAGGCCTCAAATGGGAAACCTTGTCCTTGACAAATTTACCTGACTTCCCCTGAGGAAAGATTTAACCTGCATGATCAATAATTTATTTGTGAAATAAGATAATATTAATAATAATAACAACAATAATAATAATAGTAGGCACAAGGGCTCATCCAGCAAACCTTTTCTTAGGATCCGATGCTGCCCAATGATAGGGGTGGAGAATTCCAAAGCTGGAATATTCCTGATTCCACCTTTGTTCCACCACAATACTCTCTTAATCTCACTCATTATTTTTCATCCCTGATTTTCTGCCCATGTCATTATTTTCTTATATTTCCCTTCCTCTTACTGTCTCCCTTTGCTGTCATTCTATTGCTATGGGTCAAAGTCTGATGTTGAAAAATAAGCCCTAGATCTGAAAATGAGCCCGATGCCCAGTGTTGGACTGCCCTGCCGGGTAGTCTGGCCCTACCACAGGTACCACCTTGTAAGGACCAGTGAGTGGGCTGCTTCTGTGGCTCCTACACACTGGCCCTTTCAGACTGCCTGACAGGCCAGTCCAACACTGCTGATGCCCACCACCTGCAGCTGCGGCAGATTGTTATTTCATGTTTAAAAGCCGGGGTATGACATCATTTGATGAGGGTAATTGATTAGGTTTGTGATGTCTAGTGCTCAAGCTAGGATGCCAACATGAGGATTTTAGTCTTACCCATCTCTCAGGGAGGAGGATTTCTAGAAGGTGACCAATATATCACTTAGGTTAGATTCCTAAAACGGCCCAAACTCGCTTGTGCAGGAATGGGAGAGTGAGGACAAGGCTCCAGGGCCCACCAGGTGATAGAGGGAATGTGGTATGTTTGGGGCACTGATAGAGTTCATGTCCCACCGTCTCCAAGTATTCAATTCAATTAATTTCTTGAATGATCGACACTGAGTTGGGCATAGTAGCTGTCTAGATTTCAACAAATCCATAAAAAGAATACAAATCCTGAACTTTTGCCACATTTCTGCCAGATTAGGCATTACATAATTTTCCTGATTTTCAACCCCCTAACACAGCTGTGCATAAACCATTTCCAGTTCACCACTCATTTTAGACATACTTTCAGTGGGATCTACTCAAATGGAGTGAGGGATCATGTTTGTATTACTAATGGCAAATATATGCCGCTAATTTACTGATACTTTTCGACCTCATTACATGGTATGTGGGTAAACCACATCAGTAATACCTCACAAGGCATATACAGATACCGTAGGGTACGGTAATTCTTGCACCATTACACAATGTCCAATAAATTCTAACTATAACTCTATGGCCCAGATGTATGAACATTCCATTTTGCGAGTCGTAATTTGCGACTCGCAAAATGGAATGTACTACAGTGTCTGAGAAACTCTTTCCGATTCGCAATGGACCTGCCTCATTAATATTCGAGAGGCAGGTCTCAGTTTGCGACCAATTGAGAATTGCGAAAATCACAGGGATTGTGGCCTGTTGGGGTCAGCAGACCACCATGTCTGTGACTACTTTTTTAATAAAGCAGTTTTTTTTGTTTAAATGCAGCCCATTTTCCTTAAAGGAAAACGAGATGTGTTTCAAAAAGAAAAATGAAACGTTCAGTTTCATTTTTTGGGACCACTTCCTGCACTTAAAAAATATCTGGCCCACATTCGCAAAGGGAAAGGGGTCCCTTGGGGACTTCTTCCAATTTGCAACTAGTCTACCACCCACTTTCCACTGGCGGTAAAATGCGAATGTTTTGCAACCTCATTTCGGCCGCAAAACATTTGTACATGGCACTGCGAGACGCTATTAAGAAGGGACGGCCTTGGCATGCCCCTTTCTAATAGAGAGTCGCAAACCCTATTTTGCGAGTCGGGAATAGTTTACCGACTCGCAAAATAGGGTTAGTACATGCCACATACCTATTTAGCGGTCGCAAACAGCACGATTAGCCATTTGCGAATGCTAAAAACGGTCATACACGTGGCCCTATAGCTATAACTCTAAAAATTGCCGTTGCACACCAATTATTAAAAGTCTTTCCTCATTTAGCTACTTTTTTGTTATTTTTATGAATTAGCTTGAGTGGCAGACCCAGCCACAAATTTTAAAAGAGAAATTCTATGGCTCCTTCCCAAATCGTGAGAGGCCAATCCTTTATCAGGCACCAATCAAACAGAGGAGCAACAGTTATGGACAACATTTTGGAGCTAATTTTGACAATTTCTATGAGACAGCATGGAGAACGTGCCTTAGAATCTTGTACATTCTGAGTTAAATTGATAATTTCAGTCTCCTTAATCTAGGATGATGGACAAGGCACCACAAAGCCTACATAAGCATACATCGCTTCATTGTTTCTCCAGTTTCTAGAGAACTGTACAAGGTCTGTGGAATTACTTGATATTTGTCATCCATTAGAACTATACCCCTTGGAAGCCAATAATTATTATTCCTTTATCTCTAGAGTTTATAGTGGCTAGTGCATCTCTCTGAGAGCTGTGTACATGCATACATACATACATACTTGATTTATTGATTTGAGTGGCAGAATTCTAATTCCAAATTACTGTTAGACCTATACGTGGTATCCTTTTTACCACCAATAACAGTAATCTGCTTTATACAAACTAATCAAATAGCACGAACTGTATTCTAAGATGGTCAAGAAACAAGCTAGCCCATTAACCGTCAAATCTTTTCTAAAACAAGCGCTCCATCTTATGTTATTTCTCCAAACTATCAAATGTAAAGATATTTGTATCACCATCTATGTTCAAGCTGTACAGATTCCTCTCTGGTTGCATCAGAAATAGGCGGTGAACTTCGCTCCGTTCGCAGAGTCTGCAGAGTTTTCTGCACTCCGCGGAGCTTGTGGAGTGCAGAAAACTCTGCTTCACGATGTGCAGCGGAGTTTTTTCCCCACTCGCGATCGGTAAGTTCGCGATCGCTAAAGGTAAGTTTGCGAGCACGAGCTGCCGCTCGAGTAGAATTTCTACCCGAGCGGCAGGAATACCAGCACAAACTGCAGTTTGCAGTGCACTCCACCACTCGCGGAACTTCGTGGAGTGTTTTTGACACTTCCCAAGTTCTGCGTAGCAAAACTCTGCAAACTACACCCAGGCCTAATCAGACCTACTTAAGGCCATTTTTCCTGATATCAAAGGTCCCTGGCCCTTGGCAATACCTCTTTGACACTGTTATACCCATCAGTAGAGGAATCACAAGCCACCACAGGAGATATCATGATTATAACATCTTATAGACAATTCCAGTATTCCAAGCTTATTAATGTGTGTTTACTTACTGAGGGTGGCCCCAGGGCAACGTCTTTCAAGGGTTATTAGATTATGTGCACCATTTAACATGGCCAATGGCTGCCATAATAGAGCTGTTCAATAGTCTTTTGCTAAATAACACTCAAAGGTATTCCTCTGTTCGAAATGTTTCAAAGGGATTTCCTACAAATGTGCATTAGTATTGCCATTGACCCCCAGATACCCCTCCCCAAGGCACCTCAATCATGACTTGGAACACCCTCTTTTATTCTGTAACTGGGGCTCATACAGTGTTCTGCCAAGGTACCAGGGTCTTGTGCTCTAATGAGATACAGACTGCTGGCTGACCTTCTGCAAATCGCTGTTTCATTGCACTCTGCACCCTTGCAGGGTTTGTGGTTAGACCACACAAAGATCTCTCACTGAACACTGAGCCTGTCTGCAGTAAATACATCATATGATAAGGACAGGAGACAAGTTCTATTCTTTTACCTTCTTTAAGCGTGAGAACCCAGCGCTGACGACTATTTCTGTCTGGTGCAAACACATACAGCAGATAGTTATCGTGAACAACCTGTGGAAGAGAAGAAAGAGCCCATCAGTGGACAGAGATACATGCTGAAGTCATTCTGCTAACCACAATACAAATCTGTTCAGTAATTCTGGACATTTTAAGCTCCAAAATTATATTTATATCTCAACAGTTGGGTTTGAGTGATTCTCTGAAGAGTCCCTCAAAACTAATTTAAAAAATAAAGACTTCTGATTGACCAAGGGAGCTTTTTTTCCCTTGGTCTATCTTGCTTCCATGGGACTCGAGTGCTCTGATTGGCTGCCAGCAACATGTAGAAAAATACTGCTGGTAGCCATTACAGGCCTACGGAACTTGGTGCCCTGTCCTGCAAAGTTGTTAAAAAAATTATGTAAGGGGCCAGGGTAGGGATACCCTACACCGTAGACCCTGTGGGGGGGATCAGAAGGACCCACCCCTTGGGCCCAAAAAATGTCTGTTTTTGTCACAATCCCACGGGTTCACGGCAAACATGTTTTTGCTACGATCCTGCGAGATCGCGGCAAACAAAATTAAAAAAGCATATGGCGTCCCCGCATTTAAAAAAAACAATATTTGTGGAGAGGGGGTGCATAGAACCCCCCCCCCCCCGCCCTGAGACAATTTCAACCCCAGAGAGACAATCCACCGGTGCCAACCTTTAGAAAAGCTCTCAAGAAGCCCTCGCCCCCCCGTGCTGGGCCTTTAAAAGACCCAGGGACCCCATCCCGAGAGTCCAGGTTCCTAATTTCAGGGGGGGGGGGTGCGGCCCCAGGGATCCCATCCACCAGGGCCGAATTCTAATGCAGGGGAGAGGGTAGATGTGACCCCACCTCCCTGGGCCTTTGTCCAGGAGAACCCCCCACTAGGGCAGAGTAGTTTCCCTGCCCGCACTAGCATTTTTAAATGTGCCACTGGTTGGAAGCAAAGATGCTGGGGATTTAAAAATGCTTCCACCGGGTGGGAGCAGACTTCTGTTTCCCTGCAAGTAGGGAAACCGATATAGCTCCCGCCCGGAGGGAGCAAGCATAAACAGCTGCTCCCTCTGGGTGGGTGCAATGCCGGCTCCTGCAGTATGCAGAGGCTGGCTCGGGCCACGGGAACCCTAAGGCTCACCCCATGGCCCCCAACTAGTGGTTTGTGGGGTCCCCAGGAGGCAGGAAGGCTCGGAGGCACATGCCCCTTTCCCCTTAAGAATGTAATTGGACCCCAGGGCATGGGGTCCCCGGGGCCTAATGAGGACTGGAAATGGGGGGCCCACACCTCGTCCCCTTAATAATAGCATTTGGACCCAGAATATTGGGTCCTCAGGGCCCATTTAGGCTCAGAGAGGAAGGTCACATGCCCCATTCCCCTTCATATTAGAATTCAGACTTATGGAGGATGGGGTCCTCAGGGCCTATTAAGGCTTGAGGAGGGGGGCCAGGCAGCCCTCTTCCCTTTTTTATGGCATTTGAACTCGGGGAATGGGGTCCCCAGGGCCTGTAAAAGCTCGGGGAGGGGGGCCATGCACCATCTACCTGCTCCCGTTCCCGGCAAAAGTCATTGAGAAGATAGTCAACAAGCAACTGACCCACTTCCTCGAGGAGAGCAACACCCTGGACCCGTCCCAATCGGCTTTCCGCATCAACCACAGCACCGAAACCGCCCTCATCGCTGCCACCGACAACATCAGGACCATGCTGGATAACGTCGAAACCGCTGCCCTCATCCTCCTGGACCTCTCGGCCGCCTTCGACACCGTCTGCCACCACACCCTACGTACACGTCTCCACGATGCAGGAATCCGCGACAAAGCCCTGGATTGGACCACCTCCTTCCTCACCGACAGAACCCAAAGGGTCTGCCTCCCTCCATTTCGATCTGAAGCCACGAAGATCACCTGCAACGTACCCCAAGGTTCTTCTCTCAGCCCATCCCTTTTCAACATCTACATGGGACCGCTCGCCAACATCGTCTGATCACACAACCTCAGCATCTTCTCCTACGCTGACGACACTCAGCTGATTCTCTCCCTCACCAAGGACCCCGCCACCGCCAAAACCCACCTCCACGAAGGGATGAAGGACGTCGCTGAATAGATGAAGAACAGCTGCCTGAAACTGAACTCGGACAAGACAGAGGTCTACATCCTTGGATCCACCACCACCGCCTGGGACGACTCTTGGTGGCCGACCACACTAGGAGCCGCACCGATACCCACCAACCATGCACGCAACCTGGCGTTCATCCTGGACTCATCACTCTCAATGACCCAGCAAGTAAATGCCATCTCCTCCTCCTGCTTCAACACCCTCCGCATGTTTTGCAAGATCTACAGATGGATCCCTACTGGAACAAGGAGGACAGTCACCCAGGCTCTCATAAGTAGCAGACTGGACTATGGCAATGCCCTATCCGCAGGAACCACGGCCAAAATCCAGAAAAGACTACAACGCATACAGAACGCCTCCGCACGCCTCGTCCTCGACATCCCCCACCGCACCCACATCACAGCTCACCTGAGAGACCTTCATTGGCTCCCAGTCAACAAGAGGATCACCTTCAAGCTCCTCATCCACGCTCACAAAGCACTCCATGACACCGGACCAGTATACCTCAACAAACGACAAACCTTCTACACCCCGAACCGCCAGCTTTGCTCCGCTGACCTCGCCCTCGCCAACATCCCACGCATCCACAGGACGACCACCGGGGGCAGATCATTCTCCTACCTCGCCGCCAAGACATGGAATACTCTTCCCACCCACTTGCGACAGAATCAGGACCTGCTGACCTTCAGGAGACGTCTCAAAACCTGGCTGTTCGAGCAGTAGCTGCACCCCCCTCTCCCACCAGCGCCTTGAGACCCTTGCGGGTGATTAGTGCGCTCTACAAATACTTGATTGATTGATTGATACATCAAAATAAAAACTAGAAATTCACTGAAAAAAAATAATGGCTAAAGTGATGTTATAGTTAAGATTTGTAATGTTATAGTTAAGAATTGTGATTATATCTTAATTTACAGTTTTTTTAAAGTTAGAAATTCACTGTAGAAAGCAAAGGTTAAAGTGATGTTATAGTTAGGTGTTGTGATAGTAAGATTTGATTTTGTTTTTTTAAAACATCTGAAACTCACTGAAAAAAACAACGTTTTAAGTGACGTTATAGTTAAGTAAAAAATTCAGTGCCAACATAACATTTTGAACTAAAAAAAAACATGGAAATTCACCAGTCATAACTTGCACCCTCGCCATGCACTGCAAATGACCTCACATATTACATCACTCATGACATGTTCTATGACCTCATTTATGACCTCACTGATGAAATCTCAAATTATATTATTGAAGAAATCACTGATAAGGTCATCCAATGAGTGTGTTAAATTGGTTTCTAATGTCATGAGTTATGTAATATGTGAGGTCATAAGCATGGTGAGAGTGCAAGTTATAACTTGTGAATTTCTCTGATTTTTTAGTTCAAAAAGTATAGGGAGGTCATAAGTAGTGCATGGCAGAAGCGCCATATGTGATATCCTGACTGAAAAAAACAAAGGTTAAGGGGACGATATAGCTAGGTGAAAAAGTCAGTGAAAACATAACATTTTAAACTAACAAAATCACTGCAATTCACCAATTATAGTTATCTCACGTAACTATAACTCATGCCCTTAAGTAACTATAACTTGCACCCTCGCTATGCACAGTGTTGTTATCAATTATGTAATTTCAATGTCATCAGCGATGTTATGAATGATGTGATAGAACATTTCACGAATTATGTAATATGTGAGGCCATGAGCAGCATATGTTACATATAAGGGTAGACCCTAAGATACTGGGACCTGGGTAGCAGACAGTACAATATGAGATGGTCCCAGTGAACAATATTAAGCCACAGAACACATTAGAAAACTTATATTCAACAAAATATAAGAACAATGCATAGATTGAATGATTGAGCAGTTTTATTTAATCCACAGATGCATAAATTACAAAATCAAATTCATACACAAAGTGCCCAGAAGAACAAGGAAAAGCAAGGGCTGGTAGGGAAAGTCTGTGATTTTGTGAGGATTTGAGTGATGTGAAGAGATGAGGGATGCGCAAGTAATAAATCCTAGTTTCAGCAATAAAAATTAATGGCTAGTTATTCCGCCATTAATCACAGTTGTTTACATGATTTAGAATAGCCAAGCTACACAGGAAAAAACACAGTAGAACAGTCTCTGTTGTTAGTGGTTGGCTCAGACGAAAGTGTCGACGTTTCGACCCCATATATATTGTAGGCTTATTGGCACCTTACGTGGGGGTCTTCCTCAGGACAGTGATAAGGGAATGGGCACCGTAAGGGGCCTACAGGGAGGGCTGTGGTGAAAAGGATCGGGCACGTAGGCTCCAATACACAAAGAGAGCGGGATACCAGCATGCTCATCTGAAAAAATCAAACATGTCCCATCCACTCTGGTTCCAGCAGTCCTGTCTTAAATCATCAACTAGAAACTGTGAGGCTGGAATCTGTTCTCACTTCAGAATCCTTAGCACACAAGGGCTAAAGATCGCTCCTTGGTGGTTGCGGGTTGTATTAGGGGGGACCAGCGGTGCTCAATCGCTACGCGCTGGATGAAGTCCTGAGACTGACTGAGCAACATGGAAGCAGAAGAAGAGAACCTGTCGGGCAACAGCGAGCAACACGGGTTGGGGGCGGAGAGAAGTACACAAGAGATCCAGCTTGCAAATGTATGCTCTCTCATGAAGTGCTTAACCCAAAAGAAAATAAGTAGTGCTTGAAAAGCAAATTGTGAAAGCATAGAAGCCAGCCAATCAGAATAGATGGTAAAGAGGCTAAGCTCCATGGGAGGGACAAACACAAGACTGACACCCTGGGACACAAATAAGAACCAGGTAAATGAGAGTGACAGCATGAAAAGCCAACCAATGGTAAATAATGGACGGGCTCCAAACCCTGTATGTTCTTTGTTAGAACCGGCAGTCTCTAGTTGGCAGAGGTATGCACTTCTGACAAATAGGGACCAACCAACTCTAGTCAGGGAAAGGGGATTACACACTCAGATAACCCCTGCTACCCCCTTGGTAGCTTGGCAGAGCAGACAGGCTTATCTCAGAGGCAGTGTGTTAAGCAATTATGACCACATACAGTAATAAAGTGAATACCCTACAGATGGACACGACACAGAAGGTATTATAAAAATAGGATTTTTATATAAGGTTTAGCACAAGACCAAATAACGACAAAAATATACCACAGTCTTAATAAATACTCTTTGGAAGGAAAAGTAATAGTTCAAGTAAGGTTTCTTCTTGGCAAATAGTTCTTTAGCAAAGTATTCTTCTGAGCACAGTTCTCTGGCAACAATGTAACCCCCACAGGAGTCACACGACGTCGAGTCTACAGGATTCCCAAGGTTCGGCGTCGACCGCGAGGAGCGCTACGTCGAGCCTGGAGTTGCAACAGACCCCACAAGTACAGTACCTTGAGAAACGAAGGAAACGATGATCCACGGCGTCGAGATGTCGGCATCGAGGTCGGCGTCGATCGTGCCTCGGAGTCGGGTCAATCCGCAGCGGTGTCGAGGGATGTCGGGCCGGAGCAGCGCTCACGGCGTCGGGAAGGGCGTCGAGTCGATGCGATCAGCAGCGGCGTCGGGACGGGGTCGCTTGGAGGTGGAGCCGATACTCACTCCTCACTGGCGTCGATACCGGCGTCGAGACGGGGTCACTTGGAGCTGGGGCCGATACCCACTGCTCACTGGCGTTGCTGCTGGCGTCGATCGGGCCCGGCGGCCGGCGTCGAAGGCTCGGGACACTGGAGCCGTTACTCACGATGTCGAGCTGGATTCGGCGGCGGCGTCGAGACTGCAGATTTTCCCTTGTGTACTGGAAACAACACTTTCCAGCAATTCAGCAAATGGTGAAGTCCTTTGGCCCTGTGACTTCAGCAGGAGACTGGCACTCTTCCAGCCCTTGGAGATTTCCTAGCAAGTGTTCAGAGAGTACACACCAAGTTCCTCTCTCCTTGTTCCTTGGCAAAAATAAAGAAGCAGCTTTCAGGTTCCTCCACAGCAAAACAGCACTCTGGCAGAAAGGGGAGGCAAGTCCTTAGATCAGCAGGCTTCTTGTCCTTGGTACAGGTTTCCTTGTCAGGAGTGATCTGAGTTCTTGGTTCAGGGGTCCTTCTCTTATACCCCATTTCTCCTTTGTTCCCTTTGTCCAAACAGGGAGATTCCCACCATCTCAGGTTTGTTGTGGGTGTTGCCAGGCAGAGGCACCTGGCCCATTCACTGAGCAGGGCAGAGTCCTCAGCCGCCCAGCAGGAGGCGGAGCCAGTATTGTCACTGGCAGGAGCAGGGCTATCAGTCGCCCAGCAGGAGGTGGAGCCAGTATTGTGTCAGGCAGGGCAGGCTACTCTTCCCTCACTCTATGTGTAAACGCCCCATTCACCCCACACTGACTCATTCAGACCTCTGGAGCCACCCAGCCCCTGACACACACACCAAACCAGCAGAGACCGGTAGATAGTTGGACAAGAAAATAGCCACTTTCTAAAAGTGCTATTTTCAAACATAGAATTTAAAAACCATCCATCCTAAAGGGTGTGTTATTAAATTCTGAGTTCAGGGATACTAAACTCGACTCGCTACCATGCTCCCTGAGTCAGATAGATTATAATGGAGTTAATAATCCGTCTGCCCAGTCTGGCCTATGGGAGGCAGGTAGCCCTTCAATAGTGAAAAACGAAAATGGCTGTAATTCACTATTAGGTCATGCCACACACATCAGGGCCTGACCTACCTTTTACCAACAATGCACCCTGCCCTAGGGCCTACCATAGAGGTGTCTGAAATGTGGCAAAGTGAAGGTTTAGAGACTGGCAAGTAGGTTTCCTTACCAAGTCGACATGGCAGTCAGGGACTGCACGCAGGCGCTGCGGTGGCAGGCCTGAGACACATTTTACCCGCTGCTTCTGTGGGTGGCACAACCAGTGCTGCAAGCCCACCAGCAGCAGTTAACTTACACGCCCTTGGCACACGCAGTGCACTAGACTAGGGTCTGAACAGTAAGTCAACCAAGCCAATCATGGTAACACCAATCAATGTAACAATTTAACATAGGGAGCACTTGCACTGTGGCACTGATCAGCAGTGGCACAGTGCCCAAAGCAATAATCCAGCAAAAACATCGTAAACAGAGGAGGCAAACAGAAAAAAATGGAGGAGAGACTCATGCCAATGATGCCAGGTCTAACATTCTTGGAAGGCCAACAATATATCTCGTAACAGTCAGCACATGAGCTGTCTGATAGGCGAGACCTAAAAACGGAGAGCGAGACATGAAGAGGCAGAGAGAGATTGGAGTGAAAGAAAGCGAAAGACAAGATTGGAAAAATAGGGAGAGAATGAGTGAAGAAGGATATGACAAAGTACGATGTGGGATGTGAGAGAGAGAAACACAGAGAAAGAGAGAAAAAAGTGAGTGTCAGAGAAAGCCAAGGAGAGATAGCGAGAAGCAGAGAAAGACAGGTAGAAAGAAGTAAATACAGAGAGACACAGAAAGAAGGCGACAGGAGTGAGAGAAAGAAAGATAGGAGAGACAGTGAACTCAAATACAGTGAGAGACAAAGAAAGATGGGAAACGAGATATGGATAGAAAAAGAGAGACATGAAGAGAGAAAGACAACACAGAGAGACAGAGAAAGTCAGGGAAAGATACAGGGAAAAGCAGAGAAACTACCAAGCCATAAATGTATCAGTCTATGTTTATATCGCTTTTTCTATATGTCTCTCGATCTCTTTATCATTTTCTGTCTCCTGCTGTCCCGTCACTGCCCCTCTCTCTGTGCCACTTTGACTCACTGCCTGCTCCCTCCCTCCCTCTCTAAATTCAAGCCCGCTTAAATTACACATGGTCCCAGGACCTACGTTTACTCGACTGCGTTCTGGGCTCAGATGTATACACGGCGGGCGGCGGTTAAAAGGAGAAGCTTCTCCATTCAAGGCTCGCCCAGCCGGAGCATCCACTCTGTGGATCAGCCGAAACACGTCAGCTTCAGCTTTTCAAAAGACACGTCCCCACTAAGGTTGTCACCAGAGAACGCTGTCACCCTCAGGCATCGCACAAAGAAGACACACCACGAAGAAGGAGCATAAGACAAGAATTCAATATAAACGCTATACGTGCATAACTGCACCAAAAGGTCACTTTCGTTTCTGAAGACATCTACTCTGCCTTCAATATATGCTACATAGCATCTGCACACTGCTTCTTCACTGCAAGGACGTAGAACGTATGAGCACTGTGGCTTCAGCCTCGTGAATTCATCTGTACGCTGCATCTTCATTCTACCCTAGAAGCACTGCACACATGTGTAAATCGAGTCTCCAGTCTGCGTGACAGGCGCTGCATAGCTGCTGCAAACAGTGTCCTCACTCAATGACAGCTGCCAAACCTCTATGCATTGTGTTATCAGTTCATCACAAGAGCACAACACCCGGGTTCTGCTTCAGAAAATCTTGCGTGAATCACTGCATAATATCAGTAGCCCACATTCTCTTCAAAGTATGCAATAACACCTGCGTGAAATCTGGACACTGTTCGATCCATACTAGTACGACTGAATAACACCTGTACACAGCCTCTGCGATCCTGCTACAACTACAGCATAACATCTGGAGACTGCATTTACAATCCGTGCTGCAACCAGTGCAAAGCATCTGGACATTGACTCCACAATCCAGTCTATATATACAGCATAACATCTGGGGATTGCATTTACAATCCGTGCTGCAACCAATGCAGCATCTGGACATTGACTCCACAATCCAATCCATATATACAGCATAACATCTGGAGACTGCATTTACAATCCGTGCTGCAACCACTGAAAAACATCTGTGCACTGACTCTACAATCCGGTCTACAAATACTGCATTGCATCAGGAGGCTGCATCTACAGTCCATGCTAGAACCTCTGCATAACCACTGGGCATGCTATATCTCCTGTATACATGTGTCTGCAATCCAAGTTATCTCTGTATCACTTCTGAACACAGGATCTTCACTCGTGCTAGGAGTGAGTTTACTCACACAGGGCACTTCGAGTTCCTAGACGCCGCACAGGGAGGCATGGAGCACTATATAAAACATTGTAGGGCTTCACTCTCAGCACACTGTTACAAAGGTTGTGGCATGTGTGGTCATGGACTGAGTAGGGGAACCCAGTGTCCTTGGCCTGATTTTATGGTCATGGATAAACCATAATGTTCCATGCCTCGACACTGTAAACCACTGATTACTAAAGTGTGACTATGCTATTAACCACCCATGTCCAGCGCGAGGCAGTAGGCTGCCTGTATGTTCAGTGGCCCTCTGAGGACAGCTGCCTGACACCCGACAGGCTTAAAGTGCTGAGTCAGCACATACATTTATATACCCCCCTCCCACCCGCCCCCCACACACACACAGACTCTAGGTCCTAAATGTATCATTGCCCACGTTTCAAAACCTAATGTACTATTCCCAGGTCCTGGCGCAGAGCCTCTGGTACATGCACACGCGCCCCCCTATGGAGACGTACTCACCTGAAACGGATATTTGTAGTTGCACGGAATGATCAGGTCACTTTTCACAATTTCGACGCACTTGATTCGTGAAAGCTCAATAGAACCTTTGAGAGTTCTTTTTTTCTAGAGAAAAAGAAAATATCTGTGTCAATATGCTGCAAAGATAAATAAGCCTCCAACACACACGCATCACTCAGAGCTGGCATTAGAAAGCCAGGCCTGGTGACAAGACTTACAGGCACATTTCTTGGCCTCTCAATATCTTGAAGCGAATCTAGAAAACATGTGAGGGGTTGTCCAGGGCACGACTGGCCATATGGGCCTCAGGGAAACCCTGGTAGGCTGATGGGCGAGGGATCTCAAAACAATCCACCCCCGAGGGAGCGACACACTATTTTCTTGATAGCCCACACACTACACTCTAGGTCCTAACGCACCCATGTCATTCCCTGCAAGCAACAAACTCAGAATGAGAACTAGCTGAATCTTGTTATTTCTATACTATCCACTTCAGAAGTAGCTCTATAATATAGCACTTGACCATAATAACAACCCCAGTCTAGGAAATTGTGTACATTTAGCATAGGCCAAGACTTGAATCTCACACAGAGGTTCGGAGAATACAACTGTTGTCCTATAACATGGCCTCTAGGTGGAGCTCTTCGTACACATGACTATGAGAACAGCCTGAACAACACAATGTGCCCAAAGTACCCACTGGTCAGTCTTCGGACATGACCCTCAAAAGGAATCTGGTGTACTACATGATTAAGAGGAGAACCTAGACCTTTCAGGAAACCCCTATACCATTGCCCCCAGAAGGGACTAGTAAAATGCACGACGATGCCTAGAACGGGAACCAAACCATGATACCGGAGATGAGTCTTAGATATTGGCCTTCTGAATATATGTTCTGCATGACCATGAGTAGAACCCGTACCTTCCAAACGATCCGCACTGGTCAGAATTTCGACCCCACAGGAGCCAGACTGGTCAGAAATGTGACCCTAGTGGAGCCGCATTGGTCGGAACTTTGTGCCTCACGGCTCAGAACAGTGACAACAGAGGAGGCGTTGCGGTCAGAAGGTTGACGCCTAGACGAGCCATACTGGTCAGATCGTTGACCCCAGGAGACGCAATGGTCCGGGGTCTGATCCCAGAAGAGCTTCTCTGACCCGAATTTCGATCCGGAGGAAGCATCATAGAATCTCCCCCCTTGTGTGACCACCACCACACGGTTGAACCTCCTACTTCCTGTGCCCTCTACTACAGCATGGCTCCATAAAGAAGCCCGTGTATCCCATGGGACTGGAAGCCATGCTCCACTTTCCCGCCCCGTAACAGTGGCATTCATTCAGTTAGTCCCACTGGCGCTGCACCTACCCCGTTGCGATACTCGAAGTACGTCAGCTTGGACTGGGTGAGCACGAAGAGGCGCATTTTGTAGTTGGCGGGCGACGTTCGGCGCTTCTGCTGGGATTTCTTCATGAGCTGTTCCTCCAGGAGGACGGAGTTATTCATGGTGCGAGAGGGCTGGCCCAATCTTCACTTAAAACCAAGCCCATCGGTCCCAGAGAAGTCTTCTATGCGGACGACAAAGAGGTGGGGGAGAGGTTAAGGTAGGGAGGAGGAGGGGGTAGGGAGGAAGGCAGCGTGGGTGCTTCCGAGGCAACCTCTAGCATGCAACCAGACTGCTAGGCAGCATCACGTGGCTTCCTTCCAAAGCCAAAAACCCCTACCACATCCTCTAGCAAGTCATGACATTTATTGTGCACAGAACATTTACCACCTGCAAAATTACATGAGAAAATGAAACACATGCAACCCTGTGCAAACCACAGACAACAACGAGATGATCTGGCGAGCAGGAGTGCAACTAGACCAACTAGGTACGAACTGGTTGGGGGGGTCTGGTTGAGGGAGGCTAATATTCCCAGCCTGGGCCGTCTCGAGTGCTGGTGGCGGCCGTTACGACAGTCTTTTTTTGGCGCTCTCCTCCCCATAACCTTCTTCTCCATGAATTCCCTCACTACCACTCTCCAACAGTGCACCTCATCTCTCCATGGCCTCTCTCTGATGTACATTTAACTTTTTTATAGAGCTACTTAGTTCACTCATACTCAGTTCTGTGATCTGCATGGTACAAATTCTTTGCAAAAGGCACATTAACCCTCCACGCTACTGTAGGATGAACCAAAACTGCCACCAGACAACATTCCGAACGCTTAAAGTAGGAACATTAATTACTAGAGTTATCTTGGCATTTTTATTTTTGTCTGAAAAAGGCCTGATGCACAAGGAAGTTCATGTGCTTTTAAACCAAAGTCAACGCCAGGTAGGGTGGCACCAGTTTGACTGCCCTAAAGCCAGTCCTGCTCCTAGCAATGGGCAGGACAAGCGTTTCCAGAAATGGGGTCAGAGCTAACCTCATACCCATTACGTGAGGAAAAAGATCTATGTTAGTAGTGGGGTGTAATACTTCCCCCAAATTCCATGAAGCAAAACAATTTAACAGATTTCTTGTAGACGATTTAAGGGACTTCTCCCCTGAGAATTTTTTGAACTTTTTTGGATCAGATTTCTAAAATGCCACATACCCTTATCGGGCATTCATGACATATTCCAGTACTTCCATGGTGCACCAGGGAAGCCTGGCCTTTATTAGTAGTAGATCTCATTTTTTTCAAATGTCTTAAGTCAGAAATTACTTCCACTACACCAAGGTCATCATTGTTTCATGGGTGAGCCCCTTATGCCAAGGAGTGTATTCAATATGACAGTGCCGGAAATTTACCATGGATACTTCAGCCACAGTCATGGGTACCTCTGAAAATTTCCCTCTTGTATACAAGGGTCAACATTTTGCCATTTACAACCCCTATAAAATGAGAATAGGAAATCTTATGACAAGAGTTACCTCAAATATCAGTTCCAACATTTTGCTATGGATCCATCCTATAGGCTAAGAATTAAGTGCATCATGTCAGGCCCTTCGGTCAGGTGTGGTGGTGTGTGTTCTGTGACCATGCTGCTGGGTATGACTGGGTTAGCAGGTTTCTTAGTCAGACAGTTCGAGCCCCCACAACCATGTCAGGGTCTGCAGTTTGCCATAGGTAACACCTCCCATCCATATTCTATTAGTGCCCTTGTCCATAAGGCAAGAATAACCTCCAGTATGCCAGAGCTTCAGCACACTTGCATGCATAACACACATACACTCACACACACACTTTCTCTCACACACACATTCTCAATATATCTCTTGCACTCTTTCGTACATTTGTACTCTGTCACACTCACACTCAGACACACTGCCCACTAACACTTCCAATAGTCACTCTGCTTTTACTGTGTTAGAAAAGCTTGCCCTGCTGCTTCTGCTATACCTGCCTTGCCTTTTAGTGAAGCTTAATAAAAACCATATTCTCTATACGCTATTCAAAAATAATAATATATTGCCATGTCAATGTTTGTTACAAGTATGATGTGAATGAAAAGTGCACTTAAAATAACTGTACAGGGCTTATATTTGGTTTCACGTGTGGATGACGCATTTACAATATTGGAAATGAACTAATCCACATTACAACATGTAATATCACAGCATCCAAGTGATATTATGAAATGCTTGACTTTTTCGGCAACCAGGATTTTTATCCAGTAACACTTTGCATTTTTGGGTTTTTGAGACTCAAATTACAATGTAAAAAAAAAAACTACATGCCCCAGAATGAAGCATTGTGGTGAATGGAAAGCTAGGAATGGCTGAAGGTGTCACACAAACCTCAATCCAGCACCATACCCCAAAGCCTCAGCCCTAGTCTCCCTCCTTGAGGCATCTCAACATTCTCAATCCACTCTCCCCTCCCTCAACGGCCCCATTGTTGCAGATGGAATTAAGTAGGCATCTATTACCATGGAAAAAGTAGGCATTCTGTGGGTGTCTTCGTAGAAATATGCATATATTCATGAGAGTTTTGTAATTTTTATATGTGCAGAGTAAGAGGTGTGCTCATTTAAGTGCTGGGTGATGGTGAATAGTGTGAGTGAGTGTAACATGAGTGGTGCAAGTGTAGGGTGAACATTGTGAGTATGTGAGTGTCAGGTGAGCAGCATGAATGCAATGTGAGAGGATGGCCCATGTAAGCGTCAGGTGAGAGGAGTGCATGCAGAGTGAGAGGAGTGAGTGCAAGGTGGTGTGAGCAGTGTAAATGCAGGTTGAGTGGTGTGCCTGTGTATGGTGCAGGGTGAGCGGCAAGGGTGAAGAGTGATGTGTGAAAGTGACTCATGATTGCATGGTCGGAGGAGATAGTGCAAAGTGAGTGGAGTGTCCTTATGAGTTCCAGCAGTGTATTGTCCCTGTGTGCACACAAGACGAACAGAGTGCCTACATGAATGCAGGCTGCGAGGTTTGTCCTTATGAGTGCAAGGTGAAAGGAGGAAGTGAAGGGTGAGTGGTGTGACTCCAGGGTGAGTGCTGTGCTTGTTTGCATGGTGAGAGCAGGGAGAGTGCTGTGCCCATGTGAGGGAAGGGTGAGCTGTGTGAGTGACAGGAGTGCCTATGTAACTGCACAGTGAGCGATGTGAAAGTGTGAAAGTAGGGTGAGAGGAGTGACTGCTGGGTGAGTGATATGACATATGAGTTTGGGTGTGGGTGAAAGTGCAGAGTGGGAGGAATGAATGCATGCTGAATGATGTGCTTGTTTGAGTGAGATTGCAGCATGAGCAGAGATAGTAACAGGTGAGTGAATTGTCACATGAGTGCAGGGTGAGTAGTGTGTTCGTGTACGTGCAGGGTGAAAAGCGAGAATGCATAGTGAGTGATGTGAGCGCAGTGTGATCACTGTGAGTGCAGGGTGAGCAGTGTACTCATGTGACCCCAGGGTAAGTGGAGGGAGAATGGCATGAGCTCATAGCGAGGAGCATGAGTGCAGTGTAGTCACTGTGAGTTCAAGGTGAGCAGTTGGCTCGTGTGAGCACAGGGTAAGAGGAGGATGACTAGTGTGAGTGCAGGGTAATAGTGTGAGTGCAGTGTGATTGCTGTTAGTTTATGGTGAGCGGTGAAAGTGACAAGTGAGTGGAGTTTAATGTGCATGCAGGGTGACTAGTGTGCTCATGAGAGTGCAGGGTAGTAGGAGGGTGAATGGCGTGAGTGCATGGTGAGTGGTGTGAGTGCAGTGTGATCGCTGTGAGTGCAGGGTGAGCGTGAAAATGTGAGTGGTGAGAAAGAGGAGTGAGTTGTCTGAAAGCAGGATGTATTCTCAGGCATCTGGAGTTGATAAGCATTGTATTGACAGCTGGCTTAGGATTTCAGATATAAGTTACACTATTGCTATAATGGCATCAATCAGGGATGGAGAGTGGAGGAAATAATAATGTGCTTATCCTGCAACAAACTTTCATTCTCCTGATTAGGGTTGCCAATTGATCAGATTTCTACCAGCACCACCGATATTTTGATGTCCAGCCAGTTTAAAAAAAAGCAAAATCACATAAAATCGGTATTTTTAGAACTTATCCGTGCATTCTTCAAACAGCAAACATAAATAGAAATCACTTTTAAATGTGTTTTAGGGCTGCATTATGGATCCATGACTAATAATTACGGTTCAAGTTTAATTAAACAAAAGGAAACAAAGACAGAAAAGTCATGCTAGAAATGAATACATACAATTGTATTTACAGCCCCATTTAATGTCAAAGTGAGGCCTTTGCTGACTCTTTAAACAACAACAAATTGCCAATATTTTTCTTTTTGACAGGTGGCATCCCTACTTCAGAGATGCCTTTTCACTGAATGCATTCTCCCACTGTGGCAGTAAAAATAAAATACACATGTAAGGAATAGGCAGAGTGGTGACATAGGGGGTACTGGAACCAGTGCCTTGTTAACCAGTTCACAAAAGGCATTTAAATGGTCTTCTAAATACCTGTGAAAAACTCGGGTGTGGCTGAGATGAGACACCAGACACTGCCAAGCTGATGCCACAGCAGCTAAAGCTGCAGCAGCCCGGACTGAGAAATATGACGAGGGGGGTATGTTGGGGGTGTCAAAGCCTCTTTAACCCTATTAGCGTTGCGCGCCTGTAGGTAAGTATATATATTCACACAAAAAAAAACACTTGTCAGGGTGCGTGAACGCATTTTTAGGGAGGAAAATCTTGGGCAAGTGCGAACTGGCAGAGGAAGGTTGGGGGATGCAGGAAATGTAAAGGCTGCTGGGATGGACCAGAGCGATGGAAGTCTGCATTGAAGGACACATAGTTTAATGTTCTTGTGACCCCATCCTAAAAACTCCCCTGAGGGCGTGGTCTGCAGTTATTTTATGAATAGGTTTGAATTTTCTTTTTGAACAGAATGTTCTGTAAAATTATGTTTGACTGCACCATTCCAGTTTTTTCACTTATCTCTGAAAATCGCTCATGAGATTTGAATCGATCCATTAGAATTGAAGGTTGATGAACAAAACAAAGTATGGTTGTTAGCTGTGCTCCTGTTGCTCCTGGTTAAAAATCTTAGGGCATTAGCCTACTTTTTTTAAAGGTGGGCGAGTGGCATCTGTGGACGTGATTTTCATGGGGAGGACACAAGGGGCAATAGGTAAATTGGCGGGCCACCTACAACAGGTGATCAAGAAGATTGTGGGCATGTGTGTTATATATATATATATATATATATATTCACTGAAAAAAACATAGGTTTCAGGGGCGCTATAGTAAGCTGGACATTTCGCTCGTACAAAACCATTGAAATTTCCCCGTTATAGTTAGTTCAGCTAACTATAACTCGCGCGCCCGCAATGCACTGCTGATGACGTCACATATTACATCACTTGACATGGTCAGTGACATCACTGATGACATCTCAAATGACATCACTGATGACATCATCCAGTGAATGTGTATTTTTCTGAAAATTAAATACGTTTTATATATGTATATCTCAAGGTCGATGGAAAAATAAATGGGTATATAAGTGTCTAAATGGATGATTTTTTTAATGAAATATTGACTGTATAACTGACTAACTGTATCTTAGTGAATACATGGGTTAGTGAGTAATGTTTATATATATAAATATCTGTATAAGTCTCTCACTATGTGTATAAGTGGCTGCATGGGTTGGTGAGTAGCTACATGAGTTTCTATATGGGTTATAGGTTTTTCGAGTATCAGTATGAGTGTCTGAATATCTGTATGGTTCAGTGGGGGGTATTACTTAGTGCATACATGCATGAATGAGTGAGTCACTATTTGTATGTGTTGAAGACAGTATGTGTGCAGGACTGTATGGGTGGATAAGTGTGTGTATGGGTGTGTTAGTGAGTGAATGACTGTCTCAATAGTGTCTTTATTAGTAAATACATATATTTTAAACTAGTATTTGTGAGTTTTGGTGTATATAAGTGAGTATATGTGAGAGTGAGAGATTGGAAGAGTTCCTGTATGAATAAGTATGTGTTTCTATAAGTGATTGTTCAAAAGAGTAAGTATCTGTAAGTTTCTGTAGAAGTAAGTGTGGTGGTGTGTGTATAACTGTATATGCAAGTAAATGGATGTTTGATTCTTTATTAGCATGAGTGACTATGTGTGTGAGTAACTCTAAGGATGAGTGGCGGTGTGTAACAGGATGTATAGGTGTATGAGTACATATGATGAGTGAATACATATTTGAGTGACTATATAGGACTGTTGGTGAATGTGTGGATGTGTATGTAGATCTTAGAATTTCTGAATTGGTTGTTGTAACTGGTTTTGGTATGTCCATTGTTTTGAAAATTTTAGTTTCTATTTTTGTATGTGTGTATCAAAGGTTATATTAGGGTGAGAGGAGTTCTGCCACTCTATCACAAGGATGATGTCATCAGTGATGTCATTTGTGATGTCACTGACCATGTCATGAGTGATGTAATATGGGACGTCATCAGCAGTGCATTGCAGGCGTGCGAGTTATAGTTAGCTGAACTAACTATAATGGGGGAATTTCAATGGTTTTGTACGAGCGAAATGTCCAGCTAACTATAACGCCCCTGAAACCTATGGTTTTTTCAGTGAATTTCTAAGGTTTTTTAAATGCTAATTCCTAACTATAATGTGCCTGAAACCTATGTTTTTTTTAGTGAATTTCAATGGTTTTTTAAATACTAATTTCTAACTTTAGCGTGCCTGAAACCTATGGTTTTTTCACTTAATTTCTAAGGTGTTTTAAATGATAGTTTCTAATTATGCCTACAGAGTTAGGACATTTGAAGAAAGAAGAAAAAACGCACAGAAAGAAGCAATAGAAATGCAGAAAGAAGCAACAGAAGTCCTCAAAGATGAAGAAAGTGCAGGAAGAAGGAAGACGTGCAGAAAGAACAAAAAGAGGAGCAGAAAGAAGCCTTGTTGCAAAATCACCCTGTACCCTCAACTTTTTCAGACGGGTACTGGTGGTAACTGACTCTGACTAACCAGTCCTAGAGCCAGTGCTATGCTAAAAGACACTTAGAATATAGTGAAAACACCTACATACACTAGGGAACACTTTGCGTTGGGGTATTTTTGTGATTAGCATGACCTCCTCTGTAAGCCCCTAGTATATAATAGGGCAGGGGGATTAAAACTACCTCTTAAAACGCGCCACGGGGTGTGTTTTTCACACTGATGAAGGGAGGGGGGGCCTGAGGTGATATGTGTGCAAACACGCCCTGTGGGCATTTTAAGTTGGTGGATAATGTCCCCTTGAATCCTGAGGGTCCCTGGGGGCCAACTAACCCACTAGGTATGTCCACTAAGCGCCACAGAGCTGCATTTCAGAGAGGTGTAAAAAGGGGCATGGCCTCAGACCACCTCTCTGCAACGCAGCGCAGTGGCGCTTACTGGAAGCACCTGGTGGGCTAGTTGGCCCCCAGGGGCCCTCTGGTTTGAAGGGGAATTATTTTCCCAATTTAAAACGCGCCCCAGGGTGTATTTGCACACGTCACCTCAGGCCCCCTCTCCTCTCTTCACCACTGTGTAAAGGCGCCCTGTGGCCGTGTTAATTTGGGAGATTAAGACCCCTTGAATCCTGAGGATTCCTAGGGTCGAACTAGCCCACTAGGTACCTCTAGTAAGCGCCACAGAGCTGCGTTACAGAGAGGTGTAAAAAGGGGTACGGCCTGGACCACCTCTCAGCAACGCAGCGCAGTGGCGCTTACTGGAAGCACCTGGTGGGCTAGTTGGCCCCCAGGGTCCCTCAGGATTGAAGGGGAATTATTTCCCCAACTTAAAACGCGCCACAGGGCGTGTTTGCACACGTCACCTCAGGCCCCGTCCCCTCCCTTCACCACTGTGTAAACGTGCCCTTTGGCCGTTTTAGGTTGGGAGATTAAGTCCCCTTGAATCCCGAGGGTCCCTAGGGTCCAACTAGCCCACTAGGTACATCCAGTAAGTGCCACATAGCTGCGTTGCAGAGAGGTGTAAAAAGGGGTACGACCTAGACCACCTCTCTGCAACGCAGTGCAGTGGTGCTTACTGGGAGCATCTGGTGGGCTAGTTGGCCCCCAGAGCCCTCAGGATTGAAGGCGAATTATTTCCCCAACTTAAAACACGCCACAGGGCTTGTTTGCACACGTTACCTCAGGCCCCATCCCCTCCCTTTACCACTGTGTAAACACGCCCTGTGGCCGTTTTAAGTTGGGAGATTAAGTTTATTTGAATCCTGAGGGTCCCTAGGGTCCAACTAGCCCACAAGGTACCTCCAGTAAGCGCCACAGAGCTGCGTTGCAGAGAGGTGTAAAAAGTGGCACGGCGTGGACCACCTCTCTGCAACGCAGCGCATTGGCGCTTACTGGAAGCACCTGGTGGGCTAGTTAGCTCCAGGATTGAAGGGGAATTATTTCCCCAACTTAAAACGCACCATAGGGCGTGTTTGCACACGTCACCTCAGGCCTCATCCCCTCCATTCCCCACTGTGTAAACACGCCCTGTGACTGTTTTAAGTTGGGAGATTAATTTCCCTTGAATCCTGAGGGTCCCTAGGTGCAAATTAGCCCACTAGGTACCTCCAGTAAGCGCCATTGCAGAGAGGTGTAAAAAGGGGCACGGCCTGGACCACCTCTCTGCAACGTAGCGCAGTGGCGCTTACTGTAAGCACCTGGTGGGCTAGTTGGTCCCCAGGGTCCCTCAGGATTGAAGGGGAATTATCTCCCCAACTTAAAACATGCCACAGGGCTTGTTTGCACACGTCACCTCAGGCCCCGTCCCCTCCCTTCACCACTGTGTAAACGCGCCCTTTGGCCGTTTTAAGTTGGGAGATTAAGTCCCCTTGAATCCTGAGGGTACCTAGGATCCAACTAGCCCACTGGGTACCTCCAGTAAGCGCCACATAGCTGCGTTGCAGAGAGGTGTAAAAAGGGGCATGGCCTAGACCACCTCTCTGCAACGCAGTACAGTGGTGCTTACTGGAAGCACCTGGTGGGCTAGTTGGCCCCCAGAGCCCTCAGGATTGAAGGCGAATTATTTCCCCAACTTAAAACACGCCACAGGGCTTGTTTGCACCGTCACCTCAGGCCCCAACCCCTCCTTTTACCATTGTGTAAACACGCCCTGTGGCCGTTTTAAGTTGGGAGATTAAGTTCATTTGAATCCTGAGGGTCCCTAGGGTCCAACTACCCCACAAGGTACCTCCAGTAAGCGCCACAGAGCTGCGTTGCAGAGAGGTGTAAAAAGTGGCACGGCCTGGACCACCTCTCTGCAACGCAGCACAGTGGCGCTTACTGGAAGCACATGGTGGGCTAGTTGGTCCCCAGGGTCCCTCAGGATTGAAGGGGAATTATCTCCCCAACTTAAAACGCGCCACAGGGCGTATTTGCACACGTCACCTCAGGCCCCGTCCCCACCCTTCACCACTGTGTAAACATGCCCTGTGGCAGTTCTAAGTTGTGAGATTAAGTCCCCTTTAATCCTAAGGGTCCCTAGGGTCAAACTAGCCCACTAGGTACCTCCAGTAAGCACCACAGACCTGCGTTGCAGAGAGGTGTAATAAGTGGCACGGCCTAGACCACCTGTCTGCAACGCAGCTCCTTGGCGCATAATGGAGATACCTGTTGGTCTAGTTGGCCCTCAGGGACCCACAGTATTGAAAGAGAATTAATTCCCCAACTTACAACTCGCCACGGGTCTCAGGATGAGATGTGTGGTTAGGCTCCGCCCACATATATATATGATTTTGCTTTTGATTTTCTCAGGAACTACTGAACAGATTGACACCAGACCTGCAAAAGGCACTTCCCTGACCTGAGGACTACATCTCTGCCAAATTTCAAGTAATTCTGTTCAGCCGTTCGGGCTGTACCTTGGACTAAAGGTCCCTATGGAAAATTGCATGGGAAAAATGTGTTTTGGGACCCCCCTTTTTTCTCAGCCCCCGCTTGACGAATCCCCCCGAGACTTTCAGGGTAGGAGCGGAGCGGAGCGCCCCACCTATTTTGAAAATTTTGCGAGGATTCGTCAACCGGTGCCAAAGTTATTCCAAATAGAATGTTGCGGATTTCCTATGGAAACACGGTCCTAACTATAACTATCTACTGGCGACCGCCAGTAGATTATTTATATATATATATATATATATATATATATATATATTTACTGAAAAAACCATAGGTTTCACACATGTTATAGTTAGCGGAAATTTTACTGATAAAAAACCAATGAAATTCCCCCGTTATAGTTAGTGCAGGCAACTATAACTCACGCGACCGCAATCCTCTGCTGATGCTAATACTGTATTTAGACACTTATTTGCACATGTCTTCTTCCATACATTTTTAGCTATACATATATTACAAATATTTTTTTTTCATAAAGACACATATGTCATCAGCAGAAGATTGCGGTCGCGTGAGTTATAGTTGCCTGCACTAACTATAACGGGGGAATTTCATTGGTTTTTTATCAGTAAAATTTCCGCTAACTATAACATGTGTGAAACCTATGGTTTTTTCAGTGAATTTGCAAGGTTTTTTAAATGCTAATTCCTAACTATAACGTGTGTGAAACCTATGTTTTTTTCAGTGAATTTGTACGTTTTTTTAAATGCTAAGTTACTTTACGCCATTCGTGGCGTGCGCGCCCACTTAACGCAGTTCATTCCGTGCGCGCACGGTGCGATTCGCGCACCGTGCGCGCACAGTGAGCATGCGGTGCGCTTCGCGCACCGCGCGCCCACTTTATGCAGTTAGTGCCGTGCACGCACGGTGGGCACGTGGTGCTCTACGTGCACCGCGTGCCCACGTTACGCTAGATGGGCCATGTACGCACGATGCGCTTCGCGCACCGTGCGCACATGGAGGACATATGATGCACTTCGTTTTGAAAGGTAATATTTTAATTTTTCGTATATTTTATAAGCCATGCACAAATGGTGCCCTTCGGGCACCATTTGCACACGGGGTGGAGAGAGTGTGGATAATTTTTTTTTTTATTATTTTTTTTTAAAATATTTTAGTTTATCTCAGGTGTAATAAGCCATGCACAATTGGTGCCCTCAGGGCACCAATTGCACAAGGGTTGGAGAGAGTGAGGATAATTATTATTTTTTTGTAATTTTTTACCGTACGCGTACGGTAAGCGTAATCGGCGAAATTACCGAAAAAATAAAAATTCAGTTTTTTGCCTTGGGGGATCTTTGGGGACTCCCTTAACATGGCTATGTGTGTGGGAGCTGTCTAAACAGCCCCTTTACATGTTTTTGGGCTTTATATTTTAAAAATCACTCTCAGTGCGAGAGAGAAAATGGCGGCCGCCGCTTCCTGGTTTCGGCCGATTCGAATGTTTACTTAGATCTAAGAGCCAATCAGAATCGCGCTCGCGCACGCCACCGTACGCGTACGGTAAGCGTACCGTAAGCTGGCTCAGATATATATATTGATTTAAAGGCTATTTTCTCAGAATCTACTGAACAGATTTACACCAAACCTACAAAAGGCACTTCCTTGACCTGAGGACTACCTCTCTGCCAAATTTCTAGTAATTCTGTTCAGCCGTTCGGGCTGTAGCCCTGTCTAAAGGTCCTATGGAAAAATGCATGGGAAAAACGCGTTTTGGGACCCCCCTTTTATCTCAGCCCCCGCTTGACGAATCCCCCCGAGACTTTCAGGGTAGGAGCAGAGCGTAGCGCCCCACCTATTTTGAAAAATTCGCAAGGATTCGGCGACCGGCGCCAAAGTTATTCAAAATAGAATGTTGCGGATTTCCTATGGAAACGTGGTCCTAACTATAACTACCTACTGGCGACCGCCAGTAGGTAATATATATATATATATATATATATATATATATATACATATATTTATATTACCTACTGGCTGTCGCCAGTAGGTAGTTATATTTAGGACCTATTTTCCATAGGAAATCCGCAACATTCTATTCCCAATAACTTTGGCGCCGGTTGACGAATGTTCGCAAAATTTTCAAAACTTTTTGGCCAGCTCCGGTCCGCACCTATCCTGTAAGTCTCAGGGGGATTCGTCAAGCGGGGGCCGAGAAAAAAGGGGGGTCCCAAAACATGTTTTCCCCATGCAATTTTCGCGTGAGTTATAGTTGCCTGCACTAACTATAACGGGGGAATTTCATTGGTTTTTTATCAGTAAAATTTCCGCTAACTATAACATGTGTGAAACCTATGGTTTTTTCAGTGAATTTGCAAGGTTTTTTAAATGCTAATTCCTAACTATAACGTGTGTGAAACCTATGTTTTTTTCAGTGAATTTGTACGTTTTTTTAAATGCTAAGTTACTTTACGCCATTCGTGGCGTGCGCGCCCACTTAACGCAGTTCATTCCGTGCGCGCACGGTGCGATTCGCGCACCGTGCGCGCACAGTGAGCATGCGGTGCGCTTCGCGCACCGCGCGCCCACTTTATGCAGTTAGTGCCGTGCACGCACGGTGGGCACGTGGTGCTCTACGTGCACCGCGTGCCCACGTTACGCTAGATGGGCCATGTACGCACGATGCGCTTCGCGCACCGTGCGCACATGGAGGACATATGATGCACTTCGTTTTGAAAGGTAATATTTTAATTTTTCGTATATTTTATAAGCCATGCACAAATGGTGCCCTTCGGGCACCATTTGCACACGGGGTGGAGAGAGTGTGGATAATTTTTTTTTTTATTATTTTTTTTTTAAATATTTTAGTTTATCTCAGGTGTAATAAGCCATGCACAATTGGTGCCCTCCGGGCACCAATTGCACAAGGGTTGGAGAGAGTGAGGATAATTATTATTTTTTTGTAATTTTTTACCGTACGCGTACGGTAAGCGTAATCGGCGAAATTACCGAAAAAATAAAAATTCCGTTTTTTGCCTTGGGGGATCTTTGGGGACTCCCTTAACATGGCTATGTGTGTGGGAGCTGTCTAAACAGCCCCTTTACATGTTTTTGGGCTTTATATTTTAAAAATCACTCTCAGTGCGAGAGAGAAAATGGCGGCCGCCGCTTCCTGGTTTCGGCCGATTCGAATGTTTACTTAGATCTAAGAGCCAATCAGAATCGCGCTCGCGCACGCCACCGTACGCGTACGGTAAGCGTACCGTAAGCTGGCTCAGATATATATATTGATTTAAAGGCTATTTTCTCAGAATCTACTGAACAGATTTACACCAAACCTACAAAAGGCACTTCCTTGACCTGAGGACTACCTCTCTGCCAAATTTCTAGTAATTCTGTTCAGCCGTTCGGGCTGTAGCCCTGTCTAAAGGTCCTATGGAAAAATGCATGGGAAAAACGCGTTTTGGGACCCCCCTTTTATCTCAGCCCCCGCTTGACGAATCCCCCCGAGACTTTCAGGGTAGGAGCAGAGCGTAGCGCCCCACCTATTTTGAAAAATTCGCAAGGATTCGGCGACCGGCGCCAAAGTTATTCAAAATAGAATGTTGCGGATTTCCTATGGAAACGTGGTCCTAACTATAACTACCTACTGGCGACCGCCAGTAGGTAATATATATATATATATATATATATATATATATATATATACATATATTTATATTACCTACTGGCTGTCGCCAGTAGGTAGTTATATTTAGGACCTATTTTCCATAGGAAATCCGCAACATTCTATTCCCAATAACTTTGGCGCCGGTTGACGAATGTTCGCAAAATTTTCAAAACTTTTTGGCCAGCTCCGGTCCGCACCTATCCTGTAAGTCTCAGGGGGATTCGTCAAGCGGGGGCCGAGAAAAAAGGGGGGTCCCAAAACATGTTTTCCCCATGCAATTTTCCATAGGAACCTTTAGGCGCAGCTACAGCCCGAACTGCTGAATGGAATTACACCAAATTTGGCAAAAAGGTAGCCCTTGGTTCAGAGTCATGCCTTTTGGTGTAAATCCGTTCAGTAGTTTCTGAGAAAATCAAAAGTAAAATCACATAAATATCTGGGCGGAGCCTAACCACACATCCCATCGTGAGATCTGATTGGCTGTCAGCACATCATCCAAGAAGTGTTGGCAGCCATCTTGGGACCAATATACATGATAGCACCTCATTAAAAAGCATTGCAGTTAATAGAAGGTTTTAAGACTTTAGTTACATTCTAAATCATTTGTTGATGGTACCATACTCATTTTAGGAATTGTGGTATGTTCTAAGGTGATTTCACCATGTGAAAAAGCCTTCTGCTGGGATATCATGATTGAGAGAAAAATATTTTCTCATGCTTTTCCCACAGAGGTTTGGAAGGTGATCTATAAGCTAAACTGAGAGCTTATTTTCTGTAAATTCACATGATCTTTCTCAGTCATGTGAGAATGAAGTCTGACATTCTCAGTAAAACATGTACATCCAACAAGGGCAGAGAGTCAGTTGATTCCTTTGTGTTCTACTGCAGCTTCCCAGAGTGTTCCAAAGAACAACTAGAGCGCTAACAGTCCTACTTATGATAAACATATGGCACACCTGAAGCCATCTTGCTTGGATTAAAGTGGTAACTCTTAAAACATTTAATTTAAAAAGGAACAAAATGAGGGTGTTCATTTTTCCATAAAAAGTATGATTAGTGCTGCAGAAAGAAAAATTAGGGCACATTTTGAGTGACTTCTCAAATCCTCTTCTATTTCATTAACAAATTCTGACATGCAGACTGAAACATGCACTTTCAATACCAGCAGCAGTTTTCCCTGGTGAGCAGTAGCTTTACTACAGTGATCTAATGAGCAAAAAGAGTGCTAACATTCTGAATTTATGGCAAATGTGTGACACATCTGAATGCCTTCTTGATGGAATCAAAGTAAAAAACTGAAAGTATTTCCTACTGAGGAGACTGCAGTAAATGAGGAAATTAGGAAACTTCATAACAAATAAGTCTCCCAAGATGGCCACCAGAGACAAAAGAGCCCAAATGTAGCCCAAATATCACCCAGATGTAGCCCAAGTATAGCCCAATGACAGAATGTCCCAGAGTGTTCTTAAAAACAACTAGATCACTTACTGTCTTCATTATGACAAAAGTATGGCACACCTGAAGCCATCTTGATTGGAATAAACTGGTAACACTTAAAACATTTAATTTAAAAAGGAACACAATGAGGGGGTTCATTTTGCCATAGAAATTATGATTAATGCTGAAGAAAGAAAATGAGGGCACATTTTGAGCGACTTCTCAAATCCTCTTCTATTTCATTAAAAACTTCTGACATGCAGACTGAAACATGCACTTTTAATACCAGGAGCAGACTTCCATGGTGAACAGTAGTTTTACTACAGTGATCTAATGAGCAACTAGAGTGCTAACATTCAGAATTTATGGCAAATGTGTGACATACCTTCATGATGGAATCAAAGTAAAAAACTGAAAGCATTTCCTACTGAGGAGACTGCAGTACATGAGGAAATTAGGAAACTTCATAACAAATAAATCTCCCAAGATGGCCACCGGAGACAAAAGAGCTCAAATGTAGCCCAAAATCACCCAGATGTAGCCCAAATATAGCCCAATGACAGAAGTGTGCAAAACACTTATTATTTTGTGTTTTTGCAGTGTTATATAGTGCAGACTTGTCAGGTATTGGAGTGCTTTACATGAGCATTGGTTACATCACACAAGAACAAATTCATTTTGGTTGTAGACATAGGGAGACTAAGTGATTTGACCAGAATCACAGAATGTCGAGCTGAAGCAGAAACTCCAACCTGGTTCCCCAGTTGCAAAGTCTGCAGTTCTGGAAGTAACACCACATCCTCTCCCCTAAGTGCAACATTTAATCAAGTGGTCAACTGGATAAAAAAACATAAAGATAACAAATAATTTAAAAGTGCTTTGTCGCTATTTGAAAGCTCAGAAAATATGTCCTTATTTTAGTCTTTTAGAGCACTAACCATAATTTTGATGCCAATAAGACCCTCTCGTATATGTAATTTCTAAAGGAAATGCTCTAGGTATTACAGTTTTGATTACATCAAGATGACGTCAGGCGTTCCACACTTTTGTAATAAATATAGAATGTTAGCAATCTAGTTGTTAATTAGGATACTGTTGAGAGGCAGAGGCCAGGGGCACGGACTCTGAAAATTGAAGGCAGGTAGGAGGGTGCAAAGGCAACAATTTAACCACACTGAGCAGGCAGGAAGGGCCGTGGCAGCACAACAGACTATGGAGGGCAGTGGAAAGGGGGGCAGGGGCAACAAACCAACAATACAGGACTTGCAAGAGAGGCTGTGGCAATGTAATAGACCATTGTGGGCAGAAGGAAGAGGCAATGGTAGTACAACCATACATGCCAACAGACCCGATTCAGCCAGGAACCGTCCAAGCTCAAATGGGCTTTATTTGATCTGTCTCCTGTCTACAATCTCCTCTTTTTCAATGTAACTCAAAGGGGAAAATCAATACCCCAGTTTTTTTTCAAAATCTCCCTCTTACCAAGTTCAAAATGTTCGCAAGTATGGTACATTGGATCATGGAAGGAAATGGGGTAGGGACATGGACTTGGATAACAGAGGACAGGAGGGACATGGAGAGGTGCACCAAACTGACCCTGCAGGGCAGGCATCAGGGTTTGCAGCAGCACAATACACCACACAGGGCATGCGGGACGGGAGTGCAGCACAACAATCCATAGAAAGCAAGAGGGAGGGGACAGGACCATGCACATGGACAACAGAGAACAGAGGTGCAAGAGGCAATGGTAGCTAGCTGGCCATAATGGACAGACAGGAGAGAAAGCTGCAGCATAACAGACCATAAAGGGCAGGAGGGACGGATCAGGGGCATTACAATGGAACAGACAAGCCAGGAGGGAGGGAGTAGGGGTCTGCACATGTAAACAGAGGTCTGGGGGCAAGGGGGCAGGGCAGGAGCAGCAAGATAGCCATGGAGGTCAGGCAGGATGGGCACTAGAAGCAAGACACACCATGAAGAGCAACTGAGACTGTGATGGCATACACACAGACCATGGAGGGAAGGTGGGAGGGGGTCAGGGGCAGCTAACTGACCACACAGGGAAGGTGGGAGGGGCCATGGCAGCACAGAAGACCATGCATGGCAAGTGGGAGGGTTAGTGGCAGCACAATGGCTATGATGGGCAAGAAGGAGGGTGCAGGGGCATGCACAAAGGACGATGGAGGATAGAAGGGAGGGTCAGGACCTGTGCACAGACAAGAAAGTTCAGGGGAAGGAGCCTCACAACAGACCACATGGGGCAGGCAGGAGGAGCAGTTGCAGCACAACAGACCAGGGAGGGCAGAAGTGTGTGGCAGTACAATGGACCATGTAGGACAGGAGGAAGAGGATAGGGGCATGGCATGTGGACAGGCAGGGTGGAGGTGGCAGGGACAGGTTACAGTCATCTGACAATGCTAGGCAGGTGGGAGGGGAGTGGCTGCTCAACAGAACACTCAGAGTAGATAGGAGTGGCAGGTCCATGGAACATGGTGGGCAAAAAGGATGGAGCAGGGGCATGCACAAAGACATCGGAGGGCAGGGGGAAGGAGAATAGGGGCAGAAAGCTAAGCACAGAGTTTAAGCAGGAGGTCAATGATGGGGCATAGAATTGGGCAATGGAGGGCAGGAGGAGTGGACTGGTACATCATACTAAATTGAGGGCAGTGGTAGCACATCAGACCATGCATGGCAGGAGGGAGGAGGCTACTCCATGGATTCACACAACAGAGGATAGGGAGGAGGGGATGGGGCAGCAAGCTAACTGTTCAGAGAAGGCGGGTATTAGGAACTTTATTGTTTTAAAAACGTGTGTCTGTGCGAACTACTTAAAATATGAACAAGTATGCAGCATAATCTCACTTTTATTCAGGAAGAAGAGGACGTTTGTGACTGTGACTCTGGGCTCACTTGGCAGAAACACCCCCTGACCCTCCACCCCCTATCGCAAAATGTAATGCCCGTGAAAAGGGTAGGTGAACACAGTGTTATATAGAACATAGTCCTGAGAGCACGATTGAAAATGGAAACTAGATATAGTGTATGGTATAAACTATGCACCAAAAAGTGTGATATAAGATGAACCGGGCGTGAAATATAATATGCAATACATTGTGCGCAATTACAGATTCATTGGAGAGCGCAGGATAGCACAGGCACTAGCGCGTGCTATGCGATATGCGCCTTGGAGTGTAATATGCACAGGGCAGTGTTGTATAACCTAACTAGTCTCTAAAGTTGTAATATAAAATATGTGCTGGGGAGTGTAACGTTGCATATGCACTGTGACAAAGATATGGATCCCAGATTGTAATATGTATGGCATAGCACTGTGCGTTATAACATAGGCATCGAGGAAGGCACGTTAGATGGGGCAATATAACCCGTGCGAAGACAAGTGTGGCATGACATATTCACGGGGTGGTGTTACAGTGCACATGGGCTAGAGAGTGTCATAGCATATGCACTAGCTAGTGGAATAAAACACAGAGGTGTGTGGCACTCAGCAGGCAATGGTGGGTGTAACACAGCATTGGGCTCTGCCAGGAGCGCGCTGTGACTCTCAAGTGATGTTCGTCCCCTTTCCAGAGAGTAAAATAAAAAGTATTACACATCCGGCAGTGGATGTGTGTTTTATTAACCGTGAGGGGGGTTTCTTGCATAGTTTTGGTCGAATTTTTGTCGAATCCCCTTTGAATGGCTTGGTGTGCATGTGTATTAAATGTGCCCGTCAATAGCTACCCATGTTTGTGTAAATAAACGACAAGGGTGTCTACCGGGATTAGGCACGGTAGGGCATCAGACATGTCAGAGCTTCACTAGTGGTGTAAATACATTCCACGTGGATTCATTGTATGCATAGTCGCCTTTTAATGAATATCACGCAAATCATCATGGTGATAGGTATGTACGGTTTGTCCAGCATGTCCTAGGTGTGTCTATAAATATATATTTTTTAAAAATAATAAAAAACAGTGGCCGGCCCTGGGGATTGGGGTCAAAAAAATATAATTAGGAGACAGGCCCTGGGGGATGGGGTCATCAGGGCCAATAAATTAGAATAAGAAGGGGAACCACACAGCCCCCCTTCGTAAAAAATAAAAGACTGGCATCGTGCCGGAGGCCACGCCCCCTCCTTGCAGCACTCTGCAAACGCGCCCCCTGGCAAATTGTAAGTTGGGGAATTAATTCCTCTTCAATACTGAGGGTCCCTGAGGGCCAACTAGCCCAACAGGCATCTCCAGTATGCACCAGGGAGCTGCGCTGCAGACAGGTGTTCTGAGGCCAAGACCCTTTTTACACCTCTCTGCAACGCAGCTCTGTGGTCGCTTACTGGAGGTACCTAGTGGTCTAGTTTGACCCTAGGGACCCTTAGGATTCAAGGGGACTTAATCTCTCAACTTAGAACAGCCCCAGGGCGCGTTTACACAGTGGTGAAGGGAGGGGACGGGGCCTGAGGTGACGTGTGCAAACACGCACTATGGCACGTTTTAAATTGGGGATATAATTTCCCTTCAATACTGAGGGCCCCTGGGGGCTAACTAGCCCACCAAGTGCTTCCAGTAAGCGCCACTGAGCTGCATTGCAGAGAGGTGGTCCAGGCCGTGCCACTTTTTACACCTCTCTGCAACGCAGCTCTGTGGCACTTACTAGAGGTACCTAGTGGGCTAGTTGGACCCTAGGGACCCTCAGGATTCAAATGAACTTAATCTCCCAACTAAAAACGGACACAGGGCGTGTTTACACAGTGGTGAAGGGAGGGGACAGGGCCTGAGTTAACGTGTGCAAAAACGCCCTGTGGCCTGTTTTAAGAGGTAGTTTTAATCCCCCTGCCCTATTATATACTAGGGGCTTACAGAGGAGGTAATGCTAATCACAGGGGGACCCCAACGCATAATGTTCCCTAGTGTATGTAGGTGTTTTTACTGTATTCTAAGTGTCTTTTAACATAGCACTGGCTCTAGGACTGGTTAGTCAGACTCAGTTACCACCAGTATCCGTCTGAAAAAGTTGAGGGTACAGGATGATTTTGCAACAAGGCTTCTTTCTGCTCTTCTTTTTGTTCTTTCTGCACGTTATCCTTCTTCCTGCACTTTTCTTCGTCTTTGAGGACTTCTGTTGCTTCTTTCTGCACTTCTTTTTTTTCTTTCTGTGCATTTTTTCTTCTTTCTTCACATGTCCTATCTCTGTAGGCATAGTTAGAAATTAGCATTTAAAAAATCTTTGAAATTCACAGAAAAAACCATAGGTTTCAGGCACGTTATAGTTAGGAATTAGCATTTTAAAAACCTCAGAAAAAAAACCATAGGTTTCAGGGGTGTTATAGTTAGCTGGACTTTTCACTTGTACAAAACCATTGAAATTCCCCAGTTATAGTTAGTTCAGCTAACTATAACTCGCGCGCCCGCAATGCACTGCTGATGACGTCACATATTATATCACTCATGACATGGTCAGTGACATCACTCATGACATCACTGATGACATCTCAAATGACATCTCAAATGACATCACTGATGACATCATCCAGTGAATGTGTGTTTTTCTGAAAATTAAATATGTTTTATATATGTATATCTCAAGGTCGATGGAATTCTGAGAAAATAGCATTTAAAAGCATATATATATCTATAGGCGCGCACCGTGCGCGTACGGTAAGCGCACCCTGCCGTGCACGAGCGCAATTCTGATTGGTTGTTAGATCTTAGTAAACATTCGAATCGGTCGAAACCAGGAAGTGTCGGCCGCCATTTTGTCTCTCGCAGTCCGAGGGAGGTGAAAAATAAAGGTGGAGAACATGAAAAGGGGGCAGGGTGGACAGTTCCTGACCCCCTAGCCATTGTCAGGGGGTCCCCAAAGGACCCCCAAGGGCCATAAATGTTTTTAATATTTTTACGAAAAATCGCGGAGTGCGGTAGAAACGTGAAAATTACGCAAACCGTAATACGGTACGCGCACGGTGAAAAACCTTAAAAAAAAAAAAAAAAATAATAATAAATACATAACTTAGCATTTAAAAAACCGTACAAATTCACTGAAACAACCATAGGTTTCACACACGTTATAGTTAGGAATTAGCATTTAAAAAACCTTGCAAATTCACTTAAAAAACCATAGGTTTCACACATGTTATAGTTAGCTGGACATTTCCCTCGTAAAAAACCAATGAAATTCCCCCCGTTATAGTTAGTAAAGGGAACTATAACTCACGCGACCGCAATCCACTGCTGATGACGTCAGATATTACATCACTGATGACATATGTGTCTTTCTGTAAAATAAATATTTATTAAATATGTATAGCTAAAGGTTAAAAGAAAGAAAAATGGGTAAATAAGTGAATAAATACAGTGATGTAATATCTGACGTCATCAGCAGTGGATTGCGGTCGCGTGAGTTATAGTTCCCTTTACTAACTATAACGGGGGAATTTCATTGTTTTTTTACGAGGGAAATGTCCAGCTAACTATAACATGTGTGAAACCTATGGTTTTTTAAGTGAATTTGCATGGTTTTTTAAATGCTAATTCCTAACTATAACGTGTGTGAAACCTATGGTTTTTTCAGTGAATATATATATAGATATATATATTTATGTATCAAAAAAGAAGATTTGCTCCTCAGTGAGATTGCACACACAGGTAGGTGTATTACTAACAGACAAAAGCTACTGCCACGAACATAATCCTCATTAAAATTCTCCCCTGCTGAACGTTTCGGGCATCACGTCCTTCCTCTTGGGCAGTCCTTGTGCAGTGATGGCAAGCAGCAACCACCAGAATATCCCCTCGACATATGTTAATACCTTATCGATTCAGAGTTTTTTCATATCCTGAGAGCGCGCTGAACTGTTGCGACTTATTTGGTGAGATATATATATATATATATTACTTTCTTTCTCTGATCAATTTTTGTATTTTGTCTTTTTGTAGAGGTGACTGCGGTTCTTCTTCTTTTTATATAAAAAACGTCAGATGGTTTTGTTAGGTTTTAGCCCTGATTTTAACTTTGTTGGATTAGGGTTTTTACCTTCCTTTACCTAGATGTTTTTAACCGCCTATTTATTTATACATTTTATTGCACTAGCACTTTATGGGGTTCCATTTAAGGATCAGGTATTTAGCACCTATACTCGGGTATGATACATTGTGAAAGATTGTCTTTTACTACTTTTGAATGCTTCCTGGGAAAGCACAGCATTTAAGCTGCTATTAGATACCAGTTTGGCATAAGAGGCTTGTTTGCACAATATGGTAAAAACTCCTGACCAAATGAATGTTGCAATTATTTATCATGAATTCTTGCTTGGCTAATTTGCACATTTCTTTTCTATTCTATTTATTAGTATATTTATATGCTTTTGGAATATATTTAATCATTGGCATTGTTTGGTTACAGTATTTAGTTAACATGACTATCTATATGCATTTAAGCAGCAATTAGTAACAAAGTGTTGTGAAAACAGACCTACCTGAGCATTAGCGTTTTGTAATGTTTTTTCTATGTTCATGCACCATGTGGTGTCAACACTCCATTCACTGTAATGCATTTAAAAATGGTGACGTATGTGTTTTAAGCTGACTTGTGAGCAAGGGCTTCTGAAGCCCGAAACGCGTCAGGTTCGAGGTTCAGACAAATAAAACTCCATACGACCTCATTTCGTTGGGTTCGCGTCTCTGTTCGCCATTTGTGTGGAGGTGCAGAGAAATTATCGTCTTTCTATATATATATATATATATATATATATATATATATATATATATATATATATATATGTATATATATATATATATTTCCACAAAGAGATCCTCATATCTCTACAGCGCTCTACAGCGGGTGCTCAGCATAGGGGCCGGATCCTGGCCCTTTTTCAATTTTAGCAACAAAGAACGCGGCACTCTTGAGCAGACTTTTTCTCACGGTTAGTGAGTCTTTCCTCACTTACACTTTTATAATGCCCACCCCAGCCTTAAAGTGGCCTTGTGGGAGTTGTAGTGTACTCCAAACATATTGAAAAAAACTTTATACATATTTACAAGAAAGACATTGCGCGTCATGTCAGTTATTCACGATAAACATTGTTTTATTCTGCCATATGTATATAAACCGTCTTGTACTTTATATCTTGTTCAGTGCAATAGACATGATTATTACCTGGTATAGTACCCTTATTACAGTTGTAGATGCATTTCTTGACTACTTCATTCATAATTCAAAAAACAGTAGTGGCACATCAGTGCTTTTCATCAATACAACCAGAAAAACTGTAACCATATTATACTTTTTTAGTTTGTCAGGTATAGTACCTGTCTTTCGAAATGCATCTAAATATTGTGTCCATTTAAAAAAAAAAAAACGGTGTCCCTTTTTACAGGAAAAATATATTTGAAAATTACATAAGTGTAGCATTATTATCAAGATGTACAAAAAGTTCTTCATCATTGTTGATGCCTCTAGGGAACTTTGTTCTGAGTCTTATAATGAAGCGGGATTCCATTTGGCGTAGCATTTTGACTCAGTCTCCACCACGTTCTCCTTGGGATATCAGTTTAATTCCATAGTAAGACATCGCCCTCCAATCACCTTTTTGGTATATGTTCATGTGTTTTGCCGTGGCATACATTATATCACCATTCTGCACGAATATGCTCTAGGATATGCTTTTTGAGCATGCATGTTGTGCTGCCGATGTATTTCAGTCCTTTCATGGTATCCACTCACTCTAAGTCTGCTTATAGTCTCCTGAATTTTTTTCTCTGAATCTCCTTTTTTAGAACAGTTTCTTTTCATTCGCATAAATTCCCCATATGGGATGCTGTTAATTAATGGTCTGGGGTGGAAGCTTGTCCCATGCAGGATGCTGTTAGTTGCAGTCTTTTTTCTAAAGAGTGTTGAGTGTATTTGTCCATCTTCTATATAGATTTTAGTGTCCAAAAAATCAATTTCTCTTTTGTTTACAGTGCATGTAAATGATAAACCAACATGATTCAAATTGAGTTTTGAATAGTACTTCTGGAAGTCTTGCTCAGTTCCATTTCAAATGAGAAATAGGTCATCTATATAGTGGACCCATAAAATGATCCGCTCGAGATCATCCTTATTGTCTGTGCTCCACGCTATGGTTCTTTCCCACCACCCCATCGTGATGTTCGCGTAATTTGGGGAAAAGGAAATACCCATAGCTGTTCCACACTCTTGCTTAAAGAGCTCCTTGTTGAAAAGAAAAATGTTATTAGTGAGACAAATTTCTATCATCTTGAGAAGCATTTCTGTGTGGTTAAGTGTCCTATATCATGTCTGATGGATGTGTGTAGTGATACTATGTCTATTGAGACTAAAAGATACGGTTGACTCCAAGTTATTCCAGTCAGAATTCTAAGGAAATCTCCAGTGTCTTTTAGATACAAACTCCTATTTTGTGCAATGGGTGCTAGAAATCTGTCCACATATTGAGATAGGTTTTCATATAGCGAGTTACAAAAGGAGACTATGGGTCTCCCTGGCGGGTTTACAAGCGTCCTATGTATTTTTGGCAAAAAATATATACATGGTATTACTGGAAAATCCTTACGAAAAAACTTCCTTTCATCATCACTGATGAGATTCTTCTCATACCATTGCTGCAAGTGTTAGTTCAAGTCCATCGTCATTTTATTTATTGGATTATTTTTTAATTGACAGTAGTTGGAAACATCATTTAATTGCCTTAATGCTTCTTGGATGTAATCCCTTGTGTCCATTATCACTATATATATATATATATATATATATATATATATATATATATATATATATATATATATATATATATATATATCACTGAAAAAACCATAGGTTTCACACATGTTATAGTTAGCGGAAATTTTACTGATAAAAAACCTGTGAAATTGCCCCGTTATAGTTAGTGCTGGCAACTATAACTCACGCGACCGCAATCCTCTGCTGATGCTAATACTGTATTTAGACACTTATTTGCCCATGTCTTCTTCCATACATTTTTAGCTATACATATATTACAAATATTTTTTTTTCATAAAGACACATATGTCATCAGCAGAAGATTGCGGTCGCGTGAGTTATAGTTGCCAGCACTAACTATAACGGGGCAATTTCACAGGTTTTTTATCAGTAAAATTTCCGCTAACTATAACATGTGTGAAACCTATGGTTTTTTCAGTGAATTTGCAAGGTTTTTTAAATGCTAATTCCTAACTATAACGTGTGTGAAACCTATGGTTTTTTCAGTGAATTTGTACGGTTTTTTAAATGCTAAGTTACTTTACGCCATTCGAGGCGTGCGCGCCCACTTAACGCAGTTCGTTCCGTGCACGGTTTTTATCAACTTTAATAAGCCCTGTACATTTGGTGGCCTTCGGCCACCAAAAGCACAGGGGGTGGGGTCAATGTGGATAGTGTTTTTTTTATTTCGATTTTATCATTTCATATTGCCAAAATTAAGTTTTTTTTCACAATTCATAAGCCCTGCACATTTGGTGGCCTGCGGCCACCAAAAGCACAGGGGGTGGGGTAAGTGTGGATAGTGTTTTTTTTTTTATTATTTTTTTACCGTACGCTTACGGTAAGCGTACGGTAAGCGTACTCGGCGAAATTGCCGAAAAAAAAATAAAAACGTTTTTGATCTTGGGGGATGTTTGGGGACTCCCTCAACATGACTATGTGGGAGGGAGTTGTCAAAACAGCCCAGTAACATGTTTTTGGCCATCATGTTTGATAAATAACACTCAGTGCGAGAGACAAAATGGCGGACGCCGCTTCCTGGTTTCGGCCGATTCGAATGTTTACTAAGATCTAAGAGCCAATCAGAATCACGCTCGCGCACGCCACCGTACGCTTACGGTAAGCGTACGGTAAGCGTACCGTAAGCGGGCTCAGATATATATATTGATTTAAAGGCTATTTTCTCAGAATCTACTGAACAGATTTACACCAAACCTACAAAAGGCACTTCCTTGACCTAGGGACAACCTCTCTGCCAAATTTCTAGTAATTCTGTTCAGCCGTTCGGGCTGTAGCTCGTTCTAAAGGTCCTATGGAAAAATGCATGGGAAAAACGCGTTTTGGGACCCCCCTTTTATCTCAGCCCCCGCTTGACGAATCCCCCCGAGACTTTCAGGGTAGGAGCGGAGCGTAGCGCCCCACCTATTTTGAGAAATTCGCGAGGATTCATCGACCGGCGCCAAAGTTATTCAAAATAGAATGTTGCGGATTTCCTATGGAAAAGGGGTCCTAACTATAACTACCTACTGGCGACCGCCAGTAGGTAATATATATATATATATATATATATACATATATATACATATATATACTCGCTCCGTTTCTCCACCTTCTGGCAACCTCAGCACTCTTCTTCGACGGGTGCAAGTAACACGGGGTACACTTTAAAGATTTTATTGCGAGGACACGTTTTGGCGTATCTGCCTTCTTCCAGCTTGCTTTAACAACTGGCAGCAACTACGTGTCAGTACTTTTAAAATCACAACTCAGTTCCCATTGGGTGCAGCAGGTAAGAGGAGGAAGGGGATTGGTCAATCCCATATCACTGTCTTTTTATCTCCGTAATTTTGCGGGAAATGATGGTATGCTTCTGGAGTTTTATCCACATTATCCAGCCTTGATGGCTTCATAAAACGTTGCGCGTTGTTCCGCACATTGGGCACTCCCAAAGATTTGCGTTCTCCCCTTGTCTGCCACCAATGTCCAAAGTACCTCCTCTTGTTGTTCAAATTACTGCTTGAGAGACCCCTCGTCGAACCACACTGCTACACTGCAGTCGGCGCTGGAGCTGGCGAATTTCTGTATCCCCACAAGTCTATATGACTGGCGATTATATCGGCGCTGCTACCACGGAATACAGTATGGTGGTGCAAGTTGCCTGTATAACATACCCACTCCGTTTCTCCACCTTCTGGCAACCTCAGCACTCTTCTTCCATGAGTGCAAGTAACACGGAGGTGGATCTATGTAAAATATCAAGGCTCCTGTATTCCAGTAAGACACACAGTACTTACGGGGTACACTTTAAAGATTTTATTGCGAGGACGCGTTTCGGCGTATCTGCCTTATTCCAGCTCGCTTTAACAACTGGCAGCAACTATGTGTCAGTACTTTTAAAATCACAACTCAGTTCCCATTGGGCGCAGCAGGTAAGAGGAGGAAGGGGATTGGTCAATCCCATATCACTGTCTTTTTAGCTCCGTAATTTTGCGGGAAATGATGCTATGCTTCGGGAGGTTTATCCACATTATCCAGCCTTGATGGCTTCATAAAACGTTGCGTGTTGTTCCGCATAATGGGCACTCCCAAAGATTTGTGTCCTCCCCTTGTTTGCCACCAATGTCCAAAGTACCTCCACTTGTTGTTCAAATTACTGCTTGAGAGACCCCTCGTCGAACCACACTGCTACACGGCAGTCGGCGCTGGAGCCGGCGAATTTCCGTATCTCCACAAATCTATATGACTGGCGATTATATCGGCGCTGCTACCACGGAATACAGTATGGTGGTGCAAGTTGCCTGTATAACATACTCGCTCCGTTTCTCCACCTTCTGGCAGCCTCAGCACTCTTCTTCGACGGGTGCATGTAACGAGGAGGTGGAGCCATGTAAAATATCAAGGTTCCTGTCTTCCAGTAAGACACACAGTACTCACGGGGTACACTTTAAAGATTTTATTGCGAGGACGCGTTTCGGCGTATCTGCCTTATTCCAGCTCGCTTTAACAACTGGCAGCAACTTCGTGTCAGTACTTTTAAAATCACAACTCAGTTCCCATTGGGTGCAGCAGGTAAGAGGAGGAAGGGGATTGGTCAATCCCATATCACTGTCTTTTTATCTCCGTAATTTTGCAGGAAATAATGGTATGCTTCGGGAGTTTTATCCACATTATCCAGCCTTGATGGCTTCAGAAAACGTTGCGTATTGTTCCGCATTATGGGCACTCCCAAAGATTTGCGTTCTCCCCTTGTCTGCCACCAATGTCCAAAGTACCTCCACTTGTTGTTCAAATTACTGCTTGAGAGACCCCTCGTCGAACCACACTGCTACACGGCAGTCGGCGCTGGAACCGGCGAATTTCCGTATCTCCACAAGTCTATATGACTGGCGATTATATCGGCGCTGCTACCACGGAATACAGTATGGTGGTGCAAGTTGCCTGTATACTGTACTCGCTCCGTTTCTCCACCTTCTGTCAACCTCAGCACTCTTCTTCGATGAGTGCAAGTAACACGGAGGTGGATCCATGTAAAATATCAAGGCTCCTGTCTTCCAGTAAGACACACAGCACTCACGGGGTACACTTTCAAGATTTTATTGCGAGGACACGTTTTGGCGTATCTGCCTTCTTCCAGCTTGCTTTAACAACTGGCAGCAACTACGTGTCAGCACTTTTAAAATCTCAACTCAGTTCCCATTGGGCGCACCAGGTAAGAGGAGGAAGGGGATTGGTCAATCCCATATCACTGTCTTTTTATCTCCGTAATTTTGCGAGAAATGTTGGTATGCTTCTGGAGTTTTATCCACATTATCCAGTCTTGATGGCTTCATAAAATGTTGCGCGTTGTTCCGCATATTGAGCACTCCCAAAGATTTGCATTCTCCCCTTGTCTGCCACCAATGTCCAAAGTACCTCCACTTGTTGTTCAAATTACTGCTTGAGAGACCCCTCGTCGAACCACACTGCTACACGGCAGTCGGCGCTGGAGCCGGCGAATTTCCGTATCTCCACAAATCTATATGACTGGCGATTATATCGGCGCTGCTACCACGGAATACAGTAAGGTAGTGCAAGTTGCCTGTATAACATGCTCGCTCCGTTTCTCCACCTTCTGGCAGCCTCAGCACTCTTCTTCGACGGGTGCAAGTAACACGGAGGTGGAGCCATGTAAAATATCAAGGTTCCTGTCTTCCAGTAAGACACACAGTACTCACGGGGTACACTTTATAGATTTTATTGCAAGGACGCGTTTCGGCGTATCTGCCTTTTTCCAGCTTGCTTTAAAAACTGGCAGCAACTACGTGTCAGTACTTTTAAAATCACAACTCAGTTCCCATTGGGTGCAGCAGGTAAGAGGAGGAAGTGGATTGGTCAATCCCATATCACTGTCTTTTTATCTCCGTAATTTTGCGGGAAATTATGGTATGCTTCGGGAGTTTTATCCACATTATCCAGCCTTGATGGCTTAAAAAAAACGTTGCGTATTGTTCCGCATAATGGGCACACCCAAAGATTTGCGTTCTCCCCTTGTCTGCCACCAATGTCCAAATTACCTCCACTTGTTGTTCAATTTACTGCTTGAGAGACCCCTCGTCGAACCACACTGCTACACGGCAGTCGGCGCTGGAGCCGGCGAATTTTCGTATCTCCACAAGTCTATATGACTGGCGATTATATCGGCGCTGCTACCACGGAATACAGTATGGTGGTGCAAGTTGCCTGTATACTATACTCGCTCCGTTTCTCCACCTTCTGGCAACCTCAGCACTCTTCTTCCATGAGTGCAAGTAACACAGAGGTGGATCCATGTAAAATATCAAGGCTCCTGTCTTCCAGTAAGACACACAGCACTCACGGGGTACACTTTAAAGATTTTATTGCGAGGACAGGTTTTGGCGTATCTGCCTTCTTCCAGCTTGCATTAACAACTGGCAGTAACTACGTGTCAGTACTTTTAAAATCACAACTCAGTTCCCATTGGGCGCATCAGGTAAGAGGGGGAAGGGGATTGGTCAATCCCATATCACTGTCTTTTTATCTCCGTAATTTTGCGAGAAATGTTGGTATGCTTCTGGAGTTTTATCCACATTATCCAGCCTTGATGGCTTCATAAAATGTTGCGCGTTGTTCCGCATATTGGGCACTCCCAAAGATTTGCGTTATCCCCTTGTCTGCCACCAATGTCCAAAGTACCTCCACTTGTTGTCAAATTACTGCTTGAGAGACCCCTCGTCGAACCACACTGCTACACGGCAGTCGGCGCTGGAGCTGGCGAATTTCTGTATCCCCACAAGTCTATATGACTGGCGATTATATCGGCGCTGCTACCATGGAATACAGTATGGTGGTGCAAGTTGCCTGTATAACATACTCACTCCGTTTCTCCACCTTCTGGCAACCTCAGCACTCTTCTTCGACGGGTGCAAGTAACACGGAGGTGGATCTATGTAAAATATCAAGGTTCCTGTCTTCCAGTAAGACACACAGCACTCACGGGGTACACTTTAAAGATTTTAATGCGAGGACGCGTTTCGGCGTATCTGCCTTCTTCCAGCTCGCTTTAACAACTGGCAACAACTACGTGTCAGTACTTTTAAAATCAGAACTCAGTTCCCATTGGGCGCAGCAGGTAAGAGGAGGAAGGAGATTGGTCAATCCCATATCACTGTCATTTTATCTCCGTAATTTTGCGGGAAATGATGCTATGCTTCGGGCGTTTTATCCACATTATCCAGCCTTGGTGGCTTCATAAAACGTTGCCTGTTGTTCTGCATAATGGGCACTCCCAAAGATTTGTGTCCTCCCCTTGTTTGCCACCAATGTCCAAAGTACCTCCATTTGTTGTTCAAATTACTGCTTGAGAGACCCCTCGTCGAACTACACTGCTACACGGCAGTCGGCGCTGGAGCCGGCGAATTTCCGTATCTCCACAAATATATATGACTGGCGATTATATCGGCGCTGCTACCACGGAATACAGTATGGTGGTGCAAGTTGCCTATATAACATACTCGCTCCGTTTCTCCACCTTCTGGCAACCTCAGCACTCTTCTTTGACGGGTGCAAGTAACACGGAGGTGGATCCATGTAAAATATCAAGGCTCCTGTCTTCCAGTATGACACACAGATTAATGAGGAGTCCACCGATTGGGTTGACTAAAGATTAGTTATTTGGCGCACGCAATAAATTAAGGTAGAGGAATGATACCTCTGACGCCAAGAGGACTACCTCTGAATGCACCACTGTGATGGAGAAGTGTACATAATTACAATATTAGTTAGGGGAATGTATAGGATATATATGTTGTATATATGAGATGTTTATATGTTGTATGTATGAATTTGTACATATGGGTTGTTTTGTAATGAAATTCGTTGTGATTTTTTGTTTAGTTATGTGTAATTCTCACTCTGATGTTCACTAATAGATATCTGCATCTGATAAATAATTGTTGAATTTGATAAAAGAAAAAATGGATTGCCAAGATAATTTATAGTTTCTTCTGCTAAAATAAACAAGTGATTGATCCCTCTACACCGATTGTTTATATATTATAGATGTTTCTATGCCCAGGTATGGGAGGGTCATTTGGGCATGCCCCATAGTGTTCTTTTGGCCTGTCTTCCAGTAAGACACACACCACTCACGGGGTACACCTTAAAGATTTTATTGCGAGGACGCATTTCGGCGTATCTGCATTCTTCCATCTCGCTTTAACAACTGGCAGCAACTACGTTCAGAAAAAGTTGTTCACTTAGAGATGAGTTAAGCCACAACCATGTGACAGAAGGGGAAAGGGGGAGTCTTAATGACAAACCCGGATTCAGGTGTTGCAGGAATTGTAAAGCCTGTAAAGGGAGTTCTGACTGCCACAAATTGGTTGTACCCAATTCCAAAAGGGAGTTTCAGATTAGAAAAATTCTCACATGCAACACGATATACTGTATATATTATATTGATTTGCCCCTGCAACAAGTGGTACATGGGGAGTACTAAACAGGCTAAAAATCGAGTGTTGGAGCATATTCGGGCTATAAGAAATAACAACAAACAATACCCGGTAGCTCGTCACTTTTCTGCCAGCCACTTTATTTATTTATTAATTGAATTTGTTGAGCGCGAACAGCTACCCCTGAGGGTTTCCCGGCGCTAAGAGACAGATTGACAATATCAGGCAGAAGATTCAGAGATCGAAGAGCCAGGTCTTCACTGCTCGGCGAAATCGCATGTGACAGTTTTCCATCCGTAGCGCCAGTGGGAGTGAATTCCACAGTCTGGGTCCTAAGTTCGCAAAGCTACTACCGCCCATTCTGGTAAGTTTGAACTTAGGTACCTTAAAAAGATGATGGGATGAAGAACGGAGAGCCCGAGTAGGAAGATAGGGGCTGACAAGGGCCTGAAGATAGAGGGGTGCTGATTGGGTCTTGATCTTATGCATAAAGCTCAAAGCTTTAAATTTTATCCGGTTTTCAACACGGAGCCAATGCAGCTCTCTCAGGCGTTCTGTGATGTGGTCACGTTTAGGACAGCCACAGAGAAGCCGAGCTGCAGCATTTTGTACCAGCTGAAGGCGCCGTGTGACGGTCTTTGAGGACCCCAGATAGAGCACGTTGCCGTAATCCAATCTGGAGGTCACCAAGGCATTCACGACAGATCTCTGGGTGTTTTTGGGGAGCATCCAGAGGATTTTACGCAGCCATCGTAGAATGGTGAAACAGGTGGCTGTGACTCTGTTAACCTGATCTTTCATGAATGAGACCTTGGTTCGCATGGTTGTCATTGACTCTGTGAACCTAGGAGTTAGAGGGGGCAATTGGGAATTGTCTCTTAGGAAACTTGAGTCACGATATATCATAGATCTGGAGAGTCTGGCACTGAAGGGACTCAACTCAAGTGAGGAGCTGGCAATCCATTTATATGATTAATAATGATGTATTGTTTTATACAGAGCAGCAGATGATGTTTTCAGTAATTTTAACTTTTTATATTTTTAGGTTGTGGCACTACTTCTATCAACTGTCTAAGAAGTCTAGGTGGCTTAATGTAGTTTTTTGCTGATGAATTGCTTTGAATGAGTTGGATCTATCAGTTTATGGACTAGGTGTACATAAATGCCCACTTGGGCTAGACAGCCAGCCGGGAGAAGGGTAGGCACATCTGCTGGAACCAGACTTGGTGCCCACTTGGGCTGGATTGACAACTATGGAATTTTATTTATTTGCATAGATATGAATTTTGAACTAATTTTGCCCACTGGGGCGAGACTGTTATGCACATGTACTAATGCTGTTGCATTCATTAATTCTGGACAGCAGCACTAATTATCATTTATTCACTTAGATTGTTGTTTACAAGCTTCATCTGTGAATCTGGTGTACATAATGTGTGTTAAATAAGAAAAATTTACATGTACTGAATAAATTTTGCACACTACAAAATGGCCGCCACAGTTGCTAGTATTGTATATACACAGTTTTTGGGCAGGTCCATCCTCTAATGTTTGAAGGAAGTGGATATAACCATGGTGACAATGAGCTTCTACGAGCGTGACCAAGGCGTAAAGCCGAAACGCGTCATTTTGAACTTGCCATTAAATATTTATTTTGTGCAGCACGTGAAAGTGTCTGAGTGGTTCCTGTCGTGACAAATGCGCATGCACGGGCTGCCGCGCATGCGCATTTGTAAGGAAGAAGTCGGCGAGAGAAGGAAGAGGGAGCCCCGGGATGCCGCAGCTCAGGTAAGTTATTAAAATTCCTTTAAGGTTGTTTTTTAAAAGTTTAAAATCATTCTTACTACACTTTAAAAGCGGGCCGGAGGGAGGCAGGTGGCGTGTAGTGGGGCTACGCGGAGTGTGTGGGTGTGCGTAGACTTGCCCCCACTTCGTGATGCTCCACGTAGCCCCACTACGCCCACTACGCCCAGGGTTTATATATATGCGAACAGTTAGACCTTCGATTTACTGGAAAGATGACTCCTGCAATCCTGTGACTGTATCACTGCTGTTTTACTGTTTCAACGCAGAGTGATAAAACATCCACGTGTTCCGGCTGCCAGATGCATCCTTGTTCACGATGGTGAGCATTTTACTTTTTTGATTTTTATGTGCTTACAAACATCGACATAGCAAGTAGACAGAAAAATTGTCTAGCAAACGCGACAAAGAATTTTCAATTCTATTAAGGACACGGAGGCGAGGATTATGCTTCTCTAACTTTACTGACATATACAGTGTTGGAAACAGCCCACTCCCACTCCGCAGGGTGGTGGTGGACTCCCCGAACACACTGTGGTAGCTTGGCTCGAGTGGTCAGGAAACAGGCGCAGTGCTAAGCATACAATATACCCATACAATAACCATGCGTGCATCCGTTCCAAAAACGACTCTACACCGTAAAAATTATGAAAATATTCTTCTTTATCTTTTTCTCTTAGTTGCTGATTGGGAAAATAAATAACAATCACAATATACAAATTCTTAAATAGAGCAGGTCAAATAAATATTTGCTGTTTGCTGAAATAAATAGGGGTGATCATAAATAACATGGCATAAATACAAGTGCAATATATACAGACAATTAAATACTTTGAGGTAATAAATACTGTACCAATAAATACTGTACCAATAAATACTGTACACCAACAAGTCCTGTGGACCTATAAATACAGTGCAGTATTAAATAGATAAGAACTTAATAAATACAGTTTCCCCAATAAATAATTAGAAGTATACAGTAACACTCATGTAATCAGATGACACTTCAATTCTTAAGGGCTGATTTGGCCCAGGCACAGCTTGTAGGGTGTGGAAGGCTTGGGGGGTCCTACTCCCTGGCTGAGGCAAAGGCTGAGGCCTAAACTGAGGTAGATCAAAGGGGGGAATTCCAATGCCCTGGCTTTCCTCTCCACACAGCCTCTCTAGGTTAGTCCCAGTTCACCCCAGGCACAGTCAGGTGGGTTTCAGCACCTCCCTAGCCCCTTAGAGTAGTCTCTCAGGTCTCCACAGGGCCTTAGGCGCCCTCTACTCCACTTACTGCCCTTTTTCTGATGTTCCGACGCCGCTGGAGTCGTGTCGACGCCGTGAGGCGGTTCCGGTTCGGTCTCGGCGGCCTCGGCACAATGTCAGTTCTTTGACGACGCCGGTAGGCGGTTCCGGTCCGATGTCGGTGGCCTCGGTTCGATCTCGACCTCCGATTCGACGGCGTCGGGCAGTCTCTTCACGATGTCGACTTCGGGCGGCTCCGGTCCGATGGCGCTCTCGGCTCCGATGACGTCAGCCGGCCTGGCCTCGATGTCGACTTCCGGCGACTCCGGGGTGCGATCCTCACCCCCGACCTCCGGTGCTCCTCCACACAGGTTCCGGGCGACTCCGGAGTGCGATCCTCACTCCCGACCTCCGGTGCTCCTCTACCTCGGTCTCCGACGACTCCGGAGGGCGGACTTCATTCCTCCGATGACGCCGCTCGCTCGACCTCGGTTCACTTCCTCCTCGACCTCTGGTATTCCTCACGACCTCCGTCGGCGCCCTCTCACGACCTCAGGCGGCTCCGGGTACGACGTCTGCTACTTCAGTCAGCGCCGCTTCTCCACCTCGGGCTCCAGGTCTTCAGGCTACTCGACGCCGGACTCCAGGGAAACCAGTTCTCAGGTCAGAAACTTGCTGTTTTCTTGGTTCTAAGGCCTGTTCCTGCTGTCCAGGTCCTTAGAATGGTTTTCTTCTGTCTTCTTCCCACACAGGGCTATAGGCTGGGATCCATCAGTAGGGACAAGTATCAAGGGTGGGTTTATGGACCCCACTCCAGGCACAAGTTTCCACCCCTGCTGCTTCACTCCTTCCTCCTTCACTGTTGTGCTCCTCTCTCTTCACCAGTCAGGTGCCAACTGCCAGCTCCAACTGCCAACTGCCTCTCTTATCCTCCCAACATTCTAAACGGTTTCCAACTGTCACACAGTTCTGGAATCTCCTGGAAGGTTCTGGAAGGTGCTGGTAGGTTCCAGTGGATGCTGGTGATGTCACAGGAGGCCACCATTTTGTGCTTCAGGCCCTCAGACAGAAGTTTCAGGGGTAGCCAAAATGGCTCCCTGAATCTGTAGCAACACGAAAAAGTCTGGTGGTTCCCAAAAAGGAAAAAGTCAAACAGGGTTTGAGGCAAAAGTGGGACAAAATAAATAATGATGAGGAGGGACCACCCAAAGGGCTGACAGGTCTAACACGCGTCCCCCCCAGCTGAAAGTGGGGAGAGCTACCCAACCCCTTGGGAGTTCTCATCACTAAGGCGGAAATACCTTGAGAGACCGTCTGCATTGGCGTGGTCCACTCCAGGCCGATGTTCCACCTGAAAGTCCATCCCCTGTAGGGAAATAGACCACCTCAACAACTTGGGATTCTCCCCCTTCATTTGCATCAGCCAACGAAGGGGTCGGTGGTCGGTCTGAACCAGGAAGTGCGAGCCAAACAGGTATGGCCGCAACTTCTTCAGAGCCCATACCACTGCAAAGGCTTCACGCTCTATTGCACTCCACTTCTGTTCCCTGGGAAGTAGTCTCCGGGATAGGAAGACCACGGGTTGATCCAGACCCTCTTCGTTGAGTTGCGATAACACTGCCCCAATGCCATGTTCTGATGCATCTGTCTGGACAATGAACTTCTTGGAAAAGTCTGGGGCCCTTAAGACCGGGGCCTCGCACATGGCTTTCTTCAATTTCTCAAAGGCTTGCTGACAAGCCTCCGTCCAGACTACCCGTCGAGGTTGTTTCTTGGACGTGAGCTCCGTGAGGGGGGCTACGATGGTACCGTACCCCTTCACGAAGCGGCGATAGTATCCCGTGAGGCCCAAAAATGCTCGGACCTCAGTCTGTGTCTTGGGGGGTTCCCAGGCCATGATGGCCTCGATCTTCGCCTGGAGGGGTTGCACCGCTCCCCTACCCACCAAGTGTCCAAGGTACACTACCGACCCCTGCCCGATCTGGCACTTGCTGGCCTTGATCGTCAATCCAGCTTGTCTCAGGGCCTGGAGAACAGCTTGCAGGTGACGCAAGTGATCCTCCCAGCTGTTGCTGAAGACGGCTATGTCATCCAGATAAGCAGCAGAGAAACTCTCCATTCCGGTGAGGATCTGGTTTACCAGGCGCTGAAACGTGGCAGGTGCGTTCTTGAGCCCAAAGGGCATCACACAGAACTGGTAGTGGCCATTGGGTGTGGAGAAGGCTGACCTTTCCCTTGCTCCATCAGTCAACGAGATCTGCCAGTACCCTGAAGTAAGGTCAAAGGTACTTAGATATTGGGCAGCTCCCAGCCGGTCAATCAATTCATCCGCCCTAGGGATCGGATGTGCATCAGTCTTTGTCACTGAATTCAGTCCCCGGTAGTCCACACAGAACCTCAGTTCTGGTTGGGCACCCGGTGGTGCAGCTTTCGGTACTAGCACCACCGGACTGGACCAGGGGCTGCTAGAAGGTTCAATCACTCCTAGCTCCAGCATCTTAGTGACCTCACTATGAATGCTGGCCTTCACCTTGTCTGACATCCGGTAGATCTTGGACTTCACAGGTGGGCTGTCTCCTGTGTCCACGTCATGGACGCACAGGTGAGTCCTACCCGGGACAAGGGAGAACAACGAGGAGTACTGCCCCAGGACCTGGCGACAGTCCTCCTGCTGTTCAGGAGTTAGAGATGGGGAGAGAATCACTCCCTCCTCCGACCCATCCTTTTCTTGAGACGCAAACAGATCAGGGAGAGGCTCGCTTTCCACGTCCTCTCCTCCGTCAGTCACCATCATCAAGATGACTTCGGGCCTCTCGTGGTGGGGTTTGAGGCGGTTGGCATGCAGCACCCGCAGGGGCTGACGAGGGGTCTTCAGGTCCACCAAGTAGGTAGCCTTACCCTTCTTCTCCAACACCTCAAAGGGTCCTGACCAGCGATCCTGGAGGGCACTAAGCTCTCCGGGTTCGATCACCCACACCTTCTGGCCAGGCTCCAACTCCACCGGGTGAGCGTTGTGGTCATACCACGCCTTCATTACTGCTTGGCTGGCTTCCAAGTTGTCAGAAGCTTGCTTCCACAACTTAGCCATTTGGCTCCGGAAGGCCAGCATGTAGCTCACCACATCCTGGGGGAGCTTTCTGGGAGTTCTTTCCCATCCGTCTCTCACCAGGTTAAGAGGTCCACGTACAGGGTGCCCATACAGAAGCTCGAAGGGGCTGAAGCCCACTCCCTTCTGTGGCACTTCCCTGTAAGAAAAAAGTAAACAGGGTAGGAGGACGTCCCATTTCCTCCGCAGGCTTTCAGGCAGACTTCTGATCATGCCCTTCAAGGTTTTGTTAAACCTCTCCACCAGACCATTGGTCTGGGGGTGGTAAGGAGTTGTGAACCGGTAGGTCACTCCACACTCCTTCCACATTGCCCGCATATATGCCGACATGAAGTTGGTCCCCCTGTCGGACACAACTTCCTTGGGAAAACCCACTCGGGTAAAGATTCCCATCAGGGCCCTAGCCACAACAGGTGCTGTTATGGTCCTCAGAGGTATTGCCTCTGGGTACCGTGTGGCATGATCCACCAGAACCAGGATAAACCTGTGACCAGCTGATGTTGGCGGATCTAACGGACCCACAATGTCGATGCCCACCCTTTCAAAGGGGGTGCTAACGACAGGAAGTGGTTCCAGGGGAGCTTTCAGCTTCACCCCTGTTTTCCCACTGGCTTGGCAAGACACACATGTCCGGCAGTAGGTATCGGACGACACTTTCATCTGAGGCCAATAAAAGTGTGGGACAAGACGGGCGAAGGTCTTGTCTTGCCCCAGGTGTCCTGCCAATGGTATCTCGTGAGCCAACTCTAAAAGGAAGGCTCGATAACGTTGAGGGACTACCAAGGCTCGTGACGATCCATGTAGGGGTGCCTTGGGTTCACTGTAGAGGAGGCCATCCTCCCAGTAAACACTGTAGTTCCCTTCAACGTTCCCTGCTGCCTGGGCTTCGGCCTGTCGCCTCAGCCCCTCAAGGGTAGGGCACTCCCTCTGGCCCTGGCAGAATTCCTCCCTGGACGGGCCTCCCTCCACGTGCCACTCGGCCGGGATGGGTAGGTCCTCCAGGTTGGTAACGTCCCCCTCCGCAGACTCCTGGTCCACCACCTCCGGTGGCCTATCCGTCCTACGGGGTGGAGACGCCGAGGCAGGCTCCTCCTGTCCTCGGTTCTTCCCTTGACTGGCAGCTGGCTGGGCCTTTGTTCCAGGCTCCAGCCGGAATGAACTCCCTCTTCGGGTAGTCACGGACCTTGTGCTAACACAGGCCCAGTCAGGTGTACCCAGCATCTCGGTATGAGTCCGGTATTCCACCTCCTTCCAAGCGTTGTGCTCCATGTCATTGCCCAGCAGACAATCGACTGGCACGGCAGGGCTTACGGCAACTCGAAGTGAACCTGCAACCCCCCCCCATTCAAAGGGAACCTCAGCCACGGGATAGTGGCCGGTTCTGCCGTCAGCCATCGCGGCTGGGTGGAGTACATCGGGAATGACTTGCTCTGGAGACACCAGTTGGCTACGTACCATAGTCATACTGGCTCCTGTGTCTCTCAGAGCCTCCCCTCTTTGGCCATTGATGGTGATCCACTGCCCATACTTTGCAGTATTTGCGGGCACCTGGATCTTAGGAACCATCTCCCGTTCTCCCAGGGACACTAAAGTGACACCCGCCCACTCCCTTCCCTTAGTTAAGGGCATCTCCTCCCCGAGCACTACACTAGCTACTCCGGGGGGCTTTCCTCCAGTGGGAGGGGGTGAGCGTTTCTGACACTTCGGATCTCCTTTATAGTGTCCAACGCCACCGCACTCGTAGCAATGGACAACCCTTGGCTGCTGACTCTGGCCAGGATTAGGGTTTCTGGGAGGGTTAGCCTTAGAGGTGAATCCTGTTCCCTTCCCTTGGAAGTTATTTTGGGGGCCTTTGGAGAACTCCTTTTTCTTTTCCCCTCCTTCTTTCTTCTGGGGGGCGCCCTGTCCGGTCTTTTGAGTATCCCCTCCAGTCCCCCTTGTGGACACCCGGGTACTAGCCCAAATGTCCGCCTCCTCAGCAAGCTTCCGGGGACTGGTCAGCTTGCTATCCACCAGGTGTTGCCGCAGTTCAGGGAAACATTTCTCGAGTAGGTGTTCCTTCAACACTAGGTCAAACAGCTCCTCGTAGTTCCTTACTTCACTGCCCTGAATCCAACCTTCCAGTGCCTTCTTTGCATAGTCCAGGAAGTCCACCCAATTCTGTGTGCCCAGTTTGTGACTACCCCTGAACTTCTGTCTGTACTTTTCCGGAGTAAGTCCAAACTTCCTGATGAGCGCCAGTTTCATGGTGGGATAGTGGGTTTGCTCATCCTCTTCGAGGGCCAATAAAGCATCCCTACCAGCTGGAGGCATGTATTTATACAGTCCCCCTCCCCAATACTTCGCTGGAACCCCATGGGCCCTCAATGAGACCTCATAGGCTGCTAGCCACTTGGCGATGTCGTCACCCGCCCCATAGCTTGCTACAATGTCCTTTGGCAGGTAAGGTTTGGATTCCCTAGTGGACTCTTGGTTTTGGCTGCCACCATTAGGAACAGGTTGTGCCCCGATTCTCAAAATCTGAAGATCTATTTCTTTCAGTCGCAATTCATGGGCCATCCTCTGCTCCTCTTTCTCCTTTTCCAGCCTTGCTAAGTCCCATGTGAGCTGTCTCTTCTCTCTCCGATCTGCTAACTCCACTTCGGATAAGCCCCCACTAGAGACAGTGCTGCCCTTCCTAGAAAGTGTCCTGGGCCCTGCTGACAGGTTCCCCACCTCAGGTTGGTACATCTCAGCCCCCTCGGGGTCAGGCTCTCCATCCCTGTCTTCCTCCTCAGCCTTGCTTTCCCTGCGTGCCTCCCCCCAAGCCCTTAAGCTGGTTTGAAGTGCACCCTTCTTTGCTCCTGGGGGACAGTACACCCCCTCTCGCTGGCAAAACTCCCTGAGTTGGGCCACAGTGTACGTGTCTAGATTTTCAAGAACAAACTCCATCTTGCCCACTCAGGTTAGAGGACAGGTTTTGTGCAGTAACAATGCAGGGGGGTACCTTTAATAATACCTCCTCCCACCACCAGAGTAAATTTGGAAAAAACAAAAACCCACAATTAGGAAGGCCGCTTTGAGAAAACTCCCGGTGTAGGCCTATGGACTACCCACAGTTATTGTTGAGTATATGTAGGCACAGCTCTATCCCACCGCTGAACACCAATTTATGTTGGAAACAGCCCACTCCCACTCCGCAGGGTGGTGGTGGACTCCCCGAACACACTGTGGTAGCTTGGCTCGAGTGGTCAGGAAACAGGCGCAGTGCTAAGCATACAATATACCCATACAATAACCATGCGTGCATCCGTTCCAAAAACGACTCTACACCGTAAAAATTATGAAAATATTCTTCTTTATCTTTTTCTCTTAGTTGCTGATTGGGAAAATAAATAACAATCACAATATACAAATTCTTAAATAGAGCAGGTCAAATAAATATTTGCTGTTTGCTGAAATAAATAGGGGTGATCATAAATAACAGGGCATAAATACAAGTGCAATATATACAGACAATTAAATACTTTGAGGTAATAAATACTGTACCAATAAATACTGTACCAATAAATACTGTACACCAACAAGTCCTGTGGACCTATAAATACAGTGCAGTATTAAATAGATAAGAACTTAATAAATACAGTTTCCCCAATAAATAATTAGAAGTATACAGTAACACTCATGTAATCAGATGACACTTCAATTCTTAAGGGCTGATTTGGCCCAGGCACAGCTTGTAGGGTGTGGAAGGCTTGGGGGGTCCTACTCCCTGGCTGAGGCAAAGGCTGAGGCCTAAACTGAGGTAGATCAAAGGGGGGAATTCCAATGCCCTGGCTTTCCTCTCCACACAGCCTCTCTAGGTTAGTCCCAGTTCACCCCAGGCACAGTCAGGTGGGTTTCAGCACCTCCCTAGCCCCTTAGAGTAGTCTCTCAGGTCTCCACAGGGCCTTAGGCGCCCTCTACTCCACTTACTGCCCTTTTTCTGATGTTCCGACGCCGCTGGAGTCGTGTCGACGCCGTGAGGCGGTTCCGGTTCGGTCTCGGCGGCCTCGGCACAATGTCAGTTCTTTGACGACGCCGGTAGGCGGTTCCGGTCCGATGTCGGTGGCCTCGGTTCGATCTCGACCTCCGATTCGACGGCGTCGGGCAGTCTCTTCACGATGTCGACTTCGGGCGGCTCCGGTCCGATGGCGCTCTCGGCTCCGATGACGTCAGCCGGCCTGGCCTCGATGTCGACTTCCGGCGACTCCGGGGTGCGATCCTCACCCCCGACCTCCGGTGCTCCTCCACACAGGTTCCGGGCGACTCCGGAGTGCGATCCTCACTCCCGACCTCCGGTGCTCCTCTACCTCGGTCTCCGACGACTCCGGAGGGCGGACTTCACTCCTCCGATGACGCCGCTCGCTCGACCTCGGTTCACTTCCTCCTCGACCTCTGGTATTCCTCACGACCTCCGTCGGCGCCCTCTCACGACCTCAGGCGGCTCCGGGTACGACGTCTGCTACTTCAGTCAGCGCCGCTTCTCCACCTCGGGCTCCAGGTCTTCAGGCTACTCGACGCCGGACTCCAGGGAAACCAGTTCTCAGGTCAGAAACTTGCTGTTTTCTTGGTTCTAAGGCCTGTTCCTGCTGTCCAGGTCCTTAGAATGGTTTTCTTCTGTCTTCTTCCCACACAGGGCTATAGGCTGGGATCCATCAGTAGGGACAAGTATCAAGGGTGGGTTTATGGACCCCACTCCAGGCACAAGTTTCCACCCCTGCTGCTTCACTCCTTCCTCCTTCACTGTTGTGCTCCTCTCTCTTCACCAGTCAGGTGCCAACTGCCAGCTCCAACTGCCAACTGCCTCTCTTATCCTCCCAACATTCTAAACGGTTTCCAACTGTCACACAGTTCTGGAATCTCCTGGAAGGTTCTGGAAGGTGCTGGTAGGTTCCAGTGGATGCTGGTGATGTCACAGGAGGCCACCATTTTGTGCTTCAGGCCCTCAGACAGAAGTTTCAGGGGTAGCCAAAATGGCTCCCTGAATCTGTAGCAACACGAAAAAGTCTGGTGGTTCCCAAAAAGGAAAAAGTCAAACAGGGTTTGAGGCAAAAGTGGGACAAAATAAATAATGATGAGGAGGGACCACCCAAAGGGCTGACAGGTCTAACATACAGCAGCCAATAAAACAACTTTAAACTGGCATGACCCGGAAGGACAACCCCTTCCTGTGTGTGCACCAATCGTAACACAGTCCATAACAATAAGAGTGTCCAACAAAGCCGTAACTTCCTCTTTCTTTGCCATAGACTCCAACAGTCCAAACCAACCGTTAAACTTCACGTGATGTAGATCCTTGTCCGGAGCTACCTCATCCGTCACGTCACCGAACTGTACCCTGCAGATGCCGAAATCCCAGAATCTCAAGTCTGCTTGGTCTGGTCACCTGGAATGGAAACTGACATCGTAACTTCCATTCAGACAATGACATTGAAGTCAATGTATAGAAGAACAGGGTGGGTACAACATTATAACAGTTACACAATATTGTTATCAATATTTAAGCTTGGGTGGGATAATCCTCGCCTCCGTGTCCTTAATAGAATTGAAAATTCTTTGTCGCGTTTGCTAGACAATTTTTTATCCTATGTCAGTCCACGGAGGCTCCGATTATGCTAGTTTAAAGTTGATCCACCACCACCGAAGCCACATCCACAATAGGTTTGTGATAAAACGTTTTAAATGTGGAATCAGCTGACCAGTCCACCACAGTCATGATATCCTGCAACCGGGGGCCCGCCCCCAATGACTTGGAAGCCATAGCTCCTCTAACAGAATGAGCTCCAAATATGGAAACATCTATCCCCGCAAGACCCAGTAACCAAGTAACCCACCTGGCCAGGGTTGCAGAAGTGACCGGGCGAAAAAGGTCTCTGAAGTGCAATTAATAACTGTCCTGACACATCAGTTCTAAATTCTCTAGTACAATCTTCATAAACCTTCAAACATTTGACAACACACAATTTTCTGTGATGAGGAAAAGCAGGGTACGAGATACACTGTGAATGCGTTTTGGTACGCCGTGAAATCGTAAAAGAAACTCCCGAGGGAGTAAATACTCTACCTGCCAAATCCAAGGCCCGTACATCCGACACTCGCCTACAAGAGATTAGACACAGCAAGACTGTCAATTTTGCCGATAATTGCTTCCTAGACAAGGCTTCATTATTTGGCCAGTTCATCAAAAAACGCAGTACCACCGAAACGTCCCAAAGTACGGTGTACTTAGGCTGAGGAGGATTCACCAAACGAATACCTCGCACTACCTTGCAAACCAAAGGGTGTTCCCCTACCGGTCTGCCTTTCACATGAGGGTGTCCCGCTGAAATTGCAGATCTAAAGTTATTCACCGTCCGATATGTCAAACCGGATTTGGCTAGTTCCGACAAGAAATTGACAATCAGATGAATATCGGATCCCACGGGATCACTCTGTCGTGCACCACACCAACTAACCCATCGCTTCCAAGCGGATTCGTATCGTTTATGTGTGGAGGGTGCCCAAGCCTGTGATAAGAAAAAGAGAGTGTCTTGCGAAACTCCCGGCACTTGCCAGCGACGCCTGAAAGTCTCCAAGCCATGAGAACCAACTGGTCCTGCACCACTAATGGATGCCGAAGGCCCTGCGGATCCGTGAGAATATCCGGGAATGATCGAAGATGCACAGGAGGCGCACAAGCCAACACTAAGACGGTCGGAAACCATGCTTGAGCTTTCCAACATGGAAAAACTAGAACAAGCTCTGCCTTCTGTCTGCGAACCTGTGCCAACACCCTGGGGATCATGGCAAATGGTGGAAAGGCATATAGAATGCCCGTCGTCCATGAGTGAAGAAAGGCGTCCGAGCCGACCGCTAGAGGGTCCGGCCGCCAGCTGTAGAAATGAGGAAGTTGTCTGTTGAGCCTGGACGCAAACAGGTCCAATACACAAGGTCCCCATTTGTGGTTCAACGCCTTGAAACTGTTGGGATGCAGCCTCCAGTCGCTGCTGACCCGTAAATGTCGTGAGTTCCAATCCGCAATCACGTTGGATGACCCGGGAATGTACTCCGCCGTCACCGCAATACGATGGTCCAGGCAATAATGCCAGAAATCCTTGGCTATTTCCGCCAGGAGACGAGATCTGGTCCCTCCGAGCCGATTTATGTATCGCACCGCGGACACATTGTCCATGCGGAGGAGAATGCAACAAGAGACCTTCTGAGGGGCCAGAGTACGAATCGCAAATGCTCCCGCAAGAAGTTCTAAGCAATTTATGGGCATTTTCAGTTCCTCCTGGGACCACCGACCCCCTGTTTCTAGAGTCCCACAACGTGCTCCCCAGCCCCAACGACTGGCATCCGACTCTATCACTATGTCCGGGCTGGTGGAGAAAATGGCCCTGCCGTTCCAGGCATCCATATGGTCTAACCACCAATTCATCTCCGTACGAGCCTCTGCAGAAAGGACTATCTGTTGCGCATAAGAGAGACCCTTGCGCAAATGCAAGATATTCAATCTCTGGAGAGCCCTGTAATGTAAGGGTCCCGGAAAGATTGCCTGAATGGACGCTGCCAAAAGACCTACCAGGCGAGCTAACGTCCGCAATGATATTGTCGGAGAGGCAAGCGCTCTCCTCAACTCCTTCCTGATTGCCAGTCTCTTCTTCAGAAGAAGAAGTAGTTGACTTGTGAGTGAATTGATTTGAAATCCCAAGAAATCCATTGTTTGTGATGGGATCAGCACCGATTTATCTGGATTCAGCAGAAACCCTAAGTCCTGCAAAAGTTGAATCGTCCATGAAAGATGTATGCCCAGGAGCTCTCTTGACTGTGCCATAATCAAAATATCGTCCAGATAAATTATCAGACGCACTCCCCTTTCTCTCAACCATTGTACTACCGGTCTCATGAGTTTGGTGAAACACCAAGGGGCGGAAGAAAGACCAAAGGGCATCGCGGAAAACTCGAACCACTGGTCGCGCCAGCAAAACTGGAGAAAACGTCTGTGTGGCGGAAAAATGGGAACCGCCAGATAGGCGTCCTTCAGATCCAATCGAACCAGCCAGTCGTGTTCTAGAAGGATGTCCCGTAATAAATGAATGCCCTCCATTTTGAAGTGGCGATACACCACCCATGCGTTGAACTCGCTGAGATTCAACACCAAGCGGAACCCTTTGTCCTTCTTTGGAACCAGAAAAATAGTACTTACAAAACCCCGCTCGTGGGGGACAGACCTCACAATTGCGCCTTTTTGGAGCAACGCCTCCACCTCCTTGTCTATGAAACTCTGCTTGAGTACGGAAAAATGTAGGGATCCGGGCACCTGACTCTGTCTCGGCGAGGCATAGAACTCTATTTGAAAACCCTGCACTGTTTGGGGAACCCAAGGGTCGGACGTGAGCTCTTGCCACCTGTGAAGAAATAATGCAATACGACCTCCCACCATGCATTCTGTGGCACTTACAATCTTTACCTGAATAGGAGCCATCTCTGGCTGAATTTTGCTGACCTCTGTAGACTCCTCTGTGGCCTCTACCTCTTCCTCCCCGATTGCGGGAGGGGTAAAACTGAGGCTTCTGGCCGCCTCTGCTCCGCTGCTCTGCTCCTCGGGAGGTCTGATTATAACCTCGGCCGAACCCTTGACCTCGTGAGCGGCCGGCCCTATCAAAAACACCAGTGTGGAAAACCTTTTTGATGTTTGCCTGAGCCTTTTCTAGAGCAGAAAACGTCGCCACGTATTTCCCCATTTCTTTAACGAATTTTTCACCGACAACATGCCGTTGGCAAGGGAACCTGGTTCGGTTGTAGCCATCTCCGCCAACTGGGAGTCAATCCGCATTAAGAATGACCGTCTCCTCTCCGTAGAAAGCGCCACATTGGCATTGCCCAAAAAGCACAAGGCCCGCTGAGCCCACTCCATGACATCCGAGGTGTCCAACGGAGTATTTTGGTTCTTGGCGTTGACCGCCGCATCCAGAATTTTTGTAAGGGGACCGGAAACATCTAGCACTTTGTCCTGACACCCCCGCCAGGCTCTATCCAAACCCTTTTTAGGGTCCTTCGCGAACTTTCGCATGAAAGTGGCCATGTTCGGGTCTAACTCTGGCGTATCTGCCACCTTGCCCGTCAACGAAGGTCTCGGGCATTCCGACCGTAATGTGGCTCGCACCTCTTTCTCAAAACCCTGCCGCAGATATTTAGCCACATAGTGCGCCACCTCTGGGCAAGGCACCCACTCCGTGGACCTAGGGTGTATCAAGCTCTGGGGGTCAAATAAAAGGTTCTTGGGCGCCTGGCTGTCGTCTGGCTTATAGGCAGTATGTTTGGACTTTTGCGCCTTCTTTTTTGGCATCACCGACTCCACCTCCGAGTCAGAGGTAGCTGATGTAGACGGTAAAGACTCGTCGGAAGTATATGAAGCCATGGAGCCATGATCCTTCATGACATTTCGTGCCATGCGCGCCAAAACCTGGGCTGAAGACTGCGAGCTCCCTGCGCCAGAATAACGAGATTTCATCTTCCTCTTACCATAATTATGAAGAGGTTTAGTAAATGGCTTCAGTGCCTTAATTAAAGCTTTATTAACAGAACCCTGGACGTGGGTATCCAGGGCTTCCACCAGGTTCTCCTCCAATTGATCCTGTTCAGGCTCCTGATACTCTTCATATTGCTCACACTCTACCCACTGATTATCCTCTTCGGCGTAGTACGCTATTGCTGTTAAGCAGAGAGGTCTGAAGGAGATTCTCAAGGGGGGGAGCAGCCCAGGGGTCTCTCAGAACTTATGACAACTGTTGCACAGTGATAGAATTACCCTAAAAGTCCTGAAAAAACTGTTCTCAAGGTGGAAGGAGCAACCCCTATTACACTCCCCTAGAGACTAGCTCTAATCCGGAAAAACGCTCCGGTCAGCGTTAAATTTTGAGGCCAGAGATTGATGCAGTCTGTCTGAGCGTTGTGCGCGAAGGGCCGTTCACTCGTAACATGAGAAAAACCGGCTCCTCGCGCACACGCACAGTGTCCGGGGCTACGACGCGACCGCTCTCTGTGCACGAGAGACTCACGTCTGCCTCCTCCTGCTCCACCACCCCCTAGCGACCCACGCGCACCGTAAAGGACACCCGAGCGTGCGTCGCCACTACACGCATTCCCCTGAGGGACCGAGTCATAAAAACATCGCGGAAATCCTTACAACACTGTAAGCATAATAAACCATCAACAAAACACTCATTAATACCATCGCTAATCCAAAGATAACCTCCCGTTACCAATACTGATAAGAAAATAAGGGAAAGGCACTTATCTGCTGCTGCAGCAGCAAAGAAAGAGGAAGTTACGGCTTTGTTGGACACTCTTATTGTTATGGACTGTGTTACGATTGGTGCACACACAGGAAGGGGTTGTCCTTCCGGGTCATGCCAGTTTAAAGTTGTTTTATTGGCTGCTGTATATGTCAGTAAAGTTAGAGAAGCATAATCGGAGCCTCCGTGGACTGACATAGAATGCTTAGTACCGTTGCATTAGTCTCAAATGCACATAATGGACGCCATCTTAAAACATGCTTTACAATAAGGGACATCACGTAAAATTAAAAGTCAGTACCTCTGTAAAAGCTTTATATATGTTTTAACATTCTTGTTATTTCAAATACAGTATTTTATCTGTATCTAAGTTCTTATTTTAATTTAGTATATATAAATATATATATGACCAAGATTCCTCCGCTTCTCTGGAAAACCTCTTAGTATGGTGAAGGATCACAACACCACATCAGAAGGTAATCAAACGTGCTTTATTCAACCATAGTGCAAAATACAAACCGTAGAGGACGTCTACGGGTTTCGGCTCCCAGCCTTCCACTGGACCATAGAGTACTAGAGCCTAGAGTGTCTCAGCGCTAATTCCCTCGTTACTTTCTACTAAAGAAGAAAGGCTAGGCTATGTTCATCCTCACAAACAATATATATATATATACATGTCATTTTACCATTTTGACTTTAGCAATTTGTCAAGAACAAACATTAATGTACAAAGTGTGAGTGCCAAAGAAATATGTGTATATTTATATGTCCTTTAAAATCAATTTTTTTTAAAAAAACAGAGTTTAAACTGGGAACAAATTAGGCAATGATCTCTAAATTGCTGTGAGTTACTGGTGTGCAATACTGTTTTTTAGTTCTTGTGTCCCCTGATTTCAATCATTGGTTGTTTTTATACTCCTCACACATGTACACAATTTTATTGTATTTACCCATTATATAAAGTGACTAGTGCAACAATTTATAAATGTAAAGTACATCGATTAAGAACCTGATTCATTAATAAAGTATAACTTGAAGTTAGGTCACAATGAAGATTAAAACATCTCATCGTAAAGTGACTAGTGCATCCATTCTAATGTTGGTAAAAATGATTAGGTGTAAAGTACAATCAACATTGTAAAGCAATACAAAATGTCAGTTCTCAATTAATATGCAATTTTAAAGTGCACTTATAATTCAGATGATTTTATATAAAAAATATGAGGAATTGATAAAATCAGCATTTGAAGGAACTATTGCACACTATTCGTACTTTTTGAAATGAGAAGATCTTATCTCATGTGTTCCAATCAGCTATTACTCTTTCTAATCTCTGAGAAAAGGGACTGGTCAATATATTAATAATTGGATCGGTTGTCCAAAGAGTATGCAGATATTGTTCTTCTTTTTATTTTGTTCCATGTGTCAGTTGGTTATTTTATGATATCTTATGATTAATTTGCCATATCATCTTGATGGTATTAATTATGACACGGACAGACTTCCATTCATTATACACAGTTTTTGTATTTTTTATTTTCTATTTCCTACAGATGAATATGTAGTTCTGCATCTAAGTTATGGCCATATGGTTTTTCAGTGCCAATCGCTAGAATTAATCTTTATTCTGTTCTTCGTAAATTGAGGGTTCTGTCCCCGCCCCGTTCTTTTGATTTCACAATTTTGATCCCTGAGTACTTTAGTTGCTGGCAATCACTTGAGTGAAAATCATGAAAGTGTTTGGCCATGGGGTAGGTGAAATCTTTGTTCTTGATGGCTTGTAAATGTTGTAGGACTCTCAGTTTTAACTTGTTGATGGTGCTTCCTACATATTGCTTTCTGTAGGGACATTCTTATAAGTTTAGATTCGCATGTTATATGATCCTTAATGTGTTCAATTTGGCCATTTTGGAGTTGATCTGTAGTTATGTTTTGACCATGTTCACAAGCTTTACATTTAGAGGATTTCCAGAAGCCCGGAGTGCTCAGCCAGGAAGATTGTTTCAATTCTAGATGACTTTGCGTTAAGATATACCCCAGAGATGCTGTTTTTCTATACGTGATGTTTGGGTGAGAGGACAATATTCTTTGTAGTGTTTCATCCAACATCAATATCCCCCAGTTTTTGCAGATGATGTTTTTCAGTTCTCTGCTCTGATTGTTAAAATCTATGATAAGTTGGGAAGTAGTGTCTTCTTTAGTCAATCTTTCTAGATTTTCTCTATTTGGTCTTAATAGATCTTCTCTTGCTTTCAAGGTGACTCTGGCTTTTGCAGTTTCAATTACACCCAAGGGACAACCTCTTTCTAGAAAGTGATCACTCATTTCATCTATTTGAGAATACATGTCAGAAGTTTCAGAGCAGTTTCTCTTTGCTCGTAACATTTCCCCGTAGGGTATGCTCCATTTTAAATTTTGCGGATGCCCACTATTAGCATGAAAAATACTGTTGCATGAAGTGGGTTTTCTATGCATTTTGGTGCATAACCTTTGATCTTTAATGAAAACATCTACATCTAAGAAGATGATGTTTGATGCGCTTATTGTAGATGTAAAAGATAGGTTATGTTTATTCATGTTGAGTGAGTTAATGAATTCTCAAAGGTCAGTGTGGTCTCCCTTCCATATTATAAAGAGGTCATTGATGTTTTGAGATTTTTGGATTTTCAGAACTTACGTTTCCTATATAACCATCAGTAGGTTGGCATACGTGGGTGCAAAAGATGTCCCCATGGCCGTTTCTTGTTTTTGCACGAAGAGGTCACCTTTGAATAGAAAGATGTTGTGTTGTAAATAATATGTGAGCATTTCTATTAACATTTCCGAATGCTCTAGGTAACTTATTGATCTCGTCTTTTAGAACTGTCTTACAGCGGCTATCCCATCAGAGTGGAGAATCGATGTGTACAATGATGAAACATCAATTGTGGCCATCATATGGCCAGCTTCACATGAATTTCCCTTGATTTTATTAAGGAAGTCCATTGTATCTCTCAGATAAGATGGTAGGGATGTCACATAATTCATCAGGAAGATGTCAATGACAGAGTCAATAGAGCTGACTATCGGTCTTCCTGGTGGATTCACGATTGACTTGTGGACTGTCGGAAGAAAGTAGATTGTTGCAATGATGGGGTGGTCTGTTTTCAAATACATATATTCCTCAAAGTCAATAAGGTTTTTGTCTTTCCATATATGTAACATTTGATGGTATTCTTTCGTTTCTATTGGGTTTACCACAAATTTTTCTTAATGATCTTTATTTCCCAATTGTCTGTTGGCTTTAATTATATAATCATTGAGATTTTGGACAACGATGTTTCCACCTTTGTCAGAGGCATTGATTATAATTTCTGGGCCATCTCTGAATTCTTTTAGAGCTTTATATTCACCAGGTGTTAAGTTCCATTATTCCTTGTTATTTCTGTTCCTCTTTTATTTTTCCCGAGGGGTTTTGTGCCATTTTGTTGATTTCCTCCACCATAATCTCATGGAATAAGTCGATCTTGCCTGGTGGGAGTTGTGGGCAAAAGGTTGACTGTGTTATTAATCCACTGCTGCCACCTTTATTTGTATCAATACCCATTCTTTGACAAAGTTCCTTATCTGTTTGTGGGGGACGTTCAATTGGCCCAATTGTTGTTTCTTCCCCATCCTCCAGGGATGCTAATTCTCTTAAGGTGGATATGTCATTCTGGTTAAAGAGTAAGGTGTCCTGACTTGTAGTTGTTAATTGTCTTGGGTTTGGTGGTTTTTCTTCCCCCAAAAATTTGTGTTTATTTTTCGACAAAATTTATGGAGATCGATGCAGAGATTGGGTGTATTAATATCCTTGTTGGGGCAGAATGTAAGATCCCTTGTTCAGTAGTAGTGTTTGTGTAGTACTCAATGTTTTATTAGAAATGTTTATCACTAAGTTGTTTTTGGAGAGGTTCTTCTTTAATTTAGCTTTTTCTTTCCTCTTCCTCTTTTGGTTTTTACTTCATCTTGTGGTTCTTCTAGTTGTGTTCTGGTTTGGCCTCTTTCCCATGTCGTTCCTCTTCCTCTCCCTTTTTGTCGTGTTATCATCTGGACTAGTCACATCTCCACAGAAAAATGCAGATTTGATGTGCTAGTCTCTTCTTCTGCAGAACTTAAGTCAAAGATATCCACTGTTCCTGAGGTTTCAAACCCAGCGCATTTATCCATCACTGCCCTGTTCCTATACATTCTGCATTCCGTCCATCAATTGTGTGTCTTTTGCTTTCTCGCCCTAAGTGCGCCAGGTATGCTCAGACGTGAGTCCTGGGCTTACTGTGCCACTGGAATCAAGCTATCCTGGCTGAAGAGGGGTGAAACCCCGAAACCGGTCCTAGGATGCTTGTTTCCGGTCCAGTGAGGACCTGGCTTGGCAGTTCGGGCTGGACTGTTCTCATGAGGCACAGGGTCAAGACTGATTTGCATAAGGCCAGGTCTAAACTGGGGTGGCATGGTGAGCAAAAGAATGATGGATTTAACCCAGATCTCTTGACTGGGGGTGAATGTTGTGATTTGTTCTGCATTCCGTCCATCAATTGTGTGTCTTTTGCTGTTCCTATACATGTCATATTTCCTGGCGAAAGTGTATATGCGACCATTTGCATAGTCCAGTCTGTCTCTATTGAATTTAATGGCTTTCCTTCTTTCCACCTCCACTTCATGTTTATTAATTTTCTTTTCTATTGTTTCAATCAACTCTTTATTCTCCTCATTTGTGGGGTATTGATTTAACTCTTCCTCTAGTTCTTTGATGATGTTAATTAGTTTTTCCAATTTCCTTTCAGCATGCATGATCAATGGTTTCATTAGTTTGAAGGAGCATTCATTTGTGTCGGATTGCTACTGTTTTATCAAATCCGCATACAGAGCATTTAAGGTTGGCATGATGAGGATTCTCAGTCCTCTCGGTACCCTCTTAAACTCGATGTATTTTTCTAGAGTTGCTTTCTCCCACCATTTATTCACTTATAGGATGCGTTTTTGTTGCAATTCCCTAATTACACAAGTAAGTAATTTTTTTAATTGTTTTTGATTAATTAAAACCATTCCAAAAATACACTCTGATAAAACATTTTTGGGTTAATTAGCCTTTTCAATCAGTACTCTATTAAAATTCTTATAAATTAGAAATTACACAAGTGATTGTTCTCCTTTTCTTCTCCCTTAAAGTTTCACTAGGATTAGTGCTGGTAGATGGTGCTGCGTCATCATTTAATAGTTCACTCATTCTTTGGGTTCTGTTTTTGCTTCTGTCAGCCATGGTAGAGTTTTCTTTGGAGGATTAATTTTTTAATACTATTCCGTACGTATTTCTATGGTAGGTGTTTGTCTTTCTGTTCATACGGTGAGTTTTCTCTTCCTTTCTCACCCTGGTTCTGACTTATGGCTAATGAGTTGCTTTAGCCAATTTCGAGGAAATACTTGTGGGGGGATGGCTTATTTGATTCTAAGCATATGCTGAACAGTTGTTTCTATGCCTATTCCCTCTTCAAACTGACGTTGACCAAAATGGGGGGGGGGGTGTATGTAGTTTATCGGGAGTGAAAGCCACTGCTCCACTACTTTTGCCGCCTCCTCTATCCCGGCTCAGCTCAGGGCACAGCGGTTTTCGGATGCGATGTATATATAGACTGTATAGTCTGTTGGTGTTTGTACTTTGGAGAGGTCATTGTCCCCTGTCACTCAGAACAGCGTGAGTTACATACACAACAGCCAAGTGTGGCTTGTTTACAGGCATTCATGTTTTATGCTCAATAGTAACTCATGAGAGGCGCTCTTTACCTACATTTTAGCAAACTGCCCTTCGAATGAACATCTTGAAATCTCCCCTCCCTTCGGAAACTGCACGGTCTGTCCACGAAACCATAATGTGTAAATATATAAAAAGTGGTTCACAATCAGGAAGATGCCTTGATGGGCGAGTGCTCGACATACCCAAGAAGAGATAAAAGATTTAAGGCATTAATATTGACCACTCTTACTGTGAACATGCTACATACAACCCGATTTGTCTTACTGTACGGAGAAAATAGGCTGTGTTTACACAATTCAACAATTTGTATTTGTCTATGAAGGGATGCATAGCCGTTGCCAGGGATTTAAGTGGGGTGGGTCCTGCTGGGTCCACGATTTTAAAAACTGACTTAAAAGCGGCCCCAGACTGTGAGACTGACATGGCCAAACCTCTGCACGATGCAGATTGAGCTAAAATATCAGCCGCACCCTGTGCAGGTAAGAGCGGTAGGGCCGGGTGGGGCGGATTTTGACAGACAATGACGAGGTAAAATTAAATAAGTAATTAATTTTCCCTCGTCATCATCTGTCGAAATATCCCCCCCCCCCCCCCTCAACCCGGCCCCACTGCTCTTACCTGCACGGGTTGCGGCTGTAAAATATTGAAAATCCCCACAAAGTTTCCATGCCTTGAGTTTTAAGTCTATTCAATTTAGTGTTCAATTTATATTCCACTTAATATATCTGAACTGAGCCTACCATACACCTGCCCAAATTAACAAAATATACCCTGGAGCTGCAGCTGCGTGTCCTCGCTGTATGTAATTAGATGCTGATTTGCTTCATATGCTTTGGTCTTGCCTCACTTTCCTTTCATACTGCCAGAGAGTTCTCCTTCTCGCCTGCTTCTCCAAACAGTCCCTAGGACAGACTCCCCAACCAATCCAGATGCAGCACCTGTATTGACCTGAGCGGGCTGCTTAGACACTCCGCTCAGGCACAGGGAGTCTAACATGTTTCTCCACCGGGCTGTAGAATGCAGACTAAAACACACTCTCCATCTATTCTCTGTTGTGAAGATCATAAAATATGTTGGTCATTTTACAAAATATTTTGTTTTAGGAGCTGCTAACAAACTACACTGCTCTCCCTTTCCATTGACCCTTAAACCCCTCTAATGTCCTGCTTCTCATATACTGTATTTTACCAGGATATGTCAGTGTGATTGTTGGGACATCTGGAGCTCACACTCACCAATCTTACAGACCAAGCTAAGGTCCTGTGCATATAGAGGATTTCAGGAAGATGTTGAGAGAAAAAAGGCAGACAGGTAGCTAACAACAGAGAGACTGCAGAATAAGGTGCTGAATGGAAGTGTGAAACATTCCACGGGCCAACACCCCCTCCAAATACCTTAGCAATGTTTAAATTCCAGTTTCATATTTTCAAAATTGAAACATGTTCAATTGTAATTATTCATAGCAAAATCATTGTTGTTGGGGTTCATTTAGCTGACACAGCTAACCAGCATTGGCACTGGCTTGTTTTAGGTGCTGCTTATTGTATGACGTGTCTTGATGCAATAGCTAAAAACTCATATAGGTGCGCCCAAATATAGTTCAGGTGTCAAACTGCATGAAGCACAGGATTTAAGTTTACAAGTTTTAAGTCATACCCTTAATTACATAGGCCACACCTTTTGGAAAGGATTCTCAGTTGCACTTCTTTGGCCACACCCGTTTTAGAGACACCACTCCCCCACTATTTTGTCCCACTTAAAGGACTGGCCGTAGGGTGATCACCTGTCCATAATTTTCACGGAATGTCTGTAAGTTAGCTCTAACATCCATCGTTTGTGATTGATCTATTAACAGCAGGCCCAGGTCTAGAGAGTGGGACAAGCCTACCCAAGGAATACCCTACCCCACCCAATGCTGTTCAGAACTGAAAAACAAGCGTTTTTCACATTCATGTTTCACAGTGGTATGAAGCCCAGCGGACTCTCCCTTTTCGTTTATTTTAATGATTAACACCATTGGCATCGAATACTTTCAGGCTTGGAGAAAGCTGTGAAGTCAACAGAGTTTATTAGCTTGTATGATGCACAAATGACCAGCACGGATATTCTTGAAAATGAATTATGATTCTAGGCTTATTGCATCGTATTGTTATCTCCAATGCTTTGCAAAGTAATAAGCTGACAAAGTTTTTTGAAAAGATGTAAAAGGGTCCTGTATGTCAGGAGAAACGTTTCTGCTGCTGCACATGACCAGGAGCATACTGTAGTCTTAAAGTTCTACATCTTAAAGTTTTGACCAGCAGTGACCCTCCCATTCCCCAAAGCCGGAAGCACATCAGAGAAAGCAAAGAATGTAGCTCCTTGAGCCTGATTATTGTGTTAAAAATGTCAAAAGTGGACAGGTTATGTTTTAACAGATACACCATCCCTTAATGACATCGAGGAAATATCTGTTAAGCCTAGTCATCTTTCAGACCACACGCCAATTCAGTTTGTATATAGGGCTAAGGGGTCGGCACTACAGTGTAGATGGACATTAAACAGAACTATGCTATCCGTCCCTGAGATTATTAAGGCTGTTAAGCTTTCCTCTATTGACTTCTTTGAGTTAAACAGGGGATCTACGTCAATAGATTATATATGGGACGCCTATAAGGCTAATTTGAGAGGCAGTTTCCATAGCCTCATCTATTTTAAAAACAGGTCTGAAGCAAGTGCCCTAAAATCCGCTGAGGAGAAAATAAGTCAGTTGGAGAGGGAAAGGAACAGACTACCCCCAGGGGTACATGCAGAATTTTGAGTACGGGGAGAAAGCAGGGGCCCTCATTGCCTGGAAATCTAGAGTAGATAGAGCAAAAAATAACATTAATAGACTGATAATAAACACCACGGGGGAGATTTCAAGTAGATTTGAAGATCTGCAATCCTGTCTACTTTCCCTTTTTTCAGATCTATATAAAGAGGTCTTGGAGCCCTCCCCCTGCTCAGTTCAAGCTTGGCTAAGCACAAAGTCTCTTTCCTCTATAACAGAGGAATGCAGAAATAGATCAGAGGCCCCTATCACCATGGAAGAGATAAGTGCACAAATTAAAAATTGCAAGAATAAAAAGGCAGCCGGCATGGACTCCCTCCCTAATGAAGTATATAAACTTCTGGCCGAAGAACTGACCCCCGCCTTGACTTCTCTGTTTAACTCGGTCTATTGTCTTGCTGGTAAGGTTCCGGAGTCTTGGAAAGAGGCAACCATAGTCTTGATCCTTAAACCAGGTAAAGACCCACTACGAGCTGATTCATATCGCCCAATCTCCCTGCTTAATGCTGACTACAAGATCTTTATGGGCATATTGGCAGGGAGACTGGCAAAGTTGGTTCCTAAGTTGGTTCATTCAGACCAAAAGTGTTTTGTAGAAGGCAGGCAGATTCAAGAGCAAACTCAGCTAATGATAGGGAACATCGACCTGGCCATTACGAGATCTGACCCCTTGGCAATAATAGCCTTGGACGCGGCCAAGGCATTTGATAGAGTCTGCTGGGTCTACCTTTGGGAGGTATTGGCAGCACTAGGGTTTGGCCCAATTTTTATCCAAACCCTGAGAAACTGCTATCAAGGTGCATCGGCACGTATCCTACTGAATGGGATACTCACCTCAAGCTTCAGCATTCAGAGAGGAACCCGGCAGGGTTGCCCGATTTCTCCACTCCTATTCAATATTTACATTGAACCACTAGCTCAAGCCATCAGATTAGACAACGACATCTATCCCTTTAAATCTCAACTCTACAGCAGCAAATTAGCTCTGTATGCTGATGACCTGACTGTATACACAAATAATCCTAGAGTGGCTCTTTCCCGTTTAGAGTCTATTACGGAGGAATTTGGGGCACTGTCAGGTTATTTGGTAAATAAATCCAAGACGGAGGTGATGGGCTGCAATGTTGAGCAATGGGGAGGAGCCGATTCTTTAGAACTAAGATACTTGGGTATCTACATAGTTAAAGATTTGGCACAAGTCCCCCTCGTAAATCTGACCAGTGTAACCAAGGAAATTGATCGCCTTTTCTCTAGATGGAGGAACCTCCCTTTGACTATATACGGGAAAGTAAATCTGGTGAAGATGATCATTCTTCCTAAGCTCTCTTACGTCTTCTCTGCTATCCCTCTCTCATTCCCCCAAATTTAATAAGCAAAATCCAGAGTAAAATTGGGAGTTTCATCTGGGGAGATAAGGGTACCAGATTGTCTTGGAAAAAACTGAGGCGTAGACTGCTCAAGGGGGGATTGGCACTCCCGGACATAAGCTGGTATGCAGTAGCTTTTCAGTTTAAAGCTATCCGCACACTACTGATGAGACCTGAAGAATCGGCCTGGGGGAGACTGCTGGGCGAAATGGCAAGAGCGGAAGGAGGGGGAGGAAGTGAAGAGGCCTTTCTGTACAAGTTTGGCGCTCCTAAGTACTTTAAAAAAGTTCGCCTAAAGGTCCTAAGGGCAGCCCTAGTTCTTTGGCATAAAGTTAGAACCACATGGGGGATAGGGTATTATTCACATTACGCTCCCATTTGGGATTCCCCCGGGACACCTCATTGTCTAAAGGACGGGCTGGCTTTACCCATTAAGAGGGCTGGAATCAAAATCTGGTCAGAATTGGTAGACTCAGAGGGGATCCTCCCCTGGGAGGCTTTGAGGTCCAGGATTGGCACCGGGTTCTCTAGGTTTAAATTTCTACAGCTGGCTTCGTGGTTTGAGGCAGAGAAAGAGCAAACAAGGGGAAATTGGGAGATAGAAAGGCTGTGTCACTCCACTCTGGGTATAAAAAAAGAGGTATCGGTGTGGTACAATCTGGCCTTAGAAGCTGTAGATCCGATGACCCCCCCATCGATTAAAATTTGGGAACAGTCCCCCCTTGGGCCTACAATAGAAGCACTGTTTGAGCCTTCACTGAAGCTGCTGTACAAATACATTAAATCTGCGGCCTTAAAAAAGAATCATTTCTTCATCATTAACAGGCTTTACTATACCCCAGCAAGAATTGCGAAATTTGCCTCAGCACCAACCCCGAAATGTCCAAGGTGTAAGCTTCCTCTAGCCAATGACCTCCACATTTTCTTTGGGTGCCCAAAAATAAAGATCTTCTGGAAGGAAATCAGAGACATCCTCAAAGATGTGTTTAAATCTAACATCGAGGTTAATATGTCACTGATTTTCTTTGGAGACGATGGACTATTTTGTACGAAGGCATTACAACAGCATAAAGGACTTTTGTTATACTTGGTGCTGCTTGCACGAAGAGAGATATGTAAGAGATGGAAGGACCCCCAACCACCTAACAGAGAAGACTGGCTCAAGGTCTCCTTTGCTATGGCACATCTGGAATATGATGGAGTAGAGGAAAAATCTACCAATCTTTGGCATCCTTTCATGAGCTGGGGCCACAACTTACGATTGAATACTTTGGTCCAATGATTACACCAGATACCCATACTAAACAAGGGACTGGTCGGCCAACGGAAACATATGTGGTAAGCCGGGTGTGTTATCCCCACAGATCGTTCAAGCGGCTTCATAAGACCCACAGGTGTTTATTGGTGAGATGAGGACTAAAAAAAAAAAAAAAAAAAAAAGTGGACAGGTGCCAATACCTAAAACATCAGATCAATTAAATGCTTAGCTGTTTTTTGGCCAATGCCCATTCATCTTTATGGCCCACCCGTGCTTCTTTACAACCCTCCCGAATAAAAAATCCAAGGGTCGGGCTTGCTTAACAGACAACATTTGTTTGTAAATTTAGCCTCTCGGCTAAAGAACAAAAGTTAATTCCCACAATTGGGATTCCCCACCTGAAGTGGAAGGGAGGTAGTTTCCTGTGCTGCATTCCCAAGAGAAGGGCAGACAGCTAAAAAATAAATAAGCCTGCTTGTCAGGGTGTTTGCTTCCCCAAAGAAATGCAAATGTGTGCAGTTAGTTTTTCTGAAAATGTAAAGGCTGCTTGGGAGGCGTTAATTGATGGAGTCATTTGAAGCTTCCTGATTACAAGATATTTTCTTTTTGATTGGGTACCGTAAGGGTGTTCCAAGCTGAGCTATTGACAGCATGCTTTTAATGGAAAGTTATAAAAAATGCTTGCACTAGGTATAATCTGCATATTTTGCTGAAATCTATACTTAAGAAGCACTTTTTGGGGTACATGCATCAAACCATTTTGTGATCGCAAATACTGCAAATCGCAAAATTCGGCCGTTTGGGATCGCAAAATGCCCTTTTGAGATGCATGTACCTTTTTTGCAATTTGCAATTAAGGAAATGGCAATTTTTTGCGATTCCCTTAATTGCAAAAGCAGCTAGGGAATGGCAAATTGCGATCCCCTAAATGCGATTCATTATGCAATCGCAAATTGTGTTTTCACAATTTAGAATCGCAAATTGCCATCAACTTCAAGTTGATGGTAAATAGCAATTCCTTTGAAAAATGCAAATAAATGCATTTTTCAAAGTGCATTGTGATGCACACACATGACCTTAGGGCATGTGTGTGTACCACAAGTGCATACCTACCCTTTTTTGGGGCTACATCAGGGTGGCCTCTTGACCCCCTTACACCCTTCAAATTGCATGTGCCATTTGCGAGTACCTATTTGGTACTCGCAAATGGCACATGCAATCCCATTCTTTCCTATGGGCCTCACGGCCTGTAGGAATGAATGGGAAGACATTCCTTATTTGCGAATCGCAATTTGCGAATCACAATTAAGGAATGTGTAGGAATAGCACATTCTTTTGCGATTCCTACATGCATAAGGAATTGTGATTCCTAAATTGCGATTCCTTAAAAATTGCAATTTAGGAATCGCAATTTGTTACTTTGATGCATGTGGCCCTTTATCTTTAACCTAAATTTATATGTGCATTAAGTAGCAGCCTATATTATATTGCGTATAATGCACTTTTAAGGGATCTCTTAGCGCTAAAAATACATAAGTCACTTTTCCCTGCTGCACTAAACAGGATTCACTTCTGCTGGCGTTTGGTTGCACACATATACATCTGTAGTGACTGCATTAACCAACAAAGGTTTTATAACATAAAATAGGGCATTTCCCACTGACTAGTTTAACTTGTATTTATTTTGCAATTAAGGTGTGCATTATTTTATATGTATTTACCTGATGATGAGAGAGCAACAAAATAGTTACATAATATTTTGCTCTTTTTAGCCATGCCTTTGATTCCACTTCCGTGCTTAGTGACCCCATACCAATGGCAGTATCTATACTTGTTTAATGCACTTCAACTATTGCATTAAATAGATTCAAGGTGGGTGAGCCAACAAATTTACAAAGACAGCCGAGCCAAGGGTCTCGCTCAGATCTTAGAGCCTGTGAACGATGCAAGGCCAACGTGTTTTTTATGTAAATCATATAACAAACATGTAAAATATTATAAGATTCAAGAGAAGTATATTTCTTTAACATGTGAAGCATTGACATTAATATGTCACATTAAAGTCTATTAAATCAAATACAATAGGTTTTTGGTCAACTGGTATTTAGAACTCATGTACTTGAAAGTGCTTTAATATGCATTAATGAAGAAAAAAGAGTTTTGATGAAGTAAAACATTTGCCTGAGCTCATACAATTTAAGCAGGGAAACTGCAATGTATCCTGGTTTCCAAATGCAACTTTGTACTTTTGTACTAATCAGCCATGATTTGGCTATTTGTCTTTCCTTAGGTTAAGTCTTTCTTCTTTGTGCATTTTGATACAGTTTTTATATAGCATGAACTCAACTCAAAAGTATTGGAGCACTTTACATGAGCACCACTTACATTACACAAGAACACATTCATTGTTTATAGGCATGGGTATATTAAGTGGTTTGCCCAGAATTACAGGATGTTGAGCCGATGACGAGGCTCAAACTTGGTTCCCCGGTTTCAAAGCCAGCAGCCCCAGCCATAACGCCATATCATGGGTAGAAAAAGGAGGCATGCAGAAGCCACATGAAAACTTGGCTTGTTATGGATTCGAGGTTCAAACCGGACCCCGAGCTGAGCCAGCGCCAGGCTTCAGCCTCAAGCCTGGCTCAAATTTTCAATGGCTTGCCCAACTCTAGAATAGGCATATAGGGCCAGATGTAGGTGGCTAAATACCGGTCAGTAACGCCGAAATTCTGTAAATTTCTGCGTTACCGACCGGTATTTAGCCATACCTAATGTAGGTAAGGAATCTGTAAATAAGGAATCGGTAAATACCAATTCCTTATTGTTCTTGCATTTAAGGATTCGGTAATACCGATTTCTTAAATGCAATGTAGGAAGCACATCAAAGAGTGCTTTTGAGCCTTAGGAAATCGGTAATTACCACCAACTTCAAGTTGGTGGTAATTACCGATTTCCTTTAAAAAAATCACTTTTTTGTTTTTTGTTAAGTGCCAGGTGGCACACATTCATGCCCTTAGAGCATGTATGTGCGCCACATGTGCACACATGCACATTTCAGGGGTGCAACAGGGTGTCCTTTTGACACCCTGGCACCCTTGAAAGTGCTCCCGCTATTAGTGAATCGGTAATACCTAATCCCTAATAGTGAATGTCTTCACATTCATTCCTATGGGCCTCCAAGCCCATAGAAATGAATGAGTAGGTATTCCTTATTACCGAATCTCAATTACCGATTCAGTAATAAGGAATATTAAGGATTCTGTATTTTTTACCGAATCTTTATCTACATAGGAAATACCGATTTCTTAATAGCGAATCGGTAAAATTCGCTATTAAGAAATCGGTATTTCAGATTTACCTACATCTGGCCCATAATGTCTAAAAAGTGAGTTATATTAGCAGATGGTGTCCTGCATTCCCTTACCTTCGTTATGGACCATTTTATTTAGATATTGTGTCAGATTAACCTGCATTCTGTATTTATTTAACAATGTATACTATTCATCTTAAGAATTGTACAAACAACTGTATTCTGGTTTTAAAGGCGATTGAGAAAGATGAATTAATCTAGTCGGTGACTTCAGTGCACTATGTGTGACTGGGAAGGCTGGGTTCAAGTCCTGGATTTCTTGCATGGCTAAATTGTGTGATCTTAGTCAAATCAATTTATTTTATGTGTCAAATTTACTTCATAGTGATATCTGAGAGCACTTTCAAATAATTCAGTTTAAGATGGACTATGTACTAAACAAATCACTTGTATGTTTTATTTGTTTGGAATGTTTCACCATCAATAATATTGGTCATGATGTAAGGGACACCAGGTAATTGCTTCACTTTGTTCACTCCTGGTGCTGTCAAGAGGAAGCATTAATGAATGTTTTAAAGTTCATGTTTAGAAACTTTAACTTCAAATAAATGTCAATGCAATCTTATGAGATAATGCACTAAAAAGAAACACTACCGTGTGTTATTTAAAAACATTTTATTGTTGTATGCCACGAGGTTACAAAGCATGATAGTAGCCAGGTATGTAACAATTTATGTCACCTTACCAGCACAGGAGAATATCTCTGGGCTATTTATGAAGAGTGAGCATACACATTTTTAATTTTTCTGTGTAACAAACTGACCCATTATAAACTATCCCTCCCTACCCCCTTTCCCAGTTGCCAGTGTTTTAACTATCAGCATAGGGAAGCACAACAATGAACTCTGCGGTGCTTAGAAGAAAGTGTTCTAGAGGGGAAATAATGAGAGTGTGTCAAAAAATAGGAGCCATTAAACTACTGCCTTGAGTAGTTGCCTGGATGTTGCAAGAACAACTACTATACAGAAACCAAGAGTGCATGTATCTACGGTGGATTATGAGAGGAGAGTATCAACCTTGGTGGTCTTTAAATCCCTCCACCAAAATATCCCACACTTGTGCAATAAAAATGTGATCAGACAAGCTCATACCTCCCGTTGTAACAGGGTGCTCCCAGATCAAAACCAATATAGCGAGACCTTGGTCCAACTTACGATAACGGGAGAAAGTGAATCCTTCCAGAGCAGTGTAATGTTGCGTGTTGGCAGAGGAAGAGCCAGAAACCAGATCCAGGGTTTCTCGAAATTAGGGCGGGAAATACACCTAATAGTACCACTTCTGGGGATTTTGTAAGTACACTGCCCATAGTGGTGGACAGCACCTCAAAAACTCTCTGCCAGTAGGAAAGGAAGGTGGGGCAAGACCAAAGCATATGAAGCAAATCAGCATCTAATTTCAAACAGCGAGGACACACAGCTGCAGCTCCCGGGCATATTTTGTTAATGTGGGCAGGTGTATGGTAGGCTCATTCAGAATATTAAGTTGAATATAAATTGAATATTAAATTGGATATCTTAAAAGGGAAGCAGTGAGATACTTTTTGTGGATAATTCAATATTTTAGCTGAAACCCCATTGTGCAGAGGTTTAGCCATGTGAGTCTCCCAGTTAGTACAGAGAGAAGCCCTGTAGTGGTCCCAATATTGTAGAAAAGCTCTGTACACTCATCTTATTAGTTTGCCGCCTGTCCCTACGGTGTAGAGCCTCTGGTACACTTCATGTGGGGTTGATGCCAGCTGAAATAGAGCATTTAATGATAGTTTAAGATGTTCGTAAGAAAGGAATTACCCCAGATGAAGACTCTAGTCTGCCATAAGGTAATCTAGTAGCTCGCCATCAACAAATAAATACCACAATTTTGAGGGGCCTGCATCATGCCACTGATGTACTTTCCCTGAGAGAAGCTGCTCTGTGCAAGTGGGGAGGCCTAGGAAAGTCATTGCAGGAGAAGAGGGCTTCTTTGCATTAATGAGTTTATGGGTTCTAGTAAGGTAAGAGAAAGTCGGGTGGAATAACCCTGGGTGAAGTTGGGTAGAGTGGTCAGTAAGAAACAACGTGTAGTGCAGTAAGCCCTCCTTAAAGTCTTTATGGGTAAACCCCATCTAATGCAAGGGGTGGCAAGGCAACTAGCAAAATACCATTGGAGATGTGCAGCTAAATAATGGCGTTCTAAGTAGGGTTAGACGAAAAATTCAGCTCCGCCGGTGGAGTTCATAGAGTTTGCCCACTCCGAGCACGAGCAAGAATTTGCATCCCCAAGCATGATTTTCATGCACTAGAATGCCTTCTGGTAAGATTTCTCAATGCGGGCGTTCACGACAGGGTGCAACCATTCGCGCCAAGAAAGCTGCAGCGTGAGTAAAAATCTAGGCAAGTGGCAGAAAGAAGCAGCACCCTCTGGTGCACAGCGTGGTGCTATTTGTGCTGATTTTGCAGCACGAAACAACCTCCCGGTGCTGAAAATCAGTGCGACATGCTGAAATTAGCCTGCTTGCTGAACTCTGTGGAATCTCGCTGAGTTTTTATGCAACTCCACGGAATTCTTCGGAGTGAAACTCCTTAAGGTCCGCTCAACCATAGTTCTAAGTCCAGACAAGCTAATCCATACCCAGTTGTGGGTAGCTTTAGAATGGAAAGAGTTACCTGGTGGCTCCCCAGCCCCCATATCAGATGTGGGACATGCCAAGGTGTCTGAAGAACGAACAAGGGAGGAACAGGTGATGGTTTGCAAAAAATGCAATAACTGGGGTAGCACTACCATTTTCGCTAATGCCACGTGTCCCATTATTGAAAGTGAAAGAAAAGACCAAAAAGCAGACAGGGCTCAGAGGCATCATGTCACTCTGTCCAAATTTCCATCCTGCAAATCAGTGGGGTAATGGTATATATGAATCCCTTGGTATCGCAATTTAACTGATTCCGACTTTAATCTGGGGTCTAATTGTATATACAGGGGAAAACACTACCATAGGTTTAAGAAACACTTCTTACATTATAAAATCGTTATCATGTTCTTACATTTTACTTGTGTAATTTACATTTTAAAAAATTGAAAATTCTGCATGTACTTTGGCACTTAGAGATGAGACAGATCATAGACTCGACTGCAGAACCATTTTTAGACATGGAAAGAAAGGGTAATTGCCTAGCACAACCTTCCAAGCGATCTGGCCCCTGCTCATCCTTCACAAGCATGATCAGTGGAGCATTGTTCCAGGAGAGTGTGAGAGGGTGGGTGCTGTTTGTTCAACCACTTGATAGTTTCTCTTCTGTTTCTCTCCTCTCTGCTGAGACAAATCCCCAGGTACACAAAACTTTTTTAAACTAACGGGGTCCCATCTTGTCTGATTTTACGAAGTGACCCACCTTATTTTTCTCTTCCGTTGATGTAGATCTCCCATCTGATCTCGATTTCATCCTACTCTTTAATACTATTTGTTTAGTATTCTGGCCTCCCAGTTCCGAGCTAAATGTAGAGCCCTGGAAGCACAATTTAATGCTGTGAGACTACAGACAATTTGTGGTTACCCCACATCCTCACATTAGGTGTGAGACTGTTGCACACATTTGCTCTGCCTCATGATTTATTTTTAAGTATAAGGGCGACTGAAGGTTGTGGTGAGCCAGATATTTTTGTTCAGCTTGTCTAAACTAGTAGATGGTCACTGACCTTAATGTTTCCCAAATTGTTTGCCATAGGTTTTTAAATGTTTAGCAACAGAAACAAAATGTTGCTGTTGCTTTCTCTCCAAGAAAGCTTGGGTAAATCTGATTAGGGGTGATGCCCTTGACACCGTGCTCAACTGCATTAATTTACTATTGAACAAGGACAACAAGGACATAATGTGCCACCTGAATGTAGCATACTTAGAGACAATCAGATAAACACCATAGTAAAAATATTGTGCTATGTAGAAAATAGTAAATAAATGCACCAATAAAGTACTGGGGTATGGCCTCTCTATGGATGTGACTTTAAAACTGACATTTTGAACCTTTGTCAAGAATTGTTGTCCTGAATTTTTTACAGTCCTTTTCCAGGATTTGGATCCATGTCAGGTGGTCACACTAACTGGCCATTGCTTTGAGGGGCACACATTCTCAACAAAATGTGCACACAATGCCTTGTTCTACCCTAACACGTGTGAACCATGGTGAATGCTTGATGGTGCAGAAAAGCGATCGGATGTTAGTGTTCCACTACAGGGGGAGTACACCACATACACAAACTGCTTACTATTGAAATGGATATAACTTTCTTAAACTAATACCCAAGTATCACCTCTAAGATTATTATCACAACATTTTCATAGCCACCTACGCAGGCTTTTGGGTCAAGGAGGAAAATTGCAAAGCACATGAGACACATGGACAATGTGCAAGGTGTTTCTGGTACATGAACAGACTATTAGAAGCTTGAAGCATTGTGGTGGAGCTGTTACATGCACATACAGTGTACAGAGCCTGAGGTTTGTGGAGAGACAAAGTGAGGTACTTTGGAGCAATGGTGAAAATGTGTGGAGCCTGGACAGTGTGAGGTACTTTGAGGAATGTGGAGAAAATGTAGCGAACCTGGATCACACACACCGACTATGTGAGGTACAAGTATTTAGGAAGAGCCTGTAGTGCTAGGGCAGTCTTAGGAACTTGTGACACATGGACAGTATGGGGAGTTTGAAGTCCATGGACTGATAATGTGAAATAGCTTAACTCATGTTTTAAGAAATTTGAGGTATCTTGAGGATTCTGGATCATGGGGCATATGGAGAGTGTGAGGGATGGGAGGTATAAAGGCAGAGTGATAAACATGAGATATGAATAAAGAGCATAAGATATCTTGGGGTGCACATATAGAGTAAGCTGCCAGTGAATAATTTCAGGTACTTTGGGGTACATTGAGACTGTAGACACAGTGTGTGGGCCATGGCATAAATGACATTTAGTGTGAGAGTCCTGGGGAATATTGACAGAGCGTGAAGTGCTTCCTTATACTGATAACCAGTGGAAGAAACTCAGGTCATGTGGACATACACAATGCATCAACTGTCCATAACCCAGCTTCCTCTACTATTTCTTACAGACATTAAGGTTGCCATTGACCATGTACAGCGCTTCACTGCCTTTTGGCTAGGTTCATGATGTAGAAATACCATATACATATACATACACATACATGTACCATGAGATGCATAGGCCAGTGCTCATGGGTATTAAAGGGATATACAATGTGAGGTAGCTGAAATATCTAGGAAAGACAGTAACAGAATCTGTTCTGGGTCAATCAGAGGTTACTGGGCCAGAAGCGTGATGGTCAAGGCCTTTTACCACTGCTGGCCGATTTCCTTATCTTTTATTGTGCTGCAAACTGACCCTCAGGCTAGTGGGTAAAGCAGCTCAAGCATTCCCAGGGAGGTAGTGTGGGGGAATTCAATTATGATTATCCAGGTCACAGCTTACCTTTTATTAAAAAAAAAAAGAAGTCTATTACACCAAAAAGATATAACACGCAAAGGAACATGCCCATGGGTACAGGATTCTATAATAGGTGCTAGAGGAAAAATAGGCAAAAACGTACGAGCTTAAAATAATCTTACAGGTACAAGAACACTGAACAGTGCATTATTTTCACCTAATCTAGCTAATTATATACTGATTTCAAAAATAAAAATTCTTGTCATTAGCCTGTTGATATAGACAATTATGTTTCCTTTATGAAAACATAACTTTTCTTTACACATGAAATCCTCTACAATCCTATCACAAATAAAGCTTATTGAGAGAGATCCCAACTGTTGTAAACAACTGTACAACAAACAAACAGAAATACCCACCATCTCAGTAGCACACATGCTCCTTCACAACACAAAGCAAACACCACAACGGGCCACACAACTTCTGTATATAATACCAATCATTTGACAATTCATACACCATGACTAAGAAACACTCTTTTGAATGCCTGGGGTGTCCTAATTTTCCCCATTAGGCATTCCATACGTTTTTAACCTTTCCCTGGTACCAGCTGTCAATTAAACAATCTTTCTGTTTGGGTATTAGAGGTAATATTAAAAGTATCCCAAACAGGATATTTATCCTTCGAAGTGCTCCCTCTTTTTGGAAATTGAGCCCATCTGAGCATACTAGGTGCTTCAGATGTGAACTTGAAGATGAATCATTTCATGAGAGAAAACTCCAGTGTGTGAGTCATTTTAAATATTCTGAAGAATTTTCAGGATAGAAAAGGTGCAAGGCACAAGCCGCAGTGGATATTTTTGGACCGAAACAACAAGCGAGGACCAGTAGAAGTGCCACTGAGTGCACGGATATACATAGATGTACTTTAACTTGACAATTTAGTCAATTGGAGAAATTATATGAAAGAGAAATCAGGAAATGTTAGGAAGCCTTTTAGATGCGGACAGAGCTCCTAGGGGCTTAAGGATTTATACCATCACCTCCTACGAAAACGCTGATCCACAGTTGCAGCAGGAATGGTCACAACATACGGCCTGATCATCAAAAGGAATTTTACATATACTAGCTAAGTAGTCTTGGGGTGACAGGGAAAAAATTAGTCAAGGATATTAAGGATTTAGGTTTAATATCCATGAATTCAGGCACTCAGAAAATAGATAAGCTTCATGAACAGATGAAATTAAGACTTTCTACACATGAAGAAAGCATACACAACATAAACAGAGGAAATTTGCAAGGGATAGACAGGATTATGATTCAGGAAGAGAATTAACCTTTGCAAAAAGGTATGGTATTCACAGAAGAAAGATCTATAAAACAGGAAAACTAAAAATACAGGAGAATAAAGAAACCTCAGAGTCTGAAGTAGGAACAGACACTGAGCATTTGGAGGGGGAAGTGTCAGCATCCAAGGAAATTCAGGTGACAAAGACAATACTTTTATACAGGAATTTCAACTCCTAACACAAACCTGGAGAAGATCATCGCAAATGTATCAAGAGTCATACAACACAACTTAGGAAGGAAATAAGACACAGTAGCATAAGACAACAAAGACAAAAGAGACGCGAAACCACAGGGGGGAAACAAGGAGCAAACGAGGGTGGAGAAGAAATGAGGAAGCAGACTTAACAGTAATAGATAGGATTCTTTCTAAGGAGGAAACATCAGTATTGAAATTCGCTTCACGTTTTGTCCCATTGCCAATTTGGTTTTGTACAAACCAAGAAAGACCTACACAAATTTGCGAGAAAATTAACACTACAAAAAGTATTTACCTTAATTGAAAATAAATAGGCAACCATGGAAGATGAAAAAATTAAACCAAAGGATATTCTAACAGGAGAGGACTTTCAAACTTTGACCACCTTTGAAACCTTTCAACAACAGCTACCATATAGAAACTACTATGAAGATGAATATGAGGGTATTGTATATTTCTTAGATCAAACTGGTATCAAACAGAGTAGTGGCAAAAGTAACTTTAAACCAAAAACCCCTCACGATGCCCTTGATACTTTTCAGGAGGAAGTAACAAAGGAACTGGTTAATTTGAGATACATATAATCACAAACAATGTGGAAAGGATAATACAACCAATGAACAATGGTAGGTTCTGTTGACCCTCACAAATGACAGCAACATAGTAATAGAACCATAGGACAAAGGGGGTAATGTGGTGCTGTTATCTAAAGAATATTATGAACAGGAAGCACTATGGCAGATGGCAGATCGAACCTGCTATGAGCCTATTCGTAAAACTGACTACACAAAGTAAAGTAAAAGCATTTTACAAATTGCTTGGTGATTGGAGGGATACAGCAACTTTGGAATATGAAGAATATCAATTCTTAAAGTGTGAATTTTCCCAAGTAGGCACTTTCTATCATATCCCTAAGGTTCATAGTAATAGTAGTAAACATATGTTTATTTAGACCCTAGTCTTTTAATCTAATTCTTGGGATGCAAATATAAAAATACAGCACAAACACTTTGCATAAAATACAGATGTGAAATACAGTAAAAACACAATTCATCCAGCAAATACAATATATGTATTCGAAAACATGATAATAAGTTAAAAGAGAATGCCACCCAGATTAATAAATTTTGTCTCAGATTGACTGTAAAAAGGCATTGACAGACAACAAAAATCGCCCCATGGCACACGTCACATCAAGGAGTCTCATTACAATCAATTGCTTGCCTCCTATCCAAGATTCCATATTTAAAAAAAATTCAGTTGGGGTAAAAACTAAAAACAGTCCACAAGGGTATGAATTGAAGTCCCTTTTATATTTAGGCCACATTGACACATTTTCCCTTCATTTAGCAGAAAGCCACAATTTCCACAAAAGAGGCTACATCGCATCTTGATATTTGGCAGCAACTCTAAATAGGGTAAGGTCTCATCATCCATCCAAGAGCCTAACAAGTGAGAAACAGATTGCCATTCCTTCAGATAAGTGAGATCCTCATTACTTGAGACCTGCATTGTTATTCTTTTCAGCTCCATCTTACTCACGCCTATCGGATTGATACCATCCCCAACTTTCATTTTTAATTCCCTACGTGTTAGGATCCTCCCTCTTGCTCCACGTGCCCAGGTTAATTCACTATACAGTATCTCCCTTTAATATAACAATGAGATTTGAGAGGTTTCCACATTACCTATTCACATCCTGAATTTTATTATCTCTGCAATTGCTAACTGCATCAATCTCAGGAGGTGGGAGAGAAAGTAGTCTTTTTAGGCACCTTCCTTCTTCAAGATGCCAGCTCCTTTTACCCCCTACGCTGACCACCCCCATCCCATACTGGAACTGTGGCCTTATCAAAGCCTGGTAAGCCGTTAGCACTGGGTGCAGTGAGGGCACCTCATAGCGGTTATCGAATTTCTTTACCCCACCTACCGAAAAATGCGCCATAGCTTGTGTTGAGGCAAGATGATCCTTCCATTCTAGGTTATGTGAGAACTACACCCCGAGGTATTTGTATTTATCAACTCTCTCTATTTTAACGTTACTTATTGCCCAACTCATGCTTTTCCCATGTTTCCCTATCTGTAGCACTTTAGTCTTCTCCATATTTATTTTTCTTTTTTTCTTGTTACAGTAATCCGCAAATATATCACATTTTCTTTGAAGCCCAATTCCTATCAAATCAAAAAATACTAAGTCATCTGCGTACAAGAGACAGCTAACCTGTCTGGCATTCATTTTTGGACTAAAAGTATTTGGATGACTGGGTATTAGGGAGATCAGCCACGAACAAGGAGAACAATGTTGGAGCCAACACACACCTCTGTCGCAAGCCATTTCTTATACTAATTCTCTTGGACAGGGAACCACCACTATCCAATTCAACTTGGGCCCAATTGCCCTGTGAAGTTCCTGCAAAAATAAAAGCAAATCTTTGGGGATCCCATATTTCCTCAGTGCTTCCCATAATAGAACTCGATCGACTGAGTCAAATGCGGAGCTGAAGTCCACAAAGCAACAATACAAAAATCCACACTACACTACTGATTTCCTGGCGATGGCCCATAAACTAAGGCAGTGGTCGAGTGATTTTCCTTGAAGCCACCCTGCTCCTGGGGGATAATAGAATGTGCTTCTGCCCACTCCTCTAACATCCCCAAAATGATTTTTGAGAAGACCTTGCCACTTACATCCAACAGGTTTATTTGTAGGTAATTTCCTGGGAGCACTACTCGCATTTTTTATATATAGGTTTGATCACTGCTCCCTTCCAACTATCTGGTAATCTTCCTGTCAGAAGTATTTTCTGGTAAAGCATATAAAACAATGTGGACTACCACGCAGGATTTGTTTTTATTACTACTGCTGGTAGATTATCAGGACCAGCAGCCCTGGTGAGCTTTAACAACTCAGCTGTTTTCTTAATTGTTAATTCAGAAAACCTAGCCCTTGCCTCATTCTTGAGAAGGAATCTAATTGGGCACTGAATGGTAGTGGCATCTTTATTATAAGCAACCTCTAAAAATGCTGCCCATGCGTCTTCCCCCAAGTACCTAGATGATTGTCCCTGGGATTTTCCTGACCCACGCTGTACCAGCCTCCAGACTTTCCCTATATTTTTCATCTTTATAGTCTCTTGATTTCCGCTTCTTCTTAACAGCCAGGATTTTAAATTCTTTCTTTAAGCTTTGAAGGCGAGTATTTTAAATATCTTTAAAGCTTACAGATGTTACTTTTTTAAATTCTACATTTTTATCAAACCAGGTATTCCTATTCTTTTCCAAAGATTTAAATAAATTTTGTGCAGGATTGAAGGCTGTAAATTCACATTTTAAACATGCAACAACCTTTTTTTATTATTTCGTCACACCAGGCTAAGTGGTCTAATGTACCTTCCCAGAGATCTAATACTTCTGAATTATGTGGAAGGGCCTTTAATAAGCTTCTATGCTTCTCTGAGAGTCCTGCTCTTAGGCGCTTTGAGAAGCCAACCTTTACAGAGAGTTTCCTTATCTGCCGAGGTACTATATCTAATTTAAGGGTTTTAGTTAGGGGTAATGATCACTCCCCTCCAACTGGAGGACCACCAATTTCTCAATTAACTCAAAAGCCCATAGCTGTTTAACCACATAATCAGTAGGATAGTTCTCATTACCATGCTGGAACGTTTCCTTGTCAGGGTGTCTGCAGGCACTCGACCATCTAAACTCACCAAACAATTTAGTGAGAGGAAATCTACAGGGCTACACCTTCTCCCTGAGGCCACATTTGGCAGCCTACGAACATGTTGTATATTGAAAGCAGTTAAACATTTCTCATGTTTTTCATCCACAGCTTCAGAGAGCAATTTATGATTGAAATCTCCCATAAAAATGATTAGATTGTGGGGGTACAGGGAACCTATATTTACCACATCTTCTTTGAACAGTTTGATGTTTCCATTATAATTAGGGCTCCCGGTTTTATGGTATTTATTTTTTTGCCATTTCCGTCTGTATTTATCCATATTTATTTTTTGGGCTTTTTTTCTGTATTTATCCATATTTATTTTTGCCACAAGCAAAAGGCGACGCTACAGCTAGTATATTTCCACATTTATTTACATTGACAAGGCACACCTGCGCCCGGTTGTTATTGGGCAACACAATACATTCAGCTGAAAACTTTGCCATTGTAGTACAAGCACATGTGCATTTCAAGAGACTTTGAGGGCATTGAGGCTCTTTCTGGTTTGTTAATGAAGTGAAGACCACTGAAAACCCGTTCAATATTTGCTGATGATACCGGAATGGCCAAAAGATACTGTTAGAGCTTCACCCCTCTGAAACCCGCCCCAGATGCCTTAACAAAACCATGTAATAAACCCCTCACTCCGAAGCCGGCAAACAGGAAACATTTACTATGATCTTGCACAGAAGCCAAATTCACAACTCCGAGACATTTCTATAGTCTGAGAATGCATGCGCTTGTGCACTTCTGCAAAGTACTTCTGAATATAAAAGGTCACATACGTCCACAATGTTTTTGTAACAGGACATTGTGCCCCGGCAGTCAGGTTTTATAACAAGGCACTGGAGGGTTACGTAGGTATACCTTGATAGTAATCTGTTTTTACCCACGTACTTTCCCAAATCAATCTTGCCGCACAACAGTGTTGTATTGATTCAAAACATTCACAACAAAAAGTATGAAGATACTTCACACATATTTTGGGGTTCATTGACGAGCCCCTATTTAAATGTGGCATTAAAAAATCAAATCAAACATTTTCCGCTTCAACTCTTTGGGTACTGTGCACAAATATGTAAAGAAAACATGGAGGGGGGAGAGGACGTCTGGTGACTTTGGAGCTGAGGAACTGGGTCCGAGCCTGGGGGTCGGCTCAGCATCCTGTGATTCTGGACAAATCACTTAATCTCTCTGTGCCTACCAAAAATAAATGTGTCCCTCTGTAACGAAACTGGTGCTCATGTAGAGGGCACCAATACCGGGTCAGTTTGCGCGATATAAATATGCCCCCCCCCCAAAAAAAACAGCATTTGTCAGATTTTTGATAAAGAATTCAATTAAATACATACGGCTGATAACACTACACTGGAGAGACGGACACATTGCTGCACACCAGCCCACCACAACACAGGCAAGAGCCACTGATCCTGTACGATATTTCTTCATAGAAGGGAGATACTGAGAACGTACTCTCAGCAACCCTTCAAGGGAGACGTCGAGTCAGATCAGTCCCCGGACAAAGCCTTCACTCACTCTGGGGGCTTTTTGTTTCAGTTTTGTAGCGCTTTCCACGAGCACTAGTAACATTACACAGTAACATGTTCGTATTTTTTGTAGACACAGGGAGATTCATCGGCATTTCTGTTAAAGACATTTAAGTAATGCCCTGAGCTGTCGATTAATCTTCCTGTGTCCACAAAAAATATCATACTGTAATTGTGTAATGTTACTGGTGCTCGTAGAAAGCGCTACTATAGTGAAACAAAAAGCCAGAGAACGAGCTGCTGCTACTGCGAGCAGCCTGCGGAGGAGAGGAAGCGGCTCAGCATCGGGATCTGCAGACTTCGGCGCTAGGGAACCACGCCCACTCAGTGATGCTTACATCAGACCAGGATTGGCTGAAGAGGCCGGTCGTCACTGCAAGATCCTGAGCCCATAGGCCCACACGAGGGCACCAAAAAGACCCTGATTGGAAGATCTGAAGGGACTGGAAGGCATTTCCTGGAAGCAGGGGGCGTGGCAAAGAAACTGCACGGCAGCGCGGCAACATTTACTCGTATTTTACCGTTTATAAATATAAATACAGACAAAGGAAATATCGATTTCCGTCTGTATTTATATGTATAAATACGGAAATACGGAAAACCGGGAGCCCTAATTATAATCAGAGGGGCTTCTTGCATGCATATATATTTAACACAATGATACCTAGCTTCTCCCTGGTTATGTTAACCAATTGTATACCACAGGCTAGTATCCATTTGCATCTTGTTTTAACTTGCAATACTCTTGAGGTACTTTTAGTGGATACCAATGTTGACAGTCTCCCCGAGGGCCGTCCCGTGGCATTTTCTACTGCCTTTAGGTAGACCCCCATCTATCTGCAAGGGCTCGCAGCACAGCCATGTTTCCTGGAAGCATAACATTAAACACTGCTTTGTGATTTCTCTGAACATCTACAACCTCATTATGTTGTTTAATCCATGAGTATTCCAGGAAAACAAACTGATGCTGTGCAGAAAAGCTTGCCGCTAATCCACAATGCTTAGATTTCCCCCTTCACGCACATCCTCCTCCCAATCCAAGCAATCATACATATTTTGATCGGAGGGAATTTCTCTATAATAATACCCTTTTTCTTGGGGCACAATAACTTGAAGTCTGCCTTCCCTGCAGTATTTATTGTGTCTGCGGCTAACATGAACCTCTTGTAAGCCCCATATAACTTGATTCGCCTCTAGGACTCCATGACAATTTAGAAAGCCCATATTTTGGGTTGCGAGCTGTTCTAAAACTAAATTCTTAGGTATATTCAACCCCTGGAGTTTTAGCTCACTTCCTGATTTAAGAAGGGTATCTCCCACCAATCCTAAATACAGCAAAATTGTTTTGATATCCTTACCATCTCTATTTAGCAAGAAGCCCACCTCTTTGAGGTCAGTTATAGAAATTGAATGTATGCTCTGTAGGCGTGAAATGTTTCAAGGAGCCGAGACCTATTTAAAGGATTTAACTTCTTTAGTCTTTTCCCTCTCCGGTTTCCTAAGGCTGGCTCTAGATAGACCTAGAGAGAGTTTATCTCCTTCCCCTGGTCCTGGAATCTAAGGGTAGGAGGATCACCCACCCCCAGGGCTATACTGGAGCTTTGTTCCACTTCAGGGACAAATCTAACATCGGGGGTACGTGCCTTTCTACCCTCCTTGGGTTCCTCTCCTATTTTACTCTCCTTACTGGATCCCACCTTCTGACCCCACTGACAGACTTTCTTCTCTTTCTGCCCCTCCTGGATTCTACCAATCAGGCCTGCTCACTGGGCCCGGGGAGTGGGATGGGCGGAATCATTTTTCTTTTTGCTTACGTATGTTTTTCTTGGGAGAGGCCTGGTGTGGAGTATATAGTCTACCTTTGATCGGGGTACTACATCCACCCTCTACTTTCCTTTTTTCTAACTTTTTATCTGCTGGGTAGGACTGTCTCCTAGTACATGGGTTTTGGGATTTCCTTTTCTTTTCTCTTACTGTCCTCCCACATTCTGCTTTTATTCCATATTTATTCAGCATCGGAGGCCCCAGGCCGGCAGGGAGACCATAGCAATTTTTATTTCGATATCGGCTTACCCTTCTTTTTATGAGCATCATGTGTTTTGGCATATACACGGAGGGAGACCCCTCTGCAATTGGGGGTCATACCCATGAGTTTAACACTCGCCTTCCTTATACCTGGCACCAACCCCTCCAACCTGATCTACTGGGTCAGCCCTCTCCTCAGCCAGCCTCACCAACTTAGGCATACATCCATATACCTGCCTCAACTCAGAGGCCATAGACTGTAGATAAACCTTATGTGACTTCAGCGTATCGGTATTCAACACCACTGGCTCAAGATACCCTGCAGAGTTTTTTGCATTAGTATCATAACATCCAACATTGAACATGAGAGATCAACGGCAAAGTCAGATGATAATGCAGGCAGAAATTCCTCATTCCCCAAGCTTATAGAACTTAGTTTGGCCTCCTCAGGCTCATAACCTGGATCTGAGCACATAGCGGTCCCATAGCGGTTTGACTTTCTCCTAGTGTTCAGCTGATGACAGAATCCTCTAGCTCCAATATTTCTTGACTCCACTGCCCCAACATTTCTTCTTGGGAGCTTGCATCCCCAGTCCCCCTCAGTTGGAGACAGGCAACGAGGATAGTCTTGTCTAAGTCATAGCTACACCTTGTTCAATCAGAAATTCAGATTCAAGTTGCTGTATTCTATTCACATCAGACCATAAAGTTGAAGTATGCGCCTGGACTAGGATATGTTTTCCATTCCCTTCGTAGGCGGTGCACCTTTAAAATGCTTCCCCACAAAGTCCTTAATTGATTTAACCAGAGGAGATGCCCCTTGGGGCCCTGCACCATCCACCTCATGCATTTTTCAAAACCAGAAGCAACCATACAATGTGCTAGCTTGCTCAGGGTTATTCTCCATCAATATGGCTGGAGACTTTGGCTGGTCTCTTTCTTTCTTTCTTCCCCTTCTTTGTTCCGTTGACCCTTAAGGTACTGCTAGGGCCATTTGGGAGGAAATACTCCTTACTGCTATTACTGTATCCAGAAAGGTAAAAAATACAAAAAAATACAAAAAAGGGTGTTATTGCTTACCTGACCGCCACAACCACCTCAGAAACGCCTCCATATCTTCTTTGTATGAACAGTCCTCCAGGTCCTTCTGTGTCTGAGGAAATCGGCACTTAGGCACTTTTATTCACATTCTACATAAATTGCTCTCTCTGCAGTATACCTCAATCAGTTTTTTATTTTATTTATCCTGGTCAGGGGAGGGTCGGTTTGACGCTCCCTACTACACCATCCTATCTGAACAGCTAATGGAGCATTGTCTAAATCAGAACATATTCCTAGTTGGAGGCCAATTTTACAGTCAAAAACAAGAGACAAATATGAGCACCTACTTCGCCCCCAGCTACGTGAATTTATTTGTGGGCTGGTGGGAGAAGCAAGTGGCCTGGGCAGATGAGTACCATCAGTGGGTTAAACACTTGGTTAAATGTTAATGTTATCCATATTTGTAAAGCGCACTGTAACCCTACGGGCATCCTGGCGCTGAGATACATGTACACTACCACTATAAGTGCATAAGAGAGCCATGCTACGTTCAAAATTCTTATGCTCTGGGGAACAGCCAGGTCTTTATTTTCTTTCAGAACGGCAACAGGTCCTACATCTATCTCAAATCAGTAGGAAGATCATTCCAAAGCCGCTCTTCTGCAATGCTGATAGCTCTTCCCCCCGATTTAGTTCTTTTAATCCTGGGTACTTTTACCAGGTTGGCCGTGGAAGAGCGAATTTGCTCTTTAGCGGTTTGGGCCCACACCTGTGCAGTGCCTTAAAAACAATACAGAGATATTTAAATTTTCTCCTCTGTAGTACAGGGAGCCAATGCAGCTCCGCCAAAGCCTGGGATGCTGATGACCGTCGGGGTATCATTAAAGCAAGCTTCGCCGCCGCGGTCTGGATTCTCTGGAGTCTCCCCATCAGATACCTTGGAGACTTCAGCAGCAAACCGTTGCAGTAATCCAAGTGACTCAGAATAACACTTGTGCTCGGGCCTGGGTTGGAAGCATAGGAAGAATTTTCCGAAGTACTCTAATTAGAGAGAAGCTGGTCCCTACAATCTTGTTAACTTGAGTTCCTAGGTTCAGCTTATCGTTAAAGCTAATTCCTAGATTGCGTACTGTCTCAGTGGGTGTCAGAGGTGTACCCGAGAGGATAGGCCAAAACCGGTTGGAAGGGAGAGTGGCACTTTGCCTGCAGCACAGCATAAGATTTCCATTTTGTCGCCGTTAAATTGCATGGAGTTATTTCTCAACCAACGTACCGTATCTTGCATACAGGTGTGAAAATTTCCTAATGAGACTGCATGATCCCCCTCCAGCGACAGAATAAGCTGTGTGTCATCTGCATAGTTTGCAAGGCTGACATTATGTGACTTGATGACAGCAATCAAAGGGCTCATGTAAGCATTAAATAATATCGGGCTGATCGCAGATCCCTGAGGGGACACCATGCCTAATATCAACAAATTCTGATTGGTAGGGGGGAGAGCCACTGCCTGTCGTCTGTTGGCCAGATAGGATTGAAACCATTTCAGGGCCATGCCCACCACCCCTATTCCCTCCAGTCTTGCTAAAAGGACCGCGTGGTTAACCGTTTCGAATGCAGCAGACAGGTCCAACAAAATCAAAATAGCTGGTTGTTCCCTGTCTGCACGCATTCGAAGATCGTCCAAGACGGTTACCAGAGCGGTTTCTGTCCCGTGTGCTGGGCGGAAGCCAAATTGCACATCCTCCAGCTTGTTATTAACCTCCAGAAACTGGGAGAGTGCCCTACTCACCAAGTGCTCTGTAATCTTCACTGGATAAGGTAGAAGAGAGATAGGCCTATAGCTCTTAGGGCAAGCTGGATCAAGCGTGGGCTTTTTCAAAAGCGGTGTTACTATTGCCTGCTTTCAGCATTGCGGTACCAGCCCGCTACTCAGAGATTGACTACACAGCTGTCGGAGTATTGGAAAGAGTTCGGAACCTAGCTCTTTCCAAATTTGATGAGGGAGGGGGTCCAAAGGGGAGCCTGAGGAGACACCTAGAGCTGCTTTGTTAAAATCCTCCTCTGAGGGTAGCTCAAAATGATCTAAAAAGGCCACCTGATCTAATGGCTTAGTCCCACCACCCCAACCTTCCTGCTTATTTGGTGATGACCTACTGTCCACCCCACCGGAAATGACTAAGTCATCCACTTTCATCCCTTCAATGATTTAACTTATCTTATCCTCAAAGAAGGTTGCTAAACTATCACATAAGTCCTGTGTGGGGGGAATCTTGTTTTTTGTGCAATCTGGGCTCGCAATATCATTCACAATTTTAAAAATACTCTTAGTACTGTTGGGTGCCTTTAGAATAACATCTGCAAAGTATTCTGCTTTTGCAGTGACAATTTCCTTTTTATAGCTGACTATTTTCTCCTTCCAGGCAGTTTTATCCTTTTCTGCGTACGCCTTCCTCCCCTGCCGCTCTGCCTGTTTGCATCCCTTTTTTAAATTCCTATGGGCCCTGCACATAGTCGTCCTTGCCATTGTTTGGAAAGCAGGACAAGATTCAGCCGAAGAATATGTTGCCTTCTTAAATCAAAATTCAACTAACCTGCATTTCACCAGGCATATAAATCAGAGCGACTTATATGTTTTAGGCTTAACAGTCTATGGCAAAGAAAACATTATTCAATCAGTCAGTCAATCAGGATTTATAAAGCGTGGCCAATCACCTGATAGGGAATCCAGGCACTTGCAGGTCCTGGGGGCTTATTTGAACAGCCAGGTCTTGAGGGTCATTCAGAATTTCAGAAGTGAGATGATGGTCCAGAGGTGCGTGGGGAGGCTATTCCAGGTCTTTGCTGCAATCTGGGAGAAGGACCATCCTCCACTTCTACTGGTAGATGCGGAGTATGGGCAAGTGAAAGGGAGGCGAAGAGTAGTTTTCTCAACGGTTGGTGGAAGTTCAGGTGGTGGTTAATGTATGTGGATTCTTCGTAGTGTAGCGTCTTTTGTGCGTGGATCAGTAGCTTGAATTGGTATCTCTTCTGTACGGGGAGCCAGTGGAGTTGCCTGAGGTGGGGTGTGATATGGGTTCATCGGGGAAGGCCAAGAATGAACTGGCTGCTGCGTTATGTATGGTCTGAAATCTCTGTAGGAGGTGTGCAGCAATGCCTACATTGGGGGCGTTGTCCTAGTCCAGTCGGCTGGTGATGAGGGCCTGTGTCACAGTGCGTCTTGTGTGTAGGGGTGATCATACATAGTATGTGCAGAGGGAGGAAGCAGGCAGAGGAGATGGTGTTTTTCTGTGATTTCTCGTCAATGATGATTCTGTGGTTTCTGGCTTGGTCGAAGGGAGTAGGTGAGGATCCTAGGTCTGCTGGCCAACACGAGTCGTTCCATGTGTTGCTGCTGCAGCCAAAGATCAGTACTTCTGACTTGTCTGTGTTCAGCTGAAGGCACATATTCTTCATCCAGTCGGCGACATTTGTCATGCATCTGTGGAAATTGGTTCTGGTGGTGGTGGGGTCGCTGTTGAGCAGGAGGCTGAGTTGGGTGTCATCTGCACAGGTAATTATGTGAGACCGTGGGATCTGATGATGTTGCCCAGCGGTGTCATATATGCGTTGAAAAGCGTGTGGCTGAGGGATACGCCCTGGGGGACACTGCAGGTGATCTCCTTGGGTTCAAAGGTGAAAGGTAGGAGGTGGATTCTCTGGGTTCTTCCAGGTGAGGAAGGAGGTGATCCATCTGAGCGCATCCTCTTGGATGCTGATGTGGTGGAGTCTTTCGATCAATGTGTGGTAGGATATGGTGTCAAAGGCTGCCGAGAGGTCAAGGAGGGTTCAGATGTTGTCAGTGGCTGCAATCAGGGCAGTTTCAGTGCTGTGATTCCTGCCGAAGCTGGATTTAGGAGGCGTCGAGTGACTGATTTTCCTCCAGGTGTGTCATGAGTTGATTGGTGATGATCTTTTCCAGTTCCTTCTCTGGGAATGGGAGCAGGGAGATTGGACCATAGTGTTTGAGTTTGCTGGGGTCGGCAGAAGGTTTTTTGAGTAGTGGTCTGACTTCTGCATGTTTTCAGGTATCAGGAAATGTTGCAGTTGTGGTAGAGGTATGTTGGGTAGGATGGTGAGTTCCTGGCCGATCCTTTGTTTTCCGCGGTTTTTGATGCGATGCGGGCATGGGTCTGTGGGAGATCCCGAGTGGATGGATTTCATGATGGTGGTGGTGTCCTGGGTGGAGAGGATGTTCCAGGTGGTCAGTGTGTGATTCGTGTTGGTTACGGTGGTGACATATCTGTCGAGGAAGTTCAAAGGTGTGGGTTTGAAGTTTCTGTATATGGTTGCGATCTTGTTGTGGAAGAAGTGGGCGAGGTTGTCGCAAAACTTTTGGGAAGGCATGATGTTGTTTTTTGCTGACAGCAGAGTTGGAGAATTACTTAAAGGTGTTGAAAAGTTCCTCTGTGTTGTTGGTGCTGGTTTCGATGTGTGCGGCAAGGGCTTTCTTCTTTGTTGCCCTCAACAGTCAGTGGTAGAGGTTGAGGGAAGTCTTGAAGGATACCCAGTCGGAGGTGTCCTTGCTGGCGCATCATCTCCTTTCCAACTGTTTGAAGTAACGTTTCGCTGTTTTGAGTTCTTGGGTGTACCAGCTGGCCTTTTTGGACAATTTTCTCTTGATGTTGCTCTTGATGGGGATGATGCTGTCTGCACAATTGGTGATCCGGGCATTGAGGTTTTTCACTCCCTGTACTAGGTTGGTGGCGATAGCAGGGTTGGAGGTGTTGAAGGCATTTCAGTAGCTGGTCTCTGAGATTTTGTTTCCTCTCCGGAGGGAGGCTTTGGCAGAGACGTTTTATGGCGTGGGCAAAGTTGGCTTTATCCCCAGGGCCCCAACCTTTCAGGGCCCCCCTGACAGCCTTCTCAAATGTCTGTCTAAGTCGTCTGTGTTCTTTAGACAAACTTGCCCTGAAGAACTTGAATTGTTGTTAAAGGTTGATTGTTTAAATGCCACGTTCTTTTCATTTATTTTCAGTAAGGGTGTTGTGCTCACCTTCAGAAGACATCTCAAGACCTGACTCTTCGAGCAGTAGCGGTTCCCCCCTCCCTTCAGCGCCTTGAGACCTTCACGGGTAAGTAGTGCACTTTACAAATTCCTTGATTGATTGATTGATTGATTGTGTCGGAGTTCCTTACAGGAGTTGTGTAGAGAAATGTTGTGCTTATGTTTTTTAAAGACACAGAACAACCATAATTAAGTTTTCTTTAGAATGAAACAGTGCCTCCCTTATGAGAAATGGAAGGGGGTCAGGCACAGTATTTTTGAGTTAATGCTGCATCACAGTATTGACAAAACAAAGCAATGAACTGCCTTCTGATGCACACATTCCGAATGCTAGATGTAAAAGCTTGAGGAACTTGCAGTTACACCTAATGAGTGGCATTTATTTCTGTGGGTTTTTTTGATAATCAGTTTTATACAACTATCTATGTGGTTTGTATTGCATATTACATCTCATCAACTTTATTTTTCAGCACATTTTAACAAAGCAGCTAAATGGGCTCTATTGTCACAAACGTTGCCTAAACAAGAGTTATTTCTAAGAGCACCTTTCTCTATAAGGCCACTTTTTCAGTAATATATTCCTTTAAGGAAAGGCAAATCAGTGCACACCTGTCTGCTCTGTTTCCTGAGACTCTCACGTGTGTGAGAGAAGCTTGCTTGGTGTCTGTCAATGTGGAGAACCAGCTGTGTGTGTGTGTGTGTGAACAGAGAGTTGCAGTGCTGCTACCCATACCATACTTGTGAAAGAGAGGCTTGCACATGCTTCTGCCTGTTCTGTGTTAAGGATACTGGAACTCTTTGTCCATCTTCATTGTTTCAGAGACCTGTGCTGGTGCTGCTGCCCACATTAGTCTGTTGCTCGTGTGGAGGGACTCCACAAACATAATTCTTTATTTGCTTGGCCAGTTCTGTCTCTGAGATAAGCTTTTATTGGTGATGCCTATGTGGTGCCCGAGGAAGCTCAGATTGTTGTTGCCTGTTCTTTATGTGAGTGTCATTTGCACTATTGCTGTCTGGGCTGTCCAAAGGATGTTACCTCTGATGTTGTCTCTTATGTGACTGTTCTGTTTCTAAGGCAGGCTTGCACGCTTGCTGTGTTAGCCAGAAATAATGTTAAGCAATACACACATGAAGAACTTCTACTAGATGGGAAAAAGAGACACAGGCTAGGATGATCATAGATTTCTCCACAAATTCATCCCAGATATGTACTATCTTTAGACAAAACTGGAAGATACATCAAACATATGGAGCAAGGCTGTGGCCGTAATGCGTCGGGAGGAGCCGTTTGTGGAATAAATATCACTTACAGCAAGTCAATGAGGTGCCTGTGGTGCTTCCTTACTTTGGGAGAGATTGGTGTTTGATTATTAAGGGCTGCCGTAGCCTGCGGCAGTCCGCTGCATTGATTGATCCCCGAGTGCCTCCGAATCGGGGTGAATCATATATATATATATATATATATATATATATATATATATATATATATATATATATATATATATATATATATATATATTATCTACTGGCGGTCGCCAGTGGATAGTTATAGTTAGGACCTATTTTCCATAGGAAATCCGCAACATTTTATTTGGAATAACGTTGGCACCGTTTGACGAATCCTCGCGAAATTTTCCAAACTTTTGGCCAGCTCCGCTCCCCTCCTACCCTGAAAGTTTTGCGGTGATTCGTCTAGCGGGAGCCGAGAAAAAAGGGGGGTCCCAAAACGCGTTTTCCCCATGCAATTTCCCATAGGATCTGTTGTTGCAGCTACAGCCCGAACCGCTGAACGGAATGACACCAAATTTGGCAAAGAGGTAGTCCTCAGTTCGGACTCGTGCCTTTTGCATATATGGTGTGAATCTGTTCAGTAGTTCCTGAGAAAATTAGGGTAAAAAAGTTAGTGATATCTATGGCCGGGGAGGATCCGTGCACTCTACCCGCACCGTAAGCGAACCCTCCCCGAACCCAGCGCGCACCCTCCCGATCGTGCGCTGAATGCTAATTGGCTGTCGAGTGTCTCTCTACATTCGAAACCAGGAACTGTTGGCGGCCATTTTCTGCCTCGGTAGAAGCGAGGCTGAAGATGCAAGGGGAATAAGTGTGTAAAACATATAAAGGGGGAAGAGTGGAAATACTCTGACCCTCTAGAGGTGCTTAGGGGGTCCCAGAAGGACCCCCTGGGGCCCCCTTTTTAAAAAAAAAAAAACACGGGAAAATGCGCGCACGGTGCGCGCATCCTATCGCGTTGGATGCACGGATTCTCTCACGGTGGGTGCGCGGATTCACGGCAACGTTTTTTGAAAAACGACAAGAAATCATTGGTTGTATGACAACTTTCTACACTGAAAGGTAGGGTGTATATTTCTGTTTTTTAAAGGTATGATTGTTATTGGTTAACAAAAACAGATTGTAAGGAACATTATATATGATAAGCTGATATGTTGAAAAGTCAAGCACACTTCCTGTCTTGTGTAGGAACATTGTGTGCTGAACTTGTGACCAGTGAGCTCAGTGCAGTGTTCCATGACCTGTTTCTATGGTATTCCCGGGTCGAGTGGCGCGAGGGTAGGTTGACAGCCCATTCTGGCAACAACCTCCAAGACACCAGAATCTTGGTGTCCAGGTGGCGCCACGGCCACGGATAGGAGCAGGGTACTACACCAGAATAGGTTCCCCTAGGCATATGGCGAGATCGTTCCCATATAACAGGTGGTAGGTAACAGTTGTGCTTACCGCATTGTGTAGATTATTGACAGCTCAAATAGGTCCTGAGGAATTGCCACGGATCACTAGGACCACCGGGCAAGAAACATGTCGACCAGTACAGATGAGCTTAGCCAAGCTGAATCATAACATCAGCTAGCTGCCACTCTGTTTTCTTTTTATTCAGGTGGAGAGCCACCCTTAATAAAACTAGATTTTTGGACTCTCCAACTTGTTTTAACTCACTTACCTGCACTCACATCTACACCACTAGGTCCCTCTCACACACACTGCATCATACGGCCAGGAACTAAAGATCTCCGCCAAAGAGCCCCTTTTAGGGTGCCCGTCGGGCATTGCAGCGCCGGCCCGACGAGGAGCAGGTCCATATGATGAAGCATGACACCTAGCTTGCTGGGTGTGTGAGGACCCTAGTTCCGAATAGAGGTATTCCTCTTTCTTACGGTCTCTTCTTTGCATCCACAAACCCCCCCCATCTTACTGAGGAACTGCATACTCTTTCTTTTCAATATGATTAACTGGGCATGTATGCTGGACCTTCTTAAATAAAAGCCCATCAGTCCCTCCTTTGTTTACATAAATAAGTGTGTAAAACATATAAAGGGGGAAGAGTGGAAATACTCTGACCCTCTAGAGGTGCTTAGGGGGTCCCAGAAGGACCCCCTGGGGCCCCCTTTTAAAAAAAAAAAAAACACGGGAAAATGCGCGCACGGTGCGCGCATCCTATCGCGTTGGATGCACGGATTCTCTCACGGTGGGTGCGCGGATTCACGGCAACGTTCTTTGAAAAATGACAAGAAATCATTGGTTGTATGACAACTTTCTACACTGAAAGGTAGGGTGTATATTTCTGTTTTTTAAAGGTATGATTGTTATTGGTTAACAAAAACAGATTGTAAGGAACATTATATATGATAAGCTGATATGTTGAAAAGTCAAGCACACTTCCTGTCTTGTGTAGGAACATTGTGTGCTGAACTTGTGCCCTGTGAGCTCAGTGCAGTGTTCCATGACCTGTTTCTATGGTAAGAGGCAGAAGGCAGATTGGGGGAAGGGTTGAAATGTATTTCAGTTGGAAAGGGTTGAAATGTTTAACCAATAGAAATGTGTGTTTGCTTTTGAGTTTATGTGCAAAGGATTGTGATTTGATGTTTACATGTATATGTGTGGAAAATGAAAGGGAAACTTTTTCATTCTTTGCTTTTGCTGAGAGGTGCACAGTGCAGAGATTCTGTAAAAGAAAATATGGTGAGTGATTGATATACTTCTTAATCTACAAAATAACTTGAAAGATGAGTTATTTAATTGTGAGGGGATGTATGTAGACTATTTTGATTTTAATAAGACTAATGTATTTTTCCTGCTAAAGTGTAGGGAGTACTTTTTTTCCCTACAATGTGTGTGCATGTAGAAACCATTCTGTGATAAGCATTTGTGTTTTTCATGTGTTTGTAGACAGATAACTGTGCTGTTTTTATATTTTGGTAGAATTAGAAACCAGTCATTGTTTATGAATTTGTGAAATGAGTTATGTTATGTTTCTATACTAAAATGTAGTACTACTTCTAGATGAAGAAATGTGTTTTGGTATAGTGCAAGGGATAGTGTTGTTTGTCTAGAATCACACAGTGAGTCTGTGTGCATTTGGGAACCACTGTGAGAGAAGCATTTGGTAACATTGTGTATTTGCTGACAGATAACTGTTTTAACTTGTCGTGTTGTGAAGATTTAGTAGCATTAGAAGACAGTTATGGCTTATGATTTGATTAAATGAGTCAGGCTTTGACAGAAAAGTACAGTCCTGAAATATGTAGATTGTGTGCAGTTCCCTTACCAGTTGCACTGTAGTGAATGAGTTTTGGTAAACTCCTAGGGATAGTGGTGCATGTCTAGAATCACAGTGTGAGTTAGTGTGTATTTGGGATCAGTGTGAGAGAAGCATTTGGTGATATCATGTATTTGCTTACAGATAACTTTTTTAAAACCTGTCATGTTGTGAAGTTTTAGTAGCATTAGAATCCAGTCTTTGCTTATGCGTTGATTAAATGAGTCATGCTTTGACACTGATGTGCTGTACTTAAATATGTAGATTGTGTTCAGTACCATTAACTCTTCCAGACTAGTGAATGAGTTTTGGTAAACTCCTAGGATAGTGTTGATTGTCTAAAATCACACTGTGAGTCTGTGTGCATTTGGGTAAGGATTGTGAGAGAAGCATTTGGTAACATCGTGTATTTGCTGATAGATAACTGTTTTAAAACCAGTCAGGTTGTCATGTTTTAGTAGCATTAGAAGACAGTTATGGCTTATGCTTTCATTAAATGAGTCAGGCATTGACAGTAAATTGCAGTCGTGAAATACGTAGATTGTGTGCAGTTCCCTTACCAATTGCACTGTAGTGAATGAGTTTTGGTAAACTCATAGGGATAGTGGTGCTTGTCTAGAATCACACTGTGAGTTAGTGTGTATTTGGGATCAGTGTGAGAGAATCATTTTTTAACATCATGTATTTGCTGACAGATAACTGTTTTAAAATCTGCCATGTTTTGAAGTTTTAGTAGCATTAGAATCCAGTCTTTGCTTATATGTTGATTAAATGAGTCATGCTTTGACACTGATGTGCTGTATTTAAATATGTAGATTGTGTGCAGTCCCCTTACCCCTTCCACAGTAGTGAATGGGTTTTGGTAAAGTCCTAGGATAGTGTTGATTGTCTAAAATCACACTGTGAGTCTGTGTGCATTTGGGTAAGGATTGTGAGAGAAGCATTTGGTAACATCGTGTATTTGCTGACAGATAACTGTTTTAAAACCTGTCATGTTGTCAAGTTTTAGTAGCATTAGAAGCCAGTCTTTGCTTATGCGTTGATTAAATTAGTCAGGCATTGACATTAAAGTGTAGTCGTGAAATATGTAGATTGTGTGCAGTTCCTTTACCAATTCCACTGTAGTGAATGAGTTTTGGTAAACTCCTAGGGATAGTGTTGTTTGTCTAGAATCACACTGTGAGTCTGTGTCCATTTGGGAACCACTGTGAGAGAAGTGTTTGGTAACATCGTGTATTTGCTGACAGATAAGTGTTGTAAAACATGTCATGTTGTAAAGTTTTAGTGGCATTAGAAGACAGTTATGGCTTATGCTTTCATTATATGAGTCAGGCATTGACAGTAAATTGCAGTTGTGAAATATGTAGATTGTGTGCAGTTCCCTTACCACTTGCACTGTAGTGAATGAGTTTTGGTAAACTCATAGGGATAGAGGTGCTTGTCTAGAATCACACTGTGAGTTAGTGTGTATTTGGGATCACTGTGAGAGAAGCATTTGGTAACATCATGTATTTGCTGAAAGATAACTGTTTTAAAACCTGTCATGTTGTGAAGTTTTAGTAGGATTAGAATCCAGTCTTTGCTTATGCGTTGATTAAATTAGTCATGCTTTGACACTGATGTGGTGTACTTAAATATGTAGATTGTGTGCAGTACCATTAACTCTTCCAGAGTAGTGAATGAGTTTTGGTAAACTCCTAGGATAGTGTTGCTTGTCTAAAATCACACTGTGAGTCTGTGTGCATTTGGGTAAGGATTGTGAGAGAAGCATTTGGTAACATCGTGTATTTGCTGACATATACCTGTTTTAAAACCGGTCATGTTGTGAAGTTTTAGTAGCATTAGAAGCCAGTCTTTGCTTATGCTTTGATTATATGAGTCAGGCTTTGACATAAAAGTGCAGTCCTGAAATATGAAGATTGTGGGCAGTTCGCTTACCACTTCCACAGTAGTGAATGATTTTTGGTAAACTCCTAGGTATATTGGTTGTTGTCTAGAATCACACTGTGAGTCTGTGTGCATTTGAGAACCACTGTGAGAGAAGCATTTGGTAACATTGTGTATTTGCTGACAGATAACTAATTTAAAACCTCTCATGTTGTCATGTTTTAGTAGCATTAGAAGCTAGTCTTTGCTTATGCATTGATAAAATGAGTCAGGGTTTGACACTAAGGTGCAGTACCATGTACTATACTGTTCACTGTGGCAGAACTGAAAATTTAAAAGTTTTACCTAAGCACTGTCCTAGAAGTAGTCTGATTATTTAGTCAGTTTCTAAGTACCAAATAGACTGCTTCAAATGTCTATGCAGTATGGAGAAGTGTGGCTCAATGGTTAGAGCGGCAGACTCTGATGCAGAGATCTGGCCTGGGACCAGGGTTCAATTCCCGCCTCGGCGGGTCTTGGGCTCAATTTCCTCAGACCTGATAATTCTCGCCTCGGTGCCTACTCTAATCATGGCTCCCACTATGTAACTCTGGGCAATAGCTTGCTTAATCTCCACAACGGTCCCAACAGCGCTGGGGATGCCTGGCTCCACCTTGGGGGTGCCCAGGAGTGGACATTTCACAGGGAAAGCCAGGAAGGGTTCCACAGAGGTATGAGTACAAGTGCCAGGACGCCCCGCTGCTGGGGCAGCAGTGCGCTATACAAGTACAAAATTTCATTTCATTTCATGTAGTGTTCTAACATACTATACACTTGTCTTTTACACCCTCAATTCCCTAGTCAGTATCCATACACTTCCAGGAAACATCCTGTCACTTCCTTTGCAGTCCTCTAGAGACCCATTCAACAGCATGTACTAATCCATTCACTGTGCCAAAACCCAAACACTTATAAATTCACCAAGACACTCTCTTTCCAGTACACTAATGATTCAGTCACTGCCTAATTATTCATGCACTGAGCCAGGTCTTAGCACATGGACTTCTTCAAACCCCTATCCACTATGCATGCAGTCCTCTAAGCACCTACACACTTGTCTTTCACACCTTCAATTCCCCAGTCAGTATCCGTTCACTTCCAGCAAACACCCTGTCACTCCATTTGCACTCCTCTAGTGACCCATTCAGCATCATGTACTAATCCATTCACTGCGCTAAACCCTAATAAATTCACCCAGGCACTCTCCTTGCAGTACTCTAATCATTCAGTCAGTACCCAAGTACTCATCCAGTGACCCAGGCCTTAGTATATGGACTGCTTCAAACCCTTATCCACTATGCATGCAGTCCTCTAACCACCTACACAATTGTCTTTCTCACCTTCAATTCCTTAGTCAGTATCCATACAGTTCAGCACTTGTCACTCCCTTTGCAGTCCTCTAGTGACCCATTCAGCACCATGTACTAATCCAGTCACTGCCTAAGTATTCATACACTGAGCCAGGCCTTAGCACATGGACTGCTTCAAACCCCTATGCACTATGTATGCAGTCTTCTAACCACCTAGACACTTGTCTTTCACACTTTCAATTTCCTAGTCAGTATCCATACAGTCCAGCACTTGTCACTGCCTTTGCACTCCTCTAGTGACCCATTCAGTACCAAGTACTAATCCATTCCCTGTGCGAAAAGCCTAGCACTTATAAATTCACCTAGGCACTCTCCTTGCTGTACTCTAATCATTCAGTCAGTACCCAAGTAGTCATGCAGTGAGCTAGGCCTTAGCACATGGACTTTAAATGCCTATGCAGTATGGATGCAGTCCTCTAATCACCTACACAGTTGTGTTTCACACCTTCAATTCCCTAGTTAGTATTCATACTCTTCTAGCAAACACCCTGTCACTCACCCAGTGTGTCTCCTTATAGTACTGTAATCATTTAGTCAGTTAGCATGTAGTCTTTTAGTGAGGTAGGCTTTAGGGCATGAACTGCTTCAAAGTAGTATGCACTATGCATGTAGTGTTTTAACGATCGTCACACTTGTGGTTCAGGGCTATAGTTTCTTAGTCAGTTTTTATATAAAATGTGTTTGTACAGTAATGGAATAGTATAAATTTGAAAGTTATTAATATACATTTATTTGTGATTCTTTTTTACAGATACAGAACAGGAGTGTTTCTCATCTGTTTGCACTCTTCTCGTGCAAGATTGTTTGGATGAAGGGTCCTTAGGTGTTTCATCATACTTGCTGTGCCGCACGAGTATTTTTTGTTAGGATCCCCTCTTAACAGAACTCTTTGGCAAATCTTGCGAATGAAGAAGGTGGCATTGGTCTTTGTTTGCCCCTTGGAAAAAGTTAAAAATGTCTTCACCACTGAAGAAAAACGTTGTGGGCGTGGTGCCTTCTGCAAAAAAAAATCCTCAGATTCGGTAAATATTTTAAAGCAGCAACATTTACAGTTTTTGTAAGTTAAACTTATAAAATTTTGTTGGCTGTATGCATTTTATATATCTGTGATTTGTTTCTTGTGGTATTTTGTTGAGAATACCATGTTGTTTTTTTTTAACAATCTTTCTGATTTTCCAGGTCTGTCGTCGACATCCGTGGTTCCCACAGGAGTGTTCCGCCTTGTTGTTTTGTATTATTGTTGTTACAATTTGTTTATTAGTTTATTGTTTATATTTATGTTAATAAAAAAATAAAGTTTGAAAATAGTTTATAGTTTATATATTTATTATTATAAAAAATAAAGTTTGAAAAAACAATTAATAATGGTTTTGGTTGTTCTCTTAACTGCTGTGTGACTCTTTCTTGTTCTTATTACTGTTATTTGATGGAGTCCACCATGGTGTTAAACTTTGCGGCACTTATCGCTGGAAAACTGGTGATATCTGCAGTTTGCACCAACTTCTGAATAGTGTGTTAGATTTATCTCAACTTTACTTCCGTTAAAGTGCTGATAATGAAATGGAGAGTAGCCGTTCCCGTGCAAAAAGACACGAGGTGCACCTTTGCGATTTATTCTAAATACTAAAATCCTGTATTGTATTGCACTGAGGTATTGGCTGCACTTACAGTGTACACACAAAATCTATTAAGAAATCTCATTGTATTTATATTGATTGGGAATAGTGCGTCAGGTGCTGGATCTTGACGACATACACTGCTCAGTTCGTATATTGTTGTGCACACGAAAAAAATCACATCACAACTTTCACACCAATTGCAATGCGAAACAAATTCTGGCGATAAGACACGTTAGCACCAGGGATTTTACACCTGATTTCTGCTGGTGTTAAGCAGGACAACTACCTGCACCATGAAAGGGAACACAGCCAAGAGCCACACCAGAACACCCACAGGTGCCATAGAGTCAATGAGCATGATACAGGGATACCCATGAGGACCAGAAGACTCATCTCAACAACTCCAGGACCGCCAATGGCCCCCAAACCCACATCTTAGTAAGTGTGTCCCTGTGGTCATTGTCTTAGCATGATAGGCACGAGCCCTGCAACATCACGGTGTGCTGTCACCTCAGCGTTGGCAGTGAGCCTGGATGTGTAGCTACGTACGCATCCTCCTGCATGCCCAACTGGCGTGTGCTGGTCTGTCGTTCACAGGTCAGTGCAGGGGTGTGCCTATCCGGCAAGGGGAACGGGGTGTCTCAGACATGTCCGTGTACAGGAAGTGCGGTAAGTGTGTCTCTGTGTTCTGGTGTGGCCTGTTACAAGAGCCGCAGCAGTCGATGTTGTAAAGTGGCATGCACCACCTCCAAACGGCACTGTGATGTTGTAGTTGGAATGTAGCAGGACATGCGCAAATAGGCATTACAATGGCGTGCCGTACGAGTGCACGAGATACAACAGCTCACCGTACAAAAGTGTGGGGGCTCGTGGGAGGGAGGAGCAGCCGTTTGGCAACATAACACACAGTGAACTCAACCATGTGCCACATGCTGGGCATCTAATCCATGATGACCACGGTCGCAGACATCCCACAACACCAACGACTGGCCTTTGTACACATCCTGTATGAATGCAGCGTGGTTTTCACTTCTATGCTCGTTCAGTGGTGTGATGTTGGCAGGTTGTGTGACTTGTGCTCCTTGTTGGTGTGTTTCATTTTGGCCATTGTTAGTCTATATGTGTGTTGTACTTAATTGTGCATGTGTGCCATTCTGCCCATTTCCCTCCCTCCTCCCACTCCCTGCTTCTTCCTCTTCCTAGTGCTGTTGTGTCTATAATTTTGTTGCTGCACACATAAATACATGTAAAGAATAAATTAGAATAGTTCCTTGATTCTTTTAGGTTTCAAAACTTCTCTATTGGTTTCTTTTTAATTTTCCATATGAACCGTTTTTTAAATATTCAACGTATTCTATCAACACACTTTCTAGAACATTCTACAAAACGTGCAGGTTAAAAGTTTATCAATTTTTAAAAACTTGACGATATTTTCTTGTAACATTTTCTTGAACATTTAACGACACGTGCAGGTTAAAAGTTGGTGATTGTTTTAAGTTCGAACAGTGCCTTCCAAATGCAAGTAGCATGTGTGGTTGAGCTGAGCAAATTTTATCCTATGATATGTACTCCACGTTGAAACTGCTTTTTCTTAACCAATCACAAAGATGCTTTTCCACAAAACTAATATGCACCCTACTTTTAAAAAATAATGCTTTTCATGATATCTTCAGAGATAAGTTATAGATAGGAATTAGCATTTAAAAAATCTTTGAAATTCGCTGAAAAAACCATAGGTTTCATGCACGTTATAGTTAGGAATTGGCATTTAAAAAACCTTTGAAATTCACTGAAAAAACCAAAGGTTTCAGGGGCGTTATAGTTAGGAATTGGCATTTAAAAAACCTTAGAAATTCACTGAAAAAACCATAGGTTTCAGGGGTGTTATAGTTAGCTGGACATTTCCCTCGTACAGAACCCTAGAAATTCCCCTGTTATAGTTAGTTCAGCTAACTATAACTCGCACCCCCGCAATGCACTGCTGATGACGTCACATATTACATCACTCATGACATGGTCAGTGACATCACTGATGACATCACTGATGACATCTCAAATGACATCACTGATGACATCACTGATGACATCATCCATTGAGTATGTGGTTCTGAACAGTTTTATTATGTTTAATATATATAGGGAAAAGCCTGTTGAAAAATAAGTGGGTGTACAAGTGTGTGAATGGATGATTTTCTAGGTGCGTAACTGAGTCTATAAGTGAGTCATTAAATGTATCTTACTGCAGACTAGTGACTAAACTGCGTGAATGTCTGTATGTGTCTGTGTGTTGGTGTATAAGTGGCTGCATGGTTTTGTGAATAGCTATACGAGTGTCTCTATGGGTTATTGATTGGTTGTCTGAGTATCTGTATGGGTGCCTGAGTGTTTGTGTGGGTAGGGTGTGTGTGACTCTGTGACTAGATGTGTGAGTGGGTGATTCAGTGGGTGCATGTTTTTAAGAGTGCATCTGTGATGGACTGTATGGTTGGGTGAGTGTATGTATGGGTGTGTTAGTGATTGAATGTATATCTCAGTTGTACATGTGTCAGTAACTACATATGTGAAACGCAGTGTATATCTGTGTAAGGGTATATAACTATCTATATGTGAGAGTGTGTGATTTTGGGAGTTGCTGTATGCGCCATAGTGCAAGGATATCTGTGTCATGTGCTGTTTGTTTTTCTGCAGGAAGACACAGAATGTGTTAGTATTTTCATGAGTAAGTGCACTTGAGTGTTTTTAACTGTATAGGTGAGTAAATTTTACTGTGATTAATTATTTGCATGACTGACTATATGTGTCAGTACCTCAATGGATGATTGGCGGTGTGTGAGTGTCTATATAGGTGTATAAATGCACAGAGTGACTGTAAGTATGAGTGACTGTACAGGTGAGTGAGTGGAGATGTATGTAGACCTAAAAGTCAATGAGTGGGTGAGTAGTTATTGGTATTGGAGTATCTATGGTTGTCAAAATGGCCGTCTGAAATTTTGAGTCGGTGTATCAAAGGTTATATTAGGGTGTGAGAAGATGCACTAATTTATCACATGGATGACGTCATCAGTGATGTCATGAGTGATGTCATTTGAGATGTCATCAGTGATGTCATCAGTGATGTCACTGACCATGTCATGAGTGATGTAATATGTGACGTCATCAGCAGTGCATTGCGGGGGCGCGAGTTATAGTTAGCAGAACTAACTATAACAGGGGAATTTCTAGTGTTTTGTACGAGGGAAATGTCCAGCTAACTACAACACCCCTGAAACCTATGGTTTTTTCAGTGAAAAAAAAAAAAAAAATATATATATATATATATATATATATATATATATATATATATGTATATTCATATATATATATATAGATAGATATATATATATAGATATATATATATAGATATACATACAGATGCACCTTCAATTTCGGAAAGATGACTTCGGCACTCCTGAGATTTAATCACTGCTGTTTATTTTAACAAAGAGCGATGAAACATCACGCGGTCCAGCTGCCAGACGCAGCCTTGTTCCCGATGGTGAGCATTTTACTTTTTTGATTTATATGTGCTTTACAAAAATAAACATAGAAAGTGGACTGCTTAGTACCATTGCATTAGTATCAAACATACACAGTGGACGCCATCTTAGAACATGCTTTTGATAAGTGGTATCGCTTGGAATTGAATATTGATTCCTTTGTAAAAGCTTATATAACCTTTTCCACTTTTGTTATTACAAATAGAGTATTTTATCTGTATCTATATTACTGTTTCAGTTCGTGTTCGTGTTCGTGCCCCATATCACTGACAGTCCTTGTGTTTCTATAGACCTCCTATATGAAGAAATATAACGTATATCCCTCGTGTTTAATGACATATTTGAGTCTAAGTTTCATATATTTTTTACTCAAATGACTAATGTCCGAATATTATTTTTTTTAAACTGAGGTTTGACTACAAAAATGTCTATCTTGTTAGAAAACCAAACTTTTCATATTATAGGGAAGTCCCCAAATACTGTTTGCACATTATCTGTTCAAGAGGTCTTACTAAAGTGCAATAGTGCTAAAAGTGACTTCGCGCAAATATAAAGTGCAAATAACATCATCATTTAAAGTGCTTCATTTAACATTCATTCCCTTATAATTTAAAGTGCTTAACCACGCCCTACCGTCCACTTACTATGTTAAAAATATATTTACATTCAGTTCTTGCTCTTCTGATGAGTACTCTATGAGGGCTACAGGAGGCTCAATAAAGACAGGTATACAACTCTTCATCCACGTTGAAACCATTTGGTTCTATGCTATCCAACTCTAGGATGAGATATGTTTCGAGTTTTCATAACTCTTTCTCCCTGTCTCCACCTCTCCTCCTCTTGGGCGCCTGTGCTATGCAGCTATATCTTAATGTTGCTCGATCCCTGGAATGTTCTTTTTCGAAGTGCCTCGCTATGGGGTAACTACGATCTTTGTTCACTATTGCTCTCCTATGCTGAAGGATTCGTTTGTGTACCAGGAGAGTTGTACTACCAACATAAATTTTATTACACAGGCACTTTAAAATATATACAACAAAATCCGATTTACATGTTAAAAACCCTTTTACCTTCACAGTTTTGTTAAAAACTGTTTTAAAAGCTGAAATATTCTCTCCATGTAAACAAGCCTTGCACTTTAAACATTTTCTAAAACCTATTTGTTTTAGCCAGGTATGTTTCTATCTTATTGCTGGGGGTTGCATAACTAGTTAGCATGGAGGAGTCTCGTTCGTTATCGGAATTATATATATATATTATATATATATATATATATATATATATATATATATATATATATATATTTCAGCCACAGTTTCAAAGATTGCTGCGCACTCTGGTCAATATGCAATTCAGTAATTTATTATAATTCGTTGCAAACACGATCTGTACACGATCTGCTGACAAACGCGTTTCAGCCTCCTGGCCTTCGTCAATGTCAATAGTGCTCAGTTTCCACTTTGCTGGGTTGCATGGTGCTAAAAGTGACAAACTGACATACTATTGCATAGATCAGGTCCCAGCGGGAGAAAGAGGAGGGGACAGAGTCAGGTCACTGAGACAGCTAGAGGCAAAACTCATAGTGGAGCTACGCACCAAAACCCCAGGGGGGCTGAATCAGGAGGAGGAACTCTGGTCCTTTATTGGATAAAGGAACGAAAAACCAAACGCTGTCCCTTCGAAACACCTTGACAATGGGAAGGAATGGCATCTGACCACTCAGATAACTATGATTTAACAATGGAAGAAAGCCCATTCAGGGCGTGATTTTTGTTAAAAACTCGAGTAAAAAACAAACAGTAAAAAACAAACAGTGAGATATAGTTACCCCAATTGGGTTATAATTAGCAGGGGACATAAATGAACACGTTTATGATCAGTTAACATTGTGTTGTTATAAATTTAAAAGCAATATGCATAGAATTCTGTTTACTCAATGGTGAATTGAAATGGACGAATTCGTTTATGATTTACAAATAATATGTCGTTATAATGTGAGAGTAACACGCAAAGAATTCTGTTTATATATTCATGAATTATAACGTGGAACCCCCAGACTTGATGTCTTACTCGAGTACTGAGAATTGTGGCATGACATAGTGTTAAAATGGCCGACAATCTTCCCACGTTGAATATCTGTATGCATGAAGTCCGCTTTTCATTTCCATTTTGCTATGATCATGACAACCAATCAAATGCTTAAATAGAAAATGGAAACTGAGCACTATTGACATTGACGAAGGCCAGGAGGCTGAAACGCGTTTGTCAGCAGATCGTGTACAGATCGTGTTTGCAACGAATTATAATAAATTACTGAATTGCATATTGACCAGAGTGCGCAGCAATCTTTGAAACTGTGGCTGAAATTGATTCGCGAGTTCCGCCCTCGCGGCTGGAGCACCCGCTGTGCTGAGAGCAGGATAATTGACGGAGTACGTGGAACATATATATATATATATAGATATACACGGTGGCGTAACAAAACTTGAGGGGATCCCCTGAAAGGTACATGGAGGGGGGCCCCCACTCTCTGGACCATTCAGGAGCTCTCAGGGAGGGGGCCAGCCACTCCTGCACAGTCCTGGAGAGGGCCCTCTGGACCTTTGGCCCCCCGCACCGCTGGGTGTGCGGGGCTATTGTCATGTTTCTAGTGAGAGGATAGGTGAATGAGTGGGTCTGGTGGCTCAGTGGACTAATGATTCAACTGTAGGGGCTTGCATTTGACCTCATGGTCACAGATTCAAATCCCAGTGGGTCCACTCAGCCTTTCATCATTCTTGGGTCGATAACATGAATACCATTGAGATGGGTAACAATAAACATCTGTTATTCAATGCCAAGATACGTGTGCTGTACAAATACATATCTGGCAACCAACAGGGTAATACCCAATTGACCCCTTTAGTACCTGGGTAAGGAACAATAAAGAGCAAGCAACAAAAATGGTACAAAAGGAAAAGATAAGAGAATAACTTGGGACAAGAGCACACTAATTGACTCTATATCTAGTTTATTAATCTAGACAGATTTTATCAAAATATTTGGACTTTCCTGCAACAGAAATGACCACGGACCTTAATGGAAGCAACAAAGCAAAATTACAGCAACACAAATATACATAAATTGGACATGTGCAGAACGTCACAAACAAAAACACACAAAAAAGTTAACCCCTAAACCAACATATAATTTTTGTTAGTGTCCTCCTAATAATTTCAGGACGAACCACTGGAAGGAAGTCCACAGAGCGCGCTGCGACTCAACAAATTATTGTCGGACTTTCTCAGCACACTCAACAGTGAATATCCACACTGTACTTATTTTCAAGGACTCCTCCTTCAAAACCGGGTCTACGCAATTGCGTTTCGGCCATATGTATTCCTCGGCCTCCTCAGGACAGGGTTAATACAAAGAATGTACACACACTACAAAAAAGAAGTATATACACATATAAATATACAAATATATTACATAAAACTAATCACAAGCAAAGTCCTAGCAGTTCGCCATGCCGTCCAACGGGGGGCCTGTAGTCGGTGACCTCCACCAAGGGGCCCAGGGGTGAGCCGGGGGCTTACGTAGGAAATCTGAATGTTCATAACGAAAGGTGCTATAGTTATAGAGACCACCAGCGTGTCAATCTCTCAGGCAGGCGACAGGAAAGTGTGACACATCACAGACCCAATGCCTAGTCCACCGTGGCCATTGGTGCTCACAACCCGATAAGCACCTCGAGGAGACCCACTCTCACTTTCTCTCCCCCAAGACTCTAACTGCGTGTCTTGCTGGAGTAGACAAACAAGAAGTACTTACAGTGGTAGGGTAGTCCAAAGGACGCTCCTACGTGTGGGTCATCCGGGTCCACAGGTACCCGAACGGGTGCCGACCCTATTGTCAAGAAATATCAGGAGCTCATCACTAGTGGCAGCGCAAATATTGCGAATAGGGCGGATACAATATGTGTAAAAGGGCGCTTACCTTCCTTCAGCAGGAAGTCCTCCCCGCTATCGCTGACTGGAAACGACTAATGTGGTCCAATATGCAGGTCAATTACTACCTGCAAAAGCAAAAAGCCGGGGGTTTTTTAGGGAATTACACGGGAGCCTACCGACTACGTGAGTCCAAAGGGACTAGCGTGGCTTAACTTACTTGAAATAACGTCCGACTGAAAGTCCGGAACAAACAGCCACTCTACTCGGCAATCCTCACAGCGCTGGTCTGCGTGTGGCTACGGGCAGCCTCAGTCCTATTTTCCGGCATCGGACGAGGGTAGTGGACATAGAAGAAGGGTTCCAATGAGGAGAGAAAAAGTGTCGGCCATCTTGGCACGGGGGCGTCTAAAATCAACCTCTATCACAAATAGGATCAGGGGGAGGACTGGGGGGGGGGGGGGGAGGGGGAAAGGGATGGGGGGGGGGGGGGAAAAGGGGGGGAAAAAACGCGAACGCATATAACCATTACCGCGGAAGACATCTAGCCAGGGGGTGCATTACGGCAGGTGCAGTCAAACACCTATGAGATAAAAAACGTAGGACTGCATCTAATAGACAAGGGTGAAGGTACAACCCAGGTAAAACACGAGCAACACACTGCCCATGGAAAAAAAGAATTCCCAAAAAGTCCACAGAGTCAATTACCGGGGACCAGACCTAGTGTGTAATATCAAAGGGTCGAATCCCTCATGGCGCAACCACCGCTAACTACACCCCATCGGCAACACAGGCGACCGTTCGGACAACGCTTGATCAGTGTACAATCTATTATGACAACACAAATGAAAGGCATGTTTTAAAAGAAGTGTACGGGAAATGTCATCATGCATTCGCACTAGTCACGACCTTGTAATACAAGGCCCAAAACCCTCTACTAGGTACAGTATCAAGAGGACGCAAAATATATGGGACAATGGTACCTATATCAACGCCCAGACCTCATCACGGTCATTTAAACCTAATCTGGATGTCTGATAACGTTCAATCATTCGTGCCTCAAGATGATTGAGTTTATTTTGTAGTGCTGTTTTGGTGAATGCTTTCACCACCAATAGCACAGTCCAGTACAGGTCATCTTCACAATGGTTCATATCAACGAAATGTTGAACCATAGGAGCCCCTATGGTACCACATCGTATGCGGGATTTATGTTGTGAAATCCTCAACTTTACGACCTGAGTCGTCTGTCCAATGTATGTTTTTTCGCATGGACATGTGACTGCATAAACCACATTTTTGGTATTGCAGTTAGAAAAGCTTAACTGTGAATGCACTATTTTATTGATTTCCACACACTTAGAGTTTTTAGTTTGCATGCATACCCCACAGCCATTGCACCGGAAATGTCCGACGAGGGCTGGAAGGCCCATCATACCTCTCAGATCAGTGGGTGCCATAGATGGGCGAGAGGCTTTCACTAGATGATTTCTGAGATTCTTTCCTCTGCGGAACGCAAATAATGGCTTAGAAATATTCAAGTGTTCCACCAATTTGAGGTTTCTTAGAATAATCTGCTTGATCTTATTAGCCTTAGGGTTGAATGTGAGTACACAAACCATTTGCTCGTTTTCCTGTTTAGTTTTAGGTACAAGGAGTGTTTCCCTCGGAGTGTACCAAGCTCTCTTTAATGCTCCCTTGACCAATTTCTTTGGGTACCCTCGTGCTGCAAGTTTATTTTGGAGCATTTGGGCATTTCTAAAATAGTCATCCTTATTAGTGCAATTACGTCGCACTCTCAAAAATTGGCCATAAGGCAAGTTGTCTCTGAGATTTCGTGGATGTCCAGAGGTATAATCTAACAGTGTGTTCCTATCAGTGGGCTTGATAAACAAGTCCACTTCCAGTTTACCTTCTTTTTCAAAAATCCACACATCCAGGAAATTGATGCGTTTATCACTTGATGACATAGTGAATTTTAAATCAGGTGTCCTAGCATTGAGCCAGGAATGGAATTGTGTCAGCTGATCCTGTGTTCCCTTCCATATCATAAACACATCGTCTATGAATCGCACCCACTTCAGGATATGGTCTTTAAATGGGGACATGGCGTCAAAGATGTGTGACATTTCAAATTGATTCATAACCAAATTAGCAATTTCCGGGGCGAAACAACACCCCATCCCTACGCCTTTAATCTGCAAAAATAAGTCTGTTTTGAACGTGAAAAAATTATTTTTTAAACAAATCTGGGCTAGGGCAATTAAAAATTCAGTGGGAACCTGATGAGGTCGGGGCCGTTGATCAAGAACCATCCGCATGACTATCAGGGCTTCATCTTGTGGTATGTTTGTATATAAACTCTCAATGTCGAAGGAAACCAGCAGCTGCTGAGTTCCTTCGAACACTGAGAGTTCAATTTTGGAAATGAAGTCCATGGTGTCTCTGATATATGCCTGTGTGAGAGGAACAAAGGGCTTAAGAAATACATCTATGTATTTTGCCAACGGCTCCAGCACGGACCCACAGGAGGCAATAATGGGTCTCCCAGGAGGGTGGGAACTGTTTTTGTGTATTTTTGGCAATACATATATATTGGGTATCTTTTGGTCGGTGAAATTAAGATACTCATATTCCTTTTTACAAAGAAAACCCAGGTCCATTGCTTCAGTCGTCAGATGTAATATTTGAGCTTTTAATCTGGCCGTGGGATTCTCTGTAATGAGACGATAATGGTCTCTATTATCCAGTTGGCGCTGGATCTCTGCATCATATTGTTCGCTGTCCCACAATACGATCCCCCCGCCCTTGTCGGCCGGTTTAATGACCGTCAAAGGGTTCAGAGCGAGTTGTTTTAAAGCCACTAGTTCTTGTTTAGAAAAGTTGGATTTGAAACCGATACGTTTAGTATTCAGTTTATCAACTTCCCTCAAGACCTGATCTTCAAACATAAGCACCTCCTCAGGCATAGCCATGCGTTGAGGGCAAAAAGTAGATTTTTTCTTTAGCCCGCTGATATTGATTTCGTCAGTATCATTATACTCTGAAAAAAAGACCCTGAGACGGATCTTTCTGAGGAATTGTAGAACTTCAATTTTAGTTTCAACGGGATCCTGCAACACTGTAGGGACAAAGGATAAGCCTTTTTGCAACACTTTTATTTCTGTTTCTGATAAAGAATGTTTCGACAGATTGTAAATTGGAAGAGCGGCTCGCTCTGGATAATCCTCTTCCATATCACTCAGGATTACCTCCTGTAAGTTCTGTGTCGGGTCCTGAAGAACCCCTGTTCCTGGTTCTGCTGTGGCGGGGGTTGCCACCCCCTTCTGAAACCCCATCCCCGGTGCCCGCTTCTGTCTAAAAAAGGAGGGGGGGGCTGGGTTCTGGGGTACTGATAGAACGGCTGTTGTGGCGGATACGGAGGGTAAGAGTACCCGCTTCCTTGATCTGAATCTGAAGATGAGGATCCTGAGAAGGTCACAAATTTAGTTCGAGACCTTCCTCTGTATTGTAGATTCAGACTGCTCGGATTATTATTCTTAAAGAAATCTTCTTTCAGGTAGGGATAAACCCACTCCAGTTTAAAGTTCTTGATGTCTTTCACAACCTTTGATGTTTTTAAATTTACAGTATGCGTTTTGAAATCAGCTAAAGTTCTCTCTATACTTTCTAGCAATGCCTTCGCATCTGGTATTGAGGTATCTCCTCCGATTTCCTCTTCTAATCGTTTGATTTCTTTTAACTCATCTTCGCTTATTCTTAATGCCGTCTGAATTGACAACACGATCCAGTCGCGTGAGCATTTAGTTCCCACCCCACAAATACATATGTTATGTTATGTGAGAGCATAAATAAGTGAGAGGATAGATACATGGGTGGATGAAAGGATGACATAGTAAAGGGAAATTAATTTCAGAGATGGATGGCAGAGTAAATGGAAATCTGAGGAAGGGTGAAATGATGGTAGAGTAAAAGAATATCAGAATGGATGGATAAAATGGCCAATGGATGAAATGGTGAACGATTGAAAGTTGGATGAAATAATGAATGGATGACAGAATGTAAAAGTGAAATGACTGATAGCAGAAGGTGGATGGGAGAGTGAAAGGGTGAATGAATAGATGCTTGGATGGAAGAGGCAGAGGAGCACTTCTAGGGTGTTTTGGACTCACTTGCTGTGCTTGCTTGGTGCCATCAGAGATTTGGTTCGAAGTGGTGGGATACTCTAATTTTCTGGCTACTCCGTTACACACAGGCATGTTTCTCAGTCTGCATTCACTTACCCCCTCTTCTTCCCAAGCATTCAGACAGACGTGCCTCTCACCCTGCATCCACACAGTCACACACTTCCCCTGAACTCACATGACTCACGTCTCCCACTTTGCACTCACGTGGGCACACCACTCATCCAGTACTCACACAGGCAGACCACTCTCCCTGCACACACACACTGATATTACTCACTCTCTTCTCACATAGGCACCCCTCTCACCCTTCACCCACATGGGTAGACCGCTACTCACTCACAGAGGCACACCCCTCCTTGTGCACTCACATGGGCACATCCTCCCCCGTGCATTCACTAAGGTTTATCTCTCATCATGCATTTACAAGGGCTCAAATATCCCCTTGCATTCTCCTTGGCACCCATGCATTTACAAGAGCTCAGATCTCACCAGGCACTCACATAGGCTCACCTCTCACCATGCACTGCCACACACTCTCCTGTCACCATGCACTAACATAGGTACGCCTCTCACCCTTCAGCCACACAGACTCCTCTCTCACATATGCATACCACTCACCCTGCAAGAACATCAGCTCACGTCTTAACAGACACTCACTGAGGCACACCCTGCATTCACAAGGTCTGAAGTGCATTCACAGAGGTTCCCCTTTCACACTGCATTCACACGGCTCAGCTGTCACTCTGCACTCACATGGGCTCAAAGTCAAACTTCACTCGGCACTCAGACAGGTACATCATTCACCCTCCGTTAAGACAGGCTCACCTCTCACGCTGGAGTCACAACTGCAGCTCTCACCGTACATCACAGTGCCACATATCTCAATCTGCACTCGCAGTCACACTTCTCACCCTGCACTCACAGTCACATCTCTCCGAGCGCCCATGTGCGCACGCATACCTCCACAGACGCTCTTCGGCCAGGTGGAAAAAAGGGTTTGGATCGTTGGCGGAGGTTTGACTTTCCATGTGGAGCCTAGGCTCGGAGCAGCTGGGTTTGGTGGAAGGGAAGTATCCCTTAACAGGATTCATAGCCTGGGATTTCTTCGGGCAGCGCCGCCTTTGAGACAGCTGCTTCCCAGATGTAATGACTGCGGTCTAGTTGTTGTAACGACATCGAACACACACCCCTACATCCGCAGGCCAGGCGTGGCCTGCGGGGAGCCAATAAAGGGAGGCAGCCCGCTCGGGGGCAGGGCTTCCGACTACAGTACTGAGTGTGGGTGGTCATTGTGCTCTCCCCAGTCCCTGACCTCCCGTTACCCTGACTCTCCTATACCCACAGCCCGTGCTGCTAGGGAGAACAGGACACTGGCGACGAGGGTGGGATACGGTCCCACGCGCACCCACCCGACGACGACAAGCTGAAAGAAAGTCGGGGTGACACCGGGGACTCCCACAACCCTACAACACAATCGAGAGGTGAGCGGGCCCCAAGACCACGCGGCCCAACCCCGGTGAGCAGTGAAGGATCCAGGAGGGTGGGCGAGGCACGAGCATGCCGTGACGAAGCGGAAGGAGCGGAATCGCCGCGCGGAGCGCGGCCCACACAACAAGGAGCCCTGCGCGCATGCGCAGTGATAAATGGCCTACCGGTACACACGTGGGCGGCGCGAACAGGAGGCCCAGACGCACGTGGCGAGGAAGGCGCGAAGGAAAGGAGGGAGACACGCGCGACGTCGAAGACAGCCCCACAGCTGAAAAGGGGCAGCAAGAGACCAAGAAGGCCCGGAGGAAGGGAAAATAATAACGACGAACACTGGCAAACACAAACGGGTCACTAACAAACAGGGGCCAAAGCGAGTCGTCGCCATCACTCCTTGATCTTGCCAAGTCGACCCACGCCAGAAGGGCCGAGCCATGGCTGATGACGAACCGGCGACTCCTGCCCATGTCCTATACCAGCACGCCGCATCCGGAGTCCTGCCAACGTTCAGCGAGGTGGAGGATCCCTCCACCGCTTCCCCCAGATGGAAGCTATGGCTGGAGCGCCTAGAGAATTACTTCATGGCATCTAGGGAGACGGATGGAGCGATCAAAAGGTCGCTTTTACTCCACTATACAGGGGAGGAAATTTTCAAACTCTTCAAGCACTTACCTAACACGGGCACGGTGAACGACTATGATGCGGCTGTCCAGGCCATTAATGGCTACTTTGACCCTCAGTTGAATCTGGATTTTGAAGTATTTAAGCTGGGGCAGGCACGGCAGCGGGAAGGTGAATCTATGGACCGTTTCTACGCGCGAGTGAGGGAACTCGCAAGCACGTGCACCAATGAAGACCAACCCAGAGCTATACGAAGACAGATCATTCAAGGCTGCAGGGATAAGACGTTAAGGGGTTTAATCCTAAGAAAACCAGGCATCTCGCTTGAGGACATACTAATATTAGCCCGGTCGCACGACCTGTCAGCGGTAAGGGCAACGGCCATGGACCAAGCCCTGAACAAACAAGCGGGAAAGTGCGACAACATCAAGACGGAAAAGGTGGATGCAGTAAAGACGACAGCCAGGAATAAGAATCACAGGGGCACCCGGAAGGAAGGCTCACGAGCAAAATGTGGATACTGCGGATACGAACCACATGCAGCCAAAGAATGCCCCGCACAGGGAAAAACATGCACGAATTGTGGGGTCCCGAACCACTTCGCATCTGTCTGCCGACGGCGAAACCCCACCAAAGGACAGTGGAAACCCAAGTCATTACCGAAAGCGGTGCGGCAACTATCCCTAGACGACCCGATGCCCTTGGAAGGAGCCAGGGTTGCCCAAGAAAGATACCTGCCTACGGTGGACGACTACTCCGACTCAGAGGACGAAGAGGTGCACATCATATCCTTCGCACAGGAGCTGAAGCGCAGGAGGAGGCCACAACCGACGTGCACTGTTCAGTTGGGAGGGAATGAGATAAAGGCCATAATCGACACTGGGGCCACAGTGAATGTGATGGGACTGCAACAATTCAATCAACTACGACCTAGGCCACAGATAATACCATCCAGGACAAGGATTTTTGCGTATGGGGCCCATACCCCTCTCCCACTAAAAGGGAAGATGATTGTACCCATCAAGGCGGATGAAGTCGAAGTAACAGCAACAGTCCACATCATTGACAGGGAGGCAGAAACACTGCTGAGTAGCCACACGGCGGAGGATCTAAAGCTAATAGCCTTCGCACACCGAGTCCGAACACATCAGGTGGATGAGCTACTGGCTCAATTTCCAGAACTCTTCAAGGGCCTGGGATGCATCAAGTGTGACCCGATACGACTGCACATCGACAAAACGATCAAGCCGACGGCGTTGAGGCATCGCCGAATCCCGTTCCATTTGAGGCCGGTGGTGGAAAAGGAACTGGAGAACCTGGAAAACCTGGGAGTCATTGAAAAGGTCTCGGGGCCCACCCCGTGGGTGTCACCCATGGTGATCGTAGAGAAACCGCGACAGCCGGGAGCCATTAGGCTGTGCATAGACATGAGACTGCCCAATCGTGCCATCAAGAGGGAACGTCACCTGACCCCAACAATGGACGATATCGTTGCCGATGTAAACGGATCAAGGTGGTTTTCGAAGATTGACCTGAACGCCGGCTACCACCAGCTGCCCCTGGCTGAAGACAGCAGGTTCATAACTACGTTTAGCACTCACATAGGACTCTGGCGGTACAAAAGACTTAACTTCGGGATATCCTCGGCGGCCGAGGTATTTCAGAATACCATCCGGGAGCTGCTGTCGGGGTTGCCGGGAGTCATCAACGTCAGCGATGACATCCTCATCCACTCGGCGACGGCGGCCGAACATCACAAACACCTGCGAGACACCCTGGGGAGACTGAGTGCTCATGGTGCGACGTTACACAAAGACAAGTGCCAATTCTTTCAACCCAAGATCGAATTCTTCGGCTACGTGTTTAGTCAGGAAGGGATTCAGGTGGATCCTCGGAAGTCAAAAGCCATCAAGGACGCCCCAGCCCCAACGTCACCCACGGAAGTCAGGAGTTTCCTTGGCATGGCAACTTACTGCGGACGGTTCATCCCGGGATTGGCAACGTGGAGCGAACCGCTTCGCGCCTTGACGAGAACAGACACCCCGTGGAGGTGGGGACTGAAGGAAGAGGAAGCTTTCCAGGGGATCAAGACGGCACTCCTGGAAAAAGCCACGCTGGCCTACTTCGACCCCAAGAAGCGGACAGAAGTACTGGTTGATGCGAGCCCCGTAGGGCTAGGTGCGGTACTCACCCAAGAACAAGGGCCGGGCCAGTGGACGGCACTGAGTTTTGCCAGCAAAGCCCTCACCACAACCGAAGCGAGGTACGCCCAAATCGAATGTGAGGCACTTGCCATAAAATGGGCTTGCAACCACTTCCATCTGTACCTACGAGGGCACCCGTTTGTTATGGTCACCGACCACCAGCCGCTAGTGCCACTATTCAAAGGTACCTCACCCCATCCGCCCCCGCGGATAGAGAGATGGGCGGTCCAACTGCAACCGTACGAGATGGAAGTAGTGTATCGCCCCGGGGCCAAAAACCCGGCGGACTTTCTATCCCGTCACCCACCTGCCCCGGACCAGACGGGGACAGATGAAGCATGCGATGAATTTGCCCAGTGGGTTGCCCTCACAGCATGCCCCCAGAACATGACGCTGGACGACATCAAAGAGGGGGCTGAGCTGGATTCAGTATACCGGCAGACTTTGAAAGCAGTCCAGGAAGGGTCATGGACGGGATACCTACACCAAGCAAATGCATGGGCGCAAGAAGACAGAGAATCACTCACCCAGATGTGGCGCATCCGGCATGAACTTAGCGCTACAGAAGATGGCATACTGCTACGTGGGCCCCGGCTAATCATACCGTCGACCCTGAGGCAGCGGGCGATCCAACTTGCCCACGGGGGGCATCAAGGGACCACCAAAATGAAAGCCAGAATCCGAGAGAAAATGTGGTTCCCGGGGCTGGATCAGATGGTCGAAGAACATGTCCGGAGCTGCCTGGCCTGCCAGCTCACAGGCGAGCCGGACCGACCCCAACCAATCATCACGGAGGACGCCAGCCTAGTACCCTGGGAAAGTGTTAGTGTGGATTTTGGGAGTTTCCCCGGTGAGGGACACACTCTGGTGGTGGTAGATGCATACTCCAAATACCCCGTGGCAGAGAAGGTGAGTTCCACGGCGTTTGGACAGGTGGGGCCAGCCCTCGAAAAGATATTCTCCATGTTCGGCTATCCCAAAGAACTCCGCAGTGACAACGGGCCACCGTTTCAGGGAGCGGAATTTGCCACCTACCTCAGTCAAAGGGGGATCCGGCACAGGCGTATCACACCCCAATGGCCTCAAGCCAACGGAGAAGTGGAACGTTTTATGCGCACCCTAAACAAGACATTTCGCATAGCCATGGTGGAACAGGCTGACCCAGAACAACGACTTCATGAATTCCTGAGGGAATATAGGAGCACGCCCCATTGCACCACCCAAAGGAGCCCGTGGAGCCTCATGTTCCAAGGGGCCAGGAGGGACCTCCTCCCCAGTAGCCGGGAGTGGACGCCGGTGCCCGTCGACCAGGAGGGGACCCAGGAGAGACGCGAACAAAGCAATAGACGAGCCAATCACCGCCGGAGGGCCGCATCCAAGATACCCTCGCTGGGGACACAGGTGATCATTAAAAACAGGCGGCCCGGGGGCAAATTTCAAACCCGGTTCGAACCCGGCCTCTGGACTGTCGAGGCCGTAAAAGGGACCATGGTCACCGCCAGGAAAGGAGGCGAGACAGTGACAAGAAACGCTTCCTGGTTCAGAGCGATGCCACCGGCGGACGGAGGAAGGGGCACTGATGACGGGTTGCCCCTAGAGAACACCGTGCTGGAAGAGGAAGAGCAGGCCACCGTAGAACGTACACCAGCCATACCAGGGGGGACTGAGGCAGTTCCCCTACCCGTGGCAGCCACCGGTAGCCCTCGGGCCATGACGCCGAACGAGGGGCCCCGATCGGGGAGATATGGGTTGAGGCCAAACCCCCAGCCCAGCCAAAGACTGAGAGACTTTGCCTGCCGGCTGAGACCGAACACCCGACATCAGGGGAAACCGCAAGTATCACAACAAAAACGTGGAAAGTGACTATCATACACAGTTCAGAGCAATGTTGGGGGGGGGGGGTGAGAAAGAGGAGAAAAAGAGGAAAAGACCCCGGAGTTTGGTAGGGATGTAATGACTGCGGTCTAGTTGTTGTAACGACATCGAACACACACCCCTACATCCGCAGGCCAGGCGTGGCCTGCGGGGAGCCAATAAAGGGAGGCAGCCCGCTCGGGGGCAGGGCTTCCGACTACAGTACTGAGTGTGGGTGGTCATTGTGCTCTCCCCAGTCCCTGACCTCCCGTTACCCTGACTCTCCTATACCCACAGCCCGTGCTGCTAGGGAGAACAGGACACCAGATAGCTGCTCAGATGAAAGCATTCTTGGTACTGGCACTTTCATTCTCTATCACTCTCTGCACATTCAGCACATACGAAACAAAGGGCACGCCACGTCTGCAAAGAGGGTGAACAGTTTACTTGGGCGGTGACATTACAATGTTTAAGAAACACTGGAGCAAATTAGCGCTTGTGCAGGGAAAGTAGAAAACACCCAAGTGCTAGTCATGCAAACGAACCAAACTGACGCAGTTAATTGGTCACAGCTAAGCTTGCATTTACATTACTTCGACATAACAAGGGAGTCTACCTTATTAGAGGCACCATGCTCATGTTCTGCCATGAAATTGAATTTCTCATCTAAGTGACGAAGCAGGCGTGCAGAGGTAATCTTTAAACCAAGCCTTGTGAGGGCTGTCGAGTCCTGGTGGTAGGACAACTTTAAAATACTCAGGCCCCAGCCGCTGCCAGTGGCCTCACAAAACGTGAGAGGGCCCCCTGCAAGATGTGCCGAAGGGGGCCCTCACACTCACATCTGTAGGGGATGAGGAGGCCCCCTCTACTATGGGTAAGCCTGGGGGCTGCGGGGGCCTTTGTTACACCCCTGCAACTATGTATTAGGTGGGGTCCTGCAGGGCTACTAAAACCTGTCTCTCAAAATCAAGCTTTGGTGCATTGATCTAAGTTCACTCCTGTCACCTGTGGGTATGAAAACATAATTTGTAGAGCTGAACCACAGACTCAAGTTCATGCAATACTAGACAGTATGATGTAGTAAGTAACACACAGTACTCAAAGCACACAATATTAATCTGCACAATGCACTACATAGAACTCTTCACTATATGGTATCTAAAAGGTACAGGGCCCCAGAACGCACAGCCCACTATATAGAACACTATATTGTTGTGAAAAATTTCAGACTGTGGGGTACCTTCAGCATTGCTGAAACTGATAATTGAATTACACACTGGGTCTTGGACCAGAGCACAGAAAAGTGAAAATGGGTCTGTAACTAAGAGGATTGAGACACCAAACGGTCTTAGACAAGGCTGTGTTCTGGCCCTTCTGTGTTCTCTCTTTATGTCTTGGATGCACCTAAAGCTTTACAAGGACCACAGACGTTGCCTCCTCGATAAGATTCATCTGTAATCAAAAGCATATTTTATGCAGATTACTCAATCATTTTGGATCTCACGCCTATAGGCTTACAGCGGTTACTGGATACTTTCTCCATTGATTGCAAAGAAAATCATTTAAGAATAAACATAGCCAAACTAATATCATGGTATTGCAGAAAAAAAAATACTATGAAAACCAAACTCCTATGATTTGGAAAGAGTGACTACTTATGTTTACTTGGGAGTGACCTGTTCTTGAATGCTGATTGCAGAATAGTGTATGCTAATTCAATGGCACATGCCCTGGGAGACGTAGGAAGTTGTTTCACAAATAGACAATAGACTTATTAAAAGAATCACTCACGATGAAAGCTGTCAGCTTGCTATTGTCTGAGAGTGAAATACGGAATGCAAAGATGTCAAATGAGTTCAAGCTGCTGAGATGTCCATCTGGAAGAAATGAGATGATCTACCACATCGGTCCCCAAGATGTGTTAAACTGGACCTGGGGCTGGTTAGTATCACTCATAATAGCTACAACAAATGTGACACTACTGGTGGAGCTTTCAAACTGTAGAAATACATTCCTTCCAAGATTCACCAAAATGTTCTGTGGACAATTCAAGTGAGATACAATCATCTAAAAATATATTTAAATGAAACCTTTGTTTGGATGTTCTGCACATTCATCTGGTTGGTTATCTGCGGATTGGGAGGCCTTCTGTAAAGCTTGATTAGTCACCTTTCTATTACTTATTGCTATATTAGAATGTTAAACTGGAACGAATGAGGTGGACTAATGCCCGGACAGTAGTAACAAGTGTGGAAATGACAAAATAATTACGTAATACTATCATAAAATGTTCCTCGTTGCGCCGCATAAGTTGCCTTTACTTGCCACATAATTTAGCTCAACCCTGCCGGATAGTTCGGCCATTCCCTGCCGCATAACTCCAGTGTCCCTGGTTATCTGGCAAGCCTCCACCACTTCTGAAACACAGGGTTCATTTCTCAAGGGAGTATTATTGTATTATATTTCATTATCTCGCTGCTGTTTCGTAATTCATGAACATTGGCACCGTCAACATATAAACTATCAAAAATAGGAGGGTATGTATGGAGCTCTCATCTGAGCCACCCCAAAGGGACTACATGAAAGAAACAAAAACCAGGTAATTGTCATTAACGTGCTGCAGTTCGAGGAGCTGTCACGTGAGCGAGGTATGCGGCCACGCATTTTACTCAAAAACAACCAGTTTCCTGCTGTATAACTAAGTACAACGTGTTTTATTGAGGGTCATCATCATCACAACTATGACATATTGGGAACTACAACCGTAGGAAAGGACTTGCGCTGGAGTTTGGAGATGGAGTTTACTCACTGAATAAATACCCCTGTCATGTGGAGGCACACAGACAACCTCTCCCCAGGCCTTATCCACAGTTACATCACATATATGTCATTTGGGGGAAGGGGAAGGTCTAGCATGGCCGTCCTTTGACCTTCACGCTGTCAGTCTGCAGTACTCGGATGTATACTGGCCTTTCGTTTTGGCACACAACCTGGAGCTGCCTGGACACCCAGACACATACCTCATAAGATAGGCCCTGAAGTCCTTGCTCTTCATGTAGTCAATACCTTTGCAAGCCAGTACTCTCGGCAGCAGTTAGGTGTTCACAGCGGTAACAACCAAGGCCAACGCAATCAGCCGTAGAGGGACTAGCTAAGACACTGCGCCCGCCCCGCAGACTCAGCTCAACAAGTCATGCCCCCACCTCTGTGTCATCACTTTATGGCACCTTTGCAAAGGGCCCCTAGGGCTACGTCACCATTACTTGCAACACGGCAAAACATTAAATTATGCCTGGCGGCCACACGGTGGAAGGTGCCCCTTGGCGTTGCTGGGTCCTGGGATGCCTCTCACCTCACTGGTCACGCGCACTTTTAATTGCATTGCGCATGACAATGGCATTGGTCACCAGCCCCACCCTTTATGCCCCACCCTGAAGACTGCACGCACCCAACCCAACATTTAACTAAATGAAGGGCCCAGGGGCCCTGCCGGCCCGAGGCGGGGAGGCCCGGGCCGGCCGGTCGCCCGGCGCAACAATGATTAATTAAGAGGCCGGAGGCATGGCCCGGGCGTGTGCACCTTAATTAATGAGGAAGATGCCGTGGCGTGCGCGCACCATTTATGTAATGAGGAGGCAGCGTGCGCACCATCTACGCTTGCTTGCTCTGCTGAGGGTGAGGGGGCCCCTAGAGCGCGGTGCCCCCCCCCCACAACGCGGGGGCTGCGGGGGGTCTGTGTTTCCCCCCTGTAGATATATATATATATATATATATATATATACAACACCATACAACAGACAGGCTGGAGGCCTACCAGTCCTCCTCCTTCGGTTTCAAAACTCTTGAAAGGATACACGTTCTGCCATAAAAAGACCTTTAACTATGCATTGACAAGGACGGAAATATTTAAGGGGATATGCAAATTGAAACTTAAAGAATTCCACATGCTAAAGCAAACAACAAGTCGGGCAATACAAAGTAGTGTGGTAATAGAAGACTCACAAACTTCACCTCCTTTTAACCTGACAGCCTCAGATTTACCAGTATTAACAGATCTAGAGGCATTGGTAAAAGAAAATTCAGCGCCACATTCTACGCCAACAACATCGGCCGAAGAAACTGTTATCACGGAGGAAGTAGAGCCATTGACAAAGGCTAAATTTAAACCAAAATGGACATTTACCCCGATCATGACCAGAGATTCGATAGACATTTTTCATGAGCAAGTCATTGGTGGAATCAAACAGTTAAACTACAAAATAAGATCAGAGAAAAAAATCAAACATAACAAACAAAACGCTCTATACCATCAACTAATGGAAAAATTGAAGAAAGATCCACAGTTAATAATAAAAAATGACGATAAAGGAGGCAATTTAGTTATCTGGGGGAAAAAAAGAATATGTGGAAGAAGCAAACAGGCAACTGTCAGATCGCAAATGTTATCGCAGAACTGACACACTGTCCCTAAAAGCAACATACAATATGTTCCACAGCAAGCTTTTAGCATGGAAGAGTGCCGGTTTACTGACAATGGATGAATATAAATGTTTAAAAAATGAAACTCCGACAACCCCAGTAATTTATTTCATCCCTTAACTACACAAGAACCCCATCAAGTCAACAATGATGGCATAAGAGCAGTCCAACACTATTTAAGGAAGAGACCATCAATGCATGAACAACATAACAAAATGCTAATCAACATGATTGAATTCTGCTTAAATAACAATATATTTTTATTTCAGAGTGCATTGTTCCAACAACTTCGTGGAGTAGCTATGGGGGCCAGCTTCTCCCCCAGCTATGCCTGCCTCCACATGGGCTGGTGGGAGAAGCTGGTCTTGCAGAAAGAGCATGAATCAGTTTTGAAATGTAATGTCATAACATGGTTGAGGTTTATTGATGATTTGTTTTTAATCTGGCACGGGACTGTGTCGAATGCAGAGAATTTCATTAGTAGTTTAAACAACAATGACTTGAACTTGGAATTTACTGCAACTATTAGCCCCAGTACAGTGTTTTTTTTAGATGTAGAGACATACATACTGTTAGACCTGTCAGCCCTTTGGGTGGTCCCTCCTCATCATTATTTATTTTGTCCCACTTTTGCCTCAAACCCTGTTTGAATTTTTTCCTTTTTTTGGGAACCACCAGACTTTTTCGTGTTGCTGCAGATTCAGGGAGCCATTTTAGCTACCCCTGAAACTTCTGTCTGAGGGCCTGGAGCACAAGATGGTGGCCACCTGTGACATCACCAGCATCCACTGGAACCTACCAGCACCTTCCAGAACATTCCAGGAGATTCCAGAACTCTGTGACAGTTGGAGACCGTTTAGAATGTTGGGAGGATAAGAGAGGCAGTTGGCAGTTGGAGCTGGCAGTTGGCACCTGACTGGTGAAGAGAGAGGAGCACAACAGTGAAGGAGGAAGGAGTGAAGCAGCAGGGGTGGAAACTTGTGCCTGGAGTGGGGTCCATAAACCCACCCTTGATACTTGTCCCTACTGATGGATCCCAGCCTATAGCCCTGTGTGGGAAGAAGACAGAAGAAACTTATCCTAAGGACCTGGACAGCAGGAACAGGCCTTAGAACCAAGAAAACAGCAAGATTCTGACCTGAGAACTGGTTTCCCTGGAGTCCGGCGTCGAGTAGCCTGAAGACCTGGAGCCCGAGGTGGAGAAGCGGCGCTGACTGAAGTAGCAGACGTCGTACCCGGAGCCGCCTGAGGTCGTGAGAGGGCGCCGACGGAGGTCGTGAGGAATACCAGAGGTCGAGGAGGAAGTGAACCGAGGTCGAGCGAGCGGCGTCATCGGAGGAGTGAAGTCCGCCCTCCGGAGTCGTCGGAGACCGAGGTAGAGGAGCACCGGAGGTCGGGAGTGAGGATCGCACTCCGGAGTCGCCCGGAACCTGTGTGGAGGAGCACCGGAGGTCGGGGGTGAGGATCGCACCCCGGAGTCGCCGGAAGTCGACATCGAGGCCAGGCCGGCCGACGTCATCGGAGCCGAGAGCGCCATCGGACCGGAGCCGCCCGAAGTCGACATCGTGAAGAGACTGCCCGACGCCGTCGAATCGGAGGTCGAGATCGAACCGAGGCCACCGACATCGGACCGGAACCGCCTACCGGCGTCGTCAAAGAACTGACATTGTGCCGAGGCCGCCGAGACCGAACCGGAACCGCCTCACGGCGTCGACACGACTCCAGCGGCGTCGGAACATCAGAAAAAGGGCAGTAAGTGGAGTAGAGGGCGCCTAAGGCCCTGTGGAGACCTGAGAGACTACTCTAAGGGGCTAGGGAGGTGCTGAAACCAACCTGACTATGCCTGGGGTGAACTGGGACTAACCTAGAGAGGTTGTGTGGAGAGAGAAAGCCAGGGCACTGGTATTCCCCCCTTTGATCTACCTCAGTTTAGGCCTCAGCCTTGTCCCAGCCAGGGAGTAGCCCCCCTCAAGCCTTCCACAACCCTACAAGCTGTGCCTGGGCCAAATCAGCCCATAAGAATTGAAGTGTCATCTGATTATATGAGGGTTGCTGTATACTTTTAATTATTTATTGGGGATACTGTATTTATTGAGTTTTTACCTATTTATTGCTGCACTATATTTATAGGTCCACAGGACTTGTTGGTGTACAATATTTATTGGTACAGTATTTATTGCCTCAAAGTATTTAATTGTCTGTATATATTGCACTTGTATTTATGCCCTGTTATTTATGATCACCCCTATTTATTTCATCAAACAGCCAATATTTATTTGACCTGCACTAATTGAAACTTGTATATTGTGATTGACCTATTTATTTTTCCAATCAGCAACTAAGAGAAGAAGATAAAGAAAGAATATTTTCATAATTTTTACGGTGTAGAGTCGTTTTTGGAACGGATGCACGCATGGTTATTGTATGGGTATATTGTATGCTTAGCACTGCGCCTGTTTCCTGACCACTCGAGCCAAGCTACCACAGTGTGTCCGGAAGACCACCACCACCCTTTCAGAGTGGGAGTGTGGTTTTCCAACATAAATTGGTGTTCAGTGGTGGGATAGAGCTGTGCCTACATATACTCAACAATAACTGTGGGTAGTCCATAGGCCTACACCGGGAGTTTTCTCACAGCGGCCTTCCTAATTGTGGGTTTTTGTTTTTTCCAAATTTACTCTGGTGGTGGGAGGAGGTATTACTAAAGGTACCACCCTACATTGTTACTGCACAAAACCTGTCCTCTAACCTGAGTGGGCAAGATGGAGTTTGTACTGGAAGATTTAGAAACGTACACTGTGGCCCAACTCAGGGAGTTTTGCCAGCGGGAGGGGGTGTACTGTCCCCCAGGAGCAAAGAAGGGTGCACTCCAAACCAGCTTAAGGGCTTGGGGGGAGGCACGCCGAGAAAGCAAGGCTGAGGAGGAAGACAGGGATGGAGAGCCTGACCCCGAGGGGGCTGAGATGTACCAACCTGAGGTGGGGAACCTGTCAGCAGGGCCCAGGACACTTTCTAGGAAGGGCAGCACTGTCTCTAGTGGGGGCTTATCCGAAGTGGAGTTAGCAGATCGGAGGGAGAAAAGACAGCTCACATGGGACTTAGCAAAGCTGGAGAAGGAGAAGGAGGAACAGAGGATGGCTCATGAGACGGAGAAACAGAAGATGGCTCATGAGATAAGACTGAAAGAGATAGAGCTTCAGATCTTAAGAATTGGGGCACCAACTGTTCCTAATGGTGGCAGCAAAGACCAAGAAATCACCAGGGAATCCAAACCTTACCTGCCAAAGGACATAGTAGCTAGCTATGGGGCGGGTGACGACATCGCCAAGTGGCTAGCAGCCTATGAGGTCTCGTTGAGGGCCCATGGGGTTCCAGTGAAGTATTGGGGAGGAGGATTGTATAGGTACATGCCTCCAGCTGGTAGGGATGCTTTATTGGCCCTCGAAGAGGATGAGCAGACCCACTACCCCACCATGAAACTGGCGCTCATCAGAAAGTTTGGACTAACACCTGAAAAGTACAGACAGAAGTTCAGGGGTAGTCACAAACTGGGCACACAGAATTGGGTGGACTTCCTGGACTATGCAAAGAAGGCACTGGAAGGTTGGATTCAGGGCAGTGAAGTAAGGAACTACGAGGAGCTGTTTGACCTAGTACTGAAGGAACACCTCCTCGAGAAATGTTTCCCTGAACTGCGGCAACACCTGGTGGATAGCAAGCTGACCAGTCCCCGGAAGCTTGCTGAGGAGGCGGACATTTGGGCTAGTACCCGGGTGTCCACAAGGGGGACTGGAGGGGATACTCAAAAGGCCGGACAGGGCGCCCCCCAGAAGAAAGAGGGGGGGGAAAAGAAAAAGGAGTTCTCCAAAGGCCCCCAAAATAACTTCCAAGGGAAGGGAACAGGATTCACCTCTAAGGCTAACCCACCCAGAAACCCTAATCCTGGCCAGAGTCAGCAGCCAAGGGTTGTCCATTGCTACGAGTGCGGTGGCGTTGGACACTATAAAGGAGATCCGAAGTGTCAGAAACGATCACCCCCTCCCACTGGAGGAAAGCCCCCCGGAGTAGCTAGTGTAGTGCTCGGGGAGGAGATGCCCTTAACTAAGGGAAGGGAGTGGGCGGGTGTCACTCTAGTGTCCCTGGGAGAACGGGAGATGGTTCCTAAGATCCAGGTGCCCGCAAATACCGCAAAGTATGGGCAGTGGATCACCATCAACGGCCAAAGAGGGGAGGCTCTGAGAGACACAGGAGCCAGTATGACTATGGTGCGTAGCCAGCTGGTGTCTCCAGAGCAGGTAATTCCCGATGTACTCCACCCAGCCGCGATGGCTGACGGCAGAACAGGTCACTATCCCGTGGCCGAGGTTCCCTTTGAATGGGGGGGGGTTGCAGGTTCACTTCGAGTTGCCGTAAGCCCTGCCGTGCCAGTCGATTGTCTGCTGGGCAATGACATGGAGCACAACGCTTGGAAGGAGGTGGAATACCGGACTCACACCGAGATGCTGGGTACACCTGACTGGGCCTGTGTTAGCACAAGGTCCGCGACTACCCGAAGAGGGAGTTCATTCCGGCTGGAGCCTGGAACAAAGGCCCAGCCAGCTGCCAGTCAAGGGAAGAACCGAGGACAGGAGGAGCCTGCCTCGGCGTCTCCACCCCGTAGGACGGATAGGCCACCGGAGGTGGTGGACCAGGAGTCTGCGGAGGGGGACGTTACCAACCTGGAGGACCTACCCATCCCGGCCGAGTGGCACGTGGAGGGAGGCCCGTCCAGGGAGGAATTCTGCCAGGGCCAGAGGGAGTGCCCTACCCTTGAGGGGCTGAGGCGACAGGCCGAAGCCCAGGCAGCAGGGAACGTTGAAGGGAACTACAGTGTTTACTGGGAGGATGGCCTCCTCTACAGTGAACCCAAGGCACCCCTACATGGATCGTCACGAGCCTTGGTAGTTCCTCAACGTTATCGAGCCTTCCTTTTGGAGTTGGCTCACGAGATACCATTGGCAGGACACCTGGGGCAAGACAAGACCTTCGCCCGTCTTGTCCCACACTTTTATTGGCCTCAGATGAAAGTGACGTCCGATACCTACTGCCGGACATGTGTGTCTTGCCAAGCCAGTGGGAAAACAGGGGTGAAGCTGAAAGCTCCCCTGGAACCACTTCCTGTCGTTAGCACCCCCTTTGAAAGGGTGGGCATCGACATTGTGGGTCCATTAGATCCACCAACTACAGCTGGTCACAGGTTTATCCTGGTTCTGGTGGATCATGCCACACGGTACCCAGAGGCAATACCTCTGAGGACCATAACAGCACCTGTTGTGGCTAGGGCCCTGATGGGAATCTTTACCCGAGTGGGTTTTCCCAAGGAAGTTGTGTCCGACAGGGGGACCAACTTCATGTCAGCATATATGCGGGCAATGTGGAAGGAGTGTGGAGTGACCTACCGGTTCACGACTCCTTACCACCCCCAGACCAATGGTCTGGTGGAGAGGTTTAATAAAACCTTGAAAGGCATGATCAGAAGTCTGCCTGAAAGCCTGCGGAGGAAATGGGACGTCCTCTTACCCTGTTTACTTTTTTCCTACAGGGAAGTGCCACAGAAGGGAGTGGGCTTCAGCCCCTTCGAGCTTCTGTATGGGCACCCTGTACGCGGACCTCTTAACCTGGTGAGAGACGGCTGGGAAAGAACTCCCAGAAAGCTCCCCCAGGATGTGGTGAGCTACATGCTGGCCTTCCGGAGCCAAATGGCTAAGTTGTGGAAGCAAGCTTCTGACAACTTGGAAGCCAGCCAAGCAGTGATGAAGGCGTGGTATGACCACAACGCTCACCCGGTGGAGTTGGAGCCTGGCCAGAAGGTGTGGGTGATCGAACCAGGAGAGCTTAGTGCCCTCCAGGATCGCTGGTCAGGACCCTTTGAGGTGTTGGAGAAGAAGGGTAAGGCTACCTACTTGGTGGACCTGAAGACCCCTCGTCAGCCCCTGCGGGTGCTGCATGCCAACCGCCTCAAACCCCACCACGAGAGGCCCGAAGTCATCTTGATGATGGTGACTGACGGAGGAGAGGACGTGGAAAGCGAGCCTCTCCCTGATCTGTTTGCGTCTCAAGAGAAGGATGGGTCGGTGGAGGGAGTGATTCTCTCCCCATCTCTAACTCCTGAACAGCAGGAGGACTGTCGCCAGGTCCTGGGGCAGTACTCCTCGTTGTTCTCCCTTGTCCCGGGTAGGACTCACCTGTGCGTCCATGACGTGGACACAGGAGACAGCCCACCTGTGAAGTCCAAGATCTACCGGATGTCAGACAAGGTGAAGGCCAGCATTCATAGTGAGGTCACTAAGATGCTGGAGCTAGGAGTGATTGAACCTTCTAGCAGCCCCTGGTCCAGTCCGGTGGTGTTAGTACCAAAAGCTGCACCACCGGGTGCCCAACCAGAACTGAGGTTCTGTGTGGACTATCGGGGACTGAATTCAGTGACCAAAACTGATGCTCATCCGATCCCTAGGGCGGATGAATTGATTGACCGGCTGGGAGCTGCCCAATATTTAAGTACCTTTGACCTTACTTCAGGGTACTGGCAGATCTCTTTGACTGATGGAGCAAGGGAAAGGTCAGCCTTCTCCACGCCCAATGGCCACTACCAGTTCTGTGTGATGCCCTTTGGGCTCAAGAACGCACCTGCCACGTTTCAGCGCCTGGTAAACCAGATCCTCACCGGAATGGAGAGTTTCTCTGCTGCTTATCTGGATGACATAGCCGTCTTCAGTAACAGCTGGGAGGATCACTTGCGTCACCTGCAAGCTGTTCTCCAGGCCCTGAGACAAGCTGGATTGACGATCAAGGCCAGCAAGTGCCAGATCGGGCAGGGGTCGGTAGTGTACCTTGGACACTTGGTGGGTAGGGGAACGGTGCAACCCCTCCAGGCGAAGATCGAGGCCATCATGGCCTGGGAACCCCCCAAGACACAGACTGAGGTCCGAGCATTTTTGGGCCTCACGGGATACTATCGCCGCTTCGTGAAGGGGTACGGTACCATCGTAGCCCCTCTCACGGAGCTCACGTCCAAGAAACAACCTCGACGGGTAGTCTGGACGGAGGCTTGTCAGCAAGCCTTTGAGAAATTGAAGAAAGCCATGTGCGAGGCCCCGGTCTTAAGGGCCCCAGACTTTTCCAAGAAGTTCATTGTCCAGACAGATGCATCAGAACATGGCATTGGGGCAGTGTTATCGCAACTCAACGAAGAGGGTCTGGATCAACCCGTGGTCTTCCTATCCAGGAGACTACTTCCCAGGGAACAGAAGTGGAGTGCAATAGAGCGTGAAGCCTTTGCAGTGGTATGGGCTCTGAAGAAGTTGCGGCCATACCTGTTTGGCTCGCACTTCCTAGTTCAGACCGACCACCGACCCCTTCGTTGGCTGATGCAAATGAAGGGGGAGAATCCCAAGTTGTTGAGGTGGTCTATTTCCCTACAGGGGATGGACTTTCAGGTGGAACATCGGCCTGGAGTGGACCACGCCAATGCAGACGGTCTCTCAAGGTATTTCCGCCTTAGTGATGAGAACTCCCAAGGGGTTGGGTAGCTCTCCCCACTTTCAGCTGGGGGGGACGCGTGTTAGACCTGTCAGCCCTTTGGGTGGTCCCTCCTCATCATTATTTATTTTGTCCCACTTTTGCCTCAAACCCTGTTTGAATTTTTTCCTTTTTTTGGGAACCACCAGACTTTTTCGTGTTGCTGCAGATTCAGGGAGCCATTTTAGCTACCCCTGAAACTTCTGTCTGAGGGCCTGGAGCACAAGATGGTGGCCACCTGTGACATCACCAGCATCCACTGGAACCTACCAGCACCTTCCAGAACATTCCAGGAGATTCCAGAACTCTGTGACAGTTGGAGACCGTTTAGAATGTTGGGAGGATAAGAGAGGCAGTTGGCAGTTGGAGCTGGCAGTTGGCACCTGACTGGTGAAGAGAGAGGAGCACAACAGTGAAGGAGGAAGGAGTGAAGCAGCAGGGGTGGAAACTTGTGCCTGGAGTGGGGTCCATAAACCCACCCTTGATACTTGTCCCTACTGATGGATCCCAGCCTATAGCCCTGTGTGGGAAGAAGACAGAAGAAACTTATCCTAAGGACCTGGACAGCAGGAACAGGCCTTAGAACCAAGAAAACAGCAAGATTCTGACCTGAGAACTGGTTTCCCTGGAGTCCGGCGTCGAGTAGCCTGAAGACCTGGAGCCCGAGGTGGAGAAGCGTCGCTGACTGAAGTAGCAGACGTCGTACCCGGAGCCGCCTGAGGTCGTGAGAGGGCGCCGACGGAGGTCGTGAGGAATACCAGAGGTCGAGGAGGAAGTGAACCGAGGTCGAGCGAGCGGCGTCATCGGAGGAGTGAAGTCCGCCCTCCGGAGTCGTCGGAGACCGAGGTAGAGGAGCACCGGAGGTCGGGAGTGAGGATCGCACTCCGGAGTCGCCCGGAACCTGTGTGGAGGAGCACCGGAGGTCGGGGGTGAGGATCGCACCCCGGAGTCGCCGGAAGTCGACATCGAGGCCAGGCCGGCCGACGTCATCGGAGCCGAGAGCGCCATCGGACCGGAGCCGCCCGAAGTCGACATCGTGAAGAGACTGCCCGACGCCGTCGAATCGGAGGTCGAGATCGAACCGAGGCCACCGACATCGGACCGGAACCGCCTACCGGCGTCGTCAAAGAACTGACATTGTGCCGAGGCTGCCGAGACCGAACCGGAACCGCCTCACGGCGTCGACACGACTCCAGCGGCGTCGGAACATCAGAAAAAGGGCAGTAAGTGGAGTAGAGGGCGCCTAAGGCCCTGTGGAGACCTGAGAGACTACTCTAAGGGGCTAGGGAGGTGCTGAAACCAACCTGACTATGCCTGGGGTGAACTGGGACTAACCTAGAGAGGTTGTGTGGAGAGAGAAAGCCAGGGCACTGGTATTCCCCCCTTTGATCTACCTCAGTTTAGGCCTCAGCCTTGTCCCAGCCAGGGAGTAGCCCCCCTCAAGCCTTCCACAACCCTACAAGCTGTGCCTGGGCCAAATCAGCCCATAAGAATTGAAGTGTCATCTGATTATATGAGGGTTGCTGTATACTTTTAATTATTTATTGGGGATACTGTATTTATTGAGTTTTTACCTATTTATTGCTGCACTATATTTATAGGTCCACAGGACTTGTTGGTGTACAATATTTATTGGTACAGTATTTATTGCCTCAAAGTATTTAATTGTCTGTATATATTGCACTTGTATTTATGCCCTGTTATTTATGATCACCCCTATTTATTTCATCAAACAGCCAATATTTATTTGACCTGCACTAATTGAAACTTGTATATTGTGATTGACCTATTTATTTTTCCAATCAGCAACTAAGAGAAGAAGATAAAGAAAGAATATTTTCATAATTTTTACGGTGTAGAGTCGTTTTTGGAACGGATGCACGCATGGTTATTGTATGGGTATATTGTATGCTTAGCACTGCGCCTGTTTCCTGACCACTCGAGCCAAGCTACCACAGTGTGTCCGGAAGACCACCACCACCCTTTCAGAGTGGGAGTGTGGTTTTCCAACACATACAAAATGGACAGATTGAGACTAGAGCACATAGAAAACCCACGGCGGGCAATTCAGTTTTGCAGGCAACTAGTGCTCACCCTCAACATCTAATTCAGAATATCCCGTACGGGGAAATGATAAGACTGAAACGTATTTGCAGTAATCAAGAAGGTCTGATACTAGCACAACAGGCAAGCATAACTAGATTTTTGGAGAGGGGTATACAAGCAAGTGTATAGATGCAGCTATAGTCAAGAGCCACAAACTATCAAGGATAGATTTACTTAAATCTAAAGACACGCAGAAACCGTCGACAAAACAATTGACAAATACTGGTGAAATGGAAAGGGAGGATAAAGAGTTCAGACTAATAATGAGATTTAATGGACAACACAAGGAAATCTATCAAATCATACGTAGAATTTGGCCAATCGTACTTAATGATCCCATCATAGGCCATATGTTGTCCACCAGACCAGCTATTACATATAGCAAAGCCCCCTCCATGAAGGATGATTTAGTACAGAACAACCCTAATGATAAAACACCATTAACTTGGTTGGCTCAGAGAAAGGGATTTTGGAAATGCAAATCATGTAAGGCATGTCAACAGGGAATTTCAAAATCATCATACACAACCCCTTTCAGCAAAGAGGAGAAACCCATTACAAAAGCTCTAACATGTAAATCCAACCACGTTGTATATGTTCTCGAGTGCCCCTGTGGGTTAAGGTATGTGGGAAGTACCAAACTACAGGGGCACAAAAGAATATTGCAACATTTACGAGCCATAAAAAATAAAGGTCAAATGTATCCAGTGGCTCGACATTTCGGTGATAAACATGATTCCAACCCCAGCCACTTGAAGTACTTTCTAATGGATACAGTGCCCATCAATAAAAGGGGAGGCAATAGAGAAAAGGCTCTACGCAGATTAGAAACAACATACATTCTCGAGTTAGATTCCAAACACCCTGGGGGTCTAAATATGACTGAGGATCTATATACATGCTTATAAAAGATTTCAAAGAGACAACGTCAAAGTAAAGCAATAAGAAAATCTAAAGATATTGATATTAGAATTCTATTGAATAGTAAAGTGATAGGATCTAAAAGACGCATAAAATACATCTATTAAATATTTATAACATTTAGGTTCTTAATTGCACAAATGATAAATTTTATCCTTTTATAATTATTCTTTTAACACTTAGGTGATATTTTAGCACTTGCACTTTTTTAGAATATACACTTTATTTATACTAGTGGCTAATGTTTACATAGAGACAATAACAGAAAGAATTGTGGTAAAAGAAGTACCTTAATGTGAGATCAAATGAGAGGAAATTTGATAAAATTCTTTGCACTGTATTTTGCTCAATTTGCACAAATTGCATTTTGCACTTTATTAAGATTTCATGTGTTTTTTAACTGAATTTCAATATTTGCAATTTATAGAAATTATTTATTGTGAACAATATTAATTCAATGTTAATAATGGGTATTTAAACCAGTATTATAAAGATAAAGCGAATGAAGTAGCAAAATACCAATGGTACAATAATAAAACAAACATGTATGATGTGACAGGCAGTGTAAAATTACATTGTAACATTGCACTTGTCATTTTAAATTCACGAAGAAAATTGGAAAAAAATGGGATAAAATCACGTGCCAACTCACAAGCGCGTCATGTGATCAAGGCCCTCCGGGGCTGAAACGCGTAATGGCTGTTGTTGTTCAGTGGAACTAAATAAAATAATTAATTAGCGCAAATTCCGTGGTCCGTGCTCCATTCTTGCGTCCAGACGGCGGGAGGAGAAAGGAGAGTTGTTGGATGGATATATATATTCCATTAATGAAAATAAATTCAATCTCCAGTTCAGTAGTAGAATTGAAAAAGAAATGATTGAATTTCTCGATCTGAAAATAGTGGTGATAGGACAACGATTAGAAAGCTATTTATTTCGAAAAGAGACTGCTGGTAATAGCCTGCTACATGCAGAGAGCTGCCACTCTATGAACCTCATACGAAGTATCCCGCTAGGAGAACTATTACGGGCTAAGAGAAACTGTAGCAATGAGCAAGGATTTGAAAGTGAAAAGGAAACAATGATTGAACGTTTCCTCGAAAGGGGCTATTCTGTAAAAGACATGCTCAAAGCTTGTGAGAAAGTCAGTAAGAGAACGAGAAATGAACTCCTTCAAGCTAAATCATTAGACCCAGTTACCAATACATCTGAGAGTAAGATTAGATTTATTACCACATATTCTAATCAGGCACATGAGGTCAGAGAATGCCTTTTAAAATTCTGTAAAGTCCTTAAAACTGACAAAGATATTGCGCCAGCAATTGAACATTATCCTCAGGTGACATATCGTAAGGCTAAATCTCTAAAAGATACGCTATGTCAAAGTGTGGTGAGGTCCATCCCAAAAAACTTCAATCCGGTACAGGGATTTTATACCTGTCAAAAATGTACGGCATGTAAATATAGTAAAAATTGCAAAGTGGTCACCTTATCTGCAAATGCAAAACCCAACGTAATAACAAAACATGTTTCATGCAATACTGATCATGCTATTTATGCCTTGAAATGCCCATGCAATAAATACTACATAGGCAGTACAATCCATCCTGCCAAAAAGAGGGTCCTCGAACATCTGAGGGCCATGACAAAAGAAGACAAAAAATATCCAATAGCCAGACATTTTAAAGCAGAACACCATCAAAACACGAGTTTACTCTCATTTTGTGTCTTAGACACTGTGCCTTTGAGAGAGAGAGGTGGCAATAGAGTCCTTGAATTGAGACGATTGGAATCAAGGATGATAATAGAGTATCAGACAGTACAACCTCTGGGACATAATATTGACGAAGAACTCGCTGTACACTTGGTCTAACCCGTATTACTGATGATTCTTCGATTCTTCTCTAATTATAGGTGTCAATTCTATGATCTTTGGGTGGCATAGTTTTTCTCATCCGTTGTTTTTGTTTTTGTGGTTTTTAATATGTACTATCAGAGTCAATTTGGGACATTGTTTTTATTATGTGTATTCTTGCAGATTGTTTTCGTCTTTTGAATAATGACCAATAAGTCGGAAGAACCCAGACATGAGAAAAAAAAGGACCAGCATCGATGTTTGATTTTTTTTGGACACTAATGGTGATCTCTATCAATTATGTTTATTGACATGATTGTGTTGTAAATGACATTTTAAGGATTATCTGCCCACTGGGGCTAGATGTATAATATGATACCGACACCGTTTGTTGCACTTTAATTGGTATCTGCTCACTTGTGCAAAACAAGATTGATTCAGTATTAACTATTTCAGGCTGAGTTGGTACCAATAAATGGTTTTACATAACTGTTAAAATTGGTATGCAACAAAGTATACAGTTTAGGCATCGAGTCCTAAATGATTAGCGATTTATGTTATACATACACACTTGTGTTTATAAGCTGCATGAGTATCACCAATCTAGGCGATGTGAACAATAAAGTTTTCAGGTTCAACATCGCAAAAAAAGAAAAACGCAACAAACGAAAAATTCATACCTGTAGTAGATGTATATGTTTCTAACAATACAGTCTGTCTGACATGAGAGATAATAGTGTTGGTCAATATATTTGTGGTTAACGTATACTTAAATGTTTGATACGTTTAGTGAAGTCTGCTTTCACTGTTTGTTACACGGAAGTCACAGGTCACGTGACTGATATTTAATTGTATGTTTCACTAAGCCTCAGCACTCGTGAGCAAGAAAACAAGTTTTCCGAAACGCGTAGAGTTGAAGATTGCCTGAAATAAAACTCTGCATTAAAGCATTTGGGAGCCGTGAGACATTGTTTTTCCTGATATAAACTACAAGGAATGTTTGGATATATATATTCACTGAAAAAACCATAGGTTTCACACGTTATAGTTAGCTGGACATTTCACTCGTAAAAAACCATTGAAATTCCCCCGTTATAGTTAGTTCAGCTAAATATAACTCGCGCGACCGCAATCCACTGCTGATGACATCACATATTACATCACTGTATTCACTAAGATACTGTTAATAAGTCAGTTATACAATTAATTTTACAAAAAAAACATCCATTTAGACACTTATTTACCCATTTATTCTTCCATTAACCTTTAGATATACATATATAAAAAATATTTATTTTTCAGAAAGACACATATTCACTGGATGATGTCATCAGTGAAGTCATTAGTGATGTCATTTGAGATGTCATCAGTGATGTCATGAGTGATGTAATATGTAACGTCATCAGCAGTGGATTGCGTTCGCGCGAGTTATATTTAGCTGAACTAACTATAACGGGGGAATTTCAATGGGTTTTTACGAGTGAAATGTCCAGCTAACTATAACATGTGTAAAACCTATGGTTTTTTCAGTGAATTTGCAAGGTTTTTTAAATGCTAATTCCTAACTATAACGTGTGTGAAACCTAGGGTTTTTTAAGTGAATTTGCAAGTTTTTTTAAATGCTAATTTCTAACTATAACGTGTGTGAAACCTATGGTTTTTTTAGTGAATTTGTAAGGTTTTTTAAATGCTAATTTATGTATGTATTATTATATTTTTTATATATTTATTTTACAATAAACTACCTATGTATATAGTTATAGATTGACTGTATCCTGTAATATGGAATGGCTCGTTTAAAATGTGTTTTGTTTTTTTAAGGATTTTTCACCGTGCGCGCACAGTGTGCACACCGAACGCGCACCCCGCGATTTTTTGAAAAAAAATAAAATGTTTTTTTCACCCTTCGGGGTCCTTCAGGGACCCCCTGACAAAGGCTAGGGGGTCAGGAACTCTCTACCCTGCCCCCTTTTCACGTTCTCCACCTTTCTTTTTCACTGCCACACACAAAATGGCATCCGACACTTCCTGATTTCGACCGATTCGAATGTTGACTGACATCTAACCACCAATCAGAATTATGCTCGCGCACATTTGGTGCGCGCACGATGCGAGCACCGTGCGCGCACGGTGCGCACATATAGATATTTATGTACTTTTAACTGCAATTTTCTCAGGAACTACTGAACAGATTGACACCATATATGCACCACTGTGTAAACGCACCCTGTGGCCGTACTAAGTTGAGAGATTAAGTCCCCTTGAATCCTAAGGGTCCTTAGGGTCAAACTAGCCCACTAGGTACCTCCAGTAAGCGCCACAGAGCTGCGTTGCTTAGAGGTGTAAAAAGGGGCGTGGCCTCAGAACACCTGTCTGCAACGCAGCTCCCTGGCGCATACTGGAGATACCTGTTGGGCTATTTGGCCCTCAGGGACCCTCAGAATTGAAGGGGAATTAATTCCCCAACTTACAACTGGCCAGGGGGCGCATTTGCAAAGTGCTGCAAGGAGGGGGCGTGGCCTCCGGCGCGATGCCGGTCTTTTATTAATTTTATTTTTTTAAGAACGAGGGCTGTGTGGCCCCCCTTCTTTTTCTAATTTATTGGCCCTGGGGGCCCCATCCCCCAGGGCCTGCACCCTCATTTTTTTTGTTGAAAAAAATAAATTTGGAAGGGGGCCGCGTGGCCCTCCTCCCAAGGCCTTAATCGGCCCCGGGGACCCCAACCCCCAGGTCATGGCCTTTTTTATTTTTTTATTCTTTAGGATGGGGGCTGTGTTGCCCCCCTCCTCAGGCCACTTATGGCCCTGGTGACCCCATCCCCCGGGGCCGGCCTTTGTTTTTTATTATTTAAAAAATATATATATTTATAGAAACACCTAGGACATGCTGGCCAAACTGTATGTACCTATCACCATGACGATTTGCGTGATATTCATTTAAAGGCGACTATGCATACAATGAATCCACGTGGAATGTATTTACACCGCTTGTGAAGCTCTGACGTGTCTGACGCCCTACCGTGCCTAATCCCGGCGCCCCCACCGGTGGGTACTCTCCAAGTAGACACCCTTGTCGTTTATATATACAAACATGGGTAGCTATTGACGGGCACATTTAATACACACGCACACCAAGCCTTTCAAAGGGGATTCGACAACAATTCGACCAAACTATACAAGAAACCCCCCTCACGGTTAATAAAACACACATCCACCGCCGGATGTGTAATACTTTTTATTTTACTCTCTGAAAAGGAGACGAACCTCACTTGAGAGTCACAGCGTGCTCCTGGCTGAGCCCAATGCTGTGTTACACCCACCAGTGCCCGCCGAGTGCCACACACCTCTGTGTTGTATTCCACCAGCTAGAGCGTATGCTATGACACTCTCTAGCCCATGTGCACTGTAACACAACCCCGTGAATATGTCATGCCACACTTGCCTTCGCACGGGTTATATTGCCCCATCTAACGTGCCTTCCTCGGTGCCTATGTTATAACGCACAGCGCTATGCCATACATATTACAATCTGGGATTCATATCTTTGTCACAGTGCATATGCAACGTTACACTCCCCAGCACATATTTTATATTACAGCTTTAGAGACTAGTTAGGTTACACAACACTGCCCTGTGCAAATTACACTCCAAGGCGCATATCGCATAGCACGCGCTAATGCCTGTGCTCGCGCTCTCCAATTAATCTGTCATCGCACACAATGTATTGCATATTATATTTCACGCCCGGTTCACCCTATATCACACTTTTTGGTGCATAGTTTATACCATATACTATATTTAGTTTTCATTTTCAATCGTGCTCTCAGGACTATGTTCTATATAACACTGCGTCCACCTACCCTTTTCACAGGCATTACATTTTGCGATGGGGGGTGGAGGGTCAGGGGGTGTTTCTGCCAAGTGAGCCCGGAGTCACAGTCACAAACGTCCTCTTCTTCCTGAATAAAAGTGAGATTATGCTGCATACTTGTTCATATTTTAAGTAGTTCGCACAGACACACATTTTAAAAACAATAAAGTTCCTAATACCCACCTTCTCTGAACAGTTAGCTTGCTTCCCCATCCACCGCCTCCCTAGGCTCTGTTGTCTGAAACCATGGACTAGCCTCCTCCCGCCTGCCATGCATGGTCTGATGTGCTGCCACTGCCCTCCATTTAGCATGATGTACCAGTCCACTCCTCCTGCCCTCCATTGCCCAATTCCATGCCCCATCATTGACCCCCTGCTTAGCCTCTGTGCTTAGCTTGCTGCCCCTATTCTCCTTCCCCCTGCCCGCCAATGTCTTTGTGCATGCGCCTGCTCCATCCTTATTGCCCACCATGTTCCATGGACCTGCCACTCCTATATACTCTGAGTGTTCTGTTGAGCTGCCACTCCCCTCCCACCTACCTAGCATTGTCAGATGACTGTAACCTGTCCCTGCCACCTCCACCTTGCCTGTCCACATGCCATGCCCCTATCCCCTTCCTCCTGTCCTCCATGGTCCATTTTACTGCCACACCCTTCTGCCCTCCCTGGTCTGTTGTGCTGCCACTGCTCCTCCTGCCTGCTCGCACTGTCTGTTGTGAGGCATCTTCCCCTCAACTCTCTTGTCTGTGCCCAGGTCCTGACCCTCTCTTCTATCCTCCATGGTCCTTTGTGCATGCCCCTGCACCCTGCTTCTTGCCCATCATAGCCATTGTGCTGCCACTAACCCTCCCGCTTGCCATGCATGGCCTTCTGTGCTGCTACAGCTTCTCCCACTTTCCCTGTGTGGTCAGCTAGCTGCCCCTGACCCCCTCCCACCTTCCCTCCATGGTCTGTGTGTATGCCATCATAGTCTTACTGTTGCTCTCAATGGTGTGTCTTGCTTCTAGTGCCCATCCTGCCTGACCTCCATGGTCATCTTGCTGCTCCTACCCTGCCCCCTTGCCCCCAGCCCTCTGTTTCCATGTGCAGACCCCTATTCCCTCCCTCCTGGCTTGTCTGTTCCATTGTGATGCTCCTGATCCGTCCATCCTGCCCTTTATGGTCTGTTATGCTGCAGCTTTCTCTCCTGTCTGTCCATTATGGTCAGCTAGCTACCATTGCCTCTTTCCCCTCTGTTCTCTGTTGTCCATGTGCATGGTCCTGTCCCCTCCCTATTGCTTTCTATGGATTGTTGTGCTGCACTCCCGTCCCGCATGCCCTGTGTGGTGTATTGTGCTGCTGCAAACCCTGATGCCTATCCTGCAGGGTCAGTTTGGTGCACCTCTTCATGTCCCTCCTGTCTTCTGTTATCCAAGTCCATGTCCCTACCCCAATTCCTCCTGCCTTCCATGATCCAATGTACCATACTTGCGAACATTTTGAACTTGGTAAGAGGGAGATTTTGAAAAAAACCTGGGGTATTGATTTTCCCCTTTGAGTTACATTGAAAAAGAGGAGACTGTAAACAGGAGACACATCAAATAAAGCCCATTTGAGCTTAAAAACATTGGACGTTTCCTGGCTGAATCAGGTCTGTTGACATGTATGGTTGTACTACCACTGCCTCTTCCTTCTGCCCACAATGGTCTATTATATTGCCACAGCCTCTCTTGCCAGTCCTGTATTGTTGGTTTGTTGCCCTTGCCCCCCTTTCCACTGCCCTCCATAGTCTGTTGTGCTGCCACGGCCCTTCCTGCCTGCCCAGTGTGGTCAAATTGTTGCCTCTGCACCCTCCTACCTGCCTTCAATTTTCAGAGTCCGTGCCCCTAGCCTCTGCCTTTCAACAGTATCCTAATGAACAAATAGATTGCTAACATTTTATATATTTATTACAAAAGTGTGGAACGCCTGACGTCATCTTGATGTAATCAAAACTGTAATACCTAGAGCATTTTCTTTAGAAATTACATATATGAGAGGGTCTTATTTGCATCAAAATTATGGTTAGTGCTCTAAAAAACTAAAATGAGGACATATTTTCTGAGTTTTCAAATAGCGACAAAGCACTTTTAAATTATTTGTTATCTTTATGTTTTCTTATCCAGTTGACCACTTGATTAAATGATGCACTTAGGGGAGAGGATGTGGTGTTACTTCCAGAGTTGCAGACTTTGCAACTGGGGAACCAGGTTGGAGTTTCTGCTTCAGCTCGACATTCTGTGATTCTGGTCAAATCACTTAATCTCCCCATGTCTACAACCAAAATGAATTTGTTCTTGTGTGATGTAACCAATGCTCATGTAAAGCTTTCCAATACCTGACAAGTCTGCACTATATAAAACTGCAAAAACACAAAAAATAAGTGTTTTGCACACTTCTGTCATTGGGCTATACTCGGGCAACATCTGGGTGATATTTGGGCCACATTTGGGCTCTTTTGTCTCTGGTGGCCATCTTGGGAGATTTATTTGTTATGACGTTTCCTAATTTCTTCATTTACTGCAGTCTCCTCAGTAGGAAATGCTTTCAGTTTTTTACTTTGGTTCCATCAAGAAGGCATTCAGATGTGTCACACATTTGCCATAAATTCAGAATGTTAGCACTCTAGTTGCTCATTAGATCACTGTAGTAAAGCTACTGCTCACCAGGGAAGTTTGCTGCTGGTATTGAAAGTGCATGTTCCAGTCTGCATGTCAGAATTATTTAATGAAATAGAAGAGGATTTGAGAAGTCACTCAAAATGTGCACTCATTTTTCTTTCTGCAGCACTAATCATACTTTCTATGGCAAAGTGAACCCCTTCATTTTGTTCCTTTTTGAATTAAATGTTTTAAGAGTTACCACTTTATTCCAATCAAGATGGCTTCAGGTGTGCAATACGTTTGTCATAAGTAGGACTGTTAGCGCTCTAGTTGTTCTTTAGAACACTCTGGGAAGCTGCAGTAGAACACAAAGGAATCAACTGACAGTCTCTGCCCTTGTTGGATGTACATGTTTTACTGAGAATGTCAGACTTCATTCTCACATGACTGAGAAAGATAATGTGAATTTACAGAAAATATGCTCTCAGTTTAGCTTATAGATCACCTTCCAAACCTCTGTGAGAAAAGCATGAGAAAATAGTTTTCTCTCAAACATGATTCATGATATCACAGCAGAAGGCTTTTTCACATGGTAAAATCACCTTAGAACACACCACAATTCCTAACATGAGCATGGTACCATCAACAAATGATTTATAATGTAACTAAAGTCTTAAAACCTTCTAATAACTGCAATACTTTTTAATGAGGTGCGTTCATGTATATTGGTCCCAAGATGGCTGCCAACACTTCTTGGATGAAGTACTGACATCCAATCAGATCTCACGATGAGATGTGTGGTTAGGCTCCGCCCAGATATATCTATCTTTTTAACTCTAATTTTCTCAGGAACTACTGAACGGATTTACACCATTTAAGCAAAAGGCACGAGTCTGAACTGAGGACTACCTCTTTGCCAAATTTGGTGTAATACAGTTCAGCAGTTCGGGCTGTAGCTGCATCAACAGGTCCTAAGGGAAAATGCATGGGGAAAACGTGTTTTGGGACCCCCCTTTTTTCTCGGCCCCCGCTTGACGAATCACCGTGAAATTTTCAGGATAGGAGCGGACCGGAGCTGGCCAAAAGTTTGGAGAATTTCACGAAGATTCGTCAATCGGCACCAACGTTATTCCAAATAGAATGTTGCGGTTTTCCTATGGAAAATAGGTCCTAACTATAACTACCTACTGGCGACTGCCAGTAGGTAATATATATATATATATATATATATATATATATATATATATCACAAAGCACTCTTCTTTCCCGTGCTTCTTCACAGCCACGACAGAAAGAGCACGGACCACTGGATTCTTTTTAAAATACCCGTTAGTTTATTCAGGATGGCTATCACAGACAAACAGCAGCCATAACGCGTTTCATCCCTTCTTGTGGACTTGATCACATGACGCGATTCTACCAATGGTATTCCATTTTAAAGGTTACACTTTTTTTCTTACAATTTTGTATCATTAATTCTGATTGGACAATTCCCTATCACATGTTTATTGTGCAAATAGTGCTGAGTACTTGTTAAAATATAATATATTTCAACATCCATAAACTACAAATTTAGTAGCTCATTTCATCCTAGGACAATTCCAGCGGCAAATTAGGTACTCGTTACATTTACTAACTCTTAGTGAAAATTACGCTGTATAAATACATTGGGTTGTAGACTAGAAAGGGCAATGCTTTTCATCCAATTATTACTTCATAATTGACATACAATGTGGACATACAACGAATAAATAAATCGATATATAGATATGCTAAAATAAATGTATAAATATGGATATAAACACAGACATAAATAAACATCAGTAAATCCCATATAAATATATTTATAAAATCTCCATAAATATATAAAAATATAAATAAATAGATATTCAAATATATAGTGTTCTATTGGGAAAAATCACATTCAAAATATCTATGTGTACACATCAACATATCATAAAGTACAACACCTCACTGCTTTATTTGAAAATTATAGGAGCTCATTTCAGCCTAGGACAATTCCAGCAGCAAATTAGGTACTCATTACATTTACTAACTCTTAGTGCAAATTACGCTGTATAAATACATTGGGTTGCAGACTAGAAAGGGCAATGCTTTTCATCCAATTATTACTTCATAATTGACATACAATGTGGACATACAACAAAAAAATAAATAGATATATAGATATGCTAAAATAAATGTATAAATATGGATATAAACACAGACATAAATGAACATCAGTATAAATCTCATATAAATATATTCATAAAATCTCCATAAATATATAAAAATATAAATAAATAGATATTCAAATATATAGTGTTGTATTGGGCAAAATCACATTCAAAATATCTATGTGTACACATCAACATATCATAAAGTACAAGACCTCACTGCTTTATTTGAAAATTATAGGATGAATCCCTTTTATTCAATTTGCCATTAATTCTCAGCTGTTTGATCTTCTTGTTTGTACCACTGGGGTTTCTTAATTATCCCTGTTTTATCTTATTTATTGATTGATCATTAATTTGTATCAATTGCTCTTTTATCTCCAGTCCAACCAAATTCGTATCTATGTTGAAATAATTCCTGACCAACATTAGATAACCTCTCTATTGATGGATGTTTTTATGCAGAAAAATGCTAGTGTAAAACCTTAAAACCAACAAATGAAAAAATATATGTGCAAATTGTGCCAAGTTAAAAAATTGGTAGTTAAAAAAAGAGAGACTATAGGGGGAATCTATTATGTACAATACATGTGCTCTTGTGTATATTTCTTTATATTTTCAGGCGGCTCTTAGTTTATCATCATGTTTATATTTTTCTGACTAGTATCTAGCATGTTTTAGCTTTCAAGGAATTATCTAGATAAATCTAGTTGCCAATAGGGGGAGAAAACAGCTAACCTGCTTCAAACCCTAGCACACTCCATAATTTTTCGAGACTTGCATGTAGTTCCTCCGAACTATTCAGTCCATTGGGGTGCTTACTATCTAAATTTAGGATGTAATACATCTCTAATATTCTAAGGGATTTCTCCCGGTCACCTCCTCTTTTGTTTCTCGGAACCGAATCAATGAGGAAATATCTAAGGTCTTTATGGTTGCCTTCATGCTTCTCCTGAAAGTGGCGTGCTACCGGATATGATTGGTCATGATTTTTAATGGCACGTATGTGTTGGAGCACCCGTTTATGCCCCTGTAAAATGGTGCTCCCAATGTATCTTAATTTACACGGGCACTCCAACACATATACCACATGGTCTGTCTTACAGTTCAAGGCCTTGGTAATCTCATTGTTTGGTCCTCCAAAGGGTGTAGAATAATTGATAGTAGAGACCCCATATTGACAGGCTTTACATACCTTACATTTGAAAAATTCATGTCTTTGCGCCAACCAAGATCCCTTGTCTGGCATACCACATGGATCGTTGTCCACCAACATATCCTTCATGGATACTCCTCTCCTGTATGTTATAGCTGGGTGTTTGGGGACTGTTTTTCCTATTATGGGGTCCTGTTTGATGAGATACCAGTTTTTATTAATGATTTTTCTCACTGCTCCCTCCAGCCGATTATAATCACGAACAAATCTAAAATCATCTGAAGTTTTGTCAGGGGCAGTTTGTTTGGGTTTTTTGTCTATTAACATTCCCCTGTCAACCAGATTACATTTAGTTAACGCTTTTTCTAGACATTTGTAGCTGTAACCTCGTTCTTTAAACCTACTAATACATTCCTGCTGTGCTGACTTTAAGGTTTCGCTATTGCTGCAAATTCGTTTTATGTGCAGTAGCTCACCGTAAGGAATGCTTTGTATTAGGTGATTAGGATGGGCACTACTGGCATTTAAAATTGAATTCCCTGCCGTAGGTTTTCTATGTAGTTTAGTCCCCACCTTCCCCTGATCTATATACACCTCAACATCCAAAACCACTACATTGGTACTACTTATACTGGCAGTAAAATTAAGGTTCAAATCATTTTTGTTGAGTGCATCAATGAACTCACTTGCTTCCTTTTCCGTACCATGCCACACCAGAAATAGGTCATCAGTGAACCTCCACCAACATTTAACATTTTTTTCAAATGTTTCCGTGTATTTGGTCATGAGAACCAGCTCCTCCCACCAGCCCATGTGTAAACACGCGTAGCTGGGAGAGAAGCTGGCCCCCATCGCCACCCCACGCAGTTGTTGATACAATACATCTTGAAACATAAATACCCCTGGTTTTCCCACTTGGGTCAGTTTAAATATTCTGTTCATCAATTTATGGCCATATCAGATCGTGAATATGGCCCTTTGTGCACAGGCACCTCACGTTTGTATAGGAGACACTTGCGCGGTAATATGACATTTTACCGCGCATAGGCTGCGATTATTATATTCATTTGACACACTTGCTGAACATACCGCAATGTATATGAATTTTTCGCCCGGAATGAACAAAGATGTTATAAACAACAAATTACTATCAGTCTTATTTACTAAGAGATTCTGAGACATCGTGGATGCAATCTGTTTTCACTTTCTATGAATTTGAGTGTCACATGATTTGTATTTAACTTTATTGTTTACTTTTGCCCATTACCCGTGTACAAGAAGCGGACGCTTCAAAACGCGTTGGGTGATTTCTTTTTCGTGATAATAAACTCACGTTTGAAGCAGATATGGGCTAAGGCGTTGTCTCTGTGATGTGGTAAAGGCAATTTTCGTTTGGATTTATTAAGTGTTGGCGACCCTACCACGGCCCGCCGTTGCAAGTGGCACGGATCCTTCGCCGTTCTCGTGTTGGATATATAAATATATATATTATCTACTGGCGGTCGCCAGTAGATAGTTATTGTTAGGACCCTGTTTCCATAGGAAATCCGCAACATTCTATTTGGAATAACTTTGGCGCCGGTCGACGAATCCTCGTGAAATTTTCAAAATAGGTGGGGCGCTACGCTCCGCTCCTACCCTGAAAGTCTCGGGGGGATTCGTCAAGTGGGGGCTGAGAAAAAAGGGGGGTCCCAAAACGCGTTTTTCCCATGCATTTTTCCATAGGACCTTTAGACACAGCTACAGCCCGAACGGCTGAACAGAGTTACTTGAAATTTGGCTGAGAGGTAGTCCTCAGGTCAAGGAAGTGCCTTTTGTAGGTTTGGTGTAAATCTGTTCAGTAGATCCTGAGAAAATAGCATTTAAATCAATATATATATCTGAGCCAGCTTACGGTGCGCTTACCGTGCGCTTACGGTACGCGTACGGTGGCGTGCGCGAGCGCGATTCCGATTGGCTGTTAGATCTAAGTAAACATTCGAATCGGTCGAAACCAGGAAGCGGCGGCCGCCATTTTCTCTCTCCCACTCTGAGTGGGGCAACAAAAACAAAGGCAAAAAACATCTAAAGGGGCAGTGTATTCAGTTCCTAACCACCTAGCATTGATGTAGGTGTCCCCAAAGAACCACCAAGGCCAAAAATTCAATTTTATTTTTTTTCGAAAAATCGCCGATTACGCTTACCGTACGCGTACGGTAAAAATTAATTGAAAAAAAAAAAAACTATCCACACTATCCACACCCCATGTGCAAATGGTGCCCGAAGGACAGCAATTGTGCATGGCTTATCAGATACAGAAAATATGAAAGATTACCTTTCACAACTAAGCGCATAATATGTCCTCCATGTGCGCACGGTGCGCGAAGCGCATCGTGCGTACATGGCCCATCCTGCGTAACGTGGGCACGCGGTGCGTGCAGCGCACCGCGTGACCACCGTGCGTGCACGGCACTAACTGCGCGATGCACACCGTGCGCGCACGGAACGAACTGCGTTAACTGGGCGCGCACGCCACGAATGGCGTAAAGTAACTTAGCATTTAAAAAACCGTACAAATTCACTGAAAAAACCATAGGTTTCACACACGTTATAGTTAGGAATTAGCATTTAAAAAACCTTGCAAATTCACTGAAAAAACCATAGGTTTCACACATGTTATAGTTAGCTGGACATTTTACTGATAAAAAACCAATGAAATTCCCCCGTTATAGTTAGTGCAGGCAACTATAACTCACGCAACCGCAATCCTCTGCTGATGACATATGTGTCTTTATGAAAAAAAAATATTTGTAATATATGTATAGCTAAAATTTAATGGAAGAAGACATGGGCAAATAAGTGTCTAAATACAGTATTAGCATCAGCAGAGGATTGCGGTTGCGCATAGTGAAAAACCAGAAAATAAATAAATAAATAAATACATAACTTAGCATTTAAAAAACCGTACAAATTCACTGAAAAAACCATAGGTTTCACACACGTTATAGTTAGGAATTAGCATTTAAAAAACCTTGCAAATTCACTGAAAAAACCATAGGTTTCACACATGTTATAGTTAGCGGAAATTTTACTGATAAAAAACCAATGAAATTCCCCCGTTATAGTTAGTGCAGGCAACTATAACTCACGCGACCGCAATCTTCTGCTGATGACATATGTGTCTTTATGAAAAAAAAATATTTGTAATATATGTATAGCTAAAAATGTATGGAAGAAGACATGGGCAAATAAGTGTCTAAATACAGTATTAGCATCAGCAGAAGATTGCGGTCGCGTGAGTTATAGTTGCCTGCACTAACTATAAAGGGGGAATTTCATTGGTTTTTTATCAGTAAAATTTCCGCTAACTATAACATGTGTGAAACCTATGGTTTTTTCAGTGAATAAATATATATATATATATATATATATATATATATATATATATATATATATATATATATATATATATATTATCTACTGGCGGTTGCCAGTAGATAGTTATAGTTAGGATTGTGTTTCCATAGGAAATCCGCAACATTCTGTTTGGAATAACTTTGGCGCCGATTGACGAATCCTCGCAAAATTTTCAAAATAGGTGGGGCGCTCCGCTCCGCTCCTTCCCTGAAAGTCTCGGGGGGATTCGTCAAAAAAAAAAAATACATAACTTAGCATTTAAAAAACCGTACAAATTCACTGAAAAAACCATAGGTTTCACACACGTTATAGTTAGGAATTAGCATTTAAAAAACCTTGCAAATTCACTTAAAAAACCATAGGTTTCACACATGTTATAGTTAGCTGGACATTTCACTCGTGAAAAACCATTGAAATTCCCCCGTTATAGTTAGTACAGGCAACTATAACTCACGCGACCGCAATCCTCTGCTGATGACGTCAGATATTACATCACTGATGACATATGTGTCTTTCTGAAAAAAAAATATTTGTAATATATGTATAGCTAAAAATTAATGGAAGAAGACATGGGTAAATAAGTGTCTAAATACAGTGATGTAATATCTGACGTCATCAGCAGAGGATTGCGGTCGCGTGAGTTATAGTTGCCTGCACTAACTATAACGGGGGAATTTCAATGGTTTTTCACGAGTGAAATGTCCAGCTAACTATAACATGTGTGAAACCTATGTTTTTTTAAGTGAATATATATATATATATATATATATATATATATAGAAATTCACTGATAAATTCATAGGTGACAAGGACGTTATAGTTAAGAAATAGAATTTAAAAAACCTTAGAAATTCACTAACGATCTAAAGGTTACAGGGACATCAGAGTTAGGTTCAGATTTTACATATATAAAACCATGGAAATGCAGCATGTATAGTTATAGCTATCTCAAGTAACTATAACTCGTGCCTTAAGGTAATTATAACTAGCGCCCCGCCATGCACATTTTTCTCATCAATAAGTTTACAGCAAATGTTGCAGTGATACTATCAATGATGTCATAGAAGATGTCATGAGCAATTTGATTTGATTTATTTGTTTATATAGCGCATTGAATCACCCTCGGGAGGGAATCTCAGCGCTCTGGAGTTGCAGTGAAGCGTTGATCGGGGTTTCAGGCTAGAAACAGGGCCGTTTTCAGAGTTTTCCTGAACTTCCAGTGGTCAGGGCATTGTCTTAAGTGGGAGTTGATTCCAGATGCGAGGAGCCTGGCAATAGAAGCTTTTCCTCCTGTTTTTCCTTGTTTTATCTTGGGGACTTTTAGGAGCGATTTGGAGCTGGGGCGCAGAGTCTGGTGTGGAGTGTAGTGGTGGAGTCTCTCCGCCAGGTAGGAGGGGCCATTTCCCCAAATCGCTTTGTGAGTAAGGCAACATATCTTGAATTTCGCGCATTGTTGTATGGGCAGCCAATGTAGTTGATGAAGGAGAGGGAGAGAGGCTGATCTGTAGGGCGCATTTAGGATCAGGCGAGCGGCGGTGTTCTGTATCACCTGCAAGTGGTCTAGTGAGGACTCATTGGCTGCAATCAGAAGGGCATTGCAGTAATCTAGCTTACTCAGTTCTAGGGTCTGGGTCAGGGTCTTTCTAGTGGAGTCGGGAGATAGGGAAAAGCTTTCCTTAGAAGGCCCAGGATGTGGAAGCATGAGCCCACTGTGTGTAAGACGTGTTTTTTCATAGAGAGGGACTGTTCAAGGAACACCCCGAGGTTCTTGACTGTGGTCGCCGGGGTAGGGGGGGGTGCCAAGTTCTGGAGGCCACCACTGAGGGGTCCACAGGAGAGGGGCATCTCCAAAGAGCAAAACTTCCATTTTACCAGCATTCAGATGGAGGAAGTTGCTTTCCATCCAGCGAGATATGGCCAGCATAACGGAGGAGAATGTGGATTGAGCTGTCTGAGAGGTTTTGTTAAAGGAGAATGTGAGTTGTGTATCATCCGCGTAGGATATTGGGACAAATCCATAGTGTCTTAGTAGGGTGGCCAGGGGAGCTATGTATATGTTGAACATAGTCTGGCTTAAGCATGAACCCTGTGGCACCCCCTTGGTGAGGTCTTGAGGTTTAGACTGGAAAGGCCTGAGGTTGATAGTCTGGGAGCGATTGGAGAGGAAGCTGGTCATCCATTTCAGGGCCATCTCCCCGATTCCTGCCTCCCTAATTCTTGTGAGCAAAGTCTGGTGATCGACTGTATCGAACGCTGCCGAGAGGTCTAATAGCACAAGGAGGGTAGGCTGGTTCTGATCTAAGGTGCACCTGATGTTCTCGTTGATGGCCACAAGGGCAGATTCCGTGCTATATTTTGAACGAAAGCCCGATTGGGCCGGGTAAAGGTAGCCAGTTGCTTCGATATGGTTGGATAGGTGTTTATTCACATGTTTTTCCAAGACTTTGCTCAGGTAAGGGAGGAGGGAGATGGGGCGGAGGTTCGAGAGATTTTCTGTGGGGAGGTTAGTTTTTTTCCGGATGGGGATGATCTGAACAGCTTTCCAAGAGAGGGGTAAGTGCACTTCCTCCAGTGATTGGTTTTGTATGGATCAAATTGGTAGGGAAAGTTGTTTTGTTAGAGATGCCATGATCTTGGCAGGTATGATATCTAGAGGGGAGCCGGATTTAGTCATTATGGATTCGGTGTCCTCCTGTGTAAGCGGGGGGAAAATTTGTAGGGTAGTACGGTTGGGTGGACAGTAGCGGGGGGATGTCTGGTGCCTGAAGGGGGGGGGGTGCTTTGAGGCGATGATTTTGTTATAAATGGTGTCAATTTTCTGTATAAAGTGGTTACTTATTTTACCGCATAGTGTTTGGGAGGGAACTTCTGCTGTCTCGCAGGCTATGGGATGGGTGAAGGTTTTTAAAATTTGATACATAGCTTTGGGGTTTTTTTTAGCTGTGCTGAGCTGGAGGGCTATATGATATTTACGAGTACGTTTAATATTTTTGTGATAGAGGGAGAGGGAGGCTTTGTACTTCTCTTTGTTGGCTGCAATGTTGGTGAGGCACCATTTCCTTTCAAGGTTTGTACACCTGTTTTTTTCTTTATGGAGTTCAGGAGAGAACCACATTGCCTTAGTGGATCTGGGTTTGGAGGAGCCCTTTTTTATCGGGGCGATCAGGTCGATGGCAGCCAGGGTGTATTGGTTGAAATGCGCTAGGCTGTCTTCGGTATTGTTGTGAGGAGAATTTATTGGGATAATGAAGGCAGATGCAAAAATGTCAGGATTGATTTTATGCCATTGTCTGTATGGGGATAGTTTTTGCATGGTGGTTCGATGTGTTCCAGTGTGTCCCAGTAATTGAGAATCGATGATGGCATGATCAGACCAATTGACTGGTATCGGGGCGTTGCATGTGAGGAGGGAAGAATTAGAGAAGATAATGTCTAATGTGTGTCCTGCTGAGTGAGTTGGGCCATTGTTTATTTTATTTAGATTTAGTGTGGTGAGGTCATTGAGAAAGGATGCGGTTTCCGCTTTGTCTACATTTTCGCTGTGAATGTTCAAGTCTCCCATTAGCATGAACTTCTTGGAGGAGATCACGTGGGGGGCTATTAATTCCATTAGTGAAAGGGAGAAGTTGGCTAGGGAGTCCGGAGGGCGGTATACCAGTGCTCCTTTCCAGTTTACTTGGGGAGAGAGGTCGAGCCTAAATATCATGATCTCAATTAGGTCATTTGAGCGTTGTTCCAGGATGGAAACTTTTGCCCTGTTGTTGTGTATTATAGCAATCCCTCCTCCGGTTTTGCGATATAATATGTGGGCAATTAGCAGTGCATGGCGAGGGTGCTTTTTTATAATTTTGTCGTGGATATGCGAATCTTCTGTGAAATTGTGACAAAATTGTAAAAAAAATGTTTTGGTCCCCAGAGACGTCCCTGTGGGGTCCCACCACCAGTCCTAGGAGGTCATGGCATTCGTACCCTGTCCCCCTCTATTATTTTTTGTGTTTTTTAGGGACTCGGTCCGAGTCCTGAGTCCCAAGATGACTGCCAACACTTACTGGTTGAAGTGGTGGCAGCCAATCAGACCTCAGCATGAGATCTGACTTATTCACGGACCCTTCAAGTCCCTAAATATACATAATTATGTTTCTTTAACAACTCCAAAACTACTGAATTGATTTACACCAAATCTTTTTGGATCAAGATCTAGTTTTCTACCAAATTTGTAATTCTGTTCAGTGGTTTTGGGCTGTAGTCGTGTCTAAACTCCCTATGGGAAATTGCATGGGGAAAAGGCATTTTGTTGGGACCCCCCTTTCTCTTGGCCCCCGCTTGATGAATCACCCTGAAACTTTCCAGGCAGCAGCTTAAGTGAGTGGCAAACTAGTTTTGAAACTTTTGTGACCATTTATCTAACCGCACTAAAGTTACTAGCAAAACACAAAACACTTTGCCTATGGAATCTAGGTCCTCACTATAACTACCTACTAGAAACTGCCAGTAGGTTATAAATAAAATTAAAAAAATATATATAAATACATATATATATATATATATATATATATATATATATATATATATATATATATATATATATATATATATATATATATATATATATATATATTATCTACTGGCGGTCGCCAGTAGATAGTTATAGTTACAACCTAGTTTCCATAGGAAATCTCAAAATTCTATTTTGAATAACTTTGGCGCCGGTTGGCGAATCCTCGCGAAATTTTCAAAACTAATGGGGCGCTCCGTTCAGCTCCTACCCTGAAAGTCTCGGGGTGATTCGTCAAGCGGGGGCCGAGAAAAAAGGGGGGTCCCAAAACGCATTTTCCCCATACATTTTTCCATAGGACCTTTAGACACAGCTACAGCCAGAACGGCTGAACAGAATTACTTGAAATTTGGCAAAGAGGTAGTCCTCAGGTCAGGCATGTGCCTTTTGCATATATGGTGTAAATCCGTTCAGTAGTTCCTGAGAAAATCAAAAGTAAAATCATATACGCGGAGCCTAACCACACATCTCATTGTGAGATCTGATTGGCTGTCAGCACTTCATCCAAGAAGTGTTGGCAGCCATCTTGGGACCAATATACATGATAGCACCTCATTAAAAAGCATTGCAGTTAATAGAAGGTTTTAAGACTTTAGTTACATTATAAATCATTGGTTGGTGGTACCATACTCATTTGAGGAATTGTAGTATGTTCTAAGGTGATTTTACCATGTGAAAAAGCCTTCTGCTGGGATATCATGAATCATGTTTGAGAGAAATCTATTTTCACATGCTTTTCCCACAGAGGTTTGGAAGGTGATCTATAAGCTAAACTGAGAGCATATTTTCTGTAAATTCACATTATCTTTCTCAGTCATGTGAGAATGAAGTCTGACATTCTCAGTAAAACATGTACATCCAACAAGGACAGAGACTGTCAGTTGATTCCTTTGTGTTCTACTGCAGCTTCCCAGAGTGTTCCAAAGAACAACTAGAGCGCTAACAGTCTTACTTATGACAAAGGTATGGCACACCTGAAGCCATCTTGATTGGAATAAAGTGGTAACATTTAAAACATTTAATTTAAAATTAGAGGGTTCATTTTGCCATAGAATGTATAATTAGTGCTGCAGAAAGAAAAATTAGGGCACATTTTGAGTGACTTCTCAAATCCTCTTCTATTTCATTAAAGAATTCTGACATGCAGACTGAAACATGCACTTTCAATACCAGCAGCAGACTTCCCTGGTGAGCAGTAGCTTTACTACAGTGATCTAATGAGCAACTAGAGTGCTAACATTCTGAATTTATGGCAAATGTGTGACACATCTGAATGCCTTCTTCATTGAATCAAAGTAAAAAAACTGACAGTATGCCTACTGAGGAGACTGCAGTAAATGAGGAAATTAGGAAACTTCATAACAAGTCTCCCAAGATGGCCACCAGAGACAAAAGAGCCCAAATGTAGCACAAATATCACCGAGATGTAGCCCAAGTATAGCCCAATGACAGAAATCCCAGAGTGTTTTAAAGAACAACTAGAGCGCTAACAGTCTTACTTATGACAAAGGTATGGCACACCTGCAGCCATCTTGATTGGAATAAAGTGGTAACATTTAAAACATTTAATTTGCAAAGGAACAAAATGAGGGGGTTCATTTTGCCATAGAAATTATGACTAGTGCTGCAGAAAGAAAACTTAGGGCACATTTTGACTTCTCAAATCCTCTTCTATTTCATTAAAAAGTTCTGACATGCAGACTGAAACATGCAGTTTGAATACCAGCAGCAGACTTCCCTGGTGAGCAGTAGCTTTACTACAGTGATCTAATGAGGAACTAGAGTGCTACCATTCAGAATTTATGGCAAATGTGTCACATCTGAATGCCTTCTTGATGGAACCAAAGTAAACAAGCATTGAAAATGCAATAGGTCTCGCCCTCGTTTAAGTTAAAGCAATTCTGTTTGTAATTAGGTGGCTTTTTAGCTTTGCTTTTATTAGTGTTTTTCAAAATTTCATGTAAATAACATGCATATCTGTATATGTATGCATGCATTTATATTTGTATTTATATAGATATGCAGATTATATATATGTTTATATATGTATGTATATACATATATATACACATACATATATATAAATGCATATATGTGCATATGTGTGCGTGTAGAGAGAGGTAGAGATGTAGAGGTAAAGACGTAGAGGTAGAGAGGTAGAGGTAGAGAGGTAGAGGTAGAGAGGTTGAGGTAGAGAGGTAGAGGTGGAGAGGTAGAGAGTAGTAGAGAGAGGTAGAGAAAGGTAGAGAGGTAGAGAGTAGAAGATGAGTAATAGAGAGTAGAGAGTAGAGAGTAGTAGAGAGAGTAGTAGAGAGTAGTAGAGAGAGTAGCAGAGAGTGAGTAGGAGAGAGTAGTAGTGAGTAGTAGAGAGTGAGTAGTAGAGAGTAGTAGCGAGTGAGAAGTAGAGAGTAGTAGAGAGTAGTAGAGAGTGAGTAGTAGAGGGTGTAGTAGAGAGTAGTAGAGAGTGAGTAGTAGAGGGAGTAGTAGAGAGTGAGTATTAGAGAGTGAGTAGTAGAGAGTAGTAGAGAGTGAGTAGTGGAGACTGAGTAGCAGAGAGAGAGTAGTAGAGAATGAGTAGTAGAGAATGAGTAGTAGAGTGAGTAGTAGAGAGTAGTAGAGAGTGAGTAGTAGAGAGTAGTAGAGAGTGAGTAGTAGAGAGTAGTAGAGAGTGAGTAGTAGAGAATAGTAGAGAGTAGTGAAGAGAGAGTAGTAGAGAGTGAGTAGTAGAGAGTGAGTAGTAGAGAGTGAGTAGTAGAGAGAGAGTAGTAGAGAGAGTGAGTAGTAGAGAGTAGTAGAGAGAGTAGTACAGAGTAGTACAGAGTGAGTAGTAGAGAGTGATTAGTAGAGAGTAGTGGAGAAGTAGAGAGTGAGTAGTAGAGAGTAGTAGAGAGTGAGTAGTAGAGTGAGTAGTAGGGAGTAGTAGGGAGTGAGTAGTAGAGTGAGTAGTAGAGTGAGTAGTAGAGAGCAAGTAGTAGAGAGTGTGTAGTAGAGAGAGAGTAGTAGAGGGTGAGTAGTAGAGAGTGAGTAGTAGAGAGAGTAGTAGAGAGTAGTAGAGTAGTAGAGAGTGAGTAGTAGAGAGTGAGTAGTAGAGAGTAGTAGAAAGTGAGTAGCAGAGAGAGTAGTAGAGAGTAGTAGAGAGTAGTAGAGTGAGTAGTAGAGAGTGAGTGATAGAGAGAGAGAGTAGTAGAGAGTGAGTGGTAGAGAGTAGTAGAGTGAGTAGCAGAGTGAGTAGTAGAGTGAGTAGTTGAGAGTGAGTAGTAGAGAGTAGTAGAGAGAGTAGTAGAGAGTAGTAGAGAGTAGTAGAGAGTGAGTAGTAGAGAGTGAGTAGTAGAGAGAGTAGTAGAGAGGGAGTAGTAGAGAAAGAGAGTAGTAGAGAGAGAGTAGTAGAGAGTGAGTCGTAGAGTAGTAGAGAGTGAGTGGTAGAGAGTAGTAGAGAGTAGTAGAGAGTGAGTAGTAGAGAGTGAGTAGTAGAGAGTAGTAGAGTAGTAGAGAGTAGTAGAAAGTGAGTAGTAGAGAGTGAGTAGTAGAAAGTAGTAGCGAGTGAGTAGTAGAGAGTGAGTAGTTTAATTTAAAAGGAACACAATGAGGAGGTTCATTTTGCCATAGAAATTATGATTAGTGAGGAAAAAAGAAAAATTAGGGCACATTTTGAGTGACTTATCAAATCCTCTTCTATTTCATTAAAAAATTCTGACATGCAGACTGAAACATGCACTTTCAATACCAGCAGCAGACTTCCCTGGTGAGCAGTAGCTTTACTACAGTGATCTAATGAGCAACTAGAGTGCTACCATTCAGAATTTATGGAAAATGTGTGACACATCTGAATGCCTTCTTGATGGAATCAAAGTAAACAAGCAGTGAAAATGCAATAGGTCTAGCCCTCGTTTAAGTTAAAGCAATTCTGTTTGTAATTAGGTGGCTTTTTAGCTTTGCTTGTATTAGAGTTTTTCAAACTTTCATGTACATACCATGCATATGTATGCATATATGTATATGTTTGCATGAATTTATATTTATATAGATATGCAGATTATATTTATATGTTTATATATTCACTGAAAAAACCATAGGTTTCACACACGTTATAGTTACGAATTAGCATTTAAAAAACCTTGCAAATTCACTTAAAAAACCATAGGTTTCACACATGTTATAGTTAGCTGGACATTTCACTCGTAAAAAAACAATGAAATTCCCCCGTTATAGTTAGTGCAGGCAACTATAACTCACGCGACCGCAATCCTCTGCTGATGACGTCAGATATTACATCACTGTATTTAGACACTTATTTACCCATGTCTTCTTCCATTAATCTTTAGCTATACATATATTACAAATATTTATTTTTCATAAAGACACATATGTCATCATATCCGAGGGAAAACTGAAAGTCACGGATGGCGCTGCACCCAACACACTCCTTATTTGCATAATCAAATTGATTGCCCTCCGGTGGGAAATGACAGGTGAGTTCTGGGAGTTGAAGTTGCTGTGCAGTTCATTTTCCCCACAGTGGGTTCCGTGTCCTAACAGTCACTTATTTAATGGTTTTCAGCCCTCTGGTGGGCCTCAGAATGTCAGGCCAGTTTGCAATATTTCGTCCTTTGTGCTGAACAGGAATGAATGATTTCAACCTTGCAGACCCATTATTGAAGGAGGTGCAATCTTCCACGGCCGGACTGCCGCGTCGTGTTTGTTTCCAACTTTGTCCTGAGCTCGAAGACGCCACTCCACAAAAGACAGTTCAACTTGAACATTTTATTTCCAAGCCGGCAATGCATTCCAACAATTCGACATCCCTTACGCGTTTCGGAGCTGCTGCTCCTTCATCCGAGGGAAAACTGAAAGTCACGGATGGCGCTGCACCCAACACACTCCTTATTTGCATAATCAAATTGATTGCCCTCCGGTGGGAAATGACAGGTGAGTTCTGGGAGTTGAAGTTGCTGTGCATTTAATTTTCCCCACAGTGGGTTCCGTGTCCTAACAGTCACTTATTTAATGGTTTTCAGCCCTCTGGTGGGCCTCAGAATGTCAGGCCGGTTTGCAATATTTCGTCCTTTGTGCTGAACAGGAATGAATGATTTCAACCTTGCAGACCCATTATTGAAGGCGGTGCAATCTTCCACGGCCGGACTGCCGCGTCATGTTTGTTTCCAACTTTGTCCTGAGCTCGAAGACGCCACTCCACAAAAGACAGTTCAACTTGAACATTTTATTTCCAAACCGGCAATGCATTCCAACAATTCGACATCCCTTACGCGTTTCGGAGCTGCTGCTCCTTCATCCGAGGGAAAACTGAAAGTCACGGATGGCGCTGCACCCAACACACTCCTTATTTGCATAATCAAATTGATTGCCCTCCGGTGGGAAATGACAGGTGAGTTCTGGGAGTTGAAGTTGCTGTGCAGTTAATTTTCCCCACAGTGGGTTCCGTGTCCTAACAGTCACTTATTTAATGGTTTTCAGCCCTCTGGTGGGCCTCAGAATGTCAGGCCGGTTTGCAATATTTCGTCCTTTGTGCTGAACAGGAATGAATGATTTCAACCTTGCAGACCCATTATTGAAGGCGGTGCAATCTTCCACGGCCGGACTGCCGCGTCGTGTTTGTTTCCAACTTTGTCCTGAGCTCGAAGATGCCACTCCACAAAAGACAGTTCAACTTGAACATTTTATTTCCAAACCGGCAATGCATTCCAACAATTCGACATCCCTTACGCATTTCGGAGCTGCTGCTCCTTCATCCGAGGGAAAACTGAAAGTCACGGATGGCGCTGCACCCAACACACTCCTTATTTGCATAATCAAATTGATTGCCCTCCGGTGGGAAATGACAGATGAGTTCTGGGAGTTGAAGTTGCTGTGCAGTTAATTTTCCCCACAGTGGGTTCCGTGTCCTAACAGTCACTTATTTAATGGTTTTCAGCCCTCTGGTGGGCCTCAGAATGTCAGGCCGGTTTGCAATATTTCGTCCTTTGTGCTGAACAGGAATGAATGATTTCAACCTTGCAGACCGTTATTGAAGGCGGTGCAATCTTCCACGGCCGGACTGCCGCGTCGTGTTTGTTTCCAACTTTGTCCTGAGCTCGAAGACGCCACTCCACAAAAGACAGTTCAACTTGAACATTTTATTTCCAAACCGGCAATGCATTCCAACCAGAGGGCTGAAAACCATTAAATAAGTGACTGTTAGGACACGGAACCCACTGTGGGGAAAATTAACTGCACAGCAACTTCAACTCCCAGAACTCACCTGTCATTTCCCACCGGAGGGCAATCAATTTGATTATGCAAAATTGGAAATATATATATATATATATATATATATATATATATATATATATTATCTACTGGCGGTCGCCAGTAGATAGTTATAGTTAGGACCGTGTTTCCATAGGAAATCCGCAACATTCTATTTGGAATAACTTTGGCGACGGTCGACGAATCCTCGCGAAATTTTCAAAACTAATGGGGCGCTACGCTCCGCTCCTACCCTGAAAGTCTCGGCGGGATTCGTCACACGGGGGCTGAGAAAAAAGGGGGACCCAAAACGCGTTTTCCCCATGCATTTTTCCATAGGACCTTTAGACACAGCTACAGCCCGAACGGCTGAACAGAATTACTTGAAATTTGCCAGAGAGGTAGTCCTCAGGTCAAGGATGTGCCTTTTGTAGGTCTGGTGTAAATCTGTTCAGTAGGTCCTGAGAAAATAGCATTTAAATCAATATATATATCTGTAAGTGTGCTCCGTGCGCTTACCGTAAACTTACCGTACGCGTACGGTGCCGTGCGCGAGCTCAATTCTGATTGGTGGTTACATGACTGTAAACATTCGAATCGGTCAAAATCAGGAAGTGTCGGCCGCCATTTTCTGTCTCTCGCACTGAGAAACAAAGGTGGGGAACGTGAAAAGGGGGCAACGAAGAGAGTTGCAGACCCCCTAGTGTTTGTCAGGGGGTCCAAGAAGGACCCAAAAGTACGAAAAATAAATTTAAATTTTTTTTAAAAAAATCGCGGGGTACGCGTACGGTAAGCTTACCGTACGCGCACGGCAAAAAAAATAAAAAAAATAAAATAAAGAAGTAACAATCACATTTATTAAATAAAGTAAAGGACCCACAAGGGGGAAAAAAACAAATGTTACTGCGTAAAAAAAGGCGAGGCGCGCACGGCAGGGACTGCGCAACGTGGGTGCTCGGTGCGCGAAGCGCACCGAGCGCCCACTGCGGGAGCACGGTGCGCGAAGCGCACCGTGCGCGCAGGGTGTGCGCATAGTGAAAAACCAGAAAATAAATAAATAAATAAATACATAACTTAGCATTTAAAAAACCGTACAAATTCACTGAAAAAACCATAGGTTTCACACACGTTATAGTTAGGAATTATCATTTACAAAACCTTGCAAATTCACTTAAAAACCATAGGTTTCACACATGTTATAGTTAGCTGTACATTTCACTCGTAAAAAACCAATGAAATTCCACGTTATAGTTAGATCAGGTAACTATAACTTGCGCGACCGCAATCCACAATGTGTAATTTCAGATGTCATCATTGATGTCATGAGTGAAGTCACTGACCATGTCATGAGTGATGTACTATGTGACGTCATCAGCAGTTTATTGTGGGCGCGCAAGTTATAGTTACCTGATCTAACTATAACGTGGAATTTCATTGGTTTTTTACGAGTGAAATGTACAGCTAACTATAACGTGTGAAACCTATGGTTTTTTAAGTGTATATATATATATATATATATATATATATATATATAAAACTAATTTAAACTACACAAATTGGAATTGGAATCGCCACACTACATTAGCTAAAACTCATGCTTTCTCAATGTGCTGGTTATACCCTTGCATATTATATAACTTATAGCACATGAAATCATAGCAGTCGTAACAAGACTTATCACATCTGAAATGACATAATTTCTCAGAACACAGTGCATGGTAGAGTGGGGAGTCATAGTTAATGGAATATGGTGATTCATACATTAGAAATTTAAGTTAACTATAACTTATAATTTCTCTAGAGTGTGTAGTTTAAGTTGGGGTTGTATATAAAAAGTAAATAACATTTTCCGAACTATACTTTAGCTTTAACCTTTGTTTTTTCATTAAATTTAAATGTTTTTGTTTAATAAAATTGTGTTTCACATCGTAGTGTCGAATTTCATTTAGTGTTGTTAAGTGCACTGTTGTAGAGTATAGTAAAGAACAGTGTCGTAGATTGTAGTGTCATAGGGCAAGATGTACGACCACTTGAATTTGCGACTCGCAATTTGTGAAAAATTGCAAATCTCAAATTGCGAGTCGCAGAATTCAATGTACGTACCAAATTGCGAGTCGCAAACGACTCGTATCGCAATTTAGGCTTATTGCGAGTCGGTAAGCGCTCACAAATAGCGTTGGCTGCTGAAAAGCCTTTTTCGCGTTAACAAAAGGCTAACACGGCAGAAACTGCCATTTTGCGCACACAAATAGCAACGCTGTAAAAACAAATATGCAGAAACACTTCCTGGGAGAGCAGAAGGACCCCAACACAGGATGTGGTGTCCCTGGAGGATCCCGCTCAGAATTGATAGCACATAGTAAGGTGCAGCAGCACAGACCAACACTGCAGGCAGGCTCCAAAAGAAAACCCAACATGTCCAGCAAGCACAGTGAGAAGGCACGAAAGGAGCTTCTGCGCAAACATAAATTCTCAGACAAGGAAATGGACATACTAGTAGAAGAATGCTGCAACAACCATGAGGGGCTGTTTGGGAGGGCATCTCACACTGTCCCAGAGTCAGACAAAAGAAAAATCTGGAGAGAGATGCAACTGCACATAAATGCCCTGGGTGTGGCCGACAGGTCACTGCAAGATTTAAAGAAAAGGTGGTACGACCTGCGCTCTAGGGCCAAGGAGAGGGTGGCAACGAGGCTGCGTGAAGTCCAAGGAACAGGAGGAGGCTCATTCAATGTCTTGGAATCATCAACAGTAGAGGCTATGGTGGATAGTAGCTGGAGAGTAGTAGAGAGAGAGGCAGTGGTTGGATTCGGGACCCTCAACACATTTCGACCTCCACCACTCCCTGAGAAGTGTGAAATGTGGAAGAGGTGTGGCGCCGCGGCGAGGGCGACTGACTCTGGAATCTGGGGATCACGGCTCAATCCCCGGCGACGGGGGCAGATTAGCCTGGCACCATGTGACTCTGGGCAATAGCTTGCTTAATCTTCCCGATGGCCCCCAGCGCCTAGAGACCCTTACGGTTGATTGTTCGCACTTTACAAATGTGGATTATTAAATGCGTACCATATCAGCATTCCAGCCAAAAACCTGCTCTCCACATGCATGCCACCCACCCACACCCAAATACATCTAGATGTTCCATTTACATGAACCAAAAGTCACAGTTAGTGCATTTTGGGAAATGTAGCCAGTGACATAAACGGTGCAGTTAAGGTCTGACATGAGCTGAAAAACATACCACCACTGAGATAGTGTCTCACATATTATTTTTCTTTATTTTCCTACTTGCCACATAGATACACCTCTGGGAGGAGAGCAAGGGGCGGATGATGTAGACGCATTCCAGGAGCAGGGCCAGATGGAGGAAGGGCAGGAAGAGAGAACAGCTAGTCAGCCAAGTTGTTCAAATGTCCAAGCTACTGCTGCATCCAGGTCACCACAGGCTCCAGCGATAGATGTCCCAGCATCCCCAGCACAATTCCAATGCACTTCGGTCACCAGGGTCTGGCTGCTGCGTCCAACACAGCAGTCAGGAAGGCTGCTGCAAGCAAGGCTACACACTCCCTCCCATGCTGGAGCAGCCAATCAGGTGATGTTTGGTGGCCTGGAACAGGCCATGCTGAAGATTCAGCGCCTGCAGCAAAAACAGATTAGGCTTATTAACACCAAGCTGAGCAAGGGATTTGTAATATCACCCAATAGATGGCTGACAACCGAGCCTGCGTTGAGGGAAAATTTGATGCCCTGCAGGGGCTTTTGGGCAGCTGTGTACAGCGTTGTCTGAGGAGAGAGGGCAGCAAAGGTGCATGGAGCGTAGCCGGGCACACAGAACGGATGCAATGACCAGGACAATCGGGAGGCTGGCTCAGACAACTACACATTACACCAAGTGCACCCTGGATCTGCAGATAGAGATGGGCCACTACAGTGGTGATGTTGGGTGAGGGCTGCAACAAATAACAGCTGCAGTGGAGGCAATACAAACCAACATGTTTGCCAGTGGAGGAGCAACAGAGGCAGCAGACAGTGAGGTTTCCAGCTATAGTAGTGTCTCTGCTGCAGAAACACCAATGTATCGCAGAAGCAGCAGCAGCCAGCCTGTAATTCCACCTGCCAGATCCCCCCATGCCAGACGTAGAGGCAAGAAATGACTTGTTACCACAAATGTACCATACAGTGGGCCCAATTTATTTTTCTTTGGTGGTGAAGTAACCATATTACATTTATACCCTTTTTTCCGGTTATGCGGATGGAGATGGACAATTTGTCCAACAATTTTTTGACATGCCCTTAAAACAAAGGAAAAGTTTAATTGTGAAAATCACATTTTGTATTGTCATTTGTAGAGGATAGTGTGTCAAGGGGTAGGACATACCTTGCAAATTAATGTCTGGCTATGTGGTCCATGCGCCTTCTCCCCTCTGCTTCTGAGCTTCCTCCTCTTGGCTGTTGGGCAGGTGGGCCAGGGCCATCATCCTCCGGGTCAGATTCTCCATGAGCAAGCCACCCCTGCAGGCAATGCTGTGGAGTCTGGCATAGGTTGCCACTATTTTGCAGACTGTCTGAGGCGCATACTGCAAGGCTCCACCACTCTTGTGAAGGCACCAGAAGTACGATTTTAGGAGGCCAAATGTGCGCTCAATCAAGGACCTGGTGCGCCTATGTGCCATGTTGTACTGCCTTTCATGTGGGTTGTTGGGAGACAGGCATACACACTGTCACCTGGCAATAGATATATGATGGTGAGACAACATGCAAACAGAAATGAAAGTGGCAATACAGCTCACTGTGGACATTAAATTTTAGTACCTAGTAGTAAGCAGGACGGAGGCAGCCCGCTATATCATAGGAGAGAACCCTGACAGAGTCTAACGAATAGGCACACAGATCTATATCTTGGGATATTGTGTGTGAAATGCCCAGTGCTGAAGTACGACAAGAAACATAATGAAGTAACCACTGAGTATTCATATGGGAAGCTGCTCTCTTCTGCCTAAACAAATTTGCAAGCAATTAGACAAGCCAGTTAAGTCAACAATGAGAAAGAGGTGCCTGCAAGGGATTTCGTTTAGAAATGATTACTTTTAGTGTACTATACACATAATTACTTGGTGGTTCCGCCCAATTAAGTCCTGAGCCTTTGAACAATCAGAACATACGTCAAATTTAAGAAAATGTGAACACTCAATGAATAGAATAATAATATTTAAAAAACGGGAATATCTTATTTCAAAAAGTACTACATTTTATATAAATAAAATTCGAGAGAGTTCAGTCAAAGGAAATTAATCCAGCAAAACATCATGAAAGAGGATGTACAAATTAACCTGCAAATCATGAATGTATACATCTATTCCAAAATAATTAAAGAAGTAACATATCTAGAGATGCAAGGTACAGTTACTAATATACAATAAATATGCATGACGCTCGTCATGCATCTGTGGAAGTTGGTTCTCGTTGTGGAGAGGTCTTCTGAGAACAAGAGGATGAGCTAGGTGTCATCTGCATAGGATATGATGTTCAGTCAATGGGTTCTGTAGAGTAGAGTGTTGTACAGTGCAGTGTAGTGGCATACAGTGTAGTACGGTGTCATACAGTGGCATAGAGCGTAGTAGAGTGTTGTAGAGTGCAGTTTTATAGAGTACAATAGAGTGTTGTTGAGTGGTGCGTCGTACACTGGAGTGTAGTACAGGGCGTAGCGTGGGTTAAACTGTTGTACAGTGTAGCTAAGTGGTGTGGCATAGCATAGAGTGGACTAAAGTGTCATGTAAAGGAACGGTGTCTCGTATAGTACAGTGCCATGGAGTGTAGTATACTTCATTGGCATAGCATACAATGGAGTAAATTGATATAGAGTGGAGTGTTGTGGCGTCTAGTACAGTGGAGTGATATGCCATATTGTAGAGTGTGGGAAACTGTTGTACAGTGGAGGTCAGTGTAGTAGCATACAGTGGAGTACAGTGTTGTACAAAGGAGTAAGGTAGAGAACGCTGGAGGGTGGTACAGTGTGCTACAGTGGAGTAGCATACAATGTTGTACAGTGTAGTGGCATACAGGGCCAATGAGTGGAGTGGCGTACAATGGAGTGACATACAGTGGAATAGTGTAGAGTGGAGTGCCATCAATTCAATTCAATTTTTCATTAAGGTTTGGAACTCAAAATGAGGTCCACTTAAAAATCTCAGTAATAATCACAAGATAAGACAGAATTTCACATTGTACATATAAAACCTTTACCATAAAATGTTGTTCGTAAAAATGACAAAAGGCGAATCACTGAATTTTAGAGAGACAAAAATGTAGCAGCATATCATGAACATTTAATTTCGTACAGACAAGGTCACAGTCATGAGAACAACAGAGAATATAACTTGAAATAAGGAAACTAAAGAACATGTACGGTTAGAATAGGAACTGCATCAAATGGAATAGCATACAGTGGAGTAGCGTACAGTGTAGTGACATACACTGGAGTGGCCTAGAGTGGATAGTAGCGTACATTGGAGCTGCATATAGTGGAGTGTCCTAGACTGGATTGGAGTACAGTGGAGTGGGGTAGAGTGGAAAAGTAAACAGAGGAGTGGGGTACAGCGGACTAGTGTACAGTAGAGTGTCATAAAGTGCAATAGCACTTGGGGAGAGGAGTTGGCCTAACGGCTAGGGAGGTCAACCTCATATCTGGGGACCTGGTTTAAGTCTCGGCAGGGACGCGCAGCATCTGGTGATTCTGGGCAAATCACTTAATCCCCTGTGCCTAACAAAAATGAAAGTGTCCTTAAGACATGCAACTGGTGCTCGTGTAAAGTGCTCTGATACCCCATACCTTCGAGTCAAGTTTGCGCTCTATAAAACTCTGTAAACAAAAAAAAATTGTGTATAGTGGAGTGGTGAGGTGGAGTGGAATACCATACAGTGGAGTGTCGTAGAGTGGAGTAGCGAAGAGTTGAGAGCCATCCAGTGGAATAGCATAGCGTGGAAGGGCATGGAGTGGCATACACTGGAGTGACGTAGAGTGATGCAGGGTAGAGTGGAATAACAGAGTGGAATGGCGTGGAGTGGAGTTGCATACAGCAGAATGGTGTAGAGTTGATTGGCATACATTGTATCAGTGTACAGTGGTATGGCATTTAGTAAGGTAGTGTACCATAAAGTGACGTACAATGGAGTTTCGTACAGTGGAATAGCAAATAGTAGAGTGGTGTAGAATGGAATATTGTACAGTGCGTGGTGTAGAGTGGAGTGGCATACACAGGAATGGCATTCAGTAGAATAGCGTACAGTGGAGTGGTGTGGAGTGGAGTGGGGTAGAGTGGAATAGCATAAAGTAGAGTGGCATACAGTATAGTTGTGTACTGTGGAATAGAGTGGAGTATCGTATAGTGGAGTGGCTTAGAGTTGAGTAGCTCACTGTGAAATAGCAGAGTGGAGTGGCATACAGTAGAATGGCAAAGAGTGCAGTGGTGTAGAGTGGACTATCGTACAGTAGAGTGGTGTAGAGTGGAAAAGTAAACAGAGGAGTGGAGTGGAACAGTATACAGTGGAATAGCGAAGCGAGGCGTTAAGTGGAGTGGCGTACAGTGAAATAGCGTACAGTGGAGTAGTGTACAGTGAAGTGGCAGTGCACTAGCATATATGTGGAGTGGCTTAAACTGATGTGGCGGACAGTGGAAGGGGTAGAGTGGAATAGCATACAGCGGTGTTTCAAAGTGGAGTAGGGTACAGTGCAGTGGTATACACTGGAATAGTGTACATTTAAGTGATATAGAGTGGAATGGCATACAGCAGAGTGTCATAAAGTGGAGTAGGGTACAGTACAGTGGTATACACTGGATGGAATAGTGTACATTTAAGTGTTATAGAATGGACTGGCACACAGTAGAATAGTGTAGACTGTAGTGAGTGGCATATGCTGGAGTGGGATAGAGTGGAATACCACAGAGTAGAGACGCATAAAGTGGAGTTGCATACCGTGGAATAGCTTAGAGTGGATTGACATACAGTGTATCATTGTAAAATGGAGAGTGGTAGAGTGGAATAGCATACAGTGGAGTTGCGTACAGTGTAGTTGCATATAGTGGAATAGTGTAGGTGGTGCAGTATGGAGTTTCTTACAGTGAAGTGTTGTAGAGTGGAGTGGCATAGAATGCAGGGATGTACAGTGAAATAGCATAGAGTCCACTGGCAAACAGTGGAATAGCATAGAGTGGAGTGGCATAGAGTTTAGTAGCATATAGTGGGTTTTTGTAGAATGGAGTGGTGCAGTGGAATAGCGTAGGGTGCAGAGTGGCATAGACTCGAGCAGCATAGAGCAACGTACACAATGAAGTACCATACACCAGATTAGCATAGAGTAGAGTGGCATACAATGGAATAGCATAGCATAGAGTGGCACTAAATGGAGTGGAGTAGAGTGGAATAGTGTAAAGTGAAGTAGTATAAAGTTAAGTGGCAATCCACTGGCATATAGTGGAGTGATGTAGACTCAGGTGGCCTAAAGTGGAGTGAGGTAGAGTGGAATAGCATACAGTGGAGTAGCGTACAGTACAGTGGCATACACTACAAGAGCGTACAGTGAAGTGGGGTAAAGTGGATTGGCATACAATAGAATAGCATAGAGTGGAGTGGCGTACAGTGGAGTGGCATATACTGTACTGGTGTAAAGTGGAGTGAGGTAGAGCGGAATACCATAGTGTGGAGTGAAGTCCAGTGGAGTTGCATATAGTGGAATAGCGTAGAGTGGATTGACGTAGTGTATCAGTGTACAGTGGAGTGTGGTAGAGGGGAGTAGCATGCAGGAGAGTGGCGTACAGTGTAATTGCATAAAGTGGAACAGCCTTGAGTGGAGTGGCGTAGAGTAGAGTGTCAAAGAGTGGAATGGCGTAGAGTACAGTGGAATAGCATAGAGTTGAGTGGTGTAGAGTGTAGAGGTGTGCAGTGGAATAGTATAGAATAAAGTGGCATAGAGTGAAGTGGCATTGAGTGGAGTGCCATACAGTGGCATAGCATAAACTGCAGTGGGGTACAGTGTAGTGCAGTAGTCTGGAGTGGCGTACAGAGCAGTGGCGTAGTGTGGAATGGCATAGAGTGGAGTGACGTAGAGTGGAGTGGCATAGAGTGGAGTGGCATATGAATGTAGCTTAATTTTCAGGAATGTAGAAGATGTTGTGCAGATTACCACAAGACAGCGATTTCCACTGTCTTGCGTTTCTCCAGATTTACCAATCACTGCAGGGCCAAGCATAGTGGGGACCTGCATTGCTTTTTAAATAGGACTTAAGTATTGCGTAGACCATGAGTGACGCAAGTGTACCGCAATACAATATACATGTGTCCCTTAGTTATATATTGTACCACCGTATACCATGGTGACTTTGCAGTATACCGCAGGACATGCCGATGACAAGGCAGTATATAATTGTCTTATAGATGCCTGCACAAAATTAAAAGGCATGCATATTTTTGAATACACTTTACCTGTGTACTGGGTTAGGGCCTTCATTATAGTTAAGTATTAGGGTTTTATTATTAATCCCTACATATTACCACTAGTACCTAGGAAGTATCACATTTTTATCAAATGTACCTATTTTTTTGTTGTTGTTTTGAAGTTGCACTGTACTTTCTTCGAATTTCCGCAGTACTCCATCCACTTTTTTATAAAATCATTAAATATGGGGAAAAACACTGTTGTATACTATATTTGTAAAATATAGTGTATTCATTTTTTTTTAAAATGTGCATATATATATTTTGTAAACTTTTTTTTAAGTACAGTGGTACCTCCTTGGAATTACCGCGATACTCTGTGACATTTTTAATACATAGAAACTACATGTAATGTTTCCCTAAATATTACCACTTTAATTAAGAAGTAATAGACAGAAGAAAATTATCAAACCTAATACTTAACTATATTGAAGCTCCTAACCCATAACACACAGAAAGGAGGCTTACAAATATCATGGCTGCCTTTAATTTTTGTAAAGGCTTTAGGTTTTGATTAGCCAATCACAAAATAACTTATCATCGCTAGGTACCGATGTACTTTTGCCAAATACTGCAAAATGACTGCAACAACAGATGCCCCTAAGTTAAAATAATGTACAACTTAAAAAATACCCTGATTACTTTTAGTAACCTAAAGAATCATTTTAACACCATAATCTATATTCCATTGAAAACTGTCCAGCCGTTTTCGCGCTATGCATGAGTTCAATGTCTATGGGAAATGAATTGTTGTCCAAATGCGTTTTGGGACTACCTCTTTTTTCTTCACCACCATTGACGAATCTCTGCTAAACTTTGCAGACTCGGCCAATGTAGTAAAAGGAATTGGTTTGCAAAGCTTTGTAGAGATTCATCAAATGGGCGCAAAGTTATTAGCGACCAAAATTCCATGGAATTCCTATAACTCAGAATCCTAACTATAACTACAGAGTGGCTACATTGGAGGAGAATGGCAAGTTTTGGGGAAATTGGTCAAGGGGATGCAACGATAAAAGGGGATCCAAAAATATGTTTTCCCACCAATGCATTTTCCATTGACTTTTGTATCTCAGGTAGGACGAAAATGACTGAATGGATTATCATTACATTTTTGTTCAGATGATCTTTTTTGATACTAAGGGTACATAGAATAAGTATTTTTTAAGTTATAAGGCATTTTAACATATCTGTTGTTGCTGTACTTTTGTGAAATTTGCAGTATTTAGCAGAAGCAACGCGTTACATAACGATGACAAGTCAATATGTGATTGGCTAATGACTGCCTTTACAAAAGGTAAAGGCAGCCATGTTGTTTTTGGTACACTCTGGCTGTGTTCTGAAGTATGCCTTTAGATATAGGTAAGTATTAAGTTTAACATTTTTCCCTACCTTTTACCACTTTATTAAAATGGTAATAGGTAGGAAGAAATATTTATACGTTTCTATATATTTTTTTTTAAATGTACGAAGTACCGTGGTACTTCCTTGGAAGTACTGTGATACTTGAAACCAATTTGAAAAATAATTATATTCACATTTTAAAAATACACTGTAGTACACTATATCTTACAAATATAGTGTACTATAGTATATTTTCAACATATTTAAATCTTCACAAAAAAGTCTATGGAGTATGGATGTAATACTTATGAAGTACCACCCTACTTTTAAAAAATTTGCAGTTCTCCCTAAACTGCTGTAACAATATATAGGTAATTATAAATAAATGTCACTATTACCACTTTTTCAAAGTGGTAATAGGTAGGAAACAACAAATAAATCTACTACACACCTACATCTAAGACCCTAACCACGAATGCAGTGAAACCAACTGTGCAGAAAACAACATGGCTGCCTTTTACATTAGGTAAAAACAGTCATTAGTCAATCACATACTGCCTTCTCATGCACACATACCCGGGCATACCGTAAACTTATTGCTGTATATTGCATCACAATATATATATATATGTATATATATATTCCAAAAGTTGCAGAGCAATCCACGTGCGCTCTCAGGAGAAAAACCACAAACGAGAGTAGTGCAGGAAAGGGGTGTTTAATCCACAACGCGTTTCAGCTCGAAAGCCTTGTTCACGTGGATGATTGTGAAAACAAGGTAACTGATAAAGTTTAATGCATAGACATAAACAAAGGACAAAAGGAAAGCCAATGGTTAACATAATGGAAACTAGGGCAGACATCTTGGAACGTTATATGCTGAATAGCGTATGGCCAGATTGTATTAAGATCAAGTGATCTGTCAACCTCGAAATGGGTAATAGTTGATGCAAGTTGAATACATGGTGATGTGGTGATTCAGACCATGGTGAGATGCAATTGCACAGCGCGTCACAGGATGATGAATGCACCCGGGTGAGGACATGGAACATTGGATGCTAAATAGCACACAGTCATGTTATGTTGTAATCTTGTCACAAAATAATGTTGTCAACCTCGTAATAAGTAAATAATAAAGCAACGAAAATGCCGATGCAAAGGTGCAGACAATGGTAAAATACATATTTCACAACGCATCATACAGTTGTATAACATATTGCCTGACAAACAATGGATAGCAAGGAATTGGCATCAGGTACTAGCAAAATTGCTACAGGTATAATGGTAGAAAGTCTACTCAGGGACCAAGGCTGGGAGGCAAGAGACATGCTGGACTGACACTGAAAGATAAACGCATAGTGCAAGAAGCCAGTATATCATCATGTCATGAATGTGCAAATACACAACGGCGGTCTGAGTGGCTTGGAGGCAAAGGACATAATGGACTGGCTCAAAAAGGTAGATGCATAGTGCAAGATGTCCGTGCATCGTCTTAACGTGAATGAGAATAAAATATGTAACACTGTATAACAAGGCGGTCAGAGTGGTGGTGACCGAAGTGACCATGGTGGGTGTCTGAAGAGATGCAATGGGCAGTGTGGCATGAATGTGCATGCCAAAAATCTAAACAAATGCAGAATAGAAAGGGTTGGAGTTCAATTGTCCGAATGCAATAACAAAGAAACAGAGTTAATCAGTTACCGTGCTCAAAAGAGGTGAAGGAACGGAAGGAAGGGTAGGTGGCCCATGTGAGGTGAGTGCCAGTGAGCGGGCACCTTCCTTTCTTCCTGAAAGAGAAAAAAGACAACACAATGTTAAAATTGCTTGAACAAATACTTCTAAAAATAACAGTACACAATCGAATGAGGAAAAGGAGTACACACTGAAGTCAAAAAAGTCATTCACAGGGGGGAGAGAAACAAGATCACGTATAAATGTCAATAATGAAAAACACACAATTATTCCTTTAGGTGTACAGATAATTCCTCATCCTGGTTGAGGCCCCCCGGATGTTTGGTTTGGAATTCAACTATATACTTAGATTCACGCTGCCTCAGTTTGAGTACCCTGTTGCCTCCTCTAGGATTTTTAGTAGTCTGTTCCAAGATGAAAAAAGTAAGAAGTTCAGAGTTAGAGAAATGTTTGTCTTTGAAGTGACGAGCCACAGGGTATTTGTCATCTTGGTGAATTATGGCTCGATAATGTTCAAGGACACGTTTTTTAGCAAGGAGCGTAGTGCTGCCAATGTACCATAAATTGCAAGGACACTCTATTACATACACGACAAAAGTGGTGCTGCATGTTAAGAATTCCCTGATTACTTTGGTGATACCATTATAGTTGATTTGGTTGCGGTACTTGCTGTTCTTACAGGCTTTACAATGCCCGCAAGGATAAAATCCCTCAAGCCCATGTTGTTGTCTGGTTGGATATATGGTGACATCACTTCTCACTACCATATCTCTGATACTTCTGCCTTTACGGTAAGTAATGCTGGGTCTATTGGGGATGATCTCACCAATGATGTTGTCGCACTTGAGGATATCCCAATTTTTAGCTACAATTTTATGTATGTTGTTAGAATCTGAATTGAAGGTCATGATCATCCTGGTTGTGTCATTGTTGTCATCAACCGTTTCAACCAGTTTGTCAGAGATGGTAAGATCCCTAGGTATGGCATCTGCTCTTTCTTTTGCTCTGCGGAGAACCCAATTAGGGTAGCCCCTGAGTTTGAAACGTGACATCATCTCTCTGCTTATCTTTTTGTAGGCCACTTGGGTGCTGCAATTTCTCTTTGCCCTCAACAGCTCACCATAAGGAATACTCCATTTGAGTGTCTCAGGGTGACTGCTGAGGGCATGCAGGACACTGTTCCCTGCAGTTGTTTTTCTGAACAGGGTAGTCTGTATAGAATTATCAATAATGTCCACTCTGACATCAAGATATTCCACACTGTTCTTACTGATGTGATAAGTCAGAACAATGTTGTTGTTGGTGTTAAGTTTGTCAATGAAACTGATGGCTTGTTCTTCATTACCATTCCATATGATGAACAAGTCATCAATGTAGTGCATCCATGTGGTGACGTGGTCAAGATCTTGTTTGTAATCTCGGTTCGAAAATACTTGCTCCTCCCACAATCCCATAAAGAGATTGGCCAGACTTGGGGCAAAGCAAGAACCCATAGCGGTCCCGACCACCTGTCTGTATATTTCACCATTGAACAGGAAAATGTTGTTAGTGAGGCAGTAATGAATCATTTCAATAATCATTATACTATGATCTCTCAGGCGAAGAGGTCTGGTATTGAGATAGTGTTCACATGCCTCTATTCCTTGACGATGGTCAATAATGGTGTAAAGTGACTGAACATCGAGAGTGATGAGGCAAGAGTTTGTTTCCCACATGATGTTGCCTAGCTTTTTGAGGAAATCTTTGGTATCCCTGATGTAACTGGGTAGATTACTGACATAGTCTCTGAGAAAGTGATCGATGTATTTCGAAACATGTTCTGATACACTGCCTCTGGAGGACACAATGGGACGCCCAGGAGGATTAATGGGGTCCTTGTGAAGTTTAGGTAAAAGGTATAAGGCTGGAAGGATGGGATGGTCGTTCTTTAGGTAGGTGTATTCTTCCCATTCGAGTAGGCCCTTCTCCCTCCAAGTAATGAGTTTGTCCCACAGATGTGTGATGCTGGTATTGTAGTTGTCCACCTTTATGTGTTCGTAATATCTAGTGTCAGATAGTTGTCTCATGGCTTCTGTGATGTAACTATCCCTGTCTAAGATAACTACATTGCCACCTTTATCCGCAGGGCGGATGATGATATTGTTATCTTCAGTCAATGATTTCAGTGACTGCCTTTGTGTGTATGATAAATTACTGTTGTAATTTTTCTTCTTGCTGCGTCTTAGAGTACCCAGTGACTTAGTAACGCAGTCATGAAAAGTGTCAATGGGATCATAAGGAGATGTGGGAAAAAAAGTAGATTTTGGTTTGAAGCCTGAAGAAGCATGGTTGTCTGTAGTGAATCCTATTCTGTCTATGATTTGTGTTGTGCTGAACTGTTCTTCATTACTAGTGGTGTCAGTTCCAGAACTGCAATCTTGATCAAGATGTATCATGTCAGTCAATATGTCAATGTCACCTAATGTGATGTTATCGAGGTGATGGGGTGTATCAGAGATGTTTTTTCTGGAGTCACCTAGCCTCTTGAGTTTGTGCCATTTTTTTAATTTAAGTTTCCTCACAAACTTAAAAAGGTCAATTCTGGTGTCGGTAAAATTAAAAGGGGCAGATGGACAAAATGATAGGCCAAGGCATAAAGTCGTGAGGGAATCCATTAATATACTTTTCTTGGGCGAGTTCTTGTTCCCATGTTGCCCCTGGCTCTGCCTCTTCTGCCATCGTTGCTGAAGTCTCTTGTGCCTGTTTCTTCGTTTCCTCGGCCTCTGCCGCGACCTCTCCCCCTCTGTCCACGTGTTCTGGTCGCCGGAGTGTCTTGTTTCGTCCGTCTGCTCCGGCGCAGATGGCGATACTCCTCTAAAAAATTAACGGGTCTGCTGTTGATATCGGTGATTGCCGCTGCTTCAGCTGATACGTCCGACTCTGTATCACTGACTGTAGAGGTAGATGCTATTGAGGTGACTGTTTTTTCACTTGTGAGAACGGTATCAAAATATTTGTTAGTGTATAGATGGTCAAATTTCTTGCTGAAAGTGAGAATCCTCCCACTGTCATAATCGTTATAGTCTCTGTTCAGCTTGCGTTCTTTGCGCGCTTTGATCTCTTCTTCGTGTTTGCTTAGGCTCTCTTTCATGGCAGTGATGGAACTCTCTACAGTTGCAGTGTCCTCATCTGTAACAGTAACCCACTGGGGTAAGAGGAATTTTTAATGGGGATTATGGTGGCCGCATTTATCAAAGGAACTGTAAATTTATGAACTCATTATACCAGCATGCACCATGCAGAGATACGCCCATTATGGAACTGAGAATGCTGGGTATAAGAGAAGCGGTATGCTGCCTGTCCTCATAGCCAGCACCTGTGAACAAGGGCGCGAGGACGCCCGAAACGCGTAAGGAACTGTTGGCGAGATAAGTTCTGTACGCATGAAGATTGTTTAGCAGGGCTGCCTTACAGAATAAAGAATGACACTACGTATGCTGGCTCTCCAAGTTGGGTGCTTCCGTTGTTGTATTAATTGCGGCCTATCCCGGGTCGCGGAGAGCCCTCCCGCGGATGTGCGGGTCCGGGCTTAGTTATTTTGATGGCGCAACACGGAACGTGGTGTCTTCCGTCTAGGACATTACAGTCTTACAACAAACCTCATCTGTCACAGTAACCCACTGGGGTAAGAGGAATTTTTAATGGGGATTATGGTGGCCGCATTTATCAAAGGAATTGAAAATTTATGAACACATTATACCAGCATGCACCATGCAGAGATACGCCCATTATGGAACTGAGAATGCTGGGTATAAGAGAAGCGGTATGCTGCCTGTCCTCATAGCCAGCACCTGTGAACAAGGGCGCGAGGACGCCCGAAACGCGTAAGGAACTGTTGGCGAGTTAAATTCTGTACACATGAAGATTGTTTAGCAGGGCTGCCTTACAGAATAAAGAATGACACTACATATGCTGGCTCTCCAAGTCGGGTGCTTCTGTTGTTTTATATATATCTATCTATATATATCTATATATCTATATATATATTCACTGAAAAAACCATGGGTTTCACACACGTTATAGTTAGGAATTAGCATTTAAAAAACCTTAGAAATTCAGTGAAAAAACCATAGGTTTCACACATGTTATAGTTAGCTGGACATTTTACTCGTAAAAAACCAATGAAATTGCCCCGTTATAGTTAGTTCAGCTAACTATAACTCGCGCGCCCGCAATGCACTGCTGATGACGTCACATATTACATCACTCATGACATGGTCAGTGACATCACTCATGACATCACTGATGACATCTCAAATGACATCACTGATGACCTCACTGATGACATCATCCAGTGAATGTGTGTTTTTCTGAAAATTAAATATGTTTTATATATGTATATCTCAAGGTCAATGGAAGAATAAATGGGTATATAAGTGTCTAAATGGATGCTTTGTTTTTGAAAAATTTATTGTGTAACTGACTGATTAAGTGTATCATAGTGAATACATGGCTTACTGTGTAATGTTTAAATATGAAAATATCTGTATCAGTCTCTCACTTTGTGTATAAGTGGTTGCATGGGTTGGTGAGTAGCTACATGGGTGTCTATATAGGTTATTAGTTGTTTTTTTGAGTATCAGTCTGAGTGTCTGTATGGTTCGGTGGGGGTATTATGTAGTGCATAGGTGCATGAATGAATGATTCACTCTTTGTGTGTGTTGAACACAGCATGTGTGCAGGACTGTATGGGTGGATGAGTGTGTGTATGGGTGTGTTAGTGAGTGAATGACTGTCTCAATAGTGTCTTTATGAGTAACTACATATGTTTAAAACTAGTATATGTGACTATTGGTGTATATATGTGGGTATATGTGAGAGATTGAAAGAGTTCCTGTATGAATAAGTATGTGTTTCTATAAGTGATTGTTTAAAAGACTAAGTATGTGTAAGTTTCTGTAGAAGTAAGTGTGGTGGTGTGTGTATAACTGTATATGCTAGTAAATGTATGTTTGATTCTTTATTAGCATGAGTGACTATGTGTGTGAGTAACTCTGTGGATGAGTGGCATTGTGTAACAGGATGTATAGGTGTATGAGTACATGTGTTGAGTGAGTACATGTATGAGTGACTGTATTGGACTGTTGGTGAATGAGTGGATGTTTATGTGGATCTTAGAATTACTGAATAGGTTGTTGTAACTGGTATTGGTATGTCCATTGTTTTGAAAATTTTAGTCTCTATTTTTGAATGTGTGTATCAAAGGTTATATTAGGGTGAGAGGAGGTCTGCCACTCTATCACAAGGATGATGTCATCAGTGAGGTCATCAGTGATGTCATTTGAGATGTCATCAGTGATGTCATGAGTGATGTCACTGACCATGTCATGAGTGATGTAATATGTGACGTCATCAGCAGTGCATTGCGGGTGCGCGAGTTATAGTTAGCTGAACTAACTATAACGGGGCAATTTCATTGGTTTTTTACGAGTAAAATGTCCAGCTAACTATAACATGTGTGAAACCTATGGTTTTTTCACTGAATTTCTAAGGTTTTTTAAATGCTAATTCCTAACTATAACGTGTGTGAAACCCATGGTTTTTTCAGTGAATTTCTAAGGTTTTTTAAATGCTAATTCCTAACTATAACGTGTTTGAAACCCATGGTTTTTTCAGTGAATTTGCAAGGTTTTTTAAATGCTAATTTTTTTTTTATTCTTCAATTTTTTCTAACATATTTTTAATTTCATTTTCTTACCTTTTATAAAGACTATGCTTAAATTTTTAAAATTCTTTAATATGTTTTTTTTATATATTTTTTAAAATAAACGTAAAATTTATTTCCAGTTTTTTTTTATTTTTTTTAATTTTTTTTAGTACGCGTACCGTAAGCTCACGGTAAGCGTACGGTTTACGCAACGTCCGTAATCTTTCTACGCTGCTTGCGTATAGTTACGCACTTTGCGTAGCCGAGCGTACTGCGCGTGGGACGCGTGCGCGCTTACGCCACGCGCGCACGTTACGCGGAAGTGTCGGGGAGTGACTGTAATGCGCATGCGCGCAAGCGCGTGTCTTTTTTACGCGCATGCGCACTTTTGCCGTAAGCGTACCGTAAGCGTACCGTAAGCGTACGGTTGGTCATGTGATCATGAAACACAACTTTTGATTGGTTGAAACTACTTTCAGTTCTAGAACTCTCCTACACCACACCCATTCCCCTCATTTCTGCTTGTGATCCCTTAGGAGAAGGAGCTGGTTTGTCTTTGGGATACGATGGCAGAACAGCAGAGCCCTTCTGAGAGTGAGGCTAGCACCAGCAGCACTGTCTTGAGGCAGAGAGCGAGGAAACAAAAGCCTTCCTATGTTTGGGATTATTTTACTTTTCCTGAAGGCCAGCAAAAGGTGAATGCACCCTTAGTTACTTGCAGGCTGTGTCAGCGTGTACTTTCTAGAGGTAATCCTGACAGGAAGTATTCCTTTGGGAATCACACCATGAAGAGACACCTCCAGGATGTACACAGAAGGACACATGGTCATCTTTTTGGAGGTAACTCTTCAGAAAGACGAGCCAGTACATCCACAGCAGCTCAGCCTGGACCATCATCTGCAGGGCTGACTCATTCTTCTGCAGGTCAGGTGAGCCCTTCATCTGTGGGGGGAGAATCTCCTTTTGCTGGCCCTCTGGAAATTAACCCTCGGTTTGCGAGGGTTGAAGTACGGTGCGCCACTTGTCACGATCTAATTACTTATAGGGAGACCAGTGTTTCCCTGGTGAACAGTAAAATAGATCAGCACACTTGTCGTACCGTCTAATATTCCCAATCTTTCTTTCCTCTGTCCCTGCATGAACACAACGGTTCTTTTAAGAGCCAACCTTATCTTTCATCTTTTTTTTACATATGTTTTTAAAAACTTTTTTTTATTTTTTTTTACCGTACGCGTACGGTGCGCGTACTTTTTTTTTTTTTTTTTTTAAAAACACTAAAAATCATTTATGACATTACATTGACCTTGAGAGACTACAATTATTATTATTGACTTACCATACTCACTGAAAAAATATTTATTCATTTCTTTTTTTTAAAAATAGTTTAAAAAATGTTTGTAGTTTTCGTAAATTTTCTATATCTATCTGGAAAAAAAGTAAAAAGTATTAATATTTTTAAAACTTTTTATAATACAGTACACATATTTACATTTTTTACCAAAAAATATTTTTGCCTTATTTTTGCTGTTTTCAGAATATATTGCATTTCACTATAAATTGTGAAAGCAATTGCATTCATCATTTTACAGCGGGCAAAAAAAAATACCAATCACAAAGATTGTATTAAAAAAGCCCTGATTCTTTTTTTACTTAAACTTAACATTATAGAAATGCATAATATTGTAAAAAAATACCATCTAATACCAATACTTATTCCTTTAAAATACCGTCTGATATGTTTGTTTCAGAAGTATAATCACAATATTATATCTCAAATAACTCCAAAAAACATCTGATTTCATTTCCTTTAGGCCAAATAGTAATTTTAAATTTTTGTTTGGATTAAATTACCAACGGTAATCCAATAAAATTCTAAAGTTTAATTTGTCCAGATCTCACAGATTCTCTGTAACATTTTGGTTCACGAAAATTTTTTGATTAATTTATTTAGTCCACAATAGAATTGGTTACTTTTCCACATGGCCAAATAGTAATTTTTTAAATCATTTTTGAAAAAATTTCCAATGGCAGTCCAATAACATTCCAAAATATAAAATGTGCAGAAGTTACCGATAATCTCAAAATTATTGGTTTTTCAAAATTTCATTAAAAATTAAAAAAGTCCACATTACAATTGGTTATCTTTCCATTAGGCCAAATGATAATTTAAAAAAAAATTTTTTTACAAAATTGCAATGGTAATCCAGTAAAATGGTAAAATTGTTTTGTCCAGATCTTGCCAAGTCTCTCTAAAATTTAGGTTTCAGGAAGATTAGATATGAATTTGCTTAATCAAAAGGCAAACGTTGTTTGAAAATCAATTGAGAATCATTACACAGTGTCCAGCCTTTTTCACATTTAAGATAAACTGTGTAATGTCCAGAAGTAACAGTAGGTCCATCATGGAAAATTATTGCAACAGTTACAAAAGTTTTTCCTGAAATTGATAATTGCTGTCCTGTAAACTTCTTTATTAAAGTATCCAATTTTGAACCATCAGCTCTACATCGTTGCATCATTAAAATTACATACTGTCCGTATTCCTTTAAAATTAATGTTGAAAACATGTCAGAATTACACTCACCACATTTCATGCTATGATTAGCATCTTTAACTAATTTTGCAAAAGTGACTGTTTTACTCTCTGGCAATGTCAAATAAATAAACCTTTCATTATCAACAATAGAGCCACTTATATTATAACAATTATCACAACTATGTTCCCATTTATAAGAGAGACCAAAAAAAATGTCAATGGGAACTCCTTCTTCTTCCACTACCTGAAGAAAATACATCAAAAATTCATGTGCATCTTGCTGTTCATTTTGAGAAAACTGTGTTCGTCCTGAACATACATCTAAAAGTTTTCTAATGTCAGTAGCACTTTCTATTTGAGTTTTATCTTTACTCAGCTTTTGAAAAAGGAGACTCAGCTCTGAACAGAATCTTTTTCCCTGATTTACTATTATCTGCTCTTGCAAACTTTCCAGATAAAATGCAACATTCAGCACTACATTTGCGTAGCAGTTGACACCAGAGCTATTTTCAAAATGACATCCTACAACCTGTTCTTCATTTTCCTTTTTCTTTTTGCTTGCAATTACATCACTCCTCTTTTTTTTCCTCTTCTCTACATCTTCACTACAGATATTCTCATTTTTCCTTTTACGAGAAACTACACGTTTCTCCAACACAGGATACTGACCTAAATGAGGAGCATAGCTTCTTCTTAATCTATTATACTCCTTTACACAATTTGTATCAGCACTAACTTTTGATTCTTCAAAGTCTATCATGAATAAACCTGATAATGTTTTGACTCGTGACAAAGCAACATATGCCATACCTTCTTTGAACACAGTTGAACCAATGTTCACAAATGCACAATCTACAGTCAATCCTTGAGACTTGTGAATAGTTACAGCATATGCTAGAGAAAACGGAAACTGCTTCCTACGTACATATAAGTCTTTCACAAGCATAAAACGAACTGTACAACGACAAATATCTTTAACTTCATCTATCTGATCACATTTTATTTTTAAACATTCAATTCCTTCTTTTTTCTGATAATTAATAAAACCCACAACTCTTCCCATCGCTCCATTAACTAAACCTTTCTCAACATCCAAATTTCTCCTTAAAAACACTCTACAGTTCATGCAAACATATAGATTTTTTTCTAATCCAGCTGTTTTGGAGATGTTCTTCTCTAGTGAGTCCAATTTATTTTTCAGTTTGCCTGTTACTGTGACAGTAATTCTTCCATCCTCAATTTTGTCCACTGCTTCCAATTTCCTGATCTCTTCCTTTTCCAATTTCAAAAGCTCCTCATTGAATATTGAGCATTCACGTAGAGTTGGCATTAAGCAGATGACACTTTTGTTTTCTGCAATATTCTTGTATATTTTCTCTGCAACTATTTCTTCCTTTGGAAATAAATTATGTAGCAGCCGACTCTGTAATGCTTTTTTGCCAACTTCTGTGAGTAGTCCAATTCTGATATCTTTCAGAATACTTCCATATTCTTCATCGTTTGCTTGCCTCATATTAGTTGTAAGTTCCTTGTACTCAAAGAAGGACCAAATATTTGTATTTCCGATGCTTCCCAATGACTTCTTCGTGTCTTCATGTGTCACAGTATTAAACACTGGTTGTCCTTTAACTGGAGTAAGTTGCAAAAGATCTCCAAAAACTATGACGTGTTTTCCACCAAATAACACGTCATAGTCTGTCTTCAAAATTTGCTGCATTCTTAAATGCACAAAGGCAAGCATTAAGTTTGATACCATGCTCACCTCATCAATAATGAGAACTTGCATCTTCTTCAATACTCGTGAAACTTCCAAGGATGCTTCTCCAGTTAGCTTGTTGAATTGTATTTTGTTCTCATGCTCCACTGGTAACATTAGCAAACGATGTAAGGTGATTCCTTTTATGTTATATGCTGCTAACCCAGTTGGAGCAGTAACCACACAAGACAAAGTAGAATCCGTTTTTTGCTTTAGGTAGCTTCTGATGACTTTAATTAGGAAACTTTTTCCAGTGCCAGCTTGTCCGCTTACATACATCCTGATTGGATGAAATGATGTGCATGAGCACTCTTTTTTTACATGTAGAAATCCGTGATCAATTTTGTTTTTGATCTCTTCATAAATTTGTTGCTGCTCTTGATTCAGTTGTCTTTCCAAATTTTCTAAGTCTATAAATTCTTCTTGAGCTTGATTCATAGCCGTTTCCACTTCATTCATGGCTATTGATGCTTCATTTTCAACGATTGGTTGTCCTAGGGGATCTTGACTGTGTGTTCCTGAACTTTGGCTGTCCTGAGAACTGTCTCTAGCTATTTCTGCTGCAATTGTAGTTTCCTGTTCAATTTCTTCATTTAACATTTGCAGATAAGTTGTGAATGTATTGCATTGTATGCTGTCTTTGCAAGCATTAAATGAATCCTCATAGCTTTGAAATTCTCCCAGTAGTTCATCCTCTGTACGCCATGGTTTAAACAACTGTAAAAGAGCCAAGTAGTAAAATTCTTTCTTGTCGGTAGTGTCGCAACTCAGCTTCCGGTGATTTATCAAACTTCCTTTGGTTTGCTTCACCAAACATCCTTCTTCACCAACAACTTTATATTTTCCATTATTAATGTCTTCTGCAGCTTTCCGTGAATAAATGTAGTTCTGCAACACTTCATAGAGACACATGTTCTCCAGATGATGACTTCTCTTGGGATAATATGTGTCCAACATGTTTGTTTTCAATATATCTGTACTTTCTGGGTCATTCTCGGCCAAATATTCAATTTCTCCAACAGATTTCAGTACCCGATTTCTCATTGCTGCAAGGCCTAAACTTGCCCAAATTATTCTTCTTGACTTCGAGTAGAGACTTGCAGAAGATAACCTATCTGAACATTCGTAGGATCCAATTTCTCGATGCGATAACATCTTCAAACTGAAACTGTACAGCTTCTTACTGACAGTCTTCTCGTGAGAAATCTCTTCCCACATTTCTTTCAATTCTGTTTTTTCTGATTTCGTAATGTAAGACGTTACATATCGTGCAACAGCAATGGAATTGTCAGCTACATACTGTATATCCATGTTAGCGTTCCACATGGATAAAATGACTGGGTTGTAGTCATTTATATTTTTTGATTCTTCTTTTCTTTTAAGGTTGTAGGTATTCTTAGGTGATTTTCTTGTGATAGTATGTCTCACAGCTGACATAAAACTGTTTACTCTTCCATTTGAAAGAACAGGTCTAGGAAATCCAAATCGACATTTAGTGTAGTATTTTTCTTTGCTCTTGTATTTCCGTCGACAGTATTTTCCACACCGATGACTTTGGAAACGTAAAACTTGCTCCTTTAACTTGTTCTCTTCTGTGCTTTTTGGTATACCACATGTTGCATATTCTTCAATGTAAGATAACACTGCTTCATCAGTATCTGTTCCAAACTTTGGGGCATCCTTGATCCACAACAGCATATGAATATGAGGAGCACCTCTTGCCTGGTACTCTTTTCTCCAAAAGAAATCCACTACTTCTCCAAGAGGTGGATTTTTTTTATTGCAGATGAAGGACATCATAGCCTCAAATCTATGATTGAAATATCTGCAAACATTAACCGGATCCAATGAGCACAGTTCTCCTGCTGTCTTGTATTCGATGTTTTTAATGTTTGAATTGGCCTCTCGTAGAAAATCCAGTAAATCATCCCAAGCGTACTCGGCACAGCTTAGGGTAAGGAACCATGTTGGTGTTCCTAAATTGCGTAACATGCATTTTAGTTCACCATGGCGTCGGTACCAATATTCATTTGTCCCACGCTGACAAGCCATCAGATTGATCAGTTGTGTTTCCAAATGATCATCTCGGTGCTGCACTTTCTCCATAAAATCCTTAGCAGACACATTTTGTAAATGTACTCCACTTTTTAAAATGTGATTTACTGCATAAGACAGTGCAGACAAGTCGCTTTCAAATAAAAGATGGAACAAATAAGGAATACTTTGTCGAAATCTGGGATCTTCAGCATATAGTCTTGTAGTCCGATACTCTGAAGCTGGAATCTGTTCTGGACGTTCATCGTATCGTCCTCCTTTTCCCGTAGGAAACAGCTGGGGAAAACATCGAGCTTCCAAGCTCTCCTCCCATACACTCACGGGAGTTCCTTTTGCTTTCTTCATCTGAAAGAGATCAATATTGTCTCCCATAACTTCTTTCGAATGAAGAGGATGTATGCTAAAATGTTCATAAATTTCTTCTTCCTTTGTCTTGTCCACTTTTTCAATTTGTCCAGTTGGTGTTTCTGTGTCTTCTTGAAAATCTTCGTCTTCTTCTTCTTCTTCTATATAAATTGATTCATACCATTTGTTATTTTTTTTCAAATACAAATTTGCTCTTTGTACTTTCCGCACATCTACCAGCTCCTGCCAAATCTTCTTATTCTTTGTAGGTACACCATTAACCAGAATAATTAATGGTTCAGTTTCCAAAGTATCCGCATCAATAGTTTCCATATTTTTTTTCAAATCCAAGGGCAAATACACCACTCTACCTTTTAAACCTCTCAGTAAATCTGAAGGAGGTAATTTACCAGTTTTGGGCTCCATACGTACTATGGTCTGGAACGGATGAACACATTGAATGAGTATAGACTCATATGTATTTAATTCAGAAAGTTCAGCAGGAATAGCATCCAATTCTAAATTATTATGTACAGCTCTGGTCGGCATTCTATTTTCCTCTAACTTGTTGTAACAGTATTTACAAATACGCTGATCTTCACCCAATTCAAAACAATTTTCAAGAAATATATATGTGGCAAAATCCTTCCACTTATAATTATCTTCATTTTCACTCTTTCTGTAGAGATCAACATTCCTAGTTTGTTTTCTATAATGAGTTCTGCGGCAACAAATACAAGTAACATTTGGTCTTTCATTAGAGACTATTGCAAATTTTGTTATGTGATCATTAAATGTCTTACTTACAGAAGGTTCTACATTCTCTTCCACTTCTTCCTCATTTACTGTGTCCTTCTCTGCACTGTTTTGTTCAGGACCAAAGTAACAAAACTGAATTTCATCAACAACCTTCTCTACATCTGATACCGTTCCTCGGAACAGAGCCCTATTCAATTCATTTAACTTTATTGCTGGACTTTTGGCAAAATACAACCGTCTCACAAACTTTCTCATTTCAGTATGATGAACAGCCAGCATCCTAAAATGATGGAAAACACTATTGCACACTTTTCTAGATAGACAAGCCAGAGAATGACCCTGCAAACCAGTATTCTCTCTCACTCTGCATGGATCCAGACTTTGAAGCACCTTAATCCTCTGTTTTACACTTTTTTTACTATATTCTCTTAGAAACTCTCGAAATCTGTCAATAGATTCCTGACGCACAGTGCAAATACTACTACAATTCCAAGTGTACACTGGGGCTTTAGGACGTCTCCCCATTGCCTCATCTGCCATCACTTGTACCTCATCTCTTGGAACCATTATCTCCTTCTCCATTATGCAACCATTTTTTACTTCGTATGAACGACCTCTGGTGTCAACTGCATGCAGCAAACTATTACTTTGAAAATAGCTCTCTTCATTAAAAAAAGGTTCACTACTTGAACTATGCATCCACTTTCCTAAAAACACTTTACAAAAGTTTGTTCTGTTCACTACTCTTTTGCTTTTGCTTTGTGATTTCAGTACATTAACCATTTTATCTAATGTACGCATCCTATTCAAAATTAATATGAATAGTTTCCTTTTTAATTCTAATGCTTTTGCTGCAATGGCTTCAATTTCTTTTTTTCTCTTGTAATATTTTGCCTTTTGCTTATATTTCTTCACATCCTTTATCAAATTGGACATAACTCTTCTCTGAAACATTTTTCTACGTATCTCTTTAAACGCTGTTTTTCTGTTTATGTAAAACTTTTCAGTTGCAGAAGGTATATTTGCATTAACTAAATTCTCAATTTTTTGCTGTTCTCTTCGTTTTGTTACATTCTTTCCAGGACAGACATTTTGTACATTTTTCTTTGTTTTGAATATTTTTTTAAGAAATTGTTTTTTCTGCTTACCAGAAGATTTTTTCTTTTTCCCAACATGAGCATCTTCTACTAACTTTGGTCCTCCAGTTGTCTTCAAATATAGTTTTTTTTTAGCGTTTTTTGAACTCTAGATTTTGTAGGCATCTTAAATTTTGTTCACTGTTCTTCAGCAATACCTGAAAAAAACTAAAAAAAAATCCTTTATTGTATTTAAATATATTACTACATTTCTTTTCACAATAGTCACAAAACGAAATTTCTTTGCCAATTTGAATGCACACAAACTCCTCTTTTTTTTGGGCAAGTGAAAATCACTTTTACAAACTGTCACATTATGAAACCACTTTTCAGATTTTTTAAAAAGCCCATGTCCAGAGTGCTACACTCCAGCAAGGGCAACCAGCCTTAGTGAAGCTGAATGTATTTGCATTACAGACTGAAACCTGAAAACCCCACTCGCTTGTAAATACTGTGCATGACTATACATGGCAAGCACATGGGTGTGTGCTAAGACTCTGCTTCTTCCCCCAAAAATTCGCTCCCCCTTTCCATCTAATGCAACTGTGAAATCACCAGAGCAAGACGCAATAAATCTCTGCCTATAATTCCTCTATGCACACAGAGTCATGTTTTCACATTAGTCCCAAAACGAAATTTCTTTGCCATTTTGAAAGCACACTTACTGCTCTTTTTTTTTCCGGGCCAAGTGAAAATCACTTTTTACAATTGGAAATCACTTTTACAGACTGACACATTATGAAACCACTTTTTTTGATTTATTTAAATGCACATGTCCAAGCTGTTTTTTCAGACCACCACCATGTGTATTCTCGGTGACTGCCTACACTCCAGCAAGGGCAACCAGCCTTAGTGAAGCTGAATGTATTTGCATTACAGACTGAAACCTGAAAACCCCACTCGCTTGTAAATACTGTGCATGACTATACATGGCAAGCACATGGGTGTGTGCTAAGACTCTGCTTCTTCCCCCAAAAATTCGTTCCCACTTTCCATCTAATGCAACTGTGAAATCACCAGAGCAAGACGCAATAAATCTCTGCCTATAATTCCTCTATGCACACAGAGTCATGTTTTCACATTAGTCCCAAAACGAAATTTCTTTGCCATTTTGAAAGCACACTTACTGCTCTTTTTTTTTCCGGGCCAAGTGAAAATCACTTTTTACAATTGGAAATCACTTTTACAGACTGACACATTATGAAACCACTTTTTTTGATTTATTTAAATGCACATGTCCAAGCTGTTTTTTCAGACCACCACCATGTGTATTCTCGGTGACTGCCTACACTCCAGCAAGGGCAACCAGCCTTAGTGATGCTGAATGTATTTGCATTACAGACTTAAACCTGAAAACCCCACTCGCTTGTAAATACTGTGCATGACTATACATGGCAAGCACATGGGTGTGTGCTAAGACTCTGCTTCTTCCCCCAAAAATTCGCTCCCCCTTTCCATCTAATGCAACTGTGAAATCACCAGAGCAAGACGCAATAAATCTCTGCCTATAATTCCTCTATGCACACAGAGTCATGTTTTCACATTAGTCCCAAAACGAAATTTCTTTGCCATTTTGAAAGCACACTTACTGCTCTTTTTTTTTCCGGGCCAAGTGAAAATCACTTTTTACAATTGGAAATCACTTTTACAGACTGACACATTATGAAACCTTTTTTTTTTATTTATTTCAATGCACATGTCCAAGCTGTTTTTTCAGACCACCACCATGTGTATTCTCGGTGACTGCCTACACTCCAGCAAGGGCAACCAGCCTTAGTGATGCTGAATGTATTTGCATTACAGACTGAAACCTGAAAACCCCACTCGCTTGTAAATACTGTGCATGACTATACAGGGCAAGCACATGGGTGTGTGCTAAGACTCTGCTTCTTCCCCCAAAAATTCGCTCCCCCTTTCCATCTAATGCAACTGTGAAATCACCAGAGCAAGACGCAATAAATCTCTGCCTATAATTCCTCTATGCACACAGAGTCATGTTTTCACATTAGTCCCAAAACGAAATTTCTTTGCCATTTTGAAAGCACACTTACTGCTCTTTTTTTTTCCGGGCCAAGTGAAAATCACTTTTTACAATTGGAAATCACTTTTACAGACTGACACATTATGAAACCACTTTTTTTGATTTATTTAAATGCACATGTCCAAGCTGTTTTTTCAGACCACCACCATGTGTATTCTCGGTGACTGCCTACACTCCAGCAAGGGCAAAAAGCCTTAGTGAAGCTGAATGTATTTGCATTACAGACTGAAACCTGAAAACCCCACTCGCTTGTAAATACTGTGCATGACTATACATGGCAAGCACATGGGTGTGTGCTAAGACTCTGCTTCTTCCCCCAAAAATTCGCTCCCCCTTTCCATCTAATGCAACTGTGAAATCACCAGAGCAAGACGCAATAAATCTCTGCCTATAATTCCTCTATGCACACAGAGTCATGTTTTCACATTAGTCACAAAACGAAATTTCTTTGCCAATTTGAAAGCACACTTACTGCTCTTTTTTTTCCGGGCCAAGTGAAAATCACTTTTACAGACTGACACATTATGAAACCTTTTTTTTTAATTTATTTAAATGCACATGTCCAAACTGTTTTTTCAGACCACCACCATGTGTATTCTCGGTGACTGCCTACACTCCAGCAAGGGCAACCAGCCTTAGTGATGCTGAATGTATTTGCATTACAGACTGAAACCTGAAAACCCCACTCGCTTGTAAATACTGTGCATGACTATACATGGCAAGCACATGGGTGTGTGCTAAGACTCTGCTTCTTCCCCCAAAAATTCGCTCCCCCTTTCCATCTAATGCAACTGTGAAATCACCAGAGCAAGACGCAATAAATCTCTGCCTATAATTCCTCTATGCACACAGAGTCATGTTTTCACATTAGTCACAAAACGAAATTTCTTTGCCAATTTGAAAGCACACTTACTGCTCTTTTTTTTTCGGCGCAAGTGAAAATCACTTTTTACAATTGGAAATCACTTTTACAGACTGACACATTATGAAACCACTTTTTTTGATTTATTTAAATGCACATGTCCAAGCTGTTTTTTCAGACCACCACCATGTGTATTCTCGGTGACTGCCTACACTCCAGCAAGGGCAACCAGCCTTATTGATGCTGAATGTATTTGCATTACAGACTGAAACCTGAAAACCCCACTCGCTTGTAAATACTGTGCATGACTATACATGGCAAGCACATGGGTGTGTGCTAAGACTCTGCTTCTTCCCCCAAAAATTCGCTCCCCCTTTCCATCTAATGCAACTGTGAAATCACCAGAGCAAGACGCAATAAATCTCTGCCTATAATTCCTCTCTGCACACAGAGTCATGTTTTCACATTAGTCCCAAAACGAAATTTCTTTGCCAATTTGAAAGCACACTTACTGCTCTTTTTTTTTTCGGCGCAAGTGAAAATCACTTTTTACAATTGGAAATCACTTTTACAGACTGACACATTATGAAACCACTTTTTTTGATTTATTGAAATGCACATGTCCAAGCTGTTTTTTCAGACCACCACCATGTGTATTCTCGGTGACTGCCTACACTCCAGCAAGGGCAACCAGCCTTAGTGATGCTGAATGTATTTGCATTACAGACTGAAACCTGAAAACCCCACTCGCTTGTAAATACTGTGCATGACTATACATGGCAAGCACATGGGTGTGTGGTAAGACTCTGCTTCTTCCCCCAAAAATTCGCTCCCCCTTTCCATCTAATGCAACTGTGAAATCACCAGAGCAAGACGCAATAAATCTCTGCCTATAATTCCTCTATGCACACAGAGTCATGTTTTCACATTAGTCCCAAAACGAAATTTCTTTGCCAATTTGAAAGCACACTTACTGCTCTTTTATTTTTCGGGGCAAGTGTAAATCACTTTTACAGACTGACACATTATGAAACCACCATGTGTAACTACAACAAAAACAATTCCCATTTCTATTATTCATTTCTTAAGTTACCACATACATCCCCTCTCAAACTGTAAACTCACCTTTAAAATTAGTTAGTTGTGAAAGAAATGTGACACTCAAACAGCAGATTATCAGAGCCAGGATCTCTGTTGTGTTCACCTCTCTCCTCTCAGCAGAACCAGATAATGGCAAACTTTCCCTCTTTTTTTCCACACATATACTTGTAAGTTTCAAATCTCAGTGCTTCCCCCTTTTTTTCAAATGTAATCACACATTTCTATTGGTTGAAAACCAACCCTTTTCCAAAAGTACCCTTCCCCCAACTTGACTTCTGCCTAGTAACCTTCCCCCAACTTGACTTCTGCCTGCTACCATAGCAACAGCTCATGGAACACTGCTGTGTGGAGTTAGGTCAGAAGTTCGCCACACAATGTTTCAATTCCACAGAGCAAGAGTGCTTGACTTTTCAAACCTTACAGCAAATCCATAGTACTGTTCTTTGGTTACACATTTTTTTGTACCAATACAAAACATGCTTCTATTAATTTACACATACAGCCTAGTTTTTATTCTAGAATGGTATGAAACAGCCAATCAGTTCTTTTTGTTTTGAAAAAAATATGTATGCCTCCATTTCCAAACTGTCTTTCTTTTCATATTGCCATTCTACTGAAAGACACCTCCTGAGTGCATCCAGTTCTCCTTTGAAGATGTTCACAGTGTGGATTGTAGGGCACAGCTATGTCTTCTGGAGTGAAAAGTTTGCAGAGAAAACAGGTATGGTGAGAGACCTTGCTTTGCCAAATGTAGACATTAAATGGATTGGTCAGAGAGGGTTAAAGTGGCACCAATTGATGCCATTGGTGAAATCCTTCATGCAAATCCAACACCCTGACCTCATAATAGTGCACTGTGGTGGCAATGACCTAGGCACTTTGACTGGGGTAGGTCTGGAAATGCTTATGAAGGACACCTTTGCACAACTGTTTTCTCTTTTCCCTAAAACTGCCTTTGTGTTTTCCAACATATGCCAAAGGCAAAAATGGAACTGGTCCAATCATTTCTGTCCGCAGATTGACAAAGCAAGAAAGCACGTCAACAAATCTGTTTCTGCTTTCCTCCGTGACTATGGTATGGGTGCCATTTACCACAACAACTTGCGTTATGACATGCAAGACATTTATAGAGGAGATGGTGTGCACTTCAATGATGAAGGGAACAGAGTCTTCCTTTTGACTTCATAAACACAACAGCTCTTTTTAGAGCTCCCTAATATCTAAACTCTTAAATCTGCTTTTCATTTATTTATTTTTATTTTTTTTACCGTACGCTTACCGTAAGCTTACCGTACGCGTACCCCGTGATTTTTTTAAAAATCAATAAATGTTTTTTTTGTACTTTTCTGTCCTTCTTTGACCCCCTTACAAATGTTAGGGGGTCTGTAACTCTCCTCATTGCCCCCTTTTCTTGTTTTCACTCTTTTTTTTAGGGGTGAAATACACAAAATGGCGGCCGCCGCTTCCTGGTTTCGGCCGATTCGAATGTTTACTAAGATCTAAGAGCCAATCAGAATCGCGCTCGCGCACGCCACCGTACGCTTACGGTAAGCGTACGGTAAGCGTACCGTAAGCGGGCTCAGATATATATATTGATTTAAAGGCTATTTTCTCAGAATCTACTGAACAGATTTACACCAAACCTACAAAAGGCACTTCCTTGACCTAGGGACTACCTCTCTGCCAAATTTCGAGTAATTCTGTTCAGCCGTTCGGGCTGTAGCTCGTTCTAAAGGTCCTATGGAAAAATGCATAAGAAAAACGCGTTTTGGGACCCCCCTTTTATCTCAGCCCCCGCTTGACGAATCCCCCCGAGACTTTCAGGGTAGGAGCGGAGCGTAGCGCCCCACCTATTTTGAGAAATTCGCGAGGATTCATCGACCGGCGCCAAAGTTATTCAAAATAGAATGTTGCGGATTTCCTATGGAAAAGGGGCCCTAACTATAACTACCTACTGGCGACCGCCAGTAGGTAATATATATATCTATATATCTATATCTATATCTATATCTATATCTATATCTATATCTATATATATATATATATATATATATATATATATATATATATATATATATATATATATATATATATATATATATATGACTTCTTTCCAGCAGGATTCCAGGTGCACAGGAAGCCAATGATGGACACAGACCCAGAGTAGGTGCTTATGATATTTTTTATTATTTTCCCATTGTCGTCGATACGCGTTTCGGCTCGGGCGAGCCTTGTTCACTCAACATGGATACATTATGTGCGTGAATTTAAAGTGACCGTGCATAAAAAACTGTTACCCCACGTGATCTGTGACCAAATGGACATAGATAAAATACTAGCGCATTGTACATTGATACATGTGCATTTCTATAGTACAACCTAAGAGTTATAATATACATTAATATCATCCGAATTTAATGGAATTATGCATCTCATATTGTTGTAATCATTTGCTATCCCGTAAATGATATGCCTAATAAAACCAAATGTCGTTAAAAAAGTTGTTCAAGGTCACCCTGGGGTAAATTATCGATATGTGCAAATAACAGTAGTGAATACATAATGGTTTAAAAGTATGATTGTGATCTACTTATTTTTCTTAGTGAAAAAAAACAAGAACAAAAACAACGTGGAAACAGCAAGCACAGTTTGAAATAAATAATACAGTTGAGAATTCAGTTCTCCTCAAGTAAGTCAGTGCAGTAAATGTCAGCTTAAAAGTGAAGGTAAAATACGGTTTAGAAAACTTTGATATTCCAACACCTCAGAATGTAACACGTCGGGAATCTAAAACGATATAGATGACACTTTTTGGGGTTAGGTTTTTCATACGACAACTGGTATACATCCTACCTAAACCGTACAGTGATAGAACGGTAGGCAAGATGACACACCTTTACCATTCCTAAACCAAATGGAGTAATGTGAACAGATAAACAGGCAATGTCCTACCCAAAAGGAAAGGCTGAGAACTCAAATTGGTAATCAACCTAGTGGGTATATTGGTGTAGATATATTGTTGTATACATAACCATTGTTGGAACATATTATATAACCACCTGAATGTTGATTGACAAATAAGAGAAAGTGCAAATAAATAGATAAATAGATGTATAAATATATAAATATATAAATATATTAAAAATACAAATATAAATATAAAATATAGACATAATAAGTTATATGTATTGTATTCTCTAAAATCTTAAGATAAGAGATGTGTGTCAACAGCATTTAGTAATAAAGGATAAAATACCCTGTTTGATTATATATTGGACTTCCTGTGACTAATGCGTAAAAGATATTACTACATCTGTCGAACATGGTTGCATAGATGATATTTATAAGCATGTGTACAGATCTTCCATCACATTGAGGCCGTTAGGGTGCTTAGTGTCTAGTTGTAATATATATCTTGTTTCATGTTTTCTAAGTTTATATTCACGGTCTCCACCTCTTCTGCTAGGGGGTGCAGTATCTATAACATAATATTTGAGATCTTTGTTGTTAGATTGATGGAATTTTTTTAAATGTCTCGCGGCGGGATATGTGTTATCTTCATTAGAAATTGCATGAAGGTGTTGTAGAATGCGCTTATGGACCTGGAGTTTAGTACTCCCAATGTATTTTAGTCCACAAGGGCACATCAATACATATATGGCAAATTCAGTTTTGCATGTTAATAGCTTGGTTATTTTGTATTTAACATGACAGAAAAGGGTAGTGTAGGTCACCGTATTGATTCCATGAATACATGCTTTGCATGTTTTGCATTTGAAAAAACCTTTGTGTGTTTGTAGCCACAAGGTTTTTTCCATGATTTCAGGGTTGGTCGATACCAGACAGTCCCTCATTGAAGGTGCCTTGCTATAGGTAATCGACACCCTCTGCGGTAGCAGGGGTCCTATTACCGGATCACACAAAACTAAAGGCCTGCATGATTGGATAATTTTGTGGACTGCCTTATGTTGTTTACTGAAACCCATAATAAGGCGAAATTTTTCCTTAAGCTTGGTTTTGTTAGTGACATAGTTACTCTCAGAATTTTTGACTGTTTGTTTGTCTTGCAATAGAGTATTTCTGTCCACAGCCGCAGTTTTGGAGATAGCTAGTTCAATGATTTTAAGTGAATACCCCCTTTCTAAGAATCTATTCTTAATGGATTCTTGGGCTACTGAAAGATCAGTGGGATTGCTGCATACCCGCTTCAAACGCAGCATTTCTCCATATGGGATGCTATTTACTAGATGTTGGGGGTGAGAGCTATCAGCATGGAGGATAGAGTTACCAGCTGTTTCTTTTCTGTATATGCGCGTTTCTAGTTTATTGTTATGCACATATATCTGTGTGTCCAAGAAATTAACTGTAGTGTCACTGACGGTAGCTGTGAAGTGAAGATTGAGTAGATTACAGTTAAGATTATCAACAAATTGTTGCGCAATATGCATTATATAAGTTATAACTTTAAAACTACTTACACATACTGCCAGAAATGTACATTTACAACGCATAATGTATATTCCTGCCACAATACATTTAAATCTGGTCACCCACTTTCACACTACTTGTTTCAATGTCCACATTCCAATCATTGCCACTCACTCTATGCCACCCCAGTCAATGCTATTACACTCTATACCACTCCTCTCTGTGTCACTCCACTATATGCCACTCCACTATACGCCACTTCACTCTATGCCACTCCACTGTATTCTATTAAATTCTACGCCACTCTATTCTATGACATTTCAGTCTGCACCCCTCAACTGAACGCTGCCCACCTCTACTGTACACTATTCCACTGTACGTAACCCTATTCTACGACACTACACTTTACGCTATTCCACTCCATGCTACGTCACCGTATGCCACTTAAGTGTACACCACTGCTCTGTAAACTATTTCACTGTGTGCCACTCCACTCTATGCCACTCCACTATATGTAACACCACTCTACAACAATCCACTGTATTCTATTGCACTGTACACCGCTCCATTCTACACCACTCCATGCTATGTCACTCCACTCTACAGTACTACATTCTACGCTATTCCACTGTACGACACTTCCCTCGACACCACGCTACTGTACGCTATTCCACTATATTTCACTCCACTCCACGTCACTAAACTGTACGATATTCCACTCTACACCACTCCACTGTATGCTATTAACTGTATGCCACTCTACTCTATGACACTCCACTCTAGTATACAAAACTCTACGCTATCCCACTGCACGCCACTCCACTCTACGCCACTCCACAGTTCGCTATTACACTGCATGCCACTCCAGTCTACTCCACAATACGCTACCCTGCTCCACTTTACAACACTCCACTGTACGCCACTCCAGTCTACGCTATTCTACGTTATGTCACTACATTGTACCTCACTCCACTCTACGGTTCTCCACTGTATGCTGCTTGTAGGAAGGTGGATATCTGACTATGGTTACCCCCAACTTTTTTGCCTAGTGTCTAGCTGGTTTTTCGACTTAGTGGGCCTGAGATCCTGCCATTCAGGATCTCAGCCTGTCTGCTCTCTCTTTAAAATGGACTCCATGTACCCTAGGTACATACACAATTGGTAAGGATCACCTTATTGGACCCTGTACAGTGTACCCTAGGTACCCAGGGCATAGGTGTACCCTAGGCCTCCCAGGGGCTGCAGCATGTATTATGCCACCCCTGGTCTGGCCTTCCAATTTGACACAACTGGCTGATCACTCAGCTGGGGTAAGTTGGTGTACCCACCTCTTACTTAGGTGTAGTATGCCTATACCTAACCTTAAAGGGAACACATGGTAACCTATAAGTCACTCCTATGGCAGGCCTTAACAATCCTGAAGGCAGAGTGCTTGGTTTCATGTGAGATGGTGCTCTGGCATGAGCTGAGCCTGTCTGCAGTGGTCGGAACAACTTCCTTCTACCGTTTCCAGATATCGCCATACCATATACTCTTAAGTGCATTATGAACCTCGCGGTTAAATGCTATCTTTGGTTTGGCTTTATCAAAACATGTCGAGTAAGGTGTCATACGAATTGGAATACTAACCCCTCGCCAATTCTGGCGACGGGGTTAGCATTCCACCCTTCTAGAGGGACACGACATGTACAGAACCTGAAACCCGGGTAAAATCAGACATAGCCTCAGCTCCACATAATGGACGCTGCCACCACAGACACAAGTCTGCCCTCCTGCTGCTGGGAGTCCTTCCAGCTTGGGAGACGTGGACAAAGGGTTTCCTGCCAGGGGAGGTGCGAGCACCACCCCAGACAGGATTTTGTGTATTGGTCAGGTAGGGCTTGAATAGAATCAGACATGCCTCAGGCTCACAAGGAGCCTCTGTGCATATGCCAGTTCAAACCGGTCCTGGGGCACCCCAGCCCCGGACCTGGGGCGAGCTGGACAAAGGATTGGGGGTGTAACCACCCCCCTTCCTGGTCACACCCTTAGGGAGGGACCTAGCAGGTAGTCCGGCCCCTAGAATCCGCTTAAAGGTAGGAGCTGTGTCCTAAGACTTCAGACATCCTGGAATCAACTTGAAACTAAGAAGAAGACGGGAACTTCGATGTTCTGCTGCACAGAAGACTGAAGGAAATCTCCCCTATGGTCAGGGAGTGACCATCTTGCTAACGCAAGCACCAACCCGCGAATCGACGTCTGCTTTGCCGCCGCCTCCCGCCGGAGCCCGAGCCCAGAGACCGACAAGAACTGGACCTCCAGACCTCTGACAGCCCGATCCACAGTCCCTGCAAAGAAGGAACCCGTGGAGGCACCGAGACACGTGGAGCCAGCCATCTTGGAAGACACTCGACAAGCTGCAAGCGCGACAACAGAGGCTCCCTCCGAGTTGTGCTTTGGGTCCTGAGAAGCCCAACATCCGAGCAGCATTTCCACCAAAGGTGAGCCCTCCAGCATCTCCACGATCTGCGTGGGGCCCCTCTGCACTTTGCGACTCGATGCGCCTAACCGGTCCCTGGCCCGTTGGCTAGTGGCCATCTTGGCGACCATCTTGAAAAACTACAATGCTGGTCTGGTTGCTCCAGACTGGCCCCTGCTTCCCTCCAAAGGAGCAGCCCCTCTGACCTTGCTGGTCAGAGTAAACAGCTTTCTTCAATTCCTACGACTCCTGCTTTTGCCAAGGCTTGTTTGCTTCTTTTGAGTCGCCGACACCGCCGAAAGCGAGAGCCTACGTGGGACAGCTCGTGAACCGACTCCTGAATGTCGTCGACCTTCAGGGACCACGTGGCTGCAGAGACAAGCTACACCTCTTCACCTGTTTGCACCCGACATCGCCTGGTACCTACCTGGTGCCACGCCGGTCACTGGCTAGTGACTGTGAACACTGTCCCCTCTGCTTACAGGTCTTCTACAACTCCGATCCATCGTTGGATCCACCGCATCTCTTCTGGACCGACCGCCTGCAGCATCTTTGTCGTCAGGCTCCATTGAACAGATAGACGAAACCCGACGCACTTCGAGACCTATGCACCCGCTTCCTGTGGGTGAGGTAAAGCTGGCACTCCGGTGCACAAGTGTAGAGTAACATCTCTAATGTCTAGGTTTGAAGTCTGGATTTCGTAGTTCAACCAGAAGACCCTTCTAGCAGTAACTTTTGAACTTTTACGCACCCATTGAAAACCTATAGGAGCCTGCGTGTAACTTTCCTCACTGCACACGCGACCTGTGGACCTCCTGGTCACTAACTGAAGTTAGCTCCTTGTAGGCCCAGCGATTCTAGAGGCCCTAGGCCTTTTCCCTTTCCTGTTCGTGGTACTTATACCACTATTTTAGTATATGGTTTGAGCGGCCACCAGGGCCTATCCATATAAAGTGCAACTTCTGTATATTGTGATACTTTCTTGTTTAACGATTTGTGCTCCTGTGCTCATAAAGAGTCTAGGGGATACTTTGAGTAATAAATACATATATATTTTGAATATATATCTGTGTGGTGTCCTTTCATTGGTATAAAGGGGGGTTACATATGGTAAAACAGCTTGCTTAACATGCTTAAACGAGTTTAGCCTCAAAGACTGCTTAGCCTACGCTATCACTAGGGCAGCTGGTCCGAAAAGGTTGACTTACAACCACACCATAAGGGTTGCTTGGCATGGTACAAGGTGGTCACTTTAATTAGTGAACATCATATACCAGGCCAACTTCTCACATTGGTGAGCAGCGGTTGGATTTGAGCTTGCTGTGTTTTACCTCTGTAATCTCTTTGTTACCAATTGAAAGATCATACAGGTACCTTTAGGTACATATAAAACAAGATAGTTATATACTTAAGTTCTACTGAACTTAGTTGTTGTAGAGCAAAGGGAATAGCACACCCTGACTACAACTACTAGATAGGTTTAGTAGGAAAACCCAAGTGTAGGTAGTTGCAACACATCCACCCACACTTAAGAGCAATGGCTGGGGCAGAGGGGTCCAATGTACCCATCTCTGTCGAGAGTGACCCCCAGAGGGCACCATCCATCTTTGCTACCCTAAATCAGAATGAGCTCAGGCAGTTGGCTAATTCTAGGGGCCTTAAACAGCCCAAGAACCCTACCTCTGCTGAACTCAGAGAACTCTTGCAAACTGATGAAGATCAGCGAGCTCTCAAGAAAGCCTCCCAGTTAGGTCCCTTAGGGACTGGAACAGGAGGCCCTCCTTCTGAAGATGCTACTGAAGCACCCCTTCCTAACAGTCACCCCTTAGATGAGAATTAGAATACAGATCATGAGGATCAGCATAGGGACGAGAATGGCAAAGGGGATGAGTCTGATAGTAGTAGTGATTCTGATGGGAGACATAGCCCAGTGCCAGGTGTTATACTTGGCACAGCTAACTTAAGACTATTGGGGAATGACAATGGGTTCCCCCCATTGAATTTCTCCAGTGGACTTAACCAGGGGTTTGGGAGACAGAGGAATCACTCAGGTGACTCTAATGCCTCTCATGCCTCTAGAGGCTCTCAGGGTCATTCCAGAAGAAGGATGACCAGCCCTCAGAGGAGGGAGCATGAGGCCAGAATGCAGGAAGCCCAGCTGAGGATCAGGAAACAGGAGCTAGAAGTAGCCCTGATGGAAGAGAAACTGAGAAAGGCTAGGCAACCTAGAGAGAGTGGGTCTATACCCACTGGTGGCAGCATTGTCCCTAGGGACAAAGATAGGGTCTTTGATAATAGGAACCTGTCCAAGGTTGTGCCCCCCTAAAAAGTGGGGATGATATCCACAAGTGGATGACTGCTCTGGAGAGAGCCTGCAAAGTGCAGCAGGTTCCTGAGGACCAGTGGGCAGCAATCTTATGGCTCTCCTTTGAAGGTAGAGGCAGAGATAGACTCCTCACTGTTAGAGAGGAGGATGTCAGAAACTACAGAGCCCTGAAGAGTGTCCTGGTTGATGGGTTAGGCTTAACCACTGAACAGTACAGGTTAATGTTCAGAGATACCCAGAAGACACAGACTCAGGACTGGTCTGAATACATTGAATGTGCCACTAAGGCTTTGGAGGGTTGGTTGCTGGGAAGTAAGGTTTCAGATTATACAGGATTGTACAATTTGATGATGAGAGAACAGATTTTAAGTAACTGTCCAAACCAGCTCCCCCATCAACACCTGGTAGACTCAGAGTTGACCTCTCCCCAAGAATTGGGAAAGAGGGCAGATAAATGGGTCAGGACCAGGATCAGGCCTAAAAATCAGGGTGGTGACCAAAAGAAAGATACCACCAAACCTCAAGAGAAGGGTGGGGATAAAACAAAAGAGAAATCTTCCTCAGGGCCCCAAAACTCCACACAGGGTGGTGGGTCCCAAGCTCCCTCCTCTACCACAGGTAAAAAGCCTTACTGCCATGAATGTAAAATTCCTGGGCATTGGAAAACTGAAAGCAGTTGCCCAAAGGCTAAAAACAAAACTGTTCCTCCAATTACTCCTGTCACACCACCTATTACTGTCAGCAGTAATCCCCCAGGTGGTGGGAGTGCCCCCAGAAATTTGGGTGGGTTTACTTGGGGAACCCAGGGGGACCCTGGCTTAGCCAATTCCCCTACAGCAACTACTCTTGTCTGTGATGGTGGCATGGGGTTTGCCAACTTCACTGCCAGTCCCAACACTTTGGATAGGTACAGACAGGAGCCCCACATCAATGGTAGAAAAGCTGAGGCCTACAGAGACACTGGAGCTAGCATCACTATGGTGGCCCATTGGCTAGTTCCCTCTGAGCAGCTTTTGCCTGGTTTCTCCTACCAGGTAACTAACATTGATGGCCAACAGAACAGTTATCCCATGGCAGAGGTATGTCTCAGCTGGGGAGGTGTCACTAGCCCTAAAAGGGTGGCAGTGTCCCCAACCTTGCCTGTAGACTGCTTACTGGGGAATGACTTAGAACTCTCAGCTTGGGTTGGAGTCGAACAAAACACCCATTCTAAAATGGTAGGCCTTTCACAAAAGGGTAGGGGGGTTGTGCCAGCCACAACCCCTGTCCAAGTAGATTTCCTCCCTGAAAAGGTTGGAAGGGCAGTTGTAGCCACAGCCCAGGCAAAGACAGACTTCCCTGTAGAGACTGGCAGAGCTGTGACAGTCACAGCTCAAACCCAAACTGAGTGCCCCCTTGAAAAGGCTGGCAGGACTGTAATGGTCTCAGTCCATACTCAGACTGACATAGGTGTAGTGAAGCCGGAAACTATGGATCACTCCACACAAACAGAGAGTAGTGGGGAGGAAGAAAAGTCTCCCTCTCCCCAGACATTAGGAAAAGGTCAGCCTCCTCAGGGATCTGACCTCCCCCCTGGTGAAAGAACTGCCCCAGAGGTAGCCAGGCCTAGCCTGGCAGAGCCTCTGATGTCAGTGGACCTTTCCAAGGTGGGACCCAGTCTGGTGCAGGTAGCCTGCCTCTCTCTACCCTGCCTCAGTCAGCCCAGGGCTGCAGAGGTCAGGGAGGCCAGTGGCCCCCAAGAGGGCCCCTGTCCACAAGAACCCCCCCCCATCAAAAGAATGAGGATTGCCTGGCTAGTAGCCATAGCCAGGTGATGGTTAAACACATTCCTGAGGGATCCCCTGTACAGGTAGTTAGGGACCTCCCCCAGAGGGATTCTGTTGGGCACAGGCAAACATGGGACCTTAGGGCCCCAAACCTGACCTGTCCCTCCAGTAAGCCCACAAAAGGGACCCAGCCTCCAGCTTTAGGTAGCCAGAGGCTGACCCTGAGAGCACACTGCAACTCAGTTAAAGAAAGAAAGGCATCCATGGTGGAGGATGATTGGAGGAAGCTGAGGCCTCACTTGGAGGACACTCACTTCAGTACTCCATCTCAACACCAGCCTTTTACTTTGTAAAGACACACCAAAGGTAGAGATTCCCTATGGCGGAGACCCTATGATACCTTTAGGGTGAGGGATTGCTTAGTGGACCATGAGACAGGGGGTAACCATGCAGTGCTGGTTCTTCCTTATATGGCCACTTGGGCAATATAGGCTTACCTGGTCAAGGACAGCCTTATCTCCCTTCGTTTGGGGGGGGGGGGGTTGTGTAGGAAGGTGGATATCTGACTATGGTTACCCCCAACTTTTTTGCCTAGTGTCTAGCTGGTTTTTCGACTTAGTGGGCCTGAGATCCTGCCATTCAGGATCTCAGCCTGTCTGCCCTCTCTTTAAAATGGACTCCATGTACCCTAGGTACATACACAATTGGTAAGGATCACCTTATTGGACCCTGTACAGTGTACCCTAGGTACCCAGGGCATAGGTGTACCCTAGGCCTCCCAGGGGCTGCAGCATGTATTATGCCACCCCTGCTCTGGCCTTCCAATTTGACACAACTGGCTGATCACTCAGCTGGGGTAAGTTGGTGTACCCACCTCTTACTTAGGTGTAGTATGCCTATACCTAACCTTAAAGGGAACACATGGTAACCTATAAGTCACTCCTATGGCAGGCCTTAACAATCCTGAAGGCAGAGTGCTTGGTTTCATGTGAGATGGTGCACTGGCATGAGCTGAGCCTGTCTGCAGTGGTCAGAACAACTTCCTCCTACCGTTTCCAGATATCGCCATACCATATACTCTTAAGTGCATTATGAACCTCGCGGTTAAATGCTATCTTTGGTTTGGCTTTATCAAAACATGTCGAGTAAGGTGTCATACGAATTGGAATACTAACCCCTCGCCAATTCTGGCGACGGGGTTAGCATTCCACCCTTCTAGAGGGACACGACATGTACAGAACCTGAAACCCGGGTAAAATCAGACATAGCCTCAGCTCCACAAAATGGACACTGCCACCACAGACACAAGTCTGCCCTCCTGCTGCTGGGAGTCCTTCCAGCTTGGGAGACGTGGACAAAAGGTTTCCTGCCAGGGGAGGTGCGAGCACCACCCCAGACAGGATTTTGTGTATTGGTCAGGTAGGGCTTGAATAGAATCAGACATGCCTCAGGCTCATAAGGAGCCTCGGTGCATATGCCAGTTCAAACCGGTCCTGGGGCACCCCAGCCCCGGGGCGAGCTGGACAAAGGATTGGGGGTGTAACCACCCCCCTTCCTGGTCCCACCCTTAGGGAGGGACCTAGCAGGTAGTCCGGCCCCTAGAATCCGCTTAAAGGTAGGAGCTGTGTCCTAAGACTTCAGACATCCTGGAATCAACTTGAAACTAAGAAGAAGACGGGAACTTCGACGTTCTGCTGCACAGAAGACTGAAGGAAATCTCCCCTATGGTCAGGGAGTGACCATCTTGCTAACGCAAGCACCAACCAGCGAATCGACGTCTGCTTTGCCGCCGCCTCCCGCCGGAGCCCGAGCCCAGAGACCGACAAGAACTGGACCTCCAGACCTCTCACAGCCCGATCCACAGTCCCTGCAAAGAAGGAACCCGTGGAGGCACCGAGACACGTGGAGCCAGCCATCTTGGAAGACACTCGACAAGCTGCAAGCGCGACAACAGAGGCTCCCTCCGAGTTGTGCTTTGGGTCCTGCGAAGCCCAACATCCGAGCAGCATTTGCACCAAAGGTGAGCCCTCCAGCATCTCCACGATCTACGTGGGGCCCCTCTGCACTTTGCGACTCGACGCGCCTAACCGGTCCCTGGCCCATTGGCTAGTGGCCATCTTGGCGACCATCTTGAAAAACTACGACGCTGGTCTGATTGCTCCAGACTGGCCCCTGCTTCCCTCCAAAGGAGCAGCCCCTCTGACCTTGCTGGTCAGAGTAAACAGCTTTCTTCAATTCCTACTACTCCTGCTTTTGCCAAGGCTTGTTTGCTTCTTTTGAGTCGCCGACACCGCCGACAGCGAGAGCCTGCGTGGGACAGCTCGTGAACCGACTCCTGGACGTCGTCGACCTTCAGGGACCACGTGGCTGCAGAGACAAGCTACACCTCTTCACCTGTTTGCACCTGACATCGCCTGGTACTTACCTGGTGCCACGCCGGTCACTGGCTAGTGACTGTGAACACTGTCCCCTCTGCTTACAGGTCTTCTACAACTCCGATCCATCCTTGGATCCACCGCATCTCTTCTGGACCGACCGCCTGCAGCATCTTTGTCGTCAGGCTCCATTGAACAGATAGACGAAACCCGACGCACTTCGAGACCTATGCACCCGCTTCCTGTGGGTGAGGTAAAGCTGGCACTCCGGTGCACAAGTGTAGAGTAACATCTCTAATGTCTAGGTTTGAAGTCTTGATTTCGTAGTTCAACCAGAAGACCCTTCTAGCAGTAACTTTTGAACTTTTACGCACCCATTGAAAACCTATGGGAGCCCGTGTGTAACTTTCCTCACTGCACACGCGACCCGTGGACCTCCTGGTCACTAACTGAAGTTAGCTCCTTGTAGGCCCAGCGATTCTAGAGGCCCTAGGCCTTTTCCCTTTCCTGTTCGTGGTACTTATACCACTATTTTAGTATATGGTTTGAGCGGCCACCAGGGCCTATCCCTATAAAGTGCAACTTCTGTATATTGTGATACTTTCTTGTTTAACGATTTGTGCTCCTGTGCTCATAAAGAGTCTAGGGGATACTTTGAGTAATAAATACATATATATTTTGAATATATATCTGTGTGGTGTCCTTTCATTGGTATAAAGGGGGGTTACATATGGTAAAACACCTTGCTTAACACGCTTAAACGAGTTTAGCCTCAAAGACTGCTTAGCCTACGCTATCACTAGGGCAGCTGGTCCGAAAAGGTTGACTTACAACCACACCATAAGGGTTGCTTGGCATGGTACAAGGTGGTCACTTTAATTAGTGAACATCATATACCTGGCCAACTTCTCACACTGCTCCACTGTACACCACTCCACTTTATGCTATTCCACTCTACGCCGCTTCTTCTACGCCATTCTACCCCACTCCAGAGTACGCTATTCCACTGTATGCCACTCCATTCAACACTACTCCATTCTACGGTATTCCACTGTACGCTGCTACACTGTATCTCACTCCACTCTATGCCAGTCCACTCTACACCACTCCACTCTACGCCACTGCGCGGTATGCCACTAAACTGTGCACCAATCCACTATACACTATTCCACTGTACACAACTCCACTGTACACAAATCCACTCTATTGTATTCCACTGTATGCCACTCCACTGTACGCCACTCTACTGTATGCTATTCCACTGTACCCCACTCCAGTGTACACCACTCAACTCTATCCCACTCCACTGTATGCTACTCCACTCTATGCTATTCCATTGTATGCAACTCCATGCCTGCCACTCCACTCTATGCTATTCCACTCTATGCCACTCCACTAACGACACCCCACTGCATGCCACTCCACTATATGCTATTCAACTCAATGCCACTCCATTCTGCACCTTCAGTCTACAACACTCCACTGTACAATGCTCCACTGTAAGCCACTCTACTGTAAGCCACTCCACTCTATGCCACTCTACTTTACGCCTCAATACTTTATGCCACTCCACTCTACGCTATTCCCCTGTATGCCACCACACTGTACCTCATTCCACTGTACGTCACACGACTCTATGCCAACGCAATCTATGCTACTGGACTGTATGCTATTACACTCTACCACACTCCACTCTATACCTTGCCACTGTACGCTATCCTACTGTACGCCACTCCACTCTACAACATTCAACTGTATGCTATTCTGCTCTACGCTACTCCACTGTACGCCAGTCTACTCCACTACACTGTACTACTCTACACCACTCAACTCTAAGCTATTCCACTATATGCCACTCCACTCTACCCTACCCTACTCCACTGTACGCCACCCTGCTGTATGCTATTTGAATGTACACTACTCCGCTGTACCCAACTCCACGCCACTTCACTGTATGCCACACCAATGAACACTATTCCAATCTACACCACTCTACTTTATGCCACTCCAGTGTACGCCACTTCACCATACACCAATCCACTCTACTCGACTGTAAGCTATTTTGGTTTATGCAACTTTATTGTATGCTATTCCACTATATGGCACTCAACCTTACACCACTCCACTGTATGCTATGCCACTGTATCCAACTTCACTCTATGCCACTTCACTCTACACCAGTCCCTGTATGCCACTCTACTCTAGGTTATTACACTATACGTAACTCCACTCTACCCTAATTCACTCTATGCTACTCCACACCACTCCACTGTACTCTATTGCACTGTACGTCCCTCCACTTTAAGCCACTCCACTATATGCTACTCCATTCTCCGGCACTCTACTCTGCCCAACTCCACTCCACTGTGCTCTGCTCAGTAACACTATACTCCACTCAACAACAGTTTATGCCCCTCCACTGTGCCACACTATACTCCACTGTATAGCAGTACACTGCAAAATGTACTTCTGTCAATACTAGTGTACAGCCCTCTACTTTACTCTATAGCACTTTACAAAACACAACTCCACTCTTCGCAACTCCCTCTATGCTGCTACACTCCAGTTAATATACTCTAAACTAGCAAAACCTTACTCCACTACTGCACTCCACTCCACTATATACTATTCTATGCCACTCAAATATACAACAGTCTATCCCACTGCAATCTCCCATACTTTACCGCATTCTACTCCATGCCACTCCATTGTACAACACATTAATCAACTCAGTGATACTCTAATCCAAAAAATTGATAATTATATCTTGACTGTCATGAATGCGCTTAAAAGCGGCACCTCTTTGCCGAAGCGCTTTCCTTCCAATTATTCTTATCACTTCCATGATCATAATGTTCCTTTTGTGACTATTACTGATGTTGGAGATCGTCTGATTCTCAATGCAGACTGCATACATGATCTAATTGTGGCCGCACATGGATGCGTAGCTTCTGCTCATGCTGGAGTGGCATCCACTATTTCGCTCTTACAGCAATGCTATTGGTGGCAAGGCTTGTACCCACAAACCAGAAAATATGTTTAACTTGTGACCTTTGTCAGCAAATCAAAAGTTCTACTGTGCCTCCTCCACCACAAACACATATTTTATTTCCAGCCAGCCTTTTGGTTCCATTTACTTAGATCATTGTGGTCCACTGATTTCAGATACTGCGTTCAAATATATTTTGGCTACAGTTCATTCTTTCTCTAGCTTTCTCTGGGGTTGGCCACAGTGCTAGGCTGGCGCTCAAACTGTTATTAAAGACTTGCAAGTATTTATTGGGACATATGCCTGTTGCACATTGCACTCGGACCAAGGTCCGGCTTTCGGTTCTAACGCGTACTGTGACTCGATGAAGTCCATGGGTGTGCTAGTGCATTTCTCTTCTCCTTAAAGACCTGGGGGTAATTCTGTTGTGGAGAGAATGAACTGTGACTTAAAGCAGTCTTTAACGGCTAGAGTATCAGGTGCAGGACATGGTTGGTTAAACCATCTTTATGGGGTTCAACGAGCATTAAATATCCTCCCTATAAGATCTCTTGGTGGCCAACCTTGTACAAAATGCTTTTTGGCATCAAGATGTTTGTTCCAGACCTTGATGGTCCAGATGTAGGTAACCATTGTGCTCTCTTACAGGACTTACAAAAGTTTTGTGAAACTCAATCTCGCAAACACTTGCCTGAGTCTCACTCTTCCAGTGCTGTGGATCCAATTCCGGTTTCCGGCTGGCTTGCAAAGATTGAAGATCTGGTTCGTGAAAAGGTGCCAATCAAGAAGAAATTCGGCCCAACGTACTGTGCGCCTGTTCCATGTTCTTGGCGTTCAAGGAACACAAACTGTGATTTTGCCACCACTTCCAGGATATAAGGACAAACGCTTTGTCTCTATTGAACATGTCATGTGGCGATTCTCCATAGTATGACATGGAGCAGTCGTTCTTTTATATAAGACTTCAACTTGCAGCCTTTAAGCGCCACCAATGCTGATACTCCCTGGCTGAAGGGGGAGGCTGACAACTCCGTCGACAATTTACATGACACACTGGCTGCTTCTGCTATCCTGTCTTCTACAATGGATGTCATTTATAATGTTCCAACATTGGCAGATCATTCTGAGTTGGATTTTGCAAGCCCTCCTACTGAGTCATAGCCTCCTCTTTTCCAGTTGAGCACCTCTGGGCAAAAAGCTTTTTCTTCAAACATTTTTTCTATTTTGTACAAGCCTCCAGCACAGATTTGTGTTTTTATTTCTTGGTTAAAATGCCCTTATCTATTTCCTTCTTGGATATATGTCTAGATCATACTTTTCTTGGTATTTCTATTCCTGTGGATTGGGTTAATCACTGGTGTTTTCCTTCTAAATAATGGCCATAACCCCTCGGAGCGTTCTGCTACAGAACTGGTCGACGGGGTGTTTGTCCCCCATTCTTCATCACATAAACTGAAACAAGACTTGCCACTTGTCAACATTTCAGCCATTCCATTGACTAATGGAACTGTTGGGGAGACAGTTTAATTCGATAAATTTGGTCCTATGGAGATCTTGCAGATACCATATGTGTTAAAAGTTTCTATGGGTGAAGTAATAGTACCAGGGTTACATTTGGATGATTAAGATGTTGATACTGTAAATGTTATGCTTTCTGAATAAGAGTATTGTACTGTTTTTTAATCAAAAAGCCTATATCTTAACTCTGCTAATGACGCTAAGATATACTGCTACCATCATCATGAACATCATTTTCTGCACAGAACAAGTGGACAGCGTCCCCATTTTAATTATACACAGTGGAAACATTGTCCAACTCCCCCACAAGGGAGTTCCAGAAAGCAAAAAGAAAATATACATATTTCACAGGAAAGGACACTTCAGACCCCACATCATATTACTTCAAATTGGCTCTGACTCCACCCAAAGAATATATGGTTACTCGAACTAAGCTTATGTATACAACTATGTTTGTCAATTAATTAGCACTTAAAGGTTATGATTATTGGAAGGGCACCATCGATTTTAAATCCATACGGGGAACAAAATCCTGGCAAGTTCAAGGAACAAAGACCTTATTCCAAACATGTTTGATTCCCACACAGTATTTTTGAATGATACAATCCAACAGACTACCTGTCTGAGATTAGCAAAAATTAAAGAAATGAATGCCTCGACTATTCCTTTGGTGGCCGCTTTGATAACTGACAGAGTTTAACAAATTACACGGAAAAACAATTAAATAGCATGGTGCAGAATGGTAGATTTACTCCTCATTTTCGAGTCCTGGCGGGTGGGTATTGTGGCCAGTGGATACGAATGGGTGTCCTACTCGTTTTCCTCACTCCACACTCAGGTTTAAATCAAGTAGACCTTATCCCCGATATCCACAATAAACACATTCTGGTATTATTACCACCTATTCAGTGGGAACATTGTGTCAACAATGGCTGGAACATTTCACACTGTCTGCAGTGAAACAACATCTATTTCTCCTTTCTGAAGACATGAATTTATAAGATTTTCTTTTAAGGCCAAAATCCTCACATTCTGAAAGATTTATTTATGCTACTTATAATAAAATTTGGATACTATCACAAATGGAAGCTGTAGCACGTTTAAGACAATTGACTGAGATAATTTGGTAAAAGTGCTAGCTGTTGTTGATAATAGTATTAATACGTTATCATTTCGTATTTACAATTTGAACAAAATTGTGTCACCTGTTATTGATATTGTGCCGAGTGACATGTCAACATTATATCATGGGCACAGTCAGCTCAGATCTATTATGCAGTTTAGCTGGACGCTTCAAACACTTAAAAATGGGCATGCTCCTTGGCATTACTTGAATTGTACTGAGTTGTTTTCATCTTTTAATTTGACACGTAAACAACAACTGATGGCTATAAAAGACGCAACATACACAATGACTCATTTAGGAAAATTAGAACTCCCATTCACTATAGATGAAATGTCTTCGGCGGTGTGGTTAATACACTGTGTTATTTCACTGCCCATCTCGACATTTCAATTCACAGCTTGCATGACATATATCCCTATAGTTTTTTAAAAACCCCTTGGGAGCAGCTATATACATGAATTATGGTCACTCCCGTTACTTATTGTTGTGTATGTATGAATAAGGAACTTTTTATAACTGGAGAGGAATGTAACTGCACCGTCGGATTTTCACTTGTTTGTTAACAAGTTAAGAACCATGGTGCTTGTAATATTTCAGCACCTAATTTAGCTTGTTATTTAAAAGGAATCCCATTTACCGTAATTCTCCCTTTCATAAAAGTACTCTCGAATGGGAGTTATCTCATGCCAAGCAATCAAGACTGTTGTGGTATGTGGGCTGGAGTCCCGTATATTTTGTCAGTTTCCCAGTTAGTCACGTGTTGTAACAACGTCTTGTTTCCCCCTCTGCATGGAATAGTAGATAGCTCATTGTGAGCTTCGATTCCAATTTTGAAGGCAGATTTCAACAAGCTGAGCAGACTCAAAGCAATACTGTTCCAACAAGAAGTAGCTCTCACATCTGCCCGCGAGACCTTCGAATTGCAGGTGGCCAGAACGTTTAGTGAAATACAATCATTGTTAAACACCGATCTTCCTCTGCATTTCTGAGAATTGGTGCAGCCAATCTTTAATGCCTCTAATACGGCCAGCCTCGCTCACTTTTTTAAGGTTGTAGGTTCCAGCCACGTTACTTCATTTCAGACCATCTTAGGAGTAACTCCGGCTTTTATCCACTTCATTTTTAGGTCTCGCCTGACCCAGCGCATGCGCTGGTCTGGCGAGACTTATTGAGAGGGCTCCAAAAAGTGCTACCAGGCCAGCCTAGAGGTACAGTGCATGTGCGCGGGCGCGCGCGCCGTGCTTTACCGCGTTTAGTTTCACTTTCACGGCAGCACGGCCGCTTTGATGTTTGATCGCGATCACTTTCACTTTCGCGGCCGCACGGCCGCTTTGCATAGCCAATAGGTCTCGCTTTTGGACCTTATAAGTATTTAGTTATGCAACTGTTGCATGGCTAAACACTTATATGGTCCCAAAGGCGAGACTTATTGGCTATGCCAATGCTTGTTTCTAGTGGTTCGGAGGATTCCCGTTGCTGTTATTCCTCATTTGTTGCATTCTCATTCTAGTCCTGCTTCTCTGCAATGGATGCTCCCTTTGCAGGCTCTCCGGAACTGGCACCACTCCAACACTACTTTGAGCGTATGTTTCAGATATTTGGAATGTTACTATTACAAGAGCTGGATCCAGATTCATCTATAACATTTCAAACTGCCTGATTTACCTGTATGCAACCTGTGTTCCACTGTATCTGGTGCCTCTTCGAATGGGCACTAGACATTTGACTGGCTTCGCAGATTCCTACTGCCTTGGATTTTGGGCTGTTGATGAGTCCCTTAGCGACCCTTTTTAAGAACGGTTCCCTGGGTTTGCAACTTCTTTACAATGTGAGGGTTGAGCCATTGGCCTACGGAGAAACATGTGCATCGGCAAACGGACCACAGTATGTAGGCTTCACTAACACGAAGGCAGGTTGCCCAGCAAATATCTTGGCATCGCCTGAGACCGGAGATCATGTTTGTTCTTTGGAGCTTGCGGCTTGGGCAGTAGACCAATCATCGCACACGCAGTCGGACTCCTTTATGGAGTCCTTGGCCTTCGAATTAGTGAGTAGCACAATGGATTCCTCCAAAACACCATCATTTCACTGCTTTTCCAAACTGACACTTTCTTCTATTTGTTTCCGGTGAATGCCATTTTTATAATTATGCTTTGAGTATGTTTACCTTCAAACTACATATATTCCATTTGGTATTCCCTTTTGTGCTATTATCCTGACCAAGGGTGTTTTGTATTTCATGCATGGCCCATTGTAGTTTTCCCTATGTTAGCCTAATTGTGTAGCTGTAGGCTGCATTTTCCTTTGCACGCATTACTGTATAACACACTTGCCTTTGTGCCACATTGTATTTTCACACAGAACCTGCATATGTTTTCGTGTTCTGTTCTTTTCCTGGGATTTAGTCTGCACACCACAGACAAGCTCAAACAATGCCTTGTTATTTTCTCTGGTTAGGCACTAGCACCTAGACATAACACGAGAATGCAGCTGTTGTTTATGAGCACACATGTCTTGTTAGATAGATGAGCACAGAGTTCCCAAAAAAAAAAGCATGGAGCGAGAATTCAGAGACAAGAGCACTGCATCAATTGAGATGTAGAGCGTCTGTATGCTAAGGTACGGGCCCCACCACTAATCCCAGAGATCTTTGATATATAATCATTTAGCCTTAGTAGAAGGGGAGGGAGGTTTAGACAACTCTGTATTATAACATGACAGGGCTTTTCATGGTATATTGGCCATGCTAACAGTATTTTTAGTAAGCATTTGTTTTCTAATTGAAGCATAAATACTCCATTTTACAGCACGATAGTTTAAATAAATATTCTAAACTTTCTTTGTGTCTTTTATTTATTTTATGGAGGACAAGTACGAGTGAGGGAGCGAAAGGTTGTGCCCTGTAACTGCGATCCCTGAGAGGGTTGAGAGGGTTATGTTCTGGGGTGCAAATTCACTTGTCTCTCTGGTAAGGTTAGGAAGGAAAGTGAAGCACTATATAGCTAGCCAGAATCTGGCTCATAGATATCGCAGCGGTATGGTAACTCAGTCCCTACATGCCAAGGTTCTATGGCCCCAAGCATAGTTCTGTTACTGAGCAGAATCCCTGCAACAGCCTCTTGGTTCACTAGTGGCACTGTCACCAATGTGAGGTTGGGGGCAGGATTGACTCTAAGCTCATGTATAAAAACTATCACTTTTAATAAGTACTTCTCAGGGCAGCTCTATATTGTGACCTATTAATGTCAAAGCTTCCATATGTTGAAGAAATACACTTTTTGAATTTTGAAGCGACTGTATCATATTTTATGTGATGTTTATTGTATGTTTTACATACCAAACATTTTCAGAGCTTGACTCGTGCGTGGGCTCTAAGAGGCAAGCCAGGGCCTTAACTCGGCTCTGCTGCTTTTCTGGTTCATTTGTGGCTTTCCCACCTCTATCCCCAAAACACACCGCCCAATTTTAGTTTTAAAAACAGTGAAAAAACATTACAACGTTCCGACATTGAGATGAAGGAAGCATTTAACAGGTGCCTTCTCCATGGCCTCTTCTGCAGTGACTCGGTGAGCCACAGGTCATGTTAAGGAGGGCCTAGCCCACCCTTCACCCCTGCTAGACCGGGGCTGCTCCCCAACATCAATTTAGCATAGTAATAATCATAAGTAACTGGGACTACTAGATAATTCACTTCTAGATCACAGAAACTTTGAAGGTTTTTATTACAAAAATCTCAAAATTCAAGCCATACCGAATAAATGCCATGAAGGCTCAAATACAGAAAGATATAGGCTACGCAAGAATGAGAAATAATCTAACTCCTAAATGAGCAGGAAATCGTAAAGAAATCGAGCAGCATCCCTAGCAGAAAATGTGTCTCACCCCCAAAGCCAAGGGGTTTTATACACAAATCCTGCATTACAAATTAGCAAAAGTTCAGATTCATCGTAGCATTATCACAAGTAACAACTCTTTTGGGAAATATGAATTTTATACGCCACTCTCTACGTTCACAAATACTATCCCATTTATAAACAAAATCCAGCATTTTCCATTTTACTGCCATCCAGAGATGTTCTAACTAATATGAAACATTACAACAATGCTTCACACAAATGAATACGACTAGACCCAGCAACTGAACTACAGCGGGAGGGCCATGAAAACTGCTAGTTAGGAACACGAGGAAGTTCATTCCAAGCACACGCACTTAGTGAAAACCCATGACATCAGCTTGTGTTCGTTTCTGCAAAGTTTGTAGGGACAGACGATGTGCAGGGGGGCGAGATGGGAGGGGTTGAATACAGAAGGTCATAGCAAAAGCAGCATCAGAATAGCATCCATATTATCCAATATATTCCATATAAATGTGACACAACTAGATCACTCTTCTGTTCATCATATTATACTCATTTCAACTGTAATCATGTTAATTCGGTATATGCGTGTTGGACCCAAAATTAAAATTATTATTCATCATTATCATTTTCTCCCGGAAATATAAACCCATTAAAAAGGCTACTAGAACTTCTTGACCTGATTTCACATTTATTGACACCGCACTGTATTGTTTCTGCAGTAGACTGCGCCTCTTATTTTCAATAATACCCAAACCAAATACCCAAACCAGGACTTTGCTCCCCATCTCATGCACTAAACAGAACGTCAGTAGCACCCTCCCTGGCGACCAATACTTGTATTGATTCATTGCACAGCTATTATCTAACACTTTCACCCAGAGTTAGAACAACTCGTTGAGTCCTCCGTATAGCTATCAGTAATGTCTTTCATCATATCTTCAATCCGAATACCTTCTAATTTTGCTTAATAGAGTAACTGCAAAAAGATTTTCACTTTTTCGCTATTTTATTTTAAAAAATGACTGTAATTACTAAATACAAAAAAAATCTTTGCCAATAATAAAATTTAAATGGTTTATAAGGGACTTTAAACCAGTAGCGTAACAAACATGCCCCCCGCCCCCCCAAAGTGCATGGAGGGGCCCCCAGGGTCCAGGCCGGGGCAGGAGCGCTCAGGCCAAGTGCCCCCCGCCTGCGCATAGTGCCGATGGGATCCCTGTAACACCAGTGCTTTAAACTCGTAATCCAGGCGATCGGCTGCATTTGTTTGAACCGTGACAGAAACGCGCTGCCTGCCTAACATTAAACCTTAAAATGCTTCTTTTGACTAGTAACAAGCAGGACCAGGGCATACGCTTTAGATAGTTTCAACCAATCGAGTAAAATGTAACACATATTCTATTACAGTACTGGTGAAAATATGCGACGATATTTAATTGGTCGCGAAATTCCTTGTCATGCTATTGGTTGGAAAACTCCAGCCAATCGTTTATTGCTTGTCAAGGGTTCAAAGGCTGTATTGCAGTGTAGGATTGGCTGAAGTAAGGTTAGGGTTTTTATTGGTTGCACACTCCAGCGAGCGATCACGCCTCTGATGTCGATTTTAGCTGCTGCACTGAATTGTTATGCTCTGTCTGTGAGCGGGTGTTAAACACTTTTGCCCTAGGACGCTGGCTCTTTAATTAAATGACTGCCTCTATTTATCCTTCTCAGGTAGCGGGGATCACATGTGACAGCTGAAAGATCGGCGCTGCGGGAAGAGACTCGATATTTGGCTTTATTAGCTTGGATTCCATCTGCGCTTTGTATTCTTTTTTCGCCGGAAGCCATCCGGCCCACTTCTCTCGTCATGCGCTTGTCTTGAGGCACCGCCCTCCGTCCGCTAGCACCGGTGGTTTAGTGCTAGACGAGAGACACCTTTACTACCGTTGCCTGAAGTTCACTTTGAATGAGCAAGGGTGAGGCCGCCGTCCGACGGTTCATCTTCCCCTTCAAAGAACACCCTCTTCGCGAGCTTACGGGGCCGTGCCAGTGAGGTGAGTTCGACTTTAGTTTTTCGAGGGGACTGCTCGGGGATTGGTTTGATGGTACCATCTGCTTCCCGGGTGTGTCTATCGGCTTCCCGCCTCAGTGGGGGCAGATCTCGTTTGGGCCATCATGGTCTCACCGCTCAATAGCAGTGATTGTCTGACTTTTGCCACGTTGCTCCCCTTTGAGTAAATATAATGCACGGGGCATTTCTCTCCCCCAACTCTCTAAAATACTTTTGGTGAACGTTGAATACTGTTCGTTGTAAGTCAAAACGCGTGCTTTATCACCTATACACAGGAAGTGTTCCTTTACAAAAACAATTAACACACATTTCCGAGTACGTACATTTAATTTCATACAGCTCGCTACAATGTTCTTAAAATGTAACTGTAATGTACACCCCAGGAACACATGTCAGCAAGATGACAGTGGGTTTATGTAGTGTTGCTAAGATCAGATAAAAAGTAATGTGGATTATATACTTGCAGTGAATGTTGATGTTTTAACTGCACTATATACTCATGGTTTGCCATATGTGTAAAAACCTTACGAGGGAGAATTTGTCTTCTAACGCTTCATCCTGGGACAAAACGAAGTTCAGGATTGCTGTTAAAAAGAGGGCTGACTGGGCATCTCTGTTCTTTCACTAACCATGGCACACCTTGAAATAGCCTCTGTGGTAGAGGAATTCTTCATGGAACACTGTATGAATTTGAATCAGTAGATCTCGGCATCCCTTATACCCTTCCCCCCATCTGGGGGCTCTTTCACAGCTCAAAAGGCCACTGGTCTAGGTTGACTACATATTCTAAACCGAAAACTGGGAAAGGACACGGACACAGACATAGAAGCAAGGAAATGTTGATTAGATGGTTGCAGAGGGGCTACAGTGAAAGCCACAATCGCAGAAGGACTATACGGGCAAATTAGTTTAGTTTTTTTTTTTCTTCAAATAAATTGCACACTTTATTCTGTTTCAGTTCATTTTGACTAAGCATGGAAAAGGAACTCTTATGCTAATGAGGACAGGTCTTCAACATACCTTCCAACTTGAAGAACAATCTCACTGTACCAAGAAGTAACTACAAGGCCCTTTTAAACCCCAAGCCCCCTCCTCCCAAAAAAAAGCTTGCTGATGCTGGTTTTCACACCCCTTAATGGGCGTCGGTAGATCAAAGCCTTGAAAACCACTATTTACAATGGTTTTCAGCTCGTTTTCCCTGCTACCGTTTGATATCGACTCCTCACTGGGAGACCGTGTGATGTGAGCCGATTTCATGTGTCACACGGTGGCACCTTGTGAGTTGGCAGGTATGCTTCAAGGTGTGTCAGCGACATATACATACATTCCTCACCAACATCATTGGGTCATGATATTAGAAGGGAGTTGTGTGCTCGTGCCTCACTCCAGATACACTCTAGCCTTTTGTCTGTGTTCCTTTGATCGGATCCATGAACACTTTTGACAAGTGAATTGGACCCCTGAAGCTGCTACAGCAACAGGCTTAATGAAGATTGCTTCCCACTGTGGTGCTGGTGTCCTGGCCATTGTTCATCCCTTGGCAGGTGCGTGAGCCTGGCACCAGCACTCTTAACTCACTTTTCCCGGTATTTGCGGGGAGAGGATTATGAGGTGCTGGAAGATATATCCTCGAAGCGAACTGACAAGCAGTGTGACCCCAGGCTGTGACCATACCCATCCCCTGCACTCGCATCGCTCTCAAAACCGCCTGGATCAGAAGGAGTTGGCTGCATTTGCTACCACGGTCTTCTGCACCACCACAATTGCAGTTTGAACCCCAAAGTTTTTTGCAGATTGGAGGCAGAAAAGGATCTGCTTCCTAGGCACCTTAGCACACCGATTTCCCAAACCGGTTAATAGTCCCATCAAGCTAGAAGCTTGCCAACACAACGTCATCCAGCAGTGGCCACAGTCTTCACACGCAATACACGAAGCACCATAGACCGATTACTGCAACACTGTCAACAAGCGGTCAGTTGGTAAAACCACCTCAAAAGTTGCCATCATTTTGTCTGTTGGCAGCGCACCTTCGACCTCAGCACCTTGGGTGCCTTGCTATCGATTATCTTGCTGGCATTCAATAAAGAATGTATCGAGACATTTAGGTCATAATGGTCACTCAACAGTTTTAAAGCATCTACCGCTAACAAGTCACTGTACAATATGCACTTCGAGGAGCTCAAGGATTACCTTGCAAGATGCCCATCGACCCTTGGTATCACTGTAATGTAATATATCAGCAGCAAACAGTTGCCCAGGTAACCATTCTAAAGTAACATGTTCACAAGGACCTTTTTCTTCAATGGCAATATTCACAACTGCATCAATGTATAAGTATTTGGCACAGCAACATTCTGAAGTAATTGATGAATTATCAAGCATCCGCGGGTTCACCCAACAAGCATTCAGAGAAGATGTTCTGCACTCTCTTACCATTATTCACTTGCTTGAAAAAGTGCCACTTTACCCTCCATAACGGCCCAGCAGTGGCTCAATGGTGATCTCAACCGCAGCTTCTTAGTGCCACTAAAACTGGTAATTTTAATTTAGAGAGGGATTCTGTGGTGTGGAATGTATGGACACACCAAAGTGACCTATACGAGGCTAACACCCACATTTTCCACGTCCCCTTTGCACAGTCTTATCAATTACAAAATTACCGATAAACAACGGGGGTCAAAGGGATAATTTAAAGACCACCACGGACAAAATCCCCTCGTATCTAAGTCTGCAAATAACAACAAATCCGTGGGTCTACGAAGGTCTAACTAATTGTCCAAAGCCACAAATCCAAATGCTACAAACATGCAAAAAAAAGTCCTCATAAAGAGGACTGAGTCCCATCACCCACCGAAGTGGCATGCTTCATCATCTGGGGCTTCCTTTTAACCACAACCTGGTGTGGTTAAAGAGCTACAACTCCAAGGTGGCTAAAGAAGGAGGAGCTCACGGATGTTTTCTGGGTCTTAATCACCTAGTGAGGCCTTATGCAACAGAGACTAAAGCTACTCTGGGTGTGGTGATCACTCCACCAGTTATGATACCTCGTTATATACTAGGTTGTTTTTTATTTTTGTTTTTACAGAGCGCTGCCTCACGCCCCGAGTTGTCACCAGGAGCGTTGATGTTCAGTCCCGATCTATGACGGGTAAGCTGAGCAGTGGGAAACCTGCTGGTACCTACTGCCGAAAGTCACTTATTGTTCTACCCCCTATCCCCTTGCTATATTAATTGTTGCCTCTCTTGTGTTTCTCTCTTGTGTTTTGCACAGGTACTTCATAAAGAACCCCTGCAGCCCCACTTACCATCTATTGAGTGGTTTTATCTGCTGGAGGTATCATCTAGATCCTATTCAGGTGCATTTTGTTTTCACCTGTTATTGGTTAATGTTGCAGTAGTAGCATTTGGTCCTGATGAAAGCCATGATCACCAGTTTTTGATCATTCATGGCTGAAACATGTTGATCACTCCTTTTTAGGTCTCGCTGAGCCAAAGGCTCGAAGAGACATTTTATATGTGGGATATTCAAAGTGCTACCCACAGTTTTGGCTGGCCTAAACCTTGAGTGCACGATCACGTGCACAGCTGCTCCCACTCCCCCCTCCCTTCTCTATAGCTTTCTTTCACTTTAGCCGCTTTGACCCTTGCATTCCCCCCCTCCCTTCTCACCCAGCCCTTTGATGCTCTGCTCGATTACTTTCGCCGCTACAAACTTTTCAAGCCTTTTACCGCCTTTGATTTTCTTTTATTTTGCTGAGCCTTGATTCATACGTGCTTGTTCCGATTTCAAGGGAAGTCTTACCCATCTTCAACTAACAGCATGCAGCCAAGCGTGAAGGATTATCGCTTGTACTTTCATTTCATATCATCTACAGTGTCCTCTAACGCATGTAAATAAATGTAAAGGCACGATCAGACAAACTGTAAGGATAATCGCTTGTGCTTCCATTCAACTTTGTCTTCAGCACGTGTGTTTGTCAGCGCGCAGCAGATTTTCATGTTTCCTCGCTCATGACTATACATCGACGCTTGGATCATGTTTCTCCATCTCTCCCTTCCTCCTATGTTGTCCTTAGTTAACTTTACATCACTCTCTGCTCCTTTGCCACACACTCATTTGTCCTCAGTGTATCGCCTTCACGCTTTGCTTCCACTGATCTCGCTATTCCCTCTTGTTCTCTCACTCATCCCGCAGACAGCCTTTCTCACTGCCTCCCGTTCAAGCACATTGCTTTCAATTCTATCTCCTCGCTCTCGCCCACTGCCAGTTTGTGTCGCATTCACCCTTCCAGTTCCTCTGACTCTGCTTTCCTCTGATTCTCTCCTTGCGCCGGCTCCCTCTTTATCGCGCCTCTTTTTCTTTATCTCTCTGCCCTCTCCTGCTTCACCCCATCCTGCTCTCTCACAGCTGTTCTTTCCTCATTCTCCCCGCCCTGTAGCCCCGCTCCCCCCCCCCCCCCCCACCCCCGAATGCAGCGTTTTTAGACGTCCTCGCCTTTCACTTTCCGACTTGGCTGTTCTTATTTCCCTTCCGTCCCCACTCTCTGCCTTGCACCCCTCTCCCTCCCTTGCAATCCGTCGGCACCGAGGCCCTTTTCCCTCGTGCTCCTCCTTCCTGTTTCTCTCTGCTGCTCTCCTCTGGCTCGCGCCCCTGCCTTATTTATCAGCCTTCCACTCTTCCTCTGCCGCACTTCCCTTTTCTTCCGTGCTTCTAGGTCATTGTTTGTCCTGTTCGTGTCTCTTACTCCCTTCTCCTGTAGTTTCCCTATTCCCTTTCCTCATTGCTGGTCTCCCTCCAGCACCTCTATTTAACAGCTCTAAAACAAGAACACATCATGGGGGATGATCACAGGACTCGTGATGTGCGGAAGATGCATTCATTTTTTATCTCCGATTTCAGAACATTTCACAGACTTGTTTTAAAGTGTTACCAATTTGGATTATTTTGTTATTTCAAAAGAATAAAAAAACACCTCGAATGACACACAGATTCAGTGTAGTTAAACACCTTCCTAAAGTCTAAATGCTCACGTATTTCCTACACGCACGAACATCTCTAGCAGATGATGCTCTGTAATAAATAAACTAATACCTTGAATTTGGAGATCGTGATTCCGCCGCAGCAGGATAACCCGCTGTGCTGCTCAGATACTGGGAGCCAAATAATTACCAGAGGCATTACAAACAAGAGAGAAGCAGCACTCGTCTCAGACTGCACAAGTGCCCGGACCTACAAGATCACCACCAAGACCTTCACCCCCCTCCCCCCAATACCCGACGAGTATCCGGCCGACGAGCGGCATACCGCTAATAGCGCCTGCATTAATAAATGCCAACCTGAATATAATTTTTATTGGAGTTTCCTGGCCAGATAATGTGATAGCTGCCTATCGATATGCTCGCGAACAGTTTGTGCTAATTTTGACCAGTCTCTTGTGAAATTCACGATGCGCGATGCACTGTGGTATCAGATGCGCAAATGTATTCTACTTCGCACGCACTTCGCCCTCCCAGCTCTGAGTCATGCGGAAAAATGCCTGCACTTGTGTGGTCTGAGTACAGATTCATTTTTGTAATCCTACGCAATGCGCGGTTCGTCTAAAATTAACCATGCACTAGTCTCTGGGGGTGACGCGCAGCAGAATTCTATAGCGCTTAACAGTTTTTCCCAGTTTTTATTTAGCGCGAATTCGAACCGAGGGTATTGGAGCGCGTTACATGAGCATCAGTTCTATTACACAAGGAGACATTCATTTTTTTTGTAGGCACAGGGAGAGGAAGTGATTTGCCCAGAATCACAAGATTCTATCCGACGCCGAGATTCGAACCGAATTTCCCAGTTCCGAAGTCAGCACCGCTGGAGTATCCAAACGAATCCTAGTTAGATGTGGCAGAGATTTTTTTTTTTCCAGTGTTGTTGTCTTTTCGAGGGGTTGCGAAAATGTGTGTGCACATTTAAGCCCTTCTAATGTGCAGTTCTTTATTTTTTGCAAATGGGTGACAATTTTGGCAATCATAAAGTCGTTTGCAAACATTTCATTGTATTATTTCTCAAGTGTACACAACTCTGCTCTGAAAACAACTCACATGATTACGTTCACGCAGATAGCCCAACCAGAGAAGATGAGCACATTTACAAAGATAACCCAACGCTGGAAGCCGGGGCTCCGTGAGGAAGAGCCCTCCCTGGTTTGTGATTGGTGAAACAGAGTGAAGGTGTGAAAGGTGCGCGCAGTACAGCTCGGCGTCACCTTCAGGATGACCCACGACACTTATTTCGTGATTGGCCGGCAAACACCTGTTAGTTCTGGGAGTTTTTTAGGCTCCCTTCATTGTTTGTCACTTGTGAGAGCGGCGTGGTTGATTGTGGCTTGGCAGCCTGCGTGATCATTTCACGGCCGCTTTGATGTTCTCAGTGAGCCGCGCGGCCACTGAGACCATCCAAGCGGCCGCGAAAGTGCTCACCATTTGCCAGCCTGAATGTCCCCACCCCACCCCCCCCCTATGTCTCTTCACGAGCTGGAAAGGTCTGGCTTAAAGACTGCCTTTTTTAAAGCACCGTTCCTGAATGGAGGTACATAATATATTCTGCATATTATAGCGCTGCATAGTACAGCACAGAATAGCAGCACCTCACCACTATATTATTTTCTTTGGTACGGCGTAAGAATTACTCAGATGTGGAGCTGCAAATGGATTGCCCCTTCAACAAGCATTTGCAATGCAATAGGTCTCGGAATAGGTCTCGCATTTACACGAGTTTAAGCAATTGCCAATGTAAATGGCAATGCCTTTTATTTATGTTCAAAAAAAAAAAAAAAAAAGGCATTGTCATTTGAAATGTCAATAGCTCAAACTCGCGTAAATGTGAGACCTATTGCATTGCAAATGCTTGTTATTCTTTGACATCTAATGGTACTCAATAAACATATTTCTTATTAGATAGTCAATTTTAACTGATTTAGCACACACACTGCACGCTTCACGTTATCTCACCACACCCAGAGTAGCTTTAGTCTCTGTTGCATAAGGCCTCACTAGGTGATTAAGACCCAGAAAACATCCGTGAGCTCCTCCTTCTTTAGCCACCTTGGAGTTGTTGCTCTTTAACCACACCAGGTTGTGGTTAAAAGGAGACCCCAGATGATGAAGCATGCCACTTCGTTGGGTGATGGGACTCCGTCCTCTTTATGAGGACTTTTTTTGCATGTCTGTAGCATTTCGATTTGTGGCTTTGGACAATTAGTTAGACCTTCGTAGACCCACGGATTTGTTGTTGTTTGCAGTCTTATCATTTGCCAGCCTAGAAGACGATGAGCAAAATGAAACCCACTAACTAAAACAGCAGGTTTTCTATTTGATGACTACTGACCTGAAAACGTTTGGCAGCATTATATTTTGTTAGTATTGCATTGTTAGTACTGTACTTTGTTGATCTGGACGACATGGCTCTTCGATTACTACCTCACAATTATTTTCTGTGTTTTATACACACCTTAATCACCTTGATAACTTTAATGATATGTTGGCGAGCAGAGCTCCAGGGCAGAATCACCAGAGTGTTTGTCTTGGGAAAAAAAAGTCCTGTTGCCCTGCATTTAGTCGGTAAAAGCTTCATTTTCTTCCACCCCGTCCTCCTTCTGTTGAGATGGACACTGTTATGCTATGAGCTACATTTCCTGTTTTTACAGGGGCTATGCTTCATGTTCATTTGTTTTGCGGAGGAAGTTCTAGTTCCAGGTCCGCTTGTCTCCAAAAACTGTTCCTCTCTGAAGACTCTCACTATCTTGATGTATGTCTTGCTTCTTGTTTAGCACCACTGAAGACTTCCGCATGTCGCCCATCACTCAGTGGGATTTGGCTGCTTTCTGGGTTCCACAGTTACCACTGCTCGAGAATGGATTTAACTGCTCATAATTGCTCGCTACTCGGGAGGCAGGACAGAAGTAACAATTAGACTCTTGTAACAGCCCATAAAAATATTGAAAGTGTAGGGACGCATACACATTCATGAGAAGAACTGCATGTTTAACCTTTTCACAGATTTAAATGTTCTTGGGCCCAAAATCAACCTTGGAAAAAAATGCTTTCAATGGGGGTTTAAAAAAAAAAAATATTCGATTTTGTATGGTCATCTATAAATCTGGTCTTTTCTGAGTATATGTCCTTTAGAGCTAAAATGTTCATGCGGAAAATGAACCGGATCATCAAGAAATCTGAAACCAGATTCCGCCTCCCTTCTCAGTAAACGTCAGTAAAGCCTTCCATGACAGTGCCATTAAATAGAGTAAATTTGTATTCGGTGTCGTACTAGCTTCAGTACATTTCAGTAAATATACTGCTTAAGTATACCTTATTAAATACAAGAAGAACCCTACACAAAGAGGGAAAGTGTGGGTAGGGAGGGTCCAAGGGATATGTTTAGAGACCAACTACAGTATGAGTCCCCAATCAACAAACATCATACAAAGAAATACTGTGGGTCTGAGAGTTCTGTGTGAATACCTGATATATTCAATAGAGTGAAACCATCTGGGGTATACCCAAAAAGGTTGAGTTCCCATCACCCACAAAGGTGGCTATTCATCATCTGGGAACCCTGAACTGAACCAAACAACCAACCACTAGGTAATTATGGCGGTTATATGGTAGTCCCAGTCGTGGGTGACCAAGGGTAGGGTGATGGTTTGCAGTGCCAAGAATATAAAAGGAAAAAGTGCTATTAAAAATGGCTATCAAAACACAAACAATTTTATTCTGGTGCTGTCTTGATGCCACTTTAAAAACAGTGCGTGGACAGTGTAACAAATAACTGTCAGGGTGGTGGTCTACATGTTTCGGCTATCGGACTATGGAGTCCAAGCTCTCATCAGGACCTTATGCGCTACTGCAAAAACGTGAAAAAGGAAACTTATGTAAATTAGTAGTTGGGATGAATTCCCAATACGACCTGTTTATGTTAGTCCGTTTCCCTGGAGTTTTGGGGGGGGAAACAAGAACCTAGTTACAATAGAAAAAAGAAAATTCATTCATTTCTGAGCAGTATCAGTATCCAACACATAACACGGCTAGATATAGTATGCTAGCGATCAATTGTACAATACTGGTAGATGTATTGTTTACACAAAATGGTATGCTTATCAAAAGATTGCTTATGTACTTACCCGTCAATTTCCGGGTATGTACCTCGCCTCGCCTGGCATCCGCTCAGGACAGGAGGCACCGCTCTATAAAGAAGAGAGTATCAATGCGTAAAGTAAATGACCCCTGGGTAATGTATCCTATTTAGTTACAGTGGGGGGAGGGAGAAAAACTTCCACAAACTGTCGTTTGAAAATGCAACTATGAAGGAATGGCAGAATCACATAGTCTAGTCAAGTCTAATCAGACGGTAAAAACACAGATGTGTGTGTGTGCTAGTACATTTAGAAGTGCAAAAATGCAAAACGAGGCTTTTAAGTTCACATTAAGTCCCTTGTTTGTCTAACCATAGCGCTCGGTAACTGAAGCGGTGAAAGCTCGGGCTTAATCTAAAGACATGAGCCATAGTTGAGGCGTGAGTTTTTAAATGTGACACTGCACGCCTGCACGTCTTTTTAGATTAAGCCCGAGCTTTCACCGCTTCAGTTACCGAGCGCTATGGTTAGACAAACAAGGGACTTAATGTGAACTTAAAAGCCTCGTTTTGCATTTTTTACCCGCTTCCAATCGGGTGCCATCACTACAGTGCACTTCTAAATGTACTAGCACACACACACATCTGTGTTTTTACCGTCTGATTAGACTTGACTAGACTATGTGATTCTGCCATTCCTTCATAGTTGCATTTTCAAACGACAGTTTGTGGAAGTTTTTCTCCCTCCCCCCACTGTAACTAAATAGGATACATTACCCAGGGGTCATTTACTTTACGCATTGATACTCTCTTCTTTATAGAGCGGTGCCTCCTGTCCTGAGCGGATGCCAGGCGAGGCGAGGTACATACCCGAAAATTGACGGGTAAGTACATAAGCAATCTTTTGATAAGCATACCATTTTGTGTAAACAATACATCTACCAGTATTGTACAATTGATCGCTAGCATACTATATCTAGCCGTGTTCTGTGTTGGATACTGATACTGCTCAGAAATGAATGAATTTTCTTTTTTCTATTGTAACTAGGTTCTTGTTTCCCCCCCCCAAAACTCCAGGGAAACGGACTAACATAAACAGGTCGTATTGGGAATTCATCCCAACTACTAATTTACATAAGTTTCCTTTTTCACGTTTTTGCAGTAGCGCATAAGGTCCTGATGAGAGCTTGGACTCCATAGTCCGATAGCCGAAACATGTAGACCACCACCCTGACAGTTATTTGTTACACTGTCCACGCACTGTTTTTAAAGTGGCATCAAGACAGCACCAGAATAAAATTGTTTGTGTTTTGATAGCCATTTTTAATAGCACTTTTTCCTTTTATATTCTTGGCACTGCAAACCATCACCCTACCCTTGGTCACCCACGACTGGGACTACCATATAACCGCCATAATTACCTAGTGGTTGGTTGTTTGGTTCAGTTCAGGGTTCCCAGATGATGAATAGCCACCTTTGTGGGTGATGGGAACTCAACCTTTTTGGGTATACCCCAGATGGTTTCACTCTATTGAATATATCAGGTATTCACACAGAACTCTCAGACCCACAGTATTTCTAAGTATACCTTATGCCAACAGTGACTAATTTGTAGAAGCATTTTTGAATATTAAAATATTTGTATTTGGGTATGTTTTTTACTGCCCCCATTGAAGTATAACCTATTGAACTGTTTTTCAGGTACGTTCTCTTCTCCCATCATGGGGGAACCGCAGCAGGTAAGCGCCCTGCCACTGCCCCCTATGCAGTACATAAAGGAATACACTGATGAGAATGTGCGCAGAGGCCTTGCCCCGAAGCCTCCTCTGCCAGTCAAGGACAGCTATATGATGTTTGGCAACCAGTTCCAATGTGATGACTTGATCATTCGTCCTTTGGAGAGTCAAGGCATTGAACGGCTCTGCCCCCTGCAGTTTGACCACAAGAAGGAGCTGAGGAAACTCAATATGTCCATCTTAGTCAACTTTTTAGACTTGCTGGACATTTTGATCAGAAGTCCTGGGACCATCCGGCGCGAGGAGAAGCTGGAGGACCTAAAGCTGCTCTTTGTGCACATGCATCATCTCATCAATGAATACCGGCCCCATCAGGCCAGAGAGACCCTCCGTGTAATGATGGAGGTGCAGAAGCGCAACCGCCTAGAGACTGCAGAACGCTTTCAGAAGCATCTGGAACAAGTAGTTGAGATGATTCAGAACTGTCTAGCCTCCTTGCCGGATGACCTTGCCCTTCCAGAGGGAGAGCTACACCTAAAGTCTGAGCCCATGGACGTGCAAGAGGCCAGCAGTTGTGCTGGGCAGAGTGAGCCTGCCAAAGACAGCATGGTTTGCAAGAAGGAAAGCTCTGCGGACAAGGATGCTTTGATGTGTGTGATTATTGATGAGATGACATAGACTTCCCTCACTGTGTAGGATAAGAATTGTACAAATTTAGTTTTTTCCAGTGTTTGAATAAAACAACCATTTTTTTGTATAGCGGTAAATCCCATCTTATACGTTTATAATAATTCATATATTGGATATAAGTAAATGTTGGCACTTCAAATAAACTGCGATCTTTTTGGTGAAGCAATATATATTTGTAATTTCTATGTCAGAATGTCTGCTAAACACAAGTGTTTAGGGGGGCTGGAATACTGATGCGGAGTTGTTACCCTTTCCTATTATCTGTGGTTGCATTGATGGCTCTAAATCGTATTATTGCAGAACATTGTAAACCACTCCTGGGAACAGAGGCATTCTCGTATAAGTGTGTAAGATTTTAGATGTTTCCATGTTTCTACTCGCAAGCTTATGCGAAAAATGCCACCTCGTGTAGTTCGAGATTCTTAAAGGAGCTGTACAGAAGCACCAGCACTTTATTGTTGGTGACCGTCAAGTCTAGCACTATCTCTCTTCTGTTAGTGTAGGCCATTCCTGAAACGCTAATCTGCAATTACCTCCTCGTCCGTCTTCCTCGCCACAGTAATCCCCAATGAGCCTTCGGCTCCCACAGAAACTCCAAGTATAATTTTACAGTCTAGTCTCCCTCTCCCTCCAATATGGCCCCCGACTACACAGCCAATCCCATAAAGGGACACATAATGCACCAGAACGACCTGTTTTTTTTCGTTTCTGCACTGCTCAGAGTGCTGTGATTCCTGCTAGTCAGGTAAGTGTGGGGCGGCGGTCCTGCTTTAGCGGACTCGGGGGGGGGGGGGGGGGGGGGGCATGTTCGATGTTCGTTTGGGGGGGGGCATGTAATGGTTTGTTTTCTTCGTCCTTGTGTCCCCCTCTACAACAAGCCTCTCCGGTTTCGTCTTTCAGAGACACCGGCGTGGCGGAGGTCGGGTCGATTGGTGTCCCGCCTCGTTTCTTTACGTGCGCATCTGTGTCCTGCTTTAGCGAACTTGCGAGGCACGTTTTGTTTTTCTGCCGGCCGCGCGTCCTGCCTTAGCGGACTTCTGCGGTCGGCGCTCTCTTCTACGCGCTTCATCCACGCGCTTTTGCACTGGTGGCCATTTTATGGTACTGTGAGTTGTGGCATTTCATCGGCAGTTTCTCTGGGTGCTGTGTTGGCGTCCGGAACGGTCTTCAGGTGGCGATTTGATCCGTTGGGGGCGCGGGCTTCCGGCTCTCTTTCTTTGCATGCTGGGGGCGTGTCCTGCTGAATACTTGTACCTGATGGCCATTTAAGGGGCTGTTTCTTGTTGTTGTTGCTGATGGGTGTTTTTCCCTTTGCTGCATTTCGTTTGGTGTGTGATGGAGGTTGCTGAGGAGACTGTTGCTCCTGACCTTGGGGCTGTCGCTTCTGGGTCTCGAGAGGCTTTGCCTTCATTATCTGTACTCCAACAGATGATTGATTCCGCTGTGTCTTCTGCCTTGCGTGGCAAGTTGGCTGCGCCTCCTTCTAAGAAGCTCAGGTCGGATCCTGCCTCCCAAGTTGGTTCTGACGCTGAGGAGGATGTGGAGGTTCGTGGTCGCTTTGTGAAGGGTACTGATCTTAAGGACGTACTGGGGCACATTCGCGCCAACTTGATGTTTCCTGATTCGGTTGCTCCAATGGAGGATGATTTTTTTGCGCAGTATCAGCGTCCGGATCCTGATACTCTTCCGATGCATTCTTCTGTGGTGAAGGTGTTGGAAAATGAGTGGAAGGATGTTGATAAAGGGGCTTTCCCGCGCTACTTGGCGAAACGTTATCCTTTGCAGGACTTTTCTTCCAAGTATCCTTAATCTGTGAAGGTTGATTCATTGATGGCGGCGATGTCCTCTCAAGGGTCTGTGGTCTCCGAGGATTCCTCCCCGGCGGATCCTGTGGTTCGGAAGGTGGATGGGGCGGTGAAGCGCACTTTTTCTGCTGCCAATTTTTCCATCAGGGCTGCCACTTATTCCACTTATACCATTCAGTCCTTGCTGAAGGATTTTCAGTCCTTGGCTGAACTGTTGGACCAGGGCGAGGATGTCTCCTCTACGTTGGCCATGATGGAGCAACAGGTTCGTCTCCTTTCGGACGTCTCCTATGATGCCTTGGGTGCGGCTGGTTCTTCTGTGGCGGCTAGGCGCCAGTTGTGGTTGCGCTCGTGGAAGGCTGATGCTGCCCAGAAATCTTTACTTATGAAGATTCCTTTTACTGGTGTCAAGCTTTTTGGTCCTCCTTTGGAGGATATGGTCAAGAAGACTGCGGAGGATAGGAAACTGCTGGCTCCGGATCGGGCTGGTCGTTTCCGTTCTTTTGGTGCTACCCGTGCCTTTGGGCCTTCGCGTAGGGGCCGTGTTCACCAGCCCTTTCATGGTAGGGGGCGTGGCCGGGGTGCCCCTTCCACTGATGAGTCCCGGTTCTCCAATGTTCAATTCTCCGCTTCTGCTCCCTCGAAGTCATGACTGTGTCCCTGGGGAAGGGTCCGGTTGGGAGACGGCTGCGTTTCTTCCTGGAGTCCTGGAGAATGACTGTGTCAGATCGGTGGGTCCTTCAGGTGGTTTCCGAGGGTTTTCGCCTTTGGTTCAGCCAGCTTCCTCCAGACTATTTCAGGTCCTCTCCCTGCCCCAGGTTGGCTCACAAGAAGGTGGCGCTTTTGGCCGGTATAGAGGCTCCTCTGGCAAAAGGTGCTGTGGTTCCGGTTCCGGGGGCTCAGCTGGGGTTAGGGGTGTCCTCCATCCTGCTCCTTGTGTCCAAGCGCACGGGGGATCTGCGGCCTGTCCTGGACCTCAAATGGCTGAATGGGTTCGTTCCTCCTCAGACTTTCAAAATGGTGTCTCAGAAGTTGATCCTCCCTCTGATTTCTCGGGGGGACTTTCTCGCGTCTATCGATCTCCAGGACGCCTATCTCCATGTGCCGGTGCACCCCGCCAGTCAGCGTTTCCTGCGGTTCTGTGTCCTGGGTCGTCACTTCCAATTTCAGGTATTGCCTTTTGGTCTCTGCTCTGCTCCCAGGGTGTTTACGAAGGTTTTGGCCCCTGTCGTTGGTCATTTGCATGGGGAAGGAATTCAGGTGTTTCCCTACCTGGACGATTTATTGATTTCTGCTTCTTTTTCTAAGGCGGTGGTCCATGTCCAGAGGGTTTGCCAGGTCCTGAAACAGCACGGCTTCCTGGTGAATGTGGGGAAGTCATCCCTGGTTCCTGTTCAGCATCTGACTTTCATAGGGGCTCGTTTCAAGACTCTGTTGGGCTCTGTGTTCCTGCCTCCTGCTCGGATGGAATCCGTTCTGTGTGTTGTTCAATCCCTGCTGTCACGTCCTTCCCAGCCTGCGAGACTTTGGTTGTGGGTTCAGGGTCTCCTGTCCGCTTCCCTATCTGTGGTTCTTTGGGCTCGCCTTCACATGTACCCAGTGGTTTCCCACATTTTGCGGCATTGGGACCGCTGTTCTCAGGATCTCGATCTCCTGATTCCTGTGTCGGTGGGGGTTCGGGTGGCCCTGGAGTGGTGGTTGGACGTGGTGCATCTCTCCCGGGGTTGTCCTTTCCTTGTGATTCCTTCTCTGGTCCTCACTACAGATGCTAGCCTTTTGGGTTGGGGGCTACTCTGGGGGACTCTTCGGCTCAGGGTCTTTGGGATCCGATTGTGAGGTCTTGTTCGTCCAATTACAGAGAGCTGAAGGCTGTCCAGTAAGTTCTGTTGGCCTTTTCGGACCTTCTCTTGGGTCATCCTGTTCAGGTCCGGACGGACGATCAGGTGGTCATGGCATATCTCAACCATCAAGGGGGCTGCCGGGTTCCTTTCCTCAGTTACCTCAGTTTCCTGATTTGTTCTTGGGGGGAGTTGCACCTGGCCTCACTGTCGGCTGTTTATCTTCCGGGTCAGAAAAACGTGGTTGCGGACTGCCTGAGCAGGGTCTTTCCGTCCATGGGTTCCTTGTCCCTGACGCCCCAGATGTTCAGGGTTTTGCGGAGGAGGTTTGGGTCTCCGATTGTGGACCTGTAGCTTCCAAATTCAATGCGAAGATCTGTTGCTTTTGCACAATTATGCCGTGTCCGGAAGCATGGAGGGTGGATGCTCTATCCTTCCTGTGGCCGAGGGGCCTATTGTATGCGTTTCCCTCCTGTTCCCCTGATACCAGTTGTGTTGCAGAAAATCAAGAGGGAGGGGTCCCTTGTTCTTCTGATTGTGCCAGGTTGGCGTCGCCGCCCATGGTTTCCTCTCTTGTTGGAGTTGGCGGTGGGCTCGGGGTGGCTGTTACCCTTCGATCCCTTTCCTCTGACGGGGCCTCCTCTTCCGGTGTTCCGGTCCTTGGGTCTGCGGGCCTGGCTCTTGAGAGGGACTCCCTGATTCGGGGTGGGTGTTCGGCGGTGGTTGCTGATGTTATTCAGCGATCCCGGCATCCGTCTACTTTGCGTTCATACGCTAAACACTGGGACAACTTTGCTGCCTGGTGTGTTCGACGCGATCTGTCTCTGTCTGATTTGGATCCTGCCCGCGTTCTTGATTTTTTTGCATGAGGGTTTCGATTTGGGGTTAGCCATCTCTACTCTTCGTGCCCAGTGGGCCGCTATTCGGGCGTTTCATGCTCTTCCTTTGCTTTCTGTGGCACCGTTGGTGTCCAGGCTGTTGAAATCTCTGGCCTTTCAGCGTCCCCGTCCTGTTCTGTCTTCTCCGCCTTGGGATCTTCCCCTGGTTCTGCGTGCGCTGCAGTTGGTTCCTTTTGAGCCTTTGGAGTCGGTTGACCTCAAGTTCTTGACTCTTAAGGTAGTCTTTCTTGTGGCTATTGCTTCTGCAAAGAGAATTGGGGAGTTGGGGGCTTTCCTGCGGTCTGCTCCTTTTTTCTGTGTTCTGGAGGATCGTGTTGTGTTGCGTCCTCACCCCACTTTTGTTCCTAAGGTGAATTAGTTTTTTCATCGTTCTGCGGAGGTGATTCTTCCGGTTCTTTGTCCTGATCCTTCGTCTGAGGATGAGTCGTTGCTACATCTTCTGGATGTTCGGCGCGCCTTGTTGATTTACCTGGATAGGACTTCTTTTTTTTTTTTGCAAGGTGGACAATTTATTTGTGAATTTTGGTTTGTCCCGTAGGGGTTTGCGTCCTTCCCTGTCCACTCTGTCGTTGGAATAAGGATGTTATTTTGTTGGCTTACGGTTCTTCTTCCTTGGCTCCTTCTCTTCCTGTTCAGGGGCGTTCCACTCGTTCGGTTGCTGTCTCCTGGGCCGCTTTCAAGGGGGTGTCCATGGAGGATAATTGCCGTGCTGCCACTTGGTCTTCCCCTCATACCTTCATGTCGCACTACCGTCTTCAGATTGGGGGGCGGGGGCGTCGGTTGCCTTTGCCTCTTCTGTGCTGGGTTCCGGGGTCCCATAGGTTGGAAGTTCCATGTGTGTCTTTCCTGTTTTTTGTAATAAAGCTTTGTGTTGCTGCTGACTTTTGATGGTCGACTCTGTTCTTACATGAAGCTGATATGCTTTGGTATCGGCTCATTGGTGATTACTGTGGCGAGGAAGACGGACGAGGAGGTAATGCCCCGGTTACTTACCGGTAATCTTCATTACTCCGAGTCCTTGTCTTCCTCGCCACAGTAAAGTTTCCCTTTCCCTCCCGGCCCTCTTCTTGGCTTCGTGTCTGCGGCTTGGTTCTCAGGTCGTTCTGGTGCATTATGTGTCCCTTTATGGGATTGGCTGTGTAGTCGGGGGCCATATTGGAAGGAGAGGGAGACTAGACTTTAAAATTATACTTGGAGTTTCTGTGGGAGCCGAAGGCTCATTGGTGATTACTGTGGTGAGGAAGACAAGGACTCGGAGTAATGAAGATTACCGGTAAGTAACCGGGGCATTACTCTTTGTAATCTTGTTGAACCTATGAGGTTGTCGTCCTTCAAAGCTGAAAGTCGGAAAGTTGGCATTCTCAACATCGTGGCGGGGAAGCAGATGTGAGGGTTGCAGGTTCAAGCGGAGAAAATATTTAAGACGGAGGAAGTAGATGTGCTTAAATACTGTATTGTTTATGTTAAGGCTGTACTAACTTATCGACTTAAAAAAAAGTATAGGTGTCTCATGTTCTGTGAAACCTCGTTAATTTGGGATGAAGAAACAGATGGTGAAAAATTTGTGTTTTTTAGAGATGTTTTGTTCGGAATTATTTCACCAAATTTGTTTGGAATGGCAATTTTGCCTGCAGATGGATTTTTGCAAAGGTTAGGCCTTCTACAACTTTGAAGTTGCAACATTTTTCACTTCTGCAACAAGTTGTAGATTATACATTTTCACACTTTTTTTCTGTTTGACGGGGTGGGAGGTTGACTAATGGTTAAAGAAGCCTTTGCTTTTCCTCTTACTTGGGAATTCCTCTGAATGAGTTGTCCTCCAGGTTTGTGAACAATCGGATTCTTGTGCTATGTGTGTTTACGTCTTGTAATTGTTTCATGTTTACTTTCACCTCACTTACCTTTATGAGCTCAGTGTTCTGAGGACTGGCCCTTCCATATTCCCCAGTCTATGGTGATGTTCTGCTTCTAGCAGTTGCTGCATTTTTCTTGCCCTGGCTGGTCCTGTCTTCCGGTCTTGGGCTCTTACATATGATGATACGCTTTAATACAACGACCCCCTGCATTTTGTTGGTACTACAGTTCTATAACGGATTGCATTTTTATAAAAAAACGTTGCCAATGTATTTTTAAGCCCTGTTAGTTGACTATTTCTCATTAAATGACTCACTGAATCCATTTTACTAGAGATGCCCTCATATATGCGTATGTTTAGCAGTTTTGTGACAACTCGGTGGACATACACAGTTAATCACGAAGAAAGGGCTAGATTCATGCCGTGATATCCTTACAAAGAAAACAAGGACACAATCTAAATGGAACTCCTCTGCTTAGTGGTTATCCTCACAATTTTGTATGAATTTATTAGTTGAGCCTACATTGGACTGCTCTACTCGTGTGTGATATTGGTAAGGTACCACACATGTCTGCCAGCTGATGACGAGTTTCAGCAAACCAGTCTGTGTTCAGGGCAACACCAGGGGCGTAACAAACACCCCCGCAGCCCCCGCGGTGCGGGGGGACCCCACTCTTCAGTAAATGAAGGGGGCCCCCTCAGCTCTTTGGTAGAGAGCTGTGAGAGAGAGGCTTGCTCTAAATCAAGCCTCTCTCTCTAACTAAAGCAGCCTGCACGGAGCTGAACCAGGACTGAAGAGAAACAAAGTAACACATTACATTGTTTCTCTTCAGTCAGAGCCACCAGCCAGTCCCGGAACAAGGATGGGGGTGGGGGCCCCAGAGAGAGCAGGAGGCAGCACAGCATTCCCCACAGGGCACTGCCTCTGAGAAGGGAGAGGACAAGGATGTGGGTGGGGGACCCAGAGACAGCAGGCAGGAGGCGGCACAGAGGAGAGCTGACAGGGGAATGGATGGGGGTGGGGGCCCCAGAGAGAGCATTCACCACAGGGCACTGCTCCTCTGAGGCAGCACAGAGCTGACTTCAGCCAGCAAGTTTGCAGCTCCAGAAACAGGATCTGCTGGGACACATCAGAAGGTGAGAGAGCTATTGATGTTGTAATGGACAATGTATTTTACCTATGCGTTTTCTGTTTGGAGTGGAGGGAATGTATGTGGTGTCAATTGGACATATATGGTTTGGATTGGAATTGTTGGTTGTGGAATTGTGTTGCGTGGATTGGATCTGTGTAGTGAAATAATGTGGCATGGTGTGCAGTGCAATTATGTGGTATTGAGTGGAGTGGGATTGTGTGTCTTGGAGTGCGATTATCTGGAATGGTATTTTGTGTTGTGGAGTGGTATGTTGTGGAGTTTCCTTATGTGGTGTGCTGTTAAATATTATAGCATGATGTGGAATTTGTGGTGTAGATTGGATGTATGTGTTGTGCATTTGTAGTGTTAGTCTGAATTATGTAGTTTGTTGTGAATTATGTGGTGTGGAATGGAAACATGTAGAGTTGAATTGTGTGACGTGGAAGTTGCGGTGTTGAGTGAAATTATGTTGAGTGGTATTATGAGGCATGGTGTGAAGTGTAGCTATGTGGATTGTTGCTATGTGGCATAGACTGGATTTATGTGGAGTGTATGTATGCAGTATGGAGTAGAGCATAATTATGTGGAGGTTAATTATGTGGAGCTGAGTGGTATTATGTGGAGTGTTATTATGCTGTGTGATAAATTGTGTGGGGATGAATTGTGTGACGTGTGGAATTATGTGGCATGGTGTGGTGTATAATTATGCGCAGTGGACCTATGCAACATGTTGCAGAGTTGTATTTTGTGGAGGGTAATTATGTGTTTTAGAGTTGAGTGTAAATATGTTGTGTAGAGTGTAATTATGTGGTTGGGAGTGGTATTAAGTTGTGTGGAATGTGATTCTGTGATGTGGAATTATGTGGTATGGAGTGAAGTAGAAATATGTGTATTTTTTGGATTGTAATTATGTGGTATGGAATGTTGTAGGGTTAAATTATTTATAGTTGAATTGTGCAGTGTGGATTTATAAGCAGGGGCGTAACACAGGCCCCCACAGCTCCCATGTTGCGGGGGGGGGGGGGCCCAGCGCTCCAGAGGCCCCCTCAGCGGTGCCAGCAAGCACCACAAATCTGTGACTGTCTGGGATAGGTAATTAATTAATATAGGTAGGTTATGTAACTTACGCTTACTCTAGACTTTTCTTTATAAATTAAATGATTACATTTAAAAAATGGTAATGGTGCACACTGCGCAGCGTGCAGATGTCTCCGTCGCCGCGTCTGCGCGGTATTACTCTTCACCCTTAGGGTGGGGCTGGTGACCAATTGGCATGCGCATTGCTGACTGGTGAAGCGAGGAGGCATCCCAGAGGCCAGAGTGGAGACAATTGAGAGGTAACGTGCGGCGGCGACTACCTGCCCTAATTTAATTATTTCTCTGGCTAGCCTTGTTTGCCCTGTCTTCTGCGGCTCGCGCAGGTGAGTCTGTCTGTTCGCCCAGTCTATGCCACCCCCCGCAGACAAGTGCACCCCACCCAAAATTAATTGCGACGACCACTTGTGTGCGTAAGGTCTCCAGTTTAGTGTGAAGGCATTTAGTAAAAGAAAGGCGCCTTTGGTACATGAAGGTTGTTTGGAAAATATGGGGGGGGTGGTGTTATGTTACACATTAAAGATTAAAAGTGCGTGTCATCAGTTTCACCTGCGATTTATATTGATTTGCGGATTTTACAGAAAACACAAAAATCGTCAATGAAGTTTGTGGGCGCAAGAAAATATACCCTTCACCTATGATTTTACACCTTAGTCTGTGACTTTGGGAGAAGTTTCCCCCGACTTTGTCAAGGCAAAGTGATACCCACTTCCCCCCAAAACTGACCCGATTTCTTGTCGCTGATTTCTAGTTGTCAAGTGATGTCGGTTCTGAAGTGGCAGGTCCAGCTGAACTGGACATCAGGGTGTGAGTGGGGCAGAGAGGGGGAGGATTGGGGCTGTGGTGCTACATAAATTGCAGCTTGCAGATAAAATGGTTTCTAGCTGAAACAGTTAAAAGTTACTAAAATACAGCAACATGCATTGCTGCACAGTCGAATGCCCTTCGCTAAAATTGACAGGCCATCTTTCAGTTACTCTTTGTTGTTTGGCTGTTAAACTGAGACTGAGGTGAAACATTTGCCAGAACAGTCTTAAAAGGTGCAAAAATTACAAAAAATGAAGTATAAGTATCACAAAATGTGCGGCATTAGACCGCATAATTTGCCTTTTCCTGCTGCATAAATGAGTACCTGCAGCATAATTCTCATGGCACTGCATACCATGTACTTCCCCTCTGTTTACTGCTGTCGCAAACAGCCACCAATCCTACCCCATTGATATGAAAGGAAAAAAATAACATTTACAGCCTTTCTATGTTACGAAGCATGTTCTACCAGAGGTTGCACGTGACTTTCGTGGAAACAGGCACCAGCGTGTGTAACTCTCTTCTCTTTCTGGACTTTTTTTTTTAACACCAGCACAACCTACCTCACTTGCGACCTTTGAACTGTGGGGCGCTCCATGCACTTTCCCGCCCTGAAGCCGTCGAACTCCACTCAGTAGCAGTAAAAGGATCAATGTTTCTGGTCCATAAATGGCTCCAAATCCCAGACTCTGTGGGTGTGACAAGATCACCCAGCATCCTGCCCCAAACACCTGCCAGCCCCACAGACCTCTCCAGGCAGAGAAACCTGCCAGCCCCACAGACCTCTCCGGGCACAGAAACCTGCCAGCCCCACTGACCTCTCCAGGCACAGAAACCTGCCAGCCCCACTGACCTCTCCAGGCACAGAAACCTGCCAGGTTCACAGACCTCCCCAAGCACAGAAACCTGCCAGTCCCACAGAACTCAAGCAGAGAAACATGCCAGTCCCACAGACCTCCCCAGGCAGAGAATCCTGCCAGTCCCACATACCTCTACAGGCATAGAATCCTGCCAGACCCACAAACCTCCCCGGGCAGAGAAACCTGCCAGCCGCACTGACCTCTCCAGGCAGAGAAACCTGCCAGCACCACAGACCTCCCCGGAGACAGAATCCAGCCAGTCCCACAGATCTCCCCAGGCACAGAAACTTGCTAGCCCCACAGACCTTCCCGGGCACAGAAACCTGCCAGTCTCACAGACCTCCCCGGGCATAGAAACCTGCCAGCCCCACAAACCTCCACAAGCACAGAAACCAGCCAGTCCCAAAGACCTAAACAGGCACAGAAACCTGCCATCCCCACAGACCTCCCCAGATAGAGAAACCTGCCAGCCCCACAGACCTCTCCAGGCAGAGAATCCTGCCAGTCCCACAGACCTCCCCAGGCAGAGAAACCTGCCAGTCCCACAGACCTCTCTGGGCACAGAAACCTGCCAGTCCAATAGACCTCTCTGGGCACAGAAACCTGCCAGTCCAACAGACCTCCCCGGGCACAGAAACCAGCCTGTCCCACTGACCTCCCCAAGCACAGAATCCTGCCAGTCCCACTGACCTCTCCAGGCAGAGAAACCTGTTAGCCCCACAGACCTCCAAGGGCACAGAAACCTGCCAGTCCCACTGACCTCCCCAGGCACAGAAACCTGTTAGCCCCACAGACCTCCCAGGGCACAGAAACCTGCCAGTCCCACAGACCTCGCCGGGCACAGAAACCTACCAGCCCCACAGACCTCACCAAGCAGAAAAACCTGCCAGCTCCACAGACATCCCCAAGCACAGAAACCTGCAGCTCCTCAGACCTCACCTAGCACAGACACCTGCCAGCCCCACAGACCTCCCCAAGCACAGAATCCTGCCAGCCCCACAGACCTCCCCAGGCAGAGAAACCTGCCAGTCCCACAGACCTTCCCAGGCAGAGAAACCTGCCAGTGCCATAGACCTCCCCATGCACAAAAACCAGCCAGTCCCACAGACCTCCCCAGGCACAGAAACCTGTTAGCCCCACAGACCTCCCAGGGTACAGAAACCTGCCAGTCCCACAGACCTCCCCGGGCACAGAACCCTGCCAGCCCCAGAGACCTCCCCAAGTACAGAAACCTGCCAGTCCCACAGACCTCCCCAGGCAGAGAAATCTGCCAGCCCCACAGACCTCCCCAGGCAGAGAAACCTGCTAGACCCACAGACATCCCCAGGCAGAGAAACCTGCCAGTCCCATAGACCTCTCCGGGCACAAAAACCTGCCAGTCCCACAGACCTCTCTGGGCACAGTTACCTGCCAGTCCCACAAACCTCCCCGGGCACAGAAACATGCCAGTCTCGCAGACCTCTATGGGCACAGAAACCTGCCAGTCCCAAAGACCTCCCCAGGCAGAGAAACCAGCCAGTCCCCACAGACCTCCCCGGGCACAGAAACCAGCCAGTCCCACTGACCTCCCCAAGCACAGAATCCTGCCAGTCCCACTGACCTCTCCAGGCAGAGAAACCTGTTAGCCCCACAGAACTCCCAGGGCACAGAAACCTGCCAGTCCCACAGACCTCCCCAGGCAGAGAAACCTGCCAGCCCCACAGACCTCTCCAGGCACAGAAACCTGCCAGTCCCACAGACCTCTCTGGGCACAGATACCTGCCAGTCCCACAAACCTCCCCGGGCACAGAAACATGCCAGTCTCACAGACCTCTCTGGGCACAGAAACCTGCCAGTCCCACAGACCTCCCCAGGCAGAGAAACCTGCCAGTCCCACAGAACTCTCTGGGCACAGAAACCTGCCAGTCCCACAGACCTCTCTGGGCACAGACATCTGCCAGCCCCACAGACATCCCCAAGCACAGACACCTGCCAGTCCCACAGACCTCCACAGGCACAGAATCTGCCAGCCCCACAGACCTCCCCCAGCACAGAAACATGGCAGTCCCACAGACTTCTCCAGGCAGAGAAACCTGCCAGCCCCACAGACCTCCCCAAGCACAGAATCCTGCCAGCCCCACAGACCTCGCCAGGCAGAGAAACCTGCCAGTCCCACAGACCTCCCCAGGCAGAGAAACCTGCCAGTGCCATAGACCTCCCCAGGCACAAAAACCAGCCAGTCCCACAGACCTCCCCAGGCACAGAAACCTGTTAGCCCCACAGACCTCCCAGGGTACAGAAACCTGCCAGTCCCACAGACCTCCCCGGGCACAGAAACCTGCCAGCCCCAGAGACCTCCCCGAGCACAGAAACCTGCCAGTCCCACAGACCTCCACAGGCACAGAATCTGCCCTCTCCACAGACCACTCCAGGCAGAGAAACCTGCCAGCCCCACAGACCTCCCCAAGCACAGAATCTTGCCAGCCCCACAGACCTCCCCAGGCACAGAAACCTGCCAGCCACACAGACCTCCCCAGGCACAGAATCCTGCCAGTCCCACTGACCTTCCCAAGCACAGAAACCTGCCAGTTCCATTGACCTCCCCGGGCACGGAAACCTACCACCCCCACAGACCTCCCCGGGCACAGAAACCTGCCAGCCCCACATACCTCCCCAAGCACAGAAACCTGCCAGTCCCACAGACCTCCCCAGGTAGAGAAACCTGCCAGCCCCACAGACCTCCCCAGGCAGAGAAACCTGCTAGACCCACAGCCCTGCCCAGGCAGAGAAACCTGCCAGTCCCACAGACCTCTCTGGGCACAGATACCTGCCAGTCCCACAAACCTCCCCGGGCACAGAAACCTGCCAGTCCCACAGACTTCTCTGGGCACAGATACCTGCCAGTCCCACAAACCTCCCCGGGCACAGAAACATGCCAGTCTCACAGACCTCTCTGGGCACAGAAACCTGCCAGTCCCAAAGACCTCCCCAGGCAGAGAAACCTGCCAGTCCCCACAGACCTCCCCGGGCACAGAAACCTGCTAGTCCCACAGACCTCTACGGGCACAGAAACCTGTCAGTCCCACAGACCTCTCTGGGCACAGATACCTGCCAGTCCCACAAACCTCCCCGGGCACAGAAACATGCCAGTCTCACAGACCTCTCTGGGCAGAGAAACCTGCCAGTCCCAAAGACCTCCCCAGGCAGAGAAACCTGCCAGCCCCACAGACCTCCCCAGGCACAGAAACCTGCAGCCCCACAGACCTCACCTAGCACAGAAACCTGCCAGCCCCACAGACCTCTCCAGGCAGAGAAACCTGCCAGCCCCACAGACCTCCCCAAGCACAGAATCCTGCCAGCCCCACAGACCTCCCCGGACAGAGAAACCTGCCAGTCCCACAGACCTCCCCAGGCAGAAAAACCTGCCAGTGCCATAGACCTCCCCAGGCACAAAAACCAGCCAGTCCCACAGACCTCCCCAGGCACAGAAACCTGTTAGCCCCACAGACCTCCCAGGGTACAGAAACCTGCCAGTCCCACAGACCTCCCCGGGCACAGAAACCTGCCAGCCCCAGAGACCTCCCCGAGCACAGAAACCTGCCAGTCCCACAGACCTCCACAGGCACAGAATCTTGCCAGCCCCACAGACCTACCCAGGCAGAGAAACCTGCCAGTCCCACAGACCTCCACAGGCAGAGAAACCTGCCAGCCACACAGACCTCCCCAAGCACAGAATCCTGCCAGCCCCACAGACCTCCCCGGGCAGAGAAACCTGCCAGTCCCACAGACCTCCCCAGGCAGAAAAACCTGCCAGTGCCATAGACCTCCCCAGGCACAAAAACCAGCCAGTCCCACAGACCTCCCCAGGCACAGAAACCTGTTAGCCCCACAGACCTCCCAGAGTACAGAAACCTTCCAGTCCCACAGACCTCCCCGGGCACAGAAACCTGCCAGCCCCAGAGACCTCCCCGAGCACAGAAACCTGCCAGTCCCACAGACCTCCACAGGCACAGAATCTTGCCAGCCCCACAGACCTACCCAGGCAGAGAAACCTGCCAGTCCCACAGACCTCCACAGGCAGAGAAACCTGCCAGCCACACAGACCTCCCCAGGCACAGAATCCTGCCAGTCCCACAGACCTCCCCAAGCACAGAAACCTGCCAGTTCCATTGACCTCCCCGGGCACGGAAACCTGCCAGCCCCACAGACCTCCCCGGGCACAGAAACCTGTCCGCCCCACATACCTCCACAAGCACAGAAACCTGCCAGTCCCACAGACCTCACCAAGCAGAAAAACCTGCCAGCCCCACAGACATCCCCAAGCACAGACACCTGCCAGTCCCACAGACCTCCACAGGCACAGAATCTGCCAGCCCCACAGACCTCACCAAGCATAGAAACCTGTCAGCCCCACAGCCCTCCCCAGGCACAGAAACCTGTTAGCCCCACAGACCTCCCAGGGCACAGAAACCTGCCAGTCCCACAGACCTCGCCGGGCACAGAAACCTACCAGCCCCACAGACCTCACCAAGCAGAAAAACCTGCCAGCTCCACAGACATCCCCAAGCACAGACACCTGCCAGTCCCACAGACCTCCACAGGCACAGAATCTGCCAGCCCCACAGACCTCACCAAGCATAGAAACCTGCCAGCCCCACAGCCCTCCCCAGGCACAGAAACCTGCAGCTCCTCAGACCTCACCTAGCACAGACACCTGCCAGCCCCACAGACCTCCCCAAGCACAGAATCCTGCCAGCCCCACAGACCTCCCCAGGCAGAGAAACCTGCCAGTCCCACAGACCTCCCCAGGCAGAGAAACCTGCCAGTGCCATAGACCTCCCCATGCACAAAAACCAGCCAGTCCCACAGACCTCCCCAGGGTACAGAAACCTGTTAGCCCCACAGACCTCCCAGGGTACAGAAACCTGCCAGTCCCACAGACCTCCCCGGGCACAGAAACCTGCCAGCCCCAGAGACCTCCCCAAGTACAGAAACCTGCCAGTCCCACAGACCTCCCCAGGCAGAGAAATCTGCCAGCCCCACAGACCTCCCCAGGCAGAGAAACCTGCTAGACCCACAGACCTCCCCAGGCAGAGAAACCTGCCAGTCCCATAGACCTCTCCGGGCACAGAAACCTGCCAGTCCCACAGACCTCTCTGGGCACAGTTACCTGCCAGTCCCACAAACCTCCCCGGGCACAGAAACATGCCAGTCTCGCAGACCTCTCTGGGCACAGAAACCTGCCAGTCCCAAAGACCTCCCCAGGCAGAGAAACCAGCCAGTCCCCACAGACCTCCCCGGGCACAGAAACCAGCCAGTCCCACTGACCTCCCCAAGCACAGAATCCTGCCAGTCCCACTGACCTCTCCAGGCAGAGAAACCTGTTAGCCCCACAGACCTCCCAGGGCACAGAAACCTGCCAGTCCCACAGACCTCCCCAGGCAGAGAAACCTCCCAGCCCCACAGACCTCTCCGGGCACAGAAACCTGCCAGTCCCACAGACCTCTCTGGGCACAGATACCTGCCAGTCCCACAAACCTCCCCGGGCACAGAAACCTACCAACCCCACAGACCTCACCAAGCAGAAACACCTGCCAGCTCCACAGACATCCCCAAGCACAGACACCTGCCAGTCCCACAGACCTCCACAGGCACAGAATCTGCCAGCCCCACAGACCTCACCAAGCATAGAAACCTGCCAGCCCCACAGCCCTCCCCAGGCACAGAAACCTGCAGCTCCTCAGACCTCACCTAGCACAGACACCTGCCAGCCCCACAGACCTCCCCAAGCACAGAATCCTGCCAGTCCCACAGACCTCCCCAGGCAGAGAAACCTGCCAGTCCCACAGACCTCCCCAGGCAGAGAAACCTGCCAGTGCCATAGACCTCCCCATGCACAAAAACCAGCCAGTCCCACAGACCTCCCCAGGCACAGAAACCTGTTAGCCCCACAGACCTCCCAGGGTACAGAAACCTGCCAGTCCCACAGACCTCCCCGGGCACAGAAACCTGCCAGCCCCAGAGACCTCCCCAAGTACAGAAACCTGCCAGTCCCACAGACCTCCCCAGGCAGAGAAATCTGCCAGCCCCACAGACCTCCCCAGGCAGAGAAACCTGCTAGACCCACAGACCTCCCCAGGCAGAGAAACCTGCCAGTCCCATAGACCTCTCCGGGCACAGAAACCTGCCAGTCCCACAGACCTCTCTGGGCACAGTTACCTGCCAGTCCCACAAACCTCCCCGGGCACAGAAACATGCCAGTCTCGCAGACCTCTCTGGGCACAGAAACCTGCCAGTCCCAAAGACCTCCCCAGGCAGAGAAACCAGCCAGTCCCCACAGACCTCCCCGGGCACAGAAACCAGCCAGTCCCACTGACCTCCCCAAGCACAGAATCCTGCCAGTCCCACTGACCTCTCCAGGCAGAGAAACCTGTTAGCCCCACAGACCTCCCAGGGCACAGAAACCTGCCAGTCCCACAGACCTCCCCAGGCAGAGAAATCTGCCAGCCCCACAGACCTCTCCGGGCACAGAAACCTGCCAGTCCCACAGACCTCTCTGGGCACAGATACCTGCCAGTCCCACAAACCTCCCCGGGCACAGAAACATGCCAGTCTCACAGACCTCTCTGGGCACAGAAACCTGCCAGTCCCACAGACCTCCCCAGGCAGAGAAACCTGCCAGTCCCACAGACCTCTCCGGGCACAGAAACCTGCCAGTCCCACAGACCTCTCTGGGCACAGACATCTGCCAGCCCCACAGACATCCCCAAGCACAGACACCTGCCAGTCCCACAGACCTCCACAGGCACAGAATCTGCCAGCCCCACAGACCTCCCCCAGCACAGAAACATGGCAGTCCCACAGACTTCTCCAGGCAGAGAAACCTGCCAGCCCCACAGACCTCCCCAAGCACAGAATCCTGCCAGCCCCACAGACCTCCCCAGGCAGAGAAACCTGCCAGTCCCACAGACCTCCCCAGGCAGAGAAACCTGCCAGTGCCATAGACCTCCCCAGGCACAAAAACCAGCCAGTCCCACGGACCTCCCCAGGCACAGAAACCTGTTAGCCCCACAGACCTCCCAGGGTACAGAAACCTGCCAGTCCCACAGACCTCCCCGGGCACAGAAACCTGCCAGCCCCAGAGACCTCCCCGAGCACAGAAACCTGCCAGTCCCACAGACCTCCACAGGCACAGAATCTACCCTCTCCACAGACCACTCCAGGCAGAGAAACCTGCCAGCCCCACAGACCTCCCCAAGCACAGAATCTTGCCAGCCCCACAGACCTCCCCAGGCAGAGAAACCTGCCAGTCCCACAGACCTCCACAGGCAGAGAAACCTGCCAGCTACACAGACCTCCCCAGGCACAGAATCCTGCCAGTCCCACTGACCTTCCCAAGCACAGAAACCTGCCAGTTCCATTGACCTCCCCGGGCACGGAAACCTGCCAGCCCCACAGACCTCCCCGGGCACAGAAACCTGTCCGCCCCACATACCTCCACAAGCACAGAAACCTGTCCGCCCCACAGACCTCCCCGGGCACAGAAACCTGCCAGCCCCACATACCTCCCCAAGCACAGAAACCTGCCAGTCCCACAGACCTCCACAGGCAGAGAATCCTGCCAGCCCCACAGACCTCCCCAGGCAGAGAAACCTACTAGACCCACAGACCTGCCCAAGCAGAGAAACCTGCCAGTCCCACAGACCTCTCTGGGCACAGATACCTGCCAGTCCCACAAACCTCCCCGGGCACAGAAACCTGCCAGTCCCACAGACTTCTCTGGGCACAGATACCTGCCAGTCCCACAAACCTCCCCGGGCACAGAAACATGCCAGTCTCACAGACCTCTCTGGGCACAGAAACCTGCCAGTCCCAAAGACCTCCCCAGGCAGAGAAACCTGCCAGTCCCCACAGACCTCCCCGGGCACAAAAACCTGCTAGTCCCACAGACCTCTACGGGCACAGAAACCTGTCAGTCCCACAGACCTCTCTGGGCACAGATACCTGCCAGTCCCACAAACCTCCCCGGGCACAGAAACATGCCAGTCTCACAGACCTCTCTGGGCACAGAAACCTGCCAGTCCCAAAGACCTCCCCAGGCAGAGAAACCTGCCAGCCCCACAGACCTCCCCAGGCACAGAAACCTGCAGCCCCACAGACCTCACCTAGCACAGAAACCTGCCAGCCCCACAGACCTCTCCAGGCAGAGAAACCTGCCAGCCCCACAGACCTCCCCAAGCACAGAATCCTGCCAGCCCCACAGACCTCCCCGGGCAGAGAAACCTGCCAGTCCCACAGACCTCCCCAGGCAGAAAAACCTGCCAGTGCCATAGACCTCCCCAAGCACAAAAACCAGCCAGTCCCACAGACCTCCCTAGACACAGAAACCTGTTAGCCCCACAGACCTCCCAGGGTACAGAAACCTGCCAGTCCCACAGACCTCCCCGGGCACAGAAACCTGCCAGCCCCAGAGACCTCCCCGAGCACAGAAACCTGCCAGTCCCACAGACCTCCACAGGCACAGAATCTTGCCAGCCCCACAGACCTACCTAGGCAGAGAAACCTGCCAGTCCCACAGACCTCCACAGGCAGAGAAACCTGCCAGCCACACAGACCTCCCCAGGCACAGAATCCTGCCAGTCCCACAGACCTCCCCAAGCACAGAAACCTGCCAGTTCCATTGACCTCCCCGGGCACGGAAACCTGCCAGCCCCACAGACCTCCCCGGGCACAGAAACCTGTCCGTCCCACATACCTCCACAAGCACAGAAACCTGCCAGTCCCACAGACCTCCCCAGGCAGAGAAACCTGCCAGCCCCACAGACCTTCCCAGGCAGAGAAACCTGCTAGACCCACAGACCACCCAAGGCAGAGAAACCTGCCAGTCCCACAGACCTCTCCGGGCACAGAAACCTGCCAGTCCCACAGACCTCTCTGGGCACAGATACCTGCCAGTCCCACAAACCTCCCCGGGCACAGAAACATGCCAGTCTCACAGACCTCTCTGGGCACAGAAACCTGCCAGTCCGAAAGACCTCCCCAGGCAGAGAAACCTGCCAGTCCCCACAGACCTCCCCGGGCACAGAAACCTGCTAGTCCCACAGACCTCACTGCCAGGGCATATGAGAACGTTTTTCTATTTTTGGGCTGTGGCCAAAATAGAATAATCTTACTATGGGCTAATTATTGTTGCTATGTCAGTGCAAAATGAATTTGTTCTGTTTTTACCTGGTGTTAAAGTGGATGTCTTATGGCCCGAAGTTGTAGGTCTGTTGTTTTTCTAATGAGATCGGTCCATAACTGAAATAAGAGGCATGTCTGGCATCTTCACAGTGGCGTAAGATAAGCCCCCGCAGCCTCCTCAGTGCAGGGTGGGCCCTCAAGCTCCAGGAGACCTCCTCTGCAAAAGTGGTAGGTGGTGGCCCGGGGAGGGGGCCCCCTCCGTGTACTTTGCAGGGGGGCCCCCTCAACTTTCGTTACGCCACTGGGAAACATTCTGGTCTCCTTGGAGGTAGGCTTTATCTGTCCCTGTGTTTGTTGCTCAGGAAGCTGTGTCTTTGCAATATTTACTTTCATACTGAGTGACACGACTTTACTTGTGACTGACTTAACTTGCTATGTGTGCACTCCAGACAGGCTGATGGAAACGCTTCCATACTTTTTTTATTTATTTAAAGGGGCAGGGTGTTTTTGTGACCCACTGTCCAAATCCTTTCCTTCGGTTACCTTACAGGGCAACTAGCCCTAAACTTAGTATAGTTCCCTCACATTTTATTTCTCCACGTGCGGCAAAAGACTGCGCACTTCGTTTGACCATGAGCGAAACTGATAAGCAGCTTATGTCACTACTTCAGCCACCTATCCTTTTCTGGAGAGGCTAAGTGTGGGGTTTGAAACAAATAGAACAGGCAGTTTAGATATATTTTTCTTCTTTGTGCAAAACTGCAATTTTAAAGCAATTCTTAATTTGTCAAAGCAGTATAATTACAAATAGCTCAGCATATCATTAAAGAGCACTCAATTCCAATTGGTATTCCTTTTTGATTCTCGCACGTTGTTTTGAATTTCGCACTTCAAAAATACACTTGTTTTCTTTTGTAAATTGCTTCAGCACTATTCCCATCTACCATATCTATCGGTGTTTTGCAGCGTATCAGCAATCTACAACACATACAGCACTCTGACAGTGCACGTCAGTCAGGGACTCTCTTTACTCAAACTCCTCTAAGTGCACATCATTCACAGAGCCACCCTCGATCTGCATCCACACAGCTCCACGGTTGCTTCCTGGTACAGGTCTAGCCCCTGTAGGTATTCACGCAACTTTAATGATGCACCATGCCAATTCCATTCTTGGAGCTAACCTTGAGCCACATTAATACACACACAATACGATGTACCTTATGTACAGACCTGACTCAGTCTGTATTTATAACGTGTCCCTTTCCCATAGAACTGCCTTCAGGCTATTCTCACTTGCCTCTGACACTGTGAGACAGGCGTATTCACAGAGCATGACTGGCTTAGTTTCATTTGTGTGTCGGCCTTCACACTAAATCATGATCTTGGGTGCCCTGTGCCTGTAACGAGAGCAGGCAGTGGGGGTGTCCTACTGTCACTCACGGCTGTGTGTCACCCCTCTATCTCTTCTGGATGCATTCTGTAGATGATGTATACTGGCAGCCTATAACCAAAGCATTGTGCGATTCTTCGTTGTCATTCCTGGATGCTCTCCAACAAGCTTTAATACGACTCTTCTTCTGGTGCATGTCTGAGGGTTACACATCTCACACATTAATGAAATCTTTAGCTAGTTTACCCTGACTGCCTGTAAACAGTGCATGAATGTGGTTTCTTCATTGTCGCTCCTTGGTAGACTCTCTTCAAACAAGCACAACCCTTAAACGAACATAAACCATGTGCACTCTATACTTCACTCTTATACCTTCCACTATATTCTTAGATGCAGCAACCAGTGCATGTCTAAGAAAACCACTGTGATCAATGGTGCACAATGCCAAACCGCGTAACAAAAAAACATGCACAGCAATTAAACACTTACAGCCAGGCAATTCCTTATGGTGTAAAATGCTACGCATCTGCTAATGCACGTCTTCTCCTACTCAAGTATATAAAGCACTTCATAAGTGTAATTACATCACGGTTTACTTCTACAAATTTTGAAATAAGGAACAGTGATTTGCTAGTTTGGAGTTCGGAAGTGTTTGTGAATGTTGATTAATCCTTTGAGTGCTCTCCTATGGTGTGTGTGTGTGTGTGTGTGTAGAATATATATGTTCCTAAAAACAGGTATAAATAGCTGCGATGCAACTAAGCCGGGTCAAGACCCTGGTCCTCTGGCGGCACTCCGTCCGCACCACGTCTGGAATCTTATGAAAGGGCAGGCCTAGGGGTGGAATACAGAGCGCTCCAGTGCTATGGAGAGCACAGGACCGACGTCTTGGCATAATCGTTCCACTGGGGGTGACAAATGTAAAAGGAACAATTGACGGACAGAAGGCTGAACAATGTCAAACATTCACGCCAGTACAGAGATCTGGGACTAAATCCATTGTCTTTTTTGCCCCTGTGCCATTCAAGTTTTAACCCAGCCATGGAAATTTGAGAGATAAAGCAGCAGGGTTTTAGGTGAGTGCACAGCCTGGACTTGTCACTAATCAGTAGTGAAAGTATTGCCCACCTCAAATGGCCAGCTGCTTAGGTGACCACAAATATAACATATATCCACAAGTATGAGAGGCAACACAAAAACAAAAGTATTAAGTAATTTTCAAAGTGAAAAACTGAATGTTGAGTCCACACAGCTGTAGAATATTTTCATAGATCCATTTATTTCAAACTTCAGTGCGACCTGATCCGCAGCCAACGCGTTTCGCCCAAACATGGGCTTCTTCAAGGCTAGGTTAACAGTATATGAGCACACGTCAAATTGAATTACGTAGTAGCGTAATGAAAACAACTGGACCCAGAATTGAGTCTAACTAGGTGATAGGCCAGTGACCGTTGAGCGTCCGTTTGGGTGTGCACCAAAAAGAGTCTATACTGCCAGGTTCTAACTTGTCGAATTGTGTGAATCTCCGTGAGTGAAGCTCTGCCAGAGTCCGAGGCGCGATGAATCACGTCGTGTTGAGACGGATATCTAACCCAGCCATATGCAAATCAATCTTGACTTTGCTCGCCATGGGGACAGTCCAGCCCGAACTGTCAGGCAAGGTCCTTCCTGGACTGGAAACAAGCATCCTGGGACCAATTTCAGTGTATCACCCCTCATCAGCCAGGCTAACTTGACTTCAGTGGCATGGAGAGCACAGAATCACGTCTGGGCACACCCGTCCCACTTGGTGTAACAAATGACTGGGACCAAATTGGGGTGGTGTAGTGGGTAAAAGAACAATGGATTTAACTCGGATCTGTTGACGGTGAATGTTTGATTCATTCAGCATCACCTCCATCATTGGTTGCCGTAGCATCTAGAAATAAGGTAATTTCTTTAGATGTTAGCTTAACGTCATTATCCATCACTAAAGTTTTGGGAAGCCCTTCTCTTCAAAAATGTATTTCATAAAGTCAATTACACATTTGGATGTCACCTGTCTAACAACTTTAACCTCTGACCAATGTGATAATTGATCAATTAAAACTAAACAGTATACTTGGCATTTTGATAGACATATTGGGCCTGTTATATCTAATGAAGTCCTCTCCCAAATGCTACTAGGTCTTGTTATGGGATCCTTGATGTGGTCCATTTTCATTGGAGACTTGTCACTCCTTGCACACTCCATGCTTGATCAGGCTTTACTTTCTACACACCTGTCCACACCAGGCCACTAAAAATCACTTCTAATCTTTCTCATCATACTACTTATGCTTGGATGTCCCCCCATGAGCCATAATTAAAACCATTTCTCTCAATGTTTTGGCAACAACCATCTGTTCTCTTCGAAACAACAATTCTTTTACTTTTGACCGTTCTTCAGCGATGTGGAAGTAAGACAATACACGCGCTCCCAATTTAGTAGGCTGTTTAGTCTTATTATACTTCAACACCTGAATATCCTCATCTTCCAAACATGCATTTTTCCACTGAGACTCAGTAATGCATCCACTCAACACCTCGTATTTGGATGTGTCTTTCCGTCTCATCAGCTTGAACCTTGGGCTCATCCAAACCAGCAACAAGCAAATGGGACAAGCCAGATGCTAATATATTTTTGGCTCCTGGCACATCTTCTACATGGGAATGGTATTCTTGGAGCTGATATTACAACCTCTAGTTGTGAAACCACCAAGGGTCTGTGGTCTGTCATAACTCTGAAAGCAGTTCCATACACATATTTCCTGAAGTATTCTATGCCACACCAACATACTAACATTTCTTTCTCTAGTGTGGAATATTTTAATTCTGAACACCTCACTGGTCTCAAAGCAAATCTCAATCTGCACATGTGATCTTGCAACAGAACCGCACCATTGCCCACATTGCTTGCATCCGTCATAATTGCTGAATTATATTAAGTGTTGAATGCCACTGATGCCAGAGCTCTAGCAATGCTTTTTTTTTGATAATTGATTTCTAATGTACATTTTTCATCCCACAGAAATGTTTGATTTTATAAATTGATTCCCTCATATTCTTGGTTATGTCTAATAATAAAGGAATGAACTTCGCATAGTATTAGGCGAGGCCTAGAAATTACTTTAGTTGATCTTTGTCTCAGGGTTACAAAGCACTCTCTATGGACTTTAACTAGGCGGTGCTTGGGTGATATGCCATGTTTACTGATATTATGGCCTAAATAATCTTCTGAGAGCATTTCTAAGTTGCATTTATCTGTACTTAAAATTAGACCATTATTTTCCAAAATTGATAAGATCTGGTATAAAACGTCTGGGTGTTGTTTTTTTTTTTTTAAACAAATGCAAGAACATCGTCTTGAAAGTACAGTACATTTTTTCCTCTTTAAATAATTTATCTATTACCCTTTGAAATACTGCTGATGCTGAAATTAGTCCAAAGGGCATTCTTTTATAACGGTTTAATGAAGGAGGAAGAGTGTCTACTTTCATCATGTAATGCAATCTGATGGTTCGCACGGGATATATCTAAAGTAGTAAATACAGTGGCACCATCAACCAATGAAAACATTTCTTTTATATTAGGTAGAGGGTGGCAATCTGCCCACACACAATCATTTAAATTCCTTAAGTCCACGTCTTATCTTCCCATTGGGTTTATTCACAAATACAACCGTGGATAACCAATCAAAAGATTCTATTTCCTTCGTTATATCAAGTTCTCAAAGCCAAATTAATTCTCCTTTTAATGTGCCACGCTCCGAAAAAGGCACATTGCTAACTTTATGGACTTTTGGGTTCATGTTTTCTTACATAATTATTTAGTTGAATTTATTTTTTAACAAACCCAAATCTGGGCCCAAAACCTTAGGAAATAAATCCGCCCATTCCGCTGCCTTTTTTAATCATTGACCTGTAATACTAAGTCATTATAACCTAAAACCTGGTAAGGAGGATTGGTATCTAAAGTTATCATCAAATCTCTTTGATGTGGCGATCCTAGTAGACATGAACCTTCTTTAACAACGTACATTTTTGCGTCAATGCATTTTCCTCTATAACTCCGTGTTGATTCAAAATAGCCCAACAACTCAATAGGTTTATTGCCATTGCCCACTAACTTTATGTCTGGAGGTAACAGTTTTGTGTCTAGAAACCTTGATAGTAACTCATCCCCCCCAATCAATGTATGTCTAGCACCCAAATCAGCCATGGCTTTTATACTCTTGTTCCTAATCAGTACCTCACAAAATGAAGCATCCTTCTTTATCTCACCAATTTTATACACGCCAGAATGAATTCTTCAGCATTATCACTATCATATTCATTTTTGAGTTCCCCAATTTGGTTGCTCTCTCCCACCATTGTTCTGTTTGCATTGCTACTTTTACACATTCTAGCATAATACCCTTTACCCCGACAAAATCTGCAAATTTGACCTATAACGGAACACGTTATATCATTTGCCGGATGTCCTGTTAAACAACATTTCAAGCAAATGCATTTTTTTTCTCAACTGCCATTCTATTGCGATTAACCATTTTTGTATTCCACAATGAACTTCTTCTATTTACAGTCTTTTTTTTTTTACCACTTATGTTGCATCCACGGTCTTAAGAGCCAATTGTTTCATACCGTGTTTCAGTTCTTTGATTGGTGAGCAATATCTATAGCTTTTTCCAAAGTTAGATCATCCACTAACCGTAGTTTCTGTTGTAATTTGGGGTCCGATGTTTTGTGTACCATTTGATTATGAATCATTTGATGTCGGAACACCCAATAATTGGACTTGATAGATAAAACTCTAAGATCATTCACAAAAGCATCTGTTGATTTGGTTATTGGCTCCTACCTAAGAATTTGTCACGCAACCACTTTTTAAACTTTTTTTTAATAATGTAAGTCGAGTTGTCTTATGGCTATCTCATATACATCAAGTTCCTCATCAAAATTTAATGGAGAAAGATAATTTAAAACCTGTCTCACTTCTGGACCAAGGCAGTGTTTTAGCATGGTAAATTTGCGTTTGTCCATATATACATCCCCTCCCATTGCCTCTAAATAAGACTCAAAACCATATTTCCACTGACACCATTCTAAATTTGATTACCCTCACTCTACCAAAAATGCTGGTAGACCTGTGGTCGTATTTTGTTCAGTGCCCCAGGGGCGCAACAAGCATTTGTGCCCGCTTTACATGCACTTGGGGCACTTAGCTATTACAGAAGGGGCCGCAGATGTTTGTGCGGCTTCTTCTGTAATATCAATAGCGCTGGCGCAACATAAAGCGACAGTGCTATCTCCAAGGGGGCGTTCTCTCATTTACATGGGGGCGTGCCCCATGCAAATGAGGGAATCCCTTTGCCTCTGCACCGTGCCGTATTACCGATGTGGGCTCAGAGGCAAAAAAGCCCCCAGGAGGCACACTGAGTGTGCCATCTAGAGGTGGTACACTGTCAGTGCGCCACCTCATGGCAGCCCTCTAAAAAGAGGAAAGGAGGTCCCATGGATGCCCCAGACATTCCCTTGCAGGCAGGTGCAGTCACTGACTGCACCCACCTGCAAAGCGATCTCTAATCCCCCTCAAAAGTGCAGGCGAGTTGCCGCCTGCACTGTGAAAACATGGAGCGGCTGTAAAGGAGCTGCTCCATTTTTCACAGGAATGCGCTGCCCCCAGGGCAGCACGAGTTCGTGGCTACGATGGGGGCAGCCCATTCATGGTAATTGGGCGCCTTTTCACTGTTTGCGCCAAGCACCTTTTTAAAGGTGCACCTGTCGCAAACAATGAAAAGGCGCAATTACCACAATACGGCCCCTGATATTTCTTCCATTGTAATCGTCTGATATATATGTACGGAATTATCTTAAAATTGACCTGACAATATGAACATCACAGTTTCATGTGCAAATACACTTAACACCATAAAGTCGTTCAGATCTATTAATTGTTCCTTCACCTATATTTTGGTGAGCAAATCACCGTGCAATGTTTGCTTGATGTTACCAGTAACATAAATTACGATTTGTAAATACTGTATATCTTTCATATATTTCATTAGGGTGTGCGAATCACCATTGAGTGTTCGCTTGAATTTGTAGGGCACTCTTTTATGGTTCATAATTTCTTATCACTTGTCAATAGTTAAGAAGGTGTGCGAATCACTGATTGCTTTCTGCACTAATTCAATCGTTAATAAGGTGTGCAAATCACCACTTGCTTTCCACACTAATTTCACATTAATGCCTTACTTTATATATTGTTACGGTGAGCGGATCACCGCTCGTAACTGTATCTTACAGCAGAGATCAAGGTCACTCCGCGCTTCTCAAAATAGGGACCGCAGACGCAGTAACATGTGCTTTAGTGCCATAGCACGCGCACGACGCCTTCCGTGATTTCACTGCTGTCCCACGGGAACCTCCTGGGCTGATCTTGTGCCGATGAAAAGCACTCACGGGCTGGTTGCGTGCCAAGACAGTTACCGGTGGGGCACCGGTTTCTTCGCAATCCAAAAGCACAGCATTGCATTTAAATGCTCTTACTTATGCTTGTTTATTTCTCCCGGGCTTCCGCAATTCAGCGAGCGCTCTGTCTTCACAAGTACACGACAGATATGGAGTTATGATCTCCTGGCCCAAGACTCCTCGAGTCTCGCTGCTTTCTTTTCAGCGCCCTCGCCGTCAGTATAATGTTTGTCGGCTTGAAAGAAGATCTTACACAGTGGGTAGTTATATTTAATATTTATTAACTACACGAGAAATGCGGCCTTGTCGGAGAGAGCCCAGGCCAACTATTTCAGTTGGAATCTGGTTGTTCGATCCGTATCTTGGTTGTGCAACAAATTCCAACCAAGATGCCACATTACCCTCACACGCATACTGTGGAAATATGGATTTTTCTGGTCAGTTATGTCCCCTATCTTGGACCCCAACGGTTCTATGTGCATGTTACACGTACATGTATGTTTCCTCCAGTTCCAGTTATGAAGACGCAAATACATGTGCGTCCACCGTTAACATGTCCTCTGTCAGATCCGCCATGAATAGGCCGGATATTCCATTCCTAAGTACGAAAGGCCACCGGCTTTATATGGTTCACTTATGCCATTTTACAGTCCAGGCAAGTAGGCCCTGATTCTGTCATCAAACTCTTCTTTCCTTCTGCCCCTGAAAACTCCAGTCTGAGCCTGCATCTGTGACCATGAACTTTGTCTCATTCTCTGCGCGGCTCACGAAGCCTGACATCAGCCTATTCTCTGCCAAGAACTGTATTTCACCTTCGAGTTATCTGCTTTCCCCTCAGCCAATGCATTCCTGCCTAGTAGTTTAAATAAACATTCTTCCAGCTACCGAGCAATGGCTCGGCTTCTCTGTCTTTATGCAAGTAATTCATAGTCCTGTTACCATGGAATATTCCTACCCCCTCGCATTTAGTGTAGACACTTAGACGCTTGTACACGCACGCACGGTCAGTATAGAATAGATTCTGTCCGAGAGTCCTTCTTTGTGGATAACATAGTTCTTTAAACATAGGATGTTAGATATGATTTGGGATTAGGTTGACTTGACCCCCCAGACTTTTCGTCTCCACATGTAGAGCTAAATGTCAAGTCCCCTTCACCCCCTAGTTGGACGTCAATCACACGTCATGCTGCTGCGCGCGCATCTATGCCAAGTATTATCTTATAGATCCACCTATATATGACATCATAACCAATTATGTTCCTTTTTACTCCTTATTACACCCATTTTCGGTTACGCATATGAATCGTCATTTTCCTTATCAATTGTTACGCCTACTGCATTCGCTTCATTGTAATGTATGTACTATAAAAGTCATTTCTTGTCAATAAAGTATGTACTTCACTTCCTGAACCTCCGTGGTGATGGAACTTGGAGCAACCGATTATAATCGATCATTGGAATAAAGCCCATTCCGAACCTCTAATACCACGGATTCTGCCTCTCATTTTACTGAGCTATTTTATTATGTTTCCGTATCAAATTAAGTCCCGGTAATGAATTTTATTTACCACATGAATGGCGCCCGAACAGGGACACTTTCTCATCTCACGCGCCGGCGGTGAGTTGCAGGCCCGGTCTCCTGCCACAGCTGGACGGACAATAACGCGTACCAGCAGGATTTCCTGTATCTCCCTCCGGTCAAGCGGGGGCGACTGAGGCTGCGATCAACACCCAGACGAGGCGGTGAGAAGTGCGAAGTATCCCGACCAGAGCCTAGCTGAGAGAGCAAGATCCGAGGTATACAGAGGCCCACCAGTTCGAAGTCAAGTCCAGTTTCCAACGAGTCGAGTCGAGTCCAGTCCGGTCCAAGTTCAGTCTCCGAGGCCTTCCGTTTCCGAAGCTACCCGGTGAGTACCATTACTGGGGAGGCATTTCTGACGTGCACATAGGTTGTGCCGGTCAAGACGGGTTTGGGTACACAAATCCGGTCTGCACTGTTTTAGCAGTGTATATGTACTGTTTAGCAGTATATCAAGTATTCCGAAGTATCTAGTTATTGTCAAAGAATTATGCTTGGTGATTAGTTATGCAGACGATCATCATTGTTGGTTATTTTAAAGGTTAAAAAATGTTTAATGTTTAATGTTTAATGTGTTAAACGTCCTGCATATTGTGGTATGAATGGTTGTTCATTATTGTGCTTTTGTACTAAGTGTGTTCAAGATTAAGTATCAGATCAGTTCTCAATATGCCGCTCTTTTCGAAACTAAGACAGATCACTACGAGAAAAGGGGTACTCGAAGAAGCCGTTCCTATTCCTCCTAGGGACACTCCAGGGTACTTCATGTATCATAAACATGGCTTAGACGCTATATTATTTCTTGATTTATGGGTAGACTACACCAAGGAATTACCGGAAAGTCAGAGGTGGCCCACAGCGGGAACCTGGGATGCAGAGTGCATCATGAAAGTAGAAGAAGAGTTATGGAAAAGGAAAGTCAGACAGTCACAGAAAGATGCCGTTGAGTTATGGCGTAAAGAATCTCATAGACGTACAGAAAAAGCACGTAGACAGGAGGAGAAGAGTAAAGAGAATTCCAATAAAGTTCGAGAAAATCTATTAATTGAGGAAGGTATCCGAGTGAAATCAGAACAAGTAGACAGACAAAGAAATGCCCTTATGAATGGTATGTATCATCTTCTGGCCGAAGGATTACCTAAAGCTACTCCAGAAACACCGAAAGACTTGCCGCCCCCATTATTTCCAATAAAGGTACATCCTAAGGGGCATCCTAGAACCGCAGAAGATGTTTTTCTTTCCTCATATTTAGATGACGCAGCTCCCGAGTATGCTAATTCCGCCCCACATAGACCGCCTATCAGGGAGGTTCAACGCCAAGACCCAGTACCCGTATCCCTACAGCAACAGATCGTGTCACAAGTTCCAGCAAGCACATCTGTTTCTACATCTGTTCCTACAGCTGCTTCTATAGCTGTGTCCACACCTATAGTTGCTGTGTCACGTTCAACGAATCCTTTCACACCCGACACCCCAGATGGGGCTGCGGGAGGTGCTAGTAACATTTTTTCTACGCCACCCAGAATAAATAAACTTACTTTTCAAGAGTCAGCACATTCACGTACCCCCAAACTCATAAATGCCCGTACGCTTAAGGAACTTCTTATAGATTGCAGATATGACCCTGTGCCCGGCAAAGAGGACGAAATGATCATGGCATCATTGCGTATCAGACGAGCCGCAGTGTACTTAGGGAAGTTACCAGGAATGACTGCGCATCTAGATAAAATATACCATTTTGTCCAAACAGGGCGAGATCCAGAATGTATTAACAGAGCTATGGAATACCAGAAAGTGGAAATACAGGGGGAACTGTTACGTTTCCTCATAAATTGTGTGATTAGAAATGAAGACCGACCGGGGGTAGACCCGGAAGCAATGCAAATTCTTACCAGATGGAGCCAGAATATATCAGAAGGTAGACATGATAAACAAAATTGTATAATAGCCATGTGCCGAAAGATCCGTAAAGAAATAGAACGCCTACACGAAGAAAGATTAGCGGTAGACGAGTTCGAACAAAACGAGGAGGAAGGGTCAGGACTGCCCGCAGGACAGTCAGACACCATAGCCTATGTAGGTAAAGGAAGATCTTGTAATAGTAATAGATGTCCTATTGACCCGATACGTCCGATATGTCCAGATAATAACAGGAATTTCCGAATACCTATAATTAACATCAGGTCTAACGAGCATTCGTTCCAAGCCGCCGACAAACTACTCCGAGAACGAAGGGGTTATCATTTCCTCGATTCTATGGATGAACAAGATTTAGCTAGGGCAGCTGTCCATTGGGTGGACAGTCCCGGAAAATATAGTGATGATACAGTAGCACGCACATTTTTGAATCTCACCCCAGATGAACAGCGGTTAGCTGGGATTTATATGATTCAACAACTCCTCATACTATATCAGAGTCGGCATTCGGACCCTGGTCCCTTACCTGACATATTGACTGAATTGCTTATGAATAGATGGAGAGGTTCAGGTACTAAATTAATTAAAGAAATTCTAGAATCAAGAAAGCAGTATATTCTTTTTGTATGTTCAGACCGTGTCTCATTGCCCATCAAGGAAAGAACCACGTATTACATGGATAGACAGAATCCCTTACGAGAAGTGCACCCAATAAAGGGCGAGGACAACGAGTTTAAGCGCGTATTTGTATATACGCCCATATCAAAAATAGAATTGTTAGAAATGAAGAAAGTGGTACCCAGTCATGACAAAGATCCAGCGGGTTTTCACCGAGAAATTAAAGACATGTTACTCATGGGAGAGTATACCTATCCCGACATTATGACAATATTAAAGGTATTGATGCCTGCTGGCATTTATGAGAAACTCAGGGAAAAAGAGTGGGAGGTAGGAGACCAAAAGATAGAATGGTCAGTATTAGAAGCAGAAGAAAAGGCCCGAACTGCAGGAGCAGGGCTCGGGGATAAAACTAAAGCACTACCAGGTTTATTAGTACAGGTACTGCCACGTTTATTAACTACGAAAAAGGAAGATTGGGGTACAATTTCAGCCTGTAAGCAGAAGCAAGATGAAGACACTAGTGATTACTATGCCCGATTTGAAAAATGTTTTGGTATAAATAGTGGCCTAAAAGCAAGTAGCGAATCATACCCACATCTGTTTGTAACAAAATTAGTAGAAAATGCCCTGCCCCAAGTAAAGAATAGAGTATTAAAATTCGAGAGTACCTGGCAAGGTAACACTCCATCACAAATGTTACAAATGTTACAATACCATCACAATAGAATTAGAGAAGAACAAGAACATGAACACAGACGCATGAAAGACACGAAAATGAAAATGCTAGTTTCTCAGACAGTTCCAGCTGAAGGACATAAAAAGGGTATGACACATTCCGGTGATTCAGCAGGACCTGTAAAAGGGACATGCAATTATTGTAAAAAGCCAGGTCATTACGTACACGATTGTCCAGTTTTGAAACATAATATCGCCATAGGTAAAACACAAGAAAGACCACGGCCACCTAGACAGGACCAGAATGAACAAGGAGCTCCGCAGCATGCACAGTCCATGCCAGCTTCACAACAGTCTATACAGTTTGTGCCAGCTGCACCAGCGCTGCCTGTTGCTGCCACACAAACCACGACACGACAACTGTACCAGACCGCACAGTACGACTATCCTGATTATCAACGATACGCATGAACAAGCCTAGAGAGGGAAGTTGACTTACCCCTTATCGAGATCCCTGTAGATCAAGAAGGACCTTATGTACATAGTGAATTATTAGGCCAAGACAGAAAATTTTTACTCGATACAGGGGCAAGTCGAACAACCATAAAACGTAGTGAAGTTCCAGGGGCACCCCTCTCAGGCTCACAGAATATTTCCCTTGGTTTTTCAGGAAAACCTATTGTTAATGAAGTGTCACAGCCTCTCCCACTTACGATAGGACCTTTGACCCGAACTACAGATTTATTACTTACTAAATCATGTCCAGAAAATCTGTTAGGAATAAAAACACTGAAAGCTCTAGGAGCTATAATATGTTGTTCTCCGGAAGGAGTAAGGTTGTTTTTACGTGATTTTTTTTTTTGTTTTTTTTTTTTTTGTTTTTTTTTTTTTGAAACCGTTTATTGCAGTTCGTAAAAGTTACAGGTATGGGCCTACAACCATCCGGCCGGCCGCTAGAATGACAAAAAACATATTGCACACATACAGTAAAAGTCTCTAGGCAGTGCAGAGCAGTGAAAACAGGAGTAATCAATGGTGCAGGCCACACAGCTCCAAGCCCACAGTACGGTTCCCTTTTCTTGAAACAAAACAACACCAAAAAACCACACCCGCAAGGCAACCCGCAATCCAAAATAACAGCACGTGCTCCATAAGTGGGGGATCCAAACCAGTAGCAAAACTCTGGAGGGGGGAATGGGAATAGATCAGGGACTGGGGGATTGCGCGCCCGCGGCTGAGGGAGGGGGGCCGGCTAGGGAGATGGAGCAGGCGAGGCAGCCGGTAGCAGTGGCGGCTCACAAATACCCCCGCGGTAGGCGTTCCAGGGGCCCCAGAGTTTCACCCACGCCCCAGGCTTACCTCTCGCCACATACACCACCTTTTCACGAAACATACACCAATCCATATGCTCTTTCCAGGCCGACACCGCAGGGGGCCTCTGGGATCCCCACAATTGAGCAATGTCGCGCTTGGCTATCATGTATCCCAGAGTCCCCCACCGCGTCTGCGGGACCGAATAGTCATTCGGTTCCCATACATTCAGCAAGCATCTCCTCGCTTCAGGCAGCAGCGCAACACGCGTCACCACACGCAGGACCTCATGCACACCACGCCAGAATCGCTCCACCTTCGGGCACTCCCACAGTATATGCATGAAAGTCGCCAACGCACCACAGCCACGCTTACACATTCCGTCACCAGCAAAACCCATACGCAGAAGCCTTGGCCCCGTCACGTAAACCCGGTGAAGGATCTTGAGCTGGACGAAACGAAGGCGAGCCGGGATGGCCACCTCTTTCGGAGAGGCCACCGCGGAAATCCAATCCTCATCGTCCAGCTCCAGCCCGTCGGCAACCCAAGCCTCGCGGAGATTGGTCAGCAGGCACGATCTATCGTTGATCAATTTTTTGTATATGAGGGAGATCGTGCTGTCCGGGACATGGCCATCTAAGACTCTGTCCTCCAGGGGGGAAGACTCCGGAATGGATGCGACATTCGGGAAGACGGAGCCCAGCGCGTGCCGGACCTGTAGGTACCGAAAGTACTCACTGCCCTGCAGCTGGAACTCCGCCTGCAGCGTCTCAAAAGTTTTGAATCCCCCCCTCGTCCAGAGATCTCCCACCGTGCTGATTCCGATCGTGTCCCACTTCTCAAAGCCCTTCGATGTCCACAGGGAGCCCAACCTCTCAGACGCATACAGCGGTGACGCCCGGGTCAAACGGTCCTTCCACCCCATAGCTGCATTAGCCGCGTGCCAGACACGCACCATGACACGCATCGGTCCCGTCAAACGGGAGTCGGGCGCGCCCGCGTAGAGCGCTCGATTGTAATCGCCACCGGGCAGGAGCATCTTATCCATCTCAAATGCCGGGTTCAAGGCGGGCCCGTAAAGGCCATGATTAATTGCAGCTAGTTGGGAGGCCCAGTAATACCGTTTAATGTCAGGGAGGGCGACCCCCCCATCGTACCACGGGAGCGTCAATTTAGCCAGAGCAATGCGCGGCCTCCCGTCCCAGAACAGGCGCCGCTGGAGGCCCTCCACCTCACGAAAATAGCGTGCCGGGACCAAGTCCATAGTATTCTGGAGGGCGTAGAGGAAGCGTGGCAGGGACATCATTTTAAACAAGGCCGCTCGGCCGAGCGGCGAGAGCGGCAGACGCCGCCAGCGCACCACGTCCTCCCTCAAACGCCGAAGGGGGGGTAACAAATTCCGCTCATAGCGGGCCTCCGGGTCAAGAGTGATATAAATACCCAGGTACCGAAAACCTTGGGAGGCAATCTGGATCGGACAGTCCCGTGGTAAGGCCGGAGCCTCCCCGGAAAGCACATAGACACAGGATTTCGCCCAGTTGATGACCAGGCCTGAGTTGCGACCGAATGAACGCAAAACATCAACCAGGACGATCAGTGATTTACGCGGGGAGGCGAGATACAGAAGGATATCGTCAGCATAGAGGGACACACGGTCCTCATGCTCGGGGGTCCAGCGGAGACCACGGATAGAAGGGTGCCACCTCAGCCACTCCGCCAGGGGCTCCAGGGCCAGAGCAAACAGGAGAGGCGACAGGGGGCAGCCCTGTCGCGTACCCCTCCCCAGCGCGAATGGGGCCGAGACGCGCCCATTCACTACCACCTGCGCCAATGGGCCCGAATATAGCAATTTGACCCAGCTAATGAAGCCCGGGCCAAACCCGAATTTTGCCAGCATCGCCCAGATGTATGGCCATTCAAGCGTATCGAACGCCATGGTGGCGTCCAAGGACGCCAAGATGGCCGGCTCCCGCACAAATGGGACACGCGCGAGCACCCCGTGCAAGCGCCGCAGATTGAGCGCCGTGTTGCGGTGCGGTATAAAGCCAGATTGGTCTTGGTGGACCAAATCACCTACCACGCCAACCAACCTGTTGGCCAACACCTTGGCGAGGATTTTGGGCTCCGCGTTCAAAAGCGAAATCGGCCTATAGGATGTGACCCGTTCACGGGGCCTCCCCTCCTTGTGGATCACCACAATTGTGGCTAGACGCTGGTCCGGCGGGAGGGAACCCCGCGAGTGGGCCGCCAGGAACATCGCGCGCAGGTGGGGCGCCAACACATCCGGGCGTAGCTTGTAGAGCTCGATGGGAATACCATTGGGGCCCATGGCCTTGCCGGATGCAACCGAGCGAATAGCCAAGGCAATTTCGTCCGAGGTGGGAGGGGCGTCCAGCGAATCCCTGTCCTCCACCGTTAGGGAGGGCAGTGCGATGTCCCGAAGCAGGGCATGGGAGTCTGCCTCCGAGCAGGGGGAAACCGGGGAGTAGACTTCGCGGAAATAATCCGCGAAGCAGGAGACAATGGCTTCCGGCTCAGTGACACACGCACCATCAACACTCTCAATCAAAGGCACCACACGGCTCGCTCTCTCCCTCTTATCCAACCACGCAATCAATTTGCCAGCCTTATCACCCACATCATACAATCGCCCCTGCTGCTCTCTACTGAGGCCCCTGGCCGCCTCCGTGACGAGGGCCCGATAGGCCGCCTGTTTTAGGTGTAGAACATGCAACTTGTCGTCTGTTACCGCGCTTCCCAGGGCACCCTCAAGTTCTGCAATCTCGGCCTCTACCCGGGTCACCTCCTCCCGCTCGCGCCGCCGGGCATGGGAGATAAAGGAGAGGGCCTCCCCTCTAAGGACTACCTTGAAAGCCTCCCACAGGGAGATGGCCGAAGAGACCGACCCCACATTCTCATCGAAATATCGCTGTAGGGATTTGATCAAATCGGCACGAATGGTGGGGTCGCGCAAATACCATGCATTGATTGGGGCCACCCTGCCATCCCCCCTCGGGAAGACGTCGAGGTGCAACAACAATGGGGAGTGGTCTGAGATACCCCGCGCCAGATGGCGCACCTCCCCCACCCTCCCTGCGTGGGCCGCTGGGACAAGGATGTAATCAAGCCGCGAGAGGCTACCATGGGCACCCGAGTGAAAGGTGTACTGTCGCAATGCAGGATGCTTTAATCGCCAGCAATCCACCAGGCCAAGCGTTTCCAGAAGGCCGGGCAGCCACGCCTGTGCCCGGGGGAGGTCCCTAGGGGGATGGCGATCCATAGACCCAGAGGCTACCGCATTAAAATCCCCTCCAACCACCAGCAGGCCACTCGGAAGGTCCAGAAGGAGGCGCCCCAGGTCCGCAAATGTGGTGGCTTGTAACCCAGGCGGGACGTACACTGATATAAAGATAAACACTCTACCCTCCATTCTTCCCACCAGAACCGTGTAGCGTCCCCTCTCATCATGGCGCACCTCATCAATCTCCAACGGGAGCGAATTCTTGATCATAATACCCACCCCCCGCGAGCCCGAGGTGAAGCCAGAATAGTCCGCCAAACGATATCCCCGCCGGTTCATTGCATGAAAGGAGTTACCTATAAGGTGCGTCTCCTGCAGGAAGACAACATCTGGTGAAATACGTTTTAAGTACTGCAGGACCACACCACGCTTAATCCTATCCCCCAGGCCATTAACATTCCATGACAACACAGCCAGATCCCTACCCCCCATCATACGGCGAAACAATCGGTCGTCCCCCATCGAGCATCCTAAAAACAACAACATAGTGGCGGGTTTGCCCTGCGGTGCTAACAAACAACACACCCCCCCCACCCCCCGGTCCCAACAAAACTCCCCCCTCCCTGCACCCCTGCATGAGCCCAGACAGCCCCCCCAAAGTGCAGTGTGCCTGTCGCCCCATAGCTAAAATACTAACTAGTCCCCCAGAGGAGGAGGGAAGCCCCCAACAGACCCCGCACGACCTCCATAGGAGGGAAAAATACGCAATCAATAAATGGTGAAGGAACAACGTCCAGAGCAAGGCCTATGCAGTCACCCCTCAATTCTGCTCCGGCGGGCCCTCCTCGCCAGCCGCGCCCCCCCCGCCCCCCCGGCCCCGATCTCCAGGCAGAGTGTCCAGCCAGTCCCCAGCCGCCTCGGGCCGGTCGAAGAAGTGCGTGCGACCATCCACCTCTACCCTCAGCTTAGCTGGAAAGAGCATTGAGTACTTGAGGTTCAGGTCCCTCAGGCGACGTTTAACACCAAGAAAGCTCTGCCGCTGCTTCTGGACCGCCGGGGTAAAGTCTGGGTAGAAATGTACCTCCATGTTGTCAAGCTTGACCGGTCCCTGTTGTCTGGAGGTCTGGAGGATAGCATCTCTGTCCCGGAAATTAAAAATCCGGGCAATGAGAGGCCGCGGCGGGGCACCAGTCTTAGGTCTGCCCCCGGGGACCCGGTGAGCACGCTCCACCGCAAAAAGCTTACTCAGCCCCCGGGGCTGGAGATGGGTCAGGATCAACTCTTCCACGAAAAGATCCGCCGCCTCCGCCTCTCGTCCCTCCGGCACCCCCACAATACGGACATTATTCCTCCGGGCCCGACCCTCGGAGTCCTCCAGTCGCCGGTCCATCAGGGCGCTCGCCTGGCCAAGCCGGCGCACCTCCTTCTGGAGGGCCACCACATCTGTCGTGAGGCTCGTCGTGGTGTGGGCCAGGGAGTCGACTCGGTCGTTTGTTTTGGACAAATCTGCCCTCACAAGGCTCACATCCACCAGGACCGAGTCTATTTTTTGCGCTAAGGTGTCGAAACGCTGGTCCACCGAGGCCTTCATCTCTGCGATGGCGCCCATGACGTCCCGGAGGGTCAGATCCACCGGATGAGCGGATGCCTCCGTCGGGCCCACCGGGGATGTACGCGATGTCTCCGGAGAACCCTTCTGGAGCGTGTAGCGGTCCATACTGTTGGCCTGGTGCGCCGTGCCACGGCGGGTCGTCTTCACCTTCGCCCGGTCGCCATCTTGTTTGGTGGACATGCTGGCTCCTCCACCGTCGTACCAGGCACCCCAAACGGGCCGCTATACCCAGTCACGGGTGCCAGGGGGGGGGGCAGGGGCGACCACCGAGCCGCGGGTCAACCCACCGCCGGCGGGTCAGCCGGGCTCCCGGACAAAGCCACACCACCACACCCCGCTCCGCAGTCCGACCCCGCTTGAGAGCTAGGAGGGCGCAAAAGCGAAAGTGAAAGTGCGGGGCACGCCAGTCGCCCAGCCCCGTTCGCCGCTGTTATTCACTTTGTCCCCGGATCGCCCCACTACTCCAATCCGGGGGGCCGGCGAGGAGAAGGCCACAACCTTCGATCGATGCTCCCACCGACGTCCGGGGTCCGATTCGAGCCCAAAAAACGGGTGGCGCCTCAGCTCCGGTTCCCCAACACAGTCCCCTCAACAAGGACAGGATATCGCCAGGATTAATTCAGGAGGTCGCGGAGGTCCTCGGGAGCCTCGCACCTACGCGGCCATCTTGGTTGCGCGCTAGGCTCCTCCCCGTTTTTACGTGATTTTAAAGGTCATTATGTGTCTAGAGACATGGATCCCCGACTGCAGACTTTACCTACACATCTATGGGCACAAGGCCCTACTGATGTTGGATGCATGAATATTACACCATATCGAGTCACATTAAAGGCAGGAGCGGTGCTACCACGAATGCGACAATACAAGTTACCACCAGATGCTGTAGTGGCTTTACTACAAATCATTGACGAGCTCATTACCCAAGGAGTAGTTGTAGAAACAGACTCCAATGTATGTAATTCACCGATAATTCCGATTCTTAAACGAACAGATCCAAAGGCCCCGCCAGTATATCGATTGGTTATTGATCTGCGCGAATTAAACAAATGCATTGTGCCACAATTTCCTGTGGTCCCAGATATCTCGTCATTACTGACAGCTATTGATTCCGAAGCGACATTCTTTACTGTAATCGATCTCAAGAATGCCTTTTTCAGCGTCCCAATAGATCCGGAAAGCCAATATTTGTTCGGATTTAGTTTAAATGGACGTAGCTTTAAATTCTCACGCGCACCTCAAGGATTTACAGAAAGCCCCAGCATCTATAGCCAAGCACTGAAACGAGAACTCGACAGTATCCACATGCCAGTTAACACTGCTCTGCTTCAATACGTCGATGATCTGTTGATTACCGCGAGAAGTGAACCGGAATGTGAAAAAGCATCACTGACAGTTTTACAATTTCTAGCCGAAAAGGGGCACAAGGTGTCCCCTTCTAAGCTGCAATTCTGTGTCCAGCGAGTTATTTACCTTGGTCACTCGCTGTCCAAGGAGGGAAGGCAGCTTACACCCGACCGCATTCAGTTAATAGCTAACATGCCAATACCCAAGACACAAAAGGAGGTGCGGGCTTTCATAGGCCTCACGTCATATTGCAGGCAGTGGATCCCTCAGTACGCATTTCTAGCAAAACCACTCATTCAGTTGACAACACAGGAGGCAGCCACATCGACTGTTCTCCCTTGGACCCAGGAACATACACAAGCTTTTGAAAGCCTAAAGAAAGCTTTATGTCAAGCACCTGTTTTAGCAACGCCATGTTACAGAAAACAGTTTACACTCTTTGTTACAGAACGCGAAGGTACTGCCTTGTCAGTACTCACACAGGAACAAGCAGGAGCACACAAACCATGTGCTTATTTTTCTAGTACATTAGATCCCGTAGCTCAGGCTTTGCCTGCATGCCTAAAATCAGTGGCAGCGACAGCTTTAGCAATCAGACAAAGCGATGCCATAGTGTTAGGACATCCATTGACAGTTCAAGTACCACATGCAGTAGAGGTTCTTGTAAATAGAACGCAAACACAACACTTGACTATAGCGCGACTTACAGGGTACGAACTTACATTGTTTCAGCCACACATAGAAATCAGACGCTGTAACACATTGAATCCTGCCACACTTTTGCCAGTAACCGGAACAGACCCACTAGCCCATGACTGTATTGAAGTTATTACAATAACGACGAAACCTAGACAAGACTTAACCGATGTCCCATTGTCAGACCCAGACCTGACATTGTATGTAGATGGTTCATGTATGAGAACAAATACAGGAGAGTTGGTGGCTGCTTACGCAGTCACAACAGATACTGAAGTCATTGAAACTAATCATATAAATACTTTGTCAGCTCAAGCCGCAGAGCTTATTGCTCTGACACAAGCCTGTATTCAAGCCACAAATAAAAAAGTCAACATATACACTGATTCACGTTATGCATTCGGAGTTGTACATGACTTCGGCGTGCTATGGCGAGAGAGAGGTTATTTAACTTCCCACGGTGCCCACATTCAGCACGGACCCCTCATTCATGCCTTATTAGATGCAATACATCTACCTACTGCAATATCAATTATGAAATGTAAGGCTCATACGAAGGTTACTGATATCATTTCTCAAGGCAATGATCTAGCCGACAGAACAGCTAAACAGACTGCTCAAACCCAAACATCCGACATGACAAAGACAATAGTCCCGATGCCGACACATTGTATGACAGTTAAAGATCCTACCCTTGACGTAATTGACATACAGACACATGCTACACCAGACGAAATAAAGAAATGGACTGAATTAGGAGGGATCCAAACGGACCAAGGATGGATGATGAAGGGAAAGTCTGTGTGGTTCCTTCCTGATTCAATGGTCCAAGTTATAGTTAACACTATACATAGTCCAGCACATCTAGGAGAAAAAGCTATGCTAGACAGCATTCAACACATTTGGTTCAATAAACATTTACGAGCAGCAGCCAAACAAAAGGTCCGTACCTGTATGATCTGTTGCCAGTTCAACCCAGGAAAAAGTGTTCCCGTAGAACAAGGTGGATTTCATCCTCCTAATCACCCTTTTGAAGTACTCCAGATGGATTATATCCAGATGGAACGATGTCGAGGATTCAAATATGTTCTCGTAGTTGTCTGCGCTCTGTCCCGCTGGACGGAGGCATACCCGGTTTCAGATTACACTGCCCCGACTACTGCCAAACAGTTAGTTCGAGAATTCTTCCCACGATACGGTTTACCACGTGTTGTTCACTCAGATAACGGCCAGCCGTTCTCATCCGAATTAATGAAACATGTTTCACTTCTGTTAGGTTATCAGTGGAAATTTCACTGTGTCCGACACCCCGAAGCAGCAGGTCTCGTAGAAAGACATAATCAGATACTGAAAATCAGATTGTCCAAAATATGCAGAGAGAAAGGTGTCGACTGGGTAGTAGCGTTACCAGTTGCACTCTTCTACATGAGAATGGTAGCACACTCTCGAACAGGGCTATCCCCGTATGAGGTGATCTTCGGCAGACCACCAAATATGTGGGGGACGCCTATACCACGCAAAATAACTGATATTGACTGTAATATGCTGACAGATTACTTGGCTTCCTTGATGTCTGCACTACAATCTTGTCGTTCACAGGTAGCTGCAGCCTTTCCCGACAACACTGAGGTGAAACCCCATGACGTAGTCCCGGGGGACCTTGTGCTTGTGAGAAATTTCGACCGAAAGACTCAGCTGGAGCCCAGGTGGAAGACACCCCAGCTGGTCCTGCTGACCACAAGGACAGCCGTGAAGATCGAGGGCAGGAAAGGATGGGTGCATTCAAGTCATATCAAGAAATTTCATGGACTTCCTTCAGATGTAAACAGCCCACCTCGTGTGTCCTCACCAATTGACTCAAAACTACCTCTGGCTGAGGCCGACAGTAAAGAACTTTATAAACTAAAATTAAGGCCTAGGCCGTCGGACGATTTGATTGTTTAAGTCCTCTCCTAGGTGAAGCGGTTGAATCTGTCTCCGACATGTATCGCCTAGACCTGAATCATGGACAGTCGCGAAAAATGATGAAACGACAGGCGTATTGTAAATCACTGCGTAGCCATTGCATAGTGACATTATTAATCTTGTTTTTCTTAAGTCTTTTAATAATTACTGCAAGTATATTGTTGCACATATATTACCCTATTGCCAGAAACGTTTACAATGTTACTGCTGAACATTCTTTTAGTGACTTACCCCCGCATGAATTGTCTTATAGACTTGCGCTGCGCAATAACACTTTCATTAGTATGTTACATCATTCCCATCAGACTAGTAATGCAACTAATTGTTGGGTGTGTGGCCGGCTCCCTCCCTATCAGAATTATGAAGGAGTCCTGCCTTTCTTTCCACATCCGTTTACACATAATGGCTCCTTTGGAGCATGGTTTAGTTTAATCAATTCCATAGACTCAGATACAGCCGTTTACCAAGACCAGTGGGTATGGGGAAATCTGAACCTGGTTTTATTCAAAGTCTGTTACCCTGACAAGGAGGGTCGCCCCAAAGGAACAGGAACTGATCTAGAAAATGAAGTATATGGATTAGGTAACTTTACTCCTAATCTCATGGTTCTAAATGTCGAATCCGAAGTTGAACTAGTTTTACCAACCATGTCAGTATTCCCAGCGAAAGGTGAATTGTGTGTAAGAAAAGTTGGTTCCATACATATGGGCCATAGTAAATGCACTACTACAGTAGAATTCAGTGATCAAGGCAAATCTTCATTTAGAGCTTATCGCCACTCCTACTTTATATGTGGTCAGACTGCATATATGCGTCTACCTCTAGATTGGGATGGTACCTGCTACATTGCATTCCTTTTGCCACCGGTTTTCCTAGCTCCTCCTGATTATTATAGAAATATTCATTTAGTACACAACAGAGAGCGGAGAGATCTCCCAATTGTCGATTACACTGAAACAGCATGGGAAAAATACACAGATTTCAATAAAGGCATCTTTCCCTATATAGGTACTGTTACTAATAGTAAGCTGATACGTAGATTAACTAGAACCCTTGAAGCGGTAGTGAATGAAACTATTTCCGCCTTAGGCAATTTAACAGAAGAGCAGTCTGCTATGCGGATTGTTGTGCTTCAAAATCGTCTTGTCCTTGACGTCATCCTGGCTGATAGGGGCGGAGCTTGTAGGGTCATCGGATCAAGCTGCTGCGTATTCATACCAGAAAATTCGCCATCTGTATATAAAGCTATAACTCGCCTTCATAAGATTGTAAGCCAGATACACCAGAACCCAGGCACTTGGACTTGGTCCGGTTGGTTTTGGAGTGTGATATCAGCCTGGGGATGGAGAGTTCTATCCTTCCTAGGTATTGGCCTTCTCATACTATTCAGTTGCTGTCTATGTCTACAATGTGGACCAGCGATTTGTGGTCTGTGTGCCACATCGTGCATTCCACATCAAGATTTTCATTCAAGATCCCGGAAGAAGAAAGAAGAACAAATGATGCTATATGAACAGATCAATGGATTAATGAAGATTGATATCTCTTGACGGGCAAGTAGGGGACAAGGAGGGAATGTGGAAATATGGATTTTTCTGGTCAGTTATGTCCCCTATCTTGGACCCCAACGGTTCTATGTGCATGTTACACGTACATGTATGTTTCCTCCAGTTCCAGTTATGAAGACGCAAATACATGTGCGTCCACCGTTAACATGTCCTCTGTCAGATCCGCCATGAATAGGCCGGATATTCCATTCCTAAGTACGAAAGGCCACCGGCTTTATATGGTTCACTTATGCCATTTTACAGTCCAGGCAAGTAGGCCCTGATTCTGTCATCAAACTCTTCTTGCCTTCTGCCCCTGAAAACTCCAGTCTGAGCCTGCATCTGTGACCATGAACTTTGTCTCATTCTCTGCGCGGCTCACGAAGCCTGACATCAGCCTATTCTCTGCCAAGAACTGTATTTCACCTTCGAGTTATCTGCTTCCCCCTCAGCCAATGCATTCCTGCCTAGTAGTTTAAATAAACATTCTTCCAGCTACCGAGCAATGGCTCGGCTTCTCTGTCTTTATGCAAGTAATTCATAGTCCTGTTACCATGGAATATTCCTACCCCCTCGCATTTAGTGTAGACACTTAGACGCTTGTACACGCACGCACGGTCAGTATAGAATAGATTCTGTCCGAGAGTCCTTCTTTGTGGATAACATAGTTCTTTAAACATAGGATGTTAGATATGATTTGGGATTAGGTTGACTTGACCCCCCAGACTTTTCGTCTCCACATGTAGAGCTAAATGTCAAGTCCCCTTCACCCCCTAGTTGGACGTCAATCACACGTCATGCTGCTGCGCGCGCATCTATGCCAAGTATTATCTTATAGATCCACCTATATATGACATCATAACCAATTATGTTCCTTTTTACTCCTTATTACACCCATTTTCGGTTACGCATATGAATCGTCATTTTCCTTATCAATTGTTACGCCTACTGCATTCGCTTCATTGTAATGTATGTACTATAAAAGTCATTTCTTGTCAATAAAGTATGTACTTCACTTCCTGAACCTCCGTGGTGATGGAACTTGGAGCAACCGATTATAATCGATCATTGGAATAAAGCCCATTCCGAACCTCTAATACCACGGATTCTGCCTCTCATTTTACTGAGCTATTTTATTATGTTTCCGTATCAAATTAAGTCCCGGTAATGAATTTTATTTACCACAATACTTTCTCTCGTTTCCCCCAAACCATTGCCTAAATGTTTGTGACTTGCTCTGCCTTGAATTCTGTACTTCCTTCTCCAGCTTTATAAATACAAAAAACTCAAGACTGTTTGTCTCACACTGCCAATAAATTGAAACATTAGCCGCATATTTCGTTCTCCAATTCACTTTTACCACTTTGTTTTGAGGAATGCTTTTCAAGGCAACTTTAGGCTGTTTTTTTCCCATTTGTTTGTTTTAACATTAATCATCTGATGGTTGCTCATGCGTTTTACTATCTTTGTAGTGGTCTCTACATTTTGCTTGTCTAGGGCTTGATATTTGTCTTGCTTACCCATTATATGTCCTCTCAGTGGCTGCTTCTTTACTATTGATTACCCAAATTTGTACCTTTCACACACATGCTATTGCTTTCTTTTGCCTTTACTTGGAGGAAAGTAGGAATTTTCTGGCAATGTTACCCCCACGTTGTGCCTGATTTCAGTGTGTTTTGACTGTAATACACTGGGGTCCTGCTAATTAGGACCCCAATGTCTGTGCTCTCTCGCCTCAATTAACTGGCAAGTACTTAGTAAATTTCACTATTGGCATACTGGTGTACCCCTGTAAGTCCATAGTATATTGTACTACGGTACCTAGGGCGTTGGGACACCAGGGGTCTTGCGTGGGCTGCAGCATGTATTGTGCCACCCATGGGAGCCCATGCAAACTGTGTCTGCAGGTCTGCCATTGTAGCCTGCGTGAAATGGTGCAGCTGCACCTTTCACCTGAGATATAAGGTTTTCATTATATCCCGGTCACTGCACTTAAAACGTATAAGTCACCCCTAAGGTAGGTTTTACAGCACACAGGCAGGGTGCATGGTTCTAATTGTGAGGGTGTCCATGCACGAGCCCAGACACCCCTACAAACCCTTGAGTCCATTCTCTGGCTCTGTAAGTGCGGGAAAGCCATTTTAAGGTATGTAGTGGACACTGGCCAAGTTGAGATGTCCAGCCGCATAATGGCCTGACCAAACCTGGTCATGTTTGGTAGCAAACATGTTGAAATCATACAACTAGGCCGATTCCAGTGTCAGTTACATGTATTGGGGGGCTCCTTAGAGCCCTCCCCCTATTTCTACCTATATAGCCTTGTGTCCTTTGATTTGTCCTGGACACCGTAAAGATCATAAACACCTGTCTGAAGACACTGCTGCTGCTGGACACTTGACTCTGCTGCTGGACCGAGCCTGGAAAAAGACAAGACTGCTTCTGGTAAGAAGATTCCTACTGTAACTTTGTCTCCGTGCTCTTTCAAGTTTTCTGCAACTCTGTGGCCATACATCCCCTAAGTCTCCCATGACTGTATGCATTCAAGCAAGAAGGAATCTCCTTTGGAGTGAAGGAGTCACACCCCTGCATCCACAGGCACCTGAACGCCAATGATCGATCTGCTGAGCCTGCTGTCCCACAGACACCTCCTGGCTCTGTAAAACTGATGGTGTTTTTTTGGCACCGCAGAGGCCTGACCAGTCTTCCCTTCAACTTGGGAGACTATAATACTTCTCCAGCCAATTTGGCCCGCAATCCTATTCACCGTGCCTTTTTGTTGTTGCCAAGACTTGATGACTCTCCTGACTGAACATCGTCGCTCCAAGAACCCTCAGCCCCAAGAATTACCCAACTCCAAGAGTGTCGTCCTCCCTGCATCTCCTGTGACGTGGGCATCCATCTTCTGTGTGCTGTTGAGGCCTCTTTGCAACACCCTGTGCCTGCTGCCAGAGGGTCCTCCTGGGGTCTCCATCGATTCCTGCTGGGTCTCATGCATGCTGAGGTCCGGCCCTGACTTACCCATGTTCTGTTAGTCCCACAGACCTTGCTGGTCTGCAACCAAACATTGTTTCCTGCAACCATACTGTTGTCTTTGCCAAGACTTGTTGGTGATCCTGCCGGCCAGTGAACTTCTTGCCATCATTAACCATTGTGGGACAGCTCGTGGATGGCTCCTGTGCTCCTGCATCGTCGTCTGGGCTCCACAGCTGCTACATCAAGACCTGCATGCCACAGCAGACACCTCCAACAAGTGGTGACATCATGCTGCTCCTCCTGGACATCTCTGGGTGGTTTGGACTCTGTTTTAGGTACTTCTTGTCCAGAATCCATATTCGGGTACCCCCGACCTTGTCCACAAGACGCAGTAGCCGCCAGGCTTCCAAGATCCTCCACTGACATCAACACGCAGTTCTGGCGCAATTTCTCACCTATGCACCAGGACTCCCTGGTGTAGGTATCCTGGTCCCCTGGGTATCGACGGGTGGGGTGGCTCTCCAACCTTACTTAATCCAACTGATTTCCTTGAGGTCCTTTAGGAAGGGTCCTGAAACCATAAAATACCAAATGCGACTTTCCCTGTGTTATCCTACGGATAGTTGACCCGTTGTAACACCTCCACCCGGGTGCCTGGAGGCCTTTATTGGCTTACCTTTGGTGATTTCGTGCTTCCCCTGGCTTCTTCATCCTTGAGTATCAGTTCTGGTTTGGTACTCACCTCACATTCCATTTTCTTAGTGTACGGTTTGGCCACCCCACATAGGGGCCCATGTGTTTTCTATGCTTTACTTACCTGTTTTGAAGTATATTTATATGTGTATTGAATTAGGTAGGAGATATACCAAGGTAGCTTTAGTGTTGTGTTTAATAAATACAGAAGAATAGGGGAGAGGAGTTGGCCTAACGGCTAGGGCGGTTGACCTCGAGTCTGGGGAACTGGGTTCGAGTCTCGGCAATGACACTGAACATACTGTGATTCTGGGCAAATCACTTAATCACCCCATGCCTAACAAAAATGAATGTGTCCTCATGTAATGCAACTGGTGCTATGTAAAGCGCTCTGATACCTGATTCGGGTCAAGTTCGCGCTATATAAAACTCTGTAAAAAAAAAGAAGTATCTTTTTAACACTGGTGTGATTCTTTCTTGTGTGTAATCTTCACTGACTGACTATGTGGTAATTTACCCACTTTACACCCCCCTGACTAAGCCTTGGTAGCTCTTCTGCCGAAACCTCATTCCCAGGGTATAAAAAGAGAGATGAGATTTTGTGTAGACTACAGTGGCCTCAATAAAGTCACCAAGGCTTATGCCCATCCAATATGCAGGGCAGATGAACTTATAGATACACTGGCTGCTGCCAAGTATCTCAAAACCTTTGACCTTACTGCAGGCAATAGGCAAATAAGGCTCAAAGATGCTGCCAAACCAAAAACTGCATTTTCCAATTCCAATTCCAATTCCAAAAAACTTTATTGCGATTGTTTGAATCATAAAAGTACAATATAAAACAGTTCATTTAAAATACATATTCCTGCTAATATAAAAATGCATAATAAAAAGCAAGATGTCATATTAATTAATCAGTAGACAGCCCCCCTGTTTAATCCGATAGGTCAATTGGTGTTGTTGCTTATTAGTTTCCTGCGAATTAGCCACATTGCAAACAAAAATTTAGAAACTGCAGCCACAACAACTGAGTTTAAGTCACTTCGCAAGATCCTAAAGAAATCGAGATAACTCCTAGTACCCAAGTTTAAACATAATTGTATAATCCATTTTTTCCGAATACCGACATATGCGGGGCAAAAAAGCACAACATGAATCGTAGTTTCTAGTTCAGATGAGCAACCAGGGCAAATATGCTGGGAACCACCCACCCATCGATCGGTAAAAGAATAGAGGGGGGGGGGGGGTTCCATATCTGAACTGTAGGTACAGCTTCTTTGCTAAAATGGGTTGGATAACATCAAGGTCAGGTACAAAGGCGTAGTGAGATTTAACATCGAGGAAAGCGTCTGTCAGACTAGATAGTCTCACTGAACTATAAGCTTTTGTTAGGAAGTAATCTTTAAAGGTTAAGGCAAGGGTTTTTTTGGAGATGCCTAGAGTAGAAGCCTCTGGGTTAACCCAGAGATGCGCAAGACCAATATGGACTAAGGTCTGCCTGACATATTGGAGCCAAGGAATCTTATCGGCCCCAAGTAAACCCAGGATTACTTTCAATTCGTCTCTGTAACATGCCAGCTCTGGTGTACTCCAGAGCCTTTTCCAGTACATCACCGGTCTAGTGGCAACGACCTCTGAGATGGGGCGGATGTTAAGATCCAACCTCAGTGGCATTTATGGCGTGTTAGTTGGAAGGGATACGAGTTTCCTCATAAAAGTATTTTCAGTGGTGACCAAATCATTTGCACGGGAATGACCCCAAAGTTCGGCCCCGTACAATGTGGAAGATCGAGATTGCACCCGGTAAATTTCTAAGGGAGCACTTATGATTTTTGTACGACAATTCTTATGGACTTTGAGGATGCCCCCCACAGCCTGGTTAAGTTTTAAGTTTGCCTTACGCATTTGTGGTGACCAGCCCATTTTATCATTCAGGGTCAAACCTAGATACTCGAATGTATTAACCCGATCCAAAGCAATACCTTCCATTTTAGGATGCAGGTAGGTAGAGGGTTTTACATTGAAGGCCATATACTTCGTTTTACCTATATTGACCACCAAGTTTCTCTTTTTACAGAAATTGGAAAACTGATCCAACACCCGCTGCATACCCATTGGGGATTTTGACAGCAGCAGGGTGTCGTCGGCAAACATATGAGCAGGATATTTTCTAGAGGCCAATTTTGGTGCATCTATATCAGGTGAGTCCAGAAGATCAGCAATAAGCCCGTTAAGAAAGAGAGAGAACAGGGTTGGGGCAAGGACACATCCCTGTCGTACTCCCTTTTCAACAGGGAAGGGTCCAGTCAAATTGCCATGTTTTCCATAACGGACTCTAGCATAAGTCTCATCGTGAAGAATCTTCAATTGATAGCATAGATATGGCGGGGCCCCCATGACTAACAGTAGGTTCCATAACTGATTACGATCCACCATACCAAAAGCGGATTTCAAATCCACAAAAGTCATATATAAACTCCCCCCATCCAATATAACATGTTTCCAGTGAAGCATCTGGAGCCTAAATAATTGGTCCATAGTTGACATTTTGGGCCTAAATCCCGCTTGAAGTGGGGTTAGTATGTCTTCCTCTTCTATCCAGTTCAATAGCCGTTGCAAGACAAGCCTGGGATAGATTTTTTGGCTCACATCTATTAGGCTAATGGGCCTATAGTTACCTGGGTCAAGGGGAGATCCCTTTTTAAAGATGGGGATAATTTCCGCACCCTTCCAGGTTGATGGTACCGGTGAACCTTGTAAAATGGCATTGAAGAGGATTTGAAGATAAGGGGCCCAGATCTTCGGTTCGTCCTTATATAGATCTCCGGGAATACGATCTAACCCTGGGGCCTTATTTACTTGAAGCTGATCCAAAGCCAGATCAACTTCTGAAAGGGTCCAGGGGGGGATGAGCCAGGAGGAATCCCTATCTAGTAAAGTGGCAGGGGGGTCAACAGTCCTGATTGTATTAGTCGAATACAAATTTTCAAAATGAGAAGCCCAAGCATCTTCAGAGATGTTTGGGTCAATCGGGGAGATACCCTCCGGTTTCCCAAAGTGGACAAGGTTCCAGAATGATCTTAGATCTTTTGCCACAAGAGCTAGTCTCATAGCAGCCCATCTTTCCTCTTCCCACTCAGTCTTGGCAGTTTGAATTAACTTTCTATAAACCCGCCTGGCGTCCCGGATTTGTGAAGGAATGCCCCCCCTAATGGCCTGTAGTAGATCCTGTTTAGCCAACCTGCAATCCTTTGTAAACCAGGAATTTTTATTACCCGACTTCATTGCTTTAACTGTTCCAGTGGTGTAGAAAGAGCCACTCAATACTTCTACGAGTTCCTTATGGATTTTAACCAGGTCCGTGGTTCCATCGGCTGCAGTATTGTTAATATCACCTTCAAACACCATATCAAGCAAGGGGAGTATTTTTGAGTACAAGCTGGCTATCGCAGAGTCTGACTGTTTAATGGTTTGCCAGCGAATCCTCTTCCCCCCTTGTATAGCTCTTAGATTATCTGCTGGAAGAGTAACCATATCTGACCCCGTGCTCAATAGGTGAAAGTTTAATACTGCTATCAAGGGGTCATGGTCGCTTTCGGTTCGCCTAGTTATCTTAGAGTCCAGCACATGGGGCCATAAATCTAGACTAACCATAACATAATCAATCACAGTTTCGTGACCCATACCCCTGTACGTTGGTTGACCTGGTATATCTCCACTGAAGCGACCATTACACGCTCTCATGGAGCAAGCGTAAGTGAGGGAGGTAAGCTGGAGAACCAGAGGGGTCCACTGTTTAGCAGGGTACATACTAGTGGATGGTATTAATATAGCCTCGTCTTCCTCAAATGTAAGCGGGGTTACTCCAGACAGAGGCTCAAAGTGGCAATTGAAGTCTCCTCCAATCATCAGCACGACGTCGTCTGGAAGTAATTCCAAAAGAGTTAACAAGGAATCAAGGGTGGGTGATGGACCACCACCACGAGTTGGACGAGAATAAATATTAATAAGTGCAATCTTGGGAGTCTTTTTATGGGACAGAAGAATGCATATTAAATCATTACAATTCGTTTCAACCCTTTTAATATTGAAACCAAGATGAGTACCCACCCAAACACACAGACCCCCCGAAGGTCTCCCCCGGACGCCTTTTATAGCAGGTTGCATGTAAGTGATGTACCCCAGTCTATGAATAGATTCGGTTGATCATTTTTCCTGAAATAAGCAAATCCCAAAGGGGTCCATAAAGGAACACCACTCTGGATTGCAGGTATTAGAAGCTAGGCCAGCGATGTTCCAGCTAAGAACTTGAAGCTGACGATCAGAATCAGGAAAAACCTCAATAGGATTAGATTGAGTGGTTAAGGTGTCAATAGTTGCAAGTTGAATCACAGGGACAGCCTTCAGAGCCAAAAGTTGGGCAAGGACTTCCCCCGTAGAACCTAAAAGAACGGGGGAAGTAATTTCAACTACCAAAGACACAGAGCCCACGGAAGTGGGCACTTGTGAGTCTCCATAGCCTCCCTTAGCACCGGTCTCATCTACAGTGTGTGTGAGGGAAGGTAAGCAACTAACTTGTGGATCTAGTCATTTTACCTCATCCAACAGGCTAAACCTATTATGGGTAGGAAACCCCAAAACTCCATTAACAGGCTGCCTACCCCACGTTCCCTCATTACATTGCTCTCTGTCAGCATAATTATAGGACGGAGCGAGAGGCCTTAGGCATGGGAAAGGGAGTTTAGTAGACGGGGGGTAGAAATAACCTAAAGGAAACGTTTTGATGTTAGAAGGAGGATTGTCAAAGGCGGGGCTACATATGTGGTCAACCACCTCATGTGCTTGAAAATTAACAATGACACAGTCACCACCCACATTTTTATGTCTATGGCCCACCCAACCAACTCTTCTAACAAATAAAATAGATGACCGTACGTTCATTGGCAGGGGTCTGTTAGCATTCAACCAGAACAAAACTTTATTTTTAAGTTCCTGAAAGGATTCTGGTCTCTTAGAAGTCAATTTAGGAACATTAGTCAAAACAACCACGTAGGGGGCACTTTCGGGGGGAAGGTCAATCCGAGGAAATTCCTGTTGGTAGGGAATCTCAACAAGAGGATCTGAACAAAGATTATCTGTCTGATAGATGCCAGCAGACGTATTGTTGGCAGCTGGTTTCTGTAAGACAGGCCCCCGTCTATGGCTCTGATGAGAATTGCATGCAGCTCCCCGATGTTGCGTCGACTGGGTATTAGTTAAGTCTTGTGGGGTTATTAGATCTTCTGGGGTATTAACCTGGGTTCGACATGGGGGTAAACGTGAAATAGTAGATTGTATATTTTCATCATATTTCAGTATAGCTGTCTCCAGAGCAACCAACCTCTTTTCTATAGCAACCAATCTAAGCTCGAGCGGCTGCATGGCTACGTCTAGTACTGTAGACATTTTCCCAAGTAGCAAGTCTATATCAAAAGGCGGAGAGACTACATCTGGGGAATGGTGCTCTGAGCAGATTAGGTTGGTAGTGGCTGTAGATACAGTCAAAGAAGAGTCCAGAATATCAGGATTAGGTTTCTGGATTTTATTTCCTTCTGCGTTTTGGTGATAGCCCGTTTCGTTTCCTTTTAGGAATGGTACCAGTATCCCGAACCGGAGCCACAGAGACAATGGCAGAGCCAGACACCTCAACGGGAACATTTCCAGGCATAACTGCAAGTTCATCAGTAGAAACAGTGGATAAGGTTGGTGGACGAAGCTCGCCGTTAGTAGTAGCCTGGATGGGCATTATAGCAGGAGGAATAACAGGAGAGCGACTAGATGCAATAGAACCCAATGACGAACGTTTGGAAAAGGATGGATCCAAAGACAGGCGACGCTCAGTAATAGCGATTTCGTGCTCAAGTATAGAGGATGCTCTTACGATAAATTTGTCCAGCGAACCAGCAACATGATCAGTGGAGCCTGATTTCAGGCCCCTTTTGTTCACCATTGTTCTCCTGTAAAATAGGACAAACTTAAATATACTCACGAGACTGGAGCACTAAGAGGGTATGGCCGACCGGACCCACTCCTGCGCTGCGGAAATGAGTGGGCGGAGGGATATAGTCACGGCAAGGGGCGGGTCCAGAGGAAGAGGCAGGCAGCAGCAGCAGGAAGTGAAGGGCTGCTGGACCTCGCAGTTCTCGGAGCGGGAATCACAGGGCAGCAAAGGTCAGTTTCTCCACGAGCGGCTCCCGCGGAGCAGGGGCCGCGAGTTTTAAACCTGTGTCCAGGGGCGGCTCCAGAGGAAGAGGCAGGCAGCAGCAGCAGGAAGTGAAGGGCTGCTGGACCTCGCAGTCCTCGGAGCGGGAATCACAGGGCAGCAAAGGTCAGTTTCTCCACGAGTTGAAACTGCATTTTCAACAATCAGTGAGCAATACCAATTTACAGTAATGCCCTTTGGTTTGAAAAATGCACTTGCCCCATTCCAGAGGTTGGTGAATCAAGTTCTGACAAGCCTGGAAGACTTTAGTGCAGCATATCTAGATGATATTGTTGTCTTTAGCCCCACCTAGCAGGATTACCTGGTCCACCTCAGGAGTGTACTTGAAGCCCTGCAGAAGGCAGGCCTCACCATCATGGCCAGTAAGTGCCAGATAGGGCACAGCAAGGTTGTGTACTCAGACCACCTGGTAGATGGAGGCCAAGTTCAAAGCATTGGAGAGCAAAATCCAAACTATCCTGGATTAAGTTGGTCCCACTACCCAGACTCAGGTAAGGGCTTTTCTGGGCCTGACTGGGCACCACAGAAGATTTTTTGAAGGGTATGGGTCCATTGTGACACACTCAATGATCTCACCTCTAAGAAGATGCCAAAGAAGGTGAATTGTACAACTAGCTGTCAAGAGGCCTTTGATGCCCTGATGAAGGCCATGTCCTCAGCTCCCATTCTGCAGAGTCCTGATTATTCCAAACAATGTATTTTTCAGATGGATGACTCTGAGGTAGAAATAGGAGCAGTGATATCACAACTCAATTAGGAGGGCCAGGATCAACCTGTAGCTTTCATCAGCAGAAGGTTGACCCACATAGAGAAACAGTGCTCAGCTATAGAGAGGGAGGCCTTTGCGGTGGTCTGGGCCTTGAAAAAGTTTAGGCCATACTTGTTGGGGACTCACTTCATTGTCCATACAGACCATAAACCCTCTTGTGGCTAACATAGATGAAGGGTGAAAATCCTAAACTTTCAAGGTGGGCCATTTCCATACAGGTGATTGACTATTCAGTGGAACATAGAGCTGGAAGTAACCATGCCAATGCAGATGGACATTCCAGATATTTCCACTGAGAAAATAAAGATTCAACTGGGTAAGGTAAGTCTTATCTTCTTTAGTTTGGGGGAGGGGGGGTTATGAAGGGAAGTAGTATCTTCTTGCATAGTTACCCCCACTTTTTGCCTTGTGTCAGTGTGTAATACACTGGGATCCTGCTAATCAGGACCCCAGTGTCTGTGCTCTCTGTCCACAATGTACTGGTAAGTATTTTGTACACCCCACAATTGGCATACTGGTGTACCCCTGTAAGTCCCTAGTATATGATACTAAGGTACCTAGGGCGTTGGGACACCAGGGGTCTTGCATGGGCTGCAGCATGTATTGTGCCACCCGTGGGAGCCCATGCAAACTGTGTTTGCTGGTCTGCCATTGCAGCCTGCATGAAATGGTGCATGCACCTTTCACCTGAGACATAAGGCTTTCAGTATATCACGGTCACTGCACTTAAAACTTATAAGTCACCCCTAAGGTAGGCCTTACAGCACACAGGCAGGGTGCATGGTTCTAAGTGTGAGGGTGTCCCTGCATGAGCACAGACACCCCTACAAACCCCAGAATCCATCCTCTGGCTTTGTAAGTGTGGGGAAGTTATTTTAAGGCATATATGTTGTAAGAAAGAATATCTTCTCACTGACAAGGGCGCACTTAATATACGATGAAACACGCTGGTTTCTTCATCAGTTTTCTTTTATTATTCACGTTTTTTTTTACTCCAAATGATAAGTTTCAAAACTTTGTCAGTTCATATTGACAATCATATTCATCGTTCATTTCCAATCAGGTGAAAATAAATTTTCATGACAACCTTAGATGTCCACCCAATGCATTTCGGGTCAAAAGAAGTCTGACCCTTCTTCAGGGGTCTAAAAGTAAATGAGACAGGACCATTAGCTTCACTCAAGCATACAGTCTAATACACGTAAATTAATCATGAATTTTAAATGCATATAACCACAAGTTAAATTGCATTACACATGATTTTATTAGACCTGTCTGCCGCATTCGATACTGTCAATCATGGGATTCTGCTCGAGCGCTTGAGAGAGGCAGGGATCGACGGCACGGCCCTGATCTGGTTTCACTCCTAACTCAGCGAAAGAAAACAGGCCGTATCCCTCCCTCCTTTCCAATCGGTCTTTTCCCCTGTCCCTCACGGTGTTCCCCAGGGTTCCTCTATCAGTCCGATTCTTTTTAATGTTTACTTGAAACCACTGGTCACGTTAATTAAATCTCATAACATGACCACAGTAAACTATGCGGACGATACCCAGCTCCTCTTCTCTTGGGAAGGCGACGATTCCATCTCCTTGCAAGCCTTCCATGATTGTCTAAGAGACACTGCGAGCTGGTTGCATCAGAACTCCCTTCAGTTCAACGCCTCGAAAACCGAGGTGCTGTTCTGCCCTGCGAGTCGCATACCCCGCCCTCTGCCCGCTGAGTTCTGGCCCCCGGAAAACTCCAACAACCCGTCACCTGTCACCACTGTTCGCAACCTGGGCGTCATGCTTAACCACCAACTGAGCATGGAAACGCAGGTCTCAAGAACAGTCGCTACCTGCTCTGGCCTTATGCGCTCGCTGCGCAAGGTCTTGCCTTTGCTACCTGCCTCCGCCAGAGCACTAGTAGTCAGGTGTACTATTCTTAGTCGCCTCGACTACTGTAATGCCCTGCTGCTTGAATCTCCTGCGACACTACTGGACAGACTCCAACGAGTTCAGTCGGCAGCAGCCAAACTGGCTCTTGGATGGACCAGGAGATCCTCGGCCACCGCTGCATTGGCCGAGCTGCACTGGCTGCCTTTGAAGCAACGCGTTGCCTTCAAGGCCCTCTGCCTGGTCTTTAAGGCACTACATGGTGCAGGACCCAGACCTCTTCAACGTCTGTTCTCTTGGTACATCCCCACCAGAACACTCAGGTCCACAACTGCCTGCCTTGTGAGAGTGCCCAGATGTAAGAAGGCCAGGACGGGGGGAAGATCGTTCAGAGTAGCTGCAGCCAAGCTGTGGAACAGTCTGCCTGTCGATATCCGCCAAATCCCCCATCTCCTCCCCTTCAGGAAACGAATCAAAACATGGCTCTTTCCTCCACCCCGTTAGACCGGCCAGCCACAGTCATTTCCCCCCCCCCGGCAATAAACCCCCGGAGTAGCTACCAGCGCCAGGATACCTGCCAGGTGACAGCCGCGCTCTATAAATATTTTAAATAAATAATTAAATAAATAATAATAAATGATCGTTAACTCTTAAGGTCAAACCACTGAAAGAAGTTTAGCAGCTTAAAAAAATGTAATAAAGAATGCCTAGTGGCTGCAAAAAATATAAATGAAAAAAACAGGCGACATTGGTAGTGCAACAACCTACATCTAGTAAGAAAACATCAGCGAAAATGGTGGTGTCAACTATACTCAGCGAGATTATGACTGACAAGGTATAGGGCATTTTAAGGCCTGAAGTGGACAATGGCCAAGTTGAGATGTCCAACTACATAATGGCTTGACTAAACCTGGTCATGTTTGGCAGTAAACATATTGGAATCATGCAACAACACCAATTCCAGTGCCAGTTGCATGATACCATGTACTGAGGGCTCCTTAGAGGACCCCCCCCCCCCCATGTCTACCTGTGTAGCCTGGCAGTGTCTTAGTGCAAGCTAGTGCTGCTGCCGAACACACGGTTCTTCCCTCCTGCTGCTGAGCTTGAATCAGGCAGGATAAGGCAGAACAAAGGACTTCCTGTAGAAGAGAGGTGTAGCCACCTCTCCTTTAGAATTAGGTGCCTTAGGCTAGGATAGAGGTTCTCTCGAGTGCCTTCAGACTGCTTTGAAGGGCACATCCTTGCATAAACCAATTTGGCCCAGTTCAGGAGCCCTTGGCTTCCATTCTGACACAAAACTACACATAGGACAAAAGAGGTACCCCCCTTGTCCAGCTCCTCCTCTGGGAGATGACCAGAGATTCTCCAAGTGGCCGCTTGATTCTGCCATCTTGAATCTTGGACCCTGCGAGCATCTAACTGGTTAGTTCCTCAGAGTAGTGTACCTGACTCACTTTGAAGCGTCCTTCTTCCTTTTAGGGATACTTAAGGGCTGTCCTAAGGGTGGGTCCTGAGATTCGTCCTGGGTACCATCAAGATTCTTCAAGACCTGTCTTAAGCCACTTCTGTTGCTGGACACTGGACTTTGCTGCTGGACCGAGCCAGGAAAATAGACACGAAAGGTCCTAATAGGAAGATTACTACTGTAACTTTGTCTCCGTGCTCTTCTAAGTTTTCTGCAACTCTATGACTGGGCATTCCAGGAGTCTCCTATTACTCTGCATGCGTCCAAGCAAGAAGGAACCTCCCTTGGAGTGAAGGAGTCACTCTCCTGCATCCCTAGGCATCTCAGCATCAACGACCAGTATGGTGGTCCTGCTGTCCCATGGATAACATCTGGCTCGGCAACACAGGTGGTGGTTTGTTGGCTCTCCAGAGGCCTGACCAGTCTTCCCTGCAACTTGTGAGACTCTCCAGCCGACTTGGACCACATCCCTGGGCACCGCGTCTGTTTGTCGTTGCCAAGGTTTCTTGAAATATCGTCAAGCTCCAAGAAGTGCCAGCCTCGATTCTCACACAGCTCCAAGAGTGTCATCCTCCTGCATCTCCTGTAACGGGGGTGTCCATCCTGTGAGCTGCTGAGGCCTCTTTGCGACTCCCTGTTGCTGCAATAGGGTCCTCCTGGGGTTTTCATCGATTCCTGCTTGCTCTCCTGTGCACTAAGGGCAGGCCTTAACTTACCCTTGCTGGGTTAGTCCCACAGACCTTGCTGGTCTGCAACCAAGCATTGTTTCCTGCAACCCGACTGTTGTCTTTGCCAAGGGTTGTTGGTGGTCCTGCTGGCCACTGACCTTCCTGCCATCTTCAACCATCACAAGAGAGCTCGTGGATAGCTCCTGTGCTCCTGCATCATCACCTGGGTTCCACAGCTGCTACATCAAGACCTGCATGCTAAAGCAAGCACCTCCGACAATGGGTGACATTGTCCTTCTGCTCCTCCTGGAGATCTGCTGGTGGTTTGGATTCAGCCCCCTATACTTTCAGGTACTTCTCATCCAGAATCCATGGTTGGTCCCACCGACATGTTCTACGAGACGCTGTAGCCGCCGGACTTCCAAGATCCTCTATTTTCATCAACAGGCGGTTCTGATGCCACTTCTCACCTATGCATCTGGATTTCTTGATGTAGGTATCCTGGGTCCCTGGATACCTACAGGTCGGGTGGCTCTCCAACCTTCCTTGATCTAACTGGTTTCCTCTGAGTCCTTTGGGAAGGGTCCTGTAACTGTAAAATACCAACTGCGATTTTCTCTGTGTTATCCTATGGACATTTGACCCGGTGTAACACCTCTGCACCCGGGCGCCTGGGAGTCCCTAGCTACTTACTTTTGGTGGTTCCGTACTTCCCCTGGCTTCTTCAGCCTTGAGTATCAGTCCTGTTTTCGTACTCTCCTGGCATTCCATTTTCTTGGTATTTGGTTTGTCCCCCCATAGGGGCCCATGTGTTTTCTATGCTTTACTTGCCTGTTCTGAAGTATATTTCTATGTTTATTGATAACTCCAGGTAGGCAATACACCAAGGTCGTTTTAGTGTTGTGTTTAGTAAATACTGAAGTATTTTTCTAACACTGGTGTGGTTCTTTCTTGTGTGTAAGGTTCACTGACTGACTATGTGTTTTTTTTTATTTTTATTTTTTTATTTTTTATAGATTTTATTGATTCAGCGAAGTTACATTCCATTTTGCCATAAAAGAAAAGAAAAAGAAGACAAAAAGCAAAAACAAGAATATAAAAACATCTGAAATTCCTCATCAATACCTCAATAATGCAGGTAGTCTCAATAGCATTATTGTAGCCAGTTTCTTATCGGCTCCCATATCGAGGCCACCAATTTTTTCTTTGACATACCTTTCAGTTTATACAATGCCGATTCCATATTATATATTGAAACAACCCTAGCCCTCCAGTTAGCGAAAGTCGGGGGCTCCGAGTCCAGCCACTGAGAAGTTATACATAGCCTCAAAACCGACATACAAATGAACTTAAGGCCTCTGTGAGAAACCGCTCGCTTACCCACCTCTGTACCGAATTCAATACCAAACAAGACCAGAGTTGCTGTTAAAGATATCGAGATACCCAAGGATTGCAACATAAACCGCTCAATATCTCGCAAAAGTGGCTGGAGTGCGGGACATGAAAAGAACATGTGAACCGAATCTGCCGCTTGGAGTCCACATCTTGAGCATTTATCCCCCCTCCCCGCCTTCCATTTTACAATCATTGCAGGGGTATAATACAGATTGAACATTGCCATATACGATTGGCTTTTAAGGCTACCAGAGAGTAAGCAGTTTGCATTACCAGCTGTAAATCGAGATTATTTACCATCAATTTCTCCTCCCATATTGCTTCCTGTCTAGCCATATCATCAGATTGTGTTAGCATAAGTTCAATATATATTTGCCCTATTTTACAGTTCCCTTTCAATAGATCCAAGATTGGAATCTGTCGGACCTGACATCTCCCCCCCGTAATTGCACCCTGCAAAAAACTTCTCAGCTGTAAGTATTTAAAGAAATCAGACTTTCTAACCCTAAATCTCTCTTGAGGTACTGAAAAAGAGACCATTTCGCCCTGCTCCAACAAGTCCCCAACTAATTTAATGCCATACTGTGCCCACCTCCGCGTAATCGAGTCCTGGAATACCGCAGGTAATAGGGCATTCGAATCCAATGGGGTATGCCATGTAATACTAGGGATATGAAGCTGCTTACGTAGCCTCTTCCAGACTGAGTATGCCGCCTGAATAATTTTAAATCTGGTCTTTTTGTAGTAACTTGGCTCCAGTACTTTCAAAAGTAGCCCTTGCGCCGATTTACCCAAACACCATTCATATATTGAGGGCGAAAAAGCGGGGTCCAAGACCGCCATCTCCCCACAGATCAGGACTCCCATAATTTGAAATAACGAGGCGCAATAGTATAAATAAAAATTTGGAAGTGCCAGAACTCCACGTTCCCTTGGCAAGTAAAGCCATTTAATTGCTCTTCTAGATCGGCGATAGCCCCAGAGAAATCGTGAGCACATTCGTTCTATTTTAGTGAATATAGAGTTAGGAAAGAAAATAAGAATAGCCCGAAAAAGATAGAGGAACTTCGGAAAAATCGACATTTTCAATACATTGCCCCTTCCATATAGAGAGAGATGCAACCGATTTAATCGCTCCAAAGTTTTATTCGAGGATACAAGCATCGGTTCCACATTAATCCTTGGGATATTTTGAATTTGGGGTGAGATAATTATACCCAGATACGTTGCCTCTGTGACTACCTCTATCTCCGGAGGTAATCCGATCTCCGTATGTAACACTTGTGTCTTTCCTAAGTTTAATTTATAGCCAGACACTGCTCCAAACTGCTTAGTAATAACCTCAATCCTCTGCAGGGCCTTGTTCATATCAGTAGACACAACCGCAAGGTCATCGGCATATGCTAATACTTTGACTGAGTATGACTGCGCCATTGCAGGTCTAATTTCCATATCGGTCTCTAGTCTAGAGATGAGAGGGTCTATAAACAGAGTGAAAAGAAGTGGGGAACAGGGGCAACCCTGCCGGGTAACCCTGTTAACCATAAACCTCTGTGACTCCTCTCCCCCCAGCCGTACTATTGCGCCCGGGGTGGAATACATTGACTCTATTGCCCGTATAGAATCATTAGGAAATGCCTTCCACCTCATCACTGCCCATAATAACTCCCAGGAGACCCTGTCGAATGCCTTTTCGGCATCCAACAGGGCCACCCCTACTGGTACTGCCATCACCTGAGCCCAATAAAAAACGGAAATAAGTCGTCTAACATGGTCCGTAGTCCCCCTCCCAGCTATAAACCCATGTTGCTGTAATGAGACTAATGGAGTAATAACTCCCCCTAATCTCTTTGCCAGGCATTTCGAATAAATTTTATTATCAGCGTTAATTAAAGAAATTGGTCGGTATGAGGAGAGCTCATAGGGATCCTTTCCTTTTTTTAAAAAAATTACTATTACTGTCTGAGACCAAGAAGCTGGGGGAAACCCATCAAACGCCCCTTGAAATACTGAAGTCATTATCCCCTCTAAGGCCTTCCTAAACTTAATATAAAACTCTAAGGGGATCATATCCAGGCCCATCGCCTTCCCTGGTGCTAACGACAGCATAGCATTTTCAATCTCCTCCCAAGAAACCCCTCCAGACAATACATCTTTATCCATCTCGTCTAACCCCAAAACCGCCACTTCACACTGGGATCAATGGGACAAATCAGCTAACAGAGACATCACACCACTCATTAAGTGAACATGGCGTCATAGTGTACCACAAGCATGCACATGCACAATCCTGACAAGTGACAGGTCAAAAATAGGAGGACAAACCACCAATGTGCACTCAAAACAAGCTCATGAACAAGAATCTACCTTGCTGCATGTGACAGACATGCATTTTGCACACTACACTTGCAACACACATCTGAATGTATCACACAGGAACAACTACTCACACACAATGTCATGCAAATAGAACATCACACACACATACCATCTGTCCGTAGAAAGAGCCAACACAGGCCAAACACTGCATACATCCACAACAAAAACACAACAGATGCACATACCAATCCATCACATTGAAAACTCAGCTGTACATCAGGGGGATGCACACCAGGCAAGTACAAGGCAACATACACTGACAGCACTGCATGCACACCAAGCAGTGTGTGCACACCATCCAAACCAGTAGCACACATATCTGAATGCCTCTCCATGAACTCCCACAACACAAATCATCACAACACACAGATAACATCACACTCAGGAAGGGTAGCAGTACCTCAGCAAACACACATACACCTTAGCCTTCACCCACAGATGCACAACTCAGGGAAACCCAGATGCAAACAACATGACTAGAGGACTGTGCTGCTTAAACATATGCACTGCACATGAGCAACCATGACAGCAAACCAGTAGAAGAAAATAACACATAACTAATTGTGAAACTGTCCTGAGTGGCACATTGGTCCTGTACACAGATCATCCTCACACAGCATAGTGTCACACTATGAGTGGTGGGGAGGCTCACACACTAGCAAACCATGGGGTGGAAGACATGCTATTGAAGTGGTGGGTACTTTAGTAGTGGACAGGTGAGGAGTGTACAGTTCACAAACACATAGAGGAGTTACTCACAATGTGTAGGCATCAGAAGCACATATAGGGGATGGCATGGCTCCACATATCACATACCATACTGAAGCCAAAAATGGGTCAAGTGACAGCAATGGATGAGAAAACTCACAAATATGTCAGTGTGGCTGAGCAGGTCTGCACAGTGAGCACTAACAGTAACAAGACACATGGCTGATCAACAAAACACAACACAAACTTGGCAGTCACACACTCTGCATACTCACAACTGGCAGCAACAACAAGTAGGTGTCCCCCAGGAGTGCAAGGATACATCAACACACTGCACAGTGCCCAACCTACAACTCCTAAATGTGCCTACAATCTGAAGCACACAGCAGACAATTGAAACAAAGAGGCACTCATTGCCTGGATCATACATGTGTGCATTTGGCATTGCAGGGGCACACACACATCAACACTACTGACAATGACAGCCCATTCACATTGTAAGACCACTCAAGTTCACATATTCAAATGTACCCATCTGACTAGGAAGACAGGCCTACACAAGATGACCACACATCAACACTGCTGTTCACACATCAAGAATTATCACACAGATGTGATGGACGCTGGCCAGCCCGCAAGTAATCCTGTGGATAGAATTAACCTCTGCTGTGGTATTGCATCCTAACATGACATGTGTACAACTTAGCAAACCTGACCATAGAATGATTAGGATAAGAGTAGATCATCACAAACAACCATCATTGCACCCTCAAGCCTCAGAGTCAAGAAGAACTAAAGTGCCTGTCACCTCTTACAAACTCTGAAAAAGTAAAACTAGCAATTGGCAATGTTAAATACATAAAACCTTTTATTTAGCAAGGACATTGACAAAGCAGACAACTGTCTTTATTACATATTACCCAGATAGGCATCAAAAGTAGAAAACAGCACGACCATTGGCCAGTACAAATTCAAAGTATGTACATGTGTGCATGAGTATCTGCACAGGAAATGGGCATCCACAGTGACAAACAGCAAGGCCATTGGCCAGTCCATAGTTCAGAGTGTGTACATGTGTGCATGGGAATCTGCACAGGGAATGGGCACCCAAAGTGACAAACAGCAAGACCATTGGCCAGTCCATAGTTCAAATAATGTACATGTGTGCATGAGAATCTGCACAGGGAATGGGCATCCAAAGTGACAAACACCAAGGCCATTGGCCAGTCCGTAGTTCAAAGTATGTACATGTGTGCATGATAATCTGCACAGGGAATGGGCATCCAAAGTGACAAACAGCAAGGCCATTGGCCAGTCCATTGTTCAAAGTGTGTACATGTGTGCATGAGAATCTGCATAGGGAATGGGCACCCAAAGTGTCAAACAGCAAGGCCATTGGCCAGTCCATAGTTCAAAGTGTGTACATGTGTGCATGAAAATCTGTGGAGCACGACTACCTCTTTTATTTTCAAAAGTGTATTTCACTACCACGATTGCGGTTCCAATTGGCTGAAGGGGCATGGGCATTGGTGGTGTCACACCGCGGGGCCCAGGCGGTTGCTACCACAATCGTGCATCTTTCAATTGTATCCAATGACGGGCCCGCGGTAGCGGAGCACGTCTACCGTGATTTTCAAAAGTGTATTTCACTACCGCGATTGCGGTTCCCATTGGCCGAAGGGACATGGGTATTGGCGGTGTCACACCGCGGGGCCCAGGCGGTCCCTACCGTGAATTGGCATCTTCAAATTGGTGCCAATGACCATGATTGCTGTGGCGGAGCACGCCTACCGCGATTTTCAGCAGTGTATTTCACTACCGCGATTGCGGATCTCATTGGCTGAAGGGGCATGGGCATTGGCGGTGTCACACCGCAGGGGCCAGGCGGTCGCTAAAGCGAATTGGCATCTTTAAATTGGTGCCAATGACCGTGATTGCGGTGGCGGTGTATGCTTACAGCCCCTATGGACACATCATGCTGTAGCAATGGCAATAGCCAGTTCTCATCATTAAATAGTAGACACTTACTATGAATCATGCCACCAGATAGTTAAATTCAATGCTAGTGTGACATTTAACTCACTGATGACTACACATGCCATGTCAGTGCACATGATTACATGTATTGGCATATACTCCCTTTAATGTGACTTATGATGTTGTAGTGCATGTACACAGATCTGTTGTGTGATGTCTGAATCACGCAAGAAGGCGTGGCAGGTACAGCAGCTACGTAGAAGCCAGCAGTGTTGCTGTTTCAGACATGTGCTGTGTCAACTACTCTCAGGGCTGGTGACACAGATGTTGGAATGTACCAATTGGCATTCACATAGTCTGAATATGTTTTGGGGGCACTCACTATGTACATACTGAACACATGTACAACTACTTTAGATCAAGGTGTCTCTGTATGTGACTTGTGCTGTAAGCTGTAGTTTCAGGCCAGTCATTGTTGGCGCTGTGTCAGTCAAAACGTAAGATGTTGGACACATCTCATAGAGGAATTGAATTGACATGTGTCCCCTTTCATCTTACCTAGGAAGCGACCAAATGTGCATTGTCCTTTCACATTGCTTGCGGACATGGAGAATGAGGACATCATATGTAAATTCAGTTTGGATCGACCTACCCTTCAAGACCTAAGTGCTCAGTTGGAGCCCCATCTGAGGCCTCACAGAACCTATCCGACTGCTTTGACACCAACATGTAAGGTGATGGCGGCTCTGCATTTCTTTGCAACTGGTTCGTTCCAGTGCACAGTGGCCAGCGCAGGTGGGATGTCTCAACCAATGTTCAGCATTGTGCTACGTGATGTCCTGTCCACTATGATGACCTACAATGACAGCTGCATCCATTTTCCCAGGAGACATGAATTGGCAGCTGTGAAGGGTGATTTTTATGACCTTGCGCACATCCCTAATGTTGTTGGTGCGGTTGACTGCACACATGTTGGCCTGGTTCCACCACAAGCATGTGAGCACATATACAAGAACAGGAAGCATTTCCATTTCATTAATGTGCAAGTGGTATGCCAAGCGCATATGATAATCTCCCATGTCTGTGCCAAATTTCCAGGATCAGCACATGACACCTACATACTGCGTAACAGCATCGTACCACAGCTGATGGCAAATCTGCATCCAGAGCATGCATGGATTGTGGGTGAGTACGCAGAGTCAAGTAGCGTGCTGTATGTGTGACATGCTGTCCTCAGCCACAGTTATATTACAAAATTGGTCTGTGTATCTCACACCTAGGTGACTCTGCATATCTTAACCGGCCTTGGTTGTTGAGCCCACTGAGGAATCCCAGGACCCCAGGTGAAGTCAGCTACAATGAGGCCCATGGGAGGACAGGTCGTGTAGTGGAGCGTACTTTTGGTCTTCTGAAGTCTAGATTCCGGTGTCTGGACAATAGCGGAGGTTCACTACTCTACTCACCCCAAAAGGTGTGTCAGATCGTAGTTGCATGCTGCATGCTCCACAACCTGGCCTTGTGCAAAGAGATCCCCCTGCTCCTGGACGATGATGAGCAGCAGATTCCCCCGTTTGCAAACCCAAACATGTCCAGTGACGAGGATAGTAGAAAGGAGGAAGGTTTTGACCTGCGTCAACAGCTCATCAACCGCTACTTCCCTTGAGTGTGAGTAACATTGTACAACAGTGCCATTGTTTGATGTCTTTGATGGTAGTGAAAAGGCCTAAGTGAGGTTTTTGACTGCTGCCTGTTGTTGGCTCTGTGCTGATGGCTGATGTTTGTGGCGCAGTGTAGTCATGACCAGCCACATGATGTCTATGTTGATATTTCTCATTGTAATGTGTGCTGGTTTGTGTACCTTGATAACTAGTGTTGTGTACTGGCCGTGATGCCATCACCGGCAAGTAAATGTTGTTCTCTTGTGTCTTTCTAGGTCCCTTCAGCCCCTCAATGCCTCAAAACAATCAGAGATTCTGGTACATTGGAATCAGAGTCAACATTGTACATCCTGTGATAAACATGGACCTGACACAAAAACATAGGTGTGTAAAGAGTGTTTATTTACAAAGTGTGTTTGTGACAGACATGTGATGTTTAAGAAAATGGTGCAAAGTGAATCAGTGAGTTGTCAGTGATGGTAGACCAGACAATAGAGTAGTCACCACATTCCTGTGGTGACACAGTCCAACAGACTCCTGCCATCAGCATTGCAGTGTGGGTAAGGATAGTCAACAAAGTCAATGTCAAGGTGAAGAGAGGTGCCATCACGGCTGGCTCTTTGACTTGTGTTTGGCTGGTGCTTTGCCACGTGATCATCCTGTGGTGTTTCTCGGACGGCCCCTTTTGCATTTTTCAGGGGGGCCTCTGCTGCGGGCTCAGCGGTGTCTGAGGAGTCAATCTGTTCGAGCTCAACCCTCTCTGTGGCCGCAGCTGAGGTGGTGGGAGTATCATCCTGAGGGCTACTGGTGGGAGGTTGAGCTGTCCTTTGGGCCGCATTACTGTCCCTCAGAACACCCACAAGCTGACCCATGAGGTCCACGATTTGGCCCATACGCGTGTCCATGGACCTCAGCAGCAGGTGGAGCTCATGCACTTCTTCCGAAACCTGGCCCATTTGTCCCTGGGTTTGTTCGTATGCCCCAAGGACTCTGGCGATATTGGCCACGGTTTCGGCCCCAGTGTCCTGTCAGTTATGTCCCCCAGTTGCCCTCTCATCTGCCCTGCTGTCCCAGACCTGTGGCGTTGCCACTCGATGCACCTCCAGACTCTCCCTGCCCTCCTCAGATTGTGGGGTGGTGTTGGTATTTGATATTTGAGGGGGTATTTATAAAGCGCAACGTTCGCTCCGGAGGGAGCATCATGGCGCTGAAAAACCTGGATGCCCGGTCAAAGGTAGGTGCGAGGGAGGCTAGATGGCGGCTTTAGTCCAGTCGTCGGGGAGGTTGAAGATCCAAGTTTTGAGAAGTTTTCTGAAAGGCTTCTCTAAGGTCTGTTGTCTCAGGTGTTTAGGCATGCTGTTCCAAGCTTTGATGGCCAGGGAGCTTAAAGTTTTTCCACCTTTTGACTTCAAGTTGTACCTGGCGGAGGACATGAGATTGTCATGGGCAGAACGAAGGGAGCGACTCGGGTTGTAGTGTGGAAAGCGTCTGGTTAAGTATTTAGGACCAGTGTTGTTAAAAGCCCGAAAGGCAACAGTAAGAATTTTGAAAAGTATTCTTTTATGGAGGGGTAGCCAATGCAGTGTTTTTAGGGCTGCAGAGATTGAGGATTTGCGGGGTAATTTTAGGACCAGGCGGGCAGCAGTATGGAGGACGCTTTGGAGTTTGGTCAGAGTGGATTTTTTGATCCCAGCCAGGAGGCCGTTACAGTAGTCAATGCGCGAGATTACGAGGGCTACTGTTACAGTTTTCCTGGCCTCAAGAGGGAGAAAGTCGAAGAACTTTCTGAAAGATTTAATTATACCGAAGCATCTGCCGGCAACCGTCCTAGCGTGTTGGTCGAATGATAGATCTGCGTCAAATACTACACCAAGGTTTGTAGCTGTTGTGACAGTTTGAGGAGGGGCAACAGAGTTATCCGGCCACCAGAGGGCTGGGCAGAAGGAGGTGTTCTTTCCGATGGGGAGGATCTCTGTTTTACCAGAGTTACATCGGAGGTGGTTAGTGTCCATCCACTGGAAGACCGCAGTTAAGCAGTTTTTAAGATTAAGCTCAGCTTTATTTGAGTTGTCCTCAAGGGGTACGATCAACTGAGTATCATCGGCAAGGAGAGTGTTGCAGGCAGCACTGGTGGTGGTGCGCCCTGGCAGTCCTGATGGGCCAGGTTTGGGCTCCGCATCTGATAAACTGTGCATCCGAGAGTCCATGATCCGGGGAGGGGGAGACTGGCTCTGCAGGTTGGTGTTGTCATCTGCAGTAGTCAATTGTTGATGTCCTGTTGGACAGAGGTGAAATGGTCATTGAAATGCACCCCACAAGCTTGGGTTAGACGGTTGGATGTTACATACACCACACAGTTTAGATTGATATCACTTTGTATGGCTGCACGTTACTGAGCATCATGACATGATGTGGAGGTACAGACATTACTTGTCCATGGTGTGACATGTCAATTGATACCATGTTCCACTTACAGATTGTGTGATTACAAGGACATGTCGTCATCTAACGACTAGCAGCACAACAACTTTATGTCAAGCGTCTTTTTTATTTACTCTGCATGGAAGACGTTACATATGAGCATGAACTAGCCATTGTAATCTTATGCATACCTTTGTTATATCATGTATCATTGATGCTCTGCCCCCATGGCACTTACACATAGCATTCAGTGCTGTGCATGATTGTGTCCTGAATTTCTTCAACATGTGATTTGGTGAGTCAAACTTTAATTTCTCTGACTGTTACATACGCTTTGCTGTCTGCACACTGGAAGTGGCTATTGGATCTATGCCAAGTTGGGTGACATGTGAGGGCTGATGTGGTCATATGGCTCCATGCTTTTTGAGAGGAATGGCAGGGTGCATGCACTGTCTACCTACCTGTTCTTTGACACAGTTGAGGGGAATTGCTGCCACATGGTTCTGGGTGTGGGGGCTGTACCATCCTGCTGACCTTTGGGACAAGGGTTCCTGGTGGGAGTTGTAGTGCAGGCTTCCCACCCACAAACACCCCTCCCTGTTAAGATGGCTACCTACCTGTTAGGTGTAGATGAGCAATGCAATAGCTGCGATATGCTTCTGGCTGGAGGGGGGTGCTCCATCCTGCTGAGCTTTGTGACAAGGGGGCCTGGTGGGAGTTGTAGCGCAGTCTTCCCACCCACAAACCCCCTTCCCTGTTAAGATGGTTACCTACCTATTAGTTTGATGAGGGCAATGCAATGGCTGCCACATGGTTGTGCGTGGGAGAGTACTCCATCCTGCTTAGCTTTGGGACTAGGGGGCCTGGTGGGAGTTGTAGTGCAGTCTTCCCACCCAGCAAACACCCCTCCCTGTTAAGATGGCTACCTACCTGTAAGTTTGATGTGACCAAACCCCCTTCCCTGTTAAGATGGCTACCTACCTGTCAGTTTGATGAGGGCAATGCAATGGCTGCCACATGGCTGTGGGTGTGGGGAGTGCTCCATCCTGCTGAGCTTTGGGACAGGGGTACCTGGTGTTGGAGTGCAGTCGTCCCACCCACAAACACCCCTCCCTGTTAAGATGGCTGCCTACCTGTTAGGTGTAGGTGAGTAATGCAATAGCTGCCACATGCTTCTGGCTGGGGGGGGGGAGTGCTCCATCCTGCTCAGCTTTGGGACAAGGGGACCTGGTGGGAGTTGTAGTGCAGTCTTCCCACCCACAAACCCACCTCCCTTTTAAGATTGCTACCTACCTGTTAGTTTGATGAGGGCAATGCAATGGTTGACACATGGTTGTGGGTGTGGGGTGGAGTGTTCCATCCTGCTCAGCTTTGGGACTAGGGTGCCTGGTGGGAGTTGTAGTGCTGACTGCCTGTACACATGCCCCCCATGGAAAAATTGCTGGCTACCTTTGGGGTGAATCAGAGTGAGTACATGTTGGATCTGTGAGACGTGTTGGGGAGAGTGTGGTGCACATGAGTACATTTGGGCCCAGGAGGTGTAGCTTTGTAGTTGTGCAAGACAGTACATAGCAGTGTAATGGTAGACATTTGTTGGTAGTTACCAGCCTCCACTCTCCCGGCTATTCCTGTGAAACTCTCCCGATGCAGTGTGGCAAGCACCTTCCCCTCCCATTCGGGGAATGTTCGTAGTGGAATGGGAGGGCCACCGCCAGTCCTCTGAGCCAGCTTAAGGTTCTTTCACCTTGCTCTTGAGGTCATTCCACCGCTTCCTGATCCATTTCTGGGAGCGCGGGATGGGCCCTACTGCATTGACCTTGTTGACTATGCTTGCCCACATTTGATTTTTAGTGGCTTTTGGTGTCTGTTGGACCAGGCTTCCAAACAAATGTGGTTCTACTCTGAATACCTCATCTACCATCACTGACAACTCATTGTCAGTGAATTTGGGCATTTTCTTCTGTGACATGGTGTGTGATGTGCAAATGGGTTAAAGGTGCAGGTGTGAAGGTGGTGGTGGTGGTGATGTGTGTGCTGTGTGTGTTGTGATGGTGTGATGTTTGCAGGTTTGCCTCTCCTTTGTGCTGTGGGGATGGTTCCTTCAGTAGTGAAGTTAAACAAAGGATTCTGGTCAGGGAAGGGGCTGGTTTTATACTTAACTATGTGGGTGAATCAAAATGGAGTATTTCTGTCAGGTGTGTTGTGTGGGTTGACCTGGGATTTGTATTTTTTAGTTGCTATGGGGCTGTGTCATTGGGGTGTGGTAGGTGTTTTTTGAGGCTGAGCCAGATCAATGGGCACACTTGGTAGCCTTGGTGTTTGTTTTTTTGTCGACCGCCATTACTCTTCCGGACGACCCCGGCGGTCGGAATACAACAGCCCTTCCGCCAGTTCTCCCATTCAACAATAGTTGCAATTGCGGCAGTCAGAAACATCTCATTGTTCCGCTGTCACCGCAATGATATCCTAATGTAACGTGCGGTCAAGCCGCTGGCCGTGCGGCGGTTTTGGGTCTTTCCGCAGCAAATATAACCTCCGCAGATGGATTTTCACCTGCTCCACACGCACCCGGCAGTCTTTTGTGGAATCCATCCTCCGCGGTTGGATTTTTCTGGCGGTTCATCCTAATCTGACCGTAGGTTTTCCCGTGGTACCTGCGGACGGTTAATTTCCGCTACCACGGCGGTTGGAATGGTTTTCTGACCGCCATCCTAATCGACCCCTTAGTTTTCTGCATCCTTTCCATGCCTACGTTATTTTATTGCTTTCTAAATCTGTCCCTTTTGTGGCTGATTCCTTCCTATTGATTGCACTCAAACACATTTTCAAGATTTGTAAGCTTATTTCTGACACTTTTTCTCGTGACAATACCTGGCCCTTTAATGTGCTTTTGTCCCTTTACCACAGTCATACTGTACACTTTTGTTTATCCTTGCCTCTCTTCCATGGCCACCTCCTTTCTTTTGCTTCCCCTTTTTGTTCCCTCTACATCACTGTTCTTCTGGTTTCTTCCCACTATGTCTGCCTGTATCCTACATGTTATTTAACCACACTGGCATACTTTATCTTGTTACTCCGATAATATTGCCTACATGCTAAATTCACATATGTTTACATAAACACCATAGCTCACTCTCTAACAAGGCAGTACATTCACAAAACGAAAAAAATTTCAAGACAATTGGGGAACTTTTTTTACAGTACACATCCCAGCCGTCCATGCCCAGTCAATGTGGTGGTTACCAGGACATTAAAAGGACTTGAAAAACATTTTCACACTATATGACAGTAGTGCTGCTAACACCCTCTGAAGGACAGTTTTTTGTTAAGCCATTTCACTTTTGAAATGCAAGCAATACCGCCCAAGGGTGAACCAGCTAAAAATCATATTTAGCTCACATTTCCAACCACTCAATGTTCCTCTCACTATCCCAAGTAAAATGACACCTCACTTGTGTGGGTGGGCTATGTGCCTGTGACAGGGAAGGGCCAAAACTGTGTAGAAATTGAGGGGATATCACAGTGAGTTGATCAGCACAATTTTTAAAAATATATTTTTAGGCTGACTCTGCTCTGGGCACCCACACAAGTGAGGTATCACAAATTCACAAGGAGGTTGAAAGCACAAAAATTGAAAAAAATAGGCTATGTCCCGATAAAATGCCAAAACTATGCAGAAAATTTCAGTTTTCTGACAAAAGTCTGCCTGTTCTTGAAACTTGGGAAGGTGGTGATTTTAGCAACACTAACACTTCGTTGACACCATTTGCAGGGAAAAAATCAGAATATTTTGTTCTGCAGCACTTTTCCCCCCCAAAATAAACGAGATTCAGCTATATTTTGGTTAATTTCTCGGTCCTCTCCATGGGAATTTACAAATCCTGGATACCTTTAGAATCCTCAGGATGTTGGACAAAAAGGACGCAAATTTCGCATGGATACCTTATGTGAACAAAATCTTATGGGGGCATACACGCAAACTACACTAAATAGCCCAAAAAAGGCTTAGCACAGGGGTGGGGGAAAAGCCCAGCAATGAAGGGGTTAAAAACCCTCACCGTCCTTAAACACTAGCCATCTATCACCCATAAGAACTCATCATCACCCTAAACTACTCATCCCTGCACCTTAAAAGTCAATTTCTACATCTAAACTCCACCCATCCCTGAGTACTTAAAACCCCTTACCGCCCTAAACTCCACCTCATCCTGAACCCTAAAAACTCTTACCACCCTAGCTGCTACCCTTAATTGAACTTTAAAAACCCTCACCAGTCCTAAATTCTGCCCATTCATGACCCATAAAACGCCTCAACATCTTTACACTCCACCCATTCCTGAAACCTAAAAACACTTCATGCACCTGAACACCACTCAGCCCTGAACCCTAAAAACTGCTCACCACAGTTACATTCCACCCATTTCTGAATCCTAAAAACCCCTTTCTATGCCTGAACTCAAATTATTCCTGACCTCTAAAAACCCTTCATCACCCGAAACATTCCCCATCCCAGAACCCAAAAACCTCATAGTAGTCCTAAACTCCACCCAAGTTTAATGTAATTTTGGATTTTCCTTAAAATGATCTTTCCTTTAAAACGTTTCCTTAAATTTTCAAATCTCTTTTCATTTTCTTTAAAACTGTCTTTCCTTAAAATTAGTTTTCCATGATTTGGTTTCCTCTAATGTGATTTCTCAGTTTTTGTTTTCCATTAATTCCCACATATCAATAGATGTTACCAATGACCTAATCATGGACTGGTTCATCATTAATTACATGTGAAGTTATTTTCTGTAATGGGTATATTACTAACATAATAAATATGCAAGTCAATGTAAATATTTTTTTACTAACTATTAATTATACAGTAAAATGTTTACTTTTCACATGAATTTGTAAATAAAATATTGCTGTATACTAATCTTACAATAAAACACTTTAACGTATTAAAACGATGCATTTCAAAATGTTTTATTCACAAAACAAACACTTAAAATAATAAAGCAAACTACTGCTCTTCTACATTTACAAAAAAACACACAACCTTTAACAATATAACTCACACAACTTTACAAACACAACACACACACATGAGACTCCATTATAATAACAACAAATTAGCAACAAAAACATTGAGAACTATTGGCTTTGGCAATGCTTAATTAAAACTAAACTGGCAATACAATGTTTTCCTAATGCCTTTATTTTGTATTAGATGCACTTTTCTACTCGTCACGTATTGAAAAATGTGCCACTTCGTAAGCTCCCCTTAAGTTGATATTGACATGCCATACCTATCTGATTCCTTACCTGGGGTCTGCTACTCTGGTGAGCCATAACTGTTTGGAAAACGTAATAATTTAGCAGATTAATACAGTATATATACATAAAAAAGCAACATTTAAAATTGAAAAAATTAAAATGCTCTGTAATTGTGAAGGAATTTGAGATTGGAAGTTAAAAATGATGTTGGTATCCATAGTTTTATTCAAGGGGGCAGCGCATGTACGGCAAACAAAATCTAGTATTGCCAATTGGTGGCCTCAATTAAACCACTAGTATGTACTGAGAAAAAGAAAGCATGTATGAGGGGCAAGAAGATAAAATGTCAAGCCAAAGTCTAATGCATTGCTTTATCTGTTAGAAAAATTAGTTAGTGCTTGTGAATTAAATTAAATAGTTCATAATTTGTGTACATTTGTTTACTGTATACTTGCTTCTGTATTTTTATGTATTGTTTCAAGGTTTAAATAATGGAAGTTGCTTTGTCTGGGTCCTTGGCTTCTGGTAGTGGTTGATTGGAGGTCCGCAGAACCTTTGACACATCAGTTTGTTTTGTGAATATAGAGCCTTACTATGCTAGTTCCTCATTGTTATTCGGTTGTGTTCTGACAATAATTGTCTTGTTTTTCTCTGGACAAGGGAGCAGAGCAGCAGTAATGGAAGATAAATGAAAGGTAAATCTTTTTTTTCTTAATTGTCATCAATGTAATGTGTTGTTACCTGTCCAGCTCTGATCAGTAGTTTGATATGTAAATGTTAATTGGCAGGTTTGTCAATTAATGATGGTATTTTCATATTTACATCAGGATTTCCACAGTGCCCTTAGAATAGGGAGCAATAATTGGGTCAGAACGCTCATGCTCATCCTGAATTTACACCATACATTACATTCCAATGAGTGATTGCCCCTGATATGTACAAGGCCCAATCCACTGATTTGTTGTTTGAGCTACATAGCTAAGCAACAAGTGTGGGTAAGCTATACATCTGTATATTTCCCATTGTCTCTGGAGTCAATGATGAATTGAAAGTTGATTTATCTAGAAGCTCCCTTTAAGAAGAAAAGAAAAAAGATGTGTAAGGTTGAGAGCTGGTAGTTCTCATGAGACTCTAGTTTAATTGCTTCAGCGCTCAAGCCCCCATTTCAAGTTTGAAGTATATCTAGATTCAGGGGGAACATCAGATTCTTCTCAATTGGAATTGCTACCTTTGTAAGAAAAGCCTGCATCTCTGGGAAGTTTCCTGTAAAACATTTTGCCAGTAAAAAGCAAGTGGAATATATCTAGGGGAACGGGCTAAGGGTGTCAATGATTAATGCTCATTCCAAGGGACAACACTAGTAATGGTGCAGTATTACTGCACCTGGTATTTACAGTGGTAGCAGCAATTCCAGGTGCAATATTGCCGCATCGTTTTACTGGAGGGGTCATAATGAGCCCCTCAGAGAATTCATTCCCTGTTTACTTCAAAGCTGTCTTACAAACTATAGTGAACCATGAAGCCCCTAGATGTAGGCATTGCTCTAGGGTATATGGACACAAGTAAATGGCCCATTACTGAGGATTTACGTTTAGGCACAATGACCTGGTTAGGAGCCGAAGCCACACTTGCCATCAGGAGTGAGGCTGAAGTGCAATATTTGCCACTCCTGTTCCTGAACCAGGTAAGCATAATGGTAGTTCCTCACCTACTTATAGCCATTACTCCCAAACCTCTTTTTTTCTTCACACTTTTGTTGTAGCTTTTTTAACCCACTTCCCCATTCTGATGTACCCTGACGTGTTTCTGTCATGGTGTATGTAGAGTGTCCTAACTTCTCTTGGTGAGTGTGTGCTACCCGAATTGTCAAAATAATAAATACAGTTCTGAACCCAAAGTATATATTAAAGCCTTATAGCCCGCTGTAGCGGGCTATACCTGCTTTTAAAGGCCCGCTCCTGCGTTAAAGGCCCGAGCTGAAGGCGAGGGACTTTAACAAGGGAACAGGACTTTAATAGCCGGTAAAGCACTGCTACGAAGGGCTATAAGACTATTAGAATATTCTGTCACTAGAGGGCAGAATGTTCTAACAAATAAAACAAAGGCCTCTCGGAGCTCGAGGGGATTTAAATCCCCTCGAGCTCCGAGAGGCCTTTGTAAAACACTGGAATGTTGCTCTGCCGGCTTTTACCGGCCATAGAAGCATGGAGCACTCCATTGTCTTCAATGGAGCTCCCAACATTCCAATGTTCTAGATAATCAAGCCGAGCATGGTAATTATTATGAGATCCAAAAGCAAGTAAAAGGATTATTGAAAGTCTAAAGTTTGCATACCTGATATGTGAGCTTTGACATTGTTACTGTTTGATATGGTTGTGTTATTGCCCCACCATTAACTTTGATCTATTGGTAATAGACCATGCAAGTGCATCAGTAGAGGTGTCATTTTCTTTACTCCCTCTGTTTCAAGACTACCTCTGTATAACTGACCTATGTTGTTTACCTTGCTACACCATCACTAATCCATGTCATCAGTTTGTGAAATGTGGCATGAGCATGACAATCTCCCTTTCAAAATTGCCAGATCCAGTTTTGCAGGCAATCATGATAAAATAATTATACCTCTTGTACAAGGCTATGCCTGCCAAGGTAACAATGTTGGTTCAGCTGTTGCTAAGCATAACTTTTGGGTGAGCCTTGCATGAAGAGACACACCTGGTATGTCCTTTTGTCACTGGAGTTGGAGGCCAACAGCCATTGACCATCTTGTTATGGAATCTAGCTGGCCTCATTATACTAAGTCAGAAGACTTGGGCTGGTTTGAGTTGAGTTTGACATTTTCAGTTACTAAGAAAAGTGTACGTTCAACCTATTAGCGAGGTTTTACATTGCAGGGTACATATGCAAAGAAAGGCTGAAGGAGAGTGTGGTGGGGGTTACTCTTGTGGGCATCATCTTGATTTAATGGCCAAGTACGCCAGACTATGCTGTACAACCTGGTTATAGTATTATTTGAAATGAGGCCACAAAGCGTGTATTGATATATTTCCATAATGATTTGAGTCAGGGTAAAAATCAGATCTAGTTATCTTTTGATGGGCTGGGATAGCTCTACAAAAAGATCCATATAGTCTGTTAATAGTTCAGTGGGTGGTGTTGATGTTAGTATAATCACATCAAGAATTTTGCATGATCACATTAGAAATAAAGATGAAAGGTAGGGTCAAGTCTTGCACCTGGTGTGTTTACTTTTAGAAGAAAGAGGCCATCAGGTGTGTAAGAGCTAAGACAGACACTCCTGCTAGTTTTACTCACAGTTTATGCTAAAGAAAATCTTAATCAATTGCACAGCGTTACATATTGAAAGATTTCACTTAATTGATTTTCAAATGGTGACATAGAATGAGAGTGATCACAATCCTTTGATTTTATCCTTACTTCCTCCAGATCACATAGCAAGAATATGTTTAATAATTACGGTTCTGTTATATAGAATTTATTGTAATATAATATGATATCATAACTATAAGAAAATGGACTGTTTTTTGGGGTGGATGACTGCCCACCTCAAGAAATAATCACAAGCTTTGTCAGGATGAACCCTTAAAGTCACTAAATTAATCTGAGCTCCACCCCTTGGTGTCTATACCACAGAGCAGACAGGCTTAACTTAGGGCAAGGTGTCAAGTAATTATGCAGTACCAAAGCAATAAAGTCAAAATGCAAAACAATTCAAATCTCAAACTGAATTAGAAAAATAGAGTAAAACGTAATCAACAAAATGACATAAAAATGACAAAAATCCAATAAGGGGAATCAGAGATATGAATTTTTAAAGATTTAAGGGAAAATAGCTCCAAAAAGCATAAAACACCAACAATAGTCTATGGTCGCAGTAGAGCAGGTCCAAGGCATAATTTCAGACTGCCTACGATTGAGCGCAGGCCGGATATACCAACCAGGTTCATCCTGGTCAAAGATTTCACCTTCTGACTTAGCCCTCCAAGTTCCTTATCCTCCAATGGAGAACTCTTCTAATGCCCCCCAGAACCTCAGGAGGGGCAATTAGAAACTCACATGGGTGTCAGACAGAGGCCACCAGCATAGTCCAGTCCAGGTTCAGTTGCCACTGGTCAAGTGGCTACTTCCAGCAAAAGTTATCTTGCAGCTTATTGTCTTCCTGTAACCATACAGGAGTTCAGCCACCTGTTCCTTAGAATCCCCTTCTTTGTCCTGGGCACTTGAAGGAGCATGTCCAGTTCTTCACGGCTCCTCTTACGTCACAGGCAGCAGGTCCAGTCTATTTCTGTTCTTCCGCAGGTCCAGAAAGTGTTCTGAAGTGTGTGCCTGGAGATGCTATATTTATTCCTGGCACAAGGTAGTTAGTGGATGTGGTGATGTATAGCCCCTCCATAACCAAGGGTGTAAAAGTTCCTGGGGCTAAACATAATCACGTTTTCCCTAGTTCCTGATTGTCTTCCTGTAAACAGTCTCAAAATGCAATGTGTCAGGATAATTTGGAGATGGCAACATTTTTCAGCCACACTAAACTTGGGCTCTGAGGGCTGGGTGTGTGCGGAGTATATTACGATAAACTCTGGTGCCGATTAGGATCCTGGAGAAACCGGGTACGAACCGTCGGTCGGAGCGTATTCTCCGTCCGACTCGTTTCCCGGTTGCAAAACTTTACAAACATGCAAGTACGATTCGCACGGAAACACTATTTCCGTACGAATCGTACAAAACACCAACCGAGGAAAATAAACATACAAATGACATCCGGAAAAGCGCCGACGTCATCCCGCGCGGAGAATATTTTCCGGCAGCCAAAAACTGCCGGAAAATCAGGACGACGCGCACAAGGAGCACCTGTACGCGACGGACAGACATGGACCTGAACCTACGTGTCATCCCGGCCCTCATAGCAGTCGACCTCCTCTACAGGTACCGACGCAGACGCCGCAGAAGGTCAGAACAACACCCAGGGGCAAAGGGGGCGGGGGGGACAGGGGCAGGACACAAAACCCCCACCCAAGTCACACAGCACACATGCCCTGGACATACCTGAACTCCAGGCCCTGGTCACTTCGAGGGGGTGGGGGCGTGTCCAGCAACGCCAGCGTCCGCCACAACGGAAGTGGGCGACGACGCGAACCGGCAACACAACAATACAGGTACGTACCGTACCCACGCCTTAAGAGCGTGGGTACGAGTCGTACCACGCCCACACCCACGTCACCCCAACAATGGCGGATCGGCCCGTACCCATGTGCCAAAGGCCTGGGTACGGGCCACACAAGCACTCCACAGAGTGGGCACAGGTACGTACGGACGGTACCCCCACCCGCGTATGTATGGAGCGTACCCCCACCCCAACAGTGTATGTACGGACCGTACCCCCACCCGTGTATGAATGGACCGTACCCACACCCGCATATGTATGGAACCTACCCCCACCCCAACAGTGTATGTACGGACCGTACCCCCACCCGCGTATGTATGGAGCGTACCCCCACCCCAGCAGTGTATGTACGGACCGTACCCACACCCGCGTATGTATGGAGCGTAACCCACCCCAACAGTGTATGTACGGACCGTACCCCCACCCGTGTATGAATGGACCGTACCCCCACCCGCGTATGTATGGAGCGTACCCCCACCCCAACAGTGTATATATGGAGCGTACCCCCACCCCAACAGTGTATGTACGGACCGTACCCACACCCGCGTATGTATGGAGCGTACCCCCACCCCAACAGTGTATGTATGGACCGTACCCCCACCCGCGTATGTATGGAGCGTACCCCCAGCCGTGTATGTACGGACCGTACCCACACCCGCGTATGTATGGAGTGTACCCCCACCCCAACAGTGTATGTATGGACCGTACCCCCACCCGCGTATGTATGGAGCGTACCCCCACCCCAACAGTGTATATATGGAGCGTACCCCCAGCCGTGTATGTACGGACCGTACCCCCACCCGCGTATGTATGGAGCGTACCCCCACCCCAACAGTGTATGTACGGACCGTACCCCCACCCGTGTATGAATGGACCGTACCCACACCTGCGTATGTATGGAACGTACCCCCACCCCAACAGTGTATGTACGGACCGTACCCCCACCCGCATATGTATGGAGCGTACCCCCACCCCAACAGTGTATGTACGGCCCGTACCCACACCCGCGTATGTATGGAGCGTACCCCCACCCCAACAGTGTATGTACGGACCGTACCCCCACCCGTGTATGAATGGACCGTACCCCCACCCGCATATGTATGGAGCGTACCCCCACCCCAACAGTGTATATATGGAGCGTACCCCCACCCCAACAGTGTATGTATGGACCGTACCCACACCCGCGTATGTATGGAGCGTACCCCCACCCCAACAGTGTATGTACGGACCGTACCCCCACCCGTGTATGAATGGACCGTACCCACACCCGCGTATGTATGGAGCGTACCCCCACCCCAACAGTGTATGTACGGACCGTACCCCTACCCATGTAGGAATGGACCGTACCCACACCCACGTATGTATGGAGCGTACCCCCACCCCAACAGTGTATGTACGGACCGTACCCCCACCCGCGTATGTATGGAGCTTACCCCCACCCCAACAGTGTATGTATGGAGCGTACATGGCCAGACACAGGAGGGGTGGGTGCAGAGTCCTCCCAGCAGTGCCCAGACACAGGAAGGGTGGGTGTAGAGTCCTCCCAGCAGTGCCCAGACGCAGGAGGGGTGGGTGCAGAGTCCTCCCAGCAGTGCCCAGATGCAGGAGGGGTGGGTGTAGAGTCCTCCCAGCAGTGCCCAGACACAGGAGGGGTGGGGGCCTATCACTCCCAGCAGTGCCCAGACACAGGAGGGGTGGGTGTAGAGTCCTCCCAGCAGTGCCCAGACACAGGAGGGGTGGGGGCCTATCACTCCCAGCAGTGCCCATACACAGGAGGGGTGGGTGTAGAGTCCTCCCAGCAGTGCCCAGACGCAGGAGGGGTGGGTGCAGAGTCCTCCCAGCAGTGCCCAGACGCAGGAGGGGTGGGTGCAGAGTCCTCCCAGCAGTGCCCAGACACAGGAGGGGTGGGTGTAGAGTCCTCCCAGCAGTGCCCAGACGCAGGAGGGGTGGGTGCAGAGTCCTCCCAGCAGTGCCCAGACGCAGAAGGGGTGGGTGTAAAGTCCTCCCAGCAGTGCCCAGACACAGGAGGGGTGGGGGCCTATCACTCCCAGCAGTGCCCAGACACAGGAGGGGTGGGGGCCTATCAATCCCAGCAGTGCCCAGACACAGGAGGGGTGGGTGTAGAGTCCTCCCAGCAGTGCCCAGACGCAGGAGGGGTGGGTGCAGAGTCCTCCCAGCAGTGCCCAGACACAGGAGGGGTGGGTGTAGAGTCCTCCCAGCAGTGCCCAGACACAGGAGGGGTGGGGGTTTATCACTCCCAGCAGTGCCCAGACACAGGAGGGGTGGGTGTAGAGTCCTCCCAGCAGTGCCCAGACGCAGGAGGGGTGGGGGCCTATCACTCCCAGCAGTGCCCAGACACAGGAGGGGTGGGTGTAGAGTCCTCCCAGCAGTGCCCAGACGCAGGAGGGGTGGGGGCCTATCACTCCCAGCAGTGCCCAGACACAGGAGGGGTGGGTGTAGAGTCCTCCCAGCAGTGCCCAGACACAGGAGGGGTGGGGGCCTATCACTCCCAGCAGTGCCCAGACGCAGGAGGGGTGGGTGTAGAGTCCTCCCAGCAGTGCCCAGACGCAGGAGGGGTGGGTGTAGAGTCCTCCCAGCAGTGCCCAGACACAGGAGGGGTGGGGGCCTATCACTCCCAGCAGTGCCCAGACGCAGGAGGGGTGGGTGTAGAGTCCTCCCAGCAGTGCCCAGACGCAGGAGGCGTGGGTGTAGAGTCCTCCCAGCAGTGCCCAGACACAGGATGGGTGGGGGCCTATCACTCCCAGCAGTGCCCAGACGCAGGAGGGGTGGGTGCAGAGTCCTCCCAGCAGTGCCCATGGAACGCAAAGGGTGGAGTACCCACAGATACAATGCCCACAAATGTCAGTCAGGTGCACAAAGACCCTGCAGTACATGTACCACATGTGTGCGAGGCTGGGAGTACACACATGCATAGCGCCTAAAAGAGAACATGTCCACATGAAGTCTTGTCAACAGTCTACATACACAAGTACAGTGACCACCAAGGATGCCACGAATGATGCAGGTGGAGACATCGCTCAGCAAAGTTGAAGGAGTCCGTCACACCCCCAGCTGATGTAGACACAGCTCAGCACCACATAGTGGAAACACCCTGCAGGGAAGATGTCAGGTTACACAGAGGAAGGAACACACCTTGGGACGATGTCACCATGCAGTAACTGCTTACATGAACAAAGTAATGTAGCCAACAGCTTGTGATGGCACACAGATACCAGGGTCCACCCTATGACCAGCACAAGACTACATTTCCCACAAACCCAACACATTATCACCACCCAAAATCATGGAGCAGGTCCACCAACAGCAATACCAGATAAACAGTAGTGTTCAAAGGAAAAAACAAATAGCTTTATTCAGCAGGATGTAAGTGATAATCATCATAAATGTCAATATATACAAGGCCCATAGGGCAGTCCATGACTCCAATCCGGATGGGGGACACAGTGGTACGTGTGTCCCCTAGCTTGCCTGCACAGTCAGACTCCTTTGTCTTCCACAGGGGGGGGGGGCATCATGTTGGGGGGAAGGACCAGGCACCGCAGGGACAGGAGGGGCAAGGGGAGGTGTTGTGGGTGCAGGGACGGACGACTCCAACACAGGGGGTGGGGCAGCGCCAAACGTGGATTCGAGCATGGCGCTGCACACTACTGCCAGGTCGCTCAGCGTCTCCCCTGCACCCGAAGGAACCACAGGCCCCAAGGAGGGGGGGGGGTCACAGGGATGGGTCGCAGCGCTACTGGGGGGGGGGTGGACAGGGGGGAGGACTCAACTCCCCTGCCGGTGTCCTGCCTCCACCGCTTGCGGGGTGGTGCCACACTGGGGCTGATGGAAAGACTGGGCAGGACTGACCCTGTGTCCGACTCTTGGCCAGGAGAGCTGAGGGGAGTGGATTTGGAGGGTGGTGGTCGTGAGGAATGTGAACTCCCACTCTGGCTGCGTGTCTTCCGTTTCCCCCACGACCCAGTGGGTGTGCCTACTTCACCCTGTGTGTGCGTGCCAGGAGGTGTGCGCTTTGCCTTCCCTACTGGTGTGGTGCCTGTGTCTGGTGGGGTGTGTGCATGCTGACGTCTGAGTGTACGTGGTACAGGCATGGGAGTGGGAAGTGTGGATAGGGCATGGGTAGGGGGTGGGACGAAGTGCTGCAGGAGACCCACTGCTGCAGACAGTGTCGAGTCAATAGACCGCAGCAAGTTGCGTTGGTCAGCCTGCGATGCTGAAATGCCCTCCAAGTATGCCTCCATGTTGGTGAGCACTTGGCTGTGGCCATGGAGGACATTAAGCATCGCAGCCTGACCAACCTGCAACTGCCGCAGGATGTCCACAGACTCGGCATTGGCGGCAGCAGTGGATACAGGGGCAGGGGGTGCGGTGCCTGGCAGGAAGGAGACACGTGGTGACCTAGCACGCCAGGAAGGGGCACGAGCAAGTGGGAGGCCGGTGATGGCAATGGAGGGGGCGGGGAGAGATGTTGTGCTGCTGTCAGCTGTTGGAGCAGCCTCCGCCCCCTCGGAGTGCTCAGCCTCGGACCCGTCAGCTTCATAATCTGTGGTGGCACTGGACAGGTCCTCCGGCTCAATCCCCTCGGCCTCAGTTCCACTCGATGTGCCAGCTAAGGTGTCACTGCTGGCACTGGTGCCCGGTCCCTCCACATGGTCCGTGCCGGTGTCTCCATCCGTGTCCCCCGACGATGCTGTGGGCAAGGTGAATAAACAGGAATTAATCAGACACCTGTATACATATGTCACATGAGTCAAATCTACATAGGTTACAGTGCATAGCCTGAAATGAAAGATGAGTAACATCTACAATACAAGGTACATATATAGGCCCTGCAACACACAGTTGGTTCACCCACCATGCCACTGAGAAACTATGGAGAGCATGACACATTTGCAAATGACATGATATGGAATTGGACAGAGGAGCCAGGCTCTGGGGCCAATCCAGCAATGCATCTGCACCACACAGCGTTGCCGTAACTAGGGATGAGCAGGGACCATCTCCATGAACTTGAGGCACATGCTGCAAAGGTACTACTTAAAGACATGCCCAACATGAATGGGACACTGCACCTTGAGTGTATGTCCAGACAAACATCACTCACTGGCCAGACCGAGCAATGAGATTTCAGGTGTCGACATGTAGGCCTTGCCCGCACCAACCACCCCCTACATGAGACAATTTGATGAGACACAGGAAGCACTTGCATCTCTTAGTCTGGGAGAAATACACATGGGCTGCCAGAAACCCATATTGGACCCAAAATACCCCATGTGCGCTTGTACAACGATCTCATTTACAAATGGCCATCATCAGTAATTGTAACAAGACACACAGGCACTGGCCACCGTGAGTATGAACGAGGAAAATTAGGTCAGGTTGTACAGTGGACACTTGTAGAACACGTTACGTAAAGATACATGGTGCCAGGGGACAATGGCACTGAGCACATCCTATGCTGTAGACACTGAGAGTGTCCACATATTGTGATGACACACATGATACCTAGCAAAATATGCCCCAGGGGACAGTAGTGGCCACAATATTCCATGGTCCTGAATGGTAATGACTGCAACACAGGCCACCATCCCTGCACTCTGCGTATCGCACACTCATGCACATAATGTCACAGGCCACAACATAGGACATGCTTGCTGTAAGGCATTACACTTCAGAGACATACTCCTATGTCTGGACTCAGCATCAGTGCCAATTGACATGGACCCCACAAGTACTGTACTAGACAGGGCACAGGCAAGGTCCCAAAACCTGTTACACACCACCCCCACACAAGATGCTGCAAGCATTGGTCACGTGGATAAACTGCCAGCCCAGATGAACTTGTGAAAGAGTGACTACACACAGACCAGGGAACACATGGCAAGGAGGGGAAGGGAGGAAGGACAGCACCGCTATACTGTGGGTGACAGGACCTGCAGCGCACATTTAAACACTGGCAGTGTATCCATGCAACTGTGCACTTGCAAATGCTGGTGACACACAACAAACACACATGTACCTACCCCCTTCCTGCTGCTGCTGCTCCCGTAAGCGCCTGTCCATGTCTGGAAAGACCACCGCCAGCACACGCTTGTGGATGTGGGTCAGACGGCGGCGCCCATGGTTCTTTTGTCTCACAGGTGAGTCCCCCAGCAGGACCTGTGCGATCCTCTGCGTCCAGCACCGGATATCCTGCCAGCGTTTTCTCACCTGGGCCAGGCGCCGCTTGCGACCCTCCGTCCTCCTCACGACACTGACGGCGTCCCTCCAGATCTGCTCCTTGGCAGCGGCGCCTACCTGTGGGGTTGAAAAAGTGAGACTACATCAATACACCTGCCACATGTCACAGAGACACACATTAGAACAATTTTGCTGGTTTCAACAAGGCATAGTATGCAGCCAAAGCATTGCACCTTTGTCATAGGGACATTTTTCTCTGTGTAATGACAAATGCACCACGTGCCATTGAAAGTACACAGGTGGAATGAGGGCAACAACACAATAAATGATCCAGACTCACACTGTGCATCAGAAGGTACACCAGGATTATGTGCAGCACCTCAAAGCAGTCACATGCCACAGGCCACTGACGTTACCTCAGCAGAGTACACAGACACACACAGGCACAGGACATTCACCTGCCATTGCCAAATGCAGCTACAAACCTCACTCTGCACATGTGCCACTAGACTGGGGGGGCTCACAGGTGTGGGGCTGGCTCTGCACGTCAGACACACAGCACTGCTCCCTGCTCGCATCAGATGGGCAGGGTATATCCATCCCTCATGCAGCTTGGGTGCTACACTCCACATATGCACCCACCCACATGACAGGGGACTTACACACACACACCGATGTCCAGGGTATGAACACATCATGTGGACACTCTCAGCACAGGTACACTGAACTAACACACATCTGTGGGTACAGTCACCTGTCACACTGGGCTGACCACATAATCACATGAGGACTGTAGAAGCAACATTCCCAGGAGGATTAGACAGGCAGAATGTGGCATGCACCATGCAGTGATTGTCACAGTAAACACAATGCAAGTGAGGACGGCAGACATGCACCACAGCATGCTCTGGCTGGGAGACATCAGGCATTCCCCCCCTGGGACCCACTCTACAGTACAATGCATGTGTGTCACACCTGGCCACAATGCCAGAAGTCCCAGTCACAAAAAAGGGACACAGTCTGTGCTAGTGGACTCTGCACTCACCTGAAACCCTGGTCGCCCATACAGCATGGGGTAATGTGGGAGGATCACATCCAGCAATGCCAGATTCTCCTCCAGGGTGAAAGGCTGGGCCCTCTCCACAGACCTTGACATGGTGCCAGGGAATCACGAGCAGCAGCAGTGTTGTAGAATCAAAAGATGTGCAGGCAAGTGTTCTCTCATGGGACCTGGCTGCCTTATATCTGCCTTGCTGGCCTGTTTCATGCACAGGAGTACAGAGTGATTGGTCACTCACATTTGCATCCTAGGTTTCCTCCAATCCCTTTAAACCTAGCACAGTCAGTGGCTTTGCTCTTTTTTTTTCTTGAGCATGATGTAAACTCCACAACCTCTTTGCAACAAAGTAGATTCATTCAAACCGACTTTTGCTGGGCACCTGCTGAAAAAAAATCAAGCTTTAAACTTGGTCTCCATGACAACCAGCATGCATGTAGGGCTTTATACTTGTCCCTCATGTGTCCCCTATGTAATTTGGAGATTCACACACAGGTATGGTGCGTTCCGGGGCCCTAGGGCACCCCAAATGCATAGCAACGGCCCGTACAGGCGTGTGTACGCTCCGTATTACTATGGGTACGCATATGCGAGCAAACCCATAGTGATACGGACCGTACACACGCCTGTACGCTCACTATCACTATGGGTGTGCTCGCGTATGCGTACCCATAGTGATACGAACCGTACACACGGCTGTACGCTCACTATCACTATGGGTGTGCTCGCGTATGCGTACCCATAGTGATAGGGACCGTACACACGCGTGTACGCTCATTATAACTATGGGAGTGCTCGCTTATGCGTACCCATAGTGATACGGACCGTACACACGCCTGTGCGCTCACTATCACTATGGGTGTGCTCGCGTATGCGTACCCATAGTGATACGGACCGTACACACGCCTGTACGCTCACTATCACTATGGGTGTGCTCGCATATGCGTACCCATAGTGATACGGACCGTACACACGCCTGTACGCTCACTATCACTATGGGTGTGCTCGCGTATGCGTACCCATAGTGATACGGACCGTACACACGCCTGTACGCTCACTATCACTATGGGTGTGCTCGCGTATGCGTACCCATAGTGATAGGGACCGTACACACGCGTGTACGCTCATTATCACTATGGGAGTGCTCGCGTATGCGTACCCATAGTGATACGGACCGTACACACACCTGTGCGCTCACTATCACTATGGGTGTGCTCGCGTATGCGTACCCATAGTGATACGGACCGTACACACGCCTGTACGCTCACTATCACTATGAGTGTGCTCGCATATGCGTACCCATAGTGATACGGACCGTACACACGCCTGTAGGCTCACTATCACTATGGGTAGGCCTACGGCAGCACTCCCATAGTGATAGGGAACGTACACACGCCCTCAGAGCGAATGTACGGTGCCTTACACACATAACAGTGGTGACAGGCAGCACACAGAAAGGAATAGAGCTGACATACTTGTCCATGGATGGACATCAAGGCATTGTCTGTGCAGTACTACATGTGTGGGGCACAGGTGTGAAAGGCTGTGATGTGGCACATTACTCCTGAGTTGTGAAGGCAATAGATGTATGATGAGATGTGTACAGATGTTATGTGTGATGGTGCACTATGTGCCAGACATGCCCTTCACTCCTTTGACATGTGTGCATGTCATACAGCACACTTGAGAAGAGCATCACTGGCATGGCACAGTCAACAACACACACAAGTGTCCCCTGATGCCCACTACAGGGGTTACCACACCAGACATGTGACTACCCACGGTGCACGATGTGACTATGTCATGTATGTGTGGTGTGTTCACATTAGCTTGATGTTGGTGTTCCCTCAAAAGCATCTGCTGTTGCTGCAACCAACATGTGTCTGTGTGTAGATGGCCATGGCACACTGTTACGCACACCAGGCCACATGTGGTATCGGATGTAAGGTGTGTATGTATGCATGGGACACGGAGTAGCGTAACAAGGACCTGTCTGCATCCTCTCAATGTATGTGTGGTCAGTCATGACATTTACACCTTCATGGCAAGGTGTGTGGGCTGTCCTAATGTAATGTCATGTGACCTGTGGCTCTAGTGTTCCGCTACCTGTCTCTGCAATCAACATCCTACTTCTGCTGATATGTTGATGTATGTCACTCCTGTATTGCGTCTGGCTGTTCACTTACACTGGGACACAGCTAGTCCCATGCCATGGGATGTGGAGGTTCACAATCTCCGTGTGTAGCTGGGTCTTGGTAGGAGTGTCACCTGGCAGCCATACGTGTCCAGGGCATGTAGCACATACCTGACTCCCTATGTAGCATATGTGTATTGACAGATTAACATGTGCTCAGTACATATAAATTGTTGTTGTAGTGCACTCACTCTTCCTTGTCACTTCCAAATTACTGCAGAGCGCCGCCTCTTCCCCGACCAATTCCGGACTTGGCTGACATGCGGGAGAATGACTGTATACGCTGCTACCGCTTCCCCCAACCGTTGATTGAGGAGTTGACGGCAAGGCTGGCACCACACCTGCAACCGCTGCACAGGTATCCTACGGCACTGACACCCCAGCTGAAGGTAATGGCAGCCCTACATTTTCTTGCCACGGGTACCTTTCAATATACCATGCTCATGTTGGTGGCATGTCCCAGAGCATGTTCAGCCGTGTGCTGCATGATTTTTTAGAGGCCATGTTGCTTCACCTGGATGAGTTCATCCATTTCCCAACTCCTGAACAGTTGACTGGTGTCAAGCGTGGATTCTATGCCCTGGGAGGGATGCCCCATGTCATTGGGTCCATAGATGGGACACATGTGGCTTTGGTACCACCACAGGCACAGGAGGTAGCGTACAGGAATCGCAAGCACTACCATTCCATCAATGCCCTTGTGGTGTGTCTGTCCAACATGGTGATTTCACATGTCTGTGCTCGTTTTCCAGGATCAGCACACGATGCCTACATCATGAGGCGTAGCAGGGTGCCTGAAATGATGACGCAGCTGCGCAACGAACGAGCATGTGTTGTTGGTGGGTACACTCTGTCTGTCCTGTATTTTGCGTAGACTTCCAGCCCGACCGCTTCTCCTGTCCTACTTATGTCCATGTGGTTTCCATGTAGGGGACGCTGGCTATCCCAACATGCCATGGCTGATCACACCTCTCCTCAACCCCAGCACGCCGGCCCAGCTCCGCTACAACACCGCCCATGGCCGGACAAGGCCAGTGATAGAGAGGACATTTGGCCTCCTGAAGAGCCGATTCAGGTGCCTACACAAGACCGGCGGCGCCCTCCCATATGCCCCGGCGAAGGTCTGCAAAATCTTCATGGTCTGCTGCATGCTGCAAACCATGGCAGTTGAGAAAGCTATGCCACTCATCCTGGATCAAGATGATCAGGACCATCCACCCGTGGAGGACGAAGGGCTTGGCAATGGGGCTAGTGATATGGAGGATGTGGTTCCGCAAGAGGACATCCGGAGTCGCGACTTCTTTGCTTAGTGGTGAGTACCAGTGTCTGAGTGTGCACGCATTGGTCCCCGTGTGGCATGTGTTGCGATGTGTGTGTCCAATGTCCATCTGCATGTATGCCACGTGAGTCAGAGGTGTGTGTGGATGTGTCACTCGAGTGATGGTGCCAGTGATGAGTGTATTTCCACAGTCATAATTGTGACCTAGCATGTTGTCATCCTTACATGTGTCGAGTACATGCACATGCAAGTGGATGTGCTTTTTGTGGCTGATTTCTTGTGTGTCTCTCATCCCCAGGTACTTGCGCATGCCGTCTGCTGGTTGCATTGTTGTGGCACTGCTATTCCTCATGGACACGTCATCGTGTGCTGACTCAGCGTTACACGCACGGACAAGTTTGGAAGTCTCCTTAGGGTAAGGGATACATCAGGGGTGTATTGGGTGTGGCAGTTGTTTACGATGTGTGCACACTGCCCCTGTCGATGTTTGGTTCCTCTGCAGACATGTCGCATCACCATGGGACACATTACATGTAGCTGGATACACCTGAATAGATGGTCAGACTTGTTGACAGTCATCTGTAATGGGATAGTGGATTGTGATGATGGCATCAATGTGTGTAACACTGCCCTCGGACACATACGGTTTGCATTGGCTTGACATGGTGTGGGACTTCCACATCAGAGGATCAATGGTGTATGGCAGCCTCTCCGTGAGCAACGGTTAGAAAGGGAGAGCACTCCGGTACGTGTAGTACACCAAAGTTTTAGCGAAGTTCTGAAGAAGTTTGAAAACAGTGGTGCTTCAGTTATGTAGGAGTTTGTCCTCTCCTACTGCGTAGAAGTACGAATACTGACAGGGTGAGAGCCTGTATATAACTGAGCACTGTTCACAAAGTGTCTAGTCTGACACTATACCATTTTTCAAATGAATGTATACTTTTAATTCGCAAAAAGAAAATCATCAAATTATCTGGAACATTTCGCGTTTTAAACGCTAGTCAACAGAAAAGTGTTTACAATTTGTTTCAAAAAACAGTGCGTTCATTGTTTACATGAAAAACGTAGTTTCATACAAAGATCATATGTAACATAAATTACATGTTATAAGCATATATTAATGCATCAACATTTCATCACAACAACAGTGTCATTGCCCAATGCATTTCGGAACCAGCCGGTTCCTTCGTCAGGGGCCAATCTGAAAGATATAAGGTAAACCATTTGCTAGTGAATGAAGTGTATTATGGCTCAATCTCTATTGATCTGGAAATGTACAGACGTCACTCTGTGAGTTACCTGTTAGTGTTGTAATTTTGATATGCTCTGAAAGAAACAACATTGTGTAGATGCCAGCAACAGCTAATGCAGAAGAGTATGCGAAAGTAATGGCGATATGTGTCTGGAGGACTATCGCTTACCTTGGTTAGTAGAAATTCGTATTTCTGAAAAAATAATGAAAATCGGGTTGTGTGAGTAGCAAAACCTTTGCAAAGTGAGGCTAACGTGAACTTATACAAGTACGATAAGACGGGGTAGAGCTCTTACCTCTAGATGGAGGTACGTGTAATGCTAAGGAGAAAAGAGAGCAAAACGAAGTGTAAGTTACGGCCGGGATAGGAATGGGAAAATGTCTACATCGGAAATCCGTGAGTGAACCCTTACCTTAAAAAGTGACCGAGGGGGAGAGAAACCAACAAGCTCCACACTGGATAAGCAAGTGTAAGAACACGAGCCGGGACTACTATTTCAGGCGTGAAACCCGGAAGACAGCCGGGTGAGCTAAACAGAAACAAGAGACTACAGGAAGCCAGATGCTATAGCCGAACTAACAAAAGCGCCATTTTGGAATGGAGACATATTAACGTGCAACTAGATATGTAACTCTGTAGAGTTTGAAAAGTATTATCATAAGAATAATAAAAATAATCAGCAGCCAACCAAACTAAGAAGCAGACAAAGTAAACAAAATGTCAGACGATTGAAAGGGGAAAGCGATGTGGGTAAGGTGAACAGCATGTTCGAACGTTGTACTTCTTGTCGCTAGGGCTGAATGAAGTAAAAATAAAATGAGCTAATCCCAGCAAAAGGGAAACGAGATCGAGGAGCTAACTATGCGAAAAGGGATAGAATAAACCTCATCAAAGATCGGTGAAAGTCCATGTGGGCATGTGGGTATGTAGGTGCAAATCGGTAAATAATGAGGAACAGAAAGATCAAATGAAGAGCAGGAGATAATACGTTCTGTAAAAATAATAAATGAGATCTCTAGAAAAAACAGTAGTGTACTGATGAGCTGTGTGTGCATAACACGATGTGTTGCTTCAGTGGTACTATAGTGCATGAGATGCCGTCTTTGTCTCGAGAGGCCACATGGGGCTCGTGTGCATGATAAATATGATTGGATTTAAATAAAGCATGACATATCTAGCCTGTCATTGAGACCTTTTGATGTCATGGTGTCCAGAAGCTTGATCCAATAGACCTCCCTCTGCAGAAGTCTAAGGTGAGTATTAACTCCATGCTGTGGCTCAACGTGTTCAATAATTTGAAATCTGAGCTGGGATATTGAGTGATTCGCTTCGTGCCAATTGGTCGCCAGAGGTGAATTTTTGTTCATGGTTCGAATTCGACTTTTGTGCTCTGTGAGACGGACTTTCATTTTTCGCTCGGTTTTCCCAATATACAGTTTGCCACATGGGCATTTGATCCCATATATCACATTCGTGGTGTTGCAGTCGCTAGTATGTCTAAGCGAAACATCCTTGCCCGTGGTTGGGTGTTTTAAGATGTTCCCTGGAATAATGTTATTACAATGTGAACAGTTTTGACATTTCAAGGTGCCTTTTTTGGTAGTTGTCATGTGTGATTTTTTCGTGGGAGCTATTAATTCCCGAAAGTTTTTACCTCTGGTGTAGGCATGCAGAGGCAATTCCTGAAAGATATTGTTGAAGTCAGTCTCGTTAGCTAGTAGTTCCCATAGTTTATTGATGATTTTTTTGATGGCAATAGAGCTAGTGGAATATTTGGAAATGAACACTGAGTTTGATTTGTTGGGTTTCTTGATAGGTGTAAGAAGTTCTCCACGGGATTTTGTCATCGCTCTTTGTGCGCATGAATGAAGAATTGTGGGGGGATAACCGCGCTCCTGGTATTTCCCTTTATATTCATTGATTTTTTCTGTGTAGTCCTGTGTTTCTGAACAGATGCGTTTGATCCTAATAAACTGGGAGTAAGGTAGATTATTGATAAGATTACTAGGATGGAAACTGGAGTATTGTAGTGCATTATTGCGATCCGTTGGTTTAGTGTAGACTGTTGTTATCAATCCATGCCCATCTGGATTTTTGTTGATGGTAACGTCGAGGTATTGAATAGACTGTCTGTCAATTTTGTGGGTGAATTGGATCCTGGGATTGTGTGAATTGAGAGAGGTTATCATTTGTTCAAGGAGTTGTTGTGAGTTGGTCCAAATCAAAAAAATGTCGTCGATATAGCGGCAATATGTGTAAATGTTTGACCACCATTGGGGGATGTCCATGATATGTTCCTGTTCAAACATTGCCATGAAGATGTTGGCATACGATGGAGGTGTGTGTGGATGTGTCACTCGAGTGATGGTGCCAGTGATGAGTGTATTTCCACAGTCATAATTGTGACCTAGCATGTTGTCATCCTTACATGTGTCGAGTACATGCACATGCAAGTGGATGTGCTTTTTGTGGCTGATTTCTTGTGTGTCTCTCATCCCCAGGTACTTGCGCATGCCGTCTGCTGGTTGCATTGTTGTGGCACTGCTATTCCTCATGGACACGTCATCGTGTGCTGACTCAGCGTTACACGCACGGACAAGTTTGGAAGTCTCCTTAGGGTAAGGGATGCATCAGGGGTGTATTGGGTGTGGCAGTTGTTTACGATGTGTGCACACTGCCCCTGTCGATGTTTGGTTCCTCTGCAGACATGTCGCATCACCATGGGACACATTACATGTAGCTGGATACACCTGAATAGATGGTCAGACTTGTTGACAGTCATCTGTAATGGGATAGTGGATTGTGATGATGGCATCAATGTGTGTAACACTGCCCTCGGACACATACGGTTTGCATTGGCTTGACATGGTGTGGGACTTCCACATCAGAGGATCAATGGTGTATGGCAGCCTCTCCGTGAGCAGCAGGGGGTGTTTAGTAGGCCTGGGCGAAGCACTACGCTACGCTCGCGTAGTTTGCGAAGTTCGCGCTACTTCGCACTACGCGAACTGCACGTAGCACAGTGCGAACACGCGTAGCGTAGTGTTGCGTAGTGCTGCGGTCATTTTTTGCTTGCTCGCGGTCCTCAACGTCAAGTTGGCGACCGCGAGCAAGCAAAATGACATCCCGGCAAGACTTTTCCTAGTTCGCGATCGCGAGCATGGAAAATAAACCTCCCGGCGAGATTCCCAACGCGAGGAGGTCAGGTTTCTCATAGCGAGGGGTCGCGTATGCTCGCGACCGCTCGCGATGAGAAACTACCAGTTCGCGTTGAGAAAGCTGCCGCTCGAGTAAAAATCTACTCGAGCTGCAGAAAACTACAGCTCGCACTGTGCAAGATGCCATTTTCAATGATTGCACAGTGCCGGTTGCTTGTTCGCACTGTGCAATCATTGAAAACAACATCTTGCACAGTGCGAACATGTTACTACGCAGTTCGCGAAGTGCTACGCGTAGCTCGCGTAGTGCGAACTTCACTTTGCGTAGCTTCGCGAAGTACTACTTCGCGAACTACGCCCACCCTTAGTGTTTAGCTGTTACCCGACACTTGTGTGCCAGTTCAATGGCTATCAAGCATTTGTGGTGCAGAAGGGGGGTGCCAGTGTTGGACCCACATGTTACTCCACATGACCTGTGTATGTGTACTCCGAGTTGCCTCTGCATTCCGGAATACATGACTAATAAAGGTGTCCCTATGCCTCCAAGGTGCCTCTTCTCAGTCAATGCTGGTGTGTTGCCACGGTGCATATGGCATGTCTGGCATGGTTTTCAGTGATAGTGGCTATGTGTCTATGTGTAGAGTAGCAAGATGCAAGCTGTTTGTCTGGGATTAGACTCTGTATTGTGCATGATGTCCATGACTGTGTGGGTATTGTGACATGTGCCATCCCCATGCATCCAACGTTGGCCAGGCCACCATTCTCTGCATCCACCTGACTCAAGCTTGCAGGACATGGTTCTGCCACCTGTCTACACATACCTGGGTGCCCCCCAGGACACTCCACATGATCCCTGACCTCTGCGCATGACTGTTGCTGTACTCAATATGTCTGTCGGCACGGTTGTGCGGCCACCCCCTCAGCTGGTTGGGCCCATCACAGGTGTGTATGGTGCTCCATGTCTGTCTTGCCTAATACATTGTGACCCATGTGTGTCCTGTGCCAGACTCAGGCCCCAGGGTATGGATGGTTGAAGTCATATGAGAACTCAGGCATGGTTAGACTTGACAAGACACATGTAAGGTAATAATGCAAAATGTAGGCATCATCTCTTGATCGTGTAAGTTTTTATTTGTGTTGGGGTACGTGTTGGGGGGGGGGGGTATGACAAGAGGGGCTTTCCGGGTGTGTGGAATCCAGAGTTCACTGGGGGAGTTGGTGTCCTTGCCATTGGAAATCATCAGAGTCCATGCCACAGTCTTTGTCAACATTGGTCAGACAGTGACCAGCAAGTCCATGTGGCAGAGAATGTCATTTGCTGATGTGCTGCTGTTGGTCCAGTGGGCCAGGTGCCAGGCCAGGTGTCCTGGGAGATGGTGCTGTTGCGCCGACCCTCACGGTCTTTTCCGTGGACGACCCGCCCTCCTGCGGGAACCCTCAGAAGCAGGCCGTGACGATGTTTGGGATGCTCTGTCGGATGTATCCTCCTCCTCCTGATCCCTCCCTGTGGGTGGTGATGTTCTTCGCCTGGTGGCACAGGGAGGCTATCCGACGGAGTGAACGGTTAATTCCCGTGAGCATCGTCACGAGCTCAGCCTGTCTGTCCTCCATCCGTCCTTGGTGTCGCAGTTGACAGGCATGTTGCTCCACATGTTGCTGGGCCTGCTGGGTCTTGATCTCCTCGAGGGTCCCCTTCATCTCGTTGAGGGTGGACACAACCTGGCTCATGCCCGTGGTGTCCTGCCGGTATGTGTCCAGGATGTTTCTTACATGGGAATATACCGGTTCCGCAGCCAACTGGTCAGGCTCGCGCCTCCGCCGTCCTCCACTCCCACCACCCCTGCCCACTTGCACCTGGCCTGCCCTTGTGGGCACATCGGGTCTCCGGGACCCCTGAGGGGTGGCATTTGCGTTGTCGCCTGCCTCCTCCTGGGTGCCCGGTACACCGTGTTCCTCCTGGTCAGCCTGGCTGCGTTGTGGTGGTGGGGCAGGGATCCTGGGTGTCTCCTGGGATGTGGCAGGAGTGGGGGTGGTGGTTGGCCCAGTTGTACCTGACGCAGGTGCTGCAGGTGGTTGGACACCAGAGGTGCCAGGTCGGTCGGGGTCGTCCACAGAGTGGTGAGAGTCGTCGCTGCCGGTGGGATCGTCATCCCGCAGAGCCGGGTCCTGTGAGTCTTCCCCCCCAGTGTTGGGGGGTGATCCACGACGTTGACCTGTGTGTGAGAGAGACAATGTTATTTTTGTTCCATGCAACATCCATGTTTTATTCGTTTCAAAGTTGGCACATTTCCTCTGGGTATTTGGATATGTCTTGCATTCCACTCACAGTGCACTTGTGCATGGGTATGTCCCTTGGCCACAGCTTTTGAGACTTTACCTATGTGTGACACAGTCTTACTTGCTGCGTCAATTGTGACTGCAGTCAGCAGTGGAGTGAGCAGGTGTGGCGAGCCATGCATTGGCGCCTTCCGTGTTGCACTGTACGTGGGCACATGGAGTTGTTCCACACACTTATATAATGCAGGTAGCTGGCGTTGTGCTCGTGCACAGGTTGAGACATGGCCCAGTGTTTTGCCATGGAGAAGAGAGGGGGATTCAGGCACTGGCCACCCTTGTCTACATGCACGCAGTCCACCTGCTGACGAGCAGACATTCCCACACCACCCAAGGCTGAATTGGTCTCCCTGTGTATCCCTTTCTCACTCCCTCTCTGTCCCCCTCTCCCTCCCTCCCTGTGTCAGCCTCCTCCCTCTGTCCGTTGCCTGTGTCTCCCTCCCTCTCTCTCCCCCTCTCCCTCCCTCTGTGTCACCCTCTGTCACCTCAGCCCAGCTTCCTAGGCACACACTTTTTGCAGATCCTTGAATGGCCCTTGGCTTGTTCATGTGAGTTTGTTTCTGATCTCCAGGCACCCATTGGGTGTAGTGTCTGTGTCTGCGCTGCTGCTGTGGTGGTGTGTGCTGCCACTCTTTCACAGTGTTGGCTGTTCATTGGCTGCTGTCATGTGCAAAAAGTGCCTTCACCCCCATGTCTTCATGCAAGGCGTCCGCCATTTGCAGGCAAGTCTTTCCTGTGTGGGGACACACTGTTTGTCTGGCTGTGACCTAGGCCATATGGGCCGAGGGCATTGTTGTCTGCTTCTGAGTTGCACTATGTGATTTTTTAGGCCCACACTCCCGCCATCCGGGTTACCGTGTCTTGTGTTGGTGTTTTCTGTGGCCTGTGACTTGGCATTGTCTAGCTGGGTGCATGGGGCATGGTGGCGCTAGTGGCATGTGCGTGTTTATGGAGTGTGGTTGACTCATGCGATGGCTTTGGGGTGGTTGCGTGCATGATTGTGAGTTTGGTTGTGGATGACGTTCCCCCCATGTGAGGTGAGTTGTTTGTGTACTCACCAGGCTCTCGGAGTCCTTCTACTCCCTCCACTGCCACCACCGGCAGTATGGCCATCACCTTCTCCTCCCAGGGATGGTATTGTACGCGTCTGCGGGCCGGCCCTCCTCCAGTGATGTTGGCCTGGTTGTGGTCGTCGGTCATTTTGCGGCGGACCGTCCTCCGCAGATCGTACCACCTGGCTTGGCATTCATGCCTGGTCCTTCTGGTGGACGCAACAGCATTCACAGCATCGACAATCGTCTGCCACATGGCTGTTTTTTCGGAAATGCTGGTCTGTCTGACCAATGTTCCAAAGAGGTGTGGCTCGACTCTGAGGATTTCGTCGACAAGGACCTCCAACTCTTGGCTAGTGAACTTTGGATTCTTGTTAGTGGGCATGGTGAGGGGTGTGGGTGTGGATGGTTGTGGGGTGTGTGGGTGTGGATGGTTGTGGGGGGGTGTGGGTGTGGATGGTTGTGGGTGTGTGGGTGTGGTTGTGCAGGTGTGTGAATGTGATGAGGGGGTGTTTGTGAAGGTGGTTGTGTGAAGGTGTGCAGGTGTAAGGTGTAGTGGAGGTTGTAGTATGGTGCAGTTGTTTCTCTGTGTGGTCTGGCAGCAGTGGGTCTGTTACAAAGGATCATGGTTTGTGTGTGTTGGGCCTTTTTATTGGTCCATTGGTGGGTGTGGCTGTGTTTGAAGTTTGGGTGGGTGTGTTATGAGGAGTGGTTGTGTTTTGGGCCTCTGTTTGGGAGTTTGGCAGTTGCAGGTCAGTGAATAGGTTGTATTTGTGCTTGTTGGACATGTTTTGTGGCTTTGTGCGATGGAGTCTTCTTGTGTTGTTTTGCTTTGTCCTGGTTGTGTACGTGTGTTTTTAGCATCTGTACGGTGCGTACATCGGCCATTTTGTTGTACAGTGCTGTCCTTGTCTCTGGCTTGGTACGACTCGTACATGCGCGATGTTGGGTGAGGGTGCTGGTGTTGGGGCCTGTGGTGCACTCCGTACTTAGACTGGTGGGGTGTGTGTTCGCTCCGTACATACACGGGTGGGGGTACGGTCCGTACATACACGGTTGGGGTGGGGGGTACGCTCCATACATACGCGGGTGGGGGTACGGTCCGTACATACACGGTTGGGGTGGGGGTACGCTCCATACATATGCGGGTGGGGGTACGGTCCGTACATACACTGTTGAGGTGGGGGTACACTCCATACATACGCGGGTGAGGGTACGGGCCGTACATACACTGTTGGGGTGGGGGTACGCTCCATACATTGGCGGGTGTGGGTACGGTCCGTACATACACGGTTGGGGTGGGGGTACGCTCCATACATACGCGGGTGGGGGTACGGTCCGTACATACACTGTTGGGGTGGGGGTACGCTCCATACATACGCGGGTGAGGGTACGGGCCGTACATACACTGTTGGGGTGGGGGTACGCTCCATACATACGCGGGTGAGGGTACGGGCCGTACATACACTGTTGGGGTGGGGGTACGCTCCATACATACGCGGGTGTGGGTACGGTCCGTACATACACGGTTGGGGTGGGGGTATGCTCCATACATACGCGGGTGAGGGTACGGTCCGTACATACACTGTTGGGGTGGGGGTACGCTCCATACATACGCAGGTGAGGGTACGGTCCGTACATACACTGTTGGGGTGGGGGTACGCTCCATACATACGCGGGTGGGGGTATGGGCCGTACGTACGGGGGGGTACATACACGGGTGGGGGTACGACTCGTACGTACACGGGTGTACATACACGGGTGGGGGTTCGACTCATACGTACACGGGTGTACATACACGGGTGGGGGTTCGACTCGTACGTACACGGGTGTACATACACGGGTGGGGGTTCGACTCGTACATACGAGGGCTGGGGGGGTGGTTGGGCGCGTACATACGGGGGCTGGGGGGGGGTGTTGGGCGCGTATGCGGGCACATGTCTCCATGGTTGCTATAGGAGTTCGGTGCGGACGGTGTTTTTTCCATCCGGTTGTAACATCGGACGCACGGGATGGATCGTACTTGCGCGGTCGGACTTCACTTTTCACATTTGTACGGTAAATCGTCCGGGGACGTGTCGGACACATTTTCCGACCCGAGGACATGTGGGGAATTATTCCCAATGCGATTTGTATGGGCTTTTTCCCATGCGAATGGTAGTTGGCAGTTTGTACGGCACTTGTACGATTCGTACGGTAAAAAGACCGGATACGAGTCGTACGGGGAATTTTTATCCAGGATCCTAATCGGCACCTCTGTGTCCTCCCACATCTAACACTAAAATCAAGTTTGGAGCCAGTACTGTACCCACAGCAAAATGAGAGACAGACGTCTGATAGGACAAAAGCTGGGTCCTTCAGCACCCAGACAGGGAATACAGAAGAATTGTCTTTCCTCCTTGTTCTTTCGCTTTAAAGTGTGCTCCAAGCGTTATATTTGAACCTAGCAGATCTGTCAAGGAAGATTTTACATTCAAGCAGGATTTGACACTGTACTGTCAAAAAGTATGCCCACAGACCCCACCCTGCCTTTTCTGTGGAGTTCAAAGGAGTAATCGTTGGCCACTAAGGATAACCTATTGTTTGCTGCCGGGCGGCATTTCACATCAATTGAAGGCTAATCGCTGCCTGGGAAAACATGAAAGCCAATGCTAATTAGCCTCCAGAAACTTCAGACAGGGAAAAGATAACTTTCTAATAGTTATTTTTCCTTAATATGTATTAAAAATCTGACTTCACCATTGATTCGGATTTTGAATAACTATTAATTTTTTTAAACATTGATTAAGCTGTTCCCATTCCTTTGCTATAGTATTAGTATTTTAATCTGTACTCTGATTTTCTACATAGGACAGCTAGACCTGCCACAGTGAAAATAGCATTTAGGGGCTTGTCACTTTAGGGACATGACACTTAATTTATTTTACATGCCCCACTTTTAAATGCCATGCACCCTGCTTTGTAGGCTACAAAGCGCACATGGCTGACTTACTAATATTTAAAAGGGATAATTTTATCTGTCAAAAGGGTTTACATTGACATGTTGCATGTATTGCACTCTTACAGTCAGGATGTAGTGGTGGGCCTGAAGCCATGTTTGTGCTGTCACTATAATGGATGGCACAATAGGTGCAGTAGTCCACCAGTGGCATTTAACAACTAGACCACTGGGTACATTATGTACCATATACTAGAGACTTAAGGGCAAGTTACTTATACCAATTAAGAAAATGACAATTCTACCAGGTTTAAAAGGGGAGCAGAGACACTTTACTACAGGTTAGCAGGAGTAAAGTGCAGGTTAGCAGGGGTAAAGTGCACAGAGTTCTAAAGCCAGCAAAACTATAGGGTCCAGCAAAAGGTAAAAAATCTAAGGTGACGACGCAGAGAAGGCATGCCATGCAAATGTCAATCTGCGCTTCGAAACGTCCTCATATTTCTGTGACCCTATCATCCAGCATTACAACACTTCTGATAAAAATGATACCTAACATGTTTAGGTGGGCCGGTCAACCAGGGCTGGAAAGGCTAAAAAATGCAAGTAAGAAAAGGGCTTCATCCTTCTTTTTAGGAAGGCTTTTTTTTAATATGTGGTTAGGTATCTTATTCTTATTTGGGCTCAAGTATTTGGGGTCCAGCACCCTTGGTAACCTTCCAACCCCAGACATTACTAAATACTAGAGGTTAATGGGAAGTCTAAGGTGGTGTAGCTTGCTTGGATGCCACCACTTTTTCCTACACAGAATGCCCTGCAAATGTCAAACTATTATATTAGAATATGTATATGACAAAAAACTTCAGAATTTTCTGCCAATGGCAAAGTTCATCCTGCATTCTGACACTTCTCTCAATAAAAAAAGGTACTCTACGTGTACGTGTGTGCACACAAGGGCGTAGCTTCGTCAGTAAGATTAGGGGAAGGGGGGGTCAGATTTCCCAAGAATCACGCTGGCATATCTTGTTAAAATACATTATGAGAAGAAAGACACAAGGTTTTTTTAGAGGCAGTGGAAAGAGAGAGGAGTGCGGATTGTTAGGGGTACTTAAAACACAATAGTTTTCAAACTAACCAAGTTTTAAGGCAGAGACGAGAGAGAGAGTGTTTGTCAGTGTGTGCATGTACAAATCCACAATGAAAGCAGATACCTTACCAGACCTGTCTCAAAGCACCTTTACCCAGCTATTTACTACAGAATACATTTGTTGTAGGGTGGTATAACGCCCCAAACAACCCCCTTCCCCAAAGCTACGCCCTTTTGAGCACATGGCACATGACTGGAATGGACCAAAGTTGTGACAGTGTGAAGTCACTATAGCCTCAATGTGGTTTTCATATATTCAGCATTTTGTCTTTTCCTGACAGGGACAATTGGCCCATTGACACATGTTTGGTACTGGTTTTATCAGGAGAAATGTGTGAATGTAGGATAATATAACCCTTCTTGTTGGCTGGGAGCTCCAGAGTTATCTATCACATATATGTGGGGACATTTTACTTATTTACCCCTATTTTGACATTTGCAGGGCATTCTGGATAAGAAAATATACAACAACCCAAACAAGCTCACCAGCTTGGTGTACCCTGGTTCTCTAGTTGTTGGAAATGCATATGGGTTCAAGAAGTCAGATATGTTTAATTTATCAACCATAATCAAAGGAGAGTGAGCTCTGCTGGTTCCCTGAGGTCTGGGTAGCCAGTGTCGATTGGAAACCTTCAACCAATCTCTACCACTGGTGGTGTAAGTGATCACAACTATGGTGTGTTGTTGGGTGGGGTCATCATTGGGTTTTGCACCTAGGTACTCGTTTCCTTAGGTGAATACCACATCCTTCCGAGGGAAAGTACTGGTGGGATCCATGTGGTGGTGTGTAAAATTACCTCCAGTATCTACAAATAGGTACTTTAATATGGTGAAGTATAAACAGGTAAGATCAAAAAGTAAAGTAGTGATGTTATACGGATGTGTTAATTATCCTTGACATCATGTGCGAACGGTCAACGTGTTTCAGCCTCTGATGCCCATAAGGGTCTGGGCCTTCATCAGGACCAAATTCCTGGATGAGAATGACCTAGGTTAAGACCCCGGTGGCCCATCAGTGATAAGTTGCCATGATGCCCCCGCCTCACCCGATTCCTATGAAGCAGACCTGAAGAACATTAGAAGTCATAGGCTCAATGTAAGCCGACATAACTTTCCAACAGAACTCATCTGAATGAAGCCGTAAGAGACCCGTTGAACTTGGAATTTGATATTTTTGTATTTTAACAGCTTTTGTCTGCAAAGCTGCAGACAGGAAAGGCTCATAAATAACTGCGAGTGTCAACACCACCTCCGCTTAAGCTGCAAAAGCGGGGGTTCAAGACAGCACTGTATACAACCATACTACTTGTGCATGACTTTCACACATGAATTGAAAAATATGGCTGTCGCCTAACAGACAGACCTGATAGAATGTTGAAGCCAAAAATATTGTGTGGACAGAATATTGTGTCAAAAATATCAAGCACCAAAATGTCAAGAAGGTAAGTGAATATAGGTAAGTGTAGATTTACTACTCTTAACTCCGCTTCTATGTACTTTGAAGAAATATAGCTCATCAAGATACATATATGTGGAGTTAAGTAACGTAAAACTTTGCTTACCCATAGTAATTTACCATTACGATAGTTTTCTCCTCAATATTATTGACACAATATTTTTTCCTCACTATATTTTTAGCTCAATATTTTGTCCAAATACTGACAGAGCCCCAGACTTAGGATGGTGTACCAGGTTTGAATCTTGGCATAAGCTCAACATTCTTTTATTCTTGGCAAATCACTTAGGGGCATATGTATGAAAGCAAAAATTAGTCGCAAACGCTGCGAATCGCAAAAAACAGCGTTTGCGACTGATTTTTCGCAATTTCATATGTATGACACACATGCCTAGTGAAAACTAAGAAATCGCAAAATTAGCGATTTCTTAGGCTGCGAAACATGAAAACTGCAATTTTTCTTGCGAATACTAACTTTGCGATTTCTTAACTTTGCGAAAATCGCAAAAATGATATCGCAAAATAAGAATTCGCTAACACATGTATGAAAAAGTCGCTAATTGCGAGTTCATGAAATTCGCAAATTAAGAAATCGCTATTAACACCAATTGCATACAGGTGGTAAACTGGTGCAATGTACTTAATCCACCCCACAATGCAACAGACCCACCCACAATGGCAGCAATGTTCGTGATAGCCAGGAAGCTGCGTATTCGGGCCCTTGCACAGAGGAGAATGAGACAGGAACATATATTCAGGCTGCGCATCACTCTGTTCCAGCAAACTGAAGAGGACATCTATGACAAGTACAGACTGCACCCACAGACCATAATGGACCTGATTCAGGAGCTGAAACCCTACTTGGAGCACCCTACACGCAGGACACAAACAATTCCCACACATGTGCAGGTCCTGTGCTCCCTGCACCTCCTGGCGTCAGGGAGTTTTCAACGGGTAATAGCGGAGGTTGGTGGGGTGTCACAGAGTGCACTTTCGCGCTTCTTACATGCCTTTCGGGATGCAATGCTACAGAGGCTCTCACATCACATATACTTCCCACCACCCAACAGGCTTTACAGCAAACAAAACTGGACTTCTACCAGATTGCACGTTTCCCCCACGTCATTGGCTGCATCGATGGGACCCATGTGGCCATCACACCCCCATCAGCAACTGAATATGTCTACAGAAATCGGAAATGCTACCATTCCCTCAATATACAGATTGTGTGCAACGCAAAGTATATCATCACTGACATCGTACCAAAATACCCCGGCAGTACACATGACTCTTTCATCTTCAGACACAGTGGAATACACAGACGTCTGAGTGCTGGAGAGTTTGGGGAGGGATACCTGCTAGGTAAATACATGGCACACATCAATACATCCACTACATCCCTTGAGGGGGGGACATTGACTTACCTATTGTGTCTGTCCCTGCAGGTGACAGTGCCTATGCAGTGCGGGACTTCATCCTGACCCCATATCTGGATCCTGCAAATGCAAGTGAGAGGAGCTACAACAGGGCACACAGATCTACACGCTGCGTCATTGAGCATACCTTTGGAATCCTGAAGAGCCGCTTCAGGTGCCTGCATAAAAGTGGAGGCGCACTGCAATACAGCCCTGAGACCTGCTGTAAAATCGTGGCAAGCTGTGCAATGCTACATAACATGGCAATGAGGAAAGGCACCACAATTGATGTGACCGATACAGACACATCGGATGACGAGTGCCCTGCTCCCCCTGCCAGACCTGCATCAGGAGTTGGGGCAGCTGCTGGACGCTAGAGACGGACTGAGATCACACAAAACTACTTCTAGGTGAGTAATGATGAAATGAAACAAAAAAGCTTGATAATGTGTGCAGTGTTTATTCACACTTCACAATAAAGAAAATTGTAGCTGTCCCCAGCACATGTTATGCACACAGTGCAGGTAAGGCACAAGTAACTGTGCAAACAGCATTGTAGGGTTCATTCACCCGTGTTGCAGTAAGTGTCACCGCACATGTTCACCTCCTTCGGTGACGTCCAGGCTGAGTGCCCCCCATGGTGTTCCCTTGTCCTGCACCCTGTCTGGCACTGCGTCGTCTGTCCCCTGGCAATGTAGGAGTGATGCTGCTCCTACTGGAGGTGTCTTCACTCTCGGCAGAGGCCATGAGTGCGCTGCCACCTGCGTTGGCCGTCTGCAGCTGCTCCACAGCAGTGGTTACCTGTGCAAGTCCTCGGGCTATATCCTGGCAGCAGTGCGCCATTTCGACCTGCATAGTGACGCTTCGGCGTGTGAGGGTGCTGGTGGTGGTGCAGAGGCGGTTCACGTCCTTTGTATAGTTGTTGAGGCGTGCATTGGCACGTCGGCCAGCCCTATCACTGGCGGCTTGGTTGTGCCTCAAAGTGTCACATAGCTCACGGATCGCCCCTGCCATGGCCATGAAGCCCTCCCCCATGTTCTTCTGGTCCTTGTGTATACGGCATAGCCGCCTATTGATTGACCTCAGTGCTTTGCTTTGCAGGCGCTGTTCCTGCAGCATGCTATGTTCCAGGCCTGAGAAGACGGATCCTTCGGCTTCAGTCGCAGTGCTGCTCCTGGGCCTTGACCTGCGTGTGTCCTGTGGTCTACTCCTTGGCCTTTCTGTGTCCTGAATGGGCATGTGTGACACACCCTGACTCCCCTCTCTCCTGTCACTGTCATCCCCTGTGGCAGGTAGTTCGTCCTCAAATGGAGGCAGTGGGGGCACATGTGCGCGCTTCCTGCGCTGGATTGGATTCTGCTCAGTCTCGTCACTGGTGTCCTCAGGCTGTGCAGGCTCCTCTCCATCTGCACTGTCTTCCCGTGCCCTGGATTGTGCTGTGGATGTAAAGGGGACTACATGAGTTTGTGTCTTTGTCTGCATTTGGCAATCAATAAAGTTTCTACAGTTTGTTTTGGCTAACCTCTGACACTGTATCATTCACTTATCCCCAACCCACATGTTGCATTAAATTTCCTTTGTCTCATGGACACACTGTCAGACATAGTACTACGAGTCCCATGATGCATTGCTGGGTGTGCTGTAAGACTTGGACTGGAATGACATTTTGGGAGGTTACTATGCACATTTGGGGAAGTGTGCATGGGATGGGGATGAGTGCAGATTGATTTTGCATGCATCTTACCTTGGCTGCTGGATGCAGGGTCGGAGCTGTCTATGTCAGCCACACCACCAACGCTCTCAGGCAGGAGAGTTGACTCCACAAGCTCCTCGTGGGGTGTTGGCTGTTCTGCTGTGGATGGTCCTCCTCCAGTCTGATTTGCGTCCTTCAGTCTGGCTGCCACCCTCTCCTTCGACCTCTGGCTCATGTCGTACCACCGCTTACGCAGTTCTTCAATGGTACGATTGGTCACCCCCACTGCATTCACCTTATTTTGGATGTCCAGCCAAATTTTCCTTTTCCTCGCCTCTGGGACACGCAGTGCCTTCTTGCCAAAAAGGAGCTCATGGCTGCACACCATCTCCTCAATGAGGACCTCCTGCTCCTTTTCTGAGAACTTATGCTTCCTCTTCCTCTTCTCTGCATCCATGCCCTCCTGTTGTTTGTGGGACGCCATTGCTGGTTGCTCTCTCCTGGGATGCCTCCTCACACTCTCCAAGCAGCCTCTGGGTGTGGCTCAGGTGAGCAGGTGCAGGAAATCACTCCAGTTTCCTGTTTGTGATGTCATCAGGCTGCACCTGGATTGCAGATTCCCTTTTTGGCGATTTCTTAATTAGCAAATTTCGCCATTAAGAAATCGCAAATGGGGTTTCTGAGAATATTTTGTGATTTTTAGGAAATCGCAAAATATTTGCGATTTATTTTTTACATCCCGTTTTGCGAATCTCAATTTGCTAATCGCAAAATATCGCAAATTGGGATTCGTTAAACGGGAGTTTGATACATATGCCCCTTATTCACTTGTGCTTAAAATAAAATGACTCTTATCTTGTGCAATATAAACTGGTGCTTAGGTAAAGCACTCCAATGCCCTTATGGCATGTTCACGCTATATAAAACTGCACCACTCCACCTATTTTTAAACCCAAAAGTGGGAATGAGGCCTTACTTTATACTCTGCTGCAGAAGGGGTTTCTGAAATTTGTTAAAAACACAGAATTAACACCAAGATTTTTCAGAAGCTTTGTGATTTTAGCGACCGGATGCCACAGGCCAGTATTCCACTCTGAAAGTGTTTCAGCTCCAGACTCCAGTTCTAAGGTTCAAGGTTCAAAAACCACTTTATTCGATTAATTAAAATCATAAAAGTGTACAATACATTCAACAATAATTTAAGAACATTTCATTTTATACATAATTAAAAAGGTGTAAAAATAAATAGCTTATCCCGTTGGTACCATTAATAAAACTAATTAATTTCCTCTAATGCAGCCAATCTATCCCTCCTTAGTCTGATTGATGCTACTAAAAAGCTAGCTACATAAAACATGGTTGAAGGTGATTCCATTAGTTGTAAAAACATCAAAGCAGGTTTAACTTGGACAAAAGCATTCTTTCTCATAATAGGCAGGATAAACCTTTTCCTAACGTCAAGGTACAGTGGACAAAAAACATAAAGTGCATCGTATCTTGGGCAGAGAAATCATCACAACAGCAGGGGACCCCACTTCCGGCATACACCCACCCTGTGGGACACTTAATACTAGATGGATCTGATTGAAACGGAATTTTGTCAAAAGCCATTTATGATAAAAAATTTTAGACAGTTGACAAATATGGGTGCATAGCCATGGATGAATTAAGCAAGAGGTGAGCCCTTACTGAGGGTTTACCATACTCCTGGAATTCACGCTCAACCTCGCAGTGCTTAATAAAATATGTCTTGACCCACATTATGTCTGCTTTACATAGACCTTCGGGGTTAGTAAAAAGCTCAGGGCGTCCTAACTCCTTTGTAATTGATTTGATATATGACAGCCACTGAATACCCTTGCAGTTATCTAGTTTACAGCAATCTTTTAAAATCTTATGGTTCAATGTAAGATCCGGATTCAACCAGGTTCTGATCCATAACAGGAGTGGGGCTATTTTTATAGTGTCCGAAATATATCCCGACCCCAATTCAAGATGGACCGAATGTGTCGCAGTGGATTGAGGAAGGCCAAGGAGAGCACGAAAAAATTTATTCTCTTCTGTTTGAATGGGTTCCGAGTTGGTATACCCCCATATAGCAGCCCCGTACCTAGCTATTGAGACAGATTTGCTTGGTATATTTTTAGAATAGCCTCACAGGGTTTCCCTCCCAACCTTTTTGCAAAACCCAATATAGCAGCCGAGGAGCTACGTACCGCTTTTACCTTGGTGGATACTTGGGATGCCCAGGTACCCTTGTCGTCAAAAACGACCCCCAAATAGGTGAAAACTTTCACTCTGGAGATAACAGCTCCATTGCAGTAACATAAGTTAAAATGGTTTTTTCCCTTCCCCAATGCCATAACGTGAGATTTACCGTTGTTGACCACAAGGTCCATGGATTTCATAAAAGTCCCAAAAGTATTCAGTAATCTTTGGAGACCAAGCGGGGTTCGGGCCAACAAAACCGTATCGTCCGCATAAAGAAGTACGGGTATGGGAATACCATCAATCCGAGGGATATCTGGAGAAGCAACTAGCAAGCTATCTTCGAGGGAATTAATGTACAACGTAAATAACATAGGGGCAAGAATACAGCCCTGGCGCACCCCTCTACCAGATTTAAAACTGGCAGTGCATTTCCCCTCCTGCGACATCCTTATTGATGCTTTCAGGTCTTTGTGTAATTCAGCCAAAAAGTACACTAGGGGCCTATCCAAGCCAAGTTCCAGGAGTTTTGACCAAAGCTTAGACCTGTTAACCAGGTCAAAAGCCGTGGACAAATCCATAAAACCTAAAAAAATCGAACCCCCTGAGGCTTTGGTATACTTTGCAATAATTAAATGTAAATTAAGGCATTGGTCCTCTGTACCCCTCCCTGGTCTAAATCCATACTGTGCATTAGAGATTATGCCTTTCTGAGAAGCCCAATTACTTATCCTAGCCAGAATAACCTTTCCTAGGATTTTAAACGAGGAGTCTAGCAGGTATATGGGCCTATAACAACTAGGGTCACCTCTTTGGCCCTTCTTAAACACAGGGATTATGATCGATTGGGACCAAGACTTCGGGGGAATTGCTGTAGCCGCTGAGTTAAAAACATTTAACAAAACTTTACCCCAGTATTTAGAGTTAACCTTGTACATATCCGAGGGCACCCCATCAGGGCCTGGTGCCTTACGCCCGGCCGTCCCCTCGATAGCTTTCTCGACCTCTTTAATAGTGAAAATAATAGGGGGGAGGGGAGAGCTGGTGGTTGGAGTTACAAAAGCTTCCATCTCAAGATTACTCCCATATATTTTTTCAAAATGGCCTAACCAATCCGCCTCGGAGATATTCACTTCTAACACTGAGTTCTGGGAACCAGATAGCAACGGGGAATTAATAATTTCCCAGAATTTGGAACTATCTTTCAGGGTGGCATTATCCGTTAAAGCTACCCATGCTTCTTGTTTAATTTCCCTCTTCCGTGCTAGTATTACTTGTGAATACTCTTTCCTAAACTGTGTCACTAGTCCTTTGTCTCTCGGTTTAACATTAAGGGCTTTTCTGAGTTGGTTTAGGGCTAAAGTACAACTATGATTAAACCAACCACAGGCAGGTTTATTTTTAGCAGTTCTGCCTTTCGTGGTAAGTTCTTTAGCCACTTGAGAGCAAATAGTTTCAAAGGCCAATATTACATCCCTGTCATAGGAGGACGGATCGGTACATATATTTAAGTGTGGGCCAGCCTTTGTAGTGATTAAATTAAAAAAGTCTTCGGGAATTACCTTACTCCAATTTAGTCTCCTCCCTTGATCTTTAGCGTTCACGGGAGCCACCACAGGTGTCAAGCCACGTTTGTTCATAAGAGGGAAAACATTAGCCAAAAACAAGACCACCGGGTTATGATCGCTAAAACGAGACTGTAGGGCATTATAAAAGAACACATATCTTAAAAGCCCTGCAGATAAAAATATGTAATCAATTATAGATTCACTATCCCTAGCAGCATAGGTGGGGACACGAGTATTCTTATCCTGGAACCCTACTTCATACAGATCATTGTTGGACAGAAGGGACTCCAAGGCTTCCCCCTTCGAGCTGTGTTCAAAGTGTTGAGGGGTTGTGAATTGTGGACCATCATTGTCTCTGTAATGGCAGTTAAGATTACATAAATGAATATTAAAATCACCCATCAAAATATAATAAGAAAAAGTGGTTTGATTGACCTTATAGGATTCTAAAAACTTTGTCAGACAGATAATATGCTCATTAGGGGACTCCTCTTGCTGGGAATTATAACAATTAATTAGTACAAACTTTGTATTATTTGGCAAACTGACCTCCAATATAAGGCAGTTATGGGAGGTACATGCAACCTTCTTAACGCTACCTATGATATTTACTGAAATAAGGTACATGAGACCTCCCCTATCTCTTCCGGCTCTAGAGCTTTGAGCTGGCAAAAAATAGGAGATAAAACCATCCATCCAAAAATCACAGTTCTTGTCCCACGTCTCTTGTAGGGCTATAATGTCATATTGTTTTAGAATATTAAGCCATCCACTATCACTCTTTTTGGACCGTAAGCCCGCAATGTTCCAGCTCAACATTTTTACTGTTTCCCCGTTATCCGATTTAATATTTTCAGGATTGGGTTTAACACTTTCATGGTTCATTATGACTTCAGTAATATCTCCGGAATCCACGGAAACCGGACTGGCACTCCCCTGGGTTTCAGAGTCCCTACGTCAATCACAGGCCTCCAGGCCCGAGAGTGCCCCAAATCGATTGAAGGTAGTAACGTTGGGTTCATACCCATAAAAAATATCCGGATTAAACCCATGAGGAGCTACAGGCGTCCGAGATTCCCTAGATATAAATGGTCTAGGCCTCACATGGTTCGTGAATCTACTTTGATGCATATAAAAATAGCCCCACGGACGTGCCGTCACACTATTAGTGTCACAAGCCAAAGAAGCTGCACGTATCAGGACTGTATTAACGAGTTGAGGATATCTAAAATTGACTATAATACAGTCCCCACTACAGCTTTTCCGGGATGGGCCAACCCACTTCGTCCTTCTGGTAGATAAAATGTGATCTGCATAAACTAAAGGAAAACCGCATTTTCTGTTAAGCCAGGACGTAGTTTTATTTTTTAGTGACTCATGTGATTCCTCACGGGACTGTCCTTGCTGGTTTTCAAGGGTGGGCACATTTGTTAGAACAATCACATATGGCGCACACTGTGGGGGAAGATTAGTGGAACTGGTATTTGTTCCATATCTAGAGGAAGATGAACCTCCTTGTCCCGCAGAGGAATGTTTAACTGGATCACTGGGTAAAAAGGGGTTAGAAGGGGCATTTTGCGGCAAAGCAAGGGACTGGGAAGGGCGCAGAGAAGGATTACCTAGAGTACCATCAGGAACATCACCAGGAACATCATCAGTACAAACAACAGGAGGCTTAGAATTTCCACTACCAGCCAAAAGACTTGCTACGAGATCACCAAGCCTCTTCACTTCCACGTTAGCATAATTTAATTGGAGCATTAGAGATTGAGTATGCTCAGCTAACTTAGTTTCAAATTTAGCCTCAAGGGTAGCTACTAATAGTGCAAATTGGTCGGGTGCTAGAGTAGTACATGCTGGGCAGTTACCTTCCTGGGGTGCAGTTCCAGAACCGGTACTATTTTGGGCTAAATGTAGGGCTTCCAGTCGTTTTTTAATATGCTTCCCCCCTCTTTTATTAAGTTGTTTCCTACAAGCTCTCACAGGTCTAGGGCTAGGTGGAACTTCCTCGAAAACAATAGTAGACAAGTCCTGGGGTCCACCGGGCCCTCGGTGTAAACCTGTGCTTCGGCCGAGGTTACTTCGTCCGATAAACCTGGGCAAGTGCCCGCCTTGTTAGAGCCCTCAATTGTGTCGTCAGCCACAAAGTTGGAGGTGGCATCGGGAGGGGCAAGGAGGCCCCCCTTGCCAAGGGAAACTCTACGGTCATTATTAATTTTATTGACCACTTTGACTAAATAGTTGTCCATCAGGCCAGTTCCATCTACATGTTTGCCCAGTTTAGCGTTAGGCATAGTAAAAAAGGTATTGATCCAACAACAGAATCCAGTAGAGGATAAGCAATGCCACTTTAAATGAACTGTCACTCAGTGGGGCCGCACAGAGCTGAATTATATAATATAATACGTCCCCAAGTCAAACACAGACCCCGGCGTAGGACCAACTCACATAACAAGTAGTCCGAGTCAATGTCATCAGGTCTGTGGCCCAGCCCAGCCTCGTCCAGCCCCGGACGGCCACAGACGGCCCGCCCTCTGCCCGTGCTCAGCCTGGCGACGCCCGCGCGCGTCCCGCGACGCGGGGGGAGCCTCGGGTGATGTTGCGACTCCGGGCGCGCTTTCCGCCGGAAGTGGGCGGGTCACAGGTTGAATGCTGGGGGCTGTAGTCCCCCCCTACAGCGGCCTCGATGGAGCGAGAGGCGGCGGGGGAGACTAACAGCGACGGAGCGGAGAGGTCAAGGGGACTCTACCCTAGAGCCCAGGAGCCAGGTAGGTACTGCTGCGTGGCGGTTAAGGCTGTAATGCAAGGCGCGGTCCCCCGCTCCACCGGGGGAGCCTCGGGTGATGTAGCGCCTCCGGGCGCGCTTTCCGCCGGAAGTGGGCGGGTCACAGGTTGAATGCTGGGGGCTGTAGTCCCCCCCTACAGCGGCCTCGATGGAGCGAGAGGCGGCGGGGGAGACTAACAGCGACGGAGCGGAGAGGTCAAGGGGACTCTACCCTAGAGCCCAGGAGCCAGGTAGGTACTGCTGCGTGGCGGTTAAGGCTGTAATGCAAGGCGCGGTCCCCAGACTCCAGTGCAGTTCCCCATCTGCCACTTTTATGGGCAGATAAGTATCTTGCCCACAGTCCTATATGAAAGGGCCTGGTCAAAACTATGACATTTACATGCAATTACTGTTATCACATTTAAAAAACGCTTGCCTCATTTTGAATAAGGCTAAATGTGTTGAGAGAGTTTGTCATTCTACAAAATGGGACATGGTTCTAAAAAGTTTGTGATGCACTGATCTAAAGGCACAAAGGGCGGGGAGGGGAGCAGAACTCAACGTAATGTGGAAAAGAGCAGGAAAGACAAAGAGGAGAAAGAAGCCAATGGAGTAGCAAGTATAATTGTTAGCATGTAAGCAGGGCCACTTGAATTATGCAGCAGGGGATGGCCAAATTATGCAGCATGGTTGACTAAATTATGCGAAAAGAAAAGCCAAATTATATGGCATAATATGGCATATTTTGTGATAGTGTTGCTTCAGTTGTTTGCCATTTTACACTAGTTAACTGTCTGGGCATTGGTTGCACCTCACTGGTACCAGTTTGACACCCAAATAGAACAATAAGCAACAGAACGATTAACAGTCAACCTTTGCAAAGGGCTTTCCGCTGCTGACAACACATGCAGCTGCGTTCATAGTAACTTTTGTTTTGAACCATTTGAGCTAGAAACAATATTCTTTTTAGCTAGTCTGAAGATTATGTGGCAGATGATGAATTATGTGGCGAAGGCGACAAAACTAAAACTATGCAAAAAAACGCTGCAGCCACACAATCGCATAATTCCAATGGCACTGCAAATAAGTCACAGAAATATAGCATATCTTATTGTATAAATGCTCCTCTTCGATTCTGGAAAGCATACCACACAGCCATGTTTGGATAGCAAATTAGAAGAATACGATTTTTCAAAGGTTAAAAATCAATTTCTTGCCCATTATAAAGCACCACAATAGCTGTCATTGTAGTCCTCGCCCCAAATCTTTTTTTACCCAATTTTATTGAGTTTTAACAATAACACATCACATTCACACGAGCACTGCTTTAGAATCAGTGTGGCAGTAACATGAGTTACATACCCATCCTTTGATCCAAGGTAATGTTTAATTTAACCGACCGGAATTATTGGACCCCTTTTTATTTTCACAAACTAACAATAAAGTAATAAGCAACTATTGGTCGTGTGGTGACACCTCGACTGTATCAATTATTCTGAATGATTAAGGTGTTTCTCAAATACTCCGGTCTAAACTAGTGCGCCCCGGATCTTGGCAGTAACCATTAAACAGGAGGCATACATGCACAAACTCACAACCTCATGGTCAGAGACAAATGTGCCAGTGCCCACTAAGGCTTGAAAGGGGGGAGCAGGGGAAGGAGGGAACCCACACCCATTATGTGCATTGTGTATACCAGTGGGTGCTGGTCTCGCTCTGCATCCGTGTCCGTGATATGCGACAGCCAGGCCATCTCAGCTAACAGGTGGCCAAAAGCCAGGAAATTACACACCGGTAGCTCATTTTCACCTGCAGTCTACAAAAGGGCAGGAGTGCCCTGTCATGAAATAAGTCATCCAGTGTGCCTACCCCTGACTACTTCCATAGCTCTAAACCTTCCTGTCGTACCATGTCAGTAAACAATGCGATGGAACTTAAGGGAATTTCAGGTGAAAATTGCGGGTTGGAAGGCATAAGGGGCAGACTACTGTGAAAGCCATCACATGGTACCCTTAGTAGACTATTCAAATTCAATGGTGTTCTGGTTTTTGGAAGCAAGTCCTTCTGGACCGCCCGCTGAGCCCGCTTAGCGGTGGGGTGTCCTAGTTCCTCCATAAGACGCCCTGCCAGCCAGCGCACGGGCCACAGCGGGCAGCCTTGCCGTGGTCCTCTGCTTACCTGGAGTGAGGGGAGATACAGTGACCAATCTTCACCCTAGCCGTGTCGAATGCTTTCTCCAGATCCAATACCGCGCATGCTGCATAAAGCCACTGGATCGGAGAGAACTCCATCACCCTGTGTAAGCAATGGACGTTGGAGGTGGTAGACCTGTCAGGCACAAAACTATTCTGGTCTGAGTGTACCAGACGTGGTGTGTGCTTCTATAGTCGGCCTGCTATAATCTTACTCAGATCCTCACCCCAATTTTAAAGAAGGAACCAACTGAAAAATGATTGGCAGCGGAGCTCTAGGCAGAATGGAGCCCAATAACATATTCATTTTGTCTAACACTACATTTTGTGGTAGGAAGGTGCGCACAACAGGATCTCTGTTTTATCTTGCTATTCTCTCAGTGTGTAATGTCGCGTCATATGCTCCTTTTGAGTAGTGTCCTGTCTATAATGACTGTATAACTCAACTTTATTAAGCTATTTACCTTAACACTAAGTGTAAAACAATCATATATCAACTAAAGGCATGTAAGCCAATGTGTTCTCACTCTAATTGTAAAGTTGAAATTGGTATTTCTGAAAATGCACAAGCGAATAAACTGAAGGCTGTTATAATCCCCCTTAGGGATCTCATAAAGAGACTGTAGCCCTTGACATCTTTAGGTTATGCAGGCAATGAAGAGAAGAATGTGAAGTTTCCATTCGTCAGCCTGTGGTCACTAAGTAGTTCCTTCCTCTCTCTTGTGCCTCTAGACAAGAGCGGATATATAAGATTTGTGTTCACTCACTGTACAAGCGTGCAACATGTTTGAAGTCTGTGGCCTGCTTTGCTGGAGTGTTCTTTTACGCTTTGGTAAGTGTTACATATCTGCAACAGTTTTCCTGATACATTATATAACAGGGTGTGATTGTGGTTTCATCTAACAAATGGCGCCCATAGATAATATTTTGTGTATACAGGTCCCTTCCTCGTTTACTGGAGCAAGTAATAACCATTTTAGAGCCTGATTGAATGCACCTCTCGTCTTGTGCGACTGAGTAATAGTTACCTCCGGCATACTTCTGGTACAGAAACACTAAATGCTTTTGATGTACAAAATTGGAGTACTCACATGTACCTCACAGAACATAACTCAAAGCAAAGAGAAGGGCTAAAATACCCATGACAATTGGCAAATTGAGATCATTGCAATGCCAGATTTAGGACGGTGCTACCGGTGCCACCGTACCTAAGGTTAAAGGAACCTGCTTCTGAGTTCTGTGTGCCTGACCAATCTGCAGGTTGTAATAAAAGTCTCAAGATAATGCTGTTTATTAATATACTAGCTGGAGAGATCTGAGTGTTGCCTAGTTGGAGTTTTGATTAATCATAACATTGTATAGAGGTTTAAAGTGCCTGTAGGAAAGCACAACATGTAATATATTATTTATAGTGCAGACAACTCCAACCACCATTACATTTTAAATCTTGACTTTGTGTTTTTCCGGAGTAAGCTGTCTTAACATATATTTCCTACCAGTAAGGATGGTATGTGACTCCTGCCTCCTAAATCTCTAATTGTCTTATGAAACTTTTTTCTACAACACTGGTACTCTCAAAATATTTCCCGGGGACCACAAAGTTTGGTCTGTGATGTGACTGAGAGCCACATCGATGCCAGCATGGTGGCGACCCAGCCGGCGGTAAGGTTGGTTTAGGGGAAACAAAGCATATGCATCTAGTGGCTGAATTGCACAATGTGAAACCAGAAAACCTGGGATTAATGCCAGCTTCTTCACTTGTGCGCTGTACAAAACCTCCTCCTGTGTTTGATTTAATAAACTATTATGTTGTTCATGTACAATAGGAACCTAGGCAACCCTAAGTGTCACCTAATAACTGACTTGCCTCTAAGTTCACTACTGATATTGTTGTCATTTTGCCGTGAAGAATGAATGTTTCTAAATTCATATTTGAAAACGAATACTTAAAAAATACTTCTCAATGCACCGATATAATCTGATATACTAAGGTTAAATGATTCTGTATGTAAATGAAATACACTTTTTAAATGTTGAAGAGACCCTATCATATTTCTATACTTTTGCTGCATGATGGCCTTGAAAATGGTGGTGTTCCTAAAGTTAAGTGGTGCACGACAACCAAGTCACTTCCTTTTCAACTTCAATTAACTTTTTAACAAAGGCTTGCCTGTTATTTTTAGTGCGGAGTCGAGGAAACAGCACACTAGTGCTGCTGTTGATCAGGGTGCTGCATGTAGAGGTCAGGAGGGCCGTATGCGACCCCCAGCCCATACTTTGAGTATCACTGTTCTATACATTGCTTTATGCACTTGTATGATTCATTGTCTCTGTATGTGTGTCCGATGTAAGGTACTCTAACGCTATTCATTGGGATGAGAAGCACTATAAAAGAAATTACTTGTGAGAGAGGACTATAGAGAGATGAGGGGCACCATTGGAGGGTGGTAGTGAAAGAATCCGTGGAGAAAAGGTTCATGGGGGCATGGGTGGGTGGCACAAGCCTACATTGTTGCACTAAAGTCAGCCCTGAACATTGCACACTGCCTACGTTCATTAGCTCCATGCTTTCTGGATTCAAGAGAAGGAAGGCGAGTGGTCAGACGTTGGTTGGTTGCCGCTATACAAAATAAATAATTCTGTGATTTATACATGGTTTAGGGGAATGGGGTTATTGTCTGTTTTTTTTACACAGTGCATCAAGCCTACAGCCAGGGCACGGCATCCTGCGCACCTTGAGTGGCAATATGGTTTTAACCGAGGTGCTCAGTCTGAGGCTGAGCCCCAACAATACAGTGGTGAGCCTGCCTTTCAGCCGTACTGTTTTTCCCTCCCCTAAAGCGTTCTTATGCTTTCACTGCATGTGCCAAACAGTGTTTGCCTTCTGGCTTGGTCACCATAGCTGAATTCTTCTGAACCAGTTCTCACAAAAATTGTGTTGCCCAACATTGCTAGACTCTCTCCTCTAAAGTAACCATGGGCGTAGTTCGCGTAGTTCGCGTAGTAGCGCTACGCGTAGCTACGCGAAGTGCACTTCCCACTACGCAAGCTACGCGTAGCTACGCAAACTGCGTAGTGCACTGTGCAAAATGCTGTTCACACTGATTGCACAGTGCTGGATAGTTGTCCGCATTGTTCAATCATTGCAAACGGCATCTTGCACAGTGCAAGCGGTCGTTTTCTGCCGCTCGAGTAGATTTGTACTCGAGCTGCAGCTTTCTCAACGCGGACTGGTAGTTTCTCATCGCGAGAGGTCGCGAGCATACGCGACCACTCGCAATGAGAAACCTGACCTCCCCATGTTGAGAATCTTGCCGGGAGGTTTATTTTCCATGCTCGCGATCGGCAACTTGATGTTGCTGAACGCGAACAAGGAAAAAGTCTCGCCGGAATGTTATTTTGCTCGCTCGCGGTCGCCAACTTGACGTTGAGGGCAGCGAGCAAGCAAAAAAAGCTGGTTACGCTACGCGTTTTTGCACTGTGCTATGTGCAATTCGCGTAGCGCGTAGTTGCGCAAAATATGCAAACTACGTGAGCGTAGCGTACTCCTACGCCCAGGATTACTCTAAAGCCTATCTGCCTACTTCCTTTACTCACCCTAGAATGCTGATCTGTCAACTTTACATTTAGCTTTGCCTTAGTATAGGTTCAAGCGGACTCCTGGGTTGGGATAGGGAACTTCACTCCTAGACTTCCACCGTAACACTAAAGGTGTGCAGCCGTGTGTACATCATGTATACCATGTGGTGCCAAAGGCTGCCCAGAATAAACTGTAGCCCCTGGCTGTTGTGTGTAAAGTTGCAGAGTTTTTTGAAACCTTCGTGACATTGTGGTGAAAACTACACATTTGCACACATTTTCAAAGTGATATCACGCATAGCCCTATCTAGCACTAGTAATAGAATGGTTTGGCATAATTCACAGAAAACGGTGTTCTTTTCCTGCACAATGCATGGGTGCATAAGTGCATTTAAAAACTATGAAAGTGAAAGACTTGTAAAGTGAAATTCCGCAAACGTGCCATTGTACATAGGAAGGAAGTTGCCAAAGTTAAAATAGCAGATAAATATTATTTCGTGTTTTCTAGCTTGTGGTTTCGAGTCGAGTGAAAATTATTTTGCTATTTACTGAAAAGTATCTTGCTATTTGCTGAAAATTGAAATGGAGAAAAACACGTGTCTTGGATGTAGAGAAGTGAAACCATTAAACGTCACAACCTTCACAACATTTTAGTGGCAAAAAGAAACCTTGGTACACCGCTAGCCCTCCTCCAGAGTGTTTCAGCACAATAGGAAATATGTAGATATTTTTCTCCAGAGCAAATTTAAGTATAAAATGTCTGAGTTGGGAAGAAGAAAACAGAGAAAGATATAAGTCACTGCACAATGCGGAAAGGTGGTGAGTTGGCAAAGAGGGCAGAGTCAGTGGGATGGAGCTGTGATTCGATCATGCCTTTGAACCCCGTCTTACTATTGCGTTAATATTTATGTAGTGGTTTTCATACCTATTGTGAGGCCTACATAACCACTCAGACTTCCACTGAGTTCCTGGGCACCCTTCAAGTGTTTGGTTTTGTGTTAGTACACGCACGTCCCTCACAGACACCTCTATAATGAAGGAGTTATGATAATTTTTAGAGATCAAAATGGTGTGTAAAACGTAAATGACCAAGGGAAAGCTAGAGAGTACGTAGTAAAACCAGGCAGGTAGTGTAGTGCAAACATTGAAAGACCATTGATAAAACTCACAAAACTAGGACCTCCTGAACACCCTCTCACCAGATGTCACCTTCTTCACGGAAACCTGGACCAACCCCACCTCCGCCCCCGACATCGCTACCGCCATCCCCAACGGATACAAGATCCAGAGGAAGGACCGCCCCAACCAACCTGGAGGTGGACTCGCCTTTGCGCACAAGAACTCCCTCCGACTCACCACCTCCAGCACGAAGGACTCCTCGTCCCCATGGAACACCTCCATTTGCAGATCCAGACCAGCCCCAGGATGACCCTACGCGGAACCCTCACCTAAAGACCTCCCGGACCTCGAACTGCGTTGACCACAACCATCACCAACCTCATCGCACCTCACGCCATAGCCTCAATGGACCACATACTGCTCAGAGACCTCAACTTCCACCTCAACACCCTCAGCGACCCCATCTTTGCAGGAGGTAACAACTTCCACTTCAGTCACTCCGCACAACCCCCCTGGATGGACCACTACCGCCTACACTTCTCTTTCGACAAAGCCACCACTCACAAACCTACACCACGCCCTCTGCAAAGGAACTGGAGCAAGGTCAAAGAGGAGCACCTCACCCCCACCCTCAACCACAATCCCACCTTGACTGATGCCAACTCTGCAGCCAAAGAATTACACAGATAGATCACCAACCAGCTTGCCCCCCTCCACAACCCCGACAGCCAGCGCCCCATGAAGGCCACCTGGTTCACCAATGACCTCCAAGAATCCAGACGCACCTGCAGATGTCTCGAGAAGCGATGGAGAAACAGCAAAACCGTGGGGGACCAGACCACCTACAAGAACGCCATGACAGAGTACCACCAACTCATCAGATCCACCAAAAGGACCTTCATCCGGAACAAAATCCTCGCTAACTCCAGCAACTAACAGGGATTCTTCAGCGTCATCCAGGAATTAACCAAACCCCCCACTGAAGCCATGGATATCACACCCTCCCAGGACCTATGCAACAAGCTCAGCTCCTACTTCCATTTGAATATCAACTCCCTCTATGACAACTTCAGCAAACAAACACCAGACACCGAAACCAGTCCTTCCTCCAGCAACGACAGCCAGCCTACCATCTTTGCCTGGACCCAGGTAACCAACAAAGACACTGCCACGCCCATGATAAGCATTCACTCAGGAGCCCCCATGGACCCCTGCCGCCACACATCTTCCACAGAGCCACCGCCGCCATAGCATCCGAGCTACCACTCACCATCAATGCCACCTGTGAATCTGGCACATTATCCGATGGCGGTAAATACGCAGAAGTCAAGCCACTCCTCAAGAAACCCTCTGCAGACCGGATGGACCTAAAAAACTACTGACCCATCTCTCTCCTCCCCTTCCCAACCAAAGTAACTAAGAAGATCGTCAACATCCAGCTGACAAACTTCATCAAATAGAACTCCATCCTCGACGCTACCCAATCCGAATTCCACAGCAACCACAGCACTGAGACTGCCCTTCTCGCCGCCACAGATGACATCCGCACGCTCCTCGACCCAGGCAACACCGCAGCCCTCATCCTACTAGACCTTTCTGTGCCTTCAACACTGTCTCCCACCGCACTCTCACACCCAGACTCCACGACGCCGGCATACAGGGAACCGCCCTCAACTGGCTCTGCTCCTTCATAACCGGCAGAACCCAAAGAATCAGTCTCCCACCCTTCCTCTCTGAACTCACAGATGTCAACTGCGGAGCACCCCAAGGATCAGCGTTCAGTCCCATGCTCTTCAACATCCACATGGCCCCCCTCGCCGCCATTGTCAGACATCATGGACTCAGCATAGTAATCTACGGCACCCAGCTTATCCTCTCCCTCACAATGGAACCTGACACCAGCAGACTCAGCTTCCAGGAGGGAATGAAAGGCGGCGCATCCTGGATGAGCAGCAGCTGTCTGAGGCTCAACTCGAAGAAGACAGAAGTCCTCGTCCTCGGGTCCACCCCCTCATCATGGGACAACATCTGGTGGCCCACCGCCCTCTGCAACCCCCCACACCAACAGACCACGCCCGAACCTCAGCATCATACTTGAGTCCTCCCTCACCATGACCCGTCAGATCAACGCCGTCGCCTTCGCCTACTTCAACACCCTCCGCATCCTCCACAAGACCTTCAAATGGATCTCCCCGAATCCAAAAGGACCATCACCCACCCACACACTCATAACAAGCAGACTGGACTACAGAAATGCCTTCTATGCCGGAATCAACACATCCCTGCTACGCAAACTCCAGACCATCCAGAACACCGCAGCCAGACTCGTCCTTGGCATCCAGCGACATGAACACATCACCCGACACCTGTGAGACTTCCACTGGCTCCCCGTGGAGAAGAGAGTAACCTTCGAGCTACTTACCAATGCCTACAAATCCCTCCTCAACACCGGACCGAAATACCTCAAAGAAAGAGTCTCCTTCCACGTACCCAAGAGAAACCTCTGCTCTGCCGACCTCGCGCTCGCCTAAACCCTGTGCCATCACAGAGCCAGAGCGGGTGGAAGAGCCTTCTCTTACATCGCGGCAACGACCTGGAACGAGCTCCCGACCAACATCAGATGCTCCCCCACTCTGCACACCTTCAGGAAGAGCCTCAAAACCTGGCTCTTCGGTTGACTCGGAGCTTCCCTCCCCACCCCCCCCTGCGCCTTGAGTCCCTCACGGGTGAGTAGCATGCTTCACAATTCCTGGATTGATTGATTGACAAATGGTGAAAATAAAACTGCTTGGTACACTGATGTGACGCACTAGGAGCCCTGCTGGTGAGGTCTGTGGATCACTATTTGTGCAAGGACTTGAAGGAATGTCTTGAGCTTTTCACATTGGAGCGTGACCCTAGAATGAAAGTTTAATTTAAAAAAATAGCAAAGGACATCCTAGGGTTTTTTCATAATCTGTTGTCCTCTGTGTTCATTCTCTCCTTCTGAGTAGTGAGTTTATTTTGTTACACCACTCTGAGCTTAAAGTAGTGTTATTTGGAGCATCAAAGACTGTGTCCACAAGTCAGAGACTCTTACTGCTGTCCGATGTGGTTTGCACGTCTCACAGCTTTGTAAATCTTTGACGTGTGCGCACAAAAATAAGACCTTGGATGTTGTGCTGCCTCCAAAGCCGGCCTTTAGCAGGGGCGAGCCGGGCCCAGGCCCAGGGCACCAATCTTCTGAGGGACGCATGGAGCTGTGTGCATTATGATTAAACCAACAGCAGTGCCCGTCTCATTCTGCTCCAAACTTGTCCTTGTCCCCTGTCTGTTTGTTTTTGTCTGATTTTCCAGTTTAAAGTGATTCTAGGCCTTCATTTATCATATGGTGGGAGATGTTGTAACACCCCTTTAGCACCCTTCTTTGCCTTCCCTTCACCCTCTGACCCCTTCTGGGGAGTTTAGCTTTTGGTGATTTTGGTGAGCTGCGTGAGGTTGGGATGTTTGTGTTAAGGGTCAGTCCCTACCCATCCAGGTACTGACCAGTGAACTCAAAAGGGACCCCCTGTTGCCTCATATAATTCATCACCATCAGCGAGGGCGCCAAATATCCCTTCGCCCACGCCCAGGGCAGTATCTTAGCAAAGGCCGGCTCTGGCTGCCTTTGTTCCAAATGTTGAGAGCTGCCTCCGGCCTACCGGTGCATGAGGAGCCAAAAACACCTTTGCTAACAAACCAATTTTCGGCGTTCCCATACATTCCTTCCCCCGATTTGGACTGGCCAGTGGCTGGAGTGATGGCAGGAGATTGGCACAGATACTGCATCTGCCTGCAGTGGTATTTCAAAACAGTGCTGCAATGTGTGGGCAGCTATAGCATGCCAAATGGGTTTGTAGTTGACAACTTGTCCAGTTTCGACATCATGCATGCTATTGGTGCATACCCGCAGCAGGAATCGTTGGCTCATTCAGAGCCAATCTGGGGTTTGGGGTTTTAAATGTGAAGCTGCCTTGCAAACCAGCAGGCAATAGCACTGCAACAATTTTCAGAGTGGGTGGTGTTGCCATCAAAACTGAGACACTGACGTCATTGAGATGCTGAAAAAAAATCCAAGCATTTCACAAATAACAAGAGTAGCAAATGAGCTGCGCCTATTCAGCAGAAATGAAGTGGGGAAGCAGTTTAAATCCAGTTGTGCTTTTTGGAGCACGCTGTGCCATGGCTAAAGCATGATGTGGTAAGGTACTGCCTTATACAAAGCACACGTTGTCCATTGAAACAGCCACTAAGTTGGCATTAGTCATGTAGTTCTACTGATAAGCATATGTTGGGACTGGAAAGTCCCCTGCATGGTGAAGGACGGGAACCCGTGCCTTGAGTGCCCTTAACTGCATGGACAGATGGACCCCGGTAATGATGGACACTGATCACGCATGTGCTCAATAACCTAGGCCTGTCTCATGGTAATACTGTCTTGCTGGACTGGGAGGAGCACAACAAGCTCTACCCTTGAGATGGTGACCGCTACTGCCCTTAACAGGAGTTAAGTGACATGAGTGCAGAAGTGGCAGCATACCTGTCTTGTGTGTCATAGTGATCAGTAATGTGAACAGGGCAGTTTACCTGTATCACAGGGAGGTGCTTACAGGCCCCCTCATATAATTTCAGTGGATGTGTACTTAAGTCACTCTTTGCCTGCATTGATTGTGTGCAGCACCAGACAGAGCATGATACTTGCATGTGACGATGTGTGTGTCTGTACATGGCACATAATATGGAGGCCTGTGTTTTCCATTTTGGGAACACAGGGCCTGGAGAGGCCAGGAGAGGTGAGGTCTGCAACCTGTAGCCATGAGATGTATATTGCTGACATTCTTGAGGACAGGAGTGGGAGCACACATTGAAGGAAGTGGAGCATAGCATCCTCTGTGCACATCAGAAGTCTCTGATTCCAGAAAGAGGTTGACACTGTGGACCAGACATCATGATACAGAGGAGAGCTTAGGCATTTGAACCTGAATGAGGCCTATTTCAGTGGAGGGTGGCATCCAGGTGTTATCCCTGGTTGCTCCCTTGGCCTATGATGTCATCAGTCAGAATTTGAACTCTGGCAGACTGTTCCTTTGACAAAGGGCAGTGCAGAGGAGAGAGCACTTCAAAGGAGCTGACTCACACAACCTAAATTTCAGATGAGCAGACACTAAACTGCATTTGTGTCTGGAGTTGGGATATAAAGTTGGGAGCATGGGACCTATTAATTGTTCAACAGATCGCCATATCATACTATTCCACATCAACCAGACATGCCACCACCTACCCCGTACACAGGAAGACCGACATTGGGTGAGAAATCTAAGACAGATCCCCCTTGCCGACCTAGAAGAAAGGGTAAGCTCACTCCTTCCCACCACTGCATGCGACCTTTCGACAATTGAACTCGCCTCGCACTACAATGCAACAATGACCTCCATTCTCGACCAGATTGCCCCATGGAAACAAAAAAAAGCCAGAACTATGTCTTCAAGATCTTGGTTCAACAATGACCTAAACTCGGAAAGAAGAAAACTAAGAGCGGCAGAAAGACTGGAGAAACAACCCGACCATAGTCCATCTCGACCTACTCAGATCCAAACGCAGGGAATATAAAAAACACATCAAGAACGAAAAAACCTCATTCTTCTGTAATGCACTAAACAATGCCAAAAATCAACCCAAAGAACTCTTTAATATCATCAGACAACAAACTTCCAAGCCCCACTCTTCCTCAATGACGGCCACCAAAGAACTATGTAACGACTTTGCCAATTTCTTTAATGAGAAGATCACCAAGATTGAGCTCTCCTTGGTCATCAACCCCAGATTGCCTAACATAATACCGCCACCCAGCAAAGAAGACCACAACCTACCCAGGCACCCTCCCATCAACTGGAAATCTTTCACTCCCATCTCTGAAGCAGAGATCATTAAATTGATTACCAGTGCCAAACCCTCGTCACACTTCTCGGACCCCATCCCTTCGCGACTGGTTAAGCAGCTCAAACTCACCCTTGCCCCGCTTTGGACCAAGATTATAAATAGTTCCCTAAGAACTGGAGACATGCCAGACTGTCTCAAAATTGGTCAAGTAACGCCAACACTGAAAAAACCGGGCTCTGGCCCCAACGATCTCAACAACTTCAGGTCTGTCTCCAATCTCCCATTTTTAGCAAAAATCTTGGAAAGATGTCTCCTCCGGGAACTAGACCCACATCAATCAGGCTTCAGAAAAGGTTGCAGCACTGAGACAGCGATCCTGAATGTCATTGATGATGTTTATAAATCACTAGACACTGATCAATGCTGTCTACTCATTCTCCTGGACCTATCGGCAGCCTTTGACACGCTTGACCACAAACTGCTCATCAGCGTTCTGTGGGAAAGGGTCGGAGCAGACGAGGTGGTCCTACAGTGGTTTTCCTCCTTCATGCAGAACCGCATCCAAAAAATAAAAATTAAAAACCGCACGTTAGACCTATGCCCCGTAAGCAGGGGTGTCCCGCAGGGCTCAGTTCTCTCCCCATGACTATTCAACATTCACATGGAGCCCCTCTCCATGATACTCAAGAAAAGCTAACATCACCTTCCATCTATATGCGGATGACACCCAGATCTACCTAGAAACTTCCTCCATTGACGACATACAGAGACTAAACATCACCCTAAAAGAAATCCAACACTGGCTATCCCTCAACCACCTGAAACTCAACCAAGACAAAACGGAAATTCTCATCATGGCCAACAAAGACCAAACCCCCCAAGTCACAGAATGGTTAAAAACCATTGACGCTCTCAATTGTAGTCTCACCCCGGCAGACTCAGTAAAATCACTGGGATTCAGTCTGGACCCAAACTTAGACATGGTCAAACACATCAAGAATACTGCTAAGAGCGCTTTTATTAACCTTAAACTGCTTAACAAAATAAAACCATTCATCCCTCCCAATGACCTTAAACAAGCAACTCATTCCCTGGTACTATCTAGAGTAGACTACTGGAACGCTACCCTCACAGGCACAGCTAAATCCCACCAAGCTCCCCGCAGAGCTACTCTAAATGCAGCAGCCAGGATAGTTACTGGAATAAAAAAATATGATCATATCTCTCCTGCTCTCAGAGAGCTAAAAGGGATCTCAGCAGAAATGCGCCCCAGCTTCAGAACAGCCTGTCTCACACACAAAGCCCTGCATACCGGTAAACCTGCCTACCTGGCCTCTAAACTTAACAAAGCCGGTCAGACGAGGAACCTCAGGAGTACTAACACTCTACTTCTCATTCCTCCAATAACTCAAAGACAAAAAACCCTATCACGCTTGTTCTCTGGAAATGCGCCCAAAATTTGGAACTCTATCCCAGTCCACATCAGGACTATCCCCTCCTTTCCAAAATGCAAAAGCCAGCTCAAAGACCTTTTTCTCAACCGATCTCTCCCGAATTGGATAGCTGACGCTCTACATTGTATCTCGCTTAGGGCAGCACACAATCACTTTGCCAAGAGAACCTATACGTCACCTAACCCGTGTCTCATTCCTTTGTGGATTCGCCAAGAACTCAATACGTTTATTTGTTACTCTTTATGTCTAATCTGTACTCGTCACGAATCAATATGTTCTATTATGGTCACTTGACATTCAGATACAATGTTGTATAGCGCTCCGATATCTTCGGGTCTGGCCAGCGCTATATAAAACTCTCTAAATAAATAAATAAATAAATAAAACAGTACTGTTCATCATGAGAAATAAGATTGTCAAACCTTTAGCTGCTGGAACCAGGACTAGAGACCAGCTTCTGCTAGTGTCCTTGCTGGGTGTGACTAGGATGGGGGCCAAACAGTCTCTGAGGTGTGGGCTGAGGTCGGTGATCTCACTTGTGACCAGGAGGAGGTGGGGGGGGCAGAGTAAGAGTCATTGCCCTGGATTGTTGAGAAGTTAAAGCCATGAGGAACACTTACGGAGTGGTGCAGGATCTATGCGATATTGCCCGGCACTGACGCGGGCCATCCGAAGACTGAAGAGGCAGACGCATCATCAAGGAATGATCGCAGGAGGTCGTGTACCTTCAGCATTTGACTGGGACTCGCAAAGGAGCACCAAAGTCCTCCCGGGATTACAGACATTTATTGGGTCGGGCAAGACTGTTCCAGGCCGTCGGCCTGCTGGGGATTTGCTCAAAAGTTGCACCTATTATGCCGCCAGCATTGACTCTAAAGGTGAGACATAAACTTAGTTGAGTGGGGACCGGTGTGGGCTGCATATGGCAGTCACCTTTAATATAGAATGAGGAATAACCTACTAGATGGGACAGAGGTACTCGAGAATTCTGCCAGGGATGGCACTAGCATGCTGACCTTAAGACGCTGTGGTATTATTTACTGGGTCAATGCTATGCTTTGTGCATGACATTAAAATACTCCCCTTTTCTTCAAAACAAGTTTCTGACTGGACAATCATCTTATTGCTGTTACTGTGTGTACTTTGAGCCTTTAGTCTTTGTATGCTCCACACTTACCTCACCATTGAAGAACCCTGGACTGCTTGACCTGCACTACCACTGAGAGTCAAGAGCTGAAAGAGGTAGTACTTAGCCCAGTTACTCAGGATCCAAACAAGGTCAGGCCACGGCATATCAGGAGTGTTCAGGGTCAACTTGGTTCTGCTTGCATGATACATTTCCCTTGCCCTGCAGTTAGAGAAAGGAAAAGTAAACCACAGTCTCCACGTTACAAGAATAAGCAGCAATATGTCAGAAGTCTATGCCTGACATTTCATCATAGTCTTTGAATGCACAGCAACTGCAACAACATATAAAGGAAATGTAAAGACCTCTTTATTGCTCATTCCCCTCCTGCTTTCCTGCAAGGTTATAACTTATTTGGGAAGTGCAGGTGTAATTCTCGCTCACCTACTGCATGTCTCTAGAAGCAGGTAGAGCAGGTAGAACTGTTCATGTGCATCAAAAATGTCTCAATGTTGTGAAAATGCTGTAACAGATCATTGGTTGGGGCATCTCCTCAACTCTTGTTGGGGCATGAAGGCACAACATGTGAGTGGCGTTGCTGCCCAGTGCCCAGGTGAGTTCTAGCATGATCACACTACCACATTGTGTTTGTTTGTGAGACAGTCCACAATTTATGAAAAACCACTACACAGACTCCGGTTCTCTACTCCCATGCTAGTCTTTTCCTGTGGTACCGCAAAAGTGCCTAGTGCCCTAATGCAAGTAAGAACAGGCATTGGTATCACCAATACGTCTGGCATTGGCAAGTATGCAATAGATTATTATAATTTTTCAAACATAGACAATATGCAAAAAAATATAAACACAAACGAGTGGCCCAGCTGCCTTCCTGCACTAGACCTGGCCTTGAGTACACTTCTTTTCAGTTAATTGTGCACGTGACAAGGAGAAATGCAAACCTCCACAGTTCAAGACACCCAATGGATTCAGTGGGCTGACCCATTACATCATGCAGTAGGCTGTAGTGGGCAGAAGCAAAATGTGAATGACACTTGAATTGACCCACTTTTGCGGAGGGTAGACCTGTATACCAAGGGTGACGATTATGATGGTGACTGTTTGGTGTTCATTTATTGTTAAATTGATTTCATTTGCGTCTAGAAAACCCTTACAAAATAACTCTTTGAAGACTCTTTTCTTAGAGACAGCATTGATTTAGGTTTTTGTGAAGCTACAGACATAGTTACTTGCCCAATAGCCCCCACTTTGCAAATTAAATTGTGGTATGCATTTCTGTCACCATGGGCTTGTTTCATTGAAACTGCTGGTGATATTTTAGGGGCGGGTTGCAGGAGTGATGTGCTTTAATCCAACGGGTGGCAAGGTGATTGTATTTGGGGGACCCTTGCTGGGGGGCACTAAGGTTTTGTTACTCCCCTGATGTCGGTATTTTGGATTGTATAACAGATTTGTGTGACTTCCCCATTATCAAGCTGTGGCGAATGCACCATACATCAACAAAAGATAGCAGATAAATGCATGAACTGCGTCATCCAGGAGTCCACGAGCTGGACAACTGAGCAAATCCAGTAACTCTCACTTTATTATTGCATCCATAATCTCCTGCTCTATTATCCCTCAGCTATTGTTATCTGCTAACTCTTTTTTTTAGACGTCTGACTAAAGATGGTCTGACACTGGCCACACCACCAATAAACTCCACCCTAGATGCTTCAGCATGGACTGCTTTGAGGCTGAGCCTCAAAGGTGTGTGAAACACCTGAGGGAGGCGGCTGCAGCAGGGGCTGTTATCGTGAAGGCTCTGCTCCCATTATACTTATGTTTCCTGTAGCACTGTTACACAAGGTAGGTATCAGTGAGCTTTAAAGAGAACACACAGCAAATAGAAGCAGAAATTGTTAATCATATTAGAAGGCAAACCATAGAAACATCAACATCGGTTTAGGTGGCTGTGAAAAGATGTGTTTTTACCAGCTTACTAAAAGGAGATTGGGTTGAAGGCACAGATTGACAGGCGGAGTGTTCTATCAGCCCTTTGCTGCTCCTTTGAATGATTTTGAGCTGTGGGGACGAGGGGGGCAGTGGCGGCTGGCACTGATCGGGATGGTGGGGAGAGGAGATGAGGGTGGTGGGGGGTAAATAAAAAATAAATAAAACTTACCTCCTATCCCCTTCACCGTGTCTCTCCACTCCTTTATCCATCTCGTGTGAAGTGTATGCGCACTTCACATGAGACACTGCAAGCTTGGGTGTAGTATGGGTGCATGTGCACGCATGCGCGCAACTCATAGGGAACAATGGTCATCACTATAATTGAAAGCATTCATGACAGACTGTATGAGATGTTGAATAACATTTTGGGATAGCTAAGCAGCTGATGACACACGAAAACGTAGACTTTTTTAACGGAACAGACCAACATGTGTAGAAAAGGTTGTAATGTACCTGCAATTCTCCTCGAGTTCCAACTGATGATATACTTTATTCAGATCAAGGCGAGAGAATAGCTTTGCACCATTTATTTGTGTTATCATGTCAACAATGTGCGGACCTAGATGTCGTTCTCTTTCAATTAACTTGTTCGTTTGCCACATGTCCACGCATATGTGCACAGCTCCTTCACTGTCCATTTTGGGTATTACCACTATGGGAGAAACTGATGGAGTTGGACCAGTGGAATGCTAAATGATATTGTGTTTGAGTAAGGATTCCAGTTCTTTTTCAACAGCTTCCGGTAAGTGAAAGACAATTTGTCCTGTCCTTGACCAACAGGATGGACGCTCTTATTAATGTGTAGTTGGACTTTCACAATCTTAGGTTTTCCCAACCAATGAAACAACAAAGGGAATTGACTTACTATTTTGTGATGAGCATTCATGTTATAGTTCACGGATGTCATGAACCCACATTCTTCAAAACCTATTCACCGTAGGAAAACCCACCCCTATCCCGTGCATCCTGCACTCCAAGAAATATGTGATGTTTATTGGTACTGATTGTGCAAACAGTGGATGTTATTGGTATCATTATGAATGGGCAGTGTATTATACGTTGTGTTTGCCAATGTTTGTTTACCAGACAATTCAGATCACTGCTTGGGCTCCGCTCGCCGTTTGCGGGCTGAGTGTAAGAACGCATCACAGTACTTATGCAAAGAGCAAAGAAACACTCGTATTGCAGTGTTGCTTCGCTCGTGATCAAAAGACCATTGCTCGTCTTTCAGCCTGCCTCGCGTTTGTGTGAAAACAGAACATGGCGTGAGAGCACGTACACACGCTCCTCCTTACGGACGTCTCTGGGTGTGGCTGGAGTATTAAAGCCACACCCAGACTCTGGAAGGTGCTTAGCCTTCCGACTCTTCAACAGGAAACATCGCGCTGAACTCGCTCTTCTACAGAACTTCACTTACCTTCATTTCAGCTCTCCTGCTCCTTGATTCTTCATGCCTACGCTCCTGCTTCCTGCATCTTCATTCCTCGCGCTTCCTGCATCTTAAATTCCTCCGCGTGAAGCGACCTGAAAGCAAGGAAAATTAAGCTAAGTGAATTTTCTTAATACTTCTGGCGCCCATCGCAAGAAAGACTTGTTAAAGGAAATTACTAATTTTTGGACACACCTTTGTGAAATAGGAATCAAAGGAACCAGGACTTGTTTTTTGACAACAAAGACTGTAATGCTACAGAAAGAACCATCACAAGGAAACTTATTGTAGTGTGTTATGTGTAGATCGCTATGTTTTATCCTTTCTTATTTCAGTAAAGCTTATTGAGAAAACGAAAGAACAGGAAGGTTGCAAAGTAAGTGAACAGGGATAGAGGGTAATTGTAAGGAGTGAAAAGCAGCTCAGTTGTTTTTATGTGCAGAATTATTAACAGTGATAATATTGTTTACTCACAGATTTCCCACGTCTTACTGCTTAATTAACACATCTAGCAGAGAACAGGGGAAGAACATCGGATTTCCTTCACCTCGCAACAACTTCCTGGATGCGAAGCCCTACCCTGTAGAATCGCAGGTAGGAACCTTGTAGCAATAAAGTACACTAATTAAACTGAACAACAAAGATCCTAGTACAGTTTAGAGTATATGACTGAAGAATAATTTCGCTAAGGAATCTTCTTGTTGCCTCGCAGGTCGACTACAGGAACTTCATTAGCGTCGATCCCGGCCCTCCTCCCTCTATCCTATAATCAACCTGAAGAGGGCATTTGATATCTTGGGTTGTTGAATAGAGTTATAGGGAGTTTGGCCCATAGCGTCTCTGCGAAACACCACCAAGCACCTTACAGGTAAGGGTTTGGAGAACTCAGTTAAGAGTGCTTGGTATCCCTGACAACGGATATCAGTCCCTTATCAACAGCTGTGCTGAAGCAGAGTAAACAGGGGCTTAATGCTGTACCTGCAAGTACATGAATGGGTGCTTGCACTTTTGTTTTCTTATGCTAAATCGTTGCTACAAACAAACCTTCACTTTTTAGTGGTGTCAATGCAGCCCACGTATACACTATAGTTTTCGATGGCGTAAGTTGGCGCAATGGAGACAGTTCATTAGATTTCTCCTCAGGCACAATATTTATTGACGCACATCTATTGCTAATGAAAGGTACTGAACAACCATTGACTTTTAGTGTGATTTTCGGTCAATGTGTGAATTACCTTGGTTTTTTGTTGTGTTGAATTCTCTTGGACCGGTATTTTTCCTCACATGCAGCCAGTCCAACATGCCATGTTCCTCTGAGGCCCAAACATCTTCTTCACTTTAACTTGACATAGTTACAGAAGAACTATTTGACAAAGATTTAGATGTCAATCGACTTCGTTTGGTTTCGATTTGCCTCAGCTGATGTGGCTGCTTGGCTTTATGGGCGTGCGTCTAATGTCACTTCTGGTACGTTCGGGCAGCCATTATGTCTTCTCACCGTGACGCACTCACTTTTTCCTTTGCCTTGCACACCATTACAAAATGGTTCTCCTTTCCTCAGCCTCTGCTGATTTGCCCAGTGGCGGGACATTTACCTTCTGTGGAAACGAAAATTCACATCTGAAGCACAACTTCTTTTTCTGTAGAGTAGTCACTCTGCGGCCCTCGGCCATGTGCTTTGGCTTACTTTTCACTTTCACTACTGACTCACTCTAATGCTTACTTCACAGTTCTACGGAGTCCATCAGGAGCCACAAGGGTTCTGTCATTACAAATGCACACTACACTATTCACTGTCACAGTCATACCAGCATTTGTTTAGTCATACTAAAGCTGCAAGAGCCACCATTATCACTTCTGTGCCTTAGTGGGCTTCTGGAGCTCACTATTTAGCTAGATAAACTTTTCTCTCCTTATCCAGCTTCAGCAGTGATAAGGTAAAGGCTCAATGAGTTCCAGTGTGTTCTGAAGGTCCCAGCAAATCAGTCCCAGCTTCTAGAGCTTCTGAGGTCAGTAACTTGATCCTCATTGAATTGAGTGATACATATTATGTACTGTGCTTTGAAGTAGCAGGAAGTGCAATATGAATGACCATATAAAAACAAATTACCATGATTAATATTATTCATTCATTCTAGGACATTTCAATAACAATCTAAGGAGAGGGGGCTAAGCTAAGAAGACAGTCTCTTTGACACTCTGTGGGAGGCATTGCCTTACCCCTGATAGGCCCAGTGGATCTGAGCCCTCCCAACTGAGCTCCATACACACTTTCAGCATTCTGAACGGCTCTAGTCATCCATCTAGTCAGCATGCAACCATTTAGAAAATTAGGGTAGCAGCCAACTGCAGTAACACAATATACTTGAACCCCTCGTTTAAAAATGCAGCATACTTTCATATTCAAAATCAGGAAAGCTAAATCAGATCAAGGCAGGCAAATTCCTGACATCAGAGAAACCCTTTCTACACTGGGCATCGACAGCGCTATAAGCGTATTTTGTGAGCCGATGGTTACTAAGCACTGTAGGAATGGCTCGTAATGTGTGTATAACCCTTCTTAGGTGTCTCATGTAGGTACGCTTACGGACAAAATTTGTCACACTGAAGTGCCCCCAGTGCACTGCCCTCTCTCTCCTTAGTGCTACCCGGGTAATGCTTCTTCTTATTAGTTGCTTGCCCGCTGCCTCCGTGCAGGTCTGCGGCAGAGCAGCCAGGCAGTATATGCCACACTCAAGTGCCCCCCTTACTACTTCAAGTGTGGTGCTCCTCTAATCCGTTGCTCGCCTGTCACCGCCGTGTATGTTTGCAGCAGTGTAGCGAGGGACTAGTTGTTATATCCGCATTCCGAGTCCGGAGTAGTTCCGGTCACGTGGGGCGTGTGGTGATGTGTCCTAGGGGGTCACGCCAAACCGATCGTTGTCAGTGTCCCGCACCACGTGTTCCCCGCAAAATGTTTACACCCCAGATTGCCATGCTACCCCAGGAGGTGGGTACATTCGAACAAGCCGTCATACATGACCTTGAGAACCTGAGGAGACAAGACGTATGCTAATTTGCCAACATGAGCAATATCAAGAAGGTGGCACTGAGGGAACTTAAGGAGAACCCCTCGATTATCATAAAACCGGCAGACAATGGAGGAGCCATAGTTGTCCTGGATAAAACCACTTACGACAACGAGTGCCGACGCCTCCAATCGAATGGAAAGAACTACCAAGTACTAGGAAGGGACCCCACGATGGAGATAACCAAGGACATCGCTACTCTTGTGGAGGATTGATTGGCCAATGATTGGATCTCTGAACATGAGGCGGATAACCTCATTAGAAACCAACCCAGAACACCTTATTTTTACATATTGCCAAAAATTCACAAACCAACTAGACCCCTGCCTGGCAGACCCATCGTTTTGGGTATCGGATAGATTCTCGAACCGTTGTCACAATTCTGTGATTTTTATCTGAAACCATTGATTCAGAGACTACCAGTATACCTACAGGATACCTTGGATATCCTCAACCGCATCAAGGAGATGGACTTTGATCCCAACAGCGAATTCCTTATAGGCCTGGATATTGAGGCGTTATATACACCAACATCCCACAGAAGGAGACCCTATGAGTCCTGGAAGATATCCTGTTCGAAGAAGAATGGCGGTATCAAACACCACATGCCTTCATCTTGAACCTAGCAGAGATAGCACTTACAAAAAATGTCTTTGAGTTCGAGGGCGCCCTCTATCTACAGACCCACGGGACCTCGATGGGCAGTATCTTTGCCCCGAACCTGGCGGGTCTGTACGTGGGGAACATGAAGATAACCTTGGCACTCTGATCAGTTCAATATTGTTACAAATGTGGTTCACAGATCACTTTGGACAAGCAAAGAACAATTTTTGACTTGTTGTTCCGTTTAATAAAAGTATATAGAACATACAAGTTTAGCAGTCTACTAAAAAGCAAAACATTCCAATAACCTTATATTTCACAAATGGAGGGCACAAATCAATAATCCTCCTGTAGGGCGTTGGACCGGCCGCTGACACGTGTTTCGTTACAAAGTAACTTTTTCAAGGCTTAGATAGATATTGAGTTCGGCTCAGCAGTATTCCATACATGTTCAATGTCTTCCAGTAAAAAGGATAATCACTTGTCTATTAGTCTATTTGATATATCTTGCCCGGGACAGAAGTGGCAGCACAAACTTTCAATAGATCCAAATAGTTGCCTTCAGAGGCTAAGATGGCTTGCGTCTTTGTCGTTTCATATATTTACACAAATTTCTGTATGTGAGGGCATTAAAAAAGACTGAAATCTATGATCCACATTGCCCATGGACAGAGAACATAAAACTGTGGCGTCGTTATATTGACGACGTCCTGCTGATATGGAAGGGTGATGAACAATCGGTCATTCAGTTCCTTGACTGGTATTTCTACTGTAACCAAGACAGAATTACCCTTCTTGGATTTAATGATTGAACCAAAGGAAGGTAAACTCCAGACCAGAGTTTATCATAAGCCCACAGACAAGAACGCCCTGCTAGCGTATGATAGCTTTCACCCGAAATCCCTCAGAGAAAACCTGCCAGTGGGCCAATTTGTTTGACGTAATTGTACGGAGAAATCCACTTTCAAAGAGGAAGCTACACTCCTCTTGAATAAACTCACTCAGAGGGGATATCCGGAACATACCATTGCGAGAGCCATAAAATGAGCTGTGAATGCTAATAGGGAGATGGAGGTAGCAGACGAGCAACTTAAAAGAAGAAGTGTTACCCGGGTAGCACTGCCACTAAGGAGAGAGAGGGCAGCGTACTGGGGGCACTTCAGTGTGGCAAATTCCGTCCGTAAGCATACCTACATGAGACACCTGAGAAGGGTTATACATACATTATGAGGCATTCCTACAGCGCTTAGTAACCATCCACTCACAAAATATGCTTATAGCGCTGTCATTATGGTCTACGATACTTTACTCATCTCCGTCCTAGCTTTTTAACAGAGGCTAAGACCGCAGGCAGGCTGTGGTTGAACGATAAGCTTCCACCTAATCACATAAGGGGTGTTTGTGAATTAACGAGGCACAATAGTAGTGAGTAGCTTTATTGCAATACTTCACTCGACATCCATGGCCCAGGAATGACCGTTATTCCACGGACGCTCACCATAGAATTCTCACAACGTTCGGGAGAACATAAGAGAACGGGAGGAGGTAGGGGGGGAAGGGACGAACGGAAGCTACCAATAGGTAGTCATTATAAAGCAGGTTAAATACAACACATCTCCTTCCTTAAGGAACACAAAATGCATTGTGGTAATTACAAGAATATTAAAGAACCAAAGGATTAAGTCATACAATAATCATTGTGCCATAACGGTTTTTTATATTGGTTCCTAAGAAACCTTCTATCCAGTACAGTGGTAGGTTTGTCGTTTATTTGTGTTTCATGTTCCATGTTCCACAGAGGAACCCTGAACATTTATGCTGTTATCTCCAACTACTCTGTCGTAACTCCACACCTGTCCGTCATCAAGAGGTAGCACATTTTTAAACACTTTACACATTATTTTCTTTTCAGAAAACTTTGAACAACCAGAATGGACAGATCTTGGCAATTTTATTCTTACCACATCTCCCTCTTTCCAATTCCTATTTTATTAAAATATTTTATTTTTATACCTGTTAACATATTTCCTTTGATGTTCTTGGACCTTCTCACTTATCATGCTTCGATCTACCTCCTCAACATCATTGCCAACTAGCCATAAAGGACTTAGCTTGGTACCAGGTTCTCTACCTTTGAGAGCTTTGAAAGGTGACACTTTGGTGACAGAATGAGGGGTTACTAAATAAGACCAGACCATTTCGTCTAACTCTTTCCTAACATTTGTTCCTCTGTTGACACTCGATTGAAAACAATCTGTAATCATGCGATTTACTCGTTCCACTAAGCCATTGGCCCTGGGGCAATAAAGAGCCGATTGAAGATGTTTTACTGAAAAGTTTTGTAAAAACTCTTTCATTGGTGAAGAGGTGAATTGGACCCCATTGTCTGTTATTAAAGTCTGAGGTACACCTTCATTTCTAAATACATCCTGTAGGAACGAAATGACTGTGCTGGTGACCACATTCTCCACAATTCTGAAAACTACCCATTTAGAATGATAATCTACCAATGTCAAAATGAACCTTCCCCCTAAACCTTTGACATCCATAGGGCCAATGATATCCATGGCCAACTTGTTCCAAGGTTCCTTGGGTAATTGCTTGCTTTTGTCACTACATGCACAACTTACACATTGCCTGATGTTTCTTTCAATCATGGAGTCCATTCCCGGCCACCAATAATGTAATCTGGTCTTGCTCTTAGTTAGACTGCACCCCAAATGACCTTCATGATTTAACGTCACGATTTTTTCTCACAAATTCTCTGGAGGGACAAGTTTGTTACCTCTATACAGATTGTGATTGTGTATGTATAATTCATTTCTCACCTCCCAGAAACCTCTGACATTACCATTTAACTCAGAACATCCATTAGGCCATCCCTTAAGGATGAATTCCTTCACTCTTTTAACATTGATGTCTTCCTCTACACTGTCTTCCCATTCTTTTTCTTGCATGCCTTCAGTGATGGTTGCTACCACAAATTCCTCATCTTAATTTTTTTCCCACTCATTACTTGGCAGGGGCGATCTAGACTGGAAATTTGATGCATGGTTACTTTGCCCTGGAATGTACACAATCTTAAAATTATACCCCTCTAATCCAAGGAACCATCTAGATATTCTAGGTGTAGTTCTTACAATGTTCTTCACAGAAAACACATTCACTAGGGGTTTGTGGTCCGTTTTAAGAATAAAAGGAATACCCCACAAGAATACCCGAAAATGCTTGACAGCCCAAAAGCATGCCAATGCTTCTCTTTCTATTACGGAATATCGTACTTCTGCATCAGACAGGGCCATCGACGCAAATGCTGCAATCCTCTCCTCCCCATCAACTACTTGATTTAGCGTCGCACCTATGCCTTTTGTGCTGGCATCAGTAGTGAGTATAGTGCGTTTACAAGTGTCAAACTGTCCTAGGAAAGGTGCATTGACAATAAATTCTTTTAGTTCATGAAAAGCTTTTGTACACTCCATGCTCCAGACAAATTTTACATTTTTCTTTAACAAGTTTCGTAATGGATAGGTGATATCAGAAAAATGTTTTACAAACTTTGAATAGTATTCCGACAATCCAAGAAATGACCTCACCTCATCCTTTGTGGTGGGTACTGGTGCTGACTTGATTGCTTCTACTAAATCCATCTTTGGTTTGATGCCTTCTCTAGAAATCACATGCCCTAGGTAAGTGACAGATTTTACTCCAACTTGACATTTCTCCCTTTTCAATGTTAGCCCTACATCTTTCAGTTCATTCAAAACTATCCTGAATGTCTCATTGTGTTCCTTTTCATTCTTTCTAAAAATCAACAAATCATCCTGGAAGCACAACACACGGTTAACACCTTCCAGAATTTGTTACATTGCCCTCTGGAATACCGCGGCTGCAGATGCAAGTCCGAACGGCATCCTACAAAACCTAAATGCACCGAAGGGTGTAATGAATGACGTTAAGGGTTTGCTAGAGGGATGGAGCCTCACCTGGTGATACGCTGAGGATAAATCTATAACTGAAAAAAACTCAGCATCACTTATCTGACTTAGCATTTCGTTTATGTTCGGTAAGGGATGTCGGTCAATCCAAATATTGTTGTTTAACTCTCTCAAATCTATGCACATTCTGATGGCTTCGTTATGGGGTTTAGATGTAATCACTATGGGAGCCACCCACTACGCACTCTCAATGGGCACAATTACCTTTTGGCTGACCAGTTTGTCTAATTTTTCCCTCAGGGGTTCCTTCAGCAAAATGGGTATGTTCTTACACTTGTGCACTACGGGTTTGGCATTTTCTTTTAAGATTATTTTATGTTGGAAATCCCTGAAACACCCTAGCTTGTCCGTAAATACTTCAGGAAATTCATTAAGTAATTCTGTACCCCACACTGACCTATCTACTAGCAAAACAGGTACTTCTGCTGTGGGATCAGGTTTGATTCCTAAATCTTTTTGATGTGCCCATCCTAAAAGATTGGATCCACGTTTGGCTATATATACTTTCCCCACAGTGCTTCTGTCTTTGAACATAATCTTCATAACTGCTACACCTTCCAATGGTATAGGATCCTTGTTGTATCCTACCGGTACTACAGCCGGTTCAACGAGAGGCACTTTTTGAGCATCAAACTTTGAATGGAACATTTCACTGTTAATAAATGTAAACGGGAAACATGAGTCTGCAAATACCTCGACTATTTTCCCTTCCAACACTATCTCACATTTCGGTAAGTTCAGTGGCGTCACTAGGGTTGGTGTCACCCGGTGCGGGTAACTCATGGTGTCACCCCCTCACGACTTACCGCATGGACCTCCTCCGCCCCGAGTCCGCCAGTGGACACAGTTGGCAAATAACGGGACCATACAGAATCCTTAGTAACGTTTGTAAATGTAGGTCCTATATTTACAAAATGTGCCTGTTAACAACAGTGTGATAATGATTCATTAATCAGGTTGTACAGTGGGCTACCTGCTAGTCAACAGTTTATTGGAATTTATAATATCATAGGTATGGTACTTTTTACTGGTGTGGTGTTCCCACTATCCATCAACACGATATATCAGTGGTCGAAGTGGGGGAAAAAAAGTAGGGGAACTGTGGGCGGAGAATCAAAGGGCGGGAATAACCCAAGGATTGGATCAGTGGCCAGAATGCGCAAACATCCCAATTTTTTATATTTGTTTGGTTTCACTGCCCAGTTTTATCAACCAATGGAGACACATGATTAATTAAGGTTATAATGAGTTATTGACAGTAAAATGTGTTCACAAAGTGGGATATGCTTCTAATCACAGAATGTCCCCAAATACGATAAAATGTGGAAGCACAAGCCATTTGTCTCCGAGCCATGGAGTTTCTGTCATCAGCACTTCTCCCTTTACCAAAACAGCAGTTCAAACATGAATTGCTAAAAATCCTAGTTTGCAAATGTTTTCTAAATAATAATGGCTCTGCCATATTTGCCTCATAATGCAAGATCTGCAGCATGATCTCACCATTTAAACTAATAAATTGTTTGTTGCTCAAACGTATCAAAAGTTAATAAATAATTTGAATTGTGTTGCTGCGGAGTAGATGACAGTTAATAGCTCACTGTTCTATGTTAGGATTTTAATTTATAAACTGCAAGTAACAAAAGGATCTCTCTGACAAAAGCAGTAGCCCACTGGCCTATTTACATTATGTGCACTTTGTGATCTGCACGGGACATGTTTTTTGCAGCAGGTACATTAACCCTCTGACCTACCTTTCCATGAGTCAAATCTTCCATTAGACAAAATTCCGATCTCTCTCTAGGAAGAACATTAATCACCAGAGTCATCATGACATTTTTATTGTTACCGAAAATTACTGGAGGCCAGGAAGGAGGCAGCAAGCGCTTTTAAAACCATAATATACTTGCAAAAATGATGCCTCCACCGAAAGTGAACACCTGGTGCGGTTGCACCGCCCTAGAGCTGGCCCTTCTCAAGGGTCCTGTGATCTCAGTGGCAGGGTCACTGTTCTAGGGTGTACTGCTTCATAGGCCTGCCGCAAAACTGGAGGTGAACTTCAGTATGAATAGTGGTGGACAAGCCTTGAAGGTTAACCTACACTTGTCATGCTAGGGTCCACCTGCTGGTGCTACGACACCGGGGCTTCTAATGTCTTGCGAAGCCTTCTAAGGTCTAGCATGAGATAGTGCTCTCTCAGGAGAGTGGTCTGGCGGACTGGTTATTAAGGCTGAACCTGGTTCCCCAGTTCCAAATTCAGCAGCTCTGGCCATAGTGCCACATCCTCTCCCCCACTGAACACCATACTGCCCCACTGAGAAAAACTCAGACTGCCTTCAACTACAACCCAATTGTTGCCAGCTATAAACACCTGGATGCGGCTCAATTTAAATTACGCACTGGGCAAGAGCAATATGTGGCCTACAAAAAAAAGTGACAGCATCCTGGAAAAAGCAAACAATCACAGGGAATGCAACATTTTGCAAACCATGTGAAATGTAAGCAGGAACAACATGGTTACCTTAACGCTTTTACACTCACTGTTCAGAAATCAGTGAGTGCTTTTGCCTGAAAAGTTAAGGGCATGACAACAGGGCCCTGAATGGACCCATTTCAATGGCCATTGCTTATATCCTTACAAAACGTAAGCAGTATGGTAAAAAAAGACAACATCCCTAGATACAGAGCAGCAGTACAAATTTTGTTTTTCAATCCTCACATTGCAGTACCTCCAGGATTGGTGCACTAGCTCCAAGCCCAGGGAAAACAAAGCCAAGACAACAAAAATAGCGCTTCACTGGCAAACTCTGTAAAAGTGGCGCTAATGTGTTTGGGTGTGAATAAAAATCAATCTGGACAGTTTGCTACCACTCTGTCTTACTTTATTTAGTTATTTATTTTTCATATTTTTAAACTTTTATTCCTGATGCTGCATTTTGGAATTAAATGTCAGAAAAATACGACATTGATTTCCAGCAAACGTGATTTTCTTTTTTGGATCCATTTCACAGGGAAGCAAATAAAAGAAAGGAGAGGAGACAGGGTGCACTGCGCACAGGCACGTCCTCTTCCTAAAAGGTTAGGTTGCTCTGCGCACACGGGCCCCAGGGCAGGCTTTAGCGCTGGTGGCGCCCTGTGCGACAATGTTTGTTGGCGCCCCCCCCAATGACCCCCTCCACCATGGATTCTCTCACTAGCACCCTTTAACAGTGACCAAGTCACCATAACCACACTCTCTCAGATGCATTGAATTAGTTATATAGCGCCACTCATACCAGTGTAGGGTGTCCGAGCACTTTGCATCACACACACATTACACAGAGACAATCAATCATAGGTGTGTAAATCCGTGTATAGGAAATGATACATAAACCAAAGGACTGAAAGTGTAGGAGTCACATGTCATCCATACTGGTAGGCAGTATAGTGCTTGGTGTGGAGAAGCACAAACGCAGAGTCGAAAAAGAAACAGCATAGTTGGGAGTTTTCTTTAATAATAAGAATCTATTTCTAGCCAAATTAACCCTTTTTGCAACATTAATCAATGTTCTAATAATGTATATTTTGAGGTGTGTACGCAGTTCTAGGATGAAAGTTAATAGCTCACTGTTGAATATTAGGACTTTAAGTTATAAATTGCAACAAAAGGATGTCTCGTTTGAAAGCAGTAACCTGCTGATCTGCACTCTGTAATCTACTTGGCACACGTTCTTTGCAGCAGGCATATTAACCCTCTGCACTAACTTCACCTAAGTCAAAACCTCAACTTTACAAAACACTGATCTCTCTCCAGGAAGATAATTAATCACACCAGTTATCTTGACATTTATGTGAGGCCTGGTAATTGCTGGCGGAAAGAAACGCTGCAGCAGGTGCTTCAAAAGCGTAATAAACTTTCTAACACGGCGCCCCCAGGAAGCCATCACCCAGTCGCACCGCCGTAAAGCCGGCCCCTGACGGGCCCTGTTGGTGTCACCCCACTTGAGGGTGTCACCCGGTGCGGTCCGCACCCCCCGCACCCCCATAGTGACGCCGCTGGGTAAGTTAACCATGTTTACTTCATTTTTCCCTTCTACATCAACTTGTAAAACAAATCTACTATTATCTTCGTCACCCGCTCCGATAACATTGACTGTTCTGCCGAACATGTCTTTACACATACGTGCAAAATTTCCCTTTCGGTTACACTTCCTGCATGTAGCAGTTCTGGCCCAACAAACAATATTATTGGCAAGATGCCCCGAGCTTCTACATCTGAAACATTTTAACTTGTTTTCAGTACCAGTTCTTCCTTTATTTTGCTCTTTTATACTCTCACTTTTATTTTGCTCTTTAATGGCACACACATTATTGAACTCATCCCCAATCTGATTAACTTCTTTGTCATTAGTATTAGACATTTCTTTTATACATACTGCAGTATGCTCTATACTCTTTGCTATCTCAATAGCCTTTTTTAAATCTGGGTTACCAACTAATAATTTCTCCTGTATCTTCTTGTTATTAGTGCATCTCACTAATTGGTCCCTAATGAGCGAATCTGTCAAATCATTGAATTCACATGTGTTCGCTAGTCCTCTCAGTATTGCTATATAGTTGCCAACACTCTCATTCTTGCCTTGAATCCTGCCAATAAATGTATATCTTTCGAAAACTACATTTATTTCATCAGCGAATTGTAACTCTAACTTCCTTAGCGTTATTGCATACACATCTCTATCCCCATCTACCACTTTGTCCTCCTCAATCTCTGGTAGACTATCATATACCTTCCTCCCTTCAGCACCCAGATTGTGCAGTAATATGTGTTGCCTACGTAATACTGAGAACCCATTTGCAGCTGTGGCTATTAAATAAGTCTCAAACCTCTTGATCCAGTTCTTCCACGTCATAGTGGGGTCTCCTGCCTCTGAAAGAAAGGGTGGGGGTTGACTCATGCTTGCCGCTGCCATATTTAATCAATAAAAGTAGCATGTTAAATGTACTTATAACAATACCACTTATTAATATTTCCTTCTTTTCCTCTTTAAATAAAACAGATAACATCCATAAATCTTTTCCGATAGCTGTTCCTCTCTTTACCATGCAGAAAATGCTTGCAGAATCATAGGTCACAGCAAGCGTTGTCCTGTAGTATACTGCTTTTAATTTTTTTTCCAAACAGTTCATGAAGATAGTACATATTGTGAGAAGGTTACTCTCACTATGATGTTTGTAAAGTTTCAGTGCCCCAAAAAAATGAATATACTTCCTTCAACAATAACTTTAGTTAGTTCCTTATAGTCAGGAATGAATGAAATACTGTTCCAAGATACCAGGAAGAATACTCCTTTGCCTATTAATCCTTTCACAAGAGAAGCTTGCGAGCTCCCACCACTTCACATCGGTGAAATATGCAGAATATTAGACTTCAGTAGCTGACGAGTGGTGAATGGAACAGAAGTTTAATTCTCCGTAAAAATATGCCCAAATTACTGCATCCACCAAGGACCGCGTTAACTATCCTCAGTGTTCCTTAAAAATCACCACCGATATGGAACATCGTGTTATTGCGCTATTACTAACAAGTTCCTGTCCACGTTAAGCGCAACAACAAAATATGGCAAAAATAAAACTCACTGATGACCGAGGAATCACCAGAAACAGATCTAAAAACCCCTTACGAGAGTTTCCACGCTGAAGGCAATCTTCTTCCCAGTGACGGGACTCCACCCCAGGGCAGACCCAACGTGAAGTGTCTGATCTCACTGGATAATTCACCACAAGCTCCTCCCAAGATCGACGCTGCCGTCTGACCCGGATGAATTCTTCAGAAATTTCCCACTACATACCTGGAAAGCCTTCTTCCGCGCGGATTCTTCACTGAGGGGATAACGACCATAGGCAACTTTTCCACTCAAATTGCCTCTTAATACACGGATTCATTTGCGCATCAGGGCTACTGAAGGAGGGGATGTCGTAAAGTTGCCCTCCACGCAACTAAATCCGGTAACTCGTCGCCAGTGAAATAACGGGGCACGATAGTGGTGAGTAGCTTTATTGCAATACTACACTCGACAACCATGGCCCAGGAATGACCGTTATTCCACGGGCGCTCACCATAGAATTCTCACAATGTTTGGGAGAACATAAGAGAACGGGAGGAGGGGGGGAAGGGAAGAACGGAAGGTACCAATAGGTAGTCATTATAAAGCAGGTTAAATGCAACAGTTTGCATTCCGGAAACAAATGAATCCTATTGTTAAAGATTGTATTTATTCATGCTACTCTATGACCATTAACTATGACAAAATTTCTCTCTTCCCTGTGACTTTTCCTCCCATAGAGTGTGACTATAGGGAGTCTCTCCTTGCCCACTGTCATTTCAAACATGAAATAGGGTTAAACTCGGTGAGTAAGGGCACACCAAGTCCCGTCTGTTGCAATCAGTGGCCTGTGTGAATAATTAATATTGTGTATTCGCGATGCTGATATCTATGCCTCTATAAAAGGCAGCAAGTATGAATGGCAAAGTAAGAGTTACTAGTTTTACTCTGACAAATATGAGTTCTTTCAGGGTGATGTACACATGTTTGTTAGTGGTATGAGCGATCTAACAGGACATACTTTAGTGTATATGTATACCTATACGTATAGCTTTAGAAACACAAGGGAGATTATTCCTTCTAATTTCTTCTTCCCTTTTCTGTTTCTTGACCCCCTGTTCCTTCTAGTAAATTCTACGATTATCTTTGAGGTAATCCCTCGGATACGGAACTAGGGTTCTTGACAGCCTCTTATCTTGACCAGAGGTGAGAGAGTTACACAATTACACTGGGACCGGCAGAGTCCTGAAGAAGGCCAGCGTGACCCCCAATCAAGGGGCACAGACACACAGCCGAAACATGCCGACATCTTGGCAGTAAGGAGGGGTGTAAGGAGCACAATATATCTCCCAATCACCACCATCCTTCACATTTTTTATCCTGGCCGGAGGATCCAGGAATAAAGTTATAGGCACAGCGACACCTCTGAGCTAGATTTAATCTACACCACACTGCACTTGCACGTCCAGCGTTCCCAGTCACTCTTGAAATATTATTGCCTCTCTTTTGTGTTACTGAAATATGTGAGCCATTCAAGAAACAGCATAGAAATTGTATGAAATCAGTGTCATGTGTGTTTTTCTCAGGTTTTTAAAAAAGATTTTGGCATATTGATACTTGTGGGCACTGGGAAGCTTTTGAATTTCCCAGTGCATGTGCTCCATTTACAAAAAAGTATTAATACTGTATTTATATATTGTGAGATACATCTTGCCTCTAAATGCTGTAAAAACAGAGGTTTCCTCAACTGATTCTCATTTTTATATTAACAGAAGAACAAAAGGCACGTGTATAACAGCAGTAGGTGCTTAACCCGTTGAGGTACCTAATCATCATATAATTATAAGTCAAGAGACAGAGGACAAGCAGTGCTTGCTGAGGCTAGGAGCTAGGGAGTTTTGAAGGGGACCTCCCAGTAAAAAAGGTGGGAATGTTGAGTAAGGTGAGGAAGGAGGGACTTAAAGATGCTAGGATGTTGAACAGTTGCCGGAAGCTAAACGGAGACAAGACGTAGCTCATGATACTGGGAAACCATGCCATACCCAGACCCCTGATTCATTGGCTAAATGATCTGGGCAACCCTCCCGATCCCAAATCCTTTATAAAAAAACCTGGGAATTTGGCTTGATAATATGCTCACAATGGACTATCTAACAAATAAATTGTCAGGTACCTGCTTTTTGTTACTCGGAATGATTAGGAAGATTATCGAACTGATTCCAGATCACTTAAAAAAGACATCATTCAGGGCCACATGCATCAACGAGAAAACTGGTCGCAAACGGGCAGATTAGCAGAATCTGCCCCTTTGCGACCGGTATTTTTGCATTTGGGATGCATCATCCCAAAAGCAAAAATCGCAATTTAAGGAATCTCTAAATAGCGATTCCTTAAATTGCGATTGCATTTAAGGAATCCCAAATTGAGATTCCTTAAATGCAATGCATTAAAGTTAAAATATTAGCGATTTCGCTAATAGGGGGAGCAAATTACCATGAAGTTGAACTTCATGGTAATTTGCAAAAACTTTGAAAAATTCACTTTTGTGCATTTTTCAAAGTTTCATGTTGCGCACACACATGCCCTTAGAGCATGTGTGTGTGCAACATATGTGCACAGATCAATTTCAGGGGTGCAATAGGGTGTCATTTTGACACCATTGCACCCTTGAAATTGCATGAGCAATTTGCGAGTACCTACTGGTACTCGCAATTTGCTCATGCAATCTCCAATTCATTCCTATGGGCCTGGAGGCCCATAGAAATGAATGGGACGGCATTCCTTAATTGCGACTCGCAATTTGCGAGTCGCAATTAAGGAATTTGTAGGAATCGCTATTTTTATAGCGATTCCTACATGCATAGGCTTTTGCAATTCCTTAATTGCGATTCCTTAAAAATCGCAATTAAGGAATCGCAAAAGTCTTTGTTGATGCATGTGCCAGTTAGTCCCTTATAGTCTTTCGCCTGGACTATGGCAACTCTCTTTATGTAGGCTCACTGAAATATGTAAGAAAGAGACTCCAGGTGGTGCAAAACGCAGCAGTAAGGCTCCTACTAAAAGCCCCAAGCTACGTATCAGTAAAATAATCTTTTAAACAGCTACATTAGCTGCCGATCGGAGGAAGAATCAAGTTTAAATCCCTCTGTATTGCTCACAAGGCCATAAATATAAATAAAAAGGCCCAGTAAAGCTCCAACAACTGATATCTACGTATACCCCTACTAGGCACCTAAGAACCTCCCAACTGCAGCTCCTTAGGACAACCAGAGTCAAAAGGACAAGATGGGGAGGCAGATCATTTGCCCATTTGTTGCCGAAGTTGTGGAATGCCCTCCCACTCGACCATAGATCACTGCCTAATTAAATCTCCTTCTGCAAAAACCTAGAGACTTGGCTGTTTCCCCTTTAATTTACTTGTGGTTGCAGCCCTCAGTCCAGCACTCACCAACGTGGGGAAGCCCTCGGGCAGCCATGCACTTTACCAAACACAAATATAAACACATAGGAGTGAGGGGGTGGTGATACTAACCGCCAAAAGTGCTACTAAAAATAGCACGGGCTGCTGGGGGTGTGGAGGGACTCGAGAAAAGGTGAAGCTGAGAGGTATTGTAGATAGGTAGTACAGGTAGTGTGGAACTAACCATATGGAAAGGGAGAAGCCTGAAACAGGGATTGCTGGCCGGTGTCTCAAGGAAGAGGGAGTGTGGCCTGAGATCTAGAGGAAGCTAGTGCAGACAGGAGCTGGGAGCAAGGAAGTGTTTTAAGCAACAGGAGGTGGGACATGTTGGCAGACGCTCTGGAGGGAGGGTGGCACTACCACCACTGGGGCTTGGACCAAAGGATTGTTGCCACAGGATCTGGGGAGAAGAAGGAATGCTGCTTGGAGAGAGTGCTAAATGAGGGCCTGAAGGAAGAGAGTGCTGGTAAAGGTCATAGAGGGAGGGAGTGCGGACAGAAGGATTTCAGGAAGGAAATAAGGGAATAGAGTGCTGGCACTGGTCCCTGGAGGCCAGGGAGAGAGTTCTAGAAGGGGACCCGGGGGGAGCAAGTGCTGATAGGCAGTCTTAATGACAGGCGAGGGGAGTGAGTGCAAGCAAAGGTCAATAATGGAGGGAGTGCTGTCATTAGGTACCTAACTGGAAGAAATTGGAGGGAAAATGGACAGGGGTGCCGACAATGTGGTCTCAGGGGTTAATTGTGCTGCCTGGCAGGGGTCTGACGGGAGCAAGATTTAGTACTGGCCCTAAAGGTAGGCAGGGGGATGATCAGACCTAAACAGGGTGAAGGCAGGCCCAAGCTCTTTCCCTACTCTAACACCCAGACAGTACTGCCTGATCCCATTGTTCTGAACCCCAGAGCCGGGATGAGTTATTTAGGCTGATATGAATTCCAGAGTCACACCCTTTCGATGTGCAGTGTGTGGGGCTGATGGCTTCACAAGCTACAAGAACACGTGAAAACATCCAGTCTGTGGCTATGCCGTTGTGCTTCTTCTCCACAACAGGGGACTACCAAAAGGATCAATCACCTCTTCAAAAACCTGCTCAAACACACTCACCCTTCCTGAAAGCACTGAGCCCCACAGCAGCAACCCACTGCTCTTGAACCCCTTCAATGGCACCAGCATACACAAACTGTCTCAGATTCCTTCCAAGATGCATTTCTTCTTTCCTTCAAATTCTTAGAGCTCGCCGGTGAGAGTTGCAGACCCTCCATAACCATGACAACTTCCTCTCTCAGCCCCCAAGCATCAACTAAATGCCAGCAGAGGTCTGCACAGAGATAATCCCAAACCAGCAGCTTATTTTGTAATATTTGTGTGACATCACCTAACTTGCAGTAGTCTATCTCCCATGGAGCACCCCTTACCATGGCTGTTGAGCCTGTCTTCCACTGCTAACTATGCCCTGGGATCGTGTAAGGTGTCCCCAGCAGGTTGGGAGCTTTGTGGGTGACTAGGAGGAAACTACCCAGCATCTGCAGAGTTGTAACTGGCCAACTGGTTGTGGCACTGAAGACAAGATGAACAGGAGTCTTTCTCGCAGTTGAATCCCTGGCATACGTGATCCAGAACAGCTCCTAGGAGGTTTGAAGCATTTGGACCACCAAGACAGAACAAAACCATTTGCTACAGTTTCTGAAAGCTTGACATGTGCTTCCATCAGCCTTCGGACACATAAAGATTTACTGCTGCAAGTGAGTGGGCCGGTGTTTTAGAACAGAAGTTATTTTTTTCTAAAAAACTGATTTTTTTTAATAAATCTTTTTATTGAACAATCTCGACAAACATGCACATATGCACAAAATCAATAATTGGGCCACAGTAAAATCAAGGTAAATACAAATAGAGCAGCATAAATCATTGAAATTCACGGGGATGGGGGATCAATATCATCCACATCCCGAGGAGGGGTACATATATCGCCTCGGTATGCATTCCAGGGTGCCCACACCTTGGACCATTTGTGAGGGCAGCCACGGGCCATATAAACTTTTTTCTCTTAACATACTCCAGTCAAGATCCCGCTCCCAATCAGTGATCGTGGGCGGTTTCGGGGCTCCCCAGAGTGGTGCAATATTTCTCTTGCCGATCATGCAACCAAGTGTGACTCATTTCTCAGCATAAGAGTTTAGGTCGGTAGGTTCCCAGATATTGAGAAGACACCTGGGCGCTTCCGGCTTGATTTCTAACCCCAACACTTCACTCATGATTGTATGTATATTGCGCCAAAATCCATGGATCTCCTCACAATGCCATAGTATATGCATAAATGTACCCAGTTGTGTGCAGCCCCTCCTACAAGAGCCATCTGTCACCCCACCCATGTGTTTCATCTGGGGCCCGGTTATGTAAATTCTGTGCAGGATCTTCAGTTGCACCAGTCTTAGTCGCGCCGGGATAGCAACCGTTTTGGGAGAGCAGACCGCTTCCTGACAGGTTTCATCATCTAATTCTATTCCGTCCTCAGCCCATTTGTCTCGTAGTTTCAATAGGGGGTTTTCCATATTATTAATGAGTTTTCGATATGTCAGGGAAATGGCCCTGTCAGGCAGGTGGCCATCCAGTAGCCTATCCTCCAGTGGAGAGGCATCTGGTGGAGTAGAGCCTCCGGGAAATGCTGTTTGTAGCGAGTGTCTGATTTGTAAATATCGATAGAGCTCAGAATCCGCAAGGGCATACTGAGTTTGGAGAGTGTGAAAGGACTTCACCCCCTCTGCGCACCAAAGGTCCTTAGCTTGGGAGATGCCTATTAGATCCGATTTATCAAACCCCTTTGAGTTTCCCATGTATCCCAGTTTTTGTGAGCCCCACAGAGGCGTTGCGAGAATTAACTTGTTATGCCAGCCGAGTGACTTATTTGCAGAATGCCAAATTTTGACTGTGTGGTCAGTGGGGCCGGTGAGTGGGAATTTGCTTGGTGTTGAGTATAGCGCCCGGGAGAAAGTACCATTAAATAGAAGCCAACGATCCATAAGAAACCCCGGGTTGTCAGGGCGTCCATATGTGCAATGATTGATGGCTGTGAGAAATGCACGGCCCAATAATATTTTCTAATATCAGGTAGACCAATTCCGCCATCATACCAACTGAGTGTCAGCTTTTTTAGAGCAATACGTGGTCGTCCTCCCCAAAGAAGGTCTCATAGGAGCCCCTCAAGATCTTTAAAATATGAGTCTGGGACAGGGCCTGTTGAATTCTGCAGAGCGTAAAGGAAATGGGGCAGCGACATCATTTTAAGTAGCGCAGCTTTGCCCAAAAGCGAGAGCGGGAGCGATTTCCAGTTTAGTATGTCACTTCTAAGCCTCTGCATTGGGGGGGGGGGTCAGATTACGGGCGTATCGGACTGAGGAATCAAGAGAGACAAATATTCCTAGATATTGCGGGGTAGAGGAGGGGAGTTCCCCCAGAGGACATAGAGAAGCGATTTTTGCCAATTGACTCGAAACCCAGAGTACCTGCCAAAAATATCCAGTATGTCAAAGGCTACTATCAATGATTTCTTCGGGGACGTGAGATAAAGGAGAATATCGTCCGCATACAAAGATATACGGTCCTCCCAGTCCGCCGACCACCGTATGCCGCGGATCATTACATCCTTATGGATGCAAGCCGACAGAGGCTCAAGGGCCAAAGCGAACAGTAAAGTAGAAAGTGGGCATGCCTGACGGGTTCCCCGGCTGAGTGTAAAGGGTTCTGACTTCTTGTTGTTCACGACTATCTGAGCCATCGGTGCGCTATATAGCAGTTGCACCCACCGGCAGAAATTAGGCCCAAACCCTAGTTTAGCGAGTACTGCAAAGAGATACGGCCACTCCAGTGTATCAAAGGCCGTTGTGGCATCTAGGAAGACTATAATGGGATCCTCGTGTATCGTCGGTACTCTGCCCAAGACTCCATGCAGTCTGCGTAGATTAAGAGCAGTGTTTCTTTTAGGCATGAATCCTGATTGGTCTGGGTGGACTAGATCACCTATCACCTTAATCAGCCTCGTGGCAAGTACTTTAGCTAGGATTTTAGGTTCCGCGTTTAGCAACGATATATGTCGATAGGAGGAGCACTCTGTCTTGGGTTTCCCTTCCTTGTAGATTGTGACAATGGTGGCAATCCTCTGATCATACAGCAGTGACCCCTGCTTAAGGCTGTCTTCAAACATGGATTTTAGATAGGGGGCCAATTTATCCGGCCAGAGTTTGTAAAGTTCTATTGGAATGCCGTTTGGGCCAAGGGCCTTTCCCGGATGTAATGCTCTTATAGCTGCCGCTATTTCATCCGCAGAGAGGGCACTATCAATAAATGTTTGGTCCGATTCAGACAGTGTAGCAAGAGAAATGTCATTAATAAGATCAGAAAAATCTACCTCAGGGTAAGGTGCCACTGAACTATACACTGTTTGGAAGTGAGCTGCAAAGTGGTTAGCTTTGTCTTGAGGGTCTGTCACAGGGGACCCGTCAACATCTTTAAGTTCTGGCACAAGCTTACTGGCTTTCTCCTTCTTGTCCAGCCAAGTGAGCAATTTGCGACCCTTGTCACCCCAGTCATATATGCGGCCCAGCCTTTCCTGTCCCATTTGTTTGGCTCGATCAGTGACCAATGCCTGGTACTCCTCCTGTCGCTGCCGGAGGGAGTGAAGGGCTTCCGGTGTGGTGTCCGAGTTGACATCCTGCTCTAGACGATAAATCTCCTGTTCTATGTCGGAGAAGTCTTTCACCCTATCCTTCTTGGAGCCTGCAATCAGAGAAAGGGCCTGCCCTCGGACCACCGTTTTGAACGCTTCCCATAGTACTCGAGGGGACTTAACTGTGTGTTCGTTCTCAAGAAAGTAGTTGTCAATGGCTTCATTGAGGTCTTTCCTAATTTTGGGATTCTTGAGGTACCAAGGGTTTATTGGGGAAACTCGTCCCACCTGCTTGTGGTCTAGTACTATGTGGACCCACAGAGGGGAGTGATAGGAAGTACCTCTGGCCAGGTGATGGATTTCGTGAATGTCTGTGATTTGTGGAGCTGGAACAATTATGTAGTCAAGGCGGGATAAGCTATTGTGTGCCCCTGAATGAAAGGTGTGTTGGATCTTGTCTGGGTTGCATGCTCTCCAACTGTCTATCAGCCCCATCGCTTCTAGGAAAACTGAGAAGGTATGTGCTGCGGGAGAGGTTGTGCGAGGGGGATGTCTTTTTAGTGTCCCCGATATTATTGAGTTGAAATCGCCTCCGAGCACCAGTTGTCCATCAGGCAAAGTCAACAGGACAGCGCTGAGATCAGTGAATGTTATGCCCTGTAACCCCGGGGGTGCATATACTGACATTAGGTAACAGTTCGACCCTCCCAAGAGCCCGTAATTCCAACATATCTGCCTCGATCATCTGCATAGGTGGAGGTGAGTGAAAGAGGAAATGACTTTTTTTGCATAATGCCTACGCCCCTGGAGCTGGAAGTTAAGCCCGCGTGTGCTACCATCGAGTAACCCCATCTGTGCATTGCTTTGCACATATTGCCTATGAGGTGGGTTTCCTGGAGCAACACAATGTCCGGTGACAGTCTCTTAATATACTGCAATACAACACTTCTCTTGATCTTGTCACCCAATCCGTTAACATTCCAACTTAAAATTTTAAATTCCTTGTTACACTGTACTCCCATTGGTAAATAGACAGGTCCCCGCAAGCGGGTTTATGTGTATGTATTGTACTGTCGAGGGAATGCAAAAAAAACAACAAACAAATAAACAACAATCCCACCCAACATCCCCCTCACCCTGCTTTCCAGCATTCCGGGCTCAGAACTGCCCATGAATATTCAATGCAGAGTGCCTGTCGCCCAACTATGCTACTTAAAAGAAGAAAAATGCGGGGGGAGGCCTTAGAGCCCTGTAGCCCCCTTTCCCACCATTACAGATTACCAGTGCAATATGTGATGGATACATAGGCCATCAAGAAAGAAAGTACCCAATATGCCGGCATAGATTACGATTTCAGCCTGGGTCAGACACTGGCGGCCCGTGTTCCATAAAAGAAGAAAAACAGACCAGTCAATGTTACCAGGGGCCCATCGACGAGAGCCCACAGCTCAACTCAATGGTCAGTGGAGATCTTGTCCGGCGAAGCTGTAAGGCCGTCCAGCCAGTCTGATGCCATCTCAGGCAGGTCGAAGAAGCGGGTCCTCTCCTCAATTTCAACTCTCAGACGCGCTGGGAAGAGCATGGCGTATTTGAGACCCCTTTCCCTCAATCTGCGCTTGACATTAAGGAAGGAGCGTCGCCTCATCTGTACTGCCCGGGTGAAGTTGGGGAAAAAGGTGATCTCCGAGTTGTCTAGGTGGATCGGAGGAGCGACCCTTGCTGCTTTCAGGATTGTGTCTCTATCTCTATAGTTAAGTATCCGGGCCAATATCAGACGAGGGGGGGCCCCCGGCTTTGGCAGACCCCCAGGTACCCTGTGGGCCCTCTCAATTACAAACAATTTAGAGGCCCTTTGGCTGCAGCTTTGTCGAGATAAGACCTTCAATGAATAGATCAACAGCGGGACCCTACGATTTCTGTGGCACGCCGAGAACGCGGATGTTATTGCGTCTCAGGCGCCCTTCATAGTCATCCAGCTTGTCCTCTGTCAACCTCCGGAATTTTTGTAGCTCCCCCATGTCCATTTGTAGTTGCGAAGTGTCATCCACAAGGCTGGCGGTAGTAACCTCTAACTGTTTAACCTTTTCTCTATACTTTGTTAGATCAGCCCTGATCAGTGTTACTTCCGAGGAGAGGGTGTCAATAGATGTGCGGACCCCTATGAGAGCTGCCATCAAGTTGTTCAATGTGGGCTCAGTATGCTCCTGCTCAGCACCGCTTTGTGGCTTATCACTTGCCACCTTTCGTTCAGTCAGGTTCCCCTTCGGGCAAGTATAGCGGTCAAGTCTGCTTTGCTGGGACGAACGGGTACCCTTAACATTGCAGATGCCGAGGCTTTTCTTGTTTCCCGGGAAGGTTACTCAGGCTGCGCGCCGGCCGGGGGCGCCAGAAATCCAATCCCCCCCACTCATGCACCAGCGAGAGTCAGCAGGCAACCACCAAACAAGAGAGAGCGCTCAACAGGCTGATGGTTATTAGAGCACAGCCTACAAGTCATGCAGTGATTATTGTGCACTGTGGATGCTGCAGGGGCCCCTTCAACCGTCGATCATATGCCCCATCCGGGGTGCAGAGAGTCAATGACCAGCCGCGTCTTGGACCAGGCGGGGGGCGCCCCTCAGCAAGCGCAGGCTCCGCTCACCTCTTTGTCGATCAGCTCCACCATGCGAGGCCCGCCCGAGGCTCCAGCACAGAGGAAGGGGCCCAACCCCGGCGCCCGCGAGTTGGCGTGCAGATAGCAGGTGGCAGACCAGGGCGCAGGGTGACAGGCACGTAGAAGTAGTGGTGGTGGAGGCAAGCTCCACTCCCGATGTTCTCCGTCTCCCCGGGTTGGAGGGGGGAGGGGCTGCCCTCCCACTCGATGTCTTCTGCGGCCAGCTCCGCTAGGCGAGACCCCGGCTTCTAAGGGCTGCAGGCCGCTGGTGTCGGCACGCTTTTCTCTGGCCTCGGACGGCAGATTTTCACCGGGATTGCAGCCGCGAGGTCCGTTGCACCTCCGGTTTAAATTTCAGGCACCATGAAGGTTGGATCTGCGATGCGGATATATGTGGGGGAAAGGGGTCCTCGGAGAGACTCTAACTAGCGGCCATATCGTCTCGCCGCAAGACCACGCCCCAAACTCAACTCTTTGGAAGATTGTTCTCTGGGGAGGCTTAAGCAGTGTCAAGCAGTGGCAAAGCCAATAGGTCTCGCCTATGTGAGCATTATTGGCTTTGCCAACGTATTGTAGCCGTGTTGTACAGCAGTGTGGCTGCTGTTCAGCATGGCTACAAATGTATGGCTTTTTTGTATGGACCTTCAATTCAATAACTGATTGGCATTCATCACTGTGTGCAATTGATGTGTACCTGTCTACACATACACTGCTGATGGTACAAATTTAGCCCTGAAAAACGTTTTGCTGGAAGGAACACCAGATGTCTGGCGTTGCTTGACACAGAGTGCGCCTACCTACATTAATGTATACTCTACGTAATATGATTACATTTGTTTATTGGGCGTATTCGACTGATGCCAACCTTCTATTATGTCTCCCAATTCCTCTTAGAATTATTCCTTCATATTCCTTCACATGGCCAATGATCATTTGACCACAGACTTCTTTTAATACAATAATTATTAGGTGCAATAAGGCCTGAGCTGTGAGGGACCTCTTAATTCTGATAGGGTCGGTAACAACAGTTAGGATCTGTAATCCCACAAAATGCTGGATTATGAGAGCTGCAAGAACACTGCGGATCTCTTACATTCACCTAGAGATTTTGGCTGGTGAAAATTATGAGGGAATGAGGAAATTCCAGAGAAACAGGATCTGGGATTCCCCTAGTGCAGCCTCAGGGTCGAATTTGTAATGGACTGGATTTTCCCCATCCTCTGAGTTACCGATTTCTTTAACTCCGGTGGTTGGAAAATTCATCCAATTTATGAGGCCACTCATAATGAGCTCCCTAACGGGCTTTGTGGGGCAGCCGACCATTGGGAGGTGTGCCCCCCGGGGGAGTTTGGGGCAGGGTGCAGCTCGGGCTACATCAGGCTTCTTTTGGGCGGGGCTGCGTTGGGCTTTAAGCCTATTATATAACCAGTCATTTTATAAGACCAATCAATTCAATTCAATTCAATAGAGACTTTATTCGGTTATATTTCACACCATAAAAGTACACATGTAAACAATACGATTAAAAAACATTATTCATACTATTACAATAGTTCATAGTCACATACAAAAAATCATATTTCACGTAGCCCATTGCCAATCATCATTTTGCAGGTGACACAGTGGGTGTCAGTACCTAGTCAGGAGCCTTTTTTACCTACCCACCCGCCCCCAAGAAAAAATATCAGGTTCTTTGTTAGTTAAGAAAGGGGGGGTATTGGAAGGTACTTAGGTGGTTTGGTGGAAAACAGGTGCTCAAAAGGGGAATTTTGTATTTGCTTGTGACTTGGAGTAGGTGCAGGTGGTTGGCAATTTCAGTCGCCATGGCTATACATTAGGATGATGGTTGTGAACATAGTGAAGCAGGATAATGAGGGGTGGTAATAAAGTTAAACTTGGAGGAAGCAGAGGAACAGTTAATAGTTAGGATATTTAGATGATAATTGATGTGGGTTAACACGTTTATCGATGTAAAGATTGAAAGTTCAATGCCAGGGTAAGAGTTACAGTTCCAAGAAAAGGATGTTAAGGACACGAGAAATGTAGGGGTTGTGGTAGGGGGAATTAGATGAAGTACTGTATAGTGAAGTCTAGTTTTGTGAGGCTAAGGCCTAAGGTGATTGTATATGATGTTCACCTGTCTTAAATAAAGCGCCCTTTTTCACACAAGAAGCGAGTAAGCGGTCTGTGCTGCGCCTTGTGGCCAAATTATATAATAAATCAGTATTCCACATGAAATGGATGTTCTCCCTGAGAAAATCCAATTTCAGAAGCCTTCCCACATGCGCCGAAACATTGGAATGCCAAGCCGTCATCGAGCAGGTATTGTAGAGACTGTCTGGAAATGTAATGACACATGTTTTGTATATTGGGAATAGCTTCGAATTGTGATTTTTGTAAAGAAAATTATAATCTAGAATTCTTTTAACATGATTAAGGGAAGACTCAGGTAAAAGTGGCCTTTTTTAAGCATTGCATCTATGAAAGTCACAGAGGTATTATTGCTCTCCTTTATGCCGTAAACGTTATCCCTGATAAACCTTTAATGCTTCTGCTCTTTTCAGCATCCAAGTGTGCATGTTTTTGAGTCGTGCAGGGCGTGGCCTATTGAAACGCAGTGGATGGATAGGTAGATGTTAACAGTACTATCAACAGAGATTGGGATCAGCCATTTTATCAAATTGTTGATGTTCTGAGGAACATAACATACATTAGCGATTATAACTGTGAATGGTGTAGTTGTGTATTATTTATTTTGTTGTTTTGTTTAGCTCTAGCTTGAGCGACAAAGTCATTTCACATTACTAACGTGGTCACAGATCAGCCCCTTATAAAACTTCCTTGCCATCCATTATAAGTGGTCGAAGAACTTGGGGGATGGAATGTATTATTCATAGATATGGGCAGAACCATCATTTTTAAAACATCTGATTATTCATCGGTGCCCGATTGCTCTACAGTAACAATGTATTTTTCACGTACTTCTTTTATTCGTTACAGCAGCAGTTTCAAGCCTTCATTAGCTCGTTCCTAAGTGCTCCCCGCACTTTTCAATTACTTGTTTTTCAGGCGTATCACTGTTCAATACATCACGGCATGTGTTTATGAGGATCATCAGCCTCAGAGACCTCCCCCTTACCTCCTGCCACTTTTTGTGGGCTCCCCTGGTTTTCATACATCACTTTTTCAGACTTCTCTCCTCTTGCAATCAAAGCAGGCTGCACATTCATTTATTTTGAGTCTTATATAGTAGCACATGCTTGGCCATTTCAGAGCACCAGGATAGAAAGAACCAAGTATGACATTGAGTGAAAATTATTTAAGGGGTTAGAGACTAGCCTGATGAGTGTAACGGTCCAAGATCTGGAGTTAATTAGTCTCTCTCCTTGGTGTAATCAGTGCTTAATTGACAACAGAAGAGCTCGCTTCTCAGGAGCATCTTGGGGCAGATTTAAAAGCCCCTTACGACACATTTGCGTCACTTTTAACATGGGAAAAGTGACACAAAAGTGGTGCAAGGGGCATCTGCCCGCTTGAATTTAAGATGGCTTTATTCAGGTCAGAAATTCTTCTAATCAAACATGTATTTGATAACATGGATAGATTTTAACAATAGTTTACTGACTAGCGAGATGAGGTGTAATAACAAGGACGTGATAAAGTTAGTGGCAATCTGGGATGCTTTCCGTGACTTCTGTCCTACTATTGATTAGCCTTTAGTTTAATGTGAGCTGTAGATGAGCTGAGGAGCATGAGTCCGACAATTTTGATAAAATGCAGAAGTTTGTTTAAAAAATTGGGAAGCTATTTCCTTGCCACCGGCTAAGCAGATGAACATTTGCCATTTGTCCAAGAGTGGGGTATCTTCAGTGTGTGGTTAGAATTGTCAAATGGCTACCCTTTTCAGGTATTAGGTGGCTAAAATTGTCCAGAATTTAGACAGGATGCTGATACTGCATTGTTTTTATTTAGGGGATGGGAGTACCTTCACATTTTACTAACTTAGATCTGCAGGGGTGGTCAGTGCAGGATCTAATATTCAATTTATTTATTAGATTTATAATTTCATTAGGGTTGAAAGTGACCTTTGTTGTTATGTACTATTTGCATGGGGTTCTCGTGCTATGGATTAGCTTCCACCTATGTGTGCTTTATCTACAAACACCGTTCTGTTGGGTTGATGTATTGGAATTGGAAAAGATATGAGGAGTATTCAATACTCTCTTATTATTTAGATTTCATTAGTCACTGATTAGTCTATTCCATTGTTTTCTTGGAATGTTTAGGGGGAGGAGTCCATCTTCATTAGTGTTAAGGATTGGAGAGTTGATTGAGTATTAGAATCTGGAAGATTTGTTGGGATAGGTTTTTGGCCTGAATGCTTCTGTTTATTTAGGATTTATTTTAGTAGAGACAACAGCCAGTAAGTGTTGCCTTTGTGCTTTATACTGTATGCAATCTTTATGAATGTGTTATTCAAGACGTCTGTCTTAGAAGCCTGCGTTGTTGAAGTCCAAGATGGTGTCTGCACCATTTTTGATGTTTGACCTCAGAAGTATACTTTTCATGCTGGCGAGTTGTATACATTTTAGAATCTTTTTGATGTAGCTACACACTATTGGTGATTTATTGTAGGGCACAAGTTTACTGTTGGAATGAAGCTACTGCATCACTTGATGTTGTTAAGTTTGACTTTGGTGCATATGACGTGAGGTAGTAAGGTTTTGAAAATGTTGCTGAAAGGTTCTCCTCATGCTATGAGAAGGGTCTCACTTGCCACATCCGACCCTCTGCCCAAAGTTATTTTGGTATCTCCATTTCTACCTCATTTTTACCTCACTAACCCACACTTAAGACGGCGTGACAGCAGCTGAGTTCTTTTTTTTACATGTATGGGGATAATATGCAGATCAGACCTGCATCAGACTATGAAAATGGCCTTCCACAGACATTAAGTCCATCACAGCCAGGCCCCTTGTCTTATCTACTACTCACCAATGGATAGCTGAAGTTTTCTAAAATTGAATGTTTCCAAGACAAAACATTTAATCATCAAAAATACAGAGACCACATGTCCCCCTACTATCTTTCCAGATTTAATGGACCCCTGTCCACCACTAATCAAAACAAGCTTGTAATCTTGCCAGATTTAATGGACCCCAGGCCGCCACCATCAAGACATGTTTGCAATCTAGACATAATAATAGATCCAGAACTTAAAATGGGTTCACAAGTGGCTAAAACAGCTAACAATTGTATTTGGTACCTTAAAAAGATGTTTCCTTTCATTAATAAGAGCTTGTGGAATAGAACTTCCACAGATGAGTGGTAAATATTTTCATTCTTTCAGGGCTGGATCAGGGTAATGCCTATTATCTGGGTCTTCCTGTCAAATTGCTCAGGCGCTTACAGATAATCTAGAACATAGCTGCTCTTTCCTCACTGGTGTGCCACGTAGGAAGCAAATATCCCCTGCTCTTCACACTATGCCCTGGCTGCCAATCAAACAAGCATTTGCAATGCAATCGGTCTTGCCTTTGGGAACTAGGTATTTAGCCATGCAGTACATTATTGTGAGTAAAGCAACCTTTTCTGAAATGGCAGCTGTGGCTTATCCATTCTAGGCAGAGCAGCGGGCCAGCCAACGACAAAGGCGCAGTCTCTCTAAGAAAGCTGCGGGCCGGGAGAAGTGTAGAATAGGCAGGCTTTTTTTGGTGGTGGGAGGAAGGGCACCCCACAGGGAGATGCAGCGCCAAAGCTGCAAATAAAAGATAAAGCGCAGTGCTTGTTAAGCGGGTGCCACACTGGGGAGAGGATGTTGCCTACACGCCATGGCTGCAGACTTTGGAGCTGGGAACCTGGTTCAAGCCTCTGCATCAGCTCAACATCCTGTGCAAATCACTTAATCTCTCCGTGCCTACAAAAAATGAATGCGTCCTTGTGTAACATAACTGGTGCTCATGTCCAGTGCTCCAATACCTTTGCGTCAAGTTTCTGCTATATAAAACTGCACACAAAAAAAAGAATTTAAACTACGTTCCACTGAGGGAGGGTACCTCATGGGGAGATGTAGCGCAGAAGCTGCAAGCAAAAGATAAAGCACGGAGCTCGTGAAATAGACACTGCATTGAAAATTAAACTATGTTCCAAGCAGGGAAGGCACCCCACAGGGAAATGCAGTGCCAATGCTGCAAGTAAAACATAAAGCAGTGTGCTCATGAAACAGGTGCCGTGCTGAAAGTGAAAACTATGTTCAAAGTTATTAAAAATATGGAAAAGAAAGGCACAGACGTCATACTTCAAGATAAAGCATGGCATGCCATGCTGCAACAATTTACAAAAATGAAGAATGGAAGCAACAAAACAGTGCATGAACACAAAAGGAAAAACACTCCTGAGAAAGTATCCCGTAATAGGTTAATTCTCCAGGGGAGGAATAACACAGGAAAAGGTGGAACAAATAAGTACAATAAACCATGGAGAAGAAAGCCTTTTAGAACGACTCACACTTTAACCAATCAACAGCGAGGGCATGGCCAAAGCCCGTAAATGTGAATACAGAATGCCTCGCAGAGCAGCGCATGCACTGCCCAGGATCAACCTAACAAGGCTATTGTTTGAATCTCTGATGCTTATTCATAAGGTAATATGCGGTTCTGCGCGGCTGTTCCTGAAGAAAAACAAACTACTGCCACATAAACCTTCAAGATCTCTTAGGCGGCAGGCTTCCAATCTTCCCTGTGTTTATGGAATCAAAACAAAAGCTTTTGGTGATGGTGCCTTTTTAACCATAGCTTTAAATGAATGGAATAAATTACAGACCATCTCCATTCCATTCATGATCTAATAAGCTTTTAAAAACTTTTAAAATGTCATCTGTTTAATTTACATTAATTCACTCTTTATCTGTTTTTTTTCACTCTGATTTTAGTGCCAAGAAGCTTTTTGCATATGTGCGCTTTTTGAATTAAAAACAATGCAATAAAATACAATACTCTCGCTCTCTTCACAGGTACAGGCTCTCCTGTGATACAGTCAGCAGTGCGAGGAGCTGTGGGCCAATCCATCACACTATCCTGTACTTACCCCGTTAGAGCATGGAGTGATGTCACCACCATGTGCTGGGGTCGGGGGCGCTGCCCTTATTCGAGGTGCAACAATGAAATCCTAAACACCGATGGCTGGAAGGTGACACAAATTAAATCCACCAGATACCAGATGAAAGGGAACATCCCAGGCGGAGACGTGTCTCTGACCATTGAAGATGTGGAAACTTCAGACGCGGGGACCTACTGCTGCCGCGTGGAGATCCCAGGGTGGTTTAATGACCTGAAACACATGCAGAGTTTCGAGGTGGATCTAGGTGAGTCGAGAATCCCTTCGGAGTAAAGGTCGGTGTAACGGTTCCTCTTATTCTTTTTAATTTGTCTTCCTAATAGTTCCCGCGGGGAGATCATCCTTTCTGTTAAGAGAACATTGCAATTACCAGCGGTGTCTGCAAAGGCACTCAAGGGTGCATACATCAGTGCCTCGCCACACCTGCAGCACACGTCCTTTCACAGAGCACTAATTGACTGTTCGTACAGTGCAGTAAGTGCTGGCACTTTAGTTTACAAAAAGTACTAGTGACAGTACTCTCACTTTCAAGTGTTCAAAATACAGGAAGTGCTGAAACGCCTGATTTGCCAGTACTCATAAGAGTAGCTCTCTTCTGTGGGTCATTTTCTTGGTCTCGCCTAGCGAAGCAGCGCATGCCCTGTTGCCTTGGCGAGACCTATTGTTGTCGGTTTGGCGTCTGAAGGGGGACAGCCGATGTGCATGCTCACTGCGTGTCTTCTCTGGCGCCCGGACAGCAGAATTGCATGCTCACTGCGTGTCTTCTCTAACCCCCAGACAGCAGATGTGCACACTCACGGCGAGTCTTCTCTGGCGCTCGGACAGCAGATGTGCATGCTCACGGCGCGTTCTGATGTGCACTTGCCCAGACAGCCGATGTTCACACGCGTATGGGTCGCGCGTCAGCGCGCTTGGCCTGCTTTTGCTTTTTTTTTATGTCTCGCCTAGCGATGCAGTGCATACGCTGCTTGCCTTGGCGAGACCTATTGTCGTCGGTTTTTGGGCAGAAGGGAGACAGGAGATGTGCACGCACCCGGACAGGCGATGTTCACATGTCTCTTCCGAAGGGGGACAGGAGATGTGCACGCGCCCGGACAGGCGATGCATGTGTCTCTCACGGCGACAGCTTGTTGATCCAGTTGGCATGCATCCGGGCATTTCATCTGAGCTGAGTGCGAACATCTGCTGGCGCGCGCAGAAGTGTTGCCTGTCCTGCCCCGAGCAGCAGAGCGCGAGCGCTCGGCACTGTTTATTATGTGGTTTCCACGCGACAGACAAGAGACAGTTCTCATGCGATCTGCATCCTGCACCCATCATTTCATATACTTAAAGGGCTGTGGTATGTACGCTTATGCGCCACATAGTGTTGACCATATCATATGAACTACACTTAGTATATTGCACGAGTAGATTATGAGCTGAAAACGGGAAGTAGAGCACAGCCATTTCTACCCCAGACGGGTGATGAGTTATTACAGTATTTCTCAACCCTGGCTGGGTAGGTGCAGAGACAGTGACGTTGTCAAGGACTGAACAAGGACCCTGCCTCTGGGCTTTTTGATTGACTTTTAGTCCTGTGTTTCAGTCGCTGCTACGTGTAATCTTCCAGGTACCAGCTGGTAATTAATAGGCGCGCTCCACTCGGAAGTGCATCCATGGAAGGCGGGCTCTTCCTACATGTGCCATGGGGTAGGGAAGTCAGGGCCAGCAGTTTACACAGAGCAAGATTTATCTAACATAATCCGAAAACTCTGGGAGCAAGAGATTTATCTGAGAATTAATGGGCACGCTCGCTTCTTGTTTAAAGTCTAACATCTCAGAGGGCGCAGTGAGTCTGCGTGTGTGATTTAAACTCCTGCAGCCGAAGCGGCCCTTCCTTCCAGAAGTGGTGCAACCCCGGCCATGCCACACTGCCTTTTGAAAACCCCTGGCTTGCCCAATCCCTGCGGTGTGCCCTGCAGTGGGCCCACTCTAGCACTATTTCCCATTTTAGAAGCCTTCCTTTCTGGGTGCAGCAGATCTTACGAGTGCTTAAGATGTGCGTTGGCATGTGATGGAGAAAGTGGTGGGCTGAGAGGGTGACCTCAGCGGGCGGGGACAGCTCTGAAGGCCAAGGCCGACTTCACCACGGGTGCCCGGGGCATGTGAGATCAGAGTGGACCGACGTGAGGCTGTAAGTATGGCTGGCGTCTCACAGCCCTGTGTGTCCGTCACTAGGAGCCGCTGACATTCTGGTGCTCATAGAGGACCGAGCATCAATTGTGTGCTCGGTGGTGCAGTGTGTGTGCTACTGTATCGAAAGGTTTGGTTTGTTTGTTTTTCAATAGGCGTTTATCTTATAAATGTAGTAAGTTATTTTTCTGTAATGCTATAGCCGATATTTGTTTCATGGTAGGCTTTACAAACAACATATCATTGTGCCATAAACGAGGAAGTGTGGGAGCAGGAGGAGAGATCAGTAAAATACAACCGTCGTCTTTAAATATGTTTGGTAAAGTCTGGTGTGTGCTGAGGTGATTCTACACATTTTCATGTGGAGCAATGGGGCCACCAGAAGCAGCGGGTGTGGTTTAAGTCATGTCGTGGTCATATTGTGCAATGATTTGAAGCCGTGGTCCAAGTGCATTAAAAAACAAGCATTTGCAATGCAATAGGTCTCGTAGTTACGCAAGTTTGAGCTATTGGCATTCTAAATGGCTATGCCTTTTATTTTGGTTTTTAAAACATAAATAAAAGGTATTGTCATTTACAATGGCATTATGGTGCTTTGCAGGGGCATAACCTGGGTCCAGGAGTTGCTACGGAGTCTGAAAACTCTAAAGAATCCCTAATATTTCCACCCCACATGTCAGGGTCCCACTTAATTCCTACCTTTGCAATAGCTAAACATACTTCTCTATTGTTAACCCTTCCCCTCCTTTTCATATACTTGTATTGCGCGATTCAAACGCAGCCTTTTCTGCCACAGTCTGGTAAGTTTCCAACTTATCTTGTAATAACTTTTTCTGACAGGTTAAGATCGTAGATGTATTTTTGGCTTCAGCAAACGGTTTCTCTATTTTTTCATGTTTGTGCTGCAGCTGAACACATTTTACAGGCATTTTACAATAAGCACACAAGAGGATCCAGCCTCTTCACCCTAATGCGCTAAGCTCTCTCTTTTTCAACAGGCACTGTTTGCACACACGCAACCACTTGTGCAGGCCCAGCGTCAGCTAAACACGCATTCCAATTTTCACTCAGCCCAGCGCAATTAGCCCACTCGTGGCCAAGCGTAACATATGGGGCTATCTACCATCCAGGTATTTCAATTGGTATATGGGAATCTGCATTCATTTTTCTAGTAAACATTTTTCTTTCCCCTTTAAATGTTCTTTTTGAATCCTGACAAGTGACGCCAAGATGTAGTGCTTGTAATTTTTCACAATGGGACACACCTAAACACTGCACTCCCAAAAGAAGGCAAATGCACTACTGCACCTTTAAATAACGTGTTAAACAGCACTCCCAAAAGACGAGGCAATAAAACAAATTCAGGTGCATTTAAAGTGACACACACATGTTTATTAATTCAATATTTTAGAAAGGAAGGCAAAATATATCAGTGAATGCAGACTCCCAAATATCAAATAACTTAAGTGCAAAACCAGAATAAAATTTAGCATATATACATGTAGCAAAGAGCAAAGAAACTTAGAAATTATGTACATAAAGTAAGGAACACCTCACCGATCGATCATGCAACATCCTTGGCAACTCAAGCTGGAGAAGCCCTTTTACAGCCCAGGAAGGAGTTCGATCGGGACCCAAGTTCCATCTGTTTCACAGCAGTACATCTACTCTGTGAATGAGCTTCTACCTGCCCCCGAAGACCTCCAGCTTTAATTCCTTTACTCAACGTGAGGCGAAGGTTCTAGACACCTCACCCCTTTCTTCTGTTGGAAAAACCCGAGCTGACCGTACTGGTCAGTGTCAAGGTCAAGACAGAAGCTGGCCAGGTACCTGTATTTTGACTCCGAGACAGAGCTGTACATTCCGCACATTCCCTGAAAAGTACCACGAAGCAAGCATCCCACACAGCATGTTCCAGTTCACTCTGATCGGTGAAGAGCAAAAACAAGTGAAGAGCGAAAACATGCCCTCCCCACTTTGCAGCTACGTACGAGCACAGAAAATGGAGTCTGTTACACAAGATGGAATCTGCACAGAAAATTGAGTCAATTATGCCAAATGGGGCCAATGGTCAATATATCATTCTTAATATCAGCACACAACTCACTAAACACCAACATTGATATTCATTGTCCCCCCATGAGGGGCCTGAGGACAAACAGCCTCGAGCAAGACAGAGGAAAAACATGATGATTCAATGAGGAAGGGTCCCTTAAAGCCAAGCTAGGGATCAAGCAGGGTAGATTAGAGAATTGATGCAAAATTAATAGAACCCCAACTGGGCCACTGGCAAAAGAAGTTGGGAACCTTTATTTTGAACTCTTTTGGAAGCTGTAATAAAAGACTGCTGACAATTGAAAACACTATTTCTGATTTAGTTTCTTTTGTTAAGGATAATGCTCTTAAGCTGAATTGTTCTGGGCTATGGTACTGAATTTAGCCATTTGCCGAATATTACCTCTGCAAACTCCTGCAGTTAGTTTACCCGTGAGCTTACCTTTGTGACCCTAATCCGACAGGCTTCGGAGCCGATGGAATTAACATGAGCTTCTTTTCTAGGTCGCATGCTACACAGAGTATCCTCCAGGAAAGTGTTAATTCAGTAATTGGTCAAAATACGCATACTGCAATACCTTGGGTAAGGGGTATGTACAACATTGGCCTAATGTTAACTCACAGGTAAAAGGCAACAGCAATACCAGTAAGATGGCTCTTTCAGATATACCTTCAACTGCACCAATTCCATCTCCTATCATGTTGAACCTGCCACCTAAAGCAACCCCCTTTGTTATAGCACTGGTTAATGTTCCTCTCTTCAAACCTGGGACCACAGAAAATATTTCACTGTTGAAAAACAAAGCCATTCATTAGACTTATAGGCAAGTGGGCAAAGGGAACCTTTTGTTCTCATATATAAACATGGGTGGGGAGGTGAGCTTCCCGGAGTGGCAAAGATCCCAAATATTAGATGGTGACTGTATTGTGGTAAACTTTGATCAGCCTTATCTGGAAGGATGGGTATTGTAATGTTTTTCTAATTGTGATTTCATTCCCTCCTTGATTTTACCTATGGGGAACTTTTATAAGCAGGTATGTTTCCAGCACAAATTGGGTTAATTTCTTCACAATATTCCTAGGAGAGGGTTTCCACTAACTAACTTAAGAATTCCATTATCCACCAGGTTTGAGGCATTGTGTACTTTGGAAAATGATGATTGACTTAATAGTTCACATACTGCAAGTAGGGAGGATCTTTGAAGACAAGACCCCAGAGTGCCTGCCAACCAACTTCTGAGTTCTTGAGCTGTAATGTTGTGTGTTTGGCAAGCAAGACCAAGGACATTGATTGCCTCCTGTTTATTAGAAACAAAGCACATTTTGCCTTGAAAAAACATGGAATGTTTTCAGTTCTTTCTTTCTGGATTGTTATAGCTTCTTTTTCACTCTGGCAGTTCCATCTCTTTCAGGGATACCAAAAGAGTGCCTAGTTTCCTCATAGCTTTCACATTAAATTGCAGGATCTTGAAGATGTCTTGTCTACAGTTCCCTGAACTTGATAGCTATTGAATTGTTTTTTAAAAATTCCCATAGATTGCTTATCATCACTTTTTACAACCCCAATTCCCTGCTCTGAATTCAGAAGACATGTACACTTTAAGATATTTCTTAGAATTCTATAGGATTCAAGACTAGATTATTGTCCTAGTTGTGATATTGGGCGATTGTACCCTACACCTTTGATCAAGCAATTGTATTAGGGATGACAGTTTTATGCTAAATGTGCAAAGTCTTGATTTACATTTTGTCCATACTGAACAAGGGGCAACAATGAATAACATTTTACATTATTTTAACTTTTTACTTATAAATGATTTGGGACTCACTTGTAACATGGATACTGATCATGCTGTTCAAAACATGTGTAGGCCGAGGATGTTGTTCAGTTATTCATTTTATATGGGTCTCGGACACCATCTTCCAGTTGATATCTGACACCAGAGTTGTTTGGAGTGCACATAGTTCCCATAATCCTCTTGTTATGTTAATGAGGTGGGGCTCCAATCATAGGTATGTCAAACAAGGTAAGAAGAGTCCTGATAGGTTAACAGACTAGGGCCATAGACTGGGGTGGTCCCAGAGGAGATTACATAAAACTATAATTTCCAAATATTTGTATAATTTTTAAACTTGCTTAAATGAATACTCAACTAAGGAAACAATCACTGACTCATGATGATTTGTAAGATGATTAATCAAACCTTGACCTTAGCACGTAACCTGAAGTGGTCAAACGCTTGCAGATAGTTCGATCATATATGCCCGGTAATTTACCGGTAATTTTCATTACTCTGAGTCCATGTCTTCCTCATCACAGTCCTTACGTATGAGTTTATCTCCATTCATGCAGGACCTCATTACCAAACTTGACTTTTCCTTCCCAATCGAAGATGGCCCTCATATAAAAGGGTATAAATACATCACTTCCTGGGAAGGAATTCCTGAAATAACTAAGCTTAGAAAGAAATCAGTTGAACAACAGGGAGAGGTAGGAGAGAACTCAGGACTGTGACGATGAAGATATGGGCTTGGAGTAATGAATATTACAGGTAAGTAACCATGCATTACCTCATTGTCCATCGTCCTCTCACTGCCCTTACGTATGAGTACGTACCCAAATCAAAAACTGATTTCAACACAGCATAAGAGAAGAAAGAAAAAACAAGGGCATGCAAAGCAAGGATCCAAACACATTATACTGCTAGAGGACCCACGGACTCAAAACAGCAGACCCAAAAGCAGAAAACACACCAGCCCCCCGGAGGTCAAACGGCCATGGGTCATGAAAGGGTGAGGAAAAACCCAAGTGAGAGCCAAGCCAACATCCCAAAAGGAAGCACCAGTAAAAGCCACCCAAAAGGCAGAAGCACCACAATAAACCTCCCAGGGGCCAGCAAAAGAAAAAGAGGGGGACAGGCTAACCCAAACCAACAGAACAAAGTAGAGAGAGAGATGGCTAGAGCCCCTCTCCATCAGACAACGAGATACAAACAAAGCATCCAACCTGTGAAAGAATGCAGTGCACAGCAAATAAATAGAGAGTGCACAATGGACAGCTAGAAAATGAAAATGCCCCTCATCGACAGACACACGAGGAAGACCAAAGGCAGGCAAAACAATCTCAGAACCCAAAAAGGAAAAAATGAAAACAACTCATCTGGAAAACAACCTAAGGAACGAAGGGGAGTACAACAAAGACCCAAGAAACCCCAACCAGTTACCCCAAAGAATCAGCCACCAAAAACAACTGTGGCAGAAGGAAACTAGAAGGCATTTGAGTCCCAAGGTTCATACGGAGCATGCCACAAACTGAGCAGAACTAGAGGCAACCCCTACAAGGCACTGTGGAGTTAACCACCTGCAGCCTGAAAAAGCAGGGCAAAGTTTAAAATTGTTTTTTAACCTGTGCTGCTACCAAGAGCAGAAGCCATGATGTTCAACATCAAAATCAGGAATGTGTTAGCCTTTCCTGGTCTGCTCCTCTACAGACAGCCCAGAACCAAATCCCCATTTTCTCAAGCCTTACAGTCCCTGCTGGAATCGTGCCTAGACTCCCCCATGTTTACCATATTAGGGGACTTCAATTTTCACCTTGAACGTAGGGATGATGCTTATACATCTGTGTTGATAGACACTCTGGAAGCCTTTGGTCTTACTCAGATAGTCTTACAACCAACCCATAAAGCACTTCACATGCTGAATCGGATTTTTACGAACAACTCCTCTATGACTCTTAATAGAATTCAGCCCCTTACTTGGGCCGACCATATGGCAATTTTCTTCAACCTACCTGACGGGCAAAATAAAGACCCGCCATTACCACCTCTGCCTCCGACCAAAGTATGGTCCTGACGGAAGTCCGGAGGTGCAAACAGACTTGCTGGATAATAGTATGCCCACCTTAGCTGCAGATTCCAACATGGCGGCCGAAAGCTATGAGAATTGGATTAGGTCAGCCATTAATCAATTGGCTCCAGAGAGAATTGTCAAACAACGTAGGAAAAACCCCAACGCCCCACGGTACAACCTCGAGCTGAAAACATTTAAATCCACATGCAGATGCCTTGAACGCTTATGGAGGGTGAACTACAGCACAACGGTCAAAAATAACTATAATTAAGCACTAAATGATTACAAAGTAGCTATCATCAGCTCTAAAAAGTACTTCTACACTAGCAAAATAGAGGAGGCCAAACATTCTGCTAGAAAACCTTTTAAGACCGTCATTCCACTAAACTCCAAAATAGTAATGGAGTTGTCTGTGCTAAAATTGCTACTTTCTTTCAGTCAAAGGTTCATGTAATATATCAGGAATTAGAGAGCCAGAGCTCTGCCCCCCCTAAGGCCACACTTACAGAAGACGTGACATCTAACACCTGTCACCTGACCAGCTTCTCCTCCTTGACAACCAACAGTGTAAATGACCTATTACTGGCTATAAAGTCTGGATCTCCAACTGACCCATGCCCGCCGGACATCATTCATGGTGTCTCAAACAAAGTCAGTGTCAAACTTGCCCCCCTCTTGAACAATGTTATTAACACTAGTATCTTCCTGACCTCCCGGAAGAAAGCTTGCATCCGAGCCATCTTAAAGAAACCATCTCTTGACCCTCTTGAGGTAAAATATTACTGGCCTATCTCCTGTTTGCCTCTAGCAGCCAAAGTCTTGGAAAAGGCCAAAAATGCAGAGTTCAAGGACTACCTAAATTCCAACAACCTTCTAGATCATATACAACATGGCTTCCATTCGGGCCATTCGACGGAGTCTGCATTAATCATGGCCACGGAGGAAATACGATGGCAAATTGACAAGGGTGGCAGGGCCATCCTGATCCTCTTTGACCTATCAGCCGCATTCGATATGGTTAATCACACTGTACTTATGCGACGGCTGGAGGCAGTCGGAGACACCGCGCTCACCATTCTCACCTCCTTCCTCTCTGCTAGGGGTCAGAGGGTGTGCTGGAACACCCTAGAATCAGGCAAATTTTATCTCCCTGGGGGAATGCCACAAGGATCAGCACTCTCTTCAATGCAGTTCAACATTTTTGCGACCCAAATGGCCAAACTAATTAGGGACCATGGCTTCTCGCTAGTATCGTATGCTGACGATACCCAAATTATTATCTCCATTTCATTAATGGCAGACTCGGTGGCGGAGAGATTCCATAGCCGTCTTGGCCACATCATGAAATAGATGCATAAGAACTACTTAAAATTAAACATGGACAAGACAGAGTTCATGGTATTTGAATTTGAAAATGGTCCTCCTATCTGAACCCGAGCATGGTGGCCAGCAGTGGCTGGGGCCTGCCCTGTTCCTGCTACTAAAGTGAAAAAACATGTTTTTTTATATGATGCTCAGCTCAACTTCTCAGGGCAGATCAATCAGCTGACATCAGCCTGTTACTTTCTTTCAAAAATTCTTCGTAAAATTCTACCTTTTTAACCTGCGGAATTGAGGAAAAAGGTTGTGGTGGCTCTTATTCTTTCCCGCTTAAACTATTGTAACGCCTTGTACTTAGGCGCTGACAACTGCTAGCTGTTAAAACTTCAATCCCTAAAGAATGCGGCTGCACGTACTCTACTAAACACTCCAAAATATGACCTTTTCTCGGGCGCAATCAGAAACTTGCACTGGCTCCCAGTTAAGCAGAGAACTCAGTTTAAGGCACATAAAGTCCTTTATGGGGGTTGGGGGGGCTAACGATTACCGCAAATTATTCCAATGGCATGCCCCCCGTAGGATGCTAAGATCTGCCAATAAAGCCCTGGTCCACGTCCCCAGAGTTAACAAGACCAGATGGGGAGGCGGATGTCTCTTTCTTGGCATCCAAGCTCTGGAATGAACTTCCACTCAATATTAGGCTCTTATCTTCCAGATCCCAGTTTAGGAGTCAGGTTAAAACCTTGCTTTTCCATCCTCAACAGTGATTAAGCCCCTCCAGACTTCTCCATCGTCCTGCTCTCCCCAGCGCCAAGACGCCTCGGCATTTGTGCGCTTTATAAGCCTTTACTTATTTACTTACTCACTGTCGGATCAGGGCATCAACATCAAACGAACACCCTGGTACCAAGGGGGAAAGCCACACAAGTGCCAGACCACAAACCACAACCCATGAAGTGTAGTCAAGAGGCAGAAGCAGCTGATGCCCATGTGACAAAGGAGGTGGCACCACTCAATGCGGCTGCACCAACAGATGGAGAAGACAAGAGAACCAAAGGCACCACGACCAAAGCACCAGCAGGTCCCGCACCACCATCTGAACAAACTGAGGGAGAAGGGGAATGGGTAGAAAAAAAGAAAGGAGGTCCCTGGGCCATGGAACAACAGCCAGGACAATCACCGCCCAAGCCCCCAAGGATGGGGCCAGACTGCAGAAAATGGGGAAAGAGGGCATGTACCTCCGACATGAAGAAAGCCAGCCAAGGGAGACCAAACTGAAGAAAAAAGGTATGAAAAACTTCAGTCCCAAATCCAATGTCACAGAGAATGGACCAACTCAGGGCATCGGCAGGCCCAAACACCCTCCCTGGAAGATAGACTTCAGTGAGCCAAGACGGGAAATAGCCCAGAGATCAAATCCCTGGGAAAAGGAGAAACAGAGAGGGGCACACACCACTCCGCTGATGCACAGAGGAGCAGACAAGCTGGGTGTCTGCCAGAACACACACCACCGTGTGCAACAACAGGGGATGGAAAAACAAAAAAGCCATCAGAACAGCCGCCAGCCCATCCCAAGGATAGATCGAAGCGTCACCATCCGACTCCATCACCCCAGAGCAGCGGAACACCCAGAGGAGCACCCTATCCCACCCACCGGCATCGGTCGGTAGAACCAGGCCAGGAATAGGAACCAACTAAAAAACACTGGAAAAAGAGGAGAGACCCACCACCCCTGTAGATCTCTGGGAGTAGAGGAGTCACTGGAATTAGAAACTCACACACTCGAGACAACAGGCACCGAAGCCTCAGGAGATGAAGAACCAGGGGAGACAGCCATTCCCTCCCCAAGGGGAAAAAAGCAGCAAAGCAGAGGGCAGCACCCCCAGACTGCAGAGCCACGTTCCTGCAGAAGCCCTGGGGCAAAGAAGGTGAAAGGACATAAGGGAGGGGAGAGGAACACAAAGCTCAACCGATACCAAGAGCACCCCCAACCCCAAGCTGAAGTGGACCCGATGAAGAGGAGATCCTGGGACGGCCGGACTAGGGACTAACCCCAGTTGACCAAGAAGCTGCACCCCAGCAACAACATGGTCACCCAAAGAACCACCAACTGGGCATGAAAAAGAACAGGAGGCAACCAGTCAGCCATCCAAAGAAGGGAAGAGGAGGACACCAGCAAATGGAAAATACCCATCAATGGAGGCAAAGCATGGAACAAACCTGGGTACGAACTCCAGCCCAAAGGTATTGGAGGGCATGGACAGGGAAACAGAAGAACAGCTGGGGAGATCGCCAAACAGGGCTCAGAGAGAGGCAACCATGAAAACAATAGAGGACAGGAATCCGCCTACCAGAAGAGAGGCAGAATCAGCTGGAGAGACACTTACTACAGTGACACATAAGGAATAACCTGAAGGACCCCCCATGAGGGCCAGAACATGGCATAACACACCTGACCCCAGCTGAATCAGAAAAGTCAGGATCAAACACTGAAGGAAAATCAACCCAGGAGGAATGATGGCAGCCCCAATTGACCCGCCAGAACAAAGACCTGCCAGCAGAGAGGCAACCCACACCAAAGAGGGAAAGGCTACTGCATAATTCCCCAGCGGATACCCTAGAGAAAGTGATCCAGTGATAAACCAGCCTCACTCGGACAGCATCACCGTCTCTCTAAACTAACTAACCTGCCTCAATTATACCTTTCTAAAGTCATGTACCACCCATTAATGTTTCAATATCCTAAAACTCCTAATTCTGGTTGGACAGGCAAAAGGGGATGATCATCACACCATGCCGGTTTTCCAATATTTTCTTTAGTTCATTGTCTAATGATCCCGCCCCTTAATTCTTTATTCGAAATCTTTATTCCCACCCGTATTCACAATTTTATCAAACACAAAGTATACATTTCGTATAAATTCTCTTCCTTTCAGAGGACATCGTGCTGGTTCCCAGGGTATGTTGCTGTTTCTTTCTTGGATGGCATTCAAGGCTTACATCGTGGCTTCTGGCTCACTTAGTCTGCCCATGTGTAACGGTCACATGGGATATAGACTTCGATCTTTTCCAAAGGCCCGAATACGAACTAATAGGAAAAGTCAAGAAAATGTATATTAGTTTAAAAAATAAATGATTTCACTGTATACCACCTATCTCTACTCTATTCCCATTTACTTATAAATGTTCTCCCCGCATTAGCAATTAGTAAAATAGCTTCATTTAGTTTAAGTAAAGCAGATGCTTAGCATGTGAGCTTCCAAGCGGCCATTTTAAAAGCGTCTGCGCAGGTGCAGAAATTCCCTCCAAGCGACAGCTCGTCATACTGCGTAGATGCAGTTGATGTATGCACATTACATTTTCCTGCATTAGCAGCCATTTTAGATTTCACTTGAGTTACTTGTTAATAAGACACATAGGCAAGCTTCTTCTTTTCTCTATAAATGTAATGTAGTGCATATTAATTACACAATACACAATTAATATGAAGTTATGAGTTATAGGAGAGAATTGTTTTCAGGCAAGTCTCTTTTCTACGAGTCCTTGCTCCATCAAAAGAAACAGAGGAAAACCTGCCTCAGCTGTTTCTACCCACTTTCCACACAAAGCAAAATGAGGAAGACGAGAATCGGACTCAAAAACTGGAAATTAGGGCCAGCAGAACCCACATATTTGAGCCCAAATGAAACTGTGTTGTGTCCACCAGACGTAGCCGAGTTATATTTTAAGAATTTGTTTCTTAACTTCATGTTGCAAGTTGGTAATTATGTACATTTGTCCATCGGCCTGGTATTCCTTATTCTCCAGCCCCACCAGGAGCAGCCTGCCTGCTGCACAGCCCATCTTCCAACTGTCAGCACTCATCCACACAGGCACCCAAGCATTCCAAGCATTCCAAGCATCACAGTCACACCAACATTCCACTGTCAACACTCACACTGACAGCAGCTAGGAGATAGGTAAACTGGGACACATATGATAAAAAAAGCAGAGTATAACAAACTGCCTCTGAATACCACATCCGCAGATGGTAATCTGGAACAGCCGAACATGAAGCCTTAGGATACACGGGTTCAGAGCTCCTGCTCCAGCTGCAAAAGCATAAACCCTGCTGCATCAATCATCATCTGTAGCAGGGCTAGTACAAGTGAGGAGCCCCCTCCTCGAAGCAAAACCCTTCAAGGAAAGGCCCCCTCTGCCTCTTGAGGAGACCACAGCATAGTGACATATGGAAGCATGGCTCACCTCCATGCCCACCAAAGAGCCAAAGTAAAAGGACAATACGCCACCAAGAACCTGGCGGACCCGTGTCCCCATGTTAACCGGCAAAAGAGAGGGGGCCATGCCCACCAAGCACTGTACTGGAACGAAGGAAGGAAGAGGCAACAAGATAGTGCACACATGAGATCAAAAGCGACCTCCCACAACCGGAGCTATGCGCGGACTGACATCCCTTTTCCTGAGCCCAACAGAGGAGCGGAAACCCAAGTACCAGGAGTGCACCCACCCACAGAGCTGGCCACTCAATCTCCCAGTAGAGGGGGCAGAATACATGGCAATTCAACAAGCAGATTAAACAAAGCAACCGCAGGAGCAAGCAGCGCAATAGAAAATAACAAAAAGCTAAAATCCAAACTCAAACCCATCAGGGACAGCACAAACGACCCATAAGCACCTCATTACCCCCTCCAGGTAAGGAACCAAACATTAGCCCTGAAATGCAGCTAGCGCATCAGCTGCAAGACAGCCGGGACAACATGGGACACAGCAATACCGGAATATGAGCCAGCCACCTATGGAAGATCCCCAGCAACATACTTTACACAAACGAAGAAGTCTAAAACCCCAAAAAGGAGGGAAACACAGAGCCAAGTAAAAAAAGCAGAGAGGGCCCTTCCAAAATGCCCAAACCTGCCACTGAATACATGGTGCCCAGAATAGAAACCAGACCAGCACAGGAAACTTCCTGAAAAAGCTGGCTGTAACCAGGTCAACGCTGCCCACACCCCTGCTCGCTCGCTGCTCACTGCAAAGGGACAGGCAGAAGCGCCAGGAAGTGCCCCCAAGTAGAAGTGGAGGCGCCAATTAGGAAGCAGGCAGCCGGCTGGAAGACAAGGCACGCTAACCTTGAGCTTGCCCCCCGGCTGCAAAGACAGGCAGATGAACAAGGATGCACCACCTGGTCACAACAGAGGTGCCATTTCGTGAGTTTCATTTGTTCCCGACGAGGAAGACCGTGCCACGCACATCCGAGCAAGTAGAGATTGAGTGACCCTTCGGCACCGTCTCTGGACACAACCTATCTTCTTTTCTATATATCAGACGTTGGCACGGTTACCGACCACATATACAGAATTTAAGGTCTCATGAAAACCTAGGTTCAGAATACATAGACACTATGGCATGTCTGTGAGCCAGGCAAGAAGTGCTAAGCTCTGTTCCATTAAGACTGGATGTAACCAAACACCAGGTGTGTGATACTAAAGAATCGTCTAAGAATATAAAAATAAGCTCAGAAGTGCTGGCAGGATCCGTATGGACATTGCTTACTAAAGGATTCATGAAAGTATCTATGATTTTAATTGTTGGGACTGTACTATATTATTCCTGAAGAAGGTGCCGGCTGTGAATCTTGGCCCACCGAAACGCGTCGATGCTTTTATAAAGGAAAACCACTCAAAATCCAGTAACACTGATTTGTGTGACATATCATTGATAAGGACACTGATTCTGGTCACAATTTATGCAACTTTCTGATTTGGTGTTTTCCTTATGTGAACAAGACTATAAGTTGAATTTGTTCCTCCCATGCTGTTCCCAATTTTAATGTTGTGTTTTTCATTATTGTATAGGTCGTGTTTTAATTTTGAGTACATTACATGTTTTTTACATGTTTTTTAATATTCATATATTGATACAAAGAATTTGTCTCTTTGTTGCATCAGTAACTTTATTGATTGTGTACACCATTTTTATTATATCCAATAAATTTGTCTGATTTATTTCTTCTTATTGATTTTTTATGCTGCTGCTGTCCATCCTCATCCCCTTGGTATGAAAGGAGTATAGGTTTGAATGGTTTGTTGACAAGGAGGTTTTTTCTTGACTGAGGTCTTTGTTGGTGCCCCTCTCCTTTGCCATTGGGGTCCCTCTCCCGTTTTTTGTAAAGCCATTTCGTGATCATGCAGATGCCACACGCATGCCAATCTAATTAGACTGCACTGATAGAGCCACACAATGTACTGCACACATTTTCACAGTGACTGCAACAATAAAAGTTTAGGGAAACTGAGACCAAAAATCTAAAAATAGAAAAAGAATGGGTCAAACCTTCCATAGGCCGGCACAGGCATGCCCTGCACACAAGCACGACCACCCGAAACAAAAAACAAATCGCTATAGCAGCCCTGAAACAACAAAATGAAAATAGAAAAACGTACCTGTAGCCAAGATGCTAATCAGCTGCAGAAAAAGGAATCAGGAAGTCCTTCCCAGGAAGTGATGTATTTATACCCTTTTATATTGGGGGCCATCTTGGATTGGGAAGGAAAAGTCAAGTTTAGTAATAGGTTCTGCATGAATGGAGATAAACTCATACGTTAGGACTGTGAGAGGAAGACGGATGAGGAGATAGTGCTCTATAGCGCATCGGGCCCGATGACTGCTCGAAAGAACAAAATAGGGCAGCAAGACAGGAAGTGGATGCTTGCCATACTAGATATAATCAAACAATTGAAGGCAGGAAAGTACTGTTACTAGAGACGCTACTTGCTTGCGTAACTCAAGCTAACTCAAGCAAGTAGCCTCACAAACTGTACACTTGTTTGGGACATTGTGAATCGGACCCTTTTTTCTCCTTTGGAGGATGCATCCCTTTGTTCTCAGATTCCTCCTGAGAGTGGGATCTGCCATTCTTTAGGCCTGGATTTAATGACCGAGGGGCCCATTGGAAAATTCTAACCTTCGCTTTTCTCTGGATAAAGTTAGTGATGCTTTTCGATTGATAACTAAGAACAAGTCACCAGCTGGGCTGTAACAGAGGCTCCTGCAGCTTCTGCAGGGCAGGGGGGTCCCTAACTCCTCCAGGGGGCCCACCCACTACCCATTCAGCCCAAGGCCAATGAATTTCAGTGAGACATGGGAGACTCTCAGGCCCACCATCATATTCTGCCACTGGGCACCGGGACTGGACGGGGTGCTATCACATTTGTATAAATCCGACCCCATGATGTGGGCTTCCTTCCTTATGATGACTATTAAGACCACAGTATTTAGTGGTACCTGGCCACAGTTCATAATAGTACCTGTGTTTAAAACAGGCAACAAACATGACCCTTGCTATTAGAGACCAGTCTCCTTAATCAATTTGGTGGCAAAGGTGATAGGGCGGATCATCCTAAATAGATTAACCACTTGGGCTAAGGACAACCACATACATAGCAGTATATATTTAGACCTTTATTGGGAACTATTGACCAATGTTTAAATCTCCATTTGAACATTAAGAAATATACAGTGGCCAGGCAAGATGTTCGGCACATTGCATTCAGGGACCTTAGCTCGGCCTTTGACATTTTCAGATGGGATAAACTTTAGAAAATTTTGTTTTTATTTAAACATAGACATTAACATTGTCTTGTTTTTATGTAATGTATTGCAATTTGCTGTGGTTAGATAAGGGTTGAATGGAGAGCGTACATAGTTTTTCAGTATAAATTGGAAAGTTCATCAAGGTTGCATCATGGCACACTTTTTGTTTACATTAAATGTTACCCATTTAGAAAATATACTGGTTTAGGTGGCCCTGAGTGGGAAATCACCCGATTCCAGCTCTACTTTCTGCCGACGATACTGTTTTATTCTCCAGGACATCACTGGGGCCTCAGAGGCTATTGCATTCCTTTGTCTCATTTATGGGCACTGTTAGCAATGGGGGTCTCTAGTTGGCAGTGACTAACACCCTGTCCAATTCAGACCCTTATTCTGGTCAGGGTAAAGGTGTTCCCCACCCAAAAATAACTCCTACTCACCCCCTTGGTAACTTGGACGAACTGTTAGGCTTATCTCAGAGGCAATGTATAAAGCCCTTATACACAAACACACAGTAAGACAGTTAAAGCACTACAAATGGACACCACACCAGTTTCGAAAAATTGACCAATCTTCACTGAATAAGACAAGACCAAAACGACAAAACACCAACATACTGAAGCAATGATATCACTTTAAAAAGGTTCAAAACAGTTCAGTCCATAGGAAACTATGGATGGATCACTTTTATCACAAAGTTCCTGGGATGTGTCAAAATCAGAGATGGGAGATAAAGCGCTGGAAAACAAAACCATGTGTCAATTTCTTACTTGCAGGGGAGGTGATACGTTGATTCCGTACTCCGAAGGTAGGTGATGTGTTGATTCCTTACTGCAAGGGGAGGTGATGTGTCTGTTTCCGGACACGCGACTTTGGTTCCTTACTGCTGGGCTATGTCGATGAGGAAGTTGGCACACAGGTGTGATGTGTTGAAAATCCTGACGCGCTGGGGTTAATGCGGCAGTGACGAAACAGGCGCTGTGGCGATTTACCAGACGTGAGCAGGTGATGCGGCGATTTCTTCAGCCGCAGGATCTGCGTCGGAGTGGGTGTCTCGGACATCGTATGCACGGTGCTTAACCACATGGCAGGCACTGCATTGATTCTTCAGCCGCATCGCGGTGATGCATTGGGTTTTCAGCTGCACAGCAAGACTGTGGCAGGAAAAACAGGCACTGAAAGGCGTAGATTTTCTGGCTTCTTTGCAGCATAACTACCTCAAAGGGCTCAGAACTGGAATTGGCACCACTTGGCAGGTCACAACTCCCAGCAGAGGAATTCAGGGGATGCAGGTTAAGGCTTTGATAGACCTGAGACTTCTTAACAGGAGGCAAGCACACACAAGCCCTTGGAGAACCTTGGGAAGCATCATGCGGAAAGCAAAGTCCAGTCCTTTCACTGTCCAAGACAGAAACAGTAAGCAGCAGGCCAACCCAACATAGCAACAAGGAGAGTGGCAGTCCCCCTCCTACAGGTTCTCCAGCTCTTCTTCTTGGCAGAATCTCCTCTTGATCCAGAATTGCTCTGAAGTTATGGTGTCACAGCTCCAGTACTAATACCAGAAGTAGACAAACTTCAAAGGAAAGTCTTTGTATTGCACCGGCCCCTGCCTTTCACACTCAGGTGTCAGTGTCAACTCCTCCTTTCCCTCTAGCTCAGGAAGACCCATCAGCCCGGTGATGGGCCATCAGGGTATGCAGGTCATACCTCAGCTTTCTTTGTGTGACTGTCTACAGTGAATGTACATGCAGCCCAACTGTCATCCTAAACCAGATGTGGATTCCACAGGCAGTCAGAGGCACAGAATGGTAAAGCAAGAAAATGCCCACTTCTAAAAGTGCCATTTTCGAACACGCATTCCAAAAACCAACTTCACTAAAGATCTATTTTTAAATTGTGAGTTCTGGGATCCCAAACTCTAAATCTCTATCTCTTCCCAATTGGAAGTTGCACTTGGAAGAGGTTACAAGGCAGCTCAAATGATAACCTATAAAGTACATTCCCCTATTTAATGGTATTGTTCAATCGCTCTGCTCATTAATCCTCATTAATTTTAGCACAAAGACATCTCTTCTTCAGAACTATATCTTCAATATTCAACTTCGCAACGAGGGTGGGCAATAAACCTTGGTTGACGATGTTAAAGATGTATCAATCTCAATGTGTCGTGGTCACCTCCTATGGGAGCAACATCTGAGGCTTCATTGACAATTTAACCTTACAAACTGTTGAAAGTAAATGTATGCAACGCCTATTGTCTCTGCTGCAGGGGGTTCCCGCATTTATAGCTCAGGAGGAGTTGGGCCAAGGATATTTATCAGATGTCTTACAACTGCGTCCTTTGCTCCTGTGGCTTTCAGTCTGGGGGTCTGAGGAAACAGAGATTATTCAAACTATAATCAGGAACTGATTGAATGACATTAAAACTACTTTTAGAGACCTTGGGAGACTTGAGTTATTTGAAATTTTGGTTTTATATCCAAGGGCGACTTGTTATGGACTAAACCCTCATTTCTTGTGAGAAAGCAAGCAGATAGGGAACAACGTGAGCTGACTAAGCCTACGGCACCATCTTTTGTAATGTCAAACTATGAAGATTATTGACCCAGTACAGCATGTTTGTTTCAGCTAATAGTCATCGTTTTTTATTAACTAAGTTTAGAATAATTTTAATAAAAATATTTTTGGCAGTTACAAGGGACTGGACAAGTATTTCCCTGCTAGGTTCATGTGGATTTGAGGACATCTTGATAAAACATACTATGCATTTTATGGTATTTTGTTCATTTCATGAGAAACTTCGCAAATCCTTTTTTTATCCCCTTGCTCAAAGGAAAAAAATACAGACACGTTAGTCCTGCCTTATGTATTTACAGATTTTATTCAATGAATGTACCTGTACCATGTGGCGTGTTTCCTAAAAGGCTGTGAAAAGGATATTGTTGCTTTATTTGTTTTTTTATAGTTTTTATTATAAAACAGATTAAATATTATTCTGATTATGACGTTCAAGCAACCCCTGCTAGGTGGATCCCATCTTCGATGTAGTACCATGGGACCTGCATGTTGTCCAGCCCGTGTCTGACCAACTCCCAGTCCATGCTCTTGCAAAGCCTATTCATTGCCATGTTCACCTTCCTGTGGGCCCTGTAACCCACTGCTCCCCGTCAGCTGAACCTTGGGATGAGCTCGGACCATACAATGCAGTAAGGTCCAACAATCACAGCTATCGCTGTCTTACCTGTTTTAATTGCCTGTAGCAGTTGGCCTCGACTAGGGTCATCATGAGGTCATTTACCCCCAACCTCCAGAAGTAAAACTAGCCCCCCAGGCCTGCAGCGCTTTGCTAGTAGACTTTTTACCGTCAGGAGTAGCGGACCCCACACCATGCCAGACCTACCAAACCACTTAACCTGTGTGTTCGCCAGCGAGACCCCTTTGAACTTTGACCTTCATTCCACTCATTTTTAGGTCGAGCCTAGAGCCAGCGCGCATGCGCTGCTCCGCGAGGCTTATTGTAGAGGAGTAGGTGAATAGAAGCCCCGCCCACTCTCCGCCCATATTTGCGATTGGCTTGTGTCATTGTCTGTCCTAAATGCTGGCTTCTGATTTGCCAATAGGCTTGTTAGTTCCTCCTTAGTGCCACCTCCTCCTCATTTGTCACCTTCCATGGCGACTGGCCCCTTTACTTCGAGTGTACACAGTACGTGTTATTTAGATTGTGAGCACTAATTTCGTCAATGAGGTTCTCCTACTGCAGGCACGACGTGCTTTGGTGCCTTCTCCCCCCCGCCCTCCCGTTGTCCGTGCCTTTTCCCCCACCCCACCCTCCTGTTGTCTGTGCCTTCAAAATCCCCCCGCCTGCCCTCCCTCCCTGTTGTCCGAGCCTTCGACCCCCCATCCGCCCGTTGTCCGTGCCTTCAAAACACAGTCGCCGGCCCTCCCTCCCGTTGTTGTGATGCCAATCATTTGCAATGCAATAGGTCTCGCGTAAATGTGAGACCTATTGCATTGTAAATGCTTGTTGTGCTCATGCCGTGAATGAATGCCTGACTAGCCACACCGTTTTTTCAGCTTGCAGGCTGATGTAGTAGCTACCCCTATTATGAAAGAGTGTGTGCCAAACTGCATATGCACCACCCAAACCCTGGGCTTGCCCTACACATTACTGCCATGAATTGGTGTTTACTCAGGAAAGTACCATTTGCATGCATGAATAGGAACCGGTGCCCAGTGGCCTAAAAGCCAGGGATGCCCTCATCAAGCATAAAAGGCAACACTCGGCTGCCTCTATACATTCCAAATGGAATAAACATTTGCAATGCAATAGGACTCGCATTGGTGAAAGCTAGAGCTCTTGCTGTTGATAATGACAATGTTTGTTTCTTTAGTTTTTTGTATGCAGTGGAGTGATGATATTTACAAAGCGCTATTACCATTCATATGACCTTGCGGCACTGGAGAAGCACAAAATAGGAAATAGGTTATGGTATTGGTTTGAGCATGTTATTGTTTTGCATTTCAACTTTATTACTGTTTTGGTACTGCATAAATACTTTACACGTTGTCCTAAGTTAAGCCCTATTTTTCAAATTTGGTTTGGGAATTTTATTGTTCTGCATTACATCTTTATTACTGTTTTGGTACTGCATAAATGCTTTACACGTTGCCCTAAGTGAAGCCTGTCTGCTCTGTGCCATACCCAGTGGTGTAACAAAACTTGAGCCCCCCCCTGCAAACATAATGGAGGGGGCCCCCATGCTCAGACCCAGACAGGAGCTTTGGGGCCAGCCGCCCATGCACAGTGCTAGAGGGAACCCCCTGCAGCTCGGGAGCCCCCCGCATCACAGGGGCAGCAGGGGCTTTTATTACCCCACTGGCCATTGCTACCATGGGGCGAAGGGGTGTGATAATTCCTTGGGCTACGCAGTAACCCATCCCAAATAATAATCCAGTTTCTTACAAATATGTACTGGCTATGGACAGTATTTAGTGAAGGCTCTATAGCTGATTTCTATAAGGACAGTCTATAAGGACATGATGGTGTTCATCCTGATAGGGAAGGCTACTAGAGAGACGCCATGTTTTTGGCACACATATTTTCTGCTTCATATACAGTGCTTTGGTAGCAAGATATGTCTGATGCTAAATACATGTTTTGCTGCTGAAGAGGGATAATGAGTCTGTGTACTGTAGCAGACACGTAAATCGACATAGCTGGAAAATGTGCTTTATTATGCCTCATATAGAGATCACGAGACAGGCAGACCATGAGGCAGACAGGCCATAAGTTGTCTGAAGACACAAACCCACAGCCAGAGACTGACAGACATCAAACTAACTGGAGATAAATACCAAAACACATGGCTTCTGTGACAGATACCCAGACAGAACTTTTGTAGACTCAAGACAAACAATGACCCAACATATAGACCCATATCTAATGGAAGGCATCAAGTGTAGACTGAACTGAAGGTAGACAGACAGGCTTCATGTCAAACTCACCTTGATACCGGGACAGACAGGAGAAAGCCATACAAGACAGCAGGAAACCCACATGGACATAATTAGAGCTCCTGGAACAGGCATACTTATGCCACGACACAAAACCCCCTGCCTGCCCTTTACAGTCTGACATCTTTGGATAATAGCTCACATTCTTCCCTTGCTGTTTTGCAGATTTGGAGCCTGTCCCAGTACCCAAGAAGCAAGTCAGGGAAATCAGACCAGGTAATGTTTATGAAGCCTCAACATATTTGGTGGAAGAATCTGCTGATTCAGATAATGTGTATAAAATTCCAGCATCTGAAGTGTGTGGGAGCCTTTGATCACAGGTAATATGTCGATCTGTTACTGGTAATCCGAAGGCTGTGTGCAGCGAGGGTTGGCTAGGCTACAGCAGGTTGGGCACAGTTCGCCTAAGGGGGTTGGACATATGTTCAATTTTTAATATAATCAAGAACCTCAGAAATTTCTTGAAACAAAATTAAGGTAAGTTTATAGTTAGGTGTTGAAAAGAGATAAGAACTGATGTTTACAAACCGAAACCCCCTGAAATTTGCCAGTTATTAATTAGTGAACCAACTATAACTTGCACACCTGTCATGCACTGCTTATGACAGCATACATTACACCACTCATTGCATGTAAAATTAGATCATTGATGACATCACTTCCATTTCAAATGAACTTATTGATGACATCACCTTGTCATTGTTACAGCGTGGTCTAGGGTTTGTGTACTTGAAGTAGTTTAGCACGTTACAACTTTGCTTCATTTTCTATCATCAGTCAAGTGTTATTGGATATAGGCCCTGATTTAGATCTTTCCAGACGGGTTACTCAATCACAACGGTGACGGATATCCCATCCACCGACATACAAATCCCATGAGATATAATGGGATTTATATTTCACCAGATGGAATATCCGTCACTGTTGAGCGGGAGTAACCCGTCCACCGAGATCTAAATCAGGCCCATAATCTTTGACCAGATGCCGGACACAGAGCATATCTGTTAAATCACCCACATTTGGTGGATGATACCTTCTTTTTACTGGCATTCACACACCTAACAAATAAAATACCTCCTTACACTTTAATAGTGTCACCCCCTTCGCTACCCTTGAACACCCTCCAAAAAAGAGTTTGTACTCTATTCACCTCAACAGGATCACCATCTTAAATAATTCAGACCACCCGCAATTCAAGTCAAAAGGTTGACACATATGCATTTTCCACTGATGAAACACCTTTCTGCCAGTAACCATGAACAATCTGTCATAGTTTGGTAGAGTATACTACACACATTAATTACATGACCCCATTGGCATCCTACCATAGAACCATTCTTAGAAAACACTTTGTAGTGCATTACCCCTACATTCCACATTATTTAAAAATCTGCAATGCCTCAAAATCTTCAGTAAACTTTTGGAAATAGATATCAACACCTTATAAACATTCGTATTACATAGAATTTGTGTATAGTACTGTTCTACAACTATTTAACAAATGCATGTGCCCAGACAGCCACTGATGGATAACCTATTGTCAGCAGAAGCTTTGGCTTTTGTCACAGAATTTTTGCAACCCGCTTTGGTTTAAAGTACAACCTACTATAAAACATGTCTCTGCAATCCACGTCAAATGAACTCAGCCTTGACCTTGTTTACCACACACATAAACACACACATATATATATATATATATATATTCAAAATAGAATGTTGAGGTTTTCCTATGGAAACGTGGTCCTAACTATAACTACCTACTGGCGACCGCCAGTAGGTAATATATATATATATATATATATATCATGCTCCAAGTTGCCCAAAAGGTCGGGGATGCACTCAGGCAACAAGTAACATCCTGCCCTCCATTACACTTCGACTGCCTTGCCGACGCGTTTCGAAAATGTGTTCCTTCTTCATAGGCATTTGGCACAAAGTTCGCTGCTGTACATCACGCCTTTATTCAAATCAAGCCTTCTGATAGGCTGTCGTGTTTATTTAAATCTAGCCTTCTGATAGGCTGTCGTGATTTGTCTCTTGCCTCCTGAAGGAGAGTAACAATCTTCGGTGTTGTGGCCGAGGGGAGTGCACCATCGCAATTACAGCGGGCACGGACCTGGGAATTTGCCCGGGACAACCGTGAGGCCACAACACCGAGGATTGTTACTCTCCTTGCATTGGAGTCCATTGGAGGACAAGTAAAGTTTTAGACTTCGCTGCAAAAAGGAAAATACATTTCCCAGCAGGCAATATGCCTACGACTCTTTTGAAAATGCTATCAGGAGGCAAGAGACAAATCACGACAGCCTATCAGAAGGCTTGATTTAAATAAACACGATAGCCTATCAGAAGGCTTGACTTCAATAAAGGCGTGATGTACAGCAGCGAACTTTGTGCCAAATGCCTATGAAGAAGGAACACATTTCCGAAACGCGTCGGCAAGGCAGTCCAAGTGAAATGGAGGGCAGGATGTTAATTGTTGCCTGAGAGCATCCCCGACCTTTTGGGCAACTTGGAGCATGATATTTCACGGCAGCCTACGCCGAGGGGAGTGCACCATCGCAATTACAGCGGGCACGGACCTGGGAATTTGCCCGGGACAACCGTGAGGCCACAACACCGAGGATTGTTGCTCTCCTTGCCTTGGAGTCCATTGGAGGACAAGTAAAGTTTTAGACTTCGCTGCAAAAAGGAAAATACATTTCCCAGCAGGCAATATGCCTATGACTCTGCACATGCCAGTGCTTCACTTGAGGCCACCAATCATCAATACTAGTTTTCGTTTGCTGTACTTAAGCTGCTCTAACAAATCAAAATAAGGATACCAACCTACATGTTGCCCTCCACAGATCCTTGGATAACAACTGCTGCTTTGGGAGGTTGTTGTTTCAGATATGTTGGATAGGTTGGCCTGCTACACATCTTTCGATGATTTTTGCAAGGAAAGGGAGGTTGGAGATGGGACAAAAATTGTTAAGCTCATTTGCGTCTGCAGAAGGTTGTTTGGGGAGTAGGATTATATGTCCAATTTTGAGGCAGTCAGAAAGCACTCCCTGGCTGAGGAAGAGATACACAAATTTAGCCCAGTAGTGGAGCATGTGTGTATAAAGGTCTTTAATAATTTTCTCCTGAATTTGGTCCACATAGTAATTTGAGAGTTTAGTCTTCGTGCGGTTCTCAGTAACTGTTCCTCCTCAATTATATCAGAGTTGCCAAGTGTTTTTGAAATTACTGATAGTGATTGGGTTGGGATGGTAATTTTTCCCTTAGTGACTGCCTGGACTATTTTAAGGAGGATAACAGGATAATTCATTTGTGATCCATAAAATGCTTTGGGACTTTTACCGCCATTGTTTGATGTATTTAAACCATTGTCTCACTTTGCTTAGATGAGGTAGAGTTCGGAGTTCCCTCCAACACCCTCTCCACTCAGCATCCAACCACACAAATGACACTGGAAAGCCAGAGTTACGTGAGTATTGATCTCCTTCCTGACAACAGCGATCATGCAGTATGTGGCCCTGTTTATGTTTTCAGTGATTCTTGACTGCCTTTTAGAACTGGCCTGTTTCACCGATCCCATGTGCTCAACTTTCACCCACACAGCATCTTGCACTGTTATTGGGGTTATTTTTCCTGATCGCTTTTGCACATACGCCTAAGAAAATGTGTATTTTACTGCCAGAACTGATGGGCTAATACTTTACTTTGCAATGTTTAATTTTTTCTCCCGTTTTCTCCCGCTTTTCTATTTTTTGTCATCTTTGTCTGTTTACCCCGTATCATCATGTTATAGTATTTCAAAGCCAATAGCATCTTTTCTTTGTGCGATTAAGAATCAGATTTTCCTTGCAAGTGCATTAAAACGAAAAAGGTTTCTATACATATTCTAAATGCACTAGCCTTATAGGACGCATCCATACTGCTCTCTTAAAAATAAAGTCATTTTTTAATTTACATCTTTATTTATCACAAGCATATGGCCACAATGGTTAGGTGGCGGCCTATTTTCTTTTCCACTTGTTTTAATGTTTGTGACATACACTTGAAAAACATAACCATCACACCAGCTTGCTATGGCCAGACCTATTCGATTAGCCAGCGCTTGCTCAGTATGCATGTCTCTGGCTTATAGTAGACAAATATGTCATTAAAAAGGTCATGTTTTTGAGTTTATTTTGTGGCCATGATTAGATAGTAGGCAGTAGCATAGAGAGCAGAGTAAACCTTTTATTGCCTGCTTATATGTTATGGTCAGTAATGCCATGAATATTGTTTCCCGTTACCTAAAGGCCAGCAGTAAGTGGTTGGGGAAGCACAGAAAATAACATTTCAGTGGTACGGTAGTCAGAGTTTCTTCTATCCTTCTTACCAGTCCTTTTGTGCCTCTGTTTTATCACTAGTCATATGATATGTGTCGATGCTACACTGGCAGCAGTGGAAGGAGTAACAGTGCCCAGAATAAAGCCAGCTTTTTACTGGTCTTACGCCGAATGACATTGTTGGGATGATATTGTCAGCCTTAAGTGTCACTTATGACACTGACGCAGTTTAGTGCCCTTTGCTATATACCAGCAAGCAGAAGAAAATAGCACACATTTGAAAAGTGTTAGAGAATGAGTAATACACATGTTAAAGTTATTTATAACTCATGTTTAAGACATTTTGTGCCTGTAGGCAGTATTTTCTGCATTCTCTGGCACATGGTTACTTCACAGCATATTGCTTCAGCCCCAGAGCTTGGCAACTCACTCTCGAGGGTCAGGGTTGGACTGATACAGGCACCACTATAAAAGTGGTCTACATTAGTGAATTGGAAAGCTAAAAAAGTGTGCCATGATTGCAAATTGGGAAGTTTCGAACTTGAAAAGACACGCTGTATAAAGGTTTCGCAAGTTGAAGCGGACTGCATGTATTTGTGCTCGCTGCAAGCAATGTCCAGTAACTTACCAGTAATTTTCATTACTCCAAGTCCAGGTCTTCCTGTCACAGTCCTTACACAATAAGCAGTTCTCCTGCTCCACAGAAACTAATCACCCAGCTACGTCTAAAAATTGATTGTGCCCATTACCCAGGATGCATAAAGGGAGGAACTAATCATGACCACATCCTGAAAATACCAAGATAAATGCAGAATAAAGCAATCACCTTTTCAACCAACTTGGGAGGGAGGGTGGGTCTCAAGACCTGGACTTGGAGTGATGAAAATTACCAGTAAGTAACCGGGCATTGCCTCCTCGTCCGTCACCCTACCCCAGCCCTTACACAATGAGCCAATACCCAAGTATATAGTGATCGGTTATGAAAAAGAAAAGGCAAATACAGTTCTATGATGCAACACCAGTGAACATATTTAATCATAGTTACACATATTATACACAATGTACAGCTGAGAGGACATGTGAACCAAAGTCTGAAGAAGCTGCCATTCCCAGCTGATGACCGAACTGGGAAATTACAGTATTAAATGAAGTCCATGTTGCAGCATTACAAATATCTTTAATGGATGCCCCTAAAAACATCACCCAGGATGATGAAATGCTCCTAGTAGAGCAACCCTGGATGGACAAGAGAAGGAATACTTTAGCAGCATCATAAGCATGGATGATAGCTAACTTAATCCACCTGGAAAGAGTAGATGAAGATGGCTTAAGATCCTTTCCAGATAGATGAAAAGCCACAAAAAAAGAGAGGCCACTTTCCGAAAAGAACCCATTTTACCTAGGTAAATAGAAAGACCTTCGAGAAGATCCCGGGAATGGAGCCTCTCCTCCTCTCGAGACAAAGATCAGGAAAAAAAAAACAGGAAGGGCAAAATCCTACTGACAGCGAACATCTGAAACTACCTTGGGCAAGAAAAATGGGATTGGAGAAAGAATCACTTTATCATCACAAATTCTTGAAAATGGGGATGATAAAAGAAAAGCCCCAGTCTCACTGACCCTTCTACCAGAAAAAATGGCAATCAAAAATTAAACTTTCGCAGAATTGAATTAAAGATCTGCTATTTCCAAAAGCTCAAAATGAGGACCCTTCAGGGCATTGAGAACTAAAGGCAGATCCCAACAAGAGACTCGTGAGCAGGAAACTAGCCTCTTTAAAAAAGCTCCTTAAGAGCAACAAGACAAGAGGTGCGACTGGCTCAACCGCAGAACCTCGAAAAGCCAGAATTGGTGTCCACTGAGCTCGAAGAGTAGAGACTTACAGACATTTAACAGGGTCACAAGTACCAAGGGATAGCTCTTACCCCCGGCACCAGGTTTCAAAATTCTGTCAATGGTGACTATAGTATCTCTGCATGGATTTCTTCCTAGTCAACTGAATACAATTTGTTAACTCTGTGTAGGAACTTTGAGCCAACAAATTCAGCGTGCCAAGTGCCATACCCCCAGCCTCAGGCTTATGAAAGAGGCAGGACTGAGACAGAGTGACCTCAGAGGGGACAGAAAATTGGAAACCGCCAATGAGGAGAGAGTTCTAGCTGTAGAAGGAGAGGAAACCATGGTCTCCTGGAACACTCTGGCACCACCACCAGAACCTCCACACAATCCTCCTGAATTTTCCTGAATAAATGGAGGAAACCCATAAAGTAGACCGCTGGGCCAAGGAATAGCCAGAGCGTTGATCGCTCAAGTGTGACTGAATGGAACTGCAAAAATGAGGAAGAATTGTATTCTCCTCTGAGGCAAAGAGGTCCAGCCAAGGTAGACTAAACTTGGTGAGTATCTGATGGAACACAGGAACCATGCCTTATGAAGAAAGCCCAGCCATCAGGCTGACCATCTTTATTGAATGCTGAAATTCATCAGCAAAACCCTCTAAAGGATAACATGTTAATATCCTTCTATTCATGTGCAAGGATTTTATGGACCACACCATGCAGGGGCAAAGTTTCAGGAACATGGTGCTGGTATTTAGTAAAAAAAAATACCTCTGCATTTCCTCATCAACGGGAACTGGGACACCCAGATTCTCTCTGATAGTCAGTCAGACAGTCAATAAACTTTATTCGGTTTTTGTTTGCAAAACCATAAAAGTTACACAAATACAGTGCATAAAAACAGTAAATTATTAACATAATTTAAAAAACAAACTCCGTTACCACACAATAGATCATCTAAAAACATGTCTAAATGAGTAGACTCTACATGTCCATAAAGTGCCTAGATTTCACAGATGCTTTTAAAAACCCTACTATAAAAATGATACAATCATCCTTCAACAATTGAAGGTACATAAGTGCTGGTCTGACTTGATTAAAATTTTAATTCTTTAAAATAGGAACTAAAAAATGCCTCCTGGGGACTTCATACAAATTACGAAAGAACATAAAGTGCAGCAATTTTTGAGGAGACTTTCCGTCGCAGCCACAGGACGCTAGCACTTGACCTCTGGAAGCCCCCTTGGGTCTTGCTTGGAGGAGATGGAAAAGATTCATCCGGAACCTGATTAAAAGAAATTTTTCATGTGTCGTCAGGGACCCCATAAGGTATGGTTCTGACAGTGGCGTCGATTTAAGCAATAGGTATGCCCAGACACTCGGTTTCCGTACCTCTACTGCATCTCGATCTGCTTGCCTTCGGCTCAGAAAGGCAGTCTTGGTTAGTTCCACATCCTTTCTTATAATAGCATCTGGCTTAAAGAATAAAATGCCCCGCCCAATCCATTCAAACCCTCTTTTAATATAATTAAGCCATGGGATACGAGCCACATTATCTAAGGACAGGCATTCTCTTAAGATCAAATGAGTGAGGATTAGATCTTCATTTAACCAACACTTTAGCCAGAAAATCAGGGGACGCAGAGCAAGAGTATCACTTAGGTAGGAAACCCCCAGTTCTTCATGTACCACCATGTTTGAGGTTCCTCACGGGACACATAATAGTCTTTTTAGAAACCCATTTTCCACTACCTGGAGGGGTTCTGTTACTGTATATCCCCAAATCTCACTGCCATAAGTTGCTATGGCTAAGCTTTTTGCTTGATACACTTGTAGCATAGCTCCAGTCGGTTTCTTCCCCACTTTAGAGGCAAAATTAAAAATTGCTGCATTGACCCAAACCAAATCCCCTTTATTTTCTGGATTAATGGGTCCCATTTAAGTTGATCGTCAAATAAGACCCCTAAATAAGAGAAAACATTCATACGGGGAATCTTATCATTGCCGGTTCTGAACTGAAAGCTCTTTTTCATATGTTTCCCCACTTTCATGACATAGGACTTTGAGTTATTAATGGACAAGTCCCGTTCTGTCATAAATCCCGAAAATGCAGTTAAAAGAGTTTGTAAACCCAGTTCAGTTCTGGATATTAGGACGGCGTAATCCGCGTAAAGCAGGACTGGAATGCCCCGCTGTCCTACATAGGGGAAGTCAGCTCTAGTTTCCCTTAGCACACTATCTAATTCATTAATATAAAAATTAAATAAAAAAGGCGCCAAAATGCAGCCTTGCCGGACTCCCTTCTTAATCTCAAAGTCCCTTGTTACCTGCAGATCTTGTGAGAACCTGACAATGGCTTTAGTCGATGAATGCAGGTCCTCCAGAAAGTTAACAGTGCTATTTTCCACCCCCATTGCCCTCATGGACTGCCATAGCTTAGCCCTGTTTACACAGTCGAAAGCAGATGACAAATCCATGAAAGCAAGGTGAATGGTTCCCGGATGCACTACAGTGTATTTGTTCAGTATCATAAATAAATTAAGGCACTGAGCAACAGTGGAGCGCCCCAGTCGGACGCCATACTGGACGTCCGACATGATCTTATTCTCATCTGCCCAGTTTGTTAATCTCTGTAAAAGGACATGACCCACCACTTTGACCACTGAATCGATAAGCGAGATTGGTCTGTAACAGTGAGTACTATTTCTATTGCCCTTTTTAAAAACTGGGACTGGTTGAAGAAGCCCAAGACAGAGGACACCCAATCTTTGCCGCAGCATTAAATAGGGACTCCAGAATCTGAGCCCAGAACAAGGGGTCTGACTTAAATAAATCCAGGGGGATCCCATCTGGGCCTGGGGCTTTATTGATAGTTAGCCCTAGAATCCCTTCCATGATCTCACTCCTATCAAAACTTATCACACCATCCTTCCTATTCTGGGGTTCTCTGCGGATAGGCTCAAGCGGGCAGTCAAACATGGTTTTAAAATGGAGTACCCACTCCTCCTCTGTGATGTGAGCCACAAAGCCCTCCCCCCCCCTTCATGGTCAAACAGGGGCCCATTCACAACACTCTAAAACCTCGAGCTGTTCCTCAGAGTGCTAGAGTCGATCAGCTCCTTCCAGGCATCTTCCTTCAGTGCTCCCTTTGCGTTTGGTCAGGGCTAACTTGTATTCCCTATGACAAGCACAGACCTCAGATTGAATTCTTGGTTTGGCTGCCAGAGCTTTCCTCAGCCGCTTAGCTGATTTGGAGCAATGGGAGTCAAACCATCTGGGGCCATGTGACACGGTGCCTCTAGCCAGAGCACTTAATAGTTCACCCACTGTTTGCGCTATTGCCTCGTAGGCACCAAGGATCTCATTAGGAGTGGACCACTCAGATGTACATAGTGTCAGTTCCTGGGCACAAGATGTTTTCACCTTATTATAAAAACGTTCGGGAGACACCTGGGACCATTTTAGTCTGCGCTTTCCATCTGTCGGTTTCAGAGTACCCCTATTTGAGGCCTCCCCAATTTTTGTCGATAATGGGCCCGACATATAGACTGTTAAAGGGTTATAGTCACTGAATTCACTTTCTGCAATATTAAAACCATTAAAAAAGGATTGTAGCAACGAAGAAATTAGAATAAAATCAATAAATGATCCTCTTCCATTTCCTTTAAACGTTGGTACAGGGAACTTGGTGTGAGGGCCATTTAAGGACATCATGACCACCAGATCTAGTTCATTTAACATGTTATTCAACAGTTCCCCTTGAGGATGATGTTCAAAATGAAAGCCCCTCATGCAGGGGCAGCCCAGCTCCGAGATGCAAGATGTTGAAGGGTTACCACAAGGGTGTATATTAAAATCACCAGAGACCAAAAGGTTATAAATTCTATGGCCCATAGATTGTTTTATGATTGCTTGCAAGTTGGTAATATTACACGCCTCATGCGGACCAGCCGCCGAGTTATAGAAGTTGAAGATTCCCCATCTAGTATCCCCCCTACTTGCTGACAGTGCCAGAATTCCCAGGTGTGTGGTTGGGGCCACCTGCAACTGACAATCAACGGCCACAGAGATGTAAGTAACTAGACCACCCCTTGGTCTACTGCTCACCGATGGAGTGGCCGGGACAAAGAATGCCTTGTAGCCTTCTAAGAAAAGATCGCAATCCTTCGACCACGTTTCTTGGAGACTGATTACAGTGTATTGCTTCACTTAGCATACCCACCGAGGATCTTGGAACTTATTAGCCAACCCAGCAATGTTCCAAGATAAAAAATTATTAGGCCTCACAGCTGTATGGCTCACAGCTACCACCCCTGGAGTCTGAGGCAGTGTAGCTGGTAGTGGTCCGGGAGGTACAAGGGCCCTCAGTCAATCGCAATTCTCCAATCCGGATAAAACTGTGAATCTGTTATCTAACGCCAATGTATGGGTGCTACAAAGCTGCCCATTTGAATCGGGAGCTACGTGGGCTAAGGTGAAAGACTGTTGCCTGGGAGCTGGGTTATTTAACCAATCTCCTCGTTGGCGTATCCTGTGACCATTTTCTGGCATTTCCCTGTGGGGGGCAGGCTTATAGAAATAACCCAGGGGTAAAGCCTTGATAACAGATCCGGTTAACGGAGTGAGACTGATGTCCCTGGATAAGATACGCCCAGCAGTAGAGGGGTTGCCAAAATTTACGATAACGCAATCTCCAGTGTCCAGTTTACATGAGCTCCCTATCCAACTAACCCTGCGTGCCATAAGGATATTTTTGGATACACGGTTTCCCAAGGTGGTATTGTGGGTGAACCAGTGATTTAATTTATTCCTCAGCTGCACATAGTCTTCCTTTACCCCATTGGGGAGAGGAGGTACATTCCCCAGTACCACTACATATGTGGTAGATTCAGGTGGAAGGTCTATAATCGGAAGACTCAATGACTGGTGGTCCCTGCCCTCTGGCCCCCTTTCCCTGTGGGACATGGGGGTTCCTACTCTACTAGGGGGCTGGCATGTAGTAGCCAGGGTATCTGGATTTCTGGGCCTGGTGCTGTTTAATACCATTCTTGTCTTGTGCCTCACCATTTGCTTAAATCCTTCCAATAGGCCCACCCCCTACTCCTTCCCACACAGCTCTTTTACCCCTCATGGCTGTGTCGTCTATGCTTGTGACTGGGCTAACTGTTGGCATAGCTGGAGGATTACAGCCAAATGTCCCCTCTAGTATGGCCAACCTAGCTTCTATCACACTTTTGTTTTGAAACATAGGGTCTAGTAAGGTGGATAACATAGTTTCTAACCTTCTCCAAAAATTCCCCTCCTCGGTGCTATCACTTAGTTGCCCTGACATAGTCTGATTCATGGAGGTGGGATTACCCTCTTTATCAACACTTGTGGGGGGGACAGAAAATACTATACGGATTTTTTTGATTTTGTACACCCTCGACCCTTTCTTTTTGTAGAGAAGGATTCATTATTACAATCTAATTTAAGCTTAGCTTTCTGCCCTCTGGTAGTTGTCTTAGTTTTCACAGGAGAAGGTTCATGCTCCTGAGAAGAGCAAGAACCAGGGTTTATCATTATAACTGATGGTGCAGATGGAGGCGGGCTCAGCCTAGCTGAGGAAGCGCCCTGGTTTAGTGCCGACAAGGAGTCGGAAAGTGCAGGGGTTAGGGAAAGTCTACCTAGCGGGGAATGTGGATCAAGAGATAACCTTTGTTCTGTCATTTGTATTTCATGAATGAGGGCGGATTCAGCCCTCAAGTTGAAGGCATCTAGCGTGCCGACCACATTTTTCCCCGTATTTATTTTCCGCTTACTCATTATTATTAGCCTGTGGACACCGTATGAAAAATCACCAGACCCTAATAAAATGCAAATCTGATAATATTGGCCAATTACTTAGTGCAATATGCAAAATACAATGTGCAAAATACAGTGTGCAAAATACCATGTGCAAAATACAATTCAAAGCTAGAGCACAAATTGCTAAAATAGCAAAAAACAAAACTCCTCAGTGGCTTAATTATAAACCTCAAAAAGTGCTAGGTGCTTATGGCCTAATTAGCAGCATCAATAAAAACAGTTAATCAATAAAATGGCACTAAAGTGCAAGGTGCAGTGCAAAATCCAGGCACATAGGACAGAGTCTTTAGTCCAGTATATCTTACAAAGACAGGTTTACTGTGTAACGGATGATCACGCCTTGTCCATCAAGGCAAAGTACATTGTGGATTTCCAGATGTCAAGACGGCACCTTTACTACCAGCCAAGTAAAGTGATTGATAACTCGAAAAAGGGACAACAGTACCTCTATGGAGGACCTTTAATAGCAGATGAAAGGGAGGTGGCCCTGCCCTGCCTCTTTCTGGCAATGACGGGCAAGGATGGGCCTGCCCTTGGCCCGGGCGCGTCCCGCGCTGCGGTATGCCTGCGAGCCTCTTAACGCCAAGCCTGGCAGCTCCTGACGTTCGGCGTGATGTCCCCAGCAGGCGCCTCCACCAAAGCCTGTGGGGAAGTGTAGTGCAGGCACCAGCGGTGATTCAGGAAGCCGTTCCCCTCACGGCTGGTAGCGAAGGAGGAACTAGGAAAGTGACTCGTGCCCCTCGCGGTGAGTCTCCCCTCTTTCTGCGCGTCCCATGCTGCGGTATGCCTGCGAGCCTCTTAACGCCGAGCCTGGCGGCTCCTGGCGCACGGCGTGACGTCCCCAGCAGGCGCCTCCAACAAAGCCTGCTGGAAAGTGTAGTGCGGGCACCAGCAGTTATTCAGGAAGCCGTTCCCCTCAAGGCTGGTAGCGAAGGAGGAACAAGGAAAGTGACTTGTGCCCCTTGCGGTGAGTCTCCCCTCTTTCTGCGTGTCCTGCGCTGCGGTATGCCTGCGAGCCTCTTAACGCTAAGCCTGGCGGCTCCTGGCACTCGGCGTGACGTCCCCAGCAGGCGCCTCCACCAAAGCCTGCTGGGAAGTGTAGTGCGGGCACCAGCGGTGATTCAGGAAGCCGTTCCCCTCACGGCTGGAAGCGAAGGAGGAACAAGGAAAGTGACTCATGCCCCTCGTAGTGAGTCTCCCCTCTTTCTGCGCGTTCTCTCTGATAGGCTTGAATAATTTTGAGAGCTCAACTCATTGCACAAAACGGCACTGTCTATCTTCCTCCTCATGATCCTCTGATTGCGAATCATCCACGTGCAGCCTCAGAAGTTTTGCAGGAGGACCATCCATTTCCCTTGTTTTAAAGACAGCTTGTACTGCCTCACTAATCAGTGGGAGCAAGGAATCCATAGTGGGGACCTCTGTCGTACTTGTGGAGGGAATTGCCGGTTCCATCATGCTGAAAACACCAATGTCGAGCACATTTCCTGATTCCCAGTGGTTACTATAATAACCAAACCACTCAGTTCCCGAACTCTCGCGGTAGCCGCCATCTTGAAATTAGGCAATGTCCAAGCGTGAGCATCAGGCAACCTGGAAATGCAGTTGGTCGACAAACAATATGCTTTGTGCCCTTGAAAAGCAGAACAACAGATCCACGCCTGCTTTGCATAAATAGAGAAGAGACTGCTAAAGCAAGTCTCAAAAGAGAAAAAATAACATATACAATAAATAGCAAGCGTTTACAATGCACTAGGTCTCGCATTACTGAAAGTTTGAGATATTGGCATTGCAAATAATAATGCAATGCCAATAGCTCAGACTTTCAGTAATGCGAGACCTAGTACTTTGCAATTGCTTGTGTTGTGAGCCAGGAACCAGCAGTGTATGTCTCAGTGCAGTACCGCAAGCTGATCCTAGAGGTCCCTAGTGAGGAAGACACCAGCACTGCATTTCTAGGTGCAGTACCCCAAGCTGCTCCTTGAGGTCCCTAGTGAGCAAGGCACCAGCACTGCATGTTTAGGTGCAGTACCGTAAACTGCTCCCAGAGGTCCCTAGTGAGCAAGGCACCAGGACTGCATGTCTAGCTGCAGTACGGCAAACTGCTCCTAGAGGTACCTTGTGAGCAAGGCACCAGCACTTCATGTCTACAAAGTTGGAGTTATTGGCATAATAAATGGCAATGTTTTTTACCTAGCCATGTTGCAGAGTGCAGTACCATATGTGGCCAAATGGGGACCTCTTTTGGTCACATATGGCACTGCGTCCTGCAGAAGAAATGGTAAATTCACCCTACCTATAATGCATTGCATGTAAGATAGTACTACAAGTACATTCAAATAGCTATGTTCATATATACAATTAGTAGCTTTGAAATGTGACAAAATAATTATTACATTCCTTTTGGATTAGGTTGTACTCTGTGTGGAACTGATGAAATAAAATTTATAGACGGTCTCATATAAATGTGAGATGGTCTAGTGAGTGAATTAACTACTGCCAGCCTAGCTGAGGACCAAGTGTGTGTCCTGCCTGAAGCCTTTTAAGAAAATAGCGCCTTGAGGCTGTAATTAAAACCTAGGGAATAACAACACATTTAACATGCGGTGTCCTCATGGGAGGTTACAAGAAGAGACAAGGCAGTACTAAGGAACGACTGCTAATCCTTTTGACCAATGAAAAGCCACCATTTACAAAGCACAGGGACAGGAGCCAATTAAAAAGATTGGCGGAAAGTGGGCGGAGGTTTATGCCCATATCCTGAATACTACAAAAAACAATATTAGGGAGTGAAGAGGTAGTGTCCTGCATGAACACTGGAGGTGGATACGTCCTCATCTTAGAATCTGTAATCAAAACATAAAGATCCACCTTGAAGGATGGGGGGAGTTTTTCTTGATAAAGTCTCTTACTGTGTCAAGGAAGTGTGTTTCCTATCCTGGATTGGATGCACACAGTGTTACACAACGGAGCCGCTGGTTGGTGTTATTTGGAGCGAGGCAGTGTTGACAGCTACAATTTAGTGGTGACACCCTTCCCACCCGTTACAGAGGCTTATGGAGTATTGTCTCCAACATTACATAATTAACATTTTAGGAGTACCATTGGGTATCGTATGAAGTGCATGAGACTTCTGCACTTTTTTCACTTCTGTATATAGCACACTTTCACATTTGATAGCAACATAGTGAGTACTGAAGGGATCTATCAGTCCTGATGAAGAAGTCTTGATGCTTCGAAACATGTTGATTTACTAGGAGTATCCGCACATTATATGCAGGACATCTCCGAACCACCATTTTAACAGGTCCAGCCTCGATGACCTATTAAAGTTTCTTAAGTCCATGAGGCCAGGTCCTTTTTAAATTTCCCTTTTACCTTCACTCCAGACCCTTCCTCTCATGACCCCTTTACAACACATAGTACCGTAAGATCAGTGCTCCTGCGTAGCCGCAGGTCGTAGCACTCCCGTCCCGCAGCGGGACGGGAAGACCCCTATGATGAAGCATGACACCAAGGGCCCTTTTGGTGTATGAGGGGTATTTAAGCAAACACTGTGTGCATCCAATCCAGCATAGGAAACACACTTCCTTGACACAGTAAGACACTTTATCAAGAAAATCTTCCCCCCTTCAAGGTGGATCTATATGTTTTGATTACATATCCTGAATACAGCATGTCTTGAAGAGACAGCGCAAGTGCTGCCTAGGTGAGACCTTAAAACAGAACCTGAAATGAAGACTTGCCGGGTAGAGCATTCTGTAGTGCAGAAAAAAAGGAACAGGACAAGTAATGATTAGCTCCTCCCTTAATGCATCATGGGAAATGTACACCATCTTGGGTGAACATTTTAGACTTATCTGGGTGATTAGTTTCAGTTGAACAAGAGAACTGCTCATTGTGTGAGGACTAGAACAGGAAGAGGGACAAGGAGGTCATGTTTGTTTTGATATCAGGGAAATCAACAGTAAAAACCGACCCAGCAGACCATAAAACAGGCACGCAAACAGCCAACAAATTACCCAAACATTTCAGACCAGCCCGTTAGGCACTATTTGATTACCCTATAACTAAGCCAGTCCGACCCAGCTGAGAGTCTTTCTGCACCTACTTAGGGCCCGATTCACAAAAGTAATCTGAGCCAAAATCCTAACTTTACGACTTTCGGTATTCACAAAAGGCATTTAGTGGTAGTAAAATTAGGAATCTTAACTTTACTACTACTAAATCCCTTTTGTGAATACCGAAAGTCGTGAAGTTAGGATTTTTCTCAGTTTAGTAGTAGTAAAGTTTGGAATCCTAACTGTACTACTACTAAATCCCTTTTGTGAATACCGAAAGTCATAAAGTTAGGATTTTGTATCAATTTAGTAGTTGTAAAGTAAGGAATCCTAACTTTACTAATACTCTTGGGCATATGGATAACCAAGTCTGAGGCAGAGTTTACACGATTGAACTTGCAGGTGCAACTCTCTAGGTTGCGGGAAGAGGCGATGCATTGGCGGGGGCTCCCCATCTCCCTAATGGGGCGGGCAGTCCTCTTCAAGATGATGGCCCTTCCGCGCTTACTGTACGCTGTCCAAAACTACGCCAGTTACTGTGGGGGGGGGGAAGGCAGCCCCAGGATTGCACTCAAGAAACTGCAGAAGGGTATGTATGAGGGGGGCAAGCAGTTCCGGACCTTAAGAAATATTATTAGGCTGCCCATCTCATAAACGTGAATGGGTGGGTTTTCTCCCAATTGGACGAGCTGGCTTACAGGGTGGACAGATTGGTCATGGGTGAGCGCAGCTACTTGGGGGAGTTGTACCGTAGAGATAGGGGCTCCATACATCTGCCACCACACACTAGAAAGGTCATAAATATTTGGCATGCAGCAACTAGAATGACGGGGTGGGAGTTGAAGCTCACGGAACAGACATCGCTTTGGGAGGGAGACTTTCTGAAGGAGGTGCACAGACTGCAGGGCTTCCGGAAATGGAGCCTTATAGGTATTGACGTGCTTGGTACGTCTGGAAAGGTGGCAAAATGGTGACATTCGATAGTTCGAGGGAGGGCTTTCAAATGTGGGTAGGTGAATTTCTTCTTTACAGACAGATGCGGTCGGCACTTCATTCCCAACTGACAGAAGGGAGCCTGCTTCCAGAATATTCACCCTTGGAGGATAGACTCCTCTTGGACCCTATGATTCAGAAGGCGGTGTCACTGACATATATAAAACAACTGGTAAACAATTCTCCGGACTGCCTGGGTCCCTTTGCGGGAGGCCTGGGAAACGGACGTGGGCCTGCTGGAGGATGATGATTGGTCGGAGGCACTACAGTGTCCCTGGGAAATGGCTATCAGGGCGCGCTTTCGACTTGTTCAGCTCCGCATCCTCCACAGGTCATATGCCTCGAGAATGGTGCAGACCCGTATTAAGGGCGGTGGCTGCGAGTAATGTGCCAGGGGATGTGGCGAGAGGGGATCGTTCTTACATATTCTGTGGTGCTATCCCAGGATCCAGAAGTATTGGAAGGGCATCACCCATGTGATGGAGGGTGTGGTGGGGGCACAGGTCCCGCTGGACCCTAGGTGGCATAAAGGAACTTAGCACACGCATGGGGGGCTGGGGAGCCTCCGACTGTGGCCACCTGGTCTGCGATTTGGACTGGTGTCATGGGGCGGAGCAGGTGGTGTACCAAAGCCATGGATGTCCCTGCAAATGTGAGAAGATATGGGGGCTGTGGACATTATACAGGGGTCTGTGATGGGTCCCACGAGGGGTTCTGAATGGGTTTTCTGGGAGGGTTTAGAGACTTCTTCCAAAATGTGGTGGGCGGCTTTGTCTACAATATATATGTACAATTTGTTCCATAAGGCGAGGTATGGCCATGTCTGGCAACTGCTCTATCTGTATTTTCTTGAAATGCTTATCTCTAAAGCTTGTTTTGATTTAATAAAAAGAATCTTTAAAAAAACAACTTTACTACTACTAAATGCCTTTTGTGACTACCAAAAATTGTAGTTAGGATTTTGTCTCCGTTTAGTAGTAGTAGAGTTAGGAATCCTAACTTCACTACTACTAAATGCCTTTTGTGAATACCGAAAGTCGCAAAGTTAGGATTTTGTCTCAGATTACTTTTGTGAATCAGGCCCTATATTTCTATCTTCTCTCGTTTTCATCAGGTTAATTCTGCCCAAACCCCTTCTTTCAGTGCCAGGGTGAACAATGTACTTTTAACACTGTACATCCCGGCAGCAAACTTGTGGCTCCCGAACCACAGACACAAAGAGAAGTGAGCAGAGGTGGCTGAGTGGGGTGTAAAGAAGAAACATAGTAAAAGGGAAGTATAACAAAACAGTAGTGCAGCGACAGAACGAGGAGGTTTAGCCAGGTTTTGGGGACAGGGGAAAAATAGCAAAAGAGACACTGAATGGAAAGAGGAAAAATTGAGAAGATGGAAAATAAGAGACTACAGAAAGAAGGAGATATAGAAATGTGACAAAAGGGCAATACCGGACATATGAGTATATTTGAACAATGAAGAGAGGAGAAGAAGGAAAGAGAGGAATTACGAGAGGAGAAGAAATAGGGTGAAGAAGAAAGAAAGACATTCTGTAGAGAGGGCAGGGAAATGTAGAGAGGGTGGGGAAATAAGAAAGCCTTTCAGTAAAAAGAAAAACAGAACTAGAAACACCCTAGGAAGAGGAAAAGAAGAGAGACTGTAGACACAGGAGAATAAGTAAGAGAGCCATGTCAATGCATAGGTTAGGAGATCCTCAAATTGTGTACATTATATGCAATATTGAATTATTTTTGGATTGTTAGAATGCTTAAACATTTATATTGCAATGAAAGGAGTAACATAAAATAAATGTTATTGCACAGTTATAAGCAAGTTTGTTAGAAAGTGTCACTCATGGGATCCCACACGACAAGGAAATGGCACCTAGGAACACTGAAAGCATGAAAATGTCACATATAGGAGAACTGATAACTTAGCAGCTCTGGAACATGCGCCTTCTCCGATTGTAAAATGTTTGTTCTGCTCTTTTTAACACCCAATCCTTAGTACCCTCTTCACAGGTCTTTAAAGATCATTTGCATATTTACATACCTTTGTAAATTGTTTAACAAGGCTTAGTTTTTTTTCTGGTTCCAGTACCCCTGGGCACCCTCTCTGCCTATTCCTTACATTTGGATTTTATTTTTACTGCCTTAGTGTGAGAATGCATTTCATTAAAAGAAATATAAAGTAGGGTTGCCAAAAGAAAAAACACCAGCCATTTGTTGTTTAAAGAGCCTGCAAAGGCCTCGTCTTGACACTAAATAGAGTTATGAATAAAATCATATGCATTCAAGTGTCTGGGAATGCCTCCTGCATTCAGACAACTAACTCCTCATTCTCACCCTTCACTTTCACTCTCACCCTGCACTCACACTGATCACCATACACTCACACCATTCACCCTGCACTCACAATGACCACACAGCACTATGCCACTCACCATTAACTCACACCGTTCTCCCTCCACTTACCCTTCGGTCACATGAGCACACCGCTCACTCTGCACTCAGTGATCACTCTGCACTCACAATGCACTTGTGCTGTTCACCCTGTACCCCACCCTGCAGTCACACAAGCACACTACTCACCCTTCACTCATGGGACACTTCACTCACCTGTCCCCCTCACTGCTCACTCTGCAATCTCACTCAAACAAGCCCATCACTAACCATACATTCATTTGTCCCACTCTGCACTTACATCCGCACCCAAATTCATATGGTCACCTCACTCACCCTGCAGTCACTCCTCTCACCCTACTCTCACACTGTTGCATCGCTCACCATGCACTCACATGGGCAGTCCTGTCACCCACACAGCATAGAGGGTTAATGTGCCTGCTACAAAGAATGTGTCCCATGCAGATCACAGAACTGAGTGTGAGTAAACTACAAATAGCCCTATAAAAAAAGAAAATGTTTGTCAGAAAGGGGCTATAGAGAGATAAGGTGCATTGTTGGTGAGTGGTATTGAGGGAATTCATGGAGATGGAGGAAATGGGAGATGGGCACCAAAAAAGACAGTTTCACCTGCGCGACCAGTGCTAGGGCCAGCCCTGGCTGGGAGTCTTAGCCCCCCACCGAAGTTCGGGTCTAGTTGCGCCCCTGGCTAAGTATGTGATAGAAATAAATTGTACATCATGATGTCTCCTACCAGTTCACAAGCAAAACCCTTGCTTCTGCACTTCATGGTAAAAACATTCCTGAGCGAAAGGCCTATCAACAGACCTGCCAAAATAAAAATATACCTTGCCGTGTGGAAAGGGGGCGTGGCTTGGAGTGGGTGGGGCTTTATGCCGAGAACCACCCGAGAGGTCGTCCCATAATCCAGCGACCTGCTTCACCCCCTCCAAAATAAATAAATAAATAACAAAGGATGACAGTTACTCGCGCCGGTGTCCTAGGGTATTTTCACATCCTTTAATGGACAAGCCAAGCTGGAAATCCACTCTTTGCAGTGGTTTCCAGCTTGTCTTCCCTGCCACCGTGTGATTTGGGCTCTCTCAAAATATTTAAATAGGTGTTTTCTTATGGTTTGGGTAGAACGCTGTAGTGTAGAACCTTATCGCCATCTTGTGGTGTTTGACAGTATGGCACAAGATGAGCTCTGGAAGATAGACAGCAGTTTGCCAGAGATTCTGTTAGGGTCGGTGTAGGAGCCTGCAGGTGGGCACTGGCACATGGAACTCATTCATATTCAGTGGCCCCAGAGAACACACGGGAAGACGTGACCTGCGGGGCACCTAACATGGCTTAACATTAGGGCTGCAAAGCCCAAGGTGTACGTGGGGACAGCCCGACAAGATGAAAACGTTACAGTGGCCCAGTGGTTAAGGTCTGAGACCTTTACTCTGAACTGTGAAGATTCTGCGGCTGCCCGTGACGCACGCAGGGGGCCCCTTAAGAGGGCGGCCCCCTAGTGCCGCTTCAGGCACCTCCCCGCACCTTGTCTCGGGGACCCTCTCCTCTGGGAGTCCTCCCCCTCGGGTGCGGCGCCCTTTGGCGTCATTTCCGGGGGACGGTGGGCTGGGGACAGGTATTTATACCTGCCCCCACCCACTGGTCACCGTCTTTGGCCCCCCGCTGGACACAGTGTCACCCTCCCAACTGCTTACTTTGCGTGCCAGCGTGAGGGCTTGGCTAATGTATTGAATGTATTAATGTATTCATTTGTGTTGCAGGCGGAGTTACAGGGCAATCCTGAGGCTAATTGGTATGAGGGGTACCCTTTCAGGAGCACAATAGGGTGACTTATGCCAAAATCCTAGGAGTCTTTACGGCAGGACCCTGGTTGAGAATGACGGCGCCCCGCTAGTCCCTGGGGAGGTTGTAAGACTGAGCAACCGGGGCTTTGCCTGGTCACGCTCCACCCCTAAAAGGGCGTGTGTAAAAGGTATGGACTGGTGGTCCATGATATGTAAGGGGTTTAACGCCCACAAAATGGTAGCACCAATTGGATTGGCTACGGTGCAGTTGGCTCTTCAGGTGGGCAGGGCAGATTAGGTGAGTCACTGCTGCCTGCCCTTGGATCACCCGTAAGTTAACCCACCAAATTGGCATACTCCTTGTATGTAATAAACCTGCAGCAAACTTTTCCCAACTAAAACTTGTATGTACTGTATTATTTTGCGCAGCGCGACTATTTACTGCTAAGCGGGGGGTTTGCCAATATCAGCACTATTTTCTCTGCCTGGCTTTGTAAGGTCTAGGCAATTGTAGAGACCTCATTAGCATAGATAGCAAGGCACAGCAATGCAACCTGAGCACCAATGCAGGCAGCAAATAACAGCCCCAAAGAACACATAAGGAACCACAAGGGTGAGGCGACCCATGGTGCAGAAAGGGATCCAGCTTGGATATGAACACTGGGCAGCAGACCAGAATCCCAAAGTGCATGGGGGACAGCCCACAAGGGACAACGTGACCCACAGTGCAAAAAGCAAGGGGGCAAGCTAGCAGCTGGGGACAGCCCTCACGGGGGTTACGAGTCCCGCAGGGGCTTAACACAGGCCCCCACATCCCCCGTGGTGCGGGGGACCCCCGAGCTGCAGGGGGGCCCCTCAGCACAGTGCTCTCGTCTGAGAGCTCGAGCGGGGGGCTGTGAGGAGGGTAGAGTGGGTGGACACGTCCTGAAATGAGCCGGGTGGAGAGGATGAGAGGTAGAGACAGATTGGGGGTGACGCCTTGGAGGGGAGAAAAGGATGGGAAAGTCTGAGAGGGGAGAGGAGGTGATGGTGAAAGAAACAGACTGGGGAGGGTGATTAGTGAACAGAAGACAGGTAAGAGAGGTCCCGAAGAGCATGAAGGAGTTGATTGACGTAGAACGAGAAGGGAAAGAGAGGCGAGGAGAGAGAGGTGGAGAGGAGACAGCAACGCAGAGAGAGAGAGGGAGCGGCCGCCCATTACAGAACTCACTGTAATTATATTTATATAGCGCTTACTACCCCTGACGAGGCGCTGAAGCAGGAGATCGGGGGAGAGAGAATAAAAATAGATACTTAGGAAGGATGTGCAGAGAAAGTGAATAGAGTGTTGTAGAAAGGACAGAGAGAGAAATAAAGGTCAACACCCGAAAGCGGATAAAGTAGAAACAGAAAGAAGAGATGGCACTGATGAGAGAGTGTACAGGATGAAGAAAGAGATGGGGAAATAAGACTACAGATAGAGGAAATGATATACAAACTGCAGGAGTGAGGGCACCGAAGAATTGGGACGGGGAGAGAACAAAGAGAAGTGAGGGACTCAGAAAGAGAGACGGAGAGGGATGGATGGAGACAAACAGGGAGTGTGAGAGGAAGTGATAAAAAAAAGACGAGTGAGTACAGGGTGAGTGGAGGAGACGGACTAGAGGAAGTGATGAACAGAGAGAGGCAGCAACAGAGAAAGAGAATGATGGGGACAGGAGTGGACATAAGTGATGGAGAAGAGACCTTTGTGTGGTCGAGAACGAAAGGAAAGAGTGCGAGAGATAAAGATAAAAGGGGAAGGAAACGACAAAGCAAGAAACAGGGAAGAGAATGAGTGAGTGATAAAAAAGGAAGTGATGGCGAGACTCAAAGGAGATGATCTGATGGAGACACACAGGGAGGAGAGTGAGTGATAAAGAGTGAGCGATGAGAGAGACAAAGAGGATAATATATGATGGAGACACAGGGAGGAGAGTGATAAAGAGAGACAACGACAATATTGTCTGATGGAGACACGCACAGAGGAGAGTGAGTGATAGATAATGATTGATGGATAGAGACAGTGAGGATATTTTGTGATGGAGACACACAGGAGAGTGAGTGATAGAGAGGAAGTGATGGAGAGACTTGAAGGGCATCATCTAATGGAGACTCATAGAGAGGAGAGTGAGTGATAGAGAATGAGCGATGAGAGAGACAAAAAGGATATTATATGATGGAGATACAGGGAGGAGAGAGAGTGAAGAGAGTGAGTGATAGAGAGGAAGTGATGAAGACAGACACAGAGGAGATTGTCTGATGGTGTCACGCAGGAAGGAGAGTGAGTGATAGGACAACAGAGTGATGGAGGGAGAGAGACAATGTGGATCTTGTATGATGGAGACATACAGGGAAAAGAGTGAATGATAGAGAATGAGTGATGAGGGAGACAAAGAGGATATTATATGATGGAGACACAAGGTGAAGACTGAGTGAAGTGAGAGAGTGGTGAATAGAGATAAGGGCAATATTATATGATGGAGACACACACAAAGGAGAGTGAGTGATAAAGAATGAGTGATGGAGACAGTGAGGTTATTGTGTGATGGAGACACACACAGAGGAGAGTGAGTGATAGAGAATGAGTGATGAGCGAGACAAAGAAGATATTATATGATGGAGACACAGGGAGGAGAGTGAGTGATAGAAAGGTAGTGATGGAGACAGACACAGAGGAGAATGTCTGGAGACACGCAGGGAGAAGACTGAGTAATGAGAGGGGGTGATGAATAGAGAGACAACGACAATATTGTGTGATGGAGACACACAGAGGGTGAGTGATAGAGAGGAAGAGATGTAGAGAGACTTGAAGAAGATAATCTGATGGAGACACACAGGGAGGAGAGTGAGTGATAGAGAGTGATGGGAGAGAGAGACCACGAGGATATTGTATGATGGAGACACACACAGAGGAGAGTGAGTGATAGAGAATGAGTGATGAGAGATACAAAGTGGATATTATATGATGAAGACACAGGGAGGTGAGTGAAGAGAGTGCGTGATAGAGAGGAAGAGTTGGAGATACACACAGATGAGATTGTCTGATGGAGACACGCAGGTAGGAGAGTGAGTGATAGAGCAACAGAGTAAAGGAGGGAGAGAGACAGGTTATTGTGTGATTTAGACACACAGGGAGGAGAGTGAGTGATAGAGAATGAGGGATGAGGGAGACGAAGCGGACATTATATGATTGAGACGCAGGGGAGAGGGAGTGATGAATAGAGACAACAACAATATTATGTGATTGAGACGCACACAGAGGAGAGTGAGTGATAGAGAATGAAGGATGGAGAGAGACAGGATATTGTGTGATGGAGACACAAACAGAAGAGAGTGAGTGATAGAGAGGAAGTGATGGAGAGAGACTCGAAGGGCATAATCTGTCACCTGAACCCACAGACCACAACCCTTGAAGAAGCACCAACAGCCTCGGAAGCAGACCTGCGGACAGTGAAGTAGGCAGACCTTTTGCCTACCCCCCCCCCCCAAGACATGTAACCTGTGGAAGTCCTACATGAAGAGGTCAACTGGAGGGGCTCTTTCCACGTATCCTGCAGGGGGGCCCCCTCAAGTTTCGTTACACCACTGGAGTCCCGGCTGATTAAAAGGCGCCAAAAAACAGACAAAGAACAGCGGGGCAACCGGTTGTTGGTGACGCAACCAGTCTTTGCACTATTTGTGGAGCAACAACCAAGCAGGATGGCAGAGCCAGGTTGCAATGCACATCAATAAGAGACTGATACAATCCTAAGGGCTTCGAGAGAGGCAGCGGCCACCCAGGGCAAAGAATGGCTACTAAATCAACTGAGAGGTGAACTGAATGGATGGAGCAGCCTGGAAGAACCCAACAACAACAAGGAGAGCAACCATCAATGCAAGGACCACCCAAGGAGAGTGAGGGGGAGAGAAGAGCCAAAGAAATGTCAGCACAATGCCGGCAGGGGTGGCAAGAAGACGACAGAAAGGAAAGGGAACAGCAGGTGACGACTCTTCTCAACGTCTGGTCCCCCCCAGTCAGTGACACCCAGCGCCAGCAAGAGGGCCAAGTCTTCAAATGGTGAGCAGATAAGTGCGATTGTGCAGGCATGCTTAAAATTGTTTGTGCCACAGCTTTTTGCCAACATTGGGGGGGCAGTCACACTGGGGTGTATCAAGGCAACGGGTCCCTGGGGTGCGAAAACCAACAGTGGGGACCAGACAATTGCCACAAACACAACCACACAGGTCCCAAGCCGGGCGGCTACACTTTCGGAGGCACCATCAACAAACAATGCACACCCAGCCCCCACAGAGGTAGGGGGGAGCATGTCCGGGGGCAGAGTCCAGGGACAAACTGGAGGCAGGTTTGAACCAGAGGTCTACAAGAGGCTGGAACACCCATACATGGTGACAATGGCCACTGCCCTAGCAAGCCTGATACCTTGGGCAGTGAAAGAGCGAATTTGGCGCAAAGAATTCATAGAGATTTTCACTATACTGGAGATCCAAATAGATGGCCTAGATTTGGTTACATGTGATAAGAAGGATGTGAACAAGAAAGAGAGGGCGTAGGTCAGGAAAGAAAGAAACTTTGATAACTGATTGGACACTTTCAGGTTAATGGTTTGCATGATAGTAGACTAGGTCACCCATCGCAAAGAGTCCAAAATATATGCGGTATATGGACAATTTGCAGGGAAGTCTTGGTTGGATTACGATAAGGGCTTTAGATTAAAAATGCAAGCACACCCAGACATGGAGTGGGACAAAGAGGGCATGTCGGGTTACATGCATAGGATGATGGTAGCCAGGGTGGCCAGGACCTGGTCTTGGAAGCCTGAGCAGTCCTTTTATAATGGCCACTTCAGGGGGAAGCAGTATAAACAGAAGACGTGTATTTCCTGGATGGGGAGTCAGTGAATGATGGGCTCAACCCTGAGGATCAAAAATTGGTTCCCTGAGCAATAACAAGATGTATATGTCTCTATGTTAAATAATGAAGTTTTCAAACATAAGTTCATGAAAAGTGATAGCGTCCAGTATTCGTCCACAATCTTTATTTTCAGATTCTGTAGTTTCTCTTGGAAGACTTGTTTATACACAAATTCTGTTCTCAGATCGTACAGCCAACACACGTTTTGTCTATGGTAACATTTTCCAAAAGACTTCCTCAGGGCTTAATCAGCAAATACAATATAGGTAATCCTTAATTCATTGATATCTCCGTAAAATCATAAGCCAAGTATGGTGCTTCCTATTTCCAAAATACAAGTTCCGTATTAACAATCTTTCCAATGACCAGCACGTAACAGACTTCTCTTTATTTACTATCTCCACTCCACGCCATACATACCTCTCGGCAACACCTGCTGGAAGGCCACGCTTCAATACTGGAGGAGATAGTAAATAAAGAGAAGTCTGTTACGTGCTGGTCATTGGAAAGATTGTTAATATGGAACTTGTATTTTGGAAATAGGAAGCACCATACTTGGCTTATGATTTTATGGAGATACCAATGAATTAAGGATTACCTATATTGTATTTGCTGCTTAAACCCTGAGGAAGTCTTTTGGAAAATGTTACCATAGACAAAACACGTGTTGGCTGTACAATCTGAGAACAGAATTTGTGTATAAACAAGTCTTCCAAGAGAAACTACAGAATCTGAAAATAAAAATTGTGGACGAATACTGGACGCTATCACTTTTCATGAACTTATGTTTGAAAACTTCATTATTTAACATCGAGACATATACATCTTGTTATTGCTCAGGGAACCAATTTTTGATCTAACTTTTAGCAATTGCTTGCAATTGTAAATTAACAGCGTGGGGGGGTGGCTATTTGAATTTCCCTTTGATGCAACTTTTTGCAAATTCGGTTGTAGACACTTAAACCATCAGACTTTGTGCAGCAGAGACCTCACTACCCACTAGTAGGAATCATACACCCTGAGGACTCAGCAGTTGGCTAAGCTTCTGTTGATGCTTGATTTGGATGCAACTGGGAGGGGGGCCTTGATAGCAAAGGCAGACATTTAATCTGCCTTTAGACGCCTTCCAGTGCACCCCGGGAGCTACCACCTCCTGGTTCCCAATTTGATGGGGAGACATATTTTGATAAGGTTCTACCCATGGAGTGTTCCATATGTTGCACATATTTTGAATGATTCAGCACCTTCCTAAAATGAACACTGCACAGAAACACCACGGGGGAAATTCCACTATTTAGACTGCTTCCTATTTGTAGGTGAACCAGGGGGTGGAGTGCGGAACCCTGCTTAATGCTTTTAAGCCACTGGCAGCCGAATTAGATGTGCCATGGACAGTAGGAAAGACAGTGGGGCCAACAACCAAGATTGTTTTTCTGGGCATAGAACTAGACTCCATCGCTGGTACTTCTCACATCCCAGAGGACGAAGTGAAGGACATCACAAGTAAGATTAAGGCGCAGGTGCGCAAGAAGAAGACCACTCCAAGAACGAATAGGAAAATGTAACCTCACTTCAAAGGTAATCCCGGCTGGGAGAGTGTTTGCAAGACATCTCACACAACTGACTAAAGGGCTGAGTAAGAAACACCACCACACTAGATTAAGTGCAGGATCAAAACGAGACCCAATGACCTGGTTAACCTTCCTGAAAGATTTCAATGGAGTGCTCATCTGGAGGGAAAGTTGGTTCTCAGACAGACAGATAGCAGTGCACACTGACACCGCAGGCAGACTAGGGTTAGGAGCAATTCTGGGCGGCAGCTGGTATGCAAAGAGGTGGCCCAAAGAATAGGCATCAGCAAAGATAACCAAAAACAGAACCTTCCTAGAGTTGTTCCCCATAATATTAGTACAGACAATATAGCAAATGAGATTGAATGACATGAAACTGCCCCTATGATCAAACAACCAGACGGTGGAGCAGGCAATCAACACAGGGACAGACAGATGTCCACGAGGAACAGAAGCTGTATGGTGATGCTGCTGTTGACTGGCAATCTGAAAGGGATGGCGAGGCATGTCCCAATAAGGTTCAAGCAGTTGTGCTGTCCCGTTTCCAGATGGAAAAATTCTGGAAACTGGCCCCCACAGTTGAGTGAGCAATGTCCCCTTTCCGAGAGGAGCTCTGGTCTCTGGTGGATGTAACCTGTCTCCTGTGGTAGAGCACTTCCTTGCATCCTAAACAGCACAGAGGTATGCAACATATATAAAGACAGTTCTGAGGGTCACTGGGCTGGAGGCTTTCAGGGGTGCACAGAGCACAGTGGGGGCCGTAGATCAATTTTTAAAGTGGCCATTCGACCAGAACAAATCAAGACAATGTGCACAAGTATACTGGTGGCAATAACTCATTTTTCCAAACTCGCCACCGGGGACGAACACACCACCTCATGCTACCTGAAGGCAGTGTTGAAGGGCTGGCGGTGCTTGGAAGGAAAAAGGGAGGACAAGAGAAGGTCCATTGAATTCAGCACCCTGACACATCTGGTCCTGCCCGTAGTTTGTGTGGATGCCTCCGAAAGTACGTTATTCAGAGTGGCATTTATGCTAACTTTGTTTGGGGCATTTAGGGTGAGCGAGCTGGTGGCACCATCCAACCAGGAGACTGCGGGGGCCTGTCTCCAGGCACACTGCATACAGCTTGGCACAGGGCAGGTTGAGGTAACATTGAGAAGGTTCAAAACTAACCAGCAAGCCCTGATAAAACTACAGTGTCAGTCAGATAAAAATCTGTCTCAGTTCACTGGATGCAGGAATCCTAGGCAATCCGCCCAGCAGGGAGGGCCCCCTTTACAAACGCAGCAATGGGGAGAGCCAGAGCAAATTTCAATTTCAGGCAAAGCTGAAGATGCCACTCACCAAGTCAGGGTTACCAGTGGCTGAGTTCGGCATACATTCCTTCCGTATTGGGGCAGCGACGCAATATCAGCGGCAAGGATGGGGCTATGACTGAAGACATTAAAAGGGCTAGGCAGTTGGTGCTCCTCAGCCTACAAAAGATATGTGAGGATCTCTCAAGAAGGGGGGCCTTAGAGCAAGAACCCAAGCCATCTGTCCTTCCTATACTACCACCCACAACTATACCACACCCACTGTACAACAAGCTGACACTGTTTGACTTGGCAGGAGATAGAAGGACAATAGTGTGGATGGTGGGACACTCGTTTATTCAGAGGATCCAAGATTGGTAAGCACGGGGGCAACGAGCCGGTCTCCCCAGGCCCGAAAAATTGGATATAAGATGGATGGGTGAATCGGAATGCGCTGGGCGCAGCTGGGGGCTACACTGGAGAAATTACATGAAATTCACCCAGTCGAACCAGACCTGCTTATTGTGCACAATGGGTAGGAAGGACCTGGCATAGTAGGGGAGAAAAGAGCTCTAGGGCGCATCAGGCACAACCTAACCAGGGCTTCCAGGCTATTTGGCAACACCAGCTTAATATGTTCAGAAATTTTGCCCAGGCAATTCAATTCAATTCAAAAAGCTTTATTCGGTTGGTAAAATACAACCATATAAGCAAGACAAATAATAAAACAGAAAAATAGAATTACATAGCATGGAGAAATGCCGTCTTCAGAATGCACACTATATTTATATATACATTTGACCATTTTCAGTATGAAACAGGAAAATCCTTAGAAATAAGGTGCAAATTTCGCATAAAGTGACAAATGTGCAATAGCGGTGCATGTAAAGTGCAAAAGCGCAAAAGAGAAAATATTAAAATGCAATATGCATCAGAGGAACCTCAAGATTTGGTATACATAAAAGAATTGCTAACAGTACATGATAAATGTGCAAAATACGCAGAGCAATGGGAGCTACACATGACTCAGGATTACTAACAGTACATGATAAATGTGCAAAAATACGCAGAGCAGTTAGAACTACACAGGACACATTATAGACTTCCTTATTGATACACATTTTAACACGTAAGATGCAGTTATAAAACAAATATCAGGACTTTCCAGAGTTGTTAAAAGCTTCAATGCAGAATTGGTGGACCGAACATTATATTTTAAAACGATAGGTTTAAGATAAAACTTCCTAAAATGACTATAAAATTTACAAAACAGTAAAAAATGGCAACAGCTTTGTTTCGAGACGTTATCACAAGGGCACAAAATATCGGATCTGATTTTCATATGTGGGAATGAAACTAAATGATGGACAATCCCAAGCCTTAGACGAGTTAAAACATATCGATGAGAATTACGTGTAACAAAAGTAAAATAGGCCTGGAGACCTTTTCTCAGATTCAAAGCATTATAAAATACAGTAGTTTTTAAGTTTATAGACTGCTTCTCTCTGGCCGCATTCTTGTATGAGAGAAACTTCAATTTTAAGTCTTTCTTGGGTATCAACGCAGAAGCCTCAGGGTTCAAGCGGATATTACAGTCAAATAGAAGGTTAAACCAATAATAAATATAGCTCAGCCAGGGTATACAAGATAAATTGTCAAGCCTCAAACAATCTTTAATAATTAATTGTGTAAAGATTGTTTCATTTTTAGACCAGATGGAACGCCAAAGTAATAATGGGCGTAGAGCAGCCAAATCTGCAACATGGTCTATACCGACTTCCTTAGGAATTAACAGGGTTGATGCTGAGGGGGGGACACATAATAATTTTTTTTAAAACTTGTTTTCATCATTTTGTAGTGCATTCACACAATGGTGACCCCACACACCCGCCCCGTATAATGCCGATGAAATGCACCTGGCATTGTAGATTGCCATCATTTCTTTTATCCTCCTTTGACCCAATTTGGCAGCAAATCTAAAAATGCTGTTGGTATTTCTACTCATCTTCGTTCTGACATTTTCGTCCTCGTGTGTCCATTTCCCATCTCCTGAAAATGTTATACCTAGGTAACCAAACCATTTGACCGTTTGGATCTTTGCTTTATCAATGTAAAAGGTAGTGGCAGTCGATTTGGCTTTCCTACCGCAGGTCATTACAAAAGTCTTGGACTTGTTAACTACCAATTTTCTATCATTAATGAACATCACAAATCTATCTATGAGGCGTTGCAGCCCAACCTGCGTTCTTCATAAAAGTGCAGCGTCATCAGCGTACAATAAAATTGGAGTAGCGCTCCCATCTATAATAGGGGAATCCGAGGGTAGCTTACATAAAATCGAATCAATTTGATTAATAAATAATGAAAATAAAAACGGTGCTAATACGCAACCCTGTCGGATACCTCTTGCAACTTTGAAAAAAGGAATACACTCCCCCTGGGGTCCGTAACGGACCTTACATGATAATCGTGAGTAGAGCCGTGCCAAAAAATATACACACTCCTTTGGGGCATCAAGTTCTAACAGGATGTCCCACAAAATTTCATGATCCACAAGATCAAAAGCGCTGCTCAGGTCTGCGAAACAGAGGAACAGATTCCCTTCCTTGGCAACAGTGTATTTGTTGACCAGGAGGTCAAGATTAACACACTGCTCCAAAGTACCCAGACCTTTCCTAAAACCATATTGCGCCTTTGATAAAATTGAATTGTCTGTGGCCCAAGATTCAAGTCTTTTTAACATTATTCTACTCAAAATTTTGATAGAGGAGTCCAATAAAGAAATGGGGCGGTAATTACTTGCCACAGATTTAGAGTCTTTTTTAAAAAGAGGGATGATTAGAGACTGGCCCCAAGATATAGGTAACTGACCCTCTGCAGTTGCATTAAAAAATCTAGTTAAAAGAGGGGCCCACAAATGCAATTCGGATTTATAGAGATCCAGCGGAACACCGTCTGGGCCAGGGGCTTTGCCTCCTTTACTGTTGTTTAATCCCTCGTAAACCTCATCAAGGCTTATATCTAACGGTAGCCTGGGCCAAGAAAGATCCTTATCCAGTGATAAATCTAAAACAATCCCGCCAGGATTAAAAATATTTAAAAAGTGTTCCATCCACGAATTACAATCTACATGTGAAGATAACTCTGGCACTTTGTCATTTTTTAAAAAGGAGCTGTTTATAGTGTCCCAATAAAGTTTACTATTTTTTGTGTCTGCAGCTAAGTTGAGGTTGTCTCAAGCCTCTTCTTGGAGTTCTCTTTTCCTCTTGGCTAGGGATAATTTATAATTACCTCTACAGCTTTTGATAATAGTGGGGTTACGAGGTTTGGTACTCAGAGCAATTTTAAGATCATGCAAAGCACGAGTGCAAGTTTTATCGAACCAACCTATATTAAGTTCTTTTTTCCCCTTATATTTCTTGGTCAGTAAACTATCTATCGTTTCATTAATCGTAAGTACATTATTTAATATGTTATACGAATTAACTTCCTCCCCAAGACAATACTCTATTTCCTTGCTGCATTTTACCAGCAACTCCTCAAGTAGTTTATGTGGGACAATCCTTGACCACCTAATCCTCGTTCCATTTGGTCTTATAGCTTCAACAGAGTTAATACAGTTGCTAACATTTCTTAATTTATTACCCCAACAGTGCAGCGATATGGAAATACTATTGTGATCGCTTAGTACTTGCTCGTTAACCCATAGGTTAGAGTAAGCAATGTTATTAGAAAGCAGGATATGATCAATATAAGTGTTAGCATCTCTTCCTGTAAAAGTAGGGCAATTGATGTTTTCTCTGTTTTTCGTACAACTTAACATATCCAAATCGTATTTTGCAATCATATTATTTAAAGCCATGCCATAAGCACAATGTGGAAAGTGCAAGTAATCAGCTTCCTGTTTATTTCCACTCTCCCTTCTTAACCCACACATGTCACTCATGGCAAAAAGGCATGGGCTTATGTTAAAATCGCCCACCCATAAAACAACCGACTGATTGCCTAGAAGCTCCAGTGCCCTCTCTAATTCCTTATCCAGTGGGGTCAAGATTTTACCTCGCTCTGCAGTAAAAATGTTGTTATAGTAGTTAATCAGAACTAAATTTTTACCTTTGTCAAACTCAAGACATAACACCTGAGAGTGGACGTCCACTGAGATACAACTTCTAATTTTGCAAGAGTTAAGTTTAGTAGATATCTACAGTAGAAGCCCACCCTTTGCCCTGCCAATGGTTGAGTTAACTGCATTCAAGCAGTATGAGGTGTAACCCTCAATAAAAATAGGCTCCTCTCGCCAGGTTTCTTGGAGGCATATTATGTCGTACCCTATGCTAATAAAATCTTTCCAAAGGGAGAGACCAATTTCCTATTTATGCCTGCTATATTCCAGGTGACTACGCTGAGACCTGAGACCAAAACGGGATTGGCAGTTGTGCAACCATTTATCACATCTTCAGAAGTTACTAAATTGGAGGGAATGTCTTCCATATTTCCATAACTTATGGGACAGGTGGGTTTAAAATCATCAACTACACTACCATCCTCCATTATAATTAGTTCAAAGTCAGTAGACGATTGTACAGCTTCTACTGTGTTGAATGTATAGCGAGTATCCTGATTATCACAACTCGTCTCACCCTTCTCAACACTGGGTGCTTCATTTATTATAGGGATAAGAGGATTGCTATCATGAACAGAACCTTTGGGAAAAATGTGTCAATCGTTGTCCTCCAGGGATTCTAGGGCTTTAAATCTGTTATGTGTGGGAATAGGAAAATTATAGCATGGTCTCACCATACTTGCAAAATTGGAGTTCATTGGGTAACTAGATTCCAATAAGTGCCTGTAAAAATAGCCTAATGGTAAAAGAGTGGTGTTGCATTCCCATGCAGAAGGTAACGGAGCGTTACTAAGGGTATTTTTAGCCCAAGAGCAGGTTTTAAAATTTATTACAACACAATCCCCCTCAAATTTTTTCCTGAGGGGACCTATCCAACTTACTCTTTGCGCTAATATGATCTGACTGGCCCCTTCCATAGGGAAGTTACATTTGTTGGCCAACCAGTGAAGCGTTTTATTCTTCAATATATCATGGTTCTCAACTTGCCCGTCTCTTAGCTTGGGGATGTTCACAAGCACTGCTACATACGGACTACATTCCGGAGGCAAATTAATGCAGGGTGTGTCATGAATCGGGCGTCAAGCGCCTGCCTCGCCTACATCTCCCAGAAACAACGGCGAGAGAGGGGAGGAGCCGAGTGTATAAATACACGCTGACGCACAACAGACGTTGTGCGTAATTCTGAAATTGTCGAATCTGCGTTCCAGATTCTGTTCCTGGAGGTTTAGAGAAGAACCACGAGTTATACGGCATTTAGATTGGAGAGGAGGACGCCGTGTTTGGGTTTCGAGCGACGGTGTGGAACCGAGGGGTTTCCGTACCATAGGACGCGAGCCTGCGCTGACGAGGTGGCAGAGTTGATCTTTGGGATTCCCGGATCCGGTGTGAGCGGCGGAGCTGCCGGCTCAGGGAATACGAATACGAGTCGCCGTGGAGGAAAACCCGATCTCCCACGTAACCCCGCAAGTATCCACAGCCGTTGCTATTGTGACTAACCTTTGTTCATGATTGCCCTGGAGAGCGCAGGACCGCGTTCCTTCCCGATAGGGCGTAGACTGTAGCTACGTATCGTAGTACTTTGCTTTTGTTTCTTCTTTGTTCGGAGAGAGGGGAACATGGAGGGCATGTCAATTATCTCTTTGGGGCTAATCGAGGTGATTCACACGTGACTATATCTTAGTGTTTCTGATAAAACATTGTTGCTCAAGCGGTGCCCGCCTGGGGGCCCCCATTGTGGATTGGTTACATACGGTGAGGAAACCGTAAAGACCAACATTACTCCTAAATATCCACAAAACAACTGTTGCTTTTCAGACATTGCTCACGATATACTACAAGGCATATCTCCTTGTGGATCTATGTTATTTAGGTCTGTGAAGTAGGCATCCCGTCTGGGTTCCTCCAACAGTCTGAGAGAGATAGATCTCAGACAGGTATCTGTGATGAAAATGGTCATATAGAGATTCTTTCTAGAATAACACAAAAGGCGAGTGTGTGTACTTAAAAACATTCCGGAGTTGAGAATGGGCTCGTGTATGAAAGGATTGGAAGCGCCAGCATCAGTGCCATGTTGATCGTAGTGAGAATTCATGAGTGTAGCCTTTCTGAAGTGTATGGTATATTGTTGTATTTTGTATTAACTTTCTTTACAGGTTCTACTCCCCGCTGTTCCCATCCTTCCCTTCCCTCGCTTGATTGCTCCAGTCTTCCGTGCCTTTCGTGCAGGAAGTTGGGGACGTCGAGAGGTGGACCCCCTATAGCATCACTCGAATCCTGAGGAGTTCCGGTCCTGGGTGGACAGCATCGTAACAGAATTACGCACCCAAGTATTGAGACTCCTCCCCCGTTCGGGGGGTTGTATAGGGACGCAGTATGGAAGAGGTTTTGATAGCCCTTACCGCGGTTCAGAGGGAGTTAGCGGCCTCTAGGGCCGAAACAGCTGAGTTGAGAGACAAGGTGGATAGAATGTCAAAGAACCCTTTCGAGGTGGGAACGGGTATGCATCCCATTCATGTCACGGTACCCCCTCCCATTCCGTTAGCCAACCCCGATAGGTATACTGGTGACCCCCATAAAATACAGGTGTTTTTGACGCAGATATTAATGCACTTTTCCTGTAGGCCTTCGTCGTTTCCAACTAACCATTCTAGGGTGGCATTTGCAATCTCCTACTTGGCTGGTGATGCAGCCAATTGGGCGGTGCCCTTAGTACGCCATAATGACCCGGTTCTATCTGATTGGGATGACTTCAGGACGGCATTAGAAGGGGTTTTTGATAGAAGAACAACCACTTTCAGTGCGGATAGAGAGCTCCTGGAGTTAAAGCAAGGCAAAACCGAATTGGTCACTTATTTGACCACTTTCAACCGCTTGGTAGCGGAAGCTGCATGGCCAGAAGAGAAGAGGATGTCTCTTTTCTATCAGGGATTAAGCAATGACTTGAAAGATGTCGTAGCCCGAATAGATCCTCAGCCTCGCACTTGCGAAGCCCTGATTAGTCTAGCGTTACGGCTGGACGGGAGGATCACGGACCGGGGAGGCGACAGGTTTCGGGGAGAGAGAGGCAGAAGGGAGGCCTCTGGTACTGAGGTCAGCCCCGAACCAATGGAGGTAGGGGCAGTGCGAGCTTCACTGACAAAGACGGAAAGAGAAAGCAGAAGAACACAAGGTTTGTGTATGTACTGCGGAAAGAAGGGGCACTATGTTCGTGAATGTCCGGCTCGGCCAAAAAGACCTGGGGGGAATTACAGAAATTGAAAGGCCATAGCCTCAGTGGCAGGGGCGGACGGTCCCTTAAGGGGTGTGGAAGCCTCAGATGAGGCTGAGAATCCTAAATGGAAGATTCCGTCGCTGGCCACACAGAAATTGAGCGAAACGGAGAAACATATAGAGTTGAGTATGTTGTTAGAGATAGGTTGCCACACTTATCAAATCACCGCGATGTTGGATTCAGGGGCCACTGGTAACTTTATCCATCGAGGCGTGGTTGAACGGTTATCAATAGGGAAAGTAGCCAGGGAGATACCTGAAGAAGTGTTGGCGGTGGATGGGAAACCCCTCACCTCAGGTCTCCTTCTAGAACAAACCGAGACGTTACGGTTAACGTGTAAAGCCGGGGAGATGCGACACATGGAATCTTTGGTACTAAATATTATCGAGGCTCCGCAGTATGAGGTAATTTTAGGGATGCCATGGTTCAGCCTTCACAATCCCACCATAGATTGGAGAAGAAGAACAGTCCAGTTTCTTGAGGAGGACTGCCAGGAGCATTTGAGGTTAGGAGGGAGTTCGGGAGCGACTGTTTTGGCCAACACTTTTGTAGCCGCCACTGCTGCAGAAAAGGACGTGCGTCTACCAAAGGAGTATTTGCTATTTGCGGATGTATTTAGCAAAACCAAGGCCGAGTCGCTTCCCCCGCACCGAACGTATGACTGTCAGATCGATCTGGTGGAAGGTGCTACGATACCTACGTGTAGGGTCTACGCGCTCTCCGAACCTGAGACTCAGCACCTAAGAGAGTACTTAGATCATTTCTTAGACATAGGATTCATTCGCCCCTCCCGTTCGCCGGCGGCCTCTCCTTTGTTTTTTATTGCGAAGGCCAACGGGGATCTAAGAGCCTGCTGTGACTATAGGATGCTAAACAAGAATACAGTCCGTAACAGGTATCCGTTGCCACTTATTCCCGTCCTACTGGACCAAGTACGAGAGGCGACGATTTATACTAGGTTGGACCTAAGAGGGGCGTACCATCTGGTACGTATACGCAAAGGGGATGAGTGGAAGACGGCATTTAAAACGCGCTACGGCCTCTTTGAGTATCTGGTAATGCCGTTCGGGTTGTGCAACGCCCCGGCGGCATTCCAGTACTTTCTGAACGACGTCTTAAAGGACTATGTGGACAGAACAGTAGTCGTCTATATAGACGACATTCTGATTTATTCTGAGTCAGAAAGCAGTCACCAAGAACACGTATTGCAGGTATTGAGGGCGTTGCGAAAGCATTGTTTATACTGCAAGTTAAGCAAGTGCGAGTTCGGTGTGAATGAAGTGGAATTTTTGGGAGTGATACTCCGTCCGGAAGGAATGAGTATGTCTGAGAGAAAGGTACAGGCGGTACAGGATTGGCCGGTTCCCCGTAATGTGAAGGAAGTACAGTGCTTCCTAGGGTTTTCCAATTACTATCGGAGATTCATACAAGGCTTCTCACAAAGGGCCATACCGATCACCCGTCTGCTCAGGAAAGGCATGACATTCAATTGGACGGCGGAAGCTAATCAGGCGTTCGAGTTTCTGAAGAAAGCTTTTACATCCGCACCGTTGTTGAGACACCCGAAACTAGATGCTCCTTTCATTGTCGAAGCTGATGCTTCTAACGAAGCGATAGGGGCCATCCTTTCACAAAGGGACAAAGACACAGGACAGCTCCATCCCGTGGCATACCTCTCCAGGAAGTTACTACCGGCGGAGAGAAATTATAATATCGCAGAAAAGGAGCTCCTTTCCATAAAAAAGGCTTTCCAGGAATGGCGTCCGTATCTATGGGGGGCCAGATTTCCTATCACGGTGTACTCCGATCATCGGAATTTGCAGTTTCTGCGAACAGCTAGACGCCTGTCCCCCAGACAGATGAGGTGGATGCTTTTCTTTGAAGAGTATAATTTCCTCATCACCTTCCGTCCCGGGGCAGACAACCGGAAAGCTGACTCTTTGTCTAGAGTGCTGACCACCGATGGAAAGGTAGAGATAACAGAAGAGGCTATTATACCTCCGTCCAAGGTGCTCTGTGCCATACGCGCGGAAGAATATTTGGACTGCATCCGGGACCACAAGAGTCCGGAAGCATGGAGCGGTTGGGCGGCAAAAGACCCGGAACGCAAGATCCAGAGAGGATTACCAGTCCAAGATCATAGGCTATTTGTTCCTACCCCAGCCCTCAGGAGAAGGGCATTCGACTGGTGTCACGCAGCTACTTTAGCAGGCCATCCGGGTATACAAAAAACCACTCTGTTACTGCAAAGGTATTTTTATTGGAAAACCCTGGTTCCGGATGTACAGAAGTGGGTTGCGAAATGTGAGGACTGCGCCCGGGGAAAGACTGACACGTCCGCCCGAAAGGGCAAATTGGTACCCTTGCCAACACCCCAGGCACCGTGGCAAAACATCAGCCTCGACTTCATCACGGGACTCCCTGTGGATCAAGGGTATTCAGCCATCCTGGTTGTCATAGATAGCCTCACCAAGATGGGCCACTTCATCCCTTGCAAAACACTGCCTACGGCTGGTCAAACCGCCCTCTTGTTGTTACAAAACGTGGTAAGATTACACGGTATTCCACAGGTTATCGTATCGGATAGGGGCCCGCAATTCATTGCACGTTTCTGGAAAGGGTGGTGTAGAGCTCTGCACATTGAGTCAGCGGTGTCTTCCAGTTTCCATCCACAGACAGATGGACAAACCGAAAGGTTAAACCAGACTTTAAAGAAGTACCTGAGATGCTACGCTGAACAAGCACAGGAGTCATGGGTCTCTTTGTTGTGGATGGCGGAGTTGGCGTACAACAATGCTTCCCATAGCTCTATCGGGGTCTCTCCCTTTGCAGCTAATTTTGGGTACGACGCTAGGATTTTGCCGTTGAGCCTGCCAGGAAGAGTAAACAATCAGCCTTCCGTTCAGGCCCACGTGAGAGAACTGCGTATTGGACATTCGCGAGTGAGGAAACTGTTGAAAAAGGCCAAGATCAAGTATAAAGGCTGGGCTGATAAACGGAGGGTGGAAGGCCCACAGTATAAGAAAGGAGACCGGGTGTGGTTGTCCACTAAGAACTTCCGCTTTAAGCTACGAAGCGTGTTCCACCCGCGATACATTGGGCCCTACCGAGTGATCAAACAGATCAATCCCGTGGCCTACAAATTGCGGCTTCCGAGCTCCCTGAGAATCCACCCGGTGTTCCATTGCAGCCTCTTGAAGCCGGCAATAGGAGGGTTGAGGAAACCCCCTCCAGCCGTGATCACGGAGGGCGACCGGGAATACGAGGTGAGGAGTGTGGTGGATTCCAAGTATAGGGGAGGGAATCTATGGTTCTTGATCTCCTGGAAAGGGTACACGGCCGAGGAGGACTCGTGGGTTCCCAGCACCCAGGTGCACGCGCCGGCTAGAGTAAAGGCTTTTTATCGCAAGTTTCCTGACAAGCCTGGTTCTAGGAGGCGCCTGGACGGGGACGTACTGTCATGAATCGGGCGTCAAGCGCCTGCCTCGCCTACATCTCCCAGAAACAACGGCGAGAGAGGGGAGGAGCCGAGTGTATAAATACACGCTGACGCACAACAGACGTTGTGCGTAATTCTGAAATTGTCGAATCTGCGTTCCAGATTCTGTTCCTGGAGGTTTAGAGAAGAACCACGAGTTATACGGCATTTAGATTGGAGAGGAGGACGCCGTGTTTGGGTTTCGAGCGACGGTGTGGAACCGAGGGGTTTCCGTACCATAGGACGCGAGCCTGCGCTGACGAGGTGGCAGAGTTGATCTTTGGGATTCCCGGATCCGGTGTGAGCGGCGGAGCTGCCGGCTCAGGGAATACGAATACGAGTCGCCGTGGAGGAAAACCCGATCTCCCACGTAACCCCGCAAGTATCCACAGCCGTTGCTATTGTGACTAACCTTTGTTCATGATTGCCCTGGAGAGCGCAGGACCGCGTTCCTTCCCGATAGGGCGTAGACTGTAGCTACGTATCGTAGTACTTTGCTTTTGTTTCTTCTTTGTTCGGAGAGAGGGGAACATGGAGGGCATGTCAATTATCTCTTTGGGGCTAATCGAGGTGATTCACACGTGACTATATCTTAGTGTTTCTGATAAAACATTGTTGCTCAAGCGGTGCCCGCCTGGGGGCCCCCATTGTGGATTGGTTACATACGGTGAGGAAACCGTAAAGACCAACATTACTCCTAAATATCCACAAAACAACTGTTGCTTTTCAGACATTGCTCACGATATACTACAAGGCATATCTCCTTGTGGATCTATGTTATTTAGGTCTGTGAAGTAGGCATCCCGTCTGGGTTCCTCCAACAGTCTGAGAGAGATAGATCTCAGACAGGTATCTGTGATGAAAATGGTCATATAGAGATTCTTTCTAGAATAACACAAAAGGCGAGTGTGTGTACTTAAAAACATTCCGGAGTTGAGAATGGGCTCGTGTATGAAAGGATTGGAAACGCCAGCATCAGTGCCATGTTGATCGTAGTGAGAATTCATGAGTGTAGCCTTTCTGAAGTGTATGGTATATTGTTGTATTTTGTATTAACTTTCTTTACAGGTTCTACTCCCCGCTGTTCCCATCCTTCCCTTCCCTCGCTTGATTGCTCCAGTCTTCCGTGCCTTTCGTGCAGGAAGTTGGGGACGTAGAGAGGTGGACCCCCTATAGCATCACTCGAATCCTGAGGAGTTCCGGTCCTGGGTGGACAGCATCGTAACAGGGTGGCAGCTTTCTAGCATTTATTGAAGTCATATAGACTTCCTTCTCCATACGTGCTTGATCAGTAGGTGCAATTTTTCCATTAGGTTGTCCTCTCTGGTTAACTCTTTCTATTGGATTCCCTTCCACAGATAAATGGGGGCTAGTAGGTGGGCCCCCCCTCGGCTGACTTATGGGGGTCTTGCCTTTGGTCATATTGGGGACACCTATATTCCTTTCATCAGTGCCCTCTGATATAGTAGGTGCTTCTACTCCTATTTTTTGTATATCACGCTTCCCAACTTTATCAATAGCTCCTCTTAATTTATTGACCTCCCTGGCCAAATTGTCCACTTTTTCATATAATGGCCTGATAAACTCAGCTAGTTTGTCAAAAATTGCTTCTGGGTTAAATATTTCCATGGGACTTTGGTTAGCCCTTGTACGTGTAGTGACCTTATTCTCAATAGTTGGAAGTTTTTTCCCCCTTTTCTTAGACGCGACACTCGGCCCCGTAGTTTTTTTCCGTGCCCCTTTTTTGTTTCCCAGTGGAGATATTAGTGAAACAGGACTGACTTCTGTAGCGAACAGTCTAGGGGAGTTAGAAATATTAGAGGGAATGCTAGCATTAACATCATCACCTTCGATGATAGTCGGGGCTATGGGTACTTCGATGTTACTACTTAGATTGCTTTGATTACCTTGAATAATTGGTGGTAGTGCACTTGAGCCCATAGACAATCTTTTTTCTGTGCGATCTATTTCCTGGGTAAGAGCACTAACTGCTTTTACCAGGTAAGTGTCAATGGTATTACAAGCTAGATCGGCTGATGCCTTTGCTCCGCGTCTAACCATAGCTGGGGGAATTGTGAGCGGCCCTCCTTTACCCTGATTAGCACATATGTTACAACAAGATCAAATATAATCACCAATGCGTATGGACCAAGTACGAAAAGGTGGCACAATACTGTCGTTTTCAGCTATGCGTACTCTGTCCACATCAAGAGGGGTGGCCCGGCCCGACCTACTTCGACCTCCGACAGCCTCAGACGGCCCGCCCTTTGCCCGGGCTTCGCCCGGCACGTCCCGCGCGGTCCCGCGACGCGGGCCCTTGCGGTCTTTTTATTCGTCTCTGGGCGCGGGAACAGCGTCACATCAGGCAGGGCAGGCTGGGGGATGTAGTCTCCCTCCTCACTGCGGTCGCTGGGTGTCAAGTTGCGACGGCGGGAGGGGAGACTGAAGGTTTCAACACGCTGGGCAGGTTCGTAATCCTTTCCGATTTTCCCCAAGTGTATGGAGGAGCACCCGCTCCACCGGCCCTTGCGGTCTTTTTATTCGTCTCTGGGCGCGGGAACAGCGTCACATCAGGCAGGGCAGGCTGGGGGATGTAGTCTCCCTCCTCACTGCGGTCGCTGGGTGTCAAGTTGCGACGGCGGGAGGGGAGACTGAAGGTTTCAACACGCTGGGCAGGTTCGTAGTCCTTTTCGATTTTCCCCAAGTGTATGGACGAGCACCCGCTCCACCGGCCCTTGCGGTCTTTTTATTCGTCTCTGGGCGCGGGAACTGCGTCACATCAGGCAGGGCAGGCTGGGGGATGTAGTCTCCCTCCTCACTGCGGTCGCTGGGTGTCAAGTTGCGACGGCGGGAGGGGAGACTGAAGGTTTCAACACGCTGGGCAGGTTCGTAATCCTTTCCGATTTTCCCCAAGTGTATGGACGAGCACCCGCTCCACCGGCCCTTGCGGTCTTTTTATTCGTCTCTGGGCGCGGGAACAGCGTCACATCAGGCAGGGCAGGCTGGGGGATGTAGTCTCCCTCCTCACTGCGGTCGCTGGGTGTCAAGTTGCGACGGCGGGAGGGGAGACTGAAGGTTTCAACACGCTGGGCAGGTTCGTAATCCTTTCCGATTTTCCCCAAGTGTATGGACGAGCCCAGGCAAAGATGAAGGGGGGGCTTGGTCTACTGGAGCACTGGAAAAATCCAGAAAGAAACTCAATGTGCTGGTGACCAAAGACTGCAGGGCAAACAGATGGCAAGCTGTGAGAAGCTGGCCTGGTATATGATGTCCACTAATGCACCAGTCTAGGTAACCCTTATGGTGATTTAAGTGGTCTTAGACAACCTTAGAAAGCTCTCTAAGTGGTAGCTGTTGAGAGCAGCCATCAGGCTTAGTCCAGAAGGAGTGTAAAGCAGCTTGTTTCACCAGAATGCAATCTTATAGTATAGATTAAGTGAAAAAGAACCACACAAAGTAGTTAAAATATATGTATTTATTATATAACACTCTCTAACACATAGAAATATCTCCTACCCAGAGATATGCACAATGCACACAATACTTTAGCAAAGAAACACAGTAAATAGCACGAAATACTCAGTGGCCCCAGGGAGGGACCAATCCATATACTAAGAAAGTGGTATAAGAACCACGACTTCGGTCAAGACAATGTCGAGAGGACGTAGAGGTGCTGGTGACCCAAGGAACCACCCAAGGTGAGTAGATAAGGACTCCACAGAGAGTTTGTGCAGTATGGGAACAGGACCGCGTGCTCCGTACAACTCTACGTGTAAGTCGCAGTTGGATTTTTAAAGATTAAGGACCCTTCCCAGTGGACCCTGAAGAAACCCCGCAGAAGACAGAAGGTTGGAAAGCCACCCCACCCATGGATACCGTAGTACCCATGTTAGCTACACCAGGGAAGCCGGGTACATACGTGTGAAGTGGTGTCGGAAACCACTGTCAAACCCGATGGAGGACTTGAGGAAAGTGCCACTGTTGAAAGAGGAGAAAGTGTCCGGTGGAATCCGAAGATGTATTCTTGATGAGAGGTACCTGCAAGCAGAGGGGACAGAGTCTATGTCACTCAGGAGTGACCAGGAATCTTGGAAGACGAATGCCCTCCGATGTCGGGTGTTGCAGGATGGATGACAATGACCTTGCAGGAGCTGAAGAAGGTGCAACGTCATGACCAGCAAGGTCCAGGGGACTCACTACAAGCAGGAGAGTCAGAGCAGGATGGAGTAATCAGGGGAGCCCAAAATAAACAAGTGTGATCCTCAAGTGGACCCACAGGCCGGAGGCACTGGAGTCGCGAGAGGACCTCAAGCAGCTCACCACAAGAAGCAGGCCACGATGCACACAATGCAGTGTGGCTGAAGATTCTGGTCACAGGAAATACTAAAGATTGATGCTACTTGGAGTCCGAAGATCTTCTTGGAAAGAGGTCAACAAGCCTGTGCAACTGCAAGTTGACAGGGTGCACAGGGGTCCGGTTATTGCAACCCCCACTAGGAATACTGGCCTCAAACTTGGTGAGAGGGCAGGGCAGGCCTCAGGAGCTGTGGAAAACCACCACCTGTGTTGTAGAGCCTTTGGAGTCTGGAGGAGCTCAGGATCAGCAGACCGGTTGACTTAGCTGTGGTGCCTGCGGATGCAGGGGAGTGACTCCTTCACTCCAAGGGAGATTTCTTCAAGTGTCTTTGATGCTTCATAGGCCTTGGAAGGTTCTTGTATGATGCACAGGCTTAGACAATGCAGCAGACTGGAAGGGAGACGAAGGGAGATGAAGTCCAGAGTGCCCAGACGGTAGAAGAGCAGTGGTGTCTAGGAACCTACACCCAGGTAAGCCCTTTAGTACCCTAGGGAAAGGGTTGGGAAGATTCAGGGGACCCTCCCAGGGAAGGGTCTGGACAGGGGGGAGATTACTCCCATGTCCTTTTTCCAGTTTTGCCCCAGAGCGGGAGCCAATGGCTCCCAGAACTGATTTGAGCTGGACTATGCATGGGGACACCAAATGTGCCCCTCATGCAGACTGAGTGGCGCTGGCAAGAACACCCACCCTACCCCAATACACTAAATCCTGCCTGGGAGGTGGTCACACCTACCTGTGAAAGGATGCCTATTGTTCTATTTTCCTCTGCTCAAGCTTGGCTCAGCAGCAGGAGGGCAGAATCATGTCTCTGGGCGGCAGCAACCATTTTGTGCTGTCCGGGTCAAGAAGGCTGGTACCGGGAACACTGAGAGCCTAACGGAGGGCTCTTCCAGTGCTTGCAATCATACCTCCCATGCCCTTTACAGTGTGGGGGTATGATTCCAACATGTTTGATACCAAGCATGATAGGATTCGTTGCAGCCGTTTTCGAGATGGTCATCGTGTAATTACGCGGTGCCCTTCTATATAGTATATGGCTGTGTCACTGACAACAACGGAGAATGGGCTCCATAGGCTTTAGGGGTGTCTTGCTCATGCAGGGGCACCCTCTCACTTAGAACCAAGCACCCTGCCTTCAGGATTACAAAGGCCTGCTATAGGGGTACCTTACAGTTTTAAAGTGCAGAGACCTTAGATATAGGAAACCTATATCTTTAGTAAGTGGTGCTAGTACCAACATACACAGGTGGTAGTTCCCTTTTGCATGGTCTCCCATAGGTGGCATAATGCATGCTTCAGCTCATGGGAGACCTCTGGGGTACCTATGCCCTGGGTACCTTAGTACCATATACTAGGGACTTATAAGGGTACCCGAGTATCCAATCTGGGTTGTACCTAAGTACTCAACACAACAGTATAGGGAGAAAGTAGGTAGACTGGGGTCCTGATTAACAGGATCCAAGTTAGATTATTCAGTAACAGCTTAGCACCTGCAAAAAGTGGGGGTAGCCATAGAAGCAGATCCTACTTTCCTACACAGGCCATTAGGCACGGCCTGGTCAAGGCACCCGGAATACTTCGGCGACGATGGGGTTCATGTTTCGCAGGCAGGAAGGGAGGTATTCTAGGTCAACCTTTGGGAAGCAATGGCGCTGGCTGGGTGCTGCTAACTAATGAACAACCAGATTGGGGAGCTGCCCGGGGACGGAAGCCCAAGAGCATCGTGGCGATAAAGGAGATAAATTAATGGAGCTTAAGGAGGTTTGAAAGCCACATCCGGCCTCAGTGTGGTGGCAAACCAGGCTACTTACCTTGGGATGCCTCAAAGCAGAGTAAGGTGGTCAAAGATGGGGGGAGGACACAGAGCACGACATTCGCAGGCAAGGCCCACCAGTCGGCAGACCACACCGAGTAGGCAAAGGTAGCGAGTTAAGCCTAAAAGAGATTGTGGAGTTACTCCTTATGCCCCACAGAAAGTAAAACTCCAGTCCAAAGTCTCCAGTTGACATAAATAACCAACAAGATGATTTATGGCGTGAATTATGGCTTCATGATAAGCCAGCATTATTCCTGCCTGTTTATTTAGGGTGCTGTATGATGACAATGTAGCCTATGGGCTAGTGGCGGCCGGCATGGCTCACAGGGTGCGGGCACGGGGTAGGCAGAGTGGCAGCAGGGGGGGTTGCGCGAAGATGCGTGTGATACATTCTTTTAATAATAATTAACTTACCTTCCCACTGGGTATCGTGTCCCTCTACTCGAGGAGCAGGAAGCACAGCCAGGCCTTACTGACCAATTACAACGCTGCAATGCAGAGTTGTGATTGGTAGGCACCTAGGCTCCCCTGACCAATCACAACGCTGCAATGGAGTGTTATGATTGGTTTTCAGCGTCCTGGTTTGACGCTCAACCAGGGAATGGGGCCCTGGGCATGTTCTCCACGCAGGCTGTAATGCAGCTTGCATGGAGGACGGGGAAAGTGCTTATGACTGATTTGGGCGGCCCCAGGAAAATAATTATCATTTTATATTTCCTCTTCTCGCACTGCTTGAAAGCAGTGGAGTGATGCTCCTCCACCATATCAGAGTATCCGCCACTGCTAAGGTTGTGACTTTGATTTATGAGGCCAATTATAATTGACAATTATTGTTTTATGACAGGCAAACATTCAGGATGATTTATGACCCCTATTAAAGTTGATGGGGTACCTATTGTTGAACCTTGTGATTATTAAAGCTGCTTCCAAAACTTCCAATTAGTTCAAAGTTGTAGCACTTCAATTCAGAATGGGAGTGGCTGCGTGCAAGGTTTAGTTGTTTGTGCATCCAGCCACACCTAACTGTACTGCTTTGAGTAGGTATACAGCATGAACATTGACTTGGCTTTTGGCAGTCCAGCCTGTCTGTATTTCTTGTAGTCTGCTACAGATACAAAATCTATAACCTTCTCCTTGACTGCTCACCACACCTTTTATCAGCCAGCCTCAACTACATCACTCCTCCCCTTCTCATTGCCCCCACTGCCCTCCTTCACAGCTTCACGGCTGGTTTGCTGAGTGATACATTTTCTGTTTTGAGGCGACAGCTTGTATCGATTTGTACACAGCGTCCGGGGCTCTTGCAGGGTACCATGCCTTGTGGCAGAGGAGAGGAGCTGTAGCGTGAGAATGGTCAGTGCTGTGTCAGCAGCATGGGCGGTGCGTCCATTAGGGCCCTGGGGCGTTGTCCCACAAGCTGCCCGCGCCCGCAGCTCCCTCGGCGTCTCTGAACTTAAGTAAACTCTCAGTTTACTTAAGTTCAGAGACGCCGAGGGAGAACTGACAATCATGTCAGTCAGCATGACGTCGGACCGCCCACCCCCTTCAGAGTCTGAAGGGGGTGGGCGGTCCAACGTCATGTTGACTGACATGATTGTCTGATTGTCAGACCAGGGACAGCAGGCAGCATCACAAGTGCACATGACTGGGGAAAGTCAGCAAATTTTTCTGCCGTGTCCAGTCATGCGGACTAGTGTCTGCACAGGCTGGCGCATGTCCATTGGGAGAGCGAGGGTTGAGCAAAGGCTCAAACCTCAGTCTCCTAATGGGCAGGCGGGCGGAGAGTAACCATGCTCTAAGTAAATCATGGCGCTGCTGGCAGCACCAGAATTGGCTGGAGGGGTTGCCATCCACTTGCCAGCAGTGATGCGGCTGTTCCGTTCCTGTAGGTGCCAGGATTGGCTGAGAGGGGTTGCCATCCACTTGCCAGCAGTGATGCGGCTGTTCCGTTCCTGTAGGCACCAACAGCCCTGAGGCGGCGCGGACCTGCTCAGGTAGGATTTTTTAATTTATTTTAAAACTCCCCCCTGGCCCTCACCCCCACGCGACGCCCCCCTCGCGAACTACGACTGACCTTTAAGGCCGTACTAATTTATTTATTGAAAGGGAGGCTCGGCATGAACACGTTTGAAGACCACTAGCACAGAAGTTCGTATAGGTTCCGTTTTTGCTCACTAGAAAGCTGGGCAAACTGCTGCTGCTCATTTTGGCTGTCTTCGATGCAAAATCCTAAATCCATAAAGAGGAGACCTGTAGCAACAGGTTTGGGTCTGATCAGGGCTGACTCTGCCTTTCACTCTTGCAGGATAGATACAACGAGTACCGCTGGATTGATTAATAATAATACATATTATTTACGCCATCGGCCATGTGACAGATGTGTGTGTGCTATACTCAATATTACACTTGTTGATGCTTGGCCCCGGTGCAGTCAATGGTGCCTTGCCCCAGAGTGCGCCGTCTGCGGCTCTCCTCACACTCTCGTGCGTGATCCCCGGGTTCCTGTTCTGTGTTCTCGGCCCTGATCCAGGCCTTGAACAGATGTCCCGCCTCAGTAGATTTCCCTGTTGCATCAGGAACCGTTCTGGATGGACAGAGACCCATCTCACGCCGCGTGCCCGAGAGAGGCGGAGAGCCGCTGACCTATTGCTGGGCTTAGTCAGCTGAAAAATGAACTTACCCTGCCTGGGTAACGTTTCGGCGGTTCAGGCAGCCGGAAGTGAAAGGGGCCGCACGAGCATATAACACAGCAAGTGCACATCTGCTGCACACTACTGTGATTGTCCTCTCCACTTCCTGTTGCCCTTCCTCAGGTGTGGTTTGGATCCTGTCTCTCTTCTGCTCATTGACTTCAAACGCAAGGCCAGGAAAGGCCGTTCTTTCTCACAGATTCGTCTATTTTCCCCCACTCTTTCTCTTCCCTCAGCTCTTGTTGCTTATGCTTTAAGACCCTGGCTGTCCCAGACCATTTGCAGCAGTTGCCTGTACAACGTCTCTGAACCTTGGTTGGGGGACAGTTGTGTAGTGTTGTATTGCAGCATTTAAATAGCGCTTACTACCCCTTCATTGGTGCGCTGATGAATGTCTGTTGTCGGTGTGCTCTCATCAGTACGAGGTCGCTCTGGAATTGCTCTTAATATAAGAATACCTTGGACTTTTGCTTAAATTAAACATGGTTTGAGAACACGTGAAAATAAGCACATTTAAATTGATTTAATTTGTATTTAATGTTTGAAAATATACCCATTTTAATTATTTTCTTGCTGTGCTTTAACAGTTTTGTATTGGGGTTGGGAATGTAGGCCGGGTGGAGTGACTCCTTGATTCGTGCACGGTGCAACCTAACTACTGAAGGGAGCTCAGTGTATTGGCTACTTTAAACGAGGCTCCAATCCCTTCCTTAGCACACTATCCCATGTGCACTTTCTTCCAGTGTCATTCCTGTGCCCCGTTGGCATCTCGTCCCTCTTGTGGCCAGTCTCCAGTGTTGATTAATGCCCAGCTAGTCACTGCAGTTTATACTAGAGCAGTAAGATTAGGAAAGACAGGATGGTGGTTCTGCCTCTGGCTGATCCAAAAAGGAGGGGAATCTCTGCAGAGATGCAGGACCCATAATCTCTTTATATTCTTCCAGGAAGGTCACCATATGACTGACGTTGCTTCTTCACGCTTTATAGATTTTTGCCCTCATCTCAGTATCATTTTCTTAAGTGCCTCCATGCCCATAGATGTATGTGACCCTGCTTGTCTGAACCTTACATCTTCCTCTTTCTGTTTTTGCTCCTCACAGGATGGGGATGTGACTGTCCCGAGCAGCCCAGGCCCACAGGTCCAGGTCCAGGCCCATGGATTCTTGGTGTTTTGGACACAAATCATCATCGGGGGCCTCTTTCTATGCGCCGTGCTCCTGGTGCTGCTATATTTTAAGCTGTAAGTACTCACACAATATTCCCAGCAAGATCCTGCCTTCCACCCAGCAGCAAGGGAGGGCTAACCAGACTGATGGACCAGTGGACTTGTTTGTTACAAAATTAATATTTGCAGGATTTCTTCTCTAAATTAGAATTTTTTAAGTTTTGAAAAACGCTTTCTGAGGTTTGCAGAGGAAAAACTTTTCAAATGTTCACAACTATCTCAAACAAAGTTGTCATAAGAATCCTTCGCCTCTTGTACGCTTGATTCACTTCCTCATTTCAGCCCAGCAGGAGGGGTTGGGGGGTCCAGAGGCAGAAGGAGAGATTTGGGTGAAATACTATGTCTGTTGAGAAAATACTTCAACTCTTAAATGAGGTTTTTGTTTCTGTTGCAGGAAAGAGATGTGACCAAGGATATGATCGTGTGAAACCACTCCAGCGATGCTCTGCTTCATGCCTGCCTGTGCATTCCTTAATGTCCGTGTGATGCTGCGCTCTGAGTTCTACCTCGGTGTCTTCCCACCAAGGCATTCCTTGCCCTCCTCTTTCACTCATTTTATTGTGTGGGGAAAGGCAAAGTCATGCCCCATCTGACAGGGCTGGCGTGCAAAACGTTTAAGCTTTCTCTTATCGTTGTGAGTACCCTCAAATGCAGAATTAAGGCATAGAATTGTGGCCAAAAATTTGATAACAAGATTAGTTACTACAAAATGAGTTTTCTAGTCCTTCTTCTAATAAACTCTTGCCTTTCAAAGTAGTCAAAAGATGGACCCACACCTCCAGGGAGGAGAGGGCTGGTTTTGATGGACACTCCAGTAACATTGTTAAGCATTGGTATTTGTTTATTAACTACAGATGAAAGACGCTGAGTTTGGTGTTTTTCAAAATGGAAGAATGTCGAGGCAGTTCAAATCAGCAACATAATAATGTCTGGATATTCGTGAAAATGTTTTTCACATTTCTGAAAGAAGAGGCAAAGGTTGGCGGGAAAACCAAAATATACCGATGGAAGACTATGTGAAAGTATGGTAATGTCTCAATTTAGTGGGCATCATTTTCATAGTAAACATATTAATGTTGATAAATTGTGGGTGGGTTATTACCAGATGGAGGACTAGCAAAAGTCTTTGTGACTCTCCCTAAAATAGTTTTCCAAGTTAATAATGGAATTGATGATGTCTACAAAGCAACACTTTTAATCTTTATTTATCCGATGTCTATATTTCCCCATAGATAACGTTAAATTTAAAAGATGAAGTCTTTTCTGGACTCCGGAAAGACAAAACAAATATATATTGACACCTGTAAATATAGTAACTTTTTTACCATTTTGCCGTGGCAAAATTCCAAGCAGTGTTTGTCACCTCCATTTGTTCATATTCAGAAGAATACATTCTTTAATTCTTGATTAACAAAAATCATTGCAATTTAAAACACCTTAGAAACAAGACAGAATATAAAAACATTCTCACATTCCTATAGATAGTAGGCACCTGTATAATAAGACAAATCTGTAGTTACGAGCCATACCATAACTAAAAAAACATTTGTGAGCTTCAATTTAAAACAGCCACACAAGTATTCTTAACAATTTGTAGTTACATTCTTAGTTTTACATTAAAATACAAATTACCTTATAAATCATTATGCAAATCAACTATAAAACCCATGAAGGCATAGACTAGATCATTACATATTAAAGTGCAAATGTACGGTAAACAATGATTCCATTGTGCAACCAAGCTATAAAGGTACATCAGTATCTTCCATTGTGCAAACAAGCTGTATCTACGTTATTTAAATTTCTAATAAATTAACATAGCAGCATGGACACTAAATCTTTCAGGAGGCTGGAATATGCAAATAAGCAGTTAACAACCATCCATGTATTCAAACTTTCTCTTAGAACACTTTGATTTGATTATAGCATACCTTAGACAATCAGTACCAAACATTTTTCAACAGCAGCTAGAAACTTTATCAATTGACATAGTAGCGGAATCGACTCGCCAGATAGACTTAAGAGAAGCGCCTGACGAGCCAATCTTACCCTAAACTTCAGAAATAAGAGTTTTAAAAAGATGCAACGTATTTTAGGCAAATTGGGACACACACATACTATATGCATTAGAGATTCATATCGCCACCCAGAAAGTCAACAGTTAGTACTAGGCCACTGCTGAGTCCAAGTCGGCGTGCCCTCTTTAGTTGGGTTTTTACCCCATCTAATTTTTTTAAACTTTTTTGTATTGAAGCCGAAAAGTGGGCATTGAGGTATGGCTGGATACGCAAAGACTGATATGAATTAATCACAGTCCATGCATAAGTTTTTCCATCTAAAGCCGTTTTATCAGCATTGAAGGAATTAACTTTAATTTGCTTTTTTAGAATTCATTTGTAATTGGGCATTATCAGTTTGTTAAGCCCAATCTGCAAGCCAATTTCATATAAACATGTTAAAATATAGGATCTCCAGGTAGCAATATAAACAGATTTAATTATTTCAAGCCAGCAATTGTTCGCTAGGGAGGCAGGATTGGATGAAAACAGAGTACATGCATTTCAAAAATGCCACTTGTGACACCATACAGTGTCTTTGGAGACCAAACTCCAATCTTATTCCAGCTTGACCCGCTGACCTGGGGATCCCACAAGTTGCTTTTGTAAGCCATGATTACTAATAGATCCAATAGCTTTGCATCTTCCCCCTGGTGATAGGTGAGCCATATGTAATGGTTGGCTGGAGCTTTGCTCTCATGTCTTTGAGGAGATGATCATATGATTGGCAATTCAGTGATTTATGCAGACTTTTAAAAGAATGAATTAAGGGTGAAGTTTTTGTCCTTAGATCTTTAAAATGATTCCTAAAAGAAACTCTATTACCAAATAAAATCCCTAAGTATCTATGGGTTTTTACAAGTTCAATCAGCCCACCTCTGGCCCTCCATGTATTAGTTTGTAGTTTTGCTGGACCAATTTTCATGATTTTAGATTTTTAACATTCAGTTCCAGGCTATTCATTAATATATAATCATTAAAAGTATTTATGAATCTTTGTAGACCTACAGGGGTTTGACTCAACAGAATATTATCATGTACATATTGAAGATAACTATTTTGCACCTCACCTAATCTTGGAGAATCGGAGTTAACAGAATCCAAATGCTGCAGAAGATCTGATAAAAATAAATAAAGGCAAGGAGCGAGGACACAACCTTGCTTTAAGCCATTATATGTTTTAATTGTTTGTGATGAAGTACCATCGTCCCCCAGCCTTACCTGGACCCAAGTATTGGTATACAGAAGAACTATGGCCTCTGTCAGGTTCCGTGGAATGTCCCAGCCAACCATTTTTTCCACAATAAATCTCGTGGAACTGAATCAAAGGTTGCCTTTTAATCTATAAAGGCGATCTATAGATTTTTTTTTTTTTTAAACTGCCCGCTCTGCTAATAGAGTAAGGGCCAACAAGTTGGTAATGGTAGATTGGCCCTTATGAAAACCTGTTTGATTGAGTGGTATTACACCTTGCTGTGTTGTCCATTTTTCCAAGTCTATCAATAGACGTGAGGCATAAACCTTAGCGTCGACATCAGTTAAAGAAATTCACCTGTAATTAGCAGGGTTGTCAACAAGGCCGCTTTTATAGATAGGCTGCAGGATACTACCTTGCCATGATAGAGGCACAATACCTTGTTGAACAATGGGGTTAATATTTCGGCCCACATATTAATGTTGGCACGGAACTAGGCATTGGGAAGCCCGTTAGGACCGGGAGCACCATTTGAATGAAGGCTATGTAGGAGAATGGCTATTTCATTACAACTTATACGATCCAGGTCGTTCTTCAAGTAAGGGCTGCTGTCGCTACATTTCACAATATTGATTGTACTCAGTCTCATACCACTCTCTATCTCATTATTTGGTTTACGAATTTTTTCATAGTTAAAACACGTCTTGCTTTTTCACAACTGGGTCGACCATGCCAGATTGGTGATAAAGTTTACCCATTCAGTTTCCGTAATGTTAATACAATAGGCCCTGCTGCCTCCCCTTTCAAGTTTGTTGATTATTTCCCAAAACCTTTTTACATTATTTTGTTTGGAGGCATGAAGTAAACAATTCCAAAGCCATATTTGGTAATATGATTTAGTCACCCAAACTTCTTGTCTATAAGATCTTCTTAGTGCTGTTACTTTATTCTTATAGACATGGTAGGATTGCTGGTATCTGTGGGAGTAGGCATCTCGTACAGCTCTATTAAGTGATTGTTTTAATTTGAATAACTTAGAAGTAAACCATTTATTCGGGGAAGTTAGTGTAATATTAATTTTCTAATGATTTCATACTGAAAATGTTACCACCAGGGTTGTTGTTATATAGTTCCATTTATTAATCATGTAACCAACCCCCTCGCACTGGTCACTATCCTTTATTATTGGTTTAGCGGCCTGTATTATTTCTTTGTGTTTATCCATATTCCAAACTAGTCTCTTCAGATTATTTGAAGAATGGGCCATATTGGGAAGCTCTTTAAATCTAGGGTTACACTTTATTGGCAATTGTAGTATAACTATATGAGGGTTGTGACCACTCTCAAGTCGAGAGGGTCACCCTATATTCAATCAGGTTTGAGCATAAGTTTTCTGAAATAAAAGTATAATCAATAATTGAGCCATGTTTAGAATGTTTAAAATATGGAACAAGCCTGGATTTTTCTTTTAGCAGGGTAAACCCAATCTGGTATATTTTGTCATAACACTCTTTTGCAGTACAATTACTCTTTCCATTTACGGGATTTAAAGCGACCAAGTGTAGATTAAAATCGCCAGAAACTATAAATCCGCCTTCTGGGTACCGAATTATTAATGAGTTTGTAATATCCTGTAAACAACTGGGTAATCTTATTTTTCCTTGCACTTAAATATGCATTAAGTATTATCAAACTTAGACCTTTATACTGCAATACAAGTCATTGTAACCAATCCAATTGAAAGTCAACTACTTCTACCGTTAAATTTAGGTCAGCGGAAATATAACATGAGAGTCCGCACTTTGCACGGCCTAGTATATTAGTGCATACTGCTGAGAGATTAAACTCATTAAACCCAAGCAAAGGTTTCGCTTGTTCTCTCCACGTTTCTTGAAATAGTAAACCTGCAATGGAATTTAAAAATAGAATAGTATCTGTGTCGTACAATAGATGGGCCACCCCAGGCACATTCCATGAACATATTCTCAATTGCTCATCTTTACCATTTACAACAGGCAGAGTTCAATTCTCGTCTCCTCGAGGCACATTTGCAAGGGTGGCTGGAAGCCAAGACCAATCCTCCAGTTGCATGTTATTTTTAGGTAACAATTCGTAGATACGCACTACTGCTAGAGTATTAGTAATCAACAAGCCTGTATTGCAAGGTGAATTATCTGATGGGCCAGTCACACCTCTAAGTAAAGGATTTAACTTTTTTCTTTCCGCCTTCATTATTTCTTTTTTCACATTTGGGGCTAATACCTCTAGAATTGAGGAGTATTTGAAAGGAATGGAATTCGCGACCTTAATACCAAATTCCATAAAATGTTCACTTAAATCTAGGATTTGTCCACTATTTCATTAGTAGACCAATTTGTTATAGTGGACTCACGGGATAAGTTGTATTTGCTAACCGCGGGCAGAGAGCTCTGCTCCGCCGCAGAGTGCGCGGAGATTTGCCTACTCGCGTTCCGCGGAGAGCGCGAAGTAGGCAATTCTCCGCACACTCTGCGGCAGAGCGGAGTTGAACAGCACCCGCCTCCCACCCGCCCTATTAACAATTGAATACAACTTTTAAAAAACATCTTTAAAGTAAATAAAAACACCTAACCTTAGCTGCGGCGTCCCCAGGCTGCCCTCCTCTTCTTCATCGAGTTCTCTGGGAAAACTGCGCATGCTGGTCCCTTGCATGGTGTTAGTTACATGATCTTGGGACAGGAGTGTGACCTCATTGGGTGCTAATAATTTGGTCTTGGATTGCAGATGACAGAATGTTTATTTATCTGCATTTCCCAGCATCTGCTTACTCTCACTCCAGATCTGAAACTTACTGTCATACTTAGGCACAGCTCCACTATTAAGGCCGACTATATCAGAGGTCGCCGTATCGGCAGCAGCCGTAAACTCTTTTTTAATACCCTTTACAGAGAGCTGAACCTCACTCCTCAATTCCGGGTTCTTACATTTTGGACTCATTAAATCAGAGGGGGGTTCTGCACCCTTTTGGGGGCAGTCCTGACCATGAGATTTCTAATTAGCTGATTTAAAAATAGGGTAACAGTCCCTTGGTTTGGCCACTGAGGCCACTGAAATGTTGGACTTCTTGGTGTTATTCCGAGCCTTACACATCCTTTTCCTGGCCCTTTTTAATAATAGGGGAAAACCACTAAAACTATCACCTGGGCCTGAACCTATGGTGTTTGCAACCTGGTTTATCTCAGCTTTGACTTTTCCCTGCAAAACGTGACATTCATCTATTAAAGTGGCTGAACCCAAACATTCTTCTGACTTCCCAACAACCCTCGCAGATGAAGATGACGTTTTTTCTGAACTCCAGAAAGACAATTAAATATATATTGACACCTGTAAGGCAAATGCTACTTACCAGTATGCATCTGTTCTTGGCATGTAGAGCTGCAGATCTACACACTGTGCATAGATTGCCATCTGGTGTTGGGCCCGGATGTTTGCAGTTGTTTTTCCTCTTGGAAAGTCTTTGGAAGTGACAAGGTATGTGACTCCTCCTTCGGATCGTATTGCGCATGGGCTTCGGCTCCATCTTCAGATTGTTTTTCGCCAGCAGGGAAATGATGGAGCGTAGTAATAAGCAGTGAAGATGCCCATTTGTGCTGTATCTAAATAAGATAAACTGGAACAGATAAAGGTAGCCGGGGAGGCGGGTGGCGTGTGTAGCTCTGCAGCTCTACATGCCAAGAACAGATGCATACTGGTAAGTAACATTTGCCGTTCGAGGCATATGAGCTGCAGATCACACAGTGTGCATAGATTATATAGCAGTACTCGCTCCTAGCGGCGACCACCAGTATCTGTTGCAGTGGCTTGAAACAATGTTTTGAGTACAGCCTGGCCCACACTAAAGTGTGCGGTGTTGACCATGTAGCTGCTTAGCAAATATAATTTAAGGGGATGTTCCCTAAGAATGCCATGGAAGCCCCTATCTTACGTGTAGAGTGGGCTTTAGGGGGAACAGATAGCATTCGTTTTGCTTTGTGGTAGCAAATCTGTATGCATTTGACAATCCACCTAGCTATCCCAGATTTGGAGATGGGGTTGCCTTTGTGTGGTGGTGAGAAAGACACGAACAGTTGTTTGGTCTTACGAAAGGGTTGTGTTCTCTCGATATAGTAGAGTAAGGCTCGTTTGACATCTAATGTGTGGAGAGCTCTTTCTGCAACCGTCTGTGGCTGCGAGAAGAATACGGGCAGTTACATAGATTGGTTTAGGTGAAAAGGAGAAATGACTTTAGGGAGGAATTTTGGATTAGTACGGAGAACAACCTTGTTATGGTACATTTGCAGAAAAGGTTCTTGAATGGTGAGTGCTTGTATCTCACTGACCCTTCTGAGGGAAGTGATGGCTACAAGAAAAGACGTTTTCCATGTTAGGAACTGAAGTTCACATTTGTGTAGAGGTTCAAATGGAGGCCCCATTAGTCTTGTGAAAACGATGTTTAGGTTCCACACAGATGAGGGTGGCACTCTGGGGGAAATTATTCTTTTGAGGCCTTCCATGAAGGCTTTTATAGCAGGTACTCTAAAGAGTGATAGATGTTGCCTGTTTTGTAGATAAGCTGCTATGGCGGCAAGGTGCAGTCTAATAGACGTGTAGGCTAGATTGCATCTTTGTAGGTGTAGTAAGTAGCCCATGATGTGTTGAATGGACACATCTAGGGGATTGAAGTTATTGTTGTGACAATAGACCACAAAATGTTTCCACTTGGCTGCGTAGCAAGCCCTAGTGGTAGGTCGTCTAGCTTCTCTAATGACGTTCATACAGTCTGGGGGAAGATTTAGATAACCGAATTCTAGGATTTCAGGAGCCAGATCGCAAGGTTGAGCTGAGCTGGGTCCGGGTGTCTGATCTTTCCATGGTTCTGGGTTAAGAGGCGTGGAGAGAGGTGTAACTTTTGGTGCGGTACTACTGATAGTTCCAGTAATGTGGTGTACCATGGTTGTCTGGCCCAAGTGGGAGCAACTAGGATGAGAGTTAGGGAGTGTTGCTGTAGTTTGCGCACCACTAATGGAATGAGTGGGAGAGGCGGAAAAGCGTACGCAAATTTGCCTGACCAGTTCATCCATATTGCATTGCCTTTGGACAATGGGTGTGGATATCTGGCGGCGAAGCTTGGGCGTTTGGCATTTTCTTGAGTAGCGAAGAGGTCTATCTGTGGCTGCCCCCACAGTTGAAAATACAGGTGACGAACTTGCGGATGGAGTTCCCACTCGTGGATCTGTTGTGTTTGTCTGCTCAGCTGATCGGCCATAGTGTTTTGGACTCCTGGGACATGTTGGGCTAGGAGAAAGATTTTTTGGGGTATGGCCCATCTCCATATGCTCTGTGCTAGCTGAGAGAGCTGCGTAGAGTGTGTGCCCCCTTGTTTTTGTATATAGTACATGGCTGTCATGTCTGTGTATTCCTGGTCAAAGGGGTGGTTCAGGATGAAAGCCTGCACCTCAGGTTTGAAACCTTGAATACGTAGCCAGGCATGCCTACGGAGGAGGACGCTGGTGTTATTTGCCCTAGAGGCGGTGTCAGCTACATCTAGGGCGAAGCGAATGGAGGTGTTGGTAATGGTTTTACCCTCCTGGATTAACTCATTGGCTCTATTCTTGTACTTGTCAGGGAGGTGTTGCATTATGGCTTCTAGTTCGTCATAATGTGCCCTGTCATATCTTGCCAAAAGCGCTTGTGTGTTTGCGATGCGCCATATGTTGGCCGCCTCGGATGCAGTGCGCTTGCCAGAGGCGTTTAGGAGTTTGGACTCCTTATCAGGTGGTGGTGCTTCGCCTGATGCCTGGGAGTTTGCACGCTTCCTTGCAGTGGAGACTACCAGGGAGTCTAGTGGTGCGGGCCATCTGATGTAGGTGGGGTCTGTAGGGGCTGCCTTATATTTCTTCTCGATGCGAGGGTTGATGACTCTGGCCCTGACTGGGTCTTTAAAGACTTCTGGCACGTGATTGATAACCCCTTTTAACATGGGCAGGGTGGAAGTGGTCTTGTGTGTAGTATCAAAGGTATCGAGGAGGAAGTCCTCCTCCACGGGGTCTGTATGGAGATCAACTCCGTGGTAGTGTGCCGCCCTATGGAGTAATTGGTTAAACCCCATTGTGTCTTCAGGGGGGGGGGACGGTCTTGAAGGGTAAAGGTCGTCCTGCGGGACGTTAGGGACGTCTGGAATGTTGTAATCGTCCCATGGGTCTGTTGAGCCTGTAGGAGTGGGGTCCCCTGTGGGCTGGTCATGGGGTCCGTCCCCTGTGTCATCGTAGACATCGTCATCATCCCCATCAGGAGAGGGTGTGGGGGAATGATGAGGTGGGGGAGGTGGAGGAGAAGGAGGAGGTGGAGGAGGAGGCGGAGGAGGAGGTGGAGGAGGAGGTGGAGGAGGGGGTGAAGGTATTCTCAAAGGGGAGGTAGCAAAGTTCCTTCTCTTTGGAGGTGGAACTGGGGCAGGCATGTCCAGCGGTCTCTTTTTGATGCTGAGCATCAAATGTCCAGTTTTAGGGTCCTTGACCAGTGTCTTTTGTAGTGGATCGGGCCAAAATAGTTTTTTTTTGCAAACCTGCACTATCTGTCTGAACCTGATATTAGGGACCTTGCAGCATTAGTTGTGTCATGTTATTTTAAACATTTGTACTGTTAAATTGTGTTGCATTGCTTTTAAAAAAATATTTTACCTGATGTCTGCTCTGTTTTTGCACTTTAACGCTCTGTTTTGATCAGCTGGTCCCCGTTCCGCCACGGCTTGTGCCGGTTGATGCGGAGGGACGTGAGGCTATTTCCGGTCGCTTTGTGGTTACGAGCGATCCCGAGTTTCTTTCTAGCCTAGTGCCTCTGGTTAGCACTCTAGTTCCCACACGCCCCGCCCTCTCCGCTTTCTTAACGCGGGTCAGGGCGCGGACGCGCGCAGCCACATGACACTGTTCCAGGTCTGTGACTGTTCGTCTTTACTAAACAGTATCTCCCGTTATTTCTAATTTGGCAAACCTGCACTGTCTGTCTGAACCTGATATTAGGGACCTTGCAGCATTAGTTGTGTCATGTTATTTTAAACATTTGTACTGTTAAATTGTGTTGCATTGCTTTAAAAAATATATTTTACCTGATGTCTGCTCTGTTTTTGCACTTTAACGCTCTGTTTTGATCAGCTGGTCCCCGTTCCGCCACGGCTTGTGCTGGTTGATGCGGAGGGACGTGAGGCTATTTCCGGTCGCTTTGTGGTTACGAGCGATCCCGAGTTTCTTTCTAGCCTAGTGCCTCTGGTTAGCACTCTAGTTCCCACACGCCCCGCCCTCTCCGCCTTCTTAACGCGGGTCAGGGCGCGGACGCCCATCTGCGCCCGTCCGCGCCTGATCGCCGCCAGACGCCGAGACCCTTTGAATAAAGCCGTGAGTTCTAGTTGTTAAAATGTTGCGCTATACATGTCAGGAGCTCCATATGCTAAACCCTTTAAGATTTTCTACTCCCAGAGTACATCAACCTCTTTCTGTGGTTCATGAGAAACACATGTCGTAACTTATAGTAAAGAAAGGACCAATATCTGCCCTCAAGCCCATCATATCCCTTGTATGAAGGCCACCAAGATTGTCTCGAATTCGCTGTCGGCCCTATACCTAAATGCCAGGTCTATTCCCAAACATGCGACCGAGCTCTGGAGCCTTCTAGACGACGAGAAACCTGGGATTTGTTTCATTACCGAGACTTGGCTCCATGGTTTCTCTACAGCAAGTATAGCCACTGCGTTTCCCCTACAATATCATCTGACTCGGCTTGACAGAGAGTCAGGAAGAGGCGGCGGTATTGCAGTAGCTACGGTGGCCCCCACTGCGATCCGAGTACTCGAATCACTCTCCTCTATTCAATTAGAGATTTTGATCTTCACAGTGGATACCCCTGGTGCAGAATCCTGGAATGGGGCATTGATATATAGACCCCCAGGCCCTAGGTCGCATTTTGTTAATCAGCTGCTTGAATATATTGCACCCTATGTACTAGCAGCTGACAATTTCATCCTTCTTGGCGATTTTAATTACCATGCGGAACTGACACAAGACCCTGACTCAGCCCACCTTATTGAGGCAATGCTTACACTAGGATTGACACAAAGGGTGATCGGACCTACCCATTCTGCGGGCCATATTTTAGATTTGATATTTACAAATTCTTCTAAATTAAACATTAAATCTCCGTGCCCGCTATTATGGACTGATCATTCCACTCTTAAATTTAGTATGCCTATAACCATGCAATGCAACAACAGCCTAAAGAATCGCATGTGGATACGACCATGGCGCAAACTCTCTATTGACACCTTTCTTTCTCATTTTGGGCCTCTACTACAGGGTGAGAAAGTCGATGCAGTCAACTCTGTTGTTAGTAATCTAGAATCTTCTATTTTGACGATCCTTGACAAAGTTCTTCCCCTTACAAGCGTTCTAGAAAAAAGCAAAGCTTCACCATGGTTTACCGATGCATTAAAAGCGGATAAGCAACAATGTCGCGCCGCTGAACGTCAATGGAGAAAATCTAAAACCGACAAACACCGTAGGGAATATACTATCCTCCATTCGATATATATGAATAATATTAAATCAGCAAAAAAGGTTTACCTTACCCAGCGTATCAATAATGCAGCTCACTCGAGTAAAGAGTTATATAAAATATTGAAGGAATTTACTGCTCCCCAGGTCGAGCAACCTTCTTTCACGCCTACCCAAGAATGGGTTGACCCTATTGCTCTATTCTTTGACAATAAAATTAAAACCATATATGCCTCTTTCCCCTCTCAGGCAGAAGACCTCGGTTGTCATAATACTAACGTGAGTGAACTTAGCCCTCCGCTAGAATTAAACAAAGCCCCCATATTAACTGAGTTTGATCCCATAACAAAAACTGAAGTCAGCAAATGCCTGGGACGGATCAAGTCCGGTTCCCCAGCCGATCCCTTCCCCCCCCACCCCTGTGCTAAAATTTTACCCTTATTTGTGGATATCTTAACTATTGTTTTTAATTTGTCTCTGAACCAAGCCACATTTCTGCATAGGTGGAAATTAGCCCAGGTTAAGCCTATCCTAAAAAAAACCCTTGCCGACCCCAGTATACCCGCAAACTATCATCCTATTTCTTTGCTTCCTTATTTTGGAAAGGTACTGGAGTCTTTAGTTAATAAACGTCTCACCGCCTATCTTGAAACTCATAAGCTTCTTGATTCTTCTCAATCTGGCTTTCGTGCGGCTCATAGCACGGAGACCGCCGTTATTGAAGTAGTGGACAACATCAGACTGGCTTTGGACCGTCGAGAATCTGCAATCCTGGTCCTCCTGGATTTATCTGCAGCATTCGACACGATCTCCCACAGTATTCTTAAACATCGTCTGTGGGAGATTGGTGTCAGAGGGAGGGCCCTTGACTGGTTCGATAGTTATCTTGCAGACCGATCCACTGCGGTTTCCGTGGATGGGATCGTTTCCAGCTCATATCCTGTAACAGTGGGGGTCCCGCAGGGCTCTATTCTCAGCCCTATGCTGTTTAATGTATACTTAACACCTTTAGCTGATATCATCCGGTCTTATGGTTTTGACACACTATCCTATGCCGATGATACCCAGCTGTTAGTGACCTGTGACCCCGACCAGTCTGATGTCCAAACCCGTTTTAAGAGCTGTTTGATCTGTGTAAATGAATGGATGAGTCTAAACAAGCTCCAATTGAACGGCGGGAAGACTGAAGTTATCTGATTTGGGAAAGCTGAACAGCTCTGGACCAGCGCCTGGTGGCCATTACAATTGGGCACCTGTCCCTCCCCCAAGTCCGCAGTCCGCAACCTAGGCATCACGATTGACAATTCTTTATCTTTGAAGACCCATATAAATCAAGTGCTTGGGACCTGCTTTGGGATGATGCGTATGTTACGCAAGATCTTTAAATGGCTACCCATTGAAGCAAGAAAACCCCTGGTCCAGGGTCTCATCGTTAGCCGCTTGGACTACGGCAACACCCTTTTCACCGCACTCAACCAGGATTTAATCTCCAAACTTCAAATCCTTCAGAACACGGCCGCAAGACTTGTTCTGAATCTTCCTTCCCGCACCCCCTCTGCCCCCACATTAAAAACTTTGCACTGGCTTTCGATCCGCCAAAGAGGGCATTTCAAACTTCTAAGTCTTACGCATAAGATAATGTATGGCACTGGTCCACTTTATTTGGCAAAAAAACTCCAATGGTATGTTCCTCGACGCCCCTTGCGGTCCAGTTCCAGACTCTTTCTTGTCCAACCTCGCATTCGGACAGTTCGCAACGGAGGTCGGTCCTTCTCATACCTGGCCCCTTTGCTCTGGAATAAACTTCCTCTGGATCTGCTTTCTATACCTGACCATTTACTCTTCCGTAAAAAGCTGAAAACTTGGCTTTTTTCCCATTAAATGTTGTCGTATGATCACTTTCAGTCACTCCCGGTTTCTTTGTCTTGGTTGCTAGCGCCATGAGACCTTTGGTGATTTGTGCGCTATACAAAAATCTTTGACATTGACATTGACATTGACATCTGTGAGTGGCCGATCCGTATGTTTTTTAGCCTTATAGCCGGCATCGGTTAGTTGTTTCGAACTTTGCGGCTTAGAAATGCCTTGTTGTCTTCTCGGCTCCGAGATTACTTTCAGCTTCGAGGTGTGTGTTTCGAGGGCCTTTGGCTTTTTGCTCGGCTCCGGGGATGGTGTCGGTACCGAGGAGCTAGTGCCAGTTTTCGACGCCGAGTGCTTTGACGTGGAGCTCGGCGCGGAGGAGGAGGCCATTTTCTTTTTCGGCGCCGGTACAGAGGAGTGTTTCTCGGCACCGATGGCAGGCTGGCTCGAGCCCGAGCCGCCAGAAGGCTTGGTGGGCTTCTTAACCGGGCCCGAAAGCGAGGTATGGGAAGCAGTCTCTTTGGTCGTGCCTAAGCCCGAGGGCGAAGGTGTGACCGAAGCCTTTTTCGGTGCCGTTGAGGGTGGGGGTCGATGTTAGTACTCACGCCCCTCTGTGCCGGAGTGATGTCCTCGACATCTGAGTCGTCGGCTTCGGAGGCGCTGACGAGGCCCTCTTCCGTGTGCTGCTCTTCAGGGACATCGACGCCTTCTCCGAAGATGTCGTCGGGGATTGCTGTCGACGAGTGTGCCATGGTTCTCCTCGCCCTTCGGTCTCGAATGGTCTTCTTGGACTGGAAGGATTTGCACGCCGGACAGTCTCGAGCCTCATGTTCAGGGGAGAGGCAGAGGTTGCACACCTCATGGAGATCGGTGTGGGGAAATTTGGACCCACATCGAGGACACTTCTTGAATGGAGTCCTTTCCATGAGCCAGGACCGGAGCTTAGGTAGGCCCGAAGGCCTTCGTCGACGACCGGTATCGAACACTTTGGACAATAAGAGTCACGTCGAGGGTGGAGATCGCGATCGAAAACAATACCGCGAAAAGGGGAGGATTGCGCCCCGATCAGGAGAGCTGGAAACTGTTCGAAACCGGAGCGCGAAGAACACATCCGAGCCCGATGGCGGAAAAAAACAATCTGAGGATGGAGCCGAAGCCCATGCGCAATACGATCCGAAGGAGGAGTCACATACCTTGTGACTTCCAAAGACTTTCTAAGAGGAAAAACAACTGCAAACATCTGGGCCCAACACCAGATGGCGATCTATGCACAGTGTGTGATCTGCAGCTCATATGCCTCGAACATATAGTTACTATTTTACCATTTTGCCATAGCAAAGTTCCAAGCAGTGTTTGTCACCTCTATTTTTTAATATTCAAATGTAGCAACAGATTGTGGTGGCTGACATCATGCACTAGAAAATGCATAAGGATATCATATTTTTGTACCCATGTGGTTCGTTGAGCAGAAAAAAACTGCTGCTTGGTATTTGCATGAAAAAGCATATGTGCACTATGCTTATGCAACTAAGCACAAAAGCAGGATGCAACGCATGGATGCATAATTATGTGCAGTAGAAAATAAGAAGCCTGTATCATCTCCGTCCCCATGTCTAGATTTGTCTACTCAGTGTGTGCAGCTGGTCTGAGAGGTGTCAGCTGCAAGCAGGCGGGAAGTAGGTAATGGCTCTAAGCTATGTATCTTCATCCATGGGCTGGGACATTCTTCAGAAACTGTCAAGTTTTTTGTATGCTAGCAAGTGTTCCAGAGTTCTTCCTCTTGAACTGAAAAAGAAGGTTCTACTATGGATTTCTTTATGTAAAGGTATATGATGACACGTGGTGATAATCTGGAGCATAGTGTCCTAGTGTCCGATTTCTAAGATGAGCTCTTTGGAGATTGTGTCATAGAAGGCTTGAAAATAAAGTTGAAGCCCTGTGGGTTGGAACTCTGCAAGTACTTTGTATGTTTCCTTTCCTGGGCTGGATGCATCCATTATGCGCGAGGAGTGGTGATGTCTTTGGTGAGATGTGAGGCTTTGAAATCCATTTTCTTCCATGGTCTGAACATACGGTTGCATCTATGGGAAGTCTCTGTGTTTGCTCCATGAGCTAGGAAGTTGATCTTGAAGGCAATGATGTGTTGAGTGCTCCAGGTAATGAGGAAGTTACGGGTTACCATGCAAGGTGAATAACACATGAAGCGTGTGTCCATCCCGCTGAGTTGGTCCAGATATAATTTGTAAAAGTTTGTGGGCCTACGAGGTGAATGGGATATATTTGGTATTTGTTAGATCCTTGTTTTGGAACCCACTGTTAAAGTTCTTAAGGATGTACAGACCAGAATGGTTTAGTGTAATTTAGTCATTGGTTCCAGTAAGGAATCTTTATGGTACCCATTGCCTGGGGATGATTTTTAAAATAGGAGGAAGGTGCAAGCAAAGGTTGATATGGCTTGGTTGGCATCTCACCAGCACAGATACACAACGGGTAGTGCCACTGTCTTCATTGGGTAAACATTTCAAAGATTTCTTAAAGAGGATTGCTAGCCCCCTCCTATCTTTCTCCATAAAGTTTCTTTTTGATTATACATCTTCAAGAACAATGGCTTCAGGACATGTTGCTTTGGTGTCATTACAACCAAGTTTCCTTGATGAAGGTGAAGTCTGGTGCTGTTTCTGAGATAGAATCTAAGATGCTTAGGCAATTTTTGTTCATGGATCTTCCATTGAATCCAGGCGAGGTGGACCTAGTAACAAGGGTCAGGAGGAGGAAAGGGTGCTGAGTACAGAGAAAGGGAACAGTGGTGGTCTGGGTGGTAAGCTGAGAGTAAGGGATAACCCATGTGGCTGCAGGAGGGGGTGGTCCAGTGAGGGAAACAACAAGGTCAGAGCCACGGGTTCCAGAAGACTGCAAGCCGAGGGGGTGGGGTTCGGGTAGTTTTAGGGGGTGGGAGGGGATCGGGGTAGATTTTAGAGGGTGGGGGGGTTCAGGGTAAATTTTAGGAGGTTTAATTTTTAGGGCTCAGGGGGAGAGGGAGATGGTGGTAAACTTAGCCACAGATAGCCGTTTACCATGAATGCCTTTACCACCAAACTTCGTGGTAATGGAATGTGTGGAAAAGTAATATGTGGTTAAGACGTGGTCGTTTTAGAGGCTGCATTGTAAAGGTAGGCGGGGTAGAGGAACTTGTTGTTCCAACATACAACCAGTGAGGGAAACATACGGGACAACGAGGCCAGAGCCACAAGTTCTGGAAGCCCGCAAGCCGAACAACGACTTGCCCGAACAATGACTTGCCTTAACCATGCATGTGTGTTGTTGAGGCAAAGTCGGTCTAGTGTTCGGGATGTTCGAGGAGAGAGGAGCATCTAAAGCGAACATGACAGTTGATAGGGTTTCACTGTAGTTTTCAGGGGGTGGTTGGGTTTGGAGTCATGTTTAGGGGTGGGAGGGGTTTGGGGTAGTTTTTAGTGGGTGGGAGGGGTTTGGGGTAGTTTTTAAGTTGTGGGAGGGGTTTGGGGTAGTTTATAGTGGGTGAGGGGGTTCAGGTAGTTTTTAGGGGGTGGGAGGGGTTTGGGGTAGTTTTTAGGGGTGGGTGGTTCAGGGAAGTTTTGAGGGGTGGGGGTTTCAGTTCGTTTTTAGGGGGTGGGGGGCCGGGGTCGTTTTTAGGGGGGCTGGTGAAGTTTTTAGAGGGTGGGGGATCGGAGTAGGTTTTAGGGGGTGGGCGGTTCAGGGTAGTTTTTAGGGGTGGGGGATCGGGAATCGTTTTTAGGGGGTATAGGGGTTGGGGTAGCTTTAGGGGGTGGGGGTTTGGGGTCGTTTTTAGGAGGATGGGGGTGTCTTTAGTGCTCAGGGGGAGAGGGAGTGGTGGTAACCTTAGCCAACGATAGCTGTTTACCATGCATGCCTCTACCACAAAAATTTGCGGCAAAGGAATACGTGGTAAGCAATTCGTGGTTAAGATGTGGTCGTTGTAGAGACCACGTTGTAAAGGTAGGCTTGGCAGAAGAACTCGTTGTTCCAACATACAACCTTCCAGTGGTGATAGCTGAAGAGGAAGTACAGAAGTGGAACTGTGTCAGGGTCTTGGAGGTCTGAAGGTCTGTAGCAGCTGGAACTGAAAGGTGAGGGTCTGGGAATCAGGTAATTATGTGTTTTCTTTGTGCTCTGGGTCTCATCTTCTTCCTAGTGAGTGACTTTGTGTGTTGAGTTGTGGTCTTCTGTGGAAGAGTTATCTTTAAATTAGCTGTGGAGATGGTTTATGGGTGTGAGGTTCTGCTGTGAGAAAAGCTGGTTCTTGCTCTGAGTTGTTTGTGTAACAAGGGTTTATAGATTCCTGATGTGGTTGAGTTCTTTGAGGTGGGTGGTGCTGGCTCTGATATGTGGATTGGCCCCCTTCTGTTAGCTGAATGAGGGTGTCTATCCTCATGACTGCCTGAGGGATTCTACTAAGAAGCGGCTATCCCTGTCCTATGGCAGTGGAGTGGGATTCTACTCAGGAACAAAGTTTTCAACGCTTCTTAAGTGGCAGTATGTCAGAGTCACTATCCCCACCCTGCTTAGTTTGAGGAGGGGTTAAGCTGACCCTATTGGACAATACTGCAAGCTATACACTGAAGTGACGCAAATGGGTCACCACTCTGGAAATTTCTGCGTGCATTGCATAGAAGTGAATTGTGAGGAATTACTACGGGCCATATCCCACGGGAGTATAAAACAAGGACCCCCTGGAAAATTGGTAAGACAATTCCTAGGACAGGGTAAATGTATAGTGGAAAAGAACTCCTAGGCAACTGAACAGTTTAAAATATCACTCAATGTTATTAAGCTCAATGTAACAGATCAAAAAAATATACTCAGATATATTTCAAATTATTTAATAATCCATTATTAAAATCATCTTCATTCTTTAAAAATATCAAAAAGACTCAATTTAATCAAAACATAATTTCTCTTCGATAAAAACCAAAACGTGGCAATGGTTAAGTCTTCTTCACGCATTTCGGCGTGAAATACGCCTTCTTCAGGAATAGCCACAACTTTATATTTTGAAGTTCAGTTGATAGCGTGGAGCTGAATTGTATCAATGTGCCACATTTCTTATTTCTGGAGCCTAAAATCTTTAATTTCTCAAAATTTCGATCCTCTTCTGATGACCTATTGGCTATGACAATGCTTGTTTTGTTATGGGGGGCATAAATAACAGGAGGCTGAAGCTTTGGAAATAGTACCTGCGTAACAGTTAGTGTGATAGTGAGTTAGTTAGTTTGTTAATGAGAGAGTTAGTTAGTTAGTGAGAGAGTGAGAGAGTTAGTAAGTTAGTGAGTGAGAGTGAGTTAGTGAGAGAGAAAATTAGTGAGAGGAGAGAGAGTTATTTAGTGGGAGAGAGAGATAGTTAGAGAGTTAGTTTGGAGAGAGAGAGAGTCCGTGAGAGAGAGATAGTTTGAATTAGTGTTTTTAAAGAGAGTTAGATAGTGAGAGAGTTAGTGAGAGGGATTGAGATAGTTAGTTAGTTAGTGAAAGAGTAAGTTAGTTAGTGAGAGGGAGTTAGTGAGAGACAGAGTGAGCAAATAACTAGGCAAAAGGAGAGGAGGGAGCAGTGCATCAGTGGAGCAGGACAGGGGGGGAGAACAGGGGAGCAAGTCAGGAGAAGAGAGATCTGAGGACATAGCAACATCGGGGCAGATGGGGAGGGATCTTAGGGGCAGTTTACCAGGGGAGAGGAGAGTGAAGGGCAAAAGTGGGGCAAGAGTGGAGATGGCATGGTAGCAGTGGGGTAGAAGAGAAGAGGATGAAGATGATGGAGGAGGAAGGGGAGGGGTAGGGGAGGAGGTGGAGGGGGAGAAGGAGAAGAGGAGAGAGGAGAGGAGCAGTATTTAGGAGGCATTATGACGGTGGAGCAGGGCAGCAGGAGGAGGGGGTAGGGGCAAACAATCGGGGGTGGTAAAGCAGGGAAGAAGAGCAGAGGAGGTGGAAAGGGTGGCTAATGGGGAGGGGGAAATGAAGTGTGGGTTCAATGGAACACGAACAACTATTTAAATGGGCGCAAGCAAGAGGGAATGACAGCTGGGAAGCTTCTCAAATAAGAGCCAGGGGTAGTTAGAGTGGGGTGAGGGTCAGAAAGAAGAGAAAACTCCTCCATTTGGTGCAAGAGAGCAGTGAGCAGAGGGACACGAACAAGGGAAGACTAGGAAGGGAGCAAAATAAGTGAGCCATGATCATTCTGCAAATAAATTAGGGCTGAGCTGAGACCACTCCTCAAATGACACAAAGAGAGAAAAAAAGCCTCTGTCCAAATAAATGAAAGTCGAGATTGGGGACCACCACTGAAATGGGACAGCGAGGCGGGGGTCTCAAATCGAGGAGAAGATAACACAGGAGCCTCTCCACGAATATACGAAAGGACGGCGGGGAACGCTCCTTTAAATGACGCTTTTAAATGATAGGAGGAGGGTGAAGAGGGGAAGGTGCAAACGAAGTGATTGGGAAAGAGACAACAAAAGACAAACGGGGAAAGTGGTGTGTGGTGTCTGATAGGAGGGTTTGTGAGGCTGGGTGTTGGAAAAATGCTTTATGTGAAACATAGCTGAAGAGGGTGGTTGGTGAGCAGGTGGGGCGGCGGGTGGGTATTGTTTAGTGTACAAGGGGAGGGCAGATGGTGGTGTAGTGCAGGGATACATTGTGTGCGGTTCCCTGTAGTGGCTGGGTCACGTGGTGGGACCCTTGACCTTCTGGTAGGTCGCCCCCCCGCTGCAGCTCCGCCTGCACCACCGCTGTAGTGTCCTGATCGTCACCGAAGTCGAGGCCCTCCACCACCCGCAGGCTTCCACCTGCGCCTCATCCCTGGTGGCCAGTGGTGGCCTTGGTTTGTATCCGCTCTACTCTGCCTTCTCTGCCTATGCTCCTCTGTGCCCCGCTGCTCCCCGCTCACCGCTCTGCTCTGTGCCCCCTTTACTGTGTGCCCCATTTCACTCTGCTGTTGCCCCCTTTTATTGTGTGCCCCATTTTGACTCTGCTGTTGCCCCCGTTTATTGTGTGCCCCGTTTGACTCTGCTGTTGCCCCCGTTTATTGTGTGCCCGTTTTGACTCTGCTGTTGCCCCCTTTTACTGTGTGCCCCGCCTTGACTCTGCTGCTGCCCCCTTTTATTCTGTGCCCTGTTTTTCGCTGCTGTCGCCCCCCTGATTCTGTCCCCTTCCGAGTTCGCCCCGCTCCGCTTCCCTGCCCCCGCCGCTGCTTCCCCTGCGGCCACGCCCCTCCGCGCCCATTCGCTGCCCCTGCTAAACACACCTCCCGCCTCCCAGCTGCTCCTCCCTCCCCTCCTCCCCATATATGGCAGCCGCTGCGCGCCTAAGGTAAGCCTGTTTGTGCCCGTCTGAGCCTGGACCGTGCCCAGCGCCAGAACCCCTGGCCCCCGCAGCAGCCACGAGGACCGCCGCCTCTGCTACGACGCCAACACCCTCATTGCCCTCAACCCAGGAAGGACCCACACCTGCTGCAAGGCCGCCCCGATGCGCACCCATGGCTCCTTCACCTGCCGGAACTGCAGCTTCTCCTGCCTCGAAAGCGCCAAGACGCCTACCACGACGGAACCCAACCAGCTTAGATGCATCCTGATCAACACCCGCTCCGCACACAAACACGCCGTCGAACTCTGAGACCTACTCGACACCACATCACCGGACGTCGCCTTCCTGACCAATACCTGGATGAACGAAACCTCTGCGCCAGACATCTGGATGAACGAAACCTCTGCGCCAGACATCGCCATAGCCATCCCAGACGGGTACAAGATCACCCGCAGAGACCGCACCAACAGGGCCGCAGGAGGAATCGCCATCGTCCACAAAAACACCATCAGGGTCTCAACAAACACCAACGACACCCTCAGCACCGCCAAACACATGCACTTCCAGGTCCACACGGACCCCAAGACCACCCTGAGAGGCACCCTCGTCTACAGACCGCCAGGACCCCGGCCACAATTTTGCGACTCCATCGCCGACCTCATCAGCACGCACCCACTGACCTCCACCGACTACATCCTCCTTGGAGACCTGAACTATCACCTGGAGAACAACAATGACAGCAACTCCTCCACCCTGATCGACAACCTCGCCAACCTCAGACTGAAACAACTCGTCACGATGCCGACCCACATTGCCGGCCACACGCTAGATGCCATCTTCTCCTCAAGCCCCCACGTCACCTTCAGCCACGCGTCCAAACTCACCTGGACAGACCACCACTGCATCCACTTCTCCTTCCGAAAACCCCTCACACACCACCGCACACTACAGACCCCCTGCCGCTGCTGGGGCAAAGTCACCCAAGAACAACTACAGACAAGCCTCGCGCCAGCGCCAGGAGGCTCCTTGCGGAGTGAGAGTTCACGCTTTATAAATGCACACTTACATTACATTACATTACATTACTCAACCCTCCGACGAACCCCACCAACCCCAATGAGGGTGCACTCACCCTCGAACGCTGGATGAACAACTGCGCCAACACCGTCGCCCCGCTGAAAAATCCCACCAGCAGAGACATCAGCTGGTTCACCCCGGAACACCTCGACTCAATACGCACCTGCCGGAAACTGGAAAACATATGGCACAGCAACAAGACGCCAGACAGCCACACCGCCCACAAAGACGCCATCCGCAACCACCACCACCTCATCAGGACCGCCAAAAGGACCTCCTTCACAGACCGCCTTGACAACAACGCACACAACAGCAAGGAGCTCTTCACCATTGTGATGGAACTCTCCAACTCCAGCTCCAACGCCAACGCCATCCCACCATCGCAAACCCTGTGCGACTCCCTCGCGACCTTCTTTCACCGGAAAATCACCGACATCCATAACAGCTTCAGACCCCGGACGACCACTGTCGACCACACCGAACCGAACCCGCTGCACCCCACCGCCCACGATACCCTGACAACCTGGGCCAACGTGAGCATCGAGGACACAATTAAGACCATGGGAACATTCCACTCCGGATCCCCGTCCGACCCTCTCCCGCACCACATCTTCAACAAAGCCAGCAATTCCATCGCACCCCACCTGCACAAAATCATCAACCTCTCCTTCGAGACCACTACCTTCCCTGAGAACTGGAAGCAAGCAGAGATCAACGCCCTACTGAAGAAACCCAAGGCGGATCCGTGCGACCTCAAGAACTTCCGACCCATCTCCCTGCCCCAGCAAAGGTCATCGAGAAGATAGTTAACACCCAGCTCACCCGTCACCTCGAAGACAACAACATCCTGGACCCATACCAGTCGGGATTCCGCAGCAACCACAGCACCCAGACCCCCCTCATCGCCGCCACAGACGACATCAGGATCCTGCTAGACAACGGCGAGACGGCGGCTCTCATCCTCCTGGACCTCTCTGCCGCCTTTGACACCGTCTGCCACCACACACTAGGCACGCGCCTCCACGACACAGGGATCCGAGACAAGGCCCTAGACTGGACCAACGCCTTCCTCTCCGGCAGAAGTCAGAGAGTCCGCCTCTCCCCGTTCTGATCCGATGCCTCCGAGATCATCTGCGGCGTCCCTCAAGGATCCTCCCTCAGCCCGACGCTGTTCAACGTCTACATGGCACCACTAGCACGCATCGCCCGACAGCACGACCTCAACATAATCTCCTACGCTGACGACACTCAACTGATCCTCTCCCTCACCAAGGACCCCCTCACCACCAAATCCAACCTCCACGAGGGAATGAAGGCCGTCGCAGACTGGATGGAGGATAGCCGCCTCAAACTGAACACAGACAAGACGGAAATCCTCATCCTCGGGTCCAACCCCTCCGCATGGGATGACTCCTGGTGGCCTACATCACTGGGGTCCCCCCCGGCCCCCACCGACCACGCACGCAACCTGGGAGTCATCCTCGACTTGAAACTCACCATGATCAAACAAGTCAACGCAGTCTCCTCCACCTGTTTCAACATCCTCCGCATGCTCCGCAGGATCTACAGATGGAGCCCAACAAACACGAGGAAAACAGTCACCCAGGCCCTTGTCAGCATCAGACTCAACTACGGAAACGCCCTCTACGCTGGAGCCTCGTCCAAACTCATCAACAGACTACAGAGAATCCAGAACGCCTCTGCACGCCTGATCCTTGACGTCCCACGCCGCGACCACATCACCCCCCACCTGAGGAACCTACACTGGCTCCCCATCGACAAAAGAATCTCCTTCAAGCTCCTGATCCACGCACACAAGGCACTCCACAAAACCGGCCCAGCCTATCTCAACAGTCGACTCTCCTTCTACGTACCCAACAGGAAACTCCGCTCCGCTGACCACGCCCTGGCCACGGTCCCACGCATCCGGAGAACTACTTCCGGAGGCAGATCCTTCTCCCATCGCGCCGCCAGGACCTGGAACACCCTCCCCCTCCACCTGCGACAAACCGAAGACCTGCTGACCTTCAGTAGACAACTCAAGACCTGGCTCTTCGACCAATAGCAGCATCACCCCCCCCCCAGCACCTTGAAACCCTCCCGGGTATGTAGTGCGCTTTACAAATTATGTGATTGATTGATTTATTGATTGATTAGGAGGTGGCCGGTGGGAGGTGGGCATTGGTGGAGTGATGATGCATTGCTTGAAAATGGGCAGCCTGTACCGTCATGCACTCAGTACCTGCACTTCTTAAATGTTAAGGGGAGAGTTTCAGCAATTAGCAGCATATATCCAATTTAATAGGGGGTAACCAGCATTTCCATTTATCAAACTGGTACACATAGATAACGAGCACTTGCACTTCTATATTTGCAATTCAAGCACTTTGTTTATCACATAAAAAAATAGACATTCATGACAAGGCGCACGTATGACGTCACCGTAAATTACAGATTGACGTGCACGTGGAGTTACTTCATGTTAAGTGCAGGGCGCCACTGCTCTCTGTGGAGGGAGTTATAAAGGGCAACTGGCGCGCGAACAGGTTACAGTCATAGCCTTACCGTGCTTGCTGGAATGCCCCCTTCGTGTACGTTCCTCCTCCTTTGTAGGTGATGGCCGGGATCTCCTTGTTCAGCAGGGAGCACATGTGCTGGTGGGACCGGCATGCAGAGATGTAGTCCACGCGGGAGTGCACGTTTTTCTTGGAAGAGAACGTTAATATGGCCACTGATGGCAGCGAGCACCACGGGGAAGTCTGACAGCCAGGGCCGGCCTGGGAACCACAACCTGCCCTGGCAAAGTACTCTTCCCCCCCACCACCCCTGCCGCCCCAGGGGAGGAAGGGATGTGCCGCCGAGCTCTTTGCCAGGGCCGGTTTTTGGACGATTTTGTTACAGGGCCGCTTTTGCAGCTATGCTGCAAAAACGGCCCTGTAACAAAAACGGCCTCCAAGGGTCCAAAACCGGCCCCCACCCGTGCGGCGCACCGGGGGATTGCCCGGTGCCCACTACGGCCAATCCGGCCCTGCTGACAGCAGCTTCTTCATGAATTTCAGCTCGTTCACGAAGATGGCATAGCCCACGCTGGATGACTCGTCCACCAGGAAGGTTTTGTTGTGTTCCTTAGTTGCATGTAAACAAATCATCTTCCAGTGGGAGAATGGGTGGTGTTGGAATGCTGGCGATCACAGCCCTACTTAAACATGGCCGCAAACTGCACATATTCATGTGGGCGATGTCTAGGTCTATTGATAAGCGTAGTTACATTAAGCACAAGGACCTGTACATGTAAACAATATCCAGTAGGTGATCGTGGAACAACAGTGATGAAAGATGTTTGCAAACGCTACTATTGTAATACCCTGCAGATAAAATAAAAGGTGCACTGGAACATAAGCGCGGCGGGCCTTGAGAAAATAAAAGCCACAGCTTTCTATGCCATGCCGTCGGAGCTGTAGATTGACGACACGAGCAAGCTTAATTCAAACAAACAACGTGAACGGTATGGAGTGAGGAACAAAGGCGCATGCTAGTAAGAGGCTGCACGGTTTTCTTTGATGAACATGGTGCACAGGGAGGAGAGCGAACAAATCGGGTGCTATTAAGCATAAATTTAAAAAAAGCATATGCATGTGCATAAATTACAAGTGTGGCGTATTAAGTGCTTGATTACATTGAAGCGCTTACTAAGTGGGACATGCAGTATGTAATGGGCTGGCTCAAGCGTGTTTCGTGAAAAGCGCTCATAATGAAAACAACCGCGAAAGTGAAAGTCCATTGTGCATGTACGGCGTTTACCTTCTTTAGGTCTCGCCTGACCCAGCGCATGCGCTGGTCTGGTGAGACTTATTGAGAGGGCTCCAAAAAGTGCTACCAGGCCAACCTAGAGCTACAGTGCAAGTGCGCGGGCGCGCGCGCCGCGCTTTGCCGTGATTGCTTTCACTTTTGCGGCTGCACGCCCGCTTTGATGTTTAATCGCGATCGGGATCACTTTCACTTTCGCGGCCACTTTGCATAGCCAATAGGTGTCGCTTTTGGGACCTTATAAGTATTTAGTTATGCAACTGTTGCATGGCTAAAAACTAAACCAAAGGCGAGACCTATTGGCTATGCCAATGCTTGTTTTAAGCTCGTACTTGTGCTCAGCTGTTTTGAAGCACACTCGTGAGCAGCTGCCAATTAGCACGCGCGCTGCTGCTCGCTCCCGCAAGGTGGATACCGCCCCAAGCACGAGTGGGGAAACATCATTTACAACGCGGGGATTACATTGCGATGCCATTACATCGCGGTTTTTACAATGCAAGTCGTTACAACGACTTGCGCTAGATGGCGCTCTAGGACAAGGAATAGTATAATTTACTATCCAACAGCTTCCCTACTGTACGTAGACTGGAGTTGGAATAGTAAATTATACTACTCCTAAGTCCTATTCCTTGTCCTAGAGCGCCATCTAGCGCAAGTCGTTGTAACGACTTGCGTTGTCAAAACCGCGATGTAGTGTACCACGATGTAAATGTATGCGTTGTAACGTCATACATCCGCACGAGTGTGCTTCAAAATGAGCAGATCGATGGCTAAAGGCCCTCCTAGGGCAGCACGCTGCCTAGGCGAGACCTAAAAAGAAAGTGATATAACACAGCCAGTGCTGCACGCCTCATAGCGTTTTTTTAGGTCTCGCCTAGCTATTGCGTTTACGAAATCACTATGCGAGACTCTAGTAAGAGGGGCATTTCAAAGTGCTCCCAAAAGTGGATTGCATGGCGAGCACGCGCACAATCACGTGCATCGTGCCGCCATGCAATCCGTTTGGGGAAGCGCTTCAGCCCACCGGCGCGTGCACGTGTAGTCACAGCCTCGGCATCATACTTCAAAGGGTCCGCTCCCCCGCCTGGAATGCGCTCCCCCGCCACAGCATGCCGAGAGATTGTTTCCTCATGGCGCCTCTCACAACTGTCCCTCCCTGGTTTCTCTCGTCCTATACTGTTGCTCTTCCCCGGTATTACCTCACTAAGGTAATAGGTGCATCTGTACATCTCGTTTTTCTCTCTCCTTTCCGTTGCTCTCCTGCTTGCTGTTTCTGCCCCTCCACCCCCTTCTGTTTGTCTCTCCCTGTTGTATCCCCCTGGAAATTCGCAGCCACCCTTGCGCCACACCTTGCTCTCCCGCTTGCTGTTTCTGCCCCCCCCCTTTCTGTTTGTCTCTCCCGGGAAATTCGCAGCCACCCTTGCGCTCCCGCTCCGCCTCGGGCACATTATCCGCTATGCTTCCCTAATCTCCCCAAACACATGGCCCGAGGAATGCAGGGGCCCGCAGCCCTTCTGCGGCACTGAAAAGGCCTCGAGTACGTCCCTCCCTCTGTGAACTTAGTCTTCTCCCTCACCCCTTCATCCCAGCGGGTCGCCCCCATTAGACAAGTATTCACGTTTACATTTACTGCATCCTAAATACGAAGTAAATGTAAACATGAAGTGTTATACTTACTTACAAGATAAATACATTTTTGGTCATGCTTAAGTGTGATGCATGCTGAGAAACACTTTCGTAAAAGTCCCTCTGGCTTCCAAATTCACACAGGTGACGCAAAGAAATCCTTCCCTAGTTCAGATAGTGTGAGTGAAAAATAGAGAATAGTAAAAAAAAGTAAAAAGTTCAATAAGTGAATGTTCGGACTGGTGTCTAACCCTGTTGATGTTTAATATGTACTTTGAGCAATACATCATGAAAAATGAATGTGCACGATGTGGATATATTCACTTACAGATCCTTTTAAATTGTTTTCACTAGTCTCTATTTTTCTCTCACACAAGCTGCGCTGGTGAAGAATTTCTTTGCGTTGCTTGTTACTATATGTGTGGATTACATTGCATACAGCATGATTTTTCTGTATGTCAACATGGCTACTATTCGTGCACTCAACATGCTGAGGAGCACAACAGTAGTTTCAGGCTTGAAAACAGACCAGTTTATTACTAAAGTGAGCCTCTCTGGTTTTTGCCTGCTCTATTATCACATATATTTTGCCGCTTGCATTAACAAGCCAGAAGAATTTCCATTCCCTGCTGCTTTTCACATTTCGCAGTAGATGGGGATCGGCTCAGCAAGTGTACATGGCATTTCATGTATCAGAGGAACATACAAAACCAGCAGCTTGCGTGTGCTTTCTGAAGTGAGTAACTATTTACCATCCTGTCTACCAAAGAGAGCAGGCAAGTCCCTCCTCGCTCTATTGACCACCACATGTGAAAAAGGCATAGAAAGTACTAGTGACTGGGATGAGGCAAGGCCGGGGGTCTGGTACTAAAGGGCCACTCCGAGGAAGGCCTCTGACGTCCGGTCACAAGGCATAAAGATGACTATACATGCAATATTCTGAATTATTTAAGATGTGAATAGAATACAGGAATGGTTTAGTCTAGTTGGTTTGCGCAGGGAGTAAACCAGGACCAATCGAATATGTCTCAGCTCTAAGAGGAGGAGACACGACACAGAGTCTCTTGAGCTCTCCAAAGTCTGCTCTCAGACTAGCAACCATTTCAACCATCACTGTGTTAAGCATTGTCCGTAAATCTCTTGAAAAAGAACGAGTTTCTGTACATGCCACTGTGGACAAGCTCCGGAGACTGAAACAGCACTGTCGAGGCTGTGGGCACAGAGGGTCCAGGGTTGGCGGTTGCATTGGCATAGCCAGTAGGTCTCGCTTTTGGGACCTTGTAAGTGTTTAGCTATGCAACAGTTGATGTTGTTGCACCAAGGATATTGTGCTGCATAACTAAATACTTGTAAAGTCCCAAAAGCGAGACCTATTGGCTATGCCAATGCTTGTTTTATAGCGCTATAAAGCAGCACAGCGCTTTTTTTTTTACTTTCAGCCATACAGCAGGGCTAGAATTTATGGAAAAGTGCAATGGTGCTCGGTTGTAGGGGGTTAAAGCATGAAAAGGAGTAGATATGATTAGCGTGCATCATCACTGTGCCAAATGCTGGTTATGTTGCACGAACTGCAGAACTGAATCAGTCTGGCGGAAAATGCAAAGCACTCTCAGTGTATCTGTAACAGCCTAATCCGATACTTATCCTAGTGATGTGACGAGCCTAGTCCTTGCGCCCCCGAAACTCCCTCTTCTCTTGTATTGTTGCACCGCCCATGTTTTCGGACGCCAGTCTTGATTTTTTATTTGAGAGTGCTTTCAGTGACCAGCAGAGGGCGGTGTTGCCTTTCTATCGAACCGTAGTTGCTTGCCTGCCATAAATGTACTTTCTACAGCACAGCATTGTTAAATGAATTTGAATTTCTATGGACGTCACTATTATGCGCTTTAGTGACAATACGTAACTTGTGACAATACGCTGTAAAATGAAGCTGGATATATTCCTTGTGAGCACTCCCATGGGAGATGTATAGTCATGTCGCTTCTTTCATAGCGATGAGTAAATGTATTGTATTGAAATTGCATTTATATAGCGCAAACTACCCCTGACGAGGCGTTGAAGCGCTTATTCGGCGAGTAGCACGCTACTCCGGAACCGATAAAGGATTATTGTTGAATCAGTATAGTGAAATATGAAAGTCATTTGAGTGGTGGATAGGTTAGTCAGTTAATTCTTTCAACACTGTTGACTGTCCCTTTTCCTAATACGTACAAGCGTGTCTCTTCGATGGCTCGTGCAGCTCCACTTTCCATTACACGCTCCACTTTCCATTACACACAACATTCCCTCACCTGCTCCTTTCGGTTTGTTTTAATAGTTTCTTCTCTTTTCTTATTGTTTTTGGTTTCATGGCTCGTTAAAAAGGCTGCCCATTGCTGTATTAGGATCATGATCCGCTAGTTATGCTTTTATGTCTATGTACGAATTACATTCCTGTGCTGCCGTGTATACTCCTGTGTCGATGGATCTTGTGTAAGACCTTGCAAAAATTACAAAAAACTTAAAGAGGAGAACACAATTAGTCTGCACCTGTCATAGAACATTTACATTTTCGCATCTGCAACTCAGGCAGCAATACTCATGGGCTATGGTGGAGGGCAGTAAAGGGGTCGCCAAGCATGCAGAGAACATAACAGCATAAAGCATGGATCTCACAAGTGGAATTCATTCTAATCTGCTCAGTACCGAATGCTGAGACGTGGAAAAAATAAACTATTTGTCTGTTTACTAAAGGGCCCAGAGGTGGCATCTCTTCGTGCATGGACGATACATATTTGAAAAACAGAGTGAGACAAACCTGTGGCTGTATCAGGATTGGCGTTTCTGGTGCAGCGCAGAACCGAGGGTCTGTTTTATGTGTCTGCAGGGCGTAAATGAATTAATTTAATGCGCTATTTCTCTGAGTTACTGCTTTATTTTCAGACAGTAATGCTCGGAAACAGTAAGCAAAGTTTGGCTTTTTCTGATTCTGAGCTGCGCTGTCTGAAAATAGAGCTCTACAGCAGAGAAATATTGTATGAAATGAGTTCACTTTGCACCCTGCAGGGGCATAAATCAGGTCCTCAGCTCTGCGCTGTGCCGGAAAAGTCTATCACGATACAGTCCCATAGCGTTGTAAGGTTCAACGGGGCCCGAGCACAAATCACCATTTTAGTTACAAGTTTAAACTTGACAAAGTTTTCCAAATGGTGACTTTCTACATGCTTTGCATGTACACGATAGCATACTTCGAAATCTTTCTGCATGCAGTACATTTCTGCGCAAGCATATTATCAAGTTACCTAGTACACTCCATCCAAAGCTGGGAACATTGAGCAAATGTTCCTTGTTTTTGGTTGTCCAGCTCTGAGGTGCAACACAAAGAATCACATCAGGGCTGCTCCTCTGACGCAGTGTGATTGGAACAGTGCTTTTATCATACAAACCACCTCTGAGCAAAATGCGTCAGAGTAGCACTTCTACGGATTATCCATATTCACTTTGCCTGTGACTGAGATGCAGCCCTGCAGACTCTAATCTCTATCCTGCAAAGGACAGCAGCCTGTTCTACCACAGATCGGCTTCCTCATACATCACACACAGGTATGGGGGTTTGGTTGTCCCAAGGGATCTGGCAAAGGCTACGCCCACCATTCTCTTGATAGTGTAGGTAGTATTAGGTAGGAATATAAGCATATGCATAAGCATATATTCTTACAATCAGACAATACTGTCATGATGGTTGAACTGTTTATGTTTTCCATGGGTAACAATGTTGTATTTCCTCCTTCTGATAATTGCAGTTCATGTTTTTAATACAAGTGCTTCAATAAATGTTTGAAAAGCCAATTCATAAATTTCTTCTGTCTTCCTTTGGGCATGCCTAAATAACATGGAACGAATAGATGTGTTTCCAGAATTTGCTTGGGGAATTAGAGTGGTCGTGGTCTGAGGTTGCAGATACCATCTGGTACCCTGTTATGGTTAGAGGTCTTGATGGGGCACTGTAAGCTAGCTAGGAATAGGGGCAACATATCCAAATGGTGCGTGTGGACTTAGTCCCCATATTCTGACGATTGTGTTGTCCGGATAAACAGTCCTGCTTAATTTGTAGGAACTGTATGACAGTAGACTAACCAGGATTAGATGCCAAAACTCATTTGCTAAGTAAAGATGATTTTTTTTACTAAAGCAAGTTCCCACATATCAAATAGCAATAATGCACATGTAAAATAAATACATATAGTAAATGTACATACACATGAATAAATGCATAGAAAGATAACTGCATGTACAGAAGAATAAGGTTATTAAAACTTGGAATTCATCACCGGTTGTCTGTCTTGCATCATCCTGCCAGCACAACTGGGGAACCCTTGACAATCTTGGCAGAAGCTCTTCAACCGGGAAAGTTGTCTAGGCAGTGCATCCACGCCTAAAGGGAGTGCCTGACAAAATGCCAAGAGGTCTCCATCTTTATACACTTACTAACACAGGGCCCGATTCACAGAACTAATCTGAGAAAAAATCCTAAACTTACTACTTTTGGTGTTCACAGAAGGCATTTAGTAGTAGTAAAGTTAGGATTTTGTCTTAAGTCTGTCTTAAGTCTGTCTTAAGTCTGTCTTAAGTCTGTCCTAAATTTGTCTTAAGTTTGTCTTACGTCTGTCTTAAGTCAAACTTAAGTCAAACTTAAGACAGAATCCTAACTTTACTACTACTAAATGCCTTCTGTGAATACCAAAAGTAGTACGTTTAGGATTTTGTCTCAGATTAGTTCTGTGAATCGGCCCCTCAGAGAGATGCTCCTAGAAGCTCTTCCTCTGTTCATCTGCACTGTAGGTCCTTGGCTGCACTCTCTGCGTCGAGGTCGCTCAACAGAGCTGGCCAAGCTCCTATTGAGAGCTGAGGCACATCTCTTCACTTTCTCATCCTTGGGCATTGCATGCAGCCCACACTTTTCTGTTCTAGCAGCTTACCTCTCCCGCTGGGTGAAGTGAAAAACAAACATCTCTGTGTGTGTTCAAGTATGCGTTCGCAGCTGAAAGACAGGTGCAGAGACACATAAGATGAAACTGTGCTCCCTCATCTACAGACCCCCGGGACCACGCGCACAGTTCTGCGAAGACATCGCCGACTTCATCAGCCCTCACGCCCTCCCCTCCGCCGACTACATCCTCCTCGGGGACCTCAACTTCCACCTGGAGAACAACAATGACCGCAACACCACCGCCCTGCTGGATAACCTCGCCAACCTCGGACTTCAGCAACTGGTCAACACCCCCACCCACTTCGCCGGCCACACGCTCGACCCACTCTTCTCGTCCAGCAAGCACGTCACCTTCAGCCACTCCACCGGACTTCACTGGACCGACCACAGCTGCGTCCATTTCAGCTTCAGAAAGAACACGGTCCACCATCACCCGAAGCAGGCTCCCCACAGAAACTGGAGCAAGATCACCGCCGACCAGCTCGCCACCTCCCTCAGCCAGAGCCCACCTGTCAGGACCACGGACCCTAACACAGCTGCCCTCGACCTCACGCAGTGGCTGACCTCCTGTGCCGACGACCTCGCGCCACTGAAGAACCCCCTCACCAGGCCCAGAAGCAAGAAGGCCCCCTGGTTCACCGACGAACTTAAGGACTCCAAGAAGGCCTGCCGCACCCTCGAGAAGGCCTGGCTCCTCAACAAGACCGCCGACAACAGAACAGCACTGAAACTCGCCACTCGCAGACATCACCAGCTCATCCGCACCACCAAGAAGAAATCTCTGCGGGAACGACTGGACAAGAACGCCCACGACAGCAAGGAGCTCTTCAACATCGTCAAGGAGTTCTCCAACCCCAGCACCGGCAACAACGACATCACTCCCTCACAGGACCTCTGCGACTCCCTCGCCTCGTACTTCCACCGCAAGATCGCCAACATCCACAACAGCTTCGACATTTCACCCCCGCACCCATCGGCCGTACCTTCGCACCCCGCCGCCACCCTCCAGACATGGACCGAGGTGACCCCCGAAGACACGTCACGCATGATGAACACCATCCACTCCGGATCTCCGACCGACCCGTGCCCCCATCATGTTTTCAACAAGGCAGCCTCTACCATCGCACCCCACCTCCGAGACATCATCAACACCTCCTTCAACACAGCAACTTTCCCGGAGAGCTGGAAGCACGCCGAACTCAGCGCTCTGCTGAAGAAACCAACAGCGGACCCGACCGACCTCAAGAACTTCCGCCCCATCTCGCTCCTTCCTTTCCCCGCCAAAGTCATCGAGAAGGTCGTCAACAAGCAACTGGCCGCCTTCCTCGAGACGAACGGATCCCTCGACCCATCACAGTCCGGATTCAGAGCCAACCACAGCACCGAGACCGCCCTCATCGCAGCCACCGACGACACCCGAGCCCTGCTCGACAACGGCGAAACAGCGGCACTCATCCTCCTAGACCTCTCCGCAGCATTTGACACTGTCTGCCACCGCACACTAGTCCAACGCCTCAACGACACCGGCATCCAAGGGAGGGCTCTGGAATGGATCATCTCATACCTCTCAGGCAGAACACAGAGAGTACGCCTCCCTCCGTTCCGCTCCGAGGCCACCGAAGTCATCTGCGGCGTCCCGCAAGGATCGTCGCTCAGCCCCACTCTCTTCAACATCTACATGAAACCCCTCGCTGCCATCGCACGCAAACACAACCTCAACATCATTTCCTACGCCGATGACACCCAGCTAATTCTCTCCCTCACCAGAGACCCCGACACCGCCAAAGCCAGCCTGCACGAAGGGATGACAGACGTCGCTGAATGGATGAACATCAGCCGCCTGAAACTGAACACGGACAAGACAGAAGTCCTCATCCTGGGACCATCACCCTCCGCATGGGACGACTCCTGGTGGCCCCCGGCACTAGGCACCGCACCTGAACCGACGGACCACGCACGCAACTTGGGCGTCATACTGGACTCCTCCCTATCGATGACCAGACAAGTCAACGCCGTCTCCTCAGCCTGCTTCCACAACCTCCGCATGCTCCGAAAGATCTTCCGATGGATCCCAACCGAGACCAGGAAGACGGTCACCCACGCTCTCGTCACCAGCAGACTAGACTACGGAAACACCCTCTACGCCGGTACTACGGCCAAGCTTCAGAAAAGACTTCAGCGAATTCAGAACGCCTCCGCCCGACTCATCCTGGACGTCCCCCGACGCAGCCACATCTCGTGCCACCTGAGAGACCTGCACTGGCTCCCGGTCAACAAGAGGATCACGTTCAGACTCCTCACCCACGCACACAAGTCCCTCCACGACCTAGGCCCAGGGTACCTCAACAGCCGCCTCACCTTCTACACGCCCACCCGCCGGCTACGTTCCGCTAACCTCGCCCTCGCCGTCGTCCCTCGCATCCAGAGAGCCACCGCTGGAGGAAGGTCATTCTCCTACCTGGCAGCTAAGACTTGGAACTCCCTACCCGTCCACCTGCGGATGACCCAGGACCACCTGGCCTTCAGGAAACAGCTCAAGACCTGGCTGTTCGAGCAGTAGCAGACCCCCCTCCCCAAGCGCCTTGAGACCCTTACGGGTGAGTAGTGCGCGATATAAGTTCCATGATTGATTGATTGATTGATTGATTGCTCACAAATGTAATTAAAGCAACATATATATATATATAAGTCCTGTAGCATTACATCAAAACACTGAAACATGACTTCCTCATCTCAGTCCTTATGTTTGAGTGATGGCCTCACTCCTTGATTGATCTTTGCAGCTGCTCCAGCATAGAATTTTTTTTATTTTTGTAATCCAGCATCATCCCAACAAAACACTTTCTGTTATGTACAAGCTTAAGGGAGGTGCCAATTTGGGGAGGGTGGGACTGGAATGAGAAAGTCTGTCTTCACATAAGGTAAAAAATGCTCAGGTGAATTTCTCTTGTACTAGATAATTAATCGAGTAAGATCTCGGATCCTCCGAAGGTTCATGTATGCTCTGGCCACCAATTTACCTGGCTTGATTAAAACTGGTTTCCCTTGCAACTTCTGAGTGAAGGACATTAAGCATAAAGAAAAATAGTCACCAACTCTTTCCAATTTCAGGAGTGTTGCAGCTCCTCCAAAGGCCCTGATTAAAACCCTGCCCTATTGTGCCCCCACCTCTGGAACGTTCATTGGTTGTTATAATTATTAGAACCTGCTTGGTTAAAGGACATGCCTCTCAACAACTTCTTTATGCTCAACTACCATTTCAGAGATTCCCTCATTGATTAATTCAGTGCAAACAACATATTGTTACTCCCTTATGTCAGATCCTAACAATCGTAAAGAAAAGTTACTAATCCTTCTAGGGAAAAATGAGCCAAAGGGACTACAAAGAGTGTTGATGCTCACAATCCCTTTAGTCTTAGCTTTAGTCTTACTGGAGCCATGGTGTCTCTAAAACAGTCTTTAGTAAAGCCAGTATATTCTCCACGCTGTCCTGCGTCATGAGGCTCTTGCTAACCCAGGCCCAGGTTTATAATGATTTTATGTAGGGATTCTGTCAAACGCAAAGCAGGGCATAGCACTGCCTTGAGTTACTTTGCGTCATTACATTGAGGAAGCCATGGCATTCCCATACATCCACCCATGATTTCAGATGCAAACCAGATTTACAAAGACCTGTAAGCCTTGGTTTGCGCCAAAATGGTGCACCTACCTGACAAAGGCATAGCGAGGAGAAATATTTGTATTTCTCCTTGTTACTTCATTTTTCCCTTTGTGCTGCATTCTGAAACACTCACAGAAAGAGGTATAGGCCTCCTCTATGGATTGTTTGTATGCAGGAAAGTGTTTTCTCCTTTACATAAACAATCCTGCCAGTACTTGTACTTGCACTACGGCGCAAGGGTTTCTGCATTGGCGCTATGTAGCACACAGTGCGCCGGCACAAGGAGAAAGCAGAAACGCTCCACATCTTTGTAAATGTTAAGCATTTCTGCTCTCTCCGGTTCACGGAACGCAGCACAGCATTGCTTGAAATATTGATAAATGTTCCCAAAGTTTGAAAATTGGCTCCTAGAAACATGAAATCCTGCCAAGGCCATGAATAGCCTCAGGAAAAGTGGTGTCAGCTTATTGGTTTAATTTTTTATTGTCTCTTCAGACACTACTGCTAGGTTGGTTCTGGTAAATCTTTTTCACACTGGCCTGGTTTTCCAAAATTTACTGTTATCCCATTAACAGTCAGGCACTTGCATTTGCACTTGAAAGGCTATTTCTGCCCTCTACCCTACTGGACTCTTTAACCCTTGATTGTCTAGGAAAAAAGGTGGATGGCCAGGAACTAAGTTTAATTTTCCATTTCCCAAGTCTGTCAAGTGGTACTATGAAGTATGATACCATGATCCATTTCCGGCTTCTCAGCCAACGGCATGTTGTATTGTGGGGCTTGTACTTTTGTTTTTAACTTTGCTATTAGGGGCTGAAATGTCAGAATTTTCTGAAAGTGTTATACATGACAGGGAGTTACTTGTCACCTATGTTTCAACATTTTGCAAAGTTATCTAGTCCATTTCAAACACTGCTTGTTTTATGTGTGGAACAAACCGTAAAGCAGGCTCACTTATTTTGTGAGAGTTCACTCTTTACTCCCCATCATGCATTAAAATAAGCCCTGGCAAGGCTCAATGCTTGTCTTTTGTGTAGTGGAAACTTTTATACCGAACTTCATAATGCAACAAAGGTTCAACATGTGCAGCAGTAGTACACCCACCCCTAAACCAAATAATTTGTAAGGCATACTTGGCAGTAGCAGGAGGAGCAACACATACAGAGAACATGTATAAGGCAATTAGCTAACACTAAAGAGGGAGTGAGAGGAACTAAAGGAGGACTGCTGTACAAATGTAGTAACAACTCCAATGCTGTGGGTAGTTTCATCTTGTAGTTTAATTCATCTGGCTACACGGTTCAGGAACAGCACTGTTCCACACAGCAAGTCTACAACAGTTCTGCATATTCAAACAGTAACATTCCAAACCTTACATCGTAAACATTAGTGACCATTCCAAAGCAGAATAAAGTACATGGAGCAGTCATGGTAACACATAAGATATAAATAGTAAGTACCACATATCCTCCCTCCTTCCCAAACAGCACAAAAGAAAAGGAGAAAAGAAGCATTAGGAAAAACAAAGGAAACTATATACATTACCAATGATGCAAAAAAACAATGTAAGAAACGGATACAAGAATACTAAACCTTATATAAGAAAGTGACTGGGAATTCCTCTGACTCTGGAGCTCCTCCTGGTGCAACTCTGTAGGGGAGATCCAACGGCTACACCAGAACTTTCCTTATCACACTTTTGTGGAGAACATGCCCTAAACTCATTATTCAATCAGACAAAGTCTTCAGCACAGGACCAGCAGGCTTCCAGCTTGGTCTCGATTTAAAAATCTTATCAAGATTCCTCAAATGTCCACCCTCAACAAGTACAGCATTGCCTTTGATTTTTAGCACTCTGACAGTCTCCCTGAATTTATCCCCCCGTCTTAACATGTACAGGAGCCTTAGTTCTAATCATGTCCCTAATGGTCAAAGGAAACAGCTTAGCCCCCCTTTTTTGTCAAATCAAATCTTCTGTTTTCCTTGGGAAGCAACATGTTCTCCTCCACCATCATCATCAATTGTTTAACATCAGATTCAGACTTAAGCCACTTTGACATCCACCCGGGTCTTAAACTAGTGTTGGCTCTCCTTCCTCTCAAAAGATCAAAGGGGGTGACCTTAGTGGATGAGTAAGGAGTGCTCCTATGGAACCAAATCATTCTGTCCATTGCTTTGGACACATCATGGTTACCATTCTTGGCCCATCTTATGCATTCTCCCACAACTCAGTTCATCCTGTCAACTAGGCCATCAGTTTGCAGGTGGTACAATGAACTCCTCAAATGCACAATTCAACAACCTTCCAGAAACACACGCATCTCTGATACTAGAGCATCTGGAAAACACTCCCTTAACATTTTTATCAGGCATTCAGTATTGGGATCTCTCACCATCTTAATTTCAGGCCACTTGGAAGCATAATCAATGATCCTCAGGATGTATTTACATCCACCCGGCAAAACATCATAAGGGCCCATGATATCAACACCAACCTTGACCCATCGTCCCGAAGGGCATTCAACGGGAGTAAGAGGAGGCGTCACCACCTTAGGGCTTTTGTCCCTTGTTCCACACACAACACAATTATTCACCACCTCATCAACCTCGTTGTCCATACCTGGCCACCAAAACAATTCACAAACCCTCCTTTTTGTCAAAGTGGACCCAAGATGACCATCATGAGCATTTTTGTCAATAATTTCCCTGAACACTTGAGGAGGAATCAACTTATCGGCAAGCAGCAGCAGCCCACCCTCTAAAGAAATCTCATCTATAACTTTACAATACGGTTGAAGAAGGGGAGACACACCCCTTTCACAAGGCCAACCTGTCCTTACCAGATCCACACTTGTTGTAAAACCTGGTTTTCTTTGAACACATTCACCCATTCAGACTCAAAACACATCCTGAGCTCATGAATCTCCAAAGTGGCAACCAAACAATCTTCACAGTCTTCTTCAAGAAAATTGCTAAGTTGTACATCATCACACTCAACACTACCCAAGGGCAAAGGAGACAGGAAACCAGCCCTTCCAATCTTATCTCCAGAAATGTGGGCTACATCAAAGTGGTACAGGAGAAGTCTGGAAACCATCCTCAAGATTCTGGGAGTACAACACTTCCCCAAACCACCTCCGAAAATACTGACCAGGGGCTTGTGATCAGTCTGTAGTAAGAATCGCCTTCCCCACACAGAAGGGCAAAACAGCTTTATGGCGCATGCACAGGCTAACAGCTCCTTCTCTATCACCGAATATTGCAATTCCGCCTCTTTGAGAACTCTGGAAGCAAACATGATAGTGTTTTCCACTCCATCAACTTTTTGTGTCAAGATTTCCCCTAATCCCACCTGACTGGCATTCATGTGATGCAAGACAAATAATAAGGATCAAAAGGCTGCAAGACTTTGCTATTCCTCAACACAGATTTGATCAGAACAAAAGCCTCTATGCATTCCTCATTCCAATTAACCCTGGGCGTAGGACTACACTACGCTACGCTTGTGTAGTTTGCGTAGTTTGTGCAAATGCGATGCAGCTCGCGCAACAAAATTCGTTTTCTTTATTTTTTTCGTAACTTACCTGCAATCGGCCGTATGCCGCATTTTGCAACTCCCCACCCTGCCCCTCCTCTGCCCCATGTCACCGCCACGGTAACACGCCCTATACGGGCCGTCGCTGATATAGGGTCAGTAAAGACGGAGTGACTTCACGGAAAGCAGAGCATGCGTTAAATTCCGCGATGCGGCGGCTATGACAATTAAATTGCAGTATATGAATCCTCAGGAACAGGCACTCTGCAGCGAACAGTAAACTGTGGATCCAACTTCGTAATCCTACGGCTCCCATGTTAACATGTAGGGACATGCTAGTGTGAAGGCAGGAATCACGGACGTTCAACCAGTGGTGTGTCACGAGTGAGACACACCGCAGGGCAGCCGACAGACTAGCTTGAACCAGCATTTGCAATGCAATAGGTCTCACATTTACACGACTTTAAGCTATTGGCATTGTAAATGACTATGCCTTTTATTTATGTTTTAAAAACGAAAACAGAAATAAAAGGCATTATTATTTGCAATGTCAATAGCTCAAACTCGCGTAAATGCGAGACCTATTGCATTGCAAATGCTTGTTTCTTTGAGCTGTCAGAAAAAGATTAGGGTGGTCCACAGAATAGTCCACTGGACCACGACAAATAGACCTCTGCATTTGTTACATGGAAATACAGCCTGATGGGCTATTAAAAATAATAACTTGTTTATGTACAGCGCTTCATACAACAGTATATACTGTTGGGAAGTGCAGTAAGTAACAGGTATTACTATTATAAAATGTAATAGTACTTCATTTAACGGCCTGAGATGGATTGTTCCAGTTGCTTGTTATGCAAAAGGCAACTAACTATGGAAGGGCATAGAGAACAGGGACGGTGCATATGTACACAGAAACAGAAGTTTGTGCGCTATGGGTGTGCACACAGAGTTTACAGGTGCAGAGACTGGGGTTGTGAACATAAACCTATTAGAGGACATGAACTGCAGATGTTCTCAAGTAGCCGGCAGATGGCAATTACATGTGGATGTGCACACGGAGCATGTGGAGGCACAGACTGCTTATGCACTCATCATTCGCAGAACATGCACTTTGGCAGCATAAAATCTGCAGATATTACAAAAATGGGGGGTGTACATTTAAAGTAGACAACATAGGGGGTGATTATGATGGCGGGCGGATCACCACCGCCCAGCTGGCGGTGGCGATCCACCCGCCATCACAACCACATTTACCCCTGCCATATTACCATGGCGAGGGTACCGCGGCGGACGAAAGTCCGTCCGACGCTTTTCCACCGGTCGGCAATCATTACGATTGCCGGCCGGCCAGAGCTCGGGTATAATATGGTGGCGGTGCCTGGACGGCACCGACATCCATATTATGATGCCCGGTGGTAAAGGCCTTTCCATGGCGGCGATGCCGCCATGGAAAGGCTGGCGGGAATTGCCTTGGGGGCCCGTTGTGGGCCCCCGGATGAGGGGGGTGGGGCGGTTGAAGGGCTGCATTTGGGGGTACCTATGGTACCCCCCTTCATTGCCATTCACAAGGTGGCAGGCACCACGCAGTGCCTGCCACGTTGTGCATGGCAATGCATAGCATTCCTCTTTGGCATTGGAGCGGGTGCTGCTTACAGCAGCACCAGCCGCAATGTTGAAGATGCAGAATGCGACCGCCAGGGTGGTCGCATCCTAATTGGTGGTGTGGGACCGCCGCACCGCTGGCGGCCGGTCCCAGTACCGCTGGGGTCACCATTCTAATGGGGCCCATAGTGTTACTACGTATTGTGCGCACCAGAGTTTACCAGATTTCGGACAGAGACTGCACACGCCTTGAGGATGGGGTCTGACTATAGTCACACTGAGTATTGGAGAGGGGCATTGGAACGCAAAGACTATTGATAAGTGCATGATCCCAGGAGAGTACATGGGCTCTATATGTATTTACAGAGATGTGGATCATGGGGTGGGCTGCGCTGCTCTCTTAATCGACTAGAGGGTTATGTGAACAGAGCCTGGAAGGCGGACGGCATACAGGCTCGTGCCTAAGAAACGCAGGGATTATAAATGTGCCCATAAAGCTGGGTGCACAGAATGTGGACAGCCAGCTATGACATACCCTGGGAAGGACATGGGATCCCCACACAGAGCCTGGAAGGGCATCAGCTGATGAACGCGCACCTAAAAACCGCTTTGAGTGCAGATGCTTCTATAGAGCCGGTTGGCACAGACTGTGGATGAGCTACTAGAACCAGCGAGGACATGCCTAGGGAAGGACATGGGCTCTCCTCACAGAGCAGGAGCTGTGCGCAGAGCTGTGATTCTGAAACAAACGGGGATATTCTGTGCATGTTGCGTGTGTTCTTCCGCTTGCCCTTCAATCCCCTCCCTTCTCTCAGCCGCATTCAAGATAACAATAATACCTCACCTCATATTCTCCCAGTTCCCGGATGACCTGGCAACCGCAGACAAGGCAAAATAAATAAAGTAGCGCGCCCGAGGCAGACCACACTCAAAGCGGATCGCGCTTAAAGTAAATTAAAAGAGTGCTTGTGATTCTGAGTCTGAAACAAACTGGGATTTTCTGTGCATGTCGCGTGTGTTCTCCCGCTTGCCCCTCGATCCCCTCCCTTTTCGCAGCCCCTTCAAGATAATAATAATACCTCACCTCCCATATTCTCCCCGTTCCCTGATGACCGGGCTACCAGGAACGAGGCAAAATAAATAAAGAAGCGCGCCCCAGGCGGACCGTACTAAAAGCGGATCACACTGAAAGTAAATTAAAAGAGTGCTCACCGACTAAGGAGTGCTCACCGACTTTTAAAGGACACTGTGTAACGGCACAAGTAATAGATCCAGTCCGGGTGGGCGGGGCCAAAAGGAGACAGGGCGGTAACAAAGAGGGACTAAAAAGCCTCACTCACACTCCAAAGCCAGCGTTTAGCATCAATGATGACGCAAGCCAATGGAAAGAAGGGGCGGAGCCTATACTCCACTTCTGAAATCGGCTTGATTACAAGAAGCCTTGCAGAGCGAGCAGTGCATGAGCGCTGCAACGCAGGTCTGCGAGACCTAAAAATGAAAGGGTTAAGGACCTGAAAACTTCAAGGGGAAGCTCCGAAACTCCAACGGAGAAGTCCAAATCATGAAGTCCACATTGGCAGCGCCAGAGGAAATCCAGCAAAGCGCAGAGTAACATGCAGAGGTGCGGGAGCAAGCAGGCCACACCAGAGTGACAGATGAGACTGGGCTGATGATCGAGTAGGCCCATGGTGTGGGAGAAAGCAGGCCACACAGCTGAGATCAGGTGAATGCCAGCAAGCGAAGAGTGGAGAAGCACAGATTGAAGGTAAGGCGGTGGATGTCCGAGGATGAAACTAAACTCAGGGTTCACTGTGTATCCAGCTCATCGCCAGTAAAATGTAGTAACGTCTCAGATGCTGTGGGTAGTTTTCATCTTGTAGTTCAATCCACCTCGTTACACTGTTCAGGAGCAGCACTGCTCAACACAACAAGTCTACAACAGTTCTGCATATCCAAACAGTAACATTTCAAACCTTACATCACAAACATTGTTGACCATTTCAAAGCAGAATAAAGTTCATGGAGCAACCGTGGTAACACATAAGATATAAATAATAAATATCTCATAGTAGTACATCTATCTCTAAGACAAAGAATTTGTAAGGTATATTTTGCAGTAGCAGGAGGAACAGCACATAAACAGAACAGGTATAAGACAATTCGCTTACGCTAAAGAGGAAGTGAGAGGAATTACAGGACTGCTGTACACTCTCTGTAGACAGACATAAATGTAAGTGTGTTTGATTTTGATTTTTGAAAGCACAAAGTTAACTAGCCAGTGACAAAGCTTTGTACAGTAGCCAAAATCCAGTGGGGATACATAGGCAGGGAGAGGACAGAGGGAGGAGGAGGTAGAGCTAATGAAAAGGGTGAGAAGTAATTCTGTCTGAGGTAGTGTTCCTAGGGGAGGTAGGTTTTCAGTTTCTTCCTAAATTGCAGGGTGGTTGTTGCTGTTCCGATATCAGAGAGAATTTTGTTCCAAATACAGGAAGTCTAACACTTTTGAAAGTAACTGTGAAACCTTTTATGGAATTACCGTACATTCAAGTACTCACATTCGTATGATGAATCCTCACTTGCCTAGTGTTCTATGCTTTTTATCAATGGATTCCACAACTAGCACTGGGAAACTTCCAAGAGTACTACTGTTGACTGGTAGTACAGTTACCTAGCTGTGGGTTAATTAGTTTAGTTGAGATTACGTCACTTATGTTAACATTTGTGACCCCCTTTTTTTGAAAAGTCAGTATTTTAATAACATTGTGTGACTGTGTTTACTGATGTTTTTTTACCACAAGATTACAAACAGGTTCGGCCACTGGACCTTTCTACTGAAAGAATATTCTAGTTTTGGAAGAAGAATCATATTTCACTTTTATGTTAATGGGATTTCGTACTTCTCGATTTAAGGCATAGACAGTAGGCTCCTTTCCTAAAAACACGAAGTACAGATTTGTTAACAAACTCAGACACTTGGGCTATATGGGATTTATAAAAGGTGATATTTTGTTAGATCATTAAATTCTCCACATGTTATTGTGGCAGCTGTGATTAATGCTATGACATTATTTTAATGTATGCAATTGTCACAGTATACTTAGTAGTTGCCATTCTGACCTTGATGAGCGATTGATTCTGGACCCTGCGTTGTGTCAGGACTTTCTGACACAACTATGGGAGATTGGCAGTGCTGGGTAGTATCAGTGTGTGATAGCTTAATTCATCCACAGTAGCCCAGGGCCCTGGAAATTGTTGCTTCTGAAGTTTAGCCTCACTTTGGGCCATATATATCAGAGGGTTACATCGCTTTTGCAACACGCAATGGGTCCAACAGGTACGAGGTTGATTACAGCTGCCTATTGTTAGCCCTTTTCAAGGCTATATAAGGGATAGCATCTAATTTTAACTAATCCTTCAATTTGTAGAGAGGCAATTTCTTTTTGGACTTGTCGATGCCAGGGGTTCCCAGGGCTCTCAAATGTCTCTATCAGGTGAGCTTTGAGTGAGTTACTGGCGCTTTTTTAGGACCCTTATGCAAGATTTCATGGTATCAGTTTCAGTCGCATTCTGGTCCTCCGGATATATCTGGGCAATTGGCATACTCTTATGTATGCAGTGCATTGTGAGTGTTCTAAGTTCGGGGTGCAGGCCTCGCGTAATGTCTGTTGCCCATAGCCGTAAGGAGAGAGGCTTTTATGACCTTCAGGATGGTGCAGCTGAGCTGCTGTTTAGGATCTTCTTGAGAGAGGTGAGACCATATATGATGGCCCCGGCTTTCTTTTTCAAGGTGACTAAGTTGGCCATCAGTTTGGAGGTCTCGCTGAACCATAACCACAGGTAATTATACTTTGTTGTTGTTTTGATGGTCGCGGCCCCCATGCGCCATTTTTGGAATGATATGCTTTTATGATGCCCAAATATCAAGACTTTAGTCTTGTCTTGGTTGATCGTGAGGAAATTTGCTTTATTATATTCCTGAAGTTTTCTCAGCGGTCTCTAGATCCCGACTTTGGTGTGGTCCATTATGACGATAGCCTCAGTATACCGTGAAAAGTGTAAATTTGAGTGGCCTATTTGTAGAGGTACCATGCAACTGCTCTCCAGAAATTTGACCAAGCTAGCTGTGTATATGTTGAAAGGGAGGGGAGCAAGGACACTCCCCTGCTTCAGGCCACCATCAAGTGTGATTTTAGGGGTTACAGTTTGGGAGCCTGCTCTCAAGCGGACCCACATGTTTGAATACAAAGAAATGATGGCCCCAAGTAGTTTCGGGGGCACCCCTTATGTGTTTCGTTTTCTCCAGTGCGTGGCAGTCTACCTTATCGAACAAGGCACTGTAGTCAATAAAACAGCTGAAAAGTGGAGGCTGACTTTTTTTTTAGCTGCTCTGTGATTTATATTAGCAAGTACAGTGATATGATAAATTGTTGAAGCGGCTACATGAAACCCTGTCAGAAAAAATGGCAAAACTTGATTTTCCATGGCCCAGCACTCTTGCTGTTTGAGAACTTTGGCCTCTAGATTTAGGAGGGATATCAGACGATAGTTGGATGGAATTGTTGGATCTCTTTTCTTGAAAATCGGGTACAAAACAGAACCCCTCCATGTGTCTGGAATTTGTGCACAGAGGAAGGCTTGATTAAAGAGGGGGGTCGCCACCTTTGCCCAGACCTCCGTGACACATTTAAATATTCTGGCCAGAAGGCCGTTAGGACCTGCGCTCCATCGTTTTTCATAGCTTGTATGTGTTTGCAGACCTGGGCCGACATGGCCAAGACCTGAGAATTTTCCGATGTTTGATCTGCAATCCCCCGAGTGAGAGCGTCATTTATTGTTGTTGTCTCACCAGTGTGTAATGCTTTTACGTGTCCCACCGTGTCCTGGAACAACATTGTGCCTGACGCAGTTAGAAGTTTTGAGTTTATTGATATAATTCCAAAAATGGGTTAAGCTTTTTAGGTCTCGTGCCTAGCGTTGCACTGTGCAGCAGTGCTCGCGCAGCGCGAGACATTTAGTAGGTGAAAAAAGGGGTTTTAGCACTGACCTAGGAATCGCACACGCTCGTGCGTGTGCTTTTCCTTTTGTGCTACCTCATTGGCCTTTGCATGCGTCTTTTTATAAAAGACTGCACGCAATTGGCCACAGGCAGGCGCATTGCTCCGTCCATGGCCTATTGGTGTCTATTACACGCTTGGTGCCCGTAATAGACACCAATAGGCCATATCGTTTCAATTATCGTGCCCAGACACGGGCGCGATAAATGAAAGCACATGACTCGCAGTGGCGCTTGCGCACCACTCGCGGGCTTCTGCTTTTTTTTCTAGTTTCTGACTTTGCTTCTGAAGTTTACGGCGACGTCATGGCAACGCGGTGCCCTGCCCAAGGCTCCACAACAAGGAACAGCCCTGAGCTTTTCCCGCTGGCATCCTCCTCCCTCCTCACACTGCGGAGGACCCTACTCATGTTTGAGCGGAGGAGACAGAGCGGCGTGGGGAAGTGAACGGCCACGGTGGGTGCTCCGGTCTTACACCCACCCTGTGTTTAACCGGCTGCTGGCAAATGTGCCATTGAAATCGCGGAAAGCGGACGGGATCCGTATATTTCGTTAATGGCTTCAGCCCACTGTCCGCTCCTGGACAAGGTGGTGCACTGATCTCTGGTCTTTAGCCGGTGTCAGTTTTCAGGGGCTCCGGTGGCAGGACCTGCCATTTCTCACGGGACGAGTGCGCAGATGATGTGGTTGTTACTGTAGGAGACTCTCTCACCAGTGTCAACAACACGCTCATGCCATTTGGGTGGAACTGCCACGCTCCGGCTGGGTGCCCCACCCCCTTCCCAGAGCTCTCTCATGGACGTAGGGTCTCAGGTGGTCTGCATGTTCCGTGCTGCATTTATCACTTTGTGCCAATGAAGGATGTGCTCCTTAATCTGCGCCCTGCATGGGTTGCATCCACCTTACTGGTGCAGTGTGAGGTACAGTTAGAGACTTCGCCTGACCTAGTTTCTGGTAGCGGCAAGGAGTTCCCTTTGAAATTCTAGTATGGTACAACTATTTACTGCTCGATTAAAGAACGCTATTTTTGAACTTGCTGTGCCCTCCCCGAGAGTTCCACAGCAATCGGGCGCCGGGTGATATTTGTCCACTTCTGTTATAGAACACAAAGATTTGGTATAAAGCTGATGTTAAAAGAAGGAATGGGGGAGAGTGCATTTGGCCTTAGTCGTATCACTGAGACAGTGAGTGTGGCTGGTGGATACTTATCCACCGTAACGAACATATATGTGACTGGCGGATTCCTACCCCCATGAGGAACACTGTCAGGATTTTTGCACTTTGACAAGAAGTGCATACATGTAGAATAAATAGTGCCCAGAATCACAGGATGTTGAGCCGACGCCAGTAATCAAACCTGGTTCTCCAGCTCCAAAGTTGACGGCCTTGCCTGTTACGCCACATTCTACCACATCCTGTCACAGCCCAATCTGTTAGATCTTCCCGCCTGTGCCCTGGGTCTGTGTGCTGCTGTCTTCCTTCCTCGTCCCTCAATGCTGCACATTCCCCGAAGGGAGAGCACAGACTTGTGACAGGAATCTGCAAATTGTGCTTGAGATGAAACATCTGCTCCTCCCTACGGATGCTGAGAGGGGACAAGCTCTGCCCAAGGGTGCCTCAGAGTGTCTTACAGTGGATCAGAGGAGCTGTCCCTGCTGGGCTTTGTGTGTTCTAATGGAATGACATTTTGTGTATAAATATTGGCTCCCTCTGTAGAAACGCCATGCCAGAGAATATTCAGCTGCCTGTATGCGTATGATAAATCTTTTTGTATTTGTATTCCTTCGAGTGCAAATTTCACGTGTCTAAATGTAAATTTGTAGCAGGAATATTGCTTGTTGTTTTAGTAACTACACACTCCACACAAACACACACGTCCTGCAGACTCACAGACACACCCTGCCTCTGCGCTGCCCCCTCTGTCCACACACACACAGACACATAAACCGCCTGCAGACAGACAAACACACACTGCCTTTGCGCTGCTCCCTCCGTCCACATCCACAAACATACATATACAAACCACCCGCAGACAGAAACACACACACAGTGCATCTGCGCTATCCCCTCTGTCTATATGATCCAGCGCAAGACTGGGAAATGGGGAACAACATATACCGATATCCTCCCTGCGTCGCAGACCCGTCGTCACGCACACTCATTCATACACGCATTCATTGGTGGGGCCCATAACACCAACTCACACAAGTCATCCTTCACGAGTCTACACACACAGGAGGGATGAATAATTCAAGCGCTGGACATGTGGGGGAACACCTTATAACCTATAGGGAGAGAAAAATGATTTCTACAAAAATATATATTAACATCCGTCGCCTATAGATCCCTAATCTTAAACATCAAGGCACTCCACCCACTTGGTCGGCGGACCAATTAGTTCGATTGGTTGATGGTGATTTAGAACCAGCTAAAACACATTTTAAGAATCAGAATCCTTATTTCTCTTAATGAAAAACCACAAACTCATATTTCTTGTTAATCAATTTTTGTTTATCTAAATCTTCATAATGGTTTATATTTGCATTTGTCTCGTCAAAGTTTAGAATTTCTAGATCAATTCAAGTAAATCGCAGAACATCATATTTACCTAATCTGGCTATTTGGAGTCCTCTAATTCATTGGCTCTGCATAACCGAGTTTGTCGTAAATTGTCCGAATAAAGCAGGCCAAAGTCCATAGTCCTCTGCTCAGCAAGTTACAGTCCCCAATTTTATCAAAGGACCAGAAATCGTGCAAGCATCTATCATAGCCCGTGGATTTGGAAAAAGTTTGCAGTCATCAAACGATCGGGCAGCATCTGGACCATCAAGAAAAAAGGCGTCCTAGTCAGGAAAGAGTTTGTGATGATAATGAAGAGTCGAAGTTTTTCTCACTATCCCACTATTCTTTTATAGTAAAAACCAGGTTAACATGATACAATTTTAGGACAAGAACAGTGGTGATTGGCTGGTTGGGATCGTCCGATTCTTATTCCCAGATTCTCAGTACAGTTCGAGGGGTGAGGTCACTTGTCAGCTAAAGTGTCGGCTTGTTCCGGTTTACTGTAAGGTTGATTGTTCCCCTATCTTGGGGGACCACCAAATTCTTATCCTTGACCGGGAACATGATGAGCAAAGGTCGCTAAGAGGTTCACGATACTGTTCGCACATGCGCAGTTCACTCCGCGCCTCACGAGACAGTGGCCACTTCTGCGTGCGATGTCAGCGGCCATATTGGATTAGGCCCAGATGTCAACTTAAGCGAAATAAACACAAAAGAATAATTAATACATAGAAATGGTGATTCTAATGTAAACCCCTTACTAATCCCTCTATGTGCTTGTATTTATCTAGCATATAGCGACATTAAAAGCCATTATATTCACCTTTTCCGATCCCCCACGACGATGCAACGTCACAAAGCAACATATATCATGCAATATTCTATTACCAGATATACTATTCATTAATATGCCTACAGATTTTAGTTATGAGTCATAAAGCCATGCAAATAGCAAATCCTATGTGTAGTTTATGTTTTTATAATGTGGATTAGTATACATGCAACACTCTTTTAATAATATTATAGTTAATAGATTATATAATTAGTATTTTCATGCAAGAATAGAGGTGGTATACAACATTTTGCACTACCTGCTCCATCAATCCCCCCTTTGGTGATTATATCACCACAATACCTAAAAGTTTGTAAAATTTATTACAAAAAGAAATGAATTCACATATTATTAGTTCACATTTCTGATTCACCAATTCCTTCTCCTCTTGCTTTTCTATACATACTATCTTTCATTTCTTCCAATTCTACTTCTTCAAATTCTCTTTCTCGTCTTTTATTCTCTCTCTTTTTCAAAGTTTCTCTTTTTAAGTTTTTCTGTATTTTCTTCCTTTTGCAACATAAACATCCTAGTCTTAAAATTAATACTAGAAAAATCACACATGTTAGTGGAAATAGTATCTTACCTATAAATGTACTACCTAATTTTAATAGGAAATCTTTAATAGAGGATAATTTCTTTCCAATCCTATCCCAAACACCTTCAACCTCCAGTGGTGCAATTTCCTATGCAAATCAGTTATTTTTTAATGTACGTCTTTAGATCTTGACTTTCGTCAGGAATGTAAGTAAAACAATGTTGAACTTTCAGCATTCCACAGACTCCACCCTCTTTTACCAAAATTATATCAAGGGCAAGTCGATTTTGAATTACCATGGCACGCATGGCAACCATCTCTGTATTTACCAATAAAAATCCTCCAGCGGTGCTTGTTGACAAGCGTTCCACTACTGTTGATAATTTTCTAATTTTGTGTGCATTCAGAGATATTCCCACTGCTGGTATCAATGCTCTAAAAATGTCTCCTACAATTTCTGACCAAGTTTCCCTTTTTCTACGTGTTAGTTGACTACCTAACTCATGTACACCATCTCTTCCTCTTCCCACATGGAATATTTTTGGGAAAACCAGGCCTACATAACATGAGCCAAACCAATGGTCTGGTAACCAATAATATGCTTTGTTCCCGCAGATAAAATATAATCCAGGAAATACTGGATCATTTCCTCCTTTAAAACTCCATCCACCCATTATTCGATATGTATCATGGCAATTACTTGTGCCTACAAAATAATTATTTACCACAAAAGAGCTGCTCCTAGTGTGATAACCCAAACGAGTTACAAGAACGTCGTGAGTGTGGGCATCTCACAAAAAGTTACGGACTGGTCTCACACACCACCTGGTGTCATGCTTCATCATTGACCAGTCCTCGCCCTCCAAAACCTTCGTTTGATGGAGGGCGGGCATACACTTGACGACAAGGATGCACTTCTAAGTGACTAAGTGGGGGCCCGTGAATATGTGAGTGGGGTTAAAAATCATTATAGTAGTCAGAGGCGTTTTTACTGTGAAATGAAAACTATATGATAGTACAGTACAACTATCAGAACGGAGCCCCTTTTCTCATCTCTAGGTCCTGATGAATGCCATGGACCCAATTGGGCCCCTTGGGCAGAAACATGTCGACCATTCACTAGACGGTAGGGGACACTAACTACCCCAATCACCGTCACATTTACATTTTAATATCATATAGTTTTCATTTCACGTTAAAAACGCCTCTGACTACTATAATGTTTTTTAACCCCACTCACATATTCACGGGCCCCCATTTAGTCACTTAGAAGTGCATCCTTGTCGTCAAGTGTATGCCCGCCCTCCATCAAACGAAGGTTTTGGAGGGCGAGGACTGGTCAATGATGAAGCATGACACCAGGTGGTGTGTGAGACCAGTCCGTAACTTTTTGTGAGATGCCCACACTCACGACGTTCTTGTAACTCGTTTGGGTTATCACACTAGGAGCAGCTCTTTTGTGGTAAATATTTAGTATTGGATGCTGCTAGCTCCTAGAACCCCATGCCTCTTGTTCCCTCCTCCACACATTCAGTGGAGTTTTCTTGTGATTAGACCTACAAAATAATTATCATATGCAGTTTGATTCCTTCTTGCACAACTTTCCTTTCTGGGGCCAATCTAAAGCCATTGTTGGACTAGCTTCTCCTTTCAAATGTTTTTCTCTTTCAACATCCCAATCTGTCTTTTCTTCTTTTCCTTCAGGTATTTTCCTTTGCATCTTTAATCTCCTTTCTTCAACCATATCTAAGAAAATTCTTTCTTCCTTCTTTAAGCTACAAGTTAGATTATTTCTAAATATGGACTCTAATGTTAGTTCTTTGGTTTCTAAGAAAAATTCACCTAACACATTTGCAGGCATCACTTTATTCAATTTGTTAACTACAGGTACTTGTGAAAATATGTTATCTACATCTGAAAAATAATATTCTAATTTCCCTATTTTGTAAAACAAACTTGCTATTACACTACATGTTATTCCATATGTTACTGGGAGGTGATGATATGTCACTCCCTCAGACACAGATGCAGGTAACTGCATGCAGACATAGCAGTCCCTCATGCCCATCGTCTTTACATATTCGTATAGTAATTTTGAAAATACATTGTTAGAGAAATCATTTATAGACCTGTCTTTATGTAAATAATTTCTCTCTATATTAGTCGGATATACTTTCTGAATCTTTTCTACATTAGTTTTATTCTCACTATGTCCTTCTATTGTTTCTAGTGTAACTTTAAATGAAATCATTAAAGCCAACGCACTCTATAGAAGCATTAGTAATCCTGTACAACAACAACACATTTTAAACCATCTTCTAAGAAATACACATTTAGTTTTTCTACTTTCTGTTTTTGCCATTTCGAAAAATGATCAGTGTCTTTTGATTTAGCCTCTTCTACTTCACTACTAGTATTGTCTAACCCAAGGGTCTAAGCACCTACTTGGTTCTATCAGTTATGTCTTTTCCAGTAAATTAATGTCTTTCCATTGGAATCACTTTTGGTCTTTTCAGTTTGGCATTTGATCGTCTTTCACTTATCTTTCATAATCTTGATACAGAACTTCCTGAACATCCGTTTCTTCTCCAATGTCGGACAAGATAATTCGCAGGATTTCCGATTCTTCGTCTTCCTCAACCACTTCTGGTACAGTCACCTCTGGATTTTCTTGGCTATCCGCCTCTTCTTTTATTTCAGGCAGCGCCACATATGACCATTCTGGCGACTTATACTTCTGGTTAGGTTTTCTCGTTCTCTTATTTTCCTCTGCTGTCGTTTTTCCCTTGTCTTTCAATTTTTCTTGACTAGATACTTCATTCACTTGTTCAGCTCTAGATGAATTCACTCATGTCAATCGGTATCTCAATCTCTTTATTTTGTTTGGCCAAATTTAATCTCTTGCTGATCTTTTCAATTTATTTCCCTTATCATTTTTCTCAGCTCTCCATGCTCTCTTTCTCAGGACTCGACCTTCTGGTACTTCTTCATCACTGCTCTCTGATTCTGTTGCAACTTGACTTTTACTTTCGACTGTTTTTCTTTCCACCACTTCTTTTATTTTCCCTACTTCTGTCCCTCCTCGTGGTTCTTCCACACAATCTTCCTGCTGACTAACCATCCCTTCCTCTAACTGGATGTTTGAATTCCCTACAACTCATCGTCGGTCTTCCGCAAAATTCTTTCCCTCACTTTCTGTATCTGGCACCTGACCATCTGCTATTGTTACTTCAGGTGGAATTTCTCTCAACTTTCCATCACAAACTTCCTTATCGAAAAGTTCTTTAATTGTCTCTTCACTGCTTTTCTCTTTTCCAGTATGTACCTGTGTTTGTTCAGTCTCTGAGTCTGAGCTGGTGTCAGAAATCTGCAACTTCCTCCTCAAGGGAATGTTCTCTGGGGCAAAGATCAAATTTGGTTCTGACTCCCCCCTTTCAGGATTTTGTCTTGTTCTGGTGTCCTCAGTATCAGATTCAGAACTAGTTTCTGATTCTTCAAAGTACTCTCCTTCCTTGTTATCCACTGGGTTTGGAATTCACAAGGTATGGCTAGCATGAATCCAGTTCTTTACTCCTGCACACTTCACAGCTGTTGTCGTAGTTAAAATCACTTGTCGTGGTTTTCCCCAACGTGGGACCAAACAGTTCCTTCTTCTGTGCACTTTAATTCTCACCCAGTCACCTGGGCTTAGATCATGAGCTGGCTTCTTTTCAAGGGTGGTGGCATCCGATCCAACCAGATGAAACAGAATGAACGGAGTCAGCCAACCCCTTACAGTAATCCTAAAGCAAGTCATCAGAGATAGGCAACAACTTGTTGACTGGTATGAATACATGCCTCATTGCTCTCCCCATCACAATCTCGTGGGGACTCAAACCTGTGTTCCTATCTGGAATTGATCTAATAGTCATGAGTACCAGAGGCAAGACATCAGGCCATTTCAAACCTGTGGCTAAACACATCTTTCCTAATCTGTTTTTAATAGTGCCATTTACCTGTTCCACCACACCAGAAGCCTCTGGGCGGTAGGCACAATGCAGTTTTTGTTGTACATTCAATGCCTCACAAATTAGCTTCATGATTTCATTATGGAAATGTTTCCTCTATCTGACTCAATTGTGACTGGAAACCCGAATCTAGGGATGAACTCCCGCAATAGTTGTATGGCTACTGTAATTCCATTAGTTCTTCTTGTGGGATATGCTTCTACCCATCTAGAAAGCAGTCAGACCATCACTAAAACATACTTCAACCTGTTACAGGGGGGCATTTCAATGAAGTCAATTTGCATTCTGGTGAAAGGCCCTCCTTCTCGACCTATCGTTCCTAGACTTACCACTGTTTTTCTTCCAGGATTGAACTGTTGACATATAAGGCATCTTTGACAAAGGCTCTCACCTACAAGTCTGAATTTTGCATTACACCATTTCTGTTGAAACAATCAAAGCATTGCATCTCTCCCTACATGTGCTTGTCCATGATACATCCGTGCCATGGCAGACAGCATGCTATCAGGCATAACTTGTCTTCCATACCGATAAACCCAAACATGATCTGTTTCCCTTGGTGCACATCCTGCCTTTACCCATTGTCTCATTTCCTGTAACTGCCTCACTTCTTCCCATGTATTCACAATGTTAGTAAACAACAAGGGACATGAATTCATTTCCTTCTCTTTTGCCCGATTTACAGAATTCGGATTTTGTGCACAGTATTGAGCCATATCGTTTGCATACTGGTTTCCAGCTGATATATAATCTCCAGTCCTTGTATGTGCAGCACATTTCACAATGGCCAACTGCTTAGGCAGCTGTATCGCCTCAAGCAATTTCCCAACCACTTCAGCATTCCTTATAGGGGTTCCACTTGAAGTCAAAAACCCTCTTTGGGACCAGATTTGGCCAAAATCATGCACTACACCGAAGCCATATTGACTATCGGTTATCACAGTCACTCTTACATTCTTTCCCAACTTGCATGCTCTGGTTAACGCAAAACGTTCAGCAACCTGGGCTGATTTTACTCCCTTTAGGTAAGACGCTTCCATTACTGCTGCTACTGTGCATACTGTATATGCTGCACTCAGAATTCCTTCGTCTGTCCTCAAGCATGACCCGTCCACAAACATCACATAGTCACTTTCTGTCAAAGGTAGATCGGTTATATCAGGACGTGGTTTGGGACAGAAATCAAGCACATCCAAACAGTCATGATCCACATCATCTCTGACTTCCACATTCTCAGCATCAGGCCATAACGTTGAAGGATTCACATTCAGACATCTCACAAGGCTCACATTTGTTGCACCTTATATGACTTTCTCATATTTAGTCAGCCGACTATGCGTCATGAACTGAGTGCGGCTCCTTGGTAAAAGGATTGCCACATCATGAGGTACAAACACTCGCACAGGATATCCCATCACAATTCCTTCACTCTGTTCTAGGCTCTTACAGGTGGCTGCTACAGCTTTCAAACAACCAGGCAATGCTACAGCTACAGGGTCGAGTATAGCTGAAAAATATGCAATTGGTCTTCTCAGTTTTCCATGTTTCTGTATTAATACAGAGAGTGCACACCCATTCCTTTCGCTGCAGTATAGTTCAAACTCCTTCTCATAGTCAGGCATGCCAAGTGCTGGTGCCTCACACAAACTGTCTCTCAATTGTTTAAAGGCTGTTAACTCTTCCTTATTTAATTCGATGGGGTCTTTTACATCAATTCTCGTCAGGCGTACCATAGGTTTTGCAATCAGGGAAAAGTTACTTATCCACTGACGACAATATCCAACCATTCCAAGAAACATTCTCACTTCTCATTGCGTCATTGGGGCTCTCATTCCCTTTATTATCTTGATTCTCTCTACAGTGATTTTTTCTCAGTCTATTTTCAATTTTGTGGCCTAAATATTGTACTTCTTTCTGACAGAATTGCAATTTCGATGGGGATACTTTAAGTCCTCCATCTGCCAGATGATTTAGCAATGCTATGGTATCCACTACACAAGCTTCTCGAGTTTTTGACGCCACAAGTAGGTCGTCAATGTACTGTGCCAGTACTGAGCTTTCGGACATCTCAAGATCTTCTAAGGACTTTTTCAATATCTGGTTAAATATTGAGGGGCTCTCTGTATACCCCTGTGGGATTCGGCACCATGCCAAAATACGTTCGCCAAACCGAAACGCAAAAATCTGCTGATTGTCATGATGCAATGGGATGGAAAAGAAAGCATGACACAGGTCAATTACTGTGTACTATTCCGCATCATGAGGAATCTGATACAAAATCACAGATGGATTTGGTACAATAGGACAACATGACACAACAATTTTGTTTATTTTTCTCAAGTCTTGCACTATTCTAAACGTTCCATTAGGCTTTTTCAGGCCCATAATTGGTGAATTACATGGACTACTCATTATTTCTCTCAAAATACCTTGTTTAATCATTTTCTCTATTATAGGAGTAACTCCTGGAATTATTTCGGGTGTCAATTTGTACTGAGGAATATTTGGGTAACTTATTCCTTCCTTTACAGTCACCTTTACAGGATCTACATTTTTCATTAATCCCACATCTTCTCCTGTGAAATCCCAGACTTCCGCTTTTACTGTCTTTTTCAGTTCTTTTGGTACTTCTTCAGGGTTAAATACAGCAAATGCCTCAGTAATCTCAGGTTCCATATTAGCCGTAGTCATTTTATACAGTACATCTTGATCAGGGGTCTCAAATGCTATACCATCGGGAGTGCAAAATATGGTGCAATTCATTTTGCACAGCAAATCTCTTCCTAACAAATTTACAGGGCTTGAATCGCACACGACAAAACGGTGCATTTCAGAAAATTTCCCTATGTTAACTCTTACTGGTTCAGTGAGATACGTTTTAATCTGTCTGTTGGATACTCCAACTGCTTGGATTGTTTCGTCCGAGAGAGGAAGATTTTTAACATCAGCTGACCTGACAGTTGAACGAGTAGCACCAGTATCTACTAGGAAAGTAATATTATCGTCATTTACCTTTCCATCCACTAAAGGACCTGTCTGGTCTACTCTTAGAGTTGCGCCAAGTACGCACTCTTCTTCCTCCCCTTGGCACCATCAATAGCTTTCTTCTGACTCACTCTCATCGCGTTGTAGCCAATACTGCAAAACAGCACTAGCGCGCGGCAGCTTAGTTACCTGTTCTTCATTGTAGAATCCTGTCTCATTACTGTATTTCTGAGGATTTACGTTCTGTGGAAAAGGCGGTTTTGGCGCCTGATTCTGTTGGGCAACAACCTGCTGCTGTGTCTGTGGTTGACAACTCACCTCTTTCTGCACCTGCGAATTCAATGATGCATTATCACCATTAGTACTCAGGGGAAATTTACACTTGGATTTCCAGTGCCCTATTCTTCCGCAGTTATGACATGGCCACTTCTTTTTGGCTTCTTCTATATTAAATTGTCCCTTTCCTTTTCCAACATTAAATTTGGGTTTCATACCTGCACCATTTGCCTGTTCAATCAATTGAGCTTCCTGTCTTTCTGCCACTTTTACCTGTGCCCACATAGCCTTTTCTTTTAACTTACGCTGTTTGGCTTCAATTTCATCACTAAAATATTTTGCATGTCTCAGTACTTCATCTATTTTCTTATTTTGCCAGTCCACTGTATTCTGTTTAATCATTTCACTTATTTCTGGACGCAGCCCATATACAAATCGGTATACAAAGTGACTTAAATCTTTTTCACTCAAATTTTCATCACCACTAAACTGCTTAAAGGCGAGTATTAACCTCTCATAATAAGCATGTACGGATTCCTTAGCTTCCTGATGAGTTCGGTCAATTTTTACCCAATCAGTCTCCTTGGGAGGTACTTTGTTTTTCAGAAAGGCAATTACCTGTTCATATTTTTTCATCACTTCAGGATCAGGGGCACCAGTTTTTGGGTCCCTAGGGTACTCTTGTGTAGGCCAGCTAATCATAATTTTACATTCTGTCCATAAATCTGCTGGTACTATTATGTCAAAAAGACTATTTAAATCAATCCATAAAACTTTTGATAACTTTACAAACCTATCTACCTGCCTATACCACTCGACTGGCTTTTCGCGTAGTCGAGGGAAATCATTGGTAAATGACAAAATATCTTGTCTAGTCCAAGGGACTTTCTGCGGTGTTCAGATTTTCAATATCCTTTTCAGAAAAATCTACTCGGTATGGTTTTTGTAAAGCCTTTACTCTTTCAAAGTCTATAGCCATTTCATTTGCCACTTCTTCTAGTCTCTCGTGAAGATTCCTTGCTCTCCATGTTATACTTGTACATAAAAATAATAATTCTTCATCCTGATAGGCTTTTAACTTCTCTGTGGGAATAGTCCCTACTGTTAATTCCTTCAAAACAATCTTCAGCTTGGCCACATCTATAGATTGGGATTCTGTATCTTTCCGCTGTAAACTACTCAGCCATTCACTTAATTCTTCTGAAGTAGGTCCTACACTATTTTTCTCATTATTTGGTTGTGCTAAACTCTTTGGTGATCCTGGGACTGATTCTGTCGTCATTATTATTCTATCCACTAAACTTTGATTTACTGTCAAATTTGTAGGCGTACTTTGTTCTGAAATACCTGCTGTTTGTCTCCATGGGTTCTCATCTGCAATTTTTTCTGGCCTCTCTGTCTGTTTATTACTGTTATAAGGAATCGTCAGACAATGCTCACTATCCTTCTGTTTATCAAAAATAGGCATTGCAGGTCTTATAGTTACAGGAACGGTTACGGCTTCCAAATTTTTGGTTAATTTCCTAATCTTTTCAGTTAACTCTAAGGTGGTTTTCGCTAGTACAGCTGAATTTTCATTACCTGTTTTACCATGTTGTGTTTTCTCTATTTCTCTAAAAGGATTGTTTCTCCCTACTTCTTGTGCTACTGATTCAAATTTTATATTTCGTGGAGTCTCTCTCATTGGGGCACTTGGTGTCAATAATGTGGAATCTGATTGATATCGGGGTGGATTTTTATAAAACATCTCATCAAGAACATCATCCTCCGATTCATGCACACCATACCCTCCTGACTCGGTATTATTTCTTTTTTCCATACATTTTCTATTGCTAATCTCTTCAGCACTTCTCACAGGAAACAACCCATCAGTCATATTTGCGCTTCGCCATCTCCTCATTCTATCATCATGATTCTCTTGTCCATATGATCTACCAAACATATATTTGTACCTTCCGCCACTCCTCTGCCGTTCTCTGTCATGCATCTCATCTTCCCATTCTGTCAATGCTTCAAACTGTGTTGGTCTAGGTCTCGGTTCTAGATTCATCATTCTCTCTCTCAAATTTCTCAAAACCGCTAAACCATGTTCTGGAAAAGCTAAAACTCCATCATCTTTTGTATACTTTGCCCAATTGTCCAACCAAATACATGTATGATATCCATATTTCGCAACCATAAAGGATGCAGGCGATTTTGGTGGGGGAAGCAACTGTCCCTCTCTAGTCCCTCTCTAGTCACAATCGGTTTGTCCTTTTTAAATAAGCTCTTAATCTTTCCAAACCAGGACTTTTTCTCTTTTTCTGGTGGATCGTAATACATAATTTTCTCTTGCGTGTATCGCTAGATTTTCCTTACGACTATTCTGTTGTTTTAACCAACCGTAGAGCGATTCACACTAACGCACCAATCAGGAGCGTCTATGTCACTTCTGTAATTCTCCAATCCCAGCACGACTCACACTAAGGCACCAATCAGGAGCGTCTACGTCTCCCTGTAATTCTCCACTCTCAGCACGGCATACACTAATGCACCAATCAGGAGCGTCTACGTTTCTTACTGACTGGCCAATCCCAGCACGGTCTTTCTGACGTCAGCTTTTCTCGCTACTCCTGCTTCTGCCGACCCCTCCTTTACAAAATTTATCGGCAAACTTTTTTTTACGTTCTTTCTGACTCACAAATCTGTTAGTAACGACATGAAAACGCCACCATTATCTGTTTCACTAACAACAGAATAGTTAACGACCTTTCTTAAAAGAATTCCGTCTTTCCCGAGAGCAGCGAACAATCTTCCCTACTTTGGAATCGTTACTTCCGTTGATAAAGTAGCACTTCCCTCTACTTTACCCTTCTAGCAAGCATTAGCTAACTGTTTCTCTAGAATTAAGACACCTAGTTGGAGACGCTCTGCTCCTGAGAAATAAAACCAGAGTTTCACCATTAACCTGAATGCTATTTCATTCACGCGCTTTCATACAGAAAATGTAGTTCATTCACACAGAATTCTGTCTTTCCCGAGAACAGCGAACAGTCTGCCCTACTACAGAATTATGTTACTCGTTAATAAAGTAGCATTTCCCTCTACTTTATCCTTCGAATAAGCTTAGAGAATACCTATTACCTTTCCAGTGATAAGCGTAATCAGAGTGCCTTTTGGACTCCTGGTACCTAAGACCAAAATTTCACAGGTGACCTTTGCTACCATACATTTCTCTCATACAGAAAATGTCCCTAGCAGTAACACACGACGATGTTACCAAATCGAACCCAGACAATGCGTCGTGCAACTCCAATCGTCACACTTTTTCCCCGTGTACCTACAGGGCAACAATAATTCTGTCTTTCCCGAGAGCAGCGAACAGTCTGCCCTACTACGGAACCATTACAAACTTCCGACTTCCTACATCCCAGAAGCCATCAAACAACATAGAACTCGACGCGACTCAACATAGAGTGTTAATACATAAACCAATACTTATCCACAATCAATAATCAATAAGCAATTTACAAGCAATAATCACCAAACCAATACAATAATATCCATGATACTGCTACCAGAAAAACTGATCCAGCGCAAGACTGGGAAATGGGGAACAACATATACCGATATCCTCCCTATGTCGCAGACCCGTCGTCACGCACACTCATTCATACACGCATTCATTGGTGGGGCCCATAACACCAACTCACACACGTCATCCTTCATGAGTCTACACACACAGGAGGGATGAATAATTCAAGCGCTGGACATGTGGGGGAACACCTTATAACCTATAGGGAGAAAAAAATTATTTCTGCAAAAATATACATTAACATCCGTCGCCTATATATCCCTAATCTTAAACATCAAGGCACTCCACCCACTTGGTCGGCGGACCAATTAGTTCGATTGGTTGATGGTGATTTAGAACCAGCTAAAACACATTTTAAGAATCAGAATCCTTATTTCTCTTAATGAAAAACCACAAACTCATATTTCTTGATAAATAATTTTTGTTTATCTAAATCATCAGAATGATTTATATTTGCATTTGTCTTGTCAAAGTTTAGAATTTCAAGATCAATTCAAGTAAATCGCAGAACATCATATTTACCTAATCTGGCTATTTGGAGTCCTCTAATTCATTGGCTCTGCATAACCGAGTTTGTCGTAAATTGTCCGAATAAAGCAGGCCAAAGCTCAAAGTCCAAAGTCCTCTCTGCTCAGCACGTTACAGTCCCCAATTTTATCAAAGGACCAGAAATTGTGCAAGCATCTATCATAGCCCGTGGATTTGGAAAAAGTTTGCAGTCATCAAACGATCGGGCAGCATCTAGACCATCAAGAAAAAAGGCGTCCTAATCAGGAAAGAGTTTGTGATGATAAAGAAGAAGAGTTTAAGTTTTTCTCACTATCCCACTATTCTTTTATAGTAAAAACCAGGTTAACATAATACATTTTTAGGACAAGAACAGTGGTGATTGGCTGGTTGGGATCGTCCGATTCTTATTCCCAGATTCTCAGTACAGTTCGAGGGGTGAGGTCACTTGTCAGTTAAAGTGTCGGCTTGTTCCGATTTACTGTAAGGTTGATTGTTCCCCTATCTTGGCGGGCCACCAAATTCTTATCCTTGACCGGGAACATGATGTGCAAAGGTCGCTAAGAGGTTTACGATACTGTTCGCACATGCGCAGTTCACTCCGCGCCTCACGAGACAGCGGCCACTTCTGTGTGCGATGTCAGCGGCCATAGTGGATTAGGCCCAGATGTCAATTTAAGCGAAACAAACACAAAAGAATAATTAATACATAGAAATGGTGATTCTAATGTTAACCCCTTACTAATCCCTCTATGTGCTTGTATTTATCTAGCATATAGCGACATTTAAAGCCATTATATTCACCTTTTCCGATCCTCCACGACGATGCAACGTCACAAAGCAACATATATCATGCGATATTCTATTACCACATATACTATTCATTAATATGCGTACAGATTTTAGTTATAAGAGTTATAAAGCCATGCAAATAGCAAATCCCATGTGTAGTTTATGTTTTTATAATGTTGATTAGTATACATGCAACACTTGTTTAATAATATTATAGTTAATAGATTATATAATTAGTATTTTCATGCAAGAATAGAGGAGGTATACAACATTTTGCAGTACCTGCTCCATCACACACACCCAGCGTCACCAGCTGCCCGTGAACTACACACTCCACTTATACAGAAACCAGCCACAGCCTCCTGTGCACTACTCCTCTCTCCACACAGAGAACACAACCGAGGCTGCCTCTGCACTACACACCTCTCCTCAGACACACAAATACCAACAACAGCCTCCCGTGCACTGCACACCTCTTCACACACAGAAACCAGCCACAGCTGCCTGTGTACTACTCCTCTCTACACACAGAAAAAAACAACCACAGCTGCCTGTGTACTACTCCTCTCTACACACAGAAAAAAAACAACCACAGCTGCCTGTGTACTACTCCTCTCTACACAGAACCACATTATAAACATTGGCTCTAGCTAAACACTTATAAGGTCCCAAAGGTGAGACCTATTGGCTATGCTAATGCTTGTGTTACTGGGAGACGGTTTAGCAGCATTTCTGCAATATCGGCCCCCTGTAACAAAAGCGGTGCTTGTGTCTGACACTAGCGACCGGGGCCAGAGCTTCTAGTAGCCCGCCACCCCCCACCCCTGGGCCGATTCAGCAAACAGCCAGGGCTGGTTTCGGTTCCCAGTCGAACTGTGGTGACCGGAGGCCCGCGCTGGTCGCCCTTCTCTGTTCTGGTGCAGCGTTACTTACTGTATGAGGTGTGTAAGCCTGTGTTCGATGTAACTTATGTTGTATTAAATGTGCTTTGCTGTGCGCATTTACAATTGAGGCAACTTGTAAACAGACCAGCATTCCCCATACAAGCAGTTATCTGTGCCTATAACTGAAACTGTGGTCCGACGCAGCAAACTTTGTGACATAACTCTGTTTACACATGACAACTCAGCTGATTCACTGCTTATTTTTAATTTCCCCTTAAATCTCTCCCAGTTCCTCTGTCTCACAGAGGTGCAGCCCACAACATGGTCACTGGTGAAATCAGCAAAACGCAATGGTGGGGGCTATCGAGTGAGACGCTGGGGATTCCCTTCCACCACATACACTTTGAATAAACTAACCAACCAAACTATAGGAGACTGAAAAAAAATCACAAAGAATGATTAACACTAGTTTGTTATAAATAAAGTTTTAAGCATGTGTCTCATACTTCTTCCTCAGCATCACCCGCTAATCCAGTAAGAGGACAACACACGGTGCATTACATTTCCATCAGTGCTCACATTAAATCTAGTACTGGAAAACATGGTTATGTACGTTAATACTGTTTTTTCTCTATGACCACTGCCGTAACCAATAGGTGTTTCTTCTGTTATTAGTAGGTGAGAGTAGAACTCGGGCATTTCATTTAAATAATTACACTTTCCATTTTATTTGTGTTGATTTAATCTAGCTTGGAACAATTACCCTGGCTGTAGGCCATGTGCAGCATCATTGAAAAAGTCTAACCCATTCTAAACACCTCTTGTTACACACACTGAACCCATGTTACAGGATTTTTGCCTTTCAAATGGCGTGCCCTTTTTTAGTCCTTATTTCACCCTATCTGTTCTAATGTTATTTTATTCTCTGTGTCATCACCCCACCATCTATTGAAAGGTGATTACCCCCAAAAAATGCTACATTTGCATGGCAGGTGAAATCAGTATACTAATATTACATAATGCTCAAGCTTGGGGACACTTGACAAAAACACACTTTCATCCATAGCACTCCCACAGAGTACCACATTTCCAATCCGCAAATGCGCTTTGCACCTCTTAAGGGTTATGGGTTGCTACAAGAATCTAGTTACAATACAATACACCGTGGCAACCAGCTATATTCTGTGAAGTGGTGCTTTTATCTTTTGTGTTTCTTGGTCTTACTGTGATACACTGCGAAAATCTATGCTATCTTTAACCTGTTTTTGGTATTTGCCTTCTTCACCTTCTTCATTTTCCTTACAGAAGGGGAAATAAGTATAACACCCCTGAGAAGACTATGCATGCAAGTCAGAGTAGGAGAAGTGTCTATCTCTATTTTTTCTTTATCACTATGGGCCCGATTCACAGAACTAACTTAAGACAAAATCCTAAACTTACTACCATTTTGGTATTCACAGAAGCCATTTACTCATTTTGGTATTCACAGAAGGCACTTACTCATTTCGGTATTCACAGAAGTTAGGAGTCCTAACTTTAGGACTCCTAAATGCCTTCTGTGAATACCGAAAGTCTTAAAATTAGGATTTTTCTCAGTTTAGTAGTAGTATAGTTAGGACTCCAAACTTTAGGACTCCTAAATGCCTTCTGTGAATAAAGAAAGTCTTTAAATTAGGATTTTTCTCAGTTTAGGAGTAGTTAAGTTAGGACTCCTAACTTTAGGACTCCTAAATGCCTTCTGTGAATACCGAAAGTCTTAAAGTTAGGATTTTTCTCAGTTTAGGAGTAGTAGAGTTAGGACTCCTAACTTTAGGACTCCTAAATGCCTTCTGTGAATACCCAAAGTCATAAAGTTAGGATTTTTCTCAGTTTACAGTTTAGGAGTAGTAAAGTTAGGAGTCCTAACTTTACTACTCCTAAACTGAGAAAAATCCTAACTTTAAGACTTTCAGTATTTGCAGAAGGCATTTAGGAGTCCTTCTGTGAATACCAAAATGAGTAAGAGCCTTCTGTGAATACCAAAATGAGTAAGTACCTTCTGGGAATACCAAAATGGTAGTAAGTTTAGGATATTGTCTTAAGTTAGTTCTGTGAATCGGGCCCACTGTTTTTAGGTGTTTTGGGCCACTGAAATTATGAGATTCTGTGGACACCCAGACTTTTAGTATATATTTACTGCACTTCCCAAATAATTCACCATATGCTGCATCATTTTCGATGTCCACAAAAAAATTTATCTAGTGCATTTATCCACTCAAAGTTACAAAAAAGTTGCCATAAGTGGTGCTGTAAAGTGGTAGACCATTTTAGAAAAGGATAACTGGTTACCGTTTAGTTGCTGGCCTTGATGAAGTTAAACGTTTGCCCAGACAGCATTCATTTGAGTTAAAATCACAAATAAAGAAATATTAACACCATAATATGTGCTGTTTCATGTTGCAAAATATTTCAATGCTTCTTTCCCTCAAACCCATACTCTCCTCTTTGCTGGGTGTGTTTTGCATACAAAGGTGCTCCCTCTTTATGCATCTGTGGCCTGCTCGCCCCTTCTTTCTCTCTTTCTCACACTCTTTCTGCTCCTCTGTCTCGAGTTCATTCACCACTTCCTGCACAAACTACCTAACACTCTCTAACTTCCTTTCTATCTATTCTGTGCAGCTCTCCCAATCTATTCACCATGCCACTTAAATCCACTACGCAAATATACTCCACACCACAAAATCCCATCCCACATAATTCAACAACTAACAATTCCAATACAACCCACATAATTCCACTCCACATTCATCCGCGACACTCCAAACCAAAACACATAGGTAAAAGACATTGTCATTTACGACACCAATAGCTCTAACTCTCACAAATGCGAGACCTATTGCATTGCAAATGCTTGTTTACTGCAGCATTTGATGTATTTTTAACCATTATTTTTATTTTGCTCTCACTTTTTCATTGCCTCCCAAATTGTTTTTGGATGTGTTTTGCACAACTTAGCTGTGATCTTAGCAGAGTTTGCTGTGGGATTGAGCTTGTGACTGCATATAGACCATAGTGTTCTTCTTGCAATGACAATGACCCTGTTGGGCTGCTGTTGGAGCTGCTCCTTCAAAATTGCCTTAGGGAGCCAACAGGTCCCAACAGATAGTCCCTTAGAATATTTAATAGACCGTCCCATCTGTTATGTGACTGGTTGCTATTGGACTCTATGATTACGTCTTCTAGCCACTTGGCCACCCTTGAAGTATCTGTCATTCTCCATTTGATTCTCCTGACTAGCTTGAATGCTTCAGCATGAATGGAGAAGCCAACTTCCGAGAATCTAGTCACTGTTGCGGCGTTTAGGTCAAGTGTTACAGTCAAGGGATTATGGTCACTATAAGGGCAACCGGGGATCTCGAAGTAGACCAGATGACTCGCTAAAGATGCTGACAAAAAAATGTAGTCGATTGTTGAGATGCCTTTGAATGTGTCAGGGAGATGTGAATGAGAATCTTGAAAGATTGTTCAGTAGAAAATAATTTGTAGGTTGACAAGAGGTTGCTCATTTTTTCTGTTCCTTGGTTGTGCAGGCTAAGGCATCAGTGTTCCCCAGAGCCCAGATGTTAAAGTCCCCTACTAGCAGAATGTCAAGTGTGGCAAACTCCAAAGGTCCTCCAGACTGTTCTATAGATCCTGGTCGCAGACAATTTTAGTGTTTTGGTTGCGCTGTGATAGCAGTTTATTAATAACAGCAGGATGTCTTTGCTGTTAGTTGATATACCTGAGATTAATACTTCTTGCAAGGCTGGGGTATTCCAGTTCAGGGGCATAGCCTTGATTTTGCAGGAGTGCTTAACAAAAATTGAGAGGCTTCCTCATAGTCGGCAAAAAAGATTAGTGCAGTTTGCTGATTAGAAGAGTTCATAAAAGACATATAGAACTGAAGGAGAAGTGCCCTTGTCTCCTGTAGGGAAAGAATGTCACTTCTATCCAGATAGGTCAACACAGGTTTACTTGTCTAAGTTGACAAGAGGCCTGCCACATTCCAAGTTGTAATTGTAAATTTGGACCTTGACAGGTGTGTCAGGGATTGAGCACAACCTTGGAAGTTCGAGCTAGGAGGAGTTTTCTAAGATGCTTCTGTGGAAGTTGCCTGGCTGGCGCCACCCATCGAAATTGATGCTGCTTCTTGAAGTGCATCTTACCAATCTTTGATTGTGTGCGTATGACGATGTTTTCAGCTTTTGGCACACTCAGGAGCCAGTCATGGGTGTAGCCGCTCGCGCCCCTCAGCACACTTCTGTGAGGCCTTGGATAGTCCTACTGTAGAAACACAAAAGGATATTTCAGCGGGTGTAGCTTTTTAGGAGCTCGTTGCCCCAGTCCTCAAAAATCCTTGCTTCACCCAAAAAGATGTCCCAAAGGCCCTCTCTCGACCATGTAGTTATAGTGGCCTCCGAGGTTCCTTTTTGTGAAATTCATGTGAACTTTACGGATTTTAGGTCAATGGAGGTCGGCTCCTGCAGTGCTGGAATATGTTTAAATACATGTAAAAGTTTGCACCTATTAAGTGTGTCGTGTGAGCCCTTTTGGGTATGATCGTGATGTGGGAGGAACGCCAGTTCACACTGTTCTGGTGCTCACGTGAGTGACATCGCCTGGTCTGGGGGGTAAGGGCTGTGGAACACGTAGAGGTTGAGAAAGTGGGGGCCTGATTTCCCTGGAAAGGCAACTCCTCTGATTGAGTGAGAACTTACTTGTGGCACCAATCCGCCTCTGGCCATTGGGCCTCTGGTCTTTATCGTGACTATAAATGGTTAATTGAACGTGTTGTTGCTTTTCATTTAGGCCAATGTAGAGTGCCCCCTGGGCTGGATTGTTGAGCAGCGAGGTTGGGCCAGAGAATGTTTTAACCACTGCTAACGAAAGTGAGGAATTTTTTGACAGATGTTGTTAGTTGGTTTTATATGGAGACGTATTGCGTTGGTGCTTATGTCTGCTGCTTGTTTCTCAGGTACCACTCTACAAGTAGAGCCCCCAGAGCCCTGTGGTGTGGCGTTTAATGAGTGGGTCCCATTGGTCCCTTGTGTGGACATCGTTGTGTGGTTATTTGGTGCACTAGTTGAGGAGCTCGAGGGGTGGCCTCAGTCCACTGCCCCATCTGTACTGTGACGGGGGAAAGGATTTCCCTTTGTTTCCTGCATGCCACTGAGTGTACCTATCTCTGCCAGGCTCTCCTTGTTTGCCTTTGTTGACTCAGCAGCAGGTGTGGAAGCTTTTGCGACCCTGGCTTTCTGTACGATTGACTTGGGTAACTGAGCAACGATCATCCCTTGTGCAGCCGCAGTTCATTTTTTTAGGGCACAGTTTGCAGCGCTGTTGACTGCCACGTGATCCTTGCATTTCATGCTTGGTTTTGAAGCTGGGCTGAATATGGGAAAAGGTTTTTTTAAACCCCTTTTCTTGGTCTGCATTATGGGTTTTAACAATGACTGAAATCAAAGATCTCTTTTATGCTAGATGTTTTTGACTGTTTTTTAGTTTCTTTTGGCCCCTCTGGAAAAGATTAGATTTTTTGAGGGGACGATGGAGTTGGGGGGGCCTTGCTAAATGGGTTCATCTTCTTTGTTCGAGCTTGGGGAGGACGAGTCCTCAGTGCAGCATTGTTGGACGGGTCCACCTTCTTCTGTCGAACTCAAGGAGGGCTCTTCTGTGGTGAAAGAGCCAACGGGTGTGGACTGCTTGATGACAAAGTCAGGCTGCTTTTTGAGAGGGTGCATTGTTCCCCTTGTTACGACTAAAGAGGCACCGCGATTGTCATTTGATTTGGGTGTAGCAATTTTTCCCAGTTGTGTTTGTTTGTGGCTGTAGGTTGAGTAGTCATAAGCCCAGATGTGTTTAAATGCCATAATATGGGACCAAAATACTTCTCAAAGAGGGCTTTGAGGGCTGCTTTCATAAGCCAGTCTCTGGGACAGATTCATAGAACTATTTTGTATTTGCGATCTCAGCACAACTCACTTTGTGAATGCAAAGTATGATGCACAAATGTGCCTTGCAATTCACAACAGAGAGCAATGAGCACCCTGAGAACCAGTGTGGAGGTGGCACCAAGGGGACAGTTCCCTTTCTCTCTCTATGCTTGCAGTCGAATAGCATGGATTGGTTACAGACTGCTGAAGGCTGGCAGCAGTGGCGTCACTAGGGTTGGTGTCACCCGGTGCGGGTAACTCATGGTGTCACCCCCTCACGACTTACCGCCAATAACACCACCAATACCACCAATACTACCACCACCAATACCATCAACACCACCACCACGAATACCAATGCCACCACCACCAATACCACCACGAATACCACCAACACCACCAATACCACCATCACCACTAATACCACCAACACGACCACCAATAACACCAATGCCACCACCACCAATACCACCACCAATACCAATACCACCAGCACCAATACCACCACCACCATGAATAACAATACCACTACCAATAACGCCACCACCAATAAAAATACCACCGCCAATACCACCACCACCAATACCACCACTATTAACACCATCAATACCACCACCACCAATACCACCACCACCAATATCAACATTTGTTTGCGCTTTAGTATAAAGTGAGGCAGAGAGTTTTAATGGAGAGAGGGTTGCATTTTCAGACATGTTCCAACATCTTGGCTGTTGTATTTGGTTGATAGGTTGTCTGTTTATAATCCTATATGGAAAGTGTAATGTGTCTTGTGGATTTATCAGAGGAGTGCTCCAATCATGTGACAGCAAGCTTGCATGGCATGTGGCGCAAAAGTGTAAGACTGATGGAGTCAGACTTGTGGATATGTACCATCATCCACTAACCTGAGCTGTTTGTTATCATCTACGTGGAAAGAGCAAGGCCTCCTTCTCAATTCACACTTGTCATAAATGTACTTTTCCTTGCCAGGACTAGAGACAGCTGGATTACAGCATTATATTTTGTGAGTATTGCCATAGTTTTAGGTGGATGAAGGTAGGGCCAATGATGCAAAGGGTCCAGTGAATGGTGCAGAGAGCTTGGAAAGATCCTAATGTGGGCATAAGCAGCCAGTGGAGAGTCTGCAGAAATTATCTGGGTCGAAATTTAGGAGTATAAGTAGGAGTTGAAAGGTAGCTTCATTTTGGATTTACCACACAGTGTGTACACAAATTTCATTCTGTGGTTAATTGTTAATCTATGAAATAGTTCTCAACTGTGAGCGATGGGGTACAGTTTCTTTTATAAGCTGAAACGGGCCTATTGCGGTTATTGATGTAGCTAAGGTGGTGAGATCAAAGTTTATCTCGCGGTGACCACACAAGGTTTATTTGCTATTACAATGAAGTGGCCTCGCATGGTGTGAATGCAGTCCACTCTGCGCATGAGCAGAGATCAGCTGAGGCAAGTTCGCCACTTTTATGTTCACAAGGAAAGATCATCTAGTTTGAGGACAGTTTAGTTTGTTGAACCAGATGTTTGAGCGCACTAGCGCAGAAACACATGGAATCGCTCCCTACCCACCGCCCTGCACTGAATAGGAAATAGGCCACTCACCTGCTGAGTTGGTGGTGGCACGTGTTTCCATGCTTTTACTCCATCTGCCCTAACCTCGCACTTGTGCACTTCGTAGCTATGGGATGCATTTCTTTAGCATAAACCCCATTACAAGATTGTTAGCCATTTATGTGTCAGGCATTTAGGAAAAAAAGCATTGGCAAAGTCAATATCGAGGCCTTTTCGAGCAGAAATATATTGGGGTTTGACAGTGCTACTTTCATGCTTGTACAACAGCTTTTATTTTATACTTGTATTTAGCATTCTCGTTTCCCACCAATCTCTTCTTATTAACTCTTCTATTAGGTGCCTGCGTGTTCCAACTACTTTTAACGCTCAGTTCAGTATGCGGAACAGAATCCCAGATTTTTCACACCTAGTTCGTCCATCTTCCCTTACTCAGTTTCTCCCCTCAAGATTTAGTTCAACCGCCAGATCCTCTTTTGCTTCTTCTGGCTTGCCTTTAAATGTAAATATGGTCATTTTAATGCAAGATCCCATTTCTTTTCTAGTGGTCGGTCCCTAGCCATATTCTCAGGTCAGCAATGCATTCCAATTTTTGCTGATCCCCACTGATACTCCATGCACCCAATAACGTTTTCACTGTTTCTCACTACTCGCTCCAAATAACTTGGCCCCTTAATTCTTCCTTTCTGTTGCGCTTCTAACCTTCAGTCTTCACGAAATCATTTCCATTGTGTTTTTTTTTTTGTTGCTAATCGCTACCTTCACTTTAATATTTGTGCCGTTGCCGTTTATGTGTTTTTCAGCTGTATAGGAGTCTAATGAAATGTAACTGCTTGGGGCCTCAGCCCCGAGCCTCGTTGCGACCCGTCCGTCTTGCACCAACAGGCAGGAAATGGTAACACGCCCCCTGGATTCCTCTGCGCAGTGCCACAGGTGAGGAGACCGGGCGGGCTCACTGTGGCCGTGAGGGAGGAGGGGGGTGGAGGGAGGGAGAGATGGAAAAGTAACAGCACTGGAGACTCTGGAGAAAGGAATGCTGCTGTGGGGCCACCGGGTGTGTTTGAAACCGAAGTATATCCTTATCACAATATGACGTTGAAGAAGGAAGGTATTTATAATATTTGCAATGAAATGTCTTTTCTCTTAACCGCTATTCAAGCCTGTAAGAATCTGGTCACAGTATAATCCTACCCTAGCGAGAGCTTTGAAGCTGCCTTGGTGGCATCCAGCGAGCTATAAATTCCCAGAAAACAAACCATAACCCAGAACACATGGTGCGCCTCTGCAGATCAACCCCCCGCAGAAGCAGAGCTCAGCGTCTGCACAAGTAACACCTCTCACCCAGATATGTGGTACAGTATCACACACTGGCAGACAGGGGCCGGGGAGGCCGGGGGACTACCTCTCGGTCGGCCGGCCCGCGGCCGTTAGCCTTGCTTGGAATTTATTTTCAATTTGGAAGTGGAATAAAAATTAAATTATAGTGGCGCTGTGGCAGTGTGGCGACCACCTGAGACCTCCGAGTCCTCGCCTCAGGCTCCAGCTCCTAGTCGTCCCTCGTGAGTCACGCGCACTTGGGGCCCAATGCGCATGCGGGGGGGATTCACAACATCGCCGACTGCACCCGGGCCCCTCTAGTGACGACGTGACGTCAGGCGCGCAGACGCGGCGGAGGAGGAGACAGTGCGCGCTGCGTACAGGCGGCACCTCCTCCTGCTGAAGCTGAATAGAAGGTAAACCGTTTAGGTTAGGTTGCGCGCGTCGCATCCACGGTCCTTGCGTTTCGGTTTCGGAATCTGTTTGTTTACTTTCAATAAAATTTTGCACGGACGGTGCAGTGCACCACAGACACACCGACCGGACCGGCCCTTTGGTGTCACCCCCGTGAGGGTGTCACCCGGTGCGGTCCGCACCCCCCGCACCCCCCTAGTGACGCCACTGGCTGGCAGTAAGCGTGCTCAAAGTGTAAGATGGCAAATTCTGTCAGCTTTTACTTTGTGTGTAGGCTAACACAGAGCACCAGGAACAGAAGACAGAAGTCCCATGGACTGATGCATGCTACCCCATAAAACAGGGGCAGCTGGACTCACAATGCTGAACCACTGCAAATTCAAATGCTGAGATAGAGGTTTACAGTCCCATGCTGGCTTTCATCCCAGCATTCACTACTAGGAGCAATGAGACACACGGCCACTTCTCCTCACAGGTGGACTGTGTGAGCCTCACTGCTCAAAGCCCCTTCGCACAGCACAGGATGAATGAATCCTTTGCTGTGCAAAAGGGTGAGGCTGATCCCAGAAAACGGCAAAATGTCTTTACAAATGAGGAGGTATGCGTTTTTAGGTCAAGGTTGTTCAGTATATTTGGGATGCGGCTGAGCCCTGAAAGAAAGGCCAATCATATTGCAAACAGGGAAAGCCAGATGGGTGGGAGATTGTTTTTTTTCTCAAATGTCAACTATCCTGGCTCAGCTATGCATTTCACGTTTGCCTTGGTGGAGTTAATTGCACCCTTGCTTCTCTCTCATTCCACCTTTCTTCTACTTGGGAATTTTAATTTGTGGGAGGAGTCTGTTTCTAACACTTATGTCACAGATTTTATCGACTCCCTTGAGGCTATCGGGCTAAAATAATTTTTCTGTGGTCCCATGGATAGTGCTGGTCATACCCTTGACATTATCTTTGACCCGAAAGATCTAGTATCTATTGGATCCATTCTACCACAATATTATTCTGGTTGATTCAAAACCGCCATTTGGTATTTTTAAACCACCAGCAATTGTGAGACGCTTTGGGCTGAGTGAATTGTGGACGCTCTGAATAATTGGTTAGAAGTGACGTTCCCATGTTAGCTGGTTAACTGCTGACATGGCCATTGATGCCATGGTGGAGACCTATAATTTGTGGACGGCATCAGTTCTAGATATGTTACTGCTTATGAAGCTAGTTCGCACGTACAATCATCCGAATGCTCCTCGGTACAGTGAGGAGTTATGAAGAGCCAAGATTGATTGCAAAAAACTGGAAAATCCATGGTGAACTAATTATATGCCAGAGGCCAAGGCAGCATTTATCAGAGCCCTGCGAGCTTACTGTATCTGCCAAAGCTTATTTTTAATCTAATGAGATATTGTCTGCCTCAAAAACACATCCAAGAAGATCGTCACCATTACTCGATCACTAGTAAATCCACCCTGTGTGTCCCACTCTATGGCTCATTCTCAAGCCCTCTGGGACAATCTTGCTCTCTATTTTGATACAAAAAAGATTGCTAACATTATGAAAGGTTTGCTGCCATCTGCGACTGGTTTTGATTGAACTGGTTCCCAGGGCACTAACAATCAGGCCTTGACCAATGAGCGATCATTGACCTTAGCTCACAAGGGATCATGGACCATGTCAACTTTGTTAGGGACTTTGACCAAATCTCTGGCGTGAGCTTCCAGGAGCTGGCTTCTTTCATCTCCTCTGGATCTCCAACTAACTCTATACTCTATCCTGCCGAGAATGTGCCGGCACTATGTTGTAAGTCGTGTGAGCCATCTGTAATGCCTCTTTGTCATCCGGGACTGTTCCCCAAGACTGGAAAAAAAGCCTGGGTGGTGGCACTGTTAATAAAGCCATCGGCGGATCCTATTATCTTCAGTAACTTCCAGCCTGTCTCTGCTTCCGTTTCAAGCTACACTCTTGGAGAAGCATGCAAATTCAATTCTCTTTGTTTATCTCAAGAGTAATCATCTGTTGGACCCTGCCCAGTCTGGTTTATGTCCTGAGCAGGGAACCGAAACTGAATTGGTTTCTGTGCTGGATTACCTGAGGAGGGCAGTCAACAAGGCAACAAGTAAGCTATTTTGTTGCCCTAGTATTATTATATTTGTAGGCTGCTTCTGACACTATCTACCATAAGATCCTAATATGAAGTCTGGCCGATGTGGGTATAAAATGGACAAAGCTTTGAAGTGGTGTACTTCATATCTTGACAATAGAGCGCAGGCGATTCCTCTCCTGCCGTTCCATTCTGAGTTGCATTGCTGCAAACAAGGTGTTCCTCCAGGCTCGGCATTGAGCTCCACTCTTCTGAATATCTACTTGAGGCTTCTAGCTTAGCTACTCTACAGTGTATCATCTTCAAGAATTATGTCCATTATACCCAACATGTAATCTCAGTGGACTCCACAGCTCCCGCTCCGTATGAGAATTTCCATCATTGCATGCACAAACGTAATAAATGAAAGTCCTCAAACTCCCTCAAGTTTAATGAGGAAAAATCTGAGGTCCTCTGTTGCGCTGTGAATAAGATCCCTCGTGCTCTTCCTTCAGACTTCTGGTCTCCTCAGTCTGATTTTCCTTCAGAGGGATTGTCTGCTGTCAGGAACTTGGAGGTTTATGTTTTTATAGTAATCAATCCTTGTCAGGTCACTTAATAGGTTGACTTTCACCTGTTTCTCATTCCTCAAAGTGCTCTATAAGATATCATCTCTCCTTCCTGCTGAGCACACACCGCTGATTGTTCAAGCTACCATTTTAAGTCATTTAGACTATGGCAATTCTTTCCTCCTAGGCTCTCCCGACTACGTAATCAATCGTCTCTCCTGTGTTCAATGTCAGGCTGCACACCTGGCCCTTTCTTTTCCCTGACCCTCTTCTGCTACTTCTGCTTTGGCATCCTGTACCAAAACAGGTTCTGTTCGAGTCAAATTCTACAAGGTTGGCCCTGTTTACTTGTGGAAAAGGTTTAACATCTATTGCCCTGGCCGCTTTTTGGGTTCTTCTAAGGCTAATTTCTTGTTGCAGCCTAAATTCAGACTCTCCCGGGTGCGGTGGCAGAGCATTCTCGGGTCAGGCTTCAAACCTCTGGAACAGCCTGCCTGTTTCTCTAAGGCGGACTGCTGACCATAGCCGATTCGGGAAGTTACTTGAAACTTGGTTGTCTCACTGTAATTTAGTATCTAGATCAGAAATGGGGCCGTAAGCTCATCGCCAGGACAACTTCTTAGATAGTCATGCACTTTAGAAATGATGTATTAATATTGTATTATTATTATCAAGGTTTGTCAAGGGTCCACCAGTGCCCAGGCGCCTCCCATTGCGCAGTGATATTAGTAGGGGCAGGGCTGTTGGTAGTGTGCAAAGACTTGTAGCAAAACATTCTCTGAAATGGTTGGATTTTTCTCGTGGTCCCAGGGAAAAATCAATCTTCACAGCCCTTCATCAGGAACAACTCTGATCACAGTCAAAAGATTTCAGTGCCTTGGTGGGTGGGGGTCTTGGGAGGTTGTTTGGAGATGTTTGGTCTCACTGTGAATAGTCTGCATTCTGAGGAGCATGGGCACAAAAGTGCAAGAGGAGGTCAGCAGCTTCCTGCTGTACTGGGCCCAAATACATATATTTAACATTTTTGGAGGAAATGGCAGAGGAGCCCATCTTGGGGAAGCCAATCAGAGACAAAACTGGATTTGCTGGTTTCCCTGAGCTTGCGGCACGATATATGGTTCTACCCAAAAGCCAGACATATGCACAACTCTTCCTGAGCTCTGGAAGAACCACAACATGAGCCACTGCACAAGATGACAGATGGAAAGGTGATCCCTCAGAGGAGTAGCACAGTCTCCATGCACACATCTCTGATGTAAGTCGTTACAAGCATGAAAAGACTTCAGCCTACCCCCACAACAAGGCCCTCATCCCCATGTGCGCGGGGCTATTGATGCGGGCACAAACAGGGGATTGTTCCTGAATCACCGTTACCAGTAGAAATCAACTTTTACACTGATCTGGTGGTTTTTCCTGCACAAATCTTGCCAGGCGCAGGCCCGACAAAATACCCGACACCCAGGTGCTCTCCTGGTCACAGACCACGATTTGAAAATCCTTACAAACAGGGGAAAAACCAAACGCCCAAGGATGTTACAGCTGGGACAACATAAAACAATCACGTAAAGTATTATAAAATCTATTAGAAATTCTAAAAGCGTATTTCTTTAACATTTGGAAGTTTTGACATTACCAGGTCACATTATAGCACAGCACTGAGAAGTGTTTTTCAAAAGTGTTTGTTTTGCACAACTGGTAGTCTGAACTCACATATTTGCTGCGATTTATCCAGTTTTCTGATTTTAATTTGTACAAATCAGCCAGTAAATGGGGTTCTATTTGTCTTTGCCTATGTTAAGGCCTTGTTTCCTCCTCTTAATGAACGTTTTAAATAATTGCAGGAACCCCAACCAAAGGTATTGGGGTGCTCTACCTGAGCAACGGTTACAGTACACAAGGTCACGTGCATCATTTATTGGCACGGGGAGACTCAGTGATTTGCCCCCCATCACATGATGTTGATCCGATGCCCAGACTCGAAGCTGTTTCCCTTGTTGGCAGCTCTGACCATAACGCCACATCCTGGGTAGAGTGAGGAAGGCAGAAGCCAGGTGAAACCCCCGCTCGTTATGGGCTCGAGGTTCCAACAAGACCTCGAGCTGAGCCACGCCCAGGCTTTAGGCTCGAGCTTCCAGAGGCTCTCCCACCTTTATTTACAAGTGCTGTGCTAATATTATTCCTAAAACTAGTCCTACTGTTCTTTTACTGCAGTGTCCTCATGCTGCACCCCGTTCCCTAAGCAACCTATAATATCTAGCAACAGCATAGTGCCAGGTTAAAGGTGGCGCCAAGGGGTGCGCAGGGGGCTGCTTTGAGAGATTCTCCTATAGATATGTAATTCTCTTTATGAACCTACGTCCGGGGTCCCCATGACTTTCGAAGTAAAGACCTTTCTTAGAAGCGGTTCAGTTTTTGTCACTGGGCTCATGTCACAGGCCTCAGAGCTTCCTGGGGACTTGTAAAAATAATAATTCAGTGTGTTTCCCCCGCGAGCGACACTTCCTGCTTTTGGTATCGTTTCTGCTCTGAGGTGAACCAGTCATCTGAAAAGGCGACGAAATGGGCGGAAATGAGAGGCTTTTAAATCTTCTGTCATTTTTTAGTGTACGTTTTTATTTTTCCTAATTGTTCATTCTAACAAAGTCTTCACGTAAAGTAGTTCCAAGGTGGCATTTACTATAACACTCTACACGTCCTTCTGCCCTCAGTGCAAGTGATAGAGGATTTTTGTGAAATATGTACCCACATTAACAAATCGAACTAGTCAGTTAAAATCATTTCAGAATGCCTGGGCTTCATCTGGAAAAATATGAAGTGCAGAAGCCTTTCTTTGCGTTCGTTCTCCCTGCATCCAATGGCACAATTTTTCTTGATCCATATTACTTATTTTAAATCTTTGTTAAGTGCAAATTTCGACCATGGAACGCAAGTAATAAAAAGAGGAGGTACACAGCTGAGAGTGCAGAATTTGTATTTGCATATTATATTAAGAAACTCATGAACGTCATGTTGTACATACACACTCAGGTCGTGCATATCACATGGCTATGATAACATTTAGGTATTGATATCTTTGTGACGGTTATGGTTGGCCCTGAAGATAAGTAACGAAATAGTGGCCTCAGAGGCAGTTCCATTGGGCTTCTGAAGGACATTTTAATGTCTGTTCAATTTCTTTCTAAGAAGCATTGTGGAAAGCAATTTTCGATTGGAGGTCAGCTACAGGTAAGGGCTCAGACCACCATTTGTGAAAGGGTGTTTTTATCTTTCCAAGGCCTGGCACTGGCTGATCCAGCGACTAAACAAAGGCGCCTGTGTGACGTCGTATCCTTCACCGTAGACAATTCCTGCATTTACTTGACTGATTATTTCCCAATTTTAGATAAGATAGTATCAAGTGGGGGCACGTGCAAACATCCTTGACATTGCACGGGAGGAATGAATATCTATGAGTTGACAATGCTCTTTGGATTCCTGTACGAGCAACTACAAAAACACATCTACTAACACCAAGATTGTTCGTAACCATCTACAATAGCTAATTAACACCATTGAAATTATCCAAAAACTCCCACAAAATAAGTTTCAATGTCCCCGCTGATCATGCATATATGTTTTTACATGCTACTCTTAAGGACGTTTTTTACTTCTAAAGTTTGCCTTTTGCAAGGACACATTACAGATACCTTTATAGCTAACAGCACAAGTAGGCTTTATGGAGTGGAAGTATAACTTCCAAATGAAACCTGGTATATAACAATGTGTAAGTTACATATGCTTTTTTGAGTGTTTCACTAAGAAGTATTTTAAAACTGAATACACGAGTCCTTAAAACAGATATAAAATGTTTAAGAATTTTTGGAGTTTTGACTTCCCTCTTGAAAAACTGCTGGTCTGAAAGTATTGAATTGTAACAATAGATATAACGTAAATAAAACATTTGCACAGTCAACAAAACATAATATTAAATCACATCACACCAGATCTAATCCAACTCAACTGGCTTTCTCTCGATGCATGGATCCGGTACAATATAGCCTGCTTGACGCACAAAGTGCTGCATCAGAACAATCCCACTTACTTGGCAAAAAAACTTGAACTATCTGGTGTGAATTGTGCCCTAAAAAGTTCCAACACTCTACTGTTGAAACCACAAAAGTTCAAAAAGAAGAGAACCTACAAGCGCACCTTCTCTGGTCTTTCCCAGAGAATATGAATGCTCTCCCTCCCGAAATCAGAACAAACCCCTTGTTTGCTGCATTCAAACAAGTAGCCAAAGGATTGCTACCTGTGGCACTAGACCTGTAACCATCCAAACTACCTTTTATTTCATGTTTACAGCACTGACCTTCCTTACTACTATGCAATGCGCATCCTGTGTAACCTCTTCTCTGTTTATTATTTTCTGCTTTACCAGCTTAACCTGTCTGCTTCGATGTACAGTGCTCTGCTACCCTGATGGGTCTTGTTCGCGCAATATAAAACTTTTGAAATAAAGTTGTGCAAACGAAAAATACATATGAAATCAGTCCAATACTTTGAGTATCCACTTCCATAGGAACTGGTTTACAAATCCAACATTGTTTTTCTTAACTGCTGTTATTTACTTGATCTTACCATGTAAAGTTTGCCAAGTTGCTTTATTAAATACCTTTGATCAAAAAAATGAATACATCTACTTTAAGATTTAAATTGCTTTTTATTATAGATCTGCTGAGTAGAGCGTCCAATTCAAGGTTTCACCATCCGGAATAAATACATATCGCACCATTTCCAAAAGAGACACTCTATAATAAATGCATATGAAAAGAAAACAAAACACTAAAAATGAAAATGGTAGAACAACTCTCTTTATTTTTGATAAAGAGCAACAACAGGTTAAGCTAGGAAATGGGAGGGGAAATGTATTCTAAGAAGATGGAAGGAGTAGGGAGATGGGGATGCAGAAGTGAGGAGAAGGGCATCTCACAAACAGCCTCATATTGCAACGAGTGTTGTAATGCTGATCTGTGACTCGTAATGCATATAAGGCAATACGAGCCACAAACATCCAAATAGGCAAGTGGTGAAAACAGTCAAATGTCAAGTTGTGGAACTACTCCACCTGGGTGTGGGTCATAAGTTTATGCAAGAATGATTATGCCATCTTATTGTGGGAGAAGGCACATGGCATGTTGTGACAGACCTTACATTTCGCAGGATTCCAAACTGATGCACAAATGCACAATTCCATTAATTTCTTGCACACTTTCTGGAGTTGGGTTCTTTTCTTTAGGGTTTGCATACCTTATTTAGCAAAAAACGATTGTATATTGAAATATTGAGCCGAAGATATGTATATCGTCAAGTATGCAGACATGGAGTTAAGAACAATAAATACTTACCTGCATAAACTTAGCTTGAGGCTATGTTGGTGGTCTGTATTCTGGACACACAGAATATTATTGCAGATTGATAAAAGAAAGTGATAAATTCTGAAAAAAACAGAATTTGGTTTCCCTCCACCTGCAAGGATGCTTAAGAGAACCAGCCTTCCTTAAAGGTTTTTGAATATATAATCGGATGGGATTGTCCCGGAAACTGGTGGATCAGAGTTTTAGATTTGGATGAATTCCCTGAGAAGGATTGTTTAAGGGTGTGTTGTTGACAGAATGTCTAGAAGTATGGTCTCACAGCTCTGAAATTAGCATTGGCAAGATTACAACTGGTGGACAAGATGGCTTGTAAATCAAGAGTAATGTAGTCTGTAGGTGGCATAGCCTACTTTGAGACCCTTCTTATGCATTTTAGAGTGATCAGTATTAAAGTGATGTGATCATACACTCTCTAGCCAGTGGTTACCTGAAAACTGCATGAAGTGCTGGTTGGAGAGTGGGCTGGTGTAACTTGGGAATTCATTTCCATGAGTAAGGAGCACTAGAGTCCAACATTAGAACCATGATGAACTGAACTTTTCTTTGAATCTTCTAAAGGGAGCATTAAATGTAACATTTCTTATGAAAGTGTCAGATGGTACTATACCCTATTTACCCCGAACGTTTTAAAAAAAATATTTTTTTCTCATTTTCGAGTATTAATAGAAAACTTGTAGTTTATTAATTAGTAGAAACTCCTCCATCGATGATTGTCCCATGCTTTTAGTCTGGCAGGAACAGCATCACTAACAAAACTCCACATGCTCACAATTGTTCTCTTGAAGGGTATGATCATAATTCTGGGATCATAATTCTGGCATCCAGTACCTCTAATGTAAAGATTATGTAAAGAGACAATTATTGTCTGATGTTCTAGGTCGGTCTCCGTGCTTTTGTGCTATTCCCAAAACCGTACCACATACATAATACAGCATTCTGGCTATAATTGGACATTGGAGGTGGCCGTGGAATGGGTGATCTCTTCATTCTTTCCACTATGAGGAGGGATAAAAAGCAGTCTCTTTCAAACAATTCAATAAGTAGTTCCCCCACAACGGTCTCGGGTTGCCCCATTTTTTCTGCTTCTAGTACGCTCATAATGCTAATGTTATTCTGCCTTGATCTTGCCCTCAATTTTAATTTTTAAATTTTTTTTTTATTGAGCAGAATTATAACTAACAAAGAGCAACTTTAACTATACATATAATTATCATATCCTTATACAATTAAAATTCAATGTAGCATCTTAATTTATAACTGAAATCGATTTCCCTCAATTCTCATCACATAAAAGCGCGAATCCCGCGCGAGACAAAAGTGCAAGGTGCAGATAATAAAGTGCAGTGCAGAACAATTTTAACATAATCAAGTTATTAGATTCAGGCTTACTAAAGGGACTAGCTACCAAAATTAAAGTGTGGTGCATAGCAACTTTTACATGATTGAACATAATTAATCCATTAATTTCATCATTGCATATATCAGCCATTAGATGTTCCCATTTCCCGAGGTGATACATCCCATGAGCAAGAAGCCAGAGTTAGTTGTCCCAACTCTGTCTATGATGCTAGAATACTATGAAAATTACTCACCCGCCTCAATCTAGGATACTAAACATTTTACTTTCTGTTTTATCCATAAATTTCCAAACTGCTAATGATTTCTTAATAGCCCCTACCCTTTTTGCATATGCTTCCTCGAAAGTTTTGGTGCATTTTTTTCATGCCAATTTTGGTAGGTTGGGACTTTCGCTGTCCTCCAATGCTGAAGAATCAAGGAGCGAGCCACTAAAGCAGTAACCGCTATAATGCTTTCTCTCCTTTGGAGATTGGAGTATTCTAACTTTGCATTATAAACCCAAACAATGCAATCTCTGGTTCCGGTTTTAATTTTCTCTGTAAACCTTCATTAAGGGCGGAGAACACTTCCTCCCAGAACTGGGTTAAAAGCGGGCAAGTAAAAAAAATATGTATCCACCCCCCTGACCCATTTGCTGACAGCTAAAGCACTTGTCCTCTACTTCTGGATACATCTTATGTAAGACTCTAGGTGTATAATAAGACATCCAACGGGATAAAAATGCCATTCTTTTAAAGTTTGCAGCTCTAAGTGTTTTATTACCATGTAGCAAAATCCCCTGCCACTCTAATTCTGAAAAAGTACACTGTGTTTCTTGGGAGATCTTGTCTAAAAACGTATTACTAAAGGGCTTTCCCTTTGGTCACGTAGTAATCTATACCAATTTCCAACACACCTTAACTTAGCTCTATAAAGGGCTGTTAATTGGGGAGCCGAGGCTATGCTCAATGGAAAGCAACATTTCTTCACAAATTTAATAATCTGAAAAAATACAAATTGCAGCAAGTTCCACATCTAGCCTGGATCTCCTGCCATATTAAACATCTCCCCCGACTATAAAATGGCCTAATTCCCTAAAGCCTTTGGTTTCCCAGAATCTTATCTGACTATTTCGAACATGACGGCCCAATATTTTGCACTCCGAGAGTTTCAAAAACTCATATCCCGCTGTATTCGCCTTCATCTGATAAAATGAACGTATTCTATCCCCAAATCCCTGTAATGTCTTATAACAAGTCTTTTTAGGAAGTTTAGACTGAAGTCTGCGATTCTGCCTCCTGCACCATCTTAGCCACAAAAAAACTATCCAATGATTTCTTGCCATCTAACATTCGAGCCATTATATCCACAAAAGTTGCTTCATAGTAAGTTTGTACCTCGGGAAGTGCAAACCCCCCTTGACTAATGTCGAGCTGAAGCACCAAAAGTCTAACTAGTGATGCCTTCTGCTTCCGAATATATTGTCGAATCATAACTTCCAACTGTTTAAAATATGACATATTAATTTTTATTGGTACATTTGAAAAGAAAAATATTAATAATGGTAAAATAGACATTTTTATAAGGGCCACCCTGCCGATTATTGTGAGTAGAAGAAGAGTCCATCTATCTAATAGATTTCTAATCTTAGTAGCCATCACTAAATAGTTCAATTTAAAAAGTCCCTCATAACTACTTGTAACATAGATCCCTGGATAAAGAATAGGATCTGGGGATTGGGCTTGCCATCGCAGAAACCTTAGAAGAATTTGCCTACTTACATTAAGTAGCAAAATTTCAGTTTTATTATGGTTGATTTTATATCCTCTAATAGCTTCGAACTGCATAAATTCTGCAAAAGTTGTCCAAAAGTTCTGTTCCGATGGCCTAAGGTACAGAATAATGTCATCTGCTAACAGTTTAAGTTGGGGCATTCCTTCCTGAGCCGCTTGTATCTGGTGATTGGCCCTAATTTTTGCAGCAAGAGGTTCTATAAAAAATGCAAACAAAGAGGGGGATAAGGGACAACCCTGGCGGGTTCCTCGCCTTATATCCACTCTTCCTGCTAACTGCGAGTTTATAAAAACTTGGGCCTGGGCCCCTTGATATAAGTTTCCCAACATATGTGTTATTTGTATTGGGAATCCGACCCTTGTAAGGACCGCAAAAAGAGTATCCCAATTAACTAAATCAAATGCTTTTTCAGTATCGATGTCATAATTAAGACAGGTAGTTGATTTGAGTTAAAAAATCAAGCACTTGGACTAAAAACCCAGTATTCGATGACATGAATCTTCCTGAGGCAAACCCCGTCTGGTCTTTGTGGATTACCCTCTGAGCTATAGGAGAAAACTGATTTGCCCAGATTTTCATTAATATTTTGTAGTTCACATTTAACAGACTGATTGGTCTATGTGAGTTGATGTTTTTAGGACTCTTATCTTATTAGCAAAACTTACTATCGTAGATTTCTTAAAAGTAGAGAGAACTTTCCCTCCCACTCTTACAAAATGTAAAAGCTCTACCAGGAAGGGTGTTAATTCTTCTGAGAATACCTTGTAGAACTCTGTTGGTAAACAATAATTTCCTGAGACCTTACCACACGGTATTGAAGCAAGGACACTCTTAATTTCGAAAGGGATGATTTTGGTGCTTATTTCATCTACCTGGTCAATTGTCAAGAGCTGGAGATTAATACTTCCCAAATATTGAGTTATCGCCTCATTTGATACCAAATACTTAGTTGCTTATAGCTTGTGATAATGATCCACCAAAAAGTTTGCAATTTTTTCCTTGGCAGAAGTCAGTGCCCCTGACTCTGGTTCTACCAGTTCTGTAATTAACATAGACTCCTGCTTGACTTTGCTTGACCAGGATAGTAATTTCCCCACCAACTCCTCGTATACGCGCTGTTGGTAAGTCCGGGAGCTAGTTATTTCTTCCAGTATTAAAAATTCTCTTAACTCATGTTTAGCTTTTAGTTGTTGCTCTAGTTCACAACACAGCCCCCTGCCGGTATCCCTCTGCATTAACGCGATATCAACAGCGTGTTGCATTTTAATTATTTGCTGCCTCTGCATCTTAGAGTGCGATGCTGAGAAGGCCAACATCTGGCCCCGCAATGTAGCCTTGAAAGCTCTCCAAACAGATAAGAGAGTCGCTGTGCCCTTATTTTCCTAAAGCATGTCTTAATCCATTCTTTCATATCTTCTACCCATTTGAGGTTCGAAAGGAGGAGCCGATCGATCTGCCACCTGGGTCTCTCCCGCCTTTCCGCCTCTACTCTCGTCTCAATAATTACTAATGAATGATCTGAAAAAGAATTTGCTCTGATTTCAGCGCTAACACAATTAACATAACTGGGGATAAGAACAAATCGATACGAGAAGCTGTTGCACACCGCTGGGAGTAACAAGTAAATTGTATATCGCCTGGATGTGCCTCACACCATGGATATATAAGACGATAATCCTGTTTCATGGAACTTAATATCCTTTTTGTTCTCGGCTTTAATTGTTTTTTTCCTTTATTAGAGGTGTCCCTTTTCAAAACTTGGATGAAATTAAAATCCCCTCCGACTATTATAGGGCCTTCAACACCTCTGACCAACTCATTAATCTTTATAAGAGCTGTAGGATCATCATCAATTGGAGCATAATAGTTTACGAAATGGAAAAGTGCCCCATTTACCCAAGCAGTGACCCAAATCCACCTCCCTTGAGAGACTCTCTAACTTGATATATCTCGCAGTCAGTTATTAGTTCACTTGCACTGTGAGTGACAGCATTTTGCATGATCACATATGTATTTCCCCCTAAAACAAAATGCTATTCAATGCAAGTGGTGGTGGGCCCATACAATATTTTTCCAATGTTTTTTCTTTCTTTATCCTTTTCTATTCAATTATTCATATATTGTATTTACAATGTATTTTCAGGTTACAATAATTCAAGGTCAACAGTACCTTTTCTATATGTCAACAAACATCATATTTTTATTGATGTTTATTAAAACTAAACATGTTTTCTATATTTGTGCTAAGTACATCTGTCTGCTAGGAAGTAACCTTATTGCTCTATTAAGATTGTATGCAGTGATTTTATTTTTAAATTATTATTATTTTTTTGCATGCATATTACAACAATGATGGGGCAGTGCAAGAGCTTGTTGTAATCCAATATATTGTATGCCACAAAATGATCTACAAATATGAACCTGCTGAGGAAACAGTGGTGTTCTTCATCTAGCAGATTGTATATTACTGGATATGGTGCTTTGTAGGTCGGGTCATTGACACAGCTTTAAATATTTAGCCAAACTTTCATTTTACAAAGAATTGATCCATAATATACATACACAGAGGATTTTATGGTCTGTTTAATTGTCATTCCATCTACCACTGCACACATCATGAGGCAATGAGGCAAGCCATTTACCCTATCCGTTCGTTTTCCTTTGAGTGTTTTCACAAAGCCTGTGCACTTTGTTAATATCTGCCTTGGAATAATCCCTTAATTTTTCAGTGACAAAGCTGGTTCAAGTTTGAGTTGTTAATTGTGATACCTTTAAATATTGGTTATGTATTTAATTAATGTACACTTCAAATGCTCAGTTAGATGGTGATTTGTTTTCCTTGTCATTTTTAAAGTTGGTGTCATAGAGTAGGATTGTAACATTCCAGCTGTCTGCAATGTGAATGTTTTGCTAGGTTGCGATATATTCTAGGCTCCTTTGGCGGGCACTGAGTATCTGCACTTCTTTAAGTCAATTTTTTTGCTGTGTAATTTTTTGTTGTTGCTGTATTTGTCTGGTGTGGCTTGTGTTGTGTTTTTTAGGTTGTGTGGCTATTTTGTGACTATTTTGTTGATGATGTGTTGCTTCTTGAGCTTTTTTGTTTTCGTATTACACTTGCATTTTACTGTATTATTTGTTGTAATGGGCTCTGTTTTGGTTGTTTTGTTGATTTATGTCCATTTATGTTGTGTTGTAATTTTACTTTGTGTTATGTCATTGTGTCGAGTTCTATGTTAGTACTCCATTGAGAATTTGCAAGAAGTTTCTGTTTGAACTGATGCCAGCCACCCTTTAGCACTAAACAAACGTGCCACGAGCAGAAAAATCAATAAGTCTGAAACCATGCGCTTTATTACTTGGAAAGGATTCCTCTCCTCCTGCACTGTGGCAAACCAACACAGATGCTTCAGTAAAAACACCACAACTTCTGAAAGGGATCAGCATTTCATTGAGTGGTAGACACCAGTCTCAATGTGAAAGATCTTACTTGACCTTTCAGCAGAGATGATGAAACTCTTCCGGCCTGCACAGCTTCTGAAAGATTTCTAAAAAATAACAGCTGAGGGCATCACTGAACAATTTACAGGATATGTGTTTTCCTTAAGTTCTCACGTCTAACAGTTTACCTCTGCTTCCATTTCACAGAAATAGTGCTGAAAATTACACCAAAAAGATGCCGATTTTTAAAAAATTTCTTCACGGGGAGAACCCCCCCAAACCTCCCTTATTGCCGTCGGGCACGCTCGCTGCGCTCGCATACGTTGATTCGTTCTGTTTACGCCTCACCAGTTTCAAATTCCACTAGCCGCCCCTGCCTTCGCAGCCTTCTGGGACCCCAACCAGCTGCAGGTTTGAGCGTCGAGAATGGTTTTTCAACTCTTCTAGTTTGGTTTAGAGCAAATTTTTCTGTTTTTTATCTAATGAGACCCGATGCTGGATCAAGGTCAACTGATCTTCAAGGAGAAAAATCCTGGATTCAGCCTCTTGGAGTCTTGCCGGATAAGAACCGACTGCTTCTTCAAGGTTTGCTAAACGTGAGTGTAGTGCTGCTATCTCGTTTGCTTGCGTTACTTTCATCTCCCTTATCTCATCAAGAATAAGATTTAACAAGGCTTTAATATCAAATTGAAGGCCGGTCCCAGCCTCTAAGAGCTGGTCTCCAAATGGATCTTCCGACTCTAGCCGTGCTTGTTGTCCTATCACCACGTTTTTCTCTGCCACAGATGTTGACGGAGGGCTCCCCAGTGGTCTAGAAAGTGGAGGGAAATCCTGGGTGACTAAGGCAAGACTCGGTTGAACTTGCTTGCAGAGATCAGAAGTTAAGATTTGATTTGGTAAAGGCAGTGAAGGCACTTTGGATTTCAGAAATAACGGGTATTCCTTATCCTTGATTTGAGATGCACTGGAGGGATTTTCCTGCATGATATCCTGATTAACCATTGCATCTTGAATCACTGCTGTCAGGCTATTGACCGGGCTCGCCCCTAAAATTGCTGAACCAGGTGGCGCACTGTCTCATGCTTAAGCCCCCAAATTCGGAGTTGTTTCTCTCTGGCTGAGATTTTCAGCCCTCTCCTGATTGGGGACACCTTGACTTCCCGCACCGTGTTCCAAGACATCATCTTCAGAGCTCATAGGGCTAGAAGTTGGGGCTGACCGACTATGAGCCTTCTGCGAGCGCTCAGCTCTTGAATTTGCGGAAGCAAGCTTCATCTGGGTTGTTCGAGTTTTAGATTTGAGCACCACATTTGAATCCACATGAGCAATTACATTGCCGATCTTTAAATGTTTCACCATCCTGGCAGTCAATCCTAAAAGCCACAGTGCTCTGGAATAAGGCTTATTATGTATATTTATTTATTTATTATCTTATATGTTCTGTTTATTTTCCTTTTCCCTACACTTCAGCAGGATAAAGCCCAGCACAATGCAGCTCAAAATTATTCCAGATTTTTTTCTTCTTTTTTTCAACAGGACTTGAGGAGGTCCCAAAGAGTTTTAATCCCGTCCAGAGACAGCAGTCGGAAAGCAAATTTGAAAGAGAGGGCAATAACCTACAATATCAGCTCAGAAAAAAAAAAAAAATGGGCTGCCGGGATTTTATTCAGTTTTTCCGCTTACTTGTTAAAGCTGTGACTTATTTTCAGCCTTCATTCTGGATTTTTGCACTCCACAATGCTGCCGGGGTCACACACAGTCTTCTTTGCGCAGCAGGGCAGCCCCGTCCTTCACCACCAGCAAGCTGCCACCCTTACTGCTCCAGCCACAGAGGGGTCCGTTGTATTCAGGGTATATACCGGGGGAAAGAGAAACAGTGCAGTCACCGCCACGGTCCCAAAAGAGCCCAGACAGCCCGCGAGAGCTGACAGTCCCGGTAAGCCACTCCCTGGAAACAGAAACAGTGAAGTACACACAAAGTGATCCCAACAGCAATACCAGCAGCGGATCGTCTCCAGCAGCGAGCCTCTCACAGCTCACAGGTCAGCGGTCTCCATTACCGTGGGGCGGGCGGTGGTCACCTGTGGCTACGTACAGGCGGGATTAGCTATAGCCATCTTCCAAGGGCATGCCTCAATTTTCATTTTGTTGTGATTAACGCCAAGGATCTTTTCCATTCAGAGCAGCTACTGGTTGGAGGTTCAGGTTGCATCTTCCACATCCAATGTGTGACACTCAGCCGTACCATTTCTCGAATGTATGACTTTAAAATACATGCAATTACCACACATGCCTTTTACATGCCACCTCTACCACTCAGATGCCTTTTCCGACTCATGTCTTTACCACACCAGCCTTTACCACGCATGGTAATATAAGTAAGGTAAGTAAAACCCTTAACTTCATTTTTTTTTATCCCAGGCCCCATGTTCATATTTACTCCTAACCTCCCTTCATCAATACCAACTCATAAAAACGAAAATTATCCACGCTTTCCTTTACCTCTACCAACCCTTAAACCCTAAAATGAACATTACCACCATTTACTCTACCCGCCCATAAGACATTTACCTTTCTTTATCACTGCCCACTCCTAAATCCTAAAAGTTCCTTAACCCCTAAACCCTACAATTACGCTCACTGCCCTTTACCACTGCCCATTTCTAGTGCCCGCACCCAAAAATAACCCTTCCCTCCCTTTATGACTAGACACCCCCAAACTGTAAAATTACTCATACCCTTGATTGCTACAAACCCTAAAATTACCCTTCCCTTCCTTTACCACTGTCATCCCATTAACCATAAAATTACTCTTACCTTCCTTTACCACTGCCCACTTCTTAACTCTAAAAGTACCCTTATCCCTTTCACCACTGCCCACCCGTAAACCCAAAAATGACCCCTACCTTCCTTACAAATACCAACCCTAAATCCTAACATTACCTTTAACCTCCTTTACCATTGCCCACCCATAAACTCTAAAATAACCCTTACTTCCTTTTACCACTTATACCCCTGAACTGCAAAATTACCCTTACCTCCCTTTACCTCTGCACACCCCTAAATCCTTAATTTTCCCTTACTTCTTTTTACCAGTACCCACACCCAAACCCTTTTATCTAAATAACATAATAATTATGTTACTTAAAAAATGCTTATCTGCATGATTAAGGCATGCATGGTAAACACACAAATACTTACCTGCATGGTACTTACCTATGTGGTAAAGGTTGTGTGCTGAAGACATTGCCTAATAAAGACTTTGTTGAAAAGGCAGTTTCTCCTCGTCGCATGCTTGTCCAATCACTATTACATGAGGTCAAGGTGGATTGTGGGTGAGTCTATTTTAGCATCTATCAATTTTAAGCTGAACTTCTTTTTTAAGTAGTAGGATGCTGTCACCATCTTCAACCTGACATGTCTCAGTCAAACCACTTTCTTGGTCTCACCCTACTTTCTCTGTGGTTTGTGGGAGTTTTCTTGTGTCAAATTGTAGTTTGATTTGCTTGTGGTCGCTTCAGCCCATGTTGTCCTACCAAACATATGCTTGGGCTTCAATGTTTGCTGAAGTCTTGCAGAGGGCAGCATACTATGGATTTACCCTCTGTTCCTCCGAACATGGGCCAATTACAATATATATTTGAAAATGGTTTGTAAGATTATTTTGCAAAATGTATCAGTATTGGAGTAGTTCATACACAAACGATCATCCCATCCCCCACCCGAGTCTGCACTACAGGTAGACACACACGTACACAACAAGAAACAAAAGATTTCATATAACAATGTATATTGCCTCTAACTAGTTAATTTCGTTAGAGAAACAACACATCATGAAGGGGTGCTCCTTGCACAATGTGTGTCATGGAGGTTCTTACTCCATGAACACCGTGGCTAAGAGGAAACAAAGGAGGCCCTGCAGGGCCCCCTGTGCCTCCTCCATATTTGGATGCACACAGGGGGGCACAACATGTATCCCCCCTGTATGCATGCACACCAGTCCATACCATGCAAGAACTGTTTTTGGCATTCCCATTGTGGTGCCCATTTTCAGTGCACTGCAGTAGGAACCCCCCCAAAAAATCCCACCAGACATGAGAATAACATGTCTGACCACAGCTTTGGTGGTGTGGCCGCGGGCGGATCTGGCGCCGCACTGCCAAAGTCACAGTCGGGCCCTTTGTGTCCTGGAGACAATCTCGTAATTCGATCATTGCACTTAAAACACTCACCTAATTTCACTAGAGAGAGAGAGAGCGCCTGGGTTCCAATCGTCACTTTAGCATTGCCTCTGTTATATGTAAGCAATGTGTATTGCGTATGAGATTGCCTTTTCATTGAAGTGCTCCATAAGTTGTTCAGCATTGTGGCACTATCTGGCAATGTGGCAACCTCTTTCAATGTTGTGACCTGTTGCAATGGGCCAACCTCCAGCAATATAGCAATATAGTGGACTCTTTCAACCAAATGTCAAGCTCCAGCAATGTTCTCACTTCTAGCAACGTAGTAGTAACCTCTCGCTACAAGCAACTGTCAGTCATATGACAACACACACCTGTATAGCAGTGGATGGCTACAGCCACTAATTACTTGACCACGTTTAAAAAAGTGACGACATCCTAAAAAGTGGCTGCCTTCAGCAGTGTGGAAACCTACAGCAATGGCAATGTCTCCAATAGTCTGGCAACCTCCAGTAAAGTGGAAATTAATCATCTTACGTATGCCATGGATATTTCCAAACCCACTGCTTCACCTCCTGCACTTTAAAAAACCCAGCAAATAAGGATGTTTCAATTTGACGGCACTTTCCAGAGGCTTCGCAAATCTGAAGGGATGACCTATATTGCTACTTTAGAAGACTTTGGCATGATAACTAGTATCTCTCCCTTTACAATGCACACTTCAGTGTAGTACTGAGTGTGCATGTGGAGCCTGACTAATAGAGGACTTGCAGTGTAAAGAGATAGTAGTTTGCGAGACTGGCACAAAATGTGCATGGTGTGTGTTGCACAGGGCTTTCATATGGCAGTTTGCTTTGAGTGCTGCCAGTATACAGAGATGTCAAACATAGAGTGGCCAAGCACAAGACTAGGTTCTGGGCTGGTGCTAAGCAGGTCTGGATATGTGCGGGCCTGACAGAATTAATAAAATCCAGAAGGAAATTGGGTTACTGATTGGGAGGGAGGGTTGATGAAAACCTACTCAAGCAGCAACCACTATTCTTGCCAGGGTGAAATACCAGCAAACCCCATATTAACCTGTGCTTGGCACTAGGCTGTCGGACTTAACTTAACTTAGCCACTCTGTAAAGTATGTATGCAGTACTTCAAACAGTGAGAAAGTGAAAACACAACACAAGAAAAATCTCACAGCAATTTAGAAAAATAGAGTAAAATTGAATACATTTTTTGAGACCAAAACAACAAACAGTGGAACTGGAGATATGCAATTTCAAAGATTTAAGGTAAATATGATTGTATGACGTTACAACGCATACATTTACAACGCATGCCTTTACAACGTAGTTTTTACATCGCAGCATCCTTTACAGTACATACATTTACATTGCATACCACTACAACAAATTTGTTAAAACTACACTTACAACGCATTCCATTACATGGCATTACACCTTTACTAGGCATACCACTACAACGCATACCATTACATTGCATTTAAGGTAAATGTTGGATAGTGTAGGGGTAAAAATTACTATTCTAACTCCAGGGGGTGCAACAGTAGGGTAAGTGTTGGATAGTGTAGGGGTAAAAATGACTATTCTAACTCCAGGGGGTACAACAGTAGGGTAAGTGTTGGATAGTGTAGGTGTAAAAATTACTATGCTAACTCCAGGGGTGCAACAGTAGGGTAAGTGTTGGATAGTGTAGGGGTACTATGCGTTGTAATGGTATGCGTTGTAATGACATGCAATGTAACGGCTGCGATGTAGTGACATGCGATGTAGTGTCATGCGCTGTAGTGACATGCAATGTAATGGAAGCGTTGTAGTGACATGCGTTGTAAAGGATGTTGCGATGTAATGACTGCATTGTAAATGTAGTGTGATGTAATGACTGCATTGTAAAGGTTGTTTCCCGGCAAATATAGTGCCTAAAAGCATAAAGTCCCACTTGCGGTTATGTGGTCACGCGGGACCGGTTGAAAGTCACCAGCTCAGGCCGACCGCAATAGAGCGCGGGCCTGATAGAGGGACCCGGTTAGTTGCTGAAAGAGTTACCTTCTAAAGTCAGATGTGATGAGTTAAGGTTTGCTGTGGAGGGGGCCACCAGGAGCAGAGAGAGCATTCTGAATGGTCGTTGATGTGGCACGAAGATCAGTCCGGACATCGCTGCTGGTCATTGCTGTAGTGCAAAGATCCTGTCGGGCATTACGGATGGTTGTTGCTGGAGATTTACATTGGCGGTCACCGCAGGCTGTCAATGCTATAGTGCGAAGTGCAGATCTCACTTTGCTGGTCGTCACTGGGGGTGACTGTAGAGCCAAGAGTTTGGTTTTTTGGAGTTTCGCGTTGGCAGTGAGTGCAGACAGCAAGATCTTGGCGCAGATATTTGCAGTCACAAAGAGCCCAAAACTTCAAGATTACTCCTTTTCTTGGCGAGGGAGCTCAACTAATCATCAAGGATTCAGGACCTGAGGGGCACCTCTTGGGGATCCAGCAGAGATCAGGCAGGGGACAATTGCAGGTGCAAGCACCAGGTCTGCTGGGCCGATGCAGGGAGGCCTCTGGAGCATGTTATGTCCCTGTAACTCAGAAGAGGAGGTCAGACAGCTAACCCTTGAAGTCACTACAGCCTGGGATGAAGGGTGCAGGTCTAATCTTCCTTCTCAACAAGCAGGGCATCACAGTATCACAGCAGTCCTTCTTCTGTAGTATCCACAGGTCCAGAGGTGTACTGAAGAGTTGGGTCTGAGGGTCTAATATTTATACTTTGTGCCAGTTTTGAAGTAGGAGAAGGTTCTGGAGATTTCAGTCCCCAGGTGTTTGAAATTTCCTACCTCCCTTCTCTAGCCCCAGCTTGCCTAGGGCACAAAATACTAGTGTCAAATCCTTTGTGAGGATGCTCAGGCAGAGTCTTTGTGATGAACAAGTGTGGTAGGTGACGGGTCCACCCCCCTATCAAGTCAGAGATGGGCTATCCTGCCAACACCTGCTTCACCTTTGTCTCACTGTCTAGGGGTAATACACAAAACCAACTGTCAGCTATACCTAGTCATTTGACCTTGGATACAGGCTGCAGGCACAACATTGCTGGGACAGGAAAATCCCAACTTTCTAAAAGTGCCATTTTCAGAATTGTGACTTAAAATCTGACTTTACCATTTACGAAGGTTTAAGATTACAATCATTTAGACATCAAATTGGATATTACGACTTACTCCCAATTAAAAGATATCACTTATTAAAATTAATAAGGTAACCCATGTTATCCTATGGAAGAGGTAGGCCTTGCAGCAGTGAAAAACGAATGCAAGAGTTTTTTTTTTTTTACAATCAAGACATGTAAAACTTCAAAGTACACGTCCAGCTTTTTAAATACACTGCACTCTGCCCTCTGGGCTGTTTAGGCCTACCCTGGGGGTGACGTATATGTATTAAAAAGGTTAGTTTAGGCTTGGTGAAAGGTTTATTTTGCCATGTCAAACTAGGAACTTTAAACTGTCCACATAGGCTGCAATGGAAGGCCTGAGACAGGTTTAAAAGGCTATTTGAGTGGGTGGCACAATTAGTGCTGAAGGTCCACCAGTAACATTTAATTTACAGGCCCTGCATACATGTAATACCACTTTACTAGGGACTTACAGGTAAATTAAATGTGGCAATTGGGTGTAAGCCAATGTTACCATGTAGTAGTGGTAAAGTGTGCATAGTCCAAAACCCAACTGTAGGAAAGTAGGATATGCTTTCATGGTTACCCCCACTTTTTGCTTGGTGTCAGTATGTTTTTGACCTATCTGACTGGGATCCTGCTAATCAGGAATCCAGTCATTGTTCTTTCTCCCTAAATTGGCCATGGTAATTACTTTTGTACATCGCCAATTGGCTCCTGGTGTACCCTTGTAAGCCCCTAGTATATGGTACTAAGGTTCCCCAGGCATAGCTGCACCTGGGGTCTCCCATGGGCTGCAGCATGTCTTGTGCCAACCATGGGACTCCACTTAAATTGTGACTACAGGCCTGCCATTGCAGCCCGTGTGAGTTGGTGCTTGCACCTGTCATGACAGATATAAGTTTCCTTATATCTGAGGTCACTGCACTTAAAACCTATAAATCACCCCTATGGCAGGCTCTTCAGTCCTGATGGCAGGGTGCTTGGTTATAAGTGTGAGGGTGCCCCTGCATGAGCAGGCCACCCCTATAAACCCCGGAGTCAATTCTCCAGACTTTGTGAGCGCAGTCAGCCATTTTAATACATATAGTGGACATCAGTCATTAAGAGAAGTCTAATTATATAGTGGCTGCACAGAACCTGGTCATATTTGGTATCAAACATGTTGGAATCATACCTCAACACCAATCTCATGTATGCAGCTGATGAGTATGGGGTGGAAGACTATGGTAACTTCTGTTGAGAGGTCCAGAAGGTTGAGGACTGCCATATCCCCTCAATCCAGGACCATGCGGCTAACATCTGTTGTGGCAACAGGGGGTGTTTCTGTATTGTGGTTGGATCTGAAACAGGAATGCATAGAATTGAGAAGCTGGATATTGCTGGGGTGGTTGGTGAGGTGTCTGTTGATAGGATCATGGCTAGGTTAGGAAAGAGGAAGATTGGTCTGTAGTAGTCGAGTGTTACTAGGTCCATAAAGGATTTTTTAAGCAGGTGAGTGACAGTGGCATGTTTTCAGTAGGCCTGGAAGGTAGCTGAGGCAATGGAGTCATTGAGGATGTGTGTTAGAGCTTCACTGATTAGTAGGAGTCCTTTGATGATGGAGTGGTGGGCACAAAGCCTTGCCAAGCCTAGGTGTAGATCGACTTTATGGTAGAGGTGGTCTCATTCATGGTGACGACTGGCCACGAGGTCAAGGTCGGTTTGTTGGCCGAGATGAGACGTTGCATGGTGAAGGTGATGGCATCTGGTTGAGAGTCAAAGTTGCAGTAATTGGAGGTGATCTTGTTGCAGAAAAAAGAATTCAGAGAGCTTGTTGCAGAGACCCTATGAGCGGGTGATGCTGCTGGAGGTGGCTACAGGCACTGTGAACTCTTTAATGATGGTAGATTTCTTTGCTATGTTAGTGTCAGCATTGATGTGGTATGTGAGTGCCATGATCTGGGTGGTCCGGATCTGTTGGTGGTATCATCTCAGTGCAGATTCGAACATGTCTTTATCTGCGGGTCTTGGCTCATTCTCCACTTGTGCTCCAGTTGCATACAGTGATAATTCATCAGCCTGAATTGCTCTGTGTACCAGCGGATATGCGCATGATGGGAGTTGGTACATGTGGTGATCCAGGTGTTGAAGTTTTTGATGGCTTCTGGCAGGCAGTTGACGTGCTTGGGCTGGTGCACGGAGGGGTTGGGAGACCAATCTTCCTCTGCAATATTTATTCAGCTGCTGCGGGCACGCCTGGTGGTGGTGGGTCTGTGGTGGTACCAGACAGGGATGCTGGAGCTGATGAGAGAGTGGTCGGTCCGGTGATCGATGATGGCTTGTCAATTTGATGTTGTCAAAGGAGGAAACAATTGGCTCTAGGAGATGTCCAGAGTTGTGGATAGCATGGTGAGTGAGGCCTAGGTTTCTAAGGTTATCTGGAGGTCAATCGTGTTTGTGCATTCCTCCAGGTGAAAATTCAGGTCTCAGAGGAGGATGAAGGTGCTGGAGTCAACGACGAGGGGTGCGAAAAAGTCTGTGATGTTACTCGCGAAGTTGGTGTGTGGTCCTTGAGGTCTGTATATGTGGATTCCACTAAGGCTAAAGTTTGCTGTGATGTGCCGTTTCAATGTGAGGCGTGGTATGTACTTATTTGGTGTTTTTCTTGGATGTGGTGCAGCAGATGGTGTCCTTAAATATGATTTTGATCATGCCTCCCAACCTGTGCTTACAGTATGACCTGGCAATCTTGTAGCCGGCGGGGATGGCTGTAGAGATATCTGGTGCTGAGGTCGGGTTTAGCCTTGATTCCGTGAGCAAGAGCAGATCTTAGCCATGGTTGTGTTGCAGGTCCTAGATTTCCATGGCTTGTGTGCTGAGTGAGCGGGTGTTAATGAGCATGCACAAGAGTGCGGAGGGCTGTGTGGGTGGTGGTTAGTCTGTGTGAGTGTGAAAAATGGGGTGTTGCTGGGCAGATAGTGTGGAGGTGGCTTGTGTGCAAGGGTGCAGGAGTACTTACAAGGAGCACTTGAGAATGCTCTCTCCATGTGGTATGGTGCAGTGTAGCAACAGTGCAGAAAGCAGCAGCTGTGGTTGGGAGCGAGGAGAGTCACTGAGAGGTAGCAGAGGATGGGAGCAGGACCAGGCCTCCTGGTGTTGGGCGCAGTCCAAATGCATAAGGGCGCCTTTAGCGCACTCTTCGGTATGACAGCTGTGCACCTCCTGTGTGTGCCTGCTGCATATCAACGCTGCACCCGCCAGTAAATAGGTCCTGAGAGCGAAGGCCCTGGGGTCTGTGGGTGGCACTGACGTAACAAAACTTGAGGGGGCCCCCCTGCAAGGTACATGGAGGGGCACCCTCTGAAATCAATCAGGAGCTCTCTGACAGAGTACTGTACTGAGGGGGCCCGTGGAGCTTGGGGGCCCCCCAGCACAGCGGGGGCTGTGGGAGCCTGTGTTACGCCACTGGTGGGCGGGGCTGAGGAGAGTGCACAACCAGGGAAGCAGGAGAGCAGGACAGCAGGAAACATAGTAAGGTGTGCTGGGGGAGAGGCAAGAAAAATGCAGGCAGAGAATCATCGACAAAACAGAGAGGCACAAAAAAGGAGCAAAGAGGCAGAAGGAGGCATGAACAAGGGAACAAGACAGATCAGAAAGAGGCTGGCAACAAGTGTAAAAGCAGAAAGGAAGCAAACAAAATGGTGAAAAAGAACAGAAAACGTAGCAGAGAAGACACAAATAAGAGCAAAGAATGAAGCAGAGGCACAAAATAGGGTGAAACAGAGTAGAAAAGAAGTCTACAACAGGGTAAAAACAGAACAGAAAATGGAGCAGAAAGGCACACAAAAGGAAGAAACTGAGCTGCAAATGTTGCTAAAGAAGCCCAAAATAGGGTGGAAGCAGAGCAGAAAATGGGGAGCACAAAACAAAAGAGCAGAGTGAGCAAGAGAGAGAGCAATTGATAGAGAGAGAGAGAGCGAGAGAGATAGAGAGTCGACCAGGAGAGGAGCGAGGGGAGAGTCTCACGAAGCAGGAGCCAGATCCGGGAAGGGCTTGCGGGCAGGGCTTTAAGTGGAATGAAAAAACTGGGGGGTCTATCCAAAGGGCGTGGACAATGTAATTAAAGACATGGCTTAAAAACACGTAAGCTAAAAAATATGTGCTTAGCGTAGTGTCCCATCCGACTGGTATCTTGCTGCGTCTGTCACTGAATCCAAATATATAATACAACAAGTAACGTTACACCTACAACAAGCCAGAACTATTGCAGAGAATTAAAGGGCAGAGAGAGTGAGATTGCAAGAAAAAGACTAGGAGCGGAATAAGGCAGGATCCTCAAGGTGCAGGACCTGGGTCCAAGAGGGCCTTACGGTAAGTTCTAGAGGGGCGAGGGCAGGACTCAAGTCCTAAAAAAAAACATGGGAGGACTCACCAAGTTAGGAAGAATGGATGTGACATCACTGCATATGACATCACCATGAGTGACATCACCATACGTGACATCACAGTAAGTGACATCACAGCATGTGACATCACATCACGTGTGGCATCACAAGAAGTGGCATCACAACCCATGAGCTCACAGGAAGTGACATCAGATCTTAACACCTCACATACGTTTACCAAGTCTATCATGAGTAGATTTGCGCACATTACAATATTTAACAAATTAGATTTTGCATTGAGGTTGTGCCAAAATATTGACGCAACCTCAATGCAAAATCTGGGCCTCATCATATGAATTTTTCTTTTTTAAACCCTGCCACAAAGAAATTGGCAACAAGTAGAAACGTGTCGGTAAATCTGTTCTTCTTAGTTGGTTGCAATGTCTGTACTTTAAAATATCTTAAGGGGTTAAGGCACCTGCTGCAGTGATCTTTGTGTGCAACTAAATCTCAGGGAATAATAATTAAGGTAAAATAGCTCTGGTGATAACTTATTTGCTGGAGAGATCTGTGTTTTGCCTAATCCCAGTTTGAATCAAAGTAGCATATAGAGTTAATATGCCTCTTGCAAAGCACATTATGTAACACGCAGTTGACAGATTTTTATTTAATGGAAATGGAGAAGTGCAGTAGCGGCTCCTGGAGGGAGTTTGGTGAGGCAGTGAGGCGGGGCGGGGAAGGGTGGGGAAATGTAAACACCGGAATATGGATGAACGGAGGTAAGTACACATTTAAATTAATAAAACGAATTCCACATTTAAATTAATAAAACGAATTCCGTTGCACGCGCTGCATCGCATTTTGCGATGCAGCGCGCGCAACGAAATTCGTGTTATTTATTTAAATGTGTACTTACCTCGGTTCATCCATATTCCGGTGTTTACATTTCCCCACCCTGTCCCTCCCCCGCCCCGCCCCGCCTCACTGCCTCACCGAACTCCCTCCACGAGCCGCTACTGGAGAAGTGGCTTACTGCTTTTAAAACAGTTCCTATTGTTACTTGCAGTTCATAAATTGTAATCCTTCTAATAAAGCACAGTGAGGTATGAAGGACATATCACTCCTACACCTTGTAACCCTCACTGTCTTATGTAACACCTCATTTATATTGATGTGTACACATATAATTTATTGTCAATGTATAATCTGTACGTGTGATGTAAAATACTCTGACACCGTGCATTAGAAAGAGTAGTGCTAAAGCACAATAAAAAAACAAAAAGTGGTATTTAAATTATTTTGTGTAAATACTGGAACGGAGCAACACATCTGACATTCTTGCAGTGCCTGCATATTTCTTGTATACAGGGTTTGAACAAAGTCAAAAGCATGTCTGTGAAGTTATAACTGTGAGACTTTGTTTCCCCTCCATTGCATCAAGGTTCGAGGCTCCTGATAGCGCCCAGCCTCGGTACTCCAACAAAAAGAGGCCCATGGCCCCTTAACTGCAGCTTTTGTTGTGGACAGCTGGAATCTGATGAACCTCTTCCCGACTGCACGTTGCTGCTCGGAACCAAAGCAGACATCATGCTGGTGCTGCTGAAAGAATACTGTTGTCAGAAAATGACACCGGGACGAGTTCAGCATATTTCTGTGACGTCGGGGAGAAGTAGGAGAAGAACATGGCACTCAACTGATAGCGGCCAGCTTTGCAGCAGGGTTGATTGCGTCTACCCTCTGATATTAGTGGGTAGAGGGCGTCTGCCCATGTCTACCCTTGACTCGAGCCCAGGGCAAGGGTATGAACCTGTTTACAGGAGCAAATTCCTAATGCTGTGAGTCAGCTTAGTGACAAATATGATTTGGTATGTTTGACCACGATATTGTCCATTATGTGTTTTTTTAAAAGATGATACGGAGACCTGACACCTACCCATACTTGTGGAGTTTACCAGTAAGGAAGCTAGGTCTTGCTGTCTTTTGCATTAGGTTGGATTTAAATCCTGTTTTTTTCTTGATGTTTTCCTTCACTAAACCTAATAATGTTTTGTGCTCATGTGGCTTGAATGTAAAAGCCGACATAAAGCATGTTTTTTGTTAGAGTGCACTTGTCTCATCTTTGGCTGTAACCTGGAGTTGATGCCTACTGACTCCTTTCTGTAAAATCTCATGCAGTGCCCTATAATGAATCCTTAATCTTTTACAAAGGTGCAGCAATGTTCTTTAACCCCTTCGGTGCTCATGACGGAACGGTTCCGTCATGAGCCACGGTTGAGCTGTGCTCATGACGGAACCGTTCCGTCATGACCACGCCCGCGCAAGATTCCGTCAGCACAGCGGCGGAATTTGCGCAGCATGGAAGGGGTTAATGTACAGAGAATCGCCATTGAAAGGACTAGATGCTTCTGCATCTACAGGGAACTGTACTGCAGGGAACCAGGATCCTGTGGACACTTCCCTTTTCCCATGAGACACTGCTGGAACCAGCAGTGGGCATACTAGAAATTGTTTTATGTGGGCTGGAGGATCTCCTTGAAAAGCACTACATTTATTATTAAATGTGAACCCTCTAGTTTAAACGGGAAGAAGTAACAAATAATATAGCCTTATATTGCTCTGCTGAGGGCTAGAATGGTTGTTAAAGGCCCAAAACCCGAGATATAAGCCTGAGCCACAGGCAAAGACATATAAAAAGGTTGAGGGCCTTTAACAACAGGCATAGCCTGAGGCAGAAGGGCTATATAACTATTAGAATATGTCACACGCTGAGGGTAGAAAGTTCCAAGTTAAAATTGGAGAAACAGAAAGACAAACGTTGGAATGTTGGAGCAGAAGGCTTTTACAAGCCCTTATCATAATCACAGAGCCACTCCATTGTCTTTACTGGAGCTCTCAACAGTCCTTTTTTTAGTTCCCCTTACTGTTTTCAGGGCTGTGCTCTTCTCCCCACACACAGCTCCAAAACCTGTGTAACTATTAGACTTCTCAAACCAGCACTTTACTTCACTTGAAGAGTGCAGAGGACCTGACCATACCTCCAGAGAGTCGAGCCAGCGAGATACCTACTCCATTTCCATACATTAACAAACTGCATAAGGACCTTTCCCTGGACCTTGCCATGCCTCTTTACCTATCTGACCCCCTGCATGCCTAATGCTCACCTGTGAGGACCCCATTGAAAGTAGAAACTAAAGCCAACTCTGAGCGCATCTTCTGAGAACCATAGAGATACTGCTGACCAAATGAAAGTCGAGCCACAGAAAATAATTGACCAGCTGGAAGACAACATATGCTGCAATTGCAAGCTAGCCAAGGGCAATGAACCAGCTTTGCAGACTCAGGCTCACCTGCCACACAGAACCAGAACTTTCCACCACCTTTGGTGAAGCACTACCTCAACCCTGGATGGCCTTGTAAAAGGCTATGGTCAGCATTTCCACCATCCCAGCCTTCTAACCAGAACACTTCGTTGTACTACATCCACAGCTCTTTTTTTGCCACTAGCCACCTGCGTGATTTTGAGCAGTTGCCTAAAAGCCACCCCTCGAGTGGAGATGAAAGCTCCAATTCGTTTGCATTGGGTCGCATCAAGGTTCCATGTGAATGCCCATGCCACCGGATTTTAATTTTCGAAGACTGAATCTCCAGCAACCATGATCCTCGGCAGTTCTTCATCCAAATATACAAAGGACATAAGGTGGAAAATTGCAATTCTGAAACCCCAGGTTCCTGGGCTAGGTGTACATTTGTATCTAGGGTGGCATTTAACCATGAGGTGCCAACTCACCCAGGAGCACTGGAAACCATGACTGTCATTGCAGTAATCGAGATATGCAGCCTTTTCCCTTCCCAGTCGTCCCTAAAAATAATGTTGAGGTGTCCGCCCTCAGGATCCCAGAGACGTCAAAACAACTGATCTTGACTATTGAGAACTGGGACACTAGACAGTTTTGTTGTTTAACTGCCCCAACACTGTCTGCAAAATGGCCAAACCTCAAAGGATCCCGGAGTATCATAAAAATCTGTCTGTGGCTCCTATGTGGCTGGTAATCTTTGAAAGTTGGGGGTGTGATACCTTCCCAAAGTAGCAGTGAGTGGGCAGAGTGAAAGAAGTCTGACTTTCTCAGCGGGAAATGTATAAAAAAATATGATTAAAACGTGCACTATTCAGCGAAAGTGTTAAATGCTTTGACTGAAAAAACAAGCTATGAAAGGACATTCATGCATTATCCTATTCATTTTTCCACAGGAATCTTGCAGGGTCACCGACCATAACATAATTCTGAAAACAATGCTTGCAAAATGCCATCTTTTCGGGAATGTTTTCAATAAAATGCCTGAAGATGTATTGGTGACAACCAGTCCACAAGTTGAAATGTCACACACCCTGCCATTTACATGGCATTTGCTTACACTTCTGTTTTTCACTTCCTTTCATATTTCCATCTGGCCCCTGCCAAGTCGATTCCCAAACATAGATTGTGACAGACAAACTCATTGGAAGGGGCAGAGTAACAAAATACACAAATCTCGAAATCGCAGGCCTTTTAACAGAGCTAAAGAGACACTACAGGCTCATGCAACACTGCTGTTGCTCAGGTGTTGACCTCACAGGTTCAGCAAGCAGGGAGTTAAACTAATGCTACAAATTAGGATTTGCAACAGAGGTAATTGATTGTACCACACACATCTCCTATATATATATATATATATATGTTAGGAAATGTAATCATTTTGTCTCCAAATGTCACCTTATTGATTTATGAAAATACGTACATTTTTATGATTACGGCGTTAAAATTATCGCCGCTTTAGCGGCAGAAAACTGCCGCTAAAGCGGCGATAATGGGTAGATAATATGTCTCACAGAATTCCCATAGAAGCCCATTTTCTGGTGTGAACATGGGCTTCTATGGGAATTCTCTGCGGCATATTATCAAGCCCATTATCGCCGCTTTAGCGGCAGTTTCCTGCTGCTAAAGCGGCGATAATTTTAACGCCGTGCTTGATAATATGCCCTGAATTCCTCAAAATTCTATAAAAAAAATCTTATCCTGAAACACCAGGGGGCATATTAACAAGGAACAGGGAAAATTAACGCTAAGGGCGCTTAGCGTTAATTTTTTTAACGCCTGCTATCGCTGGATGATATCGCCTGGTTATCGCGTTATTAACAATGCTAACCGCCTAGGCGATAAAAAATCCAGCGATAGCGGCATTTTGGGAGGTTATCGCTGGTAATGCAGCGATGAAACTACAAGGATAGGGATATCCTTGTTGATAGCCCATGGTGGATTTAGCCATGTAATCCACCTCCCTTTGGATTACATGGCTAAATCTGAAAATGAGCAGACGTAAAAAAGCAGCTGCTTTTTGTGTCTCTAACAGGGTTAGCGTGAAGCTTTATAATAGGAGAAATGTCGCTTAGCGACATTTCTCCTATTATTTTGCTCTGGAACGCCCACTTTGCATCTCATTAGAGGTGCAAAGGGAAGCGTTGTGAAAAAGGGTGCTAACATGCGATTTTGCATTTTAGCACTCTGTTGTTGATAGGGCGATATTTTTATCTCCGCTTCTTTGGCTTTTAAAGCTAAAAAATGCAGAGATAAAGCCCTTGTTAATATGCCCCCAGGTTTTTCTTTTTTAGTAAATGCATGTTCGATGCCAATTCATCGTTCTATAGGAGCATATCAGCAACAACCGGCAATAATTATCGCTAAGCGCACTTAGCGCTAGGATAATTATCGCCGGCTAGCGTGGATTTTTATCGATGAGATAGCGTGCTATTAGCAACGCTTATCTCAAAAGCGTTAAAAATCCTAGCGCTAACTGCCAAACGTGAGATTATCGCTGGAAACCCAGCGATAATCCCACGAAGTTTGGCGATAGCTTGCTGATAGGGCTTCACATACTTAGCCATGATATCCACCTTCCATAGGATATCATGGCTAAGTCAGTTTCAAAGCAGGCGTAAGGAAAGTAGCGATAGCAGAGGTTATCGCTACTTTTCTTGTCGCTATGCTGCTTTGCGTGAGGCTTGGTAATAGGAAAATCTACCATTATCCTAGGGGAGAACGCCCACTTTGCATCTCATGAGAGATGAAAAGATGGGCGTTCGGAATTCAGGCGCTAAGGCAAGGTTTCACGTGATAGCGTGACCTTGCTGATATAGCCATCAAATTATCGCCGCTTTTCGGCCGAAAACGGCCGCAAAAGCGGCGATAATTTGTTATCGCCGCCTTGTAGATATGCTCCATAGTTTTTAACAAGTAACTAACATGTAATAATGAGACATAGGGAGAGTTTCTGCCTTGTGCCACCATTTCAAGCGGTGGGTGCCCACAATTTACCGACAAGACAAGCAGCAGACGTGCCTGCACATGGAACATTTTGCTAAACATTTTGCAGCAGAAAAAGAAGTAATTTATTTTACTTTTATTTGCCCGTTAACCTTTATGAGGAAGAAAAATATTTTCAGCAACAACAGCTGTTTTGAAAAATAATACGAAGTCTGTCTCCTGACCAGTCACAGTGTCTCTCACTCTCCATGTGAAGCGCTTGCAGAAACTTCAGTCTACAGAAAGTTCGCTCGTGTTCTCGCCAAGAGAGCAAACACGTCTCTGACGCAGCAGTCTGGCCACCAGGCAGTAAAGAACTCTCATATAGGCAGGGAGGATAAAAACTCAGTCAGCAGAGAGCTCTCTCTCCAGGAGGCAGAGACCTCACACACACATAAGAGTTCCTTCTCAGGCTGCTGAAAGGTCTCGGGCATTAGTCGGTGACCGCAGCTGTGCGAGGAAACCCCTCCTTCCATCCGGGTGTCTGACCACCTTCACAATCTGACAAGACAGTAAACTCTGTTGAAGACGCCCTCACGGCCTCTCTGCGCGCCCGAGTCCGGGCGGTTCCCGCACCATGCTGCACCTCCTCTGCGTCCTGCTGCCTCTCGGGACAGGTAAGCGCATCGACGGATGAAGAGGCGGGGGGATTCACAGACAGATATGGAGATAACACTACCCTCTGGCAATGCGAGATGGAGGGGATCACGGGTTAGCAACGCTAGGGCGTAGTGGGAATTTGTTTTTTTTTATCTTGACGTGTAATTTTTGACTAGCAAGCTCATTTAAAGTGGGGCAGAAAACTGTCGCCCCCCTCTTAGGTTGCAATCATAAATCACCCGCAAGCAGCCAGGAGCAATTGATCCACCAGCCCCCTTGTGCCCCCTGTAGGCAAGACCCTGAGAATCGACCATGATTCTGAAACTGTGCACGTCGGTACTATCTGCCGCTGTGCTGGGTGTCACCGCCATAAAGGGTTTCCCACTAGAGAGCCCAGTAACACTCAGTGGTGGCTGGTGACATTTGAAAGTGGTGAGGCGTAAAATTATTGCCGTACTGCACCCCGCCGAGCGAGCGCAGCGAGCGAGCCCGAACAACTCTCCCCCGAGAAAATTTTGAAAACGAGAGTGGATAAATGGGGCATTTTCAAGCAAATTTGAGGAAGCAGGAAGGTTAATAGAGCAATACGAGCACTTAGAATATCTGCCCCCATCCATGACTTTCTGAACCATGACAGCTTGTTTCAAATCTGCTTGCACCCACCGCATGGTTAGGGAGGCAGCTGTCACAATCCCATGTGCAGTCATATTTTTTTCATTTCCCAAAGTTATGGCATAACCTTGGGAAATGAAAAAAAATATGACTGCTCTGCTATGGTAAATTGATAACAATTCCACACAATAAAAATAACAGAATACGCGATCAAGCCTAGGTCACAAGCAAAGACGGGTGTTTCTGGATTGCATTACGTCTGAGAAACAAGGCACAGCAGGAGAACTTTGACCTTCCAAAACAAAATGTTATGAATTTAGGTCATCATTTGCCTTCGTGACTAGCATACACGGTACAGTGCAAGAGTTAACAAAGCACTGGGCAAAAAAGCCTCAAGGCGCACACATCCGTCCAATATCTTAAAAGGTAAAAGTTTATAATTTAAAGCAGAATGCAGCGAATAAAATGACATTTTAACATCTAACATGCAGTTCTAGGCACCTGTCAGTGCACTGCCCAATGTACCTTACTGCTTTCCACGCGAACCACTAAAATCTATCGCTCTGTTCAAACTCACCCCCCATGTTATCGCAACAGCAGAAATCTCTAGCAAGCCGCAAACAAATGTATTCTCAGCACAGCAGCTCTTCAGTTAGAAGCATAAAATAGCACTATATTTTTAACATCTCGACAGTCTAAAGCCTTATATATAAAGTAAAAATATACGTTAGGGTGAGAAAGAGATGCATAAGGGTGCAAGGGGTGGAGGGGCTGAGGGTTGTCACCCGGAGCGACTAGTGATGCACGCTGAGTCACTCAACGTTCTCACCGCCTACTGTGCTATGGGAGAACATACTATTACAGGGAGGGGCAGTGCTTTTTCATTTGGGAAGTTTTTATTTGCGCCTTTAAATCATTTGGACAGCAGTAGATGAGAAAGGCAGAAGGGTGTCTGTACACAATCTTTTCAATAATTTCTATCCAGGACAGTCTCATTTCCCATGTGTGACATTGGGATATGACCTTTACCTGCTCGTGAAGAGATGCTCGACTTTGAGCTATAACTGTACGTAAGATAATGTAGCTTTCACTAAGGGCTTTTTATGTTTGTGTATTAATATTATTCTACCTTTACTAGACCATAGAAGTTGTAGTGTATCTGAGAGTGTACTACAGTGCCTTCGAAAGATAATCCGTATAGGTAATGCATAGAAGTGTTTAATGACGCCAACTCCGTGTGCTTGTGCGCTGACACATGCAAACACTATAATAGACCCTAAACGCGTGTTCTTCCTCCTATCCCCAGAGTACATTAGCAACCCCTGACTGCATCAGTCTGATGCAAAACGTGTAATGTCTGCTCTCCACTTCGCATTTACAACTGATCTGTCCTCGGCATTTTGACAAAGCAGCAATAATTCAAAAACACAAAGGCACACAGACCTTGCCAGAACTGACAAACATTCACACCAGTTAATGGCCCCCTTACCAGTCAGTCAGGTCCTACGTGTATGCCGTTTTGACAGTATATACCGGCACTGTGGAGCAGCTGGGGGAGGGGGTGACCAACAGACAGGTACTGTTCTAGCACATGGCTTTCACGGGAGTGTGTCTTTAACGCATGCCTGTTTTAGGCGACATTCCTTGGCGGTGTCCTTTCAAGACGTTTGCTGTATGGAAGTGTGCATAGAGTAGCCCTTTGACTGCTAGGGTACACTTAAACTGTAATAGGCGCTTCACTTGCCAAGCTCCCACAGGGAGTGGTCATAAACCATTAAACACCTTTGTAATGTGAGTGCATGCGGGGATAACTGCTTTAAAGTACAAACGACAGCGCACGCCCGACAGATCAGGCACCTCTCTGGGTGAGTACCGTTCGAGCCAGTCTAAGAATCCAGTGTAAATTGCGTACCTGGCTGTATGTGTGCCTAGAGGACCATGGAGGGTTCTAAGGCGTTTGTGTGGTGTCGAATGCAAAAGACCACTCTATAGCTCCTATCGCTTGGGTGATCCGAACACTGATTTTACACACAGCAGGCAGTCGCGGCTCGCGCTCCAATACTCGCGGGGAGGGGTTTTGGGAGTTGCGGCGCGGGGCAGATTAAAATAAAGCAGTATTATTTATTAAGCAATGCAAACTAAATTTACTGGGTCCGCGCCGCCTCTGAGAGTCCTCTGAGTCCTGGGCCGGGGTCCGACACCCGCGTTGGCACCTTGGCAAGTACCACCTGCGTAGGTCTCAGCCAATCCAGACTCTGCTCCAGCAGCAGCGCCAGGATTGGCTTGAGCAGTAGTGCGCATGTTCTATTTAGGGCTTAACATTTTTTGCGACCAGCCCGGGCATGCGCACTAGGCTGCTCATTAGAAGAGCGGCATGGAACAACCCTCACTCTTCTAATGAGCACCGCCTAGTGTGCATGTTCGGGCTGGTCCCAATTTTTTTAAGCCCTGAACAGAGCATGCGCACTCTTGGTGTTGTTGTGCGCTCCGCCATGTGGATTTCAATCATTCAGACACTTGCAGGTAGCAGCTGAACTCCTGTAGTTCTGCCCCGCCCCCTTCTGAGCCGACTGCCTCCGGCTCCGGCGGCCGGGGATAGATTGCATGCATTGTGTGAGTGAGACGAGAGTCAGAGAGAGTGACTGACGGCAACGCTCAGTGGGGGGGCAACGCCCAAGCGCCCTAATGGACGCACCGCCCCTGGTAACACTGCTGGGTGTCACACTGCAGTGCACTCTAAGACTGTGCAGGGTGTAATACCAGAGAGCTGTCCAAAAGTGTTGTGGGAGCCAAACATGGCTCCCAGGTAAAAGCAGAGTATTTGCTAACAGTGTTCAGGGTTTCAAACCAGTCAGTGTCTGTTCAGGATCGCACTAGGGTCTATGGTAATGGTCACTGTAGACTCCTGCTAACACTGTGCTGGGTTTTACACCAGTGTCTGTTCGGGATCACACTAGGGTCTATGGTAATGGTCACTGTAGACTCCTGCTAACACTGTGCTGGGTTTTACACCAGTGTCTGTTCGGGATCACACTAGGGTCTATGGTAATGGTCACTGTAGGCTCCTGTTAACACTGTGCTGGGTTTCACATTAGTGTCTTGCTGAGATCACACTAGGGTCTATGGTAATGGTCACTGTAAGGTCCTGCTAACACTGTTCTAGGTTTTACACTAGTGTCTGTTAGGGATCACACTAGGGTCTATGGTAATGGTCACTGTAGGGTCCTGCTAACACTGTGCCTGGTTTCACACTAATGTCTGCCCGGGATCACACTAGGGTCTATGGTAATGGTCACTGTAGGAGTCCTGCTAACACTGTGCCTGGTTTCACACTAATGTCTGCCCGGGATCACACTAGGGTCTATGGTAATGGTCACTGTAGGAGTCCTGCTAACACTGTGCTGGATTTCACACTATTGTCTTGTTGAATGAATGAATGAATAAGCTTTATTTCGATATAGGTATATCTTAAAAGCACATACAATTATAAAAAAGTAACAATCATAGAATCGCAAAATTTGAAAATAAAATAGTAACATCACCAAAGTTCCTAGGCAGATAAAATTTAAAAACAATACATATAACATAATAAATAGGACAAATACATTATAAAAGGTAACAAAGAACAGAATGACAAAATAATTAATCCGCATTATGTTTGGGCTGCGAAGGCTTTAGATCTTAAAAGCCAGGCCCACCTTAGGAACTTAGAGAGTGCGCAGACAAACAAAGATCTGGTATCAGATTTGAAGATGCGCAAAGCTATAGTGTGATCTCTTGTCCCAAGTTCTCTGCACAAAGGTTTAAGCCAGTATGTCCTTGGGTTTTTGTACTCCGGACATGCAAATAAAATGTGTGCAATTGATTCAGGCCTATTCTCACAAAAGGGACAAAAAGGTGATGTTTGTAAAGGAGGTTTCCATTGTGCGGTTAAAGCACGCACTGGAAGCGTGCCAACCCTAAATTTAAAATAGAGTGCGCGATCAAAAGGTTTTTGAATAATATCAAGGTAAGGCTCATAGCGCACTTCATCCTTGAGCCTTAAGAACTCGATGGTGCATCTAGCACCATGAGAGCTTGAGATCCTCTTCGCAGTGACCCATCTCCAATATATTAGCTTGAGTTCAGATTTGGGTGGAGAAGTTCTATTCACCCAAGCTTCTTTTAGGCCAAGAGCGAGCAGTAAAGTCTTGACATCCTTTAACCATTTGATTTTGTGCCAACAAGGCATGGAAAGAATTTCGGACAAACCCTCGGCATACTTTACTAACTCCGGAGTACGCCATAGCCGCGCCCATAAGAGAAGGGGGCGAACTCTTGCCATATCTCTCAAAGCCTGGCACCCTAAGTCCATTAGTAAGGGTACAACAGGTGTACTCTGGGGTAAAGCCATTAATTCCTTGAAAAAGCTCGAGTCGGATTTGGCAAGCTCGTCAATATTATTCATGCCCCATAATTCAGCTCCATAAAGTGCTGAACTTACACCTCTAGCTTTGTATATCTCTAGGGCGGGTGCTATTGGTCTCGAAGAGGAAATTCGGTGCTCTCTGAGAAGGGCACCAGTAACTCGCTTGTGATTTAGGAGCATCTTATTTATGTGTGTTGACCATTGCATAGTATCAGAAAGGCGAATGCCCAGATAATCGAATTCTTTAACCATGTCCAAATTGACTGAGTTTAATACGGGGGGGGCGACCTAACTTTTTTGGAGGGTTCAAAATTAAATATTTAGTTTTGGTGGAATTAATTATGAGCCCTCTATTGTTGCAGAAGGTTTGAAAGCTGTCTAGTAGAGCTTGGAGACCCATGGGTGATTTAGATAGTAGGAGAGTATCATCAGCAAACAGGAGAGTTGGAATACGTTCGACCGCCAGGGATGGTGCATCGCAAGGAACTTGCAACAAATGCTCCACTACACCATTCACGTAGAGTGAAAAAAGAGTAGGGGCTAGAACACATCCCTGGCGGACACCCCTGTTCACTGGAATTCTCTCCGTTTTTTGACCCTGGGGACCCCAGCGTACCTGAGCATAGTTTCCCTCATGCAGTTTGACTAGAAGGGCCAGTAAGTAGGATGGAATCTTCATACTGGCAAGGACATTCCAAAGAGTAGAACGGGGGACTAAGTCAAAGGCTGTTTTAAGATCTATAAAGGCGAGGTAGAGACTACCCTTTCCAAGAAAAACAACCTTCCAGTAGATAAGGAGCAATCTAAAAACCTGCTCTATGGTACCTGTCCCGATTCTGAAGCCCGCCTGGTAATCTGAGAGGATATTGTTGTCAGTGATCCAAAGTAATATCCTTTCCAAGATCACCTTCCCAACAACCTTCTGGGTCGAGTCTATCAGGCTAATAGGGCAGTAATTAGCAGGATCGTCCCTACCACCCTTTTTAAAAATCGGGACTACCTCGGCCCCCTTCCAAGATTCCGGGACCGAGGCGCCAATAACAATGGCGTTGAGTAAAGTTGAGAGAAGCTTCCCCCATCTAACTGGATCTAGACGAAGTATATCCCCGGGGATACCATCAGGTCCTGGTGCCTTCTGGGGGACAATAGATTTGATGGCATTAACCACTTCCCCTTCGCAAAAGGGATTAATAGACGCTTGACCCTGGGACGGGAGAACCTCCAAACTGGAAAGCTCCCCCTCACTCTCTGGTCGAAAAGAATAAAGCTTGGAGAAATGCTCAAACCAGGCCGCACAGGGAATGTTGCAAGTAATAAGATCTTGAACGGGTCTATTCTTAGTCCTGATTGTATTCCAGAAGAGACCAGAATCCCGCTTAAGGGAGGCCTCCCTAAGTGTCTGCCAATACGAGTCTTCCCAGGCCTTTTTGGCATCAGACACGCAGAGCCTATACTCTCTCCTAGCCAGCTGGATCTCGGACGTAACTCTTCTTTTAATGGCCCCGATTAGGGCAGATTTCTTCCACCTACAATCTTGTGTGTACCAACCACCTGGCAGATTCTGCTTGGCTCCCCCCGTTACTTGTCTACCTGTACCATTAGCTAAGAATAGAGTCCCCAATTCTTTAATGAGGACTTGGAAAAGAGTAGAAACCTTAGCATGAGCGGTCTCGTAGGAATGAAGGGAAGCTAACTCTTCTTGTGCCATACACAAAATGGAGCCAATCGACTGGACTTTCTTCGCGTCAAGCATCACTTTGCGCCATTTAAGGCGTCTCTCACAATTTGAGGGACATACTTCGTGAGTTGACATTAAAGAACTGGCTGGCGGGATCGTAGGTCCGGTCAGTCCCTCCCAAAACGGATATATACTTAAAGATAGCTGATTGTGGTCGCTATCAACAGCCGAGATTACTTCCATGTCTTGGACGTATGGCCACAATTTGAGATCTAAGAGAATGTAATCTATCCTCGAAGAATGGTCTATCCTGTTGTAGGTATGAGCACCATGTAGGTCCGATCGAGTTCTACCATTAGCCGCCCTTAGACCAAACTCTAGGGTCATGGAGTTCATAAGCACAACTGACTTTGACCATCTCCTAACGGGAGACAATGATAATAAGGGAATACCTCTTCTAGCATCGTCCTCTAATAACTCGGGGGAGTCTAAAACTGAAAGGGGCTCGAAGGAGCAATTGAAATCTCCTGCTACCAGAATGTGAGATGCGTGATTACACTCACGCAATTCGCATTCGAGGGATATAAGAGTTGATGGCAGGGCTCCCCTGCTTGAGCCTCTAGCATAAACATTGAATAGAACAAGGGACTTGCTTCTCCGAGCTCCCTTGATGGTGATCCTAAGTATGTCGGGAGAAATATGGCAAGCCTGCTTGACAGTACAACCCAAGGAAATGCTAATCCAGATGAGGAGACCGCCAGACGGGCGGCCTCTCCCAGACGAGGATAGAATGGCCGGCTCAAAGAAAGTAATGTAACCCACCATATAGTGGGGTACTGTGCTCCAAGTCTCTTGGAATATGCAAATACAATGGGGCGTGATCAGGGAATTCCAAGTTGGAAGATCTAATTTGCTAGAAATACCAGCAACATTCCAGCTTAGGATCATTAGAGGGGGAACAATTGGAAGCGAATCACAAGGGGGTGATAAAATTGAAAGATTAGAAACGTCGTGAGGGCAGTTGGGTGAGGGGATCAAAGGGAGATGGTTTTTGTACTGTAGATGCAAGCCGGGCTGTAGCCCCTGGTTAAGGTCGTGAGATGGAAAGGAGTTAGGGGGAGAATTCCCGATCAGTTCAGAGATGAACTCTGCTGCATCACTAAAAGCCTCGCCTACAGGGATACAGAAATCAAGCAACGGTGAATTTCCATGTCAATAGGAGTCATGCTGGAAGTGAGGTACATAATGTCTGTTAAATGTGGGAATGGCAGAGTCAGTATAATTGGTCAGCAGGGTCCCATCTTGGGACCCGTCATAAGCTGCATGAAAAGAAGACTGTGAATGCTGGAAATAGGAGAAATCTGAATAGAATTGGCTAAGATCGAAACAGCCTATGCCATTCAAAGCAGAACCAGGATGATGATTACAGATGAACCTAGGGACCCGAGAATCCCTGAAATTTACAAGGATGCAGTCCCCAGATATGTTTTTACGTCTGTTGCCCACCCAGGAGACCCTTCTGACGTGAAGAACATGGCCATCCAGGTGTCCCGGAAGCGGCCTGTTTTTATTCAGCCAATAAGTCGTTTTATTTTTTAGCTCAGAAAAAGATTCAAATTTGCCAGGTTTGAGATGAGGGACTCCCACTAAGACAGCCACATAAGGTAAACACTCTGGGGGTAGATTAATGTGTGGTAATACTTCCTGAGTGTGGGCAGTAATAGTATTCGAGTGGCCTGATACAGAGTTCACACTAGATGGATTAGGTTGGCTCTTAGAAGATGCTGACTCATGAGTCGACACTCCTGCACTGTCACAACGTGTGGTTTGACCACAAGCTAAAGTGACTTTGTTCGTGGAATTGTTGTTCCGGGGACCTGAAGATGGTGCAGGATTGAGACATGATGTGAGTACTACATTCTTGGGCCTGGTACTTGAGATGGTATTCGAGTTTAGCAAAATTGGCTGGGAGGTGGGCTCACTTGGAATATTTGGAATGGGTTCCGCAGTAATAGGATTACCTTGTCCAATCTTCGCGTGCAACTTGATCAATGATTTAAGAGAGAAGAAATTATCAAGAGAGGCCTGTTCGAACCTCTCAAGCCTCTCGGATAAGGACTTGACTCTTTGCATTAAAGGAAGTGTAAAAGATTTGAGGAGAAGTTCAATTTGATCAACTAAGGTAGCTTGGGACTCAGAGATGGCTGCTCGGCAGATAGTGAATCAGGGGCTGGATTAGTGGGGAACAAAGGGGATAAGTGATTTCTTTGAGAACAAGGAGAAGGTAACACTGATCGGCCAGATTTAGAGTTGGTATTATTGCATAGCTTAGATTTGTGTTTCTTGGATACTTTTTGGCGATCCCCCTTATGACCACTACCTACTCTTTTCCTTTTGCTAGGGGCAACTATTGCTCCTGCAATGTTAGAGGCATCAGGGAGAGAAGTAGTGGCATGGGCTAAAACTAAGTTAGAAGACGGCTCAAGGGGCTCTAGATGAATTGCCTGCGATGGAGGGCAGGGAGAGTCTAAGTGTAAAGGGGGTCCGTGGCTGGGGAAGCTATTAATTAGGGTGGCCCCACTAGGCTCTGTACTATGATTTGTTCCAGTGCTGGGCGCGATAACCTGGATAGAACCCAGCACAGGAGAGACTGCTAGTGCTATATTACCCAGCGACGAACGCTTGGTGCTTAGTTGGTCAAGGGATAAACGGCGTTCCGTAATAGCTATTTCTTTTTCTAGCACCGAGCAGGCACGTATAATAAAGTGATCTAAAGTGCCGGTAACGGTGCTTCCACCATGCCCGCCACCCTTTCCTGAACGTGTAGACATCGCCATGATCACACGTGAGGGAAACTCAAAAATACAGATGATGACAGGAAGAATGATTAACAGGTCGTTTAACCAGAGACAAAACAATCATACAGGAAGTCCCAGAGGGGTGGCCCGGCCCGGCCTCCCTAGGCCCCTGACGGCCACAGACGGTCCCACCCTGCGGAAGCAGAGGATAGGTTATATAAGCCAATGGGCGGGAGTTCCGGTGGGCGGCCCTAGGCACAGGTGAGGTATGCAGAGGGAGCCTGGGAAAGATAGAATTCTTCCCTCCTTCCTTCGTCCACACGGCCCAGGCAGGGACCAACAGCGGGAACTCAGCAAGATCAGAAATGCGCGGCTGCAACACAGCGGGCAACAATGTATCAGCAGGAAGCAAGAAGATACTCCGAAGCGAAGCGGGACCCGCGCCAGCGGGTTCCGCGAGGTCTTTTGTAGCACCTGTGGGCGGGAGTTCCGGTGGGTGGCCCTAGGCACAGGTGAGGTATGCAGAGGGAGCCTGGGAAAGATAGTTTTCTTCCCTCCTTCCTTCCTCCACACGGCCCAGGCAGGGTCCAACAGCGGGAACTCAGCAAGATCAGAAATGCGCGGCTGCAACACAGCGGGCAACAATGTATCAGCAGGAAGCAAGAAGATACTCCGAAGCGAAGCGGGATCCGCGCCAGCGGGTTCCGCGAGGTCTTTTGTAGCACCTGTGGGCGGGAGTTCCAGTGGGCGGCCCTAGGCACAGGTGAGGTATGCAGAGGGAGCCTGGGAAAGATAGTTTTCTTCCCTCCTTCCTTCGTCCACACGGCCCAGGCAGGGACCAACAGCGGGAACTCAGCAAGATCAGAAATGCGCGGCTGCAACACAGCGGGCAACAATGTATCAGCAGGAAGCAAGAAGATACTCCGAAGCGAAGCGGGACCCGCGCCAGCGGGTTCCGCGAGGTCTTTTGTAGCACCTGTGGGCGGGAGTTCCGGTGGGCGGCCCTAGGCACAGGTGAGGTATGCAGAGGGAGCCTGGGAAAGATAGTTTTCTTCCCTCCTTCCTTCGTCCACACGGCCCAGGCAGGGACCAACAGCGGGAACTCAGCAAGATCAGAAATGCGCGGCTGCAACACAGCGGGCAACAATGTATCAGCAGGAAGCAAGAAGATACTCCCTAGGGTCTAAGGTAATGGTCAGTGTAAGGTCCTGCTAACACTGTGCTGGGTTTCACACTAGTGTCTGCTCGTGATCACACTAGGGCCTATTGTAACAGGGTCACTGTAGGGTCCTGCTAACACTGTGCTGGGTTTCACACTAGTGTCTGCTCGTGATCACACTAGGGCCTATTGTAACAGGGTCACTGTAGGGTCCTGCTAACACTGTGCTGGGTTTCACAATAGTGTCTGCTCGGGATCACACTAGGGCAGAGGTCTTCAAACTTTTTGATGCCGAGACCCCCTTGCCAAACCTTTTTAGGAGTAAGGACCCCCTCCTGACAAAAGTTTCTAGAACCTGGTACTCCTCATCATCGACAACCATAAACGCCCCCAATTCCCACACAAAATAATTTTTACAGTGTGGAAATAATGTTAGGCAGTGTTTAGCCAACCAAAGGCCAGTGAGCGTGGGGGCGTGGTCAGAGGTGTAGCTAAAAACAAAGGTGGGGGCCAGTGATCTTGATGAAGTAAGTGGGGTGTTTGGGGCATCGTTTCCAGCTTTTGGACGGAGTTCCCCATGCTGACCGGGTACTCCACCTTTAAACGATTTTCGTTTCTCTTTCTCGCCACACATATAGTGTGTGACTACAGGTCTGGCCCCCCCACGGGATTCATGTTGCTCACTCTGAAGATCTCATTGTAAGCATTGTATCATTTTCTTTTTTCATGTTATTAAAACCACGAACATACCGATAACTCAACACTATTGATCAAGGCACAGAAGCGCATAATAATCGGCATTAAATAACAGCCACTTTCTCACAAGCGTCACTATCCATTTCACTACCGCTAATTTGCCACATAGTCTACGGACACAGCGCTCATCTAGTCCCATTACTAGCGTGCGAATATGAGAAGCTACAGTTGCTTAATGTCTATGTTTTTGTTCTGTTTGTTGTCCTTTTCCCAACAGGTTTTGAGCAAATAGAGGAACATTTCCTCCCTCATTTAAACGCACCTTAGCGTGTACGACACATATCTGGTCAAACAAACCATAACTGACCATCACTAACTCACCATACACATAGGTCCTGATGAAAGCCAGCATACACAGCAGTCTGGCTGAAAGATGTAGACCTCATTCTTATGTTTACAGGATATTGGAGACATAATTGTAACTCCTCACATATCCGCCTTGTTGTTTTAAATACTGCCAAGGGCCCATTATTAAAATCCTTTAGTCAAACGGGACCCATTGGACAGCTTTTAACTCACATTCAGTCACTTTACTGCACTCTCACTACACAAAACCAGCTCTGCTGTAGTCAGGCGTCGAAGCACACCCAAGTTTCATAAAAAACAAAAGGTTTTTCCTCCTGACATGGACATCGAGCTTCCACTAATAAGCTAGTTCTCATTGATATTTACCTATTGTACCAGGGGAAGTGAATTAGCCCACATTATTCCCCTCTCAACCGTTTGATTATTAACAAGCTAAATATAAAGGGCCTCATTTATGAGGAATTGGCGTTGGGCAGCGCCAGAAGTAGTCTTGCTGCGGTGCTCTGCGCCAATCTGAAAAGGCAAGAATGCACCATATTTATGAAATACGGTCCATTCCTGTCCTTTCCTCTTGCGTTGGCGCACAAATTGCTGCCTAGCACCAACATAGGCAGGATTGTTTTTGTGCAGGAAGGACAGCTTCCTGCACATAAACAATCCAGAGAGATATTTTCCTCTTTCTATGTGAGCTGCAAAAATGCAGCACATATGGAAAGAGGAAAAAACAAGGAGACATGTTTTCACTGGGGAGACATATGTTTTTGGTGCTGCCCCAGGTTTAAGTGATTTTATAAGTATGGGGCAGCATCAAAATCCATAGGTGTTGCATGGGAACACCCAGGCAGCGCACATGGAACACCTCCTTGATGCAGAGTTAGACAAGGCAGCATCTTGCCCTGCTTTGTCTTACTCCATATCCATGAGCCCATGCAAAGCCGTGCAAGGTGACTTTGCGCTGCCTCATAGATATGGTTGAGACGCTTGCGCCTCCAGAGCGTCAATAAAACTGGTGCTCTGGCAGCGCAAGCCTCTCATAAATGCGCCCCAAATTATTCTGTATGTTTTTTTAGGTCTTTCACCATCAGGTACCTACATATAAAATAATGGGCATCGTAAATAAAAAATAAATGTAAAAAGACGTTACTCAGTGGGAAATGCACTGTAGTACATTTGAAACCTCTATTAGTTAATTCACTGCAGAGGTTTGTGTGTAACCAGGGAGACACATAATTAAATCTTAGTTGGTGCATTGGAGAATAGTGTATTTTTAGTGCTATGAGTATGGAAGAGTTTATTTTATACTTGCATTACACACAGTGAAATATAGACTGATACAAAATGTGTAAATAGTTTTACAATAAAATGGTTCTTCTAAAATGTAGATTTTAGGAATACCAGGGCTTATGTAATGCAATTTATATTTTAAATAACTGTCGCTTCAACACCTCCTTAGTGGTAGTAAGGGCTGTGTAAGTGCAGTTATTTTTAAAAGCAAACACTTCTTAGCCCATTTTTTAACTCTTTGTTCTACCACTCAAAAAAGCAACTCTTTGTCATCGCAAAGCTAGGAGTGATTCATGGGGTCCCATGCACCCTTCACACTTACAGATTAACTAATTGGGCACATTTGCATTTCTTTTAGACGATCAGGCACCCTGGCGCAAAACCTTTACACAGCACAGGAGACTCAGATACAGCATTTAACGAGCGAACTTTGCTGTTCCAGGAGGGCTGTCTTTTTTCCAAACCGAAAGCAAATGTTTTAGAATCCAGGCAAAGTGAGGCTGGGGAATGCGCGACCCCCTTCCCAGGACTCCACGGCCCCCCTAGGGGTCGCGCCCCACAGATTGAAGACGTCTGCACTAGGGTCTATTGTAACAGGGTCACTGTAGGGTCCTGCTAACACTGTGCGGGGTGTCACACTAGTGTCGGTTGTGGATCACACTAGTTGTGGGCCAGCCACCAAATTAAGAGGGAGAGCTCAGCCTGAGTCACGCCAAGGGTCTGACTCGGCTCGACATCCCATGCACAAGCCAAGCTCTGAAAATATTTGGCACCTAAATCTTGCAAAAAATATTATGTGAAAACATGCCTGTCTCTTTACAATTTTAAAAAAAGTATTTCTATAACAAGCAGAAGTGTTTCATCTTAAAACTTAAGAATATTTTTGGACAGTGCTCACCCTGAATTCACGGATTGCAAGTTGCTCTCATATCTGATGACGAAGAAAATGGAGGCTCTGCAAACTAAACTTTGTGAGTGTGCTCAAGCAGAGCATTTGTGATGTACAAGTGTGGTAGGTGTCAGCTCCTCCCCTCATGAAGTCAAAGATGGCCTAGCCTGCCAACATCTGTTGCCCTTTGTTTCATTGTCTGGGGGCAGTACACAAAGACCAACAGCTAGCTACACCTAGTCATGTGGCCCAGGATACAGGCAGAAGACACCAAATTGCATTTGACTTTATATCAGTCTCTGGTACAAGATGTCTCACCATGACTAGCAATCAATGTACAATTACCCATTTCCTCAGTCTCAAATAGGAAGTCTGTCCTATACATAGGATCTAGATCTCACAAACCAAATTTAACAGTAACTAAAAGGAAAATTGGGTTAGATGTAGATGTTTCGGTCTCTGTTGTAATATATCTGTGAGACCATCTTCAGGATACAAAATTAATGTGAAGATCCTGGACCCTTTGGCCAGTGAGTCAAAGTCACTGTGCAAGAGCAGGGTGTTGTCTCACCCCTCACTGCTTATATCACACGTGTGCTGTCTCACACTATGTCAGACCATGGTGCTGTCTCACACTGTGCTGGGTGCACCACCAGTTGTCCAGATTTCACTGATAGGAGCATGGTCCTCAGACGTCAATTTAGGTATATTTACACACACAGGATAATATGTTATGGCTCTGCCAACGCTGGGTAAATTATGGGTATTTAAAATAAATATTAAAGGCACATCATCAACATGGCAACGGAAGCCACCTTGCTTTTTCTAAGGCTCCATATGAGATGTCTGTTCCAATACCTGTTGCACTCATGGTTTGGCCGAGAAAAACCTGTCTCTTCTGCGACCAGAGACTGTAGGACCCACTGGAGCCAAGTTCAAGGGTCTTCACACCTCTTTTTGGGGTGAAGTCTGCGAGAGCATGCGTCTCGCATGCGAGACACAATTGTCAACAAAATTAGCTGGAGTCCACCCATTGCTTACTATTTGTCGGCTTCACATCACTCATCCTATCAGCCTCCTTAATTGGCCAGGGCAGGTGAAACGTAATTTCCAGTCATTTCTGTGGAGCAGGGACCAAGCACAGATTGATTCAAGTTAGTCCTGCCCATCCACTGCCCTTGACGTGATTGAGCTACTATTTCTTCCTCCCCCGTCTGCTGCTCCCTCCATGGTGCTTGCGCTTTTTTCTTGTTTTCATTATCTCTGCTTGAGTGCAGTATCTTCCTTGTACTAAAAACATTTAAATGGTTGCCTATTAGATTAATTAGCATGTAATGTGTTTGCTCGTCTTTATTGTTGTCTCCTTTTCTACTTTCTATATACACCTTTTATTTTTCATATTGTATATAACCGCCCACGCTTGTTACCTTACATGGCCAAAAACAAGCATTCACATAGTCCAGTTAAGTGTAATGTGTTTGCTCAACTTCGTGTTGCTATCTCCTTTCCGACTTTTTACCAGTTCCGGATTACCAAATAGGCAAAGTAGGCACTGGCGTATGGGCCCCACTCCTTTTAGGGGCCCCGCGACAAAGGATCCAAATAATATTGATTTGATCTTGACAGAAAATTTCAATCAAGCTTTCTTAAATTGTTTCCAATTACATTTTGTTTAAAAACATTAATAGTTGTTAGTGTTTAGTTCTGTGTAATGAAATGGGTTTAGTAAAATTCTTGGTTGGTAAATTAAAAACGTTCGCAGATAATTTGCGAGTGGGGCTCTGAATATTTGACTGTCTAGGGGCCCCCACTAGGTTTAATCCGGCACTGCTTATATTATATACACCTTTTTTCATATTGTTTATAGCTTTCCAAATACGTTGCCTTACGTGGGCAAAAACAAGCTTTTATTTCAATGCATTCCCATTAAGCTTTATGTGTTTGATCGGTATCTCAGTTATTAATTTGTATATCCATCTTCTTTTCTCATATTGTTATGTCACCAAACACGTATGTTGCTTTACGTAGCCAAAAACTCACATTTCATTTCAATTAGAATCGGATTAAAGTGCTTTCTGTGTGGTCATCTTTGTGTTGCTATTTCTATTCCCACTCATTGGAACCAGTTTTTTTTTCATATAGTTTATCACTGTACTTATACTTTGCCGTACGTGGGCAAAAACAATACTTAATTTTAATGCACTACGATTTTGCGTTTCAGGACAATTTATTTGTTTCCCAGTTTTCGTGTTGCTTCTTCCATTCATATTGTTTAAAAACAATTTTTTAAAGATTTTTTACCTCCCCTGCGTATTTTGGCTTACTCGTGCAAACAAAGCATTGGCAAAGCCAATATGGCTCGCCGATGTGAGAGCTATTGGCTTTTCAAATGTCTTATAGCCGCGTTGTAGAGCAGTTTGACTAAAAGTTGGGAAAAAAGCTCCATAAAAGTTGTAAAAAAAAAAGCGCTATTAGGGAAGGTAGCAAAAAAAGTGTTTCTAGCACTTTTTTTTGTGATAACTTATATACATACTGCACAACAGCCACGCTGCTCTGCAGCAAGGCTAAAAGTCATTGCCAAAATCAAACACTCTCACATAGGAGAGACCTCTTGGCTTTGCCAGTGGTATTCCTTTTGTGGGGCCGAGAGCAAAATATCTTTGCTTTAGTAAATTATGTCTTTTCAGTTTACAGAAGCCCTTTGACACATGATGGCATGGTATACAAAGGTATCAGTTCTGGAACCTGGTGTACTCTCACCCATAGCTTTTATGTGGCTGTGCCCCCCTATGTTAGTAATAACAAGCATTGGCAAAGTCAATAGAACTTACCTATGTTAGAGTTGGTGGCAATGCCAATGTGTTTTATCTATGTTGTACAGCATCATGGCTGCTGTCCAGCATGGCTAAAAGTTAGTGGCGTAAAGGGCAGTGGTGTGGAGTGGCGTATAGTGGCATAGAGTGGAGTGGTGTAGAGTGGAGAGGTGATGGGGCATAGAGTGTTGTAAAGTGGAGTGGCATAGAATACCATAGAGTGGGGTGGCATAATGTGGCATTGAGTGGCATAGAGGGATGTAGAGTGGAATGGTGTAGAGTGGAGTAGTGAAGTAGAGCATAGGAGTGTGTCATAGAGTATAGTAGAGTGGGGTAGAGTGGAGTACAGAGGTGTGGAGTAGCGTAGACGGAGTAGCATAGAGTTGAGTAGATGGAGAAGAGTGCTGCAGAATGGAGTAGCATAGAGTGGAAAAGAATGTCGTAGAGTGGAGAGGCGTGAATAGGACTAGAATGTCACAGAGTGGAGTGACACAGAGTGTTTTAGAGTGGAGTAGAGTGAAATAAATTGGAGTGGTGTAGAGAGTCATAGAGTGAAATACCGTAGGCTGAAGTGTTGTAGAGGAGAGTTTCATAAAGTAGAGTGTCATAGAGCGAAGGGTCGTAGAGTGGAGGGTCATGGAGTGGAGGGTTGAAGAGTGTCATGAAGTGGAATACAGTGTGGTAGAGTGGAGTAGACTGAAGTAGAGTAGCATGGCATAGAGTGGAGTAGCATATGGTGGCATTGAGTAGAGTGCCACAGAATGTAGTAGAATGTCATAGAGTGTTGTGGAGTGGGATAGAGTGGAGTGGGACAGAGTGGAATATCATAGAGTGGAGTGTCGGTGGGCCTGATTCACAGAACTAACTTAAGACAAAATCCTAAACTGACTACCATTTTGATATTCACAGAAGGCACTTACTCATTTTGGTATTCACAGAAGGCACTTACTCATTTCGGTATTCACGGAAGTTAGGAGTCCTAACTTTAGGACTCCTAAATGCCTTCTGTGAATACCAAAAGTCTTAAAGTTAGGATTTTTCTCAGTTTAGGAGTAGTAAAGTTAGGAGTCCTAATTTAACTACTCCTAAACTGAGAAAAATCCTAACTTTAAGACTTTCGGTATTCACAGAAGGCATTTAGGAGTCCTAAAGTTAGGAGTCCTAACTTTACTACTCCTAAACTGAGAAAAATCCTAACTTTAAGACTTTCGGTATTCACAGAAGGCATTTAGGAGTCCTAAAGTTAGGACTCCTAACTTCTGTGAATACCGAAATGAGTAAGTGCCTTCTGTGAATACCAAAATGAGTAAGTGCCTTCTGTGAATACCAAAATGGTCGTAAGTTTAGGATTTTGTCGTCAGTTAGTTCTGTGAATCGGGCCCGTAGAGTGGAGTAGAGTGGCAGAGAGTGAAGTGTCATAGAGTGGAGTGGCGCACAGTGGATCAGAGTTGAGTGTCATAGAGTAGAGCAAAGTAGTGTGTGTTATGATTGTAGTGACGTAGAATGAAGTGGTGTAGAGGGGAGTGGTATAAAGTGGAGCTGCTTAGAGAGGAGAGGAGTAGAATGGCTTAGAGTGGTATAAAGTGCAGTTGAGAGGCTTAGAGTGTCATTGAATGACGTAGAAAATGTAGAGTGTCGTAGAGTGTCATGGTCTAAAGTGGCACAGAGTGGAGTGATCTAGAGTGGAGTAAGCATAGTGTGATGGCATTACAGAAAACACATTTTCAGTTGAAATGATCATTACATTTGCACGGACATTCTGTTTTACTGTCAAAACTATACAGCACACAAGTGATAATGTGTGGAAATGCATCAACTAGAGTATTGATTTGTTTTGATCATATAAAAATATTTGTTTCCAGCACACTCGAGAATTACCAAAATATGTGTTCATTTGTGCTTTCCCAATTCTCATATATTCTGAAAGTTCATTTACACATATTTAAATTTTGTTTTGTGCTATAAAAAGCCTTTCCATTTCACACACCCAGATTGTCAGATAAATCCCCTCATTTTGATGTCAGAGAAAGAAAAGTAAACTCCAAGCACCCTCTGAAGAAAGAGCCTGACATTCGACTTCTGTTTTTCGATGCACAGCAGATGTGACAAGATAAGAACAAAATTTAAAGGCCTGTTTACAGAAAGGAGCACTCGTGGAAGAATACAGTAAACAGGCTATGCTTCACAGGAGGACAAAGACGTGCTGGACAGCCTAACAAAAATAAAGCCAGCAAATAGAAAGCAAGCAAATGTGAGTTACAAACCACAAAGCCAAGGGTAAGAAAAGGCGGAATGCAAACCTAGGTCACCTTTCAGAATGTCCCCAACATAATTTTCTTTTAAGCAACCAGACAGCTGCTCTGTCTGGTAGACTTTGATCTAAAACTGAAAATGAAGAGGGTCCATATCAAGCCCAAGAGTTATCTCCATAACCTTGAAGGCAAAACACTGATCGATGTCTGAGCAATGACTGTAAAAATCCTTAAGGTACTCCACGTCAGGGAGGTTGTTCATGTTTACTTATGACATGTTTTATATAATCTTGATTTGCTTTTCTGTGTTTTTCCAGGATGTTTCTGTATATTTGTCTGTGGCATATCACTCTTGTATAGTGCTGCGTACTGCGAACTGAGTGGCCTCTAGGTTTCAGTGTGAGTTCAGGTTGAGGGAGGGCACTTGTAACGGATTACAGTTGAGAGCTCTGAGGTTGGGGTTGAGTGCAGAGCGCGTTTCTCACAGTGCCTTGCAGTAATACATAAAAATGTTCAGAGTGCATGCTCATGCAATCCTTGGCCTCTCTACAGGTTGCACAGTGCAATGGTCACCTATTGTAATTGTGATTGTATGATTATGTATGTGAAGGATGTACACAGCTGTAGAAATCTTGACAGAGCAAAAGTAAAACAAAATGCAGGGCTTACAGATGAGTGGATGCGTTCTGCGTGTATTTGGCCGTAATAGGGTGGCCAACTGGCATGGGTGCAAATTCAGGATGGTGAGTGTAACAATTCAGGACAAGTGTTCAAAATTCAGGACAGGAGGTCAAAATTCAGGACAAAAAGTCGGGACAGCAGGTATGCTTTGAAGACACATCAGTGGATGTCATGCAATAGAGTATAAATAAATAGGCAAGGAACATAAGTACAAGTCACTTCTCCTGCCCTGTAACTTTTGCCTGCCCGGTCACTTCTCTACCCCTTCACCGCTCCTTCCCTGTTATTTCCCCATCTCAGTCACTTCTCCTGCCCGTTCACTGCTCCTGCCCATTCCCTGCTCCTACCCGTTCACCGCTCCTGCTCATGCCTAATCACTGCTCCTGCCCTGTCACTTCTCCTGCCCCCCCTTCTCCTGCCCCATCACTGCTCCTGTCCAGTCAGTACTCCTGCTCATGCTCGATCACCGCTCCTGCCTCGTCACTTCCCTTGCCCCTCACTTCCCCTGCCCCTCACTTCCCCTGGCCCGTCACTTCTGCTGCCCCGTCACTTCTGCTGCCCCATTACTTCTGCTGCCCCGTCACTTCTCCTTCCCTGTTCACCGTTCCTGTCCATTCACTGCTCCTGTCCGTTCACCGCTCCTGCCTGGTCACTGTTCCTGCTCATGCCTAATCACCTCTCCTGCCCCGTCACCTCTCCTATCCCATCACCACTCCTGCCCTTCACTTCTCCTACCCATCACTTCTCCTGCCTGTCACTTCTCCTGCCCCATCAGCTCTCCATCCCTGTCGCCTCTCCTTCTCTGTCACCTCTCCTTCCCTCTTGCTTCTCTTGCCCCATCACTTCTCCTGTCCCATCACTTCTCCTGCCCCATCAATTCTCCTGCCCCATCACTTCTCCTGCCCTGTCACCTCTCCTGCCCCTTCTCCTGCCTGTCCCTTCTCCTGCCCGGTCGCCTCTCCTGCCCCATCACCTCTCCTTTCCTATCGTCCTGTCACTGCTCCTGTCCTTTCACCGCTCCCACCCGGTTACCGCTCCTGCTCATGCCTAATCACCGCTCCTGCCCCTTCACTTCTCCTTCCCCGTCACCTCTCCTGCCCCGTCATCTCTCCTGCCCCGTCACTTCTCCTGCCCGTCACTTCTCTTGGCCGGTCACCTCTCCTGCCAAATCACCTTTCCTGCCCTCTCACTTCTCCTGCCCCGTCACTTCTCCTGTCCGTTATTTCTCCTGGCCAGTCACCTCTCCTGCCCCATCACCTCTCCTTTCCTGTTGCCTCTTCTGTCCCGTCACTGCTCCTGCCCTGTTCACTCTGTGTACAACATTGACAAATTACACGAGGCCACAAGTTCCCCACAGTGCTCTGTTTACGAAAGCTCCTCTGTAATCACTAACTACGATCTCACTGGCACATGATATGCTAAAGGCAGAGGCGGGCGCATTGTCATTCGAAAGGAGATAATCGGCCTCAGTCGCAATGACAATGGGCCCGACCACAGTCTGTGAGAGCCCAGCGAGGGGCTGCTGCAGCCTCTGGAGTTCAACAGGGAAGTGCGAGCTGGCCCCTGAGAACGTTTCGTCTCTTGAGGCTTCTCACAGGGGAACAGCACAGCTCGCTGTAATCAATGTCCAAAATTTTGGAAAAAAGGCGTCCATAAAAGGAATGATTACGGACAACGGACATCACACCAAAATGACAGACGGTCCGTGAAATTTACGGACGGTTGGTCACCCTAGGCCGTTAAGTGAAAGAGATGCAAGAAAGTACCTGAAAGACAGATAGTGAAAAGAGAGTGTTGAACAGGAAATAAGTGAGGTGTGAGATATGCAGATGGAAGATCTCAGAAAGATGTGGGGAGATAAAGGCCGTTAATGTCCAACAGAATGATGGCAGAGGAAAGGTGGTCTGAAGGGAGGAACCATAAACATTGAGACACACCTAAGACTACTGCCCCTTCCACAGACCTAAGTAATATTTAATCAGCAGTCTCATATTTTCAGAATTGAAACATTTTGAATTATAATTATTCACAAAACCATTGCTGCTTCTCATTTATATTTATGTGTATTCTAACAAGCATTGGCAAAGGTAATACATTTGCTTGTTTTAGGTGCAATTATGTTACTGTGTGATATGTCTGCGCTGGATAAAATACCAGAAAGCTGACAGAGAGGCACCGACATGCTCGTCAGGTTGTACACATGGGGAAGCACAGGATTTTAGTTTACTTGTTTTAAGCCACACCCTTAATCTTGTAGGCCATGGCTCTTGGAAAGGATTCCTAGTTACGCTTCTTACCCTACTCCCCTTTTGGGAGAGCCTCCGACTTTTATCTTCCCACTTAAGGCCCTGCGGTCACCAATTGTCGGGCTGAATACAGAGCTTTTCTTCTGACACTGCGTGTCTCTGTATTGTGGGGCAAAGGGCATGATGCTTCACTCCTTCGGCTGTTGGGGTTGTAATGCAAAGGGCCGACCATAAGTGGCGCTTCTGCAGGCTGGTCATGAGTTCATATAAGGGCTTTTTCTCCCATTATCATCAGACGAATAAAGACTGACATGTCCCATATTTGGGTGATTGCAATCCCAAAAATTGCAGTGAAGAAGAGAGGTCTCTAGGTACCCTGTAAAAATGGAGTGAGTAACTTAAATATCATGTATTTCTCTGGCATTGTGTGTTGCTATAAACCAGTCTCTCTAACCCTTCATTATTGTATGTGTTTTGCAGGATTCCCTGTTTCGGGGTCACCAGTGCGAGGAGTTGTAGGTCAGTCTGTCACTTTGCTCTGCACATACCCTGTTACAAGACACTCGGACGTCTCCTCCATGTGCTGGGGTCGTGGGCGCTGCTCTTTTTCTGGGTGCAGCAATGAAATCCTCCGCACTGATGGCAGGAGACTGACATGGAGCGAATTCACCAGATACCAGCTAAAGGGGAACATCTCAGGCGGGGACGTGTCTCTGACCATTGAAGATGTGCGCACTTCAGACGCGGAGACCTACTGCTGCCGCGTGGCGATCCCAGGGTGGTTTAATGACAAAAAGCATGAGAAGACTTTGGAGGTGGTTGAAGGTGAGCTCTGAAGGGCAGGTATGAGAATCACACTTCATGCATGACTCAAGTGATCCACTGGGCAGCCAAGAGCCTTGCTGAAGAATCACTCACTGGTTTGCGGGTTTGGGGATTCGGTGGGAATTAGTGGGTTTCTTGATGCTTAAAGGTTGGGTGTTTTTGAAGCTCTTCAGGGGAGCCTGTTGTAGATTATTGGTGTGAATTGCCACCTGGAACATCCCACATCGGGGGGTTGGAGAAAAGAGGCATTTTAGGGCTTGTTCACCTTTAACTGTGGCTTGAGCTTGTCCTTGAGGCGCAGCGGGGGGGTGTGACAGTCAGACTGAGCTTCTGGCAGATCCACGCCGCCGCAGCGGCCTTCAGTCCCATCCTACCGGCGCGAAGGCAGGCAGAGCCTGAGAGGAGGGATCTGTGGCAGGTGGATTCTGGGGCACAGATCTGGCGTTTAAGTGAGGAACATTGACTTCATAACCCACAGTGGATTTCCTGCCATGAATCCATCCTGCCCAAACCTCTAACAAGCTTAGCTTTCCTGGCACAATAAGTGGGAGGATGCAGTGAAGATGCAAAAGTATATAGTACTGGGTCATTCAGTACAAGGTGGATTGGCGAGAATTCCTGTCTCCGTTATGTCTGTGGAGCACTCATGTCCTCAGGACTCTGGGAACTTTGCTTCCTTTGTTTTGTAGGTGAGCGTCTGAGGACAGGCAGCCAGTGTTCAACACAGAGTCCAAGAGAGGAGGCAACAACATACCAAGCAATTTGTTGCAATTAATTATTACTGTTTCCTGACATACGTCCCCTCCATGCACCTGAGCTAAACCCTCTGTCATAACACTCACCAGAAATTCTGTTCTGCTCAGATCAGCATTTAACCGCTTTGAAATAAACACCATTCCCGTAAAATGTCCAGTTATCATGAGAGACCGACCTGTAACAGAATGTGAGTCTGTCATTAGTGCAAAAGATACGGAAGGCTCTGATAAAGCAGTCTCTCATTTGCTCTGGGAATGAGGAACACTTCATGGTACCTGAAGTTAAGGGCTTGAGTTTATTTCTGATATGTGCATAAGACACAGCTCTGGCATCTGAAGAAGTTTCCACTTGTCCTTTAGTTAGTAATGTAAGGAAGGCGTCTGTTAGATACGAGCTCGTCATTTGGTAACATCTTCCATAATGCTAAACTTCTGCCGCACTCTGAAGGCTTCCATGCACAGAACAAAAAGGATGAATTTAAACGAGTCAATCTGAATGACTGGTAACTTCCAAGGCCGCATTCTATTTACTTTGTTTTTAGGTTGTCTGTGGCACTGCAGTCAAGAACCACCTATATGCAAATTATTATAGCGCCCAACCTGAAAAGGGACAGACTCGCTCCACTTGAATGGAGGTGAGATAATCTAAAAAAAATGTTGTATCTCACAGAGGCCACTGGGCAGGAGAAGTGCAAGTATGCCCCAGTGTACAAAACTGAGGCACTTTTGTGCTAATACACTTTTAGGACGAGTGAAAATGGTGCAGAGCAAGATTTCCCTTATGAGCCTGACCTTGAGCTGATCGCTCTATCTCCACCGCAAGAAGGGCTCTGGGCGGAAGGTATGGAACAACCGTTGCCTGGGACCTTTAAAGGAGAGGCGGTGTGGGGTGATTTCATCATTATGTGAAGAGCGCAGCTGGGTCACTATTCAGGGAAGCAACTTGGATGTCATCAGCTGGCATTCTGTCCAAGATGGATGATGACCACGCCTTCACATTGCATGAGCAGCAGGTAGGCTGCCACCGACTGTTGCTGGATGCCCCCGAGGCATATGGACAAGATAAAAGGCCTAAATTGGCAGTGTCTATGGTGGTCCTGGAGGCCATTCTTCACATGCAGCTTCCTCCAGCGTCAAAGAGGAGCAGGGAGGTGATGGAGCGGGGATTCTTAAATCTCAAACGTTGGGTGTAATCATCAGACAAACCCCCCACTGGTCATATGGACATTTTTTCTTTGATGAGGAGAGAGTCCTAGGAGAAATCATTTATCTTTGTTTCCTTAAACAGTGAAGAACAACGGGGCTCCACAGGAAATGACAAAGAGAATTGTAGAGCGTTTAAAGGATTTATTTAACAACGTTATTTAAATCCAAGTCATGAATTCTTTATGTTTGAAGATTTTAGGCATCATTAATGCAAGTTTAAATGGTCCATGAGCCAATATTTAAAAATCAGGTAAAATAGAATATTAACAAGAATTGTGCTAAGATGACCAAATATTGAACATGCGTGTTCCATAAAGGAAACCCCTATTCTTAATTTAAGTCGATATTGATTGGGAAAGGGCATTTAATTAGGTAAATAGAGTAAGGTGTCAGCTTCAGAAAACCAATCAAGAACTCTGACGAGAGGATGTGAATGCTTAGGCATAAAGCCTTTGCACTGGAGAAGTGGAGTTCAGCAGAGATAAGATCTTCTTTGTTCGAGCATCTGCTCACTAATCTAAGGAAGACACACTATTATTATTCAACAAGGCGGATTCATTTTCCAAGTGGTCTCAGGTATGAGAAATTTTACGGATAAGCGACTACTTAAGATGGCCCATTCCTGGTGGGCTGGTTTTCTCTCTGGCAGACTTACATGAAGTGAGTGGCGCTGCGTGTGCGGTTCGAGACATGTATTAGGGTGTCAATTACAAGGGCAGACTGTCCAGGAGCACAATGGATGTTGGATTCAATATTTGCTAGAGATCCCATCCACGTATAAAAAGGATTTTCTCATGATGGAATGTGGAATTAAGGAACTGACCAATGACTTAACAATATGGAATCAAATGGTATGAAGTCAATGCAACATTGTATATAGACCCGGTACTGAGGAGAAGGAGGGGGCGGACTACAAGCTCTAGTGTTGCCTGTGGCAGCCGCCGCAAGCGTTATGTTCTTCGCGGCCGGAGGTGCACACAAAGGTTGCTTGGGCTCCCGCAGCGCGGGAGCTGGTACTGAGGAGAAGGAGGGGGCGGACCACAAGCCCCAGTGTTGCCTGCAGCAGCCGCCGCCAGCTTTATGTTCTTTGCGCCTGGAGACGCGCACAAAGGTTGCTTGGGGTGCTGCAGACAGGACGCGGCTGGGCGTGTGCCTGGGTGAAGACTGGGCCTGTCTTCGCCAGTCATTGCCCGGAAGAGGCTGGTCCCCTTCTCTTTCATTGACAAGTCACCACTGAAGGCACCTGAAGGCATCTGCTGTAAGTGTCTACTTTAGGCTTCTAGTTTTACTTTGTGTTCAAAAATAACAATGGGCAAACGCAAGGCGGGGGGCCTTGTGAACCCTGAATTCCATGCCAAAAGCAGAAGAGACCAGGGACAAGCAGACCTGAGGCTTCACCATCTGGATCTACTACACTAGCCGATATCAACACCTTAATTGGAGAGGTAGAGTTTCTCCTTACCACAAGTAAATCAAGGGGGAAGGACAAACTGCCAAAGTACCTGACATGTTCAAGTCGGCTAGTACCAGAGCTTCCACTTTAACGGAGGACCATATCTTGCCCTGTAAGTTAAGTCTTGGAAATCAGGGCATTACGAATGTTCAATTGACTTTCTCCTCTTAGCCCTAAAGTTATTAATGCTGCAGACCAACTGGCTAAGACCCTGTGTTCCTTATATCCCACTGTCACTGTGGTTCCCAATGTGCCCTGTCACAATCGATTTGACCTCATACAACCAAACGATCAATGTGTACAAACATCACTGCCTATCGTCCTCTCTGAGGAAATATCTACTATTTCGCTTATGCCGGGAACACAAAGTGCCTCCTCAGAACCAGCGAATACTGAACTGTTGCTTAGTAAATTGAACACACTTTGTAATCATCTACCATTGCTAACTACTCTTGTAATGGATCTCAAATTGAGTCTTTCTTGCAGTTGCAATTGCAAAAATAATGCTCAGATGTCAGTCAGTCAGTCAGTCAAAAGTACCATATTCGGTTAATTAAAACCATAAAAGCATTCTATACACAAAATTAAAATTGATAAAATATTGATTAGCAGCAATGATGTTTACACAAGTTCTAACATTAAATAATCAGGGACAAACAATCTAAAATATGACATTGTAGAAAACCATTATGCATTAAAATCAATTAATATAAACTAGATCATAAGAATCCATCTCAATGTTTTCCCCCATATTCTATAACATTAATTGTCAGCAAAGATATTACACTAATTATAAGTCTTAAATGATTCGGGAGAGACAATCTAAAATATGACATCATAAAAATCCTTAGTTCATTAAAACCAATTAATATAATCAAGATCATAAAAATCGCTCTCATTTTTTCTTCTTTTTTCTGACTGCTGCGATAAGAAAACTTGCTGTGCTAAAAATCTCCCAGACATTAGACAGCAACTGTAAATACCTAAGTGCCGGTTTTACTTGTAAAAAGCCTTTGTCTTTTAGGATTGGGAGAATAAAACGCTTCCGGATGTGCAAAAAGTGCTCACAAATGAAAATAAAGTGTATTGTGTCCTGCACAGAAAAGTTGTCACATGAGCATACACCCAAGTCCTCCACCTTTCTCCATCCCGGAGGGTCAGCAAGAAGAAAATGTAGCTGATTTAACCTAAATCTTGTTAGAAGGAAGCGGTGGTTAGGGTTAGATACCACAATCAAATATGGTTCAATTGCAGGAGACGTTTTTAATAATTGGTGAGCACGTACAGTTGGTTTTATGAACTCCCTTTCTTCTCTTGCCATGGTAGCCATATATAAATAGGAATGCTTTACCCACTGCAGGTCACCCTTTACTAATTTATCTGGCGAATTAAATAACTCTGGCCGGCCCAGTTTCACCGCCAACCTTTTAACATGGCTCAACCAAGGGATGCGGCTAGCTTGATCTAGGGCCAGACAATCGCTTAATACTTCACAGTTTAGTTCTAGTTCGGGGTTTAACCAAGTTGTGATCCATTTCAAGAGAGGTGCTAATACAATTTGGTCCTCAACAAAGCCAATCCCAAACTCTTGGTGGATTATATATGTTGGTGTGGATTGCGGCACCGATAACAAATTTCTTCAAATTTTTTTCTCAACTACTTGAATTTCACTTGCCTCTCTAAAACCCCATATATCCGCACCATAGGTTGCAATGGAGATGCATTTTGCTCCATATATTTTTAGGAGGGCTTGCATTGGTTTTGCCCCTCTCCTACGTGCGAAAGCTAAAACTGCGGATGTGGATCTGGCTAGGACATTCCTCTTTGCGTTTAATTGCGGAGTCCATGTGCCTCGTTCATCAAATAGAATGCCCAGTTAGGGGAAAGTGGTAACCCTGGTAATCACGTCGCCCTCGCAGTGAAGTGTTTTGACCCTTGTAGGCTTAGAGACAATTATCATTGTGTGCGATTTTGAAAAATTAACACTTAAATCCAGGGATTTCATAAATGTGGCAAAAGTGTTTGAAAGAAGTTGTAAACCAACCTCCGTTCTTGCTAGAAGTGCGGCATCATCCGCGTATAGGAGTGCCGGGATCAATTGCGCCCCCACACGCGGGATGTCTTTGCTGGCTTGCCCTAAAACTTGCTCCAGGTTATTAATATAAAGAGTAAAGAGTAAGGGGGCCAGAATACACCCCTGTCTCACATCATTTGCGATATATATTCTCTGGGTGCAATTCCCCCTTTGGTCGTACCTCACAGTGGTGTTAAATGGTAGCGGCAGTCGTAGTCGATAACCTTTCAAGTATTGCCCGGCGGTAATCGCCTCTTATACCATTCGATGCTAAACCAATAAAGAGGCAGGCGCCGGAGACTGGAAGGCAGGAAACAAAGTTTTATTCCGTCGGAGTGGAACACATCAGATCAGACAGCGAAGTATCGTCACGAGGTGCTCTAACTGCATCTCTGAGGCCTGGCCTCTTATACACAGGTTTATGACTTTATTGCAGGTTTATCATACATGGCACATTCTTGAGATTGTTTTGACACATGAAAGAACATCCTCGGAATCCCCACTTCGAGCTCGTTCCCGCACATATCTACAGTGGAAGTCCCCACCCCACCCACAGTAGGAGATGGCTATCACACAGCTGGACATTCTGCCAATTCCCGGGGGTGTGTGCGGCCGGTCAGGTCTCAGGGGGTGGGGGGCCTTGATCTACTGTAATCCCTTTGATGTGGGGTGTTTCCCTTACAGTAGGGGCAATAAACTGCATCCGCAGGGCTAGGTGATGGCCTGGGATCGGTTCGGACAATGGGGCGCAGAGGAAGGGGGTTATCAAAGAGATGCATGACCATGTATGGGATGTCGGTCAGGCGTGGGATGTGGTTCCATGGCAGGGTTGCGCAGAAGGAGAAGGTTTATGGCCCGTGTATGAGAGAGCGGGGGTGGCCGGCGCGCGGGGGAATGCTTGCAGCGCCAGGGGGACGCGCTGGCGATCGGCAATGAGCAGGGGGAGACCAAAGTGCCTAAAATGGCTGCCGTGCGCTTTCCTGTGTGTCGCGCTGGGGAGAGACAAGATGGCGCAGATAATGTTCAGTTCGCAAACTAAATTTCCACAGTCCTCCCTTTTAACATATCTCGCCAGCTTGTTTAGTTCGGATCTATCCCCATAATACTACGAACTTCCACCTCATACAAAGCTTTCATTCGCTCCGCTTCAAAGTTCAAAGTCTTAGGGCAGATGCAGTTCATAAAAAGTGAACATAAAGGTGGCAGACACTGGATCCCCAAGCAACATCCACATAGTATCACAATTGGTATTAGGATAACTGAAAACAGCCTCCATCCCCAACTTCTAATAGTGTCCCAAAACCAACTTCCCAGTGACCATTCTTCTTGCTCCTGATGAACCTCTGCGGAAAGTCTGTGGAGGTGTTCAATTGCTTTGTAGACTGAGGGTGAGTTATCCGGTACGTAGGTACAACAGCTGGACCCAATGATACGGCATGCTCCTCCACGATCAGCCAGAACCACATCTAGAACGAGGCGGTTCTGAAGAGCCACCAGGCGGACGGCCTGAAGCTCGGCGGTGTTGTTGGCGAGGATGCCAGCCGTAATGTTCATCGCCGTTTCGACTGCCTGGGTTAAGTGGCGGATGGCACGGCTGTTTGCCATTGGACCCCAGAGTGGAACAAGACCTTTTACTGCGTCCATGAACTGTGCTCCGGTGGAGTCGGCTTGCACAATGTCTTTGGCACGTTTCTGTCGGTGATGGTTTGCTGGAGCCACATATGTCGGAGGAAGGACAAAGGCGATGTAGCAGATGCCTCCCCAACCTTTCGGAAGCCAGGTGTAGGCCTTAGTACCACAGACGAAGTACATATTCGGGGAGGCAACAAAGGAGGGTGGATCAACTGAGTCCAATGTTCGGGTGATGAGGCAGGAGCTGTGGCCCACCAGCTGCGCCCCCAGGCCTTCGAGGCACACAAATCCAGTGATGTTGATGACGGATAGGGCCACTGTTAGGGTGGCGGCCGTTCGTTTCCGGAGGTAAGAGAAGGTGGGTCTGGCTGGGTTGTTGAACACTTGCATTTCAACTCGTTCTTTGGCAGGGATGTCCATGTGAAAGGAAGTGTTTGATCTCAGAGGACAGAAGGGGGCAGAAGTTCTTCGAGTTTTGTTCAGCCAGAACCCATGGTAGAAGTGTGACATAGTTCTGCCGGAAGTGGCATTGTCCTTGTAGCTTTCTTGCAGGAGGATTAGCCAGGCGAGGCAGGAACCATGGACAGAAAAAGGTGAAGGGATGAAAGGGATAGAGTGTCCAGTGGCATGTGGTAGCAATCCACAGATCCAGCAATTAGTGGCATTGGCGGCAAGATTGTGTTGGTGGAGCAACTGCACAAAAGAGTTATTCCAGAACTCCTTACGCCTTTCTCGGAGTTGGGGTGAAAGTGAGATCAGATGGTGTTCTTTCATGGTGATAGGTTGAACGGTGGTCAGCAATGTCTTATGAGCGGGTGTGCTCTCCTCCATGATCCAGAAGGTGACCATGAGGAGAAGGCAAAAGAGAAGGGTAATGAAAAGTGCAATAGTCTTTGAGCTGTGCATTCTGTCAGTCTTTGGGTTTTTGTAGTGGATCTTCGGACGTCCGGTTGCTTCCATCATCTTCATGTCGGATGCTTCCATCACCTTCAAGGGACTCGGTAGCGGGCAGAACCACAGACTTTGTTTAGTTTCTTTCCTGGTGGCCTTTGAGGTGGCTAGGCAACCGCTCTTGAGATTTCAACTTAGTTTGTGGTCTGCTTAGCCGAAGTTCCCTCCTTTCGTCGTAGGTTATACCCTTCTTTGGATGGGACAGTAGGATCGGGATATTTCGTTAATTCAAGTGTCTCTGTATCCGGGCAGTGGCTCAGGGATGGTCGGTCTGTGTCCAGTAGTTCCTCTTGGGCGGTGATGTTGTCCGTGGTCGTCAGGGTCGATGATACCGTCTTGCAGTGGTGTGCATGCAGCCAATTGCGCTTCCCCTCCACTCGAAGAGCTGTTCGGGTGGTGATCAGGACTTGCAGAGGGCCCGTCCACCGAGGCTCCAGACTCTTGGTGCGCTGGAAGTTACGCACTAAGACAAAGTCACCCGGTTGGATGTCGTGCCCGGGGCCTCTGGAAACGTCAGGAATGGCTTGCAGCACCTGCTGATGGATAACAGACAACGTTTTAGTTAGGTTATACAAATAGTCAGACATGAGGACGTCCGGGACGTCGTGGATGGATGTTGGCTTTGGTGCAGTCCAAAGGTTCATGGGCCGCCCGAAGACGACATCGTAGGGGGTTAAGTGGTGTTTGGTGGGGGTGGAACGCATTGATAGTAATGCTAGCGGGAGAGCGTCTGGCCATTTCAGTCCTGTGGTGGCAACTATTTTTGCTATCTTAAGCTTCAATGTGGCATTATGTCGCTCAACCAAGCCTGCAGATTGGGGATGGAAGACCGCATGGAACTTCTGTTTTACACCCAGCCCCTTTAAGATGAGTTGGATAACCTCGGCTACAAAGTGGGGGCCGTTGTCGCTCCACAAAATTCGACAAAGGCCGTATCGGGGGAAGAATTCTTTCAGTAGTACTTTTGCGGTAGTAATAGCGGTGTTGTCGTGGGTTGGGTAGGCTTCCACCCACTTGCTGAAGGCACACACAACGACAAGTACGTACTTCAAACCTTGGCACCTTTCTAACTGGACGTAGTCCATTTGTAGGACTTCAAAGGGGTGATTGGGAACCCCAATCCCTCCCCGGGGTACAGCAGTTCCTTTCCCAGGGTTTTGTTGGAGGCAGACCAGGCATTGTTGGACCAGACGTTTGGCTGAGTCTGAGATTTTGTCGTTGTGCCAGACTTTGGAGATGAGTTCGATCATGGGAGCAGACCCTATGTGTGCGGGGGAGTGTGCCATGGTTAGCATGGGGATCAAGTATGAGTCAGGTAGGAACCATTTGTTCGAGTCTTTAGTTTGCCAGCAACCGTCATCGTCCTTCAATCCCACCCGGGCCCATTCAGTTAATTCGTGTGGTGTACTGGCTAATTGGATGTCCCTAATCGTTTCCCTAGCATCCTTCCATTTCTCAGTTTGTGACCTGGTTACGTACATACGGGTCGTGGACCTATTTTCGGCTGTGGTTCGGGCAGTAATGTCAGCTAGTGCATTTCCCTGTCCTATAATGTCTGTCACTTTCTTGTGTGCCTGGCATTTGATCACAGCCAGCCATGTGGGGAGGAGGACTGCTTCGGTCAGGGCAGAGACTAGGTCTCCATGCAGGATGGGTGTGCCATGGGAAGTCAGGAATCCCCTCTCCTTCCAAAGGAGCCCAAAGTGGTGAACTACCCCGAAGGCGTATTTGCTGTCGGTGTAAATGTTTGCGGTTGTCCCTGCTGCCAGGATGCATGCTCGTGTGAGAGCAATCAGTTCAGCCGCCTGTGCGGATCGCTGTGTGATGCGGGCTGTCTCAACAACTGTTCGGGCTGTGGTGACTGCATAGGCAGCGGAAGTGGTGCCATCGGGGAGCTTGATGCATGAGCCATCCACCCATAGTTCTCCGTCAGGGTCCGGGAAGGCAATATCTCGAAGGTCAACCCTACTCTTGGTCTGTTCGTCGGTGAGAGTCATGCAGTCATGTATGGGGGGCGCATTGGGGTCAGTGTCAGGGAGAGGTAGTAGAGTGGCTGGATTCAGAGTGGTGCATCGTTTCAATGTGATGTGGGGTGCAAGCAGAGTCAGTTCATAGCCAGTCAGTCGTGCGCTAGTCAGGTGTTGAGTCTTGGTCTGGTTCAGGAGGGTGTCAACCGCATGGGGTACCAATACAGTGAGGGGGTTCGAGAGCACGATCCCCTCACTTTGCCGGATAGAGACAGCAGCGGCGGCTACTGCTCGAAGGCAGGCGGGCAATGCTCTGGCTACAGGGTCAAGAGTGGCAGAGAAGTAGGCACAAGGGCGTTGTTTAGGGCCTATGGACTGGGTTAGGACAGACAACGCACATCCCTCCCTTTCGTGGGTGTAGAGGGAGAAAGGTTTAGTGTAGTCTGGGGTTCCTAGGACTGGGGCCGAGCAGAGGGCGTCTCGTAATTCTTTGAAGGAGGATTGGCATTCGGGTGTCCAGGGGAGGGGGAAGGGGACATCTTTAGCCAGCAGGGAAAGCAGAGGTTTTACTATAAGACTGAAGTTTGGCAACCATTGTCGACAAAAGGAGGTGAGGCCTACTAGAGACCGCACTTGCTTCTGAGTTTTGGGAACAGGGGTTTCTAGGATGGTCTGAATTCGGTCAGGGGTAAGTTTCCTCCCATCCTTGGATAGGAGGTGGCCTAGGTATGTCACTTGGGGTTGGCAGAACTGCAACTTCTTCCTGGAGACCTTGTGACCGTTCTCCGCGAGGAAGTGGAGGAGGTGAAGGGTGGCCGTGACAGCAAGTGGGGTGGTGTTGGCCGCCAAAAGGATGTCATCGACGTACTGTATTAACACCACTCCATCGGGCAATTGGACTGCATCTAGTTGTCTCTTGAGGGCTTGGCTATAAATGCTGGGACTCTCAGTGTAGCCTTGGGGTGCCCTACAGAATCTGTACGACCGGGCTTTCAAAGTGAAGCCGAACAGGTAGCGGCTATCTGGGTGGATGGGGATGGAGAAGAATGCGTTCTTGAGATCAATAACAGTAAAGGTGGTGGCAGTGGACGGAATTAGGGTGAGGATGGTGGTGATGTCTGAGACCACGGGGTACTGAGGTATGACTACTTTGTTGACTTCTTGTAAGTCAACAATGAAGCGGTATGCTTTCTCATCTCCCTCGCCTTGCTTTTTTACAATGGGTAGGATAGGGCTGTTGCAAACATTACTGACTACTTCTTCTACTACTCCTGCATTGACTAGGGACTGGATGATTTCCACCAATGCCTTCTCACCTTCGGGCGATATTCGATACTGTGGAAGTTTTGGTAGCACTGCGTCCGGTCGGACGGTTATGTGTACTGGGTCGATCACCATGCGCCCTACATCTGAGTCGGTTTTAGCCCATAGATGTGAGGGTAACGTGTCGAGTAGGGACAGGTCAGCATCAGTTATAGAGAGCATACGTCGTGTGTGACAAGGTCTGAACAGATCTGGGTTATCGTGCAGGATGACTCGAACTCCGTCTGGGGAGCATCTGATGGTAGCTCGGAAATGTTTTAGCAAATCAAGTCCCATAATAGCATCGGGGGTGTTGGAGGAGAGCAGAAAGGTCGTGTCAGTGGCGTTATCTTCTAAGTCAAAGGAGATTGGTGCTGATAAGGGGTTAGTGGAGGGCGTTCCATCGAAGCCTATTGAGGTTACGTGTGAGCCAGACAAGGGTGCCCTAGGAATCAGTCGTTTAGATAACGCACTACGTGTCGCCCCAGTATCTACCAGGAATGGAGACTTTGTGCCCAAGACCTTAGCAGTGACGTAAGGACCTTGCTGGTCAACCCGGAGTTCGACTGGATCCCTCCCTTGCCCCTGGCGGTCCTATGCGAAGTCATGGGGGCTTTCATAGTCGGACTGCTGACACTGGTTTTGTCGGGGGCGATCAAAGGTGTTTGGTCTGCCTGGCCTGTCGTTGATGGCGTCGTTCGTGTACCCTCGTCCCTGTCCTCTATTTCTGGGGTCATATGCTGTGTCTCTGGGGTCCCTATTTTTGTTCAACTCCAGAAGAACCGGGCACTGGGATTTCCAGTGTCCGAACCCTCTACAGAACGCACATTGGTTCCCATCTAAGTCTCTCCGTCCGTTGTAGGGTGCAGGTGTATGGTCTCTAGGGGGTAGCTTTCTAGGGGCGGTTGGTTGGTAATTCCCTTTTGGGGGTTCCCTTCCTATGGTCACCCCTTGCAACTGTGCTATCATTACCCTCTCCTTCAGTTCCTTTTTCTTCCTCTCTGACGCCCTATCGTTCTCATTCTTTTGGTTTTCGTAGTATTGGGCCATCTGGAGGATTGCTGCGGGTTTGGAGGCTGCCCAACTACTCTCGCTGGTCTGTAGCTTCTGGGAGACTTCTTGTGACAGACCCTTCACATAATTCTGGACAAAGAGGTGATGTCCGGTTGCGGTGGTCATGTCCTGGCCACTATAATCGGAAAACACAGTCTCGAATCGAGAGAAGTATTCAGACACATCCTCCTGGGGTTTCTGGCGACAAGCCGTCACTATCGACCAGTCTACCTTTCTTTCTGGGATTAGAGTCTTCAACTTCTGTACAATCTTGTCTGGGAGCTCCAATATGGCTTTCGGGGGTTTCTGTCCCGGTTCTCGCTGTTTATCTATGGTATCGAGTTGTACCCAGGTATATCCGAACGGCTCAGCGTGGTCAACTTTCCGGATTTGCTTCCACACATCAGCCGGCAGACACAACCCGAAGAACAAGTCGATATCTGCTAAAGTCATTATTGTTGAACCTAAGGCTGTACCTAGTTCGGTGTAGAAGGCAGTCGGGTTCTTTCTTAAATCGGGTAGAGTTTTTCTAAAGGTCAAAATGTCTTGTCGGTCCCATGGCTGGTAGACCCAGTTATATACAACCCTTCCCTTCGCATCTTGGTGGTTGATGTCGTCATGTGTTCCCTGACCTCGTGGGGGGACCCAGTAGGGGGCGGCCTCTTTGATGGGCATCATGGTATCAGTCCTTCCTGCCTGGGGCTTAGTCGCTATGGGAGTTTCTGCTTTGGTTGTCTGTCTGTGCTCTTTAAGGTGTCGATAGACCTCGAGTGTACGAGTGAAGAGGTTCGTCACATCGCCCTCTCCTTCTTCCCCAATGTCTACCTTCCTATATAGGGCCGCTAAGCCTTCGGGACCTTTACCGTGGTACCTATCCTCATATGTATTCAGGGCGTGATAACAAAGTCGTACGACAAAGTGTCGTCTGCGGTTGTCGGCGTACGAGTTATACACGTCTGTTATATACTCCTCACTTTCCTTTCGCTCCACCAGTGTCCCTACTATCTTGTCGATTCCTGCTCGTTCATCCTTTGTTAGTCGATTCATTCTGGTGGAATCTTTCTTTCTCTTCTCAGGGTCATCCAATGTTATTGCCGACGTTGTGTTCAGTACAAGAGGCTCGGCCGGCGCGGAGGCCGTGAGGACCGAGGCCCCTGTACCGCTTTCGCTTGTGTTTGGGGGTTGTGGGTGTTGTACTACCGATTGGGAGGGTGCGTATGGAGGGGGCATGTAAATGATCGGGGGACCTAATAGTAATTCGTCATTCGTTCGTTGCTTAGAGGACAACTCAGGGTAGAGCATAGAGGGGGTCCTAACAGGGTACTGGCCTGATGTTTCGGGCTCCTGTCTTAGTTTAGTTTCCCTTCTCTCCTTTATTTCTTCTTCTAACTTTCTAGCGGCAAGGTGAGCTGCCTTTCGTAATTCCTTTTCTGCTTTTACTTCTTCCCTCTTTTTCTGTTGTGTTGCTTCTTTGCGCCACATGCCGATACTGTCAAGCATAGTAGGCGTTGTCTTTTTGCTACGCAGAGCTATTTCCAGCATTTCTATCTTATGGTCGTCGAAGGATCCCATCAGTGGCCACTGACTCTCGGGGTCCTTCCTTGTATATTTATGCCATAGCTTGCTATAAGCTACGGCGACTAGTCCATATTTAGTGAACATGTCCTTATTAGGGGTGCCTTCCAGTGGAGCCGGATGGTCCACCTCTAATAAGCGGTCCTGGCAGAACCAACTACCAATCAGTGGGGAGAAGATAGGCATGACGGGTTACAACGGGGACAAAAGTCAGCACTACCTATCTTTTCACTGCTTGCAAAGACTAGACAGAATATCTCTATTCCTCGTTATTTGTAAGCAGAGAATACCTCCAAAGCACCAATATCGAACAACTAGTGTTCGGACAATCAATCAATCAATGGGGAGATAAAGATAGGCACGACGGGTTACAATGGGGACAAAAGTCTGCGTTACCTACCCTTCACTATTTGCAAAGACTAGACAGAATATTTCTATTCTACGTTATTTGCAAACAGAGAATATCTCAAAGAGCACTATCCTTCAAAACAATCAATGTTCGGACAATCAATCAGTGGGGAGATAAAGATAGGCACAACGGGTTACAATGGGGACAAAAGTCTGCGTTACCTACCCTTCACTATCTGCAAAGTGAGAGAGAGAGAGTATTTCTACTCCTCCCCGTTTGTAGACAGCGAATATCTCAAAGAGAACAATCAATAAGCAATACTAGTATTTTTCAATCAATCAATCAATCGTTTCGCAATTTGTCGTGTTTCACGACCTTACCCGGACCGCGTGGACAGTTTCTCGTCTTCCGCCTCCAGCGCCCGATCGTCCTCTACTCTCCGTATTTGCCGCGGCACTCCTGATGGTTCCCAGTCAGGACCGTAGATCACTCGAGAGAGGTCTGCTCGGAACCAGTGAAGTTCGGATGATCGGCTGCCAGACGAGGGTCTATCGGGCAGGAGCTCTCCCGATCGTTGCAGTTGTTCCTCTCCCACTGGATCCACGTGTCGCTGATGGGCCCCACGCTTGGGACGCCAATTGTTAAATGGTAGCGGCAGTCGTAGTCGATAACCTTTCAAGTATTGCCCGGCGGTAATCGCCTCTTATACCATTCGATGCTAAACCAATAAAGAGGCAGGCGCCGGAGACTGGAAGGCAGGAAACAAAGTTTTATTCCGTCGGAGTGGAACACATCAGATCAGACAGCGAAGTATCGTCACGAGGTGCTCTAACTGCATCTCTGAGGCCTGGCCTCTTATACACAGGTTTATGACTTTATTGCAGGTTTATCATACATGGCACATTCTTGAGATTGTTTTGACACATGAAAGAACATCCTCGGAATCCCCACTTTGAGCTCGTTCCCACACATATCTACAGTGGAAGTCCCCACCCCACCCACAGTAGAAGATGGCTATCACACAGCTGGACATTCCGCCAATTCCCGGGGGTGTGTGCGGCCGGTCGGGTCTCAGGGGGTGGGGGGCCTTGATCTACTGTAATCCCTTTGATGTGGGGTGTTTCCCTTACAGTAGGGGCAATAAACTGCATCCGCAGGGCTAGGTGATGGCCTGGGATCGGTTCGGACAATGGGGCGCAGAGGAAGGGGGTTATCAAAGAGATGCATGACCATGTATGGGATGTCGGTCAGGCGTGGGATGTGGTTCCATGGCAGGGTTGCGCAGAAGGAGAGGGTTTATGGCCCGTGTATGAGAGAGCGGGGGTGGCCGGCGCGTGGGGGAATGCTTGCAGCGCCAGGAGGACGCGCTGGCGATCGGCAATGAGCAGGGGGAGACCAAAGTGCCTAAAATGGCTGCCGTGCGCTTTCCTGTGTGTCGCGCTGGGGAGAGACAAGATGGCGCAGATAATGTTCAGTTCGCAAACTAAATTTCCACAGTGGCAGTCAGGTCCCTATGCAGATCGGCAAGGAAATGAACAATATTTTTATCTACACCTAACTTGAGAAGCATCAGCCATAGTTTTGACCTATTCACTCGGTCAAAGGCCGAGGAAAGGACCATCAACGCCAGATAGAGTGTTCCCTTCTTGGCAATGGTGTACTTCCCAATTAATAGGTGCAGATTGAGGCACTGATCAATGGTGCCTCTTCCTTTCCTGAATACGTATTGCAGAATTGAAAGAGTGTTGGATTCAGTTAACCAAGCTGTCAGTTTACCAAGTATCACCCTTCCAAGTACCTTAACTGCAGAGTCAATGAGCGATATTGGTCTATAACAGCTTGTGTCCCCTCTATTGCCCTTTTTATAAATTGGGACAATCACTGACTCTGACCACGAGCTAGGGAGTCCTATTTTACAAGCAGTGTTAAAAACGTGAGCCAATTTCTTAGACCAAAACATTATATCAAACTTGAAAAGGTCGGCTGGAACACCGTCTGGTCCAGGGGCTTTATTGCCAGTTATTTGAGCTATGGCCTCCGCTACTTCTAACTCTGTAAAAATCAGAGTGTATGCTTTTACTTCAAAGGTGAAACCTGAGGGTCCTCGGTCACCGTACATAGATTTAAAATGATTATACCAGTCTTGCTCCTGTATATTACAATCTAGGGGAGAGACAATGGATTCTTGAAAAACAGGTTTGTTAACAATGTCCCAAAATTTGGCTCTGTTTTTAATAACGTCAATAGACAGTAGGTCATTCCACGCCTCATGTTTAATCTCATTTTTACTTTTATTTATTGCCAATTTATATGTTTTCCTTATAGCTGCTAAGGCACACTTATCTTGTGGTTTAGACTTTAAGGCCACTAACAGCTTTCGATGAGCAACTGAACAATTGTGGTCAAACCATCTCTCCCCTTTATTTTGGTGTTCCCTAAGCGGGCATTTAAGGTCAGAAGCCACCTGGGTGCAGATTTTGGTGTATGCCATGAGGACCTCCCTGTCCCTCGAGTTGACATCTAAACAGAGGTTCATCTCTCTTCCAACAGTATGCGACAGATTCGCCTGAAAGTCCCCCGGTACTATCGAGCACCATTTGAGTCTACGGGCCTGATCTATAGGACGAATATTCAGGGTGCGAGCCGGTCTATCAGGTTTTCGAGTTATCTTAGAACCACCCGCCAGTGTCAATCTAATAGGATTGTGATCACTATACACTGACCACTTGATGGTACAATCCATCACCCAAGAGGTCAGAGCTACACTACTAAAAATATAGTCAATATTAGAGTGCGCTCCTCTGCCTTTAAAGGAGGGGGTGTCCTCGCCCCCTTGCCTTATATTGGGATAAAATAAGTCATGATCCGCCAAGATGCTATCCAAAAATCCACCCTGCGGTGTGTGTTCGAAGTGCGTCTGTGAATAATTGGCAGGACCCAGGCTGTCCGAGACATAACAATTTAAGCAACAACGATGTATGTTAAAATCACCTAAAATAATAACCGAATAAGAAGTAGTTTGTTTCTTACTATAAGAATCAAGGAAACTGTTCAGACCGACCAGATGTTCATTAATAGTAATTTTGTCAAATGAGTTATAAAAATTAACAGTAAGCAGATTTGAGCATTTAAGAAGGTTACCTGCAACTTTTAGAGAGATCAAAGTCAAAAGACCACCCTCTGCCCTACCTATAACGGAGGGTTTAGCTGGCTCCGTGTAGATGGTGTAACCATCCCACCAGAAAATGTTCTCGGTGTCCCAGATTTCTTGTAGCCCTATCATATCAAACTCTCTTAGGAAATCTTTCCACCTGGCATCGTCAGACTTGTTTTTAAGACCTGTATATTCCAGCTTAAAATCTTAGTGCATTGTCCCGGGTTGCTCGTTGCCCCCTGGGTAGATTCACTCCGACAACTCATATTATTGGCTCCAGCCCCGTTGTACCCTTCAGAACAAGGAGCTAGTCAATCATTACTATCCAGGTGGCTAAGTGGGGCAAATCTGTTTGATGTCACGAGCCTACTGTCTGTGGTTCTATTATCTGTGGTGGTATTCTCTGCTGAGTGGCCTCGGGTTAAGCGTCGATATTTACCCTGGGAAACTGGATAGCATTATACATGAATTGGGGAGTAGATCCATGTGCTCCTATTCCTGCCCTATGTCTAAGTAGCCCTCTACTGTCTCTAGCCCTTGTGCCCAAATCAGGTGGATAGAAGAAACCCCGTGGTAAAACTGTGATCCCCCCCCTGGCCCCATCGGAGCTCCCATGAAGGACCCACATCTGTCCGATCAAAATTGATCACTATGCAGTCACCATCCTTTGTTTTGGGACTGTTTCCCACCCAACCTACCCGCCTTGCCATTATTATATGTGTAGATGCACTTAAGCCTCCCTCCGAAGCCCTGCTTGCCCAAAACATAACTTTGCGGATGAGCTCTTAAGTTGTCTCAGTGCTATTACTTTTGAGAGGGGGTACCCCTACTAAGACCGCCACTAGAGGAGAAGCCTCTGGGGGCAACTTCAACACTATTTGTTTAGCGGATGCTCCTGAAATTGATGAATTAGGCCCTACAAGGGGTAATATATCGGGCTTCCGTTTCGTGGAACTCAAAGCCCCTTTAGCGATATCGCCCATTTGGCCACTACATGCATCAGTTCTAATAGTAGGTCCCAAGGGTGTCGGTGTCGGTATGGTGTCATTGTCGGTGGTCGTAATGCGTGATGTTAGTTGGCTCCTGACTTCCTCAACTTTGCCTGTTTTATTTCCCACAGCATTTATTTTATGGGCCTGACTCCCACCCACACTGAAGGCATCAAGTTTGGACTCTATTTTACTTAACCTATCCATCACACGGTCCAAACCGGATTTAACACACTTAAATAAATCCTCGTTTAATAATTCAACAAGCTTGTCAATATGTAAAAGAACCGGGTCCAAATCTACATTAGCCAAATTAGGAGAAAACAGTCTCTCCATGGGCCGTTGGTCAGCGCACACCTTCCGTATTGGTAGCTTCTTTATAGCGGGCCTGTTTTGAAAGATTTTTTCCTCCCTTTCTTTACAGAGGCTACAGCCCCGTCTCTTAACAGTTCCGTGCTCTCCTTATGCTCCGGTTGGCTATTGGGGCCAGATAGGGAAGCAGACTCATTGTCTCTAATGGTGTTGTTTGTAGATACAGCTATGTTTTGGCTTCGGTCAATATCTAAGCTTATGACATCCTCTATGGCAGTTTCAGCTGTTCTATCAATCCCCAGCCCCAACTGAGCCTCCACGTCCTGGATCTCGTTAGTTATAGCCCCCACAGCAGTTGTCAAATACGAAATAATGGAGGCACAATTACGTGGGATCTTTGCCTTGGATTTTATGGATACGGCGGAACAGAGGTCTTTTCGCTTACCCATTCCGATGGCCTGGTGATAGAGGGAGTGCCCGGTCCGGTCACAGCCGATCGCTGTGGCGGGAGCCGTGAGCAGTTAAATATGCCCCCCGGGCGCTTGGAGATGGCGTCAGCGTCAGCGCCTCCGGGCGCGGAGAGCAAAGGCTCCTGGGGTTTGTAGTCCCCACTGGGTCAGGCTTCCAGGCGATGCGGCTCCGGCAAAGCGGGAGCCGCAAGCAGGTATATATGCCCCCCCCGGGTGCTTGGAGATGACGTCAGCGTCAGCGCCTCCGGGCATGGACAGCAAAGGCTCCTGGGGTTTGCAGTCCCCACTGGGTCAGGCTTCCAGGCGATGCGATGCGGCTCTCGCAAAGCGGGAGACGCGAGCAGTTGAATATGCCCCCCCCTGGGCGCTTGAAGATGGCGTCAGCGCCTCCGGGCGTGGACAGCAAAGACTCCTGGGGTTTGCAGTCCCCACTGGGTCAGGCTTCCAGGCGATGCGATGCGGCTCCCGCGAAGCGGGAGCCGCGAGCAGTTAAATATGCCCCCCCTGGGCGCTTGGAGATGGCGTCAGCACCTCCGGGCGTGGACAGCAAAGACTCCTGGGGTTTTCAGTCCCCACTGGGTCAGGCTTCTTATGGGCCTGACTCCCACCCACACTGAAGGCATCAAGTTTGGACTCTATTTTACTTAACCTATCCATCACACGGTCCAAACCGGATTTAACACACTTAAATAAATCCTCTTTTAATAATTCAACAAGCTTGTCAATATGTAAAAGAACCGGGTCCAAATCTACATTAGCCAAATTAGGAGAAAACAGTCTCTCCATGGGCCGTTGGTCAGCGCACACCTTCCGTATTGGTAGCTTCTTTATAGCGGGCCTGTTTTGAAAGATTTGTTCCTCCCTTTCTTTACAGAGGCTCCAGCCCCGTCTCTAAACAGTTCCGTGCTCTCCTTATGCTCCGGTTGGCTATTGGGGCCAGATAGGGAAGCAGACTCATTGTCTCTAATGGTGTTGTTTGTAGATACAGCTATGTTTTGGCTTCGGTCAGTATCTAAGCTTATGACATCCTCGATGGCAGTTTCAGCTGTTCTATCAATCCCCAGCCCCAACTGAGCCTCCACGTCCTGGATCTCGTTAGTTATAGCCCCCACAGCAGTTGTCAATTATGAAATAATGGAGGCACAATTACGTGGGATCTTTGCCTTGGATTTTATGGATACGGTGGAACAGAGGTCCTTTCGCTTACCCATTCCGATGGCCTGGTGATAGAGGAAGTGCCCGGTCCGGTCACAGCCGATCGCTGTGGCGGGAGCCGTGAGCAGTTAAATATGCCCCCCGGGCGCTTGGAGATGGCGTCAGCGTCAGCGCCTCCGGGCGCAGAGAGCAAAGGCTCCTGGGGTTTGCAGTCCCCACTGGGTCAGGCTTCCAGGCGATGCGGCTCTCGTGAAGCGGGAGCCGCGAGCAGTTAAATATGCCCCCCTGGGCGCTTGGAGATGGCGTCAGCGCCTCCGGGCGTGGACAGCAAAGACTCCTGGGGTTTGCAGTCCCCACTGGGTCAGGCTTCCAGGCGATGCGATGCGGCTCCCGCAAAGCGGGAGCCGCGAGCAGTTAAATATGCCCCCCCTGAGTGCTTGGAGATTGCGTCAGCGTCAGCACCTCCAGGATCGGACAGCAAAGGCTCCTGGGGTTTGGAGTCCCCACTGGGTCAGGCTTCCAGGCGATGCGATGTGGCTCCCACGAAGCGGGAGCCGCGAGCAGTTAAATATGCCCCTCCCTGGGCGCTTGGAGATGGCGTCAGCGCCTCCGGGCGCTGACAGCAAAGGCACCTGTGGTTTGCAGTCCCCACTGGGTCAGGCTTCCAGGCGATGCGATGCGGCTCCTGCAAAGCGGGAGCCGCAAGCAGTTAAATATGCCCCCCCTGGGCGCTTGGAGATGGCGTCAGCGCCTCCGGGCGCGGACAGCAAACGCTCCTGGGGTTTGCAGTCCCCACTGTGTCAGGCTTCCAGGCGATGCGATGCGGCTCAGATGAATAACTCGATGGCCCCTCAAGCTAATCATACAGTGAATGGAACGAGTAGTGGTGCAGCCCAATTTTTGCTCCAGCCATCAGGGGTGCAGTTAAACATTTACTTCAGATGCCAATACTACTAGTTCTTTTCATAACAGTGTTCACCCAATGAGCATAGATCGGAACTGGCATAACAAATTGCCTAATTCTAGTATTACCCCTAATTCTTATCCTCAGAATTTTCAAAATAAAACACCACTGTGTGTTGGTACCTCGCTGTCAGAGAGGACGTTTCCTCACAGAAGACCCCTGCACCTTTCAGGTACCTCTGGACCAGCCTTTCCTCTATCGGAGCATCGCCGCCCGTTGAACTATTATCCTCATCAATTCAATGAGCTCCAGAAATCGAGTAGGTCTATCTACATGGTACAGGTTTCCAAACTAAAGCCAGGTAACTCGGAGGACACTGATGCACTAATAAATAAGATGATTCATTGGATGAGATCGGAGTGGAACTGTCTATCCATATTAAATCTGACATTTTCTTTGCAGAAAGACGTTCAGGTATTACATCGCCCTTTGATCACATCCATGTTGTCCTGTGTTCTAACTTCCTGGCTGAAAACCTTTTAAATTTTGAACTACGTACCTGCCATCTCTCCGGGAGTAATCAATCAGGGATATAGCTGAAAGCATTTTCCTCCTTGCTGGTTAGTAAGGGAGGCCAGTCTAGACCTCGGACTGCTTCAGTGTCTATGGACATTATCACTCCCTCTCTCGCCCCCTCATCGTCCATGAATGCACTTGATTGACTAAGTAACAACTCACATTCACTTTCATGCACTCACCAAAGATATAGCGCTTGCATATCAGCTAATGGTATTCTCAAAATGTTCAAAACATGCACATCAAAGAAAACCTGGGCAAAGGGAATCATAAAGTCTACTTCCTGTATTGTTACAACAGGGGGATCAGTCCCCTGCTCAAGCATAAGTAACAACAGGGTTAATTCTCACGAAGGGGTCGGTTGTAACCACAAACTATACAACAAGGATGATAGTAATTGTATCATAATCCCCGATGAGTTTCACTGCCCTATTGATTGCCCAGGGCTCAAATCTAAATCTGAAAGCAATTCTTCTATGCCACTGAATCTTAACCTTTTATCTTGTTATTTAGCTGGTCTAAATGCAAAGATATGTGATCCTGACTGGTTAATGTATATTGTGAAATATGATGTGTGCATGTTTCAAGAAACATGGGCTACTGAGAAATCTTATATAGATGGGTTTAGTTCCTTTAGTGTAGAAGCTAAACCTGCTGAGCGCTTTAGTTGAGTAAGTGGAGGTCTTCTAACACTAGTTAGGAATGGTCGTTTTAATTCACTAATATGCATCAACACATTTTCCCATAGACACAGAATGGGTAAAACCCTTTGATGCATCTGGCCCTAAATCCTTTGGCAAATGATTGCCCAGACCTAATGGGGATTATAGTTACCTTACCCTCGGGACTTTCTCTGGCCTCATTTAACATTTATGTTAGAAGGATAAAGCCAAATGCTAAGGGCCAGATGTACGACACACCAATTTGCGACTCTCAAATTGCATCGCATTTGCGACTCGCAATTTGCGACTTGCGACTCAAATTGGGATGTATAACAGTTTCTCAGACACTGTTAGCAATTCCTAATGGGGTAGCAAATTGCATGCCTCATGAATATTATTAGGCTGTTGCAATTTGCAACCCCATTAGGAATGGCTAGCACTCCCAGGGACGGTAGCCTTCTGGGGTCAGCAGACCACCATGTTAAATAAAGCTGTCTTTTTATTTTTAAATGCAGACCGTTTTTCTTAAAAGAAAACGGGATGCATTTAAAAAAGTAAAATGAAACTTTTCCTTTTCATTTTTTAAGAGCAGGCAGTGGTCCCTGGGGTCCCATTCCCGTTTGCGAGTGGTTACCTCCTACGTGGTAAACTGCGAGTGTTTTGCGATGGCAAATGCGGTCACAAACAACAGTAAATGGCATGGTGACTCGCTATTAGGAAGGGACGACCCTTCCTAATAGCGAGAGTCCAAAATGCTGTTTTGCGATTCATTGACTCACAAAATAGCATTTGTACATGCCTGGGACCTTTTGCGGTCGCAAACAAGCCGATCTCCCGTTTGCGGCCAAAAAAAAGATTTGTACATCTGGCCCCTGGACCCCTATCATATCGATCGTAGATTACACTGGATACAGTACACCCTGATGCAAAAATAATAGTGCATAGGGATCACAACACCTCTTTTGAACCCTGTACTTTTGTAACGGAGATTTCTGTAGAAGAGGATGATTATTGGGGCATTCCCGCACTGATAGAACCACCAAGGAAAAACCTTTCCTCTAGTGCACTACAAGTAGCCTCCCTAACAACTAGCAGAGGGTTCAAAGCTTGTAATGGACGTACCATCTCCGATACTAATAGGACACCAACTTTTGACAGGGGAACATGTTCCAGTGTTATTGATTATGTACTTTTTGAGGTGAGATAGTGGCTGTTGTTGGCTGATATGGAAGTTAATGTAAGATCCTTTAGCAGTCGTAATTCTCTGGAGGTTCACAGTTGTTCCTTCCTGCCCTGATTGTAACTAACAATAGCCACTCCGTTAAATGGCCCAAAGTCCTGGCAAATCAAAAATTATAGTCAGAGTTATACAGGCAGTTTGTCACTTCCTTAGATCAATATGAGGGGACAAGAGCAGCTGATATTCCTATTTTAACTGTGCATAAGCAGCTGTTTAGAGAGATACAAACATTTTTTTACAAAGAGGTGACTGTCACAAATACCAATCACTCCAAAGAGAATGCATGGTTTGACTCACCATGTAAAATAGCAAAGAGTTCACTGAGGTTGGCTATTATAGAAGGGGACAGATCTAAAACTAGCATGGCCAAAAGTACCTATAAAGCTTGATTGAAGCAGGGAAAATGGGATTGGGAAGGTAAATACTGGCAGGATCTGCTTGTTGGTAGTAAAGTTAAAGACAATAGAACCTTTTGGAAATTGGTAGCGCTAAATAAGCCTGAAGGTGTGAAGCCCCCGTGCTACAATATATCCCCTGAAAAATGGGTGGCCCACTTCTCCGCACTTTATTCTGCAAAAGAGAACTATGACCATCGCAGAACAAATAGTCAGATTTGCTTCGCTTCATTACAATTTATAAACCAGGAAGTAGATATTATTCCAGTGTCCTTCAATCTTGAAGAATCTGTAAGTGCAATTGATTCACTTAAATCAGCCAAGTCACCAGGCCCAGATAAAATCCCGCGAGAAACCTCCATAAGACGGAGCCGCTAATATGGTCAGTCTATTTTAATACGCTAGCAAATGCCATTTCGGCTGGGGTAGAAGTACCAGAAGGCTAAGATTATAACCATATTTTTAAAAAAAGGGAGATGCAAGAAATTCTGCCAACTACAGGCCCATAAGCTTGATACATATTGCGCAGAAACTTTTTACCAGGAAAAATCTGAATACATTGATCGACTGGGCGGAGGCTAATAGAATAATGTCAGCTTTCCAATCTGGCTTTAGGCCAAAGGTCAGTACTATTTATCAGATCTTTAGATTATTGATTTTATATTGGAAAATACTTATTTTGCAGCAACGAAAGCTCTATGTAGCTTTTAGAGATCTCAGAGCTGCATTTGACCTTGTTCCATGTGCAAAGCTATGTTATGCCCTATTGAACTTAGGAGTTCCCAGTACAACTCCTAAGTAAACTGCATGAGAATAACTTTGCACAGGTTCGCTGGGGTCCCAATGGCGAACTAACAGAATGTCTCCCAGTTGAACATGGGGTTCGTCAAGGCTGCTTTCTTGCACCCACGCTGTTCTCCATGTACATGAACGATGTTGTTAAAGTCTTAGAAAATTGTTTAAATGACTCCCCAACCCTGAACAATAGGAAGGTACCAATTTTACTATGACTCCCTCCTTATCTCGAAGACACCCATGGGCCTGCAGATGTTCGTTAATAGATTCTTAGACTTCTGTAAGTCTTGGGATCTTGAATTAAATGTCAACAAGACCAAATTGATGGTGCTGGGTAAGGGGGTGAGGACGGAAAATCAGTCATCTGGGTAGATAATAAGGTACGTGAAAGGGTTGACAACCTTAGCTATTTAGGAGTGCGACTTATGGAGAACTTTAAGTGGCTGAGTCAGATTACCAAGAGCAGACTTTTAATCAAGCATAGGTCTAATTCCATCATTAGGACACAAAAGAGAACAGTGTCACCAGTCTTGGAAATATATCACGTTAAGGCACAAGGGGCTGCGCTCTATGGGGCTGAAATATGGGGCAATGTTGATGTTCAGCCCCTGGCAAGTGCGGAAAATAATTTTGCTAGGAAAATAGCCTATCTTCCATCCAGTTCACCCCTTATCCCATTGTACCTTGAATTGAGATTAAAAAGAGTGTGGCTGTATTAAAAATACTAGTCTATTGGGTACATATCTGGAGTACACCCGAGCTAGCCGATTATAGGGATACGCTTGATGAAGTATTAAAGTTGCCAAGTGCCAGGTCCCTTCCCTAGGTCAAACTTGTGTGCATCTGGATAGGGAAGTTAGGACTACATAGTTTCTGGAATGATCCCACCAGACTAAATAAAGCGGATAAAAAAGTACTGAAAGCTACTTATTGGGTATATATCAATGAAGAACTTGTAAATAAAAGCCCTGTGGGATCCCTGACTAATGTGTATCTTGATCATACATTTTTACCATTCTTTGAGTAATATCTAGACTTTCTACCCTCTTCCTTACCCAAGAGCCTCTTTTTACGATTTCATTTTGGCACACTTACCCTAAGATTGTTCACCCATAAATGGAGTAAAGAGCAGGTATGCATGGTTTGCCCTGTGTGCAACCAGGGCGATGAAAATGAATCACACCGACTTTTTTTCTCAGAATATTAAATTTCTCGTCGCAAGTGGATTATTCCCATATGTTGTCAACTGGGGGTCTCTCAATACCAGGCAGCACTTTGGATTTTAAAAACTGATACATCTTTTAAAATTATTTTATCTGCTAGGAAATTATTGGAGGCAGCTTGGTATAAATGAAGAATAATTTAAAAAAGTGATGTGTAATGAGTTATGGTTTCTCTCTTTTCCTTTTTCTGGAATTTGGCCCTAGTGTTAGGACTTTAATTGTGCTTTTGTTGTGTGTTTTGTGTGGGTGTCTATTGCTGCTTTAATCTTGTACTGATATTGAAGCACAGGTCACTTTATTTCTTGATATGACTTTATCCATGGGGGTTATAATCAAGTAATTATTCTATGTAAACAAATGTATGCAACATGTTTTTGTCCTCATGTTCATTATGTAACTTACACTCCCTTAGATAACTGGTCAGTGTTAGATTCGGGGGTCTCTGGTTGGCACAGGTAGGTACTTGTGACAAGCAGGGACCCTCTCCTCCAGTCAGGACAAGGGGATTACCCTCTCAAAACAACCCCTGCTCACCCTCTAGGTAGCTTGGCGCGAGCAGTCAAGGCTTATTTCAGAGGCGGTCTAGGCTAAGCATTTGTGACCACATACAGTAACTTAGTGACAACACCACAAATGGACACTCCACTCGTATTATATCCAAAATAGTTTTGTTTTTATGTAAGACTTAGTACAAGGCCACATAACGTCAAAAATAATCCACAATATGGTCAGCAATAAAGAGTTCTGGTTTACGAATGTTTATCTTAGGGTTCCGTGCGCTTCGCACCCTTTGTATGGTTCTCCCGGTGATGAAAAGGCCAAAGAGAGTCTAACCGGCGCAGCGGACGCTACGGTCCGATGGGCACACAAATGCAATGCGAGCTGTTCACAGTACCTTAATTGGATGTGTCCGGCACGGACGGGGCGATGAAAAAGGAAGCGTTGTACGCGGCGATGTCCTCCTGTCACGGTGCGAGCTACGGCTCGTAGACGTCCTCAGTGCGGGTCGTTTGGAACTCAGAGCCGCGTTGTTTGAGGGGACGGTGTCTGGTGTGGTGAGATCTTTTCATGTTGCGGCGTACGAGCCGTACCTTGGGAGTGGGTGCCTGTCAGTTCTTAAGCGCGGTGCGAGGCGGCCAGTACGACGCGGATGGGCGAAGCGTACTCCACCGTTCAGCGCGATTGCAGATGTGACATCAGCGTCAGGGGGCGCAGTGATCAGTGCAGCTCGAAGGGGTGAAACGAAGTGCGGTGCGTGGTCCCCCTGTCACGGTGCGAGCTATGGCTCGTTGGCAGCGCTTGTGCGGGTCGTTGGGCTCAGAGTCGCGTTGTTTGAGGCGGACGGCCTGGCACGGGGTTTCACAGAGTTCGAGTAGATCCTACGAGGTGCACACAGCTCCCTGCCTCAGCGCTACAGGAAAAACAGCGTTTCCAGCAGCTTTCCTCAAGGCGGGTGAAGTCTACTGGTCCTGGGACTTCGTTCAGGGGGCAAGCTCACTCACAAGCCCTTGGAGATCTTTGGCACAAGTAAAAAATAAAGTCTTTGAGTCTTTCTCCTCTCCTTCAGCAGCAAGGCAACCACTGCAGGCCAATCCCCCAGGTCAGGGACAGTACTCCTCCTTCAGCTTTCCCAATTCCTTCTTTTCAGGCAGAGGTTTCTTCTTGGCAAATATGGATCTAATTTCTTGGGAGCAGGGTCCCAATACTTATACCCCTAATTCCTTTGTTCCTCTGGGGAAGAGGGGCCCTTGCCCAGCTTGAACCAGTTCCTGAGCACTTTGTTGACATGTGTCTGACTTTCCATTCAGGGTGCAGGGCAGAGACATCAGACACTCCACAGGAGGTGGAGCCAGCATTGTGGTGGCAGAGCACAGCCCTATTCAGAGTCCAGGTGTACTCCTCCCACCCATCTGGATGTAAATCTCTCTATTCACCACCAGGCTACCTAGCCATGCCCTCTGGAATCCCCCAGACCTGTCACTCACAGAAACTAGACAGCAGATACACATCATAGCAGAGGCGGGCTGAAATGGTTAGGCAAGCAAATACCAGCTTTCTAAAAGTAGTATTTGCAAACACAGAATATTAAAATAAACTTTACTAAAAGATGTATTTTATTATTCTGAGTTCAGGCATACTAAACTCGAATTTCTACCATGTTCCCTGGGTCTGTTAGGATCATAGAATGTAACAATTCTAACAGCCCATTCTGGCCTATGGGAACAGGTAGCCTTGCAATAGTGAAAAACGAAAACGGCTGCAATTCACTATTAGGACTTGCCACAGACATCAGGGCTTGTCCTACCTTATGCTTACAATGCATCCTGCCCTTGGGCCTACCATAGGGGCGACTCACATGAAGTAAAGGGAAGGTTTAGGGACTGGCAAGTGGGTGCACTTGCCCAGTCAGCATGACAGTGCCAGACTGCATGCAGGTTCTGCAATGGCAGACCTTAGACACATTTTACAAGGCTGCTTCTGTGGGTGGCACAACCAGTGCTGCAAGCCCACTAGCAGCATTTGGATTTACAACCCCTGGGCACTCCTGGTGCACTTTACTGGGGTCTGACAGTAAACCAAATAAGTCAATCATGGAATCCAATCAACATATATATTTTATACAGGGAGCACTTGCACTGTGGCACTGGTGGGCAGTGGCACAGTGCTCTGAGCAGCTAACACCAGCAAAACACATGAGGCATAACAACAAAAAGTGGAAGGGAGACTCACGCCAAGGTGCCAGGTCTAACAGTCAGGGATAAGACTCTATCACCTAATTTTGGTGCTTCTGACATACCCATAGCTAGCAATTGTACTGTATTACTGTTTTGCAGTTTAGTGGGTGTCTTTTGTTGTTATTCTTGTCTTGCACTGATATTGAAGCACTCGTCACTTTAACCCTTGGTATGACCCTATTAATGAGGGTTGTAATCAAGTATTACCCTAAGCAATTAAATGTATGTTACATTCTCTTTTTCAACTTTTAACTTTTTATCTTTTTAACTATATGATTACATTACCATGCTTATTATGTAATTTATACTCCCTTAGATAATCGATTTGGGATATGATTTTAATATCCAATTGCTGTGCTTCAAACGGATTTCTATAGTCACCATTTGTATTGGATTGTACCGCCCATTTTCCAGTCACCTACCCGCTGGTGGCTATGAAATGTTTTCTACATAAGTATTCTGATGTACATTTTGTGTTTTATCATTTTAAAACTGATGCAGTTTTTATTGTTTCTGGATGTACACTTTGAAGGTTGTAAAATTCGAATAAAGTAAATATATTGATATTCAACAAGGAATTAGTTTCCAACATTACAACTCATTCTCACTCTTGGGAGGTAATAATTTCTACTTTAGACTCTGGGAACAGGTAAACTCTCCTCTTTCTCAGGGCAACATACTAGTCCATGCAGGGTAATGTCCTTGAGGCGTTACGCTGGACAGACTGTCAGATACAATCAGTTCTACCCACGAGTCGTGCCCCATCTTGGCATATTCTCCTTCCTCTGATGAGAACCTCCCTATCAGTCATCTAATACATAACAATAAATGTACAACAGGAAAGAAGGGTCAAGGAACTAATGTCCCGCACTTGTTGACAAAATATTAGAAAAAGTTCAAATGATATTGGAGGTTCAACAAACCCGGAGTACAACCCTTCTATACTCCTAAATGGAAAACATTTTCCAAAACAGACTATACAGTTGGTGGTTCAGCACTCAAGAAAAGTATTACAGGGTACATTTGCTTTATGCATAAATTCTTGTATGAAATATATCACGCCAACAATCATGACAGTTTGTTGTTAAGTCGCAAGAAATGTATATCGTAAAGATTTCTTCTTTCAATAAGTCTTTATTCGTTTTCATCTTCTAAACCACATCAGCGAACAGTAGCCAATGTATTTCATCCAACAAGGACTTCTTCAGGGATACAAAAATATTACAAAAGACAAACATATATTTACAATAAATAAAAAAATAAAAAAACATGATCTATTTATACTTTAAATCGAAGCAGATACTTATAAAATATTGTAGTCATGTTAGATGAGTCACATAATATCAAGTAAGCACATCAGGTCACCGCACAATGTATTCTCATTAACTTTATACAGGCAGTTTAGATATTCAATATATGATTCAAGAGTTTTGTATTTAGTTAGTTTATCAAACAGCTCTGGACTTTCACAATAATGAAATATTTGAACAGCCTAATCACGTGAATGTACAAAAAAGTATATATAACCCTCAATATAGCATTCCATGGAGCCAATTTAGAATACACAATTCATAAATAACTTTCTTTGAGACCATCACAATCAAGTATAAGTATCTTCCAGACAGACATACCTCTGAATATTACGTCAACATCACTATTCGTCTGGGTTCAACGAAATTGAGGTATCATAAACATGCCCATTTATCAAGAATTAGAATTTACGTGAAAAAGCACATCATGAGAGCCTAATTATAGTCACTCTGTCTAGTAAAAGTCACCTAAATTACGTGACACGATAAGAAGTAAAAGCCTTCATGCCGCTTGGATATGGTAGTGTTAATAATTTTGAATAGCTTGGAACATTTTCACGAAGTGCATATCAATGTTGTGCATATGTCAATGTTATAATAATCTTTAAGAACCATGCCACCATATAAATTAAAATCAAGTCTGATTTCAGTTACTAAAGGTGCCAACCAAACTGAAGAAGGACCAATCAGTCTATCAGATAGCAGAGTGCCTCAAAAGAGCACAAGATTTCTTTATAATGTTTTGCTCGATTCACTTGGTATAAAACCATTTAGTCTTGAGTGGGTGGAATTTGCGTAGTCGCGCTACGCAAAGCTCCGAGAAACGGTAATAAATCTCCGCGGGCATGCAAAAGTTCCGCAAACACGTTCGCCGTCTTTTTTTCCTGTTCGCGAACGCTGTTTGCGTGCTCGGGGAAAAATATCTCATGAACACACATTTTGAAAGCGCGAACAAGCAAACAATTCCGCGAAGCTGCGGATCGCGGAATCTTTGGCAATTCCGCGTTCTTTGCGGAATGCGAAATTACCCAAATTCCGCGACCGGAACGGAATTTACTGCTCAGGCCTAGCTAATATTCAGATTTCAAACAGTATGATACGACATGCATACGCTATTCTTAATTTGCATGTATTGCTAGAATGATATTTCTAACGAGTAGGCGTAAGACTTTTTTGGGGTAGAAGTCAATAAGTATAATATTCTATCTAAAATAATATTGCACCTATTCACTATACATGCTTTTCATATTAAAGTGAATAACATTTAAAAATTATTACAAGGCCTGGGATATAGCAAGATAGAAATAAGAATCCAACCAAGGTGAGGCAAAGCTACATTGTGAAAAATAGAGCAATATTGTTTGATATTGTCAACGCCATCTTATCGTGGCTATAGTAATGGTAGCAAGTAACTGACACTAAGGGGTCCATTAGTTCGCCGCTTTTCCGCCCGGTCAATGAGTCGACCGGGCGCAAAAGGGTTTAATATGGTGGCGGTGTCTGCTAGACACCGCCATCCATATTTGAATGCAGGCGGAGAGCAGCCTTTCTGCCGCCACAGAAGAGCATGCGGGATTCACATTTGGGGGCCCTTTGCGGGCCCCCAGGAAGTTGGGGGGAGCCCATGGGGGGTACCTATGGTACCCTCTGCATTTGCATGCACAATGCGGCAGGCACCGCGCGTTGCCTGCCACTTTGTGAATGCAAATGCACAACATGCATTTTTACCATTGCGGCGGGTGCTGCTGAAAGCACCGCCCGCCGCAATGTTAAAAATGCGTGATGCGCCCGCCAGTGTGGCGGGCGCATCCTAATCTCCCTCACGGGACTGCTACACTTTCGGTCCCGTTTTTCGTCAGGATGGCGGGCTGACTTTGGCCCTAGTGTCTTCTGATATTGTAGGCTTCTACTCTCCTGTATACTCGATGTCAATTAACAAGCTAGGGGCCATATGTAGGTAAAACGTGTTTTGCGATTCTCTAATTGCAAATTTTAGGGAATCGCAATTAGAGAATTGCAAAACGGAATGTAGGTAGGATTAGCAAAATATTTTGCTATTCCCAACTATTCCTTATTTGCGAATCCCAAATTGAGATTCGCAAATATGGAATACCTTGCCATTCATTCCTATGGGCTAGAAGACCCATAGGAATGAATAGGAAGACATTCTCAATTTGTGATTCTCAATTAGAGAATCGCAAATTGAGAATGCAATTTCAAGGTTGCAAGGGTGTCAATTAGGCCTGGGCGGTAAATTCCGTTCCGCTTGCGGAATTTGCGGAATTTAGGTAATTTCGCGTTCCGCGGAGAACGCGGAATTGTCCAAAATTCTGCTTTCCGCGGCTTCGCGGAATTTTTACTTGTTCGCAATCTCAAAATGCGTGTTCGCGAGATATTTTCCCCCTAGCACGCAAACAGCGGTCGCGAACAGGAAAAAAGCACCGCGAACAAGCAATTCCGCGTGTTCGCGAAATTTCTGCGTGTTCGCGGAGATTTTAAACCATTTCGCGGAGATTTGCGTAACGCGACTACGCAAATTCCGCCCACCCCTAGTGTCAATAGGACACCCTTTTGCACCCCTGAAATAAACATGTGTGCACATGTGGCGCACATACATGCGCTAAGGGCATGTATGTGCGCCACATGGCACTTTGAAAAATGCAAAAAAGTGCATTTTTCAAGGAAATCGCAAATTACCACCAACCTGAGGTTGGTGGTAATATGCGATTCCTTAAGCCAAAATTGCACAACTTGGGTGCTTCCTACATTGCATTTAAGGAATCGCAATTTGGCATTCCTTAAATGCATTAGCAAAATAAGGAATCGCAAATTTTGCGATTCCTTATTTTGCGTGTGGGTTTTTGTGTGCTACATAGCACACTGCCCAAATTGCGATCGCAAACGCCGAAAATCGGCGAATTTCAGCATTTGCGATCGCAATTTGGCTTCCTACATATGGCCTCTCTTAATAGCATCTCCCTTCACATATCCCCAATACCTAAGAAAAAGGAACAAACACTTTCAAAAACACTAGTTGTTTTTAAAGTCAGAAATGTTCTTCCCAAATCCCTCTATCTCTTACCTCTTGTCAGGTATATAAGCACAGCAATGCTGCATTTTCCCAATTTTACAGACTCCGCCTTTCTCTGCTAACAATATGGCTCAAGTTAGTCGATCTTGCAAAACCAAAGACCAAAGAGCTACCAAGTCTGTATCTAGTGCTAGCAAAGCACCAGATTTGCTTGTTGCTAACCTGTCCACTGCTGTAGAAAGCTTTCTAATCTTATCACCATTTAAGGCCACAGCTACTGAAGCAATAATAGTACCAAAGACAAATCCCACTAAATGTGAATCATCATTAGCACCACATCCAGTTCTATGTGGTGAGTTCTCCTAAAAAACCTCTAAACTATTCACAAGATACATCTTTGGTGGTATTAATGTTAAAAACCATGTACCTTTCCAATCAGCGGGCAGTTAACAATAGGCATCCTGTCCACACACAAAGTATACTCCAGAAATAACAGAATCTTCTCCAGTAATAATCTGCACAGGCCCTCTAAAGATTTCAAATGATCACATTCCCATGTGTCGACTTCTCGTGTAGGTCCTTCTTTTGTAAATGCATAACTTTCCTGTCTGTTAGTTTTAATCTAGGATGCACCCTTTTTTACTTATACTCATTGTTCTCCTTTTTCCACACATTCTTTAAAGCATCGTACTTTTCCGTTGCATTTTGAAACACGTGAGCCCTCCTTTCATTTAAAGACTCAATAAACATCTCCTCTAGTGGACTCATAGAACACATCAGATTGCGTTCATATGCTTTAATTGTATCTATTCTGGTAGGGGACCTAAGTTAATACCATGCTGTTTCCATCTCGTTATCTTGGGTGGGGGGGGGGGGGTATTTCCTTCTCTTATGAAGGGGAACTTCTGAAAGGATAGAATCATAGCTGAAAAAATAATACTCAAAATGATTCTGCTCATAAAATAATCTAAGCAATATACTACAGGTGAATCTATATGAAAGTGGAATGTGATGATAGGTTACATCCTCAGCAACTGAAGCATGTAATGTATGCAGACATAGCAATCCTTACTATTTAGAGCATGTGTGCATTCTTGCAATAATCTAGAATAAACGTTTGATGCACAATTCCCTTCTCAACCATCTAAATGTGAAGATTTAAGTTTTATCAGATCTATTGAATGTGCAGGTGATATACGTGTTGATGTAGACCTAAGGGTACCTGTTTTAGGAGTAATACTCATACCAACTAAAAGGGTTATTAATACCAGCAAAACAACTGTTAATGACACAGCAATCACTATCCTACATCTAGTTTTGGTAAGGCAATACATGTTTATCCACAGTCAGACCTTAAGTAGAATATAGTAGCAAGCAGACTTGTAATATTCTGCGATTGGTTTTACTTGTGCAAGGCGAGTAATGCTCTTTGTTGTTTATTTGTGGTTATTTCATTCAGTGTATATATATATATATATATAGCAATTTTTAGGTTTGTTATCTTTTCTTTAAAGTAATAATTGTAAAGTTCATTTGAAGTCAATTCAGTTCTGATACCGTTAATCAATGACAGGATATGACTTAATGCCAAATTTTGATTAAGTTCAGGAATCAATCACTAATAATGTGGCACATCATGGCGGCTCGAGTGGTTCCGTTCTCAATTCATTGGGGTCAGAAATTGGCAAGTCGGGCACACTGTCTGTGTAATAAGTCAACTCAGGTGCTGAATATCTGCAATAAGGTTCTCTTGCTCTAAATGATCTTCTAGGCGTCTGTTGATCTCCCTCAGCATCACTCACACCACTTGACTCTGTCTCTTTGATGGTTTGTGGTCTGCGTTTAACTGACACACTAGATTTCAGTCTCTCTCCTTTGCCACTTCTCTATCTCTCTTGGGATCTTCCACTCGAGTTGTTTTGTGGCATTCCTCCTCTCTGGTCTCATCTCTTCCTTCTCTTGAGGAGCTTCCATGCCACTCTGTGAGATGTTGTGGATTTGCTAAGCTGGGGAACGCTTGTGAACAAAACCCCCCTCTGGTCTTTCTCCTTCTATATGGTCAGGCACAGGAAGTTGCAAATTTGCTATAGGCGTTACCACTTCTTCGAGCAGGTATCTTACTCTCTGGGTGTGGGAGGCATCTATCCAGTTTTGCACTTCCCCATATTTCACCACAGAGTTAGTGATCAGAATCACCTGGTAGGTTCCTTTCCACCTCGGCTCCAGACACAACTTCTGAACATCTTCTGAATGAGCTTTTTTACCAGAACACACTGCAACAGCCAGTCCTTTGCAGTGGTTGAAAATCATGTCATCTGTGATATTTAAAAGCATATTTGCAGGTACAGCAGACAGTCTCATGACATGTTACATGAAAATTGCATGAGGTGACAATCCTGTTCTTCTGTCAGGAGTACTTTGGAGACTCATCAACACCAAAGACAGGGCATCTGGCCATTTTAAAGAAGTGGATGCACATACATTTGCTAAACAAGACTTCAGTATTCCATTAATCTGTTCAACAGTCCCTACATCTTTTGGTCTGTAGCTACAATTAAATTGTTGTTCCACTTGTAGTACCACACACAGCATTCCAAGAATCCCATTTTTAAAATGAGTTCCTCAAGCTGGCTCCATAGAAACCATAAATCCAAACTGTGGTATGAGTTCTGGCAATAATAGTTTGGCCATAGTAAGACTGTCATTCCTCCATTTTGGGTCAGCATCCACCCATCAAGAGAAAATGCACACTAAAACCAGGACATATATCAGCCCATTAAAGACAGGCATATCAAAGGTGTCCAACTGCATCCTGTCAAAGGGTCTGCCAAATTACACCTCTATCGCACAGTTTGGCAGCCATGACTCTAAATCAGGAGTTGAATCAATTCTGTTTAAACAAGCTGACCACAGCATCTCTTCCTATGTGTGCAGGACCATGAGAGTGTCTAGTCATTGGGGCAGCAAACTATCAAGAAATAAAGGTCTTCCATCTTCTGAGATAAAGATTTCATTTGTATATTTTATACATCTTGCTTGTCCCGCTTCTGCCCCTTTCTCTTGTAATTTCTTAACTTCTTCCCAAGTATCAGCCACAGACAACAGCATAGCGAAATTGATGTCCTCATCAAATTAATTTGCACACTCCCTGTTAAATGCACACACCACAGTAGCACAATACTGACCATCACTTGGGAGCTACAAAAGGGGCGGATGACGCAACTGGGCAGCGGACGCGGGCAGAGGGCGGGAAAAAGGCAAGCCCGTTGTCGCACATCCGTGTCCGGTCGGGCCAGGGGTCACAACCCCTGGATCTCTTTCTACAAATAGTTACTTTTATAACCCAGATCAGCTCCGACAGCTAAAGGGGGCAATTAAGGACAACTGCTTACATTCTATTGATCCTTGTAAGATGGATATCGGCTGCTCTCACTGCTCCTTTAAATTTTCACTGCTTTCTCAAATTGCCCCACCCAATCAGAAATCATATAAAATGCTTTTGCTAAATTGTAGGTCACTGCCTAAACATGCAGTGGAAATCTCTATCATGTTAGAGGAAGAATGTCCAGCAGTTTTGTTTTTAACAGAAACTTGGCTCAATACAGGATCCGATCCCGATCTTGTTCAAACCCTTCTTCCGGGTTACCTTATTCAGAGGCTAGACCGGGTCTCAGGTAAAGGTGGCGGGATCGCCATCATTTATAAAAGTCAACTTACCTGCCGTACCTCTGTAGGTCCATTACCAGACTGTGAGAATCTCTAATTTACGATTGCAATCGCACCCACGCTCACTTTGTCAGGTATTTTAATCTATCGTCCTCCTGGGGCGTTGAGTCAATTCTGCAAATTATTACCTGATATGGCTGCAAACCTAGCCAGTACCCCTGCCAATTTTACATTGTTAGGCGATTTTAACCTTCACTTTGACGACCCCTCACAAGTGGCCGCAGCGGAGATAATTAATGACCTTGCAGCTTATCAGTTTAAACAAAAGGTCATTAATCCGAACCATGTGAAAGGCCACCATTTAGACCCTATTTTCTCCAACATGGATGAAATAGCAGGAAGGGACTCCATCCCAGTGCCCTGGTCTGATCACTTTCTTATTCCATTTATTTGGACCCCCACGAGCACCACCCCGCCTACCAGGCCGGTCAGAATCCTGTCCTGTCCTTGGCCTAAACTCCCCTTAGAACAGTGGATCCTGGCCTTAAAAAATACTAAGCCGATCCCTGATTCAGATCCTATTAATGCCAATGAAAACTTTAATAAATAGATGGAGAGTTGATTAGGCTGGATTCTGCCAAAGAAATGGACCCAGGTTAAAGTTGGGACCAATAGAATTGCATGGTATTTGTCCAAGCTCCGTGAGCTAAAACAAACCTGCAAGAGACTCGAAAGAAGTTGGCGAAAGGATTTTTCCTCAAGTAAGAAATTTGAATGTAGGGAGGCCATTAAAATGTATAAAGCAGAAATTAAACTGGCCCAGGCCTTATATTATAAAGAAAAAAATTCCTTGGAAGCTAATTCCACTCGTGAATTGTTTTGCATCGCGAAAAAAACTGCTCAGAGCCCCCAATCTCCCGCTGCATCTGATGCTAATGGCTCACGCTGTAACAATCTAGCAGATTTCTTTTATGAAAAAATTCATGCCATCTATACATCATTCCCCCCTGCAGATTGCTACAGCAATCATCAAACATTGGATATCAGTCCTCAGAGCAGGGAACACTACTTGGAGGTAATTCCCTTGATGGACACTGAGTCATTTAAAACCATCTCTGCACTCATGAAGTCGGGGTCGCCTAGAGTCCCAGCTCCACCTAATATTTTGAAACGAGCGTCCGGAACTGTCTCCCCAACTATATTGAAGTTGATTAATGCCTCTATTACTACTGGAGTAGTTCCCCCTCCATGGAAAAGTGCGATGGTAAAGGCATTGTTAAAAAAGCCTAGTCTTGATCCTGACCTCCTGGGAAACTATCGCCCCATCTTGCTCCTCCCAAGGATCAGTAAAATGGTGGAAAAACATGTTAATTCAGTACTTTCTACATTTTTGAAGTCCAACAATCTTCTCCACCCTTCACAGACTGGCTTTCGACCATTACAGGGAACAGAAACTGCCCTTTTAGTGGTAGTTGAAGAGTCCAAGAAGATTCTGGGCGCCGAGGCGCCATTGTTGTTATCCTTCTGGACCTCAGTGCAGCTCTTGACACCGTTAATCACCAAATCTTGGTTCATAGACTCAGAAATTTGGGGGTGACTGGGAAAGCCTCGGTATGGCTGCAATCATTCTGAGAAGATAGATTCTGCCAGGTTTTCGAAGGTGATGTTGCCTCAAAATGGATGCCCCTCTGTTGAAGGGTTCCGCAGGGAGCATGCTTGAGCCCCACCCTATTCAATGTTTATATGAGCCCACTAGTGGAGATTGTGCTTCCATTTGGGGTTCACATAGTGACCTATCAGACAACACTCAGCTTGTTGTGGCACTGAATCACTCTGACAATTCCTCTCTCGGACTTTGACCTTGTCTGGAGGAGGTAGCCAAGTGGATGAATCATTCATATTTGAAATTGAATGGAGAGAAGACAGAGATGATGCTTCTAGGGAACCCTTGCTTTTTTAAAGGAGAAGTAATGTGGCAAGCCTGCCTGGGCTCCGTTCCTGATCCCAAGACCCAGATAAAAAGTCTGGGTATCTGGCATGATCGAGATCTGAGCTTTAAGGTACAGGCGCGGAATGTGGCAGCTTCTTGTTAAGGCATCCTAAGAATGCTTCAGAAATTCCCCCCCTCTTCTTCCCTTCCTTGCAAGAAGGCTTATGGTTCAGGTTCTCATTCTTTCTCGCTTGGACTACAGGAATGTTCTTTATTTAGGTGCCCCATATGCTACCATGTCAGAACTCTAGACAGTGCAAAACTGCAAAGCGGGGACGCTTTTTGGGATTCCGAATCGTCAATCTGCAAAAACGGCCCTGAAATCTCTTCACTGGCTCCCTACCAAGGAGAGAGTTAATTTTAAGGCCATGTGTATCGTCCATAAGACTCTAGCAGGGAAGGGACCGTCCATCAACCGGACAATTGTCCTGCCCTACCGGGCAAACCAACGCCTGCATTCGGACGACCTGCATCTTGCCATAGTTCACAGGATCAACAAGACTAGAAGTGATGGCCGCCTGTTTTCTTACAATGCTGCCAGGCTGTGGAATACTCTTCCACTTCGATTACGTAGGGAACCCAATCATTTGGCCTTTTGTAAACTTTAAAAAACATGGCTCTTCTCCTGATGTGGTCCTGGTGTGGAAATTTAGCTTGCAAACTGAACATTATCTGCGTCATCTTGCCTCTCCCCAGCGCCACGCACAGCGAATGCACGGCCGCCATTTTAGGCACCCCACTCTCTCCCCGCTCACTCTCGATCGCCAGCGCTTTCCCCTGGCGCTGCGAGCATCCCCTGGCGCTGCGAGCATCCCCCGCGCGCCGGCCACCCCCGCTCTCTCATACAGGCCATAAACCCTCTCCTTCTGCGCGACCCTGCTACGGAACCACATCCGACCGACATCCCATACATGGTCATGCCTCTCCTTTGATAACCCCCTTCCTCTGCGCCCCATTGTCCGAACTGGTCCCAGACCATCACCTAGCCCTGCGGATGCAGTTTATTGCCCCTACTGTAAGGGAAACACCCCACATCAAAGGGATTACAGTAGATCAAAGCCCCTACCCCCTGAGACCCGGCCGGTTGCACACACCCCCGGGAATTGGCGGAATACCCTGCTGCGTGATAGCCATCTCCTACTGTAGATGGGGTGGGGACTTCTACTGTAGATATGTGTGGGAACGAGCTTGAAGTGGGGGTTCAAAGAAATCTCTTTCCGTACATCAAAGCCTCAATAAGAATGTACCATATGTAATAAAACAATAAACCGGTGTATAAGAGACCAGGTCTCAGAGATGCAGTTAGAGCACCTCGTGACGATACCTTGCTGTCTGATCTGATGTGTTCTGCTCCGACGGAATAAAACTTTGTTTCCTGCCTTCCAGTCTCCGGCGCCTGCCTCTTTCATTGGTAAATTATCGAGTGGTATGAGAGGCGATTACCGCCGGGCAAATACTTGAAAGGTTATCGACTGAAACTGCCGCTACCATTTAACAATTGGCGTCCCAAACGTGGGGCCCATCAGCGACACGTGGATCCAGTGGGAGAGGTCCCGACGACAGAGTGAACGACTGCAACGATCGGGAGAGCTCCTGCCCAATAGACCCTCGTCCGGCAGCCGATCATCCGAACTTCACTGATTCCGAGCAGACCTCTCTCGAGTGATCTACGGTCCTGACTGGGAACCATCAGGAGTGCCGCGGCAAATACGGAGAATAGAGGACGATCGGGCGCTGGAGGCGGAAGACGAGAAACTGTCCACGCGGTCCGGGTAAGGTCGTGATACACGACAAATTGCGAAATAATTGATTGATTGTTTGAAGTTTTGGAAATACTAGTATTGCTCATTGATTGTTCTCTTTGAGATATTCGCTGTCTACAAACGGGGAGGAGTAGAAATACTCTCTCTATCTCTCCCTTTGCAGATAGTGAAGGGTAGGTAACGCAGACTTTTGTCCCCGTTGAAACCCGTCGTGCCTATCTTTATCTCCCCACTGATTGATTGTCCGAACATTGATTGTTTTGAAGAATAGTGCTCTTTGAGATATTCTCTGTTTGCAAATAACGTAGAATAGAAATATTCTGTCTAGTCTTTGCAAATAGTGAAGGGTAGGTAACGCAGACTTTTGTCCCCGTTGAAACCCGTCGTGCCTATCTTTATCTCCCCATTGATTGATTGATTGATTGTCCGAACACTAGTTGTTCGATATTGGTTCTTTGGAGGTATTCTCTGCTTACAAATAACGAGGAATAGAGATATTCTGTCTAGTCTTTGCAAGCAGTGAAAAGATAGGTAGTGCTGACTTTTGTCCCCGTTGAAACCCGTCATGCCTATCTTCTCCCCACTGATTGGTAGTTGGTTCTGCCCGGACCGCTTATTAGAGGTGAACCATCCGGCTCCACTGGAAGGCACCCCTAATAAGGACATGTTCACTAAATATGGACTAGTCGCCGTAGCTTATAGCAAGCTGTGGCATAAATATACCAAGAAGGACCCCGAGAGTCAGTGGCCACTGATGGGATCCTTTGACGACCATAAGATAGAAGCGCTAGAAATAGCTCTGCGTAGCAATAAGACGACGCCTACTATGCTTGACAGTATCGGCATGTGGCGCAAAGAAGCAACGCAACGGAAAAAGAGGGAAGAAGTAAAAGCAGAAAAGGAATTACGAAAGGCAGCTCATCTTGCCGCTAGAAGGTTAGAGGAAGAGATAAAGGAGAGAAGGGAAACTAAACTAAGGCAGGAGCCCGAAACATCAGGACAGTACGCTGTTAGGACCCCTTCTTTGCTCTACCCTGAGTTGTCCTCCAAGCAGCGAACGAATGACGAATTACTGTTAGGTCCCCCGATCATTTACATGCCCCCTCCATATGCACCCTCCCAGTCAGTAGTGCAACACCCACAACCCCCGAACACGATCGAAAGCAGTACAGGGGCCTCGGCCCTCACGGCCTCCGCGCCGGCTGAGCCTCTTGTACTGAACCCAATGTCGGCTACAACGCTAGATGACCATGAGATGGGAAAGAAAGAGTCCACCAGAATGGATCGATTAACAAAGGATGAACGAGCAGGAATGGATAAGATAGTAGGGACACTGGTGGAGCGAAAAGAAAGTGAGGAGTATATAACAGACGTGTATAACTCGTATGCCGACAGCCGCAGACGACACTTCGTCGTACGGCTCTGTTATCACGCCCTGAATGCATATGAGGATAGATACCACGATAAAGGTCCCGAAGGCTTAGCAGCCCTATATAGGAAGGTAGACATCGGAGAGGAAAGAGAGGGCGACGTTACGAACCTCTTCACTCGTACACTCGAGGTCTACCGACACCTTAAAGAACATGGACAGACCACCAAAACAGAAACCCCCATAGCGACTAAGCCCCAGGAAGGAAGGGCTGATGCCATGATGCCCATTAAAGAAGCTGCCCCCTACTGGGTCCCCCCACGGGGTCTGGGAACACATGACGACATCAACCACCAAGATGCGAAGGGAAGGGTTGTATATAACTGGGTCTACCAGCCGTGGGACCGGCAAGATATTTTGACCTTTAGAAAGACTCTACCCGACTTGAGAAAGAACCCGACTGCCTTCTACACTGAATTGGGTACAGCCTTAGGCTCAACGATAATGACGTTAGCAGATATCGACTTGTTCTTTGGGCTATGTCTGCCGGATGATGTGTGGAAACAAATCCGGAAAGTTGACCACGCTGAGCCGTTCGGATATACCTGGGTACAACTCGATACCATAGATAAACAGCGAGAACCAGGACAGAAACCCCCGAAAGCCATATTGGAGCTCCCAGACAAGATTGTACAAAAACTGAAGACTCTAATCCCAGAAAGAAAGGTAGACTGGTCGATAGTGACGGCTTGCCGCCAGAAACCCCAGGAGGATGTGTCTGAATACTTCTCCCGATTCGAGACTGTGTTTTCCGATTACAGTGGCCAAGACATGACCACCGCAACCGGACATCATCTCTTTGTCCAGAATTATGTGAAGGGTCTGTCACAAGAAGTTTCCCAGAAGCTGCAGACCAGCGAGAGTAGTTGGGCAGCCTCCAAACCCGCAGCAATTCTCCAGATGGCCCAATACTACGAAAACCAGAAGAACGAGAACGATAGGGCGTCAGAGAAGAAGAAAAAGGAACTAAAGGAGAGGGTAATGATAGCACAGTTGCAAGGGGTGACCATAGGAAGGGAACCCCCGAAAGAGAATTACCAACCAACCGCCCCTAGAAAGCTACCCCCTAGAGACCATACCCCTACACCCTACAACGGACGGAGAGACTTAGATGGGAATCAATGTGCGTTCTGTAGAGGGTTCGGACACTGGAAATCCCAGTGCCCGGTCCTTCTGGAAATGAACAAAAATAGGGACCCCAGAGACACAGCATATGACCCCAGAAATAGAGGACAGGGACGAGGGCACACGAACAACGCCATCAACGACAGGCCAGGCAGACCAAACCCTTTGATCGCCCCCGACAAAACCAGTGTCAGCAGTCCGACTACGAAAGCACTCACGACTTCGCATAGGACCGCCAGGGGGGGCAAGGGAGGGATCCAGTCGAACTCCGTGTTGACCAGCAAGGTCCTTACGTCACCGCTAAGGTCTTGGGCACAAAATCTCCATTCCTGGTAGATACTGGGGTGACACGTAGTGCGTTATCTAAACGACTGATTCCTAGGGCACCCTTGTCTGGCTCACACGTAACTTCAATAGGCTTTGACGGAACGCCCTCCACTAACCCCTTATCAGCACCAATCTCCTTTGACTTAGAAGATAACACCACTGACATGACCTTTCTGCTCTCCTCCAACACCCCCGATGCTATTATGGGACTTGATTTGCTAAAACATTTTCGAGCTACCATCAGATGCTCCCCAGACGGAGTTCGAGTCATCCTACACGATAACCCAGATCTGTCCAGACCCTGTCACACACGGCGTATGCTCTCTATAACCGATGCTGACATGTCCCTACTCGACACATTACCTTCACATCTATGGGCTAAAACCGACTCAGATGTAGGGCGCATGGTGATCGACCCGGTACACATAACCGTCCGACCGGACGCAGTGCTCCCAAAGCTTCCACAGTATCGGATATCACCCGAAGGCGAGAAGGCATTGGTGGAAATCATCGAGTCCCTAGTCGAGGCAGGAGTGGTAGAAGAAGTAGTCAGTAATGTTTGCAACAGCCCTATCCTACCCATTGTAAAGAAGCAAGGCGAGGGGGATGAGAAAGCCTACCGTTTCATTGTTGACTTGCGAGAGGTTAACAAAGTAGTCATACCCCAGTACCCCGTGGTCTCAGACATCACCACCATCCTCACCCTGATTCCATCCACTGCCACCATCTTTACTGTTATTGATCTCAAGAACGCATTCTTTTCCATCCCCATCCACCCAGACAGCCGCTACCTGTTCGGCTTCACTTTAAAAGCCCGTTCGTACAGATTCTGCAGGGCACCCCAAGGCTACACTGAGAGTCCCAGTATTTACAGCCAAGCCCTCAAGAGGCAACTGGATGCAGTCCAACTACCCGATGGAGTGGTGTTGATACAGTACGTCGATGACATTCTTTTGGCGGCCGACACCACTCCACTTGCCGTCACAGCCACCATTCACCTCCTCCGCTTCCTTGCGGAGAACGGTCACAAGGTCTCCAGAAAGAAATTGCAATTCTGCCAGCCCCAAGTAACGTATCTAGGCCACCTACTATCCAAAGACGGGAGGAAACTTACCCCTGACCGAATTCAAACCATCCTAGAAACCCCTGTTCCCAAAACTCAGAAGCAAGTGCGGTCCCTAGTGGGCCTCACCTCCTTTTGTCGACAGTGGTTGCCAAATTTCAGTCTTATCGTAAAGCCTCTGCTTTCCCTGCTGGCTAAAGATGCCCCCTTCCCCCTCCCCTGGACGCCCGAGTGTCAATCCTCCTTCAAAGAATTACGAAACGCCCTCTGCTCGGCCCCAGTCCTAGGAACCCCAGACTACACTAAACCTTTCTCCCTCTACACCCACGAAAGGGAGGGATGTGCGTTGTCTGTCCTAACCCAGTCCATAGGCCCTAAGCAACGCCCTTGTGCCTACTTCTCTGCCACTCTTGACCCCGTAGCCAGAGCTTTGCCCGCCTGCCTTCGAGCAGTAGCCGCCGCTGCTGTCTCTATCCGGCAAAGTGAGGGGATCGTGCTCTCGAACCCCCTCACGGTATTGGTACCCCATGCTGTTGACACCCTCCTGAACCAAACCAAGACTCAACATCTGACTAGCGCACGACTGACTGGTTACGAACTGACTCTGCTTGCACCCCACATCACATTGAAACGATGCACCACTCTGAATCCAGCTACTCTACTACCTCTCCCTGACGCTGACCCCAATGCGTCCCCTATACATGACTGCGTGACCTTCACCGACGAACAAACCAAGAGTAGGGTTGACCTCCGGGATACTGCCTTCCCGGACCCTGACGGAGAACTGTGGGTGGATGGCTCATGCATCAAGCTCCCCGATGGCACCACCTCAGCTGCCTATGCAGTCACCACAGCCCGAACAGTTGTTGAGACAGCCCGCATCACACAGCGATCCGCACAGGTGGCGGAACTAATTGCTCTTACACGAGCCTGCATCCTGGCAGCAGGGACAACCGCAAACATTTACACAGACAGTCAGTACGCCTTCGGGGTAGTTCACCACTTTGGGCTCTTATGGAAAGAGAGGGGATTCTTGACTTCTCATGGCACACCCATCCTGCATAGAGATCTAGTCTCTGCCCTGACCGAAGCAGTCCTCCTCCCCACACGGTTAGCTGTGATCAAATGCCAGGCACACAAGAAGGTGACAGACATTATAGGACAGGGAAATGCATTGGCTGACATTACTGCCCGAACCACAGCCGAGAATAGGTCCACGACCCGTATGTACGTGACCAGGTCACAAACTGAGAAATGGAAGGATGCTAGGGAAACAATTAGGGATATCCAACTAGCCAGCACACCACACGAATTAACTGAATGGGCCCGGGTGGGATTGAAGGACGATGACGGTTGCTGGCGAACCAAAGACTTGAACAAATGGTTGCTACCAGATTCATACTTGATCCCCATGCTGACCATGGCACACTCCCCCGCACACATAGGGTCTGCCCCCATGATCGAACTCATCTCCAAAGTCTGGCACAACGACAAAATACCAGACTCAGCCAAACGTCTGGTCCAACAATGCCTAGTATGCCTGCAACACAACCCTGGGAAAGGAACTGCTGTACCCCGGGGAGGGTTTGGGGTCCCCAATCACCCCTTTGAGGTCCTACAAATGGACTATGTCCAGCTAGAAAGGTGCCAGGGTTTGAAGTATGTACTTGTCGTTGTGTGTGCCTTCAGCAAGTGGGTGGAAGCCTATCCAACTCACGACAACACCGGTATGACTACTGCAAAAGTACTACTGAAGGAATTCTTCCCCCGATATGGCCTTTGTCGAGTTTTGTGGAGCGACAACGGCCCCCACTTCGTAGCCGAAGTTATCCAACTCATCTTAAAAGGGTTGGGTGTAAAACAGAAGTTCCATGCGGTCTTCCATCCCCAATCTGCAGGCCTGGTTGAGCGACACAATGCCACATTGAAGCTTAAGATAGCAAAAATAGTCGCCACCACAGGGCTAAGATGGCCAGACGCTCTCCCACTAGCATTGCTATCAATGCGTTCCACCCCCACCAAACACCACTTAACCCCCTACGAGGTCGTCTTCGGGCGGCCCATGAACCTTTGGACTGCACCAAAACCGACATCCATCCACGACGTCCCGGACGTCCTCATGTCTGATTATCTGTACAATCTAACTAAAACGTTGTCTATCATCCATCAGCAGGTGCTGCACGCCATTCCCGATGTTTCCAGGGGCCCCGGACACGACATCCAACCCGGTGACTTCGTCTTAGTGCGTAACTTCCAGCGCACCAAGAGTCTGGAGCCCCGGTGGACGGGCCCCCTGCAAGTCCTGATCACCACCCGAACAGCTCTTCGAGTGGAGGGGAAACGCAATTGGCTGCATGCACACCACTGCAAGAAGGTATCACCGACCCTGACAACCACAGACAACATCACCGCCCAAGAGGAACTTCTGGACAAAGACCGACCATCCCTGAGCCGCTGCCCGGATACAGAGACACTTGAATTGATTGAATATCCCGATCCCACTGTGCCATCCAAAGAAGGGTATAACTTGCGACGAAAGGAGAGAACTTCGGCTAAGCAGACCACAGGCTAAGTGGAAATCTCAGAGCGGTAGCCTAGTCACCTCAAAGGCCACCAGGAGAGAAACTAAACAAAGTCTGTGGTTCTGCCCGCTACCGAGTCTCTTGAAGGTGATGGAAGCGCCCGACATGAAGATGATGGAAGCAACCGGACGTCCGAAGATCCACTACAAAAAACCCAAAGACTGACCGAATGCACAGCTTTAAGACTATAGCACTTTTCATTACCCTTCTCTTTTGCCTTCTCCTCGTGGTCACCTTCTGGATCATGGAGGAGAGCACACCCGCTCATAAGACATTGCTGACCACCGTTCAACCTACCACCACGAAAGAACACCATCTGATCTCACTTTCACCCCAACTCCGAGAAAGGCGTAAGGAGTTCTGGAATAACTCTTTTGTGCAGTTGCTCCACCAACACAATCTTGCCACCAACGCCACTAACTGCTGGATCTGTGGATTGCTACCACATGCCACTGGGCACTCAATCCCTTTCATCCCTTCACCTTTTTCTGTCCATGGTTCCTGCCTCGCCTGGCTGATCCTCCTGCAGGAGAGCTACAAGGACAATGCCACTTCCGGCAGAACCATGTCACACTTCTACCATGGGTTCTGGCTGAACAAAACTGGAAGAACTTCCGCCCTCTTCTGCCCTCTGAGATCGAACACTTCCTTTCACATGGACATCCCTGCCAAAGAACGAGTTGAAATGCAAGTGTTCAACAATCCAGCCAGACCCACCTTCTCTTACCTCCGAAAACGGACGGCCGCCACCCTAACAGTGGCCCTGTCCGTCATCAACATCACTGGATCTGTATGCCTCGAAGGCCTGGGGGCACAGCTGGTGGGCCACAGCTCCTGCCTCATCACCCGAACATTGGACTCAGTTGACCCACCCTCCTTTGTTGCCTCCCCGAATATGTACTTCGTCTGTGGTACTAAGGCCTACACCTGGCTCCCGAAAGGTTGGGGAGGCACCTGCTACATCGCCTTTGTCCTTCCCCCGACATATGTGGCTCCAGCAAACCATCACCGACAGAAACGTGCCAAAGACATTGTGCAAGCCGACTCTGCCGGAGCGCAGTTCATGGACGCAGTAAAAGGTCTTGTTCCGCTCTGGGGTCCAATGGCGAACAGCCGTGCCATCCGCCACTTAACCCAGGCAGTCGAAACAGCAATGAACATTACAGCTGGCGCCCTCGCCAACAACACCGCTGAGCTTCAGGCCGTCCGCCTGGTGGCTCTTCAGAACCGCCTTGTTCTAGATGTGGTTCTGGCTGATCGTGGAGGAGCATGCCGCATCATTGGGTCCAGCTGTTGTACCTACGTACCAGATAACTCACCCTCAGTCTACAAAGCAATTGAACACCTCCACAGACTGTCCACAGAGGTTCACCAAGAGCAAGAAGAATGGTCGCTGGGGAGTTGGTTTTGGGACACTATTAAAAGTTGGGGATGGAGGCTGTTTTCATTTATCCTAATACCGATTGTGATACTATGTGGATGTTGCTTGGGGATTCAGTGTCTGCCACCTTTATGTTCGCTTTTTATGAACTGCATCTGCCCTAAGACTTTGAACTTTGAAACAGAGCGGATGAAAGCCCTTTATGAGGTGGAAGTCCGTAGTATTATGGGGATAAATCCGAACTAGACAAGCTGGCGAGATATGTTAAAAGGGAGGACTGTGGAAATTTAGCTTGCAAACTGAACATTATCTGCGCCATCTTGCCTCTCCCCAGCGCCACGCACAGCGAATGCACGGCCGCCATTTTAGGCACCCCACTCTCTCCCCGCTCACTCTCGATCGCCAGCGCTTTCCCCTGGCGCTGCGAGCATCCCCTGGCGCTGCGAGCATCCCCCGCGCGCCGGCCACCCCCGCTCTCTCATACAGGCCATAAACCCTCTCCTTCTGCGCGACCCTGCTACGGAACCACATCCGACCGACATCCCATACATGGTCATGCCTCTCCTTTGATAACCCCCTTCCTCTGCGCCCCATTGTCCGAACTGGTCCCAGGCCATCACCTAGCCCTGCGGATGCAGTTTATTGCCCCTACTGTAAGGGAAACACCCCACGTCAAAGGGATTACAGTAGATCAAAGCCCCTACCCCCTGAGACCCGGCCGGTTGCACACACCCCCGGGAATTGGCGGAATACCCTGCTGCGTGATAGCCATCTCCTACTGTAGATGGGGTGGGGACTTCTACTGTAGATATGTGTGGGAACGAGCTTGAAGTGGGGGTTCAAAGAAATGTCTTTCCGTACATCAAAGCCTCAATAAGAATGTACCATATGTAATAAAACAATAAACCGGTGTATAAGAGACCAGGTCTCAGAGATGCAGTTAGAGCACCTCGTGACGATACCTTGCTGTCTGATCTGATGTGTTCTGCTCCGACGGAATAAAACTTTGTTTCCTGCCTTCCAGTCTCCGGCGCCTGCCTCTTTCATTGGTAAATTATCGAGTGGTATGAGAGGCGATTACCGCCGGGCAAATACTTGAAAGGTTATCGACTGAAACTGCCGCTACCATTTAACACTGGTGTCTACTGTTTTTAACGCTGCTAGCGCTGGGATGCCTCTAGGTAGCTATGTGCTTAATAAATGCCTATTTCATTTAATTTCATTCAATCACTGGAGTAATTCCAGCCCCTGTCTTGGTGTGAGAGTGTATGGTAGCTTTCTCAGATATTCAGCATTGGGTTTATCGTTATTCAGACAGGTTCCACACCTTTAATACATCTGATGTCTTTTCCTGAGAAATCCCACACTTCAGGTTTCACAGTGTCTCTGGTCACAGTGTAATTTAAATTGCACAAACAATCCCTCACTAACAGGTTCACTGGACTTGAATCACATAACAAATTTGTGGTCCTCTTCATATAACCCTATCTTAACAGGGACGTTCTTAGATACAGGGTTAGTTATTTGTGTATTTGTAACACTTACAACTTGGATCTTCTTTCCTTAAAGTAGTAGGTCAGGGACTTCAGCTGTTTTAACAGTGGCACGGGTAGCACTATTGTCGATCAAAAAGGACACTTACTTCCTTGTGTCGTTTCCACCTCCATCTCTCCTCCGTCGTTGCTGAAGAGTCTGGCAGCACACAGGTTCCCCTAAACCAATCACAATACGGCAATTCGAAGTTGGGATTGGCTCCCCAAAGCCAACCACAACGCTGCGGTGGTGAGCATGCAAAGTTTGCATGACAGTTTGGCCGGGCCAAGACAGCCGGCCAAGCATTCATACACACTTATTGTACAAAGTCCACTCCACCTCCATGAGCCACCAGCTCTGCCCTGCCCGAACCTAGCCCCACAGCAACGAAAACTAAAATGATAATAACCTTGCAATTATCATTTTATTGTTCCCTTTTCCACTGCTCTGAGAGCAGTGGGGCGCCGCTCCTCAACCTGGGTGGAGGAGCCACCACTGGAAACATTGGGTACTGTTCAAATGGGTTCTACTTTTGGAAAGGATTTGGGTTTGCTCTTGGGACTTGATTCGGGTTGAACCTGGGGTTGTCCATATTCAGAGGGGGCATCAGAGCCTGTCAGACTTGCATCACTGAGGCTTGTAACTGATTTGGGGTTTGCACTTGCTGGACCGGAACGTTCTGCATTTGGGTCAGGTTGATATTTTACATTTGTCCATCACCAACTACTCTATTCGGGTTTTGACAACACTCTCTCTTCCAATTACCAAGCTTGTTACAATAATGACAAGGAGTTGATCCTTTCAACGTTTCTATAAATACTCCAGAATTCGGATCAACCGGTAAACAGTGACCTCTACCTTTTGGAACACCATTCCTACCTTGCATCATTTCACCTCCACTCTGATAACCAACACCATGCATTCCACCAACATTTCCCACATACGGCTGATTTTGAAATCCTTTCTGTGCCACCTTCATCTGAGCAAGCATGAACTTTTCTTTAAGTCACTTCTGTTTAATTATTTCTTCATCACTGCAGTACTTAACATATCACAAGATGTCATCTAATAGCTTGGTTTGCCAACAACATACATTCTTCTGATTATGCATGCTAATCTCCGGGTGCAATTAAGAATGAACTGTGACACAAAGCTTCCCATATCTTCCCAATCAAGGTTCTCCTGACCCTTGTGTGATTTAAATACCTGCAACAATAATTCATAAAAGGTATACACTGATTATTTAGCTGCCTGAGCCATTCTATATTCTGTTGATCTTAAACCAATCAGTATCCCTTGCCAAGACCTTCCTCTTCTAAAATGGAATCGCCTCATTGTACTTTGTCATCACTGTAGGAGATGGTGCATGATGAAGCCTTGCATCCCTTGGGGGTTCCATAGAAGGCCACTGTATGGCTATCTTACACTCGGGCCATAAATCACTTGGTACCACGAGTCAAAAAAGGTATTCAAATCTGTCCACAAATCCTTCTAAATCTTGAGAAGCCTTTCAACCTTGAAGTGATGGTCGGTACGCTTCGTAGTACGTCACTAGCTCTTTATTAAGAACAATAATATAAAACAGGTGAGCGCCAGGATACACCTCCACATCCTCAGCCAGACTAACAGCAACTCCCCGAACCCGAATGTCACAGAGACTATGACATTCCATTCACGCATACACACTCACCTTAGGAACACTCGAAACCACGAGACACACGACACTAAAGTAGGACACAACACATCCCCCCCCTTAACACAACAACAAACAACTAACAAACCAAAACACAAACACAATAAAAAAAACAGCTTATATCCCCAAACACAGAAAGAACACCAAACACAAAACAACAGTACTACACGATATACTCCTTAAGCCAACTAGGCAAAATCTTTTTCCTTTTTCCTACCCCCATGCCACCATCACCAGAAACAACATCCCCCTGTAAAGGTAATGTGACACATTCCTGTGAAGGTACCATGCTTGGCTGACACGACATAGACCCTTCCCCCTCTGTAACAGAAGAAGTGTCCTTGGCACCCCCCTGACAGAATTCATCCTCCTGAACCACCTCATGTTCCCATACATCTTCCACACCTAACTGTGACCGTAGGTTACTATTCTCAAAATAATCCTCCACCCATTCGAAATCTTCCCTCTGATCCTCCACAAGGTTACCACCATCCTGACCACCAACCACAGCTATGTCTTTCAGATTCCACACCTTCCCATCACTTAACCTAACCGAATTCCTCAAAACCTCCATAACTTGCTGAGGTGACTCAAATTTACTCTCTCCTTTAACAACTTTGAACGGTTTCCTGACCCGTACCCAATCGCCAACCTCAATATCCACCTCCTTGGCACCATGGACCCTATCATAATAAACTTTAGTTTTTGCATGTACTTCTTCCAATTTACCTCGTACCTCATTAGGAGACCAATGATGTACTCCACTTTGTACTAACCACTTTGGATTATACTTACTCCTTGGCATTCTACCCCTCATCATAACAAAAGGAGGCAACCCAGTTTGAATTTGAGAAGTAATTCTGTATGACCACACCGCTTTTTGCACTTGTATCCTCCAATCCAGATTTTTGTTCATTGACGCTTGGATGACCCCTTTAATCACCCTATTAAAACGTTCCACCGTACCATTCCCACTTGGATTGTACAGCGCCGAGGTTTTATGTTTAATCCCACACCTTTTAAAGTACTCTTTAGCCATATTAGAAAGAAATTGCACCCCGTTGTCCGTAAGAATGCAACCCGGTAAGCCTTCCATCACAAAGATATTATCCAAAAACCTTAAAACGGACTGAGTATCTGCCTTCTCTACTATTTCTACAACTGGCCATTTGGTAAACAAATCTATAGCCACCAACCCATACTCTTTTAACTCACCAACCGGTCCAAAAATGTCCACCGCAATAGTATCCCATGGCAAACTCGGAATTAAACCTTCACTCATTGTGGGTCTTAAAGTTTTCAAAGACTTGTCCGCCGAGCAACAAACCGAACAAGTCTTCACAAAACTTTCAATCTCCTTGTCAATTCCTGGCCACCAGAACATCCCCTTCACAATCAACTTCGTTCTGACAATTCCAAAATGCCCCTCATGGCATAATTGTAAAATCCTTCCACGCAATGTCTTTGGAGGAATTATTCTATCACCTCTTAACAACAGATCTCTGTCTAGAACCAATTCCATCCGTACCTCCCAATAAGATTGCAAATCCCCTGAAATACTCGCCTTCCTCGGCCACCCTTTAGAAACGTACTCCACAACTCTCTCCAACACCTCGTCCTTAGATTGTTCCTCTAGCCATTCACCTTTACTGATAGCAGCTGCACCAGAATCATGTACTAAAGCTATACTACAGTTCCCCCAAGGGTCATCCACACACTCCTCCAACGGAGTGGGCAATCTTGATAGGCAATCCGCCACTACATTATCTTTGCCCGGAACATGCACCATCCTATAAATGAACTCCTTCATCCTCATTGAAATTCTGGCCAATCTAGCCGAAGCAACTGCTGTACCCTCACTAGATAAAATACGAACCAAAGGTCGGTGATCCGTACGAATCACCACAGGTTTCCCCCACACAAAGGCACGAAAATGTTCAAGTGCCCATGCACACGCCAATGCCTCTCTTTCTATGATCGGATATTTACTTTCTGCAGGTGACAATGCTCTAGAAGCAAATAAGATAATCTCCTCTCTTCCGTCCTTCCCTTTTTGTGACAACACAGCGCCAAGCCCTTTATCGCTAGCGTCCGTAGTCAAGAAACAATCTAAATTCGGATCAAAACTAGCAAGAGCATTCACTGCTTGAAGATCCACCTTGACTTCCCTAAATTCTCTTTCACACTCCTTATTCCAATCAAATTTTGCATTTTTCTTTAAAAGTAAACGAATATTGTACACTTTCGATGCAAAATTCTTTATGAATTTCGCACAATATTCTGCCATACCCAAAAATGACCTTATCTCTTCCTTAGACACAGGAGCTGGTGACCTAATGATGTTTTCGACCAATGTTGGCTTAGGTCTTACCCCTTCCTCACTTATAATGTGCCCCAGATACGAGACACTCCTCTGACCAAATTTACATTTAGTTAGCTCAACAGTTAACCCCACTGACTGTAAAGTTTCCAAAACTTGAATCAATTTTTTATCATGCTCCAGTTTGTCTTTCCCTGCTACCAAAATGTCGTCTTGAAAAAAACGAACTCCATCCACATCACCAAACAATCTGTGCATTAGTCTCTGAAAAACTGCTGCAGCAGATGCCAGCCCAAAAGGCATTCGTGTGAATTGAAAGCACCCAAACGGCGTAATAAAAGCTGTGAGGTTCCTTGAATCTGCTTCCAACACAACCTGATGGTAAGCCGCAGACAGGTCAATGGTAGAAAACCACGTAGCCCCTCTCAAAGATGAAACCATCTCATTGATTTTGGGTAGAGGAAACTTTTCTATGACAATGTTGTTGTTTAAATGGCGCAAGTCTATGCAAAGCCGGATTTTTCCGTTAGGCTTGCGGGCCACGACAACCGGAGAAATCCACGCTGATGTCTCCACTTCTTCAATAACTCCTTTGCTTAACAAATTCTGTATTTCACTCTTTACCTCATCCCTAATCAATATCGGAATGGGTCTTGCTTTGTGAACTTTAGGTTGTGCATCCTTTCTCAGTATTATTTTGTGCTCAAACCCTCTGAGCTCCCCTAGCACTTTCCCGAACACCTTAGGAAATTTCCTGCTCAACATTTCACTCATCTTACTGCACTCATCCATTATCAGCACTTTTTCCACACTATTAGGATCAAGAATTACATGCAGATCCTTTTGATCGAACCATCCCAACACTGACGGTCCCCTCTTAGCTATGTACAATTTCCCTCTTGTGGATCTCCCTTTAAATAGGAATGTCAACCATCTGAAACCTAACATGTCAATTTTTTCACCAGTGTAACTCACAGGATTTACATCTGATTTGTTTAAATGGTTCCCAATTTTTCCTACAAATTTTTCTTTCCAAATTTCTTCATTTATAATTGTGTATGGTGATCCTGAATCCGCATACACCATAACTTTAACTCCACCCAAGGATAGCTCACAAATAGGTTTCCCCTCCATAGAATTATCCTCTATGTTCAACATGAAGCTTCCCCTCACGCTCTTCACACATTCTTCCTCGTCTCCACCATCTTCCTCCTCATCATTCCATATGTACTTTACATTGCTGCGCCTACGACACATTTTGCTAAAATGGCCTAACAATCCACAAATACCACACTTTTTCTTCAAAGCCGGGCACATTTTGCTAAAAGCTAAATGTTCTTTGCTGTCGCAACGATAGCATCTTCTCTCCTCAGTCTTAAAATCTCTCGCTTGGCTCCTCATGGGTTGACTTGTCCATCTCCCTTGCGTACGTTGAAAATTTGGTTTAGCTTTACTTTGAATTTTAAATACTCCCTCTGTCGCCTTTTCCGGATCATTCTCTGCTGCCTTAACCACTGTCGCACATCTCCCAGACATTTCTGACTTCCTCATTATGGCCAATACATCCTCCAGTGGTGCATCTCCATTCACCCATAAGCGATCTTGTAGAGGCGAATTGTTATTATGCATGACCAAATGATCTCTAATTAAGTCATCATGTAGATCACCAAACTTGCAATCTATCGCCAATTTCTTCAAATCATCTAACCAGTCATCAACAGTCTCATTTTTGGCTTGCTTCCTCTGGAAAAATCTGTGCCTAATTACACCTATGCATACCTTCGGGGCAAAATACTTGTCCATATCTTTTATTGCGTTCTCAAAAGTATTCAAATTTGCATCTGACACTTTGGACATTCTTGAATAAGTTTTCAGCCCCATAGGTCCTAAGGAATGTAAAAGTATTCTCTTTTTCTGCTCTGGTTTCATTTTCCCCGCTTCATCCACAGCCGAGATATAGTTAATAAAATATTCTTTCCACTCTAACCACTTGATACATGGTTCTGCTCCTGTTGCCCAAAAGGTGTGTGGGTTACTTATTGAATAATTCTGATGTGCCATCTCTATATTTGTGGAATTCCCTTCGTTATCCCCTTCACCCATTTTCAATCTTTCTTCTTTTTTTTTTTTTCCTTTATAACAGCAACTTAAGTTCTGGTGCTAAATTCTTTATTTGGGGTATTCTCCCGGCAATCTCACCTGTTTCCGCAGCGCTCCGCAACTTCAAACACCTTGTGGTTGCTTTTATTCGCCGTACGAACGTGTTGCTAGGTAACCACGCTGAAATTGATTAAACCAAAATGGCCGCTATGTTGGGTCACGCAACGTGACCTTGCGTGGCCACGTAGAAGTATTCCTAAACACTGCGCATGCTCCTGACGTGTCCCGATGTTCCTCTTACGTCAGGAGTGCTTCGCGCGTACCGTTCCGGAATCTCCCAGCGATTTGTATCTCGCCAACAGCGCGGACCCTCCAACCGTCCGAGACTCTTCTGGACAGACAAGTGAGACACAAGTTCCTTTTCCTGCTTTTTTTTTTTTGTTTCCGTCCACCGTCGTCCGTCCCGATGGCAAATACTTGAGAAGGAAGAAGCTCAGAATAACAAAAAAAAATATCGATATCTTCCGTTTTTTTTTTTTTTTAAATCCTTCGCACGCCGCTGCTCCAATCCCAATCGTCGCCAATTGAAGTGATGGTCGGTACGCTTCGTAGTACGTCACTAGCTCTTTATTAAGAACAATAATATAAAACAGGTGAGCGCCAGGATACACCTCCACATCCTCAGCCAGACTAACAGCAACTCCCCGAACCCGAATGTCACAGAGACTATGACATTCCATTCACGCATACACACTCACCTTAGGAACACTCGAAACCACGAGACACACGACACTAAAGTAGGACACAACAAACCTGAGTATACGATTGCGCAGGATTCTCTCTCAATATGGGGAATTGTTCATGAATGTCACAAGATCATTTCAACTCCATGGCACATGAACATGCCCTTCACCTGGTGTCTTTCTCATAGGGAATGTCTGAGCCTTATTTTCGTCTAGGGATGCTGGAGGTGGTTTCCCATTCACCTCTACACTGTCTGATTGCTAATTTTTCTTTTCCTGTTTCTTTGCCAACTTGCTTTATAACTTGTCAAAATCACTTTATTTCTGAATGCATTTTACCAATGCAGTAATATGTAACCTCATCCCTGAAGATGACATATTGATAATCACATCGTCATCTAGTTGTGCTCTGAAACTTTTCTGCAAGGGAAGACTTCTGGAAAGGTCTACATAATATTTTCCTGCCAATTCTGATCATTTCTCTTGTGTCATAGCTGCATGCTTAGTGATCTCTTTACTCAAGTCAGCTCATGTTCCTGGTATTAATTCAAATGTGAAAGATCTAAACATTCCCTGATAATTCTACCTTCATCTTTGGTACATCTAAGGGTCATGTTCAAACTGGAGTCGTGGATGGTTACTCAGTTCCATTTGTCCCTCTACTCTTGGGTAGTGAGACAGAATAATGGAAATGTTTTAATTATCAAAATGTCCCATCCCACTTTGTGCAATTGATGTAATGAAAACAATTTTCCCTCCTCTCAGGGCTTGTATGTTTTGTGTTGGGCTCCAAGCAATAATCAGCTAATTCTGCAATGTTAGTATAAAACTTGTTGCGGTCACTCCACCTACAGCTCCTGGGTCTTCAGGAATAGGGGCAGTGGTCACTGGGGCAGATACAATGGGAAAAGACTTGTGGCATTGGTGCAGGAACAGGCACAACGGGCAGGAACAACTGGGACAACTAGATCAGTTACTGTCTCAGTAGATGCAGCTGTTACAGAAAGAGTTTGACGTGGTCCCCCAATATTAGTTGATTTTGGGCCAATAGGGGCTGTAGCAACAGTACTACTACCAGCGCTAACTTAGTCTTTATCTGCAGACAGGGCAGCATTAGGCGGTGGACGTGCAGACAACAAGGTATGTAAGAGATCATCACTATAGTCAATCTCAGTGCTTTACTTTTCTGCAACATCGTTATCTTCGTCTCCCAGCTTTCTTTTCTTTTAAGACTTTTCGGTCATCAATGCTGGGTACATCCTAGTTCCCTCAAGTATACATCTCCTCCATGCATGCTATTCTTCATCCCACTTAGCATCCGCAAAATTCACACTGCTTTTGAAGCACTATTCTGGAATTTCTCTTTCTCCTTTGCATGTGCAACACACTCCCAAGCATGTAAAGTCTCATACTGTTCTGGTCTAGGGGAGGTTTAATGTTATACAATATTCCCCTCAAGATTCTCAAATCAATTGTACCATATTGTGGAAATCTTAAAGGTCATTCTTTCTCAGTGGTCTTATGCCATTGAAAAAGCCACAAACACATGTGAAGTCCTACATTTGTTGCCATATAAGGACCTGGTGAACCTTCCGGTGGAGCTTCCTCGCCCTCATGGACAGGAACTCATACATCACCCCTCATCAGATCTCTAAGGTCTTTGAAACATTTAATGATTCCAAAAATTTTGCAATGACAAGAACAATTCTCAATTCAAATATGCAGTGTTTTAGTCTGAATCACAATTCAGTACAGATCAACACTTGCATCTAATCCCAAAGCAGTTCCTTTCTCCCTGGAACTATCACAGTGCAACACTGAATGATGCACCAGCCAATCCTAGTGTGAGATTTCACACCAACAGACCTATCCAGTGCGGCACTCTCTGACTCAATTTTCACTCCTTGCAGCCGTTCACCCGCCTTTGTAATTTTCTCATACCTCTACTTCAACAAACAGGAAAGCAAGAAAAGAGAATAAATACCTCATCTGTTCTGCCAAAGAATTCAAAGTAATCACTCACACAAGAAACAGACAGAAATAACACTTTCCAGCTTCAGCAAGCACAGAGGTGAAATCTTGGCCAGTGGGAATTCGCCCTGACTAATGCAGCTTCCCCTCTATGCAAATGGGTTTCCTAGGATAATCACTATTAATGCATTCACAACAATCGGTTAAAAGTTCCTCTCTGAATTGTGTGATCAATGGTACCTCATGAACCGACACTCCAAAACCTAGCAGACAAGTTAAACCGCAATTTACTCTTATCTATCCCATGATCTTGGACTGAGATGAACAACTTTAACTGCTCATCATCAAGTGCATGTGCACATTGACACAATTAGACTGTAGGCATCACTACAACACAAAATAGAAAGCTTTGACACAACCCCGACATGTAAGCTCCACATAAACAAATGCGACGCACACCCCTATTAATACTCACTCCTCCACCACTGCAAAAGCCCTTGGAACCTTCAAAACCTTCTATTTTCAAAGTTGGGCCATGAACTTTAGGGACATGGGCAATTTTGAGCTCAGTTAAGGTCCAATCGAGTCTAGACTTTCCACCTCCTTCTCTCCCATGATATAATCATCACTCTGCTACCACTTGATAGAGCAGGAATTTTTAAATCTCAAACGCCAGGTGATATCCTCACACAAACCCCGCCACTGGTCATATAGACCTTTTTTTGTTGATGAGGAGAGAGTCCTATGAGCAATCGTTTACTCTCATTTCCATAAACAGTGAAGAGTTTGAAGGCTTTATTAACAAAATTAGTAACATCCAAGTTATTAATTTATTACATTTTCAGAATTTAAATCTGCCTGCCACACGGTGCAGGGATGTTTGTAATCATCATTTTTTCTATGGGAGCTTTTGCTGCAGGCATTTTCAGCCTGTCGCACAGGCTCACATAGAAAAATTGATGTTTCCGACTGCACTGTGTGCCGTTGCATACTAATCAGGTGTTCAGAACCGCTGACTTATGGTCGGGTGGTTCCCTCAACGAAACGGTGTCGGTTGAAGGCTACTCCGACCGACATCGTAATGAGGGCCATAGTGTTTGAATGTCTGGTGCTCTTTCAGGATGGTGGTGTGCAACTCTCACTGCTGTAAAACAGGCTGTAGCTAGAGAAAATGAAAGAGGCACTGGAAGGATGGAGAAAAAGCCTGTGACATGATGTTATGGGAGGACGGGGAGAACAGCATCATGGAGGGTTTTTCTGGGGGCAGTGTAGGGTTCAAAGAATGGAAATTTGGATAAGCAACATAATGAAGAACAAAGGAAGTTGGGATTAAGGGTGGAGGAATGGAGAATCAAGAGGGTAGGCCTGATTCTTGAGTTGGCAGGCTGGACAAACTAAGTGAAGTGACAGGAGACAGGAGTTAGAGTACAAGATGGACTTAGGAAGTAACATTAGTTAAAAAATTATTGCTGATAAGAAAGGGAGTGGGAGCTATATGGGTAGGAAATTGTTTAGAGGGTATGGGAAATGATAGTAATAATTTATAGATTGTGCGGCTCAGTTGAAGGATTTAAAGATAGATATGAGTCCAAGTTTTTCCCAATTGCGCATCAGAATAGGCATGCTTAAAACATTTCAAGTATTTGTAAATCATACCATACTACTGGGTGGTGGTTTAAGTGCTAATGTTTTTCTGTTACTCTATTCTGTGAGTGTGATCATCTTTTTTATTTTGAAAAATACTTTTTTGGTTTCCAGACATACAAATATAGAAAACACAGAGGGAGAGTAGTAGGTAACTACATGGATCATGCCCAGCTCAGTAATTGTTCTTGTAAATATTTAGTGTTGTAGGTAGCATATTCTATACAAATATAAGGCATGATCCTACTACAGTACCTGTCAAAACCTCGCACACACTGCCTCATCCATCACTGTTATATCAGATGATCCTCCCCACTCTCAGTCAGCACAAATATAATTCTCTTCCTTAGACTTGTCATCAGCGGCGGCTCCTCTGCTATGGTGGAGGAGCGTTGCCCCACTGCTTTAAAGCGGTGCAAAGAAGAAACATAAAATGATATTAACTTTAAGTTATTATCATTTTATGCTTTGTGCTGCTTTGCGGGCGGGGCTGCTCTGTTGTTGTAGCAGGGCAGGGGAGGAGTGGTTTGCCCACTCCTAGGTGTGCAGTGGCTGTACGGTTGGCCATATCCTGCCACCCAATCCAGTCATGTTCACTTTCGACGTTCTTCATGCAGGCTGCATTACAGCCTGCATGGAAAACAAGCCCAGGCTCCCATTACCTGGTCAAACCAGGACGCTCAAAGCCAATCACAATGCTGGACTGCAGTGTTGTGATAGATCAGAGAAGCCTGGGTGCTTACCAATCACAATGGTGCTTGGCAGCGTTGCGATTGGTAAGTGGGGCCTGCTTCCTGTTCCACAAGGAGAGCAGGAGCAGAGACGTGGGACTTGGCGCAAAAGTAAGTTTCTTTATTAATTTTATGTTTTTTTTAAATGCGCTCCCCCGTGCCGACACCTCCCTGCTAGACGCCCCCCGTGCCGGACCTTTCCTGTGTGACCTCCCCTGCGAGACCCGGAAGAAGCCATGCCGGCCGCCACTGTTTGTCATCAAAGTACACTCCATCCATGCGTAAATAAATCTTCAGCCAGCCGCCTTTTTTCCAGCTCTCTTCAATGCCTCTTCAAGGACAGCCCACCAGTTTGCAGCTAATGCACAAACTAGATGTTGTTTCAAAACAAAGCATTGTATTATCCTTTCTTTGGCCATGGGGCAATGTGAGAAAACAGTGTTTTAATCTGAGTTTAATTGTGTTCCCACTGACCCTTTTGGGTGTAGCAAATCACTTCCAAATATGCTGACACTGTGGGTCATATATTGAACATCCGCCCCCCTCAGGGCCAGACTGGGGAGCCAGAAGCAGTCCTGGCAAACATCTGTCCTGGTCCTTTCCTCACCTTTCTCACTCTCTCTCCTTCTCCATCTATCTATTCTCTCTCTCCTATCCTGCTCTCTTCTCCCTCTCTGGTCGCTCTCCATCCCTCTCTTCCTCTTGCCTTCTCTCTTGAAGCCCTCTGTGCCTGCTGCAATTATTGTCCGGGAGCTTGACCACCAGTGTCCACGGGCTTTCAAAACCAGCCTCCAGGACCTCCAGCTCACCTTGGAGATGCCCAAAAGAATAAAAGGCCAGTCTGGCCCTGGCTGGTGCCTGTGGCCACGTATCCTGCACTACCATTTCCACAGGATGGTTAAGTCTTGTTTAGAAGCACAGGGTGTCTATGTAGAACCTTGTACTGGGTAAGGTGAGACCTGGTATTGCTTGCACCACCCTATTATATTAAAGTGATTGAGTCCACACGCTGTCCAAAAGCTGTTTCCCATATCTTTCTCTCACTGTGCCCTGACTGGAATTATCATTATGGTTTGCACTAAGTGTCGTATAGAGCACTGACAAAGCTCTTCCATGCACTTTGTCCCCATCGGAAAGTACATCAAGGAGTTTTAAACTTGTGCCGTCTACCAGGGCTGGACTGGCCGTAGCGGGCATCAGGCGTTTCCCCAGGAGGCTGAATGGGTGGGGACCAGTTTTGCAGTGGTGGGTGCCAGTTTACGGTTCTATTACTGGGGGCCGGTTTTGCACCGCAGACCCCCAGCCCCTCCCCCCTAATTTCCCTGGGGGCTGGTCTGACAAAATTGCCAGGGCTATTTTGGGTTTCCAGTCCGGCCCTGCCCCTCCCACCCCCCCCCACAAACCTGTCTCATAGCAGGGACACTGACGATACTACAGGCCTCTCTCTTAGGGCATTGGAAAAACTGACCCCAGTGAAGCAACCTGCAACGATCAGACTCTCTCCTTTGAAATGGACGTCTAGCCACTAACCAAATTTTGCAACTGTGCTGCCAAATATTACTGTTCAAATGTCAGCAAATCGAGTCCCCACTATCACATGGAAGCATAAAAGTCTGCCATTTAATTTTCAGGTCATTTCCAGTTCATAACGGTGAGTTTTCTGAAGGTCCAGCGTCATGAACAAGGAGATGGGGAGTAGGCACGTCGTCCTATGCAAGACATGCAAAGAGTGGGGGACCAATCAGTGTGATCTATTATGTTATAACTTGCATATTTTAATATAGTAGTAGTTGTTTCTGCTACATTGCAGTGCTTTTTTAGACCAAAATCAAGAAGTTCTGGGCTCTGCTACATTTTAATATCTTCTGTAAAACTAAATGAAAAAGTACTGGCCAATTTGAAACACTTTTCCTAAATAGTAAGGGCCCGATTCACAAAGTTAAATTGTCTTACTCTTTTGTTGGTAGGTATTTAGCATATGTGTGTCCCTCCCTCTCCATCATTCTTATCTTCTGTTGACCCCACACATTTTGGAGCAGGTTTTTCCCATGTTTACACTGCACCCCCAGGCCCCAGTTCTCCACACACAAAACATTGGAGAGATGAAGATGGAAATCTCCACACTTTGGTTTGTGAATTGCATTCGGAGTACGGAAAGTAGTGGTGCTGGAGTACTAATTTACATACTTCAAAATACCTTTTGTGAAGTAAGCCCTGCATGTTTGCTCCCCAATTACTGGTTCGGATAGAGTGTATGTAAACACAACTAAGAGTTGTTCAATATTGAAGTTTGCTTGAATTAGAGATAGCACAGCTGTATAAGGACTGGATATTCAAAAACCAGTGCTCTGCAGCCTTTCACCTGGAGAACCACAAAGGCCATATGCCCTTGATAACACCTCCAATTAATCTTTTTCAAAAGTAAGCTTTGGGCAGTCTTTCCCATTTTTAGATTCCTTGGTTGTAGAGACCCCCAACAATACACTTTTATTAGGGAGTAAACCCATCTAATCATTTCTCAGATAGTCAGTAAGTTAATCTGTATGACCAGGTTTTTCAAGTGTTTCCGGATATGCTGCTCCTCAGTAATAACATTCCTTTATGCGTATCTTTTGTCTTAGGTCCAACTACATCCACCTTGACCTACAGTACCAGTGCCGGTGTCTACAAGGAGTCCACAGCAGGCTACATTGATACAACCCAAGTGCCAGTGAGTATCTTAAGTGTACTATTATCCACATTGATATTTAAAATGCATTCAGTGGACCTGCTGTGATCTACTGGTTTCTCATCTGCACAATAATGTTGGTTGCAACCCTATGAATCATTGGTTACCTGCTGCCACAGTACTGTAATGTCAGCACATAGGGCTGTGGTAGAGCTGGAAGGTTGGCCTGCTACTGTAGATCATGGTGTCATAGAATGTACACTCAACAGAACAGGGCATCATATTGAGTTGACCGCAGACTATTTAGACAGAGGGTTTTCTCCAGATAATGTTTAGATCTGGTGCTTCTGTTACTTTATGTGATCAACATAAAAGGAGCTTTATGAAGCAGTACTGAGAAAGGAAATTAGGCGCCCTGATCTTCCTCTCCACAAGCTTTTTTCTTGGCCAAAGGTGTGTATTTTCACTGATAATTAGTGCTTGTTTCAACCTTTTTATCAAAGCAGGTGCTTATCACAGTGTGCCTCAGTTGGTTATGGTGACAAGCCGAAGATCAAACCATAGGCCACATTGCTCCATTGAAATAAAGTAATGACGATTAATCTGATGTGTTTAGATTAGTATCACACTGTGTAAACACATGCAGACCGACTGCTATTTTGTTACGTGGGATCTCACAGATTAAAGTAACAGGCAAAGCTTTTTGTGTTGGTTACTTCCTTTGACAAACCTTTGAGGTAGAAAATTTGCACTGTGATAATCCTTTTTAACTTCACTTACAAGGGTTTGGATATTGTTTTGCAGACCATAAATGTATGTATTTGCCATTAGATGAATGTGTGCCTGATGGTTGCCTTAGGGAAACCTAATGCACAATACAGGAGGCCTGAATCGGTTATGGTGACAAGTCATTGAAAATGGTTACAGGTTCTGTTACTTCATTGGGAAAAGATATAATGAATGCCATATGTCTGATGTGTTTGTAATGAAAAGTTATGATAAAAGCAGTAGCTCTGGCTTATTTATTGAGAAAAGCACCCGTTAACTATAATAGGTCTTTAAAGGTGGATTGCTATTACACAGTGTTAAAGCCTGTTGAAAAGTATTTATTTACATGAAATCTCACAGATCACCGTATAAGTCAAGTGTTTTGGCATTGGTTACCCTCTCTGGCAATTACTTGGGGGCATATTCTCAAGGAGCTATCGCCGAGTTATCGGCACTTCATCGCAGCCAAAGTCGCGATAAATGTATCGCCCCATTCACAAGCTGGTGTTAACAGCCAATACCACCAGTTTTCCTGCGAAAGCATCCGTAAAAAACATCGCCACAGATGACCCCGGCACCTATCGCTAATGAGATGCAGAGTAGGAGTTCCCGAGCAAAAAGCCGCGACAACACCACTCCTCAACATTCTCAACGACCAGCCACATCGGCGATAAGATCCCAAAACAGGCGATAAGGCGCGTTAGGAGCAGGAAATGAACACCTGCTCTGACCTGTTGTAAAGTCGGAAGACAACCTGCACCACCAAAGGAAGCCCAGCCCAGAGCCACACATGAAGTACAACAGATGCCATGGAGCCAGTCACCATGCATCCCGGAGCCATGAGAGGGCAACAACACCCACTGCCACCACACCCAGGACCGCCACCCCCCCAAACCCCTCCCAGCATCCTCCCCGGACCACCACAGAGGCAGCGCAGACAAAGACAGCGGACATTCTGGAAATGCACCAACCTCACAGACCCAACATCAGACAATGTCAATGCCCACTACAGGCTCAAAAGGACAATCATCCTCCGCATCCTGAACATCACTGCCCACAGGATGACGGTACCAACACAGTGGACAACCAACATCCCTCCGCAGACAAAGCTGCTGGCTGTGCACACCTGTTGGACACTGGGACCTCCCAACCAACAACCGCCAGAGTCGGAGGAGTCTCACAGCCAGCCCCATCCAAGTTCCTCACACCTGTACTGGATGCCATCATCAGCTAGGTACCCCAGTACCCCAGTACCTATACGTCCCCCACAAAGGGCAAGAACAGCTGGAGACAAAGCAAGGACTATACGCCATAGCTGGATTGCCGCACGTGTCATGGGCAATCGACTGCACACATGTCGTACTTGTGTCCCCTGCCTACACTGCACGCAATTACCGCAACAGGAAGCACACGCAAAACATCAATGTGCAGGCAACAGTGGACCATTGGGGACTCTCCACCAATGTCGTATCCAACTACCCAGGCAGTGTGCATGATTCATACATCTTCCGACAGTCCAACATCAACCAGCGCTTCCAGGATGGCACCTATGAGAATGCACTGCTCGTTGGCAAATACCAAATGAACACACCACACACCTCAACTCCACAATCATGCAACTCACAACTCTGGCAATGCACACGTCACAAAATCACATACAACATGCCAAACAACATGCCCACCCACCAGACACGAAAGCACAACTTACTGTGGCAACCAGTGCTAGCCATGTACATGAGCCATCAATGGCATGGCACCTCAGCCACACAATAGCAGAATGTGGGGAGAGTTGGGAACCAGGCATGTGCGAAGGAGGCAAGTGACACATGAATGAGAATGTACACAATGCCAAGTGTGGCGGAGATGTGCTCAACAGACTGCAGTATGCAGACCACAGACTTATCCATGTCTACATGCACTGCTGGTTCTTGGAGTGCAGTGGACAGTGGACCCAACCATGTCACCCCAGCCAGTGGGGAAGATCGCGGAAATGAGACTGTGACGTCCCCCCCTGTAAGCGTGTGTGGAGTGGACTGGCCTGGTGTACACCAGGCCAGCGTAGCAGTGTGAATAAAAAGCACATAGCCCTGGGCGTGGTTCTCTTCCGGAATGCCCAATGTGTCTGCCGGGGCGGCGCCTCTCACCCTGCCACGAGGCCGACACCGTCGCCTTGAGCGGTGTGGCCTGCTTTCCTGTGCGCCTGCTGCACCCCAGGCCGCTGGTCCCCGAACCCATCCTGCCCGCCCCTGCGCAGCCAGGCCTCACTGCTCACCTGCCGACACCAGTGTGTGTCAAAGAGGGCCCACCATGTGCCAGCGCAAGCTCCAAGCCTGAGGACCACGTCCTTGGCAGCCTCCTCAGACCATCACGGCCTCCGTGACACAGGCCCGCTTTGCGCCTTTCTCATTGATGTACTCTACTGCTGCCTCTGGCCTACACTACGGTCAAGTAGGTCACACATTTGGAATTGAGTCTTGATTATTCTATGGCAAAGTACACACTTTATGGTAGATTTTATGTCACTGTACTCCCTTCGATCTTGTGCCAGGAACTCTGTGCATAGCATCCCAACGACACGTGTCTGTGGGCCCATGCGTACCGCTGCCTCGGGCCTACACTGCGGTCGAGTAGGTCACACATTGTGAACTGAGTCATGATTTATTTATGGCAGACTTGATATCATTGTACTGGCCTCATCGCAGACTGCATCCTCTTTCAGCTCCGGTGCCACTATGTCTCTTCCGTGACATCCATGGACACTTTCTGGTTGAACTTTAGTGGCGAATGAGTCTATGGACTTGGTGTTGTCTTCATCTTCATGTCTGCGATACTGACTTTGTGGCAAAAATGAGGCTGTAGTATTCTATTCCTCCATTTGCGCTTCGTGTCGGCTTATGCCCTCTGCATCATGACCTGGAGGACACCTTTCACTGTCCCCCGCAACCCTCCGCTACATTCACCTTCGACATCGACGAGGACCCGCTCAGCTCACGTGCCCCTATCTCACTGCACCGCAAGTCACCATCCCATGGCGGTGTGCCTGTGCCGGCCGCAGTGCATCTGGGGCCACTAACTCTGTGCAGCTCAAGTCATGACCCCTGTCTGCTAGCATATTGGATGGCCTCTGTGTCGATGGACTGGGGGTCATCAAGGACATGTGTCTGTGTCCCTGCGCTGTCCGCTGCCTCCGGCCTCAACTGCGGTCCACCTGGGCTCACACATCAAATCGTGTCCTGACCTGCCTGGACATCGCATCACCGCAGGATGCACACGCCACCACCGACAGGACCAGCTCCAAACAACAGGTGGCAGAGTTGTAAGCGTCTTACTGCCAGACTATCAGAGTTGCTCACACCTGTCATGGGCTGCCTCATCAGCTTGATATCCTGCTCAGCTTTTCAGGTGCCACTAACTCAGTACACAACAAATCTTGGACCATTCTGCTTGCATGTTGGGTGAACACAGTACTTTCTCCAGCTACCACTATGATGCTTCACAGTTGTTTCTGTTATGCTGGTGTTTTCTGTTTCCGCTTTAATTGTGATCACTGTTCAAGTTGTTGCCAGCACCAATAACTCCATGACGGCTGGCTTACACTTACCCCACACACATCCAGCACATGCGTCACTGTATATGTGACCATGCCAATAAAGGTGTCGAGCGCACGTGCCCGTGGCTAGTTCAACAAACTATCTGAGTGTGTCTGTGTGCTCATGATGTCTGCCCTAGGGACCCGGGCCCTACTACATTACATTGTGCCGTGTACGGCGGACGCAGCCATGTCACCGCAGGCAGCGGGTGAGACCTTGCACATGTGGCTTTGTCGTCCCCCACTCAATACGTAAGAGGAGTGAACTGGGCCGGCATACACCAGTCCAGCGTGGGGGTGTGGATGATTATCTTGTGGCTCTGGGTGTGATTCAGTAGTGGAAATGTGCAAAGGCATGTGTCTCTGTCGCAGTGTGGGTCTCCCTTGGGGAGTGTAGCTGGTCCCTGATGGGCCTTAGACAGTCACATATGTGATATGGTTTGGCATCCATGAGGTAGTACTCCACCCGCACATGTTCGGCCACCCCCTTCTGGCAGTCTGACACCTGGCCTTGGAATGAGATATGTGTTTCGGTGGGCTGCTGGGAGCCAGCCGTGGTGGGTGCGTCCAGCTGTGTTGTCTGTGCGGGGGAGGGATATCCACGATGCAGTGGTGCTGCCCTGCTCCTGGAGCTCGATTGCCTAAGATGTCCATGAACTGTTGTAGGGCGTTGCGGAGGTTCCAGACGCAATCTCTACCCTGCAGCGCTCTCTGAAAGTGGTGGAAGAGAGGGTCCGGATCTTGGAGGTGAGAGCAGAGGACAGCGAGGGGCGCTCTTGCAGGAACAATCTGCGCATAGTGGGGCTCCTGGAGCGAGAGGAAGGGGACGAAGTTGTTCGGTATCTGGAGAACTGGCTTTGGACCGAGGTTGCCCCGGAGGGACTCTCCCCCTTCTTCGCCCTGGAACGCGCACACAGGGTCCCAGCCAGACCTCCAAAGCCGGGCGCACCCCCGCGTCTGTTGGTCATGCGATTACTCCACTACCGCGACAGAGACCACATCTTGCAACAGGCGCGAGGAAAACAGAACCTCCAAATTGCGAATGCTAGGGTGATGATTTTCCCAGATTACAGAGACAGCATGCTTCCTTTCTCGCCCTGAAGTGGAAGCTCCGACAGTTGCGATTGCCATACGCCATGTTGTTCCCCGCGCACCTCAGAGTAGTGGATGGGGGGACTACTCATTTTTTCACCACACCACAAGATGCATGGCAGTGGCTGGAGGCACGAAAACCGGGATCGGAGGGGGCTCCTCCGGTGGGCACAGCGGAACGCAGATCACCTGAGCCTTCGAGATCCATGACCCAGCCAGGACTCCAAGATGAAAGGGATAGGGCGTTGAGGGCGGTTGCGGAAATCAGCCGTGGTGCAACTAGCCCTTGCTCTACTGTTGCTAGCCGTAATGTAAGTGGGCTTGGGACTTCTTCTCCTGCCGGCAGCAAAAGCGGGGACTCTGAGCCTGAACTCCCTGTGGTTACACCCCAGACGGCAGACCTCTTCATGTGAAATGGATCAATGATGTTGGGGGCGAGTGGACCGAGCTGCCGCTAGGGAGCAGCTACTGGTTGGACTGAACTCTGGGGGCGGAAGTGGGGTGCCTCCTGCCCAGACCGATACCTGGGTCCCTGTCTGCCTGCTATGAGTGGGGTGGGTGCCTGGGGGGGCTTTGGGTCCTATTGGGTCAGCGCACGCCTCACACCGTTTAGTGTCCGGTTGATCGTTGCATTAGTTTGGATGGGAGCTAGTTTGAATGTACCTGTCCTGGGGAGTGGGAGTTGGGAAGTTTCTTGGGGTTGGGGGGGGGTTCTACAGGGGATTGGCATGCCGCTGAGATGGGACAGGAGGGAAGATCACTGCGATTCCAGATATGGGTTCCACCGTAGGTCTTAAATGTATGTCATGGAATGTCAGGGGCATGCACACTATGATACGCCGGCACAAGATTCACGCATATTTGGTGAGGAGGGGGGTACAGATTGCTATGCTGCAGGAAACACATTTAACACAGGTGGAGGGGGCGGCGTTGCAGCGTAGATGGAGGGGGCAGTTGTTCCACACCTCATACTCGGCCTTTTCCAGGGGTACATTGATTTGGATACGAGCGGGGGTCCCATTTCAGAGCGTTAGACAGCTGATTGACCCAGCTGGTAGATATGTAGTGGTGGTGGGGCGGCTGGATGGTAGGGATATAGTGTTGGGGAGCCTCTACGCCCCCAACGTAGCTCAAGCTGGCTTCTTCCAGCACCTCTCCGGAAAGCTGGCCACCCTATTGACGGGTTCGGTGCTGTTGGGAGGGGACTTTAATTGTATTGCTGACGTGGACCTGGATCGATCTCACCCACCTCTTCCAGTTGCTCCCGTGCACAGACTTGCAGCGACTAGGCGGGCGTGGCAGTGCCAGTGGGGACTGATAGATACCTGGAGGGCCCACCACCCGGGAGATATGGACTACTCCTACTTCTCTGGGCTGCATGAGTTGCATGTTCGTCTGGACTCGTTCCTTTGCTCCCCAGAGGTACACGGAGGGATTACCCATAGCGAATATTTGAGCAGAACGATCTCTGATCATAACCCGTTGCTAATATTGCTGGATTGGGCACGGGCAAAGCCTGCCATTCCTACTTGGCGGTTGAGACCGGAGGCGCTAGATGATCCGGTGTTTAGGGCCTCGATTGGATCGGCGATCGACGACTATTTTCTAGATAATGCGGGGTCTGCATCGAGCCTGCTTATCGAATGGGACGTGTTCAAAACAGTAATAAGGGGGCGTTGTATTGAGGAGGTGGTGGGAGTCCGAAGGGTGCTGACACGGGAGGTGCTCAGGGCAGAGGATTGGCTCCGAGACCTGGAAAAGGAGAGACCGGAACAACCTGATAGGCAAGGGGACTTGCTTGCGGCACGCGAGGAGGTGGCAACACAGGTGGAAAGGCTGCGCTCCTTTGATTACAAGGCTTACACAACTCGGGCCCAAGCGGAACGGAACAAATCAGGGGCGCTGCTGGCATGGTTGGCAAACCCGGTGCGTAGAGGCACGCCGATTCTGGAGATTAGGGACCAGGAGGGTGTGGCGTATTATACTCAACAAGCCATCAACGCGCATTTTCTGGACTATTATACCACTCTCTATCAGAGTAAGCTTGCTCCTGGGGCTGCTACTGGCGCGGGGATATTAGAGGGGATAGAACTCCCCCAGCTGGATATCGAGGCAGCGGAGGAGCTTGGTAAAGATGTTGAGGTGGGAGAAGTGCGCAGCGCTATCAAACATATGGCTCGGAACAAGACGCCGGGACGGATGGCCTTCCGGTGGAATTTTATTCGCCATTTGTAGATGCCCTGGCCCCGAAGTTAGTCGTAGTATATAACAAAGCACGACGGGCGGGTTGCCTTCCTGCTTCCACGCGGGAGGCAATCATTGTGCCTCTCCTTAAACCGGGTAGGCCGCCCTGGGACCGGAATGCATATAGACCGCTTGCCATGCTTAACCTGGACTATAAGATACTCAGTCGAATCCTTATAAGTCGGCTAATGGCCCACATGTCAACGTTGGTCCACGTGGACCAGGCGGGTTTTATTCCGGCAAGGAACACGGCGATGAACATAAGGAGATTACTGCGTGTCCTGCGGGCTGACACCTATTGTGGGGAGGAGGCTTGTATCCTTGCAGTTGATATTGAGAAGGCCTTTGATAGCTTGGAATGGCCATATCTTTTTGCGGTCCTGAGGGCGTTCGGCTTAGGAGAGCGCTTCGTGGAATGGACAACAATCTTGTATAATAACTCCACTGCCAGGGTCCGAACGGGAGGGCTGATCTCTGCTGCTTGTACTGTGAGTAGGGGGACGAGGCATGGTTGCCCGCTGTCACCCCTGCGCTTTGCTCTGGCAATGGAGCCAATGGCTGTTCAGGCCCGATCTGGACGTCACTACCAGGGGCTAGTAGTGGAGGGACACTTGCAACACATAGCGCTGTATGCTGACTATCTACTACTCTTTCTGGCTGACTCGGAGGAGGCCCTCCGGGGAGCCAAAGGACTGTTGCATTCTTTGGGAGAGGCCGCAGGGCTTCGCGTGAACTGGTCCAAGTCCTGTCTTTTCCCGACTCGCCCAGGCAAGGATGATACGCAGCCGGCGGAGGGGGTCCCGTGGGAGACTAGTTGTTTGCCTTACCTTGGAGCCCAGATCTATCACAACCCTAGTGACATGCTGGAGGGTAATATAGGGCGGGCCATACGTAAGACCAAGGCCTGTTTTGAGTTTTGGGGACAGCTCCCGCTATTGGTAGCGGGCAGGGTTGCCTTGGTAAAAATAGTCACACTACCCAGGTTCCTCTATTTTTTGGGGACGCTTCCGATCTGGATCCCAACCCAAGTGTTCGCGCAGTTCAACACATTGCTCACAGGATTCTTGTGGGGTGCGGGGCGTCGGAGGGTGGCCCTGAGCACCATGCAGCGACCCAGGGCGGAGGGAGTATTTGCCTTGCCGGATCTAGAGGCATATTACCACGCAGCGCATTTACAATGGTTCACTAAGTGGATGACGGGCAGACTTAGACACCGAGAGGAGCCTGGTGGGCCGGACCCTCCCTTAGCGCTACTATCCCGGGTGCTGCTGCGCTTACCCATAAGGAATAGGGAGCTCCCGACTGACTTACAGGTGGTGCGCAAGTGCTGGAACCGTTTGGCCAGGCGTGCGGGCATGCGTACCCCCTATGCGCCGGAGATCCTGCTGGCGGTGTGTGAGGCCCTACAACACAGAGGTGATTGGGGTAGACTACAGGACTGGGAGGAGACAGGGATACTTACAGTAGGAGACCTATTTGAAGATGACAACCTTCTTCCTTTTAATGACCTGGTGGAGCCCCATGATCTACCGCGCGGGGATTTCCTGCTTCATGCCGCACTGACGGCAGCCATTAGGAGACACTGGCGGGAGGGGATGGCGGAACCTCAGACCTCGCTGGCCTGCCAATATGTCGCAATGGCGGCGGGAACATTCAAGGCGGTCACGTGTCACTACAGGCGGATTACCCACAGCCTGCGGAAGCCATTGGTGGCCCTACGTCTCAAGTGGGAAGAGGACTTGGGAGAGCCCATTGGGGAAAAGCCATGGGGGGAATTGGTAGAGCGGGCCTGGAAGTGTTCCAGGAACGCCCGTTTCCAGCTAATCCACTTTTACGTGCTACATAGGGCTTACCTTACCCCGGGCAAGGTGAGTGAATAATTCGGGGTTTCGGCAGCGTGCCCACGGTGCAACCTGGAGGGGGCGGGGTTCCTCCACATGCTTTGGGATTGCCCGCTTCTGGGAGAGTTCTGGCGGGGAGTGACGTCTGAATTGGCAGCCGCAACAGAAAGAGGTGTAGCGCTGACACCGAGTTGTTGTTTGTTGCATTGGTTTCCACATACTGCCAAGACCAAAATCACTAGCAAGTTTATTGACCTGGGGCTGGTCCTGGCCCAAAGGGAGATCACCAGCCTCAGGAAGTCAAGGACGGGCCCCAACTTAGCGCGATGAACTAGGGAGTTAGTGAAATGGGCAGAGGCAGAGGGGAGCTGTAGGTTGCGCATGGGAGTGACAAATCTCTGGAGATGGCGCGAGCGTGGGTTGCATTGGTGGAGCTGCTAAAACATCCGCCTGGAGATACTGAAGGCTCTCCTGGCCGGGGGGAGTCAGCAGCGGATACTTAAGGTTGGGTGGTACTGATGGTGCACGGAGCAGGGCGCAGATACGGTGGGATGATCTTGGGTGATTACTTGTCCCTCACACTGACATTAGCGGTTTGGAATGCATGAGCTGTGGAATATCACTGTCCTGCCCACGGTTTCAGCACTGAACCTTTGCTTAACTCAGCGGCATGCCGAGGGGAAAGGGAGGAGTGGGAGGGGGGTTAGTCGGGATTGGGGGGGAGGGGGGTTGTTTGAGTTCCAAGCTACAGCTGTTGACCGGAGAGATACCTACTAATAGATCTCGCTGGCTTCTACTACAAGACGGAGGAAGGGGTGCCGGGGATTATCCCCCAATTAGGTTACATTTCCCCATGTTAGGAAGGGGTTCCTTTCTCCTTTGCTTGCGGATGATTGTTGATGCACCATGGAACTGTAATATCCTGCTCAGCACTAAGTTTGTATTTAATCTGTCCACTTGCAGCCTTCTTTGAGTACGTGTATGTGCCTATGTCTTTTGGATAACCCAATAAAATTTGTTTAAAAAAATAAAATAATGAACTGTTGTAGGGCGTCGGTGTCGAAAGTGTGGAGGTCCTCCTCAGCATCACTGTAGAGTTGTCAGGTCTGCTCTGCTAGAGGTGTTGTTTGTCCCTACGCAATGTGAAGGGGAGATACTTGTGTTGGCATGTATGTTGATGCATTGTTCGAGTTTACATGCAGACTGCATGGCAATGTACATTGTGACTGTTTAGAAGGAGCGGACTATTTGATGCGGGACAGTGTACATTTGGACCACATGACATAGGTGAGGTTGTACATGTACATTTTCATCTCACAGTTTCCTGCTATGTCAGGTGTGAATGGCCATTTTCTGTGCACAGGCGGACCCAGTTGTGTCCTCTGTTCTGCAGTGTAAGTGTTGCACTGTGCTCCACATTGTCATCCATGTGGATGTGCTGTCATTGCTGTGTGTGTGTGCTGCATTGTGGGAGAGTCACAACTGCAGCTGTGATTTTGATGCCCCTTATCCCTTGGAGGCAGTGTGCATTTGGCTTTTGTGCTTTTAAGGTGGCGACTTGGGTCATTTGTGCTCTTGGACGGTTTGTGTACTCTTATTATTTGTCTGCAGATGTATTGTTAAAATAAGAGTTGTTTGTGCATGTGGCTGTGTCAGAGTGACCTGCTCCTTTCCGGATGTGGTCTACACTCAGCCACCTCAGTGTCATGGCGTGCACAATGTCATGGTGATTGGACTCCAGTCATGCTGCTCGTAATGTGGTGTCACTTGCATTGTCAGTGTGACTCTCACATACGCATCTTTGCTGTGTTTCGCACAGGTGCATGTGTGTGTTGTGGAATTGGCAAAGTGTGGTGTGTGACCCCTTTGGGCATATGGTGGACGGGGGCCTACTTGATGCTTGTATGTGTGCTGCAGTGTGCCACGGTGACCAGGGACATGACCCAGAGTAATTGTGGGTGTGCGGTGTGCTACACATCATTGTGCATGTGTGCCTTTGTGCCCGTCCCCCCATCCCGTCAGTCCCTGTTCGTTACTCACCCTGTTGATGTTGTGTCAGGTCATGTCGAGCAGTGACCGGATTCCCGACTCCTTGCACCATCTCCACACTGATGACTGTGGCCACCATTTGCTCCAGCTCCTCCTGTGGCGCAGGACTCCCACCTCCATTTGCTGTTGATGATGTCCTGTTGCCAGCGGGTTTCTGCTTGGTTTGGCTTTTCACATCTTGGCCTCCTCGGCACTCCGGCTGCATTCACGATGGAATGCCATTTTTCCGTCTGTATTGCCAATGACAGGGTGGAGGTGACGGACAGTTTTTGTTAGTGCTCTGTCACCTCCGTGAAGACAATCCGGTTGTCTTGCTGACTGTCCCCTGTCTTTCTCTTCCTCTTCTCCTTGGCCTTTCCCGACCCCGAGGTTCCTTGCTGGTGGTCTGTGGGGCTTGTGGGGTTCGCGTTGACCTGGGCACTCGTTCCGGGTGCATCCATGTTGCTACACAGTTTATTTTGTTTATGGTGTGTTTTACTTGTTCAGCTTCTATAGTGCATTTTCCCGCATGACTCGTGGAATTGCAGGCCTGTCGCTGGTTATCGCTGATTTTTGTATCGCGGTTGGCCTCATCGCAACTTTGCGTTCGTGTTTCGCATTTTAGCGGCATTACGTTGATTTTAACGCGCTCATTTGACGCGTTAACGTGGGACTATCGCATGGTGCCGCCAAGTACAGAATACTATGTTAACACGGCGTTGTTTTCCCACGATAGACTGCGATATGCAAAGTTGCGTTAATCTGATTTTGCGGTAGTTATTACACGTTCTTGGGAATATACCCCTTGGTGTGTAAAATTGAGCACTTTGAAAGGGGTCAGCCTACCTCAGGGTCAGCCTACCACAGCCATTGGCTCTATTGCCTTGTAAGTGACAGCATTTGGCCTGATCACATGTGAACATCCGCCTGAAAAAGAGGGCCAGTCTGAGATTTTTTTAATTCACTTCTTTATAGCCCTATTTTAAATGTATTTCCTTCTACTTTTTTACATATTTTTTACAGTGCTCCCCAGACAGTGCCAATTGGCCACTCTCTTTCTGCCCATTTTGCCTATAGTGTGCTGCATCCTGTATGGTCATTGCATCTAAACTGGGGGGGAGGAGGGCATCTTGGAATGGCATAGTCCATAATGTATCATTTTACCGTTTCAAGATGACTGCTATGTTTAAAACTAACATATTGGCCAACTTGGATAGGTACACTAATGATAGACTATACACAATGTTCCAAGAGCCCATAGCGATGTTTTCTTAGTGACCGTTTTAAAATGGTATTGTGCACAGTGTATCATTGTTTTACCATTCTAAGAAGGCCAACACATTGCTTCTAAACATGACAGTCATCTTTGAAATACTACACTGTAGAGCAGTGGTTCCAAAACTTTTGACTCCTGAGGACCCCCATCGACTCACCACTGGAAGCCGGGGACTCCCAGCAATTTGTATGGTTTAATTTTCCAACATTAAAAGAGTAATTCGAAAAAAATAAACACACATGCACACAAAACAAGTACGCGAATTACTAAGGATTTTAGTATTTTATATTGAAAGAGTTTGCAAAAAATAGAACATGTTAATGGGAAGGTTGGTGCTGCATCTCCGTGATTAAATTTTAAATGGTTAGTTTTATTTCACAGTACAAGTCTCCTTCTCCTGGCAAATATTTTCAGACCAGTCCCCATACGGTGCACACCAAGTGCAGTGAGTGTGCCTGACCACTACAAAGGGGGCTTTGGGAGGCTCTCCCCCCCCCCAAAATAAATTTAGGAAACAATGGTGCATTCTACAACACATTTATCATTATATATTGAATTGAATTGTATTAGGTTTTAAAGAATAGTAAATGATGATCTTACTATGCACCAGGATACAACAATCTTTGTTGGGGTTCTTAAATGATTCCCTATCACCATCCAACAGTGCCTCTCATCTCTCCATAGCCCCTCTGTCACATGTATTTCATTTGTTCTAATTTATAGCATCTCTCATACCATTGTAGGATGTCAGAGCACTTTACATCACACACATATGGAGACCATGAATCATACTTGTAAATCAGTGTAGAGAAAATGTTACAAAAGGTAAAGGGGACTAAAAGGTGTAGGATTGACATGTCATTCATACTGGTAGGCATTTTTAAAGAGTGCTTGGTCTAGAAAAGCACAAACTCAGGATTCAGGACATAACACAGTGGTTAGCATTGATGAACAATAAAAATGTATTTCCACCCAAATAAACTCCTTTAACAGCATCAGGATAATGAAAGACTGGGAAAAAACATAAGTTACTAACTTGTAGCATGCAGTGTGTAAGCAGCTCTTTGATGACTGTTTATAGGTCACTGTGCAAGATTGATTGTCTCTTATGAGCTGCAGAGTAACAAAAAAATCTCTGTGACAAAAGCAACAACCCACTGACCTATACACATAAAATACTGTTTTTTAAAATGCATGGTACACGTTCTTTGCAGCAAGCATATTAACCCTCTGTGCTACATTAGATAAGTCAAACCTGCCACTGGACAAAACTCTCATCTCTCTCCAGTAGGTACATTAATCACTGGTGTTATCTTGACACTGTTACTGTTGCTCGAAAACTGCTAATTCTGAGTTCAAATTAGGTTTATTGAAATAGAAGAACACAGTAAAGCAATAAATACAATGTTAATAGAAGTAAAGATATTACAAACAATGTAATAATGCATTCCTGATAAAACATAGATAGTGTACATGTAAGTCCAATAGCATAAAATAGTCAAATATTGACAACACATTAAAATCGGTGTAAACAAAAGAAGAAAAAGGATAATTATGCTTAGCGCTAATACAGCAATCATAATTGTATATAACTTTTCAGTGCTTTTAAAACTGCTGCCTGCGGACCCCCTGTAAATGTGTCACGGACCCCTGGGGGTCCACTGACCCCAGTTTGGGAAACACTGCGGTAGAGCATTCTAAAATGGTCATCTGCCGCTGTGTTTCAATTTTGAACCTGCTTTTGATTAAAAGCATATGCCTGCCACTTAGGCCAGGACTTGTTTCCTTTTTTCTACTTTTATTCTTAAATATTATCCTTGCATCTGCTTGTTGAGTTAGTGGATGGGAGGGTGTGTTAATGAAGGAATGAGTCATCATCATCTTCATCACTTTCTTTAATCAATCCATTTAAAATACAGATCATAAAAGTACGGAAACACATTTAAAAGAATAAATATGTAAACATATATACACAGAATTGTTTTCCATTTCTAGATACAGCAAGCCTCTCAAAGAGGCTTAAGTTTGTCCCGATCTGCTGGACAATACTGAAATAATTCCTTCTAAAATGGCTTGTAAACACAAATGCCTTGTAGTCCCATTTTATAAAGTTTAAAATGTTTTCCTTCTTCTAAGACAGGTCCATAAAAAAGAGGCTATTAAAAAGCATATAAAAGGATCAGAAAGTCTCTTTAAAAAATAAAGTGCTACACGGCATTTCTTAACAATTGAAACATCTTAAAATTGGAAGGATAAATCTTGCACGTTCTTCCTTGCAAAAACCACAAAATAGGAATGTATGGAGGTCAGACTGCTTTGAAACATTATCACAAGGGCAGGTTGACAAATTAGAATGGCTGAACTTCTTTGCAGAATAGCCCAGCATCAGAGGGGTTAAATCCGGATGTATCTATGCTGTGGTATTCTGGTGATTGCTGAATAAGAATACTCTCCCTCTGGGATTGAAGGTGTTTGTTGGTATAGTATAACTGATTTCTTTGTGCTGTTAACCCCTTCTGTGCCACGCCCTTTCCCCCTCCTGTGCCGGGCGTTACATTAGTGGGCGGGTTTCATGACGAGATAGTCTCGTCATGGGCACAGCGCGACCGTGCTCCATGACGAGACTATCTCGTCATGGGCACAGAAGAGGTTAATTCCCTGCAGTCCAAGGCAACCTTATTTAAGTAGATGGCCTTTGGTTAATGCTTTGCGATCTTCCGGCATGCACTAGGGTCATCAAACAATTCCATAAGCCCATGTGAGGTCAAGGTTAACTTCACTTAATGGAGCTAAGTGATTTTGGGAGTGTTGTCTAGTTTTAGACAGTTTATTATTATGGACTGTGTTATATTTACTGTGTCCCTGCGTCATATTGAATGCCATAACATGATCAGTGCTAACTTTAAACGATCTGACACATAGAACAGTCCCAGCTATAGATGACAAGTGTAGTCTGAGGAAGATCTGGAAAACAAAGCTATATTCTTAAAAAATCTATCTTCCAGTTTTTTAAGTTGTTCTACAGGAGTCATGACACATACACTTCCCCATAAGAAACAGCAGATACTTTCTTTGCTTGATAAATATTTTTGATTGATTCAAAAGGTTTTGATCCCAGCTTCTTAAGGAAGCACAAGATTGCTCCCCTTCTCCGCTCCATCACCAGGGCCCTGTTCTTAACCATGCTTAGCCAGACTGATTTTTGTCAAACATGATCCCAAGGTACGGAAAGGACTCTACCACCTCCATTCTCCGTGTGCCAATGTGGAAGAGGGATCTTCTTTTGGTTAAAGGTGCCCCTGTTATGAGAAAGAAGGATTTTGATTTGTTGACCCTCAGGTCCAGAAAGGACATAAAGGCTGCATATTCCTTTATTAAACATTGGAGGGCCAAGCCTGTTCTAGCGATTAAGACTGCATCATCTGCGTATACAAGTATTGGTACCTTAAGGTTATCGAAAAGGGAAACGTCTGGTGTTGACTCCCTAAAGGCTGCCTCAACCCCATTTGTATCGATTGAAAATAAAAAAGGGGCGAGGACACACCCATGTCTTACTCCCCTGGTAATCTTACATACATGGGTTGGTGCATTCCCCATTTTTGCCATAACGAACAGAGGCAGTTGCACTGGAATACAATGCACAGATGAAATTTATAACTGCAGTCTTAATCCCCATAGTCACAATGAAAAATTGTCTAGCAAGCGCGACAAAGAATTTTCAATTCTATTAAGGACACGGAGGCGAGGATTATGCTTCTCTTTGCTTTACTGCAAAACACAGCAGCCAATAAAAACAACTTTAAACTCCAGCATACCCCGGAAGTACAACCCCCTCCAGTAGTATGCCCCAATCACTGTCAACACTTTAGTATATAAAGTCCGAATCACGACATCACTTCCTCTTTCTTTGCATGAAAAAACTTTTCAACACAGTCCACCAACTTGACCGTTGAACACTGGACCACCGATTTCTCCATCGACGTGCGTCCAAACTTGAACCTCGAATATCCTCTCCGGAAACGCCGCCATCTGTCCTCTGCCCAGATGAATTGTCTCCCTGATGAACCGTATCATCCTTGCCGATGCCAGAACTCCAGAACCTCAAGATTGCTTGGTCTGTTCTCCTGAAATGGAAACTGACATCGTAACACCCATACAAAACAACGTTGAAGGCAATGTATAGGATTATCGGGTGGGTACAACATCATAGCAATTACATAATAATGCCATCATTCCAACTGCTTGGGTGGGATAATCCTCGCCTCCGTGTCCTTAATAGAATTGAAAATTCTTTGTCGCGCTTGCTAGACAATTTTTCATTCTATGGCAGTCCACGGAGGCTCTGATTATGCTAGTTTAAAGTTGATTCACCACCACCGAAGCTACATCCACAATAGGTTTATGATAAAACGTTTTGAATGTGGAATCAGCCGACCAGTCCGCCACAGTCATGATGTCTTGCAACCGGGAACCCGCCCCCAAAGACTTAGAGGCCATAGCTCTCCTAACAGAATGAGCTCCAAATATGGAAACATCCACCCCCGCAAGACCCATTAACCAAGTGACCCACCTGGCCAGGGTTGCAGATGTGACCGGGCGAAAAGGTCGCTGAAGAGCAATTAACAATTGTCCTGAAACATCAGATCTAAACTCCCTAGTACAATCTTCATAAACCTTCAAACACTTGACCACACACAATTTACTGTGATGAGGAAATGCAGGGTATGTAATACACTGAGAATGCGTCTTAGTACGTCTGGAAATCGTAAAGGAAACTCCCGAAGGAGTAAATACTCTACCTGCCAAATCCAATGCTCGCACATCCGACACTCGTCTACATGAAATTAGGCACAGTAGGACTGTCAATTTTGCCGATAATTGTTTCCTAGACAGGGCTTCATTATTCGGCCAATTCCTCAAAAAACGCAAAACCACCGACACATCCCAAAGTGCGGTGTACCTAGGTTGAGGAGGGTTCACTAATCGAATCCCTCGCACCACCTTGCAAACCAAGGGATGTTCCCCCACCGGTCTGCCCTCCACATGCGGATGGCCCGCTGAAATAGCCGATCTAAAGTTATTCACCGTCCGGTACGCCAAACCGGACTTGGCTAATTCCGACAAGAAATTCGTGATTAGATGAATATCGGATCCCACGGGATCACTCTGTCGCTCACCACACCAACTAACCCATCGCTTCCAAGCCGATTCATATCGCTTGTGTGTGGAGGGTGCCCAAGCCTGGGATAAGAAGAAGAGAGTGTCTTGCGAACCTCCCGGCACCTGCCAGCGACGCCTGAAAGTCTCCAGGCCATGAGACCCAGCTGGTTCTGCAACACTAGCGGGTGGCGCAGCCCCTGAGGATCCGTGAGAATGTCCGGAAACGACCGAAGACGCACCGGAGGCGCACAGGCCAAGCTCAAGGCGGTTGGAAACCATGCTTGCGCTTTCCAACAAGGTGTAACCAGGACTAGTTCTGCTTTCTGTCTGCGAACGTGAGCCAACACTCTCGGAATCATGGCAAATGGTGGAAAGGCATATAGAATGCCCGTCGTCCACGAGTGAAGAAAGGCGTCCGAGCCGACCGCTAGAGGATCCGGCCGCCAACTGTAGAACCGTGGAAGCTGACTGTTGAGTCTGGACGCAAACAGGTCCAACACACAGGGTCCCCACTTGAGATTCAACGCTTCGAAACTGCTGGGATGCAGCCTCCAGTCGCTGCTGTCCCGCAAATGCCGTGAATTCCAATCGGCAATCACGTTGGACGACCCGGGAATATACTCCGCCGTCACCACCAGACGATGGTCCAGGCAATAATGCCAGAAGTCCTTGGCTATCTCTGCCAAGAGGCGAGATCGGGTCCCTCCGAGTCGATTGATGTATCTCACCGCGGACACATTGTCCATGCGTAGAAGAATGCAACAAGACACCTTCTGCGGGGCCAGAGTTCGAATCGCGAACGCTCCCGCCAGAAGTTCCAAGCAGTTGATATGCAATTTTAGCTCCTCTTGAGACCAACGACCCCCTGTCTCCATGGTCCCGCACCGCACTCCCCAGCCCCAGCGACTCGCATCTGACTCTATCACTACATCCGGGCTGGAGGAGAAAATGGCTCTGCCGTTCCAGGCATCCATATGGTCTAACCACCAATTGATCTCCGTACGAGCCTCCGCTGAGAGGGCTATCTGTTGTGCATACGAGAGACCCTTGCGTAAATGCAAAATTTTCAATCTCTGAAGGGCCCTGTAATGCAAGGGACCCGGGAATATCGCCTGAATGGACGCCGCCAACAAGCCTTCTAGGCGAGCTAATGTCTGTAATGATATTGTCGGAGAGGCAAGCACTCTCCTCAATTCCTTCCGGATAGCCACTCTCTTCCTCAAGGGAAGAAGTAATTGGCACGTGAGAGAATTGATCTGAAAGCCCAAAAATTCCATCGATTGCAATGGAATCAGGACCGACTTCTCCAGATTCAAAAGGAAACCCAGATCTTGTAACAGTTGGAGAGTCCAAGCCAGGTGACTCATCAAGAGTTCCCTCGACTGTGCCATAATTAGAATGTCGTCGAGGTAAATTATCAGGCGTACCCCTCGTTCTCTCAACCATTGGACCACCGGTCTCATGAGTTTGGTGAAACACCAAGGGGCGGAAGACAGACCAAAGGGCATCGCGGAAAACTCGAACCACTGGTCGCGCCAGAGAAACTGGAAAACCTCCTGTGTGGCGGGAAAATAGGAACCGCCAAATAGGCGTCCTTCAGATCTAAGCGAACGAGCCAATCCTGCTCTAGGAGGATGTCCCTCAGTAAATGGATGCCCTCCATCTTGAAATGGCGATACACCACCCAAGCGTTGAACTCTCTGAGATTCAACACTAAACGGAACCCTTTGTCCTTCTTCGGGACCAAGAAAATCGTGCTTACAAAACCCCGAGGATGGGGAATAGACCTCACTATTGCACCCTTTTGGAGTAGTGCTTCCACTTCCCTATCGATGAAACTCTGTTCTTGTAGGGAAAAATGTAGGGCACCGGGCACCTGACTCTGAGTCGGAGTGGTGTAGAACTCTATGTGGAAGCCCTGCACTGTTTGTAACACCCAGGGATCGACCGTAATCTCCTGCCACCTGTGAAGGAACTACGCAATACGACCTCCCACCATGCATTCTGTGGCATTCAAAATCGTTACCTGAATAGGAGTTATCTCCGGAATTTTGCTGTCCTCTATAGGTTCCTCTGTGGCCTCGACCTCGTCCACCTCTATTGCGGGAGGGGTAAAACTGCGACCTCTGACCACCTCTGCCTCTTTGTTCCGCACCTCGGGAGGTCTGGTTGTAGCCTCGGCCGGACCCTCGACCTCTAGCGCGTCCGGCCCTATCAAAAACACCAGTGTGGAACACCTTCTTGATGTTAGCCTGCGCCTTGTCTAGAGCTGAGAAAGTGGCCACGTATTTGCCCATCTCTTTGACGAATTTGTCGCCAAACAGCATGCCATTGGCCAAGGAATCCGGTTCGGTCGTGGCCATCTCCGCTAATTGAGAGTCTATTCTCATTAAGAAGGAGCGCCTCCTTTCGGTTGACAGCGCCACATTGGCATTTCCTAAAAAGCACAGGGCCCGCTGAGCCCATTCCATAATATCAGAGGTGTCCAATGGAACATTCTGGTTTTTTGCGTTGACCGCCGCGTCTAATATTTTTGTGAGGGGCCCCGAAACATCCAGTAATTTATCCTGGCACCCCCGCCAGGCTCTATCCAAACCCTTTTTCGGGTCTTTTGCGAACTTTCGCATAAACGTAGCCATATTAGGGTCTAATTCTGGCGTGTCCGCCACTTTGCCAGTCAGCGATGGTCTCGGGCATTCCGATCTCAATGTGGCGCGCACCTCCTTCTCGAAACCCTGCCGTAAGTTTACCCCCACATAATGGGCCACTTCAGGACAGGGAACCCACTCCGAGGATCGCGGATGAATAAGACTCTGAGGGTCGAATAATAGATTTTTAGGGGCCTGGCTGTCATCCGCCTTGTAAGCTGTATGCTTCACCTTTTTTGTTTTCTTTTTGGGCCTCACCGACTCCACCTCTGAGTCAGAAGTGTTAGTAGTAGACGGTAATGATTCATCCGTGGTATAAGCAGCCATGGAACCATGGTCTTTCATAACATTTTTTGCCATACGCGCCAATACTTTGGCCGAAGACTGCGAAGTGCCTGCGTCACTATGCTGGGTCTTCATTTTCCTCTTGCCATACTTAAGGAGGGGTTTAGTAAAAGGCTTGAGGGCTTTTATCAAGGCCTTGTTAACTGAACCCTGGACGTGGGTATCCAGGGCTTCCACCAAATTCTCCTCCAAGTTTTCAGGTTCCTCATAGTCCTCATAATTATCACACTCTACCCACTGATCCTCCTCTTCGGCGTAGTACGCCATTGCCTGAAGCAGAGAGGGTTGGAGGAGATTCACGGGGGGGAGCAGCCCAGGGGTCTGACAGAACCTGGTCCCTAACAAGAGCACCAACGAGAACAACCTAAACTAAAGGTTCTGTGATAAAGTCAAGGTGGAAGGAGAAACCCCAGTACACTCCCCTAGAGCAAGGCTCTATTCCGGTCACACGCTCCGGTAAGCGTTCAATTTTTGAGGCCAGAGATGGGTGCAGTCTTTCTGTTCTGTGCGCGAGGAGCCGTTACTTCAAAACTGCTGAAAACGAGTTCGCGCGCACAGGCAGAGCGTCCGGGTAACGACGCGACCGCTCTCTGCGCACGAGCGTGTCGCGTCTGCCTCCTCCTTCTCCACCGCCGCCTAACGCCTGCAACTGGCAAGCGACTCGCGCGCGCTGCGAGGCGCCACTACCTCAGCGAGACCGGAGCCGAGAGCACACGCTTCGGGACCGATCCGCCGATCACGCAACAAGTTAACAAACCTCCAGCACAAGCCTGAAATAGAAGATATTAGCGACGAATATCGTTCAAACAAATATATCCCCACACTCTACCAAACTGATAAAAGGTAAGGGAAAATCACTTATCTGCTGCTGCAGCAGCAAAGAAAGAGGAAGTGATGTCGTAATTCGGACTTTATATACTAAAGTGTTGACAGTGATTGGGGCATACTACTGGAGGGGGTTGTACTTCCGGGGTATGCTGCAGTTTAAAGTTGTTTTTATTGGCTGCTGTGTTTTGCAGTAAAGCAAAGAGAAGCATAATCAGAGCCTCCGTGGACTGCCATAGAATTAAGTTCCATAGTTTAGAGTGGCTCACGACGTCGAATGTAGCAGTTAAGTCCATGAATGCCATGAAAGTCTGGCCTTCTTGTGCTCTGGAATATGTATCGATGGTCAAACTAAGACTGAGGCACTGGTCTATGGTGCCTTTCCCATTTTGGAAACCATACTGCGCTTCGCTCAAGATATTCTTCTCCCTGGCCCACTCTTCTATCTTATGTAGCAATAGATGGCCCATAAGCTTTGCGGTAGTATCCAGCAGAGAAATGGGACTGTAGTTCTGGGGGTTCTCTTTATCACTCTTTTTGAAAATCAGCATGATTATACTAGACTTCCACGATGCTAAGGGGCCATTTCTTGCTATTACGTTGAACATGTTTGTTAACAGGGGGGCCCACAGATCCTGCTGTATTTGGAAAAGATTGATGGGGACGCCATCTGGACCCGGGACCTTCCTACCAATACATTTCCCTAGCCCAGATTTTATTTCATCAATCGTAAATGTTAAATGGCCCTTTCAAGGAAGAGCCGTGGGGGGGGTGGGGTGTATTCAGTAGGTAAGATGTCCGCAGAACCAAAGACCCGCTCGAAATGGGACACTAACGCGTCTTCTCTCACATGGGTATCCAGCATGGGATCACTGGGATTTTTAAAGAGAGGGGCATTAATTATCTTCCAAAAATCGCTACTGCTTTTGATGGTTGCTGCGTTTTCTGGGTTTTGCCATGCCTCCTCCCTCAGAACTCTTTCCCTAGCCTTCCTTGCTCCTAGGTAGTTTTTACACACAGACGAAATCAGGGCACTATTTCGAGGTTGTGCTTGAAGTGCTATGTGCAATGCTTTTAGGGATTGTGTACAGGTATGATCAAACCATCGATTTGATGGAGCTTCCGTTTTTTGTTTTGGGCGAGTCAGAGCCTTTTCTACTTCGACAAGGAATATGGAAAAGTATGGAAAAGTGAGTCGGGGGCTATCAGGTTCCTAACAGTTTAGAACATTCTCCGTACTGTTGGATATAATCAGCGGGATTAAATTGGCTTTATCGATTTGGCTCCATTTTAGTTAGTAGCCATTTTTCCTACCCAAAGTTGGTTTCTGAGTTTTTAATATGTGTGTACTATTTCACAGGGCCATTGCCAGCATAATAAAACGGTTTGTGTGGTCAGTAAAACAAGAAAATTGAGTGTCAACTTGTTCAATCAAACCCCAGGAAGTCTCTGACATCAGTACATAGTCAAGGGTAGATTCGTACTCGTTTTGGAGGAAGGTATTACAAAGTTTACCAGATATTGGGTTTACCTTGTTAATAACTTTCACATTTCTAGCAATTAGCAATCTGTTTAAGCTATTGCCATACAGAATGAGTCTGTGGGTGAAAGCCTGGATGCATGAGTGTAAGGATGAGTGACAGAGTGCATGTTATATGAGGTATGGAGTGTCTAAATGCACCAGAGACCGAAGAGGCACTTTTATTTATAAGACAAACAAATCCTTGCTCTACACTGAAGAACTATATTGCTTTATTTACTACTGGTGGGATGCTATTAGGCTATCGAGCCCTTTTCAAGTGAAGATTAACGTTAGGATGCAAATGGATTTTAAATTTGAGTGTGGATTTGCTGCTCAGTGTACAATCACTGATTTTCTCACTCTTGAACTTCCGTTCCCCCTCTGCCCCTGCAGGTTTCAGCTGCCACCCTCCCACAAGGTTTCAATGCACACCAACCAGAAGAGTCAGACAGCTCTCCTTGGACCGCAGAGCAACCCGACCTGTCTTCAAAGCACTCTCAAATCAACAACCAGGAGAAACTGTCGAAGACAAACACAACTCTTTATGTCGTGGTGCCCGTCCTGGTGCTCACCCTGACTGTGCTTGTTGCAGGTATGGTTTATTTCTAGAAGGCCTCCAGATATTCACAATTCCGGCTGCTTCAGAGGTGGCGTGTGCGTCATTTCACGTGGTCTCAAAGCTTGAGAAATATGAACCAATGAGAGTCACTGAGGAGGCAGCCATCCAGAAGGAAAGCTCTCTTATGTGAGACAAACCCTCTGAGGTACATTTTCTAGGGTGCAGGCATGATGAAAAGAGGCACAAGCAGAAAAGCAGGGTCAGCCTGGTGCCTGGAGGAGAGCGCTTCATCTGAGTTGGCTAACAGTGGCTGCTTCCGGTGGTGGCCGCCCCAAACAAAGGGTTGTGGGGCAGGAGAGAGCCACAGGGGGGGGGGGGGGGGGGGGAGGGGGTGCTGGGTGGGATTAGAAAAAATATATTTTTTTAAACGTACCTTTAGCCGCCGGCTGCCTCCAGCGTTGCGGTATGCTGGTTCTTCTCTTCCTGGTCCCAGCCCCCCCCCCCCCACAGTCTCCCATCCAACCCCCGTGCTGCAGAGCACAATAGTGATGAAGGTGTTAGAATTATCTTCTCATGTTTCAGGAAACAAAATCCACGAAACCTCCATGTGGGGCCTGTAGATTGTATATGTAAGTACTGCGGATGCTCTCCTGATTTTATTATTGTATTTTTATATTATTGTTCTCACATTTTGAATAATGGAAATTGTGTCAACTGTAATACAGAATAACTGAACTTTAAATAACATGTAGGGAGTACAGGAGGAGAGGTAAATATCCGGCCCGGGCCATGGGAGCAAAAGAAAATGGAGAGAGAGAGAGAGATAAAGAGAGAGAGAGAGAAAGGCTGAACATATACAGGTACAAACCCTTCTGTATCAGGTGCGTAAGAATGGAGTTCTAGTACTCTGTAACAGTATTGTAACTCCATGGAATATTTTTGAAGTGCTCAAAGAAGGGTTTTGGGCCCTATGAGATCCTGATGAAAAGCCAAAATGATCCAAAAAGTAGCCAGGTACCTCTCAAATGAAAGCCTGTGGTGGTTCCAATTAAATTAAATGTAGTTCCAATGTTGATTTTATCTGTTAAATGCCACCTAGAGTGATGTAAGGCCAATGCCATGGTTCCTCAATGTTCAGGTCTTTCAGTATCTTACTTCAAAGAGGAGTCCTGCATCCATGAATGACTGAAATGGTTTTCAACCAATGGAAAGAATAATAACCTTACCCTTTACACTCATTGTAATTTACTCCTTTCCTGCCAGTGTTAGTAGCCAGGCTAACAGTATTATGTATTTTCGAATAACTATTCCGACATCACTAGGACACCCAAGAAATACAATCCAACCGTGTTAGTGCTTAGTTTCCCTCTCCCACGTCTCCTAACAGCATCTACTGAATTTAACAGAAATTCATTAGGCAGGACAAACTCTGTAAAACTCACAAGTGCTGTGAAGTAGGCAATAGGAACAGGTGTGAGCTACACAAAACAATCAAATAAATACTTAAAATCAGTAATCACATACTTGTTATTGCCCTTCACCTATGATCGATTGTATTAGCTAGAATCCACTCATAACTATTCCCATTGCATTATCTTGTGGATTTATTTGATCTACTTTCACTTTTCTTTCTCATAGCCAATATATATCTGCAGCCCATGTTTTCTGTTTATACTCATGATGTCTCTTAAGTGATGTGAACCATGGTCATCTTATCTTCCCTTCACAGACTCAATCTATTTAAAGTGTATAATTCACTTGCCCCTGATATCCGTAAAATATGACATATTTAGATGCTCTGTATGTGTTCTTTTTGGTTTATTGTTACAACTGTATATTTAGGTTTCTTGCTCTATCTTACGACTGCCTACCTCCAGCAAAATTCCTTTTGAAACCGGTTTATCCTTCCACACCCTAGAGAAGAAATCCCCCTACTCAGGAGGCAGAACGGAAATGGGGAAAACTCACGCCAGACAGAAACCTTTACTCCTTAAAAATGGATAGGAAACTTACAAAAACTCAATTACAACTTCTAGATACATTTTCTAAACTGTAACATAAACTAAATAAAATAACTATCTGAAATCATAACAGACAACTAACCACACCACTTCGTCCAAACAATATTAGATATTATGAGGCAGATTTACAAGCCCCTTGCGCCACTTTTGCGTCACTTTTCCCATGTTAAAAATGACGCAAAAGTGGCGCAAGGGGCCTGTAAGTCTGCTCCTATGAGTTTGCTTTATTTTGCCGTATAAAATGATTACTACTGTTTCAGAGCAAAGCTTGAGGATAGGCCTCCGAACCATTTCCAGCGCCTTTGGCCAGAATTTTCTGACAGATTTTCTTTCCGTATTGGCTAAACTGAAGTGTCTCCTCCCTTGCGCCACACCAGAATCCAGGACATTGCCAGAGTGTAAACAACAAACTGCAAAGAGAGAAAAGCAGAAGACTAACCTTTTCCATCCCTGCTCCCAGGATCTACAGTATCATCCACCTTACCATCAGAATTGCCTCAGCCTTTCTACAATTAAAACATAGATGAGGGCCCTATATTATGGACATGTTATGTTATGGTATGTTGCCTGTATTTTGTATTGTTAAAAAATAGGAGGATATCCAATAATCACGCCACCTCCTGGGCTAGCAATCCATACAAAAAAGAGGAGGGTGAGGGCAGGAATACCTTCTTAGCACTATGTATTATCCCAAGCACAATAACTGTGTCTGAAGTGCCATTTAAATCAATTATTACAACAAACAAATGATGGACGGAATGCTGACAATGCAGACATTCTCCCCCAGTCAAGAGATCTGGGTTAAATCCATCGTTCTTTTGCCCACTACGCCACCCCAGTTCAGACATGGCCATATGCAAATCAGTCTTGATAGCCAGAAACCGGTCCTAGGATGCTTGATTCCGGTCCAGGGAAGACATGGCTTGGCAGTTCGGGCTGGACTGTTCCCATGAGGCACAGGGTCAAGACTGATTTGCATATGGCCATGTCTAAACTGGGGTGGCGTAGTGGGCAAAAGAACGATGGATTTAACCCAGATCTCTTGACTGGGGGAGAATGTCTGCATTGTCAGCATTCCGTCCATCAATTGTTTGTTGTAACGCTTTTCGCCCTAAGTGGGATGGGTATTCCCAGACGTGGGACCCGTGCTCACTACGCCACTGGAGTCAAGCTATCCTGGCTGATGACGGCTGATAGCCAGAAACCGGTCCTAGGATGCTTGATTCCGGTCCAGGGAAGACATGGCTTGGCAGTTCGGGCTGGACTGTTCCCATGAGGCACAGGGTCAAGACTGATTTGCATATGGCCATGTCTAAACTGGGGTGGCGTAGTGGGCAAAAGAACGATGGATTTAACCCAGATCTCTTGACTGGGGGAGAATGTCTGCAATGTCAGCATTCCGTCCATCAATTGTTTGTTGTAACGCTTTTCGCCCTAAGTGGGATGGGTATTCCCAGACGTGGGACCCGTGCTCACTACGCCACTGAAGTCAAGCTATCCTGGCTGATGATGGCTGATAGCCAGAAACCGGTCCTAGGATGCTTGATTCCGGTCCAGGGAAGACATGGCTTGGCAGTTCGGGCTGGACTGTTCCCATGAGGCACAGGGTCAAGACTGATTTGCATATGGCCATGTCTAAACTGGGGTGGCGTAGTGGGCAAAAGAACGATGGATTTAACCCAGATCTCTTGACTGGGGGAGAATGTCTGCATTGTCAGCATTCCGTCCATCAATTGTTTGTTGTAACGCTTTTCGCCCTAAGTGGGATGGGTATTCCCAGACGTGGGACCCGTGCTCACTACGCCACTGGAGTCAAGCTATCCTGGCTGATGACGGCTGATAGCCAGAAACCGGTCCTAGGATGCTTGATTCCGGTCCAGTGAAGACATGGCTTGGCAGTTCGGGCTGGACTGTTCCCATGAGGCACAGGGTCAAGACTGATTTGCATATGGCCATGTCTAAACTGGGGTGGCGTAGTGGGCAAAAGAACGATGGCTTTAACCCAGATCTCTTGACTGGGGGAGAATGTCTGCATTGTCAGCATTCCGTCCATCAATTGTTTGTTGTAACGCTTTTCGCCCTAAGTGGGATGGGTATTCCCAGACCTGGGACCCGTGCTCACTACGCCACTGGAGTCAAGCTATCCTGGCTGATGACGGCTGATAGCCAGAAACCGGTCCTAGGATGCTTGATTCCGGCCCAGGGAAGACATGGCTTGGCAGTTCGGGCTGGACTGTTCCCATGAGGCACAGGGTCAAGACTGATTTGCATATGGCCATGTCTAAACTGGGGTGGCGTAGTGGGCAAAAGAACGATGGATTTAACCCAGATCTCTTGACTGGGGGAGAATGTCTGCATTGTCAGCATTCCGTCCATCAATTGTTTGTTGTAACGCTTTTCGCCCTAAGTGGGATGGGTATTCCCAGACGTGGGACCCGTGCTCACTACGCCACTGGAGTCAAGCTATCCTGGCTGATGACGGCTGATAGCCAGAAACCGGTCCTAGGATGCTTGATTCCGGTCCAGGGAAGACATGGCTTGGCCGTTCGGGCTGGACTGTTCCCATGAGGCACAGGGTCAAGACTGATTTGCATATGGCCATGTCTAAACTGGGGTGGCGTAGTGGGCAAAAGAACGATGGATTTAACCCAGATCTCTTGACTGGGGGAGAATGTCTGCATTGTCAGCATTCCGTCCATCAATTGTTTGTTGTAACATTTAAATCAATTATGGCAACATATATCCAAAAGACTCATGAAACCATATATTGTCAAACCCAATTGTTCGCTCGAAGTAGGTGACGGAAGCATTGGTGTTCAGGAAGGATGTCTTGCTTGTGCTCTGGTGGATTTCGTAGGCCGGTCTTTACTGTTCTAATAAGTCTACAGCCGACATAGTAGTGTGCTGCAGCTCGACGGTAGGAGCATAAGACTTATCCCATTGTACCCTGTTGCCCCCATTTCATCTACTTTGTTCAGCTAAATGGGACAACCATCTCGCGTTGTGAATATTACCTAAAACGAGAGAAATAATTGGACATCCCTTACCTTGGGTCCTGATGAGACCTTAAATACCTTGAAGGCCGGAATGCATTGACCATTCCTTGTCTGGGAGAAGTAAAATCCACAGATAGAAATTAGGAATGAATATATCTTTGATGGGGAATTAAATCAGGAGATATAATGAAAAGACCGTGGGTCCCCATACAATATTTTGTGGTTAGGATTCAAATAGGGACAAAGGACGAATGAAACCAACATTGTATATGTTAATTTTGACATGAAAACCATTTCCGGGAGAGGCCAAGATTTACCGTAATTTTGTGTTTTGGGGGAATTTGAAAATGTATGTATATTGATGATGTTGATAAATGTGTGTCAACAAATTTTGTTTAAAAAAACGCAAAGGAAACACCAACGGTTGGATTTGGAAATATATGTTTTCATGAGTCTTCTTGGATATATGTCGCTGTAATTAATTTAAATGGCATTTCATACACATTTAGTGTGTTTGAGATAATAAATGATGCTAAGAAGGTATGCATGTATTTTTAAGCATGCTATTACTCGTTAGGGTATACTTGCACTGTAGCAGTGTGTGAGGCTAGTCTGGGGAGAGATTATTAATGAGCCATGTTTTCAGCTTCTTGTGGAATTCAAGAAGAGAGCAGGAGGCTCTAGTGAGTTGTGGGAGGTCGTTCTAGGCTTTAGGAGCAATGTATGGGAAGTCATGACTTCCCGATCCGTTTTTGTGTATATGTGGGGTGTGTGCTAGCGAGATTCAGAGCGGAGGTGCCTAGAGGGATGGTGGAATTGTAAGCACCTGTTCAAGTAGGCAAGACCTGTGTTGTGAAGTGTTTTGTACATGTGGGTGAGGAGCTTGTTGTGTGCTCTTCTGTATCTGGAGCCAGTGGACTTCCCTTAGGTGAGGTGTGATATGGGCCCAGCGTGGGAGATTGAGGACCACTCTGACCACTGTGTTCTTGATGGTATGGAAGCTTTTTGTGAGTTGGTTAGTTATTCCTGAGTATCGGGTGTTCCCGTAGTCCAGACTACCGGTGATGAGGGCTTGGTTGGTCAACATCTTCGGGGTGTTGAAACAGCACGACGCAACTGAATTGACTTGAGTGGACATGTCCAGTTTGCTGAGCTTGATACAATTCACCAACCATGAATATGATCTTGAATCATAACTCAGGCTGCCAATCCTTGTTCAGCACTCTGCTGCTCTCTAGCTTGCTTTGCACACAAGAACTACCGATACATACATACTTGGATACATAGTATGATACCTGACTGCCTAAAAGTGAGCTATGTAAAATGTAAATCCACTTCTAAAGAAACCAAGCCTACATCTAATTCCTTCTGAAGACTCCCATCCTATTATCCGCCTACCTCTTTGGCCATGGCGATCGAGAGGTATAACAACTCAACTAAAGGACTACATTTATATTAATGGCCTTCTTGGTATCAACAAATCTGTTTCAGATGACCAGGTACCAGTACTGAAGCTATCATTTTAACAGGAACTGATGACATACTAAACATATTCGATGGGAGCCATTCCTACCTCTTATCCTTTTGGAATTGATTCTGGTATTCAACACTGCTGGTCATGGATTCTCCAAAACTCTCCCGTGCCAAATTGGGCATAGATGTCTCAGTCCTGAACTGGCTCATACCATATTTATAGGCAAAAGTAGTGATTTTGTATATGATTCTAGGTTCTTGCATTTTGATGTGCCTCGCGGCTCACTGCTGGTGCCTCCTCTCTTTAATCAGTGTTGTGATCAATTTGGGAACCTATTCATAGATCATGGGTTACAGCACTGAAATATCCCTGAAGATTAACCCTGCAGATTCCATTAATAGGCCAAAAGCAAGTTTGGAAAGCATCCATGTTTGGATAACACAAAGACATTTAAAATGTAATGTTCTAAAAATTTAGTCCTTCTCAACACAATATCTAATATAGGATGAGACAAAAGTAAATAAATGTAATTTAAAGCCAAAGTATCGCTCCCAAATTGAAAACATTAAGAAAAGTCCTCGGTTTCATCTTTAATGAAAACCTCCACCTAAATTCCCACATCTAGGCACATGCTAAATCAGCCAGATTTCAGGTGTACCAACTCAAGAAAATTCAAACATCTAACAAGTTAACATGATCCCAAGATGACAGCGGAAGCCCTAGTAATTTGTCTCTTTCAATATGGTTTTCCACTCCTAACATGTCTCCGAAAACTTCATGCAACTCCTTTAAAAGCAATATCTGCATCTGCTGCCAGCAATGGACAAAGAGTAAAAAATCTCACTAAATCACACCTGCCCTCACTGTCCTTTAATGCATACATACTGAGCGCTGCTTTGTTTTAAAAACTGCGGCACCGCAAGCCATTTGGCTGCGCCACGCTGCGGCACTTCGGAGCACAGGAATTCGACATATTTACAATGATATGTCGCATTCCTGTGCTGTTCCCTGCGCTGGCGCACAAACTGCTGCCATTTTTCTGGCACAGGCACCCTTGCACCATGGTGCAAGGATGCCTCCGTCATGAGGAGATTGATTTTGTGCAGGAAGGGGGACCTTCCTGCATGAAAACAATCACTACAGGCATTTTCCTCTTTCAATGTGTGCTGTAGAATGCAGCATGCATTGAAAGAGGAAATAAACAAGGAGAAATGAAAACATTTCTCTTCGTTGCACTTTGCTAGACTACCCTTAGGGTGGCGTAGCATACTTACGCATTTCCAAGTTTACTATTCCTCGTAAATCTGGAACTGTGTCTGGTTCCATGGGTGTTGTGTGGGAACACACACAGCAACACCCATGGAACACCCTTTTCACGCAAAGTGCTGCGTGTAAAGGGGCCGTATTTACAAGGAAAGGAAAAGCCCTGCAGAATGGCTTTTCCTGTCCTTGTAAATATGAGGCAGAGAAATGCACTGCCAGTGTGTCACAAAAGTGACTTACTGGCAGTGCAAGGGCTTGTAAATCTGCACCAGGATGTCTTATGTATAAAGCCCCAAAGCTTAACACCCACAAATATCACAGAAAAACCTGTTAAACTGGAGGATTCATGAACCTAAGAATTTCGAACAACCTCCTCCTTGAAATACCTTTCTTAGAAAAGAGAACATCGCAGCAGAACTTTATCTGGCAAAGCTCCTAAGATTCCTCAACTCTCTGCCTAGTCAAATCACAAATGCTCTGGGCTCCCACATTTACATTTGCACACACAAATTCCTGATATCGTAAAGCTCCCTATCTTGTTCTTGCTCATGTACATTCACATGAACTCCTGTAACTCCTTATCTCAAACTCGCCATAGAGTCTTAGTCACAATGTGTTACACCTTTCTTAAATGACCCAATTGTCCATCTACACTGGCTACAAATTTTGAATTACTTCCCTCAGTCATCATATTCAAAATGTGTTTTTACCCCTACATTTTTTGTAAGTATGCCTATATTATGATTGTTTATATGCAGAAACTGCTATGTATTCAACGTGCGTTTGTCTATACCCACTGTGTGTTCAATATTTTATGATTTACGTCTTATTACATAAACCCAGTATCTGTTTAATATTTTTGTTTTAAGTCTTGTTTCATTCACACTGTTCAGTGCTCTGATGCTTCTGTGCCTTGTCAGCACTCTCTAAAACGCAATACAAAATATGTAGAGGAGTTGCAGAGGTGCCTAATTAAATAAATGAAGAATTAGTGATAATCTCACCATACCCCATCTTATGCATGCCTCTTCTCACTGGGTTTAACCCAATCTAAGTTGCATGTCTGTCTCACATAATATTGTTTATTGCATTTCTGAAAATTGCTAACAATTCATTTCATTGACCACAAACTCTGCTTCTTTGAACTATACCCATGCAACCTAAGAGACCATAACATTCTTTAGACCATTTTTTCATTCCACAAACCATTTGTAGGACCTCACCACTAATGATCACACCTTCCTCCTATTAATCTATCATGCCACAAAGAAACTGGAGAAAATGCATGGAATGTGTTCATTGAGAGCCCAATAAATCCACTAATAACAATCAACTACCAGGTTAACCACTAATCTTGGGTTCCGAAGTACTGTGTACTCACCATAAAGTGCTTCAAAGGTGCCTCATCAGGAGAAGTAAGTGCTGGTGCTATAATTAAATAATAAGGGGGTTAATGCTCAGGATTAGGACTGTTTGAGTCCTTGTAAGACCTATTATGTCTTTGTAAGACTAAGTGCTATTGCCAATTAAAAAAACCTTCATAAGACAAGAATACAAGTCAATACCATAAAGATTTATTAATAATTTGGATCATTATCGAAGGAAAAATATTGTTAGCCAAACCATGTATTTGCTGAAATCAAAATAGTCAAAGACATATTCTGCCCCAGGACTAACATAAGGTAAATTTCTGGAAACAAGCAATCAGCCAGAATCAAATATAAAGTCAAATGACAGACTGACTAGAGTCTGCTCTCTAAGCAAGTGCCAAAAGCTTTAAGTACATATCAAATGATGGACTAGCACAGATTCTGTACAGTTAGAAAGGCGGAAAATGTCTAAGTATAGATCAAAAGACAGACTGACATAGAGGCTTTTAGGTTAAAGGACAGAGAATGTCTGGCAAATCTCCCAAAAGAAGGAATTTTCTAGGGTTTTATAAAGCAAAGTCACACACTTGATATGGTGTGAGATGGCATAATAGGGCAGATTTATCCAATGACTGTAATGGAAAAGAACACAGAGACGTGCACATGGAAAGACTTGTTCATGTGAAATAAAACAATATACTTCTTTCTGATTGAATGTCAATGGCAACTGGTTATGCTAACTTAAACACATCTGAACTAAACGTTAATTTCGAATTATTAAAAAGTCACCTCACATAAGCGCTATATAAACCCAACTACAATACAATACAGATGTGAGCACTGGCTTGTGGAATAAGACTAGAAGGTAACAATACTCTTTCTCAAATGGCTGCCCGTTTCACTTGTGAAGTTCCCCTTGAAGATTCCACTCCATTTTGTTAGAGAAGAGCAATTTTTGTCTGGCCCACAATAGACCACTAAAGGTCTGTATTATTCCCTTTGGACCAGAAAAGCCTATGGGAAAAATGGCTGGTTCACTGTCAAGACGCCAACACTTATTAGTAGATTGGCCATCTCCTTTCATTACACAACAGCCATCCTGATCCTGTGTTCAACTGAACTCCCAATTATACATCAACATTCCAGCATGAGAGTTCCATACATGGATCTACAAGGACACCTTCATCAAGAAAAAAGAACACTCCAGATATACCACAGTAAGCCATTTATAAAGGAAGTCATGGGATTTCTGGGCTGTATATCTTGTTAATTTAACACCTTTCAACCTAGAAATGTCCCTAAACTATGGAATCTTCTTTCCTCTTGCAATCACACATCATGTTCTCAACCCTCTAAAGCACTCAAATTCATCTTAATGAACAGTTTATTTTTTTTGTAGAACGTCTGCTCTTGTCAGCTTCTTAAGGACATTATTCTCTCCTACCATTTCTCCTTAAAGTGAAAATGCTGTAATCTAGAAAAGGGAATCCTTCTCTGGGATGGGTTCCTTTAAAGCCAATGGAAGTAGCACATAGGAGCTGGGTGCTGAGCTTCTTCTTTCACGATCACTCATTGCAGGAACTGGGTCACAATATGGGACAGGGGCGATCTGGGCAGAACATAGGCTGGGCAGTTAAATAACAGTGGCCAGGGCCAGACTGGCTGCAGCTGGCACCTGGCATTTCCCCGGTGGGCCGCTAGGGTGGGGGCTGGTTTTGGGCCCCTGGGGGCCATTTTCGTTACTGGGGGCTGGGAATATCGGCTCGCGGTAACAAAATCGGCCGAAACCGGCCCTAGAAAACTGCTCAGCCGCATCCCTTCCCCCCTGGGGGGGGAGCAGGCCAAGCAGTTTGTCAGGGCCGGTTTCGGTTCCCAGTCAGGCCCTGACAGTGGCCCCCATTAGTGAAGCGGATAGCTAATAAAGTGGCCACATTTGCAAATCAGGAAATTGCGATCAAGTAAAGAAAGAATATATAGGTGTTTTGCAAGCTATAGAAGATTGCATTTTTTTTTCTGTAGCCAATATTTGTAGTACTATCAGAGAATTCAACAGTAAAAACCTGCCCACCATACCATAAGACAGGTACACAACAGCCAAAAAACGGTCCACCCACTGACCTGTGAGACCAGCCCATCTGGCGTTACCACTCCTGAGGCGTGAGCTGGGAGCCAATGTGTATGAGTAGTCGTTTTGTTGCTGATGCCCACGAGTACTGATCTGATCTCTGCTGCTTATTTTGCACAAGCTTAGCTTTTTAAACCTGTTATTTTAGTCTGTTGTGACCGTTTTTACTCTTTAACCCCTTCCCCGCTCATGACGGAACCGTTCCGTCATGAGCCACGGTTGCGCTGTGCTCATGACGGAACGGTTCCGTCATGACAATCCTGTTGGCGGCCGCTCCGCCTGCGCGGCGCTGTTTCCCCGCCTGTGCGGGGGGACAACGCAACTGGGCGGAGTCATGACGGAACCGTTCCGTCATGAGCACAGCTCAACTGTGGCTCATGACGGAGCGGCTCCGTCATGAGCACAGGCCCACCGCGCTGCCCCCCTGCCCCCCCAGCGCTGCAACGGAATGTCCCCAGCAGCGAAGGGGTTAAACATAATTCTACCCTTACCTTGTTGGGGGGGCTGGCCATCGGTTCCGGGCGCTTCCCGCTACCGATCCGCCATTTTGGGTGAGTCAGGGTGAGCAGTCTAGGCTTGCCCTGCTCCCACACCTGATTCCCCGCTTGTACTGTTATTACATAAATTAGGGGGCTGGCGCAGGCGCACCTAAGGCAAGCCCGTCTGCGCCCGTCCGCGTCCCTGGAGCGTCCAGCGCCAGCCTTCGCTGCTCGTTATAGACCTGGGAACTGGGCACTCGGAGGTCCTATAGTCGTATGGAACTTTTAGCACTTGATACTGCTAGGTGTAACGGGGGAGATCAATGGACAGTCCTGCATAGTATGGTAAGGAAGTGCCCCACTTGTCATTTTTGCTTCCAATCTAAGCAGACAGCCCCTGCTCCTCGAACTGAGAGGACATACAGGATTCGGGCTGCGTTTATTAATGTTCGTTCCATGGTTAAGCACGCTCTTCACGTTCATGAACTTCTCTCTGATGAACATCTGGATGTGTTATTTGTAACTGAATCCTGGCTTAATGAGTCTTGTGCCCCCGTGATTGAGTTGGCCATCCCTCCGGGTTATAAAATTGCTAGAGTAGACTGCACAACTGGAAGAGGGGGTGGGATTGCAGTAGTGCTCAGAGACACCTGGGCTTTCTCTAGTGAGGCTTCAGTTGAGTTAGTGGATGGGGAGGCTCTTGATTTTACCATTGTTATGTCACCACATTATACGCTGGGTGGCACTCTGGTATATCGTCTCCCTGGCCCTTTGAGTGCTTTTCTGAAAGCCCTGGATGACGTTATTGTCCCTCGTGCCCTTCGTTTCACAAATGTTCTCCTTTTGGGTGATTTTAATATCCATGTTGATTGCCCTGGGACTTCGGATGCCAGGGAACTAATGGATCTGCTCGATTTGGTGCAACTGACCCAGTGGTTAAAGTCTCCCTCCCATATAGGGGGTCATACGATCGACTTGGTGTGTTCCAATTTTGCCTTGTCTATTGGGGTCCCTATCCAGGTCACTTGGTCTGATCATTTCTTGGTCCAGTTTTCCTGGTCCATGGGGATGCCTCCTACCCTCAGCGCTTTGACCCAAAGCAAGCCTTCACCGAAGGTTGAAATCCCAGCCCTTTCTACGGCCCTTTCACTCTCCCGCCCGATGTTATCTCAGGATCTGGAATGGGCTGTAGATAGCTTTGCCGGATGTATGACGTTACAATGCATACTTTTACAACGCATGCACTTACAACGCAATTTTTACAACGCAACATCCACTACAACGCATTCCATTACATCGCATGACACTACAACGCATTTTTAAAAACTACCTTTACAACGCATTCCATTACATCGCATACCACCTTTACAACGCATACAATTACAACGCATAATACTACATTGCATTTAAGGTAAGTATTGGATAGTATAGGGGTAAAAATTACTATTCTAACTCCAGGGGGTGCAACAGTAGGGTAAGTGTTGGATAGTATAGGGGTAAAAATTACTATTCTAACTCCAGGGGGTGCAACAGTAGGGTAAGTGTTGGATAGTATAGGGGTAAAAATTACTATTCTAACTCCAGGGGGTGCAACAGTAGGGTAAGTGTTGGATAGTATAGGGGTAAAAATTACTATTCTAACTCCAGGGGGTGCAACAGTAGGGTAAGTGTTGGATAGTATAGGGGTAAAAATTACTATTCTAACTCCAGGGGGTGCAACAGTAGTGTAAATGTTGGATAGTATAGGGGTAAAAATGACTATTCTAACTCCAGGGGGTGCAACAGTAGGGTAAATGTTGGATAGTATAGGGGTAAAAATGACTATTCTAACTCCAGGGGGTGCAACAGTAGGATAAGTGTTGGATAGTATAGGGGTAAAAATTACTATTCTAACTCCAGGGGGTGCAACAGTAGGGTAAGTGTTGGATAGTATAGGGGTAAAAATTACTATTCTAACTCCAGGGGGTGCAACAGTAGGGTAAGTGTTGGATAGTGTAGTGTAATATTATGCGTTGTAATGGTATGCGTTGTAAAGGTAGTATGCGATGTAATGGAATGCGTTGTAAAGGTAGTTTTTAAACATGCGTTGTAGTGTCATGCGATGTAATGGAATGCGTTGTAGTGGATGTTGCGTTGTAAAAATTGCATTGTAAGTGTAGTGCGTTGTAAAAGTTGCGTTGTAAAGGTTGTTCCCCAGCTTTGCCACCTGGATTAGCCAGGGGGTTGACTCTGCTTCTCAACCCGCTTCGAAGACGCGGTCGAGATCTATTCCATCTCATCCGTGGTATTCTGGTGCTCTTAGAGAGCTTAAATTGGGATGCAAAAAATTTGAACTACGTTGGCGTCTGGAGTATTCTCCATTAGCCAAAATTGACCTTCCTAGGGCCCAGATTGAATATTATGCAGCCATTAGATTGGCGAAGAGTAGTTTTTATGCAGAACGGATTGGCAAAGGTAAAAACAACGGTAAAGAGATTTTTTCTATTGTTAGAAGCTTTTTGACACCTTGCGCCGAACAAACGGCTCTACCCGCCTCATCGCAATGGTGTGAGGAGTTATCCTCTTTCTTTACTGAAAAGATACAAACTATACAAGATAGTTTGGTGAAGAGTGTGGCCTTCCCTCTGTCTCTCACTACTCTGACCTCTGCGACTGCTTCATTCACTTGATTTTCTCCCATAGTTGGGTCAGATATATTGGCTCTCCTTAAAACTCTCAAATCGGATTCCCCGACAGATCCTTGTCCAGCTAGAGTTCTGGCTGGAGTCGCTGAGGTTGTTTATCCAGAAGTAACCACGATCATTAATCTATCCTTACAAATGGCCAGGGTCCCTTTGATTTGGAAGCAGGCAAAGCTGTTGCCACTTTTAAAAAAACCCTCATTAGATCCGTTGAAACCTGCTAATTATCGTCCCATCTCCCTCCTTCCGGCTCTGACCAAGGTTTTTCGTCAGCTTGATGCTTTCGTTGAAGCATCTAGTGCCCTTCACCCGGCGCAGTCCGCATTTAGGAGATCATATAGCACCGAGACTGCACTAGTGGAAATGGCAGAGGCAATTAGGGAATGCCTGGACGCAGGCGGCAGGGCGGCCCTGATTTTGCTTGACCTCTCTGCCGCCTTCGATACGGTGCCTCACCAACTTCTTCTTACTCGTCTCTCAAATATTGGTATTACTGGCCCTGCCTGGGATTGGTTGAAATCTTTTCTGGAAGAATGCTCTCAGCAGGTCTGGTTACCACCTTTTTCATCGGCTGCCAGGAAAGTGTCCACGGGAGTCCCTCAGGGTTCTAACCTGAGCCCTTTGCTCTTTAATATCTATTTGACGCCCCTAATCTTTCTGGCAGAGGAGCTGGGGGCAAAATAATTGCTTATGCCGATGATACCCAGCTCCGATTTACCTGAAAGGACTATGACCTTTCGACAATTTCTGCTCAGAATTGTCTTTCGTCTGTGTTTCAGTGGCTTGCTCGTGCCCAACTGAAGTGCAACGAGTATAAGTCGGAGGTCCTTCTGTATGGCTAGGCTTTCCTGTTTTCAGTTTCTATTTCTGGTAAATTCCGGTGGGGTATTTTTCCGTGTTTTCAAGTGATTTCAATACCTTAAAAAAACAGTCGTTATCAGTGGTTTCACATTGTCGCGCCACTTAAAAAAACAGAAAAAGTGTTTTTTCGGTGTTTATGGAACGTTTTGCTTTTAATATTGCTTGCTTTCTGCACTGATAGAACATGGTATATAGACAGTGCACGTTTAGTGTACATGAGGTCCAAATAGATTTTTGCAAATTAAACTTATTGTAGTACACAATACAATACTTCTTCAGTGAATCTTTGGTCATGTGCGCTCGCTCATTCCTTCCCATGTAACCTTCTGTGAAAAGGCCCTCTGAACATTGGCACTTGAGAAGGGCAATGCCAAAACAGCCAGTACACAATTTGTTAACTCTGGCGACTGACATAGCTTTCCATGCCAATACTGGGGAACTTGAAGATTGCGATTCTCAGGGCAGGTTCTACAACATTTGCATTGAGCTGGGTGCTTAAGCATTCAGAGTTATTGAAGCGGTCAAAAATGAAGCAGCACTTTTGAAACTACGGAGGAAATTCCCCTTTACTGAAGGGATCTAGAACTTGCACAGAGTACCACAGTGAGATTTCATTGACTATAAATGCCATTGGTGGTGAAGGGACATTTCTATGCATCATTGCAAGCCATTTCTCATACATTGTAAAATAAACGTTCCTGAATTGCTCAACATTGTTTTGATTACCAAGTGGCAAGCACTCTAACATGCAACATGTTGCAGTGCCAAAGTCACTAAAGGTGTCACCCAGCCTACTCTCAAGGAGATGTTTCACATCTACACCAATTATGCTGAACACTTGGCAGATAAGGGTTTTTTTCAGACTCTAGTTTGTTTTATTATGTCCACTACAGCAGTTATGTTTTCCTGTAAAAATCTAATAATGCAATAGAGTGTAATTTTTTCACATCACTATCAATATGCCACCAAAGATCCTCACATTTCTTGCCTTTGGCATCATCACTCACCAAAACTTCTGTAAACGGTTGCCACATGACTGATATAGCATTCATAGCCCCTTCGACTGAGAACCATCAGCTAAAGGACACAGTTGGGGTGACTCTTTCTTTGATGCCACACAAAGCACGAAATGATAAATATTTGCGTTTTAGTTCCTGCACATAAGAAAACAGTGCACCAGAATAGATTAAAAAGTCAATAGCATCCCCCATTAACTCTGAAGATTGTAAAGATGCTTTCAGCATACCATCGAACAAGTGGCAAGGATCTCTTACAGGGAATCACTTCAGCTCGGGTATCAATTTTGACAGGTCATCACACAACTGTTTCATATACGTAGCTGAATCACTGCGAAATACAAACAATATCACTCCAATCTTTGTTGAACTCGGAAAGAACCTTTTTTGCAGAGCATTCCAAGTGACACTGTGTTCCAAGTTTTCCAAAAGTCTGATGTCATGTTTTCACCACTATCCCAGATGCTTGGTGATAGCTCTCTTTATGCATATACTTGTCACTATACCTTTCATTGAATGTTTAAAGCCTGAGGTGTTGGCAATTCACCTACTATCAATACTGACCCACTAGAAACTGTGGGCTGATGTGTTAAGGGTTTTTACCTATTCTCTGTGGGTAAATGTGATGACACATATTAGGAAAGATTCTTATGAAACCAGTCATTTTATCAGTAAAAGAATCAAACGCAGTCAAAATATCAAATATGATTTTGATATTTCCTGATTCTCTAAGTTAATAAAATAATTAAACAAGACCTAAACATGCTTCTGAACCCTGCATCTTTAGACCAAAGACCACAAAAATGAAAAAAGCAAAAGGAAGAAGAAACAATATTTTAGTGGCATCCCTAAACAACAAAACTCAAGCAGAATAATGTTAGCCGAGTCTTATTTACTGCTAACTTGTATAACAAAGTTACATTGTATTGGCCCCTTGTGGAAGAAAAAAAATGACTCTTTCACTCTCTTTTTCCTTTCTTTGAATGGCATTTAGTTTGGGGTTGTGCAGGTGTTTTTTCAGTGTTTATATGTTTTCACTGGTGAGGGCTATTTCTCTTTCAGTGGGGTTTTATCAGTTATTATAGGTTTAAACCTAAAACCCCACAGCCTATGTATGGCTTATTTCCACCTGCCTTCAGAGAAACCTTGTGACCTCCAGACTTTCCTCAACCTAATTCAGAGGGCGTTTCTGCATAGAATTTGGGGATCTGGTTTGGTGAAGACCTTCGGTTTTCGGTGCAAATTAAGAAACTCACCGGAGTCTGTTTTGGCACCCTTAAGTCGCTTAGAAGGTTCTTCCCCTTGCTTCCCAGGCCGGCCAAAGAAATTGTTGCCCACACACTCATCCTTTCTCGTATTGATTATGCCAATGCGCTCTACATTGGCCTCCCGGGATATCTGCTAAGAAAATTGCAGACTATACAGAATGCCGTGGCTAGACTTCTGTTTAACATCTCTGGAAGGTCTAGCGTAAGACTGCATCTACGAGACCTGCACTGGCTTCCTGTGGCCCAGTGAGTGCAATTTAAAGCTCTCACGTTGGCTCACAGAGCTCTGCATGGTCTGGGACCAATGTACATTAGGAAGCAGTTTGCCTTCTATGTCCCCAACAGATCTCTGCGCTCAGTCACCCAACGACTGATGATTATCCCCTGATTCCATAGGTCACGGTTGGGAGGTCAGTCCGTCTCTGTTAGAGCAGCTATGGCTTGGAACTCTCTCCCAATGGAACTATGGCATATTCAGGACTTTAGACTTTTTAAGAAACAACTTAAAACTTTTCTTTTCAACTAGATGACTCATATTTTCTGCTCCATTGGGCTTTGGTAACTGTACGCACCAGGACACTCTTGAGTATTTGAGCGCAGTATAAAACCCTCTATAACATAACATAACATAACTACTACATTAACCTATAGATCAGTTTGAACCTGGTAGGGGACACAGAGAAAGTCCCAATTGCCTGGATGGCAGTGGATTGAATGGATGAGAGACCGTTGACTCATCCTGCCTAAAAGCTGCTATGATGAAGCGGCACGCATTTTTCTTAGAGACACATTCATGATTTGCTGCTTGAGAGAAGCAATGCTCTAGGGTACTGGAGAGGATCCCAAAGTATTTAAATATTTCATCCTTTTCTCTGTAGAATGGTCTGTGAAATGTATAGCTTTTTAGAAGCTATGGGAACATTGGCCTGCAAAAGGAATATTTTCGTCACATTAAAAAGATCTTCATCGGAGAATCCTACCACACCCCTCAAAAACACCTTTTGCAGAAAAAGAGTGTGTGTGAAATAGGAGTAACAAGTCACTACCCCACCCCTGAAATTGATTAATTGGAAGAAATATTATAGCTTTATGATTCTAGTACAAAAGTGATGCAATTCTGATGCTGAGCTTAGAGGATATAAATTCTGAACTCGAGAGGTTTCATGGATGAGTAAATGGGATTTATTGGGATCCCAATCCTGGTCAGATGTTATCTTCTTTATGATCTAATGCAGCCCCAATGCAGAGGACCCTCCTGGCAGTGGATGATTGGGTGTGAGTGTCACCCATGTCGAAGGACTGATATGTACTATAGCACGGACAAGAAGATACCCAAGCAGTCTCCACTGTATGAATGCATGTATGGATGTATGAGGTATTTCTATAGTGTGAACCAGGCTAAAAGGCAGAAGATCGCTGTACAGAGTCAAAGACAAGCATCAAGTCAACAAGTGATAGGAGAGGTAGCTGGTTCATGAGTATAAAATCCACTAGCTGCCTGGGGATGCAGTAAACGTGACCTCAACGGGATTACCATCTGTAGAATTACAGCTGGTTGAAATACTGCCACTATACTACGGCATGGTGGAGCTGGCGCGCAACACCCATTGGACTCACAGGGCTACACCCCCCCCCCCCCCCCGTCGTGTGTGGCAGCGCGGGATGAGACAGCTTCCCGGTGCACACACAGCCGCACCCGAGCACTTCACAGGTCTTTAAAAGACCATTTGCATGTTAATGAGGCCTCACTGTTGTTTCACCCCTTCCAAGAGCCCCTGCAGCTCCACTCTGCCTATGGCTTAAAAGATTCAGCCCCCCCCCCCCGAATTTTTTTCTTAGCCCCCCCCCCGAAATTTGGCTCTAGTTGCGCCTCTGTGGTGGAGGTAATTGAACTACTGATAATTCAGCCAGCATCTACTGGGAATTGGCTCTGTAAATCCGACCCTGGGTACCCAACGCATCCCCATTACTTTAATAGAGTGGAAACCAGCTGGATTCCCACATTCGTTCTTTAATTGATACTTGTTTGGAGCCGGCTTTGTTACGTCAGTGTGAATTGTGCTAACAATGAGTGGAATGCTTGCAGCCAGACCGTTATTCACTCAATGTGTGCCATGGCGTAGCTAGACCTGTTGCCTCCCTGCGTTTGCCACCCGCGGCGGCTGTATGTAAGAGTAAGACACACACAGTCACTTCACAACTTTCGAAGAGATAAAATCAGATTTTAATATGTTTTGACTTTCTCAAGCTCTGCTTGTAGGTACGATATGTAGATCTTTTACATGTTTTTTTAGGGATGTCAGCTTATGTATGTCTAATTGTGGAATCAAGCTAATAATAATCCTTTTTATATTACACAATTCACAGTGAATTGTTACATAATAATCAGAATAAAGAAAAATTGAAGTAAACCTGGAAAGGTTCAAACGTGTAAATGCACGGAGTTGTTTGAAGCAGGTAGATAACTCTGAGAGCTATTTTATCAGGACTGGAACTTGTGACAGGAGCAAAATGATTCAGATCAGCAGGAAAAGCCAGCCAAACATATCATGAGGGACTGATGACACAATGACTCTAAACAAAGTAGAAACATAGAGTTGTTCTTCGGGAGCTGTCCCGCGCTAGGGTGGATGTGCACTCTCAGGGCTGTCTGTAAGTCAAAGACAAAAGTGTACTCACACTCTGCTGTCCTCGGGTCCAGGATCCGAGCACCTTTGCAAAAGGTCCTTTTAGCAGAGCTGTCCCTTGCCGAGGACCAAGAAGCTGCTTCACAGCTGTGCCAAAGGAAAGATAGCTATGCTGGTTTGTGTTCTTTCACGTTGACTTGTTTCATATAGTTTCAACTTTATTTTCCTGTTTTGTTTTTTAGGGTTCTACATCAAAAGACTAAAGACAAATAAAAATGCAGAATGTATCAGGTAATGCAAAACTGTGGGAGAATGAAACTTCTGTAGATCACCCCTTGATAAACTCCAACCCCACTCTAATGAAGGCATTGGGACTGTATCATGAACTACGTGTGAATGTGCAAATATTGGTGCCTGCTCATGTGAGCGCCCTCATTTGCACTAGTGCAAGCGTGTTTCTAGGATGTATGCACCTAATCATCAGTATGTTCCCATACCACCTGCTGTGATTAGCTCAGATGAGCATTCTTGTACAATTCTTACTCTTTTTATGAAGTTGTTCCTCCCCCAAAAACATGGCAAAATATTTTTTATACTAATTCAAAGGAGGGTTTCTTCATCAGGTAAAATTATGAATGTTAGAAAGCTCAGGACTGTTCCTAAAATAAACAGCAGTTCAGATATCTGATTCTAATTAAATGTTATTCTTACTGGATCTATTCATAATTCTACTTGATTGAGAAACAGTACTTTAAATCAGTGCAAACAAGTTTTTGTTTTTTTGCATCCTGCACATGCGCGCTAATCGCAACAGACTGCCAGGGCACAGACTGATGATCTAGCATATAAATTGGATAAATGCTTCTGCACTATTACAAGTATGCGCGCAAACCAATTTTAATAGAGGCACAAATTGCTTATGATATGGTTCCTGTTTCCTAAAAAAGTAGCCCTTAGCCACATTTCTCAAATTTTTGTGTATTTTTCAGCCCCGGACGGAGACCTCCACTCCGCCCACGGAGTGTGCAGAGATTTGCACACTCTGCAGCGTAGCGGAGTTGGCCAGCCCCCGCCTCCACCCCCCCCCTATATTATCAATGAATTCTAGTACTTAAAAGTAAATTCAAACCCACTTACCAGTTCTGCGGCGTCCCCGGGCTGGCCTCCCTCTCTTCATTGCCATTTCTTCTAATCCTTGCGAAAACTGCGCATGCACGCGTGTCCACGCATGCGCATTTCTTGTGAGAAATGCGCATGCACAGTTTTCGCATCGATTAGAAGAAATGGCGATGAAGAGGAGGAGTGCAGCCCGGGGACGCCGCAGTACAGGTAAATGGGTTTTAATTTGCTTTTAAGTACTAAAATTCATTGTTAATATAGGGGCGGTGGAGGCGGGTGGTGTAGCGGGGCTACGTGAAGTGCTAGGCGGAGGGCCACCGAGTTTGCTCGTACCTCAATGGCCCTCCTTGTAGCCCCCCTACGCCCACTACGCCCAGGGTTAGTATTTTTATAGTCTTTTATGTGTGCTTTTTTATAGCGCAAGACTGCGACTTGAAACACTCTTTGGGCGCTGTGATTGATAAGAGGGATGCTAGTAAATCGGGCACATAGGAGATGAGTTTAGCAGCGGATTCTGGTATATGTTTTTTAACTCCACTAGTTCTTAGAGAATATATTATAAATGGGATACTCAGTCATTCCAAGGTGGGGAGCCCACTACTGCAAATATTTGTGCCCAAAACAGTCATTCAATCTCTTCTTTTTGCTTCGGATCAAAGTGGTGCACATTTTGTATAATAGTTACTTGTTTTAAGTTGCTGTTGTTGACTAGCTCCAACGTTTACTGTGTAGTCCGTAAAACTGTCGCTTCTCGAGATTCACATAGCGATTTCATGCTAAAGTGTGACTCTCTTATGGATGGGAGTCCTAAAATTCTTGGGGCCATATTACCAACAAAATGCGATATATAAAGCGCAAAACGTGCTTAGCGTGTTTCCTGTTATCGCCATCTATCGCTGGATCACATCGCCCTCTTAGCGGCATATTTTCAACGCTTTCCTAAGAGGCGATGTGCAAACCAGCGATAGAGGTGAGAAACCCTAAATAGCAGGAGAAATCCTGCTATAATTTGACAGCGATAAGAAAAACCTTGCTAATACGCAAGTATGTACTTATACCAGCGATCCACCTTCCATTGACAAGACTTGTAAGTCAAGTTTTAATGAGGTGTTAGATTCGCTGGTCCTGGGCCGTGTTGATGATACTGCGAAGTTGTGTTTGCTACAGTTTCCATGTAGTTTAAGTCAGGAGCGCCTGCTTTGCATGCCATTAGCGATAAATATGGCTGACATGCAAAGCAAGTAAAAAAACAGCTGCTATCTCAATAAAACAAACGCTAAAGCATTTTAGCGCTTGCTTGATAATAGGGTGATAAAAATATCGCCGGTTTTTCGACAAAAAGTGCCGCAAAAGCTGCGCTATTGCCCCCCAAGTTTGGAGATACGAATTTTCTCCTTTCGATTAACTTTTCAAAGTTGCACACTTCGGCATGAAAAATACGAATCGATTTCACAAATGCACTGCTCTGCGATTGACACACTAAAACAGTTAACTCTACAGCTAAGAGCAGCGACTTGAAAAGGTTTCTGGGGCATATTATCAAGAACGGCGTTAAAATTATCGCCGATTTAACGGCAGGAAACTGCTGCTAAAGTGGCGATAATAGGTTTGATAATATGCCCTTGAGAATTCCAATAGAAGCCCAGGTTCTGGTGTGAACCTGGGCTTCTATTGGAATTCTCAAGGGCATATTATCAAGCCCATTATCGCCGCATTAGCAGCAGTTTCCTGCCGCTAAAGGTGCGATAATTTTAACGCCGTTTTTTTTTTTTTTTTTTTTTTTTGAAACCGTTTATTACAAAGTTCAAAGAATATACAAAGATGGGCCTACAACCTTCAGGCCGGCCGCTAGCAAACAAGAGGAGCATATGATACACACAGTAGAACGCATGCTGCGGCAAAGGGAAACGTACAGGAGTTAGCAGCGTTGATGGCCACACCATCCGGACCCCACATGACGGTTTCTTTTTAACATAAATAACAACAAAAAATCAAACCACAGGGCAACTTTAACGCCGTTCTTGATAATATCCCCCTCTGTGCGCAAAATATACCGGTGCTTTCTGACACAAACTTGCTGTGCGCACTGTGGTAATCTGGCACTTTAGGTCAGAGGTCAAAATACATGCTGCACTATGAACCAGTCTACCGTGTGTAATCGGTTCCCAGACCCCTTGCTGGAGCAGAAAAAGGGTGATACTGGAAGCTTTGGTAAATATTGGGTTAAGAGAGCTAATTGATTTCAATCGAATGGGCGGGTTTATTGATTGTTTGATTGCTGTCCTAGAGTTTGAATTGATTGCTGAGACAGGCTGCCTGGGGCCCACGGTAGTATTTACCCATAACTCATTGCCCCCCCCTCCCACCGAGAGCATCACATTATCACTATATAACGCCCTGGATGAGTCCCTGTTCAGGAACAGTGGTTTCACTGCTGACCTCTGAGTAGGTGTCCATTTGTTGAAGCATCACTGGAGAAGGGGATCTCCGGGGTGACTGCTACTTAAGATAGAACAAATTCCTTCATTCTTGGAATGAGAAAGTCCGAGGGTGCACAGAGGGTCAAAGAAATCCTTCATAAAGCTATAAATGCACTGAGGGCCAGGTTTTAGCCCCCATCAGGTTCCACGGGCAGCAATGAAGGCAATGGGGAGAGGATGTGGTCTCAGGCTAGAGATGCTGACGTTGGAGCTGGAAAACCAAGGTTCGAGCCTTGGGGTCGACTCCACATCCTGTGATTCTGGGCAAATCACTTAATCTCCCCCGCCTACCACAAAATGAGCGTGTCCTTGTGTAACGTATCTGGTTCTCATGTAAAGTGCTCCAATATCTTTGAGTCGAGTTGGCGATATACATTTGAAAAAAAAGTAGATGGGGGTTACAGCATTTCCCACACATTTGCGAACAGCCAGGCCAAATGTTTTCAGAAGGTATGAGAGACTTATGTTTTCCTTTTTAATCTTTCCACAGCTCCCTGCCAATGAGAGCCTGTGAGCCTGGAGGCTCCGTATCTACCCAGGATGGCCATAACCACGCAGAGGACAATTTCTACGTCATGGAGTAACTCAGCTCTCTGTATTGACATGCGCATTGGAGGGAAAACCTCCAAAGGCCATTGAACCTACTGGATACGGCTGGGTGCAGAACTCAGACATTAAGCATGTGCCTGGGATTCCGTGGCATTTTAGAACTTCAATAGTTGATTTATTATTGAAAAGGGAAAACATCAAAGAGGCTTTCTGCGATCCACCATGATGGACCGATCAAGTGACCAATACCCAGTGCAGGGAGATATCTGAAGTTGCAAAAGAGAACGAGGCAACAGCCTTTCATTTCCATCGGACACTACCCTCTACCATGAAGCAAGCATATGAGCGGATGAAGGATGTCCCTAGAGTATTAACAAGGGGAAAGGATTAAAAACATCCCAACATAATGAAACTGGGGGGGGAGCATTTCCCAACAGTATGAGCCAGGGAAAATGACCAAAGTACATTCCAACAGTAAGAGCCAGGGAGAAGAATTACATTACATCCTGACTATCAACCAGTGAGAAGACAGAAGGATCTCCCACTACTATGAGCCAAGGAGAAGGACAGAATAACACCAGACAGTATGAGCCAGGAAGAAAGACTGAAGAACGTTCCAATAGTATGAGCCAGGAAGAAAGACTGAAGAACGTTCCAATAGTATGAGCCAGGAAGAAAGACTGAAGAGCGTTCCAATAGTATGAGCCAGGAAGAAAGACTGATAGTATGAGCCAGGAAGAAAGACTGTAAACGTTTCAATAGTATGAGCCAGAAGAAGGACTAAATTACATCCTGACTATCAACCAGTGAGAAGGACTGAAGGATCTCCACTAGTTTGAGTGAAGGAGAAGGACAGAATAACACCAGTAAGTACGAGCCACAAAGAAAGACTGAGGGACATTCCAACAGTATGAGACCGGAAGAAAGACTGTAGAACATCCTATCAGTATGAGCCAGGAAGAAAGACTGAAGAACATCTCAACAGTATGAGCCAGGAAGAAGGGCATCTGGACAGACTGATTCAGGGGTAGAGGGAAAGGAGGGCAGAAGGAGATCTCAACAGTATGAGCTGGATAGAAGAGAGAGAAATTACCCAGTAGTAGGAGCAAGGTGGGGACCAAAGGTCATCCAAACAATTGGCAAAGACAGAGCAAAGGACATCCCAAAAGTGTGATCCTGGAGAATGTGACTAAAGCAGAATCGTAATAGCTGAGAGTTTGTTTTAAATAATTAGGAAGCAGACGCAGGCAGTAAAGAGCCACCTGAGGTACAGTCATCTTTTCGTGGGTAATGCTTCTAAAGCCAAAGGGGCGCTATGACACACAGACACCCACACATGAGTTATACAGCGGACCAAAGTAAATGTTTCTTCACTCTTATTTGTTTAATTCACTCGGTTGAAAGTACCTACACTACTGGGAACCAGTCCTCATTGTGCCCTGGTCCTCACAGCTATGGTGTTTGAGTCTACCAGTGTTTACCAACACTTTAAAGACTGTTCTGTTCCTCGTAGAATGAGTTATACATCCCTTTACACACACACACAAGATGCCCACACACACATATCCATTGCTTATCCACCAAAAGCTAAAGGAGAGACCAAGAGTACGCAGTTGAGAGGCCGTGAGTCTCAACAGAGAACCAATAAACCTCAAAGTATCACAATTCATCATTACAGATTCAATGATCCCCTTCCCTAGGGAGATTCCTTATTACAGGGTGGCTTCCGATGGCTCAAGTGGTTACTGGTACTGTCTATAATCCCACTAGCCTTTAAGATCAAGAAAAAATGAGAAGTGTGCAACATGCATGAATGTACTGCCCTTGAATAAGTGTGGGTCTTGGTAAGGTGATTAGGTGTGTGTTGCTATAGAGGAACTTAGTTTAGGGTCTGACTAGAGAGTAGATCTTTGGGAAAATTCCACTGAGTGCTCCTCAGGGGAGCCCTGTTCAGGAAGCTGTTGTTGAGATCCAGTCCTAGGGCCTATGAGCTGCTCCGCTGAGGTGAGATGCTTAGAGCGGCTCACAGGATGCCCTGACTCACATCCCTGATGGCCCATGGAAAAGACCTGTGAACAGGCCCACACCTCAGACTTCAGAACCATAGATAATCTGCTAACTTATGGATTTTATATAGTGACAACTGGGGAGTGCGTGGCACCCAGGTTACCCTGCCTTGAATAAGGAATGCAAGGAACAAATACAACAAGCATTGGCATAGCCAATAGGTCTCGCTTTTGGGACCTTAGAAGTATTTAGTTATGCAGCATAATATCCTTGGTGCGACAACATTAACTGTTGCATAGTTAAACACTTATAAGGTCCCAAAGGCGAGACCTATTGGCTATGCCAATGCTTGTTTAAGTTCTTCCTATAAGTGAAATACAAGAAATACAGGGTTACTCTCTTTCAAAGTGTATTAGTATGTGAGACACATTAAAATATGGGTTTTAAATACAACGTATGGAATTACTGAATTTCTCAGAACATAGTAGTATTTGCACTGTATACTTAGCTCCTCAATGTGCATTTGTATGGTCGACCCAGGTGTCAAACACAAGGGACACAGAATAACTTATTTCCTAAGAATGTAGTTGTGGTGACTGTTGTTCGGTATTTACTAAAAATGCACTTGTGAAGTCAACCCACATGTGATCCAGAAGTCACACAGATAAGTATCATACAGATAACGGGTATGTATTTGTTAGAACAGCTTGATTGTGTTTCTTATTATGAATCCAATAACGTTTGAAAAGCAGCAGTTTAAAGTGAAGGGTGGCAGGTCAACTTTTTAAGAACTAAAGGAAGAAAAAGACGAAGATGGTAACGTAAGGGACTGGTTGTGCCATTGAAGTAAACCCAGGTGCAATTTAAAACTCCTTCATGGTCTTCTTTGTTTCAGTGATGCTACCGTATATGTGTAACCCAACCTGACCCGCAATTAACTTAGGCATCTACTCCATTCTAGTGAAGGAGTGCTTCAGAGAGATCCATGAGGGTTCTTGGAAAAAAGTCATACGGTAAAGACAATTATTAGATTAGTTACAGCAATGGAGATGGACCTCATTGTAATTCTCCACTAACTTCTGTCTGTTTAGAAGGAGTTTCTCCCCAAAAACTCCAATTAAAGGTTTTCTTTTGTTATAATTTCTCCTCCCTTCGGCCGTGAAAGCGAAAGTAATGGCAGGGACGGGCTCTGTGGTGAGGGAGGGGCAGAGCGAGGCACTTGGGAGAGCAAGGCTTAATGAGCCATTAAAGCCACATGGCAGCTGCACGCGTGCACGCGCTCGTGAACGCAAGCTTGAGGCCAGGAAAAGATTGTGGTAGCACTTTGAAAAGCCACTAACTAAATGTCTCGCAGAGCAGCGGATGCGCTGGCTTAGCAAGACCTAAAAACCATGCACTGTAACGAGGAACCTCGCATCACGCCATACTACGTTTGTGCCTCTTTGTGAATTAATAAAATACAGTTAATAAATAATATCTGAGAAAACTAAATTCTATGACGGAAGAGAAAGAGTTAAGAGATGTGACTGATAAGGGATGCCTGCGGGGCGTCTGGCTATTTCCCATCTTCTGTTTTGAATTTGGTGTCTAACTTTTGCTTTATTAAAGTGATACAAGTTATTTGCTTCTGGCAAAATTGAACTGGAAATGCAAAATAGTATTTTATATCTTGCTTTGAAATCATTTTACGTCTTTTTTTTTATATAAATAAAAGTAAAATAAGGAAGTCTTGTAGTTTGCAGTTCATTGTTGAAAATTTACTGGCCTGTGGACCAATTAATCTTTAAACTGCAAGCATTTAACTGTAACTAATGCCCTGATAGAAACCAGAACAAAGAGGCTTTCAGAAAGCTAGGAAATCCCCCACTACAACAACAGAAACTGACTAGAGATGTGTAGGAAGGTGGAATCTGACTATATGGTTGCCCCCACTTTTTTTCCTGGTGTTTGAATGGTTTTTGACTAGTCTGGCTGGGATCCTGCTATCCAGGACCCCAGCCTATCTGCTTACTCCCTTAAATGATTGGTGTGCATATTAGATGCACTAGTGATTGGATACTGTGGTACCTTATGAGCCCCTAGTATATGGTACCTTAGGTACCTAGGGCATTGGTACTTCACAGTCCTACCAGGGGCTGCAGCATGTATTATGCCACCCCTGGGAAGCATTCACAATCTGACACCACAGGCCTGCTACTGCAGCCTGCGTGAGGTAGTGTTAGCACTCCTCACTGAGGTATAGATTCCTATATCTCACCATACACACACATATAAACCTATCAGTCACCCCTCTAGCAGGCCCTAACAATCCTGAGGGCAGGGTGCTTGGTTTACTATGTGAGGGGGGGCTTCTGCATGAGCAGGACCCCTCTGCAGCTGGCAGAGTCTATTCTCTGCTACTGTTTGTGGATGCGGTTAAACCATATACTCTTAAGTGCATTATAACCTCGCGGTTAATGCTAACTTTGGAATGACTGCATCAAAACATGTCGTGTTTGGTGTCAAACAACTTGGAATCCTACACCCACACCAGTAACTGGTGGGGGAGTAGGATCCCACCCTTCTAGAGGGGACGACATGTACCCACTGTACTACACGGTAGAAATCTTCTAGAGCCCTGGCATCACAAAATGGATGCCACCAGCACAGACACCGGGCTGCCCTCCTGCTGCTGACCGAAACTCGCAGTGGAGGAAGACCAACAAAGCGTATCCTGTCACAGGGAGGTGTTACCACCTCCCAGACAGGATTTAGTATATTGGAGCTGGGTGGGTGCACTCTTAGAGTGCCTTTGAAGTCCTGCACTGGGGGAGCAGTAGGCTCCTCTGTGCATATGCCAGCTCAAACCGGTTCAGGGGCTACCTGCCCCTGCTCTGGCGCGAAACTGGACAAAGGGAAGTGGGTGTAACCACCCACTACCCTGACCCTCCTAGAGGAGTGGTCATAGAGCTAGTCCCTCCCCTATCTTCACTATAAGATACCAAGCATTGCCAATGCAATTCAGATTACACCTGGACGACGCTCTACAAAGAAGAATCCTGGCCCTTCGACGTTCCACTATCTCTGGAAGACTGAAGAATCTCCCTTGGAGTCAAGGAGTGACTCCCCTGCTTGGCAGGCACCAGTAACTTGATCAACGGTTGCAAACTTCCCCGCTCCCGCCGGAGTCCGAAGTCCCTGCGTCCCCTGAAGTGGATTTCCTGACCCCTTGACGGCCATTTTGAGTCCCCAGCGAAACTGTGGCGTCTGGACCCCACGAGTGACGAGGAACAGCAATACCAGGGAACCGTGCACTGATTTCGAGTGCAAACCTTAAACAACATTCTACGAACTTGTGCTTTGGACCATCTGTAGTCCAAGTCCCTAGCAGGTCTGGTACCGAAAATCAGCGGCCTACCCTGTCCCGAGTGACCGTGGGCTCCTGTGGAACTTTTCCTGCAAAGGCGTCTTTGCGGTTGCTTGCCCATTGGCTAGGGACTCACCTGAAGACTTTCTCATCGACTTCAAGGGCTCTCCTAGTTGCTACGGGCCTGCCCTCACTTACCCTTGCTGGGTAAGTCCATCAGACCTTGCTCGTCTGCACCATCTTCAATCTTCACTCCACACAAGACTTGCAGTTGCCAAGGCTTGTTGGCTCCAATCCGGCTGCTGACACCGTCATTAGCTGCAGACTTTGTGGGACCTCCCGAATCCAGCTGCTGGTCATCGTCGATCTCTCCTGGACCTCGTGAGCGAAGAGACAAATCACCATCGACGACCTGAAGCGACGCGACATCAGTGGTCATCCATCCTGCTGGCCACCGGTCACTGGCAAGTGACTTTGAACTCTGTCCCCTCAATTTTCAGGTCCTCTTCAACTTCAATCCATTGTCGGATTCCAGCGGACACCTCTCCAGTCGTCACAAGCAGCAAGTCTTCAGTGGTCCCCATTGAAAACAGCATCGCGACCCGACTCCAAAAGACACCTATGCACCCGGCTTCCGTGGGTGAGGTAACTCGTGCACTCCGGTGCCCAAGTGTGTGTTGGCCCTCGAAATACTTACCCTGTAAGTGGCTTGCTTGTTGACTTCTCCGAAGTGCCCTAAAACTTTAAATTACAAACCGCGACTTGTGCCATTAAAACCTATAGGAAACCCGCGGCTGTGTTTAGACACTGCACGTGTCTCCCGTGGGCTGATTACTTAACTGCTAACACTGCAGAAGTGAAGCCCCAGCGATTCCCCAGGCCCTAGGCCTTTTCATTTTGCAAGTCGAGTTTGTTAAACCATTTTTTTAGTATATGGTCTGGTACGCCCCTAGGGCTACAGCCATATTTGTGCTTAATTTATTGAGAAGTGTTGACATTTGAATGTGTATCTGGGTTCTAATCTCATAAAGAGATTAGTAGAGTGTATCTAAGAATAAATACATATATATTTGATATATATACCTGTGTGGTGTCCTTTTCATTTGGTAATTCAAGAGATTATAAGGTAAAACAAGCTGCTTTACATTCCTCAGAGACTTAGCCTGAAGGCTGCTCTCAACAGCTACCACTAGGATAGCTTTCTTTAAAAGGTTGTCTTAAACCTATCTACCAAGAGTCGAATTGGACTGGTGCAAGGTGGCCACTATAACTAGTGACCAGCATATGCCAGGCCAACTTCTCACAAGATGTCAAAGTTCAACTGGGAGACATGCTGTCGGTACTGTTTAACTCATTAGAATCCCTGATGAGTGAAATACCCACATTCCTCTGGAATGCAGTGGAAAATATGGGGCTTCAAGGCAGCATTTTAGACCACAGACACCACGTTTACAATATTGTTAAATGCACGTCCGTCGTTGTTTTAACATAGGAGTGTTCAACGCATTTTACGTGTTGCAAATACATCGACACGTAGGTTACAACCGAACACTCCTTGTATGATGAAGACTCTTTGCTGCAGACAGCAAACATCTAGGGCAAAGTAACTTTTTTCCTTTTTTACAAAGAAGCAGACCATCATAAAATGCCAGAAATTGTGTTGACTGGTTTGTCCTAAAATGACTAAGCATTGATTAAACGACTGAAATGTTTTGGCAAGCGCTATGAAGGATGCGACAGGAGACATGACAACGCTATATGAAATGTTACACGTAAATATTGGTAATGGTGCACCTGTGAGTGCAGCACACTAACTGAAATCTAACACGGTGTGTAGTAACAACTGAGGTCCCAAAAGACTCCAGCTAATGGTAGAAGGCCGATAAAACTGCGGCTTTTGTTTTACACTAGCTCTGAGAAAGCTCTTGTTAATTTGATATTTCTGCGAGATCTGTTTCAGAGAGTTGCGTACAGAGCTCCCGCCGATAGCAATGTCGGTTGTTGCCCATTACACAGCGTTTCTAAACAAACAAATACGGTAACGCGTAAGGTGATACTGCGCCAGAGGCACACGCGGGCCTGAAATTCAATTCTTAGCAAATTCATATGTGTGGTTTCAATTATCGTCTTCAGTTAGCATGGAAAGTTCTTGTAGATAACACACATCTATTACTCTCGTTTAACGTATTTGTGGGACCTTGTGGGTGCCAGGCCAACTCTGTATGTCCTCCAATAAAAAAAATTATTTTGTTATAATTTCTCCTCCCTTCGGCAGTGAAAGCCAAAGTGATGGCAGGGAGGCGCTCTGTGGTGGGGGAGGGGCAGAGCGAGGCTTAATGAGCCATTAAAGCCACATGGCAGCTGCACGCGTGCATGCGCTCGTGAACGCAAGCTTGAGGCCAGGAAAAGATTGTGGTAGCACTTTGAAAAGCCACTAACTTAATGTCTCACAGAGCAGAGCATGCCCTGGCTCAGCGAGACCTAAAACTAGAGAAGGGACTGAACAACAAATGCAACAATGTCACTTCATCATAGGAAGGGTATTACATCATTATCATGTGCTTCATTCCATTTACAGCCAAGGTATCAACCATCACTATCTTTATTATAAGCACAGGCAAATACAATACGAAAGGTTTGTTTTTATTTTCAAACCACACATTCAGGTCTATCTTTCAATTCTAAGCAGTGAATGATTGAAGCAATACATGAGTCTACATTAAAAAATAATGTGTGTATCTGTAAACAGTCTGTCATACTTGCCAAGCAGCAAATCACAAACTAAGTAATGTAAAGGATGACTTGAGACGTTTTCGGGCTTGTCAGAAGATTTTGTGAGGCCCAGGTCACCAACGTGATGTGGGGCCCTTCTCTGATTTTAAGGAGACACAGTGGTGCTTACCATAAGTCTTATTGAGAATATATCACAAAGCAATCTAAGGCTGTTTTTGTGATATGTAAGTAGATTTAGAAGTAGCAACACAGGGCCCTGAAAAGAGCTTACCTGGACATAAAGCCCGGACCTCTCCCGCCATGTAATGGCCCTAGAAGCAATACAGTGCTGTTATCCTTTGAACCCCTCCCAGACGTGCAAGTTCACACCCTCTTTTTCGGCCCCACAATGCACCCTCCCCCTCCTTCAAATCACTCGGGGAACAACAATTTATGGTGCAAAAAGGCCGCAGATTATATAAAAAAAACATGGATATTACATTTCGTAACTTATTGGTTGGTCATTTGAAATCCCTTGTTTGCTTGTTAAACATCACACTTGTCAATATCAAACATTGTCCTAATTGTTGACCTCCATCTCTGGCTGACAACACTAAACCTGTACGATCGCCCCTTTTGCAGGTGTCTCAGTGTTCTGCGAATTCTAGGCTTCCCATGCTATCGGTATTGTGGGCGGCCTTCAGACCCGGCCTGGGCTGCAATGCAGTTTCTGCCTGCCCTGGACCCTTGCGGAACACTCGCCTGCTCCCAGTGCCCCTGCCGTGTGGCATACCAAGGACACTGTCTGAGCAGCTCTTCTATTCTGGCTGTCATGTGCTGTCGCCTGCTGCTTCCCAGTTCCCATGTGGGGAGGCATACCAAGGACACCGTTTTATCAGCTCTTCTTCCTAGGTTACTCTTTTATCTGGGTATCTTTCTGTGCTGCCTCCACCGTGCCCTCCTCTATTGCCCTTGCGGCTGCAACAACTGCAATTTTTGGTGTGGGTGGGCTCAATGGCGATGGTCAGTTATGATCAAAGGGGTCCCGTGCCCTACCTTTTGACCCCTATACTCACCCCGCCCTCCTTCTACCATTGGGCAGTGCAAAGTTTCAAAATATGTGCCCCAATCACTGCACATCATTTTCACGGGCTTCCTGCCTTGCACTCCTGGTGTTCCCGCTGACGGTAGGGGTTCCCTGCAGCTCCTATCTGGTCCGGCTTTGCCTCCCTGGCCTGTGTCACTATTTGGAGCTCACCAAGATTACGTCATTGATGAGGTATCAAGCCATATGAAACGTTTCTTCACAGATCATATAAAGTGTGCCATAGGATATCAGTTCACTATTCCGTGGAGAGGTCTCTTGTGATTACCCCTTATGTACCTGTTCCAACAAATGTCGCCTGCAAAAAATTCCCAACGCCAAAGAGGCTAAAACAGCAAAAAACGCCCCCCTCAACCCCTGAAACTAGGGAGGGCGGGTGGGGACAAAAAACCTGCCCTACAAAGCGCTCCCAGCCACCAGGTCACCAAACCTAAAATGGTGGCTGGGGAAGCGCGAAAATCCGTTAAATAACCCTTGGGCTATATTCTACAAAATTGGGCTACATTTGGGCTATTCCCAATGTAGCCCAAATCATGCAAAATGGCCGCGCCGGCCACTCCCCCCCCCTCCCAATCTGCCCGGGGGGCAGACCCCGCTGTGCTCGGCTGCCCCCCAAGCTCCCATTAGGATATAAAGGGGGAGAGGGGGGCGAGCCGACACGACACCAGTTTATTGTGTGTGAAAAAGGCCGCTTTATTGAAACAGGTGCATATCACAATTTCATCCCTTGGCCACTGCCTTACAAAACTAAACACCTCACTATACAAGAATTTCCTGACCCCTTGTTCCTCCCCCCACCCCTACGATCCCCACATCAGGTCCCCCATCCCGCAAAATACAACATAACATTCCATAACCATAATATAACCCAATCCTACACAATCTAGCCTTTCCAAATCCTAAACTCCCCTGACCGTAATCCCTACCTGCCTTTGTGCTACTGTAACTAACCAACCTCTAATCTAAACTTATCCTACCTGGTTACCCTTTCCCTGCTCCTGCTCACAAACTACCAAACATATAACAACAAACTCCAGCCAATCCCGGCCAACTGTAAACCAACCCGCCACCCAGAAAAAAGGCGGGAGTGTAGGCGGATACGCCGCCTCCCCTCTTTTTCTGCCCCCCCCCCCAACAGTACCCTTCTTGCCTAACGACGGTAAACCCCTAACAACCGGGCTAACACCTCCCGCAACTCCAAAAGATACAGGTCCATTCCGAGCCGAGACAAGTGTACCCCATCATCTCTGAAAAAATCCTGGCGTGTCGTAACAAATTTCCCTATGAGCAATCCTACAAATCCCCAGGTGCCGACAAAACCTCACCATCTCAGTGTTCAACTTCCGCCTAGCTTTGTCAACTGCCCCAGGATTGACCGCCCCTCTCCAAACTCTCCGGGGGACAAACTCCGTCCATACAATGGAGCACCCTGCCCACTGAGCTTTGATCAACGAAAAATCCCTCTTCATAGCCCGCATCAGCACCAAGCCCGTCTCCCTGACCATATCGTTTTCCCCCAGATGCACCACTAACACATCCGGGCACCTACCAGCCACCAAAAGCCCGTTCAGCACCGATAACAACTCCTTCCAGCGCATACCGCCCCTACCCCGCCAGCCAACCGAGAATAAGTCTTTATTAAACCCCAAACTGTCTCCAAAGTAGCTAGAGCGGGCCTGGACCTGTGCCCGTCTCACAAAAGAATGCCCCACAATCCAGATGGACATCTCGCTGGCGAGGGGACCCGTAACCGAACCTGCAAAGAGAAACGAGAATGAGAAACAAGAAAAACACCAGCAAACATTTTTTTTTTTTTTTTATTAAACAACCACTCCCCCAGCGGCGCTGCGCACATAACGCTGATAGCAATCCGATGACCACCTGCCCAGCCTCATAATGTCCCCTCGCTCCCAACCTCTAGAATGGGCCTCCGAAGCTGCCCCAATCTGAAAAGAATGTGTGCCAAACCCCTTCCCGTCGATCCCCAGTCGACCCAGCGCTTTTCGCAGCACCGCTAACAGCTGTGAAGCCTTGACGCACCGCCCATCCCCATGTGCAAAGGCCAACCCTCCCAAACCCCTTGACAAGAATTTCCACCGCAAACCCCACCGAAAAGGACAAACTGGCGACGTGCGCCCCCTTTTCAAAGATACCCATTTCCCTTTGCTTTTCTGGTCCGTTTTCGCCTTCCGGAGCCAGATATTGACCTCCTCTGTACCGAAGGAAACCTCCCCCCAAGACAAACTCCGCTCCCCTTTGGCCCCCAACAACTCTGAAACCCTAAAGGCTCTAAAAAACATCCAGGACATGAGCGTGGAAAAAAGGGTAGCTTCCCCTGCATCAAAACACACCCCAGGCAACACCCCCAGCACCCCTTCCAACAGTTCCCATGACAAAGGTCTCCGCACTCGGGTAGCGCGCCCACATTCCCGTGCCCTGCCCTCCAAAATCCGTGCCCCAAGTTCCAACGCGGAGGGGGTACAACAATTTCCCGACAAAAGCAATTCCCGCCAGCTTGCCCAAGATCGTGACTTTCGTAAGACCCTTCTCCACCAAGTCCAAAATAAACTGTATCACATCCTCCTGTCTAGCTACCCAAGAAGCCCGCCGCCGTGCCCCGGAAACATAAACAAATCCTCCCACCCCACGAGTGACGAGGAACAGCAATACCAGGGAACCGTGCACTGATTTCGAGTGCAAACCTTAAACAACATTCTACGAACTTGTGCCTAGCAGGTCTGGTACTGAAAATCAGCGGCCTACCCTGTCCCGAGTGACCGTGGGCTCCTGTGGAACTTTTCCTGCAAAGGCGTCTTTGCGGTTGCTTGCCCGTTGGCTAGGGACTCACCTGAAGACTTTCTCATTGACTTCAAGGGCTCTCCTAGTTGCTACGGGCCTGCCCTCACTTACCCTTGCTGGGTAAGTCCATCAGACCTTGCTGGTCTGCACCATCTTCAATCTTCACTCCACACAAGACTTGCAGTTGCCAAGGCTTGTTGGCTCCAATCCGGCTGCTGACACCGCCATCAGCTGCAGACTTTGTGGGACCTCCCGAATCCAGCTGCTGGTCATCGTCGATCTCTCCTGGACCTCGTGAGCGAAGAGACAAATCACCATCGACGACCTGAAGCGACGCGACATCAGTGGTCATCCATCCTGCTGGCCACCGGTCACTGGCAAGTGACTTTGAACTCTGTCCCCTCAATTTTCAGGTCCTCTTCAACTTCAATCCATCGTCGGATTCCAGCGGACACCTCTCCAGTCGTCACAAGCAGCAAGTCTTCAGTGGTCCCCATTGAAAACAGCATCGCGACCCGACTCCAAAAGACACCTATGCACCCGGCTTCCGTGGGTGAGGTAACTCGTGCACTCCGGTGCCCAAGTGTGTGTTGGCCCTCGAAATACTTACCCTGTAAGTGGCTTGCTTGTTGACTTCTGCGAAGTGCCCTAAAACTTTAAATTACAAACCGCGACTTGTGCCATTAAAACCTATAGGAAACCCGCGGCTGTGTTTAGACACTGCACGCGTCTCCCGTGGGCTGATTACTTAACTGCTAACACTGCAGAAGTGAAGCCCCAGCGATTCCCCAGGCCCTAGGCCTTTTCATTTTGCAAGTCGAGTTTGTTAAACCATTTTTTTAGTATATGGTCTGGTACGCCCCTAGGGCTACAGCCATATTTGTGCTTAATTTATTGAGAAGTGTTGACATTTGAATGTGTATCTGGGTTCTAATCTCATAAAGAGATTAGTAGAGTGTATCTAAGAATAAATACATATATATTTGATATATATACCTGTGTGGTGTCCTTTTCATTTGGTAATTCAATAGATTATAAGGTAAAACAAGCTGCTTTACATTCCTCAGAGACTTAGCCTGAAGGCTGCTCTCCACAGCTACCACTAGGATAGCTTTCTTTAAAAGGTTGTCTTAAACCTATCTACCAAGAGTCGAATTGGACTGGTGCAAGGTGGCCACTATAACTAGTGACCAGCATATGCCAGGCCAACTTCTCACAAGATGTCAAAGTTCAACTGGGAGACATGCTGTCGGTACTGTTTAACTCATTAGAATCCCTGATGAGTGAAATACCCACATTCCTCTGGAATGCAGTGGAAAATATGGGGCTTCAAGGCAGCATTTTAGACCACAGACACCACGTTTACAATATTGTTAAATGCACGTCCGTCGTTGTTTTAACATAGGAGTGTTCAACGCATTTTACGTGTTGCAAATACATCGACACGTAGGTTACAACCGAACACTCCTTGTATGATGAAGGCTCTTTGCTGCAGACAGCAAACATCTAGGGCAAAGTAACTTTTTTCCTTTTTTACAAAGAAGCAGACCATCATAAAATGCCAGAAATTGTGTTGACTGGTTTGTCCTAAAATGACTAAGCATTGATTAAACGACTGAAATGTTTTGGCAAGCGCTATGAAGGATGCGACAGGAGACATGACAACGCTATATGAAATGTTACACGTAAATATTGGTAATGGTGCACCTGTGAGTGCAGCACACTAACTGAAATCTAACACGGTGTGTAGTAACAACTGAGGTCCCAAAAGACTCCAGCTAATGGTAGAAGGCCGATAAAACTGCGGCTTTTGTTTTACACTAGCTCTGAGAAAGCTCTTGTTAATTTGATATTTCTGCGAGATCTGTTTCAGAGAGTTGCGTACAGAGCTCCCGCCGATAGTAATGTCGGTTGTTGCCCATTACACAGCGTGTCTAAACAAACAAATACGGTAACGCGTAAGGTGATACTGCGCCAGAGGCACACGCGGGCCTGAAATTCAATTCTTAGCAAATTCATATGTGTGGTTTCAATTATCGTCTTCAGTTAGCATGGAAAGTTCTTGTAGATAACACACATCTATTACTCTCGTTTAACGTATTTGTGGGACCTTGTGGGTGCCAGGCCAACTCTGTATGTCCTCCAATAAAAAAAATTATTTTGTTATAATTTCTCCTCCCTTCGGCAGTGAAAGCCAAAGTGATGGCAGGGAGGCGCTCTGTGGTGGGGGAGGGGCAGAGCGAGGCTTAATGAGCCATTAAAGCCACATGGCAGCTGCACACGTGCATGCGCTCGTGAACGCAAGCTTGAGGCCAGGAAAAGATTGTGGTAGCACTATGAAAAGCCACTAACTTAATGTCTCACAGAGCAGAGCATGCCCTGGCTCAGCGAGACCTAAAACTAGAGAAGGGACTGAACAACAAATGCAACAATGTCACTTCATCATAGGAAGGGTATTACATCATTATCATGTGCTTTATTCCATTTACAGCCAAGGTATCAACCATCACTATCTTTATTATAACCACAGGCAAATACAATACGAAAGGTTTGTTTTTATTTTTAAACCACACATTCAGGTCTATCTTTCAATTCTAAGCAGTGAATGATTGAAGCAATACATGAGTCTACATTAAAAAATAATGTGTGTATCTGTAAACAGACTTCTCCCGCCATGTAATGGCCCTAGAAGCAATACAGTGCTGTTATCCTTTGAACCCCTCCCAGACGTGCAAGTTCACACCCTCTTTTTCGGCCCCACAATGCACCCTCCCCCTCCTTCAAATCACTCGGGGAACAACAATTTATGGTGCAAAAAGGCCGCAGATTATATAAAAAAAACATGGATATTACATTTCGTAACTTATTGGTTGGTCATTTGAAATCCCTTGTTTGCTTGTTAGACATCACACTTGTCAATATCAAACATTGTCCTAATTGTTGACCTCCATCTCTGGCTGACAACACTAAACCTGTACGATCGCCCCTTTTGCAGGTGTCTCAGTGTTCTGCGAATTCTAGGCTTCCCGTGCTATCGGTATTGTGGGCGGCCTTCAGACCCGGCCTGGGCTGCAATGCAGTTTCTGCCTGCCCTGGACCCTTGCGGAACACTCGCCTGCTCCCAGTGCCCCTGCCGTGTGGCATACCAAGGACACTGTCTGAGCAGCTCTTCTATTCTGGCTGTCATGTGCTGTCGCCTGCTGCTTCCCAGTTCCCATGTGGGGAGGCATACCAAGGACACCGTTTTATCAGCTCTTCTTCCTAGGTTACTCTTTTATCTGGGTATCTTTCTGTGCTGCCTCCACCGTGCCCTCCTCTATTGCCCTTGCGGCTGCAACAACTGCAATTTTTGGTGTGGGTGGGCTCAAAGGCGATGGTCAATTATGATCAAAGGGGTCCCGTGCCCTACCTTTTGACCCCTATACTCACCCCGCCCTCCTTCTACCATTGGGCAGTGCAAAGTTTCAAAATATGTGCCCCAATCACTGCACATCATTTTCACGGGCTTCCTGCCTTGCACTCCTGGTGTTCCCGCTGACGGTAGGGGTTCCCTGCAGCTCCTATCTGGTCCGGCTTTGCCTCCCTGGCCTGTGTCACTATTTGGAGCTCACCAAGATTACGTCATTGATGAGGTATCAAGCCATATGAAACGTTTCTTCACAGATCATATAAAGTGTGCCATAGGATATCAGTTCACTATTCCGTGGAGAGGTCTCTTGTGATTACCCCTTATGTACCTGTTCCAACAAATGTCGCCTGCAAAAAATTCCCAACGCCAAGGAGGCTAAAACAGCAAAAAACGCCCCCCTCAACCCCTGAAACTAGGGAGGGCGGGTGGGGACAAAAAACCTGCCCTACAAAGCGCTCCCAGCCACCAGGTCACCAAACCTAAAATGGTGGCTGGGGAAGCGCGAAAATCCGTTAAATAACCCTTGGGCTATATTCTACAAAATTGGGCTACATTTGGGCTATTCCCAATGTAGCCCAAATCATGCAAAATGGCCGCGCCGGCCACTCCCCCCCCTCCCAATCTGCCCGGGGGGCAGACCCCGCTGTGCTCGGCTGCCCCCCAAGCTCCCATTAGGATATAAAGGGGGAGGGGGGGGGGGGGGGCGAGCCGACACGACACCAGTTTATTGTGTGTGAAAAAGGCCGCTTTATTGAAACAGGTGCATATCACAATTTCATCCCTTGGCCACTGCCTTACAAAACTAAACACCTCACTATACAAGAATTTCCTGACCCCTTGTTCCTCCCCCCACCCCTACGATCCCCACATCAGGTCCCCCATCCCGCAAAATACAACATAACATTCCATAACCATAATATAACCCAATCCTACACAATCTAGCCTTTCCAAATCCTAAACTCCCCTGACCGTAATCCCTACCTGCCTTTGTGCTACTGTAACTAACCAACCTCTAATCTAAACTTATCCTACCTGGTTACCCTTTCCCTGCTCCTGCTCACAAACTACCAAACATATAACAACAAACTCCAGCCAATCCCGGCCAACTGTAAACCAACCCGCCACACAGAAAAAAGGCGGGAGTGTAGGCGGATACGCCGCCTCCCCTCTTTTTCTGCCCCCCCCCAACAGTACCCTTCTTGCCTAACGACGGTAAACCCCTAACACCCGGGCTAACACCTCCCGCAACTCCAAAAGATACAGGTCCATTCCGAGCCGAGACAAGTGTACCCCATCATCTCTGAAAAAATCCTGGCGTGTCGTAACAAATTTCCCTATGAGCAATCCTACAAATCCCCAAGTGCCGACAAAACCTCACCATCTCAGTGTTCAACTTCCGCCTAGCTTTGTCAACTGCCCCAGGATTGACCGCCCCTCTCCAAACTCTCCGGGGGACAAACTCCGTCCATACAATGGAGCACCCTGCCCACTGAGCTTTGATCAACGAAAAATCCCTCTTCATAGCCCGCATCAGCACCAAGCCCGTCTCCCTGACCATATCGTTTTCCCCCAGATGCACCACTAACACATCCGGGCACCTACCAGCCACCAAAAGCCCGTTCAGCACCGATAACAACTCCTTCCAGCGCATACCGCCCCTACCCCGCCAGCCAACCGAGAATAAGTCTTTATTAAACCCCAAACTGTCTCCAAAGTAGCTAGAGCGGGCCTGGACCTGCGCCCGTCTCACAAAAGAATGCCCCACAATCCAGATGGACATCTCCCTGGCGAGGGGACCCGTAACCGAACCTGCAAAGAGAAACGAGAATGAGAAACAAGAAAAACACCAGCAAACATTTATTTTTTATTTTTTATTAAACAACCACTCCCCCAGCGGCGCTGCGCACATAACGCTGATAGCAATCCGATGACCACCTGCCCAGCCTCATAATGTCCCCTCGCTCCCAACCTCTAGAATGGGCCTCCGAAGCTGCCCCAATCTGAAAAGAATGTGTGCCAAACCCCTTCCCGTCGATCCCCAGTCGACCCAGCGCTTTTCGTAGCACCGCTAACAGCTCCGAAGTCTTGACGCACCGCCCATCCCCATGTGCAAAGGCCAACCCTCCCAAACCCCTTGACAAGGATTTCCACCGCAAACCCCACCGAAAAGGACAAACTGGCGACGTGCGCCCCCTTTTCAAAGATACCCATTTCCCTTTGCTTTTCTGGTCCGTTTTCGCCTTCCGGAGCCAGATATTGACCTCCTCTGTACCGAAGGAAACCTCCCCCCAAGACAAACTCCGCTCCCCCAACAACTCTGAAACCCTAAAGGCTCTAAAAAACATCCAGGATATGAGCGTGGAAAAAAGGGTAGCTTCCCCTGCATCAAAACACACCCCAGGCAACACCCCCAGCACCCCTTCCAACAGTTCCCATGACAAAGGTCTCCGCACTCGGGTAGCGCGCCCACATTCCCGCGCCCTGCCCTCCAAAATCCGTTCCCCAAGTTCCAACGCGGAGGGGGTACAACAATTTCCCGACAAAAGCAATTCCCGCCAGCTTGCCCACGATCGTGACTTTCGTAAGACCCTTCTCCACCAAGTCCAAAATAAACTGTATCACATCCTCCTGTCTAGCTACCCAAGAAGCCCGCCGCCGTGCCCCGGAAACATAAACAAATCCTCCCATGCCGCCCTATATGCTGTCCTCGTGGAGTGGGCTAAAGAGCCTAAAATCAGTTGCAACATCCTGTGTTGCCTACGTACCACAGCTGGTGCGGCATTCTGGTCGGGGTCACGTCCGTGTTCTTGGCGAGCCCACAGAATCTCCCCCACTGTGAACAAGACAAAGCATCCGCAATGTCATTGTCCACACCTGGCACATGCACCGCGCGAAAAGCAATATCATGCTTCAAGCACCCCAACACGAAGACCCTCAACAATTTCAGAACCTGTTCATCTCTAGCAGACTGTCGATTAACAATATGCACCACTGCCATGTTGTCAATCCTGAAAGTGACCTTCTTGTGAGCCAACAGAGCCCCCCACAGTGTGATGGCCACCACCAGGGGAAAAAATTCCAAAAAGGCAATGCTCCTGCCACCGTCCAACCATTCTGCTGGCCAGGATTCGGCACACCACCTCCTCTGCCAATAAAGACCAAAACCAGTACTCCCTGCCGCGTCTGAAAACACTTTCACGTCCCACACCATGTCTGCCTCTCTCATCAGCGGTATCCCGTTGAACTGGTGCAAGAAAAACTGCCACATCCTCAAGTCTTCCTTCACCCCGGCTGACAGCCGTACATGATGATGTGGAGGCCTCTGCCCCTCCAATGCCCGACCCAGTCGCCTACAGAACGTCCTCCCTACTCTGACCACCCAACACGCGATATTGAGATGGCCCAGCAGCACCTGTATGTCCTTAACCGTAACCTTTGCTTTTGCCAAAATGCCTTCCAGCAGCCCCAACATTTGCTGCTTTTTGTCCGCAGGAAGTCGTGCCTCCATCACCCGTGAATCCAACTCAATTCCTAGAAATGTAAGAGCTGTACTGGGGCCCATCGTTTTCTCTGGGGCCAACGGCACGCCCAGTTCCCTCATGATCTCATTGAACCTGTCCAGAGCCTCCTGGCAGTCCGTGGAGTGTGAGGTGCCCACAAAAAAGAAGTCATCCAGGTAGTGCGTAACTCCTTGGTGACCCGTCCGTTCCATAAACAACCATTGTAGGAACATGCTGAAACATTCAAAAAGTGCGCAGGACATGGAACAGCCCATCGGCAACGCTTTGTCCACGTACCATTGACCACCAAATTGGATCCCCAAAAGATCCCAGTCATCTGGGTGAACTGTAAGCAGCCGGAAAGCTGACTTTATGTCGCACTTTGCCATCTGTGCTGTTGCGCCTGCGGTCACCACCAGTGACATGGCTACGTCAACAGATGAGTAAGATACAGTGGCCTCCCGTTCATCAATAAAATCATTGACCGACACCCCTTCCGGCCACGACAAATGCTGAATGAGGCGAAACTGACCCTGCTCTTTTTTAGGCACCACTCCCATGGGTGACACAATCAAATTTGGCAACGGCCATTCCTGAAAGGGGCCCGCCATGCGGCCCTCCCGTACCTCTTTGTCAAGTTTGTCCTGCACTACCTGAGAGTGCTCTCGTGCCGATTTCAGATTGTCCACTCACCGCCTCACCCGTGGACCCTCGTACCCCAGTCTGAATCCCTCAAGAAACCCCAAACGTAATCGCTCCGCAGCCTCCCTCTCTGGATACCCCCGCAGGCTGCCAGCAAGGTCCCCACCTTAACCGGAGTACAAGCCCTTTGGTCAAGGCCACTTATTCCCCCGCCCCCCTCCCAACTGCTGCTGCTGACCTCCTGCCTTATAGGCTCTCGACTGCCACTGCTGTGATCCCTGCGACTGACCCTGGGCCCCCCAACAGTTGACCAGTGCATGTCGTCCCCCGCATCCGGAGCAATCGTGCCGAAAACGGCAGTACTTCCGGGTGCACAGTCCCTTATTGTAGTCCCAGCAAGCCCCTTTTGCCCCTGCCTGTCCCCTGCCTGCTCCCCCCACCCCCCCGTGGGTGGGGACTCCTCGAAAAGGGCCGATATACACGAGCGGGAGCCCGCTGGCTGTGCAGATAGTTTTCCCAGACGCCGCTAGTCCCATCGTATGCTGCCACAAATCTGTATCTAGCTCGCCCCACTTCGCCTTCGGGTCCCACGCCATGTGCGCCCGGAACTCCTCATCATACTGGGCCCAGGCATATCCACCCCCCGTAATCTGCGCCTTCCGTATGACATCCATGTATTTAAACATGGCCACAGACCTCTCTGGGAATTTTTCACAATACACGCTAGCGTATATAAGGAACGCCGCCGTCCAGTTTTCGATTGTCAAGGGCACCTTAGGCCGCTTAGCCAACTCAAATTCCTCCTCCTTTGAACCCTCTTTCGCCCGCACTTCCCTGTGAAGGAGCTTTAGCATTTCCATATATTCCCCTTTCCAAATCCGTTCCTTGGAAGCCAGCATCAAATGTGCCCCTAAGGGTTTAGTTACCCCCATGTATGGCAAGCGTTTTATTTTCACTTCCTTACTCTCTAATTTTGTCTCACCCTCTCCCGTCTGTGTCTCAAACATCCTCTTCAGCGCTGCTTCATCGTCGTTGTACCCCGGTGTTGGGGCTGGCGAGCCCGTCCCGGGCCTACTTGTGCCAGCCACGCCGGGATCCCCCGCCGGTACTGGGCACGCTGTTCGAGGCTCCACCCTCCCTTCTCCTTGGTGCCTCTGGGCCGCTCCCAGCCCTACCAAGTCTGGCACCCCGCGACGGTCAGGTTGTCGGTCCACCGCCTGAAACAGAAAGGAATGGTCTGGTGTGCTGGGACCACCTCTCTTCTGCCTACCATCCCATCCCTGCTTACCTGCCCCTAACGTACTGGCTACCCAAGCACGACCCACTGCACCCAGATCCACAACATCCTCCTCGTCGCCTTCCCCTTCCTCCCCATCACTCCATTCCAAGCACCCCGCCGCAGCCCACCCCCGAAAGCTCGGCCCGGCCTCCTCGTCCTCTGCCGCACCCCCCCAGGCCATCCGCGCCCCCGCCTTCCCGGAGCTCATCGCGCGGCCGTTCCCCCGTCCCCCGCTGTCCCTGAATCCCCAACCTGCCCAATCACTTCCCCTGCCTCAGGCGCCCCAGAAACCCCTTTCTACCAGGACTCAAAAATGTCCAGGCCTGCCCAATCGCGCTCACTCCCATCTGATTCAATCAATAAGGGAGAATCCCCCCCACCACACCACACCCGGCCTGCCCCGACGGAAGCCCCATACCCCCTTCCACTGTCCCGCCCACCGCCCCATCTCCACCTGCCTGCTCCCTGCCTGCACCCCACAAACTGCTGATCCACCACCAATGAGGCCTCAGGTACCCTCCTCACCCCTTCCCCCAGAACTTGCAGCCCACCTAGCCCAACTTGAGCCCCCCGCTGCTCTGCCACGTCAGCTATTCTACCAGGGGCCCCTCTCAGCCTGAGACCTCGGGGGGGAGCCACGCGACGCGCTCCCCCTCCGAGGCCTACCTCCCGACTCCCGCTGAGGCCCCAGACACTTTCCCTGCCCCCCCCCCGCCTCCCTGCAGTCTTCTGGGCAGCGCTCTCAGTTACCGCGCTGCCCGGCTTCACTCTCGCTGCTGTATGAAAGGGGGCCGCTCCGCAAACATCACCGCGGCCCCCACCGAGTAAGGCGACACCCACCCCTGCCTCCGGGGCCGCTCCCTTGGCATATGAGCGGCCCCCAACGGATCGGCTACGCGGCGGGGAGACGCACGATGCGTTCCCCCGCCCAGACACCGTCCCGCGCATCGCCGCCTCGCCTGTGATGCCCCCCTCCGCCATCATGCCCACTACCTCCCTACTCTCTGGGGCCGTGCTCCTGACATACGCGCGGCCCCGTCCACTCACCTGCGAACCACCAGCCTTCCGGGGGGTGAGCAAGCCGCGACGGCGGCCGCCACCCCGGCCGACGCGCGCCTCACCAGGCGCGCGGCCCTCGCCGCGTCCGTGATCACCAGATCCATCCTGCCAGCCACACTAAGAAGCCTCAGAGCTTCCAGGACACGATAGTCGCCGCCAGACATGTTGCACTACGCCCAGAATTCGCCTACCACCAACACCACGTAAAAGCTAGGCCTGACAAATAACCTGCCCTACAAAGCGCTCCCAGCCACCAGGTCACCAAACCTAAAATGGTGGCTGGGGAAGCGCGAAAATCCGTTAAATAACCCTTGGGCTATAATCTACAAAATTGGGCTACATTTGGGCTATTCCCAATGTAGCCCAAATCATGCAAAATGGCCGCGCCGGCCACTCCCCCCCCTCCCAATCTGCCCGGGGGGCAGACCTCGCTGTGTTCGGCTGCCCCCCCAAGCTCCCATTGTGTCGCTTTCGACCTATCCTGGCTTTGAAGCCAACAACATTGCATGATGGGACTTGCAGTTTTGATTCTTAACGGACGCGTTAGCGTTCAATAAGTACTAGGTTTGACTGCTTGAAGTAACGCTAAAATGGCAAATATCAAATATGTACAGTGTGTGTGTGTCTGTGTGCGAAACCTAACTAGAATCTTTAAGACGAAAGAAAACAAAAATAAAGTGAAAACAAGACATCCTCATTTCACATTCACGTGGTCAAGAAGAATACTGGCATGAGAACAAGTAATTGTATCAATAGGATTGTTATGTTGTGTGGACCACCCCATTGTGAAGTCAGACAGGAGGAGGGTCACACAGTACTCCCCTGTATATGCCTGACCTGTGGTAGGCGCCCGACCCGGAAGTAGTTGAATAATCAAAGGGTCTTGGGCTGGAAGCTCCAGGTCACTTGGCCCGAGTAAACTATCCTGTGTGTGAGCGTGACTTTTTTCTGCGTATCATCCCTCACATACTGTGTCCGATACATCACCCCATGTGTTCCACTTCTCACCGGGGTATTTAACAAGGATCGGATATTACCAGTCGCCCTGCTCCATCCCCTCAACATGAATCCCTTGAGATTGAGTGCCCTCTTGTGGCTATTTATTTGGTAGACACTCTTGTATGGCAAAACTAAGTTCAGCCACCTGAAATTACAATTTACAGCGAAACTGCCGAAGCCAGGCGACAGCGTTTAGAGCAGGGCTAATTCGAGCACCACAGCCAAATATTAAGTTGGGCAGAAACCGACATTTAGATAAGAGACGAAATTCCCTGGTGGTGAACAGTGGACTACTGGACAGAATCCATGGGGCATTTATTCAACTTTTATTCACACTGTGTGAATTGAATGTAGACAAGGCACACTACACCGCCGATCTAGTGGGAAAAAGTACAATATCTGACTTCAGAATTGTCACAGACTCAGCTACAATAAGATAGCTGGCAATGGATACAAGAAGTGCCTGACATAATTTTAATGACTTTTGAGTTCTCAGTACGAAATGAGTCTGCACCACTTATATTATTCGTAGTAGCAGAACCATATTGACGAAGCCTAGACAAGTCTTAATAAGGGCCAATGGATATGTAAGTTGATTAACATTAAAACCAATTAAGGTGCTCCCTGTACATAGAACACTGGAGGCAGTCGGTGCAAAACATGGAGCCCAGCTGAAGGGCCATGAAACCAAGATTGTGTCACATGCACTTAAATGGAGCACACACAAGGCAAAGGGTGAATATACCTCCAGTAGATGATGGTTGAATGGGACATGTGTAAAGGTCAACTCCCTCCACCTCACATGATAGCCAAGAAGTGGGAATGGACATTAAGTGGAGGTCAATATCTGAAATGGATGAAATGATACCAAGGCAAACTGATATGCAATGAAGTCAATGTCCTCCGCATTGGATGATGCTAAACAAATGGTAACTCTGACAGTGTGCTGCTTCACACTGACATCTAGGGCTCACACACCCCAAAATCACTCAGACACCCACTTACACACCCATACAGCCACTCACTTCTTAAATTCTATTTCCTAACTACAGCCACTCTCACATTCACTCAGTGACCCACACAGCCACTCACACACACACTCACAGACCCACATACCCATACAGCCACTCACACACCCACTCACAGACCCATAAAGTCACTCACAGACCCATACAGCCATTTCACACACACACTCACTCACAGACCCATATAGCCATTCACACACCCATAAAACTACTCACACACCCACTCACAGGTGCGTACAACCATTCAGACATCTACTCACAGACCCATTTTGTTACTCACACATCTATTTACCGATCTATACAGCCACTCATACACCCACTCTCAAAGGTTACAGGGTACAATCAGGAAATACAATTTTAAAAACCTTAGAAATTCCCTGAGTAAACAAAGGTTACAGGAACGCTATAATTAGGAAATAAAATGTAAAAAACCCTTAGAAATTCATTGAAAAAACAAAGGTTACAGGTATGTTATCGTTCGGAAATAAAATTAAAAAAACATTAGAAATTCACCTAAAAAACTAAAGGTTACAGGGATGTAATAGTTAGCTAATAGAATTTGAATTACCTTAGATAATCACTTAAAAACCAAAGGTTGCAGGGACATTATAGTTAGGAAATAGATTTTAAAATACCTTAGAAATTCACTTACAAAAACAAAGGTTACAGGGACGTTACAGTTAGAAAATACGCCAACACGGACTGATCGGAGGACTGGAGATCCTGAACTCCTACTTACTAAACGTTAGGCCTACTGAGGCCTTGGGAGGCTCCAGCTGTTTCCAATGTCACTACCTGGAATCCCAATACCCACTTTGGTGCACATCCGCGTGTTATATTCCAGATCTCCCTGATCTCGGGACCTTCTTGGCCTCAGCAGTTTCCACACTGCGTACACCCGGAACGAACTGAACGCTCAGTGTCCAGCTATCTGATAGCACTAAACATTCTTATTTCAAGACACCATTGAAAATAGGCCCACTTTGGGCTCAGCATATTTCACGCTGCGCACGCCAAAGCGTGTAGATCGTTACAGTGTCGGACTACCATATGTAGCACTGACTTCATTATAAATAGCCCTGATGAAGTTCTCTTCATGAGAATGAAACGCGTTGGCTGACTAGAACATTACAACTTTGTGAGAACAAACCATTTGAAAATAAATACTCTCCATATACCACCAATATTGACTTTTGGACTGCATTACTTGGCGCACGCCCAACCCCTGCCCGATGCAGGGACATTATAGTTAGGAAACAGAATTTAAAATACCTTAGAAATTCACTTACAAAAACAAAGGTTACAGGGACGTTGCAGTTAGAAAATATAATTTAAAAAAGCCTTACGGATTCACAAAAAAAACCAAAAGTTACAGGGACATTATAGTTATGCTCAGATTTCACATGCACAAAACCACAGAAATTCAGCAGTTATAGTTACCGGAGCTTACTATAGCTTACACCTCCTCAATGCACTGCTTATGACCTCACATATTACATCACGCATGACATGGTCAGTGACATTACTGATGAAATCTCAAATGACATCACTGATGACGTCATCCAGCGAGTGTTTCCAAAAAGTTTGTTTGATTTAAAGCCAGTGTGCAGCCCTTTGACCTGCATTCCCACCATTATGCAGTACTCACCCTCCACCCCATTGCCATGCAGCCCTCCTCTCTCCATTCCTCACCACTGTGCAGCACTCCAACCTGCACCCTCATCATGGTGCAGTACTTCTTCCATCTATCTCCACCCCCGTTCAGCCCTCCAACCTCCATCCCCCTATTCACTGTGCAGCCCTCACCTCTCCCTACCCGACTACTGTGCAGAATTCCACCCTCTCTCTCAACCATTATGCAGCGCTCCACTTTTCACCCCCCATCACTATACAGGACTCACTCCTTATGTACCATCATTGTTCAACACTCCCAACTGCACAATGCAAAGCACTCCTCCCTCCATCAACCACCACTGCTCAGCTCCTATGTCTACATCCCCACCACTGTTCTGCACTCTTCCCGACATCCCCACCACTGTGCTGCACTCTTCCCTACATTGTGCATCATTCCACCATCTATCTCCGCCACTATGCAATTCTTCCACCTCTATTCCAGCCATTGCGCAGAACTAATCTCTCTTCCCAAGACTATACAGCACTCCTGCCTGCACCCCACCACTCTACAGCACTATAACCTACATTCCCCTCGAACTTTTATCCTCACCACTATGCAGTGCTGTAGCTAGGTTTGCAGTAGAAATCCCCATCCTAGATGAAGGGGTCTGTGGTCTCTGCACCAGGTGTCTTAACGCTGTAAGATATTTTAAAATGCAGCCTCTTTGTCACCAATTAAGTACTCTAGAACAGATTTGCTGTCACATTTGCCCTATTTGCCGATTTCTTTACAGCAGATTTAAAAATAAATAAATGTGTGAGTGGACTACCAAACACTGCTTTTACAGCCCGCGCATTGTGACTCCACCCCCTTTCCTCTGCAGCACCTAGGCCCCCCCAATTTATGGGTTCCTGGAGTAAAGTTTTTTCCAATTCCAGCACCATGTGTAACTTGAAAGAAATCATAACTTGGGTCAGGACAAGGTGTAGTATGGGTGGCAGCTCGCAAAGCAGCATGCACTGTATCCACTAAGATCGCACCATCGATGGCTGTAGCCATCCGCCAGAGGTTTGAGTCCTGCTCCTCCTTTCAACAGCCTGAATTTAATTCAAGGAGCCTAATGAATTTGGACCAGTAATTTCACTCATTGTTGGTTGACTCGGTAGCAATGAGCATGGTGTCAACATTACACATTTCATCTCCAATGTGATTAAACTTTGAGTCTATGCATGAAGAGATGCAGAAACTGTGCATTTCAATCCCTCAGCAGCAGAAAATTATTTATTCTTGTAATCAGAATATGTCAATTTTGGTTATCTGCTTTCACAATCCTATGAGGTTTATGTGCTGAATTAGCAGTAAGCAACACTCCTTTTTGTTTGCAAGAAGTATGTACCTTCAGTGGTGCTGAACTGAGGATGTGGGTACAGGAGCATGTGCTATAAGTGAATGTGGTTCAGTTAAACTTCCAATAGCTCCTCGGTTCAAGGCAGGTTATTTTGTCTTTAATTTCATATACAGGGGTTGAATTAACTCTGTTGATACCTTTTGTTAATAACCCAGTCGTGTCAGGGCGACGGTGTCTCACTTTAGGAAAGTTAACTCACCATGATTCTAGTAGCACTGTGATGCAAAACAAGCCACTGCTGGCACCTCCCGAGTACTTCAAAGTTACATTATTAGCGTAAACTTCTGGTGAAAGTATCCCCTACATGGATGGGCTTTAAGCCATGACCCTTCCCCATTCTTCATTCACTCGAGGCTCGAGGTAAAAGCAGAATCTTTTGGAGTCATACATTCTTGGCTTTGTTTGCTTTAATAATTTAGAGCAAAAGAGTGGACAGCCGTCCTTTTCTAAAGACAACATCACTAAATGTGACTCCCGGAGACTGAGGTTTGAACTAAAACTGTTTCTTAGGAGAATATTTGGAAAATTTGCTTGGATTTTTGGAAATCAATAAGTTGGTCACTTGTGGCAGTGAGAATGTGCACACTCGCGGTTTCTGCATTACATTGTCCTTGGTTGTGGGGTGTAGAAATGTGCACTCCCACAGAATCTGTGTCCACCTTTGCACTGGGGTTAAAAATACACACTCCCACAATATATTGATTCGCCTTGCTTCTTGGGTGTGAGATTGCGTCTACCCAAAGTGCCAATGTGCACAATTGTCCAAGCATCTGAGCAGGGGCATGCCTACAGCATCCAAATACACATGGGCACCAAAGTGTGTGACTCAGCACGCCACCAGAGTCTGGGTGTTTACTGATTCTAGCACCTAGTGTGGTTTGATGGGTACTGGGGGAGAAGCCTCAAAGACCCCGCAGTCCCAGCCGGCTATCCGCCTCCTGCAGGAGCTGGCATTGCTATTGCTCACAGGGAGCTTCTGGAAATGCAGCTCCCTGTGTGCAAGAGCAATAGTTTCATCTCTTTCTCTGCTGGTATGTCTGTGGGCAGGGAAAGAGATGAAACCTCCGCTTTGAGCATGTGGGGGCATTTTGACAGTTCTCGCTAGTTGGAAGAGGAGTGTTTGCTTTTGCTTGCTGGAAACTGTCAGCAACCGGGACATAGCAGGAGCCAGCCCAGGGAGGTGGTGGTTCCCAAGGGGCCCTAGGAGGGGGGCCGTGTGCCCCCTTCCTTTTATTTTTTGAATGCCCGCATGCCCCCAGGACCTGGCCCGCCCAGGGGCTATAATGTAAACAAGCGTGGGTGCCCGCACTTGTTTTTTTAAATTATTTTTGCTGTGAATTTGTGGCTCCGTCACAATTTTGTGGCAAATGTTTTCATTACAAAAATGCTTTTTTGCCCTGGTGGTGTCCCTCTGGGACCCCAGGACCAGAGCTAAGAGGTGAGGGTATTCCTACCTTACCCCCTTTTCTATATTTGTAACTTTTTGGGGGGACTCTGAAGTCGAGCCCTAAGATGGCTGCCAACACTTCCTGGTTGAAGTGTTGTTACCCAATCAGATCTCTGCACGAGATTGGGAGGATTTGCATAGGGGTCGTGTCCCTAGATATGCAAATTTGGTTTTCCTTTAATATCTCCAAAACTATTGAATAGATTTACACCAAATAATGAAAAGCACTCTGTCTAGACCAAGAGCTAGCTTTCTGCCAAATTTGGTGTAATTCCATTCAGCAGTTCGGGCTGTAGCGGTGTTCAAAATCCCTATGGTAATTAGCATGGGGAATGCCCTTTTTTTCTGGCGCCAAAGATATTGGCAAGTCAGAAAATGCTTTCCTATGGAAAATAGATCCTGAATATATATATATGAACAACCAGTCCTGCTCCCAAAGAAGAAGGCATGTACACACACAAGTACAAAGTCCCATCCGTGCTCCGTCCCCGTAGATTATGGAGCGGGTGTGGGGGCATAAACAGAAATGCTGTTGAGGATGTTAGGATGGTGCTTGCGTAATAGCATTTTACTTTTTGGTCCTGATTTGTGCCAACAAATGAGGGGCACAGCCATGGGCACCTGCTTCGCCCCCAGCTATGCGAATTTGCATATGGGCTGGTGGGAGGAGCAGGTGCTGGCGAAAGATTTTGCCCTTGAGATGTCTAGGAATGTGATTCTGTGGTCGCGCTATATAGACAATCTTTTCGTCGTAAGGCGAGGCGACAAATCATCAGCTGAGGACTTCGTAGAGAGGCTGAACCGCAGTGAACTCATTTTACATTTCACCTCATATAGCAGCGAGAAAGAGGTGGAGTTCTTAGATTTAACCGTTTATGTGGCAGATGGAACAATACAGACAAAGTCTTTCAGGAAGAGCACAGCTGACAACACTGTGCTGCATTCTCGGAGTTTCCATCCAACCAAGCTAAAGAATAGCATACCCTACGCAGAGAATCTCCGTATGAGAAGGAACTGAAGTGATGTTGAGCAGCTCCATAAAGCAAGTGCAATGTCGGAGTTGTATTTTTCAAAAGATGATAACGTGCCTAATGCGATTTAAGGCGTACATCACTGTGCACTAAAACTCAGCTCACCTGTGAACAAGGCTGATTATACAGCCGAAACACATCAGAGTAAGAAATACTGCCAGCCTGATAGAAAATAAATACCAGTATTCCTCAGATTGGGGCTTCAATATAATTTTTGCTGTGTGTTGATTTGAATGACAGGACACTCCTTACCTGTCTTGACGAAGATATATATATAAAACTGATATTGAACTGGACTTGGCACTGTAATATTAGAGACCCCGGGCAGATGCATTAAAAAGCTGTTCCCAAAAAGCGGTTGCAAATTGTGCACCAACTTTTTGTGACCAGTAACTTATGTTGCAAATTGGCCTTTATTTAAATAGGTTGGTGTGCAAAATAAAGAATCATACTGGGTCGCATACAGACCTGCCTAATGAATACTTATTAATCAGGACACCACTACAATTAGTTGCAATTACAGAGATGGTGGCCTGAAAGGGGCTACAAGGGACCAGCATCCCTGCATTTGCATTTCAAAATTGAAAACTTTTTTTTAAGCTGTCCGATTTCTTAAAGGAAAAGGTTCTGCGTTAAAAAGAAAGTTTCAAGTTTGAAAAACTTCAGCGAAAGTTGGCAGTGGTCCCCTGGACAGCTGCCTATTCCCTCTCAGGCTGCCACTCTGATCCAGAATGGGGAAGGTGCTCAAAATGGTCACCTTTCTCTTTAAGAATTAGTTACCCGCCCAACTTGGGATTCTATAAGTGATGAATGATTAGTGATACATATAGTACCGAATTGGAATTTTGAACGAGATGCTAAGAACAGGCCCCTTCCATACTGTGATTTGATATTCATTTCTTGTCCATTTTACGAGTCAGTAAAAACATTTTCAACTCTTAAAAATGAGTCACATATATAGCAAATAGCAACCATTAATAAGTTAAATACATCTGGCCTCAGATTATAAAAGGGACATAAAGAGAAGTGGAAAACTATGTTGCATTACATTTCTCCATGAATGTAATTAATTTGAAGATACACTGACACATAATGCACTTCAGCCGGTTGTGGGGCAAAAATTACGTAGAAAATCGATTGGTTAAGTGAATTTTGGTTCAGTTTTTATATGAATTTATAGCAAATGTGAGTTCTGTTGTGATTAATAGTTCAAGGTTAAGTTTGTTTCTATGTCACCTTACACAACTGTCAGATATATTTAGTAGAATAGGGCACTCTGTGATTGCTAGTTTCCACACATTGCCAGAAACCATCACAGGGCGGGAGGGATCCTGGTAGCATAATTGCTAGTGACTGCATCATCCCCCAGGGCACTTTCGGAGCATAAATGTGGCACCTCTGGCACCCTCAACCTCAAAGCATATGTGGACTGGAAAGAAGATTGAAGTAGGACTGCCCTGCTGACTCCTGGCATGAAAGGCTGCACCAACGACTGGACTGCACCTGCTGCTCCTTGGGCTAGTGAAGAGAGGACTAAAAGTCACTCCTGAGCCCTAGACCAAAGTAGGGACTCCAAGAGTCTATCAGCTGGCCTCCTGTTCCAGCATCAGGACCTTAAACGCTGGAGTATCCCCTTCTGGCTAGTCAGTAGCCATCTTCAAGGAATCCCCGCTGAACACCAACATGCAGCTAAGAACACATCTACCTCAGACTCAAAAGTTGCTCATGTGTCTTCTGGACCTGGGAGAGTTGTCAGAGTGTTGTTTGGTCACCCAAGATGGACACTAAACCTCAACAAAGGAAACCGCTGGACTTGCTGTTTCCTGAGATCGGTATCCCAGGTGCTGCTGCACTTCTATTGGCCCAAAGAGGACTTTGAGGGATACAGACCCCTGTGGTTAAAGTCATCCCACCTTACCTTACCGGTGGACCAAGAAATAACTTCAAGGAGACCCCGGTCAATCCCATGGCATCCAGAGCATCTTTCAGCATCCTGTATCCTCAGCATCAGGACCAGTCACTGAAAGTCTATGGTGGTTTTGATGTTTAATGTGGAACTGGACTTGAGACTGCTTTGCTTACCAGATATTATGTATTGACCTCCCTGACCTCCTCCTTATTGGAATTGGTCGCCCAGTCCAGACTGAAGTGCGCAAACACCACTCTTCCTAACTTTTTAAAAGTTTACAAACTTTACAGTTACCAGTGCTTGTTTGTGCTTTGGACTAAAAAGCTGAAATTTACATTATCCATAAAAATCTACTGCGCCAGAACCCTCCAGTGGAATGTGCTATATCTATTTTCATAAATTGGCACAGGAATTCTTTTGTGTTGTGTGACTTTCGTATTTTGTTGTTTGATGCTTCTGAATGCTTTATACTAATCATTTTATTTAAACCTTGCTGCACAAAGCCACAGCTACCCAGGATTGAGCAAGAGCTTTTGCAAATAAGCCTGACTGAACCCAAAACAGTTTTGTGAGTGTATTACCCAGTGAGGTTGCACAACCACACCATAATCCTCACACAGTCGGGCTGTGATTGGTAGGGTGAATTAGAGACGACCATCTACCCTTTATGCTTAGTTTCACCAGATGTTCTATAGTATGAAAGCTGTCAAGAAGACTATTAGGACCACTACTGCCGGACGGATCTCATCAGGAGTTGTTCCAAAATAGTGATGAGTTAGTATGATGTGAGGTTTCTGACTGTGTTGAATTATATATGACTCAGAATCTAGGTGGTCACAGTTCTCCTAAAGGTGTTATCAGGAAAAGGCTTTGTTACATTACTCTAGGTTGTATTTGTAAAACACTAAGGGGCATATTATCAAGCCAGGTGATAAAATTATCGCCGCTTTAGCGGCAGAAAACCGCAGCTAAAACGGCGATAATGGGCTTGATAATATGCTCTATGGAATTCCAATTGAAGCCCATGTTAGATGTCCTACACATCTAACATGGGCTTCATTTGGAATTCCATAGAGCATATTATCAAGCCCATTATCGCCGTTTTAGCGGCAGAAAACTGCCGCTAAAGTGGTGATAATTTTATCGCCTGTCTTGATAATATGCCCCTAAATTCACCATTTCTTAGTCTGTTTGCACTGAGGTCTTGTCCAGGTTTCAGTGGTCGTTTCCTTGTCAAACCCTGGCCCTTATTTAGATTTTTGCAGAGAAAGTACTGTCCGCTGTGTTTCGAGTCAAGCCAGCCATCATGTTTCCAGGGGTAAAGCAAAAAACAAAAGAAATGATGGACGGAGTGTTGAACATTGCAAGCACTCACCCCCAGTCAACTGATCTGGGTTTAATCCATCACCGTTCTTTAGCCCACTCTGCCACCCCAGTTCAGACATGGCCATATGCAAATCAGTCTGACCCTGTGCCTCATGGGAACAGTCCAGCCCAAACTGCCAAGCCATGTTTTCCCTGGACCGGAAACAAGCTTACTAGGACCGGTTTCTGGCATTTCAGCCGTCTTCAGCCAGGCTTGCTTGAATCCAGTGGCAAAGTGAGCAAGGGACTCACGTCTGAGCATACCCTGCCAACTTATGGCGAACAAAGCAAAAACCAAAGGAAATGATGGACAGAGTGTTGAACATTGCAAGCACCCACCCCCAGTCAACTGATCTGGGTTTAATCCATCACCGTTCTTTAGCCCACTCTGCCACCCCAGTTCAGACATGGCCATATACAAATCAGTCTGACCCTGTGCCTCATGGGAACAGTCCAGCCCGAACTGCCAAGCCATGTCTTCTCTGGACCGGAAACAAGCTTCCTAGGACCGGTTTCTGGCATTTCAGTCGTCTTCAGCCAGGCTTGCTTGAATCCAGTGGCAAAGTGAGCAAGGGACTCACATCTGAGCATACCCTGCCAACTTATGGCGAACAAAGCAAAAACCAAAGGAAATGATGGACGGAGTGTTGAACATTGCAAGCACTCACCCCCAGTCAACTGATCTGGGTTTAATCCTTCACCGTTCTTTAGCCCACTCTGCCACCCCAGTTCAGACATGGCCATATGCAAATCAATCTGACCCTGTGCCTCATGGGAACAGTCCAGCCCGAACTGCCAAGCCATGTCTGCCCTGGACCGGAAACAAGCTTCCTAGGACTGGTTTCTGGCATTTCAGCCATCTTCAGCCAGGCTTGCTTGAATCCAGTGGCAAAGTGAGCAAGGGACTCACGTCTGAGCATACCATGCCAACTTATGGCGAACAAAGCAAAAACCAAGGGAAATGATGGACGGAGTGTTGAACATTGCAAGCACTCACCCCCAGTCAACTGATCTGGGTTTAATCCATCACCGTTCTTTAGCCCACTCTGCCACCCCAGTTCAGACATGGCCATATGCAAATCAGTCTGACCCTGTGCCTCATGGGAACAGTCCAGCCCGAACTGCCAAGCCATGCCTTCCCTGGACCGGAAACAAGCTTCCTAGGACCAGTTTCTGGCATTTCAGCCATTTTCAGCCAGGCTTGCTTGAATCCAGTGGCAAAGTGAGCAAGGGACTCACGTCTGAGCATACCCTGCCAACTTATGGCGAACAAAGCAAAAACCAAAGGAAATGATGGACAGAGTATTGAACATTGCAAGCACTCACCCCCAGTCAACTGATCTGGGTTTAATCCATAAGCGTTCTTTAGCCCACTCTGCCACCCCAGTTCAGACATGGCCATATGCAAATCAGTCTGACCCTGTGCCTCATGGGAACAGTCCAGCCCGAACTGCCAAGCCATGTCTTCCCTGGACCGGAAACAAGCTTCCTAGGACCGGCTTCTGGCATTTCAGCCGTCTTCAGCCAGGCTTGCTTGAATCCAGTGGCAAAGTGAGCAAAGGACTCACGTCTGAGCATACCCTGCCAACTTATGGCGAACAAAGCAAAAACCAAAAGAAATGATGGACGGAGTGTTGAACATTGCAAGCACTCACCCCCAGTCAACTGATGTGGGTTTAATCCATCACCGTTCTTTAGCCCACTCTGCCACCCCAGTTCAGACATGGCCATATGCAAATCAGTCTGACCCTGTGCCTCATGGGAACAGTCCAGCCAGAACTGCCAAGCCATGTCTTTCCTGGACCGGAAACAAGCTTTCTAGGACTGGTTTCTGGCATTTCAGCCGTCTTCTGTCAGGCTTGCTTGAATCCAGTGGCAAAGTGAGCAAGGGACTCACGTCTGAGCATACCCTGCCAACTTATGGCGAACAAAGCAAAAACCAAAGGAAATGATGGACGGAGTGTTGAACATTGCAAGCACTCACCCCCAGTCAACTGATCTGGGTTTAATCCATCACCGTTCTTTAGCCCACTCTGCCACCCCAGTTCAGACATGGCCATATGCAAATCAGTCTGACCCTGTGCCTCATGGGAACTGTCCAGCCCGAACTGCCAAGCAATGTCTTCCCTGGACCGGAAACAAGCTTCCTAGGACCGGTTTCTGGCATTTCAGCTGGACTGTTCCCATGGGGCACAGGGTCAAGACGGATTTGCATATGGCTGGGTTCAAACTGGAATAGCATGGTGAGCAAAAAAACGATGGATTTAGGCCCAGATCTCTGTAATGGGGTGAATGTATGACATTGTTCTGCATTCTGTCCATCAATTGTTGTTTTTCCATTTATCACCCCGAGTGGGAAGGGTATGCCCAGACGTGGGTCCCTTGCTCTCCATGCCACTGGAATCAAGCTATCCTGGCTGAAGAGGGGTGAAACCCCGAAACCGGTCCTAGGATGCTTGTTTCCAGTCCAGGGAGGACCTGGCTTGGCAGTTCGGGCTGGACTGTTCCCATGGGGCACATGGTCAAGACTGATTTGCATATGGCTGGGTTCAAACTGGAACAGCATGGTGAGCAAAAAAACGATGGATTTAGGCCCAGATCTCTGTACTTGGGTGAATGTATGACATTGTTCTGCATTCTGTCCATCAATTGTTGTTTTTGCATTCGTCACCCCGAGTGGGAAGGGTATGCCCAGACGTGGGTCCCTTGCTCTCCATGCCACTGGAATCAAGCTATCCTGGCTGAAGAGGGGTGAAACCCCAAAACCGGTCCTAGGATGCTTGTTTCCAGTCCAGGGAGGACCTGGCTTGGCAGTTCGGGCTGGACTGTTCCCATGGGGCACAGGGTCAAGACTGATTTGCATATGGATGGGTTCAAACTGGAACGGCATGGTGGGCAAAAAAACGATGGATTTAGGCCCAGATCTCTGTACTGGGGTGAATGTATGACATTGTTCTGCATTCTGTCCATCAATTGTTGTTTTTCCAGGGGTAAAGCCTCCGCCGGCTCTGCCAGTGGAAGCCTGTGACCAATGGCTTCACTGAAATTAGGTTGTGGGTCAAACTACCTCAGACTGACCGCCATACTGCCATATTTAAGGCAGACATTTGTAATTTTGTCCTGATCTGGAACACCAGGTAAAGCTTCATGGTCCGAAACTGGAAAATACACAAATGACCACCATGCATTCAATGAAGTATCCGAGAATATTAGGGGGATTTGGTATTTTTGTTTTAATAACACAAACTCCCACTTTGGGAGTTTGTGTTAAAAAAAAACAGCAACAAAAACGTTGTTTTACGGGCACATAGAACATGGCACCCACTCAACAAATCTACAGTGCCATCAGCGGGGGGTTTTGCCAGGCAGGCGGAGATCACTAAATATGGTGGCTGTTGTTTGCCCGGCCAGTGGAGTGCAGCCATCTGGTGTCCCGGTGGAACAGAGTACAGCCCGCCTTTGCATTGGCATTCTTTCTTGGCTTTGGTTTCCAGCTTGTATTTCTGCTGAAATGGTTGTGCATCCATCCACACTTGATCATAGTTAGCTGGGTTCCTCCTGAGGTTGTTGATTGCACATTCTGGTGTCTTCGTCCTGGTGTCCATGTTCTTGTGCTGGTGTGTTTGGGCTTTAAATGAGCGGATGTGTTTTGTATGATGGATGTTGACGCACATTGAGTGTCAGCCTGCCCTTGGAGTCGAGTTTACATATTTCCAATAGTGGGATTAAACCTCGGAACTTGGGGTGAGAAGCTCTCCAGATGTCTGACTAATGCCAAAGCCCCGGAGAGTCTTACATCGCCGGACAGATTTGCTCTGAACTTTGGTCGAGAGGGCAGTAAAATGACCCTAGGGCCCCAATAGCGCTGGATACGCGCGCAGATTACCTGCGCTATCTTGGATGGTACACACTTGTATTGAAAGGATTAAACTTTATCACAGGGGCTTGCTTCAGCGTGATAGGCCGAGCAGGACAAACAGGATTAGCTCTCTCCTTCAATAATTTCAATAAGGCGCTCGGTTGGTTTTGTGCTCTAGAGAGTTATTCGAGGAAAGGTTGTGTGTCCGTGAAAACAGCTTTTTTCCGGTTCCTCTGAAGATGTCTGTAAGGATGTGTCTCATTGTCTTTCGAGATGCCTGGTAAATCGTGGGGATTCCATTGATTTACGTCTTGATTGCAGGATTTTGGATTTGATTGATTCATGAGAGAGAAAACAGCCTCACGGGCAGCATTGAGGCATCACTGTCTCCTCGCAAATAGGATCACAGAGCAGACGGACCCTCGGGGCTGCTCTTAGACTGCAGAGAAAACGGAATCACCTGCACCGATGGGAAACCATCCGATTAATGTTAATTCTGTCACCTAACAATAGCACGCGCCACTTCGCATTCTCGTGGGTGATCTGTGGCAGTAACCTGCGCTGGTATGTCAATATCATGTCATTCATGACATTTTGTCATGAATGACATTGTCATTCGTGACAATATCTTGTGCGCTTCGTGGCAAAAACGTGCAGTGTAATTACCACATCCAAGTCATGGCAATATCCTTTGTCCTTCATGACATTATTGTGTCCTATTCGTGCCAGTATCCTTTGGCATTCATGGCAATATATTTTGAATTTCTTAACAGCAACCTGTACATTGCGTGGCAATGACATGAGAGATTCGCAGGACCCGCCGGGCGGTTAAGCTATTCGTGGTAAAATCCTGTGCACTCAACGGCAATCCCCGGGGCAGTTCTTGGGAATAATGCCCATAGCTCGTGCTAGGACCTGAGTCCCACCACCTTTGCCGCAGCCACAGACAGATGTGGTAGTGGCCTATGTGTACCGGGGTGGCAGTCTGGCAGGAGAATGGCAGAGAGTGGGTACATTGCTTAGATATGTCAGAGACAGCGTTCGGTGGCAGGAGGCACCGTAGGTGGGTGCGATGCGGCATAGACAACTTTGACAACTTTTTGTTTTAATTTCGAGCTTCGCGACGTGCAAAGCTTGGCAACGTTTTAAAACGGGGTACAGCCTTGGTGACAATCTGTGGCAGAGACAAACAGTCTACATTCTAGAAGAGGCCTCTCAGAACAGCTGCTTGTCACCCATCCCTGGCCCTTCTCCCGTGGCAAAGTCCACAGGGGAGGGGGAGGCGCTCCCACCGCCTACGCTCCGAATGCGACTCACCGCCCCCTGGGGTGCTCTTTTAGGTTATGTTATGTTCACTTATTCATTTAGCGCCACGTATGCAACTGCTTCTTGCCTCTTTGGTAACACAAGGCTCAGGAAGGGAGACTACAAGAATTGAAGAATTACACGGATATATTGCTAATACAGCATCAATATGACACTGAAAAGCCAGCATCTGATAAAACCGACGAAGCCTGGACTCATTTATTACGTAAATAGCTATGTTTTTTCTTAATTGTAATAGGAGGGATTCTTTCCGTAGGATAAGCCGGAAGGAGTACCATGTTTCCTGCTGTGTTGAACCATCCCAGGCACTGATTGGTCCTCTGGCCTTAGGGTACACCCTAAACCAGTGGTGTAAGGTAAGATGATGGGGCCCCGGGGCACATTATAGTCCCCTGGCAGGGGCCAGCAAGGCTATAAGGCACTGGGGCCGGTTGACTAAGGCCCTAAAAAATAGAGGCTCCCAGGTGACCATGAGCCACAGGCCCATTGCCCAATGTCAGACTGGCCACCTTCCCAACCTGACCCCGACGAGTCCCCCTCTTCAGAATTTGATAAGGGGCTCAGAATCTACAATATCTCACACATATCCATAGGCTTTAGGCTGAATGGGGGCTCCCTGAACGGCTGGGGGCCCCTGAGCCTCAAGGCCTGCAGGGGCAGGAGTGGCCCATGCAGGTAAGAGCGGTGGAGCCGTGTTGGGAGGGAGGGGAATTTGACAAACGACCACGAGGAAAAATTAAATAAACAATTAATTTCCCCTCGTCGTCATCTGTCAAAATCGCTCCCCACCAGGCCCCACCGTTCTTACCAGCATGGGCCGCGGCTGTGCAGAGGCCTGTGTTAGACCCCTGTCTACGACCCTCAGCTACACATTTTATATGGTGACTGGTCACCACGATTTCCTGCTCCTGGATGTCCCTGCCATGGCCCTGAGGGAATCTGACAAATTAGTGAATACGGCCCCTTTCAACAAGAATGGTACAAGAGTGATCATTAAATAGTTATATGAAGAGATTGTTCTATGTGTGAATTTGTTTCCATCATTCTTATATTCCCATGGAGGAGGGCTGGAGAAGAGGAGCGCAGCTGGTCGACGATGACGCTGAGGTGCGGAGGTAGTCATTACAGATCCACTCAGTTGGACAACTGCTGTAGGTGCCCAAAAGGGAGCCTCAACAGTGACCATTAGGGGTTCTAGAGAGCATGGTGGACAGTCAGAAAGTCTGAAGGGGTGCCAGCAGTGTTCTTTTTAAAAGAAGACCATCTTTGCCATGCGTATGGATCAAACGCCGTGAGTGTGAGGAGGTGCCATGCCTGCTGAGGAGGCCAGCCGGTTTTGCTTAGTCCTTAGGGTCAATTCAAGAAGCAAAATAATCAGCAAAGAAGAAAGATTTATTGCAAACTGACCTGGTATTCCCTGTGTGTAGCCTGGGTGTCATGTGCCCTAATGCAAGCAAGGGCCCTGTGTCCCCCTTCCCTCCCCCACCACCCAGGGAGGTGTTAAAATGCAGACATAACTGGGATACAGTTGATGCTGCCCTCTGAGCATGCAAACTTTGGTGAAAGCTCAAGTCTAGGCTGCACTCATGCGAGTGGATCTTCAGTTCCAACTGCAGCTGACATAGAAATCAATACATTTCAATAATGCGAAGCACATTAGGCCTCACAAAAATGACAGAGAGTATTAGATTTGCAAACAATGCAGGCGTATTAGAGATTAGCAAGATTGCAAACTAAAAGCATCAAACTGCTTATGTTCAGTAGCCAATACATGAAAGCATTATTCAATATCCTCCAGAGTAATTCAAAATCATAAATGGAAAAACAAACTATTATAAAGTTGTCTCAAAATGGCACAAAGGAGACTCAATATCCCTTCAAGGGAAACCCTACACTACAGAGCTATTAGAAAGTCGGGGAGAGTTGAGGAGAAGTCAGCATAAGGTGTGAGAATGGAAAGCCTCCGAAAGGCAGGGTCTATGAATCAAGCAAAGCTTCTTCTAGCATAACAGGAAGGCATCTCTCTTAATCAATAGGAAAGAGAGTCCATCAAGGCTCTTTTGGACAAGAAAGAAAGGAATCTGAATCTAAGTCTATATTGCATTACATGAAATTATCCCTCTTCCACATTTTGCTACACCTTCAAGTGGTTCTCATGCAGGGGATCAATTAGGTTAAAGTACAGATTCATTATTTTCACAAGATAAAGCACAATGAGCTCTCTCTCTGCATCCTTCAAACTTCAGTCATCTGTAACATAAGAAGATACATTCATTCCAAGGTGTCCTCTGGTAGCTGCTCAGTACTGAGAGCTCATAGGACTGTGTAAATTCAAACATTCACGTGAGAAAAATATTCAGCAGGTATATCTCACATAATATCTATACAGTACACTAAATAACAGCTGCAATTAGTAAGGATACAGAGTTTGCGCAATTACACTCCTTCCTCATGGCCCCTGTGTTACTCTCTCTTCCCCATGTTGGGTTTGTAGCAACTACCCTCAGATGTTCGTGAATGTGAAATAGTAAGCTCTCCACCGCCATATAGCTTTATGTGGATCATATGACATCTTTTTCCTCCTCCATCTCTAAATTGTAATGACTCAGCCATGGCTGCCAGACTTTCCGAACCTTTCCCGGGCACCCCCTTGCTTTATATACAGTTTTTTTCTGCACCCATGTATATATCCATACCGGCCGCTATTGTTTCATGGTGGGGACTTCTGCTCTCCCCCAGTATCTGACTATATCTCTATTTGCCACCACAAGTCCTAGGTTACTTAGTAAAAGCTTATATCTAGGGATGTCAACGTCTGTGTAAATACCTAAAAGGACATAATTGGGGTCCATCGGGATTTGTGTTTGTAGTATGTTATTCAGTTATTGCACTATCTGTGTCCAATATCTATGAATTGGTTGGCACTCCCATAAAGTGTGTATGAAAGATCCCCGCTCTGTTTTACACCGCAGGCAATCCGGTGTCTCTGCTCTGCCCATCGCATGTAATCTCGCCCTGTCGTAGTACACCCTGTGCAGTATTTTAAACTGTATCAGCCGTAGCCTAAGCTTGATCGCTACTTCTCTAGGGTGCATTAGGGCAGTCTCCCAGTCTATATCCTCCAGTGTGCCTGCTAGATCCTCCGATTTGCCTCTAAGTGTTAGTAAGTTATCAGGTATGTTATTTATGAGGGTTTTATAGGTCCAGGATACTGCTTTCTCTAGTATCTCTTCCTGTAGCAGCTGGCCCTCTAGTGGGGCATATTCAGGAATCTCTGCAATATCAGGTCTTTGCGTTTGCCAGGCGTGTCGAAGTTGAGTGTATTTATAGTGTTGCTTGTCTGTTAGGTGATATTCCGTTTGGAGATCTGCAAAAGTTATCAGATTACCCTGCCGTATTATATCCCCCAGAGTGGTAATCCCAATAATATCCCATCCTTTAGACCCCTGTAGTTTCACAAGCTCAGGCAGTTGTTTACCCTCCCATAGGGGTGTAGCCCCAGTTAGTCTTTTTCCCCATTTCATTTGGCGTTCAGCTTCTTTCCATACCTCAATCATCCTCTGTGTTGCTGGCAGTAGGCTCCTCACTCTGTGACCCCCGTATATGTAGTGTAAATGGAAGAATTTTTGGAATTGGAGTCTCTCCAAGGCGTATGTAGGATGATCTCTGGGCACATGTCCCCATTCATTGTGCCGCTCTATTGTATGTCCTAATATCCGTTAGCGCTACTCAGGGGTGACATCCATCCCATAATAATGTCCTCACTTCGTTGTTTATCACCCTGAAAATTGCCTCCAGTATTTTACAATATGTATTTTTGACAATATACAATAGCTTGGTCAGCGTAATCATTTTAAACATGGCAGCTCTTCCAAGTAATGTCAAAGGAAGACATCGCCATCTGACCACGTCTTCTTGGAATTCTGATAGGACACTCTGAATGTTATGGGTAAGGCAGTCTGTCATGTTTGTAGAGATGAACAGTCCCTGATATTTGAAGCGCCTTTCAGCGACGGGACGACGTAACGGCATGGAATGCTTGCCAAAGTGGCCCCCGATGGGGGTACACATTTAACTTCCCCCAATTAATTTTGTTTCCTGCCTGCTTACCATATTCTTATACTAGGTTAAACATGATTAGAAATGACGTGATGTCATCTGCATAAAGCGAGATTCGTTCATCCATTAACTGTCTCTCAAGATCCTGGAACCCTTTTAAATCTGGGTGTGTTCTGATTAAGCATGCTAGTGGTTCTAACACGAGTGCAAAAAGCAGGGGGGAAAGCGGGCAGCCCTGCCTGCTCCCCCACCGGATGGGAAACTCGGCCGATTTAACTCCATTAACCCTGACTCTGGCTCTGGGGTGTATATAAAATATATCGATCCATGTCCAGAAGTTGCAACCGAAGCCCAACTTCGTAAGCCCCAGCCTCATAAAAGGCCAGTGAACTATGTCAAATGCCTTTTTTGCGTCGAGTGACAGGAGTATTTGGGGGACATGTCTCTTTTTTGCCGTATCTAGCCAGTTTGCCAGTCTACGAAGGTTGAGGCAAGTGGCCCGCTTGGGCATGAAGCCCAACTGATCTCTATGCACCAGAGATGTGATGACCATTAGTAACCGCATGGCTAGTATTGAGGCTAGTACCTTAGTTTCTACATTTAGGAGTGAGATTGGGCGGTAGGAGCCACAGTTTTCTGGGGGCTTGCCTGGTTTTGGTATGACCACCACCGTGGCCTGACATAAGTCCGGGGGCAGCGTCCCCTCGTCTTTTGCTGCTAAAAACATATTTAGTAGGCGGGGAGCAAGTATGTTATTGTTTTATTTAAAGAATTCCCCTGGTAACCTGTTGGGGCCTGGGGTCTTCCCTGAGTTCTGCTTAGCTATGGCAGCCTGAACCTCATCTAAGGTAAGTTCTGCCTCCAGGGCCTCCGCATCCTCGCTCTTTAGGGTGGGCATGTCTATTGCTCCAAGATAGTCATCTATGTTACTCTCTGTCACCATCGGTCGAGCCTCATAGAGATTAGTATAGTAACGCGCAAATGCTGCCGCTATGCGCGTGCCTCTGTGTGTCGTGCTACATCCTCCTCTATCTGATTTATCCAGTTTGCTTCCCTTTCCTTCCGGCTTAACCAGGCTAGGAGTTTACCCGCTCTGTCCCCTGACTCGTATAGTCTGTGGTGCATGTCCTGGATTTGAGTTTGGACTTCTCTTTCTACTAAAGCTCGGAGTTCCCTACTTGTGACCTCTAACTGTCTGAGCATTGCTGCCTCATTGTTCGGGGTTATTTTGCTTTCAAACTCCAACAGTTTGCCTTCTAGATTTTCTATTTGTAGAGTTTCCTCCCTACGTTTCCGTGCTATTATATCCTGCAGTCTACCTCTGAGGACTGCCTTATAGGCCTCCCAGAGGGTGACCTCAGAGGATACTGAGGATTAATTGTCCCGGAAAAATAATTACGTCTCGGTGGTAATTGCATCAGTTACTGTCTTTTCGCGCAGTTCCCATGCGTTCAGCCTCCAGTCCGATCTTGCTCTACGTTTCTTACCCCCAACCCTTAACTTCAACGGTGAGTGATCTGAGATACCTTTTGCAAGGTATTCTGCTTCCTCTATGACCTGAATCTGCCCCGCTGGAGCAAAGAGGTAATCAATCCTAGAAAAAGTTGTGTGTGCCCCTGAAAAGTAGGAGTAGCTACGATCTAGTGGGTGATGCCGGTGCCAAAGGTCCGTCAGTCCCATCGATCTCGCAAACTCCGCTAGTGGGGTAGACGTATAAGCGCTGGTTGTTGCACGTAATCTATTTAAGCTTGGAATCATCACATCGTGAAAGTCTCCCCCTATAATGTGGATTGAGGAGTCCGAGTCTAATAGTATCTTGGCAACTGCATTTAATGTCTTGGGCTGCAGTCGCTGCGGGGCGTAAACACTGACCAGCGTGATCTCTCACCGTCTCCACGTACACCGCACCGCTGCATACATTCCACCAGAATCTAGCCAGGTCTTAGCTACTTGGAAGGGCAGGCCCTTCTTGATGAGGATGGCCACTCCACGAGCCCAGGAGACAATCCGGCGTGCGCCAGCGTGACGTAAGTCCCCCTCCCTTTAAACGCACATTGGGTACCTTGAATGTGAGTTTTCTGTAGGAGGACCACATCTGGCTTGTTTCTCTTAATGTATCTATTTACTAGTCCCCTCTTAATCTTACTACCCAATCCATTGACATTCCATGTCAACACAGTAAATGGTGCATCATGCATTATGCATCATGCATTATGTTTGTGATTTATGTGCTTCCCAGGAGGCGTAACACAAAAGAGCGGAGTAACACCTTCCCCTGCCAACCCTGTCCCACAGTTGCTGGCCATGTATCCTGAGATGACCCTGCTGCTGTCCGAATTGAGAACATATAGAATCTGAAAAACTCCCAACTTCCCCACTCCATCCCTAGTCCCGCCACCCGACTTCTTGCCTCACCCTACGCCTACCCCATTAACTATCAACATGACAACTAAGCCAAAGTGCCGTTCAAGAAACCTGTTGATCCCACCCGTCATCCCCCACCCACCCCTAGATAATATTTAAAACAATAAAGGAGATAGATTTTTTCAACAACAAAGAGTGTTTCGCCCTGTCTCTTCTGAGTGCAAGCAAGTATAAGGGGGGCCTTTTTGCATGTGAACCATCTCCAATCTGCTTCTGTAGAGTGCCCATTTTTTCAGTCCTCTTTGCCACCATTTTCTTGCTGCAGTTGGTGGACATTGTCAGACCACTGCATCTCTGTTCCCGGCTCTTCTGCACTGCTGAAAGCTCTTAGGAGAGGGAGATTGCTGTCGGTGTCCCCTTGGGAATCATTGTCAGAGTGATCCGTGTTGGTACTGTCTCCTTGGTTCGTGTCCCTGTTGATGACTCGGGTCTGACTCGACTCTCCATCGGAGGCTGCTCTCCTCTGTCAATGCGGGGTCCCCATCTGTGTACTCCCTATAGGCTTCTTATGTCGTCCAGTAAGCCGCTGCTTCATATCCTCTGATGTCCCACTTTGGTGGTGTCTCTCTAGGTCGTGCCTCATTGTGGTCTAGGACGTTCTTCTATCCATGCCCAGGCATCTTTCGGATTGTGAAAAATTGAGTTGAGCCTTGAAAAATAACTTTGAGCTTGGCCCGAAAGAGAAGCATATATGAAATGTGCATGGCTCTGAGTTTGACCTTTAGTGAATCAAAGGTTCTTCGCAACTTCTGCACCTCTCTAGATTAATCCGGGAAGATCATAATTTTGGCATTGGCCAGTTTGAGTTCTACCACCCTACGCGATTCCCTGAGTATTGTATCCCTATCTTGATAGTTCCGAAATGTTGCTATCAGGGTACGCGGGTGACTCCCGGCGGTGGTCTCACATTTGGCATTCTGTGTGCCCGCTCAACGATGAAGCAGGCGGAGAATTTTGCTCCTGGGAGGACTTCCCGCAGCCACGCCGCTATGAAGACATTTGGATCAGAGCTCTCCTGTCCTTCAGGTATCCCAATAAAGCGGAGGTTGTTTCTCCTTGATCTATTTTCTGCGTCGTCGACCTTCTAAACTCATGTTAGCCTGGAGCTCTTTGATATCGGATTGAAATTTGTGGGTCGTGTCTTCCACTTCCAAAATGCGAGTTTCTGCTTGGGTTACTCGGTCTGCTTTGTTGCGTTCATCTTGCCTCAGAGGGGACACCTCTGATCTTATCTCTGCCATTTTACCTTGGATGGCCTCGAGGCATGAATTGCTTTGAGGATGGCTGCATTCATTCTCTGGGGGGCCCTTGGCCTGTCCTTCCAGTTCTGTCTGCGGCAGGAGTAATTTGGTATATTTATCCATCTTTCCCTGTTTTTGCATCTTGGGTTCCTTATCTCTGGCCATTATGAGATCCGACAGGAGTCTGTTATCTGTCATACCACCGGAAATCGCACCTTCTCAAACTTTAGCTTATGAATTTTCACCAAAGGGTACAGACCGCCCTCAGGAGTGTTTCTGTATTTTCGGTCCCTTTCTACGATAGATGTGGACCAGTTCCTGTCCTCTCCACCGCTCTCTGGTAGTTGTTTCAATGATTATGGTGTGTTTTTCCTGCCCCTATCCGTGTATTTGTATTCCAGTCATCTGAGGATAGATCTGGGTGTTGCCCGCCCCGTCCGTGGCAGGTGCGTCCTCCAGCGCCGCGGCCGCTCAGAGGACGACTCCAACAGCACGTCTCTCACCCCCGCTAAGGACAATAGGATCAAAGCCCTCCGCGGTTTAACTGACTGCAGGCCCCTTCTCTTTACCAGACTGTGCACCCTGTTCGTTTCAGTGGTGCCCCATTTGCTTCTCACTTTTCGCTGTCGAAAGGAGTGCAGACTCACTTTTCTCCTCTCCTGGTGTGTTCCTGATCTGATTATCAGGTATTTACATTCCTCTGCGGATTCCTTACGGAAGCCTGTGTGGCCTAGGTGTCTCTGCTTTAGTCGCTGTAAGTCACCTCTGGATGGGTCCTCCAGGGGTAAAGCAGGCAGGCGTGGCACTTCTTTTAGGCTTCCCACTAGTCTTCTGCAGCCCCAGGGGATGTCGATTTTCACTCCCCCTAGTGCAGCTCCTCTTACCTGCGCTTGGGTTGGGTTATCACTTGCGTCGCTGTTCCCCCGGGGGTTCACTCGCCGCCCAAAAATAAATTGTCTGGCACGCTGTCGGGGGGGGGGGGGGGGGGGGGCTCCTCTTCAATCGACTCAGGCAGCGTACCCGGGTCCCTCCCCTCTCACCAAAAGGTCCCGCTAGATTGGACACCCTCCTTCGTCTCTGGGGCACTGCCTCACAGTTCCACGCTCCACTCTCCTGGCTCTCGGCACTTTTCAGCACTTATTTCTTATACGGCAGGAGGCTCAGGTAGTCCCCACGATTCAGTGGGTCAGGGCGCCAGGTCCAGTCCCCGGGTGCTTCACAGGCTCACCTTATGTTGGTAAGGCCTAGCGGCCATCTCCCTCATTCTCAGTCTGACGTCGTCAGAATCGCCTCCGGACCCCTAGTGCAGCCAGGGAGAGGCACTCAGTTCCGGGTTTTCACTCCGAGGGGGAGGCGGATGAAATTTCCTCACCTTCCTCCGGTTCCCACGGCTCAATGTCTGTGGCGGACCATCGCACCCTCCGGTCCGAAGGTAATGTTCATTTCACCGCCTTCAGTCAGCCCACCGCGAGTCTCCAGGTGGCAATCTTAGGGTAATGTTGTGCAGTTAGCAGGTCTCATCGGCCATCTTGGCCGCTCCAGCTTGTCTCCGTTTCAACACCGCTTTCTACCCACGTGTCAGAGTAGCGTTCTCCAAAGCTGCTCTGGTCGCACGCCTAAGGTGTCGGGGCTTGTACACACTCAAAATGGGCCGCAGATGTGTGCTTAGAGGACAGGATTAGGGTGAGGATCGGCGACAGGTGGGCAGAGCTCTGGCAGATGCGTCTAGTTGGCCATGTTGCTGTCCACGCCCCCCTGACATCCTTCTTTCTTGCTCCTTTCTCTGACCTCGTTCCTTATGCTCTTCCTTATCTCCTTTCTCTTTCAGATTTATTCCATTCTCCTATTTGATCACTTTAACTCACCTCCTTTGCTGTCTATTTTTCTCCTTCTCCCTTTCTTTCATCCCTTTTTTCTCTGTCTATCTCTTCTCCGTTTCGCACTTAAACTCTTCCCCACCGTACCCAACTTCCCGGATGAGTGAACAAAGAGCTTGACCCTAGGCAGGCTCTGTTTTTTAAAGAAATCTGAGCATATGGCAACTAAAAAAAAAACTTCTGCTGGTGCAGGGCACTCTGGCCCCCCCTCTGAGCTATGGGCACCAGCTACACCACTGATAGCTACGCCCCTGGGTATTCCAGAGGCAGAGAGGTGGTTTGGGTGTCTGCACAGTTGAGTCAAGTGGTGATACGAGATGCCAGAGTGAGAGTTTGCTGAAGCATCCTTAAGGTGTTATGGCCAGAGTGGTCGTAGAGGGATGGACGTGGGAGCAGCAGTTCACCAGGGAAGAAGGGAAGGTGCAGGATTGAACTAACGTGCTAGTGGGAGGTGACGAATAAGGCTCAGTAATTTTGTAGCAGGGATCATGATTAGTTCTGTCTGGTCCCTGGGTCCGATATTCATTGGAGCAGTTGGCACAGTAGGTCAAAGCTGGATATTATCTGGCTCAGTACTGCTGGGGGCGATGGCAGTGCAAGAGGAGCCAGAGTCGAGGTGGTGGAAGGTACAAATCAAATATGGGAGCATAGGGCTATACTTTATGGATGCAGTAGGACAATTCATAGAAGTGCAAGAAGCCAATCACTCAAATACAAGGTCGGACAATTAAGGAGGGTGCAAACGAAAGTATACAGTTATTGGAGGTTGTGAAAAGAGAAAGTGAAAGCCCATATCAAAAAGACAAAGTAAATGAAAGGCTGCTTGACTTGTCTTTGAGGGAACCCACTGAACATAAGAAAGCACCAGTTATAGGGTGAGCTAAATTTCTTGGAAAATATTGGAAAACAACCAAAAGCTTTGCCCCTTGACAGTGAAGTGAACCAGAAATTGTAAAATAACATGCCTAGTTCATGTAGCCTTAATATTCAAAGATAATTATCAACTAATGCTATTTGCGATCCTATGATATTGGCTTATATAAAAAATAGGGGTGGGCAGAATTTGCGTAGTCGGGCTATGCAAATCTCCGCGAAACGGTAAAAAATCTCCGCGAGCACACAGAAATTCCGCGACCACGCGGAATTGCTTGTTCAGGATCATTTTTCCTGTTCACGAACGCTGTTTGCGTGCTCAGGGGGAAATATCTTGTGAACACGCATTTTGAGAACGCGAACAAGCAAAAAATTCCACGAATCCGCGGAACGCAGAATTTTGGGCGATTCCACGTTCTCTGTGGAACGCAAAATTACCCAAATTCTGCAAATTCCGCGAGCGGAACGGAATTTACCGCCCAGGCCTAATAAAAAATTAGGCAAGTATCACTCACAACACATCAGGTAAAATGGTGCACGTCATAAGCAATGGAATTGTGGAAATGTGGATTTTCCTGATCAGTTATGTCCCCTATCTTGGACCCCAACGATTCTATGTGCATGTCACAAGTACATGTGTGTTCCCTCCAGTTCCAGTTTCCAAGACGCAAACATATGTGTGTCTACCGTCGACATGTTCTCTGTCAGATCCGCCATCAATGGGCTGGATATTCAATTCCTAAGTATGAAAAGCCACCGACTTTATATGGCTAAGGTACTCCATTTTTACAGTTCAGGCAAGTAGGCCCGATTCTTTCCTCAAAGCCTTTCCCTGCTCTCTGTCTCTGACAGTTTCAGCTTGAGCTCGCATCTGTATCCATGAACTTTGTCCTACTCCCTGTGCAGCTAACGGTGCCTGCCTCGGCCAGTTTTCGCCTGCCTGCCAAGAAGCTGTATTTCACCTTCGAATTATCTAGTTTGCTCTTCAGCCGATGCATTCCTGTCTAGTGATTTAGGTAAACATTTCCTTTAGCTCACAGGCAAAGGACTCAGCCTTTCCGTCCTCCTGCAAGTGATTCATAGCCCTGTTGCCATGGAAAGTTTTCTGCCCCTCGCTTCTCATATAGACACTTAGACGCTTGTACACGCACATACAGTTAGTATAGAATAGATTCTGTCCGAGAGTCCTTCCTTGTGGATAACATAGTTCTCTAAACATAGGATGTTAGATATGATTTGGGATTAGGTTGACATGACCCCCTAGACTTCTCGTCTCCACATGTAGAGCTAAATGTCAAGTCCCCTTCACCCCCTAGTTGCACGTCAATCACACGTCATGCTGCTGCGCACGCATCCATGTTAAGTATTATCGTATAGATCCACCTATGTAAGATAATGAGAGCCAATCATGTTTCTTTTTGCTCCTTATTACGCCTAGTTTCAATTACGTATCACTATGTTAATTTATCTTATCAATTGTTACGCCTTTCTGCACTTGTTTCATTGTAAATGTATGACCTATAAAAGTTACTTCTTGTCAATAAAGTATTGTACTTCACTTCCTGAACCCTCGTGGTGACGGAACCTGAAGGCCGCGACTCGAGTCGGCCATTTTGAATGGAATAAAGCCCATTTAGAAAACCTCTTATACCACGGATTCTGCCTCTTGTTATTCTGAGCTATTTTACTTTATTTTAAGGATTCCGTATGAAATTCAGTTTCGGTAAAAAGAATATTTACCACATAATGGCGCCCGAATAGGGACACTTTCTCATCTCACGCGCCGGCGGTGCGTTGCAGGCCCGGTCTCCTGCCACAGCTGGACGGACCATAAACGCGTACCAGCAGGATTTCCTGTAAGCTCCCTCCGGTCAAGCGGGGGCGACTGAGGCTGCGATCAACCCAGACGAGGCGGTGAGAAGTGCGAAGTATCCCGACCAGAGCCTAGCTGAGAGAGCAAGATCCGAGGTATACAGAAGCCCACCAGGTTTTTTCGAAATCCCGATGTCCAGAGGGTCCGCTATCCGCAGTCATCGAGTCCTGTCCATTCTCGGAGGCCTTCCGTTTCAAGGAGCTACTCGGTGAGTACCATCGCCGAGGAGGCGTGTTGACGCGCACATAGGTTGTGCCGGTCAAGACGGATTTGGGTACACAAATCCGGTCTGCACTGTTTAGCAGTGTATATGTACTGTTTAGCAGTATATCAAGTATTCCGAAGTATTCAGTTATTGTCAAGAATTCAGCGTGGTGATTAGTTAGGCAGACTGTCATCATTGTCGGTTATTGTTAAAATGATTAATGTTCAATGTTTAAAGTGTTCAAATGTCTTGCATATTGTGGTATGAAAGATTGTTCTTTGTTCACTGTTCATTATTGTGTTTTTCGTATTAAGTGAATTCAAGAGTAAGTATCAGATCAGTTGTCAATATGCCGCTCTTCTCGAAGTTAAGACAGATTACTACCAGAAAAGGGGTGCTTGAAGAAGCAGTTCCTATTCCTCCTAGGGACACTCCAGGGCATTTTATGTACCACAAGCATGGCTTAGATGCCATATTGTTTCTTGATCTATGGGTAGATTATACCAAGGGATTGCCGGAAAGTCAAAGGTGGCCCGCAGCGGGAACCTGGGATGCAGAGTGCATCATGAAAGTGGAGGAAGAGTTATGGAAAAGAAAGGTCAGACAGTCACAGAAAGACGCTGTTGAGTTATGGCGTAAAGAATCTCATAGACGTACAGAAAAAGCACGTAGACAAGAAGAGAGGAGTAAAGAAAGTTCAAATAAAGTTCAAGAAAATCTATTAATTGAGGAAGGTATCCGAGTGAAGTCAGAACAAGTAAATAGACAAAGAAATGCTCTTATGAATGGTATGTATCCCCTTCTAGCCGAAGGACTACCAAAAGCTGTTCCAGGGATGCCAAAAGACTTGCCACCCCCGTTATTTCCAATTAAGGTACATCAAAAAGGGCATCCCAGAACCGCAGAAGATGTTTTTCTTTCCTCATATCTAGACGACACAGCTCCCGAGTATACTAACGCCACACTACATAGACCGTCTGGCGGAGGGGTTCAACGTCAGGATCAGGTATCCGACCCCGTGCAACAGCAAGTCCCGATACAAGCTTCGGCAAGCACATCTGTCCCCGCAGTCGATTCTACAGTGGTATCGACACCCATAGTTGCTGTGTCACGTTCAACGAACCCATTCACACCCGATGCCCCAGATGGGGCCACGGGAGGTGCTAGCAATACCTTTACACCACCCAGAATAAATAAACTTGTCTTTCAAGAATCAGCGCATTCACGTACACCTAAATTCGTAAGTGAACGTACGCTTAAGGAACTCCTTGTAAATTGTAGATATGACCCGGTGGTTGGTAAAGAGGACGAAATGGTCCTGGCATCATTACGCATCAGGCGAGCCGCAGAGTATTTAGCAAGGTTACCAGGAATGACTACGCATCTAGATAACATATACCATTTTGTTCAAACAGGACGAGATCCAGGATGTACTAACAGAGCTATGGAATTCCAGAAAGTAGAGATACAGGGGGAACTGTTACGTTTCCTCATAAACTGTGTGATCAGAAATCAAGACCGTCCGGGGGTAGACCCGAATGCAATGCTTATTCTTACAAGATGGAGCCAGAATATATCAGAAGGGAGACACGATAAGCAAAATTGTATAATAGCCATGTGCCGAAAAATCCGTAGAGAAATAGAGCGTATTCATGAAGAAAGATTGGGAACAGACGAGTTCGAGCAAGATGAAGTGTCCGAATCAGGGAATTCCGCAAGACAGTCAGAGACCATAGCCTATGTAGGCAGAGGAAGATCCTGTGATAATGCTAGATGTTTTTCTGATCCCATACACTCTGTATGCCCAAATAATAGCAGAACGTATCCGACGCCTGTAATAAATCTGAAGTCTCCTGAACATTTGTTTCAAGCCGCAGATAAAATACTACGAGAACGAAGGGGTTACCACCTCCTCGATTCCATGGATGAGCAAGAATTAGCCAGATCAGCTGTTCACTGGATTGACAGTCCTGAAAAATACGGTGATGAGACCGTAGCACACACGTTTTTTAATCTCAGTGCAGATGAACAACGTTTAGCTGGAATCTATATGATTCAGCAACTCCTTATATTATATAAGAGCCAACATGCTGACCCTGGTCCTTTACCTGATATATTAACGGAACTACTCACGAACAGATGGAGAGGTTCTAGTAACAAGCTAATTAAAGAGATATTAGTGTCACGTAAACAGTATGTCCTTTTTGTAAATCCGGATTCTCTCTCGCTGCCCCACAGAGAAAGAACGCCGTACTATATGGATAGACAAAATCCTTTACGAGAAGTGCACCCAATAAAAGGCGAAGACAATGAGTTTCACCGTGTATTTGTTTACACACCCATATCAAAAATGGAATTATTAGAAATGAAGAAAGTAGTACCTAGTCATGACAAAGACCCAGCGGGTTTCCACCGAGAAATTAAAGACATGTTACTAATGGGAGAGTACACCTTTCCTGATATTATGACGATATTAAAGGTGCTTTTGCCTGCTGGCATCTATGAAAAACTGAAAGAAAAAGAGTGGGAAGTGGGAGACCAAAAGATAGACTGGACAGCATTAGCAGAGGAAGAAAGGGCCCGAACTGCAGGTTCAGGGCTCGGGGATAAAGTTAAACTGTTACCAGGTTTACTAGTACAGGTACTGCCACGTCTATTAACTACAAAAAAGGAAGATTGGGGTGCAATCACAGCCTGCAAACAAAAGCAAGATGAAGACACAAGCGATTATTATGCTCGATTTGAAAAATGTTTTGGTATAAACAGTGGTATAAAAGCAAGTAGTGACTCATATCCACATTTATTTGTGACAAAATTAGTGGAAAATGCATTGCCTCCAGTGAAGAATAGAATATTGAAATTCGAGAGTACCTGGCAAAGTAACACTCCGTCACAAATGCTACAAATGTTACAGTATCATCACAATAGAATTAGGGATGAACAAGAACACGAGCATAGACGCATGAAGGATACAAAAATGAAAATGCTAGTTTCTCAGACAGTACCAGCAGAGGGTCACAAAAAGGGTGTGACACATTCTGGTGATTCTGCAGCTCCTGTAAAAGGAACCTGCAATTACTGTAAGCAACTAGGCCATTATGTACACGATTGTCCAGTCCTGAAACGTAATATAGCTACAGGTATTGCAAAAGAGAGACCACGATTAGTTAGACAAGATCAGAATGAACAAGGAGCTATGCAGCATGGACAGTCCATGCCAGTTCAGCAACAGTCCATGCCAGTTCAGCAACAGTCCATGCCAGCCTCACAGCAGCCCATACAGTTTGTGCCAGCTGCACCACCGTTGCCTGCTACTGCCACACAAACCACAACACGACAAATGTATCAGACTGCACAATATGAATATCCTGAGTATCAGCGTTACGCATGAACAAGCCTAGAGAGGGAAGTTGACTTACCGCTCATCGAGATTCCTGTAGATCAAGAAGGACCGTATGTACATAGTGAATTGTTAGGTCAAGATAGAAAATTCTTACTCGATACAGGGGCAAGTCGAACAACTATAAAACGTAGTGAAGTTCCAGGGGCACCCCTCTCAGGCTCTCAAAATGTTTCCCTTGGTTTTTCAGGAAAACCTATTGTTAATGAAGTATCACAGCCTCTCCCACTTACGATAGGACCTTTGACACGAACTACAGATTTATTGCTTACTAAATCATGCCCAGAAAATCTGTTAGGAATTAAAACTCTGAAAGCACTAGGAGCCATAATATGTTGTTCTCCGGAAGGAGTAAGGTTGTTTCTACGTGATTTTAAAGGTCACTATGTGTCTAGGGACATGGATCCCCGACTACAGACTTTACCAGTACATCTATGGGCACAAGGCCCTACGGATGTTGGCTGCATGAACATTACACCATACCGAGTCACATTGAAAGCAGGAGTGGTACTACCACGAATGCGACAATACAAGTTACCACATGATGCTGTAGTGGCTTTGCTGAAAATCATTGATGAGCTAATTGCCCAGGGAGTAGTTGTAGAAACAGACTCCAATGTATGTAATTCACCGATAATTCCGATTCTTAAACGAACTGATCCTACTGCCCCACCAGTATACCGATTGGTTATTGATTTGCGTGAACTAAACAAGTGCATTGTACCACAATTTCCTGTGGTCCCTGATATATCATCATTATTGACAGCAATTGATTCCGAAGCCACATTCTTTACTGTAATTGATCTCAAGAATGCCTTTTTCAGCGTCCCAATAGATCCGGAAAGCCAATATTTGTTCGGATTCAGTTTAAATGGGCGCAGCTTTAAATTCTCACGCGCTCCCCAAGGATTCACAGAAAGCCCCAGCATCTACAGCCAAGCACTGAAACGAGAACTTGACAGTATCCACATGCCAGTCAATACTGCACTGCTTCAATATGTCGATGATCTGCTGATCACCGCGAGAAGCGAACCTGAATGTGAAAAGGCTTCTCTGACAGTTTTACATTTTCTAGCCGACAAGGGGCACAAGGTGTCTCCTTCTAAGCTGCAATTCTGTGTCCAGCGAGTTATTTATCTTGGTCACTCGCTGTCCAAGGAGGGAAGGCAGCTTACACCCGACCGCATTCAGTTAATTGCTAACATGTCAATACCCCAGACCCAAAAGGAAGTGCGGGCTTTTATAGGCCTCACTTCATATTGTAGGCAGTGGATCCCTCAGTACGCATTTCTAGCAAAACCACTCATTCAGTTAACCACACAGGAGGCAGCCACATCGACTGTTCTCCCTTGGACTCAGGAACATACACAAGCTTTTGAAAGCCTAAAGGAAGCTTTATGTCAAGCACCTGTTTTAGCAACACCATGTTATAGCAAACATTTTACACTCTTTGTTACAGAGCGTGAAGGTACTGCCTTGTCAGTACTCACTCAGGATCAAGCAGGATCACGCAAGCCATGTGCTTATTTTTCCAGTACATTAGATCCCGTAGCTCAGGCTTTGCCTGCATGCCTGAAATCAGTGGCGGCGACAGCTTTAGCAATCAGACAAAGCGATGCCATAGTATTAGGACATCCATTGACAGTACAAGTACCACATGCAGTAGAGGTTCTTGTGAACCGAACACAAACACAACACTTGACCATAGCAAGACTTACCGGTTATGAACTGACATTGTTTCAACCACACATAGAGATCCGACGGTGTAATACATTGAATCCTGCTACACTATTACCTGTAATTGGAACAGACCCACTAGCTCATGATTGTGTTGAAATCATTGAAATAAAGACGAAACCTAGACAAGACTTGACAGACGTTCCATTGTTAGATCCAGACCTGACGTTGTATGTAGACGGATCGTGCATGAGAACAAGTACAGGAGATTTAGTGGCCGCGTATGCAGTCACAACAGACACTGAAGTTATTGAGACAAATTGTATAGATACTTTGTCAGCCCAAGCAGCAGAACTTATTGCTCTAACACAAGCCTGTATTCAAGCCACAAATAAGAAAGTTAATGTATACACTGACTCACGTTATGCATTCGGAGTTGTACACGACTTCGGCGTACTGTGGCGAGAGAGAGGTTATTTAACCTCCCATGGTGCCCACATTCAGCACGGACCCCTCATTCATGCCTTGTTAGACGCAATACATCTACCCACTGCTATATCGATTATGAAATGTAAAGCACACACGAAGGTTACTGATATCATTTCTCAAGGCAATGATTTAGCTGACAGAACAGCTAAACAGACTGCTCAGAATCGCACATTAGACATGACAAAGCCAATAGTTCAGACACCAACACAGTGTATGACAATTAAGGATCCCGCACTTGACGTAATTGACATACAGACACATGCTACTGCAGAAGAATTAAAGAAATGGACTGAACTAGGAGGGATCCAGACAGATCAGGGATGGATGACGAAGGAGAAATCTGTATGGTTTCTTCCTGACTCTATGGTCCAAGCCATTATAGCTACAATTCACAGCCCGGCGCATTTAGGAGAAAAAGCTATGCTAGATAGCATTCAACACATTTGGTTCAATAAACATTTACGAGCAGCAGCTAAACAAAAGGTCCGTACCTGTATGATATGTTGTCAGTTCAACCCGGGAAAAAGTGTTCCCGTAGAACAGGGTGGATTCCAGACTCCTGATCATCCTTTTGAAGTGCTCCAAATGGATTATATCCAGATGGAACGATGTCGAGGATTCAAATATGTTCTTGTAGTTGTCTGCGCTCTCTCCCGATGGACTGAGGCGTACCCAGTATCAGATTACACGGCCCCGACTACTGCCAAACAGTTAGTTCGAGAATTCTTCCCACGGTACGGGCTACCACGTGTTGTATATTCAGATAACGGCCAGCCTTTCTCATCCGAATTAATGAAACATGTCTCACTTTTGTTGGGATATCAGTGGAAGTTCCACTGTGTCCGACACCCCGAGGCAGCAGGTCTCGTGGAACGACATAATCAAATTTTGAAAATCAGATTGTCTAAAATATGTAAGGAAAAAGGTGTTGACTGGATAGTAGCCTTACCAGTTGCACTATTTTACATAAGAATGGTAGCACACTCTCGAACAGGGCTATCCCCGTATGAGGTGATCTTCGGAAGGCCACCAAATATGTGGGGGACGCCTGTACCACGTAAAATAACTGATGTTAATTGTAATATGCTGACAGATTACCTGGCTTCCTTGATGTCTGCACTACAATCTTGTCGTTCACAGGTAGCTGCAGCTTTTCCTGACAACACTGAGGTGAAACCCCATGACGTTGCTCCGGGGGATCTGGTGTTTGTGAGGAATTTCGATCGGAAAACCCAATTGGAGCCCAGGTGGAAAACACCGAAGCTAGTCCTGCTGACCACAAGAACAGCCGTGAAAGTGGAGGGCCGCAAAGGATGGATACATTCCAGTCACGTTAAGAAATTTCATGGACTATCCTCGGATATAGACACTGTGCCCTGCACTCCCTCACAGACTGATTCAAAACTTCCCTTTGTTGAAAGGAATGACTCTCAGAACTATAAATTAAAACTTAGGCCCAAACAGTCGAGCAATTTGATTGTTTAAGTCCTCTCCAAGGTGAAGCGGTTGAATTGTCTCTGACATGTATCCCTTGGACCTGAGTAGAGAAAATACCAGAGAAATGTTGAAACGACAGGCGTATTGTAAATCACTGCGTAGCTACTGTGTGAGGACGTTATTAATTCTGTTTTTATTGAGTGTTTTAATAATCATTACGAGTGTGATTTTGCACATATATCATCCTATTTCTAGACATGTTTATAATATTACTGCTGAACATTCTTTTAGTGACCTACCGCCACATGAATTATCTTATAGACTTGCGCTGCGCAATAACACCTTCATTAGTATGTTACATCATTCCCATCAGACTAGTAATGCCACCAATTGTTGGGTGTGTGGCCGACTCCCTCCCTATCAGAATAACAAAGGAGTTCTGCCTTTCTTTCCACATCCGTTCACACACAATGGCTCCTGTGGAGCATGGTTTAGTTTACTAAATTCCATAGACCCAGACACAGCAGTTTATCAACAACATTGGATATGGGGAAATCTGAATCTAGTTTTATTCAAAGTCTGTCACCCTAATAAGGAGGGTCACCCCAGTAGAACAGGAACTGATTTAGAAAATGAAGTGTATAAATTAGGTAATTTTACGCCTAACCTCATGATTTTGAACGTCAAATCCGAAGTTGAATTAATTCTGCCCACTATGTCAGTATTTCCAGTTAAGGGTGAATTATGTGTGAGAAAAGTTGGTTCCATACACATGGGCCATAGCAAATGCGTTACTACAGTAGACTATAGTGATCAAGGGAAATCTTCATTTAGAGCTTCTCGCCATTCTTACTTTATATGTGGTCAGACGGCATATATGCGTCTGCCTCTAGATTGGGATGGTACCTGTTACATAGCATTCCTTTTGCCACCTGTTTTCCTAGCTCCCCCTGATTATTATCGAAATGTTCATTTAGTACACAAAAGAGAGCGTAGAGATCTCCCAGTTGTCGATTATACTGAAACGGCATGGGACAAGTATGTAGATTTCAATAAAGGTATCTTTCCTTATATAGGTACAATATCAAATAGTAAGCTGATACGCAGACTCACCAAGACTCTTGAAGCTGTAGTAAACGAGACTATAGCCGCCCTAGGCAATCTGACAGAGGAACAATCAGTGATGAGAATTGTTGTTCTCCAGAATCGTCTTGTCCTTGACGTCATCCTGGCCGATAGGGGCGGAGCTTGCAGGGTCATCGGATCCAGCTGCTGCGTATTCATACCAGAAAATTCGCCATCTGTATATAAAGCTATAACACACCTTCATAAGATTGTAAGCCAGATACACGAGAATCCAGGCACTTGGACGTGGTCCGGGTGGTTTTGGAGTGTGATATCAGCCTGGGGATGGAGAGTTCTATCCTTCCTAGGTATTGGCCTTCTTATGCTCTTCAGTTGTTGTTTATGCCTACAATGTGGACCAGCGATTTGTGGTCTGTGTGCCACATCATGCATTCCATATCAAAGTTCTCGTTCAAAATGCCGGAAAAAGAAGGAAGAAGAAATGATGCTCCATGAGCAAATCGATGGAATAATGAAGATTGATATCTCTTGAAGGGCAAGTAGGGGACAAGGAGGGAATGTGGAAATGTGGATTTTCCTGATCAGTTATGTCCCCTATCTTGGACCCCAACGATTCTATGTGCATGTCACAAGTACATGTGTGTTCCCTCCAGTTCCAGTTTCCAAGACGCAAACATATGTGTGTCTACCGTCGACATGTTCTCTGTCAGATCCGCCATCAATGGGCTGGATATTCAATTCCTAAGTATGAAAAGCCACCGACTTTATATGGCTAAGGTACTCCATTTTTACAGTTCAGGCAAGTAGGCCCGATTCTTTCCTCAAAGCCTTTCCCTGCTCTCTGTCTCTGACAGTTTCAGCTTGAGCTCGCATCTGTATCCATGAACTTTGTCCTACTCCCTGTGCAGCTAACGGTGCCTGCCTCGGCCAGTTTTCGCCTGCCTGCCAAGAAGCTGTATTTCACCTTCGAATTATCTAGTTTGCTCTTCAGCCGATGCATTCCTGTCTAGTGATTTAGGTAAACATTTCCTTTAGCTCACAGGCAAAGGACTCAGCCTTTCCGTCCTCCTGCAAGTGATTCATAGCCCTGTTGCCATGGAAAGTTTTCTGCCCCTCGCTTCTCATATAGACACTTAGACGCTTGTACACGCACATACAGTTAGTATAGAATAGATTCTGTCCGAGAGTCCTTCCTTGTGGATAACATAGTTCTCTAAACATAGGATGTTAGATATGATTTGGGATTAGGTTGACATGACCCCCTAGACTTCTCGTCTCCACATGTAGAGCTAAATGTCAAGTCCCCTTCACCCCCTAGTTGCACGTCAATCACACGTCATGCTGCTGCGCACGCATCCATGTTAAGTATTATCGTATAGATCCACCTATGTAAGATAATGAGAGCCAATCATGTTTCTTTTTGCTCCTTATTACGCCTAGTTTCAATTACGTATCACTATGTTAATTTATCTTATCAATTGTTACGCCTTTCTGCACTTGTTTCATTGTAAATGTATGACCTATAAAAGTTACTTCTTGTCAATAAAGTATTGTACTTCACTTCCTGAACCCTCGTGGTGACGGAACCTGAAGGCCGCGACTCGAGTCGGCCATTTTGAATGGAATAAAGCCCATTTAGAAAACCTCTTATACCACGGATTCTGCCTCTTGTTATTCTGAGCTATTTTACTTTATTTTAAGGATTCCGTATGAAATTCAGTTTCGGTAAAAAGAATATTTACCACAGAATGACGGCAGCAAGGATCAACGATGCTAGTTCCCATCCATAAGAAAGGAGAGGTTTATTGAGCTTTTAGGAACCGTGGAGAAGTTTATGGTTAAGGAGACCAAAGACATGTTGTCTCCTATTGTCATGGCGATGGGAGACAGAATGGAAAATTGGAAGGTGATGGTAGCAAAATAAAGGAATTAAAAGGACAGCAGAAGCACCAAAGGAGTGAAAAGTCTCCAAAGAGTTAGAATTTATGATATCATGTTGCGTATCAGGGAAACACCCATTAAAGTACGTAAATGAGATGCCTGTTGAGAACGAGCAATGGAAACCCACTACATCCCATGGAAGACGTGCAAACGGATGCACAATGAGCTTTTGCTCAAAGCTTTCCTTCAGTCTATGAAGAACTACACTCATAGACAACAAATCGGCACAAAACATAGGATGATTTTAAAACTTGGTTTGACAGTCAAATTCACAAAAATGTGGGTAGAGTCTTTGGGGTTGAATGACAAAAATATCAACCACAAAAATATCATAGTACAAAAACATTTTGACAGATCGACGACCACAAAATATCAAATTTACATACTAATAATGTTAAATACTAAATATTTTGGTGAGAAATATTGTGGCCAAAATTATCAACATTATAATGTTAGCATATTGCACAGGCCGATCAGCTTCATCAGTGTTGAGACAAAACACCTGCTGACAAGGATTCCCATAGAGAATTAAATAACCTGCTTCAAGAAGAAAACATCCTGGGCTACCAACCAAAATACAGTCTGCTTTCTCTTTAGCCCTGCTGGAGTTCAATCAAACATTGCACATGATGGACAGGAAGAGACTTGGGACCAAATTAGATTGTCAGCAAAGAAACAGATGTGATGAACAGGAAGAGGATTCTAAGAGAACCAGACCAACTCATAATCGACCCACAGCCGAGACAACAGTAGAAAGAACTCTACGCATAGTAACAAAAAAGGTAGTTTAGGTTCTGAAGTATTGGCTAACTCAGAAATTTAGAATGTAGCATTGTGCCTCCTCTCACCTACGTTGCACAACCTCATTCTTAGCGGTATGTACAAAGAACTGAATAGCACCCCTGTTGAATTCTAGAGGTATCGACATCTATTGTGCTCCTTGTGTAGTCTGACAATTCACAAACTATCACCAGAGGGGTTATTGGACATGGTATACCAATATTGTAAGAAGAACATCTTCCAGATCATCCACACCATTTATATTCTTAGATTAAAAAATAATGAAACAAGAAGTATAAAATATCACCGGTGGAAAAGGAAATTAGAAAGAAAAACGTGCTTCAAGAGCAATAAAGAAAGCAGAGGCACACGATCAGTGCTATATTAAGATTTGGATGACCCAGGAGTTCACAGAGCAATTTTATGAGCATAAGTGGCTAGCAAATTAGCCAATGGGCAGGCCTCTGGGTCCTAGAAACTCATAATTTCTCAATAGCTATTTCACTCCCCCCCAACTACCTTTTGGGGACAACTCTATTTATTCAACCCATAGGCCTTGAAAATGTCTTGCACCTCCATAATGGTCTAGATGTTGGAAAGAACTTACAAACTCAGAAAATACCTGCAACCTGGATGAAGAAATGAAGGAAGAACTAGTAAGCAAGTCCTGGGTGAATTAAACATGCTTTCTTCTAGAACTGGACTAGTTTTGTATAGTGTTGTAGATATATAGGGCATAATTACGATGTCGTGCAGACTTGCATCCGCGGACACAGTTGGGGTCTGGAACCGATCGATCATAGGTCGGCGGAACCGACTGCCGGATTTGGATGCGACTGCCCTGTGGGTGGTTGGAAACATCCATTCCCCAGTGGCAGATTGTGTGGTGGGTGGAAAAGCACAAGCTGTCATTGGGAAATGGAGGTTTTCAAATATACCTGCACTGTATGGCAGGCACCATGCAGTGCCTGCCACACAGTGCATGGATGTTTAGGGGGGCAATGAAGCTGGCCGGGGGGAAGGGCCCCTTTCTGACAGCCTTTTCATTTTGGAAAGGACGACATGAAAAGGCTGTTGGAAAGTGCCATCATAATCCCGACGGAGGAGCCGAGCCTGGCTCCGCCGTCATTAGGGCATTATGGTGGCTACTGATGCTCCGACGAGCTCCTTGAGCCCGTCAAAAGCGCATCAGAAACCCCCCACATGTTTCAGTCTGACCATTGTCATCCTACTATGGTGGTTGGGCTGAGACCTACGATGTCGGGCAGAAAGCCTCCGGCAGCTGGTCGGAGGCTTTCCGCCCAACATCGTAATCGGGCCCATAGTGCTTACTTTCTCTGGGAAGATGCTGAAGCAGTTTACGGACAGGCAGAACACCATTTAGTTTAAACTATAGCTGGTTTGTAGTGTTAATTGTAAGTATTGCAGTTTGTTGTTTATTATGCAACATTGTTAGAGTTTGGTAAACCAATTATTCTCATGCAATTAGTAGTCTAGAGGGAAGTTAGTTGTTAATTGTTATTGATGGTAATGGTTTAGCGATATTTTAATTTCCATTCCTAATTGTGTTTATGTGATTAAAGGAATGAAAGGAGTGTGTATTGTCTTAATTTTTACCTGTCCTGGAATACAGCTTTACATATTTTATCTCGTGCTTATTTAGGCTGGGTCAATGCGTCTGTTGGAAACAGCTCAGCAGGTTTTTGTTAGGGATGGGTGTAACTCGCGTAATTCCGTGTGATATTTGCTGTAATAGTTTTGCATGTGTTCTGCACCTTAGTGGCTTTAAAGAAGACCTAATAAAATATAAACCCAGTCTTCCTGTGGACTCTTGCATGGGGAAAAGGATGAAGGGAAGTCACTCAAATCCCTGTGTCTCTGACGGGTAATGTGGTGTTCCTAATGTAGACTGTCTCTGAGCAAGTCTAGTAGAGATTCGTGGGACACCATCTGCTTGTTTTTCCTCCTCTGAATGGTAATTTGGGACGCCTGTACTCTGTGAGGGTCATGGGAAATCTACTGGGTGTGATCAGGATAGACTTTGACATGCGACATTTCCTCAGCCCTTCATGCACCCCCAGGCTGGCCACAGCAGCAGAAAACTTCAACTGCGCGCCCTCTATTTAGACCATATTGAAGTAGCTCCAATAGAACCATGGAACATCTCAAAACGAAATTGCTTCAGGTGTAAAGGCATGTTTGTGGGAACCAAAAGCTGTCTTTCCCCATTGCACCATTACAAGAGGGCAACAAACACTTCGAAGCAGGGACAAGCTTCTGCTTGAAACACCAGGATCTAAGAATTAAATCACTCTCAAGCATTCATTCACTCAGAGCGAGCCCGGGGCGTTGAACTCCATCCTGCTGGACATTGAGACAATTGCATTGTCCATTACTTTGAAAAAAGAGCTGTCAAGCCTGATCTTTCAGCGTCATTTCCAAATATGAAAGACCCTCCGTCACCGATGTAATGTCTGGAACGGGCACTGTAAGTCACAATGTTATAATCTATATGAGCAAGATTTAAGTTGACTATTACATCCATTTGAATTGAATGTTTTAGACTGATATACTGTATATTTCTATTCTGTTGCACTGTTATATACTGTGTTATAGATAATATTCGGAGTATCGCCCCACTGCCTTGAAGCAGCCAAAGAATGGGGAAAAATGATAATAATGCAATGTTATTATCATTTTATTTTCTCCTCCTGCTGTGGCAGTATGTGTGAGGGGCGGGGCTGCAGAGCAGGGGAGCAATGGTAGAACATTCCTAAGTGCTCAATTACTGTTTGGCCGGCCCACTCGGGTCGCCCAAAACAGTCATGCAATCTTTCCCTGTTCTCCATGCCCACCCCTCCAGCCCCTGGCTGAGTGCCGTGTCATGGCACTCAGACCAATCACAATGCTGCATTGCAGCATTGTGATTGGCTGCCGGGAACTTGGGAGCCCTGGTGCTTCCTGCTTCCTGTTTCTCCCGAGAAGCCGGAAAGAGGACACAGAAGAGGCGGTCGGCCAGCCGGCCGGCCGGGAGGTAAGTGTTTTGTTTTTCAATCCAATCCCCCCCGCCCTGCCCACTGCTGCTTGCAGATAGCAGCCACGACTGGGTTTTACATTGTATAGTGAACGGAGCCATGGAGAAATAAAGAGACAAAAGTGAAGATTAGGGTTTATGGTTCAAATGTCTTTATTTGTTTTGAACTTACACATATATTTGCCCAAACCCAGTGGACGGAAGGAGTAGCCTCACCTAAAACAGATCCTCCTGGTAACCCCCTAGACCCCTACCCTAGTCCCAAACATCCCCACACCAATAATGAGGATAGACTATCACAAAGAATCCTAATTGGACCCCATGTGTTTCTTAGTATCCATCTTGCATTGGGACAAACAGGAGTAGGTCAGAGAAAAGGAGACACTGCAAGGGGAGAAATTTCTTTTCTGAAAATGGGGCCCTCACACACCCTTGCGGGTGTCATGCTTCATCATTGGGCTTGATCCTCGTCAGGTCAACGTAGCAATGCCTAACAGGCACCCTCAAGGGGGCTCTTTGTCTGAGATCTTTTTCCAAAGCTGTGATGTGAAGTGCAAGTCAAGGGCCCTTTGTGTAGATTGAGGAAACGTATGTGGAAATGTAGTGATTAGTGACTTACAAAAGGCTAGACAAGTCTCAAATCAAATTTTACTCCATGAGTACGCCTGACTTATCAAAAACGTGGTGTCACCCGTGGGGACAATGATCCCTGGTAACTTATAAAGTCAACATGTTTCATGTCAAGATGTGATCTAGGGCAATTCTTCAGGACTGTAAAATGTATAACTAATCTACACAGTGTCTGGGACCAGGGATGCAACAAGTAGTGTCCAAACACTAAGTACCCTTTAAGTTTACCTGCAGAATGCAAAATCCAGAGGCACATAAGAAGGGGTAGGACGTTGGTGAAGTTCTCCAATGGATGACCATGCTAAAAATGTTAGCGCTTATCTCAGTGTTTTTTCAAGGAGGTGATGACATCACCCTCACCTCATTGGGTCAGTGATTTTACATTCTGCAGGTACACTTATAGGGTACTTAGTGTTTGGACACTACTTGTTGCATCCTTGGTCCCAGACACTGTGTGAACTAGTTATAATTTGTACGGTCCGGAGGAATTGCCCTAGATCACATCTTAACTAGTTGACAGCATGAAACATGTTGAACTTATAAATCACCAAGGATCATTGTCCCGACTGGTGGCACCACGCTTTTAATAAATCAGACATACTCATGGATTAAAATTTGATTTGAGACTTGCCTACCCTTTTTTAAGTCCCTAATCACTACATCGACACCTATGTTTCCTTAATCTACACAAAGGGCCTTTAACTTGCACTTCTCATCACAGCTTTGGAAAAAGATCTCCAATAAAGAGCCCCCTTGAGGGTGCCCATCAGGAATTGCAGTGCCGGCCCGACGAGGAGCAGGCCTGATGATTAAGCCTGACACCCACAAGGGTGTGTGAGGGCCCCATTTCCAAAAAGGAACTACTCCCCTTTTCTCTGATCTACTCCCCTTTGTCCTTTGTCCCCGTTAGGAACAGCATCCTTTTTCCTTTGATAATTTACAGTGGAGCATGTATGCTGGACCTTTATGCAATCTAGGTCCACAATTTTTTGTGATGGAATATCCATCCTGCATGCCAGCAGCTTACCGGCTCTATTGCCTCCCCCATAGATTCTCTGTTTGCCGCATAATAGTGCTTTTCCGTGTCTAGTATTTAGACCTGGACTCTTGTGTCACACTTTTATCTAACTTGTACTTTTGTGGATACTATCTAGTTCTTGTAGCTGGCATTCTAACTGTGCCTGTTTTCCCCTCCTCCCTTTATCCAGTCTAGCTGAGTGCGCAATAAGATATCTCCTCACAACTGCCATAGAAGCATCCCATGGGGCGCTGTCTGATACTTCACCTGTGTATGTATTTGTCAGGTATAAGGCTATGCATAGACCATCCCCAGCGACCACTACCATCATCAAACAGGAAGTCACCTTCCCTCTGGATACCTGCTCCAGCGATATTGCCACCCTTCTGGATTTTGATAGGCCCGAGGCAAAGTATTGACTGGGAAACTATTTAAACCTCTGTCAGGGTCAATCAGCCTTAAACAGGTGTGTTTCCTTCATGAGGCAGCTGTCTTCCCTATTGTCTATAGCTTATTCAGGACAGCAACATGCTTCATCGGGGAGTCAAGTCCTCTAACATTACAGTTTGACCATTGGCTTCATCAGTTTCCATTACTATGTCTAAGCTGCCAGTTCCCAATGCCACTGTGTGGTGTCTGTCTCTACTGTCACTCCAGTGTGGAAGGGTGTCACTGTCCCGGTACTGGAGAAATAGGTCCCAACCATCTCCCTGCTACCCAAATCCCAACCCACTATTCTCCAAACTTGTAGAAAACAAAAGCAATTCCACTGGCATTTGCTTTCAGCGCAAGATGAAGTATGTTTAGTAACATCACACCCTCCATTGTTGTACTGCCTGGGGTCTTCTACACTCCTGTCGTGTTCAGACAGCCTCTGCCTCTCTGTATTTCCCCCTCTGTCTCGACCCCAGCCCTCTCTGTAGTCCTAATTTCAGTTTAGAAGATGCAGACTAACCCAAAATCCGCTCCCTTTTAGTCGCTATTGGTATCAGTGGCTCTCTGGGTGTTTCTAAAGCTTGGCATTAGTCATGGTTGTGGTAGATATAGATGTAGCTGTAGGATGACCCGCCTCATGTTCTTTGGCTATGTCTTTCTTTGTTGTTTCATGTTTTATTCCCTACTGGACACTATTTTCAATTTATTTATAGTGTTGTTGAAGATCAGTCAAAAGTGGTGCCCCTACCTGTGCAGGATGACGTGGAGGCCCTTCCTTATAATGAATGAAGCAGAAATACAAAGTTGCAATTGCTTAAAACCCATGAATCCGTACGTGTGTTCTAGATGACATGAGGCCAACTGCAGAATCTGTTGCACGCATGTTGAAGTTACTGGGCTACCAGATTGTCCGGCTCTGCGGGAAACTTGTGTTGGAGTGGTCTTTCCACCTAAAGCGAGAGGAAACAAAGAGACAGAAAGTCAGCCTTTATTCCTAAAGGGTTGACATGAAATGATAAATGTAATACTGGTGAGTTTGAACCAATGACCATGGGCACAGCAACTCAACACACCCACTTGAATCCCCCTCTCTGGAAACCTTCATCATGCTCCATTATAGAACAATCTGCAACATAGCTTGTGAACAGTGGAACGCAGACATTTAAGACACAGTTAAGATCACACCGAACAGAGCACGACGATGACACCAAATACACTTCGGTTTCCCATTCTACACGGATGCCGCTATAGTTCAGACCAGTGCATGTTCGTTCGGGTCTCATAGCTGCACAGCTTGCTTCAGTCACAACATCTCGTGAGAGTTGGAAAGTTGACCAGGCAACCAGAAGAGGGTAACATTGAACAATTAACTCCACTGGCACCACAAACACAGGATAACAAAGACCCCTCCAGATAGTGGTGCTTGCTCAGTCTAGACCTCTTGTGCCCTGAGTCCGGCTGTACTTTGAATCTTTGGGTGGAGTGCATTGGAAGCCAGTGGTGTAGTAAAAAATAGTGGGGCCTCCCTGCAGAATGTGATGAGGATCCCCAAGTCTTCCATATCTCACAGATCTTCTTTGACCTGAGGCGGAGTGAAGCCCCTTTGGATGGTTCTGGGACTGTGTCACGCCTCTGTTGGAATCATGCAGAGGGGTGGTCTATTGACATGACACTGGCAGGGTACAAATTTTGTACCCGCAAACACAGGTTCACTGTATGAAAGAGCCACATTTACAAGTTTTAAAACAAGGTGCGCCTCAACGAAAACAAGAGAAGGGCAGGCAAAGGCAGAGAATGTGGAACATTGTTTGGAGGGACATTTTGCAGGCCCAACACCTTAATTCTCTCAGCTGACTTAACTGTGCTGCATGATCAAGTGGAAAGAAGGTTACCCTGACAAGGACACGTCTGAATGTGTGGGAGACCGTCCATCTAAAGGGAGGAAGGAAGGGCAAAAGAAGAAAGAGGCAGTGTACCATGTGCTATTTTTATATCCCAGGTACATGGAAACAAGAACAAGGAAGTTGCACAAAGCTACGAGCTTGTCAGTAGTGCAGTTAGAAAAGCACGCCAGTGTCCCTCTGCTTTTGAGGAAGTTATGAAGAAGTAATGGCCTGACTCGGGAGGCATGGACCATAAAACCCTGGACCTTCTCTAAACCAAACAGGAAGAACCCAATAAGTTGGACAAAACATGCTCGAAACTCTCTCCTGAATAGCAACTGGCATTGGGAAAGCACCCGAATCCGATGCTTATCAGTAATGACAAAATATGTATTGTCCGCTTCATCTCTTTGTAATCATTCCAGCTTCTCGTGGCGATCTCCAAGAAAATTAATGGCAGAAACTTGTGCGATTCGTGCAGTGTCCCAGCAATTCATACTAATACCTTCCTCTGTTTATGGCCACAGCATGATCAATCCATGCCAATGCAGTATGTGTGTTTTATGTCGATGTCCTGTGAAATGCATGCCAAGAACACGGTCACGTGCAGGCAGTAGGACATGGAGTTCACATCGCTATCCTCTGAAATTCATCAAGAAATCCTCTGTTCTTCGTGGCAATGACATAAGCAAGTTGTGTTATTTATGGCAGTGCTGTTTTGACACTGGAATTACAGTGAGTATTGACAATATCCTATGAATGTCATGGTAGTAGAGTACGCTCCACTGGTATCTGGCGGCAGTGCTCTGCGTCAGTGCTGTAGGGTGTTTCTACTGACTGATGGCTGTAGTAAGTACACCGCAGCACATCTTCACAGGGCAGCCAGCGCTTCTCCTTCGTGATAATACTGTGCAGGACGGGGGGGCTCATTCACACTGCTTCTAGGAATAGTTCACCCAGGTGGTGTTAGAGACACCTACTCGTTCCGCAGGTGAGGGCGGGTTTGAGTGCTGTGTCTGGCAAGGAGGGCACTATTCTGTCTGTGCTGAGGGCTACTTCATGTGCCAAGTTCTATTGATTGACTCATTAGTTACGGATGAGCTGTATTTTTTTCTCTGATAGGCTACATTCGTATTGGGACTGTGGGGTGCTTTAGCAGGGCAATGCTTGACGGCTATTCGCTGTCACTGGTCATTATGACTTGGTGGATATCTCATGTTGATTCTATGGGGCATTTAATGATGATTCTATGGGAATGTTTGTGCATTTTTACAGAACTACTCTGTCCCCATAAAGTTGATTGAAAACTATTCTTGTAACATAGGTACAGAGGGAGGAGTCGAAAGAGATGGGCCTCTATTCCTGTACATGTGCAGTGCGCCTCAGTCACAGATGCAGAGTTAGTATTGTAGTGTTTTGTAATTCATGTGTCTAGTGCTTGCTACTCCTGACAAGCTGGTGAGGCGCTTTATGCGACGGTCGATTAACTCAAGGTTCACACATTGCTTGTTTATTTCTATAAACGTGTTGGCTATTGGGTTAGTCTTGTACTCTGAGGAAACGTATTGATACATGTCCATCTGTTTCAAGTGGTGAATTACCTTAATCGAAATTAGGTGTGATTATTAGAGTGAGTTCATGCAAGTGGAAACAATGAGGGCACGTCTACGGCCATAAAATACTGGCGCCCAAGATGAGACCCTGACCGGAAGAGAGAAGGGGAAGAGCAGACGGCTCTCGGGTGGTGACAGGCTGATATCGTAGTGAACTGGAAAGGGGACGGCTTAGCCCGTGACCTCGCAGGTATTGAAGCTCACTCTAGAGTTACCTGTGAGGGTGTGGTAGGGGGGTGTACCTGCTCAGAGTTTAGGGGGTGTTTGTTCTGTGGGTTCTTGCGCCGGGGTCCATTGTCCCCGTCTGATGGAATCGGAACAGACTGATGCAATCGAGGCAGGTGACGTCTAGCTTGTCCTGTCTTCTCCGTGACGTGGAGAAGTTGATTGGTTCTCTCGGGGCCTGGCGCGCCCCTCCCCTCGATATTCGATTCAGGAGTGATGTCACTGCTCTGATTCAGTCAGTGCCAAGGGTAGAGGGGGTCCGCCGGCAGGTAATTCTCAGCTCCTGCCCGAGGGGTGTTGGAGTACAAGCTCACTGGACGGCGGGGGTGGGTGGGGAGAGGGTGGAAAGAAGCGGCCTCCAGAGATAAGAAAGAAGAACGTAACGTGTACTTAGAGCACAGTCGAGCCCTTACTAGAGCGCCCAACGCACACCTACATACCGAAGGCATTCTATTTCTAACTACTATAGTAACCACGACAGGACAATCTGGGGGGCGGACCTCCCCACATTGACTTGAGTGCACCCCAGCGCCCCATTTAGTGGGACACCGAGTGTCGATACTCACCTCTAGTCTGATGCCAAGTACCCACCCTATGAACCACAACATGGCGGCCCTTTCTTCACTACACCTACACACAAATACTAGCGTGAATGCCCACGTTAATTCACCTCTGTGACAAGGGCCCCCTGTGCCTCTTGTTGTCTAGTTAACTTCGTCTCGTGTAGCCTGCACGGCGTCCATCGGGACCCATTTTACCCCCACTGGACCCCGAGCGCATAGCTGCCAAGTTTTCAGTTTGCTTATGTACGACTTTCCCATGTGTGCAGTGCGTTTATTTGTGACATTTCAAGGCCTTATGAGTGACAGTTTGAGTGACACTTTATTTAGAATGAATACGACAGTTGCGTCCATGTCAGGAATCCCATCCTTTTCTTATATGTGATGGTTTAAAAGGGGCTTCAAAAGCTGCGACAGCCTGAAAACATTTGATACAAGTGATGCCGACAGTGGTACGTCAGGCGGGATCCTGTGAGGCAAAGCGTATTCATCATAGCTGACACTGTGAGCCTATTCGGATGCATGGTAGACTGTCAAGAATTAAGCATAGGGGACGAGCCAAGAGCGGCTTGGAGCAGCAGGGCTCAACACCTTGCCTCCTGGCACATCGTGCAATCAGTGAATAGACCCACAGCCTGATACTGAAGCCACACTGGTGTATTAATACTGTGGTTTAGGAATTCCAACCTGGTGATTTCTCCTTCAGATTTAGTAACCCATCTAACAATTAGAAAATTCTCCATCAAGCCTTTACACTGATAGACCACGAGGAAACCAAGGTAGTGCGGGTGAGGGGCGATCTGTTCTTCCCTCTTTACAGACCAGGAACAATCCTAGTACCCTTTCTCTTCCCTCCTCTCTCCATCCTTTGCTTTGTCTTTTACTCTTCTCTCTCTCCCTTTGTCACTTCCCTGCTCTCTACTTTTGCTTCCCATCCTCCTTTGCTTGTTCTCTGCTCCCTGTCTGCTTCCATCAATCCCTCCTCCTCAATTGTAATTCTCCTCTTCCTTTCCACTTTCTATCCTTTCTTCAGCCTCCATCGTCTCCCTTGATTCTTCATCTTACTCTGCTACTCTAGCTCTTATCCTATCTTCTGCGAATTCCTCTCTTATCCCTCTCACCTGTCATCCTTTTGTGTTTCTCTCTGCCTCTCTCCCTCTTGTTCTCACTTGTTTCCTCACCCTTACCTGCCCCAAGCCCCCTCTTTCACTCTCCTCCTTTGTCCCCCTGCATCAGTATAACCTTTTCCCTCATTCTATCTTTCTCATTTACTCTCTTCTCTTCTTCACTTCCCTTCTTCCTTGCTGTCTAGTGGTCCTCAGAACTACAAGTGTCTATAAGTTCCTCCTTCTACGTCTTCTGTGCCTCTATCTCCTCTACCCTATTCATCTTCTTCCTCCCTGTCTCTCTTCACCTCCTAGCGTTCTCCCATCACCCTTTGTCTCTTTTATTTCTCTCCTTTGTCTCTGCTCATTTCACCCTCTGCTTTTTGTCCATCTTGCCTCCTATTACGTCACTTTTATCCTTTTTGGTCTCTCTCTCACTGTCCTAAGTCTTGATGAACCCTGTTCATATTTACTGCCTCTTTTAGAATAAAAGGCTCTCTGCTATTTAATGTTTATTTGATAAGCTGCGCATTATTCTGTGTGATACCCTATTCTAGTTCTAACTTATTAACCTACATCATGTTGCATTTTGAGACTAGTAGTTCCAATTTTCAAGTTTCATTTGAAATGCCCAATGTCCAATGTAATGTTGGCTAAAAGGTCAGGCTGAGTGTTAGAATGGAGGACTCTAGTTGGCAGTGGCATGCACCCTGTCCAAGTAGGGACCCTCACTCTACTCAGGGTAATGTGATTACACAACTAAGATAACTCATGCTCACCCCCTTGATAGCTTGGCATGAGCAATCTTGCTTATCTGAGAGGCAATATGTGCAGCATTTGTACATACACACATAGTCACACAGTGAAAACACTATAAAGGTCACCACACCAGTTCAGAAAAATAACCAATATTTAGCTGAATACAACAAGACCAAAACAACAAAAATCCACTATACACAAGTAACAATATCACTTTAAAACGATTCAAAATAGTTCAGTCCATAGGAAGCTATGAATGGATCATGTTTAGTACAGAGTACCTTGGATACGTCAAAATTCAACGACAAAAACAGGCGCAAGGGAGGGAAGGTGCCAGAAAAGCAGAGCGATGCATTGGTTCCTTACTGCCAGGGGAGGTGATGAGTCGGTTCCTTACTGTCAGGCGAGGTGATGCTTCAGTTCCTTACTGCAGTGCAGGGGGGGTGATGCATCAGTTTCTTACTGTCAGGGGAGGTGATGCATCGGTTCCTTACTGTGAGTGGAGGTGGTGCGTCAATCTCCGGATACACGGCCTTAGTCCCTTACTGATGGGCACGTTGATAAAGAACTTGGTGCCCAGGGACGATGGATTGAAAATCCAGAAGCCCTGTTTCGAAGCAACGGAGCAGGCGCTGCGTCGTTTTCACAGTTGCGATGTAGGTGAAGTGCTGATCCTTCAGCCGTTCAGCATGCCCTGCGTCGGAGTAGGAGCGGGTGCCACGGGTGTTGGTGGCACAGGGCTTTGGACTCAGGTTGTGGTGATCTTCAGCCGCATGGCAGGCGCTAGGAGTCGATGCGTGGATGTTCTTCCCAGATTTATCAGAATCCACTTCCAAGTGCCCAGGAACGGGATTTGGCACCACCTGGCAAGTCAGGGCTCCCAGCAGAGCCCAGGCTCTGGTAGGTGAAGTCTTTGATGGCCCGATACTTCGTAACAGGAGGTAAGCATGCACAAGCCCTGGAGAACCTTAAAGAGCAGGATGTAAAAAACAAAGTCCAGTTCTTTCACGCCCAGGGCAGAAGTAGCAAGCAGCAGATCAACACAGCAAAGCAAACAGCAATGTGGCAGTCCCCCCTGAATGCTTCTCCAGCACTTCTTCCTGGCAGAATGTCCTCTTTGTCCGGAAGTGTTCTGAAGTTAGGGTGTCACAGCTCCAGTACTTATACCAATTTCGGCCTTTGAAGGAGGCAAACTTCAAAGGAAAGTCTTTGTGGTGCACAAGACCGTGCCTTTCCCTGACCTGGCTCCAGACACACTATGGGGGGTGGAGACATCTTGGTGTGAGGACAGGCACAGCCCTATCTAGGTGTCAGTGACAATTCCTCCCACCACTCTTGCTCAGGAAGACCCATCAGTCTGGTGATGGGCCATCAGGATATGCAGGGCACACCTCAGTTCCCTTGGTGTAACCGTCTAGAGTGAGTGCACAACAGCCCAACTATCACCCTCCCTCAGATGTGGATTCCACAGGCAGGCAGGCAGAGGCTGAGAATGGCAAAGCAAGGAAATACCCACTTTCAAAAATGGCATTTTCAAACATGCAACCTAAAAACCACTTTACTAAATGATGTATTTTTAAACTGTGAGTTCCGGGACCCCAAACTTCAAATCTCTATCTCTTCCCAATTGTAAGTTACACTTGTAACAGGTTCCAAGGCCGCTCCATTGATAACCAATGGGAGAGATAGCCCTTGCAATAGTGAAACACGAAATTAGCAGTATATCACTATCAGTACATGTACAACAACACACCAGCGGGTGTCCCACCTTTCAAATACACTGCACCCTGCTCATGGGGCTACCATGGGCCTTCCTTAGGGGTGCCTTATATGTAGTAAAATTGAAGGTTTGGGGCTGGCAGGTAGTTGCACTTGCCAGTTTGACATGGCAGGTCAAACCTGCACACTCAGACTCTGCAGTGGCAGGTCTGAGACATGGTTGCAGGGCTACTCATGTGGGTGGCACAATCAGTGCTGCAGAGTGCAGACCCACTAGCAGCATTTGTATTACAGGCCCTAGGCATACGCAGTGCACTTTAATAGGAACTTACCAGTAAATCAAATATGCCGGTTATGGATAAACCAATCTCCAATACAATTTACACAGGGAGCTCTTGTACTTTAGCATCAGACAGCAGTGGTAATGGGGCAGGAGTCCAAAAACCAGAAAAAACAAAAGGCAGTGCACAGTCAAAAACAGGAGGTCTGAAACAAAAGACAGACATAGAGGTCTAACACCGAGTATTGGCTAAAAGTGTTAAAAGAGGACATGGCCACTGGGCAGCTATGACAATTGAAGTAGCTCAGCTGGGGTCGTTTGAGAGGTTGGCTGAGCGCTTCCACTAAGTTGCTTCTGCGGCTACCCAGGGTCTCCTTCTCAAATGTTGACAGCGACAAATCAGCTCGGATGATGAACTGCTCATTTGGATATGACCATGATATCAGCTGCAGGTGCTGGTGGTCTAGCTCTGCGGAGTGAGAGATGGGACGGGAGGGGAGAATGTTTAGTGGGAAGAGGCATTTAACATGTCCAGTGGAGAGACTGACCAGCATGGATACTATATATGGCCCGCAGTACCTGCTTCTAAGCAATGCTGTCAAACACAAGGGAAGGACCATACCCTGAGAGGGGAGAGCAGAGGTAAAAATCATTACACTGCAGAGAGCTGTCTGAGGCAACGGTAACCCGAACTCACTGCAGCCATCTAAGGTGTGGAGAGGGAACTAAACCGTGTGGGTGGCTTGGCTTCTTGCGACTGGATATGATGGAAGTGTAAAGTGAGCCCAGTTAGTTTGCTCATGTGTAGATCATGATTTCTTCCCAGCACCAGCTGACTGTACAGACACGAGCACGAGGTGAAGGGATGTCATTGGGACCACTTCCTGCAGAGCTGTAACTTTCAGAGTTATTTGTTGTTGTTGTATATGTCGGCCTGAAGGTTCTGAAGCGGTTTACATGAGCACCAGTTGTATTACATTGCATTTTTTTGTTGAGCGCGGGGAGATTAAGTGATTTGCCCAGTATAACAGGATGTTGAGCCGACGCCCAGTCTCAAACCTGGTCCCCCATCCCCAAAGTCGGCAGCTCTGGCCATTACACCATGTCCTTAGCAGTTAATTATAAAAACGTTTGAGGATGCTGAAAAGCGACACTTTGTTTTTTTAAATGTACAGCCCGTAGCAATACCAAGTATATTTCCTCGCAAGCCAGCTAACCTTGGGGTGGCGAGCAGTGACACGCTCGGGGTGGCGTCTTGGCAGTCCAGGCAGGCTGCAGGGAAGGCCTGGCTGGGCTGCTCTCACCTGAGAGGATTCGCCTGCAGGATGGAGATGATTCCAGAGGCACTGGGGTGGTCTGTAGCTCCTCTAGCAGTCTATTGGCACTGGCAGGTCGTCTGTAGTGAAGGAAAGGGAGGGCAGGAAGAACCATTCTCTCACATCTGTGCTGAGACCTGGGAGGTGTGCACACGCCCACCCGTACTAAAATCAAGAATTATAATGCTACAGGCAGATGAGGGGCCGGGCAGCTGCATGGCAACCATTGATGAGGGCTGCCTGAAGCTTTAACCCAAAGACCACCCATTGCCTCTAACAGTAACAAGCAAAGAGAACGGACAGCTCTTCCGGACACAGCGCTACAATATTGACCATTATGGTGATGTGGGGCTATTACCGAAAATGCGTTACCCTAACATGAGATGCGTGGCATTTGGCAGGGCTGTGAGTGAACACAATGCCACGCTGTCTGTGTCCCTGTAATCCCCGCTGTGATCCCGAGGGACCTGAAAACCCCACTGTGTCTCTGCTGCCCCCAATGTGACTCTGGCTGCCACTGAGTTACCCCTATGACTCTTCCACATCCACAGAGCAAGAGGGCGTCAATCCACACTGCTGCACCTCGACACAACGTGAGCATAATGGCGTCATTACTCAAAACCCCTCCCCTTAAGGTACTCAATCCTACTCAGTATCAGGGCTCAACTCTCCACATCTGTGCCCAGTCTTTTCTGTCTTGCTCTCTTCCCCCTCTCTCTCTGACTCTATTTCTGGCTGTCTGAATCTCCCTCTATCTATCTCTGTCTCGATTTCTCTTTTACCCACTCTCACCTAGCAAGTGGCATTTGTCATCTTCTTTCCCAGGCCGCGCCGGTCTCTCTTCCTGTTTTTGCTCTCAGTTCCATGCTTTTTCTTCCTTTCTGTTTCTTCTTTCGTGCCATCCTTACCCGTCTTTCCCAGTCTGTGCCAATACTCTCTCCCTGTCTATTCCTGTTTCTATCTCTCCCAATCTATACTCTGTCCCCATATCTCTCTCCAAGTCTGTGACAATATTGCACAACTCTACCCCTCTGTGATATGCTCCCTCCCTCCATCAGAGACGTTTTAAGCCATGGGCAAAGTAGGCAGTTGCCCGGCGTCCCCACCTTCAAAGGGACCCCCAGGGAAAGAGACCTTTCTTTTTATTTGACTTCTGTCTATTCAGTTTCTCTCACTCTCTTCCTACATCTACCTTTCTTTCTCTACCCAGTGTAATCTTAATGATTTGGGGGGCCCCAGGCAAGGCATTTTTTAACTGATGCTTGATCCTGTTAAAGTTTAACATATAATTTTATATTGTTTGGCATTATGCAGGCTTGAATTAGCAGGAAATGGGTACTAAAATTAAAATGTCTTCCCTACAGGGGCCTCCTAAATAAGTCTTGCCCAAAAAATCCTTAAAATGACACTGCTCTCACTCAGTCTGTGCCAGTCTCTCTCTCTCTCTTTCTATCTCTCTGTTATACTCTCTAACCCAGTCTGTGTCAGTCTCCCTCTCTCTCCGGGTCCATCCCAGTCTTCCTCTTTTTCTCTCCCTCTCTCACTCTGTGCCAGTCTCTCTCCCTCACTCAGTGACAGTCTCCCTCTCTCTCCTCTCTCCCAGGCTGTCCAAGTATCCCTTTCTCTCCTGGTCTGTGCCAGTCTCCCCCTCTCTCTCACACTCTGTGACAGTCTCCCTCTCTGTCCCAGTCTGTGCCAGTCTCCCTCTCTCTCCCGGTCTGTCACAGTCTCTCTCTCTCTACCTCTCTCTCTACCTCTATATCTCTCTCTCTCTTTCTCTCTCTCTACCTCTCTCTCTCTCTCTCTCTCACTCTCTCTCACTCTCTTTCTCTCTCAGTCCGTGCCAGTCTCCCTCTCTCTCCCACTGTCACACTCTGTGCCTATCTCTATCTCTCGCTCGCTCTGTGTCAGTCTCCCTCTCTCTCCCAGTCTGTGCCAGTCTCTCTCTCTCTCTCTCTCGCTCTCTCTCTCTCTCTCTCTCTCTACCTCTCTCTCTCTTTCTCTCTGGCTGTTCCAGTCTCCCTCTCTCTCACAATGTCACAGTCTGTGCCAGTCTCTCTCTCTCTCTTTCTCTCTCTCTACCTCTCCCTCTTTCTCTCAGTCTATTCCAGTCTCCCTCTCTCTCACCCTGTCACAGTCTGTGCCTATCTCTCGTTCGCTCTGTGTCCATCTCCCTCTCTCCCCCAATCTGTGATAGTCTCCCTCTCTGTCCCAGCCTGTGCCAGTCTCTCTCTACCCTCGTCTGCTCCGGTCTTCCTCCCGTGCTGTCCTGGTCCGGCAGTGAAACTCTTCTTTTTTTTAAAAGCAGCAATAATGCTTCTTAAACGCACCTTCCCTGAGGGCGGAAGTGCCGTTACACTAACAGCTACAAAAACATCTCTCTTCCACAATCTGCTGCTCCTTAATTACATTTTAATAGTTTCCTTTCCTGATCTCTAGTGATGACATGGCCGCCATGTCTCCCCGAGTCTCAGAAATGTAAGACACAGGGACAGGCAATGCTGCATCATTGTTCATGCCAAGGTCACACGTGCAGAGTGCGGGGTTACCTCCTGCTTCTCACTGGCATCACCGTGGCCCTCCTGTCCTGACAGGCTTCTTAATTGTGGTTTCATGAACAGCTTCCATGACTGCGGGGCGAGGGCAGCATTTCCCAAATAATCTTCTTTTTCTGCCCTGGACACACGTTATGACTCGCGCGTGCTGCTCCACAGGAAGAGAGAAGCAACAAGTTCTTAGCAAAAACGGCCCTGTAACAAAAACGGCCCCCAGAGGCACCAAACCGGCCCCTACCCGTGCGGCACACCGGGGGATTGCCTGGTGCCCGCTACGGCCAGTCCGGCCCTGTTCCCATCTCATCCCTCCTTGGGTGCCCACGCCTCATAACCCATGATACTTTCTGTATCAACAACAACCTTAATGACCTCATCAATAACAACTCAGCCATAAAACTTTATTCGATTTTGTTAGATCATAACAGCATATTACATATACTCAAGTAGGTTACAACAATAAAACTTTGATAAGATTCAGAAATATTGGCGGCCAAGGCCATTTGCAAATTCCCCCCCAAAAAAGTGTATTTTTACAGAAATACTAATTACAGCAGCACGTTAGTCAATATCAACATAAAATCTCAGGACATCAAATTAGCCATAGCGTTTCCCAATAAAATCGATCAATCAGGCGTTTGTTGAGCGCGACTACTCACCCGTAAGGGTCTCAAGGCGCTAGGGGTAGGGGTAGTGCAGGTTCCAGTCCATCAAGGAGGGGGTCTGTCGAAGAGCCAGGTTTTTAGGTTTCTTGCGAAGATGGGGAGCAATGTTGTCTGTCTGAGGTAGAGCGGAAGGTCATTCCAGGTTTTGCCGCGAGGAAGGAGAACGAGCGGCCTCCCGATCTGGTCTTTCTGGTGCGGGGGACCACAGCGTAGGAGAGCTGGGCTGTTCGTAGGGTTCTTTGGGGTGCGTGGAATTTGAGTTGGCTGTTCAGGTATGATGGTCCGGTGTCGCGGAGGGCCTTGTGTGTGTGGGTGAGTATCTTGAAGTGATTCTAGCCTTGACGGGGAGCCAGTGGAGTGTACGCAGGTGCTGCGAGATGTGGCAGTGTTTTGGCAGGTTGAGGACCAGTCTTGCGGCGGCGTTCTAGATGTTCTGTAGCTTGCGGGCGAGGTTTTTGTTTATTCCGGCATAGAGTGCGTTGCCGTAGTCGAGTCTGCTGGTGACCAGGGCGTGAGTGATGGTCTTTCTGTGTTTAAGGGGGATCCATTTGAAGGTCTTACGAAGGAGGCAGAGGGTGTGGAAGCAGGAAGACGAGAAGGAGTTGATCTGGCGGTCCATTTTGATCTCAGAGTCCAGGATGATTCCCAGGTTGCGTTCGTGGTCCGTGGGGGTTGGCGGCTTTCCGAGGGTGGAATAGAAAGAGCCCCGCTTATAAAGTTGATAACAGCATAACAAATTTCATGTGTTTCCACTGAATACAAAAGCCTAAAACTATCTTGAGAAGAACTTGGTCTATACACTCTCAGTAAAAGAAGAAAAAAGTTATTTTTACAGAGTGATAGAGGGCACAGAAAAATAAAAAAGGTAGTTTAGATTGACTTGAGATATTATCGCAAGAGCATAGGGGGAGGTTTTGCAACCATCCACCTTGCAAAGGAAATGCCACTAAAAAGTGTGGAGTGCCGAGGCGGAATCTGGTCAAGGAAAATCTGTGCTGGTACTTTAAAATAAGTGACAAATAAAATTGCATCACTAGAGTAGGAGATATCAATAGGCTCATTCATAAGCAACAGGCAATCGGATGATTGGCCCCATGCCTAAAACAACCGATTATACTATGTGCATCAAAAATCTTAAGGACCTCATCAATAACAACTCTATATAGGGTCATCTCAATATCCAATTCTGACTCATGTGTTTACTTGTTTGTTTATGCAATTATTTAGATTTTTGATACAGCTCTCTAACCAGTCTCAGAGTTCTGAAAAGGGTTGGAGAAGCGTTGGAGGGGAAGACATCAATCGACTATCACTGCAGGGCATGCAGATACAACATAGCATGGAAACAGTGGCAAAGAGAAAACTAATATTGAACCAATGACTCAGAAAGATGTAAACATTTTTACATAGAGGACTGAGCTATTAAAACCATCCTTAGGCCTCTGACTGGGGTACAAGTTCTAAGATGGATCAGTCTGTGTGTCCCTCATAGGCGGAAAGGAACTCTTTTTCTGTTCTCAGTGGCTACAGGGGGTTCCATAGGCAGGTGCCCTGAAAGTCAAATCATCTGCCCCCAAATCTTTTGAATGTATGGGGCTGGTCCATGAGCAGGATTACAGAAAAATATCTCAGATGTCTGGAGAGATGATCCTGAAAAGGTGTGGACATATAACCAGGATCATGACCAATAAGCATATTTTTTAAGTTGTGATCTCATTATTATAGGTGGCCAAAGAAGTGATCTTAAGGCTGGGGTGACATGGCTTGTGCATTTGAGGTCACATATGAGCCTTGCTGCTTGGTATTAAACCTTGAAATGTCATGATTAGGTTGTTATGGAGTTTGGTGAAAAGAAAGCTGCAATAAACAAGGCGTGAGAACACCACTGCAAAAACAAGTGCAATTTTTTGTGGGACTTCGGGAAAAGGAAGGATGGATTGAAGTAAGCATAGGCGACATCCATATTGGCAATTATGTCATTTATTAGAAGTAGAAGCTATAATGGAATACAGATTTGAATGCGTATCAAGTTGCAATCAGTTGACAATTATTTGATAGTGGGGTTGGTATAGGATATTGTGCTACATTTGAATAAGGGCTTTTTGGGACTGAGAGAGGACCTTCTGTGTTGCAACATACAAGACATCTGACTAGGGAAGTATATCAGAAACTCGAAAAACCATCCTTCGGGAGGCCTTACGGAAGGAAAAAGTAAGAACATGTAGAGCAGCAGTGATAAAGTGTCTTGGAGGGTCGTCGATTCAACTGTCTTGTAGAGCCATACATTTTTGGAAAATTGCGGCAAAAGAACTGGACAAAATAAGTAATTTAATTCAAGTTGCTTAAACACCAATCAGTATACATATTTTTAAATTGCACTGATGCACCTGTCAATACTTTCACTTTAACCAGTTGTTTACCGCTCATGACCATAAACTAGTTGCCTTTTTTACCTTGTTTTTTAAATGTATGCCCAGAGTATTATGTCTCACTGTGGTTTTTCTACCCTTTTGTGTTTTTTTACGAAATCAAATAAAAGTATATTTGACTTGACTCGGGAAGTCTATGAATAAAATGAGAGTCCAGTAGGTTGGAGCTGGTAATAGGAGTTTAGGAAATAGGGAAATCATAATGGAGAAGGGAATAAAGGTACATTCTTGAATACATTTACTTGAGTATTACGAATGTTAAAGGGATTTGTACATACAATAATACTAAAGAAAGGAGCAGTTTTCAAAACAGAGCATGCTGGATTTTAGGATGTGGAGCGTAAATTTAAATATTTACGGGGTTTGTATGTAATCAAATGTATTGAGTACCCTGAATGGTTATCTCTTTTGGTAATAATAGAAAAAACCAAAGGCACCATTTGTTTATGCATGGACATAGGTATTGTTTGTTATCTACCTGCAAATATAAAGAAAATGGTATCTTCTAGTCAAGCGACAACGCTAGACAGCCCTATTGACTAATATCCCACTTTCATTAAATCCTCATAACCAATATTTCAGGCCACGTGCATCATTCATCACTCCTTTTGGGTGACATTCCAGTTTAAGAGAATGCTTTTTTGTCTGGTTCCCAGTGTTTACATGGCTGAAGGAAAAGCTATAGGCAGTAGCACTTAAAATATGTGATCGTGAGACTGCTGCGGTTTTCGCATAATTAGAGATTTGGCACATAATTAATTTGCTGCATAATCTGCTGATTATAACCCAAAAAATATTTCTAGCTCAAACGGTTCAAAAGTTACTAAAAACGCACTGACACTTGTTGGCGCACATTTGAAGGCCCCTTACAAAGATTGACTTGTCACCTTTCTGTTGTTTATTGCTCAATATGGGTGATAAACTGTTACTAATGAGGTGCAACCCATGCACAATGTTTACAAGTGTAAAAATTAAATCATAATAAAGTAACACTACCACAACTGCCACATAATTGGGCCCTTCCCTGCTGCATCATTCCAGTGCGCCTGACTATAGGGTATTTGAGGATGCAGAATATAGAATATGACATTCTGTGATATGTTATGTGAAGCAATGTGATGAAAGGCTACAATGAGAGTTAGTTATATTGAGGAGAAGGGGGTTCACTATGCAATATTCCAACTCTTGCCAAGACTTCTGTGGTATATTTGGAAATGTTTGTCAGAAAGGTGCTATAGAGAGATGGGGTGAATTGTTGGTGAGTGGTAGTGAGGGAATTCATGGAGGAGGAGAAAATGGGGGAGGAGGCACCAAAAAAGACTGTTGCACAATGTGCGGCCAGTGCTAGGGCCACCAGCCCTGGCTGGGAGTGTTAGCCCCCCCGAAGTTCAGGTCTTTTTGCGCTCTGTCAGCATGAGTCTAACATAGGTTTTGTACTGGAAGAGTACCCATCCAGTACAAAATACTATGCTAGACAAGTTGTAAAACTTTTCTCACTTTATATGTGTGCTGTACAGAGCAACTTACATGCAAAGTCAGATGGAAAGGAGAATACAAGTATTTCTCTATTAAAGCCTCATTTCAAGTGGCGTTATTGTTTGGGGCAAAATACTGTCTAATAATGCCTGATGCATGGGACTTGGCAGGGCTGAGGCGAATGCATGAGAAGAGATACAGGATGCCTCTGATGTTCTCGTGACTTCTGAAAAAACAAATGGGCTCCCCAAGATATCTTTCCAACACCACCCCCTTTTGTACCGCTTTGTTCGCCATAAGTTGGCAGGGTATGCTCAGACGTGAGTCCCTTGCTCACTTTGCCACTGGAATCAAGCAAGCCTGGCTGAAAACGGCTGAAATGCCAGAAACCGGTCCTAGGAAGCTTGTTTCCGGTCCAGGGAAGGCATGGCTTGGCAGTTCGGGCTGGACTGTTCCCATGAGGCACAGGGTCAGACTGATTTGCATATGGCCATGTCTGAACTGGGGTGGCAGAGTGGGCTAAAGAACGGTGATGGATTAAACCCAGATCTGTTGACTGGGTGTGAGTGTTTGATTGGTTCTGATGCTCCGTCCATCACCACTCCCTTTTGTACCGCTTTGTTCGCCATAAGTTGGCAGGGTATGCTCAGACGTGAGTCCCTTGCTCACTTTGCCACTGGAATCAAGCAAGCCTGGCTGAAAACGGCTGAAATGCCAGAAACCGGTCCTAGGAAGCTTGTTTCTGGTCCAGGGAAGGCATGGCTTGGCAGTTCGGGCTGGACTGTTCCCATGAGGCACAGGGTCAGTCTGATTTGCATATGGCCATGTCTGAACTGGGGTGGCAGAGTGGGCTAAAGAACGGTGATGGATTAAACCCAGATCTGTTGACTGGGTGTGAGTGTTTGATTGGTTCTGATGCTCTGTCCATCACCACCCCCTTTTGTACCGCTTTGTTCGCCATAAGTTGGCAGGGTATGCTCAGACGTGAGTCCCTTGCTCACTTTGCCACTGGAATCAAGCAAGCCTGGCTGAAAACGGCTGAAATGCCAGAAACCGGTCCTAGGAAGCTTGTTTCCGGTCCAGGTTAGGCATGGCTTGGCAGTTCGGGCTGGACTGTTCCCATGAGGCACAGGGTCAGACTGATTTGCATATGGCCATGTCTGAACTGGGGTGGCAGAGTGGGCCAAACAACGGTGATGGATTAAACCCAGATCTGTTGACTGGGTGTGAGTGTTTGATTGGTTCTGATGCTCCGTCCATCACCACCCCCTTTTGTACCGCTTTGTTCGCCATAAGTTTGCAGGGTATGCTCAGACGTGAGTCCCTTGCTCACTTTGCCACTGGAATCAAGCAAGCCTGGCTGAAAACGGCTGAAATGCCAGAAACCGGTCCTAGGAAGCTTGTTTCCGGTCCAGGGAAGGCATGGCTTGGCAGTTCGGGCTGGACTGTTCCCATGAGGCACAGGGTCAGACTGATTTGCATATGGCCATGTCTGAACTGGGGTGGCAGAGTGGGCTAAAGAACGGTGATGATTAAACCCAGATCTGTTGACTGGGTGTGAGTGTTTGATTGGTTCTGATGCTCCGTCCATCACCACCCCCTTTTGTACCGCTTTGTTCGCCATAAGTTGGCAGGGTATGCTCAGACGTGAGTCCCTTGCTCACTTTTCCACTGGAATCAAGCAAGCCTGGCTGAAAACGGCTGAAATACCAGAAACCGGTCCTAGGAAGCTTGTTTCCGGTCCAGGGAAGGCATGGCTTGGCAGTTCGGGCTGGACTGTTCCCATGAGGCACAGGGTCAGTCTGATTTGCATATGGCCATGTCTGAACTGGGGTGGCAGAGTGGGCTAAAGAACGGTGATGGATTAAACCCAGATCTGTTGACTGGGTGTGAGTGTTTGATTGGTTCTGATGCTCCGTCCATCACCACCCCCTTTTGTACCGCTTTGTTCGCCATAAGTTGGCAGGGTATGCTCAGACGTGAATCCCTTGCTCACTTTGCCACTGGAATCAAGCAAGCCTGGCTGAAAACGGCTGAAATGCCAGAAACCGGTCCTAGGAAGCTTGTTTCCGGTCCAGGTTAGGCATGGCTTGGCAGTTCGGGCTGGACTGTTCCCATGAGGCACAGGGTCAGACTGATTTGCATATGGCCATGTCTGAACTGGGGTGGCAGAGTGGGCCAAACAACGGTGATGGATTAAACCCAGATCTGTTGACTGGGTGTGAGTGTTTGATTGGTTCTGATGCTCCGTCCATCACCACCCCCTTTTGTACCGCTTTGTTCGCCATAAGTTGGCAGGGTATGCTCAGACGTGAGTCCCTTGCTCACTTTGCCACTGGAATCAAGCAAGCCTGGCTGAAAAGGGCTGAAATGCCAGAAACCGGTCCTAGGAAGCTTGTTTCCGGTCCAGGGAAGGCATGGCTTGGCAGTTCGGGCTGGACTGTTCTCATGAGGCACAGGGTCAGACTGATTTGCATATGGCCATGTCTGAACTGGGGTGGCAGAGTGGGCTAAAGAACGGTGATGGATTAAACCCAGATCTGTTGACTGGGTGTGAGTGTTTGATTGGTTCTGATGCTCCGTCCATCACCACCCCCTTTTGTACCGCTTTGTTCGCCATAAGTTGGCAGGGTATGCTCAGACGTGAGTCCCTTGCTCACTTTGCCACTGGAATCAAGCAAGCCTGGCTGAAGGCGGCTGAAATGCCAGAAACCGGTCCTAGGAAGCTTGTTTCCGGTCCAGGGAAGGCATGGCTTGGCAGTTCGGGCTGGACTGTTCCCATGAGGCACAGGGTCAGACTGATTTGCATATGGCCATGTCTGAACTGGGGTGGCAGAGTGGGCTAAAGAACGGTGATGGATCAAACCCAGATCTGTTGACTGGGTGTGAGTGTTTGATTGGTTCTGATGCTCCGTCCATCACCACCCCCTTTTGTACCGGCCAGTGCTAGGGCCACCAGCCCTGGCTGGGAGTGTTAGCCCCCCCGAAGTTCAGGTCTTTTTGCGCTCTGTCTGCATGAGTCTAACATAGGTTTTGTACTGGAAGAGTACCCATCCAGTACAAAATACTATGCTAGACAAGTTGTAAAACTTTTCTCACTTTATATGTGTGCTGTACAGAGCAACTTACATGCAAAGTCAGATGGAAAGGAGAATACAAGTATTTCTCTATTAAAGCCTCATTTCAAGTGGCGTTATTGTTTGGGGCAAAATACTGTCTAATAATGCCTGATGCATGGGACTTGGCAGGGCTGAGGCGAGTGCATGAGAAGAGATACAGGATGCCTCTGATATTCTCGTGACTTCTGAAAAAACAAATGGGCTCCCCAAGATATCTTTCCAACAACATGATCATAAATCTTCCAAATCTCACAAATCCACCACTCCATTCAACCACCACCTGTAACCTGTGAGAAAAGTGTAAAGTACCCCACATCTGACAACAACCACTAATAAAAAAATACTTTTATTCTTTTTTTTAAAAGGTCTTTAAAAAGATATTAATTTCTCAGTACAAGAAACATAACCACAAACAGTATGTACACTTATTTAATCGCACATCACAGATTGGAAGAGTTACAAAAAAACAACATTAATCAGTCTTCAAACACATTCACATAGTCAATGTTGTCACTGTGCAATTACGAATTGGTATTTTATACACAATTGTTCTGTGAAGACTTATTGTGGGCACAAGGAATCATTGACGTGCTTCAGTGGCTTAAGTTTTTATCACGCCATCTTTTTCAGGACACAAATGTGTTTGTCTTCCTTGCTAAACACATAAGTAACAATATTCCAACATAAACTTAGTCTGTTCCTATATCGACTCTAATAACTTCTTATTCTCAATAAATGAATATTACGACCCACACTTTGCCTTTCAAAACGATGCTGAATCCGGCTAGTCTTGTGTAAATTTCACAATAAAGACGGTGGAATTAACCTCCACAGGTTCATGTCCAAATACCCTTAAATTTAGTCCACCCTAAGGGCATCTTTTATTGCTGTAAAATGTTCATTCATTTGCCTCGAATAATATTTGGTCCGGACCGACCCAAGGAAGAAACGAGGCAGTGGAAGTAAAACGTTGTGAGGGAAGTGGGCGCTGTTGGCGGTGCCGCCATTGTTCCAGGGTTAGAATTTACTAGGGGAACACTCAAGGCAAACAAAAAGGCAGGGACTTTCCTTTGTCAACTGTTTTTAAGTTTCACATTTGGGGCGGCAGGATTGAACATTTTTAGCGATACAAAACGCCTATGTTTAAAGTGCCAGGGAGGGAGCTGTCGGTAATGCTAATGTTCAAGGTCTGCTGCTCAAGGCACAGCAGCAGCCCTGTGCCATTTGTTTAGGAGGTGCCAAGGGTCTAGGAGAGCTGGTGTCTGTTGCTAACCATTGCCTGGCAGTGCAGGAAATGAAAGATGAGTCTACTGAATATATACTGATATCTTTACAAATGCAAACATTTCACCAGACCTTGAAAGGGAGGGGCTGGGAGGAATGGGGAGATCGAATGAGAGGAGAGAGCTAGGGGGAGGAAAAGTGGGAATAAGTCAAGAGAGGGGCTGAGGAGATGCTGCCCCAACTGGTGGTTCTTCGTGTTTCAGTTCTGTGCATTTGGGTCACTGAGAATGGGGTTGTCCCACTGTAATCTCAGAAGCACCCCTCCAAGCTGAGCAACCTGGGCTTACCCAAGTCTCTGAGAGTTGATACTATACTTGTCAGGCCATCCTGAGAGGTGCCAGCTGCTCAGTACACATCTTGATCCCCGTAGATCAAAATGGGCCATTTCTGAAATGTGTTGTTCACTGGAAGTCAACCTCATGCCTTATGGGCACTGCTGCCGGCTGATCTGCTTAGGAGCCTCTGGGCTGCGCTCATTGTCTCTCTGGCTTGCCCACCGAGGCAGTTGGTATTTCAGATATCTGTGTCCACCACCATATTACAGATTCTTTCTCCAAATCCCTGGGTCTTATCACAGATCAGCACGCCTTTGTATCCGGTCCCAACCCTCCTGCGAACCTGTTGTGGAGAGACCTTTTGAGTGAATTAAGCTGTACTGGCTGCCGCACTAGCGATGGTATTTATTTCAATGTGCCACTAAAGAATGAAAATTATGTTCTGTCTAAACAGACCACTGATTGCCCCGATAATGTCTAATGTAAAAATAATTCACCGAAATCTATCACTGACATACCTATTTTGGTGTCTCTTACTTTTTTTATCACAACAAACAAGCGGCTTTGGCTGTGTATTGTCCACCGAGCTGGAAAAGATAAAGATTAATCCAAAGAAAAACACTGCCCTGCATCATCAATACCTGTTAATCTCTGCAGCGGAAGCAGAAATCAGACCTTCTAGTCAGTGCTTTACTCAAACAAGGAGTCCTAGTGCCTACTGTAAGTGGGTGCAAAAAGAACAATTGATGGACAGAATGCTGAACAATGTCTTAGATTCACCCCAGTACAGAGATCTGTGCCGGAATCTATCATGTTTTGCTCCCCATGCCGCTACAGTTCAGATCCACCCACACACAAATCAGTCTTGACCCTGTCCCCCATGGGAACAGTCCAGCCCGAACTGCCAGGCCAGGTCCTCCCTGGACTGGAAACAAGCATCCTAGGACCAGTTTCGGGGTTTCACCCCTCATCAACCAGGCTAGCTTGATTCCAGTGGCATGGAGAGCACGGGACTCATGTCTGGGCATACCTGGCGCACTTGGGGTGACAAATGCAAAAAGAACAATTGATGGACAGAATGCTGAGTGTGTGAGTGTGTGTAGCACCTCCATTTTCCTGATCAAAAAGCCTGGCAGAGGCATGTAACAATTTGCACAAGACCAGTGAGCTATTAATGCTATGGTCATATCTTTGTATATGTTGCTCCTAACCTTGCAACCATACAGTCTAGTATTCTAGCCACTACCAAATGTTTTTCAGTAGTAGCTCTTTCTTCAGCCTTCTCCAATATTCCTATACACCCTAAGAGTCAGTATGTATGTATGTATATGATATTTCTATAGCACAAATCTAGCCAAAATGCAGTGAAGTACTGTACATGATCAAAGGCAGTTTTAAAGTTAATGAGTCGTAGGAGAGGAAGCTGAGTTGTGACGGATAATGCAATGCGGTTTAGCGGTCTTTAAAGAAGTGAGTCCTAAGCTCTTTCCTAAACTGTTGCAGCATTGAGGAAGTCCTTGTGGATAGTGGGATATTGTTCCAGATCCTTTGTGCATAGATGGGCAAGGCCTGTTCTCTGGTCTTTCCTTTTTTACATTTCTTAATCTAAAGTCGAATGATGTCTGAGAAGCAGGTGTGCCGAGGACCACTGGAGAGGGTGAGCTTGTCTACAAGATAAACGAGGGTGCTGGTTGCGATTGCTTTGTAAAAGATATAGCTGGTTTTGAGGAGGGTACAGACAGACAAGGGGAGACAATGGAGTTCCTTCAGGATGAGGGAGATGCGATTATATTTCTTCAGGCTTCCGATGAGATGTGTGTCAGTGTTTGGGATGGTGCTAAGGGTTGCCAGCGTGGAGTCTGGGAGACCACAGAGTAGGGCAATACTACCAACCAAATGGGTCATTACAATGGTTTCAACAGCAGTTCTAAAGTTGCTTTCTGGAAGAAATTGTTAGAGGAGAGAACTGGTACCAGGTCATCTTTGTTTTTTTGGCAATGTGCTCTTTGAGGGTGAGGTGGGTGTGCAGGGTGAATTCAAGTGACTTGATATCTAGCGAGAATTGGGATTTGAAGCCATCAAGGTTCATGTTATTGAGCCAGGTTTGTCCTGTGTCTTGCTTGTTCCACTCAGCCCTTTCCTGTATATTTTTGTACTCTCATTCTCGGACGGCTTGCTGGTGTGGAATTGGCTCCCTCAAGGGTTTACCGAGTCACTATTTATCTTCTCTAAAGCACTGTAGAAAGATCTGGACACAGTCGTCTTTCCAAGAGCATCTACTCTAGTTCAATGTGTAGATGGTTCATTGGCTACGTCTGACTCATTGGGCCAATACAAGATGACAGTATCCTCATATCGAGTTATCTAAGAAAAAGTACAAAGCTTCTACAATTCTGTCTTCACCATGTTTGCTATCTAAGTCATGACATCTCAGCAGGGAAGAGGCATATGTCTGCAGATTTCACTGAAGACCTGCGTAAATTACCCAGACCAGTCACCGCCTCTCACAAACGCACACTACTGGGAATAGCCAGCTATTTCAGACAATGGATACTAGTATCTGAGACTATTGTTAGACCCTTCCAAGATTACATAAAGATAGATTAACCTGAATCTTTGCATTAGACCAAATTGTGCCTGTCTTTGACATGTAAAGGCACGCTCTCTTGTCTAACGTCATCGATGTGAAATTCTTGAATAGCTTACTCAGGTCTAAAGGTTTACATTTGTGTATCAGTTTGAAGATCAAGTGTGTACTATCCTAAAATTTCATTTTCTGCCCAAGCAAAGCTACTCTGCTTCTGTTTCCTCACATGCTGTCCATTAAAGCCCTGTGTAAGAAAACGTTTAAATTTGCATTCTGTACTTGTGTGTTATGGCTTAATGCTCACAGGGTGCCTGGGGTCCCCTTGCTCACCAAGGTCTGGGCTCAGATTTCTTTGATATATATTAGATTGCGATTGTGTTTAAAGATATAGCCCTGACTCACCATCGACCTTTATTAAGTGTGATAACATAAATGTTATATTCTTACTCAATAATCTTTCGTGCCCGTTCTTTGGCAGTGTAAGCCGTGGATGCTTGACCATACCTAATAGAGAAAGGTCATTGAAATGAAGGGAGTCTATGGGTTTTATTTGCGAACAATAGTAGCAGAGCTCTTGATTGATATGTAGAGTATGCAAGCTCACCCTTGATAGCCATAGTTCCTTCCAGCACCCAACAAGGGTAGGAGAAACAGTCTAGCACCCAGGAAGGCCCAGTCCTTCTCAGTACCAGTATGCAGCAGCAACCATCTCCCACCAATGCGTGCCAGTCTAGATCTCCCAGCCCTGCCATGTGCACAACATTGCACTAAATCCAAGTAGTTGGCAAAGTGTTGCCACCTGAGAACTTTTCTCTTGAAGAGCCAACAGGACATCTGAATAAGGCCACGGCACATGCTCATGTGCACTGCGTGGTACCAAAGGCCTATTGTTGCTTTGCATTGGCAGCCCAACAGCACAGGACGCTCCTTGCACAGACTTGTCTCACACAAACATCAGAAGGCGCTAGCTAAACCCGGCTGCACCCACACATGCAACACTGCTCACTAGCTGGTGAACTACGTCACTTAACACTAACACTTCCTGCAGGCAAGGGCCAGTCTTTCAATGTTGATGCAAGAGCTGCGTGGCTGTGGCACCCCTGCACAACACACCGTTCACCATCACTAAACAAAACGTTGAACATTCAGATCTTCACTTCACTGATAAAACACAAGGACTCCAGCCCACCGTGACTCTGGCCAGTGATGAATTCCACTGCAGGAGCCCAGGGATTCCGAGAGCACAACCAGGCTCTACTGGTGACACTAAAGTGCCCTCGCTCCTTCCCGAGCCGCATCTCGCTCATTAAAGGCCTAGCATGTCCCTCCCTGCTCTATTCCTATGTCCATTTCTTTTCTATGCCAGGATAGTCTCCTCTCTCCATGCCACCATCCACTCCAGTGCACCCGCCCCCTCGGGTCCTCTTCCTCCAGCCCAATTCAATGCAGTTCAATACAATTCAATTATTTTGGCATGACCAGCTCTCTACCAGTCTTTTGTCTCTCCACGTATAAGCCAGTCCATGCTTCCCCCTGCCCCCTCTGCCAGTCATTCTAAGTCCCCCTCCTGCTAAACCGCTGCCTGTAACTGCCCCCTCTCCCAGACCACTTTCGCCCCCTTCGTGCGACCCGCTCACCTTCTCTGCGAGTCTTTCTCTAGTTCCTCCTTATAACAGTCATCCCATACATCATCTTTAGTACACTGGCCTATATATATATATATATATACACACATACATATATACATATATACACACACATACATATGTATATATATATCCAAGTCACTGCACAATCCCTTCTCTGCAGCCCACCCACCTTTAGTCCCGCTCTCTCCTTTAATTCCCTCTCTTTCAGAGGTGCTCATGTTCCGCGGTTTAGCCGGCAAACAGCACAAAAGTCGCTGTTTTACAAGTTGCCGGCTAAAGAGCCAGAGGAACTTCATTATGTACCCGTTGCCGGCTATACAGTCACCGGCTTCTCTCCCAGTCTCATTCTCTCAATATCATCGCCTCCCCTGCCTCCCTTAGTTACCTCTTAGTCCAACTTTCTTGCAGCCCTTTCTCTCAAACACCCCTCGCTCCCGGCCCCCAGGCTCCGTGTATGTTACTACCGCTATATGTCCCAGCCCTTTCTCTGGCACCTTTCTCTCACCAGAGGCAAACGCAAACTGATGGAGTCAGCTGCAGAATGTGAGCATGGGCCCCGAGTCTCTCATAACTCATAGCTAGTCATTGCCCGTGGGCTGAATGGGGCCCCTTGCAAGGATTAGGGCACCCCCGCGGAGGTTTGGGTGGTCCCCCTGCAGTGGTCTGCGTTGCGCCACCAGCCTCCCATAGTATACTTTCCCAGTTTCCCTTCCTCAAGCCACGGCTGGGCTCCGCGGTCTCTCTGTTCTCTCAGTGCATTTAAGTCCCTGCCTCGGAATGTGCCATCCGAGGGTCCTCACAGCCACCCCCTGACAGCCCCCGGCCTCAAACTCAGTCCAACTCGAACTAGTACCGTCAACTCCCGGATTCCCTCGCTCCTAGCCCCGAACTCCCGGGCCCCGCCCCCTCCATTGTGTCCCCCGTCCCCCCAGGTCTCGGTCTCCCCGATCTCCGCGGGGTCTCTGCCCCCCCCCCCCCCTCAAGCACGCTCACGGTGTGAGACAGGCTGGGTCCAGCTGTTGCTATCACTGTCTCAGCCGGTCCGGTCCCCCCTCGGGAGGGCAGGGGGCGGGGCTGGGTGAGTGTATAATTACAGAAGGAGGTGGGCAAGTGACAGGCATTTTACACACATCTGGACCGAGTCAGCAGAGCTCAGCAGTTGGAGGGGGCATCTCTGAACTTCGTTCCTGAGTGATGGTCGCGAGCATGGCCCGGGCTCCTGTCCTGCTGCCGCCGCCCTGGACCCTGGTTCTGCTGATGCCAGTGATGGGTAAGAAGGGCCCTTTGGGTTCATGAGGGGACGGGCCGGGGCCGTAATACTTTCTATTGCTCTGCAACTGTTTGGCCATGACTCTCGGGGCAGTCGGATAACGGCCACAGGGAGGAGTCCTGGGAGCCCCTTCACCCACTCCTCAGGAGGACAGCGCATGCCAGGGCCCCGTTCTAAGAGAGACAGACATGAGCTAGTAGCTACCTCATCAGGAATGACGGTCTTTGGGGCATTTGCGGGGCGTACGGGGCCCTCTATCCAGGAGGGACGCAAGTCGTTAGACTCCCTCCAGAAGGGACGGTGAGGGCTGTCTTGTCAGGAGCGACAGACATGCGTCCTGGGGTCCCTCCCTAGGTGGGACGGATAGACACCTTCCCCAGGAGAGGCAGTTCGAGGCTCCTTCCGGGGCCGTTCGAGGCTCCCTCCAGAGCCAGAGAGCGGACGCCCTTGCAGGCTCCGAGTCAGGGGTCTGCCCGATCACAGTACCACGGCCCCTTCTCACAGAATCCTCCGGCTGAGGCGGGCCCTCCCAGGGAGGCCTCTTGCTTAGGAATGTTTCTCCAGCGCAGCCAAAATAACAGTAAGTAAGAGCCGTAATGTCATCCCTGGAAAGCCGAGGGGCTGGCTCCCCAGGCGGGCTGCGCCACAGTCCCGTCTCTGAACATGGTCCTAGTTCGGAGGTAGTAGGGGCTCTTGTTTCATGTTAACCTTCTCCACACCCCATGGTTGAACAACACCGTTTCCCTTAATTGCTGCTAGAGTGTTTATTTCCCCACTCCCCACATTTATTAACCCTAAGATCCTCTTGTTAGGAAGCGAACACCAGAGAGTGAGCGGTAAACCCAAAGACACGTGTTCTTGTGAAGGACCCGAGAGCGCTAGAACCAACAGTGTCTCCGTGAGAGGAGACTGTCACTTCACAGGAAAGTCACTAACTTTCGGGCTTGGATCCCCTCTCACTGCCACACACACTATTCTGACACTCCGGGAGTGACCCGTGGTTCTTGGAAATGGTCCTAGCGCCTTGAAACGGAATCTGTAGCGCAGTGATAGTAATCATATCTCATCCAAAGCCTGTGTACTTAGGAAGGCTCCTGTCGCCTTTGGGAGCCCACACCTTAATGAGACTTGTATGTTCAGCAAATAAACTAGCGTCACGCTTATGTCCTGGCCGGGTCACGTTTATGACCCATGCAGGGTCGCTGGTATTGGTGCCATGGATGCACAGAATGTTGCTATTCGTGCCGGAGACATAGCTAAGATCACACATGGGATCCCTGGGCGCGCTATCATTCCCACGGCACGTGTGGCGTTCTTCGGAACACAGGTCATGCTCTCAGGGGAACCGGCTCTATACACGTTTATCAGGGACACGGGCTCTGTCTGCAGGGAAACAGGTGGCCTTATGCCATTATGGCCACAACTGAAGATCTGTGGAATACAGGTGACGTTGATGTCATGTGGCCAGGGCCACACGTTGTATCCTCAGTCACACGGCAGGGTTCTCAAGCCCACACAAGATTACCAGGGTCCAAGTGATGTCCTCAGGGACACGCTAGTACTGTCCGAGATATACACGGGTTTCACTGAGGGCGGCCAGCTCACCAGGAAGCCAGGACATACTTACAAGGACACAGGATGTTAAGCCAACGCGAGATTTGAACCTGGCTGCCCAGCTCCAAAGTCGTCAGCTCTGGCCATTACGCCACGTCCATCTGTAAAAGGAAGTCTGCATTCTCATCAAGGGAAAGGGATTAGAAGAGCTGATTGTGTCAACTGAGCGACACGTGTGGCAGATTTCGGTCTGTGTGGTGCAGTTCTTTGGAGAAAAAAACACATTTTGTTTGGTTTACGCAGATGGAGGGGTCATTTCAATGGGCTCGCGGATCTGCTGCGGTCCTGTGTGCGGTGACCCCCTTAGACGCTCCAGGTCAGAGGTGACCGAGGGGGTGACGGAGGGTTTAGGCGTTTAATCCCTCCTCTATGCCTCTATCCACTACCCCCACTAATGCATCCAGGCCACACTGATGCAGCGACATCAAGGCCCCCGATGCTTCCTTGGGATAAGTACCCCCTCTCCGGGTGCGCCCCTGCCATGAGTTGCCTTTGCCTACCCCCCCCCCCCCCCCCCCTAATGACCCTTCTCTCAGACTCCTCTCTGCCCCCGTTCACTTTGTTTGTAAATCAGTGTGAAGTAAATGCTGTCCCGGCGGGAACTCTCCTCACCGATCAACCTCCACCCATCTTCACTGAGAGAGGAATTGATGCCTTCTCCCTCCCTTGCTCCTGAATCACGCCCCGCACTTACTTTTTAATTAGTTACTCGACTTGCCGTGAAAACAACGCATTTTTTTATTGTATTCACTGCGCCATCGTTGGCTCCCTTAACTGCCCAGGAGTCCCTCCTCCGCACCTTACATTAGCTTCATAATTTCTATCTTACTGGGCTTTAAACCACCGCTAGTAGAGGTGATTTTGTCTCACTGTTGACACACTCTCTGGAGTTCCTCCGTCACCCCCGGCATTGCCCGTTCACCTCCCACATTCGGCCGTGCGGCTACCCGACCCCCCTCCTGCAACATAACCTGGTTTGCACCCTGCTGCACCCTCATCACACACTCCGTGTACTCTCGGGACCACCGATCTTTAGGAAAAGGTTTATTCTGCCCCTTCACATCACATTCACTATGCTGTCAGTCCCTTTCTCTGGGCCTTGACCGGATGTGACTTCTAGGCAGTCCCGGTGTTTGGTTCTTTTGTGTCTCCTCACAGGCCCATGGCCCTGGACTCTGCTGCTTCAGTGGTTAGCCAGGACGCCCCTAGTCGGACTCTACCTGTGGTTGACCAGGTGAGGCCCACTCCTATGGGCTGGTTAGGGGTTGGGATTCACACACAAGGTGTGGGGGTTGGGATTCACACCAAGAAGTAATCAGACCTGAGAAGGGTAGGTAAATGTTCAAAGGAACTTCTTTGAAAAGGAGTGTTTTTTAAATACACCAACAGAACAAAGGAACAGCTACAATAGAACACAGCGGTGAACCCCTAAGTAGCCCGGATTTTGGATTATCGAGATGCTGCACTAGGCTTTCCCAGTCCTGGTCTATCAAAGTAAAACATCTGCCAGTGGAAGGCGATAGGACCCACTTCACAAAATATCAGAGGGTGGCTCGCCACAAAATACTGGCTGGTGGCTCTCTTCACAAAATATTGGAGGGTGTCTACGTTCACAATAAATTGGAGGGTGTCGGTTTTCCCAAAATATTGGAGGATGTCTATCTTCACAAAATATTGGAGGGTGTCTACGTTCACAATAAATTGGAGGGTGTCGTTTTTCACAAAATATTGGAGGATGTCTATCTTCACAAAATATTGGAGGGTGTCTGTGTTCACAAAATATTGGAGGATGTCTATCTTCACAAAATACTGGCTGGTGGCTCTCTTCACAAAATATTGGAGGGTGTCTGTGTTCACAAAATAGTGGAGGGTGTCTATCTCCACAAAATAGTGGAGGGTGTCTATCTTCACAAACATTTGGAGGGTGTCTATCTTCACAAAATATTGGAGGGTGTCTATGTTAACGAAATAGTGGAGGGTGTCTATCTTCATAAGATAGTGGAGGGTGTCTATCTTCACAAACATTTGGAGGGTGTCTATCTTCACAAAATATTGGAGGGTGTCTGTTTTCACAAAATAGTGGAGGGTGTCTGTTTTCACAAAATAGTGGAGGGTGTCTGTTTTCACTAAATATTGGAGGGTGTCTGTCTTCACTAAATATTGGAGGGTGTCTATCTTCACAAAATATTGGAGAGTGTCTAGCTTTACTAAATATTGGAGGGTGTCTATCTTCACAAAATATTGGAGGGTGTCTGTTTTCACAAAGTAGTGGAGGGTGTCTGTTTCCACAAAATATTGGAGGGTGTCTATTTTCACAGAATATTGGAGGGTGTCTATCTTCACAAAATATTGGAGGGTGTATGTTTTCACAAAATATTGGAGGGTGTCTGTTTTCACAAAATAGTGGAGGGTGTCTGTTTTCACAAAATATTGGAGGGTGTCTATCTTCACAAAATATTGGAGGGTGTCTATCTTCACTAAATATTGGAGGGTGTTTATACACAAAATATTGGAGGGTGTCTATCGTCACAAAATATTGGAGGGTGTCTATCTTCACAAAATATTGGAGGGTGTTTAGCTTCACAAAATATTGGAGCGTGTCTATTTTCACTAAATATTGGAGGGTGTCTATCTTCACTAAATATTGCAGGGTGTCTATCTTCACAAAATATTGGAGAGTGTATATTTTCACTAAATATTGGAGGGTGTTTATCATCACTAAATATTGGAGGGTGTCTATCTTCACAAAATATTGGAGGGTGTCTATCTTCACAAAATATTGGAGAGTGTCTATCTTCACTAAATATTGGAGGGTGTTTATCTTCACAAAATATTGGAGGGTGTCTATTTTCACTAAATATTGGAGGGTGTCTATCTTCACAAAATATTGGAGGATGTCTATTTTCACAAAATATTGGAGGGTGTCTATCTTCACAAAATATTGGAGAGTATCTCTGCTACAGGGTACTTCTTTAACTTTTACTTCCAGTCCAAGATAGGCTACACAGTAGCTTCAGGTGCTTGTTAAATGTTCGGAGCAACAGTTTGGCAGAGGTCAGGGTAGCTCAGCAGGTATGACATGTACTGTTAAGTTTGAGTCAATTATAAAAGTCACCACATGAACGTCATTGTTTTTGGGGAGAACTGGGCTTCTGGTCTTTTGATGCAGTTTCTTTCACTGTCGCCTGGTGTTCCGGAGCCTCCCATGGCTTGCTGTTACTGATTGTGGCTAACGTGGACTGGAAAGGGACAAGTAACTCAGAACTGGGCAGTGGTCGAATTCTTATGTGCCTCGAGCTCACTGGTACATCAAGGGCCTGAATTTTTAAAAGGACTAATTGTGGGTAAAATCCTTTGGAGCCCTGTTGGCCTGATTGAGGTTGGAGCCCCGGTGGCTGTGACTAGCATTACTCATAAAGTGTAGGGGCTAACACTTTGCCAACTCCCATATCTGGTAAAAATGCTTTTGCAGGTTGATCCCTAAATCAATCATTTACCATTTCAGATCAGATTTCATGACTCACAAGATAAGGCACCTTGGTAGCACAAAGAGGGGCCGGCAAGTGTCTATGTAGAGGCGGGTGAAACCATTGGGGCTGCACCTTAAATGCCTTTTAAGGTGGGATCTTTAATGGAAGACTCAGGCGTCTTTGCAACGCCGAGGATTGATCTCAGCCCTGCACCCCTGTGACTCTGAATGGAGGCGGCCTGAGCTGTGCTTCACAGTGAGAGGTCCTTCATGGATGGATCATTATCAGTGCAGGGGAACCAGCTCCCCAGACAGAGTCGCTGCTCCAGAGCTGCTCACTTGCTGCCATTCGCCTCTGGATCATTGGATCTCTGCACCCATCCCTTCAGAATCACTTGTCCTCTCTTGGGAACTGGGCTGCTCAGCACCTCTGTAGGCCTGGTGTGCTCCCTCCATACAGTTAGATGGCAGGTTTCTTGAGACAGAATTTCTCCAAGCTTGCTCCTAGCAGGAAGGGGATGCCCACTTGCGGTTCGAATGTCCCAGAATAATCTAGCTTGGTGTAGATCCTATAAGTACAGCCCAAGGAGTCCAGTATATTGTTAGTTCTTCAAGAACATGTAAAGGAGCCCATCTCCAATAAGCAGTGGCACTTTCTTCACAATATGATTGGCAAGGCTATCGGGGGGCTATGGCTACTTTGCAAGTTCTTTCCTGGAAGTTGTCACATTAGTTCAGTTGAAACTGAATGTTGAGTCCAGTTTCCAAGTCTGTTGTCAGAGCAATAGCTTTTCACAAGATATTTCTTCACCAGACTATGGGGCTTATTTACATGAAAATGGTGCAGTGCGGTGTTTCAAGCAATTTTGCTGCCCCGAGCTGCGACATTTTCAAAATGCAGGGATCTGTGTTAACAAGAATATGCCAATGCAGGCACCCTTGCAGCATGGTGCATGGGTGCCAGCTTTGCAGGGATGATTGTGTTTGCGCAGGAAGGGACTCCTTCCTGTACAAAAACAATAGTTAAGGGTGTTTTGCTGTTTCTGTGTGTGCTGCAGTATGCCGCACACACAGAAAGAGCAAAAAACGAGAAGAAATAAAAGTATTTCCCTTGTTGCCCCACATTGACGCCTCCTTTTGAAAGGGGTTAGTTTTTGGCGCTGCCTCAGATTTACAAATCCTTGAAAATCTGGAGCAGTGTCAAAAAGCGGTGGGTGTTGCTGGGAACGCCCACAGCAACACTCATTGCATGCCCCTTTGCTGCAGAGAGCTGCGTTTCAGAGGGCCATATTTACAGGTCTATGTTAAGACACGCAAAGAGGCTTAGCGCTGCCTTGTAAATATGAGCTTGCATAGAGCACTACTGGAGCGTAAAAAAAAGTGACGCTGCGGTGGAACCAGGGGCTTGTAAATATGCCCCTATATGTGGTCCAGTAGCACAAGTGCACCAAGATAAGGGTGCCATCCTGAGGATATGAGCAGGATCTTATGCCCAACTCACCTCTCAGTAGAGTACCATGGTGATTCGATCTCACGGGGAAGGGGTTGGCCTTCAGTGGGGAGCATTGTCACTGCCTCTTCGCAGAGACCAGTGGTGCATTTGAACCTATGTTTGCACCTCAAGCGCGCTTCTCAAACTGTGGGGCATGAGCTGTTTTTGGGTTGGTTATGTAAGTCCAAGCAATAAATAAGGATGCCTTGAAATTCTGCATTTATCTTATCACCTTTGCTGCGCTTCAAAGACAGACGTCAAAGGCCAGGCTATGTCATTTGCGAAACTGCTGCTTTTTTAACATGGGGACTGGTATTTACAAATTCTTCTCACTTTGTAGTCAGAGAAAGAATAGTAAAGTCGATTATATGACAATCTTGCTTGGGTACAGGAAAGGCTGAAGGTGGAAGGAAAGGATGCAGGATGTCATTTTTGTAACACATAGCAGCATGTAGATACCTGTAAAGGAACTGTACACATTCAGCAGTTAGGAAAGCAAAAACAAAGCACCTTTTTTGAAATTCTGAAGTGTGATGGAAACAAAGATTGGAATAGGATCAAAACAAACCAAGACACTACTTGGGAATGCACACAAGATAAATATTCGCTGAAATCCAAATCCCACAAAATATTATTTGTGTTCAGTAAAGTTTTATCAGCAAAACTATACGTCTATGCAAATTTAGTAGCAATTTCAATGGAAAATGTGCTGTTTGTAAACAACGGTGTGTTACCACAAGATGCTTTAGTTACATTAAAAAATCGACTCGTGTTCATTAAAGCTAGGTGGATCGAAAAATGGTTTTCATTCTAAAAACTGGTTCGCAATTCTAAAAAAGTTTGGGAAGCAGTGTCCTGCATGCATATTAAGAGAAACATGTTTTACTTAAGTCTACACTGTAACTACCTCACATGGGAGATAGCTGTGAGGGGGCGAGGTCGACCACAGAATCACATTGCAATCAACAAGGCAACAAGGCCCATTTTGGTGCATAGTGGGTGCTGCTCGACCAGACAGTCTAACTATGTCTAGTGACACATAAGAGCTGCCATCTTTGTAGTATCTTGGATTCAGAGACTACCATTCGAACACATTATATACATGAATGGATCTTTCAGTGAGGAAAAGGAAACACACGCTGCTGTGTGGTGCTAACTGCTTGCAGAAATCTCTAGTCTTTCATCCTCTCAGGTATCTGTGCTGGTTTCACTCCTGGCCTTGCAGAACTCGTAGACTTTTCGTAAATCATTTCCGTTTATATGTAAATTATACGATGACATGGCAAGCTTCTCATGTACTGAGCTTTGATGCCCTTTGGGGCTGGGTTGGCCCAATATCCAAAAGCTATTAAAATATCAATTCAAAGCAAAGTTCACTGCAAGACCCGTGCAGACGGGGGTGCCTGGCAGGGGGTCGTAGTTAAGATTTCCTCTTGATTTCAGCCCCAGAGCCATACTCTATTGTCTAGGTACACACAGTCTATGGACAGACTCAGAGGGGCACTGCACCCAAGGCAAGACATGCATTCCCATGCCATCTACGGCCAACATACAGACACTCATCATCTTTGGCCTTAGAGGCAGGTTTATGATACCTGTGAATTGTATGCATCCACCTGCTATGGCCCTACATATATGTATATGGCATTTGTGGGCTGACATGTATGCACAGGGAGAAACAGCATTTACAAAGCAGTCGTTACATCGCGTTCCTTTACAACGCGGTCGTTACAACGACCACATTGTTAGAACCCGATGCCTTTACATCGGAATTCATCAGATCAACTAGCTGTAGGGGGAACTCTAACCTAAAGAATAGTATCATTTACTGTTTCAACACCTTCCCTACTGTTGCGCAGGCTGGAGTTGGAAAAGTAAATTATACTATTCCTAAGTCCAGCGCGCCCCCTACAACAAGTCTATCTAATGACTTGCGTTGTAAAGGTATCGCATTCTAACAACGCAGTCTTTGTAATGACCGCGTTGTAAAGAAATGTGATGTAATAGCATGCGTTGTAACATGTTATATTCATGCACATGCCATCTATGGCTTGATATGCAGGCACATGGCATCTATGGCTTGACGTGCATGCATGCACATGACATCTATGACTTTATATGCAGGCGCGTGGCATCTACGGCTTGACATTAAGGCATACACTGTCAGAAGCCTAAGATGCAGTCACAGGGCATCTGCGGCCTGACATAGAGGTGAACTTTTCTGATGTGATGTTTCCTGCTTCTTCTAAAGGGACCTCTGTCACGGGATATCTTGGTATTGCTCTCTTTTGATGGTTGGGTGCCCTGGGGCTAAATTATGGAAGGTAGCTGACAGATTATTATTTTTTTCTACAGAAAACATTTTGGGGGTGGCGCAAACCTGCTCAGTCTGTCGGTAACTTAAGTCTTGTTATACTGCCGGGGTTCCAATATCAGTGTTAGTACTGCACGCCGTAGTGTGAAGACGTCAGCATGAGCCTGTGGGTGCAGGATGACAAGGGGAGAGTCCAGGCTTGGGTGTTCAATGATGCTGGCATCTCACTTCCCCAGTTGAACACTGGCATTTTCCAATTCTCACTAAGCCTTTTTGGCTTTACATGGAAATGAATGTCCGTCCTGTCCTCCGGAGTTGCTAGCTCCCAGAAGCCTTTTCACTCTGCAAGCCAACTGACCGACATTGACCTATTTGGAGCATACTGCCAGCTGGCTTCTGCCTGCTCAAGCTCCCAGAATCTGCAACTTTCTGCGAAGCATAGAACTTATTATGAAGGATGCCCTTCTGATTGGTTCTTTTAAAATTGAATCAGCTGCTGTTCTTCCTTATAAATTGGGGGGTAAGAGTGCTGACTCACTGTATCCTCTCCTTCCATAGTATTCTCTCCATCCATTTCGGTCTGTATTACTCTCATTGTTTGCACATTACTTGATATTTGATATTTCTGCATTTGTAGAGCGCCTGGTTACACCCACTGGTGTGTCCCCGCGCTATTTAAAAATTACTGCGAACTTTGGGAAATGGTGCCTCACAGATTCATGTACCAATTCTTACTTATTGGGTGAAAAGCCACGTTTTTAATTTTTTCGGAAGAGTTTCTCTGATGGTTCTTCCCAGAGGGACAAAGGGAGGGAGTTCCAGCTTTTTGCTGCCAAGTAGCCAAAAGAGCGTTCACCCATTAGTGCCTTCCTAATCCTTGGGACTTTCACCAAATGGGTCCCGTTGGATCTCAGTTGCCTTCCTGTTTTGTATGGAGTCATAAGATCGCTGAGGTACAATGGACATCTGCCCTGCAAGATGCGATGCCCGATGCATAGTGTCTTGAATGTAATTTGTTTCTGGCTGGGCAACCAATGTAGTGTCTTTAGTGCATTCTTCGAGGGTGCTTTTCTTGGCAGATTCAGAACCAGGCGGGCCGCTGCGTTCTGAACAGATTGTAGCTTCTGGAGTCCTTTTTTGTTGGCACCTAGATACAGCAGATTTCCATAATCTAATCTAGATGTAACAAGCGCATGGGTCAGGGTTTTTCTTGCTGCCAGAGGTAAAATATCTAGGGGCAGATTTATGAGCCCCTTGCGCCACTTTTGCGTCACTTTTCCTATGTTAAAAGTGACGCAAAAGTGGCGCAAGGGGCTCATAAATCTGCCCCCTAGTGTTTTTCTTAATACTCTGAGGATTCCGAAATACCTGCCTGCAACTCTCTTGACCTGATGTATTGTCATTATCTACCAAGTCTTTGTTGGTTGCCTCTTTCACTTTCGTTTTTATTAGGAATGTATTGTTTGTATAAATACAAAGGATCCTGCTCCTTCATATCTCAATAGCTTCCTCCTCATCTATCAACCTGTCAGAAGTACATTGTCTGCAGGACACATCTTTTGCCCTGCTCTGGTCCATGCCTGATTTTGTGTTTTTATCTTTGGCCAGGGTCATGGTTTTCTCATTTGTTTACTATTTTTAAATCAGCCCGTTGAATAAAAGTGCTAATTTAAATTTGAATAAATAATTGATGCTAAGACACAAGTAAAAGGCATTAAAGTTTTTCTATAGGAGCCCCAAAAGCTAGCAGTCAAGATGAGAAATAGAGGACGAATTAGATCAGTTCCCTTAGTAGGGACAGGGGAACCCTTTATACACAGCTAGAAGCCGATATCAGTCCAGATACGGCCTCACTCAGCTAGGCTTTTTTTGAATTCGCTTTAGATTTTTGAATTTGCGCGTATGTTTTTGTGTGATATTTGTAAAGTACAAACTTAATGAAAAGGAAGCAGAGAGCTGTACAGGATCACAGGTGCAGTCAAGAAACCAAGTCACATTGGAGTCAGGTTGAGGCAGTCCTGATCGATGCAAGGATGTGGTTCCAGATCCTGGTGTGTAAATAGAGGTGGCCTGTTGCCTTGCCTTTTTTCAGTTGTGTACTTCTCCAACTCCACTCTGATGGTAACATCTACTTATGTTTGTGTGGTTGTGCCTAAAGCCATCAGAGGTGCTGAGATTGTTAGCCAAATTAGCAGATATGCCAGTTGTGGTGGCTTTGCAGATGATGATGCTGGTTTTGAAGATACAAGATGGTGCGGGCCAGCAAGGGGAGCCAGAGGAGCTCTATCAGATTGGGACTAACATAGCTATATTTCTTCAGACCCTTGATGAGGTGTGCTGCTGCTTGTAGGATGGCTTAAGGGGGCCAATATGGAGTCTGAGAGGCTGTGCAGTAGGACATTGTTACTATCCAGCTATGGAAGCATGAGACTCGCACACCAGTTCTGAAGTCACATTCTGGGAGGAACAGTTCCCTTTCTTTCCTTTATACAGAAAGAGATAGTGCCAGGCTATTCTTGGTTTTCATGGTGATGTGTTACTTCAGGGTGAGGTCAACATCGAGGGGGAATCGGAGTGTTTTGATGGCGGTTGAAAGGTAGGATTTGACCTCGTCCCAAGTTGTTGATGTTGATTTTGTAGGAAATCAATTCCAACCATTTACTACTCCTGCTCTGAAGAGCTCCCTTCTAGAATTTTGAAGTTTCCTTGGTAACCTGTTGATGCTGAATAAATCATTGTTATGATCATTATCATCATCACTGACGTGTATATTATTATTGTAGGCATTACCCGCAATATTATTTTCATTGTTAACCATGACTAGGCTGTTCTTGGGTTCTGACCTCACATTTGAGATTACACCTGATGCCTTTTTATTTCATAACCCCTCAATGGAGTTCTTCTAAATACTTGAATTTTATGTGACCAGCAAGCTATTTGGGGAGATGAAGAAAGGTACCACAAGTTCTAAAAGTTGACGTATGGAATATTTTCGTAACCTGCTGGTAAACAGGGTTGGAAGTTGTACGGGTCCAACTACCGGAGTGACGTGACTGCCTCATCTTCTGGGTTACTTTCAAGAGTGGCTTTTCCCCATCGTCCTTGGATTACTGTTTCACCTGGAAGCAATGTTGCTATCTCATGGACATTCTAGGTATATAATTAATATTTAATAAGTTCGCTAGATGGAATATTACGTTATTTGACTAGAAGTATGCTGCACAAAGAGGTAACTCATAGCATTTGACCTCGAGGGAATCACAGGAAGTGCACACATGACAAAAATAATTGCCCTAACTGATATAGTTGTGTCACAGGGGCAGCAAGCATTGACCCCTGGCTCAGCATCCGCACTCGCTACTTCCCAAGCATAAGTCCCTGGTGCAAGGTGTGTTATGGTGATGTACCGTGTTCAAAGGGCTGGAGAAGGCTTTCGTAGAGGAAGTCCTCCTTGGCAGGAGTTGCACTCTGCATGTGAGCACCGCAGCCCTGTGGACTCCATCTCCTGCTCTCAGCCTGTAGCTCAGGCGGAGGTGTAACTTCACACTGATGACTGCAGGAGTAAACCCTGTAGACTCAATCGCTCGCTCTCAGTATGAAGCTCTGGCTGAGGTGTACCTCCACACTGATGGCGCAGGCGTAAACCCTGTAGAATCAATCTTCTACTCTCCGTCTGTAGGCCCGACTGCGATGTAATTTTCCACTGATGACAGCAGGGGCGAGCAATAAACCTCACTAGCCCGGCGTGAGTCTGGAGGTCTCTGTTGACATTGGAAGAGTGACTTTCGGGTCTCTTTTATTCGTCAGGAGGGGAATCATTTTGGTCTAGTTACAGATGAGCACACTGTTAGATGAAGGGAGCTGTTGACTGCGGTGTCCCGAGAGGGGCCCATGACCACTAAAACCCGAGGGAGAGTGAGAACCTGTCAGTCTATGGATTGCTGCCCTCGTGGCTTCCGCTAGGGGGCGCTGGCGGGAGCAGCGAGACAGTCTGCTTCTAACCTGCCGGGCGACTCGGTCACAATGATAAAGTCCTAAACACAGCCTTCACTGCGGCAGATTACATGGGCTGGGATGATGATGGGAAGAGGGCCATGAAAAGTGACCTGCCCCTCCCTTCAGCATTAAAAGAATGCCAGTCCAGCCAGACACGTCTTGGTTGACAATCTATTTCCTTTTAATTGTTTTGTATTTATTCCGACTTTAGGGGAAGAAGGGCTGCGGCTTTTCGTCCGTGAGATTTCAGTGCCGGCTGCAGTGCCTCAGAACAGTAGCTGCACCACAAACCATATTTTTACAGCGGGGTTTGACTGAGAGCTGACCAAAACACAGACACGCCTTGTTCTAGGATTTGCTTGAGATCTTGGAGGGAGCCGGCGATTCCAAGTTTCTAAAACAGTGGTATTACGTTTAACACCCTCCCGTTCCAGCAGTGACACATCTGGGCCCCGCAGGGTGCTGTGCAGCCGCACCCTCTGAGCAAGAGTGCCCCTTTGAGTGAAGGCGTCGGTGCCCTGGTGGAGAGGTCTGCGGGGGTGATGTGGACTGGCTGCAGTTAGTGAAGTGCAGGCGCGCGGCTACTTTAAAGCAAGGCAAGGCACACATTCAGGAAGTCAAGCAGGACACACGTTGCTGCACTCACGGTAGGCCGTGCTGCCCATGTACTCGAGGGCCTGGGCAAAGATGGCGCCTTCCGTTGCCCAATCCAAGAAGAAGTGGCCAAGGGTACGCGCAGAGGTGGGCCCCTCGCTGGCCGTGCCACGGTATCCACGCTATACCGAATAATCTGGAGGGGGCCCTGCTGGCAGTGGAAGCAGTCAGATCTGGTTTGCATAAAGCGCGCATCTGTCTAGGGTGGCACAGTGGGTGAAAAGTGATGGGTTGGAATGCTACCCCGAGCCTTTGCCAGCAGTCTGACATGTTTGCAAGCATCCCTCCTAATCACCTTTTGTGCATGCGACGTCAGGCTCCACAGACAGGCCTGGCCTGTGTTGTTGGTACTTCTGCTGAGCTCTGCAGTATCAGAAAGCTCACACTGAAGCTTTTATCTGATGAGGAATCGAAAGCACCAGCTCAGCACCTCGGCTCAAAACAGCGGCGCGTGCCCTGGACCAAAAATAACCCTGGTACAGGGGAACCACACTCTCAGCAACATCTCCATCCCTCCACGGCCCAGCTTTCACTTCCGTGTCACAGATCTGTGCTGGGGTCAAGATCTCGGTCACTCATCACGCTGTGCTGCCCAGGAACCGGCCCCGGGCTTCAGAGGGACTTTACAATCACCCCACTTGATGTCTCTGGGAGAGGCGGGGTATGGCCTGAGGCCACTCACTGTACACATTCTATAACTATGCATTTCCTAGAGCCCGAATATGCTTTCTTTTGCACTCTTTAGAGCCCGTTTACGCCCGGTGGACTGTAATTGTTCCTCCGTGTGGTTTGATGGTCAGTGCTTGCTCTGCGTGTTGTTCCTCTGCTTTCCAGCATCCGGTGGGGCCTGGGACAAGCACCTGCTCTTTGCCCCCATTGTTAGGTGTTTCCACAACTCTGTTCTCTTTAGTTTGTCAGCAGCAGGCAATGGGTTTTACTTTCTGGGGACGGTCCCTCATCAAAAGAAACCTAGAGTAGGCCTGGGAATAATTCGAATTACGACGGAACAGTCAGAGTAACTGGTAATTCCATGCTACTCTCTGACATGGAATTACCAATAGTTACGCAAATACTTCCACCTGCGTAATTAAGAGTACTTTGGGGGAGAAAATAAGCACAGAAACAATGAATTTAGTTGGTGTGCAGTGCTATCCATGTTGTTTTGTATTAGTTCTGTTTTCTTAGTGCAAAATTCATCCGCATACCCATTTTGGACATGAGTGTGCATTTTGCACTAAGAAAATAGTGCTAAATGCTGGAGTATGTAGGGGGATAAAATCACGCTGCTATTCGTGTTCTGTTGCAACTGGCACCGTTCTTTAGCACAAAATGCATCCTCTGCTCCATTTTGGACACAAGGGACATTTTGGCTCCAAGAAAATAGCGCTAAATGCTGAATTACTCTTCTCGCATAATTGCACGGGATCTAACCCAGAGGCCTTATGGAGCATTGTAAGTATTCAAAGGTTTGTCTGCATAAAGCACATAGAGATGTGTCCTGAGAGCCAGTAGTTTGGTTGTACCCTCAGTGATTGGTGGTCACGGCATTCCGAAGCCAGGGACCTGCTGCTCAAGGGTCTGCCTCCTGGTATGGTGTATTTGAACTCAGCCTGGTCAGTGGTTGGAGCATGGTGGGAATTCAGTGCTTACTTTGTAAAATATTAAGTGCCAGGGCTCTGACCTGGAGGTCACTGCAGCTTGCACTACTCATCACCCTCGCCATCGCTGCCAAAAACAACTACTAACCATCTCTCTCGCATGTAAATGCGACAGTTCAGATTATTCCAGGTCCCCAAAGCCAGAGGAATGGCTGGTGAAGCAGGTATTAGTCATTTTTTAATGTATATTGTATTCCCAAACAACCATTGTTCTGCGGATCTCTAAATTAATGAGCAGCGGTGGACTGTTCTAAGTATGATGTTGACAATTAGGTGCCGGTGCTGAGCACCGGAAACCAATTGAGTGCCGGTGCTGAGCACCGGAAAGCACCGGCTCAAATTAAGCACTGGGCGGGATATGTGACATCTACTGAGGGTAGTGTGGTATTGCAGGGCTTTGGTCATTCTAGGCTCATGTCCCCCAGGCAATGTGCATAGTGGAAAATGGATTGACTTGTCCTTCACCTGTACTCCACCAGGAGTCACTAGAGTGAGGTCAGACTGGGCGTCACTGTAAGTGCCACTGTTATTGTTTTTAAAATGGAGGCACAAGATGGCTGTTGGTTTTGTGCGCTTGGTGGATTTTAGATCTGTCTTTTGGCAAAGTCTGAAGATATGAAATGTGATCTGGTCCCCTCAGGTCTGGATCCCAGGTCCCAGTTGGTGTAGTATGGTGAAGAGATCCTCTCTGATTCCATGCTACTGTGTTCTTGATGCCCATTGTAGGCCTGAATCCAGCTGTAGATTGTGGTCAGTTGTTGAATACCATGCATTCCCGTAATTGTTGTGTGACTTTCCTGTCTGGCATGTGTCTGATTTATAGCCGGTTTGGAATGGAGTCAGAGTTTGTAGGTTACTTGTGTGTACAAGGGTTCTGCTGCAAGGGCTGTGAATAAACTATGTTTCAGCGGGTCGAGGACTGGGATGTGTGGGAGGGGTACCCACAGCACAACAGCTCGGTGTTGTCTTGTCTGGGACCAGTGCATTGAAGCAGCATTTTAGGGAAGTTGCTGTGCAGGTCTGGCAGCCATGACACTTTGACCTTGTTCACTGTTTACTTGAGTCCCACCAGGGTCCTCGGGTGGATGGAGGGAGATTGCAATGTGCGTGGGAGGATGGCTGCTTCTGAAAGCAGGGCCTGGGCTGGTTGGTTTTCATTCTCCAGAGTTTGCAATAGTTGAATCTCAGGGGTGACAGGGGAGTCACCGAGGCCTGCACACGCCATGCTGGTGATGTGCAGCACTCGGCCTACCCTGTCTCTAGCTGGGAGTGAGGTCTGCCTGTGGGTGCACAGCAGTCAGTCCCAGAGCAGGCAGGAGTCAGTTCCCTCACAGAGCCTGTCTTCTAAGTTTAGCTCCAGTCTTGTGGTCTTCGCTCTGATTTGTAAAAGAGGCATTTGTTAGATTCTCTGCTGTGTTTTTGTCCCAATATCAGTCCCGTGAAGATACCTGGTAGCTGTGACCCTGCCGCATCCACCCTATTGCTTTCAGTATCTTCCTGCAGTGTGCTAACCTCTCAGCCCTGCCATCCTAGGGCTGGGGTATCGCCGCCTGCAGGCCGCGCAGTCCCACACGCGGTCTCTGTGTTGCACAAGCGGGGTGACCAGAATTTCAAAAGGAAAAAAAATAAAATAAAATGGGACAGGCCAATGGCAGACGTAAGACTATAATGGGCTGCGACTATGAGTTTAGGATTACAGGGTCAACACTCTCCAACACTGGGCAATAATAATGCAGCGCTCTGAAATATTGCCAATAATGCTAATGACGCCTCTCTTTTAAACCTCAGCACCAGATAACCACAAACCGCTACGAGACTGCCATTTAATGGTAACCACACAGGGAAAATTAATGCACATTTTACGATTCATTTTATATTTGCGGATTTTGACAGACACATGGAAGTTACTGGCTAGGTGAAGACAAGTTTAGGGTTGTGATCTCGGGTCTTGGGAACCTGCTGAGCAACAATGCCATCTACGTAGGTCTTCAGACACCGGCTCTTTTTCGTTACAGTGTCATTCCCTGACAGTCTTCATGGCACGAAACAACGTTTGTAATATGGACATGTAAAATGGCACGTCACAAACTTTGGCACATTGTGACATGATATCCGATATGGCGGATATCTAGCTGGGCTGGTATCCCTTCTCTCTGAATGACGGTGGGATTAGGTTTTAGCTAAGAAAGTAAAGAGATGACTCTTATTTCCCTCAATACCAGACGAGTTTAAGTTAGAAAATATTTGATTTGTAGAACAGTTTTGGTCCACTGAGATAACTGACCAAAGCAGCCCACCCATTGCTTACCATTCGTTGTCTTCCTTGTCATGCTTCTCTACTGCCTTCTAATTGGGTGGGCAACGTGTGCTGGCTTCACTTCATCTTCTTTCAGCTGGAGCATGGACCAAGTACTTATTAATTCAGCTTGATTGCTGTTCTTGCTGTGACTGTGGTACTACTTTTATTTATTTTTCTTCCCTGTCGTCCTTGTTGAACCTCTTGCCATTTGCAAATATGTTTTACTATGACACATTTACTTCAAAGAAGACCTTTTCGCACTTGAAATGGATTACATTTTTTTTTTATTATTCAATACATGATAGATAACAATCAAAATCAGTAACTTAAATACATAAGCCCACAAATCGCCATATCATTTATACACAATAATAAAATAGTAAATAATCAATCAAGCAAATCAATACATGATCTATCCCTTATTCAACTTACTTATTTCATATGCTCTATCATGGGCCCCCATACCTGAATACCCAATTTTTGTTTTTTCATTGATTTCAAAGAATATAAGATAGATTCCAAATTAAAAATATTATAAAATCTTGCCCCTTGAAATGGATTATTGTTGTGACAACAAATTTTATCTGCTTTTATTATGACAGCAGACGTTATCTGCTTCCAAATGTATTTTCATGAAGGCATGGGCACAATTGCTTTCTTTATTTGATAGAATTTTTTTTCTCTATTTCACACATGGGGAAATGAACTGATTTGCTCAGAATCACAGGGATGTTGTGGCGAAACATAATAGGCATTGGCAAAGCCAATAGGTCTTGCATTAAAGGCTATTGGCCCTGCCATTGCCTTGTGTTCCTGCTGTACAGCATTGGCATTGCTGAATTTTTTTGTAGCCTGGTCATATAGCAGCGTGGCTGCTGTGCAGCACAGCTAAAAATAATAATATAAAAAGGCCATGGTGCATCCAGTGCTAATGCTTTCTTTAAAAAAGCCATACTGCAAAGTATCCGCACTGCTGTGCAGCATGGCGACAAAACATTCCCAAAACCAATAGCTCTTATAGGCGAGACCTATTGGCCGATGCTTTTTGGTTTTCTTGTTACTCACAAGATGTTTGGAAGGGGGGAGGATCCTAATGTCCACATTATACATAAAACAGAAATAAGATTTGCGTGGTACAAGCCTGTGGGTGGTGGGCCGCCTCATCTCGTTACGGAATGGGACAATGGGGACTTGATTAGGGATAATGAAGTTTACCGGTGCGTAATAGTAAAGTAATGGTTTAATTACTTAGAGTCATAGCTGCGATGTATACCAACCACCTGCGAAGTGCAACAGCTGTGTCAGCCAATGTAGTTCAGTGTACCCCTGCGGAGGGCGAGAAAACCATCAAAGCCAAAGTCTGTGGCTGCAGTCTTTAACCCACATGCGTGGTGTTACCACACCTTCCATATACCCTTCCATCTGCTGCATAATGTGGCAGTCTAAACAAAAATAGTTTCTAGCTCAAATGGTTCAAAAGTTACTTAACCAACTGCGGCGCCGCGGCACGCTTTAGAAAGGTTACCTGGTCGTCTTTCAATTGTTGATTGCTGTATTCTGACAATAATTGTTACATAGGAGGTGAAACCTTGAAAGACCGTGTTAATGTCCCCAATTTTAGCACTGAGAAGGGCGTGTGTCTACAGCATGAAATCCATATTTGTAACAGAGTTTTATGGCACAAAATATTTTGTTTCGTCCTTTGTGCATATTCTTGTTACTCCACAGACAAGCAGCAGTATTTTCAAGAAGCCACTCAGAGTGCAGGAAAATTACAAAAACATTTTAATCTTTTTAAGGTCTTATCTCTTTAATCTTACGTCTTGAAGCACAAGACATATATTTTACTTATGCAATTATAATCCTCTTTGGTGATGCTGTTTCCTTCCAGACAGAGGTGCTCCCAGATGCCTTTAGGGTGGACACAATGTAAACCCAAACTGAAGATCAGTCCTAAAACATAATTACAACACGCTGAATAAAATTCTCACATCTGTAGTTATTAGAAGTGTGCTCATACAAGGTTGTTTTCTATTCAGTGCAACAGTGTATGCTTTACTTACACGTTTTTCCCCGAGAGATTCATGCAAAGCAAAATCGATATATGTGTTTGAATACCATTTGCAAAGAAATCTATTGAAATCATTTACTCTTTTCTTCCTTAAAGAACATTTGATTTTGCTTAGCATTGGGATTCGTTTGTAGTTAATGCGTGTTAAAATGACAAAAAATTAAAAATAAAACTGCCATACAATGTTGCTTAAGTTTCCTTTTTGGTTGCATAATTTACGCAATCCAGCCACACAATTTGGTCCTCTGCTACTGCATAATTCCAGTGACTCAATTTAGGTGTCGTTTAGTGAACGATTCCTTGCTATTGCTTTATAAAGATATGTAAATGTGTATTGTTTCTTCAAGAATAGAATCTTTTCTGTATTTTTTGGAGATATTCAGGCAGTAAATTTAGTGTAAGACGTGATTCATTGTTAGTATGTGCCGTAGTCTTCTCTTTGAATGCTCTGAGTGCATTTGGTTCTTCTTGGGGTTTTGGTTAAAGACAGTGACCTCATGCCAATTTTAAGTCTAATTTTTAGAGCATTGACTCATAGCTTATGTATGCATTGGGTATTATGGAATGACGTTGAACCGTAGGCTATGTTAAGAGTTCATGTTACTTGAATACCTGAAAATTTCTTCTAACGTTCTCGATTCTCATTTTCATTGTACGTAGGACGTTTTTTTGGTTATTTCTATATGTTTCTTGAAGTTTATCTCCGTTTGCATATTACAAACTTTACCAACAACCAAGTACACTAAACTCTCTCACCGTGATCACAAGATGTGGGTGTCTCTGAAGGAAAGTCTCTGATGCTATTCTTCCTTTCTCTCTTCCAGTCTCCATGGGATCTGCAGTCACTGTGATTGGGTGGGTTGGACAACCAGTCACACTCCCTTGCAGCTATACCGTTAGATCGGCACGCGAAGTCAACCCAGTCTGCTGGGGACGCGGGGCCTGCCCCTATTCCCAGTGCAGCGATCCACTCATTCAGACAGACCAGAGGAGGGTCACGTGGAGGAAATCCATGCGTTATCAGCTCTGGAGCCAGCTCACCAGAGGGGATGTGTCCCTGACCATTCTGAATGCTAACGAGGGGGATAGCGGAACATACTGCTGTCGCATCGATGTGCCCGGCTGGTTCAATGACCTGAAATACAACATTGAGCTGAAGATGATGAAAGGTGAGCCTAATCCTGCATGTTTCAAGAGATCTGAGATGAATGGTGATGGTGGGATGAATAATTATGGGGATGGGGTGCACTGTTTTGCCAGGAGAGGGCTTGTGTCCCATTGTTAGAACCTTTCTTACCACCTAGACAGCTGGTAAGACACCAGAGAGTTATACACAAGCATTGAGCCCAATAAGGCCCAGGCAGCAGTCAATAGCACGGTGAGAGTACTTCATGTGGAACACAGGATGACTTGAGGTGAGAAAAATGGGTGTCCATTGAAAGAGCAGGGTATGGGGCTCATCCAATGGGAGACACTGTTGAATATAGTCGGATGAAAAACAGAAAGGATCCAAACAAGGGTAACCTGCCGGATCTGATAGCTTGAGAGGGCCCTCCGGCTATGAAGGGGGTGGAGGGATACGCCCTCCCAGGATAAATCAATATAACACAAAGGTATCCCACTAGTGGTCAAGGTGATTATTTCCTATAATGCACACAGTGCAGGGGGGTTGGTCACCCCTCATTGGTATGCTAGCTCCGCATGACTTGTGCAGGGATGGAATTTTTTTTTATTTTGATATATAACCCTCACACACCCTAGTGGTGTCATGCTTCATCATTGGGTTCACCCTGACTCCAAAAGGTCAGGGTGGGCTCAACTGTATTTCAGGGAGCACTTAATGGATGGGTGACCAGGAGGCTTAACTAGTGATTAAAATCCCTCACCTTTTCTGCGGTATCCCTTTATTAGTGGAGCAGGTGGGGAGACTAAAATAATAATACTCTCGGGTAATGTGGACTGTTATGGACCTATGACCCTCTTTTTTAGACCAACATGTTTCAGCCCTACTCTAAGGCCGCGCCTTTACTTTTTTTGTCCGCCAGACATTGGAATCGTGTGCTATTTAAAGAGCGCTTGCGCCGTCATTGTCCATCTTCAGGAAGAAACTGGAAATGTGGCTTTTCAGTCTTGTCTAGTTCCTCCCCAATGGGCTTGCAGGTTTTTTTTGGGCGCTGGGACACCCTGGATTGGGTAGTTTCTTTGCGCTTTGTAAGAAACAGATCCATTCAACAACTCTATGGTATGTGCCTGAAGTGGACCCAGACTGCCATGAAATCCCTTGTCCTCCCCACAGTCCAGTCCACTTTTGACAAGAATAGAGTCTGGAAACTATTGTGGGTGCGAGTAATCCTAGGGGAACATCCTTGAGTCTGGATAGAGAGAGGATCTAATCCTCAAAGTAAAGGTCTGTGAGAGTGGAGTATTTGCAGAGGCCACAGGCAACAGGGAGGCTTGTTCAATATTATCTCAGCCAATGATTGTTTTCTTGTGCTGGAGAGTCACATCAGTCACTAGCAGAGTGAATTATGAGAAGAAATCCCCAGAGAAGAGGGTTATATGAACCAATAAAGACACAAGGATTAGAATAGGGTAATAGTGCATATTATAAAACCCCATGTCTGTGACTGGGTATTAGATTAACACTTAGGTGAAATTGCCCAACATTACAGGTCTTTACAAGACTTTGCTTATCCAGTAAACCTCCTGATTTCCAGAGATGCATAGTGAGCATCCTCCATGAGTGCTCACCTTCCTATATGCTTGCATGTCTGCCTACCTGTCTGTCTGTACATCTGTATATGCCCCTATCTTTCTGTCTATTACATTCAAGCGCTTGTTTTGCTCCAAGTCTTGTTGGCCCGTGTCATAGGATGAATGCCCAACTATGCTGGCCTCCTATGTGGATGGCCAGCAAATTACTCCAGGTCAGACACTGACAAATCCAAAGAACAATTATCCTGGGGATTGGAAAATTAGCAAAAAAGAAATAGGAGGAAAAGAAAGTTTGCAGTTGCAATTGGGATTCAAGGAAATTTTCACCAGTTAGCCTTTCTTGAGCAGGAACCTCCACAGGGCAACATTTCCTTGTTTAGATCCCTAACCATCCAGCTGTGAACATAGCTATCATACAACTCAAATAACAGTTGTGTCACTGTTAAGATTGCACTGGATTAGAAATGCTTATCCATAGACCTGTAAGTGTTGCGGTAGGTCTTGGGCACTTGGATCCATGCGGCTGGACTAAAAACTGAAAGCTTGCTCTCTTAATTTTTAATTCTCAGCTCACTGCCTTGCTCAATGTCTTTCTCTTGTTTTTCAACACACTTTTGTTACATCACCTCTCACCTGTCCTCTTTTTCGTATCTTACAGTAGTCTGTACAGGCATCACAATATCCCTATCAATTTACAATGAGCAATTCATTCTTGTTTTTCAGCTACTACAACTACAGCAAGAACAACCACAACAACCACTCCAGAACCCACAACAACATCTGTAACTACAACAGAAGCCAAAATCACACTTGAACCAACAACCACTGCTCCATCAACGACCACAGCTTCAAGAACACCCACAGCAGCACAAACAACCACAGCTGCACCAGCAATCACAACTGTACCAACAACCATACCAACAACTGCAACAACAAAAACAGCCATACCAACTATTGCACCAACAACCCCATTCCCAACTCTTGTTGTATCAACAACCGCAGATGCCCAAACTTTACCTACCAACATACCAACTACTGCACCAACAACCACATTCACAGCTCCTGCTGTATCAACAACCGCAGATGCCCAAACTTTACCTACCAGCATACCAACTACTGCACCAACAACCACATTCACAGCTCCTGCTGTATCAACAACCGCAGATGCCCAAACTTTACCTACCAGCATACCAACTACTGCACCAACAACCACATTCACAGCTCCTGCTGTATCAACAACCGCAGATGCCCAAACTTTACCTACCAGCATACCAACAAGCACCACAGCTACCACAATGATTACCACACCAACAAACACAGTGAAAGCCACACTAGCAACTACATCTATAAACACATACACAACAAAAACCATACCTGCCACCACACCACCAATTTCACATAGAGCTGCACCAACCACAACCCCATCACTTTCAAATACACCTGAACTAACACATGAATCAAAAGTCACCACTATTACTACAATTGAAACCACACCAACAACCAAAGTCAGTCCACTTACAATTGATGAAACAGCAACAATAACTACCCTGCCAAGTTCAGGGATATCTTCTCCAGCACCAGTTCCATATACAGCTGAAGACACCACCCCATCTACAACTACACCTTTGAAACCACCTATCACTACGAGTTTATTCATTCACACAACAGCTACAGCCACAATATCAACTCCTGTTTCTGCAACCATTGCTGTTACCAGCACCACATCAACAGATGCCTCTACAAATGTTTCTATCAATAATAATAGCATACCCACAACTGCACAGTCTGCTAGAACTTTACCTGCATTTACTTTTACAAACACACCAAGTACACGTACAAGCATTCCAGCGATCATAGATTTAATGACTCATAAATACAAAACCACAAGCAAACGTACAGACGCAAGTACGCTGACTCACTCAAGAATGGTTAGTTCTCCCTACATGGATTCAACAGGACGTTTTCCAACAACTGCAAATATAAGCACACTGATGTCTATCAACAGTGAGAGGCAGCCAGCACCAACAGGACAACATACCATACAGCCCCTGAGACCAGACATCATAAATGGAGGTAGGAGGTTCCTTCCTTTACAATTCTCTTGTGTGCTAGAGTATTTAAGATGGTTAGGTTTTTCAACTTCACCACTAATCAGAGAAGTGAGGTTTTCCTCTTCAATTAAAAAAATATTGATTGCAGAGCAGTCATATTTCTCTGCTACCTAGCATGGCTCAGTGGCATAACACAAAATCATGGGGTCCCCTGCAGAATATGATGAGGGACCCCTGAGTCTCCCATATCTCACATATATTCATTGGTCTTGCGCTGGACGGGGCCCACCTGAAAGTGTGGGGACCCCTGAATGGTTAGCGGTCCTTTGTGCTCTGCAGGGGCTTCAGGGGCCCGTGTTACACCCTGATATGACTGATTGGAAGGAATAGGTTCTGGGGAACGTGTCTTCACAATGACCTTGGAACAAGAAGGTTGTGTAGTTTCTATAAATACATAGTGCATCTGCGCAGCTAATGATGCAGTAGTAGTGCTTAATGTTTTTAAAAAAATAGAAAAAAAGGGCCAGGGCGCAAGTTTTCACTTAGACTGTGCAGCTGGCTGTGTCCTTTTCACCTACCGATGTAACCACATCATTCTGTACTTCAATCTCACGTAGTTCCTATGTCAACCCTATTGCTCTGTCCAACAGTCTATTTGTTCTCAATTAAATGTGTGCAGCACTTTGGAAGTAGCCAAACATACATTCCATTTATTTGTTTCACATAAGTAATGTTCCACACTTATGCAGTCATGGATTTAATCTCAGTTGAATAGCTTGCCTAGTCCTGTTATTGCATTGCCATCCTGTTTTTGTAGTCCTTTATTTATAATAGAAAACAAACTACAACTACCAGAATTCAATGAAAAAGCATGACTATGTTAGTTACTTTTCATGGAGCAGAATTGAACCAGCTGTTTAAAGCAACAAAAACAGAATGTTGCTTTTCTTTCTCATGCTCTACTTTAATAGTTTAGAACGGCAAGCAGAGAGAATATGTTTATTTTTTGTTCTCCTTAGATAGAATAAAGCTAGAAACTTTCTGCATGTTTTTAAACATTACGAACTATGCAGCTTTTTTTTCATAATGAATTGCATTAAACTGTTTCTAATATCTGTTTGCAACAAGTATCAAACAGGTTTTTGATGCGTTTAATTTTGCGCTAGAGGTTTTATTGTAATTCGTCATGTTTGCAAACATGCTTGCTCTTTCATATGAAAGACCTGTGCATCAAAGTTTTAAGTGGTTTGTGGGAAGAGTGGTGGTGTAACCACGTATTATATGGGATAAAGTACCCCTGGTGTACACGATAAGGGTATTGCAAGTCCCCTCAGAGCTCCATAGCCTTATAAAGTAATTTGGCCTTAAGCCTCGTTACTCTATATGGTTCTGAAACTGATCTATGAGTTGCAATATCCTTAAAATGTACGTCAGGGGGTACTTTATCCCATATATATCCAGACTCACAGTGCACCAAGAATCCGCATTCCTATGTTTTTGACCCTGCAGCTCTCTCTGCTAGTATATTTATCTGAGCATGCACTGATCAGCTGGTGAACATGCTCTATTATATATTTCGTGCTCATAAATAGATGTCTGCCCCCTTGGTAGCTCATTGTCCAGCACTCACCTTTCTCAATATTGTTTCTTTCATGTAAACAACAAACAGAAAGGCACCGTTTGGCACCTTCTTTCCAGAGGTGCAGCCGAGTTTAGACCACTGCACAAAGCCAATCACTTGAGAGGTCTGAGATGTCTGCACCGAAGTGTCACTCAAACTCTCAGTGCGTTCTGAGTGCGAGTGTCACAGTGTCTCGGCCTCTCAGCAGTTTTCTATCCCAGGGGCCCATAAGTCTGGTCCCTTTCTGTGATTTTGCTGTGTCACCCCAAGGGCATTTCCTGTTTTGCTTTTGTGCATGGGAGCCAGATATCAGGAAACTCTGTGATAATGAATCTAATAGACACTTCTGCATCGAGTGTCACATCCAGGTTAGGAATTCTCAAAACTGAACAAAAATGAAAGTTGGATGGGGGTTTCCAGCACAGCTGTCATTCAAATCTGATGCCCTTCCTTGCACAATCACAGACTCTTGCTTAGTCCAGATCCACAAAGTTCACTCTGGGTCAGTCATGCGTTTACCGGTACTGGCTTAGATATACTGGTCACTGTAGTTACCATCTCAAGAAAAGAGGATTAACACTGCCTGCTATGGTCAACGAACTGTATTTCAGTGATTTGCAGCACACAATATTTGTGCACCAATATTGTTTTGCAAATCAAATGTTATTCACTATGTAAATAATGGAAACTGGTTTAAGAAAAAAAGATTTCAATACAGTGAGTAATTACGCCTTTCTTTTAGTTTCTGTTAACATAGTTCCACCAAAATGCCTTTTGATTTTTCAGATCATGCAATCTGTAGCTTCTCCCAGGCTCGACTGTACTTTGTGTACAATAGAAAGCCTGGAAATCGCTGTCGATGTTACTTGTTGGCACTACTGGGATTGTTTGGGAATTACCAAAATGTATACATATACACCGAGTGTAAGAGTACATGTACAAGTCTAGATGTATACATTTTTTGTGAATCGGGCCCCAGAATATACATTGTACACCCTGTAGGTAAAGAAAACAAGGTTCTAGGTGGCAAAATCGTGTATATCAGTGTTTACGGTTAAAAGTTATGAGAACAGAAAACGTCACCTTTTCTCCCTGGTACGGATTTGGGAGTACTAGTACTTGTGAAACTTGGACATCCCAGAGACCTCCCTCAGCTATGACTAAAATCACAAACAACACTGGGTCGATGGTTCCATGTTAAGTGGACCTTCTTTGGTGCCGAGGAGCAAGGGTCTGGCCCTCTTGGGAAGGTGGTGTGAGTGTTCACACGCTCAAGGGCACACACAGGGACCAATCAGGACCTGTTATTGCTTTTTTATCCAGCTTACGCTGGATGTGTGTTCCTCAAGCTTCACCACGATCCTTGGGCAAATTTGTGCCATTCAGGCCACTTTGGGTGATTGCCTATGTTTACATAGCAAACACAACAAGATGATGGACAGAGTGCTGACATTTTTCAACCACTCACTCAGTCACGAGATCTGGGTTTAATCCATCATGCAAATCAGGGTTGACCCTGTTCCTCATGGGAACAGTCCAGCCTAAACTGCCAAGCCTAGTCCTTCTTGGACTGGAAATAAGCATCTTGGGACCGGTTTCGGGTTTCACTCCTCATTAGCCAGGCTAGCTTGATTCCAGTGGCACAGCGAGCAAGGGACCAATCTCTGGGCATACCCGTGGCCACTTAGGGTGAACATAGCAAACACAACAAGAGGATGGACGGAGTGCTGAAACCTTTCAATCTCTCACCCCCAAGATCTGGGTTTAATCCATCACTCTTTTGCTCACTTTGCTACCCCAGTTTGGACCCAGCCGTCTTCAAATCAGTCTTGAACCTGTTCCTCATGGGAACAGTCACCGGTAACTGCCAGACTATGTTTACAGGTCTGTAGTTATTGGGAAGGGGAAAATTCCAACAAGCGAACGTTGGCACAGGGAGATTATGTGAGTATCGTAGTTCAAAATGTGATGGTGCACTTCTTCCTGTCCGTGTGCCAAAAGATGACCAAGGGCCGTATTATACAGTGTGGCACATTTTCCTTCTTAGCGCCAGGAGCACGTTTCAAAAGGTGCGCTCGGCGCTAACAAAGAGAGTCACAGCCGCAAACTTGTACTGCCCTGGGGGAAGAGCATTCAAGTGAAATATGAAGTGTCTTTGAAGCAGCTGCTCCGTGGTTCACTGTTCAGGTGGCAACTCGCCTGCACTTTTGAGTAGGGAAAGCTTTGCACTCAGTAGAGGTAAAATTTACTATTCACACTCCAGAGTGTGCAACAATAGGGAAAGCCTAGGACTTCAGAGGGATTAGATTTCCTATTCACACTTGAGTCTGTGCAACAGTAAGGAAAGGATTGTACTTATGAGGGGTTACATTTATTATTCCTATTCCAGTCTGTGCAACAGTAGGGAAAGTGTTGGACTTCGGAGGGGTAACATTTACGATTCCTACCCAGTCTGTGCAACAGTAGGGAAAGCGTTGGGCTCCGGAGGGGTAACATTTAGTATTCCGACTCCAGTCTGTGCAACAGTAGGGAAAGCGGACTTCATAGAGGTTACATTTACTATTCCCACTCCTGTCTGTGCAACAGTAGGGAAAGTGTTGGACTTCGGAGGGGTACCAATTCCTATTCCCACTCTAGTCTGTGCAATACTCGGGAAAGTATTTCACTTCAAGCACATGATATATATGAAACATAACCCTAATAATTTATAACAAATATAAAACTCTTAATAAGAACTGCATTCATTGAACCAAAAAATAGATATTTAAAAATAAGAAGCAATGAAACAATTGAAATGATTAGTAAACACATTAATAATTATCAATTTTAAAAAATTGTCATTTATTTATTACTTAATTAAATTACCACACTATACCCCCACAAACCTACCAGACTGCACTTAAAATACAGCTAAAATAATTTAAGAATTAATTATTAATGAATAATTAACTTTCCACCGTATGCCTCTACAAACCCAGCAGCTCGCACCTAATATATTACTTAAAAAATACCAATATTACACAATTTAAATAATTAATAAACAATTCAATAATTAGTAATACATTGGTAATGAATTATTATTTAAATAATATCCTTCCCTATTCCCCTACAAACCTAACAGCCCACACTTAATATATAACTTAAAAATGTAATTATTACACCATTTACATATCTATTAATCAATTAAATTATTAATAATAACTTATTATTAATTAATTATAATTAATTACCTTCCCAACCTGCACCCATCAAACCAAGCAATCCACTACTACAATAGAAATTACTATTAGCAATTAAATTAGAAGTGTATAGGTCACTTAAAATTACAAACTATATCTTAAAATATTATTACCAATTATACAAACAATAATAACAGATGCAATGAGCACATGAACTAACACACTAAAAGATAATTAAAAACTATCTCTTTTGCAACAATATTATTGAAAACGATATTACTTGCTGAAAAATCGATATTCTTGACAATGATATTTCTGCATCATGATATTTTTGTATAATGATATCTTTTTCAGATATTTCTGCAACTTGATATTGCTAATCCAATATTTTGTCCAATTACCCAATGGAGCCCTAGATTAGCATTTCAGAGTTCTCTGTGGGGAGCATAGTGAGACACAGAGGGATAGCAGTGGGGGACCTGATTTATAAAAGAAAGAAATGGAAGGGTTAGAGCAGGTGCTGTGACTGGTGGCTCAGTGGGCTAATGCATTCACCACATGAATTTGCGTTTGACCTCATGGTCACAGGGTTTAAACCCGGCATGTTCACTGAGACTTTCGTTTTCTCAGGCCAATAATTTGAGTGCCATTTAGTTGAGTTGCAATAAATACCTGTTATTCAGCGCCAGGAGGACCACAGCGAAACTGTGTGCTTTGCAGACACTCATTAAGTTTTAGTTGTACATTCAGCTAGGGACCCTGATTTCAGATGGATGGTCGGAAACTAAAGAAGCCCATGTCCTCAGTTACATTATGTGCCTAGCTTAGCACAGACTTATTTTTTCTGGTGTCTTCTATCAGGGTCTGAGCTAGTTGAGAGGTAAGCAATGAGATTTCTTAGTAGAGAAAGAAATCAAGAAATCAAGAGCATGAAATAGGAAGCATACCTTTGACGCAATATCGCTAGGATAAAGAGTTAAAAAAACTTTCAGTACATTTACACAGAATTTGGTCTTTTATGGGGATATTTCTAGATGCCAGTAAAATCCTGAAGATTTGGGATGAATAATTACCAAGTTAGAAGGACCCGAGAAAACAAAGCATTAGATTCGACCCACATGTGTCTTCACTCTGCATGTCTCAAGCTGATGTTTTCTCATCCCTTTTGCTTTACGATGGAAAACTCTCAGCTTCCCTATAGTATATTTTAACACATCTTGTCTATTGACAATACCAATGCCAACCCTATAATGTATTTTGAAAGGGTCTTTATAAATCATTTTGCAAATGCTCGTGAATGCAGTGGTTGACAGCGGAGGATGGAGTGCATTAGCCAAATGGGATACCAGTACCTTTACTATCCTCTTCTATCTATGAGTGCTACTTTGTTTGGGTCCTCCCTCTACCAGCATTTCCTTAGGAGACTCTTGTTTGAGGAACAAGATTAGCCAGTGACTCTATGGATTTTGTGATTGTAGTGATTGCACTTGCCTGCTAGTGAGTGACGCAGCATAAGGTTAAAGCCTAGAAACAGGATGGCACAGGCCAGCATCCCCCTAGTGCTCTAGCCCTCAAGCTCCCACTGTTTGCCTACCAAAAGACAATAGTAATGGCAAATACCAAATACTCTTTAAAAAAAAAAAGTAAATGAAGCCACAAAAGGACAATGATTAGAATCCAAAGAAGTCAAGGGTTTCAATCTCCACTCCACCACAAGAAAATTCCTCATATCACAGACTTTTGCAACTCCTTGGGCAACTTGTTTGCCCAAAAAGTACTATAAATGAGTGCAGATATTGCCCTTGAGAGACAAACACTAGCAGCCACAAATAGGGGACATGGCAACAGCCTCTCCTTTAAAGAAAGCAACCTACATCATACCTACCCCTCTTTCAGAGCCATGAAAGACTGATGGCACTCGTGTCTAGCTGACATCGTCTCCTCGCATACAGAATCTATGAAAGTCTTCATCAGTGTTTATTTTGTGATGGTAGTTGAAGGTAGTGAGCACCAACACTCTTTTCAGGGATAAAGGAAAATGTCTCTTTCATCAGACTTTGAACCAAAGCAAATGAGAGAAAGGCAGAAGAGCAAGAAAGAAGGAGAAAGAGAAAGAAAGGGAAACAGTGACAAAGGTAGAAATGAGAGATAAAAGATATCCTGCAAAAGTGAGCTAAAGATATACATAGTGTAGGGTAGTGGAAAAACGTGTTGTAAGATAAAGATACGGTAGCCTTCGAATTCATAAACCCATCATTCGGTAGAATCAGCAGTGCCCTACTAATATAAACTCTGGCCCAACACGCATATGTTTTTCACAAATTAAGCACAGGTTATCAATAGCTTTTTACAGTCGAGTAAAGAGCTCAACATCATGTAGTCATAGAACAACTACTTCCCTTACTGAAAAAGGGAAGCTCGACCCAAACAAGTGCAACCCTTTTGTAATTTTCCAATAACACTGCAAAATCCTGAAAATATCTGTCACCACCAAACTCGCATTGAATCTCACAGTGTCCTAGATACTACCCAATCTATCTTCTGTCATAAACACAGACTAGAAATGGCCCAATCAGAGTCAGGGGTGACCTACTTGATGTAGCTGATCACGGCTCACTAAGCAAGCCGATTCTCAATACCTTTCTGCTGCATTCAACACTGTCGACCACAACATCCTCAATTCATGTTTACAGTCAGTTGAGTACGTCAACAACCACTTTCTAAAGTGGCTCAAATCTTTCCCTACTGACTGCTCACAAATAACCAGCTTGTGCAACTTGTCCTTTTCCACCAGCCAGGTCACATGCAGACTATCACAGTCATCCCTCTATTTGTACCTCTTTAAAATGTATGTGAAGCCTCGTGGACTTCCTAGGAATCCACAACTACTTCTTCCACTTCAACAGGGTTGACACATTCTTTTACCTGATAGCCACAGGAGACAAACCCAATTCCCTTATGGAATGTCCTCATAGACATAGATTGCAATCAGCATGGTTGCAAGACAGAAATTCTGGTACTTCATCTGCCCAACCTGCTCAAATATGTAAACACGCTGCTCGCACAGACTGTGTTTGCAGACTCTGATTCTATTGAAATCAGTGAGGACCATAGGCATACATTGGGATGTAGATCTCAGTTTCAACTCCAGTGGTCAAACCCACTTTCCTCCAATACACACTGCCCTTCGTCCCTAAAGAAAACACTCCAAACCATGATAAATGGGGCACTATTATATTCACACATTAACTACAGAAAAGGTCTGCATATTGGTCTTCCCGCCTACCAAGAGTTACAAAAATGCTTGAAATGTGGCTATTGGCATTCTTTCTTTTGTGGCCTACAAAAGCAGTAACAATAACAAAAGAAGTGAAAAGGCTCCAGTGGCTACCAATAAAAGCAAGAATCAACTTCAGAATGCTGTCCAGATCTTCAAATGCCCAGGAAGCTCTGCTCTTTTGTACCTGTGAAACATAATTAAATGCTGTAACCTTGTCCACCGTGTACGTTCTAACACAGCCAATGTTTGAATGTCCCAAAGACCAGTTGGGAAGGCAGAGGTGATGGACTCTTCTTAGTCCCTGGCATTTGCCTCTAGAATAGGCCGCCTCTCATCTGCAACGCCCCTTCCTTCGTGATCTTCAAGCCTCAACTCAAAACTCAACTGTTCTGAGCAGTTAAGATAAGCAATTAGTGTTATTTAAGTCAAAATAAAAACGACCCCTGCAGAATAGAGTAGTAGGAGGTAATTAGTGTGCTCACTGGATATGCCCGCTCAGTTTATAACACTCCTGACAGGGCTGAATGACAGTAGACGGCTCTTCATAGTCAAAGGTAACACTCTAGACATCCTGATATGATGTCCTCACTGCAGCTGTGCTGAGATCCACCAGAGACGGCGAGCTTCTCTGCAAAGTTAGCAGGGGTGCTAGTTGTGATAGATTTGTAAATTGTAAAGCCGATTTTAAAGATGGTGCGGGCCAGCAAAGAGAGCCAATGGAGTTCCATCAGGGTGGAGGTAATGTGACCATATTTTCTCAGGCCCTGGAGGAGCATTTCTGCAGTGCGAAGGATGCCCTTAAGTGGTGACAGTCTAGGAGGCCATGGATGGAGACTTAACCAGAATCCAGATGTAAGAGTATGAGGGCATAAACAGCAGTTCTGAAGTCACTTTCTGGAAGAAATGGTTTCACTTTCTTTAGCAGAGAGAGCTGGTACCAGGCCATCTTTATGTTTTTGCAATATGTTTCTGTTGCTGTTCAGGGTGAATCCAAGTGACTTGGACTTGAAAGTTGGGGATCAAAGCCATCAAGGTTCAAGTCATTGAGCCAGGTTTGTACTGTATCATATTTATTGTTATTGGCAAATAACTTGAATTCTGTCTTGGTTAGATTGAGGTTCACACAGGCACTGGACATCCAGGTCTGGATGATTTGCAAGCAGTGTTTGAGGCACTGAATGTCTGAAGCAGAGGAGACTTTCAAGTAGACTTGTGTATCATCGGTGTATTGGTGAATGTTGTTGGTGTTATCAGCACCAAGCGGCTCTGTGTATAAGTTGAAGGTGATAGGAGACGTATGGAGCCCTGGGGATGCCACAGGTGATAGGAATCTTTTGTGACCTTGACGTACCCATGTGAACAAACTGGTGTTGGTTGGATAGGCAGGAGGAGATCCAGTGAAGGACATTGCGGGTGAATCCCGTTCGAGACTCCTGGGTGAGGGTGGGATGGTCAACTGTGTTGAAGGCAGCTGAGAGGTCCATCAACACTACAAGGCAGGGGTCATCTTCAACTGTGGTCAAGAGGGCATTGTCTATGATGTGAAAGGTAGTTGTTTCCATGTTGTAGCGTGGTCTGAAGCTAGATTGGTAGATGTGCAGGAGATGGTTAGCATTGATGTTGTCTTGGAGTTGAACAAAGGCAGTGCTCGGCAGCGACTGGATGCAGAGTGTGATCGGAGAATACACCTTTTGCCCAGCTCTAGTTTTCGCGAAACAGCAGCACTTGGACTATGGCAACTCCCAGTGGTCCCAACGCAAAGGGCATGTTTTACAGCCATGGCCTATTCTCAGTTCACATAACCCCAGTGCGTTGCACATGTCTTCTGGTTGTGCCCAACAGCTACCGGGCAAACTGTGTGGTCCAAGAGTCTTCTCTGTGCCCAGTCCTGCTCTCCAAGAAGCAACTGTTCATGGCCTTTGATTATGTGCAGCACTCCTTATGCACAGGGCATGGCTTACGATCAACGTTTGAACCCAGTACTGTTGCCCCCAAAACACTGTGCAGGGATAAAGTTCAAGCACATCTTCGCCTAGGAGCTTGGGTGTAATTTGTATTTATTTACCAGTTTCTGCAGAACTACTAGTATCAGGAGTCTCCAGTGAGTTTGGGGAAATTGGGTAAGGGACATTATGGGGGGGGGCATTCTTATGTAAGAAAACAGACTGAAGAGGGGATTTTTTAAATGGTGTGTGAAGGACAAAAGAGAATGTTTGGTCCTCAAATGAGCAAGAAGAGAACTCCAGAAAGCTGTGAGGCTTCAGTGAATGACTGGTTTTGTGCTTGAGTGGTTCTGAATCTTGGTCCTTCCAATCAAAGAGTTCCTGCTTCCAAGTCTACTTTGTCTCCTGGGAGGGTGAACAGGTTTGACAGTTAGGACAGTTTGTCCTGATTTATGGCCTTGTATGACAGGCAGACAATTTTGAATTTACAGTTCTCGTGGTGAAATGTGTTTGAGAATTGTAATCATTTTAAGACGTTTGTGATCATCACAAAAGGATGGTGATTCTCTGTAATAATGAGGATCAAGCTGCCGAGATGTAATTTAGTCTTAGTTGCAGGTTGGTAAATCCATGTAACGCATCCCCATCAGGAGCAGCCTGCCTGCTGCTCAGCCGATACTCCAACTGTTACACCTCACCTCCCAGGCACCCAAACGTTTCATTCATCATCACCACTCCAACATTCCATGCCGCACATTGACCCTGGTTGAGCAGCTCGGGCCAAAGCAACAGGGTAGAAACATAAATACATATACTGGATATTACATTCTCATTTCAGACTCACTGCCATTGTAAGGCACGGAGGATCACATTAACCCGTTCCCTGCGTGCGTCGGCCAACGGCCGTCGCAAGCACTACCTGACTAGTGCTGCGCACGTCCGTTGGCCGACGCGGCCCTGCCCACTCATTAAAAGTCCCACACCACGGCGGAATTTGCGCCGCGGTTAACGGGTTAATGTGGAGGTGGCTCTATAACAGTGCTGTGGTTCAGTAATCAAATTTGCATTTCTCCCATAGTTTGGCAGTTATCTTGGTGTTCTTGTTTAACTTGTTATTTATTAGAAGTCTCCCGATGCTCATAATAAGCATTTTGTTTTTTTAAAGTAAAAAGAAACAGTTGTTAAAGGTTTTTTCATGAGCATCTCATCTCAGCAGAGAAGTGAGTCCAACAGAACCCTGCTTTTGTGTGTGTGTGTGTGTGATTGGTGGGGGTGATGTTTCCCCTCTTCCCAAATGCATATGCAGGAGTTGGAGGACTGAGAGACGTCCTGGTGGCAGGATTCTGGCACTGATGCAGCTGTCAGATGCCCCAATCCTGCATCTCCTGAATGCCTTTGGAGAAGGAGGGAACCAAGGCAGGTGACAGCTAGCTGCCCCTGGTGTTGGGATAGTAATTGTGGTGCTGACGCAGTGGCAGTTATTAGCTTCCCTTCCCTGTAACTTGTGCAAGACCGAGGGGGGGGTACTGAATTTAGTGGGTGCTTGACCCAAAAAACACACTTTCAGGCTCTCGGTCAGAGCCAAGGGGTAGGATCATTGACGGAGAGTGAGGGATAGAGGCACACCTTTCCACACCGTAGGGCGGGGGTAGGAGGGAATGGGTACCTCCATAGCGCCACACACACACACGTGCACGCACACACACACACACGCACACACATACTCTCACACACACACACTCACCCACCCACACACGCACAAGCGCTCACACATACCCACAAACATACACACTTTCTTAACTGAACAAGTTCCAGGAGGGGGAGTGAGAGTTCCAAAGGCTGTAAGTGGTGTCACACTGACAGGGCCTGCACCAGTGGTGGAAACGGGAGGCATCACTACTGTAAGTGAGCGACGGCCCCAAGGAAACCTTGGAAACGCGCATTTATTTATTGTATCAGCATGAGGTGGTATGTTGAACTCATTTGTTCATCGTGCTCCCTCAGTCTGACACTACAGGACCCTGGTGACGTGACAGCCAAGGGCGCACAGCCTGCAATCCTTGAGTTTCACCCATTGACGGCCCTAGCGTCAGACGTTTTATTTCCTTCCTTCGTCCTGTTCTTCGTCTTCACTCTCTCTCTGTCCGACTGTCTTTGTAAACATCAGTCTGCAGCCTACCTCTCTCCCCCTGAATTCCTATCTCCCTCCCGGTTCCGCCCATCTCTCTGTCCTTTACTACTCTTTCAAATGCCTGTGCACCCTCTAATTGTCTTTGCTTCTCTCTATTTGACTCGTTCTTTTTCTGACTCTCTTCTTGTCTCTCTGGCACTCCCCTTCTCTCACTTTCTATGTGTCTCCTTCCTGTCTCTGTTTTTCTCTCTATTTCCTCTCCCTCTTTCCTGCTCTCTCTCTCTCTCTTCCCCTCACAGTCTCTATGCCCCCTCCTTGTTTCTTAGCCTCCCTCTCTCTCTTTTTTCTCTCTCTCTCTTTTTCTTTCTCCCTCTTTTTCCCTTTCTCTCCCACCTTTCCTTCCTGTTTGGCATCTTTCTCTGTAATCTGTGGTTTGACTCACTCCGCTAAGGTCTCAAGTTACCCTTGCTAGGCAGCAACCGTTCTATTTTAGCATTTGGTTAAGTCACTGCCCGGGAATTGCAGGAAAATACAGATATGTCCCGAATTGGATTCTAAACATGTTACAATAAACTTTCATTACAGTACTACAGTGTTTTCAAGGGCGCTTTTAAAATGTAAAGGCAGTGGCACCCCTGAGATATGCCCTGAACTGCTGATACCTAACCATGAAGTGTGCCAGAAAGCATCATTATGAACCATAGAAAATCCCACTACTGAAAACCCTCCTCAAACGTGCCACATAACGCGTGCATCATATGCAACACATCATATCATCTTGTGTGCCATATACTTTCTGTATGGCATGAGACATAACGACCTCGCCATGAGAGTCTTCTTAATGCTTATTTGTGCTATATAATTTTGTATATCGGAGTTGTGACGTCATGGTGCCTCTTGGCAGCGGACAATGTAAACACAGGTTACTGAGCAGAACCAAAACTGCTGGAATTGCTAATTTTACAGCTCTTTTCTGAACTTTTTTCTCTGGAAATTTCCTTTTACTTCACCACACGGATTTATTCCGGTTAACATGTTTATTTATTGCACTGCTGGAGTTCATAACAACAAATCAGAATACTGTTTGAGGTTATCTCATATATAATCCCATAGCCTCTGTTGGAAAAGACATATTAAATTGTATGACAAATGACAAGCACAACACAAAACTATTTTTATAGTACATATTTCATGCGTATTTTCCCAAACTGCACCCCAAGAATGTCCTACAAGTAGGAAAAAGGCACCTTTGATTTTAAAGAGGGCTGCAGTGAGGGTTAGGTTTGCATTATTATGTAGTATTGGTAATAAAATGCTCCATGCCGTGAGTACAGAGACCTGTATATCCTCATGGAATTTCTTGGTGACTTGCAATGTCCCGACAAAACTCGTTTCTTTGTCATTCATCTGCTTTTTTCACACGCTTTTAAAAAAAATAAATGTATTGAACAGAAACATAGATAAAACGAGAATCTAGTACAATCCATTTGACAAATGTACATCATTATATTAAATATTGACTTGAACACAAATAATGGTATTTTCAAGAACTTCCTTTCCTTAAAGTGCAAGATGCTAGATCATCATCTGTATATGGTGTTGAACCTTAATCTTCAAGTTAAGCTTAATACAATAAAATGCCATCATCCACCAACTACAATTTAATAAAGTGCAGTGCTTTCGAATCCAATAAAAGCCATAAAGTGCATTTTTTCCTTCCTAAAACCAAGTGTAATTATAATTCCACCACCCCTACTAACTGATTTCCAACTGCTCCATTTAATCACATATAGTAGTATATCTTCAATGGCACCGACTCTCTTAGCATAGGCCTCTTCGAATATACCTTTCCTTAAAGTGCAACGTGCCAATTCATTATCTGCATATGGTGTTGAGCCTTAATCTTCAAGTAGAACTTTCTAAAGTGCCACCAAATACAATTTAAAAAAGTGCAATGCTTTCAAATCCGATAAAACCCCATAAAAGTGATTTTTTTCCCTTCCTTTCCCTTTCCCTCCCCCTTCTTTCTTTCCTTTATTCCTTTTAAAAGACTAAAACCAGGTGCAGTGTATACTGATCGATACTTAGCATTACATTTCCACCCCACTATACTAGCCGATTTCCAACTGCTCCATATATTTCCTTACAATAATATATCTTTTAGTGGCACCGACTCTCTTAGCATAAGCTTCTTCAAATGTCCTCGTTCGTATCATTTTATTATACCACTCCATATAGGTAGGTACCTTGGGGGTCCTCCAGGTCTGGAGTATCAGAAAGTGCGACACAAGGGTAGCAATTACTATGAATGTCTCCTCCCCTCTAGATATTGCTAGGTTTTGTGTCTGACTGACGGTACCAAAAAGTGCTATCGCTGCCTCAGGATCCTATCTTTTCTGTAATCCAATGCTTAGAGCAGCAAAGACTCTCTCCCAAAACTGTCCTAGCATTGGACAGGTAAAAAAAAGTATGGAGCCAGTCTCCCTCGCCTGCTAACTGGCAGCGAAAGCATCTATTCTCTATTTCTGGACACATCTTATGGAGTGCTTTTGGGGTATAGTACGCCATCCAACGTGACAAAAAAGCCATTCTTTTAAAATCGGACTCTCTTAAAGCCTTGCTACCAAGTTGCGAAATGGCTTGCCACTCCCGATTCGAGAAAATGCATTGCATCTCCTGGGTCACCTTTTCTAGGAATTTATTAACCACCATTGACTCTCCTTAGGACCGTAAAAGGTGATACCAATTTTCCAGCCCCCCCCCCCCCCCCCTTAACTTTGCTCTGAATAAAGCAGCCATATGGGACCCGATGGAAAACAGTACTTATTTAATGGATGTAAAATCTGGAGATAACCCTAAAAAAAAGCTTACTCTGGTCACCACACCTGCCTTGGACCTCTTGCCAGGTAATATATCTCCCACCAACCATAAAATGACCCAACTCTTTAAAACCATTGGCGTTCCAGAACCTTAGGTGACTGCTCTGGATTTGGAGGCCCAGGCTTTTACATTCTGTAAGCTTCAAATAGTCATGCCCTGTGGAACAGCCATCTCACAGTAAAAAGTCTGGAGTCTAGTACTATACTCCTGCAAAGTCTTATACCTAGTTTTTTGGGGGGACTTTAGCTGTTTTTAAGAAGACCGGAATCTGAGATCAGGCTTCCTGCACCATCTTATCAAAAAAGAAATTATCAACAGATCCCTTGCAGTCGATTAAATGAACTCTAACCATTATATAATGATCACAGTTAATCTACATTCATTACATAAAGCTATAGGAAATTTGGAGAAACTTTAAGAAGCTTGCAATACCTGCACCAATGTTTCCCCCCTAGACTTTGCAGAAGTATTTAATTCTAGCCTTAACCCTGTGCCCATGTCCCACTATTTACATTTTCAGTCCTTGTATTAAATCCCAACTGGAAATTAGCAGATCTTCAGCAGAGTTAGCTATAGTTGAATACACTTGTAAATATTGTAGACAATGCCAACAACTCTATCTTGTGTTATTTTATTTATCCTATTTTACTTTACCAGGGAAAGTCTGCTCCTACTATGGAACAACCAAAGAGATTTGTTGTAGATTGTGGAAATTCTCAGGTGTATTTTCAAACCACATTAACTACGTGGAAGAACCTAAATCAATTACTGATGTTAGATGATATCGACCCAATTACTGAAACAGGTTTTTTCCATTATGCACCCAAATTAGGGCCCGAGTATTTTTTTGTTTTTTACATTTCTCGTTTTATCTTCTTTATATATATTTTTTTTTTAAATGTTTATTGCTAGTGCTATGAAGATATAATTTTTCTTGTGGGAGACGTTAGTTGCATCCTAGCCAAAGTGCTGTGATTAATTAATTTTTAGGTTTAATAATTATGGACTGTTCCGAATTTTATGATTCCAGTTAATATTCTCTAATGCATTTTATCGAATGCTACACAAAGAACGTTTGGAAATGTGTTGGTTTTGATGAGAATATTGATACATTGGAATGGTTCTGAATAACTTTAGCACAAAAAGTTAATATTGGTAATGACACACATTCCTTTTGCAATTCACAAAATCTATATTTACACATGTAAATGTATGTACACTCTTGTAATATTACACCAGTATGGTGAAAAAGTATGTGTTAGTAAATCTGCTGCATAGGGAATAGGCCTTCGAAGGCTTGTTAAGCAGGTGACACCCACAGACGTGTAGGTTTCTAGGTATTCGCAAACATTTGCTGGACTGGACTGAGATTTATTTTTTTCAAGGGCAGGAGCAAATGTACACCCATAAAGGGAATGGAGAGGGAATACTACCAAAACTGGTTGGGTATTATGATTAGAGTTGTCTTCACAGGGACATTATTTTCCCTGTGAGTAATGCAAAAGTAAGAAGAGTATTTGCACTTTAGTCTGAGGATATCGCCATGATTAACTACATACAGGGGTATATTTCCTCAAACAAAAAGTAAGTACACAAAAGAATTCCAGGACACCTTCTAGAATAACCGTACTAGCATCGTCACGGGATTACATCAGCAGAACTTTGTGAATGTCAAAAAAGTCAGAAATGTACTCCAGACTTAGTAGGAAACCTCCAAGCATACATTTCAGAACCGGGGAGCATATTTACAAGCACCTATCACCACAGGAACGTCACTTTTTTAGACATTCCTGTGACGATAGGGGCTTCACCTTATTTACAAGGCAGCGTTAAGCCACTTAACATGGCTTTACGCCACCTTGTAAATAGGGCACCCTTTCACGCTACACTTAGCGTGAAGAGGTGGGCAATGGGTGTTGCGATGGGCATTCTGCTGCAACACCCATTGATTTTGACGCTGCCCTCTATTTATAAGGGTGGCGTAAATAGGAGGCAGAGACAGAATGAAGGCCAGGGAAAACCTGGTCTTAACGTGGCAAAACGAGGAGAAATGCTTTATTTTTCACACATAAACAATCATTTAAAAAATGACAATTTGCAACTTCTCTATGTGCTGCACAATGCATTTGTGATTGTTTATGTGTTACGGTACACCTTCCTGCACATAAACAATAATTTCCCCCAATGCAGACACCCTTGCACTGAGTGCAAAGGTGCCTGCGTCGGCACTAGGCACCTAATTTTAGCACCAGCACAGGGAGAAACACAGGGGTGAGCTGCATTATTGTAAATACTGTGCATCTCTGCATTTCTAAAGCGACGGAGCGCAGTGTTAGCTATTTTGGAGCTAACCCACGCTCCGCCACTTGCTTCTAAATATGCCCCCGGGTCTCATGTCACACTTTCCATCACACTGCCCCTCTAACTTGTTCTTTTGGGTATCACTGATTTCGTTTTCACTTCCCTCTCCTCCCTCTAGCTACTCCTTTTTCTGTCTTACTTCAAGGCATCCTGTCTTACTCTTTCTCTTAAGTCTCCATCATGTGTTATCTGTATTGCTTTTGTTTCTCCATTCTCTTCTCATATGTCTCTTGCTGTTCTCCATCCATGCTGTGCACTCTGAATGGAGACTCCAGTGCAGCAGGGCCAAGAGGAGGTATTGCTGTTGTAGGGGAGGGCTTATGTTTCTGCTTTGTCACTGCTGCTGTGACGCTGGGCTGCCACAACCCTTTTCTGATAGTCCCATGTTACTAGCGGAAAGGTTAGCACAATTTGTTGATGCCCCCCTCCACCTCCCTGTTCTCAATGCAGTCCCCCACGTTGCCTCTATCTCACAATGCCCATCAGTTCACCAATGCCTCGGATATTCTGTACTATAGGGAAGTAGACATGGACCCTCTCTCGGACACTAGTGCTGTCTCTTACAAGCCCTTCCCCAGAAGAGGGTACTGGTACCAGATCTCTACCCGCCTGCCCGAGGCGCTATTTTGCCCATTCGTGTCTGTGCCACCTGTAATGCTGCCTCCTTTGACTACTATTTACATGCTCTGAAGCAGGGTGCCTAAGCCCAGGCTCATGGATCTGATGTAGTTATGAAACAATAAAGGGTTTATATGCATTTTAGTGATTTTCTAACTTTTGGTATTCTGTTTCTGAAATTCCTTATACAATATTGTAGTCATCTTTATTCCCTTGTATCCCCCAATCCTTCATTGAAATGTATCACTGTGTGTCTCTCATATTTTGTGGATTTGGCATTTTTTACAGAAACCCCAGTGTCTAAATCAGATGTCCTATTGTCTGGAAACGAGATGAAAAGAGAGGTGAGTATCGAACACGTGTCTGTATAATAAGCCTGAAGGGCCCTCACTGTGACAAGCATCATACAGATCACTGGTGTGAGCTCAGTAGCAGCGTGTTCTAGGTAACATCGGGGCATATTAACAAGCCAGGCGATAAAATTATCGCTGCTCTGGCGGCAGAAAACTGGCGCTAAAACGGCGATAATGGGCTTGATAATATGCTCTATGGAATTGCAATTGAAACCCATGTTAAATGTGAAGGAGTCTAACATGGGCTTCAATTGGAATTCCATAGAGCATATTATCAAGCCCATTATCGCCGCTTTAGCGGCAGTTTTCTGCCGCTAAAGCGGCGATAATTTTATTGCCTGGCTTGTTAATATGCCCCATCATTCCTTTCACAGTTCAGCAAAATGGTAGAATTTGTTTGAAAGTTGGAGCGAAGACAATGATGCCCTCAAATGATCTATTTCCAAATTTACCAAGATGTGGCTCTGCTCTGTCCTCCTTCTAGAAGAGTCAGGCCTTTGAGCTCTCCCATCCTGGATGACATGTCGAGGATAGCTCTTCACTAAGTGGCCAGCTGGCATTCTGCCTTAATAGAGCACGGCATTGCATCAATGTCCTACCGATGCCGAAAAAACCCACACACAATATCGATGTCAAGGGTATAGTGATGATATGCACAAGCAAAGTCAATTCACGTGGTCCAGACCCTGATGGTACAAGTGGGCCCAATCCGCTGGTGCTCAGTACAGCATCAATTGATAAACCGGTCAGATTTCCAACGTTTACGTGTATTTTCCATTTAACCTTGAGATCCTAAGCAGTGTTGAGACAAGGTCCAAGGCAAGGGTATTCTGCTTGACCCTTCAAGGGTTGTTCCTGAGTTTGAGGTCTTGTTTTTTTGTTTAGCGATGATTTCTCCCTGAATGCCCAGACCTCGCCCGTTGAAGCTTTTGCTCATTGCACTTACTGTTCTAAGAAGGTCTCACTGCACCAATTGTCCTCTTGGTAGTGGCTGGCATAGATGATGATATTCCATTTCAGGTGGGAATAGTGGTGTGTCCACTCTCTGGTCTGCGGGCAGTGCCCGATGCCATGGTTAGGGTGATGGAATTGTCTTCTCGGTAAGGATGACATAACTCCACACAGGAGGTCTCTACACTGGCTGCCAGCTAAGTTGTGTTTATTGCTTATACATACGCCTTATTGGGCACTCGTTGTGGCCACCGAATAGTTCTTAAACAACAATATTATTGTACTGTATGTACCGGATTGTTGCAATCCTCGGAGCATTACTTCACTCTCGCTCCCAGGCATTTTTATTCAGTGCTCATTGTTTCCTGGAAGTGCTCTGGAACCAGGTTCATTTTAAGAGCAATGTCAAGGCCTTGCGCTGACATATCACACATTGGTTTGGGCCATCTCCAAACTCCACCTCGCTCATGTATTGCTCTAAAGGCTGCAACATGTGAAAGCATTTTATTCTGTGAAGTCACGAGACACTAAATGTATACCAGTTGTCTTGTAATAAGTAACTACAGTCTGTGCATCTCACAATCCCTGGAAACACTCAAAATGTGTGTAAAGTTGCTTGGGTCCCAGCTCACAAAGTTTAAAACTTGATGTTGTCAAGTGGGTCATAGAGAAAAACTATGCAATACTCCTGGAGTTGGGAAATTCTCCCTTGAGGTAACATTTTGGAAATGAAAACATCATGATCTCCCTGCCATAGAAATGGTCCAGCTGGTTATAGCACGCTCCAGGGAAGAGTAGAACAGCACTGTGATGCCTCAACACTTAAAACTACCCCAGTGCCATACTGGGTTCAGTCCTGCTAATAATAACTTTGCCTGTTTGTTTGGAACTATCTGGGCAATTACAAATTGTGAAGTAAGCAGACTTTCTTTGCAGAGCTGCATGTATTGGTTTTTATTTTGTCCTCAAACGACTGCAAAGCTTCCTAACAATTTGTTAAAAATTGTCCTAGAAATACTATACTAACACAATTACATTTGTTAGTATTTCAACAAAGTATGTTGGCAGCTAAACGTTCGGCTCGGTTAAATGTTTCAATGGTTTGAACATTGGAAATTTCTTTTTATAAGGGAGTCAAACAGGAAACATGTTAATTTAATATATGCACTGTTAAAATAAAAAAGTAATATTTAACATGCCACCATACTTTACATTACTTACAATCTGCGTTTTTATAATGGGGAGCAATGAAGTAAGGGTGTGTATTAAGGAATTTGCGTCTTTTTAAAAAAAACATTTGGTCTCTTTAGTGCAGCTCGGACCGTTTGCTGTTTTTGTGTTTTTGTACCTGCTCTGAGCAGATTAAAAGACATATGTCCTCCAAAATATGTGGTGTAATCGATAACTACTGTCGCTATGGTGAGACCCTACTACCAAACCCATGTGCCCACTGTGGGAGGAGCTATTGCCTTGAGCCTTCAATATGATTGGATATGGGGGGGTGACAAGCTCGTTTCCTCATTGCTATTCTGAGCTGCACAGTCAACCAGGCTCATGCTTAGTTACTGTAGCTGAGAATACATTTTGGGCACTTAATCAAAATTTATCAATTCAAAATCATAGTAACCGCCAATGATATGTTTATTGTATAGGCGGGAATGAGCAGATCCGTTGTCATGACAGGAACCCAAAATGCCATGATCTTTTCATTAATCATGCTTGAAATGTGATAATAGCTATCTCACCTGTAATGTCTGTGAAAGCATATGTAGCGTGTTTCTCCGCAGCCTTTGAGCAGTCATGCTCCTGCTCTGTTCCTAATGCAGCCTCATGTGTTTCACCTTTGCATCACTTGAAAAAGATGTCCTTAATGTTGGCACACCCCTTCCTCCTTTGATATCCCTGTTTTTGTATAATCTGACACAGGATTTTCTTTACCCTACTTCCATGAGAAGTGAAAATCCTCTTATTGTCTCTCACACTGTACATAAAGACAGAGGCCTTTAATGCCTCTGCTCCAAAGCTGAGGGAGAACATGTGGCCATGGTTTCCCACTGACTTTGAGGCGAGGCCCCTGCAGTCTATGCAGTTCCTCGGACACGAGTCCCAGGGAGATCTCTCTGATCTCATTGTGTGTTTCCTAAACACATGATCTCTCTTCCTGTTTCCAGAGCACATATCTCCTCTCTAACCTCTTGATGTCTCTCCATCTTTTCCTAGAGTTCGTCTTCCCTCTCTAGCGCCTCGCTCATTGCTGTGGTTTGTGGGTGTGTGGCCTTCTGTGTGATTATCCTGCTGTTCGGGCTAAGAGTAAGAAGTAAGTGAACCTTTTGATGGAAATGTTTCTATTTGTGGGGGGGGGGGGGGGGGGGCGGGGGGCGAGGCCTGGAGTGTCACACCCACAATAACGTGCAGAACAAAACTCCAAATATTTCCAGGGTTAGTTCAGTAGAATGTAAAAAACCTTATCCTCACTGAGCCCTTCACGAATGACTGATTATGTAATGCAATGGTTGTCGATGGAGATAAGGGCGAGATGAATGATCATCCTTGGGGCTTCCACCCGAGCTGGAGAGCTGCATGTTCTATAAAATGGCCTCCCCGTGATATGTAACAATGGGCCAAGCAGGCTTTCAGCTCGTGTTATGTGTTATTTAGAGATTCAGACACTTTCCACTCCACTGACACTGTGAAAAGACAATGACAGAGTTTAAACTGCTTAGTTGTATGTATGTATGTATGTATGTTTGTATGTATGCATTCACGTGTGTATGTAGTTAATATTCGTGAAACTAGCTGAAAGGTGGCAGAGTGCTTTACAAGTTAAGCATAAACTTAACAAGTGATAGGGGAGGTGGGTGATTTTTAGACTGTTAATGCACTGAGATGTAGTGTTCTTTAAAGAGGTGTGTCTTCAGCACTTTCTTACATTGGAGCAACAATTTACAAAATAGATGCACCTCTTTTAAGAACACTACATCACAAAGCAGGGAATATAAAAGCGCTGGCTCTGAAAACAGTGGGTGCGGCACTCAGGCCTCTTCAGACCAACCAGCAAGTGACACTGGTCTGGAAGGACCACAGAACAGCAACGTCTGCAGTGCTTGCTTTGAGCTAGTGGTTGTGGTTGGAGGTTAGACCGCCGACACTCATTTTTGGTGTTCGGCCAGCGGTGTAACAATAGCCGTGTGGTGCGGGAGCCCTAGCTTTAGGGGTCCACCTCCAGTATGTGCACGGGTGGCAGGCCTTTGGCCTGAGAGCTCCTGACTGGGTCCAGAACGTGGGAGCCCCCCCATGTAGTTTGCAGTGAGGCCCCCCTCAAGTTTCGCTGAGCTGCTGTGTCCAGCAATTATTTTTCCTCATTGGATTTTGACCCAGACCAAGAGAGGCAGAAACACAGAAGGGGCAGAGAAGGAGGAAGGGGAAGACAATCCATTAAGAGAGAGATATAGGGGCAAGGGGTGTCTAGTGGTGAATTAAAGAGGCATGAGATGGAATCAAGACTAGACAGCCTTCGTATTTGGGACGCTGATGTTCGATTCGCCTGGCTGCGGGCTTCTCGGTAAAACCTACGGCCCTGGCACTTATTCTTCTGTGAATTAAGCCCTGAAATCCTCCATTGTAAAACATTGCAAAACAGGTCTACCCCAACTGTTAAATGAAACACAAAACATATGCCTTGACCCCTTCAAATATGTATCGCACTCACAGCAAATACGCCCCAGAGCAGACCAATGTTACACTCACAGAAATTGGGGTTAGACCAAAGGATGGTACACAAAATGGCCCATGACTGGCAACATCCTAGAACAGATTTGTTCACCTCACCAGAAAACAAGAGATGTCATGGCACATGTATGCCCTTTTAAAAGGAATATCAGTGAACGAAGTTGAAATATTGTGCAACTTGCAACTTTGTGCAGCATTTTTAAAGCTTCACAAGTGTGGCAAAGTGCAAAACTTGCAACATTAAAAAAGGCAGCCTCAGGAGCCCTTCTTGGCGGTGGCAGACCACCTCCTGCTGCGGGAGGGGTGAACTTGTGACATTTTGCAGCTATTGTCGAGAAGAGTCCTCACCCCAACACGTCCTTACCAAGCCCCTGTACTCACACTGTCCTCTGATGATTTACCGCCCTCCATCTCCCCTGGTATGCCCCCCCAACTATGGTCTCCCATTCTTCAGTGCAGACCCTCATACTTCCAGCCCCGACCACATACCTCATGCACTAGCCCCATCATATTTTTAATACCATTTCCCAGTTGCAGGATCCCCCATCTTCCATGGGTATGAAATCCTGGTTTTAGAAAACACCCTGGGGCATATTTACGACAGAATGCAGAAGCGTGGCGTTAAGCAAACATTGCTAACGCCACGCTTTTCCATTCTGAAAACGCAAGGATGTGCCATATTCACAAGAATGCGGTGCAACCCTGTGTTTCCCCCTGCGCTGGCGCTGAATTCTGCTGCCTGGCGCCAAAGCAGGCACCCTTGCACCAGAGTACAAGGGTGTCTGCGTTGGGAGGAAGATTGTTTGTGGGCAGGAAGGAAACCCTTCCTGCAAGTAAACAATCTTTAAATGCCGTTTTCTAACATATATATGTGCTGCTTAGTGCAGCACACATAGAAGTGGCAAAACAGGATATTTTTTTATCAAAATGATTGTTTATGTGCAGGAAGGTGGACCTTCCTGCACATAAGCAACGATAGGCAATTTGCTGTTTCTATGTGTGCTGCACAAGGCAGCACAGATTGAAACAGAAGAAGCGGGGAGAAATAAAGCATTTCTGCTCATTTTGCCTGTTTAAGACCATGTTTTCCCTGGTCTTAATTCTGGCACTGCCTTCTATTTATGCTGCCCATGTAAATAGGGGGCAGCGTCAAAATCAATGGGTGTTGCGGTGGAAAGCCCACTTCAGCACCCATTGCCCTGCCCTTTCACGCTAAACACAGCGTGAAAGGGTGCCTTATTTACAAGGCAGCAGTAAGCCACGTTAAGTGGCTTAACAATGCCTTGTAAATAAGGCGAGGCCCCTACTGCCATCACAACGTCACTGGAAGTGACATTGTGATGGCGATAGGGGCTTGTAAATCTGCGGGCTGCGGAAAGGGAAACTTCACCTCTTCAAAGTCAGAATATGTTGTCTGCCATTGCCTAGTCATAGTTTCTGACTGCATCCTACTTAGTGGGTTACAGGTTTCTTTTCACCCACTACTAAAGGGGGTCACCAGATTATGCACTTTTGATCAAGTTACATAAGACATTTGCGTACACTTTTGTACCAACGCAGATGGTGGCCTAGTGCACCACACTAGCCTGTCTAACAACATCAGAGAATGATAACTCTGAGACGAGGGTGATCACACAACCCCACTCCATCACATTACATATGGGATCCCCTGACATGATCGAACCTGGATTATTAACTACTTCTGTCGACTGGAGACTACAGGTCATTCTTCATTCGGCCTCCCCTGCTCACCCCAACCAAGCCAAAAGCAACAAAATTGTCAGGCTGAATAAACAAAGAGATCTGACAAAATATGCATTGTGAAATACATCTTCTTACCCTCTGTACTAACTGATTGGCAGTTCGCATGTGTGTCACTGAGGCACACTTGGCAGTGTTAACTGCATGCAAGCAGGCAGAGCAGTGTGTGTCTTCGTTCAAGATAACAGTGGTGCAAGCCTTTCTGGACAAATTAAAACACATTCTATTACAGTTAACATACCCCACCACCCTTGGAGTTGCCTTGCATTTTTAAGAGCATATGGCCTTCCTTTCAAGCCAACACACACGGTGGATCTAAAACACTTAACTTCAAACGTTGTTTCTTTAGTCCTCGTCATAGGATAGCTTAAAAAGGCATAAGTTGAAACTTCCTAACTACAGATCCAAAATGAATAAAGTTGCAGTGAGGCAAGGTAGAACTATACTCCCATTCAAGGTAGGTCCATGCCTAAAATATGGACGTACCAATTGTCTTTAAGAATCTGCAAATGAATACAGATAGGTGTTTGCAAATATCGGATGTAAGGGAGCATTAAAGTACTAGGGGCAGATTTACAAGCCCCTTGCGCCACTTTTGCATCACTTTTCTCATGTTAAAAGTGACGCTAAAGTGGTGCAAGGGGCTTGTAAATCTGCCCCCTAGTATTTAGTCGAGGCAAATGAATTTCAGGAGAACAAACCACTATCAATCTTCTAGGAAAAATGAAATTAGGGAAACACAGCTCTAAACCAGGACTAACCAGATTGTGTGTCCTCTGCCTACAACCATGGTGCAGCTAAACAGAGAACATTTTCCAAGTAAGGCCTAAACCACACTCTGTATGGGCAGGAGAGGCATCTACTCCTCGTAGGTAAATCTATCACTCAGGGCATTTTCAGAGCAGCAACTTGGAGGTTGGCCCATACATTCAGTGATTATTATTGTGTTGACTTTATGTTATGCTTATAACTAAATTAAAGCACTCGATCAGCACAGGTTTTATGGTGCTTGGGTGTGCCTCCTGCAGTGAATTGCCATGCCTTAAAGAAAAGCAAGATTTTAAAGGTTTTCCAGAAGATGCTTCAAGAACAATTAGATTCCAGGTTCACAAGCGATTGGTTCCAGGTTATAAGAAACCGTACCCAGGTACCAGTGCTTTTTGTATGTACGTATAGCCAGGAGATTAGTGGAGGATGGTCACAGATCATCAGTGCTCGGAGATGATCAGAGATGATCGGAGGTGGTAAGAGGTGATCAGAGATGGTCAGAGGTGATCAGCGGTGATCAGAGATAATCAGGGGTGGTCAGAGTTGATCAGAGATATTCAGAGATGGTTAGAGGTTATCAGAGATGGTTAGAGATATTCAGAGATAGTCAGAGATGATCAGAGGTGATCAGAGATAGTCAGAGGTGATCAGAGATGATCAGAGATGGTTAAATATGTTTAGAGGTGATCAGAGATGGTCAGAGATATTCAGAGATAGTCAGAGATGGTCAGGGATGGTAAGAGATGGTTAGAGGTTATCAGAGATGGTCAGTGATTTTCAGAGATAGTCAGAGATGGTAAGAGATGATCAGAGATGGTCAGGATAGTCAGAGATGGTCAGAGCTTGTCAGAGATGATCCGAGATAGTCAGAGGTGATCAGCGATGATCAGAGAGGGTCAGAGATTGTCGGAGATGATCAGAGTGCCCTCGTAGGAAAATAAGTCTGGACATGTTTGCTTATGAACGCAGGTGCACACCGTCCACTGCGAAGGGAGTCTTAAAATACACTAGTATGGGTTGGCTGGCAAAAGGCTGCAGTATTTTCTGGCACAGATCCCCAGGCCAGATGCCTGCTTCTGAAGGACCTTAATGCGTTGAAGAAAATATTCACCAAGGTTCAAGTAGAAAGAGTTGCAGAGTCTAAGGGTCCAACCTTGAGACGCTCATGGCCATAATGCGCCAACTTTACTCATTGTCATTAATAGACGGAAGAGCCTTCATCCTTTCCTCCTGGGCGGAACGGAGGTTGGACTCAGATTTGGCTTCCAGATTTCAAAGGGACCGCCCTGGAATTGTCTGGGTCCTTAGCCCAATATAGAAATGTCAGAGGTCTGACCTCCCATCGCCACCATCACCTCTGTTATGTGCACCTTTAGCCTGATCTGCTAACCACCTGCGCCGTCCCAGATGTGCCTCCGTCATTGTCGAGTTGCAAAGTTAACGACAAATCTCGATCCAGCCTCATTCTTTTTGTTGGAGATTTGGGGGTACAAGCCTCTGTTGAGAGGATTGGGTGGAATCAAGGACATCTGTGCACCCTGCCCGGCTTGGCATGTTTCTTGTATGTTTGTGGGTGTTGTTAGATTCCATGTGGCAGTACATACCCCAGTGGTGGACGAGGCTAGAAAACCACCCACCACATAGATTAAAGAGATGTAGTGAGAACGCGTATCGCTGGGAGACTTCACATTTATAGATGTGATTGAAAAAGGACGAAGCGGACCGATTGGGTACGGCCTGTAAGACACGATGCAAACCAGAGAGAATTGAGTTGGGGATTCCTGCAGTCCCACAATGATGCATCAGTGGTGGAACGCAGCTGCCAGATCCAATAACATCGGTGCACTTACACTGCCAACATTTGACACAGACACAAGGAAGGATTCACTGGAGGGAGACAAACTGTACCTAATAATGTATCCCATCTGCTTCAACCTTCATCCCACCACCAAGTTAAGGGCACTGCTGACAGCTCTTGCCGCAACACACGGACCTAGAACACATTTATTAAAGATTTATGCTGCAAAAGAAAACATTTACTTACTGCTAGCAATTGCTTAGCCGCTTAAATAGTTTTAGTGTGACATGTAACAGTTACAGTATGTTTCCAATCTCTCTCTCTCGCGCGCGCGCTCTCTCTCACGGCCTCTCGCTCTCTCTCTTTCTCTTTCTCTCTCTCTCTCGTTCGCTCTTTCTCCATCTCTTTCGCAATCTCTCCTCATTCTCTTTATCTCTCTCCCTCTCTCGTTCTCTCCCTGGCACACAAACACAAAATCTGGTGGCAGCGTCTTGAGGAGCACACACCCAAGTGACACACAACATCAACATTGTTCAACCGAACCAAGAGAACTGTTCATGTCTAACCACTAGATGGCAGGATGTGCATTACATACAGTTCTATAGCAATTCAAGTTACACATCTGTTACAGATTGCTGTTTCTCATGATGTGTCATGTATTTTTTTGCAACTGTTTTGCAATCTGTTTACTCCATTTTTGCTCTGCTGGAAAAATGGGCAGGAGAAAAATCCGTTGCCTCCATCTCAAACAAGCATCGAACGGTGCACTACTGCAAACTGCAGTACCATTGCCCCAGCTGGGCACATCTGGGTCATATTGCTGGGACTCCCAGCGGTATGAAGTTGCCTCTATCTGTAATGAGGGAGTCCCTGAGTTCTGCGCTCCCCAGAGTAGAATAAGGCGTGGCCATTAGTGAGTAGTCTTGCCACTGGCAAGTAGAATATGGAAGGTTGTGTCGTCTCCTCTGGGGCGACGGAGTGTTACCCGGTGCCACCATGTGGCTGCTCACATTCAGCATCCAAACCACAAAAGCATTGTTGACGCCAGGCACGGAATCCTGGGCCTGGGTTGCCTCACATCCCCATTCTGTGCTGCTAGAATGGAGGCAGGGCTACTTTTGAGGTCAGAGATTGGAAACTGCTATTTCTCCTGTCAGACTTTGACCTCTTTTTGCGCTTCCTGTCTGTGTCATCACAGACAGTAGAACATGTGATAGTGACAGTGACAAAAGCCGATAGAACTACAGCAGCCGACAGCGACATTCCATTTTATACTTAAATAGTTTGAAAACACTCCCATGACTGCTCATTCTTAAGATACATTTTGGGAAAGTTGATTCTTTTTGGCTCATGTTTGTTTGCTCTCACTTTCCGCTTCATATTCATTTTAAATGACTGACCTCCAATCTCCTTGTCTCCTAGGCAAATTATGGAACAAGTATCATCTGGCTAAAAGTGAGAGGTAAGCATGTGGTGTGTCCTAGAGTGACTCTATGCAAGTCAAGTGCTCACAGTTTTTTTCACTTGTTTTGTTTTTCACTACTTTGATTGAAAACTGGGACTAGACAAAACACAGATCTCTCCAGCAAATGCATTAACCTCCAGAGTTATCCTACCATTATTATTATTTCCTGAGATTTACTGGGCACACAAAGATCTCTGCCGCATATGCCTTAACCCCATAAGATATTTCAAAATTCAGACTTTGCAACCAATTAAGCAGACCAGATTTGCCGACACATTTATCCTTGCGGCCAATTTCATTGTGACAGAGTTTTCAAAACATCAACATATAAGTTGAGGCCCAGATTTTGAATAGCTTTTGCGTCACTTTTTTTGCACAACCCCAACACAAAATCTCACTTGTTAAATCTTGTGATGCGGTCCAACATACTCATGATAGAACTGGTAAATATATATCTGAGGTGTTAAGATGTAATGTCACTTCTTGTGGTGTCACTTCCAGTGAGTTCATGGGTTGTCATTCTACTTCCTGTGATGTCACTTCCTGTGATGCTATGTGCGATATCACGTACAGTGATGTGATGCACCATGATGTCACTTGCATAGTGCCTAACTTGGTTAGTCCCGCTACTTCATTTTCTAGGATTTGTGTCCTGGGGCAGGGACCATCTGGTGTTGGATTAAAAAGGCATCTGGTGGATTCCAGGTTATGCAGCCTGGGTATGTGGCATGACGGAGCCTGACGTGGGCTTCTCATCAGAGCTTTGAGCACAGGCACTTATTTTTCTACAAATCAAGCCCTGTTCATATGCTATTTTTTAATTTTCGAGCTCTACAAAGCAAAATTCAGACTTTGAAGAAAACAGCCATTAAGATGGCTGCATGAGTTAAGCGATTGCTGCCAGCATCTTTTTCTAAAAGATCACAGGGTCAAACCCTGAATTAGCCTCTCTTATTTCCAAGGTTGTTGATTTCAACAACAGTCATTGTATTAGCATTGAATTAAGCAATACAGATACCAGTTATTTACAGTGCTACGTAAAGGCAAATGTATTATAGCAAACCGTGTATAGCAACTGGGTATTATTTAGCTAGCTCCAGGCTGCGATGAAATGGGAGACAGCCAGAGTCAGAGACCTGATATGTGTCTGTGCCAAACATGGCTACGATTACACTCATAATGAACATAGAGAAAGATGATAAGAACTTCCACAGAATATTAACTACATACTGCACACCATGAAATGTGACGAATTTCCAACAAGCAGGCTACACCCCTGGGTTTACAGCCGTCTTGTGTGTTTTGCTGTTGGCTGCGGTGGGCGCCATTTTAGGTAGGGCTGGGGGTGCGCTCTAGTCGCGCCGCCCTCCCACCCTCCTCACACCCTATATTATGTGTATTCCAACCAGATGGCGCAGCAGGCTGGCGCAGCGGGCGCGCCGGATGCGCGTTGAAGCCGCGCCTAAGCCAAGCCCGTCTGCGCCCGTCCGCGACCGGACACGGCCCAGGGCCCCAACCCCTGGCCCGGATTGTAGAGTTACCTGGTGCAGGAGTGAACTAGTAAGTTTTTCCTCAAATGCGTGCTCTCCCGGTCGCCACAGCGTAAGGGTAGGGGAGAATGGAGGATGTAGTCATTGTCAATTCCGCTTTAGCACAGCGCTAACTGACACCAGGGCCAACAATTCCTTGCTGTCATGCGGCCTCATTAATGTGAGGTCGCTTGGCTGTCATAAACACGATGTATATGACCTCCTCATCGACAAACATCCTGATCTGTTGTTCATTACTGAAACGTGGCTCGATGCCAACTCTGACCCCGATATCATTCAGGCCTTACCAGATGACTATCAGATGGTGCGCCTGGACAGACCGATAGGCAGAGGAGGCGGAATTGTGATCGCTTTTAAACAACAATGGGCTTGTAAACTAGATTTAGTTAATTTGGCAGGATGCGAGGCGGGTGTTTTCACCATAATAATCGATGGGAGCATGACTGTAAAGGGCCTGTTAGTTTATCGCCCACCAGGACCCATGGCCAGATTTAAAGGCAATCTTTTAGAGTGGGTCACAGAAACAGTGATAAGAAGGGACAAGTTTCTGTTGCTGGGAGATTTAAATATACACCTGCAAGACTCACTAGATAAAGGAGCGGTGGAGTTCCGGGAAGAACTTCACACCCTACAGCTAGAGCTAAAGGGGCAGCATCCAACACATAATCGTGGGCAATTGCTAGACTCTATATTTGCCAATTGGGAGGACGTCTCTGTCGCTCCCCCAGTGCCTCTGCCCTGGACTGATCACTTTTTTGTTCCATTTTGTATTCATTTGCCCAAACAGAAAGCTAGTGCTCCCACCCCTCTCAACTACCCTCGTCGCAGGTGGGCAAGATTCTCCTTGCGAGAGTTTAATAAGGCCCTTACCGCAGAAGGTCCTCCAGGAGGCAATGACGTGGTAATGGCAAATAAATTGCTCAATGACCGCATCACGGCTGCCCTGGACAGCACAGCCCCATTGGGCCGGTCAACTAAAGGTGCCCACAGACAAAGAACTGCTCCCTGGTTCAGTGAGGTGTTGCGCTGCGCTAAAAAGGACTGCAAACGAGCAGAAAGACAATGGAGAGTGGCATATGAGGACCGGATGAAAGAGGCCTATCTCATAAAGAGACGAATCTATCATAATAAAATCCGGATAGAGAAAGCTACATACTATGCAGACAGAATACACGGGGCAGAAAACTCCGCTAGGGAATTGTTCAGCATATATAAGTCCCTGTCTACTCCAAAAACCCTTATTCAAGATGAAGACCACTCAGTAGCGGCATGCAATCGCATTGCCAACTACTTTGGAGATAAAGTGTCTAAGATCTACTCTGCTTTTCCCGACATACCACCTGTAGTGGAAGAGCCTGCAGACTCAGCAGGAGAGGAAGCAGATCAAAATCTGCTACTCCTTTTTATTACTCCCTTACCGGAGGACTTAGTTAAAATTTGCAGCTCTGTCAAATCTGGCTCCCCTCGAGATCCTGCATCCCCAAAAAGGCTGAGTGACAGTCTGGAGACACTTGAACCCTACATCAGGCATTTGCTAGATGTCTCCTTTCAATCCAGTTCTATACCTGAGGATTGGAAACAGGCTGTGGTGCTCCCCCTGCGCAAGAAGCCCAACATTAGCTCCGAGAAGCTAGACAATCTACGCCCCATTTCTCTGCTGCCTTATTTTTCTAAGGTAGCGGAGAAGGTGGTAAATAAGCAGCTAATGAAATATGTGTAGGAAAGCAACCTTCTTCACCCTACCCAATTTGGGTTTCGGCCCCGTCATTCTACGGAGTCTGCCCTTCTTAGGGCTACTGAAACCCTCAGGCAAGGTGCTGACGAGGGACAAACCATGGCTTTGATCCTCTTAGACCTCAGCGCGGCGTTCGACACTGTAGCACATTCCATCTTGCTGCAGTGTCTGAACAAAGGTGGAGTGAGAGGGGCAGCGCTGAAATGGATTTATTCATTTCTTACAGCCTGAGGCTTCCAAGTGAGGCAAGGAGATCATTACTCTGAGCGAATTGCTTTGGACCAGGGGGTGCCACAGGGCTCGTCCCTGAGTCCAACACTTTTTAACCTCTATGTTGCCCCGATTGCCACCCTAGTAGAGAGTCACGGCCTTCAAATGGTGTCTTATGCCGACGACTCGCAGTTGGTGATCTCCCTGTCGCGCGCACCCGATCTTTCGGCGGACATCTTCAGAGCTTGCATGCAAGATCTAGCTGCCTGGATGTCCGCCAATTGTCTCAAGCTTAATGGAGGCAAGACAGAGGTGCTGGTTGTGGGGGGAGACCGATCTGCTTGGACGTCGGCATGGTGGCCAACATGCCTAGGTCCAACACCTATCCCGTGCCAGAAAGCAAAGAACTAGGGCATCTGGTTTGATACTGACCTGACCTTTGGCCCCCAGATTAATCGGGTGGTCGGTTCATGCTTCGGGACCCTTAAAAGTCTTAGGAAGGCACTTAAGTTTTTACCTGTAAGAGCTCGTCAAACCCTGGTGCATGCACTAGTCACATCAAAGATGGACTATGGCAATCTTCTCTATTTAGGGACTTTGGAGAAGAACTTGAGCCGCCTACAGGTCTTACAGAACGCCGCTGCCCGACTAGTGCTCAGATTACCTAGGAGAGCCGCATCCTCAGTGGCCCTCCGGTCTTTGCATTGGCTCCCGATTAGAAGCAGGGTAGAATTTAAAGCACTATGCACATGCCATCGGATCATCAACGGGAGGTCTCCTCTCCCTTTGAAAGGACTGCTGACGCCTTATGAGCCGGTCCGCTCCCTGAGATCGTCCGGCTCAGGACTCCTGGTTATCCCCAAGGTATCTAGAGCACGGATGGGCGGAAGATCCTTCAGGTATCTTGCAGCCTCTAGATGGAACACTCTACCCACAGCATTGCGACTAGAACCATCAGAACCAATCTTTAGAGCCAAGCTTAAAACTGCACTATTTGAACAGTAGGGTATTCCACTCTGGTAGGTTCCAGTAAGTATCTGCTCTTCAGCGCGGGGACACGCCGCTGGGCGTCACCAAGCGCTTTATAAAACCCCCTAAATAGAAATAGAAATAGGCTGCAGAATGTGAGGCACCAGCAGAGCAGGCACAGTGTAGGGTGTCTTCTCCAAACAGTTTTTGTGCGTGATCACATGATGTCTAACCAATTCCATCGTCCCCGTCAGAGAGGAGTGAGTTACCTTAGACCTCATTTAATTGCATTGCTGTTGTCTTATTTGCCTTCAGCAAACATTAAGGGACCAATTCAGATTCAACCAATGCACTGCAAAGATTAAGGGAATACTGAGTGGGTAAATTCTTATTAAAAGAGTCATGTCTCGGGAACAGCAGAATTGCAACAAAAACAATACACATGTGGGACTGATGTATTCATCCCAGTACATGACAAGTCCTTCCTGAAAAAAACCATTAAATTAGCATGACTTATAGCTACTCAGACCCAGAGAATCCTGCAACTATACGGCCTTAGCACATAGATGACTATAACAGAGGGCAGGCGTATTATGTGCCTAACAGAAAATGGAAGATGTTTGTTTCAGCCAATCACTGCATGTTCTCATTGTCCCAGCCACCTACAGAAGCCATCTGGTCTTCGCTTATAACATGGATACAACGTAGCGGTTCAATGCCAGATATGGGTGGACAGACAGTTCACTCATTCTCATCCAACTCTCGCGATGAAATACCACCTGTGACTCATCATGACCATGCCTCATCCAGGCAGACTTATAAAGTAAATGCAGCTGGATTTCCAAGCACCAGAGTCCAACTATTAGCTTAGAATTCAGCCAATCAAGAGGTCCTGCTGGAGGCCCACTATGGAAGCATCACCATTAATGTCAATAGAGAGGGCCTTCAAAAAGTATCTCAGAATTTGCACACCTGTGAATAAGAGTCCAAAAACTCCAATGCCTACTGCTGTTATCCAAGAGTAAAAGCTAAATGCAAATGCACCATTTGGCCGCTCTTTTTTCAAAATTTCCTCGGGGGGAGAATCCCCCCGAACCCTCCATGATACATTCAGGCTCGCTTGCTACGCTCGCTCACCACAGTGAGCCAGCTACAACTTATACGCCTCACCACTTTCAAATATCACCAGATGGCACTGTCTGAGCCCACTGCTTGCAAGTCTTTCGAGACAAGGAAAGTGGGATAAGGGCCGAAGCAGATGCAGCGGTTGCAGTGTTTGGGCTATTTTGGAGCGAACGCAGCGAAAGTGCAGCAGAAATCTCAAAACTCCCTTCCAGTGCGGTTTTAGCAGTGTCTACCAGTAAAACATAGAAAGCATCAACATATCAATTGGGAAATGCTTTTAAATGTATGGATTTTTACACAATGTATTTGGAACATTGTGCTGTAAACTAAATCAATTGGCCTCATTTAAAGAATGAAATGTGGAGTAGGACACCCCTGAACCCACCCGGGAGGAGACGGACTCGTTCTGTCTCTTGGAGCAGTGTTGGACCGGCTGTAAAACACTGTTTGGGGCTTCTCCTATCACAGTCTGACCTGAGCCGCTTGAGAGAACCGGCAGTATCATCTCTCAGGCAGCCAGGTGCTCTCTGCTACCAGGGATCTGGAGAAGAAAAAAGATATCACGTGCTTCAAGGTCTGTTACATATATTTGCTTTGAGACATAACATTGGATAGCCTGCAAAACACATCCCATCCTGACGGCATTCTGACCACATCTTCCAGTTTGTAACAGATGCTCAGAAACATAAATTATGAAGCAAAGCATTTTAGATTCGAAAATGTTGCAAACAATTGTCCCTGTTTATTTGTAATAAAAATAATTCAGCTGGAAACGGACAGTTTGATCGCATACGGGTACCCCTGATAGATAGACAGGCTCCTTGGGCTACGGTAAGAGTAAGGCTCCACCAATCACATGTGGACATCCCAGCAAGGTAGTCTCTCCGGATAGTCCAGAGAGGCAGATCCACTTATGACATATGGGCACCCCTGTGAGGCATGCTGCCAACGTACCACTTAGAGGCAGTCTCCATCAATGACCTGTGGGCACTCTGCGAGGTGTACTGCTGGGGTACTATTGAGAGGCAATATCCGCCAATCAATCAATCAATCAATTGTTTTATTCGATCCCTTTAAAATACAGATCATAAAAAGTACAAATGCAAAAGGAGACAATAATAAACATACTAGGCACAAATTCATTTCGTAAAAGACCCCTTATGTAACTCTTAGACTTTGCCCATATGTGCAATACAGTACTCGGATAATTCATAACTTTTATATAATAAAAGTCAAATAGACATGAAAACAGGCAGTACATCCCTAAAAACCTTTAAAACAGTCAAACTATCTCTCTTAAAAACGTTTCTCGGGAAGTAAGTAGTGACAGTATATGGAAATACAAAGGATTCAGCTTGGATACTTCCTAGTAATCATACGTAAAACTAGGGACCCAGAAGCTTCCTCCTTTACACATGCCCATAAGAATGTGGCTAATGAGAAACATGAGAAGGGGTCAGAAAGATTCTTTAAATAATATAATGTTATTTGGCATTGCCTACAAATTATGATATCTTAAGTTCGGGAGGATAAAATGATCTTGTTTTTCCTTGAAAAGCCCACAAAAGAGGAATATATGTAGGTGGGACGGCTGAGAACTATTGCCACATGGGCACGGTGTCAGTTCAGTGTGCCTAAACTTTTTCACAGGAAAGTCCAGAATCAGGGGAATTAGGTTCAATCGGAACCTCGGCAAAATACATCTTTGCTGTAATATTCCAATACTCTCTAGATAAGAGTACCCCCTTCTACGATGGGCGGTCTCAACTGCTATAAAAGACCTGATTGTTTTACACAGTTATTTTCCTGTCGGCCTTAGGCAGTCTTAGATAAAAACGTAGCCTTTAACTTCTGCTTCGTGATCTTCATGCACGTGCTTGGGTCGTTGATTGATTCCACTAACCCAAGTGCTGTCAGGGTTGACGTTACATGCTGCAAACACGTGATGTTATGTATATTATCCAGCCTTAAGCAATTTTTTATAATGATTTGTGTTAGATTTACCGTGTCCCTTTGCCAAATTGGGTGCCATAAAAGAATCGGCACAAACCTAATGCTGTCTAACCCATAGGGCAACCCTAATTCTGAGTCCTCATATCCACCAATCATATGTTGGCTCTCCCGCGAGGCATACTGCTGGGTATCTCTGATAGGCAATATCCACCAATCATATGTGGACACTCCTGCGAATCATGCTGCTGGGGTACCGCTGATGAGCCAGTTTCCACCAATCACACTTCTACACCCACCCCTGAAACTCAGACACTCAAGTCAGCTTTTACCTTTTTCTACTGCATTTTGATTGCTAGAGTCTGTGGTGTACAGCATTAGTTAAAATAATACAATCTTACCAATATAGAAATCACAATAATAATAAAAAAAAGAATAAAGGTAGTCAAAAGGGAGAATGGGGCGTACAATAAAACACAACATTTCAGGAAATCATAAAAGTCTAATATGCATGCGATGCAAAAATAACCAGTATTCAAGCAAACCAATGCCAGTCAACAGACCAGAGCTTCCTCCCACTTAATCCAGTTGGAGCATACAGTGCTGAAATCCATTCACTTTCAGCACACTTATATATACTGTTTCATCTAACTTCGAGTCAATAGAAACGTGAGCATGTGATTAAAACTATCTTTGAACAAAAATAAACAAATGTGCAAATGGCAGGAACTTCTCACAAGAAAGGATGCAAAAAGTCCTTGAAGACTAGATATAGAAATTCCAGCAACAGCTGAGCCGTCTGGTTTTTACAATTAGCGCTTCGTGGCGCCAATCCTCAAAATAAGAATATTCTTACTACATAGTGCAGAAAATGTTCAATTTTGCAATGCTGCATAAAATGGCTTCTGGCCCTTGGATACACATGAAACTTTGCAGCGTATTGTAGTAAATGTGCACTTCAGTTCAGTATAAAACGATATTGCCAGTCACCAATGAAATGCATCAGTACATGTTAAGGCATACGCATACAAGCACTAGCATTAAGGCATGGAAACAAATGATTTTGCTTTCTCATCGGCAGTGGCTATCATGCTCCAGAACAAGGACAAGGGGATCAAATTATCAGAAGAAATAAAGGTCCAGGATGGAAAATGAGGTACCACAAGTTACGAGGGGCTGAAAAAAGGTTTTTGTGAAGATGGTTTATTGCGCTCATTAGTAACTCCACTCCCGGGTAAACACACAAGTAGAGTACATAATGTGGTTTTTTTCGCATAGAATTAATGAGCTTGAGGGTCAATAGTCTCTCCCGCGACTCCCTTTTTGCCTTTATCCACTCTGCCTTTTTTGTCCAATGACTTAGTGACTCCAACCTCTACCCTCTGCTGTTTGCATTAAGCTGTCTACTGTGAGTGTTTTAATGATGGGGATAGGTTGCAGCAGCTGTAAGTGCCTTCTAATTAAAAATCCTATGTGAATTTTAACTGGTCAGATTTATCTTGCGCTGGAACTGGCCATAAGAAGCGAATCTGAAGAATATCTTGTGAGCCCGCTGCAAAATATTTATCTGTTGTTCAGTGGTCTTGGGCAAGCTAGGACAGCACTAGGGTCTCCCTAGCAAAGGCATATACAATAGATGGAAGTCTGTATCTCTTCGACCTCCTATCTCACAATGACGGGGTGTGGGTCAATACGCAAAGATCCAGTTGTAGCAAGGGTTTGCGCTGGTATATTCTCTCAAAAAGTGACACAAATCAATGCAAACTCTTGAATTGGGATTTACTTTCTAGCGCAACTCTTGGGTAACATTAGAAAGTAGCTCTTTGTGCTGTTTTACAATACTTTGTGTAAAAAGGGCTTCCCATGCAGTGTTGGACTGGTCTTACGATAGTCATTCATGAGGCCCCTTGCGTCGCTGGGCCGTCACTTTTTGTGATGCTCCGATGGCGCATGAGCCTGTTCCATATTTACCAGGCACCACTAAGCCACTTTTCTGACTTAATGCTGCCTTGTAAATATCGTTCCCTTTAACACAGTTTTCTGCATTAAAGGGGCGTGCAAATAGTGTTGCTAGGGGTGTTCCCAGCAACATTCATGGCTTTTTAATGCTGCCCCAGATTTAAGAGAAATTGCAACTCTGAGGCAGCACCAAAAATGTTCGCCTCCCCAGGGGATGCATAAGGGAGGCACGAAAAGGAGAAATATCTTTCTTTCTCCTAGTTTTTCCTCTTTCTATGTGTGCTGTATTGTGCAGCACACATAGAAAGAGGAAAAAGCCTCTTGTGATTGTTTTTGTGCAAGAAGGTTTCCCATCCCGAACAAAAATAATCATCTAGGCAATGCAGGCACCCTTGCACCATGGTGCAAAGGGGCCTGCGTTGGCGCACGGAAGCCCATTGTGCGCCAGCGCAGGCAAAAAGGACAGGAATGCGTCATATCTGACAGATACGGTGCATTCCTGCCCTTTTCGTTTGCCGTAGGGCAGGGCAGCAGAAAGGCCTGTGGCACTGCCCTGCGGCAAAGACTCAGAAATGAGGTCCCTCAGTGCATTGTGAGCATATGGCACACAATAGTCTTGCAGTTGGGGTGCCACTTACACAGTACTGCTGCACTCAGACCCACACACAAATTGCACAGCTTGACAGTGCAAAGGATCTTATCAACTCAGCATTAATCTCCAAATCCTAACAGCTTGTCCTGCTCCAGTATTCAATGCCATGCATGTCTCTCTGTTCTGCAGATTGTGGGCGGATGGAAGGCCAGTGGAGCTCTTCAACCGGACATTTAAAGATGGAGAAGAACCAGACAATGTCTTCAACCTCTGATAACATCATCTATTCTTGAGTGTGGTCAGTAAGGTCACACATATGCACCCGGTGCCACACATCAGAACAGTCATGCCGGTACCGCCACGGACTAACTCATTCATCAAAGGTAAAGCCAGCGGCCTGCTCTTGCTCTGGGGAGCAAAGCAGGCAATTAATTTGACAGACTGACAGAAGCCTGTTGATGATTTTACCAATATCCGCATTGGGGATGGACCTCTAGGATACAATTGCCAAGGCCGCCAGCATGAGGGAACCAATCGACCGAGACCAGCCGCAAATCATACAGAGAGGATATGATCCCATAGAGCTCAACGAATGCGGTGGTGAGAAGATGGCTACCATTTCAAGGATTATTAAATACGAAGAATTTCATATTGCTAATGAATTTTATTAATTCCCAAACTGTTTAACAAAACTTCACTGATTCCGACCTTGAATGCAGCGGGATGTATATTTTGTTTGTGTAGTATATAAAGAGAGATTTTTTAAGAATGCTTAATCTTTCACTTTATTGATTTCTCTGTTGTTTACCGTGTCACATGTGCATTGGCTAAGGAAGAATCTGACACGTGCAGTGAAACAGCTCAGGTGAAGACCTACCTTCTGTTGTAAACAGCTGCTCCATACTCAGGCAGATGACTATGATCAAACAACACCCATAAACACCCAGGCTACACAAAGCTCCAGTCACATCCTGATAGACATCTCTTTTTTTTTTTATTAGCACAAGAATAGAAGAAACATGAGTTTACAGGATGGATAAAAAAGATGGAAATTGCGGATATCTAATAGCAAACAACATAAATACATCATCTAATAATACATAAAAAGATCAGGGTTATCATCGACTATTATTGATAAAAAGCCAGTCCGAACAGAGTAAAAATAGGAAAAAAATAGGAAATATATTCAGCACTAGCCCACACTAAGCCATATTCAGATAATCTACCAGGCTTTTTCTTTCTCCTGGTATTTCCGCAGGAAAACCAATACATCTATACATTAGTGGCTATTAATGCACAGTTAACAATCTGAAATCCATACAATGGCTACGTCAAACTAACATATAAGTATCAAAAACTATTTAAAGTGCTTGTGCATCTAGCAGCAAATATTTAATTCAAGTGCCCCGATTAAATCCCACAAAAAAACAGTGCACTGAAATATACTTTACTCAGACATGAAATGAGTGAAGAAATCTGCCCAGATGGCTCTAAATCTTACAGTAGCTCCTACACGCTTTGCATAGGCCTCCTCAAATCTGTATGTCATGCACATTTTGTTAACCCTATGGTCAATCCTAGGTTGTTTAATTGATTTCCAATTTTCCAGGACAAGTGGCCTTGCAACTGCTATAGAAATTACTATAAAATACTGCTGATATTGTGTTAAACATTTTACCTCCCCTGATGAACCAAACAAAACCAACATAGATGATGGGGCGATTGTTCAAGACTAGGAATGAGAAATCGTGATAAAAATGTCCTTCCAGAATTGCTGTAGGTTATTAAACTAATAAAATACATGTACCCAGCCCCCTTCATCCTGTTCATTACATCTGAGCCATTGGTTCTGATTCATTGGAATCATCCTATGTAATCTCCGAGGGGTGTAATATGCTAATAATGTGGATAAAAAATTCATTCTCTTAAAATTAGCACCTCGCAGTGCTTTATTTGATATCTCACTGAGCTGCTGCCACTCTTTCATATTAAACTTACAGCTTGTCTCAGAGTACGTTTTCTGAAGCTCTTTCATAATAATCTCTTCACTATGAGCCTTCTGATGTAATAGCCGATACCAAAATCTTACACCCACTATTGTATTTGACATCTGCCTGGTGTTTTGATGTGCAGCCTCTCTCAGCATGGTATAATTGTTTTTGAAAAAATTCACCTCCTAAAAATAACTCATAGAGAAAGCTGTGTTTAGGTTGCGAGATTGTAATTGTATTGTTTCCCATGTAATTAATGTAAAATGATTTTTAAAAATGCCCAAACTGAACGAAACCTAATTCTTGCCATAATTGGTAGAGTCCTCTGGGAAACATTAAACCTCCCGCTGCACAATCTTCAATAGGAGTATGGGCATGATATGTTGGAATATCTCGCGATTTATAAAAGAGCTGAGTTCTTGCTGCTAATGCCAGTATCACCTTATATCTTCTCCTTTTGGAAAGTTTTGCTGACTGTAAAAAAGTGGGGAGTGTTAAGACACTTTCCTTTAGAATATGTATTAAAAAGAAGTTATTGAAAATTGAGTTTTCCTCTCCTAATTGTGATAACAAGTTGACTAGAGAGGACTGGTAGTACGTTGCAAAATGTGGGAGTGCTAATCCACCCCGTGCTACATCTAGTTGAAGTGTGGCTAGTTTAACCTGGGGCTGCCTATTATTCCACACAAACTTCCAAATCATTTTGTCCAATTCTTTAAAATAAGAACAGGGAATTTTTAAAGGAAGGTTACTAAAAAGAAACAAAAACAACGGGAGCACCGACATTTTAACCATGGAAATGCGTCCTATCAGTGACAGATTCAGCAAAGTCCATTTACCTAGTAATTTTTTCCCTTTCGCAAGCGTACTGCTATAATTCCATGGAAATAGTTGACCATAGTTGTTTGTAACAAAGATACCAAGGAATCTAACTGGATGTGGTGATTGATATTGTAAGCAAACCGGAATATCAGAGAGGTCTGAATTACATGTAAGGTTTTCCGTCTTTGCTTGATTCATTTTATATCCCCCTACCTGCGTAAACTTTTGAATTTCGTCCAGCGCATCCTGTATATTAGAACCCCCAGTTTGAGATATAAAATTATATCGTCTGCATATAACTTAATTTTTGCCATCCCCTCCATGGGAGGCAAAATCAGTAAATTGTTACAAATTTTAGCAGCTAGGAGTTCGATAAACAGGGAAAACAGAAGGGGGGATAACGGACATCCCTATCACGTTCCGCGTTTAGGGGCTCATTTATGAGCCCCTGCGTCACTTTTGCGCCACCGGTGCGTCACTTTTTGTGACGCACCAGTGGCGTAAAACATGCGCCATGTTGCGCCATATTTACGAAGTGACGCATCTAGGTAGATGCGTCACTTTGTAAACCCCTGCGCTACATTATACCTGCGCCAGGTAAAATGTATGCAGGGTGGGCATACCCCCGCAAGAAAGGGTCGTAGGAGTGGCGCAGCGAAATCTATGAGGTTTTGCTGCGCCACTTCTAGGAAGCCAATGCGTCAAAACCTTACGCCTGCCTCATGGCAGGCGTAAGGGTGAAGCAGGCCCTTTCACATGGGGCTTGCCCCATGTGAAAGGAACATTGCTGGAGTTGCGTCAGGCTTCCGACACAACTCCACTTTTTGCGCTGCCAACTGACGTATCTGTCCTTCCTTGCGACATGATGCGTCATATTATAAATATGACGCATCATTGGTGTCGCATGGAGGGCGCACTGAGAAGAGACGCATCGCTGCTTTCATGCAGCGATGCGTCACTTCTCATAAATGAGGCCCTTAATATTTACACTCCCGGCTTCTGCTCCATTAATAATAATTCTGGCTTCCGCCTGACTATTTAATTATTTTAACATATGTGTCAGCTGTAGTGGAAAACCAAACTTATCCATGCCAATTTACCAAATGAAAAGCATTTTCAGCATCCATCATTAAAATTGTCGCTTTGATCTTATTAGTGGGAAAAAATCAATAGCTTGCATTAGAAAATATGTGTTGGTGGCCATTAGCGATCCTGGAAGGAAGGAATTTTGATCTCCATGAACCACATGTTGGACACATGGAGCAATTCTCCTTGCCCAAATCTTCAGAATCAATTTATAATCGGTATTTAACAGACTGATAGGGCGATAGGAATTAGGATCACGAGGATCTTTATCGTTTTTAAGGAAGACTACCAACACTGACTCTTTGAAACTTTTGTGGATATCTATCCTGTCCTTCATCTGGTTGAACAGCTTGGTTAAAAAGGAATTCCATCCGAGCCACTAGCCTTGGCGTTGGACATACTTTTTTAATACTGTCAGCATTTCTGAGATTTCTATGGGGCTTTTAAGCGTCTCAATAAGCAGCAGAGATATCTGCGGCAGCTCCAATGATTCAAAGTAAGATATACATTTTGACTCCTCTATAGCCTGTACTTCAGTGTAAATTTTTTTTAAATGAGAGAGAAAAACCTTAGAGATCGCCTGTTTATCTACTTCTAATTGGCCAGTGGAAGGATTTTTAACATAAATTATTATTTGTGCCACTTTCTGAGTTTTCATGGTCCAGGTTAAGAAACTGCCAATATGCTGACTCTCTTCATAGAGCTTCTGTTGGAATGTCTTACTTCCCGAAATCTCCTCTAGCAAAATAAAATCCTTTAATTGCTCCTTAGCTTTTAATACGTCTTGCTGTTGTGCCTTAATAGTATACTCCACTGTTGCTGTTAAATTCGCATCGTGTCTAGCTTTCTCAACAGCAGCTTGTAACTATGCGATCTTTTGCTTGCGTTGTTTACTTAACCTAGACTTATAGGATATCATCTGTCCTCTGAAAGTGCCTTTTAATGCCCTAAAGACTGGGGCAGTATTTGCATTGAACTGAAAAAACTCCCTGATAAAAATTCTAGTTTCTGTCAGCCAAATAGTATCTTCTAATAAAGATTCATCAAATTGCCATCTTGATTTCTTTTTCGGGGTTATCCCTAACATTAACGTGAAAGAAATGACAGAATGATCAGAAAAAGAGTTGATCAATATCTCTGTTTTACCATTGGCTACCAGTTTGTCCACCCAAAACAATTCTAATTGGATGCCATTCTGCATATCAAAGAGTAACAGGTAAATTGAGGGAAATCAGAGTGCCCTTGTCTCCAAGGATCTGTTAAGGCAAAATCTATTGTCCTATTTTTAATTGACTTTGCGGTTTTAGGCTTTAATTGTCATTTTGTTTTATTCGAGGTATCGAGTGTCAGATTCTGCATGCAATTAAAATCGCCACCCATAATCAATATACCTTCCATATTACCCTCAATTTGATAAATTTGCTCAAGTGCTGTGGTTTCATCGTCTATGGGGCCATAATAATGAACTAAATTTAACACTGTTTCCTCAAGCTTTACCTTCACCCATAGCCATCTGCCTTTCCCATCTCGCAGGACTTCCAGAACCTGCCAGTCCATCGAGTTTGATAGTAAAATACCGACCCCTTGAACTGCTAAATTAGCAGATGAGAAATATGCCAACGCATATTTCTTAGGTGGAGATATCTTGGGGGTATCAGTCCTGAAATGCGTTTCTTGTAGAAATAAGATTTCAGGAGTTAGGGATGTTAACCAATTTAGAAATGCAGAGCTTTTACGCGGATTCAACAAACCTTTCACATTACATGTAATCACTTTTATATTTTGTATCATTTGATCTATCTTTAAAAACATATCTCAGTCCCAACCACCCCAGAGTTTTTATCTCCATTTTTAACCTTTCTTAAACCGTCGTCTCCTGCCAAAATTAACCTCTGGGGTATCTCGCTAGCTTGAAAACAAATCCTATATAATTCATTCTTTTCCTACTCATTTTTTCCCTTGCTTATCCCATCCCTCACCCACACCAACCCACGTACCCCTTCCAGCCCCCAGCAGTTGGGGAATAGCCCTCCATGAATAACCCCTAAGCTGGGTGCCATGGTGTTGCACCCTGGAGCGACCTATCACCACACCCCCTTAGTCTCAACGAAACAAAAAAGTAATCCCAATCATTTTCAAAAAAAGAAAAATAAATGGAAAAAGAGGAAGAAAAACAGCAACCGTTCCTAACTCTCTACTTTTCCATAGTAATTTTCTGTAACAGTTCCTGTGCTTCCTCGAGATTTGCAAACATATGAAAATTCCCTTGCACCAGGACTCGTAACTTAGATTGCTGAGCTATAGCCGCCTGACCCCCCCTGTGCCTAGAACAAGTAGAGAAGCTTGACAAATTATTTCCTGCGACGAGCCGCTGCTGCTGACATATCGGAGAAAATAGGGCAACTGGGAACTTTGCGGGTTGAGAATTGTTTCTTTTGAATGGCTCTAGTCAGTATCTGTTCTTTGACCCGGAAATCTGCGAAGTTTACTAGGATTGTTCATGGTAATTTTGAATTTAGAAATGGCTGTGCTGGGACCCTGTGTGCTCTCATGATAGTAATATCTCCGGAGCATTCAGGCAACACATTTTCCTTAATGAATGATTCGACCCATTGATGCATTTGTGATCCCTCACAGCCTTCTGGGACTCCGACCATCCGCAGGTTAGAGCGTCGAGAATGGTTTTCCAGCTCTTCCAGCTTAGTTTCCAATTTATTTTTCTGTTTTTTATCCAAAGTAGCCTGATGCTGCATCGAGGTCATCTGATCTACAAGGTGGGATATCCTGGATTCATCTTCTTGTAATTGTGCCGGATAGGTACCGACTGCTTCTTCGGTTTTTGATAGGCGCAAATGTAATGCTGCAATCTCATTTGCTTGCGTTGCTTTCAGCTTATGAATCTCATCAAGAATAAGATTTAGCATGGTTTTAATGTCATATTGGATGCTGGTCCGGGCCTCTGATAGCTGATTTCCTAAGGGCTCTTCCGGTGCTAGACGAACCAGTTCTTGCTGTCCTGCCTCTGCATTTTTATCCACCACAGAGGCTAGAGGCTGGCCATCCAGTGGCCTAAGAGGCGAAGTAAAAGCTTGGACATCTAGTGGAATGTCCACTTGTATTTTACCAACAGACTCTTGCTCTGAAACTGGAATTTGTGCAGGCAATGAGGGCAATTTGGGTTTCAAGAATAGTAGGTATTCCTTGGTCTTACTTTGAGACATGCTAGAGGAGTCCTCCCTTTGCGATCTCTTGATTCATCCTCTCTTCTAAACTCCCTGCTGTCCAGCTACCTTCACCAGCAATAACCCATTTAGTGACTGAGCCAAATTGGGCCGAGACTAACCCCATAGTACCTAGTTCCACACTCAACTTTTCCTGGAGTTTTGGACATTCCCTGGTATTGATCACCTTTAGCCCCCATCCTGAGATCCAGGACATCGTCTCCAAGCTCAAAGGACTTGATATTAGAGCTGAGCCTCCATGAGCTTTCTGCGAGTGTTCAGCTCTTGCACTTGCTGAGGCAATTTTCATCTCAGTTGTTTGAGTTTTTGACTTCAGACCCACATTTGAGTCAACATGGGCCATTACATTGGCAATCTTTAAATGTTTCCCCATCCTAACAGGGGGTCCAGGAAGCAAAACCACAGTGATTTTCCGACCTCTTATAAGGGAGAAAGCTATCCACTAACATCCAGATACACGTAGTTGTATGCCAGGGTCTATGCCCACTTTCTTTTTTTTTGTTGCCGTCTTCTTCTATGTATTTTGTGCATTACATTTAGTGCCTGCTGAATGGCATTCTGTACTTTCGAACTAAATAGCAGCTATCAGTAATTAATTAATTAATGCTTCATACAGTTTCCTACAGTTTTAAACTGCCCAGCGTCCAAATTATACCAACCGGAGGGTTGTAGAAATGTCCCAGCAGCAACAAGAAACCCCCTTCCAGGAAACAAAATGTCTCTGGATTGTTGAAAGCCAGCTCACCTCAATTGCCAATCCTTAACTGAGAAGCACCTTCAACCCCTGGCCCAAGCGTCCTCAGCAGACCCCTTCAGATTCTTTTCTGACGACCCCCTCTGCAATCAACGGGGCCACCACAGGTCAGAAAAATGCCCCAAAAAACAGAAATCCTCCATCCACTGAGAAAAGAACCTCTGCGTTTTCAGTTCCGAACTCCCAGCATCTTAGCGTCTCCTCGCTCGTCCGCCGGCATCCGCAAATCCGCTTCATAACAGGGGGGAGGGACGATGTGGTCACCTGCGGCTACACCAGGTGGGATTTGCCATAGCCGTCACCATCCTGTGGGCGTCCAGGGTTGCCTGATAGACATCTCATATGAATCCCTTCCCAGATATAAACGTAAAGCGTGCACAACCCTCAAGTGCTGTACAAACCCACTGCCAGTCAATCACCATCAATAATTGACAACAACAGACAAATAAGACCTTCAATCAAATCCAGAAGGATATTCCACAGACAACCACTAACAAAGAAAACCACACAGATGCATTCAGACATGCACTTACACATACACACACATTCACACACACTCACAGCCACATCAGATCTTAACTTCGATCACCCATTCATAAGGTTAGCGAATGCATGGAAAACCTCTCACAGACCCGTAAAACTAACCTTAATCCTGCTAATAAATGCACACATACCTACAGCCTAACAGACGCTGACAGCAACAGAATATTGATTAATTCTACACTACTCTGGAAATGCCAGTCACCCAAACCACGGGCACCTATACAAGCACAACTATAACCAATCACCCACACACTTTGAAGAAAATACCCACCAATCGACAACACACACACAAATCCTGCACAATCACTTTAATTAAAAGCCTACTAGATAACCTAGAGATAACTCTGAATGAATGAATGCACGCTTCCACAGACACACACTTCCACCATACACCAGGATGTCCACTGACTGGGACAACAGCATTTATAGGTATTGTTAGAAAACTTCTCACAAGCACACTTCCTCTCCCTTCTAATAGTACACTCACCTGCACAATTAGACACATACAAATCCATAACACCCACCCTTCTAATGCACACACTCTCACTCAGATAATCACAAAAAAACAGAAAACACCTATATACACAACATCAAAACATATTAAACACATAATGAATTATATTCTGCTGACAAACTCTCTTTCTCACACTATCGCTGTCTCCCTATTTCCCTCTCTCTCGCTCTCTCTCTCTTTCTCTCCTTCTTCCTCTAACAGACATATTTGCAGAAGTAGACACATTCTCACACAGACATACTAAAAAATAATCACCTCACACATTGATTGATATCCACTGTGACCAAGTCACAATAATATTCATTGGAGCTGCCTCATGACAGACACTCTCCCGACCAACCAGATGCTTAACAAACATTCATCGTGTATTCCAGCTGCTAACAATACTCCGTCCGTAAAACACAGAAAGTTGTTACCGCTGGGAGCTCGCAACTCAAAGACATGCTGCATTGCAAAGAATGCTGCTAGATCCTATGCTTCCCTGTACTTGGCAGATAAACTAACCATCTGTGGACGCATCCAAAGCACAAGAAGAAATGACACTGCTGGGCTCAAAATTAGAAAAAAAGAAAAAAGAAGACATTCCCTGCTACCACACCCGTCCAGGACCTGGAATGCCATTCGACAGAACATCATGATTGGCTCGTCAGTACTGAAACTCTGAAAAGAATTGAAAGCTCACCCCTTTCAGGGCAACTTGTCCATCATTAATAATGACTACAGCTCCTTAGGCATCCTGGACTTGATTTATTTGTCCCCTGGTCTGTGCCTCGACTCCCTCCCCTGCACAAGATCCTGATTCATCCTGGACTTGATTTATTTGTCTCCTGGTCTGTGCCTCGACTCCCTTCCCTGCACAAGATCCGGATTCATCCTGGACTTGATGTATTTGTCCCCTGGTCTGTGCCTCAACTCCCTCCCTTGTACAAGATCCTGTTTCATCCTGGACATGATTTATTTGTCTCCTGGTCTGTGCCTCGACTCCCTCCCCTGCTCAAGATCTGGATTCATCCTGGACTTGATGTGTTTGTCCCCTGGTCTGTGCCTCGACTCCCTCCCTTGTACAAGATCCTGTTTCATCCTGGACTTGATTTATTTGTCTCCTGGTCTGTGCCTCGACTCCCTCCCCTGCTCAAGATCCGGATTCATCCTGGACTTGATGTATTTGTCCCCTCGTCTGTGCCTCGACTCCCTCCCTTGTACAAGATCCTGATTCATCCTGGACTTGATTTATTTGTACCCTGGTCTGTGCCTCGACTCCTTCCCCTGCACAAGATCCTGATTCACCCTGGACTTGATTTATTTGTCTCCTGGTCTGTGCCTCGACTCCCTCCCCTGCACAAGATCCGGATTCATCCTGGACTTGATTTATTTGTCTCCTGGTCTGTGCCTCGACTCCCTTCCCTGCACAAGATCCGGATTCATGCTGGACTTGATGTATTTGTCCCCTGGTCTGTGCCTCGACTCCCTCCCTTGTACAAGATCCTGTTTCACCCTGGACTTGATTTATTTGTCTCCTGGTCTGTGCCTCGACTCCCTCCCCTGCACAAGATCTGGATTCATCCTGGACTTGATTTATTTGTCTCCTGGTCTGTGCCTCGACTCCCTTCCCTGCACAAGATCCGGATTCATCCTGGACTTGATGTATTTGTCCCCTGGTCTGTGCCTCGACTCCCTCCCCTGCACAAGATCCAAATTCATCCTGGACTTGATTTATTTGTCTCCTGGTCTGTACCTCGCTCTCTCCCTTGCACAAGATCCGGATTCATCCTCTCAAATCACACACAAGTTTTATCTAACCCCAGACAACTGGCCTCCATCGACTTAAGGGAGTCATAAGCAAATCATAAAGCCACCCGTCCACGCTGCTCCCACATTTAAACTCTGGAATCACAGTACGGTGACTAACATCTGGCACACGACCATCTAATATCGCCTCACATGCTCCTCCTGCAATAGAAATCAATGCTCAACCTTCACATCATACACAGGACACAACAATGTTTGGGAACCGATCAGAACACAATATCAAAACATTTAATCATATGGTGACCCAGACTAAAGTCTGGAAAGAAACCACAGAAGTGTGTTACAATACGTTTTAAACACTCTAGCAACACTGCTGGGGCATACTAACAGCAGGTATGTGATAGAGAGGTTAATTCTTTTTTAACTAGCATTCTCTTTACAGTTCTCCATTGCCTCTCAGCGATGTCTGTTTTAATAATACCTATACACAAACACACACCATACTTCACAGCAAAGACAAACACAGCCCCTCTACTCACAGAGCAAGCCAGTCACCTAACCCCACCCTCAAAACATCGAATGAACAATCACTTGGACACACCTGGCCAGATGCACACTGTTGACCAACCATACTTGATTGATAGCCAAATCTACACAGCTAACACAACACCACGCCATTCACAAACTCCACTGAGACGTGAAGAGATCCCAAACACGGCTTGAAGCACCCATCATAGAGACCTTGCTGGATCATAAACATTGATCTTTCTTCCAGACATGATACAACCAGTCCAGATAGGGTTTATATGTGATACATACCACCTTACACCCTACAAATGCAGAGACTAAAGGGCCGTTCCAGGGAGTGACACTTTGAATATCATAGATAGTTCTCTTTGCTTCTTTTTTTAACCAATTCAAGTCAAGCGTTGAGTTTGTGTGGAAGTCCTGGGATCCAATTGTCCCAGTAGTCAAGCTTCAAGTCGCATCGCATGCAGCGCCTACGCTTGTAGCTCTGCCACGAGGTGGAAGGGGCCTGTAAGCTCTAGACAGCAGCCACTAGCAGATGCACCACTCTGGGCCCTACATACTGCTATGACAATAAAGCACAGCCAGTGGGATTGTGTACATAAAACCAACCACATCTTAGTTGATGTTTGTGGTCAGCAGTTGCGAGGAGCTGTTTCTTTCCACCTCATGCCTGGGCTGGGGAGGGAAGTGATGTGAAGACCGAAGCTGTAACACAGCCACAGGGATGCAAGAGCAGCCATGGGACTCAGATCCTGGCCATGGTGTGATGCTTGTTGTTGGCATGAGTATAGCATAAAGTCTACCATATGTCTGGCCTCGGAATGCTGTCAGCTGCCTGGGCTGCCTCAGCACATGATTCCCGGGTGTCTGAACACAGCCAGAGTTAGGTCCTAGGACCGAAACAAGGAAAAGGCTGTCCCCAGAGACTGTTGTTAGTCCGGCCTGCAAACAGTGGAAGGTGAAGTTAGATATGAGCCGGGCTTTAAGTGGGTTGAAAAAACTGGGGGGTCTCTCAAAGGGGAGTGACCGAAGAAATTAAGAGCGAGGCTTAAGAACACATAAGCTAAAAATGTATGCTTAGCATAGTGTGCTGCCAGACTGGTATTTACCTGCTTCTGTCGCTGCATCCAGATACATAATAAAACACATAACACACCTACAACAAGCCAGGACTATTGGCTTTGTCAATGGTTGTTAGTTGCATAAGATATATACGCAACAACTATAGCTTTGTTGTATATAATATTGAAAATGCTTCCTGTACTGAAATGATGAGCCTGTGAAAGAACTATAAGGAGTGGCAGCAAAGGGTGGTACTGCTACAGAGTTAAGATTTTTCTTCACCCTGAGGGTGAGGGCAAACCTGTCTCAGCACCTACTTTTTAGAACTGCCTGTGCTGAGCTTAAAGCCCGTGACATGAGTTGAAGAGGGAATGTGCTCGAAAACACATCGCTATGTTGCTTTTCATTCGGTGGCCTCTAAGTCACCGCTTTAACGTCTTTTATCATGAACTTTCACAAAATTCGATCATTTTCAAGTAAGCATGGCAAATGCGCTCGATCATTGTAGCTAGCAAGCTGGGGTGCAAAAAGAACAGTTTATGGACAGAATGCAAAACAACGTCATACATTCACCCCAGTACAGAGATCTGGGTCTAAATCCATTTTATTTTGTCCCATGGCATTCCAGTTTGAACCCTGCCATATGCAAATCAGTCTTGACCCTGCGACCAATGGGAAGAATCCAGACTGAACTGGCAGGCCAGGTCCTCCCTGGACTGGAAACAAGCATCCTAAGACCGGTTTCGGGGTTTCACCCCTCATCAGCCAGGATAGCTTGACTCCAGTGGCATGGAGAGCACGGGACCCACGTCTGGGCATAAGCGTCCCACTCGGAGTGACAAATGCAAAAAGAACAATTGATTGACAAAATGCAGAACAATGGCATACATTTACCCCAGTACAGAGATCTGGGCCTAAATCCGTAGGGGCATATTTATAATAACTGACGCATCCCTGCATATCAGCAGGGATGCACCAGTTATTTTGCGCCCCAGCTCCGCCACCATGGATGCGCCGCATTTATAATGCGGCGCACCATGGGGCAAAAACGGCACAGATGCGTCACGCATCTGTGCCGTAAAAGTGGCGCATTGCTGGAGTTGCGTCGCAAGCGCGACGCAGCTCCAGCAATGCTCCGGGGGGCCCTATCTGCACAATGCTGCGTCAATCCTTACGCCTCCTTCAAGCAGGCGCAGGGTTTTGACGCAGCATGGGCTCAAAAGTGACTGAGTGAAATTTTGTAGATTTCACTCAGCCACTTTTAGGAGGTATACCTGCGCCGGAACGCCCCCACCTGCCCTGGAACGCCTACATGTGGCGCAGGGCTTTACAACGTGACGCATCTCCCAGATGCGTCACGTTGTAAATACCCCGCACCATGGCGCAGGATTTGCGCCGCTGCTGCGTCACAAAAGTGACACGACGGCGGCGTAAATGAGGCGCAAGTCAAACATAAATCTGCCCCGTAGTTTTTATGCTCCCCATGCCATTCCAGTTTGAACCCAGCCATATTCAAATGAGTCTTGACCCTGCACCCAATGGGAAGAATCCAGACTGAACAGCCAGGCCAGGTTCTCCCCGGACTGGAAACAAGCATCCTAGGACCGGTTTCGGGGTTTCACTCCTTATCAGCCAGGATAGCTTGACTTCAGTGGCATGGAGAGCACGGGACCCACCTGATTGAGTTGGAAAGCACTTATAACAGAACTGCTGACGCCAGCACAGTGGTGGTAGATCTAGAAACCCTGAGGCAATGGGTGTAAAAGCAATGTAACCCTTAAATGCGATTTATCAAGCCACGCAGACCACCTTGTGTGGCTCAAAGTGGCTTGAGAAATCCCGAGTAACGCAACTCTGAACAAATCGCTGCATTACTCTGCTCCAAGGAAGCATTCCATGGGTGGTGCTTAGGTGTTCCCATGCAACACCCAAGGATTTTGGTGTATAGCCAGATTTACCATAAGTGGTAGACCTGGGAATGCATCAATACTGCTACGCATTCCTAGGGGAGGCGTAACGTGGAGAAATATGTTTGTTTCTCCTAATCTTTCCTCTTTCTATGTATGGTGCATTCTGCAGCACACATAGAAAGAGGAAAATGCCTCAGGGGATTGTTTTGTGCAGGAAGGTGTCCCTTGCTGTACAAAAACAATCCTGGTAACAACGCAGGCACCCTTGCACCATGCTACAAGGGTGCCTGCGTTGGTGCTAGGCAGCACATTATATGCCAGTGCTGGGAAAATACATGCATGTGCTGTATAGTGTTAAATACAGCACGTTCCTGCCCTTTCTTTGTCGCGCAGAGCAGCATGGTGGCTAGCTGCGCTGCGTGACTTAATGATGAATATGCTCCCCTGTGTGCAGACCTGCCAGCGCATAAATATGTTTTACTGTGTGAGGCAGGGGCATGGCTTTGGAGGGCTGGGGCATCAACAGCACCAGAATGGTTACATATCACGTGAGAATAAATTATGCTGACTAGGGTCTCTTAGATGAAGACACTGCGGTACACACATAAACTACTTTCAGGCTATACACAATGGTAAAAGGGCAGTGAATGCATTGGGGTGAGAATGGCAGAATCACTTTGAGGTCTAAGCGTAGAGGTGGCATAGCAAGAAATTCATAGGGTGAACCGGGTCATAGCCAAGCTGCTGCTCTGGCTTTATCCTAAGAGCCAAAGTGCAAGACGAGCCTTCAAAAGATTTGGCATGTACACATCAAATGTCCTTTATGAATATGTTACAGACTCTTTTGAAGGTTATTTCTTGAATGCTTGTTTCAAGGAGAAATCCTGTCTGGAAGAAGGGGAGCCAGCAGCGGCCATGCAGGTAAGACCGGTGGGCCGGGTGAGGGGGGATTTAGACAGACGACGAGGGAAAATTGATTGTTTATTTAATTTTCACTCGTGGTCATCTGTCGAATCCCCCAGAACACGGCCCCAGCACCTCACCACTCTTACCTGCAAGGGCCACACCTGTAGGGAGCCAGTACTTTCTTCCAGTGTCATCTCAAGGACTTTGGGGACATGGGAAATACATATTTTGGGGGCCCCTGTGAAGGAGATTTTATTTCTTGGTAACTCACGCCCCTATGAAGTTTAATAGGTGATTTACAGACAAGGGCAACCCTAGAACAAGAACCTGGGGCAATATCTACTGTCTTCCAAATAGTGGTTCAAGAGCTACAATAATTGGATGAAAAAAGAACTAGAGTAGGAAAAAGAGAGAAATGGTACATAGACACAACAAAACTTATAATAACTTAGTTTTACAAAAAATCTTGTACATAAAAGATCTTAGAAAAAACAATTTTTAATACAAATTTCATAAAACACAGGAAAAATCAGGATATTAAGGGCGCACAGACAGTTACACGAACAATGATGAAATAGTGAACATTGACAGGTGTAGACTGAACAAACAGTGGCAGAGAAAAAAGATAAAACACCAAATAACAAAACAAATACACAATGCAACAATTGTGTCCTCTCTTAATTAGGCCACGTTTTAAGGCATCAACGGCATTTCGACCCAGGGGTACTTTACGGGTCATCTCCAGGACAAAGACTTCCAGTATAAGAGCGTCCACTTTCTTTTCTGACTGGATCTCCGTAATATACAAGGTAGCATCAATCTTGGTATATTGGGTAAAACTCCTGAAATTAAAATAGAGAACCAATAGCTGTCAATATGCCTCGAAAATATCTCACGGCTTCCGTTAGACCTTCTTAAATAAGGCTAGAAGTGTGAATTCAAAATGAAACAGATCGGGACATAGATGTGCCCAACAATCAAATAGCGGGGATCCTGGTCAGACAGAATAATTCAATAATTTCAAAGATTCTGTGCTCCCGCCCGCCGCATTCCGTCAGCGTGTCAGATCCGAAGGTTTAATAGGGTCACACAAACGAGTTGAAGTATGTTTTGCCTGCTCCCCAAAACATCCTTAAGATGGCATGGAGTAGAAAGACAAAGTCAGAGATAGGCAGGCAATTAGAGGGGTCTAGAAAGGGAATAGAAAATATAGATAGTCAAATAGAAAAAAACTTTATGTTCCCAGAGGGGGCGTTGTTAATTGGGGGCCCTAGGCAACTGTCCACTTTGCACATGCCTGAAAATGTCTCTGCTTCTTGCAACCTCCTGAGCCACAACAAGATGAGCTGGGGATTCTGGGCCAAGGGGGTGCTTGCAGTCCAAAGATTCAAAGGACGCATGAATGGAGACATTGAGTGACCAAGGTTGCGAGGGGGTGAGCAGTAGAACTTGAGCCTGGCAGAGGTGAACTGTTGAAGGGTGGGGTGCAGGAAGAAGGGAGAGGGGGTTACAATGGACATGATATTGAGAACGTCTTGGGGAAGGGAGTAAAGTGCACGGTAAGAAGAGGAGCATTGCATGCGAATAGACCCTTATTTGTTTAATATGGGCCATTGTGAATTGCTGAATGCCAACTTAGGCCACCTAGGAGTGCTAGTTCAAATGGTTGAGCACTCTATGGATGCCTGCTGTGGCCATACAGGGAGTTGACAGCCAATAGCAATCTTTTATATTATTGCTATTTTGCACTCTGCAATAAGTAAACTCATACTTTGTTGGTTCATATAGGCAATAAAACACTGGTCAGATGTGGATCAGGTCCACTCTAGCAAAGATTGCCACAGCTGCTGACGGCATGCGTGCCTCATCTCCCGGCTGTATATTCAAGTCTGAGCTTTGAACCACGACAATTGTGGCATGTTGTGTGTCTAGCGGTTTTCGATAATCGGTACAGAGCAGTAATTATACAGCAGGGACTAAAGGTACCAGCGCACTGCTGTGCATGTAAACTTGGTTTACGAGTGGAACTATAAAAACTTACTCATTAGGGTGGGTGTCTTCCCACCCAAGGTATAACCACAATCCTTCTCAGGGTGAACCCTGAAATTCAATAAATTGACCTCAGCTCAACTCCCTAGTAGCTACGTCACAGAGCAGACATGTTTAATTTAGTGCAATGTGCAAAGTTCTTATTCAGCACTAAAACAGTAATAAAGTTAAATGTATAACAATAAAAATCTCAAACCAAATTATACAGAGTAAAATGTGATAATCAAAATGACACGAAAAATAAATGAAAAAAATCTACAAGGGAAACCAGAGATATGGTTTTATAAAGTTTTAAGTAGAAATAGCGCCAAAAAGCACAAAGTGCCAATGACAGTAAATGGTTGTGGTAAACTGGGACCGAGGTGCAATTTGAGATTGGCCGTAATGGAACAAGGTTCGTCCTGGTCACAGATTTTACCTTCTGACATAATCCTTTAAATTCAATCCACTGTAGGAGTACACTTGTTTAGCCCCCGGGTTCTCAGGAGAGCCACTTAGATACTCACATTGTGTCAGGCAGAGGCCAACAACAGGGTCTAGTCCAGGTCCAGTTGCCACTGGTCAGTTGGGAAAATGACTCTTGTGGCTTGTTGCATCCCTGTATCTTGAACAGGAGATCAGCCTAATGACTCTTGGAGTCCACTACTTTGTCCTGGGTACAAGAGGGAGCAGGTCTAGTCCTTCAGGGCTCATCTTGGGTCCCAGACGGAAGGTCCAGTCCTCTTATGTTCTTTCTCTGGTCCAGCAGTATTCTAAAGTGGGTCCCTGGAGATGCCATATTTATGCCTGGCATGAGCTAGTGGGTGGAATGACTCTTGGGCATGCCGTACCCAATAGAGTAAACATTCCAAAGGTCAACTCTACTCACTTCGGGGATTTTTCAAATTGAGAAAATCTTCGGCCACATGAAACTTGGGCTCTGGGGGCGAGGGTGTGCATGCGGAGTTTACTATGGCAGTCCTAGTGTCCTCCCACATCTAACAGCAAAACCCACCAGTTGGAAGCAGCCACTGCACCCTACATAAACTCAGAGACAGAAGTCAGGGTTTTCTAGCAGCCAGACTGTTAATACCCAAGAATTGTCTTTGCATCTTGTTCCCTTCTTTTTAAGTCCACCCAAAGTGTTATATCTAAAGAAGGTATGTCAAGCCGAATCTAACACTGCTTCACAACTTGGCACTGTAGTGCCAAAGAGTATGCCCACAGCACCCACCCTGCATGTTCTGTGATGTTCAGGAGCCATCTATGCTCCTTCAGGTCAGCCTTTACATTTGCTCCTGAGAGGTATTTTGCACCTTTTTTTCCACACCTATTCAATACTAATCACTGGCTTAGAGAAGTTGGAGAGCAAAATGGAAATTAGCCGTCAGAACCCTCAGGCAGGGAAAAAGGTAATTTTCTCTTTCTAAAAGTTACTTTTCCCTGACTGCTATTAAAAATCCAACTTCACAATTTAAATTGATTTTTATTAATTATTAAAAATAGTTGTTTATTTTTGCTAGCTACTTCCGTATTAGGGTTTAACTGGACTTTGTTTTTCTACATCGTACAGCAAGGACTGCCATAGTGAAAAGTAGCTTTTGACAGCTAGTTATTGTGAGGACATGTTAACATTACATTTCTACATATCTTGTTTTTACGTACCATGCCCACTTCTTTGTGAGCTACCAGGCCCACTTAGGGGTGACTTACTAATATTTTAAAGTACGTTTTGTCCTGTCAAAAGGTTTTATTTGACAGGTCAAATTGCAGTTTTTCCACTGCTATAGTCAGGCTACAGTGGTAGGCCTGGAGCCATGTTTACATTGTCACTTTAGTGGATGTCACAACAGGTGCTGCAGCCCACTAGTGACATTTAACTTCCAGGTTCTTCATATATCTTGTATCATATACTAGGGACCTATAGGTAAGTTAAATATACCAATTAGGAATATGTCAATTCAACCATGTTTAAAGGGGAAGCACAGGCAATTTACTACTGGTTAGCAGGGATAAAGTGTACAGAGGTCTAAAGACAGCAAAGGTATAGAGTCCAGCAAAAGGTGAAAAATGTGGGGTGACCATGCAGAAAGGCTGATTTTCTAAAGGGCATTTTTTCATAAATTAGGCAGATACAGAGGTGATTCCTATTCATAGCAATTTACATTTCCTTGTAATACAAAAGGACTCCCAGAATATTTGATGGTAGCCCAGTCACTCCCTCCTTACTTCAGTATCTGGGTCTATTCCCCTCAGCTACAAGAATGCAGGCAATACTTCCACTATCTGGAACACTATCTTCATCCCATCCTGTGCCAAGATAAATCAGGGGCATTCAGATAGATCCCACTCTGCTCTGGTAATTAATATTCTGTGAGGCAAACGCTTAAGATAAACATCCGCAGATATTCACTCCAGCATTTGCAGAATCAAATGGTTGATATTTGCATTATTTATCTTGGATTTTCTGTAAGGTTGCTTTGATCATGATGTTATTGCCTCATTCAAAGCAGTCTAGAGCTCTCAATATTGCCCTACATGTGTATGTCCAGCCATTACTTTACACTTATAATCCCTGAGCTAATCAGCTGACCTTGCTTAAGTGGTGGTCTAGCATTAACCTAGCAGCAGATAAACTGTCTGCCTTATTATAGTGCCTATCAAAAGTACCTAATATAGAATTATCTCACAAGGAAATAAAGATGTTTCTCTTTTTCTACAGTTTTGTCTCTTCAGAGTGCATGCTATTTCAAAAGTCTGATGTCTGAAGTATTTTAAAGGCCGCAAACCCTCATATTAAGTAAATCCGAGGGTTTTGTGACCACTCAAACAGTTTCTATAATGTACTACACCCAAATAATGATTCTGAAACGTTTTTCTCAATTGTTAAATGAGTTAATACACATTAAGGAATCTCTATTTGGAAGGGGCTTGTTAAGGGTGTCCCTTCCAAATACTGATTTCTGAAGGTATGTATTAAGTTTTTGGTGACCAAAATCCGGTTGAAAAACATTCCTATTTTAGCACCAATTCAGAATTGATGGCAAGCCATTCACAAACAGGAAGGGGTCCTCATAGAACCCCCTTCCCCTTCTAGAATTATCACTAATACATTTTTGGGGGAAGGCAGTGGTCCACCACTGCCTACTCCTAAAAAAGGTTTGTTCAACATTTCTGTTTTTTTAAATGTGTCCCGTTTTCCTTTTAGAAAAACAGACTTTGTTTAAAAGCAACACAGACATGGTGGTCTGCTGGCCCCAACAGGTCACCATGCCTGTGACTCTTTACAATCATAGTGAGTCACAATTTGTAACCGGCCTCATGCATATTAATGAAGGTCAAATTGCAACCCATTATGATTCCGAATATTCTGAACAGATCTATTAGTACATAAGTTGGTTTGCAAAATGTATATCCATTTGCAAAAATGTGCTCAATTTGCAACCGCTTTTAGCAAAAAATCGGACATCAGGCCCTACGTTCCTAAAGCCCTGCATAAAATTTTGACCTTGACTTAAATCGACAGATTGTTGCCTCTCCATTTTTTCTTCCATCGGCTTTTGCCTTGCTTTCCATCCTCTGCATGCCTCCTTTTTTAAGTACAGCTTACTCTAAGTCATGTGCATTTTTGTGTTGTATGGATTCTGCTGGGAAAGCAGAACTGTGTATTCGGACAACAGGATGTCAGAATGCAGGGACTGAGTCGCTCTACAAAGTTAGTACCTGTCGGCCCAATCCTGGCTAGCTCACAGTGTCTCACATGAACTCCTAACCTTCCCAGAATAACAGGTAATTTTGGGCCCCTTGAACATGACCCTCTATTCCCCAAGGGAACTTTGGAAACAGATCCTCACCTTTCGTTCCTCACTTAGTAGCTCATGCATGCCTGTAGTAAACACAAGAAAGACATGAAGAAATTTACAATACATTTATTGAAACTATCATAGTCTATTATGAAGCAAGTGTGCTGCGATAAGGAAGATGCAACAAAGCTAAGTAATTAGCATTACTAACAGACTGTATAGGACAAACATCCCAACCATTGCAAATTATATATTTGTCTTGGTCTACCCTTACTAAGTGAGCATAGGGATACATTTGCGATCTCTGGGATTGACCTGGACCTCATACTTATTGTATGCAGTTAGGTGGTGTGGTCCGCATTATTAATGTGTACACTTAGTTTACGCAGGGCAGCATGTCAGGTACTGCTGTTGTTCCACAATAGTTACCTCTGCCGGAATTCTCCTCTCTGGCCCCCAAGGGAATGGAACACAGTTGATAAAACTATTGTGCTGGAGATGCAGCTGTGCGTCTGTGTTATCTCTAAACATTAGGAGCTGTTCCTGAACGAGCAAAGAACACAGTACACTATGTTGTTATGTAATTCCAGAAACCTTGTACAAAACATGTCAACAAATCCCAAGAAGAGTCCCTGATTAACAAACAACATGTACAGTGTATTCTCAAAATAATGTCGCAAAAACAAATGCGTTAATTGTGGCTATGCAGAGCAAGCAGAGGCAGCCTAAGATGTCTAAAATGCAAAACTAAGGAAGAACCAAAGTGGAACCAGAAGGGAAATCACTATATTTGCCAAAATCTCACTACTTATTTTTCTGCTAATTGCTCACACTTCATCTCAAAGTTCACAACCTGTCCTTCTTTGACAATCATATCCTCCAACTTGGTAATAATGAATCTCCTCTAGTTCATCAACTAATACCACCAACTATCTGCACAAACTCACAAACCCCACCACTAATAATCACACATAACCCCTACTAATTTAATCCACCACACTGAAATAAATGCATTGAATAATCTCGATAACCAACAACAACCACTGGATTAATCACAAACCTTGGGTTCCAGAGCAGTGGTACAATACAATAAAATATAATGTCAGTTTATGATGTGCACTGTGCATATAGCTAAAACTGTTATTTGTGGGGCAACATAGTTGTTTCTTGACCCATATGTAAGTTAGTATGCATCCTAAATGGATTTTCTTTGAGTTGGTCTGAAGTTTAGCCCTTATATAAAATGAGACACAGTGAAATAAAGTGATTTGGGAAGCAGCAGTCAGTTTAGTCGAACGTGAAGTTGGTGCTTGCGTTTGCCGGTACACATTGTGCAATTCACCCAGTGGATGAATATCTTATTCTCTCTCAATTTTGTTACCGAAAGGCAATGCTTTGTGTTAAATTATTTTATGAACTTCATAAGTACTTTACTTTCAATAGACACAAGTATGACACGTAAATTCAGTCTGGTACATGCCCAACTGCCAAAATGTGTTTTTTCTACAAAGTTAACTGTAAGAAGACAGGAGACTAGTGGTGTGAATAATAGTGCTTTCCCCTGTCTTAACAAACTATAAAGCATGAGAGAATAAGCACTTTAATGACGACAATTACATTGATTAGCAATACAAAGAGGATTCCCACTCCTGGAATTTCTTCAGTGAGACACATGCAAAATGCAGCCCAGCTGCAGACACGCGTAGCAGGAAATCACCCTAAATATTTTAGGCACTCAGCTTTCATGGCTCTAGTGGTGTCGTCCTTTTACAACTGAGCTCGGTGGGGAAGATGTAGCGCCTGGGATGCCTGGCTCAGCTATATTTCATCTCAGTTCCACCTAATGGACCAAGGCTCAAGCCTTGCATGGTCTCTCCACTTCTACTGACAGGTAGTTGTGGAACTCCCACAGGGCCCCAGGCACACGTCATGCATGGGCTAGTCTAACCTAAGGAAGCACCTTTAAAGAGGCCTTCCAGTGAATGACGTCACTGTACATCTCAAATCCCCAGCTGACCGCCTCAAAGCAGCGAGGAATAGAATGTCTATTGTTGGTGATTGTTAGAGATGCAAGACTGGGAGAGGAGAATTGTTTTTCTCTATGGCCATTTAAAGGTAATAAATGAATAGGACTGCCTTTTGATTGATTTTAGAAGCCACCACACCATCCTGGGTTATCCTCACTAGACACTAGGGGGCATATCAGCAACAACCGGCGATAATTATCGCTAAGCGCACTTAGCGCTAGGATAATTATCGGCGGCTAACGTGGATTTTTTATCGCTGAGATAGCGTGCTATTAGCAACGCTTATCTCAAAAGCGATAAAAATCCTAGCGCAAACTGCCTAACGTGAGATTATCGCTGGAAACCCAGCGATAATCTCACGAAATGTGGCGTTAGCTTGATGATAGGGCCTCACAAACTTAGCCATGATATCCACCTTCCATAGGATATCATGGCTAAGTCAGTCCTGAAGCAGGCGTAAGGAAAGTAGCGATAACAGGGGTTATCGCTACTTTTCTTGCCGCTATGCTTCATAGCGTGGGGCTTGATGATTGGAGAAATGTCGCTTAACAACATTTCTCCTGTCATGTCAGGTCAGGAACGCCCACTTTGATTCTCATTGGAGATGCAAAGCTGGGCGTTAGGAATCCGTGCGCTAATGCAAGGTTTCACGCGTTAGCGTGACCTTGCTAATTAGACGATAAAATTATCGCCGCTTTTCAGCCGAAATCGGCCGCAAAAGCGGCGATAATTTTCTAGCGCCTCATTGTAGATATGCCCCATGGGGTTTAAGCAGTCTTAGGGGGTGCACACACCCAGCGGGTTGCTCAGTACCATATAAGTTAATAGCAAGTGCCGCCCTGAGGGGTCTCCGCCCTAGCGTGGAGTTGATGAACATGAAACCCAGAAATTGGACTGCCCAGGCAGACTTCAAAATGCTGTCTGGCGATGGGCCTTGGAGCGAGAGATGATATTCCACTGCTTTCCCGACATAAAGCTTCATAAGGTTTGAAGGCAATAATGGCTAAGAGAAGACCAGGAAAAGTGCAAGTACGTCAGCCAAAGTATGATTTTTCAGGAGTGTTCTCAAATTCCTAATTTGAAAGGCTGTTCTTCAGTCTTTCTCTTGTAATTCGGCACCACCTCCTGGTGGAGTCCTAAGGATTACTGCAACCCTGTAACTGCTGACCTTCTGCCAACCACTTAACACCATTTGCCAGCCAGTTGTTTCCGGCTCAGTTAAGATCCCACTGATTATAGGTTAGAGACATCAGATAGAGGGACAGGATGACCCCTTTTGCTGTTTTCCACGTGCAAGTTAACAAAATCCGTATACAACAACAAAGGAAGCATGACTTCCTCAAGATGTCCTGCAGCCTGTCTTCATGGTGACTAAGGATAGTAACATGTACCCTTGGCCTTACTGCACAATTTCATACATATACAAATTTACAGAGTGTGGTGTCATATTCATTTTGAGCTGAGTGTGTTGGGCCATGATTCATGAGGCATTTGTATTTAATGATGATTTTTTCCTACACAATCCAACTCCACGTATGATCTGAAAAGTGATGCACAGCCTTCGATGATCTGCTCTGTACCCTCAGCCGGGCTCTGCTCACCCTCTGAAGTACTGCGTGTCCATTTGGCCTCAACGTTACCCGCTTTGCCTGCACTGATTCCCTCTTTGGCATTTAACTTGTGCACCTTGTCACGTGGTACTGTGCAAAAAGCCATGATTTGCAAACGTTGACCACGATTTATTGACATATCGGGACAATCAATATATGCACTCATTTAAAGTGCAATGAAAGTGCATGTTTTTCCAATGAGTTCAGATTTGGGTAAAGACAGAAAAAGTAACACAAAACAAAACATAAAAATAGTCGGTGGATCCAAGGGACTCATGTTTTTAAGCCCGTCCAGACGACTGTTGTGTTTTTGGCGAAATGTAGGCTTCTTGCATCACTTGTCCTTGGCAGGGGTACAGGAGTTGCACACGAGGCGGAATGTGTCAGTCCTGCCAAGATGGTCATCGAGGGATGCTGCTGGCATGTAATGTTACTGGGCGTCCAGGAACGGTGGCCTGAGCCCAGCCAGGCTCCTGATCAAGCTTCATGCACACATATAGTGGACACGCGCACACACCATAAGCTCTTATCCACCTCTCTTATCATCAACATATCATCAGAGAAGGCACCACAACCCAGACATGCGCGCGTGGGCACAGAGTGGACCGGTCTATACCTCAACCAGGCTAATGGCGGACTGACTGGCTGATTCTAGAAGCTTGAAGTCACCCAGGTTATGTGCCCTCGCTATGGATAACTTAGTTTGAATGAATGAACAAACAAACAACAGGGTTTAGGGTTGGCCGGGGGGCTTGGCTGCAGGTGTTCACATTAATCCTTAGACTCTAAGGGAGTTCTTCCTTGTGCAGTCAGGTGTTAAAGGAGTGGGATCCAATTAAAATCGAGAGCGCCCAAAAATGAATAAACTGTGCCCATCGTCGTGCCGCTGTACTCAACACACAGAGCGACTGTGATATTTTGAAAGAATAACTTCTGAAGGAAAAAAACGAAATACCATGGGGCAGATTTATGAGCCCCTTGCGCCACTTTTGCGTCACTTTTCGCATGTTAAAAGTGACGCAAAAGTGGCGCAAGGGGCTCATAAATCTGCCCCCATGATTTACAGGTCAGCTTTGACAGCTATCGCATGGACCACCCTGAACCGGAAGGGTTAAGAAACCTATATCCTGATTTAGATACATTTAAAGGGGTTGCTTTACATCAAAGTGACCCTCTGCCACTCCGCCCTCCAGTTCTAAATGAAAAGAACGTATACGGAGTTTACAGAACAAGGGAATAAAACCAAGGGCATTAATGCATACAAGGAAAATGCTAATAGATTCCTTGATTACATAGACAAAGTCACAGCAGAATGCAAGAATGCAACCCCTTTGAGGGTGAATACTTACAATCCCACAGGCCTGTCTCCCCTCCTTTCCCAATCAACCACCCCTGATCATAGAAAGACATGGTCAGAGGCATTATTGAGACAGAAAAAATGTACCCTACTTTCATATGGTGGGTAAGTGCAGTTACCCACCATATGGCAAAAATATAGCGAGAGGACCCTCTATCCCTATACATGAACTATGACAGCCCGGCCCAAAAAATTGGGCAGCATACAAAGAAGTACCATCCAAGATCATGCTTTCTGGACCCCAAGATCACCCTGCTCTCATGACACCCCATCATCCCCTTCCCATACCAAAGAAAGGAAGGGAGTACTGTAAATTCCAAAGTGTACAAGGAGCCAGGGGAAACCAATAAACTTTCTTCCAGCTTGTGCTGGCGGTGCCCTGGCTGTTTTGTTAAAGATGGGAAGGCCTGAAACAGAGAGAGAAACATGGCTTTGTATGCCTTTACATCACTTTTGCTGAAGTGAAAGGGAATTACAGAAAGAAAAACAGCAGCTGAATTACTGATGGCTCACTTACGAGGAATGGTTGTCATTCCTTGTGAAAACCTGAGCAAGGTAGGCACATCTGTGCCCTCAAATGAAGGCAATACAATGGAGAAAGGGCCTGAAAGTAGCTCCTTTCTCTATGAACATGGGATACAATACGCCTTGGACATTGAAAAGCCACCCTTCCTTTCACTAGCCACATCAAATGTACCAAACTTTCAAACTTCGAGTTTAGCGAAAATGTACAAATTGCATAGACCGCAAGCAATACGTATTATTGAGGGTGGTGGAGTCAATATGCTTGCAGATACTGGAGCCACCATTACAATGACTCAGCAAAAACATGTACACATTTCTTCCCAAAATGATGCTGTAGCGCTGCGGGGCTTTAAAGGGCAAACATTTCATTTGCCACAAAATCAGCTGTCTGTGCAAATAGGAATTGGACCCCAACACAGTCCCATACAACACAATATAGCAGTGGGTGGATCTGAGGACGTTTTCGGAGTAAACATTGTGAGGTCATATAAAATTTTGATGGATCTTGGTAACGACATGGCGTTACAGGCAGAAGGGTTTCAGCACACCAAAAGCAACAACCCTATTCATTGTATTGCTCCACAAGGCAACTGTCTTCTGGCAAGCGTGACATCCCTTTCACCATCTACACATAGAGAGCCCCTCAGACAGGCTATAATAACAGATTTTCAGGTTATGTTTGCAAACTCCAAAGTGGACTGTGGCAAGACAAATTTTGTTGCTATCATTCAAACAAAGACCAACCCCAGACACATTAAACCAAGCCCTGTGTCGCATTCCCAGCCTTAACAAGGGGATTAAGACCCTACTACCACAGGAACTAATTGAGGAATATCCAGTGGAACCCAGATTTTTTGCCCAAGCCTAGCCAGTTAGTATGACGACTGACACAGACCCCACCTCCCTGCTTGACATAGAACCCTGATCCCGGCGTGCCACACTAAGGGAACTGACTTAGGAGAGATGGGTAACCCCGAAACAAGGCAGCACAGGAAGCTTACTACAAACTTCAGGGAGCTCAACTAAGTCCTGGTACCTTCTGCTCCCATGGTGGCAGCTTTTTCTGAGCTAGTTGCAAAGATTAGACCTAAAAATAAGGTCTACATATTTCCAGACATCAGCAATGGGCTCTTTTTCATTACCCTACTACACCCTGAAAGCTGCAAGAATAATGCATTCCATTAACAAGGAGAGGTGTTCCAATATACCCCAAGGATTGAAAGTGCTCCCACTATTTTGTAATCAGGTCATGTAACAAATACTGGAGACACTCCCCCCCCCCCCCCCAAAGGTCGATCATACAATATGTAGATGACATTCTGCTTTCCAGTGAAGATATGCATGAGTAAAGCATTTTGACCAAAGCAGGCTTAAGATGCTACAACCAATGACCCTTTCACATCAGGTCCACTCACTACAGAGCCTATCAGGAATGTGGCCTTTTTTGAGGTCCTTCACCTTGTTTTTGGATGAAATTGGTACCTGTTGCCTTCCTGTATGACTTACTGGGATCCAAAGATTTGAACTGGATGGATATATGTACAAAAGCAGTGGGAACATTTAAAAGGTTCTGGTTGAAACCACTGCATTGGCAAGCCGAGATGTCACGCTGCCATTCTATCTTTGGACTATGGTAAGAAAACAATCAATTGCATGCATTCTGTCCCAGATGTATGAAAACAAACATATTCTTGTAGCTTTTGCCTCACAGTTTCTGAAAATAGTTGAATTAAAATACTTCTTTTGTGAATAACTAAGTTGTGTGCATACTGGAGAATCCAGAAATCCCAGTACATAACTTCAGAATCAGACACAAATATTGAGGCACATGAAAACTGCGTTAGGAATATTGTTACCTTAATATCGTCTTTCTATACCTGTAATATGAATGATCAAAAACATTGTGGAAGGGAGTATCATCCAAAATAAGGTAAGACAAATTTTTTGTTTAAAAAAGTAATATTTTTAAAATATTAATATAGTTAAATGCAATATAATGTCATCTGAATAGTTATAATTTTTTTATCAATTATTTCACTCTATTTATCTATCTATCTATCTATCTATCTATCTATCTATCTATCTATCTATCTATCTATCTATCTATCTATCTATATTGCAAAGCGGCAACAGCAACTTTGTAGTTATAGTTAGGAATTCTGCAGATTTTTTATTGGTAATAACTTTTCCACAATTTGACGAATCTCCCAAAAACTTTGCAGACCTTTTCCTTTTTCTACATTGGCTGGTGATGCAAAGTTGATTAGTTAAGAGGGTGCAAATAAAAAATGGGCATCCCAAAACACATTTTTCCACCAATGCACTTTTCATAGACTGTTTATTCGGACATTGTGACAAAAAGCCCAAATCAATCAAAAATTCTTTATTTCGGCCGGTTTGGCCATAAAAGAGTGCAGAGTAAAACAGAAAAGGGAAGAAGGGGGAAGGGAAGGCAAGTAGTATTTAAAATTCATTTGTATACACATGGCAATATTTTAGTACAGGCAAAAATACCCTCTCATCTGTAAAATATTTAAAAATGCGTCAGATTCCAACACTCATTTCAAAAACATTTAGGGCTAGCAGTCGATATCGATTAATTTACGCCTCTTGCACCACATAGCTAGCAAAAATTTAGACAGTGCAAAAACAATAGGGCTCGATGTACTGGTTTTAAAAATTCTAAAAGCATTCAAGCAATGTTTAAAACCCAAATTTCTGCACAGTGGCAACAACCAATATTTTCTTGGTTTGGTATAAGCTGGGCAAAAGAAGAGAACATGAAGCTCATCTTCTAAATCGCCGCTGCAGCCCTGGCAGGACTTATTAGAAGAGGCCGTCCACTTGCTTGTGATGGCCTTGAGGGGTAAAGTGCCATGTCGCCATTGGATAAAAAGTTTACGCGCTAAAATCGGGAAGACAACATCCATGAAGTCCTCAAAATAATAAAAAGAGTTAGTGAGGGAACCTGCATTAGGGGCCGTAATTAAAAGTTCCAGCTTTTGCCCTTTGTAGATTTTAGTAAACATCTTTCGTGATATCCGGCCACATGCCCTATCTGGATCTTCCCACATAGACTGTAGTCCTAGACTTAGAAGTTCACGCTTAATGAACGCAAGCCAGGGGATTTTGCTTACACAATTAAAACTAAGGATCTGTTTAAGTTCGTTCCTATAGTTTGAAAGATCTGGAGTGGTCCATAGTCTATGCCAGAACCTTAGGGGTTTTACTGCTAGCTTGTTTGCAATAGGCGTCAGTTCCAGATCTAACCTCAACGGTGTTAATGGAGTACCCTGAGGAAGCGATAGTAATCGCCTTGCAAATTTAGACTCAACTTTAGTGATTTCAGGGGCAGCACAGTGACCCCAAAGCTCACCCCCATAGAGAGCAGCTGCCCTTGCTTGCGTCTTATAGACCTCCAGGGCAGGACTCACCCAAATGCATTCACTTGAAATTTGACAGAAATTAGATAACATTGTGGAAATTGTCCTTTTTGTTATTTAAACTAAATTTGTTTAATTGATTTTAAGTAAAAAGGGACAAAAATGTAGTAATATATTGAACCGTGGTATACCACAGTACCTTCATGTTTTATCATGGTCCATGATGATGACGAAACACACTATTATTGCATTTACCTGAAATCTGACAGGAAATTAGATTATGATGTGGAAAGTCTTCTTTTTGTTATTTGAACTGAATTTGTTCAGTTGTTTTTAAGTAAAAAAAGGGACAAAAGTGTAGTTATATTTTAGGCTTTGGTATACTGCGGTACCTTTGTGGTTTATTGCGGTACAAGCCGATGACAAAACACAATATTATTGATTGATGAGAGACCTTGCAAAATAAAAAGGCAGCCATATTGTTTGGAATACACTTTGTCTTTGTTCTGCGTTTTAAGGCAAAATATAGCTAATTACTGTTTTTGAAATGCACAAGAAGGAATGAGGCACATTAGCAAAGTCTGTAGAGTTAGGGAAAAGTATTGTTATTGATTTATATATATTTTTTTAAATTTGCGATGAGCAACAGTACTCCCTCGAAATTATCAAGAAAGTACAGCTGCACCTATTGATTTAATAAAAACAATTTACATCTGACAAAATCAAATTAGACATAACCTAAGGTGACCTTCTACTCTATGGCACTCCACCCCACTCTATGGCACTCCACCCCACACTACGGCATGCCACTCCACTCTATAACACACCATTCCACTCCACTCTATGCCCTCCACTCTAAGACACTCTACAACATGCTACTCTATGACGCGCCACTCTACTCTATGAGAATCCCACTTCTACTCTATGACACACCACTACACTGTACACCACTCCACTCTACACTACTCCACTCTATACCATTTCATTCTACGCCACAACACTTTATGACCCTTCACTCTATGACACTTTACTCCACCCTACGCTACACACCTCCATTGTTCTCCACTCCACTCAACTCCTCTGTATGACACTTTACTACACTCTACGCCATGCCACTCCACTCCACTCTATGACTCTCCATGACACTCTGCACCACTCTATGCAACTCTATTACAATGTACTTCTCTCTACGACACCCTGCACAACTTCCTCTATGCCACTCCATGCCACTTTACTCCACTGTATTGTATGGCATAATACTCTACTCCACTCCACTCTATTCCACTCTGCCACTCGACTCTACCCCACTCTATGCCACTCCACTCTATGACACTCTTTTCTACTCCACTTTATGACACTCTATGACACTCAACAACACTGTACTCCACTCTATGCCACTCCACACTACTCAACTTTATGGCACTCCAATCTATGACACTCCACTCTACGGCACTCCATTGCACTCTATGACACTCCACTCTATTCCCCTCCAATCTACACCCCTCCACTATGTGCCCCTCCACTCTATGACACTCTACTCCACTCTATGCCTCTCCACTCTACGACAATCTACTCCACTCTATGCTATTCCCTGTGTGACACTCCATGTCACTTTACTCCACTCTGCGCCACTCCACACTACTCCAATCCACTCTATTGTGACATACTACTCCACTCTTAACCACTCCACGCCACTGTATGACTCTACAACACTCTATGCTACTCCACTCAATACTACACCGCGTAACTCCACTCTACAAAATTACGCTCCACTCCGCTCCATGCCAATCCACCCTTCTCCACTCTATAATATTCTACGACACTCTATTTCCCTCCACTCTACTACACACTACTCCACTTTATGCCGCTCCACCCTACAACATTCTGCTCCGCTCTGTGCCACTGTACAACATTCTGCTCCACTCTATGACACACTCTACTCCACTATATGCCACTTTACAACACTATACTTGATGAAACTCTACTCTACAACACTCCACTTAACAACACTCCACTCTATGATACTCTGCTCTATGCCACTCCACTCCACTCTATGGTACTTTACTCCACTCCACGTACAATCACATATCACTGTAGTAGTCTATTACTAAGTTACTATCTACTATTAAGCAGCCATAATGCACATGTTTTACTTACCTTACACTGACCATTGAACTCTATATTAATGACAGTGTGCTATTTCTGATACCTGAAAAGAAATATGTTTACTGTTGGTAGAAGCTCTTCATCTTTTAAGACATTTGATTAGTTCTAAAAAAAAAGCTTTTTTCTTCTTTTAAAACAAAGATTTTGTCTGGAAGTTATTTTCTTTTTTACAGGGTCAAAATAAACAACCTAAAAAATAGTCTCAAAAGAAAGAGAGGACAGCAAGTGTAAAAAAAAGATCCTAAGTGTGATGGGGAGTATACTGGTGAGTCATGACAAGCTCAAGTGGATGGCCATATCTCTCTCTTCTGCAACAATGACAGTATGGCAGAGGAGACAGTATGTCCAGTACTGCCATAGTGCTCTATAATTTCTCTATTCAACCTCAACAGATGTATTGGCACCGCGGTACCAGCTGCAGGTTTTGATGCAGGGACAGATGCACCAGGTGGTGGTGGAGGTGCTAATGGAGCAGAAGAAGTTAAAGATGTTGCAGTAGCCAAAGAAGTGGCCACTGTTGATCTTCCTGCTTTGGCCTCATCTATCTCCTTCTGATGCCTTCTTTCCGCACACATCAACCTGGTGGAATGTATGAATTGCTTGCAGTTGTTTTCTCATTCCTGTGTTACCAAATGAGTATTTTTTCACATTCCTAGGGAAATTACTTTGTTTTATAGGTTGCAGGATGCCATTTTTGAGTTAATCTTTTTCCCCCCAGGTGGCAGTGAGAAAAAATCCAACACAAATGATTCCTTTGGTTTCTTCATCCGCTCCACCTCTTGTTCCTCCTGTTACAGCAGCACAGGATCATCTTCTTCAGCCATTGCAGGTGTTCAAAAGTTGCAGGTTGGGTTTTGAAGAAAATATATTTAATCTTCCATATAGAACTACCTTCTCATTGGAAGTAATCGATTTGAATGAGGATAAGTGATATACACTTCCTGTATCTTACAATTGACAGAGTTCTAAGCCAATGATATGTTGAAAAACGACAGTACCGCTTCAGTATCTTGAGACTATTGTGGTACCGGTACAGATCACAAACACAACCTACAGTAACAATACAAACACATATACCATTAAAATACATAACTTGCCATGAAACTCTGATTCTATATTTAAAATTAAAATGAAATATTAGGTCTAAGTGTAATTTTTACATTTTCTGCAGTACTTTCGACGAAACTATAAAAAGCGTAAAAAAGGGATGCACACAATGCTAACGAATATAATGAACTTTCAACTTTCGTAAAACTTTTGCGTTACCAAAAACAATAATTTAATACATTTAATACCATAATAAACATCATTATATGATTTCAAACACATTTTCATTGTCATGGCCTTGGCAGGGCTGCATAGCGAGACAGGCGCAGGCACACACCGCTCTGACTATGATGAATCTGACACTGCGGGCCGGGAGGAACTACATGTCCCAGCATCCACGCGGCTCGCAGCTACGGAGGCAGTGGAAGTCAGCTGAGCGGGTAGGGGGTACTTAGCTTGCACCACTCCGCTGCTCCGTGCTTGTTGTTCAGGTTCTGTTCTGAATGCGGCTCACCACCTGAATTTTGCCTTGGTTTACAGCGTTTTCTGACGAAGCGCTCTGTTTCTTGGATAGCGCGCGACCTTGGGTATACCCGGGGTTTTGTTCGCTCCTATTTCCCTCTGTGATCGGGACCAACGCGGAAGTACTCGCGTGCTGAGATTCTTGGCACCATGTGAAAACAACAAGTAGTGTGCTACATTGTTTTTCTTTATTACTCTGCACGGAGTTACCATCCCCTCAGCCAGGAGTGGCTGGGTTTCTTACTGTCTCCGTCTCTACAAGAATCACCCCGAGTAGAACACTGGATTTCCTGCTACAGATAAGTTATCAGGGCTTTTCTGTTGGGGAGTCAGTTGACTATGGTATCCGTTTTGGGTGGTCTGTAGGTGGTTGGCGCCCTGGAACATTTTGGGTGTATTTCTTTGATATTGCTTATCCTCCTTTGCATCATTTATTTTACTCAGGCTCCAGGGTCTAAAACCACCCCGAACAGACTAATTCGTTATTTCCACTAGGCTGCAGTGGATGCAGGTAGATGTGAGTGGGGAGATCATTCTAGTATTATTAGAGTGCATTACTCAGGGAAGGTGTGTATGTGTTTATGCTTTCCTTTCTCTCTCCTCTCTTGCATACAGGGTGCGCCTCAATTGTATTGAGTCTAGAAACCTTGAGGGACGTTCTATACATCCAGCGCTGTTTGTTATTTTATCCCATTCCCTTTTTCCCCATGCACTGCTCACAGGGTGGTAGTTCCTATTCTTGCTCCCTGTGTTGTGTGTGAGAGGAATTAGGGGCAAAAAGTGGCTTCTATTATCCCTGCTAGGCATTCTCATTGGATCGGTGCCTACACCAACATTGAGACCCAACAGAACGACAAGCCCACGTTGTTTACCAGGCTGGGTGATGGAACCAAAGAACTGATGGCTTTGGTCCTTGAGACCCTGACCACTCTTCAGATAGAGGTAAAGGCTTTCCGAGCGGAAAACCAGTACCTATGCAAGGAGATGGGGTCCATGCACAGGGAAGTGGCAGGGCTAACCAGACAGGGCAGAAATGAAAGTAGCCTTACATTAAAGACTGGACTTTACCTCTTCCGGTACATGCCGAAGACGGTCTTGTTGATCGTCTATCCTCTCAAGTGTCTGAGGGGAGTATTCCCATTGCGGGATGTTTGTCTCCCAACTGCACTGCCTCTCTGGCCCAAGGCGGCAAGGTTCCTGTCAACCTCATCCAACAACCCCAAATACCGTTGGCTCCTCTGGAACACTTCTCTGGGGACCAGAAGAAGTTTGGAGTATTCCTGAATCAATGTCGTCTCCACTTCCTGTGTGAACCAGCTAAACCAGCTATATTCTACAATGACCAAGCCAAGACAGCCTTTATGATGTCCTACCTAGGGGGGAATGTGCGTAGCTGGTCCATCCTGCTGATTGAAAAGGATGCCCCTGTATTGTATGATTTTGTGGCCTTCTGTGAAGAGATGAGGACACTCTTCGATCAGCGATCCCATTTGCTTACATTAGATAGAGAACTCATCACCTTGAAGCAAGGAAATCATGATCTCTTGTCTTACATAATCACTTTTAACTGGATGGTCATTGAGACGGAGTGGCTGCCAAAGAAGAGGACCTCTCTCTTCTATCAGGGGTTGCGATGTGAACTGAAAGACATATTATCCCTCGTGGTTCATATGCTGTAATCTTTTGAGGAATTAATCGCTCTTACAGTCCAACTGAATCACAATTTTTTGGAACGGAATGGAGACAAAGGAAGAACAGAATCAAGGTATTATCTACCTAGACCCAAACTCATAGCAGAGGAGTCTTCTCGTTTAGCTGATGGCACCAAGCCCATGCAAATAAACCGAATTGGCGGACATCTTACCTCAGATGAGAAAGAGCGGGGACCGAAACAGCGGTTATGCCTCTATTGTGGAAGGGAGGCCATTTCCTTCGAGAATGTAGGGTTTGCACTAAAACAGCAGAAAAAGGAGAATGGGCTAAAACACAAGTGATAGTACAGCAAGATTGGAATTAGTGGGAGATGTTGGAAAACTGAAGAACCCGAGCAAGACCAAGATCCTTTGCTCGAGCATTATGGATCCAGCGATCTCCCCTTTTTTGGTCAATACCGTCCAGACATCTGTGGCTCATATCAATGTGGTGGTCACCCTATGGTTTGATTCGGACCTTCACCAGTGACTGCCTGTGTTACTTGATTCAGGAGCCACAGGTAATTTTATTGACCAGACTTACGTCCAACAATTGGGTATTCCGTGTGTAAGGAAAAGTACCCCTGAACCAGTAAAAGAGGTGGATGGAACAGCCTTGACATCGAGTCCGGTGAAATACCACACACAGCCTCTTGTGATGCAATATGGGGATGAACATTCTGAAAGCATCAAATTTGAGTTAATCGATGCCCCCCATTTCAGCCTTATCTTGGGAATGCCATGGTTAACCTTGCATGATCCATGGGTACAATGGTATGCTTGTTCGGTGACTATGAACTCTTCGTTCTGCCAAACTCATTATATGAGTAAAGAAGACTGTCTGCAGAAGGTCCAGGATACCCAGGCAAGTCAACTCGCCATTGGAGGCAATATGTCTTTGGTGTGTTCCGTCGTATCAGTCGCACCGGAATATCAATAATACCAAACCGTGTTTGACAAACAACAAGCAAGCCAGCTTCCCCCTCATAGGAAGTTTGATTGCAGGATCGACCTGCTTTGTGGAGCTTCAATACCTTGTAGTTGGGTGTACACCCTCACGGAACCAGGAACACAACACCTGAAGGAGCAATTAGAAGAGAATCTCCAAACGGAGTTTATTCGACCCTCATCCTCTCCTGCTTCCTCCCTCCTCTTTTTCACCCGAAGGGGGATCTTAGGACGTGCATCGACTACAGGGCTATCAACCAGGTCACGGTAACAAAACGCTACCCTCTACCCCTCATACCGGTCTTGTTGGACCATCTCAAAGGGGCAAGAATGTTCACTAAATTGTATCTCCGAGTGGCATACCACTTGGTACGAGTTATGAATGGAAGACCGCCTTCTGGACAAAATTTGGACTTAATGAATACCAAGTAATGCCCTTTGGGCTGTGTAATGCCCTGCGGCCTTCCAATACTTTATGGACAAGGTGATACGGGGGTATCTTGAGGTCTTTTGTATCATTTATATCGACGATATCCTGATCTACTCCAACAGTATGGAGGACCATGTGGACCATGTAAAAGCTGTGCTGGATCATTTGCAGAAGAACTCTCTTTACGCCAATTTAGAGAAGTGCCTGTTCCACACATCAGAGATCGAATTCTTAGGCTATGTCATCAATGAGAAAGGAATTCGAATGAATGACAAAAAGGTAAAGGCCATCACCAAGTGGAACCCCCCCCCCCCCTGACAGTGAAAGGAGTACAGATTTTCCTGGTGAGTTTCAGAGGTTCATCAAGGACTTCTATCGTTTAGTACAACCGATCACCAGGCTATTGAAAAAGGGAGCGCAATTCCAGTAGGGAGCAGAAGCGGAATCCGCCTTCTCGGAACTAAAGAGATTGTTCACACAGGCACCTATCCTGCATCATCCGGACGTGCAAAGACCATTCATCCTGGAGACTGATGCCTTACAGTCAGCTTTTGGAGGCGTCCTCTCACAACGGCACCCTGATACTGGACAAATACATCCTGTGGCTTACTAGTTGAAAAAACTGACGCCAACCGAGTGCAATTACAGTATCTCTGATAAAGAGTTACTGACGATCAGACAAGATTATGAAGAGTGGAGACATTACCTGCTAGGAGCTAAACACACTATCAAAATTTATACAGATCACAGGAACTTATTATTTCTGAAAATAGCCAGGGCTCTTACTCTGTGACAATTGAGATGGGCTCTCTTCGTCTCTGACTATGATTTTATTATCAAATACCGACCTGGCCCGCAAAATGGGAAGGCTGATGCCCTTTCCAGAGTTCATCAGCCCTTTAAGAAAGAAGATGTAGAACCACCCATTATACTCCAGCACGCAGATTTCCCCTTTTCGGGGCAAGTGGTTATCACCTCTGTCTCCTTTCTAAGTGATGTCCAGGCACAAGGGGAACTGATAGGTCAGGACACATGGGTATTGGCAAACCCCCAACTCTGATCCAAAAAGGACAACCTGTTGTATCACTCTGATGCCCTTTTCTCTTACCACAGAAGAGTTACGCAAACAGGCCTTGTTATGGACACATGATTCTACCATAGGGGGTCATTTGGAAGCCCAAAAAGACATCGCACTGACTAAACGTCATTTCTGGTGGCCGAATCTCCGACAAGAGTTCAAGCAATATGTGATGAACTGTGCCGTATGTACCCAAGGGTAGGCCTGCCACAGTAAACCCGCTAGGATGCTCCAACCTCTTCCTGTTCCTCCAGCTCCTTGGCATACGGTGTCTATGGATATAATTTTGGAAATGCCTTCTAGCGGAGGTTATACTGCTATCCTGGTGATTGTTGACCATCTGACCAAAATGGGTCACTTCATGCCATTGAGAAAAGTTCCTACGTCCTCAGAGTCAGCCGCTACCTTCCTGCAGAATGTGGTATGGCTTCATGGTATACCCACTGTACTGATTACTGACCGGGGGTGGCAATTCACTTCGCGCTTTTGGAAGGCTTTATGCACAGGCATGAAGATAGACACTCAGCTTTCCACCAGTTTCCACCCTCAAACCGATGGCAAAACAGAAAGGCTCAATCGGACCTTAGAACAATATTTGCGATGTTTCACGCTCCAGCATGATGATGAATGGAGCTCCTTGCTGTGGATGGCGGATTTCGCTTATAACAATGTTAAACATCCCTCGTTGGGGTTTTCCCCTTTTTTCTGCTTGAATGGCTGGCATCCCAATGTACTACCATTCGAATGGTCCATCTCCTCGAACCTTTCTTCTGTGCCTGAACATCATTCTCACCTACGGGTGGTGCACCAGGATGCGAAGGCCCACCTTGCCAAGGCTCAAGCTGCTGACAAACGCTACGCTGACCGTAGATGATCCCAGGAGCCCAAGTATCATGTGGGGGAGAAGGTGTGGTTGGCAACCAAATATCTTCGGCTAAAAGGGGGAATAAGTTCAAGCCCAAATTTGCTGGGCCCTACTCAATTAGTAGGATCGTTAACTTTGTGACAACGCGCTTACGTCTACTGTCTTCCTGGCAGATTCACCCTGCCTTTCATGTCTCTCTTCTGCGGCCCTGTTTGCCTTAGACCCATCTGCCTATCAGACCATGCTCTGTGGAGGTTGATGGAGTGGAGGAGTACGAGGTACGGTGCATTATGGACTCCAAGTTAGTGCAAGGGCGGGTTCTCTACCTGGTCAACTGGAAGGGTTATGGGCCAGAGGAGCGTTCTTGGGAACCTGTCCGCAAGCTGTCTTGTCCTGGTCTGCTCTGGCGCTTTCATGCTCGCTACCCACCCAATCCTGGCAGGCTGCCGGGACGGTGCCCTTTGCGGGGGGATACTGTCATGGCCTTGGTGGGGCTTCATGGCGGGACAGGCACAGGCACACACCGCTCTGACTCTGATGAATCTGAAGGCGCGGGCCGGGAGGAACCAAATGTCCCAGCATCCATGCAGCTCGCAGCTACGGAGGCAGCGGAAGTCAGCTGAGCAGGCAGGCGGTACTTAGCCTGCGCCGATCCGCTGCTCCGTGCTTGTCGTTCATGTAGGAGAGTAGGATCTGCTTCTTATAGTTACCCCAACTTTTAGCTGATGTTTCAATGTTTTTGACTTAGATTGACTGGGATCCTGCTATCCAGGACCCCAGTCTAGCTGATTTCTCCTCTAAATTAATTGCATGTACTTTAGGTACACTCCTGATTGGATTCTGGGGCACCCTTATCAGTCTCTAGTATATGGTATACTATGTATCCAGGGCATAGGTACCCCAGAGGCCTCCCAAGGGCTGCAGCTTGTATTATGCCACCCCTGGGAGACCATTCAAAATGACACCACAGGTCTGCTACACCAGTCTGTGTAAGGTGGTGCATGCACCCCTTACTTAGATATAGGTTCACTATATCTAGTCTATATCACTGCACATATAAACCTATCAGTCACCCCAATGGCAGGCCTTTTCAATCCTGAAGGCAGGGTGCTGGGTTTCATGTGAGAGGGTGCACCTGCATGAGCAGAGCCCCTCTGCAGCCTTCGGAACCTATTTTCCGGGGTTGTTTGTGATGCAGCCAACCATATAAACTTAAGTGCATTAAAACCTTGCGGTAAATGCTAACTTTAAAATGGCTGCATGGTAACATGTTGTGTTTGATGTCAAACACCTTGGAATCATACCTCCCCGCCAGTAACTCCTAGAGGGGCAAATGTTAGGCCTGGGCAAAATTTCCGTTCCGTTCGCGGAATTTGCGATAATTTGGCATTTCCGCGTTCCGCGGAGAGCGCGGAAATGTCAAAATTTCCACATTCCGCAGCTTTGCAATAATTTCGGTTCTTGCTCGCGCTGTAAAATAATACATTCTCGCGCGCGATCGCCTTACCTGAATCCCCGCGTTCGCCGACAAGTTTTCCCGATCCGGTCACGTTCTCCATGAAATGATGTATTGTTTTAGCCATTTGCGCTGTCTCGCGACAGTTCGCGTCCGCAGTGACGTCATGCGTCGCGCGATCACGTCTTTTTTCTCGCGATCATGCACCGCGAGACAACTGAAAACAAGATGGCCGCGCCCGCGAGCAACCGCAGGGGTAAGTTAGCGACCCGCAACCATGCCAAAAATATCGCGAACGGGCGGGAAAAAAACTTCCGCTTGTTTGCGGAGATTTTTAACATTTTCGCGATAATTTGCGAAAGTCGCTTTCGCAAATTCCGCCCACCCCTAGCAAATGTGACATACCGGGCTACCCGGTACCCGCTTTCACGACCTGGGCATCACAAAATGGATGCAGCCAGTCCCAGACACAAGTCTGCCTTCCTGCTGCTGAGCCAAGCTTGATCAGGGGAAGGCTTGACAATAGGCTTCCTGTCACAGGAGGTGTGACCACCTCCCAGACAGGCTTTAGTGTATTGGGGCTGGGTGTGGGCACTCTGAGAGTGCTTTGATTTCTGCACTGGGGGTATATTAGGTGTTCCTGTGCATAGTCCAGCTCAAACCGGTTGCAGGAGCCATTTGCTCCTGCTCTGGTGCAAAACTGGACAAAGGACATGGGTGTAGCCACCCCTCTGTCCTGATCCTCCCATAGGTGGGTCCCCAGAGTTTGTCCCACCCCTTCCTTGGGTATAAAGTTAGAACCCCTGACTACAGGACTTTAGATTTTACCTGACCTAAACTCTGCTACAGAAACCAAGTACTTTGACGATCTGCGCGACACTGGTTTACTGAAGAATCTCCCTTGGAGTAAAGGAGTTACTCCCCTGCAAGGCAGGCACCTAAAATGCATCTGACCGGTATGCATCTACTGAGCTCCTGAGGACTCCGAAGATTTCTGCAACACAGGAGGTTGGTTCCCGAGGTCTCTGAGGTTGATCTGTGCTCTCAGCAATTCTGAGGCCCGTATCCCTCGTGGGGACCGTGCAACCCGAACCCCTGTGCACCGCGTTCTTTTGCAGCAGCATATACTTTTTGGCAATCCCTGAGGCTGGGCTTTGGGCTACTTGTAGTCCTGCAAAGAGAGAACAGGCCCCACTGTCTACACTATATTGATATCGTTAAGCCCAGGATTGGGTCACATTAGATGGAAATGAGCCCCGGGCCGGGGCAGGCTCAAAGAAATCAAGAGAACAAAGAAAATAAAAGAAACATATTTTATTTAAACAACAATGTTGCGGTAATGGTCTTTGCCAAAAGGATAAACAATATAACAAACCGTTTATTTTAGCTATAAATGCACAGTCCCACACAGAGACACAAACAAACACACTCTCATTCAGACAACACGTTCATATTTATGACAAAACAAATGCAAATAAAACACTTTATACATGTAATTATTATCAACACATTAAAAATCGCATCCAGTTCAAGATAGGCTAGTACAGTCCCATTTGGTGGGGATAGATAAGTTCTTTTAATGAGCCCAAAAGGGCAGGAGCCAACGCACGTTTCGGTGTGAACTACACCTTCATCAGGGCAACGACGATGTACGGTGTGTGGGACAACACAGAGCGGGCCTATTGTGAAATCATAAACAAGGGTGAAAAAACAACACATCATCAAATTACAGATTGTACTATTTCAACAAAAAACATTATAATCAATAGGTTAATGTACAACAAGACATATATATGTATATATTTTTTTCTCTTCCTTTCTTTACACAATTAGAGTCCAAAACAGCCCGAGGCTAAGGTGATATTTAGATGACAAAGAATCAAACTAATAGGAGGCTTAAAAGTGGAGGAGAACGGGGTGCACCCTGCGAGATAGAGTCTATTCATATGGGGTCAGGATTACAAACCAGGAGATAGATACACACCCATAGTGAGAAATAAAGTGGGAAAAAGAGCGTGCAAAAGTAGTCAGTCAATCGCCACCCGGTAAGACAGAGAAAAAATAGCGGGGAAAAAGAGATAAATTTATTATTATTATATATAGATAAAGATCAGAGAAAGAGATATATAGGTGATTATCAGAAAGAAGCAATACCTTTCAATCCACAGTACTATTTACAGATCAGCTCTTCAAAGCGATATAGAAGAGACAAAAGCTAAGCGACAAGGGGGACACAAATGTTCTGTAAAAAGAAGAAAAGAACATCAACAAAAGACGTGCAATGTTGAAACCTACCCTTGAGGTCAATAGAAACGATGTAGGCAGACATAAGGTATACAAAGATACCGGGTCGCAAGTAAAGAACAGTATGCAATATGAAGGAGGCTTACCAAGGGTGTAGTTAAATCGACTATGTTCCTGAATCAGAAGACGGTTAAAGAGCTAGAGTTAGGGGGGCCAACCGCAATCGGCATGTCAGTTGTGTGGGCCCCAAGCTATGTAAGTCAAGCCCAGAGGGTATTTCTGAGAAAGAAAAAAAATAAAAAAATAAAAAAATAAAACCAAGTGAAGTCAACTAAGGAAGCAGAATGCATGTTATACATGAGGATAAGGATTAAGAGTACTGTGCTAGTCCCACCTATGGCTAGCCATCCAATCGGGTGGTGAGTTAACAATCCGCAGACAGATTCTAGAGAACGCGACAGATCGGGGGAGGATGCAGCAGATATCAGGTTCGTCTATGGGATGAATGATCTGAAAAGAGAAACGGACAATCTGTTTCAAAAATTCTATACAAGCGGATGCCATGTTAGTAAATTAGCGCAAAGTGCCAGCTGGCGTCCAAAAGACACAGAAAGGTCCCCGATGGGGTGAGTCTAAGATAGAAAAAATCGCCAGTTTTGCGACAAGCCCAAACAGAAATGAAGCTACAAGAATAAATAGACGGGGGAGGGATGAATGGGTCCAAGGAACTGCCAGTATACTCAGGACCGCAATAGAGCAGACTGGGAGAGGACAGCGAAGAGTCTTACCGTCGACGAACACGGAGCTCAGACGGAAAACGGATCCAGCAAGATGATCGCTGTAGTAACACGTCCTGATGGCGCAAGTGATGTGGGCCAACCAGTCCAGGGTTTAAATAGCACCCAACCAAATCCAAAGCCGGGGAAAGATTAGTCTCGCGGGAGTCCCAGGAGTTAAGAAATAAACGAAGGGGCTACGGGAGCAGTACTAGGAGGGCCGATAAAAGGTGCGGCCATGTTGGAAAAGGATGGAATCACAGCAGTATAGCGGACGTGACTGGGTCTGGAAGTCAAATCTATTACTGTAAATAAACCAAAATGTACTGACAAAAGGATAATCAATAGCGAATAAATGGAGCTATATAAACCAGCTCAATTTAGGGTAGAGTATCAGGATTAAAATATATACCTGAAGGGGGGATGAAGGGGGGGAGGGGAGAACTTCTTTCAAAACAGGTGGCCCAAACAAAATAAAACAAAAGGTAAGCCTAAATCGCAGTAGAAAAAACAATAAAAAAATATATATATTTATTCGGGTAAACAGAAACAAGCAGCCGGGCAGATGGAGAATCCCGGAGTATTGGCTCAAGTAATGGCATTTTCCCAAGGGCAGGTCTCGTAAAAGGCCCTGGGCAACAGAATCCAGGTAATATATCTAAAAAACCTCCCTCTTCTTTCTGAGAGTAGTAGGGTCCTTACCCGCCGGGGTACGTATTTTTTCCAAAATGACCCATTTAAGATCTAGTTCTAAGTGGTCCGAGCTAGTCCAGTGAGATACTAGAGGAGCCCCTGATTTTTTCAGGCGAATGTTAGACTTGTGTTCACCAATCCTCAGGCGGCATTCCCTGCCTGTTTCTCCAACATAGATAAGGTCACAAGGGCAGAAAATCGCATAAACCACATTAGCGGTTCGACAGTTTGTCATGTCCGTCAATTTGATGGTTCGTTTGTTGATGTTGAGAGTTTGTCTGACCAAGGCGTTGGGACATGCTTGGCAGGATCCATACCGATGGTTACCCGTAATGGGGGGGAGGCCAGTGATGGATATTTGGCGAAGAGGACAAGGGAGTTCAGGTAGTTTACCACGAACAAGGTGGTTCCTGAGATTTTTGTTCCTTCTGAATGCAAAGAGTGGTTTGGATAGCCGGTCATTATCATCCATGTTAAGGAGGTACCAGAGGGAATTAATGGTCTGGCGGATTTTGTGGTTGATGTTTGAATGCCGGGTAACGCAGACCAGTCGATCTGTGACCTTATCTTCTTTTTGTTGGAACATGGTGTCACGGTTATAGTACCTGGCTCTCTTAAAGGAGTTCTTTACCAATCTAGGGGGATAACCCCTATTCAAAAGTTTGGTTTTCAGGATGTCAGCCTGGTAAAGGAAATCCTTGGTCTCAGTACAATTTCTTCGAAGTCGGAGAAATTGGCTGAAAGGAATACCCTCTCTTTGGCAGCGAGGATGGTAGCTGTCAAATTGGAGCAACGTATTCCTAGCGGTAGGCTTGGTGTATAGGGAGACAAGTAGATGATTATTTTTGTGCTCTACCCAAACATCAAGAAATTCAATCCTGTTACTGCTAGAGTGAACAGTGAATGTCAGATTATCGTCAGCTAGGTTAATCCATTGAACAAATTCATCAAGAGAAGTCTGGTCACCCTTCCAGATGAAGAAAATATCGTCTATGAAGCGTGACCAAGCATGGATATTTTCGAAAAAGGGGGCGATCTCATTGTAGATGTTGGTTCTTTCAAACATCCCCATGTATAGACATGCCACACTAGGGGCACATGCTGCCCCCATGCTGACTCCCTGAGTTTGTTGATAGAATTCGTTGTTGAATTCAAAATAATTTTCACCCAGTATAATTTTCAGACATTGGAGAATGAAAGGGGTGTTGGTGATGTCAGGTTCTGCGTTTAAGATTTCTTGAATAGCAGATAAAGCTCCTTCTTGCGGGATATTCGTGTATAAGGATTCGACATCCATAGTAACCAGAATCTCCCTGTCACTGTGGTAGTCCAAGTTCTCAATTTTGGCGATGAAGTGGCCAGTGTCCTTTACATAGGATTCCAGTTTGGCGACCAACGGTTTTAAAAACTGGTCCACATATTTGGAGAGGGGCTCAGTGGCCGCCCCAATGGTGGAGACAATGGGTCTTAGGGGGGGGGTCCGACACGTTTTTGTGGGTCTTGGGCACCCCATAAATGATAGGCAACCGGGTGTAAAGGGGGGTAAGGAACTCAGCTTCCTTGGTGCACAAATACCCATCATCCACAGCCCTACGTACGATATTCAAAATGCGTTGTTTGAGAGCTGGTTCAGGATTGGTGGTAATATGTTTGTAGTGTTGGGTGACTGACAAAAGGTTGTTCATTTTGTCAATGTAGGTGGGGGTGTCAAAAATGACAATTCCACCACCCTTGTCACAAGGTTTGATGGTCAGTTGTTTGTCGTCTCTCAATTTAAGGAGGGCCTCGTTCTCTTCTTTGAAGAGATTGGGGGATGGTTTAGGAACATATCTTACGATCTGTTGGATCTTAGTCGAAACTGCCTTCTCAAAAATATGGACTTCTGGGCCCAGAGAGTCCAGAGATGGGGTGAATTCCGAGGGAGGTCGGAGTCCAGATAGATTGTCGAGGTTGTCAATAGGAGACTTGTTCTGAAAATATTTTTTAAGTCTTATTTTCCGAAAGAAGGAATGGAGGTCCTTGATTAATTCAAATTTGTTGAAGTTGACCGATGGAACAAAGGACAACCCTCTAGATAACAATTTAGAGGTCTCAGGATTGATGTTTTTTTGTGATAAGTTAAACACAGGGATGTTATTTATGTTTTCCAATATTGTTGTTGCCTCGTTTGGATGTACATCTGAGGCTGTATTGGATCCTGACGGAATCCCCTCTGTCTGGGGTTCCGATTCCTGGGGCGAAAGTTGCCTCTGCGGTTCCCTAAAAAATGGTTCGACGGAGTGGTATTGTCGAAATTTTCTTGCCTAGATTGGTATGCCTGATTATAGTTAGGGTTATAGTTGGTAGGTTCATCGCTCTCAGAGTCCGTGGTATCGGAGAACGTGACAACCCGTTTATTGTTCCATCTTGAGCTACTAGGGTTGTTGGGATAACTGGAGTAGGTTCCTTCTGTGTTGGTATAGAAGTTGGGAGTTAAAAATGGATAGGCTCGTTCCTGGGAGAACAATCCGATGTCTTTTTTGAGCTTGTCCGTTTTTCTCTTAAGAAGGTACTCAGAAAATGAGTCAAGTTCACGGGAAATCTCTTCCAGTTTGTTTTTACCTACCTCAACAGCGTTCTCTCGTTTGAGTTTGTCTTCCAGTTCCTCAATTTCTTTATTGAGGATGGAAAGGACTTCTCTAGCGGTTTCAACTATCAACATCATCCAATCTCTGGAGCATCTGTTCGAGATTAAGGCCCATTTTTCAAGGAATAATCTGAGTTCAACAAAGAGACCCGGGATGTTACGAACACGTAGGCCTATGGGGATAGTACCCACCTTAAGATATTCCAACATAAAGTTGGCATGTGCCTCCGTGCGTTTAGATTTCTTTTTAAGGTTCAAAAGTTTAGTCCATTCTTCTTCCAGGCCCCTGGATAGCGTGAATTGTTTGTTGCTATCAGTAGTGATCCCGATCATGCGGGCGAAGTCTTCATCTGAGAAGCCGAAAGATTTGATACTTTCCATGGTATTTTTTGGGGGTAAGAAGAAAGAAACCGGGGGGGGCGGGGGGGGGGGGGGTAAAGGCCTGAATAATTTCGACTGGGATCAAGCGGCAAGAGTGAGGCAGAGGTAAATAAGAAGTCAAAACCAACAGAAGAGAGGAAATAGGGTGCACAACGTCAACCAAGATAGTTTTATTTTAGTGCCAACCTAGAATGGTAGATAACCAGACAAGAGCAAACCCCCACAGCTCAGGGCTCAGGGTAGTCATAAGAAGGGACCCCCCCCCGGTCCTAGGAAGCTTGTTTCCGGTCCAGGGAAGACTTGGCTTGGCAGTTCGGGCTGGACTGTTCCCATGAGGCACAGGGTCAGACTGATTTGCATATGGCCATGTCTGAACTGGGGTGGCAGAGTGGGCTAAAGAACGGTGATGGATTAAACCCAGATCAGTTGACTGGGGGTGAGTGCTTGCAATGTTCAACACTCCGTCCATCATTTCCTTTGGTTTTGCCCTACTTGTAGTCCTGACCACGAGCAGTAATTTCACTGAATATTTCAGGCTTACACTCCATGAGTGTTCCGTGGGCTGGTACTTTGTGATTCAGCTCGAGGTCCCTTCCCGATACCTGGTCTGTTGGCCTGTGGATCCCTGTGAAGGTAACTTTGACTTTCTGTGGACTTCCCTGGTTGCTCCAGATGTGCCCTGACTCCCCATAGCTGGAAGAGTCCCTAGGACCTTGCTGGTCCTCACCGAAGCATCTTTCCTCTGCCCGTGTGGGTTGCAGTTGCCAAGGCTTCTTGGTGTTCAATCCGGACACTGACCACCCCAGCACTCGACATCCTTCGTGGGACAGCTCACCTCCGGACTTTAGTCGTCGTCGACGTCTCCTGGTCCCCGTGGCTGCAGAGTCAACCTTCACCTCTTCTCACCTGAAACACCCGACATTAGTGAGCAATCGTCTATCGTGCCCCTGGTCACTGTGAAGTGACCCAGACTCTGTCCCCTCTGCTTTCAGGTTCTTCTCCTCTACTATCCAGGCTTGGATCACACCAGACACTTTTCATCTTCACGGCAGCAGCACTTTTCCACATCACGCCATTGAAAACTATGAAGGTTTCCGACATCACTTGGCCCCTATGCACCCGCATCCTCTGGGATAGGTAACACAGGTATCTCGGTGCTCTCAAGGGTGCTGGCCTTAGAACCTTCTATGTTTAACTGGGTTTGCTTAAAGTCCTCTCTGAAGTGTCCTTAATCTTTAAAATTCCAGCTCCGACTTTCCCATAGAGTTGTACGGAGCTCGCGCCTGTGTTCACACACTGCACCCGTCCTCCGTAGGTCCCCTGTGTCACTACCTTCGGTGGTTCCTTGGGGTCCCAGCGATTCTACGTGCTCTAAGCACTGTGTCTAGTCAAGTCATGGTTGTTATACCACTTTGTTAGTATATGGTTCCGTCTCCCCCTGGAGCCCGCTGTGTATTGTGCTATTTACTGTCGTTCTAGTGATGTAATATTGTGTGCTTTGTTCTCTAATCTCATAAAGAGTTTAGGAGAGAGTGTTTAGTGATAAATACATATATTTTATATATTCCTTGTGTGGTTCTCCTTTCATTTGGTCATTCAGGAGGTTCTAATCTGGTAAAACAAGCTGCTTTACATTCCTTCGAGACTTAGCCTGAAGGCTGCTCTCCATGGCTACCACTAGGATAGCTTCCAATAAAGGATGTCTTTAACCTAATCATCAATAAGGGTTGTTTGGACTGGTACAAGGTGCCCACTTTAACTAGTGGACAGCATATACCAGGCCAACTTCTCACAGTTCAGGTTTCGTTCTGAATTTAGCTTGCTGCCCGAATTTTGCCTTGGGATACGGCATTTTCTGACGAAGCGCTCTGTTTATAGGATAGCGCGCAACCTTGGGTGTTCCTGAGTTTCTGCTTGCGCATATTTCCCTATGCGATCGGGACCAACGCAGAAGTTCACGCGTCCCGAGATTCTTGGCATCGTGGTAATTCCACTCCTGTGAAGTACAAGGAGCGTGCTACCTTGTTTTTCTTTGCCTCCATGGTGATTCCGCTCCTGTGAAGCAACGAGGAGCGTGCTACTTTGTTTTTCTTTATTACTGTGCACGGAGTTACCGTACCCTCAGCCAGGAGTGGCTGGGTTTCTTACTGTTTCCATCTCTACAAGAATCACCCCAAGTGGAACACTGGACTCTCTGCTACAGATTAGTTACTTATTTATCTTATTTATTTATTTAGAAGGTTTTGTATAGCGTGAACATGACCCTAGAGGGTGTCAGAGCGCTTTACAGAGGGATGTGACACATATGAGAGGGGGCAATCATGGCAGAATCATAGCAAAAGACAAAAATAGCAATAGTTACGTGACGACATGATAGACAAAAATAGCAATAGTTATGTGACGACACGATATGCAAAAAAATCAATAGTTACACAATGACGTAATAGTGGGCAAAAGAATTAGTCAGTAGGATAAGGCGAGAATGACATCAGCGTGCTAGTATATGAGGTGACTCAGGATCCCTACTGGACTTTAGGACAGGCAAGTTTTCATAAGTAGCGCTTTCATTTTTTTTTTAAGGACACTGTTGATTGAATCAGTCTCATTTCCATTGGAAGGGCGTTCCAGATTCTTGGGGCGATTCCTGAGAAGGAACGGTTGTAGGTTTTTGTTTTTTAAAATTTATTTTGTTTAAGTAGGAGGGTGCTTGATCTCCTGGAGGTACGGGCACCACCCAACAGCTCAAGTGTTTTTTGCGAGGTAGAGACGTGTGTTGAAGTGCAGGGCTTTGTGGGTCATGCAGGCAAGTTTTATCTGGGCTTTTCTGTTGGGGAGGCAATTGACTATGGTATCCGCTTTGGGGGGTCTGTAGGTGGCTGGCATCCTGGAACATTTTGGATTTGTTTCTTTGATATTGCTTATCCTCCTTTGCATCATTTATTTTACTCCGGCTCCAGGGTCTGCAACCACCCTGAACAGACTGATTTGTTATTTCCACTAGGCTGCAGTGGATGTGAGTAGGGAGATCGTTCTAGTATTATTCGAGTGCATTACTCAGGGAAGGGGTCTATGTGTTTATGCTTTCCTTTCTCTCTCCTCTGTTGCATACAGGGTGCACCTCAACTGTATTGAGTCTAGAAGCCTTAAGGGACGTCCTATCCATCCACCGCTGTTTGTTATTTTATCCCATTCCCCTTTTCACTGCTCACAGGGTGGTAGTTCCTATTCTTTCTCCCTGTGTTGAGTGTGAGGGGAAAAAGGGGCTAAAAGCGGCATCAATCATCCCTGCTGGGCGTTCTCATCGGATTGGTGCCTACACCAACATCTAGACCCGACATTTATAAAATTAAAAAAACATTAAAATTGAATGAAAAATCAAAGGTTTAGGATAAGTTATAAATAGTAAAACGTAATTAATTCTTTCTATGCAAAACCAAATTAAACTACCCAAATCTTCGGAATTCTACAGTTATAGTTATAATTTAAAGATATAATTTGCACATTACCCAAAACTTACTATAACTCGCACACCTACGTACTTCAATTACTTGCCAAACAATGTTGTCTTCTTTGTAGCTGTTTTTGATTCAATGTGAAACTAAGGGGACCTAGAATACGTTGCATTGGATTCAGCTCCTGTAAAACTGCAGGATCACCAGAGACAGGACAGTAAATTACATTACCCAAGATAGTTAGTAAAACAAAATATCTTGCTGTTCAATGCAAATTTGCAGTTAATTGTAGCACTTTCCACCTGAGATTGCCACTGGTCTTCTAGTTCCACCAGATCACTGATTGTTAGTTCTGTCATTTCTTTTGGGTGGCTACTCATGCCAGCCAGCAAAGCCCCCTCTGCTACATTTTAGTATTGTGTAATGTCACCCATCTTGGTTATGGCATTTTACCCAGTGGCGAACTCCACCATGGCCATAATTGAGGGTGTGGAGAGAGGTCTAATTTTACTCATTACTGTCTACTCAAGAATTTTTGCATCCAACATGTTAGCTCCTGCTTCTAGAGTTCGACCGCCTCTTATTATTGAGCCCCAACCCACTGTAGATTTAGAATGGTTTTGGATCAAATTATTTCTATAGAAGCTAACATTTTCTATCAACAAGAGTTTCTTTTCGCAGGAGGGGACTCCTGCGCCCCAAAAATATGACCATTGCAACCTTGCCGTATACAAGGATATCTGGCTGAAGGAACTACCTTGGTGTTGCTTATTATCCTGTCCTGGACCTCCCATCCACGCTATATTCGTTCAACTAAAATTGAGCTCTCATCCTGGGTTGATCAGCTTTGCTCTCTACACCACTATTGACCAGGAGTGCCCAGTCACCCAAACCTTTGACTGCTGTAAATAAAGACAACATCACACTTTGGTAACTTGGGGGCATATTAACAAGGGCTTTATCTCCGCTTTTTTGGCTTTATGTGCACACACATAAATTTACTTTTAGATACATTAATCTTTAAGTAATGAGCCTCAGGATATTTTTGAAGTGCATGGAGATGACTATTTAAACCCTTCGGGGTTAAATCAAAAATTAGTCTTCGTGACATAGGCACATGTTAGGCTGTCTCCCTACTATTGGGGCAATACCCTCACTTTGGGGCAAATGGTTTGGGAGGTCTGAAATATAAACGTAAAAGAAAAGGGGGACAAGCAAGCACCCTTGTTTTTACCCAATCAGGGTATCAATACCTTGCTATAAGCCCCTATTCCCACCCAATAAACTCTACACCAAGTATCGGCATGAAGGGCACGGACTAACTTGAAATGGGTACCCAGCATACCCAAATTCAAAAGCCTACTTCACAGCAAAGAGCTCTACTTTATCAAATGCTGTGTCGAAGTCATTAAAAGCTGTGTATACCTTTCCCCCTCTAACTTTGACATATTTTTCATTTATAATCTGAAGACAAGTCATATTATTAATAGTTTCATGCTTGAACCCAGTTTGCTCCATAGGTATAATTTTATGAGTTTCTTCTCATTCACTACTCTGGGTCAACAGGCATTTAGCAAAGACTTTACCTACTGTGTCTAGAAGGGGGATCTGATGATAATTTTATGGTAGGTTACAATCTCCCTTCTTAAAAAGAGGAACTATGATACTCCACTTCCAAGAGGGGAAACTATTTTTCTTTCATAGCAGCATTTAAAAACCGGGCAAAGAATTTGACTCCAAAGAGGACCATTTTGTTTTATAACAGTGATTGGTATTTCATCGGGGCCAAACTGCGCATTCCCCTAATTGCAAGTTCTATCTCTTTTTCAGGGGGTGGTCCATACAGAGTGTAATCTTCCTTTACTAAAGATTACTTTAAAACACCCTCATTTGCTGCATAAAGACCCTGAATAAAATTGACCCATCTAAATTCTTCAATAGCAACAGGAACAGATCTAGCTCTGGCTCCACAACCCTCCGCAACAATAGTCTAGAAAATCCGTGTCTAGCCTTTTAATATTGCTTCCCTAAGTTTTATCTAAAATCTATCTTCCTTCTCTTTTCTTAAATGAACATTAAACTGACTACACCTCCCCCTTTTTAATAATGACACTCTAGTATTTCTTTGACGGGAATGAATTGCTCCCTAACCAGAGCATTCATTTCATGAGTTAACCAGAGAAGGGGACGGGGAATCCCTTTTGAACTTTTCTTTGTATTCACTTGTTTTACTGCTTTAACTAGCTCCTGCCTAAAAGTATTATAACTTTCTATTTCTTTTATGCCCAACCAGGCAGCTTATTTAACCCCTCCGCTGCTGCGGACATTCCGCTGCAGCGCTGGGGGGGGGCAGGGGGGCAGCGCGGTGGGCCTGTGCTCATGACGGAGCCGCTCCGTCATGAGCCACAGTTGAGCTGTGCTCATGACGGAACGGTTCCGTCATGACTCCGCCCATTTGCGTTGTCGCCCCGCACAGGCGGGGAAACAGCGCCGCGCAGGCGGAGCGGCCGCCAACAGGATTGTCATGACGGAACCGTTCCGTCATGAGCACACGCCAACCGTGGCTCATGACGGAACGGTTCCGTCATGAGCGGGGAAGGGGTTAACGAGGCATCCAAGGTACCTCTAAAGGCTGAATTGCCCTATGATCCCAATGACTTTTCCCTGTTTTCTTTTTCAACCTCACAAACTGACCATCCAACCTCCAAGAACTAATAGGAAACATATTCAAACTTACTGATAAAGTTAAGAGATTATGATCACTATGCACAGAATTGATAACCTTTAAATCACCCAGTAAAAAGAAGGAAGCACATCCTACCAACACATAATCCAAGATAGAGGCTCCCCCTGGTGTTTAATGTGTATTTGCTACGGGGTAGTGAGAGGGTAACCTCCCATTTGCTATGCCACCATCAACTTTTCTCAACCCAGCCGCTAAGATTCCCCCTCTCTTATTAGTTCTTATTTTTAAGGGAAGTAAGCTTGTGGTATCCACATGGCTTCCTCTTTTTCTTTCTCCCTCTAAGACAGGATTAGATATTTTACAGTTAATATCCCCAACCAATATTATGTGCGGCGGATACTCCTTGTTGTACACCTTTCTAATATAAGAAAAAAACATCACTAGAAAGAACATCGCTAACAGCCTCAGGGGGAATATAAGCATTTGACAACATTAATGGGGGCGTGCTCTGATTTCCAACATGATTAAACAAAGTTACTGCCAAGAATAAATTACTTTGATCTTTATAACATTCATATCTTCATTAAATCTTATTAGATAATAGGTATGTCACCCCGCCCCCTTTGCATGTACCTTCCTTGAAGGTGTTACTTTACAATCCAAAATTAGAAAATCAGCGGAAATCAATTCATCCACATACCAAGCCTCCTGGAGACAAACCACGTCTGCCTCTAATGAACTCAAATAATGCAACTTCTCCCTACTATTCTTTATTCCAGCTGCATTCCAAGATATAATTTTTAACTCATTGCTAATAGGGAGGGCGTTGCAAGTGGTTGCCCAGGGAAACACTAGATAATGTGCCAGGTAACCACTTCCATTTAAGGATCTCATCTTTAGGATTTACCTGATAGGAAAAAGCAGAGAATTCTTGAATTGACACTTGCCTGCTATGTTTAGCTAGATGGATTTTTATCCGTTTTACATTGATTAATGACCCCTGACTGCAAGGTAGATGTTGGTATGGCAGAAACCTTTATCCACAGCATAATGTCCATCCTCTTCTATAATTCCAATAATTATCTCTTCTTGCAACCTCCAGTTGCAGGCTGGTGCATGTGTACTGGTGTGGTCACTCTTTTGCCTGCAGGGCAGGTGAGCCATTACGCAGATCTGGGCTCGTAAGTGCTCAGCAGGGGGTGGAAATCAAGCATCACTGGATGACAGTGCTTAATTTGGAAAATAATAAGTGTCAGGGCCCTTACCAGGAGGCCACTGCAGCTTACACCGGCCATTGCCCCTGTCATCGCTGCCAATCAACTACTAACCATCTCTCTCACCTGCAAGTGCAGCAGTTCAGATTAATCCAGGTCCCCAAAGTTAAAGGAATGGCTTGGGAGGCAGGTATTAGTCCTTTTTAATGTATATTGTATGCTCATCTCCAAATTAAATAATCTGCGCCACCGTGTGGCAGAGTGCCCTGAGTGTGGTGTTGACAATTAAGTGCTGGTGTCGAGCACCTGAAACCATTAAGTGCAGCTGCTTAGCACCGGAAACCACAGGCTCAAATTAAGCACTGCTGGGAGAATATTGGCAGTTTCAAACTAGAGAATCAGTTTGGCCACCTTTTTTATCAGCACTCAATGCTGGGGGCATTCCCTCACCTGACATCCTTGTCATCCATGCTGGGGGCAATGACATTATCCCCTTGGGTAGTCGAGGAGTGTGGGAAGCACTGTTTTCAGCCCTGTCTAAGGTGAGAAAGAGGCTCCCAGGAGCCATGATATAGTGGTCAGAAGTTACACCTTGGTCGGTAGGACTGGGGTGAGCACCCGCTAGAACTATTAATGACTCTGTGAAGAAGCCCAAACACTCAGTGCAGAAGCTCCTCGATGGGCACAATTCCTCATGACTTAATCCAGCTCTTCATGAGGGAGCTGTTCCACAAGGATGTGGTGCACCTGTTGGCCAGGAGCCAAGAGCTCTTTATTCACACAGTCATATGGACAAAATAAAAGTAGGCAATACAGCTGCGTAAGTGGGGAGGTCGAGTTCGCTAATGACCACCCTGTGACGAAATTTTCAGATGCAGAGGAAAGGATGCTACCCAAAATTGGACTAATTTCCTGGACTGACCCCTTGGTGAGTTGTTGATTTGTGCGGACATAGGGCTGACAGGAGGGGGGATTGACCTGCTGGTGGACCTGGGCTGTTCTGCCCTACCCTGAGATGCCTAGAGTATGATGATTTCAGGGGGCTTCACAAAGTGTCAGGTACCCCGGCAGGGATGGAGATCTATGCAGTGCCCAGGTGTTATGTGTTTGTATCAAACTGCGGGTACTGCCCAGTCTTCTATGAGGTAGAGGGGAAGTTGACATTAAGGGCTCTATTTATCAAGGGTTTGCATCGCGTTTGCATCACACAGTGTGGTGCATGCATGACGCAAACCTCAAAATGTGATTTAACAAGTCACGCAATGGCACTTTGCGTGGCCCCGCTTGGCTTGATAAATCAGGAGTAATGCAACGCAGCACAAATCGCTCTGTTGCATTACTCTACCTTGGGAAGGCATTCCATGGGCATTGGGTGAGTGTTTCCATGGAACTCCCATGGATTTCGCTGCATTCCCAGATTTACTTGAACTGGTATACTTGGGAATGCGCCAACAAGATACAGCTTATATGGGAGGCTTAACAAGAAGAAATATCTTTATTTCTCCTTGTTACTTACTCTTTCTTTGTGTACTACATTGTGCATCCCACATAGAATGAGAAATATGCCTCTCAGGAATTTTTTGTCCAGGAAAGTGCCCCTTTCTGCCCAAAAACAATCCTGCATGCATAAGTGAACATTTTTTAAAGAAACACATTTGAAATGTGAAATTACCTAATAAGAAGTTGCCATCTGTCCGTTCTCTGACCTAGGAGCCCACGGGCCCGCTACTATCAGTTTAACCACCCAGCCAATGGTGGTTCACAGTGCCCCTTCACAGTCCTGAGGAAGACCCCATTGTAAGGATCAAGGTCACCTACGTCTGTCAGGGGTCGAAACGTCGACATTTTGTTGTATATATGCCAGTGTGGGCAACAGTGCTGTTTTCATTGTGCCTTTTCAGCAACATAATGGCTGTTAATTAATTTACTTGTATATAATTGTCATGTAGGACAAACCATTTCTTTTGCGAATAATATTGTTGATGTATATATTGTCACTCCCTTTCCACCCTCATTTAACTCTCACTTTGCACACGAGTCCTTCCTTTCTCCCTTCTACACATTCAGGGCACTTTAGTATACATGTGTTCAAGATGTATTGCTGAATTTTGAGCATTCAGATTGATGTTCAATATGAATAAATAATATTGAGCAGAATTTTACAGTACAAGTGATTTAATGGATGCTGCTGCATATATATTTGTGTTCTGTTAAATTGTCCCACTGGGGCCGTCTATCTTTTGTACTTTCTTTCATGCACCCAGGTCCCGGTGGCATAGCTGGGTCATACCCTTTTTTGTAACTATTAATTCAACCAAGGAAGGGCCATATTATCAAGGAACGGCGATAACATTATCGCCGCTTTAGTGGCAGGAAACTGTCGCTAAAGCAGCGATAATGGGCTTGATAATAAGCCCTTGTGAATTCCCATAGAAGCCCAGGTTCACACCAGAACCTGGGCTTCTATGGGAATTCACAAGGGCATATTATCAAGCCCATTATCGCCGCTTTAGTGGCAGTTTCCTGCCGCTAAAGCGGCGATAATGTTATCGCCGTTCCTTGATAATATGGCCCCAAATGCTTTCTAATTTATTAAGCTGGGCTGCACACAGGTGAGCTATTCAGATGTAGCTGGAGAGTTACAGTAGCTCATGAGCTACTGGTTGGAGACCCCTTTGCTAACGTTGTGCGGGGGCACTCATGTAATTCTATGCAACGCAAACAAAACTGCAGATTAACGTTTGCAAACAAATGGATTTTTGTGAGGAAAGTTGACCTGAGTGCTAAATGGCTCTGCACCACGCAGAGGAAAACCCTGATTACTTGCAGTAACAGCACACAACCCATAGGATTCCAAACAAATCCAGGTCAACCTAATCCACGCAAGGAAGCCCAACATGGTTTGTGTTGTATGCAAATAAATACAAGTGCAAACAGCGGTGTTGGACCATTTTTTAGAGTAGGGTTGCTGACATTAATATTATATCACTGAAGTCGCAAAGATTGTGATAAATCCAAGCTTCACACAAAAAACAAGTGTAGCAAATGTACGACACCCATTCAGCAGGGGAGGGGGGAGAGTGTGGTATGTAGCAGGGGGTGCATTTTGGAGCACTGGTGTTGTGGTGCACTGTCATTTACAGGCAGCACATTTTCAGTTGAATTAGCCACTAAAGTTGCATAGACATTCAGTTTTATAGATAAAAAGAGGAAGTCCTCTCTGCCTTGATACATTTGCGGGGTCTGTGTGTCACTATCCTCTGTGATATCAGGATGACATTTCCCTCTGGTGTGAGTAATGTATATGTTTTTTTATCAAGCTACATCAAGTTTGGTCTTGTCTATGTCTCCTTTCAAATATTTGTCATGTAAAGAACAATAAAACAGCATAATTTCCTCATTGTTCTCCAACACTAAAACTGGATCGTAATTTTCTACCCAGTCTGCCTTGGACCTGACATGGGTAAATGTTTGTAAAATAAACATAATGGGTAATTTTCCTCTTTGTTGTTCGCCCATAACCATGCTTGCTAACCTCTGCTGATCAGGTGGCCACACCCCATTTGGTCGCCTCTTTGTTCCCCTCTTCTTATTCTAAGGATTGGTTCCCTGAACCTTTCTGCAATTTTGTGACCGCTGTAGTTACCCTGTATATGATTCTGCTGTTAGTGTTCCCTTCATGCCTGGTAGTGCCCCATCCCTCTTTTGTCTTGGTACCCTCCATTACTTAACATAACATAACGTCTATTTGTAACTTACAATTGTTTTTTATATAAAGGTTGTGCCAGGCAGCACCCTTCTTCAATAAACTCTTAAAAAGTGGCTTGGTGCCCCTTTACCTGTGCTCACACTCCCTCCAGGAGGTTTTGTAATGTGTTCGGTGGGATCATCTGCTTATCCCCTAAACCTCTCCTGAGGTTCCCATGGGTCCACGCACAGCCCAAGACCACCCCACACACTTTCAGTAATCAACAGGCAAGCAGCGGTGTGGAGAGCTGCCATGTGGCCCATCCCACCAGGAAGAGGTGGGGTTCTGTTCCCAGTGACCTCTTCCATCCCACTTCCTTTTGTTGACCAAGACCCCTTCTTAGACTGTTGATCCTGAGATCATGGAGATCCAGCTCCTTAACAGACCCTGATCAATCAATCATCCAGATGGGGCACAGGGTAATTATGAAGATCCTGGGGCAGGAATGGTGTGGTGAGCAGCCCTATCCTCAGGACTCAGTATGCTACTGCATGCAAAGAATAGCCAAGTCTCCCTTAGTTGCCTTTAGAGTTCAGTGGTAGCAGTGTTGAGAGGTCACGGGTTACTTGGAGGAGGTGTTGTGAAGGTTGGTTCCAGGTACAGCATAACAAACAAGATATTAGCCTCAATAAAAAACACAACCCCAATCAAAGGCAATTATGTTAAAAATAACACATCTTTAATTTACTATTTAAGAATCAGAACACCCATAGAACACTTATAGTAGCTTAGATATTACCCTAAATGTTTTTGCACACAATAGTAAAGCATTAGAAAGATGATGGTTGTTGTCTTACTTTGCAAGGGTCAATGATTTTATATTGAGCCGTCTCCCTGTGATCTTTGAAGTGCCCGGGTCCTAAGATTATATTCCACTGTTTACTACTTCACAGACAGTCAATGAAGGATTCCTAAGAATGTATTGAGTATGAGACAGGAATAGCACAGCAGTCTTGAACATTGTGGGATGGATTAATGGTAGATCCGCAGGCTTGGCTAATGCTGAGGATTTTTAACTCAAAAGTCCGGGAAAACCAGATTATTACATTTCGTACAGTGTTTAATACTGTACTCTTTGACACCTAGCCTCATTTGACTCTTGGCTTTCATGTGGGGCTGCTTGCAAGACCAGAGGGTCAGGTATCTCAAGACTGTCCAAAGTTGTATGTTACATTATTGACCCCTGTCAAATTCATTTTGGGGGGCCATGGAAAAGGCACATGCTACTGGGCCACAGCCATGGGTGTTGAGGTCCCCCCTCCACTGTCCTGAGGCCCATCCTGCTAAAGCTATGCAAACTGAGCCAAGTACAGCTCTTCCAGCACTTGACTCTCAGTAGTAGCAATGGTGAGCAATCACAGGTTTCTACGAGAGGTTAGACTCAGCACTCTACACTACATCCGTCAATCCAATAAAAGGATTGCCCAGCATAGTGTTTCTCTTTAATAATAGTACTTTATTATTCCAGAAAGTACAATAATACACACTACAATCATGTTAGATACCTGAATTTCTGTGCTTCAAATTGAGGTCCCAATCTAGACACTCTACCCACTCCCTCTTTCTTTCTGTCCCTGGTGTGTTAGGGTTCTTGTGAGTAGTCTCTTGATTTACATGCTGCGCTTTCCCTACCACTTTTAGTACAAATTCTCTTCTGGGCTCTGGGTCCTGGATCCATCTGGTGTGGTACTTGGCCACATTGGTCCCTCTGGTGGGTGGAGGGTTCACTGACAATGGGCAGAACCAGTTTGCATGGCACTTGGCAGTCCTGCTGCTGATGCGCAGCTGGTGGATGCATGGTAAGCCTCTGGAGGGCCGCAGCAGGAATGGGAACATCCAACATTGACCCTTTTCTGAGCTCTGGTGGGGGGTCATCAGAGGTGGGCCTCATGGGCTTGGAGAGCCTGGTTCCTTCACTCTGGTGGTCCCCCAGGTGTAGGCGGTTGGCAGTCCTGTGCTGGTACTCCAGGCGTTTGGCTCCAGCTGTAACAACATAAGTCTTGGTGCCATGCTGGGGTCGCACTGGTAATGATCTGACTGGGAACCAAGTCCGCCAGGTGCTTACTTTGGCAAAGGGTACTTTGAGGCCATGGCCTTGCTCTTCAGAGTAGTGCTTGTCTCAAGGCAATCTTGTGGTCAGTGCTGGGTATGCTACTCATTGGGTGATACCTTTGCAGGTACCATTGGGTTGTAATCTTTACTTCACAGTGGTTGGGCCACAGGACACAGATCATTGGTGCTGCAGTCATAACAACTGGGGTCACTGACGCACAGTGGGTGCCCCAAGGAAAGAGTATATCTCAGATTCAGTCAGACCGGCCAATCAGGCACACTGGGCCCAAATGTTTTGACAGTGATGATGGGGATAATATGGGAAGGTTGCTCAGTATGCTTAAAAAATGCCGCTGCCCCTCCAAAGGTTGCAATTATTGAATGGCGAGCCTGATCATGCCAAGCACGTAGTCTGTGAGACTATGATAGCCAGACCTTGGCACCAGGTCAATTGCTTCAGCCCCATCTAACAATCAGCTTCTCCTCCACAGTCAGCCCTCTCGCTCAGACAGGTCTCCTTGGTTCCCAGGACAAGTTGGAAATTCCTCTTCCACTCCGGAATCCAGGTGATGTGCCCTCAGCACTGGATATCTGTCTGTCTGGCAGATGCCAATCTGGGTTGTGCAGTAGTCCCCTAGAGAGCCGCCACTCATTGGTTAAGGAGAACATGGAACTGGAACATTAAGTGGCTTAACAGCTTTCACTTTTATACAGAGTTTGCATACAAGGGATGTGGTTTATCTGTCTGTCTTTGCAAAACAGGCTTGAGTCCGTTCTCCCTTGAAGTGTCTTTCTAAGGCCGTCGTCCAGACTCAGGGGCAGATTTACAAGCCCCTTGTGCTGCCAGTACGCTACTTTTTGTGATGCCAAGGCAGCGCATTTCTCTGCCCCATATTTACAAAACCAGTAAAAGCCACCCTGCGTGGCTTTTCCTGTCCTTGTAAATACGGCCCCTTTACACGCAGCACTTTGCGTGAAAGGGGCATTCCATGGGTGTTGCTGTGGGTGTTCCCCACGCAACACCCATGGAACCAGACACATTTCCAGATTTACGAGGAATTGTAAACCTGGAAATGCGTCAGTATGCTACGCCACCCTAGGGGTGGCGTAGCGAGGTGCAACAAGGAGAAATGTTTTCATTTCTCCTTGTTTTTTTCCTTTTTCAATGCGGGCTGCATTCTACAGCACAATTTGAAGGAGGGAAATGCCTGTAGTGATTGTTTTCGTGCAGGAAGGTGCCCCTTCCTTCACAAAAACAATCTCCCCATGATGCAGGCATCCTTGCACCATGATGCAAGGGTGCCTGTGCTGGCGCATGGCAGCTGTTTGTGCGCCAGCGTAGGGGAGAGCACAGGAATGTGACATATCATTGTAAATATGTTTCATTTCTGTGCTCTGAAAGTGCTGCAGCGTGGCGCAGCCAAAGGGCTTGCGGTGCTGCCCAGTGGCACTTTCTTGTAAATATGCCCCCCAGTCTTTATCTGGATTGATGCTCTTCAGATCAGGGTCATCTCCAGTTAGTAACACTCACAACAGAAGCACAAAGAGGTGTGAGCAACAGCCACATCTGATTCTGATCAGGAATAGAGACAAAGTGCTGCTCCACTTTTAAAAGACTCTTCGGACCCTAACAAAGATACTACAGTCCCATCCTCCATCCCTGACATCCACCAAATGGCAGTCCCGGGAAGCTAATCATCAGAAGCCGTCTGCATCAGAAGGGACCTGATTGAATATATAAGGGGAAGCCTATCTCCTCTTCCCCCACTTCACTGTCTGAGAACCCTCCCTCAATTGCAGAAATGTCATCAATATACTGCCACTGTCCAGAAAGAACCTCACCTCCATCTTGTATATTTGAGCAGGCCAGAGGCTTCCAAAATGGAATCCACTAGCCTATGTCACTCTAGTTCACATAGACACTCATGTACTGCATACCAACTGCACTAGCATGCATGCATATGTCCAGGCGCACAGGATCTTGGTGCTAAGATTCCGAGTTCAGCTGTTAGCAGTGAAACTTTGGGTGAATGGGCCAGTAGGAACCATTCGCATGACAGACATAAAAAGGTCTGGTTAGATAATAATTACTACAAACACAGTACGCTGCCACCACAGTTCTGCACACATGAAACTGTGACAGGGACAGTAGTGCGCTTGGAATACACCTCCAGGACAAGTCCAGAAACCATCTTAAGTCAGGCTTAGGCATTTGTGAACACACTGGATTAGAATGAGGCTGGAGCTAAAATTCAAGAAACCAGGAAAACAGATATTCGCAGTTCAGGCACACAATGCAGGATATATCCCTGTCCCAAAAAACTCCAAAATGTCGACCTCATCAAAAGAGATTTAAGCAGTTCATGCCAAATGCCCTCCTCGCCCCCACCTCATTAATCCCACCCCTAATTTGGTCAGGCCAAAGGTTTCCCCTTTCCGTAAGACCCTCTTAAAATTTTTAGGTTGAGCCTAGGGCAGCGCACATGCGCTGCCCTAGGAAATAGGCCTCTTGGAATCCCTTCAGCTTTTGTGCAAGCTTGTGCGTGTGGTGCTCACACGCTATTGACCTTTGCGTTTGGCTTTAGCACGCAATTGGCCAAAGGCGTGTGGATGTCCCGGCTTTTCGGGAAATGTTTACTCCCAGAGCCTTTTGCTCTCGGGAGCCAGCAGTGGCACGCAGGGGCCATCTGTTTTGGGTCACGTTTCCTTGCCGCTTTCATTAGAAGGCACGTCCCCTCCACCCCGGGCAAGGGACACACCCCACCTCCACAAGAGTGCGCTTTCACGGACGCGCTGCTTAATCACTACCTGACCACTTGATATTATTTTGTTGCCATCACCACAGAATCACAAAATTACACAGGCCTGCTTAACATGAGTGCCTTGGCAAAACAATGACAGCGGCGCTCGATGGCCGTCTCCCAATGTGCAAACACTCAGGAAACGCTGTGCGGTTTCATTCATCACCAGTGCAATCATAACAGAGAAACTTCAGAAAGTTTATGCAATCAAGCTTCAGAGCACCCTCAACCATTTCAAAAGTATCCATTTCCACTCCGGCGAACTAGGGTGATTAATATGCAGATGAACTTTTGCTCCAAGGCCTGTGGTACAGGGTGTGTGTTGTATTCCGGTCGGTTTGTAGCGCCAACTTTCGCAAATTGTCAAAGCTGGTATTGATGGCAATGGAAGAAAAATGTTTGTGCACCCAGTACGGAAATCGCCCCTCTGGAGCAATGTGTTCTTATTTCTTTCACAGTTTAACACTTACAGGACCGGATTCATGACCTGGCCGCTCTCAGAGGGTGCTCAGCCCAGAGTCGCGTGCACTTTCAGCCATAGCGCAGTGAAGGATGATCTAAGCCATCACTGTGCACAGTGACGGTGTGCAGTGACACGTACACCACTTCATTAATACTGTAGGGATGATAATTGGCTTTGTGACTCGTCATTGTGCAGCGTTGAAATGGACGGAGGCCTGTGCGGGACGCTGCATTTATGTCACAGTGTTCATGCTCTCAGTGCCCCGCATCGAGATGCTTGTAAACAAAAGCAGCTGGTATCACAACGCCACCAAAGGTAGCACTTTATGTAAGGAATTAGTGGGCATGAACAACGCCAGACAGCTCCCCTGGCTTAAATGTGTATTCAGTTGGTTCCAGCGGTTAGGGCTACTGAGGGTATGGGATGAACCTAGCACTATCTGCAAATTTGATGCTAGGGCTCTGAAATCCTACTTCTGGCCCTGTGTATCTGAGGAATATTGAGTTCACACTACTAACGTGCGTTTAGCAGAACAGTTCCTTGCACTGAAGACCGCTCCATCTTTCGAGTCCTTTCCTCACTGCCCACAGCCTCTCTCCACCCAGGCGCGCCACAGACTCTCCCCATTTCAGCCCCGCAGTCTCCTCTCAGGCGCTGGCTCTGCCTGGCCCTCTCCTTATGGCACTACCCGTCCCTGTTCTTATTTCAGTCCCTGGGTCTCCTCATGCTGGCCCACCTCCTTATTTCAGTCTTGCTGTCTCCCCAAGGTGGCACTACCTGGCCCTCTCTTTATGGCACTGCCCGGTCCTGTTCTTATTCCAGTCCAGCTGACTCTTCTTCACTTTCACAACAAGTTCCCTTCCATTTCTGTGTCGCACCCCCCCCCCCTTTACTCTGACATACTGCTACTTTTCTTTTCACTAGTCTCCACACATACTGTCCTGTCCTCGGTTCACTCCAGCGCTACCACCCTTTCTTCGTTTTTTTTCTTCACATTCTCCTCTACTTACAACCATCCTCTTCTCTCCTCCTCGCCCACACACTGACCAGCTGTTCCACTGTTCTCACCTCATCCCCGGCTTCATCTCTGACTTCCTTTTCTCTGTTCTCACCCCTGCCTCCTCTTCACCCTGGAACTGACTTCCTAAACACTTATAAGGTCCCAAAAGCGAGACCTATTGGCTATGCCAATGCTTGTTTAATTGGGCCGTGTATTAATACTTCATACATGTTTCTCTGTTGTTTATGTTGCATAATGCATGTCTGAGGGTATATAGTGCATTGCACATTGCATGTTTATTTAACTGTAGATGTATACAACTGTGCTGTTTTCATAGCTCAGCACTTACTTTGGTAATTTTGGCCAAATCAAACCATTGGCTCGGCTCTGGCTCAGTTCAGGCTGGTTCTGGCCTGGTTCCACCTACTAATCTTTCCACTTGCCCATTTCTAACAGATGGCACCTGATTCTCAAATAATTACCAGAAATATTGGTGCTACTTAACAGGGCAGGGGTGCTGCTGTGTTGCAGAAAGTGCAAACTGGTTACACACAGAGCTCAACAGCCAAGTATAGCATTAAGAGAAGGCAATTAGGATACCCTACACACTAACATTGACTTTACAATTTCAAACACAATACACAATATTAGAACTACTACCCTATATTGTTCCTGTACAACATATCACCTACCTTACTGTTTTAAGATGCTGTTTAAGAAACGATTCTTTAAGCACCTACGAAAAGCAAGTACTGCCATCAAGCAGAGGCGTGCTTCGCTGTGCTCAAAGAGTGCCATGCTGCACCCTACAAGAGAAGAGTGGAACCAGTTGGCTGAACCGAGGTAAAAATACGTGACAAGTAGCCCAAATGAAAGGTACATGGGATTCTGGGCACTGTGAGCAGCCTCGTCGAAGGAACAAATGCATGAAGGGAGAAGGCCAAACCAGAATATCGAAAGCAGCTCCAAGTGAAATGTCCCATTAGTGATCAGGAGATCAAATACCCTTGGGCCAGGAGTGCAGTCACCACAGGCCAGTAAATATTCTGCAGCTGATCCACGGTGATGCTCACTGCCGTGGACTCACAGCACTAATCCTTTAGGACCGTTCAGCCATGTGCCGGTTGTAAGGATTTTTATATTTTTTTACTCCTCATCAATTTGCCAGAAATTAATCCAGAATCTAATAGTTTCTGGAATAGATTCCATCAAAATTCGAACCACAGATAAGTACCCAAAACATTATCATGTTACCACAACACACATTATTAAACTGACCAGTCAAGAAAAAGCCCTCTTCGGTCTTATGTCATTATTAAATGACAACCACACTTCAACCCACTAGTTAGATTAATGCTAAAACTATGTGACAGCATCAGTTCTCCAATTTTACTGTAGGGGGAGAAAGAGGCCTGATAATAACAAAAGAACACACAGATTGGAAAAAATCCCCAACAGAAACACTGCACCTGAAGTTCTGTAAATGCAAAGAAACTGCTGAAATCATTATTGCAGAGCAGAGCATGGAGACTTTCCCACTTGCTAAATATTCCGAAGCTTGTTTCAAAGGGCCAAAAAGAGATCTATACACGCTGATGTCATTGATGTCACAGGGTGCATTATGTCACTTATGCTACCCCTGACATTTTAGTGAAACAAAATTCATGTACATACTGCAGTAAAAATTAACAGCATGAGGGACTGATTTAGAGTTCCGTGAACGGGTTACTCCGTCACAAACAAAACGTATATCCAGTCCGCCATATTACAAGTGCATTATATTCATTGGCACTTGTAATATGGTGGGCGAGATATTCGTCACGTTTGTGACGGAGTAACCCATCTGCCAAATTCTAAATCAGGCACCTTCGGGCATATTTATAAGGACTTAACCCCACAGAATGTCACTTTCAATGACATTCTAGTGGCGTTAACTCCTTCGCCTTATTTACAATGCGGCGTTAAGCTACTTAACGTGGCTTAACCCCGTCTTTTAAATAATGCCCCTATTCATGCAGCACTTAGCGTAGGAGGGGCGTGCAATGGGTGTGGCGGAACGTCGCAGAGGATGTTCCACCACAACACCCATTGCTCTTTGATGCTGTCTCATATTTACAAGGTATGGAGCAGTGCCAAAAATAATACCAGGAAATACCTGGTCTTAAACAGATGATACAAGGAAAAATGTTGTATTTCTCCTCATATATTGCTCTTTCCATGTGTGCTGTATTCTGCAGCAAACATGGATAGAGCAAATCACCTGTTAAGATTGTTTATGTGCAGGAAGGTACCTTCCTCCACATAAACAATCACCCCTGCAGCGCAGGCCCCCTAGCATAATGGTGCTAGGGTGCGTGCACTGCTGCTAGGCCGCTTATTTAGCACCAGCTCTAGGGGAAATGCAGGTGTGCATCGAATTTTGTAAATATGACACATGTCTGCATTTTAAATCTGTCAGAGCATGACGTTATCAATTTTGGAGTAACGCTGTGCTCTGCCAGTTTATTGTAAATATGCCCCTAGGGGTATATGTACAATTATTGCCGCTAACTAGCGGCATATTTATAAAATGTCGCTACATGGCGATAGGATCTGCTCGCGGGGGCGAATGTTGCTGCTAACACTAGCGTCAAGGCAACAAAAACATTGCCGCTACCGAGAGAAAAGTGATGAAAGGCCAATTAGAGGCAAAAAATCTCATGTTAGTCAGCCCAACGTGACTTTTCTGCCTCTAGAGGCAGAAATAGTCTATAAGTCCACCACCAATGATAAAAAAACAAAAAAAACAATTGAATGCAGAAGGGAGCAGCCAGGTCCAAGTTTAGTACAGGGAGACAACCTACCCAACCCCCCAAAAGTCAGGATGACCAGTCATAGTCGGATGGTAAAAGGAAATGCAGATTCAGGGCTCCAATATATGTAAAGAGGCACATCGCTGGGGAAAACCAGTGATGCATCACTTTTCATATCACTTCCCTTGTGATACCATGGCAGCCGAAGCCTGGAAGCGTGGACAGGCCACGGGGCCCGGAGGCCTCATTGTGCCTACGTCTGATACCCGGAGTGGGAAGCGGAGGTACTGTGGAGTTGCTGCGGCCTGACGGTGGAGGCGGGCCACGTTGGGACCAAGCCTTTGGGCCGTGGCGTTAGACATTGAGGCATCGGCAATCGCCCGTACCTGGTGGTGAAGTCTGGCAGGTCGCATGGAGACACGTTGCTGACTGGTGTGAGACCACCTGGTGCCCTTTGGCCCTGTGATTGGTAGAGCACTCCTGCGCACCAACTTAGGGAGGTCTGCATTGCATAACAGGTGCCACCACTACACCGGGGTGCACGGTGGAGATTGCCAATGGTGGGCCCCGCCTCTCTGCACCACAGGCTGGAGGATGTGGCACTGCCCGGACGCTGTGGAGGGTGAGGCCCCTGAGCAGCGCCAAACTTGAGTGGCGGGAGCGCTCCAACCTCACGCCTAAGGGGGCCCTGTTGCATCACCTGCATCAGGAGGTTCTCCAGCGAACTTGGCCGTGACTGCTGTACCCAGGCTTGTGAAATCCCACTTCACTGAGTCTCAGATTCGTAGAGGGCGCGGTGGATTGAGCACCAGTGTAGATGTCTAGGTGAGGTGAAGGTGGGGCAGGGAGCGGAGGAGGCCTGGGGGTCGTGTCGGGCCCAGGCCTAGCACCGGTGGGTGGCGCACACTGTACCCTGAGCAATCCCTGCGCTGTGGAGGATGTACATTGCCGAGGACACCACACAAGACCTGCCATCTAGCATCACCGAAGAATACCCTTGTACCCATTGCCTGCTGAAACTGAAAACACACCTTCTGCCACATCAGCAAAACAGTGCCTCTCGCCGCCCAGCCAACCAACAGCGCACACAACTGTCTCAATTGCATCCTCCTCAACATGTGGTCCTTCACAAACACGCCACAGAAATCTGGGACCTCCTCGACTCCAACTCTTCAGACATCACCTTCTTCATGTAAAACTGGACAAACCTCTGCTCCGGACAGGAGACATCTCTGACGGCTACAACATCACCCGCAAGGACCACCCGACCGCCCATGAGGAGTCATTGCCATCGTCTACAAAAGCACACCCGACTGACCATGCACCCTAATGACCCAACGGCGACCATGGAACACCTTCACTTGCAGATCTGGACCAAGCCCAACACCACCTTCAGGAGGCACCCTCATTTCTTTGTGAAGAGATTTTTATTAATTTGTGATAAAACAGATAAAAGCATCACATAAGCCACATTGTAATTGCGTGCTAGTTTCATTGTACATCATAATGTAGATATAAATGGTAATCTCAGGATGTCCCTCCTCAAACAGTCAATAGTCTTGCTCTTGAGCAAGGAAATAATGGTTCATCTTAGTTCTGAGGCAGCCCTCCGTTCTTAGTCCAGTAGTGCTTAGTAAAGCGCCCTATTAGGCATGGCTCACCTCGGGGTTCTGCTCCTCAACTAATGCCCAACAAATATCCCCCCTCCTCCCTCCAAACATCCACCCTCCCCACCCCCCAGGCATGTCGCTAAATCATCAAATTTTTTGCATATTGATGCTGGTCAGTCCAACAGTGCACCGTATACTCTTTTCCCGTTATCGCACCCCCATGGTGGGGTCATGCAGAATATGTACTCCACTGTGTGGAAAAGTGTAATATTTTACTTAGCATAAGCGACAGCCATTTTGGCTGTGGTGTCCATTTTGTTTGCTTCGTAATTCTTTAGTCCTCTGCTGTTCGCCTTTTCACCCTGCTTGTATCATCTATTTTAGTTGACCTCTTTCGACACAGCAATATACGTGCTGGGGGGTTTGTAGCTGCCGGTGCACCTGGTATTAGATGTTATCTGTTGACTGTTTACTGCTGCCATAAGCATTCCTGCTCCCCCTCCCTATTTGCTGACCAAGTGTTCATCCATCTGTCCTTGTTTGCTGATAGCTATTTCTGTGTCTAAACTTGGTCTTTCCATTTCTGTCCAAATGCTTACATTGCAGAAAACCAGTATATAAGGACGATGTTTTGTGAACTCAATGTACCTCCTCCTGCAACACTTGAGAGTGTTGTGTGGATGTGGTCCCGCTCATGAGAGATTAATAAACTTGTTGTTTTACTTCAACTTCAGTACCGATCTCTCTTTTGTTAGTCTTTGGACCCATGGACGAAAGGGTGACCCTGCACCAGTCTGCTCACTTTTGGTCACATTTCCACAGTTGCTGCCCAACACGTGGGGCCCCATTGGAGACGCGGCCATCCGAAGGAGTGGTCTCGAAGGAGGATAAAAATATTACTGAGGATGTGCACTGCATGAGGAGACCTTTGTCTTTGCAGGCCGACGTGACTTTTTCGGTTTTCCCGATTTGGGCTGGTCTCGACTGGGGCTTTCTTTGGCGTATTCTGCAGTGACCATTAGTTCGACCAGAGAACGGCAGGTGGGAGTTGGCGGCTTCTGTTTGGTAAGGTCGCTGAAGCGGCACTCTTGATTTGCTTGGTTTGGTTTTTGGTTTGGGTTTGTTATTCATTCTTTGAAAAGACTGAAGGCAGGTAATGTGGAGATTTTTCTCCTTTTGGAATATTTGTTTGGAGTAGTAATATTTTACATATACTTGTAAAAACATGCCTGTTCTCAGCACACTCCGTAAGGGGTGTTGCTGCTCTTGTGGTACCAAGAATACTTTAGAGCAAAGTCAGCCGGCTCCTCCAGAAGGGACCCGAAATAGAGAAATGTATATCAAATATGGTATTTGTCCCATAATGTACGGTTCCTTGTGGAACAAATACACAAAGAAAGAGTCTGATTTACAATGGCCAGTGAATGGGTCATTCGATTTTAAAAAGGTTCAATATGTAGAACAGTATTTATTTAAAAGAAAGAGTAGACAGGATATGTTTCATTGCTATAGCAGAGAAGGAGCAGCGGAAAATGATATATAAAAAAGCGGTGGGATTAAAAGACAAAGAAATGAAGAAAAGAATAGAAAAGGAAGATAGAGAACGTCGATTAGAGGTAAATGGCCAGTATCCTATTAGGCGCCCTATCTATCCGCTACTTAATACGCCTCATGATGATTGCATCCTATTAGAACAACCCCCACCCCATATGAATTTCCTGTTCCAAGTGCCCCTGAGGATGAGGCTTCTGATGAGTAGGTCTCTTCTTCAGAGGACAAAGATAAAGACAAACAAGTTGGGCGACAGACTCGCTCTACTTTGACTAGAGCAGAAAAAGATACATTAAAAACCGCTGCTAGAGAGGAAGCTCGTCGGACTACCACTGCACCGATCCTTGTAGTTATGGTTCAACAGTGGAAAGATATAGACCAATTTAATTTTGTAGAAAAATTCTCTTTGGGGGTAATATATGGTTGGCGGCATATTTCTAATGAAACAGAGCCAGAGGATAGAAGTACTGATTATAAACAGTTAGTAGATGGGACTTGAGATCTACTGATCGGTTTCTGGTTGACACAGGGGCTACCCGTAGTGCTCTGTCTAAAAGATTGGTTCCTAGGGCTCCCCTATCCGGCACAATGATAACATCGATAGGATTCGATGGAACACCTACACCTAGCCCGCTTTCTCAGCCACATGAATTTGGACTTGAAAAATTCACTGCAACATGTCCATTTTTGTTTTCCCCTATCCCGCCGGACAACATTGTGGGTATCGATATGCTTAAATATTTTCGTGCTACAATACGTTGTTCTCCGGAAGGTGTGCGTGTTATATTAAATGACAATTATCCAATGGTTGAGGATCCTGTCTTATCAATGAGAATGCTGCTTTGGCGTCCCTACCTTGTAATTTGTGGGCTAAATCAAATACTGATGTGGGTCAAATGGTTATTCCACCTGTGCATATCCAAGTAAAGGAAGGTGTTTCATTGCCTAGTCTGCCCCAGTATAAAATATCCAGAGAAGGTGAAGAAGCCCTAGCAGGTATTGTTCAGGATTTGATTAAAGTGGGGTTAGTGGAAGAAGTCCCCTACAATACTTGCAATAGCCCCATCCTTCCTATTTTGAAAAAAGACACTGACACTAAAATGTATAGATTCATTATTGATTTGCGAGAGGTTAATAAAATTGTGGTACCCCAATATCCGGTAGTTTCTGATATCACAACCCTTCTCACTATGGTCCCTCCCACTGCCACTACATTTTCAGTGATCGACTTAAAGAACGCGTTCTTCTCAATACCCATTCACCCACACAGCCATTATCTTTTCAGATTTATGTTGAAAAATAGATCATTCCGGTTCTGTAAAGCTCCACAGGGCTATACAGAGAGTCCTAGTATATAAAGTAGGCGTTAAAAAGACAGCTTGATTCCTTTCCTGTACCAAAAGGGGTGGCCCTTATCCAATACGTCGATGAAATCTTGTTAGCTGCAGATATCCCTGAGCAGTGTGAAGAAGGAACACTGTTATTGTTATAATTTCTTGCCTCTCATATTCATAAAGTCTCGCGAAATAAATTGCAATATTGTTGACAGCAGGTTACCTATTTAGGTCACCTCCTGTCTAAGGAGGGACGTGCGTTCACACCAGATCGCATTCAGACCATTTTAGATTCTCCTGTGCCCCGTACTCAGAAGGGTGTCCGTGCACTGATTGGCCTTACTTCTTTTTGTAGGCAGTGGATCCCCAGTTTTTCACACATTATTAAACCTTTGTTGGCCCTTTTGACTAAAGACACTCCGATGCTCCTCCCATGGACTACAGAATGTCAGAAAGCCTTCCAACAGTTACGCCAAGCTCTTTGTTCTGCACCAGTATTAGGAACTCCAGACTACACTAAGCCTTTCACACTTTGTATACACAAGAGGGAAGGTTGTGCCCTCTCGATTTTAACACTGATACACGGTGATAAACAACGTCCTTGTGCATATTTCTCCGCTGTCCTTGACCCAGTCGCTTGCGCGCTGCCTGGATGTTTCCGAGTGGTGGCAGCAACGGCTGTATCTATACGTCAGAGTGAAGGAATAGTTTTGTCACACAAACTGCTTCTGTTAGTACCCCATTCAGTTGATGCTTTGCTAAATCATACAAAAACACAGCATTTGACTAGTGCTCACTTGACAGGATATGAATTGACACTTTTGGACCCTCATATCACATTGAAAAGATGTTTGGCATTAAACTCTGCTACACTATTACCATTTCCAGCTGCTCAGCCTCAGTCGCAAGAGTTACATGCTTGTATATTCCACAGTGAAGAGCAAACAAAGAGTCGTGTTGACCTACAAGATACACCTCTCTCTAGCATTGATGGGGAGTTATGGGTTGATGGCTCATGTTTAAAATTACCCGATGGCACTACATCTGCTGCCCATGCTATTACAACACTTCAGACAGTAGTTGATACAGCTCACATCCCACAGAAGTCAGCCCAAGTGGCCAAACTGATTGCACTAACATGAGCATGTGAGCTTAGTACAGACTTACTTGTCAATATTTTTACCGACAGCCAGTACGCATTTGGGATGGCACACAATTTTGGCCGCTTATGGAAAGAAAGGGGTTTCCTTACCTCACATGGGATGCAGATAGTGCATGGAGAATTAGTGTATAATCTTTTTACTGCCCTAACCTATCCTAAGAAAGTGTCAATTGTTGAATGTAGTCCACACAAGAAAGTGACGGATAAAATAGGAGCAGGTAACGCCTTTGCAGGTCACACAGCCCGTGAGACCGCAATGCAGCGAAGTACCACATCTATGTATGTGGTTAAGTCACAAGCTGGATGTTGGCATGATGCCAGGCAAGAAGTGCTGGACATGCAACAATCTGCCTCTGCTAATGAACTAGATCAATGGTCTAAGGAGGGTACACTGGATTATGAGGGCTGAAGGAGGAATAAAGATATGACAAAATGGAATTTACCCACAGCATACTTATACCCCTTGATTCACATTGCACATGGGCCTGCAGAAGTTGGTGCATCCTTGTTGGACCTGGCCCTTTTGGCCGGATGGTCCCTAAACTTTTCGCCTTCCACCTGTACTTTTTCTGACCTGTTGTTGGCTATTCTATGACTCTGGGCACTTTACCACTGCTGTTCAGTGCTAAAGTGCATATGCTCTACCTATGTAAAATGTATATGTTGGTTGGATTCCATGATTGGCTTATTTGGTTTACTGTCAGACCCCAGTAAAGTGCACCAGGAGTGCCCAGGGCTTGTAAATACAAATGCTGCTGGTGGGCTTGCAGCACTGGTTGTGCCACCCACAGAAGCGGCCTAGTAAAATGTGTCTAAGGTCTGCCATTGCAGAACCTGCGTGCAGTCTGGTACTGTCATGCTGACTGGGCAAGTGCACCCACTTCCCAGTCCCTAAACCTTCCCTTAACTTCATATTAGTCACCCCTATGGTAGGCCCAAGGGCAGTGTGCATTATAAGCATAACGTCGGACAAGCCCGGATGTGTGTGGCATGTCCTAATAGTGAATTACAGCCATTTTCGTTTTTCACTATTGTAAGGCTACCTGTTCTCCATAGGCCAGAATGGGCTGTTAGAATTGTTACATCCTATGATCCTAACAGACCCAGGGAACATGGTAGAAAATCGAGTTTAGTATGCCTGAATTCAGAATAATAAAATACATCTTTTAGTAAAGTTTATTTTAATATTCTGTGTTTGCAAATACCACTTTTAGAAAGTTGGCATTTGCTTGCCTAACCATTTCAGCCCGCCTCTGCTATGATGTGTATCTGCCTGTCTGGTTTGTGTGAGTGACAGGGCTGGGGAAACCCAGAGGGGCAGGGCTAGGTAGCCTGGTGGTGAATAGAGAGATTGACATCCAGATGGGTGGGAGGAGTGCACCTGGACTCTGAATAGGGCTGTGCTCTGCCACCACAATGCTGGCCCCACCTCCTGTGGAGTGGCTGATGTCTCTAACCTGCACCCTGAATAGAAAGGCAGAGTCATGTCAACAAAGTGCTCAAGAACTGGTTTGGACTGGGCAAAGGCCCCTCTACCCCAGAGGAACAAAGGAATTAGGGGTATATGTATTGGGACCCTACTCCCAAGAAATGAGATCCTGCTTGACAAGAAGAACCTCTGCCTGAGGAGAAGGAACTGGGAAAGCTGTAAGGAGGAGTACTGTCCCTGACCTGGGGGATTGGCCTGCAGTGGTTGCCTTGCTGCTGAAAGGAGAGGAGAAAAGACTACAAAGACTTTAATTCAACTTGTGCTTAAAAGATCTCCAAGGGCTTGTGCTGAGTTTGCCCCCTGAATGAAGTCCCAGGACCAGTGGACTTCACCCTCAGCTCCCCAGAGTCTTTTGGAAGTGCCTGCTGCTGTTGTTGGGCCTTCTGAGGGACTGCGTGTCGCAAGGAGCTGGAAGCGCGACTCGAGAAGGAGAAGCGTGCCGCCGTCGGAGCTGTTGTCGTCGCATCTCGCAAAGGGTGTCGGCGCTGCAGCATCGCATCGAGCGGAAGCGTCTCGCATCATTCCGGAAGTATCTCGCAACGCCGAAGAAGCGTGTCGCCATCGCAGCCATCGTAGCTGACGCATTGCACCGCATCAAGAGAAGAGTCTCGCATCGAGGAAGAAGCGTGTTGCCATCGCAGCCATTGTAGTTGTAGCATTGCACCGCATCAAGAAAAGAGCCTCGCATCCACGGAGAAGCGTGCTGCCATTGGAGCTGCTGTCGTCGCATCGCGTAAAGGGGTGACGCCGCTGCAGCATCGCATCGAGCGGAAGTGTCTCGCAAAAGTCGGAGAAGAGTGCAGCTGCCAAGGCCGCTGTTGCCGCATCGCGTAAAGGGGTGACGCCGCTGTAGCTGACGCATCGAGTCAAGTCTTCTCGCAACATCGGAGAAGCGTAACGCATCTGGAAGATCTTCACGTCTTTATTTCTTTGCACCAAAAACTTCATCGCATCAGCATCGTTGCAACACTTTCGTTGCCCTGCGTGTCGCATCTAAGGTACATTGACTTAAAGTGTCGCATTTAAGAACTAAGCAAACTTCTACCATCTAAAGTAACAGTATTGTGTATTTTTGTCATTTAATGGTCTTGTGGTAACTCTATATAAAGAATCCTTATTTTTAATATAAAAACCTGTGTGGTGTCCATTTGTAGTGTTGTCACTTGGTTACTGTATGTGTTCACAAATGCTTAACCTATAACGCTCTGAGATAAGCCTTGTCTGCTCGCGCCTAGCTACCTAGAGGGTGAGCAGGGGTTATTTTAGGAGTGTAACCCCTTACCCTGACTAGAGGAAAGGTTCCCTGCTTGTCACAAGTACCTACCTGTGCCAACCAGAGAACCCGGATTCTAACATTGGTGGTCAGCGGTGAGGATTCTGGACTTGCATTTGTGACTCATGTACAGTAATTGGTGAACACTACTTAGTGAATGCAGGCCTTAAACGCAACCAATACTTGTTGGTAGATTTCTTTTTGGGACTGTCTATTTTTGAGCTCTGCCAAGCTTAACCATGGTGGAGTAAGCAGCATCCATAGTCTCTGTTAATACTGAATTTGAATGAGAAGAAGAGAAATTGGATAGCTACACTGCCAAGCAGCGGAAATTCTTCTGCAAGAAATGTAATGTTTCTACAACTGGATGTAAAAACAAGGCAGAGTTCTACAAGGCGCTGAGGGCCTGGGTAGAAGCAAGGAATGCCACTGATGATAATAATGCAGAGGAGCAGCTGAATGGGCCAGTGGGTCCAAGAGGAAGGAGAACCCCTTCCCCTGCCGGTAGCAGTGTTTCTGGTAAAAGTCTATCCCCAGAGGAGTTGGCAGACAGGAAGGAAACCAGAGCTCATGGGATAGAGATGGCGAAACTAAATGGACAACTGGCAATGGAACAAAAAAGGCTGGAAATGGAAGAGAGAAAAATGGAAATGGAGCATGAGTTGATCATGAGGAATCTTGACTTAGAGCTCGAGAGGCTTGAGACCATGAGTGTCTCAGCCCAGCAACAAGAAATGTGTGTAGCTCAGAGATTGAGCTTTGCTGAGTGGGAGGAGGAATCCAGCTCAGATGGTGGCAGCCATATTGAATTTTCTAGTGCAGAGAGAAGAGTACACACACCCAGAGACATGGCACCTGACTTGAAGGAGGGGGTTAACATACACCAGGAGGTTCAAGGACATGAGGTAGCTCCAGTAGTGCGCAGTGTCCCTGAGAGGGATAGGGTAACTGGCGCAGGGGTTCATGGTTCTAGTAGTGAGAGGGACACTCTACTGACTCTAGATGAGAGGTGCAGGGAGAGGAGTTCCCCCAAAATTGAAGTCCTGGTATATGAGTGTGAAGACCGCCCAGAAGAGTGTGGGTTGTGTGACAGAGACAGTCAGATACTGTCTTGCCAGTCTCAGGAGAGGGGTGTGCAGTACGAGTGTGAGGCACTGGATGGTGAGGTGAAGGATAGTTTGGTTAACCCTGCTAGGGGGCTGTGTGATGCAATTGTGGGAGAGCATATTGTAAGTCCCTGTTTTCCAGAGCTATGCCAACACCTGTGGGAGAGTGAGTTCTCTGACCGCAGGGAGCTCACATTGGAGGCAGACCTTTTGGTGGAGTCCAGAGGGTCTGGAAAGGCATTGGGGAGTGATCCCCAGAGGAGTGGTTCAGGTATCTTCAAACCCAGTGTGGTGGGAGTGGCCAGAGTAGCCCAGCTAGGTCCTGTAGTAGTGAGAGGGGTGTAGGGTCTCACATCCTGTCTTTAAGGGGAAGGAGTGAGAATGGGTTATGTCCCGGTAGTGCCCAACCTCAGACTCAGAGCCTGGATGGTTCTTTAAGGGAACACCAGGTGGGGAGCCTAGTCTGTCCTGAGGGGCTGCCCGTTGTGTGGGACCCCCTAGTGTCTGGTGAACGGGGAGTGTCTGTAAGCAGGCCTCCATCAGTTCTGGTGTCTGGCAGTACCGCTCAAGTTGGGCGGGTGCAGAAGTCCAGAGTGAGGGGTGAGAGGGGGAAGGAGTCCCCAGTGGAAGAACCAGTGAATGACCATGGTGACACCACTCCTGTCCTGGGGGTTCTTTGTGCACTGTCAGATGGACAGGGGTTGGGAGATCTGCGCCAGGCAGACTGTCACATGACACAGGAGTTATTTGGTACCCTCAGGGGGGCATGCGTGCTCCCCGGGAAGTCCTGGTGCGCCAGGCGAGCGTTCAACCGCATGGTTTGGACCCAGGGTTGGGAAGCAAGGTTCAGGTGTTGTCTGACCTGGAGGGTGGGACAACTGTAATCAGTGTCCTGACCCATGTTGCTTCTAGGGGTACCACGCCAGTTGGGAGTGTGCAGTACTCTGGAAGGGGGTGCAGAGGGAGGGAGTCCTCGCCTCTGACCCCGGTGCAGCCTGAGGGTTTAGACCCTAGGTTGGAGAGCCAGGTTCAGGTGTTGTCTGACCTGGAGAGAGGGACATCTGTAATCAGTGTCCCTACCAGTCTGTCTTCTTGGTGTACCACTCCAGGTGGGAGGGCACAGCCATCTGTAAGGGGGTGCAGAGGGAGGGAGTCCTCGCCTCTGACCCCCGCTCAACTGAAGGGGTTAGACCCTAGGTTGGAGGACCAGGTTCAGGGTGTCCCCCCTGACCTGGACGCCCAGTTGCAGGATAGAACCCCTGAACTGGTGGGCGAATTGCGCAGGACACCTGCCCCAGGTGCCCGGCAATTCTGGAAGGGGGTACCACTCCAAGTGGAAGGGTACAGAGCCCCAAGGAGGAGGACCGGGTGTGGGAGAGGCCACCCCAGTCTTTGGCCCAGCCGCCGGGTACAGGCCTGGGGCTGGTGGGTCAGTGGCAGGATGTCATACCTGACCTGACAGGAGGAAGAATGGACAAAGGGTGCCAAGCACCTGGGGTTACTGCCCCCCGCTCCCTGGTGCCACAGAGGTTTGAGATCTCTGAGAGGCTTACAACCTGGGTCTCCTCCCTGACTACTGTCAGTGGCCACTGTCGCCTTTTGCTGTCTGTCTGTTGGGACACACCTGTGAGCCAGTTAAGGTTCGGGGCTGCACAGGTGGTGTCCACAGGTAAGGAGAAGGGTTCCCCATGGATTGGCTTGGTGGGCCCTGAGAGTATGGACAGAGGGATTCCAATAGGTTCAGATTGGCGTAGGACTGGAGTCTGCCCCTGCAGTTGCGGGCCAGGTCCTTGTTCTACCGCCCGCAGCAGGGAAGCCCATCAAGGAAGTGATTGGTCTACCCTGCGTTTTGGCTGGAAGGGGGTTGTGTTGGACCTGGCCCTTTTGGCCGGATGGTCCCTAAACTTTTCGCCTTCCACCTGTACTTTTTCTGACCTGTTGTTGGCTATTCTATGTCTCTGGGCACTTTACCACTGCTGTTCAGTGCTAAAATGCATATGCTCTCCCTATGTAAAATGTATATGTTGGTTGGATTCCATGATTGGCTTATTTGGTTTACTGTCAGACCCCAGTAAAGTGCACCAGGAGTGCCCAGGGCTTGTAAATACAAATGCTGCTGGTGGTCTTGCAGCACTGGTTGTGCCACCCACAGAAGCGGCCTAGTAAAATGTGTCTAAGGTCTGCCATTGCAGAACCTGCGTGCAGTCTGGTACTGTTATGCTGACTGGGCAAGTGCACCCACTTCCCAGTCCCTAAACCTTCCCTTAACTTCATATTAGTCACCCCTACGGTAGGCCCAAGGGCAGGGTGCATTGTAAGCATAAGGTAGGACAAGCCCTGATGTGTGTGGCATGTCCTAATAGTGAATTACAGCCATTTTCGTTTTTCACTATTGTAAGTCTACCTGTTCTCCATAGGCCAGAAGGGGCTTTTAGAATTGTTACATCCTATGATCCTAACAGACCCAGGGAACATGGTAGAAAATCGTGTTTAGTATGCCTGAACTCAGAATAATAAAATAAATATTTTAGTAAAGTTTATTTTAATATTCTGTGTTTGCAAATACCACTTTTAGAAAGTTGGTATTTGCTTGCCTAACCATTTCAGCCCGCCTCTGCTAGGATGTGTATCTGCCTGTCTGGTTTGTGTGAGTGACAGGGCTGGGGAAACCCAGAGGGGCAGGGCTAGGTAGCCTGGTGGTGAATAGAGAGATTGACATCCAGATGGGTGGGAAGAGTGCACCTGGACTCTGAATAGGGCTGTGCTCTGCCACCACAATGCTGGCTCCAACTCCTGTGGAGCGGCTGATGTCTCTGCCCTGCACCCTGAATAGAAAGGCAGAGTCATGTCAACAAAGTGCTCAAGAACTGGTCTGGACTGGGCAAAGGCCCATCTACCCCAGAGGAACAAATGAATTAGGGGTATAAGTATTGGGACCCTGCTCCCAAGAAATTAGATCCTGCTTGACAAGAAGAACCTCTGCCTGAGGAGAAGGAACTGGGAAAGCTGTAAGGAGGAGTACTGTATCTGACCTGGGGGATTGGCCTGCAGTGGTTGCCTTGCTGCTGAAAGGCGAGGAGAAAAGACTACAAAGACTTTAATTCAACTTGTGCCTAAAAGATCTCCAAGGGCTTGTGCTGAGCTTGCCCCCTGAACGAAGTCCCAGGACCAGTGGACTTCACCCTCAGCTCCCCAGAGTCTTTTGGAAGTGCCTGCTGCTGTTGTTGGGCCTTCTGAGGGACTGCGTGTCGCAAGGAGCTGGAAGCGCGACTCTAGAAGGAGAAGCGTGCCGCCGTCGGAGCTGTTGTCGTCGCATCTCGCAAAGGGTGTCGCCGCTGCAGCATCGCATCGAGCAGAAGCGTCTCGCATCATTCCGGAAGTATCTCGCAACGCCGAAGAAGCGTGTTGCCATCGCAGCCATCGTAGTTGTCGCATTGCACCGCATCAAGAAAAGCGCCTCGCATCCATGGAGAAGCGTGCCGCCGTCGGAGCTGCTGTCGTCGCATCGCGTAAAGGGGTGACACCGCTGCAGCATCGCATCGAGCGGAAGCGTCTCGCAAACGTCGGAGAAGAGTGCCGCTGCCAAGGCCACTGTCATCGCATCGCGTAAAGGGGTGACGCCGCTGTAGCTGACGCATCGAGTCGAGTCTTCTCGCAACATCGGAGAAGCGTAACGCATCTGGACGTCTTTATTTCTTTGCACCAAAAACTTCATCGCATCAGCATCGTTGCAACACTTTCGTTGCCCTGCGTGTCGCATCTAAGGTACATTGACTTAAAGTGTCGCATTTAAGAACTTAAGAGAACTAAGCAAACTTCTACAATCTAAAATAACAGTATTGTGTATTTTTGTTGTTTAATGATCTTGTGGTAACTCTATATAAAGAATCCTTATTTTTAATATAAAAACCTGTGTGGTGTCCATTTGTAGTGTTGTCACTTGGTTACTGTATGTGTTCACAAATGCTTAACCTATAACGCTCTGAGATAAGCCTTGTCTGCTCGCGTCAAGCTACGTAGAGGGTGAGCAGGGGTTATTTTAGGAGTGCAACCCCTTACCCTGAGTAGAGGAAAGCATCTCTGCTTGTCACAAGTACCTACCTGTACCAACCAGAGAACCCGGATTCTAACTATCCTCAATGGCAAAACATCTCATGCAAGTTTGGGATCATCCTGATGTTGCCGGCACTTCTAAAAAGATAGTCCAGTCTTGTCTGGTCTGTCTCCAGTATAATCCTGGAAAGGAAACGCAAACTCCAACAGGAGGGTTTGCGACACCAACTGCACCTTTTGAGGTCCTGCAAATGGACTACATTCAGTTTGAGCGCTGTAATAATTTGAAATATGTCCTAGTAGTGGTTTGTGCCTTCAGTAAATGGGTGGAGGCGTATGCTACGAAGGATAATACAGCTCTCATGACAGCGAAGGTTCTCCTAAGGGAGATCTTTCCTCGCTTCGGCGTTTGTCAGGTCCTATGGAGTGACAAAGGACCTCATTTCATTGGGCAAGTTGTAGAATATGTCAGGAAAGCGTTGGGGATTAAGCAGAAATTTCATGCTGCTTTTCACCCACAATCAGCAGGCCTGGTGGAGCTCTACAACTCCACACTAAAACTGAAATTGGCAAAAATACAGGCCTCCAGGTCTTTGAAATGGCCTGATGCATTGCCTTTACCATTGCTCTCCGTCATGCTCTGGGCTTACCCCATATGAGTTTGTCTTTTGGAGGCCCATGAATATTTGGGGGGCCCCTATGCCTCGTCCTATACATGATGTTCCTCACACATTGATGAGTGATTATTTGTCTCAGTTGACTGACAGCTTGCTTTCTATTCATCAGCAGGTGCAGGAAGCTCTTCAAGACAGGTTGCAGGGTGATGGACACAATCTGCGTCCTGGAGACTTCTTTCTGATAAAAATCTTCCAGCGGATGAACAGCTTGGAACCTTGGTGGCATGGCCCAGAACAGGTTCTCTTTGCTACCAGAACTGCAGTCCGAGTGACCAACAGGAAGAATTGGGTCCACGCTATACAGTGCAAGAAAGTTCTGTTCGCTTTGGTGGAACCTACTGCGCTGAAAGATTACCGTGATATTCTGCTTACCGAGAAAGAGCGAGCTGCATCACCTGATGGGCCTGAGGAAGTCTTCCCGGACCACACGATCCCTGGTGTATCTAGATATCTGCTTCGATCCAGGAAGAAAGACATTTCATCGCAAAAAGAGACTGTTTGAGCCACTGTCCTGGGTGGTTAAAGACTAACTACAAAGGGGGGTAGCCTTTTAGTGACTACTCGTCTCAACATTAGTGAAGAAACCAACGCCCACCCAGGATCTTAGGGCATCATCTGTTTTGTTGTGTGCCGACAAGATGAACATGCCTGAGGAGAAGAAATCGAGTTCTGCAAAAATCTATAGCAAATGCACAATGTTCATGGACTAACTTTGACTACTGTCATCATTGCTACGATAATGTGGGTTGTAGAGGAAGTAATTCCGGCTCGAAAATTACTGATTTCTACTACTCCTGTCACCACAGAACATTATTACTTCACTCTTCCCTATCATGAAAAGAAACACTGAATGTCATATCTCAATAACACTTTCATACAAATTTTGCATCATACTCATAATGATACGAATACTACCAACTGTTTGGTATGTGGAATGATGCCAGCCCCTCAGAAGACGGGAGGAACGCCTCTCATTTCCTTGCCATTCTTGCAAAATGGCTCCTGTAGAGCCTGGTTCGCACTGTTGTGGGCCTCTGAAATTAGTAAAATTGCTCTAGCTGATGTAGGAGGGCTCAATGCATAACTTAATAAAGTTTGTAACCCTGATGAATGAGGCCTCCCACAAGCCAAAGGAACTATATGGGAAATGGAGGAGTATTGTAAAGGAAATTCCTCCGCAAGCTACGTTTTCCCCAACACTCAAACTGCCAAGGGTAACGGGCCTCCTGTTATCGCTGTTGCTAGAGCCCGAGCACATCTTTGTGTGAGCAGTTTTGGCAGTATCCCAGTGGGAAAAAGTGACTGTACTATACTATTGAATATCACTGGAACGAACAATAGCAGTTTTCTATCCTCACATAACACTTATTTCATTTGTGGAAGTAAAGGTTACTATCATCTACCAATTGGATGAGCTGGAATATGCTATGTGTCCTTCTTGCTTCCTCCTGTGTTCTTAGCACCTGCATCTTATCATAAAGATCAAACATTGTTTAATGACATTTCCTTGAACCAATTCAAAAGAACTATAATTGATGATGAAGTGGATCAAACCGACACTGCATTACAGCAATATGTTGACTTTAAATTGGGACTCTTCTTCTTTGTCGGTGCGGCCTTAAACAGTAGGAAAATACGACGCTTGACCCAAGTGGTAGAGGCAGTGACTAATCAAACAGCAATGCCTCTTGGAAATATTACAAAAGAACTCCAAATTACGAGAACTGTGATTTTGCAAAATAAAATGGTATTAGATGTAATTTTAGCTGATTGTGGTGGAGCATGTCGCATTATTGATAGTAGTTGCTGTGTGTTTATCCCTGACCACGCCCCTTCTGTTTATGATGCCATTTCCAAACTGCATAAAATAGCCACTGAGATACATCAAGACCCGGGAACATGGACTTGGACTGGATGGTTCTGGAACTTATTTTCTGTATGGGGTCTGAAAATATTGTCGGCCTTATTCATAATTATTGCAGTTCTCTTCTCTTGTTGTATATGCCTACAATACAGCCAATGCTTTGTTTCCTCTGTATTTCCACTTGTACTACTTGTGTACCATCTAAAACGAATGTCCAGAATGCAAATGCCCATTTAGCAATGGAACAAGAAATTTGTGAAGTGATGTCAATTGATATACATGATGTATATCATACCCCTTTGAAGGGCTAAGAAAATGGGGGAACAACCTTTACAACGCAACTTTTACAACGCACTACACTTACAACGCATTTTTTACAACGCAACATCCACTACAACGCATTCCATTACATAGCATGACACTACAACGCATTTTTAAAAACTACCTTTACAGCGCATTCCATTACATCGCATACTACCTTTACAACGCATACCATTACAACGCATAATATTACACTACCCTATCCAACACTTACCCTACTGTTGCACCCCCTGGAGTTAGAATAGTAATTTTTACCCCTATACTATCCAACACTTACCCTACTGTTGCACCCCCTGGAGTTAGAATAGTAATTTTTACCCCTATACTATCCAACACTTACCCTACTGTTGCACCCCCTGGAGTTAGAATAGTAATTTTTACCCCTATACTATCCAACACTTACCCTACTGTTGCACCCCCTGGAGTTAGAATAGTAATTTTTACCCCTATACTATCCAACACTTACCCTACTGTTGCACCCCCTGGAGTTAGAATAGTAATTTTTACCCCTATACTATCCAACACTTACCCTACTGTTGCACCCCCTGGAGTTAGAATAGTAATTTTTACCCCTATACTATCCAACACTTACCCTACTGTTGCACCCCCTGGAGTTAGAATAGTAATTTTTACCCCTATACTATCCAACACTTACCCTACTGTTGCACCCCCTGGAGTTAGAATAGCAATTTTTACCCCTATACTATCCAACACTTACCCTACTGTTGCACCCCCTGGAGTTAGAATAGTAATTTTTACTCCTATACTATCCAACACTTACCCTACTGTTGCACCCCCTGGAGTTAGAATAGTAATTTTTACCCCTATACTATCCAACACTTACCCTACTGCTGCACCCCCTGGAGTTAGAATAGCAATTTTTACCCCTATACTATCCAACACTTACCTTAAATGCAATTTAATAGTATGCGTTGTAATGGTATGCGTTGTAAAGGTAGTATGCGATGTAATGGAATGCGTTGTAAAGGTAGTTTTTAAAAATGCGTTGTAGTGTCATGCTATGTAATGGAATGCATTGTAGTGGATGTTGCGTTGTAAAAAATGCGTTGTAAGTGCATGCGTTGTAAAAGTGTGCGTTGTAACGACATACATCCAAGAAAATGTCTTAGCTTATGCTAAAAGGGTAGTCTGTGGAAAAGTGTAATATTTTACTTAGCATAAGCGACAGCCATTTTGGCTGTGGTGTCCATTTTGTTTGCTTCATGATTCTTTCGTCCTCTGCTGTTCGCCTTTTCACCCTGCTTGTATCATCTATTTTAGTTTACCTCTTTCGACATGGCCCATCAATGTACGTGCTGGGGGTTTGTAGCTGCCGGTGCACCTGGTCTTAGATGTTATCTGTTGACTGATTACTGCTGCCATAAGCATTCCTGCTCCCCCTCCCTATTTGCTGACCAAGTGATCATCCATCTGCCCTTGGTTGCTGATAGCTATTTCTGTGTCTAAACTTGTTCTTTCCATTTCTGTTCATATGCTTACATTGCAGAAAACCAGTATATAAGGACGATGTTTTGTGAACTCAGTGTACCTCCTCCTGCAACACTTGAGAGTGTTGTGTGGACGTCGTCCCGCTCATGAGTGATTAATAAACTTGTTGTTTTACTTCAACTCCAGTGCCGATGTCTCTTTTGTTAGTCTTTGGACCCGTGGACGAGAGGGTGACCCTGCACCAGTGTGCTCCCTTTTGGGCACATTTCTACAACTGGACAGCCCGATTTTGTGGTCAGCAGTCAGGGTCGCCAAGTGAATCAAGAGTCCAGTCTCCTGCATCGAGGACTTCTCCATCAGGGTTCACATCGTCGTTGTCAGTCGGTTGTTTCAATAACTCTACTAATGCCACCCATGCCCTCGCTGCCTCCAATGCCTTTTTGTTTCCAGTTCTTTGGGCCATTTGCAGCCGGAACGTCCCTTCGCAGCCTGCCCACTTCACAAGCTCCCTCGTCCATCTTAGCACACTAGGGGGCATTTTTTGCCTTCCAATGGCTAGTGAGTTCCCTTTTAGCCAACACTAACCCCAAGTATATAAACTTGCTAGTAACCTTATTCCTGGCAGTGTGAGGGAACCAATGTAGGAGGCAACACCCTGGGGTCAGTGCTATGTCAAGCTCTGTCGTGTCTGCTAAGCTAGGTGTCACCCCTCTCCAGAACTCTCCCAGAAGCGGGCAATCCCAAAGCATGTGTGAAAACCCCGTATCTTCTAGGTTATACCTCAGGCAGGCAGTCCGGGTCCCAAAATATTCGTTAATCTTACCCAGGGTAAGGTACATAGAAGTAAATCAGCTGGAAACACGCATTTCTAGTACTCTTCCAAGCCCTTTCCACCAGCTCTCCCTATGGTTTCTCGTCAATGATCTCACCCAAGTCCCCCTCCCATTTGATACGTAGGGCTGTCAGGGGTTGGCGTATCTCCTGCGTGATGCGTCGGTAGAGGCAAGTGACCGCCTTAAAAGTTCCAGCAGCTATCACTATATATTGACAAACCAGGGAAGTCTGAGGTTCCACTATCCCCTCCTGCCAATGTTTTCATATAGCAGCTGTCACGGCGGCATGTAGCAGGAAATTCCCTCTTGGGAGGTTGTAACTGTGAGAAAGTGGCTCTGTATATACTGTTTCCACATAGGTACAGGGTTTACAGAGTCCACAGTCCCCAGAGGTTTGGCAGAGGCTAAAGTTAGATATAACCTTACTCTCTAAAGTGGTAGCTTGGTTGAGCAGTAAGGCAGTATCAGAGGACAGTGTAAAGCATTTGTTGCACACACTCAGCCAGCAAATGGTCTCACACACTCAATAACTGAACTCTAGGCCAATGGTTTATATATAAAAAATATATGCTTGTTTTATTTTAGAACCAACAATAGGTATTAAAATATACTTTCTCAGAATGAGATGCTTTATATAAATACTTTTGCAATATGCAATTGACTTTTGTAGAAAGTTACAAGTGGTTGCAATAGGCAACACAATTCTAAACACAATAATGCATTGAGTTCAATGGAAGTTTCAAGTTATTTGCCACAGATTACTTTTAGGATTACTTTTGGAATTCCAGGACTGGATCCTAGATTCAGCCCTGGGTCAATACTTGGAATCAAATGATAAAAGTCGACTTAATTACTGTGATGATTCTTAGACAATATTTTGCTATTTTAAAAGTTGACACTTAGAAAATATTTCATAGAAAACAGTCAATGATTCCCTATGGCAGAAAATTCAAGTGGCAGGTATAGTAAGTTCTCGTTACATTTGTAATCCAGTAATGGGTGCCTACACTCAGTACTGGGACCTTTATCCAAAACAGGTAAGTAATTACGTTTTCAGATATTATACTATTTTTAAAGAATATTTAAAGTTTGCAGAAATTGACAGAAGAAATTTCACAGAAAAACAGTCAATGATTTCCTATGAGAGAAAATTGGGTTACTGGTAAGTACAGTTGTAAGCATTTTTCAGAGTCAGTGCTGGGCACCAAGATCCAGCACTGGGAACTCACCTAAGAGCAGGTGAGTATTTACGTTTTCGTTATTCGGCTGTTTTTGGTGAATATTTTAAGTTTTGAAAAGTCCACACTTAGAAGAAATTTCAGGAAAAGCCAGTCAATGTTACCCTATGGAGAAAATTGAGTTATCGGTTTAAAGGTAAGTACTCGACTGGCAGAGTTAAGGTTCTGGGCATAGACTCGGGGGTCTCCCAGGGTCAGGTAGGTACAGTTGGTTCACCCTCAGCGGCACAAGGGCGGCCGGGTGCAGAGCGAGTTAGGCCCAATGTTATCCTATGAGAGGTAGGGGGCCTTGGTTGGTGGCTGATGCCAGGGATTAGAAGTAGATTTTGAGTAGAGCCTCTACTCATGGGAGTCCCAGTGGATTTAGAGACAAAAGGTAGCCAGTTCCTCCGGGGTTTCTGAGGTTGCTGGCCAGAAGAGATGCCGGTTGGAGCACGAGCAGGTTCGAGGGTCGACAGGCCGGTAGGGCTGGGGCCAAAGCAGTTGATGTCTTCCTCTTCTTAGCAGCTGCAGGGCAGGTCTTCTTTCTTCTAGCTCTTCTTCGTATTTCGGAATCTGAAATCTGGGGAATGAAGGTTCCTATCCCCTATCCTGCCTCTCTCCTGTGGGAGGGGGGCAGTAGCCTAATCCTGATTGGGCGGGGCTTCCCATCTTCAAGATGGCGAGAGCCCGGAGATGTGCTTCACCTCGCCTCCCCCACCTGAGGGGTGGGGTTGGCAGGCTGGCACATCCCCTGTCCTTATTTGGGGTTTCCGGCCAAGCTTCCCACCAGAGTGGGGGGTTGCAGTGGCCTGGGGAAGCTCACAGAGGCGGCATGCCTTTGAAGCTTCCCCCTGCCCATCCTGGTGGAGGAGATTTTAGCACATCGCCTAGGATGTGCATTGTTGCAGGCCCAGGAGAGCAGGGGCTCTCCTACCCAGGGGTCCAGCAACATGTCTGCTGTGTGGCAGCCTAGGCAGCCTCAGAACAGACGTGGATTGAAGGTTAGGTTTTAGGGGGCATCTCTAAGATGCCCTCTGGGGTACTTGGTACATTAAATCCCACACTGGCATCAGTGCGGGTTTAATGTGCTGAGAAGTTTGATACCAAACTTCTCAGTCTTCAGTGTTGCCATTATGGTGCTGTGGGGTTCGTGTTTGACGAGCTCTCAGCACCATGTGCTCTTAAAAGGCAGCACTGCACTTACAGTGCCCAGGAATGGACCTGGGTACTGTAGGGGCACAGAGCTCCTGCTCCTGTGCCCACACCACTGGCATAGGACACCCAGCTAGAGGGGTGGCTGATGTATGCCATGGCAGTGTAGGTGGTGGGCATGGCTCACGGGGATGTGTGTCATGTCGACTCTTTGTTTTGTCTTGTACCCAGACACCCAGCCTGCAAGGGCAGTGTGTGTGTGTAAGGGTACAGGGCCTCTAAGGGTGGCACAATGAATGCTGCAGCCCTTAGAGGCCTTCCCTGGTCACAAGGCCCTGGCATGTGGCCAGGGTTTACCAATTTGTGTTTTGTGTTTTAGGGAAGGAACGTAGGCCCTGGGCACCTGATTGGCATGAGTCCAGGGCACACTCAGTCAAAGTACATTCAGCAATTCAGCAAAAAGTGGGGGCATACCATGAAAGAAAGATGGCACTTTCTCACAGTAACGCTCTAGGAGATCATTAAAAGAGAGCAAGGTATTTTCTTCATATTAATCCCCTATAGTAGAGATCCCCGCCTCCCTCCATGTCTGTAATCTATGCCACTCCCCACCATGGGGCAGTGCCTCGCATATCAGTAATGGGATATCTGGCGCATAAGGGAATCTTATCTGTGCCCGTCCAAAGGACCGGTTCCAACACCTACGCGCAGTCTGTAAATATGAGGGGGTTGCCCTATCCCTCAAGGGGAGACGCATCAGCACTCAGGAAAGGAGTCGCAAACTCGGATCCGGACCCCCAGGGTCCTCTGCATTCCTGAGACATCCCGCCATCCACTTCGTGAACCACTGCAACTATGCTGCATGATAATAGGCTTCAAAATCTGGCACTGCAAATCCCCCTTACAACCTGGGCCTCATCATGGTGACAAGTGCTACTCTCCGCCTTTCGGTGCCCCATAAGAACCCCGTAACCAGTGTGTAGAGTTGAGCAAAACTTCTGTGCAGGATCCAGAGTGATAGCGATCCAAAATAATAGAGAAGTCTAGGCAGCTTAACCATCTTTAATAATGCTACCCTACCCGCTACAGACAGCGGGAGGGTCCCCCAGATCTCGAAATTGCTTTTGGTGCTGCGTATTGCACGCCCTATGTTGCCCTCCAGCAGATCTACAGGGTCATGATATATTTGAGCACCCAGATAGGGCAGGCATCTGTTTTCCCACAACACGTCTTCTGTTTTTAGTGGGCCAACCCTCTCAGCAAGGGCAGGGAAAAGGCACATCTTGGTCCAATTTACCCTAAGTCCTGCGACTCTCCCCAGTATACCCAGAAGATCGATGGCTCCTCGTGGGCTTCTCCTGAGTTAGCTAGGAACATCAAAAGGACGTCCGCATATAGTGCTATATATTGGAGCTGCCCCATCACCTCCAACCCCTGATAGTGGTGGCCTGATCTAGCGTGCGCGGCCAGGGGTTCCATCGCCAGCGCAAATAATAGGGGAGACAATGGGCAGCCCTGTCTCGTTCCCCTGTCCACCACCCAGGTATCCGAAATCAGCCCTCCTGTCCTAACTCTAGCAGTAGAATTTGCCGTCCATGCTACAAAACTTTCTCCCAACCCGAACAATCTCAGAATTCTAAAAATATATGACCACTCGAGGCTATCAAAAGCTTTCTCGATGTCTACTGCTAAGATACACGCCTCCTCCTTTTGGTAAGTGTCTGCTTCTAATATTCGTAGGAGTCTATGTATATTGACCGCTTTATTCCTGGTCGGGATAAAGCCTGCCTGATCCATATGTATGAGTGTCGACATGTTGACTAGTAGTTGGCTGGCCAGTATGCGGCTTAAAATTTTATAGTCCAAGTTAAGCATGGCGAGGGGATGATATGCAGTCCGGTCTCAAGCCGGTTTGCCGGGTTTTAAAAGTGGAATGATTACCGCCTCCCTCATTAAAGCAGGTAGGCAGCCTTCACGTTTCGCCCTATTCTATAGCGCCACTAGTTGGAGAGCCAATATATTTACATATGTTGAATAAAACTCAATTGGAAGCCCACTCGTCCCTGGTGTCTTATTCCTGGCCATATGTTTGATGGCACCACGTACCTCCCCGATCTCGACATCTCTAACCAGGGTTTCTGCTGCCTCACCATTAACCTGAGGAAGTTCCACATCTGACAAGAATCCCACCTCCTCCAGCACTCCAGGTTCGGGCCTACTTTGGTATAGGGCAGTATAATATTCCAAAAACTGGACATTAATATCCTGCTGGCTATAATAGGCCTTGTCTTCTCGCTCCCACAGCTCAAGTATCGCCGTCCGTCTGCGCTTAGCTCCAGCCTTATCCCTCTCAGCATGAGCCAAAGCAATATAGGCCTTATAATCGAAACAACGCAGCTTTTCTAATTGTGTCGCCAATATTTCTCTAACTGCACGAAGGTCAGCCTGTCTATCCATCTTCTCCGGCCTATCCTCTACTACCTCCCAAAGTCGGTGTTCCGCACTTTGTACGTCCTGTAGGAGCACCTTCCGCACCCCCACCACTTCCCCAATGGGCCCTTCTAACAGTTTTAAAGGCATCCCATTCAATGAGTGGGCTTGTCGCTGTATTGACATTAGCTAGGAAGTAATTCTCAATAACAGTGCTTATTGTGGATCAAAACACCTGATCCTCCAATGTTTCTGGCCTCAGCCACTAGCTAGGTATTTTAGGTCTGATCCATACCCAATCTAATGGCACCAGCAGTGGATTACAATCGGAAATCGTTCTAGTCAGATATTCACTCAGTCTGATCCCTCCATGCACATCCGGGGAGCACAGGATCGAGTCTAAGCGAACATGTAACTCATGTTTAGGCAGAAAAATAGGAGTAATCCCTTTCCTCCGGGTGTTGGGCTCTCCAATTATCCGTCAACCCCCAGTGGTGCTGCCAGTCACGTCTAGTTTCAGCAATTCTGTCTGTGGGAGCGTCTGGAAGCGGCGGGTGGGAGCGGTCTAGTCTGATATTAGTAATACAGTTAAAGTGTCCCCCCCTAGTAGTACTGATCCTGTTAATACTAATGCTAATGTCTGTGAAAGTTGCGCTAAAAATGCAGGTTGATCTACGTTATGGGCATAAATACTCCCTATCACTATATCCCGTCCGTCCAACCACCCCAAAATCACCACAAATCTGCCCTCTGGATCTATTATTTGCCTAATACACTGAAAATGGACTCCAGCTCGCACCCAGACCAGAGTCCCCATGGCAAAGGCCGAGTATGTAGTATAAGACACCTGCCTCCTCCATCTTTGCTGCAATGCAATTCCTTCCTTCTGCGATAAATGAGTCTCCTGCAAAAGGGCAATCTGTACCCCTCTCCTGACCAAGTATGCATGTATTTTATGATGAAGTAACATAGTGTGCATCCCCCTAACGTTCCAAGAAATACATTTAATAACAATGGCGGGTCCCATTGTGTGAACCTTGTCATACCTTTAAGTATTCCCCCCTACAGCGACATGCCTGGACCCAAACCAAATCCCTTCAACAATAAGAACTCCCCAACACCCCTCCCCAGGACAGGTGCAAACAAACAAGTTCCCATCCAAACTAAAGCATGTGAACAGTTAACCACGAAAAGTGGTGTGGCGTAAACTGACCCTGTTGGACCCAGAACTCCCCCAGGTACTCCCCCAACCTCTTAACTCAGGTGGTAGCCCCAGCTTCTGCTTCAGTGCCCTCAGTCCGCCGTCACTAGACACGAGCCCCAGTAAAAGTCACCTCCCAGCAGTAGGAATCCCATTTTCATAGGACCTGACGTGCAAGCTTCAGGCTATGTCGTCCGTTGTTTGAGGGGAAAGGTCCGGGAGTTCGATCTCCGTTCATGCTGCTCGGACGCGAGCCTTCAGATCTGTCCGTTCCTTGCTCACTGATGGTCGTGTTCACGCTAGCGCTTCCATGGCTAATCTCCCCGACCGCCTTCATGGCTTTGTCCCACTCTAGTCATCACCCTTTAGGTGAAGGAGCTCTTGGAAGAGGCGGAGGAATGGTCGGCATCTGCTGGGTCAAGTCCTGCGATGGGGTACGAGTTACGGTGTTCTGTCGGGTCTCCAGCCATTCCCATGCGGGGCAGTAAAGAAATGTGTCTCCGACTTATCAATCACCCGGAGGCGCGCCAGGAACAGCATGGCGTAGGGGATTTGCAGTTGGCGCAGTTTCTGCTGGAAGGTCAGGAAGGAAGCCCGCTGGCGTTGTACCTCTTTGGTGAAATCCGGGAAGATCATCACTTTACTATTTCCAATCTGCAAGTTCTGTTTCTCTCTGGCTTGTTGCAGTATGTGGTCCCGGTCCCGATAGTGAAGAAGTCGCACCACCAGCGGACGGGGAGGAGCTCCAGGCTTAGGTGGTCGAGCATTCAAGCTCATAAAAGGAGGAGAGACCCTCCGGGGCCACCTCCTCTCTGAGCCAGTTCTCCAGGAAATGCACGGCATCGGCCCCCTCCTCTCGTTCCAGAACCCCCACTACACGTAGGTTCTTCCTGCGGGAGCGCCCTTCACTGTCCTCCGCTCTCATTTCTAGTACCTTCACCCTGGCTTCCACAGTTTTCAGAGTGCGCTGTAATGTGGAAACTGCTTCCGGAACCTCCTCCATGTTTTTTTCGTGGAGTTTCACTCTCTTTGAGCTTACGGTGGTCGTCTTTTAGCAGGTTGAGATCTGCTCCTATGAAATCTATCTTTGTCTCCAGAGCTTCTCTTGATGAAGTGATGGCCTGCATTATATCTGCCAGGGTAGGGTCCCCAGGGGCGCCTTCTTTTCGCCTCTCTGGTGCGTCGTCATCATCATCGGTATGTTGCGCTGTATCCTCTACATGCAGGATCGCAAACCCCTTCTTTCTGGATACTCTCCCCATTGTGAGTGGGCTACGGGTGACCACTGGGTTGCTTCAGGACGATGCCAACAACGTGCGCAGCTCTTTGGTGACAAGTTTGGGGGCAAATTGGAGCAGCCTCTAGGATGTGGTTGTGGGCGGACGAATTTCCTGCCCTCCAGGCCTTCTGCCGTATACACAGGTTGTCAGGGGCCTAGTTAATTATGTAGATCCAGAAACAGTGCTTAGGTACCTCCCGCCTGCTGTCTCCTCATCCTTCCGTGCCTGTCACATTCGTCTAACAGAGGATCTAGGGCCTCGACACATTCATTGTAGTTTCTCCCTCTCTGCCACACATTCCGAGCAAGTCCTTTGTTAAAGGGGAATACTCCTAATTTCCCACAATTCTTGCTCTGCAGTAATGGGCCCCAAAAGATACAACGGTGTGCTCTAGCTAGTCCTGCGCCATCTGTTAGCTCCTCATCCAGCTCTAAGTATAGTCGAACAGGCTCCCACTCTCTAGCTACCAGTTAATCTCTGCCCTCAGTGCCACTTCACAATTGTCTCTATATAGCAGGTCCGGTCCAGGGCTGCCACCTAACCTCCTAACGCTGCAGTTCAGGGCGTGAGGTGTGTGTCTCAGCGGTCAGCCATCTCTCCAGCAATCAGCGCCCCTCACCGCCCCACCTCAGTCCGCCTCTCACCTCCGCCGTCATCAGGTCTCAGGAGATCGCGCTCCTCCAGACTTCTCCCCCAGTGCCGTCACCTCTGCAGTACTTCGCCGTAGGTCTGCGCACCTGACTGCCTCCAAATCGCTCGTAAACAGAGCTCAGGTTCCCTGGTGTTACAGCCGGTGGAAGTCACCGCCTCAGATCTCGTCCGCCATCTTAGACACACCGCGCCCGGAGTTCAGTCAGGGGATTATATATATTTTCGCCTCTCAGCGGCACCAATGTGCCCCAGCAGCAGTACAGACCGGACACCAGTATTTCCGCCACCAGGATTAGGGTAAGGGGCCACCTCAGCACATCAGGATCATTATTGGCGGGGGGAAGCCGCGGGCGGAGCTCCGGAGTCCGCTTCCCCTCACATCGGCATCAAGCCATGCCCCCTCCTCACCAGGCACCCACTTCTACAGTCCCCCCGGTCCATGACCCCCCCATGCAACAATGCCATTGTAGACCTCATCACACCCCAGGCTCTCCCATCCACAGACTACATCCTACTCGGAGACCTCAACTTCCACCTAGACAACCCCAGTGACCAGAACACCACCACCCTGCTGGAGAACCTCGCCAACATCGGACTCAAGCAGCTAGTGGCTGCACCAACCCACATAGCCAGACACACAGTCGACCCTGTCTTCTTCGCCAGCAGGAACATTGAACTACAGCCACACCACCAAACTCTCCTGGACCAACCATTATTGTATACATCACGCCTTCAACGCGCCCACCGTACACCACTGCGATCATTGCCCCCTCCGCATCACAGCTGGATCAAGGCCACAGAAGAATTTCTCGTCAACTTCCTCAGCACCACACTCTGCCAACGCTTACAGACACCAACACTGCAGCACAACCTCCACCGATGGATCTCTAACTTTGCCGACACCCTGGCACCCATCAAGATAAAAACGGGCAAACAACATTCCAAGAAGGCCAACTGGTTCCCTTCAACCCTCCACTAGTCCAGACGCACCTGCAGATGTCGCAAGAAGAGATGGAGCCACAACATCAATCAACTCCGCAACACAGTCACCGTTGCACCATGGCACAAGGGTACTAGCGTTGGCGCATGGCAACCATTGCACGCCATTGTAGGGAAAAAGACTGGGGGCTAATTCCTGAGCCCCTTCCGACACTTCAACGCCACTGGTGCGTAATTTTCTTGATGTACTTGCAGCGCGAATTTTGCACCACGTTGCACAGTATTTACAAAGTGACGCATCTAGGAATATGTGTGAACATGTGAATCCCTGTGGCACATTATACCTGCGTCAGGTATGATGTATGCAGGGTGGGCGTTCCCAGGCAACAAAGCCTCATAGGAGTGGCACAGTGAAATCTCTCAGATTTCACTGCGACAATTCTAGGACACCACAGTGTCAAAACCTTAAGCCTGTCTAATGGCAGGCGTAAGGGTAACGCAGTGCCATAAGGATAGCCTGGCCCCATGCATTGCTGGAGTTGCATCATGCTTGCAACACAACTGCAGCACTGAATGTTACATCACGGTCTTCACACCGCGATACCTTTACAACGCAGGCATTACAACGCAAGTTGTTACAACGACTTGCGCTGGAAGGCGCTGGACTTAGGAATAGTATGATTTACAATTCCAACTCCAGCCTACGTTACAGTAGGGAAGGTGGTGGAATAGTAAATCATACTATTCCTTAGCTTAGCGCGCCATCCAGCGCAAGTCATTGTAATGATTTGCGTTGTAATGCCCGTGTTGTAAAGGTATTGCGGTGTGAAGACCGCGATGTAACCGATGTTTCCCGCAGCAATGCATGACTTTAGCGCTGACAGATATGTCAGGATTCCAGAGGAATCTGTCATTGATTGCGACATGTAGCGCCATACAGTAAATACGGAGCATCCATGGTGTCGCAAGTAGGGCGCAGTGAAAAGTGTTGCAACTCTGTTTTGTCGCAGCTATGCAACACTTTTAATGAATGAGGCCCAGGATTTCGCCCTATGTTATTGATAGGGTGCATTCCTGACCTTTGATTTGGCAGAGGGCTGCACAGCAATATTCCTTGCAGTGCTGTCCAGCACCCATACATCTTATATGTGGACCCAAGCGCTTACACCAATTTTAAAACCAGCTATTGTTGGGTCTTAAAAACCCGCCTCTAACTGGACTTAGCTGCAGTTTTGGGGAGTTATCAATGTACGGGAATTTCATTGTTAATATCGTAAAGTGTGGTTAGTGGCCGTTTTTCACAGGAACGCATCGCTTGCATCTCATTTTTGTTAAGTCCCTCTAGCAGAAATGGTGATCTTGAAAATTCACGTTTACGCTGAAAAAGTGCTGCTAACTGCAGTAAATGAGGCGATAAAAAAAAGCCGCTGTAATGTAAAAGAATTGATGCTACGGCGGCGTTAAGTTCTTGTAAATAAGCCCCTTAGTCTTTTGTTGAAAAAGTCCTACCTAAAAATATATTTTGGCGAGATTTTATTTTACCTGATAAGGCTAGAAAGTGAGTATTTCTCAAAGAAAACTTTCAGTGGACAGCTCGAAGCTGGGAAGGAAACGACTGATAAAGAAGTGCATGTAATCTGCATGGTGAAAATATCTTGACTGTTCTTTCTTCTGACATAGAGACTTATTTGGAGTTTCGCAGTCAGGATACTTCCCCACAATCACGGAGGCTAGCGGTCTGCCATTTTGTAAATGTATTATAGCCTCTGGCGGGGAACAACCTTTACAACGCAACTGTTACAACGCACTACACTTACAACGCATTTTTTACAACGCATAATCCATTACAACGCACTACACTTACAACGCATGACACTACAACGCATTTTTAAAAACTACCTTTACAACGCATTCCATTACAACGCCTACCATTACAACGCATAATATTACACTACACTATCCAACACTTACTCTACTGTTGCACCCCCTGGAGTTAGAATAGTAATTTTTACCCCTATACTATCCAACACTTACCCTACTGTTGCACCCCCTGGAGTTAGAATAGTAATTTTTACCCCTATACTATCCAACACTTACCCTACTGTTGCACCCCCTGGAGTTAGAATAGTAATTTTTACCCCTATACTATCCAACACTTACCCTACTGTTGCACCCCCTGGAGTTAGAATAGTAATTTTTACCCCTATACTATCCAACACTTACCCTACTGTTGCACCCCCTGGAGTTAGAATAGTAATTTTTACCCCTATACTATCCAACACTTACCCTACTGTTGCATCCCCTGGAGTTAGAATAGTAATTTTACCCCTATACTATCCAACACTTACCCTACTGTTGCACCCCCTGGAGTTAGAATAGCAATTTTTACCCCTATACTATCCAACACTTACCCTACTGTTGCACCCCCTGGAGTTAGAAAAGTAGTTTTTACCCCTATACTATCTAATACTTACCTTAAATGCAATTTAATATTATGCGTTGTAATGGTATGCGTTGTAAAGGTAGTTTTTAAAAATGCGTTGTAGTGTCATGCGTTGTAAGTGTAGTGCGTTGTACTGGATTATGCGTTGTAAAAAATGCGTTGTAAGTGCATGCGTTGTAAAAGTGTGCGTTGTAACGTCATACATCCCCTATGGCACTTGTAATAGGGTGGATGGGAAATCCACCACATTTTGAAGGAGTATCCTGTTTCCCAAACCCTAAATAAGGCTCTCTATATGACAAAAACAAGTGCAACTCTCAATTTCTTGTATGATACAACATCTTATTTAAGAAAAGCGGGTAATAACACGTTTTATGGCCTGGTTCTTGTCAAGTATTAACAAAAGAAAGAAACATTAAAACAACTAAGTCTGAACTCATGTGGTTATAGAATAAATGACAATTTTTCCACATATTGAATTCTACCCATGTATGGTGCAAGGGATTTGAGGGCCATAGGCAAACTGATATTTCCCGCCACCTTCCCTAGCAATGAGGTCACACATTCTGCTTGTGAGGATGATCTGTAAACTATCTTCTGGTGGCACCTAAGACAACTGCAAAGTATTGTCTTACCCTAAACCCTGCACTGTGTGTACCATAGATTCAATAATTATTGTGATGTGTACTCAACTCAATGGTACTCCATTCATTAACATGTTAAGGTAGAAAGGTTAAATTAGCTGTGCCTATAGACCACCAATGCTGATGATTTAGTTTTACTGTCTAACACATCAATCAGTTTACAAATAATTTTAAACAAACTAGTCACTTCTAATGAGGAACACCTTTTGGCAACCAATTTAAAGAACACTAAAGCACGGGCTTCAATATGCATGCATAATTAGACAATAACTGGTACCTTAATAGAGTTTGGCCCCCAATATTGTTACTTTGGAGTCATAATGGATAGAAATCTCTCTTTAGAGAGTCATTTAATGAACCATAGAGAAGACGCATCACAATTGCAATGGTCTGAAGAGATTCAATAGAATCTTGCCATTGATGAAGTACGTATCACTTTTAAAACAAAGGTGGTGGGGGGGCGTGGTCGTACCGCCCGCATGGTTTCTTACGCAGAACAGGGAATATTGATTGCTGAAGAAATATCCTTTACCTTTGACACTTGAGGATTTAATGGACAAAATAATACACCTAAAGCCTTTTGTGATAGAAATGAATGTCACGCTTCAGATGATTGAGGAGAAAAGGTCAAACCTTGATTCCAGGGTTTCTGACGTACAATAGTGAATAAGTGACATCCAAAATATGGCAAATAAGATTGAAGTGATACCTAAAGAAATCTCTTCTCTTAAGCAACTAACAGAGTACTTGAAAAAACACAATTGGCGTAATAATTTAAGCATTTATGCTATTCCTGAGGGCACTGATGGTTCTAATGTACTCTCTTGCCTCAAATTACATATTCCAAACATTGTTGGTCTTAAGGATGGCGTTGACCTCAGCTTGCAAAAAGCACATCATGTTGGCCCTAAATCTTTGGCGGTATCCTCCTCAGCTTGACCTAGAGGAATTATAGTGCTTTTTCTACAACGTTGAGATCTGAGGAATGTGGGATTCAGGCCAGTATATGAAGTTAGCATAACGTATCTAGGGTTGTGTCCCCCTCATATGTACATAGAACTGCTTCCTAAGATGGCTTATTCTTTATAGTATCCGGCATGATAGAAAGGGCCGAAAAGCCACAGTTCAGCCATATTGGATCACGACTGACTAGGCCTAGGTCACGTGACTCTCTGTAAACACTATCTGTATGATTTAGCTTGTACCAGCCTAAAGACAGGGTGAATTGTATTTACGGCCGAGGCTCAAGGTCACATCTGCGGAAGGGAGTACTAAGCTAAATTCCTCTGTGCCCGAGACGAAAGGGAGTCACCCGGCCGACCTTCTTTGAACAAGATAGTAACCTTATACGGGCAGATGGTATGAGCTCATTTTAGGAGCTCTAGGACTAACTGGTACTTTTCCACTTGCAATGCTTTGTATGCTGAATCTGTAATGTATATAAGTGTTGTTCTGTCAAGGAGCCAGCAGTCTTCGTCGGCACACCTTCTGGGTGAGGTTCGATGGGGCTCCTCTATGTAGAGTTCTGTTGTGGCCAATAAATGCTTGAACCTTCTTCGTTGCCAACTGCTTATTATTGATTTGATATTGCGGGCCACTGGTAAGTGTGGCCCTTGGGGTTACTATTAGATTACTTCAGTTGGCGACCACGAAGGGACCCCGTGACAGGGTCCTCTCCCTCCCCGTAAACGGGTGAGAGGATCGGGGTGTCTTGGCCGGGCGGGCGGAGGGGAGTCTACGTCCGCTCCACGCTCCCGCTCGGGGCACCCTCTGCTGCTAGTGACCCTTCACCGGGGTAATACGGGCTGGACCCAGGAGCTGACCGTATTGGTGGTAAGAGGTTGGCAGCGGAGAACGAACATTCGTACCTGGGTGCACCTGGTGAGTAGTTTGTTTGTTTGAAACATGCGCTGTTGAGCGGTGCATTGGTTTGAAGCACGCGCTGTTGGGCGGTGCACTTGGAGCAGTTAACTGTATTTGATTTGAGGGGTCGTGAGTACCCCAGGAGAATTACGGAGGTCTTGCAGGGTGGTCCGGTAGGGACTGACTGTAGAGACTCTGCGGATCTTTTGTGATATTTCGAGATATTGATCAGATGCCTAGTTGTTACCTGTGAGTAATACGCAACCGGATTGCACTCGGAAACGCCTGTGGCTCTAACTGGGTAGCCATGAGACACATCTGAAGTACGGCTTGGTCTACATCAGAATAGTCTCAGTGGTGAACCAGGAAGGTCATGGGATGGCCCGTAGTCCAGTCCGTGGTCACCCCTGTCTGACCGTATTCTGCCATCCTTTTTGAATAATTCTCCACGAGCGGGAGTCGACGGGCTCCGTTTGTTTGTTTGGATGCATCAAATGTTGGTAGGCTGAACTGCAGAGAGTAATGTTGACATACATGTTATTTGTGGTGTAAAGTTTGTTATCTGGTATTTACGTTTGTCTAAATAACCAACATGTCATGTTTCAGCAATTTGAATTGTTTTGGTTGTTGTTGTCGGACCAGCGACTCTCGGTTGGCCGAGAGTCAGCCTGCCCCTCCGGAGGGCAGTCCTAGTCATTTCATGTATGTGAAGCACGGAATTGCCCCCATATTGTTTAACACCCTGTGGCACAAGTATACCAAAGGTAATGAAGAGTTGCAGTGGCCGAAGACTGGTTCCTTTGATGAAAAGAAAGTTGCCTTCTTACAGGAGCAACTATTCTCCAGGCGCAGCAGACAATCTACGTTTGATGCCTTAAACGCCTGGCAGAAATAGGCCAAGCAAAGACGAATGAGGGGAGAGAAGTTGGCGAGAGCCAAGGCAGGGCAGACCGTAACTCAGAAGGCTGTAGCCTACGACAGAGCAAGGGTAGAGAAAGGAATCGATTGTATGAATCGGGAGTTTAGGTTAAAAGTTGACAAAAGTTATGTGGCCCGACCCAATGCAGAAGATGAGATAGAAGACCTGCTGGACATGCGACCACCACCCCGTATGTCCCGCAACGGTTGTATCCGGAGATAACAGCTGCTGTTGTATCAGCCGGAGCACAGACTGTTGACCCCGCGCCGGCGCCCGTTGCCTCTCCAGCAACTTCAGTCGCGTCAGCACCTCAGCCCCCCTCCCTTGCACCGGTCATTGATCATTCACGGCTGTCCTCCTCTGTCTCAGAAAGTATGGCCCTATGGCCCAATTTGCTGTCGGCCTCGACAGCTGAAGCTCCACAGCTGTCACCGGGGGCCATGTATTCCCCTTCCGTCCTGACCTCTTCCTCCGCGAGTGCAACTCCTTTTGCAGCTGTTTCAACTCCAGTACATCCGGCCGGTTCATTAGATGGTAGGAAGTTGTTCACTCGATCAGCCTTAGGAACAGAGGAGAAGGAGGCCATTGCAGTCCAGGCATCCCAGTGGATGCGACAACCCATCTATACCCTGACCGACATATGGAACGCTATGCGAGATTATGAACCAGTAATGCAGCAACACGCGCTGGCCCATATGGCCCAACGCCTTATCTCATTATGGGAACAAGCCTATAGAGGGGATAGAGCTCCGGCCATTCTATATGATATTTGCACCCAGGCACATAGATCTCAGCTGAGTCCAGAAGCGGTGTATGGGAACGTGAATACTTAAGTCAATTACAGAATGCGCCTGCCCACAGCTAGTTCTGTAGGGGTACAGCAGTTCCCGATGCGTGAGGTGCACCCTATTTATCACCCCGAAGTAACCGAGATAATAGACGCACAAGGAGCGGTCACCCGCCCAAGGGTAGCCACCCGTTTTCAGGAACAATGGGTATATACCCCCTGGAAACGTAGTGAGGTACTTTCATTGAAAACTCAGTTGCCTGACCCCAGGAAGAATCCTACCGCATATTATAAAGAACTGACAGAAGCCGCCTCCTCGGCGGTGATGACACTGGCTGACATTGAGCTATTTTTTGCTCTATTGGTACCTGTGGACATATGGCGGCAGGTACATGACCAGGATCATGTGGCTGAGTTCGGAGGAACATGGGAGCAATTGAGAGACTGGGATAGGGATCGTAAACCAGGAGACAAACCTAGAAGTGAGATATTGGCTTTACCGGAGAAAATAATAACCTATATGCATTCCCTAATTCCCCCCAGGAAGGTGGATTGGGACAAATTGACTGCTTGCAAGCAGAAGAAAGACGAGAATGTGTCTGACTTCTTCACAAGGTTCGAGGGAGTTTTTATTGATTTTAGTGGGCAAGATTTGTCTAAGGAGGGTGGCATACGTCTGTTTGTCAATAGGTTTGTGACTAACCTGTTGCCTGAGATATCAGCCCGACTTCAGGCTGCGGAGAGTATCTGGACTACATCAACCCCCTCGACGATTCTAAGCATGGCGCAATATTATGAGCATCGGGAAAACGAGAGTAAGGAAAAGACGGAAAAGAGGTCGAAGAACTTGAAAACTAGGGTCTTGTTACAGCAAGTTGAGAGGGGACGTGGTAGGGGTAGGGGAACACAGAATTTCGCCCCGCGAGGGGCGGGGCTCGGACAGGCTGGAGGACGAACTGATTTAGGAATAAATCAGTGTGCCTTCTGTAAGCAGGAAGGGCACTGGTGAGCTCAGTGTCCGTTGCTGCAGGCGCAGAACGGGGCTTCAAGGGGTCAAGGAAGAGGCTGCGGCAGTGGTCGTCGAGGTGGATATACGAGACAGGACGAAGTTGGGCAAGGTGAGGATAGCCAGAATTGTTTCGACCATGGTCGAGGAAAACAGTACTATAATGACGGATGTGTAAGTAATGACTCGGCAGGCTACAGTGAGGCATAGGGAGGCCGAGGACAGAGTGGGGGACGCGTGTCAATTCCGATCGACCAAAACGGACCTTATGTACATGCTCGTTTAATGGATGCATCAGGTAAGTTTCTGGTTGACACAGGGGCTATGAATAGTTCTGTTTCACACGCTCTTGTCCCTGGGGCTGCTCTGTCTGGCCAGAATAATGTGTCTGTCGGTTTCTCCGGAACTCCAGTGGTAAGCCTCATCTCCCAACCTCTTTCTCTTAACTTGGGGACGATTTCAATTGACTCACCTTTCCTTCTGACTTCACAATGTGGTGAGAATCTTTTGGGTATGGATATACTGAAGAGGCTGTACGCCCGCATCTATTGCTCTCCCGATGGAGTTTACTTAACGATTAGGAAACCCTTACCTCCCTCTGCACAATGTTTCTCTAAAACGGACCCTTTGCCCCCTGAGCTCGCCAAGATTCCGCAGAGTCTCTGGGCTACTGGAGACACTGAAGTAGGGTTGTTGAGCATACCACCCATTTCGATTACTCTGAAACAAAATGCTCGATTACCCAGAGTTCCGCAGTATAAAATTGCTCCCGCAGGGGAGCGGGCATTATTGTCCATTGTCCACGATTTGATCCGCATGGGGGTGGTGGAAGAGACGGCTTCTAACACGTGCAACAGCCCTATTCTTCCTATTCTTAAACGGGCCCCGATAGATCAGAGTCCCGATTATGCAGATACTTATCGTTTCGTGATCGACCTGCGAGAAATCAATAAGATTGTCGTACCCCAATATCCTGTAGTGCCTGACATCACTACTATCCTGACCATGATTCCCCCGACGGCTACATTTTTCTCTGTCATTGATTTGAAAAACGCCTTTTTCAGTATTCCCATACATCCAGATAGCCGTTATCTTTTCGGATTCTCCTTAGGAGGTCGCAGCTTCAGATTTTGTCGCGCCCCACAAGGCTATACAGAGAGTCCTAGTATTTATAGCCAAGCGCTTAAAACATTGTTGGACACATTAACCTTGCCACCCGGTAACGTTTTAGTGCAGTATGTGGATGATCTTCTTGTGGCCTCTGATACTGAGCATGGTTGCCGACTAGCGACGACTGCGTTGTTACAGCACCTGGCAGACCACGGTAATAAAGTTTCATTGTCTAAATTTCAATATTGTCGACCGGAGGTGACCTATCTCGGTCATCTCCTGTCGAAGGAGGGACGACGGCTAACCCCTGATCGTATTCTAACCATATCTAACATGCCTGTTCCTTGCATGCAACGTGATGTCCACGCTTTGCTTGGCATAACTTCTTACTGTCGCCAATGGATCCCTAACTATTCTCTATTGACTAAACCTTTCCTGCATCTAGGATGTGCATGAACCTTTACCTTGGACAGCTGAATGTCAGAATGCTTTTGTTGCTCTGAAATCTGCTCTTTGTTCTGCTCCTGTGCTTGGCACCCCTGATTACCGGAAACCTTTTGTACTCTACGTGCATGAGGTGGACGGTTGCTCGCTTTCAGTGTTAACACAAGGATTTGGCGGTAAGCAAAGACCTTGTGCATACTTTTCGGCGGTATTGGATAATGTCGCCAGGGCACTTCCCAATTGTCTGAGAGCCACGGCTGCAGTTGCAGTGGCGATCCGACAATCGGAAGGGCTTGTCCTGAATACGGACCTGACAGTGATGGTGCCCCACGCTGTGGACATATTGTTGAACAGGACACAGACTCAGCACTTAACTAGTGCGCGTCTCACGGGGTACGAATTGACCCTGTTTGCACCACACATCTCTATAAAACGCTGTGTCACTTTGAACCCTGCTACGTTACTCCCCCTCCCCCGGAGGATCATAGTCAAGATAAACATGATTGCATATTTCGGACAGAAGAGGAAACAAAGGGGAGGATAGATTTGACAGACATTCCCTTATCTGACCCTCAAGGGGAATTGTATGTCGATGGCTCATGTTTTCGATTACCCAATGGCACTACGACTGCTGCTTATGCGATAACCACGTTGCAAACAATAGTTGAGGCGGCCAAAGTACCTTATCGATCGGCCCAGGCTGCCGAGTTAGTCGCACTACTGAGGGCTTGTGAATTGGGTGAAGGGTTGAGGATAAATGTCTACACCGATAGCCAGTACGCTTTCGGCGTAGCACATAGCTTTGGAAGATTGTGGGCGGAGAGAGGTTTCCTTACATCCCATGGACAAAAGATACAGAATGGTCAATTGGTGTTGAGATTGTTAGCCGCCCTGCCCCGAGCCATAGCAGTTGTTAAGTGCAGTGCGCACAAAGCAATAGTTGATGATGTGGGTAAGGGTAATTCCTTTGCAGACAGAATCGCTAAAGAGACTGCCCAATCTAATACCACCTCCATGTTTGTAGCAAGTTCTCATACTGGGATGATAGAGGCAGAGGCATTTAGTAACACTATAGACAGCGTAAGAAACTTGCAATCAGAAGCGACCCCTGAGGAACTACAATACTGGCAAGAGCAGATAGGGAAACTGGATGACAATGGATGTTGGGTTGACTTGTCTGAAAGATGTAGGTGGCTGCTACCGAACGCCTTTGTGACTGCAGTTGTGTCCATGGCACATGGTCCGGCACATGTGGGAATTCAAGGCATTTGCGCAATCCTGGATCCTGCGTGGTATAATACCAACATTCACAGGGCTGCGAAGCATCTAGTTCAGAATTGCATGATTTGTCTACAGCATAATCCTGGGGGTAGCATCCCTGTTTTGACTGGTAGCTTCGCGCCACCCACCCTACCTTTTGAGGTACTACAAATGGACTTCATTCAGTTTGAACGGGTTAATAATCTTAAGTATGTTTTGGTGGTGGTCTGTACGTTTAGCAAGTGGGTGGAGGCGTACCCTACCAAGGAGAATACCGCTTTAGCCACTGCAAAGGCCTTGGTAAAAGAATTCTTTCCCCGCTATGGGGTACCCCGGGTGATTTGGAGTGACAATGGGACACATTTCAATGCCGACCTGGTTAAACATGTTTGGAAGGGCCTGGCCATACAGCAGAAGTTTCATGCGGCTCGCCATCCCCCAATCAGCAGGATTGGTGGAAAAATATAATGGAATCCTTAAATTAAAGCTGGCCAAGTTGCAGGACACCACAGGTCTAAAGTGGCCTGATCAGCGCGCAACCAAGATGGCGGCGTAGGCTTACGGCTCTCGAGGGCCTCCGCAACCTCCCACGTCTATCCTGAATTAATCCTGATTTATTTGACGGGCTTATGCTGATGAACTTGCGCTGAGGTGCCACCCGTTTTCCAAATTCAGATCGGACGCCGGGAACCGGAATGGTTGCGCTCCGAAGTTTGCGGCCTGCTCTTGCCTTGGTCCCGATCTCGAGTTGGTGAGGTGCCCGGGTACGAAGTGAACAACAGCGGCATGCTGGGCTTGATCTGCCACATACCCCGCACTTTCACTTTTGTTTTCAAGCTTGTTTACTGATGCCGGATGTGGGACTTTGGTGTTTCAGAGGGACGCGGATGACGGAGTGTCTGGCCTGACTCTCGGACTATACACGGACTTACTGCCTGCGACGGCTGTGTCCAATTGAATTAGCTGCCCGGTCCCTATTCCTGGTGCTGGCGGGTGCCAACCTTGGTGGCCTCCGGACGATGGCGGCGCGACTGGACGGAGACAAGTTGAAACCCAAGTCAACCCGGAGGGGGGCCTATACTCAGGTCAATGACATGGATCGTTATGCGCAGACGAAGGGATCCCCTAGTGGCGCGCATAAATCGCCTGAGAGGTCCAAAGAGGTCTCGGGCCCATCGTCAGAATTGACTTTGCTGGACGTCATGGGCGCTATCGAGGAGATGAAGGCTGCTGTGGGTCAGCAGTTTGATACCCTGGCTCATAAATTGGACGCGGTCCTGATTGATGTGAATCTGGTCAGGGCAGACCTGTCCAAAACTAACGAGCGGGTCGACTCCTTGGCTCAAGCTGCGTCGAGCCTCACTGTGGACGTGGCCGCCCTGCAGACGGAGGTCCGTAGGTTGCGGCTAGCCAGTGACCTGACGGACCGTCGACTTGAGGACTCCGAAAGCAGGGCTAGGCGGAACAACGTTCGCATCATTGGAGTGCCGGAAAGATCGGAGGATTCTGCTGCTGATCTTTTTGTGGAGGATCTGGTGGTTAATCATCTCGCGCCCAAGGGACTGAGCAAGTTCTTCGCGGTGGAGCGGGCCCACAGGATTCCGGGCGGTGCGCCCAAGGTGGGTGCTCCCCCGCGGCCTATAATCGCCCGACTCTTCAACTTTCGGGATAGGGATGCTATCCTTCAGGCGTCGAGAGTGGCCGGGCCACTGAAGTTTGAGAACTCCAATGTCAGCTTTTACCCGGACTTCACGCAAACGGTCCAAAAACAACGGCTGGGATTTGCCATTTTGGTTAGGGCCTCTCTCCCCTTGGAGGTGGACGAGGTGCTTCACGATGATAGGGGGCGCTATGTGGCACTGGTGGGGAGATGGGAGGGTAGGACTGTTTCGTTTGTTGCTGTTTATGTGCCTCCGGGATTACAGACGGCTACATTTGCTGATTTGGAACGTCTGGTCCTGGGACTCCCTGGGGGGGTCTGGTGTTGGGGGGTGATTTTAACGCTGTTGTATCCGGGTTGGAGGACCGTCGCCCCCCCAGGGATCTCCCTAGGGCTCAGACCTGGTTGGGTGGCTTTCTGGACACTTTGGGACTTGTAGATTGCTGGAGATTGATGCACCCGGGACAGGCGCAATATACCTTTCACTCGGGGGCACATGGGAGTCTCTCGAGACTCGATTACATGCTTATGCCGGCGCTCCAAGCTGGGATGATTGGGGAGGTGCGTCATTTGGCCCGAGGTATTTCTGACCATTCCCCTATATGGTTGCAATTGAAGGTTGTCCCTGGGGCAGAGGGGAGAGTAGCGCCTGTTAACCCCTGGTATTTACGTAACCCTAAGATCCGCGCGGAACTGGTCAAGTCCACTGATCACTACTTTAATGATAATGTGGGGTCGGTGTCGTCGGCTGTCTCCCTATGGGAGGGTTATAAAGTGGTGGTCAGGGGGCAGGCCCTGTCACTTATCTCCTATACTAAGAGGTGCGGGAGGGCAGAGGTGGTTCGCCTGTAAACTGAAATAGCTGAAATGGAGGAGGACTTGGAGCGGGGTATCACTGATGAGAAATTGCACGTTCTCAGCCTCAAACAATCAGATTACAGAGCGCTAGTCACGGATGCCGCTAAAGAGATGAGTAGAGAGCAGCAAGGACAACTGTATGACGTTGGGGATAAGGCCGGAAAGTTGATTGCTTGGTTGGATAAGAAGGAGAGAGCGAGCAGGGTGGTGCCCGTTGTGGAGAGAATGGATGGAGTGCGTGTGACTGACCCTGTGGAGATTGTTGATTGCTTCGCGGATTATTTCCGCGGGGTATACTCTCCGGTTTCTGTGTGTTCGGAGGAGGATTCTCATCTGTTGCTTAGAGACATCGCATTGCCAACCCTATCGGAAGCTGATGCACTATTGATGGAGGCGAAGTTGTCATCGGATGAGATCGCTTTGGCCATTCGCTCGATCGCTTCTGGTAAGGCCGTGGGTCCTAATGGTCTTCCCATTGAACTATATAAGTTGTGCCCCGATAAGATAGCGCCATATCTCCGGGACATGTATTTCGCGGCACGTGCGGTGGGCTTCCTCCCCCCTGACCAACGCCTCGCCACTATAGTCGTGATACACAAAGAGGGGAAGCCGCGAGATCGCTGCGCCTCCTATAGGCCCATTTCGCTGTTGAACGCAGAACCCAAAATTCTGGCTAAGGCATTGGCTAATCGGCTGGTTCGGGTCGTGGGCGACTTGATTCATCAGGATCAATCCGGTTTTATACCTCATCGGAATACCGCCCTGAATTTGCGGCGGTTGCACGGCGTGCTTGCTAGAGCGGAGTTTATATGTGAGCCGGCTATCTTGGCATCTTTAGATGCTACTATGGCGTTCGACACTTTGGAGTGGCCGTATATTTGGGCCGTGTTGGCGAAATTCGGGTTCGGCCCTGAGTTCATTGGTTGGGTAAAATTGCTATACGCTGATCCATTGGCACAGGTTGTGGTGAATGGCAGGGTCTCGGCTTCTCTCGCGCTGGGGAGAGGTACGCGGCAGGGTTGTCCATTGTCACCCCTTCTCTTTGCACTCTCTTTAGAGCCTCTAGCCGCCTGGTTGCGTTGGGAGCCGTCGCTGCGGGGCATTAGATGGACGCCGGAGTTTGAGGACCGTGTCTCCCTCTACGCGGATGACATCCTTCTGTATCTCACCTCTCCTCGACAGTCGCTAATTGTATTGGTAGACGTATTGAATTCCTTTGGTCGTAACTCTAGCCTGGTTATCAACTGGGCCAAGTCGTGTGTTTATGTCCTCTCGGGCGAGGCCCCCCTCCTGCCGCGGGACTGCCCTGTCCAGATTGCTACATGGGGGTTCACATATTTGGGAATCTTTATCTCTCTGGATCCCGCGGTCCGCTATGAGCGAAACCTTCTCCCTCCCCTCCAGCGATTGAAGGCCGACGTCGCAAGGTGGCGACGACTTCCGCTCTCGCCGCTCGGACGGGCGGCGTTGTTTAAAATGATGTCGCTGCCTCGATTCTTGTATGCTTTGCAAAATACTCTGGACGTCGTCCCAGCCCGTTATTTCCGTGAGGTGGAGGGTCTTCAGCGCCAACTGTTTTGGGACGGGCGGCCGCGGATCGCTCTCGCCAAGTTGACGCTCCCTTGGTACAATGGGGGGGTCGCCCTCCCCGATATTAAACGATACTATTGGGCGTCTCAACTGCCGGCGGTGAACCATGGGATATACGGTCCTGCTTTGAATCCGGCCTTCGAGATGGATAAATTACTACTCCCGGGTGGGGATTATAATAGGGCGCTGTATTCGGTGACCCCGGATGCACGGTTGACAGGACCCACGCAGGTTGCGGTACGTGTGTGGCATGCGGAGAGTGCTGTGATGGGATGGAGGGATCGCCTGACTCGGGCGACACCGTTGTATGCCTCCGGGCGTCTGGGTTGTTTGTGGAAAACGAAAGGCTTCGAGAAATGGGATATGATTGGTATATGTAAGGTAGGTGATCTTTGGGCGAAGGGGTCTTTCAAAACGTTTGAAATGCTCAAAACCGAATACTAATTAAATGATAGAGAGTACTTCCGATATGCACAGGTCTACCATGCGCTGTGTTCGGTCTTTCCGGACGCTGCTGCTATCCCCGAATATTCCCCGCTGGAGGATAGAGTGTTGGATGGCTATGTGCCTGACAGCACTATTTCTCTTATTTACAAAAAACTTATCAACGATCGCGCGGACTTGCTGACCCGTCTGCGGGAGGCATGGACGAGCGACGGCTTGGAACTGGACAATGAGGACTGGGTATCGGCGGTGGCCTCCCCGAAAGAGGTGGCGATCCCGGCCCGCTTACGATTTGTACAGCTGAAGATCCTCCATAGAGTGTATGTTACGGGGCCCGGTTTGCTACGTATGGGTTACTCGGGGGATGGAATGTGTAAGCGTGGATGTGGCTTGTCGGGTACCTTTCTTCATATCCTATGGGAATGTCCGGAGGTTGTGCGATTCTGGAACGGCATCCACGCCGTAATGGAGGAGGTCACGCACGTTGCTCTGTTGCCAGAGGCTAGGAGGTGTTTGTTGAATGTCTGGGAACCGAATGACTATAAAGTGGCACAGACGCAGTGGGTGACTTTGGGGTACATGGTGGCTAAGCGTAATATTGCACAGCTGTGGGGCTCCCCAAGGCCGCCCACGACTGCAGTATGGAAGGAGAATATGGACTGGTGTATGTTCAGGGAAAAGACGGTGTATTGGGCGAGAGGCAAGCCCAGGAAATGGAATAAGGTATGGGGTCCATGGAATTTATATCGTGGACATATTTGCACCCCGCCTCTGCCGTTAGAGGTTGATATTGCTATGTCCCCCTAGCCACACATTCTGCGGGATTGTGTGAGGTGTGTTCCATGTTTTGTCTTCCCACTGCGCCCCACTTCCACTTCCTGTTAAGAACTGCTTCGGATACTGTACGTTGTCCCCCGTCCTGGGAAGCGCACGTTGCTATTCTGGACTCTCATTGCCTTGAGTGTGTTTTGTATTTAATAAAAAATGAAACTGTTTTATCCGATTGCTCTTGACCTATGGCCACGGCCTGTTGCATAGGCTCACGAACTGCCGGGAGCTTCGCCTCTGGTTTATTTGAATGTGTGGCGTTGCATTGCGGGCCCTCGGGCTCTGTAGCGGCCAGCCTTGGAGGTTGTAGGCCCTTGTCTGTATTTTATTGTGTAAATAAAGGTTTCTTTAAAAAAAAAAAAAAAAGTGGCCTGATCTCTTACCTATAGCTTTACTATCTGTAAGGACCACTCCTCACTCCCGTAGTGGAATATCGCCATATGAGGTAATATTTGGTAGACCCGCTAATGTATGGGGCGTGTCGCAACCAAAATCCCTTAGAGACATCGAGTACCCTATGTTGGCAGACTTCCTTTATGCACTAACTAAAGATCTTCGTTCCATTCACCAACAGATAGCAGCAGTGCTGCAGCCTCTACCGGAGGGTCTCGGACACGGTATGGAGCCTGGACAGTGGGTTCTGGTTCGGAACTACCAACGGAAATCGAGTCTAGACCAAGCCTTTCCAGGTGCTTCTGGTCGGCTGTGAAGGTCGAAGGGAAAAGGCATTGGATTCATGTGTCTCACCTCAAAAAGGTTCCTCTTCCCTTGCCGGATGACCAGTGGGACCAAAGTGAGGTGTTGAGATCCGAAAGTGGCAAGTCAGCCGGAGAGTCACCTTCCCCGGACGCCCGAGGAGAAACGGATGGGCGAGAGGAGGGTGTCGTAAGTTCGGCGACATCTGTAAAAGGTAATCAGGCATCTGGGTCCACAACGGGTGACAAGAGAAGTCACGCACCCAATCCTTTACCTGACCCCACTGTGCCTGTCCTTTTCATTAATCCTGAAACACCGGGTCATGTTCGCTATAACCTGCGGCCCCGACCAAAAGCAAAGATCCCAGGCTCAGGCTAGAGAATGAAAGCGGGAGATCTGGGTAGCCTCTGGGAATAAGTAAGAACACTGGACTGAACCCGTTGAGAGCTTGGAACTTTTGATATTGCTCTGTTCAGAAAGAAGATAGAGACATTGGTTGATTAGTGGGGGGGCCCAGGTGGAGTTTCCCTTTCTACAAGAGTTGCGCCAAGTACAACTCCAACGCGAGAAGTTTTTGTATTCATTTTTCTTTTTGTGATTACATGGAACAATAGGAGTCTACCTGTGAGGCTCTATAACGGACACAGGAAAGAAGTACCCTCCGGCAGGTTGGACTGCTTATAGATTTTCTGTTCCCCTAAGCTTAGGTTTGGACTTTTAGTGAGAATGTACCCTTTTGCTCGTTTTGTCCCTGAAGAGGAGCGTCCCATAGTACACCGCCCTTTGCATCCACATTTGCCAATGTTTTCCACTTGGAGCTTGCGTGCCAAGGTCGTTTTTATTGTCATAATAGTTGTTTCATTTATGTTATGCTTAGGAATGTTTATTTATCTAGAGTTCCGCTATCCTGCGCATACCCTGATAGCTACTACCCCCGTCCCTGAGGAGCACCATTTTCAGACTTTTGCCCCGCATAAAGAAAGACACCGCCAGACCTATGTAAATAATGCTTTCATTGAAATGTTGCATCAAACCCACAGTTCAACGAATACCACAAACTGCTGGGTATGTGGGCTCCTCCCCTCAGTAATGCAAAAACATGATCTGTTCATTTCAATGCCGTTGTCATATTTAGGCAGTTGTGAAGCATGGTTTAGATTATTGTCGATGATGTATGAACATTATGCAGTTGATGGGCACCGATTTTCAGAAAAGGATTATGAACTGATTATGGCCTATATAGAAAGACATCAGGGATTCACTCCCAAAGCCGAGGCTTACGGACGGTACCCTGGATCCTACCGCTTGTATGAATGTGTATACGGATCGTGAGAATGACACCGGGTTAAGGGATGAGGTATCGGATTTTGTGTCCTTTAACTTTACCGAGTATTTTAGATATTTCCAGGAGCGAAATGTGTCGAATGAAAGAATCATCCCGGTCCCCGTGTTGAATAGCACATCCTCCTTTTGCATACATGGTACTGGCCATTTATTTGTTGGTTATAGTAGATGTAACTATACCTATAGATTACAAACCTTTAGCAGCCCACCTATACTCACTCCCCCGAACGTATATTTTGTGTGTGGAGAAAATGCTTACACCTGGCTTCCCAGAGTATGGTCAGGTAAATGCTACTTGTCCTTCTTGTACCCGCCTGTTTATATAGCACCTTCTGATTACCACCGATCCGACTCGCTGAACCGACGAAGCTTAGACTCAGTAAAAACTAATGAAGATGCTACTGATCAGACTGATACCCCTGCCCAACATTTTGTTGATATAATAAAGGGAGTTCTGCCTATATGGGGACCCATTTTGATCAGTAAAGAAATTAGAAGATTGTCCAGGGTAGTAGAGGGAGTAGTAAATACCACCGCTGGGATACTGACCAATATCACAGTCGAGCTTCAAGCGACCCGACTTGTGATGCTTCAGAACCGCCTTGTTTTAGATGTCATTCTAGCTGACCGTGGGGGAGCCTGTAGAGTGATTGGCAGCTCCTGCTGTGTATATATACCTGACTCCGCCCCCTCAGTCCATCTGGCCATACAGAAGTTACATCGGTTGGCATCTGAGATTCACACGGAGACCGGAACCTGGTCTCTTTCAGGCTGGTTTTGGGGTCTCCTTACCACTTGGGGTTGGAAGATCTTCATGTGCCTCCTAGGAATAGGAGGTTTCCTTTTCACTTGTTGTATCTGCATCCAATGTGGGCCTGCTTGTTGCTCTTACTGTGCCACCCAAGTCCGCCTTGCCTTACCTACCCCTAAAGCAAATCTTGGCAAGATAAATGCTCAACTAATTCAGAAGGAGATACAAGACATAATGCAAATCGACGAAGGAATTTTCGAAGAATAGCTCCATGAATAGCTACAATATGCTAAAAAGGGCCGTTCTGTGGGATTCAGGCCAGTATATGAAGTTAGCATAATGTATCTAGGGTTGTGTCCCCCTCATATGTACATAGAACTGCTTCCTAAGATGGCCTATTCTTTATAGTATCCGGCATGATAGAAAGGGCCGAAAAGCCACAGTTCAGCCATATTGGATCACGACTGACTAGGCCTAGGTCACGTGACTCTCTGTAAACACTATCTGTATGATTTAGCTTGTACCAGCCTAAAGACAGGGTGAATTGTATTTATGGCCGAGGCTCAAGGTCACATCTGCGGAAGGGAGTACTAAGCTAAATTCCTCTGTGCCCGAGACGAAAGGGAGTCACCCGGCCGACCTTCTTTGAACAAGATAGTAACCTTATACGGGCAGATGGTATGAGCTCATTTTAGGAGCTCTAGGACTAACTGGTACTTTTCCACTTGCAATGCTTTGTATGCTGAATCTGTAATGTATATAAGTGTTGTTCTGTCAAGGAGCCAGCAGTCTTCGTCGGCACACCTTCTGGGTGAGGTTCGATGGGGCTCCTCTATGTAGAGTTCTGTTGTGGCCAATAAACGCTTGAACCTTCTTCGTTGCCAACTGCTTATTATTGATTTGATATTGCGGGCCACTGGTAAGTGTGGCCCTTGGGATTACTATTAGATTACTTCAAGAAGGTTAAGTCGGCTACCGAACAATGAAAACAAATGCTGTGGTTGGAACAGAAAGTCTTTTTTTCACAGGATGTGGCTAGAGTGGCAGCTAATAGATGGAAAGAGTTTCTTTCGCTATGTCCTGTTTAAAGAACTATGAATGCCGCTATGGCCTAGTGCACCACTGTGTGTTTAAGGGCACGTTAAGGATAAAACTATGTCTTTTGACTCCCCAGAGGAGCTTAAGAAATTCATTTATCTTCATAAGAGAGAAGAAAGGAACTTGGGCAAACTTGATTTTTTTTGTTCTGCCATGGTTGTTATACTTGCTCTTAACATAGTTAGCTCTGAGGATTTTCCTGATTCAATGTCTGGTTTTGTATTTAACAGGTGCCTTTTGTTTATCAGTTGGATCCCTGCCTATGTGTCTCCTCTGTTCATTGTATCTGCTTTCCGTTGGCCTAATGTTTGAATTATTTCTCTCCTACATTGGTAAGTGCTTCCAGACCTTAATGATTGGTTTTCATATATATTTGTTTTTTTCTTGGTTCATATGTCTTATCTCCAACGTGTCTTTGGGGCCTCCTTTCAACCAACATGGTCCAAGCCGCTTTGGCTTCTCACCATCTCTTCTTTTCTTATCATGTTTTGTTCACTTCTCTATCACTTTTCTATTTTGTACCTTTTTCCCTATATTTCAGTTTTTTATTTTACCACCTTTTTACTATATGCCTTACTTTGTCACTATTTCAAAGATTGTATTTGGTTTACCCTTTCCCTTTTTGAAACGCATGCTAATTTTCATTATATGTTCTTTTACTTTATGTACATATGACCAATACCTTCGTATTGTTTCCTGGAATGTTAAAGGTTTGCATAATCCTTTTAAGAAGAAAAGAGTTCTCACACATTTATCCAGGTTAAAATGTCAAATTGCCCTTTGACAAGAAGCTCACCTCACAGATAAAGATGTTAGTGCTGTAAGAAAGAATTGGGTGGGACATGCAGTTTGTTCCCCGCTAAACAAAACAAGAATGGTGTTGTTATTTTGTTCCACAGATCACTTCCTCTTGTTACTAAGAAAGAAGTGAAATATGAAGAGGGTAGAGGGCTTCTTCTACATCTCACTATAGATAATACTCTAATATCCATTTACAATGTATACGGTCCCACCGGTACAGATGATCACTTTTGGGAACAGATTACTAATATGTTATTGCCATGTTAATGTACTAATTTCATTGCTGGCGGTGATTGTAATCAACTTTTGAATCCCTTCATAGACAGAAACTCCACTGCCAAATATGTGCCCAATAAAATGCAAGAAGCACTTAGAAACTCCATTCTGTCTAGAGAGCTAATATATGTATGAAGGACTTTCAATCTGGGTGACATGTGATATACTTTTTATTCTCCGATACACCAATCTAAATCCAACATTGATTCTATTTTCCTGATCCATAACTTACTTTCCTCTTTAATTAATGCTGAAATAGGCTCTATGCTGATTTCAGATCACGCACCAGTTATAGTTGAACTGGATCTGTTGCTGGTAGTTTCCTGGTCCAAAAGATGGCTCTTTAATAATAGTCTGTTAAAAGGCAAAGGGTCATATTTATGACCCGGCTTGCATCGCTCTGGCACCATGAAATGTAGTGCAAGTGCGACGCAAACCTTAAGTCAGGTTTTTGAAGCCATGCAGAGCCACTTTGCGTGGCTTTGAGTGGCTCCAAACATTTGGAGTAACGCAATACAGCACAAATCGCGGTGATGCGTTACTCTACCCCCTCTCCCATGAATTTTTATGCATTCCCAGATTTTCAAAACTTTGTAATCCTGAGAATGCGCCAAAAAGATACACCCCCCTAGGAAAGGCGTAATGTGGAGAAATATATTTAGTTCTCCTCATTACTTCCTCTTTCTGTGTGTGCTGCATTCTGCCTCTCAGGATTGTTTACGTGCAGGAAGGTGTCCATTCTTGTACAACAACAATACTGCATGCAACACAGGCACCCTTGGACCTTGGTGCAAGGGTGCCTGTGTTGGTGCTTCTCTGCCAAAACGGCACCAGTGCAAAAGAAAAGGACAGGAATACGCAGTTTTGGATTAATAGGACACATTCCTGGCCCTTTCCTTTTGACACAGGGCAGCGCAACAAGGTGACTACAAAAGTCATAAATTTGCCCAAAAATGTTTATAGAACAATTTGACCGTTTCCTAAAAAAAATCTTTGATACTAATATCACTCTGGATACTTCTTTTCATTTTGTGTGGGATGCTTTTAAGCCACAGCTAGAGAATAAATTATAGATTATATTGTGACTAAATAGAAAAAAACTCCTTAGAAATCCTCAATTCTACTTGAGCACGAATATTATACCTCCAACTGAGACACTACCCTAAAACGTCTCATTCAGGCGAAGTTGGCTTATAATAAAAGATCGATTGATGACACATCTGGTGTACTATTAAAAATAAACACAACATACCAGGGTGGCCACAACAAGGCTGTTAAAATGCTAGGCAATTACTTGAAAGTAAGAAAACAAAAATCTAAAATGTATACCTTAAGTGATACAAAGGATAATAAGCACTTTAAAGATACTGAAGTCTTGAATTGCTTTATGGAATAATATCAGACATTATCTACACTGCAATATTCTTCTTCTGAAGATGCTTTAAATACCTTCTTTGACTCTCTTCCAAAAAAACAAGATTAGTTAGTTGATCTTTCTTCCTTAGGCAATGACATTTCTATTCCTGAGATAAAGGCAGCCCTCGCCAAACTACCTAAAGACAAAGCCTCCAGCCCAGATGGTTTATCAGTTTAATTTCACATATTTTGTTACCAAACTTATTATGCTTTGCTTAATTCCCCAAAAAGACAGACTTATCTCTTTGTAAAAACAATAGGCCACTATCCCTTATAAGCACAGATTGTTTTGCAAAAATTCTGGCTGTACGTATTAATGATTTTATTTCGGATTTGATTGGAATAGGACAATCAGGTTTTGTAAAAGGCAGCTATATGGCAAATAATTCTAGATCATCTTTGTATTTATTCTTCTACACATGTTTACCGATGCAGTGTTTGCTGAATGGCTGCGAAGACATAATGTTGATATATCCGTTCAACCACTTCAGAATGCCACCATTGGGCGTAACAGACAGTATAACATGGATCCATTCTGACCTCCTGTTTCTAAAGATGAGATGTTTTTACAGCTAGAGCATGTTTGGATATTATACATCTTGCTTCAAAATGCAACACCTCTCTTGCTGCCATTACATTAGATGCGGAAGAGGCTGTTGACCAAGTCAATTGAAGTTTCATGATGCAAGCATTAAAACTGCACGGCGTTGGTCCCATAATATTAAAATACATTATCCTATTATATACTTCACCCAAAACCTCAACTTTTGTTATTGATCCCCAATCTCCCTATTTGAATTTTCTCAGGGGTACACAGCAGTATTGTCTTTGTCACAGGAAAATTGTTTAGTATGTCTGTTGAACTCTTTTTAGAGACACTTCATCAGTCATCCTCCTTTCATGGTTTGAATCATAAAGAAACGGAAATTAAATCACTGCATATGCAGATGATTTGGGGCTTTATGTCTCAGACCCACAGTCCTCTAGTACTGCTTTTATTTTTATATATTAATAAATTATAGAAATATATCCGGCTATAACTTAAACATTGATAAGTCAGAAGTCATGTCTTTAAATAAGTATTGTGTAAAGGAAATGTTTGCAGATTCCGGTTTCAGGTGGAATTCTAAATGTATCAAATGTGTAGGAATTAAATATTCCACCTCTATCAAACAAAACAATTCAGATTAATTTAGCTGATGTGCATCATAAAATCCTCAACACATCAGAGAAATGGTCTCCTCTGTATTTATCAATGTGCAGCAGATTAGATGCAATTAACATGATTATGCTACTCATCTTTAATTTCTATTTTATCAATCCTCCCTGGGAAGCTGCCAGAGAAGTTTATAAAATCCTTGGTTATCAAATTTCTGTGAATAGTCGAAAAGTATGTATCTCTGTACATGCATTATGAAAACTTACAGATTTGGGAGGGGTAAACTTTTCTGACTTTCAGAAATATCATTCCGCTTTTGTATTGAGGCAAATCTTACCTCAAACGTACCAGGAGGAGAGTACTCCTATTACTGTCAGGCGCAAATTAGAAGATTCAATGATTTCTCCTTTACGGTTTAAGACCATGGCTTATATTTCCTACCCTCCAAACTTTTTTTGTCTCCTGTTATTATGAATTCAATTCACCTAGCACAACCTATAGCTATACCTAATCCAGTAATTGTCACCCTTATTGGCATTTTTGGCATCTTCTATATGCTACAACAAAATTATTAAATTATCAAATCAGACAACTTTTTGGAAGGATTGGGTGGCAAAAGATATCTTTCGGGTTAAACAGTGATTGTCAGGCACTGTCTTTCTCTCATTGATTGACATCCAACATAGATACAATCTCACTTCCTTTTCCACACTTAAATATGAGTTGCTGAAAACGAGTATTTCACAGCACATGTCTACCCTTACAACTACTACTCCTAGTCCACCTCATTATATTTAAAATGTTTCTCTTGCTGTTAAGCCTATATATATACATTTTACTATGTTGCCCTACTTCATAGAGAAATAGGATCAGTTGGGAGGGAGATAATCAAGCTATATAAATATATATTACGTGCCTCTGTCAAGAAATGTAAAAAAAAAGAATTAGAAAACGTAAAAATGTTGAGCATTTATCACACTGGCATTCCTTTTAAATGACATTGAAAATTTCAAGTATTTTAGTACTTTACCTAAATTAGTCATAGAAAACAGACTACACATTTGGAAGCAAAATGGAGAAAATAATGTGCAGTGAGTTAAGAAACATTAGCAGTCTTGTTTTTTTTTTAAATGGAAGTGGAGTAAAGGGGTTGTCCTTTTAAACACACGATTTGCACTTTAGTTACCTTATGACCCTGTTGAATGCTCTGGTTGAAATGCATTGGTCTTTGTGTTTGTTCCCATGCGGTAGTTTGAAATAAAGAGAATTGGGAAACTGAGCCATGCAGCTGTCTTCCTTGCCCCTCGAACGTGTATTTGACATGACAGCGGCGCATCTAGGGGAATGCAGTGGAGGTGATTAAGAATATATATATATATTCACTGAAAAAACCATAGGTTTCATGCACGTTATAGTTAGGAATTGGCATTTAAAAAACCTTAGAAATTCACTGAAAAAACCATAGGTTTCAGGGGTAGAAAATCCCCCGTTATAGTTAGTTCAGCTAACTATAACTTGCGCGCCCCCGCAATGCACTGCTGATGACGTCACATATTACATCACTCATGACATGGTCAGTGACATCACTGATGACATCTCAAATGACATCACTGATGACATCACTGATGACGTCATCCAGTGAGTATGTGTTTCTGTAGAGTTTTAATATGTTTAATATATATAGGGAAAGACCTATGGAAGAATGAGTGGGTGTATAAGTGTGTGAATGGATGATTTTCTAGGTGTGTGACTGACTCTATAAATGAGTCATTAAATGTATCTTACTGCAGACTAGTGACTAAATTGTGTGAATGTCTGTATCTGTCTGTCTGTTGGTGTATAAGTGACTACATGGTTTTGTGAATAGCTATATGAGTGTCTATATGGGTTATTGATTGGCTGTCTGAGTATCTGTATGGGTGCCTGAGTGTTTGTGTGGGTAGGGTGTGTGTGACTCTGTGCATAGATGTGTGAGTGGGTGATTCTATGGGTGCATAGTTTTAAGAGTGCATCTGTGATGGACTGTATGGTTGGGTGAGTGTATGTATGGTTGTGTTAGTGATTGAATGTATATCTCAGTGGTACATGCGTGAGTAACTACATATGTGAAAGGCAGGGTATATATGTGTACGAGTATATAACTGGGTATATGTGAGAGTGTGTGATTGTGAGAGTGGCTGTAAGGATGAGTGTGTGCTTGTATCAGTAATTGTATAAGAGCGTAAGAATGTGGTAGTATTTTTATGAGTACGTGAACTTGTGTGTGTATAACTGTATAGGTGAGTAAATTGGAGTGTGGTTAATTATTTGCATGATTGACTAGGTGTGTGAGTATGTCTATGGATGATTGGCAGTGTCTGAGTGTCTATATAGGTGTATAAATGAATATGATAGTCCTGTACTGAGTGACTGTAAGTATGAGTGAGTGGAGGTGTGTGTAGACCTAAGAGTCAATGAGTGTGTATATAGTTATTGGTATTGGAGTATCTATGGTTTTGAGAATGGCCGTCTGAAATTTTGAGTTGGTGTATCAAAGGTTATATTAGGGTGTGAGAAGATGCACTAATTTATTACATGGATGATTTCATCAGTGATGTCATCAGTGATGTCATTTGAGATGTCATCAGTGATGTCATCAGTGATGTCATCAGTGATGTCACTGACCATGTCATGAGTGATGTAATATGTGACGTCATCAGCAGTGCATTGCGGGGGCGCGCGAGTTATAGTTAGCTGAACTAACTATAACGGGGGAATTTCTAGGGTTTTGTACGAGGGAAATGTCCAGCTAACTATAACACCCCTGAAACCTATAGTTTTTTCAGTGAATTTCTAAGGTTTTTTAAATGCCAATTCCTAACTATAACGTGCATGAAACCTATGGTTTTTTCAGGGAATTTCAAAGGTTTTTTAAATGCTAATTCCTATCTATAATTTATCTCTAAAACTATGATGTTTAATGATTTTCATTGAATTTCTAAATTTTTCAATTTCAGTGTGTCAATTCCTTTAATTATGTTTTTTTAATATACTTTTTTATCACCTTTTTATTTAACTTATTTTTTCAATTAATTCTTTTAAAAATTAAAAAATATTTGTTTTTACTGGTTTAAAAAAAAATTGTTAATGTTTTAAAATACAGTTTTATATTTTTTTAAATATTTTTTAAACTATATTTTCAAAACTTTATTTTTTATTTTTTTTCTCCATTTTTTTGGGATCCGCACACCCAACGCGCTAGGAACCGCACACCCTGCGCGCATTTCGCCGTTTTTGTTTTTTTACAAAAAGGGGGCCCCAGGGGGTCCTTCTGGGACCCCCTAAGCAACACTAGAGGGTCAGAGTATTTCTACCCTGCCCCCTTTACATCTTTCACACACTTATTTACCTTACTTAATCAGCCTCGCTTCTACCGAGGCACAAAATGGCTGCCAACAGTTCCTGGTTTCGAATGTAGACAGACACTTGTCAGCCAATTAGCATTCAGCGCGTGTTCGGGAGGGTGCGCACTCGGTTTGGTGAGGGTGCGCTTAGGGTGCGCGGATCCTCCGAGGCCATAGATATATCTATCTTTTTTACTCTAATTTTCTCCGGAACTACTGAACGGATTTACACCATTTATGCAAAAGGCACGAGTCTGAACTGAGGACTACCTCTTTGCCAAATTTGGTGTAATTCCGTTCAGCAGTTCGGGCTGTAGCTGCCTCAACAGGTCCTGTGCGAAACTGCATGGGGAAAATGTGTTTTGGGACCCACCTTTTTTCTCAGCCCCCGCTTGACCAATCACCACGAAACTTTCAGGATAGGAGCGGACCAGAGCTGGCCAAACGTTTGGAAAATTTCATGAAGATTCGTCAACCGGCGCCTGACTTATTGGGAATAGAATGTTGCGGATTTCCTATGGAAAATAGGTCCTAACTATAACTACCTACTGGCGACCGCCAGTAGGTGATATATATATATATACATATATATATAGATATTATCTACTGGCGGTCGCCAGTAGATAGTTATAGTTAGGACCGAGTTTCCATAGCAAATCTCAAAATTCTATTTTGAATAACTTTGGCGCCGGTTGACGAATCCTCACGAAATTTTCAAAACTAATGGGGCGCTCCGCTCCACTCGTACCCTGAAAGTCTCGGGGTGATTCATCAAGCGGGGGCCGAGAAAAAGGGGGGGTCCCAAAACGCGTTTTCCCCATGGATTTTTCCATAGGGACTTTAGTCGCAGCTACAGCCCGAACGGCTGAACAGAATTACTTGAAATTTGGCAGAGAGGTAGCCATAAGGTCAAGGAAGTGCCTTTTGCAGGTCTGGTGTAAATCTGTTCAGTATTTCCTGAGAAAATAGCATTTAAAAGCATATCAATATCTATACGCGCGCACCGTGCGCGCACCGTGCGAGCACCGTGCCAGCACCCTAACGTGCGCGAGCGTAATTCTGATTGGTGGTTACATGTTAGTCAACGTTCGAATCGGTCGAAATCAGGAAGTGTCGGCCGCCATTTTGTTTGTTTTCAGTGCGAGAGTGAAAAAGGAAGGTGGCGAACGTGGAAAGGGGGCAGGGTAGAGAGTTCCTGACACCCTAGCCTTTGTCAGGGGGTCCCTGAAGGAATATATACAAAAATATATTAATAAATACATAACTTAGCATTTAAAAAACCGTACAAATTCACTGAAAAAACCATAGGTTTCACACACGTTATAGTTAGGAATTAGCATTTCAAAAACCTTGCAAATTCACTTCAAAAACCATAGGTTTCACACATGTTATAGTTAGCAGGACATTTCACTTGTGAAAAACCAATGAAATTCCCCCGTTATAGTTAGTGCAGGCAACTATAACTCACACGACCGCAATCCTCTGCTGATGACGTCAGATATTACATCACTGATGACATATGTGTCTTTCTGAAAAAAAAAAAATGTAATATATGATTAGCTAAAAATTTATGGAAGAAGACATGGGTAAATAAGTGTCTAAATACAGTGATGTAATATCTGACGTCATCAGCAGAGGATTGCGGTCGCGTGAGTTATACTTGCCTGCACTAACTATAACGGGGGAATTTCATTGGTTTTTCACGAGTGAAATGTCCTGCTAACTATAACATGTGTGAAACCTATGGTTTTTGAAGTGAATATAGATATAGATATATATAGATATATATAATTGATCAGAGTTTCCATGTGATAAGAGGTACAAGCATTTTGAACTCCGTAGTGTGGAATTTATTATACTTTTTTAGTTCGCATTGCTGGGAGAGTAGCTGCGGTAAATGGCGAGCAGCTGTAACTCTGATTGATAAGGCTGCTGCATCACGTGACTTGGGATCAAAGGAGTATTAGTATTCAGCAGCACAGTACTTTTTAAACTCTCCCCCGGATGGGGAGTTTGGATGAGAACTTGATGTTTTCCTTTTCTTTTCATTCCCGCCTGAAGAGTAATTTAAAAACATTTTAAATGAAAGTGTTTCTGCTCACGGACAACAGTCCTTTTGGTACAGCAAATTGTATGTGTTCCGTCATAGCGAAGAGTTTATATTGGCGCATAATATCATGAATAGTAAGCAACTTAACAGACACAATGTTAATTTATATGTGGTTTGCAATTGCACATAATGTACATGCACGGTCCGAGTTGTTTTGCACACACTGGTGTTTTGAATTTGAAGATCCGACACTTGTCCTAGGTATTATACCAGAGGTCTTCATTGGCTATAAGCATCATACGTGCAGTCACAGGATTTAATGCACTTGCGTGATGTTATTGTATCCACTATTTAGATCATGATGCTAAGATGAAAATTGCTTAAGTAACGTAGTTAAAAGAGATAAAAGCAGGTCACTTGCTCTGTTTTCCAAATCTATGCATCACGTGTTCTGTGCTTAGCTTAAATAAGGAAAGTAATATGGCGCTCAAGGGGGCATATTCACAAGGAGCCATCGCCGAGTTAACAGCACTTTATCGCAGCCAAATTTGCGATAAATGTATCGCCCCAATCACAAGCTGGGGTTAACAGCCCACGATTGCAGCCGCCAAAAACATCGCCAAAGGCAACCCCCGCAACTATTGCTAATGAGATGCAGAGTAGGAGTTCCTGTGCGAAAAGCCCTGACAACACCACACCTCAATATTCTCAACGACCAGCCAGATGGGCGATAAGAACACAAAACAGGCGATAAGGTGCATTAGAACCAGGAAACTAACACCTGCTCTGACCTGGTGCAAAGTCGGACGCCAGCCTGCACCACAAAAGGGAGCCTAGCCCAGAGATACATCGGAAGGGCAACAGATGCCATGGAGCCACTGATCGTGCGGCCCGGACACCCAAGAGGGCCACAACACCCAATGCCACCACCCCAGGCCCCCAACACCCACCCGGACCCCACCCCCCGGACCACCACAGAGGCAGCGCAGACAAAGACAGTGGACCCCCAGGAAAAGCACCAGCCTCACAGACACAACACCTGACATTTTCATTGTCCACTACAGGCTCAAAAGGACAAACATCCTACGCATCCTGACCATCATCACCCAACAGGCCGACGGCACCAACACAACGGACAACCAACATCCCACCCCACACAAAACTGCTGGCTGTGCTGCATCTGTTGGCCCCTGGTACTCCCCAACCAACACCCGCCAGAGTCGGAGGAGTCTCACAGCCAGCCACATCCCAGTTCCTCACACCTGTCCTGGACATCACCCTGGTATCCCCCAGTCCCTATACGTCCAACACAATGCGCAGGATCCGCTGGAGACCAACCAAGGACCATACGTCATAGCTGGATGCACGCATGTGTTGGGGGCAATCCACAGCACACATGTCCTACCTCTGCCCCCTGGTGACACAGCACACAATCACCGCAACAGAAAGCACACGTCTCACATCAATGTGCAGGCAGCATCCGAACACCGTGGAACCTCCACCAATGTTGCCTCCAAATACCCAGGCAGTGTGCATGAGTCCTTCATCCTCCGACAGTGCATCATCAACCAGTGTTCCCCGGATGCCACCAAGGGAAATGCACAGCTCATTGGCAAGTTCCAAATGAAAACCCACTCACCCAACTCCACAACCATGCAACTCACAACTCTGGCAATGCACACGTCACAAAATCACAACCAACATGCAAAACAACATGCCCACCCACCAGACAAGATAGAACAACTTACAATGGTAACCTGGGCAAGCCGTGAACATGAGCCATTAATGGCATGGCACCTCGGCCACACAACTGGTGAATGTGGGGAGATGTGGCAACCAGGCATGTGTGAAGGATGCAGGAGAACCATGATTGGGAAAGTACACAATTCCAAGAGTTGCGGAGATGTGCCGGACAGATCGAAGTATGCAGAACACACCCATATCCATGGCGACATACACCTCTGGTGTATGGAGTGTAGTGGACAGTGGACGCAACCATGTCACCCCAGCTAGTGGGGAAGTTTGTGGAAATGTTGCCTGTGACGTCCCCCCGTAAGCGTGAGCGGAGTCGGATGGCCAGGCGTATGCCAGCCCAGTGTAGAGGTGTGAATAAAAAGCACGTAGCCCTGGGTGTGGTCCTCTTCCGGAAAGCCCAACGTCTCTGCCAGAGCGGCGCCTCTCACCCCGCCACGAGGCCGATGCCGTCCTCCTGAGCGGAATTGCCTGCGATCCGGTGCGCCTGACATAACCCGGCCCGCTGGGCCCCGAACCCGTCTGGCCCGCACCTGTGCAGTCAGGCCACACTGATCATCTGCTGACACTGGTGTGTGTCAAGGAGGGCCCACCACATGCCGGCGCAAGCTCCAAGGCCGAGGACTGTGACCTTGGCAGCCTCCTGATACCATCACGGCCTCCATAACACAGGCCCGCCTTACTCCTTTCTCGTTGACGTACTCTACTGCCACCTCTGGCCTACACCATCGTCAAGTAGGTCACACATTTGGAATTGAGTCTTGATTACACAATGGCTGAGTACATATGTTCATTGCAGATCATATATCAGTGTACTCCCTTCGAGGTGGTGCCACCAACTCTGTGCATGGCGTTCTTACGACACATGTCTGTTGTCCTGTGCTGACCACTGCTTTCGGCCTACACTATCGACAAGTAGGTTACACATTTGGAACTGAGTCTTGATCATACATTGTCCGTGTACGCACAATAAGGAAGATTCTACTTCACTGTACTCCCTTCGCTCAGGTGGCAGCAACCATGTGCATAGCATCCCAACGACAGGTGGCTGTGGGCCCACGCGGACTACTACTCCCAGCCTACGCTGCGCTCGAGTAGGCCACAGAATTGGAACTGAACATCGATCATTCAAGGGCAGAGTAAGAATCATTGCATGCAAGGAGAGGCGTAAGAGGAAGACGCGGTTCAGGCAGGAGGAAAAAAAGGATCATCGTTACAGAGGTCGGACACTACCGACAACTGCCCTGGTGTCACTAACAACGAGACAACGACACGTGGCTGTGGGCCCTTGCTGACCACTGCCCCCGGTCTACACTGTGGTCGAATGGGTCACACACAATTTAGAATTCAGCCTTCATTTATTTATGGCTGACTTGATATCATTGTACAGGCCTCAACGCAGACTGCATCCCCTTTCAGCCCCGGTGCCACTATGTCTATTTCCCGAGACCCATGGACACTTTCTGGTTGGACTTTGGTGGCAACTGAGTCCATGGACTTGCGGTTGTCGTCTTCATCATGTCGGTGATACAGACTTTGTGGTGAAAACGATGCCTTTGCATTCCACTCCTCCATTTGCTGTTTCCAGACAGCTTCCACCCTCTGCATCATGCCCTGGAGGACACCTTCCACTGTCCCCCGCAAACCTCCATGACATATACCTCGGACATTGATTGGGACCCGCTCAGGTCGCATAGACCATCTGTCTGCACCGCAAGTCACCGTCCCGTGACTGGGTGCCTGTGCCGGCCACAGTGCATCCGGGGCCACTAACTCTGTGCTGGTCAGGTCTGGGACCCCTTCTTCTGAGATATTGGATGGCATCTGAAGCGATGGTCTTGGGGTCATCAACGCCATGAGTCTATGACCCTGCACTGTCCGCAGCCTCTGGCCTCAACTGCGGCTCACCAGGGCCCACACAAATCGAGTCCAAACCGGCCCGGACGTCGCATCACCGCAGAAGGCACACGCCACCACCGCAAGGACCACCTCCAACCACCATCTGCCAAAACGGTGGTCCTGACAGACTTACGGAGTTGCTCACACCTGTCGGGATGCTATCATCAGCGTGATACCCTGCTCAGCACTCCAGGTGCCACTGACTCAGTGCACCACGATTCATTGTCCATTACTGTATTGGTTATGTACTGTGGTGAGTTCATGCAGCAATGTCACCTCAGGCGGTCTGGGAGACATGGAAAAATGATGAGGAAGATGATACAGGTGCGACACCCCCCCACTGCAGCTGCATCATGTGGGTCTCGAAGGTACAGAATCCTAGACATTCTCTTCACATGAGCGCGCTCAGCTCTGATGCCCCAGACTCGGCGCACTGCAACTCACGGACACTTCTGTTTTATCATTGTGTGCCCTCTGGACTTGTTCAGACTACCTCCATGATGCTCCGCAGTTGTCCCTGTAATGCTGGTGTTGTCTGTTTCCGTATTCATTGTGTTCACTGTTGTGTTTGTTGCAAGCACCAACAACTCCCTGAGGGCTGGCTTGCACTCACCCCACACACATCCAGCACAGGCACCACTGTACATGTGGCCCTGCCAATAGAGGGGCCGGGCGCATGTGCCCGTAGCCAGATCAACATCATATCTGCATATGTCCCTGTGGTCTTGTTGCATGCATGAGGGCCATGGGCCCTACGACATTACATTGTGCTGTGTATAGTGGACGCAGACATGTCACCGCAGGCAGCAGGTTATAGCTTGGACATGTAGCTTTGTCGTCACACACTCATTTCGTAAGGGAAGTGGACTGGGTCATCGTACGCAGAGCCAACATGGGTGTTTGACTGATATGTGTGTGCCCCTGGGCGTGGTTCTGCACTGGGAATGTGCATCTGCATGTGTGTCTATGGCAGTGTGGGTCTCCTTTGTGGGGTGTAGGTGGTACCTGAAGGGTAATGGACACCCATATATGTGTTCTAGTTGGCCTTCCATGGATTCGGACCACACCCGCACCTGTTAGGCCACCTCCTTTTGGCGTTCTGACACCTGGCATTGGTGTACCATGTGTGGCTCGGTGAAGTGTTGTGTGCCAGCCGTGCCTGCGGGTGCTTCATGCTGTGTGGTCTGTTGCAGGGGCTGTGTTCTACTCTAAGTAGCTTGTCTGCCCTGGTGGTGGGTTGCGTGGGATGTCCATGGGCTGTTGTAGGGCGTCGGTGTCTAAGGTGTGGTGGTCGTCTCCGGCGTCACTGATGGGTTGTCTGGTGTGACCTGCTGGAGGTGTTGTTTGTCCCTCTGCAATGTGGAGGGGAGATGCATGTTGACATTGTGTTGACATTTATGTTGGCGCATTGTTCTTGTAGACATGCAGATTGTGTGACAATGTACAGCATGACTCTTTGGGCAGTGCAGGCAATTAAAGTTGGAACAGTGGACATTTGGACTACATGACTGATGTGAGGTTGTACCCATACATATGCATCTCACAGTTCCCTGCTCTGTCCAATGTGATGGGCCTGTTTGTGCGCATGGGCGGACCCAGTTGTGTCCCCTATTCTGCAGTGTCGGTGTTGCACTTTGTGCCACATTGTCATGGGATGTGCTGTGATTGCTATGTGTGTGTGCTGCAGTGTGCCATGGGGATGGGGGACATGTCCCTGGGTATTTGTGGTTGTGCAGTGTGCTACACATCGTTGCGCATGTGTGCCATTGTACCCATCTCCCCCCGTCCCCCCGGTCCCTTTTAGACCCTCACCCTCTTGTTCTTGTGTCAGGTTCTATCGAGCTGTGTCCGGACTCCCACCTCCTTGCAAGGTCTCCACACTGATGACTGGCCTCCGTTTCCTCCAGCTCCTCCTATGGCGCAGGACTCCCACCTCCTGTTGCCGTTGCTGCCTTCCTGTTGGCAGCGGCTTTGTGCCTGGATTAGGTTTCCACGTCATGCCAACGCCTCTTGGCCTTCTCCATTGGCCTCGTCGACACTCCGTCTGCATTCTGGATAGTCTGATTGTGGGTCAGTTGCTGGTAGTGTACTGTCACATCCATGATGCCGGTCTTGTTTTCCTGCGGTCTGCACCCCGTCTTCCTCTCCCTCTTCTCCTTGGCCTTCCCCGACCCCATTGTTCCTTGCTGGTGGTCTGTGGGGCTTGTGGGGTTCGTGTTGGCCTCTGCGCTGGGTCAGGGTGCATCCATGTTGCTACGCACTTTGGATTCTTTCTGATGTGTTGTTTTTGTTGCTTTTATGGTGCATTTTCCCGCCAGATGCGTGGGATTTGATGGCCTGCCGCTGGTTTTAGCGGATTTTAGTATCGCGATTGGCCTCATCGAAGCTTTTTTGGCATTCGTGTTTTGCATTTTTGCGGCATGGGGTTGATTTTTGCGCGGCCATTTGACGCGTTATCTGGTGACTACCGCATGGTACCGCCGCATTGTGAATACTTGGTTGAAGCGGCGTCATTTTCCCGGGATAGGCTGTGATGTTGAAAGTTGCGTTACTCTTGCGGTAGTTATCACACCTTCTTGACAATATACCCCAATGTGTGTGAGAAAGGCCAGTGCCTCAGCCAAAATGCAAAAATGGCTGTTTTTACCGGATTAAACATGGTGGTTTAATTTGATCCTGGGCCGCTTCAGAGCCTGTTTTATTTCAAACGGGTTTCGGAGGGAATGCAATATATATATATATATATATCAACATTGCCGAAGACCAGGCAGTCGAAATGCGTTTTTGTTAGCTGGATTCCTCGGAAAAAAGCTGGAATAAATATAATTAATTTCTATGAGCCCGAGTGCGCAGTGTTGTGTGTCTTCTGACAACAGTTTTTATAAAATATATATATATATATACACATCTTGACTATCTCCCTCCCAACTGATCAAAATCTAAAGTGGACTATCAATGTGAATTAGAATAAATTGCACTTTTTCACCTAAAAACTGAAGTATTATTTGGTTTAAAAATCACTCACTACACAAGCCTTGTATTATTTTTATAACCGATTATTTCTAACTCTTACTTCCCTTGAAAAATACAGTCACAACATGGATAATAAATGCTGGACTTCCAGAACTGCAACTGATCCTCTTGTGCATGCGTTTTTCCATTACACATCAATGAAAACATTCTGTCTGGAATTGTAGACAAAAATTACAACCATTTGTTTGTTTACTCTTCCTTTTTACATCCTACATATTTTCCTTTGTAGCTCACGCCAGATTTGATTTGGAAATCATAAAGTTGGAAAATTGTGAATCTACTTATCGCCATTACTTTACAAATTATTACATCCAGTTGGAAGGACGCCAATACGGTCACTTATACAAAATGGTGGAATTTATGTCATCATCACAAACTAGATAGATCTATCGCAGGTTCTACACAGCAACTCATTAAGGAAGAATTATGTGGCTACCACGTTCTACATTTTTAACTTATAAACCTGTTTAATCATTGGATGCAAATACTACCTTTCAGCCTCCATGAATAATAGATTATATTTAGTGTTATGTTAAATTATAATATATGTTTCATATTTGTTCTTCAGTAAGGCTTCTTGGATACTCTAACTTTTTTCTTGCACTTTTTTCCCTTTGTTTCTGTTCATATTTGAAAAATGTGTGATCAAACTCATAGGCCTCAAACCCCAGGAGAAGAGGAAGGGACTAGGATTTGCGTATGCTATTTTACTGACATAGATTAAGTTTTACTAGCTATAGTGACAGGCCCTCATAGGAAAAATGATTTATTGCAATAAACTGAGACCTATTCCTTATAATAAGATTGTACAAGTTATTTTAGTCTGCATAGTTTGGCACTGATTCAAGGAAAAAGAATAACATCTGCTATAGCACTATTTACTAAATGTTGAATTCAAAATAAAATCATTTAAAATATAGTAAATTACACTAAAATACATTGTATCAAGATTACATTTAAAAAATACCACCTAAAGTTAAAAAAATATTTTAATTATTAAAAGTGATTTCTATCATCAATTAAAAGTAATATACTTTTTTATAATGAGATGTACTGTTAGATTCATTTTTAATTGTTTTTTATTTTATAATTAAATTGCAAATATTTACAGTTTATAGATTTTTAAACATTAAAGTATTTTTTTTTACATGTTTAGCTACTTGAATTAACTTAATTTCATTCGAATTGACATTATTTCCCATGGGATTTACATTGAAGTGTTTGTCTTCGTTATTTTCCATGGGAGGGTGTTGCAGTACCAAGGGTTGCCCATGTATGGTGTTAGACTTACTACTGTTTTTTTCTGAAGTTACTTACATGTGTAAATTACTCACAAGTGTAACTTACTTTACTGAGTATCCCCAAATAAATGTAGTTGGAAGGATTAGTAGAAATAAAGAGTATTATACAAGGAAATACACATACACCAACTGACGCCTGGGGTGGGCATCGATGTGGGCAGTGGATGGAGATGGCGACCTATGGGGAGCTGCGAGACGGGGATGGGGAGATGGGGGCGGGGGAGGTAGGGGGACTAGGTGAGGAGCGTACACACAGAAGTTGGTCTATGCTGCTGTTGTTGGTTTTAAGTTTTTTGTTTGTTTGTTTTATTTATAACATCTGTATACTTGCCCAAGCTGAGTGACCTGTAAAGACTCTGTGCAATGCACTAATGGAACCACATTCCCAATATACGGTGGCTTTTATCCTTGATGGCATGACCTACTGGCTGAGATTTAGCTAGTAACTAACTCAACAATGCCATCTACATGCATATCCGAACTATCTCTGCTCAACCGTAATGTTTATTCGAGATTGATGGATGGTTCAATGAATGGTTGGATTTAATTGATGTATGTTGTCTCTCAAGAAGATGTAATCTTTTGCAAATTTAATAAAAACATATTTAAACAGAAAAAAGAGTCATGTACAAGGAAATAATTTCAACCCAATTAATAATTATAAGACATGCTACTGTGTCACAGAAACCCTGGTCTAGGCAGATGCCGGCCTTGCTGTGCAAGGGATCTTATAAAAACATAATAAGGAGAATGCATTTGCAGACATAGTACAGAAACTGACGCATGTTAGAGGTGACTTTAACCCTGTGTTTTTAGGTCTGTCTAAACTATTCGGACTTGTAAAGCAGTGTGAGCTTACTTAGAACACTAAAGTGAAACATTAAATCATGTGTTGTTTAACAGTGATGATATATAATTGGTTTAGTGGTGACTCTGAGTTATGTTTATTCTTTATTCTAGAGTAATTAGTAGACCCCTGAAAGTGAGATTATGGTCCAGAAATGATTTGTGAAAGGAAAAAACTATTTCAATTTCTAAAGAAACACTATTTGAAGCACAACATGTTGTTATGAAGTTCATTTAAAAACTGTGAAGTAAACTGTGAAAGCAATAGGGAAACATAAATTGAAGGAATGGTTCCACCAGTAGTGTGCCCTTCTATGCGGTGGATCACCCATTTGAGTTGATTGTTTAGACCCCAGTTGCAACTGCCTCGAGACAGACAATTGGCAAACTTCACAATGGTACTTTAAATTATTTGGCAAGCAAGATCAATCTCTCTTGTAGCATTCACATGACCTGTAATACTTCTCTTGCCAAACTTGTATTACAAAAAAACCCTCAAAGAAAGCACAATGAGCAAGGGCTCAGATTCACTAACAATTTGCGCTCTGTTTATATTACTTTTGTAACACAAATCTGGCACAAAGTGTTTTGATGGTATTTACTTTGCAAAAGTAAAACAAACTATTTCTATGCACCACTTTGTGCTACTTTGTGTCAAGTTGGCCTTCTATGGGTGGTACATCAGCGTTCCCATGCAACCTCCAGTGGCTTTTAATGCAAACCTCTAACTACTAACATTGTTAGACATGGTTTTGTGCCAAAAACGTATACCACCTTGAGGTAGGAGTAACTATATAGAAAGTTTTAAAACCCTCCACATTTTTCCAACTTTGCTCTGTGCATCACAAGTTAGCAAAAGTATTAAAGCATAGTTTTTACATTGAAAGAGTCCCGCTCAGGGTCAGAATCTATGCTTGGTAGAATGCACACACCCTTGTGCAAGGTTGTGTGCATTGCAAATGGCAGCCTGAAGAACTTCTGAACAGATCTCAGGCCTCATCTTTCGTCCTTTATACCACTCAAGGATTGGGTCCCCTCTCTCTCCCTCTATCCTTCTCACTTCCAGTTCCCTTTCTCAAATGTAAATACACTCTCCCTGTGCTTTGCAAGTGCTTCCGGGTGCACTGCTCCTGCAAGAAACCAGCTCCGGATTAACCAGAGCTCAGGCATCAGCACAGCCGCTCGCAGAAGCTACTTGCAACCCTTGCACACTGAGCAGACTCCAGGCCAAGCAAGACATGTGCAAGACATGTGCACTCGGAGCGCTCAGATCAAAACATCTACTGGACGTGTTTCTAGTCCAATGCAGTTCACTTCTGTAGACGTTGGATCATTTGTAATCTTTTAGGGGGGACCTGGAGTGTTTCAGGTACCTTCAGGAAGAGCATCGTTTTCTAGTGCATAGCTATGGTTGCCACCTGACTAATATTTTACTGCCCTGGCTTGTATGGGGAAATCTGTTAAATTCAGCATATTTCCCCATTTGAAATATGAAGTTAAAAACATATCAAGAAACGACTTTAGAAAGTATTTGAGAATTGCCAAGATTATTTCTAAAAGACGATAAAAGCTAACAAATAGCAAACTTTAAATAACAAAGTCTATATTTTTGTCTGAGAAAGATGGCACCCCGAACCATAGCCCTTGGCGCACCGTGCTTAATTCCTCCCTGTGTACAGTAATCAGTCGACCACTGTAGATTTTTTGCTGATTGTTTCAAAGTCATTGCCAGGTGGCCAAAGCGCAGCCTTCCATCACCATCTAGTGACAGTAATAAGAACTAAACTGCAAATCGCAAACAACGAAAGATAAATTCAAACAAGCATTGACATAGCCAATAGGTCTCGCCTTTCGGACCTTATAAGTGTTTAGACATGCAGCATATTATCCTGGGTGCTGTGCCACCAGGGATTGAAGAGCTATACAATTACTATACACTGGGTCATGCAGTTTTATTCAGAAATACATGCTTGTCTCAGGAAACATTTATGGACACATTCCAAGGCTTTTTTAAGGTACAGTCAGAAAGAAAAGTGCTTCGATGCAAGTCAACATCACAACAACATTCTGTGTGGACTGCATCACTAGAGTATTGAAAAGCCTGAAGAATCAGCGCCAAGGGCACTTAGAAGAAACAAATTAAATGGTGAAGTAATATATCTCATGGAATGGGAGAGGATGTGGCTGCTGACTTGAGAAATATGTATTTTTGAGGCCTTGTTCTGCTTACTTACCTCACCTTTTGAAGGCGACCCTCTTCTTCTACTTCTGGAATAATAGCTCAGCTTATAATAATGTATTTCCAATGAAAAATATGTACACACCTATAACTCTATAGAGACCCTCTGTCAGTGGCAGCTGGTGACATTTGAAAGTGGTGAGGCATAAACTTATCGTGGTACTGCACTGAGGCGAGAGAGCATAGCGAGCTAGCCCAAACAACCTAGGGGTGGTTCGGGGGGGTCTCCCCCTGGTTCGGGGGGGTCTCCCCCTCCAAAATTTTGGGAAAAAAGTGAATAAATGGAGCATTTTCAAGCAAATTTGAGGAAGCAGGAAGGTTGATAAAGCACTTGCGAAGTGTTAAGACAGGATCCATAACAACATCCTCATATCCATCAACTTCACCCCAACACTGCTGCAATGTATGAAAGATTTGAAGACACACTTCTTCAAAAAATAGTACATCACAATGCAGTAACAAATCACTGGAGGAGCCACTGATTCATGATGCAAGTAACAGAGGATGAAATGTGTCAGAATGATGGCACACATTTTAATAGACAGAACAAAGTGAATTTTCTTAATCAGCAGAGCATGCTAAGCTACAAAAGGGTATTTCTAATGCAATCTGTTGCAGCAAACTTGGCACCAAAGCACTTCATGCTCCTTCTACAGATATTAAACAGAAGAGATGCACCCTCTGCGGCACTTGATCAGAACAGACTGTGCCCAGGTGCAAACCGCTTTATTACATTTTAGGCAAGATATTCTATGCAGTCCAAGGAGACTTGACTGTGGCATGTACTCAAGTTGACCATGTGTACTGAGACGGAAATAAAATCTCAAAATGCAACTTTTGTGACATCTTTGTGCACCTACTCCAAGACAGACATAACTTAAGGCAAGCCAGTTTTCAAGATTGTGCTAGACAACTCTTCATACACAAGCATCAGACTTGCATGCTCTTTAGAATGGGCCAGAGTGCATCCTCATCATTGCCAGAAGCCTACACAGTGAGTCACCCCAGGCGAGGGCTGGTGAGGTGTGGGCACAGGTGCAACATTTCCACACAACACTGACCTCCGCATCCCCCCGATCAATCACTCCATGGTTGCCCCTTCTTGCTTTACATTCTGTCCCTCCGTGTTTATTGCTCTAAGACCAGCCATACCCATGCCTGGATTTTATATCTGACCTCCACTCGAAGGACAGCACTCGGTGTCCTTTCCCTCTCCAGACAGCACCCTCTGGATGCCAATGCTGGCCCTCTGCTCTACTGCAGAGTGCTGCGTGGCTGTCGCTCTTTGTTACACCTTCCATCGCTCCGTCTGTGGTGCTGGGGCCCGCACGTCCTCCTCGAGGCACAAGCTCTCTGTGCTTTGTACCCCTAGCCCCCGCCCAGCACTGCCTTGTCTCTATAGCACTCCTTGCCCTACCCCCTCCCTGGCATAGCAGTCCATGCCCGGCCCCTTGTCTCTACACCACCCCATGTCCGCATCCATGCAGTACGACATTCCATGTCTTAAAATGCTGGTCAAAGTTAAACTTTCAGTTCGAATAAATTAAAAGAGTGAAAATTTTGGGGTCGAGGAAAACATGCACTTAGCCAGTAAGAATACCTTGCCGCTACAATTACAGCCTTCAATGTCCCATTCGCAAAGAGATTGATCTGTGTGGGACAAGGGAAGACCGAAGTGAAAACCATCTGTGTCCCCGTCTATGTCACAGTTGCGGGGGGTAGTGAAAACTGATAAACAGTACACAGAGTTCATTCGCTCCGACAGGTTCCCTGTTTGCACGTCTCATCATTCATTCAGTCATCCACAGTGTACGTGGGGGGGTAGAATTCATGTGGGAATGAGCTGTGCAGTATATTAGAGTGAGTGCAGTGTACTTCTGTGGATATTACAGTGTGCAGTAGGAGCAGTCGCAGGCAGCAAAACGGGCTGGTGGGTTCGAGCTCAGGGGGGAGGGAAGTGGGACGGTCACGGACGGTAATCTTCAGTATAAAATAAAAAACGTACCTGCTTCTCCCGAGACTGCATCACGTGCTGTCGCCTCAGCTCCTGCTTGCTCTGGAGTCCTGGCGCACTTTTAGGCAGCCTTCCTCCTCCTGCTCCCCTAAGCCAATCACAACACTGCAATGGCAGCGTTGTGATTGGTGAGGTGCAGCAGAGAGCACCCCAGCTGGCCATTTTCTCTATGTAGGCTGCATGTAGCAGCCTACATAGAGAAAAAGGGGGAGTGTGCATAACTGCTTTGTTCGGCCCTGGGGCCGACCAAACAGTCAGTACCCACAACAGTGGGTAAACCACTCCCCCCTGCCCTCGAGCAGGACCACCCACCTGCCCGCCCCCAATCAGGCACAGAGGCACTTCTGCTTTCTCGCAGTGCGAGAACCAAAAACATAAATGGTAGTTTTTACCATTTATGTTTATGCCTTCTCGCACTGAAAGAAAGCAGTGGGGCAAAGCCCCCACACACTATTGGGGGAGCCGCCACTGCCCTCTGTTGAAGGGCACTGATTTTGCACTTATTTTTATCCAAAACAGCTATTTTCCTGATGTGACCACCCTAAATGTTCAGACCAATACATTTCAGTACTAAGAAAAATTTGATCAGCATTCTGACACCCGAACACGCTCATTGTTACTTTGACAGGTTGTTTTGTATCGAAAACATCTATCCATCTCTTTACTCTGTAGTGAAACTGAAACCAGAACATTACACAAAATATTTGAATAAACATTTGAGAAAAATTTGCATTGGACCCGGCTTACAACATCATACCAGAGGTTAGAGAATGACAGACACTCCATGGCATCACACAGATTGTAGGGAATAATATTTTCTGCCTTACATCATGCACAGAGGCATTTTAATTATGTGACATGGGAGGGTCAAATTATGTGGCAAGAAAAATGGCAAAGTATGTAGTATAATGCACATTTTGCAATAGCATGATGCTTTATGTTATTTTTACAAGTTACAAACGCAATGGGAAAGGGTTTTCACCCCCATTAGTACCAGTTTAGCACCCAAATACAGCAATAAGCAACTAAAAGTTGACTAGTCCATCTCTGCCAAGGGCCTTCCATTGCATGCCAACACATGTCATATTTTAGTAAAGTTTGATCCTAGTTGGAACTAGAAGCAAGCATTTTATTCTGTTAAAATATGCAAATTGGGAAACAGAAAATTGATTTTCCATATCGATACGGAAAACACCAAAGCCGCAGAATTACATAATTCTTGTGTGTGACGATACTACAAGTTACGCCAAAGTTACACTGATTTAAAAGAGACCTCCTTATGGGCACGGAACTACTCACTGTTTTGCAATGTCATATGCTGAACCTAATTAAATTAACAATAATAACACTATTATCATCAGCATCAATTGCTTTGTTCTTGATACTTCCAGTAAAGTATTTACACCATGCAAGCGACAAGGGGAGATGATTTCATAATGCCTAGTACAGGGGGAAACCCACACAGTGAGTTCGGGCTCACTGACATGAATAAGGTCCAGTGGGTTCATCACACGCTGCAGAATCCTGTGGAGTCTTTCACATTATCCTGCCTGTTGTGTGCAAAAATAAAACATGCAATTACTGTAGCATAAATAATCCGGGTCAATAGAGTAATGGAGGACCGAATTATGTTGCAGTGTTTACTGATTAACTGTATTGTATGTTCCTTCTATAGCGCTCTCCAGCCCCTTGTGATGCTCAAACCGCTTTAATTATGCATCAAGGAAGAGCTAATTATGTGACATATGATGCCATTAAAGTCGAATTCACCATATTCTCTGGCAATAATAGCAGCCCCATGCATAATTTTTATAATTTTTATTAAGCAAGCATATTTCCACATAGATCCCGATTTTTGAGCTACCAATGTCTTGTGTAGTTGCTTTCTTTCCTCAAGGTTATGTCGACTGCATACATCGTCTCTCAGGAGAGATGGCTCGAGCAGAAATGTCACACAATAATAACAGCCACCAGGGAAGGGTGTGTAAGGTAACTTCTGCTTGAGTGTTGGCTTTTAATTTCTCAGGCGCAGCCTCTTTTATTTGCCTTTTTCTCACTAGTGAAGTGCGCTAGAAGCTCCGTATTTTGTTGGAACGTTAAAGCCCCTGTTCGGTGTATGCCGAGAGTTTGTTTTGTCAGACTGTTCAATTGCATGCGAGGTAGCTACATCGTTTGCTTTCTTCCGTTTACCACAAGATGTCGCCATGGTGTAACATTTTGCAGACTGCGACCATAAACTACTCAAATTACCATAATTAAGTGGCTGGAAACCAGTGTGAAAGAAAAAACTACAGCAAAAATCTGCGGTCTGAGAGAGATTTAGCATGCGATAGATATGAAATGGCTGTAGTCAGCATGACTGTGGGGGTGGCTGAACATTGTGCGATTCTGGGCCTTTAAAGTCAGAGAAAGAAAATTACCTCGCGTCTGGCATTTGATCTCGGTCTTGGAATGCACAACAAATGTGAGGAGATAACAAGAATTACAGCCCTGCTTATATAAACAGAAGCGAGCACAGGCAAACAGTAACGAGCAGGGAAACATCCATCTGGTGAAATGCTCTTGGAGAAAGGGGAAAGTAGTCCCGGAAAAGTAGTCCCTAAACAGATGCTACATTGAGACCAATGGAAGGGTACTGGGGCGTTTCTCCGTATATTGAACCGGAGGGAGAAATGGGAAAGGCTGGCCACGAGCAAGCAAGTATTTTTCATTTCAAAAGAATTTTATTATTTTAAAAGCGCAATATGAAACATAAGATACAGGCCAAAGTGATACAAATGATATCGGACAATAAGGTAATAAATACATTATGATAAAACTAATTAATAGGGAAACAAATCAATGTCATTCATTAATCTGCAGATATCAGATAAATAAGTTACTTAAGGAGGGAAGACCCAAAATGATATCTGGCAAAGAAATATATCAAAAGTATCACCCACAGATGGCAAATTAGGGAAAAGAGGGAAGAGAAGAAAGGAAGAAAGAAAAGGCGGAAAGTGTAGGAAAGAGAAGAAGAAAGAGAAAGAGAGACAGAGAGGAGAAACGGAAGAGGAGAGGATTTCCAAAGGAATCACCCAACACAAGACAACACTAACCAGACAAATCAAAGGGAAATTGCGCCACCAACCCTTCAGAGGCCAACTCCATGTATGAATCTAAGGCTTTCCAAACACCAGAGGAAATAGAAGGAGAAAGATGAGCATGGTCCACTGACGTATGAGCACTACGTAGAAAGGAAACCCAAGCCCACCAAGTATGATAAGAGACGGACGAAAAGGATTTCCACTCCATGAGAATTACTTTGACTGCAATAGTTAACAAGAGGTCCAACAACTGTAACTCCATGGGATCTAAAGGCAGAGGGACTGGGGACGCCAACGGACCCAAAAGAATTAATGGAAAAGACAGCTGGAATTTGATGTTAAAGATGAGCATGAGGTGTTTGTGAACTAAATCCCAAAAGGAATGGAGAAGGGAACAATCAAGGAACATATGTTGAAAATCACCTGGTAAAAGCCCGCAGCTCCAGCACAAATTGTCTTCTTTAAGATTAAGTGAATGCAGACGAATGGGAGTCCAGTGAAGAAGATTAATAGAGAAAAACTTAGACTGCGTTAGGGAAGGGGCAATTTTGTTACGAAGAGAAAATTTACCAATATTTTGCCAGGTATCAGGAGAGATATGAGCAGTAACACTCTGATCAAAATGATGTACCCATTTTTGCTGTGTGACAGTTTGGGAGGGGAGTGTAGAGGACGATAAAAATTTGTAAATCCGAGACGCAACGTGACCAGTCCTAATCCAAAGCTGAAAAAGCGTAATCGTAGGGGAAGAAGGATGAAGGTGTAATTTAGCAAGTGCAACCTTAATCTTAAGAAAAGTATAAAAATCTAAATTAGATAAAGAGAATTGTTGAGCAAGGGATGAGAAAGGGGAAGGATCGTTATTAGAATCATAGAGATGTTTAACAAGTGAAACACCCTTCCCAGCCCAGTAAGACATCAACTCAGGGTCAATATTAATTTTGATTTTAGAATTGCGCCAAATAGACGACCATCTAGTTTTATGTAATGGAATTGCTACTCTCTTATCAACCTTACGAACCGCAGCAATAGTGTCTAAAATAATAGAGCGAGAGAATGGAATAGAAAGGGTGTTTGTGGTTAAAAAGGATGCAGTCGGCAGTGGGGAGGCCAATTCCTGTTCTATTGTCAACCATGCTGGAGTATGAATAGATGTAGAAGAAAACCAAAGGGCACCCTGGGACGCCAGAAAAGCAGTTTGATACTTCCCCCAATCAGGAAAATTACAGCCGCCCATATCATAAGATTTCCGTAAAAATTTATAAGCAATCCTAGCCCTTCTATCATTCCATAAAAATTTAGAAGTAAGCAAATCAAGTTCATGAAAGAAGGAATCAGAAAGCCTTACTGGAAGCATAGAGGAAACAAAATTAATAATAGGAGTGATCATCATTTTAAGGGTCTGCATACGGCCCCAACAAGAAATATGCTTCAGAGACCAATTTTCTAAGAGACGTCTCACCTTAAGAATAGTTTGGGATTCATTGTAAATAGCCGTAGCATATAGGGTGGAACAGAAATGGATACCCAGATATTTTAGCTGTTTAGATTGCCATTTAAAGCCCGCCGAACCCATATGAGAGGAGAAGCAATAAGCATTTAAAGGAAACATCTCTGTCTTATCTTTGTTCAGAGTGTATCCTGAGACTTTTGAAAAAAGAGCAATCGTATCCGAAATAGCAGGAATGGCCAGTGCAATATCATCAGAAAAAATGAGAACATCATCTGCGTATGCAGCTGTTTTTATTTGATGAGACCCAAAAGAGAACCCCTTAATATCTGGATGCGAGTCAATCATTCTGAGGAGAGGATCAATGGATAACAAAAATAAGAGAGGGGACAAAGGACACCCTTGTCTAGTGCCCTGACACAGGTTAAAAAAGGAAGACGTAGCACCATTCACCCGTATATTAGCCCTAGGTCGGGAGTAAAGAGACATAACCATACGAATAAAGGACTCACCAAGATTATGTGCACATAGAACAGCTCTTAAAAAAGGCCAAGAGACCTTATCAAAGGCCTTTTCAGCGTCAAGGGCCAAGGCTGCCGCCGGAAGATTAGATCGCTTAGCGGCACCAAGAATATGACAAAAAGTACGAATATTATCCCGTGCAAGACGCCCCTTTACGAAACCTGTTTGTGAAGGATGAACCAATTGGGGAATAAAGGACTCTAAACGTTTAGCTAGAATTTAACAAAAATCTTGGCTTCCATGTTAAGAAGGGAAATGGGACGAACATTTTTGGGATCTGCGTGATCCTTCCCTTCTTTGGGGATAACTACAATAGTAGCATCAGCCGCGGAACCAGACACAGAACCATCCTTAATAAAAGTATCAAAAACGGATTGGAGTTTCGGGACAAGCACGGGAATAAAGGTTTTATAAAACGCAATAGGATAACCATCAGGACCAGGAGCTTTACCAGACCGAGTAGCTTTGATCGCGGAAATGATTTCATCAGAAGTAATCGGGCAATTTAATGATTGATTATCTTCCTCCGAAACAACTTTCAAAGGAACCGACTTCAAGAACTCCTGACATTGTTCAAAAGAAGCTTGAGCCGACGGGGTATATAAGTTATTATAAAAATCGCGGAAAACATCAAGGATTTCTGCAGTTTGAAATTTTTTCTTACCAAGCTGGTCAGTAATAGAAGGAATTTGGAAAGTATTACAAGAAGATTCCTGAAACTTTAAAGTGGCTGCAAGAATCTTGCCCGCACGATTTTTTAACAACAGTCTCTTAGATTTCTGAGCCTGCAGGCCAATATGAGCTCTCTTAGTGACTATAGTATTGTACGAATACTTTAAATTCTTAATAGATTGGAGGCAGGTCTTGTCCTGAGAATGTCGAAAAAGGGATTCCTGACGTTTGATCTCATCTGCTAAGTCCGTGAGTTCCTTTTTAATGGCTGCGTTTCTCCTTGACATACATTTAATGACCTGACCACGGAAAGTACATTTGAAAGAGTCCCAAAGAACAACAGGGGAACTGACCGACCCAACATTCTCAATAAAAAAAGTCTCAATGTCATTAGAAAACTCTCGCACCAAGGACTCATCATGTAAGATTTCTGTGTTGAGTCTCCACGAACGAGCTCGTGCCCTAGGGACAAAGGACGTAAGAGTAAGTGTCACTGCGGCATGATCAGAAACTAAAATAGGGTGGATAAACGGAGAAGAAGAAGATTGAACCAAAGAAGAGTGAACCAAAAGATAGTCAATGCGTGAAAAGGACGAATGAGGGGAAGAAAAAAAGGAGAAGTCACTACCAGTGGGATTATGAAGACGCCAAACATCCTGAAGATGGGTAAGAGAACACATATTAGTCATTTGTTTGTGTGCTTTAGGGGGACGAAAGTTAAAGGCAGAATTCCTATCCAAGATAGGGTCCATTGGCAAGTTAAAGTCACCACCTACAATAAGATTGCCAAAGTGAGGGGTATCCTCGAGCTTTTTGGTGATAGCATTCCAAAAGGATGGGTCATCCTTGCTGGGGGCATAAATATTCATGACAAATAAGTCAGCATTACCATTGGACACCTTAGCTAGTAACCAACGACCCTCTGTATCCTGTTCAGAGGAAACGATAGATAACCCAGAGTGTTTAGAAACTAAGGTAATTACCCCATTCCTTTTACCACAAGCATCCGAACAAGCAACATCAGAGACCCACTCTTTCTTCAGAAACAACGCCTCCTTGGCAGAGAGCTTTGTCTCCTGAAAAAGGACGAGATCCGAAGAAAGAGACTTACAGTAGTCCAAAATCTTTGACCTTTTTACTGGATGATTTAACCCTTTAACATTAAGGGAAAGTATATTTAGTCCAGACATAGAACCAATATTAGGAAAAAAAGATATTCCATATGTGACATATGAAGCGCAACAACCAGGAGAGCTAACCAGCAGACATCAACAGCCAACACACAACAGGGTGAGACCAAAGAGGATATCCGAAGAGAAAAAAGGAAAGAAGAGGAAAAGGACAGCAAGAGAATACACAGAAAGAGAGAGAGAAGGGCCCATCCGGCAGGTCTGGAAGAGACCAAATTCATACAAGGGGGGACATGGGAAAAAGAGCGAGGGCCAACAGGAGGAGTAACAACAATGGCATAAAAAGCCCCAGAACAGTGCATAACTGATTATACATTAAAAGGGAAGACTATCTAAAAGCTAAGAACTGGAATTAATGATAGCTATTTAGAAAACAAAGCGAAATGAGAGACTATAAAGGCAACACGTTTGACCAAATTAATGTATAAATAACAACTAAAATGGATCATAAAGAACGGTAAGAGCAGGAAAGATAGAGAAAGAAAGCACTTTCAGGCAATAAGAGCTGATGGAAAGTGAACTAAAAAATAACATTATTATAGGTAGAACCATACCAAAGCAGACTCTATCAAGAGAAAAAGGAACATAATGAAGAAAAAAGAAGAAATACAATCTAAAGCATACTATATGATACAATATGAGAAAAATAAGTGAAACATAGTAAAAAACGGTATATAACCTTCTATCAATATTACAGTCAATGAATCCCTATGGCAGTTAAATAAGAGACCTAATACTATATATAAATGTGTAAAATCTATATGCAATCTTATAAATAACTGATCATGAGTAAATAAAGCCATATACACACAAATTAGCAGAATAAATATGCTTGCCTAAGTAAGAGAACATGTAGATAAGAGAGGCATAAATCTATCAAGTACAAGGCATCTATAAAAAACTAATCTACTCGAAAAAGACAATTAATAACACAATGTAATCAAAACACTCAATGAAAAAATCAATAAAGTAGGTATAACTAGCAACTATATGAACATCACATATTAACTCTAAATATAGCCATAAATAAACACCTAGTAAACATATATGCTTAAAACACCTAGACACACCATACAACAACACGCTGATAACGCAACGGAAAACACAATGACCTACTCCGTAAAATACGGAATAACAGGAAACAAACATGAAGCAAAAAGACCGACCACAAAGGGATAAGATAAACCAACTTTACCACAAAAATCGACGCACCTAACGAAGACATGCAACGGGAGAGGAAAAGGACCATGACCTAATACGTCGAGAGACAAACCGGGAAGGCAAGGAGTAACAAGACGACACGCGAACAGGAGTGAAGTCAAGCCAACAAGAAAAGCTACCACAAAAAATTAAAAGGTTTATACAGTAAAACTAACAACACTAAAGACCAACACATCATACCAATAATAGGGAAACACCAAGAGACGACAAAAATACGTCAAACCCAATGAGCATAAAGACCACCGCGCAGATCTAAAAGCAGCTAGACTTAATAGATCTGACAAAGACAAAAAAACAACGCAATATATATAGCCACATCAGGTGCCAGAAGAACCAGGAACATGTGAAGCCCCTGTTTGAAGATCCATCTGCAACTCCATCTGATTATCCAAAAACGTGGCCAAATCCGCAGGTTCGTCAAAAATCCTGACACGACCTTTGAAAGTAATGCGGAATTTTGAGGGACCAGCAAAAGAGAAGGGGATATTCATCTCAGACAAACGCTTCCGGAGATTAAGAAAACCCTTTCTCCTTATCACCGTGTCCCTGGCAAAGTCTTGAGAAATTGAGATACGATGGCCATTCCAAGAGACAGCTCTAACCTTCCGCATATGAGCCAAAATCTGCTCTGTATGTTGATGACGCAGCGGTTTAAAAATTATCGCCCTTGGTTGCGTAGCAGACTTGGGGCGAAAGGAGGGGACACGGTGTGCCCGTTCCAGTTCAAAATCTTTATGGAAAGAAATTTGTAGTGTTGACGGAATCCATTGATAAAGAAACTCAATCATGGAAGATGAATCTTTCTCAACCTCCTCTGGAAGACCAAAAATACGCAGGTTGGATCTACGATTACGATCCTCTTGTTCAGTGAGGTCTTTCCTCAATGCTGCCATGGAACGCTCTATCTGCGTGAGAGATCTAGAGTGCTTTTGCATGGTATCCTCTGCGCCACTAATCCGTGCTTCTGTACCTGAGACACGAAGGGAAAGGGCCTTGAAATCATTCCTGATGGCTAATACCTCCACCTGCAGTAAATCTGTATTTGTCTTAGTAGACTGCGCAATTTCATAGACCTCATTAAGGCGCGTCAGGATGGACTCAAGAGTCGAATTAGTGTCTTTAGGAGCAGACTCAGGAGTTGGGGATACCTGTTTGGACCTCTTAAGAGATGCTTTAGAGTCCTTAACGTCTTTAGCATTCGGTGAAGGGGCCATATTCTCAGCCATAGGGCAAACCACCTCCACAGGAACAAAATACACCTCCTCAGATAGAGCGAGAGCAAGAAATGTCAGGGGCTGTAAAACACTCAATGTGCGAGAGGAAAAATGAACAGGAAGGAATAATGTACTTGCATCAAAAGAGCCGAGCAGAGATTATGGCAGGCGATCCCCGTCAGAAAAAAACACCACACAAAAAAAAACTCACGTGCTGCAGGTGCCAGTAGGCACACACCGACACCTGAAAACAACCAAAATCAGGCCAAGACTAAGGAAGTCTCACATAGGGAAGTGGCAGTGCGTCTGATGAAAAATAAAGTAGCAGAACCCACAAAAAAAAAAACCACGCAGTGGGCAGCACTACAATAGGCGGCAGAAAAAAACAAAATAAACTCAAGAAAAGTGAAAAAACGTCACCAGCTCCTATATGCCTCCATTCCTGACAGGACAGACCAGTAGCGTCGTCGTGAAGAGGTGATAGTACAAACTCCCTCACAGAAGAAACAAAATGGCGGCCGCTCGTGCAGACATGAAGCGCCACCTCAAAATGCCGAAATATGGAGTCTGGCCACTCTTCATCACCAGAAAAGACCCTCGTGGCGTACACGGCAGTTTCCCAGGCAGGATGTCATCCTCTGCGCTGAACAGGGCATTCCTCAGCGGCAGAAATGTCTCCGTCGGCCCCTGCTCTTTACGGAGCTCAAGCGCGATCCGCCATCTCGCAGCGGCGCGCAAGCCACGCCCCCCGCAAGCAAGTATTTTTAAAGGCCACTGAAGCAAACCGATGAAAAACCGTAAGCCCACAAAGAAGCATATAAGAAGTATATGCTGAAGTATATACAAGAGGTCTCAAAAGCTCGACCTAAAAAACACTCACGTTTACTATATAGAAATGCCAATTTGTATAGCTCAATCTGCCCCCTAACAAGCTTGCTGTGTTGTGGAGACAGTGAGACGAGACATATCCATACATACCTACTAATATGCTTGTATGGGTCATATTCAGTGACTTGTGTTTGTAGTGAAAGCAAAAACCAAGTTTGCGGTGCTTTCCGGGAATGGAAGTGGTCGTGACTCGTCAATACTCCTAATTCGAATTTGCATTCAATTCCAGGAGTTTGTCTGTGGGCACAGAGGTGTCCAAAGAGGTTACACCAGCTAGATTGGTTTTGTATGGAGGCACAGTCAGTAATGGGGCAAGCTTTGAGGTCGGAGCTCCTCTTGTTTGGCGCTACTAGTGCTGTGTTTGTTGAAGGAAGAGTGGGCCTGTCTGAAGCTTGGAGTGCTATTAAAGGTGATCTTTCTAACTACTGGGATCCTGTGTAGGGAACAAAGGTCAGGTATGAAGTGAGTCTACATTGGTGGCATAAGGACCTGTCCACAACCGGAAGGTGAAATAGCAAACAGAATAATTTTTTATGAATTGTCTTTCTCTCCCTTACTCTCTCGCCCTCTCTTTTTTGCAGGAGTGGCTCCAGTCTCCATGACAGAAGCCCATTCAGTGACAAACCCAGCGGCGGCAAATTCCCCATGTCATAGTGGCAAGATAGACCAGTCAGCACTTTTATGTTCCTGAAGAAAGAACCTTAAATTGCAGTTTTCCGTCTTTGGGAAAAACAATTAAAAATGATGGAGCACAGCAGTCAGTCAGTCAGGAAAACTGCCGCTCCCCATCCTCTGAATGAGGCAGGTGGTGCATGCGGTGAGTTTTCTAGAAAGACGTCTTTATGGGCAAATGTACTGTTTGCGCCCACCTACAAATGAAGCCTCCTAGGTGGAATTGTTGTGCACGTCGAACAAAAGTGAGGTCAGGAAACATCCCAATTTTGTAGCTTTTTCTGTTGCAGTTCAGAATGTGTTACACAGAACAGCAACGCTGCTCCTGCACTTCAACAAACACACAACCCATTTGAGAATCCTTACCATGAACACGTCAGAACGCAGGAGACACACAGGCTCTGTGTACAATGTAGATGGGCGAGGCTGCAGTGTTGCTGAATGGTTGTATGATGGTACAGAGCATGCCTCAACAATGCATGCCTGAACCACGAGGTCTCAACCACAACCGCGTCTTTACCACTCATGCCTTTACCACGCAATTTTGTGGTAAAGACGTGTGTGGTAAAGATCACACCCCAGCCCTGAAAACTGTCCCTTACCCCACCCGATCCCTAAAAATTTACCCCATGCCGTAAAAACTACCCCAACCTCAGGCCCCTTGCTCTGAGGCCTAAAAACTGTCCCCTACACCTGTAAGCTACACCATCTCACCTCGCCCTGATGCCTAAAACTGCCCCTAACCCTGAAAACTGTCCGTTTTCCCCTGCTCGAGTCCTACAAACTGTCTCCACGCCCTAAAAACTACCCCGATCACAGACCCCCGCCTCCCTGAGCCCTAAAGCAGACCCCAACCCCTGTAAACTACCCTGCCCCCTGCCCCAGGGCCTAAAACTGACCCCAGCCCTGGAAACTGTCCGTTACCCCTGCTCAAGCCTTAAAAACTGACCCCATGCCCTAAAAACGACCCTGACCCCAGCCCCCCAGCCCTGAGCCCTAAAAACTGACCCCTACCCCTGAAAAGTACCCCAACCCCCCTGCCCTGAGCCCTAAAACCTGGCCTCCTGCTCTATAAACAACCCGACCCCCCAGCCCTAAAAACTTCCCCATACCAAAAAACTTCTATCCCCACCCCCCAAAACTCAGCCCCAGCCCAACTTACCTGACTGCGTCCTCTCCCGATCCCGACTCTTCTTGCTCGCCCATTCCAGCATCCAGACCATGCAGTGCCTTAAACGCACATGTGCATGGTTAAGGCAAATGCGTGGTTAAGGCAAGCGTGGTTTGGCTTGCGGGAAAATGCCACACGTGGCTCAGCCCACGTAGTTAAGGCTTTTTCCCTTGTTGAATAGATCTTATACTAAAGTGTCTGTACATTTTTCCATGTTAAATGTTCATATATTGATATATACACTTCCTGTACGTGGAAAACATTCAACCATAATGAATTCTGTAGCCCATGTAACATCTTTCGGACAGTTTCTTAGTAGGGTCGGGGCTGATTAAATCAGAGGATGCACCCTGACATTGCTGCTACAGAGGGTTAACCGAGGTCCAGTAATATGTTGAAGACATAGGAGAAAATGTACTAAGATGCCACAGAATGCAGCCCAAAGTTTTTGCGTTGCCTTCTGTGAGGGGCAGAAAGTAGGACAGCACTATATCTACTAAAGCATAGCACTCCTGCTCTCTTCCTTGGCGCTCGCACACAATCAGACCGCCCACTGCCACTCACACCTTTCTACCATAGTGCTAAGGTGTCTACTTAATGTCTAGCATGAGTTTTGTACTGGAAGGATACCCTTACGGTACAAATTACCACGTCTAGACAAACCTTTTCCACTTTGGATGTGTGCCGTGCAGTGCAGCACACATGCAAAGTCAGAAAGGTTTGGCGAGTTCCTTTTAACCTCAACCTCAAACAGGCATGCTGTCTTAGCACAAAGACCTGTCTACAAGTATGAATAGAGGGGGCTTTGCATCATAAACCATGGGTGGATGCACGGGAATGCCCATGTAACACCCATGGCACATCCCCTTCACTCAACGCAATGCAAAGCACTGCTTTGCGTTACTTTATAGCTACTTTCCAGTACAAATAAAGTTTGGCGTTGGACAGTAAATATCAAATAAAAATGTTGTGCCGGTCTGCATCACTATTGTGATGCAAATTCAACACAACATTTTAGCAAACCTGCCCTTAACCTCTTCAGCGCTGCGCGGATTCCCGCACAGTGCTGAAAGTTCTGAGCGCGGGCGGGGCCATGACGGAACGGTTCCGTCATAAGCACAGCCCAACCGGCGTGCATGACGGAACCGTTCCGTCATCGGCATCGAAGAGGTTAAGTATCTTACAGCTCAGCCATCCTGGTCGTTCTGTTGGTGTGTGCAATGTTCATAGGGCTAAAAGGGCTTTAACCGCCTCCTTCATCTCCCCACTGCTCCCCCCACACTCCCGTCGTGTCTCAGCCTGGGCTGCGGCGGCTTGAGCTGCTGTGGGCTGGGCAGTGTCTGGTGATTATATCGCCACACCCACTTTTTTCACGGGTTGTTAAAAGACCCTTACATGCCTTTGTGAACTAGTTAACGAGGCTTTGTGCTTTATTTTGCTGGTTCCAGTACCTCCTGGGTCCCCACTGCCTATTACTTACATTTATATTTTATTTTTACTGCCACTGTGAAACTGTGGAAGAATGCATTTTGTGAAAAGGCATCTCACGAGTAGGGATGCCACTTTTCCAAGCGAAAAATACCAGCTGACTTTTCTGTCCTTGTTTCCTTTAAATATTAGACATAGATCATTAATGCAGCCCTAGAACACATTTAAAAGTGCTATTTATATTTGGTATTTGATGTATACATAAATAAGTGCTACAATACCGGCTTTAGGTGATTTCGCTGATTTTTCTACTGGCTGGGACATCCAAATACTGGTGGTGCCAGTATAAATCCGATCAGCTGGAAACCCTAATTAGGAGACTGGAAGTTTGTTTCAGGGTCAGCACATTATTTAGATCAGCACATTATTTATTTCCTCCACCCTCCATCCCTGATTGATGCCATAATAGCAATAGTTTAATTTATAACTGAAACTCTATGCCAGCCGTCAATACAATTCTAAGTTACTCCAAGTATCTGGGAATACATCCTGCATTCAGACAACTCCCTCCTCATCCTCACCCTTCCCTTTCATGTTCACCCAGGACTCACAGCGATCACACTTCTCACCATGCGCTCACGCCATTCACCCTCCTCCTACCCTGCACTCACCGAATACACTGCTCACCCTGCATGCACATGACACTCCACTCACTTGTCACTTTCACTGCTCACCCTACACTCAGCACGATCACATTGCATTCATGCTGTTACCCTGCACTCACACCGTTCACCTGCCTCTTACCCTGCACTCACACAAGCACACCACTCACCCTGTACTCATAACATAACATAACACGTGTATTTGTAAAGCGCACGTTCACCACTACGGGTATCTTGGCGCTGAATAACAGATGTTTATTGTTACTCAACTCAATGGTACTCATTTTAACGACCTCAGATGGATGAAAGGCTGAGTGGACCCGCCGGGAGTTGAACCTGTGACCATGAGGTCGAACACAGGCCCCTGCAGCAGACGCATTAGTCCACTGAGCCACCAGACCCGGCGGGGGGGGCCTGGAGTCCTGGCAAGGGGGGTCGCACATTCCCCAGCTTCACTTGGCCCTGCAATTCAAAACGTGTGCTTTCCTTTAGAAAAAAAGACAGCCCTTCAGGGACGATTATTTAGATCGTTATCAGCTTCTCTCTGAATGAAATGCAAATGTAAAAGTGTAAAGGATGCTTGGGAGTAGTTCTGGCTTAATTCTTTTTTTTTAAATCTGTTACTTTATTTAAATCTATTTTCATTGATAAGCTCACATATCAAAGCACCAAGCGAAACAAGTACAGTATACATAAATTGACAACACACAGAATAAAAAGTACAATTACTTTAAATCGAAAAGAACGATTACATAAATTATAAACATCAATAATGAACCAAATTGCTCATCGCAATATCACAGAGACATTCACATAGAAAAGTGTATTTTTGGTGCCCCATGAAATTAAAACCACTCACATGGAAAAAGCAACATACAAAAGTGTCCAACACATACTATGCCCCTCAACAAACCGAAGACTTCCCTCGTCCACCAAGCCGAAGAAATAAGCAGTTCATATGGGCTGGGAAATTGATCTGCAGCCCTCCTCCCCCCACTTCCTAAAGGTCCTCAAAAACGCCAGCCGTGTACAGCAGCCCACAGTCAGTGCAGGACCAGTCACCCCAACCCACCCATCCACACCGACACGCCTTGATCTCCCAAAAAGGGCCCTCTTCCATCAAGGTCTTCTCCAGGGCCAGCACCAGGATGTGTGACACGACTACACAAATGCTTTAAAATTACTGTGGGCACCATGGTGAAAAACACAGGGAAACAGGCCAATAGGCCCGAATGAGATGTCTGAAATTTGTAACATTTTGTCTGGAGTCATGAAATGTCCAAAAGAGACTGCCTTCCAGCCCAGCTGAATAACGCTACTGGGCAACGGCAGAGGAGAGTGCACTGGGAGTTTGTACTCTAGGACTAAAAAGGCAGGTTGAATCCCCCAAAAGGCGGTAAAGAAGTGTACCAGGAGCCTGTCTTCCAGTAACTAACAGGAAGATTGAATGCCCCACTACGGCATGTGCCTTCCAACTAACGCGGTACAGGAGCACGCTGGGACTCTTACCCCCGGGCTAAAAGAGGAAGCCTTAATGACAATTAGGCATCAGGACAGACGGCGAGCCACACTAGATGGTAAGAACTATATTAAGAATTCATTCAGTAAGTTCTGGGTTTAATTAATCAAATCACTCCAAGCTCTGTGATAACAAAGATTTGTTTTTTTGAGTGGAAGTACAAAGCGTTAACAACTGGGCTGAGAAGTGTTTGCTTTTAATTTTAACTGCATTTAGACAGCCCTTAGTACCCCTAAAGAGGTGTTGAAGGGACATCTATGGAAAATAAATTGCATTACACACTCTGGTATTACTAAAATCTACGTTTTGAAAGCACCATTTTATCGTAAAACTATTTCCACCTTTGCAGCATTCTATCTTACACTGTGTGTAATGTAAGTATGAAATAATGACTTACATATTCACAGTGCTTTCAATCACAGGCTGTGACCTCGTAGCACTAATAATACACATCACTAGTCACCACTGAACCAACCAAGATGTAATTCTGTGGCTCTCTTGTTACACACGGTCCTCGGCAGTGCATTCACTAATAGAGGTTTCATAAAGTACTACAGTGCATTTCCCACTGAGTAACAACCTTTTAATGTATTCTTTATTTATGCTGCCCTTTATTTTTTATGTAGATACCTGATGATAAAAGACCTCAAAAACATGCAGAGGGCCTCATTTATGAAAATTGTTGCATTGCTGCTACAAAACAGCGATGCTAAAGTTTTCACTGCGCCCTCCTTGTGACAGTGGATGTGGAGCATTTAGTGTACGGAGCACCATGTTGTAAGGAATTACAGCTACATCAGTATTTCTAACGTATCTGTAGGGGCAAGAGTGATGCATTGCTGGGGTGTGTCTGAAAACAGATGCAACTCCAGCAATGTGTCCTTTCACATGGGGCAAACCCCTTGTGAAAGGGCCGGCGTCAGTCTCACCCCTGCTGTGAGCCAGGTGTAAGATATTAACACAGTAGCGTCCTAGAAGTGTCGCAATGAAATCTCATAGATTTCACTGCTTCACTTTTATGACCCTTTATTGTAGGGGAACGCCCACCCTACAAACAGAATACCTGACACGGGTATAATGTGGCGCAGGCCTTTCCAAAGTAACACATCTGCTTAGATGCCTCATTTTGTAAATATGGCGCAACATGGCGCATTATTTCTGCCGCCACAGCATCACAAAAAGTGACGCAATGGTGGCGTAAAAGTGTGACAAGCCTTCATAAGTAAGGCCCAGAATATTCTGGGGCTTGTTTATGAGAGGCTTGCATCACCAGAGGATCACTTTTTTTGACCCTCCAGTGGCGCAAGCCTCTCAACCATACCTATGAGGCGGTGCAAAGTCACCCTGCATGGCTTTGCATGGCCTCTTAGATATGGAGTAAGACATAGCAGCGCAAGTCACTGCTTTCAAATACTCTGCGTCAAGGAGGTGTTCCATGGGCTTTGTGTGGGGTTCCCATTAAACACTCATAGATTTTGATGCTGCCCCATATTTACAAAATCATGTAAACCTGGGGAGCTTTAAAAACAGATGCCTCCCGAGTGGAGGTGTAACGAGGAGAGATGTTTTAATTTCTCCTAGTTCTTTACTCTTTCCATGTGTGCCACGTTCTGCAGCTCACATAAAAAGAGAAAAACGCCTCTCTGGATTGTTTTTGTGAAGGAAGGTGCCCCTTCCTGTACAAACACAATCCTGCCTTGTCGGTGCTAGGCAGCAATTTGTGGGCCAGCACAAGGGAAAAGGACAGGAATGCACCATATTTAATAAATACGCCAATTCCTCAAAAATTAGGCTCGTAGTTTATAGCTACACCTTTGACTACACCCCCATGCTCACTGACCTTTGGTTTGCTAAACACTGTTTAACATTATTTCCTCACAGTAACAATGATTTGCTGTAGGAATTGGGTGTGTTTATAGTTGTAGATGATGAAGAGTACAAGGTTCTAGAAATTTTTCTCAGAAGGAGGTCCTTATGCCTAAAAAAGTTTGACAAAGGGGTCTCGACATCAAAAAGTTTGAAGACCTCTGCCCTAGTGTAACACCACTCACTGTGCACTCACATAGGCACTCCTGTTACTGACACAGCTCACTCTTCACTCACATGGGCACAACACTCACCTTGGAGTTACAGCACTCACCCTGCACTTCCTCCTCTCAGCCTGCACTCACACAGACAAACCTCTCAGCCTGCATTCATACAGGCACTCTGTTCATCCTGCCTGCACATAGGGACAGTAGTCTGCCAGAATTCATAGGGACACACCACTCACCCTGCACTAACTCCTCTCATCATGCACTCACCAGTCACTCTCACAAGTCACCCTTCACTTTCGCAGCTCACCTTGCACCACACACAGGCATACCACTCACCCTGCATCTACACCACTCACACCACCCTGCACTCACTCCTCTCACTCTGCACGCAATCCTCTCAACCGACACTCACATGGGCCCTACTCTCACATTGCATTCATGCAGCTCACCTGACACTCACATTGGCACACTCTTCACCCTACACTTGCACCACTCATGCTGAACTCACTCACACTATAAACCACCACCCAGCACTTACATTATTACACCTCTTACTTTGCACATATAATAATTACAGAACTTTCGTGAATATACACCTATTTCTACAAAGGCACCCACAGAATACCTGCTTTTCCCATAGTGCTAGATGTCTACATAATTCCATCTGCCACAAGCGGGCTGGTGCAAGAGGGGAGAGTGGACTGAGAATGTAGGATGGAGGGAGGAGGGAGACTAGGGCTGAGGCTTTGGGGTATGTTGATGGATTGAGGATTGTGTGACACCTTCAGCCATTCTTGGATTTTCATTCACCACAATGCTTCATTTCAGGACTTGCAATATTTTTTTTGCATTGTAAGTTGGGTCTCAAAAATCCAAAAATGCAAAGTGTTACTGGATCAAATCCATGGTTGCCGAAGAAGTCAAGCATTTCATAAGATCAGTTGGATGCTGTGATATTACATGTTAGAACATGCATTAGTTCATTTCCAGTTCTGTAACTGCTTGATCCACATGTAAAACCAAATATAAGCACCGTACAGCTATTTTAAGGAAGTATACTTTTCATTCACATCATACTTGTAACAAACATTGACAATAGCATATAGAGAATATGTTTTTATTAAGCTTCACTAAAAGGCAAGGCAGATATAGCAGAAGCAGCAGGGCAAGCATTTGTAACACAATAATAGCAGTTTGACTAATGGAAGTGTGAGTGGCAGTGTGTCTGTGTGTGAGTGTGATAGAGAACAAATGTACAAAAGAGATACATTAAAAATGTGTATCTGAGAAAATGTGAGTGTGTCAGTGTATGTGTGCGATGCGTGCAAGTGTGCTGCTGGTTTGGCTTACTGGAGGGTATTCGTGCTTATGGACAAAGGCAATAATAGCATATAGATGACAGGTGTTACCTATGGCAAACTGCAGGCCCTGGCATGCTTTTATTATAACACCAACATTGGCTGTGGTGACTTGAACTGTCTAACTGAGGAAGCCACTAACCCTGTCATACCCAGTGGCAGGGACACAGAACACATGTTCAAAGGCCCTGACATGATGCACGTAACTCTTAGAATATCGGGTGGATCCATAGCAAAATGTTGGAACTGATATTTGAGGTGATTCTTGTCATAAGATTTCCTGTACTCATTTTATTGGGAATGTCAGCAGCAAACTGCTGACCTTTGTATACCTGATGGACTTTTTAGAGGTACCGATGACTGTGGCTGAATAATCCATTGTATATTTCTGGCACTGTCATATCAAATGCACTCCTTCGCATAAGGGGCTCACCCATGAAAAAATGATGACCTTGGTGTAGTGGAAGTAATTTCTGACTTAAGAAATTTAGGAAAAATACAAGATCTCCCCCTAGGAGATGCCAGGCTTCCCTGATGCACCATGAAAGTACTGGAATATTTCATTAATGCCCATAAGGGTCTGCAGTGTTTTAGAAAATGTGATCCCAAAAGTTTAATAAAATTCTCAGGGTAGAAGTCTATTCTCCCTTAAATCATCTACCAGAAATCTGTTAGATTGTTTTGCTTGCTGGAGAAACACACCACACCACTTACATAGATCTTTTTCCATATATAATGGGAATGAGGTTATCACTCATCCTATTTCTGGGAATGCTTGTCCTGCCCTATTGCTGGGAGATGGGCTGGCTTCAGGTCAGTGCGACTGGTGAAGTCGCCACTGGCGTTGACTTTGGTGGAGGGCGCTGTGTTTAAAAATAATTTTAGGTTTAAAAGCACATGAACTTCCTTGTGCATCAGGTAGTTTTCAGGCAACAATAAAAATATTAAGATAACTCTGGTGACTAATGCTCCTACTAGTGGGAGTTCAGAATGTTGTCTAGTTGCAGTTTTGGCTCACCGTAAAGTAGCACAGAGGATTAATGTGCCTGCTGCAAAGAAAATCTACCATGCAGATCACAGAACTGAGTGTGGGTGAACTATGAGTAGCACTATAAAAAAATGAAATTTTAATCAGAGAGATGCTATGAAGAGATGAGGTGAACTCGAGAGTGGTAGCAAAGGAATTGATGGAGAAGGAGGTTATGGGGAGGAGAGCACCAAAACAGACTGTTGTATCAGCTGCCACCAGCACTCGAGCCGGCCCTGGCTGGGAGTCTTAGCCCCCCCCAAAGTTCAGGTCTAGTTGCGCCGCTACATCCCATGCCGCTTGTGGAATGACCAAGATGGGTGATGGTTCAACATACACGTGTTCAAAATGATGACTGCAACAATTGAATTTCCCGGAGGAAGTCCAGTCAAAGTGAAAATAAATATGTTGGGTGGAAAAATATTTTGGAAATTATAAATAAGTATTTGATGATTTGACAATACAAGTAGAATTACTGATTTCTTTTTGGTGGGATGTTTACCATGTCCTGCAAGTAAATATAATACATAAACAGTGCATGCCAATATGTGAACATCTGAGGTTGTGCTATACAATGCGGCTCACTTTCCTTGTTAGCAGCGGGCGCACCCTTCAAAAGGTGCGCCCGGCGATAACAAGGAGAGTGCACCATATTAGATTGAAGGGGCTGCCCAGCGCATTCAAGTGAAACATGGAGCGGCTTTGAAGCAGCCACTCCACGTTTCTCTCTGTGGGCGGTACCCACCTGGACTTTTAAGAGGGGTGGGAGATCCCCTTGCAGGTGGGTGCAGTGAGTGACTGCAACCGCCTGCAAGGGGATGTCTGAGTGGTCCATGAGACCCCCTTCACCCCCTCCAGAAGGCAGCTATCAGGGGTCGCACTGATAGTGCGCCAACTTCTAGGTGGTGCACTGTCAGAGCGCCTCCTGACAGCTTCTTTGCTTCTGCCCCCGCATCTATAATATGGTGTGGAGTGCAGAAGCAAAGAGATTCCCTCATTTGCATGGGGCCACACCCCCCTGCAAATGAGGGGCCACCCTCTGATGTAAGAGCTAGCGCTACATGGGCGCCAGCGCTATCTGTATTACAGAAAGGGCCGCACAAGCGCCTGCAGTCCCTTCTTTCATACCAAGGTGCCCTGGGGTCGCATAAAGTGGGCGCAAACGCTCGTTCCACACTAGGGGCACTTTGTCTAATGCTGCCCCTGGTGGTGTCCACCAGTATTAGCTCATCGTTTGATCTATTGATGGGGGCGAGCGTGGCAGCCAATCATCTAGGGTATGGCTCATGTCTGCCTAATCTGTTTAATGAACGACCAATAAGTGCAGGATTTTATTTGCCTTAGCTGCGATCTCGTAAATCATTAGAGAGTTCCAAGTTGTAGATATTCCTAATCCCTGCAACTCCTAAAATTCGAAGGTTGTTATAGCAGGATGTCCCCTTCACGTTCTCATTCATGGACAGCAAATCATGGGGCATATTTACAACGAGGAGAAAAAAAATGATCGCCGCTTTAGCGGCCGTTTTCGGCCGAAAAGCGGCAATAATTTTATCGCTATATTAGCAAGGCCACGCTAACGCGTGAAACCTTGCTTTAGCGTGGGGATGTCTAACGCCCAGCTTTGCATCTCTAATGAGATGCAAAGTGGGCGTTCCTGACCTGACATGATAGGAGAAATGTCGCTAAGCGACATTTCTCCTATCATCAAGCCCCACGCTATGAAGCATAGCGTCAGGAAAAGTAGCGATAACACCTGTTATCGCTACTTTCCTAACACCTGCTTCAGGACTGACTTAGCCATGATATCCCATGGAAGGTGGATTTCATGGCTAAGTTTGTGAGTCCCTATCAACTAGCTAATGTGAGATTATCGCTGGGTTTCCAGCGGTAATCTCACGTTAGCCAGTTAGCGCTAGGATTTTTATCGCTGATGAGATAAGCGTTGCTAATAGCACGCTATCTCAGCGATAAAAATCAGCGCTAGCCGGCGATAATTATCCGAGCGCTAAGTGCGCTCAGCGATAATTATCGCCGGTTGTTGTTGATATGCCCCCATGTTCTCTCTGGGTCTTGAGTTGGAGACTCGTGTGCATTAACCTGAGTTTCAAATGGTGAGATCCTTTCCACCATATACAAAAGAAAGTGCACGATATTTTTAATGCAAGCATAATCTTGCGTAAAGACCGATATTTGGGTTATAGGTGTCATGCGTAATTTCTGTTTTCATTACACTCAAGCTTATCGTGTAACTTTGCCTGCTGGAGACAGAAGATAGCTTCTGGAAACAGGGCTGAGAGGTCATTTTTGTTTCAGAAACGTTAAGGACCTCGGACTTTCAAGCGTAAGGAGTCTCAAAGGCGTCCCTTACTTGCCTGTACTCGGACCTTATTTTGAGCCGGTGGTTGCAAGGGGGGTCAACCAGCACTCATTTTTGGAGACTGGCACTTTACTTTATCAGACTTGGACCCAGAACAGAGAGCGAAAATCAGAAAAGGGGGAGGATGAAGAGATTGATGGAAAATCAGGGAGAAAGCAGAGATGAACATCAACTTGCAAGAGTCAAATAAAGGGGCGGGACGCGTGGGGCGGTGGACGATAGAGGCATGAGGTGGACTGAAGACTAGGCAGTCCTGGTATTCAGCAGACGCAGCATTCCACAGCACTGGCCCTGAGCTTCTGAGAAAAAACATTGGGCACTTGCGCTGATCATTTTACAAATCAAGCACTGTCAGCTCACTGAGTTCAGATGCCATTTTCTGTCTCAGTATTGATGAACCTAATTAATCTGTAAGGTTTACTTCATAAAGTGCTGTGTGGTTAAAGTTTGGCGGGCACACTTTTGATCACCTTGTTTATTATTGTACTCAGTAAAAGGCTGTAGAACATTCATATCTTGAATCGTTGAATACCCGGAGCGAGATGTGCCCATTCCCGGACAGGTGGGCACCTCTGGACGGGATGCCCTGTTGTCCTGAGGAATCTGTCACAAATTGGCACAGGCATTGAAACATGGTGACCTACATTTATTAGGGCTTATCCATGCTTGTAGCTTTTAACATGTGCTAGGGAACATACACAACACAGACTTCCCGCGCTCCTTAGACACATTTGTATTTTCAGACAGTTGCCTTCTCTGACAATTCACGAGGACACCCTTCGACGGGGGAGCCCTGAATCCAGTGTGAGACACTTTACAGTGAGCTGGACACTAGGGCCAACAGGGGTCAGCTAAAAGTGTAACCCTAAGAGATGGTGCCATTGATAGCACAAGTAGGATATACACACTGACAGGACAGTGACCCCTACCCCATCACCTCTCCAGGGACTTCACCAATGATGAGAATCACAAGACACAGCAACTGAGACCCAATGGTTGCTTCCATGAACTGAGTTCTTTTCTTTATTTATCCTGAGGTACAAGCACCGGCCCCACCATACTTAGTAGCAAATGTTTGTCAAGTCAAGAGGAAAGGGAATAACCTTGAGAGAAGGTTAAAGCGCTGTAGACAGTGACACCTTTGTACGAGCACTTAGTACTGGTGCCTCAAAGAAACTGCTGCCCGTGATATGTGTGGCGGCCCTGGTTTATCTCTTGTAGCAGAATGGGTCTTGCTTTGTTCTATTGGTTGCAGCTTTCCAGGTCTGGGATGAAGCCATCAATGTGTGTACATTTGCAAAGTGGATGAGAGGGGAGGTTTGCTGGCTCGTTGCATATGTTTGTATTAGCTTGACCCCTAGCTAAGTCTTCATGGCCTAGCTGGAATTTTCCATCATATTTAGAGGCTGTGTTGTCACCTCCCTTTGAGCCAGTTGGTAAGAGATTGCAAATTCTACATCCACAGCACACGTGAGGGAGTTGGTGCTATGGTGAAGGATACCTTTTTGCCATATTTTTCTTCATCTTCGCCTTGGACCTTTGTTTTACCTTCAAATATTAGTATATTTACATGCGTCTCCAGAGATTGTTCTTCAGGTCTTTTACCTGGGACAGCTTCTCCAGAGAGGAACATATCCATATGTCACATCTGCAAAGGGCCGAAGACCTCTACCTCTTTATATATATATATTGTTCTCTTGATGCAGTACTTTTAGAAAGGATTTAGGGGGATATGTACAAGGAAGTGGCAGAGAGAGCCGTTAGCCTTCCTGGCTTAACGCCTTTCTCCACCACTTCTGAAATGCAAGGCTGCACCATATATACAAGAATGTGGTGCAGCCTTGAGTTTCCCCCTGCAATGGCGCTAAGTTTAGCAACCTGGGGGCATATGTATCAAGCCCTTTTCCCGTTCGCAAAGGGGCCGATTCTCAGAATCGGCCCGTTTGCGAACGGGAAAAGTCCTTTTGGGATGTATCACCCCAAAAGGGCATCGCAAATTGGAGAATCGCAAATTTGCAATTTACTATTTTGCGATTGCATTTAAGAAATTGCAAATTGTGATTCCTTAAATGCGATGTAACAAGCACCCAAGTTGTGCGATTTCTCCTTAAGAAATCGCAAATTACCACCAACTTCAAGTTGGTGGTAATTTACGATTTCTTTGAAAGATGCACTTTTTGGTATTTTTCAAAGTGCCATGTGGCGCACATACATGCCCTTAGGGCATGTATGCGCGCCACATGTGCACACATGCTCATTTCAGGGGTGCATCAGGGTGTCCTTATGACACCCTTGCACCCTCGAAATTATTCTCAATTTGCGATTCTCTAATTGCGAATCGCTTATTGAGAATGTCTTCCCATTCATTCCTATGGGCCTCCTGGCCCATAGGAATGAATGGGAAGGTATTCCTTAATTGCGATTCGCAATTTGCGAATCGCAATTAAGGAATGCCAAGGAATCGCTAACAATTTGCAAATTTTTACTTACATCTCGTTTGCGATTCCCAAATAGCGATTCTCAAAAAATCGCTATTTGAGAATCGCAAATAGAGAATTTGATAGATATGCCCCCTGGTGTCAATACAGGTACCCTTGTCTGTGTGCAGGGGAGGATTGGTTATGTGTAGGAAGGTGTCCCTTCCTGCACATAAACAATCCTAAAATGCCATTCTGTCACTTTCATGTGTGCTGCTTCATGCAGCACACAGAAAAAGTCAAAAAATGGCTTTTTTTTTATAAACGATTGTTTATGTACAGGAAGGGGCACCTTCCTGTACATAATACATGGCATTTTGCTTTTTCCTTGTGGGCTGCACAAGGCAGTACACATTGAAAAACCAAAAACGAGGAGAAGTAATGCATTTCTTCTCTCCAACGTAAGACCAGGTTTTTCATGGTCTTAATTTTGGCACTGCCTCCTGTATACGCCATCCTTGTACATAGGGGGCAGCATCAAAATCAATGGGTGTTGTGGAGGAACGCCCACCACAGCACCCACCCCTTTCATGCTAACCATAGCGTGAAAGGGGGCCTTATTTACGAAGCAGCGTGAAGCCACATTAAGTGGCTTAACGCTGCCTTGTAAATAAGGCTAAGCCCCTATCGCCACCACAACGTACTGTGGTGGCGATAGGGGCTTGTACATATGCCCACTAGTGTTTTAGTGGTTGCTATTTCCAGTACTTACTCTCATGCTTAGAACCCCTTTGCCCGTAACATTCAAGACAAGACAAGGAGCAGTAGCATCACAGACTAAAGTCCAAAGTCTTCTGTTGCTAGAAAGGGTGGTAGAATCATGAGCCGATGGAGAGATTGCCAAAGCCTTCTACGGATTCAGAGGTTGTTAGTTTCTTGGGCAGATATCCTATCTTTTATTACTGGAAAGGTTAGTATCATCAAAGATGGACAGATTTCCAAAGTCTGTTGATAGAGAGGTTTGCTACATCATGGAGAGAGGGAGAGATGTCCACAGTCTTTTATTGCTAGAGAGAGTGGTAGCATCCTGGACAGATGGGCAGATTTCACAAGTCTTCTATTGATAGAGTGATTGGTAGTATAGTGGAACGATTTCCAATGTCTTCTATTGAGAGAGAGGTTGGTAGTATCATGAACAGATGGAGAGATAACCAAAGTTTTCTACTGACAGAACTGTTGATAGCATGAAGGCTAGATGAAGAGATGTCCACCGTCTTCTATTGTTAAAGTGTATGGTGTCATCATGGACAGACTTCCAAAGTTTTCTACTGATAGGGGCTGGTAGTATGATGGACAGGTTTCAAACCTCTTCCATTGATGAGGAGGTTGGTGGGAAGATGGAGAGACATCCAATGTCTTCTATTGATAGAGCAGTTGGTAGCATCTTGGACAGATGGGCAGATTCCGACACAATTCTATTGACATAGAGGGTGGTAGTATCATGGGCAGTTTCCAAAAGTCGTTTATTGATAGAAGGGTTGATAGTATGATGGACAGATTTTTAGCGTCCGAGATGTCAATAGTTTTATTTTTAGTTTATAGAGAGGGTGGCAGCATCATAACTGATATTAACATTCTTATATTGATAGAAATGTATGGGGGCTTTTAAGGTCCGCATCATGAATGGCCCCTCATCCCAGACTTGGTTGAAAACTGATGTTTTTGTTTGTATTGGGATTTCATGGAGTGCAGTATTACTACATGTGGTGCTGCCAGGTATGGTAATGCAGAATGGGTTTCCAGACTCATATACACCTGTTAAAACAGGTGAACATATGAAAAGAAATAAGTCGGAAATACTCAGATTACATGCAGAAATAGACCCATAAGAGATCAACATGTGACTCCCAGGTTGGTACTACTGATAGCTATAGCAGCCTTAGAACTGGGGGCTCATTTATGAGGTTTTGGCACAGGGCAGCACTGCAAGGAATCTTGCTGCACTGCCCTGCATCAAAAGAAAAGGGCAGGAATGCACCGTATCTATGAGATACGGCGCTTTCCTGTCCTTTTCCCAGCACTGGGGCACAATGGGCTATCATGTGCCAATGCAAGCACCCTTGCGCCATGGTGCAAGGGTGCCTGCATTGCGATGATGATTGATTTTGTGCAGGAAGGGACACCTTTCTGTACAAAATCAATAATTTCAGACGATTTCTTCTTTCTATGTCTGCTGCAGAATGCAGAAGACATAGTAAGAGAAAATAATGAGGAGAAATGAAAACATTTCTCCTCGTTGTGCCTCCCTAACGCCACCCCTGAGATCGACCCCTGGGATCGAAACGTCGTTGACACCTTGACACTGTTATATGAATTATTGAATTCTGCTATGGTGTTTTCCCTCATTTGTGCTTGACAAATTTCTTGATCCTTTTCAAGCGCTAAAAAATGCCTGAACCTCTTTTCTTATTTTAAATGTTACTGGGTTTGTGTCTCCACTTTATTGTTTTGTTTTCTTCGCAAATATATAAAATATTAAAAGTACCTTTGTCCGGATGGACAACACAATATAAATCTCATTGTATTTCTATATTCATTCTTCCACTCTTATCCTCCTTGTGAGGGAGCACTGTTCATTTAAATTCTGAAACCGGTCCTAGGATGCTTGTTTCCGGTCCAGGAAGAACCTGGCTTGGCAGTTCGGGCTGGACTGTTCCAATGAGGCACAGGGTCAAGACTGATTTGCATATGGCTAGGTCTAAACTGGGCTAGCATGGTGAGCAAACGAATGATGGATTTAACCCAGATCTCTTGACTGGGGGTGAATGTTTGTTTTTCTCTGCATTCCGTCCATCATCTCTGTGTCCACTCTTTTGCAGGCCAAACCGCTATGCTCACTGAAAGCTGTCTCCAACCCAGTAACACAGCTGGATTGGAAAGAGCAGGTACAGACTGACAGTCTGTCCTGGAGTGCAAATCGATGATGCTAGGGCCCATTCTAAGATGCTCTCATGCGTGAGAGCAGCTTCAGGATTGGCCACACAGCATTCTGGGAGCCTGTGTAGCCTTGAGAAGAGGAGCAGAAGAGCGCGACACGGCTGGCTGCAGGTAAGTTTTATTTTTTTAAATTACTTTCTTTCCTTTTATCACCCATGACCCCTGTGCCCCCCCCACCATCCACTGTCCGCCCCTCGTTGAGCACACCGGTTGCTACTGTTTACAAGGCCATGAAAAGCCCCATAAGGTGGCTTTGAACGGCCTTGTAAATATGCTGCGACACATTGCGTCACTGGAGTCTCACAAAAGTGACGCTCCTGCAGTGCAAAAGTGCCACATGGGGCCTCGTAAATGAGGCCCCAGGTGCGGTATTGCCACTAGTAAATACGGGGCTGTTCCTAATGAGGACCCAATTCTCTCTGCTACGTCCATACTTCACTGCAAAAACTGCTGTGGAGCCCTTGTCTTCCAACTCTGGGTCCAAAGCTGTGCAATTCAGCTGTTGTTAAGTTGTCATAACTTTTAGGGTTTACTCAATGTGAGCTAAATGATTCGTTTGGCTGAAAGTCAGATGCTATTGCTTGCATATGTCCTCTTGTTGTACAGTCTGTGACAATAACCCAGGGTTCAGCTGCTTCAACGCCTTGTCAGGAGTAGTAAGCGAAATGTAAATGCAATTTCAATACCCCATCAGTTGCCACTAATCACTTCCAACCCTCATCACAATGTCTCCCTTTACCCCCTTACGTGTAGACTTGCTTGCATGGCTAGTTGGGATTACTGGGGGTGAGTGGTTGAATTGTTTCAGCACTTCAGTCTTCATCTTGTTGTGTTTGCTAGTTGGAATAAACTACCTGGTGAGATTACAAGGGAGAAATTTGTGTTGAATATCCTTTTTGAGGTCAGACTTTGAGAGCAGTTTGAAAAAGAAACACACAAACATGTGCAAATACCAGCAGAGGGCATCATCAACAAGATACATTTTAGTTACCAGAGGTAGGAGGCATATGAAACAGGGGAGCAACTCTTACATATTGGTTCATATTTTGAAACATTACTGTCTATTAACATCAAACTTCCAGGAGATAGTTCGTAACTTGCTAATATTCCCCCAAAAATAATTGATTAGCCACCATTTAACACAAGACTACACTGTGACGCTGCTTGCGCTATGGGTATTCGAAAGGTCTATGAGTGCACATTGTCGAGGTGTTGTGATGCCACTTCATTCAAGAGGTTTTCCGGTGTCTGCTGCATATAACACTACACACAGAAGCTCATAGGCTGCACAACTTGCTTCCAACCAAGAACTCCATACGACCCCTCTGACAATGCACATACCATCTTCATGCTCAGTTAATATATTGACTGGATTACTATTGTTTGTCATCATTGCTTCACAATTTGTGATCACTTACTAACATATGCTTGGTTGTTCCTGTCCCTAGAATCAGCTATTGAAGGGAGTCACATACCTGCCAACTCACACGGTGCCACCATGTGACACACGATATCGGCTCCCATCACACGGTCTCCCAGTGATTAGCAGATATCCCACAGTGGCAGGGTAAAGGAGCAGAAAACCACTGTTAATAGTGGTTTCCCATGCCGTTTTTGGAGGCATTGAACTGTCGAAGTATATTAAGGAATTAAAACACCCCCACGATATCGGCACCAGCCTCAGCAAGCTTCGTTTTTATGGGAGTAGGGGTTTGGGGGCAGGGTGGGGTTCAAAGTGCCTTGTAGGGACTTCTCGGCATGAGGCCCTGCCCCCTTCAAGGCCCTGCCCCCTTCTCACACAGTGAGATTGTTCTTCAAGTTGGAAGGTATGGGGTCAAATTAACAAGGACCATACCAGTGTCCACATAGATATCGAATCATCTTCATGCAGGTCTCCTCTCCCTCTCTAAAGCTACTTCACTGATCCTGATTGATGAATGTACCCCAATGCTGCTTCATATGGGTTTTACTTGTTGGACCTGTTGGTGGTGGACAAAGCACTATGTATATATGAGTGAGTGTGTGTGTGTGTGTGTGTGTGTGTGTGTGTGCGCGTGCGTGTGTGTGTGTGTGTGTGTGCATGCGCGTGTGCATGCGCGTGTGCATGTGTTTGCTGGAAAAAACTAAGATTAAAGTTGTCTTGTAATACTATGAAAAACTATCATTTTAAAAAAACAAAGCAATGAAATTCACCAGTTATAGTTTACTGAGCTAACTATAACTTGCACCCCACCATGCACTGCTCATGACCTCACATATTGCAACACTCATGACATGTTAAATGATATCCTTAGTAACATTTCTGTTCATTTTGCACCCAGCCAGACAGATTGCTAAGTACCGTGGGACTTGTATCAGTCCTGCGGGGTCCAAAGCAGCCAAGAAGGGAAAAAAGCCCACTCAGCCAATCAGAATGGTCTGTTTTTATTTTTTTTATTTTGCAGTACTGCAGTAGTACTACTCCACTTCTGTGGGATAAACCTTGCAGATATCACTAACTTTTGAACCCTCATTTCCCATACCAGAAATACACCAAATCACAAAAGCAAATCTAGCTTTTTGCCAAACTTAGTGTACTTCTGCTAAGCTGTTTTTTCTGAAACGCTTCTTAAAATTCCTATGGGGAATGGCATGGTGAAAAGCATTTTGGGACTACCCCCTTTTTAATGGGCACCACTTGACTGCCCCAACACTTTCCAAGAAGGAGCTGAGGTGGATGAACTCTTTTTTTTTTTAAAGTTTTATGAAGATTTGTGAAATGGTGCAAAAGTTATTAACAAATAATAAACAAAACCTCTTCCTATGGGAACTTTGACCTAACTATACAGTGGTGACTGACACTATGTAACATATTTCTGTTTCTGCTATTTGAGCTACTGCCATATAGCATAGTAATCAACTGGAGAGCAGTTAATTGTGAAAAGAATAATCATGGAGTCCAAGAAAGCATATATGTGTCTTTTACTTCATAAATAAGCCATGCCTTTCTATTCCATGAGGGACACTCTGCAAATCTGAAACAGATTACATTTCTCTATCCCCCTCCCCTTTTCCCTGCTACATCTCACTGTAGTACATATGTAAAGGTTCTAGTGGTAAATCGAGTATACATGGTGGAAAAGTCAACTATTCAAACACCCATGCAGGTTTGACCAGGTTAATGATAACATGAAAACTACTGCAAAATAGAATTGAAAGGAAAATTGCCCTCAGTGGGTTATTACACTGTCATAGCCTCTTCAAAGTCTTCTCCGTTTCCCACTATTAAGGGCAATTGAGTGGAAACCATCTCAGTGCACCTATCTGGTAAATAAACTGCAATGACAGAGGATAATAACAGCTTTTCTTTGATTCAAGACTTAATTTTGAAGAACGCCTCTGGATGTCTAGAACTGGCATGCTTCAAGTTTACAGTTGGAAAATTGGCTTGTGCTCTTGAGACCTAATAGCTAAAAGATAGACTATTACTTTCTTCGTAAATGTGAATCACTCTGAGACTGACAATTGTCCTCTAATTGTTTTCTGTATCATAGAGAGTAATGCATTTTCTAGATCACTGTGATTGCATTTGAAGAGACTTGTAGTTTTCGTTCCTGGTAGGTGTGAGCTAACCACCTGTAAGCAGAAAACAATGATTATTTTGGCTCTGCTGAGTGCATTTGTTACCTCAATGGGTTCCTGAACCAGCAGATGAAAAATGCTTTTTCAGATGGTAATAGGGAAACAATTTTAAATAGTAGTTTATGCATATATCGTATTTGCATTTGCTTTAGGGATATTTTTATGCAATATAACAAAGGTTGATTTACCCTAAATCGTGGTTGCTTTTGCAACTGTAATGATTTCATAATACTTGTTGCTGTTTCAAATTACCAGATTACATTCAACCGAGAAGAGCGTAATAATAATTACCCAATACCAGTGCCAATGCTGAATTTAAGCAGGTAGTTTCTGGTGCTTTGCGCTGACACTTAACTGTCAACATTGGTGCTTATGATAGTCTGCCACAAGATGGCACTGTTTGTCTAATTTAGAGACGCACACAACAACAGCTGTTTAATTCAGAATGACTAATACCTGCTGCCCAAGCCATTCTTATAGCTTTGGGTGCCTGGAATAGTCAGAATTGTCACACTTGTAGGAGGGTGATGGTTAGTAGTTTTGTCTCACTATAATTGGCAGTGCTGACAGTGGCAATGAGCGGTGCAAACAGAAGCGTTCCCCTGAAGAGGGCCCTGGCACTTATTTTAATAATATTCACCCTTGCCCACAGACGTTTTATGTGCCTCATTGGCTAATAAGCTGAGAACAGATGCAGAGCATTTTTGACACAGGTTTCCTCACTGGAGAGGATCTATTGAGGATTATACAAAGAAGGAATGGTTTCATTTGAAGCTTTACCTGAGATGGGGATGTTGTATCATGTTGCAGCTTTTCATTTCTGAGGTGAATGCATTTTCCTTCAGACGTAAGAATTGTCTGTAAAATATGAAACCTAGTCTCAAGATTCCTCTTTATATATATTGTTTGTGAAATATGGAATAATTGGGTTATCCAAGGTGGAGGGGTATGATTATTGTTTATATCAAGGTGTTCAGTACCCTCCAAGGAAGGGTGTGCATATGAATGCTGTTAAGAATATACTGAAGTTCAGCTATTCTTGAGCCGAGTCAATGAGATTTCAGCATTTCAGGAGTGGTGGCATTATTTCAGCTGTGGAACTTTCCAATTGCTACATCTTTGGTGAAAAGTGTAGGCCCCCTATCTTCACCTAGTGAGAAAGCCTGACCAGTGAGGAACTTCGATTCTCGAGCCCGATCGAATCGACCCGCCATTTTGTAACCCGCCGCCATTTTGTGTTGCCATCACTCAGGCAGCAAGGCGAACGAAGTCTATTCTGCCTCTCCCGTAACTTGGTGTCAAAATACGTCCTCGGCCTTGTTTGCGAGGCTGGTGTTTGGACTAGCCGAGTACACTAATCTGTGTCTGGCTCTCCTAATCCCTGTTCCAACTATCTGTAGGCTCACACCATTCTTTCCTGATCATATCTTATCGACTGGCCTTCACTGTCTCCTGCTGGCATTCTCTTGTGCCATGCCCGTCCTCCAATACACACAAACGTATCTCACCACCTACAAGTCAGTCGTATTCTGTTAATGAATCAGTTCGGGGGTGGGATAACAAATATAGTTGGAGGAGCGGACTCTCCGAGACATCTGATCTTTTTGTTTTCGAACCTTTCTTACTGGTTCCGCTTTGTTTTCCACTTACCCTATTGGCTCTTTTCTTCTTTGCTTGGGGCGTGTGTTCTGTTAATAATCCTATATTGTATAGTATTTAATCTGATGCGCCACAGAGTAAAGTGGCAGTCTCCTGAGAACCTACTTTGTGTACTTCTAGGATAACTGTACTAGCTGCAGCTAAATAAATCTAATCTTCTAACGCCGACAGAGTGTCCCGTGTCTCTGTGTAACGAAGCAGGTGAACCCAGAAGTCGGAGGGTGTATCCTGCGCCGCCAGGTCCAAAAGGTTCTGGTTCTTCATTTGGCACCCAACGTGGGGCGGCTTTAGTGGTACCGGTTCTGCTCGAAGGTCGTGAGGAACCTCGCAAGAAAATTCCGGAGGGTTCGCGAGCCACACTAAGCGACCCCTGTATGTCGAAAGTGGTCCGAAGGTCTTTTTCAGCACGGTTACTCCTTCCTGACGACTACTGGCGACCGCTGCCCTGACTGCTGCCCTGCTTTGGCCCATTCCTTTGGTGATGTATGGTAAAGCGAGACGATAGACGGGCCTCTGTTGGTGGAAGAAGACGTCCTTAGTTAAGTTAAGTATTTTCGTGGGTCGCGCCCACAACTTTGGTTCTTTGTTTTGATGTCCTTAGGTATCTTAGATTTAGTTTTTGCAAAGACTAAAGCCGAGGGTAAGTGCATTTGTGCTGCGTAAACTGAGTTTACTCCCTTGAAGTTTGTGAACGGTCCAGAGTCATTGTGAAATGCATGGTCTGACTAAGTTTGGAAGAATTTGTTGCCTTGGTTGTAATAGGGACTCCCGACTTGAGGACTCTTGTCCGATTCCTTCGGTTGGAACTCCCACATATGAGCTCTACTCAAAACATGGTATCGGCCCCATTGCCTTTAACGAGACATGGACTCGATACACGAAGAAAGATGGGGTTCTTAAATGGCCAGAAAACGGTAGTTTTGATCCGGATGTACTAGATAATTTAGAAACAATTTTGTTCAAAAGGAAAGCCCGGCCGGCAATGTTTGACTCTCTTCGCCTTTGGCGTAAGGAAGCCAAACAGAAAGAAATTAAACAAGCAAAACGAGATAGGAAAGCACAGGGTATGACGATTATACAGGCTGCTCAACAATTCAAAAATGAAGAAATTGACAATGCGACTGAAATCTCAGAAAGACAACATCGTATGGCGATAGATAAATGCTATCCGGTGTTGCCTGTTTCTCCTTCTGATAATAAGAAAGATATAGAAGAAGATCCCCTAATGTCTCATATATTGAGGTTGCCTCCGCCCTATGCGCAAAATGCTAATGTGCCTCAGCCGTTACAGCCTGCTCTAATGCTGGTAGTACCTCCGCCGGTTCCGGCTCTTCAACATTTGCCTCCCCCAGCATTACCGCTCTTGCCGGTTTCACCATTAGTCTCAGCCTCTCAACCTTCATCTCCTGATCCTAGCTCTCCTTTGCCTTCTGCTCCTCCTGTAATTTCTAGTTCTCCTCTTGATAATTCTCCTAATATTCTGTCTCCAGTTCTGATGTCTAATTCACCATCTATGCGTAAGCGTCTCACAGATTCCGTTACTAGCATTTTATCTCCTTTCTTTGGAGCTCTTAATGCATCTCCGGCTTTTGCTCGAAGACAATCACGCAGTCAGTTTCCAGATTTCGAGGAACGAGAGAAGCTAGATTCTCTTGCACGAAGATGGATCAAGAAGGGTCCACAATATAGTGTGTCAGATATTATGCCTACCTTTTTGCAGTGGAATGCACCTACACAAAGGTATGTTTTAAATATAATGTGCGATATTCTCATTAAAGAATGGGAAAATGTGAGTTCGAGTCCGATCTCACAAGATTTATTAGATGTCCAAGCTGATTTTGAAAAAGGACTTATTGTAGGTTCCAAGGTTGAGGAAGCTGTAAGAACACTCATCTCTTATAGAACCTTATTGTTCTCCCAGATTTTTCTTGACTCTGATCCGTCGGTTAAACTGACATCGAAAAACTACCCTATGAGAGAAGTTCCTCCAGTTTGGAAAGAGGAAGTTGCAGCCGCAGGTGCTAATCCAGCTATTCCAGCTCATTTCCAGCGTATATGGGTACATGTACCATGGAAAAGATCTGAAGTTTTGGCCCTCAAACAGACTCTACCGGATCCTCGTAAAAACCCTGCCGGTTACTATAAAGAATTATCGCAGACAATCGATGCTTGTATTATGAATTTAGCAGATATTGATATGCTAATGGGCAATGTAGTTCCACAGACAATATGGGCTAAGATTCGTAGAGAGGACCACGCACAGGAACTAGGTGCTACCTGGGATGTTATAGCTAATACAGATAGAGTGTCAAGGGTTCAAGAGTATTCTTTCAGTAATCTTGCACAGGAACAGAGACGCTGATTCCCAACTCCCCTTCAAGGATATTTCTGCGGTCCAGTTTAATTTCTAGACCCACAAATCTACCCCCAAGGGGGAAGGGGGAGTGGATAAAATAATAAACAAGAAGAGACTGGTCCTGAAGCTTGTCTTCTCTCTTTCGTCTACTTCTTTGTTCAATCTGCAGACTGCGTGTCAACTGAGAGAATCTAAAAATCAAGCATTAAGTTATAATCTCTTACACTTAACTGAATTCTATATTCTATTCCGCTCCCTTGTTCTTTACCTACCCTTAGCTCCAAGCACTGTGCCTCTCTTCTATTATTCTTGTTACTATCTCTCTTTCTTTTCTTTCTTGTTCTTGAAAAGGCACCTCTGGAATTTACCTGTCAACAAGATATCACTTAATGTATTTATTTCCTATTTACCCCTTGAACTCTCTTGCTCTTTAGGTAATCTAATTCACTTACTTGAGTGTGTATGCCTTTATCTCTGTAGGGACTCTTCTTAATAGTATCTATTTTCTAACATGTATTTTAACGTCTTTTCTTAACTGTTCAGGAATTCCTTTTTTTTTTCTGGTAATTACTGTCTAGTCTCTAACTATATACAACATTATTTTCATTTTATTCAGAGTAATTCTATCATTTTCTTTTGTGACTTAGCTTATGTCTTCTTTCTTCCTTCAGGTTCTGGCAGCGCTAGGTATCCATCGACGAGTTGTTTTCACCAGCTGAAGCCGAAAAATAGGGAAGAGGCGCCACCAACTGTTACTTCAGCAAACTTCTCCTTCTCAAACTTGCTGCGAACTTAGACTGCTTCTGACTACTTCCGACGGAGGTAGCGGACGAGAAACCGGGCGAAACCCGACGAGGTAACTCTCTGACTAAATCTGAGGAGCCTAAGGATTAACCTGCGTGCTCTGAAACTTCCTCAGTGAAGTGCACATTGGTTCCAGCGCGCGCGCCTCAAGCTGCCTCTGAACACCTGTGGGGAATAAATAAACTAGACCGCTGCGATGATTAGAAAGCGGCGGCCTTTCTTCGGTTCCATTTCTGATTCAGCCTGGTCCAGCCATTGCCTCTGGCCCGCATTCTTCTTCCTGACCCATAACTTCTGCCCAACACTGTGCCCGCTATTGTCAAAGCGCCCTTAGGAGCCCTGACATAGAAACCAAGTGGGTGGTGCAAAGCCTGACGTTTTGATTTCGGAGCTTCCTGGTAGAATCATTACGTTAATGAAAACTATGATGCCTGCATTGAGAGTGAATTGGGATAAGCTAGCAGCATGTAAACAAAAGAAAGATGAAAGTGTCTCTGATTTCTTTACTCGTTTTTAGGAGACATTTATTGATGTTAGTGGTCAAGACATGGCTACCGAGGGTAGACAGCGACTATTCGTGGACAAATTTGTATTCAATTTACTTCCCGAGCTGTCACACAAATTAAAGGATTCAGAAAGTTCTTGGGCTGTTTCCTCTTCTGCCCAAATATTGGCTACTGCACAATATTATGAGAATAGAGACAAAGAAGAAAAAGAAAAGCAAGAAAAGAAAACGAAAGATTTAAAAACAAAGGTTCTTTTGCAGCAAGCTTATCCGCCACGTTATGTTCAGCCTCAGACTCAGCAGCCACCGCAGTTTCAGAGATTGTATCAGAAACCTGAACCATACATTCCGCGACCTTTGTTAGGTCCTAATCAATGTGCCTATTGTAGGGAAGAAGGTCATTTTAAGAGCAATTGTCCGATTTTATTGCAGCGCAATGGAGCGTCATTTGCTCCACAAGGTCGTGCTGGCCTTCAGTCAGCAAACAGAGGTAGAGGTCGAGGCATGTTGACTCAAGAACAGCGTGCCCTTCCTTCTCCTAATTCCATAAACTACTTTGATCAGCAGAATGTGAGATCCACTCAATATTATAATGAGGACCATTATGTTGAAGGCGAGAACGAAAGTCTTCATGCCAACTAGGACAGCCATGGACAAAGTAAAGGAGTTGTGCCAATCCCAGTAGATCAAAATGGCCCTTATGTTAACGTCACTACAATGGGTGTATCAGAGCCATTCCTTCTAGATACTGGAGCAATGAGAAGTTCTATCATTCATTCTAAACTCCCTGGCGCACCTTTGTCTGGCTTAACGAATGTTTCTGTAGGATTCTCTGGCGCCCCTGTTCGCAATCCGGTTTCTTGTCCTTTGCCTATTTCAGTTGGTCCTTATGATTTGGAAGCTTCACTTTTGTTAACGAATGGTTGTGGTGAAAATCTGTTGGGTCTAGACCTATTGAAAAGAATGCATGCTACCATATATTGTTCTCCTTCAGGCGTACAACTCACCCTAGGTCAGAAGTTGATCTCCCCAATGTATCTGTCTAAAGATCAGTTTCCTCCAGAGTTGCTTTCTCTTCCGACAGCACTTTGGGCCACGGGTCCGAACGATGTGGGTTGTCTTGAGATACCGCCTTATGTTGTTACTCTTAAGCCCAATGTTGAATTACCACGCATCCCACAATTCCGAATTTCTGCAGAGGGTGAAAAAGCGCTTTTGGAAATCATTCATGACTTAATCCAGAAGGGTGTAGTCGAAGAAACGAGAGGTAACACATGCAATAGTCCTATTCTTCCTATTCTCAAACGTACTGATCCTTCTCAGCCTCCTGTGTACCGATTTGTGATTGATCTGCGAGAAGTAAACAAAATTGTGATTCCACAATTTCCTGTTGTTCCAGATATCACTGCCTTGTTGACTATGATACCTTCCTCAGCGACTTGGTTTTCGGTTATTGATCTGAAGAATGCCTTCTTTAGTATTCCAATTGCAGAAGAGATTAGGGACATTTTTGGTTTTTCTCTTGGAGGCCGAAGCTTCCGATTTAAGCGTGCACTCCAAGGGTACTGTGAAAGTCCCTCCATTTACAGCCAAGCTTTGAAATGTCATCTTGATACTTTTCATTTGCCGTCTGGTGCTGCCCTTATTCAATACATGGACGACTTGTTAGTCGCCGCCGATTCAGAAGATATCTGTAAGGATGTCACTGTAGCACTGTTGCGTCACTTGTTCAAGCTGAATCACAAGGTTTCACCTTCCAAACTACAGTATGTTTGTCAAGAGGTTACCTACTTGGGTCATCTCCTATCAAAGGAGGGACGACAATTGACACAAGAACGAATTCAGGCGATTGCTCGAATGTCTGTGCCATCCACACAAAGGGAAGTACGTGCTTTTCTGGGAATCACTTCTTATTGTAGACAGTGGATCCCTAACTTCTCTTTCATCGCCAAACCTCTGTTGGCACTTACTCTGAAAGATACGCCTCAGCCCCTACCTTGGACTGATGAGTGCCAAAAGAGTTTTACTGATTTACGCACTGCTCTGTGTTCTGCTCCTGTACTAGGCACCCCAGATTACACTAAGCCTTTTACGCTGTATGTCCACGAGAAAGAAGGTTGTGCATTATCAGTCTTGACACAGCAATTTGGAGATAGACAGCGGCCATGTGCTTATTTTTCGGCTACGTTAGATCCCGTAGCTAAAGCATTGCCTAGTTGTCTCAAAGCCACAGCAGCCGCAGCGATTTCAATTCGACAGTCCGCTGGGATAGTGTTGGATAACACTCTCATTGTCATGGTGCCACATGCAGTGGATACCATACTAAACAGAACGAAGACACAGCATCCCACGAGTGCACGTTTAACTGGTTACGAGCTGACGCTATTGGCTAGTCACGTGCATATCAAACGATGCAATACTCTGAATCCACCTACTTTGTTGCCCCTTCCTAATGAGGAGAGTGTTGAGGATCAGCATGATTGTTTCTTCCGACCTGAGGAAGAAACAAAAGGAAGGATTGATTTGAGAGACACACCTTTAGAGAATCCAGACGGGACTCTATGGGTAGATGGTTCTTGTTTTAAGATGCCTAATGGGGATACGGTTTCAGCCTATGCTGTAACTACCTTACATACGGTTGTGGAAACTGCGCGTGTTAGACACAACTCAGCACAAGCAGCAGAGTTGATAGCACTGACGAGAGCTTGTGTACTATCTGAAGGGAAAAGAGTGAACGTGTACACTGACAGTCAGTATGCCTTTGGTGTCGCGTTCAATTTTGGGCGTCTTTGGAAAGAGAGGGGTTACCTAACTTCACATGGCACTAAGATACAGCATGGTCAGTTAGTTACTGATCTCCTTGAGTCACTTACTTTACCTGTCCAAATTGCGATAGTGAAGTGTAGTGCTCACAAGAGGATAACGGATGATGTTGGATGAGGAAATGCATTTTCTGATGAAACAGCAAAGAAAACAGCGAGAGATTCAATGAGTCAAATGTATATGGCAGGTCCTGCGAATTGGGTCAGAGAGAGAGGAATGTGTGAGATACAGTGGAAAGCGTGAAAACAATTCAGAAAGAGGCTACAGAAAGAGAGCTGAGCATGTGGAAAGAAAGTACGGGAATGTTAGATGAGATGGGTTGTTGGGTTGAATTGTCCGAACATCAACGATGGTTGTTATCAGATGCTTATGTACTTCCAGTGGTTACTGTGGCTCATGGTCCAGCTCACCTTAGTGCAAAAGGCATTTGTAAACTTTTAGCTCCAGTTTGGCAGAATGAGAACATCCCTAAATGTGCAGACAACGTAGTAAAGCATTGTATTGTTTGTCTGATGTATAATCCAGGAAAGGGAACCCCCACTCCAGCAGGTCACTTTGCTCCTCCGACATACCCATTTGAAGTGTTGCAAATCGATTACATTCACATGGATCGATGCAACAACCTCAAATACGTTCTGGTGGTAGTATGTGCCTTTTCGAGATGGATAGAAGCATACCCTTTAAAAGACAACACAGCTTTAACCACCGCCAAAATCCTTCTGAAAGAGTTCTTTCCCAGATTTGGATTGCCACGCATTGTCTGGAGTGACAATGGGAGCGAATTCGTTGGCCAAGTCATGCAGAAAGTTTGTGCAGGTCTTGGAATCAAGCAAAAGTTCCATGCGGCAAATCATCCCCAATCAGCAGGTTTAGTAGAATGCTACAATGGGACCTTGAAATTGAAGTTAGTGAAAATTCAAGCAAGTACGGGACTTAATTGGCCTGATACTTTGCCGTTAGCTTTGCTATCCACCAGAACTGTAATACACTCTCGTCTGGGACTTAGCCCCTACGAAGTAGTGTTTGGCCGTCCGGCCAACATATGGGGAATACCTCGTCCTAAAAAGTTCTCAGATTTGCCCTACCCAATGTTAATTGACTATTTGCATGACCTTACAACTAAATTGCATGTCCTTCATCGACAGGTTCGGAGTGCTTTCCCGGAGGCTTCCACAGATCCAGGTCACTCCATCCATCCAGGTGACTGGGTCTGCATCCGCAATTTTCAGAGGAAGAAGAATTTGGAGCCTAGATGGCGGAAGCCCCGAATGGTTCTTCTCACCACAAGGACAGCAATTAAAGTTGAAGGAAAGAAAAATTGGATTCACGGTGTGCACTGCAAGAAAGTACCTTTGCCCTTGCCTTTCGATCAGTGGGTTCGTAGAGGGATTGGTGACTGTGAAGGCGAAACAGTTCCACGATTCATGCCCTTTAGCGATGCACACCTGAATGGGACATTATCTGAGAAAGAGGACGACGACATTTTACAGGAAGCAATTCCATTGCAACATCGCTTGAACACGACTGAACCAAAAACATTGTTTCAAGATCAGAGTGTACCTGGGAGGGGTCGCTACAATCTTAGGCCCAGACAAAAGAACACTTAAAACTTTTTTTATTCTTCCTTCTCCTTTGTGTAGTGTTCTGTTTAGGTTGCAGGGTCACGGTAGGAGTCTAGGTCACGACCTGAGTAGTGACAATAGGTCTGCAGGATCTTTCAGTGTCATAGGACGGTTGAGTATCGTGATTTTAGTGATTAAGGAAGATTGCCGTGAGCATCCACTAGTGAAAATGGAAACTACACCAAGTATTGAAGAGAGAAGAAATGAAATAAAGACAGCATCTTGTAAAACAATGTACAGTCGTTACAGTATAACCCTATGTATTTTGATGTCATTATGTATTGCTCTAACGATTATTGGTTGGGTTGTTTATGTTTTGCAGCCAAGAAACACCTCCCCTTCCTCCTCTTTGCCTTCTTCTACTATCTCTCCACACCTCTTTCATACTTTTCCTTCACACGAACTTGTCAGAAGAACCGAATATTACAACAATTCTTTTGTTCAGCTATTACACCAGCATCAAATAGTGGTTAACACAACTGATTGTTGGGTATGTGGTCTTATGCCGCATACTACTGAGAAAGGAATTCCATATTTAGTTCTCCCTTTTCTCCTATGAGGGTTCCGCTTGGGCATTCTTTGTTATTTTCTCTAATGCATATCAAAGTAAATTCAGACGGTCTGTCTCTTCACAAATTAGTTATCCGGATTTAAGCCATAGTTCCTTGATTAAAGGTATGGTAGTTATGGCTAAAATCATGGAGAATAGCAAGATTTCCATCGATGAGAGAAAAGCCTACGCTAATTGGAACGTCACCCAATACATGTCGAGTCTTAATAATAAAATGGGAAAAGAGAAATCCTCACCAATCTGGACTATACCGCACCAAGGTAATTTCTGTTTAAAAATAAACGATCGTTCCTCTGACTCTGTACCAAAGAGTAACTGCTCCTATACATACATTTATTCCTCTCTGAACTCGCCTCCTCTGGTACCGTCCCAAGGCACCTATTTCATTTGCTATGATCGAGCTTATACCTGGTTGCCAACGGGTTTCTCCGGCACCTGCTACATAGCTTTCCTTCTTCCTCCTACTTACACTGCTTCTGCCAATTATCACCGAACCCGTCTCAGCCGAGGAATTATTGACTCCAAAGACACCACGGGACAAGAAGGAGGAGATTTCCTTAAAGGTTTTCTTCCTTTCTGGGGTCCAATGGCCACTAGCAGAAATATAAGGCAACTGGTCCATGTCGTAGAGACTACAATAGACATCACTGTAGGAGCCTTGAGTAATATCACGGCGGAACTACAGGCGGACCGTCTTATGACTTTACAAAATAGAGTTGCCTTAGACTTTATTCTTGCCGATCGTGGTGGGGTATGTAAATTGATCGGGTCAAGCTGTTGTATTTTCATTCCTAACGACGCTCCGACAGTATACCAAGCGATTTCCAAGTTGCATATAATCTCCGAGTCTATTCATCAGGACGAAGGAGATTGGTCCTTAACAGAATGGTTTTGGGGACTACTGTCCAAATGGGGTTGGAAAGTATTGACATTCCTTGGAGTAATTTTGACAATCATATTTTCTTATTGTCTTTGTATGCACTGTGGTCCCGCTATCTGTGATCTTTGTGCCACTATGTGCATTGCAAGACCCAAACCTCAAGTGACAGAAAACATAAGGATGATGTTGCAACAACAGCTTGATGATCTCATGGCTATTGATGTGGACTCAGATTAACGTGAGTCTATCTTGCCTGAGTTCTGGCAAAAGGAGGGTCTGAGGAACTTCGATTCTCGAGCCCGATCGAATCGACCCGCCATTTTGTGACCCGCCGCCATTTTGTGTTGCCATCACTCAGGCAGCACGGCGAACGAAGTCTATTCTGCCTCTCCCGTAACTTGGTGTAAAAATACGTCCTCGGCCTTGTTTGCGAGGCTGGTGTTTGGACTAGCCGAGTACACTAATCCTTGTCTGGCTCTCCTAATCCCTGTTCCAACTATCTGTAGGCTCACACCATTCTTTCCTGATCATATCTTATCGACTGGCCTTCACTGTCTCCTGCTGGGATTCTCTTGTGTCATGCCCGTCCTCCAATACACACAAACATATCTCACCACCTGCAAGTCAGCCGTATTCTGTTAATGAATCAGTTCGGGGGTGGGATAACAAATATAGTTGGAGGAGCGGACTCTCCGAGACATCTGATCTTTTTGTTTTCGAACCTTTCTTACTGGTTCCGCTTTGTTTTCCACTTACCCTATTGGCTCTTTTCTTCTTTGCTTGGAGCGTGTGTTCTGTTAATAATCCTATATTGTATAGTATTTAATCTGATGCGCCACAGAGTAAAGTGGCAGTCTCCTGAGAACCTACTTTGTGTACTTCTAGGATAACTGTACTAGCTGCAGCTAAATAAATCTAATCTTCTAACGCCGACAGAGTGTCCAGTGTCTCTGTGTAACGAAGTAGGTGAACCCAGAAGACGGAGGGCGTACCCTGCGCCGCCAGGTCCAAAAGGTTCTGGTTCTTCACCAGCACTCCTCCTAAACAGTCAGTCAGTATGCATTGCAATTAGGGCTCCCGGTTTTATGGTATTTATTTTTTCTACTTTTCCGTCTGTATTTATCCATATTTATTTTTTGCTAATTTTGTCTGTATTTATCCATTTCTATTTTGTGTTTTCTGTATAAATGAAGCTGCCATGGGTATATTTCCACATTTATTTGACTGATAAATGTACATTCGCATGTGAATGTCCAAAAGCTTTCAGCAGTATACAGCGCAATAGCATTATCTGAAAACACTTGCATTGCAAAATAGCATAAATAACTGTAGATCTCCACTTAATTAAGCTTAATTAGGAAATGTATTGTCTTTTTTCATCTGCCCTACCTCTCAATCTGTACACTTGCTGACCTGGCACTCATGATTGACAGTAGAAAAAAACATCCAAAGAAGACATATTTTCCGTATTGTTCTGTATTTAAAAATAAATACAGACAGGAAAAAAATAGTTTTCTGTCTGTATTTATCTGTAAAAATCAGTAAAAACGGAAAACTGGGAGCCCTAATTGCAATGTAACAAGGTGGGGGAATAGCTTGCATACACCAAAACACACTCTCTGTGTATCAATCACCTTGCCCATCAGTGAATATCTCTGCATCAACATCTCAAGCAATTACAGCCTCATTTGCAAACAACACACATTTTATCACCACCTTGGAGACAATCTGTCTTTCACTGAACAATTCATGTAAATCATCACATCCAACGATGACCAACAAGTGACCCAAATCTTCCTTGGAGACTTCAACCTCCACTGGACTATCCCGAACAACCATGCAGTGTACTGTCTAAAAACCTTCCTTTCTGACCACGATCTGACCCAATTTTGCAACGGCCCAGCCCACAACAAGGGTGAAACACTGGACCTTATCATATCTAAAATGAACACCATCGCATTGGAATTCATTATCCCCTGCGACTGGTCTTACCACCACAGCATCATCTTCTTTATCAACTTGGAGGTGACCCCGAAGAGAGACCAACCCAAGAAAACAAAACAATGAAAAAGGAATCTCCGAAACATTAATCCCAAAGTCTTAGCAACCTGATGTAACACTGCCCTGACTCCTCAAGCAGCCATGATTGATGTACATGACCTCACAGAGTTCTATAATTCCTCTATTTCTGACATCCTTGATTCTATCGCCCCCCTTCAACAAAAAAAACGTTTTCACCAAAATCTCCAAACCCTGGTTCAATTACAATCTAAACTTTAAATGTTGCTATCTAAAGTCAGCCGAATGAACTTGGAGATCCGTACACTCCACCGAACACCTGAAACACCTTAGATCAGTAAGGATCTTATGATAGAAAAATCAAAGATGCAAAATCCGACTTCTTTAGAACTCAACTTAATCACGCCACAAATCGTCCCAAAAACGTTTTGAAATCATCAAGCAACAATCACTCAACGCACCAAACCAGCCAGACCATGGTGACTTCATTCCCCCAACCTGCGAGGAATTGGCCGCATTCTTCTTGGAGAAAAAAAACCCCATAGAATACGACCTACAATCAAAGAGGGATCTTCTTCCAACTACAGGGCTCGCTTCCCCACTTGCCTCTCTGGGCTCGGACTGGTTCGGTCCCCCTGGAAATGTCCCCAAAAACAATGCCTCCTGGCACACTTTTACTCCCCACAACCAAAGTGACATCTATAAAAATTTTCTAGCGGTCAACCCATCTAACCACTTTAGCGACCCACTACCACCTCCAATCTTCAAAGAAATAAAAGCTGCCATTCTCCCATAATGGTCTAAGATTGTTAACACTTACTATTGTGAGGCACTATCCCGGACTGCCTAAAAGTAGGGTAGGTACCCCCTATTCTAAAAAAAACGAATGCAGACAGTTCTGACCTTAACAACTTCCGGCCTATCTATAACATCCCTACTCTGCGTGCAAATTCAACTCTGCATCCACATTGAGAACTTCCAACACTTGGATCAACATCAATCCAGTTTTCGTCAAGGACACAGCACAGAATCTGCACTCACTCACATCATGGATGACATATTAAAACTGGTAGACCAAAATTAATCATGTCTTCTGATTCTACTTGATTTATCCTCTGCCTTCACAACTGTTAAACACAACAGTTTACTATCCATACTGAAACGAAAGATGGGCCTATCAGGTCCATTACAATGGTTTACGTCATTCCTCCACAACAGAACCCAAAGAGTCAAGGTGAATCAATCCCTCTCTCAGCCCTCCACAGTCAATATGGGGGTACCACAGGGGTCTGCCCTTACACTCGTTCTCTTCAGCTTATTCCTGGAACTACTTGCAAATGCACTAAACTCGGAAAACATTCTTTATCACATGTATGCAGATGACACTCAATTGTATCCGAAAATCTCCTCCCCAGAAGACATCATTTACCTCCACTCTACCCTGCTGAACACTAAAAACTGGCTCACTGATAACCATCTCAAGCTCAACACTTCCAAAACGGAATTCCTCCTCATCGCTCTTCCTAATCAAACTCCCAAGATCGACCTCTGGATGAAGCATCTAACAGCCTTCCAATGTTCTCCTCACATTATTGATTCCACTAAATCCCTTGAAATTACACTAGACAAACACTTGAAGATGCAGAATCATATCAGCAATGCCACCAAAGGAGCTAATTACCAGATGAGTATACTAAGGAAACTTAAACCCTTCCTACCACAGGATGACTTTAAGCTGGTGGTCCACGCTCTTGTATTGCCTAGATTAGACTACGGAAGCTCCACTCTTTGCAGTCTTCCTCAATACAATATGGCCCCACTAAGGGCCTCCCTTAATGCTGCGGCCAGTCTAATGACCGGTACAAAAAGAAATAATCACATATCTCCAGCCTTAAAAACTCCAAACTGGCTCCTGTACGAAGCAAAAATACAGCTAATGATTGCTTGCATGACTCATAAAACCCTACATTTCAAGAACGCCATATATCTGGGACAAAAGCTAAAGGTATCAGGGGGATCCTCACAAAGTGCGAGTTCACTGCTACTGAAACCACAGATTTTCCACAAAATGAGAACAAGATACAGAACCTTCTCAGGTATCGCCCCAAAGATATGGAACTCTCTGCCACTGGATGTCAGACGAATTTCATCTACCACTTCAATTAAAAAAGAAGTGAAAACAATTCTAATAAACAAGTTTCTGCCCTAAGATACATAATGTTTTATTGTTTATTTACCTGAGTATTATTCTGATGTTCTGTATGACTACTACACTGATGTGCAACCAAAGATACCAGCTTTACCATGCCACTCTCATACATGTGAAGACTGTCTATTCTCTTAACTATTTTCTACCTACCCTATAATGTAAAGTGCTCTGAAACCTCTAGGGTCATGTTTGCGCTATACAAAACTTTATAAATAAAAAATTAAAATAAATGTACTCATACCTAGTGGGCAAAGGGTGATTTCTAACGTATACATTGAGTTCAGGGATTTAGCATGTATCTCTACCTTTTCTCCAATAAGCAGTCGTCCACCCTCAGAACTGACTACGCATTATCTTTGGGCAAAGTTGTTTTGTATTGTTTTGTAGTCCTGCTGACAACTGTGACATTCTTACACTATCTATTGGCCACTGGCAAGATAGGGTTATCATGACTATTAAACATTACGAGAAGGTCACATAACCCCCTGTAACTTTCTACCTCTCGGGCAACATACATGCGATATCCAGCATCAAATTTATGATACATATTTTGCTTTTGGAAAGTTTAAAGCAGATTCATAATATAAGAGCAATGTTGTAATTAATGTATACACTAGTGCTAACAGTCATTAGGATATGGACATGTTTGCAGCACATTCTGGTAATGATGCAAAGTGCTTACCCTTAAGATTAGGGCTACAGGGTAGAGCCATATGAATGAGGGATATGACTGCAGGATGTACTCTGCGGACCTCATATCTAAAGGTAGTAATTTTTTGGGTAGTCATTTGTTTTTAGAAAGAATCATTTTTCCACCCTTTTGCGAATTCCCCTAATTCTTTGGGGATAGGGTGTGCCCACTTCGCCCCCACAAATCCAGATATTTTTTTTAAATGTTGGTACTCCACAGACACAATGGCCCATTGCCCATTTCAAAAAAATGTACAGTCCAGGCATGTTAATTCACTTTCGGGTACTTTGACTACTTTCACGTCCATTTTATAACACTTCCGAAAAACTACCGAATTGATTTGCACCATAGTTTTAAAAGCACGTAAAAGAAACTGAGCTCTGTGCACTTTTTGGTGATCATCTAGCAGTATATTGTTATTCCTGTACCTCATCCCAAAATACTCCGTTGGTATTAAAATGAAGAATTCAAGTTCTGGATCATTCCAAACAAGTATGGGGAGCACAACCTAACCGCACGGCGAAAGCAGACCCTCAAAGTTTTAAAAACAATTACATTGTGACATGAGGTTTTTGAACCTCTATTTTAGAGGCTGGGCCCCAAACAGTAATTCTGATCAGTATGTTTTTGATGTATGTGTTAAAGCTCATGAAACATCCATGAATTGGCACTGTCATGGTGAGTGGCAGAATGATTTGCAAACCATGATAAACAAAACAGGCATTGACATAGCCGATAGGCCTCTCCATTGGGACCTTATAAGTGTTTAGCCATGCAGCACATTATCCTGGGTGCTGTGCTGCCATGGATTGAAGAGCTATACATTTGCTACACATTGGGTCATGCAGTCTGATTCAGAAATACATGCTTGCCTCAGAAATCATTTAAGGACACATTTCAAGGCTTTCTAATGCACAGACAGAAAGACAAGTGCCTCGAAGCAGGGCAGCAGCACTGTAACATTCTGTGCGTGACTGCATTACTATAGTATTGAACAGCCTATGACAAAAAGCACTAAAGTGCTTTCTAATGGAGGAGAAGTCTCATCCCTCCTCCCCCAGGCCTCTTTTCATCAGGCACCCTTCTCCAGAGTTTTCCATTCAAAACACTTCTCGCACCAGCAAGCCCCTGGCCCCGCCCTTTGTCCCAGCCCCGGGTATAGGACTGGACATAGCACCAACAACAAAATGCTCTCATTTGTTAGGTAGAGGGCAAATAATGAATAAACAGGGACAGCGTCAGTATCACTACATTTCCGTGCACCAAAAAGTTAACCTGACCTTGTGTAATGTAACTGGCCGCTCCAATACCTTCGGGCGACTCAAGTTTGTGCTCTGTGAAAATGCCCCCAAAAATTAATCTGACCTTGTGTACAGTAACGAACACTGATGTAAAGCTCTTCAAAACCTTTGGGTCACTCGAGTTCACCTTATATAATAAAAAACAACTCACAGTGCCTGGGGAGCTGCTGTGAATGTGCTTTGATGTTAGAGCCCTGAGAGGAGGAGGACAAGAGGAAGAGGCAGCGGGCTGGCAAGCAGCAACATGGGAGGAGGTGGTAGGGATGAATGCTGCTCCCACTTGTTAGGTAGAGGGAAAGTAATTTATAAACAGGGACGGCATCAGCATCACTTAATCTCTGTGCACCTAAAAACTAAAAAATTAACCTGACCATGTGTAATGTAACTGGCGGTATTGTAGAGCAAATTAATGCCTTTAGGTCAGTTGAATTTGTGCTCTATATAAATGCCCCCAAAAATGAATGTGACATTGTGTAATGTAACTAGCTCTCATGTAAAGCGCTCTAGCACCTTTGAGTCGCTTGAGTTCACATTATGTAATAAAAGATGCATCACAGTCCCTGGGGAGCTGCCTGGAATGTGCTTTGAAATTAGAGCTCTGAGAGGAGGAGGACGACAGGAAGAGGCAGCAGGGCGGGCAAGCAGTGACATGGGAGGAAGTGGGAGGGATGAATGCTGCTCCCATTTGTCAGGTAGAGGAGAAATAATGAATAAAAAGGGACGGCGTCAGCATCACTTAATCTCCGCGAAACATAAAAACAAAAAAAAATAGCCTGAACTTGTATAATACAACTAGCGCTTTTGTAAAGCGATTCAATACCTTTGGGTTAGTTGAGTTTGCGCTCTATAAAAATGCTCCCAAAAATTAATCTGACACCTTTAGGTTGCTCGAGTTCACATTAAATAACCAAGCCTCAGAGAAAATGTGATGAGAGTTGCCCAAACGTTGCACTAAACTGTGCTGCAGGGTTTGGCTGCTGAAGTACTGGTGACCGAGACTTACTAAAGCAATAAGCAGCAAAGCGGGAGGGGTTTGGGGGAAATCCTAGCACTTTGAAGTCAGAGAAACTTAAAGAGGTGATTTCGTAAACAGCATCTGACATTTCATCTCAGTCTTTGAATGGGACAGGGGGATTAAGTAATGGGCACCGAAGCTGAACCACTAAAAACGAGCAAACAGTGCCAAGAGAAGGAATCAAAGGAAAAAATAATCCCGCAAATGAACACAAACACAGAAGCGTATTGCTAAAAGTAATTGGGCGGTACTCTGTAGGAGGAAACCAAACACAAAAGGAAGGACAAAGAGGAAGTATTAACCATTAGCAAGCAAGCATTTGTAAATTAGAATAGAAGGGATGAATAAAAAGGCAATGGGCAAGCTGTAAGCCCACAGAATGAATATAGCATGTCTCGAAGAGACAGCACATGCGCTGCCTAGGCTCAGTCTAAAAATCATTTATTGTGTGCGAGGCTTGGACCCACTTGGAGTAGAACATGGCTAACAGCACTCCAATATGGATGTTGGGTTTCCAAACACGGTTCAGTGGATTACAACCTCCCATGTCCCCATCTGAATCAGTGAAGCGGGCACTGAGGCTGGGGCCCACACATATATGTTAAAATCTCCTCTGCTCCCCCCCCCCCCCTTTGGGTGTACTCGCCCCCACATAAACCCCAGCTGAAGCCCGAAAGAAGCATTTCAGCAGCTGACCATCTGGGTGTTGTTGCCAAGGCACGTGGGGAAAATGGTGGCCCACCAGGAAGAAGATTTTGTCACCGAACTTAAAGGAAGACTGCTTGAGCTGATAAGCTGAGAGCACCACCGGGACAAATGATCCTGCTGCACTGCTTTGGTCATGGGGCTCATCGGGCCAAGCTGCTGCTACAGCCTTGCATCAGAACCTAAAGACATGGAGAGGAATGACCTAATGGTGGCATGGACCACACAAGGTGAGCGGGCATGTCGAGGAGGCATGTAGGGCCTTACATGTGGAGGCAGAAAGCAGAGAAGGAGAGACTGATAAACTGGCATGTAGACGTGATCAATCCCACAGCAACTACCTGAAAAAAATGACATGTAGCTGAGTTCTAGCCCTGTGAGGGCCCTGCTGATGGCGGCCCAGAGGGAAACAATTCTGTGGTGGTCCAGCCATTTCCAGAGGCACAAAAACCTGGCACATTGTCCGTGACCCCAACCCACCCCGCCTGTTGCAGTGCCACATAGCAGCGGTGTTCTCAACAGAAATTCCAAGCAAATCTAATTAGTTCACAGCCAGTGTATGGGGAAGACGTAGATAATAATGCCAGCTCCTACAATGAATGGTTAGAGTTAAACACTTCCTCTTCAGTGCTTTGGGTTTCTGTACGTGTACGGCACAACCATCCTACAGTCCCTTGGTATTCAGAAACATTAAAGGAATGTAAACTAAATTGCAAAAAAAAAGAACGCATTTGGAGAACAGCTTATGATCCCATAGAGAGATATAAATATAAACAGACCCTTAGCATTTATAAAGAACTGATAAGGAAAAAACCCTATATTTCTCTCAAAAGATAGAAAGTGCTTAGAATTCCTCTAAGGAATTCTTCAGAACTGTACGGTCCCTCACCTCTCCACACATTTCAGACATTGTGCCAACCCAATATTTGTGTGATACGATCGCCACACATTTTGTGTATAAAGTAGAGAGTACTTTTAATGAAGTAGACAGCTGCAGATCTAGGGAAAAACTAGTTACTCCGGATATTGAGCTGGTAGTGGCTAGATTAGCGGGGTAACCAAGTTTCAGAAAGTTTATTGATCTCGATAAAGCACAAATAAAGGATTCAATGGTAAAAACCAAATCTTGATTACCTAGCAACCCCTGCCCTGTGGCTATGCTGTAAAAGGCCCAAGATGTTGTGGCAGATAAATTGGTAAGAATAATCAATATTAACTTTATGACAGGAGTTTTCCCAAAGATGTGGAAAGCAGCCTCAATTCGGTCTATCAGTAAAAAGCCCAATTTAGAGCCGGAGGACATAAACAGCTATCGTCCCATATCACAACTACCCTTCAACCAAGATCATGGAGAGAGCCATGAACACATAGCTTGAGGAATACATTGATGCACACACGTGGTTAGACGAGTCACAACATGGTTTTAGAGCTGGACACTGCACAGTCAGCTTTAATCAAATCGGTTGAGGAAATCAGTGAAGCATTGGACAAAGGTGGGAAGGCTGACCTCATATTATTAGACCTGTCGGCAGCCTTCGATACTGTCCATCATGCCATTCTGATAGAGTGGTTAGGAGCAACAGGAGTACAGGGAATGGCACTTCGCTTGCTAAAATCTTTTCTGGAGGATAGGATACAATTTGTGGCCTTGGAGCCATATAAGTCCACTCCGTTCCAACTCCCATGTGGCGTACCGCAGGGCTCCTCTCTGAGCCCTACTCATTTTAATATATACATAGCAGCACTGGCTCTAGTCGTAAGATCTTTCGGTTTTGCATTAACCTCTTATGCTGATGACACACAAATCGTCATAGCAGTCACAGATCAACCTGATTCTTTGAGCAGGCAATTCAATGACTGCATATCAGCAGTAAACAACTGGATGAGCTTTAATTGTTCAAATCTAAAAAGCAACAAAAGAGAGGCAGTGCTGTTAGGGAACGATCCCTCCTTTTGGTCCCTCAGCTGGTGGCCAGCTAACCTAGGCAAACTACCCAAGCCAGTAGAAAAAGTTAAAATCCTCGGGATGATAATAGACAACAAGCTATCTTTTGGGAGTCAGATTAATGCTCTGACCTCATCCGTCTACTTTATCATAAGAAAAATTAGGAAGATTTTAGCATTTATCCCAGAAAATACTCAAAGGCTGGTGGTTTTAGCTTTGGTATTAACAAGACTGGATTACTGTAATGGTCTATACCTCAATCTTAGAACACAACAGCTTAGGAAACTATAGGTACTGCAAAATACAGTTGCTAGAGTATTTTCCCGTACTCCCAAACACGTTTCAGTTAGGAAGGTTTTTAAGCAGTTGCACCGGTTACAAGCAAACAAGAGGATCCAATTTAAGGCTTTGTGCTTTGCCTACAAAGCCGTGCATAAACAAGGCCCCCAATATCTTGGACAGAAATTTAGATTTTACATTCCAAACGGTCATTAAGGTCATCTAATTTGAATCTCATGGTGGTACCAAAATGTAATAGACAGAAATGGGGTGGCAGAAGTTTCTACCTCGGTACCGTGAACATTTTGAACTCACTCCCCCTATCCATTCGATCTGCTACCTCCCTCTTCAAATTTAGAAAAGAGCTGAAAACATGGCTTTTCAGTACATCTGATTTCTGGTAAAAGAAGCATATCTAAAACTTTTGATCATTGGTTATCGCTAGGACACCGTTTGGTAACAGTGCGCTCTATAAATCCCTCTAACATTAACATTAACACCTGTACCAGCCTCACTTGGATTGATGGAAGAAAAGCTTTCAATATCAAGCAGAAGGGTCAGCACCAGAAGACTGCTGTGGAGCCAGGACTCTGTCGAGGACAAGAGTCCTCTGATCTCCACCTCTCCCATATGGCTTCCCCAGACCAGAAGCACTGCATCGGTCACCACTGTCAGCTGCTAGTGGGGAAGGGAGAGTGGTGATACACCACTCCAGTATCACCACGGCAAATCATTTGCAGTCTCTGAAATCTGAACGTGGTCGGAGAGTTCCTCTTGATGTTGGGCCCACAGGGACATCATATCCAACTGCAGAGCCTGAAAATGTCACCTAGCATGCTCGACCACCAGGATGCAGGAGGTCATCTGTCCAAGCAGCCTCAGAGTAGACCTCACTGAAATCCATGATCAATGCTGAAAGATCAGGGTCATAGCCTGACTGTCTTGGACTCTCTTTTCTGGGTAAAGACACAAAATTGAACCATGTCCAGAATGGCTCCAATGCAAGGAAGCCCCTGAGAAGGAGTCAGGTGTGAGTTTGGTATGTTGATAGTGAACCCCAAATATGACAGGAGGCTCGCCATAACGTGGAGATTGTCGACAACTCCCTTCAAAAGCGAGTTGTCAAGGTAGGGGAAGACTGGCATCCCTGACCTCCTAAGATTTGCACTGGTGAGACCAAAGTGGAGCACAGCAAACTGAAAATGCTTTTGTCGCACCACAAAACCCAGGTATCACCGATGGGTCGACAGGATGGGAATATGAAAATAGGCGTACTGTAGGTCCAACGCTACCATCCTGTCTCCAGGGTCTAGGGCAGACAAGAGCTACACCAGGGTGAGCATCTTGAATTTCTCCTTTTGTAGGAAGGCATTGAGAGGGTGCAGGTCTAGAATGGGCTGAAGACCTATGTCCTTCTTGGGCACCAAAAAATAGTGAGAATAATAACCAAGCACTACTTCTGGCACCGGCACCCTCTCAAGAGCCCCTTTGGCCAAAAGGGCCTGCACTTCATGCTGCAAAATGGAGAGATGGTCCTCCACCAGTTGCTGGGGGGACGACTGAAAGTGTGGCGGTGGAAGGAGAAAAGGAAGGGTGTATCCCTTGCAGAGGATCTGCAGAACCCATCTATCTGAGATAGTGGCCTGCCAACTCAAGTAGAATCGGTGGCTCGCAGACCTTGACAGTAAGGGTGGTGGCCACCTCAGGCGCAATCATGAAACTGCTGGGTCACCTATGGTGGTTGGGAAGGTTGGTGGGAGGGGGCCCCTCAGCCAAGCCTGCTAATGGAGTGGTTGATCTACTGCAGTTGGGGAGGTTCACGGAAAAGCCCAAACAGCGAGCCATCGTCCGACTCTCTTTAAACCGCATGAGAGCAGAGTCAGCCTTGTCCCTGAGTAGGGTAGTCCCGTTGAAGGGCATGTATATCAGTGAGGACTGGACATCGCTGGAAAACCCAGTTGAACACAGCCATGCATGGGGGCAAATGGCAACACTGGCACCAACAGCTCGCCCGATGGAATAGGTGGTGTCCAAGCCACAGCAAATTGTGAACTTGGCTGCAACCATCTTGAACTGCCTGAGACAGAATAGGACGAAGATCTTTAGGCACCAATTCCCAAAGGGCATGGGAATAATGGCCAAACAAGCAGCTGGAGTTAACATAATGGAGGGCCAAGCTGGTGGAAGACAAGGCACATTTTCTGAAGGTTTCCACTCTGTGAGTTCCTCTGCCAGGGGAGTAGTTGAAAATGTGTTGGGGCTAGAGCGGCTAGTGAAGGCCTGCCCCACAAGGCTGTCTGGTGAGGGGTGCTGAGAAAGGAAAGCCAGGACATTACTAGCCTTTTGCAAGTGTTCGTAACAATGGTCAGCCTGATAGGCCTGAGGAAACTCATCACCCGGGTCACAATCAGTGTCAGAATCTGTTCCAAGAAAGGAACGTAGATAGTGTTGATGACCCTGCTGATGTTGAAGGGGTGGGAGACCGTGGGGGGCAACTGGCACCTCAGTTGGATTTAGGCACGATGTTGAACAAGGTTGGACCAGCTTAGAAAGAACAAAAGAACATTCTGATCCACCTTGACATGCCCGGGGCAAGCGTAGTTCATGGCACTAGAAGCATGGTCAAAAGGGAAGCCAGAGGTATGGTGGGCTCAAAGGGTCCAGCTGCCACTGAGTGCAAACCCACCAACAGTATTCCAGGTGGAGGGTCTCTAGGCTCCTTGGGACCCAAAGGCACACCAGAGGGAAACAGTAGGAAGCCGAAGAGTCAGAGCATAGCTGTGTGGAGCTCTTTGATATGGAATGGCATTGTCGGAAGCCCTGGAAACGTGAGTTGTGCTGGACCAGCTGCGGAATTGGCTCTGAAGTCAGCCGACATAGTGAGCGAGATTGAGAGAAATGGTGCCGCCCCCGCGCCTTGTTGGGCGAATGCAAGTGGTGCAAGGGAGCGGAGCCCTGCGTGGACTTCTTGTGCTTTTTATGATTACCTGAGGACGTGGAGCATAAGACCTACCTCTAGAGCAGCTATTTCGGCTCTGGGATAGGAAACAGCACCGAGATCAAACTATGGACATGGATCGAGACTTGGAATAGTCCCGACGAGAACTCTTCTTGTGCTTGGTGAAAACAACAGACACATACTAACGCCTAACTCCAAAACTATATCAGGTACTTCAGGCAGCAGAGGCTTCATGTAAGTAGGGCTTCCAGGCTCATAGGAGAGGCAGCTGAAAATCTTGCTCAGAGAGAAGGAGTGGGCCAATTGCACACATGACTTTCATAATGGGGTCCTTAATGGTTACAGAGTGGAAACAATTCCGAAGCTATTGTATTACACCCCAACAAGACTGCACTCATTCTGCAATGAACTATCAGACATGCTAGATAAAATGATGCAAGAGGGTTCCTTTGTCCCTTTTCCTACAGCACTGCCTCAAGATTCATAGATTCTGCAAATGGTTCTCCATGGCTTATTCCAAATTAGAGGATTTTGGGTCGCAACCTCTATGCCCAGAGTACAACAAGTTTGAAATGCTGGAGGCAAACTGGGGGATAAACGAAGGGCACAGGGAAAGCTGTCCTGTTGCTACTACTGGTGACCAAATAGACAGATAGTTGGATAGGTAGACCCCCTGATGGAGTAAATTGGTATCAAAGGCTGTGGCAAATATTGGGGATGGAGAACATTTCACATCATATTACAGAAGGGGCAGTATTTCGAAAAAAACTCTGGGATACTGACCAACCTGCTTGAGAATGCAAAATACTCATAAATAGAGGTAACATAACTTGCATTCTCCCCTTCAGTTGCTTTATTATTAGATAAGAGGCCATAACATTGCAGAGCTGCCATTAGGTAAAATAGTTTAAAGTTGGGGAGCGCCAAGCCCCCCCCCCCCCCCTCTCTGGGTAGACACATCAATGAATTAGCCCTCCTAGTCTTCCCAAAAACCCAGATGAATCTAGCCACCATTCTTTCAATTACCTTGAACCATGCGTTATCAACCTCCAGGGGAATAGTGCAGAAAACATATTAACAGAACAAGAGTTTATCGGCTTACCATTACCTGCATAACCCTGAGGAGGCTCCTGTCTCGCCCCAGTGCCGGTGCAGCAGCCCGCACTATGATAGATAGTGTGTCGCCTTTCTCTTTTGTAATTTTGGCAGCTTTAGGAGCCATAATGTAGGTTACACACAGCCAAACAGCATCTAATCCGTGGTGAGACACTGCCCCGGAGACTCTTTTGGCGAGGGCTGCCCACCTGCTGAGCGCGCTGCTGCAAGTCCGGGTCAGCCAAACCATGATCCCGTCAGATGCGCTGGCACAGCACTTTGAGGTTTCTGCGATGCGGGCAAACCCTCGCTCCGTGACCATGCCACACTAGGGATTGAAACCAGCATCATGCCGAACCTCACGGCAGCCCCAGGTGATGATCAGTAGTTCAGCAAATAGGCCAGGGAAGGTGACAGGGGGGAGAGGAGAGCCAGGAGCGGGAGCTCAGCCACGGTACTTCTACGCGGTTACTATCTTGCCTCCCTCAAGGGATTTTAGGGTTCGGGCTGTCTAAAGTTTTTTTTAACCAGGTTATTTTAAAAGGACATGGTTTAAGACTCGGATCGCTGCATGCCGGAATTGAACGGGTATTTGAAAACAACTGGGGGTTGGCAGGTATAGCTGGTATACTCCCCTGCTTAGGAATAATCAACTCCCTGGAATATTCCAGGATAGCTCTTTAACGGAAAATGGCGGGCGAAGCTAGACCTGTCGGATTCCAGCTTCTTGAAATCACTTGCGCTGGGAGGGTCAGTTTTATGCTCTTCAAACCTGCAAACACAACATTATAAAACAATTTATATTTATATATAAACACCAGCTAAAATTGCTAAATGGGGCGGGTGGCTGGGACCCGCTGCCCTAGATGCCGTGCACCCAATGTAGACCTGGTCCATCTGTTCTCCGCTTGCCCCAGCCGAAGAATAGTAGGCTTAGAAATCGCAGGTTTTTTAGGTGGAGTCCTAAGGAGAATATATCCCCATCACCTAATCTTATGCTGTTGGGTGTGGATGAATTAAATATAGGGGTCGGGACTGAGCTTATTTTTGTAGCCATGGCAGTTTTAAGGCTCTGTGTGGCCTCAGCTTGGCTTGATCCTCCACCCCTGACCTTTCAGAAATGAAAGGGGTTCTTCCAATATGTTTACAAATTAGAACAAGCATTAGCATAGCCAATAGGTCTCGCCTTTGGGACCTTATAAGTGTTTAGCCACGCAACACATCATCCTGGGTGTTGTGCCACAAAGAGCTGAAGAGCTATACAATGCCTGTCAGGGGAAAAAGGTGTTTAGAATAAGTGGCCATCCAATCCTTGGCCTCTATGCGAACAGCACAGATCAATGGTCACATGTGCCAGTTGCAGTTCTGATTCTGTGCAAATATGTGGGTTTAAGTGACACCTGTCCTTGAAAAGTGTTCCTTCCTGACTAACCCAGTGGCTACAGCTGAAGGATTTTGCTTTTGTCTCAAGTGCTCCATAAAACTTCCTGCGCGTTATTTCTACTTAATACAACCCCCTAATGTATTTTTTTCTCCATGTTTCAGTCGGCCAGTATACCAGCGGAAATCTGTGCATATGTATTTGGCTCTAGTTATGAAAGAGTTTGGCTGAATAACCACCATTCATTTTGAGGATACTCTGCTTTTCACCGTAATTGCAATCACAGACCTTTGTTAGTTGACAACAGCTGCAGACCCCTTTCCAGTCACAGGCATATCTGTTTTTTAATACAGCAATATAACATTTACTAAAACAACACCACCTTAACCATGTCAACGTTCTTTTTAAAGAAGACAGCCAAACGGTGCGGTCTATTACCATTACAAACATTTTCGAGTTTAGAAAAAAGCACATATTTTAACACTTCTGGACCTGAACATCTATGTACATAGTATGTTACAAGACATTTCAATGTGTGAAATACCGACTGCAGTCTGCTCTTTTTGTCTGCTTCTCCATCATGTTAGAAAGCCAATTTCAGCAACTGAAACCGATCACTCTAATTCCCAGCAGGATATATGCATTTTTATTAAGGATCGCGCCTGCCGCCTCCTTCAAAATATTGACAAACACAAACTCTTCTAATATACCTATGGCAACCCTAATAGTAGAATGCTTTTATGTTTTGTTTAATACTGCAATTTTACCATTTCGAAGTGCTGTAAATAGCAGGTTACTTGAATTACTGGTACTCCATTTATCGACGTTGGGTAAATTTAACGCTAGCCTGGGCTTGCTGTGAATCGAAGGAACAATATGCAGCTCACACCAGATGTCAAAAGCATGAGTGTACCTCACTGATCCATCTTAAGAACAGCAAGGTACAGCTCTAAACCAATGGCGTGATACAACATGGTCGGCCTCCCTGTTGAACCACAAACAGCACAGGCAAATGAGAAGCCGTGGAAATCCGCATGACTGCTATGTAAAACAAGCAGGAGGAAACAATAAACAAGGACCATGCGGCGGCGAAAGTGACCGCACTAATTGGAAACAGATGGCACACTGCGTGCCGCCACTGCTCGCTCCCGCAAGCTGGAGGTCTCGTATGTATAGCTACCAGCAGATCATCAGGTGTGTGCTGAGACGGAGCACCTTGTGCTATACACATCGGTACAGTGCCGAATCATCTGCAAAGCGCCTAGTAGATCATCCGGTGTGTGCTGAGATGGAGTGCCTCGTATTATTAACATCGGTATTGCGCCTACCACCTATCGGGGTGCCTCTACTAAGGCCTTTCTTCCCTCCCCCAAGTAGCTGCTCAGTGGCCTGCTCAAGAGGTTCAGCATCACACAAGGATGTGTTTTCACTCATCCACGACACGTCGAGGTACGAACTCAACGACAGCCTCATCAACTGCAAACCCCTCCCCTCTGGTGATCAACGAGAGAATACCATTCACATCCAGTGACAGCCAGAGACTCAAACACGCCACTGTCTGTGTTGAGCCTTAGACAAGCGACGCCCCCTCTTTCCATCAAGTCAATGCCATATTTTACACATACAGTGGAAACATTAGAATGTTCTGAATTTACAAGTTGCTTGCGCATACATTTGAAAATGCCTTAAAATAATGTATTTCCTTTTAAAAATAGTGAAATATACTTAAAAACATTTGTGAAAAAACACCCATAAAGGTAAAAAACCCACTTACACTTTCACAATACAGATGTCATTTTGAATTATCTGCATGTGTAATAAAATATTTTTAAAAGAGGCCACCGTCTTTTACCATTTCAGAGCTATAGTAATCTTAAATGATTTTATAGCAATTCACTTATAAACCTCAGAAGAATGAAATGCTGAACAGTCCTTTCCAGTGTGCGACCTGCAGCTCACACCAGATGTCAGCAAGGAGCGTTTAACTGACTGAGCCATCTTGCCAGCTACAAAAGCTATCACAACCTCTCAGTGTTTAACACGACTATAAAGCTTCCAGTAATGAAGCAAAATACTCCCAACAGAGACCTAGATTTTTTAATTGTTACCAAAATTAATACAACATTTTGCTGTCATTCCGAGACATTCATTTGAATGAATCTTTGCTTTCTGTGCAGTAAGTAGAGAAGTTATTTGATGAGGAGCTGGAACTAGATGTAAAAGTTGCTGTCTATGAGGTCAACTAGAGAGTTTGTAACTCAAGCTGCAGAGTGTTTATGAAAGAATCTGTTATGTTTTAAAACAAGCGCAGTCGCGAAAGTGAAAGCGACCGGAAACATGATCCAGAACAGATGGCACCATGCACGCCCCTTGTCGCTCCCTCAAGCTGGAGGCCGTGGGAAACGCACGAGTCTGGAGTGATTCCAAGAGGCCCTCTCCCAGGGCTCGACCTAACAAGCATTTCCAATGCAACGGTCTCGGCATTGTTAAAGTTAGAGCTATTGGCATTGCTCATGACAATGGCGTTTCTTTAAATGTTTTAAAAACAAAAAACAAACAAAAATAATGTCATGAGCAATGCCAATAGCTCTAACTTTACCAATGCCGAGACCATTGCATTGTAAATGCTTGTTAAGAGAAGAAATGGGTTAGATGAGTCTTGATGGACAGCAAGTATCAGACCTACAGGCCTGGAATTTCAGGGACACCAGGAGGGAAGCAGGGGACGGGTCCAGCCCTCCCCGAAATCAGCAGGAGATGCAGCCCAGTTCAATGCAAGTCATTTTGCTGCACCGTGCTGCGTTCGTTTGGAAAGCACAGCGATGCCACATATTTACAACAGTATGTCGCATCTCTGTGCATCCCCCTGTGCTGGCGCACAAACTGCTGCCATGCGCCGACGCAGGCACCCTTGCCCATCATTATTTAAAGCATTTAGTTATAGCTTTGCAATCTTACCATCCCTACTTATTTTGCACCTCATGGATGAAGGATTTCAGTGGAACTTAAGGAAAAGCAAGTTTCAACACTGATGAGACAGCGAAAATCTGGAGTGGATTTCATGAAGTGAACAGCGCGCACATTAAATGTGAACAGTTACAGCTGATTGATTAGACTGTTTAATCATAACTGTTTTTTGGGTTTCTTTTTGAAACATTTTTTATAGCAACGGTATTGGTTCATTAATGCAATGTCATTATTTATTTTATTATTTTTTGTCAATGTGGTTTTGTTTCGGATTTGAGTGGGTAATAGGAGGGAGGGGCACGAGCGCAGGATTGGGTTTCTTTTTTTGGTTTTGATGAGTCGTGGTGGAGTTCTGGCATAGGGGAGTGCATTGCGGCATTTGTAATGTATGACACGGCCTTTAAAGCATTTAGTATAGCATTAGGGGTAATAAGTCACAAAGGTGGGCGTTGAGTAACACTGCATTTGATTGGGCACACGAGGGGGAGTTTTTGTTTAAAAACCGACGGATTGACCGATGATGAGAAATCACACAATTCTATTTGAAAGCAGAGATGAAAACGAGGAAGGGCGGCTGCTGGTTGCGATTTCGTGAGTTTATTTTGATAATATGGGACACGGGGATGTGAAGTTAGGGGAGGGTGCATTTATAGTCAAACGGGAGGTCTTTTAGTTGAACGAGGTGTTTCTTTTTAGTTAACAGTTCGAGTGGTGTATTCAAATCTTTTTAGTTCAAGTTTAGCAGCGAGTTTTAAATAAATGAGTGGAGTGAGCTAGGGGTGGGATAAGGAAATGTTTTGGGTTTGTTTTTGAGCACAAAAGATTTATGAGTTAGCAACGGGAGTAGTGGGGCAATGATAATGGGTGTGTCAAATTTTTTGTGAGGTGTTGGTTAGCAGTGAATCGTCAGTTAAGCTATCCCTTTTATTTGTTGCAGAGACCCCTGATGAAGAGCCACAAAGGTTCGAAATGCATTGGGCATAGCAATGAGTCTACCATGATGTATGCTCTACCTTTCTCCTACCACGCTTAACGTGTCGCTGCGAAATGCCGTGATGGGCACTAAGGAGACATATGAAAAATGAAAAAATGAAAATTTAAATAAAGAATGAAGGTGGAACTACGCTGTCTCAGTAGTGACTTTATAAAGTTTTTGAAGAATAATGGAACAAGGAGTTGTATAACAATTGGGATTAAATGAAGAAAAAGGATTATTCTACAGTGAGTGGTTTAGCATGAGGGATGTTTTCCCGCTCAGCAGTGCGACAGACAGGTGCGTGAGTCTGTGCCCGGAGTATTCGCTTTATTCACTTTTAGAAAATTGGCATTTACTTGTCCTAACCATTTGGGGCCAGATGTACATAGACTTCTGTTTGGGATTTCCTAATAGTACATTTTTTCGATTCGCTATTAGGAAATCACAAACAGCTATGTACAACAGTGTGTTTTACACTGTTTACTTTTCGCAATGGGTTCGCAAGTGACCTGCCTCATTAATATTCATGAGGTAGATCGCAATTTGTGAACCATTGTGATTAGCTAGCACTCACAGGGATGGTGGCCTGCTGGGGTCAGCAGACCACAATGTCTGTGGCTGCTTTTTTAATAAAGCAGTTTTTATTTTGAAATGCAGCCCATTTTCTGTAAATGAAAACGGGATGCATTTAAAAAGGGAAATGAAAAGTTTTTTAAGAGTAAGAAGTGGTCTGTGGGATCACTGCCTACTCTTAAAAAGTGTTGGCACCCACATTCATAAAGGGGAAGGGGTCCCTTGTGGACCCCTTCCCATTTGCAAAACCTCCTTCATGGAGTCAGTAAAGTATGAATGCTTTGCAACTGCATTCCAGTCGCAAAACCTTCATGCAGGCCTCTGAGACTCGTTATGAGGAAGGGAAGCCCTTTGTACACCCCTTCCTAATAATGACTCACAAGCCCAATTTGCGATTCAGTAATAGCTTCCGGAATCACAAATAGTGCTTTGTACATTTAAAAATGCTTTTGCCAGGTTGCAAATGGGATGATTCTTCGAATTGGGCCATTAGCGAGCTGAAAAAATCTTGGTACATCTGGACCTTAGTATCTGCAGCCTGTATTCTGAGTAACATGACTAGGTGTAGCTGGCAGTTGGTCCTTGTGTAAAAATCCCAGACAGTGAGACAAAGGGGGAATAGGTGTTGTCAGGATGGGCAATTTCTGTCAGGATGAGGAGCAGGAGCTGTCCCCTACCACATTTGCAAATCACAAAGACTCTGTCTCAGCACACTCACAAAGGGTTTGACACTAGTCTTTTGTGATCATGACAAGCTGGGGCCAGGGCGGAAAGGAATTCCAGACACCTCTGTAGGGGGGAGACTCTAGAAGCTTCTCCCTCTTCAGAGTGGGCACAGGTATAAATAGTGCATGCTCAGACCCAACTCTTCAGATCACTTCTGGGCCTGTGGACTCAGCTAGGAAAAAAGACTGCTTAGATGGGAAATCTGCTCTGCTGCACAAACTCTGCTTTGCTGACTAAGGAATTCTTCACTGCCCAAAGCCTTCTGTTACTGCACCAGGCCTCTTCAATCACTGTGAGCTGCTCTGCTGAATCCAGCCTGCCTGTGTGCACCCAGGAATCCAGGAAATCTCCAAAGGTCAGATGACTGACCTCTTGCTCAAAACCACAGGGACATTTCAGGCTTTTACAATGTTGATGCAACTCCTTGAATCTAGACACAGTGAGACGCAGTTCACCACCAGTACCGGCACCAATGCCTAACAGCACAAGGCCCCGCAAACCCAGGTGGCTTGTTCAACAACAATGCAACTGGATGGTGGCATCAGCTCAGCGACATGCAGCTTGTCCTCTGTGCTGATGCAGCACAGCACAAGTCCTCGCAGGTTCCCATTGACAGTTTCATCGACTCCACCACTGTGCGATTCATTGCCAGGCCTCCCAATGCAGCTCCTCGTCAACGACTCCTTGATGAGGGATCACGCGGCTCGACGCAAGAACTCCACATCTCGACACCCAAGCCACAAGGTCAACCTAAACTTGTGATTTGGATGTGGTCCATCACAACCAGGTAACCGCTGTTGGAGATTTTTGCTTCTTAGCGCTTGATTTTCTCAAAACCTTAAAAATTCTATGACTCTGATTCTACTGATTGGATTTGTGCCGTTCAGGTGTCAAAAAATTGAGTACATTTCACTATATTTTTCCAAATTGGTGTGCCATTTTTATTGAGTTGTGTTTTCACTTTATTTTGTGTGCTGCATAAATAGTTTACAGGTTGCCTCTAAGTTAAATCTGTTTTTGTGCCAAGCTAGGTTTATTTGGGGTTTTGAGGATAAGCATAGGTTTATTTGGGGTTTGCTAGTGTTTCTCCCTGACAAGAATTGCGGTTGCTTCTTGAGTAGGGTTTCACACTTCCTCAACCAGTAAAACAATTTCTCACAAATCTCTGCTGCTTCATTCTGCACCTATTTCTGCATGCACCCTACCAGAAGCTGTCACTCTAAGAGCAGTGCTATTCTTTTTTTAGATTGGGGCTTAAAAAAACACTACCAGCACTAAAGTACATTTTGTTAACTCTACAAAGCGTAGGGTGACTAGATGTCCCGGATTTCACCGGACAGTCCCAGTTTTCAGAGGACTGTCCTGGTGTCCTTTCATTAATTTTAAATACATGTCCTGGTTTTTGGGACAAAGTCAAGTCATCCAGCAAAGGAGAAGTGAAGGATGTGCTCTTGTTTAATATTTTGTCGGCTTCACGCAGCTTAAAAGGAGATCGGCTGCATTTATGTTGCTACAGAGGGTAGACAAAGAGAGGAGGAGGGAAGGGGGGGTTCAGGTAAAAGGTCCTGCCATAGCTAATGTTATGTAAGCGTGGTTTTGGTTTTTGCTTCTAAAAATTAGGCCTGAATGGTGAACTCCGGTCCATTCGCAGAGTTTGCCAAATTTTCCACACTCCGCGAAGCACGCAGAGTTCGCAAAAAGTTTTTCCTTGCTCGTCATTATTAAGTTGGCGAGCGTGAGCGAGGAAAATCCAACGGTAGACCACCTCCCAGTGAGATTTCTCAAAGAGGTTGGTCACGGATGGTCATGACCGCTTGCACGGATGGTCATGACCGCTCGCTATGAGAAACCATCCGTTCGCGTTGAGGAAGCTGCCGTTCGAGTAGAAAATCTACTTGAGTGGCAGAAAGAAGCTGCGCAGTCTTGCGATGCGCATGGTGCAGTTTGCGCTGGACCAACACCCGGCGCTAAAAATCAGTGCGAACAGCACAGCCTAATGTACTCCAATGCTTGCGGAACTCCGTGTAGCACAGCAGAGTTGTTTGGTCACTTTGCGGAGTTCCCTGTAGAGGAACTCCGGAAACTCCATCCAGGCCTACTCAAAATGTGATCACCCAAACTTCGGGGGATGTCTTACTTCAGCAGTATGTGCATTGCAATTTCAAGCCAGCAGGTGTCACTGCAAGATAATTAATTGGCTACTATTCCACATGGACCAGAAAGCAAATAAAAAAACAAGCATTGGCTTAGCCAATGGGTCTCGATCTAGGTCTTCGCTCACAATTTCGTGAAAGAAATTGGTTTTAGATATTTTTATTGAATACAAGATCAAATGTCACGATAAGGTAGCTGAAAGTTGACACTGCCAGATTAGTAATGATGATGGAGAGCTCTCTTCATGCAGTAACGCTACTGGATTTAAAGGGACCAAACATCAACTATGGGTTTGGTTTCTAGGGTGATCACAGAGTCAACTTTTCCAAGGGGCAAATGGCTAGGAGGGCCTTGCTTGTGTAGTGCCCTGGATCCTTATCAAAGGAACGTGTCCTTCAAAATAACAGCCCATCTGCGCTACAATTGAGAAGACGAAACCAACATCTCAGCTGGGTGGACTGAGGGGAAAGAGAGCAAAGGGTGACCACTGCGAGGAATTCACAAAGTCCTCTTATGGTCATTTAGTAAAAACTACTGGGCAAAGGTAACTCAGTCTACATTGACAGCTGCTAGTGAAGGACAGGCCACAAGGTCACCTCTGTTTCCCAGAATAAGGGGGTGGGCGGGCAGTGCTGATGCCCCCCTAAAGTAAGGAAGACATTGGAAAAAGCTCAAAGTTGAACAGGCTTTAAAGTTTAGGAATGAACAGTAAAGTATGACCGGTTCAGATCAGATCAGATCATGCCGGACTCCATCAAATCTTAGAAAGTGAAGCGCAGAGTTGATAATCTTGTAGAAAACCTCGCTACAGGGAAAATGAATTTAAAAAATGTGCATTTTCTACTTATTGTAGCATTTTCTACCCAATATTATTTCTGTACAGCTCATCCTGACACTGAAGGGCATTCGTAAGTTTTCATTATTCTATGAACTGCAATCAGCTTACTACATTTTATGCTATATTATTTTCTATATGTCCTTACTGTTTTTAAATAACATTCATTGTTTACTCTTTCAGAAAGCGCCTTGATGTAGGGTGTTTTACGTTGAGGCATTGTAACCCTCATTCCATAACAACGGCTGATGATACAAATACTACCACTTTTGTTTACCCCAACAAACAGCAGCATATGTCCTAGGGCAGTGTATAGTACTTGGAAAAGGTAATGTGTTTTTACCCTGGGGCAGAGGACGGACTGGAGTACAGAGAGTACACTGTGCCCTGGTGTGACGTGTTCTGTCGATAGAGGCCTGTGCAGGTTTTCAGGGGCAGTATTCTGTCCTGGGGGGTGTGCATGCAGTATTGGGGGGCTGGGAATAGAGTCTCATAGGGACTTTGCTTGACATACTGGGTTAGGAACAGTGCAGTCTATTCTAGGGGGGGGAAGTGTATGGTTTTATGTGGAGCTGTAGTCTGTAGCTTGGGGTGTTGTGCATGACATATTGAGAGCTAAGAGACAGTGTGTCATTTAGGATGTAGGGGTGGTCTTCTTTAGCAGAGAGCATATTAGGGACTATGTATGAAGTAGTGGGGTTTTGGGGTAATCTTGTCTTCTAGGGAACAGTAGGCAGTATCCTGGCTGTGCATGCAGCTTCGTGGAGTAGGGGCGGTAGACTGTAACCAGAGTACCAGCGCATGTAGTATGTGTGTGTGGAGGGGCAGTAGAGGGTGTTCAAGGGTGCAGTGTATTGTTTCTTGGTGGTCACTGGTCTGTATTCTTCAGGGGTAGTGTGTGGTATCATGGGGGCTGTGTTTGAAGCACTGGGGCTAGGGGGCAGGCTCCTCTTCTAGGGAGCAGGAGACAGTATCCCGGGTGCTATCCATGCAGTATCCAGGAGTCGGTAGGCAGTAGACTGTATCCAGGGTACCAGTGCATGTAGTGTGTGTGGGGGGGGCAGTAGCGACAAGGGTGTTCTGAGGTACAGTGTATTGTTTCTTAAGGGTCCCTGGGCTATGTTCTTCAGTGGTAGTATAAAGTATCCTGGGGGTTGTGCGTGAAGTACTGGGGTAGTCTTCTCTTCTAGGGAGCAGGAGGCAGGATCCTGGGTGCTGTGCATGCAGCATCGAAGAGTAGGGGCAGTAGACTGTATACAGAGTACCAGTGCATGTAGTATGTGTGTAGGGGGCAGTAAAGAGTGCTCAGGGTTGTAGCGCAGCGTTTCCTCTGGGTCCTCGGAGCACAGTCTTTTGGGGGCTGTAGACAGTATCCTGGCTGTGCAGGCATAGGGAGGGGGCAGTAGGATGTGTTCAGGGCACCAGTCTATGTAGTATGTGTGCAGGGGACAGTAGAGGGAGTACTGTGCTGCAGTGTACTGTTTCCTCTGGGTCCTTCAGGCATGGTCTTCTAGGATCTCTAGGCAGTATCCTGGCCTGGGGGGGGGGGTTGTGCATGAAGTAATGCAAGGTAGAGGGCCGTGTGCTGCCTCCTGCGGACAGTGTAAGTTCTTCTAGCGAGGCAGTGGGCCTGTTACAGAGATCACAGACTCCAATGTGGGGGATGGGGGTAGGTAGTGTCTTGCGTGCAAGGTACTGTGCCCTGAAGACACCCTACACCAGCCGGGGGTGTCATGCCCTCAAAGGGTGCTCCAGGCATGCCTTACTTTGCCAGACACCGGAAGAAGAACTTGATGGCTTTAGGGGAGGTCCGGGGCTCTGTGCTCTCTGCCGGTGAGCCCCAGGGTGATGTGGGGACAGCAGCAAGGTGACAGTGGCAGCTCATGAAAAGGAGAGGGCGATGACATACTGGTGCCAGTCCTTCTGAGCCATGTCCCCTCCGCTGCCCCCAGCCATCTTGCAATGGATGCCCTTCCCACTGTGCAGAACTGAAGCATAACGAAAACAAGGAGTATTTTAATATTTTACTGAATGTGCCTTATATACCCGTACAGTTTGGAAAATGTTTTTATGTACTTAATGTAGAAAACAGTGTTTTGTATATTAATTGCTAAACTGCAATCATTAATATCCTTACTATCACAACGTTCTGTGCATATCTAAACACATAATTTGAAATCTACTTCAGATATGCCTCTGCCGACTAGAAAAATCTCTTTCTGTTTGTTGTTTACAAGGAGACCAGACCTGCCCCAATATGGCCGACATTGTAGACAACCTTTGACAGGGGTTGTTGTAGTGTTTCACGTTCCCCGGCAGCAGACTGTGCATGCATTCATCTAGGGCAACGTGGGGCGGTGCAAGCCCGGAGCAGTGAGTGAATGGGAACTGAGTTAGCAAGCCAGAGGAAAGAAGGCTGTGATTGGGGCTGAGAGAGCAGAGTGTATGGCTTTGAGCCCGCACAGCCACCGCTAAGACAACTGCGGCTTTGCATGCATTAGTGCGCATGCAGACAAGGAAGCAAGTGAAAACATGAGCGCTTGTAAAAAGCGCTGTTTAAGGAAAAAATTAGACCCGAAAACATTTCCTAAATGGGTCGAGTGCAATGCTGCAAGTAATGGGGTGATGCTCCGTGGAAGGGACCAACCCACAGAAAGGCGGGACAAATAGGAAAGATAAGCCACTCGGAAGCTAGGCTTTTTAAAGGGCAAAGAAACAAATGAAAAGAAATAAGTGAGCTGTAAGCCCACAAAGTATATATAGGCTTTCCTGTTTTCAGTTTCTATTTTTGGTAAATTCTGGTGGTGTTCTTTCAGTGTTTTCCAGTGATTTCCATACCTCAAAAAAACAGTGCTTTTCAGTGTTTACTCATTTTCGCGCCATAAGAAACAACTGAAACAGTGTTTTGCCGGTGTTTATGGAATGCTTTGCTTTTATGATTGATTTTTCCATTTTTCTTCAGAAATTGTATAGTGCTCTACATTTCAGAAGCTTAATACAGTCATTAAAAAAATTTCCATTGTCCTTTGATTCTGCAGCTCAGATTTAACAAGCATTTGCAATGCAATAGTTCTCGCATTTATGCGAGTTTAAGCTATTGGCATTGTAAATGACAAAACCTTTTATTTATGTTTTAAAAACAAAAATAAAAGGCATTGTTATTTGCAATGTCAATAGCTCAAACTTGCGTAAAGGCAAGACCTATTGCATTGCAAATGCACATGCTTGTTTAAAATGAAAGTGTGAATTGGTCACTCAGCAAGTGTAAATATACGTAGAGAACTTTTTAAATGCTATTATGAAATTGCAGTGTGGGCGAAGGGGCATATGCAAGTCAAAAAAATGGGGTTAGGTAAAAGACTTCCTCTAGCAAAAAAAAAATAATAAATATTTGGATCTTTGTTGTTGCACTTGATTTTTTGTCCAACAGTGATGGTAGCTTTTGCTCTTTTGACTGCTCTCCAACAGGATTGTGTAGCAAGTGCTAAAATGCAATAAGGTACTGTTAGGTGCACCATGTGCTGGATGGCGTGCGTTGTGGACTCCAGCAACATGTTGACTGCTTGGGAAGGGATCAGTATGCTGGGGAGTGTATTACCATATTTGTTAACAGTTAATGCAGAGATGCATGGAGAACATGTAGATGTTTGTAGGATTATAAAGAGACTTTTGAACTGTGTATAATTCCTCATAGATCATTAATTCTACAGCAATAAAGTGAAAGCAGCTGGATTTGCACAGCTAGGCCACAAACCCTCCAGCGGTCCCGGAGGCATTTTCAGTGCTGTACACCACCTGGCCAGGAATAGTTACTCATTTCTTATGTAACGAACAACCATAGACACAGTCACGAGTCATGGCTTGTTGTAGGCAGGCCCGGCTCCAGGAATTTTTATTTGGGTGGGCCAAGGGTGCATTTGGGTGGGCCACTGCGGGCTTGATTTGTCGCATATATGTCTAGGCAGGCCTGCTTCAGGGCCCTCCTTTATCTCTTCTTAGTCTTACAAGACCCAGTAAAACGCACTCTTTTCCAAATATCTTTATAAATATTATCACTCTCAAAAAGTGTTTTTTCCATGTAATGTTCCTTTGATGGGAAGAGGAGGTTTCTGAGGTGGGAGTATCAGGCAAGTGACACTACTAAGGCTCCCTCTGTGCGAACCTTCAGGGAGAATCCCTCTTCATTACTACCTCCACCTGACCCCAGACTCTGCAACGCACTCCCTTACAGGCTTGATTATCCACTACTCCTCTCCAGTGCACCTTATCTCACAGCTGACCTTGGGCCCCAGCCCCATATCAGGCACCATCGAGCTCCACTTTCATTTTTCTTGGTAAAAACATTAGTAAAATCATCTTCAAACTTAAAACATTGAATATAGCAGTACATATAATTAGCACGCACTTTAAAGTATGTTCCACAGTAGCCCTTATGAACCGACAGCTAATTAAATAAACAAAAACTGAAAGGCCATGACAGGGCCGGCTTCAGCGCTGATGCGAAAGTCTTTTTTGGCACTGCACCAATAACCTCTTTCTCCGTAAATATCCTTTACTACCACCTTCCTACAGTGCCCTTCATCCCTCCATGGCCCCCTATTGACCTCCTTCTCAGATTCCCTCACTGCCACCCTCCACTAGTGCCCCTCATTTCTCTGTAGCCCATCCCCCTCATAACCTCCTCCTCAGATTCCCTCACTGCCACCCTCCACTAGTGCCCCTCATTTCTCTGTAGCCCATCCCCCTCATAACCTCCTCCTCAGACTCCCTCACTGCCACCCTCCAGAAGTGCCCCCCATCTCTCCCTAGCTCCCCCCTCCACCCCATGACCTCTTCCTCGGATTCCCTCGCTGCCACTCTCCAACAGTGCCCCTCGTCGCTCCATAGCCCCTCCCCCTATTGACCTCCTCCTCAGATTTCCTCACTGCCATCCTCCAACCGTGCCCCTCATCTTTATGTAGCCCCTCTCTCATATGCATTTCATTTGCTACAGCGCTACTCATATCAGTGTAGTGTGTGTCAGTACTTTACACCACGCACACATTATACAGAGACAATGAAGCATACAAGTATGTAAATCAGTCTACAGGGAATGTCACATAAACCAATGAGGATTACAAGGTGTATGAATCACATGTCATCCATACTGGTGGGCATTTAAAGAGGGTTTGGTCTGGAGAAGCACAAACTCAGGATTTAAAGAGTATTCCATGTGGGTCAGCTTTACTGATAAAAATGTATATCTGCCCACTCATACTCATTTTAGCAACCTTAGAATAGTGAAAGACTGAGGAACTATATCACAAAAAAAGAAAGCAACGTTCTAACTATACCATTCATGTTTGCATGCAGCTCTTTGATGACAGTTCATTGGTCACTGTCCTATGTTAGGATTGTAACTTCTGATCTGTAAGTGGCACAAGGATCTCTGTGACAAAGGCAGTAACCCACTGAGCTATCCACATAAAATACAGTTCATCTGCATTTAAAAACTACTAACAGACAAATGATTGCTCTCCAGCAGGATCATTTATCACCAGCGTTATCTGGGTATTTTGTATTGTCTTATTTTTGTCCTGCATTGGCCACAATAATGATAAAAACTGTTTAAATGAATCACACACGAAGTATGTGTCCTGCTGGGCCTGCGCAGATTTTAAAAAGAGAAACAAATAGTAACACATTCTCTTACCTACTCCATTAGTCAAACGTTGTGTCACAGCCTGAAGTGATAAGCAGCTGCAGGGGTCAGGAAAGGTGAATAGGAATAAACAAACTTATTTTCTCCGGTGCTGCATAGAAAAAGAAATATCCACGCAGCAGAACATTGGCGCCTTTGCCATGTGGAGATGAAGGGGTGAAAAAATAAACAAAGCCTCGTTAACATTTAAATGGTCTTTTAAAGACATGTGAAGTACTCGGGTGCGGCAGCGATAATCTCTGAAACTGTCTGTGAAGCTGTCTCGGCCAGGGCTAACACACACGACGTGTGCTTTGCGCGCCTGTCTTCAATCCCTCAGTGCGACTGCCAAGGCTCCTGTTTGGGTGGGCCTGGCCCACCCGGCCCACCCGCTAGAACCGGGCCTGGTTGTAGGTGTACTTTACTTGTTGCATTATATATCTGAACGCAATGACCGAAGCAGCAAAACACTATCCGGTGTCACACGCGCAGATTTTTAGCTCGTGTTTTTAACCACGTCCTTAATTCAATAGGCCACGTCCCTTTGAGGGACCCTTCCGTTTTTCCATCCCACCGGGGGTAGAGGGCGGCAAACCTTGAATTACACTGGATGAAAGGAGGAGCGTCGCAGAGTTCCGGGGCTTTGACCTCGGTGAGCAGACACGGCCCGAGATTCGTCTGCGTTAGAGGCTCAGAGCCGCAAGGGGGGGCTGGAGTGGGGTGTCACCCCCCAAACACAGAATCTGTGAGCGCCCTTCACTCGGACCCTTGGCGAGGCCCGCCGCCTGGACACTCTGAATATCCCCTGAAAGAGGTATTTGATTAGAACTGAAGGGGAGCGCACATCATTTGAAAAGACAATATTTCTTTATTTAGTCAACCCCCCTCCCCCCCCCCCCGCCCTCCAGCTGCTGGCACAAATTCACATTTCGTCCCGTCCGTAGGAGGTTTTCCATAAGTGGGGTAGTTTAAACATTTTAAATGTCATGTTTTACATATGCTGATTTCTTTTACACATGATTTAGTGGATCATACTAAAAACTGCAGGTTAGAGAAGACTGCAGAGAGTAACCCGGCCTGGAACAGCTAGTCGTGAATGAGCCCAGAAACACTGCCGGGCTGGAAGCCAAACTTTAAGTCACCCATCTGTCCCTCCTCGTCTCTTTCATATGGCGATGCGGGGTCGTTATTCCTCACACTCCAATTGGCAACAGGCTTTTTCCTCACGGACATTTACTTTCGTTAATATCAACAGTTTACGCCAAATCACGGAGACACTAATGCTTTGGCGCCATCAAGTGGCCAAGTAGCCAACAACTATGAAAATCAGTGACACTCGGTTTAAACCATGTCAGCTGATTTTCATCCGGTTGTGTATAGTCGGGGAGAGTCGGTTTTAACCGAATTCCGGACAGCCTAAGTATATACAACATGTCTTGAAGAGACAGAGCAAGCGCTGCTTAGGCTCGACCTAACAAGGGTTTATTATCAGAAATCCGGAGCGTACCAAGGTCAGGACTTACTTGTGTAGAAGAAAAGAAGGATTAGAATTACAGGTATAACTCTCAGCAGGAAAAATCCATCTATAGGCCAAACCCAAAGTATAGCCTATAACTGGAACGAAAGTATCTCTCCTACTATACATTTAACTGTTTTGCCTCTGCTTTCTGACCTCCCACATACTGTCCAACAGATTATACCTAACTCCGGAGAGTTCACCGACTTATAAATTGAGAACAATTCATCTGATTGTGTCCTTTTGATCGAAGTGGCCGAAATGAAATAAGAAAATAAGAAAATATGCAAATAAAAAAATGTAAAAATAGAAAGAATGAAATGCGTGCCTTTGCTTTCGGTTGGGGTGCTTTCTACCTCATGTTATGTTATCATAGCTAGCATTTATATAGAACCCCACTGCCACCAGTGCATCATTTTAGCACTCGAGCTACCTCGACGGTTACAGGTGTACCCGTCTGGCTGGAGAGGGGTTGGTTGGTTGCAGTATGTACGTCCTATGTGAAATAGACCTTGCTGATATGGATGCACATATTTTTAAGATGTATATGAGAGAAATATAACACGCCTCATGCAGTATTTATTCAACATACCTGCAGGAAGAGCTGTGTATGATGGGGCGCTATCGCAATGCTTTTGGCATTGATGGTTCCAGGTTATGTTCAGAATCTAAAAAGAGTAGTGTTCATCACCCCACATCCAATAGCCACCTTGCACACAAACCAATCAAACCCTTAAGTCGCAACAAGAAAGAAAAGCAGTCACTGATCCTTCAAAACAATCATTATTTTATTAATATATTTTACAAGATTGCAATTGAAATCATTTAAATACAAATCTTTTTTATACAGAAAATGTAATAAAGTTAAAATGCTTCCTTGTCGTTCAGCATTATTGCAATGCTTACAAAATTTTGCATAGAGTGTGTGCAAGGATTGATGTTACTGGATACAAAAAAGCTATATATTTTTCTCACACAGACCCAAACACGTGAAAAATTAAAAACAGTCAGAATGTCAGAACAAGCCCTGTGGTAAACGTACAAATACTTATCTTTTAATTTTGCTCGTGTCATCATTGTGGAATATGTTGGCCAGGGGGGTTTGGGAAAGATAAGGTTTGATAATGCTTGGCAATAAAGTCACTGATGGTGTCAGTGTCCTACGTACAACTTGTCTGCAGCCACATACTAACTGCATCGCTCGAAAAAAGAAGACACAGATGCCTTTCTGTCCGTAGAGTATAAACCGCCGCCTGGTGTCAGCTTTTAAAGCAGGGGCAAAGGGTGAAGCCATGTTCACCTTGGCAAATAAATTCGAAGAGTAAAGACCCCGCCCTCCTAACCCCTAAAGGCCCCACCCTCCTAACCCCTTCAGAGCAAAGGGATCTACTCGCCGCCATGACGGAAGTTTGGATGCGCGGTGCCTACGTGGGTGGCACAGTCAAAGGTTGGTTGCGCAATCGTTTCTTGCATTCCAGCTATTTCCTAGGTTCCTAGACATACGGGTCCATTGTTAGAGCCAGCCTGTGTATTTTGAGGTCTTTAAGATCACTGTAAAGGAAGTCAACTTAAATAAATATATGTTTAAAACGGGTCCTAACTTCTAGAGATTTTAATTAAGTGCCCCCACATTCTCTCAAATGAAAGTCTGAGCACACCTTCGCTTTGGAGTTCTGCGGGAGTTTCCAGGCACAGACGGGCAGTTCAGGGATCAGATGGCTTCTTGGGGGGCGCATGTAATCAATAGTCCATTTATGTCCAGCACAGGCATTAAATGAGAACTCATAGGCCAGAACCAAAGACAAACTAAAGTTAAGAGCCGAAGGCAGATATGGCCAAAGGGAGCTGGTGAGAGGCTACAGCAGCACCCTGTCGATACATTCCTGAATGCTAAGAAAGAGGTTCAAACCTGGGACATATGGACTCTCGTTCCAAGGTCACCTTTTTATTGCTATCACTTTAAATCTTGAAATAAAATCATTTCAAAGTATGAAAAGGCATCTTCTTCTGCCGAGGGGTTCATTCTTTCCAAGAGTAGACAAAAAACTCTGGATACAGCAACACCACAGACTCCCTCCTCCTCTAAAGTGTAGGCCCAAGAGGAAGCCAGGTATATCTCAAGTTAGGAGGCATTGAAGTTCACTTTGACTCCTTGATCCGTTTCCGCATGTTAAGATCCGGTTTACCCATCAGACCATCATTTGCACAGAGCAAGTATTTGCCACCAGCAGTGTCCTATATATAAGGGGAATGGATCTTTCACCCGGCAATTAGTGCAAAGTGAACACGTATCCTCATTTCCAGATCCAATGCGTACACATATTATAATTCTCTGCATCCACTAAGCACAATTTCCACTCTTTAATGTGCAATGTCAACACAAGATCTGTGGAATGTGTACACAATGTTTCCGTTGAGCTCTATTGAGGCCGAAACACTTAATAAATTGTGAGCTAGGAAGTTAAAGATTGTACTGGGTTGAAATAGAAATTCCTGCATTGCAACCGTAGAAGTATACCTAACTGGCTGATACTCTGTAGCTTTTCCCCAGCATTTATAATCTCCGTAAGTCCCTCCCTCCATTCCTGTAGCTTCACCTGGGACCCCTGGGATTCCCACTAGCTCGTCTACATTCTGGTTTGCTCTAAGAATTGAAACATATAAGGCAGAAGAAATCTGCTAGTCGCCATGACTGTTTATTTACTCCCATTTGTTGTCCTTTCCTACCAAAATACTAGGAATTAAAGTGTTGAGACTTTCAAAAATTAGAAGTACTTCCAGAATTTAGGTATGGGATTGTATGATTTCCTCATATAAAAAGTTAACTGAAACTGAGTGCTTATCTCATGGGGCAGCCTGGTTACAGGATACTGTCCTTGCCAGTATGAAAGCGACGAAAGCTCTGTCATCCGTCATGTAGGCTTTAAGGGAAGGTCCTTCTAAAGAGATAGAGAAATTGTTATGGAAAATGCCCTGAACTATTTCCTGGCCTGGACTTTGGCAGTTAAAGCATTTTACAAGTAACATTGAACAAGGTTAGCATTCAAGCAAAGTGCACTGGTTCCAGCAGGTGGCATGAAGTGCCATTGACTCTCAATGAAACAATAAAGGATTAGAAGAACAGCCAATACCAAACAACAGCTCAATGCAAACAAACTACAGTCATGGCCATCAGTTCTTCACTCTTGTATCCTGAAAGCAGTGGCAGCTCCCTTAGAACATTGGATTCTCCTTGATCTGTAACTCATCTCCAAAGACAACCTAAAGACTTATAGCATAAATGCACCATGTCTTGAAGGAGAAATGTCTCATTGAGTTTACCACAAAGTAGAAACACTAGAATTAATACCAGAGTTGTTGCCCACCTGCTGATGAATCAACCACCTCCACAGAGATCTATTGCATGAATCCACAAACTAGTGGCTGTCTCACAAGTCCACCATCTTTGATTAGGGCTCTCTAAAGGGTCCACCTCCTGTTTGGGACTGTTTCATGGATTCTCATGCTCCACCTGGCTCTGTTCTTTGCATCTGATATTTCGGCCTGGTTTTGTTCCAGGATCCAGCATTTCTGGTGGGATCCATTTCATGAAATATTCACCGTTGCGCGGTTCAATTTCTTGAATTTGATACCTCCGCATGGTCTGCCTCTTCTGCAGGCAACTGTTCAATAGATCCAGGACTCTTTTTGTCCTCCTGGGGACCACCCACAGAAAACTCATATAATGGCATCTTATGAGAAGCCTTTTGGTTTCATCGGCGGCGGCTCAGTTATGACGGATGAGCGTCGCCATGCCTGCTGCGAGCTGGGCAGGCATGCGCCTTAATAATAAAATGGTAATAAGTACCATTTTATTATAATGTGTGGCAGGGCTGATTAGTGCCATTGCACTATTACTTCAGCCCCCTGCCAGTGCACATGTCAGATTGGCCGGCTGCCTACAGCTAGGCAATCTGACATGCACACTTCAGAGCTAGCAATCCCAGGGCTAAGACACAGCTGAAGGATTGCAGCCGCAGGCCTCGAGCCTCAAAAGGAGTGCTGGGTTAGCCTGCTCCAACCAATCCTGGAGCTGCGCTGCAACTCCAGTATTGATTGGTTTCATTTTCCATAAGGGAGGAAGTCCTTCCCTTTCCGGTGGACCGCCCCTAGACACCGCTGAGGAGAGCCGAGAGACCGCAACGGGACCCTGCGTGCCAGCGCAACAAACATGTTGCATTTATTGGGCATGACGCCTCACCATATTTGAATGTTGCTGGCCGCTACGGTTTGGTTTGCTGTTCCTTCCACTATTTTCTTTGAATATTTGACACATTCTGTTATTTCTTTCGCACCCTCCTCTCTTACTGGGTGTTCGTAAAAAGACTTAAAAGTGGGTATTTTTCAGGTAGATCCTAAACATTCTGGAGGCTAACTCTCCACGATTTAAGACCTACAGCCTGGTGTGTTTTAGAGAACTATGAAGAATAGTAATACAAATGTAATTACGAGGAAGTAAGTAAAACGCATGAAATCCGGTATAAAAAGAATCAGGAAGACTTCCACATAAATAAAGGGTTGGATCGTATATGTGTACCCTTCTTCTAGATTCTAAACTGTAAATTCCTTGCAATGGGCAGTGTCAGTTTAGAAAGACATATAAACAAAATAACCATGGGATATGGTTTATCAGGGCCGACATAGAATTTGACAGAAGGTATATGTAATCTGTCGTGGCCCATCAACTGTGCCAGTTCAAAAATCACAAACTCTATGTTTGTGAAATCTGACTCTGCTTTGTTGGCACGCCGGCTGTGGCACTTCCACATCCTCCCATGGGGAAGAATTCCCACACCTGGACTGGTCTGTTCCCTGGCAATACTTTGCAAGTTGGCAGTGCACCATCTCAGGTCCTATTGCCGATGGCTGTTTTATGTAGTGGGGGCATTGGCATGAATTGCTTTCAAAGCTTCTCTATTTTAGCTCAATGGATTCTACATTCATTACATTTATTAAAGTCCAGTGGGCAGGTCAAAAGGCTGAAAGTTATGTCAGGTGTACTGAAAAAAACCAGAGCTGCTATGAGGACCTTTATAGGACCTAGGCTTTGAGTAGTGTCAATGGCAATGTTCCACTAAGATAATTATTTGAAACCTTGTGTGTAATCAATCATACCAGTCAAATAGTTAGAATGAATATTCCTCATAAATTCATTGCAATTTTGAAGAAAGAAAGAAAACACTGGCGAACAGCATGTGGTCCAACGTTGCTTTTTATCAATTAATAAAATGTTATGTTTGTAAAATCAAACATTAGATTGTGGTCCCTGGTTCTCTATTACATTGTGATCTTGCATTATATTTTCATCCTCCTGATAGAACTGTGAGTGGGTAAAAACAGGTTAGACTGTCCCAGCCACTACAACTATGAACACTGGCATATTGGACAAATGATTCATTCTTAGCATGTTTCGATCACGTATGTTTGTTTAGGGCTGGGCATTGTTTGGCAGTAGAACACATTTCTAATATATGTGTTTACCATCAAGCTATTCACTGTGTGTTCACATTAGTGCACAGGACACCTTCACTTTTTCACAATGCAGTTTTTTTATTGCACAAACATATTGTTGTATTGATTGATAAAAATAAAGGTTGGTGACATGGTGTTCACTATTCCTTCTTTTTTTCAGAACTATGTCAGAAGGCATGGGATCTAATAAGAAGTGAGGCTCAAAAGAAACAATGAAGCCTTGGCACTCAGACAGCCAGTGGCTGCGGCACATGGAGACTGACGGAGACTGATGGAGGGCGGCTTCGGCATCAACAAGCAGGTCAACCTTCGGGACAGTGAGATTTCAGGTTCTGGATAAATGCTCTGATGAATTTCTACTTTTTACATTGTATAAAACCCTGTGGATACTGACGGCCAGGTGCATGTGAATGTACTGCTTCTTCAGCATCTAGCTGTTTGGAGGGGATCACTTCACAGAAGGGAGAATAACACTGAGAACCTATTGCAGTGGAGAAGATGAAGCAGGCGAATGGCAGCCGAACAGAAGAGTCAGCGAAACCCTGGCGAAACCCCTGCCATGCGCTGAGCTGTATGAACGAGAGAGGCGAACAGCAGTAATCTCACAGCTAGATGTATGCGTGTGAGCGTGAAGATCCAGAATAACGTTTATACCTACCGCGGACAGGACATGCCACAATTTGAGAATAACCACCCCGGTCACATGAGGTATTAAAAACCAGGAGGTCTCACCACTTAACATTTAAGGAGAGAGTAATGTTCTTTGCACAGTACATGATGTGAAGTAAATAATAAATTAACTTTCAAATCAGAGTACAAACTCATCTTCACTTCACAAATGCATACAAATATCCCTCAGAAGAGAATTTTGAGGAACCTCAAAACCCCCACACCCAGCACTCATTCTTGCCTTATCTAACAATCAATTCCCCACGATACCAACCACCCCAACCAACATCACAAGCCATAATTCATAACCAAGGCCTGAATGCTCATCCTATCCAACCCTATGATATACATCCAGCAACCCAACCTCACATTGAACACCCCTTATTTGCAAAGCAAAAGAAAGCGAATAAAGCATTGTAAGAACAATAAACATGGGATGTGCTTTTCCTTGCAGAGTGCATCGACTTAAGGCATAGGCAGAATCCCCCCTCTTTGAACAGAGATGGTTCAGTCCAGTGTCACAATACAAACAAACCCTGGGGTGACCCTTTGAACACTAAAGGGGACCAAAGGATTAAAGAGGGTTATTAAGAGGGAACAAAGACATCGAAGAATAGGTTGGAGGGGTGAAATTGTTAGAGGAGCCGTGAGCTCGATGAGAAAGCAGAGAAGGGAAAAGAACGCAGAGAGAGGCATTATACATGAAGAGACTGGGCGAAAGAAGAAAAGAGATGAGAGGGAGGGCAAAGGTAAATCATTATGATGCCATCTTTGTCAGTAGCTGACTGTCTGCTACAGCTTTTAATTATATCATATTGACTGAGAGCCTGAAGAAGGCAATGTTGGTTGACTCATGAAGTGCCTGGCCCTGGACAATTAAGTAGTCAATAATTCTCAGGCGAGAGGTAGACAGATGGAGCGTACAATCGGAAGTTTTCAGTCCTTCAACAGCAGTGGAGTCCTCCAGCCACAGCCTATCTCAACTGGATTGATGACAGCAACAATGCATTACCAGATGATTTCTGCTTGCTAGGCAGCCAGAGTCACAACTGGAGCTACTGATCCCAGGTATGTTCCTATGTGCTCAGAGACTCAAGGGCTTCCTGAATCCAAAATACAGCACAAGGTCTGACTCCAGAGTCTACAGGCACCAGTATCAGTTATGGTACCACCTCATCTTTTCAGTGGCATCAGAAGCGTCTCCCTGTCTACTGGAGTGGCACCTGCACGCGACCAAAGTCATCCCACTCAGTAGGCAAGTCACGAGCACAGGTTTTGGAACTTCCAGGTCTACAAGTATTGACCTAGACAATGCCAAGTTCAACCCAGCGCATAGCAGTTAAAGCCCCAAGTTTACATCTCACATTGGAAATCTTTTCACATGATATTAACACGGCCAAAGAGACTGAGGTCTGAAGTGGCAGACGCTTGTCGTTAGCAGTGAACCATCTAAGGCAAGGGAGCACCACTTTGGTAGAGGCCCAAGCTGAGCCAGGGGATTGCAATGTGCCCGCCTTATGGCACTCCCCGCCCCAAAATCCAACTCCTTTATTTGGCCCATCAAAACAATGTGACCCTCAAACAACTCTGCGCCCCGCATTCTCAACTTTTACCAAGCGCAACACAAAATCGTCTTGAGTTCTAGGATGATGTGTCAGGAGCCGAGCAGGGAAGGCTAGAATGGTACCTTGCAGGGTCTGTCTCTGGCTAATGGGAAATGCCTCTGGGTCACCCTGGGAATCCTTGTACTGAAACGTCATTTTACAGAGGATATATATATTTTGAGATATATATCTATATAGGTAAATGTATATTCACGCACACCTTTACACACTCACACACCAAATGTCTTTGATAGGCTTTCCGTGTCTTAGTAAAAGAGTCTCAAGTGCTGCTTGGCGGGGCCAAGGCGTATCTGCACTCCGCCCGGGCCCTTCTCAGTCCCTCAGGAGCAGACACCTGAGTTTATCTGGCAGGTGGAGCCACTGCCCGCCTGGGACAGGAAAAGTCTTCCGTTGCTGCAGACGCAAATCTCGTAGACCTTCTGTCTGGCTCCGGTGGAGCTGTACGAGCCTCGCGGCAGACGAGGAAGCTTGACGTTTGCAGCATCCAATGTGATCTAGTGGAAAGAGAGGAAAGGTAACATGTACTCAGCTCTGGAAAAAGCACAGTGTATCCTTTCCCCTACATACGCCATCCTGCCTCAGCACACAGGATCACACTCACAGGACCATGCATCAGTATCTGTATTCCATTGATATTTTAAGAACAGGTCTCCAAAAAGATGCACCATTTTATCACCATTGGCCTCAAGCATTTAATGATCATAAGAATTAATACATCATTTTTACATCAGTTAATTAAACACATAGCAATACAGAAATGCTAAATTTGCATAACTACACAGACATTTTTTACCACGTCATATAAAGATCTTGGCGAAATACAACATCTATAAATATTGGTTTGCTACTCTGCGTTTAAAAGAAGGCAGCTCATAGATCAATAAAAATGAAACGGTGACTCAAATACTGGGGTTGTTAGACACTCGTGACCTTAGGATAAAGATTCTGTAAAATACATAGTTCAGGGATGCGATTGGGAAGGGTATGCTCAGACGTGGGTCCTGTGCTCTCCATGCCACTGGAATCAAGCTATCCTGGCTGAAGAGGGGTGAAACCCCGAAACCGGTCCTAGGATGCTTGTTTCCAGTCCAGGGAGGACCTGGCTTGGCAGTTCGGGCTGGGCTGTACCCATGAGGCACAGGGTCAAGACTGATTTGCATATGGCTGGGTTCAAACTGGAACGGCATGGTGAGCAAAAAAACGATGGATTTAGGCCCAGATCTCTGTACTGGGGTGAATGTATGACATTATTTTGCATTCTGTCCATCAACTGTTGTTTTTGCATTTGTCACCCCGAGTGGGAAGGGTATGCCAAGACGTGGGTCCCGTGCTCTCCATGCCACTGGAATCAAGCTATCCTGGCCGAAGAGGGGTGAAACCCCGAAACCGGTCCTAGGATGCTTGTTTCCAGTCCAGGGAGGACCTGGCTTGAACTTGCCTGCTCACCCCTCTGTTGTTGTACACAAATGCTCTTTTAAACTTATATTTTTGCACATAATTTACATTATTTATAATCAAATTGCAAACGTGTATGTTTTAACATTAAGTTATTAGCACGACGGCACTCCAGAACTAATTTCAGGTACTAGCCTAATTTATTGACATATTGGCTATTTGTACAAGGAAACGGCTCAAAACTTAATGAAAAAAATACCTGTTTTATAATACTTTTTTAACTGATTTTATTAGTATTATGCACTGTTAACAAATGTTATATTGTTACGGTTTTTATTAACTAAACAATAAATGTATTCCTATTCCTTGGCTTGGCAGTTCGGGCTGGACTGTTCCCATGGGGCACAGGGTCAAGACTGATTTGCATATGGCTGGGTTCAAACTGGAATGGCATGGTGAGCAAAAAAACGATGGATTTAGGCCCAGATCTCTGTACTGGGGTGAATGTATGACATTGTTCTGCATTCTGTCCATCAACTGTTGTTTTTGCATTTGTATTCGTTTCCTGGCATCCTATAACCTGCCTAATGAAATTGTAATTATTGTCTTGAACTTGATTAAAACAACTGTGGCAAAGTTTGTAAACCCGCCGACCAGCAGCATCTCACTACTACGCTGGCCATCAACTTCACATCACTAAAGGCACGTGGGGTGTAAAATAACAAAGTACTACTTAAAGTGCAAGAGTAACAAATGAGCCAAATCCATCTAGTGTGACGGTGGGCTGGCCTAGTAGGGGGGACCAGTGGTGCATTTTGGAGCATGTTTCCAAAATGTATGGCTAGAATGTGACAGTTAGGTGTGAGTTATCCGCACCTGGCAGTGAACAGCCACAATGACAGTGATAATGAAAGAGACAAAAGGCCCTTCTCCCTCTGAACAACAGACTGCTGACACCTTCAACCCCACATCTACAGATTGGGAGTGCCCAGGGAAGGACCAAATTAAATGTATGTTAGGAGCTATGTCTCCTTTGGTCTTACTTCACTGATAAGGTCTCCTCCCTTGTGAATCTTGAGATACAAAAAATAGAACCCACAGGCCTCTATCACTTTGCTTCACTTAAACGCACGATGCATATACTACAATAGCCACATATGGAAACATGCACAACATACTTGGATGGGATTATGTGACAAAACAGGGTATAAATCTGACTGAACATTGGTAAGACAATATCAGCCAGTGCCAATTAGCTCATTTTTAGTGAGTGAGGGAAAAAACAATTAATTCACAGAATAGTGAGGGAAGAGCTTTAATTGGGACTTTTCTTTTTTTTCTGTGCCAACTCCCCTTGTGCAGCGTACGGACCATGTGCCAAGGTTGGGATACTCCTGACTATTTTAAAAAAAAAGCTGTCTCAGGATTGGCACACGGTAGGTGAGGGCTCTTGATATTTAAATGATGTGTTCACTCTGAATCACATGTTTAAGCTGACCCTCTTCTTACCTTCCATCCTCTGCATGCTCTCTGTTTCTGAGTATAGCCTCCTGTCAGTCTCATGCCTGCCTACCTGCCTATTGTAATTCTGCAATTGACTGATGCCTCATTTCATAAATCACAACCTCTCCTCTTTAAAACCCTATCCCTGTAATCCATCATTGCCTAATCTCTGCCAACCTACCTAACTCACCAGTCATTCACCTGAAAGCACATTGCCCCCACTAATGATCACACCTACCTGCTATTAAAATATCACAGATTAACTGAGTAAATGCATCACATTTTTTCTTGGAAGCGCACGACTAATCACAATAACCAACAATAACCACTAGATTAACCACTAACCTTGGGTTCTGGAGTAGCATGCTACTCGCCGTAAAGCGCATCAATGCCTTGTCAGGGGTAGTAAGCGCTATGTTAATCCAACTATAATTTATAGAGAGAGCTTTCTCCATCAGAATGTCTCTGTGTAAATAAATTATCAAAAACAACCTATAACACACAAACTCAGTCTTGAGGGGGCAGAGAGTGAAGTCTTAATTGCTTTTCACAACTTACAGCTGTCTTTTTTATTGTAAAACCTGAGGAACCTTTGTGTTGACACAAATTGACACTGTGAAATGAACCTGCTGCTCCAAATAAGTAGGTTCTTTCTCAGCCTCCAAACCTGTGCTTAATTTGAGCCGGTTGGGGCCACCAGCACTTATTTTTCTGCATAAGAGGTTTACCGAGAGCAAGAGAGGAAATACACAAAAATAGGAAAGATGGAGGTAGAGAAGGACAGAAAAACTGTCACAAAAAAAGAAAGCAGAACCCTGCAAGAGTGACATAAAAGGTGGATTTAAAACTATACAGCCTTGGTGTTTTGTGTTAAAATTAATTGTACATAATGCAGGCTTCTGAGCAAAGGTTTGGGCGCCGGCACCCATTCTTTTACACATTTAGTACTGCTCCCAACAAATCAATGTGTAATGACCTTACATGTTAAATTAACCTCTTGAAGTGTGACACCCTATGTTGGGGTGATGTGCAGCAGCATGTGTGCTCTGAGTCACACAGGTGGTACATCATACAGCCAGTGTGCATGCTTCATTATGGGGCTCTCCTACCTATACCAGAGGAAACAACCTCTAGCTCTTCCAAGCACTTCCCACACCAGACATCCTGGGCCTTGATTTAATTAAAGTCTATATGTATATATTTTGCTGCTGTTTTCTGATGCCAAGTTAGAACTATAGGGCCACACTGAAAACTAAAGAATTGTGAAGCTGAACACTAAACACTTTATTTATGGCTTTCTCATGTATCATGATTATAAACCAGAAGGATCCTGAACTGGGTTCTTCATATTCCATCTACAGGTTTCTGCCAGCAGGAGTGACAGCCTATGAATGCAGCCGTTAAATGGCATAATACACCTCATCGTGGTGCAAAATAACTTCTGTTCTCTGAATATGGGTCATCACCAAACTCCCAAAACATTGTCAAAGGGAAGTTACAATTAGGCAGGGCTTGGGGCATGTGCGATCTCATGTTGTTTGTGGAGGACTGTAAGATTGCAATATATTGACAGGACGCATTGGTACTTATAAAGAAGAACACACCGGCAAAAGCTCACGGTGCCTATGTTTATACCTGTCTTTTCATCAATCAATACATGGATTGTTGACTGGTGCTTGTCTGTGATCGGTGCAGATGTTTGTAATTTCCTGCTGTTTATACGTGAAGCACACCGTTTTTGCACCTGTGTTTATTACATATTGGTGAGAGAACTGCTCAGAAACTAAGCAAGCAAAATACAATTTGCAAGCGCAGTGGCACTTTATTTTTAGTGGAGATGCATGATTGAATGCAGAGGATGTACGTTTTTTGGCACTTCTGCAATGAAGCTGAAAAATTCACTATGGCCGGGAGGTTTTTCCCCACATGCGATTTTTTAATTTATTGTGCACACCGACGTAATGGGCACACTTGCATTTCCAATACCATTTTTTACGACATGCCTGTGCCTTGCTTGTTTTGCCAGGGACATATACATAGTATTTCATCCCGTTATTCACACACACCTGTCTTTACAAAAAGGTGTTAGAAGAAGCGCTGTAAGAGGGGGTTACAAAGCGCACATGCCCATCTCAGAAAGCCCACTATCCCTAGGGAGGAGGCCCTGGATTGCTCTTCTGATGCCCGGCGATCACGTGAAACCAGGAGCTAGCCTGTAATGTCCTGCGGGACACATTCTAGTGTTCCGCAGGAAGCTGTAACCCCAGCCACTCACTCGAGGGCTGGACACCTTACACCCCTACACCCATCTATCACGGGTGCCACGAGTGACGTGGCCCCGTCAATAAAAGGGCCCGGGTGCACGTGCTCGAGGCCAGTTACTATACTATACAAGCCGGTGTCTGTGTCCATCATTCCCTCCCATATGGGCCGGAGGCCCAACACCACATAGCCATAGTGGCTGCAGCCGAGAATGGGGCCCCGAGCTGAGGACAAGCTCCAGGCAGAAGGTAAGCACCCTCAATGGGGCCACCCGAGGCCACTCGTAAGGGACACACCCTTAGATTAGCACAGCTCGACCCTAGTTCATTTGATGCAAGGGTTGCAGGAAACTGAACCAAGCCAGCGTCTGCAGCAGGAACTCTGCCCTCCTCAAGAGGGGGCTTCTACCAGCACAGACACCGTCCACTGAGGGTTAAACTCAGGGCGGGGCGCTGAGCTCGACATGTCTGCAGACCTAGGGCTGGTGAGTGGTTCTGACAATAGAGTGAATAGAAGAGCAAATGTACTCCCGACACCAGGGAGAGGCCGGAACCAATGGTGACTGAAAATGATGGATGTATATAACCAATTCGGACGGGAGCCAGCAAGGTGAAAGCAGGAGCTGGCCTTCTTTGGCGATGATTGACAGCGGTCCCTACAGCATGGGTCACAGCCAGACGGAAGATGCTCTGGCGGTGGAGCCCTGGCGTGGAAGGAGGTTTGGTGGGCACTCGAGCAACTGCACCTCCCCCCCTCACCCCACCAGTGCTCCTTTGGTCCTCTGTCTCCCCCCCTCACCCCACCAGTGCTCCTTTGGTCCTCTGTCTCACCCCCCCCTCACCCCACCAGTGCTCCTTTGGTCCTCTGTCTCCCCCCCCCCCCCCTCACCCCACCAGTGCTCCTTTGGTCCTCTGTCTCCCCCCCCCCTCACCCCACCAGTGCTCCTTTGGTCCTCTGTCTCACCCCCCCTCACCCCACCAGTGCTCCTTTGGTCCTCTGTCTCACCCCCCCACCTCACCCCACCAGTGCTCCTTTGGTCCTCTGTGTCTACATCATTTTGCACAGTCGCTGCTCATGCTGCGCCTCTTGTGCTCGAGCACAGCATGCACTGCTGCCCGCTCTCTGACTGTTCTCTGCTTGTAAGTGATCTTGTGCAGCTGCTGCTGCACTGTACGTTTTGTGTGTGTCAAAGACCCTTGAGAAAATCATTAATCATTAATTATATAAAAGCCAAATGAATTGGCTTTCTGAATGATAGTTCTTTGCCTATGTATTTTTCCTGTGACATTTCTTTAAAAAATCCGTCACTATTGCTAAGGCCTATTTGCTGCTAATATTATTGGTGGATTAAAAAAGTCAAGATCTTTATTGCTTTTCTAGGTCTTGTGAAATTAGCGCCCAGATGCACGGAACAGCTGAGCTATAGAAAAGACATACTCACCATGCTTTCTAAGCTCCAACAAAACAACTTCACCAGTTTCTGAAACACAACCTGTGCAAAGTATCACAACACATTGTTACATCCATGCACCTCTAGGACAATCTTTTCTTGTGACCCACCGCAAGAATGCTTCCTCTGGCTCCACCAACGCAGTGTTTTTCTCCAAAATCCCCCAGCTCCATACTTTGCTAGTCAAACAGTATTTCAACAAAACCCTCCAATGCAATATTGTTTCGCCAGGTTCCACCAACACAATGGGCCTGAAGGCCTCACCAACACAGTGCTCCTAGATGCTTCACTACAGCTAACAGTAGGATCCTGGAAAGAAGGTGATGGTGCCCCTTTGTTGCCATGGCAGTGTAAGCCTGAGCAACTGGGGACTTGCCTGGTAACGCTCCGCATTTTGGGGTCCAGATGTGGGATGAACTCCCAAAGGTTGAGCACCAGATGTTGTTTATTCAGGTGGGAGCCCAGCCTCGTTCATATGGTCACTTGCAGCCCTTAGATCACCCGTAAGTTAACCCATTACACCATAACGTGTGTATCTGTAAAATACACATTCACTCAGAAGTGTATCTTGGCACTGAATAACATATGTTTATTGCTACCCAACTCATTTTATCGATCTCAGAAGGATGAAAGGCTGAGTAGATCCACCAGGATTTTCACCTGTGACCATGAGGTCAAACACAGGCACCTAAAGTGAACACATTAATCCACTAAGCCACCAGAGTAGGCTGCATGCACGCCTGACTATGGCAGATCGGGTGCTGTGTTATCTCAAGCTCCACCAGTGGAATGTTTTTCTCCAGATCCCCCAACATGTTACTTTTGCTAGTTAAATATATTTTCACTAAAGTCCCTCACACAATACTTTTTCGCCAGGTTCCAACAACACAATGTGTCTGATGGTCTTACCAACACAATGCTCCCCAAAGGCACTATACAACAATGTTTCTATATACATTTTGTTGCACTATCACATGTTTTCCAAGGTTCCAACACCAAGATTTCTCAAGCTCATGTTGAACACACTGTTTTCCAAGGATATATCAACCCAACTCTGCAGACCCCACAAACGCCGCTTTTTACCACTGATGCAACAAATCTTCAACTACCCCAACAGATCATCCTTGGACTTACCTCGCCATCTTTGGATTCCAGGCGGAGGTCTGTCCTACATGTTGCCAGCAGGTCCCCTGCCTCAGCGTCAATTTCAATCCCTTTAGGAGCCTCCAATGTCAATGACCGAGTGGGTGACTCCAGCCTGTCGGAAAGAGAGAACCAGGCAGGGTCAACAACCACACACCAGAAGAGCACATACACCATTTTGCTACACATTAGACTTATATACCAATTGGGGTGTCAGGACTCCCAATATTTGCATAGTTTTGGCAGTAACGATGGACAGAAAAAGTACAATAGTGAATGATGACATCGCAATGAACCTGCCATGCCCTGTGATACCTGCTGATTGGGTTTACACCGGAGGAGGCGGTAGACTTTCGAGTCTTTCTTCCCCCACTGGCAGATTCATTCCCAAACAGTGGAGAGTGGCTCTCATTGGTAGATTCTCTGTACTGTTCGCAGGCCACTGGATTCCACCGTGTTTAAATAGATAAAAAATACATACCTCTGGTTGTTATGTAGAAGCTGTCGAGGACACATGGGCCTCCAGAAGACTGAAAATGGCCACCTGTGGCAGCCACAGGGGCGAATGGAGAGTTGTCGGACATCAGAGGAGGGCTGCTGAGAGTGTATGTGTGTGGCATGTAGGCACACCTGTGTGTGTAGTGTTTATGTGTCTTTCTGTCAAGACCACCTCTCACCCTGGTTAAAACACTTCCTTACAAACTCTTTGTCCCCTATTTCCCCGCACCCATGAAGCAAATTCTTCTTGCTGCAGGAGCTCTTCTCTCGCTGTCTGACTTTCAAGCCCGCAGGTTCCATTGCAGACCACATGCCCGGAAGCAAACTCGGGAAAAGCTTGGAAACTTGGCTTCGAACAGACGGCTCCGGCTCAAACGTTTAAAAAACGCAACACCGTTGATGGGCTGATGGGCTTCCTCCCGGCTTCCAGAAACATGGTGGACGCTGGGGCCAGCATCAGACACTTAGGATGACTGCTCGCTCTGAGGGGCTTGCATGCGCCTGCTTCTCAGAGGACCCGAAGAGACAAGGGGCGGGCAAGGCTTTAACCGATCCCATTAAGCTGAGCAGCTTCGCAAAGGTGGATGAAATGTCCTTACTATGAAGAGCTTTGCCCAAGGTGAAGTTTTCTGTCACTTGCCTTCTATTTACTATGCTGAAGCTCCATCCAAGATGGCTGGGTCTTTCACAGGCCACAACTCGGCCACATTTGCTGCCAAAGGAGGGAGACTTCCCTGCCACCATGAATGGTTGTTCCAAGCCCTGAGAGGTAGTGGGGAAACAGTAATAGGTGATGTACTGAACATTCACCTGAAATCGACAGTATGTGGTTGCTGAAGAGAAGCAACCTCACCTCAGCCCAGAGTGGTAGAAGAGACTATTTCGGACTATTCAACAGAGTCCTTTTTTGCCTGCTTTCACTTCATGCAGTTGACAAAATAAAAAATATTACTTGAAGTTATGAGATACTTGCCTTCACAACTTTGTTCACCCTTCCAGACGCCGTGTGGCCTACTCCATTCCCAGCTAAGGCCAAGCTGGGGGGACCAGCTGCTCAGCAGACAATCTGCTTCATGCTCATCTCAGGACAAGAGCATCTAGCACAAGGAAACAGTGAAGACGTTCAGGGCCACGTGCTCCCAAGCAGTAGAGAGGGAGTGGATCCAGTGGTCCATGAGCGCTGTCTTGACAACCACAAAGAACCGGAGAGCCACCAGTGCACATGCTGAGCGGGCTTGGCCTTCCTTGTAGTACTGCAAAAAAGCGTAAGCAATTCCATGGCAGTCTCCGTTAGATACCTCATCCAGAAGAAGGCCTAAGACTGTGGCTGATGACCACACTGGATCTGTGGGAGGGAGGGGAGTCATTAGAGCGCTCTCCTAAAGGCACTGGCAAGTACATACCCTACTCCAATCATGCATGATTATCTACAAATGCTCCATTGCCTCTCGGACGTCCAACTATTCTTGAAATATTATGGTTTGGGTTTTGAAATTCAGTAGGTGGAGTTCACCATCATTATTTAACTACTAGGACCTATGGTGCAGAAGACATTCGACTGCAACTGGCCATTTCACAATGTAGGGCCAAGAAAGCTCTGGGGGCCTAAACATTCAAAATGTGAATGATTATGTCAAATACACTGATCTCTTAAAGGTTCCTGTAAGCCTAACCAAGGTTCCTGCAAGCCTAACCAAGGTTCCTGCAAGCCTAACCATGTCAATAGCCGAGTTAGGCTGTGTAGGACATAGAGAAATACACAACAGTAAAATTTGCCTGCAGACACTGTGAAAGAGCACACGTTCCCGCACTAGTTGTGACTTTCCCTGTTGGAGACCTAACTCGACTTTTCCAAGTGCTCTGCGGCAGGAACCTGAGCCACTAAGTTGCCTTGAACTAAATAACTCTTGTGCTAGACTGGAAGGGCACATAAACCTGAATTCTACCTTGCCCACCCCACCTGCTTCCGTTGACTGGTTGTCTAGCTGTAACACGGCAGTTAGCTTGAATCTCCATGCTAATAAAAATTACTAAAGAAAGAGGCCTCATACATTTACAAGGGGTTGGCCATTGCCATATGAAATAATTTTGCTTTGTGTTTTGCCGCAGCCCAAACAGATATATATATAAAAGGAAGGTTTAGGCCTGGCAATAGGGTTTATTTTGTCATGTCATAACGGCAGCTTTAACCCTTTTGCTGCTAGAACCATGCCCCTCTCCCACCCCTAACCGCGGTGTCCCACCCAGCTAAGCTGTTTTTGCTAGTTGCGGTAGTTCATGCTTAGGCCTCCATAATATTTTGTCCAAATATGCTATCCATGCCAATTTTGGGTCATGTTTTCCAACATCCTTGCTATTCTAAAGGTTCCTAGGGTTTGTGGATTCCCCTGCAGTTAACCGAGAACACAGCCAAAATATAGCTACAATTGGAGGTTTTAGGGAAAAATTGGAAAAAAGTGTTCTGGATAAAAGTGTCTGGGTTTTTAGAAATATAAAAATGGCATCAATAAATGATTTGATGTGCTGAAGTCACCATCTTTCCAGCTTTCAGGATGATTCAGAGCAGAATAAAAAAAACTGTTTTTACCACAGTTTTGTCATTTTTCAAACAGGTAGCCCATTTTAACTATTTTTTGCGCTTTTAACCTACTTCCAGTTTGTGTTGCAAACCAGTGTGAAACCCATGGAAAATCTAGGAAAACTATTTACTTTTGAAAAGTAGACAACTTTCTGAATTCAGCAAGGGGCCATATGTGTAGATCTCTCAAGGTTTTCTCAAAGAAAGTAACTGCTGGAATAAAGAAATATTGAAAACGAGTAGGAAAAAAAAGCCATTTGTGAGAATGTTTTAATTTGTAACGAGTAATGAGTATAGACCTATTCATATGATGAAATATGTAGAGTTAAAAATAGGTATCAAGGTAACCTATGTATTGCTGAAATTGGCACAAGATATGAAAGTTTAGGAGCAGTGGTTATTTGTACATCTCTGAATCTGTGGGTGCCCATACAAGCATATGATTTAGAGGGTATTTTTCAAAATGTCTCATTTCGTACTCAATGGCTTACATTTGGAGGGCACAAATGCAGCAAAATCTGATTCATAATAATAAATATCCTACTATTCTATGCTCCTGCATGTCTTCTGAAAAATATGGCACCTGTACAAAACGCAACATGGATACATCACATTTTCCCACTCAAAGATGACCCATTTGTTTGCAAAGTGGGTAGCGGTGGATTTTGGGCGCTAGCTCAGCCTTCACCAAGGGAAACCAGGCAAACCGGTACAGTTTTGAAAACTAGACACCTAGTGGAATCCAGGATGGGGTTGACTTGCATGGAACTCACCTGGCTGTTCGACCCCAATCCCTTGTAAACCTCAAACTTTGAAGAAGAAAAAAACACATTTTCCTCAAATTTCTGTGATTGGAAAATTCTAGACCATGGGGAGCTTCATACTTCTATCCACCCAGCATTCCCCCAAGTCTTCTGATAAAAATGATATCTCACTTGTGTGGGTAGGCCTAGTGCCTGCAACAGGAAAAGCCCCAAAATACATTTTGAATTGACAGCCAGTCAGAGAAACCTGCAAAACCCGTACATTTCTGAAACCTAGATACCCATACCTAAAATGCCCTGTAAACCTCAAACTTCGCCTAAAATTGCATATATTTCTTGCATTTCTGTGACGTAAACTTCCAGAATCAGCAGGAATCCACATATTTCATACCACTCAGCTTACACCCGACTGTCCTGTTAAAAATGCTACCTTACTTCAGTGGCTAGGCTTAGTGCAAGCATCAAACCAAGGTCAAAGGGGGACTCATGGAGCGAATATCATTGACCCTGGTTTGATTTCTGCCTGTCAAGGGAACTACGCTAAGGCCCACAAGTGGGGTAGCATTTTGAATTGGGACATGTGGGGGAACGCTGAGTGGTAGGAGTTTTATAGATTCCTGCTGATTCCGGAAGTTTACGTCACAAGGAAAATGTGCAATTTTAGGCAAAGTTTATGATTTGCAGGGCATTTTGGGTAAGAAAACGTTGTGGGATACACGCAAGGCATATCACCCTGGATTTCTCCAGATGTCTAGATTTCAGAAATGTCTTAGTTTCATAGGCTTTCCCAGGTTGCAGCTAACCAGAGCCCCAAAAAAGCAGCCATTCAGCATCAAAGTAGGATGATATTGGGACTTATCCCATCTCTGCTACCCATATGCATAAAACAAATGATGGTGTCATATTGGAGGTGGATGCTAGGCCAGGTATGTGGGAGGGTGGGCAGAACATCCCCACACCTTGTAGAAATTTAAAAAACTATCTGGTGTCTAGTGGGCTTTCTGGTTCTCCTACCGGGGGAGATTGGAGTTAAAGACCTCTTACTTGCCCCTGAAGGGGAACAGAAAGACTGTTGCGGGCCATTTGAGGTGTGGGGTTAGGCCCACTGCTTAGACAGCAATCCCCACCCATTTGTCCACAAAAAAATCTCTAGTGTCAGTTGGCTTTTTGCCCACTTGAGTTCAGAAAGACTATTGGCATGGGCGGAGGGGGAGTCTTAGCCCATTGCCAGGCTAGCCACTCGCCCACCAAACATAATCCTTGGTGGTCTAGTGGGCTTTTCTGGCACCCACCAGAGACAGATTGGAGGAAAATGGCTCCTACCTGCCCTTGATTTGGGCAGAAAGACTGCTGGGGTTTGTATGGGTGGATGGGGGTTAGGCCCGATGCCTTGGAGGACCACCCCACCCATATTGCATTTTAAAAATCCCTGGTGTCTAGCGGGCTTTCTGCACCTGGAGGGGGTAAAAAGACTTTTGGGCCCAGGGGAGGGGGCAGTAGCCTATTGCCAAGGGGGCTGCTTCCCCCTACAAACATAATCTCGGATGGTCGAGTGGGGTTTTTGCCCCCCCGCTGTGAACAGATTGGAAGAAAATGCAGAACGACTGCTAGGTGTCATTTGGGTGGGTGGGGGTAGGCCAAAGGCCTGGGAGGTCCACCCGACCCATTTTGCTAAAACAAAAAAACTATTCCTAGTGTCTAGTGCCTCCCCCAACCCCGGAGGCAGATTGGAAGTAGCAATCTCCAATCTGCCTTGGTGGGGGCGGAAAGAATTTGGGCATGGGGAGGGAAGGAGCATTAGGCCATTGTGAGGGGGTTACTCCCACCCTCAAAAAATTCTCCCTAGGGTCTGGTGAGTGGATTCCTGCTTGGGGGTCACCCTCCTGTGGCCATCCTCAAGCAGCGAATCCACTGGAGAATCTAAACATTGGAAAGGGGAGAGTCTCCCATTTCCAATGAGACCACCCCCATCTAAATCAGTGTTCTTAGGGCTGAGATATGCCCCTCAGCACCAATGCAGTGATGGGCTCACTGCACTTTCAATGTAATGACGACTGCAGGCCGTATGCGCAGATCATTACATTTTAAAGGAGAAAAAAAATGCTTTGAGCTACTGGAGAAGCTCTAACCCAGTTCCCTTGACTGAAATTAAAACAAGCATTGGCATAGCCAATAGGTCTCGCCTTTGGGACCTTATACGTGTTTAGTCAGAGCTATTGGCTTTACCATTGTTTTTAAACTATGCTGTAGAGCGTTATGGATGCAGTGCAGCAAATTGAAAAGTTATCATAAAAAAGTGTAATAAGCATTTTTGTTACCTTATATTTTACTAAGAAGACATTATGTATAACTGAACAACCCTATTATAAAAAGAATTAACATTCGAAAATGTCTACTATTTGTTTTTGTCCTTTCAGTGCTGGTAACTTCTTCCTGCCTGTTCTAATGCTTGTTTGTTACAGGTTTTTATTGTTATGGGGAGGGCATAAAAAAGGGAGGGTGGAGGTTGGAAAATAGTCCCTGAATTACAACAGGAGTAGGAGAGGGAAACCATGAGAGAGTTAACAGATGTCAGATTCTGAGATGATGCTTAGTGATGCTGAGGTAGTGGTGTGCTGTGCAGACGTGATGCACAGGTGATGCTGAATGATACTCAGGTGGTGCTGAGTGATGCTGAGGTGGTGGTGTCCTGGTGCTGAGGTGCTTAGGTGATGCTGAGTGATACTGAGGTGGTGCTAAGTGATGCTGACATGGTGCTAAATGATGCTGAGGTGGTGCTGAGTGGTCCTGTGGTGGTGGTGCTGCACTGGTGCTCAGATGGTGCTAAATGAGGCTGAAATGGTGCTGTGCTGATGTTGAGGTGGTGCTGTGCTGGTGCTGAAGTTGTGTTGCACTGGGGCTGAGGTGGTGCTCCACTGGTGCTGAGGTGGGGCTGTGCTGGTTTTAATTGGTGCTGCGCTGGTGGCGATGCACTGATGAGGAGGAGGTGGTGCTGTGCTGTGGCTGAGGTGGTACTGTGCTGTGGCTGAGATGGTGCTGTGCTGATGCTGAGGTGGTGTTTAGGTGATGCTGAGTGATACTGATGTGGTGCTGAGCCATTCTGAAGTGAAGCTGAGTCATGCTGAGGTAATGGTGCTGCGATGGAGCTCAGGTGGTGCTGAGTGATGTTGAGTTGGTGTTGTGCTGAGACGATGCTGTGCTGATGCTGAGGTGGTGCTGTGCTGATGCTGAAGTGGTGCTGCACTGGTGCTCCACTGAGGTGGCAGTGCACTGCTGGTGGTGCACTGATGCAGAGGTGGTGCTGATGCTGACATGGTGCTCTGCTGATGTTGAGGTGGTGCTGTGCTGGTGCTGCTACGGTGGTGCTGCACTGGCACTGAAGTGGTGCTGCACTGGTGGTGGTGCACTGATGAGGAGGTGGTGCTGTGTTGATGCTGAGATGGTGCTGAGTGATGCTGTGCTGGAGTTGAGTGATGATGTGGTGGTGCTGAGTGATGGCATGGTGGTGGTGCTTTGGTGGAGCAGAGCTGGTGCTTAGGTGGAGCTGAGCTGGTGCTCAGGTGGTGCTGAGTGATGCCGAGTTTACGCTGTGCTGAGGTGATTTTGCACCAAAGTTGAGTTGGTGCTGCAGTGGTGGTTGTGCACTGATGAGGAGGTGGTGCTGCGCTGATGCTATGAGGGTGCTGAGGTGGTCTTTGCTGTGCTGGTGCTGAAGTGCTGATGCTGAGGTTGTGTTAATATTTATCCCAAATTCTGAGGGAAAAGCGATTTACATTTCCCTTTGCTACAGCTTTACACTTGTCACTACTACCTCTGAATTGGGGAAAATACATGTGCAGAAAATGTAATAATGTATACAGAAACAATAACTCCATGCATTAATCACCATTTCTTGCACCGGGATGCAATTTGGGTGCAAATTTTTGCCACAAATAGATCGTAATTTTTTATGGAGGTAGGTAGCTGTATCTTTACGTACAAATGTAGGGCAATACTGAAAATGAAAAAGGTGAACAAAATGTTTAGTCAGTTGGGTGTACTCATTCTATAGGAAAGCTGAGTTCCTTCATCCAATCAGAAAAGGCCTTTGGTCCTGTATTTGCATGCCACAGCTTGAATGCCCGTACATCTGAGAATTCCGTTGTACATTATGCACATTTTTGTATTGTTTAAATCAGTGCTTGAATTGGAAATTCAGAAGTGCACAGAAGTAAGTGTCTGTACTCTACCAATGAAAGTACTGAACATCTGCTGAGATGTGCAGGTGCCCGTACTCTGCCTTTCAAAACAAAGAAGTAAAGGTACTCAGTGCCTGCTAACCATGAAACATATGCCACGATGTTGAAGTCGGATCGCTCGATCTTGTGATACTAGACTGAACCAGGTACACGAATCTGATTCAACGTGCCTCTTGTTGACTCCATGCGCCTTATACTTATAAACTCACACAATTCACCTAAAGAATGTTACAGTCAGTGTTTTTCGAAAGTGTAACCCAGAAAAGGCATCCCTCCTGATCAATCACTCAAACATTTGTGGGCAAGCTATTTCCGGTTTTGGTACTTCTTTTATGTCGACGCCTTTCCTGTGCTCTGCCCTCTGGTATTACTGTTAGCTAGGTCCCCATAAAGAACGGCCATGTGTTGTCTAGCGCTGCCCTGTGCCCTGCACTTATCTGGTTTGAGACTGGAATCTCTCCTCCCATCCCAGAGAGTCGAGTGGTGCCCAAGTCAAGGAGTAGGGGAAGTAGCAAGCGCGACTGTGTTTACATCCAGCCTCATTCATTGACTGAACGATAGACAGAGGCCGGCCCATGGGTGGGAGATCGCAGCAGCGTGGAGTGAGCGTGACGAAGAATCACAATGAAATAGTAATAGCAGACACATGCCTGAGGCAGAAACAGCACCCTTGCTGCGCCGTGAGATAAATCATGCACACGAATTAAACTCACATTCATTGGGGGGCGGGGAGCGAGGAGCCAGATGAACTCAGGCAGGGACTTAGCAGAAAGGACGGTGCAGCCCCACTTATAAACAACTCGAGTTTTGGGTGACTGTTTGTATGGACTGATAGGAAAGGCACTAAGTTGTATTTACAAATGATATCCCTGTTTGGGCGGAAGAAGTGACGAGTCTGATGAACATGGCGAAGTTTTATCAAGTCTGCTCTGAGCTGGAGAGGGGAGGTGCCCTGGGCGGGGGGATGAGGCTCTCAGGGAGGTAGAAGGGAGAGCTGCTAAAGGCAGGAGGAGACAGTCAGGTGTGGGGAGAAGCCGCCACCAGACTCGGGTAGGAGCAGAGAGAGTCAGTGGTGAGGAGAAGCCTGACCTGACACTATATGGGGCTGCCGGGTGGAGGAGATGAGGAGGCAGCCCTGGTGAAGGGAACGAGAGAGGGGTGAGTCAGTAGGTGAGCCTGAAGTGGGGACAGTGCTTCTACACAGCCGAGGAAAACAAGAAAAGAGTGCATAAAGGACCTTATATAAAAGAAAATAAAAATACAGGAACAACACAGAAACAGGGGCAGTCGCCTGGGAGGGTCGGAAACACTGAAAGGTGGGACTAACCAAACATATCCACCAAACAAAATAAGCCTTTTATGAAGGGCACTAACAGGAGCCAATAGAAAACTTGGGTGGTGCTTCAAGCCCTATTCTAGAAACAACACGTCTGGCAGAGCAGTGTATGTGCGCAGCTAGGCTTGACCTAAAAAAATGGAATTGGATGATGCCCATAGAAACCTGCAGTGATTATTAAAAGTCTTAGGATAGGAATTGGCCTATTTCCATCATTTAATGTCTTGATGTCCCATTGAATCTCCTTTACTGGGGAGTGTATGGGCAGAAAAAGGGGCTGAGCCTGATGTACCTTACTGAGAGGCCCAATGAGACCAAAACATCCTATGAATTAGTTGATTGTGATCTACTGAAGCTCCAAGGGCGAGGCTGTATTAGGTGAGGGGTATGGCTGAAGGCGCAAGAATGATTTTCAAATGTAAGATCTCCTCTTGTAATGACAAAGACAAGCTTTAAATAAGTGGAATGGAATGCTACTAGGAAGAATTTCGAGTGATTCTGAAGAAATTGTTGGGACCATTCCCACCACCTTTTTTTCTCCCTGGAAGTAAACATGAAATAACTATCTGAGTCTGATTAAGAAAGTTTGTGGTGTGGGTGAAAATCCTAAATCAACCAACAAACCCTGCATTAAACAGCGAACAACCTTGGAGTCTCTGTGTGCGCTTAACTGCGCTTGCAATAAGCAATAAGAGATGAGCAACGCAGAGGTAATTGTCTTGTCTGTAATGCACAAAAAAAGTTCATTCATTTAAATGTATTCATTCCAATGACCACACCTTCCTTTTTGTGCAAACACACATTCATTTATTTGGAGCATTTCTCGTTCACAAGACGCCGCTCAAATCCATTCCGAGTGCTGAATTTAAAAGGTAAAAAATAAACCACTGAAAGAAAACGAAAATGAAAACATGAGAGGCAGAGTGCAGTTGAATACCATAGGGACAACACAGATCAAATATTCTTCGGTCTCTACAAACAAATTTAAGAAAACAAATATTATTTTCTCACAGCCACTTAATCATTCCATTATCATCCCAGCTGAATTAAGCCAGTCGCATTTGTACATCCACGTCCCCAAGTCGCACTTATACATCCACGTCCCCAGAGCAAGCGTATCAGCGAGATGTAACAGAATGAGCCCTGGGCCTCTTGAAAGCACCAAGCTCACTCTTAGCAAGAGCTGTAGTCACCGCGCTGCTGCTTGGCTCGCACTTTACCAGATGGGCCTGTAGATTTCATCAACGTGATTGACATCAACAGGTGCCGGTCGCTCTCCTCAGGCGATGGGTTCGAAAGTAATGAGTTAGTGCGTTAGGTGGGAGCTGGTGGGCTCACGCAGTAACAAAAAGAGACACACAAACAGGGTCTACCCAGGAGAGAGAGACTGGCAAATCATATTTATTTACCGTATGGACAAAGCATGACATGACCTGTCTGAGAGGAGGACGTGGCGTTACTATCATGGCTGCCGACTTCAGAACTGGGGAACCAGATTCCAGTCCCAGCATCAGCTCAACATCATGTGATCTTGGGCATATCACCTAATCTCTAAAAAGTTGGTAGGCGTACCTGAAGCGGGTGCAGAGCTTCTAAACAGCCGAGGCAAACAAGAAAAGAGTGCATATAAAGGACCTTAAACAAATTTTTTAAAAACAGAGGAACACCACAGTAACCGGGGCAGTCGCCCGGGAGAATCAGACACACTAAAAGGTGAGACTAACTAAACATATCCACCAAACAACAGAAGCCCGTTATGAAGGGCACTAACAGGAGCCTATAGAAAACATGGGCGGCGCTTCAAGCCCTATTCTATATACTACACGTCTCGCAGCGCATGTGCACTGCTAGGCTTGACCTAAAAAGGGAAATCTCTCTGGTGTTCACACCACAGGGATTTCCTCCCTCCGGTGCGAGGATGGCCTGGAGCCATCCTCAGCACATGAGGACTGGTGCAGAGGATGGCACGGAGCCGTTGTCCATGCTGAACGGATTAAGCGCCACTATAGGCTGCAGTGGCAGGTCTGAGACATGTTTTACAGTGCTACTTTAGTGGGTGGCACAATGAATGCTGCAGTCCACTAGCGGTATTTAATTCACAGGCCCTGTGTAGAAACAGTACTGTACATTAGGGACTTATAATAAATTAAATGTACCAGTCAGATGTATACCAAGTTGACCATGTTTGGAAGTGAGAGCACAGGCACTTTATTACTGGTAGGCAAGGGTAAAGTGCACATAGGTCTAATGAGAACGAAAATGGATTCAGCTACAGAAGACAAAAATATGGGGCAGACCATGCAAGAAAATGATCGTTTCTAACAGTAACAACCAAATAGATTCCATCTGCGCTGTTTGGACGATCTTTCTACTCTTCTGTATAGATAGGAAACAGAAAGTTTTCTTAAAATAACCCTCACCCACAAAGATTTCCCTTGGTGGCATGCTTCATCATAGGGTTCTTCCCGTCCAGCTGCAGAACGGGGCGTGCTGCAACCCCAGGAGACGTGGGAGCACTTTTAGTCAAATACTATGAAGAGCTGGGTGGTATAAGAGTGCATGGGTCATATCTAGAGTTTAAAATACCTGGCTAAGTAGGAACAAAAGTTTTATTCTGACCTCTTGCTGGTATGGTTAAAAAGGGTGCAATTGACAGGCATACGTTTATGTGTGTGTATCTCAAGATCTACATGTTTCAAGCCACTACCCCAAGGCTTTTTGTCAGGACCACAGCAATGATCCCTGGTACGACTCCTAGTTGTGAGCGACTCAAAACTTGCTCTCCTTAATAAATATCAAGGCAAAATATATACACAATACAAAACCCAACTGGTAGTGTCTTTTCTTTAGATATGTGTTATGCCATGATAAGGCCTCTTGAGCTCAGCGGGGGAAGGGATGCTTGCAGTCAGACTTTCCTCAAAGCTACTCGCTTGCCAACGGAGAGCAGCCTGCGAGCGGCTCCGGCGATGTTGACATTGTCGGACCTGCGGGCAGGCTACTATCATTCACCCTATGAGGAGAGTTATTTTAAGAAAACTTTCTGTTTTCTAACTATAAAGAAGAGTGGAAAGATAGCCCAAACCACGCAGACCAACTCTATTTGGTTGCTACAGTACGCACAGGAGGCGGAGTCCTCTGTTTTCTGACCTCTGTCTCCCGTCAATCTTGATTTTAATTTCTAACAGTATGCTCCTCTGCCCTCCAGTGTCGCCCTCTGGTGCCATGCGCTTCTGTGCAATCCCCGTTGTAGTGTGCTTCTGTGCAACCCCCCGCCCCACCTGTACTGCTCTTTCTCGCCAATTTAGTTCTCCGTCTCCCACACCCTGCTCTACGTATTCCCCAGTTTTCTCCCCGCCTCTCCTTGCTTCAGCCCTTCCCCATCTACTTTGCACAGATTTTTTTTTAAAGCACTTTTATGCTACTATCTACAGATCGGCATGATGATGTGCCCACTTAGGCCATACCATTGTGTAGACATATATGCATTAGCAAAGTGGATATGTCCTTACGCTGAGATCAATTGGTTTTGCCAATGCTTTTTGGTATAAGAGCGGTTGTTGTGCTGTGCTTGTTCAATAGTCTCCCGCTCCTCCTCCCTGCGGACCTCGCTCTTCCCTTCTTTTCTCCACCCCTCAGACTCGGTCTCTCTCCGCTTCTCTGCCCTCACACACCTCCTGCCCCGCCTGCTGCCCTGTTTCTTCTGCTCACAACTGTGAAGGCGCTGACACTCCGAGGACGGTGTGCGCCGAGGACCCCAATTAGACATTGTTATTTCAGCTCGAGGCGGAGTCGAGAGGCGACGAAGCGGCCCTGTCTTCTGTCTCCTGTGCCACCTGCTTTCTCTTCCCCAACGCCGGCAGAGCCGGGCCACCGGCTTCATTTCCAGAGGTGCGTGCGGGTGCGGAGAGCACTTCAGGCCTGTCAGATCTCCCCTCTCACCAGGCCTCTAGCCTCACTCTCACACCTTACTACTCACCGTGCCTTTCACCCCCGCATCTTACCATCCACCTCGCCCATCAGCACCAGGGCGTTACACGGCCATGGCTCTCTGTTTGAGGGAAGGCGGCCCCGGTCCTCTCACTCCCAGCCTCATCACCTGCGGACCAATGGTTTGCAGAGTGTCGAACATCGACCCACCAGCAGAGACCAGACACCTTTCGACCTCACTGACACCTTTTAATACCTACTTCATGAAGGCACTCACTCTCGTAGCCATCACCCTAACTGACCCTCACTGGTTTCATATACTCCCTCACCCATCGCTAACATCATGGCCATGTTCACTGACATCACATCGGCCACTCAAAAAATATTTTTCACCCTCACTGACGCCATTGTCGCGATGACTGCCGTTATAACCCTCTAGGTCGTATCATAATGACCCTTAGTGACAGCATAAAACCATTCATGAAGTCACATTCACCCATACCGGCATCATACAATCACCCTCGCTGACAGCATAACAGCCCCAGTGACATCATAGCGCACCTCAGGGACATTATCCTGAACCGTACTGGCATCATAATGACCTCAGAGCCATCATAGCCACACTGCTAGAATCAGAATACTCTGACATCATAGTAACCAGCAGCCCCCAGTGACACAATGGCCACCCTTGGTGGCATCATAATTACCCTTAATAACATCACACTCACTGACCTCTCTGGCATCAAAGCTGGTATAGCCATCACCCCTGCTGTGATCAAAACCACACTCAGTGGAATCATAACACCCCTCCCCCCACACACACAGATTTTAGACACCTTCCCTTGCATCAACCTCACAGGCATCAATCGCCCTCAGAGCATCAACGAACCCTCAATTATATATCATAGACCCTCTTGCTGACATCATACTAACACCATGACATCACATTCACACGTGCGGTCTTAACACTCAATAACGTCACAGTCATTCAAACTAGCATTATATTAACCATCAATGACGTCAGGATCACCCTTGCTGGCATCACACGCATCTCCACGTGGGCCTAATGATCGCAGCCACATACTCTCAGACGTCAGTTCTAGCGCCCTGGAGTCGGAGAGCACTGTGCGAGGACAGACCAAGAATCCTAAAATAAAGAGCACACAAGAGATGCAGAGAAGCCTGCGCCTCTCTTTGGTACACACTGCTCTGCGAGTATGTCCAAATCAGGGACTTCGGCAGCTCCATGTTACAAGGAGGCTCTCTGCTGCTCTTGCTGTCTGATCTAGGGAGGGGTTTAATAGATTACTACAAACACAGTATGGATCACTCCACCAATAACCACGTTTTACGATGCAAATATATATTTTCACTCAACTGAAAGTGCATCTGGCTGGAATGAAAGCATTTTTATTCCATACAGAAAGAAAAGACAAAATGCGTTTTAACATTATTTTCAGCCATGCTCTGGTACATTACAACATAGCTAACAAGCATTGGCATAGCCAATAGGTCTCGCCTTTGGGACCTTATAAGTGTTTAGACATGCAACGGCTGATGTTGTTGCACCAAGGATATTCTGCTGCATAGCTAAATACTTATAAAGTCCCAAAAGCGAGACCAATTGGCTATGGACAAGGCATGGATGATACACAGTAAGCAGCGTTCTACTATACATTGTTGTTTTGAATAGTTTCAACGTTAGTTGGTAAAGAGAAGCCTTGAAGTGAATAGCTGCCAAGGTTTTAGATTGCCATGTGTGATATTTTCATAATTTTATTGTAATTATGAGTCCGCTGCCACAGGCATTGCCCCACTGTTAAAGTCTTTTTATTCTTCTGCTGAAATAGGTGTAATCACCAATATGTATGTTTCCCTCATCTTTCATTGCTTGAGTTTTGCTTGCAAAAAAAGTGTCACTTATAGTCGTTGAAATGTCACTTATAATTACACTTTAATTATGAAAATGTCACACACAGCAATGTGAAACCTTGGCAGCTATGGGTATCACAAACAAACGCTCACAGCACGTATATCAGGCTGGGTTACAAATGTATGCGCTAAGTTTAGAGAGGCATGCAAGGAGTACATAGCAGGCACTAACCGGCTCTGTTGCGTCTGCGATATCTCTGGATGTTGCATTTTTGAGGAGGACGAGTTGTTTAACTTAAAAAGTGAAAATGCTTTTCTCTCCTTTTTATACCCCAAACCTGGGAGCCCCAAAGTGCGTCGGGCGTAAACGCAAGGCATTTTTCATATCACTGAGTCCCAGACGGTAGAAGGGATTGCATAAAATCCAGTTACAGCACTACTGTTTCCATCTGCCCGCAAATGCGCGTACTGGTGGCGGCAGACTGGCTCTGCATATGAAAGAAATAACTGTTCCTTGATTCCTGAGTGCAACGTACATTGTTTTACAAATAGTTTACCGAGGCGCGGGCTCAGCCTAACGAACGCACCCGCTGTTGAGAGCGCCGACTATGGGGCCTCATTGGTTGAAACGAAAATTGAATCGGCAGCCCCCACGAGGCCACACGGCACGAAGCAACGACTCATCGGGAGATTCAGAGAAGGGAAGGAGACGCGGGAACACATCCCGGCGAGGAATCTCCTGAACGGGTGAGTGAAACGCCTGAGACGCAGCGTGTGGCAGACAGTGAAGTGACTTGGGTGTGACAGCTCAAACGAATGGGGTATGCGTTAGTACACAAACAGTGCGAATCTCCCTACAAGCTTGCCGTATTAGTTAACTAGGAATCTTGAACTGCAAATCTTTTTTGAAGTGTTAACAGAAAGAAGCAATTGAGAGCCAGTGTAACCGTACCTTACAATAAAACTTGCGAGCAGAAATAAAGGACAAATAGCTGCCGCTCGGACCGTCATGGAGGCATGCAAGGTAAAACAAACACGCAAGTGGTGCACACGCCACAGTGAAACATCTGTTTCGAATTATCGTGCACGCGTCTGGGCACGATAGTTCAAAACAGATGATGCCTGTGCGGGTAATCGCAAACAATAGGCCCTGGGCAGAGCAAAGGCGAGACATGCACCCGCCTTTGCCCAATTGCGTGCTGTATTTCTTAGAAAGACGCAGGCAAAGCCCAATAACCTGTGCGAAAAACAAAAACACACACAAGAGCGTGTGGTGAGCTTGGTGAGCTTTCTGAAGCCCCTTACTAAAAGTCTTGTATGCAGCGCATGTGCGCTGCTCTAGGTTCGACCTAAAAATTATTGCCAATAGGACTCGTAGCCAAAACCTATTGGTTTTGTCAAGGTTTGTTCTTCTAGCCACTTTCCTCTACCATAGCTCTCAGTTAGTTTCACTTCTGCATCATTCTTCTTCAATTTTAGCACTCACTACACACGCCTGTGCTTCTGCTTGTGTTTATCCAGACGTGGCCATTCACAAGTGTTTATATAGCAGCGTATAGGTCAGACCTTGCACGAATTCATACCAGTATGTGACATATTTTCCTGAGTTTATTCCCTTGCGTGATGCCTTGCACATGCTAATGGTTATCTGCAAGTGGTCCTTAAGACATAGGGCATGATTTAGTGATGGCAGATGGATACTCCGTCACAAAGGTGGCTGGATTTCCCGTCTGCCGGGACACAATGCACTTGTGTAAATTATAACCTACTGTGTATGTTGTCACTTACAAGCTAAGGGCATGATTTAGAATTGTGCAGATGGGTACTTCCCAGTGCTTAATTTGTGTAAAAAAAAAATAAGCTCCAGGACTCTCGTCAGGAGGCCACTGCAGCTTGCACCACACATGTATATTTGTTTTTGCAGTTTTATATAGCGCAAACTCAACCAAAGGTACTGGAGCACTTTACATGAGCACAAGTTACATTACACAAGGAAACATTCATGTTTTGCAGGCACTGGGAGATTAAGTGATTTCCCACAGTCACAGGATGTTGAGCTGATGCTGAGACTCGAACCCGGTTCCCCAGTTCCAAAGTCAGCAGCTCTGGCTGTTACCTTACGCCACATCCTCTCCCTCACACATTGCCCCTGCTATGCTGCGATTCTAGTAAAACACCCTCCTACAAGTGTGACTATTCAGTCTATTTCAGGCCCCCAAAGCTATAAGAATGGCTTGGGCAGCGGGTAACAGTCATTTTTGATTTATATTGAACTAATAATTAACTGTTGTTATGGTCATCTTTAAGCTAGCCAGACTGTGCCACCTTGTGGCAGACAATCACGAACGCAGGTGTTGACAATTAAGTGCTGATGCTGAGCACAGGAAACCACAGGCTCAAATTAAGCTCTGGTACTTCCTTACAAACGTGACAGATATCCCAGGTGCTACATTAGGATACGATGCACTTGTAATATGGCAGACAGGATATCGGTTATGTTTGTGATGGAGTACTCATCAGGCCCTTAATGTGTAATTGATAACTTGTTTGAGTTTATGAATCTGTGTAGTGACACCTGAATAGTTTGTGCCGCTGTGTATGTTGACTTTCACAAGTTATTGCCCTAGCATCAAACATAAATTGCATGCATTTATACAAGTTTGCCCCGCATGTCTTCATTGTTTGATATCGCATGAGTTGATACCAGTGTGCAAGTGATGGCTTGATTTATATTAATCTGCAAGTGATAACTGTCTACCAGGGTGTAAGTGGTAATGTGTACACATTTATGCAAAGTGTGACGCCAATGAGCAATATCCTACATTACTTTATAAAGTGTAAGAGACATCTTGTATAGCTTTGTGCCCATGCAAATATGATATTTCCAAGAGTTAAAGCAGCAATACATCCCTTCCGCCTACATAGGTGTGTAGGCCATACTTTGCACATGTTTATTCCAGTGAGTAAAGTCATTACTTTAATGAGTTTATCCCATTGTGTAAATTATACATTGTACGAGTTCGTACAAGGTTGTAAGTCAAGAATGTCCAACACACCTGAAGGAGGGCTGATCCGTGCCAGAGTTTCAGGATAATCACCGATCATGTGAATATGTTTCACTTGGATCAAATATATATACATTTATCATGGGTGGATATCCTGACAATATGTCTTGCATGGGCCCGCCTGGGCCTACGTTAGACAGAGATGCTGTAAGTTATACCGAGCATGAGTTTATGCCTGTGTGCAAGGGATGCCTGGACTTTTCATCTGTGCATTTTCACGTGTAAGCGAGTTTTCGACCAATGTGTAAGAATGTATACTAGTGCACCTCGGATACCTTGCCTACCATTAGTCCTATGGGTTTTCAACACCATGCCTGTATCTATACTAGTTTGACCACTTACGTGTAAACAAGTGTGACACTTTGCATGAAGTTATGAGTGTGTAAGTGATTACTTGCATGAGTTTATACCACTGTATGATACATTACATGGCTTTATACCATTGAGTATTTAATGGGAATCAACCTTTACAATGCAGTCATTACAATGCACTACTTTTACTACGAAGTCATTACAATGCAACATCCGTTACATCGTATGCTATTACAACGCAGCAATTACATCGCATGTCACTACAACGCATGTCATTACAATGCATGTCACTACAACGCATGCCATTACAACGCATTATAAGGTAAGTGATGTGGAATAGTCATTTTTACCCCTACACTATCCAACACTTACCCGACTGTTGCATTCACTGGAGTGGAAATAGTAAATTTATAACCCTACACTATCCAACACTTACCCGACTGTTGCACTCACTGGAGTGGGAATAGTAATTTTTACCCCTACACTATCCAACAATTACCCGACTGTTGCACTCACTGGAGTGGGAATAGTAAATTTTACCCCTACACTATCCAACACTTACCCGACTGTTGCACTCACTGGAGTGGGAATAGTAATTTTTACCCCTACACTATCCAACACTTACCCGACTGTTGCACTCACTGGAGTGGGAATAGTAATTTTTACCCCTACACTATCCAACACGTACCCGACTGTTGCATTCACTGGAGTGGGAATAGTAAATTTATAATCCTACACTATCCAACACTTACCCGACTGTTGCACTCACTGGAGTGGGAATAGTAATTTTTACCCCTACACTATCCAACACTTACCCGACTGTTGCACTCACTGGAGTGGGAATAGTAAATTTTACCCCTACACTATCCAACACTTACCCGACTGTTGCACTCACTGGAGTGGGAATAGTAAATTTATAACCCTACACTATCCAACACTTACCCGACTGTTGCACTCACTGGAGTGGGAATAGTAATTTTTACCCCTACACTATCCAACAATTACCCGACTGTTGCACTCACTGGAGTGGGAATAGTAAATTTTACCCCTACACTATCCAACACTTACCCGACTGTTGCACTCACTGGAGTGGGAATAGTAATTTTTACCCCTACACTATCCAACACTTACCCGACTGTTGCACTCACTGGAGTGGGAATAGTAATTTTTACCCCTACACTATCCAACACTTACCCTACTGTTGCACTCACTGGAGTGGGAATAGTAATTTTTACCCCTACACTATCCAACACTTACCCGACTGTTGCACTCACTGGAGTGGGAATAGTAATTTTTACCCCTACACTATCCAACACTTACCCGACTGTTGCACTCACTGGAGTGGGAATAGTAATTTTTACCCCTACACTATCCAACACTTACCCTACTGTTGCACTCACTGGAGTGGGAATAGTAATTTTTACCCCTACACTATCCAACACTTACCCGACTGTTGCACTCACTGGAGTGGGAATAGTAAATTTTACCCGTACACTATCCAACACTTACACTACTGTGGCCCTAAAAGTAATATGCGTTGTAATGGTATGCGTTGTAAATGTAGTTTCTAAAAATGCCTTGTGATGGCAGGCGTTGTAAAGGATATTGCGATGTAAAAACCGCATTGTGAAGACATGCATTGTAAATGTTTGCGTTGTATTGTCATACATGCGTATTTAATACCATGCATGCACTTATGAACATTAAATGAGCTCTTTCATGAGTTTATACTAGTGTGCAACATTGCATATGTTTAGGCGCCTTTAAGTGCTGACTTTCATCAGTTTATACTAGTGTGCAATACTTTGCACGCATGTATACCAGTATGTAATTGATTTTGCGTTTCATATCTTCAGAGGTTTATACCGGTATATAAGCAACGGATGGAGCTCACACCATCTGTAAGAGGTGCCTTGAGTTTACACAAGTGTGTAAGCAATACTTCGCAGGAGTTTACACCAGTGAGCCAGGGGTGTCTTGAAGTGTATAAGCAATACTTCGCAGGAGTTTACACCAGTGAGCCAGGGGTGTCTTGAATTGATACTATTATGTACATTTTAACTTGCATACAATGTCTTCTATAAGGACCTGCATTTTTAACATGTACACATTATCACTGCCCTCACAGGCGCCTGCTCACACTTACGGCACGGGTGAGGGGTGTGTAGTACTGGCAGGCCCAGGTCCTGAAGACAGCAGACAGTGTTGTCTGTTTTCTGTTTCCAGGCCCGCAGCACAGAGGATACTTCCGCAGTTCATTGGATCCTCCACAAACCTAAGCAGCGGAAAATTGGAAACAAATGGAAGGAACAGCGTGGAGATAATTAGAAATATGCGTATCACTCGCCCCGTGTTATCTGTGACGGCTCCGATAGTTCCGTGATGGCTTATTCTCGCTATGGGGGAAGCTGCAAGATCCCGCCCCGGTCCACGAAATTAACTTTTAAATTGTGCTGCGGGAGCTTTTTTAAATCTGCAGTTTACCACACATCACCGGAAGCAGAGTAACAGGATAAGGGAGTCTCTGCCTTGGTCGTGTCTCCACATCTTGTCAAGGACAGAAGAAGTTTGGAGGTTTAGAACAAGTGGGCAAGCATTGGCTGGTATAGAGGCAGGCACTAGTTGATACAGAGGCAGGCACTGGTTGGTACAGAGGCAGGCACTGGTTGGTACAGAGGCAGGCACTAGTTGGTACAGAGCCAGGCACTAGTCAGTACAGGGGCAGGCATTGGTCGGTACAGAGGCAGGCACTGGTTGGTACAGGGGCAGGCATTGGTCGGTACAGGGGCAGGTTTTGGTCGGTACAGAGGCAGGCACTGGTTGGTACAGGGGCAGGCATTGGTTGTTACAGGGGCAGGCATTGGTCGGTACAGGGGCAGGCATTGGTCGGTACAGGGGCAGGCATTGGTCGGTACAGGGGCAGGTTTTGGTCGGTACAGAGGCAGGCACTGGTTGGTACAGAGGCAGGCTCCACAGGGTGCATGGTGGTACAGTAGTGAGATTAGACCATGATCCGCCATACAGCTCCTCCTCACTGGATGCTGCCACTAGTTCTCTCTTGGCTTGGAGACGAGAGAGGCCCAAGGGGCAAGACCTCAGATTCATGGAAGCCTCCATAGAGGAGTTGGCCTCTAGGTGTCTGCGCCCAGCAGCAGGCAGAGTGCGTCTTCAAGACAGGCCACGGCAGCCTGGAGGATGCATGTTAATGAGTTAGAGGCAGGGAGAGAGGGGCTGAGATGAGACATCCTGCAAAGGCAGAGCATCAACCACAGACATGCTGACAGCTGTGCTCCTTAACCCCTTCTGTGCCCATGACGAGCTGGACTCGTCATGGGCCGCGGTTGCGCTGTGCCCATGACGAGTCCAGCTCGTCATGAACCCCGCCCGCTAATGCAACGCCCGGCACAGGGCGGGGAAAGGGCGTGGCACACAAGGGGTTAAAGAAAAGGAAGAAGTTTGACAAAATCAAACAAAATGGAAGAATGAGCCACCATTCACATCATACCACCTCTAAACACAGATGTATTTACTAGGGGAAGTGGCGTTACAGCTAGAAATGCTGACTTTGAAACTGGGGATCTAGGTTCGGGTCTCAGCATTGGATCAACATCCTGTAATTCTGATCAAATCAGTTAATCCCCCGTGCCAAAAAATGAATGCAACCTTGTGTAATTTAATTGGTGCTCAAGTAAAGCGCTCCAGTACCTTAGGGTTGACTTTGCACAATCTAAAACTGCAAAAACTGAAAAACACTATAAATCTGATTCATCCTGTAGTGTAGCACAAAGAGAGATGTCATCCAAGTTGAAGACAGCACAGACCACCTCACTAATTACAGTAAATCCTGTCTCCCCAACCTGGGCAAGCTCCCAGTAGCATTCAACAACGTCAGCCATCAAGTCTCGCTCAACACCCTCTCCTCAAGGCTGGGCTTCAAGGGCACCACTATGCAACGGTTCTTCTCTTTCTAGTCAACAGATTCCAGGTTTTATAGATGAACGCCTCTAGTCCTACTTCTATTTCCTCTACATATTGCATTCCCAATGTTACATCTTATTACCAGTGAACTTCAAATTTGAACAAAACCCCCTCAGAATCTTCCCGGCCACCATGGATGTTGGGATTCATCTCTGAGCATATGACACTGGGCTGGAACTCAGTCCTCTGCAGCTCTCCATGGAGCCTCTTCATGGCTTCACCCCTAGCCTGTTTGGGATTGCTAACTCCCCGACACCACCCTCATCTTCGGTACACACATTGCAAAACAGACAAAAACCTCTTGCCACTAACTCTCTCGACGGCCAAGGTGAAAGGCTTCTCTCCCAGCATCAAGCTGGCATCCGAGTGAGGGAATGCCCCGCTCACTTGCATTTAGAGGTCCTATCGGACCACCCTGAAAAGAATTCTTCTTGCTGTGGCCTGTGTGATTAAAGTATTGAAGAAGTATGAAAGAATCACCTGCACTATCAGAGACCTCGACTATTACTGGCTGCCCAAATCTCCTTCTAAGTCTGTGCATCATATTGAAGGCAGCAGGCCCATGCATCCCACTGCACCCGACAAACAGAAGCAAGGTCTCCATTGGCTAAGCAGCACATGCAGCGTCATCGTCATCATCAGGCTGGAAACCAGAGAGCAGGAGCTAGAAGGCAGGACAACAAACCTCCTACCACTGTGCTCCGAAACTCAATCCAAACCCATATCCGAGAAGGCCTTTCTCTCTCCCGCTTCTGAAAGAACCGAAGACCCATCTCCTGAAGCAGTATACAACTGGAGCAGTCTCTAGTGAGACTTGCCCAGGATGTTTGATGGCCTTTATAGAGCCTCGTGTAAACCTTCAGCGTGTCCTGCTTTAATGTCACCTCTCTCTTGTACTCATTATCTGTAAGCATTAGGTAGTCTGAACTTGTTCCCTTGCTGCTATAGAGTACTTGGTGCTCTATAGCTAGGATTGAACTGTGCCAGCACTCGCACATACACACATGCATAGATATAAGCAGGACTCTCGAGTACAGGAAGCTGAATCTGGACCTCTGGCACCTCTTGGCCAATGATGTGCCTCAAATAGTAGTGAACAGCTTTGTTTCCAAGACCCAAAGCAGTGAAGCCTTCACCTAGGCGATGGCACCATATCAGTTGGAATATACAATTCCAGCTGGGTTGGCAAAGTCGACGGGTGATGAAGCTCTCAACTCTGCAAGAATCCAAGAAAGCAGGCAGGTACTCACAGTTTAGAAAACACGAGGGCCACTAAGGAAAGGATGGATGAACAGGGTATATGCTCCAATTGTCTGTACCCAGAGTATAAATCTATTTACGTTATTGTGTCCAGTTACAATATGTAAGGTTTCCTTTTGCGTTCTCACTAGAGACTGCTCCAGTTGTATATTGGTGATATTGTTGAATACACTACTCCACAAAACCAATCCTGGCTCAAGATTGGATGTTTTGTCAGTCCCAGTTGCCTTGCTCTTGTTTATTGCTTTCTTCTCTCTCTCTGCCTGATCTGCTCACAGGAGCTTTTAGGTTTCACTGACAGCAGATTCATCATTAGTCCTGCTCCGAATTCAGGATTGCATCTAAGAAAACAACCATGTTTAAACAACACCATTTTGTTGTATTTTGGTGTCACCTAGTGGTCACTAGAATAACTGCAGCAGAAAAGTGGAAGATCCAACATCGATTTTGAAACACATTGAAGACTAGTATAAGCATGCGTGGACAATGCAAATTAGTTGCACTTGTATGTAAAGGTAAGAGAGACCAATTGACATTAACAATGCTTGTTTGCCAATGCCAAAAATGGTCAGAGGCTGACTATGGAACTGGGGATCAGGTTCGAGTCATACTTAACTTCCCCATGCCTTGTGTAATGTAACTGGTGTTAATGTAAAGTGCTCCAATACCCTTGGGCCCAGTTCATGCTATGTTTTAAAATAGGGCTGGGGGGGAGGGGGGATGGGCGGCCGACCAGCGGGAGGCCTGCTCCCCCCCCCAGGGGGTTTTTGGGCCGGGGGGCAGCCGGATCCCAGTGGGCTGGTTGGGCTCCTTTGGGCTGGCTTTGGGCTTGCTGGGCTGGTTTTGGGCTTGGGGGTCCATCTCATGTCACGAGCCACCATTTTGGTGGTTGTGACACGACAGCCGGTTCAGGGAGGACTCTGGGCTTTTATTTTGTCCCGCCCTCCCTCCCTAGAGATTTTCTTTGTCTTGCCTTTTTGGGGTTTTTTCTTTTGGTTTGGTTAGCCAATTCAGTTTTCAGTTAGGTTGTTTTCTTGGGAGCAGGTGAATCGGGGGGAAATTTTTGTATGGGGGTTGTCGCTGGAACAGGTGCTGGTGTGGTGCGCTATGTTGCTGGGGGGCATTTTTCCTAGGTCATTTGTGATATAATGATGTATGGTTGCAGTTGTGAAAGAATATAAGAAGTTTACTTAGTTAGGTAGGTGTAGAAAAGTTAGGAATGGCAAGTTGTGTTTATAATTGTTGCGGGGAGAACATGTTTAGGGGAGGGGGCGGGGGGGTAAGGTAGGAAGACAATATTTAATGAGGCTTAGTTTTGCATGGCACAGGCCAAGGGAATTTGTATGTAAGGTGCACCTGTTTCCAATAAAGCTGTCTTTTTCACACCAACAAGCTACTCTGTGGTCTGTGCTGCCCCCCCTTTTGGCCCAAACTGTAGAAGACTGCACTTAGAGGTAAAACCAACACATTAACATTAGACAAGACAATTAGATAGTACAGAGTGAAACCAGAAAATCTGGATGAATCGTGGCTTCCATGCTCACATAGTGTGATCTTAGGCAAGGTTTTATTTTACCAAAACTCTTTTTTTCTTCATTATTGGTATGAAAGCCCTTCAGATTACCAGCTGTACAAAACTAGAACGGTTAATAAGTAATTCTCAGTTCAGTGCTGTAGTTTGCCCTATTAATTAGACCTGGGCGTTCCGCATAAAAACTCAGCTGCGCTACTTTGAGTTCCGCAAGCCATGGAGTGGGTTATGTCGCGCCGTTTGCACTGATTCTTACCCCTGGGTGTTTGTCCCGCGCTGTAGGAGCATGAACGGCACCACGGGCAGCACAAGATGGCGCTGCTCCTTTCTGCCACTCGGGTAGTTGTTCTACTTGAAGCGCAGCTTCCTCAACACAAATGCAATGTTCCTCAATGCATGCGGTAGCGACGAGCCGCGTTCAGAAATCTAGCCGGGAGTTGGTCTGGAGTAAGATTTTCCTCGCTCACCAACTTAATGTTGGCGAGTGCGAGCAAGGAAAAAACTGCGCTCTGCTGAGTTTTTTGGAACTGCGCTTGCTACACAGAGTGAGAAGTAGGAAAAACTAAGCAAGTGGAGCAGAATTTCACGCCCAGGCCTACTATTAATGTTAGAGCTTCCACATGTTAAAGAAACACTTTTTAAAAAACTTTGAAGAGAGGTTTGTTGAATGATTTACATTACACATGTTCAGGGCTCGGCTCGTTCACAGGCTCCACGATCCAAGCCAGAGCCTTGGCTACATTCTCCCTGTTAATTTATTGACTCGCCGACCTCCAATCCCAGATTACACTTCTCCCAAATCCTGCTTTCGCTATTCCCTCTGAGGCTCACAGAAGCAGTTTTGTAACAGGACAGACTCTACTAACCACGCACAAGCAGGAACAAGGAATAGATATTACTCTCACGATTAAACATCTCGTAAGCTGAGAGCCTCCTCACTCTCAGTCATTCCCCATAACTCCACGGACTTTAACAGAATCTTAAACCTGGAAATCTTAATTTCCCTTTTAAAATATGATTTTCAGGTTGAATCCCCGGATGCTCTGTGGCCTCCTCGTGCATTCGGGGCAGCATGGTGCTTGCCCTCAATAGGGGGCAAAGAGAGAATGGCACCCGCAGCAGCGGCAAGGCACTGGGTTACCCAGGGGCCTCAAAATGCTATCAGAGGGGGGCCCCAGCACAGCTGGTCGCAATCAATGGCATGCCAATCATTCTCCTGTGACAACCTTTTGAACCCAGGAGGGAAGAGAGGCTGTCAACTCCAACCTGAGCAGACCTGCCAGGCTGCTGTGTCCAGCGGTGCTTAGATGCTGGGTTTTTACATAAATCGATAATTTTCATCTATAGCTAAATCATTTACTGCCATCTCCATGGAGACCGTGTGCAACAAAGACCTGTGCGATCCCTTCTGAGACGTCTCGTGCATTCTGCTCTCTTCCTTTCATCACTATTCCCCAACAAACACCGACACCGACTCACAGAGAAAAGGATGGACCCCAGGACCGTCACGGGAGGAGGCCAGCGGGTCACTGTACCCTAGACCCCATGCTTTGGGCGTACCCCCCTCCCTTTCTGCTTCAAAAGCCTTTTTATAGATTTGTAAATCAAGCTTGCCATATTTGTCATTATTAATGATGAGGCGCCTAGAAGGCAGCAGAAGCTGCATGGAAAAACCTAGAAGGACATATTGTTACACTTTTAATCAAGTAAGCAGTCTAGTGCTCTTGCCAGCTGGCACAAACTGAAGAAGTGGGCCCTGCATGAAGGGTTTTACCCAGACCCCGCATAAACTCCTGACATGCCTGCAGACACGCTGGTGCAGGAGGCCCACATAAAGGGCCCACCCTTGTCGCTCACCCGGGGTGCGATATTGCATGGACCCCTCACTGTCCTGGTAGAGCTCACTGCAGTCACCTGTGCTTCGCAGTGGTTCTGCACAATAACATGAAGGTCAGAATAGAATCCCGTCCGGGAACCCAGGCATCAGCCAGAATCACCAGCCTTAGGCCCCACATCTGGATGAAGGTGGGTCCTGGCGGACTCTACAGATGCTGTAGCACGTCCGAGGCTACCTGAAGATATAGATGGGCCTCTGTTGCCACGTCTGGCCTTTAATGAATGGCACCATCTTTGCATTGCCAGCCAGCTACAAACTGATGGTGGTCCCACTGCATGGATTGATTCTGTAAATGGATTCAGGGTTACCCTACAACTATCCAGGGAGATCCGTTTGGGGAGCAATTGGGCAAAGATATAGTGCGGACTGCAGATCATACCTCCTGGATGTTGGGGCACTTTATATCATGTAAATCTTCCAGTCTTATAGATAAGCCAAAAACGAAATAAGATGGAACAGAAACTAAGAGGGAGGGTGCAGTTTAATATTGGACATATAACTAAATATCTACATTAGAGCTGGATTCAAATCAAGCATCGTATGCACTCAACCCACATTAGCATCTTACATCCAGCCAAGAAGATACTGAAGCAAACGGATACAATCAGTACATGTAAGCCATGGACCAGCTTCCCTCCAATCGTCCAACGTAGGTTGGTATTGTGCGCAATAAACTAACCAGATTCCCACCAGTTACCAAAGAGAAGCAACAGACACAACCAGCTATCCACAGAATGTGCTGAGTCAACAGATGCAGCCAGCTGACCACAAAATGTGCCCAGTCAACACAGCCAGCTAACCACTGAATGTGCCGAGTCAACAGACACAGCCAGCTAACCACAGAATGTGCACAGTCAATAGACACAGCCAGCTAACCACAGAATGTGCTGAGTCAACAGACACAGCCAGCTAACCACAGAATGTGCTCAGTCAATTGACACAGCCAGCTAATCACACAATGCGCTCAGTCAACAGACACAGCCAGCTAACCACAGAATGCGCTCAGTCAACAGACACACCCAGCTAACCACACAATGCGCTCAGTCAACAGACACACCCAGCTAACCACACAATGCGCTCAGTCAACAGACACACCCAGCTAACCACACAATGCGCTCAGTCAACAGACACACCCAGCTAACCACAGAATGCGCTCAGTCAACAGACACACCCAGCTAACCACAGAATGCGCTCAGTCAACAGACACAGACAGCTAACCACAGAATGCGCTCAGTCAACAGACAGCTAACCACATAATGCACTCAGTCAATATACACAGCCAGCTAACCACAGAATGTGCTCAATCAACAGGCACAGCCAGCTAACCACAGAATGTGCTCAGTCAACTGACGCAGCCAGCTAACCACAGAATGCGCTCAGTCAACAGACACAGCCAGCTAACCACAGAATGCGCTCAGTCAAGAGAAGCAGACAGCTAACCACAGAATGCGCTCAGTCAAGAGACGCAGACAGCTCTGCTCCAAACAAGGCACATGGGCAGGAGATGCAACGAGATCCTTCTCCTGCCCCGCTGGCTCAGTTGGATCTGCGCAATGTCCGAGGGGAGGGACCCTGCCTACTTAGACCCACCCTGCTTGTTAAGATAAACAAGGCCCTCAGTGTCTCTTCAACTACTCAGTGCTAATAAAATGCATGCTGCGGCCTACTAAACACGATCCCACATGTGCAGTGAGGACAGTTGATCCTCCTGAGGATTTAAGGGATCTTCTGGACAGGTTTCAGGTTGCTTATCACCGTATACCGGGATGGATGAGATATACCACAATTGTACTCTTGCAGTCCAAAATCAAAAGTCCTATTGGGGCAGGCATGCCCCACCCTACCCTACCTTCTAACTTTGCTGCCTCTATGGCCCTCTGCAGGCCTCTGGACCTTGCTGGAGTTGGCATTTGATTTCGCCCTGAGTTTCAAACCCAAATCACTGCCGGAGCTACTAGTGCCTCCCACTTCTTATGACTTTAGGGGCGGCTTCTCGTACTGATAACCCTGGTCCCGTGCATGCCAGATGTATGGCTGGATTCATGCATTTCCAGTCATGCAGGTTCACTGTCTAGCCTCTTTGCAAACTGAATAGAGTGCAGGTCCATACATCCCACACCCTCTCTGAATTATAGTGAACACACTGCATCATCACTACCTGGAAGACCATAAACTGATTTCCGTTTCTTTTTACATTATTTGTGGAACTTTCTACACACAGCCCAGGCCCCAGAGGCAGCGGAGAGCTTTACAATCACTAAGATACCAGTAGGTGCAATTGACAGTAGGTACTGTTCGAGGAACAACAAACCTATGACATCATCGGATTTACAAGGGAAGGGGGAAATGGCTATCTAGTCTGAGAGGGAGACTCTGAAAAAGTGGGTTCAGAGTCCCTACGGGATGCCAGGATCTGCGGGTGCTCCACCTACTGGGTGCCAACCATGAGACGGACCGGTTCATAGTTTGTTTTGTTGGCTGAGGGAATCTCCTGTTTTAAGAATGCCTTACTTCTTGTTGATTTTATCTCTCTAGGGTATGTTGTTTCTTATTTAGGTAAACATGTAGACCAGTATAGATGGCTTTGTAGCACACGTAAGCTGTTTTAAATGTAATACTGGCTTCCAGAGGGAGCCATTTTAGGTCTCTCAAGATGGCGGTGATACTGTCCAGTTTCTTGGCTCCAGTGACTACACGGTATGCAGGATAGCTCTAAAGGAAGTGGTGGAGGATTTGTGAATATGTAAAAACTGCATTTTCTCCTTCCCAGCTCAAGCGTCTCGCATTGTCAGAGTGTTTTTATCAGCTCTGCGTTGCACTAAATGTTTTTCATGGGTTCTGACCACAAGAAAATTTTGGAAAAATGGAACCAAATAGTTATGAGCTTTACAATAGAACTGTCCAAGTATTTTGGTTAAAAGTCTTAGGACTTCAGCAAGTCTGAAAGTCAAATAAGTAGATATGGGCTAGATGTACGAAAGTCTTGAATAGCAATCTCCTAATTGCGATTTCCTGTGAATCGCAGTTAGGATATCGCTATTTCTAATGTATTTTCTTCATAGTGGGAAGAAAATAACTCATTATTATTTATGCGGTAGGTTGAAATTTGTGACCCATTAGGAATCGCAGTCATCAGAGGGATGATGGCCTGCTGGGGCCAGCTTACCACCATCTCTGTGATTGCATTTAAATGAAGCAATTAAAAATAAATGTAAACGAATCCCGCTCTTCTTAAAGGATACGTTTAAAAAGAAAAAAAGGACACTTTGAAGTTTAACGTTTTAAGAGTAGGCCGTGCTGATAACCATGTCAGCCTTTCTAGTAACAACCTGGCACAAGGCAGTACGTTTTCAATAGGTCTGGTCTGCTGGCCTGGCAGTTTGGGCTGGACTGTTCACATTGGGAACAGGGTCAAGAATGATTTGCATATGGCTAGGTTTAAACTGGAATGGCATGGGGAGCAAACAAAAGTTGGCTTTTGGCCCGGGTCTCTGTACTGGGGTGAATTTTTGACATTGATCTGCATTCTGTCCATCAACTGTTCTTTTTGCAGGAGGCAAACAGCAACACAACAAAATCTTCAATCAAGAACTCACTCAGTGGGGGGAGGAGCCTAGCGCGCAACCAAGATGGCCGCGTAGGTGCGAGGCTCCCGAGGACCTCCGCGACCTCCTGAATTAATCCTGGCGATATCCTGTCCTTGTTGAGGGGACTGTGTCGGGGAACCCGAGCTGAGGCGCCACCCGTTTTTTGGGCTCGAATCGGACCCCGAACACCGGTGGGAGCATCGATCGAAGGTTGCGGCCTTCTCCTCGCCGGCCCCCCGGATTGGAGTAGTGGGGCGATCCGGGGACAAAGTGAATAACAGCGGCGAGCGGGGCTGGGCGACTCGCGTACCCCGCACTTTCGCTTTCGCTTTTGCGCCCTCCTTGCTCTCAAGCGGGGTCGGGCGGCGGAGCGGGGTGCGGTGGTGTGGCCTTGTCCAGGAGCCCGGCTGACCCGCCGGCGGTGGGTTTACCCGCGTTTCGGTGGTCGCCCCCGCCCCCCCCCTGGCACCCGTGACTTGGTATAGCGGCCCGCTCGGGGAGCTTGACACGACGGTGGAAGAGCCAGCATGTCCACCAAACAAGATGGCGACCGGGCGAAGGTGAAGACGACCCGCCGTGGCACGGCGCACCAGGCTAACAGTATGGACCGCTACACGCTCCAGAAGGGTTCTCCGGAGACATCGCGTGCATCCCCGGTGGGCCCGACGGAGGCATCTGCTCATCCGGTGGATCTGACCCTCCGGGACGTCATGGGCGCCATCGCAGAGATGAAGGCCTCGGTGGACCAGCGTTTCGATACCTTAGCGCAGAAAATAGACTCGGTCCTGGTGGATGTGAGCCTTGTGAGGGCAGACTTGTCCAAAACAAACGACCGAGTCGACTCCCTGGCCCACACCGCAACGAGCCTCACGACAGACGTGGTGGCCCTCCAGAAGGAGGTGCGCCGGCTTGGACAGGCGAGCGCCCTGATGGACCGGCGACTGGAGGATTCCGAGGGTCGGGCCCGGAGAAATAATGTCCGTATTGTGGGGGTGCCGGAGGGACGAGAGGCGGAGGCGGCGGATCTTTTCGTGGAAGAGTTGATCCTGACCCATCTCCAGCCCCGGGGGCTGAGTAAGCTTTTTGCGGTGGAGCGTGCTCACCGGGTCCCCGGGGGCAGACCTAAGACTGGTGCCCCGCCGCGGCCTCTCATTGCCCGGATCTTTAATTTTCGGGACAGAGATGCTATCCTCCAGACCTCCAGGCAACAGGGACCGGTCAAGCTTGACAACATGGAGGTACATTTCTACCCAGACTTTACTCCGGCGGTCCAGAAGCAGCGACAGAGCTTTCTTGGTGTTAAACGTCGCCTAAGGGACCTGAACCTCAAGTACTCAATGCTCTTTCCAGCTAAGCTGAGGGTAGAGGTGGATGGTCGCACGCACTTCTTCGACCGGCCCGAGGCGGCTGGGGACTGGCTGGACACTTTGCCTGGAGATCGGGGCCGGGGGGGTGGGGGGGGCGCGGCTGGCGAGGAGGGCCCGCCGGATCAGAATTGAGGGGTGACTGAATAGGCCTTGCTCTGGACGTTGTTCCTTCACCATTTATTGATTGCGTATGTTCCCCTCCTATGGAGGTCGTGCGGGGTCTGTTGGGGGCTTCCCTCCTCCTCTGGGGGACTAGTTAGTATTTAGCTATGGGGCGACAGGCACACTGCACTTTGGGGGGGCTGTCCGGGCTCATGCAGGGGTGCAGGGAGGGGGGAGTTCTGTTGGGACCGGGGGGTGGGGGGGGTGTGTTGTTTGTTAGCACCGCAAGGCAAACCCGCTACTGTGTTGTTGTTTTTAGGATGCTCGATGGGGGACGACCGATTGTTTCGACGTATGATGGGGGGTAGGGATTTGACTGTGTTGTCATGGAATGTTAACGGCCTGGGGGATAGGAATAAGCGTGGTGTGGTCCTGCAGTACTTAAAACGTATTTCACCAGATGTTGTCTTCCTGCAGGAGACGCACCTTATAGGTAACTCCTTTCATGCAATGAATCGGCGGGGATATCGTTTGGCGGCCCATTCCGGCTTCACCTCGGGCTCGCGGGGGGTGGGTATTATGATTAAGAACTCGCTCCCGTTGGAGATTGATGAGGTGCGCCATGATGAGAGGGGACGCTACACGGTTCTGGTGGGAAGAATGGAGGGTAGAGTGTTTATCTTTATATCAGTGTACGTCCCGCCTGGGTTACAAGCCACTACATTTGCGGACCTGGGGCGCCTCCTTCTGGACCTTCCGAGTGGCCTGCTGGTGGTTGGAGGGGACTTTAATGCGGTAGCCTCTGGGTCTATGGATCGCCATCCCCCTAGGGACCTCCCCCGGGCACAGGCGTGGCTGCCCGGCCTTTTGGACACGCTGGGCCTGGTGGATTGTTGGCGATTAAAGCATCCTGCACTGCGACAGTACACCTTCCACTCGGGTGCCCATGGTAGCCTCTCGCGGCTTGATTACCTCCTTGTCCCGGCGGCCCATGCAGGGAGGGTGGGGGAGGTGCGCCATCTGGCGCGGGGTATCTCAGACCACTCCCCATTGTTGTTGCATTTCGATGTCTTCCCGAGGGGGGATGGCAGGGTGGCCCCAATCAATGCATGGTATTTGCGCGACCCCACCATTCGTGCCGATTTGATTAAATCCTTACAGCGATATTTCGACGAGAATGTGGGGTCGGTCCCCTCGGCCATCTCCCTGTGGGAGGCTTTTAAGGTAGTTCTTAGAGGGGAGGCCCTCTCCTTTATCTCCCATGCCCGGCGGCGCGAGCGGGAGGAGGTGACCCGGGTAGAGGCCGAGATTGCAGAACTGGAGGGTGACCTGGGGAGCGGGGTAACAGACGCCAAGTTGCATGTCCTACACCTAAAGCAGGCGGCCTATCGCGCCCTCGTCACGGAGGCGGCCAGGGGCCTCAGTAGAGAGCAGCAGGGGCGATTGTATGATGTGGGTGATAAGGCTGGCAAATTGATTGCGTGGTTGGATAAGAGGGAGAGAGCGAGCCGCGTGGTGCCTTTGATTGAGAGTGTGGATGGTGCATGTGTCACTGAGCCGGAAGCCATTGTCTCCTGCTTCGCGGATTATTTCCGCGAAGTTTACTCCCCGGTTTCCCCCTGCTCGGAGGAAGATTCCCATGCCCTGCTTCGGGACATCGCTCTGCCCTCCCTTACGGTGGAGGACAGGGATTCGCTGGACGCCCCTCCCACCTCGGACGAAATTGCCTTGGCTATTCGCTCGGTTGCATCCGGCAAGGCCATGGGCCCCAATGGTATTCCCATCGAGCTATACAAGCTACGCCCGGATGTGTTGGCGCCCCACCTGCGCGCGATGTTCCTGGCGGCCCACTCGCAGGGTTCCCTCCCGCCGGACCAGCGTCTGGCCACAATTGTGGTGATCCACAAGGAGGGGAAGCCCCGTGAACGGGTCACATCCTATAGGCCGATTTCGCTCTTGAACGCGGAGCCCAAAATCCTCGCCAAGGTGTTGGCCAACCGGTTGATTGGCGTGGTGGGCGATTTGGTCCACCAAGACCAATCTGGCTTTATACCGCACCGCAACACGGCGCTCAATCTGCGGCGCTTACACGGGGTGCTCGCGCGTGTCCCATTTTTGCGGGAGCCGGCCATCTTGGCGTCCTTGGACGCCACCATGGCGTTTGATACGCTTGAATGGCCATACATCTGGGCGATGCTGGCGAAATTTGGGTTTGGCCCGGGTTTCATTAGCTGGGTCAAACTGTTATACTCGGGCCCATTGGCGCAGGTGGTGGTGAATGGGCGAGTCTCGGCCCCATTCGCGCTGGGGCGGGGCACGCGACAGGGTTGCCCCCTGTCGCCTCTCCTGTTCGCCCTGGCCCTGGAGCCCCTGGCGGAGTGGCTGCGGTGGCACCCTTCTATCCGTGGTCTCCGCTGGACCCCCGAGCATGAGGACCGTGTGTCCCTCTATGCTGACGATATCCTTCTGTATCTCGCCTCCCCGCGGAAATCACTGATCGTCCTGGTTGATGTTTTGCGCTCATTCGGTCGCAACTCAGGCCTGGTCATCAACTGGGCGAAATCCTGTGTCTATGTGCTTTCCGGGGAGGCTCCGGTCCTACCACGGGACTGTCCGATCCAGATTGCCTCCCAAGGTTTTCGGTACCTGGGTATCTATATCACTCTTGACCCGGAGGCCCGCTATGAGCGGAATTTGCTACCCCCCCTCCGGCGCTTGAGGGAGGACGTGGTGCGCTGGCGGCGTCTGCCGCTCTCGCCGCTCGGCCGAGCGGCCTTGTTTAAAATGATGTCCCTGCCGCGCTTCCTCTACGCCCTCCAGAATACTATGGACTTGGTCCCGGCACGCTATTTCCGTGAGGTGGAGGGCCTCCAGCGGCGCCTGTTCTGGGACGGGAGGCCGCGCATTGCTCTGGCTAAATTGACGCTCCCGTGGTACGATGGGGGGGTCGCCCTCCCGGACATTAAACGGTATTACTGGGCCTCCCAACTAGCTGCAATTAATCATGGCCTTTACGGGCCCGCCTTGAACCCGGCATTTGAGATGGATAAGATGCTCCTGCCCGGTGGCGATTACAATCGAGCGCTCTACGCTGGCGCGCCCGACTCCCGTTTGACGGGACCGACGCGTGTCATGGTGCGTGTCTGGCACGCGGCTAATGCAGCTATGGGGTGGAAGGACCGTTTGACCCGGGCGTCACCGCTGTATGCGTCTGAGAGGTTGGGCTCCCTGTGGACGTCGAAGGGCTTCGAGAAGTGGGACACGATCGGAATCAGCACGGTGGGAGATCTCTGGACGAGGGGGGGATTCAAAACTTTTGAGACGCTGCAGGCGGAGTTCCAGCTGCAGGGCAGTGAGTACTTTCGGTACCTACAGGTCCGCCATGCGCTGGGCTCCGTCTTCCCGGATGTCGCATCCATTCCGGAGTCTTCCCCCCTGGAGGACAGAGTCCTAGATGGCCATGTCCCGGACAGCACGATCTCCCTCATATACAAAAAACTGATCAACGATAGATCGTGCCTGCTGACTAGTCTCCGCGAGGCTTGGGTTGCCGACGGGCTGGAGCTGGACGACGAGGATTGGATTTCCGCGGTGGCCTCTCCGAAAGAGGTGGCCATCCCGGCTCGCCTTCGTTTCGTCCAGCTCAAGATCCTTCACCGGGTTTACGTGACGGGGCCAAGGCTTCTGCGTATGGGTTTTGCTGGTGACGGAATGTGTAAGCGTGGCTGTGGTGCGTTGGCGACTTTCATGCATATACTGTGGGAGTGCCCGAAGGTGGAGCGATTCTGGCGTGGTGTGCATGAGGTCCTGCGTGTGGTTACGTGTGTCGCGGTGCTGCCTGAAGCGAGGAGATGCTTGCTGAATGTATGGGAACCGAATGACTATTCGGTCCCGCAGACGCGGTGGGTGACTCTGGGATACATGATAGCCAAGCGCGACATTGCTCAATTGTGGGGATTCCAGAGGCCCCCTGCGGTGTCGGCCTGGAAAGAGCATATGGATTGGTGTATGTTTCGTGAAAAGGTGGTGTATGTGGCGAGAGGTAAGCCTGGGGCGTGGGTGAAACTCTGGGGCCCCTGGAACGCCTACCGCGGGGGTATTTGTGAGCCACCACTGCTACCGGCTGCCTCGCCTGCTCCGTCTCCCTAGACGGCCCCCCTCCCTCGGCCGCGGGCGCGCGGTCCCCCAGTCCCTGATCTATTCCCATTCCCCTCTCCAGAGTTCTGCTGCTGGTTTGGATCCCCCACTTATGGAGCACGTGCTGTCGCTTTTGATCACGGGTTGCCTTGCGGGTGTGGTTTTTTGGTGTTGTTTTGTTCCAAGAAAAGGGAACCGTACTGTGGGCATGGAGCTGTGTGGCCTGCACCATTGATTACTCCTGTTTTACTACTCTTCACTGCCGAGAGACTTTTACTGTATGTATGCAATATGCTTTTGTCATTCTAGCGGCCGGCCGGGTGGTTGTAGGCCCATATCTGTAACTTTTACAAACTGCAATAAACGGTTTCAAAAAAAAAAAAGAACTCACTCAGTAAACCTCCCAAAACAATTTACAAAATTAAAAGTATTTTATATTTAGAATAAGCTCAAAATAACCGAAGTTCAACCCAGTTTAACTACAGACTCTGTTTTGCAAGACAGTTAAAGAAAGTTTATGCGCATTACGTGGGCACTGGAGGATTCCTCACGCCTCCAGGTCCAGGCTCCCTCCTGGGTTCAGTCAGGCCGGAAGAGCTGGATGACAGTAAGTCGCTTTGTTCAGAGCTCTGCAATAAAGGCCCACGGCTCTAGGGGGACCTGGTTTAGCTGTTGCCCTAACACTCGATTCCATTTTCTCGATTTTGAAGTCGAAATTGCTATAAAATAAATTGCAAAATTGTTGTAAATTAATTAAACTAGGAGAGGAGCAAACAGATTGAGGAGCATCTCGATGAAGTTAGAAAGCTATTTTGTGAGGATTCCAGTTGTTGAGCCGTAATTGGCATTGATGTCGTCATTTGTCCTGTTGATGGATCCTCGAACGATCCCGGTGGGCTATGAGATCCAGGGTTAAGGTACGAGTTTGCCAATTCCTCTCCAGCTGCTGGCTTCACTGTTTATGACTTTTATTTCAGGGGAAGCATAACCTTCAAGATAAGTCTCAAAACAGGCTTCCACGGTGGGGCCAAGGAAGAAAGAATGCAAACTGTTGAAAAGAGTTTGATGAGTTTTTTTTATGCGTTGACCGCGTAGGGAAAGGGCCCAGAGGCAAGTGAATGTCCTCTTTTCTCCAGCCACCATTGCCAAGCCATGCCTCTCCGAACTCCATGTCTGGTCTGCTAGTGCTGGACTCTTCCTTCCCTCGCATCTGTGCGGTCTGCACACTGAAGAAGCTGAACTGGGACCAGCAGCTGGAGAGAGTGGACTTCCAAGTGGACCGACCCCAGTGACTCAAGACAGACTCCTTTAAGGATACAGCATCATGCACTGGCTGCAGCTCTAGTCTCTGGCCTTCCCGCTTCAACCGAGCATGCTATTATTGGGACATGCACAGTAGTGGATGGCAGAGGCAATGCAGGAAATGTGCTGTTTTGACCCTCGAAAATAAGGAACCTCGAACCCGTGCTGCTTTCGAGCTCATCAAGCTACACTTTGGTCCTTGTATCCTTGGGCGGAGAGAGAGGGTGGTTACACGCTGAAAGGGATAGCTGTTCCCTGCAGAACTCCTTCAAGGACATGGATGGGCTAGCCACTCAGACATGATAGCAGTCAATGGGACCCCAGCCTCCTCACGCCCCCCCCACAGGACCACCCCCAAAGAATGCCCTGTTGTCCCAGCTGGCAAGTGAAGTCCACCGTGTGCTGCATGGCTGTCTCAGAGACCTATTGCACCCTTCAAAGCCAGCCAGGGCTCTCACACCGACTACGGGCAGCCTGCTCACCCTCCACCCTGCAAAGCACGCATGGCCTGGTGGTGCATCATTCAGTACTCCAGACTCTGTACCCTTAAAACCTCCGCCTCCACCTCAGACTTAAAGATGACTTTTTACAGTGGTGGTGAGGATAAAAAAACACTCCTGTTCCCACCGGCCGCAAGCGCAAAGTAAGTGCTTTTCTTTATTTCTTTCCTCTCCATTTTTCATCGTATGTCACACTCCTCTACCCACCACCCACCCCCGCCCCGCCTCACCGCCCCACAGCGTCACCTGTGCGAGCCGCCACTGAGTGAACTCAAAACCCTACAATAAGACAGTGTGAAGCTAGAAACCTACAAAGGTACAGTCTGAATACACGTTCCATGTAGCAGCATTAAACATCTATGAATTCAGAAACCCGCAGTAGCACCTTGAGAGTTAAGAACCGTGAGATATAATCTTAGGAATACAGAACATCTAACTGCACTGATAAAAACAGAACTCTGCTTCAGAATCGCTCAAATCTTAGAACATGCAAGAGACATCGGCAATGCAGAAACATGAAAAACCTGCGGTCAAGTAGAGCCGGGCTCGGCACCGTCTGAAGCCAGACTCCTGCAACTAAACTGCGCAAATACAGAGATCTTCAGCGACAACTTTAAATCAAGCCAAGCAGCATTGCATTGGGAACAGTGAACCCCACAATAGCACCTTGTGAAGCAGACCCTGCACGTCGTGAATGCAGAAGGCATTTTGAACCAGAGTCCTGCAGCAGCCCAGTGTGAACTTGGGACCTGGTAGCAAGACCTGTAAATGCTGTGTGCAAACAGAACCCCGCAACAGAACCTCGTGAACAGTGGCGTAACGCAAAATGGTGCGGTCCCTGCATCTCACAGATCTCACAGATACTCCTTGGTCTTGTTCTGAATGGGGGCCTCCTTGAAAGCTTGCCCCCCTGCCCTGTACCACTGGGGCGGCAGGAGCCCGTGTCACTCCCCTACTCGGTGGCAGGTAAAAGCACCTCATAATCATACTGACAGCAGTAGCAAGGCTTTAACTCAGGGCCTGGTTTACCAAGGTCAACTTGCACTTTTGTGTAGGTTTGCAATTTTTTGGGGTATTCAGAAACTATGTGTTAATAGTAAGTTTACGACTGCTGAGACTCCACAGACAGGGCTGAGAACTCTGCGCATGAAAAGCTAGGACAAGCCTTTTTTACACAAAAGTGTAAGCTTACCTTTCTGGATCAGACCCTGACTTTGAAACAGGTCTCTACCCGGCCCTATATTCATGTCTCTGATTTCACAAGTAGAAACACAAATATATTTCCAAATACGGCTGCAAAGGCATTTAAAGTAATCCTTGCTAGCAGTGCCCTCCTGTTTACATTTCACATCTTAATTCACAAAGAATTCCTCATGAGCATTTGCTTTTTCCAGATGATGTGTTTCAGTAGGTTTTATTTTACTATGCAACCTTTAAATCTCGTCTATTGCCTACAGTGAAGTGGGACGCCTTTAGAAGTCTGGGTGACGGTGTTGTGGATGAGTGAACATGATGCAGCAAGACTCTGATGACGTTTGTAAGTATAGCAGAAACTGAAATGTAGAGCAAAACCGATGAATGTGGGCAGCCTCAGATCCACACAAATTGGCGACTCAGATTCATTCAATTTGTGTACCTTGACCACTCTCAAACATTGTGTTCGCAGTGAACTCTCAGTTTGTATACTATATGATGTGCATGTTTAAGAAAAAGATTTATTTAAAAAAAGACTGAGCTCTGAGCTGAGGCTGAAGGCAGTGTAAGTTTCTCATAGTGCTTGTCATTGTGCCATAAAGGTGTTCAGACTACGTGCTCATCCAATCGCTGGCCTCTATGCAGAGCACACAGACCGAAGGTCATAATGTAGATTTTCCACAGCCTGGTGGGCAGTAATTCTGGATTTTATTAAAAACACGGAGGCTAATATTATGCAACATCCTTTATTGCCACTAACTCCAGCATCTCCTTTAAAGAATATAGAAGTTAGAATTCTGACTTAATAAAACCTCAGAACCGCCTACACTCAGCCTTCTTTTTTAGCGACTGCAACTGACTGTATATCTCAACAACAGTCTCATAAACAATCCTTGAAGTCAAACTTTCTTCTTCTCCACAGTATTTCCAAAGTAACATTCCATCCAGATCGATCCTCTATGTACCTGTGACTGCAGACCATGGCAGCTATTGAGCGTGCCCACGAGCTACAACTTAAGAAAATCACAATTAACCAGGGTTGGGTAAATAGGTGGGATAATATTAGCCTCCGAGTCTTTAATAGATTCTCAATTTTCTGCCCACCAGGCTGTAGAAAATCTACATTTCATGACAAGACCCGGAGGGTAACATTATGCACTTTTAAAGCATTTATAACAAACAACTTGCCATATTATCGACTGGCTTAAAATAAAATCTTCTTAAAGTCACATAATTCGACCAGTGCATAATGTCTTGCAAAGATCCCCCCTTCATGAATTCCTTAGGAGCAGCAGCTCCTCTCACTGAGTAAGCGCCAAACATACTCACATCACACCTGCTCTGCACATCACTTCTCACACCCATCTTGCAAGCGTGCGAGACGACAATGCCTTTAACAGTCTCTTAAGGGAAATAAGTAGCTGGTTCACCCCTATGGTCTTACCTCTACAGATCTCCTCTCGTACTCTTCCACAGATTTTACTACACACAATTTCTCTTTTTCATCAAAGTATGGATAAAACATGTAAATTGAATTAGTCTTTGTTCTTTTTGTTAAACAGAAATACACACCCTCAGGCAAACAAATCCTGCTGGATAAATCAAGAGCTTTTACATCTGACACCCTCCTAATGAAAACAAACACAACAGAATTGTCAATGTTAGCGACAAATCTATAAAGGACAACAAGTCGTATTCCTCCCATCTTTGCAACAACTCCAACATCTTTCAAACATCGCAAACCGAATTATACCTAGGCTGGGGGGTTTTAGCAACTCTAATGTTAAACATAAGTCTGTGCACCTCCACATCCTGTCCTTCTGGTAACCTGTTCACCAGCTCATGACCTGCTGCAATTGCCAATTTATACACGTTTACTGTCGGACCAAACCTTCTTCAAATCTTTTTGACAAATAATTTACCACTTCCACCATGGACACCAAACTCCTTCTCCATTCACCAGCAAACTCATTTGTGCCAAGCCAATCTATTCATCTTCCTTGTTTCTGGAGCACAGGATTCTTTAATGAGTTCTTGAAAGGCTGGGAACCTCCCAAACTCTCCAAGCCACCAACCTCATTTGCACTGAAATCACTAAATCATGCACCTCCCCTGCTGGGCCCCTCAAGAGTTTCGGAAACCACAGCAACAGAATGGGAAAATCCACACACATTTCCCACAGAACTGGATACCACACTTGAGCACTCCAAATTGGTGAAGTCTCCACTGTCATCCCCTTCCACCTCCGCACCATCATGGCCACCGGTGCAATCACAGAAAATGGTGGGAACGAATATGGACTGAGACCCGTCTTTATGTGCTAAAAAGCGTCTATCGTGGCTAACTTCTCTTCGTCCATCCATCAACCACCTGCTGAAACAGCACCACAATGTGCACCCCAACCATCTAAACTTGCATCCGACTCTATTATTAACTCCGGATTCTCTTCAAAAATTGCCCTCTCATCCCAAGCTACCATATTCATCAACCACCGTCTGTTTCCCCCTTGCCTCTTCCGTAAGAACAACCTTATGTGAATATCTCAAACCACTTCTTAGATGCATTCCCTTTAACCTCTGTAAAGCCTGATAATTTAAAGGACCAGGAAAAATAGCCTGTATCGTTGAAGACAAAAGACCAACCACGCGAGCTAAACTTTTCAAAGAAATCGGACCTTGTAATAATGTCCTCTTTAATTTTTCAACTTCTCCTTTGGAAGTTTTAAAATTCTGTCTACTTTGTTAGCATGAAAGCCAAAAACTGAGTCTCTTGTCTTGGTTCTAAACATGATTTTTGTCTGTTTATCACAAAACCCAAACATTCTAGCAAACTGATAGTCATCGATGCATACTCTAATACACGTAAACTGTTCTGATCTAGGATTAAAATGTCGTCTACGTAGATTATCAATCTCACGCCTCTTTCTCTCAGGATTGGGAACACTGGTCGCAATATCTTCATAAAGCACCATGGGGCTGACGTAATACTACAAAGAAGGAACACAAATTTTAAAGTCTTTCCGCACCATCTGAACATGAGATACTTCTGATGTGGTTCCCAAACTGGAACCACAAGATATGTGTCCTTTAAATCCAAGTGAGTCAACCAATCTCCTGGTTGCAGGATGTCTCCTTCATTTGATGGACCTCCTCACTACCAGATTCAAATTTTTATAAACAACTAATCTCCACTTCGGCACTATCCGAAGACTCATCATGTTGCCCAACAGTGTGTTTACGATTCTTTCCAATATCCTTCAACTTATTTTCTCTCTTGTGGCCTTTATACTGCCCTCATGTGTTTCCTCAACACCACCATGCCTCAAGCTCACACCGGCACCATGCTTTTTTGCATATGCAGAATCCTCGGTACGGTGCTTTCTCTTTTTAGCCACCTTTCCTCGTACCTTAGACTGTGAAGCCTCCCAAGAGGACCAAAACCTTTCCTCCTCTGAAACTACCCAAGTACTTACCATCATTTTTGTGAGAAGTTGGCCTGGTATATGCTGACCATTAATTAAAGTGGGCACCTTGTACCAGTCCAAACAACCCTTATTGATGATTAGGTTAAAGACAACCTTTATTGAAAGCTATCCTAGTGGTAGCTATGGAGCGCAGCCTTCAGGCTAAGTCTTGAAGGAATGTAAAGCAGCTTGTTTTACCAGTGTATAACCTCCTGAATGACCAAATGAAAGGAGAACCACACAAGGAATGTATAAAATATACGTATTTATTACTAAACACTCTCTGCTAACCTCTGTATGAGATTAGAGAACAAAGCACACAATATGAAATCACTAGAACGACAGTAAATAGCACAATACACAGTGGGCTCCATGGGGAGACCAAACCATATACTAAGAAAGTGGTATAACAACCACAACTTGACTGGACACAGTGCCTAGAGCACGTATAATCGCTGGGACCCCAAGGAACCACCCAAGGTAGTGACACAGGGGACCCACAGAGGACGGGTGCAGTGTGAGAACACAGACGCGAATTCCGTACGACTCTATGGGAAAGTCGTGGTTGGAATTTTAAAGATTAAGGACACTTCGGAGAGGACTTTAAGCAAACCCAGATAAACATAGAAGGTTCTAAGGCCAGCACCCTTGAGAGTACTGAGATACCCGTGTTACCTATCCCAGAGGAGCCGGGTGCATAGGGGTCAAGTGATGTCGGAAACCTTTGTAGTTTTCAATGGCATGATGCGGAAAAGTGCTGCTGCAGTGGAGATGAAGTGTCCAGTGTGATCCAAGCCTGGATCGGAGCTGGGAAGAACCTGAAAGCAGAGGGGACAGAGTCTGGGTCACTTCACAGTGACCAGCGGCACGATAGACGAATGCCCACCGATGTCGGGTGTTTCAGGTGAGAAGAGGTGAAGCTTGACTCTGCAGCCACGGGGACCAGGAGACATCGACGATGACTAAAGTCCGGAGTTGAGCTGGCCCACAAAGGATGTCGAGTGTTGGGGGGTCAGTGTCCAGATTGAACACCAACAAGCCTTGGCAACTGCAACCCATGCAGTCAGAGGAAAGATGCATCGGTGAGGGCCAGCAAGGTCTTGGGGACTCTCCAAGATATGGAGTGTCAGGGCACGTCTGGAGCAACCAGGAAAGCCCATGGAAAGTCAAAGTTACCTTCACAGGAACCCACAGGTCAACGGACCAGGGATCGCGAAGGGACCTTGAGCTGAATCCCAAAATATCAGCCCATGGAACACTCGTGGAGTGTAGGCCGGAAATCTTTGGTGGAATTACTGCTCGGGTCAGGACTACAAGTAGCCCAAAGCACAGCTTCAGGGGTGGCCCAAAAGCATATGCTACTGCAAATGTACGAGGTGAACAGGGGTTCGGGTTGCATGGTCCCTACGAGGGATACGGGCCTCAGAATTGCTGAGAGCAAAGATCAACCTCAGGGACCTCGGGAACCCACCTCCTGTGTTGCAGAAATCTTCGGAGTCCTCAGGAGCTCGGGAGATGCAAACCCGTCAGATGCGTTTCAGGTGCCTGCCTTGCAGGGGAGTAACTCCTTTACTCCAAGGGAGATTCTTCAGTCATCCAGCGTCGTGCAGATCGTCGAAGTACTTGGTTTCTGTAGCAGAGTTTAGTCCAGGTAAAATCTAAAGTCCTGTAGTCAGGGGTTCCTACTTTATACCCAAGGAAGGGGTGGGACAAACTCTGGGCACCCACCTATGGGGGGGTCAGGACAGAGGGGTGGCTACACCCATGTCCTTTGTCCAGTTTGGCACCAGAGCAGGAGCAAATGGCTCCTGCAACCGGTTTGAGCTGAACTATGCACAGGGACACCAAATGTGCCCCCAGTGCAGACATCAAAGCACTCTCAGAGTGCACCCACCCAGCCCAATACACTAAAGCCTGTCTGGGAGGTGGTCACACTTCCCTGTGACAGGAAACCTATTGTAAGGCCATCCTCTGCTCGAGTTTCGTCCAGCAGCAGGAGGGCAGACCTGTGTCTGGCAGCATCCATTTTGTAATGCCAGGGTCGAGAAAGCTGGTACCAGGTGTACCGGTGTGTCGCATATGTCCCTTTAGGGGGGTGGAATCATACCTCCCACACTAGTTACAGGTGTGGAGGTATGATTCCAAGGTGTTTGACACCAAAGGCGACATGTTTCCATGCAGCCGTTTTAAAGTTAGCATTTACCGCGAGGTTACAATGCACTTAAGTATATATGGTTGGCTGCATCACAAATAACCCCGAAATATAGGTTCCGAAGGCTGCAGAGGGGCTCTGCTCATGCAGGTGCACCCTCTCACATAAAACCCAGGAATGTCAGGATTGACAAGGCCTGCCATAGGGGTGACTGATAGGTTTATATGTGCAGTGACATAGGATAGATATAGTGAATCTATATCTAAGTAAGGGGTGCATGCACCACCTTACACAGGCTGCTGTAGCAGACCTGTGGTGTCATTTTGAATGGTCTCTCAGAGGTGGCATAATACATGCTGCAACCCCTGGGAGGCCTCTGGGATACCCATGCCCTGGGTACATAGTATGCCATATACTAGGGACTTATAAGGGTACCCCAGAATCCAATCTGGAGTGTACCTAAAGTACATGCAATCACTTTAGAAGAGAAAGCAGCTAGGCTGGGGTCCTGAATAGCAGGATCCCATCCAGATTAAGTCGAAAACAGTGAAACATCAGCAAAAAGTGGAGATAACTATAAGAAGCAGATCCTACTCTCCTACAATTGTCTCCACCTGCTCTCCATACGTGTACCTAAATCCTCTGACACTTTTCCCACTGCTTTTTCAATTTTTCATCACACTGTGCCTCATCCAACTGTGACCTATCCTCACCCATCTTAACACCTATTATGTTTTATTTGAAAAAGTATTACGTTGAATGAAGCTGCTCAAAATTCATCCAAATCTACTCCTCTAAGGTTCAAAACTGACCTTCCCAAACAACTCCTCCCTTCAGAATAAATTTCTTCTCTCCTCAACTATCTGCACTTCAACTGACTGAAAAAAAATCAATCAGCTGTCAGCTGTTCTAGAAATCTGCTGATCCGTAACTACAGACTATTAAAAACGTGTTTAAAACTGCCCAATCTATTAAAATGGCCGCCGTGGCCAGATTATGCAAGTAAGTCCCTTCTCTGTTTTCATACTAATGGGGGTTCTGCATCACAATGCCCCTCCTTAATCCGCAACACCTGCGGCTGATTTCTTCAGGAACTCCGCGTGGCAGTATTACTATCACAAAAGCTGCCAACTATTATAAAATATGGACAAAGCCCCAGCGTCGCCATAAAACAACTTGCACTGGTAGTTTTGTTGACGATGGAGAATGTGGTCCCTCGCACCTTGTTTTGCGGTGCAAGGCAAATTCAGAACTGCTCGTGCCCCACAGCAGGGCTGGCTTGAACACCCGGTGCGCGACAAGGCCTACAATTTAAGCCACCACACCAATGGTCCTGGGGCGCCCGTTAGCATCTAATTTCTTAACATATTTTTCTAATGGAATTCCATGTACAATTTTGTTTCGCCACAGACGCATACCTGTTTAAATGCGAAAACGCCCTTAATATAAATTTCCCTTTAAAATATAGTGAAAAAACGTCGTACCAATGCTACAATTAATCACATTCATGAACTATTGATATAATCCCAAATATACTTAGTCGGATTCCCGATAGCTTTAAATGAAAAAATCCTCAAATGTCTTACAAAACATTCATGTCCTGTTATCATTAAAACTCACAAACTTCACACAGTACTTAACTGCAGGAGCAGCAGCAAAAACTATGATGAGTGTGGGGGAGTCTGAGATTTTATTAAGCCAGAATTCTAAGTTCTTTATTCTTCAAAGGAGCTCCTAGAGTTAGTATCAATAAAGAATGGTGCATAATGTTAGCCTCCAGGTCTTGCCATAAAATTGTAATTACCATTTATGTAAAAGTGAGGGGAAAGACGCATACAAGGTTGTTGAAATCCTAACAGCACCAAAGCAGCAGCGGCGGCCCACACCTTTTGGACATAACGAGTGCCTGTCAGGCTGAGAAAAGGCCAGCCTGACAAACACTCTTTATTTTCAAGTCAGGAAGCCAGGAGCTAGACATGCCCTAAATGCGCAGGCTCCTGGCTGCCTGAGCCAAGGGTGTCACAGCTCCTGTGGGTATGACCTCTTCTGATCAGCAAAGGTCCTCAAGACCGTCCCCCTCGCAATGAGTGAGAGCATCAGTGATAGCATCATACCTGGGCGCTTCAGTATTAAGCCATGGAGTTCCCAGTGTCGAGTGTCTATCACTGGCACCTCGTCAAAGAGTAGGTGGGATCAGCAGTCTTTGTGACCCCATCCTACACTGTGAGAAGGCAGGGACTGCTGCCTCCCCTCACTGGCTGAACTTAGGGGAGGCAGCAGTCCTGACCCTCCTGTGAAATCCATAGCTTAAGAGCTATTGCAGGTAAGTGTCGATTTTTATTGACCGTTTCATTCGTTCGTGCGTGTATGTATGAATCTATGTGTATTTGTGAGTGAATGTTGTGAATGGGTGTATTTGAGTGTCTCTGCATGTGAATGCATGTGTGAGTTTCAGTTGTACTTAGCGGCCACCACTGCACCAAAGGAAAAGGAAATTCTGTGTTTATGGGTGAAGAGGGAGAGTGAGAGTGGGTCTGTGTGTGAAGAAAAGAGGATATGGTGAAGGGGAAGTGATAAAAGGAAGTACACACAGACGGGCAGTGAAAAGACAGTGAGGAAGGAGAAGAAATGTGAAATATGCAGATGGAGGGTGTCAGAAAGATGTCTGCATCTAATAGAGAGATAGGATGCAGAGGAGGGTGGTGTGCGGTAGTGACTGAAAGACTTCATAGACCGATACTACACTACCTCTTCCACAGACTTTAGTCAAGTTTAATACGTTCTCATGTTTTCAGAACGAAAGCATTTTCAGTTTTAAATATTCTCAACAAAATCATTGCTGTTATTCATTAATGTGAAACTGCTAACAAGCATTGGCAAAGTCAATATGTTTGGTTTGTAATAGACCTATATTAATTGTTGGGAATATGTCTGGATGCAATAATAGAAAGCTCACAGACCAATATGCTGCACAGGCCTTTATCCTTCTGTTTGTTCAATGAAGTGAGCGCCAGTTTACCTGGGCAAGGGAGTAGCCATCCCCCCATTAGCAGCTACAGTGAGGGTGGAGTTTTCTGATGGGCCTGTTGTGCCTGCAGCTCGGCCGACAAAGGCTCACAATTAACGCAAAGGGGTGGGAAGGTGAGCGAGTGAAAGGATAGATGAATGGATGGATGATTGAAGGGGTGGATGGATAGATGTATGGATGAATGAGTGAAAGGATGGATGTAAAGATGGATGAGTGAAAAGGAGGAAGGATGCAATGGAAGGATAGATGCATGAAAGGGTGAATGGAGGTGAGGATGGATGGGTAAGTGAGTGAAAGGATGGGTGATGAGTGAAAGGGTAAATAGATGGTGATGAGTGGATAGATGGATTGATGGAGTGAAAGGATGGATGGATTGAAAGGGTTGATGGATGAATGAGTGAAAGGATGGATGGATCTATGGATGATGGAAAGGATAGCAGTAGTGCCAGATGAGTGAAAGAATGGATGAATGAGTGAAAGGGTGCATAGCTGGAAGGTAGGATGGATGGATGTGTGAAATGGAAAATAGGAGGTTGGATGGATGTGTGAGTGAAATGGTAGATGGATGAGTGAGTGAAAAAGTGGATGGATAGATGCATGAAAGAGAAGTGATGCATGAGTGAAATGGGTAAATGGAAGGTGATGAGTAGATTGGTGGAGTGAAAAGCTCGAAGAATGGGTGGAAAGGGTTGGTGGATAAATGAGTGAAAGGATGGATGGATCTAAGGACGCATCTACCTCTTCCTTCAAAAAAGAAGCAAAATCTTTTTTGATGAATACGTTTTTACCCTAAGCTATCATTTCTGTGCTTTATCGATTGTAACCATACCAGTGTCTCGTGTTATGATGCCAGACCTTTTCTTCGCGGACTACCTCTGATAACAAGTTTAGTAATATGTTTATTCTTATAGCACTTTACTTCATTATAAATGTGAACTTGTGAACTATTTCATTTTTACCCTACCCTCCCTTCCTGTAAAGCGCACTGATACCCACTAGGGTCATGTTCGCGCAATACAAAACTTTATAAATAAATAAATATTGATGAGGGAAAAGAGGGATGTAAGGACGGATGAGTGAAAGAATGGATGAATGAGTGAAAGGGTGGATAGATAGATGGTTGAATGAAAGGGTGGATCAGTTAAAGGGTGGATCTGAGGATGAATGGAAGTGTGAGTGAAATGGTGGGATGAATGGGTGAGTGAAAATGTGGGTGGTTAGATGCGTGAAAGTGATGTAATGCATGTGTGAAGGGGTACATGGATGGTGATGAGTGGCTAGATGGATTGATGGAGTGAAAGGCTGAATGAATGGGTTGACGGATGCATGAGTGAAAGGATGGATCGATCTATGGATGAGGGAAAGGATGGATTTAAGGACGGAGGAGTGAAAGAATTAATGAATGAGAGGAAGGCAGTGACGGCTGGTGACATTTGAAAGTGGTGAGGCGTAAAATTCTTGTCCTACTGCACCCCAATGAGCCAGCGTAGCAAGCAAGCCGAAACAACCTACAGGGGGGTCCTCTCCCCAAGAAAATTTTGAAAAAAAGAGTGGGCAAATGGTGCATTTTCAAGCAAATTTGAGAAAACAGGAAGGTTAATAAAGCAATGGTGAAAGTGCAGTTATTACATTAATAAAGAGATGTCATGTGACATAGGTAGCAGCTTATTCAGTATAACCACAGAGCTTCATAACAGACTTCGAGATACAATGCATTGCTGAGGACTAAAGGAGGACTTGCACATGCAAATGAGTTTATGATTGGGGCGCATGCTGTTTTAAACTATTTATATACAAATTCTTCAAATAGGGTAACACCTTAGTAGGGGGGCACGCACACATGGATTATTGCAAAGGAGGACTGTGCTAATGAAAACATAGCACACATATGTACAGTAGTATGTTCCACTTCCTTACTACTATCGAGGGGAACCGAGCAGCACTTTTGAGAATTGGGAATGAGTGTGTGTTGGCCCCTTTCTCTGGGACAAAAATGGTCATCGTCTATCTCACGTGTCGTCAGTGCAGTGGTTAAGCGGCACACAGGGGAAACAGTTAGTGTCTGGCGCTAAGCACGGTTGCACTGGCCTGGGGAACATTTTAGAACACTAAGGAGGAGCCGAGCGCCAAATGAGCATAAATAAATGGACCCTCAATTCTAGTGGATTGTGAACACATGAAACCATGAGTAGTCTGGATTTGACCACGTTTTTTTTGGGCAGACAATAGCGTAAGGGTTGGTGAACGTGGGGCCTCGCCCTCCCCCAGACTGATACAGGAGAAATAACTATCCGGTCACAATAGCCATCATTGTTCTTCACTTGATAAACCAAGGCTCTCTTTTACCAGTGCTTTGAGGCTGGTGAACTAAACCTGTAGTATAGGACACTCAAGCGCTATGAATCCACTAATGCCAGTGCTACATAAAAGAACAAAACACATGCACCCATAAAATCTCAGTCATTGTATACATTAAAACAGTCAATTCGATTTCACGCTAACGCACCTACTTGATGGCCGCATTGGCCAGCCTATGAAGATCACGGCAGGCCTGGGGCTGGGCTGGCAGCCAGGAAATATATTATTTTGTTTAGTTGGCAATGACATCCATCCATGCTATGTCCACCCGAGGCGATGGATTAATTTTCAAGGCCCACCCTGCCTTCCATGCGATGCGAATTGGTGCAGCCGGGTGCAACTGGGCCCGGGATTATAAAAACGCGCTGCGGCTGGGACAACAAACTTATTTATAATGTGGTGCCACTGGGCCATTCCATTCACTTTCAAGGCCCACCCCGCCTTCCATGCGATGCTAATCGTGGAGGTGCGGCCCGGGATTATGTAAAAAGTTACAGTAAATGCGCTGCCGCAGAGCTGAAAGACAGCAAACTTATTTATATAATGTGGCACCGCAGGGGCCGGGGCCATTCATTAACTTTCAAGGCCCACCCCGCCTTCCATGCAGGTCAGGCCCCGACACTTGTTTTTTATTATATGGCCACTTGGCCAGTTTAGGATATATTGGTTATATAATTCACTGCTGCTGTGCAGTGTGGGCAAAGGTGTGATCATGGCCTCACACCTCAGCAACCACCTGTCCCGGACCCTGAACCATAACAACTGAACTTAAGTATGTTAACAGTCACAAAAACTACCTGCTAACTTCAGTGGAATGACTCTTCTTCTGACAGTGACAGATCACTTGGATCAGATGATGATTGCACTGGAGGAGGACTCACTACAGCAGTGCTCGATGAGTCGATTCGATTCCTAGTGACGAGTACTAGAGTATACACGTGCTACCTCCACTGTGACTGTGAGACTGAGAGGAGGAGGAAGGGCCAGCCCGATTTGCCCAGCAACGGCAGAATGACCCAATCACTGCATGTCTTAACAATAATCCATTACAGTGATTGTGCATCGCATTACTACGATTGGACGCCTGGTGGGCCCTCCCACCCATGCGGTGCCAAGTCGATGCCTCCTCTGCTACTGTAACCGCAGACTAGACTGGCAACCGCCGCCGCGCTGCAGCACTGCAGCCAATCCTGGTGCTGCTCTCTTACAGAGAGAGGCTCTCTCTGTAAAACAGCAGCACCAGGATTAGGGTGAGCAGGGAAACTCGCCGCTCATTTTTTTGCTATATTCTAAATCACAAGAGCGACCCTTATGTCCCTGTGAACCGGGTAAGTACAATGTACTGCAAAACAAAGTTCACAAGGAACTGATTCGAAAAAAATCATCTATTACATGCAATCTCAATGATTGCTTTTGAATTAATCTCACACCAATAAGTCAAGAAAAAAGAATAAAGATTAAACAAAAACAAATCAATGATGAACACAGTAAGTCTGCACACGACCCTTTTGGATTATTGAAATCTACCAAGCCTCAGCCGAGGTCTTTATTTAATAATCACTTTTTTATATCACATATAAAAACACATTTTATATATACAGAAAACCTCTCTTTCTTATATTCACAGTGAATAGTGAGCCCCAGTGAAAAAAACCATAACCTTTTACAACGTGACAAGACAAAAAAATGTGGAAGGTTATTGGAAAAATTATAAGGACAGTTTATATACAATGTACAGTGATTCAGTCAAGGCTGTCTCTTATTTTGTTGTCGACGGCGTTTCGACCCACTTTTAAATACCGGGTCTCATCAGGACTGTAATTCTGGGGACAGTATAACACATACAATCGTCCGTATAGGATCCAGTATGCTTAGAGATGTGACGGATGAAAAATACATCCAAACTTGGATTTTTTAATCCTCCAAGGGTAGGGGTCAATTAGTACACCGGATATTTAAGGAGATTCAGTATGCTGTTTCAACACTTATATTCAATATCAGAAGTGAGGATCAATTCTCCTATGATCAGTAACGATTCTGCTGTATATTCAAGAAGCGGCGCTCACCCATTCGTGGCCCCTAGGTCGATACGTGTTCCTTCATGCAATGTCCGTACACGTTACAATTGCAAAATAAATACATAAAACGAAAAGGAAACGAGCAATTCTCTACACTGTGAAAGGTTCATGTTGTGATTCCTGATTTTTCTATTTTTGTTAACAAGGCATAAAGCGTGCCCCTCAAACACTTAACAGACATCCAGTAAGTTAATCTACATTTTGACTTGTTGACAGGAATGGCACTGTTAGTATTTCGGTCCTAAAAAGAGCAAACAAACTATAAATGGTGTTTAAATCACCGCAGACATTGGGAGCTCCAACGACCCTTCTGTAAGATAAAGAAAGTCTTTGAGGGATGGACTTCCCCTATAATTCTCCGGCTCCAGTCCAGGTTTCTGTCTGCAGAGCACTGACGATTTCTATTCTCTGGCATCTATTGGCCCGGCCACCAGGTGGCGATAAGTCATTGTGTTTTTCAAGAAGAGTGAGCAGATGGAAATGAAGTGACACACCGAATCACTGCATAGTTCCACTCATTGACCTCCTACAAAAAGAGACCTCCCATCAGCTGTGCGTGCTAGTTTAATGTATGGAAATTGATGTATGCGTGTGTGAAGTGAGGCCCTTTGACAAGCTCACAGAAGCTCCAAAACCAGTGTTTTAAATGGGCAGGGACCGCCCAGAATACCCTGCACTACTTTAATTTGAAAGGAGAAGAAACTGCACTTCTCAGCACTGCTACCGTGCATTTAATGGGAGACCACAGCACTTCGCAGAAGCAAACCGGTGCTCTAAAGCGTGAGCACTTCTATATTTCCATTTAAAACAATGCCCCAGACGCCGATCCTGCGCCTACACTCCTCCCTCCTATTATGCTCTCTACACCAGTTCAATACATGCCAACATTTTAGACCTGGGAAAGTGGGGGATTTTGAAAAAAAAAGTGTGGATGTATTTTGCCCATTAACTTCTATTGAAGAAGAAGCAACTGTAGACCGGGGGTGGCTAAAATGAAGCCATTCTTGGCTTCAGAACCTGGGATTCTCCCACCTAAATCGGGTATGTTGACATATATTCGACATCATTCTGACCCTTTCAAAACTGTTCATGCTGTTTTCTGTACTAATAAGTCATTGCCTCAACTCCCTCTTCATTTAACCCCTCCGTGACACATCATGCTCCTCCTTCTATATCATAGTGAACGCCTTTTACGTCTTCCCAGAACTATTCACGTTGCTTTCTATGTCCACCCAGGGGCCCTATTACACATATGGCACACTTTCCCTGTTTGAGCCACGGTGCACCTTAAAACTGGTGTGCCGGGTGCAAACAGTGAAAGTGCACCATATTACAGGGAACTGACGTGATTCATCAAAGAGAACAACGTCCTCGACCCGTCCCAGTCTGGATTCCGAAGCAACCATAGCACAGAGACCGCCCTACTAGCCGCCACAGACGATATCCGCTCCCTTCTGGACCAAGGCCACTCTGCAGCCCTCATCCTACTCAACCTGTCCGCAGCCTTCGACACTGTCTCTCACCGCACACTAATCGCCAGACTACATGACACCAGCATACAAGGAACAGCCCTGGACTGGATCCGATCGTTCCTCACTGGAAGAAGCCAAAGGATCAGACTACCACCCTTCCTCTCCGCCCCCACGGATATCACCTGTGGAGTCCCACAGGGGTCATCTCTGAGCCCGACCCTCTTCAACATCTACATGGCCCCCCTCGCAGCCATCGTCCGACCACACGGCCTCAACATCATATCCTAAGTCACCGACACCCAGCTCATCCTCTCCCTCAGCAGAGACCCCACCACCGCAAAACTCAACTTACAGAAAGGAATGCAAGACGTGGCAGTCTAGATGACCAACAGCTGCCTAAAACTCAACGCAGAGAAGACATAAGTCCTCGGAACCACCCCCTCAGCATGGGACAACACCTGGGGGCCCACCGCCCTCAGAAACCCACCTACACCTTTGGACCACGCCAAAAACCTCGGCATCATGCTCGACTCTACTCTTACCATGAACAGACAGATCAACTCCGTCACCTTCAGCTGCTTCAACATCCTCCGCACCCTTCGCAAGACCTTAAAATGGATCCCCCCACCCACGCACTCATCACCAGCAGACTGGACTAAGGAAACACTCTCTATGCCGGCATAAACAAGTCCCTACTCCAAACAATACAGAATACCGTGGCCAGACTCGTCCTAGGCATCCCCCGGCACGAACACATCAGCCAACACCTGCGGAGACTCCACTGGCTCCCCGTGGAGAAGAGAGTCACCTTCAAAATCCTCACCCACGCCTACGAATGCCTACCAACAGCGGACCCAAATACCTCAACAACAGAATACATTTCCACACACCCAAAAGAAACCTCCGAGCTTCCAACCTCGCACTGGCTGAAACCCCGCACATCCACAGAGCCAGAGCAGGCGGAAGAGCATTCTCCTACATTGCAGCCAAGACCTGGAACGAGCCACCTATGGACATCAGACGTGCACCCTCCCTGAACACCGTCAGGAAGACTCTCAAGACCTGGCTCTACGGTTGAACGGATCTGCTAATCCCCCCCAAGCTCCTTGAGACCCTCACGGGTGAGTAGTGCGCTTACAATTCCCTGGTTGATTGATTGATTGATTGATTGAATGTGCTGCCCCCAGGGCAGCCACAAACTTGTGCTGTCCCCGGGGCAGCGTCTTTGAAGCAGTTGCTCCATGTTTCACTGTGCAGGCGGCAACCCGCCTGCACTTTTAAGAGGGGAGAGATCCCCTTGCAGACGGGTGCAGTGAGTGACTGCACTTGCCTCTAAGTGGATGACTGGGGTTTCCATAGGACCCCTATAGGACCCTTTTCCCCCCCATCCAGAGGGCTGCCATCAGGGGGCGCACTGATAGTATGCCACCTTTTAGGAGGCGAACGGTCAGTGTGCCTCAAGAGCTTCTTTGCCTATACGCCCGCATCTATAATATGGCATGGGAGCAGAGGCAAAGGGATACCCTCATTTGCATGGAGTCATGCCCCCATGCAAATGAGGAAACTCCCTCTTGTGATAGCGCTGGCGCTATATGTGCACCAGCACTCAGTAATACAAAAAGGGATTACTTTCTGTAATACCAAAGTCCCCCGAGAGAGCGCAAAGCGGGCGCGCATACCCGCTGCACCCCCGGGGCACTTTCTATAATACAGCCCTTGATGCTGTAACCTATTGTGCCATACTGGCTTACTCGAACATGCCCCCTGCATATATATCATGCTGGCCACCTCCTACGTCCCTCCCTCCCCATCACTCTGCTTGCACCCTTCCCTGTGCCAAACTGTTCAAGCATCCCTATCACAGCCCTCCAAGCAGATCCTGCTGGTCTCCTCCCATGCCAGTTATCCACAGATCCACAGTGCAACCAGTCACAGGTCACCATCCGCTACCCGCTCACCAATTAATGTTCATTTAATATTGATTCCGACTCCTCTAAAGCTGCACACCAAACTCCAGGGCCGGTATTACAGAAGTGCCCCAGGGAGCAACGAGCATTTGTGCTAACTTTATGCACCCCTGGGGCACTTTGGTATTACAGAAGGGGCTGCCGACGCTTGTCCGGCCACTTCTGTAATACAACCAGTGCTGGTACATATGTTGCGCCAGCGCTATCTCAAAAGAGCATTCTCTCATTTGAATGGGGGCATGGCCCCATGCAAATGACGGAATCTCTTTACCTGTGCGCCTGCACCGTTACAAAAACAAATGGACGGAATGCTGAATGAATCATACCTTCACTCCCAGTCAAGAAATCTGGGTTAAATACATTGTTCTTTTGCTCACCATGCCACCCCAGTTAACACCCAGCCATATGCAAATCATTATTGACCCGGATGCCCCGAAACCGGTCCCAGGGTGCTAGTTTCCAGTCCAGGAGGACCTGGTCTGGCAGTTTGGGCTGGACTGTTCCCATGGGGCACAGGGTCAAGACTGATTTGCATATGGCTGGGTTCAAACTGGAATGGCATGGTGAGCAAAAAAACGATGGATTTAGGCCCAAATCTCTGTACTGGGGTGAATGTTTGACATTGTGCAGCATTCTGTCCATCAATTGTTCTTTTTGTATTATGGATGCAGGCACAGAGGGGAAAAGCTGTCAGGAGACGCACTGACAGTGTGACACAAAAAGTGGCGCACTGTTAGTGTGTTCCCTGATGACAGCCCGCTGGAGGGGAAGAAGGGGGTTGTATGGACCCCCAGACATCCCCTTGCAGGTGGGGCGCAGTCACTCACTGCACCCGCCTGCAAGAGGATCTCTTTTCTCTCTTTAAAGTGCAGGCGGGTGCCCCCTGCACAGTGAAACACAGAGCGGCTTTGAAGCCGCCCATCTGTATTTCACTTTAAAGAGCTGCCTGAGGAGAGCATGAGTTTGCGTCTGCCCGGAGGGCAGCGCATTCAACCTCATAGGGCGTGCTCTCCTGTTTGCACATGGTGCACCTGTTAGAAGGTGTGCCATGGTGCAAACAGGGAAAGTGAGAACCATATCTAATAAGGCCTCTGATGAGAACCCTGGAACTGACCACAAAAGTGCCCGGCAGATAGGAAACAATACACCACCAACAACCTCGAAAGGTAAGAGCAATAGACACGAAGTTGACCCAACATCCAGAAGTGGTCTCCAGATTTGGCTCTTTAATGTAATAGCATCACCGTGCTATAAAAATGCTAATTGGGAATAGCATAAACAACAATAAATGATTTAGACATAATATTTCCTATGCGGCAAACTACTTGAAAGGAGGAATTACTATCGATTTGCACATTGTAGCGTTGTAACAAAAGCTCACTTTTCTGTTGCTTTATTTTTGCCACCTCTGCAGCCCACATTTTCAGTTTCTCTTCTGGCGGCTCGTCATATTGGTTACCCACATTGAGATCATTCAGTAAGGGAACTCCAGATGATCAAAGACAGCGGGCACTTGTGCAGCTCCGGTCATTACTAGAACTCCATGATGAAAATCCACTTTTCCGCCAGGTTCCCATCCTTTTTCTGTGCTACGGACTGGACTGCTGGTATTTTGACTTGAACCACTAACTGGATTTTCAGTGCACGGGTTACCTTTAAGTTCTATCAGTACATTGCTCTGCTGCACTCACACCACATGGCTGTTCTTTGCAGGAGGGGGCTGTAGACCATCTGACTCCCTTCACAGGGCCTCACAGGGGTCAGCAGTCCTGAAGGAGATGAGGAGGGCGGCAGCATTGGGAGGAGACAAGAGTGGAGTGTGGAAGGGGCCGGGCACACTCTTTCAGTGTACCTTCAAAGACCTAGCAGGCTGGGATGTGACAATGGGGAGAGCTATGTTTCAACCTGTTCTGCACTGAAGCGTAAGAGCAGCGACCAGCAGCCAGACTGAGTGAGACGCGGCCTTTGTATTCAGCAGGAGGGAGTCGACAATAATGGACCTACAAGGACTGCTCAGTTTTCAACTGATTGTTCATTTAGCAGATCTTTCAGTGTAAATTAGAGACTGTACGAGAAACAGTCTTTGCAACGCGCTTTTTACAACACAGTGACGTTACCACTCATTTATTACCACACAAGTTTTTATCATGTATAGGCCTTTACTATGCATGACTTTACCACGCATTTAAGGCAAGTATGGGGACTTGAGGGATCACCAAAAAGTTAAAAAAAATATATATATATAATAAAATTTACCTTACTAATACTTATCTTAGTCAGCCTAATAATGCGTGCTAATTGAATGCGAGGTAAAAGCATATGCTTGCTAAACAAATGTGAGGTAGAAAATGCTTTGTAGAGGCATGCAATGTTTTTTCCTGTCTTGTTCCGTCATAAAACCAGATCGCACTAGATTGGGGGTAGGAGAATTAGAGCAAGGCTGTTTCTCCCATCTCTGCTAGAAGAGGGTGAGGTCTTTGAAGTCAAAACCAAGGACTGGATTTGTACTAAGAAGGAGAACGGTATACTGGCTTAGGCGGCCTTGGAAAGCCAAGTGAGGCTCTGTCTGCCCCGGAGAGGCAAGTCAGAGACAACTCCACAGGAACTCTGAACGTTGGAAGCTGTGAACTGTGCCTGCCTGGACAAGGCCACTGACTTGTCCCCAGCCCCATCTCAAGCCTGTCAGAAGGTTAGCAGCAGCCTCCAGCTGTGCTGTGTGACGGGTGGGGGAAGACGTCTCCAGTGGCTACGTGGGAGTACTGCACAGCGACTTTCATTTATTGAACATGCAGACTGGAGAAGCCATGAAGAATGTGACAGTCACTTTAAAATGCTATTACTTTGCAGTGACTGATCCATTTTTGTCATTTTTCCCTTATTTTAATTATAAAATATGTTTTCATTTTACTAAATTGGTCTAAGTGCTTGGTATCTTTATGCAGGCATAGTGCTGGATTTTCTTTCCCTTAGCCACATTCCTGGAAAAGGACCTTCTGTCTCGACCCTGCACTTCTAAGGAGTAGCCAATGCTGTCTTGGAGATGCAGTATTTGTGTATTAGTTTTGCACCATGGTGGGGGAATTTACAACATTCGGGAGGACCGGGAGCAGCCACCTAGGACGCATGAGGAAAACTTTCCTGAGACAAGCGGACAACAGGAGTTTTCCCTCCCCCCCCCCCCCCCCCATGGGGCAAGTCGTTTTTGCAATTGGGGCTTGACATTTGGAAGCCGTTTAGGAAGTGGAGAGTGGCCTTTGCCACACCCGCACAGTGGTATCTTCTTGCCACCAGTTGGTAAGAACAGAGCCCCCCTCTTTACACTTAGGTCCTGATAAATGCCTTGGAACCCACGTGAGCCGACACGGCAGAAACATGTTGACCACTCACAAGACGGCTAGGGGACAATAAACCCCCCACTCACCGTCCATTGATTTTAGTATCATATAGTTATTACCACATTAAAATAGATTTTTTGATAACTATGATTTTTAACCTCACTTACATTTTCACGGGCCCCACTTAGTAGTTTAGAAGTGCATCCCTGTCATCAGGTGTACGCCCTCTATCAAACGAAGGTTTTAGAGGGCGAAGACTGGCCGATGATGAAGCATGACACCAGGTGGTGTGTGAGACCAGTCCGTCACTTTTTGTGAGATGCCTTCACTCACAATGTTTTTGTAACTGTATTAGGGTCATCACACTAGGAGCAGCTCTTTTTGTAGTAAACATTTAGTAGTGGAGGCTGCTAGCTCCTAGAACCCCACGCCTCTTGTTCCCTTCTCCACGCATCGTGGAGTTTCTTTGTGATCATATGGGGGAATGTGCCCCACCGAGCAATCCTGCTTCCTACAGATACCCACTTTGAGATCATTCCATAATAGAAGAGAAGATGATGAAGAAAAAGGGACACTTCTGCAGGGGCATCTCCTCCATGTGGGCGGAGGAGCGTCGCCCCACTGTTTTCTCACAGTGCGAGAAGCAGATACCTAAAATGGTATTTTAAATACCATTTTAGGTTTCTGCTTCTCGCACTGCCAGAAAGCAGAAGAGTATGCCTGACTGGGGGCGGGCGGGTAGGCTGTCCTGCAGGAGTCCAGAGGAGGAGTGGCTTGCCCACTCTGAGTGAGCTGACTATTTGGTCGGCCACAGGGCTGACCAAACCAGTCATACGCACTCTGCATGTACTCTATGTAGGCTGCATGCAGCCTACATAGAGAAAATGGCCTCCCCATAGATGTCTGTGGGGTCTGCGTCCCAGCCAATCATAACCCTGCCATTGAAGACTTGTGATTGGCTTAGGAGAGGGGAGGGAGCTGCCTGCGGCTACTTCCTGTTCAGACAGATGACGCGGGACCAGCCGGCAAGAGCAAAGGTAAGTTAACTTAAGTTTTTATTTTCCATTAAACCTCCCCCTGGGCGACCCCCTTCCTGCGCACCCCCCCCCCCCCCCCACCTGCAAGTCATACCAGCCGCGACTGCACTTCTGTGACTTCCACCAGAGCTAGAACTGCTGCAGCATCCAGAAACCATGTTGTATTCACAACTCGCGAGCATTTTTGTAAATAATCACTAACATTCTCTTTTTAACATGAAAGCTCATCTCCTATAGAACTTGGCAAATGAACAACACGAGGCTCATAAGAGAAAAACTGCGGCTTCGCACACCCCTAACTATGAATCAGGCTTCCTGTGACATCCCTTGCTTGGTTGCTTTGCTGTTCCCTGGATCAGTGGCCGTGGCCTAACGCCAAGCTTACCATGTCTTAGAGTGAAAAAATAGCAGAGCTGAAAATCTTTGCAGGAAATGTATTTGGGGCTCTATTGTTTGGGTGGGAATTTCCTGTGCTGAAATACCTGGATCATGTCCCGTGGCATGAAATCTCCTGCCAGCGCCACGTGAAATCCATCCTCCAAGGGCGCGGTGCCCTCAGATGACATCCAGGGACGAGATGCACTAAATTACTCTCCTCGCCAGGCCTTGTCGGCCATACATCTTCGGCCCACTTTGGCTGATGGAAAAGAAGCGGATTATGGAAGCTGGGAGGGTTCAAGGTTAAAATGGGGTGTGCCTGGATGCCGAATCCAGATCAGAACAATACGTGGTGTGTTTACCCCGCTGTGTACAGAGGAGAAAAACCGAAAGTACTGCTGTTGTCTAAGGAACGATGTTCTAGGAACCACCAGCGTCCTAGAAAATATGCTTCGAGCTATGGGATTTCCAAGTCTGATCATTAATAAACAAGGCAGTGCGAGATGAGGGAATGAAAAAGACGAAATGAGGGGAAAAAAAGAAAAGAAAAAGAACAGTAGAGGTGATTCACGAAGAGAAAGGGAGAGAGAAATGGAGGAAAGGGAGGAAAACAAGGGAGAGTATCATGGGAAAAGCAAGAGAGACAGTGGAGGTGGTGCGAGAAAGATGGGAAGACTGTCGGAAGGTAAGGAAAAACATGGAAGAGAAGGGACTGAGGAGAAACAAAAGGGAGTAGAAACAAGGAACGTATATGAAAGAAAGGGAACTTGGAGAGGAAATAAGAAAGGAGAAAATGAGAGATAAGTAGAGAATACTGGAGAGAAAAATATGAGAAGAGAATGGGAGAGATGATGAAAGTGAAGGGAGAAAAGAGAAAACGCAAGAGAGGACAAGCCTTGGCAAAGCCATGATGCATGAACTTAGCCACATTCACAAAATATACATACAGCCATGCCTGCGCCAAACCAGTAACACAAAAAGCACTCATGCAGAACCACCAAGCAAAATATGCAACCTCTAAAGGCAGAATAAATTGTACTGACCGCCATCAGGCAGTAGAGGCATGATCATACCAGGCAGCATGGATCCATACCTCGCATAAGCACCTTGGGCCGGTGAAATGAATCAACATTTGGTAAGATTTAAAAGCCACTTTCGGTGAGTTTTTAACCAGGGGAAGAAGAGCACTGCGAGAATAGCATAGTGTACTGGCTTGTCAGTGTATTTGTGTGGCCAAGATTTTCTTCTTGCTTGCCACTTGTCATGACGTGTGCTGAGCTTAAGCATGGCAACGTGTCTTCTGTGCAGTGTCTATGTGTGCATGCATGAATGGCTGGCAGTGCAGGATAGTTCAGTGCTTATGCAGTGTATTGCAGTGTGCATCTATGGTGTTGCTACTCAGTGTCCAAGTTAATGCAGACAAGTATGTTGTGAAGTGTGTGTGTGAAAACCAGTGTTCAATGCCTGCATGGATTTCCAGCCAGTGGTAACAGGATAACTAGGACCCTCTTGGGAGACGGGCTCTTCGTAAACTGGGCTCTTTGGCGGAGATCTTTTGAAGAAGCCATGGGGTGCGTGCGGGTAAGAGGGCAAGGATAGTGTAGTGCACAGGTAGTGGGTATTAAAATAAGTCTGAAATAAGGGCTATCGCTATGTGATGGGTTGACATGTTTCGTCCCCTTACTGCTCCTAACGAGTTGTGTGGCACTCATCAGGACCTAAGTGAGTGGATGGTGCACTACTAGAGCTCTGGTTCCCTAAGTGTAGTATGGTAACCAGACACAATAGAGTGGAGCCCTAGTAGACCTATACTGGGCAGTTGGAGACCTGTGGGGGGTGGCAAGGGGAGAAACAAACAACAACAATGGAGGTTAAAACCTGAATGAACAGGGTGTATGTCTTTTGAGTATAAGACCTAACACCTGGCTAAGTAGTGGTGGGTCCTAAGCATGCACGGATAGTGGTACTTGATAGCATGCGAGTGTTTGTATAGTGGAGGCATAGTCGCATTGTGCCGCTCACAAACACCAATGGTTACAGTGATAATGCCCCTAGTGGTGAACGGTGCTGACCACTTAGATTGTACGTCGTGTACTGCCGCCGCATTGGAGATTTCCGGTAAGGCCTATAACAAATTGTTTTTAAACCGGATTACTCCTTTTCCGTTACAGCATCAGAGCAACAATGTGCTCTGTAGTCCCCCGTTAGGCCGTAGACGTCTATACTGGGGGTGAGTAGCCATGAATAGTGACTACTTTCACGTGGGTGCGCCAAGCTGAGGCTGTCACCAAACATCTCTGCCAATAAGTGTGCAACGCATCTGTATGCAGTATACATATAGATAATTTTTAAGAATGTCTAAACCCTTCGAACTATCGCGAACCTATGTAATGTGTATTTTTAACCGAGTGTACTTTTAACCGAGTGTACTCCCAAGGATCACTACTTAGTATACAATTGAGCTCATTGACTTACTATGCCTTCCCTAGCATCACCTCTATGTCACAAGTGTGTCGAGTATGTGTTGCTAACCGAACGTATATCATTGTCGCGTTCGGTTTCCACGACGATTGCCAATTACCGTGCATATGAGCATTATGACGAACTGGGACTTCCTCAGCTTCCTCAGTATGCCAAACATGTGTGTCCTAATATGAGTGTGCAGAGTTTTTAAGCATGTGAAACTCGGCGAGCCAGGGCTCTCTGGCTAGCACACTACCAATTAAACAGTTACCAATTGTTTTCTAACCGAGTGCATGGGACCGCCTTCATTTGCTCGGTCTGCGGCATGGCATGTACATGAATCCAACGACGAATCGCACGTTGTCTGTAGTGGGTTCCACTGCTCAAATATGCACCAATTTAAACATCAAATAACTCACGAGCTTCTAACTGAGCATGCGTCTCTGGGGCACTATATCCTGACCACCACCGAGTATGCACCCAAACTACACGACGTACAATCTAAGTGGCCAGCACCGTTCACCACTAGGGGCATTATCACCGTAACCATTGGTGTTTGTGAGCGGCACAATGCGACTATGCCTCCACTATACAAGCACTCGCATGCTATCAAGTACCACTATCCGTGCATGCTTAGGACCCACCACTACTTAGCCAGGTGTTAGGTCTTATACTCAAAAGTGATACCCCCTGTTCATTCAGGTTTTAACCTCCATTGTTGTTGTTTGTTTCTCCTCTTGCCTCCCCCTACAGGTCTCCAACTGCCTCATTATAAGTCTACTAGGGCTCCACTCTATTGTGTCTGGTTACCATACTAAACTTAGGGAACCAGACTTCTAGTAGTGCACCATCCACTCACTTAGGTCCTGATGAAGTGCCATACGAGTCGTTAGGAGCAATAAGGGCACGAAACATGTTGATCCATCACATAGCGATAGCCCTCTAGGACCATTGCATCCACGTAGGGCATTCACATATTTTTTAACTAAGCTGGAACTACCTAAACCATTAAAATTATTTCTGAACAGGACTGCTCCAGACTTATTTTAATACCCACTACCTGTGCACTACACTATCCTTGCCCTCTTACCCGCACGCACCCCACAGCTTTTCAAAAGATCTCCGCCAAAGAGCCCCATTTACGTGAGCCCATCGGGCATTGCAGGGCCGGCCAGACGAGGAGCAGAGCTCAATGATAAAGCATGACATCCTTCGGGGTGTGTGAGGGCATCACAAAGAAAGACCTGTCCTTCCCTTGTCCCCTTAGGAACTGCATACCCGTTTGTAGCTCAGGTAACTAGGAGCCTCGTGTGCAGGACCTATTTAAATAGCAGCTTCCAGTCCCCCCCACCTTCTTTTTTCTGGGCCCCTAAGTCTCCCATATCTCACAGATACTCATGGGCATTGGCCTGATTGGGGGCTCCCCTGAAGGGATGGGAGAGCCCTGAATGGGCTGGGAACCCCCTGCGCCGCAGGGGGCTTGAGTTATACCCCATGATAAGGCCAGTTTATTTGCGGGGTTTTTTCACCACACAAGAGCATCAACAAATGGGCGCTCAACTGACATCGAGCTTTTCCCAACATTCCAACAGCACGTGGGGAAGCACATGCGCACAAAGCAGGACAGTGGGCCAGGTACGGGAGATAAGAGAGGAAACATATACAAGAATATGCCAACTACTTTTATGATACAATTTACAATTAGAGCGTATTACAGGCTGCCCCTCACTGTTGTAAGAGGATGGGGAGAGGTGAACACCTAGCCCATATAGGGGGCATTAGAGGCCATGAGGGTAACCCATCTGAGGGGACCCCTCCACGAAGGCACCATGGGCACTGGTGTGCGCATCATGGTGGCTGGCGACTCCCCCCCTCACAGGCAAGGGGAATAGAGGGGGCTTGGACAACAAGCCAAAAAGCCTGCCAGAGAGGCACCATGGAGTGAAGGCAGCAATATGGCCACAGAATGGCAACCGTGGACGCCATTTGAAAGGGACAGTGAAGGTTCACCACCCAATCAAATTTAAAGGGACTCTTCCAGGTAGGTGAGCCTGCAGGAAGAAAGAAAATTTGCTTTGTCACTATTAGCAGGAGCCACTGATAGATAGATATATATATATATATATATATTGTTTGCAGTCTGATAGAGCGCTAACTCGACCAGAATGTATTGGAGCGCATTACATGAGCACCAGTTATGTTACAAAAGGACACATTCATTTTTGTTAGGCACAGAGAGATTAAGTGATTTGCCCAGAATCACAGGATGCCGAGCCAACGCCAAAACTCAAACTTGGTTCCCCAGCTCCAAAGTCGGCAGTTCTGGCCCTTACCCCAGCAGTAACCAGCCAAGCTTGGAGATGAAAGTGCAGCCGGCAGGGCAAAACACCGGAGAGGCCAGAAGAGGAGGCGGCGCAGCGGGAGGCATTGTGCTCAGGTGGAGAAAGGATCCTGCTATGGCCCAAATTTAAATCATTGAGTCCAATAATTGATGAAAGACCCTACATTGGAAAGAGCTGAGCTGCGGCTAACAGAACGGGCAAAAGGGAAGCCAGATAAAGGAATGCTGGGAGTGAGTCAAGGTGCAACGTGGGCAAGAGTACCTGAAGGGGAAACTTAACAGCATCTGTCTTCAAGGCCCTGAGCCACCACCAGGTACAGCAATAAGGCGGCAGGGTGGAAAAATGCAGGGAACTGCCCTGGAGCGATGTCCAGTTCGTAGAAGGGGCCAACGAGCAGCCAGGGCAAGTTGAATCCACCTGTGATATACAAAAGTTTGCACACTTAGATGAGCAGCAGCAAGCAGGAAAAAAATGGATGCTAAGGCAAATGCAGAAATTCAGTGAGCGGCAACCACAGGGGCAAGACCAAGTGAGGCAAGATGAAAGGGCAGAAGTCACTGAGAGAAAACCTATGCCCAACAACTTTTCATGAATAGTATGTTTTTTACTATCCTGGGCATTCGCCTGATTGAGTTACATGTGCTAAGCAATTAATCAAATTGTTGAACACGCATGATTCATATGATGCATATTTGGTAAATATTATTATATTCTACAGTGTGATGATCAAGACAACATGAATATATATATATATATATATATATATATATATATATATATGCAATATTGTATCTAAATGCTGTGTGCCTATATTTTTTACATAAGTTTCTTATTGATTTCTAAGAGTTTAAAGAAGGATGGCAACTACATATCTCGCTTTTGTTGATATTCAAAAGAACATTGTGGATCAAATAAGTATGAGGGTGTGTACCATCTCTGAAACACGTCAACATTTCGATGGTCTGCTATTCTAGAAATAGAGTACTGCCTAGCAGTATAAGAAAAGACTGTCGTTTTGCTGCTATATGTTAATAACAGTAATCATGTTAGAGTGGCATCTATTATTTACTCTTTTGGTAGCCATTGCTGCTGCCATATTATTTGTCTTCAATGTGGTTACGATTCATAATTGTGTGTTCTACACTAGTATTTTGATTTTCAAATACATATTTTAAATGATCTTTTGTGTTCTAGTGTACTTGAGTGCGTTATTCCTTAATGGAAGGGGTTTGGGGGTTTCACTGATTATCCCTGAAATATCCCTTGTGATTGATTGTTACTTAGAACATATCTTGCTCACAAACTGCTCAGTGGGTTTTGTAATGGTTGCAGTACAACTGGTTTTCTGATTCGGGTTGGCCCATTCATTCAGGCCTTACTGCCAGGGGGTCTAGAAAGCTGATCCCTGTGTCTCTAGAAAATCCAGAAAAAATATCAACCTTGGGGAACAACAGCAGCTAAGGTCCTGTGACAGAACCAGCAGAGACTGAGAATGGCTCAGGAAAGGAACAAGGAGCACCAAGTAACCAAGAAGTAGAGTGACAAGGGGGGAACGGGTGCAATGCTCTGCAGACAGCATGGGGACTGCAAGACTCAGCAGTGGGAATAGCAAATAATGCAAACAGTGAGCAAATTAGTGCATTTATGACAGACTGTATGAATGCATGGGCCCCTGCGACAGAAGCGCGTGTGGACAGAAGCAATGCAACATCATATGGAGCAAAGGGGCGACAAGCACAGTCAACTTCAGAATCAGGCATTCAAGCAGTGTTTAAGACAAACCAATCAGGCAGCCTTAGGAGCAACAATAAGAGGAGCAATGCAGATGGTCAGTCAAGAATCCACAACCAGGGGGAAAAGAGTGGTTAATTGGCCAATGGGCACAACAGCAGCAACTAGTGTGGGTATGACAGAGCATCCTCCCCATATACAGGCAATGACAGTGGGCCCATTGGCAAGGCAGAAGAATTTCATGGGGGCAGGATACATGAGAGCTGGCCATGGGCTTTACACACCCACAGGAACACACACAACCAGAGAGGTAAGACAACATGGTAGCAGTGGCGTAACAAAACTTAAGGGGGCCCACCTGCACAGTACATGAAGGGGGACCCCTCCGACCACACTCAGGAGTTCTGCTGACAGGGTACTGGGCTGATGGGGTCCCTTGGAGTTTGGGCCCCCCACACCGCAGGGGGTCCCCAAGCACTGCAGCAACCAGTGCAGGTACCTAACATGCCAAAGAAATTTACTAGCAGCAATGGGGGGCAACAGGGGCCTGTTCCACTCAGATCTGAACCCAGAGTCTGCAAACACTGGTATAACCCAGAACATGTGTATGCAGACCACCCCACACAACAGTATGGACAGAACACTTGCATGGTATCCAATACCATGCCTTCATTTGCGGCATCTGGCACAGGGCCAACAGGACAACACACTACCAAATACATGAATTCCATGCCCATGGTACCACCAACAAATATGGATATATCTGGGCAACATACCAGAAGCAGCACGCACCCCATGCCAATCATAGCACACTGGCAGCCTCACAAGCACCAGGCCAATCATGGGGACATGTGGGGAGAACATCAACAAACGCTCAAGACCCATCCCCTTGGCTTGAACGCCAGCCATGGCACGTGGTCTGTACAGCCTTAAATGCAGCATGTTCATAGTTCCGGCAGCAAAGTCAGCACCCAGGCCAAGCACTGTCAACATCACTAACCAGAGGCACGCAGCTACAACTAAAGCTGTGGGGAATCCAGGGGAGCACGCTGTCGATCTCATTGTAGCAGTGCTGGGGTCTCCTCCCCTCCCCACCCTCCTCTCCCCCCATTGGAGGTTCTATATCAGCTGACCTGGCAAACCTAATATCCTTATCAGTCAAGGAAAGGATTTGGAGAAAAGATTTCTAGATATATTTTAAGTGCCTGATGGTCAAATGGAGGGTTTTGACTTTCTCAACATTAACAAAAGAAGAAGCCAAGAAGGAGAGGAAAAGGGTGAGTCAATAAAAAATAAATAATTGGTTGGTTGCTTTCAGAATATTGGCATCTGTGTTCATGAACACAATCCCAGCTATCACACCTGATTTCTGGCTATATGAGTATTAGAGTCATGAGGCTTACAGGATGGTTAGGAGCGATGTAAGGCTTACGAATGACCAAGGTTTCAGGTTCGAAATACAGAAGTGGGCCACGGTGTAATGTTGCAAACAGGATCTCACAGGCTTTGTGCATAAAATGAAGTAGCCAAACATCCAGGTTGTACACTAGGAAGGGAACGATTTAACTGGCATGGGCAAGAGGAAACAGTTAGAAAAAATATAAAAAGATATCCTCCTTATGGCAAGGCCAATAAGCAGAACCACCCATAGATGATTGAGATTACATCTAGCTTCGAGCGGAGGGGCGTAAACACCCACGGTACAGTTTAGAGGTCGAAGAGAAAGCTAGATATTGCGATCTGCACGTTCTGAAGAGGAATAGGGCTGGAATACATAAGGCAAGGGGTTACTTACCTTGAAAATGTCGGGTTACTACGCGCAGGACGAGGTACATTTGCCAAGAGCAGGCATGGACATGTAACTCTAGAACAAAGCGGCGGCCATGAGTTAGCAAGACGCAGGTAGTGTTGAGCAGGGACCTAGAGCAATGTACGGGAAAAGAGGGAAGCCAGCAAGAGGAATCACTCCCTTAGCAGCATGGTGGCATAGATTAATTTAGGTTGTCAAGCGGCCCTGCCTAATGATGGCCAAAGGACGGTGCTTGGCAAGCCATGAGCCTTTGGGAAGTGCAGGGCCTGCCGCACAGACTGTCAAAGGGGGTTCGCTTTCAGAAAGACAGAGCACTCACAGCCCAAAGCTCACAGGGTGACCAACTACCCTGGTCAAAGCATACAGTAGCGAGGTAACCTTAGAATCTGTAAAGTTGGAGGGGAAACGTATTCCAGAGAAAGACTCAAAAGAGGGACAGGGACAAAGGGACTCTTTAAACATCTGATCGTTTGACACCGATTGAAATTGTATATGTGACAGATTATTGATATCTGCCTGTGTGCAGATTTTGAAGAAATATTTATAAATTAACTTTGGACTTTAGCACAATTGTTGGGGAGCAAACAGTACTGAATTTGAGCCGATGGTTACACATGGGGGCCACCAACACTTACTTTTGGGGACCGGCACTTATTTTTGTGCATCAGATATTTACAGAGCAAAACATATGGAAAAACATCCAGATCGGAAAGGTGGGAGAAGAGAAAGAATGCAGAACTTCACAAAGCCAGAAAGCAAGAAGCTGCAAGAGTGAGATAAAGGGACAGGGAATGTCTGGTAGTGAATTAAAGAGGCATGAGGTGGATGAAAGACTACCAGCCTTGGTATTGGGCGTTCTGACATTTATTTGCACCAGCTGCGGGCTTTTGGGAAGAGCTTTGGACATCAACACTCTTACAAATTAAGCGCTTGGAGCAATGGGTCTGGTGCATTCTTGGTAGAGGCTGAACTGCCTGAGATCATGGGTAAACACTCAAACAGGAAGTGGACTTTCTTTGTTGAAGCTAGAAAGAAGTGTTCCTGGGAGACACGGATAAGTTAACAGGAGAACTGTGTAGGCGATCGCATCCCAGAAGCTTCTGGCTCAAAACCGAATGTATGTTCTGTTGCAGAAGTCAGCACAAGGCAGAGGTATTTTTGCTGATATCCCCTGAGGATTGGAGTTCAGAATACTTTTATGTACAGCGCTCACCCCTTGCGCACAGTTGAACTGGGACAAACAAGAGGTTCATGCACCATAGTAAAAGTGGCCCAGTTTGTCTATGAGATAGCTGAAAAAGTGGCCCATGTTTGTAACTTGGGCAGTTTTTGAACTTTGAAGAAACTTTATAGTATTGTGATGTATGATTTACATTGCAAATATTTTCAGGGCTTGACTCGTGCACGGGATCGTAGAGACCAGCGAGACCTTTGGCTCGAGTCTGGCTCAGCTCTCACTGTTAATTTGTTGGCTCGCCCAGCTCTAAACACACACTCCCAACCTCTTTCTGTTACATGTAAGCTGTGACATAGACACACCACAGCAAAAATGGCCACCCGCAGCACCCTGACTGGTCTGGCGGAACGGGTTGACAGTGCCCCAACACGAATAAGCAGATCGCGCACTGCGGGAATCGGCATGGGCAGGAGAGGAATTACCTGTCCAAGCTCAGGCATGGTCAGTAATGGTATCTCTAATTATATCTCACACTGCGCAACAATGAACAGGCTGCATTTGTACTTTTTTTAAAAAATCCATGTGTGAAGCTGGCAGATGCAGCGAGTCACTAGGCGACTGACCGCAATGCATGAGTTACCATTTCTTAGTAGTTTCTGTGTGGGAGAGGTTCTCCATCCTAAAATTCTGTGGAAGCTGCCAGCAGAAATAAAAGTAGGAGTAATATGCATGCAGGTTTATAATATGGACATCAAGCCTCATTCTGAGGTGTTCAGGAAACCCAGTTGGTAAAACCATGCAGATGTAGTATCGTTAGTGCACATTACACTATTATTCTCTGATAAGCGATTCCGAGTTCTGCACAGGCGAGTGGGTCAATAATACTTTTATTTGATTTTGTAAAAAATCATAAAAGGGTGGGGCAAGCCACCATAGTACATGGTAAATTGACTAAACATTTGTAAGAGAGCTAAAGATAAAAATACAATAGAGTCATATCCTTTAGCCATAATCAACTAGTTCGATAAATACAAAAGATTGTATAAATGTGAAAAGTGCAAATGGAAAAAGGTGCAACAAGTTTGATTTAAACAATTTCAAATCAATTTCTCTTTTTTGTCCAATTCTTTTACTGCAATGTTCCAGAGTGTTATGGCTCTGCAGGACAGTTGAATCAACGAGTCTCCAAGACATTTGATAACTGCCGCCCTGCATGTCCTTATTTGTGCTTAACTTAATGGCTCCCAAGGAACGATTTTTCGAGTTTCTAGTAGTGATGGGCAGATACATAAGAAATGTAGTAATGACTCGTTTCCATTTCCGCAGAGGCAGCATTCTTTTGTCAGCCATGTCTGCTTCCATTTCGGGATCAGGTCTTTTATAGGGAATGACCCCAGCGGCTGCAGCGTCAAGTAGTGCTTTTTTATGTGAAAAGTGCTCAGACAATGACGGCTGAGGTTTCAACGTCTGATAAAATTGTATCACCGCCCATGCGTGATGTGTTTTTGAAAAAGCTGTTTTGTCCATTAGTAGTGAGGTCCGTTTAATTGCATTATTCACTATGATTTTGAATCCGGAATAAGTGGTAGGCTTCATCAAGCTGTAGTGTTGCGAGAGATTCTTTTAAAACTATGAAAGTAGAGCTGTTTAGCCTGGCTTGTCTTTCGACCTCCTGCCAACAATAATGGGATAAGGTATTATCTTCCACTGCCCTCATCCTCCAGTAATATTTAGCCAATGCGCCTAGTCTGGCTGGTTTCTGTTTTTTTAGTCCATATTCTAGTCGGATTTGTGCCTGTGAGATATGTCGAGGGATTAGGAACAAACACTTAAATAGGCTAGATTGAGCTGTATTCAAGACTGTGGCGTAGTTTGTGTTCAGCATTTCCGACCCATATGATATGGAGGGCAGAACTTTTGCGGCGATTACTTTAAGCAAGTGACCTGTAGAGCAGTCTTTAAGCTTTTTTTTATAGGATTTTAAAAGTGAAAAGCAGTTGTTTGGATTTCGTTTTTCCTTGTTCCAGATGTTGCTTGAAATTAAGGTTGCAATCAAGTTGAAACCCCAGGTATCTATATGAATCTACCCGGGACAATGGTTTCTCATCTAAGATCCAAGTGAAACTGTGTTTATTCTTTGTTTTGCGGTATTTAGAAAAGCACTTCACTTTCGTTTTTTGATGATTAATCATCAGCTGAGCAGAGATGGTGTACGCTCCTAATTGAGTGATCAATCGTTGAAGGCCTATGGGTGTCGGGGCAAGGAGGTCAATGTCGTCCGCGTATTGGATGCTAGTTATTGGTGTTATACCCAGTTTTAGGGGGATCAGCTTGTATTGAACGAAGGTGCTGCTCGAGATCAGCGGTATAGATGTTAAATAAACAAGGGGCCAGCACGCACCCCTGTTTTAATCCATTGGTTGTTGGAATCTTGTTTGTCATGCTGCGAACATCTCCTTTCCATATTCGAACCCATGTTTGTGAATAAAGGTTGATAATAGCCTCCAAAAGTTTGCTTGGGGCCCCCAACTTAGCATTTTAGCCCACAGCTTAGCTCTCGGTACTTTATCAAAAGCCGCTTTAAGATCAATCACTGGTTCCAGTCCCACCAACTAATGAAACTTCACGCTTTACTCCCTTTTGGCTTATTAGGTCTCGCCTAGGCAGCGTTTGCTCTGTCTCTTCGGGACATGCTGTATTCAGGATTTGAGCATAAAGCTCCGCCCACTTTCTGCCTATCTTTTTAACTGGCCCCTGTCCCTGTCCTTTGTTAATGGTGGCTTTTCATTGGTCAATAGGCTTAGCAGTCCCTCCTTAGTACCGCCTTGTCTCTTCTTGTAACCTCCCACGAGGACACCCCCTGTTACATGTTTTGATACTGCCTAGGTTTTAATTACAGCCTCAAGGCACTATTTTCTTAAAAGGCTCAGGCAAGACACACACTCATATTTATATGAGACAGTCTATAAATTTCCCTTCATCAGCTCCACACAGAGTACAACCTAATCCGAAATTTATGTAATAATTATTTTGTCACATTTCCAAGCTACTAATTGTGTATATGGACATAGTAATTTGAATGTACTCGTAGTACTGTCTTGCATGCGATGCATTATGGGTAGGGTGGATTAACCATATCTTCTGCAGGATGCAGTACCATATGTGACCAAAGGAGGTCTGCAGTCTGGTGCCTTGCTCACTAGGGACCTCTAGGAGCAGTTTGCGGTACTGCACCAAGACATACAATGCTGGTGCCTTGTTCACTAGGGACCTCTAGGAGCAGCTTGTGGTATTGCACTGAGATATACAATGCTGGTTCCTGGCTCACTACGCAAGCATTTGCAATGCACTAGGTTTCACATTACTGAAAGTATGAGCTATTGGCGTTGCATTATTATTTACAACACCAATACCTCAAACTATCAGTAATGTGAGACCTATTGCATTGCAAATGCTTGTTTTCTTGCACAAAGTCTTCCTGGTAATACCTGGAGAAATCTGTGTGAGGAAGATCCAGAGTGGCTGCGCTTATTTGCAATCAACTAGAAATCTGGAATCAAACCGTTTTGGAACCAGATTTCAGTTTGCCACATCTTTTGGAATGAGTTTTCTTCAGGTGTAATGATCTGACCCGAAAAGAATTAATAATTATTGTTATCTGCAGCGCACCCGGCACACACCTACGCAGATGTGCTGAATGCTGTGTATATCCAAGAGGGTTCTATTCAGAAAGATATGCGGAGATGTCCACAAAAGCAGCGACTAACTCATATATACAGTGGGAGACATAATAACTCAGACCCATTCTGTATTAGGTGAACATATTGAATCAGATGCTTAACAGAGTGGGAAGCGTTCAAGAAATATGGAGCGCTCTCGGTCTATACATCTGACTGTGAAAGCGCCAGCCTGGACCAATGTCTGTCACAGCCATTTCCTTGCAGATTATTTCGGGCACTGTTATGCACAGCTAATATTTAAGCCAAAATAAGGCATCTTATCATTTAATAAGGCTGTATTTGACACTGTGTTGCCAGGACAGCAAAGCCATTGATAGTAAAGAGTTCCGAAGCTCAGCCTGCTCCTACATGGAGCTTTCTTTTGTTACAAGCCAGAAAAGCATTTAGTCCAGGAGAACATCCAGTGCGTCACGTGGCCTGGAAATTAGCGCCATTGTTAGGCTCCAAGAACAAGGGCAAATGAGGGGCCGAGATTTTGAAGGATGTCACTCCCAGTACAGCAGCAGGCCTCGTGCTATGAGGCACGAGGAGGTACAGAACAGCCAAAGCCTCTCATGCTGTAGGTTTGAGATGTATATAGTGCAAAGGACCTCCTCGCTGATCAGAGAAAAACAATTGTAAGGTGTCAAATCCGGCAGAAGATGGCGACCCTGACTCTTCTGGGGAAGGGGCAGTGGCGTAATGAAACTTGGCGGGGCTCCCCACTCTTCGGACCCAGCCAGGAGCTCTCGAGTAGGGCCGGACTGGCCGTAGCAGGCACCAGGCGTTTTCCCATTGGGCCAGAAGGGTGGGGCTGGTTTTCGACCGGTGGGGCTGTTTTTGTTACTGGGGGCCGTTTTTTAAGCAGTGCTGCAATTGCCAGGGCTGATTTGCATTCTCAGTCCGGCCCTGCTCTCAAGCCAGTGGCCCACCACCTGTGCACAGTGCTGGAGGGGGCCCCTTGGAGCTCATTGCCCCTCCACACCGTAGGACTGGAGGGCTATGGTTATGCCACTGGGTAGGGGCTGGGGAAGGAGGGTGTGAGCAAAATGTACAAGAACTCTGCATACAAGAATTCGTTGCACTACTACAGCCATTTCCTTTCTCTTTTCATGTACTTTTATTATTTACAGCAAGGAAGAGAAAAATGGGGAGGGTAAGGAGAAATTAGGAGAGTCTGGGGAAAGAGCAAGAAAAGATGGAGTATAGAGCGAAAGAGCAAAAGGAAGGGGGGAGGCAAGAGAATCAAGCATTGGCATTGCCAACAGGTCTGGCTTATGAATGAACGTGCCTGTTGTGCCATTGAAGGGTTTAGGCGCTCAATAAGTCGTCATGCATGCGCCCTGTCACCCATCTTTGCACTCGTGTCTCTTGCTCATCCAAAAACGGACTGATTCTTGCATTCACCAGCAACTGAAGTAAAATACACAGACTCAACAACACAGGCAAGATAAAGTAAAATAATACAAGTAGAAAAAAAAAATGTGCTGACATTTGAACATGGTGAGTATATGCTTGTAATACCAGAAGTAAAGATAGAAGCCAGGGTTTATCTTGCATTAGTAAAGTACATAGTCTATTATTGTTTTAAATTTTCAACAAGGCCGTCATGTTTGGATCCAACATGTTGGCCATTTTGGAATGGTAAAACAATGATACACTATGGACAACTGCATTCCATAATAGTGGCCTGGTTTAGAGGAAGTGGCCATGTTTGATGCAGATGAAATCAACAGCAACCAAATGTTCCATTAGAACTACCCGGAGAACTGTAGTATCCTCTTATGAATATTTTTTTAAAAAGAGAAGCAAAAAAATTAAAGTGGAACCAGAAGGAGAAAACTGAAAACTAAAAGATCGGCCAACCAGCCCGACACTGAAACACACTCCTTTTCAGGTAGATGTGGACATGCGATCAGAAAATGTCATAATTAGCAGGACAAGCAAGCAAGTGACTTGTGAACAGAACCATTACCTCATACAGTACACTGTCATGAATGGAAGCGGAGTGTAAAGGACACCCAAGCATACCAATGGCAAAAGAAGGCTGACTCAAAAGCACTCTATGCATCTATGTAAAGATATATTTTATTATATGGCTTGATTTATTATTTAATTATATTTATTTTAACAATCAACCTTTAAATGCCTACTGACTTTAACTTATGCTTTTCACGATTAATATGTCAGGCCTACTACTTTTATCATAACTTTACACAATAAACAATCAGGTATATCACCTTTGGCATTGGCTTGCTACCATAACCAATTCAGACCTACAAGGCAACCATCGGCTTATACAGTAATACCATTAGAAATATGTACAAAATTACAGTTATCTAAAGAAATATAAAATCCCTGCTAATAGAGCCGATTAAGTATAACCATAGTGTAAATATTCTATCCCCATGGTTTGTTCGAGTGGGTCACCAAATCAATTGCCTACTACGGTAAACTGCACTATTCGGTGTGACAAAATACATGCCAAAATCCTGTTCTTTTGCACGGTATCATGACAACGCACCCCTAAAAACCTATTGCCTTTAACACATGCTTTTTGCAATAAGGAATACTTGCTTTGTCATAACTTTTCAGGCTAAACAGATGAGTGCTATGGCATCTGGCATAACTTTTTCCAGCACATCAGTCTGGCCTACGACCTTTAGCTTCAGCTTTTCAGCATAACCATCGGAGGTCTTCTATATCAGCATACGCTTTCCCACGAGGGAAGCATCAGGCATACAGTCATGAAATTACAAATGTATTCCAAATTACAGTTGGCAAATCAAAATATTATCTTTCCTAAAAAGGCTTAGCAAGGATTCTCATAGCAAATTCTGCAGCACACACAGATAGAGGAATAAGACGCTCAGGATTGTTTTTGTGCAGGGAGGTGCCCCTTTCTGCACAAAAACAACCCTGCATACCACATAGGGACCCTTGAACCAATGTGCAACGGTGCCTACATTGGCGCTAGGCAGACAAAACAGTGCCAGCACAGGGCTAAAGGTAGGAATGTGCTGTATTCCCTAGAATACAGTGCCCTCCTGCCCTTTCCCTGTCACGCAGTGCAGTGTAGCAAGGTGACTTGCTGCGTTGCACTGCGTGGCACTGTCATAAATATGCCCCACAGTTGGTAACCAACACCAAAGCCCTTGTCTATTACTGTAATCTCTGAAATTCTATGTAACTAAATACCTACTTGTATGCTTTAATACACAGCGATAACAATCCATCCTATATAGCCTATAGAGTTTAACATAGGCTTTTCATAACAAATATGTCTGGCCTAATGCCTATTTCATAACATTTATTAATATTCAGACCAAGCCAAGAACCATGATCATTGTATTGCCACCATAACCAACTCAGTCCTGTAGTATTGAGAATAATCTTCGCCACAAGGCAAAAAGTGAAATACAAACACTTTTTGTAGTGGCAGCACGCAACTTTGGCCCGATCACATCCTCTACTCAGGGAAACCAACAAGTGGATGAAGCTTAAGACCCTTCCTCATGAATACTCTGAAAATTATTTTTTTGTTAATCACAAAAGGTTCAGTAAGAGATGTGCTGCCAATGCAGACCAAAAAATGCACGTGGATTACCATATCCCTGGCCATCCCATACTACACTTAAACACAAAACTGCGTTGTGAAGTCTAAATTAATCATGCAGAGGGTAGGGGAGCTGTGTTGCTGCCAGAAAACAAAAAAACAGCGTAAATTATCTTCTAATTTAAGACACTTTAACAGTGCCATATACGTGCCCCTGAAAGTTTAGGGTATATCCCATTGCAAGCTTGATATTTTATCCGTATTATTGAGCCTTGTCTAGACAGCCATACTGCTGCTGGTTCAGGTAGTTTGACAAACAAACAAAATAATCAGAGGTGCGTAGAGGGGATTAACTTTTTTTCTGTGGAAGCACCCAACTTCTGCCCAATCAAAACACATACTCCAACCCCATCTACATATGGGCAGTGCCACAGCCCTTCTCGGCAGTACTCCTGAAAGCTCAACTTTAGGTTCATCACATAAGGTCAGTGTTGGACTTTGCTCTTTTTGCAGGGTCATCCCAGAACCTTTTGCCTTCCTCCTGTATTTTTTCTGACATGTAGTTCATGGATTTAGGACTCTGGGCACTTTATCACTGCTTTTCAGTGTTAAAGTGCATGTGCTCTCTATGGTAAACTTGGTAAGATTGGTCTACACCTGTTTGACGTATTTAATTTACCCATCAGTCCCTTGTAAAGTGGTATCTCATATACCCAGGGACAGTAAATTAAATACTACTGGTGGGCTTGCAGCGCTATTTGCGTTACCCACCGAAGTAGCCTTTCAAACCTGTCTCAGACCTCTGCCATTGCAGGGGATGCGCGCCCAGTTTTACTGCCACTGTGACGTGGCACGTAAAGTGGGTGCCAATTCCGTGACTCCCCTTTTACTACATATCAGTCACCCCTAAGATAGGCCCTAGCTAGCCCTATGGGCAGGGTGCAATGTAGGTAAATGGTAGGACATGTGCCTTAACTGTGTGGCATGTCCTGGTAGTGACAAACAGCCTATTTGGTTTCTCACTAGTGAGAGGCTGCCCTCTCATAGGAATGCATTGGGGATTGCCTGATATGTGTTTCAGTGGTAATTCCTGACATTAGAGGAATAGCGTGATCAAGTTTGGTTTGCTTGGAATAGTGGTGATAAATGCTGCATAATGGTGTTCTCAGATTTATTATCACGGTTTTAGAAATGCCACTTTTAGAAGTGGCCATTTCTGTATGTTATGTGTCTTTGTGCCCCCTTGTTGTGTATTGCATGACTGGCTCTGGAGGACAGGGGCTGGGGAGGTGCAGTGGCTCCAGAGGGGCTGGGTGAGTCAGCACTAGGCTGAATAGGCCTGATCTCAATTTGGAGCAGTGGGAGGAGTAACACGTGAACCTGAAATACTGTGCTGCCTTCCATAATGTTGGCTCTGCCCCCCTGTGGTGTGTCTGGGGCCAGAGCCTACACTAATAATGGGGACTGCTATGCACTTGTAAAGTGCCCCTCCAGAACTGGTTTGGACTGTGTCCCAGACCCTATGCCAGGGCAGAACAAAGGCTTGAGGGATATAAATATTGGGGCTGTGACCCCATGTACTTGTTGTACCTGCTTGGAACTGTGCTTGCTAAAGGTCTGCTGGATGCTAGGAGGGACCACCACAAACGACTTCCCCTCTACTGGATGGCCCTGGGAGCTGGCCTGCCTGGGCCCAGCCCTGCCCTTTTCCAATCTCGTGAGAGGGGCGCTGTCTGCCCCTGGTGGTGTCTCGTCGTGGGAGACACAGAACGTGAAGAGCCTCCCCTGCTGACAGGGCAAGCGCACGTTGAGCACACTACTTTTTGTGCCAGGGTACCCCTGAAGTTTGGGGGTCGTTCCCACTAGAAATGTGTGGTGGGTGCTTTGTCAGTCACCCTCTAAGCCCGAGAAGTGGGCGCGGCGACAAGCAGCCCGCAAAACAGAAGCCAGGCAGGAGCTGTGCCTGGTTGTGGGCGGAGTCCCACAATGGAGATCGCGTTGGGAGCCTCCTGAATGCTCCGTGCTTGGGGGAAGCAGCGCTCCCACTCTCCTGGCCCATAAGGAAAGGAGAAGCCGCAGGAAAGCTCGGCTGGCACTGCAGCACTGATGGAGTCCATGAAGCTTGAGGCGGGTGAGTGAGTACGGAGCCAATCACCTCTTCCGCCCTTGTTGGGCAGCTGCCTTGAGTCATTGGGTTGTTTTCAGTGAAGGGGAGATCGAGTCAGTGTCTCCCCTCCCCCCTACCTTGAAGGAGCGTTTCTGACTTCAAGGACCGGACGGAAGCCTCCACAGAGGTCCCGGTCCGGCGCAGTCGGTCAGAGCACCGCGGGCAGCATTCTCCACAGAGGAGACAAGGGTGAGTTGCAAACCCGCCCCCCCCCATTGCATTACGGGCCTGTTGGGGGCATTGTTTGGCTGCATCTGCAGCTAGGGGGCTAGTTGAAAAGCCTCGTGTCCACACAAGGGACACACAGTTTGGAGAGCCCTTACTTTCAAAAGGGGCATTGCAGGGAAGCTCAGGACGGGCCCCCGAGGTTGAGACTGCCCAATATTCGCCCTTATGGTTTGGTGGGACATAATGCAAGTAGGTGATGTGTGCAACTAATAAGTGATTACCATGCACTGTTGATGAGGTATAGGCCTAAGGAGGACCTGATGTGATTATTATGTTTTGCATAATATGCTGTCCTAGGGAATGCTATGATGTTCATGCCTAAGATGTTTATGCTAAGTGGAATGTTACCAGTAGTTACTGGCTGTCTTCACTAACGGTGACATATATGATGGTTATTACAGTGGCCCGATTGGCCCTGTAGTGGATATAGTCCCTGTAAAGTCAAACCAAAGGCCAGGTGGCACAGTGTATATATGTGATTACATTCTAATGTGTTTTTAAGAATAATACAAAGCCTATTTTTGATATAATCTTGTGTGGAGTTTATTTCTGGTGTGACTAGTGGGTCGCTGCTGTGTGTGTTGAGCAAACGCTTTACACATTGCCTCTGAGATAAGCCTGTCTGCTCGTGCCAAGCTACCAAAGGGGTGAGCAGGGGTTATCTTCAGCGTGTAATTCCCTTGCTCTGACTAGAGTGGTGGTTTCTGCCTGGCTTAGGCACACGCCCTAGCCAACCAGAAATCCCATTTCTAACAGTCAGGTGACATCTGTATTGTCAAGGCAGGATTAATGAAAAAAACAACACACCCCATACAGCCCAGTAACTTAAAGGGCAAGTCAAACGATCAAGCACCTGAAAGGCATTTTCACCTCAGTGAGGGGACAGAGGCGTCCCTTTTGGCACACAAACTTACCCCAACAGCAGCAAATGATTGTGAAAAAGAGCATACAGAGATGGAACAGACATTACAAAGTAGTGCAACCGACATCACACAGACAGCATAAAGGAATGGGAGATACACTGCACAGAGACAGGAGGGATAACCATAGGGAAGGAGAGCCAGCACATAGACCTGCAACAAACAGCACAAAGAACAGGAAAAGACATCACACAGAGAAGGAAAGACCGTAGACGAAGAGAGGGAAAGCACACTTGTATTTAATGTATTACTGAAATTGTCCTCAGCAGGCAAACTTGTTACCACAGGGGGTGTGCTACCACGGGGTGCCTGGAGCAAAAAGAAATTCTTGTGCAGGATCTTTTCATGGAGAAGGTAAAAGGAAAAAGAGAGGCAGACAGACAATATTGAGGCGCAGCTGGGAAAAGTGGCTCCTGGCACATTGAGATTTCATGCACACGCTTTGTAGTGAATAGTAAAAAGTTTCAATCGGAGTTCAAGTGTCTACTAAATTCCCAATTATGCACAAACCAGCTGAGGCAATACAAAGCAACCGCCAATAAAAAAGAAGCAGTTCTACGGCAGCCCAGCAGGCACAGAAAGATTCTGCAATTTAAACTCATTGAAGGACCCCTGCGAGAAACTCAAAACGGGCAGGAAACCTAATTTAGTTTCACAGAAGGGTAGACTGGACCGAGCACCCCGGGGCCAATCTGACGACATCGCTGCAGGAACCAGAACAAGGCATCACGGAAATTGCCTGAAAAGCAAACTTCTGGAGGAACTCGTTAAAAAGCAGTAGCATCGGAAAGGAAGGTTAGCAGAAACTGAAAATCCCCACTCCTTTGATCAACCGCTGCATGCAATGCTCAAGTGCGGTTCTCAACAAAAGTGAATAGTTTTGGTAACATATTAAATATCACTCTATAACCGTAGCACGGTGATACTCAAGGTACAGCCTGACCTTTATGTGCGGCCCCGCTAGTCAACAGCACTAGGCAGCTGTTTATGAACACAGCACCGCCATTAAAATGTAAATAATCCCACAGACATGTATTTAAAAAGCGTTTTCAGTTAAAGAAAGGAAGTAAATAGGGTGGCCTGCACTGCTTAAATTTAAGAACACCGTCAATGATAAAATATTTTTGCAGAAAACGTGTAAAATGATGATAGTCTCCTCTAAATTCAAAAAAGTGTATTTCATTAACCTGCAGAAACGTTTCCCCTGAGTAAATTAGATTATACCAGTGTATAGAGAAATATTTTCTTTTAAGTGAAAGTTTTCAAACATGAATTTAGAAACATTCATGTCCCACCCTGACAATAGTGAACTAAGGGGCAAGTCAGTGCACCCTTTGAGTGTCCTGGATTGGTGTTATACATGAGCAACATTATTGTTTATTAAATCACACACAGGAAAAGCTTTTGTAGAGCACACATCTTGAAGTCATGTATTTCGAGGTTTTCTTATATGTGGCAATGAAGAAAAAGGAGGGCAAGTGAAATAAAACAATTGCCTAGGATCACACAATTTGGTCAAGTAGGGAAGCTGGAATTGATCTCAGGTTTTCTGGTTCCTCATTGTGCAATTCAGTTCACCTAATAGATGTACATGCTTTGCTTTTCGTACACCCACCTTACTCCCCCCACCCCCACAACCACCACCCTGCTGGCATCAGTGTGGCCCTCGGTCACATCATCAACTAAACTTTTTGTTTCCTGGGAAACTTTTTTACAGTATTGATGCTGTAGCACCTCCCCGACACGTACAGAATGACTGACCACTCTCACGCAGAAACCAAGGGAGGGCCTGGACTAAAACATCTACGGGACCAAACAGACACTACTGAACACCAGCAGATTACAGATAGGATATTGTAAGACATAAGTCAAAGGGACACTAACAGACACCCAAAAAATACTGAAATGATAAAATACAGATACACCAAGAACCAATATCCAGGACTCATGAACAATTTCCCACGCACATTCTTCATTTCCCTTTGTTCTGGTGCAGGCTTTTGGTATTCTGCCTCTAGAAACTAGCACTTTTGGGAAAAGGAATGTTCTCTGTCTTGTTATCCACTGGGGTCTTCTGTAACATGATCCAGCTAGCGGCAGGACTTTCCACCAAAGCACAAGACATCTGTAGCAGCATTCTTATTCAAAGCACTGGCTCGGGTGATAGAAGTGCAGCACACAGGTCACACCAAGGGCCCTTCAGCATGTCCACTTTAGGCTATGGGGAATCTGAGCTCTATGAATTAGGGGCAGGTTTGGTTCAGCCTTGGCCAAGTGCACCATAGAAAAAACATATGAGGCCTTTAGCGCACTTTGGACAACTCTCCCCAAATCGTTATAATGGAGAGATCTTCGGGATTACTCTCATGAGCGGAGAGGAGTATGTTGGAAGGTCCCGTCTAGGTGCTTGTTTAAGGTTTGATTAGGTATCAATGCACCTTCATTAGTGGCATATTTTACATAAGGCAGCTTGGCTAGGCAACACAGTCAGCACAGTAGTATAGAACAGATTGGGGGGGACACAGAGTTAAACTGAATTTATCCAAGGCCCTGGTGAATCCTTTGTCATGTGCACATCCGCAGGTCCACCGCTGCTTCATTCCTCTAGGTGATGACTCTGACCAGGTCTCACGACCTGATGGTCCCAGTGACTCCCTCTGGCATACGTGGTCACCATATCCTTACAGTACACTGGCTTGATTGGCACAATGAAGTCCTTGACCGTGGCCCCTCCTGGCATACGGGGTTGCAGCCCACTACTGCACACAGGCACTGGCCCTTCCCACAAGGCAGTCTTCTCACAGTGACCCTTCCTGACACACAGGGTTGCCACTCTCCCACTACACACAGGCTGTGGCTCGAAAGCCTCAGCAATGCACATGGATCAATTCACTGGACCCCTCCTCTGGCATACGATGGTCACTGACTTTGCTCTGCACACGAGCAACAACCTGATCAGTTGCAGCAGCTGTCTACTCTCAACTAGCACAGGGTATCCAAACAGCAGGGCTTTCCACAGGGCCTCGCTGCCTCCAGTGCTCTCCTCTTCCTCACAGGGCTCACTGGTTTTGGAAAGCAGGCAGGCACTGGTTTCCCAAGCTCCAGAGCAGGTGTTCCCTCACCCAGGCGTTCCCTCACCCATCACAGAGAATTGCAGGCCTTGTCTCCCAGTCCTGGTCAAAGGCAGAAGTCTTGCAGATCTTCCCTTCCTCACACAGACCATATGATTGCTTGGGAGATGGCAATTTTTTGAGGTCTCAAACTCTTCTTATAGTCCATTTCCAGACACCAAATTTGAATTAGACTGAGTCTTTGAGGTGTATTTTGGGGTCTGCTTCCTTTGAAGAGACCACTCCTTTGCCCTCTTCTTTTTGTTTTTACAGTTTTTGCAGTTTTATACAGCGCAAACTCAACCCAAAGGTTTCAGAGCGCTTTACATGAGCACCAGTTGCACAACAGATGGAGACATTCATTTTTAGGCACGGGGAGATTAAGTGATTTGCCCAGAATCACAGGATGTTTGAGCGAGACTCAAACCTGGTTCTCCATCTTCAAAGTCAGCCACTCTATCCGTCTGTCACAGCCGGAGTGAATCTAAAGCAAACAGAACCACAACAGTTCATGAAAGTGACTAGCGTTCACACCTAATGTCATTAGGGATCCAGACATCAGTACAGTTGGGCACTCAGACCAGAGGTGCACACCCATTACCATGTGGAGGAGTTTGCCATCCGAACAGATGCACCTCCTAGATCAGAACACCTTGAACCAATTACTAACCTAAAGAGGCTGGGTGGTCGGATTGGTAAAACCATCTGGAAAGTCCCCCAGCATTCCTGTGGATCAATCTGGCGCTGTGCTCCACACCAAAGTCTAACCCTTGCAAAGAAATTGACCATATTAACAATTTGGGATTTTCTCCCTTCATAGCCATCAACCATGATCCGTTTGCACTGCAAACTTAGTGCCAAACAAGTTAGGGCAGAACTTACGCAAGGCTCACACTATCACAAAGCACTCCTTCTCAATAGCCGCGCAGTTCTGTTCTCTGGGGGGGGGGGGGTAACCTCCTACTAATAAACGCTACTGGATGCACTCTACCTGGCCAGTACCACTTAAACTCCTTTGTCAGAGTCATCCGTTTGTACTATGAAAGGATGATTGTAGCCAGGTGCTTTCAGTACAGGTGCAGTGCACAGCATCTTCTTTAGTTACTCAAATGCTTTTTGACACTCTCCAGTCCATATCACTTTTCTGAGCTGCTCCTTGGAGGTCAAAGCAGTCAATGGGGCAACTATACTTCCATAGTTCGCCTCAAAATGTGTGTAATACCTGGTGAGTCCTAAAAAGGCCCTCACATCAGTCTTGGGTAGTAGGACTTCCCACGCTATCAGAGACTGAATCTTGGTATCCAACTGGTGAAGCACCTCATTCCGCACCTCAAGCCCAAGGAAGACTACAGAAGACTGCCACGCCTTCCACTTGTTTGCCTTGATGGTCAGTTTTGCCTCCAGAATCTTAGCTAACACTTGCCTAGGTATCTCAGGTGGTCCTGCCATGAACTGCTGAACACTGCAATGTCATCCAGGGAAGCCACACACAACTCTTTCAGCCCTGCAAGAAAATGGTTTGCCAGGCACTGAGAACGTGGCAGGAGCATTCTTCAACACTAAGGGCATTGCCCTAATTTGATACAACCGTTCTGGCACAGAAAATGTAGTCTTCTCCTTGGCATTTGGTGTCAAAGCAATCTGCCAATATCCACGGGTCAGGTCCAGGGTGCTCAAGTACTTTGCACACCTAACTGATACACAAGCTCATCTGCTCTTGGAATTGGCATTGGTTTTAGTTACCTCATTGAGGGCCGGGTAGTCAACACTGAACTGAAAGTCAGTAGACCCTTGCTTTGGTATTAGAATCACAGGACTAGAGCAAGGACTATGAGATTTCTCAATGACCCCCAGGTGCAACATTTTGGAAACTTTCACCTTAGTTTATCCCTTCTGTACATCTTGCCCTTCACTGGCAGACTGTCACCCATGTCTACATCATACGCACAGACAGCAGTCAACCCTGGTGTCAGCAAGAAGAGGATGGAAAACCATCCCAACACCTCTCCACATTATCTCTGCTGCTCAGGTGTTAACTTGGGGCTAAATGAACCCCATGCACAGTGCCATCCTTCATGTCAACATGCAGTATGTCAAGAAGAGGCTCACTGTCTTTCTCTGCCATAGCCATGATAATAAACTGCATAATCTCTCCAGAGATAAGGCTTCAGCCTGTTAACGTGGATTCCCTTGGTGCACCTGTGTCTACAAAGTAGTTTACCTCAGAAACCTTCTGAACTACCTTGTATGACCCACACCATTTGTCCTCCAAAGCCCTGGGGCAAATAGGCTTAAGGAACAGCAATTCCTGACCTTCCTCATTCTGGATCAGTTGTGCTTTCGGGTCATATCATTCTTTCACCAGCTCTTGGCTGGCCTGAATGTTTTCCCTGTCTTATGTATTACATAATCAACATCCTGAGGCCAATCACATAATCCACCACATCCTTCTGTGGAGACTGTGAGGTTCCTTCTCACCCTTCTTTGATCAAGGTGAGAGGACACTGCGCCGGTTGTCCATACAGAAACCTAAAGGGACTGAACCCTGACCCCTTCTGCAGAATTTCTAGGTAGCCAAACAAGAGACATGGCAAGACAAGATCCATTTTCCTTCTGAGGTTTTCTGGCAGAGTTCCCATCATGTCCTTCAGTGTATTGTTAAATTACTCCACCAATCCATTGGTTTGTGGGTGGTATGCATAGGATGTTAGATTTGAAATAGTCTTATCGTGATGCTCAGGTTATGTTCTGTATTGAGTTACCATTCATGGCGCCATTTTATTAGTAACGGACATTTTGTTTTGTGATCGTAACAAAGCTTCTGGCTTATATTGCTCGTCTTAGCAGAAAACTGCCTCCTGTACCTTCAGCTTGTACTGCCCAAGGCCGAGTTTTGTTGCACTAATTAATGTACTCTCTATTGTTGCACACCTCCGCTGTTCGATAAATCTGTTCCCACATCTGTGAATGGTAGACACAGGCCGAACGGCCTTGGAGCTAAGATAGTGTGTACCCAGCCCCAGGACCATGGCTCATCCTTCTTGGCTACCTTTGTTCACCGTTGCCTGGACCGGAATTTTCCAGCCTGGGTGTGTTCTTGGGAAATTGGGAATGTATAACATCGAACTCTATGTTGGGGGGAGGCAGTCCCTCGACCGTCATCTCGGGAGACTGGTCAGACTGGGCTCCGCTGCAGCGCAATACTAATAAATAACTTGGTTTGTATTCTCTACTGCCTGATCGACTCTTCATTGTTTGGAAGGCATAGAGGTGGTCGTGAGTGACCCAGGGGACCCTAATCAGGTCACTTCCTTCAAGGAGACCTGGCTGATGAGCCTAAGAATTACAAAACCGGGCCTGAGTTTCTTGTGTTCTGGTTCAAGGAGGACCTGGCTTATCAGTTAGGCTGGAACTGCATATAGCTGGGTTCAATCTGAGTTGACATAGAATGCAGAATAACAAGGGATTGGGATGCGGCCCCATGTAATTAACAGTGGCTGAGATTAAGTCAAGCATTCCAGCCATTGCTATTTTGTACACTTAATAGGAGAAGTGGTATGTCACACCAGGTTACTCCCACATCTCTGTCATGTAAGAGGAGATGAAATTGGTTCCCCGGTCAAAAATTACCATCTTTGAAAATTCGACCCTGGAAAAGATCCCCAAGAGAGCTCTCGCTACCAATTGTGCAGTCATGATCCTCAGAGGTACAGCTTCAGGGTACCTGGTGGCTTGATCCACCACAACCAAGATATACTTGCTACTTGACTGTGATGGGTGGTTGAAAGGGTGAATTATGTCTATTCCCACCGGCTCAAATGGAACACCTACAACTGGCGGCAGCACTAACTGTACCTTGCTATGCTTCTTAAGACGGGGTAGGTTAATACACCGATCATCCACAGAGCACAAATCGGTGTATTAACATACCCCCGTCCTCATTAGGATAGGGAAGAGTAATGCCACACTGTTCTCCTGAGGACAGGCGTAGGTTAATACCGGGGGTAGGTTAATACACCGATCATCCATGGAGCACAATTGCATGTGTGTCGTCCTAATTTTCCAAGGGAAACCTTACCAACAAAATGGAGGGTCACTGTTTTAACATGAAGCACACATGCAATGACGTGAGTGTTTTAAAAAAAATCTCACTTGATGTGGATTACCACACTATCCACCGGGGTGAGGAAACCCAGACACTCACTTTGTTTCCACTCCCCTATTGAAGATTAGGTATGCCAATATAAAGGTCCAGAATAAATGCCACGTGATCGTTGTTCGACTTATTTGAGGAAAAAATCATGTCAACCACAGACTAAGATCTAGGTACACCAACTCGATCTTACATCAAAAAGAATACCTTTACATGTATGAGACTAGAACCATAATTCTTAATAGTCTCTCACTCTGTTTTTAACCTCAACATAGTCTTGGAACCCTATTAAACAGATAGCCCTATGAGGTCTATAGTCGATTTTAGTTCACATTTTTTCCAATCTTCTAACTCCCAAAACAGAAATACACTAATACCCTCAGTCATCCATTGGCGATTAAAAGATTTATGACAAAGCGCTCTCTTGCAGGGCCTGTTGGGAATTGCAGCGGCAGCCCAATGAGGAGAGAGCCCAATGATGAAGCATGCCACCTTCGGGTAGGTGAGGGCACTTGCTCATATAAGCGCATTCTCCCAGTGACTACATTCAGACCCCACTGATTTGATGTCTGTTCAGGAGCAGTTTGTTGAGTCCAGCATACAGTGCATTGCAGTAGTTCGGTCTACTTGATATGATGTTTTCCAAGTGCCCCTTGAAGATTTTTCACAGAATCTTCAGCAGGTGGAGATAGCTGCATTGACTTGTGCTGTCATGTCCAATTTTTTGTCCAGGAAGATTTCCAGATTTCTGACGTGGGTGGTAGAGGTTGAGGAGGGTCTGAGGTCTGCCGGCCAATGGGTGGAGTTTCACAGGGAGGTTTTGCTTATGAAGATCACTGCTTCGGTTTTGTCCACGAGGGGCTTGAAGCAGTTTGACCTCATCCACATGACTAGTGAGATCATGCAGGTGTTGAAGTTGGTCTTGGTCACAGAAGTCTTGTCTGAAAGGGAGAGTATGAGTTTAGTGCCCTCTGCATAAGAGAGGATGTTGCTGCTGTGGCATCTGATGATGTTGGCCAGTGGTATCATGTAGATGTTGAACAGGGTTGGGCTAAGGGATGAGCCTTCAGGTACTCCATAGATGAGATTTCTGTTTTCGGATTTGTAGGGAGTCAAGCAGACCTTCTATGTTCTTCCCATGAGGAAGGAGCAGATCCAGGTGAGACTTGGATACCTATCTTATGGAGTCTTTTGGGTATGGTTGAGTGGGAGACTATGTTGAAAGCAGCTTACAGGCCAAGCAGGGTGAGGGACCCTGTTTCTCGTCGTCCAAGGAGCATGTTGTCTGTGGCTGTGATGAGTGCAGTTTCTGTTCTGTGGTTTGGTCAGAATCCGGATTGTGAGGTGCCCAGAAGTTGGTGTTGGTCCATGTGCCTGATGTGTTGTATGTTTATGGCCTTCTCCATGATCTTTGTCTGAAAAGGTAGCAGGGAGATCAGTAAGTAGTTTGTTAGTTGAGTGGGTCAGCAAAAGATTTTTTAAGCAGAGCATTTACTGTTGCATGTGTACTAGGCTTCTGGGAAGGTGGTGGTGGAGATAGAGGTGTTCAGGACATGGGTGAGTGTTCTGCCAACAGTGTGGGTGACCGTGTTGTAGATGTGGTTTGGCATGGGTCCGTAGGAGATCCGAAGTGTATGGATCTCATAATCAGGGCACCCGGTTTTATGGTATTTATATTTTTGTCATTTCCGTCTGTATTTATCCATATTTATTTTTCGAAAATTTTACCTGTATTTATCCATATTTATTTTAGGTTTTGTGAAAAAATTAAGCTGAAATGTGTATATTTCTTCATTTATTTAACCAGTTAAAGTGCACTTGTGCCTGAACGCCTGACAGGTTTCAATGACATATATACACTCAGATGGTAAAATATGCACTTGTAAGAAAATATGTAAATTTTAGTATAAAGGTTGAGAAAATCTACTGCTGTTTAAGGCTCTTTACAAAAATCCCTATATTTATTTTTTTAATCCCCTTGCCTGTCAATCCGCACAGCTATTAGCCTCGCTGTCATGACTGACAGCATTTAGAATCACTTAAAAACAACCCAATTTCCGTTTTTATCCACATTGAAAAATAAATACAGGCAGGCAAATAAATGATTTTCTGTCTGTATTTATCTGTAGGAATCAGTAAAAATGGAAAACAGGGAGCCTTACTCATAATGCTTGTTGTTTCTTCCGTGGGGAATTGTCTTCCAGACGGACAGGGTGCTTCTGGTGTGAAGATTGTTCGCAGTCCAGGTAGGCGGTAGCCGAGGGTTCCATTCAGGGTCTAGTTTGCTATAATCTGGAGCTTGAAGTGAAGGTGTTCCATGTAGGGGATCGAGTTTTTGATGGCTTTGATGCAATTGAGAGATTTATTGAAGATGATCGTGACTCCGCCTCCTGGTTTGTGTTGTCGGTCCCATCTTGCAGTCTTCTATCCTGCTGGGATTCCCGTGGCGATGTCTGGGGCTGATGTCGGTGGAGTGTTTACAGAGTGAGCAAGTGTTGAGTAGCATGCATGAAAGTGATTAGTCCATCTTCCTGTTCTACCACTCCTCTGGCATAGAGAGATCTGACAAATTCTGCCAGACCTCTCTATGTAACTGTGCATCCCTGGCAAATGGAGCAGAGAGTCCAACTTATCCTGGGTTCTAATCCCTACGTGTCCTGCTAAGTGCACTTCATGGGCCACTGACAAGAGGAAGTAACTGTGCACTAATGGAATTACTAGCTCTTGCTAGCTCTTGGCTCAGAATTTACCAGGTCACTGTAAAGTAGGCCACCCTCCCCAGAAACATCGTGTTTCCCGACCTCTCCTTTGCTGACCTGTTCCTGGGATTCCTTCATAAGTCCCAGAGGCATGGGCCACTCCTCCTGTTTCTTGTAGGAATCTTCCAGAGTCGGCTCCCAGTAGCTAGCAAACCCTGCAGCTCTGGAAGTGACACTGACAGTAGTGGTCCGTGGAGGGAGTTCGGTGGGGCTATGCGGCAGGGCAGGGGAGGGGCAGGGTCAGGGGTAGTAAACACCGGAATATGGATGAACGGAGGTAAGTAAACAATTAAATAAATAAAACGAATTTTGTTGCACGCGCTGCATCGATGCAGCGCGCGCAACGACATTCATTTTATTTATTTAATTGTTTACTTACCTCCGTTCATCCATATTCCGGTGTTTACTACTTCCCATCCTGCCCCTCCCCCACCACGCCTCACCGCCCAATGGAACTCCCTCCGCGGGCCGCTACTGGACCCCGACTCTTCAACTGGTCTGCTTCAGGAGCCTCATCCTAGCCACCCTCTGGCTGCAGAAGGTGTGGCCTCCATGGCTATTGCCTTCCCCGTGTCTGTAGGTTGGTTCACCAAATACTGAACTGCAGGGAGTTGCAGGATGACCTGCCTAGTTAATATTCATTAGGCAGGTCTTAATTTGTGACCAGGTGCAATTGGCCATAATCACAGCAAATGTGGCCTGCACGGATCAGAAGACCACCATGTATGTGATTGTGTTTATATAAAGCAATATTTTTTTGATGCAGCCATTCTCCTTAAAGGAAACAGGACTGTGTTTAAAACAAAAAGATATCTGTTTGTACATAGTTTCAATGACGGTGGTCACATGGACCACTGCATACTCTTCCTGAAACGTTTTTCAGCATTCAAAAGGGGGAAGGGGTTAGTTACCACTTAAACTTGGGAGTTGATAACTTTTCAATGTTTCATGACTAGATGCTGAAAGTATTGCTAAACCCTTTTAACAATTTGGAAAACCTTTTCCATTTTACTAAGTGCTGTTAGCACATTTGAAAAAGGTTTTTATCGTTCACAAATCCTCCAATTTAGAAATTTGAGGGTTTGTGAATGCTAAAACCCTTCCTACATGAGGCCGTATATATCGCACCCAGGGGGTTTCATAAGAAATGTGAAATTACCAGGATAATTAGTAATTCTAATCCCCTTGCCCCTGATTATGACTAATTTCACACACACTATTTCACACAGCATATTCAAAATGAACCTTGTAATTCCAGTGGGGCTGATACCTCCTATTAATAGCCCCATCGGAATGAGGTAGGCATTTGTAATAGAGGCCTTAGCCCGCATTCTCTGTCGTTGCCGGCATTTTAGTCCTGAACCCATCACTGCAGTCAGTGGTGCTTTACATCAGCTTCTTGAATGGACATGTGAGGACATGTGAGGGTCAAACCCCCACCTTGTGCCAGCGGCTCCTATGAGCTGGTGAGCGTAGCAGCACATAGACCAAAGGAAAGGGGCTAACACCCAGTCTTAAGCATTTTTGTGATTTCAAGAATTCCAACCCAGGTCAGCAATTGCAGGTTGAGCAGATAACCCCAGCGCCTGGAGAGATGCAAGGCCTGAGTTACAAGGCCTGAGTTACGAGGCCTGAGCTTCGAGGCCTGAGCTGCTCAGCAGTCTTAGAGCCCATAAGTCAGGCAGGAGGTTTCACAGCTTCCCGTGCTCCGACATCCTCGGTGCATTTCGCAATCCTCGGTAATTGTCAGTCTGCGCCCTCCGCTCACAGCCACCCTCCAAAGGCCCATGAATTCTGCCACAGCTAAGTGCTATGCAAATGGCAGAATCACATCACTGCTCCAGGCAGCACACCCGCGAGCCGGTCCGCTCCAAGTCACGCTCAGACACTCAAGGCAGTCTGAATTACAGCGCTCTCCTGATGTCCCAGAGGGAAGGCAATATTTCTAATGGACGCCCTTGAGCGCATGAATCAGCCCTCCCTCCTCTGGGAGGCGGCCGTGGCTCCCGCGCCAGTGCTGAAGCATCCTGGGCGACACGTCGTTGCCCGCGCCATGCCTGCCTGGGCTAACGCGTGGCCTGGAAAGAGACGAGTACCCGTCTATGTGTAGCACCGGTCCAGAAACGTATCACAATGGCTGATAAAGCACAGCGAGCTGCCTCAAGGCGCTGCAACAGTAGCTGGTACAGATGCAGCTGCACAGTACTTATTGTCATGGGCGTCCGCAGGGGGGGAAAGGAGGGGCGCTTGCCCCCCCCCTGGAGTGCTCCTCCTTGCCCCCCCTGCGGCCACCCATGCTTTTACGGACACCTTTTGTCAGTAATTACGGGCCCTGCAGGGAGCAGAGCTGTTCCCTGCCAGAGGCCCCAAGTCCCTGATGGGGCGCCTCACACTCCTCCTCGCAGCCCCTCCCACCCATTGTCATTCTGTCTGTGGCTGATTATCACAAACAGAATGACAATGGCCAGTTTGAGCTGCGCGCCACAAGCACGAGTGGTTAGGTCTGGACACAAAGACCTCATTTTAACACTCTGTAGCTTGAGAGCAAGGGGTCTTCTGAATGAAGGTCTAGGGGGAGTCGATGCATTATTGTCCCAAGTCTAAAATTGAGGTTGCAGCATAGCCCGGATTTCAGATCCCACCAAAACGTACACAGACTCGTGTCAATAACATATCTATCTGCCAGTATGCACCCTATCATGTCTGGCAGGACATGCCGACCCTGTGTTTCACTACCACATATCCCTCTGCACCCCACTCCCCACGCTCACTGCCTCATATCCCCCTGTACCCCACTCCTCGTGCTCAGGGCCGGCTCGAGGGCGGTGCGACCGGTGCCACCGCACCGGCTGCTGACTTCGTGTAGGGGGCCCTAATATGATGATTTTAAAAGCACCTGCTTCTTTCCTGGACTCCTAGAAATTTTCAGCCACCAATAAAAATGTCTAAATGACTACAGTGATTAATGCACTTCCTTAGAGAGAGGGAGGGAGAGATCAAAGTTTTGTGTAATGGAAGTTTCTACTCATCCTAAGGTAGCGCAGAGGGTTACTATGCTGGCTGCAAAGAACGTGCAGCTCACAAAGTGCGTATAATGTAATGTAAATAGGTCAGTGGGTCACACTTTTGTCAGAGAGACCATATTGTTGATAACTCTTTATGAGTTAAAATCCTAATGTGGAACAGTGAGCAAAAAACTGTTATCAAAGATGCATGCAAACTGGGCTAGGGCGTTATGATTTCCCCCCAGTTTTTCATTATCCTAATGTGGCAAAATGGGTTAATTTGGGTAGAAATCAATTCTTATTAATAAAGAGAACCCCCCATCCATGGTGCTAGGTTTTATATTCTAGGTTTCTGATTCTCCTGACCAAGCACTCTTAAACTATCCTGCCTACCTGTATGGATGACATGTGACTCCTACACCTTCTTGTCCTCTCTCTTATGTAACATTTCCTATGCACTGATTTACACACTTATGATTGATTGTCTCTATGTAATCTGTGTGATGTAAAGTGTTCTGACACCTTACACTGATAGGAGCGGCGCTATAAAATGAATTAAATGCACCTGAGACTGAATGGTTACGGAGGCTTGAGGGGCGCTGTCAAAGGATGGTTATGAAGAACCTGTAGTGGAGGTGGTCATTGGGGGTGCCAAAAAGCATTGTCGCACTTGGCGCCACGAGCACTAAAGCCGGCCCTGCCTGCGCTCACTGCCTTATATCCCTCTGTAACCCACACCTCGCGCTAACTGCCATGACATATCCCTCTGTACCCCACACCTTGCGCTAACTGCCACAACATATCCCTCTGTACCCCGCACCTTGTGCTCACTGCCACAACATATCCCTCTGTACCCCGCACTTCGCACTCACTGCCACATATGCCTCTGTATCCCACTCCTCACACTCACTGCCTGATCATTCATTTTACCCTGCCATTCATCTTCTATGTGTTCTCTCTCCTTCCACTCTTTCTACCTCTGTTCACCCCTTTACTTCTTTTTGTACCTTACTTCTTTCTCAATATCTCTACTTCTTTTCCTCTTCAGTAACATCTGTGACACATCTCTGCACTTCCTTTATATCAACGCACCCCTCTACCTCACCTGTCTACCTCAGTCTTTATTATTCCCTCTTCCTCAGCTGTCTCTACCTGTCTCTGACACACCTCTCCCTCTCTCTACCTGGCCCTCTCACGTTCTACGGCTGCGTTATTGTGCCCTCTCCATCTTTGATTTACCTGTCTCTGCTCCTGAATCTTTTTCTTCTACACCTCACTACTTTGTCTACCCTTCACCCCTCGCTACCCTTCTGTTTGCCTCACTACGGTCTTTACCCGACCCACCTTCAGTGCCTCTTCCCATTTTGCCTCACTCCCTCACAGCGCTCTCCTAGCATGCATCTGTTTCTCCCCTCACCACCATGCCTGCCTCTACCCCGCCTTACCTTTCTAACCAGCCTAACTTTCTACCTTCCTGTTATTCCTGGTAGTGAACCTTTCATTTCACCCCTCCGGTTGTATTACCTACGCATTCAAATTGAGTAGGTCATTGCTGTGCTCCCAACCCGACATCGAGACCCAGTCCCCTAGCTTCTCAACATGCCCAGATATAACAACAAGCTTTGGCATAGCCAATTGGTCTCGCCTTTGGGACCTGCTGCAGAACTAAATACTTATACTGCCGGCATCATACTTACCCAGCGCCAAGACGCCTTGGCAAAAGTGCGCTATATAAGTTCTTCAGTCAGTGAGTCAGTCATAAGGTCCCAAAGGCGAGACCTATTGGCTATGCCAATGCTTGTTTTTCTCAGGTTGGCCTCATCATTACCCGATCCTGATTGTCTGCCATTTTAGCCCCGCCCCTATTGATTAACATTAGCCACGCCCCTTCATTTGCCAGGTTCGCCCCCCCCTGGAAAAATTTCTGCGGACGCCCATGCTTATTGTATCAAACTTCAAAGAATGAAATGGTACCTCGGCCGTTCCACAGTTCGACCCGAGGCCGGTGCTCAGCCCGCTGAGCCACCTTACTGCATCACGCTACACCACACCGCAGGGGGCGCTGCTTTATAAACACCTGATTCACCAGCGTACTAGAGGGCAATACGACGAGAGCCATTACAGCCTCAGAGGCGGCCCTGTCGGTGGGTGTTGCAATAACTTTACACAGCAGCTCCCAAATTGTGGAGACTCGTGGCCCACACAGAAGTAGCAAAGGGCCGAATGCGTTTTTGCAGCTGTTGCTGACATTCCTATTCACAGCAGTAATACAAGTACAGCACTCTATAGTTGCCAACGGTGTTCATGGAACGGGAAAGCGCTGTACCATCTCTTTTGCCAAAATATGCAACTTAACCATGTTTCACCTTAAACATGTTTTTCAAGAGAGGCCAAAACTAGGCCTTTCCTAACTTTTGTGTGTGGATGCCTCTCTCTACAGTTTAGTAATAAATGTGTGTGGGAGGGTCGGGGGGAGCAGCTGGACAAAGAATCATACTTACTACTAAAGGGAAGGGGTTTCGTGAGGAGTAGAACGGGGGTTAGGGAGGGACAGGCACCCATCCACAAAAGCCGACTGCTATTCACAAACTGTCCTTCTATAGTCAGTATAGCGACAAAGGACACAAACAATAGTCAATGTACTCCAGCTCAGAGCAGGAGAAATCCAGCAGGACACATGGCCGGCCGCTAATACTGCGCCATCCTCCCATAGAAGATAATGCAGGCAGGGACATAAATAAAAACCCATAGGGACTAATGCTAAACTATATTACCTTATTTTAACTTTTAAAAACATAAATACATTTAATTTAATGTTACAAAGTTATATGAAACAAAGCATAGTTATTAGTTTATAATAAAATATAAAAAAGGTAAAATTAAAAAATAATGCCACTTTATTTTTTTTAAAAAATTCAATTAATACTGTGCATAACTTGAAATAGTTTTTCTACATAATAAATGCACAAAACAGGGAAAATTCCAGACAGATTGGGTCTGGGAGCTGCCTTATCAGCTGGATGGGCTGAGAACCCAACTAGGCCTGGTACACGGACACGCCACTTTTTATCTGTAGCAGCCTGAGTTGGTTGAGCACCATATAAAAACTGAAGCATAAAACCTAGTTTTGTCTCATAAAAAGATTCTGCCCAGCTCGTTGATAATGAATGTAACGTGCAGGCGGTATTGTTCATACAAAACTGCAGGTTGAGCACTAAAAGAGAACCTTACTGTAGTCAAACAGCAACTCTGCATTGAAAAGCTGAAAAGTGCTGAAAATGGAGTTAATTGAAGGTAGAGCGCGAGGAAGTGACGGGGCTGGGCAGGCCTGCTATTCACAGAGAAGCGAAGAAAGACCCCATTACCATGGCAACGAGGGGCCGCATCTGCATACACAGCAGGGGAGATAAGGAACACAGCGAGCAGCAATATATAGAGAGATGCATAATAGTATGTTGCAGGGGGGTGGAGGGTGCTACTCAACCAGCCCCTCCCCCAACACCTCTTCCTCATGGCAAAGCGGCTGTCACTGTAGTCAATGACGTAACCCAAATTGACGTAGTCCACGGCAAAATTTGCATGACGCGTATATTTAAGAGTGAGTCACCGAGTTTACTAGAGCAAAAACTAACAGAACCTGAACAGAAGACGCGAAAACCTAAAACGTGTGACAGTTATCTTTCACACAACATTACACGTGACGTGATAATATCCCGCAATGATTAGTATTCAAGTGAGACGAGCAGACGGGGCGTGATACCTTTGGGAGGCAGACACCTTAAAGTCTAAGGCACTCAGAATAATTCATGAAACTAGCGAAAACGTTAAAATTAACAGTATGCAATGGAATGGTGAAAGACGATAACCTACAATAGTCGTCTCTCACTGAGGAGCGTTAGACGTACTGTGTGTCAGAGTTAATATCCATCTCTCTGTATACAGAGAGGACGGTCCGCCTGTTTTTTTTTTTTGTATTTCAATTCTTTATTTATTTTGCTGTGACCGATTCAGCGGAACAACAAGGATGTCGAATGCTGGTCACAATATAAAGCAAAAGAATAACAACGACCAAAAATCAAGCATTACCTCATACTCCAGAGAGGCCAACGGTAATTATAAGCATAACAGCAGGTAGGGAGGCGCATGCGCAGACAAGGAAGGTGAGAAATAATGAGACTGCGAATGAGAAGGAAAATAAACGACAAAGGGGGTGAGGGTGACCGCCCCACACCCACCTGTGGTAAGCAGCCTTATGTGGGGTAGGCCTCATGACTGCGGCACGAGCATAAAGCAGGAAGACACTTCAGTTGCTGCTCGGCAAGTGATGACGTGCGATCGCTGCCCATTTATTTATCCCCTTGGGCCGAGCCTGACCACGAGGGGTGCAAAGCGATACATTTCAGGCTAGAGGCAGGGTGGCTCTCTACATCCCTCCCATCTTTTAACCAAAACATATATCTAAACAATACCTCTTACACACACTAACACATAAAGGGCCAGATGTGAGTAAAACCGAAATACCGAGTCCTTAATAGCGAATTTTACCGATTCCTAATTAAGAACTCGGTATTTCAGATGTAGATAAAAAAAAAAAAAAAAAAAAAATCGGTAAAAATTACCGATTCGTTAAAAATTGGTAAAAAAAAAATACCGATTCCCAATTACCGAATCGGTATTACCGATTACTTAATACCGATTCGGTAATTAGCGAATTCGGTATTTTGAAAAATCGCAAATTGTTGAATCAGCCAATCCTGTGCTTCCTCATTACCTCACAACCAGGAAGTGACCACACAGTTTTTGCTGACATCCAAGACCAGAAATGGACAATCAGGATAAGGAAAAGGAGGCAGGAGAGCGCAAAAGGAAACACAAGTTCAGTGAGAGGGAGCTGGAGGTCCTGATTGAGAAGGTTACAAAGGACCATGATAAACGGTTTGACAAAAATTCCCTGCACGCCCCTGAATCACAGAAGAGGCAGATATGGCTGGTTATCCAGGAAAGGATTAATGCCATAGGTGTAACCCAGCGCTCCATTGAAGAACTTAAAAAACGCTGGTATGACCTCAGGACGCATGCAAAGGAGAGGTTGACAGAGAGAATGAAGCAAGCCAAGCAGACCGGTGGAGGGAGATCCACAGCACCTCCACCAACTGCCCTAGATCTCCTGGTGGAGTCCACCCTCCAGCCGGAGAGTGTGAGTGGGATTGGGGATGTAGACAGCTCAGCCAGAGCTGGCAACAGGCAAGGTAAGATGCATGCACAGCATGCTGTGCCCCCCACTCCCTAACCACAATCCCCAATGAGGCAGTATAATTCCCACTCCAGTACATGTTTTACTAAAAACCAGCAATGCATTATGGGAGATGTAGTCAGAAGTAACACATATCATAACAGTCAGTCCACTGAACCCAAAGGCATGTGACACACATCAGCAATTAGCAAGCAAAGGACAGTCAGTTTGATTGACAGTCATGAAATTTATTATTACGCAAATGCTGCCAGACAAGTGAGCAAATGTATATTCTGTCTCCACAGGCGAGCCATTGCGCAGGGCTGCAGAAGGGGACACAGGAAAGGCACCCAGAAGAGAGAAAACACAGGAGGAGGAGGTCTTGCCACCTGCAGAGCACACCACACCACCACCACCACCATCACCACCACTACCAGCATCACCACCGCCACCATCACCGCCACCACCACCGAGAGCCAGGAGGCATACAGTGGCTAGCCTCCAGCAGATGGAGGTGTCCGAGGAGGCCAGCATGGGAGGCCAACATTCCACGCTGGCAGCGGATGACAACAGTGCAGGCACACAGTCCCCCACCGAGAGCGCCCCCACAGGTGTCAGATGCCGCAGAGCAAGGGCAGCCAGTCCTGTTGCACAGGGCGAGGATCCAAGTGTATTAGCCGGTCTTGAGGGGAATATGCTCAAGGTGCAGCGCCTGCAAGGCAAAGCAATCAGATCAGTGCAACGGCAGATGGTCCACATGAATAGACACATGCTGGAAATCAAGGAGGGCATGGACAGCATGAACAATACTGTGGCTGAGGGCATGAGGGACATATCAGAGGCAGTGAGGCTGCTGTGCAGCAAAATAGATGAGGATCGTTTGGCGAGGCGCAGGGACCGGCAGAAATTGGACAACTACACTAAGGCGATGAACCCCCTCTCCTCTGCCCCCTCTGTGCTCTGCAGGCGCTCAGTGGCCATGCAGGAGGAGATGGCCCATTGCAGCCATGACGTGGCAAGGGGGCTTGTCACAGTGACCAGTGCACTGTAAGTGCTACAAACAAACCAAATAGCCACTACAGGTGATGGGGGGGGATAGTGAAGAGGCAACTAGCCGCAGTAGCATCACTCCCCCGATAACCGAGTCCAGGAGGCGCAGCGAATGGCACAGCGCTGCCACAGGACAGACCGACAGTGAGGACAGTGTGCCCAGGGAACGCAGCAGTGCTGCGCATGGGCACAGAAAAGAATGCCATTCATCACCTGGTATTGTGAAATGGGTGATGTAACCCATTTCGCTTTTGGAATGTCCATTGCATATTGGCCTGGCATGTTGAGGCCTTCATGTTGTGGCAGTGTGCTATGCTATTGCCTGAGTTAAGGTAAATAAAACACCGTCATTCAATTACAGTAACTGGCTGTGTCTCCTTACTTACTCAGAAATAGTTGCGTGTGATCTCAAGCGGTCTGTGTCTCCCATCTGGTGCTGCTGCCACACCTGCTGCGCTGTGCTCTGGCTGTGGACAATCCTCACCCTCGTCCTCGGAGTCAGTTAGTTCCACTGCTGTTCCTTTCTTTGAGGCAAGGTTATGCAGCATGGCACATGTTGCAATTATTTTACAGCAGATGATGGGGCGGTACTGACGTGCACCTCCACTTTTGTGGAGGCAGCTGAACCTGCTTTGTAGGAGTCCGAATGTGCGCTCCACAACATTGCGCGTAGATCTATGTGCCACATTGTATCTTCTCTCACTTGGGGTAGATGGGTTGAGATATGGAGTCAGGATAAATGCCTGTGTCACACTGATTTACCTAGCAGGTATCCTTCTCCAAATTCGCCCCCAGCCAGACGTGTGTAGATCCCACTGTTCCTGAATATGTAGGAGCCATGGGTACTCCCTGGAAATTTGGCTACAATGTCAGTGATGATGTGGTCCGCATCGCATATTACCTGCACGTTGATAGAATGTGTAGATTTGCGGTTCCGATATATGTACTCTGTAGCAGCAGGTGGGCAGATTGGTATGTGTGTCCCATCAATGCACCCTATTACATGTGGGAACTGTGCCTTTTGATAAAAATCCATCTTGGTTTTCTGCAGTTCCGCCTGTGTGCTGGGGAAGCGTATGTAGTGATGCATACTTTGCATCATAGCATCCAGAAAAGTGTTGAAAAACGGGACAGGCAACTCTGTGACACACCACCTGCTATAGCTATCACCCCCTGGTAACTACCTGATGCATGTAGGTTCAGGCTACAGTGCACCTGAACGTGTGTTGGTATAGTGTGCGCCCTTGGTGTCTGATGCTCCAGGAGTGGGTGCAGGTCCCGTATCAGGTCTAGGATGGTTTGGGGATCTAGTCTGTACCTCTCATGGATTTCAGCCTCAGTCAGTTGGAACAGTGTAAGGCGCAGTCTGTACACGCGTTCCTCCCATCTCCAGATCCTCAGTCCTGCTGCTTGCATACGAAGCCGCCTTACAATGACGTAGAGGGCCGCCATTGTGTTCACACTGTTGCATTTTGGGGCTGTTTAAATGCAGTGCACCTGATTACCACCTGCTTTGAGTCAGTGGTAATTAGCGACTCCTAAATACCGAAAAATGAAAAAAACGGTATTACCGAATTTTGGTACATAGATTTGCGAGTTTTTAAGGATTTCTTATTTAGCGATTCGGTATTTGGGGTTTCGGTGTCTGCTAGTCGCAAATTAAGGGTTCGGTAACTGGTTTCCCTTACTTTTACCGATTCCTTATTTGTGATGGCGTTTGGTGTTACCTACATTGTACATGGCTAAATACCGGTCGGTAATGCAGAAATTCTGCAATTTTCTGCGTTACCGACCGGTATTTAGCCACCTACATCTGGCCCAAAGTCTCTTAGCTTCTGGCTCGGTGCCGGGTTCGGGCGCAGCTGATATTGCTGACTTCTTGGCATCACACTTCGCTTTGTTCACAGGCAGGCAGGGCTTTAAGTGGGATGACAAAACCGGAGGGGAGGGGGGGCCTCTCAAAGGGGCGTGGTCAATGTAATTATGGGCGTGGCTTAACAACACGTAAGGTAAAAATCTGTCCTTAGCAGAGTGCATGCCCTTCTTGTATTTTGCTGTTTCTGTCACTGCATCCAGATATATGATATAACAAGTAACATCATACCTACAAGTCAGGACTATTGGCTTTGTCATTAGTTGTTAGTTGCATAAGATAAATAAGCAGCAACTATAGCTTGTATTTAATATTAAAAAAGCTTCCAGTTAAAGCCCTTGTGACACCACGACAATGTTGCTGCTCCTGAGTTTCAAAAGAGAAGGGAAATCCAGAGAGAAATGACTCTCTTTAAAGGATTTCTCTTCTTCTACAATGTTCCCCTGGCATGACATCATGCCGTAACTTCTCCACTAGTGAGAAGTGGGCAGTGTGAGCAGCGCACATCCATGTGCCTGCTGTCACTGCAGTCCGGGAAAAAACGGACCGCCTGTGCCAGGGCACTAAACAGAGCCCGATAGAGACCAGTTTCGAGGCCTGCTTTAAAAAACTGCCGGTGCTCAGCAATGGTGAGACCCAGCCCACTTAAAGCCCTGCCGGCAGGGTCTTCGTCAGATACACCTCTGGGACATGTTGCCTGACTCTCTTGTGCGTGGTTTAGGAATTCTTCATCTCCAAAAGGCCCTGCTGTTGCCTGTGGAGAGGTGAGCGGCACAGTTGCACCGTCGGCTGCGCTGGGAGGGTACTCTTTGTCTTCTGGGTTGCTTTCAAACCCCCTCCGGGTGTTTACAGGTGCAGTATTTGGGGGGAATCTCCTTGAACCAGGCCATATTTCTCACTACCGTGTGCTGGCCTCGCCGGGCGGTCATCATGGTCCTGTCAACCTGCACCACTGTCCATACTTTGGGTTCATAGGGTGTTGGCTGTCCTTGATCACTACTCGTGACCATACCAGCAGATCTGGGATTCTCGTGTGTCGATCTTGGGAGGTCTTCTCATTGGTTGCTCGCCGCTTCTGCTGCACCTTTTCCACATCCAGGCTTTGTGGCACCCACTCAGGGTCCTCTGGAATGACATCCCCGGGCGGTTGTCTGAATAGAAGGATTGCGGGGGCACACGATGTGGTGGAGTGAGTGGTCTGCCGGTAGGCCAAGAGGAATTGATGAAGACATACTTCAGAGTCTTGGTTCTGGTCTACTCCAATTCTGAGGGCTTGATTCAGTGTCCTCATGAATCTCTCCACATCCTCATTTGCCTGCGGCCTTTGGGGTGTGATTCTCTGGTGTAGCACTGACTTTTGTGCCAAAAAGTCTTGAAACTCCTGCCCTTGGAAAGGGGGCGGGGGGGCATTGTCGAACTTCACTTCTCTTGGCAGGCCAAACATCACAAAGATCTTCTCCAGTGTGGGACGCACATGGACGAATGCGGTGGAAGGTACTAGCTCAACCACTGGATACTTGGAGAACTAATCTATGACCACCAAAATGTTCCGCTCATCAGGTAAAGTCCAGAAATCGACGCTGACTCCCAGAGTGAGGCATGGCGCTTCAGTCAGCACGGGCGCTGGATCAGGATCTTTTCCAGTGATGGTGCACATGTGACAGCGCCTGAGCTCTTCGTCCACAAGCTCATCGATGTCAGGAAACCACACTTTTGCTCAGAGCCTCGCCTTGGTCGTGGCTGCTCCTTGGTGGCCTTGATGAGCGACCATGACCATCCAACTCTGGAGGCTCTTGGGAACGACGATCCTCTGACCTCGCAGCACCAGGCTGGATCCACTCGTGCTCAGTTCTTGCCATGTCTCCCAGAGCTGGTGACGCGTGTTTTGTTCATCCGCAACCATCAGCTTGGATCCTTCAAGGAACCTGTACCATTGCCCCTTTTCCAGAGTCTCATTCACCTTCTGGAGGGTTTCGTCAGCGTCTGTGGTTTCTTTTATATTTTCCTGGGTGACAGCCACCAGGCAAGCATGAGTCTCCACCATGTTCACAAAGCATTCCATGCGTACTTCATCCAGTCTTTATTCCCTCAGAGTGTTGGGTGAGGGGTGGCGCGACATGAAGTTGGCTGGGTTGTAGACTCTGGGCCTGTAAATTATCTAGAATGAGTATGCCTGGAGCTGTATGGCCCATCGTTCTATCCGTGGGGGGGCCAGGCGGGATGATCTGCTGAACAGCGGCAGGAGTGGCTTTTGATCCATCACCACCCTGAACTGGTGACCGCATAGATAGAGGTGGAAGTGCTGGCATGCCCATCTAATGACCACCGCCTCGCATTCTATCTGAGCATACCTGTTCTCCGTCAGTGACATCGCTCAGCTTGCGCAGGCCATGGGGACATATTCCTCTTGAACATCTTCCTGCAGGAGAATGGCTCCAAGCCCTACAGGGTTGGCGGCGACAACCAGCTTGGTTCTTTTCCATGGGTGGAAGTAGCCCATCGTGGTCTAGTCTAGTAGCGCTTTCTTAATGTTCCGAAGAACGACCTCCACTTTGGGACTCCACACCTGTGGCACGCTGGTCTTCATGAGTTGGCGAAGTGGATCCGATAACGTGGCCAGGTCGGGTATAATTCTCCCGCAGTATGTTACCATCCCAAGACAATTGGGGACTTCGGTTGGTTTTGCTGCCCTGGGGCACTACAGATGGCTTTTGTTTTCTTGTGATCGACTTGGAGGCCATCACGGTAGAAAACGTATCCGAAAAAGTCGATGGAAGTTCTATAAAATAAGCACTAATTTCCAGTGGAGGGTTATAATCTGTTAGGTGCTGTAGTGTGGCACGCAATCGCTTGTGGTGTTCCTCCAGGCTCTGGGAGTATATGAGGATGTTGTCACTCAAGTTTATTATGGCCACCAGCCCTGAGAGGGCTTCTTTGATGGCATTCTGAAGCACCTCCGCTACTGAAGAGACACCGAAACGGAGTCTGGTGAACCTCCAGAGTGCCACGTGTGTAAAAAAAAGTCGTGAGGTGTCAACTTTCAGGTGCCAGCTCAAGCCAGTTGTACCCTGAGTTCAGATACAGCTTGGAAAACGAATGTGCTCCATTTAGATCTGTCACGATGTCGTCCATAGTGGGGGTCACATGTCTCTCCCTCCGGATCGCCTTGTTGGGGAGCCTCATGTCAACACAAGCATCAGGCTGCTTAGGTTTCGGTGCGATGACCAGGGAAGAGACCCAAGGGGTGGGGCCCGACACCTTCTCGATTACCCCTTGGCTTTCAAGGTCTTGCAACTCCTTCTCAACCAGTGGGAGGAGATGGAACAGGACGCCCCTGTCTGAGTGCCGTGGGCTTGATGGTTTTGTCGATGTGTAGAGTGAGTCAGGGACGCTTAAATGCCAAGGCAGAACGGCACGTGCGGTGCAAGCATGCAGTAGACAGATTTAGTAGTACCATCATCCCTTAAGAACAGGTCACAGACCTCTTCAAAGGACTGCAGCTTGCGATTTAACTTGTAAATTATTCTCTTAAAGAGCGCCATGTCATACATACTTTCCAGTTTGGACTGGAATAAGGGAGTGTGGGTTGTCTTCTAGGGTCACAGGATTGCCATGATGGCCATGCCATGGGCAGAGGAGAGCCATCTATTGAGGTGACGAGCCACGGAGGGGAGAGCCAAGGCATTGCGCAGTAAGCCTAGGTGTCACCATTAGCTCCCCCTTCAAATAGTCTCAGATCTGTTTCCAGAAGTATTGTAGCATGTTGCGTTCCCATAACACATGAACTATGTTGCAGTCCCACTCTCCGAATCTCCAACACCAAGAATCAATGCTGAGATGGACTTCGTACAGTTTCGTCAGTGACCAATGCCAGCCGTGGAGGATTTTGAATAGCTATACTTCAGCTGTGCCTCCATCAACTCCATGGCATGCTTGTTATATTTTTAACGATTATGGCACAATAACATAAAAGTGATTTCTGAACTCCTGAGGTGCCGCTGCAGTTCCTATTCAAATGTAATATATATTTCTATATACATATTCTGTTGTTGGTGCATAACCAATAATGTCCCTAATCTCTTCAGACCACACATCTGGGGGTTAGGCTAAAAGGCCCACCCCACCACAATATTATCATAAAAAGTAGAAGCGTCCACTGGTATCTGCCCCTGAGAAATGCCATCTAGGGCAGTGTTTGAAGTGCTTTAAAAACAAGCATCTGCAATGCAATAGGTCTCGCATTTACGTGAGTTTGAGCTATTAGCATTGAAAATGACAATGCCTATTATTTATGTTTTGGTTTTTAAAACATTAATAAAAGGCATTTTCATTTACACTGCCAATAGCTTAAATTCTTCCAAATGCGAGACCTATTGCATTCAAAATGATTGAAGGCATCGCTGAGTTGCGCCCGTCTGTCTCCAATGGCCCCTGATAGCTCCCGTTTGCTACGAGTTAAATAAAAAAAGACAGTGGTTACAATTGGGCACAAGAGACCCTCTTGCAGTAAGAGAAACTCATTAAAGAAAATAGTACTTACAGACTAAAGAAGACGTACTGTGTAACAACCGAAGTAAAAGGACCAGTCCTCATGGGAGGTTACAAATGAAGACAAGGCGGTACTAAGGTGGGACTAACAAGCCTAATAACGAATCAGAAGCCAACATTTACGAAGGACACACAAGCCAATGACAAATATGGGCTGAGAGGGGGCAGGGCTTCAAGTACATACTGCAATACAGGATGGCTGGCAGAGCAGATCACGTGCTGCTCATGCGTGACCCAAAAAGTATGGGAACTGTGATCCTGAGTCGACTGGGGGGGCGAGGTCAGCGGGAATAGGGGCGGGATCAAAGGAGTGGCTAAGAAGTAGAAAATATTCTGTAACTGTTTTGTTGGTCTTCAACATCAAGTAACTGCATCTAAAATAAAACACACCTTAAATGAAAAATAAATGCAAGTTAAACTAATTAGTAAGAGTTGCACTTTTTTATTTTGTGAAACTTTTGCAATTAAAGAGTTATACAGCATGGAATGACAAATTACTCTGTGTACCCAGTTCTTTTGGCCTGTATTCCGCATGGAAGTCCTCAGAGCAGATGATAAATGTCTGCAAGAGCTTCTGGATGGGGAGGTGAAAGGAGAAGGATGGCGAGGGCAGGAGAGGGAAGAGGAAGATTTCTTCTTAGACTGGGGTGCTCAGCCTAAAAACTGGTTTGGACCACAATGCAGCCATTTCCAAAAGCAATTTTACGACCTGGAATTTCCAGCAGATAAAATCAGGTCCAGTGTTCCCGCACCTGAGAAATACAGGTTCACATCACCGGCCCACTAATCGTGAGGATCAGAATTCTACCTGGGAATTCTACTCCACACAACTTGTAAGTGGACCCAAGTGTCTTATCCTCAGGGATAAGCAATTTTATGGTCCATTGGCAGAAAAATGGCCTGCTCCGAAAGCATTGCATATACTCTCAACCAGTGCTTAATTTCAGCTGGTGAGTGCTGGGGGAAGGGGGGTGCTGATGTGGGGTTTAACATTTATTTGGGTACAACATGTATTTTTCTGGCTCAGACATTTAATGAGAGTAAGAGAGAAAAAACAAGCAAAGCTGAAAGACAGACGAAGAGAAAGACGGAACAATCACCATAAAGGCAGAGAAGAGAGACATGCTAGAGTGAGATAAAGGGGCAGAGAGTATCCAGCAGTGAATTAAAGAGGCACAGGTGGATATAAGAATACCATCCTCTGGCATTTAGCGCACCAACATTTAATTTATTTATTTATTTATTTGGGGGTTTATATAGCACCAGAATCGACTCCAAGGAGTATCTCTGGGCTTTTGTGGAAGCGTATCAGTTGTATAACAAAGGCTGTGAAGTTGATTCGATTTTTTTAAATTTTATTAGAAGCAGAACAAAATAGTTTTAAGTAATTTCCTGAAAGCTAAGTGATTTGAGCATTCTCTCAAAGAAGAGGGAAGTTCATTCCAATATTTCGGTCCAAGGTATGATCAAGATTTTCCTCCTGCTCTCGCTCTCCTGATTCTAGGGACTATCAGTAGATGTTTAGTGCTGGAGCGCAGAGATCTTGGGGGAAGATAGGGGCTGAACTTTTCTGCCAGATAGCTAGGACCAAGATTATATAATGCTTTGTGAATGGTGCAGCAAACCTTAAATTTAATCCGTTGTCCTATTGGGAGCCAGTGAAGTTTTAATGAAAGAGGGCGGGAAGCAGATCTAGATGGCATATTCAAAACCAGTCGCGCCGCCGTGTTTTGAACCACCTGTAATTTGTTGATTGACACTTCAGTTGCAGACAGCAGCAGACCATTACAATAGTCTAAGCGACTCAGTATACGAGCCTGAGACAGTGTCTTTTTTACAGAATCTGGAAGTAACGGAAAGACTCATCGGAGAAGGTCCATGTTGTAGAAGCATGCACCAACTGTCTGGCCAACATGTTCTTTAAAAGTGAGAGCTTGATCTAACCGAACCCCCAACTTCTTAACTGAGGTTTTGGGAGTAGGAGGCTTTCCAAGATTAGAGGGCCACCAGTTGGGAGACCATAATAATGGGGCTTCACCAAAAAGTAAGAGCTCGGTCTTCCCAACATTACACTGAAGAAAATTGTTCCTCATCCATTGTGAAATAGCATTCATGCCCAAAGAGAAGGTTTCCTGAATAGCCGGGGTTAGTTCATTGAAATTCAGGGAAAGAGTAGCTGCCTATCATCAGCGTAAGATATCGGAATAAACCCATGCTTCCTCAGAACATTAGCCAATGGAGCTACATAGATATTGAATAAAGAAGGGCTCAAGCAGGAGCCCTGGGGAACTCCTAGGTTAACCATCTGAGTCTGACCAGAGAGAAAAATAGCCATCCAACCAAAGGCAGAATCTCTTAGTCCTATCTCCTTGAGCCTAGAGTAGTATTTGATGGGAAACAGCGTTGAATGCGGCTGATAAATCTAATAGCACCAGAATCATAGAAAGGCCTTTATCCAGGGTCATTTTGATGTTATCAGTTACCGCTAGTAAGGCTGTTTCGGTGCTATATTTGGGCCTGAAACCTGACTGAGAGGGATCTAGGTTATCTGATAATTCGACATAACTGGAGAGGTGTTTATTAACATGTCTCTCTAGTACTTTACTCAGAAAAGGCAGGAGTGAGATAGGACGAAGATTGGTCGGATCAGTCAGATGGGTCTTCATGTTCTTACGAATAGGCATTATCTGAGCTACTTTCCATTCAGGTGGAACATAGCCTTCTTCTAATGAGAGATTCAAAAGATGTCCAATTAGTGGGGCAAGTTGAGTGGTAAGAGTATGAGCTATTTTTGCAGGTATCAGGTCACACAGGGAACCAGTCTTCACTTGGTGCATTAGAGCTTCTACATCTGTAGTAGTAAGCGGAGGAAAGTTCTCAAACAGCATAGAAGGTGTCAGGCCTATTGCATCTATTGTCGCCGTTTGTGTTTGATGTGAACTCACTGCAGATATAATGTTATCATAAATTAATTCAATTTTTGGGGAGAAAAAAGATGCTATGTTATCACAGAGTATTTGTGAAGGAACTTCTACAATCTCACATGCTTTGGGTTTTGTGAACAACTGAAGGATATTATATAAAACCTTCGGCGCATTACCAGCCAATGTAAGTTGGGTGGAGATGTGAGTCTTTCGTGCAAGTTTAATGCCACTATGATATCTTGATAAGGAGGTTAAAAACTGCATTTTATCACTCTTCTCGTGGGTAGTACGCCATTTCCTCTCATATTTTCGGCATCATTTTTTGTGTGTAAGTAACTGGGGAGTAAACCAAACGGCTTGCTGACGCTTTGGATGGGTAGAGATACATTTCACTGGCGCAAGATGATCAATAGTTTCTGTTAATACAGAATTATATTTAATGAGCGCTTCTTCTATATTGTCTGAAGGTTTGTTCCAGGGTGCCTTTAAGGAGGCTTGAAAATTCTCTGGAGAAACTTTTTGCCATTGTCTATGGGTCAGCCTAGTATCATGACGTGGACCTCTATGTTCGACCTTGTGACTCTTGATCATAAATTCAATTAAGAAGTGATCAGTCTATGCGAGTTGGACTGGTTGTTCACACTGTATATCGGGTGAATTAGACAAAAAATATCAAGTGTATGGCCTGCCATATGAGTGGGTCCTTCATTCAATTTGTTTATACCTAAAAGTGAGAGATTGTCCAGAAAGGCTAATGATTCCATATTATCAGAGCATTCACTGTGGAAATTGAAATCGCCTAATAACACAAAGTTAGGACTAGCAAGTACATGAGGAGCTATAAGTTCAATAAGTGTATTTGAAAAATCTGCTATAGGGCCAGGAGGGCGATAGATCAAAGCCCCTTTCCAACTGACTTGAGCTGATAAATCAACTGGGAAAATAAGAGCTTCCATCTTAGGGCCGCAATATTCATGCAAGACACGGACCTTGATGCTATCTTTATGAATGATAGCCAGTCCTCCCCCCATTTTAACTGATCTGTCCATTCTAATAAATTTGTAGCCAACTGGTGTTGCCAAGGTAATAGAAGGTGTTGAATGCGGCTTGAGCCAGGTTAATAGCGCTGCCTAAGGCTTCTGAGCAAAACTTTGGGCTCCAGCCTCATTCTTGTACAAATTAAGCACTGTTCTCATCTGCATCTCCTGTATTATCTCTCCAAGCTAGACACTGTTGTCTTCTGTGACAAAATAAACATGACGTCCTAACAAGACATCACAGCCCATGACTGTGCCTTGGGCTTTAAATGAGGGTACTATCGTAATATTTTTCTACTGATACTGATATTAAACGGCGCTGTGGGTCATTATGTCCATATATATTTCAGAATCTAGTCTTCTGATTTGAGGATGAGAGATGAAGGCTCCACCCCACTGGGGATCTAAGAGATGACGTGGTTCCAGACGATTGTTAGAAAAATGACCAGATGATGTTCTGTTATGTTCAATTTTTAAAACCCGTGTTTACCTTCTCTGCAACACTGGCTTCTGCTGTCATGTTTGAAGAGGTGCACGAGGTGGAATTTCTACTCATTGTTCCAGTAGAGCACCAGTCGAACATGACGTGAACAGAAATGTATCCAGCTTCTACTAACTAATTTAGGTTACCATGTGGTCAATAGAGTACAGTTGGGCTTCCTGACTCTATAACACGTAGGGTCTCTTGGTTTCCATTAAGACATCTAATATGAATAGGTGGATATCAACGCATGTGAAAAAGAAGAACCTTAGTAACAGCTGTCATGTCAGCTCCACCCCCCCACCCACAAACCCCGACCCCTGTCTAATTGCCACGCAAATTACTCATGCCTCTCAAAAGGTATCCCATCAATGGGGCTATTATCCATCAAGAGGCACACATCGTCTATTTTGAGCTTGCCAAGGGAACCGACTGTAGGGGACAGCAACACATGTGCGTCACCACCTGATTCGCCACCGCGAGGTAGCTAGGCATCCAGCGACAGGGGAACAGCTGAGATGTCTGTGTGGAGGTCAGCCATTACCATGTCCAGATACCACCGGCCAATGGATATTTACGAATTCCCATGGCATCCTCCCAATGTAATGCAACACTCTCTGCTCGGGCCCAGTTGGTAAGCGACCGCATCCAGGTCGCAATGTGCGAAGGAGTAGGTGACTTCCATCTGTGTGTGACAAAGCGCTTAGCTACGATTAGACCTAGCTCTATGAAGCAAGATGTGACTGTGTTTTTTACCTCGTCGGTATAGGCCGAGTATGCACATTTCTCATGTATGTTGGAGTTTCCTCTCAGTACAGTGCACCAAACGTGCATAGACTTCACGCCAATAACGCTGCAGAAGTTTGCAGGCCCAGAGCATATGTATGATATCTGCATTCATCCGTCCACAATGGGGGCAGGTGGCGTGTGCACAGTGGAAGTATTTGTTAATGTTGGCCAGAGTAAAGTAGGCCCTGTGTACAAGATATATAGCTGAATCAGGTGAAACTGGGCGATGCGAGGTATGTGAGTGGGGCCTTCCAATATAGTGGGCCATTCTTTATCTGTGCAGGGACGGGAAAGGTCGGCCTCCTATCATTCCCGTAGGGATGTCAGCAGTAGAGCTGTATGTGAGCGCAATTAGAATGTGATCCACACACCTAGGAGCCCATTAGGTTTTAGGGCGGCTCGCCACCGCCCGCATGGCGGTGGTGATCTGCCCTACATCCTTCCCCGCCCACCACCCATTTCCCCCGCCATATTAGTATGGCGGGGGGACCCCGGCGGACGGAAAGACCGTCCGCCGGTTTTCCGCCGGTCACACAGGTGACCAGGCGGAAAAGGGGCCTGCTATGGTGGAGGTGTCTGTTAAGATGGCAGCGGAAAGCTGCCTTTCCGTGGCGGCAACGCAGCCACGGAAAGGCATGCAGTCCTTGCCATTGGGGGCCCGTAGCAGGCCCCCAGGAATTCAGGGGGTGGGGGGTGCACATGGGGGGGTACCTATGGTCCCACCCTGCATTTGCATTCGCAACATGGCAGGCACCGCGCGATGCTTGCCACGTTGTGCATGCAAATGCACAACATGCATTTTTGGCAGCGGCGGGTGGTGCTGGAAGTACCGCCCGCCGCAATGTTAAAAATGCAGGATGCGCCCTCCAGTGTGGCGGGCGCATCCTAATCTCCCCCACGGGACCACCGCACCTATGGTGGGTGGTCCCTTTTTACGTCGGGATGGCGGGCGGACAAAGTCCGCCCGCCATTCTAATGACGTCCCAAGTGTCTGCCCCGAACCGTGACATGCATATACTGTTTAGTTAGGTGCATATGCGGATCCTGGGTCACGTCTCTCCACTGTCGCCTCAGCGCCCTCATCAGCGACGCATGAAGAAGAAACTGGCCGGGAGGGAGACCGTCCTCCTCCACCAGCCGCTCATAGGACAGAAGCTCACGGCTATATAGATCTCCCGATGAATGGATCCTCGCTGCAGTCCAAGCGGTCAGCTCCAGCGTAGTGGTGTAGTGTTGACCATACGGCATACCAAAAAGTGCCAAGGCAAGGAACGGAAAAAGAAGGCATGTATGTATAAGGGCAGGTTGGCGAAGTAGTACAGGAGTTTGGGAGTACAACCATCTTGAGCAGAGCCACTTTGGATAGAGGCAGAGTCCACCAGAATGTCATCTGGGTCCAAAATGAGGCAACAGCGTGCAACAGGTTAACGTCGAGGAGATCAGCAGATGAGTGGAAAATTTGAATACCTAGATATCGAAACGTGTTGGTTTGCCAGACAAGGGGGGTGGTGAACAAGTCAGTATTCGGACCAAGGGTAGTCAGAGCAAGTGGGAAAAGACAGGATTTTGCCCAGTCGACTTTAAGCCAGAAAGCTTAGAGAATTGTCGTACAGTGCCAGCGAACTCATCAGGGATAGAAGAGATGTCCCTCAAATAGATGAGAGGGTCATCCACATAGAGGGAGAGCAAGGGTACACCTTCATCTAAGGGTATACCCCACTTAACACCCTGCTTACGCAGGTGAGCTGCCAGAGACTCCACCACCAGGGAGAAGAGCAGTCAGTAGAGCAGGCATCCCTGGTGATTGTCCCTGTCTATGAGGATGAGGTCAGAAATGAGGGAGCCCGTCTTCACCCAGGCCAACAGCAATGTATACAGTAACCAAAAGAGTCACAGGAACCTGTCTCTAAGACCAAAGATGGGCAACACTGCGAATAGAAAGGGCCACTATAAGGATTAGGAAGCCATCTCTAAGTGAAGGACCAGACAAACTGAATGGGGCCATACGAGAGGGGCTTACTCCGTAATACGGAAGAGTTGTCGCAAGTTGAGGGAGGTTGTGAGCGCCAGAACAAAACCATTTTGGGCTGGGTGCACCAGATGCAGAACCAACAGAGCCAGTCAATCTGCAAAATATTTAGCCAGGATCTTGTAGTCCATGTTCATTAATGCCAGTTGGTGGTGTGACCCCCAGGCATCCAAGTCTTTGCCTGCCTTAGGCAGGGAGATACAGAGCGCTTCATGGAGAGAGGCTGGGAGGCAGGAGGTCTCCAATGCCTCCACATGTAGTGTTTGTAAGTAAGGGGTCAATTGCAAGGCATAGGCCTTATAGAATTCCACTGGCAGGACATCAGGGCCAGGGGTCCTGCCGGTCGCCAATGCGCGTATCACTTCCTGTATCACAAATGGTGTGAAAGGGACATCCAATGCCACTCTTTGTTCGGGTGTGATGCGGGGCAGGGACACAGCAGTCAGGAACGAGGCAAGGTCATCTTGGGGAGGTGCGGCGGTCAGTTGATAGAGGGAGGTGTGGTGGTGCACAAGTTCCCCATGAATATCTTGTTGAAAATAGAGCATTCGGCCAAAGACAGAGTGCTGTCCCACTATAGGACCTCTGGGTTGATCTCAGTGGATCAGCCTTGCAAGGAGCGATTCAGTCCTGCCAAAAGCTGCATGGGTCTTGGCTGAGTGTGCAACATAATTGTGATATCTTAAATGCTCCAACAGAGCCGCATGCTCACGCTGTGTGTCCGCCAGTCTACAGCCGTCAGTTGGGTTTGTTACTGCCAAATTTTCTAGGCAGAGTAGCCTGCGCTCTAAACGTAGAATGTAAGTGTCCATCTGCAGGCGAGTGTTCCACTGGAACCCCATACAGTGCCCCCTCAGTGTCACTGTAAAGAGCTTCCACATGGTGGATCTTGCAGGAACTGATTTTGCATTTAGGACAAAGTAATCGTCAATGTTTGTGGCAATAGAGGATCGCAAGGGGGGAATCCTCCATTGACGCTGGCTGCAGTCTCCCCATAGGAGTAGGCAGGGTGCAAGAGTGTCACGCAATCTGCAGGTATTGGGGGTAGTGATCAGAGTGGTTACAACCTAGGTAACTAATATGTGTGACACAGGGGGCCAGGCTCAGTGTGCCAATCAGCGTATCAATCCGCACGTGTAGAGCGTGAGGCGCAGAGTAAAAGGAATATTACTCGTAGCCTTGTTGCGGCTGTGCCACAAGTCCACCAATCCCTAACTCTGTAACCAGTGTTTGAGTGCCTGGGCATTTGAGGAGACAGTCGTATGGGGCAATGGAGGGAATGAATGGTCCAGGGCGATATCTAGCACACTATTAAAGTCTCCACCTAATAGTCCCGGGACTTCACTCCAACGCCACAGAACTCCGAAGATCACATACAGAAATTGCACCTGGTTGGTGGTGGGGGAGTATATGCTTCCCAGCAAGATATATCGACCATCTAATCTGCCCTTCACAAGAACAAAGCTTCCCTCAGGGTCAGTGACCGCATCGCCCAGTTTAAACGACATCCCCGGGCTCACCCAGACCAAAGCCCCTGGGGAGTAGGAGGAGGAATTAGTAGCAAACATCTGACCAGGCTAGCAGCGCTGTAGCTTTGTCACTTCAGGGCATGTCAAATGGGATTTCTGCAACCGAGCAACATGGACTGGAGTGGCATTTAAGGTATGAGTAAATGGCATATCTATACACAGGGGTATGTATTCTGCAGACATTCCAAGTTAGCAGCTTAATGGATGAAATGTGTGTTGATGCATGTGAGGGAGGGACAGGCACGGGCTATGGGCATGAATGAATGGGTGAGTGGGAAGTGGTAATGACTCGCCAGAAGGAAAGGCTAGAAAAGGGGGGCCAGGCAGCATGTGTAAAACTGAAATAAGAAAGCGTAATAAGATAACAATAAAAGAACAATGAATACCAGATGTGCAGTGCACCAACTGAGCGCACGCCCAAACCAATCTGAAGTGAACATTTAGAAACAAATGAAAAACATTTTGAATTACTTTCTACATAAAGTAATGGGCTAATATTTGGCAGCTCAGCCGTGTCAATGTTTCATGTGGGGTAAAGAAGCGGGAGAAGAGTTAGCACAAGGCATAAAGAGAAGGAGCATAGCAATTCAGCTTGCCATATAGCTACACAGCACTCGAGGTTAAGGTGAGTCCAGTGTAACCATGCTTCATTCTGATAATGATGGGTGAACAATAGTTAAGGCAGAGGGAAGGTCAAATAGTGTCGTCGGCTGTCTGTGACTTCACCTCTGGGAGAAGAGGGGGTGGACATGGATTTCGCTCAAGAGGGCCAAGTGACAACAGAACTCTCATCACTGCAGGATTAGGGTAGACTATCTGTAGGGCTCGAATGTCTTGTTTCATCTGTGAGGGCAGCAGTCTGTTGCAAAGCTCTGTGTCATTCTGACATGATCTGTTCCAGATCAGGCATAGACTTGGAGGCTGAAGGCAGGCGCGGTCCAGAGCAACGACGGCGACCTACAGTGCGCACCCTATTCTCAGCAGCGCTGGATCTCGTCATGCGAGTGGCATGAGGGCCGTAGGTTTCCAGCCACTGCCAGACCCCATCAGGCGAGTCAAAAAAATGTGTGGTTCCGCTCACGACTACTGAGACGTGCCGGAAAGAGCAGGAAGTACTTTAGCTCTAGTTCGCGAAGATGTTGCTTCACCAACATTAAAGTGCCATGTTTCCTTTGGACTGCAATTGTGTAGTCGGGGAAGATCATTATTTGTCCACTGTCCACTTTTATCTCAGGAAGTTTTCTGGTCTTGCGCAGGATGGAGTATTAGTTCAGGAAATTTAGTAACTGGAATACTACTGGACAAGGATTGGTTCCAGGCGGGGGCTTTCTCACCGGGACTTGATGCGCCCATTCAACAGTGAAATATTGCGAGATGGTGTGGGGGCTAAGCAAAGCCCACAGACAACTCTCCAGGTATTTTATTACTTTTTTGCCCTCTGTCCCCTCAGGGAGACCCACAATTCGAACATTGTTTCTGCTCGATCTCCCCTCAGCATCTTCAGGCTTCAGCTCCAACACATCAATACTCTCCATCAGTGCCTGTATTGATGAATGTGTGCATTGCACTTGCAATTGTAAGTCAGTAATATCGTGTACCACACAAAGATCCTGACTATTGGCACATCCTACTTTATTGAGGATATATTTGTGATCACTTTGCCTTGAAGAATGGTGAACACCTCACCCGTACATATCATGAAATAGTTTGGTAGGCCAAGGCAAAGAGGAATAAAATCAAAATTATTCAGAAAATTCCATTTAGTGTAGTTCGGTAATCCATTTATTGGTTCCAAATCCCATATTCGTAAAGCAATTCTTAGACGTCAGAATCACTTATACTGGATCGAACCAGCCAACACGTGTTTTGCCTCCTTCTAGCGTGTAAGCCTTGGGCTTTTTCAAGGCTGATGTATCAATAGAAACATGGGTAGGACATAAATATACCTTAAACAGAAAAATTAAATTAGACCAAATCATTTTTATAGACCAATAAAGATAAAACAAGTGACCAGAGCAATCAAAATATATTCAATTCCATTTAGCAATCATGACATAGTAACCATTATTATAAATAAAGTGAAAATAGTAAATGAATAAGGGAAAGTACAAAATCGTATACAAATAAATATATGATAAAGATTATTATATAAGAAGAATAAAAGAAGTGTTTGACACCCATGACCACAAAGATGTACAACAGATTCCAATTTCCTCCAATCCAAAGTAATTACAATACAATTTTAGACATGGTAGGGTATAGAGTCATTTCATACAAGAACAATCCGAGTGTGAATATAATTTGTGCGTCCAGGAGGAAACATGGAGAAACAATAATATTTTGTTACCTGAATATAAATATAAAAATATATTCCACCAAGTTAATATAATAGTAAGCATATAATGGAAGAAGGGGGAGGCAGGACAGGGATCGGTGCCCCAGTGACACATATAAAAAGGCACCAGAAAGACGGTACCATGTAATATCGTGTTCCACTGTGTCAACCTTGTCCACAATTGACTTGGATCCAGGTACTCCTCTCCCGTGCGCCACCCAACTCCCACAGCGGGAGCGGCCACTCAATGATGCCTAAAAGAGCCGCGGTGTCAGCTGAGGCAGTGCATACAAGTTCAAGTGCTTGGTACAGAAGCCTGGGCCTGGACCAACCCCTGTGCCCCCATCTCCAGCAGCAGCTGCAGTGGCACCCTAGCATCCCATATGGAGCACTGGCAGTCCACTATACTCAAGCCCTCTGCCGAGACCACAGGGGGAACCAAATGTAAAACAGGGGTACCCCACTCCCGTCAAAGGGTGTAAATACGCAGGTCACTGCTCAGCACCTTCCTGAGCCACCAGGCCTAGGTCCGACATTACCCCTGAGCCCGCAGCAGCCGTAGTAGACAGGGAGGAGACAGTCCAAAGGTCACCACAGTAGGGGGGCAGTCCTGACCCAGCTCTGTCCACGCAATCACACCTGTAGGTGCAGTGGCAGGAGCCCCAGTAGCACAGGGGCTGCAGGTCAGTCTCTGTGGGCATGGGAATCCGGGAGGATGGCCACAATGAAAGGAGCCAGGGCCAGTGCTGGGGCCGAGGCACGATGTGAGATGTACACTCCACCCCTCACGGCTAAGCCCAGGTCCGATTGACCTCTGGGCACCTCACCACCACCACAGACAGCGGGGGGAAGGAGGTAGAAAAAGTGGAGGAGAAGGCAGCAGTACAGCGGTGGCCCTGTAGTCCCCTGTCCCGCTCTTCTCACAGGGATCACTTAGATGGTAGCCTTCTTCTCTTTATTCATCATGAACAAAGTTTACTTAATCTTCAGTAGTCTATGAGGACCAAAATGGGAGTGCCAGCCTAGACCTGATATGGCCCACAGGCCCTCGGCAGCAGCGGCAGTCAGGGGAGGCAAGTGCGGATTCACTTGTCAGCGTAGGCCTGGGCTCGATCTGGCCCCCATGCCTCTGCTCTAAGCAACTCTAGTGGGAGGCAGCAGGCAGAGGAGCTAGGGCAGTGGTGCAGCAGGAAAATATCCACCCCACCCTCGCCAGGGCCAAGCCTGGCCCAAACCAGCAACTAGACATCTCGTCTTCACCACAGTCGGCAGCGGGGGAGAGGAGGGATAGGGCATACGGGCGACCAGCATTCGAACAGTTTCCCCAAGTGACAACTCTCACCTCCGCACTCATCGTGACCCTCCTTTCAGCCTGTTAGGTGTGTGTCCACTTCAGGGCCCAAATCGCCAGCTCACTGCTCCCGTCCAGCTAGCCCCAGCACTTAGCTGCACATCCACCCCAGCGCCACCATGGACTTGTGGTCTGGGCAGTGGTGCGTGGCCAGGAGCATCTGTGAGAGTGTTGCAGCGGATCAGGAGTGTCCGACCACACAGAGCTCACTGGATCACCTCCATGCAAGTGGGCGTAGGCCACAGTAGATCTCGGCAGCAGCAAGGCAGTGCACAGGAGGTGAGCCGCGTGATGGCCAAATGTGGCTCCAGAGGATCTCACAGGGGATCATGCAAGGCAGGTCAGGGCACTGGTTGGATTGTGTAAGTTAGGATAATGGGGTAGATCCATGGAGCCTCCTAAAAACACGTCCACCATCTTGGCTCCGCTAGCCACGCCCCCTTGGTCATTTCTCTGCTATGGCAAATTTTTATGTCCTGAACTAGCTTGCGTACTTCGATCAGCTTTCACTCAAGACACCCATAGTGGTGAGTGTCAACATTTCTAGCTGCCATGTCTCATAGTCTATGCTTATGTCATAATTTTAAGTCTGCACTTTTCACTTTATTTACTTCTTGGATATTACACATGGTGTGAAGCTGAATGAGTCTCATGATGTGAAAAAGACAATGGACACTTGCTGTCTCCCTGTAATATTGCATATAGGTAGGAATTTGTTGGCCCCTTTACTCTGGATCCTGGGTGCAAGGATCAGCAGCACATTCTGGGGCACCCTTGCTCTTTAATAAACGTTTCTCACCGACCGCAATCTGGGCCCGTACCAGTAAACATGCATGCAAGGATGGAGGCAGATTACCGTAATTCCTTGAAGGGGTCTGCTCTGACATTTGGCGTTTCAATGGATTTCGGGAACACAGCGCCTTCTGCCCCTGAAAGACAAAAGACAAGGGGGGTAAGTGAGAGGCTAGAAGTGCAGTATGGGGTGGTGAGAGAGGGAGGGAGACCACATGATTTGTACTAGAGAAAGATGGGAAGGGGCCTTGGAGGGCGGCGTGAGAGGGCAGTGAGAGATGGAGAACCTGTGACCTACCGTGGAGAGAAGATGGGCTTTGGAGAGGCAGCTAGAGTGGGCAGTGGAACAGGGAGAACCACTGGCCTGCAGTGGAGAAAGGGAGATGGGTTGAGGGAGGCAGCTAGAAGGGGCAGTGAGAGAAGTCCCATACTTTACAGTGGAGCGAGGGAGATAGACTTTGGAGGGGCAGCAAGAAAGAAGGAGGTCCATGATTTGTCCTGGAGCAAGGGTGATGGGCTTTAGAGGGCGGCATGAGAGGGCAGTGAGAGAGGGAGGGAGAACCTGTGACCAGCAGTGGAGAGAGGGAGATGGGTGGAGGGGCAGCGAGAGAGGGAGGCTCCGTGATTTGTACTAGTGAGATGGGCGGGTGGGCGTTAGAGGGCACAGTGATGGAGGGAGGTGCCATGCTTTGTCGTGGAGTGGGAGAGATAGACTTTGAAGGGGCAGTGAGAGTGGAAGGTCCTGGGATCTGCAGTGGATGAGGGCGATGACTTCAGGCTGGGGCTCTAGAGTGTATAGTACAGTGAGATCCCGTGATCAGTTTGGGGACAGGGAGATGGCCTTTGGAGAGGCAGCTTACAATGTTGAAAGCTAAAGTGCAGGTGCCACAAAGGTCTCGCATTTGCGAGAATATGAGCTATTGGCATTGTAAATGGCAATGTCATTTATTTATGTGTTTACAAAACCTGCAAGTGGTGTTTATGTACTGCTTGCAGGTTTTGTAAACACATAATATAAAAGGCATTATCATTTACGATGCCAACAGCTCAAACTCTTGTTCAATGGTTCAAAGGGTGGACCCATGAGTCTTGTAAGTACAACATTAAGATTCTATACCAGTGCCAGAGGTATTCTGGGTGGTATTACTCTTTTTAAGCCTTCCATAAAAGCTTTAATCACAGGAACTTTGAACAAATATAAATGCTGTCTGTTTTGCAGATATACAGCCACTGCTGCAAGGTGCAATCGAATAGATGTGTAAGCTGGAGGATGGAATGAGGGTTCCCGCGCTGCGGGAGCCCGCCGGTGATTTTATGCACCTCTGGGAGCTGTGGGCTGTGACGGCGCCTCCTGGCGCAAGGGTACTTGGGGATTGGAGTCCCCGGTCACGGCGGCGATGCTGAAGGCTGGAATGAGGGTTTTTGCACTGTGGGAGCCCACGGTGATTTTATGCACCTCCGGGTGCTGTGGGCTGTGACGGCGCCTCCTGGCGCAAGGGCACTTGGGGCTGGAATGAGGGTTCCCATGCTGCGGGAGCCCGCCGTTGATTTTAGGGGCCTCCGGGCACTTGGGGATTGGAGTTGCCGGGCACGGCGACAATGCTGGAGGCTTCTTCACAGTTGGCGCCCGTGAAACCGTGGCAGCTCCTCCATTCTAGGACAGTCACTGTTCTGTAGGACACCTTGTAGGTGGGTCGGACCAGAGTCCTGTAACTGAGCAGGTTGGCACATGGGCCCGCCCAGCGGCAGCTATAGTATACTCTCTGGATCACTGTCTCAGAGCCATTATGCACCTGGCAACAAATGTCCTCGTCACTGTGTTCTGGCACTAGTTCCTTCATATTACATTAGAGCTGAGCAGGAACTGGATGTGTGAACAAAGGTTGTGATCGGCAGGAAATTAAGCAGATAAGACTAGTATGTCCTTCAGCGGTACCCCCTCCCCACCATTACACAAAGGAGACCTTATCAGACATCAGACGCCATAACAGCCCTTTCCCCATATTTTGGCACCCGCATGGCTCATTAATTACCCAGTGTTATTCTGTCATTACAGATGTGTAAGCTATTGCTGTAGGTGCAGAAGGTAACAAACAATGTTTTGAACAGAAGCATCCAGAGGATTAATGTTGTTGTTGTTATTACAATAAATAACAAATCATTTCCATTTTGCTGCATAACAAGCTCTAGTAGTGGGCTTTCTTGCTTCTTTCAGAGTAGTCATACAGTTTTGTGGCAAATTTAAGTATCCAAACTATGACTTCAGGTGCCAAATCGCTAAGTTGAGCTCCTTGGGACTTGGGTGTCTGATTTCTCCTCTGTTCTGAGTGAGAAGGCTGGAATTGAGGTGTTGCATTTGATGTGGAACTAATGAGAGTTCCAGAAGTGTGGTGTACCATAGTTGATGGGCTAATGTGGAACTACCAAAATCAGTGTGAGTGATGTTTGCCTGAGCTTTCGAAGGAGTGGGAGAGGCGGAAAAATGTAGGCAAATATCTTTGACCAATTGATCCATAGGGCATTGCCTTTGGAGTGAGGGTGTGGCAACCTGGAGGTGAAGTTTGGGCATTTTGTGTTGCCCACTGTGGCGAACAGGTCTATTTGTGGGAATCTCCATTTTTGAAAGTATGGGAGGAGAACTTAGGGATGAAGTTCCCACTTGTGTATTTGCTGTCTCTTCCTGCTGAAGAGATCGGCAATTTGATTATTGACTCCTGGGAGGTGTTCTGACCGAAGGAAAGTTTTGTGATGAATTGTCCAGCTCCAGATGACCTGAGAGAGGCGTGACAGCTGGAGAGAGTGTGTTCCCCTTGTTTTTAAATATAGTACATCGCTTTTATGTTGTCTGCGCGGACAAAGGACAACTTTGCCCTTGAGATGAGACTGAAAAGTTTTGAGTGCTAGAACTACTGCTAGAAGCTCTAGATAGTTGATGTGGAGACATGTGTACTTGTTGTCCCAGAGAACCTGAATTGTGTAATTGTGGAGATGGGCACCCCAACCTGTGAGAGATGTATCTGCTGTTAGCATGATCTGTGGAACAGGGTCGATGAAAGGCCACCCTTTTGATATGTTTTGTGGGTTCCACCACTGCATAGAGTGATGGGTGCCGCTGTCTACCAACACTAGATCTGTTAATTGACCCTGTGACTGATTCCACTGACTTGCTAAGCATTCTTGTAGAGGACGCATGTGTAGTCTTGTATGAGGCACTATTGTAATGCATGAGGCCATCATTCCTAGCAGTTGCATAAAGGTTTTGGCTGACAAGGTTTGATTAGCTTGAAACTGTAGTGACAGTGTTTGAATAATGCAAATTCTGGCTGTACTAGGAGAGGCTAGAGTGGTGTGAGTGTTGAGAGTCACTCCCAGATAAGATTGTATTAGTAAAGGCTGTAGATGAGACTTTTGCCTGTTGACAGTGAAGAACAATTGGTGCAGTAGGTTTAACGTGGTCTGAGTGTGTTTTTAACAATGTTGGTGTGTGTTGGCTTTGATGAGTCAGTCGTCTAAGTATGAGAAGTCATGAATTTGTTGTCTTCTGATATGAGCTGCCACTACTGCTAGACATTTGGTAAACACTCTGAGAGCAGTAGTTAGTCCAAAAGTGAGTACTTTGGACTGATAGTGTTTGCCTGCTTTTGGAAATCTGAGATATTTCCGATGAGCTGGATGGATTGGAATGTGGAAGTATGCGTTTTTTAAGTCTGGTGTGGACATAAAATCTTCTTGCTGTAGAAGTGGAAGCACCTGTTGAAGCTTTACCATATGGAAATGTTCTGACAGTATACACTCAGTGGTTTAACTGTCAGAGATCCAAAATTTGTCCTTGGAACTAGAGGGTTTCGGCTCCAAACTTGATTTCGGCTGACTCAATCCCAAGGCGGAAGGCTTGACGATTTGTTTTGGTGCCAAGCTCAAAGGCGGGCAGTCAGAAATACTGTCTCGGTGCCGACCTTAGCCAGAAGGCAGAGGTGGTGCTGTAGCCTTATGTTTTTGTCAAAAGGATTTAGGGGGCAAGGGGTCTTCGGTACTCACTGCACCCTGTCTCGGAGGCACGTCTTTGGACTCCAAAATGATCTCAAGTTCAGAATCCGGCTCCGCGACTGAGAAGGCCTCTTCTTCCTCTGCTGCCAACGCCTCAACCTCTTCATGCTCTGATTCTTCACAGATGTCCAGAGTGTGTTGAATGCTTTGACATTGCATTTCTCGTCATCAAGCCCGACAATAACGTAGAGGTTTCTTCAACATAACGACTTAGCGGCATCGCAGTCTTCCTCCTTGTGCTCCGGTGAGAGACACAAGTTACAAACTTGATGTAGATCGGTGCAAGCGTACTTGGAGGAGTACCAAGGACAGAATTGGAATGGAGTTCGTTCCATGGGCGGAAGGGTGGAACGACGCAGCTAGGCCTGAAGGCCGCCCACGATGTTTCTGAACTAATATAGAGTGTTTCTCAATTGTTTTGATAGTCAGAGAACAGGGTAACGCATACAAGATCAATACAGTCAAGGGTAGAGAGAATTTCGCACCAAGGGGAACCCAAAGAATGGTTTCAAACCGGAGCGCAGCAATAAACTCCCGAATCCGATGGCGAAAAGAAACAATCTAACAATGGAGTCGATGCCCATGCGCATTATCACCGAAAGGAGGAGTCACCTTACCTCGTGACTGGAAAGAATTCTTTGAAGAAAAACAACTTGCAACTGTCTGGACCCAACAATAGATGGCAGGAGTATGCAAATCATATGTATCTATAGCAAACATGCCTCGAACATAGTATTTCAAACTTTATTTTCTGGTGGTTGGAATGATTCAGAATTCAGAGATGTTTTACAGTATTATGTTACTGGTGCTCACTAGTAGCATACAAAATAAGTACATTCACATTGTGATAGTAGGTTCGAAGATAGAATCAGTCAATGAATACAGTGAAAGGAGGTGAAACTACTACTCGCCAGCAGCAGTAGTAGTAGTGGTGGTGGTGGTGGGTGGAGTGTGACTGGGAGATATCAGAATTTAGACTTAGCCTGATCTGGGATAGGGACATAGAAAAGTAGAGGGTCGGAACAGTGCCAGAAATCAGGCTGGGCCTGCCCTGGGTCAGAAGCACAGAGAGTCAAGGAGAGGAGGAAGTGTGAAGTGGAGAGTCCAGGATTCAGGAATGGAGAGGCAAAGACAGGGTGCCATGTGCTGAGGGGCTCAGAGGATCCAGGATGTGCCTCTACAGAGAGAGAGGAAGACTCGTAACAGGGATACTCCAGGTTTCACATGAAGCAGATCGTACACACATGCATAGATAGGCACATGGCGATATTAGCATGATTGAGAGATTCTAGGAATAAGACTGGAGAGAGGCTAATAGAAGGTCAGGGAGATGGGCTTTGGAGAGACAGATAGAGAGAGAGAGGTCCCACGATTTTTACTGGAGAGTAGGAGATGGGCTTAGGGAGGCAGCCAGTGGAAGAGTTTGACTAGCAGATGCCAGATTTCAGACGATGCCTGCTTTCGTCACCGATACGCATCCAACAGTATTTACAGACTAGTGCAACATTAATAAAATAGCAGATACGGTCTATGCATTGTGGGGGTATGGATTATTATATAGGGCTATCTTTGCAGTCATATGAAAACAACCAGGTCTAGAGGAATTGCTAAAATATTTGCAGAGAGTCATAAAGTCAATGGAGGAAAATAATGCATTTTTGAACGCCAGATGTGTCTTATACACTGATCTCTCAGAAATTCCAATCTGCCTCATAAGGTTTGACTATTTCTGTGGGTGAATAGTAAAATTTCTTGAAAATGCACCAAACCAATGGTCTGGTATTCAAGAGTGATTATGGGGCAACTGAAACCTGTAGGTAGTTTAAAAAAAAAAAATTCCCCTGGTTTTCAGTTCTCGTCTGGGGGTTCTGGATTAACCCCTTCCCCGCTCATGACGGAACCGTTCCGTCATGAGCCACGGTTGCCGTGTGCTCATGACGGAACGGTTCCGTCATGCCACGACCGTTGGCGGCCGCTCCGCCCACGTGGCGCTGTTTCCCCGCCTGTGCGGGGGGACAACGCAACTGGGCGGAGTCATGACGGAACCGTTCCGTCATGAGCACAGCTCAACCGTGGCTCATGACGGAGCGGCTCCGTCATGAGCACAGCGCCACCGCGCTGCCCCCCCCGCACCCCCCAGCGCCGTGGCGGAATTCCCGCCGCGGCGAAGGGATTTAAAGTAAATAGGCACATGTCTTAAAACTGACCAGCGGCAGTCAACATTTATGGTGCCCCTGGGGACTATGATTTTGCAGTCAGAGTGACGTTGATCGAGCCACCTTCAATGGCAACAGTCTTGTAGTAGTAGGGAATTCCCTGTGTCCCAGGGATCATGGAATCGACGGCTGTTATGGTTATGGTTACTAGGAACACTTCAAAAAGTATTAATCTGAGAAAAAAAGGCTTGACATTAAAATATATTTGACTGCTGTGTCCCTACGGTGCTCTGCCATCTTCTGACTAATGTGAGTGGTTCCAAGGGCAAGGGGCTTGAGCAACTCGGCCAATGAATATTAGGATCTGATCTACAATTGACTACCAGTTACTGGAGCAAGGCACCAAGCTTGCTGGAGATCAAATGGCATTCTAAGTGTATCCAGAAATTGTTGTATTACATTGGGGCGGGGCACCGGACCCAGCTCATTGCTAATGCTGCGGGTGTGCTTTGTGGTACAGGTGGGGCTCAGAGAGAAGTCTCACATTGGTACAGTGGAGTAGACTTGCCGGGCAGTCACTACAGGCTGCTTGGCTCCCCTTCACTTACACTTAGGTATTCGTCAGTGGCTCCCTGATCTGCTGGTCCCAGTTGTCCACCGCAACGTCACTAATTGAACTGGCACAAATCAGGAAGTCACCCAAAATAAAGTTGGTGAGGTCACTCCCTGAAGAGAAAAGGAAGAGCCATTTGAGAGTGTCTAAGCCAGATAGAGTTTAGAACTTTCCCAGAAACATGTTAGCGTTGGCACATGGGTAGGGGCTAAATCGGTAGTTATTAGAGGAAAACAAATATGGGAACCTTCAGGGAGATATTAAAACAAAACATTGTAGGGTGGGAAAATGGCAACAGACGAGCCTCTTTAAAGGGTATAATTAGGGGCTGTTTGTTGAGAGCTTATCTGTCTCGCAGGGGTCTCTTGCTACTAATTGTTGCATGTGCTTATTTATTTTTGCAGTTTTGTAAAGCACAAACTAGGTTCGAAAAAATCCAGAAATTTTGATCTCAATAATATTAAGTATTGTCAATTCGAATACATTTTTTAGGCTACTACATTATTTGGACACAGCAAGCAAAATGAGCATAAATATGGAAGTCATTGCATTAGATGGGGATGGAGGGGGCATGGAGGTGGCGAGAAACGCATTGTTACTTGGAGTTAACATTGCTAAAAAAATTAAATATTCGTTGTGTTGAATTTAAAGCCAGATCTGAATATTAAATAAGTGTTACATTTCTGAATTTGGGGAGAGAAAATCTTTGCAATACAAACACATTTGTTGCCAGAATTGCTCTGTGTTCGAAAAAACATACACTTCAAAGTTCCCAGACATTTTTCTATTGAAATCGATGTTATTTAAAGATTTTATGTGAAAAGGGAAGAGACCTATATTCTCATTACAAAAACTGTGAATGCAGAAATTGAAGGGAGATTTTGACTTTCTTGATTAAAAGGTAATGTCTGTGCCCAGGATATAAGGATTCGAATATTCCGGCAAGAATTGGACGGGTAAGCCCATGCAAGGGTAAGTGTTTTTCGCAACTGCCAGGAAGCCTATAGGAGGTCCTGAACTTTCTGGGTCACAACCCTGCTTCTCAGAGCAGGGATGGCAGCCGTGGTTTTGGGTGGTATGAGGAGTCAACCCTTAGCCCCAGCAGAACCTGACAGACACTGGTGTATCGGAATACGTTTCCTACTAGGACGACTCCTGTGCCAGGGATGGCAGTGGAAGTTGAGTGCAAAGGGTCGGTACTGGTTTTCCATTACTTACAGCTAGACATAGCCTCACTCTGTCACAGGTAGCCATGTCTCTGATCCCGGAGTCAAAAGAAAGATGGGTGAAGATTGAATTTGTAGAGGGTGTCCCCACCCACAATTACACCCTTCCACCAATCTAAGGCTGTCAGAGGCCTAGGGATAAAATCCTACAAAGCCTGGACTTATAGTAGGAAAAAGAGGGGTTTGTGCGGGGCCAATACACTACATCCCTTATTTAAAAAGCCTTCTCCAGGCAGTTGTATAAAGGCATTCAGTGGGGCAGGACAGATGCAAAAGTCTGAGCTGTGGGAGGAGAGAAGTGTATGGGTGACTGCATGAAAGGGTCTGAAGATGTTAGTAGGGCAGCACAGAGAGCAATCCTCATATGTCTCTTCACTGGTCCCTCTCGAGCGACTCCACAAGGAACGTGGAAGCCAAATCCCGGTTGGTATCCATCCTAGAAGTAAGGTGAAATGACTGAAACAAATTGACAGTATGTTATACTGGCCTTTACGCTAATGGAATAGTGTCTGGAACAGTGTCCCTACCTTCCACCCATATATGAAAAAGAATAAAGAAGGGCGTTTGTCTGCCTCATCCTCATGCTGATATGCTTGTATCTCCAAGCCACAGCGCTGCCATCAGATATTATTGGAGGAGTCAGTTTGTGGTGCATGCGGCGGCCCTTCATCGCAAGACCAATGAGGAATTGCCAAATGTGCAGAGCTGGAGTCAGTTTTAAAGACTAACCATCAAAGTAGGATGGCGTATTCGGATCAAAAGACCTCCAACAAGGAGCTCCCAGGCCTGTCAGGCAATGCAGCGCAGCACAGACGAGGAGCCCCCAGGCCGGTCAGGCAATGCAGCGCAGCACAGACGAGGAGCTCCCAGGTTTGAAGGGGCATTAAGATCTGACCTTCTGGTCTCCCTGCCACATAATTGGCCAGCCTTGTGGCTTCACCACCTGGCGATCCCTTTTCTTACGAGGAACTACTCCTACTTTGATGAGTAGTCAGTTTACTTCTGGGAGGAGCATAGGCATAGGACCTCTTTACATTTTGATCTCTTCTTCCCCCATTTGATATAATAGTCAGTTTTAAAGAAACACAAAGTGTGCACATGACACGAAAGGCAAATTGAGTGCTGTTGTCCGACAGCTGACATTTAGTACATGAATTGTTTCAGAAGAGGTGTAGAGAAAAGCATGTTGCTATCGATACCAGTGACAAAGTATGCATTTGGAGCACCAAGTATGTTATCCTTCCAACTAATAAGGCAAGATAGAGAGCGTGAATGGAGAGAGGAATTAAAGTTAATAAATTCCTAAGATGCTCCAGAACATAACAAAAGGTTATCTCAGTCAATATGACATGCTCTGTCATGGTTGAGTTGTGAAGAGAAACTTAGTTGAGAGTTCAGATGAGTAAATAATTATGTTTAATCAGTTGAATGATGATAATGAAGACATTACTCAAATGAGCATTTTGTGGCTCTTTCAATTCGAGTATAGGCGAATTCCAATCCCTGGAAATCAGCAAGAACAGCTAAAGTTGAAGACTGGCATCTGAAATGCACAATATAGCTACCATGGAAAGAGTCACCACCAGAATGAGAGACAGAAGAAATCTTTAGTAATACACGGTGGAAGCTTTATTTAGCATTATGCTGAGACCTACTTTTACTAGTAGTTCAAGTGGGCTGTTTTAACTTTAATCTTCTGAAAATAGCTTAAAGGGAAAATGTTGAAAAGTAATTCATTTTAACTTGTAGTTTCCATTTCTTATATAGTTTTATTGTAATGTGGAGTCATTTAAAGTTGCAAACAATAGAATATGGCTAAATGCTAATATGCCTAAATCTGTCTCCATAAGGTTGGGCAGCTGATATTTATCATACAAAATGAAATTGGACATATAAAATAATGTTAACTAAATAGAAGTAGCCAGCAGTATTCCTCCGAATAAAGATGTAAGCCTGCCTGGGACAAAATTGTGTAAATTAAGTTTCAAAAGAAGTTATGAGCTCCTTTTAACTTTAATTTTAAAGAAGTAAGTGAAACTACTGTGCTAATTGGAAGAAAAATATATTAGAAAATATTCATCTTTGCATTGCTCCCAGTGATTTAATGATTTTGTCAAAGTCAGAGGCTCATAGAAAGATAAGTGAGGTGATCATGAATGGATCATTGTTTAATTATCTGCACAACCCAGTTGCTCCATCCAACTATCATGGAGGGAGGGAGGGAGAGAGAGGGAGGGAGAGAGAGGGAGAGGGGGAGGGGGAGGGGAAGGGGTAAGGAGAGGGGGAGGGAGAGAGAGAGTGTGTGTGTGTGTTTGTGTGTGTGTGTGCGTGTCTGAGTCTGTGCCTCTATGTCTTTATTTGTGTGTGTAGTTAATACACTTCCCCTCTAACATTTATTACCACTTTATATCGCTTGAAATAACCTTGTTTTTGCACAGAGGACACCGGCACAATAGCTCTTCCAGATACAATCCAGCTGTGTTGAGGTTTATTATTTCAAAGCACAGGCAGGAGTGGTTTAATATAAAAACTATGATTATTACCCCGCAGCCCACAAACTGGGACTTGCCGAACTATATTTGTACTTTTTGTAAACACTTGTTATTTTCCTCAGCATCCTTTTTCTCTTGAACGATAGATATAAAGGAGAAACCAACAATGGGCTAAAAAATAAAGATTTTACAGTCAATGTTCGTGCACAAAGGGTCCAAAAAATGCAAACGGGTATTGCCCATTCTAATTTAGTTCCACCTCTGGGCCCGCAGTCCGACCTTGTACTAATACGAAACTCTCAATTTAAGGTTTTATTTAAAAAGGTTTAGACTGAGCACCATTCACGCTCTGTGCATTACCTATGCAGGGATCGTGGTTTCAGACTCTCCCTAAATTTCCCTGCAACATCATATCCCCGCAGAGAGCGGCGCACTTTATGTTATTTTGCACGATCAATTCGTCTTTACGTAAAAAATTTATACATCCCATTTTAAACGCTACAAATATTAGACATTATCTGCCTGCTCTATACTCTTTACAACAATTAGACTTTACTGAAATATGTTATGCATTATTGAATTGAGTGCACTGATTTTATGCGTAGGTCTGAGATTTGATCGGCTTTTTATTAATGTTTTACTTCTTTATCATAAATCTTCTTAAATTTTATTTTAATTCAAGGAGATGTTTTACATATGATGATTGTGTGTAATCTATTTATGAAGCATACTATGCAATGTTTTTACTTGTTCTTTTATGATCTGAAATAGGCCGAAATAAAGAAATTATTGATTGGGACTAAAAAAAAAAAATCAAAGATTATCTGTCTATGTTGAATAATTCCTGCTGTCCAAGTGATGAAGCATTAGTTTTTCTGAGAGCAGGGTGCAGAATTAGCCACATATCCGTAGTCGCTTAAACCCATTTACTCCACAAATGTATAGGTCAGCGAATGGCTTCAAGCTCATTGAAGTGTTCATAAGCCCAGGCCAGTGGTAGCACAGGACACGCGTATCGCTCTTCACCCGCAGTCTTATGCTGGGACACGCCATGCTGCTGGTCTGGCAAAGGCTGGATACGAGCAGTGACGCGATGCGCTGCCAGAATGCTGACAAAATGGCGGGTTCCACTAATTGACCTGGAATAGCAATGCATTCATGAGACGCTGATAGAAGAGGAAACAAAGGGTACTGCTGAGGTGAAGACCTTGAACGACTTCCAGCTCCAATCAAAATGAGTAAATATTCATTGCATCCAGCCTTGGAATGTGGCTTCTCACAAGGGCCTGTGTAGCCCGGTGCTCGATGTCTCTGAGCGTTGGAGCTCCTCTCTCCCCAAAGCTGAGCCCGGGTCTAAAGAGCCTGCTGCAAGGAGGCGGGCCTGTAGACTGAACACTGGCCACAAGACTCACCCAGAGATCACCCCACAAACAGCGTGGGAGCTGCAGGACCCCAGCGACAAGCAGAGCTGCAATTATGAATCTCCAGGATAGGAGACTCAGCCCGGTGATGTCTCTTGGATCTCACTCCGCTGCACCAACATAAAGTGGAGCACACTGGCCCGAGGAGCCCTTTGCCTCTGTCCCACATAGCGTTGGGCACATGCTTAATCCTCTCTCAAATACAATGAAAGAGCCTGAAGCAGCACATAGGAGTCCTCCGCTGGTGATAATGATAGGCTGTGCAGTGTCCATCAACCACTGGGCTTTGCTCCCAGATCCAGATCATGGCACTGTGGTGACCAGTAGTTAGAAATCATGATTGCAAACATCTGTAGCCACCAGGCTGTACCCCTTGGTGTCCAAACCTAACCTGAGGCTGCAGTTTCCCCGGGGAACCCACTGAAGGTGAGGCAGGATCAGTCAGGCTAGAGTTAGCACCATTGATATGGCCATGATCAGTGTCTAATCTGTAAAGGAAAGAGTGCCGGTGCTGAAGCTCTGCTCAGAAGCCCGTGGCTGACATGATTATATGTCAGTGTGCCAAACACCAAGGCTGTGTAATTCTGAATCCGCATCAGGCCACTTTAATCCACTACAGACACGCCCTGCCCCATTACCTCACTGTTGCTGGTTCCTGCTTTTGCTCTTTGCGATGGTTTATTCATCTTTCTCTTCCTCGGGCATTCAGATTTGTGTGTTTTTCCCTCTCTTGCTTTCAGCAAATGTCTGATGCGGAAAAATGAGCTCTGATCCTCACAAATAAGTGCCGGTGGTCTCCACCGGTAACCACCAGCTAAAATGAAGCACTGTCCATGAGGTACCAAGAGAATTCAGCAATCTGGGCGTTAAAGAGTTTCACAACAATTCCAGTCCAATAAGTAGACGTGACACTTTGACATGTCGTGCACCCATCAATCCCCAAGGTACAGGTGAAGGAATTTCTTGACCATGGTGATTCAGTCCACAAACACCAGACTTTACAGTAAATCTCCAATATCCCTCTGAGCTAGTTCTCAGCAAATAGATAAAGAAGCACAAAATCATGAAGGGACTGTGAAAAATGTTCCATGACTGGGGCATTAGGACTAGCTTACTTTTTAGCCCACGTTGATTCACTTAGTGCATCATTTTTGTAGGATGACTAAGGAAAGGGGGGTGTATTATACAGTGTGGTTATGCAACCTCACCGTGTAATACACTTAACAACCCCTTTAGGCCCCTTGGGTTTTGTCCGTCAAACCCTCAGCTCAATCCTGGGTAGCTGTGTCTCTGAGCAGCAAGGCTTACACAGAGGAACAAGTGTTAAGAATGTAAACAGCACCAAAACAATTGAAGAATAAATCGACACAACACTCAAGAAATCTAACACCAATTTATAAAAACAGACTGTGTTTTTAATAAGAATTTAGACACTAGAACAAACATGATCCACCGGCGGGCTCCTGTGCTAGAGGTTTTATGGGCTTTGATACCCTCCTGAGAGTTCTGGGGATTTGAGGGTACCCTCCTTTTCCTTCTTGGGCCTGCCCCCAGTCTTAGGATCACCGCTCTAAGTCTTCTTGGGCATTCTTGTCCTTACCCACACATCTACTATATTGCCCAGCTCTCTGAGGCGAATATGCCTCCTTATCCCGCAGTCTTTTTGTCCGCAGGGATCCCAATGCGGTCGTTACAACGACTGCGTTGTGATTCCGCATACCATTACTCCGCAATTCGGAACAACGACTTGCAGAGGAGGGGCGCTGGATGTTGGAATAGTATGATTTACTATTCCAACTCCAGTCAGTGTGGACAGTAGGGAAGGTGTTGGATTTTAAATCCAACACCTCCCCCCCACCTCCGCAAGTCGTTTTTCCGACTTGCGGAGTAATGGTATGCAGAATCACAATGCGGTCGTTGTAACGACCGCGTTGTGATTCCCTGCATACAAAAAGTTTCGTTATAAACGTTGTTTACCCTCTGAGGCTAATTAGCTTTGAGTCTAATAGATGTTGGCGTAACTTTTCTGAAGGGAAATATGTAAGGGTGTTCTCCTTCACCAATTTATAGAGACATTCTTAAAGGTACTTTATCTGGTTAACTTTTACTCAACCATCCAATGATTTTACTGATGTATCTACAAAGTCAACCCAGGTTTGAGTTGCCCCCTTGTGTTTTCTTCTAAGCTTCTGTCTGTACTCCTCAGTAATGAGACAAACAACTCAACAAGTGCTGCCTTCATTTGTGTGTACCATTCTGCTACCTCATCCTCAAGTATAAGCAGTCTATCCCTGCCAACTATTGGTACCAACTCCAATTGTAGTGTTCCCACTGTTGTGTATCCACCTTCCTCATTTTGAGAGCTCTCTCACATGAGACTAGCCTCTTATCTATGTCATCCCCTAGTATAAAGCTAGAGACAATCCCTTTGGACAATCTGACTTGGGCATCTCGGTCAGAAACGCCAGTGTCTCTGTTGCTGTCACTATTCCCTTTGGGCCTCATGCCCAGCGTGGCTCTTCTTTCTTCAAGGGCCAGCTTCCATTCTTCCATTGCCAGGGCTCTCTCCTCAGGGTCGCCACTTCCTCTTGAAGGAATCTCCTGCTGCTATGTGAGCTCCGCACACTGCTGGCTGTAGAGTGCACTCTTTGTCTGGGGTAGGGGTGGAGGGCATCTGCTTGTCTCTCTCTTCTTCCTCACTACCTGAGGTATATCGTTTCCCAGTGCTGGTGGGGCTCTGTTGGCTTCCTCCCAATCCTTGAGGGACTTCACCAGATTCTTTATTTTTGCCTTTCATCCCACAATGATCCTTCTGTCCTTGTACAACTCCATCAGATCCTTTCTTTCGAGAGTGAACAGATTGCGCAAGTCAAGCTCCATGTTCCTCCTGCTCAATGACTTGCAGGAACTTTTCAAAATCTTTTTGGAACTCTTTCAAACTTTTTGAAACCTTTGGAAACTTTGTCATAACTTTTAATACTTTTTCAAAAGTACAGCAACTCCTTGGAAACAATGTCTCTGCCAACTGTAGAATTCAACAACTGCTTGAGAATTTATGGACTTTTTTTCCAGGTGTTGACCTATGTGTATTCTCAAAGGTCTTGACTTCAACAACTGTATGGTACTGCTAAACACAAGTTCTGTATCTCACAGCTAGGTACCAGTATAAGGAAATGGAGTGTATTACATGGTGTGGCTGAGCAACATCACCATGTAATACACTTACCAACCTCTTTAGGACCCTTGGGTTTCATATGTCAAACCCTCAGCTCAATCCTGGGTAGCCGTGGCACCGAGCAGCAAGGTTTACACATAGGAACAAGTGCTAAGCATTTAAACAGCACCAAAACAATTGAAGAAGAAATCAAAACGGCACTCAAAAAATCCAATACCAATTAAAAAAAAATAATCATTTATTATAAGAATTTAGACACAAGAACAAAAAAGATCCACTAGAAGGTCCTGGTTACAGGGTTGACGTCCTATGAAGTACTCTAAATTCTGGCAAAGTCCAATCGCCACTGGACTACCAGTCACCGGTTGTCGCGGTCACAGGCCAATCATTTCTGGGTTGATAAATTTCCTTCTGAAGTTCCCAGCAACTCTTCGACAGCCCTGCCGGCCTCAGTTAACTCGGGTACAACTCTGTCTTAGGTCTTGGTGCTGCACGGTGGTAGTTGTAGAAGCTTGAATACTTTGTGCTACCAAGTTGTCCCAGCAGGCTTCTTCAGCTGTTGTGTCCCTGTGTTGTGACTGGGAGGCCAGTAGCTAGCCCTTGCAATTCTCTTGGCTTGGTTGGGATCTGGAGACAGCTTCTCCCTGAGCAGGATATAGCTGGTACAGTGTCTCTCTTGGCTAGTCACCAGATGCATCAGGTGCAGTTCTCATTGGTGCTGCCTATCTTTGATGGTCCATAGATGAAGCAAGGCAGTCCTTCTTCAGTCCTTCTTCCAAGACAGTCAAGATCCAAGATTTAGGTGCCAGAGGTGTCCTATTTATCTTCAGAAAATGCCCTCAGGTTAGGATGTGGTTGGTAGCCAATGGGCTACCGGGTTTCCTCCTTCCTAGTGACCAGTTCCTGTGGAGTGTGACATCTGGCTATCCCAGGATGCACCATTCTGCCCACTCCCAAGAGGGTGAGCCCCCCCCTCTTGATAGTCAGAGCTCCATAGCACAACCCCCGAGGTTTGGCTATTAAGGGGCTACACGCTCCTAGAAAAAAATGTTTTGACAACTGGCTTCTCCTCTCCTGTCCCCAGTACCAGCCTGCCTACCTAAACAATAGAGCAGCCCCTCTCCCAAGTGTTATCCATTTGCCCTTCAAAGGTGGCTTCTGCTTTAAAGCTCAAATTTTGGGCGAACACTCGTGTGGCTTCCTGCAGGAGAGAGGTAACACCTCTCTCTCTCTCGTGCAGGCCCCTATTGTGTCCTTTCCTGAGAATCTTTAGCATATTTCCACAGGAGGGCAGAAAACTGTATGCAGGAAAAGCCCTGTGTACATCAGCAGCGGCGGTTCCTCGAGGGAGTGCTGTGGGGCGGTGAGACGGGGCTGGGGAGGGGCAGGGTGGAGGGTAGTAAACTCCGGAATTGGGCTAAATGGAGTTGAGTAAAGAAATGAAGAAATAAAACGAATTACATTGCACACTGCATCGCCGATTTGGCATTGCAGCGCGCACAATGTAATTTGTTTTGTTTATTTATTTCTTTACTCAACTTTGTTCGACCGAATTCCGGAGTTTACTACCCCCCGCCCAGCACCCTCCTCCGCTCGCCTCACCGCCCCACAGGACGCCCTTGAGGAGCCGCCACTGTACATCAGTAAGTGGGCACTGGAAACCGTGGGCAGCTAAAGTGGAGACTTCCAAAGTTGCACTTTGCCCACCAGTGACATTAAATGTTATTTAACCATTAAATCTGATTTAATCACCGATTCTTTTGATACCAAATAGTTCCAACCTTAGTAGTCCCATTCACAAGTTAGGAGGGCGGGGTGCCAGCATGTAACTCTATACTTGCCAATGAGGCTAGTAGCCTTTCCACAGAAAAAAAAAACAATCTATTGTTTTTACTGATGGAACATGTAAAAGTACATGTTCCACTTTCAAATACGCAGCACCCTGCCTTGGGTCTCTATAGGCCTGCCATAGGGGTGACTTACATAAAAAGGGAGGTTTGGGCTTTGATATTACTTTAAAAGGCAAAGTTGAGTTATCAGTTTTAAACTGCCCTTCCAGTCTGCTGTGGCAGAAAGGGAGCCATGTTGTATTTTCTCCTCCTCCGGGTGGCACAACACAAGTGCTGCAGGCCCTAGGGGACACTCTAACTTTCAGGCCCTGGATACCCCTGGAACATCTACTAGGGACTTAAAATAAGTTAGGCTATGCCAATTGGGACAAGCCAGTCAAGCATGCAGCATTTTAAGCGTCACAGCACACACACTCCTGTTTAGCAGGGCTCAGGACATTTGAGAGCCATTACACCAGTATCTAGAAGTCAAAATGGTGGCAAAAAGTCAGGGTAAACATGCAAACAGCCTGTTTCGTTGAAATTCTCTGGCCCAATCCGGCCTATCAAAGACAAATTTAAGAAGCAGTATCTGAACAAACTGCTGAGCAACACAAAAATTGCAAAACAAATGCCCCAATCATAAAAAAAATCCTTTGAATGCCTTTAGTACAGTTAAGGCCACTGTTCTTTCTATCATATTGTGTTATTTGTTCTCAAACATAATCTCATGGCTGGACATTATCTCTTGGCCATGAGTGGTAATTAGTTTTGTTATACTGCATATGGTCCCCGCCTTCAATCTCCCTTTCCTTTCCTGATGGCCGGCTACCTTAGACACTTAAGGATGCAGTGAAGGTGCAAAGTATCCGGCGTCGAGGTCGGTAGGGAACCCAAGCTGTCTTATGTCTGATTCTGTGGTTCATATAGTCCCCAGGATCGGGGTTAATGCCTTTCAGTCAGACCCTCGAGGGGATTCCAGGCACAAGTATGCTGCAGTGCCTTGGAAATATTGAGGCCTTTTTAAAAGACGCAACCAATGTATATCACCATTGGTGTAGACAAGACGTGTAAGAATGCAACTTGGCATCAAGGTATATTAAATGCTTTCTCAAGGTTTTAATCAATAAAAAATATTTTTGATGGACTACTTTATGACACTGGAAAAGACAAATCCAACAGCACTTTGAAGACTTTAACCACCATTGCAGTGTTAAACAATCACCTTGATCAAGGAGCCACGTCTGATATATGGAGTCCAGAATACACACAAGTACATATTCGAGGAAAGTCAATGTCAAGAAGCTCTAATATCCCTAGTAGCCAAGGACGGGAGGCAGTAGCGAGCACGTGACCAGATGCGGTGTATTTCCTCTGATGGGGAAGCTTTATTGACACATTAGACAGGATGAGGACCCATTAAAGCTGAGGATCCAGCTGAACAGCAGGCATGGATCACGAAAGGGGGGTGCTATGCCAGCCTGGTCAGGGTCTGGCTAGATGCCGTATAAAGAACAGATGTTGCATACTTTTTAGAAGCTATTGAAACCATGGAAGGAAGTGTGGACATTCCTGAGACACATTTCTATACAGAAAAAAGCGTAGTATAGCAAATTAATATCAGATTAGAGATTTCACATGGGAAATTTAGCAGATGTTGTTTAAGTATGAAGTGCAGATTGATAAACTGGAGCTAATTCTATAAAGATTCGTTGGAAATGTGAGGAGCTAACAGAGAGGGACATTTGCATTCTTTAAACCAATCTACCTTTACTTGACCTAAGTAAATACCAAATTGTTCATAGCGGTTTGCCAACTCTTACCTTCCCTTACCTTACATTAGTGCATGCCCACTATTTGTAAAACCAAAAGCTCCTTACATGATCCAGGCATCCTTTACTGTGTTGACAGGTGTCAAAGTGGTCTGTTGGTACGACATTTCATTGTGTTTCTAAGTGGTTTGAGGTGAGTCGCACCGCTAGCGGATGGTAAGGTTGAAGTACACCTTTGGTCTGTTTAGTGACACGTTACATTGGGTAGGAGCAGGACAGATTTGGTTATGGATCTGTTTGGAGCATTAAGTGCATGGTTGCATGTGATTAGGGCTCCTGGTTTTATGGTATTTATTTTTTTGACATTTCCGTCTGTATTTATCCATATTTATTTTGAGTTTTGTGGAGAAATTAAGCTGAAATTAGTATATTTCCACATTTATTTAACTAATAAATATGCTTGAATGCCCGTCAGGTTTCAATGCTGTGAACATCCGCATAAGATAAATCAATGCACTTATATGAAAATATGATCAATTTCATTATCAACCTTGTGCATATCTACTGCTGTTAAATCCTCTTTACTAAAATTAATTTCTTTATTAACCCCTTACCTATCAATACATGCAGCTATTGGCCTGGCAATCATGGCAGACAGTATTTAGAATGACTCCAAAAGCAACCCAATTTCTAATTTTATCCACATTTAAAAATAAATACAGACAAGAAAATAAATGTTTTCTGTCTGTATTTATGTGTAAAAATCAGTAAAAACGCAAAACAGGGAGCTTTACATGTGATAAAGGAAATCGACTTTTGTTTCACTCTGATGTTCTCAACTAAACGATTACCCTTATCAAGGGGGAAATGGTGTAAGGTGTCACAGCTGGAGGTGTCTTTAGAATGGGAAGTGACATAGGGCCTCTCAGCTGGAATAGGAGGTGCTAAAGGGACTCTCAAACAGAGACGGAGGGAGAAGTGAGGTACAGCCTCTCAGAAGGGGAGGGGGGCTGGAGTAGGAAACAGAGACGGAGGGAGAAGTGAGGTCAGCCTCTCAGAAGGGGAGGGGGGGCTGGAGTAGGAAACAGAGACGGAGGGAGAAGTGAGGTACAGCCTCTCAGAAGGGGAGGGGGGGCTGGAGTAGGAGCTGGCGAAGGGACCCTCAGCAGTGAGGTAGAGAGGCAGGCGTGTCTGGGAACTGATGAGAGTAAGGGGTTTAACTGGAATACTGGGCTTGTGTGGGGTTATTTAGGCTGGACCCAGAGCCGGCTCTCGCTCGGAAAGTTCCCTGGGAGAACAGATATCTGGTGCCCTCGCTGCTGAATAAAACGAGGGAGCAGTGGACCCCTCTTGAGAGCTAAAACAGCAGTGACAGGCCTCTGAAAACAAGCACCTCCACCCCCCTCCCCCGCCACCAGCTCAGCCGAATCAGCCAAAGATTATTTGTGGATGCGTGGCAGCACGAGATAGGAGGGATGAGGGAGGGCAACAAAGGGGCCTGAGAGTATTAAAGCAGCTCACGAGCCATATTAAATGATTACAATTACTGTACACTGAATAGCTTGAGCCATGTAGGAGGGGCGCTGCTGTTTGCATGGCCCTAATGCAGACAGCTCGGTGCGCCCCTCCAAAGCTCTGCGCCTAATGGCCAGCACTATCTGTACCCTAATATGATGAAGAATAGATCAGCGTAGGAAAGAAGGACGCGATTCATTCAGTTTACAGCTTTCTTCCCCACAAGCAGGTACATTGTGGGTGATGCTGTCTCGTGTGGGTAGCAGGGCAGATATGGAGCCCCTCCCCTCCTACACATCACTTCCTGGCCAGCTCCCGCGACAGCACGAGGCCGGACACACGCAGCCGCATCTGCCGGCGACAAATCATTTTTATTTCCTTTCCAAGGGCCCAGTATTAAAAGTCTGAGCTGATCCCACCTCTGCCACTTTGTAATTTACTGACGATAAATGTTCATAAACAGTTTGAGTGAAAAATCCATAAAGCCATTCCGGCTTTATTTTAAGTTCCATTTAATGTCCCTCAAACATGATTTCATCAATGTCTCTCCATTAGCTGCTTCTCTGCCCAATAACTTCATTCTCAGCTATCCGTCAGGGAGTGCTGGAGCGTGCGACACCGGCCGTGCAGGCTGCGGCGTGCAGGCACTGCTGTCTGTCGGCTGAAGCTGTGCCGGCTCCTCCGTGCTGGCTGTAGACACACAGGCTACAGAGGAACTGGCTTCAGCGTGCAGGCTGTGGCTGTGCTGGCTGAAGGTGTGCCTGCTGCTCATGCGCTGGTTGCAGATGTGTCTGCTGCACATGGAATGGCTGCTGGTGTGCCTGCTACTCATGCGGTGGCTGCAGGTGCACCTTCTGCTCACGTGCTGGGTGCAAGTGTGGTTGCTGCTCATGCGCTGCCTGCAGGTGCACCTGCTGCGCATGGAATGGATGCAGGTGCACCTGCTGCACATGGAATGGCTGCTTGTGTGCCTGCTGCTCCTGTGCTGGATACAGGTTTGCCTGCTGCTCCTGTGCTGGATGCAGGTGTGTCTTGCTCCTGTGTTGTGGGAGGTGTGCATGTTGCTCATGCGCTGGCTGCAGAGGTGCTTGCTGCTCATGCGCTGGATGCAGGTGTGTCTGTTGCTCCTGTGCTGTGGGAGGTGTGCCTGCTGCTCATGCGCTGGATGCAGGTGTGCCTGTTGCTCCTGTGTTGTGGGAGGTGTGCATGTTGCTCATGCGCTGGCTGCAGAGGTGCTTGCTGCTCATGTGCTGGCTGCAGGTTTGTCTGTTGCTCCTGTGCTGTGGGAGGTGTGCTTGCTGCTCATGCGCTGGCTGCAGGTGTGCCTGCTGTGCTGCTCATGAGCTGCCTGCAGATATGCAGCCTCCATGAGTCCGCTGCAGGAGTGTAGGCTTTAGTGGTGGTCGCTGAAGGTGTGCAGAATTCTTGGGTACTAGCTGTATGGGTGTTGGCAGCAGAGGGGCTGACTGTAGGGCTGTGCCCATGCTGAGACTGATTCCTGAGCTGCTCTGTGAAGAGGGGCTCGCTGGGTGAAGCACTACTCGTGGATCGATGGCTGCAGCAGTTCAGTGTGCAGTGGCACCGGTGAGGAGGTTGGACGTGAATGTAATGCTGTCTGCACGAGGTGCAAGCTATGCTGGGGGTAAGAAGCTTCATGTGCTGGTGGCTGGAGTCACAAGGTGCAGATGCAGAGGTGCTGGGTGTACATGAAGCTCAGTGCTGGCAGCAGGAGGCGTCAAAAGTGTGGGTACACGACGAGCAGAAGGGGTGCAGTCGCTGTGTGCAGGAGCAGCTGGGTGCAGTATGAGCTGGGTGCAGGTGAGGCATGAAGGGATGAGTGCAGATGAGGAACAATGAGCTGGGCTTAGAAGAGGCGCGGCGAACCAGGCGCAGAAGGAGTTGGGGGCTGTATGAGCAGGTGCTGAAGCCACACAATCAGCTGGGCATAGACGCGGCCCGATGATGGGCGCAGGAGCAGCTGGGTGCGGTATGAGCTGGGTGCAGATGCAGTATCAATCAATGAGTAGATTTGTAGAGTGCTTCTCGTCACCCATGAGGGTATCCAGGAGCTCATCACAACTGACCAGTCAGCTCAGGTACGATCAGCTGGGTGCTGAAGGGGTACGATCAGCTGGGTGCAGAAGAGGTACGATGAGCTGGATGCAGAAGAGGTATGAAGAGGTGGGTGCTGAAGGGGTAGGATCAGTAGATGCAGAAGAGGTCAGTTGAGCTGAGTGCTGAAGGGGTACGATGAGCTGGGTGCTGAAGGGGTACGATGAGCTGGGTGCTGAAGGGGTACGATCAGCTGGGTGCAGAAGAGGTACGATGAGCTGGATGCAGAAGAGGTATGAAGAGGTGGGTGCTGAAGGGGTAGGATCAGTAGATGCAGAAGAGGTCAGTTGAGCTGAGTGCTGAAGGGGTACGATGAGCTGGGTGCTGAAGGGGTACGATCAGCTGGGTGCAGAAGAGGTACGATGAGCTGGATGCAGAAGAGGTATGAAGAGGTGGGTGCTGAAGGGGTAGGATCAGTAGATGCAGAAGAGGTCAGTTGAGCTGAGTGCTGAAGGGGTACGATGAGCTGGGTGCTGAAGGGGTACGATCAGCTGGGTGCAGAAGAGGTACGATGAGCTGGATGCAGAAGAGGTATGAAGAGGTGGGTGCTGAAGGGGTAGGATCAGTAGATGCAGAAGAGGTCAGTTGAGCTGAGTGCTGAAGGGGTACGATGAGCTGAGTGCTGAAGGGGTACGATGAGCTGGATGCAGAAGAGGTATGAAGAGGTGGGTGCTGAAGGGGTAGGATCAGTAGATGCAGAAGAGGTCAGTTGAGCTGAGTGCTGAAGGGGTACGATGAGCTGGGTGCTGAAGGGGTACGATCAGCTGGGTGCAGAAGAGGTACGATGAGCTGGGTGCAGAAGAGGTATGAAGAGGTGGGTGCTGAAGGGGTAGGATCAGTAGATGCAGAAGAGGTCAGTTGAGCTGAGTGCTGAAGGGGTACGATGAGCTGGGTGCTGAAGGGGTACGATCAGCTGGGTGCTGAAGGGGTACGATCAGCTGGGTGCAGAAGAGGTACGATGAGCTGGGTGCTGAAGGGGTACGATCAGCTGGGTGCTGAAGGGGTACGATGAGCTGGGTGCTGAAGGGGTACGATCAGCTGGGTGCAGAAGAGGTACGATGAGCTGGATGCAGAAGAGGTATGAAGAGGTGGGTGCTGAAGGGGTAGGATCAGTAGATGCAGAAGAGGTCAGTTGAGCTGAGTGCTGAAGGGGTACGATGAGCTGGGTGCTGAAGGGGTACGATGAGCTGGGTGCTGAAGGGGTACGATCAGCTGGGTGCAGAAGGAGTACGATAAGCTGGGTGCAGAAGAGTTGCAATCAGCTGGGTGCTGAAGGGGTACGATGAGGTAGGTGCAGAAGCCGTTGGGTGCAGGTATGAGCTCTGTGCTGAAGACATTTGATGAGATGGGCGCAGATGTGGTATGACGACAGCAGTCCAGAAGCAGCTGGGTGCAGTATGAGCCTGGTGCCGGCGAGGTATGACGTAAAAGTGCTGGGGCAATGCTGTGCCTGGATTATAAGGTGTTGGGCGAGTGAGATGCAGAAGATGTGTTGGCTTCGGGGTATGCTTGGTGCAGGCGTGGCTGCAGCCGCGGGCGCTGCAGGTAAGAGCGGTGGGGCAGGCTGGGGGGGATTTTGAGAGACGAATACAAGAAAATTAAATAAATAATAAATGTTCCCTCGTGATCTTCTCTCGAAATCCCCCCCCCCCCCCGCCGGCCCCACCGCTCTGACCTGCATCGGCCGCAGCTGCGGGGCTGGACACAGTATGATCTGAAGTTTGAGCTGCTTGGTTTAAGAGAAGGAATAGGGGGGCAACTGCATAGGGTGGAATGAGGAGCTGGCGGTGCTGATGCTGGCTATAGAATGTTCTGCTGGTGCACTGGATGCAAGCAGAGGTTCATCTGGCTGCAGAAGATGCTGGCTTTAGGAGGCGCTGTTATGTGTAAGAGATCCCAGGGGCAGAAGGTACCATCTTTGCAGAAATGCACTGCAGATGTGTCACTGGGCACAGAGAGCACAGGGCGCAGGAAGCGCTGGGCTGGGGAGCAAGGCGCTAAACTACTTGCTGCGGAGATACTGGCACAAGAGTCCTTATCTCTATGGATTGATCAATCAAAGCCTGGAACTATCTGAGGCGGCGGTCCCACGTGTATATTTGTACTTTTCTTTCACGGAAGTTCAGCGCCTGTTCATTGCCACTTGATGGCCCTTGCTGCCAGGGATCATCGTCAGTGTGCCAGCTCCAGGGTGCCACCCAGTAGAGTTCTAGAACTGGCGGAGCCGCGGAGCACAACAAGTGTTTCTTCTTTAATTCCCAGAGTGTTCTCTCGCTGGTCTGGATCTGAAGTGACCGCCATCTTTGGTTCCCATCCCGCCCGTAACCCTCCTTGGTATCAATGACTGAAGATACAAGGTGTCCATTTGAAGGTGACGTATGGGGCTTTCATGCCTGCAAAGTGAGCGTGCTCTACACCAATAGAAACACTAGAATAATAGTGTAACATCATAGAAATAAAGACAGCACATTTCAAGGTAATACATACAGCCTGTGGATGAGTTCAGATTGCAAACCTCCATTTACTCTTAAAGAGGGCTTTAAGTGGGATGACAAAACTGGTGGGTCTCTCAAAGGGGCGTGGCAACTGTAATTAAGGGCGTGGCTTAAAACACGTAAGCTGAACATCTGTGTTTAGCATAGTGTGCCGCCCGACTTCTATTTTGCTGTTCCTGTCATTGCATCCAGATATATGATACGAGTCACATCACACCTACAAGTCAGGACTATTGGCTTTGTCAATGGTTGCTAGTTGCATAAGATAAATAAGCAGCAACTATGGCTTGTGTATAATACTGAAAAAACTTCCACTTAAATCCTGGTGACACCACAACAATGTTTCTGCTCCTGAGGTGCAAAAGGAGAAGGGAATCCAGAGAGAAAATGACTCTCTTTAAAGGATTTCCCTTCCCCTAAAATGCTCACCACGCGCACATCGATGTGCTTGCTGTCACTGCACTACGGGGAAAAAACGGACGCCTGTGCCAGGCAAAAAACAGAGCCCGTGCCCCGACAGAGACCCGTTTCGAGGCCCCCTTAAAACAAGCATTGGCATAGCCAATAGGTCTCGCCTTTGGAACATTATAAGTTGCATAACTAAATAGTTATAAGGTCCCAAAAGCGAGACCTATTGGCTATGCAAAGTGGCCGTGCGGCCGCGAAAGTGATCGCGATCACATCAAACATCAAAGCGGCCGTGAAAGTGAAAGTGATCGCATCAAAAGGGCCGTGAAAGTGTAAGTAATCGCGGTAAAGTGCGGCGCGCGCGCCCGCGCACATGCACTGTAGCTCTAGGCTGGCCTGGTAGCACTTTTTGGAGCCCTCTCAACAAGTCTCGCCAGACCAGCGCATGCGCTGGGTCAGGCGAGACCTAAAAACTGCGGGTGCTCAGAGCCCGTGAGACCGACCCACTTAAAGCCATGCTCTTAAAGGAACAGAGGGTACTCTCTGCCTCCCGGAGACTGCATTTTCTTACTGGTTAGTCTTGTGATGTATTAATTTAAATTCCCAGTTTGGCCTTAACCCTAATAGCTCACCTTTCAAGACTGGAGCATTCCGGCGCAACAGAAAAAGTATTTTCTACAAATAAGCTGTAAGAATGTGTTCTTTTTGTCCACACAGAGGCTTGAACTAGAGAACCTGGAGTCAAGGGGCGCTCGGGGCACCAATGTCATGGAAGTAATAGTATGCAGTGTAATGGACCAGAGGGGAGAACAAACCGTTTCATTCCTGAACTTGGATACAACTCCTTGACATACATTTCCAGAGCCTGTAGAAAAAGCTCAGCTCATAGGTGCTGACTCTGAAGCCACAGGTTACAGAAGCCTAGCTCATATGTGCTGGCTAAGAAGCCACATGTTGCAGGAGCCTAGCTCATAGGTGCTGGCTATGAAGCCACAGGTTGCAGGAGCCAATAGTAGCCTAGCTCGTAGGTGCTGGTTATGAAGCCACAGGTTGCAGAAGCCTAGCTCATAGGTGCTGGCTATGAAGCCACAGGTTGCAGGAGCCTAGCTCATAGGTGCTGGCTATGAAGCCACAGGTTGCAGGAGCCAATAGTAGCCTAGCTCGTAGGTGCTGGTTATGAAGCCACAGGTTGCAGAAGCCTAGCTCATGGGTGCTGGCTATGAAGCCACAGGTTGCAGAAGCCTAGGTCATGGGTGCTGGCTATGAAGCCACAGGTTGCAGAAGCCTAGCTCATGGGTGCTGGCTATGAAGCCACAGGTTGCAGAAGCCTAGCTCATAGGTGCTGGCTATGAAGTCACATGTTGCAGAAGCCTAGCTCATAGGTGCTGGCTATGAAGCCACAGGTTGCAGAAGCCTAGCTCATGGGTGCTGGCTATGAAGCCACAGGTTGCAGAAGCCTAGCTCATGGGTGCTGGCTATGAAGCCACAGGTTGCAGAAGCCTAGCTCATGGGTGCTGGCTATGAAGCCACAGGGTGCAGAAGCCTCGCTCATAGGTGCTGGCTATGAATCCACAGGTTGCAGAAGCCAGGCTCATGGGTGCAGGCTATGAAGCCACAGGTTGCAGAAGCTCAGCTCATGGGTGCTGGCTATGAAGCCACAGGTTGCAGAAGCCTAGCTCATAGGTGCTGGCTATGAAACCACAGGTTGCAGAAGCCTAGCTCATGGGTGCTGGCTATGAAGCCGCAGGTTGCAGAAGCCTAGCTCATAGGTGCTGGCTATGAAGCCACAGGTTGCAGAAGCCTAGCTCATGGGTGCAGGCGACGAAGCCACAGGTTGCAGAAGCCTAGCTCATGGATGCTGGCTATGAAGCCAGAGGTTGCAGAAGCCTAGCTTATGGGTGCTGGCTATGAAGCCACAGGTTGCAGGAGCCTAGCTTATGGGTGCTGGCTATGAAGCCACGGGTTGCAGAAGCCTAGCTCATAGTTGCTGGCTATGAAGCCACAGGTTGCAGAAGCCTAGCTCATGGGTGCTGGCTATGAAGCCACAGGTTGCAGAAGCCTAGCTCATGGTGCTTCACTCCCTCTTCAACTTAGATGCAACCCCAACTTGCAATCTTTCCGCAAACAATTAAAGACCCTTTTGTTTGCTAGATCCAACCTGTCCTAAACTTCTGCCGTACCTTCCTACTCTGTCTACATCCTCAGCGCTTGGACGCCCGTGGGGCAGCAATCGCGCTTTACAAATCGATATACAATACAATACAATACAATACAATAAAGCCACAGGTTGCAGAAGCCTAGCACATGGGTGCTGGCTATGAAGCCGCAGGTTGCAGAAGCCTAGCTCATAGGTGCTGGCTATGAAGCCACAGGTTGCAGAAGCCTAGCTCATGGGTGCAGGCTATGAAGCCACAGGTTGCAGAAGCCTAGCTCATGGGTGCAGGCTATGAAGCCACAGGTTGCAGAAGCCTAGCTCATAGGTGCTGGCTATGAAGCCACAGGTTGCAGGCTATGAAGCCACAGGTTGCAGAAGCCTCGCTCATGGGTGCTGGCTATGAAGCCACAGGTTGCAGAAGCCTAGCTCATGGGTGCAGGCTATGAAGCCACAGGTTGCAGAAGCTCAGCTCATAGGTGCTGGCTATGAAGCCACAGGTTACAGGAGCCTAGCTCATGGGTGCAGGCTATGAAGCCACAGGTTGCAAAAGCCTAGCTCATAGGTGCTGGCTATGAAGCCACAGGTTACAGGAGCCTAGCTCATAGGTGCTGGCTATGAAGCTACAGGTTGCAGGAGCCTAGTTCATAGTTGCTGGCTATGAAGCCACAGGTTGCAGAAGCCTAGCTCATAGTCTATGAAGCCACAGGTTGCAGAAGCCTAGCTCATAGGTGCTGGCTATGAAGCCACAGGTTGCAGAAGCCTAGCTCATGGGTGCTGGCTATGAAGCCACTGGTTGCAGGAGCCAATAGAAGCCTAGCTTATAGGTGTTGGCTATGAAGCCACCGGTCGCAGGAGCCAATAGCTGGAGGTGGTACTGCTCGAAGAAGGCTCCATTCTTTAAACACTTGCTAGCTTGCCTGTCCTAACAACAGCCTCAGAGATGACTTGTGGATTACTTTAAAACATTTAGTCTTCACAGGTCATGGCAGAGGGCAGGAGTGCTTGAATGGCTAACAAGGAGGCACAAAACTCTAGCAAGAAATGAAGCGATCTTCTAACTCAACTGTTTTTGAAATCCAATAGCTTTTTACATGAACGTGACAAAATGATATATAGAAGGAATACAAGATCGTTGCATTGTTTCAACTATTTCAGTGAGAGACAAAATATAAACAAACATCATTTGTATCAAAAGTTCTTGGAGTTTGTTAACCCTGTTCCCAAGAGACCTATCCATATTTTGCCTTCCATGTTATTTTTTTTTAACAGGATTTATTGAACGATAAAAAAAAAGTACAAAATATAATTTTTTTAACTTTATTTCATTGAATTTCCAATTTTGGTGCCGATTTCGATCCGGTAAGAAAAATTCCCGTACGAATCGTATCTGTATTTTTGTACGTACGAATCGTACAAGTCCCGTACAAATGACCAAGTACAAATCGTACGTGGAAAATACATACGAATGACATCGGGAAAAGGCTACGACACGTCCCCGGACAGTTTTACGTACGATTCGTAAAACTGAAGTCCGAGCGCACAAGTACGATCCGTACCGTCCATCCGAATATACAAACGCATGTAAAACGCTCCGTCCGAATACACAACTGCATGTAAAACATCATGTATGGAGTGAACTGTGTACCACCCCTACCCCGGGCACACCTGAGCGAGGGGCACGAGTCGTACGGCCCCCCCAGCTCCCCACTCCTCCCACGTACATCCGCACCATACCCCCAGCCCCCCCAATGGACGCACCGTACCCCAGGACCCATACGTGTACATGCCGTACCCCCACCCCCTTATGTATGGTGCATACACCCCGTGTGTACGGTGCGTACCCCCACCCCCGTATGTACAGTGCGTACCCCCACCCCCTTATGTACGGTGCGTACCCCCAGCACGTAGCGATGGTGGTACGCACGTACATACGGGGTTGGGGGTATGTGCCGTACATATGGGGTGGGGGTACGCACCGTACACAAGGGGGTGGGGGTACGCACCGTACACACTGGGTGTACGCACCGTACATACGGGGTGTACGCACCGTACATACGGGGGTGGGGGTACGCACCGTACATACGGGGCGTACGCACCGTACATACGGGGGTGGGGGTACAGTGCGTACAGGTACGGGGCTGTGGTACGGAGGTGGGGTACGGCACGTACACGTATGGGTGCTGGGGTACGGTGCGTACATGGGGGGCTGGGGGTACGGTGCGGACGTGTAGGGATGGGGGTACGGTGCGTACCGAGCCCCCTTTTCGTCGTGCATCGCGGCGTACTTAGCTTTTCCGGCACTTTTTGGTTGCCGTAAAAATATTGCCGTGCGAGGTGCTGTGGGTACGAATCGTACTTACTGATCCGTAAAACGCTGCCTGACTCCGTGCGAATGTCGCGTACGCGGTGTCCCGGATCGGAATTGTGGGTATATTGTAGCCGGTCGGTGTTTTTTACGATTCGTACGGAAATGGTGTTTCTGTACGAATCGTACTTGCGGGTTTGTCAGGTGGTTTTCCCGGGTACGAGTCGGACGGAGAAAACGCTCCATCCGACGGTTCGTACCCGGGTTTTACCGGATCGGAATCGGCACCTAAATGTTTTTTCTCGCTTGCAAAGTTTTCTTTTTTGAATATATGTCTGGTGCGAAATTACAAAAGGGAGGCTGCTGAATCTCACTTTTATATACACTTCTTTACATAATTGTCCCATATTCCATTGGTGTGGCTTAAATTTCTTGATATATTTGACAACTTTAATGTGTAAAATATTAGATGTATTGCCACTTTTTAGGAGATCACCAAATTCTTTAACTCAAGGAGCAGCTGGCACAAGAAGAAGAGAAGACCACTGCTTAAAAAAACCATGAGTGCCAAGACTATTCCTCCAACCATTGTTTGTGTACATAACGTTCCTTGATAACTTCGGCTGATTTTCTGATTGACAATGCCTCAAGAAATGTCAATTCAATTTTTAATTAATAAGCAATCTTACCTAAAACACGCAATCTCTCCGCTCCGACGACCACCTCTTCGTTGGTTGCAGAAAAGAGCAATTTCCCCGAGTTTGACATCACCTGGAACCGCTTCCCGTAGGCATCGACACCCTGTGCGCCTGCAAGGGGAGGGAGGAGAGCAACTGAAGGATGCACGGATCAGCGGGTGTGGTGGCACCATCACTAGTCAAGGGCTGCCATCCTAGTACAGATCACTCACACTCTAATGCACCGTGGGAATTATAAACCATACTGGCTGAGGGAGATATTTGGGACCATATTAGGGACAAGAGACAGGATCCAAGAGCCTCTTCCTCCTGAGGATCCAACAGCAGTGGCCTAAGTACAGCCTGTAACTTGTGGCCCAATCATATCTGGGCATGCCCGCGACCATCACCAATGTGAACATGGATAAGCTGGTGACCATGGTAACTCCAACATGACTGTTTAACCCCGCCACACCCAATATTCCAGCATGATTGAGTACCTGCAGCACAATAGCCGATTCATTAAAAATGTATACCCTTGCAACTGGCAGCAACACCAAAATGACAAGGCAATCAAGATTCCAAAATGAGTGTGTCAGTCTGCGATTGTGTGCATTGCCATTTATAAATGGGCAAGCACTGAAACTATAAAAGTTTTGAAAACTTCTACTTCTAGGTTAATACAAATCAGAGCAAGCAAAACGATATATGTGACCACTATATGAACATCGAACAGCACATGGGCTATATTTTACTATGTAGAAGAAGCCCTCACTCTAGGGAAAAAGTCCCCGAGTTCCCAAAAGAAGGAACGCGATCCAATATTCATCAATATTGGGCATCAAATGATACACAATTTTGTTTATTAGTTTGTTTAATTCGTGCAAGAATTGCCTCATTCAAGAGTGATCAAAATGTTCAGGAGGAGTAACATTTCATTTGCAATATATTAATTAATTCATGAATAGGATTCGTCACACACATTTCAGCTCATCCCCATTAATTTCGGGCTTCTTCAGCCTTTCATCAGGGGATGTAAATTGAAGAAAGCGTACAAGTTGGCATCAAGTCTTAGTTGGTCGCCATGCCGACTTGGGATGAGCTGAAATTTGCATGACGCATCCTATTCATGGATTAATGAATATATTGCAAATGATATGTTACGCATCATGAACATTTTGAGCATTCTTGAATGAGAAATTCTTGAACTAATTAAACAAACTAATCAACGAAATTGTGTATCATTTGATGCCTAAAATTGATGAATGTTGGATCACGTTCCTTATTTCGGGAACTCAGCAGTGCACGTAAAGGGCATTTTTCCCTAGGGGGGAGCGCTTCTTCTACCTATTCCTCACGCCTTTGATCAGAAAGCGATACCTTACTGCACGCCCTCACCCTATTCGACGTATTATCACTTGTTCCCTTTCAGTTGAAATACACCGAGTGCGTGAGCCAACCGAATTACTATATTTTACTATAGCACTTATTCCTACCTGTTATTACTCGGGTCTGAACGTTCATGTCGTCGTCAAGTATATTCACTGTCACATTTCGGGCCGACTGGAGGTACAATGGATTACCCTTAAAAAAATGAAATGACATGTTAAAATAGAAAATACTTATGACTCACAACAATTGCATATGATAATATAAAATAGTTGACCATAAGCAAAAAACTTGTCAACTAGCATTTGAAGGCCTGTGAAAACAGAAATTCACATGGAAAAAACACAAGTTCTGTGCAGGCAAACTAAATGTAAGAGGCAGGCTAGACTAACAAGGCAGATTCAGAATGAGCAGCCTGGGAGAGGCATGTATGTGCAACTATAGAGGACCGTCTATTGTCCAAGCAACACTTGTTAACGAGGAAAAGGCATGGCAGATGATGAAAAATCTAACACGGTGGCCCATGGAGGATCAGGCATTGTGAACAGTAAAGGCTCAGGAATGGCCACTGATGAGGATCAGATTTGGCCACCAAGGGAGGATGAGGCACGGCCACCTACGAAGGACCAGGCACGCCTGCCTATGGAAGATGAGACTTTGATGCCTCTGAAGGATCCAGCATCGTAACCTACGGAGTATCAGGCATAACCATAATGGAGGCTCAGACATGGCCCAGCACAGAGGATCATTTATAGCCAATAATGAAAAATCTGGGATGGCCACAGGACCAGGGGCGAGCGCATGGTTGGACTGGAAGGAAAACACATCCTGGAAAATATTTTAATAAACACCCCCATGTTACACTGCGAAAGTATAGAAAGTGAGTCCTACACTCTTTCGGTGGAATTGGGGGCTCACTTACAAAGATCTTTATACATGGTTCCAAGCAAATCATTTAGCTGCATACTTTTCCAAACATATTTATTACAGGCAGAGAAATGTATACCATTTTCTAACATGTAACACTGACTTATAACACCCAAGAGTTTGTCGCTGCAGAGAAACAAGCAAGTGCCTAGGAGAAAACTGTATTTTATACAAACAAGGGAACCCGAAAAATGGCTAAGGACCACGGGTATCAATTATATATGTAGAAAACAATGGTCCTGAGCAGACACTAAATTTTACATAAAATTAAATATAGACCACAATGGGTTACTATACACATCCGATGTCCAGCCGGACAGGGGATTTTTATTTTTCAGATACTAAAGGATATGGTCAAAGATAATGAAAACACTACATTTATCGTGGGGCACAATCCTGCACCCTACAGCATGGGGAACGTGCGGGGGGAAAAAAAGGGAATAACAATGCAGACAGTTAAGGACAAACAACAGTTACAGGCAAAGACTGAGAGCCGTTGCAACTTGCAGGCATAAATGAAGTTGTAGCAAGTTTGACAAAATAGAGACCACAACGAGTAAGCACAATGGATATTTGTGGCACTATTTTTAAAAAGTCGACGTTTCGATCCCAAGCTCATTGATTAACGGGATCATCTTCAGGACTAAATTTATAACATTTGATTGGTTTTTAACGCCCCAATTGAGGACATAGGGGTATCACATATGGCAGGTCAGAGTGGAAACTGACAATGAAGAACAGCGTTGTTGCTTTTGGTTTGGTCGCTGTAAAAAAAGTTACATTGTGGTTGGATTTGGTGTGTCATAATCGATGTGGGGTTGGGATGTAAATGAGTCTAGGGCACATACCTTGCAGTTAAGGTTTCTATAAAACTTAGTGGGCGCTGGAGCGTGCTGCTCCTTGCCTGGATCGGCTGTTGGGTAGTTAGACTGTGGTGCAGATGGGCCACATTTCAATGCGCCAAGTTATTGCTTCAATATACTAATATGTTACAGTCAAAGCTTGAAGGAATTGAAAATAAGGGGAGGTTTTAGTCAAAGGCTGCCTAAGTGAGGAAAAATCCTTAAAACAGTCAATTACATCGGGGTGAGGGGTTGTCTTACCTGTGGAGAGATACAGCAATGGAGATCTCTGTCCTCAGCAACAATGTGCTGTGTAGTAACCGGCTCAATGGCAGGCACTGGGCGCTGGTGCTTAGTGCTCTCATTTAAATAGAGCGGGAATCCACTGAAGGACCTCAGAGGGGTGCCAAAAGGGAGGAAGGACTATGGATGGGTGATAGCTGTGTGTAACAGCGGTGGCCATCTTGGGTGAGTGAAAAACCAAGTGCGGTTAGTGTGAAGTGCAATGCAAGGGCGTGCGTAAGTGTCAATGTGTGACAAAAAAGGAGTAATTTACGCATTAACTTATTACAGTTATTTACAGAACATGCTTGGGATAATGGCCTGCACAATTGGAAGTAAAATTTGAACATGTACTGACGAATGTGGTATATACAGTTGAAAGTCACAGTTTGTGGCATATACAGGTACAAGTCAAGGTTAAGAATTTTCTCAAGAGATCAGCCAGAACAACCAATTAAAATCCAAGGTGTTGCAGTATGGTATTAGTCAATTCATAAGAGGGTAGTCCAGTCCTCATTCCTATTCAGGCCATTTTTGATTGTATCAAAAAGGATTATTGCTTTTAGTTCTTCACGGTTTAACAAATGGGTCATGTTGCCTCCTCTCTGTGGCAATTTGAGTACCTTCAGAATCGTCCAGCGGATGTCATCTTCGTTGTGTTTGGCATCCGTGAAATGTTCCACCAGTGGTGCGTTGGGTGTGTTACACCTGATACGACTTCTGTGCTGTCCAATTCTTGTCTTTACTTTTTGTGTAGTCTGGCCAATGTACAGTTTCATGCAAGGACAATGTATTAAATAGATAACATTGCAGGTATTGCAATTAGAGAAGGCATTCGAATTAACTGTAATGTTATTGGCAGTGAAACTTTTGCCTTCAATCGTAAAATCACAAACATTACAACCACCACATTTGAAATGTCCTAGGATAGGAGAAAGACCCCAAAAAGAATCAAGTGTTACATGGGGGACAGTGGTGGGAAGAGCTGCTCTTACCAAGTGATCTTTCAAATTTCTGCTTTTACGGAAAGCGAATAGCGGTCTTTCAATGCTAAGACTACCTGCATTAATGACTGGCCAGTGCTGAATTATAGACTTTCTTATTTGGTTGGATACTGGTGAAAAGGTAGTGACGCAGGCTATTCTTTCCAGTTCACGTTTGGGTTTGGGAGTCAGAAGTACATCACGAGGGCAGTACCATGCCCTTTTGGATGCATTTTTTACTATCCTCTTGGGGTAACCACGATCTTTCAGTTTAGATGAGAGAGTGGCTGCCTCTCTGAAGTAGTCTGCTTTGGAAGAGCAGTTGCGCCTGATTCTCAGAAATTGAGAATATGGAAGTGAGTCCCTCAGGGCCCTGGGGTGGTTACTTCTGTAACTGAGCAGCGTGTTCCGCTCAGTGGGTTTTCTGTACAGGCGTGTGAGCAATTTGCCTTCAGAGTGGAAGATTGTCAGGTCAAGAAAGGCAATGGCAGATTTATCAGTGGAGATCGTAAACGATAGGCCTGAGCAGTTGTTATTTAACCAATGAAGGAATTGTTGTAGTGCACTAATATCATGTCTCCAAATGATAAAAATGTCGTCAATATATCTTCGCCATAGGTAAATGCCTGGGAGGAATGGATTTGTGTCAGTGAGAATGGAACCTATCTCCAATTGGTCCATGAACAGAATCGCTAAGTTGGGGGCAAAAATTGCGCCCATAGAAGTCCCTTTGATTTGTTGGTAATACAGGTTATCAAAAGTGAAAAAATTTCTTGTCAAACAGATTTCTAACAGTTGTAAAATGAATAGTGTTGGAACAGTATGGGGGCGGGAGCCAAGTGTTTTTTGTATTACCAATAGAGCCGCTGTCTGGGGAATGTTGGTATACAGGGACTCTACGTCCATGGTGCATAGTGTATCTGATGTGGGGTCGAATGGATGGTGTTCGATAAGGTTTATCATAGCCATGCTATCTCTCACATAGCAGGCAGTGACAGGTACAAATTCTTTGATGAAGAAATCTACGTAAGAACCAAGAGGCTCAAGGATTGAGCCGCAGGCTGGCACAATTGGTCGTCCAGGAGGGTTGGTAGAATTTTTGTGGACTTTGGGAAGGGTATAGATGACCGGTGTGCGTGGTGATTTCACATTTAAGAAAATGAATTATTTTTTGCTTAAAAAGCCCTGACTGACAGCTTCAGTTGTAAGTTTCAAGATAAGGGCCTGAATTTCCTTGGTAGGGTTGCCTGGAAGTCTCTAGATAAGGGTACTGCCCTCGTGATGTACTTCTGACTCCCAAACCCAAACGTGAACTGGAAAGAATAGCCTGCGTCACTACCTTTTCACCAGTATCCAACCAAATAAGAAAGTCTATAATTCAGCACTGGCCAGTCATTAATGCAGGTAGTCTTAGCATTGAAAGACCGCTATTCGCTTTCCGTAAAAGCAGAAATTTGAAAGATCACTTGGTAAGAGCAGCTCTTCCCACCACTGTCCCCCATGTAACACTTGATTCTTTTTGGGGTCTTTCTCCTATCCTAGGACATTTCAAATGTGGTGGTTGTAATGTTTGTGATTTTACGATTGAAGGCAAAAGTTTCACTGCCAATAACATTACAGTTAATTCGAATGCCTTCTCTAATTGCAATACCTGCAATGTTATCTATTTAATACATTGTCCTTGCATGAAACTGTACATTGGCCAGACTACACAAAAAGTAAAGACAAGAATTGGACAGCACAGAAGTCGTATCAGGTGTAACACACCCAACGCACCACTGGTGGAACATTTCACGGATGCCAAACACAACGAAGATGACATCCGCTGGACGATTCTGAAGGTACTCAAATTGCCACAGAGAGGAGGCAACATGACCCATTTGTTAAACCGTGAAGAACTAAAAGCAATAATCCTTTTTGATACAATCAAAAATGGCCTGAATAGGAATGAGGACTGGACTACCCTCTTATGAATTGACTAATACCATACTGCAACACCTTGGATTTTAATTGGTTGTTCTGGCTGATCTCTTGAGAAAATTCTTAACCTTGACTTGTACCTGTATATGCCACAAACTGTGACTTTCAACTGTATATACCACATTCGTCAGTACATGTTCAAATTTTACTTCCAATTGTGCAGGCCATTATCCCAAGCATGTTCTGTAAATAACTGTAATAAGTTAATGCGTAAATTACTCCTTTTTTGTCACACATTGACACTTACACACGCCCTTGCATTGCACTTCACACTAACCGCACTTGGTTTTTCACTCACCCAAGATGGCCACCGCTGTTACACACAGCTATCACCCATCCATAGTCCTTCCTCCCTTTTGGCACCCCTCTGAGGTCCTTCAGTGGTTTCCCGCTCTATTTAAATGAGAGCACTAAGCACCAGCGCCCAGTGCCTGCCATTGAGCCGGTTACTACACAGCACATTGTTGCTGAGGACAGAGATCTCCATTGCTGTATCTCTCCACAGGTAAGACAACCCCTCACCCCGATGTAATTGACTGTTTTAAGGATTTTTCCTCACTTAGGCAGCCTTTGACTAAAACCTCCCCTTATTTTCAATTCCTTCAAGCTTGGACTGTAACATATTAGTATATTGAAGCAATAACTTGGCGCATTGAAATGTGGCCCATCTGCACCACAGTCTAACTACCCAACAGCCGATCCAGGCAAGGAGCAGCACGCTCCAGCGCCCACTAAGTTTTATAGAAACCTTAACTGCAAGGTATGTGCCCGAGACTCATTTACATCCCAACCCCACATCGATTATGACACACCAAATCCAACCACAATGTAACTTTTTTCACAGCGACCAAACCAAAAGCAACAACGCTGTTCTTCATTGTCAGTTTCCACTCTGACCTGCCATATGTGATACCCCTATGTCCTCAATTGGGGCGTTAAAAACCAGGCGAATGTTATAAATTTAGTCCTGAAGATGATCCTGTTAATCAATGAGCTTGGGATCGAAACGTCGACTTTTTAAAAATAGTGCCACAAATATCCATTGTGCTTACTCGTTGTGGTCTCTATTTTGTCAAACTTGCTACAACTTCATTTATGCCTGCAAGTTGCAACGGCTCTCAGTCTTTGCCTGTAACTGTTGTTTGTCCTAAACTGTCTGCATTGTTATTCCCTTTTTTTCCCCCGCACGTTCCCCATGCTGTAGGGTGCAGGATTGTGCCCCACGATAAATGTAGTGTTTTCATTATCTTTGACCATATCCTTTAGTATCTGAAAAATAAAAATCCCCTGTCCGGCTGGACATCGGATGTGTATAGTAACCCATTGTGGTCTATATTTAATTTTATGTAAAATTTAGTGTCTGCTCAGGACCATTGTTTTCTACATATATAGGAGAAAACTGTGTCAGTCCCTTGACCATGCTTTGAGGATTCATGCACTGAGAATGCCCAACCCGTGCAGCCCAGAAAGCAGCCCTACCGCCCTACCACCCAGCATACAGTGAGACATCCCTTTGTTATTCATGGACAGATTAGCAAGGGATATCCATACCTGAAAACATAGGCATGGACAATGATGGAGAGCTAGGCAGAGCCTAATATCCAGGATCGGGTATAAACAACGAAGAAGGATTGGGCATAGATAACTATGAAGGATCAGCAATGTCCAAGTATGTAGGACCCGACATGACCAAACATGGAGTATAGTCAGTTAAGGATAATCTGGCGTTGCCGACAATGAAGGATCTGGCATGCAATTAGATGACCAAAACTGCAGGAGCAGGTCCCATTGCAGCCATGCCTCTAATGGCACCGAGTGAGTGAAGAGAGCAAGCCCAAAACTTCCTAGAAAGGTGGGGGGGGGGCGGGGTTCTCTGTATTTTAAGCCCAAATTATGTAAGGAGGGTCATTTAAGGCCCTCATTCATTTCTATAATGGTCTCATAAAGCCATGGAGGGCCACCTTAATGACTAGAATGTCCACAATATACGGAGGAGAGTCATTTTATGCCCGGGCCAATATGATGCATTGAACACCAGTCACAATCTTTACTAGTGTCACTCGCACCTCAATATCCTGGTTTCCTTCACTTCATTACCGCTCTCTAACCTAATTTCCTCCAGGTTCTCTCATCTCATTTTCCAATGCTTTTTCTTTGCCAGAAGGTCAACCTTTCTCTCTTTTCCTCGCTCCTTCTGTTTTACTTTTTTTTCATTCCTTCTCATCACTTTTTTATTTTAGCCTTTGTCCTTTGCCTTTTCCTCATGCTTTCCTCCCCATCTCTCCTTCTCATTTGTTTACTTCATCTCTCACTTCATCTCTTCACTCCTCTGATGCTGCAGCAATTCATTCTTTTAACCTCTTTGTCAGCCTTTTTACCTACCTCCAATCTCTTTTTGATTGCATCTACCTTGTTTTCTTTTCTTTCTTCTTCTCTTTCATCCCCTCTTAACATGTCTTTCATTATTTCTCTTCTGCTACCATTCTTCATTGTTTCGTTCTTTTCTTCAATTTTTCTACGCTATTGCTTTCTATATTACGTTTTCCTTTGTTCTTCCTTTATTGGCTTCCTCACTTTCTCATTGTTTCTTTTATAAGTATCTTTTTTCTCTTTCTATTCTTCTTCTTCTTCATCTTCTTCTTTTCTCATTCTCTTTCTTTGTTGATTTTTTCTTTTTTTCAATTCTATTTGTTCTATACACTACCTCCATTTGACATCCTTTTCAATGTTCTCTCTTTCTGTCTTTCTTTCCTATCTACCATCCTTTCTGTCTTCCGTTCCAACTTCTATGCTTCTTTAGTTCTGCCTCCCTTTTTGTCTTCCCGCTTATTTTTCCCCCTTTCTTTCCCACTTTGATTCATCATTTCATTGGCCTTTCTCGTGTTCCCTTTCGTTTATTATCCCCATTTTGATTTTCCCTTTCCCTTTTCAATTTGTTCACGTTTTTTTTCTTTCTCTCAATCGTTTACCTCTTTTCTTTCACATTCCTTTCTTTCTTCTCATTCTTCCTTCCTTTCTTCTGGTTGTATCTTTCTTTCCTTCCTTTCTTTTCCTTTAATTCTCTCTTCCTTCCTTTTTCTATACGTCCCCTTTCCCAATGAATTTGCCTTGCGCTAATCGCTTTGTCCAGTTTTTGTCATTCTCTCGTTATGGCACTGTACTTAGCTCCTTTGACAGCCCTTTGTCCCCTTCTACGGCTCTGCAATGGTATTTTCTTGCTGTGTTATTTATAAGCTTCTGTTTGTAGACAGAAGACACTCCTACAGGATAAAGCAAATTTGTGTAAGACTAGCTCAGAAGCAACCCCTCTTGAAGTTAATGGCATCATAAAAAGCTACCTAAGGTATCTGATTGGGTGTCTCCAATTTTTGTGAAACATTTTAGCAAGCTTGGTTCTCAAGCTAAGGCTACCTTACTGCATCAGGGCAGGTATGGCATCTATTCGAGGGCAGTAGTGGAAAAAACATTGGTCTGGGAGAGGCCACCAATGTCCTCAGGTAGCCAGGACTACTATTATTTAAAGTATAGCTTATGTCTAGGTTTTAGTAATGAAGAGGGAGTCCCGGTGGGACCGGATAAACAACGTATGAAGTGAGACAAGGTTGTATGAATGACATCACATTTATTAGCATCATAAACGGAGTATCATCCACTATTTAGTAACTAGTCCTGGTGCTCACATATATATGTGGATATTATAGTGTTAAAGCATGTGTACTCAAAGAATGTTTATTATATTTTTATTAATACGATTTTTTATTGATTATTAATTATGCTAATTATGGAAACAAAATTAATTAAAAATGTTGAAGTGTTTTGTCATTGATGTGGTGTTATAGGGTAAAAAATAAAATTAAAATTAATACGTTTATGTTTTCAATTTTGTTTGTTAATATTTGCTACTTTTAAATAATTATTGTTTATAAATGTATTTAATTTATTTTATATATTATTTGTATGTTTTTGTTATATGTAATTAATATAATATGTGTTCTGTTTATATGTTTAATATATTTAATTTTATATTTTTAAAATATTGTTTATTTATTTTGATGATTTTAAAAATGTTGTAATATATATATTTTTTTTTTTAATTGTTTAAGTGTTATTAGTATTTTTTGTTTCTTTGCTATCCAACACTTTCCCTAATGTTGCAATCACTGGAGTGGGAATAGAAATTTTTACCTCTCAGCTATCCAGCACTTTCCTTACTGTTGCATTCACTGGAGTGGAAATAGTAATTTTTACCCCTACGCTATCCAACATTTTTCTTACTGTTGCACTCACTGGAGTCGGAATAGTAAATTTAATTACTCCGCTATCCAACACTTACCCTACTTTTGCACTCACTACAAAGTGAATAGTAATTGTTACCCCTCCACTATCCAACACTTTCCCTACTGTTGCACTCTTTGCAGTGGGAATAGTGATTTCTGCCCCTTCGCTATCCAACACTTTCCCTACTGTTGCACTCATTGGAATGGGAATAGTAATTTTTACCCCTCCGCTATCCAACATTTTCCCTACTGTTGCACTCACAGGAGTTGGAATAGTAAATTGAATTCCTCCGATATCCAACACTTACCCTACTTTTGCACTCACTGTAGTAGGAATAGTAATTTGTACCCCTCTGCTATCCAATACTTTCCCTACTGTTGTGCTCTTTGGAGTGGGAATAGTAATTTTTACCCCTCCGCTATCCAACACTTTCCCTACTGTTCCACCCTTTGGAGCGGGAATACTAATGTTTTCCCCTCCATTATCCAACAATTTCCCTATTGTTGCTATCACTGCAGTAGGAATAGTAATTTTTACTCCTCTGCTATCCAACACTTTCCCTACTGTTCCAATCTTTGGAGTGGGAAAGTAATTTTTACCCCTCCGCTATCCAACACTTTCCCTAATGTTCCACTATTTTTAAGGGGAATAGTATTTTTTTCCCTCAACTATCCAACACTTTCCCTACTGTTGCTATCACTGGAGTAGGAATAGTAATTTTTACACCTCCGCTACCCAACACTTACTCTACTGTTGCACTCTTTGGAGCGGGAATAGTAATTTTTTCCGCTCCGCTATCCAACACTTTTCCTACTGTTGCAATCACTGTAGTAGGAACAGTAATTTTTACTCCTCCGCTATCCAACACTTACTCTACTGTTGCACTCTTTGAAGTGGGAATAGTACTTTTTTCCCCTCCGCTATCCAACACTTTCCCTACTGTTGCACTCACTGGAGTTGGAATAGTAAATTTAATTATTCCGCTCTCCAGCACTTCCCTACTGTTGCACTTATTGTATTTGGAAATGTAAGTTGAATTTATTTTTAATAGTTTAATGTTTTAATTTATTATAGATTTTTATTTTAAATAACACATATATATTATATATATATATATATTATATATATATATATATATATATATATATATATATATATATATCCAATAAAGCGCACACTTAAACAGTCCACTGCGAGTGCAACAAGAGTTTATTAATCAGACACTACGCGTTTCGGCAGTAAACTGCTTTGTTCCCACTGTTTAACTGTGCGCTTTATCGGACTTTTGTTGATATATATTGAATTTTTATATAATTTTAAAGTTTACAAATTGAAGAGAATAGTTAATACATTATTTTTAAGTAAATATATGTATATGTACACATTATTATGCTTGTGTTTATATTTTTTAATTACGTTTATTTATAAGATTTAGTTAAAATGTATATTACATTTAATTTATTTTGTTAAAAATAATATTAATATTCAATATATTTACTATGTATTATTTTATATATATTTTTAAATCAATATTTTTTATATCTATATATGTTTTTCCTCGATATTTTTGATTTGTTATTTTTGTACCTACCTGTTAAGTTATTTGAGTTAATATTTTTGCCGTCGATATTTTTTTTTTTTATATTTAGAACATCGATGTTTGTTACATCGATTTTCCATCAGTGAACCCTCCTAGCATCACAGATCTGGTGGCTTCATTGAGGGACAGGATGGGAATAAATCAGGAGAAATCTGTGTCACTGAACTGCTGTGGGATCATGTGAAAGGCATGATGGTGCAACACTTGGACCTTGCACAGGCTTGCCTCTGCCGTGCATAGACACTGCTAGAAGAGGTAGCTTCCTTCAACAACAGTGATCTGCCAGGGCCATCCCAGAGACATGCATGTATCATGCAAGGGCAATTTTATTGCAGGTGCTCTGCATATCCCTTTATGGAAGAGTTATGCCACAGGTGGATTCATGTATGCAACCACAAGTCTCCCTATGATACATTCAGAGCTTGACCGGCGCCATTTGATAGAAAAGGCAATGGCTCAGAGGTTTCTGAGAATTTTAATTTCATGCATTACTGGAGGCATAATCAGTGCCTATTAAAAGGCAGTGCATGTTTGAGCTGAAGCAGGCCTCAGTAGGGAACAAATGAGCTCACCTCAGCAAAGGTCTGTACGGGCCCTTTAAACACATCCTTCTGTTAAGACAGCCTTTGTGCAATATATGGACGGTATGAAATTTATCAGGGGATGTTGTTCCTCTAGAATAACTTATGCTAATAATACTGTTTTACCCAGTTATTTCTGGCACAGACTTTGGTTGTCCACGGTTGCATTCAAAAGTTGTTACCCAAGTCAATGGCACTCTATCGAGCTCAGAAGGATGAGAAGCTAAACTGACACAACAGCAGGCAACAAATAGACCCCCTTCCATAAATCCATCAGCCTGCTGTGCTATCATATCAGGCGCTGCACTTACAGGATTTGTGCCATGAATAGAAAACACAAATCTTACTCTGAATCATGGGGGCCACTGATGTCATTTCACCAAGCGCAGGCGACAGCATCACGTGATGCCAACACTGTTCCAGGGGTGCTTGGAAAGGTTTGCCCCATGCTGCCATTAAGGTATTTTTGAGAAAACACTGAACCACATTATGGCCCTGAGGCACGGTTTATCAAATGCATTGACTAACATATCATTTTGTGGACATTTCTGAAGAGGACCTCAAGAACAATTTCATTTCCAGCAGGTTCTGTATCGGACCCGGGAGCATCATTAATCGTCAGCAGCAAATGCAGCCATGAGCCACCTGGAAATGGCACAGTCGGTAGGAACGCTGGAGGCGCAGCGGAAAAACGCAGCTACATTGGAGAGATAGCAGCGCTTTCATACACAGTGGCCAGGCGGAAATAATGAAATGATGTGTAGGGGGGAATAACATGCATGAAAAATACTGCACCCTGAGAATTTAAACCACCCTTTTGGTGCCAGTGAACATCCCATCAGAATTCTTATGTCATCAGAATTTCTGCCCCCAGGGCCCAAGATGCTGTCAGCTCATGTATATATAAGCTGACAAAAATATTAAGGAGATGTTCAGCATGTGAGGGTTCCAAGAGTAGTGAAAAAGTGCTGCTTAAATATCCACGGGTGCCGCTCAGTGTGCTTGGACTTGGTCAGCTGCCTCAGTGAGCACCTCAATGACTCAGGGCACTGCTCAACGCCATATGTTCACTGCGTTCGTCGGCCAACGGCCGTCACGAGCACTACCTCCTTAGTGCTGCGCATGTCCGTTGGCCGACGCGGCCCCACCCTCGCACGGAAGCGACGCCGCGGTTAACGTTAATGTGCTGCCCAAAACTGGAGGGTGCTGTTCTTTTAGTAGGGATGCTGCACAATATGCCATGGAAGCAGCTCCATAAGGCAGGGCGCTCTTCCATGTGGTATAGTGCTGCTCCACAAGGCAGTGTGCTCTTCCATAAGGCAGGGAGCGGCTTCATAAGGCAGGGCGCTGCTCCATGTGGAAGAGTGCTTCATAAGGGAGGGTGCTGCTCGGTGTGGCATAGTGCTGCTTCATAAGGCACAGTGCTGCACCGTGTGGCATTACGGCTGCTCCATAAGGCAGGGTGCTGCCCTATGTGGCATAGTGCCACTCCATAAGGCAGGGTTCTCCTCTTCCATGTGGACTAGTGCTGCTCCATAAGGCAGGGCGCTGCTCCATGTGGTATAGTGCTGCTCCATAAGGCAGGGCGCTGCTCCATAAGGCAATGCGCTGCTCCATGTGGTATAGTGCTGCTCCATAAGGCTTGGCACTGCTCCATAAGGCAATGCGCTGCTCCATGTGGTATAGTGCTGCTCCATAAGGCAGGGTGCTGCTTCATAAGGCAGGGGGCTGCTTCATGTGTAAGAGGGCTTTATAAGGCAGGGCGCTGCTCCATGTGGTATAGTGCTGCTCCATAAGGCAATGCGCTGCTCCATGTGGTATAGTGCTGCTCCATAAGGCTTGGCACTGCTCCATAAGGCAATGCGCTGCTCCATGTGGTATAGTGCTGCTCCATAAGGCAATGCGCTGCTCCATGTGGTATAGTGCTGCTCCATAAGGCAATGCGCTGCTCCATGTGGTTTAGTGCTGCTCCATAAGGCAGGGCGCTGCTCCATAAGGCAATGCGCTGCTCCATGTGGTATAGTGCTGCTCCATCAGGCTTGGCACTGCTCCATAAGGCAATGCGCTGCTCCATGTGGTATAGTGCTGCTCCATAAGGCAGGGCGCTGCTCCATAAGGCAGGGGGCTGCTTCGTGTGGAAGAGTGCTTCATAAGGGAGGGTGCTGCTCCGTGTGGCATAATGTTTCTCCATAAGGCAGGATGCTGCGCCGTGCAGCAGGGTGCTGCTCCATAAGGCAGGGTACTGCCCCAGGTGGCATAGTGCTTCTCCATGCAGCAGGGTGCTGCTCGATATATCAGAGATGCCGTTCCTTATGCCTGGGATCCAGCTCCGAATTTCAATACTGCAGCTTCTTTAATCAGGTTGCTGCGCCACTTGCCCGGGTGGGTGTTCTGTAGACCAGCGTTCAACTCTATAGACGCATGGGATGCGTTTCAAAGCAGTCGGAGTTCTGCTCCTTATGCCAGTGGTGCTGCTCAATGCAGCAGGATGCCACCCATGACACTGAGGTGCTCGTCATCAGCCCTACCCTGCCGTCCTGCCACAGGTCTCACGCACCAATCCCCTGCCCTGCTCTCCTGTTCATGTGGCAAAAGCTGTGCTCCCCGCTGCTTAACCTGCCTCTTAACTCTCCTGTGACCAATAAAAACTACTTATTGATTTATTTTCACTTTACGATAGTGCAGAGTCCCTAACATGTATTAATGTGATTTACGAATTACAAAGAGGGCCACAATGGAGCCTGGTGGTTAATTCAAGTGAAAAGGGACAGATATAGGGTTTGGCGGGCAGAGCCAAGGTGGTCTTTACATCCACCACCCTACACCGTCCTCCTGAGTCAGATCACGGCTGGCCTAGCAGTGACCGCCGTACCTCGACAAAAACCACCAACAGTTCCTGTCAAGGTACAAAAAGTTTTGTGCGCGTTTCAAAAACAAACTGCGAGCTTGTTAAAAAAAAAATGATCTCCAGCCACACCCAGGGAGTTTCTTCCCCTAGATGTGGGGGTCAATTATTCTGTCCCTCACGATGAGGGACAAAAAAAGGACATCAGACTATCGACCCTATTAAGGATGAAGTCGAATGCCCTTCGCCGACAGCACTGGACGAAGTTTCCTCCATCTATGGAAAGCTGATGGCCCTTCCGGCCGTAAAGAGGGCAGGCAGACAGCCATCTTGGCGGGAAGGATGCTCCATAACGTTTACGACGGAGTACCATGTCCACAATACTCTAAAATAAATCCCCCTCAAAGATATTACAACGCCAAGGCGAGATAACATGTATGGGAAAGGGGGCATTGGTACAACGCAGGAAGAGGTCAGTTAAAATGAAATTGGAGTAAATGTATTTTCAACCATTTTCTGAAGGAGAGGCGGTCTGGTTCTGCCCTATACATGGGGCAGAAGAGAGTCCCAGACATCGAAGGGTCACTGAAATTCAAAAGGTTTTTTCCCTTCCTGAGCGGTGCCCCCAAGAAATGTTGGTGCCCACCTTCGCTTCCCAGCATGCTCTAGGCGCACAGGGACCTGCGGGACACGCTCCGCCGGTCGGGGAAGGTGAGCAGATGGCAAGGGCGTCAGCGTCGCAGTAAATTACTGCATTTAGCGAAGATGGTGGCATGGGTGTTCACTACATCGAGCCGCTGTGACAGATGGATTCTCCAGGCGAACCTTCCAGCCTTTAATAATCTCCATAATTTATGTGCCAAGCAAGAAAATGTAAAGACAGACACCAAATCGGCTTCTCGTGCGCCGAACAAATTGCGCCTTGCTTCCTCGGGTAAGACTTCATGCTCCGACTCACTTCTTAATTAAAGGCGGCGGCTGCTCCTGCTCTCACACGCGAGTGGGAAATCTTGTGTACTCTGCAGAACGTGGCATTCTGAGGAGGGGGATTCTCTCCACGCATCTTTGCGCACTGGTTAGGCCTCAGCTATGTGATGCTAAGACTCCAGAAACCCACACCCTCTGGAGAGTGTGCTGCCTAAACCTGTTCATTCCAAAACGCATCAGTGCAGCTGAGGAAACAGGACTTGCCAAAGATCACACAATGATGCTAAATCGTGGCGCTCAGATTCATACCTGGAATTAAGACCATGAGATGGTACCTGACTGAAAGAGAGCCCAACCACGGAAGTAACGGAAGTCTCTGCAGTTCTCGCGATGCAGGGGGCCCTGACCATTAAGGTGGTCGAGGTTTGGCAGAAGAGCTTGTCTCAGAGGTGGTTTGATTGCATGCATGCAGGAGACCGCCAGATCGGTTTTTGTGTCTGCTTCTGCCGATGCTACTTGGACCTTGCTGTACCAAGTTGAATTGCTTAACACTTCTTTCTTCTTTTTATTTCAATTTTTGTCTTTCAGTAGCTGGAGCCTGGTTGTCTAGATACAGACTTCTTGGAGTAACTGCTGATGTCACTAGGGCAGTAGCTCCTTCTGCAGGCTATATTGGCTAGCATACCTGCATTCACATTGTTTTCTCTTTCCATTTGGGATAATTTAGTTCCTTTATTCCTCTTAAGGGTTCCACTGAGAGGAGTGATGGTGACCAATGCTGCCTTTCGGTTGGTCGCCTCTTTGAGGGGCAATGGAATGGTTTGACTGGTTGCTTCATCCCTCTCTAGTTCCTCTTGGAGGGGATGATCCACTGTTGGGCTGTGAGATAAGTCCCTTGGTAGGGCGTTGGCTCCTTGACAAATGTCCTCTGGGCATTGTCTAATACCGGCCTCCTATTCTGGGTGACTTTGGCCTTTTGGCATTGGTTTCCTTAAGATACCTATGGTAGGTACCAGAGTGCCAGCTTTAGATTCTTTTTTTATGATAGATTCTCGTGCCGTGTATTGCTCTCATTCAGTCGTAGTCTTGTGCTGGTTGTTCTGGACTTTTGTTTCTGCTTTGAGATTGGGGCTTACACTGGTTTGGCCAAGACGTGAAATGATTTCTGACCCTGTGTGTTTTCTGTTCATGGTCTTCTTGCGTATGCAGTGATCCCTCAGTCACGTTGGGTTTGACAACCCGTCCACCTCTACCAACGTTACCTTTGATGATTCTAGTTTCTGAAAAGGAAGTTGGTATTTGGCAGTGATCAAGTCATGGGATCACTTAACTAGTAGCTATGGGGATGAGAGGGGTGTTGAGGTGTTAATACACTGATAACTTACCAACGACGTTCATTATTCTGATTACCCTCCTCACCCCAGTCGTTACGGCCTTTTCCCTCCCATGATCATGACCGTGGCGCTCTGTGCTTACGATCACAGGTGCATCTGGTGGCCTTCGTAGCCGTTATGGCCCTCATGAGAGGGGGGGCATGAAGGGAGGGGCCGATGCGGGCTGGAAGGAGACCAGTTTCAATGTTGCTAGATCACATTGTGTCTTGGAGGAGGTGGACACCTCAATTAATACGGACTGGGACGAGGAAGGATAATCAAAGTAATGAAGATTACCAGCAACTAATCTCCGCATTACCACCCGAAGAAGCACAACTGGGCACCACGGCCGTGCTCTCGTTGTCAGATGATTTACAGTAGAAACTTAAGATATGTGCATACTCACTATGTGGAAGCAAGTTATGTGTGCCTGTAACGTACCGTTACATGGCATGTAGGAGCTAGCAAAACATGTTCCAAGGTTTGCGTAAACTAGGAATCTATATTGCTGGGCACGTGGAAACTGGGAATAACTTTTCTAGACATGTGGAGACTTGCACTACTTGAATATAGAAACTGGAAATATCAGTCGCTGGAAATCAGCAATACAATTTATTGGGTGTGTGAATACAAGCAGCTGTTGTTATTGAGTAAGTAGAAAGTGACACTGTCCTTAAATCGTCACCAGGGACATCCACATATGTATTTAGAGCAGGTGGAAATTATCAATACTGGCATACAGGATCTGCCACTATCTCTAAGCAATGTTCGGAAACTGGCATTACTGGCATACCAAATGCAATGAATACTGACAATATCTGCAAATTCGAATGCGGTAATAGATGGGGATGCTCAAATCGTCCTGGATATTTTGATACATTTCTCAATTTTCCTAAAACTATGCAATGCATTCCACATTCCGGACACATTCCAGTGTTTGTTTGAGGATGAAGCCTGACCACCCACTAATTTCTGGATGTCTCGGAGCAGCAAATGATGGACAGAGGAGAAGGATGTATTACACGTCCCATCACCACATCCACCATTTCTTAACTGTGTTGTGGGCTTGTCTACTAGTGCCACCTGCATTTGGGGAAGGCCAAGCTACCATGCGGGAACCAGAGATTTCTCACATAAACCAGTTTATATTTTTGGGGATCGGATCGTTTGGACCTCCCTGGATCTCAGTCATAGTGCACATCCATACTATGGCTTCTAACCCCTATAACTTAACAATCCTATATCCTACTTGTAGTATTTTGTGTGAGCAGATATGAAACTGCCATCCCTCATTTTATTATTATGGCTACTTTCCACATGATTGAATTCTAATGTTTTTGTGTAAAAGTAGTTTTTAATGATCTCCATTCCTTCTTCTGTGCAGCCACAATACGCTGATGCACCTCACCATGTACGTATGAGGATGCATTCTTCCCATAACACATCTGAGACCGTGGATGCCCCCACATCCTCTGCACGTGCGCATAGCCTCTTCTGTTTTCTTTAGTCTCTACCTTGCCCATCTCGCCTCCTCGTATTGAACACCTCCTCTCTCTACCCACTATTCCAGCGGGCCCGATAATGAGGTGTGGCTTGTGGCAAGCCCCATGGTATGCACCCATGTTGTGAACGTTTCTTGCAACTTCAGATGCTGGTGCTCTGTGCAGTTGCAATGGATGAAGCACCAATTGTTAACAATACTTAGGATGCACCGGGTAAGATAAGGATGTGTCAAATGGGCTTAGAATCGCTGCTAGGGGTGCAACCTAGTTTTTCCTTAATTCATGGAAATTCAACCGTATCCTTTCGAAACTGGTCTGTTGGTCAACGGATTACAGTTCAGTCCATATAGAAAAGCAGATTTCGATAAGGGAAAACTTTGCTAAACTTTCGGAGCTTGGTCTGAGCAACAAGGGGAACCTTAAAGAAAGGACATGTAGGTAATGTGCAAAACAAAAATAAAGAAGGGAAGGGAAAGGGAAGGGAAAGGGAAAGGGAAAGGGAAAGGGAAAGGGAAAGGGAAAGGGAAAGGGAAAGGGAAAGGGAGGGAAAGGAAGGGAAAGGAAAGGAAAGGAAAGGAAAGGAAAGGAAAGGAAAGGAAAGGAAAGGAAAGGAAAGGAAAGGAACAGTCATGTGTACACCAGATTCGATCAAATAGTGAGTGGATGACAAACAAAGGTAAAAACGAAGCAAACCTTCTAGAGGGTTGAAAGGTTACAACAATATGAGCAAGCATAAGTCAATAGGTCTACCTTTAATGTGCTAACACATGCATGCACAAATCATAGCTGCCAAGTTTTCCAGGTCCATGCAGTGATGTACTTCTCCAGTCCAGACCTTTTGCTTTGAATTCTGGTACAAGTAGCATAATCTAGTATAATGGAATATATACGAAAAGTCTCAGAATTCAAAGAAAAAACCTGGACTCGAGCAACTCATCCTCCATGGACTTTTTGTGCTATGTATATGTGAAACCTGCCCTTTTCCGTGCCTCCTAAGTCTGTGCCCTATTTTATATTTGACATCTCTGTTATGTTACATGAAACCAGCACCAAACTCTTCGGAAATAAAATAAAATAATAGCAGTACTGGAAGCAGTGTGACCTACATCCACCTCTCCAAATGCGTATATTATTCCTGAGCGGCTACACATGGTGGCAGTTCTGTAAAGAGAGCCAAGCCACACACAACTCTGTTGGCACAACAGCAATATAAGCACTTGCTGCTGAGATCTGTGTGCAATCTGCAAGTCACAGTTTTGAACTCCGGCTGGGCCTATTGGCGTATTCATCATTTAAAGGCTGATAAAAATAAATACTAGCTAATTCAGTAATCCAATGAATTGTCATTCACAGCACAAAAAATTGGCAAACATTACCCTGTCAACCTGTCTCTAAAAACACAGGTTGCTCATATGACCCTAATATGGCCTTTATCTCCTATTAAAATGGCAGCACTGGAATCCATAGTCAATGCACCTCTGATTCCATAAGCCCCGAGGCATTCCAGGACAGCTAACACAAGATCTGGCAAAGCAGCTGAATTCAGGCCTGCAGCACCCCTGCCTGCTCTCCCAGAATACCTCTCCCAGTGCACCTCAATGCAGGAGATCAGCATGTCCACCCCCAGCCCTGCCAGTGCACCTCAATGCACGAGAGCAGCATGTCCATTCCCCAGCCCTGCCAGTGCACCTCAATGCAGGAGAGCAGCTTGTCCACCCCAGCCCTGCCAGTGCACCTCAATGCAGGAGAGCAGCATGTCCACCCCCAGCCCTGCCAGTGCACCTCAGTGCAGGAGAGCAGCATGTCCACCCCCAGCCCTGCCAGTGCACCTCAATGCAGGAGAGCAGCATGCCCACCCCCAGCCCTGCCAGTGCACCTCAGTGCAGGAGAGCAGCATGTCCACCCCCAGCCCTGCCAGTGCACCTCAATGCACGAGAGCAGCATGTCCATTCCCCAGCCCTGCCAGTGCACCTCAATGCAGGAGAGCAGCTTGTCCACCCCAGCCCTGCCAGTGCACCTCAATGCAGGAGAGCAGCATGCCCACCCCAGCCTTGCCAGTGCACCTCAATGTAGGAGAGCAGCATGTCCACCCCAGTCCTGCCAGTGCACCTCAATGCAGGAGAGCAGCATGTCCACCCCCAGCCCTGCCAGTGCACCTCAGTGCAGGAGAGCAGCATGTCCACCCCCAGCCCTGCCAGTGCACCTCAATGCAGGAGAGCAGCATGCCCACCCCCAGCCCTGCCAGTGCACCTCAGTGCAGGAGAGCAGCATGTCCACCCCCAGCCCTGCCAGTGCACCTCAATGCAGGAGAGCAGCATGTCCATCCCCCAGCCCTGCCAGTGCACCTCAATGCAGGAGAGCAGCATGTCCACCCCTAGCCCTGCCAGTGCACCTCAAAGCAGGAGTGCAGCATGTCCACCCCCAGCCCTGCCAGTGCACCTCAATGCAGGAGAGCAGCATGTCCATCCCCCAGCCCTGCCAGTGCACCTCAATGCAGGACAGCAGCATGTCCACCCCCAGCCCTGCCAGTGCACCTCAATGCAGGCGTGCAGCATGCCCACCCCCAGCCCTGCCAGTGCACCTCAATGCAGGACAGCAGCATGTCCACCCCCAGCCCTGCCAGTGCACCTCAATGCAGGCGTGCAGCATGTCCACCCCCAGCCCTGCCAGTGCACCTCAATGCAGGCGTGCAGCATGTCCATCCCCCAGCCCTGCCAGTGCACCTCAATGCAGGAGAGCTGCATGTCCATCCCCCAGCCCTGCCAGTGCACCTCAATGCAGGAGAGCAGCATGTCCATCCCCCAGCCCTGCCAGTGCACCTCAGTGCAAGAGAGCAGCATGTCCATCCCCCAGCCCTGCCAGTGCACCTCAATGCAGGAGAGCAGCATGTCCACCCCAAGCCCTGCCAGTGCACCTCAATGCAGGAGTGCAGCATGTCCACCCCTAGCCCTGCCAGTGCACCTCAATGCAAGAGAGCAGCATGTCCATCCCCCAGCCCTGCCAGTGCACCTCAATGCAGGACAGCAGCATGTCCACCCCCAGCCCTGCCAGTGCACCCCAATGCAGGCGTGCAGCATGTCCACCCCCAGCCCTGCCAGGGCACCTCAATGCAAGAGAGCAGCATGTCCACACCCAGCCCTGCCAGTGCACCTCAATGTAGGAGAGCAGCATGTCCACCCCAGCCCTGCCAGTGCACCTCAATGCAGGCGTGCAGCATGTCCACCGACAGCCCTGCCAGTGCACCTCAATGCAGGAGAGCAGCATGCCCACCCCCAGCCCTGCCAGTGCACCTCAAAGCAGGAGAGCAGCATGTCCACCCCCAGCCCTGCCAGTGCACCTCAATGCAGGACAGCAGCATGTCCACCCCAGCCCTGCCAGTGCACCTCAATGCAGGCGTGCAGCATGCCCACCCCCAGCCCTGCCAGTGCACCTCAATGCAGGACAGCAGCATGTCCACCCCTAGCCCTGCCAGTGCATCTCAATGCAGGAGTGCAGCATGTCCACCCCTAGCCCTGCCAGTGCACCTCAATGCAAGAGAGCAGCATGTCCATCCCCCAGCCCTGCCAGTGCACCTCAATGCAGGACAGCAGCATGTCCACCCCCAGCCCTGCCAGTGCACCTCAATGCAGGCGTGCAGCATGCCCACCCCCAGCCCTGCCAGTGCAGGACAGCAGCATGTCCAACCCTAGCCCTGCCAGTGCACCTCAATGCAGGAGAGCAGTATGTCCACCCCTAGCCCTGCCAGTGCACCTCAATGCAGGAGAGCAGCATGTCCACCCCCAGCTCTGCCAGTGCACCTCAATGCAGGACAGCAGCATGTCCACCCCAGCCCTGCCAGTGCACTTCAATGCAGGAGTGCAGCATGTCCACCCCCAGCCCTGCCAGGGCACCTCAATGCAAGAGAGCAGCATGTCCACCCCCAGCCCTGCCAGTGCACCTCAATGCAGGCGTGCAGCATGTCCACCCCAGCCCTGCCAGTGCACCTCAATGCAAGAGAGCAGCATGTCCACCCCCAGCCCTGCAAGTGCACCTCAATGCAGGAGAGCAGCATGTCCACCCCCAGCCCTGCCAGTGCACCTCAATGTAGGAGAGCAGCATGTCCACCCCAGCCCCGCCAGTGCACCTCAATGCAGGCGTGCAGCATGTCCACCGACAGCCCTGCCAGTTCACCTCAATGCAGGAGAGCAGCATGCCCACCCCCAGCCCTGCCAGTGCACCTCAATGCAGGAGAGCTGCATGCCCACCCCCAGCCCTGCCAGTGCACCTCAATGCAGGAGAGCAGCATGTCCACCCCCAGCCCTGCCAGTGCACCTCAATGCAGGCGAGCAGCATGTCCACCCCAGCCCTGCCAGTGCACCTCAATGCAGGAGAGCTGCATGCCCACCCCCAGCCCTGCCAGTGCACCTCAGTGCAGGAGAGCAGCATGTCCACCCCCAGCCCTGCCAGTGCACCTCAATGCAGGAGAGCAGCATGTCCACCCCAGCCCTGCCAGTGCACCTCAATGCAGGTGTGCAGCATGTCCACCCCCAGCCCTGCCAGGGCACCTCAATGCAGGAGAGCAGCATGTCCACCCCAGCCCTGCCAGTGCACCTCAATGCAGGCGTGCAGCATGTCCACCCCCAGCCCTGCCAGTGCACCTCAATGCAGGAGAGCAGCATGCCCACCCCCAGCCCTGCCAGGGCACCTCAATGCAGGAGAGCAGCATGTCCACCCCCAGCCCTGCCAGTGCACCTCAATGCAGGAGAGCAGCATGCCCACCCACAGCCCTGCCAGTGCACCTCAATGCAGGCGTGCAGCATGTCCACCCCCAGCCCTGCCAGGGCACCTCAATGCAGGAGAGCAGCATGTCCACCCCCAGCCCTGCCAGTGCACTTCAAGCCCAGGTCTTCATTCACAGAGGCGTGTCTAAGCTAACACTTGTGCAAGTTACATCTACTGGTGTCTCCCAACCTAGACGCGCATCTTAGGAATGCCACAAGAAAGAGGTGTAAGTGAAAGGCACACATGAAACAATCTCACACTAGCATTCATATGTGGGTAGCCTATACATTGCGTATAATACTCATATCTAGTGTTCCAGCATTTCAAAACGATTTCAACTCACACGTTTTACTTTTAAATATTTACCACTTTCCCTGCTATGTACATCCCATTAAAAGAGGGCTGAATGGCGCACTTTGCTGCACTTCCACGTGGGTCCTTCATGTTTAGTGTAGATGTTTTTTGAAGTGTAAGACCTAGCTTTTCAAAAGTTTGCGATTCACAGCTAAGTTGAGACTGTGGGGGTGTTTACAAGGGTTTCCCTGAGCGCTCCACTTAAACACATCTGGAAACGCCGAATAGTTACAGAAGCTGTTGGACAGGTAGGGCCTGTTGTAGGGGTAGCTAATATTTGCAGTACATCCATTCTCTACGAGGCCAGTGCACTTTTAAGGGGAGCAACACATAACTGTCCTTGCAGCTGTAGAGGAATGATGCTCCCAGGTGTTCAAGGCGACCCTGGGGTATCGGGTTCACTGTGATAAGTGTTTCGAACTGAGCTGCAAATGCACCATTTGGCGCTATTTACAAAGACACTGATGGAGCAGGTCTCAAGAGTAAAGTACATTCAAGGCTGGGTAACCTTGCTAGGACTGGCACTTGTCCATGGCACACCTTACTCATGCCTTCTCAGGGTTACTGGTGCTCGCGTTCCGCAGGGCAGATGTTGGTTCTGGACCATGGCGCGTTCCGCAGGGTAGATGTTGGTTCTGGACCATGACACTCTCAGTAGACAAGATCAGGGGACCAAGTAACAACTCCAACATGGGCAGCAGGACCCTCTGTTTCTTTCTAGACTGGCACATCCCACAGTTCACTCTGTAGAGAGACATCGGTAGATGGAGACTAGACCTGTCCCTGTTGATGAAGCACTATGCCCACGGCCGGACAGGCCTTTTTTCCACCGGGCATTTCCCTGGTGAGCTGGAGCCCCTGAAGGCCAATTCTGAAAGCCCGCTTTCCCCAGCAGGCATGGGAGGAAAAGGGAAATAGAGGGAGGGAGGGAGGGATGAATGGAGGGAGGGGGAGAGAGAAAGAGAGAGACAGAGAGAGAGAGGAGAGAAGGAAAGAAAGAGAATGGATGGATGGAAAGAGAGAGATTGCACGAGGAGACGATGGGAGAGTGGCTGGTTTGATCCTTTTTTGCCAGAGATGCTTTGGGTGAGATGTTTTAAGGCATGGGCAAAGTGGGCTCTAGCCCATGGCCCCAGCCTTTCAGGGGCCCCCTGATAGCGCCAGCTCTGTTCTTTTCCCTAATGACCTTGAATAATTCTTCAACTAATTCTTTTAAATCCCCTTCTCCTTTAATTTATTTTCAATGTGTATAATCTCTGGGACTATATTCCGGACATTTTCCAGAGAAATGTTGTGTTGATGTTTCGAGAAGCATCCACAATAGGTTTCTTTTAGAACAAAGCAGGATCTCCCATGGGGGAAATGGAAGGGGGTCACTGCTATTATTTGCAATAATATCAGTGCGCTGCCGCTGTGTTACATTATTGAAAACACGTCACTATCCTTCAATATTAGACGTAAAGATGCTTAGAATTTGGAACAATGTGCCTGTACGCTGTCAGTGACCTAGCCGAAGAGGGCATGAAAGAGGTGAAATTGGATCATAAATCCAAAACTGTCCCGAAAAGGGGACCCCAAAATAGGTTTGGCCTAGGGCCCCCTGCCCGACAATGTCTTGTCAATGCTTTGATCTCTGGTACGTGTAGTTCGCTTGGGCTTCACTCAGTTCAGATTCCAGTCTCTTGTCTGCGTTTGTCTCAATGAAAAATCTCAGTAACTTACGGTCGAGTCAGTGGTGACTGCTCAAATTTTGGGGTGGTGGGCAATGCAGGGGGCGGGGACAGGAGACAGGGTGAGGGGAAAATAATGTTAAAAAAAGCGTACCTGCTCCTGCGGAGACCACCGCCTCGGTGCTCCTCTTCTGACGCTGGTCACGCTGCACAGGCTCCGAGGGGGGCAAGCGCATCGCTGCTCTCAGGCTGGTAATACCAGCATGAGAGTAGCCCTATGATTGGCCTGAGTGAGCTGACTTGACGCTCGCTCAGGCCCAGCGAGCGTGGGGCTTTTCTCTGACCCAGCTGTACAACGCAGCTGGGTTTGAGAAACATGAGAGCGCATATCTGTTTGGCCAGCCTGAGACGGCCAGGCAAACAGACATGCACACTTACAAGTGGCCAAGCACTCCTCCCTGACTGTGACGCTCTGCAGGATGGCCCCGTCCCCACCTAACCCTGGCTGGGAGTAATGACAAAAAAAAACAGGTAATAAACTGGTTTTATTATCATTTTATTTTTCAGTGGGGCGACGCTCCTCCGCCATAACAGAGAAGCCGCCCCTCGAGTACATCCAGCATTCAGCCATTTGGTGCAGGAAGGGCTCGGAGTTCACTGGCACAAAGGTCTGTCTATGCTCACAGCTGTCAGAGGGCATTCATGTTACTCAGCGATGGAGAGAGCATGCCTGAGGTACCCTTCACCCATGGAAGGGGTAAGGGAAATTTGTACAATACCCACTCCTTGTAAGGCATCCTCCACCCAGTTCAGTGTAGGCAAATCAGTGCTCCAGCAGGCCAAAGGCCACTGAGTGAAGGCAGGCATACCTGTGTTGGGCAGGTAGGAGTGTGGGAAGTGTCTAGTTTGTCCTCACAAATTACCTGTTATTCTTGCAAAAACTGCAAAAACCATGCCAGGTACCTGTAGATCAGCATCAGGAGTGCTTCCGCGTAAAAAGTGCATCTTTAGTGAGTTTGTGTACGTGTGTGTTGTGTCATTTACAAGAAAAACCTAAGGAAGGAGTGCACGCACATGCAAAATGCACACAAAAGTTACCAGGTTCACGAACACTCACTATAGAGTGCTATGCAAGTGCGTAGGGATAGGAAAATCAGGATTCTCCGCAATCGGCAGGTATGCCAAAAAACAAGAACTCGGGGCAACTAAGGACGTGCAGCAAAAACTTTGCACACCCTGCTTCGAGGCCTCCCTGATGTGGATCAGGTCTGCAGTGCTTAATTTGTACAAAATAAAGTGCAGGGTGCCCAAGATATTTCACGTGGGTCCCCTGCAGCTGTCACTACCCAAGTCGCTTTGAACTGTATGTTTAAGTCCCAGCTTTATTATGTTTTTAAGGTATATTAAATAGTTACACTTTCCACTAATGAACTCTGCTAAAATAAACACACACACACACATCCAACAAGTAGTGGATTCTCATAAATATGTGTTGCTGTTTACAAATAAGTGCTGGTTTCGAGTACTGGCAAACACCGGCAAAAATTAAGCACCATATTTATCTAATCGGTGAAGGATACACTGCTCTATTGTACATATCACATACCCTCTCCAGGGAGACAGATAACATTCAAGAATGTGACACTGTGAGCATGTACCTCATGCCAAATTTCACCATGCATTTTCTGTGTTGGAAAGATCCTGACTGTTGTGTTTTTTCCTGGTCTTATTTGGGGCGGCTGGCAAATGGGGTGAGTGGTATAGTATCCAGTTTTGTGCCACAAATAGGCATTATAATTTTCTGGCATCAACCAGGTAGCCACAGTGCAGAGTGCTCGGTGATGTTGCCTGCATGAGATTTCAGGGCATTTGACATACCTCACCCCAGCAGAAGGCTAGAGCCTCTAGTTGCCACATCAAGAATTGTTATCTTGCCTGCTCACCAAGTTAAGATCCTACATAATAACAAGTAGTGTCCTGTGATTTTGGGCTAATCAGCTAAAATACAAGCAGTGATCTTGGGAGGCGGAGGGGGGGCTGGATGAAGGGGTAGGGCAGCAGGAAACAGGACGCGATGGTGAAAATGAAAATGGTGAGGGGGTGGTGAGAGACAGCACACAATGTGACTGGAACAGCATATGAGCCTATAAATGACTCCATCTGGCAACGTTTAAAAAACAGCAATGAAACAGCATCAAACATGCTGTGAAGGGCGTGCGGTCAGAGCTGTCGACTCAGGAGTTAAAGCCTCGGCATTGGCTCAACATCCTGTGATTTTGGGCAAATCCCTTAAAATACAAGCAGTGATTTCAGATGGGTGATGATGAAGGGGTGAAGGGAGAGATGGCACAGGGTGAGCAGGCTGCCACGAGCAGGAAAGAAAATGCGATGGTGAAAATGAAAGTGGGCACGTAGTTAAAAGGCGCACGGCCTCCAAAGTAAAACAATAATTAAACCTGAGATGCAAATGTCAACCGAAACATGAAGCACAGCATCCGTGAAGCTGGCGCTGTGCTGATACACAAGCTGAGGTAAACAAGAAAAAAAAAATTGTGCACAACGGAATCAATATAAAAGGTGTAAGACCATGTGTAACAGGGGCAGTCTCACGGGAGGGTTTGAAACACAAAAAGGACTAATTAAGCATGCTGACCAACCAAAAGCATGCATTTATGAAGGGCACAAACAGGAACGAACGGTAAAGATGGGAGGTGCTTCAAGCCGCAGTCTAGATTGCAGCATGCCTTGCAGAGCAGCGCCTGCGCTGCCCATGCTCAACCTAAAAATCAAACTGGTGCAAATAAAAAAAAAATGAAAGTAATGTGGGGGATGCATATGTATCTTAAAGCCTGAGACTTTCTGTTGTAGAGCACTCACGCCGAAAACAAATGCCTTAAGTGGAAAGCTTAAAAAAAGGGGTATTTCCCCATGAAGCAGTCACCCCAAAATACAAAAATACCCTCAACCAGCCACAATTGTGACAAACAATCCTGGAATTTCAGATGGTCTTTTCTCACTCCAAAAGCACCAGGAAAAAATACTTATTCTAAACCATCCTCTCAAATGTCATCATCTCTGCAATAGCAAGTGCTATTTCAATCTCCGTCCATACCTGAGCCAGCTAAAACTGTATTTTCATAACCATTTTTTGTGAGCCAAACGCAGCAAAAAGCCTTTTAACGGAAATCCCATTTCCAAATTAGTATCTCAGGGCTTTGGCAATGTTGCAGAACAAGCAAAACTGGATTGTACACCATAAAGTGGCTCGGTAATCTAATTCATACTCTATGAGTGCCAAACCTCTGACTCACTCCAAGCCTGCATTATCTCTTGCAAGAGATGCCGTCTGTTTATAGGTAAAGAGCCCATTTTGTGACCAGTTTCAATGATATATCGTGAGAGGCCATATGTTATTACACCCGAGGACAGATACAATAGTTCAGGAAGGAAAAACTTTTTAAATAATTTAATCTCATATTGGTACACCTGGCTAGAAGAAGTCTAGGTCAAGATTTCAAGCCAGTCTGAAAGAAAAGTGCACAAAAAAACCTTTCTCTAAAAATCTCACATTATAAGGGATCCTTACCAGTCTTATATGGCTTTTTCTCAACTGGATATGCTTCCATCCTACATTAATCTCCTATTAATCCGATTCGCCGTTTACCTCTGTGTGTGGCAGAACTTCTAACGTGGGGGCAGTCAGTTGAATAGTCTGGGCCGTGTTCAGAGCCACTGCAAGGAAATCAATCTTTATGCTGTGTTCCCATCAAGATGCATATTGGCAATTCTGAATAATGAGGTCATTGCTGTAGTTAGATGTGTTTTACCAAATGGTGCTTACATCAGTTTTGCTAGTGTTACCTGTAGCATGCCTAAACTCTGCAGAGTTCTTCCCACAGCCGTCCCCATTTCTGGCTCAAACTCTAGACCTTGCTTGTATTTCCTAGAATCCGCGTTGCAGCTGCGACGTGGGGTAGGGGGGGGGGGGAGTGGGGCGAGATTGGTCCCCGGCTATCCAGGTTACATGTCCCTTTAAAGGGATCTATCAGCACCCCACTTTTCTCAGCTCCTATGAGAGGCAGACCTTTGAAGCCAGATTCTACAAGAGTGCTAGAGCCAGAGGAAACTTGTGGGTGGAGACTTTCTTTGAAGCTTAAAAAGATTTATTGGGTGTCACAGGGCGGAGATAGAGGGCAGAGAGAGAGAGCTCAGGACAAAGGTGCAAATAATTTAAAAAAAAAATAGATTTTATAATGAAAAAGTCAGTGGGATAGCATTTTGCCTTAAAGTATAGCAACATAACAAGAACTGGACCACTCTACTGCAGTATATATATGGGAGAACCCAGAAACCTTTACTTTGGTTACTGAGAGAGCACCATCAATAACTGGCTCCTTTTTTAGGTCTCGCCTGGCGTTAGCAGTGCGCATGCGCTGCTCTCGCAATGCGAAGGCCTTTTGCAATCGGTTCAGATTCGAAAGCTAGATGTGTGCGCGTACGGACAGACAAAAAAATGCACGCGCATGGACAAACAGATGTGGACAGCCCGACGCCATCTTGCTCTCACCATGCGAGGGCCTTTTGAAATCAATTCAGATTCGAAAGCTAGATGTGCATGCGTACGGATGGACAAAAAAAATGCACGCGCACGGACAAACAGATGTGGACAGCCCAACACCATCTTTGTTTACTTTAATTAGCTTGCGCGCTCTCGCTTCTGACAACGCAGCTTTTATTGCTTTGACTGACGGCTTTCGGAATCTGTGTGCCCTTTCTATGCGATTCAGAGATCTTCAGTCACTGGTATTGTTTGTTTGTTTAATTAGTTTGAGTTTGTTTAAAGTAAGATGCCAGTGCTGGGAACCGAGCGGGGCTCTGTGGGGAGGGCGGAAGCAGCTCCTAGGGCCAGCCAGCATTGCCTTTCCTGCTCCGTGCCAGTGAAGCCCTCTCTAGACCGGCTGGTGGCAGCTCCCTGCAGCCTGTTTTCCCCAGAACCCCCCCCTGTGGACAAGTTCTGGGGCGTCGAGCACAGGACGCCTTCCCAGGTGCCTGTGAAAGATAGGGGCCAAATCTCGGAGCTGCTATGGGACAAACCAGCCACTGCTTGAGGCTCGAAATGTTCTCCCCGTCGTAACTGGGCATCTAGGCTTGCTTTGGGACCAGGACAAGGAGTCGAATTTCCAGGTAGGATGGGCTGGTTCAAGTCGGTCCGGGCGTGGCAGCCGTGCTCTCGCTTCCCCATAAGCAGATCACGTTGTTTGAAGGTGGTTGCTCTGTTGACTCTTTTTTGAGCTGAGAAAAGTGTAACAATTCCTGTTGCTGATGGTTCGATTCTGGCTCTGTGTGTCTGATCTTAACACTGCACCAGGACACCCATGCTGGGTTTCAGTGCGTCTTACAGCTATTCTCTCTGCACACAAGTTAAATTCCATTGCATTCCCCTGATGTTCTTTTCTATTTTATGAGGAATGGTCTGTATCACTTTCCCATCATCACGGATACTCAGTTAAAAGCGTCCAATCACATCTCTTCTCACGTTCTTAATCCGTCTGTCTTTTCTCCTTTGTTCCCTTCTTCCGCCTTCAGGCTTTCCACAGAGGGTGTGTGGTCACAGAAAGAGAGACGAGTTAAGTAGGAACACAAGCAAATTATATTCTAATTTACTATATAATTTGCTTGTGTTCTTACTTGTGTGTGTTTTGCTCAGCCGTTTTTTGTTGTCAGTGCGCTTTTGCCACGCAGTTGTGAAATCATGACTAATTTTTCGGCATCTTGGGGCAGGCATATTCTTAACAAGCATTGAAAATGCAATAGGTCTCGCCTTTTATTAAGTTAAAGCCATTTGCTTTGCTAATGGTATTGTATAGCAAAGCAAATGGCTTTAACTTAATTAAAGGCGAAACCTATTGCATTTTTAATGCTTGTTTACCTTTTGAAATGCCCTGTGTGGCTCAATTTTAGGATGAAAGTGCATGGACCAGATTTAAAAAAAGAAGACTTCTCTTTTTCCGAGACAGAAACATTTCTGGAGGCTTGACATGAGCCTGTGAATGCACACGTCTTCAACTTTGTGCCCAGAAGGTAAGCTAACGACTGCTGCTGCTATTCTCTTGCTGACTTCCAATGATAAATGGTACAGGTCCTTGAAATGAAGCTTTCTTGCCCCTGTGGAACTTCCTTCCTGAGGCTGGATGGCTAGATGGAGCAGAAGACCCTGAGGACAAAGGACCATGTATCTGCAGTAGAGAATTTAGTGGACCATTTTAAACTAGACATGTTCTAGTGGACCACATTTGTAATGCCTATGTGGAACTTCCCTCCTGTGTGTAGAAAGTTCTAATGAGGAAGTTAGCACTATTGAGAGAATTCCAAAGACCAGCGGGACCAGTCAGTTTGCTGTGGACATGTACTGGAGATGTAGGGAGCCCCCAAACTGGAATCTGTTGACTGGTTTCTGAAGCACCAGCCCTGAAGATTTGAAGGCTCTTTTATCATGCTATTTTTTCACGAAGAACATGTCATGCAAAGCCTGGTAGTATTGCTACAAATGAGCAGAATGTTACATTTAAAAAAAATAATTCTAAAAGAATGTATTTTTCCGGAAGATGTTCGTGGGGGATTATTGCTTCCTATAAATCTAATCTGCACACTACTGTCCCCTGTGGCTGTTTAGAGAAAGGATCTATTTATTTTGGCTCCATAAAGTTATATTTACCAAAGTCACCAGATTCATTTTTGTTGAAACGATTGCTTTCAACCACAGATTTCCTTATTTTCTGTGGAAATATACTTATCACTTTGTTGTCTTTTTAGCTAATGTGGTTAGGAGCCTTTATGGTTCTTAATTCGTTGTTGTTTTCTTCAGCTAATGCATTTATACCACATTCATTTCTCTAAGAACAGCCTGTTGGGATGAGCCACTCTATCAAAGGAGGGCAGTAGATTCCAGTCTACCTCTGATGTGTCCAATCATTTGGGCCATAATGGATTTCATTCCCAGCTCACATCGAGACTGTGGCCTCTCTCACTTGTAGCTCACAAAATTGATTTCATACAGTTGTGATCAGCTCAACGTCTCCACAATGCTGATATTTTAATTTAATAATTTTAAATACAGTAATTTGCTTAGAATCAAGGTGTCTGATTATTATGGTCTTAACATAAATTTCATATATCAAGGATGACAATTAGTTCAGTTGCATTATTTGTGATTAACATAAATTTCCAGTGCTAATTTTAATAATAAGCCAGAAATACTTACTGACCACATCCTTTCTTATGCATAATCCCAAGTGATGCCTTCAAATCCCTCAAGAGTTAAAGTATTTTCAAAAGGGACATCAATTGTTCCAACCTCAAAAAAACCTTTGAAAGAATACAGCCTGGTGTGAAATTCTTTTGATTGTAATGAACTAAAAGATTGAAAAAGGCATCTCAAATAATTAATTGGAACCTATAAAAAGATAATTGTTAGTTTACCAACTTTAATGGCCAATTAGTGGTACATAAGACAAGATCTTTGCAGTTCTTAAGTATCACAACTGCAAAATATTCACAGAAGGCAGATATTGTTCCATTAATTTCTATATCCTAAGGTAGCGTCAGGAGGAATTTGACTAACATTCCTTATTTTTTTTAATCCTCGATGCATAATGTGTGAGGACTTTTCATTTTGCCAATCAATAGGTGTTCACTTCTAACTGTGATTTCTCCTTCAGAACCAACTGCATCAAATCCATGTGTAGCTTCCACTAAGAGTGAAAGAATTTCAACAGATCCCAGAAAATTTAATAATAAAAAATTCCAACCAATGACTGTGTTCAATAAAAATAAATGGAAATATGGTATTATTGGTCTTTTTAATGTTGACAATGTTCCTATTGCTTAGCCTGCATGGCCAATAATTGGACACTTTTTGTCCATTTCGTAGACCTGCATGTCACAAACTAATGCCACCTAAAGGGCCTTATGGCTGAAGTGATTTCCAGTCTCTGGCATATCTTGTTCATTGCTAGAAGCAGTCGTGTGTTTTTTTCCATACTAGTGTACTATATGTCTATATTGCATTAACTAAAGACACACAATTGATGGACGGAATGCAGAACAAATCAAAACATTCACCTCCAGTCAAGAGATCTGGGTTAAATCCATCATTCTTTTGCTCACCATGCCACCCCACCTGGCCATATGCAAATCAGTCTTTACCCTGTGCCTCATGGGAACAGTCCAGCCCGAACTGCCAAGCCAGGTCCACCCTGCAATAACAGCCGTCATTACTCACTGAACAAAAATAAGTCGTTTTCCACGCTTCTAATGCCAGATACAGCTTCAATAAAGCAGTCCCTTGCCGAATAGTTTAGGAAGTCTGAAATGAGAGTTATCTAATGTACATCTTCTATTTCTACTTCACATACAAAACAAAGATGGGAGAAACACCAAAGAATGACGAGACATGCATATAATATTGACTTGCAGAATGCAAAACTCCTAGGAGACACCAAATATGTGTAATGTGCATGCCAACATTAATTAAAAGAAAACCCAGGGGCCCCAGGCAATGCCACGGGCAATGATCTCAATAGCCTTGTCAACCCAAGACAGCCATGGCATATGTGTACTGGAGAATGTGTTTTGGGGTTTGCTAATAGACAGCTAGAATGTACAGATTGTCCAAGATAAACAATCAAGCATGTAATTAGCCTTTATAAGTAGGGGCTCCTTGAAAAGGGTAATGAGCAAATGCACACTTAAATACTTTACCAGACAACGTGAACTTGTTGGCAACTCATCTGCGTATAGGATCTACGTGCTCTTAATTTGTGCCTCACAATTGTTTTAATGTGAACAGTTATCCCAGATATGTTGTTTTTAATTAGCCAATTGCTAAAGTAGCTTCCACTCTTAATGTGGGATATTTGTTCCATGAATAGCAATATCTGCCTCTTTTGAGTTTCATAAAGGCTGTTAAAGTAATATACTCATATTTCACCTTAGGATTGCTAACGTTCCAAAAGCTCAATGTAAATCTATTTGCCATAATTTAAAGTGAAGCAATGTATAAAAAATATTTGCCTCAGCCGGGTAGTATTTCTCTAACTTTATTCTTAACTCATAGCTATATACAAAGACATATTTTCCATTTCTACCTTCCTGCAGGCCATGTCTATGGAACCAGACAGAAAACCAACCTTACCTTCTATGCAAAAACCCTAAACAGGAATGAAACTGTCAACGGAGAGGCACTGAGTACAATACTAGTCAACAACTACTGTAGACAACATGCATTAGCAAAGCCAATAGGTTTTGCTCGTGAAACCTATTAGTTTTGCCAATGCTTTTTTCTCCAAGCTAGAGTCACACGTGCGCTGATGCAAGCTCCCTTGTGTAATGATTTTTCTTAAAGCAAACAAAAAAAAATTCAAAGTTGGCTGCTGCTTATGCATGTACACACACCACTGCCATATTTGAAAGCTCTTAAATTTATTTTGTAAAATAATTACTAGAGTTTATCTTTTTAATTTATTATTAATGTACCATTCAAACATGGCAGAAGGCAATCTTGGAATGGTGAATTAAAAAAAATACAGTACGTATGAGATGCCGTGCAATGGAGAAGATGCGATCGGTCCCTTACCAGCTGCCTTGCCTTTGTCAAAAGAATATTAAAAATGTAATAAAAGAGGGATGGGAGGTGGATTTGAGGAGGACTAAGCCCTAAAATGACCCTACCTCCTGTGGTAAATAATTTAATTACCGGTACTTAATTTGATGCGGAAAAACTATAACAATAGCTCAGTAAAATAAGAGGCAGAATCCGTGGTATTAGAGGTTCGGAAAGGGCTTTATTCCTATACAAAGGAACATAATTCGAATTATGGGCCTTCTATTCCATCACCACGAGAGTTCAGGAAGGAAGGAGCAATACATTATTGACAGGTAATCATTTTTATAGAAAAAGGCATTACAGTGAAACAGATGCAGGAGGCGTAACAGTTGATATCAGAGATAAAAGCATACATACGTAACTAAAGTGGGTGTAACTAGGCGTAACTAAAGAACGTCATTAGATATGATGTCATAAATGGGTGGTTCCATGAAAGAATTTCGCAATGTCAGCAAAAATACTTGGCAGAGATGCGCGCGCAGCAGCATGACGTGTGATTGACGTGTAACTAGAGGATGAAAGGGACTTGACATTTAGCTCTACATGTGGAGACAAAAGTCTGGGGTTATGTCAACCTAATCCCAAATCATATCTAATATCCTATGTTTAAAGAACTGTGTTATCCAAAAAGAGAGGTCTCTTAGGATAGAATCTTATTCTATACTGACTATACTGACTGTTAGTGCGTGTACAAGCGTCTAAGTGTCTACACTAGATGCGAGGGGGTAGGAATATTCCATGGTAACAGGGCTATGAATTACTTGCATGAGGGCAGCGAGGCCTGGTCCTTTGCACGGTAGCTGGAGGAATGTTTACCTAAACTACTAGACAGGAATGCATCGGACGAGGAGCGGAGCAGAGCAGATAATCTTGAAGGTGAAATACAGTTTTTGGCAGGCAGATAGGCCGAGTCAGACACCGTTAGCAGCGCAGGGAGTAAGACAAAGTTCATGGTCACAGATGCAGGCTCAGACTGGAGCTTTCAGAGGCAGGAAGGCAGAAAAAGGCTTAATGGCAGAATCAGGGCCTACTCGCCTGGACTGTAAAATGGGATAAATGAACCATATAAAGCCGGTGGCCTTTCATACTTAGGAATAGAATATCCGGCCCATTCATGGCGGATCTGAAAGAGGACATGCTGACGGTGGACGCACATGTGTTTGCGTCTTCATAACTGGAACTGGAGGGAACATACATGTACTTGTGATTTATACATGAAACCGTTGGGGTCCAAGATAGGGGACATAACCGACCATAAAAATCCATATTTCCACATTCCCTCCTTGTCCCCTACTTGCCCTTAGGAGATATCAATCTTCATCAATCCATCGATCTGTTCATATAACATCATTTGTTCTTCTTTCTTCTTCCGGGATTTTGAACGAAAACTTGGATGTGGGATACACGAGGTGGCACATAGACCACAAATCGCTGGCCCACATTGTAGACATAAGCAGCAACTGAATAGTATGAGAAAGCCAATACCCAGGAAGGAGAGCATTCTCCATCCCCAGGCTGACAACACGCCCCAGAACCAACTGGACCAAGTCCAGGTGCCTGGACTCTGGTGTATCTGGCTTACAATCTTATGAAGGCGGGTTATGGCTTTATATACTGACGGTGAATTTTCTGGTATGAAAATGCAACAACTTGATCCGATGACCCTACAAGCTCCGCCCCTATCGGCCAGGATGACGTCAAGGACAAGACGATTTTGAAGCACAACAATCCGCATAGCAGACTGCTCTTCTGTTAAATTGCCTAAGGCGGAAATAGTTTCGTTCACTACTGCTTCAAGGGTTCTGGTTAATCTACGTATCAACTTACTATTAGTGACTGTACCTATATAGGGAAAGAAACCTTTATTGAAATCTGTGTATTTTTCCCATGCTGTTTCAGTGTAATCGACTATTGGGAGATCTCTCTGCTGTCTATTGTGTACTAAATGAGTATTTCTATGATAATCAGGAGGAGCTAGGAAAACAGGTGGTAGAAGGAATGCTATGTAACAGGTACCATCCCAATCTAAAGGTAGGTGTATATATGCGGTCTGTCCACATATAAAGTAGGAATGACGAGAAGCTCTAAATGTAGACTTGCCTTGATCACTGAATTTTATCACAGTGGTGCATTTACTATGGCCCATGTGTATGGAGCCATTCTTTCTTATGCATAGTTCCCCTTTAACTGGGAATACGGACATGGCGGACAAGATTGGTGTAGCTTCAGATTCAACGTTCAGGATCATGAGGTTAAGTGTAAAATTACCTAATCCATATACCTCATTTTCTAGATCAGTTCCTGTTCTTTTGGGAAGTCCCTCCTTGTTAGGGTAGCAGACTTTAAGCAAAACTAAGTTCAGGTTTCCCCATACCCAGTTGTCTTGATAAACTGCTGAGTTTGTATCTAAGGAATTAATTAAACTAAACCATGCTCCACAGGAGCCATTGTGTGTGAATGGATATGGAAAGAGAGGCAGAATTCCCTTATAGTTCAGATAGGGAGGGAGTCGGCCACATATCCAACAATTTGTAGCATTGCTAGTCTGATGGGAATGATGTAACATACTAATAAAAGTGTTGTTGCGCAGAGCAAATCTATATGACAACTCATGCGGGGGTAATTCACTAAAAGAATGTTCAGCAGTAACATTGTAAACATGTTTAAAAATAGGATAATACGTGTGCAACAATATACTTGCAGCGATTATTAAAAGACATAAGAAAAACAAAACTAATAACGTCACTGTGCAATGACTACGCAGTGATTTACAGTACGCATGTTTTTTCAACTTCATTTGATTATTTCTTTCTCTATTCCGGTCCAGAGGATACATGTCAGAGACAAATTCAACCGATTCACCTTGGAGAGGACTTAAACAATCAAATTGTCTGACTGACTGGACCTCAATTTTAGTCTGTATAGTTCTGAGTTCGTTTGCTCAACCAAAGGGAGCTTTGAGTCTGTCTTTGAAGAAACACAGGGTTTAGTCTCTATATCGGATGGTAGTCCATGAAATTTCTTGATATGACTCGAATGTATCCAGCCTTTGCGACCTTCGATCTTCACGGCTGTCCTCGTGGTGAGCAGAACAAGTTGAGGCGATTTCCACCTCGGATCCAGCTGAGTCTTCCGGTCAAAATTCCGCACTAACACCAAGTCCCCGGGAACTACGTCGTGGGGTTTCACCTCGGTGTTGTCGGGAAAGGCTGCAGCTACCTGTGAACGACAAGATTGTAGTGCAGACATCAAGGAAGCCAGGTAATCTGTCAGCATATTACAGTCAACGTCAGTGATTTTACGAGGTATAGGCGTCCCCCACATATTTGGTGGTCTACCGAAGATCACCTCATAAGGGGATAGCCCTGTTCGAGAATGTGCTACCATTCTCATGTAAAAGAGTGCAACTGGTAAGGCTACTACCCAGTCGACACCTTTCTCTCTACATATTTTGGACAATCTAATTTTCAGAGTTTGATTATGTCGTTCCACGAGACCTGCTGCCTCGGGGTGTCGGACACAGTGAAATCTCCATTGATAACCTAACAAAAGTGAAACGTGTTTCATTAGTTCGGATGAGAACGGCTGGCCGTTATCTGAGTAGACAGCACGTGGTAAACCGTACCGTGGGAAGAATTCTCGAACCAACTGTTTGGCAGTAGTCGGGGCAGTGTAATCTGAAACCGGATATGCCTCTGTCCAACGGGAAAGAGCACAAACAACTACAAGAACATATTTGAATCCTCGACATCGTTCCATCTGGATATAATCCATCTGGAGGACTTCAAAAGGGTGATCAGGAGGCTGAAATCCACCCTGTTCTACAGGAATGCTTTTACCTGGGTTAAACTGACAACAGATCATACAGGTACGAACCTTTTGTTTAGCTGCTGCTCGTAAATGTTTGTTGAACCAAATGTGTTGAATGCTGTCTAGCATAGCTTTTTCTCCTAAGTGGGCTGGACTATGTATTGTATTAATGATAACTTGGACCATTGAGTCGGGAAGAAACCATATACATTTTTCCTTCGTCATCCATCCCTGATCGGTTTGGATCCCTCCTAATTCAGTCCATTTCTTTATTTCTTCTGGTGTAGCATGTGTCTGTATGTCAATTACGTCAAGAGCGGGATCCTTAACCATCATGCAGTGTGTTGTCTTTGTCATGTCAGATGTGTGAGTTTGAGCAGTCTGTTTAGCTGTTCTGTCAGCTAGATCATTGCCTTGGGAAATGATATCAGTAACTTTCGTATGAGCTTTACATTTCATAATTGATATTGCAGTGGGTAGATGTATTGCATCTAATAAGGCATGAATGAGGGGTCCGTGCTGAATGTGGGCACCGTGAGAAGTTAAATAACCTCTCTCTCGCCACAGCACGCCGAAGTCATGTACAACTCCGAATGCATAACGTGAATCAGTGTATATGTTGACTTTCTTATTTGTGGCTTGAATACAGGCTTGTGTCAGAGCGATGAGCTCTGCTGCTTGAGCTGACAAGGTATCGATACAATTTGTTTCAATAATTTCAGTGTCTGTTGTGACTGCATACGCGGCCACTAGCTCTCCTGTACTTGTTCTCATACATGAACCATCTACATACAACGTCAGGTCTGGGTTTGACAATGGGACGTCTGTCAAGTCTTGTCTGGGTTTCGTCGTGATAGTAATAACTTCAATACAATCATGTGCTAGTGGGTCTGTTCCGTTTACTGGCAAAAGTGTGGCAGGATTCAATGTACTACAACGTCTGATTTCTATGTGTGGCTGAAACAATGTCAGTTCATAACCGGTGAGTCTCGCTATAGTCAAGTGTTGTGTTTGCGTGCGGTTCAAAAGAACCTCTACTGCGTGTGGTACTTGTACTGTCAATTGATGTCCTAACACTATGGCATCGCTTTGTCTGATTGCTAAAGCTGTCGCTGCCACTGATTTCAGGCACGTAGGCAGAGCCTGAGCTACGGGATCTAGTGTACTAGAAAAATAAGCACATGGTTTGTGTGATCCTGCTTGTTCCTGTGTGAGTACTGACAAGGCAGTACCTTCGCGTTCTGTAACAAAGAGTGTAAACGGTTTACTGTAACATGGTGTTGCTAGGACAGGTGCTTGACATAAAGCTTTCTTTAAACTTTCAAAGGCGTGTGTATGTTCTTGAGTCCAAGGAAGGACAGTCGATGTGGCTGCCTCCTGTGTTGTCAACTGAATGAGTGGTTTTGCTAGAAATGCATACTGAGGGATCCACTGCCTACAATATGAAGTGAGGCCTATAAAAGCCCGCACCTCCTTTTGTGTCTTGGGTACTGACATGTTATCAATTAACTGTATGCGGTCGGGTGTAAGCTGCCTTCCCTCCTTGGACAGCGAGTGCCCAAGGTAAACAACTCGCTGGACACAGAATTGCAGCTTAGTAGGGGACACCTTGTGCCCCTTTTCGGCCAAAAATTGTAAAACCATCAGTGAAGCTTTTTCACATTCAGGTTCGCTTCTAGCGGTGATCAGCAGATCATCGACATATTGAAGCAGGGCAGTGTTGACTGGCATGTGGATACTGTCAAGTTCTCGTTTCAGTGCTTGGCTATAGATGCTGGGGCTTTCTGTGAATCCTTGAGGTGCGCGTGTGAATTTAAAGCTTCGTCCATTTAAACTAAATCCGAACAAGTATTGGCTTTCCGGATCTATTGGGACGCTGAAAAAGGCATTCTTGAGATCAATTACAGTAAAGAATGTTGCTTCGGAATCAATGGCTGTCAGTAATGAAGAAATGTCTGGAACTACGGGGTATTGTGGTACAATACATTTATTTAATTCGCGCAGATCAATAACCAATCGATATACTGGCGGGGCTTTTGGATCAGTTCGTTTAAGAATCGGAATTATCGGGGAATTACATACATTGGAGCCGGTTTCCACAACCACTCCTTGGGTAATAAGCTCGTCAATGATTTGCAGTAAAGCCACTACAGCATCTGGTGGTAACTTGTATTGTCGCATTCGTGGTAGTACCACTCCTGTCTTTAGTGTGACTCGATATGGTGTAATGTTCATACAACCAACATCTGTAGGGCCTTGTGCCCATAAATGTGTGGGTAAAGTCTGCAGTCGGTGATCCATATCTCGGGACACATAGTGCCCTTTGAAATCACGTAAAAACAATCTTACTCCTTCCGGAGAACAACATATTATAGCTCCTAGAGCTTTTAATGTTTTTATACCTAACAGGTTTTCTGGACATGATTTAGTAAGCAATAAATCTGTAGTTCGTGTCAAGGGACCAATCGTAAGTGGAAGAGGCTGTGACACTTCGTTAATGATAGGTTTTCCTGAAAAACCAAGGGAAATATTCTGTGAGCCTGAGAGGGGTGCCCCTGGAACTTCACTACGTTTTATGGTTGTTCTGCTTGCCCCTGTATCAAGTAAAAATTTTCTATCTTGGCCTAATAGTTCACTGTGTACATAAGGTCCTTCTTGATCTATAGGGACCTCGATAAGGGGTAAGCCAACTTCCCTCTCTAGGCTGTTTCATGAGTATCGTTGATAATCAGGATAGTCATACTGTGCCGTCTGGTACATCTGTCGTGTCGTTGTTGGTGTAGCAGCAGTAGGCTGCGGTGGTGGAGCTGGCATAGACTGTTGCGGAGCTGGCATGGCCTGTGCATGCTGCGGAGCTCCTGGTTGGTTCTGATCCTGTCTAAGTGGTCGTGGTCTTTCTTTTGTATTACCTATGGCGATATTATGTTTTAAAACTGGACAATCGTGTACATAATGACCTGGCTGTTTACAATAGTTGCATGTCCCCTTTACAGAACCTGCTGAAACACTGGACTGTGTCATACCCTTTTTATGACCGTCAGCTGGAACTGTCTGGGAAACTAGCATTTTCATTTTTGTGTCTTTCATGCGTCTTTGTTCATGTTCTTGTTCCTCTCTAATTCTATTGTGATGGTACTGTAGCATTTGTAACATTTGTGACGGAGTGTTACCTTGCCAGGTACTCTCGAATTTCAATACTCTATTCTTAACTTGGGGCAGGGCATTTTCAACTAATTTTGTCACAAACAGATGTGGATACGATTCGCTACTTGCTTTTATTCCACTATTTATACCAAAACATTTTTCGAATCGGGCATAAAAATCACTAGTGTCTTCATCTTGCTTTTGTTTACAGGCTGAGATTGCACCCCAGTCTTCCTTTTTCGTAGTTAATAAACGTGGCAGTACCTGTACTAGTAAACCTGGTAGTATTTTGGACTTGTCCCCAAGCCCTAAACCTGGACCTCGAGCTGTTTCTTCGTTTTCTAATGCTGTCCAATCTATCTTTTGGTCTCCCACCTCCCAATCCTTTTCTTTCAGTTTTTCATAAATGCCCGCAGGCATTAATACCTTTAATATTTTCATAATGTCGGGATAGGTATACTCTCCCATGAGCAACATGTCTTTAATTTCACGGTGGAAACCCGCTGGGTCTTTGTCATGACTGGGTACCACTTTCTTCATTTCTAATAGTTCCATTTTAGATATGGGTGTGTATACAAACACACGTTTAAACTGATTGTCATCACCTTTTATCGGGTGGACTTCGCGTAAGGGATTCTGTCTATCCATATAATACGTCGTTCTTTCCTTGATGGGCAGTGAGACATGTTCAGGGCATACAAAAAGAATATACTGCTTTCTGGATTCTAGTATTTCTCTAATTAACTCAGTACCTGAACCTCTCCATTTATTCGTGAGTAATTCAGTCAATATATCAGGTAAGGGACCAGGATCGGAGTGTTGGCTTTTATATAATGTAAGGAGTTGTTGAATCATGTAGATACCAGCTAAACGCTGTTCATCTGGGTTGAGGTTCAAAAACGTGTGTGCTAGTGTATCGTCACTATATTTTCCGGGACTGTCAACCCAGTGAACGGCTGACCTGGCTAATTCTTGTTCGTCCATAGAATCGAGTATATGATAACCCCTTCGTTCTCGGAGTAATTTGTCAGCGGCTTGGAACGAATGTTCGGGGGACCTTATATTTATTATAGGTGTTTGGAAATTTCTGTTATTATCTGGACGTATCGGACGTATCGGATCAGTAAAGCATCTGGTATTATTGCAAGATCTTCCTCTACCTACATAGGCCATTGTTTCTAACTGTCCTGTGGGCAGTTCTAATTCTTCCTCCTCTTCGGTTTGTTCAGGCTGGTCTACTGCTAATCTTTCTTCGTGTATTCGTTCTACTTCTTTGCGGATTTTTCGGCACATAGCTATTATACTTAATCGTTTATCATGTCTCCCTTCTGATATATTCCGACTCCATGTGGTAAGAATTTGCATTTCTTCCGGATTTACCCCTGGTCGGTCTTGATTTCTGACCACACAATTTATGAGGAAACGTAACAGTTCTCCCTGTATCTCCACTTTCTGGTACTCCATGGCTCTATTAATACTTTCAGAATCTCGCCCTGACTGGACAAAATGATATATATTTTCTAAATGTGTAGTCATTCCTGGTAGCCTCCCTAAATATATTGCAGCTCGTCGGATACGTAATGAGGCCAGCAGCATTTCATCCTTTTTGCCGGGCACAGGGTCATATCTACAATCTATTAGAAGTTCCTTAAGCGTGTCTGGAGTTACTAGTTTGGGCGTACGTTGGTGAGCTAATTCTTGAAAGGAAAGTTTATTTACTCTGGGTGGCGTGGAAAAAATGTTTGTTGTACCTCCTGTAGCACCGCCTGGGGTGCTGGGTGTGAAAGGATTCGTTGAACGTGATATAGCAACCATAGGTGTGGGTACAGCTGTAGAAACAGATGTGCTTGCCGGAACTTGTGTCGGAATTTGTTGTTGCGGAGGTACAGACGGAGGGTCTTGGCGTTGAACCCCCTCGGCAAGCGGTCTATGTGGTGCAGTATTAGCATACTCGGGAGCTGCGTCGTCTAAATAAGAGGAAAGGAAAACATCTTCTGCGGTTCTGGGATGCCCTTTGGGATGTGCTTTTATCGGAAACAATGGGGGTGGCAAGTCTTTGGGTATCTCCAGAGTAGCCTTAGGTAACCCTTCGGCCAGAAGAGGATACATACCATTCATAAGGGCATTTCTTTGTCTGTCTACTTGTTCTGCTTTTGCTCGGGTACCTTCTTCAATTAATAGATTCTCTCGGACTTTATCAGAATTCTCCTTACTCTTCTCTTCCTGTCTACGTGCTTTTTCTGTACGTCTATACGATTCTTTACGCCATAATTCAATGGCATCTTTCTGTGATTGTCTAGCTTTCTTTTTCCATAATTCTTCCTCTACTTTCATGATGCAATCTGCGTCCCAGGTCCCAGCTGCGGGCCACCTCTGACTTTCTGGGAATTCCTTGGTGTAGTCTACCCATAAATCAAGAAATAATATGGCGTCTAGGCCATGTTTATGATACATGAAGTACCCTGGAGTGTCCCTAGGAGGAATGGGAACAGCTTCTTCGAGTACCCCTTTTCTAGTTTTGATCTGTCTTAATTTCGAAAAGAGCGGCATATTGAAAACTGATCTGATACCTAATTCTGAACACGTTTAATACAACAAAACACAATAATGAACAGTCATTCACACCACAATATGCAGAACATATTTAAAACATTTAACATTTAATGAACAACAATGATGGCCATTTTAGGGAACTAGTCACTAAGCATGATACTCGACACTAACTAGGTAATTCTGAATTATATACTAGACATACTAGATATACTGCTAAACAGTACAGATACACTGCTGAAACAGTGCAGACCGGATTTGTGTACCCAAACCCGTCTTGACCGGCACAACCTATGTGCACGTCAGAACGCCTCCCCGACAATGGTACTCACCGGGTAGCTCGGAACGGAAGGCCTCGGAACTGAACTGAACTGGACTCGGATCAGACTGGACTCGACTCGAAACTGCGGAACTTCGGAACCTGGTGGGCCTCTGTATACCTCGGATCTTGCTCTCTCAGCTAGGCTCTGGTCGGGATACTTCGCACTTCTCACCGCCTCGTCTGGGTGTTGATCGCAGCCTCAGTTACCCCCGCTCGGCAGGAGGGAGATACAGGAAATCCTGTGGGTACGCGTTGTTGTCCGTCCAGCTGTGGCAGGAGACCGGGCCTGCAACGCACCTCCAGCGCGTGAGATGAGAAAGTGTCCCTGTTCGGGCGCCATTCATGTGGTAAATAATTTAATTACCGGTACTTAATTTGATGCGGAAAAACTATAACAATAGCTCAGTAAAATAAGAGGCAGAATCCGTGGTATTAGAGGTTCGGAAAGGGCTTTATTCCTATACAAAGGAACATAATTCGAATTATGGGCCTTCTATTCCATCACCACGAGAGTTCAGGAAGGAAGGAGCAATACATTATTGACAGGTAATCATTTTTATAGAAAAAGGCATTACAGTGAAACAGATGCAGGAGGCGTAACAGTTGATATCAGAGATAAAAGCATACATACGTAACTAAAGTGGGTGTAACTAGGCGTAACTAAAGAACGTCATTAGATATGATGTCATAAATGGGTGGTTCCATGAAAGAATTTCGCAATGTCAGCAAAAATACTTGGCAGAGATGCGCGCGCAGCAGCATGACGTGTGATTGACGTGTAACTAGAGGATGAAAGGGACTTGACATTTAGCTCTACATGTGGAGACAAAAGTCTGGGGTTATGTCAACCTAATCCCAAATCATATCTAATATCCTATGTTTAAAGAACTGTGTTATCCAAAAAGAGAGGTCTCTTAGGATAGAATCTTATTCTATACTGACTATACTGACTGTTAGTGCGTGTACAAGCGTCTAAGTGTCTACACTAGATGCGAGGGGGTAGGAATATTCCATGGTAACAGGGCTATGAATTACTTGCATGAGGGCAGCGAGGCCTGGTCCTTTGCACGGTAGCTGGAGGAATGTTTACCTAAACTACTAGACAGGAATGCATCGGACGAGGAGCGGAGCAGAGCAGATAATCTTGAAGGTGAAATACAGTTTTTGGCAGGCAGATAGGCCGAGTCAGACACCGTTAGCAGCGCAGGGAGTAAGACAAAGTTCATGGTCACAGATGCAGGCTCAGACTGGAGCTTTCAGAGGCAGGAAGGCAGAAAAAGGCTTAATGGCAGAATCAGGGCCTACTCGCCTGGACTGTAAAATGGGATAAATGAACCATATAAAGCCGGTGGCCTTTCATACTTAGGAATAGAATATCCGGCCCATTCATGGCGGATCTGAAAGAGGACATGCTGACGGTGGACGCACATGTGTTTGCGTCTTCATAACTGGAACTGGAGGGAACATACATGTACTTGTGATTTATACATGAAACCGTTGGGGTCCAAGATAGGGGACATAACCGACCATAAAAATCCATATTTCCACATGGCAAAAGGCAATCTTGGAATGGTGAATTAAAAAAAATACAGTACGTATGAGATGCCGTGCAATGGAGAAGATGCGATCGGTCCCTTACCAGCTGCCTTGCCTTTGTCAAAAGAATATTAAAAATGTAATAAAAGAGGGATGGGAGGTGGATTTGAGGAGGACTAAGCCCTAAAATGACCCTACCTCCCTTTAGCACTAAACACCCCAAACCCTAAAATTACTTTCACCTCGCTTTACCACTGCTCACCCATAAACCCTGAAAGTATGCTTACCTCCTTTTAACACTACCCATGCCTCAACCCTAACATTACCCCTATATCCCTTTACCACTAACCACTAGCAATCCCTAAAACCTAAAATACCCTTAAACCATGAATTTTTCTGTACCTCCCTATACCACTACCCATCCCTCAACCCTAAAGTTACCTTTACCTGCGTTTACCACTAAATCATAAAATGACCCTTACCTCCAATTACCACTGCCCACCCCTAAACCCCAAAAGAATGCTTACCTCCTTTTCGCACTACTCATCCCTTAACCGTAAAATTACCCTTACCTTCCTTTACCACTACCCATCTGTAAACCATAAAATTACCCTTAAATCCTAAAATAACCCTTATCTCTCTTTACCGCTACCTACCCCAAACCCCTAAAATTACTCTTGCCTTACTTTAACACTGCCCACCCCTTAACCCTAAACTTAAAATGACCTCCCTTTACCAGTGCACTTTTTTAATCCCTAACTTTACCCTTACCTCCCTTTACCACTACTCACGCCTAACCTTAAAATTAACCTTACCTCTCTTTACCTCTACGCACCCCTAAACTTCATGTTTTTAATTTACTTCTTACCTCCCTTTACCACTACTCACTCCTAAACCCTAAAATTGCCCTTTTACTTCTCTCTACCACTACCCGCATCCAAACCCTTTGTTAAATAACATAATAATTATGTTATTAAAAAAAATATAGCTATGCGGTAAAAGAATGCGTTGCAAAGGTATACATTCTTACCTGCGTAGTAAACCGTTTTAAAAGCTGTTTCCAAACTGAAGACATTATGAGGTGAAATTAATTCTTACTTAGCTAATCACATTCCCTATGACTTTCATTAGAAGCAGTTACGGCATAATCTTTTTAGTCACAGAATGATAGCTGATCATGTCTACTTTATGTTATCAAGATTATTTCAAGTTACTAACATGCAGCCATCTTCTCAATGTGGTGGTGTAAATATGGTTCTTCAAGTAGAAACCTGCCCAAAAGTTAACCACAGCATACGAAATGTGTAAATTTTTCAAGTCATTGCTCTAAATATCTAGTTATACTCAACAGGATTTTTATAGGTGTGGTATACTATATTTACAAGCTTGAAAACAAAGGGAAGGGCAGGAATTGACTGCATATTGCAAAGTATTGATCTCCTAAAATGTGCATAAAACACCTCCAAAGGGCCTGGAGCATTCTATAAAGACATAAAATGAATACAAAGGCATAGGTGACACAATTATTGCCATTTATAGATTTTTTTCTGGGATTGATGGGTTCTCTCTACTCCAATAGATTTTCCCATTGTAAAACCATACCATTCCATATATTTTTGGGAGTATAATTCGGAACACAAAAGATGAGGTCCTGCGCAAGAATATGTGGGGGATGTTCTTGAGCAGAATGTAGTTGAACATTAAAGTATCTCTTAGAAGACCCAAGTAAATGTTCCGATTCCCTAGTGGCATATAGATCTCCCAAGGGTGGACTCACGTACAAAGAAAAAATAGTATTTGCACTCACTGCTTCTAAAAGATCTATCATGTTCGGAGAGAGATTGCGGTCAAACAAGCCTGATATGACATTGAGTCTACCCCACCTCTACTGGCTTTTCAAAAGCACCGGCTTGTCAGGACACACAACGAAGCACTGCACCTCCTTGGCAGAACACACCATCGGAAAAGCTGATACTCTTGAACCTCAGTATTTCTTAAAGTAAGAGCCTTCTAGTGCAAACCTCACCAAATTGTGTGCCCTTCACAACAAAACCCAAACTATGCTCTTTCATCATGGTGATGAAAGAAATAACCAATAAACTAATCAAAGCTTTAAACATAACAAAACTTCATGTACATTCTCCCTTTTAAAAATATACTAAAGCATTGTGCTACAAACCTCTAATGTCAAACGAGCCACAGATATCATCAACATATCTCTATCAACGTCATAACACACAGTTCCTTGGGATAGCATTGAAAAGGCAGTTTTTTCAAAGATCATTAGCTTCATTGAAAGAAAGAAACTCCTCTCAGGCAGACAAGGGACAGAATTAATTCCTAGGAGTACTAGATGAGAATTAACTTCCATCTGACACGATCGCAAAAACACTGCCATTTCTGGTGGAGTTGGTCAGACTATGGTCAGCACTTGGCATTGAAGACCACCAACACAGGAATCCAGGCCGCAGTCTCCAGATGGATAAATTCATACCTCATTGACGGAGCCAGAATTGTCACATTTCTAACATTCTCCTCATCCCCACTCAGCAAGTGTTTTTAAGGCTCGATCATTACCCCTCTCTCCTCTTCAATGTATACCTGTCACCACTTTCTGATCTCATCAACTCCTTCAAGCTTACTTGCTCCAGCTGTGTTGATACCACCAAGACCATCTTCAAACTAAAAAAAACACTGGAGTTGAGCATCACCAGTCTTGGCCAATATCTTTTGGCAGTATTCCAGTGAATGCTAAAGGATGTAATTCATCCAAAATGGAAATGTTCATCCATTGATCAAGCAAACGTATAATCTTATAACCACTTGGACCCCAGAGATAGGACTGCCACTGACCACTTTGAAGGCAATGAAGACCCCCGATCTAATCATGCAATGCAACCTCTCACCCCAAACCCATGTTAAAGTGACAGGAGGGGCTTTCATTATGATAAACACTGCTACCTCCCTTCCCTTATTTTGCCCTTCCTCAAAGGAATGGAGCATCAATAACTCTAGTGTGGTCATGTCTTGATTATGCCAATGGCCTCTGCACTGGACTCCCTAGATGCCTACATGGCAAGGGGCAAGTGTAGAATGCTGCAGCCAGACAAGTCGTGAACCTGATCAGACAACACCACGTTACCCCTGCCACCTCAAAACTTTACACTAGTTACTAGCGGCAACAAGAATTTCCTTCTGAGCCCTCTTCATCACTAACCAGGCGATCCATGGGAGAGGACCATTGCATCTACACTCAAACGTTTGCAGTAAAAGGAGAAACCTTAGAACCAGTATTGTTCCACTCCTGGTCATTCTTGCTTTTCAAAAACCCCACAACGGTGGAAGTTCCTTCTCAGGTCACATATGCAAGTTCTGGACTTAGAACCCAAAGAGAATAAGGATTATCAACAGCCGTCTGCAGCTGTATACAGAAGGGCCTCTGGGGTGCAATGGGGCGTTTTCCCCTGCTCTGAGTGCCCCCAGGGCACTTTGGTATGACAGAAGGGGTTGCAGACACTTGTGCAGCTCCTTCTGTAATATGGATAGTGCTGGCACACATGTAGCATCTCTTTACCATGAACTGTGCCATATTATGGATGCGGTTCAAAAGCAAAGAAGCTATCACAAGGCTCACTGAAACTGAGCCATAAAAGGGTGGAACACTGTCAGTGTGCCGTCTGAAGGCAGTCCTCTGGAAGGGTCAAGGGGGTTCAATGGACCCCCTCCCAGACGTCCATTGAAGGAGGATGCAGCCACTCAATGCAACCACCTGCAAGAGGATCTCTTGCCCCTCTAAAAAGTGCAGCCACTCTGCATTTCACTTGAATGCACTGCAGTGAGGGCAGCACAAGTTTGCTAATAATGATTTGCGTATTCGGATGTGCTCATGTAACATGATGATTTAGAAATGCTTAAGGAAAACTGTTCAATAATATGTATGCTCGTAGACCTTATGTGCTTCATTCTTATGTTGGCCGCTTTCTGTAGGCCTGAAATGTATTCTCCCGACAGCTCTCGTAGTGGGGTAAGGATTTGAATTTAATGTGTATGTTGGATTTATTCTGTTCTCACGTTTCTGTTGCAGGTGCAGAGAGTCAGAAAAACGTTAGTTAGAATAACCTCTTTTGTTTTAGGAGTTAGTCTCAGGAGGGAGAAGATACTTTTATGCTAGAATGCTGCTAATTGGGAGTCAGTGTTCTTTCTCACAGAAGGAGGCCTGGAAATCAAGATAATTGAGCTAGGAGATGGGAGTATCGAAACTAAATGGAAAATCACCTAAGAGAAGTGTCCCGCAGGATGAGGTGATCGAGATGCAAGCAGTGGGCGTGTTTTACATTTTGTGTTTTGAATTAGGGACAGTGCCCCGAGGGTTGAGTCAGGAGAGGAGGTGAGGAGATTGATTGAGAGGGAAGCAGCATCTTAGAACGTTCTCTGTAGCTTTGGCTACTTGGTCCATACAACGTGAGAGTACTTCTTAGGAAGTCTTCACGAACTGACACCTTTTCCTGATCTTGCCTAGGGGAATGTTAAGTAGGGATGTCACGGTAGTGATAGTGTAGGGATAGACTAGTGCTTTTCATGTATTTTCCCAAATGAAGACAGATCTTGACATAGGAGCCATCATTGCCGGTGTCCTGGTTCTGGAACGTGTATTTTTTTTATGAACCCCCGTCTTCGTCTCACCCGTAGATTCGGATTGTATTTGTTTGAATGTACTTCTACAACCTCATTCTGAGGTGTCTGTATGTCCAGTTATTTTTGGCTTTGTAATAAACCCACTAACTTGAAATCTGGAGTCTGTGACTCTTCAGAGCCATGCTTCTTTAAAGTTGTTAAGTTTGCTTTAATGAGTTATTTCTCCCCTCTACACTTCTCAGCAGGCAGCAAAGATTCATTGACCAAGGGTCCCTGAGTTAATTGGTAAAGAGGGACCCGGCCCTAACAGGACCGATGTAGAAGAAGGCTCGACCTCTGAATCTGGTTTCCTGTATATGTTCGGTGTATGCAAGCAACAGTCCAGACAAGTGAAGGTGTCTGAAAGGATTGTGAAAGCAGATGCAATAGTGCATTTGTGCAATTGAAAGTGTGAGTGAGGAGTTTGAAATGTGCTTGTTTATGTCTGGTGCGCCATTGGAGCTTCTTTAGGTGTGGTTTGGTGTGAGTGCCGTGTGGGAGGTTGAGGTGATTCTGGCTGCCAAGTTTGGGATGGTCAGCAGCCTTCTGGTGAGTTTTAAGTGTGATCTCAGCATAGAGGGTGTTCCCGTAGTCTAGACTATGGAAGCATGAGGCAGTGATGGTGTTGACTTGGGCGATCATGGTGAGTTTCCTGTTGATGCCAATCCTGAAGTCCTTGATGTGGGTGCGTCAGTCCTTGCTTTGAGTCAACAGGTGGAGTCTCGCTGTGAAGTGCTTTTCCAGAAGATCGCAATTTCTGTCTAGTCAGTGATCACCTTCATACAGACATCACACTCCCTTGACATGTATGACATGTAACATGCTGCTACATTGCACTGCAACATGTCTGGGGCATATTTTTGGGCCTCTAGCATAACACCAAAACTCAATTTTAAACAGGAGTGAAGCCAACCTACTTTTGTCAGAGAGAAGCCAAACGTTTCCGAGCAGGCGCAACAAATGTAGCAGCTACTTGTTCGACCAACTAAAAGGTTCTTTAGGGGCTCTTTACAGCGCAGAACGCTTATATAGAAATGTTCTAATACAATACAATACTATTTCATGATCTCAAAGGCCAGTCCACTTCCATATATGCTAGTTCAGAAAATTGCAATCATGTGCAGCAATTGATCTAAGATTGGTTAGTCCCCCAGGGATCCACAGGTACCATCAGAATTCAGATGTGTCTATGTGTGATGTTTGTAACAAACTCAGGGGCTTCTTGGAGATTGTCACTCACTTTGTTGAACCATCCAATATCTCAGAAGCCTGTTTCTCCTCAGGTTACCTTTACCTGTGCATTAGACATTGCATCTGGCATATCAATTTGGCAATTGACTTCAACTTCTCAGTGTGGGTCACAATTCCGTATTGTAGAAAATGTTCCCTCTATTGATAGACTATTTTAATTAATATTAGCATGTGCTGCCTGTACCGTAGATGTAATCGCCTGACAATGCTCCTTTGAGGCATCTTGTGCCTGCGCTACTTTGAGTTGGAAGCATTAGAAGGCGGACTGCTCTTTCCCTTGTTCCCGACAGAGCGCTTCAGAGTAATTGTATCAATTGATGAGACTGTATCAATCATTCAATCAATCTGTTTAACTGGATATAATTTATCCATAAAGCAGGAGCACCAAATTCATACATAAATATGTTTCATAAAACACACATCGATTTTTCTTTTAAAGGCGAGTTTAAACATGTTAACAATTACATTGTGATTTAGCAGCCAAGAATAAAGTGTAAGAATTATGTGACATAACGGGATATTTTATAGAAGGTCAAAACACTCATTCAGCGATGATATAGTGATTATCAGTTGAATCATAGTTTTCGGTATGACCTCCTATCCTGCACTGAACATATATGGCAGCTAAAAAACCTACGGCCTTATTGAAAGTGGACAGGCAGATCCCAAAGCGGCAGACATATCTTTTTTTATAATTCGAGAAAACAGGAATTAGCCAGTCACTCCTTGCCGAGGACAGCCAAGCAAAGGTGGACTCCTGTTTCTAAGCCCCATTGCACGGGTAGAGGCACTCAAAGAATTACGAGGCCCAGATCAATTCATGACTCATTATCCGAGTGGTAAGACACCTACTGTGGAGCTGATTTAAAGCGTCTATATTTCTGGGGATACATCCCATTTATATATGGCTCTTGTCTTGGGACAGCTTTAACCGCCAATGGTCCCAGACCATCTTTCATGTTAAGTTATCTCAAAGTCCCTTTTCTCATCTAATGTCCAGAAATTTGTCCGCAATGCTGTTGTGTTCACTGACATTTTATTGGAGTCATACCCCGTAGACCCCTTTAGCCCCAAAAAGAAATAAACCTTTTCTGAGAAAATGAGAAGTGGCAGGTGCCTCTCACTAATCCTCAGTCTATAGAGTAATGCTCCGTCAGATGAAGAGTGTGAGGAGTCAGACAATCCTGTTAGAAAACCTCCTATCTGCAGGTGATGAAACATAGTTGTGCTGTTATACCTCGAATCACTATGCACACACAAGGATTGGTATTTCATAATGATATGATTATTTATTATGCAGTGCTTGCCTGCATAAAAAGTTTATCAGAATGATCATGAATTCACCAACTCAGCAAGTAAAGTGCATGTCTTGCTGTTTCTCAATAATAAGCACTTTGCATTTAGGAACATTAATCAATACCATATTATCTTTACAAAAAGTTTCAAAGCCAGCCAATAGTTTAACAAACCCACCTTCAGTACTGGCACACAGAACTGCTTTGCCTGCATAAAGAAGTGCGTGGGGGTAACTTATTTCCATTTTGCAGGGCATCGAATTTAAGGGTTTTTAAGCTAGCATTTAAGTTAACATATACATTGAATAATGAAGGACTAGTTGAACATCCCTAACATGATCCCTTTGTGATGGCCATTTTACCAGCAAGATTCCACTACGAGTCATATCTAACCCTCATGAAAGTGTGTGTGCAGACATTTTATCATCTCAGCAAACCAGACGGGATGCTAAGCACAGCCAAAAATAGTGTCTCCTAGGAACTTCTTCAAAAGCAGTGTTGGCCTTTGATTCAGAACACAGACTCCCCAGGATTACTCTCCTGAAAAAACGGCCCAAATTTGGGTAGAAATTGGATGGATCTGATTGGGAATCCTTCGTGTGAACTGGGACAGTCGTAGCCTTCCTCCACAAGCCTGGAATCTTCCCAGTGTATAGCACTGGGTCTAATACATGGAGAATAAAGGCACTCCGGACCACTGGCTTGTTCTTATAGAGGTTCCCGGGGATCCGATACAGCCCAGGTACCTTGTCCAATTTAACCTTGTATAATGAACCAAGGACTTCCTGAAAGATGAATGGTTCTATACTTTGCACTAGATGAATACTAGGTATGGTACCAAACTAATATATTGTCTTACAAAAATGCTGTATCCAAAATATTGTTTACAAAATTATCACCACACTAGAGTTAATAATAAAAACATCTTAAGCCAAGAGGACAATGGTTTTGTTAGACTGCTACTGTACATTATTTATTGTCAATACAAACACTGGCCGCGTACATCTACCTCACTTCTACAAGCTGCTTTCAAATTATTAAAATAAAGCAGTCTCCTCCCTTGATTGTACCTGCATTTCACAGTTTGAGCCTGAGATGCAAAATTTGTCTCTCAAGATGTTCATAGCGTTTGTGACCATCTTCTGTGGTTTTCTGCTCAGGTGAGATTTTATAGAAACAACAACTATATTTCAAACAGGGCAAAAGTCGGGGGAACAAGCGGGTGGACGGACGGTATGTAATTTCCAAACACCGGGACACTTTCAGCAGTGCCTGCACGTTGTCTGCTTTCCATCTGCAACAAGCAGCAACGTGCAGGCGGGGACAGGACGGGGCTTTCTTATTTTAGACGCCTGCTGGGCCCATAACAAAGCCCGAATTTGAGGGGTCATCAGGCCTCCTTTTGTTCGAGTCTCTTCGCTGGGAGCAGTCAAGAGCCTCATACCTGATGCAAATGAAACGGAGGGGAAACAAAGGCTCACACCTTGTCAGCATGTCACACACACTTAAGAGAGGCAGCTTTTCACTTTGTTCAGCCCCTGTTTAGGAGATATGCATGCACTGTAAGAATGTCAGATGTGTTGGTCTTTCCCAGTATTTACACAAAACAAATTGCATTTATATAGATCTTACTTCCCCTGAGGAGGCGTTGAAATAATTTAAGTACCAATATTTTTTCTTGTATAGCCCTACTCATCCCAATGCTGGGTGTCAGAGCACTTTACGTCAACACATGCATATTACATGTACAATAAATGATCTAAGTTTGTAAATGAATGTACAGGATGTGTTACATAAAACTGGGGGATGGCAAGGTGTAGAAGTTGCATATCATCTTCCATAACTCACTGTGCTATTTTATACTCGCAATGCGCTCAAACGTACACATGATAGACCAGCTAAACATATATGTGAGGGTTTTAGTTCTGATGTCACTTCTTGTTATGCCACTTCCTGTAAAGTCGTGGCTTGTGATGCCACTTTCTATGATGTCAATTCCTGTGATGCCATGTGTGATGTCATGTGCCGTGATGTAGTGCGCCATGATGTTGTGCGCCGTGATGTAACTTGCATACTGCCTAACTAGGTTTGTCCCCCCACTACTTTTTTAGGACTTTTGCCCTGATTTCAAACATATTTCATTTGATCCCAACTAATAAAAGCATTCAATGAAAGTTAATCCAGCAAAAACATGATCAATTTCAAACAAATAATAAGGAAAGACAAGAAAAGGAACACAATGAAATGATAATCTCATGAGTCTTTGCAGTTTCCCAAGAGCGCACTGATAATTACCTGGATCTGCGCTATGCGCCTTTCACTTTGACGCATTTCTTCGGATACGTGCCAGACCTCGTTCGCTATCCATGCCCACTGAGCTTTGATGCATGGACTTATTTCTAAGCCCTCTTTTTGTCCAACGCTGCTTTATTTTACTGCAGGTACGCTGTGTCTCCTGGTATTAAATTGATGTTGGTTTCCTTTAAATAATAATTAGTGTATCCAGCAGTTGAGTACCTTTCTTTATAACACGGGCAGTGCAACGTTCTTGCTTTTGAAGCAGTACAAGACTTCTACTATGTAATTTTGCTGGGTTTTGAAATTTGTCAGGCTTGCCTTTTCTTCTTTTCTGAAGAACTCACGACCAGGATTACAAGTCAGCCATACTTAATGCAGGTCTTATTTTTCAACGAGCTCTAGTTTTCTACACCTTGTCCTGAAGATGGGCCTATAGCTATTAACGGGCTGAAAAATCATCGCCTGACCCAGTCACTGGGACCTCACTGACTGTGCGACAAGATTTCGATCAATCTTTTATCTTGATTAGTCTAGGACTTTTAATAACCATACATTGGGACAGTTATTCCCAATAAAAATGGAAAAATGCTTGTACACACATTACACTGGCCTGTACTTTTTTATTTGCTTGTTTTATTAGTTGTCCTCATTTGATATATAAAGACGCCTTATAATTGTAATATTTCATGGTGCGCCTTCTCTTTCCCTTCCCTATTTCTCGTACGAAATTGATCATGCTTTTGGTGGATTTACTTTCATAGGATGATTTAAGGAACTGCGAATTAGGCGGGATCCAATGATAAATATTTTAATTATGTTTATTTTTAGCCCACTTTCAATAGGGAGTAGAAGGGCATCTCCTGTTTTATAAAAACACAGGTTAGAATTTATGGCGTGGATCTTGTCTATGGTTCTATCTAATATGTAAATTCACTGGAAAATAAATTAGAAACCCATGTCTAAGGACCAAATTATTGAAAATCCAGTTAGTGGGAAAACACATGAATAGAATACAGTTTGGTCAAACATAATGAAAGAAAAAACCCTATATAATGCTTAAAGAAAAAAATTATATTTAAAAAAAAATACAAAAAAAAGTCAAACCCTCAGCGAATTCTGATTACAGTGCATAACTTATTAAAGCAGAAAAGAGAGGTAAGGAGACAAAGGTAAGAGGACGTAAGGAGGGTAAGAGAAGAAATGAGAGCATGGATGAGCTCCCGTGAAGGATTAAAAAGTTGGAGCATGGAGCAGTGGAAAAATAACATCTTTTAAAAATGGGTGAGGCAGTGCGTCAACACCCCTCCATAAAGGGCAGACAGTGGAAGGAGGGAAGTGGGATAACCCGCAGGAGCAGCAAAAAGTCTGAAACATCACCCGTTTTCAGGATGTGGAAAGGGAGTGAAAGGAAAAGGTATGTTAACATTCTTTTTATAAAAACCAACAAAGAGAATCCATTTTGAAAGCTGATGGTATTAACACCTTTTTAAAACAGCACGTACAAGACAATTTTGAAAAAATAATATATTCTACGAATTAACTTCTACTAAACGGTAAATGTAGTTCACTTTGAATAAAAAATTTAGGTAAAAAGTTTACAGGTATGGTATCCCACAAAATTGTTTTTTTATTGGATCACGTACAACCATAGTTCCTGCAGCACAAATATGCTCGAAAGTAACTACAGCATAGGAAATTAGAAACAGATCTTTCAGTTTATCACTCGAAGTATCTAATAATGTTGAATATGATGGCATCCTTAACTTTTTGCAACCCCGCAAGTTGATTAACTTCTGCATTATTATTTGTGAGATGCAATATTCTGAAATGATGCTTAAAAATAAAGGAAAGGGCTGCAATGGACTCTGTCCGGCAAAGTATTGATCTCCTAAATGTGTTTCAGACTGTGCATGACTCCCATAGGGCCTGGAGCATTCTATGAAGACATAAAAAGAATGCTCAGAAATAGGTGACACAATCATTGCCGTTTATAGATGTGTCTGGCGGATTGATGGGATCTCTGCACACTCCATAGCTTTTACAATATTAAAGCCATGCCCTTCCTTCTATTCGTTGGGGGAGAACGGTCTGGAATACAAAGGAGGAAGTCCTTCAGAAGGAAATGTGGTGAAGTTCAATTCTATTGCAGAATGTGGCTGACTTTAGAAAATTCGTAAGACTTGTACCAATGATTACAGCAATACTGTAGCTGTAAATCTGTAGTTAACTCTCCTAGGGGTGGACCGGTCTACTAAGAGATCATGGGGTTTGCACCTCATGCTTCCAAAAGATCTTTAGTTCTGGAAGAGAGACAGTCAGTGGGCAAGCAAGCCTCATATATCAGTGTTTCTCCCCCAGCTCTACCAGTTTTTCATTGGTACCAGCCTGTCGTGGACCCTCTACATCTCTCCTTATTGGCTAGTCCATCGTTCATGTGTGGCGGGCCAACTGCAAGCATCACCCCGAGCTGTAGGGTTTGGCAGTGGATATCAATTTGCCCACCCTCCCTGCTGCACAGCTGTATTTTAGAGCATTGCTCCCTGGCCCTCAGCTTTGTACAGAACTAGAACTTAAAGCTGCAGTGATTGGCTCTCAGAAGTAGAAACCTCATTCATATCTTTAAATGGAAAAAACAGCAAGGGGAAGAAAAAGAAGATGAGAGACACATGGTGAAAAGCAGGGACAAATACCGCGATGGGACGTCCTGGACAGATTGGTACCCTACAGCAAGTTGGAGAGTCCATGGAATGCTCACTTCTGCATGTCTGTTCTCTTTCATCGTTTGGGCAATTAAAACGGACAAAACATTCTTTGCCATTGCAATGGTGTGGAAAGAGAAATGCGTAATGTAAGGCATTCCAATGCTATGGTGAGGGTGGAAATCCCTTGCTGATTACAGGTCTGGGGGTTCACCGCACTAATGCATCCCCTGAAGGGTTGGATGGTTGAACCCATGGTCACAGGCTTGAATACCTGTGGGGCCCCTTGGATATTCATCCTTCCGAGGTAGGCATAATGCATACCTCAGAGTTTTGTAACAATGAACACATGTTGCCTGTAAATTGTGCCTCCTCTGGGCTGATTATGCACTCTACAAATACACACTTTTAGTTATATGTAGGCTCACACCTGTGACCAGAGGGGAAAGCGCCACAACTGCCCTCCACATGCCTTTGACAGGCTGCAGGATTTGCCACGGTCCACCTGCTCTGGGGCATGTGTGGAGTTCTGGGGGGTACTTTGTCTCTGCACTCTACACCAATGTGGACATACCAAGCAAACACTGCAGCTGTAAGTCCTTTCCTTGCTCTGGGGAGACTGTCCGCTCTGAAAGTGAGGGAGTGCTAATGTGTCCTTGTCTGCTGCCTGAACAGATAACGGGAACATTATTCACAGCAAAAATCAAATATGTCTACATTTCAGAATCCTCCTTGGCATTCAGAGGAGACATGCAGTGAGCCATAGGTCTCCTAAACAAATGGCTTGGGCCGCAATAAAACCTCTCTCCAAAATAATCTCTCGAGTGCAATCTGTTAAGAGCTCTCCGCGCCATAATGCGTGTTAGCTCCTTCTGTCTGTGCACTTATGCAATCATTTCTGTGTGCACGTTTTGCTATGTGCGGGCTAGCGGCGGACCAGAGATACATGATGAGAGAAGAAAGTGCTTATCAATGAGTGGACAGAGAAAGACCACTCACATAATACCTGGCAAAGAGTTTGTGCTTTTGGACAGGTCCTTAAAAATGCATCTAGAGTGGTTTTGAGCTGGACCCAGAGGAGTATTGCTTTCTCGGCCCATTCCATTGGCTGTTTGGTGTATCCTTCCACTCTCAAGAAAGTGTACCCTTTGAAATACATGGGGCATTAGTTTACATCAAATAAGTACAATCAATCATCACTCTTTTTGTCACATTTAATCCTTCATTCCTAATATAAGTTCTGTTAAAAGCAATACTTCTTGATAATTTTACCCCTATCCAAGAAGTCGGGCTTTTGCGTGCTAAGCAGCATTTGTGCATGCCTGTGAATGTAAGATAACATATAAAAGCCTGGCTTGTTAGCATTACCAATGTTTGTTAGTTTCTGTCACAGTATGATCACCACAGAGCACTGAACGCTTTCAATAATGGTGATGCACTTTTGCTATTTTTCGTTGGCATTCAGTGACATACTAATGTTTATCATGCATAATCATTTACTACATATATTTATATACAAGTGTAAATTTATAGTGACTGTAATGTGTGACCTTTAGTTTAACAGTTAACTATTTTTAGAGTGTAGTCACGTTAAGTTGGCAGGAGTCACTGTAGGCCTCAGTTAAAGACTTCATATTAAATTTAATGCGTTATTTCTGCTGTTTGTGAAAAATCATTTTCTTGTTCCAGGAACCAAGCGTTATAGCATAGTTGCCGACTGTCCCGTTTCTGAAGTTGGAGACTGTCCCGGGTAATATTGTTGCAGAAACTGTTCCTTTTTATTACACACAGGTACGCAAACAAGAACTTTCTGCCTGCAGCAGCCCTGTGCCTCAGTGTCCCGGGATTATTTTTCCAAATGCTGGCAACTGTTATTGTGTTCTCGTTAATTGTCTTGTTATTGTGAGATTTTGTATGAAGGTCATTGCTGTTGCATTTTAATGGTTTGGACGGTGAATACCAGCGTGAGAAGGGAGACAGAGTAGAGAACACTCCCCTGTGTGACATCTATGAAGGCCAAGATGATGGAAAATTCTGCATTTTATTAACCCTGGGAAATGGGCTGACACCAGCCACATTGTAAACGTTATTTGTGATTGTTTTTTTCCTTGTGGGAACAGTCGGAGTTCTAACTTTCGTCTGAATTTCAGGATTTAATTGCTTGTTTTTGGTATTAGACAGTCTGACTTGCTTCTGCAGGTGACATTAACTTTCCCACTCTTGAAACTCAATGTTCCTTTTACTCCTGCTCATAGAGATCGTTTCTGAGGGAGCACACCTCTCTTGTCCTGATTGGAACTTTCATTTGGTTCTATTTGAGGGACTATACCCGCCGACACCTGCTGCGCGTGGACCCCCGACTTTGCCGCAACTTTCGCTTTGTATGTTAATGAGGCCTCGCTGTTGTTTCACCCCTTCTAAGTGCCCCTGCAGCCCCACTCTTGCTTAAAGATTCAGCCCCCCCCCCCGATATTTTTTCTTAGCCCCCCCCCCCCCCCCCCCCCGAAATTTGGCTCTAGTTGCGCCTCTGGCATCTGCTATAATTTACCTATTCTATTTGTAAATAGTCGACTTTGCAGTTGTCTTTTGGCATTGCCTAGATTATATTCACATATGTTGTATTAATATGATTATTGATTTATGACCAATCTGATTTGATTTGAAGTCATAACTTACTAATGAGGTAATAAAAGTTTATGGTTTGCAATGGGAGGCGGACACGGACCCCCCCATACCAGATAAACAACGGTCCTTCTGCTGTGGACAGCTGGAGACACTCTCGTCCAATTATAGGCTGAGCCTGGTACACTTTAATTTTCTACACCGCCTCCACCGCAGCCCAATGCAGCTCTTTAACGTTGCAGATCCCGGCTGCTTCAGGTGCACTTCACCTCAGGCCTCCTTCATTCACCTCGCGTGGCAATGTCGGAGGGTAGCATCATTTTGGGAGGAAGTGTTTTCAATTAAACACACAATCACAGGACACTTGCCTCCCTGCATCTCCCTGGTGGGCTTGTTGGGCTACGTGAAGGACACACCAGCTGGAGACCACCAACTCACTGCCATGCTCCTACGAGTGGCCATGAATTGGGGCAGGAGACCTGCTTCCACTGTGAACAGCCGCAGCCCATGCAGGTAAGAGCGGTGGGGCCGGGTTGGGGGGGGGGGGGGTATTTTTGACATACAGTGTTGAGGGAAAATTAATTATTTATTTAATTTACCCTCATCATCGTCCGTCGAAATCCTCCCCACCCGGCCCCAATGTCTCACCGCTCTTACCTGCACGGGCCGCGGCTGAATGTGAGGGCCTGGCTACGGGATGCAACGTATTGTCGGAGCAGCTGTCCAACGTCTGGGTACTGATGCCCCCACACTCCAGCCCCAAGGACATATGGGAACCTTGACTTTTATTCCTATGCCAAAGGGACCACCCCTCACCAGAACTGGGTGAGGCCTACCCCAGAGACAACTCCGTCCATGATGGTACTTAAATGTCTACTTCACCGAACAGAGTGGGCTCCCACAATGATATACTGTGTAAATTGTTGTACTTAAACTTGGGCATCTGATGTCACCTGTGTCCCGACAACACGGTGCGATAAGTGGCTGTTTCATTACTAGCGGTGTTGAGTTGCACCTGCTCCTCTTCCTTTTGGGATAATGCAAAAAGGAGTGCTACACACGGTTGTTTCGCTGTAATGCAATGCCTAGCTACCAAGGATCCTTTCCTCCCCATATACTCCACTTCTCCTGTCCCCCCGTCCCTCCCCACAAGTGCTCCCCCCCTTCCACTTTCTCCCTGTACTGTTATGGTTGCTGTATTGTTCTCTACTGCAACAAATGCTAATAAAAAGACAATTTTTTAAAAAACTTTATGGTTTGCAACTTCACTCCTCTCTGTCGTTACTGTGGGGCAAAGCATGCTTCAGTATCACTGATGGACCATTACACTTCTTGATTGAAGCCTCAGTTAGAGATAAAGATCCATCCAAATAGGGATAGAAGAGCTCTGAATGTGCATGAAGGTGGCGCGGTCCAACCACCATCCATCCTGCCATCCCGCTATCAACAATATATACATTAGCGAAAACATTGTTTTTTTTACCTTTGTGAATACGTGCTTTGCGAATGCTTGTCACTGATACATTCAACACTGAGTGTAATTGAATATGTTTGTGATCCATAAATCATACTAAATTAGTAAGTGGTTACTTAAATGACCCTTACTGATTTTATAATCCGTCGAAAGGTCCTAGCATTGGAGACACAGCACAGTTTAGTGGTGGTGTCCACTGTTGGAATAAATAAATAAACGTTTGAGCTGTGGAAGGTTGCGGCTCCTCCAGACTTCCTGCTAGAACAGAGTTCTGTCCAGTCTGCCTTGCTAAGAGATCTGGTCTGGTCCTAAGATAATGCACGTGACGTTCGGTGGGCTACCTCGCTTCAATGCATAATTTAAGTAATCAAGGACCGACCATACCCAACATGCTAGGTTGCTTCTTTGAACTTCCAATCTTCAGTGAAGCTTCGGGAAAGAAAGGTAAAGGCTGGGGATATCTAGGTAGCACAGCTAAGGCCTTGCTTTTTCTTATTTTTATACACTTGGGCAAGGAAGCCTTCAAGGTTTGTAGCACATTTTGAACATGTGCTGTGAATTCATACCAGCAGAAGGGGAAATAATAAGGTACTATCATTTCCCATTGCCCATTCACTACTGTTCTGTTATGCTCTGAGCATAGCGTTCCTACATCATTTGCCTAATATCCATAAAAAACTGTTTTCTCTTAAAGAGACTGAGACTCGAGTTAAAACAATAATCTGCACAGTCCCAAAATATTCATTGGAGACACTTTTACTACCCATCTCATTTGCATATAATTTGTCGTTTTAGCATGTCTGGCTTGGATGGGTGACAGGACTGGCTGGAGCAGAAGCTTGGTTTGTGGAACGAAGGATGCCCTCTACGAGGCAATTCCTTGTGTTTGCGGTGATGTGCCTGGTCAACTATGCCTAGAAGAAGGGATTCACATGGACCAGTGATAAGATAGAATGAAGAGCACGACCAGATGCATTTTCTTAAATTCACTTCTGAGTTCCACTTATTGAAAGACTTTTAAAACTGACAGTGATAGTAATGTTGTGAACCCCAAGATAGTTCCCATGGCAAGTGGTCTGTTTTTCTTAAGCCTGCCTTGTTCTCATTTCAAATATTATCTGTATTAGAAGGTGTGAAATTCCTCTCCTATGTCAACTACTGATAAAACATGGCTACCTCCAGTGTGAAATATGGATGCCCCCAGTGTAAGCTAATATCTTGTTGTCTTTATAACGGATGCCTCCACTGTAGACAGACATTGTTCTTAATTACATGCATAATTACTCACTTATCAAAATGTCAGCCCTCAACGAAACTCAAGTCCAAAGTGGCACTGCCCCTTAATGTAAACATTTGGAATTAGGCTGCGATCGTGTATGTAGACTAAAGAGATTTATTTTGAGAACATTACTACAAAAAAAACCCTATAAAAAAGTTGGTTTTTGATCATTAATTTGGAGAGGTCTTCGCCCAAGAGATTATGGCCATGGGTCATGCCCATTTGCTGATTTGCCAGTTCCCGATACAGACTTCCCTCCAGTGCTTAATTTGAGCCAGTGGTTTCCGGTGCTCAGCACTGGCACTTAATTGTCAACACCGGCGCTTGTGGCTGTCTGCCACAAGGTGGTGCTGTCTGAAATGCCCACAACAACAGTCAATTCTTAATTTGATATACATTACAAATTACTATTACCTGCCACCCAAGCCGTTCTTATAGCATTTGGGGCCTGGAATAGTCTCAATTGTCACACTTGTAGGGGTGTGATGGTTAGTAGCTGTGATGTTACTATCCTTGGCAGCATGGCAGGGACAGTGTGTGGTGCAAGCTGCAATGGCCTCCTGAGAGGGCCCTGGCACTTAAAAAAAAATAAAAAAAAATTAAGGACTCTTCCCTCTCAGTGACAAGCATCAGGAGAACCAACTATAGGAGCCGAGTGCAGCCGTGCAGAGATTCCTGTCCTTGGCGAAGCACAAGCCTGTTCTTCCGTGACAGATCTCTGATAAGAAAGTCAGGCCTGCTGTTTTCAAGAGCTATGCTCTGTGCACCATGCTAAATACTCCACAGATTAGATTAATATGTATTATTTTTAGCCTACTAAATTAGCGTAGGGTTTAGAAATAGCATTAGGGTGTAGGATGTCATTTAAGCAGACAAAATAATGTTTAAAATGTTCCTATTGTTTTCGTTAATAACAATTTTAACTGCAATTTTATTCTCCTTCTGTATCAATATCATACACTTTCTCTGCACATGATTAAAGCTTTTAAATAAGCTTTTAAAATTAAAAGTCTCGATTTCTGCATAAAAAATGTGAGTGTGTTTTCTTCCAGACGAACACATTGTTTTTGATTTCTACTGTGTCCCTGAGCCTATTTAACTGGACTGCTGATAAGTTTCCTTAAAACACTGCCTTCACAAAGAAGAGCTAGGTGGGTTTCAGTTAGTGCTGCGGTCCACTGGGCGGCTCTAACTCAGCACACAAACTGAACTGTTTCCTTGCACTCTGGGTCTGAGCCCCCATCCCTGCAGTTCTGAAGGAACACTCCAGAATTTGCATCAGTAAGAGGTTGGGTACACTAGTTCCTGTGATAAGGTTATTTTAAGGGAACACCACGGAAGAAGAAATGGCTGAAGAAAGTATGGTTGATCCCCTGTAATACCCCTAGAAACCATGTGTTAGAAATGGGGTTTCTGGTTGGCAAAGGTATACACACAGGCCAGGCAGAACCCACCACTGTAATCAGGGTAAGCTAGATACAGAACTAAGATAACCTGTGCTCACCCTCTAGTAACTTGGCACAGAGCAGTTAGGCTTATCTAAAGAGACCATGTGTAAAGTATTTGTGCAACATACGCACACACCGTAACACAATTAATACACCACAAAGAGATTCCACACAGTTTTATAAAAATAGGTTATTGTTTTATGAATAAAACAAGACAAATCACAAAAATACAATGTATACTTTCCAAGTTATCACATTAAATGCCCATGGGAATCACAGGGCTAAACAAAACACATTTTGCAACCATTATGGTAAACTCCGTGCTAGTACCATGTACGATCATGTGGTAACTGACAAGTATTACTTCCTCGCCAGGGCGGGGCAAAGCAGTGGGCAAAATAGCACCAGAAGTTGGTTGTTATACAGGCCCTTTGGGACCGGGGAAATTCAACAAAAGGCGAACCGCCCGCAAATGTGTGGGTTGGTGACTGGAACGTGGGGGTCTGACTCCTCAGTACAGTATCTTTCAATTGAGTTGTTGGCGGGCCTCGTGAGTGGGGCTCGTGTCGTTGGCTGATCTAGGTCACAACAGCGTGCGTGGCAACGGCTGATGAGCCTCCTGCCCTTGGACATGCACCTGGTCACCTGGGCAATGAGTCACAGTAGAGCCACGTTGGAAGGCGCTGGAAGGCGATGCAGCCACTGGGAGTGCGGCGGCGACTTATACCGGCACAAGCACAGCTGGAACAACTTGAGCCTCACAGACAACACTGGTTGTAGAAAAGCGGAACGCTAAGTCCTTTGCAAAGAGGAAGTGCTTGTCTTTGTGCTAAGATTGAGGCAGCAATTGGCTCACAAGCTGATCTGTGTCAAAACCCACTCGCTGGACTCACCAGCTACATAGTCTTACAGCAGTGGAAGAGGGTGAGGTCTTTGATGATCCTGAGACCCCCTGAACATGGGGCAAGCCAGCAATCCCTTGGGAAACACTTGTAAATCAGCACAGCACAAAGGTAGCGGGCAGCAGGCCAGCACAGCGAGGCAGGTCGCAAAGTGGCAGTCCCTCCTGCAACTCAGCAAGCAGCACGCCGACACAGCAGAGCAGCTAGCAAAGTGGCAGTCAGTCCTGGCAAGACAGCAGGCCTTCTGGTAATGTGCAGATGTAGAGCTAGCAGTGTCTGGTTATAGGTCCAACAAAGTGTCTACCTAGAGGGGGTCAGACCCCCAGTACTTATACCCAAAAGTGTATTTGATGTGGTGTGACTTCAAAAGAATTCTCTGAAGTGTACAGGTTTCCCTTTCAGCCCAGTCCTGTCTGCCAGTCTAGCGATGGGCGGTATCAGCCCTATGTGTGGGGACAGGACACTACCTATTCATGTGAAGTATCCCCTCGCTCTTGCCCAGGAAGATCCATCAGTATGCACATGAATGCAGATGCAGTTGAGTGTCCAGTGTTGTGGGTGTCTAGAGGGAATATTCAAATGTAGCTGTCACCCAGCCCAGCCCAGATGTATATTGGAGACTGGTGTCAGGCACACACGGCAGTGAGTGCAGAGAAATGTCCACTTTCTAAAAGTGGCATTTCTAAAAATGTCATGTTAAATTCAACCTCGCCAGTAAGTAGGATTTGTCACTACCATTCCAAACATATGAAACATGAAAAAGCTACTCCTTCCTGATCAGTAATTACAGCTTAAAAGATTATTAAGGAATTCCTAATGCTACCCTATGAGGGGTAGGCCTCAGAGTACTGAAAAACAAAATAGGCTGTTTGTCACTATCAGGACATGCAAAACATGCAGGTACATGTCCTACCCTTTGCTTACATAGCACCCTGCCTAGGGCCGGACTGGGAACGCAAACCGGCCCTGACAATTAAGTCTGACCGGTGGCGGGTAGGGGGTGAAGGGGCGGTGCTGGTGGAAACCACTGCTGCTGCTTTTTGTACAGGGGGGCGAAATTGCAGCACTGCAGCGAAACCTGCCCCCTGAACAAAAAATGGCCCCCACCAACCCAGAAACTGACCCCATCCTTCTGGCCCACTGGGAAAAAAGCCTGGTGTCAGCTAAGGCCAGTCCGGCCCTGACCCTGCTCTTAGGGCATGATTTAGGGGTGGCTTATATGTAATAAAATGAAAGGTTAAGCCTTGGAAAATAGGTTTTAACTGCCAAGTCGAAGTGGCAGTAAACTGTGCACAAAACACATCCAATGACAGGCCTGAGACAGGTTTGAAAGTCTACTTCTGTGGGTGGCGCAACAGTGCTGCAGGCCCACTAGTAGCATTTAACTTACAGGCCCTGGGTAGATGGTGTACCACTTTACAAGGGACTTACACTTAAATAAAATATGCCCATCAGGTATACATCACAAACATGTTTAGGGAAGAAGCATATGCACTTTAAAACAGGTTAGCAGTGGTAACGTGCTCAGAGTCCAAAGGCCAACAAAAGGCTTCAGCAAAAAGAGGCGGAGGAAGGAAAAAAGTTTGAGGACACCCAGCAGAGAGGGTAATTTTCCAACGAGCATGCATACAGAATGATCATATAACTACCATTCTGTTGTGATTGTACATAGGGGACCCATGATTGGGACAAGCAGTCTATCCCGCTCCTTCTCACAGAGTGGATATTGCTGAACGACCATGGTGGATTTAGAAACTCCTTTGTGGCCCTGAACTTTAGAGCGCTGAAAGAGGAGAACTGGCAAAGGTTTTGTGTTTACTAAACACAACTGTGTGAGTGTTTATACTTAGCAGCATGATCGTTTTGTGAGTTAAACTCTTGCTGTTGGGATGTCGGTGTAATCAGCAGACCAGAAATTCAACGTCAACAGTGCCAAGGGACAAGAGTGGCATGATGGGCAAGAGTGGTTGCATTAGCCGTTGCTGAACAGAGCATCAGACTGTTGCGGTCCTCACGGCAGAAATCATGGCAATGACCAGTCGCAGGTACCACAGTTACCATAGTTGCATCCTTTGCCCGAGTATCTCACCCCTCACTTGGAGTTGTAGAGATATCGTAAGGAAGCTCCCACCTACCCATGTGAAACTTAAGACCTTCCTCTTGATTGACTGCTGCACCTTGTAGCCCAAGAAGCACAAATGAGATCTGTCTCTTTTTCCCAGCTTTTCATATAGTAAACTCTTCCACAGTCCTACTCTCCCCCTTCCACCTCCTGCAAAGCTCTGGTGCCCCTCCCCACTGCTGGTGACTTGCGAAAGCCCGCATGTACTGGTCATTGCCTTTAGCTGCTTGCAATTCAAAACCAGACGAATCCCGCCATCCAACTCCTGACCAGTCCCAATGCATTTATGCTGATTCTGATCTGATAAACACACCCACCCCTACCCCATGTTGCCCCACTATCTGCAATCAACCTCACCCTCTTCCCTCACTCCACCTGTGCCACTTGCTGGCCATGGGCAACAACCCTCCACAACAACCGTCTGTGCCATCAACATCAAACTTCTGGCCGCAAATTAAAAAGAAAATCCCAGCTCTCTTCCATTTTGGGCCTCTATGAAAACAGGCAGCAATGGCAGAGGCAGAGTCAGGGTCAGGGTAGCAGTACGATAGTCAGTCAGCATTTAGCCAGAGACACACAAGTTAAAAATGCAGCAAACTTGGCTCAGCTTCAGCCCTCTGAGCCCAATGAAGTGAGAATTATTGTCATGATAAATGATGTTGTGTATTTCCTATTCTAATTTATTTCTCGGTTTATAAAGTGCACGTATACCCAAAGGACTCATCGAAATCGAAGGAGCGCGCATCTTAATCTCCTAGGGCCCAATTTGTAAATAGACAGGTACAACAAAGAATTTGTAAACTGCACTCCAACATTTGCGACCCATCTCTGGCCTTGAAAAACGTACCTTTTGCTTCCGGCCGCCTCCAGCGTTGCATCGCAATCGCCGCCTCTCCTCTTCCTGCATCCCAACAGCCCTTGGGACCCAGACTCCCATCCAATCCCCGTGTTGCAGAGCAGCACGGGGATTGGTCCGAGCAAGCAGGAAAGCCGCCCAGCTCAGACCAGGGAGTCTGTGGGGTTTCTCCAGCCCGGCTGCTCAATGCAGCTGGGCTGGAGAAAACCTAAGTGCGCAAGTGTGTTTTGGTCGGCCTGAGACGGCCAGCCAAAACACATATGAGCCCTAAGGGAGTGGAGGGCTCGTAGCACTCCTCCTCCCCCCTCCCATGCCTCGGCCTCACCCCTTCTAACACCTTTGTCTAAGACCTGGCAAGGAAATGGTTTTATTTTGCATTTGCTGGCTCTGAGCCAGGCAGTGGGGCGCGCTCCTCCACCATTGCGGAGGAGCCGCCACTGCTCATTAATAAATAATTTGCCTCAAGACAAGGTAACTGATGTGCCTGAGCACCAACCTGGCACCCCTGGGCTTACAAATGAACTTAGCTGATTGCACCTTTCATCCTTTGGATGAAAACATTGTGCACCAGTGTATTAGGTAGCAGAATGCCTTCTTGCCACTTTCACCCTCAACTCCTTTGTACCCCTTTGTTCCTTACCTGAACACCTTGTCACATTACTTCTGTACCTCCCAGCGGGACATATCTCTCTGCCTCTGCGCCACTGGCTCTATCTTGCCTATGCCACTGCTTTTTATTTGTACCGTGCAAAATTACCTGGGTAGATCACTGTACATTGTAGCGGTTTTGGGAGACGATGCATGATCATGCACATATTGTCAGGTGGTAACCAGTGCAGAAAATGTTCTGGTCACCCCCCCCCAACCCACATTCAAATTATTAAAATAAGGGAAAAAAGGAAAGTTACCCATATTTTTGCCATTTTGTCACCCCCCTCAGTGATGACACCCGGGGCGGCCTGCACCCACCGACCCCCTTCCTACGCGACTGCGTTTTCCTTCTTTTAGTTTCACTATTATAGTATATTTCACAAATGTAGGTACTAGAAAATTAAGAGATTTGCCCAGAAATGCACACATTTCAGCCGAATACTGAGGCCAAAATTAAAACTCTGGTCCCATGGCTAGGAGCTTAGCCACTAGACCACTTCTCGACCCAGATGTACTAAGACTGGATTAGCAAAAAGTTGACTATGGTGCACAGACGTTTTATGAATCCAGTCTGATTTTACTAACCAGCCTTTGTACTAATAGGTCAGTTCACAAAATGCCGAATTAGAGTGAGTCACAAAACAACCTGCTTAATGAATATTAATGAGGCAAATTGTAAAATTGACTCATTCCGATTGGCCTCAAAGACAGGTATGATGGCCTGTAAGGGACCGAAGAGCACCATGCTGGTCGTTGCATGTCTAAACTGAACACAATTTTTTTTAAGCAGCTTAAAAATGGAAATTGGGCTGCTTTTAAAAGAAAATAGTTTTCAGTTGTGAAAAACTTCAGTGAGAGTTGGCAGTGGTCCCCTGGACTACACTGCCTGCTCCCACTGAGGCTGCCACCATAATTCTCAAAAGGAAAGGGGTCGAGAGGGGACTCCTTCCATGCGGCAAATCAGTTACCAATTCCTTTAAGGAGTCAGTAACGTTTCAATGGTTTGTGACCAAAATCAAGGTCACAAACCACTGACACTACAGGGCCCAAATCAATATTTGGAAGGGATGACCAAAACACGCCTCTTCCAAACAGCAATTTGGAAACATTTCTAAACCCATTTAGCATTCGAAACAACTTTTTCCATTCGCTGAATGGGTTTAGTAATGTCTTTTTTTTAAAAGTGTTTTAGCAGTAACAAATGTATTACTCTTTTTGAAAACACACGTTTTCATAGAAGTAAGGCACATGTATTATAGAGACCCATGTGTGAGATTCACAATAGTGTGAGGTGTGCAAACCATTATGAAGTAAACAAAGTAAAATCAAACATACTACCCCAAAGAGTACAAAGAATAGCTGATTCGTAAGTTAATAACAGTTATTAACTTACCGTATTACAATCTGTGACATATGTAGAGAGGTAACTGAGCAACTCATGGGCATTTCAGTAAATAAGATGCAAAAAGGCAAACATTAGGTTTTGTTTCTCTGAACTAAGGAAGTAGAATTTTCATTAGGATGCGGTGTGTTTGCTGTCAAGCAGATTTCAATGAGCCCCAAAAAATTCTATCAGCCGGGATCATCAGTGATGAAGCATTATGGGGTCAATGTTGCTAACTCCCCTAATTAGAGCACTTCAACATTAGGGCGCTAAGCAGGGACATTTCAAGCGAGAACATGTAGAATATGTGGGATTATCTACACAATAAAGGTAGGTTTCCGAATGCTTCCACAGAAAGAAATAGTATCAGCTTTTTAACATTTAGTAGAACAATTTCTACAGATGCAGCAACACAAGTTGAACCCATTACTAAATGTAACAATTAGTTATGTTTTGTGAGTGAAGCCTGTCCCACTGCTGCCTCTACTGCAACGTCTGGGTGTATGAAAGAGGCCTGCAAAGTGCTACCTGTCTGTGTGCGTCACTGAAGCCTGGTGAAACCATTGCTTCTCACAAAGCTGTACACTGCTCAGCATGCGTGTCCAAGGTGCAAACAAAATTAGATTATATAATTCCATTCTGACAGACCTCCACTGACTTTCACTTAAAGCCATAAACAACTTCAACCAGCACTTGCACATAAGTCTGGCCTCGGCAAGCCTGCATTGTTTTTTATTGACGTTTTTGGAAAATATTCAATAGGCATTAAAAGCCTAAAAGTAATAAAATAATTAAAATGGTGCCATCTAAGGTGGCATACATGTGTTTGGAAAAATAATTAAAAAGTAAAGCGATCACAAAACTGTAAAAAGCAAGAAATGAAAGAAGAAATGACAACTGAGATTAGCCCACAAGCTATGGGGCTGGAATTGACTGCTTTTTAGTTATATGTGCATATGCAAAATGCTGTCACGCACAGTGAAGACAGCCAATGGCTGAAGTCTGTGAACCCATTATGTATGCTGTGATGGGCAGAAGCAAAATGTGACTGACACTTGAGCAGAAAAAATGTGTGAAGAGAGCTCATTCAAAGCCCTGTACCCCCAGTACATGTCAGGATAGAGGTGTGTGGCAAGAGAACTGGGAATGTTTTAGTACTAGGATATTTGTGCGTGATCTTTGTCGGAAGAGAGGTATGTCATGAGAGCTCTATGGATGTCTTAGGGTCTGAGATATCGATGAGTGCTGAAGGTCACGATCGAAATTCAAAGGGAGAGATTGGCGGATATTTCAAAACACAGAGTCTGCTGCAAGATCCAAAGCTAAACAGAGGAACACCGAGAGAACTCGAGATCAAAATATTAAAATAATATTTGGAATGTATTCTAAGGGTCATTAGGTACATTGAAAATGACTTCAACATACATTTTGTGTAAAATGAAATGACTCGGATGTACTTTAAGATTACATTTCACAGCCAAATGCTATTTGTTCCTTATGCTCTGCACCAGATGTACATGGTCCATTTCTAGCTATGGCGCCATGCAAAGAAAACACGTTTGGAACAATTGACTTGTGAAAAATGCGAATTCGTCACCACACTTACATAGCACTCTCATATTCCCATGCACTCATCTACAGGCCCAGTGGACTCTTAGGCTGAATTAATTAATTCTCCAGGAATTAACCAGGTACCAGAAGGGGAAAAAAGAGGGACAGGATCCAACGTCCCTAGTGAGTGGATTACAGATTACAGAGTCTGACATAAAACATCTCTTCAACCTTGGATTAGAAAAGAAACTGTAGACTAGCCATGTCTGGCTAGCCGTAAATCTCTGGTTAGACAATTATCAGCTATATGGCCCAGCCGCTGGCGCTGCCAGAAATCTGCGAGCCAAGCAGGCCACCTGAAAGAAACTCCAGAGTATACATGAATCCAGGGAGTCATGACTGTGCTACGTGTGAGAAGTTGGCCTGGTATATGATGTTCACTAGTTAAAGTGACCACCTTGTACCATGCCAAGCAACCCTTATGGTGTGGTTGTAAGTCAACCTTTTCGGACTAGCTGCCCTAGTGGTAGCGTAGGCTAAGCAGTCTTTGAGGCTAAATTCGTGAAACGTGTTAAGCCAGCTGTTTTACCAAATGCAACCCCCTTTTATACCAATGAAAGGACACCACACAGATATATATTCAAAATATATATGTATTTATTTCTCAAAGTAACCCCTAGTCTCTTTATGAGCACAGGAGCACAAATCGTCAAACAAGATTACAGTAGAATACACAGAAGTTGCACTTTATATGGATAGGCCCTGGTGGCCACTCAAACCATATACTAAAATAGTGGTATAAGTACCACGAACAGAAAAGGGAAAAGGCCTAGGGCCTCTAGAATCGCTGGGCCTACAAGGAGCTAACTTCAGTTAGTGACCAGGAGGTCCACGGGTGGCGTGTGCAGAGCAAATAGTCACACGCGTGCTCCCATAGGTTTCAATGGGTGCGTAAAAAGTACAAAGTTACTGCAAAAGGAATCTTCCGGATGACCTAGGAACTTAAGGTTGGAAACACAGACACTAGAGATGATTCTCTACACTTGGGCACCGGAGTGCCAGCTTTACCTCACCCACAGGAAGCGGGTGCATAGGCCTCGAAGTGCGTCGGGTTTCTTCTATCTGTTCCGTGGAGCCTGTAGATAAAGATGCTGCAGGCGGTCGGTCTGGAAGAGATGCGGTGGATCCAAGAGTGGATCGGAGATGTTGAAGACCTGTAAGCAGAGGGGACAGTGTTCACAGTCACTAGCCAGTGACCGGCGTGGCACCAGGTGGGTACCAGGCGATGTCGGGTGCAAACAGGAAGAAAGGTGTAGCTTGTCTCTGCAGCCACGTGGTCCCTGAAGGTCGACGACGTCCAGGAGTCGAGTCACGAGCTGTCCCACGCAGGCTCTCGCTGTCGGCGGTGTCGGCGACTTGATCGTAGCAAACAAGCCTTGGCAAAAGCAATTGTTGTAGGAAAGGAAATAAGCTGATGGTTCTGACCAGCAAGGTCAGAGGGACTGCTCCTTTGGAGGGGAGCAAGGGCCAGTCTGGAGCAACCAGACCAGCGGTGTATTTCATAAAGTTCGTCGCCAAGATGGCTACTAGCCAGCGGGCCAGCAACCGGTTAGGCGCGTCGAGTGGCAAAATGCAGAAGGGCCCCACGCAGATCGTGGAGATGCTGGAGGGCTCACCTTTGGTGCAAATGCTGCTCGGGTGTTGGGCTTCTCAGATCCCAAAGCACAACTTGGAGGGAGCCTCGGTTGTTGCACTTGTCAGCTTGTCGTAGTCGTTCCAAGATGGCTGGCTCCACGTGTCTCGGTGCCTCCACGGGTCTCCTCTTTTCAGGGACTGTGGATCGGGCGGTGAGAGGTCTGGAGGTCCGGGTCTTGTCAGTCTCTGGGCTCGGGCTCCGGCGGGAGGCGGCGGCAAAGCAGACGTTGATTCGCTGGATGGTGCTTGCGTTAGCAAGGTGGTCACTCCCTGACCACAGGGGAGATTGGCTTCAGTCCTCTGTGCAGCAGAGCGTCGAAGTTCCCGTCTTCTTCTTAGTGTTAAGTTGATTCCAGGATGTCTGAAGTCTTAGGACACAGCTCCTACCTTTAAGCGGATTCTAGGGGCCGGACTACCTGCTAGGTCCCTCCCTATGGGTGGGACCAGGAAGGGGGGTGGTTACACCCCCAATCCTTTATCCAGCTCGCCCCAGGCCCGGGACTGGTGTGCCCCAGGACCGGTTTGAACTGGCATATGCACCGAGGCTCCTTGTGAGCCACAGGCATGTCTGGTTTCTTTCAAGCCCTACCTGACCAATACACAAAATCCTGTCTGGGGTGGTGCACGCACCTCCCCTGGCAGGAAACCCTTTGTCCACACCTCCCAAGCTGGAAGGACTCCCAGCAGCAGGAGGGCAGACTTGTGTCTGTGGTGGCAGCATCCATTTTGTGGAGCTGAGGCTATGTCTGATTTTACCCGGGTTTCAGGTACTGTACATGTCGTGTCCCTCTGGAAGGGTGGAATGCTAACCCCGTCGCCAGAATTGGCGAGGGGTTAGTATTCCAATTCGTATGACACCTTACTCGACATGTTTTGATAAAGCCAAACCAAAGATAGCATTTAACCGCGAGGTTCATAATGCACTTAAGAGTATATGGTATGACGATATCTGGAAACAGTAGAAGGAAGTTGTTCCGACCACTGCAGACAGGCTCAGCTCATGCCAGAGCACCATCTCACATGGAACCAAGCACTCTGCCTTCAGGATTGTTAAGGCCTGCCATAGGAGTGACTTATAGGTTACCATGTGTCCCATTTAAGGTTAGGTATAGGTATACTACACCTAAGTAAGAGGTGATTACACCAACTTACCCCAGCTGAGTGATCAGCCAGTTGTGTCAAATTGTTAGGCCAAGCCTGGGGTGGCATAATACATGCTTCAGCCCCTGGCAGGCCTGGGGTACACCAATGCCCTGGGTACCTAGTGTACACTGGTACAGGGGCTGACAGGGTGATCCACTTCCAATTGGTTATGCACCTAGGGTGCATAGTTTTAATTTAGTAGAGAGAACAGCAGGCTGGGGGTCTGATTGGCAGGCCCACAGCCTCAATATGTCAAAAACCAGTGAAGCAAAAAGCAAACATTTGGGGTGACCATAGGATAGCAGACCCTACTCTCCTACACAACCCCCCCCCAAACGCTGGGACATTAAACTAGCCTTGACCAGTCTCGTCTTCATGTCCTAAGTGGAAGTACCTGGAGAGACCATCTGCATTCCCATGGTCAGTACCTGGCCGGTGCTCCACTGTAAAGTCCATCCCCTGTAGGGAAATGGACCACCTAAGCAGTTTGGGGTTTTCACCCTTCATCTGATTTAGCCACAAGAGGGGCTTATGGTCGGTCTGAATCTTGAAGTGAGTGCCAAACAAGTATGGCCTCAGCTTCTTCAGGGCCCACACCACAGCAAAGGCCTCCCTCTCAATAGCTGACCAATTCTTCTCTCTGGGGGTCAACCTTCTGCTAATAAAAGCAATGGGTTGGTCTTGACCATCTACATTAAGTTGTGACAGCACAGCTCCCACACCCAACTCAGAAGCATCTGTTTGGACAATAAACTCTTTGGAGTAGTCAGGACTTTTCAGGATAGGTGCAGAGCACATGGCCTCCTTCAGGTCATCAAATGCCTTTTGACAGCTTACTGTCCACTGAACCTTTTTGGGCATCTTTTTGGATGTCAGATCATTAAGAGGAGTCACAATGGACCCATAGTTCTTAACAAACTTCCTGTAGTACCCAGTCAAGCCCAAGAAAGCTCGAACTTGAGTCTGGGTGGTTGGAGGGGACCAGTCCTTGATGGATTGTATCTTACTCTCCAGTGGTTGAACTTGGCCTCCACCCACAAGGTGGCCCAAATATACAACCTTACTCTGCCCTATCTGGCACTTAGTAGCCTTGATAGTGAGGCCTGCCCTTTGCAGAGCCTCAAGAGCCTTCTTCAGGTGGATCAGGTGATCCTCCCAGGTGGAGCTAAAGACAGCAATGTCATCCAGATATGCTGCGCAAAAGTCATCCAACCCAGTAAGGACTTGGTTCACCAGCCTTTGGAAGGTGGCAGGTGCATTCTTCAGACCAAAGGGCATCACCACAAACTGGTAGTGCCCACCTGGGGTTGAGAATGCTGTTTTGGCCTTAGACTCCTCAGCTAATCTGATTTGCCAATAGCCAGCTGTTAAGTCAAATGTGCTCAAAAACTTTGCAGAAGCTAGTTTGTCTATGAGCTCATCTGCCCTTGGAATAGGGTGTGCATCTGTCCTGGTGACAGCATTGAGTCCTCTGTAATCCACACAGAACCTCATCTCTCTCTTGCCATCTTTGGTGTGAGGTTTGGGGACCAGAACCACTGGGCTAGCCCAGGGGCTCTCTGAGGGTTCAATGACACCTAATTCCAGCATTTTATGTACCTCAGCCTTTATACAGTCCCTGACGTGGTCAGGTTGTCTGTAAAGCTTGTTCTTTACAGGCAGACTGTCACCAGTGTCCACTACATGGGTACACCAGTCAGTTTGACTAGGTATCAAGGAAAACATATGTGAAAATGATTGTAGAACCGGTCTACATTCAGTCTGCTGATGGGCAGTGAGGTTGCCTCCCAGGGTCACTCCTTCAACTGAGCCATCTTCAGGGTTCTGAGACAACAGGTCTGGGAGAGGGTCACTCTCTTCCTCCTGTCCCTCATCTGTAGCCATGAGCAAGCCCATGTCTGCCCTGTCAACATATGCTTTAAGCCTGTTAACATGGAGTACCCTGTGGGGACTCCTGGGAGTTCCTAGGTCTACCAAGTAGGTGACCTCTCCCTTCTTTTCCAGGATTGTATGGGGTCCAGACCATTTGTCTTGGAGTGCTGCTGGGGCCACTGGCTCCAACACCCATACCTTCTGTCCTGGCTGAAACTCAACCAAGACAGCCTTTTGGTCATGCCAAGCTTTCTGTAAGGCCTGGCTTGCCTCAAGGTTTTTGGATGCCTTCTCCATATACTCAGCCATCCTGGAGCGGAGACCAAGTACATAGTCCACTATGTCTAGCTTAGGCTTTTTGAGAGGTAACTCCCATCCTTCCTTCACCAAACACAGTGGGCCTCTCACAGGGTGCCCAAACAACAATTCAAAGGGGCTGTAGCCAACTCCTTTTTGTGGGACCTCTCTGTAAGCAAACAGAAGGCAGGGTAGAAGGATGTCCCATCTTCGCCTGAGCTTTTCAGGTAATCCTTTGATCATACCCTTTAGGGTCTTGTTGAATCTCTCAACAAGCCCATTGCATTGTGGGTGATAAGGGGTGGTGAACTTGTAGTTGACACCACATTCCTTCCACATAGCTGTCAAGTATCCTGACATAAAGTTGGTACCTCTGTCAGATACTACCTCCTTAGGAAACCCCACTCTGGAGAATACTCCCAGCAGGGCCCTGGCCACAACAGGAGCTGTAGTGGTCCTAAGGGGAATTGCCTCTGGATACCTGGTGGCATGATCCACTACCACCAGTATAAATCTGTGCCCAGATGCAGTGGGAGGATCCATGGTACCCACTATGTCTATTCCCACTCTTTCAAAGGGGACCCCCACCACAGGTAGTGGTATTAGGGGGGCCTTTGTTGTGCCACCTGATTTGCCACTGGCTTGGCAGGTCACACAGGAGCGACAAAACTCCTTTGTATCTTCATTCATATGAGGCCAGTGAAAGTGAGGGACAAGCCTGTCCCAAGTCTTGTTCTGGCCTAAGTGTCCTGCTAAAGGAATATCATGGGCCAAGGTAAGAAGGAAGCCCCTAAATTGCAGAGGTATAACCAACCTCCTGGTAGCACCAGGCTTGGGGTCTCTAGCCTCTGAATAAAGGAGCCCTTCATCCCAATACACTTTATGGGTACCTTGAGCATTCCCCGCAGCCTCAGCAGCAGCCAGCTGTCTGAGGGGTTCAAGAGAGGGACAGGATAACTGAGCCTGCCTCAAGTCAGCCCTTGAAGGTCCCCCTGTCCCCAGAAACTCAACCTGATCAGGTTCAAGCTCTTCAGGGACAGTTCCTTCAGGGTCCTCTAGATCAGCTTCCTGGGAAGGCTGATCATCACTCTGAGGCAGGGGGGAAGGCACAGCCTTGACCCTCCTGTTCTTCTTCTTGGGAGGTGCTTGGTCCATTGTTCCAGGATCCAAGACCTGAGGTTCAGTGAGGCACTTTTTGGCCTGTGACCTGGTCACAGCAAGGACATGTGATGATATACCTAACATCTCTGCATGAGTCCCGTACTCCACTTCTGACCATAGAGAACTCTCTAGGTCATTGCCCAACAAACATTCTACTGGGAGGTCTGCACTAACCACAACCCTTTTGAGGCCAGTTACCCCTCCCCATGAGAAGTTAACAACTGCTACACTATGTGAAGTGGTGGCATTGCTGGCATTGGTCACCAGGTAATTCTCACCTGGTATGTACTGTCCAGGGTCCACAAAGCCTGGTGTCACCATAGTGACACTGGCACATGTGTCCCTGTAGGCTTGAGCCACTTTGTCATTAATTAAAGGAGTCTGTCTGTACTTGCCCAGGTTACTGGGGCTCACAGTCAGGGACAAATCAATGTCCCCATCACAGATCAAGACTGCCTGTGTCAGGGTTCTGTCTAAGTCAGAATCTCCTTCAGTTCCCATAGTGATTCCCACTACACCCTTTGTCTGGGGACCAACACTGCTAACAGTAGTACTGGGAGCAGGTGCCTTAGGGGCAACAGTGTTGGGGGCTCCACCCTTTTTGCAATCACTAGTCCAGTGAGTTGTATTTTTGCAATGATTGCACCAGGGTTTCTTTTGACCTTCTTTCTTCTTTTTGGACTGTTGTTGGGACCCACCCTCCTTAGCAGTAGTTTGGGGCCCTGTTGAAGACTTCTGGTCTTTAGATTTCTGATCTCCACCCTTTTGGTCTGTTTTCTTCTGATCACCCCCTTGGCCCTGGTTCTGGTTCTTTTGCTTAACCCTGGTTCTGACCCATTTGTCTGCCTTCTTTCCCAATTCTTGGGGAGAGGTCAGATCAGAGTCAACCAAGTGTTGATGCAGTTGCTGGTTTTGACAGTTATTTAAAATCTGTTCTCTCATCATCAAATTATACAATCCTGTAAAATCAGATACCTTACTTCCCAGCAACCAACCCTCCAAAGCCTTAGTGGCACATTCAACATATTCAGACCAGTCCTGAGTCTGTGTCTTTTGGGTGTCTCTGAACATTAACCTGTACTGTTCAGTGCTTAAGCCTAACCCATCTACCAGAACACTCTTCAGGACTCTGTAATTTCTGACATCCTCTTCTCTAACAGTGAGGAGTCTGTCTCTGCCTCTTCCTTCAAAGGAGAGCCAGAGGATTGCTGCCCACTGGTCTTCAGGAACCTGCTGTACTTTGCAGGCTCTCTCAAGAGCAGTTATCCATTTGTGGATGTCATCCCCACTTTTGTAGGGGGGCACAACCTTAGACAGGTTCCTATTATCAAAGACCCTATCTTTGTCCTTAGGGACAATGCTGCCACCAGTGGGTATAGACCCACTCTCTCTAGGTTGCCTAGCCTTGTTCAGTTTTTCTTCCATCAGGGCTACTTCTAGCTCCTGCTTCCTGATCCTCAGCTGGGCTTCCTGCATTCTGGCCTCATGTTCCCTCCTCTGAGGGGTGGTCATCCTTTTCCTGGAGTGACCTTGAGAGCCTCTAGAGCCATGGGAAGCATTGGATTCACCTGAGTGATTCTTCGCCTCCCAAGCCCTGTGTTAAGTCCACTGGGGAGATCCAATGGGATGATCCCATTGTCAGTCCCCAATAGCCTTAGTTTAGCTGGGCCAAGTATAACACTTGGCACTGGGCTAGTTCTCCCTTCATCATCACTACTCTCTGTATCAGTACTTTTATCACTCTCATCCTCTGTGGTATTATTGCCATCTAAGGGGTGACTATCGGAACTGGGTACCTCTGTAGCATCTTCTGAAGGGGGGCCTCCTGTTCCTGACCCTAAGGGGGCTAACTGGGAAGCTTTCTTGAGTTCTCTCTGATTCTCATCATTTTGCAAGAGTTCTCTGAGTTCAGCAGAGGTAGGGTTCTTGGGCTGTTTAAGGCCTCTAAGAGTTGCCAAATGCCTGAGCTCATTCTGATTAAGGGTAGCAAAGATGGATGGTGCCCTCTGGGGGTCACTCTCAACAGAGATGGGTACAGTGGACCCCTCTGCCCCAGCCATTGCTCTTAAGTGTGGGTGGATGTGTTGCAATCTACCTACACTTGGGTTTACCTACTAAACCTATCTAGTAGTTGTAGTCAGGGTGTGCTACTCCCTTTGCTCTACAACAACTAAGTTCAGTAGAACTTATGTATATCTAATCTTGTTTTATATGTACCTACAGGTACCTATGTGATCTTTCAATTGGTAACCAAGAGATTACAATGGTAAAACACAGCAAGCTCAAATCCAACCGCTGCTCACCAATGTGAGAAGTTGGCCTGGTATATGATGTTCACTAGTTAAAGTGACCACCTTGTACCATGCCAAGCAACCCTTATGGTGTGGTTGTAAGTCAACCTTTTCGGACTAGCTGCCCTAGTGGTAGCGTAGGCTAAGCAGTCTTTGAGGCTAAACTCGTGAAACGTGTTAAGCCAGCTGTTTTACCAAATGCAACCCCCTTTTATACCAATGAAAGGACACCACACAGATATATATTCAAAATATATATGTATTTATTTCTCAAAGTAACCCCTAGTCTCTTTATGAGCACAGGAGCACAAATCGTCAAACAAGATTACAGTAGAATACACAGAAGTTGCACTTTATATGGATAGGCCCTGGTGGCCACTCAAACCATATACTAAAATAGTGGTATAAGTACCACGAACAGAAAAGGGAAAAGGCCTAGGGCCTCTAGAATCGCTGGGCCTACAAGGAGCTAACTTCAGTTAGTGACCAGGAGGTCCACGGGTGGCGTGTGCAGAGCAAATAGTCACACGCGTGCTCCCATAGGTTTCAATGGGTGCGTAAAAAGTACAAAGTTACTGCAAAAGGAATCTTCCGGATGACCTAGGAACTTAAGGTTGGAAACACAGACACTAGAGATGATTCTCTACACTTGGGCACCGGAGTGCCAGCTTTACCTCACCCACAGGAAGCGGGTGCATAGGCCTCGAAGTGCGTCGGGTTTCTTCTATCTGTTCCGTGGAGCCTGTAGATAAAGATGCTGCAGGCGGTCGGTCTGGAAGAGATGCGGTGGATCCAAGAGTGGATCGGAGATGTTGAAGACCTGTAAGCAGAGGGGACAGTGTTCACAGTCACTAGCCAGTGACCGGCGTGGCACCAGGTGGGTACCAGGCGATGTCGGGTGCAAACAGGAAGAAAGGTGTAGCTTGTCTCTGCAGCCACGTGGTCCCTGAAGGTCAACGACGTCCAGGAGTCGAGTCACGAGCTGTCCCACGGAGGTTCTCGCTGTCGGCGGTGTCGGCGACTTGATCGTAGCAAACAAGCCTTGGCAAAAGCAATTGTTGTAGGAAAGGAAATAAGCTGATGGTTCTGACCAGCAAGGTCAGAGGGACTGCTCCTTTGGAGGGGAGCAAGGGCCAGTCTGGAGCAACCAGACCAGCGGTGTATTTTGTAAAGTTCGTCGCCAAGATGGCTACTAGCCAGCGGGCCAGCAACCAGTTAGGCGCGTCGAGTGGCAAAATGCAGAAGGGCCCCACGCAGATCGTGGAGATGCTGGAGGGCTCACCTTTGGTGCAAATGCTGCTCGGGTGTTGGGCTTCTCAGATCCCAAAGCACAACTTGGAGGGAGCCTCGGTTGTTGCACTTGTCAGCTTGTCGTAGTCGTTCCAAGATGGCTGGCTCCACGTGTCTCGGTGCCTCCACGGGTCTCCTCTTTTCAGGGACTGTGGATCGGGCGGTGAGAGGTCTGGAGGTCCGGGTCTTGTCAGTCTCTGGGCTCGGGCTCCGGCGGGAGGCGGCGGCAAAGCAGACGTTGATTCGCTGGATGGTGCTTGCGTTAGCAAGGTGGTCACTCCCTGACCACAGGGGAGATTGGCTTCAGTCCTCTGTGCAGCAGAGCGTCGAAGTTCCCGTCTTCTTCTTAGTGTTAAGTTGATTCCAGGATGTCTGAAGTCTTAGGACACAGCTCCTACCTTTAAGCGGATTCTAGGGGCCGGACTACCTGCTAGGTCCCTCCCTATGGGTGGGACCAGGAAGGGGGGTGGTTACACCCCCAATCCTTTGTCCAGCTCGCCCCAGGCCCGGGACTGGTGTGCCCCAGGACCGGTTTGAACTGGCATATGCACCGAGGCTCCTTGTGAGCCACAGGCATGTCTGGTTTCTTTCAAGCCCTACCTGACCAATACACAAAATCCTGTCTGGGGTGGTGCACGCACCTCCCCTGGCAGGAAACCCTTTGTCCACACCTCCCAAGCTGGAAGGACTCCCAGCAGCAGGAGGGCAGACTTGTGTCTGTGGTGGCAGCATCCATTTTGTGGAGCTGAGGCTATGTCTGATTTTACCCGGGTTTCAGGTACTGTACATGTCGTGTCCCTCTGGAAGGGTGGAATGCTAACCCCGTCGCCAGAATTGGCGAGGGGTTAGTATTCCAATTCGTATGACACCTTACTCGACATGTTTTGATAAAGCCAAACCAAAGATAGCATTTAACCGCGAGGTTCATAATGCACTTAAGAGTATATGGTATGACGATATCTGGAAACAGTAGAAGGAAGTTGTTCCGACCACTGCAGACAGGCTCAGCTCATGCCAGAGCACCATCTCACATGGAACCAAGCACTCTGCCTTCAGGATTGTTAAGGCCTGCCATAGGAGTGACTTATAGGTTACCATGTGTCCCATTTAAGGTTAGGTATAGGTATACTACACCTAAGTAAGAGGTGATTACACCAACTTACCCCAGCTGAGTGATCAGCCAGTTGTGTCAAATTGTTAGGCCAAGCCTGGGGTGGCATAATACATGCTTCAGCCCCTGGCAGGCCTGGGGTACACCAATGCCCTGGGTACCTAGTGTACACTGGTACAGGGGCTGACAGGGTGATCCACTTCCAATTGGTTATGCACCTAGGGTGCATAGTTTTAATTTAGTAGAGAGAACAGCAGGCTGGGGGTCTGATTGGCAGGCCCACAGCCTCAATATGTCAAAAACCAGTGAAGCAAAAAGCAAAAATTTGGGGTGACCATAGGATAGCAGACCCTACTCTCCTACACTACGGAAAAGTAGTTCTGCTTTCTTAGGAAACAAAAGAGGTTAACCTGGCCTTCCAGGTCTCCTGCAGGGACTTCTGAGCTTGCCGCTGTTCTCACAAATTGATTGAGATTCCAGTAATGCCTTTGGCTTGAGTTACATTTGTGCCCATCTCCCTCCCGGTTATAAACTTACAGGTCTGGACCGTATTTCTTTGGCGTAAAGAGGTTTCAAGAATTCTGAGTCTCCTTCCAGCCTCAGTCCCTTCTCCGTGATTCTCAGGTTTCCCATTCCGTCCTGGAAAACAAACATCAAAAGACATGCAGTTACTAATCATGCCCCAAAACCGAAGACTCTTTTAGCAGAAGATGACAACAAACACGACTGATCTTGAATGCCAGAGGGAAGTCATGAGCCAGAACTTCATCCATTGCTCAGAGACAGAGACAAAGACAGAGCTGCAGGTATCACGTATAATAGGGGGATCTGCAAATGATACAACTGCCACATAAGCACATGAAAGAACACAGACCTGTACAAACTGAAGCAAAAAAACACAAAATGTGAAACAGGAGGCCTATTGAAAAGTAATATTGCAGATAAAAATATCATACACAACATCCCCATCGAATTCTACCTAGACTAGGAAGACTCTTACATAAGAGCCATTTAAACACAACCCAGGAAAATAACCACAGGCCAGACCAGCATCCAGTTCACTATCCAAAGAGACCATCAAGCACCAACCACTCAGGGGGGCCCAGCAGATTAAAGAAGACTACCAACCCACTCCACCCAATGGACGTCTCAATACACAAGGTCCTCATCAAGCTACTAAACAAAGGGAATCAAGGAAGCATCGTCCAATGTAACCAGCAAACAGGAATCTGAGGATAAAGAAGTGACACACAATTGGACAGCCATATTAACACAGGAAAAGAAAGATCTATGGAGGCCATCAAACCAACTGAACCTGGATAGCCCACATTACAAAGAATAACCATCCAAGTGTCCCTACTCTGGGGAACCACATCTCACAGGTGTAGCATCCCACGTTGATACCTGAGGGTGAACACAGGAAAATCAATTCCTAATAACCACTGAGGGCTTCAGGATACAGGAACATCAGTAAACGACATAGTACAGGAGCACCTTCCAACTATATTTTAACTGGGGAACTACAGGACACAGGAGGAACAACAACTGTTTACAAACTGGAACACTAAAACAAATAGACAAGTTGTACCACGGATTCATGAGCTAGGAAATAAATGCTTGCAGCCGCACTTTAGCGGTCAGCGAGACGGTACTGTAAGGCTGCGATTTCTTTCTAGGAAGGTCAAAGTTTCATAAAATGGATATTTCCAGGAAGCATAAAGCGGCTTGACAAGGACCGGTGGAAGCGAGTCCTGAAGAGAAAAATCAATGCTGCGCATGAACTTCAACGGCCTCTTAGCAGGCGCGGATAATCACTGGCAACAGAGACAAGAGGAGCCAACAGGTAGGAACCACAGCAGTGTACAGGGGGGTGTCTGGCGCACGATACACATGAAGCATAATGTACATGAAGATGGAGCAGGGTATGAGAGGGAGGAAGTAGCACGTACGACAGGGAGGAAGTAGCATGTACGACAGGGAGGAAGTAAAAGGTACGACAGGGAGGAAGTAGCATGTACGACAGGGAGGAAGTAAAAGGTACGACAGGGAGGAAGTAAAAGGTACGACAGGGAGGAAGTAGCAGGTACAACAGGGAGGAAGTAAAAGGTACGACAGGGAGGAAGTAGCAGGTACGACAATGAGGAGGAAGAAGGTATGACAGGGAGGAAGTAGCAGGTACAACAGTGAGGAAGTAGAAGGTACAACACAGAGGAAGTAGAAGGTACAACAGAGAGGAAGTAGCAGGTACGACAGGGAGGAAGTAGCAGGTACGACAGGGAGGAAGTAGCAGGTAAGACAGGGAGGAAGTAGCAGGTAAGACAGGGAGGAAGTAGCACGTACGACAGGGAGGAAGTAGCATGTACGACAGGGAGGAAGTAAAAGGTACGAGAGGGAGGAAGTAAAAGGTATGACAGGGAGGAAGTAAAAGGTATGACAGGGAGGAAGTAGAATGTATGACAGGGAGGAAGTAGCAGGTACGACAGGGAGGAAGTAGCTGGTACGACAGGGAGGAAGTAGCAGGTATAACAGGGAGGAGGTCGAAGGTATAACAGGGAGGAAGTAGCAGGTATGACAGGGAGGAAGTCAAAGATATGACAGGGAGGAAGTAGCAGGTAAGACAGGTGGACCGGTGGGAGTGAGTCCTGAAGAGAAAAATCAATGCTGCGCATGAACTTCAACGGCCTCTTAGCAGCCGCGGATAATCACTGGCACCAGAGACAAGAGGAGCCAACAGGTAGGAACCATAGCAGTGTACAGGGGGGTGTCTGGAGCACGGTACAGACGAAGCATAATGTACATGAAGATGGAGCAGGGTATGAGAGCGAGGAAGTAGCATGTACGACAGGGAGGAAGTAGCATGTACGACAGGGAGGAAGTAAAAGGTACAACAGGGAGGAAGGAGCAGGTACGACAGGGAGGAAGTAGCAGGTATAACAGGGAGGAAGTCGAAGGTATAACAGGGAGGAAGTAGCAGGTATGACAGGGAGGAAGTAGCAGGTATAACAGGGAGGAAGTCGAAGGTATAACAGGGAGGAAGTAGCAGGTATGACAGGGAGGAAGTCGAAGGTATAACAGGGAGTAAGTCAAAAGTATGACAGGGAAGAAGTAGCAGGTAAGACAGGGTGGAAGTAGAAGGTACGACAATGAGGAAGCAGAAGGTAAGACAGGGAGGAAGTAGCTGATAAGACAGGGAGGAAGTAGAAGGTACGACAATGAGGAGGAAGAAGGTATGACAGGGAGGAAGTAGCAGGTACAACAGTGAGGAAGTAGAAGGTACAACAGGGAGGAAGTAGAAGGTACAACAGGGAGGAAGTAGAAGGTACGACAGGGAGGAAGTAGCAGGTACGACAGGGAGGAAGTAGCAGGTAAGACAGGGAGGAAGTAGCAGGTAAGACAGGGAGGAAGTAGCAGGTAAGACAGGGAGGAAGTAGAAGGTACGACAATGAGGAAGCAGAAGGTATGACAGGGAGGAAGTAGCAGATACGACAGGGAGGAAGTAGAAGGTACAACAGGGAGGAAGTAGAAGGTACAACAGGGAGGAAGTAGAAGGTACAACAGGGAGGAAGTAGAAGGTACGACAGGGAGGAAGTAGAAGGTACAACAGGGAGGAAGTAGCAGGTACAACAGGAAGGAAGCACGGTATGGGACAGGGAAGAAGCCCGGGGTGGGACACAGAGGAAGTGCAGTGTACTATACAAATTAAGTGTATTTTGCAACAGGAAGTTAGCTGAGTTTACATGAAGCAAGCACGGTGTAGGACAGGAAGGAAGCACAGGGTATGACTGTGAGTAAGCGGATTGCATGAGAGGAATGAAGCAGGACGAGAGACGGGGAGAAAGTGTGATTTACGAAAAAAGGAATCACAGTATACAACAGGAAAGGAGCTCAGTGCACACCAGTGACGAAGCAAGGTGTGGGAGTAAGGATGGTGTACAGAAGGGAAGAAACACCTTACACCTGGGAGGAAGCACAGTAACAGGAGAGAAGTGTGGTTTAAGAAAGGGAGGAAGCACAGTGGATGATAAGAGGGAAGCACAGTAGGTGTCGGGGAGGAACCATAGTGTACGATAGGAAAGAAGCAGAAGGTAAGTCAAGGAGAAAGCACAGTACCAGAGGAAAGAAGCACAGACGCATGGTGTACATCCTCGATGAAGCAGAGTTTAAGGCACAGAGGAAGCACAGTGTACGCCAAGGAGGAAGCAGAGCATAAGCCAGGGCGAAAACACAGTGCACGATAAAGAAACACGGTGGATACTCAGGAGGAAACCGAGAGGACGATAAGAAGGAAACACGGTGGATACCCAGGAGGAAACAGAGTGGATGCCAGAGTGGAGGCATAGTGTACACCAAGGAGGAAGCAGAGCGTGAGCCACGGATTGAGAACAGCATACAACACCGAGGAAGCACAGTGTATGATTAAGGAAGCACGGTGTACCTTCGCGATGAAGCAGAGTGTAAGGCACAGAGGAGGCACAGTGTACACCAAGGAGGAAGAAGAGCATAAGCCAAGGAGGAAGCACAGTGCATGATAAGAAGGAAACACAGTAGATACCCAGGAGGAAACAGAATGGAAGCCAGGGGAGAGTCGCAGTGTGCACCAGTGAGGAAACAGAATGGAAGCCAGGGGAGAGTCGCAGTGTGCACCAGTGAGGAAACAGAATGGAAGCCAGGGGAGAGTCGCAGTGTGCACCAGTGAGGAAACAGAGCGGAATCCAGGGGAGAGTCGCAGTGTGCACCAGTGAGGAAACAGAATGGAAGCCAAGGAAGATTTGCAGTAAAGATTCGCAGTGTGCACCAGTGAGGAAACAGAGTGGAAGCCAGGGGAGAGTCGCAGTAAAGAGTCGCAGTGTGCACCAGTGAGGAAACAGAGTGCAAGCCAGGGAAGAGTCGCAGTGTGCACCAGTGAGGAAACAGAGCGGAAACCAGGGGAGAGTCGCAGTGTGCACCAGTGAGGAAACAGAGCGGAAGCCAGGGGAGAGTCGCAGTGTGCACCAGTGAGGAAACCGAGCGGGAGCCAGGGGAGAGTCGCAGTGTGCACCAGTGGGGAAACAGAATGGAAGCCAGGGGAGAGTCGCAGTGTGCACCAGTGAGGAAACAGAATGGAAGCCAGGGGAGAGTCGCAGTGTGCACCAGTGAGGAAACAGAGCGGAATCCAGGGGAGAGTCGCAGTGTGCACCAGTGAGGAAACAGAATGGAAGCCAAGGAAGATTTGCAGTAAAGAGTCGCAGTGTGCACCAGTGAGGAAACAGAGTGGAAGCCAGGGGAGAGTCGCAGTAAAGAGTCGCAGTGTGCACCAGTGAGGAAACAGAGTGCAAGCCAGGGAAGAGTCGTAGTGTGCACCAGTGAGGAAACAGAGCGGAAACCAGGGGAGAGTCGCAGTGTGCACCAGTGAGGAAACAGAATGGAAGCCAGGGGAGAGTCGCAGTGTGCACCAGTGAGGAAACAGAGCGGAAGCCAGGGGAGAGTCGCAGTGTGCACCAGTGAGGAAACAGAATGGAAGCCAAGGAAGATTTGCAGTAAAGAGTCGCAGTGTGCACCAGTGAGGAAACAGAGTGGAAGCCAGGGGAGAGTCGCAGTAAAGAGTCGCAGTGTGCACCAGTGAGGAAACAGAGTGCAAGCCAGGGAAGAGTCGCAGTGTGCACCAGTGAGGAAACAGAGTGGAAACCAGGGGAGAGTCTCAGTGTGCACCAGGGAGGAAACAGAGCGGAAGCCAGGGGAGAGTCGCAGTGTGCACCAGTGAGGAAACCGAGCGGAAGCCAGGGGAGAGTCGCAGTGTGCACCAGTGGGGAAACAGAGCGCAAGCCAGGGTAGAGTCGCAGTGTGCACCAGTGAGTAAACAGAGCAAAAGCCAGGGGAGAGTCGCAGTGTGCACCAGTGAGGAAACCGAGCGGAAGCCAGGGGAGAGTCGCAGTGTGCACCAGTGAGGAAACAGAGCGGAAGCCAGGGGAGAGTCGCAGTGTGCACCAGTGAGGAAACAGAGCGGAAGCCAGGGGAGAGTCCCAGTGTGCACCAGTGAGGAAACAGAGTGAAAGCCAGGGGAGAGTCGCAGTGTGCACCAGTGAGGAAACAGAGCGGAATCCAGGGGAGAGTCGCAGTGTGCACCAGTGAGGAAACAGAGCGGAATCCAGGGGAGAGTCGCAGTGTGCACCAGTGAGGAAACAGAATGGAAGCCAAGGAAGATTTGCAGTAAAGAGTCGCAGTGTGCACCAGTGAGGAAACAGAGTGGAAGCCAGGGGAGAGTTACAGTGTGCACCAGTGAGGAAACAAAATAGAAGCCAGGGAAGAGTCGCAGTAAAGAGTCGCAGTGTGCACCAGTGAGGAAGCAGAGCGCAAGCCAGGGGAGAGTCGCAGTGTGCACCAGTGAGGAAGCAGAGCGGAAGCCAGGGGAGAGTCGCAGTGTGCACCAGTGAGGAAACAGAGCGGAAGCCAGGGGAGAGTTGCAGTGTGCACCAGTGAGGAAACAGAGCGGAAACCAGGGTAGAGTCGCAGTGTGCACCAGTGAGGAAACAGAGCGGAAGCCAGGGGAGAGTCGCAGTGTGCACCAGTGAGGAAACAGAGCGAAAGCCAGGGGAGAGTCGCAGTGTGCACCAGTGAGGAAACAGAGCGGAAGCCTGGGGAGAGTCGCAGTGTGCACCAGTGAGGAAACAGAGCGGAAGCCAGGGGAGAGTCGCAGTGTGCACCAGTGAGGAAACAGAGCGGAAGCCAGGGGAGAGTCGCAGTGTGCACCAGTGAGGAAACAGAGCGGAAGCCAGGGGAGAGTCGCAGTGTGCACCAGTGTGGACACAGTGTGCTAGAAAGAAGCACGTTGTAGGAATGGGAGTGCAGTTTATGAAAGGGAGGGGGCACAGTAGTGACAAGAGGAAGCACGGTGTACGCCAGTGAGAAGCATGGTGCACTACAGAAGAAGCACATTCTGTGAATGGGAGTGCAGTCTATGAAATGGCGGACACACAGTGTAAGATGTAAAGTACAGTGGAGAACAGTGTAGAAGCAGAGTGTAAGTCAGGGAGGAAGCACAGTGTAAGTCAGGGAGGAAGCACCGTGCAGGACAGGAGGAAGCACGGCTTGTGAAAGGGAGGAAACACATTGTATGCTGCGGAGGAAGCACATTTTATGAATGGGGGAAAGCGCAGCGAAGGGGTGGAAACAAGGCTTATGACAGAGAGGGGACGCAGAGAGTGACGCGCAGAAACGCGCTTATGCAAGGGAGGGCGAACAGTGACCGACGAGGATGAAAGAGGACGAAGCAGAGCGTTACTTCGTTTTATTCCATCACTTTTTGCTCTGATCACTTCTGTTGTTCTATTACAATGACGCTCTCCAGGCTCACTTAGAGCATCCTATTGTACACGTGTAACAAGGCGTTGGGTGCATAGGAACAGACTGCCACACTCCTTTATTGTAGTTGCATTTGTATAGCGCTTCATACCTCTGAGGAGACACCTGATCGCTTTGACGACGGGTCCGTTATACCTTGGGGCTGTGCCTGTTGGGAAGTGTGTTAACGAGTGTTCAATTGCAGAACAGCCTGTGTGGGAAGCTTTTTGGTGTCCTGCGAGCGAGCAGAGGGGTACTTTACTCCTGTCTTAGATGGAGCGCCGATGAGTGTAGTGCCGGGAGGCGCAGAGGCGCCACAGGCAGCTTGTATTAAAGGGGCCACCAGGTGAATGATGTCACAATACACCTCAAAGCCCGGGCTGACATCATCAAACAAAGGAATATTCGAGAGCTCCTGTTGTTGGCGAATTGTTGTAAAGGTTTTCTCCTTTTCTCTGTTACATGTCATTGCATCTCTGTGGGATCTCTAGTGTTCTAGAATGTCAAGTCACTGATGCTAGAGAAAAGAATGTTAGAGTCAGTGTGGTGATGAACCTGCTGACGGTTGGGTGGATGAGCTGTTAACCTGCAACTTGGAATAAACCTACTTGAATTCACATTCAAAGTATCTGTATCTTTCTTCGTGGGAAGAAGTTACCTTGCAACACTGGCGACGACTGGGATCATCATCAGCTCAACTCCAACCCTCAACTACATCTAGAAGGCAACCTGCTTCATTTACTGTGAAGAGGACTAAACTCCCAAGTAAGAATGTTCTTTATTTAACATTTATCACAACACAAGTGATAAACGACTCAGCTTCAACTCGTGGTCTCACCGCGTTTTAATTTAATGACTTTTTATAAAAGGAAAAAAAAACGCAATATTCTTGTTGATTTTCAAACCTTCGTGTGACTCTCAAGCCTTACGTCCGTCTAATTGTGCTGATTTGCCATTTTACCTTTAGTGTTGGCTTGTCAGAAAATATACGGGCTAAATTCATTTTAAAATTTTCCTCGAACGTTTCTCTGCCTATTTAAATTTGAATATCACTTACTCTGACACTCGCGCTGTCACGCGCAACTTCGTCTTCCAGAACTCTTGTTTCTCCGTGTTCAAGAAAAGCCTCTCGCTCCTTCATTTTCGAGACGGTGACGCCTTACGTCTGACGTGCCCTGCGCGAAGACACATCACATCTAGAGCGCAACGTTGGACAAACAGAGGTTTGGAACGCTTTGGAACGCAACGTTACCTCGCGCTGTGGATTCTCATCGAGTATGCAATTGGCTGACAAATACATTGTTGCTAAGCAATCTCTAGTCAACAAGCCTGTTTATCGTCTCACCTAAACGGTGTTAAAGGCAGAACTGGAACTCGTATTTCTTCTGTTTGATCAGCTGGTTGGTAGCGGATCACAGTTTAAACTTGAACGTGTCAAGTGGGCCCGGTGTTACAGCGCTGACACGCACAGCCTTTTTGCTTGTCAGTTCTTCTCGGTTTGATCAGCTGATTGGTAGCGGATCTACTGTACAACCACACTGACACGCACAGTCTCAATGTAAGTGACTTGAGCGTGTCAAATGGCTCCCGTGTTACAGCGCTGACACGCACAGTTTGAGGTTTGTCAATTCTTCTAGTAAATTTAACTCACACTACACTGACACGCACAGTTTCAGATTTGATGATTTAAGCGTGTCAAATCATTTTAAAGGTGCAGCGCTGACGCGCACAGCTTACAATTTTGTACTTCTGGTATTTTATTGTGTTAATACTCACCACGTATTCTTATAGATGCAGGCGCATGGATATCCTCATAACTCAGTTAGACTGTATCAAACAGCGTTTTCTGCACATCCATTATCATTGATAACAACATACTACTGAAATACATAACATAAATATCATTCTGGACTTGGTTAATTTATAATTGTTCAAGTTCATCAGTCCAACTTAAGTACTTTTTCTCAATATTATTTGTGTTATTTCACATATTTCTTTCTCTGTTCTCATTTTGACTATACAAACACCTAATAATGCAGAATGTAACAGCGGCTCCATTCTTCCTGCAGTCACCAGGTGACCCACCCATCAAATGGTCCAAATGGAAAAAAGTCTTTGAGCGATATGCTCGTGTGTGTGGCACTTCTCTCAGTGTGGAAAGGAAGACGGCTTTGCTCATGCACTGTCTTGGTTCGGAAGGACAAGATGTATTTGATCATCTTCCAGACGTCCCTGACAGTGCTGCATCTGGGTTGAATGAATTTGAACAGTGTATTTATAAGCTTGATGCACATTATTTACCAAAGGTCAGTACCATCTTAGAGCGTTATCATTTTGGGAAACGTATGCAAAAAGAAGGTGAAAACATAGAGAATTACGTAACTGACCTTAGACGCCTAGCTTCCTCCTGTAAATTTGATGTTCACACGGAGGAAAGGATACGGGATCAGTTCATGCTTGGATGTGTTTCTGAGAAAGTGCGTGATGAACTTTGGATGAAGGATGAACCATCTCTAGATGAAGTTTTAGTAGTGGCAAAGAGGATAGAGCACTCTCTACAATGTGTAACGGAGATCAAAAAAGATCTCAACAAAGATCTCAACAAAGAAGTTTCTGTGGTAAATACTGATGTAAATTCAAAAGCGAAAGACTCTCAAACAAATTCAAAATTCAAACTAAAAACTAGTAATAAGTCTCGAACCAGTCTTAATAAAGAGAATAAGTGTTATAGGTGTAACAGTACTTCTCACTGGGCCAATGACAAGTCTTGTCCTGCTATAAATGCTGTGTGCTCTTATTGCAAAAAGAAGGGTCACTTTGTCAATGCTTGTAGGATCAAAGCTTCCAAAAAGAGTGTCAGTGAAATTTCTGATGGAAATGTGTCTGACCAGCATGATTTCGAGTGTGGGCAGATTGTAGTCCAAGTTGGTGGTGATGGACCACTGGACTTCATTTTAGTTGAAGGCCACAAAACTAAAGTTTTGTTTGACTCAGGGGCAAAGATTACCATTGTCTCAAGTAAATTCTTTGATGACAATTTGAGTGGGAAAATTAAATTATTGAAACCTGACATTCGTCCAACTGCATATGGAGGTGAACCCATTGAACTAAGAGGGTATTTTGATGGACTCATAGAATATGAGGGTCGTTTCGCTACAGGGAGGGTTTATGTCTCAAAGAAAGGAGATAGCATCATCAGCTGGTGGCATCAAAAAGATTTAGGGGTCATGTTAGATCCAAATAATTCTCCCCCCATCATTATCAAGGAGTGGAAAGCTGTTGAGTCCGTTGATGATGCATCCTTGCAATCTCTTTTAATAAGAGAATACCCACAGGTGTTCGGAGACAAATTAGGCTGTCTTAAGGGCTATTGTCACAAGATTAAACTTTCTCCAGGTTCAGTTCCAGTATCTAGCAAGGTGCGTAATGTCCCTTTTACTGTCAGGGAAGACATGTTTAAGGAATTGAACAAACTTAAGTCCCAGGGCATCATTGAGGAAGTAGAGGGGACATCATGGCTAGCTCCGGTAGTAGCCGCCAGGAAGGCTGACGGATCCCTGAGACTCTGTATTGATCTCAGGCAACTCAACAAGTGTGTACTTGTGGACAGGTATCCTCTGCCAAATATATCAGAGTTGTTGGGCATGGTAGGTGACGCTAAGATATTCAGTACTATCGATCTTACTTCAGCATATCACCAGATCCTACTTGATGAATCCTCAAGGGATTTAACGGCTTTTGTCACACCCTTTGGAACATTTAGGTTCATAAGACTCCCGTTTGGTTTAGTTTCTGCTGCCTCGGTTTTCCAACGTGTTATGGAAAAGGTCCTGGTTAACATCCCTGGGGTCTGTGTATATCAGGATGACATTTTGGTATATGGTTCAGATGTAACAGAACATGGCAAGAGGGTCAGGCAAGTGTTAGACAGACTCACTACACATAACTTGACCATTAAACGAGAGAAATGTAAGTTTGGCCTTAGCAAAATTGATTATTTAGGACATACCATCAGCGCTGATGGTGTAGTTCCTAAATCTGATCTTGTGAACACCATCAAGGATCTAATAGCTCCCTCTTCTAAAGAGGAACTCATGCAATTTCTTGGGATGGCTGAGTACTACAACAAGTTCATTAAGAATTTTGCTGAAGCCACTTTTAACATGAGAAGTCTGCTAAAAAAGGGGGAAAAGTTTGTTTGGAACGAACTTTGCAATAAAGAATTTAATGACATAAAGCTCAGATTACAGAATGCACCAAATCTCCGGAATTTTGATCCTACCAAAAGCTCCATTATTTCAACCGATGCAAGTTTAAAGGGAATTGGTGCAGTCCTGTATCAAGGTGGTACATCCCCTGACAACACTATCATGTTCATTTCAAGGTGTTTGAAGGGTGCAGAATGTCGATACTCAGTGATTGAACGTGAAGCTCTTGCGGTATACTGGGCTATTAAAAAATTAAAAAAGTTCCTGTGGGGCACTTCCTTTGTTGTGAGAACTGATCACAAACCTCTATGTGAGGTGTTGACTAACAAGGGCATTGACTCCATATCTCCTAGGATTTCGAAATGGGTCGTTGGCTTGCAGGGGTTTGACTTTATTGTTAAACATGTTCCTGGCTCTGATAATTTTGTAGCGGATACTCTGTCCAGGCTAGTTCCTGCTAACCAATCTGATGTATCTGGTGAGAATGGTGATCCATCATTTGGTCATCCTCATGATTTTGTTTGTGGGGTAGATTACAAGGTAATCTCTCAAGAACGTTGGTTGGATGCCTGCAAGAATGATACCATAATTCAAGAGGTCTTGAAACTTATTTGTGATGGTTGGAGTTATAGAGAACAAGGCGGAGTTTCGGTGAAAGACTTTTGGTCAGTTAAGGACCAACTCTCCTGCTGTGAAGGATTTTTGCTGAGAGGTCATAGGCTAGTTCCTCCAGTGTCCCTGAGAAAGGAGATACTGGATCTAGCACATGAGGCACATTTGGGCATCTCTAAAACCAAAGAGAGGGTACGCTCCAGTTACTGGTGGCCAGGACTTGACTCTCAAATAGAACATTTAGTTAGAGAGTGTGTCCAGTGCTCCCTTAGCGAAAAGAGTTTGAAGACTAGGACACAACCTATGGAGAAGAGATCTCGTCCTACTGGTCCCTGGAAGGACATAGCCCTTGACATTTTGGGTCCCATTCATGGGGATGGGTCCGACATATTTATTGTTGTTGTCATTGATCTATTTTCAAGGTGGCCAGAAATTTTTTTTGTAAGGAATGTTAACACCAACACTATTATTAACTGTTTGAAAGATCTCATTACTAGAGAAGGGATTCCTGAAACCTTACTCACAGACAATGGGGTGCAACTTGTCTCAAGTGATATGGAGTCTTTTCTCAGTAATTGTGGCATTACTCATAAAAAGTGTGCTTTGTATCACCCTGAATCCAATGGCACTGTTGAACGCTTCAATAGAGTTTTAAAAGAAACTGTGTCCCTAGCCAAATTAAGTGGGCTCAATTGGAAGGATGAAGTTTCGAAAAGAGTTTGTGTGTCTCGTTTTGCACCCCATACCACTACAGGCAAGTCTCCCTTTCTGTTGTTTCGGGGAAGGGATCCTGATACTTTTTTAGAACCTCCCTGGGTGAACAAGTTTCTTTCTGATAAGGGTGTGATGTTGGATTCTACATCGTGGCAAGAGAAAGAAGATTTGAAATGTTTAAAGAGTAAAGAGAACTATGACAAGCGTCACGCTGTTAAGTCCACAAAGGTTAAGGTTGGTGATCTTGTCCGGATAAAAAGACCGGGGTTTTGTGTCTCTGGTTCTAAGTTCTCAAAGCCTATAAGAGTTACAAGAGTTTTTGACAATGCTATAAGAACCTCTGATCACAGGGTGTGGAATTTGGGACGTGTTGCTCCATGTAATGCAAAGGTCTTAAGTTTCTCTCGTGATATCCAAAAGAGGGAAGTGAATCCAGAAGCGGTTATGAGGCCCAACAGGGTTTCACGCACTCCGTCTTACCTGAATGATTATGTTATGTAATGTGTTATGTATTTGGTATGGATATATTATCTTTATTTTTTTTTCTTTCCTTCTTCTGTGTTGGGTAAAGGGGGGAGATGTGTTGTAAAGGTTTTCTCCTTTTCTCTGTTACATGTCATTGCATCTCTGTGGGATCTCTAGTGTTCTAGAATGTCAAGTCACTGATGCTAGAGAAAAGAATGTTAGAGTCAGTGTGGTGATGAACCTGCTGACGGTTGGGTGGATGAGCTGTTAACCTGCAACTTGGAATAAACCTACTTGAATTCACATTCAAAGTATCTGTATCTTTCTTCGTGGGAAGAAGTTACCTTGCAACACGAATGTTAACGACAAAGGGCTGAATAAAGAGAAATGTGTTTTTTCTCTCCAGCTAAGGGCCCTTTAATTGATTCTTGACAGGGATTGACAGGGTCTCTACAGAACCCACCCATGAGGGACAGAGGAGCAGTATAGTATGTGCATGAAAGAGAAAGAGTGAGCAAAGACTGCAACTAATTGGAAAAGAAATCAAAGGGATACACTTCAGAATGAATGAAAGTAGTGAGTGATACATACTGAACAGGGTAAAGCGCCGGGAAGCCCCATCATCTGATGCAAGGGAGAGACAACAAAGTCTACTGAGGTGAAGGCAGACAGCGCCTAAGCCTACAAACCTTACACAGTGACCTACAGCGGTGCAACGCAGACAGACAGCCCCTCTAGATGTCTCCAGGCAGGAGACAGCGAGATATGCCAGGCTTTCATCCAGTACAGTTTTGATCACCGTCCAGTGACAATCCATGAGACAAAGAGTCTTTTCACAACGCACTCTCGTGCATATGAAGAGAACCAGTTGAAACACTTTTATGGTACATGGGCAGAGAGCCGAAGGCATACAACATATTATGCGCGAACCCCATCCCCTCCTCTTTTTACTATGGGAGCTAAACTTCTCCCATCTGCTTCCGGTCCATAGCACTGAAGCCCAGCACGAAAATATGATACAGACCTGAAAAATATTTGTTCCGAAAGAAGCAAGCTCACCAGGATAGAATGCCTTGACTATCTGTTCCCCAAGAAACAAGCTCACCAGTGCAGCACGCACTGACTATCTGTTCCTCAGGAAACAACCTCACCAGTACAGCACACATTGACTATCTGTTTCCAAAGAAACAAGCTCACCAGTGCAGCAGGCATTGACTATCTGTTCCCCAAGAAACAAGCTCATCAGTGCAGCACGCACTGACTGTTACCAAAGAAACAAGCTCACCAGTACAGCACGCACTGACTGTTACCAAAGAAACAAGCTCACCAGTACAGCACGCACTGACTGTTACCAAAGAAACAAGCTCACCAGTGCAGCAGGCATTGACTATCTGTTCCCCAAGAAACAAGCTCATCAGTGCAGCACGCACTGACTGTTACCAAAGAAACAAGCTCACCAGTGCAGCACGCACTGACTCTCTGTTCCCCAAGAAGCAAGCTCTACAGTGCAGCAAGCACTGACTCTCTGTTCCCCAAGAAGCAAGCTCACCAGTACAGCACGCATTGCCTATCTGTTCCCCAAGAAACAAGCTCACCAGTGCAGCACGCACTGACTCTCTGTTCCCCAAGAAGCAAGCTCACCAGTACAGCACGGACTGACTCTCTGTTCCCCAAGAAGCAAGCTCACCAGGATAGCATGCATTGACTATATGTTCCCCAAGAAACAAGCTCATCAGTGCAGCACACACTGACTCCGTTCCCCAAGAAGCAAGCTCACCAGTACAGCATGGACTGACTATCTGTTCCCCAAGAAACAAGCTCACCAGTGCAGCAGGCGTTTACTATCTGTTACCAAAGAAGCATGCTCACCAGTACAGCACGCATTGACTATCTGTTCCCCAAGAAACAAGCTCACCAGTGCAGCACGCACTGACTCTCTATTCCCCAAGAAGCAAGCTCACCAGTACAGCACGCATTGACTATCTGTTCCCCAAGAAACAAGCTCACCAGTGCAGCACGCACGGACTCTCTGTTCCCCAAGAAGCAAGCTCACCAGTACAGCACGCATTGCCTATCTGTTCCCCAAGAAACAAGCTCACCAGTGCAGTAAGCCCCGACTCTCTGTTATCCAAGAAGCAAGCTCACCAGTACAGCACGCATTGCCTATCTGTTCCCCAAGAAACAAGCTCACCAGTGCAGCACGCACTGACTCTCTGTTCCCCAAGAAGCAAGCTCACCAGTACAGCACGGACTGACTCTCTGTTCCCCAAGAAACAAGCTCATCAGTGCAGCACGCACTGACTGTTACCAAAGAAACAAGCTCACCAGTACAGCACGTATTGCCTATCTGTTCCCCAAGAAACAAGCTCACCAGTACAGCACACATTGACTATCTGTTCCCCAAGAAGCAAGCTCACCTGTGCAGCACGCACTGACTCTCTGTTCCCCAAGAAGCAAGCTCACCAGTACAGCTCGCATTGACTATCTGTTCCCCAAGAAACAAGCTCACCAGTGCAGCAGGCATTGACTATCTGTTCCCCAAGAAACAAGCTCACCAGTGCAGCAGGCATTGACAATCCGTTACCAAAGAAGCATGCTCACCAGTACAGCACGGACTGACTCTCTGTTCCCCAAGAAACAAGCTCACCAGTACAGCACGCACTGACTGTTACCAAAGAAACAAGCTCACCAGTACAGCACGCACTGACTGTTACCAAAGAAACAAGCTCACCAGTACAGCACGTATTGCCTATCTGTTCCCCAAGAAACAAGCTCACCAGTACAGCACACATTGACTATCTGTTCCCCAAGAAGCAATCTCACCTGTGCAGCACGCACTGACTCTCTGTTCCCCAAGAAGCAAGCTCACCAGTACAGCTCGCATTGACTATCTGTTCCCCAAGAAACAAGCTCACCAGTGCAGCAGGCATTGACTATCTGTTCCCCAAGAAACAAGCTCACCAGTGCAGCAGGCATTGACAATCCGTTACCAAAGAAGCATGCTCACCAGTACAGCACGCATTGACTATCTGTTCCCCAAGAAACAAGCTCATCAGTGCAGCACGGACTGAGTATCTGTTCCCCAAGAAACAAGCTCACCAGTACAGCACGGACTGACTATCTGTTCCCCAAGAAACAAGCTCACCAGTGCAGCACACATTGCCTATCTGTTCCCCAAGAAACAAGCTCATCAGTGCAGCACGCACTGACTGTTACCAAAGAAACAAGTTCACCAGTACAGCACGCATTGCCTATCTGTTCCCCAAGAAACAAGCTCACCAGTACAGCACACATTGACTATCTGTTCCCCAAGAAGCAAGCTCACCAGTACAGCTCGCATTGACTATCTGTTCCCCAAGAAACAAGCTCACCAGTGCAGCAGGCATTGACAATCTGTTACCAAAGAAGCATGCTCACCAGTACAGCACGCATTGACTATCTGTTCCCAAAGAAACAAGCTCACGAGTGCAGCAGGCATTGACTATCTGTTCCCCAAGAAGCAAGCTCACCAGTACAGCACGGACTGACTATCTGTTCCTCAAGAAACAAGCTCACCAGTGCAGCACACACTGACTCTCTGTTCCCCAAGAAGCAAGCTCACCAGTACAGCACAGACTGACTATCTGTTCCCCAAGAAGCAAGCTCACCAGTACAGCAGGCATGGACTATCTGTTCCCCAAGAAACAAGCTCACCAGTGCAACAGGCATTGACAATCTGTTTCCCAAGAAACAAGCTCCCCAGTGCAGCATGCACTGACTGTTACCAAAGAAACAAGCTCACCAGTACAGCACGCATTGCCTATCTGTTCCCCAAGAAACAAGCTCACCAGTACAGCACACACTGACTGTTACCAAAGAAACAAGCTCACCAGTACAGCACGCATTGACTATCTGTTCCCCAAGAAACAAGCTCACCAGTACAGCACGCACTGACTGTTACCAAAGAAACAAGCTCACCAGTACAGCACACACTGACTGTTACTGACTGTTACCAAAGAAACAAGCTCACCAGTACAGCACACACTGACTGTTACTAAAGAAACAAGCTCACCAGTACAGCGCGCATTGCCTATCTGTTCCCCAAGAAACAAGCTCACCAGTACAGCACGCATTGACTATTTGTTCCCCAAGAAGCAAGCTCACCTGTGCAGCACGCACTGACTCTCTGTTCCCCAAGAAGCAAGCTCACCAGTACAGCTCGCATTGACTATCTGTTCCCCAAGAAACAAGCTCACCAGTGCAGCAGGCATTGACAATCTGTTACCAAAGAAGCATGCTCACCAGTACAGCACGCATTGACTATCTGTTCCCCAAGAAACAAGCTCACCAGTGCAGCAGGCATTGACTATCTGTTCCCCAAGAAGCAAGCTCACCAGTACAGCACGGACTGACTATCTGTTCCCCAAGAAACAAGCTCACCAGTGCAGCACACACTGACTCTCTGTTCCCCAAGAAGCAAGCTCACCAGTACTGCACGGACTGACTATCTGTTCCCAAAGAAGCAAGCTCACCAGTACAGCAGGCATTGACTATATGTTCCCCAAGAAACAAGCTCACCAGTGCAGCAGGCATGGACTATCTGTTCCCCAAGAAACAAGCTCACCAGTGCACCAGGCATTGACAATCTGTTTCCCAAGAAACAAGCTCACCAGTGCAGCATGCACTGACTGTTACCAAAGAAACAAGCTCACCAGTACAGCACACATTGCCTATCTGTTCCCCATGAAACAAGCTCACCAGTACAGCACGCACTGACTATCTGTTCCCCAAGAAACAAGCTCACCAGTACAGCACGCACTGACTGTTACCAAAGAAACAAGCTCACCAGTACAGCACACACTGACTGTTACTGACTGTTACCAAAGAAACAAGCTCACCAGTACAGCACACACTGACTGTTACCAAAGAAACAAGCTCACCAGTACAGCACGCATTGACTATCTGTTCCCCAAGAAACAAGCTCACCAGTACAGCACCCATTGACTATCTGTTCCCCAAGAAACAAGCTCACCAGTACAGCACGCATTGACTATCTGTTGCCAAAGAAACAAGCTCACCAGTACAGCATGCATTGACTATCTGTTCCCCAAGAAACAAGCTCACCAGTACAGCACGCATTGACTATCTGTTGCCAAAGAAACAGGCTCACCAGTACAGCAGACGCTGTCTATTGGGTCCCCAAGAAGCAAGCTCACCAGTACAGCACGGACTGACTATCTGTTCCCCAAGAAACAAGCTCACCAGTGCAGCACACACTGACTCTCTGTTCCCCAAGAAGCAAGCTCACTAGTACAGCACGGACTGACTATCTGTTCCCCAAGAAGCAAGCTCACCAGTACAGCAGGCATTGACTATATGTTCCCAAGAAACAAGCTCACCAGTGCAGCAGGCATGGACTATCTGTTCCCCAAGAAACAAGCTCACCAGTGCAACAGGCATTGACAATCTGTTTCCCAAGAAACAAGCTCACCAGTGCAGCATGCACTGACTGTTACCAAAGAAACAAGCTCACCAGTACAGCACGCATTGCCTATCTGTTCCCCAAGAAACAAGCTCACCAGTACAGCACGCACTGACTGTTACCAAAGAAACAAGCTCACCAGTACAGCACGCATTGACTATCTGTTCCCCAAGAAACAAGCTCACCAGTACAGCACGCACTGACTGTTAACAAAGAAACAAGCTCACCAGTACAGCACACATTGACTATCTGTTGCCAAAGAAACAAGCTCACCAGTACAGCATGCACTGACTATCTGTTCCCCAAGAAACAAGCTCACCAGTACAGCACGCACTGACTGTTACCAAAGAAACAAGCTCACCAGTACAGCACGCACTGACTGTTACCAAAGAAACAAGCTCACCAGTACAGCACACACTGACTGTTACCAAAGAAACAAGCTCACCAGTACAGCACGCATTGACTATCTGTTCCCCAAGAAACAAGGTCACCAGTACAGCACGCACTGACTGTTACCAAAGAAACAAGCTCACCAGTACAGCACACACTGACTGTTACCAAAGAAACAAGCTCCCCAGTACAGCACACATTGACTATCTGTTCCCCAAGAAACAAGCTCACCAGTACAGCACGCATTGACTATCTGTTCCCCAAGAAACAAGCTCACCAGTACAGCACGCATTGACTATCTGTTGCCAAAGAAACAAGCTCACCAGTACAGCACGCACTGACTATTTGTTCCCCAAGAAACAAGCTCACCAGTACAGCACGCACTGACTGTTACCAAAGAAACAAGCTCACCAGTATAGCAAGCACTGACTGTTACCAAAGAAACAAGCTCACCAGTACAGCACACACCGACTGTTACCAAAGAAACAAGCTCACCAGTACAGCACGCATTGACTATCTGTTCCCCAAGAAACAAGCTCACCAGTACAGCACGCACTGACTGTTACCAAAGAAACAAGCTCACCAGTACAGCACACACTGACTGTTACCAAAGAAACAAGCTCACCAGTACAGCACACATTGACTATCTGTTCCCCAAGAAACAAGCTCACCAGTACAGCACGCATTGACTATCTGTTCCCCAAGAAACAAGCTCACCAGTACAGCACGCACTGACTGTTACCAAAGAAACAAGCTCACCAGTACAGCACGCACTGACTGTTACCAAAGAAACAAGCTCACCAGTACAGCACACACTGACTGTTACCAAAGAAACAAGCTCACCAGTACAGCACGCATTGACTATCTGTTCCCCAAGAAACAAGCTCACCAGTAGAGCTCGCATTGACTATCTGTTCCCCAAGAAACAAGCTCACCAGTACAGCACGCATTGACTATCTTTTGCCAAAGAAACAGGCTCACCAGTACAGCAGACGCTGTCTATTGGGTCCCCAAGATAAAGGCTTACCAGTACAGAATTTACCGCCTACCTGTTCCTCAAGAAACAAGCTCACCAGAACAGCAGGCACAGACTATCTCAAACGTACAGCAAGGCAATAGCAGAACACGCAGTGGCGTAGCTAGAGCATGTGGCGCCCGGGGCTATCCCTCAGAAGGCATGCACTTCAAAGAGGTCCGAGAGACACGTAGTATCGCCGCTAATAGTTACCTTGATCATGCAACTTACATGCACATACATGACACGGTCCAAGGCTACACAGTTGAATACAGCGTGACTGGCAGTACAAAAGAGAACACACAGACTGCATGATCTATCTGGGGACTCAGAAAAACCGCATGTGACATCCATCAGAGAGCTGCGTGAACAATTACCTGGTAATCCCCTCAACACAATGCAAACATGCACACACATGACACTGTTCATGTAACCTTCATCTACAGCTGACATTAAATGACCATACATCTCTTCTTAGTCTTATATGGACCAGTAAAACTCACTCTTTTCCAAATCTCTTTCTAAATATTATCACTTTCCATGTAATGTTCCTTTGATGGGAAGAGGTGGTTTCTGAGGTGGGAGTACAAGGCAAGTGATACTACTCAGGCTCCATCTGTTCGAGCCTTCATGGAGGATCCCTCTTCATTACTACCTCCACCTGACCCCGGACTCTGCAACGCACTCCCTTACAGGCTCCCTCTGTGCGAGCCTTCAGGGAGAATCCCTCTTCATTACTACCTCTACCTGACTCCGGACTCTGCAACGCACTCCCTTACAGGCTCCCTCTGTGCGAGCCTTCAGGAAGAATCCCTCTTCATTACTACCTCCACCTGACCCCGGACTCGGCAACGCTCTCCCTTACAGGCTTGATTATCCACTACTCCTCTCTCCAGTGCACCTTATCTCACATCTGACCTTGGGCCCCAGCCCCATATCAGGCACCATCGGGCTCCACTTTGCTTTTTCTCAGTAAAAACATTAGTAAAATCACCTTCAAACTTAAAACATTGAATATAGCAGTAAATATAATTAGCATGCACTTTAAAGTATGTTCCACAGTAGCCCTTACGACCCGACTGCTAATTAAATAAACAAAAACAGAAAGGCCATGACAGGGCCGGCTTTAGCGCTGATGCGAAAGTCTTTTTTGGCGCCACACTAATAACCTCTTTCTCCGTAAATACCTTTACTACCACCTTCCAACAGTGCCCCTCATCCCTCCATGGCCCCCCTAGTGACCTCCTCCTCAGATTGCCTCACGCCACAAGTGCCCCTCATCACCCCATAGCCCCTCCCCCTCACGACCTCCTCCTTGGACTCCCTCACTGCCACCATCCACCAGTGCCCCTTATCTCTCTGTAGCCTCTCCCCCTCATGACCTCCTCCTCAGACTCCCTCACTACCACCCTCCACCAGTGCTCCTCATCTCACCCTAGCTCCCCCTCCACACCATGACCTCTTCCTTGGATTCCCTCACTGTCACCCAGGGCACAAGTCCTAAAAAAAGAAGTGGGGGGACGCTGACGTCACAACAGCAAGTGATGTCACGAAAGGTGGCTTGCACCATCAGACTCATTGCCTCCCCTCGCTCACCCCTTAGATGCCATTGCATTAGGGAAGCCAGCGCGTGAGCAGCGTTCTGAATGAGCTTCGATCTCGCCCCAGAGAGGCCAAAGAGTAAATGTGTGGCTCCATTTGCTCCAGTAATCGAGCTCCCGTTAAAAAAATGAGTGAGGGGACGCCATCCACCCGCCTGGTACCCCGACTCGAGCCCTGCAGTCACCCTCCACCAGTGCCCCTCATCGCTCCACAGCCCCTCCAACTACCTCCTCCTCAGATTCCCTCACTGCCACCCTCCACCAGTGCCCCTCATCGCTCCGTAGCCCCTCTCTCATATGCATTTGTTGTTTAGCGCTACTCATATCAGTGTAGTGTGTCAGCACTTTACACCACGAACACATTATACAGAGACAATGAATCATACAAGTATGTAAATCAGTCTACAGGGAATGTCACATAAGCTAATGAGGATTACAAGGTGTAGGAATCACATGTCATCCATACTGGTGGGCAGTATATTTAGAGAGGGTTTGGTCTGAGGAAACAAAAATGTATCTCTGCCCAAACATACTCATTTTAGCAACATTAGAATGATGAAAGACTGAGGAAGTTCTAACTATATCACAAAACAAATCTATACCATTCATGTTTGTATGCAGCTCTTTGGTGACAGTTCATTGGTCACTGCCCTATGTTAGGATTGTAACTTCTGAACTGCAAGTAACACAAGGATCTCTGTGGCAAAGGCAGCAACCCACTGAGCTTCCACACAAAATACAGTCCATCTGCATTTAACAACTACTAACAGACAAATAATTGCTCTCCAGCAAATCATTAATCACCAGCGTTATTGGGGCATTTTTTATTGTCTTATTGTTGTCCTGCATCGGCCATGATAATGTTAAAAACTATTAAAATAAAGCGCACACGAAGAACCTGTCCTGCTGGACCTGCGCATTTTTTTTTAAAGAAAAGAAACACATTCTCTTACCTACTACTGCACTGAATTATCCACGGACGCAGCAGAGCAGACTACCCCAGGCCAGGTCCTCACGAGAGTGCGTAGTGGTGACGCGTCACCGCTACGTTCTCATCGCGAGGGCCGGGCAAAAATGTAGCCCAGGGCCGTCATTGGTCGCGCTGGCGCACTCTCCAAGATTGACGGCCCTGGAGCGGGGCGCGGGCAGATTAACGGTCATCAACGCGCTGCTTGCACTAAAGTGGGCCGCCCGGCCGCGCGTTGCGGCCGCGGCGGACTTTATAATTTATTTAGTGACACTGTGTCCCTAAATAAATTATAAAGACCACCGCCCTAAATATAGTGCCGTCTGGGGCGGTCCGCCCGCACCGCCCCCCCCTAGCTACGCGCCTGCCCCGCACTTCTTCCCGGGGCCATTCTCCGAGTACGAGAGTGGCGCCTCCTACCTACCTGGGGGATCAGTGCTGACGACCTTCTCGGAGACCCACAGGCTAGAACCATGGCTGTGACCCCGTCAACTGCCCTACTTACCGGGCGGCCTCCCAGAACCAGGACCACTTAGGTGAGGAGGTCAAGTCGTCCTGCCTCCGACAGGAGCTGCACCACCTGGGCCACATTATCACTGACGCCTGCCATCCCAGTGAGTACCTCTCTACCACAAACGCATAAACTACGCGGAGCCAAAATGTGTTTAAAAAATGAGCGACCTGCCTAGGGACCATTTTGTCTTGGTGACACAGTGGCTGGTGCCCTAAAATGGAGACTATATATACTTCGGGCTACAAAGTAGCCCAAAAACCCCCGGTGCGGTCACTGGACTGCATCAACTTCCCCAAACAACCCGGGGCAGACCTCTTTGCGGTCGGCTGCCCTCCCCCCCCCCCCCCACCCTCAAGTCCCCATTGTCATAAATCTGACATGGAAAGGGAGCACCTGTTTACATTATTTAGCTCTGCACGTTGCACATAGTTTGACTAAGGTATTGGTCCCAATCTCTCGTTTTTAATCCTGTAGTATTATATGCTGTATGGCTATGTCTTATTCGAAATGCATATTTTCTGCTACATTCACTAGTTTATTCATTTTACATTCACATTGGCTCTGCCATTTCACAAACGTTGTGTAGTAAGTAGGAAAACCGAAATATTAAAATGTAAAGAAAAAAAAGCATTTTGAGTTAAAGTTTACCACTGAGCTCTGTGGTCTATTGTTCTTTTTCTTCAGCCTCTCTGGTTAATTGAAAGCTTAGGTAACCTGTGCGAGCGGCCTAAGGCTCGCGTTGGCTCGCGTTTTACTGACGAGCCATGACTCAGCATTTGAGCGCGTGCGTTCCAGTCCGTGCTTGAAGTACCTTCCTGGCTTTTTAGACAGCGGTTATGCCGGTTTGGCTGTCTGTGCAGCGGCACATATTGGTCCGTAAGATTGGGCAAGGGGTTGTGAGCTTCAGATTTTCCAACAATTACCCTGGCATATGTTGAAACTTATTATACGACAAGCAGGGCACATGAGAAGGGCTCAAGGGGCAGTGAAAAGGGATACGAATGCATATGATTGAGAGAAAACAATATTTTTGATGGCTTTCAAAGTACAGAGGGGAGAGCGTGTGTGGGCATGTTTGTCTGTGTTTATGTAAGAATTCCTGGTGAAAGTCGGCAGACACCTCACCATACCCGACTAACAGTACCTGTACCCAAATATTAACCATAAAATACATTTGTTGGGGGGTGTAACATCCTAATCACCCCCTGAATCTACACCCCTGTGTCTGTTCTTCACATTGTTAGTCGGCACTTCTGTACTTGCATGTTGAACGTCTTTTAATCTAGAACCAAATTAATAAACTGCGCCAGAAGCGTAAAGTAGAAGGCATTTGTCTTAAAACTTATTAAACGCAGTGAGCAAGGTTGTGAAGTTGGATTCGTTTTGGAGAGCTTTAAATGTTTACTCGTCCCATACTTTTCCAAGCCAGCTGGTGTGCAGTTTACAGGAAGCCAGCGCAATATTGTTTTCTCGTTGACTGACAACTTAATCTTTTTAGTTGATTACTCGACATACATTCGTTTTTTGTGCTAGAATCTTAAACCTGGGAGGACAAAAATTATTGCAAACATTTCAACACTCACCCAATGAGACTGCAGATGCATTGGCTTTATATTGCTGAAGATCTTTTTCTAAATGTATTTGCACTGCAGCAGAAAGCACAGTTACGGAAGTACCACCCTAGCGTTATAAAGCTATGCCTCGTATATAATGTCTAGTCAAACAAAAACATGTAAAAAATAATGTACATTGCAGCAAGAACACTATCCACCTAGCTTCCAGTAAACACAATTAATGGTTGTGAAAGTTATATACTAGCGACCGAATAACAAAGCCTAACGATTTTTTTATTGTTCAGTTACACATGCACTTGAAGAAAAGAAACACATTCTCTTACCTACTACTGCACTGAATTATCCACGGACGCAGCAGAGCAGACTACCCCAGGCCAGGTCCTCGCCTCGAGAGTGCGTAGTGGTGACGCGCGTGACGCGTCACCGCTACGTTCTCATCGCGAGGGCCGGGCAAAAATGTAGCCCAGGGCCGTCATTGGTCGCGCTGGCGCGCTCTCCAAGATTGACGGCCCTGGAGCGGGGCGCGGGCAGATTAACGGTCATGATCAACGCGCTTCTTGCACTAAAGTGGGCCGCCCGGCCCCGCGTTGCGGCCGCGGCGGTCTTTATAATTTATTTAGTGACACTGTGTCCCTAAATAAATTATAAAGACCGCCGCCCTAAATATAGTGCCGCCTGGGGCGGTCCGCCCCCACCGCCCCCCCCTAGCTACGCGCCTGAGAACACGTTGCTATAATAACTCACTGTGTGCTACACAAAACACTCTTCTGCTTGGCTTACCTTGCACTCGATTACAGAAACGGACTGCTCCGATTAGTTTACCCTGAACCATCACGCAAAGAATCCAGTTACTTTATTAACATAACGTGTATTTGTTAAGCGCACGTTTACTCGTAGGCATCTTGGGGCTGAATAACAGATGGTTATTGTTTACCAAATCAATGGTACTCATTTTAAAACCTGAGATGGATGAAAGGCTGAGTGGACTCACCGGGATTTGAACCTGTGACCATGAGGTTGAACACAGGCCCCTGCAGTGGAGCCATTAGTCCACTGAGCCACCAGTCCCGGAAAGCATTACTGTGGTAGATTACAATGGTTGCTTCACCCAACATCTCATAAAGCACACATTGGAAGAATCTACATTAAATCCCATCAGATCATCCTCTTGATCTGTTCTCGGATTACTTTGCCAGTTTTGGATTCAAGGAAATGACACTGACTACTAGAACATGTGTTAGGTTACAGAGAGGGTTAGTTCGGAATATCTTAACCTATGTTATGTCTCCGAAGGGTATTACCGTAATTACTTTTACCCTGAGTTTCGTCATAGGGGAAAACTCTGATTACTTAACCCTGTACAAGATTTACAGAAATTCTCCACACTCAGCTGGAGCCCACAGACATAAATTACCAGTCAGTGATAACACCGGGCAAGGAGAACGTCACAGACTGTGCAGGCTCATTTAGGGGCAATGCCTGAAGAAGTAATTATGTTACCTCCACACCCACTAATACACCATGCAACCCTTTTTCTTCATGCTTGTCTGCATGTATTTTGTTAGGGGTTGTTTTCAAAGTCCTGTGCTTGCGAAAAAGATTGTTCCATCACTGATGCAGTATTCCACAGCACTTAATGTCTTTGGGAAGGCACAATTTGGGATAAGCGGGTTCATGCTACTTGTTGTCATAAAACAACATTCCTCTCTGTTACACAGTTGGGGAAAAAGACCTCCCTGCAATTTCACAAGATGTCCTTCTTCCGTTTCTATCCTACTTACACATCTCACTTCCTAGCAATCCTTTTCCGCACAAGAGGAATCACGTTTGTTTGTGTCTCCTTTGAAGACAATTACCCCAACAAGGTATGTGTTTTTTTTTATTATACAAAATTATATAGGTTTACCAAAACAATTGTTTTAAGCAAACACTGTTAAGGCCTGCACGTCAGGCGTTAGCTGGTCCTTGCAGTTTTTGGGGAAATGCAGCACCACTCTGTGCTTGGCGATCTGGTGCGCTTTGGAAGTTGTGTCCCATATTGTTGAGAGACTGTTACCTTGATTAATGGATAGGAAATTTCTCAATCTTGCCTTCCTTCATGCTCTAGCAAAGAACTCTGGGTCCAAAGCAATTCACCACGTTACCACGCTCAGGCGCTACAGGTAAGGGCCAGGGCAATAGCATCTCTAATCATAAGACCACCCTTGCTTGGAGTGCGATGCTCAGGTACACACAGATTTTTTCCCGTTTAGGTGGTCTAGCTGGAACGGGCATGAAAACAATAATTTCAGTTTTAGGTCTATTGTGTTTACTACAAGGAGCTTAGAGCCCGCCTATTACTTACCATAGATTAAATTGATCGTCACTCTCATTTTATTGCTTCTTATTGGTTAGCGCATGCAGTTTCACTTTCTAATTGTGTGTTTGTCCCTTCCATAAAGCACGGACCAAGTACTGCATCGTAACAGTGACCAGTGTCCTTCCACTGGTTGCATATGCCCGGAGGTAGGTTTTGCCCCTTTAAATTGTAGCACTCCATAAGAGTGCATATGTTTGCTGGCCATCTCCCCTCCTACACCTGTCCCGCTACGCATCATTCCTTGCCCGTTGCCCACCCATGTTGATAAATTGTCATTGCTTGCCCCATGCCCATCCACTGTCTTGGGTTGTTTGTGTATCCCATTCCCTCCTGGGGCTGCTTGCCCGGTTTCTTTACCCCTCCTATTTTGTTGCCTCATTGTCGTCATTTGCCCTCTCCCCCACATTGTTGCTTGAGCCATTTCCCTCCCCACGTCATCGCTTCCCCATCCCCCGCACCCTCCCCATCGCCGTTTGCCCAGTTCCTCCACTACCTCAACTCATTTTTGCTTACTCTGTATCCTTACCCCCTTTCCCCTGTGCTTGCTTGTCTCACCCCCCTGGCCTCCTGACCCTCTCCCACTTATGGTTGCAGGCCTCTTCCCCTCCAGTAAGAAAAGAAGCACTATGACGCAGCCAGTGCTGGCCGCCTCGTTGGACTTTTTTCCTATGCATTATCAAAGCAATATGTCTCACTTATGTGAAATCTATTTTCTTTGTCAGTATTTTATTGGCATTTTGTACAGCAGCATGGCTGGAAGTAAAAATAAAAAAGCACTATGACGCGGCCAGTATTAACCATGCAATAGCTCTTGTTTTTGTTACTTTCAGCCGTGCAACGGCAAGAACATTTACAAATCCAATAGATCTCGCTTAGGCAAAACTTACAAGGTTTGCCAATCCTTGTTACATTATCTTGTAAAACTCATGCAAAGCACTCCTCTGCCATAATGCCACCTGACGGTTTTGCCTTATTCCGAATCTGTATGACGTCTTAATAAAAGGAGAAAGAACTCAGAAATTACTGTGAGTTGCGGTGGCACAGTTTTTTTTGTAGTTGTTTTTTTTAACAATGACAGTATTTAAAGCAGGCTCTCCGTTAATTTGTATTCCCATTTAGCTCCTTTATCAAGTGGAGAGTGAACATGAAGAAATGCCATCTTATTGACCCTATGTCTTCTGACAAAGAAGACATTGTTTCTCTTTCGCAGACAGAACATTAAGAGAAGATCTCAGAGGCAGTCGCTTCTGCTTCAGGGTCTTCGGCTGCTCCGTCTCTAAAAGACCAATGTGTTCTGGATCTCGAAAGACCATTATCTGATCGTGACCCAATGAACGAAAATGATAATCATGGCCCTTTGTCAAAGGGATAATACGTCCTGGAGCATATTTGCGAACTGACGGGGTATCAGGAAACCTTAGCTAGGAGTTGCTGATGATTGTTAAGCTCAATATGAGTCTCCAGCAGCTGTTCTTCAAGGAATTGCCTCTCTCCTTGCCTAGAAGGCATCGATGTTAGTACACCAGATCTGAGGAGCCTGGAGTTTCATGCCATCCTCTTTCTGACTCCCGAGCCGGACAGAAGCTTCATACCTAGTCTGGATTTGAAAGATATTGATCATTATGTAAAACACATCCACCTCTAGATGGTGTTGCGACAGGCAGCGGTTCCCGTATTAGCTTCAGGATATTTTCTCGTGTCTCTGGAATTGAAGAATACTTACTTTCATATTCCCATGTACCAAGAAAGTAATCAATTACTCAGGTTTAAAGTGGGATCTCCGCACTCGCATCAAGTTCTATCCTCTAGGTCGGCGCCTTGAGTCTGTAGGTACTTGTTCCTGCGGTAGCTTCCATACAATTTATAGGTATTCAAATTTTCACTTACCTCTGAGGAGGTGTGCTGTTGACCAGAGGAGCTGGGGCTCCCACTGAACAAGGAGAACTCTCACCTATTACCAGCACAGGCTCGTCAGTTCATTGGGGACGTCGTGAAAACCAATCTGGGCTGTATCGTTCTGGTGGAGCAGGATGCCTTCAAACTCCGCTCTAGAATTTGCTAACTCTTGCATCAACCTTCCATTTATTTTAGTCCCATGGGCCACCGTCCAAAGGATGTGAAATTAAGACTGATGTTTATGACGGGACCCAAAACAATAGCTCACACACTGTTTCTTCCACACAAGGCCATCTGGAAGTGCCAAGCGGCCCTTCAGTAATCCAGATAGCCTTCTATTAGCCATGCCCCCCCTGTTTGCTAAGACTTCTTCAGATGGCAATAAATCTTCTGTTCCAACTCCCAGTATGTTCACCTCTCCTGTAACTCACCAACCTCTCCACTTGGTTTCTACTACACCTTCACCTCATAGCTTGGAGGTTAAACACAAAGAGGGTCATTAGCATGGCTGGCAGACTAAGTCTGCCCGCCATACCCCTGGGAAATGGGACCGCCCGCAATGCATGCGGCGGTCCCGCACATCCCATTAGGATGCGCCCGCCGCAATGCCAGAAATGCAAGTTGTGCATTTGACAGTACAATGTGACAGGCACCGGGCGGTGCCTGCCACGTTGCACTGTCAAATGCAGTGGGGTACCATAGGTACCCCCCATGTGACCCCCCAGAAACCCTGGGGGCCCGCCACGTGCCCCCAATGTTGATAACTGCATGCCTTTCCATGGCGGTGTTGCCACCACGGAAAGGCATGTCCCCGCATTTATTCTAATATGGATGGTGGTGTCTACCAGACACCGCCACCATATTAACAGCTTTTATGCCCGGTCGACTCATCGATCGGGGGGAAAACCGGCGGACGGTCTTTCCGCCTCCCAGGTTCCCCCCGCCATGGTAATGTGGCGGGGGGAAATTTGCATGCCGGCGGGGGAATATGTCTGGCGGATCGCCACCGCCATGCGGGCGGTGGCGATCCGCCTGACATAATAATGGACCCCCAAGTGTTACAATCCCTGTGTTGTTCCCTAGCTGTAGCATTAGATATCCAGCAGTCCAGAAAGCCATCCACATTATCTTCTTTTGTTAAACACTGGCAACATTTTGAGGCACAACGCCATAAGGTAGTTGATTTAAAAACAACTAGATCTTGTGAACCCTTTCTCATTCTGGATTCCTTATGCAAAGGAGTTTTGAAGGGTTTGGCTCATTCCACCTTGGGTCCTCAATGGTCTGATTTCTGAGAATCTTGGTGTTCACTTTCTTCTGTAAATCTTCTAGCCTCTCAACTCCTTTAGTCTTTATGCAGATGCCCCATTGTACAATCTCCTCTTCCTACTTTGTCCCTTTAAACTGTTTTACCAGGGCTGCATAGTGCACCCTTTAAACCTCTTGAAGCAGCTTCTCTGTCCTGGATTTCTGCAAAGGTCTATTTTCTGATTGCAATTACCTCATTGGAATTGGGAGAATTTTCCTCTCTAATTGTCGTTTCTCCTTAATGGAGGTTCTTTCCAGACCCCATTATCTTAAGGCCAGGAGCAGGTTGTATTCTCAAGATCTTGTTTCAATAACCATTATCTCAGGAAGTTGTTTTTCCGGTTTTCCATAAGAGGTTTTGAATAGCTCAGTTCATTCTTTGTATGTCGAAGGACCCTGCTCATTTATTTGCATTTGAGGATTTGTGCATTTCAGAGTCCCTGTAGGTCACGTTTGGAACAGCTGACAAGGGTAACAAACCAACTACTGCCACTCTGAGCTGCTGGGTCCAATCAGTATTATTTCAAGCATAGTCTCTGGGCAAGGTTCTTCCAAGGGACATTCAACTAGGAGTACAGATACGAACTACTAATGCAGGGTCTTCCAGATGACATAGATGCGCCCAATTAAAAATGGGAAACTAGACTAGGTATGGAGAGACTTCATTCAGAAGTCTTTGGATCTAGGGAACAGGGTTCTGTTAATAGCTAGTCTGAAAACCCAACATTTTATGACAATCTTTACCTTACATCACACGCCTGTTAAGGTAGCAAAGTAGGGTGGTAGATGTGGGGGGAAATGTACTAGGTGCAGTTTCCCATTGGCGGATTGTCTTCATATTTTTCTTTTTCATGCCCTAAATTGGTTATGTTTTTGCAGGAGATTCGGAGGCTTTTGGGATTAATTATAGGAGCACAGATTCAAATTACGCCGGCGTTGATGATTCTGGGTGTGATAAATAGCACTGAAGACAACGATATCGTGAGACGTGAGGCATATTTATTTTTTCTGGCTATGGCAATCACCCGTCTATGTATTACTTCGCAATGGCTTAGTCATGATCCTCCAACGTTTGCAACATGGAGAGCAAGATTATCATCTTTTCATAATATGGAAATTCCCTTGTATAAACTGATAGGGCGCAACAAAAAACAATGGGGGCTTAGGATTTGGGCACCGGTTACTACCTGGATGGAGGGGGCAGTAGCAGAGAGTTGAGGGAAGTATCCCAGTTATGGATTTTCCGGGTTGCTGGGATATTGCGATATTGCAAGATATGGTTTTATTAAAGCTAGCAATCATATTTTATCTTTTCAAAGTGAATGTTTCTTGCATACCCCCATCGCTTATATTGAATCCACCTTTGTCCATTTTAATTGATGGGAAACTTAATGTGATGAAGGGAATGATGGTACAATGATATGGGTGGTGGGGTTTGATTGGGCTTGAAGCATGTAGCCTGTATGTGTATTTATGGTGTATAAATCAGTGCTGGTATTCGAAGGAGGTCAAGAAGAGAATAAGGGACATCTTGGTATTCTAGATTTCAGTATAATATGCTCCCTCCCTCGATTGGAGTAATTATGAACTCTAATTATTTGCTGCTATGATGTCTGTTTTATAATGGTCTTTTCAAGGAGGTTACTGTCCAGGCTTTTTAACTGATGAGTTATGTATGTGCCTTGGTTGTGTCTGCTGTGATATTTATTTGTTTGATATTATGGAATTTTTGAAGTAAAATTAATAAATGTATGTAAAAAAATAAAAACATGGAGTACAGTACCTTCTTGGGCTGAAGCAAATGAAATTTGTTGTGCAGCTACTCGAGCACATTCTAACACTTTTGTTTACCACTACCATCTTTTTCTTTTAATTATATATATGTTTTATTTTGGTATAGTTCACCAATACTATAATAGATTATAGATTATTGCACCACCACATTGACACACAAAAACGTCTAATACCAGAAATAATAATCACATATGTACACAATCCAAGTCTTCTAGAACTTCCAAACCATATTCATTATACTCGATTCCCCAAGTACATCTTAAATACATAAAATGAATGGAAGAAAAAAAAAAATTAATGCATACATATTTCAGCACCCTTTAAAAACATAACAATAACATCGCCTATTTAATCCAATGATTCCCATAATTTCTTAAACTTTCTGTACAGCCAGGATCTTAGTGCATGCTTTTTTTCAGACTCCTTAATCTTATTTAGTTTACAGTGTAAGTGTTGAAAGGTCGGGATTTCGTCTGTCCACCACCATTGAAGTATTAGAGATCGTGTTAGTAACACCACTGTGTATATAAATTTTTTTGCAATAGATCAGCTGTTAGATCAGGTGAAAATCCAAAAGCAGCAGTCTGGACATCTAACGTCTGCTGTACTTTCAGTTTATTAGCACAATATGGATTGATTTCTCCCCAGAAACTACTTAACCTTGGGCAACTCCATATAATATGGGTCCAGTTCCCACCTCCTTCCTTGCAATGGAAACAGTTAGGAGGAATCTGTGGATTTATTTTATGGAGAAAGTCTGGGGTTCTATATAAGAGCCATTTAGTGTAATATTGCATCAGTTGTAAATTGGCCGCTTTCAATAGGGAGAAGTTGAATTTGTTAATCTGATCCCAAGCTAAAGACGATATCTGGAGACTTTTTTTTGAGTGCCATGTTTTTGCACTTTCGTATAAGGCTTATCTGCTTTATAACTGCGTATGAGAGAATCCCAGCTGCTGACTGTTTTGTGGATTTTGGGATTTAACATCTGCTCTGTTAACTCCCTTGTTTCCATTATACGTATCGGATTCAATTCCGCAGAAAATATTTGATCCTAATAAAAGACCATTTCATACTTTTTTTTACAGTGTTTGATACTGGGCTTTATTTAATTCCAATTTTACACCCAAAAAATTCCCTATTTTACCAAAGCCCTTAGTCATCCATTTAAGCATTTCAGTCTTATCTAGAAAAAGATATTCCCCTATATAAATATATGATAATAATGTTGCTCCATTAATTTTAGGGATCGCATAATTGGCGGTACATTTGTTGTTTATGCTTAATATCAGTAGTGTTTTATATTTAACTCTTTTTTCCTTAATGGCAATCTTCTCTACTCTCAGTCCTATTTTTCTGAGTTTTAGTATATTCTCTCTCACCTTCCCTCCCACTTACCCAGAATATTCCACCTAGAATGCTTTGATATAAGTGAATCCATTTGTGAGGACGAGGGATAATAGGATAGGATAGTATTTGTAAAGCGCACTATACCCGAAGGTGTCAAGGTGCTGGGCTGACAAGAGCAGAGGGAGAAACGATGGCTGATTAAGAGGAGAATAGCCATATTTTCAGAAGTTTCCTGAAACCCGAAAGAGAGCTTGCGTTGGCAATGGAGGGGTGGAGTGATTTCCAGAGTCTGACAGCGACAACCAAAAAGGAGCGGCCGCCCCATCTGGATCTGCGAAATCTGGGCGAGACAAGTTTTTTCTTTGTGTATGATCTCAGAGTCCTCCCTGGAATATACCATTGAAACAAGGATTTGAGCTGGGGCGAGACTTTACTATGCATGGCCTTATATACCGTACTCAAGACCTTGACAGAAATACGCTCCCTAATAAGGGGTGGGATTGTGTAATTAGGCCAGAAAGAGAAGGAAACTCCTTTTAAAATCGGAGGAAGGTTATTTCCACTAGGTAATAATAGTAGGTAATTGTCTCATGGGAGGCACACCTCCTTATATATATCAATAGTGGGACCTGGAGTAATACCTTAATACTTCCGTGTGACTCTGAATTTATCAAATATTTTACAAGTTTATCAACAATAATTTTGAACAAAATGATAACATTTTTATGGTAAATAATATTAAGCATCATTATAGTAATTGCTACTTCTTATAGAAATAACGAAAACCTTGATATTTATGACCCGTTTGTTTCCAAGAATGTTTCACTTCCCTATTATGTGAATGGCTGCTGGCGCCTTTCTAAGATGGATGCTTAGTGCCCTCAAGTAGAACAAGCTTTGGCATAGCCAATAGGTCTCGCCTTTGGGGCCTTAAAAGTATTTAATTATGCAGCATAATATCCTTCGTGCAACATCATCAACTGTTGCATGACTAAACACTTATAAGGTTCCAAAGGCGAGACCTATTGGCTATGCCAATGCTTGTTGTTAATTAGTGCTTCTGTAATTTTTGCATAGAAGTGCAATAGGAAAATTGGATGGAAGTTGGCAAAATTGTTGAGCTCGATCCTTGGTGTTTTTCAATAGCGGGGTGGGTGACTATGGCAGCTTTCCAGTTAGGGAGCACTATTAATGAGGAAAGTGGGGAGTTAAATAAAGTAGTCGAAAAAAGGAGTAATGGTGTTGCTGATTTTTTTTTTTGCTGATGTACTGAAAAGACATCCAGAAGCAGAAGTTAAGGAACCTGAGATGTTGGCCATCTGATCAATCGTCACAGGTGCAAATAAGGTCCAGGATCGAACGTTAGATTCTCTGTGTATAGGTCTCTATGCCAAGTGTATTTGCAAAAAGTTGTTATCCAAAATAGTGATTTTGTTGTGAAGGAAATCAGTCAAACTCATACTTCTTGAGAAGGTGTAATAAGATTAACACCAGATCATGGGCTGACCATATTTTTTTATAAATTGTTTACCCTTTTTTGTTGGGTTTTTTTTTGTTTGAAATGCACTCAGAAAAATAACCGGCTTTTATCCTTTAAAGAAGTTTGTAGCAGTGGTATAGTTCATCTTTACCAATAAACAAACAGTTCGAACGGGAGAGTCCAAGGGAAAATTTTAAAGACCACTAAGGATTGTGTCCCCAATCAACTATTAACAAACACAAGGATCCTAGGGTCTACGAAATACCTCTAAGTTTACTACTTAAACCTATGCGGTAGTGATGAACCTAACTGTAAAACACTATTGAGCAGAATGTTCCTAAGGGCAGATCCCTTTAAGGACTTAATCCCTCACTCACCAATGGTGACATGCTTCATCATAGGGACTCTCCTCCCAAAGGAAAACCTAGTTTCTTTGGGGGCTACAACCCCCTCTCTGAGAGGGAGGAGCTCAGGGATGTTTTATTTCTAGTATTTAGGACTGACTAAGTCCACATATGATGAGCAAAGATGTATGAGCAAGGGTGCAGCGCAAATAATGAAAATTGTGAGTATGTGAAAAGAAGTGATCGTTAAAACTGGCTAGGAGGCACCGCAGTCAACTTTCATCAAAAGATGCCTACTGTCAGGATTAAAAAGCAGTACACCTGCGGTATGGATTTAAAACCGCTATGGTGTGGGTTTTAGGGGGTCAACATGTTTCAGCCCAGGAAGACCCAAGGTGGATCGGGCTTTCATCAGGACCTTACAAAGAAACGCTACTGCAAGTGAAGCAAGTGAAAAATTAAATCAAAAAAAGGATATATGGCCAGTGCAATGTCATAGGCCTCTATCCGAACCTGCAAGTACCTGAAATGAAAAGAAAGTAACACATGTCAGGTAAGTTTAATATATGTTTTAGCAGTAAAAAATGTGTACTGTACGATTAATTCTATGTATAGCGCTTTTACTTCTACATGAGTGGACGAGTACGACACAATGGCTTCAACTAGTTGGGTCCGTATTCTCTTGTGCGCTCACTAGATGTTTGAACAGAGTCTTTTGATAGCGTCTTTTTACAATGCTCTCTACCCTGTAGACACCCGCAGGGTCGAGTCTGTATTACAGGCTTTATTTTTTATTTATTATTTTTGATTCAGGGTTGACATCACTGAATGGCGCCTGTTATATATATTTTTTAGACGTACTAGGTATACGCAAGTGCACACTAGTTAGAGTGCGCTCTACGGGACGCATGCGCGATGTTAATACGTAGTGTTTGCGTTCCGCGCATGCACATCATTTTCATTTTTGTTTTTCACTGGGCATGCGCAAGGAAGTATCGTCCCCGCCACCTGAGCTCGATTACAAAATTACGGCAAGGGCTATTTAAGAGCGCGGTCTTGGACCAACGCTCACCTCCGGCAGCAGGCTCTCCAGGTTTAGCGGTACCGACGGATAGGTGAGCGCTTGTGAGCATTCCTTGATGTCCCTCTGCTTCAGTTTTTGGAAACCACGCTGATTTTGGGATTGTTTGCTCTATGTTATACAGTTATGTTTGCTCATTATTATCTACATAGTCTGTGGAGGACTCTTGCTCCCCTTGTCTGTCATGCTTGACAGTGGGTTGAGTGATTAGTTCTTTGGAGTCCCTACAGTAGACTTACAACAATTGTAATGTGACCTTTATGGGTTAACCCCGCTTCTGTTCTTCTACAGCTCCTTATACTAGTGGTTATTTTCATGTGATCGACATGATTAGCTTTTGACTGGTATACGATCGCTTTGAGATTTTGTTTACTCTTCTTGCACCCCACAAATATTATTAAAAAACTTTTTTGTAGAGCGGTGCTGCCTTCCTAAGCGGTTGCCAGGTAGAGGTGAGATCCTGTACCCAGCCTTTGCGGGTAAGGTATCTTTTTTCCTTTTGGGACTATTGTACATGCAGATCCTTTTCAGTACACATTTTTTACTGCTAAAACATATATTAAACTTACCTGACATGTGTTACTTTCTTTTCATTTCAGGTACTTGCAGGTTTGGATAGAGGCCTATGATATTGCACTGGCCATCTATCCTTTTTTTGATTTAGTTTTTCACTTGCTTCACTTGCAGTAGCGTTTCTTTGTAAGGTCCTGATGAAAGCCAGATCCACCTTGGGTCTTCCTGGGCTGAAACATGTTGACCACCTAAAACCCACACCATAGCGGTTTTAAATCCATACCGCAGGTGTACTGCTTTTAATCCTGACAGTAGGCATCTTTTGATTAAAGTTGACTGCGGTGCCTCCTAGCCAGTTTTAACGATCACTTCTTTTCACATACTCACAATTTTCATTATTTGCGCTGCACCCTTGCTCATACATCTTTGCTCATCATATGTGGACTTAGTCAGTCCTAAATACTAGAAATAAAACATCCCTGAGCTCCTCCCTCTCAGAGAGGGGGTTGTAGCCCCCAAAGGAACTAGGTTTTCCTTTGGGAGGAGAGTCCCTATGATGAAGCATGTCACTATTGGTGAGTGAGGGATTACGTCCTTAAAGGGATCTGCCCTTAGGAACATTCTGCTCAATAGTGTTTTCCAGTTAGGTTCATCACTACCGCATAGGTTTAAGTAGTAAACTTAGAGGTATTTCGTAGACTCTAGGATCCTTGTGTTTGTTAATAGTTCATCTTTATTCAGCCCGACCTTTTGGATAGAAAGTTTTTTCTCTGAAGTGTTTTACAAATCTGTTTGGACGATTTAAGTGCTTCAGTGTACCAGAGAGCTGTTGGTGAACTTTGCAGTGGAATAATCAGTTTTAAGGATTAAATGTAGATTTAGCCATTCATTTACTACTCTAGAGCTGGAGTGGGGGATCCTGCAAATGACAGCAAGTTTCTGAAAGTGCTCATTTGGCACAGTTTGGACCCAAAATGAACACCAGTGTGATAAGTATTACGAAATGGAGTGCACACACGCGCGCCTGACGCCATTTCTGTAGATTGAGGAAGAAAAGAGTAAAGAAAATCGCAAATGAGTGGAGATGTAAAAAGGAAGACGTGAGAAGGAAGTCGGAGAGGTGAGAGGCGAGAAAGAAAACAAGAAACGCAGGATGGACCGAAAGTAATGATGAAAAGAGGGTTGCGGTGCTGGAGTAAGCGGCGGGGGAGAAGAAACGCAATGCACAAGGGTGAAAGACAATGAACAGAGGTGGAGAGGAATGAGAGAAGGAAAACGATGGGACACGGGGGATTGGTGAGTAAAGAGAAAGGAAGAGAATGGTTCCCTGGATGGAAGTATTTCTGTGTGCTTGTAATAAACTTTTTTTGCAAATGGCGCATACGTACAGGATGTAGCATGATAGTGTAACTTCGAAAGTTACATGTAACAAGCTTTTACCAAAATTACCAACATTATGCAGGGTATCCTGGTGCAATTTAAATGTCAGCTGTGCCAGGACAGAAGGTGGCCCACAAATACTAAATAAGTGGCAGCAGTTCATCTTCCCGAGATGGAACCTTCTGGAACGGTAAGGGAGGTGAAGAAGCGAAGTTGAGCTACTAGCCATGAGAATCACTGGTAGCGGCCCTCCAGCTGTTGCAGCTGTCACACTTCCTTAGGAGCCGGAAGTGTCTAGTCTAAATCTTCCAGGCAGTGTCAGCAGAGAGGCCACAAGTTGAATGTGCATTAAGTGAGAAAATATAATGCGACTAAACTGTGCACCGGAAAGAGGTGAAAACGAAGGGGGTTTACGGGTGCAAAGCAACCACTTAAAAGAAACGCGCGCGCCTCGCGCTAAAAGTTTAAAACAAAAAAGGCGTGCAGCGCGCGCACGCTTGGGAGAGCAGTCTGCTCTTTTTCAAAGCACATACTCGTGCTTGTGGCGTACCGCTGCGCACTCCCGCAAGGCGTATGCCACCACAAGCACGAGTATGTGCTTTGAAAAAGATCTGCACGACGGCTAAAGGTCTCCTAAGCAACACATGCGCGCTGCGTAGGCGAGACCTAAAAAAGGAGTGCCTGGAGCAGGTGGGAAGGGTACCACTCTCTCCATGCCAGAGCTTTGGGAGAGGCGATGGAGGGATGCAGAGAGGATGATGTTGAAGGACACTTGGCCACTATGCATGTCATTTGGAAGTAGTCAGGGATTGCAGCTGTGACTTCCTTTTCGGACCCTGCCCTCAGAGGGGGCATAACTTTTGCCTCCTCTGAGGCCAGGGGTAGCAAAGGAAGTGCCCAGAGCAGGCGGGAGCAAGCTAGAGGTCAAAGCTGCGACCCCTGACTACTCCCAAAAGACATCCATGTGTTTTATCGCATTAGATGCATATGCGCATAGGGATTAATTAAATGCCAATATGCGACGTCAAGCCCACCATCCACCTTGGTAGGTGTTGTGGTGCTGTGAGTTGGAGGCAGACAGGGCAGGGGCAAATACGTGAATATATATGTATATGTATGTTGTCGCTGTAGACAGGTGGAAAGGACAAAGCTCAGTATAAGGCAGAGGGAGAGACTAGAAGGTTATGTAAGAGATGTATAGGCATCTGATTGAGGAAGGAGTAGTAGCCAATCTAGGACTAGTGGCACAGGTGAAAAAGAGAGTGATGGCGATCCAACAACAAAGAGTAAGACATAGGAGATCTTAGATAACCCGATAAGACGTGGAAAGTTAAATGGGGGGATGATGGCTGCAGAGCAGAACTGGTTTAGGGCGGTGCGACTGGTGCCACTCCGCCAGCAGCTGACCGGGGGCGGGGGAAGCACGTTTTCAAATATATAATATGGATTTAAATCACTTGCTGCAGAGTTCCTTGCCTTCAGCATTCTTCAGGCAACAATAAAAATGTCATGATAGCCCTGGTGATTAATGGACTTGATGGTGAAGGATCAGAATTTTGTGTAGTGGAAGTTTTGACTCCTCATAAAGTAGGGCAGAGGGTTAATAAGCTGGCTGCAAAGCATGTATACCATGCACATCACAAAAGGGCATATAATGTAGATAGTTCAGTGGGTTACTGCTTTTGTCAGAGAGATCCATTGTTACTTTCAGTTCAGAAGTTTCAATCTTAATATGGCATAGTTAACTATTAACTGTCATCAAAGAGCTGCATTCCAACTGCACGGTATAGCTAATAAAGGTATGTTTTTCCCAGTCTCATTATTCTAATGTTGTTAAAAAGCGTTAGTTTGGGTAAAAATGCATTCCTATTAGTAAGGCCAACACCAACCCTTGTGCTATTTTGAATCCTGAGTTTGTGCTTCCCCAGATAAAACACTCCTAAAATATAGTGCCTACTAGTACAGATGACACATTATTCCAACACATTGTAATCCTTGTTGCCTTATGTAACATTTCCTATAGACTGATTTATGCGTGTATGTTTCATTGGTTCTGTATAATGTGTGTGTGATGGAAAATTCTCTGACGCCCTAGACTGGTATGAGTAGTGTAGTACTATAAAACACATGAAATACATGTGGGAGAGGGGCTATGGAGAGATGAGGGGCACTGTTAGAGGGTGGTGATGAGGGGCACTCATGGAGAAGGAGGTCACTGGGGGGCTCTAACAAACATTGCCACTCCGGCAGTGCGTAGCTAGACCCTTTGCTGCCCGTGGCGGTCCCTGCGTTTGCAACCCCGTGACGGCCACAAGCATGGTGTGGGGGGGGTCCGGGGAGGGCGGTGTTGTGCTGGCGATCCCTAGGTTTGCTTTCCCGCGATGGCCGCAGGTAAGGGGGAGGCCGCCGCCAAAACTCATGCTGCCTGGGGAGTACCACACCCCCTCCACCACTAGCAGCGCCACTGCACTCTGGGCACCACCAGTCCTCAAGCCGGCTCTGCGGCAGAGTCCAAAGGGAAGGTCAGTGTTTTAGGGGATGGGTTAGTTTGTGATGTTAGAACATTGTTGAGGATTTAGTGTGTGCAGCTGAAGTGCAGGATTGCTAACAAGTGTGAACTCTGCTTGTCTTCAATAAAGTTGCCTTTTTCATAAAACAGGAAGCATTACGAGTGGGACGTCTCCCAAAAATGTCCTCCTCGAAGGGACACCATGAATATGAATTTAATACAGGCGACCGTCCGGCATAATATACATAAAAACTGTAAAATTGCAAGAGGGAAGCATGTTACAGGTTTAAAGATTCCACATCTTCCACCCTAACACTCACTGGCGTAGCTAGGGGGGGCCGGTGGGGGCGGTCCACCCCAGGCGGCACCAGTTTGAGGGTGGTGGCCGCGTGACACTGGTGGCCCGTGGCGGCGGCCTTTATCATTTATTTGGGGACACTCACTGACTGTCACTGTCCCCAAATAAATTATAAAGCCAGCCACCGCCACGGGCCACCAGTGCCGCGCGGCCACCACCCCTACAGTGAGTGATGTCATGTACACAGTACACCCACCACCCCCACACCCACACGAGCCCAGAGCAAATGCACAAGTGACGTGCAGTTACGTGTGAACTGAAGTACGCGACGTACCGCGTTTGTTGTGGGTCTCAGGGCCGTCAATCTTGTAGCGCAAAAGCGCTACCAATGACGGCCCTGGGCATAGTTTTTGGCCAGCCCCCGTGCCGAAAACGCAGCAGTGACACATCACACGCGCCACAGGGCTGCTTCCCCACTCCTCGTTACGGCCCCGCTTGCGAGCGGGTGCTTCGGCACAGCTTTCACGGGGGTTCTCTTCCCGCAGTAATAGGAACAGTCTACCTAAAAAGGGCTCGAAAAATCTAGAAAATGGTACTAGTCCTTCAGGTCTAGTACCTTGAAAAATCTCCTCGATCTAACAGTAACCTACTTGACCTCCGTCTCTGAAAGCGGAGCAAATGTGACAAGATAACAAGATTTAAAGGCATCTTTATTGCACATTTGCTTTGTGAGCAATAGAAAGGCCTTTAAATCTTGTTATCTTGTCACATTTTCTCCATTTTCAAAGACAGAGGACCAAAGTTAGTATGTTTTCCTACTCGCCAGAATGGGCAAGTAGGACCTAAAAATAGTTCGACCTCATTAAATTTACCTCGCAAATGCGAGCGGTCGAGTGGATTCGTCGAGCCCACATTTACCAAGTAAGGGTCGAGGCTAAAGATTGCAACTACATAGTCTCATCTATATTATGTAACAAGCGGAGTAAACAATTAGCAATTGGTATCTTATGGTACTCTTAAACTGTGTGCTAAAAGAAACAAACTCTGTGACACCACATTTTCCCCAGGCAGCAAATCGCATTCATGTTAAGGAGAACATTTTCAATGGTCCTTCCAGAGCAACACCTTGATCAGACAGCATTTGCTTACCAGCACCTTAAGATTAAACTTGAAGTCGCTCATCTCCTCACTCATTGCACCGTTTTATCCAGCTGCCTGAGAAAAATGTTTCTTTACTGAATTACGTTTTTCGGCTATTTAGAAATATGTTATTTTTCTGCTATTTAGGAAAATGCTGTATAGAAACATCTTCGTTTTGACTTTCGCATATGTCTGGTGATTGCTCATTCCATTGAAATCCTTGTTGAATAAATCCAGTAGTGCCGGCGTGAGTTTAAGGTTTCCCTGAAAGATCAAAACAATACCTGATATTTAAGCGATGGAAAGCTACAGGCAGCTTTAATGAAACTATATGTGGACCGTCAGTGCATGGGGGTGGCCATGATATGTGATAAGCTCATAAAATATACACAATTCTGCCTGCCAGAGACAAAAGAAAAGGCAGGATGAAAGTCTTCAATGCAGACAATATCAGCACCCCCAGCTATGCAATTGTCATCGGGGTGCGGCAGGTCACCTCCAAAGAGGTTTAAATTCCAGTTATGTTCCACCAGTTGTGGGATAGACACAGACAGAAAAGACCAACCGAATTAGCCACTCAACAGCCAATCATGACAACCGAAACAGCCGGAGGCCATAAACAGAATGTTTTGTTGGGCATAGCTGAAGAGACCCTCATTGGAGAGCAACCTGCGAGTGCAACTCAAGATTGGCCAATCAGAGCCCATTACCTCCTCATACAGCATTCCTGGCACTAAATGCTGAGCACAGGAGCACAGCAGGAGGTTGTTGAACCTCCAGATTTCCTTTTTTATCAGTCATTGAATAATTGATGACATAAGTATGGAATTCTAATTTCAGTGATTGTTTTGAGTACAGGATGGTACTTACATTAAATTCAAGTTTCGTTCAGGTTGTAAATTCGTTTAAAAAAATATAAAACAGGAGTTAGGTTGTTCTTTTTTTGTACTGATCCAACGCAAACTAGGATTTTATTTCAACAGATATTATAAAAAATACAAAATGTATTTTTGCATCACCGACACTGCTTACACTGCCTCTCCTTAACAAACTGCACAAATTGTGAACATTCTAATTACACTGAGCCAAACAGACCGCGTCATTCTGCTTGTGAGCAACTTCACCCCCTGGAGGACAGAAGGGGCACAGCACACCTGGCACAGGATGGGCGCCACCTGCTGGCCTGAGCGGCAGATAGACTGATGACTGACAGCTCGTGCTCCAGAGGGCCTGCGAGGGGCCTGCCGAGTCGCCGCAAGGCTGTGCCATTCCAGCCTCAGGTGTCCTGCACGCCTTCATAATGAATACATGGTTCGTTCATTAAAACAATGTTTCTCTCACTAATTAGTCTGACAAATAAAAAAAATGACGCTAGTGTGCTGCATAAGCAGCTTCAGCTGAGCTCACCGGCACGTGTGCCCTCGGCCCCGTCCACGAGCATTGCTTAGCGGGTCGTTATGTTCAGTAACCTTGGCAGTCCCACCTGGCAGCGCACCCCTGCCCCCCGAACGGAGCATGAGGGATGCTGACAGATGGCTCTGCGGGTCTGTGCCATCCATCACGGGTACCAGTCTAGCGAGCTGTCATTCTAAACAAAAATAAAACACTCATTACAGCCCCTTCCTAATGATTGTGCGGTTAGCTTTCCAACTATTAATGGGTAATGGGGATGAGTTGTTTAATGGTAATCAGCAGGTAATCTACCTCGTGGGTCACCGATGACCACAGGATCGCATGTTGGATTAAATCTGCCCTTGTAGAATAGACGCTTACAGGGTGGTCCGTCAGGTCACCGGGTTGGCGGAGTCCTTTGCCTCTGGCTGCCTTGAGGAGGCCGCCAGCCAAACAAAGAGCTTCCCTACCTGTCAGGGACTTCTTTGACAAAAACGTATTCAATGGTGAGTTGGCTGTCCTTTTTTTTTTTTTTTGATTTCAAAAGAATTTATTATTTTAAGGGAGTAAAAACAAGCATAGAATACAATCAAGAATGATACAAATGATATCAGCTAAAAGACATTCAACCTGGTAAAATGAGAGTTAAAACTAAAAAAAAACACCTTACAATGTTCATTAATCTGGAAGTATCAGAGGAATGCATTGAATAAGGAAGAATCAATGGATAATCAGGAGCCGTGTTTATCAAAAGTATCATCATCATATAATAACTTAGGGATGAAGGGAAAGAAAGGATAGAAAGCAAAGACAGAAAAAGAAAGAAGAAAAGAAGAAAAAAGACAAGACAAGATGAGAAAAGAGAAGAGGATTTCCAAAGGATTCACCCAACAACAACACCATCATTAACCAGGCACATCAAAAGGGTATTGAGCCACCAAACCCTCTGAGGCTCTTTGCATGTACGTATCTAGAGTCAGTCACACCTCATTAGATATAGACGGAGAAAGGTGAGCATGATCAACTGACGTATGAGCACTACGCAGAAAAGAAACCCATGCCCACCAAGTATGATAAGAGACTGAAGAAAAAGATTTCCACTCCATGAGAATTACCTTGACTGCAATAGATAGTAAAAGATCCAATAATTGTAATTCCATGGCATCTAAGGGCAACGGGACCGAGGCAGCCAGCGGACCTAGAAGAATTAGTGGAAAAGAGAGTTGAAACTGAATATCAAAGATAAGCATGAGGTGTTTTGTGAACTAGACCCCAAAAGGGTTGGAGAAGAGAGCAATCAAAGAACATATGTTGGAAATCACCAGGTGCTAGCCCACAACTCCAACATCGATCATCGTCCTTGAGATTTAGCGCGTGTAAACGAATGGGAGTCCAGTGAAGAAGATTAATAGAGAAAAACTTAGATTGCATTAGTGAGGGGGCGATTTTATTACGAAGAGAAAGCCTACCAATATCTTGCCAAGTGTCTGAAGAAATATGATCGGTGATCTCATGCCCGAAATGACGTAGCCATTTTTGCTGTGCAACAGTTTGGGTAGGAAGTGTCGAGGACGACAAAAATTTATAAATCCTAGATGCAACATGACCAGACTTAATCCATAAGTGAAAAAGCATAATCATAGGGGAAGAAGGCTGAAGCTGTAATCTAGCAAGTGCTACCTTTATCTTAAGAAAAGTATAAAAATCTATATTAGATAAAGAAAATTGCTGGGCCAGGGTAGAGAAAGGAAGAGGGTCATTTTTGGAATCATACAAATGTTTAACAAGCGAGATACCTTTCCCCGACCAATAAGACATCAAGTCCGGATCAATATTAATCTTAATTTTGGAATTGCGCCAAATGGATGACCATCTAGTTTTATGCAACGGAATCGCCACTCTCATATCAATTTTACGAATCGCAGCAACAGTATCCAAAATAATAGATCTAGAAAATGGAATGAAAAGAGTATTTGTGGTTAAGAAAGAGGCAGTTGGAAGAGGAGAGGCCAATTCCTGTTCTATTAGCAACCAAGCTGGAACATGCATAAGGGGAGGGGAAAACCAGAGCGCACCTTGAGAGGCTAGAAAAGCAGATTGATACTTCCCCCAATCAGGAAGATTACATCCCCCCAACTCATAGGGTTTCCTCAAAAATTTATAGGCAATTCTAGCCCTTTTATTATTCCATAAGAATTTGGAAGTAATTAAATCAAGATCATGAAAGAAGGCATCAGAGAGCTTTACTGGAAGCATAGAAGAGACAAAATTAATAATAGGTGTAATCATCATTTTAAGAGTTTGGAGCCGACCCCACCAGGAGATATGCTTCGGAGACCAATTTTCTAAAAGATGCCGCACTTTAAGAATAGTTTGCGACTCATTATAAGTAACCGTAGCATAAAGGGTGGAACAAAAATAAATACCCAGATACTTTAGTTGCTTAGATTGCCACTTAAAGCCCGCCGAGCCCATATGAGAGGAGAAGCAGTAAGCATTTAAGGGGAACATTTCTGTCTTATCTCTGTTCAGTGTATATCCTGAAACCTTTGAGAAGGTGGAAATGATCTCAGAAATAGCCGGGATGGCACGTGCAACATCATCTGAAAAAATGAGAACGTCATCGGCATAGGCAGCTACTTTTAACTGATGGGAACCAAAAGAAAAGCCCATAATGTCTGGATGTACGTCAATCAGTCTGAGAAGAGGATCGATGGACAACAAAAATAAAAGAGGAGACAAAGGACACCCTTGTCTAGTACCCTGGCAAAGGTTAAAAAAGGACGAGGTAGCCCCATTCACTCTTATATTAGCCCTAGGTCGGGAGTAAAGAGACATAACCATACGGATAAAGGAATCACCAAGATTATGTGCACATAAAACAGCTCGTAAAAAAGGCCAGGAAACCTTATCGAAGGCCTTTTCAGCATCAAGGGCCAAGGCCGCCGCCGGAAGATTGGATCGCTTAGCAGCACCTAGAATATGACAAAAAGTACGGATATTATCACGCGCAAGACGACCCTTTACAAAACCTGTTTGGGAAGGATGAACCAATTGAGGGATAAAGGATTCTAATCGTTTAGCTAAGATTTTAGCAAAAATCTTAGCCTCCATGTTAAGCAGGGAGATGGAACGAAAATTCTTGGGGTCTGAATGATCCTTTCCTTCTTTGGGGATTACTACAATAGTAGCATCAGCAGCAGAGCCAGACACAGAACCATCTTTGACAAAAGCATCAAAGACCGATTGAAGTTTCGGAACAATCACAGATAAGAAGGTCTTATAAAACAAAATAGGGTACCCATCAGGGCCCGGAGCCTTACCGGAACGAGTGGCTTTAATCGCGGAAGTAATTTCATCAGAGGTAATCGGGGCATTTAATGAATTATTATCATCCTCCGGTATAGTTTTCAACGGCACTGTCTTCAAAAACTCCTGGCACTGTTCAAAAGACGCCTGCGTAGAGGGGGTATATAAATTATTATAGAAATCCCGAAAGACCTCAAGAATTTCTTCAGTCTGAAATTTCCTCTTACCAAGATGGTCAGTAATAGAAGAGATTTGGGAAGATTTATTAGAAGATTCCTGGAACTTTAATGTAGCTGCAAGAGTCTTGCCCGCACAATTTTTTAACAGCAGCCTCTTAGATTTCTGAGCCTGAAAACCAATATGCGCTCTCTTAGTGACAATAGTATTATACGCATATTTTAAATTCTTAATAGATTGTAAGCATGACTTATCCTTAGACTGTCGAAAAAGAGCTTCCTGACGTTTAATCTCATCCGCTAAATCCGTGAGCTCTTTTTTAATGGCAGCGTTTCTCCTGGACATACACTTAATGACCTGACCACGAAAAGTGCATTTAAAAGAGTCCCAGAGAACAACAGGGGAGCTTACTGAACCAACATTCTCACCGAAAAACGTCTCAATATCATTAGAAAACTCTCGAACTTGGGAAACATCATGTAAAATTTCCGTGTTTAGTCTCCAAGATCTAGACCTTACCCGAGGGGCAAAAGACATAAGTGTGAAAGTTACCGCGGTATGATCTGAAACTAAAATGGGGTGAATAAGCGGAGATGAGGAAGCTTGAACAAGAGAAGAGTGAACCAGAAGGTAGTCAATACGTGAGAAGGACGAATGAGGGGAAGAAAAAAAAGAGAAGTCACTGCCAGTGGGATTGTGAAGACGCCAAACATCCTGAAGATGGGTCAGCGAACACATATTAATCATTTGTTTATGTGCTTGAGGGGGACAAAAGTTAAAGGCAGAATTCCTATCCAAAATAGGATCCATTGGTAAATTAAAGTCACCACCAACAATAAGATTGCCAGAATGAGGTGTGTCATTTAGCTTTTTGGTGATCGTTTTCCAAAAAGCCGGATCATCCTTGTTAGGGGCATAGATGTTCATGACAAAGAGAACAGCATTACCATCGGACAACTTAGATAGTAACCAACGACCCTCTGTATCCTGTTCAGAGGAAACGATAGACAGACCAGAATGTTTAGAGACTAAAGTGATTACCCCATTCCTTTTACCAATAGCATCTGAACAAGCAACATCAGAAACCCACTCTTTCTTCAGAAATAACGCCTCCCTAACAGAGACCTTTGTCTCCTGAAAAAGGACGAGATCCGAAGAAAGAGATTTGCAATAGTCTAGAATCTTCGACCTTTTAACTGGATGATTTAGCCCTTTGACATTAAGGGAGAGTACATTCAATCCAGACATAGATCTATTAGCAGAAGAAATAGATATTGCACAAATGATATATGAACTACAGCCTCCAAGAGACCTCGCCTCCAGACACTAGACATCAACACAAAACCGGGAGAATCCCAGGAGGAAATCCAAAGAGAAAAGAAAAAAAGAGAGAAAGAAGAAAGGAAGAGGATAGACAGAAAAAGGGAGAGAAGGGCCAACAAGGAAGGTCTGAAAAAGACCGAATTCATACAAGGGGGGACATGGGAATGAGCAAAGAGCCCAACATGAGGAATAGAAACCATCAGCATAAATAGCCCCAAAACAGAACATAACAGATTATGCGTTATTATAAAAAGAAGAACTTTCTAAAGTATATGAACAAGAATCAATTATCGTTCTGGAAACAGTACACCATATAAATCTATACAGGCGACATGTTAATCAAATTTGAGAAAAAGGAAACACCTAAGCAGGATCATAAAAAGTGTAAAAAGCAAAAAGAGAGAAAAACAAGATGTAAACAGTAATAGCTGATGCAAAAAAAAAAAAAAAAAAAAAAAAAGAAAGAGCAATAATAAAGAAGAAGAAGAAAAAAAAAACTTCCAAAGAGTACTAAATAATACAGTCAGAAGAAAGTAAATGAAATAAAGGGGAGAGCGGCATATAGTAACAGACTAATGTATCAAACAATAAAGTCTTATGATAGATACATAAAATAAATGAGATTATACATAAAAATGCAAAATCTATAAATAAGCTAATAGATAACTGTCCACAAAAACATATTCCTCGTTGCACTCCATATAACTGAGAGAGGTGAGAATATCTTAAATATATGAACATGGAAGAGAAGAAACATAAGCCTATCATTTACAAAACAGCTAAAAAATTCCGACCTATTCGAAAAAGACACTTAATAATAATAACGATACAAACCAATCAATGCTATACCAGTGACATAGAGCTAAACACAAACTCTAACTATAGCAATTAATAAGCAACAAATACTCATCAATGAATCAAATATGTAATCAATACATTAATAAACACTAACGTACTCCACAAATATGAGACAACCAAAGACGATGAAAATCATACACATAACCAAAACAATAGAAAATAAGAAATCATACAATAGGATAAGAAACGGACCGGGACCTAATATGCGGAAAGACAATTTGGGAAGGAAAAGAATAAAAAGGATGGCAATCGCGCACAAGTGACGTTAAACCAACACGAAACATTACCACAAAATCTTGAAAGGTTCATACAATAGAACTAACAACAAAAAAAGACCGTTACACCATACCGATAAGGAGGGAACACCAACAGCCGACAAAAGCACAACAAAAACAATGGACACTAAGACCACCGTGCAGGACTAAGAGAGACTAAGCTCAATAATTCTGGCAAAAAAAACACATAGCAGTATGAATAACCGCATCAGGTGCCAGCAGAGCCAGGAACAAGCGAGGCCTCCATTTGAAGTTCCATCTGTAGCTCCATCTGATTATCCAAAAACGAGACCAAGTCAGCAGGTTCATCGAAGATTCTAGAGCGACCTTTGAAAGTAATGCGGAATTTAGAGGGGCCAGCAAAAGAAAAGGGGATATTCATCTCAGTTAGACGCTTCCGCAAATTAAGAAAACCCTTCCTTCTTATGACCGTGTCTCTGGCAAAGTCTTGAGAGATTGAGATGCGATGACCATTCCACGAAACAACTCTAACCTTCCGCATATGAGCTAGAATTTGTTCTGTATGCTGATGACGCAGTGGCTTAAAAATTATCGCCCTAGGTTGCGTAGCAGACTTAGAACGAAAAGTAGGAACACGATGTGCACGTTCCAGCTCAAAATCTCTTTGGAAGGAAATTTGCAATGTAGAAGGAATCCATTGATAGAGGAAATCAATCATAGAAGACGCATCCTTCTCAACATCCTCAGGAAGCCCAAAAATGCGCAGGTTAGATCTGCGGTTACGATCTTCTTGCTCAGTGAGGTCCTTCCGCAAAGCAACCATTGATCGCTCAAGTTGTGAAAGAAATCTGGACTGCTTTTGCATGGAATCCTCTGCGCCACTAATACGTGCTTCCGTGTCCGAAACACGAAGAGACAGGGCCTTGAAATCATCTCTGATAGCTAACACTTCCACTTGCAATAAATCTGTGTTGGTCTTGGTAGACTGCGCAATTTCATAGACCTCATTAAGGCGCGTCAGGATAGTCTCAAGAGTGGGACTAGGGTCCTTTTGCGGAGATTCAGGTGTAGGAGATAACTGTTTGGCCCTTTTAAGAGACGCTTTAGATTCCTTTGCGTCTTTAGCATTTGAAGACGGGCCCATATTCGCGGCCATAGAGCACACCACCTCAGCAGGAGTACAGAACACCACTCCAGACAAATTACGAGAAGGGAATGCCAAGTGAGGAAGGAAACCTCAATATATCAAAAGGGAACGAGCAAAAATGGATAGCGCACTCTTAGCAAGAGAACAGAAAAATAATAAAGGCAGATTCCAGGGACAGGGAAGGGAACCACCTCACAAAAATATCCCACCTTGCAGGTATCAAAAGGGGTCCTAACAGTCAGAAATGACCCAAAGGCAGGTAAGCATTAGTCAAAGAAGCCCCACTAAATGTCCTTAACGGAGTTCCTGACGCGCGATATCTTAGCAAAAAATAAAAACAAAAATGATACAAAAATAGGCAGTAAGGCAGCAGACATGGAAGAAAAAGCCATATGAGTTGAGGAAATAAAAGAAATGTCACCAGTATTTGTTTAACTTCACTCCTGGCCCTTCTGTGGCATTGTCGACATCGCGCTGAGGAGAAAGCTCTCACCACTCCTGAGGAGACAAAATGGCGGCCGCTCGCGAAACCACCGAGCGCCGTCAAACAGGAACCAAAGTGCGAGTTCCGGCAGCCTCAGTAAGCAGGAAACCCTCTCCCAGACATCCGAGATATGTTCCTATCCATGCGGCCGTAATCCGCGATGACCGGGGCAGCCGAAAACAACCGCTATTCCTCCGTCGGCTCCAGCTCAGCACGGAGCTCAAGCGCAAGCCGCCATATCGTCGCGGCGCGCAAGCCACGCCCCCAGTGAGTTGGCTGTCCTTTGAAGTAAAGATGAGTGCCAAGTGAGGCCCCATGTTTTTTGGCCTGGTCTGCACTGTTTATTTCTTTTTCAGGGACATACCCACAGGGAAGAACCTCTCCCGCCCCCCTCAAACAAGCAGCTTGTTTCTGAAAATAAAAACCAACGACCCTGACAAACAGGGAGTTTTCTCCCTGTGCTTGGGTCTATTCTTTTTTCTTTCTGCCTGGACCTGCCACAAGGCACACCCAGATACTGACAATATGCGTCGAGATCACGGCCATCAATGGGGTGGACCTCTCAGAGCAAACAAGCATTGGCATAGCCAATATGTCTCGCCGTTGGGAACTTATAAGTGTTTAGCCATGCAACAGTTAACTGTTGTTGCACCAAGCATTTTGTGCTGCATAACTAAATACTTATAAAGTCCCAAAAGCGAGACCTATTGGCTATGCCAATGCAGTTTCTTCCTTCTATGCCTCCTTGTATAACACGAATGGCAGCAAATTAATTTTAGGTGAGAAACAAATAAGCGAAAGTTGACATTTGAAACAGGGAATGCACGACATGCAATGTACCACATCCGTGTCGAGTTAGGATGGGTGTACTTCCCTGAAAAGTGAGGACTGCGTGTATAACTACAGGCATACAGTAGCTAAAGAGCATGCTTTTTTTGTCAATTACATGTACCCTTTATATTATATCCCGGTTTTCAGTCTACGCAAAATGACATTTCACGCCAAAAGGTAGATAGAAAAGAGTAGAATAGAGAAAACAGTTCCTTAAAAAAACCAGAGGCACAATACATTTTTTAAAACCAACTCTTCCACATCGACGTAATAAAACCAGCTTCGGGGCCACTTTAGTGGTATCGACCTACAATACAAATCCCAAATACAATACTATACCAGAGGCGTTTTAAGGAATAAAGTGGCATAGTTTTGTAAAGCAGGGGTACAGATTGCACATGAATAAAAACCACTTTAAATATATAACTAAAGTTAAATATTTCGCAATATTCCTGACTCTGCACAGTGGCATAATCATTCCAATTGCAGAATATAGCGGAGAAACGTAAACAGCGCATTTAAAAAAACACATTCTCTCTCCCTAGCTGTGTGTTTGCGGCAAAAGCAGAGCGCTAGTCGATAAGCCGCATTGGGGACTCCGCTGCACGCCTACCTTACTCCGGAAGTACATTGGTTGTAATTCCTGGCGAGGCACACAGCGCCCTAACCTCTTCTTCAGTACTTTGTACACTTCCGGGCATTAAGGTGGTGCTGCCAAGAACTTCTCACCATACCACAGGCAAGCCCACTAGTCTCCTTGATTCTTACTAATTTTAGCTTCTCTGCTTCTCTGCTTCTCTTTCCATCAGAAAGAAGTCATTCAAACTAGTGTGCAAGTTTAAATTCGACCATTTCATGTTATGAGAGACAAATTGGAAGACCGATGAAAGATCCCTGTCGCACAAAGTCTTTGCTTTCAAATTCTTTAGCGAGGTTAACAGGGCCGGACTGGGAACCAAAACCGGCCCTGGCAAAATGCTCAGCCGGCCCCCCGGGGCTTGGGGGTGCCGCCGAGCTCTTTGCCAGGGCCGGTTTTCAGCCGATTTTGTTACAGGGCCGATTTTGCAGCTATGCTACAAAAACGGCCCTGTAACAAAAACGGCCCCCAGGGGCTCAAAACCGGCCCCCACCCGTGCAGCGTACTGGGGTTTGCCCGGTGCCTGCTACGGCCAGTCCGGGCCTGGAGGTTAACATGCACACTGAAACATGGCGGTAATAGTGCTGGTTGTCAAGATGAACGCTCTTGGTCTCCAAGAAGCAGGTCATTTTCTTACTCTTCGTCGCCACCTTGTGGGCAGCAGCGCTAACAGCTTCATGTTGGTTTAGCTGCTGTTGAGTTGAATTGCTCACCGAGGCGAAGGGGCGGGGTCACGTGAAGGGCTTGTGCTAGATCTTACCTGGGGAGCGAGGGGTGTGGATTGAGAACAGAAGCGGCTAGGTAGGATTTCATGTTAAAGGATGTGTACAGACTTGCTATATTGATGCGAAGCCGCGACTACCTGGCTGGGCACAGCGAGTCTGCAGGGGAAGCAGCAGGCAGAGAGTGGTAAGCGCACGGATGAAAGTCCGATATAATTTAAAGCAAAAGTAGATTTGCAAAGTGGGTGAGGAGACGGGCGTTTAATGGGCTGCGGGCAGGCTTGTGAAAAGTTGAAGAAAGCGCTATCAACGGGAAAGACGTGAAGGGTAACACGTGCACGTGTGTATAACATTATCTGAAGTGCGAGAGTGAGGTTCTTGGACTGAGAGGGGTTCAAGAAGCAGAAACATAGGCTGTGTGAATTGTAGTGCATAGTTTGCCAGTCACCTCCTCCCATTCAAGGAAGTCCCGTAGCATCAATTATCTCTTCAGGAAACCGCTGATGTGTCGCGTCCGCTTTATTGACAACTCTGAAGACCTGCGTGCAAAACCATCTTATGCATATCAGTTGACCATGTGTAAGTGGGAGGAATAGCTTGCTTCCCGAGCAAACGTACTTGCTTGTTTGATGCCTGAGCTCGTACTCAACCGTAGGGGAGTGACCGCCCAGCTCATGATTTAGTTATGAAGAGGCAGCAACAGTGAAAGCTGGATTTTGCGGCTTGGTGCCCAACCTGCAGTTCGATCCACCGGCATATAGCAGGTCGTTGAGAGGATTGACTTCAGTTAACCTTTTGGCCTTTAACTTGCATACCATACATACTGACTAGAATAATGACCTACTTTGCCGTCTGTGTTCAGCAGGTTCTCGTAGAAGTCTAGGCTGGAAGTTGGCCCTGTAATGCTGGCTTGAACGAAACAATCAGAATGTCGGATTTGCTCGAATCCCTGACTGTCAGTCCAGAAGCAAACAGCATTGTAGAGATGAGGAACTTTACTTCTCCCTGTCTTCTCCTGGCGAAGAGACACATTAGATTGCTGAAAATATTTCGATGAAAAACACATCAGCAAATGCAAGTTAACACTGTGGTGGTGTTATCTGTACTGTTCTTTAAAAATCAATTTCCGGAACTTTCTCACGCTCCAATAAGATACTGTGAGATAAGGTTTAAGAGCCCTTTTGCTTAAAAAAAAAGCATTGGCCGTGCGGCAGTAAAAGTAACGCCGCTCGGCTGTAAAAGCGAAAGTCATCGCGATCACTCTAAAAGCGAAAGTGATCGCGATGACGCGCTAAAGCACGCTAGGGATGCGCGCGCAGCAGCGGGGGGGAGGGATATGGTGCTGAAGGAAAGGCAGATGGCTGGGCGAGAAGGGAGGGGGGAATGCGGGGAGCAGCTGTACACGCCATCGTGCACTCCAGCTTGTCGCCAGCACAAAAATGTGAGTAGCACTTTTAAAACCCACCTACTAAATCTCTCGCCAGACCAGCGCATGCGCTGGGTCAGGCGAGACCTAAAAATGACACAGTGCTCTGCTCGAGGGGCTGCTACCTTTGATAGATAACCAGTAGAACCAGCATTGACTCCACCAACAGTAGGGGGGTGGAATTTCTATTGCTCAACATCCAGGACATATTGTTTGGGGTGAAGGACAACACGTTTTCATGTTTGTTTTGTCCTTGGGACAAGTTTGCTCAACCCCCTGCAGCACAAACCCTTTGACTGCCAGATTACAGTACCACATTAAGGCTCAGGCAACAGCATTGCATTTTCTGCAATTAAGGTAATATTTGCATTCAAACGTTAATGCTGTTCGAACTTGTATATATGGTTCATTAATACAAAGCCTTTATTATTAAAGTGAATGTTTTATGGAAATTTTGTATGCTCAACTGTTCTACTGGAAGCAGTTCCAGTATAAAAATGTGTAAATGCGTTCAACAATATGAGGCTATGTATAATGCTTCCAGGATGCTCTCTTACTAAATGCAAATATACGCAAAAGCTTGAAAGCAAGACTGAGTCGTCTTTGCTTTCATAATAAAATGTTTATTTAAAAAATGCAACTAAGAGAAAAACGTTTTGCTAAACTACTGTGACATTTTAGGTATAATTTCTTTGAAGCATCATTTAGTAAAAGTGTTGATAAATGCCAGTATCTCCTAAAAATATTTCTAACGGCAAATCAGTGGCACCAATTTCAACAATATTTTAGGAAAAGTGAAAATAAACAAGCATTGACAAAGCCAATAGGAATGACATTGTTGGCCATCCTTCTGGTTTTGTCAATGCGCATGTTGTTTTGATATGGTTTTTGTAAAACTTTATTGTTGAGGAAGCTGCCAAGCCCTCATCATTATAACAAACATTGGCAAAAGCAACAAAATATTTTTTGTCTCAAAAACCACACATTGCTTGAGTAGTTGCTGGCACAGAACAAACCTATTTTGCATGCCAATCTGATCCTCGTGAAACAGCAGAATACTGTGAAGCCAGCTGGGGGGAAGGACAGAGAGAGAGAGAGAGAGAGGAGAGAGGGGGAGAGAGAGAGAGAGAGAGAGAGGGGGAGGGAGAGAGAGAGAGAGAGAGAGAGAGAGAGAGAGAGAGAGAGAGAGAGAGAGAGAGAGAGACAGAGTGACAGAGAGAGAGAGAGAGCGAGAGAGAGAGAGAGAGAAAAATGTAATAAAAACAAAAGGCCTTAGCTAACGGCAGACCTAAATAGGCACCTAATTCTTATCGAAAGTCACAAAACTGCACCCATGGAATATGTCCTTGCATTAATCACAGCTTACATTAATTCACAAGAATTTACAGAAGTAGATCAGAAAATCATACTCCTAGAAAATATTTGTGAACTGCATTTCAACAGGAGCAAATATGCATGTATAGATTTACTCATGTGGAAATCTGTTCAGTGGTAACAAGTTCACTTTCCTACAAACCACTTTTTTTGCCTAATCTGTAAGAAGTTTTACTTCTGCTCTTGTAAGGAGTACATTTCCAAAATGTCTCTGTATAGAAAAATATTAGAGATAAGCTGATGAAAACCCATAAAACATGCGAATCATTAGGTTTCCAAAGACTCAAAAGGGCATTCCAACCATGGGGAACTATTGCTTACCACTACCTCCAGCCCCAGTATGTAGATCTGAAGAAAGGTGGCAAAATAAGGGAATTGCTATTATTCAAATCCTACTATGGTATGAGCTCCGGCACAATCAAGGAGGCTATTATGAGAGCACTTACATAATGAGATTGCTGCCATAATTTGTCACCGCACTACATGGCAACAAAGGAACAAGTGGATTTTTTTTACAGGACAAGTAGATTTATAAAGCAACCGGCCCCATGGACAAGTAGATATTTTATTAAATTCCACACCCCTGCAGCAGCCAATCAGTGTTTCCCCCTCAACGTAATAAGTTGGACAAAGCACAAGTTTGGTAGGGTGGAAAGACCATGGATTTTCAGTGTTTTTTTCATCCCATCAAACTCGAAATTATCTCCTTAATCTATTTCAATTAACCGCATGCATTGCTGCACACCAGACGAGCCCTAAAACAAGAAACTAGGGGGATGGAAACTACACTTGGTAGTAGTGCAGGCACTGGTCTACACATTCTAATTGGGAGTCCATCAATCCATCCATCCATGGATGAATTCATCAATGTAACAATCTATTCACCCAGCAACTTATCTCTGAGGCACCCTACGCACCCCATTAATCTATCCATATTTTTAGCAATATATACATCAATGAGTGTACAATTGTATCCATCCATCAACCTAACCATTTGTCAGCATATATATCTCTCAAACTAGCCATCAAGGTATCAATATGGCAACTCAAAAAATTGCCTATCCATAAATCTATCAATGTATCAATCTATCCGGCTATCTATCTGTCAACCCACACATTTATTAATATATCATTCTCCCCACTGATGCATTTCTCCATCTGTCATCGTATCCATCTATCAACCCATCCCTCCATTATTCTATTCATATATCTCCCAATAGCAGCCTATCCATTTATCCAATATCACCCATTCGGTATGACAATTTATCCATCTATCATTCTATCCATATATTAATCCAGACATCTATGAATCCACCCATCTGTGACTATATTAATCTATCAATTAATCAGATGTTACTATTAGCATGTCTATGTACACAAATATACAGCGAAGTCATTTTTTTAAAAATGTATATGTGGGGAGAAACGTCAGAATGAGAATAAAGTAACAGACAAAAAGAGTCTTTGCGATCCTGTTGCAAACTGATCTTGATTGGGACTTTCACATCTTTCCAGATTAACAAATAGAGTATCCAAATTCATCTCCGTAAAATGGAACTTCAACAAATGTACTCTCTATTCCTTTCTAATGCATATGTTCCCCCAGGCCAACAAAATAACCATGTATTATTTCAGATATTCGAAAATATTGAAATCAATTTGTAGAGCGTGAAACATTTCGGCAATCTACTGGTAGTGGATTTGAATGCCAAACTCTCAATGCTGCACTGTGTGCAAATAGGAATAAAGAACTGGAAGTCGAATGGAACATCGCTGCCTCTACTTTTCCGCCAAGTCACATAGTGGATAAGAGATGAAATGCTCCTCGAACTGTCATACGACTTATACTTTCTCAAGTAAAACTATACATTTGTTGGACAACATAAACGTTGGACCAGTGCAAGACTGATTCTGAACATCACTCAGGATATTTTGGCCTATAGCCCTGCTAGTTCACAGTGCACCATCTGTACCCTTAACATTAAAGGGTAACAAATGGATACGCAACACCAGCACATGACAATCCCGATTCCAATAGGAAATTGTAGGAACAGATCTAGAACCCTTTCACTCAGCCACTTATGCATACTCAAAGAGATACGCAAGAAATACACAGTAAAGCGTTTCAATATTTATTAAAGCATTGTGATTCTTGAGTAGAATAATTGTGCTGCAATAGAAGGAAACAGAATAATGTTATTAACATCACGTGAATGGTGAAAAAGATCAACAATTCAACCATTGTGCGATTACAGAAAACTATATGCTTGCATACAAGTACTGTAATGTAGCGTACTCCTACCCAGCGAATTCTATCCTATCATGTCTATAGTGAGTGGATCTGACAAATCCCTATCAGGTGGTTTAACTCTCCATTACCTGTGGTTAAGTGTTAGCAAGCTGCCCGTCTTGGTGCAGAGTTGGACAGAATCCCTCGCATGAGGTAAAAGGAATCAGTTGAGCTGGAATTCTGGCATAGACTGACCTCTCAGTGCCAGTGAAATGCTACTCTGAATAAACAAAGGCTTGATGTCATATATACAATAACATTCCCCATGTTGCCATGCCGAAGCCCCAGTCAGGCTGCTATTGTTTATTCTATTGTGATAGCTCAGTCGCCGAGCGGCCGAAAACAAATAAAATCTTGCATGCTGAACATAGCCCTTGTACAGAATTTTCAAGGTGTTCTGCTAGAGTACCTACAGAAGTGATGTTTTAAGCAAAAATGAGTTAATGAACGTGTGTCAAACGCCACCGTGTTTAGGGAGAGAAGGCAACTTAAGGACGTGAGCATGTAAAAATGGTATTCCTTAACCGGGCCTAATACCTCCACATGACAGAAACTCTTTGCAATCTCAATCGCACGGTGGATCCAGATGTACCTGCCTCACTCACGAGGAGAGGTTGTTCAGGATACTCTAAGATAGACTATATTATAGCCATGTATGATCTATTCAGTACTTTTCTGGAAGTCCAGTCCAATTCCATGAAGACAGTGACCATGTGATTTTATCAGTGGCTCTTGATTTACAGGTCGTGCAAAACAAGAGTTGGTACCTAGTGGCTGGCAATGGCAAAGCACTGGTTGATCTGAAACAGGGTAAGATATATTGGAACTCCAGAACTATAGAATGCATTACTAAATCTTTACCAATTCTCTGTGAAGTTGAGGAGATTAAGGGGGCAATCCCATCATTTTTTTCAAGCATGTTCTAACAAAACTCACCAATGAACTACTAAAAATCAGCAAGCCACCTAAAAATATGAGGAAGATGATAAAAATGTTCTCGATAAGACAATTATGGCTGACATAAACAAACTCACTCACCTTCAATTCTATGATTATTCTCCACACAGACAAAGAAATCCAGGTACTCCGTAAAAAAGGAGAAAGATTTATTTATCTTCAAAGAGAAATGTAGTGGACCAGAATTGTACTGACCTCCAGCAGGCAGCATTACATAAAAACTGAAGGTTATTCTGGAGTCTATTTGCAGTGCATAGTGGAATGGGAAAACCTATTTCCATAGTCTCAATACCTGGTACAGAATGGATTTAACATGTCTCTAATTTATATGGGGAAAATACAACTACATGGGGAACATTTCTGACCCTGCTCTTCGATTTCTGCTATCAAACTAGCAGAATTCCAGGCCCTTGCAAAGGAAGTATCATAATCCTCTTCACAGAAAAGGTTCTCGTTCCCTCACGACCAGTTATCAACAAATTGCTCTCCTCTACGCTGTAGGAAACATCTTTGCATCTAGCATCTTAGAGCAATTGAATGACTGGGCTGCTACAAAAGGAATATTCTCCCGCAAACAAGCCGGTTTCAGACCTTAACACACTGTGACAGATAACATCGCAACTGTGCAGACCCTGATCGATAAGTATGTAGTTATGAAATCGCAAACTCTGCATACTGTCTTTATAGATTTTTCAAAGGTGTGCGTAAGGGGGACAGACCAACCCTAAGGAGAAAATTGTAGACATTGGGCATTCCCGGGAAACTCCTCAATCTGATCATTGCACTACATTCCGCCACATGGTGTAAGGTCCTGATGGGAGGAAATAAAAGCTTTACACCTATAATATTCAGCTTGAATGGTTTAAAATAGGGGTGTCTAATGTTACTTTTTTCCTGTAGCTAAATGATCTACCACTTTAACTAACCAATGTCAAGAATTTTCCACTGCGAATAGCATCTTTTAATTTGCATGTATTATTGTATGCATATTATGAGGTGCTATTTGATCTACTCCCAATTACCCTCTAACACAATGTGAAGGCTCTACATGATTATGCAGACAAAAAAATATTAAAGTCAGCATCACCAAAACCAAAGTTTTGCCCTTTAGAGGAAGAAAATATTCTCATCTCTTTTCCTAAACCATAGGTGGCACAAAACTTGAAACTGTATAATGTTATATTTACTTAGGAAGAGGTATTTCCTATCACCTTGCTAATGATCAACATTTCTTACACTTGAGGAACAAGGCTTTGACCAATGCATATTATTTAAATAGATGTTTCTAATCTTCTGGAAAGAGGCACTTTCAACAACTCTTAGAAATATATAGGGCCTGATTGCGAGTGGCTCATATATTCCGACCCATGGGTAAACGTCTGTGTAAGAATGGGTTGGAATAATGAATTTGAAGGTATTTAGCTAATCCAATAATTATTTGATGCATTAAATACCTCAACCTTTGTTAAATTTCAGCAGGTCAATCCTGCTGAAATTTAACAAGGAAAAACATACAGTATTTACCCCAACATGCGGATTGTCAGATGTTGCCTACACTGGTCATTGAAGTGTTCTGGAACACTGGTTGGAGTTTTTTTGTCCTTCCCAAATACTCCTTGAATGGCTATGGATTGTGTATTCCACATTTACTGTCCTGGAGCTGGACTGTGATGGTCTGCTCAGTTTGTGTAATCTAATTTTTACAAAAATGACACACTCTTTAGGTGGTGATGCTAGGAGATTTCAATGTAAGAAACCCACAAAATGTGAATAGAGTGGGGAGAAACCTTCACCACTGGCACCTGTGTGCCTTTCAGGAGCAGCAGCCCTATGAAGATCCTAACCTTGCACTTCATTTTCAATTTTCTCCCAACTCTCCACACCCTCCATATAGTTTAATGGGAGTGGTGTTAGAACAAATAAAAGGCTCAATATAGCAAAAGGTCACTTCCGCACTTCTAGAGGGAGCTCCGTAACCATCTGCCCCACATTTCAGAGTCTAATGCTACTCAAAAAGCTGCTAGTCTGTCAGGCTACCTCAAATCTGGCAGAACATGTTTCAGTAGCAATCCAAGAAGGATTCCCTTGTATTTCCACCCATGTAGTGCACACAGACAGCATTACACATGCTACATACATGCACTATCAAGGTACACAAGATGTAGCCATGAAACTGGCTAAATGAGATCAGGCAGAACTTTAGAGACAAGGCTAGAAGACTTTTCACCCCAGTGCGAAGACAGAAAAAAGGCCTGCTTTGCGACTATGAATCAAAACTAGGGGCGGGCGGAATTTGCGGAAGCGACTTTCGCAAATTATCGCGTAAATGTTAAAAATCTCCGCAAACAAGCGGAAATATCGCGAAGATGCGGAAGTTTTTTTCCGGCATGTTCGCGAGATTTTCTGCATGGTTGCGGGTCGCCAACTTACCCATGTGGTTGCTTGCGGGCGCGGCCATCTTGTTTTCAGTTGTCTCGCGGTGCATGATCGCGAGAAAAAAGACGTGATCGCGCGACGCATGACGTCACTGCGGACGCGAACTGTCGCGAGACAGCGCAAATGGCTAAAACAATACAACATCTCATGGAGAACGCGACCGGATCGGGAAAACTTGTCGGCGAACGCGGGGATTCAGGTAAGGCGATCGCGCGCGAGAATGTATTATTTTACAGTGCGAGCAAGAACCAAATTATCGCAAAGCTGCGGAATGCGGAAATTTTTACATTTCCGCGCTCTCCGCGGAACACGGAAATGCCAAATTATCGCAAATTCCGCGAACGGAACGGAAATTTTGCCCAGGCCTAATCAAGACCAACTTTGCACCATTGCCAAACTCATGTCAGCTGACAATGGGACAGCAGTCCCCCTAGTTCAGGAAGGCACAGATGGTGTGCCATTCCAACCACTGTGCCATGCTTTAGGTGGCATGTTCCAAATAACAAATGTGGCCCTCAGTGTACAAACATTGTGTCCTGTGTGCTTAGGCCAAAAAGTCAGATGCACAGTGGAGATTGGAGAAACTTTATTAAACACCGGACTAAGTACAATATTTGCTGAAAATATGTACTCTTCAACCTGAGACACCGCAATCATAATACAGACATTCAGCAATGTCATGAACTGCCACAATGTGATGACAGTGCAGAAGCATTTAATACCATAATAATAGAATAGAAAGTTGTTTTTGAGGCCGATTGTTTTTAAAACCCATATAAACAATATACATATGTGTGGTCTAGAGTTTTCAATGCATTATATTATTGGAATTCACAACCTGATACTGATACAGTAGAGGTGCTAAATTAACAAACTAGTGATATAGCTGTTAAGAAAATCACTCAAATTGAGGAACTTGCAGCTCAGGAGCGATGCTGACGGAATGGGGTAGAGGGTAGCCCTGTCCCGGTGCCCATAACAAGTACCACATGGACGCACAAACGAGATAGCCTGAAAAAAGGCAAAAGATAGAGCTCCAGGCTCTCTGTCAAGAATGCCAAAGTTTAGAATATGGAAGAAGTGTTGTCACTCTAGTCTCTAGTTCACTTTAGTGTATGGAAGTCCGAGACAACTGGTAGGAAACATTGGATGTTCTCCCTGGGACCTCAGCACAGCCCTGTGAGCTCAATGTGGGCCAAGAACCTCCTTCTTGGACCCTCATTCTGAGGTGTGTGGTGTGGTATATTTATGGGGGATACCAACACACACTGTTCTAAGTTTCACCAGGTGAAGGAACACTCCCAAGACAACCAATAACTTTCCAGGCACATTTCCCTTCAGCAAGAGGAAGAAGAGTGCAGAAAAGGGACCCGAGTGGGAAAGCGCCACCGCTAATGGACCTTGGAATTATAGGTCCTGCATGGTAATCTGTATTCCGAGCGCAGAATCTTAAAATGGCCGGCTACGGAAGGGAAGATATTGGCCTGAACTGGTAACTCCAGCACCAGGATCTCCAGTTACCAGCCAACTCTGAATGGGTCCCTTAGATTTCTACACTCCATGGGAAGTGAAGGCGAGCACTCATTAAGAGTAGTGTGGGGTCCAACACTCAGGTAGCAGTACTAGAATGAAACATAACTAAAATAATACCAAGTTAGTGCTAGAACCTTTGATATAAGTATAGGATTTTCACAAGTAAAGATTAGCTTAGTGAAAATACTGGTATATGACTTTTAGTAACCTACATTCAAATACAACTAAATATATACAATCAAGCTCCCCCAAGTACGCAGCTGGAAACCAGGCAGGCGCACAAGTAAATGTACACTCAGCACACCTCCTTTGTTCAGTCGTTGGCAGTGCCCATGCCCTTCAACTTGGTGTTTTTCTCAAGCCGATCCTTCTTTGCAGGCCACAGACTGCTTGTCCAAACTGGTTCAATATAGTGAGGCGAACAAAAAGCATCTTTTCTGGTTTCTTGATTTCGTGAACATAAACTATTTATACAACAACCTGGCAACAAGTGCCTTTGTGTGGAAAGGAGAGAGCGGTGAGCAGCACATGCAAGAGGAGAGGAGAGACAACTACTACGCTCTTCTGATTTAGGATGATAACCCACCTTCTTGGAGCTAAGTGCTAGGGCTGCCTCGGCTTTGAACCTTAATCACCCATTCCTGATGGGTTCAGGGTAGGTGAGGAGCTAATGAAGACTGGCTGGGAGTGGGTGTCTCTTTAATACCATGAGAGTTTCCTCTGTCCATTTATGGTTAGACACTTATGCCTTACTGTGTGTTCACAGAATCAGGGATCACAGAGTTATGTTTAAGGATTTCTAGGTTCCATCATCTCTATGGTTATGAACCTTGTCCAGAATTCCAATACAATTGTCGGGGAGGGCTTCCTCATGAGAAGCATTGCAGGTGGCTTTTGCTTAATATAGGGATTTTTCAACCATGTCCTGGTTGTGAAGAGCGTCACCATGATAACCCAATTTAATAGAAGTCAAGTGGTGCAGATGTTAACATGCAGAGGTACCCAGAACCTGAATGTTCAATTGGGAAAATTCGCTGAGCACCAGATAAAAGCAGCTCCTAGTTAGAAAACACTTTCACTACACAGCCTCATCTACCCCTTCTAGTAGCACACAACTGAGACAGAAGGATACTTCAGACAATGTGCGTTAATGGTATGTAGTACCAACACCACTTGAATCAATAGATCAGTTAGGGAATGCTCCATGTGAATTTAGTGAAATTAGAAACTATTTTATTATTATCACGAGACCAAAATGACAAACCATTAATTGGTGACAACAAAGATACAGAGTTTAATGCTAACACACTTAATCTTCTTTCTAAATGGACGGTCAATCGCAGCTCTTGCATGTTACTTAAACATGGTGACTGAGGCTTCATCCCGCTCCATGAGCAAAGCATGACTTCCAGCGGCAGACTGCCTCTTGCCTTCCGTCAGGCCATAGGAGATGAATGCGTGTAGTTCTCCTTGTGTAGGCACAACTTACAGCTTCCGAAGGTCTTCTGGGGGGGCTGTCTTGGTTTGCATCGACATGTGTGGCAGAGAGTCATCTGGTCATTCACCTGCGTGTTCCATGATTGTATGCACACACAATAAGGTTTAACAGTTATCTAACCATAAATGGACAGAGGGAGCCTGTGCATGGGACTAAAGAGTCAACGACTCCCAGGCAGTCTTTATTATTATCTCACACACTCTAACCCAGTAGGCGGTGTCCCTCACTTCCCCATTTGCACATCAGTCTTTGGTTATTGACACCAGAATCAGTGACCTTCACTGGAGAGTTCTCTTTCTAGATATGAGTTCACACAGAGTAGGCGCTGGCTTCGTCACTCACTTCCAACCTCCAGCAATGAATCTTTAAAAGGCTAGTGTTATGACCAGTCAACTGGTCCATTTCACAAGAGGAATACATGTTGGTCTCCTTTTTATTTTCCTGAGGGACAACAAGTGGTCAGCTGACTCTGATCCTTTTCTATAACACACAGTTCCAGGTCAGGGCAGTTGTAACCCTCGCCCACAGTTCAGCTGTCTGAATCCAAGTCCTGGACCATGTGCATCCATGGTCAAGCTGTTTTTCTGACTCTTTGCAAGCATTCCCCCATTTCTTTTTATGTGCTTGATGCAACACCTTAAGTGGATATGGGTATCCCCAAATGTGGATTCCATGCTCACTGAATCTCCGAAACCAAGCTTCACCTGACTGAAAAGGACCAATTATGCCAGAACCGGTCTTGGGTTGTTTGTAGTCTGGTTCAGTGGTGACATGTCTTTGCAGTTCGGGCTGGACTGTAACTAGGGCCAAAGCTGATCTGCATATTGCTGGGTCTAATCTAAGGTGGTCTTGAGGGCAAAAAAAGATAGACTGGAATGCTACTCAGGAGCGATTGCTAGTGGTTAGATTATTTGTAAGCATTCCTCCCATTTCCTTTTGTGTGTTTGATGGGACACCTCAAGTGGCCAAGGGTATGCCCAGGTGTGGGTCCTGAGCTCATTTTACCACGGGAACAAAGATGCACCCAACCAAAGAAGTCCAACTAAACCAAACCAGTCTTGGCCCATTCTTGGCTTGCTTGTGTTTCGATTCAGTGGGCATTTAGCTTGGAGGTTTGGTCTGAACTATTGCTATTGGAGCATTGCCAAGGCTGATTTACATATAAGAGGGCCCAATGAGAGGTGGCAATAAAACAGTGAGGTGGAACATTTCCCCAAACGAATGGCAGTGATTTGACTAATTACAAGCAATCCTTCCATCATCTTTTGTGCATTTGATGTGTAGAATTCAAGACATGTTCAGCACTCACAAGACATGGCACTCGTCTCACACTCTCAACTCCAACCACATCTTTCTGGTCTGATCTCTACATCCAATTCTTGATCTGAACATGGAAGGCTAGCAGATTTCACCATGAGAAGTTTGCGAGTGTAGTCTGAATCTTCAAGTACAACACCATCAGATCAAACCTAGAAAAGGTAGGGGGATATCCCTCCTGTGATACTCAACTACCCAACAACTCCTTAGTGTAAAAGAGGTTTCTCACTTACAGCTAAAACTTTGCAAATTGAGTAGTTAGTTCGAAGGTTTCCAAAAAATCACAACTGTTAACAGGAAAAATGGGTTGCACCCTTGAGAAGGCAATTGACATTTCCTCCCTCCTATGACAAAAGCATGCTGCTCGGTTTTAGTGTTCAGGAACCTTCCATGAACCCAAGGCGGTACTATATATGTGGTCTCTTACAAGGAGCCCTTGGAAGCTACAGCACCAGGCTGGCCCAACCTGCTTTCCCATATGTGTTACAATCTTGTCTTGCAGTCATGTAAAAGGAACAGGCATGACTTTCTCTCCCAAACACTCAAAGTGCAACAGGGCTGTACACTTACAGATGCTAAACTAATTTCAGTGCATTTACATGCGACTTCAAACACTTCTATAAATAGACTTTCAGTCTTGCTACACTTTTTAAGTGAATCTGAGTTTAAAATTTCAGTACGAAGAGTAAAATACCTGCAGTCCTGTCGAAAGAAAGAAGCAGGAGATGATGCAAAAGGGGTGTGATTTTTCAGATGGCGGACCCCCAAGCTAAATGTTATCCAAAATTCTAACACCATTTCCAACCCCATCCTCTTGCAATGACTCCACGACTCTTGCAATGACTCCCCATCCTCTTGCAATGACTCCACGACCCCTTCTCTCCGAGGGATCGGCTCCTTCCTCGTGGGGCGTAACCAGCCAGTCAGCCATTCTGGCACCACAGCTGCCATCAAACTGATCCACAAAGTCCCTCAGGGATCCTCACTCAGCCCAAAAATATTCAACATAAACATGATTTTGCATTCTGCCATAATCTGAATCCACGGAATCAACATCATTGCCTACGCAGACGACATCTAACTCACCCTTTCCCTCTCTGATGACACACCCAACACCCAGACCACTTTTGCACCTGCATGTCCGAAAGCTGCCAACTGGATGTGGGTCAACTGTCTTTTTTTTGGAAAACTTTTTATTTTATTTTTAGCAGTAACACAAACCAAGCCTGGCACAGAATGTTCAGTACAATACAACTAGGCCACTGTAGTCACAATACATACAATTTATCACAATATGTCTGGCAGATCCAATATAGAGAAAACTATAAGCATTAAACATTAAACACCCGCCCTGGGCTTCAGCAGGATATGGGCTCCAAGGATCGAATCTCACCATCAATGGACCACGGCCCGGATGGACAGGGTTCAATATGTATTCCTCGTGCGCAGCCCACTTCTTCCAAATTTTGTAGTGTTTTTGTGGGTACCCGCCAGCCGGGTGCTCCAGGCCAATACAATAGTTCATACCCTTTGCTCTAAGGAGGGGGCCTCTGTACTTTTCCACGCTTTTTCTATATATTGTTTCGCTATTAGCAGACCCAGACAGAGCAGCGCCCGTCTACATGTGCTACCTCCCACGTCATCCGCTATGTGCGCTAAACTCAGTCTCAGCTCTCTTGGGATCCTTCAACTCATCAACATCCCCAGAGTCTCCAACACACCCTTCCAAAAATGTGATAGAGTTGGAACAGCTTCAGAAAGTGTGTAATAAATCCCCGTGGCATCTTTGCATTTCAGGCACAACCAGAGCCAATCACCCCCATTCTAAATAGCTGTGTTCTCGTGATGTATGTGTGGTGTAGTAATTTAAGTTGTATGAGAGACCACTACTGCTTCCCTGGGAGCGACCACTGATTCTCTCAAGTCCACATCCTCATGCGGCCCCAGGTCCCAAGACCACACCTCTCTCACTTTTGTCAATGGGTCTGGCTGCTGATATAAAAGTTTTTGATAAAGAACAGGCAGTTTATGGACATTAATATCTGTGAGTACGATTTTCGCTTCAAGAGGTGAATATGCCAAGATTTCTGCATCCGACGTGAAGTATGGTGTGAGTGCATCCCAAAGCTGAGGTAGTGAAAGACCTGAATGTGTTGCAATTGATATTCTTTCTGCAGCTCTTTAAAGGGCTTTATAAACCCGTTTTTAATCACATCTCCCTGTTTCGTTATGCCTCTGGTATCCCATTTGGCAAAGGAACGGAGCGCAGACACCTGGGAACGACTGACCCCCTCCATACGGGGTCTCCAGCGTATTTCAGTTAGCCCATCCTGCGGCTTTCATAGCTACTCTCCAAGCGGTCAACACCTGGGAGCAGGTAGAGACTGTGGTTTATCGCCGCCGTACAGCAAATGTGGGAGTTAGTCTTGTCCCATTACCCACCCCTCTTCTGTGTTTGCTGGGTCCCCGAACGCCTCAAACCACCAGTCATTCAGCACCAGGAGATGTGCAGCTCTAATATATGACATCAGGTCGGGGTGGCTATGCCACCCACAAATTAGCTACAGCATTATTCAAGGCCAATTCGGGGTGGCCCTCCACTTCACAGGAGGTCTCGTATAAGTGTGAAGGACTTGGCAAAATAAGCTTTTCCCTACTGGGAAAGGGAAATTTTGAAGTTGCTATAAAAGTCTCTGGAGTGAAACCATTTTAAAGATGACTGAGCAGCCGAGCAGAGTTAATGTGAAGGAGGTCCAAAATGTAATGTCCCTGGCCATTCCCACCAGTTCACATTGAAGGTTGAACTCATACGCGAAGACTCTATTCTCCGTGATATATACCCCCAGATATTTGAACCCAGTGGTAAGTACCTGCATGTCTGGGGCACATGGCATGACCGCTGGACACTGGGCAATGTGGTAGATGGAAAACAGCCTTATTCATGCCGAGACCTAAGTAGATGCCAAATGTGTTCAGTATTTGCAGAGCTTGTGGGCCCAACACAATAGAGTTATCGAGGAACAGCAAGACATCTGCATACAGAAAGATTCTGCCACCGACTGTTAGGGACCATTGAAATCCTCGAAACAGTGTGTCAACCCTCACCCAATCCGCCCAAAGTCTCCATCGCCAAGGCAAAGAGTAACGGAGAGAGCTGGCACCCCTTCCATGTGACCCTCCCTATTTTAAATCATTGGGACGTGGTGTTACCAACTCATACCCTTGCCTGGAGGCAGATAGTTAGCAGTCTAATGTAGCTAATGAATTTGGGCCCAAAGCGTAGGCGTGTTAATAGTGTAAAGAAATAGTCTCAGTCCACTGAGTCAAACGCCTTTTGAAAATCAACCATAAGCAAAGCAGGATGACCCTGTAGATTTGCACTCAGCTCTATGGTATTGTTGACCCTTCTAATATTATGTGTAATGGCCCGTTGGGGCATAAACGCAGATTGATTGGGATGAACAAGTTTACTACAGGCAATCGATTGCCCAGTACTATGGCCCACACCTTAACCTCTATATTCATCAGTGATATTGGTCTATATTCCTCGCATACCCGGCTTTGGGATCACCACTATGTCGGACACTCTGAGATCCCTGGGCAACCTACCCACCCTCAGGGCCTCCAGAAAGGCTTGCAGCAGGAGTGGTATGGGTCAACTTTCTTAAGCTCAACTTCGACAAGACGGAGAAGGTATTCTTCGGAAATACACCTCTGTGTGGTCTCTTGGGTGGTGGCAAGCCAAACTCAGATAAGAACTCAACTCAACCAATAAAGCCCAGACTGTTGGCATAGTAGAGGATAAACAACTCTTGATGACCACCCAGGTCAGCAGAGTGGCATCATCCTGTTTCCAGGTCATCAAAATCACAAAATGATCTTGAATTAGCACCATCTAGACAACAGTTCTCCCTCTCTCTCACACACTATCTTTCTCTTGTTCTCCTTAAGGTTTTGCATGTCTATGTTTTGTTTCCTCTCTTTTACAGAAACCGAGGTACACAACACCTAATCAAAAATTGAAAGAAAACAAAAAGTATTTCCAATTAAAATGAAGTTTTGCCTCTAACTCTGGTCAGGGAATTTAAGATCATGAATCCACGGTTGGATGTACTGCTGGACCTAGATTCTATCCTGGCTTGCTTGGTGGGGCAAATTCTTGTACAACTGTGCTAAACTAGCTTCTAGTTAGGCAATCACTGTTTCTCCAGTCACATTTCATCTACCACATATCAAAGTGCAGTATTGCCATGCTAATGCTCCATTCGTGGCACATTACAGAGCAGCATTCCTATAATAATGCTCTGACTTAGCCTCACTCTAATAAAGTGATTGCTATGATAATGTTCTGCGTGTTGTCCAATAGAGTGCAATGCGCACACAGCAAGACTGGGGAACTGGAATTATATACTTACATTCATTCGTTAATGTTGTTGATTTGATACCATGCTAGGCAGCTTTTCTATGATCTGTCCCCAGATTTCAAACAGCAGCGCATCATTTCTGTGTTAAGTTCTAGATTTAGCACACTATTGCCAAATACACTGGATTCATGTGATTCAGCTGCAGCAGCTTTGTATGTGTACGTATGTACTTGACTCACTTTCCAAATAGTTTACCCTCTTTAGCATACTTTACGGATGTCAAATCAAAGGTAACTAAAACACTGCAGACAGGATGCAACTCAGTTCTGCAACATTTTCACTTTTCACTTGTTGATTCAGTATTCAGGTATTAAAGATATAAGATTTTTGCCCAGAAACTGTTAATATCCCTAATTCCCAGACTAGGTGATAGGCTTCTGTCTGCAGCAGGCACAAAAAACCTAACTTATTTGAATTTAATTCAGAGTAGAAAAAATAGTCCTTCTTTTTTCATAGAACTGTTTTGTTGTACTATCCTTTCAAATTCATAACTACATCGAATTGCTCTTATCACAGCATGTGTTTAAGAGGGCATTCAGAGTTTAGAAGAACTCAAACCATTTTTAGTTCTTCTTATTGGATAATGTCTTGAATCTTAAATTGCCTCCTACCGAGATGCTTTCATCAAACATTTATAATGTACAATACTGCTCTGCTGGCATGTTTATCATGCTTGCAAAAGCCTTCCATTGTGCACATCGAGTAAAGCAAGTTTCAAAATACAAATTTGATAAGCAGGCTGTAAGAGGCGCATCCTTTTGTTACCGTGTGTGCATGAAACCTTGTTTTCTGCTGAGTACTACATTATGTACGTAGTGCACCACTGTTTCTGGGATGCAGAAATTACAATGATTGAAAAGGTTTCCCTACGCCTGTTCAAAGCAGGACAAAACCAATAACTGTTAGTGGATAACACTCAGAATACGATCTGTTGGGCCTGCACAATTCCCTCACTGCAGCCACCTATATTTTACATAGCACTGGGCGTCCCTTTGCATCAGTTTGTGTTAAAACGTCTAAAGAGCTCATTATACTGCATCAAAAAAATCTGCTTCATGATTTCTCTCTAGTTGTCTAATGTTTTGCATGTTTTGCTACTAATCAGGCTCATAATGTGACTTTCATTTCCTGCTACTTGTTTAATACTGACAGGGAATGACGATTCTCCAATTATCATACAGAGAGAATCTTGATTTCATTAAAGACAACGGAGGCTGACACTATGCAATAACTTTTATTGCTGCCCAGACATGCAGCCCTGTAAAGTGTAACAAATATACATAAATAAAAACATTTCATACAGCATAACAAAGAGCCATGGTAACCAACTATCTTCCTTCTAGAGCTGCGAAATGTAAAGAAACTGTAGGTTCAACTTCTTCCATAATAAACAACATCATGAACTTACAAGGAAGCAGAGTCTGAAAAAGAGAAGGGAAAGCAAGTAATACTTGTTTCCAGGTATGACAAAAAGTAAAAGACAAAATGGCATTAAAGAAGTATGATAACAAGAAAGAACATTTCTTATGACAAGTATTTCTTAACAAAAAAACATCCACCAGGGAGTGGTGGGAGGGATAATGTCAGCCTCCATTGTCTTTAATGAAATCAAGATTCTCTCTGTGTGATAATTGGAGAATCGTCGTTTCATTTCAAGACCGGAGGCTACACTATGCAAGTTTAAAGCTTTTCAATGCTATATCGCTTACATGTTCTACAGGTTTAAGGTATAATTTAACAAAAGTGGAAGCATTTGACCAATCTGCTGCTTTAAGAATCTCTGAAAGGGATCCTCCACCCCAGAATACTTTACTCGCCATTGCGCCACAGGAAGAATGTGCCTCGAACTTGGATAAATCTATACCTGCTTCCAGCATCACTGTTCTGACCCATCTCGAAATTGTGGCGGAAGAGACTGCCTTATAGGGTTTGACAAAAGAAATCAGTAGTTGACTTTCATTGGTAGGTCTAAAAGAAATCATTTTCTATTCATACACCTTCATACAACGTACCACTCATAGTTTGGGACAATCTAAAAAATAAGGGTAAAAAATGTTCAGACATGGTCTTGGTCCTTTTCCATATTTCGAACAACACTCCGCCTGGGGAATAAATCCTGTTACATATCTCCAACGCCTTGACAACAGACACTCTTCTAAAAGATATTAGGCAAAGAAGTGTAGCTAGTTCAATGGATAATTGTTTCCTCGTGAAGGAACAGTTATCTAACCAGGACGAAAAAAGGTCGAAGATAAGGTTTACGTTCCATAAAGAATTGTATTTGGGCTTAGTGGGACATTTAAGTCTTATTCCCTTCATCACTATATGTACTAAGGGGTCAGTACCAATAGAAAAGTCATTTAATAAGGAATGACCTGCAGAAATTGCTGATGTGTAACAATTTACTGTACCAGAGCTGACTTGAAGATCATTAAGGCGTTCATGCTCGTCAACATCTCTAAACAATTTATGTATAAAGTGAGTTCCACTTGGGACCATTTCCCCCCTGTTTCTATCCTTCCTAATCTGGCACCCCAGCCTAAGTTGCTCGCATCGGATTCCAGAATGTGATCCGGAGTGTTTCAGAATATTGCTTTCCTATTCCAACTGTCTAGGTTGTTTCGCCACCATAGGAGGTCCTCTCGAGCCTCTGGAGACTGGGGAACACTGTCTGAATACCAAAGGCCTTTCTTCAGTCCTACAGATTTTAGTCTCTGAAGGGCCCTGTAGTGAAGGGGAACTGGTGAAATCGCTTGAATGGAAGAGGATAAATGCCCTACTACTCTTGCTAGTTCCCTCAAACTCACTGTGTCCTTGGATAAAACAGATGAAACTTCCTTTTTTATCTTTGATAATTTCTTCAAGGGGAGCTGCAATTGGACCGAGGGTGTGTTTACCTGGAAACCTAGGAACTCTAGGCTTTGAAAAAGGTGTCATAACAGATTTCTCTATGTTGATGATAAAACCTAAACTCTCTAGAAGGTCTACAGTCCATTCCATGTGAATTCGCAGTTTTTCCTGGCTTTGAGACATCAGTAAAATGTCGTCCAGGTAGATAATCAAACAAACTCCTCTTCTTCTCAGAGAGACAACCACTGGTCTCAGGACCTTGGTGAAGCACCAAGGTGCTGATGAGATGCCGAAGGGGAGACAACAAAATTGGTAGGTTACACCTCTCCATACAAACCTTCGGTATTTTTGAGATTCCTGGTCCATAGGGATTGTAAAATATGCATCCTTGAGGTCTAGCTTTATGAGCCAATCTTTCACTTGGAGGATGTCTCTTAGAAGATGGATACCCTCCATCTTGAAGTGTCTGTACACAAGAAAGGTGTTTAAATTCTTTAGATTTATTACGGGACGCCAACCCTTGTCCCAGTCTTTGAGACAACATAAATCGCCCCTTTGGCTAGCATCTGACCCACTTCTGCATCCACCAGAGCGGATTGTTCTTGATACATGGTAAGTTCCCTAGGTTGAGAGGCCTGGTAAGGAGTAGTAGTAAAGTCTATTTTGAAGCCTTTTACCGTTTCTAACACCCAAGCATCGTTGGTAATTGATGACCAATTCTGGCTGAAAAACCTTCCACCTAACTTTGGGAGGGAAGAAACAGGAGAAAGGTTCCTTACCTTGATGTCCTTGGCCTTGAAATCTGCTATGGTTGCCTCCGCCTCGTGTGCGACTGTTGCGGCCCCTCTGAGGGAAGAAGGTATTATTTCCACGGAAGTATCTCCCATATTGGTTTTGATAAAGGAAGGAGGACCTACTGTATCTGCAGCTGGCAGCCGGTCCTGCCCTGTCAGCCGTTACAAAAACTCTACCCCCGAACATTCGTCTCATGTTGGTTTGGGCTTTACTGAATGCTGAGAAAGTAGAGACTTATTTGCCAAGGGATTTAAAATATTCCCCGAAGAGTAGTTCGTTCGGGTCTGCCTGTATGTCTTTATTGGCCAGGTCCTCTAACTTGAGATTCATGCGCATTAGAATGGCCCTTCATCTTTCAGAATTAAGGCTAGCATTTGCATTTCTGAGGAGGCAAACAGCATGTTGACTCCATCCTCGAAGAAGCTCGGTGTTAACAGGGGTGTCACTCATGGAGGACTCCTCTGCCAGGTCCAGAATTCTAGCGAGGGGACCTAACGTGTCCAATAATTTATCTTGACACTGCTTAAGGCAGAGTTCTAAACCCTTACGAGGATCTCTTCCTGTTTTAAATAGGAAGGTCAGTAACTCTGGATCTATGTTGGGAGTCATGCCTGCCTTATTGTCCAAGAAAGGTCTAGGGCATTCGGACCTCATTAAATTCCGTGAATCCCTCTCGAGGGGTTTTCTGATCCAAGCCTTAATAAATTGGGCTACGTCGCCCAAGGGTCACCAATATGATTCTCTAGGATGGGTGATCTTGGAGGGGTTAAACATCTCCATCCCTGATGGGTCCTTAATGGAATCGGAGTTGTTGGGTTGCCCTAAGTCCTCGTCATGGAGGTCATTATCAAATGTTTCTAGAGGATCGAAAATGTATTCATCAGCCTCATCATCCATCTCGATTGGGGAGAAGTAGCCGTCATCATCAGTAAGGGTGATGTCTCTTGTGTCGCGGAGGACACCTGGTCTCCGTGTGTCGCGAAGGGCACCTGCACTTTTTGCGGCATGAAGGCCGCTCATTCTTTTTGTGCCGCTCGGGGCACCTGGTCCGTCTGTAGCGCACAGGTTACCAATGGATAAGATTCGGTCATTTGTAGCGCGCAGGCTACCATGATGCTCAAGGTGTTTTGACTTTTTTGAGACCTTACCTCCTTTTTTAGGGAGTGGGTCCTCTTCTCCAGAAGAAATCGCTGTTTCTGCCTCAGGAATATCTCTTTTCCTTTTACTAAGTGCAGCCTCTACTGCCTCCCTTAAGGAGGATTTTAGCTGTCTCTCAATGAGACTCATACGTGAGTGCTCTGTGAGGGGGTCTCATTATTAGATTCTGTGTCGTTTTGAGACATCTCTCTTGTCTTTCTCTTTTTTTTTTTGTTAAATGCCAAAAACCCCTAAGATAATTCCTTGGGACTTCAATTCCTTCAAAAAAGTCCTGAAATATTTTAAAATCATGAAATGGTCTTAACGAGTGTTAAGTGAAACAGCTGATAAGCCAAGGCACTGTCTGTTGGCTTCGCGATGTGCATTGCCATGGGGACACACAGCACGAGTCGGCGCAGGCCCTTTCAGAGGGTTTAAATTGGCTTAGCTTAGGGGAGAGACCCGTGACGTCAAGTAGCTATTTTTCTCCTTGCGGGTCCCAGAGGGATGCGGAAATGGATAGGCCCAGCCCCGCGACCATCGTCGAGGGATGGGGTCGACTCGATAGTAGCGGCGAAGCAAGGTAGGCTCACGGAGTGTGGAGATTGAAAAATACTCCACACTCTGAAATCGATTTGAAAAGTTAAGCGTTGGTCGAAGAGGGGCTATTCTATTTCCGTTGCATTCTGGTTCAATTCTCGAGGATACCGGGGGTCCGCAGAGGAAGGGAAAGGGAAAGATATCTTATTCCCAATGCGGACCCGACCGGGCTGTTTGACACGGGTTAATATAGTTAAATTAATCCAAAATCCTCCAATAGAGGGGTTATTAGCAGGACTAAAGGGAAAAGGGAAGAGGGAAAAGGGAGGAGATTTAACCATAAATTGGAAGGATATCAATTGAATAGGGAAGTTAGGGAATAACTTACCTAAAAAACAAAGATAAAACACAGCTAGCTGCCGATTCCGATCCATTAAAACAAATTACCGTACGACTCGTATCCGTACAAACGGCGAAGTACGATTCGTACGTGAAAAATACATACCAATCGCTTCGGGAAAAGTCTATGAGACGTCCCCGGACAGTTTTACATACAAATCATAAAACTGAAGTCCGAGCGCGCAAGTACGATCCGTACGCCCGTCCGAAAACACAAGCGCATGGAAAAGGCCCCGTACGGAGCGAACTTTGTACGACCTCTACCCCGAGTACACTTGTGCCCGGGGTACGAGTCGTATGGCCCCCCCCAGCCTCCCACCCCTCCCACGTACATCCGCACCGTACCCCCCACCCCCCGTATGTACGGACCGTACCCCAGGCGTACTCCAATCCTCGCGTATGTACATTCGCGAGGATTGGAGTACGCCTGGGATACGGTGCGGACATACGCGGGTGGGGGTACGGTCCATACATAGGAGGGGTGGGGGGTACGGTCCGTACATACGGGGGGTGGGGGGTACGGTGCAGACGTACGCACCGTACATACGCACAGTTGGCCTATGTACGGTGCGTACCCCAACAGCGCGTATGTACGCACCGTACATATGCAATGTTGGGGTACACACCATACATGATGACACATACAATGTGGGTGATGGCGTGTACGTCGCGTACCGGGCCCCCTTTTCGTCGTGCATCGCAGCGTACTTAGCTTTTCCGGCACTTTTTGGCTCCCGTAAAAATATAGCCGTGCGGAGTGCTGTAGGTACGAATCGTATTTGCTGGTCCGTAAAACGCTGCTGTCCAGGATCAGAATTGTATGTATTTTTAAGCCGTACGGTGTTTTTTACGATTCGTACGGAAATGGTATTTCTGTACGAATCGTACTTGCTGGTTTGTAAGGCTGAATTCCCGTGTACGAGTCGTACGGAGAAAACCCTCCGTACGACCATTTGTACCTGGGTTTTACAGGATCGGAATCGGCACCCTAGTGTTGTAAACTTACTCACCTCTCCAATGAATCTGAAAAACTAAACCAAATGTCTACAAGCAAACTCATAATCATCATAAATAATGGAGATAAGGAAGAAGTGTACTTAACTGTCCAAGAGCAGCAAATAAAAGAGGAAGATAGTTGGTTAACATGGCGCTTTGTTATGCTGTTTGGAATGTGTTTATTTATGATGTATTTGTTACACTTTAAAGGGCTGCATGTCTGGGCAGCAATAAAAGTTATTGCATAAAGTAGCCTCCGGTCTTGTAATGAAATTTGGCACCGCACTGCTGTAAATGCAAGGGCCTTAACCAAACGTCTGCCATTCCTGGGATTATGCAGGAGATGTGGCGCACCATTCAGAAGTATTTGTTTATTCGTTTTGCCCACTCAGGTCATGGTCACTGGAATTATGCAGCAGAAGGGGGACAAATTACGTAGCAGAATTCTTAAATTATAAGACAAGAGAAGGCAGATTATGGTGCAAGACAAGACAACGTGTGCTGCATATTATAAAAGTAAAGGCAAACTATCTGGCATATTCTATGCCATTACTGTAAAAAGGTATTATGACATTTTAACACGCATCGATACAAAATGTACCCAGTGCTCATTAAATGTATGGATTGCTTAAGAAAACAAGTATTGGCAAAGCCAATATGTCTCAGCAATCCACCAGCTATTGGTGTTGTCAATGGCCATGTCTTTTAGCCATGTGTAATGGAGTGCAGTGGATGTATGTGGTGCTGTTTGGGGGGAGTTATGTGGGTTAGATTGGAATTGCTTACTGTGGAATTGAGTGGCGTGGAATTGAGTTACATGTAGTGGAAATATGAGGATTATAAATAAGGCTCCCTCTTTTCCATTTTTACCGATTTTTACAGATAAATACAGACAGAGAACTATTGGATAAAAACCGAAATTGGGTGGTTTTTGAGTGATTCTAAATACACTTTGCCATGACTGCCAGGACAATAACTGTGTAGATTGATTAGTAAGAAGGTTAAAAAATAGTAATTTTAGTAAAGAGGCTTAAACAGCAGTAGATATGCACGAGGCTGATACTGAAATGTGCATATTTTCATATAAGTGAATTGATTGATCTTCTACAGGTGTTCATATCACTGAAACCTGGCAGGCATTCAAGCATGACTGCATATTTACTGGTTAAATAAATGTGGAAATATTCCAGTTTCAGCTATATATTTTTTCACAAATCCCATAATAAATATGGATAAATACAGATAAAGTTGACCAAAATAAATATGGATGAATTCAGACGGAAATGTAAAAAACAAAATACCATAACACCGGGAGCCCTAATTAAAATTATGTGGTAACGAGTGTACTGGAATTATGTAGAGTGGTATTGTGTGTCGTGGATTGACATGTAGTGAAGTGGAATTATGTGGTGAGGTGTTGAATATTGTGGCATGATGTAGAATTCTGTGGAGTGGATTGGATGTATGTGGTGTGCAGGGGAATTGTGTTGTGGAGTGGAATTATGTTGTCACTTATGGCCAATGCAAGAATAACTGTATAAAAGACAGCTGCAGGATGGGCGAAAGGCACCATTTCACAGATTACACACATCTGAGTAATGGAAAAAAAACCAAGGCAGAATCACCACTCAATTAATCAATCATGCAATAGCTGAGTCCATGACAAAAAGGCATCCTGTGGCTAGCCTAAGACGGTGATCTGTACATACTCAAACAACTTGCTTTGGGAGTAGGTTATAATGCAGGGGTCTTAGGGTGTGAGCTGCTCAGTTAAGGACAATTCGGCTCAGAATGAGGGCGGCAGGGTTTATGCAAAGAATGAAAGTGCCAAAGGGCTGCTGGTTTTAGAAGGTGGGAATCAGCTGTTCGGTGGAAGTAGTTGTGATTTTAGGAATGCTGGTTATGCAAGAGCTAGTGGTTTTAAGGGAGCTGGGGGGTTACATTTTAGGGCCCTGCTCAAGAGAAGGACTGGTGGCTTTACGGTAACCGGGTGGGGGGGGTTTGTTTGGGAGGCTCAGGTTGTAGTGTTTATGGTTTTATGGGTACACAGGAGGGGAGGTATTGTTAGTGGGGTCAGGGATGCTCGATGACAGGGGCGGTGAAGTGCTCGCCTCAGGTGGGTCCTTGTTTTGCAGGGGTGCATGTGAAAGAGAGAGGAGCTCCTTCCGGTGAAGCTGCGCAGGGAGGAGTTTGTCTCATGCAGCATGGAAGCTCTGCACCCGGATACAGTGCTTGCTGATGCAGTTAGGCAAAGACACGCAGTCAGCGGTGGGTGCCGTGTTCTGCTGCAGTGCAGCCCCGCTCTGAGGGGATGGGTTCAGCAGGCACATGGCAGGCGCAGCATACACCCTCACACAGCCACCACAGCACGCACCTCTCCACGCGGTACCTGGTGAAGCATTAGTCACAGCAGTTTCCCCTCTCGTCGTCTGTCAGCATGAAAGGAATCAAAACCTTAATTTAGCTTTAGGACCTAATCATTCTGTTCCTTATTCTGTTTTACCTGTCTCTCACTCAGAAACTGCAAAGCTTTATTATTGTGTAAAGAAGGACATTTTGTATGAGGCTTTTTAAATGTATGTTTAAAGTGTATCTATAAGTTTAACATTTATCTAGTAAATAATGTCCAGCCTGCTTCGAAAAGGGTCTAAATGCTGTCTGACTTTTAAGTGCTTTTTTCCTCCTGCGCAATGTGTGTTTCTGGGAACCTTCATGACTTGGATATTTTGCAGGAAACTCAGAGCAGCAGAAGATTTTCATTTGGATTTAGGTATAGGTCACAAAACCAGGAAAGCTGCACTCGGAGGAAGTGAGTGATTATGAAGTAGCAGACTGGGTGGGAAAGAATGGAAAAGCACAAAGCTTTTTCTATTGTTACAATTATTTTGGAGTTATGGGTGTTTTCCAAAAATAGTATTATAAGAATGGACTCGCAGTGTGTGTAATTTGAGACTGACTTGTGCTTGTATTATGGTACGTTCACTCTCCCAGCTGTTTTATTTTGTGCATATGCAATAAACTTGCTTGTCCTCCTTTTGTTGAAGCTGTGGTGAATAATGATTTTAGCTACATAAAGGATTTTTCCCGACAAGCACATAGGTGTAGGTTGGGCAAGTTAAGACCGGCTGCAGAACTCGAAGTCCCTGGCCCTTGCCCGGGATGCTGAGGGACTTCATGCCCTTGTGGGGTATAGGGGGAAGTGTCAGAAAGCACTGAAAGTTCTCTAAATCCGTGGGAAAGAAAAGTGCGCATAATGGGAGGGTGTTGGAGGAGAGGTGGCAGCTGCTCCTGTGCAGCATGAGTGGGGCAGACTATTCACCAACACACACAAAACACGAGAATAGAGTGAGTGTGTTTGTGTGTTTGATGTTTAGCCCACACACTGCTCCCATAAAAAACAGTGGAGTACCTGAAGTGGCATGGGATTTCCAAGAATAAGTAGTCCCGAAACAATATATAGAAATGGCCCCTTCATATGTTTAGCAGTAGTTGGCAGGTGCGCTTCGGGAGGGCTAATCACTGGAAGAGGAATGACGTATGCATGCCCTTGGAAAATGGGGAGGACGCAAAATGGAGCGGAGATGGGGCTAGCAAATGGGAAGCCATGGGCGGCTGAAACCCACAACAGTAGATACAGCATGTCTTGGTTCAAGATAGCGCATGCATGCAGTCTAGACCTAGTTCCATTGGAAATGTTATTCAACCACAATGACTGTCTTGCACGGAAGCAGGGTAACTCTGCTTTGTTAACACTGTCCTTTCTATCAACCAGCATACACAGTGCAGAAAAAACTTAAATGCGCACACCTGTAACAGAGGGTTTGCCTCAATAATTCAGCGCATCCCAGTCATGTTGTAAAACTTGTCTTCAATTTTGGGTTAGCTCAATGCTAAGGTGCAGGGCCTTTACTGCACCTTTTCCCATTAAGAAACAACTCTTCAGAAGAGTACAGAGTATTAATGCACATCAAGTATGGTTCTCACTTGCTGGTACTCTAGGGTTCACTATATTAAACCTAAAAATGAGATTTAACATATTTTGTATCTTCCTGGAGTCTCATTGCCCTCTGAAGATAATTTAAGCTATGGGAGCAGTCTGGGAGCTAAATGAACATCAGTGTGACTGGTAACACATAGCATGTTTTTAAAAATATAAGTATTCAGTAAACGCTATTTAAATTGCATTTAATTATATTTTTATTTCAAGCTGCTTGGGGAAAGCCCTTCCTTCTGTCCATTCGACAACATCGTACTGTCTCTGAAGGCCTGAGCACAGTCATCAACAAATGGAAGGAGATTGGTGAACTTTCACCTCTTTGAAGGCATTTTAACAGCTTTTGATCTGTTTGAGCTTGAAACGTCTGTTTTGTTAAAACCAGTCAATTATGCAACAGAGGAGGGATTGAGTGGTAAGTGTGTGTAGTTCATACTAGCTGGCGTGGAGGGTAGGTAAGACACGACATTTCTTTTGTTCAGCGGTCCCACAGTGGCCCTGTCTATGACACAACATTCCTATAGTACTATAGCTCAGGTGCCCTACAGCGCAGTTCCTGTCCCTGCCCCTTCTAACACCACCCCGACCCCCACCGGCGGACCGTGGCTGCTGTGGGCCTGCTCCCACTGGACAGCCCATGAATGCGAGTCATCTGTGCCTGTCTTGCCCTTTTTCCAAATACATTAAAAGGCGAAGACTAATTAGCTGTTACAAGCTCCTCTCTGTATTTTAACGCTCGAATGCCATTGATTTTGGCAGAATTTTTCCTCAAGGCTGCCAGACGCAGAAATCAATTTGTAGAACAAACAGTCATCAGTCATTAATCGATTGCTGAGTCCACTTTGTGCATCAAATAAAACAATATCTACCAGAGGTTCCAACTCACAGCAAAGAAAAGGGCCTCAGGCAGTACACAAGGTGCCCAGTGGGTTGGAGTCACATACAGTGTTTGTGTTGGAGTTACACAGCCCATAACATCTCAGACAGTCAATGGCGGTGTCCGAAGATCTCTGGCGGACTCACAGAGTACCTTGCATGGTCATACAAACCCTGTGGGTCTTCCACTGTGCCTGGGGATATCACACAAGAACAGGTTGAATTTTGCAGGTTTGCACTATACAGGAAGAACCATTGTTCCACTACGTCTAATAGCCGCGTGACCATCAGTGCTGCCTTGTGCATTCTTGCAGGAGGTGCCTGCCCTCCTGCAATCACTCCCGAAGACGCAAACTGGCCGTGATCTGACCAGGCTACCACACCGCACTACATTTCCTAGCAGCCCCGGAGGTGGGGCCAGCTGGGGATACCTCTTTCGCGCCTCCGGCGCTGGATATAGGATGCCTGCAGCTCCTGCATCGTCTCAGCTATCATGTCTTCCAGCCACTCCGGGGTGCCCACCGACTCTTGCCCTACAACCTCACAACAACCCCATTCTGCACGCAATTCACCAGCATCCTCACCACCTCCATCTGCACAGCAACCTTCCCGGACAGATTGAAACACTCAGATGTCAGACCCCTCCAAAAGAAAGCCTTCGCTGACCTCGACGATCGCAAAAATTATCATACGATCTCCCTGCTCCCCTACCCGACCAAAGTTCCCAAGAAAGCCATAAACCAGCAGCTCATTAATTCCTGGAACAAAACCATCTACTGGATGCTTCCCAATAAGGATTTCATGCCAACCACAGCACTGAGAATGCACTGACTACCTCCACAGATGACATCAGAACACTCCTCGGCCATTATGAAATGGTGGCCCTGATCCTCCTCGACCTCTCTGCTGTATTTGACACAATCTCCCACAACACCCTCATCAACAGTCTCCACAATATATACTTACGCCAAGACGTCCTCAAGTGGATAGCCTCCTTCTTCACAGGACACACACAGAGCATCCGACTGCCTCCATTCATCTGCACACCCTAAGACATCACATGGAGTGTTCCGCAAGGATCATCCCTCAGCCCCACCCTGTTCAACATCGCAGACGTCATCAAATCCCACAAACTCAACATAATCTCCTATGCAGATGACACTCAACTGATCCTCTCACTCACCAAGTACCCCGCCAGCGCCAAAACCAACCAAGACCAAAGCAGCTAAATAGATGAGCGACAACTTCCTCCAACTCAACTCCGACAAAACTGAAGTACTGATCTTCGAGAAGAACACTTTTGCATGAGACCACAGCATGTGGCCTTCAGAACTCGGACCCACACTGACCGACCATGCACGCAACCTTGGCATCATCCTCGACAGCCAACTGACTATGAAACAAAATGTTAAAGCAGTCGCCTCCTCCTGCTTCCACACACTTTGTATGCTCCGCAGGACCTTCAGATGGATCCCAACCAACACCAGAAAGACCATCACTCAGGCCCGCGTCACCAGTTGCCTTGACTACGGCAATGCCCTCTATGCCGGCATCTCCACCCAGTACCCCAGTGGACTCCATACTATACAGAAAGGCACAACCAAACTCATCCTGGACCTCCCCAAATGAACCCACATTCCCCCACTTGATTATTCTCCACTAGTTCTGCATCCTTAAAAGATGCCAGTTCAAGGTCCTCATGCACGCCTACAAAGCCCTCCACGACTTAGGACCTATTTAGTTCAACCGTTGACTGAACTTCCATCAACCTGCTAGGCACCTATGCTCCTCATCCCTCGCACTTGCATACACACCCAGCAACCGCCGCCCCGCAGCGCCTGCTACTCCTACATCGCAGCCAAGACCTGGAACGAACTCCTCCTCAAGCTCCAAATGGTGCCCTCTCTGGCAGACTTCAGAAAGAGACTCAAGACTGGCTCTTCCACAGAGACACAGCGCCCAGTTACCCCTAGGGGTGACAGAGTTGTGCTTTACAAATGCAGATTGATTGATTGACATGATTTGTGCATGTAACTCACTATGGGATATCTTATGTTACTGTTTTGCATGTATGCTAATATTCTGTACCAAAAAAAAAAATACAAAACAATAATAAGTTCTGAAATGAACCCCCTCTGTGTTACAAGCAGCCAATATTTAGATAGCGCTTGTGGCAATAAAAACAACTGATATGTCTATAGGTGTATATAACTTTGCTTTTCCAGGTACAAGCATCTCCATTCATGACAGATATGGAAACAGAGGCACAGTGCTGGGCTTTGGCTTGAGTGCTGAGCTGGTCTAGCACTGGGCGACATGAGATCCTTGGTCGAACAATGCTTTGGGTTGGGATTTCTGTTGGATCCTGCTGCGTTCCAGACAGAGCCGGTCTGTGCTGTCAGCACGGGCTGGATTTAGGTGTAAACTGGGCTGGAAAAGCCAAGGGCTGTACTGGGCATTGTGTTGGGCTCATCTCTACTCATTGCTGTGCTCTATACTAGACTGGGCTCCGAATGGGGTGGCCTCTGGATTGGACAAGCTATGGTTTGAGCTGGAATGGACCTTGGCCTTGGTTCAGGGATGAGCTGCGGATGGGGCTGGGCTGTCAACATTGCAACACAGCAAGAAGTTGTATCATCATAGTTGAGCCATGTTCAATCAATTGCTGTATTTTTCAATCATATTCTAAACCAACAAGCCAATAAAATAACACACCCAAGCAGAGACCTGCAGGTCAAAAATGTAAATCAATGATTGTCAACTCAATGTTTAATGTTTTCAAGGTCGATACGAATTATTGTAACCCAATGAGTAACATTCTGAAACATTGAGTAACCAGGACACTCGATAACAGGAGTATCTAATCGATAGGTATTTAGAAAAAATATCAAGTTAGAAATGTTGAGTTGTTAATATTGTGACACAGAAATATCAACAGCAAGAATACCGTGGTCAAGATTATCGATTATAAGGTAAGAAATATTGTTTAAAAAAATATAGAAGTCATTAAAATCATTTGCAAAAATATAGTTGTTTACAATATCTATTTTTTAATTACTGTTATGTATTTTAGTATATATTTTAAATGTATATGATGTTTTTTTTGTATAAGTATTGTTTATATTTTTTAATATATGTGTTACATTTTTAGTAGCTATCAATTTATTTTAATTAGATTTTGCATGTTTTTGTTCTGTAGCGGGCTGTGGGTTCATAGGAGAATAGAGTGGGAAGTAATTTAATTATGAGAAATTAATTTTTTTTTTATTTATTAATATTTATTAAATTGAGATTTTATAGTGTTAATTGTGGGAAGTAATTTATTAAATATATTATGAATTGGTTGTTAATTAATTGAAAATTAAATATGGTAATTGTGCAAATTCTTTTAGGTGTGGATAGTGGGGTTTATATGGGTAAAGGGTGGGAAGTAATTTATGTTTAATAAATTCATAACTAGTTAATTATTATTAATCAATTGAAAATTAAATATGGAAATTGTGTAATTAATTTTAGGTGTGGGTTGTTGAGTTTCTAGGGGTAAAGGGTGGGAAATCATTTAGGTTTAATTAATTAATGATTAGTTGATCATTAATATTAATTAATTAATTGATAATTAATTATGGTAGTTGTTTATTTTTTTCTGTGTGGGTTTTGGTTTTGTAGGAGTAAAGGGTGGGAAGTAAATTAATTTTACTTAATTGAAAATGCATTTTAATTGTGAAATTTAGTTTTTTACAGTTTAATTTTAGCTGTGTGTTGTGGGGATTATAGGGATAAAGGGTGGGAAGTTAATTGTTATGTGTCTTCATTTGTTTTTTAATAATTAATATTTCTCTAATTGATAATTATTATGGTAATTATGGAAGTACATTTTTTAATTGTGTGATGTTATAGGGTAGGAAATAAAAAAAACGAAATTTATGGCATAATTAATGGTTTTGTTTCTAAATAATTTCTCATAAAAAATATTTATGTGTTAGAATTTTTATTTTTATTTTATTTAATATAATATTTGTTGGTATTTCTCATAGGTATTTAACATTATAATATGTTTCTTTTTATTAATTCTTAATATTAAATATTTGTATTTTAATTTTTAACATATTTTTTTTTAATTTATTTTTGAAATTTTTTCTTGTTGATTTTTTTTATTTCTTTGTTTTGAACTAACTGGAGTGGAAATACTAGTTTTCACGCCTCCAAAATCCAACACTTTCCCTACTGTTGCACTCGTTTGAGTGGGAATAGTAATTTTTACCCCTCCACTATCCAACACTTTTCCTTCTGTTGCACTCACTGGAGTGGAAATAGTAATTTTTACCCCTCCGCTATTCAACACTTTCCCTACTGTTGCACTCAATGGAGTGGAAATAGTCATTTTTACCCCTCTGCTAGCCAACACTTTCCCTACTGTTGCACTCATTGGAGTGGGAATAGTAAATTTTACCCCTTCCCTATCCAACACTTTCCCTATTGTTGCACTCACTGGAGTGGGAATAGTAATTTTTACCTCTCCTCTATCCAACACTTTCCCTACTGTTACACTGACTGGAGTAGGAATAGTACATTTTATCCCACAGCTATTCAACACTTTCCCTGTGGTTACACTCAGTGGAGTGGGAATAATAATTTTTACCCCTCTGCTATCCAACACTTTCTCTACTGTTGCATTGACTGGAGTGAGAATAGTACATTTTATCTCTCCACTATCCAACACTTTCTCTACTGTTGCACTCCCTGGAGTGGGAATAGTAATTTTTCCCCTCCGCTATCCAACACTTCCCCTACTGTTGCACAGACTGGAGTGGGAAATGTAAGTTTAAAGATTTTTAAATAGTTTACTGTTTTAATTTGTAATAGAATGTTTTTTAAATTGAATTTATGTTATTATGAATCTATATATGTATAAACACATATATATATATATATATGTATATATATATTCACTGAAAAAACCATAGGTTTCACACACGTTATAGTTACGAATTAGCATTTAAAAAACCTTGCAAATTCACTTAAAAAACCATAGGTTTCACACATGTTATAGTTAGCTGGACATTTCACTCGTAAAAAAACAATGAAATTCCCCCGTTATAGTTAGTGCAGGCAACTATAACTCACGCGACCGCAATCCTCTGCTGATGACGTCAGATATTACATCACTGTATTTAGACACTTATTTACCAATGTCTTCTTTCATTAATCTTTAGCTATACATATATTACAAATATTTATTTTTCAGAAAGACACATATGTCATCAGTGATGTAATACCTGACGTCATCAGCAGAGGATTGCGGTCGCGTGAGTTATAGTTGCCTGCACTAACTATAACGGGGGAATTTCATTGGTTTTTTACGAGTGAAATGTCCAGCTAACTATAACATGTGTGAAACCTATGGTTTTTTAAGTGAATTTGCAAGGTTTTTTAAATGCTAATTCGTAACTATAACGTGTGTGAAACCTATGGTTTTTTCAGTGAATTTCAAAGGTTTTTTAAATGCTAATTTATGTATGTATTTTTTATTTTTTTTATGGGATTTTTAGCGTGCGCGCACGGTGCGCGAACCTCGCTTAATTTTCCGTAAAAAATTTTTAAAAAAATGTTTACGTGTGTTTTTTCAGCGTGCGCGCACAGTGCGCGCACTCCGCGATTTTTCAAAAAAAAAAAAAACTTCTTTTTTTTGCCCTTGGGGGTCCTTCTGGGACCCCCTGACAAAGGCTAGGGGGTCAGGAACTGTCCACCCTGCCCCCTTTTCACGTTCTCCACCTTTGTTTTTCACCCCCTCAGACTGCGAGAGACAAAATGGCGGCCGACACTTCCTGGTTTCGACCGATTAGAATGTTTACCGACATCTAACACAACCAATCAGAATTGCGCTCGCGCATGGCAGGGTGCGCGCACAGTGCGCGCACGGTGTGCGCGTATAGATATTTATATGCTTTTAAATGCTATTTTCTCAGGAAATACTGAACAGATTTACACGAGACCTTCGAAAGGCACTTCCTTGACCTTATGGCTACCTCTCTGCCAAATTTCACGTAATTCTGTTCAGCCGTTCGGGCTGTACCTTCGACTAAAGGTCCTATGGAAAAATGCATGGGGAAAACACGTTTTGGGACCTCCCCTTTTTCTCGGCCCCCGCTTGACAAATCACCCCGAGACTTTCAGGGTAGGAGCTGAACGGAGCGCCCCATTTGTTTTGAAAATTTCGCGAGAATTCGTCAACCGGCGCCAAAGTTATTCAAAATAGAATTTTGAGATTTCCTATGGAAACTAGGTTGTAACTATAACTATCTACTGGCGACCGCCAGTAGATAATATATATATATATATATATATATATATATATATATATATATATATATATATATACACACAAAACACGCTGTCTCCGCACTTCCTCGCGCTGCCAGGCGAACAGAGACCACACGAATCCCAGGTATTTGGCACTGATGAAATTTATTCACAGAGCTGCAATCTGACGCGTTTCAGACAGAGGTGCCGATCACGATCCGGCAAAAAATGTCCCCGTGCGACTCGTATCGGGTCTTTTTACCGTACGAATCGAACAAGTGCCGTACGAACTCGCAATCACGATTCGCATGGTAAAAAGTCCATACGAACCGCACTGGGAATCATTCCCCACACGTCCTCCGGTCGGAAAATGTGTCCGACACGTCCTCGGACGATTTACCTTACAAACGTGAAAAGCCAAGTCCGACCGAGGAATCACGATCCATCCCGTGCGTCCGAGCGTACAACCGTATGGAAAAAAACACCGTCCGCACCGAACATCCATAGCAACCATGGAGACATGTGCCCGCATACGCGCCCAACACACCCCCCAGCCCCCGTACGTCCGACACGTACCCCCCGTGTATGTATACCCCCACCCGTCTAGGTACACCCCAGTACGTTCCAGTCCAACCCCCACCCCAGTACGTGTCGTACCCCCCGTGTACCCCCACCCCAGTACGTTCCAGTCGTACCCCCACCCCAGTACGTGTCATATCCCCCGTCTACCGACACCCCAGTACATTCCAGTCGTACCCCCACCCCAGTACGTGTCGTACCACCGTCAATGTACACCCCCCCACCCCAGTACGTGTCGTACCCCCCGTTTACCGATACCCCAGTACGTTCGAGTCGTACCCCCACCCCAGTACGTGTCGTACCACCGTCAATGTACACCCCCCCACCCCAGTACGTGTCGTACCACCGTCAATGTACACCCCCCCACCCCAGTACGTGTCGTACCCCCCGTCTACCGATACCCCAGTACGTTCGAGTCGTACCCCCACCCCAGTACGTGTCGTACCACCGTCAATGTACACCCCCCCACCCCAGTACGTGTCGTACCACCGTCAATGTACACCCCCCCACCCCAGTACGTGTCGTACCACCGTCAATGTACACCCCCCCACCCCAGTACGTGTCGTACCACCGTCAATGTACACCCCCCCACCCCAGTACGTGTCGTACCCCCCGTCTACCGATACCCCAGTACGTTCGAGTCGTACCCCCACCCCAGTACGTGTCGTACCACCGTCAATGTACACCCCCCCACCCCAGTACGTGTCGTACCACCGTCAATGTACACCCCCCCACCCCAGTACGTGTCGTACCACCGTCTATGTACACCCCAGTAGGTTCCGGTCCTACCCCCAACACAACCTCCTAAGTACGGAGCGCACCCCAGGCCCCAACATCACCACCGCATGTACGACTCGTACCAAGTCACATACAAGGACAGCACCGTACAACCAAATGGCCCATGTACACACCGTACACATGCTCAAAACGCACGTACACAACCAGGACAAAACAAAACTACACAACAATACACCATTCGAAAGGCACAAAGCCACGAAACATGGCCAACAACCACTAAAATAACACAGTCACTGACCTGCAACTGCCAAAAACAAACAGAGGCCCAATACACCACCACTCCTTATAACACACCCACCCAAACTTCAAACACTGCCACACCCACCCATGGACCAATAAAAAGGGCCCACACACACAAACCATGAGCCTTTGCAACAGACTCACTGCTGCCAGACACCACAGAACCACACTACAAGCTACACCACACCTTACACTTGCACACCTTTACACAACCACCCTCACAAACACCCTCTCATCACATTCACACACACACACAACCATCCACACCCCCCCCAACATCCACACACCACCCACACCCACACCATCCCCACTAACACCCCTCACCATGCCCACTACCAAGAATCCAAAGTTCAGTCACCGAGAGTTGGAGGTCCTTGTGGATCAAATCCTCAGAGTCGAGCCACAGATCTTTGGAACATTGGTCAGAAACACCAGCCAGGCTGCCAAAACAGCCATGTGGCAGACCATCGTCGATGCTGTGAATGCCGTTGCGGACACCAGGAGGACCAAGCAGGATTGCCAGAACAGGTGGTACGATCTGCGGAGGAGGGTCAGAGCCAAGAGGCAGGAGGAACTCGACCATGCCAACGCCACCGGAGGAGGGCCCTCCCGCAGACCCGTACAGTACCATCCCTGGGAGGAGAGGGTGATGGCCATACTGCCGGTGGAGGCAGTTGAAGGATTAGAAGGACTCCGAGACCCGGGTGAGTACACAAACAACGCACCTCACATGGGGGGAACTGCAACCACAACCAAAACTACTAACAGGCACGCAACTACCACAAGCCATCGCATGACTCAACCACACTCCATGAGCAGGCACATGCCACTGCTGCCACCATGCCCCATGCACCCAGCTGGACAATGTCAAGTCACAGGCCACAGAAGACAACAACACATGACACGGTAACCCGGATGGCGGGAGGCTGGGCACCAACAATCACATAGTGCGACTCCAAAGCAGACAACAATGCCCTCTGCCCATATGGCCTAGGTCACAGCCAGACAAACAGTGTGTCCCAACACAGGAATGACTTGCCAGCAAATGGCGGACGCCTTGCATCAACACATGGGGGTGAAGGCACTGGTTTGCACATGACGGCAGCTAATGAACAGCCAACATTGTGAAAGAGTGGCAGCACACACCACCACAGCAGCAGCGCACAGACACACATCACACCAAATGGGTGCCTGGAGAGCAGAAACAAACTCACATCAACAAGCCAAGGGCCACTCAAAGATCTGCTAACAGTCTGTGCCCAGGAAGCTGGGCCGAGGTGACAGAGGGGGACACACAGAGGGAGGGAAAGGGGGACAGAGAAGGAGGGAGAGGGGGACAGAGAGGGAGGGAGACGGACAGAGGGAGGAGGCTGTCACACAGAGGGAGGGAGAGGGGGACAGAGAGGGAGGGAGAGGGGGACAGAGAAGGAGGGAGACACAGGGAGAGCAAATTAGTCCTTTGGTGTGTGGGAATGTCTGCTCGTAAGCAGGTGGACCGCGTGCATGTAGACATGGGTGGCCAGTGCAAGAACCCCCCCTCTTCATCAGGGCCAAACGCAGGGCCATGTCACAACCTGTACACGAGCACAAGGATAGCCACCTGCATCGTATAAGTGTGTGGATCCACTCCATGTGCACATGTACAGTGCTACAAGGAAGGCGCAAATGCATGGCTCGCCACACCTGCACACTCCACTGCTGACTGCAGTCACACTTGACGCAGCAAGTAAGACTGTGCCACACATAGTGAAAGGGGCCAAAGTGGTGCCCAAGGGACACACCCATGCACAAGTGCACTGTGAGTGGAATGCAAGACAGATCCTAATTCCAAGAGGAAAAGTGCCAACTTTGAAACTGATGAAACATGGATGTTTCATGGACCAAAATTAACATTGTCTCTCTCACACACAGGTCAACGTCGTGCTGCACCCCCCAACACTGGGGGGGAACACTCACAGGACCCGGATCTGCAGGAGACCGATCCCACCGGCAGCGACCACTCTCACCACTCTGCGGACGACCTCGACCGACCTGGCCCCTCTGGTGTCCAACCACCTGCAGCACCTGCGTCAGGTACAACCGTGCCAACCACCACCCCCACTCCTGCCACATCCCAGGAGACACCCAGGATCCCTGCCCCAACACCACAATGCAGCCAGGCTCGCCAGGAGGGACATGGTGTCCCGGGCACCCAGGAGGAGGCAGGCGACAACGCAAATGCCACCCCTCAGGGGTCCCGGAGACCCGATGTGCCCACAAGTGCAGGCCAGGCGCAAGTGGGCAGGGGTGGTGGGAGTGGAGGACGGCGGAGGCGCGAGCCTGACCAGTTGGCTGGGGATCCGGTATATTCCCATGTCCGTAACATCCTGGACTCATACCGGCAGGACACCACGGGCATGGCCCAGGTTGTGTCCGTCCTCGAGGGGATCAAGACCCAGCAGGCCCAGCAACATGCGGAGCTAATAGCCTGTCTACTGGTACACCAACGGAGGATGGAGGACAGACAGGCTGAGCAAGTGACGTCGTTCCAGGGGATTCACGCTACACTCCGTCGGATGGCCGACACCATGGCCGACCCTCCCTGTGCCAGAAGGCGGAGAACATCACCACCCACAGGGAGGGATCAGGAGGAGGAGGAAACATCCGACGGAGCATCCCAGACGTCGTCACGGCCTGCTGGTGATGTTCCCCGCAGGAGGCCGGGTCGTCCACGGAAAGCACCGTGAGGGTGGCTGCTACATCACCATCTCCCAGGACACCTGGCCTGGCACCTGGCCCACTGGAGCAACAGCATCACAGCATCAAGAGACATTCTCTGCCACATGGCCCTGCTGGTCACTGGCTGACCAATGTTGACAAAGACTGTGGCATGGACTCTGAGGATTTCCAATGGCAAGGACACCAACTCCCCTACTGAACTTTGGATTCCATAATCCCGGAAAGCACCTCACTTTGTCCCCCCCCCCCCCCCCATAATAAATCACACTACTAAGAGTAGATGCCTGCTGGTAGCATTATTACCTAACATGTGTCTTGTAAAGTCGAAACATGCCTGAGTTATCTGTTCTCTTCAACCATCCACACCCTGGGGCCTGAGTCTGGCACAGGACACATGGGTCCCAGTCTATTAGGCAAGACAGACATGGAGCACCATACACACCCGTGATGGGCACAACCAGCTGAGGGGGTGGCCGAACAACCGTGCTGACACACACACTCAGTACAGCAACAGTCATGCGCAGAGGTCAGGGATCCTGGCCAGTGTCCTGGGGGGCACCCAGGTATGTGTAGACAGGTGGCAGAACCATGTCCTGCAAGCTTGAGTCCGGTGGATGCAGAGAATGGGGGCCTGTCCAACGTTGGATGCATGGGGATGGCACATGTCACAATACCCACGCAGTCATGGACATCATGCCCAATACACAGTGTCAGCCAACACATACAGCTTGCATCTCGCCAGTCGACACATTGACACATAGCCACAATCAGGGGATACCATGCCAGACATGCTGGATGCACCGTGCCAACACACCAGCATTGACTGAGAAGAGGCACCTTGGAGGCATAGGGACACCTTTATTAGTCATGTATTCGGGATTGCAGAGGCAACTTGAAGTACACATGAACACTTCATGTGGAGTAACATGTGGGTCCAACACTGGCACCCCCCTTCTGCAGCACAAATGCGTGATAGCCATGGTACTGGCACACAAGCGTCGGCCAACAGCTAAATACCCACAGCTGCACACGGAGAGCCTAACATACACCACAGATCCGCTGATGTGGAAGTCCCACGCCATGTCAAGCAATTGTTAACCGTATGTGTCCGAGGGCAGTGTCACACACATTGATGGCATCATCACAATCCACTATCCCATCACTGATGACTGACAACCAGGCAGCACATCTATTCTGGTGTACCCAGCTGCATGTCGTGTCCCATGGGGATGCCCCATGTCTGCAGAGGAACCAAACCCCGACCGGGGCAGTGTGCACACATCGTGAACAACTGCCACACCCAATACACCCCTGATGCATCCCTTACCCCATGGAGACTTCCAAACGTGTCCGTGCCTGTAACGCTGAGTCAGCCCACGATGCCATGTCCATGAGGAATAGCAGTGCCACAACAATGCAACCAGCAGATGGCATGCGCAGGTACCTGGGGAAGAGAGACACGCAAGAAGTCAGCCACAAAAAGCACAGCCACTTGCATGTGCATGTACTCGACACATGTTAGGATGACAACATGCTAGGTCACAATTATGAGTGGGGAAATACTGCCATCACTGCCACCATCACTCCAGTGACACACCCACACACACCTCTGACTCACGTGCCATACATGCAGGTGGAGACACACATCACAACGCATGCCACACGGGGACCAAGGCGTGCACACTCAAGACACTGGTACTCACCACTAAGCAAAGAAGTCGCGTATGAGCCGAGTCCGGATGTCCTCTTGCGGCTCCACATCCTCCACATCACTAGCACCATTGCCAAGGCCTTCGTCCTCCACGGGTGGATGGTCCTCGTCATGTTGATTCAGGATGAGTGGCACAGCTCTTTCAACTGCCATGTTGTGCAGCATGCAGCAGACCATGAAGATCTTGCAAACCTTCGCCGGGGCATATGGGAGTGCGCCGCCGGTCTTGTGGAGGCACCGGAATCGGCTCTTCAGCATGCCAAACGTCCTCTCTATCACACGCCTTGTCCGGCCATGGGCGGTGTTGTAGCGGAGCTGGGCCTGCGTGATTGGGTTGCGGAGAGGTGTCAGCAGCCAAGGCATGTTGGGATAGCCAGCGTCCCCTACATGGAAAGCACATGGATATCGTTAGAACTGGCGAAGCGGTCGTGCTGGTAGGCTATACAGAATACAGGACAGACAGACTGTACCCACCAACAACACATGCCCGTTCGTTGCGCAGCTGCATCATCATATCAGGCATCCCGCTACGCCTCATGATGTAGGCATCGTGTGCTGATCCTGGAAAACGAGCACAGACATGTGAAATCACCATGTTGGACAGACACACCACAAGGGCATTGATGGAGTGGTAGTGCTTCCGATTCCGGTACGCCACCTCCCGTGCGTGTGGTGGTACCAAACCTACATGTGTCCCATCTATGGACCCAATGACATGGGGCATCCCTCCCAGGGCATAGAATCCACGCTTGACCTCTGTCATCTGTTCAGGGGTTGGGAACTTTATGAAGTCATCCAGGTGAATCAACATGGCCTCCAAGAAATCATGCAGCACACCGCTGAACATGCTCTGGGACATGCCACCAACATGAGCTATGGTATTTTGGAAGGTACCCGTGGCTAGAAAATGTAGGGCAGCCATTACCTTCAGCTGGGGTGTCAGTGCCGTAGGATACCTGTGCTGCGGTTGCAGGTGTGGTGCCAGTCTCGCTGTCAGCTCCAGAATCAACGGTTGGGTGAAGCGGTAGAGCCGGATCCTGTCATTCTCCTGCATGGCAGCCAAGTCTGGAATTATTCGGGCAACAGGCGGCGCTCTGCAGTAATTTGGAAGTGACAAGGAAGAGTGAGTGCACTACGACAACAACTCATGTCTACTGAGCACATGTAAATCTGGCAATACACACATGCTACATAGGGAGTCACATATGTGCTACATGCCCAGGACACGTATGGATGCAAGGTGACACTCCTTCCAAGACCCAGCTACACACGGAGATTGAGAACCTCCCCATGCCACGCCATGGGAATAGCTGTGTCCCAGTGCAAGTGAACAGCCCGACGCAAGACAGAAGTGACATACACCCACACATCAGCAGAAGTAGGATGCCGATTGTAGAGACTGGTAGCGGAACACCGGAGCCACAGGTCACATGACATTACACTAGGCCTGCCCACACACCTTGCCATGAAGGTGCACATGTCATGACTCACCACACATTCCTTGTGAGGATGCTGACATGGCCTTGTCACGCTACTCCGTGTCCCATGCAAACATGTGCACCTCACATCCGATACCACATGTGGCATGGTGTGCGGAACAGTGTGCAATGACAATCTACACACAGACACATGTTGGTTGCTGCAACGGCTGCAGCTTTTGAGGGTGCTACAACATCAACCTGATGTAAATCCCGGACACATAAATGACATCGTCACATTGTGCACTGTGGGTAGTGACAAGTCAGGTGTCATGACCCCTGTACCGGGCATCATGGGACACTTCCGTGTGTTGGTGTCCGTGCCATGCCAGTGACGCTCACCCCAAGTGCGCAGTACGACATGCACACATGTCAAAGGAGTCAAGGGCATGCCTGGCACACATTGCAACCTCACACAGTACACCTGTACACATCTCATCATACATCTGGTGCCTCCTCCACTCAGGAGGCATGTTCCACATCACAGCCTGTCACACCTGTGCCCCACACATGTAGTAATGCACAGACGATGCCTTGATGACCATTCCTGGACAAGTATGTCCATCCATGGACAAGTATGTCCGCCCTATTCCTACCTGTGTGTCGACTATCACCACAGTGATGTGTACAAACCGGCGTACTGCTGCTAAGAGGGCCTGTGTATGTTCCCCAATCACTGTGGGAGTGCTGCCGTATGTGTACCCATCGTGATGGCGAGCGTACAGGCATTTGTACGGTCCGTACCACAACGAGTACGCATACGCGTGCAGAACCATAGTGAGAGGGCCGTACACTCGCATGTACGCTCACTATCACTATGGGTCTGCACGCGTATGCGTACACGTAGTGGTACGGACCGTACACTCGCATGTACGCTCACTATCACAATGGGTCTGCACGCGTATGCGTACACGTAGTGGTACGGACCGTACACTCGCATGTACGCTCACTATCACTATGGGTCTGCACGCGTATGCGTACACGTAGTGGTACGGACCGTACACTCGCATGTACGCTCACTATCACTATGGGTCTGCACGCGTATGCGTACACGTAGTGGTACGGACCGTACACTCGCATGTACGCTCACTATCACTACGGGTACACAGACCCATAGTGATAGTGAGCGTACATGCGTGTGTACGGTCCGTACCACTACGTGTACGCATACGCGTGCAGACCCATAGTGATAGTGAGCGTACATGCGTGTGTACGGTCCGTACCACTACGTGTACGCATACGCGTGCAGACCCATAGTGATTTTGAACGTAGGCATGCATGTACGGGCCGTTGCCATGCATTTGGGGTGCCCTAGGGCCCGGAAACGCACCGTACCTGTGTGTGATTCTCCTAATTACATAGGGGACAAGTATTAAGGCCTACATGCATGCTGGTTGTCATGGCGACCAGGTTCAAATTTCGATTTTGTTCTGGAAGGTGCACAGCAGAAGTCAGTTGGAATTCTTCTACTTTGTTGCAATGTGTTTGTGGGGCTGACATCATGCAGGAGAATGAAACCGATAGAGAACCCACAGACTGCTAGGTTTGAAGGGATTGGTGGAAACATAGGATGCAAATGTGAGTGACCAATCACTCTGTACTCCTGTGCATGAGACTGGGCAGAAGGCCACATATAAGGCAGCCAGGTCCCATGAGGGATTACTTGCCTGCACATCTTTGCATTTGTCGACCAAGCTGCTGCTACTGATTCCCTGGAACCATGTCAAGGGCTGTGGAGAGGACACAGCCATTCACCCTGGAAGGGGAACATGGCTCTGCTGGATGTGATCCTCCCACAGTACCCCATGCTGTATGGGCGACCAGGGTATCAGGTGAGTGCATAGGCCACTGCCACAGACTGTCCCTATGTTGTGACTGTGTCTTCAGGCATTGTGTCCCGGTGTGACACACATGCCATGTACTGTCGGGGGGGTACCAGGGGGGGGGTGCCTGATGTCTCCCAGCAGTGCCCTGAGACAGGAGGGGTGTGTGCAGAGTCCTCCCAGCAGTGCCCTGAGACAGGAGGTGTGTGTGCAGAGTCCTCCCAGCAGTGCCCTGAGACAGGAGGGGTGTGTGCAGAGTCCTCCCAGCAGTGCCCTGAGACAGGAGGGGTGTGTGCAGAGTCCTCCCAGCAGTGCCCTGAGACAGGAGGTGTGTGTGCAGAGTCCTCCCAGCAGTGCCCTGAGACAGGAGGTGTGTGTGCAGAGTCCTCCCAGCAGTGCCCTGAGACAGGAGGGGTGTGTGCAGAGTCCTCCCAGCAGTGCCCTGAGACAGGAGGGGTGTGTGCAGAGTCCTCCCAGCAGTGCCCTGAGACAGGAGGTGTGTGTGCAGAGTCCTCCCAGCAGTGCCCTGAGACAGGAGGGGTGTGTGCAGAGTCCTCCCAGCAGTGCCCTGAGACAGGAGGTGTGTGTGCAGAGTCCTCCCAGCAGTGCCCTGAGACAGGAGGGGTGTGTGCAGAGTCCTCCCAGCAGTGCCCTGAGACAGGAGGTGTGTGTGCAGAGTCCTCCCAGCAGTGCCCTGAGACAGGAGGTGTGGGTGTGATGCACAGTGTGAGCCTTGATCATTGATTGTGACATTGCCATCATTCCACCTGAGTACCCACTATGGCACGTACTGCCTTTTCCCTCACCAGAGGATGATGTCCCTATGACAGAGGTGCAATGCGTTGGCTGCATTACATGCCATGTAGTAACCAGCTATTATGTTCACATATGTCTCTCTGTGACATGTGGCTGGTGTATTGATGTGGTGTCACTTGTACTTCCTCACAGGTAGGCGCCACTGCCAAGGAGCAGATCTGGCTGACCGCCGTCAGTGCCGTGAGGCGTGTGGATGGTTGGAGGCGGAGCCTGTCCCAGGTGAGGAAACGCTGGCAGGATATCCGGTGCTGGACGCGGAGGATTGCACGGCTCCTGCTGGGGGACTCACCTGAGAGCCACAAGAACCGCGGCCGCCGCCGTCTGACCCACCTCCACAGGCGTGTGCTGCCGGTGGTCTTTCCAGACCTGGAGAGGCGCTTACAGGCGATGCAGCAGGCGGAAGGGGGTAGGTACATGTGCGTTTGTTGTGTGTCACCGGCATTTGTAAGGGCACAGTGGCATTAATTCACTGGCAGGGTTTAAAGGTGCTGTGCCCATCCAGTTTGCCCCAGTGTAGCGCTGCGCCCCTGCCACCCTTCCCCTCCTTGCAATGTGTTCCCTGGTCTGTGTGTAGTCACTCCTTCACAAGGTAATGTAGGCTGGCGCTTTGTCCACGAGAACAATGACTGTAGCATCATGGGTGGTGGTGGTGGGTAACAGGTTGTGGGACCTTGCCTGTGAACTGTCAAGTTCACTGCATGTGGGTTCCATGTCAGTTGGCACTGATGCTGGCTCCAGACATGGGAGTTGGTCTCTCATGTGTCATGCCTTACAGCGCGCATGTCCTATGTAGTGGCCTGTGACATGATGTGCATGAGTGTGCGCTACGCATAGTGCAGGGATGGTGACGTGTGTAGCAGTCATTCCCATTCAGTAGCATGTAGTTGCGTGCCCAATACTGTCCCCTGGGGCACCTTATCCTCAGTGTTGTTTGTGTCATCATCAACGTGGACACTCTCACTGTCTACAGCGTAGGTTGTGCTCTGTGCCATTGTCCCCTGTCACCATGTATATAGACGTGCTATTATGTACAGGTGTCCACTGTGCAGCCTGACCTGATTGTCCTTCTTCATACTCACAGTTGCCAGTGCCTGTGTGTCTTGTTATACTCATCTGAGGATGGGCACTGGTACCTCATTATTTGTACAGGCGCACCTTTGCTGTTTTGCGTCCAATCTTGCCTTTTGCCTGCCACTGTGTTTATCACCCAGACTATGAGATGTTGGTGCCACCTGTGTCTCAGCAATTACCATCGTGTGGGGGTTGCTTGGGGCGGGCAATGCCTATGTGTCAAATCCTGATTCCTAATTGCTGGGTCTGGACAGTGTGTGATGTTACTGGACACACACGCAAGGTGCAGTGACCGAGTTATGTTGGGCATGTTTGCAGCATTACCTATGCAGCATGTGTCTCAAGTTCATGGATATTGTCCCTGGTCATAGGTATTTTCACAAACGCTGTGTGGTGCAGAGGCAGTGCAGGATTGTCCCCAGGGCCTGGGTGCTATGTCAGACTCCGTTTCCTGTCATCAGCTATTGTCTCATGCTCTCCATGGTATTTCAGTGGCATGGTGGCTCAACCAACTGTGTTTCATGCCCTACATCGGTACCTTGTTTTGCAGATGTTAGGGATCTGCCTCTTCAGGCTATGCAATGTTGACTATGTAGATTGGACTCATGTGACAGATGTGTACAGGTGTCTGATTAATTTCTGTCTCTCCACCCTGCCCACAGCATCGTCGGGGGACACAGAGGGAGACATGGACACGGACCAGGCGGAGGGACCGAGCACCAGTGGCAGCCGTGACATCGGGGCTGGCACATCGAGTGGGACAGAGGCGGAGGATAGTGTGGCCGAGGACCTGTCGACTGGCACATCAGACTACGAAGCTGACAGGTCCGAGGAGGATGTCTCAGAGTTGGCGGAGGCTGCACCAGCAGCTGACAGTGGAACAACACCTGCCACCGCCCCCTCAGTTCCCACCAACCGCCTCCCACTTGCTCGTGTCCCTTCCCAGCGTGCCCGGTCACCGCATGTCTCCTTCCTGCCAGGCACCGCACCCCCTGCCCCTGTCTCCACTGCTGCCGCCAATGCTGAGTCTATGGACATCCAGCGGCAAATGCAGGTTGGTCAGGCTGCGATCCTGAATGTCCTCCATTCCCACGGGAAAACCCTCACCAACATCGAGGCATTCTTGGAGGGCATTCATTCTTTGCAGGCTGACCAACGCAACTTGCTGAGGTCCCTAGACTCCACACTGACTGCAGCAGTGGGTCTCCTGCAGCGCGACCTCCCCCCACCTACCCCTGCCCCATCCACACTTCCCACTTCCATGCCTGTCCCACGTACACCCAGACGTCGGCATGCACCCACCACAACAGACACAGGCACCACACCAGCAGGGAAGGTCCACCGCACTCCTCCTGACACGCACACACAGGGTGAGATAGGCACACCCACTGGGTCGGGGGGCAAACGTGTGACACGCAGCCAGAGTGGGAGTCCGCATTCCACACAATCCACTCCCTCCAAATCCCCTCCCCTCAGCTCTCCTGGCCACATCTCCCCCAAGGACTCCTTCATGGCCGCTCTGTCCCTGAGCCCCACAGTTACGCCACCACGCAAGCGGTCAAGGAAGTCCTCGGTCAGGGTGGTTGAGTCTCCCCCCCTGTCTCCACCCTCCCCCGGTGGCGCTGCAACCCATCCCTCTGAACCCCCCCCTCCTTGGGGCCTGAGGTCACTTCGGGTGCAGGGGACTCCCTGGAGGACCTTGCTAAGGTGTGTAGTGCCATCCTGGCCTCCGCCTTTGGCCATGACACACCCCCTGTGGTTGAGTCCTCCATCCCTGCACCCACAACGCCGCCCCTTTGCCCTGATGTCCCTGCGGTGCCTGTTGCTTCCCCCCCCCCTGATGCCCTCACCAGTATGGAAGACGATGGCATTTGACTGTGCAGGCAAGGTAGGGGACACACATCCCACTGTGTCCCCCATGCAGCTGGGAATCATTGACTGCCCTATGGCCTTTGTTGACTTTGAACTGCCTTTGATCCACGGACATTGTGCTCATGCTGAATAAAGCTTATTTTTTTTTTCATTATCACACTCCTGCTATGGTGGTATTGGTGTTGGTGGGGCTGCTACATTGTTTTGGGTGGTGTTTAAGGCTTTGGGTGTGTGGGATTTGTAGTAGTGTTCTGCTCTTTGGGGCCACCCTAGGATCTGTGTGCCATCACAAGGTGTTGGCTAACTTCCTTAGGTCATGTCAGCAGTTACTGCATGGTTCAATTGTCCCAGGGTGTATTCCTTCCTCTGTGTACCCAGTTTCTTCCCTGCAGGGTGTTCCCAATGTTTAGCGCAGAGCTGTGTGTACATGAGCTGTGTGTGTGACGGAGCCCTTCTACTTTGGCCATGCATGCATGGCCATGTCTCCACCTGCAACAATCGTGGCATCCTTGGTGATCACTGTACTTGTGTGTGGAGTCAGTTGACATGAGTTCATGGGGACATGTTCCCTTGTAGGCAGTATGGATGTGGGTAATTGTGGCATCACACACATGTGTTACACCCCTCCTGGGTCTGGACACTGCTGGGAGGACTCTGCACCCACCCCTCCTGTCTCTGGGCACTGCTGGGAGGACTCACCACCCACCCCTCCTGTCTCAGGGCACTGCTGGGAGGACTCTGCACCCACCCCTCCTGTCTCAGGGCACTGCTGGGAGGACTCACCACCCACCCCTCCTGGGTCTGGACACTGCTGGGAGGACTCTGCACACACCCCTCCTGTCTCAGGGCACTGCTGGGAGGTCTCTGCACCCACCCCTCCTGGGTCTGGACACTGCTGGGAGGACTCTGCACCCACCCCTCCTGTCTCAGGGCACTGCTGGGAGGTCTCTGCACACACCCCTCCTGTCTCAGGGCACTGCTGGGAGGTCTCTGCACACACCCCTCCTGGGTCTGGACACTGCTGGGAGGACTCTGCACCCACCCCTCCTGTCTCTGGGCACTGCTGGGAGGACTCTGCACCCACCCCTCCTGTCTCAGGGCACTGCTGGGAGGTCTCTGCACCCACCCCTCCTGGGTCTGGACACTGCTGGGAGGACTCTGCACACACCCCTCCTGTCTCTGGGCACTGCTGGGAGGACTCACCACCCACCCCTCCTGTCTCAGGGCACTGCTGGGAGGTCTCTGCACCCACCCCTCCTGGGTCTGGACACTGCTGGGAGGACTCTGCACACACCCCTCCTGTCTCTGGGCACTGCTGGGAGGACTCTGCACACACACCTCCAATTTCTGGATATGTACGCTTGGGACATACACGGTGTGGGTGCGCTCCATGCATTCGAGGTGAGGGTTCGAGTCGTACTTACACTGGTGTGGTGGTGGTACGGTCCGTGAGTCCAGGAGTCGTACTTACACTGGTGGGGGTGGGGGTACGGTCCGTACGTCCGCGGGTGAGGGTTCGAGTCGTACTTACACTGTTGGCATGGGGGGTACGCTCCATGCATATAGGGTGTGGCTACGGGTCGTACTTACACTGTTGGCATGGGGGGTACGCTCCTTGCATACGCGGGTGGGGGTACGTGTCGTACTTACACTGTTGGGGTGGGGGTACGCTCCATGCATATAGGGTGTGGCTACGGGTCGTACTTACACTGTTGGCATGGGGGGTACGCTCCTTGCATACGCGGGTGGGGGTACGGGTCGTACTTACACTGTTGGGGTGGGGGTACGCTCCTTGCATACGCGGGTGAGGGTTCGAGTCGTACTTACACTGTTGGGGTGGGGGTACGCTCCTTGCATACGCGGGTGGGGGTACGGGTCGTACTTACACTGTTGGGGTGGGGGTACGCTCCTTGCATACGCGGGTGGGGGTACGTGTCGTACTTACACTGTTGGGGTGGGGGTACGCTCCATGCATATAGGGTGTGGCTACGGGTCGTACTTACACTGTTGGCATGGGGGGTACGCTCCATGCATACGCGGGTGAGGGTACGGGTCGTACTTACACTGTTGGGGTGGGGGTATGGTCCCTGAGTCCGCTGTTGGGGGTCGGAGTCGTACTTACACTGGTGGGGGTACGGTCCGTAGGTCCGCGGGTGAGGGTTCGAGTCGTACTACACTGTTGGCATGGGGGGTACGCTCCATGCATATAGGGTGGGGGTAGGGTCCGTACATATCCATCCCCACGCTATGTGATGCTTGTGCGGGCCGTACCCAGGCCTTTGCCACGTGGGTACGATCCGTCCCGCCATTGTTGGGGTGACGTGTGTGTGGGCGTGGTACGACTCGTACCCACGCTCTTCAGGCGTGGGTACGGGACGTACCTGTCTGGTTGTGTTGTCAGTTCGCGTGGTGACGGACTTCCGTTGTGGCGGTAGCTGGCTTATCAGGACACGCCCCCACCCCCTCGTGGTGACCAGGGCATGGGAGTCAGGTATGTCCAGGCCATGTGTGACTTATGTGGTTGTTTTGTGGCCTGCCCTGGTCGTGCCACCCCCACCCCACCCCACTTTCCCCCCTCCCTTAGTTATTCTTACCTTCTGCGGCGTCTGCGTCGGTGCCTGTAGAGCAGGTGGACTGCTATGAGGGCAGGGATGACTCGTAGGTTCGGGTCCATGTCTGTCCGTCGCGTACTGGTACTCCTTGCTCGCGTCGTCCTGTCGCGTACGGGTCCTCCTTGATCGCGTCGTCCTGTCGGGTACGGGTCCTCCTTGGTCGCGTGGTCCTGTGTCCGTCGCGTACTGGTCCTCCTTGTTCGCGTCGTCGTCTGTCCGTCGCGTACTGGTGGTCCTTGTTCGCGTCGTCCTGATTTCCCGGCAGTTTTTGGCTGCCGCAGAATCTTCACCGTGCGGGGTGACGTCGGTGCGAATCGTGATTCCTGGTTCGTGAATGGCTGGCTGCGTGCGTCCAGACGTCAGGTCTGCGCTTTCCCGGATCACATTGGTAGTTGTTTTTTTGTTCGGTCGGGCTTTTTTACGATTCGTACGGAAAAGGTGTTTCCGTACGAATCGTAATTCCTTGTTTGTATATTTACACGACCGGGTACGCGTCGAACGGAGAATATGCTCCGTCCGACGGTTCGTACCCGGTTTTTACAGGATTGTGATCGGCACCAGAATGTCCTTGCTCACAGATGGTGTAAAAAGGGACGTGGCCTCAGACCACCTCTTTGCAACGCAGCTCTGTGGCGCTTACCGAAGGTACCTGGTGGGCTACTTGGCCCCCAGGGACCCTCAGTATTCAAGGGGACTTAATCCCCAAACTTAGAATGTGCCAGGGGGCGCGTTTGCAGAGTGCTGCAGGGAGGGGGCGGGCCTCCGGCAAGTTGCCGGTTTCTTCTTTCTTTTTTTTTTTATTCTTATTTTATGGGAGGGGGGCTGCGTGTCCCCCCTTCCCTGGGCCACTATTGGCCCTGGGGACCTCATCCCCTGGGGCATTTCTGGCTCCAGGGACCACATCCCCCGAGACCTGGCCTGACCATTGGGGACCGTGGGGGGGCCCCAATGCCCCTACCGTCCCCGGCTCCCTGCCTCCTGCGGGAGTCGGCATTGCTTTTGAACAAGCAGAGCTGCTGACATCCAGCTCCCCTTGTGCAAAAGCAATTCTGCTTTGGTTTTTGGAAGCGATAGCAGGTTTTCTTTGGCCCTACGGGGCCTTGTGGGACCCCCTGAGCAGGCCTAGGGGGTCAGGGTGTTTCTACCATGCCCTCTTTTCTTTTTTTTTTAACCTTTATTTCACTGTTTTCTTGTGACTCAGTTCTACAGAGTCACAAGATGGCTGCCAACACTTCCTGGTTTGAAGTGTTCGCAGCCAATCAGAATGAAGCTCGTGCCCGGGAGGAGTCGCTACTCCTCCTTGGTGCTCAGATATCGATATTTTTATTTTTTAAATTGCTCAGCAACTACTGAACGGATTTACACCATTTTAAAAAGAGGGCTCTTTCTGAACTAAGACTTAGCTTTTTGCCAAATTTTGTGTAATTCCGTTCAGCAGTTCAGCTGTAGCTTTGTCTAAAGTTCCTATGGAAATTAACATGGGGAAAACGCATTTTGGGATCCCCCCTTTTTTCTCGGCCCCCGCTTGACGAATCACCACTAAACTTTCAAGACAGGAGCTGATCAGAGCGGGCCATCGTTTTTGAAAATTTCGCGAAGATTCGTCAAACGGGGCCAAAGTTATTGGCAAAAAACGCATGTCATATGGAAACTAAGGGGTCTAGTAGGATGGTGGTCGGAAGATCACCCCGACCGCCATTGTAGCGGGAAAAGACCGCCCGCCAGGACCGCGACATAACCGCCAGTCCAATTAGTCTAAATCCGACCACGGAGGTATGATCGCGGCCTTTAAGATTGCAGCGGTTGCACCGCTGCGATGTCAAAAGGAGCATGTCATGCATATCCCTGCACTGTGTGGCAGGCACTGCACAGTGCCTCACATCTGGTACAGGGACATGCATGGTACCCCCCCCCCCCCCAGTGCAGCCACTCCCCCAACACATTGGGGGCCCACAATGGGCCTCTGGAGACATTCTCCGCATGCCTTTCCATGGCGGTTCCACTGCAGCAAAAAGGCTGGCTGGCCACTGCCGGCATCATAATCATGCAGGTAGAGCCTGGCTCTGCACCGGCCCCATTTTAGTGGTCCTGCTCCGCCGGCCAGGCATGCGTGCGGACTGCTCTACCGGCGGAAAAGTGGCGGGCGGAATTTCTCAGCTCCGCGGTTATCACCGCCATGCTAATGTGACAGTTTTCCGTGTTGCTATCGCAGACAGAAGTCCGCCGCCGGCCCAGCGGTTGCCACCGCCGGCCCGGTGGCCGCCATCCGTCCGCCATCCTAATAGACTCCTAGGTTCTAACTATAATTACCTACTGGCGACCGCCAGTAGGTAATATATATATATATATATATATGTGTGTTGATGATTGGTTTTATTTTTATTCTTAAATCTGTTCTATCTTTTTCAAATAAAACAAGCACTGGCAATGACAATAGGCATCGTCTATGGACCTATTGGCTTTGTCAATCTATGTAAAAATGCTGTAAAGCATTGGGAAAAAAAGTCTATTTACTACAGCTGAGCAGCATCGGCCAAAAGACAAAAAGGCCTGATGGTGCAGACGCAAGCTGTGCCATTTCACAAGTGCACGCATGCAGGATCAGTAAATTAAAAAAAATGAAATATGAGAAGGGCAAACGCTCCTTTTAGTAAGATGGAAGAGCCTGCAACAGTTTGTGAGAGGACTAAGTCAGGGTGGGAAGCAAATGGGGAGTGGGCAAGGGCAAGTAGAAAAATAGAAAAAATAAAAAAACGGTGAGAGAGGAGAGGAAAAGCTGCACACAAGGGTGTACGGGACACACGAGCAGGAGGGAGAAGTACTCGAGTGAGAAAGCAACATGGAGAACAGGGGAGCAAAGCACTTTAGGGAAAGCGAGCAGACATGAAGGAAAGAGTATTATAAAGATTGAGGTTGGACAGTTGGTGGGAGGAAGCGCTCAGGGGGTGATGGAAAACACATGCACAGTGCTGAACCAAAACAAGCTTTTGCAATGCCATAGGTCTCGCATTTATGCGAATTTCAGCTATTGGCATTGTAAATGACAATGCCTTTTATTTATGCTTTAAAAACCTAAACATAACATAAACATAAATAAAAGGCATTTTTATTTACAATGCCAATAGCTCAAACTTGTGTCAATGCGAGACCCTTTCCATTGTAAAGGCTTAGATTGCTGCTAAGCTCCGCCCCCTCATGCGAGGGAGGGAGCCAAAAGAGAAGGCAAGCGTGGACTGGCCGAGGGGAGGGAGTGGGCAGCAAATAAGTCGAAGCTGCTCCTGGTTCAGCACAGTGTCCCTGAAACAGGCGCCGTACTTATTATGAAAGTTTTTTTAAAAAGGAAGGGCAGCGCCCGCTTTAGGGACACTGCGCTCAGTATTAAAGTTTTTTTTAAAATGCAAGCGATTGCGGTGCCCCTTAAGTGGGTGCCGCACTCTGTATTACAGTTTTTTGTTTTTAAATGCAACCGAGCGCGGTGTCCCCGAAGCGGGCGCTGCGCTCAGAATTAAAGTTAGCAAAACAATAAAAAACTGAGTGCGGTGTCCCTAAAGTGGGCACGCGCTCAGCATGCAGATACAAAAAAAAGCAGCCGCCATTGTCCCCAGTGTCAATAAATAAAATAGTGCTCACCCACTCATAAGACAAACCCTGTAACAAGACAAGTAAAAGGTCCAGTCGTTATGGGTGGTAACTAAAGGAGACAAGGCGGTACCAAGGAGGGACTAACAAGCCGTTTTACGAATCAGAAGCCAACATTTAAGAAGCACAATGACACAAGCCAATGACAAATATGGCCGGAGAGTGGGCGGGGCTTCCACTACATACTCTATTACAGCATGCCTTGCAGAGCGAGCAGTGCCTGCGCGCTGCTGCTAGGCTCGACTTATAGAAAAAAAGTATGTCTCTAAAAGTTAGCAGTGGAAGAATACAAGTCAGCCAATAAAACAAGCATTTGCAATGCAATAGGTCTTACATTTACATGAGTTTGAGCTATTGACATTGTAAATGACAACGCCTTTTATTTATGTATTTTTTTTTAAATCAGATAAAGGGCATTTACAATGCCAATAGCTAAATCTCTCGCAAATGCGAGACCTATTGCATTGCAGCTGCCTTAGGAGAGAGCGTGTCCTGCCTTTTCCTGCCGGCAAGAGCAGGCACACGGTCAAGACTGATTTGCATATAGCTGGGTCTGAACTGAGGTGGCGAAGTGAGCTAAAGAATGATGATGGATTCAACCCAGATCTGTGACTGGGGGTGAGTATCTGGAAAGTTTCAGCTCTCCGTCCATCATCTCCTTGTAATTGATTTGTTCGCCCTTAGTTGGCAGGGTAAGCCCAGACGTGGGTCCCTTGCTCAGTTTGCCACAGGATTCAAGCTAGCCTGGCTGATGAGGGGTTTTACCCAGAAACCGGTCCCAGGATGCTTGTTTCCGGTCCAAGGAAGACCTAGCTTGGCAGTTCGGGCTGGACTGTTCCCATGAGGCACAGGGTCAAGACTGATTTGCATATAGCTGGGTCTGAACTGAGGTGGCGAAGTGAGCTAAAGAATAATGATGGATTCAACCCAGATCTGTGACTGGGGATGAGTGTCTCAAAAGTTTCAGCTCTCCGTCCATCATCTCCTTGTATTTGCTTTGTTCGCCCTAAGTTGGCTGGGTATGCCCAGACGTGGGTCTCTTGCTCACTTTGCCTCTGGATTCAAGCTAGCCTGGCTGATGAAGGGTTTTACCCAGAAACCGGTCCCAGGATGCTTGTTTCCGGTCCAAGGAAGACATGGCTTGGCAGTTCAGGCTGGACTGTTCCCATGAAGCACAGGGTCAAGACTGATTAGCATATAGCTGGGTCTGAACTGAGGTGGCGAAGTGAGCTAAAGAACGATGATGGATTCAACCCAGATCTGTGACTGCGGATGAGTGTACGAAAAGTTTCAGCGCTCTGTCAATCATCTCCTTGTGTTTGCTTTGGCAAGAGCAGGCAGGGCAAAGCTCCTTGAGAAAATAGTGTTCGGAGGCTGTAATTAAAGCCTACTGAGCAACAACACAGGTAACAGGGGATGTCCTCATGGGCAGTTACAAAATGGGAGAAGGTGGCACTAAGGAGGGACTACTAAGTCCATTATCTAATGAAAAGCCAGTTTACAATGTACAATGACACAAGCCAATGAAAAAACTGAGCAGAGAGGTGGCGGAGTTTCAAGTCCATACCTTAATACAATTGGGTCTGGATAGTATTCAACCTTTCATTGCAAAGAAATTGTTCCTTCAATTTAGACATGGGGTGCTCCCGCTCTGAGCATTTACAAACAAATGGAAAGGCGCTATTAAACTAGATTGCCCAGGGTGTGATTTGATTGAAGAAACAGAACTCCACGTCCTTCTTTTTTGTCCCGCCTATAGAAGGCCAAGGTCCAAGTGGGTGCTCCAGCTTTGTAGAAATGTGGGGATTAGGCACCACACCGAGGCCTTCAGGCTACTAAAATATGAGACACACCCACTATTTGTATTTGCTATTTCCAGGTTTTTATTCACGATGTAGTGCATACGTAGGGGCATTATAAAGAAAAAAGAACTTGGAAATAACCTACCTGTGCTCAACCATTAATTATGCTGCTAAGCTATGTTTGCACAACTTCTTAGCTAGAAAAACTGTTTTGAAACCTTCCCATTTTGAGCTATTTTATCTTCTTATTCTCTTTTAAATGTACATATGGTAATTGTTTTTAAATGTTTTTTAAAATTATGCTCATAGATTACCAGGCAAAGATTGACATCTAAGGTTGTTAATAACAGAGTCGTCAGTTGTAGTGGAGTCAGAAAACATTGTAAAATTTGTATTATACTACCTCCCTCGGTTTAAAGATATCTCGTACTCTTTTATGTATAAGTTTTTTATATTATAGGCTTTGTAATACATGTAATGGTATAATTAAATGCGCTTTTATGGCTGTATAGCCGAAATAAAGTTTATTTTGACTGACTGACTGACCTTAATACAGCATGCTTTGCAGTGCAGCACAAGCTCTGCCAAGGCTCGACCTAAAAAAAGATGGTAACAAGCCTATGCTCCAGGGGAGGGACGAACACAAGATGGAGTGATGAGAGAAGGAAATTCAGTAAGTAAGACAAAAGCAAATAAGAGTGACAATAAAGCCAGCTTCCTCTGTATGATAGGTAAGACTTAAAAATGAAAGTGTTGATTTTTTCAGTAATGCTGCACTTAATTCATTTCAATGGAGCGCATTACAATTTCAAAGTATACAATCAGAACCAACTCTTACTATTTCTAAGTTCAAAAAGAATTAACAAGGTACAAACCATCCAAACTTTAAGAACACAAGATCTTTGGGAAAGGCCGCCTGCACTAGCTCTAACAGCAGCTGAAAAAGAAGTTTGTGAAGCTCACTTGTTTGAGGATCACAATGCAAAAGAGAGATAAAGAAAGCTCATTAGGCTACACTAATTATGTTGGTCTCACAGTCTGACTTGCTGGGCCTGTTGTTTGGTTTAAAGAATGTGCATGCAGCTCGTTTCTATTGCATGATTGCTAATGGTCTAATATGCACAGCATGCATGGAGCACTCTCCTTTTGATCTATTTGTTCTATTATTCTCTGCATGTTCTAGTTCTCTTTTTGATACAGGCTGCCTGCTTTCATGTTTACGATAAGCAAATAAATACATGTTTCAGTAAAAAGGCTACTCTAATGAATCATGCCTCAAACCAAAGTAGAGAGCTCTTTAAAATTTTTAGAGAAGTAACTTGTCCCGAAGATCTGAAGGAGACTCTTATGTCAAAACAACACTGTAAGAACCTAATAACATTCATTGAAAATAAATTCTCAATGTTCAATCAGATGTATGCAAAATAATGGAATCCTCACTCTGTGCCCCGAAACAACCACCTCCGTCCAATCAACCTCCTCCTCATTTGCAGCACTGAGCCTGGAACAACAACCTAAACTGGAGGGCAAAGGTTAAGTTTCAACTTTACCGACGAAACCATGTACAACATCTCTCCCTAAGGTATGGAGGTACCAGATATCATACAGACCTCAATCTGCAACTGCACTATTCAAGCGATCATCGGCCGAACCCACAGGACTTAGCAAATTATAGACTAACATTAAATCTCTCATTCATTAACAATACCTTGCAAGAGCAGCTAACATGGTTTATACAGACTAATACACTTTTTTATACAATGGAGAATCATACTTTGGACCAGGGAGTGGAATGCTATCTTTAGAGAAGCCTTTATCACTTCTGTCGGTAACAGACAACCAGAAACACTGATTCTACTCAAGTTATCTGCGAGAAACAACACAGCCAACCAAAACATAACAGTGCAGAGAGTAATATGCTAATTATTACCATTGTCAAGTGTGAGGGGGTGCCGTGACTAAAAAGAGGCAAAACCTCAAGTAAGTAATGATATCATTTCCCTCCTTCAACAATAGTTGTCGATTTTTTTATTTGAAAAAGATTGGTAGAGCGCTTTAAAGAAGCGGTTAGACAGACAAAAGGGGAGACAATAGTGGCAAAGCAAGAGTAATATACAGTAACAGTAGTATACAACAATAGTAACAGGAACGTAAGGACAAAATAATTGGAGGATATCAGAGCCATGTCATTGCAAAATACCATAGGTAGGCAGCGGTGCCAACAAGGGCGGCCGAGACTGAGCTTTTAGCACAGAGAAGTACTCATAAGTAAAGCTTTCACTTCCGTTTTGAAGGACTCCGTTGATGGAATCAGTCTAATTTCCGTAGGCAGGGAGTTCCAGATATCAATTGTATAAATATTCTGTGCATCTGCATATATGGATTATGCCATGGAATTGCCCATGTTCATCTGCCTACATGGTTTATGCCATAACATTTTCTTGTGCATAACAAATGTATTTAACCAATAACAGGATTCCAGGTATTACATTTGTGCAGCAAGGTAAAATCCCTCTCGAGATATATAGTAATGGGTAGGTGAGTTGTTTCCATGTGTAAAGTTGTTACATGCAAACTGTGAGGCAGTGAAAAGTGTTTTTTGTGTCACTTTCTTGTACTGTGGTAATGAACTCTAATTTGACATCAATTAGATCTTTTTAAATTTAATTAATTCCACTTTCAAAGTAACTTACAGAACCATTCTGAAAATCCACATTGTAGAATCTCTCCAACCAGACATACAACCCTACACCAACAAAACAACACACTATGAAAGGATGGTCGCTTCAGACTTGTTTATGGCCTTCCAGGTCCAGGCGGAACAGCGCCCAGATGAAGAATGCCCTCCGATACCATATCAATGGTAATTGGCGATATATAAATGGTAACTACAAAACAAGCTAACAGTGCTGCTTGCACTCTGTTGTTGCATAAGAAAGCAGCCACACTGTACTTACAATTGTGAAATTCATGACTTTGAGGATCCAGATGGTCATCGCCAAATTCACCAGGATGAGTATCATGAGGAGGAGCACAAAGAAGTACAGGCATCTCTTCCGCCAGCCATAAATCCCCACCTTGTAGACCTGCGGTCCCTCAGAACCCGGGATGTTATTCCTGTGCGCATACTGTTCCTGAGGCATCTGAAAAGAATACAGAGGGATCGATGAAAATTAGATGCTATGACGGAAATTTGAACTGTCCAAATCCACTTCCAAATTAATGTCTTTTCCCTCTCTCATGTTACCCACCATTTCACTCTTTGCTCTCTTTTCTTCCATTCAGTCTTCATATCTCTCTTAAACCCCTTCCTTTGATATGCCTTGATGGTCAGTCATACTAAGGGTGTATCCGCCACCAGACTTAGACATGTTTAAATGCATTCGATTGCAAACAAAACATGACTCTTAAGAATATCCATATTATGTTGGTACAGATATTGCATATAGTTTCATATCATTCAGCTCACAACAGTACCAACCGTAATAGATAATACAGCACCTAAAAGAACACAATAGTCAGAGCAACTACACACTTCCTACACGGCTTAGACGCATGATGTATTTGGGCCTTATGAAGCTTACAACAGCATTCCACCGTTCATAAAACAAAGCAAAATCAATCAAACACCCAACAGCTACTACGGTTTAAAGTTACACTGTAAACCCTTAACAAGTCAATTATGTCTGACACGTGCTCCAAGCTGCACAATGCACATATCAATCCTCCCAGATGGCACCTACTTGAATTGGTAATGACTTCCGACAATTCACGTAAAAACAAGACTAGCCATTTCAAAACACATTGAATCAAACCTTCCTCCACATGAAAGCACCACAAAAACATTGAAATGGCTGTGGGGTTTCAAGAGTAAGAAAGTTGCTCAACTCATGACCCAGTGGCCCATCCATCACAGGTCTATGGGGTCAAAGTGGGGATGACCACTCTGTTTGGGGCAGGAGTTCCACCACTGATTTTTCTGCCAGGGACATCCATAGGAAACATGGTGCCCCTACAAGAAAATAGGAAGAGGTTCCTGATGTCCATGTGAAGGTGCAACCCTCTTCAGTGCCATTTTACGTTTTTCTGTCCGCAGAATACCCAGCTTTTGGGAGTTTCTTTCCACAGAACAAAAAGAGTGCCACATATGCTGCAACAACATGGCGGCCCACACAGCATTCAGTTTCAGCAAAATGTTCCCCACCAAGCAGTCGGGATCTTTAAATACGGTGAACAGACCCTTGCAGGGCAGGCAGAGTAAGGGCCTTTGCTGGCCCAGAGGCCTAGCATGTCACACACCGAGGCCTGAAGGGAACATTTGCTTTGTTCAAATCGGGGACTTTGATCACTCAGCACCAACCTACTTTCCCTGGTAGGTCAGAGAAAAAAATATAGATAGCAGGGTGGAAATGAAATTGAACTATAAAAGTGAACATTCTTTCTCTGCCTATTTCTGTAGCAAATTGCATCTGTTGCAATTCCGTTTGTAACACTTTCCAGTGAATTTTAATTCCCCACGTGGTATTATTGCTGAGCCCAGGACGCCTGTTTACACACAATCAATGGCCTATCAGTTGTGTTCTCTATTTGTCTGTTACAAATTAAGGATGTGTCTGGTTTCACAACAATGCAAGCACATGGCTGCCAGTTTACTTAAAACATTCTAATTTGTGATATATTCAATATCATTTTCCTAAAATCAAACTCACTTGCTGTAAGGTTTTATTGTTACAGGTTCCTACCACAGATGATATCAACAAGGTGACCTACATTTTCAAACATTATGAATATAAGCTCGAACGACTTAAACAGTTTAAAAGATTTTTACAAACCGAAACTACTTTCAGTATGCATGACTAATCGATAGAAGGCTGAAGAACTTTTTTGTAGAATATCCTATTTTTAGAACTTACTGCAGCACAGACCAGAACCATTTTCATCCACATGTTCAACCCCCTGCAGAGAACATTGAACGGTTTTGATTTGTTCCTACTTCTGGCCCTCTGTGTGGAAACACACCAAAGGCATGGACTGTGTAAAGAGTTTCAGAGTCCCAGGCACAGGTATACTTGAGGCACTTGCTATCCCCAGGCAACAAGGACTGTGTTGAGCCCATCTGTTGTAATCTGACACCCTCTTGCTGCCATCTATCATGACTTGTTTAAGACAGCTGCCTTCTAAGGCCTTACTGTAGCAATGACCCTCAACAGAAATGCAGTGAGGTAAAAAGAGAGGTAACAGGGGAGAGTCTTAAATCACTCCAGAGACACAGAGCTGCAGCATAAACAGACCTGAGACTGCAGAGGAGTACTGCAGAAACGTGCATTAGGCAGCAAAAGTGTAGTGCGAAAACACACCTAAGAACACGCCAAAAACCATGGAGGGTTAGAGTAGAAACACACGTTAGACTTCAACAGGGACCATGGAGAGACAGTCTGCAAATTTGCCTTTGACGAAGGAAGTAGTTTTGAAATGGGTTTGAGAGCACAGATGGGCATTGTGGATACATCTGGCCCAGAAGAGGAGTCAAAACTCTCCTAGCTCGGGGTTTGGGTTTTCAATTTGATCCTTCCTGGCAGTGACAGATTTCTCCTATCCTTAAATGGGTTTATATCACTGTCAGCCCAGAGATGTCTGACCTCCTAGTGAAGGAGCCCACCATCCTCTCATGGCCAAGCCAGGGTATAAACATTACCTTACAATGGGCAGGTGACTTATTAAAGCTCAGGCGATGCCCAAGTATTCTTCATTTTGGAGGTTTCTAATCCCCGAGACCAAAGGATGTCCCATCTTGCTAACCAAAGATGTTTCTAATTTCCCAGCCCACAAAGTGACTTGTCACTGTTGACCTAAGTGTGTCTGATTTTCTTGCCTGGTAAAGTGTGTCACTTTCAATTGACTTGTGGAGAAAAAAGTACAGAGGTGTGGGAATCTCTCAGTCCGGGTGGTGAAGGCGGCTATCAGGCTCAACACTCAATGTTGTTTTTTGTGTGCAGTTGGTGGACATAGTGCTGATGGACATCCTGAATATCCAATGGGCTGAGAGATCAGACATCCCCCTTGATCAATAGATATGAGGCGTTCCGCTAGGTTGGGAGATCACACAGAGCATTAAATGGGTTCTCAAAACTTCACTGTTTATTTCAGCATTTCACTGGTAGAGGAATTTGTGTAAGCAAAGAGTTCAAGAAACAGGTAGTTAGGTACTCAATTGCCTTTTCATGCACCATATTCTCGCTGTGTGAGACGTGTAATATCAGGCCCGAGGGCAATTCTCCTGAAATCTATAACAGCGATCCAATAGACTTGTAAAATGAATAGTCTCCAAATGTTGCTTCAAGATATATCCAAGTAAAAAAAAAGGAAAGATCTAAGAGCATCAATTACATGGTTCATGTAAACCACCAATTCCTTGCAACTAGTCATAGGTTGACCTAATCACACTTTCCCATACTTCAAAGCTCTGGTTACAAATCGTTTTTAAGCTTCTCATGAAGTAGGAAACAATGTTATAGATGAAGATGTTTTGTAAAATGTTGAGAGTGTCTCTTGGTAATAAAATACGTTTTATAATTCACATTATGATACCGTTGCATGCTTTATGGGGTCTTTCATATCTCGAATATTGAAACACCATTTGGCCGCTATGCTCTGACCTCACAGTATTTCCAAAGAGGCCGGGCCATTTTCAAGCTTTGAAGCCCTGGCTTTATCAAATGACAAAAATGTAACACGTGTCTAAATCTGAGGTCCCCGTTCAGCATGAGGACTAGAGCAAAGGGTCTTGTGCCAGGACTTCATCGACACCCTTGCTATTTTTAAGTGAAATCTGATGTAGGAACTTAAGACAGGTGGTTTTGGCACCGACAGAAGTTTGAAAACAATTCCCATGCAAATGCCTTGCCGTTGTCGATGAGACTTTAGAAAGGGTTGGCTCTCCACATGTATCCGCGGCTTGTGAGACAAGGAGATCGGAGACCCCTGTCCAAGCTGGCACGGGATCTCTTGTCATGGGTTCAGCGCCCTCGGTTACAGAAAGACTGAAGGTGTGGATGTTATTTGACATATCATCAGTGATGTTTTTTTATTTTAGCTCTGTAAATGAAAACAGGCACATTTGAGTGTTTTTCTGAAGCTTGTGAAATGGGCGCAAAATGTCGTGGGAAGGGATAATGGAAAGTTGGCCACCTCACAGAGACTTACAAACCACAAACGCACACACCTAGAGAGTGATATCTTAACAACATGAGCCTGCCAGAGGGCAAGGAGCCACAGCAGCCAGGAGCCTGCATGGGTGAGAAAGCTATGGCAGCGGTGAAGGTTATGGGCATAAACTGGGTTGAACTGGCCTAAAGGGCGATCAGGGGTGGCAGGCAGACTGGTCTGGCAGCTCAGCGTTTGTGGCCGTTTTTTTTTTACTATTTGTGGGCCGTTTTATGGTCTGCTGGGCCAGTTTTTACTATCAATTTCCCCGATATTAAAACAAACATTGCTTGCAGTAAGCTCAAATCCATGCAGTTTTCCAAAAGTTGCAAAACCCTTACACCGAGTAGCTTTACAAGTTCAAAACTGCCCCATTTTGCAGGAGCCACCTTTTTAGATTTTTAATTCACCAATGAAGGCCACTTTTATTTTGGTTACAGGTCCTATTTTCGGTTCCATTCACCCTGGCCACAAGTCTCGCAATCTTTAAATCCGAGGCACAGAAAAATCACACGCCCTGCAGCTGGGGGGCCGCAAGGTGACCGGCCCTTACCTTTTCTGGCCCCGGGTCAGCATTCAGGATTAGGTGGTAGCAATAGGGGGAAGGGGGGCGGGGGGGGGCTGGTGTTGATGCTGCAGCTCGCGCGCTGCGCGATGCCAGCACCAGGCAGTCACGAGATCCGCCTGTCCTGTCACACTTTCCAGTAGCTGAATTAAGCCAAGGCCCGGCCCTGGGAGGCTTCCTGCTCTACTTCGTGCTGCGAAGGCAGGACGGGAACAACAGACTCCGCGAAAAGAGAAACTCTTCACTAGTAGTGAGGCTGGCTTTCCTTGTGATCAAAGAAAGCGCCCGTGGTTCTGGGGCTTCCTGCGCAGCACTTACCTCTGTGTCGCACACACAGCCTGGACCGGCCTTTGTGCTTGTGGCTACAGGGCCCAGCCAGGAGGGTTTCCTGCTCAGCACTTCCCTCCGTCTCGCGGCACACAGAGCCACGCTACTGCTGGAGCCCCGGGCCAAGCCAAACTGGAAACATGTGTTAAACTCGTGCGTCCCGCCTTCGCCCAGCCTGCTGTTCACCCCGCCGCCTCCATGGCCCAGCTGCGCCGTGTTTACTTCCGCCTCTTTTCCTCACCCTCCCGCCTTCCATTTCCCTCTGCTCTGTTCCTAACGGGGCTCAGACTTTCCCTCCTGCCCTTGTGTGTTGCTTTCCTATGGCCTGTTCTGCCACCTCCCGCCTGCTTTCGTCATTTTCTTTTTACCCTACTGCATTTTCTACACCCCCACTCCCTTGCCCAAACCTGCCCATCCCTTTATCTGCCCCTCGCACCCGTTCTCTCGCAGTCTCTCGTTTTCTTTGCTCTGATAACACCCCCCCCCCCCCCGCTCACCAGTCCTCCCTCCCTCACTCCACTCCTCTTTCTTGGTTCATTTGGTCCTTTTCCTCCTAGGTTCTAAATGCCTCGCCACCTTTCTATACCCATCTGCTCTTTACGACACCAAGTTCTGTTTTGCTTGTTTTCTCTCCTCATTTTAGTCCCATTTTCTTTCTCTCTCACCTCCCACTGCCTCACTTTTCTCGCCTAGTTTCTCTCATAATTTCTAGCTTCTCTGGATTCCTTCGCTCTCGGCCTCCACCTCTCTCCTCTCGCCCGCGATAGCCCCTTGAATAAAGACTTCACACCTGTTCGGAGCTGTGAAGCAAACATTTATCTAGGGTTCGTGTCGTGGGAGACATGTCAGACAGCACGGGTGCTGGGCCTCTCTCCCGAGAGCGATGCTTTGTGCCAAGCCGCACGAGGTCTGTGCCAGGCGAGCTGTGAAGAGCAGAGGCAGCCGCACAACAGCGAGCCAGCCCGCCCCAGACAGATCCGAGCAGCATGAGTGCTGTGCCCTCCTTCCCACAGCTAGGCCAAGCTGTACCCACGTGGCTGGGAGCTGTGTACCCACGTGGCTGGGAGCTGTGTACCGCACGTGGCTGGGAGCTGTGTACCGCACGTGGCTGGGAGCTGTGTACCCACGTGGCTCGGAGTTGTGTTCGTCTGAATAATATGTGCCTGTTTCACAAGCACCATGACTTGAATTGAGCGTTGATAGGCGGTACCAGAACTGTGCCAACGTCCTGAGAGTATTACCAAAATAGTTCAAAGTGTAGCCATGATATCCCAGAGGCAGGGTCGGATTGGGATCACAATTAGCCCCCGAAATCCGCCCCCACAAAAAAACTGGCCCACCACCTGGTCAGTCTCATTAGTTTTATTCAGTGTGAACTCAGCACAGAGGTACTGGAGCATGGCCTGTAAGCACCAGTTACATTATACATTTCAAATGTATTATTATTTTAGGGAAATTGATTTTACTTTAGGGAAGATAAAATTATTTGCCCAGAATCACATTATGTTGAGCTGATGCCAGGACTTGAACATAGTTTCAACGTCGGCAACTCTGACCATAATGCTACATCCAATTACATTTTTTCCTCTGGGAGTGGAGAGCTCACAGCAAGGCCTATGCAAGCATTACCCACTCTCCCCAACAAGACCTAAAGGACACTGGGACTGAGGGGACAACACATGGTTCTTGGGGGCCCACTTTTCTAAGTCTCCTCTTCCCCGTCCCACTGCAGCCTCAGGGCGATGATCAGGGAGGGGAGGAGTCAAGATCAAGAAAATCAGACAGCGTTGCTTCACAGGTGAGAAGGGCCCACGCATAAGATCAGTTTCCCCTCCAGCGAGGTCCCTGCATACTCCCACCCTCCCCACACCCACCATGGGCTAAACGTGATGGCCCGGTGGAGGATGACACGGCAGGGTGCCCAGGTGAGTGCCCCAAAGGCCAAAACAACATCTAGCCCCCTGGCCCAATGTCCTGCATAGCATGGGCGTGCCCATAATACTGGCACCACATTAAAGTGTCCTGGTGGGGACTGGTGAAGAAAGTAAGTCTTTGGGACCAGTTTACAGAGGCCCTAAACAACCGGCCCACAGGTGACCCTGAGGCACTGGCCTATCGCCATGCCCAACTGCCCGCCTTCCCAATCCAACCCTGCCCAGAGGTGTGCTAGCGTGCCTCAGAGGCAGCCCTAACTAGCAAGCAGGAGCAGTGCCATATTGCTTTAGAGCGCTACGCACATACATTCACCCCCAGCCAAGAGATCTGGGTTAAATACATTGTTCGCCACCCCAGTTTAGACCCAGCCATAGGAAATCAGTCTTGACCCTGTTCCTCAGGAGAACATTAAAAATTATGAATAGTGTTGTATATATTTAATTAAAAGTACTTTAATTATAGTGTGTTGAATTTAATGTCACAATATTTTTTACATTCATAAATGGCTGATAAAATATTTTGTAACTAAATAATAACTATGTGTATATTATATTTCCTATTTGGCAGTGAGCTGTTCCAGGCTTCTAGAGATCCCTTCCAGGCTGCCAGAGAGAACTGCATGCACGCGGGATGCTGAAAGAAGGGTGTTTGAGAATTATGCCATGGGGCCCAAAAGTTATGACAGGCTGATAAAAGACATGCCAGGCTATGCCAACAACATGACAGCCTGCAAAAGAGCTGAGGCATGCAGCCCCAGTTCAGTAGCTTTGCTAAGCTTCCCAAGCATGGTTTTGTGCTGCTCGAGACCTGTGTTCGGCTTTGTGAGAATTATGTGAGACTCTCGAATATATGGTCTACTCTAAGGCTGGGGCAGCCTGCTTGGCACCCAGGCGAGCTGCCCAGAAGCTGTAACACTGGGCAAACGAACCATGTCTGGCTGCCCCAGGTGACCCACAATACCTGCCACAAAGGCACAGGCCAGTTGCAAGCCAATCCAGAGCCATTCTCGAATGTCAGTGTCACGCTATGTTACCTGAAAGCAGGGACGCTTCAGGGCACTGTATTAAAGGTAAGCCAACCAGTTTAAAATGTGCTCTATGTTGTGTGCCCGTCCAAAAGCTGTGCCATTCTGTGTGAGAGATATGCCAGGCTACCCAACGACTGTGATAATCCCAAGAGCTGTGCCAGGCTTACAGTGGGCATTTTAGGCAGCATATAGCAAGGCGTATAGAGGGCATTGCAGGCAGTATATAACCCATGCTAGGCTACTCCACAGCAGTACTGGGCAGCGTGAAATCTTTGCCACACTACAAATGACCAGCAGCATACAACTAGAAAACGCTGCCAGGCTGTCATAGAAGTGCCAGTGAGATTTGTCCCAAGAGCTGTGCCAGGCCTCCCGAGAGTGGGTGATACAAGGAAACACCCAGCCCATGCTGCATGAGAACTATGCCAACCTATCCAAATACTGTGTCAACCTGCCTGAAAGCTGTGCCAGGCTGTGCGAGAGGAGGGCCGGGTAACAAGAGAGCGTTGCAAAGTTATACAGGGTCAGTGCTAACCTATTCGAGAGCAGTGTGCAGCTGCCCTTGAGTGGCGCCTCCTGGCCTGAATTCCTATCAGGCTGTCTGCAAACTTGGCTGATGGTTCATGAGTTTTGTCAGGATGCCCAAGGGTAGTACAGGAATTCAAAGCGGTTGTGCCAGGCAGACGAAGAGCAGTGCCAGCGAGTGCAAAAGCAATGGCGTGTGACATAAGAGCAGTGTTAAGCTTCCCCACAGCCATGCCAAACTTCATTGCAGCTGTGCCAGGCTGCTGGGCAGTGCAAGAGGCACAGCAGGTGGACAGAGATTCATGCTATGGTGCCTAAGAGATGGGCCAGGTTACTTAGCAGGGTGTTAGCCAGCCAAGAGTAGTGTCAGACTGCCTCAGAGCAATACCAGACTGAAAGAAACTGGCGCACTGAATGTACGATTGCTGTGCCAGGCAGCCTAATAGCAGTGCCCACCTGACGGTATTTCAAGGATGCACCATATCTGTGCTAGGTTGACAAACTGAGCCATGCGTGACTTGCAACGGATCAATGCTACAATGTTTCAAACCAGTCCTGGGGTGACCAATAATAGTGCCACACGGCACAGTATTGGTGCCACTGTGCCAGGATGCTAAAGAATAAGACCAGGTTACGAAAACGTGACAAATGGAAAACCAGTCATTTAAGACTGAACGAGAGCCCTACCCGACTACACTATACCCAGGAAGTCAAAAGCTGCACCACGCTGTCCAGGAGCCGTGCCTCGCTGCATCGAAGCTATGCCAAGGTATCGAATAAGTTTCATTTCATCAAGAGATAACCACGCTTTTCGAAGGCAGCTGTATGCTGGCAACGAGCCATGCCAGGCAGTTTGAGAGCTTGAATGGGGTTACCAATAGGTTTTCTGAGGGCCAGGATCTGTTTAGAGTAGAGCAGAGGCCACATGTTCCCGGAAGGAATGTGCCTTGTTGCAGGGTTTGTGGAACTGCCCTGCCTACAGTCATTATGGAGGGTGGTGTGGGACACACTATGGCATACATGTGGTCTTGACGTACCCAGGTGCACATTTAGCAACCTAACACGACACAGCGGATACAACCGGTCCTCAGCCCGCAGCCACAGGTGGGTTGTGACAGCCGTAGCAGTGGCCAAGGTCTGTGCTCTTCACCACCGGACATAAAAGTTGGCGACCGCATATGACAAACGAATTATACGGAAAATCAGTGCTTTAAATGGAACTATAGAAGTGCAGGTACACACTATTTAGAGTACCTGTTTGCTCAGGAGAAGTGCAGGTACTCTCCCTTTCAAATCAAAGAAGTGCAGGTACCCAGTACAGGACAGAACCTGCCCATTTAAAGCACTGTATAAAATAAACATCAAGCTGAACATCTTTAATCAAATAAGGAGCTCCTTCCTGGAGAAACTAGAAGATGCTTCATATATGGGCCAAATAACTTGTAGTGGGACTGTATCCAAAATGGCGACCCCTCCAGTAGACGTTACAACTGTTCTAACGTTGAGAATAGGCAGAATCATACAACATCGTGCAGCGTATTAACAACAATCGTGGCTATTGTAGGGTTATTACATGTTATCTTGTGTCCCGACATTCATCTCAACTACGCGTATGTGCTACATATTATGCCTTGAACATTAGGCCTCAGTTCGGTTTTTTCTGTTCCTTATGTTGTTCATTCCTCCTTGCCTAACGGATGTTTCCCTCCCCCTTGTGTTGAAAGTAAGCTATTGGATACAGAGTCTGGTGAGATAAATCTATTCTCTGTTCTCCGGAATCGCCCTGTGATGATCACATGATGGTTTGATACCATGCTGTGGACATGTTTAGGTCTCGCCTGAGCCAGCGCATGCGCTGCGCTGGCGAGACATTTAGTGTGTGGACTTTAAAAAGCCGACCTCAGCTTTCTGGCTGGCATAGAGTGTGCGGTTACGCACACAATGACGAGCAGAGGTGCCATCTGGCTTTCCTCTCTCATCATGGTGCGCGCACATCGCACACCACTCGCCAGCCTGCTTTCACTTTTGCCTTTGCGGACTCCGCACCACTCGCATGCTTTTTTTTCCTTTTCTTTTAGCACGGGCGCGCACACAACTCCCGGGCTTGTTTTTAATTTCCTTTTTGTTCTCCCTGGCTCCCTCTCTCTGCCCCTTTCCCTCTCTTTCTTCCCAATCAGCACCTGGCGGAGGCCCGTGACGGCCAGGGGTGGCCATTCCCGGCATGGACATGCTCATTAAGGGGCTGGAGGTGGCAGGGCCGTGCAGATCACGATAGTGCCGCAACCCAATTGGCCCAAAGCTCAATCTGTCCTTAGCATAGTGTGCCGGCCGACTTGTATTTTGCTGTTTCTGTCATTGCTTTTAGATATATGACACACGTAACCTCATACCTACAACAAGTCTCAACCGGGAGTGAGCAGTGATTTGGGCTGATTGATTCTTGATGCTCCCCCGCTGTTTAGACCCAGCTCACGCTGACTCACAGGGCACCAGCCGCCCCACTGCAGCCCGCCCTGGCATCCCACAAACCCGTTGGGCCCAGGCTCAGCCGGGCCATGGGCCCTCATACCTACAGGCCTCTTGACCCAGATTTTACAGACATAACAGATTCCATAGTCACTGTTGGCATGATCATTCTGGCTTCTGAGGCTCGTGAATAAGAATGCTTGGGAAAAGCTGCCCTCGCGTTACTAAGGTAAGTGACTTTCTTCAATTTGCTTTGTAAACCAGATGTAATTGCGGAGTTCGCCAGGTCGAAAACAGACTCATTAATAAAGGGGTTTCTCCGCCGTGCTCTGTTCTGTGTGAATCCTTGATGACTTAATTAGCCACCACCCCGAGGAAGTAGTGCAGAAGGGTGACAGGAGCATGGGCAGGAGAGGGGAGACGATATACTGCCCTCATATCTTCCACTTCATTCAATTTCACGGTTTCTTGTCAATTTGTAAATTTTCCCTTCAATAATTTGTTTTTAGTTTCTATCTTTAATTTCACCACACATTGTTTTTGTTTGTTTCTTTTTAGTTTTGGCTAGGTCATTTCAAGAAATAACATTCCCACATACACAGGCCTACAGTTTCAGTTTTACAACAATTTGGGGGTTAATTGCTTTAGATAATACCAGTGATGTGGCCTTCAAAACCGGATACATTATTGTGGATACATCCTTTAGTACGGGACACAATACTCCATACGCAGCGTCCAAAACAAAACAAAATAATGCAGATGCAGCCTAATACTCCAGATATGGCTTCCAAAACCGGACACAATATTACAGATGTGGACATCAGGACTGGACATGGCACTGTAGATGCATCCTTTAGAACTGGACACAATATTCCAGATGTGTACATCAGAAGACAGGACACTGTAGAGGCATCCTTTATAACTGGACGCAATACTCCAAAGGTGGCCTTCATGTGAGAGCACAATAACCCGGATGCAGGCTCCAGCACTAGACACAAGACCCTGGAGAGCTCGAGGAGGTTGTAGATATGCTTGCCATCACTGTAATCAAAGATAAACAGAAATGTAAAACAAGCATTGGCATAGCCAATAAGTCTCGCCTTTGGGACCTTATAAGTGTTTAGCCATGCAACAGTTGATGTTGTTGCACCAAGGAAATTGTGCTGGATAACTATACACTTATAAGGTCCCAAAGGCGATACCTATTGGCTATGCCAATGCTTGTTTTCTGTTTCCCATTGCTGAAGGGGTTCTGATGTTTAGCAAGGAGTCCTGCTAACCAGGTCTGTATTTAAAATAAATCAGTACACTTATTTCACTATTGATATGCATGTTTAACAGAACTGCACTTTTAAAGCAAGTCTTTGAAAGAATTTTGTTTAGTGGTTTTTAATTTTACACAATCTCAAATCGTAATTCTGCACTCATTAAGGAAGTTAGTATACTAGTTTTAAAGATTTATACACATCTGTCAACAACTTGGGACCTGCTTAGTATTTTTAGTTTCATCCGTGTTTATTGGTATTTGCAAGGTATACAACAACAAGGCAAAAAGATTGCAAAAATAGAAAAGCTCACAACTCCCACACCCCGCCCCCACATCCTTGACACCACCCCAGTGCAGAGAATGGGTGAACGCAGCAGATAGAACTGCTTTCAATGATCATCTACAACGCTCGCATTACTGTGAGAGAGAAGGACCAGGGCTGTAGACGTCTAGGTCTCTGGTATTACGATTGAGGTAGTCCAGGACGGTGTCCCACATGCTAGCAAAATCTGTCTGGAGCATCCAGGAGATCATGTGCTATCGTCTTATGAGGCACAAGCTTCCAGCTGTTCTGTATCCACCTCACGTTATTCGGACTAAGGTCTTTGCCCCACTGCTTAATACAGTCCCTTTGACCTCTAGGAGGAGATGAGAGATTCTCCTCCCATTATGTGAGTGGAGGGGCTACGTTTGTTCCTGGTGGAGTCCAAAAGGACCGATGCCAGGTTTTTATCTAGAGGTATCACTTCTGTGTCTGCTACCATTGCTAGGACGTCCTCCCAGTACTCCCCCAGGCATGGGCAGGATCACTTAATGTGGTAGAGGGTTTCCGTCCATCCGCATGCTCACCAACAGTCCTTAGATTTGCTTATGTACATGGTATGGAGTTACGCAGATGTGTCAGCCAGCAGTGGAAGAGGTTCTGTAAAGATCGGGTGGAGTCCGCTGTCCGATATTTGCGAAGGTGTCCTGGTGGAAAGTCACTCCATGAATTCCCTCATGATCTCAAATCCTCTGAAGGAGGGGCTCTAGATACAAGGCGAAGAGCAAGTGGGGAAGTAGACAGCCCCGTCTGGTGCCCCTTTGGATCTAGAACTTCTGCAATTTGGTCCCATTGATACTAACTTTGGATCTAGACTTTCTGCAATTTGGTCCCATTGATGCTAACTCCTGCCCAAAGGCAGTCGTAGAAGGCGTCTATCCATACCCGGAAGCGTGCACCAAAACCCGTCTTGCCTAGGGTAGCTCTCGGCATAGACCAATCTATCTGATTGAATGCTTTCTCCACATCGAGACAAAGCAGAGCCGCTTCTCTGTGAAGTCTCTGGGCCAGATCTATGACATGTAGAGCACTTTTGGTGCGCACTGGCACATCTGCATGGTACGAAGCCGGTCTTGTCTACATGGATCAGATCGGGGAGGCTGGCCTCCAAACGGGTCACCTAGGATTTTAGCTATAATTTTGGCATCTATATTTAAGAGAAGATGGGCCGGTAGGATCGTCACCGGGTTGGGTCTTTATCTGACTAAGCGATTAGCGCTATTGTGGCCTCTGCCAACGTCGGGGTCAGTTTGTAAGACTTGGACAGTTGGTTGAAATCCTCAGTTAATAGGGACTCTGTCAGTGGAGCACACAGTTTATAAAACATGGCTGTAAAGCTGTCGGGCCTGGAGCTTTGCCTAGCTTCAGGTGCTCTATGGCCGTCAAAATCTTTGGAATCAAGATGGGCTCATCTAGGTCCACTCTGTCATTGCAAGATGGAAGAAGTAGAAAGAGAGATATTGCATGTGGGCTTGTTAGGCCTCTGTGCCAGCTTGGCCAGCCTTAGACTGAATGCTGTAGAATCCATGGCTGGAATAGGCCTCTCCCCTCTTATGACAAGTCCGTGGTTGTCCAGGGCTCCATTTTGTCCCGGGCAGTCTATCACAAGTGGGATAGGAGTTTCTCCTTGCCCACCTCTATCTCCTCGGTGTCTGGCCCCCAAGACCGGCCAGCCCATTGGACCGCGGTGCACCCCCCTTTCAGCACACATGTTCCTCACGGCTCTTGGGCTTCTGGGGCTTCGTTCAGAAGACTGAGGAGTTTCCAGGCCTCCTCCTGTGAAATGATAGATTTAGCTTTTCTTTCCTACTAGAAGAGAAGCCTGTAGGGGTGACCACACCAGTAGTTGATACCTGCTGACCGCATGAAGTCCATGATGGGTATATATGGTCTATGCTTACCTGAAGTGATCGGTGACAGATCTGAAAAGAGTTGCAGTGTTTCGCTATTGAACGAAATCTGGCCCCCCTCATGGGTTTTGGAAATGAGGGATTCTTTGTCTGTGAAGAAGTGAATCCTTTGGAGTACATTTGGAGGTGAGGCTACATCAGGGTGCCTCAGGGCCCCTCAATGTGTTGTATTCAGGTGAATGTGGGGGTGGGATTATTTGTCCAGAATCACTTCGAAGAGATCTTGGACATACGTTCGTAGGTCCACAGGTTGGACCTCCAAAGAGATGCCATGGATGCAGACATTGTTCCAGTATGACCTATACTCCAGGTCTTCACATTTGTCTTGGAGGTGCTGATGGTGTTGTTCCAATAAGAGAATCCATTGTTGGATTTTGTCTACCTGTTCATGGAGGGCCTTCTCCACCTCATCCACTCTAGAGCCTAATTCGAAGACATCCCTCCACAGACCCTGCAGGTTACCCCACAGATCCGATTTGAGCGTAGGATTTCATCCCTAGTATCTTGGAACACCTCCAGAAGGAAGTCTTTGGCTATATGAGAGTCTGCCAGGTGGGGCTCACGATTTATATCATTTGTGGTAGAGTCTGCATGTTTTGAGGGGTCCCCCAATAGCCGACAGGTGGAGGCCTGTTGTAGCATAGATTTAATGGAGGAGTCTTTCTTGCCTCTGCCTCCCATCATGGCCGAGCATATAGGGCCAGCCAGCTCCCTGGTGCTTGGTGGCAAACATGCTGCGGCAGGTGCTATACACCCCACGGTTCATCTCAGGGACGCGGTGTGCAGTTGCTTCCAGAGGGGGGTTGGCCAGATAGTCTGGTGCAACTGTCTGCCCCCTCCTCTCAATGAGACCAATCTGTTGCGGGGCAGCGGTGCACTTCAATCTCAGGGCACACTATAGTTAATGCCCTGCAGAGGCATGTATAAGAGAGGGGTCCTGGCCGTGGTGATCTGTGCTGTTCAGTGGACCCTGGCACATGCCAGGTGATCCTTGCGCTCCTGAAGAGGAGACAGTACACTGGGAAAAAGTGCAGGGCAAATCTCTGCTTTAATGTCACCCAGGGGAGTGGTGCATGGTCCGTAGTCAGCTGCCGAGGAGGTGAGTGCACCGCAACGTGCTGCCATTGGGTGCAGGCCTGCCAGGAGAGCCGCAGTCGGGGGGCCCTGGGCATGGCCATGGTTCAGCTGATGGGTCCAGGGATGGCCAGATCATGTACCACACTGCACAGGAAATTCTCTACTGTTAATCCAGGTTTTCTAGTGTATATATTGGTATTTTGGCCTAAGTTGTAACGTCCAGAAAAAGTTATTTTCATGGATTTAATAATTCTTCTGTTCTCAGGGTTTTTTTCCCCTCAGGGAACAATGTTTGGACATTATCTGCACTTCAAGTTTTCTAAAGCTGATAATCATATTTGACCAGGTCTTGGACATGCCTCATATCTCATGGGCCAGGGTGCCATGCAATGCCTCACATTTAGTGGCACGGTTATGCACTGGCCACGGGTTTAAGTTGCGTCCTCTGCTTTCATTGCATTTCCTGCTTTCCTTGGGTTTGAGAGAAGTTTGATTGATATCCAGGTGAAAGATGAAGCTTATGTTGTACTAAGTTGGAGGAGGCAGGTCTCCTAACCAGGAGGTAGTGGTGGTTGCCTCACTAAGTATCAGTGTAAGAGGATAGCAAGTGAATCTTGACCCGGCACAACATTTGCAGTACAAATATGGAAATGTCTCCATAGCCGTCCCCCAGTTAAAATAGTTTTTATCAGCAGTATGTAGCACCTATTTCCCTTCACAGTGCTAAAGTACAGGGGTGCAATGCCACGGCAAGCTATGCCATATATGTATTAAACATAAGGTTTAATCCTCCAATGTGACTCAATTCCACACGCTTGTTCATTTTGAATGGGGAGCCTGATGAAGGAATCCTAGAGGCAAGAGATTTGGCCATGGCCTGTATCTCTGATGCGAAGATTAGCAAATCCATATTAGCACTATTTAAGATAAACTGAGATAAAACTTGAAATGAAAAATGTGGCCGTTTGGAGGGATCACTTATTATCTAAATTGTCTACCTGCCAAGATTATTTACAGGCACACCATGTGCCTCTACAGAAGGATGCAAAATGTAACTCCTTCAATGTACTGGACTTAGGTTGGGACAGATGAAGATGATTTCTATCAAAGGTAACTTTAACAGATTTTGTTAGAGGGCCAACTGCTTCACGAATAGCTCACTGTGCCTCTGGAATCAAGCTATCCTGGCTGAAGAGGGGTGAAATCCCCAAACCGGTCCTAGGATGCTTGTTTCCGGTCCAGGGGACCTGGCTTGGAAGTTCGGGCTGGACTGTTACCATGAGGCACAGGGTCAAGACTGATTTGCATATGGCCAGGTTTAAACTGGGGTGGGATGGTGAGCAAAAGAATGATCGATTTAACCCAGATCTCTTGACTGGGGGTGAATGTTCTGATTTGTTCTGCATTCCGTCCATCAATTGTGTGTCTTTTGCTTTCTCACTAATAGCTGGGCAGGGTAACTGGGCATTGCGAAGCAATGGAAACACTGATTGTCACGGTCCCAATACAATGCAATGGCTAATTGCAATTTTAATAGAGTGTGTAAACTGTGTACAATTTGATGCCTTTTAATTTTTTTGTTCATTATTAGTTTGTATGACAATTGGATTAGAGGAAATATAATGTTTGTTTTAATGTTCTAATCAAAAACAAACTAAGTATTGTAACTCAGTGGAAATTGCCAGATATGAATAATATTCAGATGTTAGTAGTTTACTATGTATGTTTTCTAGAGAATGCTTCGTACCTGGGAGAGGCATATGTGACTAGTAGTTATGGCAAGATGTTGCGACTATATGTGCTGGGTGTGCAGACACATAGAAAGTGCAGGATTGATCAGAATGCCTGAGGACGAATGCAACGAGTGAGCTCTTTATGCCACTTATTTTAGAAGTTTTTGAAGTACTATATGAAATATTAGAAATGTTTTAAATGTGATATGTGTCAATGTTATTGTAAAGTTTGTCAAGGAGTAGAGCCACCTGTGTGGCAGCTTCAATGAACGTACTGGACCTTGACGAGCTGGTGTCTGTTGCGCCAACTTGGCAAATATTTTTTATTTTTGTGAAACAAACTTCTGAGGAGGGAATTCTTACTCTTCCAAACTCTAAATGATCTCCTTAGACACCTGACCTAGCATGGAACCAGACCACAAGGCACATAACACAAGATAAGAAGCCAAACCAGACTGCAGGCTGCAGTGTGTATTTCAGAATCCACGTAGAAATACACGCCCTGCCGAGAATACGCCAAGCCATATTAAGGGTAGAGTGTGTGCTGTTCAAATGTCAATAACATAACACCACCTTGGGAATGGTGAAGTGTTAGACTTGGCACACAACAAGAATTCATTGATTATACCTGGCTCCTGTATCTTAGCTGCCAGTTATTTGTTAATGAATGAGTGCAGTTGAGATCAATGCAATCACAGAATGGAAACTGCTCATTGATGTTGTAATACAAGAGGATGTTGAGCAATAGTTAGACTTTTTTTGTTGTTGTCCTGTATCCAGTATTTACTAGGTTGAGATTGAAGTCATTGACATATGCATACAATATGTTTAGTATTTTATGCAGCAGATATTGCCTTTTTAGATGCATATTGTCATAAACATTTTAAGAATGAATACATTAGTTTCTCTGTTGTACCTTCATGTTGAGCTCCTGAGATGGCTTATTTCTTGCAGCACAAGATTTGAATCCATTCATGTGAGTTAATATTTTCAATATAGGATTTCTCTGTTGTCTTTTGTACAACCGCAGATTAGCGACACCATAATGTTCCTATGGAAAGACATGACGAACTCAGTGGCCCCAATAATCACCTAGGTTTTTTGTTTAGCCTTATAAACAATGGACCAACCTTGTCTAAACCCTAGCTCAGGGATAATCAGGGTGCCACTCCTGCCTGGTTTGTTCCAACAGGTGGCATACACTGGTGCTCCTTGTACAAAAGGCAAGCAGATTAATATATTATATTAAGTGTGAGTTACTGGTATGTTCAATAATAAGAGAAAATGGAGAATGACGGCATATTGGTGACCCTCATTTGGCCAGAAATTAAGACACACAATAAATGCACCCTCTCATAAAACATGATGAGCTGACGGCATAAATGCTAATCCATAAGAAAGTCATAACTACAAAAACTTTCACTGTTAATAATGTACCTCTCTGACCTCTTGCCAGTGTCTGAAGCCCTGGTTTTAATGCCGACGCAGGTCTGGCCGTCCGTCAGTGTCTGAAGCCCTCGGTTTTAATGGCGCTGCAGCTCTGTCCTGATGCTTCTATGAATCCTTCAGTTTTAATGACAATTTATATCTTCCTGCTGTCTATAGATTGACAGTGTAGTTCTGGCAGGATATCAGTTCCTGAAGCACTCATGTTTAATGGTATTGTCTGGGGATGCTGTGGCCAGACTACCAAGGAGGGCGCCCTGAAACATAGGCCCTGAAAGTAGGGGTGCAGGGGATGCTACAGCACCCGCACAATAACCACACTGGTGTCCAGAAGCTGAATGAGCAATAGAGATGCCTTTACATTTTGCTTTAATCTGGTCACAGAGGGCAAATGTCAGGCTATGTACTCTGTCAAATTGCTGTTTATCCTTTTAACATGGGGGAGATGTTTAAAGTGAACTGTGTGGCAATCTTGCTGGTGCACAGAAAATCTGTAAGGAAAGGCTGAAGGATGTCACTTTTATTTTTCTAACATCCAACTTTCAAATATCTGTAAATATACTTGCACCTATATCAAAATATACTAGCAGCTAGGAAACCATAACTGAAGCACACTTTTCGGACTTTGAAGTGTGATGGAAACAACGATTTTAATTGTGTCAAAACAAATCAAGGTACTTGACTTGGTGATGTGCAAATAATAAAATGTTGCTGAAATCCACATTCCACACTTTGTGAGCTATATAGTTTTATCAGTAAAACTGCATATTAATGCAAATGTTGCGGCCATTTCAATGGAAAATGTGTTGCCTGGGAATGACAATAAGCTACCACATCAGGCTTTAGCAATATGTGTGTAAGAGAGTGCTCCTCCGTGCGCCACTGGCTACACACCACCCCTTATCACTCTTTGTCTCAGAACTATATAATGTACTATATGTTGTATTAGGACTAGATTAAATTGTGATATATGCAAGTACTATTGCACAGCGGCCAGCAGCCAAAATCTGGGGGAAACTCCAGGGGAAATGAAGATTGACTTGGGGCCTCAGACCTGAAATTACTGATGCCCTCCACAATTCTTTTTCTGCAGGGTCCCGCTGTTCATCTGACTCCCACCTGCCCCCCCCCCCCCCGCCCCCCCCAAGGTTACTGGTGCCCAGATACTGGTATCTCTGGCAGTGTTAGAGAAAATGCAGTGACATATCAAAATAGCAACACGCACAAATATGCAGGTAACGCCATTGACACAGCCACATACTTACATAGGCGTACATGCAAGTAATAGAATGGCACACCCATGTGCAAATGATGCCGTTTACTACAGCCACACACACTTAAAAAGACTGTCGCACGAGCACACATAATGCAGTAGCACATGCATAAATAATGGTATGACCAGCAGACACAAATATAGCCGTAATGCAGAGACTATCCACTTACACTCAGAATGTGACACAGCTGCATGCACACCATCACATATGCAACCAACAATCCACAAATAACAGAACTATTCACATTGGTACACACACACAACCTGCTCTAGACGCATAACAGGACACAGAACTGGCCACAAACTACAGTGTCTTGTTGAATTTACTGTCACAGTGGCCCCAAATGATAACCCCACCCAAGTGGGAGAGACCCTCGAGCTCCCAGCCCACCCATGCACCGACCTTCCCTCATGCTCACATATGACGCAATTCGGTGCTGGTGCGAAAGGCAACAGCTTTATTAACATCGTGTTATCCAAACACGTAGTTTATTTCCAACCAGTCCCATTTATACCCATTTCGTTGTTGGTCGTTCCAGTTCAGCCTTTAAACCTTGACAGCAGAACCATTGGTGACAGCGTCCTGAGCGAATGCCCTTTTTCTGCAGGTCTAGCATTTCCTGCGGCCTCTAGGCTACACCTTGATGCCGATTGTGGTGAGTGTCCGTCCTGCCTGACCCGGGCTGCAAATGCCATGTCTGCCTAGTGACCACACCGTCATCCGCTTCAGTCAACACGCATACACAGACGTCACCCAAAGATTACACTGACACTTTATTTGTGGGTGAAGAACTGCTGCAGGTTTATTTCATACAACACAGTATGATAATAAAATTGGGTTATCTTACGGGCGATCCAGGGCAGGCAGCCCCTTGCTGCTCCGCCCGCCTGGTGAGCCAGCACACACGGTGGGTCGATGCCCGGCAGTGTGGCACATAATTATTTACAGATCATCCACTGGGTCACGTGATCTGTCTCCTACTCCCGCCCCTTCCGGCAGGGGCGGAGCGTGTTGTGGCACACCCCCGGTTGGTCAGGCCCCCCAACCGCCCGAAGGACTAACGGGGCGCCGTCGCGGTCCTCCCAGAACCACCTTCGGCTCCTGGACCTTGGCTCGGGCACCCTTACTGTGCCGGACAGGGGTACCCTTACTGTACCGCCTGTCGCAGAGGTACCCTTACTGTACCCGTCTGCATCCAGATCGCCCTGTAACTCCGCCTGCAACGCAAAAAGAAAACATTAAAACATTCCAATAACGCGCTGTGCCTGACACGTGGGGTAAGTGGAAAGGGTGGGAAAACGCGTGTCCAGGCAGGAGCGGCGCGCAGGACACAGAGGAGGAACTGGGCGAGAGGGCCCCCTAAGTAGGGGGGCAAGCCGCGCCCCCCCGCCCCCAACGGCCCGCCTCCAGCTCTACACTATAGGGGGTCATAACCCTAGTGGGCGTAGGCCTCGCGCGCAAGGGGGGAAGGCTCCGACGGGCGGCCACTAAAATGCTGCCCTGCTGATGTCCCACTGCTTGGGACGCGGGCAGCGGCATAGTGACCACACCGTCATCCGCTTCAGTCAACACGCATACACAGACGTCACCCAAAGATTACACTGACACTTTATTTGTGGGTGAAGAACTGCTGCAGGTTTATTTCATACAACACAGTATGATAATAAAATTGGGTTATCTTACGGGCGATCCAGGGCAGGCAGCCCCTTGCTGCTCCGCCCGCCTGGTGAGCCAGCACACACGGTGGGTCGATGCCCGGCAGTGTGGCACATAATTATTTACAGATCATCCACTGGGTCACGTGATCTGTCTCCCACTCCCGCCCCTTCCGGCAGGGGCGGAGCGTGTTGTGGCACACCCCCGGTTGGTCAGGCCCCCCAACCGCCCGAAGGACTAACGGGGCGCCGTCGCGGTCCTCCCAGAACCCCCTTCGGCTCCTGGACCTTGGCTCGGGCACCCTTACTGTGCCGGACAGGGGTACCCTTACTGTACCGCCTGTCGCAGAGGTACCCTTACTGTACCCGTCTGCATCCAGATCGCCCTGTAACTCCGCCACAGCTCTGGGGAGGACTACCGTCGCTGCCAGAGCCCCCCTCTCCTAATAGGTGGTACTGATGTCCCTTGCTAGCCAGTGCCTCCTGTACGTCAAGCAGGAACATGTCCATCCCTACCCTGGACAGGTGCACCCCGTCCAGGGTACTGACTGACTGAGCTGCCGAAGCATACATCTCTCAACTCGAGGACTAAATTTGTGAGCGTATCCCACCTCCCTGGCTCCAAGGAGAGGCTGAGCGAGAAGAGCAACACCTAAATCTGTTTCTCAGGCTGGAAAATATGGCATGGGTAACAAGGCGTTGGTGAAATAGGCGCTTGTGGACCTGCAATCCTAATAAGATTTTTCAATTGGCCAAATTAGGTGCCTTCCTGGCTAGGAATTGTGTTCCCAACAGCTACAGTACAATAAGCAGGGTGAAGGTAACGTGTGAGTTAACCACTTTACCTACGTATATAAACACAAGCTGACATCACCGGTGTCTCAATTTCTTCCTTACACAACTATTATCCTATTGTTTATTACAAACTGACCCATATCTCTCGCAACATCTCCTTGTTTTAGCCTTTCTACTTGCAAATTACGTTACCTTAAATTCGACGATAGCGTCTTATACTAGTCCCGCTGTGTATCCCAATCTTTTCTTACTCTCCACTGGGACAGCGTAACCACTTTCCTTGCCTGTTGAATAGAAGCTAGCTTCGGGACTTATCGCTGCAGAAAGGAGTTAATAGGTTTGCCTACAGTCCATGTTATACCGTTGTTGCTGTACTATAGGTAATTCGTTGCACCGACATCGTGGCTTGAAAATGAAACGTCTTATTTAATCAAATAATCAGTTGTGAGCCCCAGTGATGATTTCGTTCATATCTTCATAGCAGGCAGTGCCTCTATCACGCCAATACCTGGGTCACGTCCGCCTTAAATGACGACAATACATCTGGCTTTTCCGCCAGCCTTGCCCATTAACCTGTCAAATGTCTGTGGAGAGCAGCACATCTCTGGTCATGCTCATTTCATGCGACTTTATTCCTTTAATCAATTAATCGGCAAAGCATGCCATTCCCTAACTTGGACATACACACAACCGCCTCTGGTGTCCTGCAATACCAGCTATTCCAAATCTGGCTGACAAAAAACTACCATTGGCCCAAAGCTAAACTAGTAAAAACTATCACCCTGGCCCCCCCAAACCTTTCCCAGGGAACTGGAGAGAAATGAACTCAATTGCGCAGGGCAAGAAATACCAGAAGTTACTGCTGACCACGTTTCCCTGACCACACTCTCCGATGCATTGAATTAGTTATATAGTGCCACTCCTACCAGTGTAGGGTGTCCCCGAACTTTGCATCTTACACAGAAACCGCCGAGCCAATCAATCATATGCATAATTTGAACCAATATTTGTAGCAATCAATCCGTTTTAATACGTGAATTGGCTCGGCACCTCCTTCCCCAATTCAAAACCTAATGCTAACCACCACAATCGGGAACATATGTGCAAAGTCTTTTAAGAGGCACTGACAATTTTACCGTTTGTGTACTGATCGTTATATAATGTTGTTATTTGATGTTATCGACTGCTACAACTTGCACTGCAATTTAGAATTGCTTTTGTTAAACGATGTAACCTTATCTCACCTTTCACCATAACTAACCGTCCAACATATCGTTAAACTTGTTGACTTCCATTCAATTAATTTCAAAATAATGTAAATTCTTTTTTCGTTATTTGTTTATTCCCACAGTACGGCTTGCTGTCACCTTGTGAAACATCCTGTGTGGTTACACAGCTGTTTTCGAATCTCTCAGGTTGTGCAACAAACGCATTATGTTCTGCTCCTAAAAGATTATGAAAACCAATCCAACATTTGTTATGTTTTACCAAATTTGATGGGCCCCGTACCAAATTGGTTCCCTGGCGCTACTCTGAAACCGGTTAGGGTGGTATGTACTCATGTACCTGTCTAACTAGCCATGTTTTAAAGACTTTGCGGGAAGTCATGAGGTCTGTGCGGGACCTAATCTCTGGAGGTGGGGAGTTCCAATATAAGTGACCTGGTGCGCTAAACCTTGTTCCACCAAAGGGTGTCCCTGTAGAGGATCCCTGGGGAAGCCACATGTAGTTTTATTCTTGTGGGTCGTGACGTGGCCAAGGTGAACATTTCACGTCAACACATTAACATCGCTGAATGTATAAGTTAGAGCAGTATTAGTGGGTTACTTAACAAATTGACTTTCTAGATTTTGCACCATGACCCCTTGATGTGCCATTGGCTTGCCTATTCGGCAATGTCCTTTTCGCAGGAGTAAAACTCTCAGATATCATTCACCCCAACACAGTGCATCTCATGAGTGACACCAAATATTTACCGCTCCCCGTGCTTACAAAATTGGACCCTATCCTTGGTTCCCAGGACACAATGCACTGGAATGTCATCTGGCCCTGGTGCCTATCCAACAACCGTGTATTTCAAATCCAACCTTTACCAATCTTTGACCACATGTGAATAACTTAATCACAATCAGCCTGGGCCTACTTCCCTAGTCAAATGGCGAGTGGGCCGCAAATGAGTACATTAGAAATATAAAGCCATGCATTTTCAACATGAAGCCAGGAACCAAAGGAAAGCTTGGGGACAATAGTGTGAATAGTGATGGTGGCCTCTGGGAAAAAACTAATCTGCAGGGCTACCCAGCTTGCTCCGGCACTGACTATGGCATTCAGCCCCGTGGACACCTGGTCGCTCCGCCCTCACTAGCATTAATCTAACGCACATTGTGAGTTACCTATCTATTCTACAAATGTAACGTGTATGTAGATGTCAAGGCATTGAAACGCTACGCATGAGCCCAGGTACATTACATATTCATCGCAGCCATTGCGTCCCTATATTTACTACAAAAAAGGGGGGGGGGCACTACCTCCAACAAGCCCAATTATTGGTTGATCCCCAATCTGCGGATAAGTAAACAATGCACAGGAAACCAGTGCGCCATGGGCCCGAAGGCCTAGGAGCGCTTGACATATCGCCGCATTTGCACTTACACTCATAGGCGAGGAGGAATATAATTGCCCCCAACAATCATTGGCCCCACATGGTTATAACATAACAACATCAACACACTCCGCTGCGCATTGTGCTTGTTGTGGGTGGAATGACTCAAGTGTTGTAGGACTCCCACGGTGAGCGGTGATGCCGACCTGGCGAAAGCGCCCTGTGTAACAATGTTCGTTGCCGCCTCCACCCCAGATTCTCTCACTGTCCCCCTCTACCGTGACCAAGTCTTCATAACCACACTCTCCGATGCACTGAATTCACTGTTGACTATTGGGCTTTAAGATCTACATAGCAAGTCACAAAAGGATGCCTCTTTTGAACACAGTAACCTGCTGGCCCATTTGCATCATACGCACTGCACTCTGCTATCTACTTGGCACACGTTCTTTGCAGCAGGCCTCTTAACACTCTGAACTAACTACACCGAAGTCAAAAGACCTCTCAAATTGTTGATCTCAGAAGAGGTCTAAATCAATGAAATGTATTTGAATTGAATAGAAATGATACACTATACAAATTCCTGGTCTCTCTCCAGGAAGATCACAAACTATCTTGACATTTATGTGTGGCCTGGCGTGAGCGAGACTCGGACAGTTAAAACTTGGCTCTACAAGGGGCCAGCTACCAACTCAAAACCCTCAGTTAAGCGCGGGGGGATGTTCAATGGGACCAAGCTCCCGGATGTCGAACGGCTCTGAGCTCGAACCTGGACTCTCCGATCTAAAGCGGCAGCTCACTCACTGCAATCAACCTAACCTATGGACACGGCAGTCTGGCGTAATTACCTCATTACCCACGCAGAGTCCCTAATGCATCAGTACCTCTTTTGATGACTGACTAGGAATCATTTCCCCCATTCTAAGTCTTAGGGATCGGGGAGGACTGGGCAATACGGCGCATGTAGTGACTGCCCTCTACAGCGTCCCTTACTGAAGCTGAGTCATCCCGGTCCTCAGGATACAGTATGCTGAACACGGACATAAACATTCGCCTTATCCCTCCGTGCAACAAAAAGTGTACAAAGAACGGAGAAGCCCTAAGAATGTCAGGCATTATCGTAAAATAGATAACATTCTTAAAACCCTTCAGGTGTAGCCAAACGTCCACTGACGATGTGTGCTGCCACATCACGGAGCGCTTTGCTTGGGCGCCGCATTTAAACTCGCAGCACGCTGTCGCATCTGGGACCTTAACTCAAAAATTTTATTTGTCAATAACAAGGATGCCTCTCTCACAAGCAACCACCCACTGACCCACGTGCATGACACGAGCCCAACTATAACCTACTCGGCACTCATCTCAGCAGGCCCGTGCACAATGCACCCCTGACTCCACCATCAACCTTCTAAGCAGCCAACCCCTACATGCTGCCTGTTTATTTAGCGCGAATTTGACCAGAAGGTATTGGCCGCTTTACGCCCGCGCCGTATTAAATCTCACATCCCGGCACTAGGAGCTTAGCATCATGCAAGATATATAGCGCGCATTCAGCCGGAAGGCCTACGCCACGGCACTGGGGGGGGGGGGGGCTCGCATGCTGCATGTTATATTTAGCGCGCCTCCAACCACAAGGTGTTGGAGCGCTACGCGGGAGCGCCGTATATAAATCCCCCATAGCGGCACTGGGGGATTGGCATGCTGCATGTTTCGAACGCGCGGAATCGACCAGAAAGGCATCGGCGCGTTTTGCGTGAGGGTCGTGTTAAAACGCACTTTACAGCACTGGGGGCTGGGCACCACCTCCAATGCTCGAATATCCCGATCGTAAAGAAGAGATTTGCCAACTTATGACCCACGTGACTAGTGACTATCGCTGTTCCCGCAGCCAGATGAGACCGCTCGCAAACAAAGGCCATCCGGTAGCTTTTAGACGCAGTGCTCATTCCACGGCCATAACCACCATTCACATTCAACTTCCGGAAACCTTTCTACAATCGTACCCTTTACAGCTCATCCTCCCTGTGCACGCCATGTATGTACTTTCCAAGCAGCCCGTCTTTGCTTTGCCAAAGTTCCATCCCATTTCCGAACAGTGCAGGACAGCATAAATCACGGTGAACGCGTGAGGCTGCAAATTCCCTTAAGTGGGCAGATAAAACATGACTCCACGTTTCCCACCCTTGAGCCAGATGACACCCGCCCGGGTGCGACCTATAGACCTGCAACCCTGTCCCGTCGAACTCCACTGCCACATGGACCCCAAGTCATTTCCTCATTTCCGAGGCAAGCGCGGCTCTAATGGGGAGGTAGCCCGCAGTTGCTAGCAAGTGCCCGGCGCAGCTGCATCCCGTCACGCATAGCTCCCACGCAGGCCCGCTCATGGCTTCTAGGCGCAGCCGCCGGCCCTTCGCTGGCATGAGGCGCACCCCGGAAGCACCTCCGCCGAATTCACAAACACAAGCCCAACAGCACAAAGAGACATCAGGAACAGGGCTCTACAATGTGCGAAATCCAAACCATACCTCAAAGGCCTCTTGGGGAGAAAACTATGGCCTCGCTGCGCTAGAATGAGAATGATTAACATGTGCACAGCAACGGTTCTAAGGAAATCGATGGAAAAAACAGCTATCTAGTTAGCCCTGTCGCATCGTCCAGTCCTCCCATGCTCCACAATTCCCGCGACCCTGCCTGTAGCCAACACACCCTGCCATGTCTACACTAGGCACCGGGCGTTCATCTCACGGCGCATTCCACAGCATCTACACTATCACAGGTGCTCCAGATCCTCTGTCGATCCATACCCAAAGGCGCAAGCCCTCTCCGGAAACGACGCCCAGCTGCTCATCAAAGCCGGGTGTTCAAAACTAAAACACGCAGACAAACAATTAGCTCGCGGGTCATACAAAGTCGCTCTGCACCGACCCGACGACCACCCCAGCAGTCAACAACAGGGAAGAAATCATCCCCTATAAATATAAGCGATCAAACGTGTTCACGACGCACTGGGGGGGGGGGGGGGGGACGAAAAGCGGGCCAGCCAGCCACCAGATGGAGCCTCCAACGAGCACATCACCACGCTCGAACCGGGCGATGTGCCCACCAAACTCCGGACTCACGGAAACCCCTGCATACCCGAGGGAGGCGCCAGGCACCGCTGCCCAGGGAGCGCACACAACCACCGGCACCTAGCGCGGGGAAAGGCAGGCCGAACAAAGCACACACGCCTCCCTGCGCCAACCACCGGCAGCGACCACACGCTCCCCCGGCCCCAGACACCTCACCTCGGGATCCCGTTCCGCACCGCGCCCCGTCGCACCAACTCTGCCGACCACAATCAAACGCGACGCCGCCACAAAGGAGACCACGATCTCGCGTGGCCAGGAGTGCAACAGGAAACAGAGAAAACGCGTGTCCAGGCAGGAGCGGCGCGCAGGACACAGAGGAGGAACTGGGCGAGAGGGCCCCCTAAGTAGGGGGGCAAGCCGCGCCCCCCCCGCCCCCAACGGCCCGCCTCCAGCTCGACACTATAGGGGGTCATAACCCTAGTGGGCGTAGGCCTCGCGCGCGAGGCAGCAAGGGGGGAAGGCTCCGACGGGCGGCCACTAAAATGCTGCCCTGCTGATGTCCCACTGCTTGGGACGCGGGCAGCGGCATTCTGCTGACCTGAGCCTGCTCCCCGTGCCCCTCTCTAAGGCATCCCAATGGCACAGCTTTGCGCGGCTCCCCTTTGGCTCGTGTACTCTGTCCGTTTACCCTCTGTGCTGTCCCCGCCTCGCCTGAGCCCTTCCTCTGCCTGCAGTTGTGACGCCCGCACCCAAGTGTGGGGTCAACAGACAGCGAGTACACATATTCTGGAAGGGCTCCCCCATACACTTAAATCCTTGTGCGCCCCCAGTGAGCCCCCTACTTATTGGGAACTGTAAACGTCACCGCCCAACCAGAGGCTGGCGATTTCCGGGCCTTGTTTATTGCCCACCCTTCTTCCGCCCACAGGTAGAATGCCGCTGCCCGCGTCCCAAGCAAGGGGACATCAGCAGGGCAGCATTCTAGTGGCCGCCCGTCGGAGCCTTCCCCCCTTTGCCGCCTTGCGCGCGAGGCCTAGGCCCACCTGGGAGAAACCCCCCTATCGCGAGGAGCTGGAGGCGGGCCGGGGGGGCGGGGGGCGCGGCTTACCACCATTCTTAGGGGGCTCTCTCGCCCAGTTCCTCCTCTGTCTCCTGCGCACCGCACCAGCCTGGACACGCGTTCACGCCGGTACTCGGATCGGCCCCCCCCACCTCCTCGCGTCGTCGTGCCTTCCGGGAGATCTTTACGCCGGTGAGTCTTGCTAACCTCTCCCACCCCGGCCCTGTCCCTGGGCATGACCAGGTGGACGGGGCCCTGTGGCCCGGATGGCCATGGGTGTGGGGGGCGCAAGCAGTGGCCCGTGTCCCTGCGGGCAATACGGGGATGAGTTGGGTGTCAGGGTGCGATTGCGGGGTGGCAGAGCGAGTGGGGGGTCACCCGGGGACCGGGCCATGCGGAATGTTGCGAGTGTTGCGCCGGGGCTGGACACGTGGCTCCGGTGCCGTCGCGTCGCCCGGCGATGGGGAGGGTGCTGCTTCTCCCCGCCCCGTGGCATGCGCGGGATATCTTGGCGGGAAACGCATGATCGTACCTCTGCGCGTCGAACGCTCACAGCACGCAGGCGAGCAAATTTGGGTTTTTCATGATTAGGCCTCCGGGTGATACCCCCCACCCCCCACCCCCCCCCCTCCTCGAATGGGTTGGTTCGCGGTAGTGTGGACCACCGTGTTAGGTGGCCGCGCGGCACAAGTGCTGCCCGAGCAGACTCACTCACCTTGATACAACTGCGGCTGGGGGTTCGCTGAGCGCCGCCTCGCTCCTCTCTGGGCTATAAGTAGGTGCCGCTGCGGTGCATGCCACTTTTGTGTTACTGGGCGCATGCAGTCGGGGTTTTACGAACACCTGGGGAGAGGAGTTGGCCTAACGGCTAGGGCGGTCGACCTCGAACCTGGGGGACCGGGTTCGAGCCTCGGCAATGGCGCTGAACATCATGTGATTCTTGGCAAATCACTCAATCATCCCGTGCCGAACAAAAAAGAGGAATGCGCCCTCATGTAACATTACTGGTGCGTTGTAAAGTGCCCTGATACCCCACACCGGGTCATGTCGCGTTAAATAAAACTCCGTAATTTTGCCAAAGTGTAGTTCCCTCACGTTTAAAAGCATAGCGGGTAGAGCGAATGTGGGGAGCGGGCGGCGCATCGGCGTAGGTGCGGCGGAATTTGGGGTCAAGCGTCGCGGTGGGGTGTAGGATGAGAGCCTATGGAGCGAGGCCCAGCTGATGCCTGCGAGGGTAAGAGGGTTCCTTGTGGAGCACGCGGGCACGCGTTCATTTCTGTAGCCCTCCTGTGCCGCTTTCTCGGCGAGGATAGCGTAGCTGTATTCGGCTTTGGAGCTGGGGGGCAGGGTTCGAGGCGACCCCCGGCGCTGGCAGGGGAATCCATTTTGCAGGGCCGCAGTTTCCGGGTGAGAGCAGTGGGCCTAACGGCTGAGGCGGCCATGACGCTTAACATCCTGTGATCCTGGGCAATTCACTGCATTCCTCCCCCCCCCCCCCACGCATATCCGATCGAACGTGTCTCACGTAAATAACGCAACTAGTGCTGTGTAAAGCGCTACGAGAATAGCATGGTGCCTGGGCCGGGTAACGCGTCCAGCAACCCAGCAGTACCTCCTGGCAGCGGGGCAATTTTCATAAACCAGGTTGCCCTCGTGTCCCCTGTTTCATGCTCCCGGTGTAACGAGGCGCACGCGAGTTAAGGGCTGCCTCATCGCTTGGCCGGGAGGTCGTTCTTGAGGCGGGTTTTGTGTACCACGCGGTCCGGCATGGAGGGCCGGGCTTGCACAGCGGGTGGGGCAGCGGGGGATGCACTAAGGAATACGAAATAGCGATGGCGCGGGGGCGCACGGGCGCACTTTCACGTTGAGTCCCAGGAACGGGATCGCCCCCCCCCCCCCCTTCTTTCTTGGTGGTAGGGCCAAGGCGCTAGGCCTGGGTCCACCCATCGCTGCCGCAATTGCTTCTTGCGGGGGGGCTGGCTAGCAGGGTCACACGCGGTGCAGTCCGGGGAGGCAAGTAGGCTAGCAGAGGGGGGCGGGGGGAAGCACAGGCAGGGCTGTCCCCGCCAGGGCAAAGCCGGCGCACTGGGTGCTTGCGAAAGGGGTCCAGGGTTGACTACTTCTCCTCCTTCCAGGGCTGGTAGCTGCTACGTTGCTGTGTGTACGCTTGATGCTGGCCATTGTACTAATCACCGTTCCTTTTCCAATTACAGATCGGTGAGGGAACGCCCGCGCGTGTAGGGCTAGGACCGAGGCAAAGGCGCTATAAGGACGCACGTAGCTGTACTGTCGGAGCATCGCCATGGAGAACATCGGGACACCGGGTCCACTGTTCTCCCAGGACACGTCGGTCGAGGAGACTCAGTCGAGCGCACCACAGGAAGGGGTTTGGGCGGACTTTATGGCGTTCGCCCGAGAGAAGGGCACGGCTTGGGCCCAAGGTTTTCTGGAGGGTCGCAGGGCGGAGGACTCGGGCGTTGTCGTAACCCCCCCCCCCCCCCCGAGGGCGCCCCAGGCCTGTCCGGGTCTGAGCCTTGGAGATCCACCCGGGTGCGCAAGCCCACATCAAAGGACATGCCGGAGGCCCAGCCGGCCAGGAAACGGCAGGCGACCGCACCACGCTCCGGCCCCCCGGTGGTCGCACCAACACCGCTACACGAGTCGGCCACAGGACTAACTGACTTGGCCCAGATGGGTAAAGCCATGGACCAGATGCTTGGCCTCATGGCTGTTTTTCAGAGCCGCCTCGACGCACTGGCCGCACCACCAGCACCGGCTCCCTCACCGGCTCAGGCGCCCGTACTACAAGTTTGGGCTGGCCAGAGCTCACCCACTGAACGGAGCATTGGTGAGCGGGGGGGAGCGTTGGGGTTGTTAACACCAGGGGAGGCCGGCCCTTCCGCAAACACGGCGGCAAGCACCCCCCCGGCCGGCGCTGCGGCACCCCCCCCCCCCCCGCCCGCACAGGCGGTTACCATACCACCCGCCCCCGCTGCCGCGGAGCCTGTGCCCGTTGCACCTACAGTTGTGGCGGCGTCCGGAGGGGAGGGTGCAACCCAGGTCCAGAAGCCCCTAGTTACACAGGCACCGCTGGCATCAGGCCGTTGCTCCCTGGCGTGGTTGGTGCCGCAGGCCGCAAAAGAAGGCATCTGGAGGAGGGAATATATAGACATCCTAACATTAATTATGCATGGTTCAGCTGGGGCGGACACGAGGAAGATGGGCCGCAAGGAGGAGGAGAGGGTCAGGTACCAGCGGTGGCCGGACAAGACCATCGAAAACTGGACATCTGCATTCAATATATTGGCAGCGGTTATAGTACAGAAATTCCCCGAGCAGAGTGAGGCCCTAATGCAGTACGCCAGCACCATACAAGAGGAGGCGAGGCTCTCGGGGGGGTTAGGGTGGTTCTACTATGACCAAGATTTCAGGAAAAGAATGGCCTTATGCCCAGACTTGGGGTGGGACCAGAAAGAAATTCAGCTTTGGGTAGAACACATGTGCCGCCCCACCAGGGAGAAGAAGGACCAGGGATATAAAGGGCAGGGTGAGGCAGCTGACAAAAGGAAAGACTACTCCCCCAAGCGCTCCTTTAGGCAGCCTTTTCGGGGTGGCAGGGGGCGGGGCCAGCGGCAGGGCAAGAGATTCAATTCTGGGACGTGCCGCCTTTACAATGGGGGCAATTGCACCTGGGGGAGGTCATGTAAGTTCACACACAGCTGCAGCAAGTGCGGCGCGCAGCACCCCGCTTCTTCCTGCTCCTCCAGCCAGAGCGCCCCACAGCCCACAGCAGCACCCAGGAATGACGCCCGCATCTGAGATCACACCCGGGCCCTCCCCCTCCCCGACAGCACCACGCCCTCCCACACCAGTCATGCACCCCGCTTTCCAAGGCTCACCACAGAGCGACATGGCCCCTGTCAAAGGTCCTTCACCCATCATCCTGGAAAATATCCTTCCACTCATTAGGAGGTATCCACTGCTTAAGGACAGACCGCTCCTGGCGGGGGGGTTTATCGATGGTTTCAGGATCCCCTACAATGGGCCGATGGAGTCTAGGGATGCTAGGAACCTTAAATCAGCTAGGGATTTGCCCGGAGTGGTGGACCAAAAGGTGGGGAAGGAGTTGCTAGCGGGTAGGATAGCGGGTCCTTTCAGCAGCCCGCCCCTGGACAACTTTTTAGTGTCCCCCCTGGGGGTGGTGCCGAAAAAACAACCGGGCACATACCGTTTGATCCACCACTTGTCCTACCCTGAAGGAAATTCGGTGAACCACTGGCTGGACGAGGGTCTTTGTTCTGTAGTGTACTGCTCCCTGGACATGGCCATTGACATGGTCAGGAGAGTGGGGCGGGGGGCGTGGCTGGCGAAGGCGGACATTGAATCCGCATTCCGCTTGCTGCCGGTTCATCCAGCTAGTCAACATCTGCTAGGCTTCAAGTGGGCAGGGCAGTTCTTTTATGATCGCTGCATGCCGATGGGCTGTGCCGTATCCTGCGCCTACTTCGAAGCCTTCAGCTCGTTCCTTCAGTGGGCCTTGGGGGAACTACACGGGATCAAGCAGGTTACCCACTATCTGGATGACTTCCTATTTTTTGGCGCGAGTGGGTCGGATGAGTGTGCAGTGGGTCTGAGTCGGTTTGAGGAGCTGGCAGATTTCCTGGGTGTTCCCCTTGCCCCAGGTAAGACCGAGGGCCCGGCGCAGGTACTGACCTTCCTCGGAGTGGAGCTGGACACGGTAAAGGGCGAATCGAGGCTCCCCGCTGAGAAGGTACTGGGCTTGTTACAGGACATCCAGGCGCTGCAGGGCAAGGACAAAGCGACCCTTGGGGCTGTCCAGAGTTTGATTGGCAAGTTGAATTTTGCAGCGAGAGTGATTCCAGCTGGCAGAGTGTTTTCAAGGAGACTGGCAGGGGCCACGGCTAAGGTCACCAGGAAGCACCACTTTGTAAGATTGAGCGCAGGTTTGAAGGCTGATCTCGCCATGTGGGCGGAATTTCTTAGGGACTTTAACGGGACGGTGATCTGGAGGGCCCCTTGGATAGCCAGTCAGGAGCTCTGCTTGTTTTCGGATGCGTCGGGAAGGGAAGGTTTTGGTGTGATTCTGGGGGACGAATGGTGCGCGATGCGATGGCCCAATGCTTGGCGTAAGAAGAAGGTGACGCAGAATGTGGCAGTGTTGGAGCTCTTCCCAATTGTGGTAGCACTGCACCTCTGGCGGGCGGCTCTGAGCAATAGGAAGGTTGTCTTCTGGTCGGACAACATGGCGGTTGTCCACGCCATCAACGGCTCGACTGCCTCTTGCCCACTGGTCCTGAGCCTACTGAGGGAATTAGTCAGGGAGGGCCTGCGCAGCAATGTCGAGTGTAGGGCACAGCACATCGCGGGGGTGCGGAATGTGGCAGCTGATGCTCTTTCTCGCTTTCAGTGGCTCCGGTTCCGGGAGGCCTGGCCGCGGGCGAGGGCGGAGATGACACCATTCCCGGACCACCTCTGGCGCTTGCTTCAGTGGGAGAAAGACTGAGGAAGATGGGGGAGAGGTCCCTGGCGCCGGCGACACGGCGGAAATACGACGCGCAGCTAGCAACTTTCAGGGCTGTGAGAGAGGCGCTGGGTGCCTCAGCCTTAGGGGCGGAAGATCAGGTGGAGGCCTTTGTGGTATGGGCCAGGGAGACCGGCAGATCGCACTCTTGGGTCAGCGGTCACTTGGCGGCGGTGCGCCACGAAGCTAAGCTAGATGGTAGGGGCGACCCCGCGGGATCATCCAAGATCAGGGCGGCCTTGAAGGGCTGGGCCAGGGAGGAGGTCAGACAACCAGACACTAGGGCACCCATTGAATACAGCGACCTCCAACTCCTCTTAGATGTGTTGCCCCTGGTGACTTTCTCACCGTTTGAGGCCAGCTTGTTTTCCACAGCTTTTTGCTTGGCATTCTTTGGCGCTTTCAGGGTCAGCGAGCTGGTGGCCAAATCTAAGGAAGACCGGTCTAATTGCGCCCTGGGGATTGCGGATGTGACCCTCAACACAGCACTGGAGCTACGTATCCGCAGATCCAAAACAGACCAGTTGGGGAAGGGGAAGACAGTGGTGTTGCAGACCTTGGGGGATAACAGGTATTGCCCAGTTCACTGGGTCAGGGAATACCTTGCTTTGCGTCCAGAATCCCCTGGTCCCTTTCTGATTCACGCGGACGGGTCCCCCCTCACTAAATTTCAGTTTGAGCGTCTGCTGGGAGCTTCACTGGCAAGAGCCGGTCTAGCGGGGTGCGGGCGCAGGTTTTCCTCGCACTCCTTTAGGATTGGTGCTGCTACTTCCGCGGCCAAGGCCGGCTTGGGCCCTGAGGGAGTAAAAGGGGTAGGCCGCTGGGAATCGGACTGTTTCAAGAAGTATGTCCGTCCATAATGCTGTGGCACAACCCGGAGCGTTGTTCCCGCTCCAAATTTTTGTTCTGTCCATTGTCATGAAGCATCGTTTTGTGTGTGCAATAAAGATAAGCTTACCTAAAGGCCGTTTCATCGCTTTATTGGCAGGTTCCCGGGTATGGTTGGTAGGCCATTCCTACATCTCGAGGATGGAACGCTGGGCAGCCCACAGGAACTGGTCGCAGAACTTTGCCACTACACAGCTTGTGTGGTTGGGTTCCCCGGGCATGAAATGGAGTGAAGCCCGCGGCATGATTGAGCAGAGCCTGGCAGTTGCAGGGGTCCAGCCCAATGTTATCATCTTGCACTTGGGGGGTAATGACCTGGTTGCCAGGGAGAGGAGGGCCCTGCTACTGTCAATGCAATCTGACTTACAGGCCATCAGCCAAGCCGTGGGGTCATGTGAGGTTTGGTGGTCTGAAATCGTCCCCCGCAGGGTTTGGAGAGGGGCCAGGTCCCCGGCTGCGGTAGAGCGGTCCCGTAGGAGGCTTAATAGGTCCATGCAGAAATTCTTGGAGCGCAGGGGCATGGGCTTCATCAGACATGCTTTGATTCAAGAAAGGGTTGAGGGGTATTATGAGGCTGACGGGGTGCACCTGTCCAGGGTAGGCATGGACATGTTCCTCCTGGACGTACAAGAGGCATTGGCTGGCAAGGGACATCAGTAGCACTTGGTAGGAGAGGGGGGCTCTGGCAGCGACGGTAGCCTCCCCAGAGCTGTGGCGGAGTTACAGGGCGATCTGGATGCAGACTGGTACAGTAAGGGTACCCCTGCGACAGGCGGTACAGTAAGGGTACCCCTGTCCGGCACAGTAAGGGTGCCCGAGCCAAGGTCCAGGAGCCGAAGGGGGTTCTGGGAAGACCGCGACGGCGCCCCGTTAGTCCTTCGGGCGGTTGGGGGGCCTGACCAACCGGGGGTGGCCACAACACGCTCCGCCCCTGTCAGAAGGGGGCGGGAGTAGGAGGCAGATCACGTGACCCAGTGGATGATCTGCAAATATTTATGTGCCACACTGCCGGGCATCGACCCACCGTGTGTGCTGGCTCACCAGGCGGGCGGGCAGCAAGGGGCTGCCTGCCCTGGATCGCCTGTAAGATAACCCAATTTTATTATCATACTGTGTTGTATGAAATAAACCTGCAGCAGTTCTTCACCCACAAATAAAGTGTCAGTGTAATCTTTGGGTGATGTCTGTGTATGCGTGTTGACTGAAGCGGATGACGGTGTGGTCACTATGCCGCTGCCCGCGTCCCAAGCAAGGGGACATCAGCAGGGCAGCATTCTAGTGGCCGCCCGTCGGAGCCTTCCCCCCTTTGCCGCCTTGCGCGCGAGGCCTACGCCCACCTGGGAGAAACCCCCCTATCGCGAGGAGCTGGAGGCGGGCCGGGGGGGCGGGGGGCGCGGCTTACCACCATTCTTAGGGGGCTCTCTCGCCCAGTTCCTCCTCTGTCTCCTGCGCGCCGCACCAGCCTGGACACGCGTTCACCCACCCTTTCCTCTTACCCGCATGTCAGGCTCACCGCGTTATTGGAATGTTTAATTTTTCTTTTTTGCGTTGCAGGCGGAGTTACAGGGCGATCTGGATGCAGACTGGTACAGTAAGGGTACCCCTGCGACAGGCGGTACAGTAAGGGTACCCCTGTCCGGCACAGTAAGGGTGCCCGAGCCAAGGTCCAGGAGCCGAAGGGGGTTCTGGGAAGACCGCGACGGCGCCCCGTTAGTCCTTCGGGCGGTTGGGGGGCCTGACCAACCGGGGGTGGCCACAACACGCTCCGCCCCTGTCAGAAGGGGGCGGGAGTAGGAGGCAGATCACGTGACCCAGTGGATGATCTGCAAATATTTATGTGCCACACTGCCGGGCATCGACCCACCGTGTGTGCTGGCTCACCAGGCGGGCGGGCAGCAAGGGGCTGCCTGCCCTGGATCGCCCGTAAGATAACCCAATTTTATTATCATACTGTGTTGTATGAAATAAACCTGCAGCAGTTCTTCACCCACAAATAAAGTGTCAGTGTAATCTTTGGGTGATGTCTGTGTATGCGTGTTGACTGAAGCGGATGACGGTGTGGTCACTAGTTTGTCGCAGGCCCCTAATCGGTCGGGCTTCGCCTCCCCGGCCCGCCTGCTCTCATGTTCTTGACTTCCAAGGAGGCACTCGCCAGACATGAAGTGGGAGTAACATGAACAAGACACACGTCGTGGGGTCAAACAGTCACACACACACTGCGCATCATGTCCCATAGGCTCACACATGTTCTAGCAGGATTCCCATCTCTTGTACCAGCATCCCCGCAGTGACGCGCGCCTCGCAGACTCGCGCCCGTCCTCCATTACAGTAATGCCTGCTCTCGCGCTCCGCGTGCTGTGGCGTATAATTGAGGCACGGGCCGAAGCCCAGGCCTTGTTATTAGCTATAATGGAGACTGGCCTTTTCATTTCTCCGCGAGCGCTAATGCAATCACATGGCGTCATTCGCCGGACCTCCTGGGCTGTAATTTTCGGGCACTCCTCGTCCTCTGTTATTGAAAGGAAGAGGAGCTCTCGCTGAAGGGCTCTCTGCCTCTTCTGGGTAATTGTAAGCTCCTCGGCGAGGGCTGGTGTAAAGAGAGGAGACCGAGAGGGCAGAGGAACCCCCGCATGGTGACCGGCGGCAAGTCTGTTAGAGTGGGGGGGATTGGCTGTGGGTGCCGGAGAGAAGATCAGAAAGTGTTCTTGAAGCCAGGAGGGAGCGGGCGCGCGCTGCATGAGGCAGAGGAGGGGGTGCACAAAGATGCTCTCCGTTGTGGGCATGTCTTCTGGAGGAGCAGTGCAGAGGGGACCAGGAGCGGAGGAGAGGAGTAGGAGAGATCTAGGGCGGGGTCACTGGAGAGGAACAGTAAAGGATGGCACTGAAGCACGAGCTGGGAAGAAGAGAGAGGAGAGAAGAACCCTTGCCTGAAACCAAAGAATGGACGGGAGTCCCCGAGCCTAAACACGGAGAAGAAACGAGGGGCAACATGTCCACGGGTAAAAGTATACGACTGCACGTGCTCTTTTAGGAAAATGAAATACAGTGAGCCTGGAGGAGCGTGAGAGGGCAACCTTTGGCCCCTCATCAATAAACAGCAATACTAGTATACGGCCCTCTCTGTGAATAGTGAATCCCTCCTCACGCAATCATATCATCAGAGCCACTGGTGTTATGCGGCAGGGCAGCACCAAATTATGTGGCAGGGTTTGATTAAAGAATGAGTCCAGAAAAGGCAAATTATGTGCCATAATGCAGCACATTTTTTTCATCCTATTACTTCATTATTTTGTGTTTTTTTTCACATGGTAATTGTGCGTGGGCAAAGATTTGACCTCATCAGTACCATCTTAACAACCAAATACAGAAAATAGCAACCAGAAGATGACTAGTTAAACTTTGCCAAGGGCCTGCTACTGCGTGCCAAACCACATTGCCAAGTTTTTAGTCACTTTTGATCCATTTGAGCTAGAAACCATTTTTTTTAATCTGCAGATTATGTAGCAGATGATCGATTATGTGGCAAATTCATAATTATGGGGAAAACGCTGTTGCCATAGACTTGCATAATTCCAGAGGCCCTGTATGTAATGGTCAGCATATCACAAACCTCCCAGGGGACATGGCCCCATCATTTGGCCTAAAATAGCAGCCATTCATCGAAGACGAAATATGGGTGTATTATCTTGCATTTCTGCTTAGCCAGTCTAGTTATCCTGTGGAATGTTATCATTCATGTGATGTCTTGGAATGTTGGGATACTGGACTCTAGGAGTCAGTTGAGAGCTGGGCTGAGCAAGTAACATACTGCTCCTGGTGGGGTCTCTGCATAAGCTTCCATCTTCTACTTGGAATAAACTTCTAAATATACTACCTCGTCTGATTCCTGATTCATACACCATCACTACAATTTTGGCGACGATTTGACTGAACTTCCGCCTGCTACTTCAAGGATTTCTAAGATTAATGAAACTTCAAGGTAATGGACTTCCTTTTCTTCTAACCACTAATTCAAAAGCATACTGGCACCCTGCGAGCCCCACCAGTGACCTTTCCACCGGTCGCCCACATCCCTTAAGTGCCAGTCCCTGCTGTAATTTACCTACATGCTTCTCCTAAAATCCATGGAGAATTATTCTGCCTTGCTGTAACCTCCTGCCTGCTTACCTACTACCTGCTGGTCACTGTTTGCCTGTCTTGGAGGAAGATTGCCTCTCCTGCCCCTTGGGACAGCCGTACCCTTCCTGCTACTTTAGGAGAGTTTATCCATCAAATGCAGAGCAACGACTTCCCTTGCTCCTTTGTTTCTTGCTGCCTGCCTGCCTTGCCCCTCTGCTTCTTTCGGAGAGGTGTACTGCCCTGCGGTGTCTCCAGTATGTGTGACCACAGCAGCGTGTCTGTCGAGGTGTTTCTGACGAGTGCTAAGTTCCTTTAAGACACCCCTTTACGCTACCGTCCAGGACCATTGAGGGTGTTGGAACATTTTGCTTTGCAGTGCCTGGTTCAATGTGCAACATGGGTGAAATGTCCCTGGAGTTACTGCCACTAATGAAATTGTGGATGTTTTTCAAGTTTAAACTGTCAGGTACACCACCTGTGACTACTTAGCGCATTTCGTGGATGAGTCACGTATTTATTTATCCTTACACCTGTTTTTCTGCCGAAGTTGACAGTATTTTAATATGAAGCTTTGAATTAATCATTTTCCTTCAACCGCCGTTCACACCAGCGCGAGCCTTACCTTTTGAAAGTGGCCCCACGCGCGTTGTTCACTCCTCTCCCTCGAGTCTCTACGACGTTTCCTGGCAATGTTTGCTGCACTGTGATGCCGGTAACCATCCGGTAAGGCGTCACTGTGCGTGCCGCCATCTTGTGGTTGGCAGCTGAATTAGATTACATTGGATTCTGCCATTTGATACTTCCTTCTTGATGGAGAATTACTGCCAACCACGTTTTTTTTTCAAGAGCAGCAGCAGCGTCAAATTTCCTCAAGAGCAACTTTTCACATGAAATCTCCTGTATTTAGCATGACATCGGGGATGTCGATCTATTTCTCACCTTAATGGGTTGCTGTACTCCAGTTTTCCTTGTTCTGCAGGACATCGGCAATTTCAACAGTGTTTTGTTCCTCAAGGTACTGTTAGTGAGAGTACTTTCTTCATTAAAAAAAAAAGGCACGTAGTGTGTGAGTAGTTGATTTACACCTTTATTGTCTACAATTTGCAGTTTATAAAGTTTTCTTGAATCCCTGCTTCGAGTCCTTTTTGCTGATTCGCACAGCCTTTTATGTTCTATTTCCACTTATTTTCGCTAATGGACAACGGTGACTACCTTATTTATTTTATTTTATTATTTTGGGGACATTTACTGTGTGATTCATGGTTAATTTAATTTTATTCAAGTTTCCACTCCACCTTAATTTTGATGTTCTGGCATGATTTCCTTCTACAGTCCCACTTATCGGTTGAGAATTCGCTCACCTGTAAGTATTATGTAGCGGTTTTAATTTTCTAATGGATACTTAATGATTCTATTGTTGTATTCCAAATTTTGTTCTACAAGCTTTAATTGTTTTTACTCATTTCTGCTTATTTCTTACAATTGTTTATTCTATTCGCAATTCCAGCTTTGTAACTTTCAATTTTTTTTGCAAATTTGTGATAATTGACATTGGTTGCTATCTGCATTGTCATCTGCATTTTTCGTGCTTCACATTTCATTTTCTGCCTTCAGTTTATTTCTCATGATCTGTGCAATTTCTTGTGTGTAGACGTACACCACTTGAAATTGATTTTTCACATTCTTCTGATTAATGATGATTAATGATACTCATTATTTTCTTTGCAGGTTAGACCCTTTAAACTATGTTAGAATTTTTTCGCAAATTCTTCTTGATGTTTGTCACCTGCATTTTCATTATTCTGTATTTATTCTATACTCATGAGTTTTCTTGGTTTTGTGCACAAAACCTCTTCCTGTGATTCTTCTTCAAAAGTTCTGTATGATTTTCTTCAACAGTTCTGTATGATTCTTCTTCAAATGTTTTGCCAGTTTCTGTTTCACCTTGCGTAAGGGTTTCTTTCTAGAAATTTTACTGGCAATTGTGGTTTTTCCATTTTTTTAGATGGTTTGTACTCCTGTTAGGTGTAGTTTTCTCACCTTTCTTCTTTCTTTCTTTCTTGGAGATTCTTGTTGTTTTCTCCTGTTAGGAGTACTTTTCTTGTTTTTTTGTGTTTCTCTTCTTTGCCTTCCGTTCGTCGGTTCTCGCCTTCATACCAGTCTGCCCAATTGGTGTGTTTTGCTGTACCTTGAACGTATGGTTTAATTCTCTTTTGCCTTTGAAAGAGAAGATGTTGTGTCTTCTTTCCTTCATCCTTGTTTTACTTTTCTTACCTTTGCTATGTTTTTCGTATTGTGCGTCACATCTTATTCACATTTTGTAATTATTCACCTCATGTAATTAGTGTTCTCTTCCCTTCTTATTCTTGCTGTACTCGTTTATTGCTCTTCCTATTCATTTAATTATATTCTATGTATTTTGTGTTGTCTTCTCATTTTATTCTTGGTGTTCCTGCTTTGTAGTTTTTCTTAATGCATTGTAGTTTTTCTTAATGTTCCTTCCTCATCGTCCACTCTATGTTTCTATTGTTATGGTCATACTTTGCATTTTTAGTGTTTTTATAAAGGGGAAGATGTGTAGTATCTTGCATTTCTGCTTAGCCAGTCTAGTTATCCTGTGGAATGTTATCATTCATGTGATGTCTTGGAATGTTGGGATACTGGACTCTAGGAGTCAGTTGAGAGCTGGGCTGAGCAAGTAACATACTGCTCCTGGTGGGGTCTCTGCATAAGCTTCCATCTTCTACTTGGAATAAACTTCTAAATATACTACCTCGTCTGATTCATGATTCATACATCATCACTACAATGGGCCTAGAAATAATCGCATTCAAATGAAATGCCTTCCTCTTCCAAGTGCAACCACCGCCACCTCAGAGTACCGCTCAACCGCAGCACTCTCCAGCTGCCCTACTGCGCAGCCCTTGACACACAACCCCGCGGTGGGGGATTCATTCTTAATCCGCTGCAAACCCTTTCAAGTGGAAACACGAGAATTGCCAAAATCAATGTTAAGTTTTTCAAAATGTACCACACTTCTGGGCAGTTTTCCCCATGCAGATTTAGCACTGAAATGAAAAACCATGTCATATATGCCAACATTTTAAAACTGAAATGGGGCGAGTTTGAAAAAAAAAAGGAGGGAAGGTATTTTCGCCATTGATGTTATTGTAGCTGGGGCAATTTTTGATGGGAGGCAGCTGAAAACAAAGCCATTTTGGCCTCAAAAAATCTAGAGGCTTACACTGCACCAGTTCAAAGATCGATTTGTGCGAAAATGCCCTTTTGGAGTGGTAAAACTTGACCTAAAAAATAGGATAGGAGTAAGTTCCCAACCATTAACCCGGCATATACACAACGAACACTAGTATTAAAATACAACTTAGATCTCCAGCTGCTGTGGGAAACTTCATTTAAAGCAGCACTTTGGTGCAGGATTGAAATGCTACCTGAAGGTGTCTCTAGCGAGCATCCTGACAGGTAAGCTAGAAGAGCTGGGGAGTGGACCCTTCACCATAAGAACAAGATTGCTCTCACTCCGGTCTCCATCCATAGTACTCCTCACTCCCATCCCTGCCTGATGGCAGCCATCGGACCCGGCTCCATCCTCTCTCTGTTCGAAGGTAACATACCAGCCTCCGGGTGACAATATTTGACAGAATAATGGCTGCAACACGTGCCAGCACTTCTGGTGTCAACAAAAAACAGGTTTGAGCTGTGGGGTTTAACCTTCATTGGGAAATCCAAAATGGCACAGCTCTAATGAGCTTGAAACAATATTTAAATGCAAATGACGTCTAGACCTTCATCCATTCCCCTACATCAAAAAAAGGAAGCCTTCTGGAGCGCATTACGGCAGAGAAAATATCTGTGAGTGTCCAGAGGCCACTGGACAGTGACGGGTCTGACCACAGCTAATTCTATTCACCATAAACCATCAGATGCAGGAAACATGCGGGCAACCGAAAAAGACAACATTCAGAGCAGCAAAATATGGCATATTGGCCCATTGAGTCTCACAGGGAATCCAATAGATGACTTGTATTCTTTGTTCTCACAAAACAATGAAATTGTGTCATTTTTGTAAATACAATTGCCTCGTAACTCAGAAAAAATGCACACAACCATGAGAGTAATGGTACTTGTTATAGCCAAATCATTGAATCGAGTTCATACATGTTTTGAGCAGGCACCTATTGAAGGATTCAGACTACCACTACCAGCCATCAGTGATGCACAAGCGCAAGGCTTTCTCGTTTTGGACTTCATTGCACTTCCAATGCTTGATTGATTGCCTGAAAAAGTTGATAACTTCATCTACGTGTCTGTCTTTATGGGAGATGGCTCGGTGTATGTGCACCTCTTGCATTAACGCTGCCTTTGGATTAGAAGTGTCAGTGACTGCAATGGCTCTCTCTGCTCCAGCTTTCTCCAAAGGATGATCCTATGTTAACCCCTCTAACTACCCTATGCTTTATTTGTTAGGATGCACAACATTTATTTAATTGTCCAGGGACCCTTCAAAATGTTCTGATAAAGTTGTCGAACAATTTCAGTCACTCAACCCCCCCTGAGACCGATGCCTGCGGGGCACCTTGCCATTTGATGATGTTTTTCAGAAAGAATGCAGCCGTGAGGTGACTGGCTCTACAGGAGAACTTGTAGCCCAAGTAGTGCCAGCGCGATACATGGAGTAAAGACTACTGGGTTGATTTTCAAACCGTTGTTACAAACTTCACAGATACTCCTTTGCAGCTCGTGCCCCTTCGTGCTCTACCGTCTATGCAGCGTCTAACTCCGTGATTGAGGCTATTTCACTCTCTACCAGAAACATATCTGCATTAATGTTGACTATATAACGTATTACGTTTATTCACTGGAGTGCCACTTCAACATGGCCACCCTGTTTGCTCGGGTGCCTTTTATCAGCTCTTTCTAGATCAAATGGACTCAGTCCTATTACCACAGATTACCTTTGAATAGTTTCGCGTCTACCAAAACACGTCCGCTGTGCGTCTGAGTTCCTGTATGACGCAAGTAATACGACCTCTATGAGCACGGGCCTGCTCTACACTCCTGCCCTGCCCCATTCACAAGATGCCCACCTCAATGGCGCCCACATGTGACCATCTAGGATAATATGTGCTTTGCTCTTTCAACCCGTTAACATAGCACACGGGCTTTAAGGGCACGCGCTGGTGTCATGGAGAAGTCCTCACCACTTTCACCAACATGCACTCGGGTGGGACTGCCCCCATCACCGTGATGCTTTTAGGGACAGGTGCCATTTTGTGTCCTGCCAGGAGTGCAGGAGCGGGTGTGACCTCTCGGTCTGGGAAATGAGGGATCAGGCTGCAGGAGTGGGCATTGCAAATGAATGATAAAAAAAGAATAAACTAATCCCCAACTCTGCACTGCTTGGCCCCCACTGACACTACGCACCTGGCGCCGGACTCACCTATGGACATGAACACTGTGAATTTGGGATGATTCCGACTCGTTGCCAGTGGTCCAGCTAGTGCTCCCAGCTGTTAGTTAATGAAGACACATAAGCTTATTGGTAACACCATTGTAACTTGTATATAGTTCTGCTCTCACACCTGTTCTCTACTTTTGGACACAGTGGTCTCCCGGCATGCTTAAACTCCTCTGACCTACAATGGACGGCCCTCTTGCCTGCATGAACTGACCATTACTTCATGTGTCTGACGCCACTCAAGGGCTGGTTCCCCGCAGCTTTAAGGCCATTTCACTGCAAGGGTTCCTATGAGGACCAGAGGCAGCGGGCATCTACGGGGAGGAGGGGTGGGCGCATGTGCAAATATTAATAACAAAAATAAAACTTACCTGAAACGACGTCCTCCGCTCTGGACCTCTCCTGAGGCGCTGGATGCTGCAGGGCGGGCACCAGTCCCGGTGCTGCTCTCATGCTGTGAGAGCAGCACCCTGGTGGGAGGCAGTGGTCTGACTTGGTGATTCCCAATGCCTGGAGGCCTGCACTTACTGTAACCGAGCAGAGGTTTCAAACTGCGCATGTCTGGCTGGCTGTCACAAGACCGCCGGCCAAAGGGACATGCGCACTTTAAAAAGGGCACAAACATGGTAATACATTACCATTCTATTTTTTATCTTTGGGGGTAATTTAAATGGGGCGACGCTCCTGTGTTCCAATGGAGGAGCCGCCCCTGGTGAGGACTATTTCATGGGAACCAAGGGCATCCAAGGGTTACTGTGCCTCGAATGTGCCAGCTGCTGTCATTTATCATCGGCATCCTGGGGTCATCATCCTATTGTCACCCCAAATTGAAAACCAAGCTGAAACTTCCAGCACTTGACTCTCAAGGTAGCAACATCAGAGCAGTCCAGATATCCTTCAGGGAAGAGATGAGGGTTGAAACCTTGGACTCAGGAACATTCATAATAACGTTCAATTAGCCGCTGCCCAGGCAGTGCCTTCACTGAAGAAACTAAACGACTTTAATGCACACAAACATAAATGCTACAAATAAAATCAGTAATACATACACAATCTTCAGTTGCCAAAATAGTATACTAACCCGTAATCACAATCACAGTGGGAACAATGCTTTTAAAATCCCTACTGAAGAAAGCCTTGCAGATAAGCAGTGAAAAGTTATGCCTACAGACGTTGTCAGGTTACCACAAAATCAATAATGAATTTGGAAACACATGCACCACACCTAAACAGTACTGCCATATAATTATCAAAGCAAAACCAACTGACTTTGGAACATTTTTCTAAAATGCTTTAAATAATGGACATTTCAGCAAAATGAGCATTTTTCCAAAGATGTGCTTTCCTTTAAAATTGAATATCTCAGCATGAAAATATTTTTCTGCTTTTTACACTTGGTTGCTAAGCACTCCCTCTGGAACAAAAACACAGCAAAGCCCAACTATACTGCCTAAGCCTTTGCACTAATAAGTCCCGAAGAGCTTTTAAAACAAACCACAGGCTGTCTTGAGGTCACTAATTCTCTCCTCTGGGAGATATAGGGTGATGTCTTTTTTTCTGCACGTGGGGAATGTTGTGCAGCCTCACCACTTCTCTTGGTGGCCCACAGAAACCAACAACACACTTGTGGTTCCTCATAGCCACTCAGGGAGCACCACACAAGTAATATGTATTTTATAAATGGCTGCAAGACCTTATGGAGCGCTTCTGTTCCCAAAGCTGCTTCGTGGATGCGGCAGCGAAGGCAGTGTCGGCTGTTTCTTTCCCTTTTAATCTTGACGCACCTACCCCAGTCGGTCTCCGCCTTGCATTGGGCACTGAGTCCCTTCTGTTGGATACCCCTACACAATCTCACTGCAAGAGTCCCAGTTAGGTTTGTTTTCTCGCTGTGGTGGAACTGCTGAAAGAGCCCTCCTTGAGTGGACTCCTTTAATTAAAAAAAGTCTCTGGTCTGGAGTACAGATTTGTATGCCATTGTCAGCATCTCGTCCCCGGTGGGATCGGACCACACGTCCCATTCTCCGGGGCTTGTGATTGTCAGCATTAGGGTGATCTTAGTTCTTTGTCTTTCCTGCACAGCTGGGTTTCCTTTCTTAGACAGCATCCTTTCTCTGCAGAGAGTTTACCCTCTCCTCTCCTCTCATGGCAGATTTAGCTTCTCCGGCAGGCCTAGGACCCCACTCTCTTGTACAGCTCCTTATTCACCGGGCTGTTGACGTCACTCAGCAGGCTTCACCTCCGGGAAAGAGTCCAGCAATCCCCTCTCCTCTTATTTCAGGGAACCTAACTCCATCCTCTGCACAGGTCTTACACAGATTGTCCATATGTGGAAGGAAGCGAGCAGAGATCCAGGTTGCGGCGCTCTATGTATTCCCGCTCACCTTGCAGGGCAAGACCTGTCACTGGTCCATGAAAACACTGGCACACTGACTTGGGTTTCTACCGAGTATTTATCTACGTTTTTATAGACAATAATGTGTATTCCAGTGGTCATTCCTCCATCTTGTATCATACACATACACACAGGATCCAAAATGGATTCCTATCCACACTCCATTGTCACCATAATCCACATACGTACCATTTACAGTGTGCAAGCGCACTTCATACATGTCCAGAGCCCCTTTACACAACCGTCCAACGTCAACTAACCACATGTTAAAAGACAGTGCTGCAGGCTGCACACACCAGAAGCTAAAATACCAGAGGTCAGCAATCAAAAAACTGGGAGGTTTCACGGGCTAGAACCCATTTTCTTAACATTCCCCATTCCTCCCAATAAGCACCTCTAAAAGTAATAATGTATTGCTATCACCGTGTTGCATAGGACACCTTCAGAGCTGCAGTTCCTGCTACCCCATCACCATAGAGACAAATGATGGTCCCCCACAGGCACTTCTACACAGCTCGTTTTACACTGTCCGGTGCTGTGCAAGAGACAAAGCAACGAGCCACTTGAGGCCTGCTCTTGCTTCACTTCCTGTCATCCTCCCACACAGGAAGTGGTCACTGCTGGACGTTGTCTTTTCTCCCAGGATCCTGCTTCCCTTTCCAATTCACACTAAAACAACCAGAGATCCATTCTAAAGATTTTTGCGACCCAACGCTGACTGCTTGGCTATCATCTTGCCTGTTTTGGCAACCAGCACCATTCATCTCCCATTATTAATAATCCAACTGCCTTCTACTGGGTTTTCCACTTTTATTTCATGGTCACAATCATATGTCGGTGTTGTTAAAAAAACTAAGTGCATAAGAGTGGGTATGAACAGGACAACGACTGAAAATCACCTAAAGTTCTGATGATCTACCTCTTAGTTTCATGGTCAGAAACCCCAGCATGACAGGTCAGCTGCTGGTTGACGGCTGCCTTATATGGCACCTGGAGGCTTAACCAATTTAGGACGGGGCATCTGATACCCTACCCACCACTGTTTTGTTACATGATTCCATTTTGCATGACATACCCATTCTGGGCAGGAAACAAAGAAAACTGTCTCCCACATGCTGCCTGGACACCCACTACATGTCTGGGACAATTATTTAACATTTTTCACACAAAAAACCCAATTAGCCAAAACTGCGTACGCCATTTCAGTGAATCCACTCGTGTCAAAAAATAATCATTGATCCAAAGAAGAATTTAGAGAATGGCAGGCAGTTCGTTGTGGGGTGGCAGGTGCAGGGCTCTGGCACATCAGGATGTTGGTGGTACACTCACCATTCTCAAAATGAGGCACTGTTAGCCTTATTTAAAGTTTAGCAGAGAGAACATCTGACAAAATGTAGATGATATCCAGTCCGCCATATTACAAGTGCCATAGGCCATAATGCACTTGAAACATGGCAGCTTGGACATGCTTCACACTTGTGATGAAGTATTCTGTCCATCAAACTCTAAATAAAGCTCCAAATCACATCATAAGGTCTGTTGTGAGCGAATCGTCTACTACATAGTTTGCTAAACTGTGGGTCAGGACCCACTGGTGGGTTGCAAGATGATGTTTGGTGCGTTGCGAAAGTTCTAGTATATGTCGCATTAAAAAGCATGTAATTGATTTGTAACTCTCTCCTTCCCAGTCGTAATGGTCAAAATACTTTGTTTACAAAGTAATTGCAACATGACACCAGCTGATAGGTGGGCTCATGTTCTCAGCCATGTATGTGTTTTTGTCATTGTCCTATTTAAACCATATTACAGCAGATTAACCACTGTTCCTGTTCTCATCAAAGATGGGGAGATGTGAAGAAGCGGAAATATGTCAGCTGTTAATAAACTGTATTTTGCCCCTTAGGACTGGGAAAGAGTGAGTTACAAACCAAGCACAAGCTTCAAATGTGACTGACTCTGACTCAGGACTGACCTACAAGTAATTACATTCCATTGTCTAGATAGCCTAGTTCCCCTCTGGCACTGAAGAGAGGCATGTGCAGCTGACATGTCCAAGATATTGCAGGCTGCATCCCCAAACTTGGTTTGAGACACTTGCTCTTCCAGAACAACAACAGAAAGCAAATGGCACACATATGTCAAGGTCAGGGATATCTGCAAATCTTCACTCCAAAGAGATCGATTTCAGCATTCAAGGGTCAGAAGCAAACTATGCCGACATTTTATTGTCTGTACCACAGCTGAAGAAAGTCCCCGGGGCTCAAAAAATCGAATATGTTCTACCAGACTGTGCATGAGTGTGCCAGAAAGCAACTCCTTGACCATGCATACAACTGGCCTGTGAGCCAGCCATCAGGGGTCATTATTTCAGGAAGCAGATTTCTTTCTTCAGAGTTAAAAACCGCGGTCGCACAGGTCCATTAAAGATAGGTGGGTCACGAAAGTTTGTCATTCTAAAAGTTGGGTCTTGGTTCTATAAAGTTTGAGAAGCACTGCTCTATTAAACTCATACGACCTTCGGCCCAGTAGTGGCTTTAGAATTGAAAACAATGATCCTGGGCAATTCACTCTGGTTCCATACATCTCATGACACTGATCTGCTAACAATCCAAAGTGGTGACCTAATTCACAGATTAACCATTGAACAAAATCTAGTTTTTTACATTTAGTGTGTGATCAATAGCTGCTAAAAAGATGAACTTTTTCTAAATATGGAATCTGTGAGCAATTCTCTGTGTTTCCTGTTGCCATAAGAACCTGCCTATGTCGAAAAACAGTAATAGGCCCTAACAGTGTAACTATCATCTCGTGCAGTCGGCTGGAACAAACTCCTGCAAAAGGCTGAGAAAACACAAACATCATAAAATATTTACAGCAAAAATAAAACTAGGAAGATGTTTGCAGCATATCAAAGTATATCTAGCGTGTAATTTATGCTCGGCAGATTTCTTTGGCCTCTCCCTGAGCTCTCGTCAGCGGTGTGAGGAGTTAAAGAAGTTTCCTTCAGAGAGACGAGAACAAAATGTGCTGAGTACTGAGGTCTGAGAGCAGAAGAGTGAAGCCTGTGTTCGAGAAGGCCTATTCCCGGGAACACGAAACACACGTCACTGTTTAAAAAATGAATACCAATTCAAAATTGAATTATTTACAGGACAAATTATTTGCTAGAAGAAGTAGGCAGTCGATGTTTGATACTTTGCAGGTATGGCAGAAAGAAAAATTGGGTTATTATTTGGGACAGGTGATTACCCACCGCATGGAATAATCACAATCCTCGTCAGGTTGATCCATCGAAGTCACTGAATTAACCTGAGTTCAACCCCCAGAGCAGACAGGCTTAACTTAGGTCAATGTATAAAGTATTTGTTCAGTACCAAAACAGTAATGAATCAAAATGCAAAACAATAAAAACCCTAAACAGATTTAGAAAAATAGTGTAAGATTTAATAAACAAAATTGACTAATATCTAATGAGGGGAGTCTACATATACATTTTTTAAATTTTAAGTAGAAATATCACAAAAAAGCAAAAAGTGTCAATGATGGTCATGGTAGATCAAGACCTGGGTGCAATTTGATGCTGACTGCGATGGAGTGCAGGTCGGATACACCAACCACATTTATCCTGGTCAAAGCTTTTACCTTCAAACATAGGGGCAGATTTACAAGCTCCTTGCACCACTTTTGCGTTACTTTTCCCATGTTAAAAATGATGCAAAGTGGCGCAAGGGGGTTGTAAATCTGCCCCATAGACTTTAAAGACCCGATCCACCACAAGAGTACACTTAAAAAGCCACCTAGGACCTTAGGGAAGACACTGAGAGAGTCACAACTACGACTCTCTGTTGCCCCTGCTCGTACCTGGGGTCTGGGCGCCACTGCCTCCGAGTGTCCTGCTGCTGCTCTGTCTTTCCCCCCCCTCCCGCCGCCGCGTGTGAAACCTTCGTGGCCGCAGCGTGGAGGGAGGGTGTACCAAGACTACATTACCCAGGATCCCCGGGCCCACCTCGGAACCAGCGTCATCAGATTAGCGCCCGGAGGCGCTTAAAAATCGTCAGCACACCCGGTGGAGCGGGTGCCTCCTAACTACGACTCTCTGTTGCCCCTGCTCGTACCTGGGGTCTGGGCGCCACTGCCTCCGAGTGTCCTGCTGCTGCTCTGTCTTTCCCCCCCCTCCCGCCGCCGCGTGTGAAACCTTCGTGGCCGCAGCGTGGAGGGAGGGTGTACCAAGACTACATTACCCAGGATCCCCGGGCCCACCTCGGAACCAGCGTCATCAGATTAGCGCCCGGAGGCGCTTAAAAATCGTCAGCACACCCCGCGTCGCGGGACGCGCGCGGGCGGCGCCGGGCTGAGCCCGGGCAGAGGGCGGGCCGTCTGTGGCCGTCCGGGGTCGAACTGGGTCGGGTCGGCCTGGTCCTTAATAAGGTGTTCCCCGTTCATCAAGGTCTGTATATTTATTATCATCTGTAACAGCCATGGGTAAAAGGAAAACCCCCGAGGGAGATTTGGACTCCTCACGTTCCCTGCCTGTGAACTCTAAGACAAGGAAGTCAAGAGCAAAGAAAGCTCGCCAACATGCAGCCAGTAATTGTGTAATGGACCGCATTGAGGTTATTGTTGAAGAATGCGGGGAAATACTTAACGCCACCCCTTTGCAGGCTATTGGTGGTAGAAATGTGTCTACTAAAAGCAGTGTTATAGTCCCGGACATGTTCCTCTCGAAAAAGGGTGGGGAGGATCAATCAAGTGGGGTAAGGGGCAAAGCTGTGGTCTCTATCACCCCCACAGCATCAACGGATGCGAGCCAAGTTCACTCTGACAAATCCCCTTCTGACTTCAACTGTCCCCCGAGTATAGCTTGTAGCAACAGGTTTTCCATTCTGAGTGAAGTTGATATTGAAGCTAGTTGTCCAGCCCTGCTTTCTCCAGCAAGCTTGGATACAAATACAGGTCCTCTTTTACCACAAGATAGTCCTACTATTAACCTGCCTGAGGAATTCATGGGGACTGAATCCTGCAAACATGATATAAAATCTCTGTTGGTTCTAGTGAAAAACCTGCATTCCCTGGTTGAGACTATGCAACTCAAGATTGATACACTATCAACCACTGTCATGAAGTTGGGGGAATCTAAGCCGGCTACCGATACTCACTCTAAGCTAAACTCTGTCAATTCGGAGAGGGGTTTTGTAAAGGCCTCCATAGAGGTGTCTGATGGGCCGCCAGTAACATCTAATGTTAATACCAAGAAACTGCCCCATGTTTCTCACCCTGTGAATATCCAGTCTCGTCTCTTAGCTATATCAAAGGCTAACTCTGTCGCTGCTTGCACCCCACCTTCTGTTAGACATCCTATTAGAGTTTCTCCTGGTATGCCTCAGGCATTACCACGCGCTGAAAGACCTTCTCTTACTAATGAGAGAACAGGAACCACTTCTAGAGGTAATCCCTACCATCAAACTCATAGACATGGGCCACACAGCCGCACTTTTCACCCACGAAAGGTCAATATGGTAAATGTTCCAAAACTGTCCTCTGGGTCCCAATTTGAAAGCAGTGAATCTCTGGTTAACAAGGTCATACACTGGATCAGGCACGTAAGGGGTTGTTGCTCTGTAATCAGAGCTGACATAGAGGGAGCTAGAAGGATTTCTCAGAATGGTAATAGGATGGACCTTATAGAGGTCACTTTTTATGATCCCATCTTAGCAGATAACCTCATCAATCTAGAATTTAGAAGTTGTCCTCCTGACCATTCTATAATCCAAATCAAGTCCTCCCCTTTACAAACTTCTTGCTCAGGAGATGTTTGGTCACAGCCCCTGGGAGAGTCCGGTCTAGAATCAAATGATTGACTTTGTAATGAAGCTAGGCTAGTGGTTTCCCCTGCCTCTCCTTTTTTGCCTAACAAAACCCTTAACACCGGTACCCAGGCTAGTAGGGATAACCAACATGCTCCCAAAGTTCATGTAAGGATGACTCCATTGAGTAGCATCCCAGAGATTAACAAAGTCCCTGTCATTGGTAAACCGGGTAGTCTGGATATGCATTGTTCTCTTGTAAACCCGATAGAGAACACTCTATTGAATGGTACCCTGGAATCTATTCAAGAAGACAGTGTAATCATCTCTGAGTATGGCACACTTCTGTCCTGGAATATTGCTGGACTGAAATCTAAGTTGAATGATCCTAACTGGGTACGACTCATCAATTCTTATGACATTTGCTTATTTCAAGAGACCTGGCTACTGGAGGCCCAGTTTGTAGCGGGTTTTTTGAATTTTAATGTCTTGGCCGTAAAGGGCAAAAAGGGGCGTCCTTCAGGTGGTCTCACCACCTGGATTAGACAGGACCTAGGTATTATCGTCAAGGAGCTTTCCACCTCTCACCCAGATATCCAGCTACTTAAGCTCAAGTTTAGAAACGGCAAATCGCTGGATATCTACAATGTCTATGCTAGAAGTACCGGGGGCAAGAAATCCGATATCATAGCACGTTTGGAGGAACTCTTGCTTCTTTATTCCCACCACTCACATGTTATTGTAGGTGGTGATTTTAACGTAACCTTTGAACCCCTTTCTGGTATTGATTGGAGTATCTCGGCGGCAGAGGATGGCTTATGGGGTGTCCCATGTTTAGATCTTGAACCTGTCACTCGTTGGTCTGAACTGGCAATCCAGATCAACGCCCTTTGCTTAAGCAAGGGGCTTCGTGCAACTAACGGAAGGACTGAACAGGATAAATCAGGATCTATCACCTTCAAGAGTGGTTCCCGCACAAGCAGGATAGATTACATCCTTCTATCGTTAGATTTATGGGAACCCCTGAAGGGCATGGAAGTTATAGCCAGATTGGAGAGTGATCATAATCCTCTCTCTCTGACTATCTCGCTTTGGGTGTCTCCAACTACCCATAATAATCTTTCTCCCCAGGTCCCTCAAGACGTGGTTATTTCTAATGATATGCGTCATGTAAAGTGGGCAAAGGTTGCTCAAAGCCAAGAAAGCTTAACTCATATTTTTAATAGATTAGTGCTTGCCACTCAGGATATGGGGGCCGTACTTAACCAGTGCCCATCGGCAACTCAATGTAATCTGGGAACTTCGATCCATGAATCCTTTTTCTCAGAACTTAAAGATATTTTTATTAGACCCACCAAAAAAACTAAACCTAATATTGACTTCTCATTACGTTGGTATTCTACCGATTGTAGAGAAGCTCGTGCTAATCTGGGCACCGCATTGAAATCAGGTGACATCTCCTTAGTTCGTCCCGCTAGGTATGCCTATAAGCAAGCCATCTATAAAGCTAAGAGAGCATGGGACTTCCAAAGATGGCAGGAACTTAGGGAAGCAGGTGCCCACAAAGACATGAGACAATTCTGGTCAGTTTTTAAATGGGGGGCTGGCGGTAACCCTGATAAACCACAAAACTGGGTTACACAAGACGATTGGGTCAAGCATTTTGTATCTTTATATGCAATTGATGAAAACACATGCCCATCTCCAAATTATCAATATACTTTTTACAACGAAGATGCCTTTAGTTTGGGTGATGTTGTTACTGCCCTTAAGTCATTGGTTCCCGGGAGGGCTCCTGGGATGGATGGAGTCCCTGCTGATATTTTCTCCTGTAATAGTGAGTTATGGGGTAACTACATCCTAACTTTAGCCAATTTGATTGCGAGAGGCGCTCCTATTCCGACATCCTGGAAGGGAGCAGAAATTATTCCAGTGTTCAAGAAGGGGGACAAGTCTCTCCCCGCTAACTACCGTCCTATCAGCCTGATAGATACCACACAAAAGATCTTAGGCAGGTTGATCTTGAACAAAGTGTTGGATTGGGCCCTAGATAATGCAATCCTTTCCCATCTACAAGCTGGCTTCAGAGCAAGAATAAGCACCATCGATCAGGTGCTGCATTTTGCTATGCTTTACTGGAAGGTGGTCTACTTGGGGGGTGGCAGCCTGTATGCAGCTTTTATTGATCTTAGGGCAGCCTTTGACTTAGTCCCTCGGCAAACCCTATGGGCTGTCTTAGACAATCTGGGGATGCCAGCTGTTCTAGTTTCTCTAATTGCTAGGCTCCATTTAGACAACTTTGCGCAGATCAGATGGGGTGGTGTTGGACAAGTGACCAGGCAGTTCCCCATCCAAAAGGGGGTCAGGCAGGGCTGCGTCCTCGCACCAACCTTATTTTCTCTATACATTAATGACATAGCAAAATTATTAATAGATGCGAAAGTGGATGCCCCTTCTCTGGCAGGTGCTAAAATTCCTATCTTAATGTTTGCCGACGATTGCCTCATAATTTCCAAAACCCCGAGCGGCCTACAGAGGTCCTTAAGTTTGTTTGAGGAGTTCTGTTTAGCCCGTGGGCTTGAAATTAATGTCTTAAAGTCTAAATTCATGTCTTTTAACCAACCAAAATCTTTTAAATGTAAGATATTTATGAATAGCTTGCTACTGGACCAGGTCCAAGATTTTACCTATTTGGGCATTTGTATTCAGCATGACTTGAGCTGGAAAAAGCAGGTTAACTTGGCATCTCTTAAGCACTCTCAACTCTCTGGTGCTTTAAGTAAAGAGCATGCCAAATCCTTGACCAAACCCATTGATCCTGCTCTTCGGGTCTACGATGCAAAAGTGGTTGGAGCTGCACTTTATGGAGTTGAATTGTGGGGATTCGAAAATTTACATAAGCTATCTTCCTCTGAGAATAATTTCCTTCGAAATTTAATAAGCCTACCTCAGAGCACTCCCCTTTGCCCTTTATTTTATGACCTTGGTATGAGACCGATAGCATTAATCGCCTCATTCCGCCCTATTCTATACTGGAGGCGGTTATGGGTTACCCCCGAACTTAGGCTTTTTGCTCTTGGCCTCATGGACATTATTAAACTGGACATCTGCCGAAAGGTCAAGTGGCTCCGTAGGATCTATGAGTCACTTCGGGACCTGGGCCTAAGAAATCTGTGGGAGGATCCTCAAAATGCTTGTTTCCCCACCAAACAAGTCTTGAAGGCCTTGTACTGGGAAATGGTAGCATCCAGAGTTTTCAGATCAACAGCACCACTTTCACTATCTGGCATCTTCTTGGACTTTAAGGATACCATTTCCTTGGCACCTTTCTGGGATGAGATAACCAGTCCTTTGGACCGGAAGCTTTATTTTCAGTTCAGAGTTGGTAGTCTTCCAGTAAGAGAGTTTACATCTAGATGGTCTATTGAAAATGTACTTAATTGTCCTGGATGTACTGCACCTGTTGAATCTGTTAATCACTTTTTGTTCCAATGCCCTTCCTACATAATCCCTCGACAGACCTGGCTTAAACCAATGTGCCGGACCTTGGGTACCACGAATACCAAGGTGGCTGTTCGCATTTTACGATCTGCTGAAACTTCTTTTGTTTATATATCTGTTGCGAAGTTTCTTGGCAGGGCATGGGTGATTAGGAGCAAAATGCTGTCTTGATTAATTTTCCTTCCAATGAATTGCTGAATCAGTTTGTAAATATCTCTATTTATTTATTGTTTTAAATCATTTTTAAATATCTTAAAATGTTTTATATGCTAACATGTATAAATATGCTTTTATGACAATCGTCGAATAAAGCTTTCTTGACTTGACTTGAGAGAGTCACAGTCAGGCTGAGGCAAACAGCAGGGTCCATCCCAGGTCCAGTTGCCACTGGTCATGTTGGTACTTCCAGGAAAATGTATTTTGTAGCTTGTTGTCTTTCTATAGCCACACAGGAGGTCAGCCAACTGACACTTGGAGTCCACTTCTTTGTCCTGGGTATTATAGGGAGCAGGTCCAATCTGGTAGCAGACAGCAGGTCCAGTCCTATTCTGATCTTCCACAGGACCTACAATTGTTTTGTAATGAGTCCCAGGAGGGTCCACATTTATGCCTGGAACCATCTAGGGGGTGGGGTGACTCCTAGGCATGCCCTAACCAATGGAGTAAAAGTACCTGGGGCCAACCTTACTCACTTTTTCAGTAGTTCTTATTTACCTTACTGCAAACATGGCCATAACACCACGTGTCAGGGCATTATCAATATTGGAACAGGTTTTGGACACTCTCAACTTGGGCTGAGGGTGGAGGGTTTTTGTGGGGAGTAAACTATGGTAATCCTAGTGTCCTCTAATATCTAGCCCTAAATCCAGTTTTACATCGGCACTATGCCCACAGCAGTCAGATGCCTGGTAGGACAAAAGCAGGGTCGTCCAGCAACCAAACAGTAGATACACAAACATTTTATTGGGATCCTGTTCTCTCCCTTCCAAGGTTGCCCAAGTGTTACATATGGCTCGACAGACCTGTCAAGCAGGATTTGACTGTGTCAAAAAGGATGGCCACAACCCCCACACTGTAGATCTTGTAGAGTTCAGAGGTGTCATCTCTGCCAATTCAGGTCAGCACATTGTTTGCTCCTGGGAGGCATTTCACACCTGTTTCACAGCTATTCGAGGCTGAGCACAAGCTGAGAGCTGACAGAGACTTGTGCTAATTGAGCTGCTGGTAGTTTAGGCAGGTATGGGGTAACTTTCTGAAAGTTGAATTTTCTTACTATTAAAATAATTGTTTAATTACTTTTCTACCTTGTCCCATTCCAGATACACAGTATAGATATAAAATCTGTATCTGTTTATTTTTTTACATAGGACAGCTATGATTTCCACAGTGAAAATTAAAAGGCTTGTGGGTGCTAGTCACAATAAAGAAATGTTAATATTACATTTCTACATGTTCTACTGTTAACTACCATGCACCCTGCTTCTCATCTACAAGGCCCACATAGGGTGACTTAATAAATATTAAAAGGAAGGTTTATACCGGTCAAAAGGGGTTTATATTGAGAGTCACAGGACATGATTTGCACTCTTACAGCCAGGCTACAATAGTAGGCCAGAAGCCATGTTAATGGATGGCACAATATGTGCTGCATTCTGATACATTGTGTACCAGATAGTAGGAATTTATAGGCAAGTTAAATATACCCATTAGGTGTATACCAATTCAAACATGTTTAACATGCACAGGCACTATTACTCCTGGTAAGCAGGGGTTAAGTGCACAAAGTTCTAAAGCACACAAAATATATGATCCAGTAAAAGGCAAAAAACCAGGGTGACCAGGCAGGTAAATCAAATTTCTTACAGCCTTCTTCTCATAAGGCATCACAATGGCTTGATTCAGCCATCTGTCCAGAGTCGCTAATGAGAATCACAGCCTTTTCCTGAAGTTGCAAATGTAATTTGTAATGAACAAAACAAAAAAATCAAACTTTCTAAAAGGTTCTGTCCTGGCTAGATAAAGTTTCAAAATCTTCCACACTTCAAAGGTGTGCAATAATTCCTCTTCAGGAGAGTCTAGCAGAATTAAAATAGATGAAAAAATGAAAAATGGATGGAACCTCTTGAAATTAAATCATCAGGACTTGGCTTTAGCATCACTTAATCTGGGAAAATCTTTAAAAATGGTTCTGAACTCAAGTGGGATTCTAACTCCCTGATTCTTTACCGAAGAGATTGTAACAAAAATGCAAGCTCTACAATATTCAGCGAGCTAAAAGGGAGCCCTCTGTAGTGTCTGCAGCATCAGAGGAAGGTCCCAGGAGGGGACTGGACAATGGACTACTGATCCTTTTAGGAAAGTAAAGTCTCAATAGTCTCACTAATAAGGGAAAATGGATTCAAACTGTGAACTCCTTGAAGCCCTAATGACTGCTCACTGAAAATACCGAGTGGAAATTGCTAGCCCCAGTAGAAAGGTTTCCCTGAAAAACAATCAAACACAGACAAAGGTTCCCAGATATAGGGCTCACATTCCTCGACATAGACCACTTCACAAAGTTCTGTCAGTGTTGAGAATAGGATTTTAACATCGATGGACATCTGGATTGCTGAATAAATGCTGCCACTTCAAGAACACTCTCAATTGCCTTCATATGCATCCTCTCAAGCGCCATGCCCCAGCTGAAGGCATGGACTATGCATGCAGTAGAGGAGTTCTCCTTGGAGTGTGAGGAAACTATGGCAATCTACAGTGTGCCTGTACTGCCCATTAGAGAAAATGGAACCACGGACAATTGTTCAAGCACAAACCACCGAAGAATATCTGCTTGGTCCTCCTGAATTTTCTGTAATACCATCAGGATCAATGGAATGGGAGTGGATGCATAAAGAAGCAGCTTCAACCATTGAAAGGCAAAGTACTTCTACTCTCCATGCCTTCACACATGACGATCATGTGCAGAAATGGGGCATATGGCATTCTCGATAAAGTCAAACAAATGTATTTCCATTTCATTCCAGCCTCCTTAACATCAGTGCTAGCTGATGGAACATTGCCTAAGTCAAGGTCAGAGATATTGAGTAGAGGAAATACTTGCTCAGATGGTCTGCAGTCCCATGTTCCCTCCCCAGAAGAAATACTGTGCACAGACAGATCTCTGGTCAAATACAAACTTTGTCAGCCTAGAGTATCTGCACTTGTGATTCCCCCTGATAATTGATGTATGTCAGTGCCACATGATTGTCTATCCTGATCTGCACTTTATGACCCTTCACTAATGGAGCAAAATGCAGATGAGCCACTCGAACGTCTTTGAGCTCCTTCCAGTTGTAAGAGAATGCCCAATGCTCACAAGACCATTCACCCTGCACCAAATCATCCACCCGAGTAGCCTTCTAACCTACCCGACTTTTATCATCAGGATCTTGGTGTGAGAGAACCTCTAGAAAAAAAAGCCTCTGGCTAGATTGTCCTAATTCAGCACCACTGAAGCGCCTGAGAGAAGTCCTGGGTTACAGCGACTTCTTGCGTATATTACTGTGACTTGGGATCCCAAAACCTCAGAAGATGGTTCACAGAGGGGACAGATGGAACCGGGTCTGAAGGAAGGATAACTAATGATGAGGATCTCAACCCTCTGGACTCTCAACCATTCAGTAGATGGAACTTCCTGGGTCAGAAGAGAGGAGAGGCAGCTAACCAAATTCTGTTTTTTGCATGCAAGCAGAAACACTTGCTCCAGATCTGCCCTGAAGTGTACCCCTATGAATTGCAGATCATGGGCTAGATCCAAGTGCAGTTCTTGTGATTTAGCAAAAACCTGTCATTCTGTCATCAGACAGAAGATGAACAAATTAACCTTTCATCCAAATATGGGAAGGCTTGAATTCCTCTTAGATGAATAACCCCTAGCCAAGAGTGCCAATACCTTGGTGAAGACCCTCAGTAAGAGGTCAGTCCAAAGGGAGTACCTGAAACTGGTAATGCTGATCTTGTACAAAAAAGCAGGTACTTTTGCAATTTTTGATGGATCGGCACAAGCATGCATGCATCTATGCGGTACAAAGATGCAAGGAGGTCTCCAGTTTTTATATATGGCAACATTGCTTGAGGGGGCATCATCTTGAATGCTATGTGGGGCATATCACTTGCCCCTGCCTGTAGGTCTGGAACTGGCCTGTATTCTCTGGATGATTTTGGGATCAGGAACCCAATTCAGTAGTATCTAAGGGTGGATGGAATCGGTGGCATTTGATTCTCCGGAATTCTGCAGAATTACATTAAAATTCCATGAGATACTGCAGAAATCCACGATGGGGCAGAGTGGGCATTTGGTGCTATTTTTTTAGCGCAAATTGCTCCCTTGTATCTAGAAGTAGATGCGAGGAGGCACATCCAAGTATCAGTTGGCACCCTTACATACTCTGCAGTAACTGCAGAGTGCGTAAGGATACCACCGCCGACTGCAATGCAGTGGTTTCTGAACTTTGGAAACCACTGCATATCACTGTGCAATGCATTCCCCTTGGTGCCCTTACATACCCTTCAGAACAATGCATAGTATGTAAGAGCACAGAGGGGTACGGACTGCAGTGTAGTGATTTTTAAAAAAGGGAGCAGTTCCTCTGTGTTTAAAAACCCCTGCAGATTAAAGTTTAATCTCCAGTGGTTTTCAAACATAGAGGGACTACTCCTTCTTCCCGTCCTGCATAAATGTCACTGCAGTGTATACCCTTAGGCACCCTTAAATACTCTGCAGTAAATACTGCTGTATCCACTGCAGTAGTTTCAACCACTGAAAAACAAAGTCCCTCTAAGTTTAAAAACTATTGCATATTAAACTTTGATCTACAGTGATCTTTAAACAAAGAGGGGCTGCTTCCTCTTCTAGCTCTTTTTACTTCTGATTAATTCCACCATCGGAGTGGGGGAATTATAAGTAATTCCATGTTACAAGAGTAATGCAGAATTACCAAATTCCTTATATTCTGCCAGCAGAATTAAACATTACACCCAGGCCTAATAGTATTCCTTCCCTCTATGTGAGGAAGGGACTCAAATATTTGCAGTTTTAAGTAAGACATTTTGAATCCCTTTCAAAAAGGCTTGTTTTTTTCTGCCAATCTTGGGCAGAGGAGTTTAGCAAACCAAATCACCCGTACTCTCCTGAAATGGAGCTGGTAACTAAGTTGTGCAATGTCCGGGACCCGTTAGGCTGATATTGATGACGTCCTTTTCCCCTGAATTTTTTTTAAGTTCCCCATACATTGACAAACTTTGAAATGAGGTAATTGTGGTAATACTCCATGCTGATGTCTTCTTGTAAACAACTACACACATGAGACCCCCTCATCTGCTCATGCTCAACGGTCAAATCACCACAGGTGGAATTCCTTTGAACATCAGGTTTCCCTGGTAGCTATGACAATGACCTGAGCACGAGGATAGTGTGTGATGCAGAACATCACCCTTTAGTTCCAACATATCCCACTCTTTTTTTTTCTGTATTTTTGTATTGGTTTTTAACAGACAAATCCATTGAACACATTTTTGGCAGCATTACACTGTGAAGTTACATCATAAGTTTACACCTTTATATAAAACAGTGAGCAGCTAATACAGATGTCCCTTTCTTTACACACAAAAGTACAAATATTTTTTCCAAACATAGTGAGGAAACATATTAAAAAAGTATTAAAATAGCATTTTTGACAGAACATCAACATATTTTTATAAATTGAGCTATACATCATACTGGCATCAGATATAAATAACGTATGGAACAATACAATAACACTTCCTTTGACATAGCAAATTACTTCATTGCACAGTCTGAAAATCTAACGGGTATACGGTGTTGTCTACCATGTTGTCTACCAATTTTGTTTGAAGTCAAATCTTTTGATCCACCCATCGCTCCTCCATCATCATCACCACTCATTTCGTCATCACTCATCAACATGTACCCACTACTCTTTTGCTCCTCTACACCTTCCCCTTTCCATCTCTAACTACCCTCATCTCCATGCTTACAATTTAACAGCGCACTTCTCTAATTCCATCTCTCTCCATTCTGCAATACAACATGCCAAGCATGAACTTCCTTTACTTTCATAGGATTAGAAAATGTACTAACTCCATTACTTTTTCTTCCCAATTTCACCCTCACCAAATTGACCGCTTCTATTTTCCAAATTCTTATATCTGTACTTTTCTTTTCCTTCTTTCCACCTCCAGTTAACCGAGGCACCAATTTAGTTTTTGCTCCTCTCCTCCTCATTGTTTTGAATTGAGTCTCACCTGTAACTTCATTTTACGTGGTATTGTTTGCGCATACTACTTTATTCACACATTTTCTTACATCATGCCTACCACTCACCGCTATTTGTATGGTTCCCTTCACGATTTGATTCATACATTCCACCATGCCATTACCTTGTGAATTATATCATGAAGTTTGTATGTATTTTATGACATGTATCTTTAAAAAAGTTTGCATAGTGGTGGATGTCAATTGCGTTCCATTGTCCGTCATGCCTTAGGAGGTGTTAGAGTAGGTTTGAAAACTTCTGCAGTTTGAATCCAAGACTTGTATGATGGAAGTACTCCCCAGCCACAAAAGGGCTGGCTAATCGATTTCAGCTGAAATGCTGGCCCAAAGGCTTGGAGCCTTCCACTTCTAGTTGGTCTGGATATTGCCATAAGCTTCCTGTCCCCAACACACTTCTTCAACAACATCTCCAGCGGTGTACCAAGTAGCTTCGATCTGGAATATCAATCAACTCTTCTGGGTGAAATTAGTTATCCAGGATCTTATCCATATCTGCCTCCGGGCCGTTATAGCTAACCAAGCTGCAGCGCCCTGTGACTCATCAAATGAACAGGGGCGTTGCTTTAGGGGGGTCTTTGAGGTGTTGCATACACCTAATAAATGTATTATCTAGTAATTCAGTTATCTAGTAAGTAGTTGGGTACAGATGCTTTCAGTCGGGTCTGGTGAGGTGTCGGTAGGATTTTACCAAGGACTTTTACATACACACACTGACAAAAACACACACATGCACTCTCTTTTGTCTCTGTTTTGAAGGTCTTAAAAATATAGCTTATTTTGAAAAATTTGTGTTTTAAATATCCCTAACAATCTGCACTTTTCTCCCTTTCCCCTGCCTCTTAAGCCCCCCTCATCTACCTCTTCAAATATAATATATTTTTGTGTATACCAGCATGCTTGTTGGGAAATCTCAACCTCAACTCCCCCTCCCTCCAATCTTACTGAATAAACTACACCATGTCCTATAAAAACTGAACTTGCTGTTCTTTATAGAGAGGGTCACTGTGAGTTTCCTCGCCCTAGTCAGTCTTCTCTACCAGCTTCTGAAAGTCTTTCAATAATGACTAGATGTTAAACCTGGCACCATTGGCGTGGGTCTCCTTTCCATTTTTTGCCTTTACCTTCTGTGTTTTGCTGTGTGTTGGACTCCATTTTTGCTAGTCTAGGGGCTTAGGGCACTTTGCCACTGCTGTTCAGTGCCAAAGTCCAAGTGCTCCCTTTGTAAAGTATTGGTATGGATTAGTGATTCCATGATTGGCTTATTTGAATTACGTGTCAGACCCTAGTACAGTGCACTATGTGTGCCCAGGGCCTGTAAATCAAATGCTGCTGGTGGGCTTGCAGTACTGATTGTGCCACCCACAGAGCAACTTGTAAAATGTGACTCAGGTCTGCCATTGCAGAAACTGTGGGCAGTCTGCGAATGCCATGTCGACTTGGCAAGTGCACACACTTGCCAGTCCCTAAACCTTCCCTTTTCTACATATTAGTCACCCCTGTGGTAGGCCCAAGGTCCTCCGTGGGCAGGGTGCATTGTATGTGAAAGGTAGGACATGCCCTGATGTGTGTGGCATGTCCTGATAGTGAAATACTGCCAATTTCGTTTTCACTATTGTAAGGCTATCTGTTCACATAGGCCAGAATGGGGCGTTTGTTTATAACATCTTATAAACATAACCTACCCTGGGAACAAGATGGGAAAATAAAGTTTAGGATGCCTGAACTCAGAATGTTAAGATCCATCTTTTAGTAGGGTGATTTTTACATTCTGTGTTTGAAAGTAGGTATTTTCTTGCCTAACCATCCAGTGTGCCTCTGCTAGGTTTGTGTATTGCATGTCTGGCTTCGGGATGACAGGGGCTGGAGAAAGGCAGCGGCTCCAGAACTCTGATGAGTCAGGGCTGGGCTGAATAGGCACAGTCTGCATTTGGAGTGGTGGTAGGAGTAGCACCTTCACCTGAATAGGGCTGTGCCTGCCTTCCACAATGACGGCTCCGCCCCCTTGCTGTGTGTCTGGAGCCAGGGCTCACATTGACAAAGGAGTTTGTTGTGCACTTGCAAAGTGCCCCACAGAACTGGCTTTGGCTTGGTACAGACACTCTCTGCCTTCAGAGAACAAAGGATTTTGGTGTATGAAAAGAGGGGCCCAGACCCCAGACTTTTAGATCACTTCTGGGAAATCAAGAGGAACCTTTGCCAAGGAGAAGAGCCGAATAAGCTGAGGCGGAATACTGCCCCTGTGCTGTTTTCTGTCTGGTGTTGGCCTGCAGTGGCTACTTACTGCCAAGGAAAGGAGGAAAGGGACTTTGCTGTTTGATTTGTCACCTGCTTGAAGAAAAGATCTCCAAGGGCTTGAAACTGAGCTTGCCTCCTGTTCTGAAGTCTCAGGGACACAAAGACTTCACCACCAGCTCCGCTGAATTTCCTTGCTGGGAATTCCAACCTGCATAGAGGTGCCTGGTACTGTTTAGGACTTCTAGAAACTGTTTTTCGCTGGGCCTGGAAAATCGACACAACATCGAAGAAGTGTGTCGCATCCGCACCTGTTTTCCGAAGCATCGCTGAAGAAACCGTAGCACCGCCGGCCGCGGCTCACAAATTCACCACACGAGGCATCGGGTGCAACGATCTCCGAAGTCCAAGATCACTGCACCGATCCCAACGCAAGCCTGCTGTGCGGCTGCACGAAGCCACGCATCGTACCGGATCAACGCATTGCATAGAGGCGCCGAGACTGTCGCATCGTTGGGGGATGCAATAAGAAACAGACGCATCAACTCCCCACGCAGTAAGAAAACGATGCCTCACCTCCTCTCCGGTAAGGAACCGACGCATTACCTCCCCTGCGCTACAATAAGGAACTGACGCATCACCTCACCCCAAAGGAAGAAACCGATACATCACCTTCCCTGCATGTAAGGAACCGACGCATCACCTTCCCTGTGGCCATTTTGTTTGTTTTGCGTGACACATCCCAGGTACTTTTGAGAAAAGTGTCACATTTACCACTTGCATTGATCTGAACTATTTCTACCATATGAAATTTTTATTTTTAATACTGTATTGTGGATTTTTATCGTTTGGTCTTGTTTTGGTTTAGATAAAGATTACTTATTTTTCTAAACTAGTGTGATGTCCATTGTAGTGTTTTCACTGTATTACTGTGTTCACAAATGCTTTAGACACTGCCTCTGAGATAAGCCTGTCTGCTCGTGCCAAGCTACCAAGGGGGTGATCTGGGGTTATAAGTGTGTATCCCCCTTACCCTGACTAGAAGCAAGGGCCCCTACTTGGACAAAGGTACCTACCTCTGCCAACTAGAGACCCCGATTTCTAACACTGGATGATATAATTTGTATATACAGGGGCTTTACTAGCTAAATTAGAGGCTGAGTATGACCTCTTCACGGCCAATTCAACTCTTTTATACACTGGGGACATCAGTGAAGTCTCCTCAGATATTATCATGGCTAGGGACGACAATCTTGCCATCCATAAATCAATTTTTACTGCTGAGGGAAAGGGACAGCTCCTTCATTGGAGCAGAAGAGCGTTTTCCCCCTGTATTTGTTGCCCCCCCCCCCCCCATTGAATGGTTAATTAATAGCTTATTTTTCTCGGCTGCAGTGCTTTTATTTTAGCAGTAGGCTGGGTCAGGTGCCTTTCCTTAAGTGAGGGCGGGAGGAGGTGGGGCTTAATTGCCATTTGATTTGAGAGCGGCTGGCTGGGTGTGACTGTGAACTTGAAGAGAAGTGTGCATGTTGGTTTGGACAGATGCCGTTCTGTAATCAGCCTGACATGCGCACTTGAAGCCTTTCCCTACCTGCACAACTCACAGCGAGCTGGGGGATAACATTCACAGGCCCCGGTCTCCTAAGGAGTGCGAGGTTCACCTGCCCCAGTCAATCCTGGAGCCGCTCTCATGTTATTTCCTGACATAAATACCAAGAGAGCAGCGTCTGGATTGACTCAGGCGGCCCAGAGAGGCCTCTCTAGTCAAATAAGTCAAGCACCTGAGGCAGTAGAATTGCAGCACATGACCAATCATTGTATCACTTTATTATACAGCCATGTAGCGATTGGCCATTTTGTGCCCCTCCCCTCTCTTCACTCTGCGTGCCCAGCGCCAGTGATAGCATCACTCAAGAGGGAGCATAAAAAACGAGAGACCATTCGTATATCTCCACATCGTGTTCGGTGTGTTCCATGTCATGCATACGCAAGTACTTAATAGGGTCCTGCTGTTTTTCCTTTTCAAGTTTTGCCTTTAGTTCCAGACAAGCCCAGACTTTAGTAATAGGATGCTAATCCAAACGCAGGGTTCCTTGCTGCCACGCCACGCATGACATGTGAAAAGTAAATTGTCATTTGTCACACCGCCGTCGTGCTCCTGCACACAAAACTGTAATTTACAGATTTTTTAAAGCTGCTTTACCCAAATTAGCAGTGTGCATTTTCCAAAAAAGGCTCATGTCGTATTTAATTAAATCATGTATTTGTTTTCAAAATATTGGAGCTTCACATTTATGAGCCTAAACAATTCAAAGCAGGACATTTTGAGGAGTTTGAGGCGGCAATGTGCATGCCCTTACTGTCAAGGTCCCAGTCAAGCTCTCAGCCGCAGTGCGGGCCGCTCCTGGCCGCTTTTATCTTTACTAGGTGCCGCACTGTGCCACTGAGGGGCTGCTGTAACTGGTATTCCTGGTTATCTGCTGGCTCTGAATAGTGACCGCTTGCACTGGTATGCACAGGTGCAACAGGGAGCTATGCTGTGCCCCTGGATCTGCAGGTATCATGCCGTCAGTCCACTTGCAGCGTAACACTACCTCTGCGAGTGCATCAGTGGTCGAAGTGGGGAAAAAAAGTAGGGGAACTGTGGGCGGAGACTCAGGGGGCGGGAATAACCCAAGGATTGGATTAGTGGGCGGAGTCGGAGGTGTGGCTAGAAATAGCAAAATATACCAATTTTTGAACGTTTGGCATTTCACTGACTAGTTACAGCTTATAGCGTTATTTAATTCAAAGAATCAATAAACATGTTTATTTGAGGTTTAATATATAAGTTGTTTATATTTAATTCATTTACAATGTGGGACATGTTTCCAATCACAGAATATTCCAAATACGCTTATAAGTGGAATCATAAGCCATTTGTCTCCGAGCCATGCAGTTTCTTTCATCTGCACTTCTCCTCCCTTTTTCTAACCATTTCTGAACATAAAATTCAGGTTTAAATTCTATGACAGGTGGCCCCACGATATTTATGAACATTGTAGAAGACAGACGATTGATTGATATTCTGTTCCGCAGTGGTGTGAGCACATCATTCATTACACTAAAGCCCCGTTCACATTCAGCAGTTGAGGTACAAAAGGTGTTTATAATGTGCATTAATGGTTTCAGGCTTTCAGAGATGCAATTTTTATTTTGTTTGTACTCTCTGAAACCAAGGGGGTACTGCCTGGTATCAAATACATGCAACCTGCTACAAAGGTTTTGTAATTCTCCCTCACCGTATAAGATGTCTTCTGGATCTGGCCAATAAACTGGTTGTAGGAGTTTCATTCTATGTACTAACTCTTTGTATTCTATTTCATCATTGTTTGTGGTTGTGCATCTAGAAACATTTGATGCATTAGACTTTGTCATCCTTTTTCGCAGGTTATTTGCTAAGCTCCTAAAGAACTGTGCCCTATTGATGCTAACACAGCCTTTGTTCTGTTGCAGTCATACACCAGCAAACTGCATCCGTTCAGCAGCATCTAATGCAGTTGTAGCAAACAAAGGGCCCAGGTGCATCAGCCATTGATTCAAACACTAAAATCTGCATCTGTATTGAACGATCGGCCTCATATATGGTCATATGACGCCGCTGCAGCCTTCTGGATAGGTCACCCAATTCTGTGAGAGCATCATATAAAATGCCCATATTTTCAACAAACACCAGGGAGGTTAATAAACGGTTTAAACCAGCATATTTCCTCTGCTCAATTTCACTCCTCGTTGAGTCTTCGGAAGATTCCATGAAATGTTTAATAAGTCCTTTGTAGTTATTCCAAACAGCTCTCACAGATCTTTCACTTGAGGACACCCAACGTGCATCTAGCACCTTTCCAATTGCCAGAAGTCTTACTTCTACCTCCAGAGCACATTCCACAAGCTCTCTCTGATTTTTCGGAGAGGCATGGTAGGTGGTATATAGTTTATCAAAAAAAAATTTGAGCTGATTAATGCCTGCGACTTCTTTACAAACATCACCCACAGCAAGCTCCAGCTTGTGGTTAGCACAGTGCCATACACTCAACTGTGGATATTTCAGTTTCAGAAGAGTTGCCACACCGGATTTCCTACCTATCATATTGGAAGCACCATCTGTTACAAGCTGAATCAAATGACTTTTTAAATACTCATCAGTAAAACTGTGTCTCTCTAAGCATGCAAGTAAGGTATCTAAGATTAGATCTGCTGCTGTGCTTGGCAACTCAACAAGGTCCAAGAAAAAGGTCAGTGGCTCATTGTGTTTATCAATACATGCTCTTACACAGATAATTAGTGTGGTCAATGTACTGTTTGTGAGCTTAGGGACATATTTATGGGAATGGTGGCGCAGGGCAGCACAGCAAGTTACTTTGCTGCGCTGCCCTGCGTCACAGGGAAAGGGCGGGAATGTGCCGTATTTATCCAATATGGTGCATTCCGGTCTTTTCCCCATACACTGGCGCCATTTCGACAGCCTAGCTTCAACGCAGGCACACTTGCCCCATGGTGCAAGGGTGCCTCCTTTGCATGCAGGATTGTTTTTGTGCAGGAAGGGGCACCTTCCTGTACAAAAACAATCTTGAGAGGCTTTTTCATCTTTCTATGTGTGCATCTTGAAAAAAAATGTGGTCAACTCCTGGGGATGTTGTCTTGGCACAGTAATGGCTTTTGAGAGAATTTGTGTAAAAATGGGGTGTTGAAAATAAAATGCAGTATTTGACCCTATAGTTTTTTTTCAAAATTATCTTGGGAGTAGCAACACCCAGACTGCAAATCCTCCGGGCCCTCCTTTATCTCTTCGTAGTCTTACAAGGCCCAGTAAATCGCACTCTTTTCCAAATCTCTTTCTAAATATTATCACTCTCAAAAACTGTATTTTCTATGTAATTTTCCTTTGATGGGAAGAGGAGGTTTCTGAGGTGGTAGTATCAGGCAAGTGACACTACTTGGGCTCCCTCTGTTCGAGCCTTCATGGAGGATCCCTCTTCATTGCTACCTCCACCTGACCCCAGACTCCGCAACGCACTCCTTTACAGGCTTGATTATCCACTACTCCTCTCCAGTGCACCTTATCTCACAGCTGACCTTGGGCCCCAGCCTCATATCAGGAACCATTGGGCTCCACTTTCATTTTTCCCGGTAAAAACATTAGTAAAATCACCTTCAAACTTAAAACAATGAATATAGCAGTAAATATAATTAGCACACACTTTAAAGTATGTTCCACGGTAGCCCTTATGACCCGACTGCTAATAAAATAAGCAAAAACAGAAAGGCCATGACAAGGCCTGCTTTAGCGCTGATGCGAAAGTCTTTTTTGGCGCCACACCAATAATCACTGCCATACGCCACAAGTGCTCCTCATCTCCCCATAGCCCATCCCCCTCATGACCTCCTCCTCGGATTCCCTCACTGCCACCCTCCACCAGTGCCCCTCATTTCGCCCTAGCTCCCCCCTCCCCCCCAGGACCTCTTCCTCGGATTCCCTCACTGCCACCCTCCAACAGTGCCCCTCGTCGCTCCATAGCCACTCCCACTACCTCCTCCTCGGATTCCCTCACTGCCACCCTCCAACAGTGCCCCTCATCTTTATGTAGCCCCTCTCTCATATGCATTTTATTTGTTGTGTAGCGCTACTCATATCAGTGTAGTGTGTGTCAGTACTTTACACCACGCACACATTATACAGAGACAACGAATCATACAAGTATGTAAATCAGCCTACAGGGAATGTCACATAAGCCAATGAGGATTACAAGGTGTAAGAATCACATGTCATCCATACTGGTGGGCAGTTATTTTAAGAGGGTTTGGTCTGGAGAAGCACAAACTCTGGATTTAAAGAGTACTCCAATGGTTAGGGGTTGGCTTTACTGATAAAAATGTATATCTGCCCAAAGATACTCATTTTAGCAACATTAGAATAATGAAAGACTGGGGAAGTTCTAACTATATCACAAAACAAAAAACGCGAAGTTCTAACTATATCATTCAGGTTTGCATATAGCTCTTTGATGACAGTTCATTGGTCACTGTCCTATGTTAGGATTGTAACTTCTGAACTGCAAGTAACACAAGGATCTCTGTCACAATGACAGTAACCCACTGAGCTTCCACATAAAATACAGTTCATCTGCACTTAACTACTAACAGAGAAATGATTGCTCTCCAGCAGGATCATTAATCCCCAGCGTTATCTGGGCATTTTTTTACTGTCCTATTGTTGTCCTGCGTCAGCCATGATAATGATAAAAACGGATTAAATGAAGCACACACGAAGTATATGTCCTGCTGGGCCTGTGCAGATTTTAAATAGAAAAACAAATAGTGACACATTCTCCTACCTACTCCATTAGTCAATCTTAGTGTCGCAGCCTGAAGCGATAAGCAGCTGCAGGGGTTGGGAAAGGTGAATCAAAATAAACAAACTTATTTTCTCCTGCGCTGCATAGAAAAAGAATATCCACGCAGCAGGACAGTAGGCAAAGGTTACTGCGGCCAAAGAAAGGATTTGTCGCCTTTCGCCATGCCCCTGTTGGAGATGAAGGGGTGAAAAAATAGACAAAGCCTCGTTAACATGTAAATGGTCTTTTAAAGACCTGTGAAGTACTCAGGTAAGGCCGCGATAATCTCAAAAACTGTCTGTGTGTGCGCGCCCGGGTGCACACACACGACGGGGGAGGTGGGGGCTTCTTTGAAGCACTTTGAGCCCCATGGCGTTTCGCGCCTGCCTTCAAGCCCTTACTAGAACCGGGCCTGAATTATAGCAGTCCCGGGACGCTTTTTTTAAATCAAGAAGTAGGGGAACGGACTAGCATAATTTTTAAAAGTAGGGGCACGCCGTGCCCTTCCGTTCCCCCCCACTTCTAACACTGGAGTGCATGCAGGTGTTGCAGGGACCAGTGGCGTAGCAAGGTCAGGTGGTACCCGGTGCGGAAAATTTCTTGTCACCCCGGCTTGACAAAAGGGCAAAAATATGTGTTTAAAACACATATTTTTGCCATTTTGTCACCCCCCTCAGTGATGACCCCCGGGGCGGCCCGCACCCTCCTTCCTATGCCACTGGCAGGGACAGCCATTTCTCACTGACACTGTGATGCATCCTTTTCGTCCAGTCGCACTAACACATGATTGTGAATGAGATACAAAGCGCTAGGTGAGACAGTGACGTGGCGATAAAAGAATATGTGGCAGTGCTCAGCTTCCTTCATTTGTTCACCAGGGCCGGACTGGGAGCACAAACCAGACCTGGCAATTCTGCCCGACCGGCTGCGGGGGAGGGGGGGGGGGTGAGGTAGGTGGGAGTTGGATGGGGGGTGCTATTGAGAAGCAACACTGCTTCCGCTTAAGCACTGCTGCCGGTTTTGTTACGGGGGGGATATTGCTGCACTGCTGCAACCGGCCCCCACGGCTGCCAGGCGGGAGTCACATCACACTTTGTTCTTTGTTCAATGACAGCTTTTACTTACCTCTCCAAAAAGCGAGCATTGGGAACCATTAGTCAGGACACACAAACCCGGAGCCACAAATGCTGTGATCAAATCTCGTTTTGCAAAGGTATTTCTTTTGCTTGCCAATAATTATTTTCATTTTCTATGTATACATATGAAAACAGAATATTGAAATGATCCGTGTATTTTAAACTGGAAAAATATAAATAATGATACCACCCCTGCCAATGGTAGCCTATCTGCTGGGTGTTAAAGGTCATTCATGCCTGCCCTTCTGCAAGCCCAGCCTTCTTCCTGCATGTGCAGAATCCATTTGGGGCCAGATGATGCTGATGATAACTAACTAACTAACTGCATCAGGTCTATTGACCTGGTCTTCCATGGAGGCTGTAGTGGTGCTGGAGCAATTAAAATGCACCATTTGCCCACTCTTCTTTTCAAAAGTTTTCTCCGGGGAAGAACCCCCTCCACCAACCCCCCTTTATGTCAGTTAGGCTTGCTCTCGACGTAACTCTCACCTCAAAACTTTTATGCTTCACCAATTTTAAATGTCACCAGCCACCACTGCTGAAGTATACTTCTATGCAAACCCTTGAAAAGCAGGTCTTCTGGCTAAGAAGCGAGGAAATAGTATGCTTAACAACAGGAGAACCCGTCTGAGGCTGTTTGACAAAAGCTGTCAACTCCTTTGTTTTGAAAGCAAAAGAAACAGCCTGCTCAGTCAGGCTTTATATGACACTGAATGTAGGAATATGAGCAAAGAAATGCCTCTCCTCCCCACCCACAGGGGTGTTTATCTCCTCCACATGATGCCTTCTGGTGGAACTATTACTCTGCAGCTCCATGCCCCAAACTCTCACTGAGCTCCAGCCGCTTGCCTACATTATGCTGAAGCAAAGGATACAATGTAAATGTGGATCCACAGTGAGAAACTCAGCAACAAAGTATATCTTCCAAAAATACCTTCTCCCCAGATAAACTGGGATGGAAACAACTCAGTCAGGGCTCCAAGGCTCTGTCAAAGCAGGTGCTACGCCTATAAAAGATCCAACCGCTGAACGCGCTCCAACGGGACCTTTAAAACGAGACCTCAAATGAGAGGCGTGTCAACTGGAAAACCTTAAAAAGGGAACTGCTATAGTAGATTCTCCTACACACAACACAAAATAAACATGTAAATAAAGAATCTAACCTTACTACCTATATTGAGTAACTGCTCTCACAGAAATGACAAAACAGGATGATGGGATGTTTGGCTTCCTTTTCAGGCTTTGATAGGAGGTGTGGCACAAGTGAAAGCCATTTTAATCAGTGGGGAATTTTTAGGTTAGCTTTTTAAACAACTTTCTCAAGGAGGGGCAAACACTCATTATGTTAAGGATTAGGATGAAGAAGATGGTTAAGCCTTGTTATGTAATGCTGATGTACTGACTGGAGCAGGCTGAAAGTAATACTGGGCGTAGACCAGAAGTAATGCTGAGGTACTGACTGGAGCAGGCTAGTGGCAATGCTGACTTATCGACTGACAGCAACCTGAGGCATAGCAGGATGCATACTAGCCGATGTTTCTAATCCTTAGGCTGCTTTGTTTATGCATTTGTCAGCCCCATGATGGAGAATGATATCAAGCAATAGTTTGGAGTGCCTATATTTAAACGAAAATAACAAATGCCATCTTTGCAATCTTGGCAGATTACAATATCCTCTATTGAAGGCTGAGGAAAGATGTAATACCAGTCTATTGAAAAGTGATTAAAAGATGATCCATGATATTTACATCTTATCTCACTCTTAGAGGCCTTGGTAAATATTTATTTTTGATGGTTAGGAATGTTTGGACTTAAAATCCCCAGGACAAGCAAGGTTTAGGTAAGGTGATCGGATTGAGGGACGCACAATCAAAACATATTTCATTTTGAAAGAATATGTTTCTCCCAATAAGGGTGCTCAGATTGTGTTTTATCGACGATCAAACAGACTTAGCGTGAATTGGCCTAAGCTTTGCAAATCTATGATGGAGACTGGTACACATTCTACCACTTCAGACTGACAAGGTCTGTGTTTGTAATGACATGGGAAAGGAGGAGAAGTTACTACTACCCTTGAGGGTTTGTGATGTACCCTGCATACAACACACAGACCTAACCAATCTGTCCCTTGAGAGGGACCTCCAACAGCTCTCCTTAAAGACCCAACATGCACTAGAGCATATGTGCTGAATGCCCCTCATCCCTGGTTTATTGTAGTTTTAACTACTGTTGGTACTGTAAATTGGTTTATTTCCTGTGCATTCATCCTCATGCTGTCTTGTAAAGCAGTCTGTCACTATCAACCCACAGTCTTTCCACAATATGTCAAGAACTAAAATAGAACGAAAATAATCAAGAGGTGAGAGGGGGCTGTCTGTTGCCCCCACCCTGTTCTACATCTATATTAATGATGTGATTAATGAGCTGCTAAGCATACAACCCGAAGTTCTGGTCTTAGGAATCTTGTGTGAACTCATGTTCTGCACAATCTGCTAAATGTTTTCAGTGATGTCTGTGTATGCAAAAGGTTGAACATGAACCTTTAGAAAACCTTGCACTTGCCAATTGTGATACAAAACGTGAGCCTTATCTTCTATTTTCTGGAATTAAAAGTGAGACAGTAAATGTGCATAATTTTTGGGGTAGGTGATCTGAAACAAGGAAGACCAGAAATTACCGCTTGATAGAGCTGCAAAACCTACTTCAGTACAAGATTTGATGGCCGTGTGCTACCTACCCAGAGTAATGTACATAATACCACAGACATTCCTGTGACAATACATAGATCAGAGATTTAAGGCACTGCAAATGTAAACAATTGTGCCTGCCTGCCAACAGCCCTTTTCGAAATATTGCTACAATTAGCCATTAACTCGTCATTAAGTCCCCTTTTGTATGAATGTGGCATAAAGGGAATTGTAAATGAGATACAATGAAGGCTAGTTGCCCTCTGGCTTTATCTGCCTACAAGCCAAGTATAAGCCAAGAATAGATTACATTTTGTGATAACTGGAAGCAATCAAATGCCCTGGTTTGAATACCTAGTAAACCTTCGTTTAGCAATCGGTCTCCAGTCTTAATAGGATAGCCCCACGTAAATTGGGAAACACGACACTAATCAAAAGATGCTGTATTGAATATCATCAGGTCTAAATGATTGATGGAAGAGAAAAGTACCTTGATTTAATCATCCAGCTTCTTCCGGGACCCTTTAAAGTACAGACTTGGTACCCTACCTATCGAGCCTGTCAATTGCTAGCCTCAGTAGATAGCTCTCATATCTCTAACTCTTATATCTGCTATTTTTCACTTAACCATACCAGAGTGGGAGCCGGAGAGGGATGGGAAAAGAGTAGACAGGGGAGGCGGATATGCAAATCATCTCAAATAAAGCCCAAGACAGGTCATATACGAGTATCATGATAACCTCTGATGAGGGAATGCCTCGGATAACCACGCATATTAAGACTATATATAGTAAAGCATGGTAATAAAAGGGTGGTACAACATTTTTCGGCAATAAACCAAGAGTCTCACAGTTGGTTGTCATGCATTTGCTACAGTTCGGTTTCTGCTTTACTATCGAGTAGAGGTGCCCACGACTTATTAAAAAGTTCTAAGGAAACCTGACCTTGTAGATTACTTTCTCATATGATGCAAGTTGGAAGAATTCTGTCAACCATGTGTGGGGGTAAGCGTGATTTCTAATGGTCTAAGATACAGAATTTAGCCATTGGCAGTGACATCGCCATCCATCTTCGCCATGAACAAGAGACATTAAGGATGTCACCAAGGGCCCTTTATAGTGCTAGGTTCATAGTTGGTCGAAATGGTATGTGACGATAGTTAGTTTACGCACTCCAGATTTCAGCCCTGTATTACAACAGGTTTGTACATGCCCAGAATATGTGATATACCATACCAACTTCAGTCCCACACCTCCCCTCACCAGGCGAGATGGGGTACAAAACTAGTCACGCAACGTCTTATAATAAGTGATTTCAATGTGGATACCCATTTATTTTATTTTATTTACTTAATTTGTACAACACATAGCTGCCCCAGCAACGGGGTGTCCCAGCGCTACTCAGGTATACATAGATTAAGGCAGAACCAAAGAAAAAGAAGAGTGTCCGTGATTACCCTGGGAAAAGCCATGTCTTTATGGAACTCGAAATGATTCTGAAGTCCTCTAATTACAGAGGGAAGAGAATTCCACAATTTGGCCGCCAACACCTTAAAATACCTGCTCTGACTCTGCCCATAACCCCTTATAATGCGTTTCAAGAGGTCAAGCCAATCTCTCATTGTGTGTTCTATTTCCGGATCTTATTGCTGTCTTTGATGGTCGTTTGAAGAGTTCAAGGTTGAGTATAAGGTCATTATTATCACATTAAAGAGGCCACTCACGTTACCGTTGCAGTTGCCCCATTTTGTAATGTAGGTGTATATTGGTGAAGGGATTAATAGTTGCTTTATTGATTTTACCACGTGTAAGGCAGTGCTTCAATTGCCAGTGTCTCAATTGTTGTCCCTCATCCAGCCCATTGTCTGCGGCCAGGGTTTGGAAGGAGTGCATCTTATTACTCAAGAGTTCTTGATCTATGTTTTGGATGCCAGTATCAGCCCATTCCTCCGTAGACTCTTTTTCCTCCCACTTTTAGCTTTTTGCTATGTTATAAAGATGTGTACCTGTCATCATGGCTTTGTGAGTTGTCGAGAGAGACAGTCATAGGATTCAATCCTTGCGGTAGGGGTAGAGTCGCCGTGTTTATGTCTTGCATATTGAAGTGATGCATCATAATATCAGTCTCAAATGTCACCTGGGGGATTGAGATATAGACTCATGCATAAAATAAACCAACTGGGACAAGTGCTGGATTTTATGGTATGATGCTATCCGTGGAAGTGTCAGGCACCTCTTTGTCATATGGGCATATCATTTTGCAAGCTGAAACTGGGGCATGTTCTCATCCCAATTCAAAATTAATGTCTTTGCCAATCTGATGCAGTAGTTTGTTGAGTATTGCAGACGGGAGCATATTCAACACGTAAATAAAGTGAGGTATGCCCATTATTTTAATAACCTGCATCTGACCCCAGAAAGATAGATTGAGTGCTTTCCACTGGCAGAAGTCAATGTTCATTTGACATATCAGAGGGTTCAAATTATCTGGTACCATATCATTTAGTCCTGTGTTCACAAAGAAGCATAAGTATTTCATGTTCCGTGTGATCCATTTGAAGTCACAACCCTCTAGCTTTGCTGGTGTGATGTGTATGGACACTGAGAGACCTCACATTTTGACCAATTTATCTTACATACAGAAAGTCCAGAGCAGGATTCATTCTATGTCATGCTAGCAGGTATAGAGGTCCTCAGCTATGTAATAGTGTTGGAGCAGACCGGCACACATGGACACATTTCCAGGTGGCAGGTAATTTTATTTTGTAAAACTGCATGAAGAAAGGGAGGGAAACAAGCTGCATCCTCACCCCTCCCAAGATCCTAGTCCAACCAACACCCGAACCATCGATCCCCGCAATCTACATTCTACCCTGGAATGTAAGTGTGGGATCACGAGCAGGCAGCATGGGATAGATGTAACACCCCTCCCCTCTTCCAACAAAAGCACAAATAATGTATGCATAAACATAACGCTTTAAAAAACTAAGAAAAATAGCAACAAAAATGTACAAAGCTAAACAAAAATCTACATACAGAATGGGTGTAAAAACCTAATCCATAATGAAATCTTCAATCGTCTTCTGAAATTTGCATGTGCGCATGGCACGGTGACTCGATTCATCAGCCACAACTTGGTCACCATTTTGAGTCTTTTCACACTTGACTACATTGCTCTCCTTCTCTCAGTTAGGCCCAGAAAAACCAATGCCACAACCACTGTTGGTTTCCTGCACCTTGACCAGCTGTACCACATTCCACCATTGACCATTAGACAATTTCACAGCACAGCCATCCTCACTCACTTCCTACACCATAGACGGAAAACTAAATGGTAACCAGCCCTTCATCACTTTGCATGCAGGTGATTTGACATGTACCCATTCACCCACGACCAGGTTTTGCACTTTAGTTCCTTTGACCATATCAAACCTTTACTTCTACCTTGACTCACAGGAATATTAGACTGGAACCTTATCCATATCACAATTCTCAACAGCATTGGTCTTAGATAACCTAGATAACCAAGATGCCTTAAGCATATCATATGCTGTCCTCCCCCTCAAAGCTACAAACGGGTAAACACCTGTGACACGTTGTGGTGTATTACAATAAGACCAGAGAATTGCTCAGACAGCATCAGCCACATCCATTCTACCAACCATGGTCCCCCTGATGCATTCCGACACCAAACTATCTAACCTTTCTACTTGACCATTGCTTTGGGGGTGATATAGACTGCAACTTTTGTGTTTAATGCCCACACCCCATTAGAATGGTCTCCTCTCAGTAGACACAAATTACACACCACTGTCTGAGATAATTTCAGAAGGGAACCCTGCCCTAGCAAAAACATCAGTGAGAAAATTACCAACCACTTTATCACTTGTCTCACTCACAAATATTACCTCAAGCCACTGCAATAAATGATCCACCAGCACAATAACAAACAGTTGCACACTTGACAAAATGTAAAATGGACCGAGAAATCAATGTTGACTTTATCCCAATCCTTCTCAAGCAACCCTCACTCATTGGCAGTGTGAAACACTTCAAGCTCTTGTCATTCTGAGAACATGAAAACACCTCACAACTACATCCTTCACATCTCTATCCATTTCAGGCCACCAATAGGTTTCAATAAACCTTTTCTTATTGAGAGTCATACCTAAATTACCCTCATGAGTGAGGCACAACAACGTTCTTCTGACGGCAAAAGGAGGGACCAACTTTTCTGACCTATACAATAGCCCAGACTTCACGGAAAACTCAGTCTGGAACTTGCTCCAAGATTGCAACTCCACAGAAATATTCTTCTACATAGGCCAGCCATCCCTTATGTACTCCATAACCTTCCACAAAACCCTATCCAGTTCCAGTGCTATCTTCCATTCTTGTTCACTTACATATTTTTCCCCCACTCCAATCCACACTGGCCACCAAACAATCCTCATTCCCAACATTGTCCTGTAGACAAGGAAGCCTAGAAAGACAATCTGCCTTCTTGTTTCTTCCCCCCGGGTATATAATTGACTTCAAAATAATAGTCCAGGAGCTTCACCCTTAATCTGACCAACCTTGCAGTAGCTTTCATTGAAATAAGTTTAAACCACTCATGACAGATACTAGCAGCTTATGATTGGTTTTCAACAAGAATTTAATTCCCCACACATGAGCATTAAATCATTCAACTATGCAAGTTCAAGCATTTCACACTCTATTACAGAATTGAGCCTTTCTTGAAGCTTCAAAGTTCATGAGGCAAATGCAACCACACACTCAGACTCACCTCTGCCTTGGGACAAAACAGGCCCTAAACCAACACTACTCACATCCACTTTGATCATCAATGGCTTTCCCCGGTTGATATGGACTGAGAAGTGGCACATTAGACAATTCTTTTTTTGACTCCTTAAATGCTCTTTCTTGATATTGGCACCACACAAACCTGACATTTTTCTTCAAAAGGGCATGTAGAGGCTTAACCTTAGTGGCAAAGCTCTGAATAAATTTCTTGTAGTATTCACAAATCCCCAAGAAAGCCTGAAGATGCTCTCTGGGGTATCCACTTCTTCAACAGCCTTGATCAACCCTGGACGGGAGCCAATACCCTTTCCCGAAATGACATGCTCCAGATACTCCATTTCTTCCAAACAGAATTCACATTTGTACTTCCTCAGTTTTAGACCCTTCTCACACAGTGCATTCAGTGCAGCATTCAACTTCAATATTTGCTCATAGTAATCCTTGTAGAAGAACAAAACGTCACCCTGAAACACCAAGACACCATCCACAACTTTCATAGCTTCTCCCAGCTCACACTGAATAATTGCCGGAGCAGATGCTAGGCCACAAGGCATTCTACAAAATTGAAAACTCTGCATGGAGTAATAAAGACCGTAGCATGTCTTGAACCCTCAGCAAGTACAACTTTGTGGTACACCGATCTCATATCAAGTTTGGAGAACAATCTTGCTCCTGCTAATGTTACCATCATTTCTTCAAATTTCAGCAAAGAATGCCCATCCACCAAGATGGCCATATTTAGGCTTCTGAGGTTGATGCACATCCTCAGCTCACCATTCCTTTTCTCAGCCGGCACAATATGTCAGAGGCATATCGACCAATCAACTGGTTCTATCAGACCATCCTGACACAACTGAGTGAGGAGCTCCGCCAAACTGTTTCTGATACCCAGACAAACACATCTTAACTTGTGTTTGAAAGGCACACAACCTTCATTGAGTTTAATTTCATGCTCAAAGCCTTCTATTTACCCAAGTTTTTTTCAAAAACCCGATCATGTGACTTCAACATGGTTTCGAACTCACTCTTTCTGCGCACAGGTTTCTCCCTCATGCACCAAACTTGTTAATCGCATCCAGGTTTAAGGATGATACCTAAACATCCCTGGTGATGCCAACCAAGAATGTGAGGGGCCTTAATTGAAACAGACACCTTGCCCTGCACCTCCTTACCATTGAAACCAATCACAGTGTCAAAATTCCTCCAAGTCAATCTTCTCACCAATATATCCATAAGGAGAAAAGTCTGGAGACACCAAACTAATGTTACCACTCTTGTCAGCAAATATGCTCATTGTAATAGTGATTGTGGACCTCAAGTCAGCTAATAAAGGTGTGCATGCATCCCTTATGGCAAAATACTCAATGGAATCCCTGGACCTGGGAATCTCATTTTCATGGACCCTGATTCTCAAAAGCAAATTGGTCACACTGTCTTCCAACACTTGATCAGGGTTATCAGACACCGCATCGAAATAATTTGTTTGCGGTATCCATCCGGCATACTCTAGCGAAGTGACCAGAAACTCCACACTCATTGCAGTCCTTCCCCAGAAATGGACAGTGCTTTGAAGAGGCTATATGTAATATATGAAACCTAGATTCTCAGATTTCCACCTTTTCTCCTTTTGACATAAGGGGATTTACTAGGAAAGGTCTTAGCTCCTTTGACCACCAGAACACTCTCCTCTGTGTCACTGTTCAGTTCTTTGTCAGACAACTTGGAATCGTGAATACTGTTAGCAATATCCAGAGCCTCCTCAAGGAAAGGATATTTGCAAGATATTAGCCTCTTTCAAATCATTTTTCTGAAACATCTTGTAACCAGCTGAACTCTAATAAGCTAGTCAGTGAATAAACCAAACTCACACTTTGCTGCTACTATATGCAGAGGAGCTACATACATGTATATAGATTACGTAGCATGCTGTTCTCTTGAAAATAAATATGGGCCTCTTATCAACTAAGTTAGGTGGCTTACAGAAGTGTCTCTCCCGTCTCTTGGCCGCTTTAACATATTCATCCAACTCTTCTTCCGCATCATCAGGCACAAACAAAGGCAGGTACACAAAACATCCTGGCATTCAAGGCTCAAAGAATGCTCCAACAGCCATTTCTTCCTTTCAGGTTTGAATTTTAGGCCATTAATAGCTCCCATAAAAGCATGAAAAGCTTCTAACCACACTTTCCAAAGCATTATGTTGTTCACCAGGTGACTGTGAAAATGGAGGAGGAGAATTTTTGCCTGCATGTTGATGTAAAATATAGCGCCAGATCTGAGTTTTGATATGTAGACAAACCAAGAATGTCTGACATCTGCAGCAGTAAACAAAAGGCAAAACACATCTGCCACAGTGGGTCACATTAACCAGTTTGAAAACCCCCAAAAATTAAGTTGCATAGAATATCCACCATGAACTAGCAGCGTGCAAAGTCACAGTCACAGTGTTAGTAATAATATAAGCCAGGACCAGCAACAATGAGTAACTAAACACATAATCCAAGCAATAATCAAGTAGCCTGTCGCTTGTAATGGGACCATGTCAGGCAACAAAGATGGCCGCCATTACCCATGTTCACCTGCGTGATGACATCACCATAAGCTCTCTTCTGAGAGATACTGACATCTGAGGAATTCCAATGGCCAGCTGAAACTGGTGCTGAAGATCAGCACTTCGCGTATACGGTGAGTATAAGTGTGGTGTGCTTGATACCGCTGTGCAACTCACTGCATCCAACATTACTTCTGAGGGATGCGTAACGCGACGGCAACAGGGTAATCAGTAGTGAACCATGTCATGCCTCGCTTGTCGCCAGTGTTGTAAGAGGCCATCACACACACAGTTCCATGTGGCAGATAATTTCATTAAGTAAAACAGGATGAATAAAGGCAGGAAGACAAGCAGCGTTCTCACAGCTCCCGAGGTTCTGGTCCAAAAGCCACCCGATCCCTCGATCCCTCTGCACTCTACATTCTACCCTGGAACATGAGCGTGGGCTTACGACCAGCAGGATGTGATAGATATAACAAATAGTTGACACAACACCTTCAGCATACAGTAATGCTTTCAGTTCCCCACCTATGGTTTGAATTCCCTTAATATCATATGTCATCCAAATGGCCACCCATTGCAGTTCCAGGGCTAGTAGGAACAACAGGTATGACAAAGGGCACCCCTGTATTGTACCACTCTACACGGGAAATGTCCCAGTTAAATTCATCAGGAAATAATACTATATTAACTTTAGGAATAAAACTATGGCATAGGCCAAATCTGTCCAGGACTCTGAAGAGGTAATCCCACTGCACTGGATCTAAGGCTTTTTCGAATCAAGGGAAAGGGAGAATGTATGGTTGTGAGAGTCACTTGAACACAATAGAAGGTGTGGGAGTCCTAAGATGATGTCTTGCAGGTTAGGCCGCTCCCCACACCGCACAGCTCCGCCTGTGTACTCCTGCCATTGAGCCCGCTGCTGCCGCTCCGTGAGTTCGCCGCTCCCCCATCTGTGTGCCTCTCTCGTTTTCATTTGTGTTGCTTGTAACTGCCTCTTTGTTTTCATTTGTGTTGCCTGTAACGGCATTTTTGCTTTGTTTTGTGTGAACTGTTTTTACTCGCTTCTTTACTTTTTGATTGCCTCCGTTCCCTCTTACCTTCTGTATCCCCGTCGCCTTTCCCGCCGGTGCCTCCCTGCGGCCCGCCTCCTCACTCTCCCATTCGCCTCCCCGATCCCGCCTCCCAGCTGCTCCTCCCTCCCACCTCCCCTTATATGGCGGCCTAGCCCCCGCGAACGCCACGACGCCCGTCTCCGCTACGACTCCAACACCCTCCAGGCACTCAACGCCGAACGATCACGCACCTGCTGGCTGGCCTCCCCGAAGCGCACCCAAGGACCCTTCTCCTGCCGGAACTGCAGCTTCACCAGCATCCGACCCGCCAACCCACCTACCAAAGAACCCAACTACCTCAGATGCATCCTTCTCAACACCCGCTCCGCCCGCAATCTCGCCGTTGAACTCTGGGACCTACTCGACTCAACCACCACACACGTCGCCTTCCTGACGGAGACCTGGCTGATCCCCTCCTCGGCACCAGACATCGCCATAGCCATCCCGGAAGACTACAAGATCACCCGCAAGGACCGCACGAATGGAGTAGGAGGAGGAATCACCATCGTCCACAGGAACATTCTCAAAGTCTCGACAAACACCGACGACACCCTCAGCACCACCAAACCCCTGCACTTCTAGATCCACACTGACCCCAACACCACCCTCAGAGGAACCCTCATCTACAGACCCCCCCAGACCCGACCACAGTTCAGCGAATCCATCGCCGACTTCGTCAGCCCACATGGCCTCGCCTCCACGGACTACATCCTCCTCGGGGACCTGAACTTCCACCTCAAGAACAACAACGACTCCAACTCTTCCACCCTGATCGACAACCTTGCCAACCTCGGACTCAGACAACTCGTCACCACACCCACCCACTCCGCCGGCCACACGCTCGACCCCATCTTCTCTGCAAGCTCCCACATCTCCTTTAACCACACCACCGAACTCCACTGGACCGACCACCGCTGCATCCACTTCACCTTCCGGAAACCCACCACGCACCACCGCACCCAACAGATGCCTCACCGCTGCTGGAGCAAAGTCACTGAAGACCAGCTAACCACCACCCTCGCCCGGAGCCCACCTGCAGACCCGACCGACCGACCCCGATCCCGACCCCACCGCCACCCACAACCTTAGACAGTGGATCAACGACTGCGCCAACACCCACACCCCGCTCAAAAAACCCTCCAACAGCCACAGCAGAAAGAAAGCCAGCTGGTTCACTGAAGACCTCCAGGCCTCTAAGCAAACCTGCCGAAAACTAGAGAAGAACTGGATCCGTGAACCAACACCGAAAATCTAAGCAGCCCACAAGAACGCCACCCGCAGACACCACCACCTCATCAGATCCGCCAAAAGGGCCTCCTTCAAAGACCGCCTAGACAACAACGCACACAACAGCAAAGAGCTCTTCAACATCGTGAAGGCACTCTCCAACCCCAGCTCCAACACTAACGACATCCCCCCGTCGTAAGACCTGTGCAACTCGCTGGCCACCTTCTTTCACGGCAAGATCGCAGACATCCACGACAGCTTCAACACCACGACCGCCCCGGCAACCACTGAGACCCCCAGCCCCACGACCACCACCCATACAAACCGCCTGCTCTCCTGGACAAACATCAACAACGACGACACCATCAAGATCATGAACACTGTCCACTCAGGATCCCCGTCAGACCCATGCCCACACCACATCTTCAACAAAGCCAGCACCACCATCGCACCCCATCTCCGGAAAGCCATCAACATCCCCTTCGAGACAGCTACCTTCCCGGAGAGCTGGCAGCACGCCGAGATCAAAGCCTTACTCAAGAAATCAAAGGCGGATCCCAAGGACCTCAAGAATTTCCGACCCATCTCCCTGCTCCCATTCCCAGCGAAGGTCATCGAGAAGGCTGTCAACAAACAACTGACCATCTTCCTCGAGGAGAACAGCATCCTGGACCCATCCTAGTCTGTGTTCCGCAGCAACCACAGCACCGAAACTGCCCTCATCGCTGCCACCGATGACATCAGGACCCTGCTAGACAATGGAGAAACCGCGGCCCTCATCCTCCTGGACCTGTCAGCCGCCTTTGACACGGTCTGCCACCGCACACTACGATCACGCCTCCATGACGCCAGGATCCAAGAGAAGGCCCTGGACTGGACCACCTCCTTCCTCTCTGGCAGAACACAGAGCGTCCGCCTCCCCCTTCCGCTCTGAAGCCACCGAGATCATCTGCGGCGTACCCCAGGGCTCATTCCTCAGCCCAACGCTGTTCAACATCTACATGGCACCGCTCGCCCACGTCGCCCAACTGCACGACCTCAACATCATCTCTTACGCCGACGACTCCCAGGTGATACTCTCCCTCACCAAGGACCCCACACCTCCAAAACCAACCTCCACAAAGGAATGAAGGCCGTCGCTGACTGGATGAGAAACAGACGACTGAACTCGGACAAGACGGATGTCCTCATCCTCGGATCCACCCCCTCGGCCTGAGATGACTCCTGGTGGCCTACCGCACTAGGAACAACTCCAACACCCACCGACCACACACGCAACCTAGGGGTCATCCTCAACTCCACCCTCTCCATGACGAAGCAGGTCAATGTCGTCTCTTCCTCCTGCTTCAACACCCTCCGCATGCTCTGCAGGATCTACAAGTAGAAACGAGAAGGACGGTCACCCAGGCCCTCGTCAGCAGCAGACTGGACTACGGAAACGCCCTCTACGCAGGAGCCTCGGTCAAACTCCTGAAACGGCTCCAATGCATCCAGAACGCCTCTGCACAGCTGATACTCGACATCCCTCGCCGCAGCCACATCACACCCCAACTGAGAGACCTGCACTGGCTCCCCGTCAACAAGAGGATAACCTTCAAGCTCCTCACCCATGCACACAAGGCACTATACAACATAGGACCAGCGTACCTCAACAGCCGACTCAGCCTCTATACCCCTACCCGCCAGCTTCACTCTGCCGACCACGCCCTCGCCACTGTCCCCCGCATCCGAAGAGTGACCACTGGCGGCAGATCATTCTCCCACCTTGCCGCCAAGACATGGAACACCCTCCCCATCCGCCTACGGCAGACCCAAGACCTACTGACCTTCAGAAGACTCCTTGAGACCTGGCTTTTCAAACAGTAGCAGCATTCCCCCTCCCCCCCCCCCCAAGCACCTTGAGAACCTCACGGGTAAGTAGTGCGCTTTACAAATGCTTGATTGATTGATGTCTCAAATTTCTGCCAGGAATTATTGCGACCTGGGGTTCGAGTATCAGGTATAGAATGACATTTCCCAATCTAGGAGCCAAGATCTTTGCTAAAATGTTAATTTCTATGTTTAATAACAAAACTGGTCTAAAATTATGACAGCATATGGGGTCCTTATTAGGTTTAGGCAACATATTTATTAAGACTGTGCTGGTTAGGTAGTCTAGGGAGTGTTCAGTCACCCCCTCCTTGAAGCCCGCATGTAGCAATCCTGTCACTTCAGAGCCACCCATCTAATAAAACTTGCTTTGGAATCTGTCTTCCTCATATGATTTCTTGTTGGGCCGGCTAGACATTGCTTCTGCTGTTTCTTTTGTGGCTATTTCTTCTGCCAATAATTCCCTTCCTGCCTCAGAGAGTTTGGGTATAGGGCGCTTAGCAAATGACACATCTTCTGTAGTGGTTCTTCTGTCGCTCAGCTCTGTCTGATAAAGGTGCTGTAGGAAGTTTGTGGATGTATTTACTATGGCTTGCGGGTGGGTGTATGTTGAACTGTCATCACTCTTTGTCATTTGCGATTCCCTTCATTTCAGATGTGCAGCTAGAAGTACAGCTTTTTCACTGTGACCATAATGGTGATATCTATTGCTGTGAAGAGCATGTCCTCCCTTTTCAATAAAAAATTAATTTCAAGCATACTTTCCCTTTATCAGTTCTTGAAGTAGTACCATAGAATGATGGTGCTATAGCTGAATGCCAAGTCTTGTATGGAGTTTTCAAGCGCAGTTTGTGTGACTCTGCCCTGCTTTTTTGCAATGACAAGGTCTCTCATTCACATACCTCTCAGCTTGGCTTTGCCTTCTGCCCACAGGATCTGAGGAGAGGCAACTAAGTCCCCACTGTTGTTGATGAGTTGCTTCATATGGCTATTTAGTTGTTTTTTAGGTCTCGACCTTGCTATCGTGTAAGCGATCGCAAAGCAAGACTATTGTAAAAGGGCTTTTCAAAGTGCTCCCAAAAGCGGATTGCATGGCTAGCACGTGCACAACCACGCGCATCGTGCCGCCATGCACTCCGCTTTCGGGAGCACTTCAAAGGGTCCGCTCCCCCGCCTGGAATGCGCTCCCCCGCCAAGCGTGGCGCGCGCCACGCTCCGCCGGGCTTGTTATTACCTTCTGATGACTTTCTCGCGCAAAAACAGGCTGTGTTGGCTGCCGCTAGCAACGTTCACAGTGTGGCTTTGAGTTTTTGTCTCATTTGTTTTGAAGCTCCCATACGATGTTCATGTTGTCGATATATGACTGCGTAAAACCGTTACATGCTGAAAAAATGCACTCTTTCAAACACCCCTTCTATAAAGAGGTTTGTAATCGTTTTATATGCGATGCTTCTGTGCGTCGTGTCCACAAGAGGGCGATCTTGTTTTTTTTATTGCTTTGATTTTTAATCTTAAAAATCTTTCCCGACCGAACCTTTGTCGTTATTTGCATATAACTACACGTCGTGCCAGATCATTTAAAGTGTCCACTCCTGGCACATATGTACAGATTTACGGCATTTTGTTGAATTACCCATGGCATGGTTGCATTTTAGTGCCGACCCATAACCAGACAGGCTCATGGGCGGTACACTTCTGTAGTAGATGCTCACTCGTTGGTCATGATCTGCTCGAAAATAAAAAGGCAACATTTCAGCGTATACTGGCCATTACAAATCTTGGCTAATGTATAAAGAGTGATTTAACTGGTATGTTCAGAGTTTACATAAACATTAAATATGCGGATAGTGTTCAAGGGTCTAGGACCTCAGTTGAGGCATCCTTTTGAACTGCTTTATTCAAAGCGTGTCTGAACTCCGGATGTTGATCTACACCAATGCATAACTTTCCTGTTTGTTCGCTTCTTTCACCTCGAACAAGCTCGTCTGCCCGCATATTCAGCTTACTTTGGTTAAAGCGCCTGCGGCTTCCGACCCGGGGCCTACCGTTGTCTGGCCACGCACACTGCTGTCACGTATAGGACAGTATGTCATTACTCCCACATTACTGGTATGGGTAACTTAGTATGCAATTTGAAAGTCATCTGATGAGAACTGGTCCCAGGAGATACTGTGTATTCAGCTCATTATCTTCTACTGTTAATCTAGGTATGCACAGTACAGAAAAATGTGCTATGCCTTTCTTTTGAAGGTGGCTTTCTTTTCGCTTTGCTTGGTTTAGTCATAAATTTACGTTGTTCATGTAAGGTTGACTAATTTCCTCAAAGCTGAAGCAAAGCTAGGAATTACGTTTATGGTTTAGTCCCGTCTTCACAACTCAACAAGTTGAAAATATAGGGATGGATTGTCAGTGTGGCACGACGCTGGCTGTCTAGCCTTGGAAGATTCCATGCATTGTCTGTATGGTTGGTACTGGGTCAGTCATTTAAAATGGTTAGGAGCACACCCGTCTTATGTTTTATTTCTTTGACCGAAAATGCTCACTTTGTTTCAGTAAGTGTCAGAAACATGTGGAGCCCTCTACTTTCCGCAGGCAGAACATTTCTCCATTATCAGCTAAAACTTTCCATTCATAACTTTGCATCAGAAAAAGGTTTTGTGATTGGTTATCTGGTTTAATTCCGTCCCCTTTGAGGCGTGCTTAAGTCTATTGTTGGACCTAGCAGGGTATCTCTCTTGTATTGAATTCAATTCCATGGTTTGCATTTACCGCAGCCTCCCACCGAGTGGCTGCACATGGTCTTTTATCAGCGTTCACCCCACCAGTGGTCAGCAGTTCAGCGCTTTCTTTTATAAGGCTAGAGTAACTATTGTTTTCAGTGACAACAGTGTCCTAAATAGGCTGGCCTCTTTTCTCCAAATACAGTATTTAGCATTAAGAATATTTTTACTGCCTTAACACTGCCTTCTGACTGAGGCGCCAGAGACGATTGAGGAAGTATGTGCTGTCTGCTAAATAAAAATTGTTCTATCACACACAGTTAGATTAATCCATGCAAACTGCATTTGTGTATGGGCTGCCTTACGATGTACAGTGAGTGGTATTTGTTTAGTACACGCGTTTTGGTGTACTTCTGAAAGATTGCTGTCTATTGTCACTGGATTTTTAAATCCCCCCCCCCCCCCCCCCCCAAAAAAAAAATTCAGTTCGTGTGTCGGGCCTTCAGCCCTCCTTCAGTTAACAACAGTGTTGAATAATTTCGTTGCAACTCAGTTGAATGGTCTTTGGAGAGACATTGAGCACATAGTTTCAAACACTTCGTTTGAATTGCGTTCACTTTGGAGATTCATTTAAAAAGTGTTTAGTTAGGTGGGAAAGTCAAATGTGGGCTCTCGCCATTGCTACAAGGTACTGTTAGAACCACTTTGCCCTAGCTCCCGGATTGGTGTTAGAATAGGAAATCTGATCATTTAGAACAATGGCACGGAAAGGGCAGAGGCCAAAGTGGTGGCAAGGCCCTGGTTGGTTAAAATAGTTTCCTCTGCAATTTAAAACTAAATGTAAAATGTATAGTTAATAATTAAATACTAAATTCATCACTAAACGAGCAAGGAAACGAGAAAGAACCCGGATTCAGCTTCATATTCTGTATAGAATATGGGTTGATTTTGGAAGAAAAGTGACAGTCTGGCATTGGCCCATTTTCTTGGCTTTATTTCTTTTATTTCTTTTATTTTTCTATCTACTCTTTATGAAGGGTCAGTGAGTGACTACTTGTAGGTAGTAGTCAGTAAGTGTCCTAGGCACATCCGCCCTCTACACTCATCGAGGGATGTTTGCTGCCCGCGAGGCTTCTGCAGAGTGAGGGCTTGCGGGTAGCAGTCATTGAGGGCCCTAGGCACAGCCCGTGCTCCTATACACTCACTGAGGCACATTTGCTCCCTCAGAGTGACGGCTCACAGGGAGCAGTCAGTGAGGGCCCTAGGCACAGCCGCCCCTGTACACTCACAAGGGATGTTTTTGCTACCGCGAGGTCTCTGTAGAGTGCGCGTGAGCTGCGGACAGTCTGTTTCTACACCCGGTGTGTGAGTGTCACCCTGTGCTCCTATACACTCAGTGGCGGGTGTCTGCTGCCCGCGAGGGCTCAGTGCTGTGAGTGAGGGCTACAAGCAGTCCGTGTTCCTCCCAAAGCCTCTACGTTCCTCCCTCAGCTTTCCCAGCTCTCGGCCCAGCCCACAGTTTCCACCCTCTGACTCCTGTCATTGGCAGCCCGATGACCCAGCCTGTAAGACACATTGCTCTGGCGGCCTCTCCAGGCTCCTCGCCTCTCCCTTCTCCACTCCCCTCCATTCCTCAGTTTGGAAAAAGCAACATCTTTATGTGGGCAGTTTCCACGCAGCAGTCCCAGCTCTGCTGCCTGGCTGCAAAGGTGGATGTGAGCTGAGAAGGGAGCATTGACTGAGCGTGCTCTGAGGACTGACCTTTGTTACTGTGTTTTGGCTTTTCATCGGGAGAGTCAGCAATAGCTCATCCCAGGTGCTCTAAATTATAAGGCAGCCTTAGTCACTTGACAGTCAGATAAAGGGATGTGCCAAGATTTCACAGATTGGGATAATAGTTTACAAAATGAGGGCCGGTAACAATCAAACTCAAAATAGATTACCACAGTACTCAGGTAAAATAAATTACACAAGTAGCACAATATCACTAATTCCAAATAGTCTGTTGTAGTGCATGATCTTGAAGCCAGCATATCAAACAGTGCAGTATCTTACCCAGCGCCACTAGTTGCAATCATGAGCTCTATATTTTAGCAGTCTATTTTGGGATGCTGGTACAATGACATAAACCAGATACACTGATCCCATAAACTTGGAAATAAACGTGAAGCTTGTTTTATATGCACTGCTTAAAGCCCAAACAGGCAACTAAAGAAGCAGTTACAAGTAAAGTCACCTTGCACAACAAAACACATTATAAATAAATTGGTACAGCAAATGTAGTACCACCAACCTATATTTCTCATACGTTCATTCCTACATAATATTACTATATTTTATCAAAATACAAGCACACACAATCCCAATCATAATACAAGCACACACAATCCCACTCTATAAACTTTCTTCCACTTTACTCAACACCACTCCACGCTAAACTACTCAACTCCACTACACTCTATAATAATTACCTTTACTCTATACTACACCACTTCACTGTACCCCACTACACTCTATAGGTCTACAGTAACAAAATTAGAGCTAGTAATGTTGCATTAATATTTGCTATGCCAAAAACTCAAACTTTTACTAATGCGAGACCTATTGCATTGCAAATGCTTGTTCTTCTGGTAATCTGTATCTGGCCGGATTCTTGCACTGCCTCACTGTTGTTGATATGATTCTGCCGGCATCTGATACTAGTTTAGCAGGTGCATGGTCTACAAGGCTGCATTTAGGATCTCACAATTTATTGTCTTCGCCAGCGCTATCCTGAAGTCTTAAAGTAGCCTATCCCGGAGCCCGAGTCATGTACACAGGAAAGGAGGGCGTATCCTTATTCCCTGGGTCTGGGCGACGCCCAGGGGACAAGGAACTCTCTTGTATTACATGGTGTAGGAGAGATGTGTCTGAGAAGTTACTCCTATCCAGGGGTCCTGTCCTGAAAAGGGATCTAGTGCTAGATTCCAATCCCCACCAATCACAAGCCCAGCATTGCCAGATTCACTCAGAAGGCGATCTAACGACGTATATAAAGAAGCCTTAGAGGTGTTAGGTGCACGTACAGAGCCCAATCCACACTTTGAACCTTGGTAAGACGTAATAGCTCTGGTTTTCTTTCTAAGTTTGAACAACTTAAGTGTGAGATATTTCTTAAATAAGTTGGCCACCCCTCTTGTTTTTGAAAATGTCATCTCATTAGTAAGTACATCTGCTCCACAGAGTATCTAGCTGCTTCCCAACACAGTCTTCACCCAATCTCCACGTGACTTCTCTGCTTCTGATTGGGTTAGGTGCGTTTCCTGCTATAGTGCAAATTCAGCTTGTTTTGTAGCTAGATAGTGCAGACTTGTTTTCCTCTTTATGTAATGTGATACTCGTTTTACATACAAGGAAATAAGAGTTCGTGGTTTCGTTTTCCGTGTCAGGCATAGCGGGGGTAGGAATCAATACATAATAAAACAAGAGATATGATTATGCAACTCTAGTGTCTCCACTAGGCCAGAAGCTGTGCCTCAGATAACAGTTGATAACAATCAAATTTCCTGCGCGGAAGTAATAAAAAGTCCTAACTCGTAAACAGTATGGGGCCTTATTTCTGCGCGGGGACCTACGAGCCTCACAGTGGGCTATCTTAATTACTCTGGGAAAAGTGTGGAAAAAGGATAATTACATATTAGCAAAGTGGGGGTTTTACAAGCAGGGTCTGGCCAGCAATTCTGTGCCGATTTCCCTCGCAAACAGGTGAGCGCCTACAGCTTCAGCATCGCCAGGCAATATCGGCTTGTGAGATGGAACCCTGTTCCCACGCTGCTCGTCATGTGTATACCAGCCGTCATTTTGTGTGAACCTAGGGTAAATCCAAAATATTGCTTAAGCAGTGTAGTATTTGTAACTTGCCTAAGCCTGGGACCAGTGAAAAATTGCTATAGAGCAAGGGCTGTGTCTGCGCAGATTGCACCCCTGGTTGCAGGCGGGAGCATCAGGGCCTGTAATGGAAGGACTCCTTCTGATGGGAGCAGGAAAACCACGTTCAAACGTGGTAATAGGTCAAGTGTTATCGATTACATCCTTGTTGATGTTAGAATTTGGTCACTAGTGGATGATATGCTAATAGCACGGAGGTCAGACAGTGACCATAATCCCTTGCTGCTAAAAATGAGGGGCTCCGTACTGGGCAGACAGCTATCTAGCTGCCTCTCCAGGGTGGATGAACCCCTTGTATTCAACAACTGCAGAAGAGTTACCTGGCCCAATGCATTTGCTAACCGATCTTTATATACTAGGATTTATGAACTATTTGTACATTTTGTATTGAGGTTATCAAGTAGTCTGGACTGCGAACACCTAGGGGGATTAACCCAGTTACTTCCCACACACAATGATTTTTTTGAAGCATTCCAAGCAGTGTTCACAAAGGAAAGTTGGGGTGGTTGACCTGCTAGTAAAAGAATTGATAGTTGGTTTAACCCTGAATGTAAATCCGCCAAGAGGGCCCTCCAGTTAGCTATTAAGGCTCATAATCAGCCAGGGGATGCCCAGGCCTGTAATAAATATAAAACTGCAATATCAAAAGCAAAACGAGAATTTGCGGATAAAAACTGACAGGACCTGGTACTTGCAACTAACTGCAAAGATACCCACCTGTTTTGGCATATCCTTGCAAAGGGTAACATGGAAACTTCAAACACTCCTAGTTATCATATTCAGCCGGAGGTTTGGGTTGAACGTTTTACTACATTATATTCCAAGAACCCTGAAGACGATTGCATTTACAGTACAAGCAATGAACAATTATTTTCGAACACTCTCCCCTTTAGGCCCACGACAAACACAGTACTGGTCTTTAGTTTGGATGGGACTCTGTCAGCAATAGATAGACTGAAGGCAGGAAAGGCCCCTGGCCCCGATCAAATACCGGGTGACCTTTACAAATCTGAACCCATGGTATGGGCTCCCTACATAAACACACTAACAAATTGTATATCGGCTGGTGGGACTATCCCTTCGACATGGAGGGGAGCCGAGATAATCGCCATACATAAGAAGGGTGACACCTCTGCCCCATCCAACTATAGACCATTCAGTTTAATAGATAACTAGCAAAAAATCTTTACTTGTCAAGTTCTGGATAAACTCCAGAGCTGGATGGATGAGAAGAAGGTGCTGTCCCCCTACCAAGCGGGCTTCCGCTCCAAAATTAGCACGTGTGACCAGGCTTTTAGATTTACTCTGCTGACCTGGAAGTACATGCTATTGAGAAGACAAAAGCTCTACTTGGCATTTGTCGATTTAAGAGCTGCGTTCGACTTAGTGTCATGTAAACGGTTGTGGAAAGTAATGCTTGATTTAGGAACCCCAACTGAACTGGTGACTTTGATAGCCAGACTCCATGAGGATAATTATGCCCAGGTCAGATGGGGAACACGAGGCAAATTAACCGATAAAATACCAATACAGCGCGGGGTGCGCCAGGGATGTGTGCTTGCACCCACACTTTTCTCATTGTTTATTAAAGATGTGGCCAGCAGTTTATTGGACTGCAGGAACAACTCTCTTGTCTTGAATGGCACTAGGACCCCAATCCTACTCTTTGCAGATGACTCCTTACTTATTACCACAACCCCAATGGGCTTGCAAATCCTTGTGGATAAGTTTTTGGATTTCTGCAGAAGCAAGAGTTTGGAATTAAATGTCACCAATACCAAATTCATGGTGTTTGGGAAAAACAAGGGCAAATTAAGAGAGGTTAGGGTGGCATTGGAACCCTTAGAGCGGGTAAAAAGTTTTGATTACTTGTGGATAAGATTGAGTGATACACTAGGCTGGGAGCAACAACTGGAAAAGAGCCATTTAACTCTCATTCATAGGTCAAAATCAATACTGAGACTCTTTAAGCAGTCTTACACTCAATCACTGACTCCAGCTCTTGAAGTGTATCGAGCAAAAGCTCAGAGCGGTGCTCTGTATGGAGCGATATGGGGGTATATCAACACAAGTAAATTGACGATTTCTGAAAATATCTTTGCTAGATTACTCATCTCAGTACCTATGACTACTCCTCTAATTCCACTGTTCTTCAACCTTGGGATGAAAAAAGAATCGGTGATTTGGAGTCCCTGAAACCTTTACTGCACTTCGTATGTGGACAATACTGTGGACAATACTGCAGCTTTCTGATTATTGCAATTCCCTAAAGGAGGTCTTGAAGATTAGTGTGCTAAAAGCCTCCCTTGGTTTAAGCATGTTGCGAGTTTGTTTACAACTCTTGGTATGATTGAATCTTGGGAACATCCAGAGAAAGCGAATAAAGCAGATTGCTCAAAGCTGAAGATCAGGTATTGGGCGGACGTGGAAGAACGTTATGCCACTAGGTCAGCAAACGGCCAATTAATCTCACAGTTTTATGTGTTAAGCCATGCCCTTCTTTTGAACCCTTCCTGGACCAAATCACACCACCACTTGCAAAAAGCATATACGTTAGATTTAGGTATGGTAATCTTTTACTACGGTTTTCCAGCGATTGGACCGCAGGGCCATCTTTAGAACCTTGTCCTACATGTGCTAAAACTTTGGAGACCGAAGAGCACATCCTTTTTTCCTGCATGATAAAATATCAAAAGATCCGCAGGAGATGGATACGACTGAACTGCTTAAACATTGGAGCCAGGCAACATCAGGTTGCCTATAGAATCCTGAAAACTGATATCACAGGTCCAATAGTTTACGCGGTCAGCCGTTTCCTATTCTTGTTCTGGGTCAAACGGGAAAAGTTTCTGCCCACGATTGGTGCCAATTGTTAATATCAAAATGAAACCCTTGTTATTCGAAATTGATCTGCTGGCTCAAATTAACTGTATGCTGTAAGCAAAAACTCTCTTATTACTGTTAGCTTAGTGCTGGGCTTTTAATTGCTTGCTGATATATTTATATGTTAATAGCTGATAATTGTTTTTAGAATTTTATATACATCTTTTATATCTATTTTCGATATGTCAGATGACTTTTTATCTTTTATCTTGTTTAAATTACCTCAAAATCTAAGTATTGCTTGTATTTGTATTTGTATACTTTGATGGTTTTTTAAATATCAAACTGAATAAAGTTATTCAACAAGAACTTGCCTAAGTCAATAGTTAGCTCTCCTAAGTTTGCTCAATTTTGTCCCATAAAAATATATTGCAGTGAAAATGTTCGTAATTAGCTCACAAAAAAATAGCAATACAGAAAAGGAATATAGAACATAAAATAATGAGGACTTGCCGTTTAGTGTAGATGAGGCTAAAATTACTGAGTGGAAACAGCACAAAGCTCCTCGAGGGATTGCTGAAATTACAAAATACCATTCACGTTTTAATCAAATGACTAAAGTTGCCTTTGTATTCTATGTATTATTATAACTAATGGAAGATCAAAATAATTTAATGTCCTGAAGAAGGTGTATAAGATCAGCCTACAGAAATGCATTCACAATCTAAATTTCACAATCAACCTGCCCTGAACAATTTTACATGGAAAAGTGATTGTACAGTGACTTATGTATTACGGCTGCCTTTAAAGGCTGATGCATTTGTCTATTTTCAGTTCTTCTGTGGTTATGTTTTATAGTGTTTGGCGTATATATGTTTTCTATACATATGATGTCCATATCCGTTTTTTTACAGTGGGCTCAGGTATTAATTTTTTAAATTATTATTATGAAGTCTTACATAGCGGAACGGCTACCCACTCTGGGTTTCTCTGCACTTGGAGACAGATCAAGTGCCAAACAGGTCCATTAGCTCAGATCATCCAGGTCTCCAACTGTTTCCTAAAGGTAGTCAGTGAGGTGCAGCTTCTCAAAGTTAGCGGAAGGTTATTAGACCGCTTAAGGTCCTGGTAGTCAAAGGACTGGCCACCCATATCAATAGGTTGACCAAGCTGATATTTGAAAGAGTGTTATTGTGGATTTAATGACATTGCAGTTATTTCAGGCATACCTGGGGGGGGGGGGTCTGTTGTTTCTGGGTTATTGAAACTGTTGTCTTGGTTTGAGGGGTTGCTCTCTTTTGAGTATTTGAGAGTGGAAAGAGAAGGGTCCACTTTCAGTGGGGATCTGGATTTGTCCCTATCCTAGTTTAAAGCGTCCAGCAGTCCCTGCAGTCCTTTTTTGTCTAAATGCATCTGGACTGCTAGTTTGTGACAGTTCAATGTACTTGAGAGGGTATCTTCTTGATCGATGCTCGGTGATAAATTGCCTACTGTAGAGGGTTCTATTGAGTCCAAGTAAAATGCCAGGTCATTCCGGTCCATGAATATTATTGTTTTGCCCCCTACTGTGACTATCATGGTTGCCTGATTCAAAAGTTTGTACTTTATATCTTTGAGTCATAGTTCTGTTCTGGTCTTAGAGCCTGGAAGGTTTGCATGTTATATTGATTTCTTCAGAGAAGTCTCTCGAGGTTTGTATGTTATGACCTTCAAAGGTGAAAGAGCCTTTCTTGTTTGCACTTATGAGAGATTGGCTTGCCTGAAAAAACGAGCACTCTTCGGTTGATGCGGTGCACCCTTTGAAATTCTAGGTTTGGGGTAAAATTCACACTCAGAAGTTGAAGAAAATGTACACAAGAAGTCCTTATTGGCTTATTGCCACATATCTTATCCTCAGTCTGGGAGGTTCCTGTATGAGGGTTTCAAGGCCACTAGGTGCTTGGCTGATTGATCAAGGCGGGTTTGGAAGATCGCCACATCTGCCCGCATTGAACGCAGGTCTGTGGATACATCTACCAGATTGCTCTCCAGGGCAGTTACCCCAGCGGTGCCCACGGCTGTAATCTCTTTAAGGATCGTTTCTAAAGTAATTTCAGTGCTTTTCAATCAATCAATCAATCAATCAGTGCATTTGTAAAGCGCGCTACTCCCCCGGGAGGGTCTCAAGGCGCTGGGGGAGAGGGTTACGTCACTGCCCGAACAGCCAGGTCTTGAGTTTTGGCATTTTCAACAGTTGTTCGCTCTCTGTACCCTGTTACCGCTTCAGTAAAAAGAAGCTGGCATGGGTATTTGCCATATCAGACCAAAGGTGGCTCCACTTTGTCATTTATCCATTCTGTGATTTTTAGGTTGAGCCTGGGCACCGCATGCGCTGCTGCAAGGCATGAAGTAGTGGAGTGTGGCTTTGAAGCTCCACCCACTGTCTGCCCATATTTTTAATTGGCTTGTGTCATTGTCCTTCGTAAAAGCTGGCTTCCAAGTCGCTATTAGGCTTGTTAGTCCCTCATTGGTACTGCCTTGTCTGCATTTGTTACCTCCCATAATGACTGGACCTTTTACTGGTGTTGTTGCATGTTCTGCTTTATAAGTCGGTGAGCACTATTTTCTTTAATGCTCTACCCCTATTCCACCCACTACCTCGCAGCACGCCACCCGCTTTTGTTTTACCAGTAATGCTTTAATTTAAATTACAGCGCGGCCAGCTTTAACTATAACGGCAGCGCTTATTGAATTATTTAATATACGCGCAGTCTGCTTTCACTTTAGTGACCGTGCCTATTTATTTATTTAAGGACCAGCGCAGCCGCTTTCACTTTAGTGGCACCTCTACAGAAGCTTTTGAAATTATTTGTTTTTTTAATCATTTTGGGTGAAAACACCATGGGCACTTTCACTTTAATGTTGACCGCACCCCTTTGTGTAGATGCTGCTTACTGTAACCTGAATATGCGGGAAGCGTCTAAAAAAAAAAAAAGGGCGCATTTGTGAGAGTTTGAGTTTCTGGCATTAGAAAAATAACGATTCCTTTCATATATGTGTTGCTTTCAAAGTACTTAAATAAAAGGCATTGTCATTTACAATGCCAACAGCTTAAACGCACACAAATGCGAGACCTATTGTATTGAAAATGCTTGTTAGGTATAAGAGGTGGGTGTTGGTAGTTCTTGCAGGACCGAGATACGTATTACCAAAGCATATATTTTCATGTAGGAGTCAGTGCCTGGGAATAATATTATCTCTGTGCTCCAAGAAATATTGGGCGATGCCTTCCCCTAGCCTACCATAAAGCATCCATATATTGACACTGTGAACAGTAATGATTTTGGAAGGTAATGATCAGTTAATGCCACTCGTATGCAGGGACAATCGAGTGTATCCTTTGCAGGCATGAAGTCCATCAATGTAACAACTCGGCGCTGCGGTTACTACTGCACTACCTGGTGCTGCTGGGTCTACAATGGTCTCCCCCACCAGTTGTAGTACTACCATGGCCTGGATTCCAAACGTTATAGCATCAGTGACAGGTCTTGTTTTCCTTGTGGTTCAAGAGCCAGCGGTTTCCCCTAGCACCAGTCCTTTGGCCTCACAGGGGTGGATGTTTTCCCCAATTAATTCCCTCTGTCTGTCTGTCTGGCTCTGGTAGAGCTTCAGTGCGGATTCAAAGGCACCTCATGGCCACAAAGCTCCGAACTCCTCATCCCTTCAAGGTGTGCGGTGGAGGGGGCTCCATTCACAAAGCTGAATTAGGGGTCCAAATCGAGGATTAGCATACCAGTTGCAGGGCTCACCCCACTTTCACACCATATCAGGGGATTCATGATGTTTCCTCGTAATCCACGGGCCACCCAAAGCCGGCGCTGGTCTCCCAGAGAATAAAATGCAGTAATCATCTTTCTCTAATGCCAAGCTCGGCCAAACCCTTGTGTTTCATTGTCTGAAACTGTGGCCCACGTTTTATTTTGGTGCACTTCTTATGACATTTTTTTAGAAATGAAGGGCTAAAACCCACCCTACGTTTTTGTGGCAGGCATATAAATTTGGTCTAGATATTGAGCAGAGGTACAAATAATCCGTCAGTTGAGATGTCAAGAACCTTGTTGGAACTTGGTGGTGCAGAGCAACATATGTTCGCTTGTCATGAATGATGTTGGTTCTTAAACTGTGCAACTACATGGATTGCGTTTGTTACCGTAAGTAAGTCTGCTTTTTTTTTTTAATAGTTCAATGCATTGTGATCAAGGTCTTGTCGACATGTTTTCATGAGCTCACTTGTTGAACTAAATATCCAAACAATAAGGCATTATTAGCTGTGGAATCCCCTGCTCAAGAAACCGTCCGCTGACCCGGCCACGCTTTCTAACTACAGACCCGTCTCCTTCCTACAATACCCAGCAAAGGACTTAAGGAAACTAATCAACCAACACCTCAGCAACCACACAGTTTGGATTTAGGCCAAACCACAGTACAGAAACAGCACTCATCCCTGCTACAGATGACATCCGCATGATCCTTAACCCCTTCACCGTGGCAGGAATTCCGCCGCGGCGCTGGGGGGGTTTGGGGGCAGCGCGGTGGCGCTGTGCTCGTGACGGACCCGTTCCGTCACGAGCCACGATTGAGCTGTGCTCATGACGGAGTGGTTCCGTCACGTCTCCGCCCACTGCGCTAATCGCCCACACAGGCGGGGAATTAGCGCCGCGTGGGCGGAGCGGCGGCCAACGGCCGCAGCATGACGGAACCACTCCGTCATGAGCACAGCGCAACCGTGGCTCATGATGGAGGGGTTCCGTCATGAGCGGGGAAGGGGTTAACAGAGACATGGCACCTCTCATTATCCTGGCACCCTCTGCAGTATTTGACAGTCTCACACCCTCATCATGCGCCTTCACGAGACTGGCATCCAAGGACACACTCTACTGGATCTACTTCTTAACGGGTAGAACAGAGGCTGTTAGCCTGGTACCTTACTCCTGCAAACTCATCGGTGGAGTGCCTCAAGGCTCATTGCCCAGCACACCCTCTACAACGCATAAATGATCCCTCTGGCCAACTTCATTGGTGCACACAACATCAATATCCTCTTCTATGCCAATGACACGCAACTCATATTCTCCCTTTCAGGTAAGACCCTGAATGCAATAAACAAGTTCACCACCTGCAGGACTGAAGTCACTAACTGTATGAAAGTCAACTGTCTCAAGCTCAACACAGACAAAACAGACGTAGTGATCTGCAGCAGGACACCCCACGATGGGACTCCAGCTGGTGACTGGACAAACTCGGACCTACACCCAGAACCCACAACAAAATGAAGGACGGAGTGCGGAAACTTTTTTTTAAAACTCTCCAGTTAAGAGAGCTGGGTTCAATCCATCTTTCATTTGCTCACCATGGATCCAGCCATATGCAAATCAGTCATGACCCTGCTCCCCATGGAAACAGTCCAGCCCAAACTGCCAGCCTACGTCCTCCCTGGACCGTAAACAAGCAACCTGTGACCGGTTTTGAAGTATCACCCCTCATCAGCGTGGCACAGCGAGCAAGGGACTGACATCTGAGCATACCCATGACCACAAAGGGCGAACATAGCAAACACAACAAGATGATGGATGGAGTGCTGAAACTTTTTTAAAACCTCACCCCCAGTCAAGAGATCTGGGTTAAATCCATTGTCCTGGTGGTCTTGGCTGAAATGTTCCCATGAGGAGCAGGGCCGAGACTGATTTGCATATGGCTGGGTCCAAACAGGGGTGGCATAATGAGCCATGGATCCAACCCAGATCTCTTGACTGGGAGTGAGTAGTTGAAATGTTTCAGCACTTCGTCCATCAATTTGTTGTGTTTGCTACACCCAGCACTCACACCAGAAGCCCTGAATAATCATCAACAGCAAACTGGACATGACTGCACCAGTCAACGCCGTCACTGCATCCTGCTTCCACACCCTGAAGATGCTGAGGAAGATCTTCAAACGGCTCACAAGCAACAATACAAAAACTGTCCCTCATGCCTTAGTCACCATCAAGTGGAAAACCCTCTACACTAGGATCACCAAGCAACTCACTTGTAGACTGCAAACCATTGAGAACTTGGCAGCCAGACTCATCCTCAAACTTCCACACGGAACTCACAACACACCACACGGAGTTCCACTTGTTCCCAATTCACAAAATTGCTCATTTCAACCTCCTCACATACATATTCAAGGCACTTCACAACTTAGGCCCGACCTATCTGAACAGTCACATCTCCTTCCACCAACCACCCAGACACCTCCATTCTGAAGGGCTCCTACTCACATAGATCCCACACACACATAGAACCAGATCAGGAGGACAGCCATTCTCTTACATTGCTCCTCAAACGTGGAACAAACAGACTCTTACTCCACATCAGAACCCCCTCCTCTCTTCTTAAATTCCACCAGAAACTGAAGACCTGGCTTTTTTAATAACTAACGTACAATAGGCAAGGCTCGGCACACACACACACCTTCTCAGCGCCAGGATACACTCGTGGGTGGTAGTGCATTTTACAAATACACATAACACAACATAACAATCTTAGTGCTTGATGTGAAGAATGTGATATATAAATTGTGCAACAGTAATCCGCTTTTATTACTCCATGGTGTAAATTATTTGATGTTCTACTAATTATAATAATTTAGTGATATTAAAAATAATAATAATGATAATTAGAATAGTAATGAATTTTGCTTATAACTATAGTCACATCTACATGATGTAATGAAATTGACTACTGTATATGTTTTAATGTTTTTTATTGTAAAAGTGGGTTTGGTGCATAAACAACATCAGACTAAACAAAATACGAAAACAACAGCCAGGCCTTTTTCTTGGTTGTCTGGCAGCACTTAAGTTCAGCTGCAGTCTTTTGGGATGGCTGTGATGTCGAGATTTTGCTTGTCTTAGCAGAATGCTAGCTTATTTAAGAAAGACCTGCATTACTGACACTTTTTCCGAGGCCGCCATCAATTGTGCTACAGTTGCATGCTTCTGCTAAAATAGCGTTTGTGGCAGTAGGTGGTCCCTGAAGACATAAGGGATTAAATCGTTTTTCTGAAAGACCTGTTTCTTTACCCCAGAGGTTTACTGGGCCACAGGGATTAGGAACTGCTCTGGGCAAAAGAAGAACTTGAGGGGATGACTGTTAGGAAGTGCTCACATTTCACCAGAAAACAACTGATAGAGCAAGTGAGAGAGAGAGAGAGAGAGAGAGAGAGAGAGAAAGAGAGTGGGCCAGACTGAAAACTGAAATCAGCCCTGGAAAAAATGTTCAAGCCACCCACGCATAGCAGAAGGCCTTGGCTAGAATGGGGTCATGGCCGCTCCAAAGCACTGAAAGGAGCATCCTAACCTGCAGCATACAAGGACAATGTTATAGCGGCTGAATTGCTATTCTAGCAATGGAGAGAGGGAGAGAGCATGTGCACATGTATGCTCCTTGTATACTTTTAACAATAGATCATATATACACAACTCTTCTAGAAAATCTTATCTGCTTCAGACATCCAACATCTCAAATACTGCCTGCACATCATCCGGACCTGGGTGCCCCACACCCTTGTGGAAGCTCAACCCAAATAAAACAGAACATCTGTTTTGTGCCAAGAACAACAAGCAAGAAATAGTACAAACCTGGCTCAATAACATGAACCGTAACAGCTTTGCATCCCAACTCACCCTGGACACCAACCACGCCCTCAAGAAACTCAATAAAACAAAGATGTCCGGGCACCAGCTCTCTCGCCTAAAGACAGTGAAGCAGCTTCTTCCAGAAAGCAGCATCAGAGCTGCTGTTCAAGCCTTTGTACTCTTGAACTGGATAGTGGTAACGCCCTGCTCCTTGGACGCCCAGACTCCACACTGTCACCCATACAAGCCGCAGAAATTCTCAGCTAAGGCCTGATGAAATATGATCACATCACTCCCATCCTGATGGAACTCCATTGGCTTCCCTTGCCACGTGCACCATCTTCAAAATCAGCGGCATCATTTACAAAGCCATCGTGATCAGCATCCTAATTATCTTGCAGACAGCTCACCATCTCTGGTGGTTCTCGATGCACTCACAGTCAAGCCACCATAAGGCTGTAGACTAAAAGTGTAAAAAGTAAAAACAAGGCAGCAGGAGTTTCCATCTATGCATCCCAAATCTTCAACAGCATCCCTGTGTCCATCAGCACCTCCCAAAAGAGGCTTCAATTTAGGAAAGAGTTAAGAGCTAACATCTTTAAAGAACACTAAATCACAATGCATTAACCATCAACAACCCAGAAACCTCTCCTATCCCCCTTGACTTTATGCTTGTCTTTGACCCTATAAAACACCCTTATGAGTTTTTGGATAGGTTTGTGCTATAAAAATAGGGTGGAAAGAGGGAAACTGGCGAGTGGAAGTAATTTATTCTTTGTTGTGTATGGATCCCATGTGTTCCACTACACGAGGAATTGCTTTGGGGAAGGATGTGGAAGATATGAAGAGGAGAGCAGGAGGGTGGATTTTCCAGAAGGTATGAAGCAGAAACATTACAATTTGCAATGATGCCCATTATTTCCCCGAGAAGAGGTAAATGTTACAAACAGTAAATACAATAATCTACTAAGTGTAAACAGTTTTTAACTTTTCACCCAGGCAAAACAACTTAATTACGTAACAATGTTAAGAAAAAAAAAGTGTGCCTCGATCAAGTAACATTAGTGTATACATACAAATGTAAGTTTTTTTAATGCAAAATAAAATGACAAACATCACACATGTGGGATATTTCTGCCCCACTCTGCAAAGCTTCCACCCTTTTCCGCAGCACTATTCAAATTGTCATTGTGCAGCAAGAGTTTGTGCATCAAATTCATGCCTGAACGTGATTTTCTGCAAAAATGGATATTGGAGCAAACAATTACACATTAATATTCTTACGGGAGATTTATCCTGGCAAAATCGTCAACAGTGGAATTTTTCTGACCTGTGTCATAACTGATCAGTTTTATGAAATGTGGAATTCTGGCTTCTATTGAATTCTGGAGACAGAATTGAAATTCTACACATCCCTAATACTAGGGGTGGGAGTACCTTGTGTGATCCCGTCTAGCATAATCACCCACAAATTTCTCAAATTTTTGCACAATTACACAAGCAAGGTAATTCTGCATTTAGCGCTATTTTCTTGGAGGATGCATTTTGCATTAATAAATAGAGCTAGATGCAACATAACATGAACACTGTCTACTAATGCTCCCTAAATGTCCTCTTGGGGTAGAATTTCCAGAGTACATCCGGAATTTAGTGCTATTTTCTTGGCGCAAAATGCAACCTCATATCTAAAATGGATGTGTGGATGCATTTGGTGCTAGGAATTAGAGCTAAATGCAACAGAACACCAATAGTGAGCATGAACAGCCACCCGTGTTTACAAAATGTGTCCTTGCTGTAGTACTTCCCCCATACATTACTCATAATTACTCAAGTGAGCTTAATCTCATTATTATCGGCAATTCTGTGTCAAAGAGTAACGGGAAATTACTGAAATTACTCCCATTGCTCCAGCGTACTTTAAATTCCGCCAAGGGCTACCTAATAAATATGGCTCCATCAGTAAATTTATAATGCCTTGAGAAAGGGATTCAACATACACTGACCGCTTCATTGTTTATTATTCTCAATGACAGGACGAAGAGATCATTAGGTAAGATGCAATTCATTAATATACTATGTTTATGTAAAAATATGCCCATATTAGTCTAACAGGCATTCAGAAATGTGTTTTTCAGTATTGTCAATAATCATAACTACATGTAAATAAGTAAGGTTGAATTCATTAATACGTTTGGGTTAAATATCTACATCATTTTAATAGGCAATCACAATTGTGTTTGTTAGAACTGTCAATAATTAGAACTACATTTATAAAGCCTAATTACAAAACATCACTGTGTACTTTAATAAAGTTTTTGAGACCTGTACTAATTCTTATTGTTCAAAATAGTCGAAAATATACAGTGGGCTTGATTTGAACCGCCCCACAGTAATGATGATTGCATTTGCTCTTATGAGTTTACAAGAAAAGAAACATAATTCTTCATTTGCAATCTGTTCCCTGTAATGTCTTTCTATATGAACTAATGGATATCTTTCAATTGTCACTATAAACAGCAATACAATTACTATGTGAATAAGGCTAGTGTTTATCATTAAGCACCGGTGTCCCAAAATATCCTAACACATGTTTTGCCATTCCAACCTATGTTCCTATTCATTATGTTTTAAATAAAAACTAAATAAATGTATGACTGTTATGATATAACATTTTAATGTATGAAATTGTGGCTACATGTCACCGTACAGACCCCCCATTATGTCATGGTTCACTGCATCGGAGGCACTAAATCGCCTACAACCACACAACAAGTATATCAATAATGAGATCACTACATTGATCCTTCTCAATCAGTACTCAACAGTACATGTGAAAGCTGTCGAGAGTCTCCTTAAGAGGAATACCATTAAGGGAAAAAAACACAATTCCAAAAACCCTCCTTGTCAATCTTGTAGCTCTTGATTGATGATGAAAATGAATCCAGAAGTAGATAAGCAAGGCACCAAACTCTCCCTGACATCATGGAAGACAAAACAACCACGTTGGGACATCCAATAGAAGATCCAAATTGATATCTAGCTGCTAGGAGCAAAAATCAGGGACATAAATAGCAGCAAGTGGGCAATGAATGCAACATTAAATAAGTGAATAAATGCATTGCGGCACACCCATCACTCGTTAATGCCTGACATCAGAGGAAAAGGTGCAATTTCAACTTTGATTGGGAAGCTCACACTATAACCCCATCTTGAAAAGGACACTTCATCTCATTCATTTATTTATTGTTCCAGCTAATAGCCTTACAATAGTTAAATCAGTAATATTTTTTTTTAAACATAGGAATTAAAACTACATCTTGAAAATATACAATTTGATTAACTAGATAACATTAGTAACTGCAATTAATTCCACTAAAAACAATCAACTAATTCATCAATACAGACTAGATTATATTAAAGTGCATATGCAATGCAATTAGTTAGGTGTCGCAGTAACATAATGCATTAGGAACCATATTCATTTCTCATTGAACTACCAACCAGTTCATCAGTGCAAGCCGGAATTGGTTAGGGGTGCGTGAGCAAGGCAGAATTGGAGAATTATACAGTTCGGTCACCAAGTCTTCAGAAAACTTCTCAAGACTTCTCAAGACCTGGCTCTTCGAACAGTAGCCTCATGGGTATGTAGTGCGCTCTACAAATGCTATGATTGATTGACCAATTGATGGCATGGTACATAATAAAATACACATAAAACTGTATAAAAAGAATAGAATGTGCCATAGAAATGATCTAGTTTGGTTGGGACCGGGCATAGCAGATCGTTCTCAAGCCCAATGCTCCTCACAATTCCAGGAGCACCCCTCCATTTGACCGCAAATGGCCACATGATAAGGACACCATCTTCCCCTGCATGGTCGCTGCCTCAGATTAGATTCTGGCATAGCTGTAACTGACTGTAGCATAATTCTGGCCATATCATACTGGTTATAGTATTAGCCTATTGTGGCATCTGTTGAAAGGCATAACTGTGGTGGAAATCGTTAGCACATCACAGGCTTTTTTTTGCATGTGATGGTGATACCTGGACATGTGAGCTGCACTTGTGTATAGCCACAGCGCATATGAGCATTTCATGAAAGTGGCATATCCAGTGCTCGGGGGACCGAATGTGTATTTTGAAAAAAATGAAAACTGCTATTTGCAAAAGAAATTGTATTTTTTCAAAATCAATGAAAATATTCTGTTTAGTTAATTTTGAGTTTATTTATCGAAATGGAACCTTGTATTTGATAAAAAAATGTTTGTATTTCCAAAAACCGACAAGCTGATATTTGGGGGCAAAATGATTGTATCTTCAAAGGATGTTAGGACTCATGAAGTCCTCGAAGACAACAGCATCCTGGACCCCTCCCAGTCAGGATTCTGCAGCAACCACAGCACCGAGACCGCCCTCATCGCCGCCACAGAGAACATCAGGATCCTACTGGACAACGGCAAGGCGGCGGCCCTCATCTTTCTGGACCTCTCCGCCGCTTTCGACACCGTCTGCCACTGCACACTACGCACACGACTCCACGATGCAGGGATCCGAGACAAGGCCCTGGACTGGACCTCCTCCGTCCTCTCCGGCAGAACCCAGAGAGTCCGCCTCCACCCGTTCTGATCCGAAGCCTCCAAGATCATCTGCGGCGTCCCGCAGGGATCCTCCCTCAGCCCGACGCTGTTCAACGTCTACATGGCGCCTCTCACGCGCATCGCCCGACATCACGACCTCAACATAATCTCCTACGCCGACGACACGCAACTGATCCTCTCCCTCACCAAGGACCCCCTCACTGCCAAATCCAACCTCCACCAGGGAATGAAGGCCGTCGCCGAATGGAAGGAGGATAGCCGCCTTAAGCTGAACACAGACAAGACGGAGATCCTCATCCTCGGACCCAACCCCTCAGCATGGGACGACTCCTGGTGGCCCGCATCGCTGGGGACACCCCCCACACCTACCAACCACGCACGCAACCTGGGAGTCATCCTCGACTCGAAACTCACCATGACCAAACAAGTCAACGCTGTCTCCTCCACCTGCTTGAACACCCTCCGTATGCTCCGCAAGATCTACAGATGGATCCCGACAGACACAAGGAAAACAGTCACCCAGGCCCTAGTCAGCAGCAGACTCGACTACGGAAACGACCTCTACGCCGGAGCCCTCACCAAGCTCAGCAACAGACTGCAAAGAATCCAGAATGCCTCTGCACGCCTGATCCTCAACGTCCCGCGCCCCGACCACATCACCCCCCCACCTGAGGAAGCTGCACTGGCTCCCTGTCGACAAAAGAATCTCCTTCAAGCTCCTGATCCACGCACACAAGGCACTCCACAACACCAGACCAGCCTATCTCAACAGTCAACTCTCCTTCTACGTACCCAACAGGAAACTCCGCTCCGCAGACCTCTCCCTGGCTACCGTCCCACGCATCTGTAGAACCACAGCCGGAGGCAGATTCTTCTCCCACGCGCCACCAAGACCTGGAACACCCTCCCCCTCAACCTACGACAAACCGAAGACCTTCTAACCTTCAGGAGACGACTCAAGACCTGGCTGTTCGACCAGTAGCAACAGCACCACCCTCCCCCCCCCCCCACTCCCCACCCTCAGTGCCTTGAAACCCTTGCGGGTAAGTAGTGCGCTTTACAAATTATTTGATTGATTGATTGATGAGGTTTCTAGCGTACACATCTATCGAGGAAGCACCACAGCTGTATTCAAGAGCGGCAAAATGATCATGCGTAGTACAAGTTGGGGCGAAAGAGAATGTGTGGCCTGGTTGGGTAGCCATGTGGTGCGGGTGCAGCATGGAAAAGAATGTACCATTAGACAGTTTGAGAGGTGAGTTAGAAAAAGTTTGCAGAATTCACATACTAAGACATGGTTGTGGTTATACTGGAGTCACTTTTGGCCAGAGTCAACAGTGTAGCATACCCCCTGCACTGAAAGGTGTTAAGGTGAAAATGAAGCTTCCCCCTTTCTGCCTGAGGCCTAAGAACATATATGAGATTATAGAATCTCAGTGGCCCCATAACATGTTCTGCAGGGGGGCTCATCATTTTGTGTGACGCGCTGCTGAGTCTTAAGTGAATAGTGATATTTTTCCCAGCACACCTTTGGCCTAAACATCATTTCTATATATATTAACACCAATTGAAGAACATTTCACGATCCAGAAGCATTTTAGTGGTACATGTCAGCGGCCCTAAGGAAGGCTTTTTCAAGACGAAACACGCGTTAGCTGTTCTCCTCCTATTTGGACAGATTGTATCTTGTGTATAGACTCTAATACACTGGAAACGTGTTAAATACATATTGTTCATTGTTTCAGCACATATGTAATGTCCGTATACTCTCCATGTTGGACAACATTTCGCTATAAGCTTGTTATCAAAGTCTCTCTATGTTCTGTTGTAAAATTATGCAAACACAAGGAGATGATGGACAGAGTGCTGAAACTTTTCAGACACTCACCAACAGTCACTATTAGGTCTCTGTTAAACCCATCATCGTTCTTTAGCTCACTTTGCCACCCTAGTTCAGACCCAGACCTATGCAAATCAGTCTTGACCCTGTTCCTCATGGGAACAGTTCAGCCCGAACTGCCTAGTCAGGACTTCAATGGACCGGAAACAAACATCCTGGGACTAGTTTCGGGGTAATACCCCTCATCAACCAGGCTAGCTTGAATCCAGTGACAAAATGATCAAGAGACCCATGTCTGGGCATTCCCTGCCAACCTAATGTGAACAAAGCAAATCCTGGGTCCAAACTGGCGAGACGTGGCAAGCAAAAGAACGATGAATTAATCCCAGATCTGTGACTGGGGGTGAGTTTTGAAAAGCTTCAAAACTCCCTCCATCGTTTTATTTTGTGAGGTTTAAATGTGTGCCCTAAATGGCTAAGGGTATGCCCAGATGTGGGTTCCTTGCTTGCTACGCTACTGGATTCAAGCTAGCCTGGCTGATGAAGGGTGAAGACCCAAAACCGGTCCTAGGATGCTTGTTTCCAGTCCAGGGAGGACCTGGCGTGGCAGTTTGGGCTGGACTGTTCCCATGGAGAGCAGGGTCAAGAGTGATTTGCATATGCCTAGGTCCCAATGGGGGTGACGTGGCGAGCAAAAGAACAATGGGTTAAACCCATATCTGTGACTGAGGATGCTGTTGCTATGTTTTAAAATTATAACATGGTTATGAATAAAACAGTTTTTCTTTCTCATCAAATTGGACTTTGGTTGTAGCTCAATATATTTGGTTTGTGCTCCAGACATTAGTAAACAAATTGTAGACGTCATTGCGTTGACAGTGTACTTATCCGCACTTCTGGGCCGCAGGGCTGCAGTCTGGTAGCACATTGTATCGCTGTCCATACTTGAAGCGAGGTATTTGTGCTGTGTCATTTTCCCACTGTTGTCATGTTTGTAATAGTTGTAGTATTGTGCATGGTGCTGTTATTTGAAAGAGGGAGAGGAGAAGTGGAATGTGCTTGTATCCACGTCACATACAGAAGGCATGAAACTAAGGAGGAGGGATCACTTGGGATATGATGATGCAAGGAGGAAACAAATACTGTCTTCACTGGGTTCCAGTAACTGGGAGTTTACAATATTGTGAGGTGTTGCCTGAAGAGCTGGATCTTGACATTTCTTGAGTAAGGAGACGGCGATTTAAAGCTGATATTTGCGTAATAATTCTTTCTGAGTTTGGAGGACTCATTGATCATGTCTTCTTGTTACCAGTGGCCACCAGGTACCGCACTTTGCTATGACTTCTTATGCTTGGCTTGTATGGCAGCCTTTCGTCATTTATTGTGATTGCTGCTATCCGTGGTTTGAACCAGTATAAGTGCTGTAACTTGTCTGCCATCTGATCCTGTACGTTCCCAGCTGCGTTACCTCTTTATGAGCCGGTAAGAGCTGTTGCTGCTGCCCATGGCCTGAGATTGTGAGTTCCATGTACATTTTTATTTGTCTACCCTGCTCCATCAAAGTAGATTTTCAGACCTAAAATATGTCTTAGGATCTACTTTATAGGGGCAGGATTTTTTTTAAAAAGTCAATAGATATAAAAAGAAGGGCAAGAAGGGACATGTGGTTAAACACCTCTGCTGGTATTGTATCGAACACCTAAGAGTATTTTAACCCAACTCCCTTTTGCGCAGTTTATCAACCTCGGGAGAGCGAGTGGCTGAGTGGGCTCGCCAGGGTTTGAGCCTGTAATTATGATGTGAAAGACACATCCTTGCAATAGATGCATTAGTCTAATAAGTCTCCGTCTACGATTCTAGGATTTACCCCAGCAACAACAGCTAATGTACTCAGTTCAAATGTAAGTTTATTGAGATAAAAGGAGATACTGGTACAGAAAATAGAAGAATAATAAATAAAATTTAAAAAAAAAGAAAAGAAAAAATAAATAAAAAAATATTTAAAAAAAGAAAAATACATATAATAAAGCAATTCATTTTTGAGAAACACAAAGGGTCAAAAAAAAAATGTAAGTCAGGTAAACATGCCAACTGTAAGAGAAATAACAATATCATAAAAAGGATCGGTGAGTATATGAACATTACACTCTATGTGAATATCACACAACAAAATAAAACGACTAATGTACTCCTTGACAACTTTGGTTCCTCATATTAGAACCAGCCTACAGTGTGTTCTGCACTGTAAAGTCTTGCCTTCTGCACATGGCCCTGTAAGCAGTCCATATGTGGAACTTGTCACTAAGGTATTTTTGGTACCATGCACGAGAAACAGACTGTTGGGGTTTCTGTGGTGCAGAACGCCATATGTTAGGCTTTGGCCCTCTGGTAAATCCATAAGGGGTGCTCATCTGTTTCCTGCAAGATCGGAGGAAGCTCTAAGCGCTCAGTGATCAAAGAATATTCGGACATGATCAGAATAGGAGAATGGGGAGTGGAAGTAGGAGCTGAAAAATCCCTCAAGAATAGAAGAGCAGGGTTGCGACACTGAAGGGCACCCAAAGTTGAGAAATACAGAACCACTCTCTCTCAGAACAAACTAATCTGGCAAAGTGGAGCGACACTCAGAGCGGGTAAATTGAGACTGCACCCACTCAGAGCAAACCAATATGGCAAAACTAAGGGGGTTATTGACTGTGGCTTTGTACGGGTGCTCGCATGGCACAAAGAGACACAAAGCACGTGTCAGTTTACTTACCATTAGAAAAGCCTATGGGGTGCAGTGCAAAATTGGGCTGTGCCATGTGAGTGCCTGCACAAACCTTAGAAGATCCAGGTGTGAATAATCTTGGAAGTAAAACAATCCAAGCCTCGTGACCCTCAGAGCAGGACTATCACTGCTCCGATGGTCACTGTAAATATTGTTATAGTGCATTTTGTAATAAACTGCGCTGAAGCATCTGTTCCCAGGCTGCTAGCCTGGAGTGATGACATCAGGTCGTTTACGCAAGCAGTTTTAAATAGCTCATTTTCTCTGAAAAGCCTCGAACACGTGCATTAACGTACTAGTTGTGCTATCAGCTCAGGCTATATAGCCCATTGCTTTCACAGAAAAGTACAATTTACAAATTCTACGAAGGTAAAATAGAAGTGCTAAGCTCTGTTTAATGTAATCTGTGCAAGGCTGGTATTTTACAGAGCTTCTCGAACATTCTACGCCTGTAGGAATCTTAAAAGATCATAACTGAAGCAAACGATGAATGGTTATTGGGACTCCTTGTAAATAGGGTGGCAATTTAGGTGTGACTGAGGTGGAGTGGCACGGTGCGTAATCTACTCTGCTTCGATCTTTGGTGTGGCAAAAAAAGGTGTCCAAGCTGCCAACAACACAACATAAGCCGCTAAATCATACGCCCATAATCCCAGGCGACTTCTTAACACTTTGGTTGAGCATTTTTCAATAAGAGTAAGTATAATTATACCAAAATACACAAACGGGTAAAAAAACAAAGGAGGAAAAACGACGGTAGAAAAAGTACAAAGATAAGTATAAGAAATAAAGTGAAGGGAAAATTATTCTACAATGGATGGATCCTAAGAAAAGGAGAAAGAAGTACAGAGGTGAAAACAGTGCTTAATTTGTAAAATAATAAGTGCCAGGGCTCTAGCCAGGAGGCCACTGCAGCTTGCACCACTCTGTGCTCCTAATAGCGCTGCCAGTAACAGCACCAGCACAGCTACGATCCACCACACACTTAGCTGTGTGGCAAGTAAGACTATTTTAGGGCCCCCATAGCTATAAGAATGGCTTGTGCCACAGGTATTAATCATTTTAATGTATATTGAATCAACAAACACATTTTGTTGTGCTATTCTCTAAAGTATGCTACATAGTGGCACTGTTTGTCTAAGAGCTGGTGTTGACAATTAAGTGCCAGTGCTCAGCACCGGAAAGCACCAGCTCAAATTAAGCACTGGGTGAAAAAGAAAATTGATATAGGCCCCCCCATTAGGTGTTGGGTGGAGCCGAATTCCTTTATGGCAGCCGCAGTGGCCTATCATTTTATCATCTGTTTTTCTGGGTGCAGAATCACCAGACCCGATTTTTGCGGGTGGGAAAACCGTCCCATAAAATTTAGGCTTCGTTTGCAGCAGCAGCCAGGCCGCATCCCTAGCGTTTATATGGCATCCGGTTCGGACTAAGGGAAAACATGCAATGACGCCTGCCAGGACACTTCTTCCTTTTTCTTCCCATAACCATCCATGCCACTCACCCCCCACCCCCCGACTTCACCCCAAAAATGCACCTACGCCCTGGTTCCCATTAACTGCCAGCCCAGAGCAAGCAGTAAATAGGAGTGTGAAACCTCACAAAATTGGAAACTGCGTCCACACAGTTATTCCCCATTCCATAAGGTTTAACTCGTAAATGCATCATATTGCCAGGATGTTACTGCACCGTAATTATAGGTGCGGAGTTTTCTCCCTGCTAGTACTGTGCAACTTGTAATGATGGCCATAGAACGGAAGACCGATTCTAAAGCTACAAATCTGTTTGGATTCCGGAAAGAATAGGCTTTTTGATTATCTAAAGTACAAACAAACTGAGAAAACCCTGCTTGCTTTCCAGCAGGTGTCCAAGAGAGTCTTGGCTTTCTGTTTGAGGTTTGGGAGGTTCATAGCTACTGATCTGAGGCTAGGGCCGGACTGTGAACCCCAAGCAGCCCAGACAATGTTGTCGGACCGGCAGGGGGCTTGTACAAGCGTGAAGCGTTGCTTCTTAACAATACTGGCTCCCAGCACTGCTGCTTTTGTTACTGTTGACTGATATTGCAGGACCCCCGAGTAACAAAAACAGCCCCCACCACTCCAAAACCGGCCCCTTCCTTTCCAGCCTCCCAGGCAAACGCTTGATGCCCGCTACGTCCAGTCCGGCCCTGTCTGAGGCCTTCAAAGATTATCAGGGCACACCAGTAGCTAGGGTAGGCTGCCAAGTTATGTATGGTGGTCATCTTCAGCCGCAGACTGAAGACTCAAACCAAAGCTCAGCTTAACTCTCTCTGCTATGGTTTCCTTAGGTCACACCAGCACTAAGGTTGCCAAGTCAATATTCAAGAGTTGATAGGTGGATTTTTTTTTTTTTTTTTATAAATTGTCGTTTGGAAGTACTTTAGGCAGCGTCATATGTTTTAGCTTTATATTTCGAAAGGGACAAAAATATCGCTTTTTGTTGCTTTTCAAAATTGTCTTCACTGGCATGTTTCAACAGGCAAGCCGGTTAAACTAAAGGCCGGGTAGCAGCCCTACCCCAACCACAATGGCCACAAAAGGGCTTACTTAGGGTCCCATTACGATGTCGTTCGGTAAGCCTACAACCACTCTTCGGAGGCTTACCGATCAACATCGTAGGTTTACAGTCTGACCGCCAAATTTCAATGTCGGCGGTCGGAGTGCAAACCAGCCGGTCAATCCGACTGTGTTCTGACAGGCTCAAGGAGCCCGTCGGCCAGTTGAAAACCTATCCCTTACAGAGTTTCCGCCGTTGGGATTATGATGTCGGTTTCTGACAGCCTTTCCATGTCGGGCTTTCCGACATGAAAAGGCTGTCGGAAAGTGACTTTGGGGCCCCTAGCAGGGCCCTCATCCTTCTGCGACCTACGGTTGCTGAAAATCCCTGCACTGTGTGGCAGGCATCGTGCACATGATGCAGGGATTTACACAAACTCCCATTTCTCTATGGGAGCTCGGCAAACAAGCTCCCACAGAGAAATGGGAGTTTGCGACTGCACCATGTGCAGTCGCATAGTAATACGATGTTCGGAACCGCTAACCAGCGGTCGGTCGGTTCCAACACCAAGATGGTGTCAGTCGGAGGTAACTCCAATCGTCCTCGTAATTGGGCACTTAGTGTTACTCCCCTTAAGGTTTAACAGAGCCTTGGCCTTCACCTGCACTGTGGGTGGTGTAGATCATGCTGCTTACCTTTACGGCAATTCAGTGCTCTAGATTTTGGTCACATCTAGTCAGTGGGTAGTTTGTGGATACTACTAGGGAAACTAATTGCCCTTGCAGAATATGAAATTATGAGCATTATGAATTCAGTAGCTGTAGCACACAGGCTCTAAATAATTTTTGTTCCTGACTCTCAGATTCACAATTCCATTCTCTATTGTAGATGTCTACACGTTTTCATTTGGGCCAGCTTATGAGACGACAAAGCACTGAACATTCCTCAGTGATTAAAGACTTACTGAGGAATGCTGCTGTGTGTGGAGCCAGGGAGCTGTAGAAATAATTATTGGGTTTTGGGTCAGCCTCTTTAAGGCACTAACTTCTTTGACTCAGTACACTTCAGCCAAAGGCATGAGAAATTGCCAATCGCATCTTGGATCCACCCAAAGGATTACCTTAGTCATACCATCTTTTAGCTGGCATTTTCTATGTATCCATACATCTCCACTGGGATGCAAGAAGAACTATTTTACAGAAGAAAAGTGAGGTCAGTCATCCCCCCTTTTTGTTACCATTCAATTAGATATGTAACATTTGTATTTGCCTCATAAACCAATCATTCCCTTTTTTACTGTAGCATTTTTGAGAGATGCTCTTGTGAGTGAGGGACTGTCCAAGTCTGCAGCGAAAGCACTGACTGCTATTAAATGTCGCGGCAATCTGGGAATGCTATTGTGCACAGTCTAACATGGTTTTCATTCCGAGATGGCCCCCAAGTTTAATCTCAATATGGGGGTAAATAAAACAAAGCTGTAAATCTGGCTTTAACCTGTCACTTCATGCAAAGAGAGGCAAGAACAAACAACTTGTAGAATCCTGTGTTTACCTGCATAGGCACTTTCAAGCCAAACCTATTGACTTTACCAATGGTTGTTTACTTTTTGCCCTTTTGACCAGCTATTGTGGGTTTGAACAAAGAATCACAATGCTTAGAGGAGTAGCAAGCCCATATTTATGTAAAAGTGATATTTTAGTATCACATTTCACGTTTTCACAATTTTAAATTTCGGTTTAGCAGCGTCTGCTATATTTCTGTAAGAAACTCTTTTCCTTTAAACTGTATTATTAAGAATGTAAATTGTTGTCTGTTCTTAAATGAAAAATATTTGGGTTATTTGCTAGATGATTTATTAACCTAATGAAACATCTTGTTTTTCTTTTCCTAAAGTATATTAGTATAGTATTGATCCGCTTCTAAAAATATGAAAACACCTGATCCACCATCAATATTAATTCAGACTGCTCAGTTTCCCACAAGGGATGGGAGTGGGTGAGGGAGGGGGGTTCAGGCAATGGTCCTGGAAAACAACAGCCTGCTCCCCAATGTCTATCCAAATGGGAAGCATTTTTGTTTCAAAGCAGGGGTCTCCAACCTTTTCAGTAATAAGAGAAATGTATGTTCAACTAAAATCATCCCAAGCTACTAATATTATTAGTGTTGTATTATTGATCACATCAGACAAGAAAACATTAGTGATCACCGTACTGCAGGGCTGCCAGCAGGATCGTACATAAGAAAGGCTTTGTCATTTTGGAATCCCTCTACATTCGAAATACAGAACACCCATAACTGCTAAATATCCGTGGCACCAAGGTAATAATAAATGTAAAAAGTCTCGTCAACTTTGCATAATTTATCACTTAAATATCTGCATTGAATATATTTTGGAAATTGCGATTTCTGAAAATACACACAGTTTCATACTAAATATACACCTTTCAATTTTGGTATGCATAATTAATTCAACCAAGTAAAAGCTTCTAATTTAGTAGGCTGGGCTGCACACGGGAGAGCTACTTACAGGTAGTTGGAGCGCTACCACTAGCTCACGAGCTACTCTCTGGAGAAGTCTAGCTTAAAGCAAAACTTGTCCTTTTAATGGACCTGGTCTCCTTTAAAAAATAAGATTCCGGTTTGGCTATGGGGATTTGCTGTCCCACGCAGGTCACCATTCTTGCATTTGATGCTAATCGCAGGGTCACTAATTGCGACCTGCGTAATTAATATTCATTAGGCAGGTCATTTTACAGTTCTTGGTGATGGGACAAAATGTGAAGTGACATGTTAGTACACAGATACACACAAAAATAAGAGAGGCACATATACAGAGACGTCTGAACACAGTCCTTGGGTTAGTCCATAGGTCAGAGAAAATTCACGCTATCAGAGGCAAATTGTTCTTAGTGTTGTCGTAAATCCTTTTATTCATCATTTGGAAAGAACAAGCAAATTGTGCAACACAGCCAACGCATTTTGCCCAATGCGGGCTCCTTCAGGGCGAATCCTAATCCAATAAAGTCCTACACGGTATTGACCCGAACAGAAGTATGAGGCTTAGTTTCAATTCATGGTTCAAATCTCAGAATATCAATGATGGCAACAAAACCATAGAGTTCAAGATTTGTAGAATCAAGAACTGGATCGCATAATGTGTCACGCTATACAACAATAGGCTCTATGCGGCCGGCAAAGCTTCACTTCTGTGTCCCTTTCAAATCTTTTTATTCTACAAATCTTGCTGCATTCCTCCCTCGTCGTGGATCAGGGTACTAATTAAACACAGCGCAGTCGCTTTCACTTTAGCAGCCGCGCTTGTGTTGTTTATGATGTCTTGTTCCTTTCCGATGTCTCCTCACAACTCGTGGGTACACAGCACCTCGTGACCCAGTTTCCTTAATTTCCTTGTGCTTCCCTCAACACCTCCTGCTTGCCGCTTCGGAGACCACGGTGCTATGGCTTATTTGCCCTTTCGAAAAGGCAGTGGTGAGTGGTACCTGGAGATGTGTGAAATGTATTGTTTGTGATGGAATAAACAGGTTGAGCGGTGCGTCTTCCTTACTTAGTGCTTAAAAAAACCTCCTTTCTCTATGCTGATTACTGTGTTTTAACTTCCAACTGCAATCCGAGACCACATTAAGTCAAGATGTGAAGTTTGAAACATTTAAAATAACCTTGCATCACTATTCACTTTTGTTTTTCTTGAGGATTCCCACTTCGCTTACTTGTGTCATTCAAGTACGCATACGTTTCCCCCTCCTCCCGCGAGCTCGGCCCCTGCCTTCCACTGCTTTTCTCTGCGAGCCGCTAAGTGACAACCCCCGCAGTCAGTGGAGGTGCACTGCAGCTGGCCCACCCCCAGTGCCTCTCGATGTGAACCTCCTGGCAGAGCTCACTTGCTCTCCCGGCTCAGTTTCTGTGGGATCTTCGTCACCGCTGGAAAGGTAAAGCTGGAACTTGGGAGGGTACTGGGCTGGTGTTGGGGAGCAGGGGGAAAAGGGTTCTTAGTACCTAGGTAGCCACACACTAACCAGGATAACTGACCCTTGGTAAACGAGACCCCCAGTCCATAAACTTCACAGTTTTCTGGACCCCTCAACCAGCAATAAGCTCTCCCCGTAAGCTGAAGACAAACAGCTTATATCATTTTAAGTCAAAATGATTGTTACACTTAAGGACCACCTTCACCCTCGTGCGTGTCTCTGAGTTGCCGGTCTGTCCCTTTTCAATGTTGCGGACAGACCTTGTTCGCTTCTCAACCATATCTCCACTCGTTTCGGCATCTCTCTCTCTCGTACCGGACGGTAATTGCCCTGTTACTATTATGAAGTTCCTCCACTTTTACAAAAGCCGGCCCCTTTTCTGTTCATGTTTTGGGAGTGAGCCTAGCACCCCTCCCCTACCATTTCTGAGGCCAAATGGAATATAGCGCCCTTTTCCATCCACCAACATTAAAGAGGCATGTGAGACACAGACAGAGTGTGTCTGTGTGAGAGGACCGCCAACTCCAGCGTGGCCTGCTGCTGCCACCTCCAAGCGAGTATGTCTGCCCTGTTGTTATCTCCTGTGCTCTATTAGTCCCCAACCAGATTTGTGCCGCACCATATAAATGCCAAAACTGCACTGCAATCGGCAATGGGCAGAGATGGGTTAATTAAGAGTTTATCAGCACGTATGGTTTTGAAAAGCGTTCCAATACAGCTGTCCTTTTAAATCTGTGATTTACACTCCAGCATTATTCATGGAAAAAATAAACTACAAATGCAATAATTCAGTGAAACAAATCATGCATGGGTTGTCGATTTGCCTACCACAGCTCCAGCTCACATTTCCCATTTGTTTTAGTTGGTGTTATAAATCTAAATGTTATCCATGGCACCAATAGACCAGTTTACACGATTCATCGCACAGAATGGTTCAAAAAGATACACCCAGAAAGGATTTCTCCATCTTGGCCCACCCAGTCACTGGGCCTTCCTGCTTGAGGTTGTAGAAGACTTATGTGCTACTAGTTTTACTCTCCATTGTGGCAATACCTTTGTTTAAAAAAAAATAAAAACGTAATTTATTTTACAACTGCAATACTGACTCAGCAGCAGTGGCTGCTTAATGCGAAATACAAACCTGTCTGGCAACAGTGCAAGCACAAATACAGGCACCTCAATCAAGTCCTGGTGCACTAATTCTGCTGCCAGCGTGGGAAACACATTCAAATTCAGCCTTTTACACTAGTTTCCTGCATTCTAAACAAAGTCTAAACAAACAAGCCAACAGACCACGTACGCAACCTGGGCTTCATCCTGGACTCCTCCCTCTCGATGACCAGACAAGTCAACGCCGTCTCCTCATCATGCTTTCACACCCTTCGCATGCTTCGCAAGATCTTCCGATGGATCCCGACCGAAACCAGGAAGACGGTCACCCAGGCCCTCGTCACCAGCCGACTGGACTACGGAAACACCCTCTACGCCGGAACCACAGCCAAGCTACAGAAAACACTCCAACGCATCCAGAACGCCTCCGCCCGACTCCGCCCGACTCCTCCTGGACATCCCCCGACGCAGCCACATCTCCGGCCACATGAGGGACCTGTACTGGCTCCCCGTCAACAAGAGGATCACGTGCAGGCTCCTCACCCACGCACACAAGTCTCTCCACGACCTGGGCCCCAAGTACCTCAACGACCGCCTGACCTTCTACACGCCCACCCGCCAGCTACGGTCTACCAGCCTCGCCCTCGCCACCGTACCACGCATCCGAAGAGCCACCGCCGGAGGCAGATCCTTCTCCTACCTGGCGGCCAAGACATGGAACTCCCTCCCCATCCACCTTCGGCTGACCCAGGACCACCTCGCCTTCAGGAGACAACTCAAGACCTGGCTGTTCGAGCAGTAGCGGACCCCTTCCCCCAAGCGCCTTGAGACCCTTCCGGGTGAGTAGCGCGCTATACAAGTGTTATGATTGATTGATTGATTGATTGAGACTAAGTCACATATTTTGTGACCAGGTTTTAATAATACAAGTAGTCAGTCAGACTTCCCCACCAAAGGCATGCCCTGCCTCTTTCCTCTCTGCAGCACCACCTTGTCTCTCTGTACCCATCCCTCTCGGAGTTCTAAAAAGCATCTATTGTCCCTGTCTCAGCCTCTCCTGCCTACCTTCGCTGACTGCGGTGTCTCTCTTTCTCCCCTGCATTCTATCACTATCTAGCTACTGTTCGCTCATTATTTGGCACTCCTGGTCATCCAGTTGCTCAAGCTATCTTTGTTTCATTCCACACTGGTTCATGACAGCATTGTATAGCTATTTAATCACTGGTGGCACAGCACCCAGAATAATTTGCTGCATGGCTAAACACTTAAAGGGTCCCAAAAGGGAGTCCTATTGGATATGCCAATGCTGGTTTTCTGTTTGTCACGGCCAGGAAAAACCTGACAGTGAAGGACAGAAAAAAGCAATAATAATCGCCCACATCTTTGGAGAAAACTCCTTAGGTGTGGCGTTATTGGTTTTAGTTTTTAGTTTTAATTTTTCAGAAACGAATTCCTGCTTTGACAGCTTGTTTCTACAAAAACAAAAACTATGATCCTTCAAAACTGAGGGTGGCTGCGCATCAAGCTTGATGGAGCCTGATACTGCTGTGACAGTGCTGCCTTTCAATATTCAGAGATGATTACTGGGCCCGCAGCTATCTGTAGACCTGGAGGGTGGCAGCCCATCAGGGTGGCAGAGGAAAAACCCTGCAACATTGAGAGGGACAGAGGGAGAGCCATCTGCCAAACCTTAAATCAGTGCCTACTTTGATAAGTGTTGCCCTTTCCCATATTTGTGTGAAAATGTAAACTTGCAGAGAAAAATGCTGTGGAGGTTTGTCATTATGCTTAAAAACTGCAAGATGTCACCTTTCAGAAACAGAAAACCTGCTCGCAGTTTCCGTCTTGGCGGAGTATCGTTAAAGTAAAACTGATCTCATAATGTTGTGGAAAAGGCTCTTGGAAAGAGCTTAAAACCTTGTGTGGGCGAGGGTGGACATAAAGCGAGACATTTTGCAGACTTCCTGAATATTGAAAATTGGCAACTTTTCAAAATGTTGCAAAACTTGGTGACAGAAAAACTTCACATATCCCCGGCTTCTGGTGCCTTCTGTATCTTGACATGGGGTCGTTCCATCAGTGATGATGCAATGGTAAAGTTTTTCAAGATCTTCCCCAGACGCTCACTTTTCTAAACTCCAGAAACTGCTGCTTTGAGTCAAGCACACATCTTGACTGGTAACAGCAAGCTGTGATCAGAGTACAACTAGTACACTAAAGAAAGACTTACACTGCACCCTCCTCTTCTGCACCAGCAGCCAGGGTATAAGCATCCAATGCCACAGCATTATGACTGCCCTCATCCAGTTTCAGAAGGGAACGAGCAGCTGCCTCCTGACTCAGGCTCAGAAAATAAAGATGTCTGGCCTTTACGTGACCCCATTTACTTCATCCGAAGCATACTTCCTGGCAGTTAACCTGACAGCACCTTCAATTTGTCTTCATTTATTGAGTTATTCTATTGCTTTTCCCGCAGCATTTGGAAAGCTACCTTTGAGGTAAGTACCATTTTGTACTAGAGCTATGGCCAAATACTTGATATTAATGTAACTTAGGGTTACATTTAGGAACAGTATTACTGCAATAAGTGTGGGATAGGCTATGAGTGTTGCTACTAAAATATTTGGATACAATCAAATTGAAATTAAATGTTTTACATATGATGTTCGAGGTACAATAAACCACATAATTTCAAGGTACCTGTCAACCTTTGCAGTAACCTTGTGCCGAAGACCCAACCCAAGTAAAATGCAAATAAACTAGGTCTAAAAAACAAAAAGATCCAACTGAAATAATGTTCTTTTCTGTCTCCCACTGGACCCGCCAGTGACCACATATACTGGAGGATGAGAGCCGGTGGTGGACGCGGCTAAACAGGCTGGGATAAGAGAGAAAACAGAGGCACAGCACCCTACAACATGTCTCTTCACTTCTGGGGGTAAAGATAGGGTGCCGGTTGTAATGGGAACTCTCCAAGACCGAGAGACCTTAAGGCTTCTTGCACCTGATGAATAATGATACCAGGAGTAAGTTATTTATAAAGTACCATGAATAGTACCCATTAGAAGTTTAACCCATAAAATGGGGCATAGCATGCATGATTTTGTGCTGTTACAGGTTGACATGCCAAAATATATTGGGGTGTGTGATTTGTTTTGAACAATTTGTAATTCTGATATGTGTGGTAGCAAGACCTATCGTCCAACTCATAAAGCCAGCTTAAATAACTTGTCATTTAAACACTGAACATAATTTGCAATGGCGCGGTCATATACATTAGCAGTTTCCATGTATGTCCAGCTCTCAGTGCTTTGGGAAGATTCTCGGAATCCTGAAAGCTAAACATAAAGAGACATACAAAATCTTCCGAGATATACCTATATACATTCACCTTTCTCTGTGGTGGAATAACTACCTCAAGCTTTGCCACTAAACACTCTCTCATGGAAGTTGAATATAGTTTCTAATTGACGGATGTAAACTGAAATCATGGCGCATCATTAACATCTTATGATTTCCTCTATTTAGTGATGTATGGGCATATTGGAATGCTAATACCTTGCACTCTGATGTATAAGAATTGTATGTGTAAGAAACATACCATAGTCCTGTTCCGTAACTGTAAGTTTAACAGAACATATTAACACCAGTCTTTAAAGCTCAAACACGTGCAAAAATAGTTCAAAGTTTATTTCTAAATCACACTTGACTTCAGGAAACTTTTCTGAGAGCCAAAATGTTAACGAGCCAATCCTTAAACATCTAAATGCATTCACAATTGAAAACCAACAGCGGATGCTTCTGTAGCAATGTTGTAGCAAAGATTACCTAGCAAGGATGTCAGGCACCACGAAGGGGGTAATACCTGAAGATCAAAGATGGCCGCTATCTCTGTAGACACGAATGGGACACAGATCACCGCACTATGCGACTTGTCCGCAATGTGCCTGCGGTTTGAATCCATCCAGCACTCACAAACTGAACTGGCCACAAATCTGTCCTTTGCTTGAATGAAGAGACAAAATTATTTGCTCTTTAATAATCAAAGAACATAACTTTCTGTAGTGCAACAAAGTATTTTCACTTAGCATTTCTGGCTTTAACTACAGAATGGACACATTCAGTGAACATCCAATATGGTAAGTGGCGGTTCTTCCACTCATGCGGAGGTGCGTCGCCCCACTGCTCAAAAGGCAAAAGAAAATGACAAAAACGTATTGTTATTATCATGTTATTTTTCCTATTGCAGTCTATTTTAAGCGGGTGGGGCGGGGCTGGCCAAAGCAGGGGAGGAGGGGTTTGAACTGAACTACCTAAGTGCACATGACTGCTTGGCCGACCCTCTTGAGGACCAGTCAAGAGGGCCGGCCAAGCAGTCATGCGCACTGTGCATGTTCTCCATCAGGCTCTAATGCACAGACTGGTGAGGAACATGCACAGGCTCCCTGTCCCTGTCTGAGTGCCGATCCACGACACTCAGACCAATCAGAACGCTGCATTGCAGCGTTGTGATTGGCTTAGGGGAGCCTGGGAGCCCGCAAGCTTCCTGCTGCTTCTATAAATCAGTCAAATTTTTTTAGAAAAGGCCTGCTGCATTAATCAAGATTAACAGTCTTCACTTTTTTACTCACAATAGTTTCTAATTCTAATAATGGAATTGACACAATTGTATTTGTGGTGTTAACCGATAAATGCAGTGAATGGTGCATTATTGATCTTGTTTAGAAAATAATTATCAGTTACTTCCCCTCAGCGCACATGGTCTCCAGGTACTGCTTCTTTGAACACAAAACTGACTCGGCGGTAAGTGGACATCCATGCATCCTGGCAGTAATTTACTTTAACTTATTTAATGTAATTTTATTTAAGGTTAGCTTAACAAATAACATATTAAACATAATTACATTTAATTTGAATTCATACATTTATGATGAATTATTTTCGTACTTGAATTAAGAAGATAAATAGTTTCAGGGTTACAGGTAATAATATTTATAAAATTAAAAGAATGTGCTTTATTTTAATTTAGTTATGGTTAGCATTGGAAGAAGGTATGCAAATATTTTAATTATTTACAAAACAAAGGCATATAATTCAATTTAGGGTAAGGATAAGGTTTGGCATTATGGGAAAGTTTAGGGATGGAAAAAGTATTGGTAGGATGAAGTAAAAGTAACATAAGAAGGTCAGTTCAAGATTAGGGTGGGTGGACAAAATTAAGGTAGGTCGATGTAAAGGTGGCGCGGTACAAATATACATAAGTAAAGGTAATACATTCAAATGCAAAAAATGGATTTCATTGAGAGTGAACATTACATTGCAATCCACAATAGAAGCACAGTCATAATCCAGTCTGGATTCAATAATGCATATGTGAGACGGTCAAATGGGAAGATTTCATCTTAACATGTTCAACCGACTGAAGTGGCTACTGAAGGCTGCTTCAATCTGGTGTCAGCAGTGAAAAACAAGCATTGGCAAAGCCAATCGGTCCCACCTATGAAATCAATTGGCTTGAGCAATATTTTCTAGCCATGTTGTACAGCAGCACGGATGCTTTGCATTGGGGCTATGACTAATTTTAAAAAGTAATATGGCGCAGCCAGGGCTAATGATTTTTAAAAAAATTCAATAGCCCTGGTTGCATCGTAGTCCAATTTTTTATTAATATTTTTTAGCCATGCTGCACAGCAGCCACACTGCTATACAACAAGGTTACAAATCATTGGCGAAGTTGGCACTGCCCATGCTGTACAGCAGGAACAAAAGGCAATGGCAGAGCCAATAGTCTCCAAGGCGAGACCTAGTGGCTTTGGCAATGCTTATGAAGTCTCAGCTTAACACTCCTGTGATTCCGAGCAAATCAGCTAATCTCCTCATGCAAAAAAAAAACCAATATATATATATATATATACACACACACACCATTTGAAAAAAAATCCTATCATTTTTTTTAACCAATTTTATTGGGCCTTATCAGGGTGTTGCATAAACACAGTACAACCCTTCAGATCTTTATTATTTACCCACGTTTGGTGGTCCCACTATGGTCTTTGGACGATCAGTGCAATATAACAAAGCCAACAGCAGTAATTGGTCCAATACAATAACAGTGAAACATATTCAACTTGAAGTCATGACAGTTCACAGATTCAAATATATAGATTCCGAATAGTATATGACAATTAATGCCCACCCATGTGTCCGCCGCATGCACCCGCAACCCCATGCAGAAGGTGCATTATTTAAGCTCAAGGTGGGGAGGAGGTGCTAATCTCCCAGAATGGTCGGCCACTAGGACGCTATCCCCTCTCAGCCAGGGAGATCTGCCTGAAACTCCTGTAACTCATGGAACAAATTGTCCTAATACGCAGGTATGGGGATTCTGCGTAGTAGCCTAAGCGCTACTGATTCCTCCCTGCCCCATTTAATTGTCGCCGTGCACCAGTGTCCCAGCCCAGGTAACGAGTTGGCTTTCCAATGCATGGCAATGAACCTGCAGACTATGAGGAATGCCAAGTCTATAAAAACAATTCACAGCCCTTCCAGGCTTCTTTCACTTAAACAGTCCTAATCCCCAGACTCTAGATGCCATGGTGAAGAGGTCTTCACCCCCTGTAACGCCAGAAAGGGCATCAACGACCTCTCTCAATAAATGTGCTGCCACTGGACAACTCCAAAACATGTGTGACATATCGGCATCAGGCTCCTGACCCCATGGGCAATTCTAAAGCAACCCAAATATTCTGTGTAACCTTGACGGGTGAGATAGGCCCAATGTAAAATGTTATGTTGGATGAATGAAATGTAGCATTAGGGGAAAGTTTGCGCGGGCAAAGCAGTATCATGTCCCATTCCTCCTGGATCATGGCTCAGCTTAGGTCTTGTTCCTACGTGTTTGCAGGAGGGGGGTCTGGTAATGTCTATGCGCAGGCCCATGTGAGCCAGGTAATGAACCGGTGGCCCCCACCTACTGTGTGTAACGTGTGAACAAGAGGGCGTTGCTCTGGCTCCATGTCAACAATCTGCCATAGTCGGCCCATCTTGGCCACCAGCTGACCATAGGCAAGGAAATGACCCGCTGGCAAGCCGCAGTCGGTCTGTAGTTGTTCGAAAGGGATGAGTGTGCCGTTTTGAAACAGAGTGCATAGGCTGCCCACTCCGGCCGCTTCCCATAGCGTCAGCCCCTTCCAGGTCTCTAACGGGTCTAATAGAGCCGATACAAATCTCTGGGGAATATTGTGACAGTCGGCATGTGGTGCTAGCTTCCATAAAAGCTGATATGAGCAACAAGCAGGAGACTGCAGGCCTCCCAGGGTATTTCACCTTGTGGCAGAAAGGTCTCGCGTGTCGCTCCCTGTGCAAGTTTCGTAGAGGACAAATAAATCCTCTCACAGAAAGAAAGCATTTGCGTCCACGTCTTAGTGAAAATAAGTTTGGAAGCAGATAACATCTGTTGTCACAATAAAAGCAGAAATCTGCTGCCACAATAAACATTCATTTAAAAGGAATAAAGGGCTTCTTTGAAGTGTGTGTGGTATAGTAAAACATAACTACAAATGGCAAGAGAATTAGCAAGCATGACAGGGTAAAACAAAAAAATAAAAAATTAGTACCTCAATATAAAAAATTAGTACCTCAATCTCAGTGCAATGAGCAGAAGGACAGCAATTAAGCTGAAGCAATCAGTACTTGGCCCATGCTCCAGTCGAAAAATAGAAAGTCACTCAATCAATCAATCAGGGATTTGTGAAGCGCGCTACTCACCCGCGAGGGTCTCAAGGCGGAGGGGAGGTCGTGCAGCTCCAATTCAGCCAAAGAGCCAGGTCTTGAGGCTCTTACTGAAGGCATGCAGAGTGGGGGAATTTCTGATGTTGAGCGGGTGTTTGTTCCATGTCTTAGCCGCAATGTAGGAGTTGGCTCTTCCACTCGTTCTGGCTCTGCAGATGCGCATGGTTTCGGTGAGGGTGAACGTGGAAGGAGGCTCTTTCGTTGCGGTATTGGGGTCCGGTGTTGTGGAATGATTTGTAGGCATGAGTGAGTAGCTTGAAGGTTACTCTCTTCTCGACGGGGAACCAGTGGAAGTCTCGCAGGTGCTGGGTGATGTGGTTGTGTCGAGGGATGCCGAGGATGAGTTTGGCAGCGGTGTTCTGGATGGTCTGGAGTTTTCGGAGGAGGGATTTGTTGATTCCGGCATAGAGGGCATTTCCGTAGTCCAGTTTACTGGTTAGCAGTGCGTGGGTGACGGTCTTTCGCTGACCAATTAGAAGGCAGCAAATAAGAGGGCCAATGAAGCCAACACATTTTGTGCACAATATTTCTCATCCCCCTAGGGCACCCACACCTTTTTTTAAACTTGGGGGCTGCAGGACCTCACCCTCACCGAAACCCTGCGCATCTGCAGAGCCTGAACGAGTGGAAGAGCCAACTCCTACATTGCGGTTTCCTGCAGACCCCTAAGGGCCAGTGGCACCTGCCGGCTCCCCTGCCAGCACCCATTAAGGGTGCTGGCAGGAGCTGGCATTTTTTGTGCAGGGCATCTCCGGTCCTCATGAGGGCTCAAAGAGGGCGCATGCCTCTCTTGCTAAAAAAAACAGCAATGCGCAGTCCCACCGATCCATGGCATACCCCAAGTTTACTTATTTTAAAGTCTGCATTGGAAAGGCATGTGTGGTAAACTCATGTGTGCTAATGTCATATTACCCAGTTTGTCACATAGTAGAATACATCAACAGTAGTGAAAATGCTTAAAGAGTAGGCTGTGGTATTGAGTCCGCCCTGATGTGGGATTTGAGCATTCTTCCACAGCGCATACCACTAAATACCAATTGGATCAACTAGATAGATTTTCTCTTTGTAGTGTAATACTGACAATCACTAGGTTGATGACTATTCTTCAACAAGTAGATGTTCTACTTGACAAAGACACCAGCACCGCATCAAGAGCACTTCTAAATGAACACCAATGACACCAAGCACACATTCAATTGAAGAAGAGACCATAGAAGCCAAGGAATGGTGCTTAGTACTTTGATCTTCTCCATCACTGGATGGAAGGGAACGTCGCCAACTTGGATGGAACGAAATATGTTATCATAGGGCCTCATTTAGAGTTTATCAGAAGGGTACTCCAGCAGAAACACGACGGATAGCCCATCCGCATTATTGCAAGTGCATTATACCCATCCGCCAAACTCTAAACGAGGCCCATAGTCTTGGCAGGCGTAGCTCAAAGCTGCTCTTGCGTGAGTGAACTGCAAGCCTAGGCCAACCACAACCCACACAGCAAGCATAAACCTGCGATTAATTTTTCATACTAACCAACGTGGTGGGTAACTACAATTACTGTGGAAAATCCTGCCACTTCTCTGGATAAATCCCTGTGGACAGCTGTTGCAATCCTTGAAGTCTCTCACCCAAACTACACAGGACTTAATTTGTAAAAAAAAAAAAAAAAAGGAAATATCAGGGCCCTTTTTAGGAGACCAGTGTATCCCACACCGCCCATTGCCCCTGCCAGTGCTGCCATTGACAGTATAAACACAACTACCAATCATCACACTCCTACAAGTGTGATAATTCAGACGATTCTAGGCCAACCAAAGCTATAATAATGCCATGACCGGCAGATATTCTTCCCTTAATGGATATTGACTTATTAAACACTGTTGTTGTGCTCATCTCAATATTGGACAGATAGCGCCACCATGTGGTGGACTATCACTAGAGCCCGTGCTGGCCACTAAGAGTCGGTGCCGACCACCGGAAACCACTGGCTGAAATTAAGCACTGAAACTACAGCAGCACCATCTGCACCACCCATCTTAAAAAAATCATCTAAAAACAGAAAAGGTTGAATATTATCAGCCAGAGTGGTAGACATGAGTATGACTTGCCATCTCTGGTGTCTATCCACTAGCTGTCACTGGGGTCAAGGATTCAATTCATAACTTTGTGTGTCATGCACAAAACTTACTGGCGAACACAATGTGTCTTCCTCTAGCTAACACCTCACAGGGACTTGTAACTGACACCTTCTCACCTGATTTATCAGTACTCTGTCAAGAGCTGTTCATAATAACGTGAGCACTGGGCACATGGCAATGGGCAGTGACTGAGGGAATCCAGATTTTGGATCAGCAATTCCACCCTCTAAACTCATTCTGCACCCGATTCATCATTCTCCTTCTGTTTGGAACCTACAGCTGTGGAGTGGCTAAGATGGCGCGTGGCACTGTAAAATACTGACATAAATGAAAGAATAAATTTAAAAAAAATATATATAGTGCATTATTTTAAATGTCCGATAATAACATTTACCAAGGTCCCAGGGTCCAGTATTTCATCTACCTGATCCTCATTTAGTCTTAAAAAAGAAACAAGACAAATTGGGCCCTTTTATGCATTTAACAGCTATATCACCAAGACAACGTGCGCACAAATCGCTCTGCAAACACGTGTTTTCAATATGAGAACATTGAATGATTCGAGTTCAGTGCCAACATGTTCTTCTTTTAATTAAACATAATTGCTGCTAAAATTAAAATGGAGTGCTGCTGCAATTTCTCGTCCTTTGCTGCGATGCTTTGCAGTCAGTGCTTCCGCATCTCGGGGGACCTAAATGGTGCTATAGAAACAGTGAACTTTTTTTAGATGGTAACCATCAGAGAAACTATTTGCAATGGTGAATGCTCTCACATTAGGCTAACATGCGGCTAATTTTCCCCAGCGTGACTTCACACAGAAAATATTAATAATTTCTGTGGTCTCAGCAGATTTGATGGTTTAGGGAGACAGTCTGCTAAAATGTTTCACTTATATCTGTAGATTTAAGAGATGGCAGCCAAACGCCACATTTGAAAGTTCAGCGCAGTAAAGGCTTCAACATTATAAATGATTAATTAGGGTAGACATTTAAAGATATGTTTTATGTTATTTTATGTAGGGCAGTTGTGTTTAAGTCAAAACTGCCAAGGTCTTGATCTTATGGCAGTGAGATAGATATATGTTCGGCTCCCTTTAGAGAGGTGCATAGATAGCGCGCTTTCAGGCATGGCATGGCCTCGAAGAGCTGCCGGAGCTCGGGTGCCGGAGCTGGTGATTTCAGATGGATTATCGGCAGTGTGGGTGTAGTTAAAATGCTGCTTTTGAGTATATATTCATGCATGTGTTATAGTTTTTCTAGTTGTGTGTGGTGTGCCTGGAGCTCTTTTTAATTCACAGTGTTTAATTTGAACTGGTGGTTGCCGGTGGGGGTCACCGGCACTCAGTGCTTAATTTGAGCCGGTGGTTTCCAGGGCTCAGCACAGGCAGTTAATTATCAACACTGGCACTTGTGACAGCCTGCCACAATGTGGTGCTGTCTGACTAATTTAGAGATGATCAAACAACAGTTAATTGTTAATTTAATATACATTAAGAATGACTATTACCTGCCGTCCAAGCCCTTCTTATAGTTTTGTGGGCCTGAAATAGAATTGTCACACTTGTAGGAGTGTGATGAACAGTAGTAGTGTTGTACTATCATTGGCAGCATGACAGGGGAAAGTGTGGTCCAAGCTGCCGTGGCCTCCTGACAGAAGACCTGGCACTTATTTTTTTGCAAATTAAGCGCTGCTGGCACTTTTCTTAAGAGACATCCCTGAGAGTAAGAGCAGGAGAAACACACAAACGAGAAAGAAGGAGGAAGATAAAGACGAAAAACCCGTCGGCAAGGGAGAAAGCAGGAACCTGCAAGAGTGAGTTAAAGGGGCCAGGAGAACCTGGACGTGGAATAAGGAGGCTTGTGGTGCATTCAGTCCTCTGCAGCCGTGGTATTCGGAGCATTGACATTTAATAGCACTGGCCGGGCTGCTTAGTAGTGCTTTGGGTACCGGCACATCTCTAAGGATTCGCTTTGTACATTGCCTAGCATGAAACACGAGCCTGAGGTAGATGACTATGGTGCCTGGTTAGCGCTCCACCATATTCCTTTATCAAGACTAGCTACAGAATGTTGGGTGGTTATTGGTTCAACGTGTTTCTTGCTGTTGTGCAGCGGAATATTGTTTTGTGAAAGATGGGCTACTGTTCATCGTCTAATGAGGTCCAACTATATGATGCATCTGAGCTGCCTTGATGTGGTTACAGGTTCTAGCTAATGTTTTTAGTTGGAGCTTGTGATTGTTAATATAGTTCTGCTGTGAGCTTGTTGATACCACATAGAGGCCCCCTTTAAACATGCTGTTTTAATTTTGGGAGTTACCAGCCCCTTCAAAATTCGCCCAGAGAGAACCCTGCAAACCTGAACATTTCACACGGCGACTCCACATTCTAAAAGCAGGCTGTGTCTTTGAGTGACATATCAGGTGTGAGCTAAGGCAGAACCAAGGGAAGTCTGGATCAGAATTATTAATTCAGCTCATCATTCCTCATTTCTGAGGGAACCCTCAGGATACCACTCATAACTTGGCCTGTAACTTCACCGCCTCCTATAGCATTGATACTCAAAGTACGGCCCGGGGGCCGCATGTGGCCCTCCTGACCTGTCCATGCAACCCTCTGGTGTACAGTAACACTCGGCTGCTGTTTACGAGAGAGATGCTAACAACAAAAATATGTTAAATAAGCAGGCAAATATTTATTTAAAGATTCGTTTGTGTCAAAGAAAGGAAGTAACTTTTGAGGCTTGCACCATTTAACTTTAAGAGCACCTTCATCTTTAAAGCCATCTTGCAGCAAAATGAAAATTATAAATTTCAAAAAAGAGTATTTAATTAACATGAGGAACCTTTTCACTTTAGTACATGGGATTATATCGGTGCATTTAGAAGTATTGTTTTAAAAGGGATGGTTTTCAAATATGAATTTAGATGGTATGTGCTCAGTTTGGGTAACCCAAGTTCCAGTTACACAAGTAAAACATTATAGTTTATTAAATCAAACACAGGAGAAGGTTTTCTTCAGCGTGCATCCTGAAATCTTGTATTTCGAGGTCCTTGTATATGTAATAATGAAGAAAAAGGAGGGAAAGTGAAATAAAACTATTGCCTAGGAACACACAATTTAGTAAAGTGGTGTAGCCGGGATTGATCTCAGGTTTTCCAGTTTTCATTATGCAGTTCAGCAACCTGATGGATATTCTTTGCTTCTGCTACACCCACCTTGTCGCCAATGACCTCCGTCCCCCAAGAACACTCACCACTGCTACTCCCACCACCGGCCCGACGGCACCCCGGTGGCATTAGTGTGGCCCACAGTCACATCACAAACCTCACTTTTTGGCCTCTGGGAAAAAGCTTGCGAGTATCCAGTTCCTAGAGTCTCTGGAACCCCGGGTATTGGTAATTTGGGGGAGGCGTTGATACTGGTTGATTCTTCAGACCACTCATAACATGGTCTCGGTGTGCAGTTTGCTTCCTCAATAATGTGAATCGTATGTTGTGTGCGTTGTTTCCTAGGTGAAGTTAGCATGTATACCAATACATTGCACTGGCCACATTCACACATCACCACACTCAGGTGTACAGACCATTCCAGTGTGCTCTGTTGAGCATGTTGTTCATTTCTGCGCGCGCTGTTGTGAGCTCATTGATACACAACTATAAAGGATATTTCAACTTTATTGGATGAATGTGCAGCACCCATACAGAATTTGAGAAAATTATATTGTGGAAGAAAATATTTTGTCAACAATTTCGAGGACAAAAATATCGAGAGGTGAATTTCTATAGGTAAGCAAATGTTTTACTATATGTAACCTCACACATATGTGATTTGACGATATATATATATATCTTCAATACACGTAGATGTGGAGTTAAGCATAGTAAATCTATACTTACCTATTTGCACTTACCTTCTAGATATTTTGGTCCTCGATATTTTTGACACAATATTCGGTCCACGAGATATTTTTGTTTCCAATATCCTGTCAGTGATCCACTTTACTAGTGTTCGTGGTGGTGTGCCCTCTTGCCTGTTGATGGATATCTTTTTCCCAGTGTCTATGTTTCTCTGTGCTCAATTTCTAAGTTGATGGCTCCCTCTCCTGGCATGTGTCTCCCCTTTCCCTGTCTGCATGTGTTGCTTCTGGTTTTCCCCAACTTCAAACACGTTTCTCCGTGTCCTTATTTCTGCGTCTGTTTGTTTCCTTGTGCAAGCCTGGCTTGGCACTTAGTAGGAGTTTCCCTCACCCACTGTCCATGTGTTCTTGAAGTTGTGACCATGACCACTGGCGTAACGAATCTTGAGGAGGCCCCCTGTAAGGTACTTTGAGGGGCCCTCACTGGACTCAATCGGGAGCTCCCTGGCCAGAGGACTGTGCTTAGAGGCCACCTGGAGCTTGGGGGCCCCTCCGCACCGCCGGGGCTGCGGGGGCCTGTGTTACGCCACTGACCATGACTACCTTGCACCAGTGTCGAGTCTATATTTACCTGTGTTAATATCTGTCATTCTGCGTCCTTCAACAACTGAGTCAATATCTCTTGCACTGAGTCAATATCTCTTGCGTTTGGGTCTCCCTAGCCCAGTATCATGGTTTCTGCGTGTTTGGCTGTTCCTGAGTCCCTGCCTCCATGTCCTGGTGTTGTGTCTTCCTTCCACAGTTCCCGTCTCTCCCTGTGCCAATGGTTGTCTTGCCTTGGTCGGTGTGTCTGTCTCCTTGTCCCTATGGTTGTGCTTTCTCAACCCACTGCTCATGTCTTGCTCATCAAGTTTCCATTTCTCCCCTGCTGTCCTTGCTCAGTTTTCAGTGTCTCACTGCTCCAGTTTGGGTTCTACTGATTAGCTGTAACAGATCACATACTATAGATTCATCATTCTAGGAAATTAGTATTCCGTATAAATACTTCCTAGAATTAAAATATTAAACGTAAATACGTGTTGTGTTGCAATCCAAAGCAAACCCTGAATTCATTCTAAGAAATCAGAATCCCATAAAATAGTTCCAAGAATTAAAATATTAGACGTAAATACGTGTTGTGTGCAATACCAAACTCCGAAAACGAGTGTATGATCAATTACACTTCATGTAATTGCCTCATAAAGAAAGATCAACTGGTAATACCACCTTATTTTGCAGCAGTGGTCCCGAAAACATTAAAAAGGGCAGTGATTAATGGCCACTGTTGGAATCTATTGCTTGATATGAACATTTTTTTTACAAATGCTTCAGTTGAAAATAACTAATGAGGTCTTAGCAACCCCTGAGCTTTGGAGACAATGGTGGTTTAAACTTTACTAGATTGATAAGGGGAGAATCATTTTCTAAAAGTTCACACAGGCAATGCTTTCTACGCACATTTATAATTCCACTGTAAGGCTGTAAGTGAATGCATCGGGCATTAGGGTTCCCACAAAGAAAATGTTGATCACACGTTATCCTGAAAGGGTTCTGTAATTAATCTTTGCCGGGAGACCTCTCAGAAAACAGCAAGCTTGTGAAGCTGCTATAGGACGCCAGTCCATTAAGGGTTCCTCTCTGCCTGGGGAGAGAGATGTGGCATGTATGCAAACCTCTGCGGAGACTTAAGAGTAGCATGCTAGTCCCCGCAAAAAGTGCTTCAGTGACGCGGCAGAAGTCGTAAACGCTATATAGATACATTTTAAATTTACAATTTAACACCGTTGTGCAGCTGTTCATCCTTATATCTGTGCACTGTATACTCTGATGCGCTTGGGTGCACGCATAGGGGCAGATTTACGAGCCCCTTGCGCCACTTTTGTGCCACCGTTGCGTCACTGCTGTGACGCAGCGGCGGCGTGAACCATGTGCCACGTTGCGCCCTATTTATAACGTGACGCATCTAGGAAGATGTGTCACGTTGTAAAGCCCTGCGCCACATGAAACCTGCATCAGGTTTCATGTGGGCGTTCCGGCCCAGGAGGGGGCGTTCCGGCGCAGTAAAGCCTCGGAAAAGTGCCTGAGTGAAATCTACAAGATTCCACTCAGTCACTTTTCCGTGCCGCAGGGTCAAAACCTTGCGCCTGCTTGAAGCAGGCATAAGGCTTGACGCACCACTTTATGTATGGGCAGGCCACGAGCATTGCTGGAGTTGTGTCGTGCTTGCGACAGGACTCCAGCAATGCGCCACCCTTCCGACGGGAGATGTGTCACGCATCTGTTTATCCTTGCGCCACGATGCGCCGCATAGTAAATGCGGCGCATCTGTGGTGGCGCAAGGGTAAACTTGCATGACGCATCTTACATGGCACATCCCTGCTGATTTACAGGTATGCGCTAGTCATCATAAATCTGCCCCATAAAGTTTAACGTAATGAGACTAACTCAGCGGTGCTTGGTCCTAGAATTAGAAAAATACCCTCTTAGCACAGGGCCCTGCCTGATGAACGGAAGCGCCTCTACCAGCCTCCTCGCCTGGGCGAGGGATTGGATGGCCTGAGGCATGTGTGTCTGAAGACGCACTCAATGGCGTCTAGCAGGACAACAGTACTGTGCTTACCCCTGGTCGCTTGTGTGAGCTGTCTGATGAGGAAACAAAGCAAGACAACCTGCCTAGAAGTGAAACCACTTCCAACACCACAAGCCCAATGAAAACATGTATCCCCAGTCGGAAAACAAAATATGCCATGTAGCGTTTGTACGGGACAGCACTGGGCAGTTCCTTTGTCTCGTGATGTCTGAGGCTGTCACTCACAGACTGGACTTCGCAAAAGATGGTCCCCATCAGGCACGGTGGGAAGGAAATACCCGACCCAAATTATTTCAAGTATAAGCAAGCAAAACAAGCAATTGACACTTCCTCCACTGGCGATCAAATTCTGAGAAAATTTAGGAAAAAAGAGGCGAAACAGTACGTTTTTTTCCAGCATACTGTTCACATAAAGGTACTTCACTCATGTACCAAGAACGCCTAATCTTCCGCAGGGGTGTTGTGGGAAGACACCCCCAGCCAAGAAGATTTCACGCAAAAGGTTGCAAATGTTCGATTTTCCTGCTGAATTTATCTAAAAAGAACTTTGAAAATTGTAGGTGGTGCTGATAGTTCAGAAAACGCAACTTCACAACCCCTTTCATTATTTTGTAGAATTTATTTTCTTTTCGAGGTTTCACTTAACTTAATGGCTCCATCTTATGGCTTAGAAACACCTTGAAAGGGGCAAGGTGGGAAAATAAAAACAAGCATTGGCAATGCCAGTAGTTCGGGCTTATGAATGCACTCTGTATCATTTGAATATCACCTTTAAATACATATTTGGAACTTCAGCACCGCTGTCCACAAACATCTTATAAATACCAACATTGTGCTACGATTTAAAGGTTTTTTAATTTGGAAAAGTAAACTTGTCCACCCCACTCCCCAACAAAAAAAGATGTTTGATTTTCTTGAAACACTATATTTGTACTGAAAGACCAGCTTTTAATTTTTAGTAAATAAATGTCCAAACATCAGTTTGTAATTTTCATCAAGTACACATGTACCACTGTGTCACATGGATAATCCTGGATAGCATGGCCATGCCGCAACATAAATGCCAGGAATGCTCATCAAATGCTAAAAATGATTACAATGACCTGAATGCCAGCGATATACTAAAAAATGTAATTGTTTTGCCAGAGTCAAGATTATATGAGGGTGGACACCAGTCTGTGCTGATGTCTAAAATATACAAAGAATTACTAACATTATGCTGCAGCTAACATTATGCCGTTTTCTGAAGCAAAACAGTTTTTGTCTTGAAATACCAGCTATAAGTTTTATTAGAACATTGGAATGTTGAGCACTCCACTGAAGACAAAGGAGTGCTACAAGCCTCTAATGGCTAGTAGAAGCCCGGAACATCAACATTCCAATATTTGTTCACAGCTGTTGCAGTGAACAAAGGCCTCATGGTGCCCGAGGGGATTTCAACCCCCTCGTGCTCCGTGACGCTTTTATTTTACAAATTAGAACATTCTTCCCTCTAGGGGTAGAATGTTCTAATAGCCTAAGAGCCCTCCGTCGCGGACTCTACTGGCCATTAAAGGCCTGCTCCCTTGATAAAGGCCCGAGTCGAATGCTTGAGTGGGCCTTTAATGGCCGGGAGAGCCAGCTTCGGAGAGCTCTAAGGCTATATTAGAACAATGGAATGTTGAGAGCTTGATTGAAGACAATGGAATAGCTCTGAGCTTATAATGGCTGGTATAAGCCTGAAGCTTCAGTAGTCCAATGTCTGTCTTCATATTTCTCTATTTTTTATTGAGAACATGCTACCGTTAGTGGGTGGAATTGGAATGTTCTAATAGCTGTATAGCCCTTCTGCCTCAGGCTATTCTGGTGGTTATAGGTTGTGGCTCAGGCCTATAACTCGGGTTCAGGGCCTTTAACAACTGGCATGGCCCTCGATAGCGGGCTATGAGGCCATACTAAATACATCTTTGATGCACATGCATCAATAATCCCGCACATGTATTATTGCCACAAAAGGATAGATTCTATATTTCATGCTAGGGATGCTCATCACAGCATTATTGCCCTATTATGTAATAATCCACATTATTTTTGAAGTGTTTACCTTCACGCCATTGATGCCCACAATGTGCTAAGAATTACCACCATTATGACGGGGTCTATGGCTCTCAGTATGTCTGATATGTCTTGCATCCTTCTAAGCACGTGAACTTTGCATAGTCTTCATAGTGTTGCGTCTTCAGAGGCTTCCACTCCTGCCTGCAGTGCTAGATTCTGATGACGCCTTAGCCATTCTGGCCTTTCTTCACAGATGCCAAGTGGAGTATGCCACATGTGATACCTTTAGGCACTCCTGTCCAACAACCCTTAAAATGCTGGGATGACTTCTGAAAAAGAAACTACAAGTATTGGTATGCAGTGTACTCTTGGCTGAAAAGCTGGGGCTTTCTGAAGGTTTGGCATATGAAAGTGGACAACTGGGTTGCTGTGGTTATTAACAATATTCATCAAATTATGGACAATTTGTGCATGGTTTTCTTGTTATGTCTTTCGTTGTCGAGTTTCTTGACTGTCTGTTCCTGTGTCTTATATTTCTCGACCCTGACTCTGTACCCCACATGTCTGCCTACCTGTCCTTTAGTTTACCCATCACTATGCGTCAATATCTTTAAAGTAATGAGATCTCTGTGTATTGACTTCCTACCCCTCGAGCCGTTGCCATTAGGGTCAGTCTTACCTGAGCATAGGTGGGGTTATCACTGGGTAATGCACGGCTCTGGGTCACTATCTGAGTGTCCGGAAGCATCTACGTGGGATGCTCTAAGATGGGTAGTTGTCTCACTTCCTTCCACAAGGACTGCTGCTCCCATGGCTAGATGGACGGATGGATGGATGAACAGGTATGGATGGACAGCGATATGTAGAAAGACACAGATAGGCCCATGGGTAATCAAACTAACAATGTATAGCTCTGCTGTCTGTGGTAAGTGAGGAAAAGCACAGCCTAGTTCGACCAACACAGGATGGATCAGCGGAGCAAGGAATGGCTCTGCACTCTCAGTGAAGTTATTGATAGTTTGACTTTCTGCCGTAGAGTGTGATAAAACAGTTAAAGGACAACTCTTCTGTCTGTTGCACATGAAGCACAGCTATGCTGTCTACACTGTGTGATGCACCATTAACTAGGCCAGGGCTACTTCTGTGGTCTGTGGCAGGATACGTCGAGGAGGAATGAACTCAGCCTCTTTCGGGATCATTCTATCCCGCTCCGTGTTAAGGGGAGGAAAGAACCAAGCTAAAGGCCTGGTTGAGACAATGAATACATAGATAAAACAAATCTCTTATAGGAACTGAGCTATCAGGGTCAACGTTTTGGCTTATAGCACAATTTCCATTGAAAGAATTTAGTTTCAAATTTGAGAACCATGTGCAATCTCAGCACTGGACTAAAATTGATTTTAGAGAAATTGAGAATTTAATGACTTTATGCATACTGTGTCTCAGTAGTTTTATGAATCTTTGCAGAAGTACACTACTTCGGTTTTGTTTGAGGACACTGATTTTCAGAACCTTTGTCAACATTGCACTTAAGGTAGGTTGGGTGATGCTAGTGAAAAGAGTAGCCAAAGTATTGTGTAACTGAGTTGGGAAACCGCGCTATTTATATATAGCAAGAATGTTTTCCGCACACATTTATAAAGCTGTCAAAATATGAGAATAAAGAATTGCTCCGTTTAGAAGCCAATCTATTTTTAAATGGAGCTCTTGCGGTGTTTTGGAGCGCGAACATTTAAGCATGAATTTGTTTTTGTACAGATTCTAAAATAGATGTTGATTCATTCTGAGTGTTATCCCAAAGTATGAAGCTCAGCATTGCAAATCTTATGGTCGCCGAAGACAAGAACCTTCAATAATGTTTCTGTTTTCTACATGGGCTCCTGACCAAAGGTTTGCGTTTATCTATCGCACAGGCAGCCAAAACGTATACTGTACTGAGCTCAGCCCATAAACACGTATCTAAATATTATGCAGCATTTTTAATGCTAGTGTTGCCACTTTGCATTATCTTATTTTTTTGGTGAGTTTCTGGTTTTCTAGAGGATTCCTTTTAATTTCCTACTTTTATTACTTGGTAAAAAGTCATTAAAATTCCTGTAGGCACAGGTTTCCTCCAAAATCAACAAATTAACCTTCTGTTCTTTAAATAATTTAGATACCTGCATGTATTTCAGACAACTTCTGTGTACTTCCCAGCACTGTTTGCTTGTTCTCCTTAAGTCAGCAGGGTATGCCCAGCGTGGGTCCCTTGTTCACTTTGTCACTGGATTCAAGCTAGCCTGGCTGATGAGGGGTGGTACCCAGATACTTATTTCCAGTCCATGGAAGACTTGGATTGGCAGTTCGGGTTAGGCTGTTCCCATTAGGAACAGGGTCAAGACAGATTTGCATATGAATGGGTCTGAACTGGGGTGGTGAAGTGAGCTAAAGAACGATGATGGATTCAACCCAGATCTAATAGTGACTGGGGGCGAATGTCTGAAAAGTTTCAGCACTACGTCCATCATCCTATTGTGTTTGCTACTTTCCAGCATTACTCATAAGCAGCCCAGATAGAAATCTGTGAGGGAAAACTCAATGAAGCCCTTTCAACACTATAGATCTAGAAGAGATCATCAAATCATTCAGCCACAGACATATACATCTTCCTCGGTAAAAACAGTCTGGAATAACAGGTCTATTACTTGTATTCCAGCATACACACATAGCGTCCACACCCTCGCTCTCCTTATTGCAAGCAATCGCCGATGCATTGTGCCCTGCGCACTTAAGTGAGTTCACGGTTGGAAAAATAGTAACTAATCCGAAAGTATATGTGCATTTGTTTGCTCCTACCTTTCAAACATGGTGGTTTCTTCTTGCTTCCTTCCGAGATGTTCCTTGTAAAGAAACATAATTAGGACTCCTTGGAGTCAGCGATGTCAAGTTGTTCTAGGTCAAGTTTAAGTAGCTTGTTTCTTTTTTGGGCTCTTGCACTTTAGGTCAGTAATTTAAATTGTGAACTTCAATTCTACGAGAATCAAAATGCAGAGAACAAAATGTCCAACACAACATTTTCAACAACTTGCTTTGTATGATGTTTAGTAGAAAGAGAGGTAAAAATGTATAATGTGGAATTAGTTGTGAAAAAAAGATGTGCGCTATCCTGTTGGTTTGTTATGAATTAACGGGACATACAACATGACCGGACAAACAATACTGAGACTGTTTGCAATTACTTTTCACAAGAAGTTGCTTTACCTTAATGTGGGTCCTCTTGTCTGTCCACAGTACCCGATTCTAGATATGTGGCTATATGTGTTGCTACAGATAATTTAAAAATACTAAAGAATACAATACAAAAATATAAGGCAACTGACATAACTTTACATTTAAGGAATGCACCTACAAACAGTACCATGAGTTTCTATTAAATAAACGGAGTCTCAAATAGGTCCCAATTATTGTCCTACCAGTAATTTCAGGAGTTTACTGTTTTCGTTATGTCTAGGTCTTGTCCTTCTTTTGTGACAGTTTCAATGAAAGTCAATGTGTGTTTTTTAGCAAGATAACTTGAAAACCATTTTTGATTTTTGTTTCTACTCTGAAAGTTAATGTTCTTGTCATGTTCTTGTAATATATTACGAGGGAAATGAACGGCCTGATAGTAATGTGATACCCTGTATGCATAAACCTTTGGAGCTGCAGTATTTGAGAGAATTTTGGGACATTCCTGAAAGGAAAGTCATGCACCTTTAAAAACTTCAGACACTATCCACCTTAGACACTTGAGCACAGCACAAAGTCTTCAAGAGCACCATGGAAGCAACCCCCCAGCTCTCCGTCACAACAACAGCTCCCATTCATGACATCCAACACTTCCTGTGTAGATCACAGTATAAACATGGACCTTTCTACCCACGAACACGAGGCGCCGATGTCTTAAAACGGAGCTAAAGGCGCAATGTTAATGCCATATATAGAGAGGAGGGTTCCTCAAAGTGGGTGCACACGGGCAAGGAGCACGTGGGAGAAAAAAAAAATCTTCAGTACACTAAGGGAAATCCCAAGAAAGGCCTGTATGTGATAATGATCGAGCTTATGGATGCGGTGATACGCTGTAGATGCAGGGTATTAAGACAGAGATAATCACTTGGAACGGGAATGGCCTAAGAGCCAGGAAAAGATGAAGGCTGGTCCAGGAAGCATTAAAAGGGGCTAAAGCTCAGGTAATCATACCTCAGGAAACGCACTTGATGGAATAAGAGTGTCTACGTTCCTTCCAGAGATGCTCCTGGGACAAGGATATAGTGTGTTCGGGATCAGTCTTGTAATATAAAAGGGGTGGAAATATTGGTTAAAAAGAAGTGTGGTATTAAAATACTAAGTCATAAGATGGACCGATTGTGTAGATGGATTCTGGCTATTGTAGAAACTGGAGCATTTGAGTGGTCATGCACAGGGTACTATGGGCCTAACTGTGATGTTCCCAGCCAGCTGAGCATTCTAGAACTGCATCTGGTAGTTTCTACTTCCCCACATGTGGTAGGTGGAGACTTTCATTGTGGCTCTGGACAAAGATCTAGATAGGACATCTAAGGCCCGTATGCCAGCATGTCAAAAGTGAAGGTCAGGATTAGAGATCTGATGTAGGTTTGGGGCTGATGGATGTATGGCAAGAACAGGCAGGAAAAAAGAGAGGCTATACATTCTATAGCAAGACGCACGGACACTATTCCCGCATCAACTGTTTCCTTCTTGCCAGATCATTGGCTCAATATGTCAAGTCAGTAACTTACTCTCTGCCTAGCATTTCAGATCATGCTGCAGTGCAGCTGACAATAGAGTTAACTGTGACAAAGCCTAGGAAAAGATGGGATTTGGAAAGAACATTGCTGCAAGATCAACACATAATGGAGGGTTTAAGTCAATAGTCGAGGGTCTTTTTTCAAAGCAACACTGGGCAGATGGTCTGGGATGCCTATAAAACATTTCTGAGGGGACGCATAATAAAGGCTGCCCATTCAAAGCGTCTAGAATCTAAAAAGAGGGTGGAGGGTCTGATGGAATAAATTGCTCAGAAAGAAAGGGAGATTCAGGCTTCAGTGCAGTATAAGGTAGGACATAATTTAAACTTGAGGAATGAGACAGAGTCTGCAGGGTGAATACAGGGCTGTCCTTGAGGAAAATATAGGGGATAAGTGGAATGTGAGTAGACTACAGCACTTTGAGTATAGGGAGAAGAGTGGAGCTAATTGTGCATGGAAAACAAAGACAGAGCTGGCCAGAAACCGAAGTGACCCACTGGTAGAAGCAGGAACGGGTACGGTATTGAAGGCAGAGAGGGATCTTGGAGCAGAATTGTTATGTACCCTGAATGATGAAGATATAGACCCAGACCCTCAGGAAATCGCAAACAGGCTGTCAAACAAGGCGCTACCTAGCCTATCACAGAAACATAGAGCCTTTCTTCAGGCTGAGGTCAGTGAAGATAACATCAAAAACCAGGTGGCTAATATGAAGAATGAGAAAGCAGCTGGCTCTGATGAGATCCCGGCAGAATTGTATAAACAGTAAATTGAAAATCTTGTACCAGTCTGGAAATCTCTTTTCAACGCGATTTACTTAGATAACAAAGAGGTCCCCCCGGCTTGGTAGGAGGCAAAAAAGGTCTTGACATGGAAACCAGGCAAGGACCCCAAAAAGGCTGAGTCATACACACCAATTTCTCTGCTGAGCTGCGATTACAAAATCTGCACAGGAATCATAGCTAAGAGACTGTCAAAGGTCATCCATACAGTTGTCAATGAGGATTATCCTAAGTAGACAGCTCCATTAGTTAATCCATCTGCTCATAGGAACTATAGACTTAGCGGAATCACTTAACTCTCCATTGACAATAGACTACATCTAACCTAGTAAAAACCATACAAACACTATATAGGGCACCCACAACCAAGATATTGGTAAATGGAGATCTCACAAGCCCGCTCTCGCTCATGAGAGGCACTAGACAAGGGTGCCTGCTTTCACCATTACAATTTAATATCTTTATAGAGCCATTTGCGCGGGAAATTAGACGAGATCAGTCTATGCTGCCTTTTAAGTATCAAGGCTTCTCCATCAAGGTTGCTCTGTATGTGGACAATGCAATTCTGTACACGGCCAACCAAGAGCATTCAATTCCCAAGCTTGAACAGCATGCCAAAAGATTTGGAGATTTATCTGGATATCGGACTAACAAGTAGAAGACGGAGGTTATGGCTTGGCCAAGGGTGAGTCCGAGATTCTGTCTTAAATGGCAGATTAGATATCTAGGCGTCCAAGTTACACACGGTTTGGAGGAGCTCCTTGGAAAAAATCTAGCCAAAGTTTGCAAGGAAATAGACAGGCTGCTGAGAAGATGTGAAAACTTCCCGCTAGGTATTTATGGAAAGGTCAATATATTAAAGATGTTGGTTCTCCCGAAAGTGACCTTTCCTGTTTGATACCATACCTCCCAGTCAAGAAGATTAGGAGACTGCAAGGCAAGATATTCAGTTTTATTTGGGCATCTAAAGGTGTTAAGATTGCCAGGAAAAACATATGGAAACAACCAAAACAGGGGTGGTTGGCCCTACCGGATTTTCAACCATACCGTTATGCTTTCCAACTCAAAAACTTTCATCTATTAACGAAGGCCCTCGAGGCCACTCATCCTAGAAATTTGTATAATGCTATGCTAACTAAACTAGGTGCAGGAAAGTTCCTGTATAAGTTTGCAACCCCAAATTCTTCAAAAGACTCAGACTGAAAGCCCTCCAGGCAGCGCTTAGAATTTGGGTTTTTGTTAGGAAAGCGATACGAATGCACTACTACTCAAACCTGGCTGCCATTTGGCATTCCCCTGAGTGGCTAAAAGATAGCCTCAGCAGTCCATTGTGGGGGCCAATTTCAGCAACTGGGGTATCTCAGAGATAATGAGGCCCAGTTGCCTGGCAAGAGTTCCCTGTACAATCAGGTGATGAAGCCGCAAAATCAGCATTTTTCCAGCTGTGTTCATGGTGGGTAGCGCAGGGTCTGATAAAGGGTGGGAACTTGGTACAAGATACATTAATAAAGAAGTGTCCTGTGGTATTGGGATATGGTGGCAGCAGAGGACGATAAAAACAAGGAGACCTGTCAGATTTGTAAGAAGGACTTGCCGGAGCTCGCATGCCAGAACTTATGGCAAGTATCTTTAACCTTCTTTGCAAAACAGTAAAAACTGCACTGCCAAAATGAAACGACCTTTTTCACTCTCCATAGGGCCTACTGGACTTCTCTAAGGATGGCCAAAGTCACACGAGGAGCTCCAAGGTGTAAGAGATGCAACGCCGCAAAAGTAGACGATAATCACATGTTTGTGGAGTGCCAAGAGCTAGCAGTTTTCTGGAATGAGGTCGGTGGGGCACTGAGAGACATTTTGGGTGCTGGTGTGAAGATAATCCAAGTCTTAATATTACTTGGGATTGACACAGCGCCAAACAAATCGAATAAATGGAAAAAGGGCCTGTTGTTGCTTTTGATTTTGAGAGTGAGAAGAGAAATTTGCAAGAAGTGAATATTACCTGAACCTCCATCATGGTGACATTGGGTTACCTCAGCCAGCTATGTCAGTAAAAGTGACCTAGCATGTGACATGGTGGTGGCGCAAAAAACGTGGCACCTTTATAGCCTGGCACAACAAAGCTATATCCCACAGCTCTACTGCGAGGAAAATAGGTACTGAAAAAAAGCACTGCTCAGCAAAGACATACAGCCAGCGTTTCTGACAAAAAGCGATGAAGCGCTACCTTCAGAGGGGAGTGGAATAGCTGGTGGTGGAATGAGCACAAAACAAAATGGCATGTGGACAGCACTCAGGTCCATAACCGGATATAACAGAAGACAATCATAGAACATATTAGAATGTACGTTTAGTATCAGGATGCAGTATAAATTTGCTAAGATGTGTGATAGAATATGCACATTTAATTTACAATGCATGGATATAGTACTGCTCATCGTTTTTGTGTTGAGAGTTATATTTTTAATCTGCATGTTTTCGGAGCATTTTCATTTCTGATCAGACTCATTATAAATATTATTATTGCTTCTTTGTACTTCTGGTGGTTTCTAAAGGCAAAATCTAAACATCTAAATAATAAAAATCAGATAATAATTTTTAATTTAGCCTTTGCAGCTGTTTCATTATCATTTTCACCATAAAGGATATGAGAAAACCAGAAAAGAGGAAGGTTTACATGATTAAAATCACCTGTACTAATATGGAAAATGTCATTAATGAGTTCTTGAAAAGTATGCAGAGAAGAGAACACTGAGGGATGTTTTGAAGCTAAATGGCTATTTGTGAAGGAATGAATACATAGTTTTCTATTTTTCTATTTTCTCTTTCATTTTTTGTTTGTTTGTACGAAAATCAGCCTTAACACATTAGCAGAAACGCCCCATCCCACAGCTCGGAAGGGCGCTTTCTCTTGAGTTTCACTTCAAGAGCAGTAACTGATGACTTCGAGAATTGCAAAGTCTTTCCCCCGTGAAGTTCCTGTAATTCTTGCAAGAAAGAAAATAATTTTTCAGTTAGCAATGCAAGAAAATGGAACATCAGTTATCAATGCTTGTGAAGAAATATTTTCAATGAATCTGGAAAAATTACACCAGGGCGACGCAGGAAAAGAGTAAACTCTGTTAATTATAGGGTTGGGCGGAACTTGTGGACTTCCACTCCTCAGAATTTCGTGAAGTTACAGAAAAACTCTGCAAGATTCCATGGAATTCTGCAGAAAATATGCATCTCGCATTGCTCGTTCTACAATTTAGCGCTGGGAGCATGAGCAGCACTGAAAATCATTGCTAACGGCACCATGCGTTCTTCAACAAGACTATTCGAGTTATTTTCCTGCCGTTTGAGTAGACAATCTACTCAAACGGCAGCAAATCTACTCGAACAGCGCACTGTGACCGCGAACGCCGGCGACCGCCTGAGTTAGAAAATCTCACACGTGCTCACCAGCACACATATTCTTGAACCTCGAGGGCAGGAAATTCCAACACACGGCGATTGGCGGAATTTGGGCAGAAATTCACATTAAAGAGAAATACAGAATAGCCAAAATTCAACAAATGACGTAGGCGGAACTGAACATTGCGCCCACCCCTAGTGAATTATGAGTATGCCAGGGCACCAGTGCTCATTTTGGGAAATCATAACATATTTTTCAAAATCAAAACATCATGATCATCACCAGGAGCAACGGAGAGAAAGACAGAAAGGGAAAAAGAAGAAGGAAGAGAAAGATGGAAAAAGAGTGACAGGGGGAAATGAGGGATGAAAATATCCTGGTGAGTGAGATAAAGACACAGGAAGTGGATGGCGGTAGAAGGAAGAGGTATGAGGTTGAATTCAAGAATAAGCAGACTTGGTATTCGTCACCTGCACATCCAGGCGTACATAATGTGGCTCCTAAGGAAATCCTTGAGCCCCTGCACTTATTTATTTATTTTTATAAATTAAGGCCTGGGTATGCCACTAATTAGGATATGCATGAGATTTAGCTAAGGTAATAAACATTTGACAAATCTACTTTTATATAGGGGAATCAAATAATTCATTTTATGTGCCTGGTGCTCTAATCCTGGTCTTATAATTAACGCCAATTACACTCACACTGTATCAGCTTTCTCTGTTGGTTCTCTGGTCAGAGTTTACTGTAAGCCTTGAAAGGGCACCAAAATTACACGACCGCCCCACTAACAGAATGATGCAGCCAGACCCTTCATCCTCCCTGTTTGTAGGGCTTCTTCACTCTCATCAACCAATAAAGAGAAGTGTAGTGTTTTCGGTATAGCACAGACGAATATTTTCACAGAGATGATGAAGATTTTTCAAAGAATGAGGGATACATCTTGATTTTGATTTGATTGGCCGGCAACAGCAGCTTATGGACAGTAAGCAGATAATGCGGATTGTATTAGATATCCGCAGTCCTTTTCTCTAGTTCAGACCTGCATCTTCCAAGCACCAGTTCATTTGCATGAATGCGCCATCATGCTCATGAATAATTCATTTCCACAAAGATGGTGGACACTTGTGAAGCTGCTGTGGCATCTCGGCGGATGAGGAAACTCAGGGTGGCGAATTTATTATGAGGCGCGTTATGTCTCGCAGTCAGATGAAGTTGGCCCACTTTTGGACTTCAAGATGGAATTTTTGTAACGATGCTTGAGTCGTCTAAAAATATATTATTTGTACTGGCATGCTCTGACAGTCCAACTAAGTCTCAATGAATGGTATATTTTTACTTTTTTTGAATAACTCAAACGATTCTCCAAAATGCATGGTACCTCCTGTCCACAAGCCGCTTTAAATACCACTCTATTGTCTGCATAAGCCTATTGTCTGCAAATAGCTATTTCCCAAGACGTTCTGGAAATGATTACTTCAGCTATATATAAAAATAGTTCTTGCACTCTGGATAGCATCGAAAACATTTACTGACTTTGAGGCTCTCAGCCTATAAGACGAGGGGCGGCTATGGCTGCTGCATTAAGTCATTACCCTATTACAGCGGAAGATTCTGCTTAGCTGAAAAAAAAACATGATTGAATACTTACCCATAATTCGCAGTGCTACTGAGTCTAGTAATAAGGGCAGCTATTGTTCTACCACCGAGAGACTACTCAGCTCGCCATGTGCACTTTATAAACAGCTTCAGAAATTGATATTGATATAATTCTTATTATTAGAAAATTGGAGGGTTGAGTGCTCCACTGAAGACAATAAAGCGGCTGAGGGCAAGTAATGGCCGCCATAAACCTACTGACACAGAAATCCAATCCTTGCCTTTCTGCTTCACCCTGTTTATTTTAGAATGCTCGAATGGGCGAATAGCATTCCAGCCCTTCTACCTCGGGCTATACAGGTTCTTAAAGGGCCTGAAGCTTATCCTTTTATCAGCCCGCACCTGCAGCACCGACTTAAAACCCGATAAGAGGGCCCTACAATAGTTATGGCCCTTAACAGCCGTCTATAATGCTGTGTTGTTGTTGTGGCTGTTGCTATTGCTTTTGTTGTGGTTGCTGGTGGTGATGATTGCATTTTTATTATCACCAGGCATTATGGGGAACCCTGTGCACTTTGTTGAACCCTGTGTAATACAAGGAGTGCAGGGCTGTCTTTCTGCAGGTGATCATCAACTTCAGACCTTCTTTTAAACTCTGCAAACCCAGGGGAGCTCATCTCTACTTCAAAAACATCAAGTCACCAACCAAAACAAGAGAAATAGCTGCCAATCCAAGGTATGGACAGTCAAACAAAAAAGTCCAGAAATCACCATTGCCTGATCCACCAAGCATCTTACCATCAAATCACACCTGCTCAATACCAGGCGCCCATGGTATATCCTTGCTGCTTCTACGCTCAGAGCTCATGTGATAGTGGAGGACACACCTCCGTTCTCCATACACACATACGTCCCCACTCTTTACAAATAGAGAGCACAAGGAAACCTGACAAAGGCCTAATCATAAGGGTTGTGTTCAATTTACCATGGGAGGGAAATTGAGATCCCATTTCCACAAGTGGTCACAGAGCTTGAAGTAGGCACAAAAATCCCAGCAGAAGCTTCATTTGTTCTGCCCACATCCCCACATGCTTCTGCCCAATGTTTGCTGAATCTACCATTGACAGCTCTTATAACTGCAATTCTGGGCCTTTCGAGAGCTCTTTCATCAGAGGTGCACTCTTCACTGTATGGTTATTGGCAAACATGCCACAAGGATACTTAACCTAAGCTATCATAGCCGCTTTAGCTATTTACTCCTCAGTGACTCCTGGCTCACCACATCTGGTTCTATACTCTCCGTGGTACCACCTTTTAACTAGAATATCGTCCTAAAAATACACAGAAACAAGTCGTAATCTTACCCAACTCAACTGAAGATGATGAACGATTTACATGACACCATTGAATGTCTTCTGGTAAAATGTGTCACCTGTAAGTTAGTCTTTCATCCACCAATGAAAACGCAGTAACCTTTCACCGCTAACCCTTGCAGCCTAGCAGACCTTCTCATTCTGCTACCCCTGCCCAGCAAACTGATCACCTGACCTGACGCACAAGAGGCAAACAAAGATATGACAACACCTTTGGATTTATTCAAGTGGTCAATAAGTTCACCAGTGAAGCGGAAGAACCCTGACATCTTAGAATGCGAGATACCCAACCATCGCCTCTCAGACCAGCAGCTCTTCTCGTGATCTGACCATGTCCTGGTTTTCAACTTTCATGGGGAACGCCGCAAGGAGGCCAACCCTTTCTCTGTGAGGCACACGTCACTGTGGGCCAGGAGGAAAATACCATCAGTGCTGATGCTCTCCTACAAAACATCTCCAGCCTTAAATTTCACTGCATCCCAAGTGCACACCTTTCAGTCATTTCAGCCAATGGAAAGGCATTCACACAAGGTACTTGGCCAAGTAACTGGCCAAACCTAAAGCAATGTAATGTCACATAGCTTTGTTCGCAGGCTCACATCATCTCCTCTCAAAATTCTTTGCAGTGGCTTTCAGTTTATCAGCCAGTGAATTCCACAACCCTCTGTATCAGTAGTACATATAGCCTGTGTCAAGTGTGCATTTGACTCCCTCGCTAACCAGGGCACGTCCTATTGGACAAACAGGCACCTTTAGTGGATCTCCTCAAGGTGCAAACGTTATGGGTAAAATTCGTTCAAATGCAAGGATTTAATACATGGAAATTCTTCTCACTACTCTTTTACTCGAATCTGACTTGTAAAAGAGCCGCAAACGTACTTCTTCCACCTTGTGAATAGGTTTTTTTTCTCTAACATGTCAGCCTATGCTGATCAGTCTCCACCTAAACAACTTCAGTGTTTCCCACCCAAACCAAACTTTATCTCACAGTTTTTGAGAGCAGAAGTGGCCTTAAAACGGGACTAAAGCAGAATAAAACTAAAGAAATTCCAGAGGGTCATTGCAATGTGTAACTTAACCAGGTCTGTTGTAATTATGTAATCCTATAGCCACAACCTTTCCTGCATAATTAAGGATTTACCATATTTGCCACATTATCCAACTTCAGTTGCATAATTTACAGATTTGGCCACAATTCTTTTTTATAACTCATGTGGATCAAAGGTTGCTTAAAACATCCCATGTGGTGTCACGCATTGGCACCCCTTTTCAAACGTTTATCTCTTCATCTCTTCAGTTGCCGATTTTGGTATTCAGCTTTTAAGCTGGTGCTAATAACGTGAAACTTTACAAGGACAGCAAAAATTGTGCTTCTTGTGGGGGACTCTCCATGCTGTCTTTCATGATTTCAAGGACAACGGGGGAGCAGATAGACCGCATGGGGAGTCAAAAAGCATGTTGAGATTTCCTTAAAAACCTGCATATGTTAATATATATTTGTATAATATAATGATGTCATTCACCAGTGGCTGTAATGTTTCGCTATATTTGACTGCTTAATTTGCTAAAACTCGACAGACAGCAAAGTATAGTTGCATGTTTTTCTATTAAATAAATGTGAAAATATACCACTTTATGACTCAATTTATCCTCAAAATACAAAATAAATGTGGATAAATACGAATAAAATGGGCAAAAATAAATATGGATCAATACAGACATAGATGTTAAAAAAATAAATACCATAAAACCGGGAGCCCTGATTTAACATAATATCTGCCCCATAAATGCGGCCCTCCATTTTCACATGATTTCAGTGGCTCTCGATATAACTGACCATGTAACAATGAAGGAAAAAAATATCATTAATGGTTGGATACTCCCAGGCCCATCGTGGCTTTTTGTAGTCGGCGAGAGCGTGGCACAAATAACATTCTTTTGATAATTTAATACAAAATGGCCAATCAATTTATCAGTACACTTCTGTAGTGATGCTAGCCAAACAATGGAGCCAACGCGCTATAATTGGAGGTTTTCATGACCTTAGTAAAAGGTCAGAATTATTTGATGTGGTACATACTCCACAAGGAAGATGCACTCCTGCCTTCAGAAAGATCAACTGTCCTTTCTCTGGTAATCTCAAAAGCCTGGCTGGACTGTACAGTATGAAACATTTATTCAAGTAATTGGAAGCTCTGTCTTTTGATTGACACACACATCTGAAACAAATATGGCTACGGTGTAAGTACTGAAATGACAAACCCAATTAGCCCTGGAAGACCTCTAAACTGACATCTTCAATAAAAGTCTTGGCTCTAATGGCAAATACGAGTACATTCTCTGTTGATGAATTCAAAAAGACTAAGAATAACTGAGCTGATAATCCTACCAATCGGTACACACTTCGTGCCTTTAAATCCTGCTCAGGAGCGACCCTCCGGGCTGGACCTGACCAGCCTCCCTTTCATGTAGATGCTTCTATAGGGCTTGCTGCCACCCAACTCCAAGACCACATTAACTCACCACCATCTGCTTCAGCCCTCCCTGTCCTAATCGCCTTGTGCTGTACCGCTGACACATGGCAATTCTCCCAGTATGGATTGTCTCCAATCGAGACCCAGCCTCCTAGTGTCACTTGAGCAGGCTGCGGCCCTCGACACAGTTGACCCACAAGCTCTGGTGGCACCCATCTTCTCCCACAAATGCATCATTGATTCTGCCATAGATTATCCAAATACAACAGAATGGCATACGCACACCACCACCATGCCAGCAAATCAATGTTAATTTTAGATCAGCCATAGAATAATTCATATCCTTTCAGTGCTTATTTTGAGCCAGTGGTTTCTGGTGCTCAGCACCGGCACTTAATTTTCAACACCAGGACTTTTAACAGTCTGCCACATGTAAATTGATACTTGTATAGCTCACTACTCACCCGCAAGGGTCTCAAGGCGCTTGTACGAATACCGCTGTGGAACACATGGTGACACTGTCTGTCTAATTTAAAGATGAGCACAACAACAGTTGTTTATTAATTCAATATAAATTAAACATGACAATTGACTGCTGCCCAAACCATTCCTATCACTTTGGGGGACTTGAATAGGCTGAATTGTCACACTTGTAGGAGTGTAAATAGTTAGAAGTTGTGTTGGTGCTGCCATTGGCAGCTCTGGGAGGGGCAATGTTTGGTGTAAGCTACAGTGGCCTCCTGACGAGGGCCCTGGTACTTATTTTTTTACAAAATAAGCACTGCCTCCTTTCTATCAGACAGACATTCATCTTTTTTTTCCAATGGACTCCTCTTTGCCTCCCTTCTTCTGCAGTCACCGGTGGCTTACCACCATGGCTCCATACTCCCTTTGTTACTGTTAAACTGCTACAAACTACCTTGGGGAGTACTACTCATGTACCAGGCCATTTCCCTCAAATGATATGCTTATTTACCCTCATAGTGTCATCTGCTGACGACCTCTGATATTTCATATGAAGCCCAAACACTACACAAAGCTGGATTTCTGCAGTATATTGAAAACTAAATCCACCAAGATAGAGTTTGTTCTGCCATTTGCTGCACAGTTTGCCTACAGATTAGGTATGGCTAGCTGACATGGCGGGGAAAGTCCACTATTAGGGAGGAAGCCCAGACAATCCGGTGCTAAATCAACCCCTTCCTGCCCATCAACAACTTCAGCTCAATAATCCAGAACCCTGGTCTGTCTGTCTCACATTGAGTGCAGCAATGTACTCCTCACCAGCCTGCCAGACTCCACACGTGCATCCCCTGAAGGCATTCCAGCACAGCACTGCCCTCGTGGATATGCTTCACTGTTCCTATTGGAGGAGGATCACATCTGATTTGCATATGGCTGAAGACCCTGAGCGATCTCCAGTGTTCACCAGAGGCTGAGATCAATTCAGGTCTGCCTTCCATCACCTCGTTTATTGTTATATTCTACGTGGGCATGCCGAGTTGAGTAATCCCACGAGACCAGAGACTGGTAGCGCATAACCTAGAGCTTAGCTCAAATCAGCACATGCTGGCACATCTCTGCAATGCTGAGAATTCGACAGCATACATGTTGCACCATTTATTTACTCTTTTTGTGTGTGTTTTTTTGACTGTTTTGTATGGTGTGAACTCGACCCGAAGGTATTGGAGCACTTTACATGAGCACCACTTAATTATAAAAGGACACATTCATTTTTTGTTAGGCACAGGGAGATTAAGTGATTTGCCCAGTATCACTGGATGTGGAGGCAATGCCGAGACTCGTACCTCGTGCCCCAGCTCCTGTTGATGTGCCATGCTCATGTGGTTCCTAGATCCTTGTTTGCACGAGTGGGTGTCTAAGCCCTGGAAGCATTTCTCAGACATTTTCTGTTCAACGAGTCCAGCCTAGGAGCAGACGTGTGTGGTGCAATCAAAGCAGCAGGGGCAGCCTCTGTGCATACAGCCAGTGCATGCAGAGTCAGGCCCACTTTCCCGCCCCTCCCCACGCGCATCATTCACCTCCCACCTGTGAGGTGATGTGTCTTTGCTGTTCCTGTCAGAGGCTCCTGAAATGGAACGAAAAATGAAAAATGAATTTATAAAGCGCACTAAACCCGAGGGTACCTGAGTCTGGGCATGCATGAAACTCAATGTGCGCTTCATTGTGCCGCCCTGAGCAGGATTCGAAGGAGCCCGTAATCAAACAAAGAAGCAAACAAGGACTCGCTTAGAAGCTGTAGATTCTCGATGAGCTGGCCGACCCCATACTATCATTAAATCAACCGCTCATAAACTGCACACCACCTATGGAAGGGTCTCTCTCATTGGAACCCATTTTACCCACCTCTAAAGATCCAAAGTCTGAGAATAAACACAGTATTCGAGGTGTGCGCCTAGAACTGAACACAATGCTCTTAAGTGTGGCCTCAACACCTGGATAGTGAGTGTAAGTCCGAGATGGCCTCCAGAACTGGGCACTGAACTGATTATACCACTCTGGTATCTCGGTATTTTCATAGAATCTTCGATTCTTAGGTCAGCTGTCTAGTGTTTCTGTCAGGAACTCTATTTTCTATTTTAAAATATTTGAATATGAACATGTGAAGGTTCTGTGGACTTGTTTCAAGCTGAACTTACTGGATGGTGGATGGAGTTGCTGTATTGTGAATAAACTATAATATTCACCCAGACCAGAGTCATAGCCATTGAAGTGGCTTTGTTGTCAAAATACCACATTTTTGGTGAGGATTGGAAACCCGTGCAGTCTCTACAAAAACTTCAATAAAAACATTTTCATGTGCTATTTAGGTCATCGTGCGTGGTTTCACATTGTCTGTCAAAGGAATGTTGGTACTGTCCTGACAAAGTACGTTTCCCACTCAACTTTACCAAGTCTTTCCTGCATTGAAAGCAATAATAGGAAACGGCTTACTGTGATCTATATCTTTGGTTTTCAGATCTGCCAACTAAAACAAATATTTCACTGTGTGAGGAGGGGTGGAGCCTTGAAGGGGGCAGGGCCTCGTGCTGAGAAGTCCCTAAGACGCACAGTTGCCCCTTTCCCCACCCCCAAACCCCAGTTTCGCAAAAACAAAAAGCTTTCTGAGGCTGGTGCCAATGTACTGGGGTGTTTTCACAACCCCTTAATGCACGTTGGCAGTTCAAAGCCTCTAAAAATGAGCTGGAAATCCATTGTTTACTGTGGTTTCAGCTCCTTTCTCTGCCACTGTGAGACATTTGCTCCTCACCGGGTAATCACGTGAAGAGAGCTGATATCACCTGGCACACAGTGGCACTGTGTGAGTGGCAGGTCAGGGTTTTTGTTTTTGGTACTGCCTTGCCTCTCGACTTAGACTTTACTTCCCTATCACATGATCTTAGAATAGTAATTTTCTTTCCATTTAACAGCATGCCACCTAGTGGTTTGAAGTTGTACTTCATGCAGCCTTAGTATCTTCTACATATAAACATTCACTAGAACATTTTGCTTGTTCATTCATGGTCACCGTTCATGGAGGCCTTTGTGTTGCACTTTGATATTTTTTTTTCTTCTTCGTTTTCACATGATTTTCAGGTATGTAATCGGCTTACAGTAAGTAGGAGATTTTGATTATACTTTCATATACTGATGCATCAGAACTTCCTCTAATAGTTTGATTGTTAAAATTGAAAGCATTTTTCCTCCACCTGTTTTTTTGGTTTCACTAGAGGAGGCTGATTTCAAATTGTAAAATGCAAAGATTTTTGCCAATTACTTGAAAGTTTGTAGATTAAATGTAACAGTAGAAAAGAATGTTTCATTATTAATTCATTGTTTATGTCTGGTGTGTCAGGAAGTGTTTGAGAATTACCAGATTTGACAGAGGATGAAAGAAGGAATCTCTGCTAGCTTGAATGAATATGAAATTGCTATCAAAAGACTAGACAGATATGATTTGCCTAAGATTGTAGTAGCACTTAAGCAATATCACTTGGAGATGGGGATTCAACTACAGGGAGAGACTGTACAAGAGTATATAGCAGCCTGACATAAATTGGTATCCACTTGCAATTTTGGTGAAACTTCTGATGAAAGGATTCAAGACCAGTTTATGCTTCGGTGCAAGAACAATAAAATAAGGAAGGAGCTGTGGTTCAAAGGAGATCTTAAACCTATTGAAGTCATCACCACAGCCAAGCAAATAGATCATGCTCTAACTTGTATGGAGGAATTACGCAGAGACAAGAGATATACTTCTTATATCCAACTGTTTTTTTTAATCAAACTCAAGGCTTTTTTGAAGATTAAAGATTCTGTAAGATCTAGGGGGGCATGTTAGTGATAATTCTCCTTATTTTGTAAGTCATAAATATTGCACTGTCCTTAAGTCTATATGTAAGATTTGCCACATATTGGCCCATTTTACCAAATGTTGTGGATGTTCTAAGGAAAATGATAAAGTGTGTATGATCACCACTAATTTGTGTGAGGTTTTCCTGCAAATTAATGAAGCCAAAAGCATATCTAATGTGGCTTGTGAACACCTCTAAAAAGTAGGAAAACTTAATGTGGAATAAACCACTATGATGATGGATTCTGGAGCACAGATCTTCCTTGTCTCTGACACCGACTATTGGTAGAAGTTTAAAGGATTTGTAAAACTATTGCAACCTGAAGTAAGACCTTATAGTTATGGAAATAAGTGGATTGAATTACTGGGCCATTTTAGTGTCAAAATTTAAATCAAAGGGAATGTTACGGGAAGTAATGGACATGCGCCACTAGTAGGGATACCATTTTATGATGGCCTCTTCAGAAAGATTTGGGAATCTCTGTCAGCCCGAATACTTTTCCCCAACATCAAGTCAACACAGTGAGCACTCAATTAAAATTAAACTTTTTTAAAGAAGCATTTGTGGATGATTTTCCTGAAGTGTTTGCCAACAGAGAAGGGTGTGTTCAAGGACATTTGCACATCATTTCTCTATAAATTGGAGCAGAACCTTTTTTTTTTTTGCAAACTCAGAGTTATGCCTTTCAATGTGAGGGTGTTGTCAAGAAGGAGCAAGATTGGTAGTGTGCTGAAAACAAATTCAGACCAGTAGAAGCCACAAAGTGTTTATCTCCAGTCGTAGTGGCACACAAAGCAAGGGGAGAGAAAAGGCTGTGTACTGATTTAGGCAAACTCAAAAAAGGGTAGTTGTGGATCTTTCCCATTACAAAGTATAAGTGCTATGGTAGGTGTGTTAGCTGGAACCAAGTTGTTTTTATCACTCTAGACTTACATTCAGCCTATTATCAGAACAGGTTAACTGATGAGTCTAAAGATTTAATGTCCCTTATCATCCCTCTTGGAATGCACTGCTTTAATTGGATGCTGTTTGGACTCTGTTCTGTGGCAGTCGTATTTCAAAGACTCATAACTAACCTGTTAGGCACAGTGCCTGGGGTTAATTTTTTTCAAGATGACATCTTTGTTTATGGTGGTACTATAAAACAACCTGTAGACAAAGTAAGGAGGATTTCAGAGATTTTGTGGGATAGAAGTATGATATTCTAGGTGAAAAAGTGTAAATATGTCTGCTCTTAACTGAGTTATCTGGGGCATGTTATCTCAGCAGTGGGTGTACGTTCCAAGAAGGAATTCATTGAAGCAATTCATTACTTACGTAGTCCTAAAAAGAAATAGGACATTCAAACTTTCCTTGGAATGGCAGAGTTATATTCAAGATATAACCCACATTTTTCTAGTAAAACAAACAGCATAAGCTTATTGTTAAAAGAAAAGAGGTTACATTTGTGTGAAATAGGATGTAGCAACAGGAGTTTGAAGACATTAAGTCTCAATTGTATGCAGCTCAGAATTTGCAGAGTTTTGTACCTGGACTTCCTTGTCACCTGGTGAACAGTGCTAGTGATGGTGAGTACAAACAATTACGTAACCGGTTCAATGTGAAAAGGTAGTTACCACTGCGTTTGCTTCCAGAGCTTTGAATAGCCCAGAATACAGGTATTTGGCCACTGGAAAGGAGGGGCTGTGCCACTAGAATATTTTAAGCATTTTTTATGGGAAACCAGGTTTGAAGTTTTTTCAGATATCAAACCCCTGCAAGAGGTTTTTAATGAGAAGGGCGATTACCAGCTCATCCTGTATTTGCAGATGGATTGTTGCATTACAAGAATGTAATTTTTCTGTTAGATATATTCCAGGTGTTTCCAACAAAGCAGTGGATTGTGTTTCAAGATTGATTTGTGTTGAGAATGAGAAGGGCTATGAAAAGGATGGGTGATGTCAAAGTCTGTTTGGCTATGGATGGTTGTGTAACAGAGAAGGGAGGAGTTGGCTATGGATGACATGTTTAATTCAGTATGTGAGTCATCACAGGACGGTAAAGTAGGTAAGGTGGCTTCTACATTGGTAAGTAGGTTTTCAAGGGCTACAAATGAGCTGTCTGTGCAGGGTGGTTGTTGCTCAGAGGATCCAGGTTGGATCCACCAACAAGTTTATGTATGGGACTTATTGAGCTTGCTTATAATGCGCATCAAGCTATAAGTAAATTACAAGAGAGGTTGCTGCTGGCGGCCGGGCATTGATTTACAAGTATAAGAGAGTTTGTGAGAGTGTGTGGATTGTGACATAAGTGACAAATCTCAGACGGTTAGAACTTCTCCCATGGCGTGTAAGGACTTGCCAAACTAAAATTGGGAAGAAGTTTCCTTTGATATCTTGGGTCCTTTCTTTTTCAGTTCTTTAAGTGTGGCATGTGAGATAACCACTAAGTTGGTTGTTAAGGTTCATAGCCAAGTCTTTCCACTGGAAAGCAACGCTAGCACTCCTCAAAGGCAATAATCCCCAGCTAATTTCCAAGGAAATGAAAACGTTTTTGAGAAAAAGAGAACTTTCACACAACAGATGTGCATTGTATCACTCACAAACCAATAGAATGTTAGAAAAGCTTCAATTAAACCTTGAAAAGGATGTACTCGAATATCAAGAGGTATGGGAAGGGATTGGAGTAGTGATATGTTTGATAGAGTGACAGAGTACAGATTCACTCCACCACAGATGCCCCCCGTTTTGAGATCTTCAGTAACAAGGTAACCCTGTGCTGGTTTAGTTCCCCCCTGGGTCAGGGGCACGGGGTGGAGAGTAGGCAGAATTCATTGAGTCCATCATTTTCATAAGTCTGTAGAAGGGTTGATTGTCCCAGCTAAGAGAAAAGGGTACATGGACAAACAAATTGCTACACCAGATGAGAGTGGTGTAAAAATTGGGGATATGGTTGTTATGAAGGTTCCTAAGTTTACTGCAGGGAAACTCCAGATTGACATCTCCTCTATAAGTGGTGAAATTGTTTAGAGGTGCGGTGAAGTTGAAGGATAGGCGCAAGTGGAACCATAACCACACCTCTATGCTCAAGAATTAGTTTGTAACCATTGTTTGGTGCATCTTGTCATGTATTTCTCCTTGCACTGCTTCCATTGCTGTTCCTTTCTGATGTTTTGCTTTCCCTGTTTTCCCATTTGTTTTTCTTGGGAGGGAGTGTGGTGGTATCTGGGTATTGTGCTAGAATGTTAGCTTCTTAGATATGTCAGCTGTCTAGTATTTCTGTCAGAAGCTCTATAGGTTCGGCTTTAGAAATATTTTGTAGGAACACGTGAAGGTTCTCCAGGGTTGTTGGAAACCTGACTTACTGGATGGCGTGTGAAGTTCATCTATTGTGAATAAACTATAATGTTCACCCAGGCCAGAGTCAAAGTTCTTTGTTTACCTTCATTTTCGGATTACAAAAATCACTTTTAGAAAAGGGTACAATATTCCAGATCGGACTTCCAAATCTGGCCGCAGCACTCCACATGTGGCATTCAGAACTCAACACAACACAGAATGTGCAGTCCACAGAACCGAACACAAAATTCTGAAAGAGGTATCAGCAACGAGATGTGAGCAAGTGACTCTAATGCAAAAACGTTGACTATAATATATGCATGTGAAGCGCCTCTCCATTCATTCTGTTGGTTGTCTTATTCCCAAAGGCTCTCTTTAGTCTCCAGTTTCACACCTGAACACACAATATCCTTATTTCCATGTTCTGCTCGTTGTTAGATCTGGCTAGAGTCAGGGTTAGATGCAGTGACCCCAAACAATCAACAAGCATTGGCAAATACAATTGATAATGCCTTTGAGACGCATTGGCTTTGTAAAACGTTTTTAGCCATGCTGCACAGCACACCCAAGGGACAAAACAAGGAGCCTATGATGTGGGTAGCCTCATCATTTTGTATGCATGTTTGTAACTATAAAATGGCATAGCCACTTTTTATTTCTTTCCAAGTTGGATCGTCAAATAAAAAAAGCATTTATTTGGATCGTGACCTCGCGAGCAACACAGAGGGTGAAGGTAGGGCAGCACGGAGGGCATGGGTAGGGAAAGCAAGGCAGGGGAGAAGAAGCAGGAGGCAGAAGAGAAGGAGGCACTAAAATCCTGCAGGAGAGTAAAACGGGTAAGGCATCATGTAGGTCGCGGTAGGGGGAAGAAATGAGGGGGTGGCGAAGAGAAGCAATGTACAACAGAAGAAGGGTATGGGTGAAAAGAAGTATCATGGAGGGCTGGGGGTGGAAGCAACACAGAGGGTGGGTGGAAGCAAAACAAAGGGCAGGGGTGGTGAGGTGAAACGGCAGGTGAGACTGCAAAGTGGAGCGGGTGGAGGGAGAAGCACACAGGCGTGAAAGCAATTGTAAAGGACACGAGAGCAAGCGCAGCATTAAAGGGGTGAGTAAAAATACATGAGTGACAGGAAGCAACAAGAAGTGCAGGTGATGAGAGGTACACGAGGGAGACAGCTAGAAAGCACACTAGAACTGTGCAAAAGAAAAAATTAGTTATTGAAAAGAAAGTGATGGAAGCGTGGAAACCAGTCAATCAAAAGAGTTGGCAAAGTGGATATGCTTCATGAGAGAGTATAATAGAAGAATGATGATCAGGGACATGAATAAGAAGTAGGAAAATGAGAGTGACAGGAAAGTCTACCAATAGTAGGCAATGGTCGGACTTCAAGCCTTCGTTTGTTCTTTTCAACCCCAGAATATGTATTTTGCAACCAGACTGTTCTTTTGTCTGGAAAGCTCTACCTAAACCAGTATGGAGAGAAGGTCTTTAACCCCTTACCATCTTCTTTACAGGCATTTCATGGGGTTGCAGTTGTTTGAGCTCACCTGTGAATTAGTTGCATTGCTAACAGACATTAACTCAGGCCTCAAATTAGGAACAATAGAAAGCAGAATAACAAAGTCCAGATTGTAGAGATAGGTTTTTACTTAAGTTTCTTTATTTTTCAATTAGTATCAAAAAAAGATTTAAGTTCCAGCCAACGCATTTCGTTCTCCATGGGAGAACTTCATCAGGGCTCCTATGGAATTTCGCCGACCAGTGCAAGGCCTGGTAATGTATAAGGTTCACAAATCTATAAGGATTCCTGAGCTCTGCCCAAAATCTGTCGCAGTAAAAATGTCTGGATCAATCCCGACCTCACGTATGACCTAGATTCTGGCTGGTAGTTCTCACCTTTAAAGAATGTCAAGAGTAATATATATATATATTTACTCACTAAAAAAACAAAGGTTACAGGGATATTATACTTACTTAGGCTCAGATTTCACTCGTACAAAACCAGTGAAATTCAGCAGTTACAGTTACCTGAGCTAACTTTAACTTACGCCCCCCCCATGCACTGCTTATGACCTCACATATTACATCACTCATGACAAGGTCAGTGACATCACTGACGACATCTCAAATGAAATTATTGACTTAGCCAGAAAGTGAAGCCAGGAGTGACCTGTATTTTGGATGCTTCCCCAGTCATTTAACGCAGTGCCCATGTGAGCTGCATGAGACTTACCAGAACAAGTACCCTGTAGTGCCTGGCAATTTGCAGCAGGCTTATGATCCTGGTGCTACTGCAGCTGATGCTGTGAGGTAACGCCATATTTTTGCCAAAGCAGGAAGCCTTCATAATCCCGGAGGCCACAAATGCCACACCAGAATGACTATCTGCAGCTGGCCTAGAGGGTCTACGCTGCTGAAGAGGAGTCCTCCCACACACATCTGCCTCACTGATGGCCCCATGAACTTTGTCACGAGTGAGGCTCCCTGTGCAGGAGTCACTGCTGTGAAGGCAGGAGCCCAGATAACATTCACTACACAGTCTGAACTGCACCGGGGGACAAGAGACTAAACTTGTGAAGATGTGTCTGCAGTGCACTACAAGACTTGTTGCTGAATGGGATAAAGAGACATTGAATTCAGTACCATGTTTGACTTGAGAGAGCATTTAACCCATCCACACCCATGCCTAATCCTGCCTTATACCCTTAGTACACTTGGAACTGTAGATGCCGAATCTCAATCAAAGCGGAAGGAGGATAACAAAAGGCTACAGGGAAAAAGGGGGTGCAATGCCGCTCTGTTTAACTCAATTTACTTTGCAACCCAGTGTGTATTTTCCATTGTGTTGTGTAGTATTTAGTTATGCGACACAATTAAAGTACTAAGCATTAAGTTATTATGTTTGATGGTTGGTCATTGAGTTCTGAGCTCTTGCAACCCACACTATCTTCCTGGGAAGCCTATGACGGCTCGCCCTCACTGCCCTCAGAGTCAAATGCTGAAAGGGCTGTACTTGGCCTGGTTTGCTGAATTATAGTGTGATGGAATCCAGGAAAGGAGTGACAAAATACATTATCCCCCACAGTTGGGGGCCTAGTAGTCCCTGTCTGCCCTCTGGCCCGCTGAATGGGGCCTAACACCCAGCTGTTGCTGTTCAGTCCATCATATGAAGAGCAATGACCTAGATTTTGTGGACCAGCCCACCACACAGTGGCCCATGTTTTGTGAATCAGCTCATTAAATATAGATCACTATTGCAAGTTGGAGGTGCCCACATTATGTGACTTAGTCCACCAAACACAGACCGCTTCCACAGCACCAGTGACTTTAGCTTTGTGCATCATTCGACCACGCAAAGACCACTACCTCAGGCAGCAGTAGTCCACGCTTTGTGGGACCACCCACCAAACACAGATTGGCAATGAAAATGAGAATAGAGCAACTATTGTTGCTCTAGTCATCACATAAAAGCTGTTTGTTCAACAAGCAGTTATATACATTTTCTGGATCAAATATTCAATGTAACCACAACTATCCATGGCCTAGGTTTGGTAGATGATCAATTCACCAAACGAAGACGATAGGTGTGAGACACAGCATTCCAGCTTTCTGCATTGTTCAGTTAAACATGCACTGCAGTCACAGCTATGATAGGCCAGTCAGCTCAACACATATTATAGCTGCAATTCATGTTATCCATTTGTATTCATCCATGCAAATGCACATCACAAACACTTGCAGCTGAGGACTGGCCTACAAGAGCCGTCTCAGTTTCCAATGATGAAAACACTTAAACGTGGATAATGGCCAGGTTTGGCTCGTGTGCGTATTTAGATGAGGTGACAATCGGACTAGTAAATGAAGAACACACTGCCAGTCCACGCTTGGGAGACAGTTCTGTAAAAGGCTGAGTTTGCTAATTCATCTCTAGCAGCTATCCAGCAGGAGCACGCTGAGGACTTTGATCCTGAATTAGCAGTGGCCCAAAGAGTTCATTTTCTCTTGTTTCGCATGGAGCCCAATTACCACTCGCTCTAGGGTAGATGTGAACCACAGGTGCTATTGGCCATCAGAATGGGGCAAGACCCATGGCATTACTGAGCTTAAATCAGCAGTGTACCCCCAAAATGCAATTGGCCCTTGGGGCAGTGAGCATCCAGAATGGCCATATCTCAGCAGTCTGTACGCAAAGGATTATTTTACTCAATAGTCATTTCCCGTGGCTTATTTGGCCTTCCAGAGGTGGCCCCTAAGACGTTGTTGCCCCTAAGTGGCGAGTCCACAAGGTGTTATGGTCCTAGAACTCTTCTCAGAAGAGGTTACTGAAATCCAGCAGTTTGTCCACAATGCCTTAAAAGTGAGCCCCAAAAGTGTTATTTTCTTTAAGCAGCGATAACCGCCCTCAGCAGTGATGCCCAAAGGCTTCATGACCTCCATTATCAGCGAGTCATTGGCAATGTACAGCAAAGATTCAATTGGGAATTGTTAACACTCGGATAGCTCCTGCCCCCCAGGTGTTTTGACAGCCCCCACCTCCTAGAGATAGCCCTAGAGAGACCCTAGGCCGTTAATGAGACTCAGAAAGGAGCGGTAAGGCAGTATCTGTCCTCGGTTAGCGGCGAACCCTCTAGTCCTTCTCTGCCCTCAACTAGCTATAGCCCCTACAGCGTTCATAGAGCTCGGATGAGCACCCACTGTATTACTGTTCCCGCTTGTTAGCAGCAAATCACAGAGCGTTATTTGGCCTCAGCGGGGGTCCCAATACCCAACTGGTCCTCAGCAGTGAGTGCCCAAGACGTTTGGCCCTCGAGTAGCAAGGAAACCTTAAGTTGAGAATGGACCTCCAAATTGGGTGCCCACAGCACCGAGGCCCCCAAGCCTTATTAGCCCTAAGCACTGAATGAAGCAGTGAACCCCTCTGCTGCCCCCTCTAGTCTACGCGGTGACTGTCCACGTGAAGAGCAGGGTGCCTGGCGCCAGGCACATCCGCGGAACGATTCCTCCAGCGCCAAATGAGCTTATTCGAGGGGCACTTTGTTTGCATTTGCTTTTCCTGTATATTTCATGCCGTTGCCATAAGGCTGTAACGAGGGGGGCGTTCTTCGCGCCAGCTATGCCCTCTGCGTCCTCATTAGCGGATCCCTCACAGTGGCCCAGATACAGACGCCGGCTTCCCCGTTTGTATACTGCCCCAGCTGTCAGCCTCGTGCTCAGACGCTGCATGTATGCACCGCCGGACATACAACAGAGGGCAAACCCCGCACACCTCACACTGCACCTTACAGGCCTCTCTGCAGGGACTTTACCTCGCCAGCGCGGCACCAGGTGCGTGAGCGAACACGTGAACGTCGAAGCGTCATGGATTGGAACCAAGGATAGAGGAAAACACCATTTATGCACCTAGGATTTGGAACAATATTCCTGCATCCACCAGGACTATCCCAGCCCTGCTCCATTTTAGAAAATAGTTGACAAACTTCTTTAAACAAGCCTACGTGACATTCCACAAACCAAAATACCTCTCAAATCATTTGCTGATCCTAAATATTGAGCTGTCAGCTGATGATGGGCGCTTCTGAGAGCTGTGCAGGGTGACAGCATCTTATTTGGGCCTTGCCAGTGAGAACTAACGGACGTGATTTGATGCAGTGAAATTAGCAGACTGTTAACATATATGATATGACTAGAAAGAGGGCACCAATGTTTTAGATACATTACCCATGGAAATCTACAACCCTCGCCCCCACCGGCACACACACAGCAGGCGCGCAATGCCCACTGGGCTCAAAGGGCTTCAGCCTACCTCCCACCCCGTCGCCTTCCTCAGCCCGCTAGAGACAGGCTGCACCTTTTCCCCGAGGGCACAAATTTGACCTTAATTTGATCACCAAGCAACATGCACAAGGAGTGGGAGGGCGGGTTGTCCAACAGGGGAACACCAAGGGATGGCCAGGGCGGAGGATCCTGGGAACCAGGTTCTATTCCCAGGGTTCCTGCTGTCGCTGGAGCCCAGCATTCATGGCCTTCAATACACATCAACAGCGCCTGACACTATTGAAATGGTCAGTGACGCCAGCAAGATCAGAAAAGACTCAGGTGACCACCACGAGACCCCAACCCAGCTGAGCAACCGAAGTTGGTGACCTGACGGGAGGCTGGGAATACGACCGGCGGCGCTGCTTCTTTTAAGAAGGAGCCGACTCTGCCCACACCAGACAACAACATTACCTAAAGGGCAGCGTAAGCCTAAATGTTGATCTGTTGTTAGGGTGACCACATCTAGAGAACCAAAAACCGGGACATTTCGGAAAAATAGAAGAAGGACTACAATTCTTCATCCACGGAATGGCGCAGAATGACAGCTTTCATCAACATAGGATAACAAAATATACATTAAGAAATAAATCAAATGTAATTTCTACAACCAACATCATACCTATTAATCAAATTGCTTACTTATAACAGCTGCTAACTAGCTCAGTTTAGAATACCCCAAAAAAGTGCCTCTCACTGATTTCAGTCGACCCCCTCTAAAAACCGGGACAAGAGCCAAAATTGCCGAAATCTGCCTGGACAGCTGGTGAAAAACCAGGACTGTCTGGCCAAATCCGGGACGTCTGGTCACCCTATCCCTCGGGCCAGAGAAACAGAATGAGGATGTGAGGAGTGGCAGTAGAGAGGGGAGGGGGAGTGAGTGCATTTGGGAGACCAGCAGCGCCAGGAGGCCCTCAGAGGGTTAGATGGAACCACTGTGCAATGCGAGGCGGCAGAGAGGGAGCTGGCGGCCTAGAGCGAGTGCGGTGCGATATTTGTAAGTTTAGGCAGATGGATTTGTTATGCACCACAGTTCAGGCATAGCTCAGGCTCCCTCCATTGACCTCAAAAAGATAAAATACTCAGCTCTGTCTGTAATTTAAAATGTGGATTGTCTCAAAATACCAGGCCAAGAGGTGGGGGAGGTTAAAGGAACAGGCAGGAGACTGAGGAATGATGTGGCCTAAGGAGCAGAGAATAATTAGACACAAGGACAGGGTGAAGGAACGGAATCATGGGGGGGCATGGGATCAGTGGAGACTAGGGAGGGTAAGTGCAAAGGAAGGTTGGGGAACTGGATAGATGAGGACAGAGAAACAGGGGCTGTGTGGAGAGACCAGCAACCAGTGGAGAAACAAGGATTTGCAATGCAATCGGTCTCGCCTTTGGGTAAGCCTGGGCGTAGTGGGGCTACGCGGAGCATCACAGAGTGGGGGGAAATCTACGCACACTCCACATAGCCCCACTACGCGCCACCCGCCTCCCTCCCGCCCTCTTTTAAATGCCCTTACAATCTTTAAAGCGTTTTAAAAGTAATTAAAATGACTTACCTGAGCTGCAGCATCCTGGGTCTCCCTCTTCCTGCTTTATCGCCGACTTATTCCTCACAAATGTGCATGCACGGGTGCCCGCACATACGCATTTCTCACGAGAAATGCGCGGGCGTCTGCGCATGCGAATTTGTGAGGAAGAAGTAGGCGATAAAGTAGGAAGAGGGAGCCCTGGGACGCCGCAGCTCAGGTAAGTAATTTTAATTACTTTTAAAACGCTTTTAAAGATTGTAGAGCATTTAAAAGAGGGCGGGAGGGAGGCGGGTGCCGGGCAACTCCGCTCCGCCATGGCGTGTGCGTAGCCTGCCCACTACGCCTACTTCACGGACCGCGAAGTAGGCAACACTACGCGCACTCCGCGAGCGGAGCACTACGCCCACAGTTACTTTAGGGCCTTATATGTATTTAGCTATGCTGCACATTAGCCTGGGTACTGAAACATCTACTTTTCTTTAACATGGAGGGAAAGTAGGCACCAAACTGTGTGACACGCCAGGTATGGGAACACATGGAGAAAAATATTGCCTTTCATCGGGAAATGGTAAAGTCCAAAACTCTAAATATAAAATCAGGGCCTTCGGTGGTCACATCACTGAAAATACAAGGTTTGAAAAAAATATTATTGTCTACGGGTGCTTGTGGAAGACAATTTCTATGGACTGGAATCTATAGAATGCTAAAGTGATTCTTGTATTTTACTGACCTTTGCTGGTCGTTTTCTATCAAGAAAGTTAAATAGAGGCAGTTGCCAGAAAAATTAAATAAAGACAGTCCCTCAGCAGAAAGCAATTCTGGTATTTTACTGACCTCTGCTGGTTGTTTTCTATCAAGATAGTTAAAAAGAGGCAGTTATACAGAAAAAAAGACCCTAAGTGGAAGCAGACAAGTCCTAGGGCTGGTCTCCAGAGCTCACAAAGTACATACACATATAAGTATATAATAAGTTTATACTAATTTATATACAAGAGGTCTCGAATCCTCGACCTAATCAGGGTTAACGGAGGGGTGGATGGATATGCTAACTATATGGGTTGCAAAACAGAGCCATTGTATGGGCTGAAGGAAGAAAGAAGGTGTTTGAGTCATGACTTGTGATTTGTGGCGAGAAAGGGATTAGTGGGGTAACTGGGGATAGCAGATTCACTGGTTTTGAGACCAAAACTAAGAGACACTTTTAGAGACAAGAATAAGGTATAGATGGAGAGACAGGCCAAAGATGGAAAGTGATGGCCAAAACAAAGGTAGAGCAGCAAGGGCACAGGGATGAATGGTTGACAAGGTAAATGGATGAACGGGCAGACAAGAACAGAGATGGGTGATGAAGCAAGGGATAGGCAAAGAGTCAATGCCAAGGATGGATAGTGAGTTGAGCAGTAGGAGTAAGGTAACACAGTACAGAGAAGGGTGGAAAGACAAAGCCAATGGATTTAAAGAGGAAGACAGTGCTAAAGGGTGGAGAAGTACAAGGTTAAAAACATGTAAAATAAACAGAATCACGCATAGAATGTGAAAAGAACATGATAGATATTTGTAAATCGCTTGCTTGTTTTTCACACATAAAAGGCTAATTGTGATAAGGAATGGCCCAGAACTACTACAAAAAGGTCCTATTTGGTAGACGCATGGGCAGAACAATGACAGTTTTGTGGCACGAAGTCCACTCCATGAACGTGAAACTGTGAGACTGATGGACAAACAAGGACATAGTGGATAACATGCCTAAGATATAGGTAGGAAGGCAGAGCAACCTTAGTGGATTTGGCAGTCAGCTGGGTGCGTTTGAGAGAACAGCAGCAACATGCGGGGAACAGAAACTTAAGAGTTGCAGATGGAAAGGACAGCAATGTGCAAGGTAGCATGGGGTGTCGTTGAACTCTGAGCAAGTGGGGGATCCTGATGAGAAGGCAGAGGGATGTGGAAGCACTCTGACAAATAGCACAAAAGAGAGTGACAATCACACATTGTGCCCTGAGGACTGGCCCTAGGACGGAGAAGCAGCGCAAGAGAGAGCTGCTTCCAGAGATGTGTTTTTCAGGAAAGGGCAGTACCCTGAGAGAAGGCAGCATGCAAAAGGAGAAGTCAGAACAGTACCCTGAAGGGTTTCGGAGAGAAGAGATAGCACCGGAGAGGGCAGTTTCACAAAGAGAGCAGTACTCTAAGCAGGAAGCCTGGGCAGTACCCTGAGGAGGGTGCCACAGGAAGTCTGCAGCAACATTTCCAAGGGACAATTGTGCATTGAGGGGACTTTCAGTATTATGGAGCTGAACACTTCAAGAAAGTTGTGCCCAGAGAGGGGATTTTCAGGGATGGGACTGCATCCCAAGAGAGAGCAGCACACTGAGAAGAAAGACAGAACAGTGTATTGAGGAGGGGAGAAGACCGATGGGAGAGCAGCTTGAGTGGCAGAAGGACCAAGGCGGTATCCTAAGAGAGGGCAGTATCATAAAGAGACACCAGCAGTAAGGGATTCACAGGGAAGGAGCAGTGACGGAGATATAAAACCAAAGTGAGAGGGCAGCACCACCCTTAGAAAGCAGTACTAGACGCAAGAGCTCGGAGTAAGAGCCGCACCCCGAGAGTATGTGTGTTTTTGGGAGGGATAGTTGGGAATCTAGAGGAGAGAACGCCACCTTGTGGGACGGAGTATCCAGAGAGCTAGCAGCACGCTCAGAATAACAGGACAGCACCTGGAAAGGAGAAAATGCCACCCTAATAAGGAGGCAAAAGCAGCAGCAAGCGAGTGGGCAATCACCCTATAGAGGGGGCAACATGCTAAAAGAGTGTTGCAGTATGAGTGTGTCAGGAAAGCACTTTCTAAAAACAAGAGAGCAGCACCCCAATGGAGGAAATACCCAGAATCAATGAGCAACTGTGAGAGAGAGAGAGATTAAAAGCAGCACAGTGAGAGGGGTACACTCTAAGAGAAAGTATGGATAGCATACCGGGGAGTTAGGAGCCAGCCAGTACACTTAAGCAGGGCACCGGCATACTTGGAGACATAATAGCACCACCGCAAGACAGGAGCAGTGTCTTGGTGAGCAAATAGGTGGACAACACCCTGAGGAGAAATGTTTCCAATTATCAATAGAGTGGGTCATTGGATAAGATATATCGGAGGCCATAGGTCTAATCTTTGTAGCATGACAATTCTGACAAAATGCAATAGGCCTGAGTTATTCATTGTGAAAATTATATGTTAAAGGCAATAGCCCTCTAAGGATGTGTGGTTTAATGATGGATTATTATTCCACGGTGTTAGCGTCCCTCTAGACATGTACTGCGTTACATGGATTCTTACAGATTACTGTAACAGGCAAGGGTTCTTTTGCTGGTTCTCTCCGTTGACAAGCCCTGCAAGTAGATTTACACTTTAATAATCCTTATTAAACCTCGTAGGAGGAGGTTGAATACTGTTTTGTGAATATTTATAATTTTCTAACTGTATTCCTGAGGGTTGCTTTATGGGAACAATTATGTAGAATTCAGTAGGCCCGAGTAAGTTATGGTGACAAGCCAGTGATGAAGGCTATACGCCTGATTGGTTCATTTGGAACATTTATGTCAGATGCCATATATCGCTTTTGATTATTTGAAAAGCTACAACAAAAGAAGTAGGCCTGCCCAATTTATTCTAAAAGGGTTTGTTAATGCAAATAGACATTTCAGACTGAGTTACAATTTGGCTGCATTAAAGGCTACACACAGCTGTTTTATTAATTAGAATCTCAAAGATTATTTTATTAAGCAAGGCTTTTAGCATCAATTATCCCCTCTGATCAACACTTGGTTTGAAGATTTGTAATGGGATAATCCTTGCTAGGCAATTTTCAGTGGGGTTGTATATTGTTTTGGAGAAACCTTGATACGAGTCATTTTTGCACTAGCGCTTCAGCTAACAACATCGTGGGTGCTTTGCTATTGGTGTTTTATCTAAAAAACGTGTTTATGCTTGCTACATTGTTGCTGCTATTTTTGTCATTTTAAATTGAATTGTACTCTGACTCCCCGGTCCACCGCAGCGTTAGGCTGATTGATGTGGAGGGAGTACAGAGCGCGTTCACTTCCTGGCGGTGCCATTATAGGGCGGCCATCTTAGGGGGTTGACGCTCCAGTCTCCTCTGAGCCTTGATTATTTAAGTTCCCAGCACCTGTGCGCTCGAGAAACCTTGATACGAGTCATTTTTGCACTAGAGCTTCAGCTAACAACATCGTGGGTGCTTTGCTATTGGTGTTTTATCTAAAAAACGTTTTTATGCTTGCTACATTGTTGCTGCTATTTTTGTCATTTTAAATTGAATTGTACTCCGACTCCCCGGTCCACCGCAGCGTTAGGCTGATTGATGTGGAGGGAGTACAGAGCGCGTTCACTTCCTGGTGGTGCCATTATAGGGCGGCCATCTTAGGGGGTTGACGCTCCAGTCTCCTCTGAGCCTTGATTATTTAAGTTCCCAGCACCTGTGCGCTCGAGAAACCTTGATACGAGTCATTTTTGCACTAGCGCTTCAGCTAACAACATCGTGGGTGCTTTGCTATTGGTGTTTTATCTAAAAAACGTGTTTATGCTTGCTACATTGTTGCTGCTATTTTTGTCATTTTAAATTGAATTGTACTCTGACTCCCCGGTCCACCGCAGCGTTAGGCTGATTGATGTGGAGGGAGTACAGAGCGCGTTCACTTCCTGGTGGTGCCATTATAGGGCGGCCATCTTAGGGGGTTGACGCTCCAGTCTCCTCTGAGCCTAATCTATTTAATCCACTGTTGCACCGCGCAGCGGCACGCGCAGTGGGAGCGCCATAGACGCGCCGAAGAGGCGCCAAAGAGAAGCCAGTCTGCGCCAGTCCGCGACCGGTCGCTCCAGCCCCAGTCCCCATCCCCAGTTCCGCAGACATGGTAGGCAACCGTGTTATTTACAGTGCTCCTTTGCTGCATGCACTTCGTTCTACTACTAAAGCTGCCTGCCTACATTCGGTCTTGCCTATAAACTGTAAGGCCCGCTGCAAAACCTGTGACTGGAGTGTTTCACCTCCAGACTCAGGGAATCATTCCTTTACGCGCAAATGGAAGATGTGTCTCCTCAATTGCCGATCCCTGCCAAAACATCATATTGAACTAGCTATGTTGATAGAAGATCTTAATCCTGATGCCCTTTTTTTAACGGAGATATCGATCCTACAATTGTATGGGCCACCCCCCAAGGCTATACCTGTAAACGTTTGGATCGTAAGACAGGTAGAGGGGGAGGACTGGCCATTATTTACAGGGACAATTTTAGATGTCGTGTCACCCCATCCTCTACGCCAGCCTGTGAGACTTTACACTTTACTCTTGAATTCTCCCCCTTAAACACTTTTTCTGGTATGTTAGTCTATCGACCACCTGGCGCCCTTAGCAATTTTATCACCAATATAACGGACACAGTTGCCGACTTAGTGTTGTCTTCAGCAAATTTTACTCTGCTAGGAGACCTGAACCTGCATTTGGATGTCCCACTTGACGCAGATGCCAATAGCCTTCGATCTAATCTGCAGGCTATGGACCTGCTACAGAAAGGCTTTCAACCGACGCATATCAGGGGCCATCTTCTAGATCACATTTACAGTAATCTAGAGAGCCTAACCGTGGAGACACCTATAGCACTACCCTGGACCGATCACTTTTTGGTACCTTTTTTTTGGTCTACCGGCAGCTTTTCTATGTCACACTCCCACAATAAGCGCTGGGGAAGAAAATGGGCTTCACTTCCACTTGCTAAATGGAAACTAGCTCTCATTGATCAGCCAGCCCCGGAGGTGACTAACCCCGACACAGCCACTGTCAATTTTGACAATTGGATCTCCAGCACCCTCGATCTAGTCCTTCCAAAGGAATCTTTGCATCTAATAAATAGACCCAAAGTTGCTCCCTGGTACTCGCCTGCTCTCAGGTCTAGGAAACAACTCTGTCGCAAACTAGAGAGAGCCTGGAGACAAGAATATTCTCAATCTAAAAAAGTGGAGTACCGAGCTGCTATAAAGCTCTACAAAAGTGAAATTAAATCTGCCCAAGCTCAGTTTTATGAATCAAAAATTCGTTTAGCTGCCAATTCTCCTAAGGAAATTTTTAAAATTGCTAAATCCTTAATCACTCCCCCTCCCCCTGAGCGTCAGTCACTTGACGGCGCAAAAACCCGTTGCAATAACTTAGCAATTTTCTTCTCCCAGAAGATTTCAACTATCTATTCCTCTTTCTCCATAGCTGGTGGGAACTTGGAGCCTACCACCACAATGGACCCCGACACGATGACTTCTTGCCTGTTGGACAAATTCCCCCTTCTAGACTCCTCCTTATTGGATGGAATAATCCCTAAAGTCACCTCGGGTTCCCCTAACGACCCAGCACCTCCTCAGACTCTTATCAAAGTTATCGACGTCATCCGTCCTGCCATCCTGGATGTCCTCAATGCTTCCATTGCTTCGAATTCTGTCCCAGTCCAATGGAAGTGTGCGATGGTTAGGGCACTTCTGAAAAAACCCACCTTAGATCAGAACAATTTGGCCAACTTTCGCCCTATCTCCCTACTTCCTTGGATGAGCAAACTTCTTGAGAGACACATTAATAACATCTTAGTGGACTATTTAGAATCTAATAGCCTACTATGTGTCTCTCAGACGGGTTTCCGCCCTCAGCATGGAACTGAAACTGCCCTTATAGCAGTAACAGAAGAGACTAGAGCGGTGCTGGACCAGGGAGGAAAAGCAGCCATCATACTACTCGACCTCAGTGCCGCGTTCGACACTGTCAACCATGCCATCCTATTACATCGTTTGAAAGGCATGGGTGTGTCGGGCGCGCCCCTGGAATGGCTGACTTCCTTCCTGGGTGAGCGTTTTTTTCAGGTGTTCGAGGGTGAGACGATCTCGGCCAAGCAACCACTCAGTTGTGGGGTTCCGCAGGGTTCGTCCCTGAGCCCCACTCTTTTTAATGTTTATATGCAACCTCTAGCAAATATAGTTCAGCCCTTTGGTGTGCGTATCGTCACCTACGCAGACGACACCCAACTGGTTGTCTCTTTGGACCACTCGGAGGGGTCATCTAACACCCTGGGTCTGTGTCTAGAGGCTGTTGCTGAGTGGATGCATGCGTCTTGTCTTAAACTTAACGGGGAGAAGACGGAGATCATGTTATTAGGTAATTCCTTACCGAACACTTTGGCCTCTATTTGGCCTACATGCCTTGGCACTCCTCCCCTCCCTAAGCCCCAGATAAAGAGCCTTGGAATCTGGCTTGACAGGGCGCTTGATTTCTCGGTCCAAGCCACCAAGACTGCCTCAACTTGTGCTGGGTTAATGAAAATGCTCCGCAAGGTCCTTCCTCTGCTCCCTTTCCAGGCGAGGAGAGTCATGGTTCAGGCCCGGATTCTCTCTCGCCTGGATTACGGGAACGCCTTATATTTGGGCGCCCCTGTAGCGGTGACCAAAAGGCTCCAAGTCACCCAAAACTGTGCCGCCCGGCTATTGTTTAATATTCCTCGTTGGCAATCAGCTAAGAAAGCCCTTAAGGAGCTTCATTGGCTCCCAATGACTGCCAGAGTTCAGTTTAAGGCGATGTGCATAGTGCACAAATCTTTTCATCGAACAGGCCCTGCCATCTTGTTCCCCTTTGTAGTGCCTTACGTCCCTTCCAGAGCCCTTCGTTCCGGCTCACTGCACTTAGCAACTCCAACAAAGGTTATCAAAGCCCGTTGGGGCGGTCGCTCTTTCTCACACTCTGCCGCCAAACTATGGAATTCCCTTCCTGTGAGTATTAGACAGATCAACAATAGGATGGCATTCAGGAAAGTCCTAAAAACCCATTTGTTTGCGAAAGCGTGCTAATGTACCTTGGAGCTCGTCATAGTAATTGCTGAAGCGCGACGAGGCCTCCGGGTAGTTACGCGCTATATAAATATAATTTTTCATTTCATTTCATTTCATTGTTTTGGCAGATGCATTTCTGTATATAATTGTATTTTTATGACTGTATACTTGATGTTACCAGTTTATGTACAATATAAGAGACCTCCCTCGGTTATGGTAACAAGCCACTGATGAAGGCTTTAGGCTTGGCTGGTTCCTTGGGACAATTTATGTCAGATGCCAAATGCCTAATCTGTTTAGTATGAAAAGATGACAAAGTCAGTAGACCTAACTTATGTATTCTGAAACACATATATTAAATTTACAGGCCTTTAAGGATGGATTGGCTTTATACTGTAGATAGGTATTTCAGGTACATTGCTACATGGAATCTCAGAGATTATTGTCGAAGACCAGTATTTTGTTATTGGTTACCCCCCTCTGTCAAATCCTTGCTGGAGAACTATTATAATTCATCCTAGGCCCTTCTAGGATAGGTTGCATATTAATTTACCTTTTCTAACTTAGCACATATTTTTACTTTTAGAACTTTGTGCCTGGTGATTGGTTTCTGGGAAAGCTAATGCTTAATGCATTAGATCAGAGTTGGTTATGGTGGGAAGCAAGAGGTAAAGGCTATATGTAGGCTTGACTGTTTCATTGAAAAATTATCTGGTCTCATCTGGTTATTAAGTTACAATAAAGACAGTAAGCGTGACTTACTTATTGTAAAAAGCAAATGTTAAAGTTACTGCAAAGGAATCAGACCTGACTTTTTGTTTTGTTACAAGGAATCTCACAGATTACAGTAGTATGCAAGGGTTTTGATTTTGGTTTCCCCCATGGATTCTCGGTTGGGGTAGAATATTTGAACTGTGATAGTCCTTTTTAGTCCTTCCTAAGAGGAGTTCTGCCAAAATTCTTTTGATAGGGATAAGTGTTTTTGCTGACTCTTTTCCTGATGGCTGCCTTGTGAGATGGCGTATTTATGGTTGTTACGGTAGGTCTGAGTTGGTTTTGGTGATGAGCCAATATTAAAGGTTATAGGCCTGATTGGTTCATTAAGAAAAAGTAATGCCTGGTGCCATAGGTTCAAACTGTTTGTTTAGAAAAATCACAACAGATGCATAAGGCCCGACTCATTGTGAGAATCAAATGTTACCCAGTCCAGTAGACCTTTATGGGTAGGTTCCTATTGCACTGCATTAAAGCATGTAGACAGTGTTTTTTGCTGCACAGAATCCCCAGATTGCTGTAATAGACAAGTATTTTGGTGTTTGCCATCTCCCCCGGCAGTCCTACAGGGCCGCTCACCTTTCTTACATTCTTTTAATTCATTCTGCCATTGCTTGCTGAGATTGTGTCTGTTTAACTGCAGAGGGGTAAATAGATGAAGCAAGAATGACCCAGCAGTGGAAGAATGTATGCATTCTCGCTCCTTATTAGATAGGCAATGTGGTTCCCCTTCCCATTTGCTTGGCATGTTAGCTCCTCCTTATCCTTTAGTGTGTCAGACCCGCCCACACACCGAAGTTTAACTCTGGTTGTGCCCTGGGTATAGTGACCTGAAAGCAAGTTTTTTTTTATTTTTTATTTTTTTTTTAAGAGTTTTAGAGTTCTATATAGTGCAAACTAGACCCGAAGATATCGGGTATCAGAGCGCTTTACATAGCACCAATTTTGTTACACAAGGACACATTCATTTTTGTGAGGCACAGGGAGAATACATTATATGCCCAGAATCACAGGATGTTGAGCTGAGGCCGAGACTCGAACCCCCGTTCCCAAGCTTCGACGTCAACCGCTTTAGCTGCAAGGCTACATCCTCTCCCCAATATAGTCCCTACTACAAAGTACGACATTGAGGGGGAACAAACCTGGTTATGTTTATTGTAATTAGTGGTACTACGTTTGTAGGCCTCTGAAGGCTGACAAACTGAGGGAATCCGAACTGTAGTATTTTGACCTGCATGGTACACTCAGAACTCTGTGGAATTCTGCAGAACATTGAACCACTGAGTAACAATGCAAGGAAATATCGGATCGCTATTGTAATTTAAGGGGCGTGGCTCGAGCGCCAACGAAGATGGCGGCCAGCCTTTAGCGCTCCAGGCGGCGACCTGAGGAACCGATGGAGTGGCTCTGCGGCACGTTTCCATAACAGAGCTTGCTTGCAGACCATTTCCTGAATCGGGAGACGTCTGTGTTTTGCCGCGATACGCCCACATTACTCTGCAGCCCATCTTCGTTTATGCTGCGCACTCCATGAACGGACCGCAGCCGCCATTTTGTGCTGCTGGCTAACGCTCTTTCACTTCTCACAAATGACGCACTGACAAAACTATTTTCTCTTCTGGATATGGAATGGCATTTTATAGCGGTAAACCCACTTCCCTTCTGAAATATACAATGATAAGTGGCATGCTTTGGGACTGACTTTTAAACCATTATTCTAATGCTTTCCAGCGTTTTCTTGCTCAATGTCGCAGTCTTTCCTCTCATAAATTACTGCTCTGAATGGGACATGTTTTCAGTTGGCAAACTCACTCTGCTTGTTTTTTATGCGGATAAATCCCACAGCATTTCTAAAAATCTACTTTTATATGTAGTACACTCAATATTTTGAACAACAACTGCCAGTTTACGACTCTTGAGTGTTTTGCTTCATGTAATGGTTTTTTCTTCTACGAACCGCAGTTTCTGTTAATAAGCACTTCTTCAACATCACCCATGTTTTTGAGTGCTAAACATGGTCTTATAATTTAACTATTAATTCCTACATAGTGCTACATCACTGTGAGTTTCCTGGCATTTATCTTACTGTTCCTGTCTGTTTTCCTCTCTAATGTCTATGGGGAGAACCAGAGGTGCACGAGGCAACGTTTTATCTAACATGTCTACTTCTCGCCCAAAATCTACCATATTACCTACTTCTAATCCATTTTCTGTCCTACAAGATGACATGGATGACTCTGCGCAAACCAGTACACCTCATCTTAACGAACCATCATCCAACGTATCCTCTTCTATGCCTACTTCTGGATCTCCTCCCTCTCAAGTCAGCATTAACAATACACCTAAAACAAATACTTCATCACTACTACCCACTGTCAAACGAGTCAAAAAAGATCCTCCTATGCCTGGTGTTTCTCCTCTGCCTCCATCAATAGAATTACTCTTGAACTCTTGGATGAAATACGAGCTCTTAAACCATATATGGAGTAAACAAACAAACGTCTACAAGGCTTGGAGGAGAATTGGTTTTCACTTCAGAGTAAGATCACTTTGGTGGAGAATCAAGTCGAGTCACTGCAAACTCTCTTCTCGACAAATTCCTGCTATGAAAGCAGATATTTTACAACTCCAGAAACAAGTTGAAAATCTTGAGAATCGCAGTAGGCATAACAACCTACGTATTTATGATTTTCTTTTCTCCCCCAATTGCTTGGTATTCCGGAATCTCCTCCACTAAACATACAAAGAGCTCACAGATTAGGTCGCCCTCCTTCTACTTCTTCACCTCAACTCAAACCGCGAGGCGTAATACTCTACTTCTTAGAATATACTGACTAGTTAAAGGTTTTGAAGGCAGTCAAAATCAAACGTCGTGTTTCTTGGCAAGGTTCACAGCTATTCTTCTCACAAGATTACGCCAAACCCACTGTGGACAAAAGGAAAAGGTTTCTTGCAATGTGACCAGCACTACGTGATCTGAATGCCAGATTTGGTTTGATACACCCATGCCTCTTTAAAGTAACATATAAAAATAAAACAACCACATATGAAGATCCAGCTATGCTTCAATGTTTTCTTGAGAACTGCAGAGAAGAATCTATGGACTGTGCAAGATCGTCCTCGTCATGAGAAACTTACAATATGTCACTGTTTTAGAATATCGTTGTCATGTATTTATCTCTTGTCTTCCTTGTTTCATGACAGATTAAACTAACTTTTCTCCTTTTCCATATGTCTTCCCTTCCAGGTGTTTGACTCCCTCCTGTTCTTATCCTCCATTGTGTAATATTGTCTACATCATATAGTTTCCTCGTGGTTCCCCTGGAGATGTTTCTGCTGGTTTTGTCCTCTTGTCCTGTTGCCTCAACACCGTCCACCCATGTTTGAGTCTTTGGTATGTTCCGCTCTTCTGTGTTTACCTTTGTTCTATATTTACTTCCTTTGTCTTTTCCTATCTCTCTCCTCTATTCCCATCTCCTCTTTTCCTTACTTTTTCCTATTTCAACATCATTTCCTCTCTGCTTCTAACTTTCTTATTGAAAAGCGTGTTGCTATTTTGTTTCTTTCTATGTATTATGAATTGTTTAATACTTTTACATTTTTGTTGTAATTTTTCAATAGTTCTCTTTTATATGATTGATTAATGACATTACATGTTACCTCTTGGAATGCTAAAGGTTTGGGTACATCTATTTAATGACGACGAGTATTTTCCCATTTATGTAATTTTAAGCCAGACATTGTATTCCTACAAGAATCCCATTTAATAGCTTCTGAAACTCTTAAACTTAGGAGACAATGGATATGTCATGTTTTCTCTTCTCCAGGCACTAGTAAAAGAAACGGTACTGTAATTCTTATTCAAAAAAAACTTAAAGTTTCTCTTCTCTCTCAGGATTTAGATGATGATGGTCATTGGCTCATTCTTCACCTTAAAATCAATGATATCCCTATTTCTTTATTTAACATATATGCACCTACTAAACCTGATAACACTTTTTGGCCACACATTTCTTCCCTTTTGATGCCCATTAATACACCTTACATAATTTTCGGAGGGGATTGTAATTTAATTGTTGATCCCTATATTGATCGTTCATCCAAAGCATTATTTACTCCTTCACCCATGCATCAACAGTTTACCAATCTCATTTTTCATAGATCCCTAGTGGTCTCCTGGAGACTTTGCCACCCACAACTTCTTGAATACACCTTTTTCTCCCCCACCCATCTTTCACAGTCACACATAGATTATTTATTTGTCTCGAAAGCTCTAATACAATCTATCCTACATGCAGACATTGGATCCATTCTGATCTCTGATCACGCTTCTGTCACATTAGACTTAGAATTACTTTCAATTACTAAATCCAATAAAAGATGGCGCTTTAATACTTCTTTATTAGCTGATCAATCCTTCACTTCCTCTTTTGAGGGTTTCATTAATGACTTTTTTAAACATAATTTATCCTCTGTTTCATCCTTCTCTACTGTCTGGGACTCCTTTAAAACTTCAGCCGGAGATTACATTATTTCTTACATTGCTAAAAAGAAACGTCAAACCTCCCAAAAAGCATATGAACTTCTTAAATCCATTAAATTATTAGAATCTATCTACACATCAACTAATTCTATAGTGGACCTTAATAAACTAATAAAAGAAAAAATTAAATATAATAAGTTATCCACAGAGAATGCTTCCGCCTACCTTCTCCGAGGCAATGCCCGCTATTATGGTGGTCAAAACAAAACAGGCAAGCTTCTTGCCTCGTATCTTAAAATTCAAAAAGACCGATCCAATATTGATTATATACTAAATTTGTCCTGTGTCCCAATAACTAAACATCCAGAGATCCTAGAAAAATTCAATAAATACTATACCTCCATTTATACTGTGAATCTTCTCCAAATCCTATAAATATGCAAAATAACTTTGATTCCAAACAAAAACAATTTCCCTCAGATATTGATTTTTCTTCACTAGAAAAAGATATAACTCTCAAACATATCTCTCAGGCCTTAAACTCCTTAAGACAGGGAAAGCACCCGGCCCAGATGGATTCCCTGTGGCATTTTACTCCTATTTTTCTAAAATCCTTCTTCCTTATCTTCTCTCTTTGTTTTTACACTTTATTTCTTCTAATTCATTCTCTGATACCTTCCAAAATGCTTTCATTTGCTTAATCCCTAAAGAAGGAAAAGAACCTAATTTTTGTAAAAACTACAGACCAATATTATTAATCAATTCTGACTATAAAATATTTGCTAAAATCCTTGCTCTTCGATTGGAACCTCTATTACAATCCCTCATTTGTAAAGAACAATTTGGCTTTATTAAAGGATGAAATATTTCAGATAATTCCAGGCCTTTCTTTAATATATTGCATAATTCTAATAAATATCCCCATTCATTAGCAGCCATTTCTTTAGAAACAGAGAAAGCTTTGGACCGTATGGTCTGGTCTTTTATCTTTCATACTTTATCTTGGTTTGGTTTCGGCCCCAAATGTATTTCTTATATTTCTCTATTATACAACTCACCCAAAGCCTTTGTTTTTGTAATGGTTATTTCTCTAACTCTTTTACACCACTGAGAGGAGTTTGCCAGGGATGCTCTCTTTCCCCTCTTCTTTTCATTCTAGCACGGGAACTATTTTTAGCTAAAATTCAACAAAACTCTAACATACACAGTTTTCAAAGTGACAACCTTCATGTTAAAATGAGTGTCTATGCTGATGACATTCTCTTATTTCTATCCAAACCAGAATGCTCTGTTCCAGCTTTTATTGCAGAAGTCAACACTTTCTCTTCACTTTGTGGTTACAAGCTAAATCATGATAAATGTGACATTTTGCCATTGAATATTCTATGTTATAAACAGGATTTTATCTCTACCAATTTTTCGTGGAATTCCCCAAAAATTAAATATTTAGTTCTTTGGTTTGCTTCCTCTATAAAAACAAACACTTTCCCTTAATATGAACCATCTCTTCTCTACTTCATCTACTTCTACTTCCAAATGGCACCCTCTATACTTATCTTGGTGGGGTAGACTTGACACCATTAAAATGATGCTTGCTCCTATTATTTTTTATATGATTTCGGCTATTCCTCTTCACCTTCCTATGTACTTTTTCAAAAAAATTAATCCTATCCTTTCAATATTTTTATGGAATAAGAAAAAACCACGTATGTCTTTAATTAATTTAAAATGTTCCAAATTACAAGGTGGTGTTTATTTTCCAGATTTTCAACTCTACCATAAAGCTTTACTTCTTAAGCAACTGTCTACATCTTTAAATGATTCTACCCCTAATCCCTCCCCATTATGGAGAAATCTTGAACTTTCTTTTCTATCTCCCTTCTATATTACTGAATCCCTTACTTTCACTCATAAATCACGTTTTCTATCTTCACCTAACCTTAATACTGCTCATAACTTATTTCATTCTTTTATGTTGTCACATCTCTCAGCTAAAGACCGTTTTCTTAATTCATCTATCTGGCTTAATAATCTTCTTAAAATTAAAAATAAACCAATTTTCTGGTAGAATTAGCGGGGCAGAGGTTTACTATGGATCCATCAGTTATACTCAAATGACTCTATCCTTACTTTTTCTGATGCACAATCACTTTATAGGCTACCAAAACCCTTTTCTGTTCAATTTAATTTTAATATCTTCTATACCTCCCCCCTCATCTCTTCAACACAATATTTTCCCCATTTTAAGTAACCAACCAAACACTTCCTCTATTTACAAATTCCTTACTGCACCTATTGAACATAGATCTAAAACTCATATAGAACTCAAATGGGAATCTGACTTCCACTCCTCATAGCCTATTACACTTTTGGATAAACTGTGGCTGAAACTTCTCAAAACCTCCAGATCAGCCAGCACTACGCAAACACTCTTCTTCCTATATAATCGCCTCATGTGCACACCAGCACCCATTGGTCTCGTTAAAAAATAAAACCTGTGTAGATCAGCCAAGCTAGCTCACATGGACCACTAATACGGATGGATGTAGGCAGGAGACATCGTGATTCTGATCAGAATCAAAACCGAAACTGTCGTTTGGACAACAGCCAGCGGTTCACAGACCAATGACTGGTTCTTAAGGCATTACAATGGTTCAGAGGCGGGAGGCACTGCACAGTTTGCAAAATTTTAATTTTGCAAAAGGCCAAGTTTGTGATTTTTACTTTCTTAATTATTCATTTTAAAGGAGGGACAGCAGGAAACTGTACCTGTTGCAGCAATGTGACTGAGGATTTCCTTGATGGCCACCCCACACAACACGTCCCCTGATCCACCCTCATCCTTCACATGATTCTCTCACAAAATAAACACCCTCTCCGCCCTCCATAAAGGTCAGTCTGTATTCCTGTTCAGCCTCCTTAAAACTCCAGCTTCCAGCCTATGCCTAAACTCATATCTTGCTGTGTTACCCACCACATCTCTCAGCAGGTTTTTCCCATAACAGTATGTCCTCCCCTTCAAGGGCTGGACATCCAGTCACTGGAAAAAAAGCACAGCCGTGAGGTGGCAGACAGGGAGTGGAATGAAGTCTAGCAAAGCCTGAAGACTTTGCACAACTTCATTGAGGCAAATTTATGAATTTGCTTCAGTTTGCAAGTTTGGGCTCTGCCTTCACTAGCCCCTCCTAGACTATGAACTGTGGCATTAAGCCATGTTCTAGTGGTTTTATATTGCAGAACCCACAAGACTTCCAGCAGCACCTTAACATGGATTGGATTTTTAAAGATTCATAATGGGTTGTGTCAAAAGGAACATGATTGCACAGGAGAGAAGGCCTTGCGACCCTCCCTTATTTCTATCCTTGCATCCCTAGTCTAGTTGTATCATCTAATCCTGAAAACAGTGGCCCAATATGTCTAGTGTGAACTCCTTTCTATGAAGCTTTGGAAGTGATCCCTGGCCCCTATCACTTCTAACTTGTAGTTCTGAAGTACCATCGAGAATGTCTCCTTGGTAGAAGGGAGTCTAGTCTTCAAATATGCCACCAACCTGTGTGAGTATGCAGAGGTAGACATAGTGTCTGAAACAGAGGCTGTAGCTATCTATCCTTGCATCCCTAGTCTAGTTGTATCAACTAATCCTGAAAACAGTGGCCCAATATGTCTAGTGTGAACTCCTTTCTATGAAGCTTTGGAAGGGATCCCTGGCCACTATCACTTCTAACTTGTAGTTCTGAAGTACCATCGAGAATGTCTCCTTGGTAGAAGGGAGTCTAGTCTTCAAATATGCCACCAACCTGTGTGAGTATGCAGAGGTAGACATAGTGTCTGAAACAGAGGCTGTAGCTATCTATCCTTGCATCCCTAGTCTAGTTGTATCAACTAATCCTGAAAACAGTGGCCCAATATGTCTAGTGTGAACTCCTTTCTATGAAGCTTTGGAAGTGATCCCTGGCCCCTATCACTTCTAACTTGTAGTTCTGAAGTACCATCGAGAATGTCTCCTTGGTAGAAGGGAGTCTAGTCTTCAAATATGCCACCAACCTGTGCGAGTATGCAGAGGTAGACATAGTGTCTGTAACAGAGGCTGTAGCTATCTAGATAGAATTAGTGCAAGACCGCACCTACATCTACCTAGATAGATATTTATTTTAATCTTAAACACTAGAACTGAATTCCTACACCCCAAAATTACCTTGTCGCGGAAGGTGACAAAAGGCTAATCATGGGAGATGAGTACTTGACTAAACTACCATTCTCCTGGCTACACTGCTCACGTCTTAGCCGAGATCCCATGAGTGTCACTGCATGGGTGTAGCCCACTAGGTGTTACTTTGTTAGCAAACTCCTCAAAGTGTGGGTGAGCTTGTGTCTTGTTGCTAGCACAACAGCCCTGCTTGGGGTCTGAGCGAGGTCCACTCGGCCTCACTGGGATCCTGGGTGCAGTTGCGGCATTGGTGAAGCCCCTCTGGTGTCGCTATTGCTTGGGTACATTCTTTAGAGTCTGGCAGAGATCCCTTGAGTGCTGCAGCTCATTTGAAGACACCCCTCACAGTTGGTTCATTCGGGTCCCTGCTGATCCTATCCACCGACATGTTATCATGTACAAGTGCTAACCAGTGGTGGCCTGCATGGCTCGCGGGAGGCTGGGAGGGCGGGTGGTGTCGCGCATATTAAAAAAAATAATAAAAATTACTGTTGCACCAGGTCCCACTTCTCTGCTGCTACTCTTCTCCGGACGGAAGCACAGCCAGGCCCCACTAACCTGCATTTCACCAATGTGATTGGTAGACACCCAGGCTCCCCTGATCAATCAGAAGGCTTCAATGATTGGTTTTGAGCATCCTGGTTGGATGCTCAACCACGGAACGGGGGCCTGGGCGTATTATTCATGCAGGACAGGGAAAGTGGTCATTACTGGTTTGGGCGGCCCGAGAGACCCGCCCAAACAGTCATTGCGCACTTGGATGTGGGCAAACCACTCCTCCCCTGCCCTGCTCGGAGAGCAGAGCAGACCCGCCCGCCCCCAAAGCTTCTTCTTTGCACTGCTTAAAAGCAGTGGGGAGACAACACTCCTCCGCCACAGTGAAGGAGCCACCACTGGCGCTAATGCAGAAGGCAGTGTTCATGCCCGCCAACTGCTGCCACTCCACCCCCCCCCCCCCCCCCCACCTCACTCGCCCATGCAATTTCTCCTTCGCCTCCAAATTGGGGGAGGACTAGTAATGAATAAGAAGGAAGCGTCCTGCGCTCTCCTTCACCCTTCTCCTGCCCTAATGAGCAATTAATGAAACGCTCTCATCAGGCAGGTGCGTCTGGCACAGAGTTTACTCTCTCCTCCCCCACTGCACCGACTCTGCCACACTCGCGTCCTGGGGCTGCGCTGATGATGTATGGGACGAGGCACCACCCGTTCTGCCCCATCCTTTCCCCGTCCTCGAGCAATTAATAAAATACTCCGCAGCTTGTCCCCGAGCACAGGGTTTACCTCCTCCTTCGAACACTGCGCCGCAATTACCACCTTGGCGTCCACTCCAGGGCCGAGCTGATGATGAATAGGAAGGCCGCGCCCCGCGCCCTGCTCGTCGCGTTACCTCCCCCAATGGGCAATTAATAACACCCCCTCATCAGGCAGTGGCAGATTAAGAGTCCCCAGGCTCCTGGACACAGGGAGATGCTCTTTCACACACGCCGACAGGCCGAGTGCACGTGGAACCCCCCCTAGCCCTGCAGTGAATGAGATGGCATCTCCTTCATTAACAGGCTCAGCCATGGCAGGTTGGAAGAATCCATTGATTTCATGGGTGGGTCCTGTCAACAGTGCGTGACGTAAAATCCTCTGCTTCCGTCGAAGAGGGCACCAAGAGCCCTGAACCGGCACGCGCGGCTCCAGTCCAAGAATTAATAACCAGGCGTGAGGGCCTAACGCAGGACTAATGTGGACAGCGGACCTGTGATTGCTACAGAGACTGGGCCCTATCCGGAATGTCTGAGGCTCTGCAGCAGTAGTGTTCAAAGTTTTTATTACCTTTCCAAGATGCGTCCCTTCCATCTCCTCCCGTTTACGTAAAACAATTTGATCCCACTCACCCCCACATGGCACACTATATTATAACAATTATGTAATTTGATAATTATTATAAACATGCTAATTATTTAGATGGGATTTTCCGGGCATGGCCAGAGATTTTTTAAGGCATGGGCAAAGAGGGCAATTTCCCAGGGCCCTTAGCTTTCAAGTCACCCCTGGAAAATATAACTTTCTCCATAGCTCACCACTTTGTATTTCTGTACCTCAACCTTCAACAATGAATCCGTGCTCAATGTGTAACATAATAGGCGCTAGGCCACCGACCGGTGGCCACTGCAGCGTGCACCACCGATTGCCCCTGGCAGTGCTTTCAATGACAGTGGCAACACGGCGACCAGGCCGGTAATTAACACTAGTCACAATTTGCGACCAGTATTTTGTGATCAATTGTACGTCCCTCTAGCCCTTAATGTCTTGGAGTGAGGTCTCCCCAGAGTGTGATCCTTTCAGGTGTCTCATGATGCAGGTGGCTTTGTGAGGGTCACACCACCACTGTTGTAAGTTCGTGACCCCTTTAGACTGTATCGAGGGGCAGCGCAAGCATTTTAACAAATCACCAGGAGCGGCTGCAGTGGTAGATTTCCTCTGCTGGCAGCGGTACCGGTTACTCTAACTCTGCCACAGAAGCATTGGACTGAATGTCAGCAGGGCAGAGGCACTGCGGAAAGTGGGCATTACTGTGGATTATTGAGGATACTGTGTGTGCATCGGCGCTGCAGGGAGGGGACGCGTCTTGAAAATGCACTCGCACAGCAGAGTCACAACCTTTCCTGGCGATGCTGACCATTGTGCACCAAGGCCCATCCTTCTTTTACATATTAACACTGTGGTGAGGTAGGACCAGTGATGCAGGCCAATGGCACCCTTGAAGAGGCTGGGGTCGGAGGATAGCACCATGGTGACAATGATGCTGGACATCACAATATCAGTGGCCCGTTACTGGAGATGAACGCAGGCGGCATAGAGGCCTAAGCAATGAGCTATAACCCCTCGCCAGACACTCGTGATGCTTAGTGTGAAGCAGGGCCAAGCAAGCGGCCTTGGCAGAGGCTCTGGGTGCAGAAGGTGCAATGGCTGGGACTTCTTGAGGGTACTCAGTTGCAAAATATTCAGTTACCACCAATGGTGCTTTCACCAATCACAGTTCTCACTCTTGGGGTCACTGCACTGTGCACAGTAGAGGGTACTCTCATCGCCCAAACTCTATGCACCCCTGCAACTTTGCGGGGAAGGTGACACAGCAATTTGTCTTCTCAGCTCGTGATGTGGCTCGACAGGTTCTCTCTCCTGAGGGTACAGTTCAACAATGCTTAGGCAGGGGGTCAGAACTGCAAGTGAAGACTTCCTGCAACAGGATATTCCTTTGCAGGGACAACCTTGGTTTGGAGGTGGAAGGCAGACAAAACAAGCACTGAAGGTCTAGGAGGAATAGTGTACCCTGATTTTTCCACTGGTTTAGGAAGAGGCCCCCTTTGGGGATGCCACCCCCCGGACCCTGCTTGGAAGGAATCCCACCCAGTGCAGGTATAGGACCGGCCCATGGTGCAAAACTAGAAAAAATGGGCACAGCACCTATCTTGAATCAATGGCATGCTTTCCTAAGGAGTGGCCTTGTTCTCCTTGCTCTGAATAACTAAGTGATCGTGATCCATCAACCACTTGGCACCTTGTGCACACAGTATAGAGCAGTATAGGCATGTGAGGTCACTTCCTTAAAGCCATCATAGATAAGTCTGGGCACCAAACAGTCCCCCGTCTAGCATTGGTGTCCGCTGACCCCTATTGCAGAATGTCAGCTGCAGAACAACAAAGCTCCTTGCAGGCGCACTCCTAGAGTGAGAGGGGGTGTTAGTCCTTTGTAGACCCCGGGGTCCTGCATTGTCCAGAATGCGATATTATTCTCCGGCACCCTCACTCACCAGTGAGGCAGAGGATCCAATGCGGCAGCCATAAACCCAGTAATATGGTGCCCTGCGGGGCTTTTTTAGGTAAAAAATAATCAACAGCACCCAGGCAAACTATTCTAGGTCCAATACATGTAAAAGTTAAAGGCCATCCAAGGATTGGCTGAAGATGTGCTGGAAGACTCAAGAATAGTTCCACAAGGTCTGAATGGGCCCCGTCAGCACGGAGCAGAATCCCTATATAGTCTCTGTGCAAGCGCAACACATACCATTTGTGTAATACCCAATAAAATGAGTTTGGCACACAGTACTCATGTCTGTGATAGTTGGGTACATGGTGGTGACATCTATATCTGTGCAGCCATGGATGCAATGTCTCATTCATAGGGACAGCGCAGCGGACATAGAGCACGGAACACTGCCATCACTGACCCTCAGGTGAAGGAAACCCACTCACGTTAACCAGAAATACAGTAACGGCCGGCACGAATTGTGGGCAGGGAGGGAAAGAGTGCGGAGGAGGAAAGGGAATGTACATTATTTTTAAAACACACCTACCTTATCGTCACGTCCTGCGTCTCTGCTTCGTCTCTCCTCTGTGTCAGAACAGTAACCCGGAAGCACATCTAGGCTCCCCTGACCCATTACAATGCTGCAATGCAGCGTTGTGACTGGTCTGAGTGCTGTGGTTCATCGTTCAGATGTGGAAAGGGAGCCTGGGCATGCTCTTCACCCAGACTGTAATGCAGCCTGGATGGGAAACATGGAAAGTGCATGACTGTTTGGCCGCACTTCAGTGTGCCCACCTCTCCTCCCTGCCCACCGCTTGAAAAGCAGCTGGAACAAATAAAATGATAACATTCAGTTGTTATAATTTTAGTTTTCCTTTTGTCACACTGCTTAAAAGGAGTGGGCAATGCTCCTTCACCTTTGGGGAGGATCCGCCACTGCAGAAAAAGCTGTGCCATCTTCAGCAGACATATGAAGAAAGAAATTATACCCTGGGTGATGACCCCTCCTCCATTCGGAGGGACCGGTGTGGGTAATAAAGGATTTCAAATGTCCCAGTATATCACTTGATTTATAAATTACAGTTCCTGTCGGGCACTGATGGCTGACATCTCGGATTCCTCAAAATCACTGGTTTGCTACATTTGCAGGCCCTGCCCTTTGTCGGACGGTTGCAGGGGCGTAGCTTGGTCAGTAAGACTGAGGGAGTGTGAGCTCAGGTTGTCCGAGAACCCTGCTGGCATAGCATGGTACAAAACGTGTATAGGAAAGCAGTGCAGAAGGGGAGAGAAGGAGCTGAGTGCAGAGTGTAAGGGGCACTTAATGCAATATTTTGTAAAATACCCAAAACATTTTAAGACATTTAAAACATAGATGAGAGACAGTGTGCGTGCCTGTGTTTGTATGTTTATGTGTATAATTATCCCAGATGAAATCCGACAGACTTCTCATCACACCTGATTGAAAAGATCTGTACCCAAGCATTTACTGGAGAATAGATTTATTGAGGGGAGGGGGTGTAGCACCCTAAATACTCCCATGAAGCTACGCCCCTGGACAGTCTATTACATTAAGATCCACAAGAGATTCACAAAACAATCGTGTTTCGACTGCCTTTTGCAAGACATTTTAACTAAACTGTTGACATGTTTCCTGTGAAGGATGCCGCTTCTGTTACCGATGTTATGTCTGGACTGTGTGTGCGAGAGTGAGGCGTCCCTGCGGCTGGCTCTGCTGTTCGAAGCGTGCACTATTATTGGCTTTGTTGTACATGTCTGTCTTTTAGGGGAGCGCTATTCAGGCCGCTATCCAAGCTGTACCACTTCTGTCTGCATTATGTGTATCAGAGGATTTATACCCACCCATAAGCAGCCACAGAGCGCATTGTATGTGATCTCCGAACTGTGAGGCACTTTTAATGTGCCTGGTGGGAAGGGTTTGTGTTTGTGGGGCGGCCTTGATTGTAAGTGTTGGACGCATAAGGTGACCTTGTAGCTGTGCTTAATCGTGTGATGTGGAAAGATGTGACAAGTTTTGGGGTCGCAGTTCGACACATATTGTTTCGTTGGGATGTGTCAACCTCATGGCACCGTGTGGTTGTTAATAGTCAGGAGTGTAATGCTCGGAGACATTCGAGGTTTGTTGATTGTTCTTAAGCGCGTAGAGACTGAGTTCCAGAGCTTGCTGTCTCGACAGACACTCTGAACCTTGCCTCAGTCCCGAGCAAGTGGGACTGCCACGATCTCATTCACCCTCCTTCACTGTCAGCAGGCCAGAGCTCTGCTTTCTGAAACCCTAGGTATCAGGATTGTGGCAGCATAGACACTATGAGGCCCATTAGGATGGCGGGCAGACTTCCGTCCGCCCGCCACCATAGCGGTGCTGGGACCGGCCACAAGTGGTGCGGCGGTCCCGCACCTGCGATTAGGATGCCACCGCCACCTTGGCTGTGGCATCCTTCATTCCCAGCATTGTGGCGGGCGGTGCTGTGAGCACCGCCCGCCACAATGCTGGGAATGCACTGCGTGCATTGTCATGCACAAGGTGACAGGCACTGCGAGGTGCTGCCACCATGTCCATGACCCCCCCTGTGCACCCCCACCCCCCCAATACCCTGGGGGACTGCAATGGGCCCCCGGAAGAGAATTCCGCATGCGTTGCCAGCACGGAAAGGCTAGTTTCCGCACCCATGCAAATATGGATGGCGGTGTCTAGCAGACACCACCAACATATTAAACCCTTTTCCGCCCGGTCGACTTGTCGACCGGGCGGAAAAGCGGCAGACGGTCTTCCCGTCCGCCACGGTACCCCCTGCCATACTAATATGTCGGGGGGTAAATGGGTGGCGGGCGTGGATGGATGTAGGGAGGATCGCCTCCGCCATGCGGGCGGAGGCGATCCGCCCTACATCCTAATGGGCCTCTATGTATATTGACCCTTATGGAAACAATTTTCTCTCAGAAAAGTTCTGCCCCAAATTCCTGTTCCTAGTTTTACATCCTGGCAGTCTAAAGTCACAAATATAGAAGCAGAACCCTCTTATGCCGTAGGATTAAGGCCATATCATGAACCCCTTAAGTGCTTATGTTCAGGCCCACAAGGGTTCCAAACACCGGTTTTGCTGAAATTGCTTTGCCTACAGTGCATACATTATCTCAGAACATCTATAGTTAGTATGCAGGCTTTAAAAAGCACAGCTCAGAAATGTTAAGAGGCACTAAGTGCTTTGTGTTTCTGAGGCGCACTTTCTAAAGTTCATGTTCCAATGCGAACATGTACCAGGTTAATGCATGCGCTGCGAACAGTGGAATTTCAGCAATCAGCGAGTGTTTGGGGCCATTTCTGAGCCGAAGTGTTGACGATAGAAGTGTTCATGTTCCTGCAACAGGATCACCAAGTTCACTCTGCATTGCTACTGCTTCCAAAGTCCAAAGGAACCTTGGAAATGTTGCTGCTGAAGCAAGGCTTGGCACTTGGCAACATCAGAAAGGTGAAGTACACACATGCCTAGCAGGAGCACAGTTCCCGCACCACTATCAGATAAACAAAGGCCTCCATGCCTGGCACATATCAAAGCTGATAAGTCATTGAGAAGGGTTTCAAATCAAAAGAAAATTCTGAAGGCCTGGCGCAACATTGTAAAATAAACACATGGAGAATGAAGAAAACATTCATGAAAATATACAGATGTTTGCCTTGATTATCTTCATACATTAACGAATTCACATCTTATGCCACTCCAGCCTAACTTCATACACAGTACAAAATGCACAGGCAGGTCCCAAGGCCTCCTGGGATCTCTTCACTACCACCTCTGATTTTTCACACATCACATTTGTTCTGTCGCCAGAGGTCACAAAGCCATTAATTCCCTAGCAGACATTTCTCCTATGACCAGGGGCAGCCAGAATGAGCCCTTTTGTTTTCATACAGCAGTGAAACAGTTATTAGCCCAGTGCTTTCTTAGTATCTTAAGACAAAGAATAGGGCAGTGCGACCATGGCTGACAATAACAGAGCCCTGAACCTGTGATTCGATTGAAGAATTGAGCAGCATGGAAGTGTGTTACATGTCCATGTTAACCCTTTATCTTCTGCAATCAATTATTGATGAGGAGCAAAAAAAAACTGCATCCATGCACATCTTTGACATGGGGTGGGATTGGACTGCTGAAAAGAGGAGTTTGAGCGCGGAGAAAAAAGTCAGGCACAGAAGTGAGAGAAAAGAAGTGAGAGAAACAAGTTAAATGAAAAAAACAAATTCAAGGAAAGGGTGGAAAGAAGGGGGTGAAGTGCTGGAAAGTATGAAGGAAAACGGACAATAGTAATGAAAGAGGAAATTGATTAAATAAAGCAAATTTTTTTACCACCCTATGATTTTTTAGAGAGCATAAAAAGAGCGAGCACTGATAACTGCAAATCTATATAATTTTGTGACAGATTGGAACACACTGAAAAACACTTTAATTAACAACAAATAGAAACCGAAAGCAAGAAAGTCTAGATGTATGTCAGAATATCGACAAAAGAAATATTATCCTACAAAAGAAATATCATCTTACAAAACAAATTTCATATCCAGAAAATACAATGCCACAATATTGGGCACGTAAGCGTCAAGGACGTGGATGTGGAGTTAAGGACAATACATCTTTATCTACCTAAATTTGCTTACCTTCACAGTACTTTGGTTTATGATATTTAGGATACAATGCTTTTTTAATAAGATATTTAAAATTTTACATTCTGGTAGTACACCATGGGCATGATCATGTGATCCAGTCTGTAGGTGTATGTGCTGTTACAGTAAATATGGATAATAGCACCATTAAATTGGTCCGGTTACCTATATTATGACATCCCTGCAGGTCTAGGTTTAAAAGAGGTTCTATTCGAGGCCGGGGGTATTTAAAGTTTGGCAAAGCGGGAGCACAGCCACAAATTGGGTGGGGTCCCATTCCTCTAATCAATGATTTTTTACTAAAGGGGCTCCTACTGTGTTGGCAAGAGCAGTTTTGACAAAAAATGCTCCAGCAACCAAGTAATTGGGTGGGAGGTCTGCAGCCCTCTTGAGCGGGTGCTGTCTCGCCCATAAGACAGTAAATGACCCCGTCAATGTCAATGTTTGTCCTGATAATTTACATCTCTATGCCTTTCCTACATCATGTTTTCTTACTTATACTTTTGTATTTTTCTCCAAGCTTTCTCAATGAGTACTAGCCATGACACCCATGATTCATTACTCTTCCTCTTTGCAGCGAATATTTCGCTTATTTCAGGTGACTTTAATATTAGTTTTTAACTGAGGAGAGGTGCCTCTTGTCAACCATATAAACATTTACAGACAGCAAAAGGGGACTTTCTCAGACCGGAGAAGCACTTGAAGGGCTTCCATTGAAAGATACCAGACTGGCATATAACTTGCCAGGTCCAGCAATAGACAGCAGAACTTTCCATCCCATCCCATCCAAAAACACCATGGCACACAGGCTGCTCTCTCAAAGAAAAGGGAACACCACCAGAGCTTACCTTAGCTGTCCAAGTATTTTGATACTTTCCCCTCTATCCGCTTCAGAGAACCATTTGAATGCGGACGTCTCTTCGCCGTCTGCCTGTCTTAGTCTCTTGGGGCTGCTTCTAAGGCCCCCCGCAGTGCAGCAGGTCTGCCCCCTGTGCACCCACTCCAGGCTGGCACCTTAGAGTGAGGTCCCGAGGGATGGGCCCAAAATCTCCCGCTGTTCAAGCTCGGAGTAGCCTGCAAAGAAAAAGAAGCCAGTAGCCTAGTTAGAAAAACAGAAGCAGTTCCATACAAAGGCAAGGGTCATGTTTTGCGAGATAAATTCCGGGAAAATTCATCATTTGTGACACTTTTGGGACAGCCATATCTGAATACATAAGCGGTAGTTGAAAGCTCTGCCCATTTATGTCGTACATTGAATTCTATTTCATGAAGATTCACTACTGCATTCATTAGAAAGAGCCATGATCTGTGTGACCCAATGCTGACCTTGCAAGGGGATTCTGCAGGAGAGGCAATTTTAAAAACTAGAAATCTAACTTTTCATTTTTTCCCTTTTTGGACCTCCAAAATTTTAATTTTATCATACAGTTGAACACTGATTTAGAATCAGTGTGTCCCTCTCTTCAATGTTTTACAGTTTGAATGACATAAATACATAGTGTGACCAAGAAACCCCACCCTTCAGTTTGAGAGAAAGGACAGATCTACCAACAGCAAGGCTAGGAATTGGCCAGGGTTGATTTTTTATATATTGTAAAGCAGAGTTATGTCCAAATCCCGCCAATTGCTGCGTGGTTCAAATGTTTTCCCGTTCAAGCAACACAATGACAACGGGAATAACACAAGGCTCCAACAAGAAAACTGGCATGTGAGATTTGGGGTCCCATAGTGCAACTCCCAGTCACTAGGAAGCCTTCTGGTGCGATTTTCTAACACGAGCGATCGCAGGAGCGGCCAGAGGGCTGTTTCTCAATAGATTTGCTAGCTGAACGGCAGCACAATCAACTCTAATGCCCACGCACTCTTTCGCACTGCATGTTGCCGTTTGTGCTGAATTTTCAGCCTGGAAGACGCTACAGGTGCTAAATCACAGGGCGAGAAGCACAACGTAAATTTTTTATGCCTGTTGGTGGAACTCTGTGGAATCTCAGAGTTATTGTGTAACTCCACGGAATTCCGCTGAGTGAAATTTGATGTGTTCCGCCCACCTCTAACTATAAGTCTTGTCTGTAATTGAAAGCATGGACGCACATCTTGAACCTGTACACAACGTCCTTCTCAGTTGAGATCCACCAGTATACCTACCATATTCAACTCTGCGTGAACTAATGCACATCCTGACGTCCATTGACTAAAAGACTGCTATCATCCTATAGATACATGTCTATTTGGTGCCATCCTCAAGATGAATCCATTGAAGGTTGAACATATCCTCATGATCAATACTTCCAGGCAAGCCCAGTTCCAGGACTCACTAACTCTGACAATAAGCATGGTGTATTGGCCGCAACTATTTATCAGATATAACAAATTTGCATTCACCATATTCACTGATGTACCATTCAAAATCTCAATTTCTAAGAAAAACACATACATATTGGACCAGATCACCCTTCTGTGCATGAGAAAACCCTACTTGTCCACTTGGGGTGAAAAATCATTGTGCAGGCCCAGGATAGTGGTGACATTTTGCTCAAGGCAGTGTCAGGCTACACCCTACCAACATCTTGCATTCTTTTCTGGAGTCATCAAAGAACTAAAATAGTAGAACCACATCAGTATAACGTTGCTGCTGCTAAATTAGTTGCTCTAAGGCCGGATTTATCTTCAATACTTAATGCGTCACCTGCAATACACTGATGTCTCCTACTGCATGAACAGGTATGGCTTATAACTGATAATGTCTCTTTCAGTTATACGTTTAGGCTCTCAATAAGTCATCATGCATGCACTCTGTCACTCATTGTTGTACTCTTACATCTTTTCACCTACCTTCTGACTTATTCTAGCATTTATCCACTTACTCATTACAATAAAACAGACACACATAGTTCCACAAATAAATGGAAGATAAATGAAAAGAATAAGAGAAGGAAAAAGAAAATATGCCACCACCTCAACTCAGCATACATATTCTTGCAATACAAAAGTAAAATTAAACCTAGTAGTTAGTAGCCACCTTGCAATGGCATTGTACATAGTGCATCAGTGTCTTGAAGTTCAAATTTAGCCGGCACATTTAGAAGCTAAGTGTTGGCCATCTTGGGGTGGTAAAACAATGATACACTATGCGCAATAGCATTTCAAGGTAGTCGCTAAGCAAACATCACACTGGTTAGCCATCTTTGCATGCTAAAGTAAATACAGCTTCACTATTGTACTGAGACAAGGTGGCAAACATAGTGCTTTCTAAACATGGTGGCCATCTTGGAACAGTAAAACAATGATACACTATAGACAATAACATTTCAAGATGGCTGTCCTGATGAGAAATAGTGGCAGCACAAGATACAGCACACTGCAGATGAAATGTTGGGCTTGCAAATAGTCCGGTAGGACTGTCTGGGGACCTGCAGAATACCCCCAAAAATGGAGAATAGAAGAAATGAAAGTGGACCTAAAAAAAGGACAAATGGAAAACTAAGGACTGACTAGCAGACCAGACATTAAAGAACACTTGTATTCAGGTGAATATGGGCATATGATCAGGCCAAGAACCATTACTCACAGGACTATGGACCCAATGGTAGATATAAGCTAACAGATTGCCCCATGCAGTATGCCGTCCTGGGGAGAAGTAGAATGAAAATGACACTTGAATGGACAGAAGAAGGCTGGTGTGAAAACCCTCTAAGTACTCTATGTATGCTTATCTATGCATGCAGAATTATTTTTAATCGTAATTTTTTATTTGTACAAGGCGTGGCAGACTTTTTCTCACTTAAGTAGGTCTAACAAGGATGACCACAGTATTAACCTTCCACCCCAAAGGGTTTATATGAAGTGAGTAATCAACACCAAAACCCTTGTTTACTAATGTCATCTGTGAAATTCGATGTAACAAAATACCAGTCAAGTCTTCAAGACGGTCTACTAACAATCTGCCCTTAAACAACTATCACCAATAATAAATGCATTCTACAATAGGTACATCAGGCCTTTTACCGTTGTCATAACTTTCAGTATAAACAGATTAGAAGTATTGCATTTGACATAAATTTTCCCAATTAACCAATTAAGCAAACAACCTTCGTTATAGGTTCGTTACCATAATGAACATCGGTCTATGTGTACACAATCTGGAAACCACCAGGAAAAGTCATAGAATTAGAAATAAGTATAAAAAAATTACAGTTGACAAAACTATAGACAGCCCCTGTGAAAAGGGACAACCGAGGATTATCATCTTGGAAATCTTCAACTTCAGATGTTTGTCACATCAGGCAACCAACACCAAAACCCTTGCTTACTATGCTAATATGCTAATCTGTGATATTCCAGGCAGTTAAATATCTGTCTTTACTCTTAGGACCCGGACCCCCCAGGTTGGCTCCCGGCCCCACCCCATCCAAACCCACAAATCAATACTTGACGACCAGAGCTGTGGGTAAAAGAGGCCATGTTTATTACACACCATCACAAACATGACAATATATAATTAATACAATTTGATACGATATGGATTTATCAAATTCAATCGCGAAACAATATTTACATTTATGTTGCCATAACATCATGATCCATCAGCAAATCTGACAGAACTCAATTCTATATACACGAAGAATGTTGTCTATTGCTCCAGCACTAAGGGGCCTTCTGGCTCGCGTCCCCCAACCAACTGAGAACCACGCAAGGCGCAACCCATCTGCGTCCTTGAGAGGTGAGCCCCTGCCATCTGGTCCTTGTCCGCCACCTGAGGGGCCCACCCCTCCACCACCAGGCTGCCCATCGGGGCTCGTAGGAAATAACCAGGGGCGGATGCCCCATGCCCTAGTTTGTAAACTGGCGCCCTTGCCCCCAGCCGGTGTCTCCATTCTCTCTGGGGTGAGCTTACCGTCTCTCCCCCTCAGTGCTGGCCTAGGGAGTATGCAGGAGACTCCCCTTAACAATGTAAAGGCAATTTATGTGGCCTCCTTACCGCCACAAGGGAGACCAGGGCAGACCGCCCTTCGCCCTCCCCACCACGAGGCAACCCCTGGACCATTAGGTTCCCATCAATCTTCAGGCTCGGAGCTATGTCGGATTCAAATGCACGGATTCATCAATCTGGGTCCCAGGTATACACGTGCCCACCGTTGCAGTGAACCATACGATCCCATGCCCCAATTTGTGGGTGTACCACCAAGTAGGCCCCTGCCCAGGGTAACGCAAGGCCCTACCGGCCTTCCAGGCAATTGGCTGAAACATAACAGGGCATCTGACATTAGACCTCGCCCTTAATTTTGTCCTGGTTCTATGGGACCACGCTATCTTGGAGACGTCCTATCCCAATATGGGCAAACCCAGACAGAGCTCCCTCGAGGCCCGGTGACACAGCCCAAATGTATCATTACCTCTGTAAATGTATAATGAACCAACTCAGGGAACTGCAGTCCCCCATGGCACATGGCGTCTTCCACCAGCTGCTAATGTGCGGGATCTGAGGGTCACCCATGTCACTCACCCGAGGGAGACCTTATCACCGCCCCCAGCTTCAACTCGCGCAGCTGCTGCCAAAGAGCAATATGGGTCCAACGCACGGACAAGCGACCCAACATCTACACCGCTTTGGCAGACATACTACCTCAATCTTGCCCGGTGAAATCTCCGGCATGCTGTGCATGTCCTGGCCCCAATTCTGATTAGAGTGACCAACTACCTCGATCCACCAGCTGCCTGAATAGTCCAGCATGTGATATGCCCTAACTTTGCACAAGTCTGCACCTGATAATCGATGGGCATGTACGCCCCCCCTGAGCATCAACCAGCCGGGGCCAGCGCCGTAAGGAAGAGAGGGCGAGGACCAGGGCAAGTTGCCCTAAATAGGGCCATGCCCACTCCTCCCCTTCGTTGTTGCCGGCTCCAGCCGGAAGTGACATCACAACGTTTGCCCCGGAAGTGATTCCTGCTGTGGAGACGCCCAATCCATTGACGAGGAACCAAGAAGGGGGGGGGCGTGACCGGGCTCCCGGGGGGCCGCCTCCTAATGGCGCGCTTCATTATATTTTGCGCTTTTCCAGAAGCCTTTAATCAAATGTTATGACAATCCACCTTTAAAGATCTATTGACATTAACAGATGCTCTGTGTGTCACTCAGTCTGAGCAAGATTGAAATGCCAAATAAAACCTTGGGGCAGAAGTAACCGTTGTCGAGACGAAAAAAGAAAAAAAGATAACGCGCACCGTAATACAGAAAGTTCAAGCATTCTAACTACAAATCCGTCAAGCATGGGGTAACGGTGAAAGCTATTCCTGTCCAGGCAACTTGGGACAAAACGGCGTACACGCATGATTTTTTAAGATTAAATTCCAGCACAAGGTACTTACAAGGAAACTAACGACCTCGCACTAGCCAATCCACAGGCATCATCAGTACCCGGTGAGATATGCATAACGCTTGGCTCCTATATTTATAGGAAGTTTCTGCACATTATGCTGAGTCTTTGACCTGCCCTCTCCACCGGGTCCGGGAGGTCAAATAATGGACTCACACTTCCCAAAAAAGAAGCATAGATTCCCATCTGCCTAAAGAAAAGCACTTGTGGTTGCAGCACAGTCACACCTTTAGTGGTGAGTTGTAGACTGATATCTACCAAGACACTGGCAAGAATCCCATTTGATAAAGGATAAAACAAATCACAGCTATCAACATAAAGCATGAATTCACACCTAGCAGAATCAACACCTGCAATCGCACCTACCAAGCATGAAACAAAGGGCTTCAACCCGCCAAGGGTGGTGGCAGAAGACATACTGATAAAAGCGAAGTATGCACTCCTACTTGGCAACACACTGCATACCAGAAATACCCCAACCAAGTTAAAGTCAGGAGGTTCACGCCTGTCAGACATAATACATGGAATCAGAGCTAAATATGGAATTATACCTGCTCAAGGGGAATCATAGCGCATGGTCGCATCTGCAGAAGTAAAGCACAGAATCAACGTTTGCCAGAGGTAAAGAATGGGGGCGCAGCATTCAAAGGCAAAGAAAGGCTCACACCAGTGGCTGCTCCTCCGTTGGAGTGGAGGAGAGTCACCCCACTTCAAATACTCCCCCACAGCCCCATAGTGAAATATAAAATGGTTGTTCATTATCATTTTATTTTTCCTCCTTCATCCTGAGCCGAGCGTCAGGACGGGCGCGGGGCTGCTGCTGACTGACAGCAGTAGGCAGGAGGGTGGGCTGTCTAATGCACTGCTTAAAGTGTGCATGTCTTTTTGGCGGGCCCTCTCGCAACAGCCAGTTACACATGCAGACTAATCTCTCACCCCAGCTGTCTTAAAACAGCTGGGTTGAGAATAAGTGCAGGCCTCCAGTGCACTGTGGATTGCCAAGTGAGGCCGCTCCCTTCAATCATGTTGCTGCCACATGCTGCATGTGAGCAGCACCAGGATTGGGCAAGCGAGTTCCAGCAACCGGTTCCAGTTCCTGCAAAGAAGAGGTTCGGAGCAAGTATGTTGGGTTAGGTGCGTTTTATTTTTTTTCTAATATTTTGCGCATGTGCCTGCCATGTTTACGGCTGCCTCATTGTATTTGATCACCAGCACCCCTTCCTCCCTCCCTCCTGCAGCAGGTCTGGGGTGCTCAACAGAGACCATACCCTTCGATAGACATTTTGTGAAAGCGGAGTTCAGGGTGGCACTCAGTGTGCTGCAGCGCGTCATTCCCACAGGCACCTGTGTCAACACAAGGCCGGCAACTCACCCGGCGCTTCTGTATGGTTTGGGTACTAAGTATGCAAGAGGGGAAACAGCCTTTAGCATGTCGTCCGGAATCACGCTGTGCCTTCACAGCGCCGGCAATTGAACGAACATGTCATTAACACGCATTCGTTTAGCACGCAAGACATTACAGCAACTTGCATTGGTGCAGTGGTATTGGATTTAAAGTCCACCCCCTTCCCTACTGATGCGCAGGCTGGAGTTGGATTAGTAAATTGTACTAATCCAAAGCCCAACACCGCCCCCCCCCAGGGCAAGTTGTTGTAAAGACTTGCGTGCCAAAGAAGTGCGCCGTTACGATGTGTTCATACTAATTATGGCGGTAAAAAGGCATGCTTTCTAAACGCATGCATAATTACGACATACAATCATGCCAGAGCTTTGATCACACCTACTTCTTTTGAAGGGTGAACTATGTGTGGGCCTGACAAGGTGCTGGAGTGCTTGTGGGAAGCAGATTTGTAACATGTATGCCTTACACAGAGCAGCACTTGACAAGTATTGACCTAATGGTACTATTTGGTGTCTTGGTGTGCAGACGGTTGTCTGCTCCTTGGAAGCTTTCATAAGTTCTAAAGGTGCTAGTCTCCACACCCTCAGTCACTGGTTCTTCACCTGTATGTCAGTGTGGTACCCTGTCCCTGCTTCCTTGAGTGAATTATCCTGTCAGTGTAATCCCAATCCCAATGCTTGTCGGTCTCTTTCTCTGTGTAAACGGGTTGTCCCTTTTTGCTCTCTTTCTGTGCCTTTACCCCATTTTTTACCTCGCTATTGCGCATCTTACAGACCCCTGCCAGCACCACAGAGCAGAGCAGACTCTCACGGGTCACCAGTGCTGCCATGGCAAGCACACCGCGTACCGCCTACACTGCAGCTTTGAAGTTAGCTTCTTCCTGGAGATTTGGGAATGTTAAGGCTGCTTATATGATGAAGGTCTTAGAGTCACCATTGGTCCTAGCTAGAGCCTGAAGAGTGAGATTGATAACACCAGTGAGACGCAAGAGACACCTGGCAAGGAGGATACATGCAGCAATGAGGGCATGTACCAGCCACCAAAGGCCAAGAGGCAGCTCAATGAGGCAGAAACACCAGCAGCATCAGAAGCAACATCAGAAGCCACTCCAAGACCACCAACACTGTAAGCATCAACAGCAACATCAGAAGCCACTCCAAGACCACCAGCACTAGCAGCACCAGCAGCAACATCAGAAGAAATTCCATGGCCACCAACCCCAGCAGCATCAGTAGGAAGACCAGAAGCAACACAAACTGCTAGGTCATCAACAATCTAAGCAGCGGCAGCCACACCAACACCACAAGCAGAGTCACAACAAACATCAGATGATGATGATGATGGAGGAATAAGGCGCTTCAGTACAGGGAAGAGATAGTGAGGGTGGAGATTTTCTCTCTACTGTTGCAGAGTTTACCTTTACCAATCGACCCGAGACAGCAGAAGGGGTGCCAAAGAGAGGCAACTGGGTGCCATTTTACAAAAAAACAGTCTTCAGAGATTCCACATGAAAAATAGAAGTGAGAAGAAGCGGTCACCTGTTTGGTGCAGCAGCACCAGGGGTCCAACGGTTTCTTAATTGTCTTGAGATAGAAAGAGAGAAAAACACAAAACCATAGTTCCAAGAAGGAGGCAGAATTATTCTTATCTTAGGCGAACTAATGTCTCTGGCTTTTTCTATTTCCAAAGGACAGCAAAAAGCGGGAAATGGGTAGTGGATTGAGTGGGAAAGAAATGATAGAACTCCACCTAAAAATACCTTACAAGTAGACAGGGGAGTTGTGGTGCTGATAAATCGAGACGTCTCACTCTCTCCATCTCTTTCTTTGATTCTCCCTCTTTTCTCTTCTGCACTCTCTCTCTTTTGCTCTTACTGTCCCACTTTCTTGTTTGCTCTTTTACTCTGTCTTGTTTTCTCTCAGTCTATAACCCTGTCTCTGGAATCTGTTCCTGGCCTATGGCCTTTAGAGTTGTGTGGTAGCAGTAAATCTTTTGATTTGTGGAGGATGTACAGAGTCCTTGCTATCCATCCAGAATTCACACACAGAATTACCCTTCCACAGATATATGGAGATGGAGGTATTTTCCTAAACTGATTCTCCACTGGTGGAGAGGTCTCCAATGGAAGATGCTGCTTCTCTTCCACAAATCATAGGATTTTCTATATGCATGTGCATGAGGCAGCAGGGCTACCACCTTGGCTAGCCCATTCATGGTCGGCCTGCCAAATCTACAGATTTCTGCTGAGGCACCACCATTTTGTCATTGGAGCAATCCCCCTCTTCATGGCCAGAGCGCTAAGGCGAAAACGATCTGTACCTGCAGGCCTGCCATGACATGGGGGCATGGCAGGCCCCTTGGCACTTTTATTCTTTGACGACAGATCCTCAGAGAGTAGATGTGTGTTTCAGGAAAAAACCTCAGCAGACATTACATTGGAAACCTCTTTTGTGGCTGCTGCTGGAAGGGCCGTCCGATTAAGGGCAGCTATTTCAAAGCCATGTGCACTAGAAGGGTTGTTCCAAAGCACACTCCACAAACAGAACAACCACAATCTATGGCATCTAAATGAGGCTGATGATGCCAGTGGCGTGCGGATGGGACTGCGCCATATTGTTGGCAGCAGGCCATTACCAGCAACCACTGACTCAGGTCCTAAGCCCTTGATGGTGTGGAAAACAAACTTAAAAAAATATCCAGAACTCAAGTGGCAACCAAGGCAGGCAGGGGGTTTTCAGAAAAGGGGAAATGTGATCAAATGCTATTGTCCGGCAGTTAAACGCCCAGATGAATGAAGTAGGGACTTCACAGCAAGGGAACAGTTCAGAAGCCACTTGAGAAAATGCTGAAGTTCGAACAACAGGACGCTAGCTGTAGAATGGGAAAATAGGGCTCATCATTGACCGCTGATATACGTCAGTTTGTGGCAACGGCTGTATGACGGAATATCGAGGACAAATATAATGTAAGACAAGATATCATGGCAAATATATCGAGGACCAAAATATTGAGAAGGTAAGTGCATATAGGGACGTTTACCATTCATAACTCCACATCTAAGTACCTTATAGATATTTATATTGTCAAGATATGTATATATGCGGCGTTAAGTACCGTGAACATATGCTTACCTATATAAATTTACCTTCGCAAGATTTTGGTTCCCTTTATTTTTTGCCACAGTACTTTGGGCCCATGACTGACTGTAGTCGAGTTTCCGGTGGAATAACACTGCATGGCTACAACAATGACACAAGACCTCTCTGGGAAATGAGCAAATCCTCCTGTCTCATGAGATTCCGTTTTAAACTCGTATTTTTCTCTTCAGCTTCCATCACAATCCCGTAGCCTCCTTTCCAGCTAAAACACTGTTTGTACACACAAACTCACCCAGGAGCCCACCGCTTTTTTGCTGTTCTTCAGTAGTTCACTGTCAACGCCCAGCACCCTGCCTCTCCCCTGGTGACCGGATTCTGTAAGATCTCTTGACATGAGTAACGCTTCTGGTGTCCAGCGCCTTCGCCTGTGTAATCTGTGTAAACCCAGGGGGAGAGCTGCCGGGTGAAGCCGGAGTCTGCATCAACTGGGGCTCGGCTTCTTCTCTTTGAGACCTTAGGGGCATATTATCAAGACAGGCGATACAATTATCGCCGCTTTAGCGGCAGAAAACTGCCGCTAAAACGGCGATAATGGGCTTGATAATATGCCCTATGGAATTCCAATTGAAGCTCAGGTTAGATGTCATTTGCCTCTAACATGGGCTTCAATTGGAATTCCATAGAGCATATTATCAAGCCGATTATAATATGCCCCTTAGTTTGTACGTCTTTAGCAAGAGGTCTGGTCCTGTAAAATCTATGCAATCTGGGGGATAGCCCTGCTGTCTGAGCCGGTAAGATCTGCGGGACTTGAGGGATATCTCTGCTCTTTCATTTATAAGTTTGCACGGCCGCCTCATCAGGAGGGAGAGCTCTTTGCTCTGGCGCGAGAGCCTGCAAGGTCTGTGCAAGGAGGGGGGTAGCACCACTGTCTGAAGCCTCAAGATCTGTAAGAGGAGACAGCTGCACTCTCTGAGGTCATAGTCTATAACGAGAGGGATAGCTCTGCTGTCTAAGACCTGAGCCTATGAGGCCTTCGTACACTCAGCTGTTTGAGGCCTGAGTAAGGTCTCGTGATCACGTGCGATAGCTCTCCTGACTTACTACAGAGTCTGTAAGATCAGTGCAACTTGGGGGATAGTACTGCTGTCTGAGCTTTCAAGATCTGCGTAACTGGATACTGCACCACTGAGACATGAGTCTGGGTCTCTTTAAAGGGAGGGATAGCTCTGCTGGGGCGTGAGGTTGTACGACCTCTGTGCGCCGCAGTGAGTGCTGCAGTCTGAGGCCTGGGTCTGTAAGGCGTGTGCAGCTTGAGACAGCACAGCTCTTCAAGTCTCCAAGTTCAGTGTAATCGCATGGATAGCTCTGCTGTTCGCAGCCCGAGCAGCCTGCAAGGGTCCTTTACCAGGGGGAACAGCTCGAGGCTTCGTGTTTCTAAGGGGCAGCTCTGCTTTCTGGGAACTGGCACAGTCGTTAGCGCGAGGGATCGCTCTCGGTCGTTACTCCGTGAGATGTGAGTAATCTGACGGCTCCCTCTGCTCTCGAGGTGTCAGCAGGCAGGTTGTAGTGTGCAGCTAAACACCCAAATCGGCTGCAGTCAGCTCCGGTTTCTGATGGGGATTGATTGCCGCGTTAGCATTGGACTCATGCGGAGGACACGGGGGACCGCGGGGCTGCTGCGGGGCTGTCACTTGCCCTGAGCTCAGCAGCAAAGACTCAATTACTTGCCGCTGAGGGAGCGGCGTTTGCAGGCTGGACCACTCTCTTCAGCAGACCCCTGCCCCGGCTCCTGACGGAGGTGCTGGCTTACTGACCCCGGAAGGAGGGGGCCGGGCGGGCAGAGGTCACAAGGGGTCCTAGAGCGATGGCCTCAGCATCCATCGGCACCAACCACTACTTCCTATGCCAGAGCCACGGGAAATCACGTGCTGCCGCTTCATCTCACCCTCACCCCATCATGGCATTGCCAAAGGAAGGCGGTCTGGCGGCAGCAAGCTGGTGATACGGTTATTTAAAAACTTTGTATTAAATAACCATCATATTTAATGTACATACAACAGTATGTATTCCATAGCAGGCGGGTGCGGACTTCAAGAAATTAAACATGCTACGCCTGTGCCCGATTTTCAATCACTGGTCAAGTGAAAAAGGCCATAAACTTTGGCCACATGCTGGACTCACAGCAGATCTGTCAAGTCACCGACATTTATTTGATATTACCCTATTTTTACCGGTATTCACCCACCAAACAAACACAATGCCACTAGACACTTTAAGGCAGTCACCCTCTCTCCAAAGTTTGATCACCCTCCATAAAAGAGGATAAACTCTATTCACATTACGAGCATCATCGTCTTTGAGACTTCACGTGATCCACAATTTTAAGTCAAGAAGGTAACAGATATACGCTTGCCACTGACAGGACACCTTATGCCAGTCCCTGTGGCCCGCCCACCGTAGCTTAGTAAAGTACACTACACTCATTCCTGAGATAAGGAGCCGTGCCACCTTTCAGCTATGCTTGTAACCCCAGTAAGAGTTGAACCACCTCTAAAGAGGGTCACAAAGTTCTGGAAAGAACTCGCATACAATTTGTCTCTACACTGTATTACAACAATTTAACATGGGCGCGTGCCTAGACATCCACTGGTGGGTGATCTATCAACAAAAGCTTTGGCTTTTCTCACTTTTTTTTTTTTTTTGCAACAGGCCTTGGCTCTAGGCACAACCTGCTTTGAAACATGCCTCTACAACCCACATCAGCCGTGCCCAGCCTTTACCTTATTTAACATGGAGTACTTCTTGCAAGCCAGTCTTTACAGCGTGTAAACGGTACACCATGTACATTTCAAAGTGGGCAGCCAAACTTGACTGCCGGGCTTAAGCTGTTTCCGTTCTGTCCTCCCATGTGCGTTCACACAGCAACTCCATGCTATCCATGGCTATGACGTTTTCAGTTATATCATGAGTGATGTCATTAATTATGTCTTTTGAGATGTCATCAGTGATGTAATCAATAATGTAATTTAACATGTCATGAGTGAAGTCATGTTTGAGGTCTTGAGCAGCGCATGGCAGGGGTGCAAGTTACAGTTGGTTCATTAAACTATAACTGCCAAATTCCAGGGGTTTTCAGTTCTTGCATGTTAGTTCATATTCCATTTCAACACCTAACTATAGCACCACATTAACCTTTGCTTTTTCAGTGAATACATATTTCATTGCTAGGATTGAGGTGCTTTGGCACAGTTGTGCCTGGGTCTCAGCATTACAAAAGCAGAGCGCTGCCCGACAGCTCTAAGACGTATGCGCGGCGTCAAGTGGGGTTCTACAGTCTCCCACAAGGGGCAGTGCTGCAGGGCGGAGGAGCACTGGCAGGACTGAAATGATTCTGGGGTACATGCCAGCCCTGAGAAAATCCTCCATATCATGGGCTCTTCATACTGACGGAAGCAAAGAAATGACGAATTATCTTTAAGAGGGAAGCCAGGGCTCTTTTTGTGGAAAGAGGGCGTTGATGACTATTTTCAGACATTCCTACAATAAGCCCTACACTGAAAGCCGACTCTGTCTCCGACTCAGATCCTCACAAACTCAGCTCATTACATCTGCAAAACCTGCAATTTAATTGCCTGATTTAAATTTGGCCGGCGAAAAGCAGACTGGAGCATTACTCGTTTAATTATGTTAATTTATAACCGAAAAGCTAAATTTACAAAGGCAATAACATTAATTATTTACTCGCCCATTAAAGTTGAATATATATTACCAAGCTAATTGACTTCCAGAGTCTGCCAAAAATGTTGAAAAAGAGGGGGTGCGCTGATGTATGCAGGTCCGGCGCACGCATGCATTGTGTCAAAGGACAGCTTCCCATAGGCCAGTGACCTTTTGTGAGGGACAAGGAATGATAGTCTCAAGATCACAACAAATGCAACACCACAACATCGCACAATGAACCCTAAGATTATAAAGTGCACCCAATATCACACAGTACGCTCCACGGTCACACAGTAGTACACTGCACCAAAATACAGTACAGCAAAAATTCACATAGGGTGTCTTGTCGCACTTAGCCCACTGCCTACCAATGCACCTCTACATAATACTTTGCTATCCTTGAGCGCACGTCCTACCCTGCTATTTCTGGGTGATTCCCAAATAGGGCCATTTCTCCTTCTTTATGTGCTATGTTACAGCTTCCATAGCAGAGGTACATAGGAAAGCTCACAGGTATGCCCTGTATTTTTAATCGGGTCCCAGGGACTGCCCTTTCTTTCGTTACATTATAAACGATCGTCTGGTCAACACTACTTGAAGCCGTTCGTGAGTTGTAGCAGTTTTTAAGTATGTTAGGGAGTGGGAAGGCACCGTTCTCCTGACCACTGCAGCCCGACTCCCTATCATCCTCAACCATTCTTGACCAGACGAAACTAGCCTGTGAAACCACATGGAACATTTAGTTGCAGTAACATTGCTCACCTTATGTACTGATGGTGTAGGCACCTCTAAATTAATACAAAATATCCTCGACCCAGGCCAACCTCAGTTATCCTGAGCTGTGCTTCAACGTGCTGTGGCAGGCTCCACCCTCCAAGGCCACCATTCCCTCTTCACGTTCATCCTTCACCCCTGGGTTCCCCTCCACCCACTATCATCCTGGGCCAGCCTCCGTCATCCTGCGCTGTGGTTCAACGTGCTGTGGCAGGCTCCACCCTCCAGTCCCAGGCCATCATTCACTCTCCACGTCCATCCTTCACCCCTGGGTTCCCCTCCACCCACTATCATCCTGGTCCAACCTCCGTCATCCTGCGCTGTGGTTCAACGTGCTGTGGCAGGCTCCACCCTCCCAGTCCATCATTCACTCTCCAAGTCCATCCTTCACTCCTGGGTTACCCTCCATCCTCGCTGACTAGCCCCAAACTTGCTAGGTCAATTGTTGCCCTCGTAGGCAACATCTTCACCCCGGAACACATCATACACGCTTGGGCTACTCTTCATCCTCCTGGATGACTGTCCACATTCCTGGGTCACCCACTGGGGCCACACTTCACGTCGTGGGACAGTCTCCAGTCCCTGGACCCATCAGCGCCTCTCCGGACATTTGTTAGCTTTGTCGGCCAGCCTTCTGTCTCCTTGTACACTCAACCTTTCTGCCACACCACCCTCTTAGGCCCTCTGCCTTTGTGGGTCACTCTTCACCCTCCATTGGCACCCTGCCCTTCTTCGGCCATCCTTCACAGTTCTTTGTCGCCCTCTACACTGCTTTCTCCTGTGCTCCTACTCTCCGGAGCTACCCGTCTCCCTTCTTAGCTGCCCTTCTAACCTCCTGTCTATCCCTTCTAACCTCCCGTCTATCCCTTCTTCCTCCCGTCTATCCCTTCTTCCTCCTCCCTCCTGAGCTCCCCTCCCAACACCTGATTTACCCTGCTCTCTCTTAGCTCCCCTCCTCCCTCCTGAGCCACTCTCCTCTCTCCTGAACTGTCCTCCATTCCTTTAGGACTACATTCACCTGTGCCATCCATTCCCTTCCCATGAACTGCCCCCTGGGCCGTGGATCATCTCCGAATCTCCTATGACAGCCACAATCTAAGCCATGCGCCATCTGGACCAGTCTCCAGCGCGTTGGCCATTCCAACGCTGCTGCCTGCGCCATCTTGAACCTCCCTCGTAGTACACCATAAACTCTTCTGGGCTAGCGTTCACCCCCCGCCCAGTGCAGTGCTGCCCCTGGTCCATCTACTTCCTCTGGTCACCACTGCCCCTGGTTCCCCTGATGTCATGCGCAATCCAGTGGCACCGTTCCGCCTGCATGCATGCCTACCCCCTCTATCTTGAGAAATCCCACCATCTGCTTTACATTCCTAGCCAGCTAGAACAACATGCTACCACATGTTGCATGCCATCCAACCAGGAGAATATGCAGTGCCCTCTGCCAGTCTGAACCTATAATCTTGCCAGCCACCCTGCCATCCCATCAGGAGGTTCTAAAGGCAAGCAGTGCCAGCCTAAGCCACTGCAGCACGAACCACTATCCTGCTAATTGTGCCCGCAGTGCCACAATCATACCCTGCTCCTAGGATACCATCGTGCCACACACCAGCACCCAGCCCCCGAGGCAGTACAAGGCGCAGATATGAAACGCTTTTGATTAACACTCACAAAACAATCCAGAGCCAGCCTTTCCGGCAGCAATCGTGGCCGCGCATGCTCCGTTTAGCGGCTCGTGCGCAGCGGAGGGAGAAACGAGCCGCTGTTTGAGCATGCACGAGCGCCCCGGACAAGAGGCTGAGACTGCCAACGCCTGCAGGGTAATTAGCACAAGTATTTTCATTAATATGTAATGAAATGCTAATGCGCGCGTCGCGGCTGAGACATTCTCGCTGTGTTTACCAGTGTCTGCTGTTCTATTAAACATGGGAGCCATGGGAGGAAAGGAAAACTAGAGGGACCGGACAACTTTGCTACTAGAGCTACCTGCCAGCAGGTTACAGCTCCTGAGCTCGGATCCATCACATGTAAGCAGAGGGCAGCCGTCTGCCCAGGAGTGGGCTCTGCCTTCTGCCCCAAAGGGAGGCTGGCACGGGAGGTCATGGTGGGTGAGGCCGGGAGAGACAAGGGTGGCCTCGTCTATGCAGAAACAGGGAGGATTAACAAACTCACAAGCCCACATGACTTAGGCGGTCTGAGCAGGTCCGTGTGACTGCCAACCTCTTAGGCGCAGGACTAGTCAGGAAATGACCCACTTTCACGGTCTGCTAGCCAGCTGCTGATCAGGGAAGGTGGGTAAAGCAGGACATATTTACTAACTTGGCCTTTCAAACTTTATGTTACTAATTACAATCGAAAGAAATCATTTTAACCAAAAATTATTTTATGGAGAAAAAGTCCTCAAACTTGTCCTGATTAACAAAGGCGAACTTACACTTTTGTGTAAGTTTACGATTGTTTGCTATTCACAGAGTGAATTACAAGTAGTATCTTTACGAGTGTGCAATCTCCATTTGTGGAGAATCTGCATTCTTAAAGATACTACTCGAGTCCCTTTGTGAATAGCAAACAATCGTGAAATTCACCTGGGTAAACATACACTTTGTGTAAGTTTACGATTGTTTGCTATTCGCAAAGGGATTTACATGTAGTATCTTTGCAAGTGCGGAGTTTCCGCACATGAAACGACCTATCTTTTTATGTGCAGGGACTCCGCATTCGTAAAGATACTACTTGCAAATCCCTTTGTGAATAGCAAACAATCGCAAACCTACAAAAATGTGTACGTTTACCTTTGTGAATCAGACCCACAATGTTAGCCACCGAAACCCTCACAATACTGCTAGCTAATGCCTTTATACATCACAGTGCTTATATTCAGTGGCAAATAAAGAATTTGGTGCTTGAAAAGCCTCTGTAATTGTTTTTCAGGCACTGAATGCCTCATCATGTGGTGATCTGGTGTCTTGACACCACAAAATCCTGACATTTGCACCCCAAAACCTTCACATTTGGTGTCTAAATAGCTCACAAAGCAAACACTACACACTTAAATCATTCACTGCAGAGGTTCGGTCCATGAAAATCTTTCTCATATGGAAGGTATCAATGCTGAAAACTTAGCCATTATGATATCTGGTGCCCGTATGCCTTAAATGTTAAAACAAAATTCCTAAAAAGCTCTCAGTTACCATAGTAGGTCTCTAAAAATCCTCAATGCTATTAATTAGTCTAAAAATCCTCACATTTATCAAACCTGCAGTGTGAAATTCATACAGTGCTGACATTTAATGCAAGAAAAACACAAATTTAATAACCACACAAGGCAGATACTCGATGCCAGAATACGCAGCAGCGGGTACAATCAGTTTGATGATCACAAGCACTGGCATGTGGTGCCATACAGCCTCACAATTCTGATGTCAGATGGTCACAAACTTGTGAATGTTCATTGATCTGATATTTGATGCCAGAAAAAAACACAATGCCGATATCTGATGACTGGAAACCTCACAATATTGATATCTGATTCCTGGAACTCTCATAATGCTGATGTGTGGTGTATTGAAAACCTCTTAATGCAAATATCAGAGCTGGAAAATCTCACAATGCAGATATGTTACTTACGCGTCCAATGAAGGTGTTCTTAGCCTTGATACCATTCAGTGCCGCTATCTGGTGACTGGAAAAGTCATATTGCGGCTATCTGGTGCCTGAAAACCTCACAGAGCTTCGATCTTGTGCCTTAAAATCTCACAGTGTTGGTATCTAGTGCCTGAAAACCTCACAGTGCTTCTATCTTGTGCCTTAAAATCTCACAGTGCTGATATCTAGTGCCTGAAAAGCTCACGGTGCTGATATCTGGTGCCTGAAAAGCTCACGGTGCTGATATCTGGTGCCTGAAAACCTCACTGTGCTTCTATCTTGTGCCTGAAAACTTCACAGTGCTTCGATCTTGTGCCTTAAAATCTCACAGTGCTGATATCTGGTGCCTGAAAACCTCACTGTGCTGATATCTGGTGCCTGAAAACCTCACTGTGCTTCGATGTGGTGCCTAAAAAGCACAAATGAGGATATCTTGTGCCTGAAAACCTCACAGTGCAGGATATCTGGTGCCTGAAAACCTCACAGTGCTGCTATCTTGTGCCTGAAAACCACAAATGAGGATATCTGGTGCCTGAAAACCTCACACTGCTGGTGTCTGGTGCCCGAAAACGACACATTGCTGATGTCTGCTAGTGATTGATATTCAGTGCCTGAAAACCTCAACGTATTGGTATTTGGTTTACGAAAACCTAACAATTGTGATCATTTCAAGGATACATGCCCGAAAACTCACATTGCTGCTGTTTGTACTACGCGGATAATTGGTCTGAAAACTTGACACAGATGACCAGCATCGGATTGGCAGGGCGGGCAGTGGGCCATTGCCTGAGGCCAAGGCCAGCTGGTGGTCTGTGTTTTTTTGAGCTGTTGAAAAACACATTTGCCTGCGCCCGCTTGGCCGCTGGCGCTTCACCCTAAAGGCTGCTGCAGCCTTACAGGGAAGATGCGAGCTCATTATAACTATGTACAGAGAATGGCCGGCTCAGTGTCTTGTGCAGTAGGACAATGGGTCAAACGGAGCAGGCACAGCATGTGGTGGGTCTCCCCCAGTCCGGAGTCTCTCAGCGTGACAGTGAGGCCACTGGGAGTGGACGGGCTGTTTTTTTGAGCATCACAGATAGCAGTAATGTAACTTGGGGATGGGGTGAAAGGGGGTTGTGCAGGGAGACGGATTATACATGCGGTGGCCATCTTAGAGGCTTTACTTTTGTCTCCAGCAGTAGACAGACGAGCCACAGGTGGCCCCTGCCGCTCTGTCATCTTAAAAACTGGGAGGGAACTACTGTTCACCACTGAAAGAAGATAAAATAAGAAAAACTCAAATAACCAAAATTAGGAAAAAGAAAAATGCTTTTGAGAACACAAAACAGTTATTTAAAAAAACAAAAACATTACTATGAAAAACGTTCATTTGGGGCAAAATGACAAAGGGAAGAGAGAATAGACATGGTAGGAGAGTAACAAAATGGAGTGAGTGAGAGAGCAATGTGGAGAATGACAAATGGAGAAGTTGGACAGCACAGAGTGAGGGGGGAGAGATTAGGGAAAAGAAGTGATGGAAGACAATGGAGAGAAGGGCAGAAATGGTTAAAGATAGAGGGAAAGCCGGAAAGCGAAAATGAAGAAGAGGGAGACAGGAAACAGTGGCGGATGTGGTGTAATGGGCAGAGCTGCTGCTTTTGGAACTTGAGAACCAGGTTTGAGTCTCAGCGTTGGTTCAACATCCTGTTATACTGGGCAAATAACTTAATATCCTTGTGCCCCAAAAAAAATGAAAGTGCCCATGTAGAGCACTTCAATACCTTTGGGTAGTGTTTGCGCTGTATCAAAATACAAATAAAAAGTGAATGATGAAGGAAATGATGGAGAGTAAAGTAGAAGCGGGTGTCAAACATTTCCTGGTCTATGAGAAAAAAGGCAGCATGAGTACTACCTCACAGGCACTAACCTAATTCTCTCCCGCAGACTATCGCTTAGTTTTGAGGTTGCTAGCATTCCAGGGGGTAGTGCTAAATGTAGGTTGCAATCCAACGGTGGAATTTCCTTCATCAAAGGGATGGAGTGGTAAAGGAAATTCCACTTGTGGATTCTCCTTTGGTTCAAATGCTGCCTCCAGGCACAGGAGGACTTTCGGGCACAGTTGACAGCAAAGCAATTAAGGGGACACATGAAAATATAACAGTAGGTATAGTACAAAGGAATTCAAGGGCAGAGAGAGGTGAAAAAGGCTGACAGGGGAGATCAAGACACGAGAAAAAGGGAAGGTTTGCAAGACAGAGAAATGAAATAAAACTTCAAGGAGAGATACACAATGACAGGAGAAATAAGGGCATGAGGGATATAAAATACCTGAAGAAAGAGCGCACGGGGTAACAGGAGTGAGAGAGAGGGGGATTGGTAGACCGAGAGAAAGACAGGAAAAGACGGGGGTAATGTGAGAGACTGAGTGAAGGACATACGTAGATTGGCGGACACCAAGGAGAGGAAAAGAAGTAGAGTATGAAAGAAAAGGGAATAACTAGAGAGGGGCAAAAAAGTGATAGCTGGAATGAGAGAGCTGTATAAAGCAAGTAAGAAATGGGTATAGCGAAAGACAGAAACAAAGCATTTGGAGGGAATCCCTGCAGCTTTTCCAGATTCAAATCAAGTCTCTACACACAATAGAAAATACAATAAGTACGAAGCTGTATGCAATCCCCAAAGACGTCACTTGCAGAGAGGCTCCTGAGCGACAACCACAAGAGGCAGACCCCTGGTTCCTTGAGGGTGAAAAGCCTTCGGACATAAAGGATGAACATGGTTCTCTGACTCGTGGCCTGATATAATACAGGACATTCAGGGATCTTTTGGGTGGGGCGGAGCAAAGATTAATGGACCAATAGGTGACTAACAAATTGCGGCACCTGAAGTAGAGAAATGTATTGGCATAAAGATTCGGTGAGGTGATTTGTGGGCGAGATGCAGTGGAATATTGGTGTGTCTAGTGGTGCGTCTAATCTTGGTCAATGCTACTGACCCCATTAACTTTGAAAGCTTAATTTATCAGAGATTTCTCCCAAAATTACTCCCAATACTAAGCAACGTTTCATGGAAGGTTATTATCCACAAATGTGGGCCACTTTTTCTTTCGGTGCCTGGGCCTAATTTTATTCTCAATCCGACCCTGCAGATGACGTTTGATGTCTAGAAACCTCCCAGTGCTGATATTTTGTGTCTGAAAGCTCCCAATTGGATCAATAGGTCCTGTTAGCATTCCGCGACTTGTTTCATTCTCATCTTTAGTTACACCCAAGATCCCTGCTCCCTCTCCTTGCAGTTGGACTCTTCAAGACAGGTGACCCCATCATTGTACATTGTTGGAAGGCCACCTAATTCATTGGGCTCCAGATGTCTGTGAGGCCAGGGCATTGTGGGGCTCTATTTTACTCTATTAGTACCTCGACTGGGATGTGCCATGCGCATCCCAGCTTCTCTCTTCCCTGTAGAGTTCGGATGTGGTGGCTTTTCGGAATATGGCACCTGAGAGATGACCAATAAGTAAATAAAGGAAGACTTTACTGGTCACTTTGAGGATACCTGCTGCTCTAGTGCCGCAGTGGGGTCGCTGTGCTCTGACTGCTAAAAGTAAATGTTACCCGGAACTGATGGAGACAAGGTGGAGTAATTAAAGCAGGGCTCGAGTCGGGGTACTACGTGGGTGGACAGTGTCCCCCCACTTATTTTACCGGGAGCTCGATAACTGGAGCAAATGGAGCTACACATTCACTCTTTGGCCTCTCTGGGGCGAGATCGGAGCTCATTCAGAACACTGCTCACCCGCTGGCTTCTCTGATGCAATCACATCTAAGGGGTGAGCGAGGGGAGGCAATGAGTCTGATGGTGCAAGCCACCTTTCGTGACGTCACTTCCTGTCGTGACGTCAGCGTCCCCCCACTTCTTTTTTGTTGGAGAACATAGGGCATTGGGCAGAGCTGCTGCCACTCTTCGGTGGGAACATCTGCCGATTGCCCATCTGCCTTCATGGTTTGAAACAACATCACTGCAAAGGCTGGTAGACATTTCCCTCTTCCCTTACACAGAGGCTAATGTTTTCTCTATTTACGGTTCCGGCAGCTGCTCACTGTATTATAACCGCTGAAGCACGACAGCTGAGTATATCAGACTTATTCCTTTCAGATTCTTATGAAAAATGGCCTCGCCACAAGAAACCTGCTTGCAAATGGCCCTGCCCTCCCCTTCAGCTACAGACCATTTCTCTTAAGTGTTGTGAATTAAAATGAGACCGAGCCGGAGAGCAGCTGCGCAGTGCTGCATTCCCCTGCCAAGGAATCCCCTTTTAGCCAAAATGGAGTCTCAGGGAGGTGACATGGAGAGGATCTGTGCCTACGGTGTCCCCTCATACCTCCTTCCAATAAGGTCCCTCCTGGGGTGGGGGCTAGGGGACTTAATCATAGTTCCAGGTACAGCCTCTGCCTTGTTTGCGGGCAACAGTGGATATAAGTGAAAATCAACCAAGGAAAAGTGTCTAAAAGAGGGGGCTCTCGGACAATACCCATGGAAGTGTTTGGGTGGGCCCAATGAAAGCTGCCATATCCCGGTCTTCGGGGGGTGGATGCAAATCTGAGCTGCCGGGGGGCTGGCCATGGAGCTATGCCCTCCTGGGCCATGGTCTCCAGATGCATGGTGACCCCCTTGAAGATGTGGAAGTACTGCATCATTTGTTATGTAGCCCTGATGCTGGTCTGTGTTGATTAACCATGCTGGCAGCCAGCGTAGGAAGTACCATCATTGGCTGCTTTTGCGAGAAGTTAACCTACTTCCTTGTTTCAAAAACCTCCAGCATACATTCCTCCCACAGGTTTGTGTCCTGCCTCTTATTTTATTTCATATTTTTCTGCTATTGTTATTTTAATGCATTTGTCCTAATGAGTTTGGGTTGGTTGCTTGGCTCTAGGATAGCAGCGGTCATTCATTTGAGCCGGGGCCACCGGTGCTCATTTTTGGGAGCCAGCACTTATTTTTTTGTGAGAAACGGAAAAATGAAGCAGAAAGACGGAAAACACGTCATGGAGGGAGAGAGGAGGAGACTGTTAAGAGTAAGATAGAGGGACAGGGAGTATCTGTTGTGGATTAAAGATGCATGACAGACTACACAGCCTTGGTATTCCGTGCGCTGACATTTAGGGGAACCGAAGCAGAGGTTTGGGCACCAGCGCTCATTCCACTACAAATTAAGCACTGGACAGCAGGGCTACGTTTTCTTGCCAATTGTTCCTCTTTGTAGAAGTCATCCTAAGCCAGGATCTGTTCTTGCTTTGAGGATGGCTTTTCCACTTTTTCACGGATTAAAACTATTTATCTCCACTGCATATCAGCGGACAATCTCCCTGTAGCTTCACACAGATATCTCTCATTTTTGGACATAATATGCTAATGTCCTTTTAAAACCATGAGCATTTCTTTCTCTTTGGCCTGTTACCTGGAGTTTCAGCCCCCAGAACCTTCAGCGTTCAGTTGTGTTGCTACAAATCCAGTTTTTTTTAATGCGGGGTTAGATTCGCCAGCCGCTCTACTTGCGGCACAGGGTGATATGATGCATAGTAAGACAGAGAGCACACTTCACAAGGCAGGAAGCAGCATATGGCTAAAATTCACAGCACACTGTAGACTGGTAAGGCAGAACTGCCCTATTTCTACTGCTGAGTAAGAAGGGTCCGTTGTGGGGATTAATAGGTACAAGCATCGTGAACAGTGCTTTTATTTGCACCCAAAAAAAAGTAAGTGCCAGGGCCCATCTCGGGAGGCGACTGCACCCTGCACCTCCCATTGCCCCTGCCAGCATTGCCAATGACCGTACCAACACAAGTACTAACCATCGTACAAGTGTGAGAATTCAAACTATTCCAGGCCACCCAAAGCTCTGAGAATGGTGTGAACGGTAGGCTTTATTAATTTTTACTGTATACTGACGTATTAAACTCTGTTGTTGTCCTGATCTCAAAATTTGACAGACAGAGCAGCCCATGTGATGGACTGCCAATAGAAACTGAGCTGACAATTAAGTGCTGGTGTCGAGCACCGGAAACCACCGCCTCAAATTAAGCATGGATCTTGAACAAATAGTTGACACTTGAAGGTGCTAGGCTAAGGCATTATCACAATACATGGTATCTAGAATGGTATCTAGAAGGGTAGTGTTAAAATGGAGGGGCGGCGCCCTCTGCCTCATGTAGCGAAAATTGGAGGTGGAGAAGCCACTGAAAGCTTTTACCAGTCTCTCGCCAGGTGTATGGCTCTGGCTCAGCTCGAGGTCTTCTTTGGCCATGGATCCCACCACGAGCCAAGCTTTCATGTGGCTTCTACCTACCACTGTGCTCTAAACTCATGCTCCGAGAATTGGAGACAAAGCACTAATTGTTGATATAAAATCGGAGACAGTAAAGTTATCCATCTAGGGGCACCACTGCACAATGCGCAATAAGAAAACCTGTGATGAATCTCGGCTGTCATGCCCTCAAATTGCGTTACCCCAGGAAAATATTTTATGGCACTGAGCCTCCTTTCTCTTGATCATCGCATATGAGAGCACCTTCAGATATGCCATGTCAGGGTGAGAGCTGTTCGAAAAAAACAATTTGTGTTTGATTTAATAGACTACAATGCTGATTCATTTATAACAAGAATCTGGGCCACTTTTAGCTTTATACGAGGCAGTTGACTTGCCGCTGAGTTGACTAATCCCAGTATAGCCAGGAGATAGAGAGGGGTGGGTGTAAATGTTTCAAAGTTGATGTTTAAAAACAATCATTTTTAATAAACCCTTCTCAATGCAGTGATATAATCTGACGTACTAAGGTGAAAAGCTTCAGCGTCCTAAATAAATACATTTCTTTACGTTTTGAAGAGATCTTATATTTTTACACAATGTTTGTTGCCAAACTGTTGCTGGGGTCGCATGTACACTCAGTGGCGGCTGCCACAACTCGAAGGCGAGGGGGCGGGACAGACAAGTGGGGAGGGAGGGAGGAAAAAACATTTTTTTTTTTTAAATGTACCTTTTACCTGCAGTCTCCAACACCGATGGCCGTGGCAGACTCAGATCTCTCCCTGCAGTCTCTTGGAAGTCAGAGGCTGGTCAGTGAATCCTGTAAAACTACTTCTCTACTATTCCCCATTTTACTGCTCTGTTGGAATGTACCATGACATCATAGAATGCCAGAGTGCCTCTCTGTGCTTAGAGTGTCAGATGGTCATCCTTTACCACACACTGCTCTAGTAGCGCAGCGCCAGGATTGGTCGAGCGGTCTGTTCTACTGCTCAGACACTGCCTGTGAGCCTGCGGCATTGCTCCAACAGGGCTGTGAACACAGCTGGGTTGGAGAATTAGAAGTGTGCATTGTATGTTTTGCCAGCCTAGGACGGCCGGCTAAACATACATGCACATTTCTAAGTGACACCACCTGTCTGTTATGGGCCAGCCCCATATGTCAGAATCAGTTATGGAAACATAAAATGATGTTGTTTCATTATCAATTTCACGGGCTCCTAGAGCGAAGCCAGACCCTTGGTTCGGCTCTGACTGGGAATCTTCCAGTGTATTTGTTGGCTCGCCCATCTTTAGTGAAAATGAAAGTTAACCTGTAATGGCATCCATCCATTCTAAACGTCTTCTCCCATAGAGTCACAGCGACCTGCCTAATAATGTGCAAGAACTTCGTGAGGAAGGTCTGATAATTTGCCCCGCTTTCTCCGTCTCTTGACGATGAACGCTCCTTTCCATCAGAATCGTACTTCCGCCCCCGCCATCTTGCGCAGATTCTCTCGGCGGTGCGCGAGCCTGCAGACCTTGCGCCCGACAGATGAGATCATCGTAGTGAAAAGAAATGGTATGAAATATTATTGATTTTGAGGGCCTCGCGGTGCTTTCTTGAACACCGATAACACGTCTGTGTGGTGTTTAAAACCGCAGTATAACTGTCTAAAGCAAGTGCGGCGGAGCAGTGGGCCAGGGGATCTGAGCAGAGTGATGCTAAGCGCTACACGCACATTTACTGCTCAACCCACCATGCTGAAAACATTGTAGTTCCACACTAATGGGAAACTTCTCAGCTAAATATAAAGCTCTTATTTCATGACACAATCTCCCTTTTTTAACATTAAAATGTAGTAGCAAGGGGTTAAATGCTACTTCTGTCTTTAGCCGGCAGCCCTCAAAGAAAGTATGGTCTCCCCAGAAACCCTCGATGTATAAGTATCTAAACAACATGTTAGGAAGCTGCATTTGTAAAAACAGGAAAGAGGGTATGAGACGGGAGATGCCGCGTGGGGATGATTATGAGTGGTTCAGTAATGGCAGGAAAATAGCTCCACACAGTGAGTTACCAGTGCCTTACAGTATTTCCCTGTCATTGCCCTGCCATTCAGACCCAATGAACACGTAATGGGGAAAACAACAGGATTATGGGTTAATGGGTCTCCTGCTGCACGTCTTCCCCCATTGCTGGGTCATTTTGTAGGCCCGAATTCCTCCTGTGTTTGGAAAATGAAACTCCGGCTCAGTTTTGCCGCAGCTAGTAATCTCGATGCAGTAAACCTTTCGGAATCAGGTTCAGAAGAGTTCTGAGGAGATAAACTGCCTGACCTATAATCGGGCAATTAGTGTTTTATATGAGATCCAGCGCCTAGAAGTCAATAGGGTGGCTATCAGCTTGAATGGTTTTTCAACCAACAGCACTGAGCATGCTGGTACCCACAGTTTCACTGACTGAAAAGCTAGGCCTGGCTGCAAATCATCTTCCTCGCACGGGGCTAATTGCCAGCTACACCCTGGTACGCCTACACCGCTAAATGTCTCATGTCTGACTAGTTAAGGAACACTTCAATCTCAGGTAGATTTGGGGGTAGATGTCACAATGGCAGAGCCTAAAGCTGCAGTCAGAGTAGTAAGGCTAGCCTCCTGCCCACCCCCACCGTCCTAAACTCCGCCTTGCGTGGTAAAGTCTCCCAGGACTATTCTCTCCTCCTCATATCCGGTCAATGCACTTTTCTTGGCATGGAACCCACAGGAATCAATAAAAATGGATTTAGTAATTTTTTTAATAATGACCCCCGCCCCTTCGCTTTCTGTTCACCCAGCACTTGTGTTAGGCCTGTTTGCTGACAGAGCCATATCCCTGGCTTGGCGCAGGCCGCTGAGTCAGGCTCAACTAACACAGTCATCATTTCCTTCCTCACAGAAGCGCCACCTGATGCAAAACTATGCTGCGTAATCTCATTTTCCTCCTGAAAATTCTATAAAAAAGGTCTCAAGAAACATAAGACCTGCAAAAAACTTAACAGCCCTTTTTAAAGCTCCAATAATTCATGACAAAGAATAACTCTGGAACATGTTATCTACTTTTCATAAAAATTTGTTTAAGCATATATTTATTGATTAATTGATGCAAAGAGCTCGTATTGCGCTGTTGCGGTCTAGGCTTTTTAAAGCGCTTATGATTTTAGACAAAAGTGGGAAGAGGATTAAGTGACAGAAAGGAACATGGCGCATAGGTATAGGTCTGGGAAACAGGCTCTTTGGAGCAGTAATGTCAGCACATTTCCTCCATTTGTAGTTTGCTTTGGAACACAAGTTAGAGAATTATATGGCGACACTTTTCTAAAAGCTTTCCTGATTCGAGATCTCCAAATACACATGCATATTGGGTTGCAAATCTCGATGCTGGTATAGATGCTGTCAACTGACTTAATAGATTTAAATTTAAAATGTGAGTGACCCAACTATAGTAATCGGAATCTGGAATGTGAAACTGCCATTTATTGATCAGTTACATATTCATGACTTTCACGTGTTTATACAAGCTTCATTATCTCACTGCATGCAAAACAGTTACAAAACAATCTGAAAACTGTGCAAAACCAGACTTGCTATGAAAGGGGAAAATCCCTTAAACCAGTTCTAAAAACATCTGCAAACCATTGGAAAGTCGTCATATACGTTGCTAGAACCATTTGCAAACCTTTGTAACCGATACCTACAATTTCTTGGAAACACCACCCTAAACCACTTGAAATTGTAAATGCATTTACATAGCATCTACTAACCCCAATGAGGCGTTGCGGTACTTTACGACAAGTATCGCACTATTCCGACACCCAAGGTTAGTGGTTAATCCAGTGGTTATTGTTGGTTATTGCGATTAGTCATGTGCTCTTAAATTCCAGTTATTTTGTGATAGATTATATTAACCCAGTCAGGTGTGATCATTAGCAGGGGCTATGTGGTTTCAGGTGAACAGTTGGTGAGATAGATCGGCTGGTGGAGGTTAGGAAGTGTCAGTTGCAGAAGTGCAATAGAAGAGATTCAAGCAGACATAAGTCTGTCTATAGTGGAAGGCATCCAGAAGATGGAAGGTAAGAAAAGGGTCACTCCGAAGAAGAGGAATCAAGCGGGAGTAAATCAAGGTCAATTTGTTCCTGTAGGGTTTTAGGTGGGAGAGGCTTTCTGAGATGGCAATAATCTAAGGATGTAAGCCGTAAAAGAACAGCATTATATATGGTGCTTCATATCCAAGACAGTCAGCTTGGACAGGAAATGTCTCGTGCAAACAGCTGGAAACATCTGAAAATCACTGAAAACACCACGTGTAAGCGACTGTGCAAATGTCTTCTTCAACCTACTACTTTAATCCAACAACCCCCTGATTTACCACTTGCTACCCAATGGGTCTTGCAAACTGTTTGGAAACTCTTGTACAATACTTGACATGCTCATGTATGAAGAAATCCCACAATGTGGTCTCGCCCATCCTAACACAAAATTGTCTTGGTTGTGGACGGGAGACGATGAAGAAGCATGCCACTAACTGTGTTTGAAGGTCCAAGTTGAAAATCTTTAGTGTATTCTCTTTACAAAGAGATAGATCATCAAATATTTAAGATTATGTCTTCAGCTATACCCCTAATTGATACGTATAGATTCAGTGCGGAAGGTTTAGCTGCCCCCCACCTTCCTTCCCCATTCTTTTTAATACGCTCAAGAAAAGCCACTAGGTTTGCCACTTGAAAACCTTCAGCCACATCTTGTGTAAACTAGCATCAGACCTTCTGCCTCGAAACAGACAAGCATTGTGCAAATCACTGGTCATGACTGCTGTAAAACCAATCAGCACACCTACAAACCACAGCACACTCCTACTGCATACCAGCAGATATGACTCTTTCATCCCACTAGCACCACCTTCTGGAGCTTTTGGCCAGGGAGCAAGGACCATTTTGTCCTGTTGGAAAACTGACATGTTTACCAGAAGCCTTGATAATTAACTACCACTAAAGAAAAAATATCCACCAAAACGACAACAGAAAGGAGGGAGACAGAATGTTAAAGAAAGGAAAACAGAGATCTTTCTCCTGAGTGTGAGTAAAACTGATCAGGTTACACAATGTGATGGAATACTGCCCTAGCTATAATACAGAGAGACACAGAGACTTGCAGAAGATGTAGAAATAAACAGCAGTATTTGTAGAATCTAGGGGTGGGTGTAGCTGGCGTAATTCTCTTTACTAGAATTGCTCATAATTATCGCAAAATTACAGGTAATTATGTATAATTATAGCATGACCCAGCATTTAGTGCTATTTTCATAGTGCAAAATGCACCGTCACATCTAAAATGGGCCTGAGGATGGATTTTGAGCTAATAAAATAATACTAAATACTACAGGCCACGAACAGCTGTAGCCAGCAGCTGATCGCTCTGTGCTAGTTCAGTGTCCCTATGTTCCTGCAGAAGGACTTGTGCCCCAAATTACTCTTAGTTACTCATGTTGGAGTAATTATGTAATTTCAGTAATTTTGTAGCGCAAGAGTAATGCATAACTACTGAAAATACTCTGATTACTGCGACATAATTAAAATATCGCCAAGATCTAGTCGAATAAAAAAAGAAAGTCCTCTTTAGCATTCAGGCCACCTGCCGGGAGTACTTGCTTGAAGAATGCGCTGAATGTAGGAAGGCACCAGTGATGGGAACCAGAAGGAAAAAAAAAGAATAATATGATTTTTGCTGAGTGAAAAAATCAACAGAAGGTCTACAGGAAAGTGTGAGGGATAAGAAAAGAAGAGCAACAAGCAAGGGGGCAGAGGAGGTTGTGATGTCAACCCACATTTCCATATAGGTAATTTCCCTGGGGTCACTACACTCTGATTTTAGTATCAACTCTACAGGACAGTATACAATGTCAGTTCCTCATGAATTATGGCACAAGGACACAGAAGACGGACTACAGTGACAACAGCCACCGATTTCCAAAGAATACAGTGAGAGGAAATAGATTACATAGAAGAAGATAAGAAATAACATCTCAAGGTCTCTAATGTTGGGGAGAGGATGTGGTCCGTTGGCTAGACTGCCGAATTTGGTGCTGGAAACCAGGGTTCGAGCCTCGGGGTCGCGTCTACATCCTGTGATTCTCGGCAAATCACTTAATCTCCCCATGCCTGAATGTGTAACGTAACCGGTGCTCATGTAAAGCGCTCCAATACCTTCGGGTCGAGTTTGCGCTATATAAAATCTGCAACCAAAAAAAACCCCACACACCTACCATTTTCAAAACCTTTGGTATCAGAAGGAAGATTAAATAGGGTTCATGCCTGAAGAAATAAGTATAGAACCAAGCTAGGAATGTAGTTAGGGAGTCTCAGATGTGGGCTAGAGAGTGCAACTTTTTAAAAACATTCTCAACAGGATTGCAGGGGTGGAAGCTAAGAGATGGATTTCCATCTAGAAAGGCACAAGTTCTCATTTTTCATTGGTTTCTTGCTTATAGAAGATGTATTTCCTTTAAAGGACCAATTGTTTTCTTATCTGGTCGCCCTTTAAAATGTTGGCCTTGCAACAGTATGAGTCAAGTGTGGCAGTATGCCAAAATAACCTTATGCCATGGTCGTCCTGTATTTGTGCAGTGCCTTTAGATGTCCACCAGGAACTGTAGGGTGCCTCGGTATGTAGGGTGTCATCTCCCGGATGCAGGGTTTCTTTGCAGCAATGGCTCAGTAGCAGGTTTCGTCTCAGTGAGAACAATGTTGTAGGTCAAGCTGTAATTTTTCTTACCGACGTCATACAAGCAATGCATTTGTCTGAAATATAATTGTTCAAACTTTTATTTTGTTTACTTTTCTATCACTCGTGTAAACCAACAGGAACCCCTCATGAAGACATGCATAATTATAGATGGATAACCGTGATTAACGGGGATGTTTTTCACCACGAAGTTCTGAATGGCATCAAATAGACAACAAGAGTGGAGCTTGAGTTACCTATGACGTTGAAACATCCCATTATTCATGGTTATCCATGTAAGACGCAATGTTGTTCCCTCCATTTTAGCTCCTACAGTGTCATCAGGTGCGAAGAGGGAGAGGCATCCTGACCTCACCTGCAACTGCCCCTGTCCCATATTAAACATCATTTTGAAAATGATGTGGCAAATGCAGTAAATCCATAATGATGCGCTAAACGCGTGAGCCATAGAGTTGCATACATCAACTGGACATGGCACATTGTTTTTTAATAATTTATTCAAGAAAGGCTAACAAAGCCTAACATTGTAATTCCAATAAGTGCAGATTGTTAGCTGAACTTTGAAGAAAACCGCTTTACCAAACGAACGTTCCTAAAATAAACATGTAATATAAAAAAATACATATAAAGGATACCATGTACGGGCGCCTATATGGCTGTTCTGTGGGAATTTCTGGTGTCTCTGGAAACCACCAGGTTAAGGAGACACTAAGCGGGTCCGTGTGCATTCCTCGGCTCTGTGGTTGATTGTAGGGTCTGCACATATCCTGCGGTCAGCGGGCTTTCCCTATGTCCTGGTCTCCCAAGGGGACAACATCTGGGTCTATGGGAACCTCTGTGGTCTGTGGATTAAGCCCACGTCTGTGAGCCGATAAGTCTTTAGTTCCATTACTAGACCTCAGCATTAAACTGAACAGCAAGAGGAAATTAAACCTGAGAGCTGATTAGTATTCAAGAGGAATGGGTAATGTTTTCATGGCTACATTTCAACATAGATGCACAAGTACGTTGGCTGGCAGACAATCCCAGGAAATTATCATTTTATTCAAAAACAAATGTCTCCATTAGCTGTGGCAGAAGAGGTTAAATCTTCTACCCAATTCCCTTCAAACTAGCTTGGTAAATTCTAAAGCAAGCACGCATACACAGAGGCGTTGATTGAGAGGTCCCTTCTGCGCTCCAGAGAGCACACATTACTCCTCCCAGCCAGCACGGCTCACAGACAGCCCCTCGACCCTCCGACTAGCACCTAGTTTCCTTCATTCTCCATAAAACACAGAAAAATCCTCCTCGTCTGCACAACACAGACAGCTCCCGCCTGCCTTCCAAGGTTGACAGAGAGCTCCCTCCTGCAGCCGACAGCTGGCAGACAGCGCCCTGTTCTGTCCTCTAAAAAGCATACAGCTCCTCCCGTCCTCTTTAGCTACGAGCAGCTCCTTCTGTCCCCTACAGCTCACAGGCAGGTCCCTTCTGTTCTCCATGGAGCACAGCCAGAGCCCCTCTGGCCACTACAGAGCCCAGCCAGACGTGCCTTGACCTCCTTAAAGCAAACGCAACTTCCTCCTGTACCAGGCATCTCTTGCCTCCCTCCTGTTACCAAGAGCGCTCTTGCCTGCACTGCGCGACCACCAGACAGAGCACGGGTCCTCCTTCATTATCACATATGAGAGCACCTTCAAATATGTGAGTTCAGGATGATGCGCTGTAAAAAAACTCTAGTGTTTGATGTTTATTTGAAAGGTGTTATAGCGCTGGCTAGATCCGGAGGTATCAGAGCGCTTTACATGAGCAGGAGCAGTCAAAAAAGCAATAGTTCAGAGCAAACAAAAACAAGCAAGTACATCTCTCATTAAGGTGAGGGAGGCAAAATTCTGGGTGGTTCACAGGTTATATACATCTAAATAATAAAACGGGGGTAACAACTCAGAGCCGTGAAGAGAGTATCAACAGGAAAGAACAAATTGTAGAGGTAGGGGGCAGGGGTAGAAGAGGGGGTTGGAGAGCAAAAGAGCATTACAGTCAGGGTAAACGGGAGGATGTGTAAAAGGGAGAGCGGAGGTGGTTAACAGAAAGACAACCAATGCAGGGGAAACAGATAGCAAGGTCAAGGGAGTGATTAAAGACTCCAATATTTGTTGAGAAGGTGATCTTTTCAGTCTTTTTTAAAGCTGAGGTGGGAGGGGTTGCAGTGCAGGTCCCTCCAGAGGGCATTCCAGATGTTCGGGCATTTCTAGAGAAGGAGCGAGATTGGGTGGATTTCTTTTTTAGTAGCGGGGGGATGAGGAGGAGTGCAGTGGTGCTTCTCATCAGTCTGGAGCAGCCCGCTTTTTTGAGTTTGTTTGTTTGTTAGGTACGACAGGGATTGTTGGTGAAGAGCTTTGTGCATGATGCAGGCAGTCTTATAAAAGCATCTTCCTGCGATGGGCAGCCAATTTAGGGATTTGAGGGCAGGCGTGATGTGGTAAAATCGTTTACAGTCAGTAATGAGCCTGGCCGCCAAGTTGAGCACCACTCTAAGGGGGGCTAGGTGGACTTTAGGGGTTCCGGTGAGGATAGCGTTGCCATAGTCAAGTTTAGAGAGGACTAGTGATTGGACAACCCATTTGAAGTCGTCTAGTGGAATGAAGGGTTTAATTTTCTTGAAGTGTCGGAGAGTGAAAAGTGCTCCTTTGGCCACGTTATTTATGTGGTCCTTCAGAGCCAAGTTTTTGTCAAGAGTGAAACCTAGGGATTTCGCCGAGTCAGATAAGGTGAGCGGACAATTGAGGGTGTTGAGGTCCGAGATCCAATGAAGGAAAGGCAACCCCCTACACAATTAACTCAAAGGTCAGGGAACAGGGGGAAAGGACAAATGACTATAATACACAAAATCCCTCGACCTATATTTCTTTGTATCAAAAATAATGTGGGCTCACATATACCAAATAAGAAACACCCTTATATCAACATAATCGTTGTGTCTGTTTATAAATTTATTTATTTTTTTCCCATAATTTTAGCATGTGAATGCAATTCTTTTCAATTTTTCAAATGTAAAAGAAAGAACATCCCAAAATTATTCTATTTATACACAATCCACATTTTGCACCAATATAACAATTTGTACATATATATACACATTTAGAGAACCAAGACTATGGTCAGAATCATTCTAAATAAATAAATATGCAAAGTCAGAAAAGACAGTGATCAAAAATTCAAAAGAATTATCTACAAGAATTTCAAAAAATGCCCATACCATTTATACTTCTACACTCTTCACATTCGTTTCACGAACATCCATCACATACATCCTACACACCCCAGAACTGGGCCGCATGCACAAATACAGGCTAGCAGCGGTGAGAAACTCAACCCTCTGATATAGTGCTGAGCGCTGAGGTGTGTCATACACACTGGTCGACGCGCGTTTCGATGGCTTAATCCTCTTTTAGTACCATCTTCTTCAAGACCTGTTACTTGGTAATTCGGTAACGGGCAGGTCGGTGGGGGATAATATTTCTGTATTGATATTGTTGTATAGGCAGCAGTAGTTTTTCCTTTTTAATTTCGTACGCTTTCTCGCTGCTCCAAAATTTATCTTTTGCACTACTTGGTCTTTCCCAAGAAGATAAGTTTAACTTCCCATGCGTTGAGAATATTGCTGCTTACTCGTGGGGATTCCGCTACAGTGCCATCGTTGATTTAATTATCTGACCATTGCCTTTTTAGAAATGAAGAGTCTCATCCAGACGGCACCTCCCTCATAGTAGCGGATCCGAGATCCAGCCTTGGATGGGGAGACGGTTGTTTTTTGCAGAGAAAATAATAATTTCCATTTTATTAGGGTTCAGTTTAAGATGGTTGGAGTAAACCCAGGATTGGATCCTGCTCAAGGTATTGTTTAAATAAATTACATCAGTATGGGATTTTATCTTATAGTAGAGTTGGGTGTCATCAGCATAGAGGTGATAGTTGATTCCAGCTTGTTTCAAAATGAGAGTAAGGGGTTCCATAAAGAGATTGAAGAGAGAGGGGGCGAGAATTGGGCCCAGGGAGACAGGGGTAGGATTGGAGAGGCAGACTATAATGTGGCTCCAGCTATAATATGAATCTAGGCCACTTAGAGGGTGCACACAACAACTGACTTATCTTTTAATTCACTAGGGCATTGTTGTAAGACCCAAGGATTGGGTGGAAAGAATATTTCTTATTGTATGCTTAAAAAATAACACTTTTAATAAATGCCTCTCAATGCATTGATACAATCTGATGAACTCGGGCGAAACGATTCTGCAAGAAATGCAGTTTTTTAAAATTTTAAATGAGGCTTTAACATATTTTTACAATATATTTGTTGCATGAGTTACATAGCAAATATTTCCATTGCTCGGCTGGTGGGCTGAGTACTAGATCCTAGCTAAATCCTTGACTCAGCTCTGCCTCGGCTCTACTTTTCACTGCGTTTGCTCACCCACCTGTAATCTTCTCCCCCGATAGATTATCAGTAAGTAATGAGCCCTTTTCTATCAGGTCAGCGCATGTATCTTTGATAGGAGGCCACCTCCTACCTCCTTGACCGGACACCACTTTGGGATTCTCAAACTAGAAAGACATCTATCACCAGCATGATCTATTGGCTGCTTAGATACCTGACAATTTTACAGTGGAGCAGCTACAGAGGAGACCTTTAGCAGGTGACCTTCCCACGGACACAACATGGGAAAAAAATCACATTCTTCCAAACTGTGAATAATTCTGTTGCAGACTTTCCTCTATTCAGCACACTTCCTTCTCAGCTAAAAATAAAATATTCTCAGCTTCCAACAACTCAATTCTCTAGTCTGTGACCCCAGCCTGATTCTACCCCTTTTAAAAGGTTTGGGATGCAACCTGACCCAAACCCCCTCCTCAATAATGCAAGCACTTGCCCATCATCCAGCTTCTTCCAGTCTTCATATATGAAATATTGCCCCCTCAGGGCCCCCGATGCTTACACTTCCATGCTCCTAACAATGTTCAAAACCACTTTACATGATTTACTTAAAAGCACAGACACTCTATTTCCTTTCTGGTCAGTTTTGCTCCTCCTGAACCACAAACACTCACTAGTGCAGCCACTGTCTTCTTTCAGACTCAGTACCCCTCTGCTTTTCAGACACCCTAAAATCCACAAATATATTTCTGAAAAAGCTACTGCAAACAATGTGCCCTCCTTGGACAAACCTATATTGCTATTCAATGCTATGAGCAACCTCGAAACGTCTCCTTTCATTGGTTTCTGCATGCCCGTCACATTCCCCTTTTTCTAGCTGTTTCCATACACACTCCCATAAACCCATTTCATACAGCCAGAAAAGGTCACCAAAGAAGGCTTTGCCTGGTAATGATCCTATGGTTGTAGAAGTGGACATCCCTTTCTTGACCAGGGCCACAATAACGTCATCATCTCTGCTGAGTTTAGTTTACCTCTCATCTTAACCCCTTGTTTTACCCACTTCCCTGTTTCTGTAGGTTTTAAGGCATTAGCTCTCCCAGTCGTCAGAGGTCAGCCGCTATCGAGGATCATCAGCAAAGCGTCTGTCTGCTCTTGCAACGTCACACAACCTGAGCAGAATCTTGCACCTGATGCATAGTTGCATTTGTGCCCTCCTCAGTTTACAGAAACACCTGCTCTTACCCATCACCTTCTTAAGCAATGCTACCACTAGTTGACGGTCATCACAAAAAACACTCTCCTGTTCACCGGTTCCTGTACCCACGATCTCTGTGCTGCAAGCACCAGAAAAGCTCCAAAAAAGCCGTGCCACGTTTTACTTTTCCAGCGCTCAGAGGCAAGAGCACTGCGCCTCACATTACCCAACACTGCTCCCAAAGCCAACACCTTTGGCTCTACTGTATGGAATGATCCAAGTCGGATCTCCTCAACCCACATGGACACTCCATTGACAAATCACCTTTCACTCCCCTGCTGTTGCTTCTTGTGCTTGGGGCTGGCATACTCTTTGGGGGACCAGATCCACTCTTGACATGTCCAAAGCTAATCTTCCGCAAACAAAACTCCTTGAAAGTAAAGTTCAGGACACAGACACAAGTTTATTCTTTTTTTTTGGTGTAAGAATTGGGTGTGATGTGATCCGCGGAGCAGAATTCAAGAAAGTAAAGTTTACAGAGTGAAAGTCATGGGTTTGCTGCTCATTGCACTACGCAAGTGACAGCATGAATGTATCCCAACCAGCCTAGAGCATCCACCGAAGCAGGGCCACCAGTAGCTTCACATGGCTCCTTTCCTCTCACCTCTCGACCCGTTTCCTCAATTTGACTATTTCGACATTTAGTGATCTATATTCTAAAGACACCAAATTCATCTAAATAGTTCTAGACATCCATCTCGTGCCCTCACCACGCCTTCTTTCTTTCCTGGGACCATTGGTACCTTTACTCGCCCGTCAATTGTTCAAAACTCTTCGCAGCTATAAGCATTGCCCTATGTTCACTGCCTCCCCGACAGAAAGATCAATGTTCCAAGAGTGTATTTCGCTTAGATCCCTGTCTTCAGTCTTGTCGCCCATCCCAAGGCTGTGCTGAACATTTCACAAAGGGCACGTGAAACTGAGCACCCCATTTTATGAACATCTCAACCTGGAACTGGATCAACCAGTAAGTAAAAACACAACAGGGTGCACTGGGAGAAGGAAGATTCCATATTGTACTGTGCCATCTCCGCTCAAACTGGAATGTCTTGTCCAAACTAAGTTAAAGTACTGAGGGGTCCTGATGTGTCATTCTCAGCCCGCACTTCAAGGCACAATACATTTTGTATCAATAAATTCGGAATAATACAGACCCTTGAACCAAAATAATGCAGAGGTGTGACATCCGACCTTTCAACAAAATGTCTGGGAAAGGGCTTGCCATCATGCCTTCTTTCACTTCTTTCCCCATCTTCGCTCTTACTAGTCGCCCTTTAAAGAATACAAATTGTCAGTGTATCTATCTCCTTTGCCCCTCTGCAAGAAATCCGTTCCATTCATAAAATGGGGTGCTCAGTTTCACGTGCCCTTTGTGAAATGTTCAGCACAGCCTTGGGATGGGCGACAAGACTGAAGACAGGGATCTAAGCGATCTAGCCTCCCGACTGGGATAAAATTCTTGTCTGGTGCCTCCAAGTTACCCAGAGTACAAGCCTTTTCTCAAGAGCTCTCTCCTGGTGCTCAGTACCCGCTGTCACACTCAACAATTCCCACTCTGTGACTGAGCTTTTACCCCTTCTCTTTGAGCGGTCATGTTTGAACATGCACAGGTGTCTTGGGAGCCAGTTGAACTGCAACCAGCCAATGCCAGAGGAAGACATCAGATGGTATTCGAAACCTACCCCTGTCCAGGTGGACGTCCTAGGAAGGGCAGTGTGGATGCTGGAATCAACCAGTAACCAACAATACTCTGCACTAGCATGAGAGTCTTTGCCATGTTCTACAGCCCACCAACTCACACGGTGCCACTGTGTGTCACTCAATTTCGGCTCCCTTCACCGGGTGAAGACGCGATATCACACAGTGGTAGGGAAAACAAGCTGGAAATCTCTGTAAAGAGTGGATTTCCAACTCACCTTTTGAAACTTTGAACAACCGATGACCATCATCGGGTGTGAAAACACCCCAGGACATTGGCACAGGCCTCAGCAAGATATATATATATATATTTTTTTTAACATTTTTGTTTTGAGGAAGGAGTTTATTTGGGGAAGGGGCCAAAAAGCTTCTTAAGTACTTCTTGGCGCAAGGCCCTGCCTCCTCCAAGGCCCACTATTTACACCGTAGAATTTTTGTTTCAGTCGGCAGGGCTGCGGCAGTCACCAGTCTGTGTCCATCTCCTGCCACATCACACATTTATCTGTCCCCATATGTGGCGTAAACTCTTCCCCATAGTACAACCCCACCACCTCGTGATGTGAGTGTGCACCTGCCCATATGGTGAGGGTGAAGGTAAGTGATTGGGTAAGGTTTCCTGTTGGTGCCAGAGAGAGGATTAAGATGGATGTGTCAAGATGTTAATGTTGGGATCAAAGTTAGAGTTGTTGCACACATGGGGAAATGGAGGAAGACACAGAGTTAGAGGGTGAGAGGTACAATTTAGAATAAGGGTTATGGAGTGAAACATTAGTGTAATAGATATTTGGATTACATGTGGGGTTATGATAGGGGATGGGACCTACAGGTCGCCTTCAGCCTATGATCATGCTAACAGGGATACTGCTACGGTTAGAGTGATCTATTTTCAATTTGAGGGCATAACGTTTGGTTTCATTTAAATGGGCAAATATGGTACTGATTGTTATTGATCAAGATGCATTCTTGACAAGCAGCCCTCACTGACAGATAGAGGGATGTATCTCACCGGTCTGGACCTGGAAGGTAGTAAGCATGGGTAAATCTGAAGATCACATCGTGTGTGGGTGTCAAAAGCAGCCTAAGTGTGAACAAAATGGCTAAATGGAAGAGGGATGGATGGACAGACAGATGGAGGAATATATACAGACAGACAGACAGTCTGTTGTCATCACCCTGTGTTCCAATTAGCCGGTTGGGATAGGTGAGGCCTGGCAGTATTATGTGTTTACAGCTGTAAACAAAGCGAGCAGCACTGTTGGGCCTGACTAAGGTACTAATGCATTGTATTGGCAGCGGAGGAGAGCTGCAGGCTGTCACAGACACCCAGCGGAGGCGCTCTTCTGCCCATCACTCACAAGAGGTGCACAAGGGTCGAAGAGGGCTGGGCAGAGTCCCTTAGAGAGGCTGACAAGAGGTGCGTGAAGGTCACGGATATCTTGAAGTTTAGGTCTTTCATTACTAATCTTCTTCACGAGACCTCTACAGACAATTTCTAACTTTGTCGTGCATAGCTAGTTAATTTACTTTGCTAGCTTATTTGTTGGCATTCATTTGAGACCTACATTTCTCTAAGTTTTCACCACAGATTTTATCTTCTTTTTTCCGCAGAAAAGCAATTTTTCAGTGGAATTGGACGGAGAGGGTTAACATCTGCCGTCTGTGGCCGCCCCACCAGCTCTCAGTTTTTGAGGCCCTGCATCACGGTGTCCCATGGCAACGCAAACAGAGGCGCTCGGCTGCTACACAGCAAACAATGACTAGTGCGGAGGCGCCGGGAGGCTCACTGACAGGGAATGCTGTGGCTTTACACCCAAATCACGAGCATTTTAAGGCGAATCTCAAAATCGAGGAAAGATTTGATCTGTAAACATACCACAGATCCCTCCACCTGAGAAAAATACAGGATTGTTGGATCAAGAAGTCTGCATATTGGTGGACCCACGAAGTAGCTTTTGGGTGACAGACAGAAACTTCAAATTAGGGATGGTGTCGCAAGATGGAGACTGTCCCTCGCGTGAAACATGTGTCCAGGAGGACTGAATTCATGGGCTGTGCTGGGGGGAAAGAGGCGATATTGCCGGCCTCCCTGCTATGACTGGTCTCTGCACTGTCATTTCTAAGTGGTGCCAGGAACAGCAAAAGGGAAGAAGGCTCTGAGCTCTGATTTGTGTGCTATATAGTGCCTCCCCCATGTCAGTCTACAACATGGCTGCATGAGCGGGCAGTTATTTTTAATATTTATTTATTTTTAGTGTTTTCTATAGCGTGAACAAGACCCTGAATAGGGTATCAGAGCGCTTCACAGTACAGGGCAATAAATTCAAGACAGTTTAATGGGGTCCTACAGATGGATATCTGGCAAAAGTACAAAGCGATAATGACATACTAAGTAGAAATAGGTTGTTCAGTTCGGTGCCATATGAACAAGTTCAAGTACAAACAAAATCATATTCAGCGAGGCTGTCATCACGGGTATCACAGATACGCAATTAGAATAGCAGGTTGGTTTATTGCAAGCAGGAGAGATATCTTAAGTAGAACTTCCTATGGAGTTGGATCTAGGGAAAGTCACTCCAAGGGAGGGCAAGTCGAAAAGTTATCTGTTGGAGTTTATAGAGCCCGGGTGGGTGAAGATTGCTAAGGAGTTAAGGGAGGAATTTGCTCATCAGGAAGGTTTTAGCTTCCCTTTTAAATTATTTCGATGAAGAAATTGTTCTGATGCTCTGAGGGAGAGAGTTCCAGATTCTTGGTGCAGCTCTGGAAAATCCTCTATCACATGTTTTTTTCTTGCTGAAGCATGAAGGTTTCAGGAGAAGATTGTCGGAGCTCCTAGAGTGTCTGTTTCCTCCACATATAGTATGTTTCTGGGCTAGATATTGGGGGTTTTTGTGGTGTAATGCTATATGTGTGATGCTGGACATCTTTAGGTGTATTCTTGCTTCGTAGGGCAGCCAGTTTAGCACCTTAAGGTGCGGCAAGATATGGTCAAATTTTCTAGATCCTGTTAAGAGTCTCGAGGCTACTTTGAGACAGGTTTTTAAAGGTGCTTTGAGATCTTGGGAAGACCCGTTATGTTTTGTATTTCATATTCTAAGTGCACACAGCTCGCCCAAATCCCTTTAGTCTTCCCCTTGGTGGCATGATGAGAGCTTAAGGCCCTTGTCAGGGGCAAAGGGCAAACAGGGTCTACTGGGCCTCATCCGGGCCGTTGAGGTAGTTTGACACTGGTTTCCTGGTATCCATCCTACTTTCCATGCAGAAATTGTGCCAAGGGCAGCCCTTTTTGCGCCTGACTCTCAGAGTAGTGAGGACGAGCAGGCAAAGGCATCTCAGGGAGTGTGTTGATTGTTGTTGTTGTACAGTTTCGGTACATTACCATGCGTTACCAGGGACAAGCTAAGGCCTCTGCACACACACACTAGATGAGCATGATAATATAGCGGAAAAAAAAAAATCAGGATATCAGTTTCACATGCAGTCGGGCATGCAATGAAGGAGTAGACACCCACTCACCATGTGGGGGACATTCCCATCAAAAAAGATACCTCTCCCAGATCAGACCACCTTGAACCTTGCTACAGCATTGGGGAAGTCAAGTCCTAAGATTTGAAAAACCAGCAGGGAATTCCATTTGTAATCCGATGATTCATTCCAACTTTGAGCTCTATCATGAAATCTATTCTTTGCAACAAAATAGAACATCTCTGCAATTTTGTATTCTTACCCTTCATTACCATCAACAAATTAAGGGGTTTGTGATCGGTTTAGACTACAGACTTGGTACCAAAGTAAGGCCAGAACCACCTCAAAACCCACACTGTCACAAAACATTATTTTTTAAATGTCTGTCCAGTTCTGTTTTCTAATAAGTCATCCATCCCAGGTAAAGGCTACTAGAAGTTCTCTACCCTTGTCATCAATTTGAGCAAGTACTGCTCCATCTCCATTATTTCAGGCATCAGTCTGTACATGAGAGACTGACCATAGTCAGGAGCCTTCAACACAGGCAGAGTGCAGTTTGAAGGTCCTCAAAGGCCTTATGACGCTCTGCAGTCTAACTCACTTTTTCCAGCTCCTTCTTGGATGTCAGCGTTATTAAGGTCCGCACAGTATCTGTAATATCCAGTGAGTCCCAAGAAGGCTCACACTTGTATCTTGCTAGTGGGGACCCCCGACTCCAATACAGAGTAGATATTAGCATCCAATGGGCAGATCCCTGCATTGCTCACTTGATGCCAAGGGTAAACCACAGAGGACTGCCTCACCTTGCATTTGGGTGTGCTAATGATCAGTTATGCTCCCTTTATCTTAGCCAACACCAGTTATACGTGTCTCATGTGGTCCTCCCATAAATGTCTAAAGACTGCAATATCATCAAAGTAGGCCATGCAGCACTCTTACAGCTTGAGAGAACATAATTCGCCAGACACGGAGAAGTGGCAGCATTTTTAAGTCCAAAACTCATACACCTAAACTTGTGCACTTGCTATGTTGTAAAGCATGCTGTGTTCTCCTTGGTACTGGGTGCTAATGCAATCTGCCAATAGCCATCTGTCAGATCAATGGTATTCAAGAAGCGAGCAGCATCAACCCATCCACCAACTCATCGGCTCTGACATTCCAGTGAGCACCTGTCTTGGTAACCTCACTGGGAGCCTGGTAGTCAACACAAAAATGCATGTCTGTCAATCCTCGCTTTCGTACCAATATTACTGGATTGGCACAAGGATTACAGCAAAGCTGAATAACCCCTAAATCTAACATTTTAGAATCTCTATCGTAATGCGTTCCTGGCATGGTCTCCATTGTGGCAAGCAAGTAGTTCACCTCAGAAACCTTTTGCACTATCTTCTATGGCCCACACCATTTATCCTTCAACGCTCTTTGAGAAATGGACTTTAGTACAAACATTTCATGAACCTCCTGGTACCTAGTCAGCATAGCTATCTGGTCATACCACTCCTTCACCAGCTTTTGGCATGCCTGAAATTTTCCTTTCCCAGACTCACGTAGTGTGCCATCAACTTCCTGAGGCAATCACATAGCCCACCACATCCTTCTGAAGTGAATTCCATCCCAACATTCTTTGACTAAGGTGAGGTAATCACTCACTGGTTGCCCAAAGAGAAGTTTGAAGGGACTGAACCCAGCCCCTTTTTGTAGAATTGTGCTGTGGGAGAACAAAAGACATGAAATGAGAAGATTTAACTTCTTCCTGAGGTTCACTGTCACTGTTCCTATCATGCTCCTAATGGCCCTGTTAAACTTTCCCACAACCCACTTGTTCGCATGTAGTATGCTGTGGAGAAGCAGTGGCTCAAGTTTGTTCCAACACCTCACGCATATATATGAAAACAAACTTCGCTCCACGGTCAACAATCACAGTTTTAGCAAATCCAACCCTGAAAAGATCCCCAATAGTGCCATAACTACCACCTTAGCAATCGTCCTCCTGAGAACTACCACCTCTGGATAACTGGTGGCATGATCCACCATAATCAAATCTATACTTGTTGTCTAATCACAAGGGTAGCTAAAAGGTTCAAGAAAGTCAGTGCCCACATGTGTGAATGTAACACCTGCTATATTGGAAGTGGCACTAATGAGCCTTGATCTTATTTCCTGACTTACCAATCAATTGGTAAAAGGGAGAGGTTCTACAGAACGTCTCTGAGGCTCTGTACTTCCTTGGCCATTAGAACAAATAATCCACTTTATACCGGTCATGTTCATGCCCAAGATGCAAAGGGCACCTTGTGAAACAGGACACAGGTACCCCATTAGTTTTAACTGTGGCCCCTTGAAAACTCTGTGCTCTCATTAGAATCACTATTAGAGACACCACTGGAAAGTAAGAGGCTCTTAGTGATATGTGAGCGAGTGTGTGTTTGTGTGTATATTACACAGCGGTGGTCGCCACTAAGTAGTTATAGTTAGGATTCTGTTTCTATAGGGAAAGTCTTTTTTCTGTTGCTAATAATGTTGGTGCTGTTTTATGAATCTACTTTAAACTTTCCAAAAAAAGAGCTAATTTTGGACTAGTTTGGGCATGGAAAGTTTTGAATTGATCCATGAGGCAGGGTGCTGAGAAAAAGTGGGGGTCTCAAAATGCATTTTCCTCATTCATTTTTCTACTGGAACTTTAGACACAGCTACAGCCCAAACCGTTGAACTGACTTACACCAAATTTTGAAGAAAGCTGGATCGTGGCCCAGAAAGAATTGTTTTTGTGTTTTGGTTTAAATTTGTTCCATAGTTTTTCTACAATTAATGCTCAACAAATTGTATATTTGAGACATGGAGCCTCTGCAGATCCAACAGTTCTTGTGCTAAAAGCTGATTGGCTGCCACCACACTGCTAGGAAGTGGTGGCAGCCATCTTAGGATGTGTGACTCAGTCGTGAGTCTTAAAAACACACACACAAAATACATGGGTACAGAGTTCATTAATTATGCCCCGTTGACCACGTCCTCCCTGTGCCGAAATGCATTCAAAAGAAGAGGAGGCCACATGGCCCCCCTTCCTTAGCCTAAAAAGGCCTCTGGGACCCTATCCCTCAGGCAGAGCAATTAAATAAAGGGAGGGGTGCGTGGCCCCCTCCCGGAGCCTAATTAGGCCTCAGAGACCCCTTCCCCTTGGGGTCGAAATCTAAAAAAATACTGGAGGGGGACACACAACCCCCCTCCCCAAGCCTTAAAAAGATTCCCGGGACACCATCTCCTGGGGCTGTGATTCTAATTGAAAGGTGGGGCCATGTGGCCCCTGCTCTGAGCCATTAGAGGCCACATGGACCCCGTCCCCCAGTGCCAGCTCAGTGACTGTGTCCCAGGGAGCCTACACCCGGGACCCAGTACTTACCCTGTCTGCACTACCACAGGCAGGGAAACATATGTTGCTCACGTCTAGCGGGAGCATTTTTAAATCTCCTACCAAATAAGAGCAAACATGGAAGGGGTTACTGGGGCCTATTGAAGTGCGGGGAGAAGAGGTGTGGAGCCCCCCACCCCTTTTTTGTTGAGTTTGGTCCCGGGAGATGATGTACCCAGGGTCTATTAAGCACCCTCTCCCCTTAATATATATGTTTTGGCAGCAGTGTGGGGGGGGGGGGGGGGACACCGGGGCCCAAGGCCAATCTCTGCACATTAATAGATCACAAACTGGTTTCCCAGTGCAGGTCCTCCATTTAAAATACGAGGAAAGAGAAAAAAAAAATAGCTCATCCTGTAAGATTCTGTTGAATGCGTGTAAGTGCATTCATTGCATTTCATTTCTCAGCTGCAGGCACACAACCTGCTGGTTTCTTTTAAAAAGTGGCTGAACAGATAGCGGGTGGCATTGCTTTGAATGACCTCACAGAGGGCTCTAACTTAGAGCTGGGGGGGAGGATGTCTCCACTTTTGTCTTCTTAGGAGTTGACTTTAGGAATGCAAATGACCCGGCACCTCAACAGAACTTCTAAGGAGCACCGATGAGCCCAGTACACTGGATATATAGTTCTGACCTATGTTTCGAGTTGGCTTTGGATCATCATGTCACCACACCAGTTTGGGTGGGCCCATGGATTTATCATCAGAGGTATCAAATGAAGAGTCGCCTCAGATCTTAACTGTTAGGGTGGGCAAAGGGTTGTAACCTTTTGAAAAGCTTAGAACTATCCACTTACTTTGAGAGGTTTGGACTGGAAGGGAAAAACTTTCGTACCCGGCGGCAGGAGCGAAGATGGAAACAGAGCAGGGACATCTCCGCACCGCCGTATCCGTTACTATAGCTTAAAGTGTCCGGCATCGGACCATCATAAGATGCCCACACCAGTCCAGGTGCAGGACGTGGACAAGACACAGATCTGCCAGAAAGAGGTGGCTGGGGATTGTTTGTGCCTCGTCACCACCAGGACCAACACTTGTGTGGGCTTCAGAAATGAGCGAACACGCTTAGACTTTCCACGCACGGTGGAATTTGCTGCTCTGCCCTCTTCCTGTCCCACAGGATCACTGGTTAGCAAAGAAGGATTTGCTAAACTTAGTGGGTGAGCGACGGAGCTGTGCTGGCCACGCCCTCGCAGCCTGTGTGTGCTTCACAAACCACACGAGAAAGAGCAGGCGGAGAGCACCAGAAGAGTCACCAGCTGGAAATGAAGAAATATATTTTAGGGAATGTTCTGGTTAGAACACGGTGGGTGAGAGACAGAGACAACTTCCACTCCCTCTGGGCAGGTACCCAGAAGGTGACCTCTCCAGGGAAGGCTAGGCCTTTGATGTCAGCACCAAAGACAGAACTTGCACCGTAAAGGTGGGCTCACTGACTGCTACCGGCTTGGACAGGCTTCAAAGTAACACAATTCAGGGACATCCCCACAGGAATTCGGAGATGCTGGTGGGAAGGCGGGAACTGTGTCAATGAGACGACTGACGCCAACCCAGCTTTTCTCAGCTAACTGAAGCCAAGAGGCAGCCTGGACCTGGGGTGGAGCAGTGTTTCTGGAGGGAGAGGACGCTTCAGGTGACCAGTCCTGAGTGATGTGCAGAGAATTTCACTGACGGTCGATGCTGAACTCATTTTGAAGGGCAGTGGACTGTCATTTTAAAATGTTATATCTTTGATGGACTGACCCAATTTTTGTCACCTTGACCTGATTTTATTAATAAAATGCGTTATTGGCGGTTTACTGATTCAAGTGTTGTTTCAGTGCGCCTGTTGACATAGAGTAAGTTTATCATCTAAATCTCTACTAGACAACAGACAGCGCTATCTGAGAAAAACAATGACTGCCTGATTAGGAGCTGGTTTATCACTGTGGTGGGATACTCTCCCCCACCAGAGCAGGCCCGCTTCCTATATGCAGTATCTACCAAATTCAGTCAATAAGAAATTGCAAGGAGATTTGGTGCTTTCCACACTAATCCCTGGATATTTACCAAGCATTTTTCCCCAGGCCTCGGTATTTACCAAACATTTTTCCCCAGGTCTCGGTATTTACCAAACATTTTTCCCCAGGCAAATTTCTGCAAATTGACCTGAGGTAACTAGTAGGCGTGTGGTGATTACTTCACAACTCAGCATTCTGATCACTGCATAGACAGGAATTTGAAAATGGACTAGAATTTTGCAGCCCAATTGTAATCAGGGCCTAAGATTCTTCGGGCCCAAAGATAATTATTGCATTCAACATGTTGGACAGAGCTAGTCTGATACTAGCCATGCTGGCACCCACTTTTAGTCATGTTTCTGCCTTCAGTCAGGCCAGAAGGACGGGATGGGAGACAGTCACAAGTCCCAGCTTCCAAGCTTTGATAGAGTTCCTTTCCTTGCATCTCATGGCTCACCGTGTCTCTTCCGATCCTTCCACGTCTATCTGAGCCAGTAGATGGCACCCTGATTCCCCAAGTGCAAGTTCAGTCCTTGCTACTTACATCAAACTCTTTCTCTTCCACTGCAGAGTTCTTCTGGATGCCAGCTCACAGTGAGAAGAAGCTAGCTGTGTCTGACATTTCCAGGTTCCAACAAGAACCTTTCCACAGATCAGTACAAAATCACTTGTAACTGGTCAACTGTTGCGCTTCACAAGAAAAGCCTTTTCAGTGCCCTGTCATGTCCCTGGGGAAGCTCAAAAGGTATTGCACTCTGATCCTCTGTCTGGTATATGCTGTTCTGGGCACAAGCAGTTACACACCTCTTCCACTGTATCAGCAGCAGTCTCTCCACTGCTTCCACTTCTGCACAACGTTAGTGGCCTGGCTGTATTTCGGGCACATTCAGACTTCCGGCTGGGTTCGGTCTCATGGAAGCGATTGCAAGGCTTCACTCTGGTGCTAGCAGGCCATACGTCTATCCAAATGCTTTCTTCTGGTTGGTAGCTTGTATCCAGGTCTTGCCCTGCATGCGGCAGGCAGCAGACTTAACCACATTAAGTATGTCAGTGTAAATTAGGCCTGGGCAAAAATTTCGTTCCGTTCGCGGAAATTGCGATAATTTGACATTTTTGCGTTCCGCGGAGAGCGCGAAAATGTCAAAAATTCCGGTTTCCGCAGCTTGGCGATAATTTGTTTCTTGCTCGCGCTGTAAAATGATACATTCTCGCGCGCGCGCGATCGCCTTACCTGAATCCCTGCGTTCGCCGACAAGTTTTCTTGATCCGGTCGCGTTCTCCATGAGATGTTGTATTGTTTTTAGCCATTTGCGCTGTCTCGCGACAGTTCGCGCCCGCAGTGACGTCATACGTCGCGCGATCACGTCTTTCTTCTCGCGATCATGCACCGCGAGACAACTTAAAACAAGATGGCCGCGCCCGCAAGCAACCACATGGGTAAGTTGGCGACCCGCAACCATGCAGAAAATCTCGCGAACATGCCGGAAAAAAACTTCCGCATCTTCGCGATATTTCTGCTTGTTTGCGATAATTTTAAACATTCTCGCGATAATTTGCGAAGGTTAATTCCGCAAATTCCGCCCACCCCTAGTGTAAATACGAAGCTTCAGTCTCAAACACCATCATATTTAGCAATCTAGAAGAGGTTCACGGATGTCCCTTAAATGATCCTTCACCCTCAGTCGCCACCTCTTGTACTGCAGGAGTCTCACTTACAGCTAAAGCCCTTTGAAGGAGTGGTCAGTCTAAACCTTTCAAAATGTCACAACCGTAAAGGTGGAAAATGGATTGCTCAGCAGATGGCTATGTACAGTCATTTCTTCCCATGGAAAAATAATGCTAGTTTCACCAAACCTGGTTTGATAAAGCTTGATACTAGACCACTAAAATTCAGTTGTATACCACTTTTCTCTACTCTTGTGACTGGTCACTTCATTGTAACGGAACGCACAGCATCCTCTACACATTCCTTTTCTATCTCAACTCATCTCAGAGACACTAAATGCAGTGCATTTACATGCAATTATGGCGCTCATATAATCAATCAATCAAACAGCATTTGTAAAGCTCAACACTGTCACCCCTATGGGTATCTGGGTGCTACTGGGGTTACCCAACTGCTCACTGAACCCACACATAAAGCCAGACCCATACTGAACCCCATTTTCACCTCCAGCGACAATCAAATTCAGCCACACCACAGACCTCACCTGGAGTGATCACACCATTGTACATTTCACCATGACCGACGCCCAGCATTAATGAGTTGTATAATTTCTCTTCATGAGATAAAGAAAATACATGCTCTGAGAAACCAGTTAGGGATTTCTTAGTGAGCAGAGTCAAAATACCAGTAGTCCAGTCTAAAGAAACAAGAAGAGGACCATGACAAAAGGGGTGCCATTTCTCACACTGATAAGTTTGTGATCTTCACAAGGCTTGCAAAGGTGTGAAAAGTATTTCACTAAACCAGTTACATGATTCCACCTATTCCTACTTCAGCTGTGCCATTCTCAAGAATTATCGTTGCAGGGAGAATAGTTAGCAAATTCAAGAATGCTTGGAGGCCCACCACATCCCCTGGAACTGCAATCAGGTAACAGGCCTGTATGAAATATGGACTCGGTACTGATGGACATTGTAAAGGACTTCCTGATGGACTTGGATAAAGCCTATCCACCATCCTAATACCCTCTGGCGTGTCATTTCTTTACAGCACAGTGGGCCCGATGCTCATCAAGCACCTCCATGACTGGGCGGGTGTGACTGGAACGACACTGGAATGGGCTGAATCCCTTGCGGCAACTTGAAGCAAACAAATCAGAATTGGATCAGTCAGTTCTTACAATCCAGACTCTTTTGTGTATCAACACAGAGGTCACCACCATCTCCCCAGTAGCATATAACATTTGCCGATGGCCACTAACACGACTCATAGAATCCCACAATTTAAAGCTCCAAATATACTCACATAATACCTAGAAGTTTCTTAGATTAGACATCCGAGCAACATCTATAGGTGTCTGGAACACTTTAAAGTCAGAATGAGGGCGAGATGCCTTCATCGGAACTCTTCAGAAAAAGAGATGCTCCCGCTGAGCTGCAGCAACTTCAAACCCTTTCCCTTCACATGAGCACCATTATTTGTGATGACCCCCCACCCCCCAAGTCAAAGACAAAGGCCAGGAACTCACACATTCTGTTCATTGTGCAGTTTTCCTTCACACCCCATCTCAATGCGTTGGCCAAGAAGGTGATAATATCAACTTCATTCAATGGAGAAAATATCCGTGTTATTGAATCCTAAACACGGCATTGAACTTGTGAGATCGTAACCATAGTGGTCCTATAGCTGACATTTCTTTATGGTAATATTAAAAACATTTCTGTAGCATTTATTAGTAATGATCTTATCTGAAATGTAGGATATATTTTAACTAAAGTTGAAACACACATGCTGATAAATTGGAGATTAGATTATTAATCCATTCTCACACTTGTTCGTGCGGGGCACATTCCATAATGCTCAGCTTTTGACAGTCTGCCTGGTGTCCTAGTAAAACTGCTTGAAGGGACCTGTTATGTTGAAATAAATATTATTTTTAATTGTTTGCAAGGAGTTTAAATATTGAACGGGTTTCTTGACACTTTTGTGCATATTCTTGAATTTGGATTGAGACAAATATTTATAGTTACTATTTGCTTGAAATGGAGCAGACTTTTTTTGTAACTTGATCATGACCCCAATATCCATGGGGTGCCAGGGATCTCGTCTTTAACTTCAAGGTTGATTCTTGTTGACACATGGGCTGCTAAACCTCCCGCTGATCTGGCTAATTTCTGCCTCCTAAAAAGGTAAAAACCTGCAAAACCTGGGAGATCGATAGGTTCTGAACTCCAGGTGTCATGGATACAAATGAAGTTAAAACCAGATAAATAACCAAACTGACCGCTTCCAATTTTAAGTGCTTCCCAACCCACTATCTTCCAAGAACAGATCTTGAGTGAGGAAATTCTATCCATATTTGTAATTTCTATTTCCCAAATCCATTGCACATTTAAGATGAAGATGGTCCTGGGAGTCTCCTTACATTGGGCTCCTTGTTCGTCAGAAGAGATACAGACAGCCAAGACTGTTCTGTGGATTGCATTGATTGATTCCTATTCGTTAACTTACAGTGGTGGCGCCCCCTTCAGTGTAGTGAGCTCCAAGTCTACTTTTATACCAGTACAAGGTTGTTCTGGGCTTGATGAGGCGCTCAACATGGAGGAACATTGAGATGTTTTTGGGGACATCAATCGCTGTTGTTAGCTTAAGAGTGCGGGATGTCGCTCTGGATCAGATAATAATATACTCCACTCTGCAAAATGATTTTTATCTTCTAGAAAGACAGCGGTCTTCTCTTTAGTATCAGGAGCCTATTTTCGGCGTTGCTGTTTTTCACCGGGCAATGCTTCAATGTAAGATACTCAGGTAATCTCATGGACCTTAATTGAGGGCCATCTTTGACAAGCTCCAAAATTCCCTCTATTTAAAATATCAAACGGGCCTGCTTAAAAAATATTGAATTATTAAGTGCGTTGAAGTGACATTTCTTTATAAACAGAGTCCGTAAGATGGATGACAACTCTTCTGTCCCCTGCACTAAGTGGCTCCGCTGTCAGCATTCACGATCGATTCTTGAGAACAGTAGGTGTATGAATGATGCAACACAAGCCAGACCTTAAAAGGTAAGCTATGAGTCTTCAGTCTTCACTTAATGCTACATATAACACAAATGTCACTTAAGTTATTGTTCAATCAGAGATTACATTGTAAAAAGAATTTAATGCAGATTGTATTATAATCATGGCCTCTGGAATAATGCAATTCTGAGGCCAACTGGCTTCTCACAAAATTATTTGTTTGTCACAAATGTCGCATAATCCATCACCGAGTACATAATACGCAAATTTTAACAAAAAAATAGTTTCTTGCTCAAACAGATCAAATGTTACTAAAATGTTGCTAGAAGTGCTGCCACTCAGTGGCAGATCTTTTTCCGCACAATGAGGGTGCAGCTTTCCTTTGCTGATTAATGCATTAGGTGGTAAACTGGTACTAATAAGGAGCAGTGTTCCTGATGGACCGGTAACAAAGCGGCAGCAAGCAGGTATCTATGCTGCGTACCAGGTCAATGGAACCCCTGAGCCGCTTTCTCCGCCAAGGAAATTACTTGGGTTTGGATTCACTCATTAAGGTGGTCGATAACGAGTGGGTGCAGAGCCGCCCAGACCACAAAAACCGGAATCAGGGTAATTCTACAGGGTGTATTGTGTATTTCTTTTTCAAACCCCTGTATCATTTATTAACGATAATCAACACCAACGGTCCTGACGAAACGCCAAAGGATCCACTAGGGACTATTTAGGCATGAAACATGTCGACCTGATTAGACCTAAACTCACCACCCACCACCTTTATTTCCCACTCAGAATCTTCATTGACAGCAGGGTGTTGTGTTCCTTTTCACCTGTTTTTAACTACACTGTGCGTACCCAAGAATAAAATACTTTGGAAGGTACCAGCACAGTATTTTTAACCCTCTTGCACCAATACCCACACACCCGCACTCACCACTGCGGCATTCCACTGAAAAGAACTCCGATAAAGAGCCCTCTCGCGGGGCCCGTGGGGGACTGTAGCACCACCCCCATGAGGATCAAAACGCCCAATGATGAAGCATGACACCCGCAAGGGTGTGTGAGGGCAACTCTCCAAATAGGAGGAATTCCCCTTTTGTATCCAACCTTTCACTACTATTGGGCTGGCTATCTCCATCAGGAACAGTGACCCTCCAGTGATTTACACATATTATACCTTGGGAGCACGGGTACTGGACCTCTTTTTTCTATTAGCTTCCTGTCCCCCCTTTTGTGCATTAGAATAAATAAAGAGCAACCTTGGGCCAGATAAAAACGGCAAAATAGTCAGGTAACACTGCCACGAAATGTGCCGCATTACACCACAAAATGTGTATTTTCTTGCTGCAGCTACAGCTTCAGTCCCTCTTGTCACTGCAGCTTGTTAGATTGACCCAAGGGTTGCTGGCTATGGAGTGGGATCTCAGTTTCTGGAAGCTTCAAGTGTTTGAGGGCCTGGGCATAGTTTAAGTGCTTGTATCAGACCTTGAGCCCACCCAGAATTACTCAGATTGGATTTTAGAGCATACTAGAGGGTGCACAGGTAGCATACTCTCCCAGGTGGGAACCCATTCTATAGGTGTAGGCCACGGAAGTGTGCTTGTAAGGAGTGAGGTGCTGAGTAAGTACGCACGTACTGAGCATGTGCCCACAAAATGGGTGTGGCTCTTCCCCCAGGGTGATCCTGTCAGATTTGATCACCACACCTGGGAGAAGACTAGCTTGTTTTCAGTAGTGGGCAAGGCTGGGTCACTGCCCTTAGAATCATCTCCACATTCTTGACAATGTTGTTTCCCGTGGGTCAGTTCCACTCCACTCGGCCCTTGGCTGGCTCGGGCATATGTCTGACTGTGCTTGGAACAGAGCGGACAATCAGAACATGATATTTTTCAAATTCACATGCCTTTGTCGACTGTAGGTCGAGCATTCTCCTAGGTTTCTACAGAGACGAACTGAAGGGTGCTAGCTTGGAGGGATAGTAGAGCATTCCAGCCATCCAGGTGCAGATGGGAAAACATCCTCCTCTAAGGACTTGTCATCTCAAGGGGAAGGCTTCATGTGCAAAGCATCCTAGTTCACTGCTGCTATTGCACACCTTCCACCCTCTAAAACAGACCTTCACCTGGCAGACAAATGATGACACTCTCATGGTGTGTGCTACAATGTCTGGCATGTGACACAACATCTAGCAGAGGTTGCACACTACTTTAAAGAAAAATTACCACGCATTTAAGGTGTGGGGAACAACATATATATGGTGTATAACACAACACCTAACTCAGATTACATCTTTACTTTATAAGCAAATTACCACTCAATCATGGTGTGTGCTACAACAGATGGTGTGTGCTACAACATCTATAACAGATCCACAATTTTCATACAGGAACATTGCCACACTTTCATGGTGTGTGCTACAACAGATGGTGTTTAATACGACCTCTAGCACAGAATACACCTTTACCGTAAATGTAAAATACCACACACTCATGGTGTGTGGCACAACAGATGGTGTAAAATACAACATGTAAAAGAGATTGCACCTTTACCTCTTAGGCAAAGTATCACGCACTCATGGAGTTTGGTGCAACAGATGGAATGTGGTTCAACATCTACAACAGATTACACATTACTGCACAAAGTAAAGCGTATTCTCATTACGGAGGACTGCATGAATTTTAAATCCAAACCATATAGGTATTACCTCCTGCTTGCTTTGCTCTTCCACAAAAACTATGACAGACTAGCTAGCCAGCCATCGAATAATCATTTGTGCATAGGTCCTACAGGTCGACATAACTCGCGCAATTCCATGTAGCGCAGTAATTAGGAATTCCCTAAGAGTTCTGTGAGATTATGCTTGAATTACATGAGAAGAATAATTCTGCATTTAACGTCATTTCGTGTCGCAAAAATGCTAACCCGTGTCCAAAATGGGCATTTTGTGCTAAGAAATAGTGCTAAATGCAACGGAACACGAATAGCGAGGGTGAGCTGTTGCTCCGCTTGTTAAATGTGCTCTCACCGTCTAATTCTTTTCTCCAAATTACTCTTAATTCCACATGCGGGAGTAATCGTGTCATTACCAGTAATTCCGTGTCAAAGAGTAAAGTGGAATCACCTACATAACTCTGATTACTCCAGCGCAATCAGAATTGTGCCCAGGCCTGTCAGTTAAGCCCCCAGAGAAAAGAGACGGGGCACTTAAGCATCACATTCAAGGACACTCAGCAGCAACGGCTCTGACGTCACACATCAGATCTGGCGGTGTTGGTAGTCTGTTGTCATTAGCGGCTGTAGGGTGGACCAACCAGCACAGGGTCACAGAAAAACGCAGCTCGGGAGCGATGAGTGGGCAGCTTTGGGATTCGGCCTTCTGTCTCCAAATCTAGCACCACGAAGCCCGTGGGGTGCGAGGTTTATACAAATTCCGCACGCATCTGCTCGGCCTGCCAAGGGGTTTCACGGAAGCGCCTTGGTTTTCCCGGCACTGTTGCTTGGGTCACGAGGCTGAAGCAGGTGCCCTGTGACCAGCTCTGCCCTCACGGATGCCACGACTCCCCTGTGGCAGAGAGGGCCATCCTGCGCTGCGAGCCGGCGGCAGCAGGAGAGGCTCGGGGAGCCACCGTGCTAATTAACAGCAAGTCCCCGGGGTGCCCTTGAGGCCTTCTAGGGGTGAAGTACTTCACTGCAGTCTCAGCTCCGGGCTGGCATGGCTGCCCTCCCACACAGCGCGAGGGGGCGGGGGCCACGGCGACCGCGATGGAGTCACGACGCTGAGGTCTGGGGGGCACTGCAGCTCTCTATGTAAGTGGGAGTTCTCAGAAAGGAACATCGCTACCGGGTCTGCCAACCTGTAAATTAATTTCACTGTGTGAGGGGGGGTGGAGCCATGAGGGTGGTGGAGGGGCTAGGGCAGTTAACTACCTAAGAGGCAACCTGCCCTACACCAAGCCCACCACGCCCCTCACCCCAACAAAAAAAAAGCAAGGGGTTGCCGAGGCTGTCGCTGATGTAATGGAATGTTTTTCCACCTGTTAATGGACATGGGCTGCTTACAGCCACAAGAGACGAGCTGGAAATTCTCTATACACAGTGGCTTCCAGGTCGCCTTGCCTGCCACCGTGTGATCTCGGCTTCTCACCGTTGTAACCGTGTGAAGGGAGACTAAATCGGGTGACACATGCTGGCAGCATTTGAGTTGGCAGGTCTGAGGTAACCCCTGCACACCTGCTGTGCGTGATCGTTACAATGAAGCAGGCTAGTTTAGCACCTCGCCTCAGTAAACAAAAGTGTGTATGTTGTTTCCAGGACCACTGGAATCATGCGATTCTGCGGCCACAGGGTTTTCTGCATAATTATAGATTTGCCGCGTTTGCAGTAATCCATCATTTGCTGCACGATCTGCAGATTTTAACAAAAAAGAAATGTATTTCTAGCTCAAACAGATCAAATGTCACAAAAAATATTGCGACCTGTGTTACTGTGCAGTGAAAGGTCCTATGCAAAGCTTGACTGGTCATCTTTCAGTTGCTTATTACTCTATTTAGATGTTAACGTGGTACAAATGAGGTGAAACCGTTGCCCAACAGTGTTAACAAGTGAAAAAATTACAAATTATGAAGTAAAATGCACCACACCAGCATAATTTGCCTTTTCTTGCCACATAATTTAGTCGACCCTGCCGCATAAGTTGGTACGTCCATGCCACATAATTCCAGTGGGCGTGGTTTTGCATACATGCACCGTCTCTCATTAGTTATGCTGCTTATGATTCTGCATCATATATGTCCAGGGACTATTACCCTTCACACCTCTACTCTAAAAATATTTGGTCATTCATCCAACCATCGTTTTCTCCATCCTTCCCTCTCTCTTTCCTTCCTTCTCTTTTTACTTACCTACTTAATTGTGCCTACTACCCATCCTGGGGTATAGGCCATCACCCAGGACTTTCCAGAAATCTCGGTCCTGGGTTTTTATTTCAGTCTGACTCCAAGTGTAACCCACCTCCTTGCAGTCAGTCTTGAGGCCTCAGCATCAGGTGTTTCTTGGATTTCCTCTTTTCCTTTTCCTTCGAGGAACTTGAGGGCTTGCCTGGTGGCATTTGATGTAAGCTTGCGGAGGTTGTGACCTATCCAGTCCTAGCGTCTTTTCATTGTTTCTTCATGAGTAGGGAGTTGGAAAGTCTGCTGCCATAGGTCATTGCTGCTGATGATGTTTGGGCAGCGGATTTGGAGGATTTTCCTCAGGTAGGTGTTAGTGAAGGTCTGGACTTTGTCAGTGGTGGTCACTGATGTCCTCCAAGTTTCTGCTTCATCCAGAAAGACCGATTTTGCATTGGTGTTAAAAAGCTTCATCTTGGTTTGCAGCGTTGTGTCCTTGGAGCTCCTGATCTTCCTGTGTTGAATGAAGGCAGCCCTTGCTTTGCCGATTCTTGCCTTGATGTCGGCGTCTGTGGCCCCCTGTTTGAATATGACAATATTCAAACTGGAATGGCATGGTGAGCAAAAAAACGATGGATTTAGGCCCAGATCTCTGTACTGGGGTGAATGTATGACATTGTTCTGCATTCTGTCCATCAACTGTTTTTTTTGCATTTGTCACCCCGAGTGGGATGGGTATGCTCAGACGTGAGTCCCGTGCTCTCCATGCTACTGGAATTAAGCTATCCTGGCTGAAGAGGGGTGAGACCCCGAAACCGGTCCTAGGATGCTTGGTTCCAGTCCAGGGAGGACCTGGCTTGGGAGTTCGGGCTGGACTGTTCCCATGAGGCACAGGGTCAAGACTGATTTGCATATGGCTGGGTTCAAACTGGAATGGCATGGTGAGCAAAAAAAACTATAGATTTAGGCCCAGATCTCTGTACTGTACTGGGGTGCATGTATGACATTGTTCTGCATTCTGTCCATCAACTGTTGTTTTTGAATATGACACTGCCCAGGTAGGTGAAGGCCTCAACCTCGTCCAGTGCAACGCCTGCAAGAGTGACTGAAGTTATGCTGGCTGTGTTAGCCTTCGGGATCTTGGTTTCCCTGTCGATGTTGAGGCCAAGTTGTGTTGATGTGGCTGCCACATTGTCGGGCTTCTCTTGCATCTCGAGATGGGAATGGAAGAGTAGGGCCTGGTCATCTGCAAAGTCCAGGTCATCGAGCTGCGTCCAAGGTGTCCACTGGATCCCATTTCTTCTCCTTGGTGTGGATGTCTTCATGATCCAGTCTATGGCCAGCAGGAAGAGAGAAGGCGAGAGCAAATAACCCTGTCGGACTCCGGTCCTCAGAAGGCTTCTTTGAGCTGTCCTCCTTGGACTATCTTGCAGGTCATTCCCTCGTAAGAGTTCCTGATGATTCTTACAATTTTATCTGGTACACCGTATAGGTGTAGGAGTTTCCAAAGGTTCTCTATGTCCACGCAGTTGAAGGCCTTCTCATAGTTGATAAAGTTGACATGGGGGGGGGGAGGGAGTTCAGGACCGGACTGGCCGTAGAGGGCACCGGGCGTTTCCCCAGTGGGCCGCCAGGGTGGGGCTGGTTTTGGGCCCCTGGGGGTCTGTTTTTTGTTATCGGGGGCCGGCGATTTCAGCCCCCTGTAACAAAATCAGCCGAAAACGGCCCTGACAAACAGCTCAGCCGCACCCCCACCATACCCCCAGGGGGGCAGACCGAGTAGTTTGCCAGGGTCGGTTCCCAGTACCAGCCCAGCCCTGGGGAAGTTCCATTCCATCGACTGCTAAATGATGATGCGCAGTGTTGCAATCTGGCGTGTGCAGGATCTATCTTTGTGAAAGCCAGGTTGCTGGTCTCTCAACTGAGCGTCGACTTGTTCCTTCATTCTGTTCAGGATGACTCTGTTGAACACTTTGCCTGGATAGAAGAGGTACCCCTCTGTCGTTTGCACAGTTACTCAGGTCACCTTTCTTGGGGATTTTGATGAAGAATCCCTCCTTCCAGCCCCATGGCACCTTTTCTCCTTCCCAGATCCTTCCAAACATGAGGTAGAGCATGTTGCAAAGTCATCCTGTGCCCTGGGCACCCTCCCAACTTTTTGCTGACTGGAACTGGTGGTAACTGACTCTGACTGACCCTGGGCTCTGTTTAACCAGGCCCAGGGCCAGTGCCAAGCTGAAAGGAACACATTAGAATACAGTTAAGACACCCAACATACACTAGGGTACACTATGGTATGGTGGGGTACCCCTGTAATTGGCATGATCTACCCCATAAGCCCCTAATATATAATAGGGCAGGGGATTGAAACTACCTAGAAGTCCCCAGTATCCTGGGGCATGGCAGTTTAGAGGCCAGCAGATTTTCTGCACAGCATGTGTGCAGTGCTGAAGCCTGAGGTCAGTTTAAAAGCAGCACTGGTTGCCAGGACTGCTTTTAAACTTTAAATTGTTCCCAAACTCGACTTTGGGGGTAGGGGCACTTAAAAATGAAAAACCTACAATGTTTTTCCATATTAGGGACCCCCAGGGTCACCCCTCGGTATCCCAGGGGTGGGGGGTCAGTTTTCTATAAGGTACACCCTTATAAAATGAGTTTTTAAATGCCTGGGTAAAGTGAAATGTTACATTTCACTCCCCACATTGAATTAAAGAGCTGCTCAAATTCGACTTTGATGCTAGAAGAACTGGGTAAGGAGGATCTGCAATATTTCTGCAGATTCAGAACCCCTAAAGTCTCCCTTAGTTGCACAGGGGGTGGGGGTCCTGTAGAGATTTGGGAAATACTTATAAAATACGTTGTTATAAGCCCTGGTGCTAGAAATCTGGCCCAAGTCATTTTCCCCATTGCAAACCCCATGGCCCATAGGTTAACATGGTAGGAAGTTATTGATTAATAAATATTGATAGGAGAGGACTAGCCAGACCATTCAAAGACTTTCCAGAATGGTAGTAGTAAATCCAACAATATTATACTGTTGAATTTCTCCTAAAGTGTACAAACAAGAATTTATAAGACTTTCTTGTTTTTAAGTCCAAATTCAGCCTTCCAGTGGTCTGCCCTGATTGGTCAGAGTTAAGTGGATTAGCCAGGCTGCTTTGAAGAGGTGATAAAGAACCACTCTGCTGGGAGGGCAGTGTGCTGGTCTATAGGAATGCCAGGCCAGGAGGTGGAGTCGTAAACTATGCTCTTCAAAGGCAGAGGGGAGGCCTGGGTTTCAGTTTCACTCTGACACTCTTGACCCAGAGTCAGGGCTAGGCTTAAGGAAGGTATGTGCAGATGGTAGGGGGAAAGTACATGGAAATAAGCCATCCCAGGGGGTGTGTTTAGCCAGCTCTTACCTCCTTGCTGGAAAATCAGCCATTATGGATTTGGAAGAATGATGCACTCTGGGACAAAATAATGCTACACTCTACAGGATGTGGTCATAACTATGAGGAGTTGCCCTGTTCTCATTGGTCAGAAGTGATCTGGTGCTTGACCCAGAGAATTTTGAATAAGTATCTGAGAGGGGCAGAGCCCTACAGATCTGCTGCTTGAAACTGAATGAAGCAAGAAGTGCCCTGCTGAAAAGATTTTGCTGTGCAACCAACTCTAAGGCCGGACCTCTGAAGACTGCACCAAGTGAAACTGCAGCTCTGTGGATTACCTTGCTGCCAAAGGACTGAAGAGTGGAACTCCCTGCAAGCTACAGGTTAACAGAGCTCACCTGGACAGCCCCACAAAGAATTCAAAGCCTGGAGTACCAGCGGATTTGTAAGGGTTTTGTTCAAGTGGATTGTGGAATTGAAGTTTCACACTTTCAAGGACCCTCTTGGAGATTGCAGAACCTTGGACTGTGTGTTGGATACTTTGGGACCCAAAGGCAGAACTTCAGGAAGGAGTTCTAGCTGGACCCAGCCTGCTGGAGAAGGCTGCACAGTGGTGAGATTCTCCAGAACAGTTTCTAAAGGTGTGTCCCCGTCAGAGAAAATTAAATGACTAAAAGGGGCACTGTTGGTTTCTAAGCCCTAGAAAGTGACTAATCTTTAAAAATTCATATCTCTGGTTCCCTACAGTGGATTTTTTCTCCGTTTTAGTGTCATTTAAAAGATAAAAATATTACCTATTTTTATAAATTGGTGTCGGATTTCTATTTTGTGTTGTGTCTTAATTATTTACTGAAATTGTGTTTTTAAATGCTTTACATACCTGTCTTTGAAGTTAAGCCTGTCTGCTCGCAGCCACGTTACCAAGGGTTGAGCATAGGAATAATTTTCTAAGACCTATGCTGGGTCCTACCACGTGTTAGTGGCCTTATTGCCAGTGGCTGACCTACATTTGCCCCTACCAATAACCCACTTTCTAACAGAGCATGTCTACTGATGTTTCAATGCCTGCCTTCAGTGTCTCTGCAGGAATGTAGTCAGGTCCTGCTGCCTTCCCATTACTCAGATGTTTGATGGCTTGCTGTATTTCTTCCTCTATTGCTCTGCTGCAGTCAATTAGCTAGTTCTTACCAGCTGGCTGTATGTCTGGTGGAGACTGACGCATGGGTTGGCTCATCAGTTCCTCAAAGAGCTCCACCCATCTTCATTGTTGGCTTTTGTTACCCATGATTGTCTTCCCAGCTTTGTCTTTAACAGTTCTTTCCAGCCTGCTGTACCTGTCGGAGAGTTTCCTTGATATGTTGTAGAGCTCTTTCAAGATTCCATGGCCTGCTGCTTCCTGGTCTTCTGTGTCAAGACCATTGTTGAATCTTTGCTTTTCGACTTTTACGTTTCTTTTTGCTTCCTTGTTGGTTTGTTGGTTTTGGTGTATTTGCCTTTCGCTTACGCTTGTAATGCTCTTGTGTTGATTCCAGCTTTCTTTTCTTTTCTCTCTTTGATTTTGCGTAGAGTCTTGGTGGAGTTCCATTCTTTTTGCTGTTGTTTGTTGGGACCCAATACATCCTGGCAGGTAGATGTCACTGTTCCTTCTCCCACTGGCTTGCCACAGGGTCTCTGTCCTCTCATAGTTCTTGCAAACTTGTTACTGAGGGTGACTGACTATTCACTCAATTTCTGTGCATCTTTGAGGAGGATGGTGTTGTATCGCTGGTGCTGGTTTTTCAGTTTAATCCATGCTTTCTTCAGCTTTACCTTTAGGCTGGCTGTGACAAGGCCACGTCTGCTCCTCTCAGCACTTTCACATTTTGCAAGGGCCTCCAGAACGCCTAGGCAATGCAGACATGGTTAAGCTGAATCTCTGTTAAATGGTCTGTTGACATTGCCTTGTGTATTCTTGTGTGTGGGAATACACTACCACCTATCACCAAACTGCTCAGGGCACACAGATCTGTGAGCCTTTCATCATTTTTGTTCTTGTCACCACTGCCAAGGTTACCCATGACTTCTTCGTACCCATTGTTGGTGCTGCCAGTCTTCACATTGAGGTCCTCCATCAGTATGATGTCTCGCTCAAGGCATTTCTCCAGGAAGGACTGTGGGGTTTATGGCGTAGCAGCATGCCTTTGTCTGTGTACTTCAGTGTCCATTTCACTCTAGTTGGACCTTACTCTTTTTCATCTTTCCAATGCATGAATCACTTCAAGAACCCTATAACAATACTTTGATTATTCCCTTATTTCAGCCTAAACTGGCTATCATTCCCTGCTTTACAGTTCTGAATGATTACAACCTCCAATTTAGACCACCTCCATTCATACATGTATGGTACTGCACAGGTGTGCGTCGAATTGTGCTTTGGTTGAGGTAGGGGCCAAGATGCCATGACTTCGAAGAAATGAAGTATCCCAAAACCTGCTGAACTTGGTGATTGGTTTGACTATTTCCGAGGTCTGGGCCCCTTAAAAGGCCATCAGATTATGGTCTTCATATGGTCGCAAGGCCCTGCGAAGACTAACCTAATGTGTGGAAGAATTCCCCATATGTCCTGTAACTTTAATCTCGAAGAGGATCAGTTAAGATTGAATCATCAAAAATAAAGAACCACCATTTTGTCATGAATAACTTATTTTTATAAAATATTTTGACATGACAATACATGGACAGCTCCGGCATCAAAATGAGCCTACCTATTATGACAACAAAATAAGGGATAGTGGTGCGCTAAAATGAGCCTTGCATGCATGACCTCACAAACAAGGACAGTGGTGTTACTCAGCACTATGACATCACAAAAAAAGGACAGTGGTGTGCTAAGAGCAGCCTTGTGACATCAGACAGCAAAGAATGTTGCTGTGCTGGGGGAAACTTTGTGCAAAGAAAGGAAGGAAGGTAAAGCTCTTTCTGGGGATACATTAAGACCTACAGTTATTTCTCTGCAAATAAATAACTAATTGATCATAGGATTCCTGAATATATCAGTATTGCGATCTGGGCAACATTATTTATTCAAAATGCCAAATAAATGTTTTTTTACACCATTCTTTAAACTAATTAGTTTTTTGAAGATTTACTCGAATTGGTTAACACACACATATATATATATATATATATATATATATACACACACACACACACACACACACACACACACGCACACACACACACACACACACACACACACACACAAGACAAGCAAAATAATGATATTACAGAGATAGTATGGTTCCTTCACCTTTATGGTTTGTACAAACCTATAGTTGTTTATATAATTATTTAGTCCATAACCCATCTGGAGGTTGTTCCAATCTCAAGGAGCAGCTAGTTCAAGTACATAAGAACAATGACTTTGGTGTGCTGTTCTGCAGGGCTGTTTCTTAATGGACATATATATTCCTAAAGACGGTATAGAGTGCAACGGTGTAAATCTGAAACTAAAGACACGTACATAGCTTGGATGCAGCATATAAATGAGATGCACATTTTGTTGCTGCAAACGCATGCCTGAAGGGTCATTTCACTTTGGGCATAGGAGATGGTAGTGTCAATGAAATGCTGTTCTTATCATTCTTGGTGTAAATAAATCTACTGCATGCAGTTTTCTTTCTTAAGAAACCTCCTTTACAGCATTGGGAACCAGTTTCTAGCAGTGTGTAACAATACACAGGTGGCTAGCAACAATGCCACCATGTGCATTAGAATTGTTAAACAACGTTTACCCCGAAACATTTTCCCCGCTTGGAATCACAACGCGGTCTTTACAACGACCGCATTGTGATTCCGCATACCATTACTCCGCAAGTCGGAAGAGCGACTTGCGGAGGGGGAGGTGTTGGATTTAAAATCCAACACCTTCCCTAGTGTCCGCACAGACTGGAGCTGGAATAGTAAATTATACTATTCCAACATCCAGCGCCCCCCCTCCGCAAGTCGTTGTTCCGACTTGCGGAGTAATGGTATGCGGAATCACAACGCGGTCGTTGTAACGACTGCGTTGTGATTCCAAGCGGGGAAAAAGGCGGCGGAAAAACGGCATAGATTCATTAGAATTTGCTCTTAATCGCGTTTGCCTTTCTTTGTACCATAATTTATAATTCTTCGCTGCATAAGGAATTCAGCTTTTCTCATAATGTTGTGCTCTATAGCTGTATAAATGCAGTGACCCAACGGTGACACCATATGACGAAGGACAGTTCCAGGCTGACCATGTGGTTCGCGTGCACTTCCACCGCATACTGTAGGACAGTGCTTTGATGATAGGGATCTTGCGTGCACTATGACATCGCAGAATGATCGTGCGAGCTGTTAGAAGCGGATTGTGCACAAACAGTGTGTCTGGCCGTGTTTGCTTCTGCTCATTCTCTTTACGTTCAGAGTTGTGTGTGTGATTTCATAGTGCACTTATAGCTTGCATTAGCATAGCGGTGTCCGTGAATGTGAGGCATCATGATGCATTCCATTACACGGCATCGTTAGTGCCTAAGTGATATTATGATGCATGCGAAGCTCCTATATGCACAGTATTGTCTGTCGTAGTGGGATACCGTAATGCACGTGAGGCTCCTATTAGCTCGGCATTGTCCGGCATTGTGACATGATATAAGGACTGCATAATTTACGATGGGCTCCTATTAGCTCAGCATAGTTTGGGATTGTGAGATGATATAATGATTGCACAATGTATGCTGGGCTCCTATTAGATCAGCATTGTCCCGAATTGTGAAATGATATTGTAATTGTATTGTATTGTAATTTCTTTTATATAGCGCTTACTATCCCTGATGAGGCGTTGAAGCGCTTTTTCAGCGAGTAGCAGGCTACTCCAGAACCCATAAAGGATTAGTGGTGAATTAGATTAGTGAAAATATAGAAGTAATTTGAATGGTGGATATGTTGATCTATCCTTTGGATTGAGAAGGATAGTGGAGGGATAGAAAAGGGAAAAGGTTTGCATTTATATAATGCTTGCTACCCCTGATGAGGTGTTGAAGCGCATTTTCGGCGAGTAGCACACAACTATGGAAGACCTAAAGGATTAGTGGTAAATTAGTATAGTGAAATATGAAGCAATTTGAGCGGTGGATATGTTAGTCTGTTATTTGGATTGAGAAGGATAGTTGAGGGATAGAAGAGAGAAAAGGTTTGCATTTATATAGCGCTTCCGTCCCCTGATGAGCTGTTGAAGCGCTTTTTGGTGAGTAGCACTTTGTTCCAGAACGATATAACGACTGCATATTGTCCGGGATTGTGAGATGATATCATGACTGTATAGCATACGTTAGGCTCCTATTAGCTCAGCATTGTCCGGGATCGAGAGAGGCTATAATGATTGTATAAAGTACGCTGGTCTCTTATTATCCTCAGCGTTGTCTGGGATTGTGAGATGATATAATGATGGCATAATGTGTGATGGGCTCCTATTAGCACACCATTGTCCGTGGTTGTGAGATGATATAACGACTGCATAATGTACGCTGGGCTCCATTTAGTTCAGCATTGTCCCGAATTGTGAGATTATATAATGATTGCATAATGTACGCAGGGCTTCTATTAGCTTAGCATTGTCCGTGATTGTGAGTTGATATAAGGACTGCATAATGTACCCTGGGCTCCTATTGGCTCAGTATTGTCCCAAATTGTGAGATGCTATAATGATTGCACAATGTACACTGGGCTCCTATTAGCACAGTTATGTCCGTGAATGTGAGATGATATAACAACAGCATAATGTACAATAGGCTCTTATTAGCGCAGCATTGTCCGGAATTGTAAGATCATATAATGATTGCACAACAAACGATGGGCTCCTACTAGCACAGCACTGCCTCTGTCTGCTTAAATAATGTATAATATGCTCCGTTTACCACAGCATTGTCATTGTGCGATTACATTGAAAACACGGAATTCAGTTGAAATAGATTTTTTTAAAGGTGAGAAAAGTAACCAATACTCAGTGAGAGACTAGATTCAGATAGCCTTTTCTTTTTTATGCATTACAGAGAATGAAATACACTTTGAACCCCGGAGATCCATCTTCCTGAATAGAACCTTCATAGAAGCCCTTGGAGTACTATTTAGACCTTCCACTTTGACGGCAATACTCTATTTGAGTATACTTGAAAAATAAGCCCAGAACGAGAATGTTTGAATACCTCTGGATGGCTGAAAACAGCAATAATAAAAACTGTCAAAAGTAACACTTAGGGCCAGATGTGCAAACGTTTTTTTCATTAGCAAACAGCCTCATACGCAGAATTGGCCCGTTTGCGAACGAAAAAATATATTTTCTAGTGTACAAAAGACCAATTTGCGATTTGGTAACCTATCACCGAATCGCAAATTGGGTTTGCGATCCAGTGCTAGGAAGGGACCTGGGTGAGGCATCCCCTCCCTAACACCGAATCGCAGTGGTATGAGAGAACGTTTGCAACAGAAATGTGCTCACAAAACATTCACATTTTACCACCTACTTCGAGTAGGTGGTAAACCATTCACAAAGAGGAAGGGGTCCCCAATGGACCCCTGCCTCTTTGCGAATGTTTGTAAACAGTCCAATGTCTACTCTTGAAAAATGAAAAGAAAACCTTTCATTTTTGTTTTTGAAAAGCATCCCATTTGCCTTTTCGGAAACGGGCTGCATTAAAAGAAAAAAACCATTGCTTCATTTAAAAGCAATCACAGACATGGTCAGGGTCGGTTTTAGTACTGGTGGCGTCCTGTGCGACAATGTTTGTTGGCGCCCCCCATGACCACCTCGCCATGGATTCCCTCACTACCACCCTTTAACAGTGCCCCCCAAGTCTCCATAACCACTGTCTCTTAGATTCATTTCGTTTTATAGTGCTACTCATACCAGTTTAAGGTGTCAGAACACTTTACATCACACATACGTTGCACGGAGACAATCATACGTGTGTAAATCAGTGTACAGGAAATGTTATATAAGACAGAGGCCTACAAGGTGTACGAGTCACATGTCATCCATACTGGTAGGCAGTATAGTTTAAGCGTCCTTGGTCTGGAAAAGCACAAATTCAGAATTTAAAATGTAGCACCATTGTTAGGGGTTTTCTTTAACAATAATAATTTATTTCTACCCATATGAACCCTCTTTGCAATATTAGGAAAAGGAAAGACTGGGCAAAAAAACATATAGCTGTAATACATTCCTTGCAGTTTGCATGCAGCTCTTTGACAACAATTAATAGTTCACTCCTCTAAATTAGGATTTTAACTTTTACACTGCAAGTAACAAAAGGATCTCTCTGACAAAAGCAATAACCCATTGACCTATTTATAGTGTATTCACTTTGGGATCTGAATGGGACACGTACTTTGCAGCAGGCATATTAACCGCCTGCGCTATGAGGACTAGTCAAAACTTCCTCTACCAGACAAAGCTCCGTCTGTCTTTAGGAAGAACATTAACCACCGGAGTTATCGTGACATGTTTATTGATGCTTGAAAATTGCTGAGGCAAGGAATGTGGCATCTGGTGCTTTTAAAACAAGAGACATGGCGCCCCCACCCCAAATTAGTACCCGGTGCGGTGGCACCGATCGCACCGCCCTAGAGCCGGTCCTGGACATGGTGGTCTGCCGACCCCCAGCAGGCCACCATCCCTGCGATTTTAGCGATTCCCAATGGGTCGCAAACAGAGACCTACCTCCTGAATATTAATGAAGTAGGTCTGTTTGCGACCCACTTAGAATTACAAAATGTGTCAAAGACACATTAGTATATGGGTGTTTGCAATTACCAAATAGTAACAAAAAAATGCAAAATTTGGCTATTTGGTAATCGCAAAGCCAAACCTATGTACATCTGGACATTAGTTTCTGGTGAGGCGGTATCCTTAAGTTGTAGCCTTTCCCTCAGGTTACCGAAAGGGTGGTCGCTCTTGTGACAATATTCAAGGCAACTGGTCCGGACACAGTCTTTCCACCTCCTCCTTGGAGCTGAGTGTTTGCTGATGTGTCCATTGTGAAAATGAAACACCTGCCCAAGACCAGCTGTGATCAACACTGTCCCATAAACAAGGAAATAGAGATATCACCTGCCCTCATTGTGTCCCCAGGACAGACACTCTGACAGTCTCCTGCAGCCACTGCCACACTTCAGATGAATACCAGATTAATCCCTAGCACATACAGACGACCCTCTCAAGCTGAAGAGTCAGCACAACAACACACATTCACTCCATATATCAGAATGTACTGGGGTCACTTTGAAAAGCCGGACGAAAACACCTGTGATACAATCAACAGGGCCGTAGCTTAGTCAGTGAGGGTAGGGGGTGTAAATCATGAATTTCGAAGGGTGAAGGGGTGCCTAAGGTTTGGGATGCACTGTTCCCATGAGGAAAACATTCAATACTTATTTGCATTAGGTAGGCCTTTGTCTAAGTTCCTTAAAAAGTAAAAAAAGAAAACTTTTAGTCAAGCTAGGATGACAAGAAAAACCAACAAAAGCATAGAAGACCCAACTCAGGGCCCCAGACCCAACCCTCAAGTCAAGAATGCATTTATTTGAGCGGGTGTCACACCCAAACACAACCCTGAAACTACGCCCCTGGCGATCAAGCACTGTGAAGTCACGTGTGAGTGATATCGAACACTCCTCAGTGACTAGACCTGCACTGCAGCCTATGTACAACAAAAACACTCATCACCTTTCCCAGACAGAGCCTGACTACCAGCAAATATGACTGGAAAAGCCCTGCTTCAATGGTGCCTCTGTGATCTCTAATTCGTTCCATAACAAAACACGCATGCTTATAGGTAATGATGGGGTGCTCTTCTAAGACCTTAAATGCCCTTCTGGCTCAGGCTTAGTTCTACCAGCATTCTACCCACTACAACTACAACCAATAGGAACCCTTGGCAGCAAGAAACTTGATGCATTTACTGCCGTGTTCGTGGGCACATACAGTGCCTAGAAGAACTGACATCACCTTCATCCCACTCTTTTAATGTGTTTTTGTCACTGGACATCACCATGGGTGCAGAGCAAGTACTCAACGAGTGGTCACAAACTGACTGTTCTCCATTCCGCACTCCAAGGAAGAAGCAGATTCAAATTCTGTAATGCTGATTTGTAGCGTGCACTATTCATCTGTGAGGGTATCCAAGCACTTGAGCAGGTTTGCGAGCGTGTGGTCCCCACAGAGTTTTTCGTAGAGCCAGGACTTCAGTTTCTTGCAGAACTCAAGAAGCGAGGAGGAGGCTCTGGTGTGTTGTGGGAGGGCGCTCCATGTTTAGGGTGCGATGTAGGAGAAAAAGTGAACGCCTCTTCTGCTTTTGTGAATGCGGGAAGTGTGAACGAGTGAGAATGAGGCTGAGCGTAAGGGTCTGGCAGGCTAGTGAATGTGTATACAACTGTTCAGGTATGCTGGTCCTGTGTTGTGAAAGGTTTTGTAGGTGTGCGTGAGGAGACTTAATTAGATGCATTTGTGAATGGGGAACCAGTGGAGCTCTCTGAGGTAAGGTGAGATGTGGGTGCAGTGTGGGATGTTGAGTATGAGTCTCACGGTGGCAGTCTGAGTCATCTAAAGTCTGTGTAGGAGCTGCTTGGAGATTTTGGCATAGAGTGTATTGTTGTAATCAAGTCCGCTTGTGATGAGTGCTTGCCTGATGGTTTGTCTGGTGCTCTGTGGCTGCCACTTGAAGATCTTTCATAGCATTCGTAGGATGTGGAAGTAGGCGAAGCTCACTGTGTTGACTTGTGCTGCTATTTTTAGCTTGTTGTCCATGATGATCCCTAGATTATTGGCATGGTTGGTGGGTGTTGGTCCTAATTCTGTCAGCCACCAGGTGGTGTCCAATGGGGAGGTGTTCTTTCCGAAGACCAGAACTTCAGTCTTGTGGGAATTGAGTTTCAGGCAGTTGGTTCTCATCCATTCTACTCCAATGGTCATGTGGTTGGTGAAGTCGGTTCTGGTGGTAGTTGTCTTGTCCATCAGCAAGAGGATGAGTTAGGTGTCAGTAGTGTAGTAGATGATGGGGATACCTTGGGATCAAAGGATGTTGGCGAGTGGTGTCATGTAGAAGTTGAACAGGGTCAGGCTAAGGAATGAACCCTGGAGGACTTCACAGATCAGGTTCTTAGTCTCTGATGTGAAGGGTGGCAGTCTGACGCCTTGGATTCTTCCCGTGAGGAAAGAGTAGATCGAGTTGAGTGCCGTCCTTTGATGCTGATGTTGTGGAATCTCCTGATGAGTGTGTTGTGGCAGATTGTGTTGAACGCAGTAGAGAGGTCGAGCAGTAAGAAGGCCACTGTTTCTCCTTAGTCAGAATGGTCCTGATCTCGTCAGTGGCTACGATGAGTGCTGTTTCAGAGCTATGGTACTTTCTGAATCCTGACTGAGTGATGCCCAGTAGGTGGTGTGACTTGTGAGTTGCTTGTTGATGACCTTCTCTATCACTTTGACTGGGTAGGGGAGCAGGGACAAAAGTTGCTCAGTTGGCTTGGGTCGGCTGAAGGTTTTTTGAGTTAGGTGTTAAAAACTGCGTGCTTCTAGTCTTCAAAGAAGGTGGTGCAGGTGTTCATTATGTGGGTGAGGACATTGCTGATTGGTGAGGAGATGAGGTTGGATGCAAAGATCTGTTGGGACCCCTGAGTGGATGGGCTGCATGATGGTAGCTGTTTCTTCTCAGATTAGAGGTTTCCATCTGGTCAGGTGGTCATCTTGATTAGTGGAGGACAGGTTGGTGATGGGATCATTAGGGCCTGGTTGGAGTGCAACGTTGCTGTAGATGTTTGTGATTGTTCTGCAGACGAAGTTGGATAGGTCATCACAGAGTTCTGGCGAGCGATACAATTGATGGAGGCCATGGATGTGGTGAAGTCCTTGATAATTGAGATTTCTTTGCAACTGTTGGAACTCCCTTTGATGCATTCAGCTAGTACTCTTTTCTTGGTGCCTCTCAGTTTTGTCTGAGTGCAGCTTTGTAGGTGGTTCTGTCAGTGATTTTGTGGCTGGCACTCCATTTTCTTTTAGCTGTCTGCATTGTTGTTTGGAGTCTCGAAGGTCCTTTTTGTACCAGCTGGCCTGCTTGTTGGTTCTTCTTTGGTTACTGAGGTTAATTGGTGTGATGGAGTCTGCGCAGTTTTGATCCAGTTGTTCTAATTGATGATGTCCTGAATGTGTCCTCACATTTTATGCTCAAATAAGGCTGAAGAGGGCTGATTCCGATTCGTTTGTACGTCGACATTTGGCATTAATAATTCCCCTTGAATGTGTGGTGTACATTTTGCAAAACCCTTCCATGTACCCTGCTGCTTTAGAAGCACAGAATTTCCTCCATATCAATATCCAAGGCTGACTTTGTACAAGTGGGTGCAGGTGGTGAAAACGGGCACTCATTTTGGGGTCTTAGACTTATTTTTGATCAGTAAACTTTGACCAAGAGCAAGTGAAGGAAAGGCAGAGATTGGAGAGAAAGATAAGAAAACAGTGACGAAGGGAATAAGCAGGGATGTAAAAGAACATGAAAAGTGAGATAAAGAGACCTGCACTGGGGTGTGGAGGTGGATGAAGGAGGCATGAGGCGTATTTTATAGTAGGCATCCTTGATATGCGGCAACCATTGCGTTAAACAGTGGCAATGGCACTCCTAAGAGAAACAATAGGGTGTTTCACATAATATTCTTATTATTATTCTCTGTGCTAAAAAGCCCCTGGAAGCACCAGCTGATGCTTCTGTTGTCCTTCTTGCATAAGGCAAGCTCTGATTTATCTGCAGCCTCCAGATGCACTCCTGGCCTCTGTCAGGCGAGCTCGACCTTTATTCAACTTAACTGATAGGTGTTTAGTCAACACTCGAATTATGCAGACACCCAAACACGGCTTTTTGCATAAAACACATCCCTGGCGGCAGGCTTGCAAGCCTTGGACGCTCTGCAAGAACGCGGCGATCAATAAGCTTTGGCATGCCTTGGGCAGCTGAACTCTGCCGGGGGCTGCATCCCAGCGCCCTCACCGTGCAGCGCGGCATCGCAGTCAGCAGCCATGTCCAGGGTACATGATGGAAACAAAATGAGTCCCAAGGATTGCATATTTTGTATCCAGGAGCAGAATGTCTTGATGGAAGCTTAAGATGTATCAGTTCAATGTGCCCACTTGTCTTAAGCTGAAAAACAGGCCAATCAGGGGGCCTTAGAATGTTCGCCAGCTAGGATGCATGACCAGCCCCAAACCTGAATCCCAACATCTGACCGTATTTGGATGTTTAAGAAGGTTCTAAAATGCCCTCTCTGACCTTTACGATCAGATTATTCCCTCTTTAATATGAGGTGTGCTAAGTGGGCGCACTGGTCCCTGTCCGAGTGGAAGTTACTGGGTGTAGACAATAAGAAGCAACCTACTAGGTCTGCAGAGCCCAACGCTTGGAATGGAGTCGCTAAGTCAGCTCCTAGATGCTCGTAGGGATGAGAGTTGTCACACTGTGTGGTCAGTGGTGCAATCCTGCCATTCATTTGATCTTCATGGTGACCCTGCATCATTACTCTAGGGGGCAAGACGTTTGCAAGTACACAGAATGTGCTCTACATGTGTCTTCTGGAATGGATTTGCCCGCAAAATTAACAGCGGCTCATAGTAGAATGCAGCCACCGTCCCTTCCTCTGGCTATGAGGAGACTGATGGAGGATGGTGGCTGCCACGCCAACATATCATTGGCATGAAGGTGCTTTTCTGGCAAAACACAGAGGCAAATGCCATTTCTCATCTCCTCACCTAGGACTTGGAGAACAATGTCTGTTTCTGACACTCTCATGGACATACACAAACATAGAAATGGGAATTGCTGACCTATACTAATGGAATTCGCTATCTTGCATCAGTGAATACACAAAAAAACTAATATCCGTGTCATTCTGAAGGCGAGCATCAGTCATCACGCGTGTGCCCCATGACATGGATGCTAATGGCAGCCGTCTTTGACGTTTTTTGAACTCTCAATTGTGTTTGCCAGTGGTGTGTGAACAATCAAAGCTGTAAACTCAACTAAGAATTATTGTGAGCGAAGAGAAAAGCAAATGACTGCACAAAGGCATTGTGTCTTTGTAAGAGGCTAAGTCATCAACACAGCAAGCTCTTCCTAAACTAAAGATTACATTGTGTAGTGAACAACGATGCAGGGAAGGAGCTCTCTCTCAACGCGCTCTTTAAAAAAAAATAAAAAAATGTTTGCTCTCACGTCCTGAAACTGAATTTGCTGTGTTCATATTGTGCTGAATTGCTATTAAAGACGCGTGAAAAATTCAGGAACCTAATGGACTTCGTATGACTTACGGCGAGTACATAGTCTAGATCTAAAGTCTGAAAATAGGAAAACTGACTTGGCATAAACTGTTCCTTAGATTGATTCATTTCTGTGGAAAGTATGGTCTTAAAATACATTTTCACACGAAATAGGCTCAGAGGCTATTAAGTTCTTACTCAGTCTTTAAACAAATTGATAGATAGGTCAGACTAGATTTTCCCCTCATCTGAGATGAAAGAAAAGCTCAGGCCTGGCCTCAGTGAAACGGAAAGATGAGACCAGCTGAACCAGATTTGGATTCCTGCAGGTTATATTTGATTGACATTGTACTAGGTTCTTTTTATTTGACATGCCGAATTACAGGAACATGCACGTATTTTCTTACATGATAAAATAAAATATATTCATTAGATTGGAGAAGGGGTTTCACTCTATATAAAATGTATATTTTTGCACATTACCTTGAAATGTTGTGACAGAACTAAGCCACTAATCGCTGGAATTTAAACAAGTAAATGGATGGTCTTTCTTGAATCGGCGTAGCTAGTTACTTGTGCACAGCGCTAATATATGACACTGCTGATGTTTCGCAGTTTATGGCAGTGTTCATATGGTAATGATATGGCACCATATAATTCAGTATATCATTGATTGTGATGCATAGTTGGCAGACTGTCGTTGAGAACTACTATGTGATAATGCATATTTGACACACCATACATTGTGTTATTGCCCTGAATTCTACATAAAAGTACAATACACTTATGTAGGGAGAGGATGTGGCCTAACGGCCAGGGCTGCCAACTTTGGAGCTGGGAAACCAGGTTTGAGTCTCGGCATCGACTCAATATCCTATGATTCTGGGCAAATTACTTAATCTCCCTGTGCCGAACAAAAACATGAATGTGTGCTTGTGTAACGTAACTGGTGCTCATGTAAAGCGCTCCAATACCTTCGGGTCGAGTATGCGCTATATAAAACTTGGGAAAAAATGTAAGGCTGTGGATTTGGCATATTATAGCCCAGTATACCTGCGATAATGTAAGGGATAAACTACTCCGTGCCGTATATTACAAGGATATTGCAAGTCACCAAGGAGTTCCATAACCATATAGAGGAACGAGACTGAATGTTATTGAACTCCGAGGTGACTTACAATATCCTTATGTACATCAGGGGGGAACTTTATCCCATATAATACATGTTTACACCATCACCTTTCCTATCAACCATTTAAAACCTGATGGGGAGCTCATTCCAAACATTTAGAATAAAAATAGAACCTCTAGTGCAAAATTAAACACATCAAAAACCTGTCAGATATTTGTTGCAAAAAGAGATTAGAAGCAGTTAAATACAAGTCAGTTGAAAAAAAAAAAGAAAAAGTTGCAGTAGCTTGGAATGTGTAGAAACCTGCAGAAAGATTTTAACTTTCCCATAGTTAGCTAAAGAGTGCAAAAAATAAAAAGTGTTCTTTTTGCTTGTCACTGTAAGGCTGAAAAATAGAGCAAAAAAAAGAAAAGCAAAGTTTTTTTCCCGGTGCTTTAAGGCTGTCTTTCACCTCAGCTGCTGGCTCTCGCAGCAGGCATTTTGACATCAGAACTCAAATCCAATCACTTATTACAGTTGACTTCTGACATCTTTTCTTTATAAATGGCGACTGGGTGCATCACATGAAATTAGAGACAGTCATTTATACAGGGATTGCAGAATTCCATGTATTATATTCTGGCTTTAGCACACTATAGTCCAATACTTCTGTGGTTTTGCAGTAATTCTACGGTAATGTTGTGGATATTTCTACAGGAATATGATTGATGTTGTGCAATGGTCCTACAATCATGCTTGGGTTTGGCCCACCATAATGCAGCACTTCTCCAGTAATTCCTTGAATCTCGAACATTACAGTGCAGTATTTCTACAGTTCATGTTGTGGGTTTGCACCAACTCACTGGAGCATTTCTAGAGTGACTGATGTTGAGGATTTAACACGATAGTGCATTATTTCTACAGTAGTACTAAAAAATTGTGCACACCACATCACCCTGTACGTGTGATAATGCTGTGGATTTGGGGCACTACTGTGCGGTGTTACTACAGTGACATTGTCAGTTTTGGAGAGCCTCTATGCAGCGCCCTGTATTTGTCACCTTTCAGGGCAGCATGTCTACAGTATTGTGGATGTTGTACACCACAGTGAAGGAGTTCCACAGTGAGTTTCTTGATATGGTACATTATAATTAAGGCTCCCTGTTTTCTGTTTTTCCAGATTTTTACAGATAAATACAGCCATTTATTTTTAAAAGGGGTAAATACAGAAAATTGTCCTTCTTCTAAGTGTCACTTCATTTTTTTTGTTTAAATCTGTTTTTTATTGACTTTTAGGTTACATATACATGAAAGGCCATATACCCGTAACATCGTCTACGCATGGTGTCACGGAATAACAATGTAAACATACTATTATTACATGAAGGTTGATTAATGCAAGCATACATAGCGTGCCTGATGCACCAGGGTGTACTTGAGTGCAGTATTCTGTTAATTTCATACATGTGATAGAACACAGTTCGGTGACAGCATGGTTTCCTTAGTCCAACAAGTAAAGTCTTTCAGCTGGTTCAGTGCGGACCTCAGAACAGGGGTAGTACAATAAAAACATTTAAAAACCCCAACAACCATAATACAGACCGGTGCTAGTATCAGCATCCCCAACCCCTGCCCTGTTTCGCAGCAACGTGCCACTGCACTTCAGCTTGGTTGTTACTCTCCTATATCGGCATCAACTGCGTTCTCCCTTGGCTTCAATTCTCGTGCTCATATACATGGAACACTACGGCCGCACCCAGCCATGGCCTATAGTATCCCCTCTGGGTCCTCGTCCCTCCCCTCAGGTTGCCCTCGTGAGCCTCCCCCCTCAGTTTGCTGAAGTACCTGGAGCAGTCCCTCCCACTGAACCGCTATGGGTCCTTCCGCAATCCGAGTGTCTCTTCCCGCCTGATAGCAGTTCCCTCTGCCCTGGCCCATGCGGAGAGTGAGCGTCTCCATGCTCTCGTATGAGGTGGGTCCTGCGCCTTCCACCTCTTGGTAAGAAGTCGCTTGGCGACCACTAACCCCAGATCACGGAACCGGGCTGTTACTTTTGTGGCTGGGGTTCTACGGAACTGGTGCAGCAAGTAAACAGTCCAGTCAAAGGGTAGGTCTCGGCCTGTGCTGGCACACAGCGACTCGCTGATTGTGCGCCAATATGTGTATAGTCTGTGACAACTCCACAGCATGTGGACTAAACCCACCCCAGGCTCGGTACATCTAGAGCACACTGCATCCGCGCGATGAAAATACCTATTCATCGTCTCAGGTGTAAGGTATGCCCTATGCACAATGAACAGCTGTATTTGACGGAACCTCATATTCCTGGGTATGCGCACTGGACTCTTCAATACTCTTTCCCATTCCCTGTCTTCTAGTGGTCTCCCCAGGTCAAGTTCCGATTTGTGTCAAAGAGGTTCTAGGCTGATCGCTGCGTGGGTACGCAGTGACGCCGTGAATCAACGGATCAGATGTCTGCCTCGCCCCATAACGTGGAGGTATTTATGGTAAGGTGTTGGCTGGGTTCTGGGGACATGTCTCCCCACTTCGCAGTCAAGGTTGCAATCTGTGAACGGTGTAACAGGAATTGCCCTGGTGACAATCCCTCATCTTCGACCAGAGAGTCATACGGGATAAGTGTGCCATCACGGAATAAATCCCCCAGGGTCTGAATGTCAGCGTCTCGCCAGCGCGTGAGTGCGAGTGAGGTGAGCGTCCTTGTCCCACTAGGGGAGCCTTCCAACGGTATTGCCGGCGCATATGGGACCAAAGCTCTGGTGAGGAATAGGCTCCTGCGGTAGAATTTATACGCCACTGCCAAAAGGAGTGGTGTCGGCATCGTAGTCCTGGTGGCTGAGTATTTGCTCTAGGGAGCATGGGAGCAGTGTAGATGCTGTGTCGTCCCTACCCTTATCTGCAAGCCAGCGGGCTATCCATTGCAGCTGTGCAGCTAAATAGTAGTGCTCAAAGCAGGGCGCTGTCAGCCCCCCTGATCCGTGGGGAGGTATAGCTTCGCTAATGTCATCCTATGTCTGCTGTTCCCCCAGATGAAGTCCCTGAGCAGTTTAGAGAGCGTGGGAAAAAAGGGCGCAGGGATTCTAAGTGTCACTTCATGCTGTCTTTTATGAACTATAGACCAGCACCTGAGTAGATGGACAGCATGAGAAATTAAAAAACAAGATGATATTTCTTTAAATAATTGGCATATGTCAACATATATTTATGGTATAATGCTAGTATTATCCAGTTGAGGTATTGTTATGTAATATTTGGCAGCTTAAGTGGCTAAGACACGACAGACATCAAAGTATGAGTCCACGTCTATCTGTTAAATAAATATGGAAATGTACAGTTTTACAACTTCATTTATACGCAAAATACAAAATAAATATGGATATATACAGATAAAATGGCCCAAAAATAAATATGGATAAATACAGACGGAAATCTTAAAAAGATAAATACCATAAAACTGAGAGCCCTAATTATAATGCAGTATTCCTATGATAATGCTGTGGATTTTGAACACCATAGTGCCGTATTTCTATAGTAGTGCTCTGCATTTACAACACCGCGGTGCGGTAGTTCTGTGATGATGCATATGTATGTATTTGCCACACTTTAGTGGTTCACAGCTCCAAAGTTAACTTGAAATAAACAATATCACAACTTTTTAAAACTTCAAAAGGAGTTGTGTGTTGTGTGTTCTACTGAAAAGAAGAGCAAACATGATAGAAACATAAAAATTTCTACTGTCAGACCTGAAACATTGTCTGTTTACTCTATGTCAGTGTTTCCCAAACTGTGGTCCGCAACTCCCAGGGGTCCCTGACACATTCCTAGGGGGTCTGACGGCAGCAGTTTTCAAAGCACTGCAAAGTATCTTGTTTAATTAGCAGTTTTCAAAGAACAATAAAAGTGTCAAGATAACACCAGTGATTAATGTCCCTGCTGGAGAAAGATGAGAGTTTTGTCCAGTGGCAGCTTTGACTTATCTAATGTAGCACAGAGGGTTAATATGCCTACTGCAAAGAACGTGTACCATGCATTTTAAAAAAAAATATTTTATATGCATATTTGTTATTGTGCAGTTCATAAGTGACAATCATAATCTAGCACAGTGACCTATAAACTGTCATCAAACAGCTGCTTGCAAACTGCAAGGTACAAGTTAGTGACTTATATTTTTTCCCAGTCTTTCAATATCCTGATGCTGCTAAAAAGGTTTAACTGGGTAGAAATACATTTTTATTGTTAAAGTCAATGCTAACCACTGTGTTATGTTCTGAATCCTGAGTTTGTGCTTCTCCAGACCAAGCACTCTATAAAAATGCCTACCAGTATGAATTACATGTGAATTCTACATCTTGTAATCCCATTTGCTTTATGTAACATTTTCTATACACTGATTTACACATATGATTCACTGTCTCTATGTGTGTGTGATGTAAACTGCTCTGACATCCTACAATGGTATGAGAGATGCCAATAAAAAATGAAATACAGGTGAAAGAGGGGCTATGGGGAGATTAGAAGCACTTTTGGAGGATGATAGTGGGGGAATAAATGAAGACCCCCCAGAAAGATTGTCATATTCTGGTGCATAGTCAGGTCTTCATTTACTATTCTTTAAAAGCTAATCCAATTCAATATATAATGATAAATGTGTTGTAGACTGCACCATTGTTTCCTAAATGTTTTTGGGGGGGTGAGCCTCCCAAAGACCCTTTTGAAGTGGTCAGGCTGACTCACTGCACTTGGTGTGCACAGTATGGGGACTGGTCTGAAATCATTTGCCAGGGCTGCTTTGGATTTCCAGTCTGGCCCTAGCAGGAGCCTCATACTGCGAAATAAAGCCAACCATTGAAAAGTTAGTCACGGAGATGCAGCAACAACCTTCCCATTAACTTTTTTCCTTTTCTTGCAAAATCTTTCAATATAAAATACAACAGAAGTGGCAGAGAGTGTCGTTAGCCTCTTTGGCTTAACAACACACTCCGCTACTTCAGAAACGCAAGACTGCACCATATTTACAAGAATATGGTGCAGCCCTGCGTTTCCCCCTGCGCTGGCGTTACACTTAACAGGGGAAGATTGTTTATGTACAGGAAGCTCCCCCTTCCTGCACATAAAAGAATCTTGAAATGTTGATTGTTGATGTGCAGAAAGGGTTACCTTCCTGAACATAAACAATCCAAGGCGTTTTGCAAAAACGAGGAGAAATGAAGCCTTTCTCCTTGTTTCGTCAATTTAAGACCAGGTTTTCCATGGTCTTAATTTTGGCACTGCCTCCCATTTACGCTGCCCTTGTAAATAGGGGGCTGTATCAAAATCAATGGGTGTTGCAGGGGAAACGCCCACCGCAACACCCACTGCCTACCCGTTTCACGCTAAGCATTGGGTGAAAGGGGGTCTTATTTACAAGGCAGCGTTAAGCCACGTTAAGTGGCTTAACGCTGCCTTGTAAATAAGGCGAAGCCCCTATCGCCAAGGGAAAGTCTTAAAAAGTGATGTTCCCATGGTCATAGGGGCTTGTAAATATGCACCCAAAATCTTTAGTAATTTGAGTATTTGTTTTGTGTGCACACGTGTGTTAATTTTTTTCTACAAATTGCTTGGGGGTCCCCGGCTTCCAGTGGTGAATCAATAGGGGTCCTCAGGAGTCAAAAGTTTGGGAACCACTGCTCTATTTGATTGGTGAATGCTTAGGGGAAAGCACTACCAAATCTTCTGAGGTCTAGTTTGTCTGAATATAAGAGCCTCATCTCCCATTTTTTGCAAATATATCTGCAGTATTGCTCTGTATTTGGCATAAAATTTCAAATTATTTCTACAATATGTTCAGTATTTGGTACACCATATTTCAGCATTTCAATAGTAATGCTGTGTATTTGGAACGCCAAAGTCCAGTATTTCTACAGTTTAGCTCTGTGTTCTGCACAGTATGGTCCAGTAGTTCCACAGTAATGCTATGTATTCAGCACAATACAGTGGTGTAACAAATCTTTCCCCCCTACCTTCAAAGTGCATGAAGGGGGTCCCCCACGCTCCGGACCCAGTCAGGAGCTCTCAGGCCCACCTGTGCACAGTGCCTGGGGGTGCCCTGGTGCTTGGGGCACCCAAGCACTGCGGGGGCTGTGGGGGCTATTGTTACACCAGTGGCAGAATATGGTAAGGTATTTCCACAGTAATGCTCTGTATTTGGCACACTATAGCACCGTTTTCTACAATATTATTTAGTATTTCACACACAATCTGGGCCTGATTAGAATAGCAGTAGGACCAACAGGGGATTCTGGGTAGGGAAATTTTGGTGGACCCACGCAAGCCATACCTTCCTGGACTCCCCCGGATGTCTAGTTTTCAGAAGTGTGTGGGTTTGGTAGGTTTCCCTAGGTGGCCGCCGAGCCCGTGGCCAAAAACTCATGGGACCCCCTTTCCAAAACCAGGTTGTTTCGTAATAGATAATTTTGATGTCGCCTCAATAGGTTTTAGGCCCTTGCCTATCACGGGTACTTGAATGACCCACGTGAGTGAGGTACCATTTTTATTGGGAGACCCGGGGGAATGTTGTGTAGAAGTAAATTTGTAGATCCACGCAGATTCCACAACTTTCCTGCACAGAAATGTGAGAAAAAAAGTGATTTTTTCAGCTAAATTTGAGGTTTGCAGGGGATTCTCTGTAGGGAAATGTTGGGGGACACACGCAAGCCATACCTTGCTGGACTCCCCAGCGTGTCTAGTTTTCAGAAATGTGTGGGTTTTGTAGGTTTCCTTAGATGGCCGCCGAGCCCGGGGCCAAAAACTCATGGGACCCCCCCTTGCAAAACCAGGTTGTTTTGTGATAGGTCATTTTGAAGTTGCCTCAATAGGTTTTGGGCCCTTGCCTGTCGCGGGTACTTGACCCACCCACACAAGTGAGGTACCATTTTTCTCTGAAGACTTTGGGGAATGCAGGATGGGTGGAATTTTGTGGATCCATGCAGATTCCATAACTTTCCACCACAGAAATATGAGGAAAGGTATTTTTGGGACACATTTTTAGGTTTGCAAGGGATTCTGGGTAACAGAACCTGGATTCCCCTGGGTGTCTAGCTTTCAAAAATGTATAGGTTTGCTAGGTTTTCCATAGGTGCCGGCAGAGCTAGGGTTCAAAATCTACAGCTTGGCACTATGCAAAAAAAGGGTCAGTTTCACTGTGAAAATGTGGTGTGGCCACATTGTGTTCTGGGCCGTCTCCTGTCATGGGCACTAGGCCTACCCACACAAGTGAGGTACCATTTTTCTCTGAAGACATTGGGGAACGCCGAGTGGGTTGAATTTTGTGGATCTACGCAGATTCCAGAACTTTCCACCACAGAAATGTGAGGGAAATTAGTTTTTTTTTTACAAATTTGTAGGTTTGCAAGGGATTCTGGGTAACAGAACCTGGTGAGAGCCAGTCAAGTCACTCCATCCTAAATTCCCTGGGTGTCTAGTTTTCAACAATGTATAGGTTTGCTAGGTTTCCCTAGCTGCTGGCAGAGTTAGGGTTCAAAATCTAGAGCCAGGCACTTTGCAAAAAAGGGTCCATTTCCATTGGGAAAATGTGGTGTGTCCACGTTGGGTTTTGGGCCGTTTCCTGTTTCGGGCACTAGGCCTACCCACTCAAGTCACCCCATCCTGGATTTCCCTGGGTGTCTAGTTTTCAAAACTGTATAGGTTTTCTAGGTTTCCCTAGATGCCGGCAGATCAGAGTTCAAAATCTACAGCTAGGCACTTTACAAAAAAAGGGTCTGTTTTCACTGTAAAGATAAAGTGTGTCCACGTTGCGTTTTGAGCCGTTTCCTGTCGCGGACACTAGGCCTACCCACACAAGTGAGGTACCATTTTTATTGGGAGTCTAAGGGTAACACAAAATTGTAGAGTAACTGTTATTACCTTTTGACTTTTGGTGCATTTCTGCCTTCCAAATGAAAGACAATGTGTAAAAAAGAAGTCATTTTAAAAAATGACCTATAATTCTCATGCTAGTATGGGTACTCACAATTTCGGAAATGTGCAACTATCTACTGTTTCTAAACTCTATATTTCGTTCCAATTTCAGAAATACATAGGTGTCTTTCATACCGATTTTTCCATGTATATATTTTCTCAAATTAATTGCTCTATACCCGGTATGTAATAAAACAAATTGCAAGAAGCTGCTCAGTTATTGGCTCTGGGTTCGTCAGGTTCTTGGTGAACCTACAAGTCCTATATATCCCCACAACCAGAAATGTCCAGCGGATGTAACGGTATATTGATTTCAAACAGCTGTCATAATTAGAAGAAGTTACAGATGAAAACGTTGACACAAATGGCTGTATTTTTCAACTAATTTAAATTTGTTTGTATATTCAAAGGTTAGTTTCTATAAAGAAACCTTGAAGGATCTACACAAATGACCCTTGCTGAATTCAAAATGTTGTCTACTTTTCTAAAATGTATAGCTTTCCAGGATCCATTATTGCTTTCATACCCATGTTTACCATTAACTGGAAAGAGGATGAAAGCACAAAAAGTTGCAAAAATAGACTATGTCCCAGAAAAATGCCAAAACTGTGTAATACAATTTGGTTTTCTGACAAAAGTCTGCTTGTCCATGAAAGCTGGGAAGATGGTGATTTCAGCACCACCACCCCTTTTTTGATACCATTTGCAGGGAAAAAACTAGACGCTTTCATCTGTAGCCCTTTTTCCCATTTTTCCAAAACAAACTAAAATTTAGCTGTATATTGGAAAATTTCTGGGTCCCCTCCAGGGGAATCCACAAACCCTGGGTACCTTTAGAATCCCCATGATGTTGGAACAAAAAGTACACAAATTTGGCATGGATACCTTATGTGGTCAAAAAGTTACAGGGGCCTAAACGCGAACTACCCCAAATAGCTAAAAAAAAAAGGCTTAGCACAGGGGTGGAAAGGCCTAGCAGCGAAGGGGTTAATTTGGTGGGTGGAACCGCCAACTACATGTCAGTCAGTTTTCAACCTGCTGCGATCATCCGACCACCATCATAATTAGGTCTTCTCTGCTTGTCACATTACGGCTCTATAGTGGGCACACAATAGCACAGTATTTCTACAGTAATAGTTTGTATAATTTGGCACACCAGAGCACAGCATTTCAACGGTAATGCTCTGTATTTGACACACACTATAGCCCAGTATTTGTACAGCAATGCTCTATATTTGGCACACTATGGCACAGTATTTCAACAGTAATGTCTGGCATTTATGACACTATAGTCTAGTATCTCTACAGTAATGTTTTGTATTTGACACACCGCAGTCCAGTATTTCTACAGTAATGCTCTGTATCTGGCCAACTATGGAGCAGTATTTCTACAGTGATCTTCTGTATTTGGCACACTATTTTACAGTATGTCTACCCTAATACTCTGCATTTGGCACACTATAGTCCAGTATTTCCAAAAGTAACACTCTCTGCTTGGCACACTGTAAACTTGTACTTTTACAAACTGCTCTATATTTGGTACACCCTAGCACCATGTTTCTTCAATAATGTTCAGTGTTAGGCACATCATAGCACAGTATTTCAGAAGTGATGCTCTGTATTTATCGCACTATGTTCCAGTATCAATAAAGTAATGCTCTACAGTGGACGCACAATACCACAGAATTTCTACAACAATGTTCTGTATTTGGCACTCCAGAGCGCAGTATTTTAGCAGTAATGCTCTGTATTTGGCACATCTGGGTGCAGTATGTCTACAGCAATACTCTATATTTGGCACACGATTGTACAGTATTTCTCCAGTAATGCCCTGTATTTGATACACTATAATCCAGTCTCCCTACACTAATACTGTGCATTTGGCACACTATTATACAGTACTTCAACGGTAATACTCTGTGTTTGGCACACCACAGTCCAGTATTTATTTAGTAATGCTCTGTATTTGGCACACCACAGTCCAGTATTTCTTTAGTAATGCTCTGTATTTGGCACACCACAGTCCAGTATTTCTTTAGTAATGCTCTGTATTTGGCGTGTCATAGCGCAGTTCTTCTACAGCACTGTTCTGTATTTGGCATGTTATAATCCAATCTTTCTTTAGTAATGCCCCGTCTTTAGCACACCATAGTAAAGTATATCTACAATTATGTCCAGTATTTAACACATCAGAGTGCTGTATTTAAAAAGTAATCCTCTGTATTTGTCACACTATGGTCCAGTATCTTTACAGTAATACTCTGTAGTAGGCGCACAATACCACAGTATGCCTATAATAATGCTCCGCATTTGGAACACCTGGGTGCAGTATTTCTAAATTAAAGCTTGGTGTTCAGCACCCCTGGGTGCAGTATTTCTACATTAATGCTTTGTATTTTGCGCGCCAAAGTGAAGTATTTCTACATTAATACTTTGTATTTGGCACACTTGAGCGAATTATTTCTACATTAATGCTTTGTATTTGGCACACCTGGGTGCAGTATTCATATGTTAATGCTTTGTTTTTGCTTTGTATTTGGCACACCCGGGTACAGTATTTCTACGTTAATGCTTTATATTTGACACACCCTAATGAAGCATTTCTACATTAATGCTTTGTAGCCAGCACACCTGGGTGCAGTATCTCTACATTAATACTTTGTATTCGGTACACCTGGGTGAAGTATCTCTACATTAACACTTTGTATTCGGCACTCCTGGGTGCAGTATTTTTACATTAATGCTTTGTATTTGGCACTCCTGGGTGAATTATTTCTACATTAATGCTTTGTATTTGGCACACCTGGGTGCAGTATATTAATGCTTTGTATTATGTCTGTCTTTATAATGCTCCAGGTTGCATACTCCACAGCCCCTGCTCTGCCTTACAGCACAATCTTCCAGACTTCCAGAGACCACTTCCTTGAATTAATTTACTATTTTTGTCTGCACAACTTCTGTCTCAGGCTTTTCCAGCAGCCATAGCCTATTGCGTGAATACATTTTTCTTGATGTTACCCCTAATCCTCCCCCGCTCCTTCCAGAAACATATTGTGACCTCTAGTCCTGCAAGAGCAGCTTCTCTGAAAAATGCAACTTTTTACACTTTTAATAACTCACTGAATGCTAATTTTCTCCCACAGCCCATGCTCTTCTTTCCTTTAATGTACGGCTATATCCATCCACCCTCGAAATTCTCCTTATAAGGCAATTTTCTTTTTAGGAGAAAGAGCAAATACATCTTGTTGTGCAGGAGAGGAAGGTTTAGGAGAGCCATATAAGACAAACTTAGGCTCAGTTAGTCTAAATAGTAATAATTTGCAGCATTGGGTACGGTCTTGAAATCCTGGCATGCTTCTGGTCCTCTTGGACCTGCTGTGGACACCCTTAATGCAGACCAATATATCGTACGATGCTGGCTTTTCAGTCTACACAGCCCCTTGCTCGGGCAGTGATACAGCTGAGAGCAGGGCTTTAAGTAGGCTGTGTCTGTCCGGGTCTGAGCACCGGCAATTATTTTCAGAGGGCCTCGAAACGGGTCTCTATCAGGCTCTATTTTCGGGCCTCGCAGAGGTAGTCTGTTTTCTTTTTTTTTTTCTTGGACTGCAGTGTGAGCATGCACATAGATGTGCGCATGCTCATTTTGCTCACTACTGAGTAGTGGAGGTCATGGCAGGACGTCATGCCAGGTGAGCTGCGTTGCAGGAGGACTCTTTGGCATGTTTTGCCCCTGCGAAGCCGGGTTGCCTTCTGGGAGCGATGCTTCTAGTACTCTCAGCCTCACGTGAAGCCACCCTATACGGCAGGTGTCTGCCTGGGCATATCCTGGGATGACGACATCGGTCTTGGAGTACTGGGAAGGGTGTATGATGTTATCCATACATAGCCTTTCTGTAATATGGAGGGGAGAGAGAGAGCCTGAGTGGGGAATTCCAAATCTGATGACACTCTGAGGAGTCCTAGAGCAGACGGCTTGGCAGAGCAGGAGGTACTGCTACACTAGCTATCTTTATTTAGACCACGCCCCTACTTGGATAGGCCACACCCCTTTAAGAGGTTTGCCCCGCCCCTTTTAGAGCACCCCCAGTTTTTTCCCACTTAAAGCCCTTGCTGAGAGTATACTTCTGCTCACATTTTACAGTAAGTGAAGGGTTAACCAGTTAGCTGAACGCAGGAAAGGCGGAAATATTCCTTTACGTTCGCTGCATTGATTCTGATTTGATTACATAGTGTATGAAAGGTAAGTGCTTGTTTTATCAAACAGGAAGCATGCATTTATGTGGGTTGCATTCATCTTAATTGCAATTTACGGTGTGTGAAGGTCAACAATATGTTTTTAAGGCGAGAGCATTGCGTGGACTGAGTGCTCCACTTAGCCAGTTACAGGGCTCAGCACGTGCCGCAGCCTTTGTTTGCATTCTCCCAGGAGCAGATGTGTGGGAACACTTGTGAGACCAAGGGTGCCATATTTAGGACACTTTTTTTGACACGCCTGTCCTTAATGAGAACCTCAAATACTGAAATCGGGGAGATGCCTGTTGGCACCGCTGCATGAATCACTGGTCGCTGCCTTGCTGGCCCATTTGGGCCGAGTTCCCTAGTAGCAGGATGGTACAGTCCGTTCGGCTAGGGTTGCCCAGTTGTAAGATGGAACATCCCGTTCGGCTGGAGTTGCCCAGTTGTCAGATGGTTTGGCTGGGTTGTGGGATGGTGCAGGCCATTAGGGGGGGGGGAGGGGGTGATGCTCAGTTGCTAAGATGCATGCAGTCAGTGGGAATCCCGCTTTGCGCCTCCTCTGCCAGTAGCTGGCTGCTGTACTCTCGGTATCACTTGAGTGATCTCCGGCCCCCTCCTTGGACCTCGCCGCTCCAGCAGGGCCCCCTCTTCTCGGAGGTAATGGCGCGCTCTTCTCTGCTATTACTGAAGAGCTGAGGAGCGCAGCCTGCAGCCGGCCCCGCTCCTGCTCACAGTTCTGTGGGCGCGGGTCAGTGTTGCGGGCGCCACTAAGTGCTGATGGTGAAGCTGTGACACGCACACTTGCCTCTCCCTGCGAGGCCAGATAGAAATAACTGGGAGCCGTAGAGCGCTCGACACATCACCGGCGCCGAGATGACATTGGATGGGCACGAGGCCGACTCAGATGGGTCTTGGAAAACATCATGTATTGCTATCTGCACTGCTGCAGGGGCACGTGCTCAGCAAGACACGTCATGGGGACTGATTACCACCCTCCGAACAGTGAGCATGTCTAGGGCCCCTCCGCAGCCAGTATTGTAGGGATGTTCATACGTTTCCACGCCAGTAGTGTAGTGTGTGGCGCTGGGCCCACATGCTAGCCAGCGCGTGGCGTTCAGAATAGAGGCACATGGAGTGTGCTTTACTCCGCCTGGTGTGCAACTGCCAGACAGCCTCATCAGACGCCTTTTATTGCAATAGCGTCATAGCGCCAAGACTAAACTATTGGCAGGACGTCGGCGGGGAAGTCTGCATATTACCCCATGCGCTGGCGAGCCAATGAACAACGTTACATTGCTCCTTGACTTTAATTAAACACCCCAAAAAAACATTACACTATATCACAAATACTTCAGGAGCGCAAAACAGTCATGCTGATGCCTTCTAGCCCAAACAGAACTTTTAGACAAGGTAGTTCTTTAGCGGGGTGTATGGCACGCACTGGATTGCTTCGTAAACAGTATCTCGCTCGCGCTACAACCTTGCCCTTCAGAGTCCTGGCGAGGCAAGGGTTTGGCCTTCGTCGGAGGCTCAGCATGGGATGACATGGGAGGTTCCGGCCAGATTGGGGGCTTTAGGGTTCTCTGCAAAGGGCAGGAAGCCACGGGGCAAGAATGTTCATCATTAAAGTCTTTGTAGCCCGTTTCAAAAAGGAGATGCTGCAAGTGATTGCGTCATCCTGTTTCCGGAAGTGATCATGGTGCCCTTTTGTTGCGTGAAAACCCAGGGATGGCACTCAAATGGCAGTCTAAATTTGATTCTGGGATGCTGGACTCTTTTGAAAACTCTGTCGCCAAGGTGAATACTGGACTGACGAGCCCTTTAAGTGGTGCTTGCTCGGTGATTTGTGCTCTTCCGCTTCTGAAGTGTTTTGGCATAATTGATGGGGCCCAGCATCCACTCTGAGTGATGTGGGATTGTGTCAGTGACCACTCGCCCCATTGCTGGCATGCCCCAGGGCATGGCCTGTGGTGGAATGGGGAGTCTGACGATATTCCATATACATAGATGGCTTGTTCCATTGATTGGTGATTGGCATGGGCGATGCATATTACTTTTTTCTGGGAGCACATAAAACACTCCACTGCTCCATTGGCTGGGGGCGGGGAGTTACTCTGCGGTGATTGATGCCCCAGGACTCGAGGTCATCTGTGAACTCTTGGCTCTGAAATGGCAGCCCATTGTCAGTTTTGTGTTTTTTGATGAGACAGTTGGTGGCCATCATTTTCTCTATCTTCGGGATAACCTCAGCGGCAGCTTGAGACCCTACAAGCTCTATCTCTGGATATTTCATATAGTCATCTATTGAGATGAGAGTGTAGCGCACATCAAGGAGACACCCAAAGTCCAGGCTGGCACACTCACAGGGCTGCTCGAGGCCAGGGTTCTGTAAGCACAGGGGATGGTGCTTTCGGAGGACCTGAAACTTGGTACTGACAGGATCTCATGGTAGTTTCCACCATCCTTCCACTGGAACCAGACTTTTGTCTTGAGTCGGTTCTTGGTCTTCATCATGCGTGGTGGCTGTGGTGGGCGATCTCTATGGCATGCTCTGTCAGGCTAGTGGGGATCGCTAGACGGGGTCCTTGTAGCTAACACCCACTGGCGTCTGTCATGAGTTCATGACATACATTGAATAGGGATTCTAGAATCTTCTTCATCTCTGGGGTTCTGTATGACAGGTGTTCCTTGAGTGAATGCTACCTCCCTGACTGGATTGCTGCAATGGCCAGTTGCAGGCATTTATCTGCTTCTGCTGCAGTTTGACTGGCATCAAGTGAGAAGGAAGCAGTCTTGACCTTTTTATGTTATATCTGACATACTCTTCTGTTTCTTCTGCGTCTTCTGCCTCCTTTTGGGTGGCGGCGTGGGAATGCTGGGACAGGTGTGTCCGCTGGGTTGTTGGCACCTGGTCGATACTCCAACCGGCAGTTGTATTCCTGTAATTGGAGCATCCAATTTTCAATGCGGTGTGGCGGTTTGGACAGCGAGCCCTGGAACAGGGGTACGAGGGGCTTGTGGTTGGAGGTGAGCACGAAAGGGGAACCATGGATGTACAAATGAGAATACCCGAGGTGTTCCCTCATGGATTTGGCAAAGATCAGGATGTAATCGCTGACACTGATGACACCTGGCAACCCTGCAAGCATTTCTTGGATGGTATTTTGTAATACCTTGGTTGATCACGATATTCCAAAGTTGAGTCATCCGAATCAGTGGAGGCTCACATGGGTGAAAAAAGTGGTTATGTGCCTTAAGTCAAGGTGTAGAGGCAACTGATGGTACCCAGAGTGTAGATCAGCTTTGGATAACCATTTTGCCCTGTCGAGCTCCCTTTGAGGTCATCAATCGTGGGAGTCAGATGGCGTTCTTGCTTGATAGTGACGTTTGGGAGCTGCATGTCCACGCAGAAGCGGACCTCACCGGGGTGCTTTTGTTTCTGTGCTACTACTACTGGAAAGAGGCACGGTGCAGGGCCATTGACTTTCTCAATGATCCCGGTGCATTCCAGTGTGTCCAAATCTTTCTCCACCTTGGGCCTGAGGTGGAATGAGATCCGCCAGTGACGTATCACTACTGGCTGTATGGATTGTTCAATGTGCAGTCGCACAACTTTGTATATCAGGCATTCGATTCCTTGGAACACACTCTCAAACTCTGCTTTTGACAGCTTCTCGTCTTGCACACCAAATGCAAAGGAGATCAAGTCAAAAGTTTTTGGCAGTGTGGCCACTTGCAAGCATGCCATGATTTTCCTCCACCATGTAGATGGTGGTATCTGCGCTAACTTCTCCATGGGACAAGGACAACTTGAAACTTCCCAGCATGGTCAATGGTTGGGTTTGGCCATATGCAAAAACCCTGACCCTGGCCTTCGCAGGTGTTGGGGGGGTTTGGTAGTGCATGATAGATGTCTGCCAACATGTGGTTGATGAAGGCTTCGGTGTCGATCATCGCTGTGACAGTGTGTTGGCCCACATAGAGTTGGCACTGCAGGAGTGGGCGGCATGTGGTGTGGGCGGCATGTGGTGCGGGCGGGCCTCACAGCAAAAACGGTGTGTACTCAGTGACATCATCATCATCCATGTCTTCTGGCCAACTCAATGTTTCAGCAATCGTGTTAACGGTCTCTTTCAAGATTTTGCCTTTTGTTGATCTGCAGACCCTTGGCAAAATGATTGTACTGGCCACAGCCTGTGCATTTTTGACCTTTGCTGGGGCAGTCATTTGGTCTGTGGGGTTGTCCCCCACAATATCCCTATGTCCTCTTTGTTTCTGGGGGCCTCTTCAGGGACAAGGTGCTGCATCATTATAGGATCGCATTAACAGGTTGCTTTAACCGTCCTTTGGAGGGAGGCTTCCATATGCGACAAGCAAGCTTTTCAGAGTTCTTTCAATCTTTCTAGCGTACGGATGTCCCAAAGTGATTTTCCTGACTCCTAGAGTATGGCATCCCTTAGCTTGGAGGACACACAGCCTTGGATAACCTGGCCTCTTATTTCTTCTTGTTCTTTATGGAAGCTGCACGTGCTTGCTAGTTCTTTGAGTCTGCCATGAAATGTGTCGAGCAACTCTTCTGGCTCTTGGTGGGCCTGCCTGAAGACGAACCTCTCATAATCTCAGTTTGCCATAGGTTCAAAGTGCACATACAGGGCTGTGAAGAGTGTTGTGTATGTCTTGGACATCACGTTTGTGATGATTTTATATATATTTAATTAATGTTTTTGCCTCCCAGGTGCAATTGGATGGTGTAGTGCTGTTCCACTGCTTTGTCTGCGCCTTCGAAATAGAATTGGAGGCATTCCACCCAGTCTTTCCACTTAGGGGCCTGTGATGAAGGATTGCCTTTGATGACGAATTACTCAATGGCAGGGTCGGTGGCCATGTTGTTGCAGCATTAGTACTGTGCAGCTGTGTAGGTGGCTTCCGTTTGACTTGCTTTCAGAGTGGGTATACCTCTCACGGCACAAGCACTGTTCATGCTGGGGATGCAATACAGCCGTCTGGCCAAGGGATGATGTGCAGTCTGTGCACAGTAGCAGGCCCCCCTGGATGCTGGGCTGAGGTAGCGCCCACCTGCTGCCTGGTTAAGGTGTTGCTGCGGTGGGTGCTGCAGGCTTGCCAACTGTACCTCAGTGCTGGTGTCTGGCCTCTCCAACCATTGGTGTACTCTTCTAAGATGTGCAGGGCAGGGTTTTGCCTTGGCTCCAGGAGGGGGAAGCTGATCTGGCCTGCAGAGTGCTGTGGCCTGTATACGGGGAAATAGAGCTGGGGGCAAGGCCACAGATCAGTGTCCGTGTAAGTATGTGGCAGGTTTGGCCGTGCAGCACAATCGTAGCCGACACAGGGGAGAAAGCAGACAGCTGCGCGTTGCAAGAGACGATGGCTCACTGCACAGGTGAGGGTGCCAGGCTGAGCTCCGACCTTGTTGTTAATGTAGTACTGGGCCTAGAGGCTAGCCAGCACATGGCGCACTGAACAGAGGCACATGGAGACATGGTGAATACTTTACTTCGTCTGGTGTACGACTGCCGGACAGCCGTGTCAGAAGCCTTTCATTGCAATTGCGCCATAGAGCAAGACTAAACTATTGGCAGGATAGCGGTGGGGTAGTCAGCGGATCACCCCTGTGCCTACGTGCCAATGAATAATGTTACAGGCCAGAATGCTGATAGGGTGTTCTGCTGCCACTAGTAGGGAAAGTAAGGATGTTTATAGGATGCCCTGCCGCTTTCAGTAGGTGAGAGATGTTGATGAGGTGTCCCCCCATCTCCAATAAGTTATAGATGTTTCTATGGTACCACCACCATCAGGATGGAAGTGAAGTTCATAGGGTGCCCTGCCGCTGCCGGTAGGGTAGGGATGTTTATAAGGCACACAGTTTAGAAGTGAACGTGTACCTTACAAATAAAGGTGTTAAAAGATTCTTTCCCGGGAGGAAGAGAAAAAGGACCCTGTTTCCTGTGAAACAAGAGAGAGACCTTCTAATCCTTATATACAAAGTAGGGGGAGAAGGGACAGTTTGTATTGCTTAAGACCCACAATGGAAAATATAATTGGCGGCTCAGGCCCTAGCCCAGTGGGTGTGAAAGAACAATGATCTTTAAGACCCCACCGAAGTATGTTCCTGGGCTCCCCTAAAACAAAGAGTGATGAAGGTTCCCGATCATTCCTATCACAAAGAGAATCAAGGGTTCCTGGTCACGCCTATTGCAAAGAGTGGTAAAGATTCCTGATCACTCCTATTACAAAGAGTGATGAATGTTGTTCCTAATCACTCCCATAACAAAGAGCAACAACGGTCCCTGATTACTCTCACAACAAAGACTGGTACAACGAAGAGTGGTAAAGGTTCCTGATCACTTCCCACAACAAAGAGTGATGAAGGATCCAGTCACAAAGTCCAGTGGCTAGAGCACACAAACTCAGAACCCCCCTCTCCATAAGGCAATCAGAAATATTCTAAAGTCTGTGTGTGCACAAGGAGAGAGGCTACACTGACCTGGTAAAAGAGACCCACAGACTTCATTCAAAGGAATGTGAGGTCCAGACTGAAAGGCTAAGAATACGTTTCTCAAGGCGCTCTGCCAGCGGACTATGGATGAGGTGATCTCTCACGCTTGACCAGGATCCATTTTTGCATTTGATTAGCTCCATGTGTGGTCATGGTCTTTAACACTGTGACTGGCAGGGGTGAGATACATACATTAGAAGAATGACGGCGACTGCCTGGAAGAGAGCAGCCAAGTAATGAATAGACATTGGAGAAAATATAACAATTGATATAATTCCCGAATTTCGCAGTCCTTGAGATTTCCTAAATTTCCTATGGTGCAACTGTGTGGTAATTTATCATGCAAGAGATTTGTTCACACATAAAATACCTTGCCAAGAGACATTTTTGTTCGAACCACTCTCTTAATGGTATCTTGGTAGACATTTTTTCCCTTATGTGCACGCTCTAATCAAAGAAGTCACACAGCATTAACCCTGGGCGGACAACTACGCTACGCTCGCTAAGTTTACGTAGTTTGTGCTACTTCGTGCTAAGCGAATTGCACGTAGCACAGTGCAAAATCACGTAGCGTAGCGTAGTTGGCATTTTTTGCTCGCTCGCGGTCCTCAACGTCAAGTTGGCGACGGCGAGCGAGCAAAATGACATTCCTGTGAGACTTTTTCCTCGTTCGCGATCAGCAACATCAAGTTGCCGGTCGCGAGCGTGGAAAATAAACCTCCTGGCGAGATTCTCAACATGGGGAGGTCAGGTTTCTCATTGCGAGTGGTCGCGTATGCTCGCAACCGCTCGCGATGAGAAACTACCAGTCCGCGTTGAGAAAGCTGCCGCTCGAGTAAAAATCTACTCAAGCAGCAGAAAACGACTGCTTGCACTGTGCAAGATGCCGTTTGCAATGATTGCACAGTGCGGACAAGCATCCGGCACTGTGCAATCATCGCGAACAGCGTACTACGCAGTTCACGTAGCACTATGCGTATCTCACGTAGTGCGAAGTGCACTTCGCGTAGCTACGCGTAGCGCTACTACGCAAACTACGCCCAGGGTTACACAGCATACCGTCAAACCACATTTTGTGCTAAAAGCATATTTTTATGAATTTTTAAACGGAATTTCACAACATTTTGCAGGAAACAAATTATGCAATATCACCCACCCTTAGTTCTGACATGGAATCTCCTGGCCTGGCTAGGGAAGTTTAGGAAATGACATTAAAGTTAGTTTGGGCACATGACCCAACCAAGCTGCAGCCGCCTGTCCTTTCCAACGGGTATCCGTCGGATCAGTGAGTCTGCTGCAGGTGAACAGGCAGCCTGAGCTGTGTCTCTGAGCCCAAAGGCACATCGAGAAGCGGAAGCGTCTCAAGGTGACTGCACGCTCTGAAGATGTGATTATTATGTATCATCCTTCTGAGACAGGGCTGTTTATCGCAATCTCCTTCTGGGCCTTTGCTTCGAGCGTGCAGCGGTGTGTAGAAACGAACGCATGGAAAACCCGCTGGAACACAGCACAGACCCCCTCTTCTTGACCATGGAAGGCAGGGTGGAGGGCAAACATTTGGCCACTGAGAACAGCCATTTCCTGATGGCTAGTGTGTGGTCGCGACCAGCGGTGGCTCTCCCGCTAAGGCAGAGGAACGTCGCCCCACTGCTTTTCATCAGTGCAAAAAAAGAAAAATGTGTTATCTTTTTATTTTTCCATGCTGATGCCAGTTGTGGGGCGGGGCGGGGGGGGGGGCTTGTCTGTTGTCACAGCCAGGAGGAGGAGTGGTTGGTGCACTTAAGTGCGCATGGCGGTTTGGTCGGCAGTCTTGGGTCATGTGGATCATAAACCAAAACCCGTCTGTCTGTCACATCATCCTGCGTGCACTGTCAATGTGTGTGTGGTCACATATTCAAACCTCGGTGTGTGAGGTCACATATCTAATACTGTTTGTAGGGTCACACACCAAAACCTGTGTGCGGGGTCACACACTGAATCCTGTGTGGTGGGTCACATTCCAACCTGTGAGTGGGGTCACATATCCAGACCTATGTGTGAGGACACATTGAATCCTGTGTGTGGGGCCACCATTATTACATCCCGTCACTTTGTATAAATATATACAGTTCCGTTGCACAGGCTATCATCACACCCTCTACATGCATAAGATGGAAACTTGGTGGTGGCACCCTCACAGGTGCGGGGTGTGACCGATCCCTTCCTTCATTTAACCTAAATGAGATGTATTGCTGGGTTGGCAGAAGGATTTAACTTTCTAAAAGAATGCCACAAGCTTGAGGAAATTCTTGCCGGCTGCAGGTAAGACACAATCGTGCCTTGCCAAATTCAAACTTTGTTTCTTAACTATAGACAATAGAAACACAGGTGGGGGCTACCTTCCACATGTGTACAGAAAATCTGCGCATTGCGCTTTCTTTGCGGTCATGTGAGCAACCCTTTCAGCACCAGGGTTCGAGAACAATGAGTTTAAAGAGCTTCCAAGAGGCGCTTCGAAGCCTCGACCTCCTGCCTCTAAAAAGAGTCTCCTTAGGGGCGTCATGTCGGTGAGATTGGAGAAGGGGCAGTTTCGATGTCAGCGGCCGGTGCGTGGGAGGCTGGGCCTGGGGGTTGGCATGCCACTGTGTCAAGGCCGATTTATCGATCAAAAACATACTGCACCCACTACGTCGCCTATTACACCATGAAGCTAAATAGAGCGAGTCACTGTGGAGATGTAGTGTTTCGTCAGGCAGTGAATGCAAAAAGTGACTGCTGCCAGGGCTGCTGAGCTGCACAGAGAGGTGATGTGTCTCAGGTGTGTGCTGCGCACACAAGACGCTGTGTCTGGGGGACTGTATTATACTCAGGTGTGCTGTATGACAGGTGCTGTGTTGTTACCCGAGGTTGAATTTCCTGGGGTGCTGTCTGGTGCCCCGTGATACTGTGCATCAAGTGAATACTGTGCTATGCAGAGGGGTTGCTGAGCCTGGAGAGAGAGATGTGCTGTGCTCAAGGGATGCTGTGGTTGGGGTGGTGTGTTGAGCCGCGGACATGATGTGCCAGGAGGGAGTGTCGATGTTTGCCCAAATTGTGCCAGGCCTGGAGTGCTGCATTGTGCCAAGCAGTGCAGTGCTCGGGATTGGAGTGTGCAGTGTTTAGGCTGGCGCTGTGTCGTACCCATGGGCAGGCCCGGTTCTAGAGGGTGGGCCGGGTGGGCCCGGCCCACCCAAACATGAGCCTGCCCCACCCAATCATAAACCTTGGCTCTGGCAGTGACGTCAGCAAGGCCAACAGAAAATGGCCTCTGCAATTAAGAGTTCTCTGAAGTTATCTGTCTTCTTTCTTTAGGAGTTGCTTGATTGGGCCTGGGCTCGCAGTCGCACCCCCAATCATGCATCTCCTATTAGAAAGGTGGGCTGTGTCCCCGCCCACTCGTGCAGGTACAATAGGGGAAGGGGCCAAATCCATTCGTTGGCACTGGATTTGTGTACCGTCCTGCTGCGAGGATATTTCATTCTTTTCAGCACTGGTGAAGAGGAGTTTGTTTATGCTGATTCATTTTCCTGACCTTCATGACCCCTAGAGCTGCTAATCAGATCGGCTGTGACAGAGTTCATAAGGGCAGGTAAGAGAATGTGTGGCTATTGCATTTTATTTAAATCTGTGAGCAAGACACATACTTTGTGTGCCCTGTATATTTCCTTTAAATGGTATGTTTAAATCGTTTGTATCATTACAATGACTGGTTAGGCCAAGGACACACGACAACTATTAAAATGTCCAGATAACTCTGGGGATTAATGATGCTGCTGGAGAGCAGTCTTTTGTCTGTTTGTAGTTTTTTAAATGCAGATAAACTGTAGTTAACGTGGATAGCTCAGTGGGTTACTACCTTTGTCACAGAGATCCTTTGATTACTTGCAGTTCAGAAGTTACAATCCTAACATAGGGCAGTGACCTATGGACTGTCATCAAAGACCTGCATACAAAGCAGAATGGTATAATTAGGTTTTTCTTGTATTGTATTGCTAGTTAGTTCGAATTTTCCCAGACTTTCATTATTCGAATGTTGCAATAAAGAGTTTGTTTGGGCAGATATACATTCTAATCAGTAAATGCAACACCCCAACCACTGAGATATGCTGTAAATCCTGTGTTTGTGCTTCTCCAGCCCAAACCCTCTTAAAACATATTGCCCAGCAGTATGGATGACATGTGATTCCTACACCTGGTAATCCTCATTAGCGTATGTAACATTCCCTATAGACTGATTTACATACTTGTATGATTCATTGTCTCTGCATAATGTGTGCGTGATGTAAAGTACTGACACCCCTAAGTAGCGCTATACAACAAATAAAATGCATATGAGAGAGGGGCTACGGAGAGATGGTGGGCACTGTTGGAGGGTGGCAATGAGGGAATCCGAGGGGGACCTCATGGGGGAGGGGCTATGGAGAGATGAGGGGCACTGGTGGAGGCTGGTAGTGGGGGAGTCTGAGCAGCAAGCCTGTTATGTGCTCCGTACTTGTGGTTTATAATCTTAGTGCAGATGAAGCACTATTATAGTATACTAAATCAAACAGAAAAGGTGTTTTGTATGGTGCACAGTTAGAACACATGTATTTGAAGGTTCCCTCTTATGTGATGATGAATAAAGGAGGCTCAGGGAAATAAAGATTTGGCTAGTATCACACAATTGGTGCAAGCATGGAAGCCAGGTTTGGTCCCAGGTTTTGTAGTTTCACATTGTGCAATTCAGTCAATAGATGGGTGTCTCATTCTCCTGTATTGCATTACAGATTAATGCTTTATCTTTCATACTGGAAATATGACATTACAGCCTGGGCAGCTGGCAGAAGCCAAATGAAAGCTAGGCTTGTTTTGGGGCACGAGGGTCCAAGAGTACCTTGAGCTGCACTAGGCATCTGGCTCAAGCCTTCAGTGGCCAGTGTATCGTGGCCCTTGTGCAGGCCGGATGCTACTTGATGTGTCAACAACACCCCTACTTAAGTTGTGAAAGCAGTGTTGGATGGAAGGGGGTGTCTTGATGCCACTGTCTAGAGGCATTGCTCACACATATGCTGTAATAGCTCTAGCAGAGGCATCTAAGACAGGGGGAAGAGGAGATACAATTGCCTTTTTATTAGATACGAAAGTAATAGAAAATAATCGATATTACTTAAAAAGCATTGGAGAAGTCATTCAATTTCTTGTTGTGAATGAACTCCCCCTGCGTGGCGACAATGAAAATGTTTTTGATTCAACAAGTGGTTTATTTTTAAAGCTTTTACAATACACTCTGAAGAAAGATAAAAAGCTAGCTGGAATTATACACTCTATTCCCCTGAATGCAACATATACATCTAAATGTATCCAAAACGAAGTAATAGGTACCTTCAGGGGCGTAACACAGGCCCCCACATCCCCCGCAGTGCGGGGGGGCCCCCAAGCTCCAGGGGGCCCCCTCAGCACTGCACTTCGGCCGGGGAGCTCCTGATAGAGTCCGGAGGGGGCCCCTCCATGTACCTTGCAGGGGGCCCCCTCAATTATCGTTACGCCACTGGGTACCTTAACTGGCATGGTTCTCTCAAGTCAAAAAGCAGTACAAAAGTTGTGATTCAAAAAGTTTTTGTATTTAAAGCGATTGCACCCGTGATAAATGTAATATTGAAAATCTGTCCCTCATGGTGCGTTTTGTGAGCAAAGCCAAGCCTGAGGAGCATTTAATTGGTCTTTTACAGATGGAACAATTAGATGCTGAATATATAGCAGATCACATCTTAAGCCACTTGGTTGCCAGTGATTTCAAGCCAGAAGACATTTTAAGTCAGTGCTATGATGGAGCATTTGTGATGAGTGGATGCAGTGGGGGTGTTCAGGCTGTTATACAGAGAAGATTAGATAAATATATTCCTTACATACACTGTTATAATCATCAGCTTCATCTTGTTGTCATACATGCCATTCCTTAATCTTGAATGCTTTATAATATGCTTAGCATTCAAGTACTTGTGTTGAAGCCTGGCCTGCTGGAATTCGAGGGTTTACAGTTAGGTCCAGACATTGGTCTTACATTCAAACAACTCTCCACATGCTCTGTGTACACACAGCAGCTAGCTGTTGTATCATGGTGCCTGTATGCAAGTACGTATGATGTAATCTAGGGCTTGTAGGCCACCTCCAGAAGCGACAAATTGGGTCCGCAGTGGCCCACCCAAATGTGCCCTTGGCTCACCCAAATAAAAATTCCTGGAGCCGGGCCTGCCCATGGGTGCTGTGCCTTCAGATGACATAGTTTTATGCCGGAGGAGTGCCTATGTGAGAGCTGATTCCGAGTGTGGGGTGCTGTGTAGAGCCCAGGCAGTGCCCTGGCTAGGTTGGCTGCTGTGCTGCACCCACGCTGTGGTGCGACTGGTGTGCTGCGTTGTGACCTGAAGACGATGTGCCTGCAGTAGGCTGTGTGTCGTGTCCAGAGGGTGACTTGTTGATCCGAGAGGCTAGTCTGTGCCTGGAGAGAAGCTGTGCTGTGTCCAAGCAGTGCTGTGTCTGGAGCGGGTGCTGTGTTGTGCCTTCAGCGAATTGTGACTGTGCTGCTGTTTTGTGTGGTGGGCGCTGTGCCCTGGGTACTATGTTTTGCCTGTTTTATGCTGAGCCTGGATTGAGTGCTGTGTTGTGCCCGACGGTGCTGAGCCTGGAATGGGTGCTGTCCTCGGGAGTATGTGTCCACGAGGGGTGCTAAGCTTGGGAAGGTGCTACGTTGTCTCCAAGGAGCAGTGTCAAGGGTGAGTCCCGTGTTGTGCCCAGGAGGTATGTGTTGTGTTCTGCAGGTGCTGTGCTTAGGGTAGGTGCATTATAGTGTCCATCTGGGGTTGTGCCTAAGGAGAGTGCTGCACGGTGCTTAATGTGGTGCTGTGACTGGGAGTCATGGGTGCCCATGTGGTGCTTTTATTGGTGTGCATGGGTCCCCACATGGTGCTGTGTCTGGGGTGCATGGGAGCACATGTGGTGCTGTTGCTGGGGTACAAGGGAGCACATGTGGTGCTGTGCAGGGGGTACATGGGAGCACATGTGGTGCTGTCGCTGGGGTGCATGGGTGCACATGTGGTGCTGTGACTGGGGTGCATGTGTGCACATGTGGTGTGGTGGCTGGGGTACATGGGTGCCCTGACGGTGCTGTGACTGGGGGTCAATGGGTGAACATGTAATGCTGTGGCTGGGGTACATGGGTACCCATATGGTGTTGTGTCTAGTATCCAAGGGTGCGCATGATGTGCTGTCCCTGGGGTACAAGTGAGCACATGTGGTGCTGTGACTGGGGTGCATGTGTGCACATGTGGTGCTGGGGTACATGGGTGCCCAGACGGTGCTGTGCCTGTGGTAGATGGGTGCCCCTGTGGTGTTGTGCCTGTGGTGCATGGTAGCCCATGCAGTGCTGTGACTAATGTACATGAGTGCCCATGTGGTGCTGTGACTGGGGTGAATGGGCGTCCAGACGGCGCTCTGCCTGGGGTGCATGGGTGCCCCTGTGGTTCTGTGCCTGGGGTGAATGGGCGTCCAGACGGCGCTGTGCCTGGGGTGCATGGGTGCCCATGTGGTGTTGTGACTGGGGTGCATGGGCGTCCAGACGGCGCTGTGCCTGGGGTGCATGGATGCCCATGTGGTGTTGTGACTGGGGTGCATGGGCGTCCAGACGGTGCTGTGCCTGTGGTAGATGGGTGCCCCTGTGGTGTTGTGACTGGGGTGCATGGGCGTCCAGACGGTGCTGTGCCTGTGGTAGATGGGTGCCCCTGTGGTGTTGTGACTGGGGTGCATGGGCGACCAGACGGCGCTGTGCCTGTGGTAGATGGGTGCCCCTGTGGTGTTGTGACTGGGGTGCATGGGCGTCCAGACGGCGCTGTGCCTGGGGTGCATGGGTGCCCATGTGGTGTTGTGACTGGGGTGCATGGGCGTCCAGACGGCGCTGTGCCTGGGGTGCATGGGTGCCCATGTGTTGTTGTGACTGGTGTGCATGGGTGTCTAGGCGGCACTGTGCCTGGGAGGTGCTGTGCCCGAAAACTGGATTACGCGTGGCTCTGAATGCAGATCCGCTCGCGCTCACCCTTCTCCCGCCCTTTCAGTGGTCCCACCGGGTAGGGGGCATTAATGTGGCACAGCGTGTTCCTCGTCGCTCCGCGTTCCCTCACTCGTGGAGCGGTGCGGATTCACAACACTTTTGAACGGGTGCTCGGGGTTTGCTCCTCAGGAGGTCGCTCATATGACGAAATAATAAAAGGAAGCGAGGCGGCGACAGAAATACTAACAAGGACAGTGGTGAAGGGAGACAACGCAACAGAGAGCGGGGTGTGGGGGAGGGGAGGCGGGCGTGAAAGTGAAGAGAGACACACTGAGAATGATACCATGCAAGGAGACGTATGAGAGGCGGAGGGGGGGGGGGGGGGGGTAGGGGCGAGAGAGGGAGCCAGGTATGGAGCGGGTGTGTGCTAGAGGGAGGGGGACGGTTAGCACCAAGAGGAGGGACGGGAGATAAAGAGAGGAAGGGCACAGTGTCAGCATGTTTGTGCAGAACGAAAAAACAGAGAAAGAGTGAAGGAAGCGAGGCAGAAAACGCGAAGAGAAAGTGGCTGCACAGAGGCTGCTCCTTGTAAGGTCTATAGTACCGGGTTTACGGAGCAGGACGGACGGGGCTGCGGCGACGCTGCTGGGACTGACTGTAGCCCTGTCTGTGCTTGTAAGCGGCCGGGTGCATTGCATGCTACAGGTTTGCGTGTGCACTCGGGTGACGGTCTGAGCTCACAACCTTTCGCGCTGACAATACACCCTGCACTCTCCAGTAACACACCTCGGGCCTCTCTCCGAGTGGCTGCTGTGAGGTGCGATATTTGTCACCCCGATAACACTTGTTTATGGGGGTGTTAATGGGCACTTGTTATGAGTTGTGAGTAAAGTTAACTGTGGACCTCAAAGAAGCAAATTCCATACAAACTGGTCTTTTTTTATTTTTGATTAAACTCCCTTTAAAGTATGGCGGGTTTGAATTGCTTAAAATGAACAAGGGATGCAGCGTTTGTCGCACCCTGTATGTTACAGTTGCAGTAATACATTTATAATTCCGATGCGTGAAGAGGAGTTATTGCACACATCGGAAATTATAGACCCACGTGTATTGAGGGCAATACAAGCTAATCAAGAAATTAAAATGATAGTTGCATCATCGTGCCCAAACATTTCTATTTCACAACCCAGTTTGCTACATGCTACCCCCCACCAAACGCCCGCTGTTGTTTACAGGCGCGGTCCAATAGTGGTGAAGGGATGGTGAGAGAATATGTAGCTTTAATGATCCACCGTCCACCATGGACAATCTAATGTCTCAACCACATCTTAGAGGCCAAGGCCCCCCCCCCTCCTTTCTTCCTCCTTGAATCAGAATGCACTCCACTCTTTTCATTCTGTGTATTAGTGAAGCGCACTGTCACCCCGAGGGTATCCTGGCGCTGGGCAGGTGTGTCCCCTAAGCCCTGCCTATGGTAGCGCAGGTCATTGCAAAGCCAGGTCTCTGTCTTCTTGCAGAATTCAAGAAGTGAGGACGAGGCTCTGATGTGGGGTGGGGGCGGTCCCATGCTTTAGGAGCGATGTAAGAGAAGCCCGTCCCACTGATCCGGGTATGCACGGGGTGTGTGTAAGTAGGAGTGATGTGGAGCACAGGTGTCTGGGTGGTTGGTGGAAGTAGACATGACTGTTCAGGTAGGTGGCGCCTAAATTGTGCAGCGTCTTGAATGTATGTGAGGGATGTGAAATGAGCGCGTTTGTGTTTCGGGAGCCAGTGGAGCTCCCTGAGGTGCAGTGAGATGTGAGCTCTGTTGGGGCGGTTGACGGTGGGTCTGGCTGCCGAGTTCTTGATGGTTTGTAGTCCTCTAGTGAGTTGCTTTGTGATCCTGGTGTAGAGGGTTTTCCCGTAGTCCAACCTGCTGTTCACTAGGATGTGAGTGACCATTTTTCTAGTGTTGCTTGGGAGCCATTTGAACATCTTCCGCAGCATCTTCAGGGTGTGAACGCAGGATGCAGTGACAGCGCTAACTAGTGCAGTCATGTCCGGTGTGCTGTTGATTAATATTCTGAGGATCCTGGCGTGGGGTGTGGGTGGGGGTCCTAGTTCGGCAGGCCACTAGTTCAAGTCCCATAGTAATGTATTCTTGCAGATGATCACTACTTCTGTCTTGTCAGGGTTGAGTTTGAGACCGTTGGCTTTCATCCAGTTAGCGACTTTGGTCATGCAGGCTGTGAACTTGTTTCTTGTGTTGGTGGTCTTATCCGATGGGGAGAGCAGGAGTTGTGAGCCTAATAGAGAATGTTGATGTCGTGAGTGCAGATAAAGTTGTCTAAAGGGATCATGTATGCATTGAAAAGGGAGGGGTTGAGCGATCAACCTTGAGACACTCCACAGATGAGTTTGCAGGCTTCCGAGGAGTAGGGTCCAGGCTGACAGCTTGTATTCTATAAGGAGCAGATCCAGTGGAGAGCAGTTCCTTGGAAGCCAATTTGGTGCAGGTACCTGATGAGGATGGGGTGTGAGACCGTGTCAAATGCTGCAGAGAGGTCCATGGCAATGAGGGCTGCTGAGTTTCCTCTGTCAGGGATCATATGGATGTCATCAGTGGTGGCGATGAATGCTGTTTCTGTACTCTGGTTGGGCCCAAATATGGACTGTGAGGCGTTGAGGAGCCGGTGGTTGCAAAGGTGATCAGTGAAGCGTCAGCTGATTAGTTTCTCTAAGACCTTTGCGGGGTATGGCAGGAGCTAGAGGGGTCTATAGTTGGAAAGAGTGGCTGGTCAGCGGATGGTCTCTTGAGCTGGGGCATGAGGGTGGCATGTTTACAGGTGTCCAGGAATGTGGCTGAGTTGAATGAGGCATTGAGGATGGGTGTTAGTGTTTGACTGGTAGGTAGGAATCTTTTGGTGAAGGCATGGTGGGGGCAAGGATCAGATGGGCATCTGAGTGGATAATCTTCAAGGTAGCAGCGATTTTGATGGTGGTGACGGTGGGCCACTAGGTCAGGGTTTGTTCTACAGCTGTGATGGGAAGTGGAGTTGTGATTGTGGCAAGGCCCAGTTGAGGGTCTAAAATGCTGTATAGTGACTTGATTTTCCTCACCCGCTTTCATCTGTTCACCTCCACAAGTCCTTATGTTTCTTACTCATGTCTTCTGACTCATTTCTACAGATGAGGCTTGCTCTTTTAATTTTTCTACAGTTATGGGAGATATGCACCTTAGAGGGCACCACAGGCTACAAACATATGGCTCTGAACGAATCTGCTAACATTTGTATGTCATAGCATTTAGGGTAGTTATGGTTGGGCTGCTAAAACATTGCACATTTCAGTTTTTTCTTAGGAATTTCGTCATAACTAAATCATTCATTCATCTGTGTTTTTTGGGCAATAATTATGTTTTTCTTTTACATTATAAATTGTTGCTCTTCTGATTGAAGAACCAAATTCACTCAGAAAACCTTCGGGATATGTGGTTTATGCAGAAGGTTTTATTATTATGCTTGTTATCTACTCATATTAGAAGTGATGAACCTAAAAGATGGAAAGGGGGTAACTCATGTAATTCCCAAATTATCCAAAATTCTGCAAGATTATGCAGAATTCAGTGAGAAAAGTAAATCCGCATTTAGTGTTCATCTCTTAGGGCTAAAATGCCCCCTGGAGTTCAAAATGGATGCGAGAATGCATTTTGCGTTAAGAAATAGCCCTAAATTCAAGAGAACATGAATAGGAAGCATGAGCAGCCACTTATGCTTGCTAAATGTACAGTTGGAGTAGGATTTCCCTCAGCTTACTCTCAGCAGTTAGCGCTATTTTCTTAACACAAATATTCCCCCTCACGCCCAGAATGGATGAAAGGATTCATTTTGTGGTAAGAAATAGCTCTAAATGCAAGAAAACATGAATAGAGAGATTGAGCAGCCGCTCATGCTTGAATATGCTCTCTCTGTAGGATTATCCCCCCCCCAAATTACTCTTATTTATGAAAGAGGGCGCAATCACGTTATTATCGGTGATTCTGTGTCAAAAAGTAACTTGGAATTACCGAAATTACTCAAAGGATTTGTCTCTGGCAACCAATACAGCACTACTGCACGTAGTAGTTCTTCAGAACCTGTATTAAGGATTTGTCCTATATCTACATTATGACGCAATTTGCAATAGGGAGCTTAGTGTAAAATGAAGATATTGGGCTGTGATGTAGGCCTCGGATAGCACTCCTCCAGAATAGATAGAATTTTTTAGACCCCGCCTCCTCAGGCATAGAAGGAAATCAATAACTTTTTGAACATGAGTGACGAGTGGTCTGTTAAAGTGTTTTCTTGATGGCTAGTGTCAGCACGGCATATTGACGCAGTTCTACTCACAGTCGCAATAACTCTCACATACAGAGCACATGCCTTTTGCTAGAGAGCGGGTATCCAGTCCACAGTGTTCTACTGTATAAAGCTGTATATAAGTAAAAATGTACACTGTTGGTGGGGTCTCAGGGTGCTGTAGGTTCTGCGTACACTTGTAATGCAGTCAGCTTAGGTCGAGCAAAACAGCCTCTTTAAGGGATTATTGTCCACCATCATAAACCAGCAGGATGGCTCAGTGAGTTAAATACTTGCTGCCGACAATTGGGGTGACCCGTAGTTCACCAGGTTTAATCCTGGCAAGGAAGCCCCAGCCTTTCACCCGTCTAAATTAAAAAAATTGCCATCATATGGGGATTAGTAATATCTGTTGCAGCACTTAGAAGAAGCAGGTGTGTGGTACAGTATATAAAATAAGTTGTAATTACTACTGTCTACTTGGCCTATGGAAAGAAACAGAGACTGTTCATCAATCAATGCTGCTAAAAAGCCGGATGAGCTGGGAGGCGTTAATCACATGTCAAGCTCACCTCCGCTTTATTCCTCACACTCAATCCAATAGGAAACACACGTCCCTAAAATCAATGTATTGAACGGCAGCCACATCCCTCTGACCATGCCTTAGCTAGGGGAACGCCCTCCCTGTACCCAAGGGGGGCATATCATCCCTCAGTCTGAACCACACCAGTCAAAGAATTTTCACATCGCCATAATCAATCCAGGACAGGCAGATACCCCTCAATCATTCCGTGGAATGCAGCACGCCCTCTTTCAATTGTTTGGTATGGCGCTCATTCACAAAGATAAATTTACATGTGACTGAATCTGCACATGTTTATTACGTTCTGCAGCGAATGTGCTTAATTTTTGACTATTCACCATTTCCGAGTGTTAATTTATTACAAAATGTAGACTTATAGGTCTCCACCCTCTGAAACAGGCGTGGAGTTCAATTTATGAATGTAAAGTTACTCTAAGTAACTTTTCACACGTAGGTGGCACCAGCTCTCTCTACTAAAGAAGGGGAAACCTTTGTTTCTAGAAAGGGACTTCAGAATTGCTGCTCAATCCCTTGTACTCTTGCACCTGGATTTTGGTTCTGCCCTACTCTATGGGCTCCCAGACTCCACATTGGCCCCCCTCAGGAGCATCCTAGACACGCAGCACATCTCATCCATGGCCTGTCAAAATATGATTGCATCACCCCCAAAAATGATTAAACTCCATTGGCTCTCCTTTCCGGCCTGCATTATCTTCAAAACAAGCAGCACTATAAACAGCACCATCGTAACCAGCACCCCCACTTATCTTGCAGACAAGCTCACCAGCTCTGGTGGACCTTGGCACACTCACAGCCCAAACACCGTCAGATTGCAGATTCAGACGTGTAAAAAGAAAACACAAGACAACGGGCCTTTTCAATGCACCCAGGACCTGAAACAACTTTTCCATATCCATGAGGACCGCCCTAACGCGGCTCCACCGTGGAAAAAGAGTTGACGACTCCCGTCTTAAACATTACACCACAATGCATTAACCATCAACACCTCAGCTTCTTCTCCCATTTATCACTGATTTTAAGCTTGCCTTTGACAATATACAGTGACCTGCTGACGTTTGGCTAGGTGCACGCTACAGAAATGTCACATACATACAAACATACACCATTACATACGTAGGCAAAAGTCTCCACCACCGGGACGGAGATATCCCTATGGTAAAGTGTAGGGGCAATTGGTGAATTAAAATTAAAATGTATTAAATGTTAAAAAAAATAAGTGCAAATATTTTACATTCAGTGTTAATCTAAAATAATTTCATGTATTTATTTTAAATGTAAAACAAAAAAATAAATGCTACAGCACTATTAGCTTAATTTTGCACAGAAATATTAATTCAAATATATATTAAATACAAATAATTTTTAAATATTTATAAAAAATCACCACCAACAGTAAAATGTTTATATTTATAATGTCTAAAAAAAAAAAGTATTCGTAGAACTAATCACTAATTCATAGCACCAATAGAAATTACGGGCGGAGCAGAAAATGAACTTCTAGAACCATATTGATTGCAAGAAGCCTTCACATGGCGTTAGGAGCGCATGCGCGCTGCTAACGCCAGGCGAAACCTAAAAACCGGACTGCTTGTCCCATATAACTCTGTTCTTTATTCAGTCAGCAAGAGGCACCCATTAGACACGTGACTGGCAGTTTGGGGGGAGGAGTGGTGGCAAGGGGTTCACCGAATGAGCTGTTTCGGTGCACGGCGCTTAAAAGCAGCAGCCTGCACCAGCTCCGCATATTAAAATGCCAGGTTTTCTCCCTCTGTTCTGCACAGCATCCATTTGAGCCTGCACAGCACTCACGTCTCCATGCATCACCCAGTCATGATTGCTTGACACTCCCGACTCGCTCAGCCAAGCAGAGGCTGGTAGAAAGTACAGGGTCCCCAGCATGTGTAAACTTGAGGGGCCACGCGCAGAAGATAACTGCTGCAAGAGAGATTAAAAGAGGTCTCTTTTGTAAACAGCTCCCATAGGAGGCCAACAGCGGCCGAAGGTGCGCCTGGAGCCCATAAGTGCCCACAGTATTCCCAGCACTTGAGTGGTCATGCACCCGGCCTTTCAGAGGACCCTCAAACCAGGGCAAGCACTTCCATAAGGGGATGCAAGGCACCACCTTCCGTGACAAAAGGGACAACAATGAGTCTCTTTTCAGTGCACTGGGAGCAATTCAGGAGGTACGAAGTGAGTTTTGCCAGGAGCGCCGACAATCATTACACCATTCCTGCTCCAGAAAAGTCTCAGGGTGCACCGCACTATAGAACATGACTTCCAGGGATCTCCAAGAAGGATTCATTGCCCACCATAGATGGCGAACTTCATCGCAGTGCCAAGGGTACTCTTCAGCACACGGTCCACGCTCTGCTGAAAATCCTGAGCATCTTTTCCAGTCCAGACCTCAACTTCTCTCTTTAGATTGACACAGGGGCAGGCAAACTGGTGTCCATCTCTCCATCGTCAAGATCCTCCTGCTCCTACAAAGGGACCACAGTCTGAAGCCGGCATGGTCGATGGTCGAGGCCAGGCTGGATTATTGCAAACTAATACATAGTGACCTCTCAGGAAAAGCATACCACCAAACTGCCAAGAGTCCACAATCAGACAGCCAGAGTGTGCCTGAAGGTTTAGAAAGGGCAGCTCGGAAAGCTCTTTACTGGCACCTGGTTGGTTGAAACGAGTATCAAATTCAGAACATTATGTATTACTCGAAAGGCGTACTGGCGAATGGTTCTAGTTATCACCAAAAACTTACAGTCAATGGCACTCCAGTCAGGAGCCTAGGGTCTTCCTCGGCTCTTCTGATCCAACAACGTACTTGTAAGAGCCTACTGTAAAATACGCCGGGCGCCCCGTGCCCAAAACATAGAAATAGGTTCCGTTTTTGACTATGAGCAAAACTTTATTCCTTCAATTAAGGAAATGCCTAAATATTACATTATTCAAACGGGTTTGCAACTAAGATTAACATCACGCTGAGATCACTCAAGAGAGTCACACTTCCCCGAGTGAATGGACTCGGACTCATGTTCTATGAAGGCTGCGGATGGTTTTTGTGCTGTTCCACGGCTCAGAAGAGGCCTAACTGATGTGTAGTGCTGTGCGAACGCCCTAATAAAGAATTAAATAGGGCTTCTCGTTTTTGTTATTTATACATCTTTATACCATCTCAGGGCATTGGGAACAGGTGGTAAGATGACATTTTAATGAGGTAAAAACACCTAAACATACAAAACTGCTGTAGGTTTGTAAAAAGTAATGTTTTTTTAATTCATTTTGTCATGTTAAAACAGTACCAGTAAACATAAAATGAGATATAAACCCAATACAGCCCAAAACGCATAGGCTTAGATTATGTGTACCAGGGGCTAGCGGCGGCCGTTCCATTAGAGGGGCACCGCCGCCACTGCCACCACTAGCAAATAAAACGGTAATAAAACGGGTTTTATTATTGTTTTATTTTAATGCCCTGGACCCAACCCTAGACTCTGATGAGTCTTGGGGGCAGGTCCAGGGGATGACACTGCTGGTGGGGGAGTGGTGGGCACTCCCTTCACTGCGCATGGGGTTTGGCTGGCCGTCACAGGCCGGCCAAACCCTCATGCACAGTGAAGCTCTCTCCAGCCCCTGCACAGGCTCCCAGTCTGCCTGGGAGTGCCATTTGCAGGCACTGCGGCCAATCCTGAAGCCGCCCTCATGCGAGAGGATTGGCCGCAGGGCAGGCTGGGAGCCTGTGCCCAGGCCCAGAAGCAGGAAGAGCGCGATGCGGAGAGACGGCAGCATTAAGGTAAGGTTTTTTTTTTGTTCTTTATTAAAAAAAATTGCCCCTGAAGTCCCGCCCCCTTCCCTCCTCAGGCTGGTCCACCCCCCAGCTTTGCCAGGGGACAGGTTGCTACTAGCCCCGGCTTGTAATGTGATGATTATCGCATCTGATAAAATCCAATACCGAGTTGTTAAGTATTGCACTCAATAAATTCTGATCACATATTTCAAGTTATGCCCGAAAAATGACGCCATAACATGCAGATTTTGATGCTTTTTGCAACAAAACTATCATGTCATAGTATTTACCAGGTATTTTTCTTCCCATAAATAGCATGCTTGACAGGCCAAAATTTTCCTGGGGTTTGCCCAAAAAACCCGCAACAAGAGTTGCTGTACATATCGGAATTAACTGTGGCGATCATAACCGAGGACGTAATCGAACACCTAAACATGATCATAAGATTAATATCGTCTGCACGATATTGCTTTTTAATTTCAATATACATTACATGTGAGTGGGGATGAATAGCGGGTGCTGTGACTTAAATGCGCGGCCTTAAGCAGTAAGGCACGTTACCTTTGAGCTGAATGAGGTGTAACTACATCCAGAAAAGAGCACCTGTACAGCCTATAAGGAACTTTTTAGTTGCTACATACACTATAAAAGGGAATGCAGCATAAAGGAAAAGAATATTTCAAGAAAAAATCTTTATCATTTTTTTATTAATTGAAGAAATTAGCCGGACTACAGGTCATGCCATTCTGCTTTTCAGAACATACGTGCATTTATACATAATCAACAGGAAGTTCTCAGCATCAGTTCATGGACAGAGCCCAGAAGGTAATACATATGTAAACTGAGCAGAGAAAAAACAGGATACTGAGAAAACTTTCAAAACTCTTGCAGTACTGTAGCACGGAAACATGATTGTGGTACCAAAGGGCGGAGCAAAGGACAGAAAATTAGTGACTTTCCATGTACTGGTGATAAAACCAAGGAGCCGTCATGATCATCATCATGGAGGCTCAATCCACCCTATCAGAAGGCCAGGAAGATGAGATCCAGACTTTTGTCACGTCATATCTTAATCGCATTCTTATAAACATTTAGGCCCTCATTATGATGGCGTCGGACGAGCGACCGACTGGCTTCACCTCAGGCAGGTGTTTCGACCGACTATGTGTCGGTGGTCCAACCTGCCCGATTACAAAGCGTCTGGCGTGCAGGCAGTCAGAAAACTGCTCTGTTCCATTGCAGCTTGTGCTACCTACCTAGAAAAGGGCTGCAGCAAAGCTGCAGTGGAAAAGGGCCGTTCTCAAACATCCATATGGTGCATGGATGTTTGGGGGCACCACATGTGCCCCCAGGCCACATTCCAGTGGCCAACGGGGGCACGCTTGGGGCCCCTAAAGTCCCTTTCCGTCTGCCTTCACATGGCGGTGGGACCGCCATGTAAAGACTGAAGCAAAGGGACATCCTATTCCCTATGGCGGTGCCTCTGCAGGCACCGGCCCCATTGTAGGGACTAGACTCCGACCGCCGCCCCGGCGGGCGCCATGAGCCTGTCAGAGGTTGGTGGTCTTGTCCCCTGCCTAAATCACTCCGACCCCCGGAATTGTAATCCAGAGTTCTGAAAGATACACTATATGTCAGGCAGACCACCACCGACGGCCTGTCGGTGGCGGTCCGCCCGACATCAGAATGAGGCCCTTAGTTTGAGCCACTATCTTAATCCCTTTCTTGGTTGAGTTAATTGAAATTTAGAGTTAAGCCTCATTTTGGCTTGAGTTTAATTTAAATACATTGTTTAATCTCATTTTGGCGAGAGTAATTTAAACCAATAGCTTAATCTCATTGTTGTGCACATTTTGCTTAAATTAATTGTCCATTCTCATTTTTGTGGTAATTTAATTTAAAACAAAAGCTTAATCTTATTCTTGTTAAAGTTAATTTAAACAAATAGTTTAACCCGTCCCGCACAAATTTAATTTAAGCCAGTGGTTTAATCTTGTTTTTGTTTGAATAATTTGAACCGATATTTAATGCCGTTCTTGGGCATGTTTACAGCTTAAGCTCATTCGAATGCAAATTTTAGTCAATAGTTTAATCTTGCTCTTGTGTGAGTTTAAGACAATAGCTTAAGCTCTTTCCTGTGCAATTTTACTTTAAACTAATAGTTTACACTCATTATAGCAAATGTAATTTAAGGCAATAATTTAATCTCATTCTTTCGCAAATTTCATTTCTGCCAATAACTGTCCTCCCTATCCCATGTATACAACTTGCACATAAGACATTTTAAGGCCAGGACCAGTGTGAGCAGCACCAGTGTGTTGTTGGTGTGTATGAAAAAATGGAATAAGGGGACTGGATTTGAGCTACTAGAAGCTGTCCATTGACTTTAAGACAAGCGGGTGACAGGGACGACCCAAGGAAGTCCCACGCGTTACATTAATTTAATTGCAATTGTATACTGCTAGTCTCCCCTGTGGTCATTTGTCCAATTCATCGACGAATGTTATTGTAATTGATTAAAAAATCCCTGGTCTAAAGCATGCAGGCTCTGAGCACCGTGATGGTTCTGAAGAGAGTAATTAGTTTTTAGATGTGAATTGTTGCATGCAGGTGTCATTTGTGTGCATTGTGGTTCCAAAATGCATTACATATAAATCACGCTCTTGAAGCACATCAAAAAGGTGCAACCACTGAGGTGAATGGAACCAAAGATTTATTTTACAGAAAGTGGAAACATGACAAAGAACGTCTAATGCAAAATGCTACCTGGGCACTTAAAAAGCTCCTGTCCCCGGGGAAACCGCTGGACCCTTTCAAGACATTTATGGAAAGTACAATCTAGTCGCCTGGTGACTAGCTCCGTGTGAAATGTGATGTGGATTGATGCAGCCAATTTCATGCTACAACCGAGGAAACCTTTCAGTATGAAATCTATGTAAAGCAGGATTTGGGCAGCCTCTTGTAATTTAAAAATAACAAAACCAAATGGTATGAAATGTAGCAGGCACACACTGGCGAAAAGTGAGTTGGTGTTAGACGTGTTGATTTTGATTCTAAGTTAATCTTTGATAAAGTTATTTGCAAATCAACCCACGTATTTAATTAGAAGAATGAATTCAGAGCTAACCAACTATCGATACATATCTTATCGGTTTTTCAGTTTGCCAATTCTTTACCAGAAATGTAGATTAAAGTGATACACAAATTAATGTGATGGGTAACTCGTTTATTTTGATGAATTCACCAAGTAGGGTGCCAAGCTGCCACCATTCAGCCACGCTGGAGCGACACGCATGCAATACGGTAAAATACCAGTGGGTGTAGTGGGGTAGCTCTGTGCTACTGCTAAGAGCTAGTAAGTGTGGGGACAAGTTTGGAGGGTCCGGGGGCAGTTAGACTTTACTAGGCCTTAGTTGTGTCAACTGGACCCTTATGGTGTCCGGGGCCACCTTACTAGGGGAAACAAAACTGGGCATCAAGAACACCCATTTAGTACTTGACTTTTCGGTATAGAGGTAGAACAGTCCAAGGCTCCCTCAGGGAGAGGACGCGGGATCGAAACTCCAAACTATGTAATGACAAAAATGGCACTCACTAACGCTACCTTGCCAGCCAGTGCTTTTACTGTAAACAAACCAAATCCTTCTGTGTAGACACAGCTGCATTATGGGCATGCAAATATAAATGAAGACGGAGAAACAACAAACAGCATAACACAGGCTGTACACAATAAATAAATGCTGCCATTGGTTTTCATACAGAATGTTAATGATCAATTAGATTCTTGCTTTTGGCTTTAAGAGTAGGTGTAAATAATTATTCTTCCCACGCTTACACACTTTTATATAGGGGTTTTCACAAGCAATAAGTCACTGCCTATTGGCTTTAACAAAGTATTCCTCACAATCAAGCACCCACTGCCTATAGACTTTGATAAAAGGGTTTATGTAGTGCACTAAGCAAAGGAAGAGGTAGGGGCTTATTACGATGTCGGTCGGAAAGCCTCCGACCGCTAGTCGGAAGGGGTCCAACCGCGGTCGGTTTGTAGTCCGACCATCTGATTACGACATCGGCTGTCTGAGTGTAAACCGGCCAGTTAAACCAACGCGGTTCCGACCAGCTGTCGGAGTCTTCGGGCCGGTCAGAACCACACTGTACTCCCCTATGGATGGCGTTTCCGCTGTCAGGATTATGATGTTGGTTTTCGACAGCCTTTCCGTGTCGGTCTTTCCAACACGGGAGGGGTGTCGGAAAGCGATTTCGGGCATCCCAATAGACCTATGGTTGATCGTGAGGGGGTACCTAGGTATCCCCCTGTAAATCCCTGCACTGTGTGGCAGGCACCATGGGGTGCCTGCCACTGGGTGCATGGTTTTCCACACACACCCATTTCTCTTTGGGAGCCTGTATTACGGCTGTTTCACGGCCGTAACACTAGCTCCAATAGAGAAATTTGAAAAGCGACCAAACAGTGTCCGGTTGCATCATAATCAGGCAGTCAGGAGTGCCGACCGGAGGTCGGTCCCGAGACCGAGACGGTGTTGGTGTCAGTCGAAGGCAACTCTGACCGACATCATAATAAGCACATTAGTGTCTTCCTTCCTGAGATGCTACTCACAACGCTTACTTGTTTTATATTACCACACAAAGTAACTCGATATGCGGAACAATACTTTCCAAATATTTCTTGGATATTTGCTCGTTAATTGTGCGTGACAGTTGCATGCAATTGTCCTGGTTTCATAACCTACTTCTGTTTTCAAATACGTTTTCGGTGTGTGCACAAAAAATTCAAGCTTATTTTTTTCGGCTTTGTTTTATGAGAGTTTTAATATAGGGCAACTGACAACTAGCACCCTTTCAAATAGACGCAACTACCAGCCCACTGTATCACATGGTTTGAGGGTCCCAGTACAAATGCACCACAGACGGGGGCACCACAGGTCTCCCATATTGAGAGACGAAGTGAGGAGGGCAGTTCTCGGACTCGTTTACATTCAACCCAGGTCCCTACATAATCTGTGTGACCAGTGATTTAAATGGAAAGAACATAAGTGCAGGTACTCACCAAAAATAAGCAGTGGATTGGGGGTGGAGTAAGGGGCGGGTCAATGGGCGGGGCTATGTTTTTTACCTTTCTAATCTTTGTATGCAAAAAATATGCATGCATTTTAAAAATGTCTATTTACATAGTACTTTCCTAAGTTTATGGTTATATAACTAATGTTCATCAATAAATGACACACTGACAAATCAGTACTAGTGAGGCAGTTTTAAAAAAAAGCTTAAATCCATTGATTTAATCTAGGGGGCAGGGATTTTGTTTCATGCAAATCCCGTTTAAAACAGTGGGCATGCTAAAAGCTGAATGCCCTGAACAATGTGGCCCACACTCACGCCGATTAGGTTTTATGGATACCTTCCGACCCCCTCTAAAGACACCCTGCAGCAATACTCCACCTTTCACTCCAGAGATGCACACGCAGCTCTGTGTTCTACTGAAGACGAGCTGCTGAGCTGGCGCTTTTGAACCAGCACAGCCCAGGCTTCAGATCCGTTTGAAAGGTGCTGTAACCCATTGCAGGCTGTGCAGAAAGAGCTTCCAAGTATGGAGCTCAGGAGGGCAGCACCAACTGCATCAAAACCGGGCCATTATGAGTACCGGTACTCTCCTTTTCCGAGGAAAGGTGCCGGTACTCAAGGGGAGAAAATATAAAAGTGCCGGTACTCAGTACCGGTGAGTACCGGCCCATTTAAAACACTATGTGTGACCCCTGCAGGGACTCCATATCCGATCAGTTACACGGACGGTTTTTACCCTTAGAAGATGGCAGTTTTAATGGCGCTATCCAGTCACATGACCTGAGAGTCCACACAGTGTTAAAAGGTAAACGGTCTCGCGCTCGATTGATAATCTTGGCCGCGAGATCTCACCTGGGGCATAACTGAATTGTCATCTGAAGTCATCTGCCACCTTCAATTTGCCGTGTCCCATAGCACTGTGTTTCCATCTGGACTTACTTTTCACATGCTCCATTTTTAGAGAGGACATTCAGGGACAGTCATACCCGTGAAGCACTTTCGCAGCCTCTTTAAAGATGCTCCACAGTGGCTATCGTATGGAAATACGGTCTACTGGCTTACCGTGCAAGTTTGGGCGCCATTGTTTATTTCTCATCAGCCAGCTACCATACTTCGCAAGACGTTTTTGGATCTCCTTACTGTTTACTTTGTACAGGGAGCATTTACCTCATTCACACAGGAGCCATCGCGTCTTACTCAGTGGATTAGCGCCACTTTGTCCTATGGTAATTCCCCAATAATCCATGTGGCCCATTCCTACTGTGTACTTGTCCAAGTTGCGCTGGATCAATATTCCACAATCTAACGAAGTAGACACTGGTATAAAGTACTATTAGCTAGTTTTACTTTTTTTTTTCCAAAGAACAAGCCCCTTCCGTCAGAAACCAAAGTGTATCTACGTGGCCCTGTAGCGATAAAGTAGCATCTGTGACTACCTAATTTGTTACCTGCTTATGTAAAATATGCACCACTTTGCAACAGGGACAGATGGTGAATACAGTTGTCGTTCTTTGCTTGTACGCAGCCAGTTACAAAAGCAGACAGTGTAATATAGATTTTTTGTATGTATTTTTTTTAGGGTTACATACACGCTTCCTGTTAAAGTCCTGGGGAGGGCTAAATTCTGTAAACGGAAACGCGTCAACCTTTTTGTAAGGCGTATGCGATGAAAATTATGTCAAACATCCAGATTGATTCCCATTACAAGAGACATGGCTTGATAAAAAAGACTGGTGGGCATCTATCTGCTTTCTTTGATGAGCACATCATGCACCTTACGATGGTTTCTATCGTTTTTGTAACATATAGATATATATATATGTGGTCCAAATGAATGAATTGAAATGCACTCTATAACCCTCATTGTATATGGCCTTCTGGGTATGTTATAGAAGACACTGATACCATATCCATTCTACTTACCAAGGTCTGATCAGTGATTCATTTATGGGTTACCTTGGAAACATTTCCATTGCAAGCGTCAATAATTGTACCAGCATTGTTGTGAAGCATTACTCCTGCATTGGATAAGTTTTCAATCATCTGATGTTATGTTTTGTATACATTAATGATGAGTTGATTACAGGGAGTGATCCGTAATAAAAAGAAGATTCTGAAAAAATTAGTGTATAGTATATTTGAAAATGCATGTATAGGCAGTACGGATATATTGCAAAACCTCTGCAAATGGCTCTTTGCACCCCCAGCAGTGCGGGAAGGGGCAAGGGAACATACACACTTGCATTAGCAATTCAGGTGAAATGCTGGCCCATCTACCTTAATGGAGGTGATATTATTCTTATATATGAGGTGACCCTGAGCATACTGTTGCAGCTGAAAGATAACAGGTCAGGCCTTAGATCAGGTAAAACCTGTCAAGAATTTGCCAACAAGATTCACAATATGTTTTACCTGCTGGAAGCATTTGAGGAAGAAGCACGGGATGGACAAATAACACATAAGCAAATAGCATGTGTCATTAATTGACGGGCAAACGATGCCCGGCAGAGGGCCCGTCTTGGCTGCATTCGATCTTCGGGCCTAATTCTACAACTTTCAGAGTAGCACCAAGTATCTGAAAGTGCTTCGGACAGAACAAATACTGAATTATGCTATACAGATGATATGAATGGTGGACAATGCTACTATTGGGTAGGACCTCTGGTGCCCCAAGCCCCAGGGATCATCCTCCAGACAGGTGGTGTGGGCTATAGGGACTACATAGGGAGGGCTCATGTTCTCCTACCACGGTAGGAACATCAACAATTTTGGGTGAAGCAGTCGGGGCTCTGGGATAGTTGAGGGGCTTGGTTGGAAACACCAGGGGCTTAGATAGCATTATTACAACAGATCCTGTAGCACATGGGCTTCTGAGGGAAATGCTCAATTTCTGATGTCATGGAGCTTCAGAGATCTGTAACAGTGTGAAAGAGGCGAGCAGTCACAAAAGCCTGGGGGAATAATGCGGTGTAAGCTGAAAGGGCAAATGGTTAAAGAAGAGAGAGAGAGAAAAAAAACTCCAACCTAGACAAGAAAACGAAATACTGTAAAAACCATGAAGTGAGAGAGCAGCAGGTTTGACCATGGCTCGTGCATAGATGGAGCGATGATGATTTGCGTGTTACTAATTTTGAGTTCTAGGAGCCTTTACCTGTTTTTTGTTCCTAGTCCAAAAATGTACAAGGACCTTAAAGATCCAATGCCTCATAATACAGTGCACACATTGCAAATCCTTTATCATTGTGGAGCTCTTAATTAATGAAAAGGGAAGCAGTGATATGACATGATTTGGCTGTGTTTGAGTTCTCCCCAATATGCTATTGGCCATAGGAAAAAGAGGGGAAATAACATAACTTCCTCCAGTTCTGGACAGTTTTGCTCCATTTACATTAGCGGGGAGATATGTCCTCACCGTCCTGATCCCTCAGGGGTGTGCCAAAGGTCCAATTGCGCTCTTTCTAAGCTTGCCTCTCGCCAAGGTTTACATGCACACTCCCGCGTAGTGGTGCCTGCTACACCCATAGTATACTAAAGGATTTGGGGAGCTCAAATCTAGGAACCTGTTCCAACATATAACTGGAAAAAACAGTAGTTCTTTGGGGGCATTCAAACAAGTAGTAGCAAATGGAAGGGGAGGGGAAAAAAGTAAATTCCCACATACTAAGGAACTGAATTACACAAACGCCCATGGACTGTCCTAACAAGATCTTGGGTTAATGTACATGCACAATTTTTACAATAATTGTTGCTACTGCACAGTACTTGACAGTCATTGTTCTCCTCACTGTCTTTATTACACTGTTCTTGCACACCTGCCACTCACTAGAGCTCTGTTCCACTTCATCTTGTACATATATTTGGTTTCTATTGTGTCTATCTTTTCTGAAATTCAATACATAATTCTGTTTTGCATCATACTTTTTAAAGTTGTGTCTATTATACTTGCCTATCATTTGTCACATAACCGTGGAACTGGCTTTTTTCCTCTCCCCAGGTATATACTGCTTTTTGTACAAATACCACCTAAGGAACCACTGTTTTGCGACTCCCAGAGGTCACGACAAGGGCACTGAAATAGAATCTTAATGCAGCACAGAGAGCTTAGGCTTGGACTGGAAAGTTAGAGCAAGCCTGAAGTCAGAGCTGCAACTGCTCCATGAGCAGTATTTGTGCCGGTGTCCGATATACTACACCAGCGTTCTACCAAGTCGGTCCTGGAGGGCCAGATCCATGCAAGATTTTTAAGAAAACTACATTTAAACAAATGGGTATACGCAAAAAAACTGGCATAGATGCGGCCCTCCGGGACCGACTTCGGAGAACCCTGTTCTACACTTTGTGTACCACACTCCGTTTCAGCACTGCGATGAGAGGCAGCGACAGCTAATGAAACGTGGCACTCAAAATAGACAGTTGGTGACGGGTATCAAGAGAAGAGTGTTTGAACGCATGGCAGAGGCTGAGGAGTGAGGAAATGTAAGGATGGTGTGGGTAGTGATGTGTTAATGTAGGGGTGTGAGAAGCAAGAGTAGTGTAAGAAAGTTACTAGTGTAAGAACATGTGCGAGTGAACATATGAGAACTGTTCAAGAGATGAGCACAAGGAGTACAAGTGTGTGTATATGTCTGAGTGGCTGTCCAGAGCACGCTACAGCTTCCTAACATTACTAAACATATTTACTCAATAAGTGAAGTCACAGAATCAAACTACTTGGTAATTACATTTACTTCAGTGATTCCTAGTTGTTCTGTTCCACACCACATGTCAAGAGCAAGCCATGACTGATTGCTTCAATAAGCTGAAAGTAAGGGCCTACATAAACAAACATTGAAAAAGCCAGTAGGCCTCGCCTTTGAAACCCATTAGCTTTGCCAATAGTTTCAGCCATCATGCACAGACAGCATCAACAAAGCTGTACAGCATAGCTAGTAAACAGGGGAAATTGGCTGCACAGTTGGGTGCGTTATTCTACTGGCTTGCGTACCAAGCATGTGCAGGCCTACAAAATGACAGACATTTTTCTTTTTATTTACCGATCCCAGGTAGAGTAACAAGTGGGGGGAAGCAAAGCAAGAAAAATGGGACCCCCTTCACATAAACTTAAAGGTCAGGGAAAAAGGGGAAATAGACACCAACAAATAATAAACCATCCCTCACGACCTCTTTTCTTGGAAACAAACAAATAAATTGTACCAGGGAAAGAAACTGGGCTAAAAGCAATGATGCTACACACAAAACAAAAGATTTTCTTTATATAATAATTTTTGTTAATTTTATTTTTTGTTATTTAACTTATTCAGTTCGTCATTGATCAATTCGATACATTTAGCATAGTCAATTTATACATAATAAACACTAATTAAATTCATTGCAGATAAAACAGCATCATATCAACAGTGTTCCTAGGGCAAATGAATTTATACAAACAACATATTGTAACAGCATATCTTTTCATTCATATCCATACCCACACATTCCACATTCACACAAAAAGCACAAACCAAAACAAAAAAGAGACTTCTTTTTTTGTGTTCTCTCATATACTAAGCATTTGGAACACGAAATACATTAGAGTTATCTGAAATTGGTAAGACAACTACAAAAGTAGGATCTTTATGTCACAAGATCAGTGGTCGACGCGTTTCGATGGCCAAGTTGCCATCTTCATCAGGACCAGATGTGTATTTCAAAAACAGAAAAAACCCCAGGAAAACCTGAAACAACATATAGATAAAAGACAATAAATAGTTGGCCCAGAGATTCCCTATTTATTCATTAAAAAAAGGGAAAATGCTTCACATGTTGGGTAAACACCAGTTACTCAAGCAGCATCATTCGTAAGGTAAAAAGTGAAGAACGAAGTTATTACACTCAAGAAAAATTATTAGCACTCATAGAGTATCTCACTATTCCTTCTTCATGCAACTAGTTAGGGTAACTCTCTATCTATTAGTGCAAATAATGTGTGTTGTACAATGACAAACACATCGTGATATTTAAAGTAGAACGGCAGGAGGAATAATTTTAACAAAGGCCACCACCAAACACCCAGTGTAAGACCAAAACGGTCCTATAATTAGTGACATTTTTATCACTAGCTTGTTGAAGCAAAAAGACTTACTTAAAATTTCTATTGACAGATTAGTAACAATTTGATGGACCCGTCTTTACTGGGACATCCAATCTCTCCTGGTTCGTTGTGTCCTTAGATGTCCTTTAGTTAAAGGTACAAAAAAATACAGTATTTGTTTTGCAGCAAAAGTTGCAGGTTATTCATTACTAACAGAATTTACCATCTTATTACCTGATTAATTTCTCAAAAAATATTGATTGAATTTCTCCAAAAGATCACGGTTTGCTAGTTTTCAGTTTTGAGTACTATCCCGCTAGTATGGCTGTGTTTTCAATTTAGATCAAGAGGTTAAATGCCTTTATTTAGATTTCTAAAAAAAGAGAGAAGGAAGCAAGTTACGTTCATCTGCACAACGCACTCTTCATAGCTGCGTGTTGATATTAGCATAAGGTGCGCAGTCTCCTAAGTAATATGCCGATATTTAGAGGAAGGTGATGTAAACCCTCTTTGTCTATATCAGTGCGCAATTTTTAAAATTAGTTCAACCTAATCCACTGAATTGTGACACTAATATCGTTTTTTCTAGAAAAACGGAAAACAAAGGAAAAACTTTCAATCAATACGCCAAAACCGATTGTTTTTAAAATGTTAGCATTAAATGCGTCATCTATAGTATTTTAGGAACTGCTGACACTGTCTATTTATTTTAATTACAAATGCAAATGCGCAAGGATTTATATAGATTTAAATGAAAGTCAGTGGCATTAGTATCTCATGACTAACCTTTAAAGAGATTTTGAAACAGATACGTGTATCAGACCTTGAAATACCATCCGATATCCATAGTCGAATCTAAGAATAACCAAGCATAACCCATAGTTAAACTAGGCTATAATCTAACTACCGGTAAGTCAAGAGATTTAATTACAAAAAATATAGAGACATGCTGCCTTCCGATGTGCTAGTGAAGTCAAACAGCTTACCTTCTAACCCATTCTCCTCCGCATAAACCTCCAATTGACCAACAAACCAATAACCGCGTACCGGAAGCACGCCAATGTCGTGTCCCGTGCTTCCTAATAATCTTTGACTCAGCCAATCAGTGAGAATGATGTTGGGTCTTTTGGCGCCATACTCGACCGCAGTCGAGGAAACTGAAAGAGGACTGATGCGTGTGATTTATGAGGTGCCATCTTGTAGTGGGTTTCGTACGATGTTATCTTTGATAGCAACCATTACATAATCATAATTGCCAGGTGCAGAAAGTTGTACACTGCATCCATTGTTTTAATATGGTTCAAACAATTATAGGTGTTATCTATAAGAATCGTGTAGGATGTCTTGTAAACCAGACATTTCTTATAAGAGGAGTTTTTTTTATATAAAAAAGGATATATATTGAAACAGATGTAACTTTATTGTTCTCTGCATCCGTTGTTTAATAAAGTTCGACCAATATTCGGTGTTATCTACAAGAGTCGCGCAAGATGCCTTGTAAATCAGACATTTCTAATAAAGGTACTTATTTATATAAAAAAGATATATGTTGAGACTGGTGTAACTTTATTGTTCCTCATAAGGTAACCATTTAGTATATCCAGTTCTATCTTAACATTCATTCTAGTCATAATGCCTTGAAAAAATAGAGGAAACCACCTCCCATAATGTATTGATGCACTTAAGACTCATGGCGCCAAAAAGTTGTCCATTGCAAGTGTATTGGTCCAAGTTAATAAACATACCGACAACACACAGGCCATTGCAAGAACCAAAAAGTTGTATAAATAGGGAGTAAGTATGAAGGTCTGCCCTAAATAAAACATTGCCGATTTGACTACCCACTAATGCGAAAGTTTTAGAATTTGACTGATCCCCACATATCAGTAATTTTTTGATGTTCTCAAAACTAAAAGATATATTAATTTTATCACTCCCTCTATAGTCCTCTAACAGGATACTACCTAGATTGTTAAAGTGTTTCACCAGGTCTTTGTCACATACCACTGTATCTCTTGGTTTAGACCTTTCTTCACACTATTTAGAGAGTACATCCAGAAAGTTTCGCGTTGTTTGCGAATAGTTTCCATGGCTACACCTCTTTTATTATAGACTTTCTCTATAATAAGCCATTTGAAATCGCTTTCGAGATGATTCTTCTCCATACAATGTTGTACTAGTGGAGCTGTTAGTTTCTTGTTTCTCACAGCTGATTTATGCTCACTGTATCTTACCCGGAATTCACGTGCTGTTTCACCTATATATGCTAGTCCACATGGGCAGACCAGCATATATACAATGTTGTGACTCCTACAATTGGTCAGGGTTTTCAATTTCACAGTTTTGCCTTCATATTCAAAACAGTCAGTGACTAAGGCACTCTCACAGGCATGGCAAGAACCACACCTGTGATTGCCTAAAATCATAGGCAGACCTGTGATTGTTAGCTGACGTACTGTATTTGATTGGTCTAATTTGGTATGTACCAGGAGATCCCGTAGGTTGCGATTTCTGCGATAAGCTATTATCGGTTGTTCCAGCTGAGTATCGTTGTCATCGCTATTAAGGATTTTCCAATTCTTCATAATCACATTCCTAATCTTATGATTCAGAGGTGAGTGGTTGATAACACAGACCAACTGGTCTTTAGACTTACGGGCGGAACCTACCAGTAATGCCTCTCGATCATAATACTTAGCTCTCTTATAGGCATGTCTTATGAGTCTATTGGGATAGCCTCTGGCCAGAAGTCGCACCCGTAGAGCATCTCCATGAACGTGGAAGTCCTGCATATTAGTGCAGTTACGCCTGATGCGCAGGAATTCACCAAAGGGAATAGCATCCCTCTGGCTAGTAGGATGAAAACTCTTGTAATGTAGTATCGTATTCTTAGCAGATGGTTTCCTAAACAGACTAACCGTAATAGTATTATTCAATCCCGAGATAAGAATATCTAGGAATTCCACTTGGGATGTGCTACTATTAGCTGTGAATTTAAGATTGTGGTCGCTCGCATTGAGCCAAAGTATAAAATCCTTGAGGGAATCATCAGTACCTGTCCATATAAAGAAAATATCATCGATGAAGCGTCTCCATCCGATGACACTCTCAAAAAACGGGGCAGCTTCGTTGTAGATATTTTTAAGCTCCCACTCACCCATGTAGATATTGGCCACACTGGGAGCACAAGATGCTCCCATGCTGGTGCCCTTGATTTGCTTGAAGAGAGTCCCCTCAAATTCAAAAAGATTATTCATGAGTACCACTTCTAGGCACTCCAAAATGAATTTATCTGGTCTATCTCCTGGGGTTCTCTGTAGCAGAGCTGCAACAGCCTGCAACGCTTGGTACTGGGGAATATTAGTATACAAAGCTTCGATATCAAGCGTTACAAGGATCTGTTGATTGTGGTCAAAGGATATGCCCTCAATTTTGTTAATCATATCCCCCGTGTCACGAATATATGAGGCATACTTCTGCGTTAGAGGGCAGAGATATGAGTCCACAAATTTTGCCAGCGGCTCAGTACTTGAGCCTATTGTCGAAACAATTGGGCGCATTGGTGGGTCTGCCATGTTTTTATGAGTTTTTGGCAGACCATATAAAGCTGGCGTTACAGGACAAGACTTATTCAGAAAGTTAAATTCTTCCTGGCAAATGTCACCACATTCTAAAGCTTGACTGGTAATGTCCAAAATAATTTTTTTGAGATTGACCAATTCCTTAGGGTGAGATCTAGTGTAGTGATGAGGGATGGCTAACATTTCAGTCATCTTATCACAGTACTGTTTCTTGTTCATTACGACAATACCACCCCCTTTGTCACAGGGTTTTATCACTAGATCTTTATTAGTCTTGATGCTATGTAAAGCATCATTCTCTGTGATTGTCAAATTGTTTTTCACAAAAGATGGTTTCTTGGTCACTCTTGTTATTTCTTTCAAAACATTTTGTTCAAAGATTTGGACTTCCGGACCCACCATATCAAGGGTGGGGGTAAATTGTGATGGTGGTTTACAACCGGATTGATTGTCTGTCTCATTAGTAGGGGGACGGTCAAGGAAGAATTTCTTTAATCTAACCTTTCTGAAAAAGGAAAAAAGATCCTCATGTAGCTTAAACAAATTTGGGCGGGTACAGGGAACAAATGAAAGTCCTCGACTCAATACAGCTCGTTCTTCATCATTCAAAGGGACAGTGGAAAGATTGAAAATAGGTAACTTATCACTGACTTCCAAGCTATTTCTAGCATCCTCTACCGCCAGTATTGGTGATTCCGGGTTCTCATGTATGGTTGCTGATTTTGATGTTGAGGGGCCGTCGAATGAGAGTCTTCTCTGTTCGACGTCCACCTCCTGTTCCTGCCCCTGAATCGGCCTCTCCCTAAAAAAGGAGATTGGCCACGAAATGATTGTTGGGACATTCGCCTTCCCCTGTATGTTTCGTAGTGTGTACTTGATGGATCCTGTGCATTCTCATTATCAGAATCTGTCGAATACGTATCCGAGAAATTCACTACTCTTCGTCTAGGGTTGTAGTTGTTATAACTTTGATGATCCTGATTTTGATTCCAATCTTTATAGTACATAGCATTGAGGTAAGGATATGCTTTTTCCTCTGTGTACCATCTGATGTCTTTCTTCAGTTTATCAGTTTTTTTATTAGTAAGATAGGCGTCAAAATCCATCATTTCAGAACTTATCCTCTCAAGTCTCGCTTTCGCGTCTTCTAAAGCAGTCGAGTTTTTCAATTTGTCCTCTAAGGTCAGAATTTCTTGGTTCAAAGCTATTAGTACTTCTCTGGCAGTCTCTATAATGAGGATCATCCAATCCCTGGAGCAGCGGTTAGCAATAAGTGACCACCGCTCCAGGAATTTTCGGATCTCTACAAATAGGGCTGGAACATTCCGGACCCTTAGGCCTGATGGTATCACCCCTGCTCGGAGGTACTCGAGCATATATTGTGCATGTGAGTCCATACGCTTCGATTTCTTTTTCAGATTTAGTAAACTGTTCCACTCTACATTATCCTGCATATTAGGGGGATTTGGATTACCATTAGTGGCCATCTGTCCCAACAAGGTATTTAAATCTTCATCCGTGAAACCAAAAGTTTTGAGTCCCTCCATCCTTAATACTATAATGAGGAGGTACCAATGTAATCGTCTCCAAGAGTTGGGTAAGGAACTAATCCTGAAAGCTGCAAATTTTACCTAACTTAAGAAATCTAATCAAAAGATAGTATGTACAAGAAAAGAGGAGAATTAGTAATCAAGTATAGAAAGGAATATAAACCTTACTAGAATACTCCACACAGTGTCACCCAACAGAGAAAAGACTTTTCCTTCTTTTTCTTTTTAATACAAAAAAACTATATAAATTCAAACACAAAATCCCACGGTTGAAAAACCGTGAATGCAAAGCAAGAAAAATGGGACCCCCTTCACATAAACTTAAAGGTCAGGGAAAAAGGGGAAATAGACACCAACAAATAATAAACCATCCCTCACGACCTCTTTTCTTGGAAACAAACAAATAAATTGTACCAGGGAAAGAAACTGGGCTAAAAGCAATGATGCTACACACAAAACAAAAGATTTTCTTTATATAATAATTTTTGTTAATTTTATTTTTTGTTATTTAACTTATTCAGTTCGTCATTGATCAATTCGATACATTTAGCATAGTCAATTTATACATAATAAACACTAATTAAATTCATTGCAGATAAAACAGCATCATATCAACAGTGTTCCTAGGGCAAATGAATTTATACAAACAACATATTGTAACAGCATATCTTTTCATTCATATCCATACCCACACATTCCACATTCACACAAAAAGCACAAACCAAAACAAAAAAGAGACTTCTTTTTTTGTGTTCTCTCATATACTAAGCATTTGGAACACGAAATACATTAGAGTTATCTGAAATTGGTAAGACAACTACAAAAGTAGGATCTTTATGTCACAAGATCAGTGGTCGACGCGTTTCGATGGCCAAGTTGCCATCTTCATCAGGACCAGATGTGTATTTCAAAAACAGAAAAAACCCCAGGAAAACCTGAAACAACATATAGATAAAAGACAATAAATAGTTGGCCCAGAGATTCCCTATTTATTCATTAAAAAAAGGGAAAATGCTTCACATGTTGGGTAAACACCAGTTACTCAAGCAGCATCATTCGTAAGGTAAAAAGTGAAGAACGAAGTTATTACACTCAAGAAAAATTATTAGCACTCATAGAGTATCTCACTATTCCTTCTTCATGCAACTAGTTAGGGTAACTCTCTATCTATTAGTGCAAATAATGTGTGTTGTACAATGACAAACACATCGTGATATTTAAAGTAGAACGGCAGGAGGAATAATTTTAACAAAGGCCACCACCAAACACCCAGTGTAAGACCAAAACGGTCCTATAATTAGTGACATTTTTATCACTAGCTTGTTGAAGCAAAAAGACTTACTTAAAATTTCTATTGACAGATTAGTAACAATTTGATGGACCCGTCTTTACTGGGACATCCAATCTCTCCTGGTTCGTTGTGTCCTTAGATGTCCTTTAGTTAAAGGTACAAAAAAATACAGTATTTGTTTTGCAGCAAAAGTTGCAGGTTATTCATTACTAACAGAATTTACCATCTTATTACCTGATTAATTTCTCAAAAAATATTGATTGAATTTCTCCAAAAGATCACGGTTTGCTAGTTTTCAGTTTTGAGTACTATCCCGCTAGTATGGCTGTGTTTTCAATTTAGATCAAGAGGTTAAATGCCTTTATTTAGATTTCTAAAAAAAGAGAGAAGGAAGCAAGTTACGTTCATCTGCACAACGCACTCTTCATAGCTGCGTGTTGATATTAGCATAAGGTGCGCAGTCTCCTAAGTAATATGCCGATATTTAGAGGAAGGTGATGTAAACCCTCTTTGTCTATATCAGTGCGCAATTTTTAAAATTAGTTCAACCTAATCCACTGAATTGTGACACTAATATCGTTTTTTCTAGAAAAACGGAAAACAAAGGAAAAACTTTCAATCAATACGCCAAAACCGATTGTTTTTAAAATGTTAGCATTAAATGCGTCATCTATAGTATTTTAGGAACTGCTGACACTGTCTATTTATTTTAATTACAAATGCAAATGCGCAAGGATTTATATAGATTTAAATGAAAGTCAGTGGCATTAGTATCTCATGACTAACCTTTAAAGAGATTTTGAAACAGATACGTGTATCAGACCTTGAAATACCATCCGATATCCATAGTCGAATCTAAGAATAACCAAGCATAACCCATAGTTAAACTAGGCTATAATCTAACTACCGGTAAGTCAAGAGATTTAATTACAAAAAATATAGAGACATGCTGCCTTCCGATGTGCTAGTGAAGTCAAACAGCTTACCTTCTAACCCATTCTCCTCCGCATAAACCTCCAATTGACCAACAAACCAATAACCGCGTACCGGAAGCACGCCAATGTCGTGTCCCGTGCTTCCTAATAATCTTTGACTCAGCCAATCAGTGAGAATGATGTTGGGTCTTTTGGCGCCATACTCGACCGCAGTCGAGGAAACTGAAAGAGGACTGATGCGTGTGATTTATGAGGTGCCATCTTGTAGTGGGTTTCGTACGATGTTATCTTTGATAGCAACCATTACATAATCATAATTGCCAGGTGCAGAAAGTTGTACACTGCATCCATTGTTTTAATATGGTTCAAACAATTATAGGTGTTATCTATAAGAATCGTGTAGGATGTCTTGTAAACCAGACATTTCTTATAAGAGGAGTTTTTTTTATATAAAAAAGGATATATATTGAAACAGATGTAACTTTATTGTTCTCTGCATCCGTTGTTTAATAAAGTTCGACCAATATTCGGTGTTATCTACAAGAGTCGCGCAAGATGCCTTGTAAATCAGACATTTCTAATAAAGGTACTTATTTATATAAAAAAGATATATGTTGAGACTGGTGTAACTTTATTGTTCCTCATAAGGTAACCATTTAGTATATCCAGTTCTATCTTAACAAGTGGGGGGAAGAACACCGATGGCTAAATCACTGAGGGTGGGGAAGCAACACTGAAAACTTATTAAAAGTGTGGTTTAAGGTTTTAAAATGATGGTGGTTTTAAAGGTAAGAAATGAAATATACACAGAAATATAAGAAAGGTCCTAGATGAAATGATTTAAAACCAACACTTTTAGAAGGATAAAAGGAGTCAATCAGAAACATGGTAAGTGTGTAATACTTCATGGGAGTGCAGGGGTGGGGGGAGAAGACTAGTTAGACAGACAAACAAATAAAACCACCGAATAGCAATGGGTAGAGTTGTTTTCCAGTTCAGCTATCAGCATGTCCCCAATAAGTCTTTCGCAAGCAGACAGCTGCGCTATGCACGACAGAACTTGGCAAGCCAGTGAGCTTGGAGCAGTACGTTGTTCCCGTTTCTTCAGGGACAGCAGCTCAACTTGCTAAAAACATTGCTTAGCTAATTTTTTGTCACACAGGCCCTCGAAAACTGGCTTGACCTGGGTGGCAATCAACGAGATACCAGATCTCGGAGGCGACTGCATAAAAAGTGAAAAGTTCCGTTCACGCATTGCTAAGTGTTTGGTAAAGATGGCTGAGACACAACAAATGTTCACAATCAGCATGGAACACAGTCATTATACTCGCCCACTGAAATTTGTTACGCATAGATGAAGAACATCTGCTCTAACCGAGCAAAGGACTATTGATCATACCCAATAGAGGAAAAGCATCTGTACTTCTCCAGTAACGCATAAAAGCAAAAACTCTACAGGATTTCCTAACATCAAACGCAATTTACCTTCTAAACGGATAGATTGCACATACTCTCTACTAATATCACACAAACATAAGATACAACTGTTGGTTTTTACAGTTCCCCAACAACAGGAGTCCAAATATCACGGAAACTATTAGCACTACACACACGAAAACATAACTTAAACTGATGGAAAAAGTAAGTATTTCAATTGAATGCGGTATCGCCCCCCCCCCCCAAAAAAAAAACACACACTAAGCAAAACGTACTATAGATGTTTACAAAGGCTGCAAAATACACTTTGCACACCATTAGTTTATACTTGTCGTTAATCCTTATCTAGTTGGCCTTTCTCTTGCCTTTTTCTCCCGGGTTCTATCCCCTCCATTCCAGGGTTCCGCCACTTCATTCCCACCCACACGTTACCCTTTTCGATCATTGCCCATCTGCTCCCTCTACTTAATTACACGAATGGGTGTGACACTAACTGTCCCAAAACAAGCATTTCTTGATGTGACTATGTACAGATTTGCTACATTAAGCGTGAATTTCACCAATTGGCAAACGGAATACTTTGCCCTCTCAGCTTCCCTTTCCTCCCCTTACAACTGTCTACACACTATGCCCTTACGACTAGTGATCTCGTACATAGCCATTGTCATACATGTGCTACTCACCAGGGACCTGCACATAGAGCGACCCGAAAGCACACAGGTAGATGCCGGCAAGTGAGACTAAAAACATTCGCCGGGGAAGCCGGGTGTCCGCCATGGTAGGGGATAGGTGCAGGAGGCTCAGAAACACAAACTCTTCGCCTTCAGGACAGCCAACGCGCCACACTGGGATTTGGCAGCAGGGCAGACGTGGTGGGTTACAGCAGTTCTATGGAACGCGCGCACGCTCTAGGGGCGTGGCCATCGCCTCTGAGAAGAGAGAAGGAGGACTCAAGCAAAAACACCGTGGAATGGAACTCCTTCAGTAATACATGTTGCCAGTTAGAACGTCGGGCCAGAAATGCATTGTACGATGTGGTGTTAAAGTTCAAAGTGTCACATAGTGAACCACGTAATACAAGCTGTACTCTTCTTAGTTTTTAGGTCTGTTTGATCATTAGAGAGAGCGGGAAAAACAACAGGCGCTCGCCATGACGTATACTTTTCTCTTTTTCTGCCGTCCCACTTGGACGGCCTCGCCTGCTAAAAGGTTTCTTATCTTTATGGGGCCATGTGTTTGGCCCCATAAAGATAAGAAACCTTTTACTTCAGCCGGAAAGCGGACGAGCCCGTCCAAGTGGGACGGCTCAAAAAGCCAAACATAAACGTCACGTAGAGCTCTTTTCCAATGGCTGGCCACCGTTTAGCATAAATGGTGACGCCAGCCAATGGAAAAGAGGGGTGGGGCTTAAAGCCCTTTACAGAAAAATACCCAAAACATTAAATCTCGCCAGCGAGACTGCGCATGTGCTCAGCCCACGCTGGCGAGACCTAAAAATGTCACTGGCAACCACACTGGGCTCTCCCAGGCCAGGACGGAAGACCGAGCAAGTTTGTGGTCTTCTTGGAGGCAATCGGGGGCATACATTGAGAATTTTAGCAATGGAGAAGCCTGGCCGTATTTCATTGGGGGGGTAATCCCTCGAGCTTCACATGTACGGCAGATCTTTGTCTCCTCTTCTCAATTGTGCCTTCCTGCTGGGGCATACTTCTAGCAGCACTCTCACTACGGGTGACAGCTTCCCTCAAGACTCATGCTGCACTTTCAGCACGGTCAGGACGGGAGGCCCACATTTAGTTTTCCACACCAGCCAGCTTGGCTAACTTTTCCACAGGGCAGGCTCTCCTCTGGGGAATGCAGGTCAGCAGTCCCCCATTCCCCTCAAACAATCCTCACTCTGTGGGTAGTCAATTCTACATTCATCAGACAGCCTTGACAAGTTTTGTGCCCGACCTTGAAGGGGAGCTGACAGTCAAAGACACCAGCCCTGGAGCTCGGACATCTTCTCTTCCACACCGGTCTGTGGAGCCTGGACACTAGTTACCTCCTGCTGCCCCCTGCACCCCTACAAAAAAACCACTTACCCGCTCCGCTGTCTAGCATCTGAAGTCCTTAATGAGTCGGCCATTTTAAGATTTGGTTTCTTTGCTGCCCACCACACTTACATATGCTGCATTTTGAGACTTATCAAAATGTCACCTACTCCCACTTGACAAAGACAGCCCATTTCTAAGCACTTCAGTAGGTGGTAGGTGAATGAACATGGCACATGCTCCATAAAAGCGTTTTCAATAGCTACATGCATAAAGGAGCTGTAACATGTATACGCATGACCACACATCCACACAATTAGACCCACGCACGGGCACTTGCAAGAATTCACAGAAACATAAACAAAAGGACAAATGCATTAAAACATGCACATGTGCATGTTCTGACATACAATGTCACACACACATGCAGTAAGACAAACAATGCACACAAGAGCACTAATATAACAATGTGTACATGCATACATACACATAAAACACACATGGAAACACTTGAACACAATAAAATGCACAAAACAAATCACACACAAAATACAAGTACAAACTCTCTTGCAGAACGACAAAAACCCACACATTCATAGACACATACAAACAACAAGCATTGGCATAGCCAATAGGTCTTGCTTTTGGGACCTTATAAGTATTTAGTTATGCAGCACAATATCCTTGATGCTACAACATCAACTGTTGCATGGCTAAACACTCAAGGTCCCAAAGCGAGACCTATTGGCTATGCCAATGCTTGTTACCCTAGGGGTGGGGGGAAAGAAACTTAACTCGTCAATATAGCACCCAGCACTGCTTTTGATGCAACTTTGCAGTGACTCATTTGTCAGTTTTTTATATGGCAGACATGAGCACCAGTAACATTACACAAGGACGTGGTCATGTGTTGAAGGTCTCGCTTTTGGGACCTTATAAGTGTTTAGCCATGCAACACTTGATGTTGTTTAATCAAGGATATTGTGCTGGATAACTAAACACTTATAATGTCCTAAAGGCGAGACCTATCGGCTATGCATTGGCGGGGCCCAAAGTAAATGCTTGGTGCTCAAGGAACAGTGATAAGAGTCTCAGGAGATGGTATGTAGGGGAAAATAAATCTTGTTTTTAGGGACTAATGCTCCCAACCACCCAGGGGTGGTATGCTTCATCATGGGCCCTTACCCACATTGGTAGAAATGCTCTGTTAATGTGGGCTATAACCCGGACAGACAGGGGGGCTTCTGAGGTGGAAATATCAGCTACCATGTAGCTATGGGGCCTGAATCGTCTGGTGTGGGAATAAATCTAACGTGAGATGCAGAGGGGAAAACTGTTAAAACTACCTACTGGTAGACTAACATTTTATTGCGATCTTCAGTAGGTAGAGTTAAAACGAATGGGAATTATTCTACCCTCATGGTGAGATTATCATATTTCTGCTCATTCGAATGCTCTAAATAGGTGCCCGCGGTTCCTTCAAGATCGATCATCTCTGAATGCACCACTCAATTTAGAGGAATAAATAGTTAATTAAAAAAGGCGCCGAAACAAAGTGTAAATATCCATCAGTGGAACATTGTTTTCCATCTTGCATGGACCTTTTGAAGACAATGTACATAGGGTTTAGAGACAGTAAAATAGACAATGTTCATTATTATTTGAGACAGCTTCAAATAAATGCCACTGCACTTGCGCATAGCGTTTCCCCAAGCATGCAACATGCAAAAGATAGCCCACTGAAAAACAGAAATACTAAGAGTACCTAGATGGTAATAACTCTGAAACATAAGTTATAGCACTGCCTCCACTCGTGTTAGAGGAGAGGGGACCAATGCTGAAAATATATTTAACATAACCCAAAAGGACCCAGAAGGCTTAGTAGTAACTATAAGGCAATGGTATTGCCCAATAAAATAAATGCGGATATCATGGGCGGTCTTGTTGAGTGTTTTAACAAACATCCAACCGCCTATGCCATTGTAACAGAATTACAAACGTATGGCAGGACGATAATAGTTGTAATGTCAGGGTGAAATATGGCAGGTGTAGTCATTTGCGTGTTATTCATCTATGCTGGAATGCACAAAGGGAGGAAAAGTCAACCAGAATATGACAGACACGGAGCAGTCGGGTAATTTATACATAACATGATATGTGAGGCAACTAAAGCAATACAATTTGGTTCAGGCTGGCGGCGCCTCGCCCATAAATGAAAGATAAAGGGAGAGACTGCGGCATGGAGCGCAAGGCAGAGGCGGGCTTGTAGAGGGGAGAGAGCGCACGAGGGGGGGGGCAGACAGTCAAAGAGAGAGAGAGAGAGACCGGCAGCAGACTCAGAGGTAAGAGACCGCACGGGAGGGTTAAAGGAGTGAGAGAGAGACAGTCAAAGAGAGAGAGAAGCTGAGACAGGCAGTCAAAGAGAGGGAGAGAGGCAGTCACAGAGAGAGGCAAGCCAGGCAGTGGTTAGTGAGCGAGGCAGAGACAGGCAGTGGAGTGAGATAGAAGCATAAAGAGAGAGAGAGAGAGGAGCGAGGCCAAGTAGAAAAGACAGGCAGACAGAAAGTCAACGGAAGAGAAAGAGAGACAGGCAGTCAAAGAAAGAAAGTGAGAGACATTCAGCAGAAGAAACAAGCATTAACAAGCATCGGCCGTAAAAGCGAACATGATCGCGATGACGCGCAAAAGCCCGCTAGGGATGCGTGTGCAGAAGCGGGGGGAGGGGCAGAGATGGTGCTGAAGGCTGGCGCAGGAAAGGCAGATGGCTGGGTGAGAAGGGAGGGGGGAATGCGGGGAGCAGCTGTGCGCGTGCACGCCATAGTGCACTCAAGCTAGTAGCCAGCACAAAAATGTGGGTAGCACTTTCAAAACCCACCTACTAAATGTCTCGCCAGACCAGCGCATGTGCTGGGTCAGGCGAGACCTAAAAAGCATGTATGCATTATCACAGCATACAAGTAAAGCCACATAAAAATCTGTAACCCCACACACAAAATGCTTTAAAAAATAACACACGGACACACATAATGACACGTGCAAACAAAACACACTCATACAAACTGCATGCATCAACAATAGAAGCACACACTGCAGACCTAGACAAATGGTTAGTTTTCAGACAAACCGGCATCCACGTGCCCCTGCAAGGCACAGAGACTTTCTGCACACTAGCACAAACACTCTAATATGTTTTAGACACAAAAAACATCACACACAGATCATACTCGTATCTGCTCCATAAAACAAGCACTCGCATAGCCAATAGGTCTCTCCTTTGGGACCTTTTAAGTGTTTAGCCATGCAACAGTTGATGCTGTTGTACCAATGATATTGTGCTGCATAACTAAATACTTATAAGGTTCCAAATGCAAGACATATTGGCTGTGCCAATGCTGGTTACCTTAGTGACATGTCTATCGATGACAGTGTGTCTTATAAATTAAAAACATATGGAATACATTCTGTTATCTTATTAGCAAATGTTGTGCTTGACCAAAAACAAAAAAATAGAAAGTACTGCCAAAGCCAATCGGCTTGAGTTTAATGTGTTACCACATTAGAGCGATACACTTGAGAGGAAGCCAGCAGGTGTGTATAGAGCGGGCTGTAGGGTTACAGTAGTTCATCATGCATTTCAGGGCAGCCACTAGAATGGAGGCGGGGGGGTACGTCCAGGCAGGCAATAATAATAAGTGAGGAAGCCAAGGAGTGGTTGACTAAGCCTTCAGGAAATGGCTGGAATAGGCTGGTTAAAAATGCTAGTCGTTGAAAGGGTGTACACAAAGCACACTGTCTATTGTGAGTAATAGGTCTGTTTAATAGCTAAGCTGTCAAAAATATTTAGAGGCATTTTATATTTACCATTCTTAGTAATGAAGACCCACTGCTTTGTCATTTATGAGTCTACTTTACTATTTGAATCGATTAAAGAAGCTGCTTTTGAGATTAGAAGACATTTATCATTCAAGTTAAGCACCATCCTTGCAATATCGTTATCAACACCACTTGAGACACACTCACTGGTCCAATTCAATTAACGTACTGTGAAATACCGACTAACCTGTATTAGAAACAAATGGCGTGCCCTTGACCAAGACTGAGACGGAAGTCTAAACATTTGAAATGTGTGTTATTGAACATGACGAGCAGGCAAGCGCAGTTGTGTCCATTCGTTGAGCTATCTGTTCTTGGAAAAAAGGGGAGGGTGCCTGGCATGCAGCGGAGGTGAACTATGCCACTGAAAGCAGCGCACATGCGTGGGCAGCATGCGGGACAGAGGGGTCAAGGGGAGCGCGCGTCACAGAATACTGTACCGCATGTACACACGCACCGCCCGGCCCTCACTAGAAATGATTAGTTTGCGGTGAACCGGTAGGCTCCGTTCCCATGGTGCACTGCGGAGACCCAGGGTAGTGTGTTGCTACTTTCCTTCCATTAATTGAACGCCACGTCCTCTGGATGAAGCTGCAGCGGCCCACTTTGTTCTCTTTGTGAGGACAGGAGCCCCTGTGCAGCAGCGAGTCCTGAACGCCGCTTGAAAAAATAAATGGCAGTACAGGATATACTTTTAAATAAAGTGGGTTGCTTACCTCATTGTGTCTTTGGTAATGACAGTAACAGCAAGCAGCGCAGCTCAATCAGCCCAAAGTTGGTTGTTATCTTTCATCAAAGTAAGGCCTTTTGGTTCAAGGGCCTTGAAGCTGCTTTTCGTTCACTTGAAATGTAACTAGTGTTATGTATTGCAACAATGTATAGTGCCGTTCTATTCCTAATGAAGCCTCGACGCGCTTTCTGGGTGGGCGAGTCAGCAACAACTTTGTTGTGCCTGGTTGGTAGAGTGTTTTTTATAGTGTGGTCTGTCTTGGTAGTATTTTTGTTGTCCACAGTCACCCAAAAGAACTAATGAAGTAAGATTTCTGCATTCCCGCTGCGTTACATTAACAAGCGCGGGCGCCTCTTGCTGAAAGTAAAAATAAATAAATAAATAATGCAACGTCCCGCCAGTGGCGCGCGCGCGCGCGCGCGAGAGCGAGCACCAGGCCATATGTTTGGAATTATCACGCCCGTGTCTAGGCACGATAATTCAAAACATATGGCACCCATGCGGGTAACTGCAAGCAATAGGCCACGCTCGTGCTTGTGTGGCCTATTGCTTGCGGTTACCCGCATATGGTGAGCTTTTGAAAGCCCCTTACTATAAGTCTCGCCAGAGCAGTGCATGCGCGCTGCTATAGGCTCGACCTAAATACACATGAGATCTGAGTCATTTTCAGCTGTAAACTTATCCATGGGGGAAATTGGCGTCATCAGTACCCATCAGGAATGAACAGAGGGATGCCTGACCAAAGTAAGTGGCTTTACTACTGAAGAATTATCTACTGGAAGTGAAGTAACACCTGCAGTAGTAAAGCCCACCAGGGGGTTGGATGTGGGTGGATGACGGTGCGGTTTGCTTTGAAAATATGTAAATCCCCACAAACTTTTGAAATTGTAGCCATTTACAAACTCCTCTCCGTTTCTTACCCACCTTGGAAATGGTCAGAGATGTGCTCCAGCAAGAGATTCTCAAAGATTACATCTTCATCATGTTGTGTATATAGATATAAAAGTATAGTTGTACTAGTCTTAACAGCACAGCTATGTACCTTGGAAATATATTCTAAATAATATTTATCCTAAAGCTACCTAGATGTAGGGGCTAAGAACTCAAGGTACATACGTTTCAAAGTTAAAAATAGTAACTCAATAATTCTATTGTACCTATAAACATTTACCTTCACAATATAGTGGTCGAGGATATTCTGCAGTCAGTATTTCTGTAAATTGAAATTTGTGGCCTCAGTATTCTGAAATACAATTCCATCTCTGGCCTTATAATTCATTAAATACATTTAGGTTTTATTTCATTACATACAATTATTTTGAAATTAACTCTAGCTCTATCTGTAAATGCTGTTGAATTATATTGAAGGAAGTGCAATTATAATCAAGATGTTCAGTTTACACTAACTTAAATGGTTTATTAAGTGTAATTAAATTATTTTAAACATTAATTACACTATGAATGTGACCCTAACTCTGGATTAAACAAAAATAGATCAAAACACGTCTTTTTTTTAACAACACTTTGCTTTTATTGCTAATGCTAATATAGGCTTATCTTAAAAAGTAGTTTTCCTGATGTTTTCGATTAAGCAGTACTATAACAAAGTAAACAGAGATGAGGTAAAGGCGCAGCAGAAGAAAATGCAGGGAATTTAATGTCATCCGAGGTAACGGAGTGACATAAACGTGCGAAACCACACTAACACATGCTTGCATACATGGCTGGAAAGTATTGGTATCCTGCACGATCCCGGGTCTGGCAACTGGAAAAATGCTGAATTTGAGACCAGGACATAATTCAGCAGCATTCATATGCTGTGTGCACTCAATTAGGAGCAGCAACCTGCAGGCAGGGAAGAGCATTTCTTACTTTCACTTTCAGCTAGGCCCAAAACAAAGACCTGATTTAAAGAGCCTTCAGCCCTTCTTTTCTTTCAGTATCACCCTGTATGTGAGCTATCTGGAGCCTGTTACTTAGATACCAATGTAATGGAAGGAAACAAAGGCATACAGCTTAGCACATCAGAGCACTTTAGAGAAACTAGGACTTGGAGGCAGGTTTTATTTTTTAATTTGTTCAACTCTCTATGTAAGAGATTTGCATGCACTGTACGAATGCACGATTTATCTTTATTTATCAGTAATTGAAAAAGTAATTATTTAAATTTCGTTTTAACTTTTTGTATTTAATTATTTTACAGCGCTTCGTATCCCAGTGTAGGGTGTTAGAGTGCTTTACATCACACACAGAGGTACAGTAAATAAAACAAGCGTGAAAATCAATGTACATGTAATGTTATATAGGACAATGAAGGTTATAAGGCGTAGGAATCACATATTGTCCATACTTGTAGGCGTTGTATGTTTAAGATTGAATGGTCGGGGGCAGTGGTGGCTCGCCAAGGGAGTGCTGCGAGGCGGGGGAGGGGCAGGGTGGAGTGGAGTGGAGTCCGACATATGACGGACAGGAGTAAGGCAAGTATTTAAATAAATAAAACTATTTACCTTGCACGCGCTGCATCACCGAGTTGGCAATGCAGGGCGCGCAAGGTAAACAGTTTTATTTATTTAATTACTTAATTACTTACCTTACTCCTGTCCGTTGTATGTTGGATTCCACTACCCCCTGACCCTCCCCCTCCCCAGCCCCACCCCGCAGCACTCCCTCAGCGAGCCGGCACTGGTCAGGAGAAATACAATCAAGATATAAAATGTAACATAGTGTCTGTGGTTGTCTGCACTAACAAGACTTTATTACTATGCAAAGGAATCCTTCTTTTAAATCTTAAAATAACACTTTTAGAAGAAAAAAAAACAATACAGATCCAAAGTCGTGGCTTACAGCTTGCATGCAGCTCTTACATGTTGGTAAATAGATCACTGTGCTATATTAGGTTTGTAATTTATGAACTGGCAGTAACAAAATGATCTCAGTGTCAAAAGCAGTAGCCCACCTACCTATCTGAATAAAATACAAAGCTGTAATATGCACTTTACACTATGTGCTTTGCAGCAGGTACATTGACCCCAGTGCTTAATTTGAGCCGGTGCTTTCCGGAGTTCAGCACCGGAACTTAATTGGTTTCTGGTGCTTGGCACCAGGACCACATTATCAACACCATACTCAGAACAGTCTAGCACATGGTGGCGCTGCTCATTTAATTAAGAGATGAGCAGAACAATGGTTGTTTAGGAATACAATATACATCAAAATTACTAATACCTGCCTCCCCGGCCATTCCTTTGGCTTCGGGGACCTGGAATAATCTGAACTGTCGCATTTACATGTGAGAGAGATGGTTCGTAGTTGTTGTGGCAGCGATGACAAGGGCGATGGCTGGTGCAAGCTGCAGTGGCCTCCTGGTCACAGCCCTGGCACTTAATATTTTACAAATTAAGCACTGAAATGTAACCCTCTATACTTCTTTATGAGTCAAAATTGTGACTGGACAAAAGAGAACTGATAAACCGCTAGAGTTTTTCTTCCGATTTTATGATTCCCTCCAACCTGCTGGGCACAAAAGATCGCTGCAGCACGTTCCTCCTTGTGGCCAATTAAGTTGTAAACTAGAACAGGTTTACTGCAACGCATGTCCTTGTTGTCAATTTCTGCGCAGCAAATTTTGTTTAAGATAAATGTATAACTTGACTGTCAGAGTCTGCTTTTGGGAGGACAGCTATTGCTACAGCGCCTTGACATTAATCCCTTGCCGGCCCCTCTCCCTCCATCAGGTGCCATCTCCCGCCGATACACATCACACACTCCACGCCAGGGTTAAACAGAGCTGCAGACTGGATTGGGCATTCACGGCTACTCCAGCTATGCCGTAGACGGCCTTCTTTCTCTCCCTCGGCAGATGGTGACCCAGTTTGAGGGGCTGGCGTATAATTAGGAATAATTCAAGACGCCAGCCTGCAAGCTAGAACCGACTGGGGTCGGAGGCCTTCCTAGAAGTACGTCTGGCATCGACAGTCTGAGGGGAAGCACGGCCGCTGCAATGGCATACACTAGAACCAAAGCATGCATGCTAAGAGGCCAATGAGTGAATGTGCGACCAGCGGGGTCACCGGCTTTGTGGCATCCTCCACGCCCAACCAGCTTTAGTACTGACAAGCATGCTAAAGCAGGTGCGTCCCGTGCTGCAAAGGGTGCATTCAGGTTCTACCGGGAAAGCCCAGAGCTGCAAACTACTGTTGTCAGCTGTAAACCTCCCAAAGACCTCCTTGGTCGGAGTGACAGTAAAGAAACCTACAAAAGAAATACATGAAATAGGAGAAATCTTACAGTGCTGTAGTCAGTGCGGCACCTTCTCTCTGTATGCGAGAGAAGCTTTCACTGTTGCGGTCTGCGCGGCGCCCTTCCTCTGTGTATGGGGGGGAGGTTACTACAGTGCTGAAGATTCCTGCGCTGTACTTTTTCAGCATGTGGGGGAGGGGGCTTACACTTCTGCTGGAGAGAAGCTTGCACTGTTGCGGTCTGCGCGGCGCCCTTCCTCTGTGTATGGGGGGAGGTTACTACAGTGCTGAAGATTCCTGCGCTGTACTTTTTCAGCATGTGGGGGAGGGGGCTTACACTTCTTCTTGCAGGAAGCTTGCACTGATGCTGTATTTGCTGCACCCCTTCTTTGCATGCGAGGGGAGCTTACACTTCTGCTTGAGAGAAGCTTGCACCAACGTTGTCTGCGCTGCGCCCTTCCTCTGTGCATGGGGGGGAGGTTACTACAGTGCTGCAGATTCCTGTGCTGTACTTCTTTTTCTGCCTGGGGGGCTTACACTTCTTTTTGCAGGAAGCTTGCACTGATGCTGTATTTGCTGCACCCCTTCTTTGCATGCGAGGGGAGCTTACACTTCTGCTTGAGAGAAGCTTGCAATGAAGCAGTCTGTGCTGCACCCCTTCTTTGTGTGCGTGGGAAGTTTACACTTCTGCTTGAGAAAAGCTTGCACTGATGTGGTCTGTGCTGCACCACTTCTTTGCATGCGTGGGGAGCATACACTTCTGCTTGAGAGAAGTTTGCACTGGTGTGGTCTGTGCTGCACCCCTTCTTTGCGTGTGTGGGGAGCTTACACTTCTGCTTGAGAGAAGTTTGCACTGACGTGGTCTGTGCTGCACCCCTTCTTTGCAAGCGCGGGGAGCTTACACTTCTGCTTGAGAGAAGCTTGCACTGACATGGTCTGTGCTGCACGTCTTCTTTGTGTGCGTGAGAAGTTTACACTTCTTCTTGCAGGAAGCTTGCACTGACGTGGTCTGTGCTGCACCAGTTCTTTGCGTGCGGGGCAGTTTACACTTCTGCTTGAGAGAAGCTTGCACTTACGTGGTCTGTGCTGCACCCCTTCTTTGCATGCGTGGGGAGCTTACACTTCTGCTTGAGAGAAGCTTGCACTGACGTGGTCTGTGCTGCACGCCTTCTTTGTGTGCGTGAGAAGCTTACACTTCTTCTTGCAGGAAGCTTGCACTGACATGGTCTGTGCTGCACCCGTTCTTTGCATGCGTGGGGAGCTTACACTTCTGCTGGAGAGAAGCTTGCACCAACGTTGTCTGCTCTGCGCCCTTCCTCTGTGCATGGGGGGAGGTTACTACAGTGCTGCAGATTCCTGTGCTGTACTTCTTTTTCTGCCTGGGGGGCTGACACTTCTTGCACGAAGCTTGCACTGATGCTGTATTTGCTGCACCCCTTCTTTGCATGCGAGGGGAGCTTACACTTCTGCTTGAGAGAAGCTTGCAATGAAGCAGTCTGTGCTGCACCCCTTCTTTGTGTGCGTGGGAAGTTTACACTTCTGCTTGAGAAAAGCTTGCACTGATGTGGTCTGTGCTGCACCACTTCTTTGCATGCGTGGGGAGCATACACTTCTGCTTGAGAGAAGTTTGCACTGGTATGGTCTGTGCTGCACCCCTTCTTTGCGTGTGTGGGGAGCTTACACTTCTGCTTGAGAGAAGTTTGCACTGACGTGGTCTGTGCTGCACCCCTTCTTTGCAAGCGCGGGGAGCTTACACTTCTGCTTGAGAGAAGCTTGCACTGACGTGGTCTGTGCTGCACGCCTTCTTTGTGTGCGTGAGAAGTTTACACTTCTTCTTGCAGGAAGCTTGCACTGACGTGGTCTGTGCTGCACCAGTTCTTTGCGTGCGGGGCAGCTTACACTTCTGCTTGAGAGAAGCTTGCACTGACGTGGTCTGTGCTGCACCCCTTCTTTGCATGCGTGGGGAGCTTACCCTTCTGCTTGAGAGAAGCTTGCACTGACGTGGTCTGTGCTGCACGCCTTCTTTGTGTGCGTGAGAAGCTTACACTTCTTCTTGCAGGAAGCTTGCACTGACATGGTCTGTGCTGCACCCGTTCTTTGCGTGCGGGGGAGCTTACACTTCTGCTTGAGAGAAGCTTGCACTGACGTGGTCTGTGCTGCACCCCTTCTTTGCATGCGTGGGGAGCTTACACTTCTGCTTGAGAGAAGCTTGCACTGACGTGGTCTGTGCTGCACCCCTTCTTTGCATGCGTGGGGAGCTTACACTTCTGCTTGAGAGAAGCTTGCACTGACGTGGTCTGTGCTGCACGCCTTCTTTGTGTTCGTGGGAAGTTTACACTTCTTCTTGCAGGAAGCTTGCACTGATGCTGTCTTTGCTGCACCCTTTCGTTGTTGTGAGCAAAGCCTGCATCTTTGCTTGAGGGAAGCTTGCACTGATGTTGTCTGCGCTGCGCCCTTCCTTTGTGTATGGGGGAAGTTAATTACAGTGTTGCAGATTCCCGTGCAGTACATCTTTTTCTGCATGTGGGAGGCTTACACTTCTTCTTGCGGGAAGCTTGCACTGATGCTGTCCATGCTGCACCCCTTCTTTGTGTGCGAGCAAAGCTTACATTTGTGCCTGAGAGAAGCTCGCACTGATACTGTTTGTGCTGCACTCTTCTTTGCGTGCGAGGGACGCTTTCACTTCTGCTTGACAGAAGTTTCCGCCGACACTGTGTGTGCTGCACTCCTTCTCTGCGTGTGTGTGAAGTTTATGTTTCTAATTGCAGGAAGCTTGCTGTGACGCTGTGTGTGCTGCACCCCTTATTTGCGTGTGTGGGGACGTTACATTACTGCTTGAGAGAAACGTAAACTGACGCGGTGAGTACTACACACCTATGCACGCGTGGGAAGTTTACACTTCTGCTTGAGAGAAGTTTGCACTGAGGCTGTCTATGCTGCACCCTTTCTTTGCATAGGTGGGAAGTTTACACTTGTGCTTGAGGGAAGCTTACACTCATGTGGTTAGTACTACACACCTTCTTTGCATGCATGGGAAGTTTACACTTCTGCTTGAGAGAAGCTGGAATGGACGCGGTCTGTGCTGCACCCCTTTGTGTGCGTGGGAAGTTTACACTTCTGCTTGCACCTACGTTGCCTATGTTGCACTCCTTTGTGTGCGTGGGAAGTTTACACTTCTACTTGAGAGAAGCTTGCAATGATGCAGTCTGTGCTGCACCCTTTTCTTTGCATGTGAGGAAAGCTTACACTTCTGCTTGAGAGAAGCTTGCACTGATGCTGTGTGTGCTGCACCCCTTATTTGCATGTGTGGGGAGGTTACATTTCTGCTGCATGCTGCACCCCTTCTTTGCATGCAAGCAAAGTTTACACTTCTGCTTGAGAAAAGCGTGCACTGACGCTGTGTATACTGCACCCCTTCTTTGCATGCATGCAAAGTTTACACTTCTGCTTGAGAGAAGCTCGTACTGACGCTGTCTGTGCTGCACCCCTTCTTTGTGTGTGTGGAATGTTTACACTTCTACTTGAGAGAAGCTTGCAATAATGCAGTCTGTGCTGCACACTTTCTTTGCATGCGAGGAAAGCTTACACTTCTGCTTGAGAGAAGCTTGCACTGACGCTGTGTATGCTGCACCCCTTCTTTGCATGCATGCAAACTTTACACTTCTGCTTGAGAGACGCTAGTACTGATGATGTGTGTGCTGTACCGCTTCTTTGCACGCATGCAAAGTTTACACTTCTGCTTGAGAAAAGCTTGCCCTAACGCTGTGTATGCTGGACCCCTTCTTTGAATGCATGGAAAGTTTACACCTCTGCTTGAGAGAAGCTTGCACTGACGCTGTGTGTGCTGCACACCTTCTTTGCATGCATGCAAAGTTTACAGTTCTGCGTGAGAGAAGCTTGCACTGATGGTGTGTGTGCTGCAACGCTGTATGTCAGAAGTTTGCATTGCTGCTGCTTCTTTTTTGTACCAGTTTTCTGTTTGGGGGGACTGGAAGCACTGTTGCCTGTTCCTTCTGTGTAAAAAAAACTCATGTTGCTTCTACCGCTCCGGTGTCTGTCCTCGGTGAGTGAGAGAAGCATGCATGGGGGTCTGCCCATGGTGTACCTGTGCTCTGTGTGTTTAAGAATCACACAGGCGCTGTATCCCTTCTGTGGCTGTATGTGAAGCTTACATTTCTCCCGCTGCCTGTGTTGTACCTGCTGTCCGAGTGTGCAGGAATCTCTCACTACCTGTGCTGTACCTGTGCTGTGCTTGGAGTAAGTTTCTGCAGTTCCTCCCTGCACTGCACCTATTCTGTGGGCAAGTGACGCTTGCTCTGTTGCAGGCCATGCTGTGTGTGTAACGGATGCTTGCCATGAGGAGGCCTGTGTGTTGCATGTTCTGGTTGTGAGTGGGAGCCAGGCACAGCTGCTGCCAAGTCATACTTCTTCTGTGTCCAGACCTGCGTGCCATTAAAATCCCCCGCTGTGATCTGTGCATGTTCTGTGTGTGAAGGGACATGCACAGCCCCCCAATCCCCTGTTGTGATCTGTGATTGTTCTAAGCCTCCTCCTCTTGAAACCTGTGCACAGGGCCAGCTTTGGGGTGGACGAGCTGGGCGCCAATTTTCAAAGGAGCGCATGGAGCTGTCTGCATTAAAGTCCCTCTTACTTTGCTCCAGTGATTCAGAAGGAGCTGCTTTTAATCCATTTTACTTGCTGCATATGTCGTACACCCCATTAGCCCTCTTCCTTCCTTTCCATCTCACCCCCCTTCTGACATACACCAACACCGCCATTCGCACCGCCAACAACTAGTCTTGGCACTAGTGAGATGGAGCTATGCTGTGAGTGAATCAGAATGTTTGGGGGAGGTGCCGAGAAGTGTGTGCTGAGGTCAGTTACTGCTTTCATGTGTGAATGACCTGTAAGCACAAAATGGACCCCCTACTACCTTTTTTTCAACACCAGCTTCCAGGAGGCGCCAAGTTTATTCCCGCTTAGGGAGCGATACGGGCGAGGGCTGTCTCTGTAGACTGTGCATATTATGTGTGTGAGGGGATGTGGACAGTCACCCCCGCTGACATCTGATCATCTTCTGCGTGTGAGAGGATATGGACACTTCCCACCCCCCACTGTGATCTGTGCATTTTCTGTGTGTGAGCGGTGTGGTCAGCCGCTTGCTGCCATGATCTGTGCATGTGCTGTGTGCAAAGGGGCATGAACAACCCCCCAACCCACTGTGATCTGTGTGTGAGGGGACGTGGACAGCTGTCTCCTGCTGTGATCTATGCATGTTCTCTGTGTGAGAGGATATGGAGAATCCCCGCCCCACCCCGCTATGATCTATGCATGTTCAAGTGGATCCCCCCACAGCCAGAAAGACTGTCACCCAGGCACTCATAACAAGGAGACTGGACTACGGAAACAACCTCTATGCTGGAATGAACAAATCCCTGCAACGCAAACTCCAGACAATCCAGAACACTGCGGCCAGACTTGTCCTCGGCATCCAGCGACATGAGCACATCACCCAGCACCTGCGAGACCTCCACTGGCTCCCCGTCGAGAAGAGAGTAACCTTCAAGCTACTCACCCACGCCTACAAATCCCTCCACAACAGCAGACCCAAATACCTCAACGAAAGAGTCTCCTTCCATGTACCTAAAAGGAACCTCCGCTCCGCCGACCTTGCCCTGGCAGAAACCCTGTGCATCCACAGAATAAGAGCGGGTGGCAGAGTCTTCTCCTACATCGCAGCCAAAGCCTGGAACGAGCTCCCTGTCAACACCAGATGCTCACTCACTCTGCACACCCTCAAGAAGAGCCTCAAGACCTGGCTCTTTGGCTGAACCGGAGCGGCACCCCCACCCCCCCCCCCCCCAGCACCTTGAGACCCTCACGGGTGAGTAGCGTGCTTTAAACCCCCTGATTGATTGATTGATTCTGTGTGTGAAGGGACATGGACAGCCGCCTCCTGTTGTGTGTGATCAGTGCATGTTCCTTGTGTGAGGAGACGTGGACAGCCCCCTCCTGCTGTGATTTATGCTTGTTCCTGCAATAGATGGCTGGGTCGCGCCTACGTTGGTGATCCCTCGGCACCTTTCCAAAGCATGGCAACCAAGTGCCACGAGCTACAGGGTAGGAACCCTGACAGAGGTAAATACCTTGTCCCAATGAATGTGATTCGCAGTCACTGAACAGACAGACGCCCGGCAGGCTTTCAGCCCCGCGTTGGGCCTCGGGCTGCAGGGGCCCTGGCTCACTCTGCTGGACTGCGACGATGCCTCACTTTTCATTCACTATATTCGATGCAGGAAGAAGGTGCCAAGAGTTTAAAGGCACGTCATTGGGAAAAGGGGTGGGCGTCAGCTATGAGGCCCATTGCAGTAATATTAACATCAATACATTGTGACCGGAAGAGAGTCGAAGCTTTGGAGGTCGAGTTGTCTGAAAGTTAGAATCTAAACTGCTGATCATCACAGGGCTGGGACTTCCGGGCTATCTGTCACTTCCAGATGACCATTTTGCCTGGCAGTGCTTTACACTTCATCAGTAGGTTCACCCGTGCTAGCATCTGCCACGTTTGCTGTATTTTCCCTCTACGTTCATTTGTGTTTCCTGTGCTGATTTCCTGGTTTGTTGGAGTTGATCTATCATCGTTTGCCTGGAGGGAGCCAGCTTCTGTTACTGGTCTGTGATGCCTGAGCGTCTGGGTAGCAATGCCTGGATGCCGATGGCCATCAGCATTCACTGCTGCAACACCCGCTCGTGTAGCGAGCCCGCCACTGCACACAGTATTGCATAGTTGCCAACATTTGAAAAACAAATCCAGGAAAACTTTGCAGCACAGTTTTCAATGACTTACTTGAAAATGTACCACACCCATTGCCCCAAAGCTCCGCCCACTCCACCCAACCCACATAATTAGCATAATTTAACTCTGCCTACATATCATAGTGCAGATTATAGGGTCTATGTTGGACAGGCCACACAGAGGGCTTGCTCCCTCCCCGCACGACAGGGCCCGAGCTCCGGCCCACCAGGCATACCCCCGCGACAAGCACCTGTACCCCGTCTCCCGACGGATCTTCTGCCCTCGGACCACTACTCATCACGGGGTCCAGGCCCACCGGCTTCCCCGGCCGGGTCAAGCCTCCATCTTGGGCCCTGCGCCACGCGGCCGCGTGGCCTCACCCCGACCCCAACCCCGGGCCTGGCCGGCCCCGACATCCCGGCACCACCATCCACCCAGGAGGTGAGCGGACCACTTGGCAGGTCAATGGGAGAACGAGGTGTCAAAGGCTCTCCCCCGCCAGGTGCCGATCGCCCCCAGCTCCCCCAGGCACTGGCTCCACCCCCTGCTGGGTGTCTGGACACCTTCATCCCGGACCCTCCGACCTCCAAGTGCGAGGGTCCGGACATCAAAGGGCACCAGCCCTATAACTGGGGCAGCTCCGGAGCAGGAAGGCAGTTGTATCCTGGAGTCGAGAGACACCGAGTGAACTCAGCCTTGACGGTCTACTGGCGCTGCCGTAGCCCGCTCTTGTGACCCATCGTTCTGCCTGCTGGCGCTGCCGCGGCCTTCTGCAACCTCCATCCTCACCGGGACCTGCTGGCGCTGCCGCGGACCGTACATCGACCATCTTCCTGGGACCTGCTGGCGCTGCCGCGGCCCGTTGTAACAACCATCTTCACCGGGACCTGCTGGCGCTGCCGCGGACCGTACATCGACCATCTTCCTGGGACCTGCTGGCGCTGCCGCGGCCCGTTGTAACAACCATCTTCACCGGGACCTGCTGGCGCTGCCGCGGACCGTACATCGACCATCTTCCTGGGACCTGCTGGCGCTGCCGCGGCCCGTTGTAACGACCATCATCACCGGGACCTGCTGGCGCTGCCGCGGCCCGTACCACCTAACCACCAAGCTCGAGGATTGTGAGCTCATCATCTCATCCGAACTACCTGACTGGTAAACAGACTGTCCCGCTACCCCCTTTCCTACCTTGCGAGACTCGAATCGAGGGGACCCCTGAGTCCAGACCTCCTTGTACATTCAACCGTACCTTAAGAAGTGCTTATAAAGAACACTGAACCTTATCCGTGTGTGGTATCTGTCTGTGGGGGGAAGTTACTTGTCTGTACGATCGCTGGGGACGGTCCTCCCCGGAGACCTCTCCTCCTGACCCCGGCCGACCCTCCCGGTCCGTCTACCTTTTCTAACATTGGTGGCCAGCGGCGCGATCCGAATCAACGCGTAATCGTACAGAGAGTAGCTCACCCCACGACAAAAACACGATGTCGACCAAAGATAGCAGCCCCACCGAGAAATTCCAAATGGAGAAATTAGAAGAATACAACCACCGCGAACTGAGACAATTTTGCATAGAACTTGGCATTGCTACCACCGGCCTAAGTACCAAGGATGATCTAAAGCGCGCCCTTGAGTCATGGACAGAAACTGGGGTCGCAGGACCCCCCGACCAAAGCAGCGTCACACCAGACCAAAACAGCATCACACCAGAGGGGAACGCCACGGCTCCCGAGGAGCGGGGTACGGGCCTGCATACAAGAGGAAGTGGCCAAGATGCTCACGATCGGGGTCATCGAGCCCTCGGACAGTCCCTGGGCCAGTCCGGTTGTATTGGTTCCCAAAGCCGCTGCCCCCGGCACCGCACCTGAACTGAGATTCTGCGTCGACTACCGGGGCTTGAACGCTGTCACCCGGACCGACGCTCATCCCATCCCCCGAGCAGACGAGCTGATCGACCGGCTGGGGGCCGCCCGCTACCTTAGTATCTTCGACCTAACAGCGGGCTACTGGCAGATCGGCCTCACACCCAGGGCTCAGGAACGGTCAGCCTTCTCTACCCCCGATGGCCACTATCAATTCAAGGTCATGCCCTTTGGCATGAAGAATGCCCCCGCCACGTTTCAACGCCTTGTGAACCAGGTCTTGGCGGGGCTCGAAGAGTTCAGCGCTGCCTACCTGGACGATATCGCTGTATACAGCCGCCACTGGTCCGACCACCTCCGTCACCTCCAAGAGGTCCTACAAGCCCTCCAGCGGGCCGGCCTCACCATTAAGGCCGGCAAGTGCCAAATTGGCCAAGGGTCTGTGACCTACCTTGGGCACCAAGTGGGGAGCGGGCTGGTGGCCCCCCTACAACTTAAGATTGCGGCCATCCAGTCCTGGCAGCCCCCCGTCACCCAGACCGAGGTCCGAGCCTTCTTGGGGCTCACCGGCTACTACCGGCGGTTCGTGAAGGACTACGGCAGCATCGTGGGGCCCCTCACGGGTCTCACGTCCAAGAACCAACCGAAGCGGATTAACTGGACTCCTGATTGTCAAGCGGCCTTCGAGAAGCTGAAGGCCGCCCTGTGCACCGCCCCTGTGCTCCAGGCCCCCGATTACAGTCGGGAATTTGTGGTGCAGACCGACGCCTCCGACCACGGCATCGGGGCCGTCCTCTCTCAGTTGAACCCCGAAGGTCATGACCAGCCGGTGGCCTTCATCAGTCGACGTCTCCTGGCCCGAGAACAGCGTTGGAGCACCATCGAGAGGGAGGCATTTGCAGTAGTGTGGGCCCTCAAAAAGCTCCGACCCTATCTCTTCGGTACCCACTTCCGGGTACAAACCGACCATCGACCCCTGCAATGGCTGATGCAGATGCGGGAGGAGAACCCAAAACTCTTGCGCTGGTCCATTTCCCTGCAGGGAATGGACTTCACCGTGGAGCACCGACCAGGCCAAGACCACGCCAACGCGGATGGCCTGTCCCGCTTTTTCCGCCTCGACGAAGAGAGTCCCCAAGGAGATGGGTGACTCTCCCCGCCTTCAGCTGGGGGGGACGCATGTTGGACAGGCCACACAGAGGGCTTGCTCCCTCCCCGCACGACAGGGCCCGAGCTCCGGCCCACCAGGCATACCCCCGCGACAAGCACCTGTACCCCGTCTCCCGACGGATCTTCTGCCCTCGGACCACTACTCATCACGGGGTCCAGCCCCACCGGCTTCCCCGGCCGGGTCAAGCCTCCATCTTGGGCCCTGCGCCACGCGGCCGCGTGGCCTCACCCCGACCCCAACCCCGGGCCTGGCCGGCCCCGACATCCCGGCACCACCATCCACCCAGGAGGTGAGCGGACCACTTGGCAGGTCAATGGGAGAACAAGGTGTCAAAGGCTCTCCCCCGCCAGGTGCCGATCGCCCCCAGCTCCCCCAGGCACTGGCTCCACCCCCTGCTGGGTGTCTGGACACCTTCATCCCGGACCCTCCGACCTCCAAGTGCGAGGGTCCGGACATCAAAGGGCACCAGCCCTATAACTGGGGCAGCTCCGGAGCAGGAAGGCAGTTGTATCCTGGAGTCGAGAGACACCGAGTGAACTCAGCCTTGACGGTCTACTGGCGCTGCCGTAGCCCGCTCTTGTGACCCATCGTTCTGCCTGCTGGCGCTGCCGCGGCCTTCTGCAACCTCCATCCTCACCGGGACCTGCTGGCGCTGCCGCGGACCGTACATCGACCATCTTCCTGGGACCTGCTGGTGCTGCCGCGGCCCGTTGTAACAACCATCTTCACCGGGACCTGCTGGCGCTGCCGCGGACCGTACATCGACCATCTTCCTGGGACCTGCTGGCGCTGCCGCGGCCCGTTGTAACAACCATCTTCACCGGGACCTGCTGGCGCTGCCGCGGACCGTACATCGACCATCTTCCTGGGACCTGCTGGCGCTGCCGCGGCCCGTTGTAACGACCATCATCACCGGGACCTGCTGGCGCTGCCGCGGCCCGTACCACCTAACCACCAAGCTCGAGGATTGTGAGCTCATCATCTCATCCGAACTACCTGACTGGTAAACAGACTGTCCCGCTACCCCCTTTCCTACCTTGCGAGACTCGAATCGAGGGGACCCCTGAGTCCAGACCTCCTTGTACCATTCAACCGTACCTTAAGAAGTGCTTATAAAGAACACTGAACCTTATCCGTGTGTGGTATCTGTCTGTGGGGGGAAGTTACTTGTCTGTACGATCGCTGGGGACGGTCCTCCCCGGAGACCTCTCCTCCTGACCCCGGCCGACCCTCCCGGTCCGTCTACCTTTTCTAACAGTCTACTCAAGAAAGAGAGAATTGCAGGGAATTGAGAAGGAAATTTCAAACTTACGGCCAAAGTAGCCGAGTTGGGAAAAATTCTCCCATTAAGCTGCATTGGACAATTGTTCCGACTTAGCTACTTTGGCGTAAAATTTTAAATTTCCATTGCAATTCCCTGCAATCTTCTCTGAAGTGCAATTGCCAGGACTGTCCGGGATAGTGAATTACCCGGGACAGTCTTCAACTAGCCGGGACTGTCCCAGCAAAAACGGAACATCTGGCAGCTAGGAGTATCGCTGAACGCCGGTTACTACCTCGTGGCTTACCGTCCTTTTCTCACACAGATCCTATCCATCTCTAGTCATACCAGAATGAGTGCTATGTCCTTTTAGGAGCATCCAATATGCACAGCAAAGGCATATCATACCAGAGCGCCGACCCAGGCTCCAGGCCAGGCTTCACCATCTTCGACCTGAGACGGGCAAGAGCTCCTGTGTGCTGATCTCCAATCTGTTCCTCTCTCTTCCGCTTCTCTCTATTGTGAGGCTTCTGATGTTGGCTGGGCCTTCCAGCCAACACACATCTTCAGTAGAAGCGTGTGAGGAGGAGGAAGCAAAAGAAGCTTTTGCGTGGCTGTATCTGATATTGCCACAGGAACACGGATACACTCTTTCCCCAGAGAGCACTGATGCAATGTGGCCTGACTCTGTGGTTAGAAGGAACGCAGACTGGATGGAGCATGTGTACAGGTCTCCTCGTGAAACCAGCTTAAATTTAAGATGCATTGCTCTCAGAGACACTCTGCTGGGTCATGAAGAGGCCAGAGCCCAGCAGAGCAGAAATCCCACTCCGCAGACAGGCAGATCACTAGGTAAGTCACTGGAACAACACGCTTCCAGGAAGGAGAGGAAACGACTAGACCTGACCTGGATAAATGAGAGCCAGGAAGTGAGATTAAAGGTGGAGAAGGATCTAAGGATTGCAAGTGTAACAGGAACCCAGAGAGGAAATAATATTCAAAAGAGAAATTGAATTAATACTAATGCACCCAGCCTGATGTGTGGAGCCACAGGTACTGTGAAAGGACGCCCCACATTGCTGGGTGCCTCTGGGCCAGGAGGGTGCACTTGACTCAGAAGACCTAACATTCAGAACAGGTTTGGAGACGGGGACCTGTATTATGTAAGGCTGTATCTCCACACATACTGGAGGTGCATCTGGTTTGTTTTTACAGACAAGTCAGCCTTGAAAAGGTGTTTTACTGAGTGAGATGAGGAGGGAGGCCCTTTGGAAGGTGCAGAGTCTGGAGAGGGTCTAAGGGTGCTTCAAAACCCTTCTCTGGCCATTCAGCCATTGGGGCCTTTGGAAGAGGGGGCTAAAAAGAGGAGACAGGGCTTAGAGACCAGCATGGTCGGAAGAGACCCTTCTACCACCATCCCGCCCACCACCCTGAAACACAGACAGAAGCTTCAGAGGCATGTTGCAAACCCCCTAATGGGCATCAGCTCTGCGGCGCCTCCAACGAAGAGATGGACACCTGCTTCGTGCCCAGGTCACAGGCCCACCTTGTGCTCACCGTGTGATATCCGCTCTTCACCGAATTACCTTGTTTAGAGTGTCGATACAGTCTGACCCAGAGTGGTGCCATGTGGGTTGGAAGGTCTTTTATAACTTTTTTGGTGCATGGAGACACATTAAGGATTTCAAAAACATAATCTAGTCTGAAAGCAACTGGTAAAATACAGCATACAGCTTGAAGAATAATAGACATACTAACTATTATAACTCGTCCCATCACATTCCTCACAGGCATTATCCACCCCTCATCTCTTCAGACTTCCAGCTGCTCAGAGAGGTAGGACATCGCCAGCCATCAACCAGGCCAGATGACACTGATTTCCTTGACTCTCAACTCCAAAACTGTTCCCCCTCTACTCCAGTGCTCTTCACAGACGTTTCAGAAGCTCACCATCCAACTTCAAGGTTCCTCTCTCCCCTTCATTACAGCCAAGCGCTCTGAGGCATTTTTTGCTTAATGAAACAATTTCCCCCAAAATTAAAGGTAAATAAATATTTAACTCCAGAGTTTTCTCTTTGTGGCTTTGTCTCTTTTGCCAAGAATAGCACTGGGAGCAGGCGAAACTGCCAAAGTGTCTCTTAAGATCAGAAACTTGTGACCTCGGTTCCAAGTGATTTTATGGGAGGAGTCAGATTTGTGTAAGCTTGTGCTGATGTTGAGCAATGTCGGCTAGACAATGGTGCCTGCCCTCGGGGGTGTGCTCGTACTACAAAAAGAGCAATTCCAGTCTCAAAACTAATCCCTCCCTCCCCTCTTCTCACTCCCGGTCATCCATCATCTGTATTTCATAACTTGAGCTGGGGGGGCGGAAGTAGAGGGTGGTTCCATGTCTGATATTCAGTAGTCTGTGTTTGTTGGATACAAGACCCCAGCATGCAGGCCCATGAATCTATATGGAGGCAGCTCTAATTATTTATTTACATATCTATGTACTTAATGTAAGTATTTTTCTTATTTTTCATTGATGGTGCAAATCTCTATTACAATTGTGGTATCAAAAGTTCTGAATACAGAAACATTTCCACACTAAAGTATCTTGCTAGCTTTCTTCTCCTCATTCGCATTCCAAACCTACTTTCCTCCAGGGGTAGATGTAACTTGCATAATGTCATATAGCGTAATCATGCAGAATTATCTAAGAAATCCGTGAGATTAGGTCTGAATTACGCGAGAAGAGTAATTTTGCATAAATGTGCCCTTGCATTCAAAATAGATGTGAGGATGAATTTTATGCTACGAAATAGCGTTAAATGCAACAGAACACAAATAGTGAGCATGAGCAGCTGTGTGCGCTTGCTAAGTGTGCTTTTGGGCTAGTATTGTCCCCCAATTTACTAACAGCATTTAGCACTCCATAATGGATGCGGGGGTGCATTTTGTGGTAAGAAAAAGCTTTAAACGCAGTAGAACATTAATACCGACTGGTCATTCACATTCTCTAAATATGCTCTTGCCGTAGGATTTTTTCCCCTAAAAAAATTACTTTTAAATATGCAAGCGGGAGTAATTGCGTAATTATTGGAAATTTCACATTACTCTTTGATGTGGAATTACCGATAATTACGCAATTACTCCTGCATAATCAAAATTCTTACCAGGCCTATTTTCCTCCTCAAGTATCCCTCTTGACTGTAAAAATTCTAGAAAAGTCTGTTGTCTAAATGTTTACAAATTCACAAAATGGCCAGATTTTCACCCACCTTCATATATTTTGCGTTAGGTACAGGGGGCATTTTCTGTAAAGCTCAATTCTGGTTCGTTGATAGAGATTCCATTTTATGGATTGCAAGTCTGCATTTTCAACTTAACAAATAACATATCCTTGTTTAGTGATACTTTAAGTAATTAATAGAACAAAATATTTTCTTTATTGCTGGAGTCGGATATACTTTTTCAAAAGACATTTACGTCTGCTGGCTAACATTTCTTCACCTTGTGGTGATTCTTATTATCAACATGGTTACCTTGCCATTTATTATTCTGATGATGATAATGAGGATAATGATGATGATTGTTAGAAATGGGGTTTCTAGTTGGCAGTGGTGTGCACCGTGTCCAAGGAGGGACCCATACTCTTGTCAGGGTAAGTGGAGTACACACCAAGTTTACCCGTGCTCACTCACAGGTAGCTTGGCACAGAGCGGTCAGGCTAAACTAAAGATGCAAAGTATAAAGTATTTGTGCACAAAGACACAGTAACACAATGAAAACACCACAAAAGTACTCCACACCGGTTTAGAAAAATAGCCAATATTTATCTGAGTAAAACAAGATCAGGACGATAAGAATCCAACCTTCACAAGTCTAGATGTGAATCCTTTAATATTAAATGCTGTTATAGCATTTAGAAAACAATATCTCCAACTGGAGTTATTTGCTCGTACTTGACTGCAACAAATCCACAAGTTCAAGTGCCCAGAGTCCAAACACCTACGAAAAGGAAGCCCAGCACAAATTTAAAAACAGGAGGATACAAGCAAAAAGAAAAGGTAGCCATGCAAAAAGATTCCACGTCTAAGTATGAAAAAGAACTTCTAAAGCACACTATTGCCCACAAGGCATCATACACGCTAAATGAGTAACAGACTGAGAAGAAAAGAAATTAAGGAGAGCTGTAGAAAAAAAAGGTCATAAAGTCTTATGAAGGGCAAGGTGATCATCAGGTTACAGTCACTCTAATAAATCTTGAGTCTACTTTCATAAAAAAGAATTGCAATTTTGCATATAAAATAGAACAAGATTTGTTGGAGGTCTTCAGATCTAGGAAGCAAATTCATAAATTAGAAGCCATGGCAACAAGCACATCTATAACGCAGATGTTTCCACTTAATCTTAATATTTTGGTTTTGTTTGCTGACAAATTATACTGAATTGCAATTAGGAACCAGCTTGAATATTGGGCAGGTAGACTGAAACACTCAATGTTTGTGATTATCATACGATTTCTAATTTAGAACTTGGATGGGTGCCATTTTATTATGTTCCTCCTTTATGTTACATGGGAAAATTGTATAAATTTGATTCAAATTTAGACGAAACTCATTAAATGAGAACAAGTTATAAGAGGATCATGGTTCCTATGCTGTAGACCTTTATGAAATATTTTTTAATTTGGAAAAAAGGTTTTTAAGCATTAATGCCCTCATTACAAGAGGCCTTTTAATTACAATGAGGCCATTAATGCGAGTTAGCTGGCCCATTGGAGTTACAAGATCTAAAGTAACTCTGTGAATGTCATGTCTCCCTCTGAACCTTCATCTGGTGAAATTAGGTGGAGACACTGGGTTAAAAACTGCGGCCAACCCCTCCCCACAAAGGTGTTTTTGTTCTTTTAGACTTTCTAAGTTCTTTATGTGTGGCTTTGTAAAAATAAAAAATAAAAAACAATAGCAAAGCAGTGCATTTCACTGCCGTGGGTTACCATACATCAGGTAGGCATTATATGGGTGGTGCACTGGCTTTCCCGTACATCCACCCATATATTTTGTGTATAAATATACACACAGTGGGCTTAAGCAGCGCATTGCTCTGCCTTGCATTACTGCGCGCCAGGTAGGCATTACATGGGTGGCACACTGATGTTCCAATACACACACCGATTTGTGTACAAATAATATACACAGTTTTCTTGAGGCAGTCACACTAGCTTTCCTTGGATAAGCTCTCGAGTTCCACTTCTCTGTAAAAGGCTCGAGGTTAAACCCTATTTATGCGAGGAGATATTCCAGCTATGCCCCCGAAGTGAGTTCTAGTCTTAGAAGTTCCTTGATGGCTTTGAGAAAGTCAAAGTGCCTCTGTGCTGTAGCTTGTCAGTCAGAGAAAGCCCAGTATTGGCGACCCAGTATTCAGTCTTACCTGCTCTCGCTGGAGTGGAAGTTGGGAGTGCCCTGACACGTGCCTATGTCCCGGCAGTGAGCAGAAGACTGAAGGCTACGTTCGAGGCAGCAGGCATCTACACACTCCTCTGCCTATGTGGTAAGCCTCCCTGAATCAGGTGGTAGGTCTTGGGTCCTCCTGGATTGTTGGGTAGTTGAATCACTGCTCTTCCTCCTTGGGTAATGGCTTGCTTCTCCTTCACTGCTGCACGCTGCTCCATGGATGTCGTTTGGAGGTAGTCAGGAGTCACAGCTCTGACCTCTAGCTTGCTCCCTGATACTCCCGGCACTTCCTTTGTGACTCTTGGCCTCAGAGGAGGCAAATGTTTTGCCCCCTCTGCGGCCAGGGTTCGCAAAGGAAGTGGCAGGAGAAGTAGGGAGCAAGCTAGAGGTCACAGCTGCGACTCCCGACTACCTCCAAATGATGGCCATGTGCTGCTCCAGGGTGACAGCCCTCTCACTTCACCATGGCCCCCCTCCTTGGATACAGGGTTTGTGACAGCGTACACAAGAAAACGGCCCCTTCAGGTCACAGCATTGCACAGGGTGATGACCCTCTTCTCGATAGAGCAATGCACCAAGGCGACAGCCCTCAGTCATCCACTTTGTGCAATTCAGCCTCTAAACGAAGATCTCTTCAGTTTTTCTATTTTACGTCAAAGGTCAATGTTTTGTCTTTAATTCTTGGCGAATGAGGTTAGAGTGTAACTGGCAGGCAGAAGTCACATAAAAGTCAAGTGTCAAATGCATTCTATATGTGACCTAGATTCTTATTACTATATTCCAAGAAGGAGGGAGTGAGAAGTGATACAGGGTTTGCTCACCTCCCAAACACCTAACCATACAAAAACAGAAGGGAACCTCTACCATGCTTAGCCGGCCTCTCTATACCAGCCCAAGGGAATCACCCTATGGTGTTAAAAGGACTCTCACCCACTGGAACTCCAATTGACATGCTTCTTCATAGGGCCCTCGTTGAGATACCTAGTGTATCTGCGTGGACTCAACCTTAATAGCCAAGTAAGCTCTTTGGTTATTGGGTGCGAACCTAGATTTTAAATAGTCTAGGGTGGCCTGAGGCATAAACGGCACATATATAAAAAAAAAATCACGCAGCGCAGCAAGTCACCTTGCTGCGCTGCACTGTGTGATAGTGAAAGGGCAGAAATGCACGGTATTTACAATGTTCTGCCTAGTGCCAATGCAGGCACCATTGCACCATGGTGAAAGGGTGCCTGCATTATGAGCAGGATTGATTTTGATCAGAAAGGCCCACCTTCCTCCACAAAAATAATCCTGAGAGGCATTCTCCTCTCTCTATGTGTGATGCAAAATACAGCACACACAGAAAGAGGAAGAATAAAGATATTTCTCCTCATTACGCCTCACCTGGAGAGGAGTAACATTTTGATACATTCCCAGGTCTACCAGTGATGGTTAATCTGGGAATGTACCAAAATCTGTGGGTGGATCTGTGGAAACACCCACGCTCCATCCATGGCGTGTCTCCCTGGTGCAGAGTAGGTCTGGGTGGAGTTTGCGGAGAGTGACAAAAAAACCTCCGATGTGCTCTGCCGAGTTCCGCAAGTAGGAGAGTGAGGTAAGTCACGCTACTCGCACTGATTTTCAGAGCCGGGCGTTTATCCCATGTTGTAAAATCAGCACGAACTGCACCTCATGCAACACAAGAGGGCACAGCTTCTTTCTGCTACTCAAGTAGACGTTCTACTGGCCTCGCATGACTTGATAAATCTTACATAGTAGTTGTGTCACCCTTGAGCCCCATTGCGTGGCACAAGGGCGACACAACTGCCTAGTAAATGTGTGCCTGATTTTATTTTTAAAGTACACCCTCAGAGTTAAAAGCATGTGGAGATGCACTAAAGAAATTATTATCCTCTGTATCCCTGGGTCAACATGTTTCAGCCATCACACCATTCCCTCGCCGGTCTAGTTGGCTTTCATCAGGACCTCACAAGGATGCTGTTAGAATCCTATTTGTGTGCATTCAACTGTGAAACTTCCAGCCATCATCATACATGCCATACATACTGACCCATTTATTCCCTATGTTTTCATTTCTTTAGTAGCGTCCTATTTAGAGCTCCAGGAGGGTAAAGAACGCAGGTGGACCTTGTAGTCAAACTTTCATCAAAGATTTCTTACCAGCTGTGAACCTATTTTGTATATTTCAGTCACTAGATAGACATCTCTCTCTTTTTCCTATTTCTCCTCCTTTACATCTAAGGTTAATGCTTTGTCTTTTATTCTTGACACATGAGGTTGAAGCATGGGTTGCAGGCAGATGCCACAACTGTGCGCTTTTCACTTCAAGTAAGGATTGCCTTGCATGATCCAGCTTGCTCCTCCATGAACCAAATAATTCAGTTTTGTACAGAAGTACCTAAATCTGAACGAAAAACAAGTTGCTTTTTGTAGCTCTGGAAATTCGAGAGCACTGGATATCTCTGTGTTAAGTTTTGCCAAGTTAATACCCTGTCGAGGTATGGGTGGTATTGTTTTTTGCCCTTCTCACACCTACCTATTGCAGCGATGTTGCAAAGTTTGCAATGTACTGTGTTATAGCACAATAACACAGGGTAGCGTTGCTGTTATGATGCTTTTAGATCTGGGAGACTGATGGATTTCAGTGTTAGACAACAACCTAGGCACACATAATAGTAGGTAAACAGTATGTAGGTAAGTACAAGAACTACAGTCTAGTAGCCATAGATGAAAGAAATATCTTCAGAAGAGTTGAATGATGTTCTGTCTTTTAATTTTTCATTCGTTTAGAGCCAATGAACAGAAGAAAACCAGCCGACACGTGTTTCCTCGCATTTGGAAAATCATTCCGCCACTTCCTCAGGGCTGTATATAGAAGATGAATATCTTGGTCGTCGCTCAGCCTGTGATAATTCCAACCCTGCTGGGCTAAACACTCCAGTAGACTTCGGTTAATCTATAGGCATCAGACGTGCCGTGAAAAGGAACATCCGGCACGTTCTGACAATGATCTGGATTGGTAGACCAGAGTTATATGTCACTAGTGTGCAGGAATCTATATTGGACGAGCAGGGTATCTGTAGCCTGTGTGGCACAGAATACAGTGATCGGCCATGAGGGTCCCCAGGCTTATACGCCGAAGATCTCCTACATATGTGGAATTATCCGTTCCTTTACAGAGTTTCCCTCACGGCGCCCCGCCACACAGGCTACAGATACCCTGCTCATCCAATATAAATTCCTGCACACTAGTGACATATAACTCTGGTCTACCAATCCAGATCATTGTCAGAACGTGCCGGATGTTCCTTTTCACGTCATAGCCTTTTTCTTTCACTACCCTACAATTGCTTATATGTGCAGATTCTTTTTTCATTCCCTTTTCTGCCTTCATCATTGTTTTTTAGCTCCTTTCCTCTCTTTCTGCCTTTCTCTCTTTCTTTGGATCATGGTCTGTTCGTGAAAAATGAGCTCCAATCTCCTACAATGAGTGCAGGTGGGTATGGTTGAGTAAGAATACTTTGCATAGAAGAGCAGTCTCACCTCTGGAGAGCGCAGGCAGCTAAAGCAATCGCATCTACTTGGAAATGTGCTGCATATGGAATATTATGCCTGGTTGAGAAGGCTGGTGGTAGAGTTAGTCTGTTTAATCCTTGGGTAAAGGAATCTTTACGCTGAAAAAAAGGCAACATTGTTTTTTGTGTATCTTACAAAAGAGTGCATTCTGTCAAAATCAGAATGGTTTGCATGCATACTGGTAATGCTTTCAAATGTACTCACGATAGACCTGCTAAACATAAATGTGAGGTCTGAAGATCTTATTAGCGAGTGTAGTCTAGTGTAGATTCTGATTACTGCCACTTCCTGTAAAGTCATTGCTTGTGATGCCACTTCCTGTAATGCCACATGCGATGTCCCGTGCTGTGGTGTTGTGGGCCGTGATGTCACTTGCATACTGCCTATCTAGGTTAGTCCCTCCATTTTATTTTTCTACACAGGTGTGTGTGTGTGTGCGTGCCCTACTTATAATCACCTCTAGAACTAGAACGGGGGCTCTGAAACTGTGCCAGCCCCCCCGCACGCCCCCATGCCAGTGCCTTCCTGGAGGGAGATCAGAGCATGAAGGTTGGTAATATACAGATGGATGAGAGCATGAAGGTTACGGGCAGAGCTTGAAGGTTATGGACAGATGGACTTGTCTGACACAGATTTTCTGTCCAATAAAGCTGTCCATGAAATAAATGTCCTAGATAAATGCTCGGTGGAAGGCTTGCCAAGCCAGGGAGACCTGGGAGGGCAGGGAGACACTCACTGGCGTGTTTCGCTAGGAGGTTTTTTTTAAAGCTTACTTTAGAAAATGCAGTCATTATAGCAAGCGCAGAGATGAATGGGTAGGTAGGGGGCATTTGGAGAATGTACCTTTGAACACCAAGTCAACCTTTGTCAAGCGCTTACTATTTCTAACCTCAGAAAAAATACCCCCAGTTGACACATATAGCTTCCTCCATTTCACCAGACAAATATTGCCACAAGTCAACAGCCTTGGTGGTAAAAAAGTACAAATGCTGGCAGCATGTTATTCTATATGGTTTATATGCAGAAAAGCAAAGGCTGCCAGTAGCATGAGGCAACAATTTTACTAAGACAGGTAACGCAGCAGCATGAGATTTCAATGCAAGGCCAGGTTGTTTTAACCTTATGCAAAAGGTGACATCCTCCCACCAAATGTTGTTTAGATTTCCTGTTGTACTCCTACCACACTTTCTGCTACGAGGCTCTTTGTCTTTATGTCTTTCATTAAGTTTGTTACCTTCTGCAGGTGGAAGAGAGTAGAGGTCACGCAGGGGAGCATGGGAAGAGTAGTCCTAGACAGAGTTATTCTTTACCTCGAGCCAGTGGTACAGAAACCACCTTACAGGCAGCCAAAAGCTGCTCTCCATAAGCTCCTGTCGCTAGAATCACTAGGATGGAAGTGTGAGCTCACATGTGGATCAGAGGTTCCTTCATGTCATGAATTTACAACTGAAGCCTACCCAGCACATCTTGTCCACCTACCTTGCCACACTACACTTATGTTATGTTATGTTACTATTTGTTTTGTAGAGCGCTCAGCTGCTCCAAAGAGCGTCCCGGCGCTAAAGATCATCACACCAAATACCAGCAGCAAACAAACAGCCATAACAGAAAACATAACCAGAATTAACCATAACAGCATTACAAAGCAAACAGATAGGTTTTATGAAGGGAAGATGGCTCCCGCGTCACCCACACATATGAAAGCAACTTCTCTCCTGCATCTTGCAAGAGAACAAAAGTACAGATGCAAAAGTGTGATGTGGGAAATCACTAAAGTCAATGCAGACCAGTGGTACATTGGATGTGTGGCTGAGGGGACATATGCAGTGTTATAGCTCGGGGAAGGGTGCTTCTCTTCCACCGTGCGTCTTCAAATGCCCGTCGGCCACCTGAACTGAGATGCCTAATCAAGATCAGGTCGGATCCAGTACATGTCATGGACTCTAATAGAACGGCGGGGCCGGCATCGGCCACGCCAAAAGGTATGGCGGTCGAGCCGGCCCCTCCGCGACGGTGGGGGGAGGGGGGCGGGCCTTTCGCGCACACTGTGACGCGGTGGCCGCCCCCCCTCTCCCTCATTGGTCTCGGGCGTGGGCGGGACCCGGAAGCGATTCGAATCGCTTCCGGGTCGCGCTAAAAGGGAACAACATCGTAGGGCTATAAAGGGCTGGGGAGCCCAGGAAACCTCCTCTTGGTTCCTGGCTCCCCAGCTTGCCCCCCCACGCCTCGGGACGTGCTGGGATTTCAACAGGCGGACTTGCACCAGGCCACAGGGTCAGTGCAGGTTCAAGCATGCGTGCTCCATTTGCGCCAATCCTTCCCACCCTGAATCCAAATGTCTTAAAAGATCAAAAGATAAGGGCAGAAAGAAGCAGGAGTGAGGTGGGCTTCCCGCTTAAAGCGCACTCACCCATCGACGTCACGGCACTGACTCCATGGCTCAACAAGTATCCATGTCATCTGACAGCCAGAATGTTGTTGGAGGGTTTCAGGGATGGGTTTAGGATACCAGCTCCAAATTATGTGGGGGCATCTGAATGCCAGAACCAACTCTCCGCCCGGATCAATCCAGGCATAGTCTCCACAAAGATTGCCAAGGAGCTGCGCCTGGGTAGGGTGGCCGGCCCTTTCAAGTCTGTGCCAGTTGAGAATTTTGTGTGCTCTCCTTTGGGCGTAGTCCCCAAAAAGGTAGAAGGGGAATTCAGACTCATACACAACTTGTCCGCTCCGAGGGGTATCTCTCTGAATGATGCTATTAACGATGAGTTCTGCAGTGTGAAATATGCTTCATTTGATCAAGCAGTGGAGATTCTCAGAGGGTTGGGCCCAGGGGCACTGATGGCGAAATCCGACATTGAATCGGCCTTTCGGTTACTCCTGGTACACCCGGACGATTATCATCTGCTTGGATTTAAATTTCAGGATAATTTTTACATGGATATGTGTATGCCTATGGGATGCTCTGTTTCATGTGCATACTTTGAGAAATTCAGTTCTTTTTTGGAATGGGTTTTCAGACAGAAGTCAGGGCACCAGTGGATCATGCATTACCTTGAAGACTTTCTTATACTGGGGTCACGGGGCTCCCCGGAATGTGGGTGGGCGCTGCAGGAATTTTGCGCGCTTATGCAGGCTCTGGGGGTTCCTTTGGCCCCGGGGAAGACGGTGGGCCCTACATCTACTATAGAGTTCCTGGGCATTGAGCTGGATTCTGTCCAGAAGTGTTTTAGGTTACCCTTAGACAAGGTCAACAAATTCAGGGCATGTTTGCAGCTATGCTTGAGCAAGCAGAAGGTCACACTACATCAGTTGCAGCAGACAGTAGGGCAACTCAATTTCGCCCTGCAGGTCATTCCAATGGCCAGACCCTTCTCCAGATCCATCTCCCAAGCCATGACTGGCCTCAAAGAGAAACACCACCACACAAGGCTGTCAGCTGAGGTCCGGCAGGACATGCGGATTTGGATGGCATTCCTGCAGGATTTTAATGGCAGGGTAGTGTGGCCGGGGTCCGCCCATTGCAACCGCGGAGTTGGGTTTAATGACTGACGCCGCGGGCAGTGAGGGATTTGGCGCCATACTCGGTACCGAGTGGGTTGCTCAACGTTGGCCAGCGTGGTGGGTGGAGAGCAGTTTGACAGGGACCATTGGCTTCCTTGAGCTATTCCCCATCTGGGTGGCATTGATTGTATGGCCGGAACAATTGTCTAATCAGTCAGTGATTTCTGGTCAGATAATATGACCGTTGTGGAGTGCATCAATCAGCAGGCAGCCCGATGTAAGATGATTCTCCGCCTCTTGAAAGAAATTGTTCTCACCTGTATGAAATTGAATGTACAATTTAGAGCAAAACACGTGCCGGGTGTACTTAATCATGCGGCCGACGCGCTTTCTCTCTTTAAGATGCAGGTTTTCAGGGCTCATCTCCCAACAGCGGCAGAGCGGGCAACCCTCTTCCCAGAACGACTTTGGCAGATTGGTGCCCCCGCTTACCAGACCTCGTGGCAGCGAGTCTAGCACCCAGGACCAGGAAAGCATACGAAGGGGCGTTCTGGCAATATTGTTCTTTCTTGGGTGAGGGGTGGGTGGAGCATTGGCACGACACAGGGGCACTCATTTCATACTTGGGTTGGCTAAGGGCCAACGGGCGCTCGGCGGCCGCAGCTAGGAAACAGGTGGCAGCAATTTCCTTCTTCGCTCAGAGCAGGGACAGGGATGACCCCACTAACAGTTTCACGGTAAGAAAGGCTCTGAAAGGGTGGCGACGCCTCCAGGGGTCGGCCCCTGACACGAGGCAGCCAATTGGGGTGCAGCTTCTCACGTCACTACTAGCGGCCCTCCCCGCAATTTGCAATACCTCAAGTGAGGTCAGGTTATTCACTGCTGCCTTTTCATTAGCCTTTTATGGTGCTTTCCGTATTGGGGAGTTGGTGGCCCCAAACAAACTGGACTTGCTAGGCGGCCTGCAGTTCGAATGCCTTAAAATCAGGTCCGATGCCCTGTTAATATCAATCAGGAAGTCCAAGACTGATCAGGAGGCCCAGGGTGATGGGGTGGTTCTCCACCGGGCACAGGGGAACCCATGCTGTCCGGTAGCACACGTTGAGAGCTACTTGCAGGTTAGACCATTGAACGTATGGGGGCCTTTCTTGATCCATGAAGATGGGGTCCCACTGACACGCTTCCAATTTAAAAGGGTATTGGACATGGCAATTCTGAAGGTAGGTCAGAACCCAGAGTGTTTCGGCAGCCACTCCTTTAGGATAGGGGCTGCCACTGAAGCAACGGCTAGGGGCCTATCAACCGGCGAAGTACAGAAGATAGGGAGATGGGTGTCCAATTGTTACAAACGTTATGTGCGCTTACACATGTTGTGACTAAGGAAGGCACACAACGCTGATGCATGGTCTTTCTGCTTTCTTTTCAGTTTCTCAAGCCTGTCACGCAGGGGAGAAACTCAAGACATTACATCAGCAACAATCGTCAGAGCGGATACCATCACCACAAAGGAAAACTTTTCGGACAGTGTGGATCATAGGGCATTCATATGTGAGGCGTCTGTCTAACCTTTTTTCTACAGGAGATTACAGGGAAAGAGCGCGGCAGGCAGGGTTTGAGATAACATGCCATGGGAAAGGGGGGCTATGCTTTGATCGGTTCCGGGATATCATGCTGGACCTGTTAAGGAAGTGGGGTCCGCCCCTGGATATAATCATCCTGCACTTGGGGGGGGGAACGATTTAGCAAAACTAGGTAGAAGAGGGTTGGTGGAAACTATAGTCACTGAAATAGGCTGGTTAGCTAAGACTTGCCAGGGCTGCACTATTGGGTGGTCCCAGATGATTCCCCGGTTCCAATGGAGAGGGGGGATTCGGTAAAAGCATTGAATCACTCTACAAGGAGAATTAACAATAAACTCGAGCGACTGTTCAGGGCGCCCCACTAACAGACCATCGCCCATGGTTGCATCAGGGGTGAGCCGTGCTTCTTAAAAGATGGCGTTCACCTATCCCAGGTAGGCAACGAGGTATTCCTGGAGAATATGTTGGCATGGCTGGAGGGCTTTAGGCACAGGGAATGACCTTTCTAGTGAGCACAGGGGGGGCTAGATAGTTGGTCAACTATGCTAGCCTGTGGCGGTAAGGTCATGATTGGTGAGCAGTAAATTTAAGGTCTTTAGAGGGCGGCGCCATTTCCGAATGGTGTCGCCCAAGTGGGAGAGACAAGTGGTCTCTCCTAGAACTCCAGGGGCAGTTGGGTGCGGGGGAGGAGGGAGTCACGCTTTCTCTAGGCTGATGGGCCATCCCGCACGTGCACAGCGGCTGCAAGGGCCCCTTTATGGAGATCAGGTATAGAACGTACGGGGGTAACCGGGGGGGGGGGGAAGTACCCTCACGGTGAATGGGCCCTCTGCGCATGCGCACTCCGGCTGGAGGGCGTGGTTACAATTTGATAAGGATCTGACACCAGTTAGTGACCTTGCCGTAGGCCCATTTTAGTAACGCAGAAAATAAAGTTTGTAAAGATTGATAAAGATATGTTTAGATATGGATAGGAAACCTTTGTATTAGAGTTATGTTAAGGTTAGCCACTTGATATCTGTAAACTTATCATTTGTAATCTGTGTAAAGTATATTTTCTGCTATGTGCTTTTAAAATGTAATTTTTAATGTTTATTAATTTTGTATAATAAATACGGCCGAGGTGTCACGCCCCCTGCCACCAAAGACTTCTCCCCTGTCACGGGTTTTCATTGTGGGGAAGAGGGGGTGTTGGGAGTACCTGGCAATATAGAACGGCGGGGCCGGCACCGGCCACGCCAAAAGGTACGGCGGTCGAGCCGGCCCCCTCCGCGATGGTGGGGGGAGGGAGGGGGGGCAGGTCTTTCGCGCACACTGTGACGCTGCGGCCGCCCCCCCCCCTCTCCCTTATTGGTCTTGGGCGTGGGCGTGACCCGGAAGCGATTTGAATCGCTTCTGGGTCGCGCTAAAAGGGAACAACATCGCAGGTCTATAAAGGGCTGGGGAGCCCAGGAAACCTCCTCTTGGTTCCTGGCTCCCCAGCTTGCCCCCCCCATGCCTCGCTAGGAGGCGGTAATATTTGTTTTCCCACCCACCATCCCCTAGAAGCAAATAGGTTGTAATGGGTAGGTTTTGTAAATTTGAATTATCAGGATAATGGTAATACAGTGCATGTAATGTTAATTGGGTTTTTTCCACAGGTCAGCTATCGTCGTATTTATGATGTATTTTGGTCAGGCGGTAAGGTCATGATTGGTGAGCAGTAAATTTAAGGTCCTTAGAGGGCGGCGCCATTTCCGAATGGTGTCGCCCAAGTGGGAGGGACAAGTGGTCTCTCCTAGAACTCCAGGGGCAGTTGGGTGCGGGGGAGGAGAGAGTCACGCTTTCTCTAGGCTGATGGGCCATCCCGCACGTGCACAGCGGCTGCAAGAGCCCCTTTATGGAGATCAGGTATAGAACGTACGGGGGTAACCGGGGGGGGGGGGGGGGGGAAGTACCCTCACGGTGAATGGGCCCTCTGCGCATGCGCACTCCGGCTGGAGGGCGTGGTTACAATTTGATAAGGATCTGACACCAGTTAGTGACCTTGCCGTAGGCCCATTTTAGTAACGCAGAAAATAAAGTTTGTAAAGATTGATAAAGATATGTTTAGATATGGATAGGAAACCTTTGTATTAGAGGTATGTTAAGGTTAGCCACTTGATATCTGTAAACTTATCATTTGTAATCTGTGTAAAGTATATTTTCTGCTATGTGCTTTTAAAATGTAATTTTTAATGTTTATTAATTTTGTATTATAAATACGGCCGGGGGGTGTCACGCCCCCTGCCTCCAAAGACTTCTCCCCTGTCACGGGTTTTCATTGTGGGGAGGAGGGGGTGTAGGGAGTACCTGGCCATACATGCGTGCACCTCTGGCATTCAACTCAACACAAGCCCAGCCTTGGGGGGACATTGATGCCAACAGAAGACTCGCAAAGTGCTCTCTGCGACACACACCCTGCTAGAACTGGTGCCACCCTGCTGATGCTAGTGACGCACGCCCTGCTAGTACAAGTGACACACACCCTGCTAGTGCTAGTGACACACACCTTGCTAGTACAAGTGACACACACCTGGCTAGTACTAGTGACACACACTCTGCTAGTACTAGTGGCGCACCCTCCTGATGCTAGTGACGCACGCCCTGCTAGAACAAGTGACACACACCCTGCTAGTACAAGTGACACACACCCTGCTAGTGACACACACCTTGCTAGTACAAGTGACACACACCTTGCTAGTACAAGTGACACACACCCTGCTAGTGCTAGTGACACACACCCTTCTAGTACACGTGACACACACCCTGCTAGTACACGTGACACACACCCTGCTAGTACTAGTGACACACACCTGGCTAGTACTAGTGACACACACTCTGCTAGTACTAGTGGTGCACCCTGCTGATGCTAGTGACGCACGCCTGCTAGTACAAGTGACACACACCCTGCTAGTGCTAGTGACACACACCCTGCTAGTTCAAGTGACACACACCCTGCTAGTACTAGTGACACACCCTGCTGATGCTAGTGACGCACGTCCTGCTAGTACAAGTGACACACACCCTGCTAGTGACACACACCCTGCTAGTACAAGTGACACACACCTGGCTAGTACAAGTGACACACACCTGGCTAGTACAAGTGACACACACCCTGCTAGTGACACACACCCTGCTAGTACAAGTGACACACACCTGGCTAGTACAAGTGACACACACCTGGCTAGTACAAGTGACACACACTCTGCTAGTACTAGTAGCGCACCCTGCTGATGCTAGTGACGCATGCCCTGCTAGTACAAGTGACACACACCCTGCTAGTGACACACACCTTGCTAGTACAAGTGACACACACCCTTCCAGCACACGTGACACACACCCTGCTAGTACTAGTGACACTCACCCTGCTAATGCTAATGACGCACGCCCTGCTAGTGACGCACGCCCTGCTAGTACAAGTGACACACACCCTGCTAGTGATGCATGCCCTGCTAGAACTAGTGACACACACCCTGCTAGTACTAGTGACACACACCCTGCAAATGCTAGTGATGCACGCTCTGCTAGTACTAGTGACGCATGCCCTGCTAGAACTAGTGACACACACCCTGCTAGTTCTAGTGACACACACCCTGCTAATGCTAGTGATGCACACCCTGCTAGTTCTAGTGACACACACCCTGCTAATGCTAGTGACACACACCCTGCTAATGCTAGTGACACACACCCTGCTAATGCAAGTGGTGCACGCCCTGCTAGTACAAGTGGGACACACCCAGATAGTGCTAGTGACACACCCTTCTAGCATGAGTGACACACACCCTGCTAGTGCTGGTGACACACACCCTGCTACTGCTAGTGACACACACCCTGATAGTGCAACACACCCTGCTAGAACTAGTGACACGCACCCTGCTAGTACTAGTGACACACACCTTGCTAGTGATGCACGTCCTACTAGTACAAGTGACAAATGCCCAGCTAGTGCTAGGGACACACAGCCTGCTAGTGCTAGTGATGCACACCCTGCTAGTATTAGTGAGACACACTCTGCTAGTGCTAGTGACACACATCCTGCTAGTGACGCACCCACTACTAGTACAAGTGACAAATGCCCAGCTAGTGCTAGTGACACACACCCTGCTAGTACTAGTGACACACATGCTGCTTGTCCTAGTGATGCACACCCTACTAGTATTAGTGACGCACATCCTGCTAGTACTAGTAACACACACCCTGCTAGTGCTAGTGACACACAGCCTGCTAGTGCCAGTGGCACACAGTCTGCTAGTACTACTGGCACACACCCTGCTAGTACTAGTGACACACACCCTGCTAGTACTACTGACACACACCCTGCTAGTACTACTGACACACACCCTGCTAGTACTAGCGACACACAGCCTGCTCGTACTACTGACACACCCTGCTAGTACTAGTGATACACACCCTGCTACTACTACATACACACACCCTGCTAGTACTACTGACACACACCCTGCTAGTACTAGCGACACACAGCCTGCTCGTACTACTGACACACACCCTGCTAGTACTACTGACACACACCCTGCTAGTACTAGCGACACACAGCCTGCTCGTTCTACTGACACACACCCTGCTAGTACTACTGACACACACCCTGCTAGTACTACTGACACACACCCTGCTAGTACTAGCGACACACAGCCTGCTCGTACAACTGACACACACCCTGCTAGTACTAGCGACACACAGCCTGCTCGTACTACTGACACACCCTGCTAGTACTAGTGACACACACCCTGCTACTACTACATACACACACCCTGCTAGTACTACTGACACACACCCTGCTAGTACTAGCGACACACAGCCTGCTAGTACTACTGACACACACCCTGCTAGTACTAGCGACACACACCCTGCTAGTACTAGCGACACACAGCCTGCTCGTTCTACTGACACACACCCTGCTAGTACTACTGACACACACCCTGCTAGTACTACTGACACACACCCTGCTAGTACTAGCGACACACAGCCTGCTCGTACTACTGACACACACCCTGCTAGTACTACTGACACACACCCTGCTAGTACTAGCGACACACAGCCTGCTCGTACTACTGACACACACACTGCTATGAACATCAATGTTTTACCCACTATAAATCAAGCCCTCTCTTAATATTAGTGTTTACTCAATTCACTATCCTCCCATGGATAAAAGCCTGAGTCAACGTACCCTATTTCACACCTGGACCACTTAGGTTGCACATATAAATTGCACGTAAAACTTTCACCATCTGAATTGCTTCGGTGCTCTAGCTGTTACTAGAATCGATGCTTTTACTGAGAACTGTTTATCATTGGCTCTGCAGTTTACTTAATGATGTGAACCGAAGCAGCTGTTTAATTCATTATGTTTACCGAACCACCTGTTCTTGACTGAGTAACTGCGTCACACATGTTTTCTGTTTACTGAGTGAAGTGTACCTGTTACATTTTGCTATTTTCTGAGCGTCGTGCCCCAAATCATTAGCTACTTATTAATGTGCTCCAAAGCATCCACTCTATACTGCGCGATGAACATCAAATCGCGTACCAGGGGCTGTGTGATGTGCAATAAACCCAGCGCTGTTTTCTGGGTTGTGTGTCTGAAACTCTCAGCCGCTTACTCAATGGTGTGCACCAAATCATTCAGTTTTGACTGACTGCTGCTGACTGGGCGATGGGCATTAAAAGGTTTGGTGTATTGAGTGATGTGCAAAAACCCATCAGCTATTTCATTAATAACGTGAACCAAAGCGTCCTGTTGTCTAAGTGACGGGCATAAAACCAAATGCTAGATACGGAGTGAAATGTACCAACCCCTCTGCTCTTCGTCGAGTGATGAGCAAAAAGCCTTCACCTGTTTATTGAGTGAAATGTACAAACCCCTCTTCCGTTCTTCGAGGGGTATGCAATACGCATCACCTGTGTATTGAGTGAAATTTACCAAACCCTCTTCTGTTCTTCGAGGGGTATGCCATACGCATCACCTGTGTATTGAGTGAAATTTACCAATCCCTCTTCTGTTCTTCGAGGGGTATGCAATACGCATCACCTGTGTATTGAGTGAAATGTACCAACCCCTCTGCTGTTCTTCGAGGGGTATGCAATACGCATCACCTGTGTATTGAGTGAAATTTACCAAACCCTCTTCTGTTCTTCGAGGGGTATGCAATACGCATCACCTGTGTATTGAGTGAAATGTACCAAACCCTCTTCTGTTCTTAGAGGGGTATGCAATACGCATCACCTGTGTATTGAGTGAAATGTACCAACCCCTCTGCTGTTCTTCGAGGGGTATGCAATACGCATCACCTGTGTATTGAGTGAAATGTACCAACCCCTCTGCTGTTCTTCGAGGGGTATGCAATACGCATCACCTGTGTATTGAGTGAAATTTACCAAACCCTCCTCTGTTCTTCGAGGGGTATGCAATACGCATCACCTGTGTATTGAGTGAAATTTACCAAACCCTCTGCTGTTCTTCGAGGGTTATGCAATACGCATCACCTATTTATTGGGTGAAATGTACAAAACCCTCTTCTGTTCTTAGAGGGGTATGCAATATGCATCACCTGTTTATTGAGTGAAATATACCGAACCCTCCTCTGTTCTTCGAGGGGTATGCAATACGCATCACCTGTGTATTGAGTGAAATTTACCAAACCCTCTGCTGTTCTTCGAGGGGTATGCAATACGCATCACCTGTTTATTGAGTGAAATGTACCAAACCCTCTTCTGTTCTTAGAGGGGTATGCAATACGCATCACCTGTGTATTGAGTGAAATTTACCAAACCCTCCTCTGTTCTTCGAGGGGTATGCAATATGCATCACCTGTGTATTGAGTGAAATTTACCAAACCCTCCTCTGTTCTTCGAGGGGTATGCAATACGCATCACCTGTGTATTGAGTGAAATTTACCAAACCCTCTGCTGTTCTTCAATGGTTATGCAATACGCATCACCTATTCATTGGGTGAAATGTACAAAACCCTCTGCTGTTCTTCGAGGGGTATGCAATATGCATCACCTGTTTATTGAGTGAAATATACCGAACCCTCCTCTGTTCTTCGAGGGGTATGCAATACGCATCACCTGTGTATTGAGTGAAATTTACCAAACCCTCTACTGTTCTTCGAGGGGTATGCAATACGCATCACCTGTTTATTGAGTGAAATGTACCAAACCCTCTTCTGTTCTTAGAGGGGTATGCAATACGCATCACCTGTTTATTGAGTGAAATATACCGAACCCTCCTCTTTTCTTCGAGGGGTATGCAATACGCATCACCTGTGTATTGAGTGAAATTTACCAAACCCTCTGCTGTTCTTCGAGGGGTATGCAATACGCATCACCTGTTTATTGAGTGAAATGTACCAAACCCTCTTCTGTTCTTAGAGGGGTATGCAATACGCATCACCTGTGTATTGAGTGAAATGTACCAAACCCTCCTCTGTTCTTCGAGGGGTATGCAATACGCATCACCTGTTTATTGAGTGAAATGTACCAAACCCTCTTCTGTTCTTAGAGGGGTATGCAATACGCATCACCTGTGTATTGAGTGAAATGTACAAACCCTCTTCTGTTCTTCGAAGGGTATGCAATACGCATCACCTGTTTATTGAGTGAAATGTACCAAACCCTCTTCTGTTCTTCGAGGGGTATGCAATACGCATCACCTGTGTATTGAGTGAAATGTACAAACCCTCTTCTGTTCTTCGAAGGGTATGCAATACGCATCACCTGTGTATTGAGTGAAATGTACCAACCCCTCTGCTGTTCTTCGAGGGGTAGGTAATACGCATCACCGGTTTACTCGGTGATGTGGACCCCAGCCCTCTGCAGTGCCGAGTGATGTGCACCAACCCTGCTTGTTATCCAATTGGTTGTACAGACCAGACCTGCTTCTTCACGGTGGACTATGAGCAGTCCTTTTATATGAATTATCCTTAAAAACACAGGTGTTCAAAAATCGGAAACTGCTCCCAGTTTCACAGACTTTTTCATACTTCCGGTTAGCTTGCGTTAAATGGCCACAGTAACGCGCCCCCGGCCACTCCTGTCCGAGCTGCCGCGAGCCGGGTCGGCCTTTCCCCTCTGACACTGATGGAGCGGCGCAGGTGGCCGGCCTGGCAGGGCCCGTCACCTCTGATGGATACAGTAATGGAGGTGTCACTTGCTCTCCGGCGGCCATTAACAGGTCGCAGAGAGACACCCCGGCCCCACCACTGGCCACACGGGGGAGGGGAGGGAGTCATTCAGCCATTGAGGTCGGATATCTCACCAACGGCAGAGGAGACAGCTCTCGAACTGGAGAGGGCGGGTAGCTCTTCAGGTGCGGAGGGTGGAGAACGCACCGGCCTGAGGGGAGAGACAGCCATCGAACCTGCGAAGGGGGAGGGCAGCTGCCCGGCCAGGGAGGGCGGATATCTGCCTGCCGGGTGGGGTAGGTCCCGCTCCAGCTAGTGTCGAACCAAGCAAGACGGAGAGTTCTCCCCCAAGGATGCCGGCAGCCCCTCACTCAAAGAGAGCGCCTAATGCTCCAGCAGGTGGCTGGGGTGGACAACCAGCGCTCCACCCAGAGAGGGCAGCGAGTTCTCCGCTTACGGAAGTGGCACAGACAGAGATCCAACCTAGAAGGGGGGATAGCAGATGCTTCAATCTCCACCACGGAGGGCCTGAGGCTCTAGAAGCAGACAGCCTGGATACTCTCCAGAGAGGGCCGAGAGCTCTCGCACCAGAGAGTGCATGTGCCTGTCTCTCCAACCCGAAAGGCTGGGTCCCCTTAGGATGAGGGTGGGACTCAGCAACCCCGCAAGTGAGGACAGACAGTTCTCCTACCAGGGCAGACAGACATTTCTTCAACCAGAGAGCACGAAGAACGAGTGGAGATGTAAAGTCTGCAGCAATATGTCACAGCTGTCCCACCCTAAAGACCACCATCTCTAGGGTCAGAACATAGCGCAGCTCCAAACGCTATGCAGCAGCTGGGACAAGGGTGCAGCCAAATGTGTCCCCGCACCACATCCCCCTAGGGAACGGCCCCCTCATCGGCTGTGGCTGTACTGCCTGGTCGGTAGCGGTCCGAGAAATGTTTGATCCTTGTGCACTTTTTGATGCATCAATGTGTTAATTACAGTGACCTGCCCGAGCGAATCTGTTCACGCAACCTTCCGTCTATTCGAGTGTTCGGTGACACCCCATCAATGACTGCCTGGGCTCTCGATATAAAAGAGGCGTGTGCCCGGCCAATAAGGAGCTTTCCTCGAGAAGGACAGCCCTGGAGAGGTCACTCACTTCCAATCTGTCTGCTCCTAGAGCTGTTTAAAGATGTCCGGCATGAGAGCTGGAATTCGCATAATGCGCTGACCCACATCAGTTCTTCCAGTCCTGCCTGGGAGAAAGCCCGCAAATGGCCTCTCTCCCCTCATAGGCTGATCACCATATTTTGAACAATTTTCCTTTACTAATCAGAGCTGGATTTCTGCCCTGTTCCCCTCCGACAGGAATACATTCTGCACCGATGTGTCCAGTATTTTACAGCTGCTACCTTAGAAGACTGTGATTTCTGGATGTTGTAGAGGCATGTCGGAGCTCTCCCAAGGCTAGAGAAAGCCCTGAAGAGGTCTGTCAAGGACCCTGCTGGCGTGCCTGCCTGTGTGTGCGTCTGTGGATGGGACCCTCCCCACCAGCAAACAGGACAGCCACAGACTACATTGCGGCAATCCCGTCTTGTCGCAGGTGAGACAGTGTACAAGGAAATCCCAGGTGAGCAGCAGGTTACTGGAGGCCCGCTGTGCTCGCTGTGCTTGGTTTCGCCAGTGGCCCCACAGTCACCACAAAACTAGGCCTGGGCGGAGTTCGTGGAGTTCTGCTCTGTGGAACTTAGCTGATTTGTAAAAATGTTATTACATTGGCAACAATCAAGATATTCTCACATTTCACATAGGTAAGCTGATGGACAATGCTCCCCACCCCCTTCCTGAATTAAAGGAGGCTGGGAGGTGGACATTAGGGAGCTAGGGAGGAGGAGGTGACTGCCCGGAGAAGTGGCAAACAGGGCATGTGTTCGAGGGCTTCAGCTGAATCTAGTGCACACGCCCAACTACACAAGGGTACTTATGCATAGAATGGGTCTCTCTCCCACAGGTGTCATAGGGGGTATGGGTTGCTGGCGGGTTTCCTGTCTGCTCTTTGGGACTGTCCATGGTTGGAGGGTTTCTGGGCGGGTGTCTGGGATGGACATCGAAGGGGGCCAGCCTAAGCACAGAGATCCCGGCCGAAACCATACTCTTCCATGTTTGGAGGGATAAGAATCCTGGTGAATACCCCAGAGTGCTGTCCACCCTGGGGTTCGCAGGGGTTAAGCATAATATTGTTTACATATGGGGAGTGACAGATCCACCAAGTGCAGAGGAGTGGAAAAATGACATGGATTGGTGCAGGGCCACAGAGCGGCAGGCTTGTAAAGGCAGAGGATGTCTCTGCGGTGGGGACAGATATGGAGAATGTGGGGGAGTTATATGGGGCCTCCTTGATGACCCGTAGGGGCTTGAGTAGATATGACTACTGGGTTTAAGGTCACAGGTGACGTCCTCCTTGTCTTTAAGGGGGGGCTTTAAGGTTGGAGGGGTGATACCTGGGAGACTTCCTACTATGCTGGGGTGGTATTCAGCGAGATGCATTGTGCTGACATGGCATTTGGTTGCGTTTTTTTCTACAAAATAAAAAATATTTGATAAATTAAAGAAATTCTCATATTTCATGTTACATGAACTTTGTGGAATTTCTAAAAAATGTTGCATTTCTTTTATACAAAAGTTCAACTCCTGTAAAAAAAAAAAAAGTCTTGTGAAATACTTGCGAGAGACAGAAAATGCCTGGTCAAGAGACGTTATTTGCTAGAAGCCATCCCCTGCTGATATCACAAAAGATCACTTCTGTGTCTCGAGCTGGAAGTAAAAATACGTGACACAGGACACAGTCAAACCCACTTTCGTTTTTGCAAAAGCCTAATTTCATGAAATTTCCGAGGAATTTCACAAAATATCATGAGAAAAAAGAATACGATTTAGCACAGTTTAGAAACTGTTCCAAGATATTAATCTTCTGATGATCTGGGTTAGCATCACCAACAGCTGATTTATTCGGATGAATGAAACAATTTCAATGATGTTTCTTAAGGTTGTAACATTATTGCTGCGCGTTGAAAAGTGAGCCTGGAAAGATGAAGAGACCAGGTTGAGGGTTCAGATGAGAAGGTTATTCCAAGAAGAAGATGAAGAAGCGGCCCCTGGACAGGAGCCATCTCTGACCTTCTTGGGATTGCCAAATTCTCTTGATTATGTAGCTGCTTGTTAAAAAGTGGTTACTTTTTTTGTTACTGATAAAAAGAATCATTAAAATGTAAGGCCTGCCAGTCCTCAATACTATTTATGCTATGACTGGTGCCCACATAGCCATCAGCTAAGTCCAACCAAAATGTGCTCCTTTCTAGGTGGGAAAGGAGTTACAAATGCTATTTTTAAAATGAATGTTTATACCAAACCTAAGTCTACCTCCGATACTCAACAATCGCTTTAGCATCTAACTATAGCACAACTCAAATGTATAATCAAACTTTTTTTAAACTATACCTTACATTCACAGTCCCCTAATCCTTATCGGAGAACCACATTTACAACAATCTCCCTTTCCATCTCGTGCCTTTACCTTTGATTATTACAGATGAGGCTGACATGCTGGAAGCCTTCTTGAGATTCATTCCTTCCTCCCTATAGCATGGCGAACATCTGCCTGGTTATTATGATCGTTCATTGGGACACAATGAAAACAGCACGATTTACGGTCATTTGACCAACATACTGCGGTCCTTTAGTCCTACTTCCAAAGCCAGTCCTCAGAGCCCCGCTAAGTCCCAATGCCATTCGCTAGAGATCCACGGAGTCTCCTCAATGGATGTAGGTGTGCCCTAGAAGACCCCTGGCCATCCTTCCACCCCATGGGAGTGACCCCAGGGCCACTAACGCACCCTCAATGCTTTGCACAAACAGAAGGCCTGAAATTAGTGCTTTTCACATGTGACTATTCGGCCTACATTGCTTGCACTATCTTGTTAGGTGGCTCAGCATCCAGCACAACACTTTGGACAGAACACATCACAAGCATCCAGCACAGTGTAAAAATGCTGCAAATGGCTTTTAAGGTGCCCCAACTCCAAGCCAACACCGTACGCAACACGTTACACAAAATATTACACAAGCGCCCAGCACAGTTGAAGCATGCTATATAGCTGGGTATCAAAGTGCTCTCAACAACAGTTAGATAACAAACAAAAAGCAAGCAGCACAACACAGGACTTAGAAAAAACACCCACCACTGCTCAATACAAGACCGACACAAGGACAGGGCCAAGGGGGGATTATGCCCCAAGTCCCATTGTCCTTCAGGGCCCTGTTCTCCTGCAGAAAATGAACGTGTGGTTTTATAAGCAAGTCTGATTGTTTATTACTGAAGAGGTGGCTAGACACAACCAAACCAATAGATGGCGCCAGATGTTGGAACGGTTGTGTTTTCTCTTTTCCTGGAAGATGTTTTTAAAAAACAGAAGCACGTTTGCCAGGCACTGCTACAAACTTCTATCAGGCCTTCAATGATAAGCCATACACTTGGGCATTATCAGGGCCACTGAAATTATGCAGCAAGGGAGGGTCGAATTATGCAGCAGGGTTGAGTAAATTATACAACAAGAAAAGGCAAATTATGCTGAATTATGCACATTTTGTGATAGTATAGTTTTTAAACTTGTTAACACTATCTGGGCATTAGCTTCACCTCACAAGTACCAGTTTAACACCCAAATATAGCAATAAGCTACAGAAAGGCGATAAGCCAACCTTTGCAAATGGCCTTCCACTGTGTAGCAACATGCCTTGTTGCGTTTTTAGTAACTTTTGAACTGTTTGATCTAGAAACAATTTTTTTTTGTTATAATCTGTAGATTATATCACAGATGATGGGTTATGTGGCAAATCATGCCTAAATCGATGTGGCCAAACAATTGCATAATTTCAAAGGCCCTGGGTATTATCATGCACAATACATCACAATCCTTACACAATAAATCAAATGAGAATGGTTTTATGCTCAATCAACACAGCCCAGATAGGCATGTAGACAGCAATTATTGCTCCCCTCCAACACTACCAAATAATTTTTATAAACTGACATAAGAACCTGCCCGGCAATAGAAAAGTCAATTAACCAATATCACAACTAACCACATTTGGCAAGACCATGTCCATTAAACTCCATATTCGACCTATTAATTATTAAAATACAAATATTGAACATAGGCTTTTGGGGTCATAGTTACAACTCTGCCTACGCATCCATCAACCTGGCCAGTAAACACAGGCAGCCTCACTTTTGATGCTGCTAGGCGGTTCATGCAATCTATAATTTGACAACCAGCCAGGCACTGCTTCCCATCACAGATAGCTCTCCAAAATGGGAAGACAATCAGTGCTTAATTTGCACCGTTAGTTTCCGGTGCTCGGCACCGGCACTTAATTGCCATCACCAGACTTACAACACTCTGTCACATGGTGGCGCTGCTCATCTAATTTAGAGATGGGCAGGACAACGGTTGTTTATGAATATATTATACATTTAAAAATACCAATACCTGCCTCCCCAGCCATTCCTTCAGCTTTGGGGATCTGGAATAATCTGAACGGTGGCACTTGAAGGCGAGAGAGATGGTTAGTAGTCGTTTTGGCACCGTCATTGGCAGCGATGACGGGGCAATGGGTGGTGCAAGCTGCAGTGGCATCCTGGTCAGGGCCCTGGCACTTATTATTTTACAAATTAAGCACTGAAGACGCTAGATCTCTAGCCTGGGAGGAGGCTCTAAGCAAGGAGGGCGTACAGTTCTCCAGTAAGGGAGGCGTTAGCGCTCCACCTTACAAAGACTTAGAAGAGGGCAGCTGCATCCTGAGGCCTTGGAGAGGCTTCCGGGAGAAATGGATTGTGAAAAAACCAAGGTCAGCAGCCGCACTCACCTGCAAAACGAAGGCGAGCACCTTCAAGCGGATACTGAGTGTGAGCTCCCACCGCACTTTGAGTCAGAGAAGAGCGAGGTAAAGACGTGACAGGGAAAAGGGTACGAAGAAGGAGGAAACTGAAATGGGAGAGAGGGAGAAAAGCAAAAGATAATGAGAAAAAGTGAGGAGGAAAATGAAATGCTCTCAAGGGAGGAAAAGAGGAAGATTGCCAGCATGGAAGTGTGAGAGGAAGAAGAGAGGAAAATAGCACGCGTGGAATGGGGAGAAGATGAGTAAAGGAAGATGTGTATTGTATTTTATCAATCATAATGATGCAGTTAATTAAAACCTTTACATGATAAAAGAACACATTGCGGGTATAAAAAAAAACAAATAAAAAATACAAAAGCACACGAGAGACAGGAGAGCACTTCGTTAATTGTCCTTAATGGTGCCAAACATATAACAGTGCTGGAGTGTGGAAAGAGCAAATGGAGAAGGGGGGAGCATTTAGGAATGATAAAAAGAGCACGGTACTAGTATAAAAACAATTAAAAGGTAAAAAAGCAGACGAGAGTCAAGAGATCGCTTTCAGTAATTGTCTTTAATGGTACCAAACATACAAGAATAAAAGTAATAATGGAAGATATAATTGGGACCAAAGAAATGTAAACGGAAGGAAATAAAGAAAAAAAGCAAGGAAGTAAATGGTGACACGAGCAGGGCGCGCAAAAGGAACGTGAATGTATGGACTGAACGAGAGGAATCTTTGGGTGAATGTGGGAACCAGTGGAGAGCTGCAATAAAGAAGAAAGTGGGGGAATGATTAAGAGCGAGAGTTCAAGATGGAAAGACATTAAAGAATGTGTGATAGAAGAAGACACGTGGAAGAACAATAGACCTGCGACACCAAAGCTCAAACACCATTCACTCTCACAAGGGATCCTGGGAATGTGCTATGGAAATAGCGCCCCCTTCCTCTCACATGTCCCGCTGTCGCCCTGTAACAAAGAGGGTGAGTTCATGAACTTTCGAGTAAGAGCCCAGAGGCTTGACCACCGAGGAAGAATTCGCTCCAAGAGTGTAGAATTGACGCCTCCTGGTGAACACGTGGTGTAAATGGACTACACCATTATCTCCCACCCCGAGAAAAAATGAACCTCAGTTGCAGGTTTCCTTGCACTAAGCGGTTGCGGATGTAAATCAGAAAGAGATACCAACTAGAAGAATCCACCAAAGGCTTCCGCCCTATCCATACTTATGGAACTATTAATGTAGTTGTACCTTGAATCCCCTCATCCTGTAGGCACGGACAGGTATTGCTTTGTTTTTTTTAAGCTCTGCATGTTTGCCAAATTTAAAAGGAAGGAGCAGGATCTTTTAATAAATCAGTTTTAGAAATGTTGAAGATGGTAAAATCCGAGTCTGACCAAAGGAGGGGGGTGTAAAGAAGTATTCCAATACCCCAGCATTGTGTATTGATCATTCACTATGTAATCTCATAGTGCATGTGTATACCTTTCAATGCCCCTATCAATTGCCCCTTTTGAATACATCCCCTGCATTCGTGCAAACTCTTTCCCCTGCCATGCATCAGCCCCTCTCCTTTTCTACATCTGGATCCATTCTGTCTTGCCACAGTCAGACCAAGGATGAAACATAGTTGCAGGTATTTAGCTGAAGTCACTTCCTCCCATGGGTCTGGTAGGAATATTTTCACATTTGGTGCCATGGGGACCTCTGTAATTTGTGTCAGACATGCTCCCACGCCCTCCTGAAAAGGTGCTAGTTGGGGGGTGAATATAGCATAGGTATAAAGTTATCCAATTGGCCACAAAGCCTGATGTACCTATGCGATCTGGCTACACCGATCCTAGCCAAGTTCTCCCTGGTATAATAACACCTATGCAAGATTTTAAATTGTACGAGCCGCAATCCAGCACTTCTGGACCACTGCACTGTCTCCCACTCTTCATCATTCGATTCTTTCACATTTACTGTGCGACTCTCCCTAACCTTTCCAAGTGTCTCTGGTAAATTATTATTTTTATAAATTAAGATTATTGCCTTTTTGGGGACGAATTCAGAGAGAACCTGATCTTCGAATGAGAAATAGTCTTCTATATATGTGGTCTTTTGAATGAAGGAGTTGAAGTATCTGTATTTCTTGCTGTCTGTCAGTTTTTAGTCCCTCATAAGTGTCTCTAAGGATGTCAATCCATTTATATTCCAGATATCTCCCAAAATGTTAATTCCAGTAAGAGTCAGTTTCTAGAATCCTGAGAAGCCACAAACCTCCTGTAGCAAGTAATTGTCCCATATTTGCGTTCCTTAAGCTAGGACCTTGTCCCAGCCCAGATATTTGGCTGCAGTTGTGCATGCTTTCAACAATGATTGCATGGGAGTGGGCAGGGTTCTTTCACATGTCTTCCGATGCAAGGCCGAAGGGTATCCCTGAAGCCTCTTTGCCTGTTTATTGATTGTAGTGAATGGTTCATTTAGTGGAGTGAAGGCACAATCATTCACCACTTCCAGCCGAGTGGCCCTGTAATATTTTTATATGCCTGGAAGAGCAATACCCCCATTGCATATTTCTCTTGTTAGTTTGTGCAATGATATTCGTGGTGGCTTTCTGCTCCAGAGGATCAGCCTCAATTCCATCTCTAATATTCTCAACCCGGAAGGGTGTATTTTGAAGGATGTGTAGAGATATAGGCAGGACTATCATTTTAAACAGAGCCGCCATTTCCAGGATGGATAGTGGCAGCATTCAATAAAGTTGAACACATTATTTACATTTGTTTAGAAGGCTATACAGATTGCGTATAAAGAAAAGTCACCTGGTCTATGTGTGGATGGACATGCCTAGATACTGAAAGCAGTCTGGGCTCACATTGGGCTTCGGAATGGCTTTTGTGGGCACCGTCTGGTCAGAGGGTGTGGAACTGACTTTTCCCAATTAATTTGGAATCCTGAGTATTATGTGACTATGGTAAGATCTGTCTATTCATGTTACCGGTTATGATGCATAGAGTAGGATATTGTTGACATATTGATATGTTCTCATCCCACTTGTCCTCCCACCTCAGGCCGCTTACAACCACATCCTATACAATAGAGTTTATAGTGCGCACAGCTGCCTAAAAAGCTGTCCCTGAGCTAACGGTAAGAGTGTCCACTGAGTTCAAGGGCAAAAACCAGCTTAGGGGGAGTTTATGGCAGATTCGAAGTGTTGTGATCCTTTTCCTGAAGTCCATTTCAGATGGGCAACCTCTCAAAGCCACAGGTAGAGCATCCCTCAGTCTGGCTGTTTCGGATAAGAAAATGAACTACCACCCCTTCCGTGGGTGCTAGCGGATCCAACCTACAAAGGGCTCCAGGGCCAGACAGTATGGACTTGCTTAAGCACTCCTCGGGGAAATGTCACTTTCCTGCAGGAGCAGAGATGCAACAGGACAGCAACGTTCCTTGCGATAGCTCCGACATGCCCGTTAGAGTGAGATGGCGCCCTCTGGAGCTGTGAACTATGAAATGAGTCGCCAGGGCCACTCTTCGAGGTCAAGTGGCAGTCTGGATTGTAAATCAGAAAGAAGATCTTCGTACATATCCTTGACGCTCTTGAACTCTCTTCTGCTTACAACACTGGGGGCCTTGAGAACACTTTGAAATGACTACGGGAATGGGCCAGGGTGACTGGCACAACCTTTTGTGTTACCACTCCTTCCGCCAGAACCGAGGCCTGCAGGTGTGGATTGGACTGGAGAGAATCATCACTGTGAGGAGTGACCAGTTAGGCCTCACAAGGGTCCTCTCTCTCGCCCCCTACTGTTCAATATGTGCATGCACCCTCTGACACGCATACTACAGCGCGATAAAGAGCACTAATGAATACCGGTGCAGGACACTTGACATTCAGAGGAATAGTGATTTTTTGGCGCCAGACAAACATCACAAAATGCCAAGACGACACGTTTCACTGAATGAAAGAAAACATACTTTTCCTGAAAGGGTCAAACCCAAACATCCTGGTTCTAGCATGGTCAAACAACATAGTTCCTTTCCTCCTTTTCCCTTCTAACCACCTCAGACTTTGGAACTCTTTAGACCCAGGCACTGAGCAAAACCAAACCTACCCCAGGTCAAAAAACCTCTTAAAACAGCACTTTTTAGCGAGGTGCTCCAGTGAAATTTGGCAGCACAGATCGTGGTAGACAAGGGCCGCTCACCCTTATGAGCGTTGTGCACCCACTTTCCCTTTTCGTCAACCCCTTTCTTCTACAATACAAACAGTGAATAATAAACTAATAAATTAAATAAATCTGACACTCCCTATGCGGAAGTGTCAAGCTGCATTCTGAGGCAGCGGTCTGTGTGATGACTGCTGCACGCGCATGAAAGTGCCTGCATCAGACACATTGTCCAGGGCCAGCAGAGTCACAGCCCTGGCCTCAGAGGCTTGCCGCATCTCAGGGCCTCCCGATGTGTCACGTGATTCAGACCTATATTGCCTGGACTGTCAAAGACTCTGCCTGTCACCTCATCTTCTCCCCTCTCATCACAGTCGGGTTGGGGTAGGCAAACCTCACTGACCCCACTATGTGACAAGTTGGGAAAAAGTGTAGCAAAAAAGCAAGATGATTCAGGGAGGCTAGCAGAAAGCCGAAGCCTACACAGTGCATCAGATTGGTTCTTACACTGCACAAGCACCAACTTTCAGTTTCTTGCTTCAGTGTTTGACGCAGGAGGGAGCTGTGTGTCTGTCTTGAGGGTCAATGATGCAGCTAGGGAACCCGAAGCAGTCCAGCACATGCACCTGAGGTTAAGGAAAAGGAAAAGGCTCTTAAATGTGTGCATGCATGTGGGTGAGAGTACGTGTGTGTGTGTGTGTGTGTGTGTGAGTATGCGATTGCATGTGTATGTGTGTGAGCATGTGTGTGAGTGACCATGAGAGTGAGTGATGGGGAATTAAGTCAGAATGAGTGGGTGATCGTGAGCGAATATAACTGTGAGTGAAAATGAGTGAGTCAAAGTGAGTTATAATAAGGAGACTGAATAATAATGAATCGGTCAGTGTATGATTAAAAGAGAGAGTCAGTGAGTGAGTGGAATTGAGTATGAGGGGCTTGAGAGTACCAAAATGGGACGGAGTGTGAGTGAGAGTGAATGAGCACGTGTGAGAATGCTGTGAGAGGGTGAATGAAAGTGAGCATGGCTGTGTGTGTGTGTATGTCATGCTTGGTTGTCTGCTTCGGGCCCACCATACTGGAGGTAATTCTTGGTTTACAGAGGCACCCATGGTAAAATGCTGCTGCTGTGATACTGGAGGTAATTCTTGGCATATGGGGCACCGGTGGCAAACTGTAGGCTACAACATACTATGTGTAGTACTAGGTACATAGAACACCTATGGCACAATGATAAGAGCTAGAAAAAAATTGAAAATACTAGGCACATTATGGGCAATTCTTAGCATGCACCCAAGGCAAACTGCAATCCCTATCATATTATAGATAATACTTGGCATATGGGTCACCCATGGCTAAATGCTGGCTGTAGTATATTAGTGGAATTTCTTGGCACATGGGAGGAATCAGGGTTGTAAGGGTGAGAAAAGGGGTGGACTATCAATTCACGGCCTATAGGATACCCTTGGTATATGGATAGAAATATAAAAATATTGGCACTGGCATATTGCACATAAATCTTAGAATAAGGGCACACTCGTGTCATATGGGGAGCACCCATGACCAAATGCCGCCATTGGCTCAATGGGGTAAATTATTGAAACATAGGGGCACCCATATCACATTTTGAAAATAATGGGGCTAATTAATGGGAAGTCTCAGGTTGCATTGGCGTGGCACCAAATAGAAGTACTTGAATATTTAATGAGTGCCCTTTCAGAACTGTCTTTTCACCAAAGTTATGTGAACATTGTTCCCTAAAATTCAGAATTTGTCCCTATTTTGTTTCCCAAAATGTTCTCAGGAGGAGAACCCCACCGTTCTCCCATTCCTCCAACTCCACATGGAAGAAGTTGCCTTGCGAGCTCCGATCGATTAAATTTGTTGGGGTGGGCAGAACTCGCAAAGTTTCACTCAGCAGAATTCTGCAGTTACATGAAAACTCTGCGAGATTCCATGGAGTTCCCCGATGGGCGGAATTAGGCCTGTTGCACTGCTTGTGCTGATATTTAGCACTGGTAGCTCGTTCCATGCTGAAAAATTAGCATGAACGGCATCAAGTGGCGTGCCAGAAGGCACTGCTTCTCGACTTGATTTTGCTGCAACTCAAGTAGATTTTCTACTTGAGTGGCAGAATTCGGACTGTGAATGTTTGCGACCGCCCGCGTTGGGTAAATCCTGTCGGGTGCCCTCCTATCGACCAAAAATCATACTAGGGATGCCAAATCTCGCTCATGCATGCCAACTAACCTTTGACGAGCATTGCATGAGAAAAAAACTCCACCAAGCAGTGGTTGGCAGAATTTGGCCAGAACTCTTGTTACATGCGTAAAGTGGAGTGCCCAAAGCTCCGCCAATGGAGCATAATTTATCACCCACCCCAACAAATTTGGAGCAAGTTTAAACCCAATCTCTTTCAAAGGTCACCAGTAACCACCGGTGATAGCTGAACACTGGATTGGAGTGCTACACCTTGGTTCTGGTTGCATATCTTCTCTTCTGATATTACATATTCACTGTTTTTCTCCCACATCGGTCTGTGCTTATCACATGGTTACATGATGATGCTCTATGAACTATTCTAAACAAATTAATACTTGTGTATTACTTAAAACCAACCTTCAATACACTTCCTCTGAGAAATCATTGATTGACCGATTACAGCTCCCATCTGAGATTCAAGTGAACTAAGAGATTCTGAAAAAAATGTTGAGAGAAAAACAAACCCCGATCATGAGTTAGTGAGGAGATCCGATGAATGAATCTCATAAGTGGCCAGGCACTCCCCCAAACTCATGCACGTGGGGGAAAGGTCTGAGAGTGACAAATGACATCGATGTGAGACACTCTGCGGAGTTCCTCATGCTGAAGACTGCTCTCCTACAACTGTTGAAGTTTGACAGTATGAGCCCCTGACAGAAAAGAAGATCCTGGTGGAAAAAAAGTAGTTCACCCACAACTTTCCATAAGAACTCTTCATTTGAAGAAAAGTATGAAGCCCCGGAGAAAACATTCCAAAATAATAACAATAATAAATTTTAAAAAACAGTAGGGACTCTTAGGTTTCTGCATAGTAGATGTTTTGCCCAGAGACTTAGGCCCTCCTTATAAGTGGCTCGTAATGAGCTGGATTTTCCACAACCCCTGAAGTTACCCATACCAGACGTACGGGTAACTCCAGGGGAGCAGAAAACCCAGCCTAATATAAGTTGGGTTAACTAAGACATGAAAAATTACCAGGGGAAATTGGTAATTCCAGGTCTCTTTCTCCTGGTAATTCCTCATTTTGGGCTAAACTTTCACCTGGAGATTTTAGCAGCAGAATTAGGAGGTCACTTGTATTGTGGGTCTTAGTTCAAAGGAGCCCTGCATTCAGTTGGAGCGACCCACACACCCAGGCAGCTTGAGTGCCCCAGAGCTCATCTGCCTGGTGTTGTAGATTCTACGGTGTTGGTGGTCTTTAGGTCGCCACAGGAGGAAGTTTTTAGAATGTGGATTTAAAGGTGAAGTATTCCTATTATTTCAGTATGACCTGGATACCACCCGAGCGGACTGGACCCTCACTGATGGTCCCAGTTGAGGTTTACTCTTTCCCTTGAAATTCTATGTGTCCTGCAAAGAATTTATATTGATATTAACGGTTTAGCACAAGCTGAAAAATGTCTTAATATTCTGGTTTGCTTTATGTCTTGAATATGACTTGCACATGCCCCGCTTGGGATATTATCAAGACCACTAAAATTATGTCATTTTACTGCAACTACATAAGCCACATAAATAACGGCTTTACCACACTCATCAAATAATGCACCATGTGCTGCATAATTTGCAGATTTCAACGAAAAATATTCTGCTCCTAGCTCAAACTGGTGAAATGTTTCCTACTTGCTATATTTAGCTGTTCGACGGATACTACGGAGATTAAATTTTCACCCAGGCAGTATTAATGTGCCAAAATGACAAATAGTTAAACTATACTGCAGTGACATGCCACATAATCTGCCTGTTCTTTCTGCATAGTTACATCAACCTTCCTGAATAGTTTGGAAGTGGCTTTATTTCACTGCAGTCGAACATTGGCCCCCCAACAGTGTATTAGTGGGAAGGTATCGGGACATATATGTCTGTTTCTCTCTGAAATACACACTTTTGGCCTGCACTTTTGAAAATGTTAGAACATGTCTGGCTAAAAATTCCCCGGAGAGTTTATCTTCCCTAAAGATGACATACCCAGCACGACAGCACATACCTTAATACACTGAATAATATCAAACAGCAGTTTAAAACTGAGCTGGACAGGAAACACTGCCCTCTTTGTGGTCTGAAAATATAATTTGCTCTTTTTCCTTCGACTTGTCGTGGCTCCAAACCGCTATAGGTGTGACTGTCCCCTCCACTCTGTTTGGAGCTCGTCTCTGGCCTCCCAGGGCAGGAGCATCTTTAATGCACAAGCTCGGGTGGGTGTTCTTACAGCCTCGGAGGACCAACAGCAACTGCTGCTCTCCAGAAGAGTAGGGAAATCAGATAGAAAAGCCATAGATGCGCGGGAAAGACTACTCGTGGCAGTCCCACGGCCCTGCAAACTTTGCACTCATAGCCTTTCACGGCGGGTCTTTGATGACGTATGCACGCTCTATTTTAACATCAACGCGCGGTCACCATGGAGACGGCGTTCACCTAGAAAAGCAAACAATTGATACATTGATTTTGACGGCACACACTGCCAGGCCATCAAGTCTGCTCTTCGTCGCTGTGTGTGGTCTCGCAACTCGGGCTCGAAGGCAGTCTGTGGTTCTGCCGTACGCTCTTCCGTACTCGGAACTCGCTCCTAGCCGTTTAAACACAGGTGGAGAAGCAGTATGGAACTACTGGGCAATACAGGTGTGTGACTGTGCGCTGTCCAACGTGCTGAACGGCAGAGGCAGGATTGTGGGAAAAGCTTAAAGATGATGAACACCCTTTTCCTGTAAAGTGAGCAAACTCCAGGCTCGGGAGCAGGCACTGTTTGCACTTGATGTAGGTACTGCAAGATGTGTAGAAGAGATCCCGCACTCCAAAGAGAGTGCCCATTTCCAGGTTATACTGGAGAAAAAGGGAAACAGTGAAAAGAGATGAAATATGGAAATGAAGTAAGTGATGCGTTGTGTAATGCTCAGCATATTGTTTATACTGATCCCCGACCGTATTACTGCTCTGGTTCTGTGTGTTATTCGGGCCATGGATTCAGTGCAACTCTGGGTTCTGGAATCACTCCTCGAAGTTCTTCCTGTGGCAGTTCCTCTGAGTATCCGGGGCCCACAGGTCGCGCTGATCTGGTCGTGAGCTCCTTCGAATAAACTTCCATTTAATTTTACTTCCCCACCCGGCACCGTCGTTCGGAAGTTCTGGCTAACACGGGAAACTGCAAAAACCGGGTGCAACAACTCCGACCCCACGCTGCCTGGAAAGCATGGAATGGGATTATATGTTTGCCCCAAGTTAAACCTCAAGGTTCAGTAATGGGTTAATCCTGAGAGGTCAGGAAAGTATTTTCTCTGAGGTCAGAATGAGGTCCAGGTGTAATTACGCCCTATCCGGGATCTCAAATAGCAGTTACACACGCGTCTAGAAACACACACCAGATAACACACAATGGATAGGTAAGAGTAGGTGTACTACTGGTTCCGCAAGGTCTCTACAGAGGCAATACACATCTTAAATAGATTGGAGAGAGCAAGTGTACTGTATGTTATGGGAAGTGTTGAGGTGTGCGTGTGGCCCATCCTCGCTGCTGGACACACAACCAAACACACACAAGCACACACACATATCCGCGGGTTGTTCCTGTGACCCCATCCATGGTGCTGAATGTCGGCGTCGAAATACATTTATTGCAGAGTAGAGTCACAGTTCTGAGATCCATACATGCCGGATTATTCTTTGCCATGGCTGTTAAAGGCGGACTCCCAACTGCACAAAGAGCTACTTTAGCTTGTAACATTCTGGAGATACATCAGTGTGTGAGGTGTGGAGTGTGAAGAGCAGAGCCGCGGTGTTGTCGTCTAGGGTCACTGCACAACCTGCTGGCCAGACAGACAAAAGACCGGCGGCATTTGCCACAAGTTTGCATGGCTTTCATACATGTGTAATATGACATCATGGCATGTTGACCCACTGACTCGCTATAGTATTCAATAAAGTCATTTGGACACACCCCTGCCCCCCACACCCAGGGCATATGCTGATTTTCTCAATACAAGAGTTTCTCTGTTGCCCCTACCTGCCCCTACTTTGGCTCACCAAATATCCCCCCTAAGTGATCCATCTGTTGAAAGTCAACGAGCAGTAAATGGTTTTCGCTTAACAAAATGGGGCAATGTAGAGGTATTTTCAAGTTATCTAGTATGGTTATCGATAACGACTATGTGATACACGAATAAGTACATCTATTACCTCCAGGCGTCTATCTATTTATTCAAACATTTCATTTTTATTTCCATTCTGTTGTGTTGCTTTTTACTTATGACTTCTGTGCTGAAAACGGTTAGTGTGGTTCCAAACTACACCTGAATAAAATACTTGCCAGTGAAAAGTGCACCCACTTCGAATCGAGCTGCAGAATGTCCAGTAGCGCTGCTTATTTCGGTCATCACTGCTTGCATGCACGGTTTCAACATTGCGGTTTCTTGTTCCTCTGTTTGCAGGCCTCCACCAGCTCTCTAAGCTCTACATTATTATTTTACACCAGTTTTAGGAGCTCTTTCCTTCTCCTGTTTAATGCGGATCCTAGTTTTTTCCCTGACTGTGAGCAAGCACTCTACCAATCAGGAAGCAAATGTTGGGCAAGAACAGCTTTTCTCCACAGAACAAAACATAATAGGCTAATGGTGAAGACAGCTACTGTCACAAAACTCGCACACACGACCCCTCAAAAGCACTGGCAAACCACAGACCATATGACCATATCCAGCCAGGCACAAATCGAGGCTCACATACCCACGGATGAAAGGACAAAGACTTATAGAAACAGAGGCACACCCACACATAAACAGACGTGAATAATAATACAAAGACTTCGACACAAGCTTAAAACGGCACACCACAGCACTCATACGGACATCGATACACACAACATGTGCATACAGACACAGACGTTTGCACAGTGACATGAGTCATGCGCATTTGACTACAGATGCAAACATTTGTGTATGTGCATGCACAAGTAGAGAAATATCAAAATACATTGAGAAAGTATAAACAGTCATTGACAGACATACACATACGCGTGTGCATAACTAAAACAAACATATACCCACAGGCAAAGATATCCACATAACATACATGCACGTGTAGATAGCAAAATATGCCCTTTTTGATACAACACTATGCACACTTCAAACGTAGACAGGGCACACGGTGCAAACATATAGCCACACAAATACAGACATGTGCACATCTAAATACTGATAAATGCACATTTAGGCACAGATACATGCTCAGATTGGAACAGTCACGTACATAGGCACTATACTCAGTAATAGAGGTTTATAAATACAAATATACACATAGACACATGCCCACTTGCATCGACACCCAGATATATATATGCATACAGAGGGGCAGCTATATGCCCACATTCACAAACACGAATACATACATATCCAGAAGAGACATACACACACTCACACTCAAGCAGAGGGAAACAGAAGCAGAGAGAGGCGTCCATACATAGACAAGGAGACACATCCAGACACCCACCCTTGTATACTTACACACAATAATTCAGGAAGACGTTCGTGCATCCTGCGCAGGCGTGCAGTCCTGCACACAGATAGATACAGGCACACACGCCAGTCCCCGAGGCGCACATAGGTGAGTCATGCTTGGAACTCCGCCAAACCTTTTCGAAAAGCAATCAGTGCGGAGTCCGTGCTGCATGGACCCTGCAGGCCGCTTCCATGAGCAAATTCCCGCTTAATCAGCTGTAAAAAAGAAAAACCGCAAAGGACTGCTATCACCTGGGGAAAGCCGACTGGGGAAGGAATTAGCAAACTAAAGCAATAGAAAGAGAAATAGCAAGTCGCCTAGCATGCAGGACAATGATATTAGAGTCTCATTAGAGCTGCCGGCTCTCTAGTCGCTGATAATCACCCCCTCGCTGCGAGGTGCAGCCGTACACTCGGTGCAGCAGGGGCGGGAGGGGGACGGCAAAGTCTCCAGAGCTCTCCCGTGTGGCGTCAGGGAAAAGAGGGAAGCACAGAAGCACGATTTCAAACCAGAAGGCGACGCGAACACCAAAGAAAATAATGCTTTAACAAGAGCCGCTTCTCGAGGCGGGACACCAGATCAGAAGGCACCATGGAGACAACCAAAGCTGCTTCTAGAGGTAGAACTCAAAGCCACAAGGCAGCGTGGGCCAACAGAAGCTATTTTGGAGGGAGAATTCCAAACCAGAAGGCAGCTTGGGGCAACAAAAGCTGCTTCTAGAGGTAGGACTCCAAGCCACAAGGCAGCCTGGGCCAACAGAAGCTATTTTGGAGGTAGAATTCCAAACCAGAAGGCAGCATGGGGCAACAAAAACTGCTTCTAAGATGTAGGATTCCAACCTAGAAGGCAACGTGGGGCCAACAAAAGTTGCTTATAAGAGGTAGGATTCCAAACCAAAATGCAGCGTGGGGCCAATAAAAGCTGCTTCTAGAGGTACGATTTCCAAACTAGAAGGGGGAGTGGGGCCAACAAAAGCTGCTTCTAAGAGGTAGGATTACAAACTAGAAAGCAGCATGGGGCAAACAAAAGCTGCTTCTAAGAGGTAGGATTCCAATCTAGAAGGCAGCGTGGGCCCAACAAAAGCTTCTTCTAAATGTAGGATTCCAAACCAGAAGGAAGCGTGCGGCTAACAAAAGTTTCTTCTAGACTTACGAATTCCAAACTAGAAGGCAGCGTGGGGCCAACAAAAGCTGCTTCTAAGATGTAGGATTCCAACCTAGAAGGCAACGTGGGGCCAACAAAAGTTGCTTTTAAGAGGTATGATTCCAAACCAAAATGCAGCGTGGGGCCAATAAGAGCTGCTTCTAGAGGTACGATTTCCAAACTAAAAGGGGGCGTGGGGCCAACAAAAGCTGCTTCTAAGAGGTAGGATTACAAACTAGAAAGCAGCATGGGGCCAACAAAAGCTGCTTCTAAGAGGTAGGATTCCAAACTAGAAGCCAGCATGGGGCCAACAAAAGCTGCTTCTAGAGGTACGATTTCCAAACCTGGAGGCAGCGTGGAGCCAACAAAAGCTGCTTCTGGAAATAGGATTCCAAACCAAAGAGCAGCATCGGGCAGCAACAGCTGCTTCTCGAGATAGGATTCCAAACCAGAAGGTAGAGTGGGGCCAACAAAAGCTGGTTCTAGAGGTACGATTTCCAAACTAGAAGGGACCGTAGGTCCAACACAAGCTGTTTCTAAGAGGTAGGATTCCAAACCAAACGGCAGCGTGGGGCCAACAAAAGCTGCTTTCAGAGGTACAATTTCCAAACTAGAAGGGAGCGTGGGGCCAATAAAAGCTGCTTCTAAGAGGTAGGATTCCAAACCAAAATGCAGCGTGGGGCCAATAAAAGCTGCTTCTAGAGGTACGATTTCCGAACTAGAAGGGAGCGTGGGGCCAACAAAAGCTGCTTCTAAGAGGTAGGATTCCAAACTAGAAGCCACCATGGGGCCAACAAAAGCTGCTTCTAGAGGTACGATTTCCAAACCTGGAGGGAGCATGGAGCCAAAAAAAGCTGCTTCTGGAGGTAGGATTCCAAACCAAAAGGCAGCATTGGGCAACAAAAGCTGCTTGTAGAGGTACGATTTCCAAACCAGAAGGCACTGTGGGGCCAACAAAAGCTGCTTCCAGAGGTACGATTTCCAAACTAGAAGTGAGCGTAGGGCCAACAAAAGCTGCTTCTAGAGGTACGATGTCCAAACTAGAAGGGAGCGTGGGGCCAACAAAAGCTGCTTCTAAGAGGTAGGATTCCAAACTCAAAGGCAGCGTGGGGCCAACAAAAGCTGCTTTCAGAGGTACAATTTCCAAACTAGAAGGGAGCGTGGGGCCAATAAAAGCTGCTTCTAAGAGGTAGGATTCCAAACCAAAATGCAGCGTGGGGCCAATAAAATCTGCTTCTAGAGGTACGATTTCCGAACTAGAAGGGAGCGTGGGGCCAACAAAAGCTGCTTCTAAGAGGTAGGATTCCAAACTAGAAGCCACCATGGGGCCAACAAAAGCTGCTTCTAGAGGTACGATTTCCAAACCTGGAGGGAGCATGGAGCTAAAAAAAGCTGCTTCTGGAGGTAGGATTCCAAACCAAAAGGCAGCATTGGGCAACAAAAGCTGCTTGTAGAGGTACGATTTCCAAACCAGAAGGCACTGTGGGGCCAACAAAAGCTGCTTCCAGAGGTACGATTTCCAAACTAGAAGTGAGCGTAGGGCCAACAAAAGCTGCTTCTAGAGGTACGATGTCCAAACTAGAAGGGAGCGTGGGGCCAACAAAAGCTGCTTCTAAGAGGTAGGATTCCAAACTCAAAGGCAGCGTGGGGCCAACAAAAGCTTCTTCTAGAGGTATGATTTCCAAACTAGAAGGGAGCGTGGGGACAACAAAAGCTACTTCAAAGAGGTAGGATTCCAAACTAGAAGGCAGCATGAGGCCAACAAAAGCTGCTTCTGGAGGTAGGATTCCAAACCAAAAGGCAGCACCGGGCAACAAAAGCTACTTGTAGAGGTACGATTTCCTAACTAGAAGGGAGCGTGGGGTTAGCAAAAGCAGCTTCTAGAGGTAGGATTCCAAACCAAAAGTCAGCGTGGGGCCAACAAAAGCTGCTTTTAGAGGTACGATTTCCAAACTAGAAGGGAGCGTGGGGCCAACAAAAGCTGCTTCTAAGAGGTAGGATTCAAACTAGAAGGCAGCATGGGGCCAACAAAAGCTGCTTCTAGAAGTACGATTTCCAAATCTGGAGGCAGCGTGGAGCCAACAAAAGCTGCTTCTGGAGGTAGGATTCCAAACCACAGGACAGCATGGTGCAACAAGAGCTGCTGCTCGGGGTACTATATCCAAACTAGAAATGAGCGTGGGGCCAACAAAAGTTGCTTTCTAGAGGTACGATTAACAAAACAGAAAGCAGCGTGGGGCCAACAAAAGCTGCTTCCAAGAGGTATGATTCCAAACTAGAAGGCAGCGTGGGCCCAACAAAAGCTGCTTCTAGAGGGAGGATTCCAAACCAGAAGGAAGCGTGCGGCCAACAAAAGTTGCTTCTAGAGTTACAAATTCCAAACTAGAAGGCAACATGGGGCCAACAAAAGCTGCTTCTAAGAGGTAGGATTCCAAACTAGAAGGCAGCATGGGGCCAACGAAAGCTGCTTATAGTGGTACGAGTTCCAAACCAGAAGGAAGCGTGAGGCCAATAGAAGCTACTTCTAGAGGCAGGATTCCAAACCAGAAAGAAGCGTGAGGCCAATATAAGCTACTTCTAGAGGTACGATTTCCAAACTAGAAGGGAGCATAGGGCCAACAAAAGCTGCTTCGAGAGGTGCGAATCCAAGCCACAAGGCAGCGTGGGACCAACGGAACCTAATTTGGAGGTAGGATTCCAAACCAGAAGGCAGCATTTGCCAACAAAATCTGCTTCTAGAGGTACGATTTCCAAACTAGAAGGGAGCGTGGGGCCAATAAAAACTGCTTCTACGAGGTAGGATTCCAAACCAAAATGCAGCATGGGGCCAGCAAAATCTGCTTCTAGAGGTACGATTTCCAAACTAAAGGGGAGAGTGGGGCCAACAAAAGCCGCTTCTAAGAGGTAGGATTCAAAAATAGAAGGCAGCATGGGGCCAACAAAAGTTGCTTCTAGAGGTACGATTTCCAAACCTGGAGGCAGTGTGGAGCCAACAAAAGCTGCTTCTGGAGGTTGGATTCCAAACTAAAAGGCAGCATGGGGCCAACAAAAGCTGCTTCTAGAGGTATGAATAACAAAACAGAAGGCAGTGTGGGGCCAACAAAAGCTGCTTCTACGAGGTAGGATTCCAAACCAGAAGGAAGCGTGCGGCCAACAAAAGTTGCATCTAGAGTTAAGAATTCCAAACTAGAAGGCAGCGTGGGGCAAACAAAAGCTGCTTCTAAGAGGTAGGATTCCAAACTAGAAGGCAACGTGGGGCCAACAAAAGGTGCATCTAGAGTTTCTAATTCCAAACTAGAAGGCAGCGTGAGGCTAACAAAAGCGGCTTCTAGAGATACGATTTCCAAACCATAAGGAAGCGTGAGGCCAATAGAAGCTACTTCTAGAGGTACGATTTCCAAACTAGAAGTGAGAATGGGACCAACAAAAGCTGCTTCTAAGAGGTAGTATTCCAAATATAAGGCAGCGCGGGGCCAACAAAAGCTGCTTCTAAGAGGTAGTATTCCAAATATAAGGCAGCGCGGGGCCAACAAAAGCTGCTTCTAAGAGGTAGTATTCCAAATATAAGGCAGCGCGGAGCCAACAAAAGCTGCTTCTAAGAGGTAGGATTCCAAATATAAGGCAGCGCGGGGCCAACAAAAGCTGCTTCTAAGAGGTAGTATTCCAAACTAGAGTGCAGCGTGGGGCCAACAAACGCTGCTTCCAGAGGTACGATATCAAACTAGAAGGGACTGTTTAGCATCAGGGAAAACAAGACTTTACTATGAGCCGCTTCTGGAAGTACAATTCCAAACGGGAAAACACTGTGGAGCATGAAGGAAAATACTCAAACAAGAGCCACTTCTAGCGCTAGGATTTCCAAATCAGATGGCACAGTTGAGTGTGAAAGAAAACAACACTTTGAGCCACCTCTAGATGTGTGATTCCAAACCAGAGCAGCCAGAAAGACAGTTTAATAAGAGCGGTTTCTTTCTAGAGGTAGGGTTTCCAAACCAGAAGGAACAGTGGAGCATCAAGGAAGACAACACTATAAGACGAGCCACTTCTAAAGGTGGGATCCTAAACCAGACGACACAGAGGTGCATGAATGATAACTCTTTAATAAGAGACACTTTTAGAGACACAATTTCCAAATCAGAAGCCACAGTAGAACATCACGGAAAATATCACTATAACATTAGCCAATTCCCGAGGTAGGCTTCCAAACCAGGAGGCACAGTGAGGTAGGAATAAAAACACTTTAAGAAAAGCTGCCCCATAAGGCAGGATTTCCAGCCCAACACACTGCGGCCGAATGGTTGAAATGCTGTCCATCAGCCTGGAGGAGACGCAGCCACATTCTGAAGAGACTTTAGTAGGTCTTAGGTAACAACTCACATTTGAGTTACACTTTATTTACGGTGTTTAGTAGCACATTTCACCACAAAACCGTTTCGACTGACGAGAGTGAAGCGCAAAAGGTTGTAGTCTAGAGGATAAGGGCTGCTTGAGTGACAGGCTTGCCAAAAAGATGCCGTTTTGCAGTTTGTGTCCCTAAATTTCCTATGCTTCTGCTGAGATGTGATTTTTATAGTGCACTGAGCTTGTGGGCCTTTTCACTTTTAGCACTGTTATGCCATTATATGATCTTTAGCAGTGTCTTCTAATCACTTTGTTTCTAGAAAGAGTATTTTTGTGATTGTAATTGGTACACAGACATGTCTGCTCAAAGGTCTTTTTAAAAAAAAAATGCAGTGATCAGGAAAGAGTTAATGTTTTCCTATTTTCCCTGCCATCTGCCACTTTCTTTTCCAACTGCCTGCTCTGCAGTTAAGAAGATGTTATCCATGAATTTAAAATACCCACAGCATCATTATGGTTAACAGCCAACGGAGGAGAGATGTGCTCTAGAGGCAAATGTAGTAACCAGATCAAGGCTTTTTCATCCATTTTCCCCATTGGCCAAAACTACGTGATCTGAGCAAATTATTTTATATCCCACTGCCACGGATACCTTTACCTGACAACTTTGGGAGCCGCGTAAGACAAGGTGAATTCCATTATCACATACCACATACATGAACTGGACCAGTGCCTGAAACTGACAGACATTTCTAGGGGGAAAGTACCAGTATTCTCCCATTAGAAATATCAGAGAATTTAAAGCACTCAACTGGACCACATTGCTGGTGTTAGGCAGTTTTCCAGATCCTTAAAGTTATAGGAAGCACTTAGTTAGTTGTAGGTAAGAAAGCCTGTGTTGCCTTCGGGGCAGTTGAGCCTCCAAAGCCTCCTTGACTCTAATGGGTTTCTTGCTCTAGCACTCAAGGCCTAGCTCATAGGAGGTATGATGAACATTGAATCAGATACAGAATAAGACTATCATTACTCACTAGAACTATGACTCTCCAGCCAGGATTACCACTTAAGCAGAACAAACACTTTTAGAATATCTTAGAAATGTTATGTGGTATAAACAATGGTGGTAGCAGCGGTGCACAGACATAATATCGATTTTTTATACCGACCTACAGAAATATCGAGTTAGAAACATCGAAGGGACAGAATATCGACATCTAGAATATCGGGGACCAGAATATCGACATGAAGGTAAAAAAATATCGTTTTTGTTAATATCGAAGTCAGTAATATTATTTGCAAAAATATCGTTGTTAATAATATCGATGTTTATAATAGGGTTATGTATTTCAGTATGTATTTTATATGTATGTGTTCTATATATTTTGTTAAGTATTGTATTTTGTTTTTAATAAATGTATTAAAGTTTTAGAAGTCATTTTAAAAAAAAGGAAATTCTGCGTTTTAGTACCATAGCGGGTTGTGGGTTTTTAGGGGAATAGGGTGTGAAGTAATTTAATCATTGTAAATTAAAGAATAATTTGATTTATTTGTATTGATAATTAATGTATTGGTAATTATTAATTGGTAATTAATTTTTATTAATTGATAATTATATTAATTGTGCTCATTTACTTTAGGAGCAAGTTGTGGGTTTATAGGGGAATAGGGCGGGAAGTAATTTAATTATATTATACTAATTATTTTTATTTATTTATTGGTATTGATAAATAATTTATAATTAATTATTAATTGGTAATCAATTTTTAATGATTGATTAATAGATAATTATATTAATTGTGTTAATTTAATTTCGGAGTGGGTTGAGGGTTTATAGGGGAATAGGGTGGGAAGTAAATTAATTTTATTAAAGTAATTATTAATCTTTATTTTTTGGTATTCATCATTAATTTATTGTTAATTAAGTATTAATTGGTTATTTAATTTAAATAATTATTCATTTGATAAGCATGTTAATTTTAACCCTCTGCTATCCAACACTTTCCCTACAGTTACACTCTCTGGAGTGGGAATAGTAATTTTAACCCCTTCGCTATCCAACACTTTCCCTACTGTTGCACTCTTTGGAGTCTGAATCGTAATTTGTACCCCTACGCTATCCAACACTTTCCCTACTGTTGCACTCTCTGGAGGGGGAATGGTAATTTTAACCCCTTCGCTTTCCAACACTTTCCCTACTGTTGCACTCTCTGGAGGGGGAATATTCATTTTTACCCCTACGCTATCCAAAACTTTCCCTACTGTTACACTGTCTGGAGTGAGAATAGTAATTTTATCCTCTCCGCTATCATGTTTTCTCTACTGTTTTAGTTAATGTAGTGTATAATTTATTTTAAAAAGATTAAAAACATTGTAATTTTTTTATTTGTTATATATATTTCTTATATTTTTATTTATATTATTGGTGTATGTGTATATATATATATGTGTGTTTCTAATTTTTAAAATGTTAACAATTTATAAGTTATTACAATAATTATTTATAAATATCACTCTTTTAATTATATGTATTATTTACTTTATTTTACATTATTTTTTAAACATTACAAAAAACGATATTTTTGACAATGATATTTTTTTGACATCGCAATTTTTGTGTCGATATTTTTGTAGGTCGATTTTCTGTCTGTCGATATTCTGTCAGTGATTCAGTAGCAGCAAGTCTTCGGTCCTAGCTGTTCCACAGATGTTATAGACAATATCTTCAGGATTGAGGTGCTCCGATTTACGGATTGGTTCTGGTTCTGCCTCTGTGTCTGGACAAAAACACACATTGGCTATCACCTTCTTTGAGTTAGGAACTCTACAGCTTTCGGGATTATGGAGCACTGACCAGATAATGTTATCTAAATGGGACCAACAGTTCTGGATGCTGGGTGAGTCCTTCTTGGTTGTGATAGTTTGACTAATTCCACCACAAACACTAAACTTGTTATTGCTGCCCTGGTGGGCCAGTGTTCATAGCGTGGCCCTCAGAGATCCAGGGCATGAGCTCTGAATCCCAGGATGAAGAGTAAAGCACGGAGTTGGACATCTGCAACAATCAGCATGACCGACCAATAGTGTAGATTGTGGACTCTCTTGCAGTACCCAGTACCCAGGCCCACAGCTGGTGATGTCTGTGCTCATATCACGCAGAACAAAGGCTAGAGATTACCAGCGGCAGTGAAAGGGGAATCCCATCAGTGGTTCAGGGATGAGAGCATACCCGCAAAGTCCCTGCTCTGAAAGGGTTACTTAGCTCCTCTCTACTTTGTCTTGTTTCTTCTCACCAGACCCACACGGTCCTCCCGGTGCCTATGCGGCCTTCTGAACTCCAAAGCGGATATAAACAGAAGCACCCGGGGTCCCCCACACCCGTGACAAGTCTGATCAGTCTGTGTGTGTGCGTGCCAAGTGTCACCACACGCAATCAGCCACTTCCTCGGAGTACAGGGTCTGAGCTGTCATCCCTGCCTGTGTCATGCTTGGTGGAGACGCTAACAGATGCGCAGAGACACTCACCGCACGCTGTCCATAAGGCACCCCCCTTCTACTCCAACCCTAGTACAATGACACTTTAAAATATTGTAGAGCTAGGAGTGGAGCTAGGGAGAGCAGACATCAGAAGCTGCACACACGCTGCTGCAGGATCAAAGTGCAGAAGGCATAGCACCTACAAGGACATCCCTTCTGAGCAGGCATCGGCAGCGCAAGGCAGAGGGAGCGCGTAGGTACAAGGTAAGGTGGTGCAGTGGGGAGAGAGGTAACGGAACACTATAGTTTGTAAACTTTTTGTTTACCATTAACGTAGTTTCTTGGTACTAGCAACAGAGGTTTTAATATTTCCTAACTCAAGGTGCTTATCTCGTTGACCCCCAGACAGGTGATGCCTTTATTGACCGATGATTCAAATTTGGGACCATGTTTTTCAACACAGGTCACTAGAGTCAATATAGGACTCCGCCGAGCTAACATGCCATGGTACAGGGGTGGGGCAGAGTGGTGCACACAGAAATGGGGTATCCTGTTTTAACCAGTCCTGCACGCTGCACAGTGGTGTACAGAGCAGTGTTAAAGGGAATGGAAGGGGCAACAGACCTGTAAATGGTAATGTTCATGCAGATTGCGAATAATTCCACTGCTTGGAAGGGCCTCCCAGCATTAAAGCAGAAGACACAATGGCCCATCTGGACTAAAGGTGCTCATGGAATAGACCGGTCTTGCATTCATCGCATGCACTGTCGGGAGCACAGGGACAGCGTTGCAGCTTCTGATGTGGACTCGGTGTTGTATGATTTAATCTAACGGTGTTATTATATTGATTTGTCTTGTGTTCCACCTTTTTTAACATAAGCGTTAATGCGTTCTGTGGGCAATCTTGTCCCAAATGGCCATCACTTTAAGACACATGCCTCTTCGTTAGTGGTCACCTGTGCCCAAATCAAACAGCATTTTGCATTTAGGAATCAAATGGAAACCATTCGAGACTCTCTCCAAGTTCTCCTTGACATCATCACTCTGTCGTAGCGACAGGCACAATGCCATCATTCAGAGACGGTCGGGTAGTCCAGCTCCTCCGTGTCCCATTAAGTAGGGTTCAAGGAATTGTAGTAATAAGGGGAAGTAAGGGGTTTGAGCTTCAGGCAATGGTAGCATTTAGGGACACTAAGAGGTCTTAAGGTTCAGCGAAGAGTAGAATTAATGGTTTTAAGGGTTCAGGGAAGGGTGCCGTTAAGGGCTAGTAAAGGGGATTTTAGACCTCAGGTAAGGGTGGCATTAAGGGGTAGATAGGGGGTTTTAAACTTCAAGGAAGAGTGTGTAGCTTTAAGAGGGACTAAGAGGTTGGTAAAGTTCAGCGATTGGTAGGGGTAGCTAGGAACTTTTATTGTATACTGCAAGGTAGTATTTAAGAGGTAGTAAGGGTTTTTAGGGTTTATGGAAGGGTAGCATTAAGCAGTAATTCAGGGTTTTAAAGGTTCAGAGATGCAAATATTAATGGGTATTAAGGGGTTTTTAGGGTGCATGTATATAAATAAAAGAATGCATGTAATAAAACGACTTTTAAAATCAACATTTTTGGATATCTCATAGGTAATAATAAAGGACGTGTCATTATTACCTGACCCAATTCAAGTCGACTTTAATGTAGTGGACATTTTAAAAATCGACATTATTACATGCAACATCCTAAACTTAATCTCTACAGAGATTACATTAACCATCCAAGGAATCCCTCATCTCCAACCCATAAATCTCTGTGTTGGGAGTCTACAATCTTTTACACACATGTCTGATCACCTTCCCAAGAGTCTCTGCTCTCACTTTTGTACCTTGTTTCTCTCCACTCTAATGCTGTGGCCCTCCACATCAAACTCTTGCCGCTACCTCTCAAAAATCTTAGCTTTTCCTTTCTTAAGTTTGCGATCTCCACAATAATATGCGCTGCTTTGCCTCCAAGGAGTCTGTGCTCTCCCTCTTGCAAGTTTGGCTGTCCAGGGAGTTTTCACTTCCCTATTCCAGACTCCCCCCTCTTTCCTGCTAGTGATTCTTCTATCACCCCCATGAGCCTTTTCCCTGGCTTCTGCAAATCCCCGGTTCCCTTCGTCAGTGCCCTCTTCACTGTAGGACGCTTCATCTTATGAGCATGTAGTCAACCTGTCAGAAGAGTCAGTTCAAGGTTGTAAGAGACTCTGCCTAGCTCGTGGAGTCTGTAATCTCTTTCTCGTGAGCTTCCATTTAACTGCCAATGATTTCCACTTTGCCTTCAACAGGCCTGTCTCATCCTCTTGTCGGCTCTACTAAAGTCTTCTTTCAACCCCGGGGGAGTCTCTGCTAACCCATCAGCAAATTACCACAAAGGTCACAGGAATTCACCATTAATCCCCAACTCAGACGACCATGTTTTTCAAAGAATGCTCCGGCAAGTCTCCACTCACCATTTCAAGATCTCTGCTGTCTCGAGGGGACCACCATTCTCCAATCAGAAGGTCTGATCTACCCTCCAAGGAGCCTGTACTCAGTATCTTGGTATATTCCTCTCTTCTTTCTTTTACCCTGTAAACTGTGCAGTCAAACCTCTCGCTTCCAACAAAGACAAGGGCAAATGAAGCACGAATCAGTAGAGGCATCTGATTGGCTGAGGACTGCACTCTGATTTATGACCTCATATTAAAAGTGAAGCTGGGGGACAGATGAAAATTAAGTAACAGGGGTAAAAGAAATCATGAAATGCATTAAACTGGCAAGATGTACCTTGGCCAAAATCCATCAATTTATAATAACGCTATGCATGGCGCTACGGGCGGGAAGAAAGGCTTGTTTCGGAACCTTAATAAAAACCTCCCAGCGAAAGGGGCGACTGGGGACTTGAAGCCACTGAATGAATGTCAATACACTGCATTTTTTTCAATAGGTCCTTTTAATTATGATTCTGAGAGGGCTAAGTTTGTTACCAACTCAGAACTCAAATATTCACTTTATGTGAGTATATTTAAGCTCAGAGGTGCCAGCTTGCTATTTACCTTTTTGCAGATCTTCAGCTGGATATCCCATCTTGATTTAGGAACCAGAGTTGCTTCATCTGTTTGTGATAAAATCACTTATTTTTTTAAAGGTGCAGCTTTTGTCATAAATGGAATCACAGACTGTCTCCCCAAAATATTTTGTTTTAATCTTTGACCCTGCACTCATGGTTATTGAGAAGTTCTTACACTTTTCTACCCTCAGGACAACCGAAGGTGATGGGTTTCTTCAGTCTGAAGTTTGTATTACAAAGCCGCGAGTGGATCCGGATATCGGTCTGGTGGTAGCTTGTGGAGTTACCTGCTTTCTCTATGTATATGTCCTTGTATAGTTTCCCCCTGCAGTAATTATGCCTCAGAAGTCCCAGTAGGCGGTGTACTTTCTCTTAAGTTTACTTCATAACAGTTTTCTGCAACACTTGTAAACTGGATGGATGCCACCGACCTTTTGTTCTAGAAAGAAGCTAAACGAGGCCAAAAGTCCAGATTTTTACATGAAACCTTCCTGTTGAAAACTTTGGGAACTACAGGAAGCAATTGTAGTAATAACGAGGATTAGAGGAGTTTGCAAGAGAAAATGTTTGCACTTGCGCACAGCTAAAGCTTTTTGGGTCAGATGCGAACTATGAAGTGCAGCGGCAGTCTGAGGATGCGCACTGCTGGGCCCACGTGGGAATCCAACTCTGACTTCCTGCTGAACACTGAGCCTGGGTCTACCACCTGGAGAAGACCCATTTCCAGATACTGTGCAACCAGTCCAAGTGGCAAAGCAACATGAGGAGCTTGATATAGAGGGAGCGTCCCTGAACTCGTGGCTGGGTTCACACCATGGGTCTACTTTCAAGCCTCGTTCTTAACATCGCAGCTCTCAACACATTATAAATATTTGGTCTGGCTGTTACTCAGTAGCACTGTACTTAAGTCACGAAACTCAGAAGGATGGGAATCTTAGTTGGTCTTCCCAGGGTTTAATCCTGTGACCCACTGGTGTAAATAAACCATGTCACTGCCCCCACGCACACAGCGGGGACACACACTCGACTCCGTCTTCACCGTACGTAACAACATCTCCTACAGCCACACCACAGAACTCCTCTGGTCAGATTGCCACTGCATCCACTTCTCCTTCAAAAAACCTACCGTACACAAGCACACTCACCGCCTCCCACGCAGAAGCTAGAACAAGGTCAACGAAGATCAGCTCACCTCTGCCCTCGTTAGCACCCCACCACCGACTACGTCAGACGCAAACACTGCAGCACGCAATCTCCACCACTGGATCACAAACTGCACCAACACACTCGCCCGCCTCAAGAAAACCACCAGAAGACACGTCAAGAAAGCAACCTACTTCACCCCTGCACTCCAAGAATCCAGACGCTCCTTGCAGACAACTCGAAAAGACATGGAGGAACAACAAAACCCCGGAAACACATGCCTCCTACAAAGCAGCCCCCACCGCACACCCCCAACTCATCAAATCCACAAGGAAGAAATCCCTTCAAGACAGAGTCCTCACCAACGCACACAACACTAAAGAGCTCTTCCCCATCATCAAGGAATTCGCCAAACTCTGCAGCGAAACAACAGATTTCCCACCCTCCCAAGACCTCTGCAACAGGCACAGCACCTTCTTCCACCACAAGATTAAGATGATCTACGAGAACTTCGACAACCAAGACCACCTCACTGCTTCAGCTCCCCCATCATGTGAGACCCTGCTCAAATGGATCCTGCTCATGACAGAAAACACCCTAAAGACCTTGAAAAGCATCTACTCTGTGGTACCCTCAGACCCTTGCCCACACCACATCTTCCATAGAGCCGCTTCTGCCATCGCACCCCAACTACGTCGGACAATCAACTGCTCCTTCGAGACCACCACCTTCCCCAACAACTGGAAAGACGCTGAAGTCAAACCCCTCCTTAAGGAACCCTCCGCGGACCTGACGGACCTCAAGAACTTTAGGACTATCTCCCTGCTTTCATTCTCAGCCACAGTCAACGAAAAGGCAGTCAAAACCCAGCTAGCAAACTTCATTGAAGATTACAACGTCCTGGACTTCTCCCAATCCGGATTCCAAAGCAACCACAGCACCAAGACCCACTAGTCGGCCGCCACCAATGACATCCACTCCCTCCTCGACCTTTGGCAGCTCTCCTCTGCCTGGACCTCTCTGCAGCATTCAGAAAAGTCTCCCACCGCACCCTAATCACCAGACTTCACGGCGCCGGCATTTGCGGCAAGGCCCTCCACTGGATACACTCCTTCCTCACCGCAGAACTCAGCCAGTCTGACTCCCTCCCTACCTTTCAGAACAGACAGATACCAACTGTGGAGTGCCCCAGGGCTCCTCCCTCAGGCCCACCTTCTTCAACATATACTTGGCCCCCCCTCTCAACCATCATCAGGAACCATTGGCTCAACATAATCTCTTACGCCAATGACACCTAGCTGATCCTCTCCCTCACCAGCGAACCCAACATCACTAAACACAACTTCCAAGATGGGATGAAAGCCATCACCACCTGGATGAAGAGCAGCTGCCTGACACTCAACAAGAAAAAAGACAGAAGTCCTCATCCTTGGCTTCACCCCCTCCGCATGGAATGACTCCTGGTGGCCCTCCGCCCTCTGGAAAAAAAACCACCCTGACGGACCACGCATGAAACCTCAGCATCATACTAGACTCATCGCTCACAATGAACCGCCAAATCAACGCAATATCCTTGACCTGCTTCAACACCCTCTGCATGCTTCGAAAGACTTTCAGATGGACCCAACCAAATCCAGTAAAACTGTCATGCACGCGCTCATCAGCAGCAAACTGGACTATGGCAATGCCCTCTATGCCAGAATCAACAAGAAATTCCTTCGCAAACTTCAGACTGTCCAGAACGCTGCAGCCAGACTGATCCTCGACATCTCCCTTCACGGTCACATCACCTATCACCTTCGCGATCTCCACTGGCTCCCAGTCGAAAGAAGAATAAGCTTCAAACTCCTCACCCATGCACCCAAAAGACAACTCCAATCAGCCCAGCTCTCTCTGGCCACCACCCCACGTATCAACAAGACCAGAACGGGAGGAAAGTCCTTCTCCTACCTCACAGTCAAAGCCTGGAACACCCTCCACCTCCGGCAATCTCCCACAATGCCCCTGTTCAGGAAGGACCTCAAGACCTTGCTCTTCGGATGACATCAGCACTCAACGGAGCCAACCCTGCTCCCCACCAGCACATTGAGACCCTCACGGGAGAGTAGTTGCACTTTACCAACCCTGATTGATTGATTGATTACTGTGAGAAAAAGCTGATGCACCAAAACAGAAAGATTTGCTGTGCAATCCTTGCAGCTCCCAGGAACCCCTTAAATGCGAGAGCTTGGTCTCAACCACTGAGAACGTGGAAGGAAAGCAGAGGTACAGAGCTGTCTGTAAGCCAGGGTTATGGGCACAGCATTGCACTTCAAGGTAATACACTGGGGGCTCACTGTTTAAAAAGGACAATGGAAATCGGGAAGCTAACTAGAAAAGGGCAACCCACTGAAAGATTGAGCCAGAGGCCTGGCTGTCTCAGTTCACAGTCTTCCTGGAACATCAAGCTTAAAAGGAGCTGGCCTTTCAAGGCAGGCGATGTGGCTTAGTGGCTACAGCTTTATAACATGGGACACTACTTTTGAACCACACATTCAGCATCCTTTGAATCCTGGAAAATCTCCCTTCACTGAAAAAATAAAAAATGTGTAACTGAGTCTGAGTGCAGCGCTCATGTCCTTGGGTAAGATTGGCACCATGAAAAACTGCCAACATTAATTGTGGATTCTGCCTGTCACCCACCCTCTTATCTCATCCTCCAAGCATCATGGCCATTGATGTCAACATTAGAATCCAATTTAGTGGCTGAATTGCACAGTGTGAGACTGGAAAATCTGGGATTAATTCCAGCTTCCCTGTTTGACCACATTGAGGTGACCCTAGGCAAATATTTTATTTATTATCACATATCAGAGCACTTTAGGTGCTTTCAGGATGTGCACTGTATAAAAACCCCTCTTCTGTTTGATTTAGTAGCCTATAATGTTGCTCCTTCTACAATAAAAATCTAGGTTGCATGTACGGTATGCATGACAACTGACTTTACTCTTAATTAATTAATAGCAATGTCCTCACAGCGGGGCAAAAATGTTCCTCAGTTCATGTTTAAAAAGTATCACTTTTAATAAATACTTCTTAATGGAGAGATATATTCTGGTGTACCACCTGTTAAAGAAATACTCTTTTTTGATTCTTGAAGACACCTTATAATTTATTTGTTGCATGATTTACATAACAAATAATGGTCTCGGTCGTGCACAGGCTCATAGAGCCAGACTTGGCCCTTGGCTCGGCTGTGGCGGCCTCTTCCTGTTCATTTGTTGGCGTGCCCACCTCTATGGCTCACCTGCCTTGCCCCCAGGAGTATCTGCCTGCACAATACCAACTGCTCCCAGGATGGCAAGAGCACCTATATCCAAGACATATGGAGGTCGAAACAACCCGGCCCCTGGGACTTTGCTATCACACCTGGCGGGGTCTTACCCGAATGCCGGGGAGAAGAGGGCAGGGCTTATCTAAAGTGACTTTCTCAGAACTAAAGTGACAAGCAAATGCAGCTGAAAGAACTGCTGCTCTGCATAAGCTGTCATTGTGATTGGTTGCTCTTTGGGAGGAGGGGGGTGGCCGCTCGTACCCAAACTAGAATGCGGAGGAGCTCTTTCAGCTACATTTGTTTACTTCTGTCCTTGCGTAATCATCATGGTGTCTTGAAGTTGGTTTGTTTTGAGTGTGTGCTACTTCTCTTTGAAAAATAATACCCTAGTCTGGGACACGTTCTTTCCCAAACTAAGGGAAGAGGAGCCTGTTTAGCTGCAGAAGCCTGGGGAGGAGGAGCCTGCCTACCTGCAGCTGTGGATTTTCCTTCTTGTCTAACCAACCACAGCAACATCTGTGGTGCCACCTGCCTGCCACAATAACATCCGTGCTGGGGCCATGTGCCATCATTCATCTTCCAGATTCTTCTAGAGAAGCCACGAAGTCACTGCCAAGCTAGGACACTACCCTGACTATTGTCACTGTGCCACCTTCAAAATCACAGAAGATATCTCAGTTTGGAGGAGTAGAACAGCCAAGAACTAACACGGTGTGGTTCTCCAGCTCAAGGACTCTTGACATCCGTCCACACCCACTACATTTGATGTGGTCCCAAATTTCCATTTTTTTCTTGGCTTCTCTCTTTTCCCTCCTCTTTTTCTCTGCCACCTTACTGCTGGTTACTGATGAAGTCAGGGGTGCAGCAGACTGATCTCACCGTGAACTTCCGAGCTTGCAATGGTCGCTGTACAGGAGACATGGCTCAGAGCAGTGCACGAGAGATCAGGAAAAAAGATTGAGCAGGTTCCAAGGTGCACGCCTAGTACTTAGGCCCCTCGGCTTCTGAAAACCTTGTTCAGGGGCGAATCCGATGGTTCAAATTTTTAAGGCAGATAAAAGGAGTACTGTTGTGTAGTAAGCACATCTTTTATGTTAGGACCACGAGGCAATTATTTTTATCTACACTTGTGATCAAGCTTATTACACTATGTTTTATGAGAATCCATTGCTTGCACAGACCTAATGCCATGCTTGTGCCACACACGCTCAGAGATGATGGTGCGGGCGGGATCCTCTTTCAAGGGACTCCACGGACTCTGGAGAAGCCCAAGGTGGGCTTGTCTCGATATTCCCAACAGTTTCTTACACCCCTTCATTTAGTCACTGATAATCAAGCCTGCTCTCAACACTAATTAAGAAAAACTCACCAAATTGCTCAGAGAATCACAAAAGCTAATCAACTGTGCAAACCATGAATCAATCTTGGGCTGACAGCTTTTAATCGCTGCGTCTCAGCGGCATCACCGGCACGCAAGAGGCGAGTGCCTGGCAATACTGCTAATGATATTCTTATTAACATGCATGGCTCCTGCCCGCTCCTGGGCATTAGGCTCAAATTCTCGTCCCGCCCTCAGGCGCCTATCAGAAACCCAATCAGAGAGCACCGTGTGTCAGCCTCCATCAGCGACCGCACACATGACACCAATGGGAGAAACGCCAGGGCAAAGTTGTACACACGTTATGCATACACGCATAGCAGCCTTCCCAGAGGTCAGAGCGGCCAAAGTTTTTAGTCTACATGACAGTGATCGAAGTGCATTAAAAAAAAGTATGGGAACTGTAATCCTGAGTTCAATGGGGGTGGGGGTCAGTGACCGTGGCAGCAGGATCAAAGGCAAGTCTAAAAAGAACAAAATATTCTGTAACTATTTTTTTGCTCTTTCACCTCCAAATAACTTCATATAAAATAACACACACCTTAAATATTAAATGAATGCAAGTTAAACTAATCAGTGAGTGATGCACTATTTTTCTTTGTGAAACCTCTATTGGTTAACTGAATTCTGGTTGCTGCTGTGGGGAATAGTGACTTGCGAGTTTTTAGCGTTACGAGTTCACATGCTGTGACAGAAAGCACTGTGAATGTGTATCTCATTATTTTTAAGTTGCATTCTACATGGTATAAGATAGGCAGTCACAAAGTGCACAAATAGATTTAGGTGCAAGATAAAAAAGTGCTACCATCTGAGTAATATGTGGACTGTACCTTATGCAAACATTGTTTGTAACTGTCCCTTAAAAGCAAACACTTCACAGCTCATCAGCTCATCTCGCAATTAGGCCTGGATGGAGTATGGACCAAAAAAATCCGCTGCGCTATGCGGAGTTCTGCAAGCAGTGGAGTGACTTTTGGTGCGGGGTGTTTGTCCTGTGCTAATAAACCAGCATGAAAGGCACCACACACAGCGCAAGAGAGCATTGCTCTTTTCTGCCGCTCCAGTAGATGTTCTACTTGAGCGGCAGCTTCCTTTATGCAAGTGCGAGGTTTCTCAATGTGAGCGGTAGCGACCAGCCGTGACCACCCGAGAAATCTCACCAGGAGGTGGTCTGGGGTAAAATTTTCCTCGCTCGCACTCGCCAATGTAACATTGGCGAGCCACAGGAGAGGAAAAACTCCATTACGTGGAGGTTTTTGGAACTCTACGCTCTACGAGGACACGGAGTGGGAAAAACTCCACAAACTCCGCAAGCAAAGCAGAATTTCACACCCGGGCCTACTTACAATACCTCCCAAAAAGGATACTCTTCAAGTGACTCCATCAATTAAACCCAATACCGGCTCCTAAACTGCCAGTACATTGGCAGAGTAGCCAATTGCACACATTTACATTTCTATCTGACAGCAGGCACCCTGTTTTTAGATCTCGCGCCTGAGCCAGCGCGCATGCGCTGCACTACGAGACATTTAGTAAGGGCTTTAAACTTTAGAACACACGCTTGTGAGTGTGCTTTTGTTTTCTTCACCCGCTATTGGCCTTTGCATGTGTCTTTCTAAGAAAGACAGCATGCAATTGGCCAAATGCGGGTGCATGTCCCGCCTTCTTTCTCCTGTGGCCTAGGGTCCGCGGGAGAGAGCATGAGTGCCATATGTTTCCAATTAACGCACCACGTCTCGCGGTCGTGTTAATTGGAAACATATGGTCAAACGCGTCGCTTTCACTTTTGCCACAGCACGCACAACCGCACTCATGCGCGCACCACTTCCGGGCTTGTTGAAATGGCTGCCGGGGGTAAGTGAAGACGCAGGAAGGTGTATTTCCATCATTCTCTTACTTCCCTTTACTCATTTCCTTCAATTCTTTTATTTTCTGTTACGCTCTCTTCTTCTCTATCTTTGCCTTTCTATTCTGCTCTTCCTCCTTTCCTCTTTCGTCCTAATTTATCTCTCTATAGTTCTCCCCGTACAACTCTTTACCTTCTTTGCAGTTCTTCTATAAAAACACAACTCCAATATTAAGAAAGGAATTTCTATATGTGCCTTATCTGTTCCAAAAGCCGCAGACACACAGGTCAATACCTGTATTTACAGAGAAAGACATACAAGTATATGCATACTAATACTATTCAATACTAATTGGGCTGGGGAGGGGCTCACAAACACGGCCTGTTATCGGCGGCACTGCGTGCTCCTGACCTGCCTTCTTCCGGTAATGCCTGCCCTCCCTGTCTGCCATCTGCAGACACCATCTGCCTTCCGCCGGCAATTCCTGACCCCAACCTGCCCTCTGCAGCTCTGCCTGCTGCACGCCTGCCTTTGCCGTCTCAGCCAGTCTGCCCTCCACAAACAAACATGCTCTCTGACAGAGCTGCCTGCTCTCTGCCTGCTGACCCTCAACCATCTGACTGCTCTCTGCAGACACAAACTGCCCTCTGCAGGCACTGCCTGATCCAAAACAGCCCTCTGCACGCACTGACTGCTATCTGCCTGCCCTTCTGTCGGCCCTGTCCTCACTCTGTCTGCACTGTTGCCATCTGCAGACACCATCTGTCATATGCCTGAGATGACTGCACTCTGCAAACGCTACCTGTCCTCTCTCAGTGCTACCTGCCCCTCTGCCAGCCCAGGCTCCTCTACCATCCTGTTCTCTGCATACACCATGGGCCCTCTGCCCGCTGCAGACACTGTCGGTCCTCCCTGTCTGCCCTCTACAGACTCTGCCAGCTATCTGCCTGCCCTCTGCAAACAATACTTGCAAACACCATCTGCCCTTCCGCCTGCAATGCCTGACTCCGACCCGCCTTTTGCAACCACTGCCTGCTTTCTGCCTGACCTTAATGTCTGCTCTCTGCAAATGTTACCTGCTCTCTGCCAGCACTGCCTGCTCTCTGCCAGTGCTGCCTGCCCTCTGCCTGCCCCCCTCCTTCCTCTGCTCTGCAGTCACCATGTGCCCTCCTCCGGCAATACCCGAGCACGTCTGTCCAGCCAGTGCCGGATTAAACCCTCTAGAGGCCCCCAGGCAGTCATAATTTCACCCCGTCCGCAAGCAATTACAGTGCTAGATTCTCTTCGGACTCGCTGGCAGCTGAGATTATGCAGTGACCGGATGGGAAGAGACCACAGGTCCGAATGACAAATATCTGTTTCCTTTTCCTGGAGTAACTGAGACTTGGAGAAACTGCAGAGCAAACATTACACTCAGAAAAACCATTGACCGCTTTGCACGTTGTCGAAATATAACTAGGCGCTACTCGTGTTCAAACACCACTAGGCGTTACAGTGCCTCTTAACAATGATTTTCCACTGAAAGCTTTGCTGTGTCTTCACTCAGAGTTGGATTTTTTGAGTGAGTGTGTGTGTGTGGGTGGGGGGTGGCATGTGTGATTTAAACCAGCTTTAAAAGTCATGATCCCCTTCCCCAGCCGCCTGGATGGAATAGTTCACCCTAACACACACACACACACACACACTGGTTAATGTGCTGCTCATTAAGTAACAATAGATGTTGTAGCACCCAGGTTAATTTGCTGCATGGCTAAACACTTATATAGACCTAAAAGCAAGACCTATTGGCTATGCCAATGCTTGTTCGTTCAGCTGTCTGTCGTTCCCATGGCTTCACAGCACAGAAGACTCTTTCCCTTCCATTTCAGCTGAGGCAACTCAAATGTTGGAATTAACCATCCCAGGACAGTTGCCTTTTAACATAAAGTAGAGGAACTGCTTTTTCAAGTGAAAAAAAGTATGAGTATGTCGTGCCCCTCAGATCTCGCCCACTTCGACCACTACTGCAGGATCGCAGGGAAATACAGGCTTTGAACTGGCTACTTTTATCAGTAGGCTGGGCTAAGCATATCAACTGGCAGGAGGGAATTCACTCAAAAATGGCTCTATTTAATCACAAAAGCTAGCAAAGTTTGATTATAAAAAAACAAGCACTTGAAATGCAATAAGTCTCACAATTGCGAGAGTTTGAGCTATTGGCACTGTAAATGACAATGCTTTTTATTTATGTGTTGTTTTAAAAACAAATAAAGGGTATCATCATTTACAATGCTAATAGCTTATAAACTCTTGCAAATATCTATTGCATTGCAAATGCTTTTTTGTAATGGCGCCCCATACCGCGCTTTCACTTTAATGGCGGCCACGCCCCTTTCTTTAGATGACCCGTGTATAAAGAAAGGTGCGCAGCCCACATTAAAGTGGAAGCGCAGTATGGGGCGCTTTTACAAAATAATAATTTGTTTGTTAAGTTGGCACCCATGCCGCGCGTTTTACTTTAATGGCGGCCACGCCCCTTTCTTTAGACACGGCTCGTCTAAAGAAAGGTGTTCTGCCGCCATTAAAGTGAAAGCATGGTATGGGGTGCTACCACGATTTCGCAAGTAATATTTAAAGTTAAAGTGTGATGTCATAGTGCTTTCAAGAAAAAAATGATATGGCAAGGGATGCATAAAGAAAGACGTGTGCAAGTTAAAGAAAGGGGTGCACTGGTTAAAAAATAGAAACAGTTGAGAGCATGCCCTGCCTTCAACAGCAGGCAGGAGAAAGTAATTAAAGACTATAGGGCTGGGGGGCTGTACTTAAAGCCTACTGAGTAATAACGCACGTAAGAGTGCCAGTCCTTATGGGAGGTTACAAGATGAGACAAGGCGGTTCAAAGGAGGGACTACTAAGCCTATTGACCAATGAAAAGCCACAGTTTACAAAAGGACGGTGACAGGAGCCAATTAAAAAAATGGGCGGGAAATGGGCGGAGCTTCAAGTCCATACCTGAATACGCCATGCCTCGCAGAGCAGTGCATCCTCTTCCAAGGCTCGCCTAAACAATCATACATGTATATATATATATATATACACATGGTAGAGGAAGACCGGGATGTTTTTTTCCGTCATCCAGTGGATGATAGAAATAGAGGGCCCAAAGGCTCAAGGTTCAATAGAGTTTTTTTGCTCTACTAGGGCCCAGTCATGGCAGGCTCTGGCCCACTTAGAGCAGTGATGGAGCCCTTGAAGGCGTGAATAGGGGTTCTGCTCTCCTCTCAGAAGTCATGGGTAACATTGTCTTCACAGCCATGACAGGTCGTATTGAAGTCATTGGCTGTGGAAAGGTCATTCCAATCCTCCCAGAAGGGAAGAGGAATGTTGGAGCCCTCTCATAAGCCATAGAGCGCATGGAAGGCCTCCCAGATGTGTTTTTGGAAGGCTTATGCAACACATCTCATACTCGCCTCATTAGCTCAGCTCTTCCTACCACACACAGAGGGTGATACTGACTGGATAATCTGCAGGTGAGCCTGAGCCTGTAATGACGTTAATCTCTTGCGATTCTGATCCCAGGAAAGTGGCCCGGGCTCTCTCACTCCGTAAATGACTGAGATTCAGGATCCAGGGTAAGCCAGTTTATGGAGCGGCAAGGGCCTAATCCGTGGAGCGGTGTCCTGTGTGTCATGTCCCTGTAAACGCTGTATCTGAAGATAGTGTCTGCCCTTCCCTGTAGCACTGGCGGACATGATCTGGGGTTTAGGCAAATTAACATCCTATAATCTGAGCAAAGCCGTGTAAGAGGTTTAGAGATCAGGGTTCTGTGCTATCAGCAAGAGCAGACTCCACAGAAGGAGGTCAGGGAGCCCATGGGGCAGGAGCCGGGCGCCGGGGGCCAGATCACATGGGCATGGGCTGCCTGGGCCTTAAGAGCCCACACAGAGTGCTTCTCGTTTTGATGGTGGCTTAGTGGACGCTGCCTGTACCTGCAGTGCCCAGGGTGGAAAGGGTCCCACTGCCTGAAGTGATCAAAATTAGTATTTTTGCTTGTCATTCTGTAATTTCTGGTAGGACCCTGAGCTTTTACTTACCCTTGTTTTGAGCTGTCACAGCCTTTCTCTTCCTCTCTCTCTCTCTTTCATCTCTTCTTTCCCCTCTGTTGAAACATCCCTGCATTTCCCTTGCTCCCATCACTCTCTTTCTCTCTTCTCTTCTCCTTGTCCTTTTTTTGAAACATTGCAATGTCTCCCTTCCCTCTTTTTCTCTGTCACTCCCTCTCTCGCTGTCCTTGTCGCTATATTGAGTCATTCAAGCCTTCCCCTTTGGGTCTCTCCCTCACCCTTTCCCTCTCCACCACTCTCTTTCCCTATTGTTGCTCTCTTTTGAGTCACACCTTTGAATTTCCACCTTTACTAACTATGCAGATGAATCTTATGCTCGAAGGCTTTTCTGTGACCAGCTTTCTATCTTCGTCATTCACTATGCACTACTTGGTCATTTTTCCACCCTCCCACCAGGTGCTGCAGTAGATTCTAGTTAAATCCTTGGTTTTTCTAAAAGATTATCTTGCTGCAGGTCTACTGGAACTGTTCAATGCCTTATTGGCCTCCAATATTGACCCCAGTACTTTCCAAACTGGTACAGTAAATCTACTTCTGGAAAAATCTGATCTCATCCCGGCCTGCTAATTATCATCCAATGACCCTTTTGCCAGCAGCCACAAAAATGCTAGAAGCAACCCTGGTAAAGACAGCTGTGATTGTTCAATTCAATGAGCTGCTGGGTGATGCGCAGGGGGCTTTTTGCCCACATCGTAGCAATGAACTAACCACGCTGGCGGTTGTGGAAGACCTCGGCAAAGAGGTTGATATCAGTAACACAAATGCCCTGATTTTATAAGATCTATCAATGGCATTTGATAATGTGCGCCACAATGCACTCATAAGCCAAGTGCATGCAGTAAATATACAGTGCCACACTCTTGACCGGTTCACCACTTTTTTAGCTGGGAGAACTCAACAGGGTTCTATACCATTCTTTTTCAAGATGTCCCGGTAGAGTCGCACAGCCCCATAGCGATTGTTCATCCTTTTGGTGGAAGTATATGTATATATACAACAAGAACAAAGGCGCAAAATACAGTATCTGACACAAAAGCAAGCTGGGTCGTGCTCCCATGTCTGTTCAAACAGCAGCACACGATCCTTCCATTAAGGGAGCCATGGACCCATGTAGGGGGGTTTCAGTAAACGGAAATGGGACACCCTCACTTAATCCAACAATAGCAAAGGCGCAGGGCCCTTTTCAGAATTATCAGTGCTTTTTTCCAAAATGAACAGTGACAGCATGCATTTCTTTACATCGTCCTTTTTTCCCCTGACGAATCTCAGCTCAATTCTGAGCCGTGGTCACAGGTGAGGCAGGTTGCAGAGTCAAGCAACCGCATGACTTTAAATGCAGGCTGTAATCGACCCCTGAATCAAAAAATACAGTCCCCAGCATGTATTGTATGTTATACATTTTCACTGACAAAAACAATTGTATTATAGTACATAAAATGTACAGTAACAACGCAGCATTTTAAACTTTAAAAAACACAGTAAGTTCATCAGTTATGTTATCTCAAGTAACTAGAACGCGTTCCCCAAGGTAACTATAACTCGTACCCCTGCCATGCACAGTTTTCTTATCGATAATTTAATTGCAAATGTTGCAGTGATGTTATCAATGATGTCATAGAAGATGCCAAGAGTGAATATATGGGGTAATTAACAGTGCATGACGAGCGTGCAATTTCTAGTTACCTTAGGGTGCGAGTTATAGCTATAGTTACTCCGCAGTACGGGGTTGAGCTTTTGCTACGTGAAGTAGGATTGGACTTGGGCCCCAGGGATCCCATCCCCAGGGACCAAATACAATTAAGCAGAGGAGTGGGTATACAGCCCCACTCACCAAGCCTTCTTGGGCCCCGGGGACCCTACCCCCTGGAGCCAAATATAATAAAAAGGGGAGGGGGACAAGCGTCTCCCCTCCCCTCATTAAGCTCTGGGGATGCCATCCCCAGGGCCCTATATATTTTAAAGGGGAGTGGGTCATGTGGTCTCCTCCCTGACTTATTTTGGCTCCGAGGGTCCCATACACAGGTCCAACATTATGATTAAGGGGAGGGGCTCCAAGAGGCCCCCCTCCCCGAGCCTTAAAAAGGCCCCAGGGCCCCCATCCCAAGAGTCTCTCCATATAATAGATGGGTGCCCTCCCAGGGCACCAATTAACCACTTGGGGCTGCAAGGGGAGCCCCAGCCAGCTCCATGCATGCTGCACGAGCCGGCATTGCTCCTGCCCAGAGGGAGAAGCTATTTTTGCTGCTCCCTCCGGGCGGTAGCAATATCTTGTTCTGTTTCCCTGTCCACAACATTGAGGGGAGGGAAGCAGATCAAAAGTGTGATCCCAGACGACGGGAGCATTTTTAAAACTCCTGCCTGCTGGGAGTAGTCTTTGTGTTTGCTCCCATTTGGTGAGAGTTTTCAAAATGCTACTGCCAGACGGGAGCAGTCAAGTTTCCCTTGCCCACGAAGGTGGCCTCCCTGGGACACAGGAAAGTGAGCTGGCCCCAGATGATGGGGTCCCCTGGGACTCGAATGGCTCAGGGAGTGGGGCCATGAGGCCACTTCCTTTTTCAGGTTAATTCCGGCCTGAGGGATGGGGGTGCCCTGGGCCTTTTAAAGGCTCGGGAGGTGGCCTTATGACCCTCCTCCCCTTAAAATATACTTCGGCCCTTGGGGGGTGATATCCAAGGGGCCGAAAACAGCCTGGGAAGGGGGGCCACATGCCCCCTTCCCATCAAACATAGGTCAGACGTGGGGGGATGAGATACCGTAGGGGGAAATGGTCTAGGGAAGGGGAGTACCCTGGCCCACTCGTGGAGATGGTTTAAAAAGAGGGTTTTACTTTTATTTTTCCACAAATTTGTGCATTGTGCGCAAATTTGCGGCAACATATTTTTTTAACTGCTTTGGGCCCAAGTGGGGTCCCTCAGGGTATCCCTACCCTAGGTTGTGGCAGCCAATCAGATCTCAGTTTGAGATCTGTCAGCTCTGCCAATCCTCAGCAGAGTGAAAGATTAAAAAAAAATTGTAACCTTAATTTCTCCAAAACTACTGAAGAGATTTATACCAAAACACAAAGCTTTCTGGACCAAGATCTAGCTTTCTGTTAAATTTGGTGTGAATACGTTAAGCAGTTTGGGGTGTAGCTTGGTCTAAAGTGCCACAGAAAAATTAATGGGGAATACATGTTTTGGGACCCCCCCTTTTTTCTTAACCCCGTTTGATGGAGCCCCCTAAAACTTTCCATGTGCAAACTAGCCAAATAATAGCAGTTTTATTGTACGTTTCTTGGAGATTTGTCAAACAGGGCTGAAGTTATTAGCCACACAGAAAACGCATTTCCTATGGAAACATGATCCCAACTGTAACTATGCAGTGGAGAGTGCCACCCGATAACACAATACATTATATATATATATATATATATATGTGTGTGTGTGTATATGATATATATATATATATACTACCTGTGCTCGTCATGTGAACAAGCCTCGCGGGAGCCGAAACGCTTTATGACAACCACGGAGAAAAAAATGATGTTGCACCTACTTTGGATTCGTTTCTGTTCTTGGAGTTATCCAGCGGCAGATGGAAGAAAGTGATATATATATATATATATATATACTACCTGTGCCCGACTGAATAGCTGGATGTGTAATGCTGATTGAAATCAACATGAACACAAGAGCTTGATCATCAGAGGCAAACAATATTTCCCATAATCGGTGCTTGTGCTCTCTATTGTCTTCTGTAGTCGATACTGCACCATGAGACCTTCGGTGGTGGTGTGCTTTGTAAATTCATCCTGGCCTCTCCCTCTTAGCCCCTCTAGTCTCTGCTGCTCCTGCTCATAGAGATGCGTTGCAGCCTCACACTCACCGCTGCCTCACTCTATTTCTCTCCATCGCTTTCCTTCTCCTCAGCAATGTCTGTCTTTCTCTTCCCTTTCTCTTTCTGCTCCTCCCTCCTTGCACTCTTTTGATCCAAGCCAGGCTCTCCCTTTCCTCTCACTTTAGAACTCCCTGAGTGACTTCCTGGCCTTCCCTTCTCGCCCCCTCTAGTTTCTCTCTTCGCCACACCAGCCTGGGAATGTGCCTTTCTCCTGGATGCGGTGGCTCCCTGTCTGCCGCCCCTCTCTTCTGGATGCGCACCAGCACCTCCTACCTCCCTCGTGGGGTCCTTCAGACTCTAGCTGACCCTCTTCCCTTGAACCCGGCCTGCCTCTCTTCGGCTTTTTCTCCTGGAGTGCTACCGCCCCGCCTTCTCTGAGGGGGAATCCCGTCAGCTCTCACTAGATGCCTGCTCTGTGCCTCCGAGGGCCTCATTATCTGCTCCCATGAAAGCTCTTATTATAGGACTGCGGTGAAAGAGAAGCTCACCCTAGATCAGGGGTCTCCAACCTTTTGTGTAGGGAGAGCTACTTCTGGTCAGTGAAAATCGTCGTGAGCTACTAAACCCCAAGCAACTCACGCATTTTTCCGAGAGACCCCCCCACGCCCAGTTTCATAGACTTTAAGCCTAATTTCTTCTGAGCCCATACTGTTGCAGATCCCGAGGAGGTGGTTTACATTTTTGTCCACATCCGGATAGGGAGTGGCTCCTATGTACAGGAAAAATTTTTAAGGACTTTCTTATGCCCTTGCCACCCCTTAGGCATGACCACAGACATGGGTTTTGGTGCTTAATTTGAGCCGCTGACTTCTGGTGCTTGGCACTGTATCTTTATTGTCAAAACGTGCACTTCTGTCAGTCTGCCACATGGTGGTGGTGGTGTTTGTCTCTAAGTTAGAGATGAGCACAGCAACAGTTGTTTATTAATTCAATGTATATAAAAAATTACCAAAACCTGCTGCCTAAGTCATTCTTCTATCTTTGGGTGCTTGGAATAGTGTGAATTGTTACACTTGTAGGAGCGTGATGGCAAGTAGTTGTGTTGGTTCTGGCATCACTGGCAGGGAGAATTTGTGGTGCAAGCTGCAGTGGCCTCCTAACTTTTTTTTTTTTACAGGTTTAGCAATAAAACTAGGGGCAGTATCCAGAGTGGACCCACGCAGCCCCACTCTCCATCAGAGAGACATTTCACCAGGCCTTTGGTCTAGGCCAGGGCACAAATGAGGGTGGGTGTAGTTATCCACTGTGCCTAATTTTGTGTAGCATAGTAGACCCTCAGAAGCCTGCTGATGGGGTGATAGGGGAAGCTTATGCACCCTGACTAAGCGCCAGGTCAGACTGCAACACACTCAGGGTGTTGTAGAAGGTATTGTAGCAGTTTCACACTAACAAAGTGTGCCCACATGCAGCATCCTTGGGGGGGGGTTACACTGTAATACAGACCTCCAGGAAGGTATGTGGCAAAGGTAAGCCACCATTCATGCAATGCTTTACAAAGTATTAATAGTCATTAAAGTGCATCTCGTTCTGTTACTTGGAAACACTCAACAAACCCTTCTTTAATCCCACTTTGTGTTTGTGCGCCCCCTTCTTGTGTGTGCCCAGTACAGACCGGACTGGAGTCTCCCTACTCTAGCCTAGTGTGTCTAGTAATCCTTTGAGGTAGTCAAGGCGCTGGGGAGATTTTAGCAATGAAGCACAACATCTGTGTTTCATGACAGGTAGTGCCAGGCCTCCCTCTGAAGTAGGGACCTCCCCAGGAAGGTTGGAGTCATATGCACTACATGTGATGCACCCTGAAACTCTGTGTTGGATTCCAAAAGTCACCCTCAAGGTCACGTTAACTGTGGCTCACCTTCTTCGTAATGCACTGATAGTGTGTTCCCAAAAGCCCACCACGGACCAGGGCCTGCATCAGTAATATGTGGCATGCGAATATACAACGTTACTCCCATAGTTACCTTTCATACAAATGAGGAACTTTCATTGCACATGCTTAACATGGGAGGTGCCACTCCTGTAATACAGACATGTCTTGGGAACGAGAAAGCAGGCACAAACGCCTATTGTTCTCCTGGAGGCCTTGCATAAACCACCCACAAGGGTCATCTACTTAACCGGCCCCTCTGTGATTGCACTTCCATTTATGATGCTTCAATCAGCTAATTCCTTCCAAAGTTAAACATTGGTTATTGCACAGACAAGGAAATCACGTGATACATACAAATGCTAATAACGTAACTCGTAACATAACATAAGACCTGCATCATGTACTCAATTCTGGGCCTGGTAACTCGTAATGTCGTGTAGGCGGGTGGGAGATACCGGCTGGAATCTTTACTGTTACGTGGTAAAGTTCTGTTTTGCTGTACCATGGAGCGTAGCTCAGTCGTCAGTAATACAAGTTTGGAAATGATCTTTCAGCACTGGCACTGGCACTGGCGTTAGGTAATGGTGCAAGAAACAGCCATCACTGTTCTCACAAGGTTGCATGCCGCACAAGAAGGTTGGTTTACGCACACAATAACTTCAGCACTTTTCATTGACGTCATCTCTGTGGCTGGATCACCGAGAGATTCATCACAAAACGCTGCCATCAGTGGCTGCCCTCGGTTGAAGCAGACCCCTTGAGAGGAATATTTGCAATGCTTGTACTCGAAAGGCAATGACTTGCAAGAACTTGTCACCGAGTTCTGTGTTGTCAAGCACTTCATGAAACTCCTTTCTTAAAAGATCCCTTACTTTAGAAAAAGAATGTTCATTCTTGACCCTGACTCTTCTACACCTTATCCCCGGCACCGGATTCCGGATTCCTCATACTGCTTTGCAAACTTGTTAAACAAATCCTCATAACCCGCCTGAATATCTTGGATAATTGTCTTGAGGGTGGCTCCGGCATGCTTAGAAGGAAGAAGGTCCTGCCTGGCCATCTGTAATTGCTTACTTAATTTATTAATGGCACTCTGTTTTCACAAACTTGCTGCTTGAACATGTGTTTTACTGCAGGCTGCGGTGCCTTTGAGCTCTTTCAGAGCAGTTTACCCACCAGAACCATGCGCCTGTCGTCTTTTTATTCAGCGCGTGAGCCAAGGGCCCACCACTCTACACAGGGTGCTCGGTAACACTGCCCCAGCACCTGGATGGGCACTGTGTCCCCTCAGCTCCACACCTGGCACAAAAAACGGGGTAGCGCACACATGCACATGAACGGGTGCGGTTAGGTATGGTTGCCAAATGGATGGGTGTCACGGTTCTATTTTCGTATCATGTCTGGGCCTTTCAACAAAGTTAACATTTGCACATATGGAGGTAGTGAGGCATCCCATGCTCCCGTCCCGTCTGTCAGCTGGAAAAGTTAATGGGCTGAAGGAGCAGAAATAAAGAGAGGTTTGCCGTGCTTTTGGGACAGTGGTTTCTGGGGCTCCACATTGGCACAGCACTTATGAGAGGTGCCATATGGTGGCACGGTTTGTGAAATTTAGACATAACCAAAAGAACACTTGTTTATTAATTCAATATACATTAAAACTCATCACCACTATATTTATATTCCTTGGCTTAATTACTCCTAATTACTAAAGTACTCTTCTTTTTGCGTGCCCTACTCAAGTACGTCTATAAATGTTCACATACCTATCTAGTTCATTTACTTCTTTACTGGGCATATTTGGAACATCACCGCAGCGCAAATATTGTTTTCTTTTAAAATGACCTTGTTTTGTAACGTGCCGAGTCACACAAAGATGTTCAAGGGCATTACAAATGAATACAAAGAGAAGTGGAAAGTGAGGAGAATGGGGCCATCACATTAAAAAACTGGTTTCTCTGAAAAAACGGCAGCACCTGGAAATGAGAAGGTGTTGTGCTTTTTGCCTCGCAGTTCATCTACAGTGGAAATAAAGACTTTTCTCAGCTTCTGTAAGACAACATGGAGTGTCGGGTGTGCTCCCACGGCTTACCTCTGCTCTGCTGAAAAGGGCAGATGGCGTGGGTTCCCGGCAGTTCTATACTGCTTGCCTTGCTCGACCTGCAAACCAGCTGCTCTGCACAGCCACGCCTGATGGCACCCTTCGCACTCGTAACTCACTCAATGCGCGCGGTGCCAGTGAGGAAAAGGCAGGGGGCGCATAGACAGTCACGCTGATCTGCACGTAGGAAGGGGAGAAACGTCATCCTCTTCGGCCTGGCCCGCCCCTTCCCCAGCTAAGCTCAAAGCCAATCTGAGCAGCTGGTTTGGGTGAGGGCGGGCAACAGAGCCTGAAAACAAACTAAACAGCCCAAACAACACTAAAGGGCTACTAAATTGACCAGCAAGCATCACGAGCTACTCACAGGGTCTCCGTGAGCTACCGGTAGCTCGCGATCGACCGGTTGGAGACCCCTGCCCTAGATTCACAGGCCTGCCAGTGCGCGTGCTGTTGATAATCGTGAGGGGCGTTTAATAGTAACCGTATTCTTTTCTACTAATTTTTGACACGGCGGGTGCTCTAGGGGCCCACTCCACTCTGCCCTTAGAAGACGGTGGAGGTGCCAGGGCTCTTTTGAGTGAAAGGTGAGGCCATTCTCCTGCCGATCGCCTAGACCGCTGCTCCCCAAGCCTTCAGTCTGCACGCCTCCCAGAGAGACTGGGAGACAGAGGCGAGGCCCGAGCAGCTGCCGGCGGGCACGCGCAGGCGCTCGCGAGACAGCCGGCTGCCCTAGAGCTGAGCGCTAATTGGGTGCAGAGGGACCGTGGCTGCCACGAGCTTCCAGGCGGAGATGCCTCTTGTCGTAGAGGTGCTCTTCCTATTCCGGGAGTCTGGTGGGCGGGGCCTCTTTCAAAATTACATTCTGCCATGGTATTGTTCCCGAAAAAAGGCCTCGCTTACGTGGGCAAGAAAGGGTGTCCTCCCCTCGCTTGAATCTCTTTGGTTGGGGTGTGATTTGATTCCCTTTCTTGCATGTTTAACACAGGCACAGCAGATTCTGTAGCAGATGCAGGGCCCTTTGAATATATCCAAACTCCATCCTAAAGCAGCGTTCATAATTTCTATAAGAAATCTGGGACCGTTTCAGTAACGGAGAGGCCTGTTGCAGCATCAAGTGTGCCACTGTTTCTTCTAATCCACTTGCTTCCTGCCGAGTTTTTATTTTCCCTGAAATCATTGGATAGCTCATCTAGGTTAGTGGTTTAATCTTCCTGCGTCAGAACATTCTGATTAAAGGGCAGGCCACAGATTACAAATCAGCTCAACCTTTCATTGTTTTGAGATGGCTAAACCCTGCCACCACTGACTGGGAGAATGGTAAAAACTATGGAATCGTATCCTATGAATATTTTAAGGTATTTACAACTGAACTATAAACCAAGTATACATTCACACACTGTGCAATGTGGAAATTGACACGGTAATATGAACCACACACATGACAACATGTGAGTCAGCTATTATGGCAATCTGGCTTTGCAAACAGGGCAATATGGAAACTGTCACAGCAACACGTGCTACATAAATAGGGTGTGCAAACTCAAGGCAACATATGCTTTATGTACCGGGCACATCTGGAAACTATGATATACATACAGCTGTATTCTGGAAATGGTTATGGCTGTGTAGGCTTTACATAGAGAGGCAATGTAGAAACTGGAATCAAGAATGGCCTGCTGGCACGTTTACCAGATCTCGGAAATGTAAACAATACCCTTGTTGGTTTGGCACACTGAGCATCGTTTTCTGAGCAGTATAATAGTTAGCATCCTAGAATATTTTAGCGACATGAATAGAAGTTTCACTGTTGAGGGCATTTTTTTCTGACAAAGGAATGTCGATGGGCTATTAACTAGCACAGCGTCAATGATGTCGTGGCAGACTTTAAAGCTGGCATCTTTCCCCTCATTTTGGGAAATGAAAGCTCCTGTACAAGGTTCTGGAGAATGTGCACCCCTGCTTCAAATTCAGCACAAGTTGAAGTTTTTTGACGCATCCCTGAGCAAACATGATGATCACGCTCATGCATGTGCGCGGGAAGTTTTTTTGTCACACAAATTGTGACACAAAGCAGGTGTTTGTGCTCAGGAGAGGCACACAATGTGCACCCTTTTGTCAGCGCATGCATGCTGTCAGCTCACCAAGCAGTAAAGGACTAACTGTGGTGGCTGTGATTCATACCTAAGATGGAGGGTTAGAGAGGTCCCAGAAAGCAGACATGATTTGTAGGGCTCTCTCCAAAACATTTAAGGAATCCTCTCTTGTTGGTCAAACTGAGGAGTATGAAGAAAAGGAGACAGAGGGTACTTGTGAAATACAAAAAATACCCCCTGTCCTTTCATAGTCCACCGTTCTCTAGAAGGGCTAACCCATAAATTAACAGATAGTTAAGTAGCTCAGCCTGCCTTGATTCTTGCCCTTCTTTTGGGTTCCCTTGCCTGAAAACTGTCAGCGTCACCCCACACGCCTGCTTACACCTTGTGTTAAAGACACTGCTTCTACCAGTATCAGTGGAATTAGCAAAAAGGGCAGAACTGCCCAAAACTGCTCTCAAAACTGACTGTTGGATTGCATAACTGCCGTAAGCAACTTTAATATAAAGATGGGCACAAACCTTCAGCAAGCGTGCCAACATTTTTCTACCAGATTTAAGGGTTTTCAAGCCACTAGTGATGAGAAACATACCATCATATCCCCTTGCCCGATTCAACAACAGAAACGGAGGATCTTCTATTTAGACGACCAGGAAAGGCTACCAGGACTCTTTTGAGTGACAGAGCGGACCGATTGCTCAGTAGATGTCTCCGGCACGCTGGATGTATCCCCTGTCAATGGTAGAGTTACTGATAAACCAAGCAAACTGACTAATAAACATTGTGAAACCTTTGGGGACTCCTTCAACCAGTTACTGTGAGCTACCTACATGATCAATGCAAGATCATAGCAGGCCAGGGGTGTCTTCCACAGAAATCCTCACAAAGCTGTGCCAGGCAGTTTCTGTTTGTTTACTTCACTAAGTTTTATCCAACCATAGTCTTTGCTACACAGATGTGGCAGTGAGCGGTGAAGGGTTAGAAGAGCCCTCTTAGCAGGGCCGGACTGAGAACACAAATGAGCCCTGGTAATTTTATTGGACTGGCCTCTGGGGAGAGGCGGGCACAGGAGAGATTGGAAGTGTAAATCACTGCTGCCTAAGCAGCCCCCAGCACTGCTGCTTTTGTTACTGGGGGGGGCGATATTGCAATACTGCTGCAAAACCGTCGGCCAGAAACAAAACTGTCCCCCACCACTCCAAAACCGCCCCCACCCTTCCAGCCCCTGGGGGAAATGCCCAATGCCCGCTATGGCATCAGCCAGCTACTGAAAACAGATTATAGTCAGTGCTGTGGGAAGAGAGAGGAAGATTCGCAGGCTACTCCCAAATAAAAAAGGGGAGGCTCTATCACCCCCTGACCCTCTAGACCCTGGAGTCCACCTCTTGAGATAACTGTAGGGGGAGTTCAGGAGTGTTCAAGAGCCACCTCTCAGGTTAAACAAGGTACATGGGCAGCCTCAATTCAATTTTGAGTAAGAATCCACCCACAGGAATCCCAAGATGGATTTCTGTGCCCAGTTAGCCAAGCACACATGTCCACACTCACTTGACCTCAAACTCCAGGCACTTTGGGTGCCCCTCCTGACCTCAAAGCGATGTTCTAGGTCATAATTCATCAAATGGGAGGCAAGATTGTCATGTTCTTGGAGGCAAAACTCAGAAAGGCTTCATGACATTCGGTGACCTTACCAGCAGTCTAACATAGGGCAGGCTAGCATGCTCTCCAGCGCCACGGAGGGGACATTTCAGCCCCAAAACACACAGTTTGACCTAATCTTTTCAAGATTTTAATGGGTGGTGGAACCCTCCAGACCCCAAATACCAACAAAGAGAGCCTTGCTTGCTCACTGCACATGCTGGATGCAGTGCGGAGCTTATACACAATCAAGGCTGCTCTTGGACCCCAGTCCGGTCATTTCTTACTTCTCTTTCTCAAACACATAAATGAAGCTCTCTCAAACAACAATGATCATATCAAGCACTGACTCATCTGTAGAATATCTCAAGGCCTTTCAAGAAGAACTGTCAATTGACAATATTCCATTCCCCCTCCCCTCCATTCAGTAGGTCATATGTCTTGTCTCATTTCTGAACCTCAGCAGCACGCTCAAGTCATGGCTCAGAACCTGCACCATCCTAAGGGGAATATCAGTCCCAGAGTTCCAGGAAAATCAATGGATATGGAAGAGGTGGACTTGCAGATAATGAAAGTGGGAGTAAGATGTGCAGGTTCACATCTGGCACTGAGCCCTACAGGGCAGGGGTCATAGTGATCAGCCAGTGATTGCCACTCTGCTCATTGGGGTCATGACCTCTAAGATGCTTCTTTCTCCTGTAAACCATCTGCTTAAATGCCCCTGAAACACAGCAGTGTCACTTCTTCGTCTGCAATGTTAGATCTAGGGCGATCCGAAGATGATAATGTGTACGCCTGGTGTGCAAATAAAAAAAATGCCCACCACCCCCAATAAATTGTTCGGGGATAGGCCAAGCTCGAATAAGAATAGCATGAAAGATGAAAATCCCGCTATATACATTTATAAAGGCATTAACATACTCTATAAATTGTCTCTTCTATACCTATAAACTCTCTGGAATCCTGCAAGAATTTAACATACACTCCTACAGCATTTGAGGGCACAAGGAACCCCCACTCAGCCCTGGGTCTTGTTATCAAGGGCAGAGCACAGGTCCCTGCGGCATTGGGGGTGGGGGGGTGGGGTGAGGGGCACATTTCAGTCTAAAACCTATGGATATCTGTGAGATATTGAAGTTTCAGGGGGCCCTACCACTTTGCATTATGCTGCAGCTTGGTATCTCTTTGAGGTTGCTTTACTGTGCAATTGGGTTGTGGTGTGGGGGGCTAGCTGGGACTGGGGACTCCTTCATCAGTTTCTATGGACAGTTTTACACCACTGTGATTCAGCTGAAATGTGTCTCTTCTGCTTCTTCAAAACGCACAACCTCTTGCGGACACTCCACAAGTGTGCCTGTGAAAAAATAATGCAATCCTGTAAAAAGATATCCAGAGCCCTTTAAAAGCACAGCAGTAAACAAGCATGCACCTCCTCTCTCACTTAAAAAATCCTTCAATTCTGCAAACGTGTGCGAAATCCTGTGTCTTTTAAATATCCTGCATCCCTGAAAACCCGGGCCCATGCATCGCTTGACTTGAAATACCAGAACTGGAGTCCAGGCTGCAGGACACACGACGAGTACTGGGCTGAAGGTACTGTATGCATTCCAAAGGCACTTTTCTGTACGATTCCAGACTAGAGCACATGATATTTCATACACCGAAAGAAATCAGTTGACCCAATGTGTGAGCAAGGTCTGACTCGCGAGAAGCGAGGTGCAGTGGGTAGGGTTGGGGATGCTGTGATCTGGGGTAGGCATGGGTTGGTTTGGGCTGGGCCCTAGGGTTGGGCGGGGCTTGCATCTAAATTAGGTAGAATTGGGGCAGTAGTCGGTCCTGGGCTGCAGGCGGCCAGATTAAGCTCAGGGTGGAGCGGCCCTGTGCGATGGGATGGCTGTGGTTTCAGCTGGGTTGAACTGTAGATAACACACAATATGCCCAATAAATGTTTTTTATGTGACGTTTGACCCCAAAACTCGCTCAGACAACCATGTGGATCGATATTTTCATGTGCCGGGTTCAGTCTGGGTTTCCAGCACAGTTTTTCATCCTTACAAGACCAAAAAAAAACGATTGCTATTGAGTTGGATGATAGCCCCAGATACATGAGTGGCTCCTTCAATGAAGTATGTGGTGTGAATAAAGTGGTAAGTCAAACAAAAAAGGAGAAATTGTATTGTCATAGTACATACATTAATTAGCCTTAAACATGCATCTCAGCTGAAGGCACGCCCTTAACTCTCCAGGTGGCACAAATGAAATGCTGGTTACCACACAGATGGATTCTTCAAAAGTTAAAAAGTTCTACTTATGAGGAGAGTGGCAGAGAGCCCCGGATTGTTTCTTCACAGTTCTGTCTGTGCGTCCTCTATCTGCCTGAAGACATACAACCAGCTCATCTCACCGGGATTTTAGGAAACGGCCCACTTGGGATACATAGTACCTTGTCTTTCTGTATTTATACTCCTAAAAGTGGCTGTTCAAACCAGAAGTTTACCTCATATTGGGAGGGAATCTTAACACTCCTTACCATAAAATGTAGAAGTCATTTAATTTCTGTGGATTGTGAAATACATCCCTGAATAAACATTTGGGGGGCAGGAGACCCCCCCCCCCCCATGAAAAATAAAAACATGGAACAAAATGGAAGCCAGTAGTTAGGGTGGCGGCTTTATGGAGTTATCCTCACTTCATTTTTTTTTTTTTCGATTGAAAACAAAACAAAATGCTGAGCTACTGGTTTTGTCGGTGTCCTTTTCTGGGAGATGGAACTGAGGCATAGACTCTTGGATATTTCCACATTCTTCTTCTCATCCTACAGAGTGGTGCGTTTCTGTCTTTTAAACCATCAAGCTCTGCAATTGTTTAGATAAGTGCTGCCTTTGCCACTTCTAGAGCATGAAGTGCCCAAACTAAGTGCTTGCGTCTGATTTTTTTAGGTATTTACTAACATCAGTGTTGTTTCTTTAGTGCTGCTCCTCGACATACACATGTCTGTGTACCTGAGCAATGCCCATAATCACATTTTTGTCTGGGTTTAAGAGTGATGCCGATCACCACGCCCACATCTGCAGAAAAGGCCTATCATCACACCCATGTCAGGCTACCGGAGTGCTGTCTAATCACCACAACCATGTCTGGGTAGCTGGGAGTACCCATCACTACATAGGTGTCTTGGTACCAGAGCGTAGCCCAGGTGCTTCAGCACTGCACGTCAACTGCACGTCACCACACCCATGTCTGGGTACCAGGTTGTGGTCCATCAGCACACAGCTGTTTCGGTAGCAAAGCATGGCACATTACTACACTCAGGACTAAGCACTTGCACGTCACTTCATCCATGCTTGCGCCGTACCGGAGTGCTGTGCCACGCAGGCAGCGTTCGCGGGTTGTGGTTCCATGTTGTACGGGCCCTGGCTCATATTTTTGAACAATACTACCATGGGCGTAATGCGCGAGATAGAGCGTTGTGACGGGATGCGCGTGGGACACGGAACTTGCTTGTGACTGGCCCGGGCTTGAGATTTGGTGTTGCGTGGAGGATTCGGTCATCCGTTCGCACGACGAATTCAAGTTCAGTGCTCGGCGGGCTAAGAGAGCAGGAGTCGAAATATTAAAGGAGAGCTGGCGAACGTGGCCAGGACACGGGTGAGAGGGTGGCATACTATTTTTTCACACTGTAGCCCTTGACGCGCACATTAGAAGGCCCCAACAATATCACCAAATACGTAATGTTAGCCTTTAAATGCTATGCGTCACCACGAGGAGGAGAGCATGGGGGAGGGCAAGAGTAGAAGAGTGATGCCGAGGCGAGTGAGATGGAGAAGAGAGGGAAGGGGCGTGGAGAGAGAGAGAGAGTGAGTGACCGGGAGAGAAAGGGAAGGAACGCGGAGAGAGAGAACGAGAAAAAAAAGAGAAAGAGTGAGTGTGTGTAAGAGAGAGAGGGGTGTCTGGGGTCCTCTTTGACGGTTTGTGAATTCACCCAGATAACGGTTTTGCGCAGGTAAACGGATGACTTAACGGTTCAGTGATTATCCAGTGTCATGTTCATAGCTTGGACGGATCCTCTTTTAAAGCGATGTTTACATTCCAGAGGGAGTGCACAAACTGGAGCCCAGGCGGGCACCATGATCTCATCGGCTCTTCGGGGTGCCTCAAGGGTCGCGAGGGGAGCGTGGGGGTGGGGCACAGCGCGCCCGTCAGGAGAGCGGGACGACCCACAGACACATATTGCGATGCTCGGCTGCTCTCTGAGAGATCCATGGTCGTCGCCGTCCGCCCTGAATACCAAGTTACTGCTCTGCACCGAGCGCCCCCAGCCCCGGCGCGGGGGAGGGGAGCCATTAGCTCCACACGCCGGAAAGGCGGGCGGCTAGCCAAGAGGAGTCATGTCTCAATGTCGGACGACGACGAGGCTAAGAGAGATTGTACCTTCTCCACAGAGAGTGAGGGGTCCGGGCCGGTTGTGTGCCAGATAGAGAGGGAGGCGTGGCGGCCCCTCCACTGAGGAGCGGCGCCCACTGTTTTTAGCAGTGGAAATGAAGGAAACATAAAAAGATAATACCTGGACGTTATTATCATTTTATTTGTTCCTGTGTCTTTGCAGGGCGGGCCGCTCAGCTCTCAGAGCAGGGAAAGGAGTGGTGGCACTCTGTAAAGTGTGCATGAATGTTTGAACAGCCAAGGCCGGACTGGGAACCAAAACCGGCCCTAGCAAAGTGCTCGCGCCACCCCCCGCGCGGGGGATTGGGGTATGCCGCCGAGCTCTTTGCAGGGCCTGTTTTTGGCCGATTTTGTTACAGGGCCAAAACCGGCCTTGTAACGAAAACAGCCCTCATGGGCCCAAAACCGCCCCCCACCCGTGCGGGACACCGGGGGATTGCCCGGTGCCCGCTACGGCCAGTCCGGACCTCGGGCCAGCAAAACAGTCATGCACACTTGGCAAGGAGAATATGCAAAGTGCGCATGACTTTATATTACAGCCTGCATGGAGAACACGCCAAGGCCCCCATTCCCCATCAGAGCTCCGAACCATGGTGCTCAGACCAATCACAACGCTGCAATGGCCTGAGGAGCCTGGCTGCTTCCTCTTCCGGCTGGAGTGGAGGGACGACGATGAGAGACTACGCGAAGAGACCCAAGGAGGTAAGTTTTATTTTTTATCTTTACCGCCCGCATCGCTACCCCAGATCCACGTCAGCCACTACTGGAGGGCAGGAGCTGCAGGAGTAAGTTACCCTGCAGGGTCTTTGTGGGACATTTCACTGGAGTGTGCTGACTGACCCTGCTCCTGCCCTATCGACTTCTCAGAGAGTCTAGCATGAAGTAAACACCACCAATATGCGTGTTATTTAAAAAAAAAAAGGATATGCACCATAGGAGGTTACAATGACTTGCCCAAGATCACACAATTTGGTGATACCTGCCTACGGATAACGGAATCAGGTATGATGGATTCATGATGAAGTTAACCACTAAGTCCAGGTATTTTTGCACAGAATGAGGTACTTATAAATCCTTCAGTGTGAATGCGTTTATACCTCTATGTATCCTCTAATCCGGCTGACGCCAAGGCTGCCCCAAAGCACTCTCATGTAGGTTGACTCGCTCTTTTGGCTTCTGTTTGCTCCCTCCCTCAATTGGGGGAGACATATATGGCCAGAGTGTCAATGTGAAACACGTCAAGTCTCACCATCGAAGTAGTAGCCTCACATAATTTAGTGCATTTCATTATTGGCAAGTAAAAATATCTTGATTGAGTCTCACACATGCATTTTTTAATGTATCTGTTAAAATGTTAGCTTCAAAGAAAAAACAGAACATGTTAGTCTTATAAACTCCCAGGCCAAGGTAGAACTCAGCCTGCTGTTAATCCCCATTTGGAAGGCAAACCTATAAAACCTATCATTTTGTGGACTATGCGCATGTTAATAGCTCAATGGAAGGGTACCGGATATAGCTGAGTGAAGGTCTTCTGTTGATGCTACAACTGAAATCCCAACTGCAAGCCAATAACTGAAGCCTTTGCCAGAGGAACTCCTGCTCTTTGCCCCACAGTCGAATCTCGTAGGGAGTTCAGCTGATAATTACCCCAGATTTGTAGCTGATGCCTAGTGGACCTATTCTCTCACACCAGCTTGTTCTCATGGGCGCCTGTAGGCTCCAGAATATCCCTTCCCCTGCAGGCACGACTTTAAGTGGGCCGGGTCTCACCAGGTCTGAGCACTGGCATCGAAACGGGTCTCTATCGGGCTCTGTTTTGTGCCCTGGCACAGACAGTCCGTTTTCTTCCCGGACTGCAGTGACAGCAGGCACATCGATGTGCGCCTGCTCACACTGCTCATTTCTCTCTAGGGGGGAAGTCACGGCATGACCTCATGCCAGGTGAGCGTTGTAGGGGAAGGCAAATCCTCTAAAGAGTCATTTTCTCTCTGGATTTCCCCTCTCTTTTTGAAACTCAGGAGCAGCAACATTGTCCTGGTGTCACCAGGGCTGTAGGTGGAAGCTTTTTCAATAATATATACAAGCCATAGTTGCTGCTTATTTATCTTATGCAACCAACAACCATTGAGAAAGCCAATACTCCTGACATGTTGTAGGTATGATGTGACTTGTTGTATCATGTATCTGGACGCAATGACAGGAACAGCAAAATACAAGTCCGGCGGCACACTGTGATTGTGATAAACACCGATTTTTAGCTTTCGTGTTTTTAAGCCACGCCCTTAATTGCAATGACCACGCCCCTTTAGTATACCCCCCCCCGTTTTTCCATCCCACTCGAAGCCCTGCCTGCAGGGTCCTCCAGGGTTACATCTTGTGCCTTGTCATAGTCAGCCTCTTCGTGGAGCCCTTGCGACTCTAATCACCAACAACAGCATCACATGCCAACAGTAAGCTGATGAGACGCAACTCTACAAGGAAATCTCTCCAGCTGAAGACATCCAACACCTCCACCACTGCCTGATTCTTATCCAGACCTAGACACACAGCACCTACGTCAAGCACGACCCGACAGTGACAGAATTCCTAGTATTCACCAAGAACAACAAACAACAACCAGTTCAAATTTGTCTCAACAATATGAATTTGGCTAAATTCAAACCCCAACTTTCACCCAAAGCTGAGTCACTCGGATTCACCATAGTTACTGAGCTAGCTTTCACGGAATACACTGCCCAGAAAACAAAGCTGAACTGGTACTAGCCCTCTCTAGTAAAGAAAGTGGAACCATTTCTCTCAGTAAGCGAACTCAGCACTGCTGTTCAAGCTCTCATACTCTTCCTTCTGGATAGTCCACAGACTCCATATTGAGCCATCTTAAAGGCTCTCTACATGCTGCAGCATGCATCATCCAGGCCTGAAGAAATATGTCTACATGACCTCGCCGTGATGGAACTCAACTGGTTCTCCTTGCCAGCCTGCTCCATCTTCACAACCCCCATTCCTACCTCTCTAGGTGATAAGCTTAGCAGCACCTCTATCAGAATCGAGACAAAGATGAGCAAAAAAGAAATAACAAGGCAAAAGGCCTTCTCTCCATTGATGTAGCCTTGTCCTGGAACAACATCCCTGTAAGAAAGAGCTGAAGACACACCTCATTAAAAAACACCACAACACAACAAAGTAACTGTCAGTCTCCACGCTCAGAACCCGTCTACTCCTCCAGTCAAATCATTAAATGCACCTTTGTTTTTGACCCGGTACAGCACTTTGCTGAGTTTTGGCTAGGAACACATTATACAAATACCATATGCATACATATATATCTATAGAGGAGGGCTGATGTCAGTCTCAGTAGGCACCTGCTCTTGGACCTGTGATCTAAGACCTGTAGGGCTGGACATCCGCAGTTTGGTCTGTATTAAAGCACGGCATGGGGTTCAGCAGACAGCTGCTGTGGAGGCTTGTACCGGATACCCAGCCCAAGCCATTCTCTGAAGCCTGTAGATGAGGCCTGGTGTGAGCCGACGTTAATTTTGGAGACTCTAGCTATAGTGTGGTTCAACTGGACACTTCGTCTCTTACCTGTACCCGAAGTCTGGTGTGTGTGCTCCTTAGACCTGCAGCTAAAGCTTCTTATAATGCAACCTAGAGAGGGACAGGGCTGCCTATTAAAATGCCAGGCTTTCCTCTCAGGGTGCCTGTAATAGGCAAATCAAAAAGATACACAGGCACTAATCATTGGGATTACATATCCCACGCCGGAGCATTAGCGCAATGTCCAATGACCCCCATGATGCTCAGCAGCCAGTAGGTGCTTAATAGGATGTCAGGCAGTGTACTCCCGCTGATGGCCTCAATTAAAATGATAATTCAAAATAAGACTCAAAGTGTGTGCGCCACGACGCAGCGCGCGTCAGAGCATGGACACACTCGAGCTTTCTGTCCTGGAGGCCTTTCAGCAGAAAGCAGAGGATTATGAGCGGTAGGGATTGCCAGACTGTTCTCACTAACCCTTGTGGTCCCAACCGTAATCTATTTATAAAACGAACACTTAAAAACCTAGCACGCGCACAAAAATATTCCTTCTAATAATGCTCTGAAATTTAAATAGCATTCTGCTACGGTAAGCTTATACTATCTCTTTCTCTCTCACAGACACACATTATTGCTAGGCATGCGCATGTTAAAAGCGAGGGAGAAATTGGTCCTAGCTAAAAAGGATTGTTGGCCCAACCTGTTAAGGACGGGTCAAGAAGTGACTTTCTTGGAAAACAAATGTAGGCAGATCTCTTTTGGACTCCTCTTATCCCAGCAGTGGCCTACGACTCTGCTAGAGATCACTTGAGTTGGTCTACTGGGGATCTCTATTGCTAGTGACCACTCAGACCTGCACCATAAAATGTAACTTAAAAAAATGTTAAAAAATAGCAGAATGGCACTGCTGGTTCAAACCACAATAGATTTTAATTACTAAAAATTCACTACATTCATTCGGTCCCATCAGAACATAGAGCCATGTGTTAGAGGCATCAAAATAGCCACCCTCTCACGCTCACCAAGCCATGCCTAGCTTGCAGGCCAGTTTTTGATGCTGCATGACTCTTTTACCAAACTGTTCCAAAGTGAGATTCTCATTCAGAAGGAGAGCAATAGCCAGGTAGAAGAAGCTGGATTATCAATTGGGGTGGGTGAATACCCACCTCAAGAAAGTATTACAACCATTGTCAGGGAGAACCCATAAAGTCACCAAATTAACCTGAGCTCAATGGCCCTGGTATCTAGGCAGAGAGCACACTGGTTTCATTTAGGGCACTGTGTGAAGTATTCAGCACAAGTCCGATTCACCAACTAGGTTCACCCTGGTCAAAGATTTTACCTTCTGACTTTCATCCTTTAAGTCCAGAACCACCACAGGAGTACACTTCTAAAAACCCCCAGGACCATAGGCGAGGTACTTAGAGACTCATAGTGTGTCGAGACAGAGGTCAAAAGTATGGTCCCTTCCAAGTCCAGTTACCACTGATTAACTGGGAAGTTACAAGGAAAGGCCTCTTGCAGCTTGTTGTGTCCATGTAGCTTCAACAGGACTTCAGCCTTATAGCCCACTGAGTCTACATCTTTGTCTTGGGTACAACAGGGAGTAGGTTCAGTACTCCAGTTCTTCTCTCAGGTTACATACAGTGGGTCCTGTTCTCTGCCGTTGTTTCTCAGGTCCAGGAGTGTTCTGAACTGAGTGCCATAAAGTACCAAATTTACACCTGGCATGAGCTAGTGGGTGGGAATGACTCCTGGGCTTGCCTTAACCAATGGGATAAAAGTTCTCAGGGCCAACCCAACCCACTTTGAGCATTTTCAAGATGACAAAAGACTTCAGTAACACTAAACTTGGACTCTGAAGGCTGGTGTGTGTGTGTGTGTGGGGGGGGTGTACTATGGTAATCCTAGTGGCCTCCCACATTTAACACCAACATCCAATTTGAGGCAGTGCCTGTACCCACAATAAACCGAGAGATAGAAGTCTGATAGAACAAAAGTAGGGTTTTCCACAAACCAGACAATGGATACACAAGAATTGTTTTGGCATACTATTGCCCTTTTTTTCAAATGTGCCCCCGTTTATATATAAACCCAGCAAACCTTTCAAGCAAATTTTGACACTAATGTCAAAAGGGATGCTCAATGCCCCACCCTGTAAATTCTGCCAGGTTCTGAGGAGTCAACTCTGCCCATTCAGGTCAGCCTATTGTGTACTCCTGGGAACCACTTTACACCATTTTCAGATCTATTCAAATGTTAGTTACTGACTGGCAGAAGTGAAAGAGCAAAGCAAATTTGCCCTCCAGGAACATTAGGCAGGAAAAAGGTAACTTTCTAAAGGCTACTTTTCCATACTATTTATTCAAATCTGATTTCAGCATTGAATTGGATTTTTATTAACTAATAAAAACAGTTTTATTATTTTTCTACTTAATCCCACTCCCAGGATGCAGTATTAGGATTTTTAATATGTACTCTGTTTTTTCCACAAAGGACAGCTAGGCCTACCACAGTGAAAAATAGATTTTGGGAGCTAGTCACTGTAAGGACATGTTAACAATAAGTTTCTACTTATTCTACGTTTAAACACCATGTACCCTGTCTTGTGGGCAATAAGGCTTACGTAGGCAAGACTTATTCATATTTAAAAGGGAGGATTTGAACTTTCAAAATGGTTTATTTTGACAGGTATAATTGCAGTTTTAAAACTGCCACAGTAAGACTATACTGGTAGGCCTGAAGGCAATGCTTACTTTGAGCAGTGGACTGGCTCTTATTTTTCCTCATCGGGCACTGACCGTGTACTAGAGAGGGGAAAAAAGCGCAAACAGGAAAGAAGGAGGAAGAGAAAGATGGGAAAATCATCACCAAAGGAGAAAGCAGAGGTTTCCTTGAGTGAGAATGAGTGTCAGAAGTGTCCGGCAGCAGATTAAAGAGGCCCGAGGAGGAATAATGACTAATCAGCCTTGGTATTCAGTGTGCTGACATTTAATAGCATTGTCCGGGTTTCCAAGAAGATCTTTGGGCACCAGCAGTCATTATTTTACAAATTAAGCACTGTCTGAAGGCATGTTTGTACTGCCACTGTAAAGAAAAACACAATAGGTGCTGCAGGTCTTGGGTACATATTGTAGCATACACTAGGGGCTTCTATGTAAGTTGCATATATTAATTAGGACTATGACAATTCAACCATGTTTAAAGGGGGAGGCAGTTTTCCACTGGTTAGCAGGGTTAAAGTGCACAGAGCTCTAATGGCAGTAAAAATGTAGGGCCCAGCAAAAAGGGAAAAATAGAGGGTGAACACACACAAATTAGCGTGATACCCTCTGGGCTACGCTATCTACCTGCTTGGCTATTTAGCGAGCCGTTATAAAGGACCTGGAGTGGTCCCGGTCACCTGCTACCTATGAGGTTGGCTCACTAACATAATGTGACATGCTTCATCATTTGCCACTTCGTCCCAGCTTAGTCAGCTGGTACTACCAGGGCGGACGCAATCTCAGATTGGGACTGACCTGAGGGAGAGCTTTAGATATTTATTTTCTTCTCTGGACAATGCTATGGTCCAGTTTGTTAGTTAAAAAACCTTAGGATAAACCACTTAAGTTTCCTTTATTCTGGTGGTATCCTAGGTTTATAAAAAAATTACCAACAGGTAAATACAGAAGGAATAACTTGGTGTAATGACCTATATGCGTCACTGTATATGAATACATTTCATGCCACCATGTTTCTGCCTCTAACTAGCCATGGGTCTAAGGCATTCATTAGGGCTGTGTCTATGTATCCCTACCCTGCAAGTAGTAAGTGCAGAGTATGCATAGATATAACAAATACAGAGAGGACCTACCTCTCCAATGGTATCATTAGGTGGAAGAAACCTAATACTGCTTAGCTGCATGGTCTGTTTGGGGTGGGTCTCTCCTGTTGTCACGCTTTCGTCAAGGTAGAGATCCCACTGGTATCCTGCCCTGCCCCTTCGAATAGCCATCCAGTGAGACAGCTAGAAAAATAGGGGGTGACCACACAAAAAAGGCGGATTTTCTACACAAGATCAGGAAGTTTCATCAGGACAGGGTTGGTTGAGTGCTTTAGGACACACATGCATGGAGGTGCCCAGATGTACCTCCAGGGGATAAGCATTTTTCACCGAGCTTAAAAAAAAAAGCACAGAGAGAAATACAAAAACCCTACTCAGTCTTCAAATTACAATCCTAGTTACTGGAAGTAGAGTTGAAAACTAATGATCGCTCAGGATACTGCACTCAGTAGCAATAAGCTCAATAAACACATGTATAAAATAAGAAATTAAAAGGCACATATTCTGCCTTACCACTCTAAAGACAATCTTGCTGCTTGGTGTGAGGTTTCCCTGGCAGAGAAATCACACACAGCAAGACACAACAAATTTGCAAGACTATTGCATCAGCAACTAAGTAAGCACCATGGAGTCCAAGTTGACAACTGGTAAAAGAAGCCAAAGAAAAAGAAAGAAAACTATGGAGCTGGGATTGTGCTTGATAAATGCCAGAAGCAGGAGGGACACCCTCATTGTGACCTGGCCACTATTTTGATGCGTTAATTCTGCGCAGGCAAATACCAATAATGCAGGGTATGATTTTTCCTAGTATGATATTAACATTATTCTAATTTCTGCAGGCTGAAATGCAGCATAATGCCATGAAACCAATTTTACTTCCATTCCAAATGCAAATCTGAATACTGTGTCTTTTTTCCTGCACAGATTTTACCTGAATCTGTATTACTGAGCTAAACAGCAGGAGGGTCATAATAGTAAAATAAAAAGTAGTAAAATGAAAAATATCTAAATTTGGCTAGAATCAAAGAGATTTTGGTTTCCAGTAAATATTTACTCTACAGTATCAGCAACACAACCAAAGATTGAAATGAAGTGTAATAAAAACAGAAAAAGTGATAATTGATATAAGCGCTGAAGAGTTCATAAATGCAAATTAAGATCACGCCTTATGCGGCCAGTGAAGGTAACGCAACAAGAACTGGAGAAAGAAGCCATTTTTGGCCAAACAAGAAAAGCACAGCTGGAGCTTGATTTAGAGCTGTGTGCTAAGGAAAAGGCTTCAATTCTTGTAAGAAACATTAAACCTGGAGCAGGATTCATTGGCTGAATATCCTCCACAATACTATAACCATTGTGGATTTTACATCCCAAGAAAGGATTCTCTCTGGATTTAGTATTAGCTCCAGAAGTTGGAGGATAATCCATCACCAGAGGTCTCCAATTTGTATCCTCGGAGTGACGTGAATGTAGGTAATGCCCGACATACCTCAAACAAGCACTGACTCAAGACGACGGACGAGCGCTCCTCTCATTTTATGAATGACACAAACCCTCTCAATGTGTGTGGGCCAAACCTTGTGAAGTGCTGCAATAGACAGATCTGGAAGATGCATTGCACATAACTGATGGGGAGAAGGTCTCAGCTGTAATACTATGTTACGCGCACAACAGTGTCATTCTGAGCTGACACCATGAGGTGCCCACATGGGTGTCACCAACTCGAAGGCCATGCAGTGCACATGATGTCACTTGTCAGCACCAAGATCGTGCAGTGCACCCAATTATGTCATCTGCTCTGGGGTAGTGTAGTGCATATAATGCTCTCATCTTCTCTGACATTTGGTGCACACAATGATCTCATCATACTTGAAACTATGGGGTTCTCTGAGACTGTGCATTTCCATGAGGTGTGTGAAGCTCGAACACCCTGCCCTGCGCGCTTTGAGGTCAAGAGCACTGGGGTTGTGTATGGCCACACAATTTAAGCATCATGGGCCATGAATGCACAAAGCAATGCCCACTGTGACTCTGCAGTGTGGACAATAAACTCATCAATTGAGCTTTGCACAAGGATGGCAGAACATGAGCTCCAACATCATGTTGTGCACACAGTGATGTCATCAGCACTCCAACCGCGTTGTATGCAAACCTCTTCATGTCTTAGACGATGCTCACAGCGAGATCATCTCACACACCATGACTTCATCAGCACTGCAACAGTGCTGTGCATACTATGAAGCAATCCGCTCAGAGACTGTGCAGTGCAGATTACATCCCCTCTGAGGCCATCTGCTGCACCCAGTTTTGTAATCTGCTTTGAGATAATGAGGTGCGCACGAAGAAGCATGTGACTGTGAGACTGTGGGGTGCTCACAATGACGTCATTGTAAATGAACAGTACGCATAACGAAGTCGACAGTACTAAGATAACGCCCGCACACAATGACGTTATTGCCACTAGGCCTACGCATTGCCAATGACGTCATCAGCTCTGATATGGTGCAGGACACGCACTGATGCCATCAGCACTGTGACGTGTTGTGAAACAACCGTGTCATCAGCTCTGGGACCCCGTGGTGCCCTTTGCACCCAATCATATCACTGGCTTGGACTTCAGGTGGTGCAGAGATTATTTAATAAATCCTGAGACTAAGGTGGGCACACAGGCAGGACTTTCGCTTCATATGGTCGGATGCATATGATGATGTAATCAGCCCAGAGCCTCAGACTATGCAGTGCACAAAATGATGTCATCAGCTATGGACTGCACAATGCATCCAAAGATGCTACCAGCAATATTATTTTGAAGAGCGCACAATGAAGTCATACGTTCTGATGATGCGTACCGTGCGCCCTGCTCTGAGATTATTTGATGCACAAAAAGATGCCGTCCTTACTACTTCCAAAATGACGTCATTAACTCTGCATTACAGTGGATCGAAAAGTGGCGCAATCTGTGGTCAGACCGGGGAGGAAAGGATGTCATCGGTCCCATGGCCAATAAAATCATTTCTTATGAGACTGTATGCCGCACTTTACGACGTCATCGGCTCTTTGAATGTGTGAATGCTAGACACGATGACGACAAACGCTCTGAGATCAAGCCGTGTACAGAATGCCAGGGGCTGTGGCACTGGGCCCGATTCACGAAGTTAATTTACGTGTTGTAAAGTTACAAGCGTGGAATCTCCACAGTTTTTAGTTGGCTTTTTTTTTTGATTTTTCAAAAACCTTTATTGAAAAGGACAAAAAGGGGCACGTTACATGGAAGCATCACAGCAGTCCGAACAGTTGAAATTACAATTACAGCTGCATTCACGGTGCAAGAGAGAGGCCAATAATAGCACAGAGAAAACAACCCAGCAGTACTTGAGTGGTATTCAAGGCACAATAGAGGAGGCACAACTACTCTGTCCCAGGGAGGGAGCGGGACCGGCAGCACTGTCGCAGGCCTCCGGCGTGTCAGGATCATGATTCTCCGTCCGTGGGCTGTCAGGGGCGGTTAGTCGTGGAAGGTAGGTGATGAGGGGAGCCCATATGTCTGGGGGTCTACTGGCCGCAGGCATCAGATCCCAAAACTCACCCAGGAGTGTCTGGCAGTGGGCTGCATCATTCAACCAGCGCTTAACAGTGGGGGCTGGCCTGCACCCCCAGTGCATGGCCACCCTGCGCTTAGCCAGTACTAGCAGCATTGCTATTAGTTTACGGTTGGCACTGGACACCTGTTTGACGTGACCGAGGAGGCACGTCCGGGGGTCAGGAGTGATGCGTTCAAGTGTGATGTCGGAGATGGCAGCACATACTCCCTGCCAGAATGATGATACCCTGGGACACAGTCAGGCCAGGTGGGCAAAGTCTGCACCGGGAGCCAAGCAGGGCATGCATCTATCGCCTGTCAAGTAGGCCGATCTTGTGTAGGGCTACAGGGGTGCGGTAGAGTCTGTGCAAATATTTAAAATGACTGAGCCTTAGACGGTAGTTGGGGGAGAGGCGCTTAATCTGATTGCAACAGTATAGCCACTGCTCAGCAGGGAGGTCTCTTTCTAAGTCCGCGCTCCACACGCTGCGGCCACGCTCAGTGTTAGTGGAAGAGGCGGCAAGCGTAAGGGCATATAATCTAGTATCCAACTTCCGCAGGGAGCTAGAGGAGTGGATAAACTTAAGAGCTGCGTTGGGCTAGGGGGCATGAGGGAACGCAGGGTTGTCTTCTCGACATGTCGCTCTAATCTGGTAATAATAACAGCCTGTCAAGGGGAGCAGCACTGTCGGAAAGGGTAAAAAACGTATTGTCAGGATAAAGTCTGCTACAGTGTTGAGACCCAAGTGAGCCATGCGGCAGGCCATGCCATAAGTCTGACATGGGGGGAATGCTGGGTTGTTAGCAACTCTTAGAGAATGTGCGTAAAATATGCTGACGCCAGTATATCTACACAGCCCATCCCACGCCCAGCCCAGGTATTCGACTGTATCCATCTTGCCATGGGGGGAGGGTTGGGTGGGAGAAAAAGCGCAGGCTGAAGTGACCATGGGACAGCAAGGTCCGCCTTGACTGCTGTGTGAGGTTGAAAAGGCACACAGCCCGTAGAGCTTAAAGTCCGGGGCACCCATACCACCATGGATCAGGGGTAGAGTGAGAATATCATAAGCGATTCTAGGTTGGCGTCCGGCCCAGATTAAAGTAATAATGTTGAAGTGGAGTTTGCGGAAAAAATGTGACATGAGAGGGACAGGGGTGTTTAAGAAGAGATACAAGCATTTTGGGAGCACCACCATCTTGGCAATTGCAATCCATCCAGCTAACGACAAGGGGAGCTTTTGCCACATAGGATCTTGGCCTCCAGCCAATCTATTGCCCGACCAAAGTTAGACTTCCAAAGTTCGTCCAGATCCCTGGTCAGCCAGAACCCAAGGTACCTAGTAGGACCCGATGCCCACACAAAGGGATAGTCCGGGGTAAAGGGTTTTGTAGCCTCCGTGAGGTGGAAGAGGACCGACTTGCTCCAATTGACTTGAACTCCATAGAGGCACCCGATTCTCACCACCTCCCTGGTCATGGGAGCCAAGTTGTCCTGAGGGTTCCGGACATATATCGTCATGTCGTCTGCGTACATGGATGTGACAAGGGCGCGGGCCGAGAAGCCAAGGCCCCGGTGGGTGTGGTGTTGTCGCAGTCGCGCAGCTAGAGATTCCATGGCTATGGTGAAAAGCATAGGCGAGAGGGGGCACCCATGCCTGGTACGTCTCGAGATGGCAATGGGATCAGTGACCTGCCCATTAACCTGAATGCGATCAGTGGGGAGGGAGTACAGTAACTGTATCTTGCGTGCAAAATCTAGACTAAATCCCAGGCGAGGAAGAAGGTAGAAGAGGAAGGGCCACTCCAGGGTGTCGAAGGCGTTCGTAGCGTTTAATAAGGCAGCCACAGCCGGTAGCGAGGGGTTAATCTGGTGGAGGACAGCGAAGATGGTGCGCAGATTGTGAGAGGTGGCGCGCCCCGGGATAAAACCGGATTAATCCGGGCGAGCGATCAATGACATGAGAGGGAGAAGACGGGTAGTCAGTAACTTGGCATAAATGTTGTCGGTGTTTATGAGGGACAGCGGGCGATACGAATTACAGCACTCGAGGGGATTTATCTGCTTTCAAAAGATGAGTTAGCAAGGCCTCGCAGAGAGAGGGGGAAACTGCAGCGATCAAGAGAGTCATTGTACATTGCAGCTAGGTGTGGGACGAGAAGAGGCGCATATTGCTTATAGAATGCCGGGATGAGACCATCAGACCCGGGCCTTGTCACCGGGGAGGCCTGCAATGACCGTGAAAATCTCCTCCTGAGTGAACAGCTCATCAAGGTAGTCTTGATGATTATTGCCCAGCCAGAGAAGTTCGATGGTGTCAAAATACTGATCCATTACCTCGCGAGAGGCCACTTCACTGGCAGAGTACAACTGGGAATAAAACGCAATGATTCTGGCGATAATTTCAGTGGAAGAGGATGTTCTACCTGCAGTGTCATCCTGCAGTGCCCTTATATAAGAGGAGGCATGCGGAGGTCGAAGGAGATTCGCAAGCGTTTTGCTGGGTCGGTCTCCCTCACCATATCGACGGGAGCATGCATCTGTACCCAAAAAAGCGATCTCCCTCTCGGCCTCCTCGTGGAATTCAGTAAGTTTGACTCTGATAAATGCCCGCATAGCAGGGGAGGGATCCTGAGAAAGTTGGAGATCTAAAGCACTAACCTCGCTCTCCAAACGCTCAAGAGAACCGCGGATGGACCTCAATATCTCAGCTTGCTTGGCAATACATTCCCCCCCGAATCACAACCTTAAAACCCTCCCAGAGGGTCGAAGGCGATTCCACCGAGCCGACATATTCAAAGTAGGCAGTTATAGCATCACGAATCTCCTCGCAGAAAGCAGCATCCCGAAGAGCATTCGGATGCAAACGCCAGGCGAACATACGGTGCAATGTCCTCAAACACAGGCGGACTGGGGCGTGGTTGGAGAGGGTGCGGGCCATGTGGTCCATCCAGGAAGAGACGTCGCGGGAAGGGATCCAAAGATCGAGGCAAGACCATGTACCCTGCGAAACCATGACGCATGTACCCTCACATCTGTCAGGGAACACATGTCACCATGCGTTGTCTGATATAATAGAATGAAGAAGGGAGGTGGCCTGAGGGTGATGAGTGGGATCGCCAGAGCGATCCAGCACCGGTGAGGGAGCTATGTTAAAGTCGCCCCCCCCAGATCAGGGAGTGAGGCCCCAAGGAAGAGATAAGCTGCCAGACGTGTGTAAAAAAGTCAGGTTCATCAGAATTAGGGCCGTACGGTGCTGCTAAAATCTGTGTCTGATTGTAAAGGGAACCAGCGAGAATCACATACCTGCCATCTGGGTCAATGAGAGAATGGGTAGTCTGCCAGGGAAGTCCTTTGCAGAAGAGTATGGAGACTCCACAGGAGTAATTAGAATAGAAGGAGGAGTCAGTTTTGCCCCAGTGCTGAGATAGTAGGCTAGAGGCAGTGGCCGAGAGGAGGTGAATCTCCTGGAGGAAATAGACATCCACTGGGTGCCTGACTAGCTGCGGGTGCATAAGGCGTGCCTTGTGGTAGTCATTTAGGCCTCTAATGTTCTATGTGCAAAACGTAGTGTCCGTCATGTGATAGCACGGGTTAAGTCAATAACGGAGTGCCAGTGATGCGGGGAGAACGAGGCCGCAGGAAGTGCCATGATGAACAGCGCATTGACTAGTGCAGCATGTAGTAACGTGCCAAACATAAAACAGAACAAAGAAGAAAGCACACTGCCTGTAGGAGGTGCTAACTCCGCAGGGGAAACCCCAATCCACCCACACCCACTCCAACCCCCCAATTAGGTTGAGTATCCAGACCCCACCTGTCCATGGAAACCAAACTTGGAGAGAAAGCTACATAAGCAAGAAAGGAAACTATCCCAAAGGCATACACCCCTGCCATGAAGACAGGGTGGCCAAGTCCCACTGGTGATCGGACATTAATAAGGCAAAGCTTAAGTAAGCATTGAGGCGTCCCGCCCCAAAGGGAACTCAGTCATGAATCCAATGTGGCCACTCGTAAGTAACAGTGTTAAGCAGGCTGCAGCGCAGTAAAAAGAGCAACCAATGAACAGAACTCCGCAATTTTAAATCAGTCATTGTCACTCAGGTGTCCTGTTTCGGCATTCTCAAGGCTCCTTGCGTCTTTGCGCTTCTGCGCTTCTAATTTTTTTGCATAGGACAACGCAGACTTGGGGTCATTGAAGATCTGCACCCTCACGGTAAACGGGCCCTCTGCGCATGCGCACTCCGGCTTGAGGGCATGGTTAATTGATAAGGATCTGACACCAGTTAGTGACCTTGCCGTAGGCCCAAATAGGATACGTAGAAAAAGTAAATGCTGTGAGGATTATTAATGATATGTTTAGATTCAGATAGGAAATACCTTCGCACTAGAGTTATGTTAAGGTTAGCCATCTGACATTGTGCTTATCAATTGCAATCAATGCAATGCAATGTTTTTCTGCGTAATTTTGTAAATATTGTATATATTATGTTTATTACTTTTATGTTTAATAAATACGGCCAGGGTTTTTACGACCCCCACATCCAAAACTCTTCTCATGTCATTATCTGGATCTTGATAAGGGAGAAGGGGGTGCAGGTAGTACCCTGGCCATAGAGAAAGGCGGGCCTGGCATCGGCGACGCCAAAAGTATGGCGGTCGTGCCAGCCCCTGACGACAATTAGAGGCAAGCCTGTCGCGCTCGGTGGTGACGCGACAGGTGCGCCTCGACCGTAATTGGTCCCGGGTCCTGGGCGTGACCCGGAAGTGATTGGAATCACTTCCGGGTCACGCGATGGGCTAATGCCAGGCCGGTGGGAAGTAGTTTAAAAGGCTGGGGAGTGCAGGAGTCTGTCTCTTTGCTCCTCGCTTCCCAGCCTGCCACACCAGCCTCGCTAGGAGGCTGTAATTGGTTTTCCCCACCCACCATCCCCTAAAGCAAATATTGGTGTTGTGATTTAATTAGGTTTTATTTCACAGGTTTGCATATGTATTGGTTGTATGGTGTATATCATATTTGTGTCTTTTTTCCTTAGAAATTTGTTCAGTTTACAGGTCATCAATCGTCGTATTTAGTGCTATTCCTTGGTCAGGTGGTAAGGTCATGATTGGTGAGCAGTAAAATTAAGGTCCTTAGAGGGCGGCGCCATTCTTGAATGGGGTCGCCCAAGGGGGAGGGACAAGTGGTCTCTCCTAGAACTCCAGGGGCAGTTACAGCTGGTTGGCTGGATGGGTGCGAGGGAGTGGGGAGTTACGCTTTCTCTAGGCTGGTTGGCCACCCCGCATGTGCACAATGGCACAAGTAAACGGCGCAGAACTGCAAGGGCCCCCTTTATGGAGGGGGTAATCGGGGGGAGGGGAGTACCCTCACGGTAAACGGGCCCTCTGTGCATGTGCACTCCAGTTGGAGGGCGTGGTTAATTGATAAGGATCTGACACCAGTTAGTGACCTAGCCGTAGGCCCAAATAGGTTACGCAGAAAAAGTAAATGCTGTGATGATTATTAATGATATGTTTAGATTCGGATAGGAAATACCTTTGTACTAGAGTTATGTTAAGGTTAGCCATCGGACATCCGTGCTTATCAATTGTAATCAATGTAATGCAATGTTTTTCTGCGTAATTTTGTAAATATTGTATATATTAATTATGTTTATTAATTTTATGTTTAATAAATACGGCTGGGGTTTTTTACGACCCCCACATCCAAAACTCTTCTCATGTCATTATCTGGATCTTGATATGGGAGGAGGGGGTGTAGGTAGTACCTGGCCATATGACCCAACAGGAGACTGAAGCCTTCCAGGCCGATCACAGGGCGTCAGCACCCCCAGGCCAGGAAGCGCAACCGATGATATCCTGCCACACAGAGTTAAGCAAGGAGATGCGGGGTGGTAACCCCTGATGGTGCGATTGCACGGCTCGCAAGCAAATGTCCCAGGGCTCAGCCTCGAGTCGCACTGACTCCCAAGCTGCTCCACTCGCCGCGGCTCTCGCAGCGGCGTGCTCAGATCAGGGAGACCAAGGAGGCACGGAGCTTCCGTCGTGGACACAACCGGAAGGGGGGCTCCCTTCACCTCACCGGGCCGCCACCGCCAGACACCCACGGTACAGTACCCGCACCCCTATATCACTCGCAGCCACCAGCCGCCGCAGGCCGCGCCACCTACTTGGGTCACAGAGTCGCCGCAGAGCCCTGCGCCGACTCACACTTCACGGACGTAGCAGCCATCAGGAGTGCATCGCAGCCTAAGCACCGGTGAGGATCACAGGCGCGCCACCCAGCAGGTCAGTCCTCCACACAGCGGTGCGATGTTTCGAGATGCCTAGGCCGCATATCTCTCACCAGCCAGCTCAGGCTCGGAAGGCCGCCATGACGGGCCATTGGCCGCGTGGCCCACGCGAAAGCAAACTCCTCAGGGGTGCAATAGTTCAGGAAATTATGCCTCCGGTACAGTCCCCAGGGTGCAGGCAGCCCTGCGCTCAGGCAGGAGGGGGTCCAAGGGCCCCCAATCCAAAGGATTTTGACGGATAGGCTTGATCGGCAGAGCCCACTTAGAGTGCGGCCATCTTGCAGCCGGCTAAGCCACGCGCCGCCCCCCCCTGGAATCTCCACACGTGCAGCGGTGTCTCTCTGTTTAGGGTGGATATCTGCACCGCGCATTCTCTGCACTGCGCAGTCTCTGCAGTGCGCAGTGTGAAGATTCTGCCCGGAGCGCAGAGACTCCGCAGTGAGTACGGAGATTCCTCACTAGCAACTGTACTTCATGTAAGGTACCTTCGCGGATAGGGCCCATAGTCCCTCAAATCTAGAACCATTTGCTGTGAGAATGGGGGCGAAAAGGAATCAGCCCTTTGCCATGACCCGCACTCATTGGTGTCACAATTACATCATAATTTCTAACACCGACTTTCAGAAATCACATAATAACGTTTTCCACCATTCCTTAAATTAATACTCCCCGAAAATCCACTATTACGTATCAACGTGTGAGTCAATTGGATGCAAAGCCAATACTTCCGGTAATACTTCCACGGTACATCCTCTTACTCAAAGTGCTGTTTCCGATTATCTGTAACCCCAGGACCTGCGGAGCACCCTAATACCCTTTGGTGCAAGGATTTTACGTGGCACTATTGAATAAAGAAACTGCGGCATACATCAGGATAGTATCCACTCTGCCACTGTGTAAACTGCACATAACGACGTGATCAATTCTGAGTGCGCATGACGATGCCACCAGCTGTGAGACTGCGGACGTTAAATGATGATGTCATACACTGGACTGGAGCCAAGCGATGATGTCACTATCACCCGCGAGACAGCAGGGTGCGCATGACGGCGGATGCCATGAGAGTGCGCGGAATCGCGATGACGCCAGCACGTGCGTTGCTGTTCTAAATTATGTTATGTCACCGGCTCTGAGAGCGACTCGTGCGACTCTGAGGAGGGGTTGGGGGATGGGCGTGGAAGCCATTTATTTCCATTCTTAAAGTGTAAATCAGCCTTCAGCCAGCTCTGGATGGAAGCTGTAGGTTTGCATTTAGACTCGGGCGAGCTCACCTCCAGGAAGCCCTGTCTGTTTATTGCTTGAGAAACCCGGAGTAATAGAAAAAGTGTCGTCGCCCTCCCCGAGCAGCCAGGCTGCCTGCTGATATCCCAGTCAATGTCAGGGTAATTGAAATACCCCGAGATTTATGTGGCTTCCCTCAGACGAGGCCTTCTGCGGCCAGCCATTTCCTAATCTGCCTCCTCATCATATGCTGGCACTTCATAACACTCTCCCAGGATAGATAGGCCCGAGGAGGTCTCCATTATTCACTCCCGAGCCCCAGACATAGCCTTGCGGCCTGGTCTAGGAGTATTGAGTCCTGTCGGCGCATGCGCACCACCTGGGCCAGCCCGGATTCAAGAGCGCCACGGAAACCATCCAGTACACGCTCTAGGACAAGAGAGGTACGAAAACGCGGGCGTAATTCACAGCAGGAGAGGACCAAATACACAACCTCTTGAGATCTGCCTCTGGTGTGCTTTGAAAGATGCCCGGCATGGAGCGTGATGAATTCATTTAGAAGTGGTCGTGGTGATAGGAACACACGCATTTAAGGTCACAAGACCACTTCATGCCATCGGCCACCATTTGTTCACAGACGTCAGTTTGCTTTCTACAAACTGTTGTGCTCTGGCGCATTATTCCAACTAGTGCAATGAAGTAAATGTACTCAACTTAGTGCCCAGTGCTGGAAGGATGGTGCCTTCGGTGGTATTATCTAGTCACTGACACGCACACGCATAGCATCTTATAGTTCCAAGAGCAAGCATGAGGAATGTCAACCCCCAACGAGTGGTCCCAGTGCCCATCCCGTGGGCTCGCGTGGGACAGCACATCTTCCATTGCTGCTAAAGGGCTATCAATGCCTCAAGTTCAGAGCAATCCAGAAAGAATCAGTCCATTTGTTCCTCCGCTGCCCTGTGCCTTCGCCAAGTGGATGAACCAGACTCTAATCATGTCAATATTGTCCAGAAGGTGAGGGATAGCATGCGAATATCCTGTGAATGAGCACAGCTTTGAAAGTCCATCTTACAACGCGTCTGTGAGTCGGATTTCTGGACAGAGCCTGCCAGGAATGTGCTGCTGTGAACCAAATGTGCTTCTCGTGCAGTGTTATCATTTGACCATTCCTGCATGGAGTGTCTTCCTTTCCCAAGGTCACCAGTGCTTGTTTTATCCGACTGTGAACCCGGCCCCTCTGCTCACTCTGTGCCGTGAAACATTGAGAGGAGATGGCCACCAGGATCAGAGACCCTGGAAGGCCGAGCATGCAGGCTCTGTCCTCCGTTATGCATCCCCTTGCTCTCTTGAAGTTTACTGCCATTGGCATAGGGGTTAAACAATTTTAACTCATGATTTTGGCACCCAGGGTTTCTGACCAACTGATTCAAATTCCAAATGACTACTCAGAGTTAGAATTTGAATGTTTGAGAACATCCAGATGTCTGGATATAATCCGGATTACCTCATTCACATGATCCCATTCAGAAATTGGCGTTATAAATGTCCATTGATTTTCAGGTAGAACGTGTTAGACATGGCGTCTGTGGTTGCAAGTTGGACACGGAGAAAGGACTCCTGTGCTTCTGCAGAGCACATTAAATATGCTTTCTATCTCCCCCCCATGATTATCTCTAGCACAAAATCAGACATTCTCAACCTTTGGGCTGCCACTCCAGAGTGCCTGCAACAGAGTGGGGAGCTCGGTAACCCCTTACAAGAAGAGTTTGCAACATAGTAATACATGTCCTTCTAGAAAGGTCAGTCATAAAACGGAGTAGGATCTGAAACAGCCCCAGTGCCATTGGATATCAAACCCCATATTGAATTAAATGTGGATTGCCTTCACAGCGCTTGATTATTGTAACCCACAACACCGATGTGTTCTTGACAATGCTGAAACTTTCACTCCCGAGCCCGAGCCCCAGACATAGCCTTGCGGCCTGGTCTAGGAGTATTGAGTCCTGTCGGCGCTATATAAAAAAAAAATAGGGGTATTTCAATTGCTATTTGTGTAAATACAGGGGCGACCAACACAGCTGACATTCTTACAGTGCATGAATACATATCTCTCATATACAGGGGCTGGACAAAGTCAAAAGCATTTCTCTCTTAAGTACCTGTGAAGTAATTTTGTTTCCCCTCCATTGAATCTAGGTGTGAAGATCCGGGTAGCTCCTAGCCAGGATACTCCAACAAAGAGAGGCCTAATGGCCCCTAAACCTCGACCTTTGTAATTGGCCCAGCTGCATTTGATAAGCCCCTTCTCTGCCTGCACGTTGCTGCTCGGAACAAAAGCAGACAACTTGCATGCGCTGCCGAAATAGTCCCTGTGTCAGAAAATGCCACCCGGACCAGTGGAAGAAGTTGGAAAGGATAGTGGCACTCCGCTAAAAGCGGCCAGCTTTGCAGCAGGGCAGACGGTATCTGCCGTCTGAAAATAGTGGGTGCATGGCCTCTACCCACATCTACCTTCGACTCGAGCCCTGATGGAGGACTTGCTTGCACTGCAACAGTGTAGACACTCCTACGGCTGCTGAGGTCCAGGAGCGGCCAAGGAGTACAGGGTTCCCCTGAGAGCAGCATTTCCCTCAGTTCCAATGAGGCCGGGAAAGGTGCCAGGGAAGGCGGAAAGGCTCTTCTATCCACCCTGATAGAGTGTGCCGCAGCAGACACCATCTCTACCAGTGGCCAGTCCAGATTGCCAGGGTGGCTCTTGTTGCAGTGGCATAACACAGGCTCCTGCAGCCCCGGCAGTGCGGGGGGCCCAAAGCTCTGAGGGACCCCATCAACACAGTACTCTGGTCGGATATTTCCTGATTGAATCCAGAGGGGGCCCCACCATGTGCTTTTCAGGGGCCCATCCGCAAGTTTCGTTAGGCCAGTGCCTTGTTGCTCTTTGTGGGTGGGTACACAGGCAGTACCAGCATTGCCCAGAGTGGGGGCATTTGTATAGCAGTGGGTGAGACAGCCAACATACTTGGGACAGGATCTAGCACTGGGGGGTGAAACAGGAAACATCCATTTCCAGGCTGCAGCCAGATTTGGTGGTCAATCTGGCAAGTATGTAGCAATGGCTGTCAAAAATTGGAGGCTTGTCCACTTCTCTGATGGGGGTGTGTGGTCGCAGGTGTGCCTTACAGTGATAATTAAGAAAAAGCAAGGAGATTACTTGCTTACATTGGAGCCAGAGAGCAAGGGCAGATATGACCACCCCAGATTGTATCCAGACTACAATCCAGATCACAATTGTAATGCTACCAGAATAAAATAGTGTGTTCATGAGAAAAATTCGGGGGTAACTCTTTAAAGGATTACAATAGAGCATTTAGGAAGATGAAAGCCACTTTCCAGATACTTTATTGAGACCAGACTGATGTGAATGCTTGGCTGCCACACGATACTGAGGAAGTCGGAGTTCAGCACTCATCAGCTCTTTCGTCCAACATCTGGGGCAGGGGGGGTGGAGAAAGGAGGGGTGCATACTGTGCATTCAACAAGGAGGCTTGCATCAGACCACCAGGAACTTGCACATTTAGGCACAATTGTTCTTTCTATGGTATGCCAACCCACCCAAAGTTCAAGTGTTTCAAAACAGAGAGGGAGAAGGGGCAGCAGAAGCATTGATGACCCTTCTCCTTTTTAGAAGGTTCACTCTCTGGTAACTTGTTAGGCTTTGACCCCATATCTGAATGGCTATATCAACACACAGGCTGCATAGCTGCTTTATGAAGGCGTCATGTATGGTTTTCGGATCCCAGCCGAAGGGTTAGAAAGGATGCCATTCTGCAGGAATTAAGAGTCCCTCCAGGCTAACAAAGCAGTGGCTAGACAAAAGATTTTGAATGACAGCAAGCTTGGTAGTGTAGCAGACCCCTTCAGCATTGTGGCTTTTTGGAGAATGGTTTCTGTTCCCTACTGGGGGTTGTGACCAAGGAGGAGCCGGGTGAATTCCACCTGATCTATAATCTGTCAACTCCGAGGGGGAGTTCTGTGAATGAGGCTATTGATCCAGCACTATGCTCAGTGAAGGCTAGTGAAGTATGCTTCCTTTGATCAAGTCATTATCATGTTGCAGGAGTTGGGACCAGGCTGCTGGCTAAGGCTGACATTGAGTACACATTTTCTGTTGTTATTAGTATACTCAGATGATTTCTACCTGCTGGGATTACAGTCTGAGTGTGCGTTCTAGTTTGATAAGTGCATGCTAATGGGGTGCTGTGTCTTGCACTTACTTTGAGAAGTTCAGTTCTTTCCTTGAGTGGGTGTTTAAAAGGATAAGAGAAACTCAGTTGGTGCTGCACCTTCTTGGTTACTTTTTGTTTCTTGGCACCTCTGATTCATCACATTGTAACAAGGCCTTTAAAGTGTTTATGTATTTCCTGGGCTGTTACGGGGTCCCACTAGCCTAGAGCAAGACATTTGGCCCGGTCATGTAGATTATCTTCCTGGGAATTGAGTTTGACTCAGTCGCTGGGGTCGGCAAACTCCGTGGGGAGAAGTTTGCCCTGTTCAATGAGCCCTTAAGGGAATGTCTGACAGCCAGAAAAGTGCCGCTCCATCAGTTGCAAGTCTTGATAGGGTAGCTGAATTTTGCACTTTGCATTTTACCTTTGGGGACCATTGTCCAGAACCATAGTCCAGCCTATGGAGGGCCTCATGCAAAGAGAACAATTGATGGACAGAATGCTGCACAATGTCATACACTCACCCCACCCAGTACAGAGATCTGGGCCTAAAACTATTTTTTTTGCACACCACGCAATCCCAGTTTGGACCTAGCCATACGCAAATCAGTCTTGATCCTGCTGATTATGATAACAGTTCAGCCCGAACTGCCAAGTCGAGCTCTCCCTGGTCCAGAAACAAGCCTCCTAGGACTGGTTTCATGGTATCACCCCTCATCTGTCAGGATACCCTGAATCCAGTGGCATGGAGAGCACAGGTCGCACATCAGGCCATTCCAGTCCCACTTGGGTTGTCTCAGTGGGGGGTGAAGGGGGTTCTCCCTGATGGGTTGTACCTGTCTCCAGATGGGAATGCTATTTTTGTGGGTAACCTATTCTCCTTTATTATTATTATTAAAAGCGATTTATAAAGCGCACGATTACCAAATAGGTGTCCTGGCGCTTTGGTTGTCAATATCTCATGCAGCTGGTGGGGGGAAGGGTTCCTGTTGGTAGGGGAACCATGCTGGCCTGTAGCGAGGTGAGTGCATGGGTGGCAGGGACACAGGAGTACTGGTCACATGATACCAGTGTTACCAGGATCTCAAGGGGGTGCTTGCAGCATTTATTATAGAAGCTGTCATTTAGTAGGGGTTGGGGCCAAGAATGGCCCAACAGCCTAGAGTGGCTCTCTGACAATGTGGGGGACAGTGCTTCCTTTGTGCCGCTGGTTTCTAGTGCTTAGAACCGGTACTAATTTCTCATGGCCGGGTCTATGACAACAGTGGATGGGTTCCTATTTTTCATTTAATTGCACATATGTTAAGGATCAGTCTCAAACCCGTTGCACCCCTACCGGGTTCTGTGGCATTGAATTTATATTCTATGTGGAATAATGTTTTTAGAAAACAGCCACTACGCATCAAGAGACATGTTTCTGTTTGTTCCTGTTGTTTTTGTCTTTTTGTATTCTGTTCACACTCACAATTGATTTATTATTTATCACAAACTGGGTCTGTCTTTCATCTTTATCACATTCACGTTACGCAATTTGATATTTCAAAAACCATGGACGGCACTTACTCCCAGTTTTTAGGTCTCGCCTGACCCAGCGCATGCGCTGGTCTGGCAAGACTTTTTGTAAGGGCTTAAAAAAACGCTACCGCAGGCTACAGCTTGCAGTGCATGTGCACGCGTGCGCTTGAGCAGAGGCGCTATATGGCATTCCTCATGCTCATTAAGCGCATCGCTCACCACGCTTCATCGCGATCACGATCACTTTCACTTCCGCCGCGCGACGGTTGTGCGCACAGCACTCCATTTATACTTTTCTTTTTCAACCAGCACTTGTACAAGTGCCAGCATGCTCGGTGTTGATGTTAGAAAAGTCAAGAGCTTGTGCTTGGGGTGACCCTGTTGCTTAATGCGCATTTGTGCAGTTTTTATCTATTTTTTCCAGACATTTCCCTCAACAAGGCGTTTTCTGTTTTCAAAATGCACGTTGCATTCCCGCATTACTGCTAGGCTTCTGTTTGCTACGGGTGTCTTTGGGCATTTGCAATGCAAACACAAAACTCATGTTCCCTCTCCCCCTTCATTACTGCACCTTTTGTCACGCCCCTCCTTTCATTACCCCACCCTTTGTCTCGCTGTCATCTTGAACTTAATTTTCTGTAGTTACTTCATCTCCCTTAATCAGCGAACCTCTGCCTCCCAAGACGTTTTTCACTTGTTAAGAAATCCAATGGACTCCCAGGGAGCTTCTCTTGCATCAGAGTTTTATTTAGCCCGAACTTGACCCGAATCAGAGCGCTTTACATAGTACCAGTTACATTACACGAAGACACACATTCATGTTTGTTAGGCACGGGGAGATTATTTGCCCAGAATCACAGGTTGTTCAGCGTCATTGCCGAGACTCTAACCCAGTTCCCCAGATTCGAGGTAGCTGCCCTAGCCATTAGGCCAACTCCTCTCCCCAACTTTCCCTACGCGAATTAACATTTTATGCTGTTCACTAAAGTCCCGTACTGTGATGGGGATCTTTCATTTCTGTCGTCCAGCCTTCTACTACTGTCGGTGGTGCTGTACTCAAAGTGACACATATTGTTCACTGGTATGTGTGGACCTACATTTTTTTTCACACACCTGCCTCTGTTGTATTCTTTGCACACACACGCACCTACGCACACCCTGGTCACTCGTCTGTTCCCGTCAGATGCACTCTGCCCCCTCCCCCCTTAGCGGTAAGGACTTGGCTGAGACTTTGAATCTTAGATCCACAGAAAATCACAGAGAAATACTGTATTCGGGGTCAGACAAATTATTTTAAACATTGTTCTTTTAAACTGTGATTTCCGTGTGCCCTGTCAATGTTTTATGTAAGCAGGGTCAGGGCTTTAAGTGGGATCAAGAAAAGTGGGGGTTCTCTCATAAGGGCGTGGCCGATGTAATTAAGGGCGTGACTAAAAACACATAAGCTAAAAATCTGCACTTAGCAAAGTGTGCTGCCCCACTGGTATTTCGCTGCCTTTGTCCATTCATCCAGATACATAATACAGCAAGTAACAATACACATTGAACAAGCCAGGACTATTAGCTTTATCAATGGTTATAAATTGCATAAAATAAAAAGCAACAACTATAACTTCGTTGTATATAATATTGAAAATGCCTCCATTAGTGTATGCCAGGTTGTGGGTTAAGGTTAGTGCTGTCACCTTTTGAACTGAGAAATTGGATTTGAGCCTGATTTCCACTCAACATTCTAAGTGTTTCAGAAAATGAATATGTCCTTGTGTAATGTAACTGGTGCTCATGTAAAACTTTCAAATTAGCGCTACATAACACTGAAAAACGAGTCTCATTGAAGTTACATCAAAAGCAGTGACTGGTTTTACTAATGCAGAGTTAAGATATTTTTTCCCACCCTGAGGGAACAAATGGAGAGCCTGGTAGGGACCCGTCTCGGCACCTGCTTTTAACAAGCATTGGCATAGCCAATAGGTCTCGCTTTTGGGACCTTATAAGTATTTAGTTTTGCAGCACAATATCCTTGGTGCAACAACATCAGCTGTTGCATGGCTAAACCTTGTACCTTATAAGTGTTTAGCCATGCAACAGTTGATGTTGTTGCACCAAAGATATTGTGCTGCATAACTAAAGACTTATAAGGTCCCAAAAGCGAGACCTACTGGCTATGCCAATGCTTGTTACTCTTGTGGCACGTTGTGCACAAGGACAGGTAACTTGATATTCTATTGGGGTTCACATTGTAAGTTTGACTAGGTTATTATTTTTATTTGACGAATCAGTGTACGTGGTTCCGCTTGATTTCCTCGCACGAGCCGATGTGCATTGGGATGCCGAAGCAGTGTTTTTCACACTGTCTCCACGTTGATCCAATTCAAGCGAAGGAACGTCCTCATTAAATCCACCATTTATTGCTTAAGGCATGGCCTTAGTCTAAACACACTGTCAGGTAACTTTTTCCTAAAGGCTTTCGTCACCTTTTTCTACTTTGGTGAAAAGTAGTTATGTTGTTTTTCACTTTCCAAGTCGAAACATTATTTGGATGGCAGCCTCTTGTATTCCAAACGTTTGAAAGAATAGGCTAATGGGGTTGAACCACCCAAAGACTACTTATAAAACGAGAACAGTTACATTCATTCTTTTTTTCTTTTGTTTATCAGCCGAAGCATACAGAGAAAACAGACACTTTAGTACTTTACTAACTGGTCAAGCTACAGCTCTTCAAGAAGGAGCCACACATGCGGTTACTTCTTGCATCTTGCATTCCCTGCGCACTCTCCCTGACCTGGCAGAATCTTTCAGCTGTTGTAAGGTCGTTGCTGAGTTCCGTGTGTAATCTGCTTGCCACATGTTCAGAGCCAGATGGAACATAGCCTCCATGCCTTATAAAGTGATCCTATTGATTGGTGAGACAGGCTTTCATGTCTGAGGGTTAGAGGTAAGCTATTTGCATATGGAATTCCTGCAACAGTCATGCCTTTCACCCAACTTTGGTGCCGCATAAACCTTCACTAATTGGTCAAAATGGAGAGTGGGCTAAAAAACATTGTGGCATGTTCGATACCGAGTCATGTTGGAGGTGCATCTGCCTGTGAGGGGGGTACACGTATCCTAGAGACCTCCACCAGGTGGATAGTGGTCGCTAAATGTGGCAGACACCCTCTGTTGACCCGACAGGCTGGCAGGCCGCATGTCAGGCTCTGAACGAGCCCATAGGTTTCCACTGTACCTGTCGGGGCATTTGACTATTCTTAGGATGGTGCTTCTTGCTCTGTGCCTACGACTCCAAGAAAGCAGACGAACATAGTGTCTGCCATGTGAAGTGCATTTATTCAAATAATGCTTCCCACCGCAATGAACCTGTGTTTCGTGTGCAGCAAATGTCAGTTCTGCATCCTGGAGACGGCAACACACAGAAGTGAGTGAAAAACTGTATTGCAGCAGTGTACAGCAGTCCGTCAACTTTCTTGCAATTTCATCTGTTGGGTTGTTAGCATGCTTCCTGTGCTGACAATGACTAGTAAGTTTGCCACAACTTTCAGTTCTGAAAGAGGATCTTGTTTCCAGTGCTGAGATTTAATTTTGAAATTCATTGTTATACTTGGATTGCTTAGCTGAAAACATGGAGTGATGCTCCAACCTCATGTTCAGTTACTCAGGGAAAGCCTCTTTTAAACCCTCATTTAAACACAACTTGCACCATTAAAGTCATTCCCTTGACAGGGTTCTGGATATAGATTAACTGGGCATTAAACTTGTATCCTATACTAAATGGCATAAACAGTTTGCAGAATCCAAATGTCATTTGACCCAGTGGCCTAGAGCAACTCCCCTTTTCAGTGCTTAATTTACACCAGTGGTTTCCAGTGCTGAGCAACGACACTTAGGTCTAGTGACATACCTGTCTCGCAAGTGCCAACTCACACAGTGGCAATGTGTGTCGCACATTATATCAGCACGCTTCATACGGTCTCCATGACTAATTGCATCCCTTCCGCGCTCAGGCCACTGCAGGACATCAAATACAGCGCCAGGACACCTTCGGGTAGCAGTTTGCGCTCTATAAATGTCAATAACATTAACATCTCCAGACTACTGATGAAGAGCTGATACCACACACATGGTAAACCCATGCCTGTGTTCAGTGTTGCCACATTGTGGGTTTTCCCACACAAATGGGCATCATTTTTCTCATTTGTGTGGGAAAAAGCACCACTGGGTCCCTGATTTGGCTGGATTTGGTGCTGTGTGCTGAACAGTGCATAAACTTTAAATTCAACGCTGCGGCCGCCCGCCTTATCATGATTAAGCACCCAGCGCCAGAAACTGCCTGGTGGGGTCCCTGCCTCAGCGACCAGAACAGGTCCGTCCATCATCAATCATAGTAGCGTTAGTTTGTTACCAATGACCACTTGCAAATATTTGTTAGCCCGCCCCTTTGGAGCTGAACAGTCAAGTGTCCTGAGTCAACCAATGTGATCAGTGCTCCCAGTTTGTTTTCGCCCGCCCCAGCATACTGCGCGGCTGTGACGTTAGGCAGACGAGGCAAGCAGCGTGTCGTGCAGCGGGCCACAGATGAATTAAAAGGCAGTAGGTAATGATATCATAATCATAACAATCCATGAAGTAGGGGAATGTCATAAGATTATATCTATGAAGCAAGGAATCGCGTGTTACTGTCACAGACACAAGATGATGAGGCAGGACGGCAGGCAAAGAGGTAAATGCAGGTATTAAGCACTGCATAAATGAAATGGCGTCAGCTCAACATCCTGCGATTCTGGCAAATCACTTAATCGACCTGTGCCTACTAGAAATGAGCGCCTCCTCGTGTAATATAACTGGTGCTCATGTAAAGCGCTCCAGTACCTTCAGATCGAGTTCACACTATATATAAAAGAAACTGCAAAACCAAGGTTGGTTCCATTCCAGCAGAGCAAGGCAGTCGCTGAAGCAAGGGATCGCATCTCTTCAATCGGAGTGCCTCATAGTTCAATTTAACTCTGCCCTCACAAGGCTGCAGCATAGTTTCGTGAGCAGTTATGCGATAATGTGTTATGTGGTGTTTTATTTATATCGCTCTCACATGCATCTCGCGGCCTACCTCAGAGTGCGAGAATCTAAAAACGACAACTATAAACTTATATAAGCAGGTACCATAACAGAAATAACCCAGAACATAGCAATTAGACCATGTTAGTATATGTATTTTCCAAAATGTAACGCAGTTCCAAGTGTTATCTAACTACCCCTAGTATGTGTCACAGCAGGGCTTGAATGTACAGAGGGGTTGGGCCTCTAGACTGTAAGGGGTTAGCCACCCCGTTCCAATGGCGGCTGGGAGGCTGCTTTCAGGAAGGGTCTGCTTTTCCAGCCCTGGAAGCAACTCACTCAGCCCTCCCTCCTTGACAGCACACTGCGCCTTAGTCAAAGCAGGAGTCCCTCTATCCACTTAAGAGGAACCCTGTTATTAAAGCAGTGGCACACAGGCACCACTATCCCACCTTCAGCTCTCTGGGGAGCACCACCTACCACCATTCACTACCTAGGGTTGCAGGATAAATTATTTTGCACTATTATGTCTGGCTTTCAGCAGTGCCAGTTGAGGATGTGGGTAGAGCTGATAGAGTGAGTTGGTGGTGCCAGTGGAGGAACTGGGTGGAGCGGGGAAAGTAGGAGTGGCCTCGTAAAACAAATTTAGCACCTGCACTTAATATTTTACAAATGAAGCACTTGTGGGGGTTGCCACAGATAGGCTTGCTCTGGGAGAGCAGGCTTCCTGCATGATTTTTTGGAGCTGAAGGACTTGGTGTAACATGATTGTCTGCTGGTATAGTTTGGAGTGCAGGGATTCTCGTGTAAAAGTGATAGTCTACTTTAACACTGGGGGGGGGCCCTTTGGAGAACTCCTCACCCCAAGCACGCAGAAGTGCCAGGGGGAGCGGGTGGAAGAGCAAACCATAAGCCCACAGAATGTTTTGCACAGGGAGTTAGTGGATGATGGGTAACTCAATGTCTAGCTATGTTAAACAGTGGGGATCAATTTAAAAATACTGTCAATAGGATTATGTGATGTTTTTCTTAGCTCAGAGGTTACTGGATTTTTTTATATTGTTTTGTAAATAAATATGGCCAGAGATCTTGGTGTCTCTAACCCAAGACTAATCTTTGTGGTCTCAGCCTGTCTTTGGGGGGGTGCGGGAGCCGGAGGGAGGATATCTATTGGTGTAATACTATGCTTTTTGTCCCCTTCCATATGGCTACTAATCATGCTGGCCTTTGGCAGGCATTGCTTCATGCTCCTCTAATGCCACCCTTGCCTGCCTGTCCAGTCTCCCCCCTCACCTTCTGAGGCAAATCCCAACTCTGTTTCACATTCCATCACATGCCTTTGTCGGTTTACAGCTGAGCTATCTTATAATATCCAGTAACCAGAAGCTGTCTCGTCTCAAGCTGTCCCTCCATCTGTAGAGTGACGTCCATGTTTGAGTTCTGGGACCTAACTGTGCGTACATCAGAATTCTCATGCTGGCTCGCTATAATCTGAAAATTTCATTTATGAATAATTCAATTTGATCTTAGCCAGCAGAGCTAGCCCTCAAATTGCAAATGTCGCTCTGGCTCAGCTCTCTGACGCTTACTACAATGTAGGGAATCGCATAGAGCATCTACCAGCACGGGGCATTAGCAACAAAACTGTCCAAAATCTTTTTATGTGGCTGGACCTTTTGACACGTTTGTGCACATGTTTAGTTAGATGTAAGCCCTGGTGCCCTCTCTCGCATGCCAATCTAGCCATAGAATAAATACAAGCTGTGCCAAGGATTTCGGCAATTAAGTGACCGACCGATGGTAACAGAGAAGGGTCATTCACAAGTGTAGTGTCCTGCTGGACACGTTTTAGTGTTCTGCCTTGAGTTGCACCCACTGTACACCCACCCATCACAGGAGTCACCAGTCAGTTGACCCTGCTAATAAAAGGGTCTGGGCGTACGTGCCGTGGGCAGTTCCAGTGTGGTTATTTGTTCAGCATGTGGGCCTAGGGTCCAAGACACTACAACACAGAGTACCAAAATATGACTTGTTTAAAGTAGAGAGAAAAAAAACTTTCCACAGGCGTTGTGCATGGAAGCGCTACGAGAGGTGATACAGTCACACAGACCCCTCAATCGCCGGTACTGTATATTGCTCTGCTATTCCAGTCGCTCCATCTTTATATCCCCTTCTCTATCCATCGCCCCTTCTTTTTATGCTCTCTGGACTGTCACTCTGACTTGCCTTGCTTCCTCTCTGCTGCTTCAAACCCAGGATGGCCCCACTCTCTGCTGCACTGCTTGGCTTACAAAACGCTGGCAACCACCAGACCTCATTATCCAGGGTCACATGAATCACGCCATACCCACAGCGGCGTAACACAACTTGAGGGAATCCCCCCTGCAAAGTACATGGAGGTGCACGCCTCCCCAGCCCACCACGTTTGCTGAGGGGGCTGCCTGGAGCCAAGGTCGGATTGGTAACGAAGGCACTCGGGAAATGGCCGAATGGCCAGTAGCCGAGTTCCAGCTGTGGGCTGCTTTTTTGGGCAGCATGAGGGGGATGTCTGTACTATTAGGATACCGTCAGCGGCCCAGCATGGGCCTAAGTGGCCTTTCCGAAGGCAGATGGGCAGAGGAATCACTCCCTTTCTTTCGCTAGGCTGGCCCATTCATGTATGCTGATTGAGCGGGGGAAGGGGGCCTGTTTTGTTTTGCGGAAAGGCAATATGCAAAATTTGGCCACTTTTTAGGTCTTGCTGAGCCAGCGCATGCGCTGCGAGAAATTTAGTGAGTGGCTTTTGAAAGTGCTACCAGAGGCTTTTGCTGGCCTCAAGCTTGCATTCACGCGCGCAGCCGCCATGTGGGTTTCTGTCAAGGCTCATTAAGCCTTGCGTGCCTCTCTCAGCCTTGTTTTTCGAGTAGTCTTTTGATCTATTGACACTTTTCAGATCGTGCTACAGAGACGGCATCTCCAGTCTTGGGGCATTTTGAACACATCTTGTAAGTCCCTAGCAAGCATCTTTTGGTCTTTTCAGCGCTGGTTGACACGATATCGGTGTAGTTGAGCACTTTGTTTCTACATTGGGATGTTGATTGCGGGTTAGTGTGAGTGTCTTTCGCTGATACTTTTCATGAGGTGGACTTTCTGGGTCTATCAAACTTTTTCTTCAACGCATCCCTTGGGTTTCCTATTCTTTACTCAGATCGTTTTTCCTCCATCGTGTTGAATTTAACAATCGCCTCTGTGTGTTGTTTATCGCACCCGATCAATTATCGTCCCTGCAGTGTGGAAATATATCCGGTTCGATAACTCTCGCACCCATTTCCAGGCTGGCTGTAATGAGGGCAAATGTGCAGTAGTGTAGTTCTGGTGAATGCTTTCCAGTGAAGGACGAACATGTTGGTCCAAAAGGGAGACCCGCAGTGTAGGGCTGGAATCTATGAATCCCACTGAAGACTTCTGTGGTACAGTAGGTGACGATATGCCTTCTAAGCATGCATACTTGCACTCTAGGAAGTGCTTCACCTACCCATGTACAGCAGGTCAGACGATGTGGTGCACTCCCGAAGCCCTACCATCCCCCCGTTGACCGGGCAGGCACGGCGACAGGCTGATCTTCTCCTCTGTGAAACCCCCCCCACAGGACAGGGCTCGCACTGGTGTCCCTCTCCTGACTGCAGGGCGTTCTGGCCCCATGCCCACGCTGGCACACCTGTCAGGGCTGTCACCGGCTGATCCTGTTCTCCACATGCAAGAAGGTGCCATTAGGGGAGCAACAAGCAACTGAAAAGTGACCAGTCCAGCTTTACTAAAGGGCTGCGCTGCAACACGTGTTGCTGCATTTTAACACTTTGAGGTAGAAACAAAAAATTTTTTTAATCTGCAGTTTATACAGCAGATGATGGATTATGTGGCAAATGCACAAATCTATAACTATGCGAAAATCGTCGTGACGCTCAATCACATCATTCCAGTGGCCCTGGTTAAGGGTAACAGTCTTATAGAATGTAGTAGTTGTGTAGATGGTGGCAAAAGGGATCATAAATCTGAGGCAATATGTGATCAAGTGATGAAACAGAATGCTCAGCACAAAGGTCCTTATTGACCAATGAGCATTCTTAACACTGAACAACCTTGAAAAAGTGGTACAACTTTATACGTTTAAGAATAACCTGTGTAAGGGAGACGCGTTTATTCGTTTGTTTACACTTTGCCAGTCGTTTTGTTCTCTGCTTGTATCTAGTATTTATCCGAGTGGTTGCTCTATCGTGCTTTAGTTCAGCCCAGTTTGTGAAATAGTTAAGAGGTGAGATGCATAACTGTATCTGCTTATTCTAAGCCTCGTGCTTGGCTTCTTATGAGGCTGACACTCCTTAGCTCGGCACGACTGAAATGCGCAGCTTCGGTAGAGCTTTGTTGAATAAATCCAAAGTACGAAGGGTAAAGATGTTCTTGAAGCTTTATTTCAGTAATTAGAATGTCACCACGGGAGTGCGTCCTTCCTCTCCGAAGTATGAACGGTCACTGGCCACAGGATCGATCATATTTCAGGGAGGAGGTTGAACGCACGAGAATACCAGTTCAATAAATGCTTATTTTAAAGATACACACATAGCATGCGCGTGTGACATCCACACACGCATGTGATTATCAGAGTACAGAGAAAGCACGAGCTCAGTGAGCCACCACGAGCTCGTGCACACGTTATACCGCAAGCTGTCACCTTTATAAATAAATAAACAATTGTACAGTATACTACATCACCCTCCTCCTTTCATAAACAACAAAACAAAAGATATTAAGAGAAATAATAATCCTTGTATCTTGAGGGAAATGTACAATTGCGAGTAGGTCTACTGTAAATAGGATCAGGAGTCTCAGGAGTAACAATATTTTGAAGTACATTATGTGACAAAGAGCTTGATGAACAATCAGTAAGGTCTTGTACCGTGCAGTCATTTCTGGATGGAACCAAGGAATTATCAGTGGATAAACCATTGGAGAAATATGAAAAATGTAAATCATCTTGAAAAACATTTTTCTTTTTAACCAAAATTTCACTGGCTTGATCTGGAGTCAATTTGATCAACATTCTTTTACTCCACCAACCTTTATGCCCCAGAAACAAGGAACCTTTAGACACTTTGAGAATTTGTACAGGAAGTGAGAATTTTGACAAACCTTTCTGGACTTTTTTGGGAGATTTAATCAACACCCAGTCCCCAATATTAAACTCATGAGAATAATTGCAAGCTTTAGTATCAAAATTCTTCTTCTGTATAGTTTGTTGGAGTGTCACATTTTTAAGCATGTTCTGTTTATCCTTACAAACCAAACATGAATCATCATTCTTCCTCAGCACTTTAATCCACGATGGACACAATGTTCCATTTGGATCTCTCTTCTTGAGAAGTCTAAAGGGTGAAACCCCAGTCGATGAATGAGGAGTAGTGAGATAAGACCAGATTTTCTTTTTTTTAAAATCATCAACAGGTACATTAGTAGCGAAGGCTGATTGAATACCTTCTTTTATGAATCTATTCATCCTTTCTACTAAGCCATTGGCCGAAGGAGAGTATAAAGCAACTCTTAAATGTTTAATGGCATGAACAGACAAAAAATAAATTCTCCATAAAATTTGATGTAAAATGAGAACCATTATACGTAACCAACTCCCTTGGGAATCCTTCTGAGAGAAAGACTCTGGAAAGAAAATTAATCACCGATGACGTGTTGGGAGAACAACAAAATTCAAATTCAACCCACTTTGAATAATAATCTACTAACACTATTATGTACCTTTTGTCTGTCGGAAGAATTTCAAATGGTCCTGCAAAATCCAGAGCTAATTTTGTCCAAGCCTCTTCTGGAATTGGGACATTGTGCAAAGGCGTCTTTATGGTTTTCCAGTGTTTATCAGACACAAGACATGTATCGCATGAATTTACCCACTTTGTGACATCTGAATCTAAACCAGGCCACCAAAAATGTTCCTTCAACCTCCTAGAAGTAGCACCTATACCCAAATGCCCTTCATGTGCAATTTTAAAAATTTTGAAGCGCAACAAAGTTGGGGGAACCGCAAGATCACCACGCATGACCAAACCTTCAACTAGAGAAAGCTCTTGATTAACCTGCGCAAAAGATTTCAGAGGAGAAGGTAAGGAACGTTCCTTGGGCCAGCCTGACACAATCATATTTTTAACTGCCAAAAGAATAGCATCTTCTTCAGATGCTTTAATCCAATCATCTTGAGTAATATGAGGTAAATTGGTAATAAAATCCTCAACAGAGGCTACAACGCATTCCACATGATCAAATCTGGAAGATGACGAGTTATCCTTCAATGATAACCTGGAAAGGCAATCAGCTCTTGCATTACGACCACCAGGTATGTATTTTATGACAAAGTTATATTCATGTAACCGTGACAGTAAACGAACAAGTCTTGAAGAAGCTTTACCTGTCCCATTTCCATTTAACAAATGTATTAAAGGCTTATGATCAGAAAAAATTTCAAATTCTGACCCCCAAATAAAAGTTTTAAACTTCTCTACTGCCCATGTACAAGCAAGTGCTTCTCGCTCAATTGTGCTGTAGTTGGTTTCTGGAATAGAGAGAGACCTAGACGAAAAAGCCACTGTATTCTCCCTACCGTTGACCCATTGACAGAGAACGGCTCCTAAACCATTTTGACTCGCATCAACAGATAAAATACATTTGTGTCCAGGTAAAAATGGAGAAAGAGCAGGAGCTTGAAGAATGAGTTTTTTAATTAACTCAAACGCCTGCTGAGCTTCACTTCCCCATGAAAAAGTAGTGTTCTTTTTCAACAGAATGCGTAAAGGTTGTACCACCTGGGCATAATTAGAAATGAATTTGGAGTAATATTCCGTCATGCCCAAAAAGGATCTTAACAAGTCTTTGTTTTTTGGTACAACCACTTCATCAATGGCTTGAGTGAGGGAAAACTTGGGCTTGATTCCTGATGCAGATATGGAATGCCCCAGGTAATCAAGAGATTCAACCATGAACTTGCATTTATCCGTGCCCAAAGTAACTCCAAACTCTTTAAACTTGTTGAGAACTTTCCTAAGAGTAGATATGTGCTCATGCTTATTTCTAGAAAAAATTTAAACGTCATCCTGATAAGCTTGAACTGACTCAATACCCTCTAACATATGATCCATAAATCTCTGGAATACGCTCGCCGCTGAAGCTAACCCAAAAGGTAATCTGAGAAATTTATAAGCCCCAAAAGGTGTGACAAAAGTGGTTAGTTCAGTGGAGGCATTGGATAGTGGAATCTGATGATGTGCTGACCTTAAATCCAGAATAGTAAAGCAGGTCGCATCAGCAATGTTAGATAACAAATCTTGAATCTTTGGTAATGGGTGACAGTCTACTATAATGTTTTTGTTCAGAGTGCGCAAATCAGCACATAAACGAATCGAATTGTCCTTTTTCCTTACTATTACAATTGGACTGACCCATTCCGAAGATTCTGTAGGTATTATAATGCCTTCATTAACCAATTTACCTAGTAAGGCTTTGAGATCATTTCTAACACTTAATGGAACAGGTCTAGCTTTATGTGAAATTGGTATGGCCTTGTCTTTTAACTTGATGACATGTTCAACCTTTTTAATTTTGCCTATATTCGGGGTAAAAACTTCAGGAAATTCTTTGAACATGGTTTCAGCAATGTTTGTAACATCTGGCACAAAGTTATCATGAACAGCAGAAATAGAGATCTCAGTGTTAATCTGAATAGGATTTTCAGAGCCAGGAACTAACTTTAAACCCATCTTTGCTAGATCCTGCCATCCAACAATATTCTTCCCTTTAGGAGCTACATAGACTTTTGTAAAAAAAATTCTATCTAAACAGGTTATAAATTCAGTGCAAAACCCAAGCATATCAATAATATGCCCACCATATGCTTTTGGAATGATGTCTAAAGTTTGTAATGGTTTTTTAAAACCCCAATACATATCCAACAGGGTGTCTGAAATAATGGTGACAGGTGCTCCAGTGTCAGCCATCATGTCAATTTTATCAAAACCAATAATAACCTCACATAATGGTTCTTTGACATTCTGTGTAGGAACAGACAAATCATGGGAATCAATAGAAAGCATAAGTCTCTCAAGGTTGTCCTCAAGTGACTAACTAGGTTCACCATTGACATTTATAGAACCCTCCTCAGTATCAAGACTACTGACTCTGACCATCTTTCTGCTTCTGCAAACAGTGTAGAAATGCCCCATTTTTCCACATTTTGTACACTTCTTACCCAGTGCCAGACAAGTCGGGCTATCACCTAAATGTGATTTCGAGCCACACCTAAAGCAAAATGAATTATATCTATTTTGTTTCTGTGGAAAGGATTTCACAAATTTAGACCTGTAAGAAACGTTGTTAATATGCGGATCACTTTGAATCACATTGACAGAAGAAACATTTTCATTACTTAAACATTTTGATGTAACAATAGATCTTTCAATCCCTTTAGCAATGTCAATGACCTCAGATAGGGAAGGATCTCTACAACTAAGTAAGCCTTCCTGAATTTTCTTATGAAAGCAGCTGTAGACAAATTGATCTCTTATATAAGTATCCAGTTGAGCCCCAAAGTTACAGTTTGCTGCTAAATTCCTTAGAACTGAGATATAATCCTCAATGGATTCATCTGAATTTTGTTTCTTCTTCATAAAGTTAAATCTCTCAAGTAATACACTTGGCTGTTCTAAAAATTTCTTGATCAATCTGTTAACCGCATCGGTGTAAACGTTCCATCCATCCCCTTCATCTGGTGGTGGAATTGTCACTGGTAAGTTATCAAAGGTTTCACGGCCAGAACTGCCCAGAAAACTGTAAAGAATCGCTAGTTTACGTTTGGCTGAGTAACCTTCAGCATCTATAGCCACCAGATAGTTCTCAAAAGATTTAAACCAAAGTTTCCATGCCTCTTCTGATTTGCCTTGCCTTGGAAGGAACTGGTCCAACTGACATATTTGTTGAGAAGCCATTGAAAAAGTATTTTGAAATGAAAGACTTCAGCTGCTGTTTAAAGTTAATAATATAAGTATCTTGGCATGTAACTATACTGTTGAAGAAGTGCAAAGAAAAGTTTGCAGGTGTGAAAAGTGTACAAACTTACTTGCAATCTTTCTCACGTCAGTCCCATGTGAGCTCCATTAATTTCCCTTCGAGAAATGGAAAAAAAACCACACGCGCTAAAAGCCAATCAGAATGGGCGTTTTAGCAAGGATAGAGGTTGACCGTTACTAGAACCAATCAATTGGCTCTTCCGTAAGGTCTTCCGTGAGAGTTTGTAGTGAGGAGAAGGCGGGGCTCAGCATGAAACAGACGTGTAGCAGGAAAGGAGGCTAATCCGGAAACTCGTTTCGTGAAAGCGGAAGCAAAACAACGGGAGAGTTTCCTTAGCCTGAAGAAAGAAACGAAGTGGCTGTGGAGAGGTAACTTGAAGCATGAACAAGTCCGAAATGACAGTAGGAGGCACAATTCTTTGTAGTGTTGAAAGAAATTGCAGGAAATAGTCGTCGCCAAATGAAATGTGCAGCTTCGGTAGAGCTTTGTTGAATAAATCCAAAGTACGAAGGGTAAAGATCTTCTTGAAGCTTTATTTCAGTAATTAGAATGACACCACGGGAGTGCGTCCTTCCTCTCCGAAGTATGAACGGTCACTGGCCACAGGACCGATCATAGTTCAGGGAGGAGGTTGAACGCACGAGAATACCAGTTCAATAAATGCTTATTTTAAAGATACACACATAGCATGCGCGTGTGACATCCACACGCGCATGTGATTATCAGAGTACAGAGAAAGCACGAGCTCAGTGATCCACCACGAGCTCGTGCACACGTTATACCGCAAGCTGTCACCTTTATAAATAAATAAACAATTTACAGTATACTACAGCGACACAGGCCTCTCTGGTTATTTTCTTAAGCCTCTCTGCTCTATCAAGCACACTGCTTGATGAAAGCATCTTACTTATTCCAAATATATTTGAACTCTGGTTCAAAATAATAGCCCTTTATATGAACTGGTAAACTGCACTTTGCATAGGCACCTAGTGTCTGTCCTTCCAGATGTTTCTTATTACATGCAAGGCACTTCAGGCGTTCCCTGTGTGCCCTGTGTGCTTCCAATCATCTCTCTCAGTGGGCCAGGTTATGCTGTTTGTTTTTCATATATGAGGGGCACAATCCCCCGAGCAATATGAGCATTAAAAAAAAAAAATCAACCTGGGGTTCGTTTGGAGCACCAGCAGCAATTAATGTTTCCTTACCCCCTTAATGTTGACTTCATTTTTGTTTTCTAGAACTAGGGGGACTGAGTTTCCCCACAACATTTTTCTTCACGTTGTGACCTGCCAATCAGAGAGCCTTTGGTCCACAAATTTGGCTTTGGGTTCGCAGATTCAAAATGGATGATGTGAGAAATGCCCCCTGGTTCAGTCAGAATTGAGTATTTATTTAAACATCGAAACAGTGACATGTATATGGGCAAGGATCCTATTGATCAGGTTTCAAGCTTTGACTGGGTGGGTGTTAGATTAACATCAAATCTAAATTGGGCTCTGCAAGTGCAGAAACCACAAGTATTATTAATCCAACACATAGCAACATCTCTAAGGTATGTAAAAGGACAGTTTCTAAGAAGAATGTTCCAGCCCAAGAGTTATACATTGTTAAGGCTCTGGGGGCAGTCCTGTATGGGTCAGAAAGAGAGAGGGAAAACAAGCATTGGCATAGAGAACAGGTCTCGCTTTTGGGACCTTATGAGTATTTATTTATGCAGCACAATATCCTTGGTGCAACAACATCAACTATTGCATGGCTAAACACTTATAAGGTCCCAAAGGCGAGACCTGTTGGCTATGCCAATGCTTGTTTTTTGTGTGCCCGGGCCGATTTTTGATGCCAGCCCCCCTTCCCCACACAGAGGGGGCTTATGTTAAGCCACAGCCTCCCCACTTCCCAGGTTTCCATCTCGTCCTAGACGTGTCTTCCTGGAGAGCGCACTGTGCCTTCTCAGGCCCCCCTTCGGTGACCCGGCCTGGCGTGTCACCAGACTGGATCACAAGAGGAGATCTGACGCTTGATTCGCCAGTTCCCCCGGCAGTCGCGCGCAGCCTGCTGTGCGCTAACCCCGGGTCTTCGTCTCACAATAACTAGAACTTCGAGCAGAAAGAACATCTTAAAACGAATGATTTATGTGCAGGCGCCACAGACAATCAGCAAAGCAGCGAGAATAGTTTATCAGTGCGAGGCAGGCGCGGTGTGCGGAGGGATAAGCAGGGGGGCAGAGGGGCACAGCAAAAACCCCGCTCACTCTAGGCACATGATGGATATTTTTGTCCCAAATCTATTTACCGTGCGTTTTTTATTCAACGGGGCCTTCAGGGCCTGCCTATCACTCGACGAGCACATTTTTCCAGAGTCGCGTGGGAGCGGTTCCTGTCTGGGCGTTGCGCGCCGCATAAGGACCGGGAGCCCAGGGAGAGAGAGGGCGAACAGATCCGGGGTCTCGGTGAGGGCTCGGCGGAGTGCAGGAGGCTGGGCGCGGGCGGGAAAAATGAGGAAGACCGAACACTCCGAATAGAGGATGAGCTTCGGGACACAGCGGGAGGGTAGAGATGGGAAAAGAGTGCAAGACAAGGAAGAGATAGGGTCAATGTGACGTGGGAGAGAGAAGATGAGTGCAGACGGAGGAAAGATCGAGAAGAAAAGGCAGCTGGCTTCAAGGGAGGGGGAGAGATGAAGATGGATGAAGGCAAAGAAGAAAGAGAGAAGATAAAGGGAAGGCAAAGATATCACTGCAAAGAAGAAGGAAAAATGCAAAATGAAGCTTTTTTTTGCATAGCCCACAAATCCATAGGGAAAGGGTGTCCTGGCGCCGGAGGAGAGACGAGGAAGGCGGGTGGCGGTGCAATGATGGAGGGAAGAGAAACAGAAGGAAAGGGATTCAAGAGAGAGGTGAGCTAGAGAAGACCCAGAGACAAAGATATATTTTAGGGGAAGTGGAGAAGCAAGGATAAAAGCGTGAGATAAACCAGGGGAGATACACAGGAAGGGAAGAGAGTAAGAGTGAAGGGAAGACTAGTGGAAGGTACAAGTTCCAACCATGTGGGCTTTGCCCCTGGGAGGGGACCAGCCCATGGGTTTCTGCCATTGCCGCCGGTTTTGTAAAAATAAACTGCAGCCCTAGCAGAGCGTGCATCATGGCGTGATGTGTAAGTGGAGGCAGACGTTAAGGTGGAACAGTCCCAGGTGCCATGGGGAGTTGGCACTCAACCCAGGGTCTCCTCATGCAGAGCGTGGCCCAAAGAAGCGGGGGACTCACCACCTGCAGGGCTGGACTCAAGTTGAATAGGATAGGCTTAGCATGGGGTAGAGCAATCAGATATGTGCAAAAACCTGGCCGAGAGCTACCACAACTGAAAAATCAAGAGCCTGTAACAAAAATAAAAATAAATTAGGCTTATTGCTGCAAAGAATGTCAATAGGCCATGAAGGCAGTGAAATAATCGCTGGCTGACCATTGAAACCTTCCAATGCAATTGGATTTGTCAACACTGCTTTTCCTATGGGGCCAGCTAACTGTATTAGCTATAAGGCGACAAGAATATATAAAAAAAACATTAAGCAAAATATCCTCAAGTTAAGTACGCAGAGAGGAGTATAGATTTACTATACTTAACTCCACATAGAAGTACCTTACTGTTATAAAATATATATATATCTCAAGACCTCTGGTAGGCTGAAACGTGTTATGGCGGGCATGCTGAGCTAACAATAACCTCACCTTGCACCTACAACTGGGTCTGTTTTCATCTGTTACCGATTCCTGATATTTGGTCGTTGGGATCCTGGTGGCGAAGTCTTCGGTATATATATATATATATATATATATATATTCACTGAAAAAATCATAGGTTTCACACACGTTATAGTTAGGAATTAGCATTTAAAAAACCTTGCTAATTCAATGAAAAAACCATAGGTTTCACACATGTTATAGTTAGCTGGAAATTTTACTGATAAAAAACCAATGAAATTCCCCCGTTATAGTTACTGTAGGCAACTATAACTCACGCGACCGCAATCCTCTGCTGATGCTAATACTGTATTTAGACACTTATTTGCCCATGTCTTCTTCCATTAAATTTTAGCTATACATATATTACAAATATTTTTTTTTCATAAAGACACATATGTCATCAGCAGAGGATTGCGGTCGCGTGAGTTATAGTTGCCTACAGTAACTATAACGGGGGAATTTCATTGGTTTTTTATCAGTAAAATTTCCAGCTAACTATAACATGTGTGAAACCTATGGTTTTTTCATTGAATTAGCAAGGTTTTTTAAATGCTAATTCCTAACTATAACGTGTGTGAAACCTATGGTTTTTTCAGTGAATTTGTACGGTTTTTTAAATGCTAAGTTACTTTACGCCATTCGTGGCGTGCACGCCCACTTAACGCAGTTTGTTCCGTGCGCGCACGGTGCGCTTCGCGCACCGTGCGCGCACAGTGAGCACGCGGTGCGCTTCGCGCACCGTGCGCCCACTTTACGCAGTTAGTGCCGTACACGCAAGGTGGGCACACAGTGCGCTACGCGCACCGCGTGCCCACGTTACGCACCGTGCGCACATGGAGGACATATTATGCGCTTCCTTGTGATAGGTAATCTGTTAAATTTAATTTGTAAGTGATGACAATAATATGCCATGCACAGAGAGTGTTTTTTTTTTTTAATTTAAATTTTTAGCGTAAGCGCACCGTACGCGTACGGTAAGCGTAATCGGCGAAATTTTCAAAAAATAAAAATTTACCGTTTTTGGCCTTGGGGGATCTTTGAGGACTCAACTAACATGGCTATGTGCATGGGCGCTGTCTAAACAGCCCCTTTATATGTTTTTTGCCTTTGTTTACAGCCCCCCCCCTCAGAGTGCGAGAGAGAAAATGGCGGCCGCCGCTTCCTGGTTTCGACCGATTCGAATGTTTACTTAGATGTAACAGCCAATCAGAATCGCGCTCGCGCACGCCACCGTACGCGTACGGTAAGCTTACGGTAAGCGTACCGTAAGCTGGCTCAGATATATATATTGATTTAAAGGCTATTTTCTCAGAATCTACTGAACAGATTTACACCAAACCTACAAAAGGCACTTCCTTGACCTGAGGACTACCTCTCTGCCAAATTTCTAGTAATTCTGTTCAGCCGTTCGGGCTGTAGCCCTGTCTAAAGGTCCTATGGAAAAATGCATGGGAAAAACGCGTTTTGGGACCCCCCTTTTATCTCAGCCCCCGCTTGACGAATCCCCCCGAGACTTTCAGGGTAGGAGCGTAGCGTAGCGCCCCACCTATTTTGAGAAATTCGCGAGGATTCGTCGACCGGCGCCAAAGTTATTCAAAATAGAATGTTGCGGATTTCCTATGGAAACAGGGTCCTAACTATAACTACCTACTGGCGACCGCCAGTAGGTAATATATATATATATATAATATAAGACGCTGGCAGAGACCTCTTCAATGTGCTCAGGCTTATAGGAACCAACAGGAGTCCGGAATAAGTGCAGGCATCAATTTATTTGGCAAAAAATATAAATCCATTGCATTCATCGGACATAATGTCCGCCATGACGCGTTTCGCTCGCCTCCGCGAGCTTGATCACATGACGCACTCGGGGACAGCCATAGTTAAATCCAAGCACATGCACAAGTTTCTTTAGAAACAAGACTTACTGTGTGCATAAAACTAAACAACAGACTTCAAAACACATGGTAACAAGCCTTGAAACTACCGACAGTACAAATACTTCAAAAAAGTGACAGATAAGTATGGATATGCAAATCAGAAAACAATAATAATTACTGTTTGAAACCATATAAAGTCAAATACTTATTTGCTGCTGACACATAAAAAATATTGAATATCGCAATTTGAATACCATTCATGTAATAGAGAGTCTAATCATAAATATAATAAAAACAGCGATATTACTGTTATAAGTGCAAAAATGCAAGTGCAAAGTGTCATAATTATTGTGCATCTACTGCTTAGTCATTAGCAAGTGCAAATAATCAAAGGAGCATAAGTATGATCACAATGAGTAATGACAAATAGCAGTTAAACTAAACTATATAGCAGCGAACGTCTCTTCAGAAAAATTCTGATTGGAATTCTAAAACAATGTGCAAATAGGCATGTAGAAACAACGACTAAGTCTCATTTATATCACAGATAGCAGTCATATAATAGTATGGCAGTTGATATACTATATACATTAGTGCAATATAGCGCAGAATGTGGAAGGTAAACAGTACCAATCTAAATCTAATGTGCAAAGGTAGTTATAATAGCAGCAATGTGAAAAGTAAACCAATGAAAAAGCTGTCAGGTCTATCAAGTGGCATGGAATACCAAGAAGTCAAAAATAGTGATAAAGTGCAGTGTGCCAAAAGTAATAAAAAGCTTATAGCTTAAAAATTTGTTAAATGAGGCAGTTGGTAAAATTTGTTCAAGCCTGATCAAATTTGCGGAGGTAGATACTTAGAACATAGCAAAAGTACTCAATAAAATGTACAAATTTTATAGGGTTGATAGATAAATAAAAGTGACACAGATAGCACCAATTAGCTATTACATGTGTTATAAAAGACTGAGACATGAAGGGCATATTTAAGTCACTACTAACACAGAGAAGGGCAGGGCATAGATCCAACAAGGAGAACTGAGACAGAGTAAATTACAGAAAATTATGTAAGTCCTCACTATTATTGAGACAGTTAGGCATCTTAGTGTCAAGGGACATGATAAAATGAGTCTGTAATTGGCGAAGGGTTTTTTCACGGTTACCTCCTCTCACAGAATTAGGGACAGACCCTAAGACAGTGTATTCTAGATCCTTTAGTTTGTTGTCATGGACCATTTTAAAATGCCTCGCCACCGGATAGTTGGGATCCGAATTAACGATAGCCGTGACATGTTGTAAAATACGCTTATGTACAGGGAGCTTAGTGCTTCCGATGTACTCAAGACCACAAGTACAGCGCAATTTATAAATCGCAAACTCCGTGCGGCAAGTAAGATAGTCCCGAATAGGAACTTTCTTGTTATCAAATGCCGTAGTGTAGTCAGTGCTATTGATTGCAAAAGTACAGGCTCAACATGAATTGCATTTGTGAAAGCCTTTTTTAGTCAACCAGATTTTTTTAGGGGTGACTTCAGGACTAGATTTAACAAGGGCGTCCCTCATAGAGGGTGCCCGTCTAAAAGTAATCGCAGGAAGTTCTGGCAAAATAGGTTTGAGTGTCATGTCGGTAAGTACTATAGGCCACTGAGTATAAATCATCTTGCGGATCTGTTTATCTTGCTGACTGTATGTGGTGACAAATCTAATGTTAGTTAGAGCTGTCTCACTGTTCAGTTGGGCAAAAGGTGTCACTTGTGCTTTTTTAACAATTAAAAGATCAACCCTAGGTAACAGATTGGCTTTAGTGAGTGCAGAGTTCAAGATTGTTCTAGAGTAACCTCGATTGAGGAAACGAGCAAAGGCTTCCGATTGACAGGTCTGACATTCTGATTCATCACTACAAATACGGCGAATCCGAAGGAATTCGCCGTAGGGAACACTCCGAATAGTGTGATGGGGATGGGCACTATCCGCATGTAAAATGGAGTTCCCTGCAGTAGTTTTCCGGTGTAATCTAGTATGAAGTTTACCATTGCTAACATATAGAGACAGGTCAAGAAATTCAACTTTGGCATCATCAATGGTTGCAGTAAATTTGAGATTTAAATCATTTACATTGATGGAGTCAACAAATTGTTGCGCACTCTGTCTATCACCCTTCCAAATCATACATATATCATCGATATAACGCCAGAAGTACATCACATTGTTAGTCCATGTGGCTTGGTGGTTGGACCTAAGGACATGCTCCTTCCACCAGCCCACATGTAAACATGAGTAGCTGGGGGAGAAACATGCCCCCATAGCCACACCTCTCAACTGCTGATATACCTCTGTACCAAACAAAAAGAAATTATTGCAAAGGCATAGTTCAATCATCTTTAGCAGCATTGTGTTGTGATCACACATACTAATATCCCTTTGCAAAAGGAAATATTGCACCGCTGCTAGGCCATCTGAATGATTGATACTAGTGTATAAGGATTCGATATCCATAACAACTAGTAAGTAATCTGTCTGCCACAATATGTTCTTAATTTTGTTAAGAAAATCAGGGGTATCTTTGACAAATGAAGGAAGGGCAAAAACAATATATTGTAGATTGAAGAGGAATTAATTCCTCAACTTAAAACGCACCACAGGACGAGTTTGCACAATGGTGAAGAAAGGGGGCAGGGCCTGAGGTGACATGTCTGCAAACACGCCCTGTGGTGCGTTTTAAGTTGGAAAATTAACTCCTCCTCAATCCCGAGGGTCCCTAGGGGCCAACTAGCCCACCAGGTACCTCCAGTATGCGCCAGAGAGCTGCGTTGCAGAGAGGTGTTCAGAGGCCACGCCCCTTTTTACAACACTCTGCAACGTAGCTCCGTGGCGCTTACTGGAGGTACCTGGTGGGCTAGTTGGCCCCCAGGGACCCTCAGGATTGAAGAGGAATTAATTCCTGAATTTAAAATGCGCCACAGGGCGTGTTTGCACACATATCACCTCAGGCCCCGCCCCCTCCTTTCACCACTGTGCAAACGCGTACCGTGGCACATTTTAAGTTGGGGAATTAACTCCCCTTGAATCCTGAGGGTCACTGGGGTGCAACTAGCCCACCAGCTACCTCCATTAAGCGCCACAGAGCTACGTTGCAGAGAGGTGTAAAAAGGGGTGTGGCCACAGAACACCCCTCTGCAACGCAGCCCCCTGGTGCATACTGGAGGTTCCTGGTGGGCTAGTTGGCCCCCAGGGACCCCCAGTATTCAAGGGGAATTAGTTCCCCCTCTCCAAACGCGCCAGGGGGTGCGTTTGCATAGTGGGATGTCTTTTTTTTTACCATTGTTTTTTTAAGAAGGGGGGCCCCCCTTCTTTTCTTATTTTTTTGGTCCTGGGGACCCCATCCCCCTAATTTGGAAGGGGGCCGCGTGGCCCTCCTCCCAAGGCCTTAATCGGCCCCGGGGTCCCCATCCCCCGGGGCATGACCGTTATTTTTATTTTTTTATATTTTGGAGGGGGGCTGCGGTGCCCCCCTCCCCAGGCCACTTATGGCCCAGGGGACCCCATCCCCCGGGGCTGGCCTTTTTTAATTTTTAATTTTATTTTGGTGAGGGGGGCCGCATGGCCCCCTCCCGGGTCACTTATGGTCCCGGGGACCCCATCCCCCGGGGCCTGGCCTCTCGTTGGGGACCGTGGGGGGGTCCCCAATCCCACCACGATCCCAGCCGGCTCCCCACCTCCTGCGGGAGCTGGCTTTGCTTTTCCACATGGGGAGCTGCTAAGATGCAGCTCACCGTGTGGAAAAGCAATTTGAAAGAGAGAGCAGGGAAACCTGCTCTCTCTTTCAAAATGCAAACCAAGTTTGCTATGGCAGGGCAGGAGCCGCAAGGCTCCCGCCCTGCCATAGCAAACTACAGTGTCCCGGGGGTGGGCACCCCCGGACACTGCAGGAGCTGGCCCTGGGGGGTGGCGGTCCCCATGGCCACGACAAGGCACCAGGAAGGGGGCCGCGGCCCCCCTCCCACATTCTACAAAGCCCCGGGAGGTGTTGGTCCCCGGGGCTGGGGGGTCAGTCACAGACCCCCCAATTTAAATATTTAGAGCCCTGGGGAGGTGGCAGTCACTGGGGCGTGTGGGGGGCATCAGCCCCCCACACAGGGTATTTTTTTGGCATCATTTCAACTTATTTATGTTAACTTACAGCCCAACCCTCATTTGTAACTCAACTCAACTAGTAGTGTTCTCTTCCTCTTGTGTTTCGCTTGGCTATGTCCTTAAATACATGTCCTTGTTCATAGAATAAAACATTTAATTGGACATAATATAAAGCCACTCCTACATTGCATATCTATTTGCAGTTATACCTCTTAATGTCATAAAACCTTTGTCATCACCTGTATACCTTTCCAAATATTCACAGGTACACTTGGCTCTCTTAGATGCTCATTGTCCCATAACACTAGGGGATAAACACAGAGCAATGCTCTTCTCTCCTCCCATGATAGCCCTGGTTGAGTTGCCTCATATTCTGGGCATGTGGTTGGTAGAACCTCACGAGATAACAGGGTGCACTGTCTCACACAACAATCTAAGATTTTACACACAAATGGTCATCTGATAATCAACTTTACTAAACCCACCTTAAAGTCTGACCTTACATTCACATTTAATATGATTCCTACACGGCCCCTTGTACATGTAGCGTTTGGATGCAGATTTATTGTCAGACCCAAAGAAGCCCACCTGATTCCTTTCAATGTCCGTCTGATGCTCTGTATATCAATGTCTACCTAATATTCTGTCCATTGATGGTCTCATATTCCACCTTTCAAAATCATTCGGCTATTCCAGTTTTCGATATTCATCTCCAATAGTACCTTTAAATGTCCATCTTCTATTTTACTTTTCAATGTCCATCTGCTACTTAACCCTGATATTCTTCTACTATTCAGTGTTTTAATGTTCGGCTTCTTTTCCACTCTACATGGTCTATCTACTATGCCACTCTCATATATCAATCTATGTTTCCGTGATTCTGTGCTCACGTAAAATTGCATCCTTTGACACCTGTCTGATATTCCATCTTTCTGCATCCCTTTTATGTTCCAGTCATTTATGCAATGTCCTTCAGTATAGTTTTATTTTCCTCTTTTAATACCTATTAGCATTTGATTTCTTTGTGGTCCATCAGCTATTTTGCACTTTGGCATCCACCCTCTATATCATGTTATGTTAAGGGCATTTCCAGATCACATTCACACAAATCGTACGGTTCTGAAGCACATTTGGAATCTGATTGCCCTTTCTGATTCTGGCATTTTTATTGGTCAGAATCAAATATGGAGGAAACGTCTATGCCCTCAGTCAAATTATTGGTGACCCCACCCCTCACAAGGCAAGAGCCCATGAAATGACAGCCTGAGACAAAAATCTTGTTTTCTGTATATAAATATCACAATCTCACACAATATTTATTCTGCAAGATGAAATAAAAGTATCATGCATTTGAATCAGGCCGTTTGCGATTGGTAAAATGCATTTTGGTATGTATAAATTCCAATTTGCGATTCGGTAATATGTTACTGAATCGCAATTTGGAATTGCGAATACTTACCGATTCGGAATTAGGAAGGGGCATGCTTAGGGTGTCCCTTTCTAAAACCGAATTGCAGTGATATGAAAGAATGTTTTGCAATCGAAATGCAGTTGTCAAATATTTGCATTTTACCACCTACTTTAAGTAGGTGGTAACCCATTCGCAAATGGGAAAGGGACCCCTTCCTCTTTCAGAATGGTAGCCCTAAAAAAAATTCAGAGCAGGCAGTGATCCCACGGACTACTGCTTGCTCTTACAAAATTACAAGAAAACGTGTAAGTTTTTCTTTTTGAAATGCAACCCATTTTCCTTTTTAGGAAAACAGGCTACAAAATAATTGCTTTATTTAAAGTAATCACGGACTTGGTGGTCGCTGATTTTAGCGATTCCTAATGGGTTGAAAATTGCGACCTACCTCGTTAATATTCATGATGTAGGTCGATTTGCGACCCACTAAGAATCACTAATTGAAAGCCATGAAGTTTCTTATATTAAGGAATAGCGATTACCTATTAGCGATTCACAGAGAATCCCAATTAGGTAATGACCATTTCCAATAATGACACATACAGCCCTATATGAACTAAAAACACAGCACAGCCTTCCTATTCACATGGCTGTGACATGGTGTCCCTGTAAAACATGGTAGGCAAGATATCGAGTTACCTACAACTCAAAACATCCCTGTGTATCAACACATTCTGCGAGCTCATGGGTTTGCCCTTCCACCCAGTACCCCTGGCATCTCCCCCTTCTGAGGGACTCCTAAGGTGGCCTCGACAGAGCTTAACCCAGAAGAAGCAAATTAAACATAACAAAACCTTGTAAAGCTGCCCAATATTAGACATGTATACAGTTTTCTGTGGTGTAAGCACTTCTTACAGGGAATGACTGGGAGGAGAAACAAGCAGTCTCACGGGTTGTGGATCCTGCCTATGTTGCAGGGCTGCTCTCGAAGACGGGAGGCAGCGGTGCTTGGGGAGAGGAAGGCAGAAACAAAGAATCAGGGCTCTACCTCGCTGCATCTTTGGTTGCCGCTGCCTCCTGGCCACGCCCATGTCGCGCGATTGCCCACAGTACTAGGCGAGTACTGGAGGACTGACAAGATGGTGGGTCATGTCCAACGTAGGGGCATCTTTGTTGGGCCGGTCCAGCTGGTCCTGGCGTGCCCTCCATAGTTTCTGAGCCTCAGGACAGTGTTCTGTTGATCTTGTATTCACATTATGTCGATGCGAGAGCAGATTGTACCGTTGGAGTAGAATACTTGGATGTTTGGCTATGGATTTTATTGGATAATGGCTGCTAGATCCTGGTTCCTGGTATTGATTTGTGCGGGGTGTTGCATGCATTGATGCTTTTGCCAGGGCCACCATCATTAATGTCGTTCAGCTGGGGTGCCTGTCTTCCGGGTTCCCCTTACTTTCCGTTGCTCGATGCGCATTAGATATTGCACCATTTGTGTCTATTTGATGTCTATGTTTGATATATCTTCCAGGGATATTGAGCTATTACTGCTCACAGGCGGCCTTGGCCTCTCGGCCTCCGTCAGGGAGGCTCTTCTGTGATTGGACAGGCTTGCCTGGCACGTGGTCGCGACCTGCCTCATTTACTTTTTGGCAGTCACCGGCTTGACGATGAATATATTTCTGTAGAAGAGGTGAGCAGTTCCTCACTCTGAAGAAATAAAAAGAGACACTTGAGTTTGTAGGACTCTCCCCCCTCTTTACGGCCCCCGTTCTGGTTGTTTTCTGCCTTGTATTAAACAAGGGAGCAATTTATGGCCCGCGCTGTGCAGATGATGCGCGCAGCTCATTGGTGCTTGGCGTTTAATGTTCTGGCTCGCGGAGCCTTTACAGGGTGGCGGCATGTGCTGCCCGCACTTTATAGGCCCTGCCAGTTCCAGGCCTCGGTTTACGGGCTCGGCTTGCCTCTTTAATCTCACCCAATTTTCATGTTCTAAATCATCGGGTATAAACATGTCCAGCTGGGGGAGAGGTTGGTGGAGGGGGCGAATAATTGTCTGAGCTGTGCTTTGCGAGGGCAAAGGGCAGGACAAACATCACGGGCACTGTCTGAACACGCCAGGAACCAGGCCTGCACACAGGCACGGATTTTAGGGCCCCCTGATCCTACTGGCAATTTTCATTATCTGTGCCAGAGTGACAGTGCATGTGTGCCAGTGTGTGTGTGTGTGTGTGTGTGTGTGTGTGTGTGCTTGGCTGACCGGCATCGCCTCAGTCTGTCTGCGGCGGATCGCAGTTCTGCATATCAATACCAGAGTAGGAGAACATGCTTGTCAGTGAGACTGTGCATGCATGATGTATGTGTGTGCATTTGTGACTGTGTGTTTGTGTGGCTGTCTAGCATTACCATAGTCAGGCTCCTCTGTTTGTTATTCTGGTTGTCTCTGCCAGAGTGACTGCGTGGGTGCCAGTTTGTGTGTGTCTGTGTGTGTCTGTGTGTATGTGTGTGTGTGTGTGTGTGTGTGTGTGTGTGTTCCTCATGGTGTTTTAGTCTCTGTGCTCCTGTTTGTATTTTTGCCAGTGTGCGTGGGAGTGGTGCCTCCAGGTCGGTGTCTCCTTTTTTGGGAAACTAGCTGCTCACCTATCACTCTATCATCCTTACGCATCCCTATCTTGCTGCATCCTAGTTCATCCTCACCGCCAAAAGTATCAAGAGAACTTTTATCTTCATTAATATGTCCCCAGCAGCAGAGGCAGCGACCAACCAGCACGGTGGCCAAAGTCAAACTGCCAAGGCGCTTGAAGTATAACATTCCAGAAAGGAAACCTAGAACGCGAGGCTCGTGCAGATGATGTACAACTTGAGAACAAGCAGTAAACTTTACATTACAAATAAAACAAATAAAACTCACATTACAACAACATCCAACTTAGTTCCAACCCACATTAAAAGTCAAGGCAACACCCCAAAATCGTCATCTCCACAATGACCAACATTAGCCATCATCCACCCCAACCCCTGGACTGGAACAGCAAAGACCTGCCATATTTCAGAGCAGCAGGCCAACCAACACCCTGTTTACATCAGATCCACTAATTCATAGACTTCCCCTTTTGAGATCCTAGGGTTCTGATAAAAGAATGATAAGTGAACCTGTATATGGAAGACAGGCATGCTTAGCTGTACAAGCAGGATTTAGCAACTAGCAGTTCACCACTCATTAGATCTGTTCATAATCTAGTCAAGAACAAGATGGGCCAGTCTCATACATATGGAGCCTGTGGGATCTATGTTTTTTTGTTGCATTCTTGTATCTTGCCTTGTTGGTATAGTGAGGGTCATTTAGGGAGGATAGCCGGCCATAGAGAATGGCCAGTCACCAAGGAGCACAAACCTACATGTCTTGCAGCACCTTTGGACTTAAAATGTGCTGCTCTGCCTCAGGATCTAGCAAAGGGTCGCATTCAAAGCTACCAGCCTTCTTCGTAAATCCCTGATAACAGTAATCCTAACCTTGTAGGGGCCCTGCAGCCATCTTGTCAACCGACCCGTCACCTCCCAAAGTAGACTCTTGCTCCAGCTAGTCAGACACAACAGTTCGAGGGGGAGTAAGGAACCATAAGAAAGGCTCTATCCTATGAGATCCCTCGCCACAGATCCCTACCATGAGGCCCAGGGACTTCCCCGCAATAGTGCATGCAAAGTATTGCACGATAACACATATTGCAATCCCTACATCAACCTCAATTGCAAGGTAAGCATAGATTGGTCGGTGTGGAGCTGAGAAGTGCACCTCTACCTGTACCGTAAGAATGCAACGGGAGAATGTAGAGGATGCAATATTTGTGTAGGATGCGATTAAGGACCTCAACCTAGAGTAGGACACCGAGGCAAACCAAGGCAAATACCACAAAGGACTGAAAACGTAACTTTCTGACACGCATATGGTATAGAGTAGACTGACCCTAAAATTCTGGACAGCCGCTGCAGTTAAGAGTGGTGGGGCCGGCTGTGGGGGATTTCGAGAGACGACCACAAAGAAAGATTAATTATTTATTTATTTTCCCTTGTGGTTGTCTCTCGTAATCCCCCCCCAGCCGGGCCCCCCACCCCACCGCTCTTACCTGCAGTGGCCGCGGCTGATGAGACAGTGAGTCACTGGTGTCGTCGGAAGGATTGTTTAATTGTTACATAACCTTTCAAACAGGCACTGGATGGACTGGATTGTTCAGAGAGAATGGCTTTAGATAGGTCCTAACCTTTCACTGCTTGGACAGATTGGATGAAGGAATGTTGCAAGCAAACATAGCATTTTTACTTTAATCTCCATGGGCAATGGATGGCTCAAAAATATTCAAGGACCCATAGTATTTCCCTGCTATGTCTTCAAGGATTAGTACAGAGCTAAATACCCTTTCACTTCCGAACATAGGAACCAGTGAAGGTGCACAAAATGTTTTAGATCCAACACTGGACGCATCATAGGTTAGCTGCGGGGACGCACAACCTTTTACTTTCACTCTGAACGGGTCAAGGCACTAGGACAGCGACACATTACATTTCGTTTCTTGGCAGACTTAGTAGCTTCGGGTGTGGTCACGGTGCAAGGATACACGGTCTTGCGCATGAGCCCTGAGCTCCAGCATAAGTCCATAGTTGCATCTGCAATCCATACTTTCTGCATTACAGCAACACATCTATTCGGCTGTCTTCCTCAGTGCTGTGCTGGTGTCGGGACATGTGCCCAGAGGGTGTTCCATGACCATTCCTTTCCTGAACAGCTGCAGCAGTGACCCAGGAAATGGCAGCACTTAGCCATCCAGGAGAGGGCGCTATCTTTTGATGACTATGTCACTCTGTATGAGAAGGGCTGGACCGGGCCGTGCCTGCAGCATTTCGCTCCTGCAGAGCTTATAATATAGGCACTCGATTTATTAGTTGAATGCCCCAATGGCGCTCTCAATGCTGCATTGTGTACAGAATCTTTCAGCCCTGTGTCTCCCCCTGCTGGTTGTAGGGCATTATCACCAACGTCACCAGTGAATAGCTGATGTCACTGGTTGGGTGAGAAACAGGGAGTCACAAGTGATTAAAGCGTGCATGCATGGTGTAGTGTGTGTCTGCAAGTGCGACTCAATGAGTAAGACACAGCTACTATACCTGGGTTTTAAGATCTCTCACATCGGAGCACGCCAGGTCAAAGCCAAGACAATCGTTTTGAACCCCTCTTGGTGCTGCAATTCGTCTAGATGCTCAGGGTTCAGTTTTGCATCCCTTCTAGCCGCTATCCAAGACTAAACCTAAGGGACCCCTCTATGATGGTGAGGTGTGTGCATTATCGTGCTGCGGTATAATAATGCTGCAGATGTTTTTTATGATATTTCCAACTTATTTAACATTGTTAACTTGTTCGTAAATATGTGCCTTCTGGTCTGTTTTATTTAGGATGATCGCATGTTTTAGTTTGCACGTTTCAATGTTAAGTTTGTTTCTTTAGTAATCGCTATGTGGGTGTTTATTTCTCATTGGAACAGTGGCAGCTCGCAAAGGTAACTCTGTGGGGCGGTGAGTCGGGCGGGGCTTGGTGGGAGGGTAGTGGAGTCTGACATACGATGGCAAAGGTGAGCGTAAATAAATAAATACATATCTGCTGTGGTATGTCGGACTCCACTACACCCCCACCCAGAACCGCCCCGCCTCACCGCCACACAGCATTACCTTTTGGTGCCCCCACTGCATTGGAAAGGTCTGAAAAATGAGCTTCTAGAACAATTTTGGATCCGTTTATTTTTGTAGTCTATTTGTCAGAATGTGATTTAAGTGCTAATACACTGGTGTGAGGCTGGTGATGAATGTTCTTGCTTGATTCACCTGGAGTAGTTAGTAGTAGTAATTTGAGGTAGTCTAGATGTGTGTGCAGATTTGTGAGGTGTGTCTTTGCACATGGGAGCTGTGGCGTAGTAGCAATCTCTAAAGTGAAAATAAACGAGTGCCTTTGAACATTGTGTGTTTCCTTCAATATTACCAAGTGAGTCAATAATTGCAGGTCACTGAGGTGGCAGAAATAATTACAACTTAACAAACACCACTTTTCGAAGGCAGAGCAGCTGAATAATTTCCTTTTGTCCCTTTGTCGGAGTTTTGAGCTCTGTGTATGGGCACATGGAAGTGAACAAAGGCCCACCGTTGTCAGGTGAAAAAGGCACAACCGGATGTCCCCAGAGTCCGCTGCAGTAAAAGCTGGACATTCAACGCACAGCAAAGGCCCCTGATGGAGCACTTTACAAAAGGTGATCAGCAGGAAGGGAGGATTTTTGGAGACAACCGATTTCATGTTCGCACCACAGGTCCAGATGAACATTATAAAGACCTTTTCTTTATCCCTGTTTTACTGGCATTCACCTCACTCCTGCGTTCTGTCACCCTCACACCTATAGGGTTCCAGTAGGATTCTTCATTGGTCTTTCCTTCAGCTCCCTGCCCCAAGCACGGCTTTGGCACATCATTCGAGCGACCAATAACATCTATTACAATTGTCCAAGCGTTTGTCTTTCTCCATAGCCCTCAAGCACTCGGAGGTGGTTTACAGTGTCATGCAGGTGCTACACTAGGCCATAAATAAATACGCATGAACAGATTGGTCATTTCAAAGTACATTAAGCTCTGAACAAAGCTAGTCTTTCTGAAAGGATAGTGATATACCGCGTAGAGACACACACACACAATTTTACAATTTTCTGGTTATACTGAATAAGCAGCTACCTACGTCATTTTTTTTTTGCAGAGTTTTATATAGCGCAAACTTGACCCGAATCCAATCAGGTATCAGAGCGCTATACATAGCACCAGTTACGTTACATGAGGACACACATTCATTTTTTGTTAGGCACGGGGCGATTAAGTGATTTGCCCAGAATCACAGGATGTTCAGCGTCATTACCGAGACTCGAACCCTAGCCGTTAGGCCAACTCCTCTCCCCAAAAGTCATTATCATATGAAATCTTTTTATTGATGTCATAACTACAATTTCACAATTGCTTTATTAACCTTCTTGCTTACTCAAATTTTCTGGACAAGACACAATTTGGCCACTCTTTTTTCAATATTTTCCCAGGGGGGAGAAGCCACCCGACCCCCTTATGACAGTCTGGCTCTCTCGCTACACTAGCTCGCCCCAGGGCACGCATCAGAAACTTTTACGTCCTACAACTTTCACATGTCACCAGCCGCCACTGCTTGACTGAGCCTTTCCTATAGCATCGCAATAACACAACTCGGACTGCTTTTCCCTGTGCCCATGACGAACTTTCCTCTTCTCGAAGGTCACAGTACTAAACAATGTACACTAAGTTATAATGAGCCATTCTGGGTGGGCAAAACATGATCAAAAGGCACCTAATCTTTCCCTCAGCGACGTAAAATACTGCATTGGCAGTGATGAGCAGACCTCAGAGGCAGAGGTCTCTCTGGCGTAATGCTCTCTCACAGCAGCACACAAGAGCCATGTATCCATCCTATCAGCAAAACAGCACGCGCAAGCCCATCCTGCCCACACGTTAACCTTTCACACATGGTGCCGCCGAACAATCCAAGGATGGGGAAAAAACACTGCCAGTTCCAGAAATGATAAGAAGGTATTGAAGTGGCTGCACGCTCAGCAGGAATCCTATCTGGAGCTGTCTCAGTGCTGTCACGGCTGCCGTTTGTCTCGCATTACCTACAATAATAGAGACCGTCCTTCAGCGTAACAAGGTGCCACCGCCAATACTGTCCGCAGCGCGAGACACGCCAGAGCAATGATTTCTTTATTTACAGGAGCAGCACGAGGCCGCGCTCGCGCCCACCGAGGAGCCCGCGGCCTGCAGCCGGCGGACGGATTTGTGAACCCATGCGTAAGCGCGTGCGCACTTCCCTTCACGCCCTTTCTAAAGCGGATCAGAACCCGCTCCACGCATCGGCTGCGCGCAACCGAGGCGTGAAAATTACACTACAGCCTTTTCAGTCCCCGCGACTGGAAAGCCAATATCACGGTCCATTCCACAGTGGAGATGGGGTGGACTCCGAAAGGTCACGCTGGCATTTACCAGGCTTTGAAGGCCTTTTTACCTGCGTTGCTCTCGGAGGACTGTGCCTTTACGGCTGTGGGACGTACGTGTTAAATACTGAAAATTGGCTAATGACCATTCACAGTGCACAAAGCAAACTGATTTGTCTCCAAACACTCAAGTAATAGGTATTATTGCACAGGGGAATGGTACTCAATGCATCAGCCTCGGACCACTGAAAGTCTGAATCATCAAGTATTCAAACAGGTTGTGACTTGCTAGTTGCATACAGATCTCTGCAGCACACACTGTACCCGCTGAGCTATGTCAGCAGCACATTTTAAGTTACAATCATGGCGCACTGCAATTTAAGCACCATTTTTCACAATCCTTGGCTCTTTTTACTAGGCGTGGGCGGAATTTTCAATTGCACCGGCAGAAATGGAGGAATATTGGTAATTCTGCGTTCCTCTTGTAATGCGGAATTACTGGTAAAATTAAAATTCCGCTGTTTGGCCTGCAGAATAAAAAAGTATGCAGTGGTTTCTAAACCTTAGTAAGCACTGCATTTTCCACTTCGGCACCCTTGCATACTCCGAAGTGATTACAAGTTTAAATCACCGCAGAGTATGTTAGGGCCAGGTGCCGAGGTTTCTCAAGTTTATGATCCGCTACATACCACTTGGCGCCCTTGCATACTCTTCTGTGAAAAAACATAAATAACTGCAGCGTATGCAAGGGCGCCACGTGGTATTGGGCGGTGCTATTTTATTAGTGCAATATTCATCCTTGCATCCATTTTTGGATGTAAAGGTGTATTTTGCGCCAAGAAAATAGAGCCAAATGCCCACTCCACCCTGTCTGGAATTCAACAGAATCTGGCAGAATTGTAATTCAGCGTGATTCAGCGGAATCAAATATTGAGAATTCCACCCAACCCTACTTTTTACCTCGCACAAAATTTACAGACAACAAATATGTAAAAAAAAAAAATGCACATCACATGGTACAACTCATAGGTGTTTGTGTTGAATAACGAAGATATGCAGATTTTTTTGGGTAAAATCTCACAGTAGTCTTCCTTTGCAAACGAACTCATTTCTCTGTGAAGATGAGAGCTCCTCCTTCACGCGCACTACTGTCCACGTGATACCAGGAGTGTGATTAGGGTGGTGCAGGAGAGTCTGAGAAGGACTATGGAGTGTTCGCACAAGGGTTATGCAGCAGAGGGCCCTATTGAGAATACCAAGAACTGAATTAGGAAGGTGTCACACGGGGGCTAAGGGCCCTGGTGCAAGCAAAGAACATGACCCCCTGGCTCCAGTTGTGTAGTTAAAGACAGCCATAACTGGGATGCAGTGGGCCACTCACATCCGTGGACATCAGTGCCACTGCACCTACTGCACTAATGACTGCTAGACTCCTGGGAATCAGGGTCCCAAAAGAGCACGCATGCAACTTGACTCTTAGGCAGAAGATCGGAAGCCTACACCCGACGACTGACATTTGAATGACTGTGACTTTTACAGTAAGCGGCTAGAAACAGAGTCCCCTCTGGGCCCATCCAGCCTGAAAAACAATGGAATGAATGTTACATCATTTGCCGTTCAGTTTCCTCCTGAATGTCTGTGGGTTTGCCTCAGTGCTTCTAGACGTCTCAAGGTGTCACATCAGAGCACTTGTCCACAGTTTGAATTCCTGAGGTTTGTTAGGGTTCAGTATGAAGGACACACCCTTTCCCTTCCAGCCAGAACATCCAGGGTCGCCTCAGATCAGTCCCCAATGTTACCAGCAAGGATCGCAAATGCTGGAGAAGAGGTGTGCTCGAGGGATCATCTGTGGAGCACTGCAGCGCGCAGCCCCTTGAACCCTGGGGAGAGGAGCTGGCCTGACGGCTAGGGCAGTCGACCTTAAATCTGGGGGGGTCTCGGCAAGGACGCGCAACATCCTATGATTCTGGGGAAATCACTTAATCTCCCCGTTCCTAACAAAAATGAATGTGTCCTCGTGTAATGCAACTGGTGCTCGTGTAAAACGTTCTGATACCTGGTACCTTCGGGCCAAATTCGAGCTATATAAAACTGTGAGAGAAAAAAAAAACCTTTATCAAAAGATTTCACCCCAAAAATGAAGTCCGGTGTAGTGGTGGTACACAGGTTTTGTTTCTGGTAACAACTGCTTCTAAAAGTGCATAACATGCAAAAGAGCTTTATGCTACAATATGCTTATGAGATAAATGAGGGACACCCAATGTATATCCTGGAGCATTCCAACAGCAGCTGAGGGCAGTGTGCCAGTCTGCCTTCAGCAACACTGTTAGCGTAACCTTAAATCTCAGTATTTGGGGTGTGGCTCTTCACAAATTTAATGACTGCTTAGAAGAAAGTTACATGCTGTCTAAATCAGTTTTTAATGTAACTAGCACTTCGTTTGGTCTAATTCCAGCTATTGCATGGGGTGTTAGAGGCGGAGCTTGGAGCCATGCAGCATTCCCAGCCGGCCACGTACTTTGTGTTTTCAAGTTGTAACCTAGTCAAAGATGCAACAAAAAAAGATTCTTTCTCAAAAAGGATTCTGTCTTCTAATATGTAAATCTACATGATGATATCACATCACATCAGACAAGATCACAACAAACAACAGCACAATAAAAGTAATTACTTAAGAACGAAACTACCTGATTGGATGAGTCTTGAGTAGTTCAACTGCCCATGCTGAATTGGTCTTTGCTGAATTGCTCAGTCCTATGGCTCAAATTAAGTTATTTTTAATTGTGGTAGCTCGAGACTCGGGTTTTTTATCCTCTTGCTGTTCGCAGAACATCCAAAATGCCTGTTGCTTGGATCCTTGCAGCAATTACATACAGCACAGAAAGCAGTAAGGGGGTTTCCTATAGTACGTGGACAAGCTTTGCCCTGGGAAGAAAAGCTCGCGAGAAGATGGTGGGAGCCCTAACAATGGCGGCCCTGTATGCACAGCCACAATAGGACATTCCTTCTTCATTGGACTCCTTCCCACATGACCGCAAACGCCCCCAAAACAGGGTTGTGTTGGCATGGCCACAAAACAAAACAAAGTGCGTTTGTGCTGATGGGATGGGGAAGAGGAAGACACGTGGTCTGAAAATAACTCAAGCCAACGATATGAGCTCTGAGTGCGAAGTGTCGCCCGCGTCCTTTTCCTTTGACCTGCTACTGTTTAGGTCTGCCCGGCTCTGTATTTCATTGGTACATACGATAGTGTTATGATTTGCGGTGTTACCACTGCCAATAGTGTTATCAAAAGGCTTTATGATATGACAACTTGCAATAATTTTGGTGCATCTTGTTATCATCTGTAATGGTGGTCTCATAAGTCACTTTATCATCATTATTCATGATGTAGTGCCTCAACACAGCCCATTATACAATGAGTGATGAGGTACTTTGGCCTCAGTGACAGCATCCCAAAACTATCATGTAGACAAGTGTATGAGCACTGCTGGATCAAATGTTTGGATGACATATTTTGTTTAAGTTTTCCAAACGTTGGCCGGTCCTCTTTCATCAGCGGTCCTCCGATCCACCGCCAGACTGCAGTGCTGTTTGTGGTGCATTGGGTTCCATTTTGCTCTGTAGCGCAATTGTGTTGTCCTGAAATTAGAGGATACATCACTGACTCAGCGTAGAATATATTCAGTGGCCCAAGCAGATATGGCCAGGCCTTGTGGCCATCATCACAGTTAGAATCTCACACAAACTGTAATGGAGTTAGAAGGTCACCGCCCAGTCCTCGACTGAGCCAACAGATGCTCAGTTGGTGGTGGACACAATGTTTATGTCAGATGAGGTTTCTGTACACAATATTTTCACATACAGTGATCTCCATGGAATACTAACAAGGATGGGAGCACAGTGGGTTGCGTGGACGCATTTTATCATTGCTGCCTTTGTTGGTCTCAGTTTGTGAAAGTGCGCTCCACTCCTAACTACCACAGAGGTGGCACCATGTCCATGTATGGTGCTCAATGGAGGGTAGTAAAATATGTAATTAGACCCAGATTGTAAAATGAAGTAACATATTATGACATGAGGCTTTCACACTGTTTAATCACAACTCGAAATAAATTCAGACCTACTGCTTTAATTGGGATTCTCTCTGTTATTTTTATTCAGGTCGTTAATTATTCATATTCATGCTATTATGACATGTTACATATAATTCGTGGTGATATCACGAGTCTCTGTGTTACAGACCATGGTTTTAATTAATTCCTACTGCCGCTAAATGTGAACAGTGTCCCAGTCTTTATTTCTAAGGTTATTACAGTTTCTGACGTAAGCGAAGACTGGTAGTGCTCATCACAACTCTGGATATTACTCACTTTTCATCGCATTGTGAATGGGTCCATGTTGCATTGCGCTGTGATGAGCTTAGACTCTAATCGCTGACTCGGCGATATTTCATCTCAGAATGCTATAGTGACTTGCAGAGTTATCAAATCTCGTTTCATTGCTATGACCCCGGGATCTCAGCGCGTGGTGGTATTGGGACTTAGGGACCCTGGGGGCCAGTCCGACTCCTAGTGACATTAAGATGTGTTGTGTTATCCTAATGTGTGGGGTTGTTACAACACATAGATGTGTTTCGTGGTATCAGCAGTGTAAACCTGTCGATATTTATTGTGCTGATAAAATGCCCAGTAATATCGGAACAAGCAGGTTTTGGTGTGGAAGCGCGTTATTCCCCAACAACTTGAGATAGGTGGTAATTATCACTCCGGATCAATAGTTAATCACTCGGCGTTGGTTTTTATCTGGTGTGGTAATCATTGCATTCAATAAGGGACCACTGGTAATGAGGGCCTGGGTATTATCGTGGCGCATTGTGTCGTCAAAGGGCCGTTGTATTATAATAAAGTTACACACGTCTTACACATGCGCTTATTATTACCAGAACCGATGTTACTCATACCCGAGTGGGCGTGTAAAATTGGAGTGTTACTCTTTTAATGGTGAGAGAACGCACATAGCCTGCATAATGCACAAATGTCTAGCAAGCCTGATGGTATAATCAGAGGGCTGGGAGGTCGGGATCAATACAGTCAATCCCATTATCTGTCTGCTGACCTTTCATGGTTTCGAGAACATGGCACAGGCCCACAAACACTGAAAGATGGAGGAGTTTGAGACAATGGTCACATGGGAAAAGTCATTCTAATATGAAATATCAGATGTTCGGTCACAGAAGCAAGGACTGCAGCTGTGGGCACCCTAGCAAGTTGCCCCGCTCTACTATGGCACCAATAATTATGTCCTGATCTAGCAGACCCTTCATCTTCCATGGGGGTGGCACAGTGGGAAATGTGGTTCCACAGGCAAAGAGAGTGCCCCTGGTGAAAGCTGGTACATGGGCACATCAGGACCCAGTGGAAAAGGCAGGAAAACTGGGAAGGGCAGCGTCGCCAATGATGATATTCTGTGGTAGGCACCCCACCAGGCGGCCGTCAGCATGAGCAGGCACACTGGGAAGGGCAAGGTCGCCAATGATGATATTCTGTGGTAGGCACCCCACCAGGCAGCCGTCAGCTTGAGCAGGCACACTGGGAAGGGCAGCGTCGCCAATGATGATATTCTGTGATAGTCACCCCACCAGGGGCCCGTCAGCATCAGAAGGCACACTGGGAAGGGCAGCGTCGCCAATGATGATATTCTGTAACAGGCACCCCACAAGTCACGAGTGGCACAGCAGCATGAGCAGGCACACTGAGAAGGGAAGCGTCGCCAATGATGACATTTTGTGGTAGGCACCCCACCAGGGGCCCGTCAGCATCAGAAGGCACACTGGGAAGGGCAGCGTCGCCAATGATGATATTCTGTGATAGTCACCCCACCAGGGGCCCGTCAGCACCAGAAGGCACACTGGGAAGGGCAACGTCGCCAATGATGATATTCTGTAACAGGCACCCCACAAGTCACGAGTGGCACAGCAGCATGAGCAGGCACACTGGGAAGGGAAGCATCGCCAATGATGACATTCTGTAACAGGCACCATGGGCCCGGCAGCATCAGCAGGCACTCTGGGAAGGTGGATATCAAATGAAATAGAAGATTGATGGCACTGGTTTTCACACCTATTATGTTAATCTCATTGTAAGTCAATTTGTGAAAGTATTGACCTACTGCCTTCCATCCAAAAACACATTAGGCAGTTGCGTATTTGTTGTACTCCAATGAGTGAGGTGCCAAGGTGCATTGCAAGCACCTATTGCCCGCACACCTGGGAACTGTACCCAAGGTGCCAAGGTGCATTACAAGCACCTACTGCCCACGCACCAGGGGACTGCCCTCAAGGTGCCAAGGTGCATTGCAAGCACCTACTGCCCGCACACCTGGGAACTGTACCCAAGGTGCCAAGGTGCATTGCAAGCACCTACTGCCTGCGCACCTGGGGACTGCCCTCAAGGTGCCAAGGTGCATTGTAAGCACCTACTGCCCGCGCACCTGGGGACTGCACTCAAGGTGCCAAGGTGCATTGCAAGCACCTACTGCCCGCGCACCTGGGGACTGCACCCAAGGTGCCAAGGTGCATTGCAAGCACCTACTGCCCGCACACCTGGGAACTGTACCCAAGGTGCCAAGGTGCATTGCAAGCACCTATTGCCCGCACACCTGGGAACTGTACCCAAGGTGCCAAGGTGCATTGCAAGCACCTACTGCCCACGCACCAGGGGACTGCCCTCAAGGTGCCAAGGTGCATTGCAAGCACCTACTGCCCGCACACCTGGGAACTGTACCCAAGGTGCCAAGGTGCATTGCAAGCACCTACTGCCTGCGCACCTGGGGACTGCCCTCAAGGTGCCAAGGTGCATTCTAAGCACCTACTGCCCGCGCACCTGGGGACTGCACTCAAGGTGCCAAGGTGCATTGCAAGCACCTACTGCCCGCGCACCTGGGGACTACACCCAAGGTGCCAAGGTGCACTGCAAGCACCTACTGCCCGCACACCTGGGAACTGTACCCAAGGTGCCAAGGTGCATTGCAAGCACCTACTGCCCGCACACCTGGGAACTGTACCCAAGGTGCCAAGGTGCATTGCAAGCACCTACTGCCCGCGCACCTGGGAACTGTACCCAAGGTGCCAAGGTGCATTGCAAGCACCTACTGCCCGTGCACCCGGGGACTGCCCTCAAGGTGCCAAGGTGCATTGCAAGCACCTACTGCCCGCACACCTGGGAACTGTACCCAAGGTGCCACGGTGCATTGCAAGCACCTACTGCCCGCGCACCTGGGGACTGCCCTCAAGGTGCCAAGGTGCATTGTAAGCACCTACTGCCCGCGCACCTGGGGACTGCACTCAAGGTGCCAAGGTGCATTGCAAGCACCTACTGCCCGCGCACCTGGGGACTGCAGCCAAGGTGCATTGCAAGCACCTACTGCCGGCACACCTGGGGACTGCACCCAAGGTGCCAAGGTGCATTGCAAGCACCTACTGCCGGCACACCTGGGAACTGCATTCAAGGTGCCAAGGTGCATAGCAAGCACCTACTGCCGGTGCACCTGGGGACTGCACTCAAGGTGCCAAGGTGCATTGCAAGCACCTACTGCCGGCGCACCTGGGGACTGCACTCAAGGTGCCAAGGTGCATTGCAAGCACCTACTGCCCGCGCACCAGGGGACTGCCCTCAAGGTGCCAAGGTGCATTGCAAGCACCTACTGTCTGCGCACCTGGGGGCTGCACCCAAGGTGCCAAGGTGCATTGCAAGCACCTACTGCCCACGCACCAGGGGACTGCCCTCAAGGTGCCAAAGTGTATTGCAAGCACCTACTGCCCGGGCACCTGGGGACTGCACCCAAGGTGCCAAGGTGCATTCCAAGCACCTACTGCGCGCGCACCTGGGGACTGCACTGAAGGCGCCAAGGTGCATTGCAAGCACCTACTGCCCGCGCACTTGGGGACTACACTCATTGGAGTACAGCAGATAGCACACTGGCAAGGGCAGCATCACCAATGGAGACATTCTGTAGAAAACACCACCTGCACCAAGAGCCGAGTAGCAAAGACTAGTAAGGGCAGCATCACGAATGGAGACATTCTGTAGAAGATGCCACCTGCCACCAAGAGACAATTACTTCAGCAAAAACTATTTCTCAAAAGTCTCAGTCATGGTAAAATCAAAGTCCGGAAGGTGCCTTGGACAGGTATAGGTGCCACTGCAGTCGAAGAACAAGCCATTGGGGAGTGCAGGAAGGCACAGAATCAGCCCTTGGAGAGGAGCACAATGCCAGGCGTTTTGTTTTGATGCCTTTAGCTGCAGGGACAAAACCCAGGTACTTCGTTAACTCCGGTGGTAGCCGTGGTCAAGGCAGTGATGGCTCTGCTCATTGGCAGTGATGTGGATTGTGGTACAAGAAACAATATAATACAGGGTTATCACAATCAGTAATGACCACTGGCCAGTAATGGTTCCAAAACACAGGTAATTGACCAGTCAGCACTCAAACAAAACCTATAGGTTGCTTCGAAAGGGATACAGCAAAACTGCCTGTCAATCTAGGGCTTGGGATGTGTGAAGCGTGGAGTACTCGCATCGGCGGCTCTCTCCTCTGGGGCAGCCCTCTCCACCGCTCACAAAGGCTAGGGTCTGAGTGTATTGGCGATTGTGCCTTTCTCTGTGGCGCTTCGGCAAAGCCGTCAACGTTTGGCTCCCTTATGGTTTAATGGGTCAATATTAAGCTCTGATTTCAGGCGCCCTGGGGAACTTTACAGCTTCTTTTTGAGCTGTTTAGATGTAGTTTGCATCTTCTTACTCTTTCTTGTCTCACTGCCCCCAATGCCTTTTCTAGCCAGGGGCGCAATATAGACCTCTGCAGCCCCTGCACTGCAGAGGGACCCCAAGGCCTCCTATTCAAGGCAGCCACATTCAGCCCAAGGTCAATGAATATCTGCGAGGTATGAGAGACTCGGATTCTGCGGGGGTGGGAGGGGGGGGGGGGAACAGCTTACTTTGTAAAAAAAAAAAAAAAAGTGCCAGGGCTCTTGTCAGGAGGCCACTGCAGCTTGCACGGCTCATTGCCCCTGCCATGCTGCCAACAACAGCAACAGCACAACTACTAACCATTACACTCCTACAAGTGTGAAAGTTCAGACTATTCCAGGCCCCAAAACTTATAAGAATGGCTTGGGCGGCAGGTAATAGTCAATTTTAATGCATATTAAAATAATAATTGCCCGTTGTTGTGGCGATTTCTAAATTAGCCAGACAGCGCCACCCAGTGGCAGCTAGCACAAGCCCCGGTGCTAACAATTAAGTGCATGTGCTGACAAGTCAGCGGGGGGGGGGGGGGGGAGGCATTTGGTGATCTTAAATTCAATCCGAAATCAGATTTCGTCTGTCCTGTCTGGAGTTTCTCCTGTTACTTAGTTCACTCCTCTTGTTTCTACCCCACTCCTCTTGTTTCTACCCCACTCCTCTTGTTTCTACCCCACTCCTCTTGTTTCTACCCCGGCAATGGTCCTTCCAATGGTGGCCCATTGCACTTTAGCCAAAAGAAGGTACGTCCTCAACACACCAAATGAACCCTTTGTACTCTAACCCATATTCCAGAGATACAAAGTATTTATATCTTACTCTCTTCCTCGCCTCTTATTAGGAGCTTTGAACAAGAGATGAAAAGCAGGCCCTTATGGGAAAAGGAAGAGCCATATGTGCTGCTTCCTCCATATGAGTTGGCGCTCTGCGTGATACCACCCCGGGTGCGCCTGCAGTGCCCAGGACTCCTTTCTGTTGAGTAATGCACTAAATGCCAAGCAACATCACAGGCAACATGTCCTCATTATATGGCCGTCCAGCTCTTCTCTTGTGTTTGTTACTAGCTTTTGTTTTTGTCTCCTGTCCGTGCTTTCGCTGCACAACAAACCGAGAAGAACAGGCTTTATTTTCCTGACATTTTATCTTTACTATGTGTTCGATTTTTTTATCTCTTTGTTTTCTTTTAAAGAAAGGATGTTTTATTTCCCTGTGCCTTGGATTGTCTTCGCTGCTCTCCCACTGATCAATGCTGCCAAATCCCTGCGGGGAAACAAAACATTTCTCTTTTTCAACAGTGGAGCTGTAAGAATGGAGAACACCGGGAACTTAAGAAAGCATTCGGCCTTTTCATGCGCTGGGAGACAGCTCGGGTACAAACAAGGTACACTCCAGCCAGGCCGCCTTGATGCTGTTTGTACACGAATCTTACTGAATGTTCTTCCAAGCGGCCGATCTGGATGTTTTTTCTGCTTAGACAGTGAGAAGTTAGCAAGCCTCCATCGAATGGAACCGACAAGAACACCCAAACCAAATGTTTGTTCCAATGTCAACCTCTTTGGGCGTTTATGTGGGGAAGAAAAACTCAATCAAGGAGCTGTAGCAGTTCATACACGCTCTTTTTCCCCCCCATTTTTCCTCAAAGGTCCCCACTTCCTAGAATTTCCAGGTGGCCATAATCCAAGGAACACCCTGAAATTGTATTCAGTGCTCCACCAGAAGGGCCCTTGGTGGCTACCCAAATGCAACCGAATGTTTCAGCCGGGAGTCCTTGGGGGCGTGCTCTCAGTCGAACCAGCTATAGCCTGGGTGGTGATGATGATGATGCTATGTGTTTGGGGACAGACCCCTATTTCTTGTACCCAAGGGGTGAGTTTTGCACATGAGACATGAGGTTTATGCCCCACATTGTAATCTCAATGAAGCCACCGTAATGTGAACCATCTTTTGCTCCGCCCCTACTGTAGAGTGAAAAACCCGCAAAAACTTTTTCCCCGATCGAGCAGCTTCTGAAACTTTTAAAGTCACTCCATTGCTGACCGCAGCCCCCATCTTCAAAGGCTAAATCTATACTATTTTGAGGCAGCTCTTTGAAGGATGGCTGACCTTGAAGTCAGACCTGAGTGGATCTTACCCTGGTGCTTCTTGGACACCAGAGCTGCATGTTGCCCATCGCCCCGAGGCTAGCACCAAACCTGAAAAAGATCTGTCGGGGAGGGGCTCTGTTGCTGCATCCGTCTGGAATGGGGCACTTGTACCCAAAAGGTGCTTTTCTGAGGGCAAAACCTCCCCAACAATAACAGTAAACCGCATGAGACGCGGCACCTCGAAATAGTCTGACAGAAATATCTTGTCCTATAGGGTTTACAAAAATATCACCCCACTATAGTTATTGGCAGAAAATCTGTACAAAACGTGTGATGTTTTTGAAATGAGATTCTGACAAACGGTCATCCTGAGGAAGCCTCAAGGATCCCCTTGGTTCAACGGTGGCCCAACCAGCCATCCATGTGGGAAGCCCAAGAAGGGATGACCTTGGCCTGTGTTGCAATGAGTGCAGGGGCGGGCTCACCTCTAGGAGCTGTGAGAGGCATCCACCGGCGCGGTCTGCGGGGGCTTCCACTGCCTCTGCTCGGCCCTGTAGAGCTTCAGCTACCTCGAGCCCCACTGCCCTGAGCTTTAAGACGCGATGCAAAGTGCAAGCTCACGTTGGTCACATCTGGGTCTCCATGCCACATCTTCTCTTTAGATTGTAGGGATCTGCCTATCTCGACCCACAGCAGCAGGAGGTTCCATAAGGTTCAAGGACCATCAGGAACAAGGGGCCTCCAGCCATGGTTCTGGCGGCCATGGAGTCAAGAGGCTTAGATGTTCCCTCCTTCTAAGTCAAGGACAGACAGGCTACCTGGTAGGACGGGAATGTTTCAGCTCTGATCAGCAGTTAAAAAAAACATACATTTTGGGTTGTGTTCCAAAAGGAGCTGGAGTCTTTTATCTGCAACTGGCAAAGCGCATTACATCGGGCACAATAGTTAAACTTGTTCTCACTGTTCAGCAGGACATGTTTTCCTCTTTAAACTTTTAAACTCCCTGGGTTTGCCCTTCACAAAGCTGCCGAAGTTTTGGTAAATACATTTACCACTTTTTTCACCATTAGCGAATAATATTGTATCTGCACAGTATCAGTTTATATATACACAGACCGGCAGACAGACAGACAGACAGACAGACCCCCCCCCCCCCCCCCACTCCCACGAGAGAAACCGTGACTGCTCGATATTGACCAGCCTACGGTAGAGCCGAGGAAGTTTTAGGAAACCTGCGCCCTGCCTCAAACCACCAACCCCGCATGCGGGTTAGTACAGAATCTTCCCCCTCTCCTTTCAGCTTTAGGGGTTGGGAGAAACACGGCAAATAAGACAGCCCCAGCTCTCTGGCCCCTCATTAACCGACCAGCTGTCCGGGCCATCGTTGACACAGCGCCGCACCTGCACATAGACATGTAGATATCAAGAACAGAGCGCGGCGCACGCAGATCTTTGGGCTAGTCACTGCATCAGCACTGCACACCTGGCTGTCCAGTGAAGCCACACGCCAAGCTTTTGGAATACCACTGCCCCAACACTGCACACACAGCAGATCTCAGGAGATATCATGGATCAGCACGGCACATCCATCTCTCCTGGAAGATATGTCGCCTTGCATCACACAGCAAGCTCTCCAGGATGACCACTGACCCTGTACTGCATGCGCAGGTCTCTGGCAGTGTCACTGGACCAGCACTGCACAGCTAGTTCTCCTCAGATGTCGACAGCCATGTGTCACACACCAAGCTCTCCAGGAATATCACTGACCCAACACTGCACATGGAAGTCTCTGAGGATGTCACTGGACCAGCGCTGCACACTCAGGTCTTTAGAAGTGTCACTGGACCAGCACTGCAAACTTAATTCTCCTCAGATGTCTACAACCATGTCACACATCAAGCGCCCCGGGAATATCACTTACCCAGCACTGCACACACAAGTCTCTGGGAGGTAACAGGACCAGCACTGCACACCTAACTCGCCAGATCTCTACAGCCCCGTGTCACATACCTAGCTCTCCAGGAATATTACTAACCCAATGCTACACCTGCAGGTCACTGGAAGAGTCAACGAACCAGCACTGCACACCTAGTTCTCTTCAAATGTCTACTGCCATGAGTCACATTTCAAGCTTTCCGGGGATATCACTAACCCAACACTGCACACGCAAGTCTCTGGGGATGTCACACAACATGCTCTCCAGGAATATCCCTGACAAAACACTGCACAGACACGTTTCTGACAATGTCACTGGATAAGCACTGCACACCTAGCTCTTCTCAGATGTCTTCAGCCATGTGTCACACCCCTGTCTCTCCAGGAATATCACTAACCCAACACTGCACACGCAAGTCTCTGGGGATGTCACACAACATGCTCTCCAGGGATATCCCTGACACAGCACTGCACACACACGTTTCTGACAATGTCACTGGATCAGCACTGCACACCTAGATCTTCTCAGATGTCTACAGCCATGTGTCACACACCAAGCTCTCCAGGAATATGACTGACCCAACACTGCACATGGAAGTCTCAGAGGATGTCACATGACCAGCGCTGCATACTCAGGTCTTTAGAAGTTTCACTGGACCAGCACTGCACACTTAATTCTCCTCAGAGGTCTACAACCATGTGTCACACACCAAGCTCTCCGGGAATATCACTTACCCAGCACTGCACACACAAATCTCTGGGAGGTCACTGGACCAGCACTGCACACCTAACTCTCCCCAGATCTCTACAGCCCTGTGTCACATACCTAGCTCTCCAGGAATATTACTAACCCAAGGCTACACCTGCAGGTCACTGGAAAAGTCACTGAACCAGCACTGCACACCTAGTTCTCTTCAAATGTCTAATGCCATGAGTCACATTTCAAGCTTTCCGGGGATATCACTAACCCAACGCTGCACACGCAAGTCTCTGGGGATGTCACACAACATGCTCTCCAGGGATATCCCTGACGCAACACTGCACACGCACGTTTCTGACAATGTCACTGCATCAGCATCTCCTCAGATGTCTACAGCCATGTGTCACACCCCTGTCTCTCCAGGAATATCACTGACCCAACACTGCACCTCCAGGCCATCACTTCACATGCAGATATCGGGAGATGTCACTGGCTCAGCACTACATACTTGGTGTCCTGGAATCTATGTAGACATGGAGTACACACCCAGCCTTCTCCCAATACCACCGACATAGCTCTGCTCACCCAGATCACTGGTGATATTTTTGATGCATCACTGCACACGTAGCTCTCTGGGGTGGTCACTGGCCCCAGTACTGCACATACAGCTATCTTGGGATCTTACTGGCCAAGCATGGCACACTTAAAAGGCTCTGAATGGAAGGACAGCCAGGTCTGGTGGCTTAGTGGACTAATGCATCCAATGTAGGGGCCTGTGTTCTACCTCATGGTCACAGGCTCAAATCCTGGAGGGTCCAATCAGCCTTTCCTCCTTCTGCGGTTGCTAACAGGAGTACAATTGAGTTGGGCAACAATAAACATCTGTTATTCAGCGCCAAGATTCCCTTGGGTGAACAAGCGTTACAAATACACGTTATGTTACAATACCTATTTTGTCAATATTTCTCTGCAGACTGGCTGCTCATGGAGAATAGTTATAGTTAGTCAATAAAAATAAGTGTATGCCTTTTCCTGAATTATGGGTTGACCTCCCACGATGTCTATATTTGTGGCTAAACTTACCCAAGAGTTCGCTTGTGTGCTCTACGCGCAGACATCTACCTGATGCTGCTCTTAGGACCTAGTGGGACTCCTCTGCTTTCAAGTTCCTGCAGCCAGTTTGTTGTTACTTCTTCCTGTCAAGTACTGTCAGTCATACACCCCTACCAGCAGCACAGCACAGAGCCCGATGGCTTAGCCTCACCGCGCCCACACTGTGCCCATCACAGCGGCTCCTGCACAACATGCATGCGAGCAACCCGTCAATCAAAGGCCTAACCATTCAGCAAGCACCTATGGGGCACGTGCCAAAACTGTGGATCAGTGACAAGGTGCAAGGAAATGCACGTGCTTTACCAAAGTGAACATAAAAGACCTAACAATTTAAACAGCAGTATGACAGAGGTTCGGTTAGGCACCTACATGAAAAAACATTTAATTTGAAACTTTAGGTAGGAAGGTAAAACATGAAGGCACCACTGGTGCAGGCCCAATGTCCCCTCTCAATGCATCCATGCATGACAGGCAGTGCCCATCAAACAGCAGCACATAGGCCACTTGCATGAAACATATTTTGTAGTCACAAACACGGCAAGAGTTTGCAACACAAAACTTTTTTGGCCATGTATCAATCCTATTTTGTGAGTCTGTAAAGTATTATCGACTCCTAAAACAGGATTGCAACTGAATACCGATTTGGTACATGGAAGGGGAATGTTGTGGGAGTCTCTTCCAAATACCAAATTGCTACCAGGTGTGTCAATGATGCGAAACGTGAATTTCGGTCACAAACTATTGAAAAGTTACCGACTCCCAAGTTGAATTGGTAATTTATTCACAAAAGGAAAGGACGGTGTCACCTTTTTAGACCACTTTTCCTTTGCGAATTGTGGAAAACGCTTCAGAGGGAGTAGGGAGTAGTCCCCAGGACCACTGCCAACTCTTATAAAACCTTATTAAAAATATTTTTTTTAAATAAGCATCCCTGTTTCCTTTAAGGATATGAGGCTGCTTTAAATACAAATCTTTATTTCAAAGCAATCACCTACATGGTGACCTGCTCACCTTTGCAAGCCACCATCACTGTGATTGCCACCAATCTTAGTGAATCTCAATTTATGACATACCTTATGAATATTGAGGTGGGCAGGGCTGCAACCCACTCCAATTTGGAACTTGTAAATCGATCTATTAGAACATAGGTCAGTAAACAAAATTCAATATTGGTTGCAAAATGGCTGGTCACATAATGCGAGCATCTTTTGCAACCAATATATGGATACATCTGGACAATAGTGCCTAAAATTCTTAACAGAGAGATCCAATATTGGTTAGCAAATTTTCACCGTACACTTAATATTAGAAAAGTTATTCAGATTGAAGATACATTTCAGTGCACCACACACACGCAAACATTTACTGATTTCATTAAATCTGGCCCAACAGCCAGCCCTACCAAGTACACATGCATGTATGTATCGGCTCTGCATCTCGCACAGCGATGGAACAAACTCCATCTGTTGATCCAATTCCACACCCAGATGGCATTTCTCCCTCTATGGAGTTTAACCCCATTCCTACATACTCCCTCGCATATATTTATTTATCACTCCATGTGCAGCTTTGATCCCTAGGTTGATGGGTCTGGGAGAGGGGTGAAAGAGAAGTTCTTGTCATACCAGACCCTGAGAGGTTCAAACAATCTAGGGTTATAAACTCAAAAGACGCTGAAAAAGCTAGTCTGAGTCCAGAGGATTGCCATCTTAGACACAGCTAAAAGACTTCTCAACAGTGGCAGTTTCTCCGCTAAGGCATAGGAGCGTTGCTACACTGCTTTTAAGCAATGTAACTAAAGGAAAAATAAAACGATAACTCAATGTTATTATCATTTTGTTTGTTACTGTTGCTTTGCGGCCGGGGCGGGGAGGGGGGAGTGGCTACTCTACTCTTAAAGCAGGAGAGGAGTGGTTTGTCCACTCCAAGTGTCTATAACTGTTTGGCCGGCCTTCTCGGGCTGGCCAAACAGTTATTGGCAAGTTGCATGTTCTCCATGCAGGCTGCATTAAAGCCTGGGCGGTGAACAGGCCCAGACCCCCAGCCCCTATCTGAGCACCGAAGCACAATTCACAACGCTGCATTCAGGGGCGCTCCTCCGCTATAGCGGAGGAGAGTCGCCCCACTGCTTTTAAGCAGTACAAAGTAGAGGAAACATAAAATGATAATAACTTTGAGCTATTATCATTTTATGTTTCTGTGCAGCTTTATGGGTGGGTGGATGGGCGAGGCTGCTCTGCTCTCAGAGTAGGGCAGGGGAGGGGTGGTTTGCCCACTCCTAAGTGCACTTGACTGTTTGGTCGGCCCTCTCAGGCTCACACTTTGCCTTTCCTCCATACAGGCTGCATTATAGCCTGTGTGGAGAAAATGCCCAGGCTCCCATTCCCTGGCTGAGCGTTGAACCAGGACACTCAGACCAATCGCAACGCTGCATTGCAGCATTGCGATTGGTCAGGGGAGCCTGGCTGTGCTTCCAGTTCCTTGAGTCCGATGAGGAGAGCAGAAGCAGAGACGTGGGACCCGGCGAAAAGGTAAGTGTTTATTTTTTTTTTACATTGCGCAATCCCCGCACCTTCCTTCGCCCCTGCGCCTGACTCACTGCCTGCAAGCCATGCCGGCTGCCACTTGCTGCATTGCAGCATTGCGATTGGTCAGGGAGCCAGGGTGCTTCCTGCTTTGTGTTTCGGCCTGAGTCCGACACGGAGGAGAGACAGGGAGACACGGCGATAAGCTACTTTTTTAAAAATCATTTTTTTTTTTACACATTTCCCCCAGCCCTTCCTTCCTCCCCACCACCCCCGATCCGTGCCGACCACCACTGCTTCTCAAGCCGTAAATAAACAGGCCCTGAGAATCCAGTTTCAGAGGAAATTCCCACAAAAAAGGGAAGAACAGGAACCACTAAAGGGGCCAGTTTTTGAAAACCAGGAAAAGGTACTTTTACTGTAAGATAGTTACCAGGCTGTATCAATGAAATGTATTAAAAATAATGTTTTAGGGGGTCACACCTATGGCCATTTGTCACCATGAGCAAAGCAGACGGTTTAAAGTGAGCTCCAAGCCCACTCCCACTGGTGGCCAATTAGTGTCCATGTTAGCATAGCAACCCTAGAGATCCTAAGCGGAGCCAAAGACCGGCCCGCGCAGGGTGGCTTCCAGCTAGACACCAGTGACATATGAGGACTTGGCCCACACCACAGACCTTCAGTAGCGCCCCCAGGGCAGCAGCATCACTCTGTGGAAGAGACTTCAACAGAAGGGTGAGCTTAGTGGGGTGACCACTGGGCCACTAATCCACCAAAGTCCACAGCAAAACCAATGGAAACTCCTGTTTGCCCTATTGCAAGTGGTTTCTACTGCATCGGTTGCTGGTATATGGTTTACTATCTAATTAACTTCTAGGGAAAAAACTTCCAGGTGCATCGCAGAACGGGGAACTGGTGTTTATTGGTTTCACGTGGCATTTTTATTTAGCCAGTAGATTTCCACTTGCTTTTTTCTGTGGAACAGCTGCAGACTAATCCCCATATACGGCCATTTGATCCAGTAGAAACCAGTCATTACTGGGAAACTGAAATGTCATCTTGCCTGGAAGATCAAGAGGAAGCAATTTTAACAAGATTCTTAAATAAAGAATATCTTCATGTCAAGTCTACCAAAGTGAGAGGGGGTTGGCCGAAACAGAGGGGGATCGACATGCCAAGCTTTACAGTGGGTGAACTGAGCATGAACCCATTATATTTACTGTCGTTCACAGGGCACTTTCCTTAAACGTGTGTGCGAATAGCTGACACCCATGCAGCTGTGGCCTCGACTGAGTCAACCCATACCCATGGCTTCAGCGGGAACCAATGGTGACAGAAGGCACTCATAGTGATGATGGTTAATAAGAGTGGCAGGCTCTGCCCATCCATGCCTCCTGTGCTGTCTAGGCCAGCAGCAGGTGCCCGTGGCCTAGAATCAAACTCCTATGAGGTAACTTCTGGACTGCTTCCGGACCACGATACCCCCTGGGTGCTGGCAGCGTGGAGGCCAGGAGTGGGATTGTTGTTATCAAACACACATTGTTAAACAATGACAAAGATGTTCTTTTCAATAAGTTGTTGGTTTGAGACAGAGTTAAGGGCCTCCCCAAATAGAAAACTCCATATTGTTAATGTATTACAACACACAACATATAGACAATTGTGAGACAGACGCGGTTCAAGTCCACTTAACTTCCACACTCACGACTCCCGGCCTGAGAGGCTGGTAGCTCTGGGTGCGCCAATGGGCACCAGAGTTCTGCCATGCAGGTGAGTTTTCAGTATAATTATGCTTTCGCCACATAATTCATCATCCATCTGCAGCATAATCTGCAGATTTTACCAAAGAGAATTGTTTCTTCTAGCTCATACGGATCAAAAGTTAATAAAAACACAGCAACACAGGTTGCTGTACAGTGGAAGGCCCGTTGCAAAGGTTGATTGCTCATCATTCTATTGTTCATTGCTGTATTTGGGCGTCAAACCGGCACTTATGAAGTGAAACCTTTGTAGAGATAGTGTTAACGTGTAATAATGCAAATAATACGGTAATACTATTGCAAAATGTGCAGCATTATGCCACCTAATTTAGCCAGCCTTGCCACATAATTAAATTGGTCCTCTCCTGTCGCATGGTTCCAATGCCCCTGCCTGATACCCATTATATGATCTAGAAGTGCTTACAACATGCGCGCGTCTACATAATTAATTTTTGAATATCAATTATTTTGCTGGGTGCCACCATTCAATTTCAAAATCCAAAAGCTATTTTTTACTTAGGAATAAGCAGGCGGTGACAGGTGCTGGACTGCGTGACATTCGATAAAACAGCGCCCCCTACTTGCATGAGTGACTCCGTGGTCACTAATCGTACCCATCGCTGTCAAACCCCGCCTACTTCTGGGACCCCAAAATAACCCCTAATGTGTGTCACTCCACGATAGACTCAGCAATGGGGCCTGGGCACCCACAAACGGGCATTAGGAGCTGGGCACTGGAAACTTGGCAGCGCGGTCCGCACGCGGGGGCTTTGGCGCTGAGCTCTGGGTACTGCGAGGCAGGCAAAGGAAGCTAAGTGGTGGCATATGGGCACTGCGAGGTGCGCCAGGGGATGAGCAATGTTATTTGAGCAGCGCGGGCTGGCAGGTGGAAGGTATGCAATTAGTGATGGGCAATGCGATCTGGACTCTCTCATCTGGGCATTGGGCCCTGGCAGCTTGGTGCTGCGAGGTGGCCCGTCAAAGCTGGGCATTGGTGGATGGGAGCTGGAACCTATGCACAGAGAGTGGGGTACTGGGAGTGGGGCCCTGGGAGCCGGAATCCAGACACTAGCAGCTCGGCACTGGAATCTGGTAGCTGGGCAGAAGAGGGTGGGCGCTAGCAGACGGGTGCACTGGGTCCTGCGCCCTGGGAGCTGAACACAACGAGGGCTGGCCACTGAACAAAGTTGCTAGGAACTGGAAGCAGTCCGTTAGAAGTGGCCACCGTCAGAAAGGCATTAAGAAAAGCTCAAATGCCCCACTGACAGAAAAGTGTATGGCTTGGATCTGTGGAGAGAGGGTAGAACGCTCAATTAATTGGGGGGCGAGAAGCCAAGGTGTGGAGGGAGAGAGAGATTGAACAGAGGCCGGGAGAGAGTTAACTAAGGGGTCATGGAGATTGTAACCAGGGCATGGGAAGTTACGCACCTGTCATGAAGACGAGGGGGCGGGACACCCCCGGTGAGCGCTCACCCAAACAGTGCCACCGGTCCATGGCGGGAACAGCAGGGCGCACAGCTGGCCCCTCCATGGGGGCTTCAGAGAACGGCCATCCAAGGGGTGAGCATCCGAGCCATGCGCGCTTCAGAGCCAGTGGAGCGGACCAGGCGCCTCAGAATGCGGGTGTCCGATCCATAGGCGCTTCAGTAGGTGGGCATCCCGGCCGGGCGCCTCAGAGAAAGGGGTCCGAGCGCCGCGCACTTCAGAGAGTTAACGCTCGAGCCGTGGGGCACGCTGAGAGAGCCCCTGGGGCACGGTTCTGGGGGCTCACAGTGTGGGCGGGAGGTAGGCGCCACAGCCCCGGCTCATCCTCTGCAGCACGTCCACCTTCCCCGGCAGAGCATGTGTGAGGCAGAGAGCTGTCTGCACAGGAAGCACTTCAGGAGAGGGCGGTGAGAGGATGCTGGCCCTCCTCCCGCCGCTGGTCCTCCTCCTCTTCACGCTGGTCCTCCCTCCGCGGATCCCCGCCTGCTGTTGAGCCTGCGTCTCCTCCTGCTGATGCTGTGCCTGCTTCTGCTTCTCTGCCTGCTGCCGACCCCTTCATTCGCCAGCAGGTCCCCCGCCGCTGCTGCTCGTCTGCCTCCTCTGAGTCCTGTCCCACTGACCCCTCCGGCTCGAGCTGCGGCGGTGCTGCTCCTTCTGATGCTGGTATCTTCCTGCTGATGATGATTGATGGGTCCCCTCCTGCCGAAAGCTCTTCCTGCTGATTCTCCTCCTGCTTACCCCTTCCCTCCAGATGCCGCGCTTCCACCTTCTGCCACTGCCCAATCGCCTCCTCTTGCTTGCTCTCCCCCTCCTCCTAGTGGACCTTTCCCTCCTGGCCTTGCACCTCCGCCTGCTGGCCCAGGCCCATCACATAATGGTGCTTGGCCTTTCCCCCCTGGTGTTGACCTTTCACCTCTAGCTGTGGTCATGGGCTTCCGCAGACATTTTTCCTGGGGGGGCGGGGGGGCTAACCCGGCAAATGAAGGGGCGTGGCTAATGTTAATCAATAGGGGCGGGGATAAAATGGCAGACAATCAGTGTCGGGTAATGCTCAGGGCAAGCTGAGAAAAAAAAGTGGTGAATTCTGCATTTGAAACTGGACAATTACAGCACACATGAACCCTAAAATTACCCCCTGGCCCCTTAAAACTCATACATTCCCTGTTCCCTAAAATTAGCCCCCTGGCACCCCATAACCCATACCCGCCCTGACCCCTTAAATTGTCCCCCAGCACCCCAAAACCCATACCCGCCCTGAACCCTAAAATGTACGCCCCTTGCACCCCAAAACCCATACCCACCCTGAACCCTAAAATTACCCCCCTGTTTCCCCAAAACCCATACCCACCATGAACCCTAAAATTATCCCCCTGGCACCACAAAACCCATACCCATCCGGAACCCTAGAATAACCCCTGCCCCCCAAAAACTCATACCCGCCCTGAACCCTAAAATTACCCCCCTGGCCCCTTAAAACCCACACCTGCCCTGAACCCTAAAATTACCACCCTGGTACCCCAAAACCCATACCCACCCTGAACCCTAACATTATGCCCCTGGAACCCCTCCTTTAATCCATTTGTATTGGGCCTCTCGTTCTGCCATCTGGCTTTGAGTGTGTTCAGGTCTTTTTGTCTGAGATGTTGCTTCTTTTGGCCATTCCATTCTATGGGAGCCTTACATATAGCCACAAGAGTTGCTATTATTCGACCATGAAACACCCATTTTATCAGCCTCATAAGAATGAAATCCTGAGGTGACCATGCTGAGAATAATTAAAGTGTCTTACCTGTTACACGTAAGCAGGGCCACTGGAATTATGTGGCAGGGGAAGGCTAAATTATGGGTCAGGGTTGACTAAAGAATGCAGCAAGAAAAGGTAAATTATGTGGCATGATGCTGCACATTTTGTGAGTATTATTTAATTATTTTGCCTTCTTTACACTTGTTAACACTACCTGGGCATAGAATGCACCTTATTGGTACCAATTTAACACCAAACTATAGCAATAAGCAACAGAAAGGTAACTAATCAACCTTTGGAAAGGATCTTCCACTGTGCGCCAGCACATGTTGCTGCATTTATAGTAGGTTTTGAGCTAGAATATTTTTTGTTTTTAATCTGCAGATTATTTAGCAGATAATGGTTTATTTGGCAAATCAACAAATATGAGAAAAACACAGCATCGGCACAATCGCATAATTCCAGTAGCCTGACCCATCGGTCCCTGCAGAAGGAATCATTCTATCATTTGAAACCATCAACATACATATGAATGTTGTATGAATTAATGTAACAATGCCTAGAATGTTCTTTCATTTAGCCAATGACAAGATAAAACTTTTCTTTTCTTAACTTTTTCCATTAAATTTATTTTTCATGTAATGCCTCAAGTTTTTAAGAGTCTCAAAGCGGAAAGAAAATAAAGCATACCCGAGTGAATCTGTATTCTAATTGTGTACACATGTGTACTCACTTTTCTGGGAAAAGGAAAATCCTTTGCAATACGTTTCTGTTACATCACTGTTTTCAGCTCCTAGGAACATTATGATGGCAGCCTGCAGCCTCTTTAGCGTGAGTAAAAGTGTTCACGATGTCTCTGATGTTAATTTGTTTATCTAAGCAGCTACTATCCCTGCAGATTTTCTTACCACTCCTCAGGCCTGAAACTAACGTATGTCAATGGTATTAATATTTAAATAAACAAAGAAGTACAGCCCACGAGACTTCATACCCCCGTGAAACATTAGAGTGAAAAACTTCTTTTTCAGTTCTTAACGGCCTGGGGTGGGCCAGGGTATTTCGTGGGTGGGCCTGGCCCACCCTCTAGCACTGGGTCTGGTGGGAAGTATGCTTTAGCAGCTCATACTGGCCATTGTCATGCTGTATGTGATAATCGGCCACAGACAGAATGACAATCGGCAGGAGGGGCAGGAGGGGCTGCGACGAGGAGTGCGAGGCGCCCCATCAGGGAGCGGGCAGGGAGCAGCTCTGCCCCCTGCAGGGCCCAGAATTACGGACTAAAGGCATCCGTAAAAGCATGTGCATCCGCAGTCGGGGCAAGGAGAGGCGCTCCGGGGGGGCAAGCGCCCCTCCTTGCCCCCCCCCCTTGAAGACGCCCATGGCTGTGGTGGCTCCCCATGCTGCTGCTGGTCCTTGCCCTCTTGTTGCTGACCCTTCTCTTTTTGCTGATGTCCCTTCACCTCTGCTGGAAGTCCTTCCCCTACTGCTGCTGGCGCTTCACCTCCTTCTGTGGTTACTCCCCGTCCTGCTGCTCGCCCTTCTCCTCCTGCTGCTGGCCCTTCACCTCCTGCTGGCCCTTCACCTCCTGCTGGCCATTCCACTCTGTTGAAAGTCCTTCCCTTCCTGCTGCTGGTACTTCCCCTCAGGATGCTAGTCCTCCCAGTACCTCCTCACCTCCGCCAGTGGCGGCCACCGCCTACCTAAAGTAGGAGGGTGGCTCTGGGTGGAGAGGGCGGCAGGTTGGGTAGGGGTGGAAGCCAATGGCCGGAAGGGGATGGGCCCTCAGGACACAGGCTCCGCACCCAATCCAGGCGCTGCTTTCACACAAGAGCAGTGCCAGGATTTGTTCTGAGCGGCCTTGCCTGCCGCTCAGATGTGCATTGGAGCCTGTGCTGTTTCTCAAGCCTGGCTGTGTAACACAGCCAGGTTGGAGAAACATAAGTGCACATGTGTGTTTGGCTGGGCTCGGCCGGCCGGCCAAACACACATGCGCACTTCTGAGTGTACTTTACTCCTCCTTAAAATGCCTGGCCCCACCCCGCCTCACCGTATATTTTTGTATTGGGCTCAGAAAGCATAATAAAATGATAATAACATTGCGTTTTTATCATTTTATTTATTGTCTGCTGGCACGGGCTGTGGGGTGATGCTCCTCCGACTTTACGGAGGGGCCGCCCTTGCCCTCCGCTGCTGCACTTCCCCTCCTACTGCTAGTACCTCCCCTCCTGCTGCAAGTCCTTCCCCTCTTTTTGCTGGCCCTTCCCTCCAACTTTTTGGCCTTTCTCTTCTGATGCTGCCCCTTCACATCTTGTGCCTGGCCTTTCACCTCCTTCTGCTGGACCTTCACCTCTGTTGCAAGTCTTTTCCCTCCTGCTAATGGTCCTTCCGTTCCTGCTGTTGGGACTTCCCCTTCGGCTGCTAGTCCACCCCCCACCCTTCTTCGCCCCCTTCCCTGCCAATACTTTCCTTTCTGCTGCTGCTCCTTCATACCCTAGCACTTACCTTCCTCATCCTGCTGGTGGCGCTTCCCTCTTCCAATTTTTTATATTTCCTGTGATATAGCTCCTAAATGAAGACAGCAATGACACTTAGCCACAGTAACAGGAGCCACAGCACACCCTCACTCATTGAAATGTTAATAAAATTATATAGCTTATACTTGCAACCCAACAAACCATGCCAAAGACAATAAGTAAATAAAAAGGGGTGGGCGGCGAATTCTGTGGAGTTACACAAAAACTCTGCGAGATTCTGTGGAGTTCCACAGGTGGCAGAATTCGACACGTCACAATGCTCACGCTGACTTTTAGCACTGGGAGGTTGATACGCCCTGTAAAATACAGCGTAAACAGCACCGCGCGGCATGCCACAGGGCGCTGCTTCATTCTGCCGCTCAAGTAGATTTTCTACTCGAGTGGCACACAAACGGTGGTGACCTTCTGCGACCGCTCGCGTCGAGAAATCTTGATGGAAGGTGTCCTAGCACTTGATTGTCTCACTCATGCTTCCCAACTTCACATTGACAAACCGCGCCCGAGAAAAAACATCCACCACATGGCGGTTGGCAGAGTTTTTCCAGAACTCCACGCTCCAAGCAGAGCGCAAAGTGAGTAAAACTTCGCAAACTGTGCCGCAGTAGCGAAGTTTATCACACACCCCTAAAAAGGTAATCTTTTACTTACGGGGCTAAGCTAACAAAAATGGTTAAAGGTGCAAGTGCAATGCATTGCATACTAATTATACTGTTATGTTATCTGGCCCTACTATAGCAAGCAACTGTAACTAGTCTAGCATCGTAACACTCTAAACTTATAAAGAGATTAAATCCAAACTAGTATGTTTGGTTGGAGACGTGTGTTGAGTAGTATGCCCTAGGTAGGATGGGTGAGGTATGTGAGGCTGTGAGACATAGTCTGGATGTGTTGTGGATAACTTGATACTGCTGGTATGTGGCTCATCTTTATAGAGTTTTCAACATATTCATGGCACTCCTAGCCAACATCATCCAATCACAAGACATCGCTGGCATCTTTTATGCTGATGTAACTCAACTCATCATCTCCCTAACGGACGAGACAAACACCACCAGAACCAACTTCACCAATTGCATGAGCATGGTAGCAGACCAGATGCAAACCAACTGCCTGAAGCTCAACTACGACAAGACAGAAGTATTGGTCTTCGGCCACAAGTCCTCCCCATAGGATTCAACCTGATGGCCGTTGGAGCTAGAACCAACACCCACAGACCATGAAAGAAATCTACGGATCATCCTAGATGACAAGCTCAACATGACCGCTCAATTTAGTGCAGCGTGCACCTCCTACTTCCACAGGCTATGCATGCTGAAAAAAAGCTTCAAATGTTTGCCTCAGAACAACAGACGGACCATCACACAAGCACTTATCACTCATCACCAGTGGACTATGGCAATACTCTCTATGCAAGAGTCTCCAAACAACTCCTACACAGACTTAAGACCAACCAAAATGCACCTGCAAAAGTCATAATCGGCCTCCCACGCCGAACCAGCATCACACCTCACCTCCGGAAGCTTCACTGGCTCCCAATTCAGAAGCACAGCTAATTCAAACTTTTCACGCACATATACACAACAAAGGACCAAAATACCTGAACTGCTGCATACTCTTTCACCAACCCACCAGACACCTACACTCTCAGTCGCACACACTCCCCACATCTGCAAAAGCAAAACTGGAGGTTGCTCATTTTCCTACATCACACCCAAGACATAGAGCGACCTCCCTCAACACATCAGAGCCTCCTCCACACTGCTTGAGTTCTGCAAGAAGCTGAAGACCTAGCTCATCATATAAGCACGTTGGGACCACATGCCGACACACCTTTCCAAAGTGCCTGGATACCATCACGGGAGATTAGTGTGCTATACAAATCAACGTTACATAACATAACATATGTGATGTGAAAGGATTGCTTCATGCAGCATTACTCAAACAACCCTAGATCAGTGAGTCCTCATGAAGAAAGTGGACTATTTTGTCCTTTCTTTCAGGCATTCAGTACTTTAGTGGTTGAGGGTGTTGCCTGTGGGTTTGAAAATGTAAGAGCCATGTTTTTATGTCCTTCCTAAAAGTGGCGTTTTTGTTCTTTGCTTATGTTTATGAAGAGGAAATTACAAAGTTTAGTAGCTTGTTCTGAGCTCGAGCGACCTCGTAGTCGCATTTTGTAGAAGTGTGGCACGCTCAGTTGTAGTGGTGTGTGGAATCAAATGCTTTGTATAGGGTGGATCATCTAAAATTTTAATTGGATCAATATTGATCTTATTCCTTGCAGTGCTCGATGCGCAATGCAAAGTGCTCTGAATGCAATCTGTCAGGACACTGGAGTCCTGAGGCCTGGGATAATGTGATCAAATGAATTCATGCATAGGAGTATCCTGGCTACTGGGCTGCAGCAGTTGCAATTTGTTTAAGAGGCGCATGAGGCTTTCTAGGCGTGGACTGTTGTTGTGGTCCAGGCAAGAGAACACAAGCCATGACAGTGCCCTGAACCTTGTGGTGAAAGCCTAGGTGCAGGAATATCCATTCTAGGCTTTGGAGCATATAGGAAGAGGAGTGCACTACATCATCTATTTCAGGTTCCAAAGTAAGCTCTGCACCTAGAATGACTCCAAAGATTCTCACTTTGTTCATTGAGGGCAGTGGTTGCCCTAAGTCTGTAGCCAGGTGCTGAGCCACTGTGTTGGTGACCATTTTCCACATCTGAGGATTTTTGTTTTGTCCAGGTCGAGTTAAAATGGTTAGCAGTTGTCAAGGCTTTTTATGGTGACCAGACAAGGCGGCAGTTTGGATAGCTTGAGGTTTTTTAACACAGGTGTGTCCTCTGTGTAGTTGAACCAAGACAGGCTGAAGCATGGAACCAGTCCAGGCAGAGTGCTGGGTGAATGCCAAAGAGAAAGGGGAAAGAACTTTGAGCAGCGAGAGACACCAGTATCCAGGCAGCTGGAACCAGGCCTGTGTGGTGCAGGTTTGTGAAGTGGTTACCCTTATATAAGAAGGGGAAAATACTGTGGTCTTCAGTGGTGGACAGTATTGAATACAGCAAAGAGTTCTAGTTGAAGCCACACGCTGTCTCACTTAAGTCAGCTTGGGTTCTTAGCTGTCGACAGCAGAGACTATGATAGACATTGTCTCTCTGCATGGTTGGCTGCCCTGTGCATCCAAAAGGATGCTTTTCTTCAGTGAATTCCAGTGTCTTTAGCTTTAGCTTAGCAAAGACTCACTGGTTTGCTGATGTTCTGTAGTTTGCAGGCTTGTCTACATCCAGTTCTGGATTATTTAGGAGAGATTAAAGGAATAAGCATTGCCCTCATTTCCCAAGGTACTCATAGTAGGTGACACGTTGTTACCCCTCACACAGCTTCCACAATTTCTTTTAAAACTGCAGGTGGGCATGGGTAAGCTGGTGATTTTATTCTGTGTGATATTGTTAATTTGGTAAGGTCCTTACCTGCTGGAGGTGTGCTCCCCTACTCACTGGACTCCATTTCCCAGTTGCATCAGAGGCAGGGCCAGCTGCTGTGCACATTGTCACACCTCCAGGCACCGGATATAGATCACCGGCAGCTCCTGCATTGTGGGACGTGTCCAGGCAACGCTCAGGAAAAGCCCTGGCCAATGGCGGGCCTGTCAAAGCCTGTCGGAGCCCGGATGAGGCTGGGCCTCCCTTCTTCCACCTGAGCCCCAGATTAAGGTACTGTACTCACTCTCCCTGCACTGCCTGCCCATAAGCTGCCTGCTGTCCCTGCGCTGCCTGCTGCCCCTGTTCTTCCTGCTGCCCCAGAGCTGCCTACTGTCACTGCCCTTGCGCTGCCTGCTATCCCTGTCCCAGTGCTGCCTATTCCAGGTCCTGCCAGACACCCAGGCCCAGTGTCCCTGCAATGCCTGCAGCCCTTGCACTGCCTGCTGCCCCTGTGCTGCCGGCTGTGCCCCTGCTGCCCATTCTAGGTCCCTGCCTGGCACCCAGGATCAATAGCATCAACTCCCAGGGCCACTAATGGAGGCCACCATACAGCCACGCAGTGGATGCATGCAGCGGGCATGCCACCAACACAGCGTTTGACATTGCCCAGCACCAGGACACCTGGCCCTCCCTCCACCCGATGGTACACCACCAATGAACTCCTGGACCTGAACCCTGGACACCAAAACAACAACAGCATCTCCTCCTCCCCATGATCCACCAAAGTACCCTTCACCTGCTGACACTGCCACTTCTCCTGTGACACAACCCATGAAATATCCTGCACCACTCCTGCCCACAAAACCAAGAACATCCCCCAACCACTCCATTGTAACCTGCTCAACTCCTGCTCTCTCTGCAAACATGTCATAGAAATCTGGGACACCATCACCACTCTCTTCAAGGATGTTGCTTTCATCATCAAAACCTATCTCAACCCCTCCTTGAACCCCGACATCACCACCGCCACTCCCGAAGGCTACAAGATGATACACCGAGACCACGGCAACAAACAAGGCAGAGGCATCACAATCATCTTCAAGGCAACCATCATATGAACCATCACCAACGACGACTCCACACCCCTTATGGAACACCTCAACTTCCTACTGCAAACGGATGCGGAAACCAAAATAAGAGGCACCCTTGCCTACTGACCCTCAGGTCCCCAAGCAACATTCTGTGACACCATCCCCAACCTCATCGCCCCCTCTAGCAATCAACTCTAACAGCTAAATCCTACTTGGAGATCTCAACTTCCACATCGACGACCCCAACAAAGCCAACTCCATCGCCCTCCTGGAGAACCTGAACAACATCGGCCTCACACAACTGGTCAATGAACCAACGCACAAAGCCGGACATACACTCAACCCCATTTTCACCTCCAGCAACAGAATCAAATTCAGCCACACCATAGAACTCACATGAACTTACCACACCATTGTCCACTTCACCATCTCTAATGCCCAGCACACCAACACCAGGTGCCAGATCACCTCCCATTGCAGCTGGGGTAAGGTGACCAAAACTCAGTGGTCATAGGTCCTCAACCCCTCCCAACCTGAGGCCTCAACAGACCTCGACCAGGCCGTCCAGAGTTACGCCGCCTGAATTGCACCACTGAGGCACACAAAATCCAACAAGACCTCCAAGCATGCCAGCTGGTACACCCCAGAACTCAAGACCACCAAGCGCAACTACCACCAACTGGAGAAACAGTGGAATGCCACCAGAACCCCACCAACAGAGAAAGCAGTCATCAACACCCACATCAACTCCACAGCCAACCACACAAAGGAACTGATCAGAATAGTCAAGGTATTCTCCAAACCGACAGCCATAGAGAACACCATCCATCCCTCCCAAGAACTGTGCAACATCCTCTCAGACTACTTCCACAATAAGATCACCAACATCTACAACAATTTCAACCTCCAACTGCCATCGTCAACCCCAAGGACCTCAACCAACCAGAGAACACCAGCCAAACCATTACCACCTGGTCTGAGCTCACCGCCCTTACCACCTCAGCCATCATGTCTTGCATCCACTCCGGTGAGCTCACCGACCCCTCCACCTCTACATCCTTGCAACGAGCCCAATCAGCACACAACTCACCAGCATCCTCAACACCTCCATTTCCAAAGCTACCTTCCAGGAGAAATGGAAACACACAGTCGTCAGACCCCTCCTAAAGAAAGCGTCTGCCGACACCAGCAATCTCAAAAATTGTCACACAATCTCTCTGCTCTCCTACCCGGCCAAAGTATTTGAGAAATCTATCAACCAGCAACTTACCGAATTCCTGGAACAAAACCACCTACTGGACACCTCACAATCAAAATTCTGTGTCAACCACAGCACTGAGACAGCGCTGATTGCCGCCACAGAAGACATCAGAATACTCCTCGATCATGTAGAATCTGTGGCCCTGATCCTTCTCGATCTCTCTGCTGCATTCAACACCATCACCCACAACACCCTCATCAACATGTGTTCGACACCATCACTCACAACACCCTCATCAACAGACTCTACAACACAGTCATACAACTAGATGCCCTCAAGTGGATCACATCTTTTCAGTGAAGAATGCACACAGAGTATCCAACTGCCCCCCTACACCTCCAGACCCAAAGACATCAACTGCAGACCACAAGGATCTTTCCTCAGTGTCACCCTTTTCAACATCTATATGACCCCGCTCACGGACATCATCAGACCCTACAAACTCAACATAATCTCCTATGCAGGTGACACTCAAATGATGCTCTCGCTCACCGAGGACCCCTTCACTGTCAAAAGCAAATTCTGCAATGCCATGACCAACATAGGCCAATCGATGAGGTTCAACTGCCTCAGCTGAACTCCAACAAAACTGAAATACTGATCTTTGGGAAGAACATCTCCTCATGGGACCACAGCTGATGTCCTGCAGAACTGGGATCCACACCCACAACGACCGACCATGCAAGCAACCTTGGCATTATTCTCGACAGTCAACTGACCATGAAATGACAAGTCAATGCAGTCACCTCCTCCTGCATCCACACGTTTCACAGGCTTTGCAGAATCTTCAGATGGATCCCAACCAACATCAGAAAGACCTTCACTTAGGCCCTTGTCACCGGCCGCCTCGACTACGGCAACGCCCTTTACCCTGACATCTCCAACCAGCTCCTCAGAAGGCCATATAGAATGCTGCAGGCAGACTCCTCCTTGACCTTCCTAAACTAACTCACATCGCCCCCCACCTGCGATACCTTCACTGGCTACCTGTCCAGAAGTGCTGCCAGTTCAAGATCCTCACGCACGCCTACCAAGCCCTCCATGACTTAGGACCTGCCTACTTCAACCATGGATTGAACTTCCACCAACCCTCTAGACACCTACGCTCCTCTTCCCTCGCCCTAGGACACAACCCCACATCCATCGCAGACTCGGAGATGGACGCTCATTCTCCTACATCGCCGCCGAGACCTGGAACAACCTTCCCCTCAAGCTCTGTGCAGCCCCCTCGCTGGCAGACTTTAGAAAGAGGCTCAAGACTTGGTTCTTCGACAGAGACACAGTGCCCAGATACCCCTTGCCCTGTTGCCCTCTACAAATGCTTTTGATTGTATTTGATTTGATTTACACGTTTGATGTGACTAGAAGAAGAAGAACTTTAAATGTGCTTTTGGATGCTGAAAGGTGAACGTGATCTTGGACACATCTATTTTGCTTGACATGGTGTATGTTCTGTGTGGGTGCTCTACAGATGGATGCAGTGAGCAGTACCTCCGGAGGTATTGAATGAGTCACAAACATAGACTGACTATGCTAAGATTGCTGCAATGTGTTTATCTATTGCCCTGTTATATTTTTTATTTAATGCATACTTACATAACATATGTTTTATATGATAGGTATAGTTTATGTATGTGCATATGATTTGCATAAACCGCAACGATTCTTTATAGTATTAAATATTCTGCTGTAGTAGGTATATAAACATGTCTCTCTGGATGTCCTCATTGCAATCACAGGTAACAGAATTAACTTATTTGTCACACTGCTTGACAGTCTCAACAAGCACTGGGCTTCCTTTTCACTGCTATCTATGTCGCCTCTTACCTGCCTCTAGAAAGATTGTGCAAGCTACATTTCTGAGGAGCAGAATTTAAAACAGGCTTAAATCCACAAATTGTATGCACAAATTCTTCACCTGCTATATTCGTTAAAATACTGAATAAAAAATTGACATTTTATCAAACTTTTGTTATTGTTAGTTATGGCCATATCCTTTCTTTTTAAGTGCACCACGGTTTCCCTTCTTCCTTCTGCCTGCCTCTCTTGTATGCACTTTTCTCTAAATCTCATGCCTATCCCTAGTGAGCTCTTTTGGAAACCATAAGTATTTTATTAATTCCAAAAAGCAATTGCTTTTCACTTAGCCCCCTCTAATGAACACACATGTGTCAATAATGTGCCACAAAGAAACGGGTGTGAATGCATGGCATCAGCGTGCAAAACTAACCCCAAAGACAAATGAACTGACTACTAACTTTGGGCTCCCAGATTAGGTGCTACTCCCTGGAAAGAGCTTCGACGCCTCATCAGGGTTAGTAAGCGCTATGTAAATGGAATTTAAACATTTAATTTGTTTGCTGTGTCATGGTTGAGAGTTTGGATTATTGGTCGGTATCTCTGAGTTGATGGGAAGAATGAATCTATTTGCCCTCTGCCCGGTACACAGATAGTAGGGAGAGAATCGGTTAATTTGAGCAGGGTCTAAGGTGTTTAACTGCTGAGACAATTCTAAAACATTCCTTTGTGGGGCACTAGAGCAGTAAAAAAAAATCGTTTCTGGTGGTTGCTCTTTAAATGTCTGGTGATGGCTAAATTGCTTATGGTTGTCCAGTTCCAGTTCTTTTTTATTTAGTGACTATGCCAGATTTTTGGTCGACAGACAAGCACTTCCAGCATCCGTACACTTTATTCTAGAGTTTACAGTGATACCTTGCCATATCTTGGGCCCATCAGCTGGTAAAAGGCCCCTGGCAGCTCTGCATCAAAGAGCTACTTTCAAAGTCCACAAAGTTCACCGCTGTCTTGCTGCTGGAAGTAATGGCTGCAGGAATGATTAATTTGGGGGTGCTGCTGCACCCCTCCCGTACCCCTTGCCTCCATTAAAGCAAGGATTGAGCTGTGAAAGTACAAAGCAATCAGCTCGAATTCCCGCCTTCTGTGGGATCAAACTGGTTTGGTTGTGTCTCCTATGATAAATCAGGACAGTGCTGTTGGGATTGTTTAGAGACTGGGAAATAAACACCATTGAATACAAGGTACTTTACAAAAAAAAGATTCACTCAAGGGGCTGGACCTGTCTTCAGGTTGGAAAAGAGGTCAGAGGTCAATTGACGCCTCATCCACAATTAGCTTTTGGAAAAGGGCACAGCTAGAAGAGGGCCTTTGAGACCTTTATGGCCTTCACCTTAGCACTCAGATTAGTGTTCAACTCCCGTTTTTGGCGCACTGGAATTAGCTGTTGCCCCCCTATGGGAGACAAGTCGCCCCATCAGGGGTAACAGACTCCTCTTAAAAAAACGTGTTTCATCTCTCCTAAGGGGCATCCACTAGGTTTCTCCATCCAAGAGACAGGTGGATCGGTGGAAGAACTAGGCCCTGGCGGAGACCTCCGCTCCGCCCACGGAGTGTGCGGAGATTTGCCTTCTCCATGTTCCGCGGAGAACACGGAGAAGGAATCTCCGCACACTCTGCCGCGTAGCGGAGTTGGCCAGCCCCCTCCTCCACCCCCCCTATATTAACAATGAATTTTAGAACTTAAAAATAAATTAAAACCCACTTACCTGTACTGCGTTGTCTCCGGGCTGCCCTCCTCCTCTTCGTTACAGTTTCTTCTAATCCAAGCGAAAACTTCGCGGACACGTGCACATGCGCAGTTTTTGCAAGGATTAGAAGAAACCGCATCGAAGAGGAGGAGGGCAGTCCAGGGACACCGCAGTACAGGTAAGTGGGTTTTAATTCATTTTTCAGTAGTAAAATTCATTGTTAATGGGGGGGTGAAGGCAGGTGGCATAGTGGGGCTATGCGGAGAGCCACATGGAGGGCCACGGAGTTTGTTCGTATATCCGTGGCCCTCCGCTTAACCCCCCTACCTCCACTACGCCCAGAGCTAGGGAGAACTAGGACCTGGGATAGGCAACTCCTGATTGGCTGCTCCTGACACTACCCAACCCTCTATGTAAGTGACCTGTGACCCTGTTGAGGTCCTTCTAAGCCCTCGGTGGTCTCAGAATGAAGACCCATGGTGCCAAGCCTTGGATAATTAGTCTCTTGAGTCATATCAACTTCTTTAAGGGTCTCCAGTCTGCTCTAAATGGTCGCAGCTCTCCACAGTGTGCCTTTGTGGCACGTTGATGTATCTCCTTCAGACTGTGCCTGTGTCTGGTGACTAAGTGTATAAAAAGTGGGACATTCTACCTCAGCCTTGTACAACCCTGCCGTCTTTTAATCTCGCTCTATAAACTGTTTGTGGTGCTACTCAAGATTGTTAGTGACCGACTCTAGGGTCACCTGGACCAGCACAGGTTTCTTGTACAGACGTGCAGACACCTCTATGGAATCTGCAAATAACCCATCAGTGGCAGTCCCACAGGGCACTCTGCCTTGATACCCTGGTTCAGCTTCTGTATGAAAGGTTTTGTCTTTTGAATGTTTCAGGTGGGTTATCTAGAACTAGTCAGAAGAGTATTCATCAACAACCAATTCTATGAAGCAATTTCCCTACAGACAGTCACTAAGAGATCTTTTTGCACTCATACTTTCACAAGTTTCTTTTTCAGAATGACCTCGTTGGTCCCTATATGCATCTAAAGGTTTGCGAAGCAGCTGTGGCTCCCACGACTGCACTCCACAGTAAGTTCTTATGTTCAAAGTAGCTGTTCTCTACCAAACAACAACAAGCTGCCAAGGATGCTATAGGCAGCAGCACATAAATGCTAATTATTCAAAACGAGTGTCACTCAAAAGATCCCAGCCAATTAGATCACAGTGGTCCTTATATCATCATATCACCTCTCTATTGATTATTTCTTATGTTTCTTTAAAACAGCTAACGCGTTTTGTTCAATGGACTTCTTCAGGGATGCAATTGAAATAATAATACATAAACCATTAAAATTTGAATAATATATTTTAAAACCCTCTATTATAGTAAAAAAGGATGTGGAACTGGTCAAGAAAGCTTTCATTTGCATCAGGAAGCTTGAAAGAGATGAGCTGGAGCTACGAAAACCCAGTGTTCACAAATTTCTGGCCCTTAAAACCAATCCATCAACTGAGCCATATCTTTTGGGAACATTGACTACTTACGAGCGTTTTTTATTGTCTAGGTTCGGCTTTGATCTCTTTCATTTGTTACTTGCCGTTCCAAAAGGGTGTAGCAGAGGACAGGTGTTAGCACCCGGAGGCTGCGACCATGTATCCCCTCAGGACTTGTTACACTTTATGTTCCTCTGCAATTTTTATGATATACCGCGGAGGGACTTTTTGTTCTCCCTTTTAAAGAGGCTGAATTTTAACCTGGTACGCCCAGCTATTTTTTATTTGCAGATGCTAAAACCAGACTGTATGTTTTTTTATTGTGGGATATTTTAAATCAGTGGTGAGAACAAGGGCTTGTCTTGAATTTTAGCCATATTAGAGGGTGAAAGTATCCCTTGTTTCACATTATGGACTATGTGTTCTGTACTGTACAGTATTTATTGATACAAATTGTATATTTCTCTTTTTTAATTATACATAATCACCTGTTTTTATCTACTGTTATAAATTGCAAAATCTCCAAGCAACAGTTTTAACGAGGTGCGGATATGTTGTAACTTTTATGGTTTTTACCGAAAAACCGAATAAAGTTGTTTTTGATTTGATTTGAATAATATTATCAAAAACAAAACAATACATTTAAAATACACACACAGTTCAAGGCATGAGTAGTACGTTTCAGATTTTAACTCATCATAATTTATGGTCGAAATGGAATTGGAATGACAATTATGAATGTAGTAATCTGTAGTCTGAATCTTAATAATCCCAAATCATACACTTGAGGTAGATGAGGGTCCTAGTGCTAGACGTCGGGCCTATTGTGTTCAAATTGGCTGAGATTCATTGAGTGCCAGCCATTTTGACTAGCTGGCCAATATGGTCAAAGAGAAGTTGTTTACTTGATGTAACCTCTTTGCTCCTTCAGAGAGTTCTAAGCGTCAATAAAAATATGGTCAACTATAATGATACTGGCCACTAAATTTCTTTGGAAGATCATCATTGACTAGCCTGTGCTTCACTCAGTATGAAGGTAAACAACCATTCAGTTTTTTCAGCTGCGCCATACCAAGATGCAGTGACGGGCCACTATTTTCTTCATTTCCCACAAAGGTCAGACCATGGAATTAAAAGGAAACAATATGCATTAAACTCCCATGCCTCCAGAGATTGCGACATCTGATATGAGCGTGTGCCCACATAGGAAGGACACCTATTTAGATTCTAATTATGCCTAGTACCAGGGCCCTTCTCCAACTCCTGACTCCTAGGCTAGTGTTGGTACTCTCTCTTTTCCACACTGCCCCATGGTCATGGATACTGGTGTTTGTATTTTCTGAGATTGATCTAGTCTACTTGACTGTTGAGAATCACTGACAGAATATTGGAAAGAGAAATATTGTGTGGACAGAATAACGTGTCAAAAATATCGAGGACAACATTGTCGAGAAGGTAAGTGCAAATTGGTAAGTATAGATTTGCTTTTCTTAACTCCACATCTATGTACCTTGAAGATATATATATTGTCATAGTACATATATGTGGAGTTATATATAGTATAACTTTGCTTACCTATAGAAACTTACCTTCACGACATTTGTGTCCCCGATATTATTGACACAAATATTTGGTCCACAAAATTTCTGTTTCCGATATTCTGTCTAAATAGCAACTACAAATTTAGAGTAACAGCATACATGATACAGACCAGGAAAGTGAAAATATGAAATGTTTAGCAACAGTATCCATGTCGAGCTAGTTAAAGATAGCTCAGCTGGTTTATAACCCAATAACGAGTTTGGCGGTTCATAGGACTGCCAAACTTCCGGTGGAGGTGCGTTGGCGGTCGTGGACCGCCGCACCAGTGGTCCGACTGCCGTATTATGAATACAGAAGTCAGGCTGCAATAGGACTGCCACAACCGTGGTGGTGCTGCAGTCTGAGGGCCGCAATATGCTGGCGGTACCGCTGCAACACCGCCAAGCATATTAAGAGTTTCCTAACATCCACCCTTTTCATGGCGGTGAGCCTGCCATGAAAAGGATGACGATGAGGAAACTTAGGGGGCCCTTCAGAGCCCCCTGTTCCCTCAGGGCCCTGAGATGCATGCAAGGGAGCACATGGTGTGCGCCCCTGTCTGCATGCACCCCCTTTCCTGCACAGCATGGACTTTGCAGTCCATGCCGTGCAGATGAGGAAACTGAGGGTTCCTACAGAGCCCCCTGTTCCCTCAGGGCCATGAAATGCATGCAAGGGGGTACCCCCTGTCTGCATGTACCCCCTTTCCTGCACGACATGGACTTTACAGTCCATGCCGTGCAGGAACGGGCTGTGTCACTCCCATTGTGGTGACTTTTTAATTGGCACTGCTGTGGGAACGCCAAAGGACCACCAGCCAGACTTGCCGGCAGTGAGATTTGGCGGTGTGGGAGCAGGGTGGTGGCGTGGCGGCCCGCTCCCACACAGCCAAACTCGTAATCAGACCCTTAGTCTCCTGCCACAGAGCACACATAAAAAGTCAATTCCAGTCAAAGCTGAGGAGGCTGAGTGAGTCATTTTGTGGGGCCAACAGGACACGGTTTTTATGCCAGTTTCTTGAAAGTTGCCAATCGTGGATGATTTTTTGTATTGATTTATTCTGGGCGAGTGTCTAAAAATGAGCAGTTCTTGGTCTGAGTTCTTAGTGCTCTCAGCGTCTGGGAGACCAAGTGCGAAGGCTGGTAAGGCGGTCTAACCGTGAAATAACGCCCTACACGCAGAGTTTAGTCATGCCAGAGTGTGTGTTGGTATGTAGTTTAGCGGCTGATATGTCACTGCCGACAACTGTGTGAACCCTGCAGGCCACGGGCTGAAACACCGGTTGACCTTGCTCGGCTTTCCATCGAGTCCAGGAAGAAGGAAAACGGTTATTTTTAGTGCTACTAATCTGCAATATTTACCAGTATGATTTTATACGAAAGTAATTATTATTTTTCATCACCGTGATCCCCTTTTTTAGTCTCAACGCTTATAAACCTGAGGCCTACTGACACCAAGGCACTTCATGGACTGTTTAAAAAGCTAAGCTGAAAAATCACATTTAGAGACTATGGGCCCGATTCACAGAACTAACTTAAGACAATATCCTAAACTTACTACCATTTTGGTATTCACAGAAGGCACTTACTCATTTTGGTATTCACAGAAGACACTTACTCACTTCGGTATTCACAGAAGTTAGGAGTCCTAACTTTAGGACTCCTAAATGCCTTCTGTGAATACCGAAAGTCTTAAAATTAGGATTTTTCTCAGTTTAGGAGTCCTAAAGTTAGGACTCCTAACTTTACTACTACTAAACTGAGAAAAATCCTAATTTTAAGGCTTTCGGTATTCACAGAAGGCATTTAGGAGTCCTAAAGTAAGGAGTCCTAACTTTACTGCTACTACATTGAGAAAAATCCTAATTTTAAGGCTTTCGGTTTTCACAGAAGGCATTTAGGAGTCCTAAAGTTAGGAGTCCTAACTATACTACTACTAAACTGAGAAAAATCCTAATTTTAAGGCTTTCGGTATTCACAGAAGGCATTTAGGAGTCCTAAAGTTAGGACTCCTAACTTTACTACTACTAAATTGAGAAAAATCCTAATTTTAAGACTTTCGGTATTCACAGAAGGCATTTAGGAGTCCTAAAGTTAGGAGTCCTAACTATACTACTACTAAACTGAGAAAAATCCTAATTTTAAGACTTTCGGTATTCACAGAAGGCATTTAGGAGTCCTAAAGTTAGGACTCCTAACTTCTTTGAATACCGAAATGAGTAAGTGCCTTCTGTGAATACCAAAATGAGTAAGTGCCTTCTGTGAATACCAAAATGGTAGTAAGTTTAAGATTTTGTCTTAAGTTAGTTCTGTGAATCGGGCCCTCCATCTTCGAACAGGTTTAGAGACGACATTAACATGAATGCACGAATGCCATGCAGTTTAGCACTGCACAGGCGCACTCGCTGCATGCACAGACACAGCCAGATACGCACCCTTCTTCCCACCTTCACTCGTCACTAGCAGGAAGGCGGGGCTGCAGGTGACAGTGGTGGAATACATAAGTAGTGCCAAGAAGAGGGCGTGCTGGGTCTCCAAGGCCAGGCAGTGACACCATCTCATCAGAAAAGAACCCCTCGACTCCTGCATGAAGATTATACACGGCCAGTGGCAGTTAATAGTTTCCCAAGGAAACAACATTATCTCACATTAGCTATAGGCAGGGCCACTGGAATAATATGGCGATGTGGGTCCAGTTATGTGGCAGGGTTCGGTAAAGTATGCGGCATGAAAAGCCAGATTATGTGGCATAAGGCAGCACATTTTGAGATATTATTAATTAATTTCTCAATTTTTTAAAACTTGGTAACACTCTCTGGGCATTGGTTGCACCTCATTAGTATCAGTCTAACACCCACATATATCAATAAGCAACAGAAAGTGACCAGTCCAGCTTTGCAAAGTGCCTTTCAATGCACGGCAACATGTGTCATCGCATTTTTAGTAAGTTTTGAACCGTTTGAGCTACAAACAATTTTTTTTAAATCTGCAGATTATGCAGCAGATGATGGATTATGTGGCAAATGCAGCAAATTTATAAGTATGCAAAAAATCAATCACAGCGGTCATACAGTCGCATAATTCTAGTGGCCCTGGATAAAGCACAGACACACACTATATCACTCAACCACACCCTGGCGGTGTAGGGTGCTACCAGACCACACATGCACTTTAGGGCCTTTCCAGGGGCATGAGGCACTATATAAATGCAACAACAATACAATATAATTTAACTGTAGGAACAGATGGTGTGCAACTACTGATGCTTTCTGACAGCAGTCAACAAATGCACTGGGACCAGGGATGGAATGAAAACCAAAGTCAGCCAGGCCCGGCTCTAGAGGGTGGGCCAGACCCACCCAAACATGAGCCTGGCCCACCCAAACATGAGCCTTGGCCCTCGCAGTGAATCTGCCACCGATGTAAAACAACAATAAAAAAAATCAGAAAACTGGTGATTTATGATCCTGCTGCAGAGCAACCATTTGTCTGTTGGTAGTTTTTAAATGCTGATAAACTGAATTTTATGGGAATAGCTCAGTGGGTACTGCCTTTGTCACAGATATCCTTGTGTTACTTGCAGTTCAGAAGTTACTATCCTAACATAGGGCAGTGACCTATGAACTGTCATCAAAGAGCTGCATACAAACTTCACTTTTTTGTCTTGTGATATAGTTAGAACTTCTCCAGTCTTTCATTATTCTAATGTTGCTAAAAAGAGTTTGTTTGGGAGTTATACATTTTTATCAGTAAAGCCAACCACTGGAGTACTCTTTAAATACTGAGTTTGTGCTTCTCCAGACTATACGTTCGTAAAATATATTGCCCACTAATATGGATCACATGTGATTTCTACACCTTGTAATCCTCATTGGCTTATGTGACATTCCCCGTAGACTGATTTATTGTCTCTGTATAACGTGTGCTGTTATGTAAAGTACTGTGACACCCTACACTGATATGAGTAGCGCTATACAACAAATGAAATGGATATAAAAGAAGGGCAACAGAGAGATGAGGGGCACTGGTGGAGTGTGACAGTGAGGGAGTCCGAAGAGGAGGTCAAGGGGAGGGCGGGGGGGGAGCTACGGAGAGATGAGGGGCGCTGGTGGAGGGTGGCAGTGAGGAAATCAGAGGAGGAGGTCACGGGGTGGAGTGGAGCTCCGGAGAGATGAGGGGTGCTGTCGGAGGGTGACAGTGAGGGAATCCGAGGAGGAGGTCACAGGGTGAGGGTGGAGCTACGCTGAGACGAGGGGCACTAGTGGAGGGTGGCAGTGAGGGAATCTGAGGAGGAGGTCATGGGGTGGGGGGGAACTACAGAGAGATGAGGGGCACTAGTGGAGGATGGCAGTGAGGGAAGTCGAGGAGGAGGTCATGGGGTGGGGGGAACTACAGAGAGATGAGGGGCACTAACGGAGGGTGGCAGTGAGGGAATCCAAGGAGGAAGTCATGGAGTGGGGGGAACTACAGAGAGATGAGGGGCACTAGTGGATTGTGGCAGTGAGGGAATCCGAGGAGGATGTCATGGGGCAGGGGGAAACTACAGAGAGATGAGGGGCACTAACGGAGGGTGGCAGTGAGGGAATCCGAGAAGGAGGTCATGGGGTGGGGGTACTACAGAGAGATGAGGGGCACTGGGGGAGGGTGGCAGTGAGGGAATCTGAGGAGGAGGTCATGGGGTGGGGTGAACTATTGAGAGATGAGGGCGCTGGTGGAGGGTGACAGTGAGGGAATCTGATGGGGAGGTTATGGGGTGGGGGGGACTACAGAGAGATAAGGGGCACTAGTGGAGGATGGCAGTGAGGAAAGCCGAGGAGGAGGTCATGGCGTGGGGGAACTACAGAGAAATGAGGGGCACTAGTGGAGGGTGGTAGTGAGGGAATCCGATGAGGGGGTCATTGGGTAGGGGGGGAACTACGGAGAGATGAGGGGTGCTGGTGGAGGGTGGCAGTGAGGGAATCTGAGGAGAAGGTCATGGGGTGAGGGAGCTATGGAGAGATGAGGGGCACGAGTGGATGGTGGTAGTTAGGGAGTCTAAGGAGGAGGCCATGAGGGGGAGGGGCTACGAAGAAATGAAGGGCACTGTTGGAGGGTGGTAGTTAAGCTATCTACAGAGAAAGAGGTCATTGGTGGGGCACCAAAAAAGACTTCCACACCAGCACTAAAGCCATGTCATGGCCTTTCTGTTTTTGTTTATTTAATTAAAAGTCAGGTGATTAGGACAACTGTGGAGCATACTTTAAAGTGCGTGCTAATTACATTCACTGCTATATTCAATGTTTTAAGTTTGAAGGTGATTTTACTATTGTTTTCTAATGGGAATAATGAAAGTGGAAATGAATGGTGGCTGATATTGGGCTGGGGCCCAAGGTCAGCTGTGAGATAAGGTGCAATGGAGAGGGGTGGTAGAAAAGTGGATAATCAAGCCTGTAAGGGAGCACGCTGCAGAATCAGGGGTCAGGTGGAGGTAGTAATGAAGAGGGTTTCTCCCTGAAGGCTCACACAGAGGGAGCCCGAGTAGTGTCACTTGCCTGATACTCCCACCTTAGAAACCTCCTCTTCCCATCAAAGGAACATTACATGAAAAAATAAAAAACTTTTTGAGAGTGATAACATTAAGAAAGAGACTTGGAAAAGAGTGCATTTTACTGGGCCTTGTAAGACCAGGGAGAGATAAAGGAGGGCCCAGAAGCAGGCCTGGCTAGATATATAAGCGATAAATCATGCCAGTAGTGGCCCACCCGAATGCACCCTTGTCCCACCCAAATAAAAATTCCTGGAGCCGGACCTGAAGTTAGCCCTGGGAAAAATGTTCAAACCAATCCCAGGCTGAAGGCCATGATTCAAATGGGGCTAGTAGAGCCAAGGCCGACCATTGTTCTCTAAAAGCAATTCCAGAGCATGCAGTGCACCGAGTTAATGCCAGGGTGGCAGAACCACCAGTATGACTCTTGCTGGGACTGCAAGCAATACAAGGAGCGCATGAAAGTGCCAAGTGCCTGAAAGTGTATGGACCAAGAAATGTATTCTCAACTGTTCTCTGCCTCCTTGTACTCACATGAAATCTTTCACTTCAGAAGGATTTAATTGCTTTTCTCACCTTTCGCTCGGACATAACACTTATTTGTTACATGTTCCCAGAATGTACTGCTGCTACTGCCAGACAAGGTGTTGTTTACGGACACACGCCGATACTCTCAACCCTGAAGAAGCGCTAGTGAAGGGGGAATCGCGTTGGCTTTTTGTGTACTAAGAACTCTTTAGAAAATAAAAGAAGTCTACTAAACTCACTACGCCTGTGGAACAAGCTTCGTTGTGTTTGCATTACAGTCTGTTGCTCTTATGTGTTGCCTCTCATCTCTCCTTTTCCTATTCCCAGAATGTGTGTAAATAAGTAAGCAAAAGTCTATGAAAGCGCCAGCATGCCAAATGACGTCTTAGCGCTAGCGTCCTAGAAGTCAAAAGATAGAACCCTACTTAGAAAGGGATGAGAAGAGCTAGGTTTTCAATATTTTCCTGAAATGTGTCAGGTTAGATTGAGATCATAAGTAAAGGGGCATGGTGTGCCAAAGCTTACAGGCAGAAAAAGAAAGACTTTTGCCTCCCCATCTTGCGCTGTTGATTCTTGGAAAGGCACTGGTTTGGCTGAACTTGATCTAAGACACTGATACTCCAAGTACCGCCTAGGGGCCGCAAGCGGCCCTCCTGACCTTTACATGCGTCCCACTGGTCAACAGCAGCTCTGGGCTGCTGTTTACTTGTCTCAGCACTAACAGTAAAAATATGCAAAATAAACAGGCAAACATTTATTTAAATGTTAATTTGTGTTAAAGAAAGGAAGTAACTAGGGAGTCCTGCACTGCTCAACGTTAAGAACATCTTCGTTTTTAAAGGCATCTTGCAGAAAAAGTGTAAAAATATGATAGTCTCCTCAAATTCAAAAAGTGTATTTAATTAGGCTGTCGAACCTTTTCACTTTATCAGATTATATCAGTGCATTGAGAAATAATATTTTTAAAGTGATAGTTTTCAAACGTGAATTTATAAATAATAATTCTTCCTTCCATCAGTCAGTTGTTATGTGCACTCTTTGGGTGACCTTGGTTCCTATTATAAATGAACAACATTATAGTTTATTACATCAAACACAGGAGTAGGTTTTGTACAGCGCACACACTGAAGTCACTTATTTGGAGGTTCTCTTATTTGTGATTATGTAGAAAAAGGTAGGAAAGTGAAATAAAACAATTGCCTGGCGTCATGGGATTTGATAAAGTGGGGAAGCCAGGATTAAACCCAGGTTTTCTGGTTTTACATTGTGCATTTATGCTTCGCTTTTCCCTAAACCCACCTTACTGCCAACTCCCCCGTCCAACCACCACCCTCCTGGTATTAATGCGGCCCTCGATCACATCACAGACCAAACTTTTTGGCCGCTTGGAAAATGTTTGTGAGTACCCATGTGAGTACCCATGATCTAAGATCACATCAGAGAACATGCCCCAAACATTTTTGGGGACGATATAGAGGGCCAGTCATAAGAAGCACCTTATGAACCAGACAAAGAGCCTTACATTTACCCTCTCACAAACAGGCAGCCAATATAGGCCGAAGATGTTCTGAGAGACTGGGTTGAATTTTGAGAAAGGAGTATGTGGTCTACATTGCCACTGCTGCACGTTCTAATTTGTGTGTAAAAAGTAGACACCAAAAACAGATTAAAGTTGAGCTCCAGTCTAAAATCTGCCAGGGCAATGTTGATATTTCATTTTTGCTGTTTGTAAGGAGAAATATGAAAACATAAATCTCTTGAACCCATGAGTCAAATTGTCAATGTAAAAAAAAATGTCTATGCCTCCCTACTTTCTCTAAAAAAAAACTTTAGAGGTCAGGCGTAGAAGTTGTTCCCACAGTTTGAGTCAATGCATGATCCACTGTTAAACACACACCTAACAGACCTGACACTGAAGTAACTGATGTTGGGCGTTGCCCAATTTAGGACAGGCCACCTACTATCATCTCTGCCCAGGACCCGTTTGTCCAGGACCTCCATTCAAACCACGGCAGTTCCATACGGAACATTTTTTAATGTCTCCCATGCACAGGTAGTACGACCCTAACTCCCTGGGGACAGTTGTTATATGACTCCTTGCATTGGACCTCTCCTTTGGAGGTCTACCTCCAAGACTCAAGTTTTTACTTATTTAGGGTTTTTGTTAAACACTGCCAGCCACCGAATTGGTGGCCTCAGAGCACTCATGGGCTGTAGTAAAGTTTGAACAGGAGGGATAGATATTCTGATGTGTCCCCGTCATGGCTTCTGTTTTGTGTATAACATTCCCACGAAGGCGTTCAAACGGGTATAAAAGGAGTTCAAGTGCCAGGTGTAAAGGGAGGACACGTCTCAGGTGTCTGACCAGAAGACTAAGATGAGGCTGAGATTTTCTGATGCTGGGACAACAGGATTATCAAAAAGCCAAAGTGAAGAAAAAAAAATCTTTAATGTTTTCATAGGCTTGAAGTAGTCCTTCTCAAGTCTCAGGTAGACGGATAGTGCATTCCAGAGGGAGGAGCCCGGATAAAGACGGATGTGGCCACCATATCATTTGTATCCGAATAGTTGTGGTGACATCAGGCCTATATTAGCTGCCCTGAGACTCCGGGTTGGTTGATAAAGACCAAAGAGGCTAGCAATATAGTTCCAAATTCAGTCATGGAGTGCCTTGTGGAAGGGGCGTGGCTAGCTGGCCACGATGGCGGACGCGCTTTAAGGCAGTTCTGCACTGAGGCCCGGTAATCTGACAAAAATTAATGTTTCCTGGTGTCATCCGGAATTTATTATAGGGGCTACGGACTGAGAGCGCTGTGCTGCACGCTCCAGAGGCGAGACTGGCGGCTGAAGAGTGTCTCAAATTGGTGAACGGACCCGCACTGTCACTTGGTGGGTCGCGACTGGAGGACATCCTGCAGGCTGGGGCGCGGCCTGTACATCTCTGTTGTGACTGGAGGCCTGGGGTCTGCTGGAAGGCGAAATTGAAGGCGGCGTCTGAGCCTCCCCACGCGAGGGCGCGATTTTGAGGAAGCGCTTGAGGCGGTGGGGGGACGGGAGGAAGGGGGGCACGCAGCGCGAGGAGCACGCTTGATCTCGCGATGGCAGGCCCACAGGGGGAGAAGCAACAGGAGACAGGGGCGAAGGCGATGGGGCACATGGGGGGGTGCGTACCCCTCAAGGCTGCCACAGTTGAGGCCAGTGAGTCAGAGGAGGAGGGGGAGAGCAAGGAGGATGCCCAGGTGGGGGTGAAGATTTTGTGTTGGAGCTCTCGGGCAGTGATTCTGTGGGGGGGAGGGAGGTTGGGGGGACCAGCCCATTGATTTCTCGAGGGGGGCAGCAGGTGGGTGCGGGGACAAGGGGGTCAAAGGGAAAGGTCTGGCGAAGGCGCATAGGGTGGAGGTGCCACTGGGGGGGGATTCCCCGGGCCCTTCTGCGGGGGGCAGGCCAAGTTCTAGGGCAGTGGGGGGTGGGGGGATGTCGGACAGGTGGGATAATTTGACATTGGAGGAGCGCATACGCGACCACCGCTGTATGCGGTGAGAGAGTCGGGCAGGGGGGTTTGCGCCGGGGGGGCTGCCCCCCGACATGGACAGCGGACATATCGCCAGGGCGGGGCCAGGGCAGGGGGCAAGCCAGGGCACCATGCCAGTGGGTGTGGGTGGATGAGGTAGGGACTGCCTTGACGATGCAGAGACCTGATGGCGCTGGGGCCCCCTCAGGCTTCGATGGTCTGGGTGGGGGGATGTAAGCCAGCGGTGGAAGCTGGTAGAGGCAAGGGTGGGCCGGCAGGGCGCAAGACGGCCTCCAAACGCTGGGGCGAAGCAGCAAGGGGGTCCGCGGCGGCCTGCCCTCCATCGAGGGAGCGGGCATCGTCGGCGCCGGATTGCGAGTTTGTGCCTGGCGTGAAAGGGAAAGGTGCTAAGAGAGTGGTGAGTGAGGTGCGGAAGGTGCATGTAGAGGAGGCGGATGAGGAGCAATTGGACTATGAGTCTGACAGTGAAGAGTTGGAAGAGGGTGAGATGCGAGAGGTGTTTGGGGGACGGGGGACAGGGGAAGGTAGCAATGGAACAGATTGGTGTTTTGCAGGTGCCAAAGGCCAGCAGTGGTGGGACGCGGAAGTCGTCGGTGACAGGCGGACAGGAGCGGGCGGTGCCAGTGAAGCTTACAGGTGAGGGGGCCTGGTGGGATGCGTGGGAGAACGGGGGTAGAGGGGAACAGAAGAAGGCCTGCCGGTCGGTGGGCATTGGGGATGGTTCCGTGAGGGAGGTGGGAGAGACGGGAAAGGGGGCAGAGACAGCAGGCGGGGGAAACAGTTGGTGGGGACTGGTGTTCAGACTGATAAGCCAGGAGATCTGGAGGGGAAGGAGGAATCTGGAGAGAAGCATCAGAAAAAGTTGCCGTACATGGGCTTGGCTATGCCGTTGGGGTCCCATTTGTCAGAGAAAACGAGGTCTAGGATTTGGAAACACGAATACGTGGATGTGTTTAAGCTCTTGCATCGGGAGATTCAGGTTAAGGAGGGTTCGAAAGAGGAGGAATGGGAGTTAACTAGGTGGCCGAGAGTGCCGGTGAATATGGAGAATTGGACGTCGGCGTTTTTGATTTATGCAAGCATGTACTGTGAGAAACACCTGGACAGGGCCATAGCGCTGCTGAAGTATATGGATATTATTCGCAAAGCCCAGATGCATTTTGGTGGTTTTGCATGGCTTAGTTACGACGAGGAGTTCAGGGCTCGGATCAGCGTTAATCCGGACAAGCCATGGGGGGAGGTGGATCAGGAGTTGTGGGTTCAATGGATGTCCTCCACTCAGTCGTCAGCGTCTACACACACGGCCAGTGGGCTTCCGGTGTCTTATCGGCCTTTACAGCCGCGTCCCGCCCAGTCTGGGGCGGGGGGGCAGAGTGGGTCAGGGGGGACGGGAGGTCAGACCTTTCCCGCGGGCACTACAGGACAGTCGCCCAAATGAGTGCTCCAAGTGCGGTGGACGCCACCCGGTCACACAATGTTTCACGCTGGCAACTCCCTCTGAGCAGTGGCGCATCACCAAAGGGAAGGGACAGGCTGGGCCAAAGGGCTCCTACGCCAGTTGATGTGGTGGCCATGGGTCCCTGTCTCTCTCGATACCGTGATAGGGAGGCGGGGTTGAAAATTCATTGGGGTTTTCGGAAGGGTTTTGCGTGGGCTATCAGGGCCCCCGAGAGAGGCGTTGGGCGGAGAATTTGAGATCAGCGAAGGATTTGCCTGGGGTGGTGGAAGCGAAATTGAGGCAGGAGGTGCTGGAGGGTAGGATCGCGGGTCCTTTTCACACGTGGCCGCTGCCGGATTTAATTGTCTCCCTGCTGGGGGTGGTGCCCAAGAAGGAGCTGGGGAAGTTTAGATTGATCCATCATTTGACTTGGCCGGAGGGGACGTCCGTGAACGATTTCATTGCGGTGGAATACTCCAAGGTGATGTATGCGTCGGTGGATGATGCGATCGGTTTGGTGCAGGCTTTTGGTCGGGGGGTGGAGATGGCTAAGTGTGACATCAAATCGGCATTTTGCCTCCTTCCTATTCTTCCGGCGGATTTTTCCTTGTTGGGAATGGAATTCGGGGGGGGCAATCTTTGTGGATAAGGTCTTGCCCATGGGTTGTGCGATCTCATGTGCTCTATTTGAAACCTTCAGTTCTTTCCTCCAATGGGCCTTCACGGCCCGGAGTGGGCACCGGCTGGTGTCTCACTACTTGGATGATTTTCTGTTCGTGGGGAAGGGTCAGACGGGGGAATGCGAGAGGGCGCTGGGGCAGTTTCAGCGACTGGCCCTGGACTTTGGGGTCCCTTTGGTGCCGGAGAAGACGGCTGGGCCCAGCTGCTGTTTGACGTTCTTGGGTATCGGTGGCATGGGCGGCACGGTTACCGGAGCAGAAAGTTGCAGAGATGCAGGAGTGTTTGATGCATGTAGTGGGGGAGCGGCGGATTGCCTTGCGGACGGTTCAGCGGCTGCTGGGTTTGTTGAATTTTGCTTGTCGGGTGGTGCAGGCCGGACGGACTTTTTGCCGGCGGCTGGGCATGGCTATGTCTGGGGCTGTGCTCCCCCACCACAGAGTCCGTATCTCAATGGGGGTGCGGGCGGACTTGAGCATTTGGCATTGCTTTCTCACCGATTTCAATGGTGTGTCTTTGGACTTTGTGGATGACAACATGGTATGGCAGGTGCAGCTTTTTTCAGATGTGGCCGGGGCTAAAGGCTTTGGTGTTTTCTGGGACGGGAGGTGGTGTGCAGAGCAGTGGCCTGAGAGCTGGTTGCGGCAGGGTAGGAGCATTGCGTTTCTGGAATTTTTTCCCTTGCTGGTTGCACTGGAGGTATGGGGCAGGGAGTTTCGGAATAGAACATTCCTGTTTCATGTGGACAACAGGACTGTGGTGGATTTGGTGAACCCCCAGAAAGCTAGGGACCTGCGAGTGCTGCCCCCGCTGCGAAGTTTTATGCTGCTATGTCTGAGACTCAATGTGCTGTTCCATGCGCGGCATGTTCCAGGCGCTAGCAATGACATTGCAGATGCATTGTCTCGTTCGCAGTGGCAGCGTTTCAGGAGCCTGGCACCAGGAGTTGAGGCTTGCAAGACCAAGGTGCCGGAGGGTATCTGGGCCTGGGGGAGTGAGAGTAGTGGGCCTGGTAGAAAAATCTATAGCTGATTCCACAAGGCGCTCCTACCGTTTGGCATGGTCTGAGTTTGGTGCATGTTTGGGGTGGTCTAGAGGGCATTGGCGCATGTCCCGGAAGAGTTGTGAGCAAGGAGTGGTGCGTTTTGTTTTGAGTTGTATGGACAGAGGTTTGTTGCAGGTCACGATTGCAGGGAAATTGGCAGGGATTTCTTTTACAGCATGATGTATCTGGGGTTTGACCCCGGCCAGGAGCGAGTTGCTGAGCAGGATGTTAAAGGGCTGGGGTAAGGAGAGAGGGGAGGTTGGGGGTGGGGGGGCTGAGGGAGGCTATGACGTTTGATTTGTTAGTTGAATTGTTGGCAGCACTGCCGCAGTGTTGCTACGATGGGGTGGAAGTGGCGTTGTTTCGCTTATGCATGATTTGGATGTTTTTTGGGGCCTTTCGGGTGTCGGAGTTGCTGGGGGCTAGAGGGGTAGCTGGCAGACGTTTTGAGGATGTGTGATTGGAGGGGCTCCGTTTGGGTATTTGGGTGGGGCGGTCCAAGACAGACCAGAGGGGAAGAGTTACCTGGGTGTGGCTGTGCGAGAGTGGATGGACGGGGGCCTGCCCAGTTCGGGAATGGCAGGTGTTTTGTCAGCAGGCGCCAGCGCCGGTGGGGGAAATATTTTGCCATGCCTCGAAGAGGCGGGTGATGGCGTTTTCAGCTGCTGGCTGTGTTACGGATGGCTTTGAGGCGAGTGGGCAGGGACCCAGCACGGTACGGGACGCATTCCTTTCGGATCGGCGCGGCACAGCTGGGGTGGTCCTGGGATACGATCCGGCGGATTGGGAGGTGGAGGTCTCGTTGTTGTGAGCGTTATGGGCGCAAGTGACTGCTGCGCGTGCTAGTGCGGGACGCAGTTTTGCTGGGGCGTGGGGGATGGTTTCGTTGCTGCTAATCTCTTTCTCTTTCGTAGGTTGCGTTGGGGGCCCAGGTGCTAAGACAGTTACCTGGATTGTCGGACATTCCTTTGTGCATTGGGCATCGAAATACGCAGACAGGCAGGTGTACGGTCGTAGCCTTGGCCTGCGGAGCAGCCATCATGAGGTACACTGGTGAGGTAAGAGTGGGATGCACTGGGGAGCCTTGTTGCCCTGGCTGACTAAGAAAGTGTCACAGAGGGGTTGTCCGGACATGCTTGTCATCCACCTGGGAGAAAATGACTTGAAGCAATCGGGGGTGTCTCTTTTACATTTGATGCAACGGGACTTGGAAGCAATGCGAAGCAATCTGGCTGGCGCCTGTATTGTTTTGACTGAATTTGTACCGCGCTGGATATGGTGAGGGGCGTTCAAGCCCGCAGCGGTAGATAGAGCTTGGCGGAAACTGAATAGGGCCATGAGAGTTTTTTGCAGTCACAATGTGATCAAAGTTATCGCTCACACAGGGGAGCTCCTTCTTTTCCGCACTGACGGAGTGCACCTTTCGTACATGGGAAATGCATATTATATGATGGAGATGAGGGATGTCATCAGTAAACTGTGGAATGAGTCCATTTGGTGTCGACGGGTGTGAGGACGAAAGGTGCACTTGGGGGAGCGTGGGGCAGGTAACCGCCCTCCGGGGGTTTCCTGGTTGGCGGTACTTGGGAGGGGGGGAGTCCATGACGGGCATACTCACCCTTCCGGGGAGGGGGATACAGGTGCAAGGTGGGGGTGTATCAGGCAGGAGTGCGATGGCTGGAAATGATGGAGGTGGTTGAAAGGGAATTGAGGAAGCGAATGGTATAAGTGATGAGGTCGCTGGGTGATGTGGGAAGGAGTAATTGGAGTGTGGGAGTGAATGGAGGGATGAGAGGCATGAAGTTGGGGATTGTTTGGGGTTTTGATGTTATTATGTTGTACAACCCTGTCCTAATAAATGGCCTTTTACGCTAAACTAACAGCGTGGAGTGGTTATTGCTCGATGCGGCCCCCAGGGAAGTAAGGTCGGCAGACCAGTCTTCCCCTGGGGAATTCGCGCGTGATCAGGACAGGGTGTTTTAGTGGGGTTAAGGGGTGGGGTCTTAGTCGGGGTTATGGGGTGGGGTCGTAGCTAGGGTTAAAAGGGGGCAGGAGAGGAAGTTCTGCCTCTTCCTGTCCCCAGCGCCTTAGGGAGGGTTAGGGAAGTTAAAGTTGTCCACCCGCCCACCCGACTGTTTCTAGGTGGGGTAAAGGATGGTATTGTTTAAAGCGTGCCAGTTTAGGACGGGTTGAGGTGTGATCGAGATACGATACTACAGGAATTACGCAAGCTGGAAGAAGTTAGAGTTGAAAATTCCAAGGTGATGTTCTTCCCGGACTATTCTCTTGGTGTACAGCAACAGAGAAGCACGTTCCTGTTAGTCAAACAGAAGATGCATTTCTTTAATGCAGCAGAAGAAGCATGGGACTGACTTGAATCGGAGGGCCACAGTGTATCTCCAAGTAAACGGAAAACAGCCACAAACTCACAGCATAACGGCCGCAGGAACTGGCAGAGGCCTCACAGACGAACCAGGAATCGCCTGTCGCAGCTTAAGGCTGTCCCTGATTTGGAGCGGCGCCTACAGGAACGACGAGCTACTCTACATACAACGGCGACAATGAGAAGGAGCCCAGAACACAGGGACACTGATGCCTCATCAGAACACTCCATGAGCGCAGACAGCGCATCCACGAGATGGCAGCTAGGTGAAGACTTGTAGCCAATGCCAGAAGTGACGCCCCAAACAGCAGATGACATTATGTAATGTAAACACAGGGTGTCATCATACTTATTATGCAGTGATCAGAGAGGGCAGTTATCCTAGAGAGAAGAGTGTAGTGTTGTGGGGTGGAGATCTGTCATAATGTCTTGTGAATTACTGTGGGCGTAGCTCCTCAGCTTTCTCTTTCTCGCTGCCTTCTTTCTCGTCATGGGTTCGGAAGGCATTGACCACCAAGCAGAAGAAGCACAAAGAACATCATAAATAATTGCCACAGGGCCAGAGCTTCCGTTAGCTCATTACACACTCAGTTATGGCTACCCCCTCCATACACCAAGTAACACAGCACACAAGGCCGATAATTGCCTAAAGGCGCAGTTCAAAGTTTGGGCAGATACCTGCTGTTCCTCTGCTCTGTCCCTGTTATACCACAAAATGTCTAATCCCCCATATAGCATCTCACTCTCACATCATTGGTAACTGCATGCAGCACGATGGTGGAAGAGGCTTCGGTCACATGTGCGCCTCCCGCCCCCTTTGCAGAGCAGCAAGCCGGCGGGCCTTCCATGTATGTTGTACATATAAAAGATGTCACCGACAACAATAATAACCTGGAATGTCAGGAGCATGCACACGCCAGCGCGCGGATACAGTACATATGCATACTTAAAGAGGCATGCCGCACATATCGCGTTACTGCCAGAAACACATATATCGCAGCCCGAGATACACAGGTTACAGCGTAAATGGAGAGGGCAGATATATGCCACAGGCTACTCATCGTATGCACAGGGAGCACTAGTTTGGGTTCGACCAGGCACGCACTATGTCTTGGGAGCAACGGAAATAGATGTTCATGGTCGATTTGCGTTGACGAAGGGCAAGCTCAATGGCAGACAGATAGTGCTAGGATCAGTATATGCACCGAATACCGACCAGGCCCCTTTTTGGCATACATTGTCAGTGAGGCTATCCCAGTGCTGTGATATCCCTTGGTTGTTAGGGGGAGACTATAACACAGTATTGGATGCAGGATTAGATAGGTCCTTCCCGCCATTGCAGCAGACTACTGCTGCATCTAACGCTAACGGCTTGAATGAGTGGCTCTGTAGTTGGGGGCTTGCAGATCTATGGAGGACGTTAAATCCCCACACACAACTTTACTCCTACTACTCCCACCCCCATGACCTACACATGCGGCTAGACAGATTCGTGGGAAGCATGGCACAGATAGTGGACTGCGTGACTGCGGACTACCTAGGGCGCACACACTCTGACCATAATCCGCACATGGTACAGCTAGGTGGAGCCGATCCAATGCCAGTCACTAAACTTCAGCGACCACAGGCTGTAGCACTGGTGGAACCCCTCTTTCGAGATTCGGTGGGGCCGGCCATAGCCGCATACTTTGACACAAACGAAGGTTCGGTGGCAGATCACGGTACACTCTGGGACGCTCACAAAGCGATGGTACGGGGACAATGTCTGAGTTTGACTTGGAGTATACGTCGGCAGTTAGACCGCAAAGCTAAACACATCGAGGAAACCCGTATCAATTTCGAAACTGACTTCACAGTGGGTGCTAATGCGCAGCAGGCGCTAGACGATCAATAGCAAAAGCATGTGGAGGTAATGGAGAGGCTGCACTGCCTGACTTATGCAACACCCTCAGCCCGTATTCATGCTTCTGCTGATAGAGCAGGGAGACTATTGGCTCATCTCATCCAACAAGATCGTGCACAACAACCCACCCTGCGCTTAAGATCCAGTACGGGCCAACTGCTGACGTGACAATGCGACATACATGGAGAATTTACAGCCCATTACACCAGAATATGTAAACCAGTCGTACAGGTAACCCCGGAGGAGCTGGAAGAGTATCTGTCCCAGCTACCCATGTCAACGGTAGATGCCTCTCAGAGAGCTGAGCTGAATGAGCCATTAACGCTGTTAGAAGTGCAGTTAGCAATTCAGTCATTGGCCACAGGTAAGGCGCCAGGCCTGGATGGGCTGCCGGCAGAATTTTACAAGGTGTATCAAGACACACTTGCCTCGAAATTGCTTGCACTATATATCAGTGCACAAGAGTCAGCCATTTTACCTAGGTCGCTACGTGAATCCTTGCTTGTCTCACTGCCCAAGCCGGATAGGGATGCGGAGCTCCTGGGCTCTTACCGCCCATTGGCTTTGTTAAAACTCGGATTATGAAATACTTGCCAAACTATTGGCAAGTAGACTGGACACAGTGGTCCCACAACTGGTACACAAGGATCAAAATGGGTTAGTGCCAGCGCACAGCACGTCTCTCAACCTACGGTGGTTTTTCAGAATTGCCCACTACTCTAGAGACCGCTGGCCACACTCGGGGTGCCTAATGCTGGACCTCGAAAAAGCGTTTGAGACGCTTGAGTGGAACTTTCTCTTAGCCACCGTAGCCAAATACGACCTATGTGATCAATACGTCGGCTTAGTTAATTTGCTCTACACATGTTTTACGGCACGGGTCAAGACAGGCCTGTATGTCTCTGAGCCTATCTCAATTGGTCGAGGCACACGGCAAGGCTGCCCTCTTTCCCCGCTACTGTTCATGCTCGCCATCGAGCCGCTAGCGGTGGCCTTACATAGCACAATGGCAGACTGCGGAATACCACTAGGTGATGAGTTTCACGTGGTGTCCCTATATGCCGATGACCTTCTGATATATTTGCGCGATCTACGACAGCCGTGCGACACAATAGCAAAGGCCCTTTCAGACTTTGCCGCTCTGTCCGGGTTACGCATTAACTAGGGCAAGTCATGCCTTTACCCCTTTAATGAAACCACCTCAGACCCTGTGCTAACGGTCAATTGCACACTGCTACGGTGGCAGCAGACCGCATTTCGATACCTGGGGATTCAGATATATAGAGAACCACAGGATCTTTTCTAGGGTAATTACACCAGAAGAGTAACGGCACTCAGATTGCAGATGACGTTTTGGCGCACACTGCCTATTGCCACTATGCGCTATTGAAAATGGTAGCACTTCCACGGCTGTTGTACCACTTTGCAAACTTGCCAGTTTACACCAATCCCACGGTGTTCCGCTCGTTTGAGGTTGACATGCGGCAATTTATTTGGCATGGCAGCCGAAATAGAGTGGCGTTATCCAAAATGTACTTACTCGTGGACGGTGGTGGTGTGGCATTTCCAAACATGGGGCACTATTATTTGGCAAGTCAGCTGCAGTGGCTGGCCCACTGACTTAGTGGGAGACAGCTCGCTGACACCGCTACACAACAACCGGGCAATACCCAAGTGCAAATAATATCCCTATTTCATTCGGGAAGGAGGGGACAGGGTCCTACCCAGCAGCTGGTGAAAGTAGCATATGCCTGCTTCTGGCGAGTCCTATGGCTCACTAAAGAGGTCATCACATCTGCAGCTTCTCTTCCGCTAATGGGAAAACCGAGGCAGCAGCAAGTAACTACAGCGGTGGAATTGAGCTCATAGGAGGACCTCAAGAACTTCCGGCCCATCTCCCTGCTCCCATTCCCGGTGAAGGTCATCGAGAAAACCGTCAACAAACAACTCACCCACTACCTCGAGGAAAACAGCATCCTGGACCCATCACAGTCCGGGTTCCGCAGCAACCACAGCACCGAAACTGCCCTCATCGCCACCACCGATGACATCAGGACCCTGCTAGGCAACGGAGAAACCGCGGCCCTCATCCTCCTAGACCTGTCAGCCGCCTTCGACATGGTCTGCCACCGCACACTATGAACACGCCTCCATGATGCCAGGATCCAAGAGAAGGCCCTGGACTGGACCACCTCCTTCCTCTGCGGTAGAACACAGAGCATCCACCTCCCCCTCTTCCACTCCGAAGCCACCGAGATCATCTGCGGCGTACCCCAAGGCTCATCCCTCAGCCCAACTCTGTTCAACATCTACATGGCACCACTAGCCCACATCGCCCGACTACACGACCTCAACATCATCTCCTATGCCGACGACACCCAGCTGATCCTCTCTCTCACCAAGGACCCCCATACGGCCAAAACCTACCTCCACGAAGGAATGAAGGCCGTCGCCGAATAGATGAGGAACAGCCGACTGAAGCTGAACTCGGACAAGACGGAGGTCCTCATCCTCAGATCCACCCCTTCGGCCTGGAATGACTTCTGGTGGCCGACCACACTGGGAACAGCTCCAACACCCACTGACCACGCACGCAACCTAGGGGTCATCCTCGACTCCACCCTCTCCATGACCAAGCAGGTCAACGCCGTCTCTTCCTCCTGTTTCAACACCCTACGCATGATCCGCAAGATCTACAGGTGGATCCCCACCGAAACAAGAAGAACAGTCACCCAGGCCCTCGTCAGCAGCAGGCTGGACTACAGAAACACCCTCTACGCAGGAGCCTCGGCCAAACTTCTGAAACGGCTTCAACGCATCCAGAACGCCTCTGCATGCCTGATCCTCGACATCCCTCGCCACAGCCACATCACACCTCACCTGAGAGACCTGCACTGGCTCCCCGCCAACAAGAGGATAACCTTCAAGCTCCTCACCCACGGACACAAGGCACTCCACAACACAGGACCAGCGTACCTCAACTGCCAACTCAGCTTCTACACCCCCACCCGCCACCTCCGCTCCACCGACCTCGCCCTGGCCACAGTCCCCCGCACCCGAAGAGAGACCTCCGGCGGCAGATGGTTCTCCCACCTCGCCGCCAAGACCTGGAACATCCTCCCCATCCACCTACGGCAAACCCAAGACCTGCTGTCCTTCAGAAGACTCCTCAAGACCTCACTCTTCGAGCAGTAGCAGCATCCCCCACCCCCCAGCGCCTTGAGACCCTCACGGGTAAGTAGAGCACTTATGTTATGATTTATTGATTGATTGATGGGAGGAGGCGGGACTCCAGACGGTGGGGGACCTATATCAAGACGGGCAGCTACTCCCATTCGACACGCTTGTGCACGAGTATGACCTGCCACAGGGCCAGTTTTTTACAACACGCAGCACTCATTAGAATGTTGCGGTTGATCTTGGGGGACATGGCAGGAGGGCCACTAACACACTAAACACTCCAGTACCTGCATACAATGGGGGCGGGCCGGCATCTGGTCAGTTGGTTAGCAGAGTCACTGCGGACCCATACAGCAGCACCACTAGTAAAATGGAAAGGGCGCTGGGATGCAGATCTGCAGAGACAAAGCACGGACCGGGAATGGGCAACAATATTAGAGAGCCTACATACAAAGGAATGCCAGGTTTAGGCTCATACAATATTATATAACACAAAGGGCTTATCGAACACAGGCCTTAATCAACAGAATATTTAATCGAGTAGATGTGCGGTTCCCTCGCTGCGAACTGGTGGGAGGAGACTTGTTACACATGCTGTGGACATGCAGCAAGCTGACAGCCTACTGGAAGATTATCACAACACACTTAGCGCGCTGTACAGAACGCACACTGGAATGGAACTGGGAGGTGGGCCTATTGGGGATGTACCAGAGATGAAAGAAACATAAGGTGACAACCCGCTTTATAGACCTGGGACTTATAGTGGCAAAGTGCCTCATCACTAAGCGCTCGAAATCCCCTGACCCCCCCATCAATGAAGGCATGGTATCATCCCATGATATGCTGGGCGCAGGCGGAAAGCGTGGTGCTCCGGCGGGAGGATGCTAGTGGCATATGAAAGACACCCCTAGCCGTGGCCTGGGACACAATACTCATGGGCCTCCGAAGCGCGTGGCAGGAGCACTCGGAGGCACATGGTTCATCCCAGGCAACATGCGGGACACAAGAACACGCAGAGGGATCCCTACCATAGCTAGAGCCCTCCCTCCCCCTCCTCCCCCCAACGGGCATTGATCCAGGCGTGGAACATAGATAGCGCGCTCGCAGCAACCCCTGACACATATCCAAGGTAACAGGCATTGGCAATGAGACATAAGAAAACGAAATGCTGACAACGTACGAGGCGACAGGGCCTATGCCATACACAACAATAGCAACACCATCTGCGCTTAATATACCAATTTAGTGAGATGCGATTCTCTCTCCCTTTAACCCCCTACCCTACTGGTATTCCCCTTACAAGGCAATATGTTATTACAAGCAATGTTGTGTACATTCTAGTGGAATGTTTGTAGACGCAATACTATGTCGCTATAACAAGTACTGTACCCTGTTTGCCTTCGGTTTTAGATAAAAAACTTGCAGTACAAAGGGCCAACACTTGTGACAAGTAGTGATTGTGAATGAAGCAACTATGCAATTTCAGTTGTCTGTAACTGCTGTAATACATGAACATTTGTAAAACCAGTAAAGACATTTAAACAAAAAAAATGAGTGCCTTGTGGACAAGAGTGTTTTAAATGATGCCACAGGACCAGTGGAGAGATCTGAGGGCAGGGGTACTATGGTCAACATGATCATATGACAGCGGCGTCATGGCACCATGGCATGCTGGGGCTAATGCTCCAGGTTATTGTCTCCTGTGAGAGCTCTGGGCATGCAGACAGTGGCTATGTTGGCATCGAAATACCTGCTGCACTGAAGGCAACTTTAAATTTGACACTGGTACTGCAGTTTTTATAACCGACATGGTGGCTCTGACCTCGGGCAGTTCGGCAGCAGGCCACCAATGCATAAGTCAACCTCTAAATAATAGGGCCTGACTTACCATCGAGTGGTTATGGACAATTCTCCTGTTCTCGGAAGAAATGCTACATCTGGGGCAGAATGCACAGCGGCCTATCTCTTTGGTGAAGGAAGTTCTATATGTGGATTTTTCGCAAATTTAGTGCTTTCTCTAGAACTCGGAGAACTTTCACTACCACCTAAATTTAAATTACGCCCTTTGACAATACATTTTCACTATAGAACACACAACCTGATACATGCAGTGCTTAAAGAAATTGATTGTGCATCCCTCAAGCCACCAATCCATTTGCTTTCTGTGTGTGGTGTCTTTGTGCAAGGATGCCTTTGTGTACCTAGGTGCTTCTATGTTTGTTGGCCTGAGTGTATGTGTCTCTGCTTTCTTTGCTGCCTTTATGTATGTTGGTCTTCGGGTGTCAGTAGGTATGGTCAAGTAGATATGTGTTCTGTGTATACATAGGTGCTGGAAGTAGCGGTGAAGGGGGGCACTACCCTTAAAATAACCATGATGAAGTTTTGAACGAGAATGAGCAATAAAGATGACTTTTTTTATCTCCTCACATTTGCTGTGCATTTGAAGACAGAGGTCAAATGTCAGTCTAGTCAAATTGCTGCTTGTAATGTTAAAATAGATATGGATGTTTACTTTTCTTTTTTCTGACTTCAAATTAAGAGCATTTGGTAAAGTGAACTATATGACAATCTTGCTGTGATGCCATGTTTTTCTAACACACAACAAAATTAAAATAAGTGTACAATGAACTGTACAAATATTTCAAAATATATCAGCAGCTAGAAAAACTAAAATGAACCACCTTTTTGTAATTCTAAAGTGTGAAGGGAAGATTTTACAAACAATACCAAGACACTTTGGGGTCCATTAGGATTGCGGGCGGTCTACAGCCCACCGACACAATGTGAGCAGCACCTGCCACAATGTAGTAAATGCATGTTGTGCATTGGCATGCACAAAGTGACGGGCACCGCGCGGTGCCTACCACCTTGTGTATGCCAATGTAGGGGGGTACCATGGGTACCCCACAAGTGCATCCCCCACCCCCCCGCCCACGGGGGCCCACAACGGGCCTCCAAAGCGATTCCCGCATGCCTTTCCATGTCGGAGTCTCCGCCATTGAAAGGCATTAAACCGCCAAGATCATAATATGGATTGGCACTGCCACCATATAGCAGGCCTTTTCCGCCCGGTAGGCAATTGTGACGATTGCCTACCAGCAGAAAAGCAGCGGACGGTCTTTCCGTCCGCCACGGTACCCCCGCCATGTTAGAAGTATTTTTAAACTGTTTATTTCCAACCGCGACATTCTCCATAGGCTGTAATAGAGATCCCAATAGCAGCTACTTGCACTGCACGCACCTCCCGTGGGTCCCCTTCCTCATAACCTGGGGTAGATTCTTAAGGGGCCAGCGATACTGAATGCCCTAGGCATTGCCTGTAGAATTGTTGTGGTTCTTATACCACTTTTTTAGTATATGGTTTGGTCCCCCCCTAGGGCCCAATGTTAATAGTGCTATTTATTGTGTCTATCAATGCTTGTTTGATATTGTAACTTTGTAGCTTTGTCACAGCTTCATAAAGAGACTGTGGGATTCTGTCTAGAATAAATACATATATTTTATATATATACCTGTGTGGGCTACTCTTTCATTTGGTTATTCAAGAGGTTATTATGGTAAAACAATAAGCTTAACACTCCTTCAAGACTTAGCCTGAAGGCTGCTCTCCACAGCTACCACTAGGATAGCTTTCTTTAAAGGTTGTCTTAAACCTATCATCAATAAGAGTCGAATTGGACTGGTGCAAGGTGTCCCTGTAAGTAGGAGACAGCATATGCCAGGCCAACTTCTCACAGGTAGCAAAATAGGGAATAGCTCCAACATCACTGAATCTTGCTGGGCAACTTTCCTCTATAATCTTTACGTTGCACTCTCGGACCCTCAGTCTGACACCAATATTGCTTGCCAGAAGACAAACATATCAAGCAGTGAAGAAGGCAGAATATATGGTACTGTCCAGCATATTGCCCAAGCAGAGCTTCAAGTTAAGGTGTTATGGCCTAAAGATCAAGTCCCGCACATTGCCCAAGCTGGGCCACAAGTAAAGGAGACATGGCCTGTAGAGCAAGTTAAAAAGGTAATAAGCAGGATCAGACTGAATGGAGCGCTAACGGGATTCCAAATACAATTTTTAAAGCAAATCTCAAGCATTGGCCAGAGGTTCTAACGATTTTATTTAATTATGTTATTAAATCGGGATCAGTCCCTGAGTCGTGGCAAGGAAGCATAATTCAGCTGATATATAAAAGTGGTCCACAAGATAATCCTGCAAATTACCGACTAATCACCCTAACAGATGTGGAGGCAAAAATCTTTGCGAGTTGCCTCCTTGAAGACTTGGAAGATTGGGCCACAAGAAAAGATCTAATTCCAGCTTTCCAAACCGGTTTTAGAAGAGGCGAATCAACCAGCACGAGCTTGACCTTACTGACTTTATTAGGCGAAAGGGCAAAATATAGAAAGCAAAAGTTATATATCTGTTTTGTCGATCTCAAAGCCGCCTTTGATTCTGTTCCTCGAAAACTACTTTGGGGTAAACATTTGTATTGGGGCATCCCAAACCAATTGCTTGATATGATTAAATTGTTATATACCAACACATGGGTTCAGATCAAAGTCGGAGATGGCAGAAGTACAACCTGCCGACTTGAAACTAAGTCTGGTCTGAAACAAGGTTGTGTTCTGGCTCCATACCTTTTTTATCTTTTTATGGCCGACCTTCCTATACATTTTAATGAAGTTAATGCTCACTCACCTTCCTTCTTAGGCAAAGACATCAAATATTTACAATACGCTGATGACACTATATTATTAAGTCATTCTGTCATAGGCCTAAGAAGATGAGTCGAATCTTTTCATGATTATATCACCCTTAATGGTTTGAAAATTAATACCAAAAAGACAAAAATAATGACAATAGGTGGAACAAAAACAGATAAGAAAGAATGGAAAATTAATGGGTTACATATTGAATCTGTAAAATTTTATAAATACCTAGGAATAACATTTGACGATAATATGTCTTTTAGACAGCATTTTATTAACCTTAAAGCGAAAGCAACAGCTTTGTCATTTGCTTTTAGAAAGTTGAGGGACAAGTTGTCATGTCCAAACCACGAATATCTACTGAAGGTCATGAAAGCAAAGCTGATTCCATCCCTGGCTTACGGCTCAATGATTTTTCGTGGTAAGGACACAAAAATTCTTGATGACTACAAATAAAAGTCTTCAAATCAGTTTTTAGGATCCCAAGGTACATAGGACATGACAATGTCAGATTAGAATTTGGTCTGAAAAGGCAACCTCTAGTACGGCAATCTGACTTTTTAAAAATGCTATATTCGTTATATCGCTCAGAACAAGGTACCCTTGCAAACCAGTGCTGGCAGGAGATAGCGAGGTATGAGCATGCCAGTAGCTGGAGATCCTTTTTAAGTGAGAGTTTACATAATTTTGAGTGCCCAACCTTTGAAGATGAAGTTAGGAGCAAAGCTGTTTTTAAACAAACAATAAATCGATCAGTCATTCTACTAATCAACTACTACTACTAATAAAACGAATTTCGTCGCGCGCGCTGCATCGCATTTGGCGATGCAGCGCGCGCAACAAAATTAGTTTTATTAATTTTTTTCGTAACTTACCTGAACTCGGCCGTATGCCGCATTTTGCAACCCCCCACCCTGCCCCTCCTCTGCGCCACGTCACCGCCCCGGTAAATCGCCCTACACGGGCCGTCACTGATTCTTTTGCTCACCATGCAACCCCAGTTTAGACCTGGCCATATGCAAATCAGTCTTGACCCTGTGCCTCATGGGAACAGTCCAGTCCGAACTGCCAAGCCAGGTCCTCCCTGGACCAGAAACAAGCATCCTAGGACCGGTTTCAGGGTTTCACCCCTCTTCAGCCAGGATAGCTTGATTCCAGTGGCACAGTGAGCCCGGGACCCACGTCTGGGCATACCCGGCGCACTTAGGGCGAGAAAGCAGAAGACACACAATTGATGGACGGAATGCAGAACAAATCGAAACATTCACCCCCAGTCAAGAGATCTGGGTTAAATCCAGAAACAAGCATCCTAGGACCGGTTTTGGGGTTAATGCAGCACACATGGAAGTTACAAAATGGCATTTTTTGAAAAGATTGTTTATGTGCATCAAGGGTCGCCTTCCTGAACATAAACAATCCAAGGCGTTTTGCTTTTTCCATGTGTGGTGTACAAGGCAAGCCACATGGAAAAAGCAAAAACGAGGAGAAATAAAGGATTTCTCCTCATTTTGCCAAGTTAAGACCTGGTTTTCCCTGGTGTAATTTTGGCGCTGCCTCCTATTTATGCTGTTGTTGTAAATAGGGGGCAGTGTCAAAATCACTGGGTGTTACGGTGAACCGCCCACTGCAACACCCACTGCCCACCCCTTTCACGCTAAGCATTGCGTGCCAGGGGGGCTTATTTAAAAGGCAGCATTAAGCCATGTTATGTGGCTTAACTTTTCTTTGTAATTAAGGCGAAGCATCTATCGCCACGGTAACGTCACAAAAAGTGTGCACATGTGTGTTTATTTTTGGGGAATTACTGTTTTGATGTTTGAAATTTAAATCACACAAATTGCTTGGAGGTCCCCGGCTTCCAGTGGTGACTTAATGGGGGACTTCAGGAGTCAAAAGTTTGGGAACCACTGATATATGCTTAAAAAAAATATATGCCTCTTCTACTACACGCAGGCGCTACTTCCCTCCATGTTGTTTTGAAATGTACCCAACATGAGCAGGGTCTTGTGGCTCAGTGGACTAATTTCCCTGGCAGGGGCCTGTGTACAACCTCATGGTCATAGGTTCAAATCCTGCTGGATCCTCTCAGCCTTTCATTCACCTGAGGTCGATAAAATGAGTACCATTGAGTTGGGTAAGAATACACATCTGTTATTCATCGCCAAAACGCCTACTGGTGACTGTGTGCTTTGCAAATGCACCTTATGAGGGAGTTTGCTGTATATGTTTATTCGTAGGCTATGCAAAAATATGTGAACCAAATGTTTCGCACGTGGGGCATTGTGTGAGTTTCACCGGCTCTCATTTTCTCCCTGGCCACGCTGCCGGTAGATCCTATCTGCGCTTGGTTTCTGATTGGATCTTTGCCTGTCAACAGAGACAGAGCCTTTCACCCACGCACCCTTCCACCCCACCGCCCTGGTTCTGGGAATTTTCCATAGCTATTTGCTCTCTTCTGACAGAAAAGGACACACAAAGTTGGGCTTGCCTACGCTTTTTTATTGTTGATTATTTCCAGGCCAAGTAACTGGAAATTTAATCTCCAAGTGAAAGGGAAATTGAGAAAATAGCTTTCCCTGAGGCCTCAACCTACAGTGATGAAAAACCCTGACCCTTCGTCCCGTGGCTCTGCTGAAGTACCTGCGCCCCCGCCCGTCCCTCCCACCGGAACAAAGAAGCCAGCCTGAGTACATCAACAGCGCTATTTAATAGAGCCGGGTGGACGCAGAGGCACGAGACAGCTTGTGAGCAGCGCACACGCAGACAGGCCTCACAGCGCTGTACACAGCGGGTGCTCATTACCAGAGCCTTCTGTTTTCAGGCGTTCGATGAAAATCCAGACTTCATTCTTTCTACCCTGGCACTAATCTTCATTGATGTGGAAAAGGCATTCGATTCTCTTAAGCATGGGAGCGGGCACGAGGCTGCTGAACAGCCTTCTATATGTGGATTCACCCCCTCCGCTCACATGGCACCATTGGTCTGTGCCATTGCTTAATTTGTAAGAACAAATAAGTGCCAGGGCTCTCAGCCAGGAGGCCGCGGCAGCTTGCACCACATATGGTCCTGCTATGTTGTCACTGATAGTAACAACACAACTACTAACCCTCACACTCTAAAAGTGTGACAGTTCGGACTATTTCAGGCCTCCGAAGCTAAAAGAATGGATTGGGCAGCAGGTAATAGTCATTTTTAATGAATATCGACAGGACCACCTTGAGACAGGCTGTCCCAAGCGCCAGTGCTGACAATTAAGTGTGGAGCCAAGCACCGGAAACCACCAGCTCAAATTAAGCACTGGTCTGTGCAGTGCGGAGGGATGTCAGAGATAAGGGCATAGACACGGCAGGAACATGGCACTCTAGTGTTATACACTGGCGATGTATTACTGCACCTGAGGGGTGTTTCCGTTGGCCTAGGCCCTACCACAAATGAGCTACAATACAAAGTCAACTGGGACAAGTGGTCTATGCTTCCGCTGGAACCGGCACAGACCCAATGAGGAGTCCGCCTCCCGTTACAGTTCGGATAGAAGAAGACATTACATTTTGGTTCTGCGGGGTCGAAATGGATCAGAGGGATTGCAATAGTATTTCCTGTAGGTACAAGCTGCTCCATATGGTAAAAGAGGTGCTGTGTCTTTTAGGAAATATCTTCAGTTCTAGGTGATGGGGCATAGCTCTCTCGGAAGCACCGGTTTTAGCAAGACTTCTTTTGACCAGTTTACCAATCAGCCTGTGATTCTGCCAGGTAGCATAGTCAAAGAGATGGACTCAATCTTGCTTGAGCAGATCTGGGACTCTGAGCGCAGTGGAGCGATGAAACTCCAACTGTCAGTGATTGTGAGCTCTCTAGTCGTGGCTAGCTGGTTATCGGGGGTTAGGCAGGAGGAACCTGCTCGTTGGAGTTGGGTTGGGTTGCAAACTATAGCTGTGGCACTTTTAGAGCCCAAGGGTGCTTCTAAAGTATTATTGACTTCAAGATATTGCTGGGATGATGCTTGATCAAACGGCATTGGGTAACAGCAAGCGCCCTTGGCCTGGAGTTTTGGTCCTTCTCTCAATGACATGGGGTTGGTCGATATCTGGGCGTGACAAGCTGGACTACAGCTGGGATATTAAACATGGCTGAACTCTTCTGCACCGGGGCGCTGGGAGCTTTCACTGATCTCATGTAGACTTAAATACCGGCTGGGTAGTTTTTGCGTCTCGCTTAAGACAGCACATGCGCTGTCTCTTAAGAGACATATTGTTTTCTAATAGAGGGCTTAGAGGCCACCCATTCCTTACTACCAGCTGTCTTTGCTATCACTCTCATTTGATTGCGTCTAATGGGTCAGTTGTCGTAGGCTTCATTCCTCTGCGTGTGTTTGTCCATACTGCTGCTGTACAACATGACTAGAAATACATTGACAAAGTGAATACCTCACATAGGCGCGACATACTTGACATCTAAGCATCCCGAAAGCCTGCCATAGGTGTGTGGTACAGATGTGGGGTTTAACAACATGGTGTGGGGCTGGCCAGGGCTTTAAGCGGGATGAAAAAACTGGGGGCGTGGCTGATGTAATTAAGGGCATGGCTTAAAATACTTAAGTTAAAAATCTGTGCTTAGCATAGTTTGCTGCCTCACTGGCATTTTGCTGCGTCTGTCCATTCATCCAGATAACACAGCAAGTAACATTACACCTACAACAAGCCAGGGCTACTGGCTTTGTCAATGGTTGAAAATTGCATAAGATAAATAGGCACCAACTATGACTTTGTTGTATGTAATATTGAAAATGCTTTCGTTCTTGTGGACGAGGTTATGGCATAAGGCTAGAGCTGCCGTCTTTCTAGCGGAGAAAACAGGTTCGAGCGTCAAGTCGGTTCAACATCCTGTGATTCAAAACATGGATATGTCCTTGTGTAATGTAACTGGTGCTCATGTTTGCTCCATGTTTGAGCTACATAAAACTGAAAAATGTGTCACCTTGAAGTTACATTAAAAGCAGTGACGGATGGTACAATTGCAGAGTTATGTTTTTTTATCCTCCACCCTAAAGGTAAAAATGGAGATCACGATAGGGACCCGTCTTGACACCTGCTTTTAAGAACTGCCGGTGCTGAGCACCGGCAGGACCCAGCCCACATAAAGCCCTGGGGCTGACCCTGATTGAAGACTATTGGGAGGAAATCACCCACATTGTTCCCGAACTGACTGGTAACACAGAAGCACTGGCATTTGGCACGCGCTTGCTTGGACTGATGACCGGGCCAAGAAGGAGAAATCGAGTTGTAAATGTGTACACCTGGCTCTCCTATTGGCTAAATATCCAATAGGCATGAGCATTTGAATACCAAGGCCCAGTTTGTTCGGTTAATGGTTTTAGTAAAGTCCATACTTGAAGATAACTCATAAAGGAAAACAAATGACACTGACAGTATTTACAGATATGTATGCATACAAGTCATGTAAATGTTATGCGATTTATGAAAAAGAATACATGCCTGATAATAAATGAAACATATTTAAGAAAGTTAGTAAAAATATAGCATCTTCTGTCCTCAGCGCTACACAAACAGCTTCAAACTAGCACAGCTGGTTGGCTAGGGAGATCAAGCTCCTGCTGACATCTATCAGTGTAATGAAGGTCACAAGTTAGAATTCAGGCATGGTGGACTTAGTGCTTCATCTTACCGAGGTCGATAAACTGAGTACCAATAAATTAGAAAATGGTGGTAGCTGGACCATTTGTAGATCTGTGAAATGTAAGGAGCAAATGACAAAAAGGTATTGTTCTAAATTATTTTCTGACACTACTGTGCATAGAGGGTGCACAATAAATATCACATTTTGTCCTCTGGCCTCATAATGCTTTTCAGCACTTTGTGACCACACGCCTCAAAGAGCTGATGTTTTGCAACATACGGTAATGTCTCTCCTTACACTTCGGAGCACTTTCTACCCTCGGACAATAGGGGTACACATTACAACGCTTTGTACTGCACCTAATAGATAGGTTCTAGCCACTGTACGCCCACTGCCTGCAGACAGAGCAGTACTTTAAAGACAGAGGTGCCGATTCCGATCCGTTAAATAAATTCCCCGTACGACTCGTATCCGGATTTTTTTCCGTACGAATCGTACAAGTACCGTACAAACTGGCAAGTACAATTCGTATGGGAAAAAGTCCATACGAATCGCAGTGGGAAAATTCCCCCACACGTTCTCGGGTCGGATAACGTGTCCGACACGTCCCCGGACGATTTTACGTACAAATGTGATAACCCAAGTCCGAGCGTGCAAGTACGATCCGACGGTGCGTCCGAAGTTACAACCGTAAGGAAAAAACACCGTACGAACCGAACTGCAATAGCAACCATGGAGACATGTGCCCGCATACGCGACGAACACCCCCCCAGCCTCCCCTATGTACGAGTCGTACCCCCACCCGTGTATGTACACCCGTGTATGTACGAGTCGTACCCCCACCCGTGTATGTACACCCGTGTATGTACGAGTCGAACCCCCCACCTGTGTATGTACACCTGTGTATGTACGAGTCGAACCCCCACCCGTGTATGTACACCCGTGTATGTACGAGTCGTACCCCCACCCGTGTATGTACACCCGTGTATGTACGAGTCGTACCCCCACCCGTGTATGTACGAGTCGAACCCCCACCCGTGTATGTACGAGTCGAACCCCCACCCGTGTATGTACACCCTTGTATGTATGAGTCTAACCCCCACCCGTGTATGTACGGGTCGTACCCCCACCTGTGTATGTACACCCGTGTATGTACGAGTCGTACCCCCACCCGTGTATGTACACCCGTGTATGTACGAGTCATACCCCCACCCGTGTATGTACACCCATGTATGTATGAGTCGTACCCCCACCTGTGTATGTACACCCGTGTATGTAAGTCGTGGGTTTTTTTTTTTATATAGCGCGAACTTGACCCGAATCCAATCAGGTATCACAGCGCTTTACATAGCACCAGTTAAGTTACATGAGGACACACATTCATTTTTTTTTTTGTTAGGCACTGGGGAGATTAAGTGATTTACCCAGAATCACAGGATGTTCAGTGTCATTACCAAGACTCGAACCCAGTTCCCCAGGTCGGAGGTCGAGCGCCCTAGCCGTTAGGCCAACTCGTTTTTGAAGTGTGATGATAATTCCGACCCACACGGTCTGTAGGTAAAGGCAGTAATAAAAATGAGTCCAAAGAACAAATCCAGAATTGTGGTCTGTTACAGTAAGTGTAAACAGTAGTCACACATCTGTGTCTCCTATCGCGTCCTCGTGTACTGTAGCTACAGCTGTCATACCCCTATACGAGATGTGTGCTGTGGCTGTTGTTTTTTTGTACTGAAAGTGTGGCAAAGGCTGCATAAGTTTGGGAAGGCTAGTGGTTCTCCCCACATTACAGCACCATCAGCATAAAGACTGATAGTGGGTGACATCACCCTTGTAGCACCATTTCCCTAAAAATATACCACTGTTCGTTCACAAAAGACAGAATAGAACGGCGGGGCCGGCATCGGCCACGCCAAAAGGTATGGCGGTCGAGCCGGCCCCCTCCGCGACAGTGGGGGGAGAGGGGGGGCGTGCCTTTCGTGCACGGTGATGACTGGGCGGCCGATCCCCCCCTCTCTCCCATTGGTCTCGGGCTTGGGCGTGACCCAGAAGCGATTCAAATCGCTTCCGGGTCACGCTAAGGGGCGAACTACATCGCAGGGCTATAAAGGGCCTGAGGAGCCCAGGAAGCCTCCTCTTGGTTCCTGGCTCCCCAGCTTGCCCCCCCCACGCCTCGCTAGGAGGCGGTAATATTTAGATAGATAGTCGGTCAACTATGCTAGCCTGTGGCGGTAAGGTCATGATTGATGAGCAGTAAATTTAAGGTCATTAGAGGGCGGCGCCATTCCCGAATGGTGTCGCCCAAGTGGGAGGGACAAGTGGTCTCTCCTAGAACTCCAGGGGCAGTTGGGTGCGGGGGAGGAGGGAGTCACGCTTTCTCTAGGCTGATTGGCCATCCCGCACGTGCACAGCGGCTGCAAGGGCCCCTTTATGGAGATCAGGTATAGAGCGTATGGGGGTAACCGGGGGGGGGAGTACCCTCACGGTGAATGAGCCCTCTGCGCATGCGCACTCCGGCTGGAGGGCGTGGTTACAATTTGATAAGGATCTGACACCAGTTAGTGACCTTGCCGTAGGCCCCTTTTTAGTAAGCAGAAAATAAAGTTTGTAAAGATTGATAAAGATATGTTTAGATATGGATAGGAAACCTTTGTATTAGAGTTATGTTAAGGTTAGCCACTTGATATCTGTAAACTTATCATTTGTAATCTATGTAAAGTATATTTTCTGCTATGTGCTTGTAGAATGTAATTTTAATGTTTATTAATTTCGTATAATAAATACGGCCGGGGGGTGTCACGCCCCCTGCCTCCAAAGACTTCTCCCCTGTCACGGGTTTTCATTGTGGGGAGGAGGGGGTGTAGGGAGTACCTGGCCATATAGAACGGCGGGGCCGGCATCAGCCACGCCAAAAGGTATGGCGGTCGAGCCGGCCCCCTCCGCGACGGAGGGGGGAGAGGGGGGGGGGGGCGTGCCTTTCGCGCACGCTGATGATGCGGCGGCCGCCCCCCCCCCTCTCCCCCATTGGTCTCGGGCTAGGGCGTGACCCGGAAGCGATTCAAATCGCTTCCGGGTCACGCTAAGGGGCGAACAACATCGCAGGGCTATAAAGGGGCTGGGGAGCCCAGGAAACCTCCTCTTGGTTCCTGGCTCCCCAGCTTGCCCCCCCACGCCTCGCTAGGAGGCGGTAATATTTGTTTTCCCACCCACCATCCCCTAGAAGCAAATAGGTTGTAGTGGTTAGGTTGTGCTTTGAAGTATCAGGATAATGGTGAAAACAGTGTTTGAAATGCTAATTTGTTTATCCACAGGTCAGCTATCGTCGTATTTATGATGTATCTTGGTCAGGCGGTAAGGTCATGATTGGTGAGCAGTAAATTTAATGTCCTTAGAGGGCGGCGCCATTCCCGAATGGTGTCGCCCAAGTGGGAGGGACAAGTGGTCTCTCCTAGAACTCCAGGGGCAGTTGGGTGCGGGGGAGGAGGGAGTCACGCTTTCTCTAGGCTGAATGGCCATCCCGCACGTGCACTGCGGCTGCAAGGGCCCCTTTATGGAGATCAGGTACAGAGCGTATGGGGGTAACCGGGGGGGAAGAACCCTCACGGTGAATGGGCCCTCTGCGCATGCGCACTCCGGCTGGAGGGCGTGGTTACAATTTGATAAGGATCTGACACCAGTTAGTGACCTTGCCGTAGGCCCCTTTTTAGTAAGCAGAAAATAAAGTTTGTAAAGATTGATAAAGATATGTTTAGATATGGATAGGAAACCTTTGTATTAGAGTTATGTTAAGGTTAGCCACTTGATATCTGTAAACTTATCATTTGTAATCTGTGTAAAGTATGTTTTCTGCTATGTGTTTGTAAAATGTAATTTTAATGTTTATTAATTTCGTATAATATATACGGCCGGGGGTGTCACGCCCCCTGCCTCCAAAGACTTCTCCCCTGTCACGGGTTTTCATTGTGGGGAGGAGGGGGTGTAGGGAGTACCTGGCCATATGTACACTGTGCAGTGCTTTCATCTCCACTACAGGACAAGCAACACATAACAAATCTACCCTCACACTTCTCAGGTACGTAGAGTCCGATTACACCTACGTGTATGACGCCTCTCAGCATTTTACAAACACCGCACCTCAGACACAGAGCACCTGCTCTTTCAGGTGCGTGGAAGCTGGGAGTCACGCGAGCACGTGGGCATGCAGTGTCAGAGCACAGAGCGGTGATCGCACCAGAGCACGTGCCTCTTGCAGGCAGTTTGAGGTGCTGCTGGTTAAGCCTCAAAGTGCTAACCAGATGGGTATGTGCTTGTTTTGTCAGATAATTAAATCTATATTGAGGATTGGAGGGAGGGCGGGTCGAAATGGCTAAAATAACTTTAAAAAGAATTAGGAATGTGTCTGTTTTTTTTATTTTTTAAAGCATTTGCAAAACCAATAAATCTCGCATTTGAAGGCTATTGACGTTGTCAATGATTTTTAGCCACGCTGCACATCATACCCGAATCCATGCGATCAATGGAAGAATTTTTTTTGCGCGCCACGTAGCAGCGATTGTGACAAATATCAGTGTGGAGCACTGGAAGGCACGCTTTGTGCATTGCGTGGGTGCTGAAGGACAGAGTGTCCTTGAAAGTTTAACAGAAGATCCCAGCAGTGAGAATGAGGCTAATGGGATTGAGGCGGGCTTTGACAGGTATGGTGACCACTGATTCCTTAAAGGGGTGAGAGAGAAGAATCACTTTGTCAAATGCATTCAGGGGGAAGGAGAGATTGCAGAAAATGATTCAAAATAAAAACCACAGCATAAGTAGATGAATCTGTGTGGACTGGGCTGATCTTAGAACAGAGTTCACCAGGCCCAGTCGTGGGGCATTGTGGGACTCTGAGGTTAGTTTGAGTGAGATCCCAGACAGTGTTAGAGACTGCCAAGCAAATAGATGACATACTGATCTATAAAGGAGTTTGTGGGAGGACCTTCTGAAAAGGGTTATTTGTGCAAGCCGGACAGGTAGGTAATAGTGAAGAACATGGGAATGTTTGTAAACTGATGGTGGGAATGGGGGCTTGGGGGGCAGCCGAGCACGGCGAGGTCTGCCCCCCGGGCAGATTGGGAGGGGGGGGAGCTGGCCGGCGAGCGGCCATTTTGTATTTTTTGGGCTACATTGGGACCAGCCCAATTATAGCCCAATATTTGTAGTGTAGCCCAAGGGGTATTTATACGATTTTTGAGCTTTCCCAGCCACCACTTTAGGTTTGGTGACCTGGTGGCTGGGAGCGCAGTGACAGTTAGGTTTTTTTGTCCCAGCCCTCCCTCCCCAGTTTTTAGGTTATTGGGGGGGGCGTTTTTTATGTCTTTCTAATTTTCTGATTTGGGTTTTTGCTGGCGGCATTTGTTGGAACAGGTACATAGGGGTTGCATATATTGTATGTGTCGCTTGGAACAGGTGCAGGTGGGGTGGTTGACAGTTGGCCGGAATTGGCTGTAGTTTTTTGTTATATGTTGGTAGTTTGTGAGCAGGAGCAGGGAAAGGGTGACCAGGTAGGATACGTTTAGATTAGAAGTTGGTTAGTTACAGTAGCACAAAGGCAGGTAGGAATTGGTTAGGATTTGGAAATGCTAGATTGTGTAGGATTGGGTGATATTATGGTTATGGAATGTTATGTTGTATTTTGTGGGGTGGGGGATCTGATGTGGGGATCGTAGGGGTGGGGGGAGGAACAAGGGGTCAGGAAATTCTTGTATAGTGAGGTTTTCAGTTTTGGAAGGCGTTGCCAAGGGATGAAATTGTGATATACACCTGTTTCAATAAAGCGGCTTTTTTCACACACAGACAGTTGGTCTCGTGTCGGCTTGCTCCCTTATCTCCCAATGTGTGTTAGAGGAAGGTGTGCCAATATAACATGACACGAGGGTGTGCTACAGGCGGGAGTTCATACACATTTAGCAGGTTTGAAGGATGCTCAGCAGTTACGATGCCCTGAAGGTAGTTTGGGACAGCGGACATATGGCCTGGTGGTCTATAACTTATGTGAATGCTGATTTGCTGCTGAGTTGTCGTCAAATGCACATGGTCCTTTCTACAAGTTTGCCCACAAGCAGACTGACCCTTTCCAAAGATTGATGCAGCTGTGAGTGCAGATCCATCCTCCAGAGACAGACGCCTTCACAGACACCTCTAAATCTGCTAGTCTGTCATCCAAACTAAGGTGTGGTAGGGTGTGTTTTAAAAGGTATGAGAGGAGGGGCAAAGAGTACTTTTATTACTATGCTTATTTTTGTGCAGCTTTGTGCCAAAAAGTCTTTAACACCCTGAAAATACAACTTGGATGTGAAAGACCTTAGGTGACTAACTTCTTTTAGAAAACAATTATAAACTCCGAATTCACAACACATTGGTGACCTAGTATGAGAAACCTCAATGGAATCATTACATTGTTATTAACAATCCTCTTTCAATAACTATGCAGAACGTTTTATTGCGCTGTGCACTGTAGGAACCCATTGTATCACAATGCTTGGGACATATGTTTCTATATGTATCTCGCACATCAGTCAAGGTCATCATGGAACGGACACTAAATGAACCTTCAAAAAATTCAAAAACTCTGTTAACAATCTGCCAACGCACGTGCCCAATGGTTCTAACTCTGGACAGATCACACAACAGAGCAGCGAAGTCAAATGTGATAACTTTAACTGGGAAGTATATTGAATCAGCACCTTAACAAAGGGTTTACGCAATGTTCAAGGGAAGAGCAATAATTTTGCTGAGCTGAAGAACTGAAGGTCAAATCGAAAGAAATCAGTGTTAAAAGAGCGATTAAAACAAAAGAACAAGGACAATGAGAAAGAAGACACTTGAATTAAAATGTACCTTAGCACAATAGCACTTTAAACACTAGCTCTTGCACATTGAATAACAGAATCGTAGAAAGTCCTGAGAAAAACCTTCATGCACGGAGTGGCGAGTTTTTCAAGTTGAGGCCACACAAGAACTGAATTAATGTAATTTTTATATTCATTTTTAATTTGGAGTTATATGACCATTTTCTAAAAGATTTGTCAGAAATATAAATTTATAATCACATTTTATGAAATGTAAAGAATGAATGATTGTGTAACGGTTTTTATTGACCAAAAACATAAATAAATAAAATAAAGTAAAAGTGAAGTAAAGCAAGGTGTGTTCTAAGTATCTTAGGCTTGTCATTTCTAAAACAGCTCTGACACATGCGGAGCTCACAAAATCAACAAGGCTCATAGGATAACATCCCTGCCTCATAGGCAGTCTTAAGAAACCCCCATCACAGCAGTGTACAGGGTCAAGGGATGGAGGAGCATTGCCCCACAAGTCACAGAGCTGAAATATAAAATGGTAATAAAGTTTATTTATTACCATTTTGTTTTTCAGAAACCCATCCCGAACTAAATGTCAAGACAGGGCAGGGCCAGTGCTGCCAGGTGGCAGCAGGAATCTGCGCGCTAAAGTTTGAAGTGTGCATGTCTCTTTGGCTGGCCGTCTTGTGACCACCAACAATACATGCTCAGGACTCCAGTGCTCTTGAGAGTGCTGAGTGAGGCTGCTCTCTCCAATCCTGGCACCTCTCTTCTGCTTCTTAATAGCATGAGAGCAGCGTCAGGATTGGTTAGGGGAACTGGCTGAGTCCTGCATAGGAGCCTGCCTCGAGGAGAGAAGACCCGAGTGAGAGGACATTGTGCAGCAAGCCAAAAAGTTAAGCTATTTTTATTTTTTATTTTGTGCCCCCGCTCCACCACCCTGGGTACATGCTAGCCCCCAACGGGTTCAATGTATTTTGTATCTAATATGAACTTCAAAACTACAATAGAGAAAACACTTGGCAGTAAATCACCTCATTGTACACCCCAGAATTAACACCCCCTCCAAATCAGTGTTGTTCCTTTACCACTTTAACACAGAAGAGACCTCAAGATTCACTTGTTCAAACAACTTTTATACAAACATTTGTAAGGTCTTTGTGCTCCTACCGCACTGATACTTTATTTGTTCCCCACCAAAGCAAGACCCTGACCCCTCTTCCATGGACCTGTTACCTCTATCCACCAATCCTCCTTCTTTCCTATTCTTCATTTCAAACCACTACCCGTGTGACATTCTTTAAATATTACTGGAATTCCACAGTTTTTTCAGCCCTCCGTTACTTTTAGAATCTAGGCTCATGCGCTATGAATATCGCAAAAATCATTTTATAAATCTGAAATAAGTAGTTAGGAGATTCCAAACCCCCAACCAACAATGTAAACTGACCAAGTGGCTTCAGTAATTTCTTCAGGACCCCCCTAAACACGTTTGACACCAAGCACTGAGACATTCCATTTCAAAACCCTTTCTCTAGTTTCTATGAAGGCAGGCGCCTGCACCCTCGTCAGCTTTGACGCCCATACACGTGGCTCTCAGTAATCTCCATTAGCTTGGTAATATTAGAGTGAAGGACACAGACAGTAGCTGTTCCCTGAAGCTGACATTTATTACATCATGGCTTGATAAACTCTCTGATTTTAATGACTGAATATGAATATGAATGAGCATTATAAAGGATGAACAACTTTTAGTGCATTAATAGTTTTCTTTTGAGTTTGATGAACATATAAACAATTATGTATTGCCTCTAATTATTACAATATCACAAAATACACCCTATAAACAATTAGAAACGTTCCAAAATGTACTTATTTCACATATCACTTACTTCTCACTAGCATTCAATAATCACTTAGCGGCATAATCACTATCAAGTTCAACACGACAGAGCCTTGCACCAAACTGTTCTCTTTTTTCTTTTTAAAAAGAAAATCCCGAAGCGAGATTTAAAAAAAAAAAGAGAGAATGCTCCTCTTGCCAATGGAATACCCTCCAATGGTGAGGGGAGCATTTAGCAGTTTTCACTGCCCCTTACTGCCAGGGATTTCCTGACTGCGATGGGCAGTGAAAACTGACCTCTAAATCCACCCATCTAAATCATGTGGGCAGAACTACAGACCAACCTTTGATGGCCCTTACTCCACAAGGCGGTTTTAGGGGTTTAATCATGGCGGAGACAGAGTAGTCTCTGTCAAGATTAAAACTGTTGTCTGCCTGCACTTAAACTGGGTGGGCGCACCAATAAATTGGCAGGGAGGGAATATCGCCACCCTTGCAACAGAGTTCCCTCTCTGTCAGCATATAAATTAGGCCCTTAGCTAATAGCTTGTTAACCCAGTTTCGCAAAGTACCTCACTCGTTACATGTGCTCTTGAACACTAGAGACATTAACATTTTACAGCTGTCTCTTGAAGATATTGTGAACATAGTCACATTAAAATAAAGTCTAACCTGATGGGCTCTGGTGAGGTTTATTTATGGAGAAGGGAATGTCTGTGTAGAGGTATAGTCGTCGATGGAATCAATTTAATATCTTCTGTAGGGTAGCCATATGATTGCCCTATGTATTAGCACTAGGACAAACTTTACTTTGTAATCTTTGAATATAGTCAAGGGGGTATATCCTCCATACTGGACATCAAATTTGTTTAAGGCGCTACCCAGTGCTACCACATTCTTTGTATTTTAATCATATTCATATTTCCACCTAAGTTGATCATTGGCACAGATGCTTGTAATATTACACTTGTGTTAGTTTACGTGCCGTAGGGCGCCATTATCTAGGACTAAACACTTTACCAAAGATCATTATTTTTGTTTTGCTTTTGTTTATGATAAGCAAATTGCACTCTGTCTGTGCTGAGAAAATATGTGAGCAAAAGACACACAATTGATGGATGGAATGCAGAACAAATCAAAACATTCACCCCCCCAGTCAAGAGATTAGGGTTAAATCCATATTTTTTTTGCTCACCATGCCACCCCAGTTTAAACCTGGCCATATGCAAATCAGTCTTGACCCTGTGTCCCAAGGAAACAGTCCAGCCCTAACTGCCAAGCCAGGCCCTCCATGGACCAGAAACAAGCATCCTAGGACCGGTTTCGGGCTTTCACCCCTCATCAGCCAGGATACCTTGAATCCAGTGGCACAGTGAGAAAATATGTGAATCCCAATGAAGGTCAATCAATAGTTTATGAATTAGAATTATATCATTGGTGTAAGCTAGACTTTGAACAGGGTTACTACCTAAGATGTAAAATGCTACACGTCACTATCGCACCCTACACCACCACCCATTTTTTCCTTTCCAGGCACAACTGTACCCCAATTTTCAGAGTAAAGCTTACTAATAAATGCAATCAATGATTTTCAGGCATTATATTTTTTCTACAACGTAGGTCAGCTCACATTGTAGAGTGTTTTGAAGTCGTCAATTAAGGCCCAGTATGGTGTACCCCATGTGCTGCTGCTCCACCCATTTCACCCAACCAGGTTGGAGAGTTTGCTATGCTTTATTACAGATATTTTGCTGGAAATGTTGTCGATATACTGATTCCACCTACCGCGAAAGCTGAGGCTAGATAACTGACACTGCTTTGTTCAGTAATTGTTTAAACCAAGTGATCTAACTCCTGATTCTTGACGTTTTTCTCACATATGTCAATTTTTCCTTTTCCTTTCCTACTTTAATAATCTTTAGCGTTTTTTTAATCCAAAATGAAGATGCAGAGGTCCTCTTCTTCTTCTTCATTGGATTTAAAAGACATTTTTTTAGCTTGCTTATTTAGAAATTGGTTTTGAATTATAATTCAGGCTATTTTGCAATAGATAGCACCACATCTCATAGACTTCTTGATCGTACCATGTTTGCTCGTATCGAGTGCATCTTTCAGACCGTACTGCTGATTCAGACTCAAACACTATTTTTGAGCATTGGTGCACTGCTTCCCACTCCCTTCTATTGCAAATTTTAATTTCAATTCAAGCTGTGATGTGTACTGTATAAGTTTTTTTAATGTATACCATTTGATCTTCGATCCTGAATCAAGTAGTTAATGTCTGTATCATAAAGATCACGGGAAGAGTTTGTTTAGTCGAGCAAATTTCCCTCACCCACTCTAGGGTGGCATGCTTTACCATCGGGCCATGCTCCTGACTGGCCCGGCACTGCAATACCCAACGGATCCCACGAAGGGGCTCTTTGCCAGAGTTTTTTTTCTCGCCAATCTAGTTGTCAAAGTTTTAGTTCAGATGCCCCCAATGTTGAAAGATAACAACAGAACTATCTCTGCAGATTGTAAAAGGGTGATTAAATGTAACTATAGAGCCCTGATAGTGTTTTTTATTAATTCATATGGTCTAGGTTAAGGTTCAAAACACGTTGGAGAATCTGAGGAAACAAATGTTCCTTAATTCTCAATGAGTAATGCCTAGATAGTCATTGGTCAGTAGATTTCTTTGTCATCCAATAGGTCTACATGTTTCATGCCTTCATAGTTCAAACAACGATTTGCTGAAATTTATCAGGACCAACTTATAATAATCTAATCTTCTCTTGTGCTCGAGATCCTATTCTAAACAGGGAAAAAGAAAACCCAAACCTCTAGTGAATACATAGCATTTGTCCATACGACTAACTTCCAATGAGCTCAGGCTGTAGTCAACACTATTATGTTAGTGACCCTAAATTACTAATTAGATGGCTACATAGGGTACGAGGATGTTGGACTGTTCCCAGGTAATTTCCCCAAGGATATGTCCCCAGAAATATGACCCCAAAGATGCTCAACAAAGCTTCTTGTGTTGAATTGCATTCCATTTTCCTCATATTGTTTAATCTTTGACCACTTTCTCATGCCATCTTTTCCTCAAATTGTCTTGTCTTTGACCACTCACATTATCTACAGACTTATTTTTTTAAAAAACTTTTCTTTATTAGAATTATTGCATAGCAATGACACAACAGTAATCATATGCATTTCAAATAAATTCGGAAATCCTGACGCGGTACATCGGATTGACACCATTCATCAGTTTCTCAATGCACAAAGCCCCTCCGTGGAGACTTGTCACATACCCCTTCCCTGTACGTACACCTGAGATGTACAGCATTCCCTCCACCCCCCCCCCCCCCAGGAGGCTCTGACTGTCAAGATTACAATCCACCCTCCACAGAATGTCCTGGGCCCTCGTACCCTGGCCAGGGGTGTCAAATGGGACTGTGGTTCGCTCACTGTCCGAGGGACTCTCTCCCCTAGTTGGACTGGATGCTCCCTCCTCCCTGCCCGCGAACCTGACCAGAAGGCCCACCCACATTTTCAGGTCCTCCTGTACCCTCCCATCATGCCTAGTCAGTTTAAGGAGCTTCTCTTGTTCAATTGTTCATTCAGTCAAGTCCTTTTCCTCGAAGTAAAATTTGGGGCTCCTATTACTCATCCACCACATCACAATTCGTTTATGTGCTAGCACTAGTGCTAGGTTCAGGAATTCATGGTGCGTCTTTTAACCTTTTTGCTTGGGAATCACTCCTACTATGCCCTGTAGTAGGCCAAGTTCTAGCAGGATCCCAGTTACAGGTTCCAAAGTGGAAAAGATAGAATCCCAGAACCGCCTCACAGGGGGGAAGTCCCAGGCCAATTAAGACATTGGTCTCTCTCTTTCTGGCCCTTGGGGCAGGCACCACTTCTCCCAGGGTAGATTATCCTTATGACCACCGGCGTAAGGTATGTGCAGTGTAAGAAATTAAATTGTATCAATATAAATTGAGCATTGCCCAAGACTGCCCTCACCTGTGTGCACGCCTTGTCCCAGGTCTCTTCCGTTAATTGGTCCCCAGTATCAACTGACCAATCAGATTTTCCCTTTGACTGTTTGCAGGACATTTCCCTTTTTCGCGCTCTAAATATGTGTGTTATGGTGTGTCTTGAAATTCTGAATTGTAGGATGGCCATTAGTGTTCGTGTGAAGAGAGGAGGAAGTGGAAAAGTTGTCTAGATCTCCCTGGCCATCCTTGCTAGTTATGTCTTTTGCAAAAATTGACTGGGGCCCACCCCCAACATATCCTGGTCCTCTTGGAATGAGATGAAGGTGTCTCCTGGATATATATCCCCAGGATCTCACAGCTCCCCTTCCTCCACCGCTTCATTGCCATTAACTCCAGTATAGGTTTAAGCAGCTGCAGTATCACTAGAGGCAAGTCTCCGGCAAATGGCGGTCTGCATAGCACTAGTTTTATGATCTGCTCCGAGATAGCTCTGGTGTGCTTAACACTGTAAGGGTATTCCACCGGGATGCAGGTGCCCCTCGTTCGGAGCTCCACTAAGGAGTCATCCTCATACGTGTCCCTTGATAGTCTCCATTCCGAGGTATCCTGGTCTGGTTGCGTGCTGAATGTGGGATGCGCAATAGTAGGGTTCTCAGTCTGGTAGACTCAGGCCCCCCTTACTCCATATCCTGTTTTAGTAAGCCCAGCGAGAACCTGCTTTGTTTTCCTGCGTAGACTAGGCTAGTCAGGAGACTATCTAATATTTTGAGCATGGGTAGTGGCAGGGGCAGATAGAATTCTGAAGGGTATAGAGGCATCACAGCAGAAAAAACATTTTTGCCACCGCCACCTGCCCCATGACTGAGAGTGGCAGCAATGACCAAAAGGCAATCGATGCCTGGAGTCCCTGAATCACCCTCCCCACATTATACTCATATTGTTTTTCTGGTGTGAGGGCTTTTACTATCCCCAAATATATACATTTTTCAGTTTCTCATCTTAGCCCTAAGTCTAGGAGTTCTGTAAGAGGTCGGGCATCAGACTGCCCAGGGGTGAAGAGGAGGTTTTTCGGAATATTTGTGCAGAGACCCGACACTTCTCGGAACCGTACCAAGCAGCTCAGTAACATGCAGACTGCAGGAGCCGCAAGTAAAATAATGTGTCATCGACATACAGCGACACCAGATGAGCGACCTCTCCCACCCTGAGCCCCACCCTGCCAGTTCAAAGTGAATTTGAAGTACCAGAGGCTCCATTTCTCCTCTGCATACTCCATGCATTTTGACTATCCTGCCCATTCTTACTCTGGCTGGGGGATTCTCATAGAGTCATTTAACCCCTTTACTGAACCTGGGACCTATTCCCATGCGTCGCAGCACCTTCCACAGATAGTCCCAATTGAGTGTGGCGCAGGCCTTTTCTACGTCAACCACCTCAAGAGCCATTTCCTTGACTCTGTCCTGTACCAAGTGCAACACATATGTTAAGCGCTATACATTCATGTCTGTATTCCGTTGTGGTATTCCTGCACCAGTCCTTCCAACACCCAGCTCAGCCTAGTCCCTAAGGCCTTATATAGTATTTTAGTATCAGAATTGATTATGGTGATAGGCTGGTAAGAGGAAGGGTTCTGTTTCTGTACCCCTGGCTTCAGGATTATACAGAGGATCCATTCTACCATCGTAGGTGGCAGGACCCCAGCCATAAGCGCCTCCTGGAGGGTCTACGAAGGGTTTTCTGTTACCTGTCCAGAATATATTTGGTATAGTTCAGGTGGGAAGCTGCCTCCATGGCGTCCTGTTTATTTGTTGTGAAGTACCCCAGTATCAGCAAGTTACAAGGCAGCTATTGTATTTTCTGGGGTGCATAGTGCCTATATCGGAGTGTGCTGCTTCTCTTTGTTTATGGTGCAGGCCAGGAGCCCGCTCGGCTCGTCTCGCTCCCTGTGGAGCCCCTGACAGTGCTCCCTGATGGTGTCTTTGTCCAGCCTCTCCCGCGGTTCCCCCAGTGTCCCTTCCACTGCCAATATTGAGTGCTCATATGAGGTTAGGGTAGGGGAGGCTCCTTACATGCCTGCCAGCCTTTTCTCTTCCTCCTTCAGCAATTCGTTCTGACTCCACGAACCAAGCCAATACTCCCCTGACCCACTGCCTTCATAACATCCCATTCGTTACAGCGGGAAGCAGTGGTTCCCCAATTACCATCTAACCAGTCTGGTCATTCTGTGCCCAGCGCCTCCGCCGCAGTCAGGTCAAAGCCTAAGTCTCTCAGACACCATCACACGTGTGCTCCTCAGAGAATGTCTCCTAGGGCATATTCCTCCAGCCTTGGAGCCTGGTCTGACAGTAATCTGCTCAGGTATCGAGTAGATTGCACTGCTGGGGCCACATTGGCAGTGACCAGTGCCAAGTCCAGCCTCCTATGAGTCATGTGAGTGAGGGAGTGACAGGAGTATTCTTTGCTGAGGGGATAGTGCTCTCTCCCAGTGTTGACCCACACAGGGTTGAGCATGGCTTTGTGTAGTGTTCTTGTCATACCTGGTTTCGTGTCAAGTCTTGGGGGAGCCTGTCCATTGTGCCGTCCACTATACAGTTGAAGTCGCCTACCCATATTAGGGGAGTCTCCACCTAACCAGTGAGGAGGCTCTGTAGTTTAGGAAAGAATAATTGGCCGTCAGTGTTCGACGCATGAGAAAATGATGTCTCAACTGTCCAAAGTGCTACTTAGGAAGAGGTATTTCCCCACTATATCTGCTTTGAAATAGATGAATGTAAAGGGAACTCCAGGTGAGATCCATATGAATACCCCTCTGGCATACGCTGAATAAGTGGAGGACTAAAGATGCCCCTTTCTTTTTTTAACTTGTTTAGGTGCCTCTGAGTCTATTGAGTGAGTTTCTTGTAGGCAAGCAACGTCTATTTTATGTTAGCGGGGGAAGGAAAGTAACCTATATGTTTTTGTGGAGGTTCCTAGGCCCCTGACTTTCTAAAATATTATACATCATGGTCGGTCATGTAGTGTGTTGGTCCACTTCTCCGCCGCCGTCAGGTCAGGCTCCCAATAGCTCTTGGGAAACCAGTGGAATGAAGAGGGTCTATTCCATCCTTAACCTACTGCTATCAATGCCATGCCATGCCAATGTAAGAACTTCCAGTGAAACACTGTCCGCCAACTCACCCCATACACCGCCCAGGGTAAACACCTCAGAACATCAAACTCAAACAGAGTGCCTTCCCAATTCCTATGATCAGTAACGCCGGTCTCAAGGCTTCAGAACCAAAAGTCCCTCTACCCCACATGTAAACTGCAACTGGTATTGTTTTACTAACTGTATCCTTGAAACATATGTAGGCATGTAGATATAACTCCTCTCAATCCCTTGGAATCCAGAAGTCAAAGGAGGAAAGACACTTGCTCTAGCTGCCCTGTCTAAAGGGAACCACAACAAATCATTTTGGCTTTAATGAGTCCATAAATGGGGGGGCTGACCCGGGGTTCCAGAGTGTTCCTGATGGTGTAATGTTGTATCAACATTATATCAATATGCCCCACACAGCAACCCTAAAATGTAGATTTTCAACAGGGCATGCCTACGAGCCCGATGGCTACACTGTATCCTGTGACCAGTCGATACCCAGAACAGATGCCCCATCCAAGGAACCTCCTCGGAAGCACTCCTGCAATTTCAGGGCCCCATCTTCACCAACCACCAGCCTTCCGTCTGCTTTCTTGCCATTGTCTGCAGCATGATCCGAATCTACAGGGGCGAGAACCGGGTCTCCCCACTCAAGAGCCTGTTGCTGTTTGGGTCAAAGTTCTATTTCCCCTTTCCAACCAGACCTAGACGTGGGTCAGTGATGTGAAAAAGTGCACTTTTCCTGCATATGATCACACAAATGGAACAGAAGCATATATGGCAGGCTAATTTCTCTGAGCTCTTGCTTGACAGGTTCAAATGAAAGCCTCTGACGTTGCACCCACTGGGTATAATTGAGTAAAATTTGGATAAGGGCTCCCTCGTGTCTAATTTCAGAGAATTCCCTAGCGCTTCCTGGGATGATGCCCTGTCTCTGTAGTAGAGTGTTTTCACAATGATGGCCCACAGCGGCAAGCCTGGGGCAGGGGCGGCACGAATGCTGTATGCGCTCTCTCAATGATGAAACAGGAGGAGAGATCTTTGAGAGTGAGGACATCTCTGCTCTATTTTGAAAATAAGAGTTCCAGGTAGCCCTCTACTCTTACAGGGAGACCAAAAAAGCATAAATTACACCTCTGTGCACGACCCTCAGCATCCTCCACTCACGCATCAAGTTGGTGTGCCAGTGCCAATAATGTGCAAATCATAGTTTGGAGCTCCTTCTGCATCTCTTGGACTGTCCCTTCCTTTTTAGTGACTCTCTCACTAAGCTTCCATAGATTGGTTTGAAGGAGATTTACCTACAGGGAGATGGCATCCATTTTCACCTCTAGTGTTTGGCTGGAATTTTCAATGGCTGCTAATATTTGCGCACCTGTGGGAAGCTCTGATGTGGTTTTTGCTGGGATGGCAGCAAATTGGTCTATTTTTGTCTGTAGTGCCACCCTGTCCCCTTATCTTTTTCCATGACTCCCCTCTGCATGACAGGTCGTTGTTGGCAGTGGGAGATAGCGGTACAGTTGCTGACAGTTGGAGTCATTGAGCAAGTGGGGGGCCCGATGTTGGACAAGCTGGGCACCTCACAGACCCCGCCAGGGGAAAAACCTCAGTCCGGTGTGAGGAGAGGGTCTCAGCTCCCAGGGATCTTCAGTGGTCCACTGTAGACCTCTGCTGGCTCCTGTAGGTTGGCCGCACAGCTGAGCTACTCCAGACTCACCCACTCCATCATTCGGGGTGCACTAACATCAATACAGGAGGGGGCGTGTATCTCCTCTCTTCTGTACCTCCCAGGCTTCTTCGCATGAGCCAGTAGCCTCTCAGGAGCGCTTCTCCTGGTACACCGGGTCCAGCCACCGAAGCACAGGCCAGGATCTCCCCAGCGCAGCAGGGCCCCACTGGACGTCAGTTGGCAGCCCGGCCACAGGGTGGGTCCAACTTCCCCAGGGGTCCCCGATATGCTGAAACCTCACGGGCCTTACTCCCTCCAGCCTTACGAGATGCCATCTGCAGAAATCTCCCAATTAGCAGTCTCCTCCCCTTGGCACTCCACCGTGGCATCCCCAGTTTTGTAGGAACACTTGCGGGCCGCTCAGCCACCAGCAGCCCTGCTGCGCTCACAGCCACGTCACTGTCCCCACAACAAGCACAATCTCTGGTCTCCTCCTACGGCTCCGCTCACTGTCTGGTGCACAGGCCTGCCTCTCCGCCCCCGGGTCCTCAGCTGTTCAGGCTCTGGGGTCCTTTGTAATAGTCCCGGGGTCCTTGGCTCAGCAGCACTGCTCCCGATTCGGAGCACGCGGAATTCTTGTAGAACAAGCATTGGTGTAGCCAATAGGTCTCGCCTTGGGGACCTTATAACTGTTTAGCCAACCAACAGTTAATGTTATTGCAGTAAGGATATCGTGCTGCATAACTAAATACTTAAAGGTCCCAAAGGCGAGACCTATTGGCTATGCCAATGCTTGTTAATTCCCTACAAATATATCAGGTTAGGCTCCCCACCTTGCGTGTTACAGCCCTGCCGTGTTTCCCAGATCCAGGTGTCATGTGCTGCTTCAGTGCAGGTTTTGTCTTTTATTTCTAAGACTTGTCCTCTTCTTGGTTCCATGATAGACTTGGACTACAAGTCCCAAGATACAAAGAAAAAAACCTGGACTTGAGCTGCACATCATGCATGAACAGGAAGCTTGCCAGCTATGGTGTTACTTCATGTCAATCAAAGGTTTGCCAGTTAGTTGTTACTATTTGACATGGGGTGTGTTGCATGGCAACCTAATGCATTCGGGATGTTGTAGTCTTAGTTTACTTTACTTGAAATATTTGAAAGTGAAAAACGTCCCGAGACTGATAGAATGAGGAGTCTGACCTTCGGAAGGGTCCATGCTGCCTAAGCCTTGACCTTCGACCTAAACTCTCTGCCTCAAATGGCCTGATTGATGGTGAAGTCATCTCGAGGCCAGCGCAGCAGGAACACAAGGATGGATGGCGGAGCCGAGGCCTGGCCCTCTGTATCGGTTACCAATCAATGCCCTCCCCGTAAGCAGGGCTGCTGCTTTAACTTTACTCCGTGTAAACACGGCTCCAGGGCGGCACGAGGCCAGCTCCATGGCTCCTGTGGACACGACGAGGCCACAGCGCAAAGCGTGCGTCCCCAGAGGATCATGGAAGATGGAAGACTTCGACCGCACAAGGAAGCTTCGGCCCGGCACGCGACTTCACGCCAGCCTTTCTGTTTCAGTGGGTTGATGCTGAAGTGTTACCACGCTGTGTGCACACGACGGAGCTAGAAGCTAGCGTGTAGCACCAAGTAAAGCGAAGGGAGCAAAATGTAAACATAATGTTAAACTAACTAGGGTCCAACACTTAAACTAAAGAGAGCTCCAGCTACCACCCCACCCAGAGGTACATTACAACACAACAGAGCTCTCACGGGAATGTATTTTTCAACATGTATGTATGTTTTTTCAACTTGGCAGATGTATGCAGAACGTGCTGCAATGAATTAAGTAAGAAGAAAGTCAGGTTCTCCCCCTAACACTAACCTCAAGGTCGAGGGTGGGTCAGGATTCAGGAAGGAGGTGCTAGTCTATATAGCAGATGGCGCGGGATCGGGCGCTGAAAGCTGGCCTAGATCGTCATTCAGTTTTAAAGCAGCAGTTTTTCAGTGCTATATTTGCACCCTCATGCCTGGGAGGGCTGGACCTAACTGAATGAAGCCATGGTGGGTCTGTGCTGTGTCGATGCTAGAAACACCTGGAAAATTGGTTAAAACGTTTATACCAGTCAGCAGTCTCCCCATCTCACTTGCTTATTGGCACTACTAGAGTACACCAGATATTCGTGGAGCCAAAGTACTCAAAGTTTCATATTCATAATATCTCAAAATTACAGTAGAAATGTCAACATTACAATTTCTAATTATCGTTCTAAGCATGCTGCATTCCAACTGATTAAGCGCCAAACAGTTTAACAGAAATTGCTTCCAAAATATATTATAATAGTTATAATTTCTCATGGTTCCAGATTGACGATATTAATTAATGTATTTTTATAGTGCAGCATACAAATTGTAGGGCTTCTTGGCACTAGACGTTGAACTCAAATTAGGCCTGGGAGGAGTTCGCAGAGTTCTGCTATGCAAACTCCGCAATGTGCCCAAAAAACTCTGCCACGCTACGCGGAATTCCACAAGTGGGAGAGTGCAGTACGTCACGTTGCTCGTGCTGATATTTAGCACCAGGAGATTGTCCCGGGCTGTAAAGTCAGCGCGAACAGCACTACGCGTTGCACCAGAAGGCCCTGCTTCTTTCTGCTGCTCAAGTAGATATTCTACTCGAGCGGCAGCTTCTGCAACATGAGCGGTCGCGACGGATGTATGATGCGACATCGCAAACGTTTACATCACATCCCTTTACATCGGGGTCTGCACATCGCATGCACACGTACAACGCAATCTTTCACCACGCAAACCATTGCTTAGTGTACGCATTAAAAGACATGCAAAACACATTTACAACGCACACAAACACCCCGCATGGTTTAACATCGCGTTTTTTCCCCAAATACCCTCCTACATAACACACACTCGCCTAAAGCCTAAAAAAGTATCCTACACTTCCCTAAACCCTAATCCCTAACCCCTAATACACTACGCTAAACACACTGCCATAAACCCTAAACACTACACTGCCATCACAATCCCCAGCCACTGCCCTAAACCCTAAACACTACACTGTCCGCACAATCTCCAGACACTGCTCTAAACCCTAATATCCAGACACTGCCCAAAACCGTAATCTCCACACACTGCCCTAAACCCTAAACTTTAAGCCCCCTTACCTTTTTCTCCTCGCGTCGACCAGGTGCTCCTCCGCCTCTTCCCCGGTGCTTGTCCGTGCCGCCCGCATCGCGTCCATTACACAATATACGATCTAAAAGCGTATGTGTGGTGAATGCGCATGCGATGTAATGGTGCACGGCGTAATGGTCTGCGTCCTAACGTCGCTTGCGTTGTAACGCTTGCGACGTAAATGCATGCGACCTAACGCATGCGTTGCAATGGATGTAACCCGGTCGCGACCCACCATGACCGCCTGCTTTGAGAAATCTCACATGTGCTAGGTCCAGCGCGTGAATTTTCTTGCTCACCAACTTATCGTTGGCAAGCTTCATGAGAGAAAAAACTCGGCTCCACGTCACTTCACAGAGTTTTTCGGAGCTCCACGGTGCATGGAGTGGACAAAACTCCACGAACTCCACCGGCGGAGCAGAATTCTTCACCCTACCCTAAACTCAATGAGCCGAGAGTCAATAAGAAGATTTGATCAAATAAGCTTGCTTTTAGTTTTTTCTAAAACTGTAGTAGATGAGAAAGGGAACATAGAGACGGCGTTTCCAAAGTTTGATGTCAGCACCAAACATGATTGAACCCCTTTCGATGATCTTTAAAAATAGGCACCTGAAGGAACCACTGATCAGCTAAATAGTGTTGTTTATGGTCTTAATTAAGTTGTAATAGTGTTGGTAGCAGAGACGAGGAAATGGGATGTGTTGTGCAGGTTTTAAATTGAGAGACATGCAATAACAAGTTCTTGTCTTCTGTGCCATCGGTCATACATTGGTGGGCAATCCATAACTGTCAGGACATAACAATGTTTTGAGAAAACCAATACTTAAAATAATTGATGGGATTTTCTTGGTATTGTTTGTCAAGGCAGCGTGTACGGTTAGTTAGTAAGGGTTACAACAACACCAAAATCCTGAAGGGGAGATTCAGTTAATGTTTTCTCACAAAGGAAATGTTTATAATTGCAGGTAGTTTTACAGTACAGAACTTAGACTATTCCACATTATATTACCACTTGGCATAAAAGCAAAGCATTTATATTGTTTTTAGGTCTCGCCTGACCCAGCGCATGCGCTGGTCTGGCGAGACTTATTGAGAGGGCTCCAAAAAGTGCTACCAGGCCAGCCTAGACCTACAGTGCATGTGCGCGGGCGCGTGCGTCGCGCTTTACCGCGATTACTTTCACTTTCGCGGCCGCTTTGATGTTTGATCGCGAGCACTTTCGCAGCTGCACGGCCGCTTTGATGTTCTCCATGAGGCTTCAATAGATTGCAGCAGTTAAAACAAGCATTGGCATAGCCAATAGATCTCGCTTTTGGGACCTTATAAGTGTTTAGTTATGCAACTGTTGCATGGCTAAACACGTATAAGGTCCCAAAGGCGAGACCTATTGGCTATGCCAATGCTTGTTTGGAAATGCATCCACGGGTTAAAATGTTTTTGAGGGTAGAATCACACTATAAAAAATACATTTGAAATACATGTACCATGAAGACGTGATGTGTGCTGCATGCTGCACAGGACTTATCACCATGTTCTCCCTCAAATAGGCAGTTAAGCCCCAGAGCATGAGATATTGCTAAATGAAAACATTTCTTCCTGTGATACTTCTTCGGGGATATAAACCACACACCCCAACCTTCTATGGTTTTCTAGTGAGACTTGATACCTCAAAGATTATCCATGTAAATCCAACAGCACAGGTAAATCAAAATTAGAGCATCTGGAATTATGCAGCCGGGAGGACCTACTTAAGCATCATGGTGGATTCAATTATGCAGCAAGAAAGAACAAATTATGAGGCGTAAATTGAGTATTTTATGGTAGAATTACTTGATTGTTTTGACATTTTTTACACATATTAATACTGTCAGAGCAAAGGATTCACCACATTAATACCAGTTTAATACCCAATAGGGCAATAAGCAACAAAAAGGTGACTTGTCGACCTTTTGGCAGGGTCTACCACTGCACGGCAACCCATGATATCACTTTTTTAATAACTTTTGCTCCGTTTGAGCTAGAAACAATATTTTTTAATAAGATCAGCAGATTATGCAGCAGATGATGGATTATGTGGTAAATGCGGCAGCTCCATAAGTATGCAGAAAATGCTGCAGAATCGCATAATTCCAGTGGCTATGGCCCAAGTGTAGACTTGTGACTGCCTCACAGGAAGAACAAACAAACATTCGAAGATGCTTATGTGGCAACATTTGCAGAAATGGCTGAACATTGGTTGGTGGGTGCGTGCGTGCAACATAATAGTAGGACTTATGATCAATAAATGAAAGAATACAGTGGGGACATATCTGCTCTACTAGTTTAATATAAATATTATTAATTTAACAAAAGTTTTCGACTTTTACTTAGTAAAAAACGATGTGTGTGCACATATGTACAAAATATATTGTTTTATGGATAAATACCAATGAGATGCAAAATAATTAAATTAAAACAGACCTTGCACTTAAGTAAGTTTAACCATTTTATTATGTTTTGAATCTCCAACGTAAACATTAGAGAAAGTGACATCCGATGATGCATATTACCTACAATTGGTCTAATTCTTGTGTTTACCGCCATTCGTATTTTTATTTACTTTTATTTTATATTTTCATTATTCCCCTTGCACAAGCCTCAATTGCAAGACAATTGCACCAATTTTAGATAACACATTTGAACGCAAACCTTGTTGAATTTAATGTATGGCACTTTCATAACATCTCTCAAACAATCATCATTTCAGAAAATTGGAGACAATTCCCAAAACAGACAGTAACTAAAAAGCAAACAAATTTTCCAAAGTCACTAGCGTTATTATATGTGTGCCAGGCATTTAAGTGTTCGCATATTGGCCATTTGAGTGCGTGCCTGGCGCTGCAAGAGTAAAATACCTGCTCTCAGGTTCCTGAATAAAAGCCTGCGATCTTACCATTACTTCCAATTTGTAAGTCCCAGAGCTGTCTGTGCGACAGTATTTTAAAAAGAGTATGTATTGCGCAAAAGAAGTGCACTTTTAGTAAACCAATATAGAAGAAGGATTTTGAGTGTGTTTGAACCCATCTGCACACCATGCCCAACTTGCTGCAGCTGTGACCCACTGCAAGCGTGTCAGAGACGTGGGCAGCATTCGTACTGCCCCGGACCCGGCCTTGGGTCTCCACCTCCGGTGAGGCACAGGAGTGCACAGCTTAACATTTTATTTAGTTCTAGTCTGGCGGGGTTATGACCCCATGCATTTTACATATTGGTTAAAGAGTGCATGGAGAGAAATGCACATAGTAGGAGAGGGGTTTACAACAGGTAGTATGACATTTTCATAAAACAGAGTTATAAATGAGGATATATTCATAATAGACAAGAGATATGAACTCTCAGAGGCTGTAGTTCTGCATTAGAACAGTGTTGTCTGCACCTAAAGAAACATACATTAGACCCTGATGACTTCGTCAACTACCGACTTATTACTCACTTAACCTTCATCAGCAAGATCATTGAAAAAGCACTCTATGCTCAACTCAAAAGATCACATCAATGCTAACCATCTCCAGCATGACTACCAATCTGGCTTCAGAGTCCGCTGCAGCACAGGGACCGCAGCCTTACGCATGATAGACGACGCCCTCCTGACCACAGCTAAAGATGACCCCTGCCTTCTGATATTGCTGACCTTCCCGGCTGCTTCGGCACAGTCAACCATCCAACGCTCATCAACACCCGGGAGTCTTGAATGGCCAATGTCTTTCTGCTCTGCTCTTCTCCAGACATCCAATGCCTCAAACACTGCCTGTACCTCTCCCAAACCTGACTGTCAGAATCTCCCTGAAGCTCAACCCAACCAAGACAAAATTCCCATTATTTGCAAGAACAACAAGCAAAAACTAGTAGAAACCTGTCTCATTGACATGAACATTGAGGGGTCCAAACCTTCTCCTTTCACTGAATGCCAAGTGACTAGAAGTCACCTTGTGCTCCAACCTCACCCTCAAGTAACACATTGCCAACAAACAAAGATGGTCTGGTATCTGCTCTCTTCAAAAAAGAAAGTAAAACTGTTTCTTCTAGAAAGAGACTTCAGAACTGCTGTTCAAGCCCTCTTGCCTCTGGATGGTGGTAATGCCCTGCTACGTGGCCTCCCAGACTGCCCCCCTTAAGGGCATCCTAGAGGCCAGAGCATGTCTCATCCAGGGATGGAAGAAATATGACCACATCCGCCTTCGCTGATGGAACTCCATGATGTGTAAAAAACAAAAGACAACCGTCCTTTTCTGCCTATGCACCCTAGATCTTGAACAATATCCTCGTATCTATAAGGACCGCCCCAACACTGCTCCTGTTTAGGAAAGAGTTGAAGACACGCCTCTTTAAAGACCACTGCGTCACAATACAGTGCCAATCCAATACCCAGCAACCAATCAGTGTGTGCGTGGGATGGAGAGTCAGGGAATTAGGCAACCACGTACCTGAGACCCTCCCGTCCGCATCTCAGTGGACCATAGATTAATGCATATGTTATTGACTAGCATGCCTAGCACACGCCTCGCACACACCTTGTATAGAAAGGCTTACTGCTCTTGGGTCAATACCGTGTAAGTGACAGGTGGTCTTGTCTATCAGACGTTGCATAGTGAGCCTTTACACTCAGGGGCCACAGCGAAGATCTAAAAACAGGTGGGGCTTGCAGATGTGCATAGAGCCTACTGCAATCATTAAGCGATCTCTACTCCATATAGCTAGCACATCAACAACTTTATGAACGTGTGTAAATTAGCACACGTTACAGAAGTTCCACAACTTTACTTTTCAAAAAATATGATTTGTGTATATTTATAAGAAAGACCTTGTTAGGTCGAGAAAATGTTATAGGGTCAAAGTGCTTCAGTTGTCATCGACCTGGGAATGAAGCTGAAGGGACCACTTTTACAACGTGTTTACATATCGGGCAGATGTGCTACAAATCGAGGCATAGTAGCATGCATTATGCCCACTTATTCCTAAAGCTTGTCCGGTATTTTTTTCCTTTCATGTTTCCCTGGCAGTATGGGCTACAGTTTGACGAGCAGCGCAGCTCACAGTTCTCAAACGCGCCCATTCAGCCGCTTTTACCACATTACATTTTGTGCTATTCAACAGTTTATTTCTTCATAAAAGAATGTCAAGTGTTCTCGCGCTATCATTATACTGTACGATGGAACAACAGTATTTTAGGAAGACTTTGCAAATACACCTTGGCCTCAATATTGGGCAGTGTGATGCGCATTCAGTCTTTACAGGTGGACCATGCAGTGAATGCGCTGCACCTCTGTACATAAATACACATCCTCCCGTTTGCAGGTCTAAGATGCAAACAGCGTCCTGGGGTAGAAGATCGGATAGAACACAGGAGGACATGTCTGGGATGTAAGCTTCACCCAGGTCCCTGGTGAAGAGACAGGGAAGAACATAGGCATGTGTGCAGTGTCAAGTGTCAACCGCACCTTGGATGTGGAAGACTGGATAGAACACAACCTCACATCTATGGTGTAAGCTGCACATTGGATCCAGATGTGGAAGACTGGACATAACGCAGCCTCACATCTGTGGTGTATGCTGCACCTTGGATCCAGATGAGGAAGACTGGACATAACACAGCCTCACATCTGTGGTGTATGCTGCACCTTGGATCCAGATGTAGAAGACTGGACATAACACAGCCCCACATCTGTGGTGTAAGTTTCACCCAGGGCTTTGGTGAAGCAGACAGGGAAGTACACAGGCATGTCTGCAGTGTCAGCTGCACCGTGGATACAGATGTGGAAGACTGGATAGAACACAGCCTCACATCTATGGTGCAAGCTGCACATTGGATCCAGGGGATGTATGTCGTTACAACGCACACTTTTACAACGCATGCACTTACAACGCAATTTTTACAACGCAACATCCACTACAACGCATTCCATTACATAGCATGACACTACAACGCATGTTTAAAAACTACCTTTACAACGCATTTCATTACATCGCATACTACCTTTACAACGCATACCATTACAACGCATAATATTAAATTGCATTTAAGGTAAGTATTGGATAGTATAGGGGTAAAAATTACTATTCTAACTCCAGGGGGTGCAACAGTAGGGTAAGTGTTGGATTGCGTTGTAATGGTATGCGTTGTAAAGGTAGTATGCGATGTAATGGAATGCGTTGTAAAGGTAGTTTTTAAACATGCGTTGTAGTGTTATGCTATGTAATGGAATGCGTTGTAGTGGATGTTGCGTTGTAAAAATTTCGTTGTAAGTGTAGTGCGTTGTAATAGTTGCGTTGTAAAGGCTGTTCACCGATCCAGGTGTGGAAGACTGGACATACAACAGCCCCACTCTGTGGTATAAGCTGCATCTTGGATCCAGATGTGGAAAACTGGACATAACACAGCCCCACATCTGTGGTGTAAGCTTCGCCCAGGGCCTTGGTGAAGAAGACAGGGAAGTACACAGGCATGTCTGCAGTGTCAGCCGCACTTTGGATCCAGATGTGGAAGACTGGATATAACGCAGCCTCACATCTGTGGTGTGGGAGGCACCCTGGCTTTTGGCGTAGAAGACAGGGTAGAACAGAGCCTCATGTCTGCAGTGACAGCAGCACACACTTTTCTGATGCAGAAGACAGGATACAACACAGCCTCACACCTGAGGTGTAAGCTGCCCTGCGTCCTGGCGTCGAAGACTGAAAAGAGCACAGCCTCACGTCTGCGGGTGGAAGGTGCCCCCTGGGCCCCAATACTACTTCCGCATTAGGCATGAGAGCAGCGGAGGATGCACAACAAGGCTGTGTGATAGTGACGCCTCGGAACTGCCAATCACAAGAACTGTCAGCACGAGTGGCCAAGCAAGGATTCTACAACAGAAATCACCTGTGGCCAACCAGAATGCAGGAGCCTTACACAAGCGTGGAAAGGGAGTCCCCTCCTCCTCACTTGGGTAGTATTAGACAGGCGTAATGAGGTAAGTGGGTCCCTGTGTCATCTCGTGCGCGGAGCCTCTGCACCTGCTGCATAATGATGGAGACGCAGCGGAATTGGAGCTGGAAGCTGGCAGGGATTAGGGCTCTCGCGGTGCAGACTCGGAGTCCTGGGGCTGGAGGGCCTCCCTCACACAGGGGTACCAGATCCCAAGGGCTCTCGCAGCGGCCGGGGAGGCAGGGCGTCCGGCACAGCGCCCACGGAAAGATTGCCAGCTGAGCCCACAGGCCAGGGGACGGCTCCACCACGTGGAACCCACTCCCAAATGTAAACCACGGGCCTTTTCACGCCCCTGTGTAGTTCCATTTGTGTGTCTGGGGCTACAGCATCTAAATGTATCTGCAGTATTGCCTTGGGACACAATCCCTGTGTATCTTCACCCCACTCCCAGCTCCCAGCTACCCGATGCTCACAGCTCCCCAAAACCCTACACTGCCCATTCTCTCTTGAGGTTACCAGTGCCTCCCTCTGAGGAGCCGGTGAAGAAGGCTTGCTTGTCTGTGCCTTTGGCTCTCAAGATGTATATTAGGCTACTAGATATTTCCGTAATCCTCTAATTTGAACCCAATTACTAATGCTTGCTTGTCCTCGCGTCAGTTTAAAGCGCTCTGGTGTCTCTCCGGACGGCCTTCGGCGCTTTATAAAAATGTAAATATCTGACAATAATATTAATAATAAAATAATTGAAAAATGAAACGACCTCCTGTTTTATTTCTGGGGTAAATATCAGTCTCCTGCCCTAGTTCTGGATTAACTGTGGTTGTTCATTTTTTTTATTTTATTCAACAGTTGACCAGAGCGCGGCCGGCGTTGCACGGAGGCGCCAGTTTACTTCACAACTACAATTTACAAACGGTCGCAGAATACACAGAAACAAGCGCTTGCAGTTAGTGTAAGCTGCGTTTGGAATGTGGCCTGTGGGTGAGTGCACGTCCTTGTCTGTGCCACAGGTGAGCAGCATAAAAAGCACCCGGTAGCGGGCGCGCGCCGTGCCTGGGGTGGGAGCAGAGCGCGGGACCCCCGGGGGCCTGCCTTGGAACGGGAGAGCGGCTCCTCCAGGAATGCGACAATGACCTCCGCCGGCGCTCAGGGCAGCTGAGTGCACAGTTTATACATTCTCCGTGGGAGGGCCCTGACCCCGGATAGCTCCAAGGGACCACCCACTGATGCTGGCATCCCGCGTTCCTGGCACACCGCAGGGTCCACACAACGAGGAAAGTGGACCGTTTTATCACAGACTTGTCTTAAGAAAGACAACTATCCGTGGGATGCGTAGAGCGACGATCGCTCATTGCGCGCCCACCCTTATAACAGCATCACCTGCTGTATGAAGGCCCGTGATACACTGCACGGTCCGAAAACACACGCATCTAAACGTGTATCTCGTGTGCAGTGGCGTGGCGATGATGTAACAGGCCCTAGAGCAAGCAAGGAAAATGGGCCCTCCTGTCCCTGTGGTTATGTACACAAAAGTAGCCATAACTGGGATGCTGGCCTGTGCCCTGGTGCCACTGCACCTCCCGCACTATTGCGAGTCACGCCCCTACTGGTGTACAGGCTGCCTGTCTCTCCCCCGAGGCCTCGGCAAATAAGGCACAACACAGCAACTGTATCCACGAATCTGGCTTCAGTCCAGGATCTCTGCATCCGTGTATACTGCAGCGGCCACCAGAGCGAGAAGGGGCCATAACCCCATAAGTACCTGTTGATCCCCTCTCTCTTTTCACCTGTGTGCGAGAGTCAGTCTGTCTGTCTGCCTAGCCTCTCTCTTTCACTCCCTCTCTCTTGGATCAGAGAAGGTAAAGAGACCACGGACCCGACCCCAGACCTGTATTAGACTTTCCAGCGCAGAATAGCTCCCAGAACACCTTTACATGTAGCGCCATGAACTCTTAAATTCTAGAACACGAAACTCCTTACTCAGTTGTATATTGTAGCCCCGACCCTCCCCGCCCACGGGTCCAGTGATATGGCAACAAGGGCCCTGATTACTGCCCAATTCTCAAACTGCATGCGTAGAGCTCTACCCGGGTCACCCTCTGCGGCTAAAACCCCCTGCCACGGAGCCACAAAGACACTGCACTGGACTTAGGGACGCCGCCTGATACCCTCGCACCCACTGGAAACATAACGAGGACTCCGCGGAAAGAAGCCGGGACCCCTGCAGGGGCTTGTTTCTTACCGTATGACGGCGGTTTCAGGGCCCCTGTCCGGCCTCCGACTTTACTGCAGGCTGCTGAACTATTTTTGGGTCCAGTCTGGGGAGCCATGTATGGATTGAAGCTGTCCCCCTCCTCCCTCCTGCGCCTCCTCCACTAACCACGCCCCCAAGCCTGATGGGCACCTGCTGCTGCGGCGGCCAGCCAGGGAGGGAGGGGTTGATCGCCGCTTTCGAAACTTTTCAGACTTTGGCACTCAGCTTTGGTAACCCCCAAATAACGTACCCGCAAAAATCTCAGATGTAAACAAATACTGCACGCGTGCCTTTAACGAGTGTCAGCTTCACACAACACAACATTGAAAAGTCCTCTAGGAAATGTTGTAAAAGGAAGACCTCGTTCTCGTGTGCTTTTTATTTTCCCAGAATGAATCCACAGAGTGAGGAACGCACTGTGAATGACATGCAGATGTACAACTGTGACCAAGGAAATGCCTCACTCACAGTGTGAAGCAACGTGAATATCAGTTGAACCGTCCAATCGAATACATTTATATATGCATGACTGGACCAACGGAAGTATGTACATATCTTAGATATATATATTTTTTAATTACAAGATGCTGATGAGACAGCTAGAGCCCCTAAGACAAACCTAAAATTATGTCCAGTGGTACCTTTTCTTGTCCAGTCTAGTGATAAAGCATTTAATATTCCAACACTCTGTGCCCTCATCCGACAGGACCTCCGCAACGCGACCGCCCGCATTACAGCAACAGAATCCCGCATCTCGGATGTTGAAGATGATGTCTCCGCCCTCAAGGTGCTGGTACAGCAGCTCCTGTCCCGCATGAGTGAGCTTCATAGGTGGGTTGAGGACGCTGAAAATAGATTGCGATGAAATAATCTCCGCCTTGTGGGCTTTCCTGAGGGCAGCGAACCCTCACAAATTAATACCTTCGTCGAGGACTGGATTAGATCCTTGATTCCCCCGAGTGTTCTGTCTGCATGGTTTGTCGTGGAAAGGGTCCACCGGGCACTTACACCGAGGCCCCTGCCAGGAGCCCCACAACAACCAATTATTGCTCAGATACTGAACTTCAGAGACTGCGATGCCATCCTACAGGAAGCCCGCTCCAGTCCGCAGTAGTCCTGCAAAGATACCAAAGTGATGATCTTCCCTGACTTCACGAAAGAAGTACAAGCCCAGCGAAGATCATACACACATGTGAAACAGAAACTGTGGGCCCTCAACTTGCAATATAGGCTCCTCTTCCCAGCCCGTTTTAAGGTGATATTGCAAAACAAGACGCACTTCTTTGATTCACCAAAAGCGGCATGGGCTTGGGAGAAAGAGGAATGCTCGGCCCATTCTTCAGGGGGGGACCCCCGTGCAGAGCCCCAAAACGACCCACGGGCAGGCGCGTCTGTGGCCCTCATGGGCGATGCGCTGGATCCCGCAAAAGGCGCAAAGTTCATGGTGCGGCATCCACCTCCCTCGCAGGTTCTCCCACGAGAGGAGCCAGTCATCTGCACCACGGGATTCTGCGGAAATCCATGAGAATGCTGAGACCCGGGGCCCGACGCCAGGGGTCCACTCCAGCGTCTCCCCAAGCCCCAACTCTGAGGACAAGGATCTTTCACGCAGTCCCATTATTTGACTGCGCGCAGTCATTACTAATGTCTTACACTGGAGGAAACAACAATCCTTGATCGTAGAGGAACCTTATGCATTGCCATACAGACGCTCTTGTAGATAGCCTTTTTTTCTACATTCTTAAATACTGTTTAGTGGGCGCCAGAGGCTTCATTTGGGGAAGTATGGCGAGGGGGGGTTAGTTGGGAGGGTGGGTAGGGACGGTTTTCCCTGCTTTTGTTATTGTTTGTTTGTTCTTATGCAACACTGTGTACGAAACCAATGATGCATCCCCGCGTGGCCAGAGCGGGGGGGTCAAGCACCCCTGACTGCCTCTCAAACCTGGCCATCTAGATTGTCTGCACACCCCAGATCCCGGACCCTGCACGCTGCTACCCAGTCAAGATGTCCCATCCCCACAATGAGAGCGAACCCCTTAGAATCCTTTCATGGAACGTCAACAGACTTTTAGATAAAATTAAGCGGACAACGATTTTAAATTATGGACGTCGGGTTCACCCAGATGTCCTCTTGCTGCAAGACACCCACCTGCTGGGAAATCAATGTTCCTTTTTGGCATGCCAGGTCTTTGATAGAGTATGGCACTCAGAGTTCTCTAGAGGGGCTTGAGGAATGGCAATACTTCTACGGCGTTCCCACCCATTCACACTGACCCATACTGTCATGGACCCTCTGGGCCATTTCACCACCCATACAGGCACACTTGGGAACACAACTATCAACTTGATGTCAGTGGACAACCCACCGGCAAACTTGGACTCCACACTTCGGGTTGCAGTGGATACGCTATTCGCCCTTTCCCAGGGCCTAACAATGATTGAAGGTGACTTCAACGTTGTTCCTCACCCCGTGAATGACACCACGGGACCATCGTCCTCCCATAGAAGGCTGGGGCTAGACGGCTCCTAGACTGGTCTACTAAACGGGGTGTCTGCAACATCTGGCGTACCTGGCACCCTAGAACACTATAATATACACATACATCCACTGCGCATCATACACACTTCTGCATTGATCTCATCTACATGCCCGCCTCAGACTGTAGATCAGTCAGAGAGGTCCAAATCCTGGGGCACGGCATTTCGGATCACTCCCCTCTCCTGCTACAGGTGGGGGGGCCCCTCGGGAGCACTGCGCCCCATATTGAGACTGAACGTGTGGTTTCTTTAGGACCAAGATTATAAACTGGGGATTGAGGCCAAATTGAAGCACTACTTCCAAACCAATGGTGGTGTGGTACAACTTCACGGTACACTGTTGGAGGCGAGCAAGGCTACCATTCGGGATATGCTAAGGGACTCCTTAAACATAGATGACAAGTCCTGGATCGTCACCTCTCCGAACTCAAGCCCAAAGCCATCCGCCGGGAAATGACAGCGGCCTCAGCGAATGGGGAGGTGGAACACCAACAGCTCCGCCTAGTGCAGGAGGAGATTAGATCCATCTCTCCTGAGTCCGGTAAAACAATCTGGAGGCCCTCAGTGGCCAGAGTGTACAGCTGGGGACACAAAAATAATGTCAAGTTACTTTACTGGCTTGCTACTCACCCCCTGGCCAACCGGATAGTCCCCAAAATATGTGATCCAGGAGAGCAAGCTTTCCGCACTCCGCTGACATTGCCCGGACCTTCACGACCTACTATGCTGAGCTTTACTCAGCAAATCACTCACACACACCAACTGCTGCTCCCTCTTTCTGCAACATGTCTCTCTCCTAAGGCTACAATATATAGGGATGACCATGCGTCCGGTCAAAGTTCGCATCACCGAACATAGAAGTAACATTCGTTGCCTACGAGCCACCACGAGAATGTACAGACACTTTACAGAGACTCAACATTCCCCTGATTCCTTACACTGGATTGTATTGGAAGCTCACCTACATATTTCCAAACAATCTTTGTTTAGGATCGAACAGAGATGGGTACACAGATTAGCGAGCCACACTGAGGGTTTGAATGACGATATCCCATGGAGTTCCATTTCTTAAACATCCAATATGTAACCCAATTGCAATAGTGCCATTACTTTCTTGTATCATCGCACTATTTGGATTAGAGGCTATCCACCAGTAGTTGGCCTTCTCATATACACTACTCCATTGGTACTGTTCCCTTTTCCTACACAGACTGTTAACGACATTGTGATAACGAGTCTAGTCTATTCCAACCTAGCTTACGATGTTCTGTCGTCTTGGTACCTACCCTACAATACAACCATTGATTTATGTTTATTGTCTGCTTATCAACACATTCTCTTTACCGGCATGTCTGACATCATCTTTTTACCTACATGTTCGCCTGTGGCATCCTTTGCCATTTCGTGCTTAGTACTCGGCATGTTAGGATTAGAACATCTCCCCTCTCCAACATGTCCGCCATAGTTTCTGGCGAGATCACGTGACCCTACGTCTCACGTGATCACTACGGTGACGCGCCACGTCCGCACCACACCACACCCCCTTTCACGTTTTGAATCAGGAGACTGTGGGTATATCTCTCCGAATTATCCACTCCCGGTCACCACCCCGGTTCCTGGCGGTATTGGGTAGGTGTTACAGCGTAGCGTGAATTAACGCGGGTGAGTACACCTCTATTCTTGTAACTTTGTTTTGCTCTCGAGAGCTACTTCTGGGCTCTCCTGGTGAGCGTCTCCTCCGCCTGTATATTGGCCGTATTCTCGGCCCCGATCAGACCGCTCGACACACTCCTTGCGGTGCGGTTCTTTTTCGGTGTGAGTACGACGCGCCATACACGGTTGAGTTCCCACCCAGCACCCCATCAGTGCCTCTGTTTACTATACCACCACTGTCAGCCTTGGTTTGACTGATTGCCTACCTTACGTACGTCATGTACCAGGCCTCCCTAACCCCCCATTCCCCTTTGTCTGACGCTTTTATCTCTACAGGACCCAACTGGTGTCCTCTAGTCACCGCCAGGACTGTTGCTAGCAATTTCTAGCAACCCACCAGGTGAGTTCGCAGCTGCATTCCCTTGTCCACGAGTGATGTGTTATTCCTCTCCTTTAATACATGTTTTTTTAAAATATGTTTTTATCTGCACGCCCCTTTACTCTTTGATTTGCACACTGGGTGTTATTACACACCATATGCGTTATTGATTAAAGAGTTGATTTACCCTTATGCATCCAAACCTCAAGTGCGTGTTTTTTCACTTTGGTGATAATCCTTGTTGATATTTAGAAGAGTATTGTTTAGATTGTTATCTGGTATTATACTTTTTTCACCCTTGTCCGCAGGCAACGCACCTGAAGACGTGGTAGGTAGAATGCACCTCTCCACGTAGTGTAGATAGTTGCTTATGATCCTGAAGAAGTGCCTAGATCCTCTGGACACACGAGGCACGAAACATGTCGATCTATAGAGTAGAGCTTCATGACTAGACACCTTCTCTAGTACACTAGCCACTCTACACCATTTTAATCGGGTAGTTTACCTTCCGAATAAATTATTGATAAGGACTAACTGACCCGTTTTAATCTCACTCCTCCACACGTCTACACACTTTAGGCCCCTCACCTCCATGCACCAACCGGCAGGAACAGAAGATCCCCGATAAAGAGCCCCGGTTCGGGTGCCCGTCAAGGATTGCAGCGCCGCCTTGACGAGGGGCAGAGCTCATATGATGAAGCATGACACCCAGCTTGCTGGGTGTGTGAGAGCTCTAGTTCAACCAAGGGAATTTCCCAAGTCACTACTAGGCCTTTCCGGTTCTGTATAATATCATTGACGTCCTGAACAAACTTTTTTATGCACCAGAGGAACTTTGTACCCATTTTTGTTCTTGTTCTTGTTCTTGTTCTTGTTCTTGTTCTTGTTCTCTCCTAAGGCTCCCAGAGAGGGAAGTTGAGGCCTTGGATGAACCCATCACCAATGAGGAAATCAATGAGGCAATCTCGGCTCTGGCCACTCGCAAGACTCCCGGTCCGGATGGTTATCTGGTGGAATATTATGCAAAGTTCCGAGACATCTTGACCCCACAATGCCACACCCTATTTGACGAGGTCCTGGAAAGAGGCACCTTTCCCCCTGACACCGCCACTATCATGGTCATACTTGAAACGAATCCTCCCCCACTTTCCTGTTGTAGCTACCGTCTGATCTCGTTAATTAATACTGAGAATAAAATGTATGCCACAATTCTTGCCACCCGCCTGAAATGAATTATTCACATTCTTTTATACCATGAACAATGTGGCTTTATGCCGCTTCGCAGTACACAACACTGCCTGAGGGGCCTTCGGGTGGCTCTCGCTTACTGCCATCTCCTCACTCCTTACTTGGCCTTAATGCCCCTCGATTTTGAAAAAGCCTTTGATACGGTCGACTGGTGCTACTTGGGGTGTGTACTGGAGCGTGTGGACCTTGACCCCCACTTTTGGAAACTTGTGGCAGTCCTCTACTCCAACCCGTCCGCAAGGGTCCTTGTAAATGGGGCATTGTCACATGCCTTCCCCATCAGGAAGGGCACCTAATAGGGATGCCCACTCCCTTCCCTTCTATTTGCTCTCGCAATCGAGCCTTTGTCTTGCCTTATACGGATGAATGGATGGATTCGTCAGTGACTTTGGCAGGACTCCCATGAGGACTGAATCACCCTATATGCGGACGATGTCCTGCTCTTTCTAGCTGACCCGGCCAACTCTGGACTGAGATGCCTCCGCATTCTCCAGTCCTTTGAGAGAGCGTTAGGCCTGTGTTTGAACCCAACAAAATCCAATATATTGCCTTTGCACCCCTCTCGGGCGTGTGTGGATTGGCAGACCAACATTACCCTACAGAGACTCTTTCAAGTACCTTTGTATTTGGGTTGCCCGTCACCCAGAATTGACCTGGTCTCTTAATGTGAACCCACTGTTCAAACATACAAAAGATGATCTTAAGCATTGGCAATCTCTTCCGCTTAACCCCCTGTGCAGGATTGCCCTATTTAAAATAATGGTTCTACCTCGCCTCCTCCATGTACTTCAGAACCTCCCGCTCCATCTCCCCCGCAGCTGGCTCCATGGGTTGGACGCATTGATCACGACTTTCCTCTGGAGTGCCTCAAGATCGCAACTGGCTCTCACACTCTGGCAACGGCCCCCCTTCGATGGTGGTAAGGGGATGACAAATTCCATTCTGTACTATCTGGCCCATCGTCTGTTGGTTTTCCACGACTGGTTTAATAGGGGTTGGGGAGACCCGGCCTACCGGCTGGAGCTGGAAAGCCTCAGATTCTCCTGGATACAGACCATGCTATACGAGGCTCCTATTCCTCACACCCTACCTGCAATCACCCGGACGGCCTTTCTGGCATGGAGATCTGTGATGTGACACGCCAGAATTACACTACAAACACTCCTCTGGCACGACACTCGCCTGTGGGAGGTGTGATCATTAACGGGCTTCCAGAACTGGGATCTGATTGGTATCACCCGGGTGGGAATATGTATGGAGAGGGGATCACTTGTCCTCCTCCCAGCATTTGCAGCAAACATACTCTCTGTAGCCTACTCAATTCTACAAATATCTCCAGTTGTGACATGCCCTGGCCCTATACATACCAGAACACACAACAGTCCAGAGATTCAGACCAATGGAAGCTAAGCTCCTCATGGGACATCTGGGGGAGTGGGGAATATCCCAAATTGACTGATCCCTGATAAACAATACCCCATCCACACTAGATTCCCTCAAGACCCGATGGGAGCAGTAGCTCATTCCACTGGAGGAGGAGGACTGGAGGGAATCATTAATGGCCCCCAGCGTACTCACAATATCGGCCAGGCTCCGCCTCATCCAAATTTACTATCTTCACTGCGCATATCTTAGACCGGTGAGCTTGTATAGGGCTGGGTTCCTCTCATCCCCAAAATACCCTCGGTGCGAGGCAGAGCCAGTTGACCTCTACCATATCATTTGGTCCGGAACCGTCCTTTCTAAGTATTGGGAATTGATTTTAAATTATCTGAGCCCCATACTGGGGTGGGAGGTTCTCCTCTCTCCCCTCGCTCTCCTCCTGGGGGTGATGGACGGGCTGGATGGCTCCCGTGATGACAAGTTGTTCCTGGGGACGGCCCTGTTGGTAGCCAAGAGAGACATTGCAGCGGCATGAAAGAACTCGTTAGTCCCTTCTATCGCAAACTGGCACAAGGGAGGTGACTGGTGTTCCACGCAGGAAAAGACTGTGTATGAGGCACGAGGCTGCCCAGCTAAACACCAGCGGGTGTGGGGCAAATGGCTGGGCCTGCTGGAAGGAACTGCCTTGGTGGGACTGGGCGGTCTGGGGTGGGGACTGAATGTTCTCCATCGCCAGGATGGTCGGGGAATTGCTCTGTGAGTGTAAAGGTATATATGTTTTTTTGCAGAAATGTTTTGTTTCTTTTGTTGAACATAAAAACGGATAAAATTGCTTATAAAAAAAAACATTTCAGCACTCTGAGTGAGCATAGCCCCGGATCTCAAGTTTTTCTGCTTTTGCAGAACATTATGTTCAGTTGTGACTTTGAAAACCATCATTTAAGGAGTACATAGCAAGAGTGCCATTGTCTTTCAGAAGCACATATTAAGCAGCTTATACTGTCTCAATCCTGCCTGTTTACTTGCCGAGCTCTCCACTCCTCTGGGTTTATAGGTGTACCCCACACTCTATGACCTCATGCCAGGTAATTCCCAACCCTTGCAGTTGTAAAGACAGCCTAGGAGTCCAAAGATGAAACCACTTATCTCCCACACTGCCAAGGATGTTGTTTAGTGGGCCTCTGATGGAAAGGGGGGCTTCAAATACCTCTTTGATTCTCCTGGGCAAATTGGTCAAGCAGTTAATACCCAGCTCGCAGTAGAGGGTATGAAGGTTAAATCCGATACCGTATAACTGCGACCACTAGAATTATGCTTCACTGAACAACCAAATTATGTGGCAAGGTTGAATAAAGCATGTGACAATGAAGCACAAATTATACAGCAACAAAAAACCATTTCTATGGAATATTATGAAATTAAAGGCAAAATAAGGTGCTAAATCTGTTTTAATCACTATCGGGGATATTCTCAAGAACACTGCAGAGTCTAATTAAATTGTCTTCCCCCTCCTTACCAACCGCTCTTCAGCCTGAAACATGGCGGCTCAAGTATTCCTTCAAAAACGAAGGGCCTAATTACCATCGCACCAGTGGTCCGACCACCCCATTACGAATATGGCGGTCGGAACTCCATTGCACCGCAGTAGACACCAGGGAACCGCCAGCGGTATCATGGAGGTCTTTCCTCCATGGAAAGGCTGACAGTCCTGAAACAATGGGGCCCCTCTAGGGTCCCCTGTTGCACATGTAAATTGGGGATGCATGAAGGGGGGAACAAGATGTGCCCCCCTGTGTGCATGCACCCCAGTTCCTTCACAGCATGGAGTTAACAGGCCATTCCGTGCAGGAACTTTTTTGGTCATCCTCATTGTGGTGCACATTTTCAGAGGCATCACCGTGGTGTCATTTTCCCGAGCTAGGCCCATGTAGCGAAGCTGCTCATTTCTTACATTGTCCTATTTTTCACAATAACATTCCTGCTGTGAACGTTTGCGCATATTTGCATGGATGACAAAGTTGGATTAGTTTCACTGAAACTACTTTGTTTACACATCTAGCTTCGCACAACATTATCATGATGCCTTGAATATCATGTATAAAGCCCCTTTAGGCACTATGTACAAATGTCGTTCTATCTTCATCCACGGGGCAACAGAGCTATCTACATATCCATAACATCGCTAATCTACAACGTACATTGCAAGGCTGCTTTTGATTATAAATAGGGCTCCCGGTTTTCCGTTTAAACGGATTTTTACATATAAATACAGACGGAAAACAAGTTTTCCTTTGTCTGTATTTAAATGTAAAAACGGGAAAATACTAGCACATTTTGCAGCGCTTCTGTGCTCCAGCAGAGTTGCCTCGCCACGCTCAGTAAGTGCCTGCACAATGGGGGGGTTGTGGTAGGAGATCAGCGCCCTGATCTCCCGGATGATCTGTGGCTGCTAGCGCCAGGAGGCCTGCATTGTTCTCAGCGCCCCACCAGTGCGAAGTGAATCACTCTCACACACAGCGCATTCAGCCCCCTCCCTTGGCTCGGGCTGAGCTCTCACTCTCGCAGACACGCCTGGGGTGGACAGGGGGTAGTAGGCAGCCTGAAGAGAAGAAACCGGATCCTGCGCTGGCAGGCAGGGCTCAGTCAGACACACACACAGGGAAGAGGGTGTAAGTGAGACTCAGAAACCGAGTCTTTGCAGCGTTTGTGACCTGACAGCATTGCCCATAACCATGCTGTCTCTTCCTTCTTGCCTGGACAAGACAAGGACAATGTCCAATTCTGCTGCCCCCCCCCTCTTTTTTCCTCTTCCTCCCTCTCTTTGTCGTGCTCCTCCTCACTTGTAGAAAACCGTGACTGTTCTTTCCTCTCGTCATTCGTTCCCCGGTGAAATGGATCCAAAAAAAGAGGACACGTCTTACAAAAGTCTTTTCCTGACATGTTTCTATTCCAAAACGCGGCCTCAGGAGGAGAAAAAAGGTTTTAAAATACGAACAATAAACACATAACTAAATAAAACAAGACAGAGTCATCGCAAAGTGGCCAGATTGGTGTTATTCACACCCAAACACATTAGCACCACCTTACAGAGTTTGCCAGTCTAGCGCTACTTTTCTTTTCATGTCCTTAGCTTTCTGAATAATGAGTGTAAAAGCTTTAAGTTGTATTCCCTATGAGTGTTTGATTTTTCCAGAATGTTGTTACTTTTTTCAGGCAGCAAATTACTCTGGTCTAGTGCATAGTTTGAATAGAGTTGCTTCTAGGTGTTTATAGCAGGGCACAATTGGGTTGTAGCTGAAGGGAGTGTGAGTTTATCTCAGTGGGACAGTATTGTGTTCAGTGGGGGAGAGGATACAGCACTCTCTGCAGATGACAGAAACTGCAAGGCTCTGAGACAAATGGCTTGTGATAGCACTTTAAGCGTATTTGGGACATTCTGCGAATGGCAAAGTTTTCAGATGTATTGTGTATGTATTGTGAATACAGAATGTATTGTGTTGACCAAGAACAACCAAATGCATGTGTGCATTGTCAATTTAAATAAATGTGGAAAAATACTAGCTGCAGCGTTGCCTTCTGCTTGTGGCAAAAATAAATGTGGATAAATACAGAAAAAATGCCCAAAAAATAAATATGGATAAATACAGACGGAAATGGCAAAAAAATAAATACCATAAAACCGGGAGCCCTAATTATAAATAATGAGCATCTTGATTGATTAGCAGAGGAGGCACTTCAGCGGACACTGAGGGTCCCTGCATGCTGGGACTTCTCCACGCAGCGGTCTGACATCTTGTGAGGAGTGTCCAGTTTGTAACCAAGACAGAGCCCTTCATTTTGTCCCACCATTTAATAGGGTTGGATCGTCCCTTTGAGAGATTCTTGGCTCTACACACACTCTAGGTACACTTAGAGTAGAGTTTTGCGTATCAGGAGTACACCTGATTCCTGTCTTGTTCATATGCCTGCATATATGTACTGTTTTAGCACCATTGTCGAGCAGTACCTGCTATTTACTCTTCTGGTGCTTGTAATCACTTTTATCTGCTTCTGTCTACTGATTATTGCAGCACATGTATTCTATACAAGAAGAACTTTGGTTCAAAAATTATATATATTTAAAATGTCCCACTGTGTATTCTGTATATTTCTCTGAGCATAAGTAAGCAAGAGTGACTGAGCGAAAGGTTCTGATCTGGTTCCACGATTCCTGAGGGGTCAGGGTTGTCCTGTTCAGTGGTTGCCAGAAACCATTCGCTCCCTGGTAAAGTTAGATGGGCTCACGGTGGCACTGTGAGCTAGCTAGTCTTGAGGCCAACATATCCTGCGGCGGTGCCCGGAATCAGTCTAGTCACCTCACCCAAAGTTTATGTTATCCAAATGAATGCACAGGTCCTACGGATTAGTGGGAACTACACGACAGCGGGACCGCCAAAAAAAGCCTTCCAGACACGAGGAATCTTGTAATCTGGCAGGCAGTGGGCCCACCGGTTTGGCAGTGAGGGAGCGGGCCGCCGGCGTGGTGGTCTGCTCCCGCAATGCCAAACTCGTAATCAGGCCCTTAGTGATTTCAGAATTTAGGGCACTGTCTTTGACTGTATCATCTCCTACATAGCTGATAGAACCAGATTATCAGACTTCTCCTTGGTGCTTAGCACCTTCCACCTCCTGTTACGGCGTCCCTCAAAGGTCATCCAGCACCCCTACTCTTCAGTGGCGGCCTCAGCCCTCTCCGGGAGACTATCAACTCATTCGAAGTAACCTGCTACGAGCACACCTATAATGCTCAGATGAATCTACAGGTGGGAAATATCCTTCTGACCCAGACAGTTGTGCCCTGGCAAGTGCTTCCACGCAGGTGGCCACTGGATGCGGCAGAACCTTCTGAAGTTCAGCACCTCTGAGACCGAGATTCTCACCTGTAGACCTGGTCTAATTACAACCTTAATAATATTTGGTTCCAGGACCCAGACCGCCACCAACACTCCAATGTGAATCCACACTCCATCAGCCTTGCATTTCAATGCGAGCTGACGCTTGCTGCACTATCCATAAAGTGCTTTCTTCCTTTTTAGTGGTATGGAGTGCTATACAAATGCTATAATGCAATACAAATGAAACAAACACACTACCAACAACCAGTAGATGTCTTCTAAAACATTATTCACCCTCAAGTTGTTATTTCTCTTTCAGAGAAGCAAAAAGTAAGGTCATTTCAATAACACTTTCCTTTCTACCTCTCTGCCTAGATTGTGCAAAGCATATACAATGTTGCATTTGCCAAAAAAACAAATCTACATACACATACAATTTGTAATAATGAAAAGTGTGCCTCTTTTACTCCTGCATCTCAGTGATGTTCGAAGACGTTTACTGTGTATTGTGTCTGCATGAGCCTCTTTCCATCAATCAACTGCCCTGCAGAGCAGTATAGTGGAACAGACATTAATTATGTAAGAGTCTCGCTAGGTGACGCTTTAGGACTAAAGACATCTCCTGTTTGAGGCGCTAAAGTCTTGAGACCTCCTGTAATAGTTGCAGCTTTAAAAACACCATCTGTGATGTACACAACAATTGACACGTTAATGGAAAAGAATAAATCATTCTTGCCACCCCATTTGAGTTGCATTTGTTGGTGTTTTATTTCCTGCTGCAGATAAGCCCGTTCTTCAGTCCTGGAAATGGACATCTGAACACAACTAGGTACAATTTAGCACTTTTAAAACCATTTCCATACAACAATCGCCAGCACAAAGGCGGGCATTTAACATTTACAAACAGTCATGTGCACATTTTTTTATTTTATTCAAATCTACAGTTTTTGCAGCAGGTGTTGGATTATGCCGTGACAGCTGGGTGCAGCAAATTCATATTTACGCAGAGAAAGGCACGGCCACTGAATCACTTTTTCCATTGGGCCGTAAAATACTTAGTAGTACACATTTGTGTTTTCATATGTCGTACGGTTTTGAACACGTTAAGCGGCTCTATGACTGGTCAATCGGGATTACATGTTAAAACTAAAGAACACCTTCATAACCACAGTATTATAAAAATGAGACAAAGTGGTAGTAGCCCTGGCAGTCTTAAAGATCTAAGTCAAACTATGTAAGCGGCATCAAGATAACAGCCTTAGTGGTGGCGCCCTGATCCTTGAAACACTGAACGGGTCAGAGTGAGTTCAGAGTTTTGAGGACTCTCGTATCTTGCAAGTGTCCAGTCCCAGGGTCAACTCTGGAGCTGTCCCGGGTGCTGAAGTCCTGAGTGACAGTCTTAACACGCTGCCTGCGTACTATGGTAGTCTAAAGTCTTAGGTTTAGTAGTATTTGACAGTACATTCTGGATCTACACTTATGGCACTCCCATATTTAAGGTTTGTTTTTAGGCTACTTAGACAAGTCATATTCACTTAAAATAAAAACAAAGTTGAATAAAAGTTAATTTATCACAGTAACTTCTTACTGTGGTAAAGAAATAAAAATACGTTTCCCTGCTCTCTCAGCTAGTGGCCAGCGTGGGCTACCGGGATCAATAAATTCTGATCCTGCACTTGCAGTCGAAAAGGTTTGTGGTACTGGTATACCAGGCTAGACTCTTGGTATCACCCCTATTTTGTAAATGGCCCTATCCCTGGATCTTTGGTCACAACATAAAAGCTTCAGCTGTCGTAGGTTCCAGGTGGGGCCCTGCTATCCCCCTTTTAGAGTCAGTGCTTCCTGAATATGCCTAGATGATAATTGGCCATAGACAGGGACACATGGCTCCAAAGGCCCCTGTTCCCTCAGCAGTTCTACTTGTGGTGTGGTGGTAGGTGTAGGGGTCTCTCTCACCTCTAAGCAATGACTTGCAATCCCTAGAAAGATGAGTTGAAGAGTCAAACCCTGAAGTCCTGACATCCATCCCTGATCCAGGGGTAACCGGGGATGACTAGTTGACTGAGCACTGCTCAGCTCAGCAGTAGCACTACGACCCCAAGTATGGCTCAAGGATACCTTTCCAGCACTTAGGACAAGGACCAGTGGAGCAGTAGGTTCTTGGTGCCATGTCGTGCAGCAGGCCTGGCTCCAGGATTTTGCATCTCAGGGGGCTATGAAAAAACATGTAGATAAATGGGGGAAGCAGGCAAAATAACCAAAATATTTTTGAGTTCTGCTGTTTATACTGATAAAGTCTGTCCAATATGGACGTCTAAGAAGGGAAACTAACACAAATGTATTAATGTTGGATCTGGTGGTTCGACCTGTGGCCATGCTCAAAATCCAATTTTTCTGTCTGACTTTAAACTACCAGAAACCACAAGAGAGTGCTTTTCCTCGACAGTGAAGTAGAGAGAGGTGTGAGGCTGTCAATCGGAAAGAGCTGATCAACTGGATTGGTGGGATCTGAGTGATCAAAAGCAATAGCCCTCATGCATCCAGATGGGTGTCATGCTTCATCATCGAGCAGCTATGCGTTGAGCCAGCGCTGCAATGCCCAATGGGCCCTCGACGGGGCTCTTTGATGGAGATCTTTAAAATAAAATGCTGTGATGAAGTATGTGAGTGAGAGTGCTGTGTGGATAGATTGGCTAGTGAGTGATTAAAATGACTAAGAGATACCTTATCACATTTATTATATGGGTCCTCCTAACATGAATAAAAGCAAAAGAAGGCTGTCCTGGAAACTATGATTCTTGACAGCTCATGCATTGATGTAATTAGAGGTTAACAGGTTCGCCTTATGTGTAACCCTGGGCGTAGTTCGCGTAGCCGCGCTTCGCGAAGCTACGCGAAGATGTACTTGCACTACGCGAGCTAAGCACCGCTTTGCGAGCTTACATAGTTGCTTGGGGCGCAAGTTCGCGATGGCTTTTCTTGTTCGGGAGCGCGGTGAGCGTGTTCGGGGAGCTGTTTGCATGCTCGGGGGATAATATCTCGCGATCTTACCCATGCGGTCGCCAATGGGCGCGGCCATCTTGTTTTTCAATTGTCCCGCCCGCTCGCGATGCCTTATTTCCTGTTCCGGGTAGTGGATAGCGTGTTCGCGATGTGCATTGTCGTGTTCGGGAGCGCATTTTACTTGTTCGCGATGAATAGTGCATGTTCACGAGAAATATCTCGCAAACTTACCCACGCGGTCGCGAATGGGTGCGGCCATCTTGTTTTTCACTCTATGCTATGGTTCTGGGCCTACTTTTCTATCCTCCCTTTATCTTTGTAATCCTTTGTATTTAAAGCATTTTTTCAGACTTTTTTTTAGTTATCATCTATCTCTCTCTTTGCCTAAGTTTATATTTTGTATTTTATTTCTACTTTTACTGTGTTTTTTTACTTTTATAAAGTTCTTTCTTTCTTCTTCCCCCTAACTTTGTTTTCCCCTTCTAACTTTTCTTTTCCGCCTTCCACCCACCCCAGAACCATGGCCAAGGGCACAGCTAGTGCAAGGGCAAGGGACCTGCAGGAGCAGACAAGGTCCGCCTGCCTTGCAGCAGAATGCGTCCTGCAGGGGTGCAGGCCCGGCAACTGTTTGGGGAGAAGGAGGTGGACGCCCTTGTTTTTTTCATTCAGCGCCCCCTCCCCTTGACCTTGGCAGCAGGCGGCAGGCCCGGCTCCGGGTACACTACCCAGGAGCGGCACCGTCAGTGGGCGAAGGTGCGCCGGGCAGTGTTCCGGTGCTCTGGGGTCCGGCGCACCCATAATCAGCTGGCCCACCGGTGGTCCGACATCCTGGACCGGGAGCAGGACCTGTTGGACCTGCTAGGTGTCGAGGTCGTCGGGCTTGGTTAGTAACTTATTGTGTATAAATTAAATTGGACGAACAACAAGATTACTGCTGCGTGCTACGTGTTGCTGGTAAATTACGTTCCAAAAAGCAAAATCTTCTTTGATTTAAGGACCCAGGTGCTCGGTGGTACTCTTACTTGTTTGCAACTTAGTTTGCGCTAGCTTGTGCTGATTATGTAAGAGTTTATTTTAGAGAACTGAAGTTAGGTAATGCGATTTGCTAGAGAGACTCTAGTCCTTCCATTGTCCTACTGTGAAATAGTGGTGGATGGATATTGGATACTAGGTTTAGTTTGTTAGTATTAGTTAATAATTGTTTTATGCGGTCTGTGTGACACCTCCTCTGTCACTGAGTGCTGCTTACCCCAGTCCTCCGTAGAACCTTTTGTACTTTGTTTAGTGAGTGGTAGGCTTAGCATGGTCAGTCAGTAGCAGAACTAGATCAGAATCATGCAACCAACCCACAATTTGTTGTATGTATGTATGCACAAATGTATGCATGTGTCCTCCATCTCATCTATGCATTTGATGGCTGAAAAAAATGGAAATGCAGACTTAATGAACAATTGGCCCGTCTGGAATAGGTGCTGTAGGTCAGGTGGTACTTACTAGGCTTCGTTAGTATTTGTAATCAGAATGATTATGGAACACTGGAGTGTTCATAAATAAGTAGACGATCCGTGAATGCAGGAAGAAGCCAGTAGTCGATCCATCTGATTAGATAGGTCAATTTTATTGCAATTGTTGTTTCCTAAAATGTTATTTGACTTATTTTTCCAAATGATTTATTATTATTTGTTTCACAGCACTCCTTAATGTTTGTCTCTTTCTTTATTATATTTTACATGATCATCAGCACCACCCAGGGGCAAGAAGACGGGGTCGGAGTCGGCGGGGGAACCACAGGACCGCTCCTCTACCGAGGCTCCTGCTGCTGGCTCCAGTAAGTCCTCCAGTGGTTATATTGACATTTATATTTCCCTAACTTTTACTGCATCTTTTTTTTCCTAACTATAAATTATGGTTCCACTTTCTAATTCCATTTTTTACAAAAGCTTCTTTGACCTTGACTATCTGTTTCCAAATTCTTTTTATCCCTGCCTCTAACTAAGTTCCTTCTAACTGCCTCTGCTATGACTCTCTGTACTACTACTACTATTACTCTGTCTGTAGCGTAGCTTGCACAGTTGCCCACTCTTTATTGAAGGTTTTCTTTGGAATAATAAAACTTTGATTGACCAATAGCTCTAGCCACTGTGTCCTGTCCTTTGGGTTGTCCTCTTCTAGTCTTCTCAATGTTAAGGCTTTGACAATTACCATAAACAAAATGGCCAACCAGATATTTGACTAGTATTTTGGATCGGATAGTACATGATACTACTATTGTTGTAGTGATTCTGCAGAGCCACATACAGAACTATGCACAACAAAATAGGATGTTGGTGATGGGAGGTTGGACCTTACTGATCACACCTCAGTCCGAAGAACCCACGATACCCTGACCGACTAGCTTTAGTGTCTCACATTAGGATCCCACTCCCGACCCCCCCCCCCCCACGAAGAAGATACACAATGTTGATGATGACTGAGACAGACAACCCAGAACATAACACCATTTTGCTCACTCACTTGTGTAAGTCCACCCCACCACATCAAATACCACAGAGTCTATGTGTAAGTTCAAAAGGTTTATTTGAAACAAGTAACAAACTCTGTACATCGTTAATATGAAATTTAATTTACTACAGCCATCGTCAATAAGCCAGCAAAAAGCCTAAGATTAAAACAGTAAACATTTACAAGTGCATGACAACAAGAACAAGAGACAAGATCTTTTGAATTCTGGAAGACCCCTCACCGTAGAACGTAGAAATACTGGTTACATCATGCATCATAAGCTCTGTAAATCTCTGGTTTATAGAAGAGAATCTTCCGCCTATTATATGAGAAAAATGCTGCGCGTTAGCCGTTAGATAGTATATTGGTGAATGCAAGCATTTTGCAGTCATGGCAAAAAGTGTAACATGTATGTGATGGCTAAGCAATACAGACTAACCAAACTCAATAAGTGGGTTGTTTTTCGACCTCTTCACTTGCACGCAACAGTCAAGTGGCCTCAAAGGCGTCTACTGCACATGTCAATAAGCTGGCAGGTATAATTAAATATGCGCCAAAAGAGTAGTAGTCGACATGATGAATCTAAAAGGGTTACACATGGCTCAGGCTAACTTTCAAAAGAGTAGAGTAGGACTAGATGACCCTAGGAACCATATCACTACTAGTGTCTGTCTACTGACTGTTCTTACTGTCTAGTGCTGATGTATGTTGTATTAACTTTGTTTTCAATTTTCCAAGTGAACACTAATAAAATAGGGGGAGGTTTCCAGGCATCTAAAAATGTGTGATGTTTTTTTCTAGGCACACTACCATCCACCAGTGCCGGCGGGGCCAGCGGCGATGCGGCCATTCCGGAGGGGGCAGGAGAACTTGCGGCACCTGCAGGAGAAACAGGGGGGGAGCCAGCAGCAGTGGCCAGCGGCGGTAAGTTATACTCATTCTTCTTGACATTACTACTAGATGGAAGTGTGTTCACTATTTCACTGTACTGTGCGACTTATTAAGTTGTAGTGAACATTATACAACGGTTGAAGAAGACACCCTTTACTTAGCATTAGCAGCATGAGTTGAGTAAACAATGGCCTCTTCTATTTGACTCAGATCAGATGACCTTGATGGATGTGTTGAACAAAGAGGGAAAGAAGGGTGGAAGGACGGGCGAGATAAATAATATGACTGACTGGCAGAGAAGGATATGTTGTTGGAAGCATGCATAGGTGGCTGATAGTAATCAGATCAGATGCATGGGTTGTTGAAGGATGGGTGGAAGGTGAAAGAGAATGACTGCCTGGGTGGGCGACACAGTATGGGTGGCTAGTGCTAGATAGCAAGAATCAGCGGTGTTTGGTTCAAACTCAAAGCCAAGGCAAGCAAGGAAGGAGCGGAAGCATGGGTGGTTGTTAGTGCAACCAAGTAAGTATGAGATAAATAAAAAAGAAGGATAAACGTATACTTTAATGGATGTATGCCTGGATGTACTATCATCAATAGACAGTATAGGTGGAAAGTGTCACTCGAGAGTCTTACTTTGAAGAAAATGTAAAAGAAACTGTGCCACAGTAGCAAAGCGTAGGGGAATATAGGTAGTATTATCAGAATACAGTTGACTCGCAGTAGTTTGCAAGCACGTCATATATATATATATATATATATATATTATCAAGCGGAAGCCCCTTCCTCCGACTCTGGGGACCACTCCCTACCTATTAATGTATTTTCGATTGGGTCAGCCAGCCTGCAAAGGGTGGCCTATCTGTTGTTTATGGTTACACAATCAATGAAAGCAAAGTACCCTCTGCAGTAGCGGTTGGTGGTGGGAGTGCTGGCGGGCGGTGACATGGGGAGGGGCAGGGTGGGTGGCACTGGCAAGTAAACTATGTATTACGGCCAAATACAGGTAATCAACATAAAAATAAATAACATTTTTTTCATTGTGCGCACTGCACCGCCGAATGAGATGCAGTGCGTGCAACATTTTTTTTTTTTAATGTATTGTTTAATTACCTGTGATTGTCCTTAATCTATAGTTTACTATCCCCACCCTGCACCTTCCCACGTCACCGCCCGGCAGCACTCCCACCACCGACCGCTACTGACCTGATGTCATATTACCATCTATAATATGAATATAAGCAATGATCATTGGATCAGATAAATAATCAGCCTTTTTGTAGTACCCAGGGCAGGGTGTAAGTGAAATTGTTCATTTGCCCTCATGTAACAGACAGAGTATGGCCAGTGCCACCGGCCCTAAGGCGTCATACAAAAATATGAGCTTCCCCACCTGCAGACAGTAGTAGTAAATAAAACTAACGTGAGTCTGCATCATGTGGCTCATATCTGTTTCTCTTGGGTGCAAGCTTAGCTGACTGAGCTGGCATGCCGACTACAACAAGGTTATGTAATTGCGCTAAACTAGAGATAAGAACAACACGACTGGTGTACCGGAGTACATAGTACGATTATAATGTTGGAAACTCCCACAAATGTTAGAGTCCAAGGAAGTAGGAGTAGAGATATTTACCACCAAATCACAAATGTTATGTACTACTGTGCTTGCTAGTGATACTGTGACACTATGTGTTGAATGATTTTAGTGTTTCTGTTTTGCCAAGAGTATTGGCTACAACATGTTCTTTTTCTTTCTTGATATAGATACTCCTTCCACATCCACACCAAAACCATCTAGGAAGGAGTTGGCCGCCAGGGCCCGGCGCCGTAAACTGGAGGCCATTTGCGAAGAATATCGCTGGCTGGTGGCTCAGACGGAGGAGGAGGAGGAGGTGGCTGCAGCTGCAGACTCCTCCAATGCCCCGGGCCCCAGTCAGGCCCTGCCTCCAGTTTCACAGCGCTGTGGTCCGGCAGCCGCCCGCCGCTGTGCCTCTATGTCAACCACTGCTGCCCCCCACCCGGCATGTAACTGCAGGACATTTCTCCGCCAGCTGCGCCGCCGGATGGCCCGCTTAGAGGAGAGCCTAGAGGAGCGGGTAAAAATCCTGGTGGATAAACACCTGAAGGCCCGCCAACTATAGAGGACCTTGTCATTTGCCCCTTTTTTAATTCCTTTTGTTGGTGGGTGGGTTTTTGGGCGTTGGGGATTCATTCGAACATTGGGACTTGGACTTTCGTTTCGTTGTGGACATTGGTTGGGGTTACTTTGTTTCCATGCTGCTGCATGCCCACAGCCAGTGTTTGATTTAAAAGATCTGCCGATTTTGTAACACACAAATCGATAGATGCAGTACTGAGTCACTGAGTTATTTTTAATTGTCATAATAGTACTGTCAGTCTCTCCTCCTAGTCCATACCTCCCACCAAACTTATCTTACCTGTGATTGATGATGATGAAGTTCGGCACACTGATGGCTGCATGGTTGGTTTCCCAAATGAACGGAGAATATGCCATTATTGTGGTGGCAGTAGTAGACACTGGCAATAGCATTTGAAAAAAGAAAGAGAAAGTCCCTTGACTGAGAGACTGTGGGAGGAATAGTAGAACAAAGTAAACTACAGCATGGGTGGGCAAGCAGAAGAAGATCCTTGCCCTGCCTTAGTTGAAATTCAATTAGTGTTGCTTTCACCACATCTGCCCCAGCAAGCGTGTGATCAATTGTTGGTGTACATTTAATGTAGTCACATCATACCTCAATATAAATCACACAGCCCGGGGAAAGAGGGTTAGGGATTGATGAATGGATGGGAAGTGGGGTTTTGGGAAAGGTTTGAGAAAGAAAAACAGACAGTATGCATGGACACAACAAAAGTAAAACACAATCTTGTAAGACGACCATGATCCATTATCAAAGAAATCAAAGTATAAAGTGAGAAAAAGGAAATGCATGCATGCTGAGGAAGAGAACTTGATGGTTAATGATAATGAGTTGTACTTACTAACTACTACTACCCAATGAAACAGTACAGGGAAGAAATTATTAATATGAAATTTGCCTTGCCTGTCTGCCGCACTCAGAGCTCAGACCGAACCAAATTACATGATGTACCGGGCTTACTTTTATTTTTCAAGCTAGCAAAGGAAATGAAAAAATAGTTGTAGGGATCAATTACCAAACAAACCACAACACACAGTCGTAATGATTGAAGAGAAAAAAGGAATCAAATAAATTTAAAGACGAATGATGAATGATACAAAAGTTACTGTATTATCCTGGTCCAAATGTGGAGTTGCATCATTCTCGCCATTCCTCTTGGTCCTCCCTTCCATGGACACTCCGCACATCAATCTTGGGTACCACTGCCTGCCTGATGCGGATTGGTAAGGTAAGTGTGAGTTGTTTCTCCCACTATAGCACAGGTTAAAGGCCGGCCTGTAAGTGTAGATGGAAAAACAAAAGGGGTATTGAAAAATTACTGCATTTAAAACAATAAACTCAATTACAGTGGAGTGCAAGAAGAGAAGACAAGACTCTTGAGAGAACACTTTCAGACTGAGGCAGCTTGGATAGGATACATAGTGTCTACTCTACAGCATTAAGCTACAACAACAACGGGACAGGACTCAGGAGCCAGCACAGCCACATAACAGGAGAACCGCAGCACAGGCCAGGCACCCTACCCCTTACCTTACATTTTGACCGAGCCAGACAAATGACATATGCACTGCAGCAACCTAGCATTTTCCAAATGAAGTGACTAAATCAATGCGCCACTGTCCCTCATACCACTACACTCTACTCCAGTTCACACCACTACACGGACATCTAGCCTAGGTCTGCTGTGGTTCTTGTTCAAACTGTTTACCTTTTAAGTCAGTCCATGAAACACAGTTATTCCATCAATTATCTCCGATCCAACTGACTGACTGTGTGCAAAGGTAGCATGCTCAGCAGCATCATGATGACTGTGTGGTACGTGTTCTCCAACACCAACTCAGTGCTGTAGTGACTGATTAAGTTTATAATATATTCCATATTACAAAATTGCAACGGATATTGGCCGGCACCTGCAGTGGTAGGAGTACAATGTGGTTATTAAACAACAAGGACACATTAACTGTCACCTGACCTGAGTCACTTTTACTTTGTCGATAAACTAGTATAGTTCTACTTCATGCACATTCATTCGTAGTCAGCAAGCATCCAATGCAATGCATGCCATCATTCACAATAATCACTCATTACCTGTCTTGCTGTTCTCTTTGGCTGTCAGATCTGATGCCTGCCTAGCCTTCTGACAGTCAGTGATGAGTTTCTTTCGGCTTGGAAACAAAACGGAATATAGCTGGAGTCACGTTTCACTTCTTATGGAGGGACTGTTAGAGGCAACATGTATTGTACTATTCTCCATCTCCATCCAATGTCTGGCTTGCTTGAAATGTATTTAGGGAGAGTAAGGAACATGGAGCAGGACCCTGAGGAGTGGAGTGGACATTTAGGCACAGACGTGCAACTCCAATAGGGAAATAAAAAGAGGAGACAGTTGATGGATTTTTTGTGATTAGATTTTGAACCAGAAAAACAGATACACAGTCACACACAAATAAAGGAAAGGAGAACAATTTGAAAGCCTAGTTGTCAGGGAAGAGGAGCTCGTCCTCAAACTCTGGTGGTTCGGACAGAAGTACGTCTAACAACCCACTACTTATGTCATCGAAGTCGCTCTCCTCTTCCTGCTGTGATTCACGTATTTTGTACTCTGGTGGTATAAAGTGTTGATTCATTTTGATCATGGTTAACCTCTCCACGCTTTTGGGCGAGAGACTGGTCCTTTTCACAGTAACAATGGCACCAGCAGCACTGAAAACACGCTCTGAAGAGACACTTGCAACAGGGCAAGCCACATACTTTATCGCCAGCCTGCTGAGCACTGGCCATTGGCTTCTTTTCCCATACCAATACACCAATGGGCTTTGCTCCATGAAGACCTCTGTTGTGTCATCTAGATAGGCCTGAACCATCCGCTCATTGTTCAGGGGTGCTCCGATTTGCTTGGCCTCTTTTGCCTTTGCATCAGTCATGGACGTACAAAACCCTTTCCGTAGAAACCAATCTCCTGCCATGTTTTAAAATGTTGCTGATGATCCTGTTGGTGCTGTTGATGTTATTGCTAAAATAACAATTGATGGACAGAATGCAGAACAATGTCATACATTCACCCCAGTACAGAGATCTGGGCCTAAATCCATCGTTTTTTTGCTCACCATGCCATTCCAGTTTGAACCCAGCCATATGCAAATCAGTCTTGACCCTGTGCCCCATGGGAACAGTCCAGCCCGAACTGCCAAGCCAGGTCCTCCCTGGACTGGAAACAAGCATCCTAGGACCGGTTTCGGGCTTTCAGCCCTCATCAGCCAGGATAGCCTGATTCCAGTGGCATGGAGAGCAAGGGACTCACGTCTGAGCATACCCTTCCCACTCGGGGTGACAAATGCAAAAATAACAATTGATGGACAGAATGCAGAACAATGCTGGGAGGCAAACACACTGCTCTCGGCCTCTGAAGTAGAACTTGACTCTGGGTGCCCTGCAGTACTTTTTCTGCCCTGGGGTGGCGGGCCTCTAATTAAGATCCGTTCGTTTTCAAAGTCAGTGGCTTCCTCAGCTATCAAAGTTTTGTACTTGGCAACATCCACTTCTGAAAAAGGAATTACTTCATTACTGCTCAGCAATAATTTGTAACGTGGGTCCAAAATTGAGGCAGTAATGTAATGTCGATGTGACACAATATTATTCTGAATCCTTGTATTGTCAGATAAGCGAGCGGCTAAGGTGTCCGCCAAATAATATGCGTCTACTTTGTCATCCACACCTGCGTACATTTCTGACACCTCCTTCAGCTCTTGCTCTAGCATGTACAACAGTGGGATAGCTTGGCCCATAGTACAGTCCTCCCTGCTCACTTCACGTGTGAAGACCTCAAAAGGATGTAGCATCTCTGTCAGGCATTTGACGAGGTCCCATTGGGCCATCTCAACGGTCATGCCTTTCACAGTAGGATCTCCTGACCTTTTCATGACATAAGCATTAAGTGGTATGTACTGCTCAAACAGACACTCAAGCATGTAATAAGTTGAGTTACAACGTGTTGGCACCTCCTGGATGAGTGCTTTGACTGGCATTTTATGCTCACGTTGAATGACCCTCAGCTGCTTCCGGGTTTTAAAAGAATGGTTGAAATGTGTGCATATTCTTCTGCAGGTGGTCAGTAAGCTGCTGATTTTGCTTTCATTTTTCAGAAAGTCTTGAACAACAATGTTAATGCAGTGTGCCAAACATGGGACCCTGAAATAGCCACCATCTTTCATGGCCCTAACTACATTACTGCCATTGTCCGTGGCAACAAAACCAATGGTAAGCCCTCTTGGTCGCAGCCACTCAATCACCTTGCTGTTAAACTCATTCAAAATGTTTGCAGCAGTATGAGATTTCTCCATAGCAAACATGGCTACAGTTGCATGTTCGCGAGTGTCTTTAAAAATCTCAGTGGTGTCAACAACACCGTCAGATATCTTATCTTTAACACCCGAAAAAGAGACCCAGTGTGCAGTGATGCACATGTAATCAGTGCCTTGGCAACTGGTCCACATGTCTGTTGTCAGGTGTATACTCTGAACAGCACTCTGTTTTAAGGCTTTTCCAAGCAATTCCAGCACGTCGTGATGTAGTGCTGGAACAGCAACTCTTGCGAAATAGTAGCGGCTGGGAACTTTCCATTTTGGGCAGATGGTGGTCACAAATTTAAGAAAGCCCACCCCTTCAACAAAAGAAAAAGGGAGAAGGTCCAGTACTAACATTTTAGCCAGCTTCGCATTGTACAAACATGCTATTGGGTGGCTGCGTTCGTACTGCCCCTCCGGCCTAGTAAACATGCTAAGAATGGTAGGCTGCATGGTATTCCTTCCTGTGCTCAACGTCACACTTTTTTGGCAAGCAGTACTCCTTGGTGTCTCAGGCTGACTCTTACTCTTGTGCCAATGAGATGTGGCTGAGGATGTGGGCGTTACCACTGCAGTGTTGGGGACAGGGCTACTTTGTGTACCACTACCACAGAGAATATCTCCCTCTTCTTCCTGTTCCACCGTGAGCGGACTTTCTACTTGTTTATGCCCAACAGCAATGGTTCCAGTTTTACTTTTTATGCAACTAAGGTGCTCTTCCCACTGGATTGCGTGGTGTTTTTTCAGATGGGTCATTTGGCCTCCGGTACCATAGTTTGTACCATGTTTACCACGACTAACAGAGGTATGACAAACGGAGCATATAGCAATGTTCTCCTCCTTTCCGCTAACCGTAAAGAAGTCCCACACTGGGGAGCTTAACTTTTGTCTCCTGCTGGAGGTGCCACTTCCAATGCTGGATGAACTGGAGGGTGTGTGTTGAATTTGACTCTGTGCAGTACCACTACCTACTTCTGCTGAGGTGGTGCTTGTGCTGGATGTAGGACGCTGCCGGCCCTTTGCTAATGTAAATATGGAAGCTGGAGGTCGTGTTGGTGTTACCTGTGTTGGAGGTATGCGTGCTACATCCCTCGCAGCCATTTTGGATAGTGTAAAAATGTTGTTCTTCATCTCCTCAGGCCCGGGAGTGATGTTCGTGATGACTGGCTTATCATCATCATCATCATCATCCTGCTCTTCTACATCAACCTCCATAAGTGTAAGGCTTTCTGGAACCTTCCTTTTCCCATGCCTGCTCTTGTGACGTGTTTCCCTCTCAGACTCAGTTTGTGGCTTCCAAGTGGCATCAAGATCATCCGAAGGGGGGCTTGGTGAAGAACTTGATGTACTAACCCTCCTTTTCCTTGCTGGGGATTTGGAAGCCAATGGAACTTCTAAAGGAGTGGCTTCCTCTTCTTCCTCTGCATGAGGCTCAATTTCCTGAACTGCCCCTACTTCGGGAGGAACTACAGCTACTATTGCGGGCGGTGGTTGCGGCTGTTGACCACTTATCTGCTGTGTTCCCTCCTGGGTTGATTGTGTACTACTTTGAGATAGTGATAAGTTTAGTTCAGGCTCAGCATCACCATAAGGCTGGCTACCTCTTCCACACTCATCTGCTTGGGCCTGCGTTGGTGGGTTGGGCCCACTGATGTGGAGGTGCTGCCCCCAGTTTTGCCCCGCGACACTGCTGCTGCAGGCGTCATTTTTGGTGTCCCAAAAAAGGTTTTGGGAGGCACACCAGACTTAAGTGACACTTCCTTCTTCTTCTGTTCCTTCTTCTCCATGGCAACTTTCTTGGTACCGGAGGACCTGCTACCTGCTTTCTTTGGGGGCATCTTCTTCAGATGTCAAAACAGCACTCAGTTGCACAAGTTGCAGAAATGCCTGGTCAGGTCACTCACACGTCATGTAGTGTACAGCAGCAGGACGTCGGTCTGGCACCACAACGGTCGATGATGATGACACACCTCCTCCGTCTTTTGTGCACCTAAAAGCAAAAAAAGCCAGAAGAACATCAGTCAAAAGATCAATAATATAATATATAACTTCTTAGTGTCTGGTGGGTGGTCAAAATTATTAAATTTTATGAAGTCAGTGAACAACAACAGTATAGCCATTTATGAGACTGACAAGGCCAGGGCTCCTGGTGTACTTGTACTGTGTACACTCATGAAGAAGAATAGCAAAGAACAAAAACATAAATGTAGTGTAGCCTGTTTGCCCTAAATAAAAATGTGTGCATCTTATGGGATGCATGCAGCATCAGGGAGCAACAACAACGAACATATACACATAAAACTAAAGGCCTTTATTTACAACACCCAAAAAGTGAAATGTACCACCGAAAAAAAGTAAAGCCCACATTTTACAATTCAATCCAAAGCCTCACATGATGTTGAAATTTAACGCACAACACAAATTCCATGCACCCGTGATGATTGATGAGTAGTACCCTGGGCCTACTGTACGACTAGGCCACAAGCTTGGAGGCCTATGGAAAAAGCACAGTGGCTGGTACCACAAAATGGCTGCCACCACATGGCCAGCCACTCACAAAAACAAGAAAAGGTCAGGAATACAAGACAGACAATGCAGGCCTATTGCAAAAGCACAATGCCTGCCTCCACAAAATGTCCGCCACATATGCTCAGGCCACCCACCATAATAATAACAAAAAAGTGATTACAAAGGACAGGAACAGGAAGTTGTAGTCTCTGTGGGACTTACTTCCTCTCCTAAAAATATTTTTAAAAAAATAAAAGTGACTCCGTGCTCCAAACTACAGCAGAATGACAACCTGAGGAGTTTTTTTTAGCAAAATGCACAAAATCAGCGTTTTCGAGAAGGATTTATGTTGCTCACGAGATATTGTTTGCCAGATTGCAAATGCTGCGTGTTCGGGATCGCGAACTGCAGAAAAAGGCTTTATCGCGTGCGCGAACACGCATCTTGAGAGAGCGAAAATGACAAAAACTGTAAGTCCGCGTTGTTGCGCTGTGCAGAGTTACCAAAAGTACGCTAGCTGAATCCCTAGGGTTACCTACTGGCTGAAAAGCCCTATTTATTTAACACACACCCAAAAACTGCTATTCCACCCCAAAAAACACCTTTTGCAATTCAATCCAAAGCCATCCATAGTGTAAAAAAGAAATTCAACAGACAACACAAACTGTAAATTTAAATAATGCACCAAAGATTTGAGGATGACTACCTCTGGGGCTACTGGCAGACTAGGCCACAAGCTTGGAACAGAATGGCAAAAGCAAGCACACTGCTTGGATGGCTCCACAAAATGGCCGCTACACACCCACAATAACAAGAAATGGAAAACAGACAATGTAAGCCTATGGCAAAAGCACAATGCCTGCCTTCACAAAATGGCCGCCACACATATGCTCAGACCACCCACCACAATAATAACAAAAATGTGATTACAAAGGACAGGAACAGGAAGTTGTAGTCTCTGTGAGACTTACTTCCTCTCCTAAAAATATATTTTTTTTAAATAAAAGTGACTCCGTGCCCCAAAACTACAGCAGAATGACAACCTGAGGAGTTCTTTTAGCAAAATGCACAAAATCAGCGTTTTCGAGAAGGATTTATGTTGCTCATGAGATATTGTTTGCCAGATTGCAAATGCTGCGTGTTCGGGATCGCGAACTGTACAAAAAGGCTTTATCGCGTGCGCGAACATGCATATTGAGAGCGCGAAAATGACAAAAACTGTAAGTCCGCGTTGTCGCGCTGTGCAGAGTTACCAAAGGTACGCGAGCTGAATCCCTAGGGTTACCTACTGGCTGAAAAGCCCTATTTATTTAACACACACCCAAAAACTGCTATTCCACCCCAAAAACACCTTTTGCAATTCAAACCAAAGCCATCCATGGTGTAAAAAAAAATTCAACAGACAACACAAACTGTAAATTTAAATAATGCACCAAAGATTTGAGGATGACTACCTCTGGGCCTACTGGCAGACTAGGCCACAAGCTTGGAACAGAATGGCAAAAGCAAGCACACTGCTTGGATGGCTCCACAAAATGGCCGCTACACACCCACAACAACAAGAAATGGAAGACAGACAATGTAAGCCTATGGCAAAAGCACAATGCCTGCCTTCACAAAATGGCCGCCACACACATGGCCAGGACACAACAACAAAAAGCATAAGCCAAGGGGAACAAAGAAAAGCAATACAGGCCTTTATGGAAAAAGAAGCACACACTACTAAACTACCACCACAAAATTGCCACAAGCCACATACCCATTCACAGTCACAACAGGCCATGGAAAACAATGAACTGAAGCAGGTGTATATATGAATGGACAAAGGAGGCCTGCTAAACAACACAGCTTTAATACAAATATGAAAATCAACAGGGCTACGAAAGGATTGCAAATAAGTTACACATCAATGACATACATCCAACAATGGTATTTCACACACACACACACAAACAGTGAAATACACCACAGCCACATTTAGCAATTCAATCCTATGCCATCCATGCCCTATATGATGTTGAAATTCAACAGACACCACGAAACATGGACCCATGGGTACCCTACTGGCTGAAATTGCAGAGAAAAACAACTAGGCCCCTATTGAAAGTACAGGCCACCCACAACAATAATATATATATATTTTTTAAATGAAAATCCCAGAAAAATGTAGGTACACTACAAACAAGCCCCAATGAAACAAAGACACCAATACTCCAACTTACTTGTAGTAAATTAAATCTCAAATCAAAAAGTCCTCAAATAAATCCAATCCAATGGTATGATGCAGCAGACAGACACAAAAAGTGATCCTTTCAGCTCCAAGTCCAAATGAAAGTGAACAGCACATGGACAAAGCACTGGGAGGAGCCTGCGGGACAGGAACAGGACGTTGGAGACTCAGGGGCACTTCCTTCCTCTTGAAACAAAGAGTAAAAAAAATTAAAGGACTCCTTACACAAAAGACTACAGAAAAATCACAATCTGAGGAGTTTTTCTGAGCAAAATGATCATTTTAGAGAAGGTTTTATGAAGCTCGAGAGATATTCTTCACCAGATTGTAGTTTTTGCATGTTCGGGATCGCGATCTTACTAAGACAGCCGCCGGAAGTCAGCTCGCGCGCCCGAATGACGTGTTCGCGTTCGCACACTCTTGCGGGCTTGGGCAGCCATATTACAAACCTTGTGGCGCACGCTAACAGACAGAAAAGCAAGTTGGCGAACGCAGAATCACGGTAAGACGTTACCTCGCACGCGAGAATGAATATTGAGCGTGTGAGGAAGCAAAACCACTACGCTACACACTAAATTGCGTAGCAATCTGCAACTTCGCGCTCTACGTGAATCGTGAAGTAGCCTAAACTTTGCAAGCTCCGCGAACGGAGCGTAGTTCAATGCCTAGGGTTACTTATGTGATCCAACAGGATCTTAGGCAATTCATCATGACGAATGAAAAACCTAACCTACAGCTGATTGGAATTAGAGATGTAGTATTATTAAAGGTACCCAATCACCAAATCATCCATATGGTGTCAACTATACCCTGTACTGTAAAGAACAAACATAATCCGACTCCATTTGAGTCTAACTTTAGTCCCTTAGATTTGGGCACAGGACTGCGCTATGCTGCAGGAAAAAGGTGTCCTATGCGGAGAGGTACCAGTGACCTACCCTCCTCTGCTGGTCTGTAGGCCCATTGTTCCCAGAACAGACTTCTTTTGGGTTTATTCATGTCAAGAGGACCCATATAATACATTTAATAAAGTACCTCCTAGTAATTTTTAGTCACTCACTAACCCAGTAGCGGTCATAGGCAGGAGCACGTGTGAGGGTTTTAGGGGGGCTTAAAATATAACAAACAAAACATACCTTCAACTTGACGTCCGCCGCCTCGCCGCCTCTTCAGCTCCGATGCCCAGTGCCCACACAGGCTCCCAGAGTCCCCTGCAACAATTCATACGCTACTCTCATGCTGGTATTACCCAGCATGAGAGAATCGTAGGGATTGGGTGGAGCAGGCTGTTTTCACGCTCCATCAGGGACTGGGAGCCTGTGCTCCTGAGCCTGCCGATATCTCCAAGCAACAGCCTGGAGATATCAAAGTGTGCATGCCAGTGTGGTCCGCTCAGGATGGCAGGCCAAACCTACATGCACACTGGCAGTTCCCTGAGCCCTTCACTCCCCCAACTGGCCACCGCCCTCAAGACAAAGTAGTTTTATAACTGCTTTATTATCATTTTATTTTACATGCGTTTGCTGGTTCCAGCAGTGGGACGACGCTCCTCCGCCATAACATAGGAGTTGCCCCTGCACTAACCAAGCAACACTCACAGTACCCTCACACATATATTCGCTCACTGCATCTTATTTTAAAGATCTCTGGCAAACAGCCCCCTAAAAGTGGCCCGTTGATCATTGCAACGCCTGACCAATGAGGAGCTACCCGCTGATGAAGCATGACATCCAGCTGGATGTGTGAGGGCTATTGCTTCTGATCAATCGCATCCCACATCCAGTTGATCAGCTCTTTCCAACTGACAGCCTCACGCCTCTCTTTACTTCTCTGTCAGGTAACAGCACAGTATTGTGGTTTCTGATACATTTAACCCCTTCGCCGCGGCAGGAATTCCGCCGTGGCGCTGGGGGGGTTTGGGGGCAGCGCGGTGGCGCTGTGCTCGTGACGGAACCACTCCGTCACGAGCCACGGTTGAGCTGTGCTCACGATGGAGTGGTTCCGTCACGTCTCCGCCCACTGCGCTAATCGCCCGCACAGGCGGGGAATTAGCGCCGCGTGGGCGGAGCGGCCGCCAACGGCCACAGCATGACGGAACCACTCCGTCATGAGCACAGCGCAACCGTGGCTCATGACGGAGTGGTTCCGTCATGAGCGGGGAAGGGGTTAAGGAGCATGTGTGGTGGACCTTAGAACACACTCCTTGTCCCTTCTTATTTTCCTTGACTTAAAACTACCTTCTATTGGAAGCTTGCATACTCTGTCTTTAGTTGTAGTGGAGTGTTGAAACATACCCTGCTATTGATTTGCGAATGGGTGATGGATGTGATAACATAAGCTTTTTTCCTCTGTGAATGAACATCTATCCACATAGCAGGCTATTCGGAAGGGTTTGTCAGGCCCTGATGAAGGACTACTTGCAGGATGTCATTCTTGGTTCTATGCCAAAATGTTATCAACCATCCATCAGATGTTTCACTTCACAAGATACAGTGGTGTCACAGGTCAAAAGATGAAAGTATTTAAATAACTTTTATAAAGGGTAAGTTCTCTCTGGGAACTCTTGAAAACATGAATGACTAATGGAGCTTTTTAAAACAGAGTCAGCAAATGTGAGTAAAAGGGGTGTATTACATGCAGTGATTGTGCAACACAACCATGTAATATGCCCCCTATCCCTATAGGACCCTTATGTTTCATCTGTCAATGCCACAGCTCAACCCTGGGTAGCTGTGGCACTGAGCAGCAAGGATTACAAAAAGGAACAAATGCAAAGCATTTAAACAGCACCAAAACAATTGTAGAAGAAATTGACCAAAACTCAAGAAATCCGGCACCAATTTATAAAAATAGATTGTATTATTATAATATTTAGACACTAGAATGAAAAAGATCCACCAGAGGGTTCCAGAGATATTGATTTTACAAGCAATATTAAATCAAAGCAATTTCACTCAACCGTGAAGAAGCTTTGGCAAAGTCAACTAATTTAACACTTAAAAAAACTTGGATAAGTGTCAGCGCGGTGGATTAGAAGTACTTGGGGTGGACCATCTTTGGTCACCTTCACTGAATAAGAGTCCTTCAGCAGTTCTAGGCACTTAATTCGCATTGAAATGGATTCCTATAAAGTGTTCCTGATGCAAGGGATGAAGGATGAGGAAGATGAAGATGCTCTAAGGATGCTCTGGATGCGACGCGGTCTATAGAGGGTCGTCCTACAAGGATTCCTCAGTCCACGAATACGGTGAGGGGGTCCTGGTTGCAGTGTCGATGTCCAATGAAGTCTTCTCCGGTCTGGCCAAAGTCCAGTCAATTCTGGACTACCAGCCACCCATTGTCGCAGTAACCGGCCAATCCTTCCTGGTCAATACCTGCCTTCTGAGAGTAACAGCAACTCCCTGATAGCACTCCTGGCTAAGCAAACTTGGGTGCAACTCTGTGCATCGGATCTAGGTCCTAGGTGCTGCATGGCTGCAGGGGTAGCAACTTGAAAACTTTGGGCTACCAACTTGCCCCAGCAGGTTTCTTCAGCTGTTGTGTCCCTGAACTGAGAACAGAAAGCCAGTCAGCTGGCCCTTGGAGGTCTCTTGGCCTCACTGGGCTCTAGCGACAGCTCATCCTTGAGCAGGGCATGGCAGGCCCAGTTCCTTTCTTTGCTAGCCACCAGGTACAGCAGGTGCAGTTCTCTTCAGTTCAGTCTCTCTTTGTTGGTCCCTCGGTGCAGCAGAGCAGTCTTCCTTTGGTCCTTCTTCCAAATTAGTTGAGATCTGAGGGCTGGGTGCCAGGAGAGCTTTATGCTCAGAAAGTGCCCTCAGGGCAGGATGCGGTTAGTAACCAATGGGCTATCAGGTTCCCTCCCACCTGGTGACACCTTCCTGTGGAGTGTGGCATATGGCTATTCCAGGGGGCACCATTCTGCCCACTCTCAAGATGGCAAGACCACTCTCCCAGTGTTCAGACCCCACTATCCCAATACCAGTGTGTGACTACCTCAGGGCTACACGCCACTGGAAAAATCAGTTTGGAAACTAGTTTCCTCTCTCTGCTCCCCGTGGCAACCTGTCTGCCTAAACAGTGAGACATGCCTCCTCCCTAGTGTGATACATCTGCCCTTCAAAGGTGGCTTCCCATTTGAAGCCTGCCTTTTGAGGCTAACTCCTAAGTGGCTTTCTGCAGGACGGAGGTGACACCTCCTATGCCTCATTGTTCTCCTTCATGAGAGTCATTGGCATGTCTCTCTAGGAGGGCAGAAAGCTGTCTCGTGGAACATGCTCCATGTGTGCGAAGGAAGGCACACCCATTTTTAAGGCAACAAAGTGTCATGTTTGCCAAAGCTGCACATTGCAACAAGTTACATTAATTTCAACTTGAGATACAAATCAGGCTCAATGTAAAAAGTTGTTTGATACCTTGAAGGGCCCACTTTGGTTGCACTGTTCAGGAGTTAGCACAGTCGAGGGGTCAGCATATAACCATGTACTCACCAATTGGGCAAACAAGTCTTTCAACAGTAACATTTTTGCATGTTTTACTGTCAGGACATGCAAAGTACATGTCCTGCCTGCATCATACGTACTACCCTGCCTTTAGGACTCAGTAGGCCTATAAGATGGATGACTTACACAGAGGTACAAGGAAACTGGTGGCTTTGTTATAACCCTGGGCATAGTGGGTGTAGCGGGGCTCCGCGGAGGTCCACGGAGTTGCAAACAAACTCCGTGGAACTCTGTGGAGCTCCGCTACGTCGCCCGCGCATGCACAGTTTTCTTAAGCAGGGCAGCCCGGGGACACCTGTAATGAAAGGTCTCAAATCTCCCCTGGACCAAGGTATGTACCGTCACTTTCCCAGGGAGAGAATATCGGTTCCAAACTTATGGAATATAACATATACACAGCACTTCCTAAGGTGGGCAAACTTTCAACTCTCCCCCAAAGGCAAGGCAAGAAAACAATATATACACAGCGAAATATACTTTGCACATCAATTGCCAGGAGTAGAACAACTTCCTATAACACAATCACCTGCTAGAAGGGAATTCACCCATCCTTCTACAACAGAATACTTGGCCAAGAAGAGTCCACACCTCCTGCTACAAGGAAAAGACGAATTGGTATATCTGGGATGTATTTATTAGTAAATAGCACCACACGATAAGCCAAATGCACCTATCATAGCAGACTCTAACATATCAATAGTATGATTGAAACACAATCAAGGCAAACATATATGTAGAAATATATATGTATGAATATAAGAATCAGAAAATAAGAAGGAAAGGAAAGAATCAGTAAAGAATCAAGAGACAGTTAGTAGCAGAGACACCTCACCTACTGCTTCATCATTTCACCCCACTTTGCTCAAGGGGAGTCCATTGCTTGAACCGGGTGAAAGCTCAGAGGTGACACCACTCTTCCGTGACAACACGTCTGCTCCACGGCGTGAACTTCCACCAGGCCAGTGTAGGCTCCCCTTTTTAATACTAATTTAAACACAGCGAAGCTTCTAGCAAGCCTCGCCCCCTCGTTCTCATGAGAGCCCGTACCAGCCTGCTCCAAGGCCACTGCATCGGTTGATCAGGCCTTTGCTATGGCTCCGAGACAGACCATGTACATTCCTCTGATAAGAACCAGTTCTCTCTAGTCAGTAAAGTGCGAAAAAAACAGGAGAAGCGCAAAACATGCCCTCCCCACCTAGTGCTGCTTTGTGCAGGCACAGAAAATAGCTTCAGTCATGAAAATGGAGTTAGTTAAGCCATGCACACAAAGGCCCAAAGCAAGATGGAATCAGAAAAGCAAGGATGACAGGAAACCATGTCAAAGGCAATAGTCAAAACTGCCATAAAGCAAGGTAAAGTCAGAAATCAGAATGACATTAGACCACGTCAAAGCCAATAGGTCAAAGTCATAATTCACCTAACCCAAATAACACTATAGACTTTATCCCTCAGAATACAATATTGAGCACATGTGTGCACCACCAACCACAACACTGCACCTCAACATCCCATACCTTCTATTCTTGGCAAGACTACTAAAAGACAGCAAGATTACAGGACAGAAGAGAAGCAGGCATATGCAAACCCATCCTACATTAAGGCTATGGTAACATAACACACTTAAGTCAGTACAAAATGGTGGTGGTTGAGGGTCATCATAGGGTGTCAGACCACAAAAGTGGCTCATTCACTACAACACCGCAGTAAAGAGGTAAGTGGTTTTAAGTTTATTTTAAATTGCTGTTAACTTACTTCTTAATAGGGGGGTGGAGGCGGGGGTTGGCCAACTCCGCTCCGCTGCGGAATGTGCAGAGATGTGCCTTCTCCGCGTTCTCCGCGGAGCACGGAGAAGGCAAATCTGTGCACACTCCACGGGTGGAGCGGAGGTCTCCGCCCGGGGTTACTTTGCTATTGCTTTCTATGGCAAAGTCAGGCTAGAAGCTCACAACTTCACTACCAGTTTGCAGTGGTGGACTGGGGGACTTGTTTAACTTGGAGTACCTTCCGGACGGTACAACCAGTGCTGTAAGCCCTGGGGTACTCCTCTTACATACATGCCCTGGCTAGCAGGGTACATTTACTAACCAAGCTTACCATTTCCATTTGGGTACAGCCAATTCAACATACACTTTAGGGTCAGGGCACTGGCATTGAGGTCTGGTTAGCAGGGCTCAGTGCACTCTCAGAGGCACAAAAACAGCAGCATTAGTGAAATAACTTGGGGGTGGCCATACAAAAGTGGCATTTCCTTACAGCAAGTAACATTGATAAAACATCTTTTTGTAGTTATGGAGAGTTGGTATCCCCTCAGAGAACTTCAGGGAAAACCATTCTATGGTGCACTTTAACGCAAAGTGGGCAAGTAGCGTTGCTTGAATTGCAACAGGATTTAATTAAAATTTTACATGGGACTTATTGTTTCTCTTTAATAATTATTTAAATGAAAATGCATTAAAAGCACTTGGGATAGTAGCAGTGATCTGCACGTTGTAAGGTGTAAGGAAAAAGCACACTAGAGAATTATTTAGAAATGCATTAGAAATAGGTTGATTTTATAAGAAGTTAAAATGTATGAAAGTGCGAACAATTTTGAAAACCTGCTAGAGTGACCTGCTTCTTGGACAGGGCTGCTGTCGTTGCCCTCCTTCCCTCACCGCTGGCTCTGTTGGTGCTCCCTCGCTGGGTTTAGGCTTGCCGCTGCCGCCATTTCACCACGCAGCCCGGAGCGGTGAAAACCGCAACTCCCAGGTGCCCCGGCGCTCCTTAACGACACCTACGCGCCCAGAGGCGCATAAAAGATCGTTGCTTCCTTGGTGGAGCGGGAAAGTACGAACAATTTTGAAAACCTGCTAGAGTGACCTGCTTCTTGGACGGGGCTGCTGTCGTTGCCCTCCTTTCCTCACCGCTGGCTCTGTTGGTGCTCCCTCGCTGGGTTTAGGCTTGCCGCTGCCGCCATTTCACCACGCAGCCCGGAGCGGTGAAAACCACAACTCCCAGGTGCCCCGGCGCTCCTTGACGACACCTACGCGCCTGGAGGCGCATAAAAGATCGTTGCTTCCTTGGTGGAGCGGGAAAGTGCGAACAATCTTGAAAACCTGCTAGAGTGACCTGCTTCTTGGACGGGGCTGCTGTCGTTGCCCTCCTTCCCTCACCGCTGGCTCTGTTGGTGCTCCCTCGCTGGGTTTAGGCTTGCCGCTGCCGCCATTTCACCATGCAGCCCGGAGCGGTGAAAACCACAACTCCCAGGTGCCCCGGCGCTCCTTGACAACACCTACGCGCCCGGAGGCGCATAAAAGATCGTTGCTTCCTCCGCGTCGCGGGACGCGCGCGGGCGGGCGCCGGGCTAAGCCCGGGCAAAGGGCGGGCCGTCGGAGGCCGTCGGAGGACGAAGGATGTCGGGTCGGGACTATCCCCTTACTTCTTGTCAGAACCGTCATTGTCATGTGTTCTGGGGTGAGTTCTACAAAGCACTCTTTGCGACATCATTTATCACCTGTATGAGACATGACGAAGGGGCATTCTAAATCAAGCACGAGGGCTGCAGGCATGGGGACATTGGACAATTATTTAAAACAGGCTGAAACTGCCGTAGTGAATGAAATTGCCCTGGTTGAACGCCGACTGTCTCTTGAGCCCACTGGACATTCAAGTATCCCGTTACCCTTAGACGATATTTCCTTCCCTAATGCCACTCCGGCTGTATTGTATCCCCGTGTGATTCCCAATGAGTCAATCGTGGAAGACTGTCATCCTACTGCTATTACACCTTTAAGCATAGATAGCATAGCCCCCTCACCTGTGGCTATTCATACTAGACAGTCCAGGATTAAAAGCGATATCATGATTAATGGGGGGAAAATTGTCACGGGTAAAAGAAAGGCTAATAAAAACCCAGTGGGAAATCGAAAGCAGGCAAAGCAACCAAGGACTAACACCACTGTTTCTGGGTCGGAGCGGGTTAATCCTAGCTCTCTTCACTTAGATAGTGTGGATCCAGGTGAGAGCAGGCGTGCCTGTTCCAATTTAGGTGCGGACCTGAGTAGGGAGACACTTATGTCTAGCATTGTTACATCCATGGAAGCTCATCTCACGTCACTGATTCAGCCCCTAATAGTTACTCTGAAGCGTATTGAGGACCGTATTAGCAATATGGAATCTCACCTCAGTAGTAAAGTGCTTAAAACAGGCTCAAACACTGCGGTAGGGGATACACTGAGCACAATTACGGCTTCTGTGGATAACTTGTTGAGTTCCATGATCACCCCATCACAACAACCAGTCCCTCCTGTAGTGCCCAACTGCTTAGGATCTAATATTTCCCAATTAGCCAAAGACAATTTAGGTAAGACCCATGGAAAGGAAGGGCAAATGCAGACAAAGGAGGGGGGCCCATATTTCCCTGTACCACAACAAGGAGGGGATTTTTCCTTACATTTACCGGCTGAGGCATGCCCCTACACTATAATTTTAGCCAATGTGCCCAAATTGGAGTGTGATAAAAAGGAACACTGGACCTCCCTGAAAAACAAGGCTCTTCACCACTTGTCAAATAAAACGGTTCTGGGTCACCACCTTCACAAGCATTTTATGATGATCAGAAGGGTACCATGGGTAGGAAAGACTGTTAAACACATAGAGGGAGACTGTATTGTTGTAAGTTTTAGATCCCCAGGGTTGGTAAATGACATTCTAAGACAGGCAGGGTCAGTGAGAATCCATAAAGACTTTGTGAACATTCTCCCTTTGGGTTTCTTTTATCCTCCATCTCACATTAGACCAACGTTTTCTGACCAACCTAATAGACTCGGTCCTATTAATAACTTTGTTGTCCCAGTCTCTAATAGATTTGATGTCTTCTCCAATCTGGAAGAAAATGAGTGACTAAGGACTTGTGACCAAATTATTACCCCTGACATACGAGTTCCTGTCCCTCTAGCCGTGATACCATTAAATCATGTTTCCACCTCAGTAAGATCAAATCAAGAATCACCGGGTCTTTTATCTAAATTGATCTCCTGGAATATAGCAGGTCTAAAAAGTAAATTAGATGACCCTGCTTGGAGAGAACTAATCGGCTCGGGTGATATCATCAGTTTGCAAGAGACATGGGACACAGAGGATACGTTGTATATCGATGGGTATGTGAGCTTTTTCTCATCTGCCACCCCGACTAGTTCAGGGAGGGCGAAGGGCGGGCTGGTTACTCTAATTTCAGCAACCATACCCGGGTCATTTTCTCAATTAGAAATTGGCTCGTCAAATTGTCTGGCTATTTTTATTTTGATGAATGAGGGATCTGATTTTTTAGTAGTTAATTTTTACAATTCATATGATAGAGTTGCCACGATCGATCACCTGGCCGCGCTAAACAGCTTTTTAGCTGATCACAAGGAGACTAATAAACTTAACAGTAAGAATTGTCTCACCATAATGATGGGTGATTTTAACATCCATGGTTGTCCACTTCAATGCTTCCCCTCGGATCCTTTGGGACCAATTGAATCAGGGGTCGCACATTTTGAACACACATTGGCGGGAGATCTTCTCGAATCCATTTTGGCAGACCATGGTTTGTTTCTCCCGTCTATGGCGGGCGAAATTATCCCCACCTTTAAAGGAACTGGGAAAAACTCAGTCATTGATTATATTTTTGTTAGCTCTGCTCTTGGGGTTAATATTAAAAGTTACATGACGACCTGGACCCATTTTAGTGACCACAATCCCGTGATCCTTAGTCTTTGGCACCTTCTTAAAAAATCTGTTAAACCTCAGGCAACCGTGGATAAATCCGATATCCGTCCATCAGATCAGGACCGTAGAATCAGATGGAGCAAAGTAATCTCAGGCGACTTTTACAACAATCTAAAAAGTAAGGTAGGACCTGAGTTAAATACGTGCCTGGACCTCGAAGCAGGGGATGATGAGGTTCTAGTGGCATATTCTGCTATCTGTACTCAGATCTTTGCAGATTTGAGTTGACCAGGTAAACATAAGGATAAGGCTGAGCTAGGCTTGTTTGATAAAAGCTGTTCAATTGCAAATAGAAAGCTGAAGGCCGCCTTGAAATCCAAGCCAGTGAACAGGACTACGGTTGCTGGGCTGAGGAAGAATATAAGGAAACTTTGGATGCCAGGAAAAAGAAGATCAGGGAGGAAGCATGGGAAGAACTTTCCTGTGTGGATATTATAAGAAATAGTGCAAAGTTTTGGTCCGTGGTTAATAAACCCTTCTTCTGTGATACAGGTAATGATCAATTAGATTGCGGCATTGGGAAACAATCTTGGCACTCTCATTTTAAATCAGTCTATGAAATGGGCACTTGTGGTGAATCGAGTATTTCTTCCACTATTGTGAACCCATATACTTTATTAGTCTCTAAGACAGAGGTGGTTGAGGCCATCGGTAAAATGACAAGTAACAAGGCTCCAGGTCCCGATGGCGTCCCAGCGGACCTCTTTAAATCTGATCCTGAGACTTGGTCCATAGTACTAACCAATGTTTTTAACCGGGTATGCGTCGCTGGTATTCCAGACACTTGGTCCGAATCAGTGATCATACCCATTTTTAAGAAAGGTAACAGGGGGGATCCCAGCTGCTATCGGCCTATCTCCCTTATTGATTCAGCTGTGAAGGTTCTGGGGCGTGTGGTTCTGGGCAGACTAACTGATTGGCTTGAAGACACAGCTACTCTTTCGTGTCAACAATATGGGTTTCGCAAGGGCCGCGGGACCATAGACCAGAGCCTGAACCTTCAACTTTTAATAGGCAAGTATACCATTGCTAAAAAAGGGGCCTTGTATCTGGCCTTTATGGACTTGTCCTCGGCGTTCGATCGAGTAAATCGTTCAAAACTATGGGGGTTACTCCTTAAATGTGGAATAGATGCTAATATTGTTTATTTCCTTGCGGATTTGCATAGAGATCTCACTGCCACGGTCAGATATGATCGTCTTGGTAATTCCACGGATAAGATAGGAATCACTAACGGCGTTAGGCAAGGATGCATTTTAGCCCCCCTGCTTTTTACACTTTATATTAACGATTTGGGTTCTACACTAATTAAGTCATGCAAGGATATTCCCAGGGCGGGCAAATTTGCGATTCCAGCATTATTGTATGCTGATGATGCCGCGCTCCTAGCACGCACGGCAGTAGGGCTCCAAAATCTTTTAGATTCTTTTGCAAAATTCATGATTGCACTTGATCTCGGAGTGAATTTCTCCAAATCCCATGTGATGATTGTGGGCACTAAATCAAAGAGAGTAAAGACTATGTTTTGTGAAGGTCATGTTTTATCACGGGTTACGAGATTCCCTTATTTGGGGGTCATTTTTGATGACAAGTCCACCTGGGCTCCACAATTAGCTGCCAAACGTAATGCTTTTGCTAGGGCCACACTTGCTGTCTTGGAGTTTGGATGCAAATTGGGGGTGAAGCCCATGCAAGCTATGTTGAACATTTACGTAGCCAAATGCACCTCCATTGCACTGTATGGTGCTGATTTGTGGGGATTTAAAAACATCTCCGATTTGCAGGTTGTAGAAGATAGATTCTTAAAATCTTTACTATCCCTCCCCTGCTCAACATCGGGCTATATCGTCCACCAAGAATGTGGGATAGACTACCTAGCGGTCCGTATAGCTATTGCCCCACTCTTGAAATGAATTTCAATTTGGCTAAATCCTGAACTAGAACTGAATCACGCGATTTTAAAAGACTGCCTATCTTTAGAGTATGGCAAAACTATCCCGTGGTTGAATTATATTAGGTATCTAGCCAGGTACTTGGGCCGACCTGATTTATTTGAAAATCCAAGTAATATAGTAAAGGGGGATCTAAAATGGGCTAAAGTTACCCATAAACAGAGGGCAATGCTAATAAGGGAAGAAAAGGAGTTACTCAAACCCACAGTAAGGGCTCATCAGTTGATCATCACATCTAACAGTTTAGAGCCTTACCTGGGTATTGTTAATAATATGAACCATCGTTTTTTGTTAACTAGGTTCAGAATGAACAAATTCCATCTTTTACTTACTGACTCCCCGGGTTGGACGAAGGAGAGGGATCTGGGGATCTGTTCATGCGACAGATTTTCCATTAAAGATACCACGCACTTTATCTTCTTTTGTAGCCACCTGTCTTTAATCCGTAAAAAACACATTATTCCTCTTATAAAAAATAAAGGATTTAGACAGGTAAAACCAGCACTCATGTATCTTCAGATGTTGGGCTCTCCTTGGGAGATATTTAACATAGCCACCTTTTTAGTAATCTCAATGAGGTTGAGGAAAAAGATCACATGGTTATAGTGTATATTACCTCTGAATTTTGACTAAAATTTTATTTTTCTTATTAATATGTCTGTAATTTTATGTCAAATGTTTTTATAATGGTTGTATTGTTTTATGTACATCGTACTTTTATGGTTTTTGCTATGAACCGAATAAAGTAACTTTGACTGACTGACTGACTGTATGAAAGTGGGGATAAGCTGGGACTGATTCAGTCACATGCTGAGCGACAATATCATTGATGAATTTCCTGACATTCGATGAATTCTGATACAGATCTGTCATCCTTTTCAGAAACACCATCTGAAATGAATCCTTAACGTGAATCATCAATTGGTTTTGCAGCATTTTTATATTCCTGCTCCAGCACACTCCTAGTGGGCTTCTAGATAGGACCCTGATACACAAATGTGGATGAGTGTTAGCTGCGGTGTCATTTAAAGTGTTGTTTTCCAGTAATGCGTTAGCACCCTGCGAGTGGGCTTCAAACTGTCCCAGTACAATACAAACATGCTCACACGTCAATTGGTAAACAAAGGGGATCCTAAGCATCATTCAAGTTCATTTGTCATGCTTTATTGGAGAGCGCTTGTCTTTGATCGTGATATGAATGCCTGTGGATTTAATGTTGTATAAGCTTCCGGGAGGCGAGATCCCAGCTTTGTACACCAACCATATCCTGAAAGGGATATGGTTAAAGTCGGTGCTTGCACATAAACAGCCCCAGCTCCGGAGGCACTGTTAGACCACCAGTAAATAGCTTTAATGATTCTACTGAAGATCAAAACGAACCCAATCACTAAAGTTGTTTTTGCACCACCACTTTGTGGAGTCTACCTCAAGTAGTAGAATGCTCTAGACCATGGAGGCACATTTAGTTTGGGTACAATAATTACTATGTATCGTGGAGTAGCCAACTTAGTTGTGTGTACTCCATTATTGCAACAAAGATCTGGCTATTGGGGCACTTTTTTCTCTTTTTAGTAAGACCGGAGTCAGGGGGTATTCACCTCAACCTAACAAATGTTTCAAAGATTATACAGTCTAATACGGTCCTCTATGCCCAAAATACTCGGTTAACTTAAAAAGGAATCATAAAACAAGTGTATGTCAGACCATTCACAATGACACATCCACTTAGCATTAGAATATGTGTCCCACCCCAAAAATGTGTGTGAAAAAGAAAAAGTGTGTCACGTGTGCACCACCAGAGGAGCTACTGGCAGGTTCTCACCAGCTTGCCCACGTAATTATCATCATCGGCAATTTTCTCATGTAAAATTATACAGTGTCCAGAAAAACAAATGTGTAGAGGTGTACTTAGTGAGAAAATCACTAATAAAGAAAAAGGAAAGAAAACCAGACCCCGTGAAGTGCAGGAGACAGAATTGTCTCAAACCAAAATTAAAAATGAGCTAAGACTCACATGCACAATTTTAACCCTTTAATCTGAAATCGTGAGCTTGCCCAATATTAAAAACATAGCATGTTATATACCCATTCTAAGTAGGCCAACATGTTTAATTGCCTTGATTTCTTTACAGCAAATTCGTCAGGGCTTTGAGGTTATAAATCACCTCCCTGGACACAAAGAATGACCCATGGGAGACATGGGCCCACGTACCAGCTCCCACGATGTCGGGGATGTGTATTTCTTACACTACTTCGCTTTTTAAGACAACACAAATGTTGCTTAACTGTATTTATCGTAATTCCACAGCCGTCTAACCTTCTCTCATCCCGGGTCAAGAAGGTTAGACGGCTGTGGAATTACGATAAATACATATTTATAACTATGTGTTTGATGTATAACCTGACTTGTGGCGCTAACTTGATATATTTCATGCACGTGGATTTTGCTTGGTGTAATTTAGTTTGAGGATGGTTATGGAATGCTGCTATTTATACTTTATTCTATATTTTGACACTTAGCACTTTATCATGCACATTTTTGCACCTACACATTGTTTAATGTGATAGTACTTTAACCAGATAACATATATAGGTTAGCCCAATATTGCTGCTATTGTACATCATGATACATTGCATTTAGAGCACTATGCTTGTATTATTGTATGTCATCATGTGCTATTTGTATCTATTATTGAAATAGGAACTGATATAAATTCCAGTGCGGTCCATTATTAATTTAAAATAGCAATTTTTTATTGATATTACACAGTCTTCAAAACAATTTGTGGAGGGGACTGTCGTTTTCAATGCATATTGGGATTTCTTCCATTTCTGTTACTGGTATAAGATCACACCCACATACACAGTTTTTTTTCACATGTTTTCACAGTGTCAGCATATAAAAGTTCTGATTGGTCCTGTTCGTCTTGTGATCAAGACTGCGGAAACGTGGTCGAAACGTGTCAAGGATATGAATACACCTCAATGAATTTAAATCTGCAATAAAAAGGATTTCTGATACTTCAACTTTGTGGTCCGTACCTGTTTGTCAGTTGGTAAACGACGGGGCAAGAAGGGCTGTGGTTGATATATATATATATATATTATTTTATTTTAGTACCCTATTTTAGCGTTTACTGCATTATTTGCACTAGAGTATGGCGTTGCTTGCACATGTATTTTTTAACATCATGTACATTATTTGGTATTTGAACCGGTTTTTATCCTATTTAATGCTGTTTTGCACATATGCGTTTCTTTGCATATAAGCAGTGATTGTTACCATACCAGGCTCGTGAATTATCAATATCATTTATACTGAACATAATATGTTTATTTGATAAAATTTACATTGTGTCCTGTAAAATATGGGTCTACTATAAAAATAGACGAGCACTTTGCATTAGACCTCTGTGCCTATCAGCAATGAAATTAAGATCATATTTACAATAACCATTCACTGTGAAAACATTATATATTGGTATTCTTATATTATGAATCAATATGGTTAAATTTTGTAAAGTAATGAACTGGTGGTTACCTTATTGTGGTTCTGAAGAAAACAATGTAGAACAAGTACTGTTTCTATGTTTGTGAAAATGACGATGCACGTCACGCATCGGTACCAACACTGTGCCTTTAAATATTGTTTCAGCCTCCCCGTTAGTTAAGTGAACAAGGGCACAGCCCAGTGTCCAAAACGCGTCTGAGGCAGCACCGTTTGTACACATCATGCTAAACTAAATAAATATTCTGGCAACAGCTGATTGAAGCGTCCGTGTTCCTGTTTTAGTGCGACGATGCACTAGGGAAAAGCGGAGTGGATATACATATATATAGATAGATAGATAGATAGATAGATAGATAGATAGATAGATAGATAGATAGATAGATAGATAGATAGATAGATAGATAGATAGATAGATAGATAGATAGATAGATAGATAGATAGATAGATAGATAGACAGACAGATAGATAGATAGATATGTATATATATTCACTAAAAAAACAAAGGTTATGGAGATGTAATATTTAGGAAGAAGAATTAAAAAAACTTTGAAATTCACTGAAAAAAACAAAGGCTACAAGGACAGTGAGTGTTTGTGGTTCTGGATGTGTGAGTGGGAGTGTGAGGGGTTGTGTGGGTGTAAGTGATGTGTGTGAGGGGCTGTGTGGGTCTGTGAGTTGGTGTGTGAGTGGTTCTGTGGGTCGAGTGGCTGTGTGGGTGTGTAAGTGGGTGTGTGAGTGGTTGTGTGGGTGTGTAAGTGGGTGTGTGAGTCAGTGTATAGGGTGAGTGTGTGAGTGGCTGTGTGGGTCTGTGAGTGGGTGTGTGAGTGGTTTTGGGGTCTGTGAATGGGTGTGTGAGTGGTTTTGTGGGTCTGTGAATGGGTGTGTGAGTGACTGTATGGGTTTGTGAGTGGGTGTATGGATGTGTGTGTGGTTGTGTAAGTGGGTTTGTGAGTGGGTATGTGAGTGGCTTTTTGGGTCTTTGAGTTGGTGTGCAAGCGGTTTTGTGGGTGTGTGAGTGGCCGTGTGGGTGTGTAAGTGGTTGTCTGTGTGTGTTAGTGGGTGTGTGAGCGGGTGTGTAAGTGGGTGTATGAGTGGCTGAGAGGGTCAGTGAGTGGGTGTGCGGGTGTGTACGTGGGCGTGTGAGTGGCTGTGTGGGTGCACAAGTGAGCAGTTTTGTGGGTCTGTGAGTGGGTGTGTAAGTGGCTGTATGGGTGTGCGAGTGGTCATGTGGGTGTGTAAGTGGGTTTGTGAGTGTGTGTGTGAGTAGGTGTGTGAGTGGCCATGTGGGTCTTTGAGTGGGCGTGCAAGTGGTTTTGTGGGTCTGTGAGTGGGTGTGTGAGTGGATGTATGGATGTGTGAGTGGGTGTGTGAGTAGTTTTGTGGGTATGTAAGTGGGTGTGTGAGTAGGTATGTGAGTGGTTTTATGGATCTGTGAGTGGGTGTAATTTTTTTATTGGGATCTGGCTCTGCAGATCTGCCGCAGTGTCCCTCACAGACTTCTCCATCAGTCCCATGTGTTTAGGATGCCTCTATCCTGTCCCCTTATATCCTATTTTTACTTTATTCCCCCCTCCTCAGTAACTGTGACCCAATTGACAACTTTTCTCTCAGGTTGTGACTAGCCAATCAAAACATTGCTGTTAGGGGCATGGATCCGCAGTTGATTCGCGTCTCTAGATATACATTAATCTTTTTACTTTACTAACTCCAAAACTACTGAACAGATCATTACATGTTATACAAAATATAACTGTAACATTACTTACACTTTTTACATATACTACCAAAATGTAACATTTACACATTATAATATATGTTTTGGTAACATAACATTGATGTACTTTAACACACTTTACCAGTATGTTTTATTGAATTTGCATGCTCCATTGTGTGCCACTTCACTTTATATCAGTTCACTTTATGCCACTCCACTCTACGCTATTTATTGCATGCCACTTTACATTTTGGCCCTCCAGTATATGCCACTATACTCTGAGCTAATCCACTGCACATCATTCCAATGTACTCCACTCCATTTTACACCACTCTTCTCTACTCTATTATACTGTCCACCCCTCTATTCTATTCCACTCTAGTGTATGCCACTTTGCTCTATGCCTATATACTGTACAGCTCGCAACTGTATGCTAATCCACTGTATGCAACTCCACTGTACACTACTGTACTCTTTGCTAGTGCACTCTGCCCCACTTTATGGTACACTACTGCAATTTATACTTTTTCACCGTATGCCAACTCACTGTACGCCTCTGCATTGTACTGAAATCCAGGATGCGACACTCCACTCTACCACAATCCACTTATGTTATTACACTTTACAATAAATTCTATGCTGCTCCACTATATGCCACTTGACTGTACATCACTAGACTTAACACCACTAAACGGAACTTTAGTCCACTCAAGAGTCCTGCAGTATACGCTACTCCACTGTATGCCACTCCATAGTATGCTACTCCACTGCATGCTACTGCACTATACGCTGTTACACTGTATCCCTTCTACAGTATATGCTATTCCACTGTACGTCACTGTACTGTGTGCCACTCCACTGTACGCCACTACACAACACACCATTTCACTTTAACACACTACAGTGTACCTCATTCCATTCTACGCAAGTCCACTGTAAACTACTCAACTGTACACTACTCGCCTGCATGCCACTCCTCTTTACCCCACTCCAGTCTACGCTATTTTAAATCCCCCGCCTCAGTGTACCACACTTCACTCGAAGCAACTGCAATGTATGCTAATCCACTATACGATATTCAAATTTATGTAGCTAAACTCTACAACACTGCAATATATGCCATTCCACTGTACACCACTACACTGTAAGGCAATCTACTCCACAATTTCACACTGTATGTAACGCCACTCTAAGGGCCAGATGTATGATGGAAAATTGCATGTGCAAACAGGTTTGCGACCGGTTTGCGCATGCAATTTTCCTCTGGGCCATGTACAAACACTATTTTGCGACTAGCAAATAATTTGCAACTCGCAAAATAGTGTTTTGCGACTCGCTATTAGGAATTGGCGTTCCCTTCCCAATACCGACTCACAAGTTATGTCCGAATGTTTTGCGACCGGAATTGTGGTTGCAAAATACTCGCAATTTATCACCCTCTTCAAGAGGGTGGTGAATCAGTCGCAAATGGGAAGGGGACTCCTTCCTCTTTGCAAATGCAGGGGAAATATTTTTTAGAGGCAGGCAGTGGTCCCAAGGACCACTCCCTGCCCTTAAAAACTTAAATAAAAACATTTCATTCTTTTTTTTTTAAATGCATCCCGTTTTCCATTAAGGAAAACGGGATGCAAGTAAAAAAAAAAACTGCTTTATTGAAAAGCAGTCCCAGACATGGAGGTCTGCTGAGCCCAGCAGGCCACCATCCCTGGGAGGGCCAGCCATTCCCAAAGGGGTCACAAATTGCATGTGCCTCATTAATATTCATGAGGCTCGCATTTTGTGACCCCATGGGAAATCGCAATCTGTGTCTCTGACACTGTTGTACATTGTAAATTGCGACTCGCAGTTTGCGACTCGCAATCGAGCGCAAATTGTGTGTCGCAATTTACACTGGTCGCACATCTGGCACTCAGCCATTACACTCTGCGGCCTTTCAGTGTACTGAACTTCAGTATACACCAGTGCACTCTACCCCAATCCACTGTAAGGCATTACACTTTACAACACTACATTGTGTCCAACTCCACTAAACACTACTCCACTGTATTTTACTATACTCTATGCTTCTACAGTTAACCCTATTTCACTGTACATGACTGTACTCTATGCTACTCCCCAATGTGCCACTCCACTGTACATCTTAAGACTTAACCCCACTGCTCTGGACGTTATTCAACTCAACACTACTCCACTATACGCTACTGCACTGTATGCCAGTCCACTCTATGGTACTCCTACGCTACTCCACTGTAGCCAATTACACTCCACCCCACTCCAGTGAACACTATTGCATGGTGCACAACTCCACTCCACACCACATCCAGCCTCCACCACTCCAGTTTACACTATTTAACTTTAAACCAGTACACTGTACCATAATCCACTGTAACCAAGTCCACTGTACACCACTCAACTGGACAACACACCACTGTATATCACTCAACTTTAACGCCATTCCAGTGTAATGCATTCCAGTTCATACCACTCCACTTAACCACACTGCACTGTATGCCACTGTACTCTATTTTACTATATGATATTCAATTATCTGCCCCAAAACTGCAGTCTATGCCACTCTAGGGTATGCCAATACACTGTATGCAAATACATTCTATAATTTCTTTTTTTGTTGTTGCACATTTTATATTGCGCAAACTAGACCTGAAGGTATTGGAGAGATTTACATGAGCAACACTTACATTGCACAAGGACACATTCATTTTAGTATAAGGCACTCCACTGAACAACACTTCGCTGTATACCATTCCAGTCTACGCCACTACAGTCTACCTAATTCCACTCTACTCCACTACACTAGTAAGACACTATACTGTATCACAGTACACTCTACAACACTATACTCCACTATATTTTACCACACTCCCCTTACAACACTCCACGCTACAACAGTAAACTGTACGAATATTAAAACAAAATGTGCCGACATTATAAAAACCATAGAAATTCCCCCAACAAAGAATAAGTAATAGTTAGGAAAACTTTATTTATGCTTGGTATACAAACATACCTTAAAGTACACAAACATTAGACATTTCTAAATTATAGCTACCTTTTAAATTTATGATTTACGCACCACTTATGCAATACTGAAATGAAACAACACAAACATTAGAATTTCTAAAGTTACAGTAATCTGTTACCTTTATCATTTATGCACCACTTTCACATTACTAGAAGGCATGCTTATAACTCACATTTATACTTACACACCACCTTCAAATTACCATTCACCTCACTCGCCATACTACATTAACTATAACTCACCACTGTACCATGCACTGTGTTCAGGCAAATCAGGTAATTTCAGATGTCATAAGTGTTGTTGTTAATCCAATCATTTTACATCCTATAAATTATATAATATGCAAGGACATAGCGAGTTTATGGAGAAGGGGCGAATGCATTGCATTTTAGTTTTTTACTGCCTAGCTGAACCCTCAAGTCACAAAGACCTGAGGAGGTGAGGCAGGAATATTAATAACAAGTGGAAGGACACAAGCTTCTGCTCCGATGTACTCTGATAAAAATAGACTACGCTCGGTGCCAAGAGCCCAGCCCAGCCATCCCACCCGCAGCCCCATCTGACCTTAAGAGACAGATGGCAGCGTTTCAAGAAAGCTCATGTGTCTTCCATCGCTGCCAACGAGCGTGGGTCATGATGGGCAGTCCGGCTGGCACTGGTTACCACTGTTCCCCAGTGCGTTCAGCTCTGTGAAGTGCATCCAGTCCAGAGAAAACGCAGAGCCATGCATTCTAAGTGCAAGGTGGGAAAACTGCAATAAAATTGAATCAAGACTATCTATGGTCTTAAGGAATGACCTGAAGAATTATGTCAACATCAACGCATAATAAAATGTAACACACAATTCACAGCATAAAATATGCATTAGCAGTGGTGGGCTGGTGTGTTGACAGAGTGTAGGGGGATAGAGAGGAGATGAAGGAAGACGGATGAGCAAATAAAAGGATAACACTTACCTGCCGCATCGCGCCCCTCTCTTCAGCAGGCATGGGCTCCCAGAATGCGCTGTGACCTATCTTTTTGCTGCTTTCATGCTGCTGGGTTGGAGAGAGCTTTGTGCGCATGACAGTTTGGCCGACCTGAGACCGTCGGCCAGACCGTCATGCGCACTGAATAGCAATGCAACCACTCCTCCATGGTGCCGTTACTAAGCTCGGCTCCAAGAGAAAAAAGAAAACAATACTAAACAAGGGATTATTATTGTTTAATTTTTCATTTTTTGGCTGCTGGCAGGTGAGGCAACGCTCCTCCGCCATAGCGGAGGAGCCGCCCCTGCGCATTAGAGAACAAAACAAAAACATTCATCACAATCCTAGAACTATATTGCACATTAATCAAGGCTTTCATTGATCTTCATGATGGTCCTAAGAAATTTTAAAACAGCACAACATAATAAAGGGGAATTTAATGTCATTAAGTTAATAAATGCAACTTTACAGTTAGTTGTCTCTGCTGATTGATTGCACCACAGGTCTCAGATAGCTATCACTTGGAAGGATGGAAAACCAGCAGAAAAGGAAATGGTGACAGCATGATTGGCTGGAAAGGGACGTACATGGGCATCCAAGAGCTTTAACTCTAGCACTCCCATTTTAGGAATGCTAACCAAGCCTGCTATCAGGCCCATTTGGAAGCGAGACAGCAAAGTCTGTTCATACAAACAAAACACCAAATCCAGGTAGGACTCTTGAGTAATTCAGGAATTAATTTGAATATACACCATCACTGATGATTTTCTCAACTCCATGTTTTACCTATCCCATGTTACATGATCCCTGTAGATTTAGTGACTCATTGTTTGGCAGCTGAAGGAAGTTTGCACAAGTTGCCCATTATAAAGGTACAGCCTATGTGGTGACCAACCTTGTCAATGTAGCACAGCTTTGAGATTGCATGTGACACCTGCCCCCTCCCATTACATCCCAAAGGATCTCTCTAGTAAAAATCGCCTTGGGCTTAGCCCATACCAAGATCCAAAGTGCATAGGGACTCATTTAATCGTATCCTGAAAATGTTGCAATCTGGTCTCTCGGCGGGGGGCAAATATGAAAATCTCAGACGGAAGACCTCTTTAAGAGGTTATTTTCAATCACCTGTGATTGCTATCAGTTTACATAGCCCCATAGACCGTCCCATATTATACAATGCCTAGGATTTTAGCCTTATATACTTTGATCATAGATAGAACATGTACACTCCCATGCCAATTTCTCTAAATAAAAATCCACCTTGTTGATGCTATGGAATTTGCAAATAAGCATACTGAGCAGGGGCATTCAATTCAACTTTCAATTACAAATAATTCCTAGCCATGGGAAGAAGTCCACCATCTGAAGCAGGTGATCACTGAGTGCATTGAAACTCATTTTATTATAAGATTCCCAATGACCATCACCTTTGAATTGTTTACATCATGCTATGAGGGTTAGTAAAATCTGCATATCTTGCAACGAAATGCTACAGAATGTCAAAGAAATGAGAAAAGCAAAATCTGTGGTAAGGAGAAGGGCAAGACCAAAGTACCTAAGGGTGTTAGTTTGTGCTTAATAAGTGAATTTAAATAAATACATAGCTAGATAAATAAATAGTTAAATCAATAAATGACTTAACCCTGCATTAGGGGATCCACCCCAGGAACCAGCAATGCAGCTTTAAGGCTTTTAATACATAGATTATTTGAACAAATGATGGTAATAGACTCCACATTCCATATATATACATGTTGTGGAACGTGAAAACGAAAAGGGCAGTAGTGCACCACCGGAGATCTCTCCGGTATGGTCTCCTTGCAACCTTGAAAGTAGGTATGCTACGGAGCAGCAGTGGACGAAAATGGACTTTGTTTCTTGTTTAATTTCAACCAACTTCGGCATCACCCACTGAAGGGTTTTATCACAGCATCACACATCCCAGCATGCAATAGCATTCCACTGAAGGATGGCAACTGGGGGGCCAAAAACTATAAAATGAGGAACTAAATGGTGGTAACTGATTGATGCCAAGGCTATTCCTTTGATAAAAGTCGAGGACGACTGAAACGCGTCAGGACTGCCTACGAAATGAAATAAATGCATTTACCTTCACTGCATGGAGTGCGGCTCATTTCTTTCCGTGTAGGAGAGAGTTGTGGAGAATATTATGGGGGCGTGGTTCAGCCTCGAGGATCGCACCGCCAGCAAGAGCGCCTCTTTACTGCCTGAAATTGAACCTTGTTGTGGAACGTGAAAACGAAAAGGGCAGTAGTGCACCATCGGAGATCTCTCCGGTATGGTCTCCTTGCAACCTTGAAAGTAGGTATGCTACGGAGCAGCAGTGGACGAAAATGGACTTTGTTTCTTGTTTAATTTCAACTAACTTCGGCATCACCCACTGAAGGGTTTTATCACAGCACCACACATCCCAGCATGCAATAGCATTCCACTGAAGGATGGCCACTGGGGGGCCAAAAACTAAAAAATGAGGAACTAAATGGCGGTAACTGATTGATGCCAAGGCTATTCCTTTGATAAAAGTCGAGGACGACTGAAACGCGTCAGGACTGCCTACAAAATGAAATAAATGCGTTTACCTTCACTGCACGGAGTGCGGCTCATTTCTTTCCGTGTAGGAGAGAGTTGTGGAGAATATTATGGGGGCATGGTTCAGCCTCGAGGATCGCACCGCCAGCAAGAGCGCCGTTTTACTGCCTGAAATTGAACCTTGTTGTGGAACGTGAAAACGAATAGGGCAGTAGTGCACCACCGGAGATCTCTCCGGTATGGTCTCCTTGCAACCTTGAAAGTAGGTATGCTACGGAGCAGCAGTGGACGAAAATGGACTTTGTTTCTTGTTTAATTTCCACCAACTTCGGCATCACCCACTGAAGGGTTTTATCACAGCACCACACATCCCAGCATGCAATAGCATTCCACTGAAGGATGGCCACTGGGGGGCCAAAAACTATAAAATGAGGAACTAAATGGTGGTAACTGATTGATGCCAAGGCTATTCCTTTGATAAAAGTCGAGGATGACTGAAACGCGTCAGGACTGCCTACAAAATGAAATAAATGCGTTTACCTTCACTGCACGGAGTGCGGCTCATTTCTTTCCGTGTAGGAGAGAGTTGTGGAGAATATTATATTTATATATATATATATATATATATATATATATATATATATATATATATATATATATATATATATATATGACTTATGATTTAAGTCTTTCTACGTAGTGCCAGCAGGAGAGCTCACAAACACGTATCTTCACCCAGTAAGTTCAAGAAGTCTCAAAGTTTGGATGGATCTGTCCACCATGTCAAACCCAGAGGACAGGTCTATAACTGCCAGGTCGTCCTTCACATTACATAATAGGAGATTAACAAATAAAGGGACATATTTCTGAGAAAATGACAGGGCACAGAGTTGTGCCAAATTTAACAGCACAGCGCTCCGACATTTTGAAAACTGAAGGATACACTGTATTCACAAAAATACAGCACACCCCTGGTGCAAGGGTGCCTAGTGCAAGGGTGAATATGTGCAGGAAGGGACACCTTCCTGCACATAAACAATCATTCATTGCATTTTTCTCTTTCTATGTGTGCTGCAAGGTGCTATCTCCTTGGTAATATGCCCCAAAGTTTCAAGCATCGTTATAATGTTCCTCACTCTTGTTTAAATCCCAGTAGAACATGAAGACAATATATTTTCCCTTGTTGCTGACACCTGAAGCCTGTCCAATACAACCCTCCCCAACAATTTATCAGAAGAATCAATAATTGATATTGGCTGGTAACAACATAGATCATCTATCCTGTCTTTTTAAACATGGGGATGTTTTAAGGAATTATAGAGCACCACATGGGACGTTACATTAAACAATCAATTTAAAAGTGGACATAATACTCTATCTTAGAATTAATGTTTGGTTGTAACATTGGTGGTGTACATGTGGGTAATATTCAGAGTGTGTGCTTGATGTAGTGGGGTTTGGCGAATAATGATGGAGGTCCATACCAATTCAGATGCATGTCATCTAAAAGACTAGTATGATCTCTGTCTTGTATATGTATAAAGTGACTGAGACTCGTTTTGATTGTTTACTGCTATGGTTGATGCCATTGTGAATTTAGTAACTATCAAGTACAGGGAATAATTATGCTCTGATGTATGTGTGCACAGTGCCTGTCTAATGTGTACTGTCTATTGTCTACTGGAACTGCTGTGTGCACTGCGACTTTCAAGTATAAATCACATCCTTGCAGTTTTGTATGCACAACTGCTGGTCCTGGTATTATGCATTGCCATTTATGTTGTTTATTTTTGTGTATGCCATTGTGAGCTTCTTGATACCCAACCATATGGAATATCTAAACTTTGTTGCCTGAGTGTGAAATATACTATACAATGGGCAGTGGTGATTTGTTAGACCTGGCATCCTTGGCATTCTTTTCCCTCTAGCTTTTTAACTTCAACCCTCCTGTTTTGCTGACTTCGTTTTTGCTGTCTTGCACATTTTACCACTGCTAACCAGTGCTAAAGTGCTTGTGCTCGCCTTAAAACATGGTACACTATGCGTATACCCAATTGGCATATTTAATTTACTTGTAAGTCCCTAGTAGAGTGGCACTCCTACTGTCCAGGACCTGTAAATGAAATGCTACTACTGGACCTGCAGCACTGATTGTGCCACCCACTTGAGTAGCCCTTTAAACATTTCTCAGGCCTGCCATTGCAGCCTGTGAGTGCAGTTTTAGACTGTCATTTCGGCCTGGCAAAATAAACCTTTTGCCAGGTCCCAAGCCTTCCCCTTCTTTTAATGCATTTAGGGTAGGCCCTGGACATCCAAGAGGGCAGGGTGCAGTGTGCCTAAAAAGTGGGAAATGTACCATTTTAGTTTTACATGTCCAGCTAGTGAAAAACTCTTAAATTAGTTGTTCACTGATGTAAGACCTACATCTCCCATAGGCTAACATTGATGTTACATTATTACTTCTAAGTGATAATTTCCATATGGGAGCAGAGCAGGTAAGTAGTTCATGTTTGGTGTCTTTGGAATTGTAATGAAAAATCCTCTTATGGTAACGTCAGATTTTAAATTACAATTTTGAAAATGTCACTTTTAGAAAGTTTGCATCTTCCTTTTTTCGCCATTCATTGCCTGCTGCTCTAGGTCACATGACTTTGTGTAGCTGACAGTTGGTTTTTGTGTAGTCCTCCTATCCTAGACAATCACACACAATAGGGAACTTATGTGTGCCTGAATGGGTCATGGCAAGCAGGATGGGGGGGGGGGCGGAACTGGGCACAATCCTGCTTACACTTGAATAGGCTGTGTCTTGCCTCCAAAAAGGGTTGCAAACCCCTTGTAGTTAGTCTGGAGCAAGGACAGGGAAGGCAGGATGTCTTTGGATTTCAATCGGGAACCTCTGGAAGCTTCTCCCACTTTCAAAGGAAAGCCCAGGTATAAATATTGGACCCCAGGCACCAACTCTTCAGTACATTTATGGACCTGTGGACACTCTGCCAGGAAGAAGGACTGATGTGCTGCTAAAAGGACTGCCACTGTGCTGGATTGCTTTTCTGAAGGACTGCTGCTCCTCTGTGCCGACCTTCTGCCTGCTACCATCTTGCCTGGGTGAGAAGGACTGGACCTCCATCTGTTTGAACCCAGGACCCCAGAGTGACTCCAAAGGCTAGTTGAGCAAAGTGGGCTCTGGCCCAGGGCCACAGCCTTTCAAAGGGCTCCCTGACAGAGCCAGCTCTGTTCTGCAGAGTCTTGCCCTGATGGCCTTGAAAAATTCTTAAACAGATTATTTTAAATTCCGTTTCCCTGTCATTTATTTTTAATGTGGGTAATGTGTGACAGTCAATTGCAGACATTTTGCAGAGAAATGTTGTTTACATTTCATGCAACATCCTTAGAAAAGTACCTTTTAGATCAAAACATGACCTCATCTATGATAAATGGGAGGGTGTCACATTTGCATCAATATAAGTGGGCTGCTGTTGGGTTACAATACTAAAAACACGCATCACTATCCCTGAATATTAAATGTAAACACATTTAAAATGTATAAAAGTGTGCCTGTGCACTGTCAATGCCCTAGCCAAAGTGAGCATAAAAGAGCTGCAACTGGATCATATAATCAAACCTGTTCCTAACAGGGGCCACCAAAATAAGTTTGGTCCAGGGCCCCCAAAATCTTTAAGATCTCCCTGATTGACGGCAGCCTCGGCGATGACACATGTTCTAGCATCGCAAGGTCACAGCTACTCAGACAGTAGTGACTGGAAAGTAGTGGGGTGAAAGAAAATGAAGGCCGGTGGTGGGTGGGGGTATTTTTATTTTTTGTGCAAGTCTCAAGTTGGGGAACATGTGTCCAGACTGAGGAAAGCAGCACATGTCCCACCCCCACCCACTCAGCGCATGTCCTCCCCACACCCATTCACCGGTGATAATAAAAACACACAGAAGTCAGCCATCAACAGATCCTAAACTGTGCATACACTTAGAAGTGTCAGAAGTCTGATATGCGGCACTGCACATCACAGCATTATTAGTGTCTCTTAATTGTACCTATTGCGTGTTGGTTTCACTGGTTTTCCCTAAAACCCCTTTTCTGAATTCTACGTAGCAGATTACGCACTGCGCGTGACCCCTATGCACTACACAAACACTAACAGTACACAACCAGTGCGTGAAATAGAAATACAGAAGTGCGGGTACTCCCTATCTGTTGGCTACTGAGAAGTGTCTAAGTTACTCAAAAGGGGAGACACTGTTCCAAAAAGGAAAGAACATGAGAGAAGCTCAAAGAGGTAGGGGAGATAAAGCCCTAGGCTGTTATTGGACCCAAAGACGGGAAGGGGAAGCAGTGCTTAATTTCTCTTATTGCACTCACACACCCCGAGGGATGTCATGCTTCATCATTGGGCGTTTTGCTCCTCGTCGGGCCGGCTCTGCAATGCCCTACGGGTCCCCCGGAGGGTCACTTTAGCGGAGATCTTTTTAAGAGAAAACGCCGTTTGGTGCATGCGGGTGTGAGATTTGAGTCCTAATAGAAGGCAAGTGATGGTGAAATGTGGCTGTGACGTGGTGAATTAAAAGATGTCTCAGGGTTGCTGGTAGAGTAAGATTTAATACAAGTGGCACCCTTGACACACTAAAAAACCCGTAGGTTAGGTGTTACCTTAATGGTAATAATGTTCCATCAGGTGACTAAAATGTGATCAAAGTGGTCGAAATGTTTCGCGCCCCAGTGGTCCAGAACGGATCCGTGGCGCTTCCTCAGGACCGACTAAAGGTTGAGTGAATTGTGAATGTGAACTGGGGGTTAATACCCACAGTGTATATCCGGGCGTACAGGGAAAGAGTGGCCCTGCTCTCTGGTGTATCAGAGTAAAGGTCGCTCCTGGATAGAGGCCTAGGTAAACATAAGGGAAAGGAAGAAAAGAACATCCTAAGTATTAAAATGTTCATAAGTCCAACAAATGGACACGAGATAAAAAGAGTACATAATTATAAAGAAACCAGGAGCATCAACTCCACTCACGGGTGATGGCGTCGTGAGGTCTCAACGATAAGCCAACGGGTCGCCTAAACCAGGATGAAAATCCTGAAATAAATGCCTCCCGTCGCCGATCGGAGTCACCCATTAGTCCAAACACTGGCCGTGGAAAGTTTAGTGGCAGATGTAAAAGTCATAACATTGCGTAGGGTAATGGCGGCTGATTATCCAAACGTGTATGAGCCAGCTCAACAGCACTCACCTAAAAATGGGGAGAACGATGCTCCATAGACTAGGGGACGAGTGTACACGCCTTCTTGTGCTAGGGAGACAAAAGGGATCTCCCAGTAAGTCGTAGATTGTGAGAAGGAAACCAGGTCTAAATCATCGTAAACTACACGACCAGTCTACTTGGTGCCCCTTAGATCATCTACTTACAGTTTAGCTCCGGTGTAGCCTCTTACACACCTACCCCAGCCGTCCTCCTGTCTGGAAAGGAACCGATGACTGCTGGAGGTTCCATTTGTAGTCCCAGGGAGGCATATCGGGGCGGTCCCCGTATCCGGTCAGAGGTTGGTAACCGGTGTGTGTTTTGGGCGTTGTGTGGAGTAGTGCGCATGCGCGAGAACCAGACATGCGGTCTCCGCGCATGCGTGGTAAAGTAGAGACTGCAGCTGAGAGTAGTTGAAGGGGACAGACATATGTGTAGCGCACATGCGCGGTGGAAGAATCTCCCAATTCTACCGTCTACTGATATACAAACGGTGCGATCTATGTGTAAGAAAATATTTATTTACTGTTGTCCTTTCAGTCGAAATAATACGGAAAGGGTGTTAGGACAATAAGCATCCGATTGAAACATATTGACTAAGTGTGGAAAGTTAAATTTAGAAGCACACGTGTTTTCCCGAGACAGCACATCATAGTATACTGCATAGTGGGCGCACGTGTGTGTATGGTCAATCATGTTGACACACATTGCGGCATCTTGGAGACCCCAACTTATATTGACGAGGGAACCGTACGGGCAGAAGGGATGGTCACGGGGGGGGTGTTGTCTACTGAAAAAAGTCACTGCAGGAGGCCCAAAGTCTAGGTGATCTCAATGGGTAACTGATCACCGAATCGACCATCATACTAGATGGAAAATCCATATACAAATGTGCTACGTCCTACGTTCATGTTAGAACTACACTTGGACAAGGTGTGCTCTGCGTTCCTCACTGTGCATGAACCCAAGGCTGTGGAGGATAGATATCTCAACAACTATTTATTGAGCCCAGACTCGTAATGGTGAGCATGTAGTTATCAGTATACACTGCCGGGTAGGGGTGGGAGTTGTGAAAGCACTAATGTGGCAGGTGACCCGAGGAGTTGCTGAGGGTAAGGATGTACTGTCTGTAGTGATGGCGGGATTTTGTTGGCTGATCAGCTCGGAGATGAGATCATGCTTGGTTACAATTCAGTCCATGGTATCTCATCGTTGAGACCCTCTTCATTAGTCCGTAGATGATGTACCCAACGTTGTTCTCTACGTAGTAAAGTCTTACTACTCCACAGTTGGTTGCTTTCCAGAATTGTCCACCTGATGTCATCACATGAGTGCGCTTTCTCAATGTAGTGATTAGTGAGTCTCGTTGCTGTTCTGCCCCGTCTGATGGTACTCCTGTGTTCACTAATCCTCAATTTGACCTGTTGTGTGGTCATCCCTATGTAGCGAAGTGCACAGGGGCAGGTAATTAGGTAAACACAGTTTCTGGTGTTTCAATTTGTGTGTTTCCGTTGATCCCATGTGACTTCATCCAAGTCTAGGGATGTGGTGTGTTTGGTGAAAGGACACGCACTGCAACTACCACATGGGTAATGGCCTTTCACAGCAGGGAGAGACCATAACGTGGATTCATGATGATTAGTCTTGGGGCGGGGTCTAGTATTGATCAGTTGGTCACGTAAATTGGTGGTCCTCCTGAATGCAAATCTGGGGCGTTCCATTGTGAGATTACCCGCATTGAGAATTTTCCAATTGCGGTTAACAATGTTTTTGATTTGGTTAGAAAGAGGGGTAAAGGTGGTTACGCATGTAAAGATGTTATCAGTTTCCTTGGTCCTCTCTTCCAAGAGTGCCTGGCGGTTGTTATTCCTAGCTCGTTTGCGTGCTTATTTCACAATCGTATCCGGGTAATTTCTCTGTTTTAAGTTTCTCGTCAAGGTGTTGGCCTGGGTATCATATTCATGAGTGTTACTACAATTCCGGCGGACTCTCAGGAATTGTCCAAAGGGTAAGTTTTCCCTCAATGCTTTAGGATGATGGCTGTGGAAATTCAGCAGACTGTTGCGATCCGTTGCTTTTCTGTAGATGGTAGTGTGGAGTTTTCCATCATCCAAAGTAATCAACAGATCCAGAAATGGGATTTCTTTCTCACTCTCTGTTTTGGTGAAGCGTAGATGGGGGTTCAGATTATTTATCCATTGATAGAACTCTTGGCAAGTATCCGTATTCCCTTTCCACAGGATGAGCACATCGTCGATGTATCGTTTCCAGGTTACCATATTATCTTTATAAGGGTTGTTATCCGTAAAGATGTTATTGGCCTCAAAATGTGCCATGTATAACCCTGCCAGGCTCGGCGCGAATGTGCTCCCCATGCTCGTCCCTTGTATCTGATGGTAGATGGTGGTCTTATACATAAAGAAGTTGTTCTTAAGGGCTAGCGTAATGAGTTCCGTGATAAAGACCGCTGGAGTATTGGTAGGAAGGTCTGCCTCATGTAGAAGTTGTTCTACTACTTCAATAGTGGCGTCTTGGGGGATATTAGTATACAGTGCCTACACATCTAGAGTAAGGAGGAGGTTGATGGTCTCGGTGTTGTTGTCGTTAATCTCCTGTATAAGATTCAGAACGTCCCTGGTGTCTTTTAAGTAGGCCGGAGTAGCTTGGACCAGGGGACGTAGGAAAAAGTCACTGAACTTGCTCAGGGGTTCCAATAACGAGCCTATGCCTGAGACAATTGGTCGTCCCGGAGGTGGAATGATACCCTTGTGAATTTTGGGTAACAAATAAAAGTACGGCATTCTGGGGTCCTCGTTAATAAGGAATGCTGCCTCATGGGGTGTGATCCAACCTTCAATTGTTGCTTCATTGACCATGATGCGTATGCGTGATAGAAGTCTCTCAGTGGGATCTGTCTCCAATTTTTTGTAGTATTCCGTATTCCCGAGTTGTTTAACGCATTCTTTATCATAATCATCAACTGATAGGATGACAGTGGCCCCACCCTTATCCGCTGGTTTTATAATGATGGTTTCATCGTTAGTAAGTGAAAGTACTGCCAGAGACACAACAGAGGACAACGAGGAGCACGACACTTCCGAGACCCTGATAGTGAACCTCACAGATAGACACTTGAACACAGACGAAACCACCATCCTGGAACTGGTCTAGGTTTTGTACCCACCCCCAAGGAGGACAACTTCCGTTTGAACAAAGAACTGCAACAACTGTTCCGGAAAATTCGTATCAAATCTTTTTTCAATAACAATCCCACCCCAGAACGTCAGGACCCGGGACTCAGACCACCCTCCAGATTCATTCAATCGGCTGGTATGGTCCCCAGTGAAGTGTTGACATTTGAAAAGGCAGTTCTCAAGGAGGCTAATAATCTGAAAAAACAGCACGTCTACGATAACTTGCCCAAAAGACTGCGTCAGGCAGTACTTTCACTTACTAACGATGAAACCATCATTATAAAACCAGCGGATATGTCATCCTATCAGTTGATGATTATGATAAAGAATGCGTTAAACAACTCGGGAATACGGAATACTACAAAAAATTGGAGACAGATCCCACTGAGAGACTTCTATCACGCATACGCATCATGGTCAATGAAGCAACAATTGAAGGTTGGATCACAACCAATGAGGCAGCATTCCTTATTAACGAGGACCCCAGAATGCCGTACTTTTATTTGTTACCCAAAATTCACAAGGGTATCATTCCACCTCCGGGACGACCAATTGTCTCAGGCATAGGCTCGTTATTGGAACCCCTGAGCAAGTTCAGTGACTTTTTCCTACGTTCCCTGGTCCAAGCTACTCCGGCCTACTTAAAAGACACCAGGGACGTTCTGAATCTTATACAGGAGATTAACGACAACAACACCGAGACCATCAACCTCCTCCTTACTCTAGATGTGGAGGCACTGTATACTAATATCCCCAAGACGCCACTATTGAAGTAGTAGAACAACTTTTACATGAGACAGACCTTCCTACCAATACTCCAGCGGTCTTTATCACGGAACTCATTACGCTAGCCCTTAAGAACAACTTCTTTATGTATGAGACCACCATCTACCATCAGATACAAGGGACGAGCATGGGGAGCACATTCGCGCCGAGCCTGGCAGGGTTATACATGGCACATTTTGAGGCCAATAACATCTTTACGGATAACAACCCTTATAAAGATAATATGGTAACCTGGAAACGATACATCGACGATGTGCTCATCCTGTGGAAAGGGAATACGGATACTTGCCAAGAGTTCTATCAATGGATAAATAATCTGAACCCCCATCTAAGCTTCACCAAAACAGAGAGTGAGAAAGAAATCCCATTTCTGGATCTGTTGATTACTTTGGATGATGGAAAACTCCACACTACCATCTACAGAAAAGCAACGGATCGCAACAGTCTGCTGAATTTCCACAGCCATCATCCTAAAGCATTGAGGGAAAACTTACCCTTCGGACAATTTCTGAGAGTCCGCCGGAATTGTAGTAACACTCATGAATATGATACCCAGGCCAACACCTTGACGAGAAACTTAAAACAGAGAAACTACCCGGATACGATTGTGAAACAAGCACCCAAACGAGCTAGGAATAACAACCGCCAGGCACTCTTGGAAGAGAGGACCAAGGAAACTGATAACATCATTACATGCGTAACCACCTTTACCCCTCTTTCTAACCAAATCAAAAACATTGTTAACCGCAATTGGAAAATTCTCAATGTGGGTAATCTCACAATGGAACACCCCAGATTTGCATTCAGGAGGACCACCAATTTACGTGACCAACTGATCAATACTAGACCCCGCCCCAAGACTAATCATCATGAATCCACGTTATGGTCTCTCCCTGCTGTGAAAGGCCATTACCCATGTGGTAGTTGCAGTGCGTGTCCTTTCACCAAACACACCACATCCCTAGACTTGGATGAAGTCACATGGGATCAACGGAAACACACAAATTGAAACACCAGAAACTGTGTTTACCTAATTACCTGCCCCTGTGCACTTCGCTACATAGGGATGACCACACGACAGGTCAAATTGTGGATTAGTGAACACGGGAGTACCATCAGACGGGGCAGAACAGCAATGAGACTCACTAATCACTACATTGAGAAAGCGCACTCATGTGATGACATCAGGTGGACAATTCTGGAAAGCAACCAACTGTGGAGTAGTAAGACTTTACTACGTAGAGAACAACGTTGGGTACATCGTCTACGGACTAATGAAGAGGGTCTCACCGATGAGATACCATGGACTGAATTGTAACCAAGTATGATCTCATCTCCGAGCTGATCAGCCAACAAAATCCCGCCATCACTACAGACAGTACATCCTTACCCTCAGCAACTCCTCGGGTCACCTGCCACATTAGTGCTTTCACAACTCCCACCCCTACCCGGCAGTGTATACTGATAACTACATGCTCACCATTACGAGTCTGGGCTCAATAAATAGTTGTTGAGATATCTATCCTCCACAGCCTTGGGTTCATGCACAGTGAGGAACGCAGAGCACACCTTGTCCAAGTGTAGTTCTAACATGAACGTAGGACGTAGCACATTTGTATATGGATTTTCCATCTAGTATGATGGTCGATCCGGTGATCAGTTACCCATTGAGATCACCTATACTTTGGGCCTCCTGCAGTGACTTTTTTCAGTAGACAACATAACCCCCCCCCCGTGACCATCCCTTCTGCCCGTACGGTTCCCTCGTCAATATAAGTTGGGGTCTCCAAGATGCCGCAATGTGTGTCAACATGATTGACCATACACACACGTGCGCCCACTACGCAGTATACTATGATGAGCTGTCTCGGGAATACACGTGTGCTCCTAAATTTAACTTTCCACACTTAGTCAATATGTTTCAATCGGATGCTTATTGTCCTAACACCCTTTCCGTATTATTTCGACTGAAAGGACAACAGTAAATAAATATTTTCTTACACATAGATCGCACCGTTTGTATATCAGTAGACGGTAGAATTGGGAGATTCTTCCACCGCGTATGTGCGCTACACATATGTCCCCTTCAACTACTCTCAGCTGCAGTCTCTACTTTACCACGCATGCGCGGAGACCGCATGTCTGGTTCTCGCGCATGCGCACTACTCCACACAACGCCCAAAACACACACCGGTTACCAACCTCTGACCGGATACGGGGACCGCCCCGATATGCCTCCCTGGGACTACAAATGGAACCTCCAGCAGTCATCGGTTCCTTTCCAGACAGGAGGACGGCTGGGGTAGGTGTGTAAGAGGCTACACCGGAGCTAAACTGTAAGTAGACGATCCAAGGGGCACCAAGTAGACTGGTCGTGTAGTTTACAATGATTTAGACCTGGTTTCCTTCTCACAATCTACGACTTACTGGGAGATCCTTTTTGTCTCCCTAGCACAAGAAGGTGTGTACGCTCGTCCCCTAGTCTATGGAGCATCGTTCTCCCCATTTTTAGGTGAGTGCTGTTGAGCTGGCTCATACACGTTTGAATAATCAGCCGCCATTACCCTACGCAATGTTATGACTTGTACATCTGTCACTAAACTTTCCACGGCCAGTGTTTGGACTAATGGGTGACTCCGATCGGCGACGGGAGGCATTTATTCCAGGATTTTCATCCTGGTTTAGGCGACCCGTTGGCTTATCGTTGAGACCTCACGACGCCATCACCCGTGAGTGGAATTGATGCTCCTGGTTTCTTTATAATTATGTACTCTTTTTATCTCGTGTCCATTTGTTGGACTTATGAACATTTTAATACTTAGGATGTTCTTTTCTTCCTTTCCCTTATGTTTACCTAGGCCTCTATCCAGGAGCGACCTTTACTCTGATACACCAGAGAGCAGGGCCACTCTTTCCCTGTACGCCCGGATATACACTGTGGGTATTAACCCCCAGTTCACATTCACAATTCACTCAACCTTTAGTCGGTCCTGAGGAAGCGCCACGGATCCGTTCTGGACCACTGGGGCGCGAAACATGTCGACCACTTTGATCACATTTTAGTCACCTGATGGAACATTATTACCATTAAGGTAACACCTAACCTACGGGTTTTTAAGTGTGTCAAGGGTGCCACTTGTATTAAATCTTACTCTGCAAGCAACCCTTAGACATCTTTTAATTCACCACGTCACAGACACATTTCACCATCACTTACCTTCTATTAGGACTCAAATCTCACACCCGCATGCACCAAACGGCGTTTTCTCTTAAAAATATCTCTGCTAAAGTGACCCTCCGGGGGACCCGTAGGGCATTGCAGCGCCGGCCCGACGAGGAGCAAAATGCCCAATGATGAAGCATGAGATCCCTCGGGGTGTGTGAGGGCAATAAGAGAAATTAAGCACTGCTTCCCCTTCCCGTCTTTGGGTCCAATAACAGCCTAGGACTTTATCTCCCCTACCTCTTTGAGCTTCTCTCATGTTCTTTCCTTTTTGGAACAGTGTCTCCCCTTTTGAGTAACTTAGACGATATACGGAGCACAGACACTGGACCACAACAAGCTCCTGGTCCCCCCCTCTTCCTATTTTGTATAGATACTGAGGAGTGTCAGCATGCTCCCTTTCAAATTAAAGAGGTGCAGGTACTGCTCAGGTTACTGTGAAAGCAATTGAAAAGCAAGTCAAAGTGCGGCGACATTAGGGAAACTTTCACCTGCTGTACGTGTAATGGATGTTACTGCAGGGCTTTTTGGGGGTATCTGGTTCTCTTCTATCTGTTCTAAGCAACTGAGGTTTTACCTCTGAAGCTACTCTGCTGTCTGGTCGAGGTCCAAAACTTCCAGTTCATGCCACCTCAAAACTAACCAATCCTGACGCTTTTCTCATGATGAGAGAAGCATCAAGATTGGATGGAGCAGGCTAACCCAGCGCTCCTTTTGAGACTGGGAGCCTGTGTAATCCCCTGGCTGCTCAACACAGCTGCTGGATAGGTGCAGGCAGAAGTGTCCATGTTGTGTTGGCTGTCGCAAGACAGCCGGCCAATCTGACAGGTGCACTCACACTTTACGATGTCATCCCTTATACCCGCTATGCCAATCAAAAAGAGAATCACCCCACCCCCACACTCGCTAGTGGCATGAACATTATAATAAAACGACAATAAGGCTATTTTATTTTTGACTTTGGTTTGCTGCTGCACGCTGCTTGCACCAGGCGGGTCGTCACTCCATTGTCCTAATGAAGGAACCGCCTCTGTCCTCAGAACTGGCTCATTACCTTGACTGCTCAAAACATCCTTGATGCCAAACTTTGCATCACAAGCCCTCAGCAATGGGATCCTCGATGATGATGCAGGACCTTGCATTGCAGCTCTGCAGCTCTTGGCAGGACCAATGCATCCCCTTGGTTGGGCGAAGCATCCTCGATGCGGGACCCCGCAATATTCCCCAACCAGGTTTTAAGATAGTTTAGTACGGTGGGAGTACATAAGCCATCAGACACTCTATCACGGTCTGTCTGAACTTGTGTCGCTGTACCGATCCTGCATGACCAGATTTCCCAGTTGGGACTTTGAGCATTTTGGCGCTATTTTCACTTAAATCTGTAAAATTAAATATCTCCAGTTCTACTGATTGGATGTTTTCCGTTTTGATCCTGATTTATTTATCAATTTTTACTTTAATCTTCTAAAGTGATTTGGGATTTTTGTTGAGCTGTGTTTTCCCTTTATTAGGGTTTAAGTTGCAGCATAAATACTTCAAACGTTGCGGCTAAGTTAAGCCTGACTGCTCTATGCTAGGGTTTTCTTGTGCCTCACTCTGACAAGAATTGTGATTGCTGCTTAAATAGGGGTCACCCCCCCTAAACCAGTAACACAATTTCTCACATGTTTGCTGTTAATTAGAGAGAAGCAATATCGACCTTTATGGCTTTGTGCTTGTTGTTGTGCCTAACGATTTCTGTAGGTGCATGTCATAGACCTGTAGATGTTCTGCATACTCCTGTCTACCTGATGAAGAGATATACCGCTGCTGAATTTTGCAAGCACAAACTTCCTAAGAGGTAAAAAATCCAGGGACACTATTGTGAAAGATGGACATCCTGCACAGGCTACTCAACATGTTAATGGAGCAGGACACCACTAAACAGACCACTGATAACTTATTGGAAATCCTGCCACCACTGTCAACCCAAAACGTGGTTTGAAATAGTTTGATCATTGACACTGTGGGCCCGATTCATAGAACTAACTTAAGACAAAATCCTAAACGTACTACTTTTGGTGTTCACAGAATGCACTTACTACTTTTGGTATTCACAGAATGCACTTTCTTCTTTTGATATTCACAGAATGGATTTACGACTACTAACTTTACATCCGCACTCGGGCCGGAATTCCCGCACCCGTAGAGGGAATTCCGCTCCCAAGCCCGAATCTCCACTCCCGGGCCGGAATCTCCGCTTCCGGGCCGGAATTCCCAATTTTGTGCCGGAATACCTCCATTTTGGCCTGATGAACGTTTCAAGTGCCTACTATCCCCCACCACGCTCCAGCTGAAGTCAATTAACACTAACTGCAAAACCAGCACCACAAAACATATAAAAGCGGCACACATTGAAGGAACAGGTTTGGCCACAGAGAGTTCGTGTTTACAATCGCTGTACATCGCCAGAGGAAAATGGAACAAATGAGGAGGAAGAAGAACTTTACCACTGAGGAGACCACCATGCTTGTGGAGTACATAGTGAGGCACCACAAACGCCTATATGGTCTCCCACCTTACTGCACCAGTGGCACACAGAAGGCAGCTCTATGGTAGCAATTAGCCACTGCTGTCACAGCATTGGGGGAGGAGAGGCGCACAGTCCAGGACATCAAGAAGAAGTGGCAGAATGAAAAGCAGAGGGTGAAGGAGAAGTACTCCAGGATCGAATTGAACAAGATCCTCCCTGCCACACACTCTGGACCCCGCCTCCATCTAACCCCACTAGAGGAGGATATCCTCACCACAATCCACACCCACATGTTCCATGGGCTGCTTGTGAGTGATGTCCGCAACGTGGTACCAGGTAAATGGGATGACAAGAAAAAGTGTATGAAAAGATTGTCTGTGTTGCACTGCCATTGTGAGTAAGGAAGTTGTCCAAAGTGTATATAAAAATATAGTCAGTCAGAGACTCATGTGTCTCCCTCTGTATGTTGCACCACAAGTCCCAGAATCCTTTGTATTAGAAATGGCAAATCTCTCTCCCACTATGAAAAACATGGGCACAGTACTGCTGCCGTATATACCTAACCCTGCTAAGTATCAATTGACAAACTGCCCTTTCCACTCATCTAGATGTGGCTGAGTCAGTCAAAAACGTAAGGGGTTGTGGAGCATATGAAAATCAACTGACAAATGAATAGGGAAAATACAAGGGGGCAGATTTACAAGGAATGGCGCATCCCTGCATATTAGCAGGGATGCGCCAGTACCGACACGACACGTAATTCTACCCTTGCGTCACCACGGATGCATCGCATTTACAATGCGGCGCACCGTGGCGCAGTGATAGACAGATGTGTGTCACATCTGATGGCGTAAGGACGGCGCTTTTCTGGAGTCGTGTCGCAAGTGCGACGCAACTCTAACAATGTTCATGGATCACCCATACCTAACATGGTGCGCCATTCCTTACATCTGATTCAAGCAGGCGTAAGGTTCCGTCATAGTGGCCTCTGAAAAGTGACTCAGCAAAATCTTGTAGATTGCACTGTGTCACTTTTACGAGGCATTTACCAAAGGAACGCCCACCCTGCTTACATTAAACCTGATGCAGGTTTAATGTTGCGCAGGGCTTTACAACGTGATGCATCTCCCTAGATGTGTCACGTTGTAAATAAGTCGCAACGTGGCGCATGGTTTACGCCACTCCTGTGTCACAGATGTGATGCAACGGCGGTGTAAATGTTTTGCAAGGGGCCTGTAAATCTGCCACAAATTATCCAAGAAGTAACTCACCCTGTGCCAGCCAAAATCACAAAGCAGGAGGTGAGAGAATCCTCAGATCACAATATGTCATTCACATATTCCGTTGTTCATTTCCCACCCTGCCACGACATTACATCACCAACGTCCCACTGCTCCTACCTGCCCCGTCTGCGGAGGTACTTTACAACACTGTTAGCATGCAGAAGATATGGGAAAATGCCTGACAAGTTCCACATGTACATCTCCCATTTGGTTACTTTTATCTCTTTTCACCTATTGACACATTCAGCCAGAGCACAAACAACTGCAGTAGCAGAGGTTCCTGCATCCTATGGGAGGAAACAACATCGTCTAGAGCAAGGCATACCACCCTCAAAAACTGGTAAGTCAAATTGGTCAGGAGATGGTCAAAATGCATACATTGTCAGGAGACAACAGAGGGACATATAGTGCCCGAATATGAGGTAAACAGAGATGAAAAACTGGCTTAATAACTATTGGAGTTGTCAATGGACATTCACCTAATCAAGAAATCCAATGTTAACAAATATGACAATGATGAACAAGAAGTGAGATACCATTGTCAGTAGTATTGACAATGCATCCACTGTCCAACTTAGAATGTTTTCACTATACATGAAATCGCCCAGTCCACCCAGCTGGTCATGTATTTCTTACATTGGATGGCTTGTTTGTTGGCCATCAACAAAACACGATAGTGGATCTTACTTCAGGATTCGTAGTCATGTCATTTTGATATACGTCACTTCTAGGTAGTGGGCCCATAATAAGTTACATGTTGGATCACTCATGATATTAAGTGCTACACACTTCTGCAATGGTGGTGCCCAAAACTGCTTGTGCTTATCCTTTGGGCCTGAAATTGAGTGCATCACATGTGGCAGCAGAAATGCAAAGTTGCAAACAGACTTATCATTGTAGGTACAATGAGGTCCTCCCAGAATCAAAGACACACACTGACTTCTGCTACAAGGCTGGCTGTGACATCTGGTCAGGGACCACACACTGCGACGATGCTGGGCCATGGTAAGTAAACCCAATAATAATGTACCTGAATGCTCATTAAATGTGCCTTTAATCTCCACCGTATGTTGTATGTGTTGTACAACACAGTTGTCCTGTATCACAATATGCTCACATATGGCATTTAATCACATACCAGATCAGACTTTGGTGGCTAAAGAAAGGATGACACAAAATGTATACCAAGTGAGTGCAGAATGGACATAAAATAGTACAATGTGCCATATGAAGTGTCCAAAACCCAACGGGCTTGCAATTCAATGATATGAAAACTCCCTAGCAAAATATCTATGGTAAAATCAGATTGAAATTGGTATGGATGAGGCTCACACTGATGCCAGTTGTGTACCTTTGAGATGGGTGTATGGGCTGCTACGGTGAATCTTCATGCAGTTACATTTTCAAATCACTTGGCTGAAAAGCAACACGCTAATCCAGTGCAGGTGGAAAGCATCAAAGCTTCTCAATTTAGCCGCAATATGGGATCATAGCCAAATGTTGAATTCTGCTTGCCTCCTCTTCTACTGTATTCACATATATAGGTGAGTGGTTGACATATGAGGTTAGGATGTCTGCTGTACAAGACACCATCCGTTGTCAGCTAAGTACTACCATGATGTTGGAAATAGGGTATGCAAACAGAGGACACTCAAAGGATGGACATAAGAAATCTGTGTTCTCTCATTCAGAAATGAGCTTTGTGACTTCATGGGTAGGGAAGCACCAATGACCAACCTTATGTACCTGACTATTGCACATCTCACACATGAACACCTTTTGACTTGTCAACAGACAACATTACACTCATGAAACCTGTTAGTCTTAATGGTGAAGGTGAAATCAGTGTGATGTGGAGGAGTCCGGGTCATTTATCCCTTTCCTTGAAATATCAGTAACCTTCTCATACAAGTTTGTCTGTTGATGTGTCATCTTATTGATGTCAGTGCTGCGTGGAGGTAACAGCTGGCAAATGCTGCACGTGAGCAGGGGCCCACATGTAAAGTCCATGAGGTAAACATGCCACACATTGTCCTGGATTATCCGGTCAATGGTTATTGAGAATGACATGTTAGCTCATAGCTACCATCTGTTTTACTGAAATATGGACATGTATGTCTCATCACAGCTGCTGACAGGATGATACCAGTGCAGCGTACACCATCCCGGGGAATGCATGACATCCTGGCTGCAGCAGTGAAACCCTCTCGCACCTGTCCATCAGTTAATTCTGGCATAAAGTGTGTCACTAGCTTAGATCACTAAGCCATGGCAGAGATCAAGATCCCCTTCTGTATGGAATCAGCAGTTGTTGTTTACAAAGTGACATACATATTATGAGTGTCACATGCCTGCTTGTCAATTAGTAATGTAGATCATTAAGAATGTTGTCACTTCCCTCTACAGCTGCTGGATCGGGGACAGCTATGTCAACGACATCTATGAGGAGACAGGTTCAGAAGTTGACACCAGGGGGGAACGCGAAGGGACAGAAAGTTGTGGCTGGAGCTGGTAAGTTTGCTTGTATAATGTACATCTCCGTGTAACACCTCAGTGCTATGGTGTGAGCTGTTATTTGTGGTGGTACCCTAACCAGGTCACATGATCCTCATCTGTTGATGCAAAGTACAGTTAATCCAACCCTTGTGTTGCACCACATGTAATACCAGGTCAATTACTAATACGGTTGCAACCTCTGTGTTCCAGGGGATGATGAGGATGAGGATGACGGACCTACAACCAAAGTGGGCTGACGGGCAATCAGAGGGGAAAATCCACTGATCCTCCAGGCAGTAATGTTGGCAGCAAGTACTGCGCAAGAGGAGGAGGAAGTTCCTGAGGACGAAGACTTGGAAGATGATGGTGACTATATGTTCATCCACTCCGGGGATGACGATTCGGATGCCATTGACAGTAATCTTACCACATTGCCAAAATCATTCACGGCATCACATCTTCCGTCCAGCAAAGTTCGTCAGCCTCCTCCAAAACAAACCATTGCCTGTCCCCAGCATAGAGCTAACCAGCCATAGCTCTCACGCATCCCAACACAGACATCACTCCCTCACACCCCTCAAGTCCAGGACCGACATTGTGGTTCCCCTACACGCTCTTCCCTATACAGTGTATCCCCGGCCTCCTCTCCACCTTCTGGGGGAAGTACCAACCCTGCTGTGGTGCAGGAATCCCCTGGGCATCATTCTCCTGCCCACAGGCTTCCTCCTGCCACCCCCCTCGCTGTTGGACCTGTTGGTCCCATCCATGGCAGACACCTGCAGAGAGGGCCTGCACTTGGCTATCGTGGCCAGTGGGAGCAGGACTTTTTCCAACACCAGACAGATGTTAGGCAGGACATTCGTGCCATAGGGGCTACCCTGTCAGCCATGTCTGAGTCCCTGCAGGACATGGTCCAATTCCCTCAGGTGGTGGACAGACTGAGTCATGTTTTGGATAGGATGGATAGAACTTGGCAGGACATGTCCAGGAATATGAGAGACATGATATCCATCCAAAGGGAAGAGAGTGCAAGACACCATGCCTTGGCCATGAGGATGATGGAGGGCATGCTGAAAGTGATACAAAGTCTCCCTTCACGGTCAACGCAGGGAGGGGAGCCATTATATCTGCCTGCAGGACAGCACATCCACACACCTGTACCACCAACTGCACAGGACCACAGCAAAGGTACTCATCCACATCGGTGCCATGGACAGGCACTCCCACCACCTGCACAACCACCACCAACCCCTGTACAGGCATTCCCATCACCTGCACAACCACCACCAATCCCTGTACAGGCACTCCCACCACCTGCACAACCACCACCAACCCCTGTACAGGCACTCCCACCAGCTGCACAACCACCACCAACCCCTGTACAGGCCCTCCCACCACCTGCACAACCACCACCAACCCCTGTACAGGCACTCCCACCATCTGCACAACCAGCCCTTGTCCAGGCACAAACACCAACTGTGCATACACCATCTGCCCCTGCACATGTAAATCACCCTGTACATGCACATGGACAACACCCACCTACACGTAGGTGACAAGCCAGACCTAATCCCAGACAGTGATCATCACCTCCGAAATTGTGATGTCGCAAGCACGATCGCCATTGACAACATCCCAAAAACAAATTGACCACTGTGAATATGTGTAAAGAAAAAGTAAAGATTTTCCAAAGTAAGATTATGTTGTGTATCAGGTCCTGTATAGCGCTGTAGGTGGCCTAGAGATGTGAGGAGGTATGTGTGTGTGTGTGACACAGTTACAAGTGTAACCCATCATTGCAACAAGCCATAATGTGCATAGCAGGTGACTCACCAAATACGTGTCCATTTTCTGTACCAGACATTCACAATGAAGTCAAACAAGTTAAAGTAAGTAGGGTTCTTCAAAGATATTTATGAATGATTAGAAGAACAACCGTCCGTTTGGAAGGTAGAAAGGAAAACAAATGATGATCTTAATGCAGATGGAGAAGGGAGCTTGGATTGGGGTGAGTCAACAAAAATATAACACGTCAGGGAGCGTCAGGGAAACCAGTCTATTTACAAGGGGAAAAGAAAATATTTGTCCACAAAGATGATTCAGTCAAAAAGTCAAGTGTCCTTCTGGTCATCCTCTACTACCACAATGTCCACATCCTCCGAGTCCGATGCAGGCACATAACTGGCCGGTGCAGGAACAGGCACCACATGGGTTCGGGACACATGAGGAGTACGGGGGGAAACAGTGTGGGCCAACGGACAGGGGGAGACATTGACGGTGGTATGGGAAGGGAGTTGGGAAACAACAGATGACATGGTTGTGGCCATGGAATTGATGGTGGTAGTGAGGGTGGCCAGAGCTCGGGCAATCTCCTCTCGCATCATGCGTATCTCCAGACACAACTGCAGCATGATGCGAGTGGACATGTCTGGCTGACCCTCACATATCCACCTCAAGTCCTCTGGGACAGCCACAGGGAGAACAACACAAGGAGGGGCCTGGGTGGGACAGGAGGGATGTGGTGCCTCAGGTCCGGAGCCAATGTTGTGGTCGAGCTGGCAGCTACGATGAGGGGGACTGGTTGCAGGGGATGCAGCTGGTGTCCTCGATGGAATGGGGGCCTCTGGAGCTAGGGAGGGGCTGATGGGAGGCCCAGGTTGGGTATTGGCCTGCCCCGTGGACACCTCGACAGAACTCACAGGTGAATAGTCTGGGGAGAGTAGCTCTCCACCTCCCCCTGGCCAGAGGTGTCGGGTTCTCCCCCCCTCACTTCAATGTCCACAGCCTCCAATCGGGCCGTAGCACCAGAGTAGTGTTCCTTGTCAGTCCGGGTGGGCGCAATCCCTTTGCCTCCAGATGTTGAGTGTCCCTCCTCATCCTCATCTTCCTCACTGGTAGAAAGAGGTCATAGCCGCAGGCGCACGGATGGCCTCCCGCTTCGAACCTGGTCCTGCTGTTCTGCCATTTGGCCAGCTGCGCCCGCTGAAATGTAAGCAAAATCATGATGTAGTTTAGATTAGGTTTAGACAAGGGCTGAAAACCCATCTTTTCCCCAAGACATAATTCAGTATAGTTTCTCCTGCCCAAGTACTCCACCTCCGTGAGCGATGCTCGTGAGATGTTAGTGGGATTGTCAGCGCGGGGACGCACTGTTCCTTGTGCAACCATGCGCTTAATAAATGCCATTAATAATAATAATTAATAATAATAATGTAGTGGTTGTTTTATTCAGGATGAGACACATACATAGATAAGCCAAGGTCAGACTTTGTTTTCCTCTGATCACACTATACAGTTGTCAGTGTTTAGGACCTTACATTACGTGTATGTTCAATGTCATCTCCTGAATTGAGTCTGACATGGACATCTCACGTGAATATTTGTGGCTTACACAACTGTATTGGCCAACCCTCAGCTTTGGCATTCTTGTGATCTGTGTATCCTGTCACTGCTACACGTGCAGGTTCCAAAACCAGTCCACCAAAGGATATCAGAGAGAGTCCAGATTTAATTCAAATTGGTCAGTGATATGGAGTCACAGCCCTTTTATGTCTGGGCAAATGTCATCTGCTGTGTAGCATTGTATAGGACAAGACAAATGCTGAATGTGGGTCACACATCCACATAGGGTCTGGGCTATATGTTTTGCTACATTGTGAGTCTAGCCTTTTGATGTACCCTCTCAAAATATGACAATCCAGTACCACATATTGGCTTTGGTGACTGATAAGGTTGTGCAGTACACCGGTGACCAGTGGTGGGTCGTTGTGACAGCTACCAATAAATGTGAAATGTCATACAAGCCACTGAGGGTAAGACATGTGTCAGTGGACACGCTTTGCAAATTTAGAAACACTTAAGAGTGAGGCAAGAATCTCAAAATCTGTCTTGACTCCATGGCACATGATGATCTGTCTCAATTAGAACCAAAACTCAACAAATGCAATCCAAGTCACAGCATCCAATACCCTTTGGCCTGCCATGCACACACTGGACAGTGTCTGTACCATTGCTCATCCAATGCACACATCAGTTATGATTCCCTTTGTTCACTGGTAGTGGTGCTGGCAGAGCAAATTTCAACACAAAAGCACAAGCGTGGCTCATTTACCCAATTGTCATGAAAAAACTACAACTCCCAAAATGCACTCTGCCCTGTACAGTCCATAGGCCACAGTGTGCCTTTTTATTCTTGATGACTGCTTCATGGACACGGAATAGGTGAATGGAGGCATGGGACACACAATGGTACAGCACTGTCTTCACTCACATCATACTCCCAGACACATAATGCATATGATGCACCTACCAGGTCTCTGCTGCTCATGCTCCTCCAGCTGAGCATGGAGGGTCAGCCAAGCTGTTCGCAGGACCCTCCTGTACAGTGGGGAGAGGTGAGGACGATGCACATGGTGCTGGGAAGACTGGTCCACCAGCTCCTCAATCTTGTGCTGGGACCAGCGTTTTAGGTCCTCCCAGCGCTTGCGGCATGCCCTAGCACTCCTGGTGTGGACTTGCACTGCAGCGCTCACCAATGTTGGCCCATAGCCTGGCCCGGGCTGCATTGCTCAGCTGGTATTCAGGGTCCCCATATAGCTGAGGATATTTGGAAAGCACCCCCTCAACCAAGATGTATAAATTCCTTTTAGTGAAAGGGGGTGCTTTCTCCCCATAACCCTCACCCATTTTGGGGCAAATACGTTAAATGAGAGCAGCAGGATGGCAGAGGGTCTGATCTGTCATAGAGGATGACTGAGAATGAACACAAAATGTCTGTCAACAACTTCCTGTGATGTATTTCCTGTCTCTCACTTCCTGTATATCATTTCCTGTATGGAATAATGTGTTCCGGTTCATTTTCGGAGATTACGGCCCGAGAACGTAGTTTCCGGTTGCAGAGCGGCGGGTCCGCATCTGCGGATTTCAGTCCGAAATCGGAAATTACGTTTTCAGGCCATAACCTCCGAAATTGACCTGGAACAAATTATTTCATACAGGAAATGTTATACAGGAAGTGGGAGACAGGAAATACATCACAGGAAATTGATGGCAGCCATTTTGTATTCATTCTGATCCATCCACAATCACTAATCAAATCCAACGTTGTGGAAAAACCTGAAATGACAGTGCAGGTGAGAATCATAAACATGTAACAAAAGGGGGAACAGACCATTTAATGACATGTCTGCATGGATAGGGGGGGCTGACACAACATCAATCCACAGTTTCGTTTTCTTCTACTTTGCATTATGGTTAGGGCTCCCGGTTTTCCGTTTAAACTGATTTTTACATATAAATACAGACGGAAAACAAGTTTTCCTTTGTCTGTATTTAAATGTAAAAACGGGAAAATACTACTGCCATGCTCCAGCAGAGTTGCCTCCAGGGCCGGCTTTAGGGCGGTGCGACCGGTGCCACCGCACTGGGTGCTGGCTTCCTGGGGGCGCCGTGCTTGAAAGTTTATTAAGCTTTTGAGGCACCTGCTGCAGGTTTCTTTCCCCTGGCAATTACCAGGCGTCACATAAATGTCAAGATAACTCGTGTGATTAATTATCTTCCTGGAGAGAGATCCACATTTTGTATAGTTGAGGTTTTGACTTCCGTGAAGTTAGTGCAGAGGGTTAATATGCCTGCTGCAAAGAACGTGTACGAAGTAGATTACAGAGTGCGTGTGATGTAAACAGATCAGCAGGTTACTACTTTCAAAGAGACATCCTTTTGTTAATTGCAATTTATAACTTAAAGTCCTAATCTAGAATAGTGAGCTATTAACTTTCATCCTAGAACTGCATACACACTGCAAAGTATACATTATTAGAACATTGATTAATGTTGCAAAAAGGATTCATTTGGCTAGAAATCGATTCTTATTATTAAAGAAAACTCTCAACTATGCTGTTTCTTTTTCGACTCTGAGTTTGTGCTTCTCCACACCAAGCACTCTTAAACTATACTGCCAACCAGTATGGATGACATGTGACTCCTACAATTTTAGTCCTTTGGCTTATGTAACATTTCTTATACACTGATTTACACACGTATGATAGATTGTCTCTGTGTAATGTGCGTGTGATGCAGTGCTCGGACACCCTACACTGGTATGAGTGGCACTATATAACTAATTTAATGCATATGAGAGAGTGTGGTTATGGAGACTTGGTCACTGTTAAACGGTGCTAGTGAGAGACTCCGTGGTTGAGGTGGTGATTGGGGGGGGGGGGCGCCAACAAACATTGTCGCACAGGGCGCCACCAGCACTAAAGTCGGCTCTGGTTGCCTCTCCAAGTCCTCTTCCTGATTCCAGGGCTGTGCCTGCCTACAAGTAACATCAAACGTTTTTGTTGATGCCCAGCCATTTATTTCCGGGGCTCTGTACAACCCCTGGAGTGAGCTCTTCACCAGCCATTAGTAAACAAAAGTAAGTGCCCTCGGAGAAGAGGGGAGGGGGTGGGGCTGGAGTCGGTGGCATTTAAATTGAGTTGCTTCCAGGTGTTTATAGCGGGGCACAATTGGGTTGTAGCTGAAGTTAGTGTGTTTCTCTCAGTGGGGCAGTATGGTGTTCAGTGAGGGGGAGGATGTGGCACTCTACTGATGACAGAAATTGCAAGGCTCAGACAAATGGCTTATGATAGCACTTTTAAGCGTATTTGGGACATTCTGCAAATGGCAAATTTATCAGATGAATGTATTGTGTTGGCCAATAACAACGAGTGCATGTGTGCATTGTCAATTTAAATAAATGTGAAAAAATACTAGCTGCAGTGTCAACTTTTGCTTGTGGCAAAAATAAATGTGGATAAATACAGATAAAATGACCAAAAAATAAATATGAATAAATACAGACGGAAATGGTAAAAAAATAAATACCATAAAACCGGGAGCCCTAATTATGGTACATGTAGTCCATATTGAGTGCTCATTACAAGAGTTGTGTGTTGTGTTACGGAAAATTGGGGTGAAGCAATGCTGTATATCATATGGTGCCTGATTCACCCATGACATCATCACTCACGTTTTGGGCCCATCATTTGTGGGGGAGTCAAATCTGTTGAGGGCACAGGCCTGAGAATGTGATGGTTATGCCCTTTTGTGATTAAGTGGCCCATCCTCATAAGGTCCAGGTAGGTCTCTCAGAACATGTATCGTTTTTCATCTGCGTGAATAGATTCATCCACTACACTGATCGCTGACATGGGCACATGACCTGAGGCACGCTCAACCTTTTGACTACTGTCAACAGCTGTAATTTAGATGCAGTTAGTGTGGCTTACAAAGTAGTCTCAGGATGGAATTTATTGACACAGTCGTGTATATCCAAGTTTCATCATTGACAACAGACTGCAAATCACATTTTGTCCATGACACTACAGGTTGCTCATGTGAAAAACGTGGCAACGAGTTGATCACGGACTTGCATACCCTGACCTCGGTTATGTGCAATGGCCCGGTTTCCCAGATTCAGATCCAGCCAGAGGTATGTGTAAGCCATGCGTTAAAGCAATGTTGTGCAAAACACAACAGGCTAATACAGTGGCGTAGCTAGAGCTTCTGGCGCCCGGGGCTATCCCTCAGATTGCCGCCCATGGCAGGTAGCAGGGGGGATTGCTGGGGGGAAAAGTACGTATTTTCTCTGGAGCCCAACGGAGTCAAAACGTGTAGCTTGGCTCTATCGTGCCAAAAACCTCCAGCTGATTATTGATATATAGAAGTTCATTTCACACAAGGCCTAGTGACTTAGAGAAATCCCACACTGCTTTTGCCTTACAGCTCAGGGCAAGGTGAATACTCAACCACGTTTGGTTTGAAGTATCCTTCAAAAGTTCGCACCTAATGTATTAGTATTTACAACATATCTTCCATTGAATCCAACACAATGTTGGAAACTAATTGGGATACTTAGATTTCACGTTTTGCTGTGCAGGTCAGTTCAATGGTTAGAGTCCACTGTTAACTGTATTCGAAAACAAATGCTCACAGGTCACAGAAGTAGGAATGTACTGAGGGTAGCATGTTGAATTGGAACTAAATTATTTCATTCAAACTAAACAGAGCACGGGAAAGGTAAGCAACACGTTGAAGAAGATGTAGCCTTAGGGTGGTCGGCCTTGAAGGTGGGGAAACGGGTTTGAGTCTTGGCAATGACGCTCAACATCCTGTGATTCTGGGCAAATCACGAAATCTCCCCATGGCTAACAAAAAAAATGTATATGTCCTTCTGTAACGAAACTGGTGCTCATGTAAAGCGCTCTGATACCCGAAGTCTCGGGTCTAGTTCGCGCTATATAAAACAATTATAAAGAAACAAACTAAAAAAACACAATGTAAGCACTGTTCGGTGCGACCTCTCAATTATACCTACACATGAAATTTAAACAAAAACACCATTACAACACCCTTCCTAATTTATTTGACAATACCAGGGAGCTGAAAGATCAGATGTGTTTCAAAATAAAAGTGTTAATTCAGGAAAACCGGAAAGCAATAGCTGTTGCCTTCACAAACCTCAGGATAGGAAGGACAAGTGACAATATTTGGTTGGACTGACCCAGAAATAAAAACTGTAAACCACAAAATTCGATAGTCATATGACATACAGACTTAATGTTTATGACACTATTTCAATTAAGTTAATTGTTGTGTACTAATGATCAACCTGTCTGACAAGTATGCACCTTGTACAAATTTCAAATTAAGATTCATGTTAAAGGTCTGATCTTTTTTATCAGTACTTTTTTCACAAATTTTACTTTACATAGTATTCTTTCTGCTAAACAGTCTGTTACCTGCTAAAATATTCACTACTGCCCACCAGTTAAAGCCTTAAGTATGAATCTGTTATATCCAGCGAGCCCAACTCGATTCAATCCATCAGTAGCTTTGGGGAGAGGTAAGCCCTCAGCATGCATGCATGTAGATCAATCAATCAATCAGGTATATGCTTCCTATGTTTGTTCCTTCTACTTTGGCAAAGGGGTAGTGTCAGAAAATGAAGCTAGTAAATGGAGCTATACCAATAATACTCTTCACTCAACATTAGGAGACAAAATGAACACCATATTGAATGATAGCGCTTTTATGGCTCAAAGTAAAAAAACATTAATTACAATTTTAAGAAAAGATAACTCAAGTATAGAAAAAATATTCTGCAAATGATACCATCAAAACAGACATGCACCCATGTAATCACATTTGGGGAAGTGAGGGAGGGCATCAAATTAAATCAAAGGGAAAAAAACGTTACCTTGCAGCCTGATGGGACAAACATTTTTTAAAAGGTGAAGCATAGTTTACCTTGAATAAAGTGTGCATGGCGGTTTTGGTGCTTCCCTACATACTGCCCTGTTGCCGTTTTTTAACAAATCATGCTGGAGTGGCATGATAGGAAGCCACTTATAGACTTAGTAAAGAGGCTAAGTTCAGTGGAGCGCTGAGCCATTGGTCTAGATCTTTCTTGCAATGCTAGTTCCTTACTCAGGCAGTATTAGTAACAGATCACATCTCACAGAGAGTGCATTGTTGTTATGCGCGGTGGATGGGCAGCGAGCTGGTGCTGGACACCAGAAGCCAGGCAGGCATGCACAGCTGTGCTGCATCAATTTTGAAGAAGTCAGAGGTAGCAGTAGTGCAAGCAAGAGGGGTTGTAACCCTTTTTTTGCACCACCCACTCAGGACACCTTCTGAATCAGGTGTATGGGAAGTGGTGAAGGTATAAGGCACAATGGTGATTGCCCAGAGGGCAGAGGAGCGCGCGAGTCTGAACATTTCATGGCTCAAGAGTGTGGATGACTCTGGTCAGCAGAGGAAGAAGAAAGCCTGGAGAGTGGTAACCCTGTGGTGATAGAGGGACCCCTAGCTTGACAACATCGTGGTGAACCACCCAGGGGCCATGCAACCAGGGAAGGGTGTCTGGTGGAGCCATCGAGAGAAAGGACCAAGGAAGGTGACTAGGGTAGACCCTGTAATCAGCAGTCTGAGCTACATACTCGCTACCCAAATCAGAGATTCAAAGACTTTGTACAGCATGTCCAGGTAGAAGGTTCAGAACAAAGTGGGAAAGGGATGTAGTGAGCCACCTGGCCACTGTAGGGCTCACCTATGCCCCGGATATCATGGATCAAGTACCCTCTGGCCGGGCGCCGCCAGAGGTTTTAAATAAAGGGGTATTGGACCACATGTGGTCTTCGTACCTATACAGCAACCAGTGCATGTGTCTTATTGGTGTGGGGCTGGGCCTATCTGTTACCACCTGCATAGCTTCCCTGCGCCATCAAAACTCCCGCACTTTAGGAAGAGCAGGACTCTCTTGTGGATATGTATCCATCCCTGAAGAACGCTAGGGAGACTTGCCACTGGAAACATGTGGGTAACCCCCACAGCAAAAGTAAGAGCATGAGTGACACTACTGCCACTTGAAAGAGTGAAGTACCATCCGCAAATAAGAAATTTACAATTATTCCTGCCATGTAATTCCACGTTTTGTCAGCCTGGAGCGGTGCCTTACATTCCACCCTTTCATGCCTAAGGCTGATAGAATTCTGGAGTCAAAGCCAAGTGCAATGGGCCCACACCTCCCTCCTCAGTGCCAGCTCCACCCCCCCCTCCGCATCAGCAGTAACTGGACCCAGCAGAGGGTCGGCCTGCAATGGGACGGTTATCTGTACGGCGATCCCCTCTGATGTTCGGTGTGTGGAGCCTGGCCCCCAGCTGTTGGAGGCCCTCCGCTCAGGCCCGGCTCCAGGAAGTTTTATTTGGGTGGGCCAAGGGTGCATTCGGGTGGGCCACTGCTGACCCGATTTGTCGCTTATATATCTAGCCAGGCCTGCTTCTGGGCCCTGCTTTATCTCTCCTTAGTCTTACAAGGTACAGTAAAACGCACTCTTTTCCAAGTCTCTTTCTAAATGTTATCACTCTCAAAAAGTATTTTTTTCCATGTAATGTCCCTTTGATGGGAAGAGGAGGTTTCTAAGGTGGGAGTATCATGCAAGTGACACTGCTCGGGCTCCCACTGTGCGAGCCTTCAGGGAGAAACCCTCTTCATTACCACCTCCACCTGACCCCTGATTCTGCAGCGCGCTTCTTTACAGGCTTGATTATCCACTTTTCTACCACCCATCTCCATTGCACCTTATCTCACAGCTGACCTTGGGCCCCAGCCCAATATCAGCCACCATTCATTTCCACTTTCATTATTCCCAGTAGAAAACAATAGTAAAATCACCTTCAAACTTAAAACATTGAATATAGCAGTAAATGTAATTAGCACGCACTTTAAAGTATGCTCCACAGTTATCCTAATCACCTGACTGTTAATTAAATAAACGAAAACAGAAAGGCCATGACAGGGCCGGCTTTAGTGCTGGTGTGGAAGTCTTTTTTGGTACCCCACCAATGACCTCTTTCTCTGTAGATAACTTACCTACCACCCTCCAACATTGCCCTTCATCTCTCCGTAGCTCCTCCCCCTCATGGCCTCCTCCTTAGACTCCCTAACTACCACCCTCCACTAGTGCCCCTCATCTCTCCGTAGCTCCCCGCACCCCATGACCTCCTCCTCAGATTCCCTCACTGCCACCCTCCACTAGTGCCTTCATCTCTCTGTAGTTTCCCCCACCCTGTGACCTCCTGATCGGATTCCCTCACTGCCACCCTCCGCCAGGGCCCCTCATCTCTCTGTAGTTCCCCCACTCCATGACCTTATCCTTGGATTCCCTCACTGCCACCCTCCATTAGTGACCCTCATCTCTCTGTAGTTCCCCCCCACCCCATGACCTCCTCCTCGACTTCTCTCACTGCCATCCCCCACTAGTGCCCCTCATCTCTCTGAAGCTCCCCGCACCCGGTGACCTCCTCCTAGGATTCCCTCACTGCCACCCTCCACTAGTACCCCTCATCGCTCTGTAGTTCCCCCTCCCCGTGACCACCTCCTCGGATTCCCTCATTGCCACCCTCCACTAATGCCCCTCATCTCTCTGTAGTTCCCCCATCCCGTGACCTCCTTCTCTGACTCTCTCACTGCCACCCTGCATTAGTGACCCTCATCTCTCTGTAGTTCCCCCCCACCCCATGACCTCCTCCTCGACTTCCCTCACTGCCATCCCCCACTAGTGCCCCTCATCTCTCTGAAGCTCCCCGCACCCGGTGACCTCCTCCTAGGATTCCCTCACTGCCACCCTCCACTAGTACCCCTCATCGCTCTGTAGTTCCCCCTCCCCATGACCTCCTCCTCGGATTCCCTCATTGACACCCTCCACTAGTGCCCCTCATCTCTCTGTAGTTCCCCCATCCCGTGACCTCCTTCTCTGACTCTCTCACTGCCACCCTCCACTAGTGCCCCTCATCTCTGCGTAGCTCCACCTCCATCCCGGGACCTCCTCCGCGGATTCCCTCACTGCCACCTTCCACCAACGCCCCTCATCTCTCCGTAACTCCACCTCCATCCCGGGACCTCCTCCTCGGATTCCCTCACTGCCACCCTCCACCGATGCCCCTCATCTCTCCGTAGCTTCCCCCTCCCCTTGACCTCATTCTCGGATTCCCTCACAGCTACCGTCCACCAGTGCCCCTCATCTCTCTGTTGCCCCTCTCTCATATCCATTTCATTTGTTGTATAGCGCTGCACATATCAGTGTAGGGTGTCACAGTACTTTACATCACGCACACATTATACAGAGACAATGAATCAGTCTACAGGGAGTGTCACATAAACCAATGAGGATTACAAGGTGTAGAAATCACGTCATCCATACTAGTGGGCAGTATATTTTACGAGGGTTTGGTCTGGAGAAGCACAAACTCAGGATTTAAAGAGTACTCCAGTGGTTGGGGGTTGGCTTTACTGAAAAAAATGTATATCTGCCCAAAAAAACTCTTTTTAGCAACATTAGAATAATGATAGACTGGAGAAGTTCTAACTATATCACAACACAAAAAAGTGAAGTTTGTATGCAGCTCTTTGATGACAGTTCATAGGTCACTGTCCTATGTTAGGATAGTAACTTCTGAACTGCAAGTAACACAAGGATATCTGTGACAAAGGCAGTAACCCACTGAGCTTTTCCCATAACATTCAGTTTATCAGCATTTAAAAACTACCAACAAGACAAATGGTTGCTCTGCAGCAGGATCATAAATCTCCAGTTATCTGATTTTTTGTTATTATTGATGTGGTCAATCGGTTGCAGATTCACTGCGAGGTCCAAGACTCCTGTTTGGGTGGGCCACCCTCTAGAACCGGGCATGCCTCCGCTACTGACTGACTTTACAGCCACGAACCCGACACCTGTGGAATAGCAAGCAGGGCCCGCAGAGGGGGTCAGAGCTTTCGCCAGCGCCAGGCTGCTGGGCCGACTCTGTTTCCCGTCATTTCTTCCTTTCTAGAATGTCAAGTTACGCCGTAGGTTTTACAGCTTCAGGTGATAAGTGTTTTCTAGCCCAAGTGTGTAACGGTACAGCCCGAGCCGGGCCCCCTGCACAGAGCGCCCCGTGTGTTCACCGAGCAATGGAGAGAAATGTTCAGCCATCTTACCTCAGGCTCTCGTTGGTCGTGTGTAGACTACACAGTAGTGGCGGTACCATGGAGGTTGGTTCTGCTGCAAATCGCCCAGCACTCCCCTGACTCGTCTCCACTCATGACAAGAGTGCGTCGTGGTTGTGCGCGCAACTGCTGTATTTTTGGCGCGGGGGCGGGACAAATATGGTGCCCAGGGCCGTCATTGGTAGCGCTTACACGCGCTACAAGATTGACAGCCCTGGGACCCAAAAACACGGGACGGGACGTCGCGCACCGCACCACCACCACCACCACCACTACGCTTGGTGGTGCGTGCGCTGCAGCATTTTGCAAGCAGGTGCGCTTGCACTTCACTGTACGTTACTAGTGTCGGGGCGGGGGCCGCGCGGCACTGGTAGCTCATGGCGGCCGGCTTTACAACTTAATTGGAGACCCAGACACTACTGTCCCCAAACAAATGATAAAGACCGCTGCCACAGGCCACCAGTGCCGTGCGGCCGCCGCCCCCAAAGTAGTGCCGCCTGGGGCGGACCGCCCCCACCGCCCCCCCTAGCTACGCACCTACAAAAACGATATTGTGGAAGCATCGATATTGAAGGGGTGTTGTCACAAAGGTGTAGGAAGAAAGAGTGAAATGTGGCTTTTGCATCTAAGACCTTTAGCGATACTCAGAGAAGGTATGCTGTGATTGAGAAATAATTGTTGGCATGTGTTTGGGCTATAGAACCTTTTAGGACTATGAATGGGGTAGTCGGTTCATTTTAAGGACAGATCATAAATGTCTCGTAAACATACTGTCATCGAGTGTAGAGTGGAATGCTACAGCATGCATTGTATGGCTAACTTCAAGGTTGAAGAAGTATAGTTGGACATGATTGCCGTTATTAAATACATTGTTTCTGGAAACTTTGAGGTGATTACTGAGGAGAAGTGGAGAGAGAGTGAAACCAAGGATGAACTATAGCCAGCGGTCCGGAAGTGTGTAATGGAGGTTGGCCTAGGAAGGAGAACATTACCCCTGAGATGCTATCATTTTAAAAATATCTGGAGAATTGGAAGTGGATGGTGGAATACTATTTAAGGAAGGTAAATATGTTCCTCCGGGAGCAATTCAAGAAGTGATGTTAAGTTTGGCCAATAAGTGACATCCTTGCATTTGTTTCATGAAAATACTCATTAGGACATGTTTTTGGTGGTCAGTGATAGATTGAATGGCCGATTGAAAGTAGTAAGGGAGTGTAAGGTGTGTGCTAATGGTGGAAAAACATTAAGAGTCAACCCTGCACTATTGAAAACAGTTATATGGCTGGAATTTCCATGGGAAAAGATTTCAATAAATATTTTAGGACCATATTATTTTCTACCACAGGAAGCACGGTGCACTTTGGTGTTGACTGACTATCATTCAATGTGGTTAGAAGTGAAATTTGTTGTACAAGCAACTACTTATGCTGTTATCGATTCTTTTTTTAAAGACGTCTTTACAAGGAAAGGATGTCCTGAAGTGTTGATTACTGATAATGTTGTTCAACTCAAATCATGGGCAATAGAGACTTTCTTTAAACACTGATTTGTATGAACCTCTTGTGGAGGCACATAAGTTTGGCTGTGAGTGGAAAAATGTGTTGAGAGAGAAGTTGTGGACATATCGCATAACACCTCATACGGTTACAGAAGTCACTCAATTCAAATTACGTAAAGATAGAGACCCAGTTTCCAAGTTGTGTACATGGTGGTGTAAGAAAAGGAGTGGAAATGCTGTAGGGGATTGTGATTTGAGTCATATTGCTAGAAGAATAGAGAAAAAGCAAAGGAAAACAAGAGTGGCATGATTCAAAATGGGAAATCAAGGATCCTGCATTTGTAGTAATGGATTGGGTGAGCATCCTCAGGCTGAGAATACTGACTAAAGGTGCCCCAAAGTATGGTAAGGCTATAACAGTCATTCAAGTTTTCACCAATAGTGTTGTCAGATGGTACAGCGTGGAATGTCAGAAGAGTTACGTGCAAATGAATGGTGCATCATGATATGTTCAAGTAGGTGGTCGCAGAGAATGAGAGTGCTGATTTATTCATAGAATCGACAGAATTCAAAAGGAAAATGTGGATCTGAGTGGCTAGGAATGTGGATTTTGTGAGGACAGTGAGTGTGAAATAAGGCGGCAGAGTGACTTGCATTCAGATAGAGTGATGAGGTGAGTGATGAGGTGGTTTCAAGAGTTAAAAATATTAGCAGGGATGGTCATCCTGTTAAATATGAAGATTTTATGGGAGATCCTTGTTATATCCTTTTTAATTCTTATTGATGTGTGTTCCCATCTATTTTCCATTGTTTTTATTTATTTAAAGGAAGGTGATGTGTTGCACAGTCGCTTAATAGTTACATCTCTCCTTTGTATGTTTTTATGTATCTTGTTTGTTTGACTTACATTCCTTGGTGAATGGTTTCTGCTATACACTGCCTGGAATGCAGACTGCTGCTGGTGGGGGGTTTCTCCTGCCTGCTGTGAGACCGGTGGGCGGTGCATGGTGTGTTGCTGCAATGAAGACCCTTACCTGTATGCTTCGATGAATTCATGCTTTGTGGCAGGTACAACCAGCACACAGCGGCAGCAGCGGCGTGAACCATGGCCGGAGACCACAGGGATGGGGGTTTGAAATGAGTGCAAGATGAAAGGGGAGGGGTCATTGTCATTCCACCTGAAGTTAATTAACCACCAACTGTGAAGTAATTGGAAGAGCCCAGAAGTCCATGCAGCTGCCAGTGATGAATAATATTGCCCGCTTGGTTTCAGGCTGGCCTCAGTGGTGCACGAAAGTGGGTTATGTGAAATAGACACTTTATGGTTAATAGCTCACCTGAATGTTGGGAATTCGATTACTCATTATTGAATCCTTATATTATTAACACTAAACAAGCCAAAAATCCCTGGAGTTGCTGAACTCATCGAATCATAATTTTTGGGCTGTAACACAGTCTAGGTGTGTAATTGCCCGTACACCTACAATGCGCACACATAATGTAGCTAACATGTCATGATTGTCTTCTATATGCATAATTCCAATGGGCTGCCTACTCGGAGGAAGCCTATGGACAGTCACCAGAGAGACGCCAAGGAGAGAAAGTGCATGACGCGTACTTCCACCTCACACTATAAGTGATCTCCCATTGGTTAAGGCCTGGTTAGAAGCCGAGACCCCGACTCGCACCTCCGGCAGGCACTCGTGGAAGCAGGTTTCTTCACGTGATCCTTGACTGAAAGGCAAAGATTTTGAATGATGGTGACGGCTCTTCCGGAAGCAGGCCAGGTTTATAGGAATCTCATTTTCGCCCCATCAATTAGCTCCGGCCATGCGACATTCATGAGCTCGTTCAGTCAGATAATGAGTGCGCATCTCTGCACCTCCGCGCGCTCGGCAGACATTTAAGAATCAGTCCATAACCGTCATTTCTCATTCAGGGACCACTTATCACAGGCCGAACTCTGTAATGACTCGGAAAGGTACACTCGGAAAAATCCATCTGGGCGCAGAGAGGCTCGGAGGAGCGTGGAGGCTTCGCCTGTGGCGCCCTGGGGAGGTTCAGCGCCCAGCAAAGCGCCCCCTCTGTCTGTGGGTTTCATTGTACTACGAGAGACCCCTCGTGTCCCCAAGAACCTGCAACCCCAGTACAGCGCTAGCTGGGAGAGCTAGCTGGGAGAGCTTCGGATACTAGCGGGACCCAGCACTGCAAGCATGAGGGGTTTTTTTTTGCATTCAGATGAGGGGGCGCACAGTTGCAAAGCGGGAACAATGTGCGCCTGAAGCATGACTATGTCCATCCATCCAGCCCCCAGCGCAGGAACCTTTCATGTTACTGACTGTGCCCCAGCCCGTCAACCTTTCAAAGATACTGGCTTGTCTGAATTCACACTCTAACTCACTATATTGTATTACACTTCTTGTTAAAAAAATGTCACCGTTTTGCTTAGACCTTCCCCTAGCAACAGGGCAATGCTTGATGCTTTTGAGGAGAATCTGGAACCCAGAGCGGGCGGAGCTGCATAGAAGGAGGTGTTTTAGCACCGCCCCTGCTGGGAAACCAGGCTTGATATGCAGCCATGTTTGGGCATCCAAGCACGGAAGACAACATTAATTTGAACCAACAGACACAGACGCCCAGTGCTCCCCTGAGCACTTTTGAATTTACACCACCAGGTGTGCAATCCTTTCGATTTAAGGGAAGCAATCCAGAACCACAACTTCCAGAACACATTAGATTGTCAAAAGAAAGGTTAGGAGTGGAGATCAGCATGACCCTAGTCTGTTTGCGGAGATCATGGTGTCATGGCAAAGGCAAGTGACGTGGCCGCCTAATATCTAGAATTCTACTTTTAGCAGGCGCTCCTTTTTAGTTTGAGCCTGGGCACTGCATGTGTTGTTGCGAGGCATGCAGTACTGGAGTATGGCTTTGAAGCCCCGCCCACTCTCCTCCCACATTTTTAATTGGCTTGTGTCATAGTATCATCATTGGCATCCTTTTTCACCCCTCCAACATAATATACATTCCCCATAAATAAACACACAACACAATTTTTTGTCTGGGTAAAGTTGCTGCAGGTTTATTACATACACCGTTATGTAATAAGTGGGTTTTCTTACGGGCGATCCAAGGGCAGGCAACCAAATGGGCCGCCTGCCCGCCTGATGAGCCAGGCAGCACTGGGGCGAACCCCACCTGTGCTGCCCTTACTAGTGATCCACTTCCCGGATCACGTGACCGTTGGTACCTTCATACTCACGCCCCTTTCAGGGCAGAGCGTCGCATAGCAAACCCCCTGGTTGTTCAGGCCCACAACCGCCCAAAGGACTAGCGGGGCGCCGACACGGTTCCAAGGACCCTCCCATGAGGCTCCTCGGCTTTGGCTCTGGCACCCCCTATGGTGCCACGCAGAGGTACCCTTGGTACCAGCCTGCTTCCAGATCGCCCTGTAACTCCGCCACAGCTCTGGAGGCGACCACTGTCACTGCCAGAGCCCCCCACCGAAACAGCTATAGTCTACCCGCAACCTCTCCTGTCTAGAGCCTCCTGCAAATCTAGATGAAAGAGAACCATCCCTACTGGTTATAGATGGCCCCATCTATATCCCAATAGCCCTTGACGTTGGCCTGGGTCAGCTAGTGTCTGATGAAACAAAAAGGCCCTTTTGGCCTGTGAAGTTGTGCCAAGCACTATTCACCCTCATGCGGGAAAGTCCCACTGCATCACATGCCTCATCCCCGTGCAAACTGTGGGCGGGACGAACACAGACACCATGGCTCACATTGCCCCATCTATTTGCTGATCTCACCTAGCTGCCGTCCTTCTAGCACCGTGTGTGCCTGAACACCTGCGTGCCCCATCTATGGGACAGCAGCTCACTTGCTAGGTGACCACTCCCCCACCCTCCTGCCTACTTTGGCTATTATGGCGAGAAGGATTATACTGAACCTTTGAACAGTCCCTATGCTTGCTAAATCGTGCCGCACAGGAGTATTCATAACTAGAAGTGAGAGACAATGGGCAAGGGGCCCTCCTGCCCTTGCCATGTATCCCTTATTCCTTATGGGAATTTTGCCCATTCAGATCCCTCTGTGGGGGAACACCCTAGGCATACAAGCTAGAGAATCTGTCTGATTTAAGCAGTACGCCCTTGACGTTAGCATGGATCAGCTAGTGTCAGATGAAATAAAAAGTCCTTCTGGCCTGTAAAGTATTCACCCCACGACAGAATCAGACACCCTGGCTCACAATGCCTCACCTATTTGTTGATCACACTAGCTGCCGCCCTTCTAGCACCGTGTGCGTCTGAACACATGTGTCTCCCATCTCTGGGACAGCAGCTCACTAGTTAGGAGACCGCTCATACCCCCGATTGCCTACTTCGGATATTATGGCGAGAAGGAATACTTAACCTTGGCACAGTCCCTTGCTTGCTAAATCAAGGCGCACAGGAATGTCCATAACTAGGCGTATGAGACCGTGAGCAAGGCTGCCCTCCAGCACTTGCCCTGCATACCTTATTCCTTATGGGAATTTCGCCCGCTCAGCTCCCTCTAGTGAAGCTCCCAGGGCATACCCACTTAGCGAATCTGTCTGATTCGATACAGGGCGCACTGTCTGTAATATGATGCCTAACATTTAATGTGGGAGATGCCACACACCGCCTAGTTCATGGGAACCAGAAGGAGCACACCATTTTCACCCGGGCGACCTCTAAATGGAACTGAGCGGTACCAAAGGGGATGTTGGACGGAGCGTTTGACCAAATCAAACACTCACCCCCAGTCACCTGATCTGGGTTTAATCCATCATCCTTCTTAGCTCACTCCACCACCCCAGTTCAGACATGGCCATATGCAAATCAGTCTAACCCTGTGCCTCATGGGAGCAGTCCAGCCCGAACTGCCAAGCCATGTCTTCCCTGGACTGGAAACAAGCATCCTGGTACCGGTTTCGGGTTCATAACCCTCATCAGCCAGGCTATCTTGAATCCAGTGGCAAAGTGAGCAAGGGAGCCACGTCTGGGCATACCCTGCCTACTTAGGGAGAACAAAGCGATACCAAAGGGGATGTTGGACGGAGTGTTGACATAGCAAGCACTCAGCTCCAGTCAACTGATCTGGGTTTAATCAATCATCATTCTTTAGCTCTCTCCGCCCCCCAAGTTCAGACATGGCCATATGCAAATCAGTCTGACCCTGTGCCTCTTTTTGCATTTAAATGGGACTGGCTCCACCCAGCTGTATGCCAGAGACACACATATCTTAAACCTCTTTACTGTCTTGAGACACTTGGCACCCTTCTGGTTGCAGCTCTGTGTATTTGTGAAGCGCGCATGCCCCCGGACACGAGGTCGCTGAATGGCCAGTGTATGTTACCCACTCGCTGATGCTTATCTATCGCTAACTGCCCTACTTGGATTGAAGGGTTGCTGGATGCTACCCAAGGACTGAAGACTTAATGCTCCAACCCAGTTTGACCCCAGAACTTGGGGACAACCCAAGAAGTGACCATGTCTTTCATGTTACATCTACCCCAGCACTTGACTATCAATGTGTTAGGGACCTAGCCCTTGCCTGGTATTTTGCCTCTATGTCATTGCATCCCTATATTTAATACAAAAGGAACACTACACCTACAACAAATCCATCTTTTGGCTCTGTCAATGCTTCTATTTGTATCAGATAAATAAGCCACAATTCTAGCTCAGTTGCAAAGCCAACCAAGAGCCCCATCCATAGCTGCCAAGGTTTCAGTTTGCTATGAGTGACATTTTCCTCATTACAGTGCAACTATGAGTGACATTTAAAGGACTGTGACTGACACTTTCTTGCGAGCAAAATCTAACAATGAAGATGAGGGAGACATATCGATATCAGTAATTACATCCATTATACCAACACGAAACTCTAAGCATCGAGACCGCCTTAAAAGTATTGCCTAGCCAGTAAGATGTGACTACGTCCCCATCCAGTAACGACCCGTAATGTGATTGAACACAGCTTAAAATTAGATGCCTCCCGCGATGCGCAGCGGATGCGTGCCGCTGGCGCGCCGCTGGCGCGCCTAAGGCAAGCCCGTCTGAGCCCGTCCGCGGCCGGACAGGGCCTGGGGCCAAAAACCCTGTCCAGAATCCTGTAGTTCACAGCCATAAAACCCTCCTGGCCCTCCGGCCTGTCTCCAAACCTCACTGCTCACTCCTTACCCCTGACACAGCCCCTTTTAGTTGCACCTGCTGTGATTTCACCCTCCCACTACCCCTCCATCTGAGTTCATCCTGCCATAAGCCTAGCTTAACTCCATCTACGACCTATGGGAGTAACGAACCTCACACCCATTTTACTTTTCTTAGCCTAAACTTCCGTTCACTCCCAAAACATAAGGGAGATATTCTGGATATTCTTACGGACTCCCAACCTGATGCCCTCTTTCTAACTGAGACCTGGCTCACTGAGAGTTCCGGACCTGACATTGCTTATGCACTTCCCCCTAACTATACGTACCTTGGGAAAAATCGCACTGACCGAATGGGTGGTGGTATAGCAATAATTTATAAAACAAACTATACATGTAAATGGGAAGATCTGGACTTCAAGGACTGTGAAGCCGGGTTGTTCAAACTTCTGCTATCTCCCAATTTTACCCTCTCTGGGGCCCTTATCTATCGCTCCCCTGGCCCCGCTGGACCTTGGGCAGCGTTTTTCCCTGACCTTATTGCCCCCTTATTATTAGAAACCACCAACTTTATGATTCTAGGTGACCTGAATTTACACTTTAATGAAGCATCCTGCACTACGAGCTCTACTCTCTCAGCTGATTTAGCTGCATTGAATGTTCTTCTACATAATTCAGGCCCCACGCATAAGGCAGGACACCTATTGGACCCTATTTTCTCCAACCTTGCTGTCATTTCCTGCAAACAAGCCATTCCCATTCCATGGTCTGATCACTTTCTTGTTGAATTTATGATTGAACAGAAACAGTGCCTGAAACTTTCTGCCCCTCTCGCTAATCTAAGTACCCACAGAAACTGGAAAAATATAGATATTAGTACTCTGAACTTAAGTCTGAATAATACTATGCCTACGATCACGAGTTTAAAAGACGACAGGGTCATCCACAATTGGCTAACCTCTGCCATTGATGAATGCCTTACTCTGTCCAATAAAAAGAACAAACAGGGCCATCAGCGCCCCCGGCCCCATGGTTCTCAGAAATACTTAAAACAGAAAAAACTAAATGAAAACATTTAGAAAGAAAATGGCGAAAAAACTATGAGCCAGAAAAAAAATCTTCTTACAAACTAGCTCTCCATAACTATCACCTAATGTGTAATACCGCCCGGGCCGAATACGCCAGCCAGATTATTTTAGAATCACAAAACTGCCCAAAGGTGCTGTTTGGAGTGGTAAAGGAGCTTTCGGGTGACACTTGCCAACCCAAGCCCCCCGACCTTAACTCTAAAGAATGCAATGATTTGGCGACATTTTTTGTGGATAAAATCGACAAAATCTACTCCGAATTCCACAATCATTCCAATCATTTCAATGCCACTACAAAACCCCAATCCACCCACTCACCTCCTCTTACCACACAGGAAATCGCCCAAGCAAATAGTACCAATCTGCTTAATGAATGGTCTCCCATGGACATTGCTTCTTTTCACAATATTCTTACAAGCATAAAGTCTGGTTCCCCGCAGGATCCTATCCCCACTACCGTTCTCCAAAAAATAGATCCCCCCATACTTCTCTCCATCATGCAGCTCCTAAATATATCACTCCTGGAAGCTTGTGTTCCTGCAACCTGGAAGCATGCAATGGTCCTCCCCTTACTAAAAAAATTCAACTCTGACCCTGAGACTCTCTCTAACTTTCGCCCTATTTCTCTGCTTCCCATTTTTTCCAAGATTTTGGAAAAACACGTCAATTTTCAACTGACCCAGTTTGTTGAAACCGAAAATATTCTTCACCCTTCTCAATCGGGCTTCCGTCCTTGTTTTTCAACAGAGTCAACCTTACTGGGTGTGACAGAAAACATCCGTCAATTAATTGACAAGGGTGAAACGGTAGCACTTATCCTACTGGATTTAAGTGCAGCATTTGATACCGTTTCCCACTCCTCTCTCCTTAAAATTCTTAACACTAAGGGCATCGGCGGCAAGGCTCTCATGTGACTGTCCAGCTTTCTATCAAACAGGTTTTCTCCTCTACAGCTCTTTCCCAGACTCAAGTATCCTCGTATGGAGTCCCTCATGGCTCCATTCTCAGTCCATTACTTTTTAATATATATATTAGTCCTTTGGCTAGTATAGCAGAACAAGCAGGCCTGACTATTTACTCCTACGCTGATGATACCCAACTTATTTTTTCACGTTCCCCCAAGGAAACCTCTAACTCACCCTCTCTGCAGGCAGGGCTATTAAAGATAGCCGACTGGATGCACACTAACAAACTCAAGTTAAATGGAGGAAAAACCGAACTCCTCATCTTTGGAAACAAAAAGTCGCTCTGGGGCCCCCAACACTGGCCCTCTTAGATGGGTGACCTCCCCCTCCCATCTCCTTCAGCACGCAACCTAGGCATCGTTATTGACGACCAACTGACTATGAAGCAACAAGTGAATCAAGTAGCTTCAACTTGTTTTGCTATTTTAAAGTGGCTTCAGAAAATCCTGTGGATGCTTCCAGCGACCACCCAAAGAACTGTCGATCAGGCTCTGGTAATCTCCAGACTGGACTACGGAAATGTGCTGTATTTGGGTGCGGGCAAAGAAGTGCTCCGCAGACTTCAGGTGGTCCAGAATTCTGCGGCCAGACTGATTTGCCAACTTCCCAGAACTGCCCCAACCTCTGGTGCACTCCGTGAACTCCACTGGCTGAGAATTGATAATCGTACCAAATTTAAAGCCCTCTGTTACATGAGCCTTGGTCCAACACTACCGCCCCTCACAATCACTTCGATCCTCGAATCAACTAAAATTCCAGGTGCCCAGAATCAAACGAGCCAAAATGGGGGGACGATCTTTTGCCTTCTTAGCTCCTTCCCTCTGGAATTCTCTTCCTACTCACCTACGTCATGAAAAGCAGTATCTTAAATTTCGCAAGGATCTTAAGACATGGCTTTTTAATCAGTAATTCCTGTTTAAATTCTATGGTCTTGCCTCTGACCTGCAGTGTCCCAGGTGCCGGGAAACCTCCGGGTAGCTGTGCGCCATACAAATCCAATTTAATAATAATAATAATAATAATATCGATATCAGTAATTACACCCATTAGACCAACATGAAACTCTAAGCATCGAGACCGCCTTAAAAGTATTGCCTAGCCAGTAAGATGTGACTACGTCCCCATCCAGTAACGACCCGTAATGTGATTGAACTTGCAACATAGTTGTTCTCTACCCCTTATGTCTATATTGGGACAAAGATGAACCATGATATTATCACTGATCAAGTCTGTGATGTCATATTCGCTACCTCTGGCGGATTTCTCATAATTCGCCATATATGACTGACACCGCACTTTCATCCTGTGCTAGGTGTGATCTTGGCCCACTTTGGTGTGAGCAGAGCCCCGTGAAGTATACTTGGCTTCTAGGCCGATAATGCACAAGTATTAGGTGAGAAAGATGAAACCATACTTGCTGAGCCCCGGCCAAAACCGACAACCAATTTACCATTTGTCATCAGTAGCACATTCATCAATGGGACATTGAGAAGGGCCACATGCATAACTCCTGGTGGCCACAGGACCTTGTTGGGCAAGCAGCGAAATCTTCGCTCAATGCAATAATACGAAACAGACTTCTCACGGCGCATGCCACCCAGGCGCCAAACAGGACACCGAGGTTTACACCGAACATCCCAACTCCAAAGGAAAGGCACCACAAACCCAACCCCCTGTGCAAGACACTCACCAAGGCACCACTGAAGGATCCACCCATGGACAACGCCCCCTGCATGAAGCTTGAGTGCCCCCTGAGAATAATGTAGGCTGTGGTTCGCCAGACACTGCACTTGACCATGCCCTGTAACAGCCGGGTCCTTCCCAGACCCCATTGCTGGCACTGAGCAGGGGTGCACATTCCTACTAATCCTACACAACTGCCACTGCTCCACCGATGCCGCGCAACGTGCTCCATCTCAGGAACCACCGAATGGAGCCCCTTGGTAATTCACAGCTGTACTGCGCCCGATATAGCCATAAACTGGCATGGTGAACCAAGTGACCCGCCCCGGGCCACTCGGTGCAGAGCCAACGCCGGGACCCAAAACTGGCTTACAGTTCCCAAGTCACCTGTTATGGCGCCAGTGCCCCCATGCTGTCTCCAAACAAATGCAGCTCCTGCACTGGCAGTCTCGCCGCGCTAGCGGCATCCCAAACCACCGCTGCCCGGCCACGAGCCCAAAACTGCCTCCACAAAGATGGTGGACTGTAAAGAAAAATCCCTTGGAGGCCATACCGGGCAAGTAGGCAGCGAAACAAGGAAACATGCTGGAGCGTGGGCAACCAGCTCCACACCGGGGATCGGGCAGCACTACCCGCTGTGACAATGAATCATCGCCACAACCTGCAGAAACAGTGCATCCTGCAATGGAAATTGCAGCAGCCTTCCTGAATGACTGAAACCTATGATACATAAGGATGCTTTGACCACCTTTGGAATTGCCCACATTTAAGAATGGTCCCGTGATTTTCCGTTAGCCACCCATAGGTTGGCCAACTCCATGTGCTTGCGAAGAACAGTCCTTTATCAAATTGGCGCCAACCAAGTACAATTTCTTGTTATTCTTCTCAACCTGCGAGACCAACACTAACACCAACGGTCGCACTACCGACCCACTGCGCTCCGCTTACTGACCCCAGTATGCCTCCCTGCAAAACTTCACCATGCGCCGCTTGGTCCATGTGTTCCACACTTACAACTTCACAAAAAGGTTTATTTTAGATCGAAGCAGAACCCACTATATGCTAAGTGGTAGAGTGACATATTATTTTCAGTAATATTAGTGAGCTGCTGCTGTGTTACCGTGTTGAAAACACATCACCATCCCCGAATAGTGCATGCAGACACATTTAGGAATTGGAAGAGTGTGTCCGTGCACTGTCAGTAACTTTTCTTAAAGTGGGCATGAAAGGGCTGGACTAATTCAAAGCCATTTCAAAACAGGGGCCCCCAAATAAGTTTCTACCAAGGGCAGCTGATACTACCGCATGTGCTGTTGTGCCCTAGTTTGCACTCCTGACCTCAAACCTTCAAAATGCTGCGTTAAACGCACCAGAGCCCCCCACGCATCCTGAAGAAGGCTGTGCATTGGAAAAGGTTACACCTTCGTGACACTGGACTGCCCAATGCCTTCAGCCAGACCGTAGGACAACAGGATCATGCATGCCGTGTAAATATGAAATGCCCCCAGCATTAAAACCAAGTGTAAGGAACCAGGAGATTTCAGGTCAAGCCAACCCCAATCCTGCGAGGCACGACCCAGCCCACAGCTGTGCCTAATTAACAACCCTCCCGCTTCAGACACGACGGGAAGACAACAACTTCGCACTTCATGCCTACACCCGCAAATTAACACCACACATAACGAACCAGTGGCCTGAGCGGGGGCGTAGAGATAGTTCTTGAGCAGCCTCTTTGCGGTATTATACAGCGCTTACATGACCGCATGTTGCATTACAGACGGTACCGGGAGATTACGAGAAGTCCAAGCCTCCCACCAAACTCGAACCCGGTTCTCCAGCGCCCCAGCATAAAAGTCTGCCGCCCTAGCCGTTAGTCCAAACAAACGAGCAGTAACAGAGCAGCAGTTTACATTCCACAAATCAGCTGAATATATATATTCCAGTTATAAAGTGAACTCAATCTGATCCCAAGGAACTAGGCCCTGGGTGAAATTCACACTCCACTCACCCAGACCCTGCTGTGGGGAGAAAATGAGAATAAGGCACATTCCGGTACACTGCAGGCTCACTCCACCTGACCCCAGGCTCGCCTCTGCGGGAATGACAGGCCTCCTGTGGTACAAAGCTCGAATTCGTGCTTAGCATAGTGTGTGGGCCGACTTTTATTTTGCTGTTTCTGCCATTGCTTATCGATATATGAGACATGTAACATCATACCTACAACAAGTCAGCACTATTGGCTTCATCAATGGTCGCTAGTTGCATAAGCTAAATAAGCAGCAACTATGGCTTGTATATAAAGAATATTAAGTTGCTGTGACTGGACCCGCTAGCATCACCTGCCGGTCACCCGGTGTGGGGGGGCGCACCACCCCCTGCCACCTCTAACATGCCCTGCCGGAACCGTGGACTCGACGGTAGCACCCGCTACGGTAGGGCAGTGAAGCGGGCCATAAGCAGCCGGCCGGGAGGCAGCAACCCTGCTCACGGATCCAGGATCCATGGATGCAAGATGCGGTGACGCTCTCCCCGTTAAACCCACGACCTACAGACGACGATGCAGGCACCCAGTGTAATTCAGCACCTGGCAGAGACCCGTGACGGCCAGGGGCGGCCCTTCCTGCCTTGGGGCAGCGACACGCTCGTTAAGGGGTTGGAGGCGGCCGGGCCGTGAGGATAACGGTAGTGCCTCAAATACCCAATTGGCCCAAAGCCCGTGTCTGTGTTTAGCATAGTGAGCAGGGCAACTTGTATTTTGCTGTTTCTGTCATTGCATACAGATCTATGATCCACGTAATATCATACCTACAACAAGTCAGCACTAATTGCATAAGTTAAAGCCTGGGCACTGCATGTGTTGTTTGCGAGGCATGCAGTACTGGAGTATGGCTTTGAAGCCCCGCCCACTCTCCGCCCACATTTTTAATTGGCTTGTGTCATTGTACTTTGTAAACACTGGCTTGCAAGTCATTGTTAGGCTTGTTAGTCCCTCCTTGGTACCGCCGTGTCTGCATTTGTTACCTACCATGGCGACTGGACCTTTTCCTAGTGTTGTTACATGGTCTGCTTTATAAGTCGGTGGGCACTTTTTTATTTAATGCTCTCCCCCTATTCCACCCACTACTTCTCAGCACGCTGCCCGCTTTTATATTAATTTTGACTAATGGAGGTCCGTTTTAACTATAGCGGCTGTGGTTTTTTATTTATTTTAGCAGCGTGGTCCGCATTTAGCAGCTGTGCTTAATTATTTATTTATTTATTTATTTATTTTGTTTACTAGCGCCCATGCAGCACTTTCACATTCATAGAGCCCGAGCGTCTGAAGAAAGGTACGCGGCCGACATTAAAGTGAAAGCGCGTCATGGGCACTTTTACCCCAAAAAACGTTTGTTTGTCAACTTGACAAACAGATGCTTTTATTTGTCAAAGCCTGCATGCTGCAGATTCACTTTAATGTCGGACACACCCCTTTCTTTAGACGCGGCTTGTCTAAAGAAAGGGGCGCGGCCTTCATGAATGTGAAAGTGCAGCATGGGCGCTAGTAAAACAAGCATTGGCATAGCCAATAGGTCTCGCCTTTGGGACCTTATAAGTGTTTAGCCATGCAACAGTTGCATAACTAAATACTTATAAGGTCCCAAAAGTGAGACCTATTGGCTATGCCAAGCGGCCGTGCGGCCGCGAATGTGATCGCGATCAAACATCAAAGCGGCCGTGCGGCCGCGAAAGTGAAAGTAATCTCGGAAAATCGGGGCGCGCTCGCCCGCGCACCTGCACTGTAGCTCTAGGCTGGCCTGGTAGCACTTTTTGGAGCCCTCTCAAAAAGTCTCGCCAGACCAGCGCATGCGCTGGGTCAGGCGAGACCTAAAAACAAATATTTGCAATGTAAATGTAAATGTAAATGTATGTGTCTTGTAAAGCGCACTGCTGCCCTGAGGCGTCCTGGCGCTGTAGACCGCTGGGGAACCCGTCCTGGCTATCCCTGTGAGATGGTCCCTCCAGGGTATCTCCAAGGTGAAACCAGGCATCCCCGGCGAATGTGGGGGGCCGTTGTGGAGATGAGGCAAGCTAATGCCCAGAGTCGCTGAGTGTGATCCCTGGTTAGAGTAGGCACCGAAGTGAGAATTATCGAGTCCGCTGGCCCTGGTCCACGACCCTGCCGCGTCGGGGATTGAACCCTGGTGCCGGGCCGTCCTCTGCTTCTGGGTCTGCTTCCTCTAACCAGTGAGCCACACGCAATAGGTCTCGCATTTGCGAGAGTTTAAGCTATTGCATCGCCAATAGCTTAAACTCTTGTTAATGCAAGACCTATTGCATTGCAAATGCTTGTTAACTAGAATGTTTCAGCCCACCCAGTCCAATTTACCACATTAAAGAAGTTCAGCGCACTCTCAATTTCCGAGAGTTTGGGGATTTACACTGCTCCTTCTGGGGCAGAGACCGCAGGTGCAAAAGAGGCACAAAGAACCATTGACTGAGTTGCTAGAACGGAAACAACAAATAAATACCGGCTCTTAGACACACTGCATCCAAAGAAAGCAAACAAATATAAAATATTCCCACCGAGTCAGAAAAGTGTTTTTGAAAACTTGCCAAAAGTATCATGCGACAATTAATTTGCTGCAGTCTGCAAACACTTTTGATGAATAAGCACAAAACATATCAGCGTCTTTCACAGGCGCTTCACAAAATCACGAATGTAGCATTTGATGCTCAGTAATATGATCGTGAGTAGAGATTGTATATATTCATGCAGAGGCGGTAGTCTAGATTTTGCTTTATTTCCAGCTGGAAATACATTAGTCACCGCTTTGAATAGAGCTTCTGTGTGAGCTGGCACACTGAGGCAAGACAGCGCGGGAAGTGAAACCTGCCTCAGCACAGAGCCCTGTCGTTCAATGGTGAATGAAAACGATGACTCAGTCTAAGGTGCTCTGTCTGACAACAAGCGCAATTTTACATTTCCGTCGAGCCAGGGCGGGGAACTGGTGCTTAAAGTAGGGGTGGGCGGAATTTGCGAAAGCGACTTTCGCAAATTATCGCGAAAATGTTAAAAATCTCCGCAAACAAGCGGAAATATCGCGAAGATGCGGAAGTTTTTTTCCCGCCCGTTCGCGATATTTTTTGCATGGTTGCGGGTCGCTAACTTACCCCTGCGGTTGCTCGCGGGCGCGGCCATCTTGTTTTCAGTTGTCTCGGGGTGCATGATCGCGAGAAAAAAGACGTGATCGCGCGACGCATGACGTCACTGCGGACGCGAACTGTCGCGAGACAGCGCAAATGGCTAAAACAATACAACATCTCATGGAGAACGCGACCGGATCGGGAAAACTTGTCGGCGAACGCGGGGATTCAGGTAAGGCGATCGCGCGCGCGCGAGAATGTATTATTTTACAGCGCGAGTAAGAACCAAATTATCGCAAAGCTGCGGAATGCGGAAATTTTGACATTTCCGCGCTCTCCGCGGAACGCGGAAATGCCAAATTATCGCAAATTCCGCGAACGGAACGGAAATTTTGCCCAGGCCTAGCTTAAAGGCTGCAGAAGTGGTGATTGTTGTGGGGTGGCGTTTGCCCAGTGGGGCAAATGTTTCCACCGCTAAACAAATTCATCTCCTAGTCAGGCAAACACTGTTTAATATTTTTTGCTCGACGTCATGTAGCTCGCATAGTCCAACAAACAAGATGTTCTGACCTTGGCACAACATCTCAGACTTCCTACTTTGTGGAATCGATTCAGCCCATTTCCTATCTTGGAACCTGGGTCTGAGAACAGGACACACCGAGTTTCAACGGATGGTTGACAAATGTCATTGCTACCATTGCGCCTATGAGATCCCACACCTCTGAGAGACTTAAACACCCCCTGCCTTGGTTCTCTGACAGCCTTAAATCAGAGGAATCAAAATATAAAAGATTAGAAAGGCAGTGGAGGTTTAAACATGATGAAGGTGCAAAAGCAATTTACCTGTCCAAAAAACCTTTTTATTGCCACATCCATCGTGGAAGCTTCAAACAAACTGCAATAATTTTTTCCCTCTTCCATGGCAATTAAAAGTATCCTATATCCATCTATGGAGCTTTGCGAGGACCTCTCCGATCTATTTTTTTTCGTTGTAAAATTCCAAGCCATCTAAGACCAATTCCTGGTGCAGTGCTCCTCTAATACAGGAGCTTCCTCCTACTCTTATTCTGGGCCACTGAACACCGAGGTTAACCGACCAATGTGCAACCTCAACAGGCAAGAAGTTCAGGTTGATCCCGTTCTGAACCTTTTGTTGCCCAAAAGAAGACTTCAGTAGGACATTGCGTCAAAGGTGTCACTGCATCCTGCTTCCCCTCCCTGAAGATGCAAAGGAAGATCTTCAAATGGCTAGCAAGGAACACTAGAAGTTTGTCATTCCCATCCTAGTCACCCGCAAGAGTAGAGGCACACCTGCTATGCCGGGTCACCAAGCAACTCACTAGAAGACTACAAACCATCCAGAACTCGGCAGCCAGGCTCATCCTCAGCCTCTCACACAGAACTCACATGACACCGCACTCAGGGAGCTCCACTAGCTCCCGAAACATAAACGCGCTCTTTTCAAATTCCTCATACACACAATCCAGGCACCACACAACTTAGGCCTGCATACCTGATCAGCCGCTTCTCATTCCACCAACCACCCAGACACCTCTGTTGCACAGGACTCCTACTCACACACTTCTCACACATACACAGATCAATATCAGGAGGAAGATCATTCTCCTACATTCCTCCTAAAGCATGGAACGTCTTCTCACTCCACATCAGAGCCTCCTCCTCGCTGTGTGAATTCTGCAAGAAGCTGAAGACTTGACTTTTCAATTAACCAACCTACCATAGGCAGCGCTAGGCACACACACCTGCTCTGCACCGGCATACCCTCGCGAGTGATGGTACACTTTACAAATACACATCACAGACCATAGCATAACAGGTGTCGACTTTATTGCTCCCTGCTTGGGGGAGGGAACCCCAACGTTTATACACCTCAACTACAAAACCCCAGCCGGATTAATCAGGGACGTGTTAAACCTCAATTTCATGAGGTAATGTGTCCCCAAGGGAAAGGCACCTCACAGCACACTGCAGCATTTCAAAATACAATCAGATAAGCAAGGACAGACTCAATAAGTGAGTTCTAAGGCAGAATTAGAAAACTTAGGAAGATTTGTTGCAAAAATGTATGATATGATACAGAAAATTGCCTGTACTTGAATAGGTGCACATACATAACATGTGTATTTGTAAACCAGGGCTGTATTTGTGTTGATCTGCATGGAGATGCTGTAACCCTGGCACCCAAGTATGAGTCTTGTACACTGGCTCACTATACTGACCACTTGGATCTGTTTTGCCAAAATGTTTTTGAAAAAGATACAGTACAGAAATTGTAAATGGGCAAAAGAGAAAAAAGCCAAATATTAGTCTAAGTCCAGAAAAAGCAGCAAAATCAATAGGCAATTGGAGAATATCCCTAACAGCATTGGAAAAGTCTCTGGCTCACTCCCAAAGGTAAGGATTTATATAGGAAATGTTCTTATAAAACAGAATGAAAACTGTACAATCATCATGAAGTGATCAAAAGTATACAGTATAAGTAACTCAGAATTATTAAACATCAATTTGTCTTACCATCTCAACACTTTCCCACTACATGAATATTAATTCTTCTAGAGGTGCTGAAGTCATCCAGAGATGGCAGAACAAACTATTTATAAAAACAACAGTAAACTAATGTAAATAAATGCAATACAACAGGCTGCGGAAGAGAAGTTGAGCGGTTGCAACGTTATTGAGCCTTTTTTGTAAATGTTTTCTTGGAGAACAGCAAGAACAACATAAATGGAAATAAACAAGGCATGACTCCACTCTTACACAACACACACACACACACAATTTACTTACCAATTGGCCAGGCAGGCCCACCTCCAACTTACCTCTGATGCGCGAACATCAGTCACCTGGTGCCAAAGCCAGGATTTGCTTGACTTTGTGCAGCAAAAATAATAAACAGTGAACATGCAGGGTGTGACATCCATTTTGAACAAGATGGTGCTGAGGGCAAACTAAGGCATTGTTATCAAAAGCCAGAAATAGGCACTTTAACAGGTCATAGCAAAATAATTTCAAAGACCATAATATCAGATAAGTGTATGCTTGTAAATTCAATGGTATACATATTCTACACTTTGTTAATAGTAAACAGTTTTACAAATGCACAAAAACTCCCACAAACTCCCCCTTCTGATTATTCTATAATCATTAAAAACTCACAATGATTTATAGTACAGTCAACATCACTTTCTGTTTCTTGCAATTCGATTCCTACAACAGCTACAGTTAATTATACACTCAATCTCCGGCATCTTCCAGTTCAGTATTATTCCACTTCCTCCTAGATGATTTCCCTTTCTGTTTACACCTACAATTTGGAAATATGAATTCACAAAATTTGAGCATGAGAAACAGAACTATTGCACGAATCAAGGCAATAATAACAGGAGTTAGTATAGTCCTAAACGTACCCCCACCTAAACCACTCACTGACCCAACTAAAATCCTTTCCTAGCTCACTAACCCGGGAAACTACTGCCTCCCATAGGCCATGCTCTTCTACAGCTTGGACTTCACAAGAAATGTTAGTTATGTTTAACACATGAGCATTCATATCCCTATTGTTATCTGGGATGAAGGTACAATATTCTCTCACCTTCAAAGCTCTGCAAAAACTGCCTGCCTTCGCAAGAAGGATGCCTAGCGCTAGGCAGTTTTGCATAATCATCTCATGCATAGCAATTAACTCAGTTTTTATGTGTGCTAGTGTGTCAGCCATATTAGAAGCATACCGATTCACAAGTGTAGATAATTTTTACATAATTCACAGCCACATCAATAAGTGAAATCATACCTCCCAAAATGTCTAGTACTTTCTGCCCAAAACTACATTTCTCTCTCTTTATACCAACAGCATCAGTCATCTCATTCACATGATAGATTCTATGAAATAATAAAGTCAACCAGCAAGAACCCACACAGTTACAAGGCTGGTTGAAATAAGCATTCTTGCCACACATAATACATTCCTCTTAGTAATGGTTCTTCAACAAACAGAAAATTACCACTGACAACTAACCCGGGCGGAGCTTACTGAGTGCAGCTACGCGGAGTTCCACGGAGTTGGGGGGAATCTCAATGAAGCCTGCTGGAAGCCTAGTAAATTGGCCCTCTAATTTGCAAATGTGTCTCATATGGGCAATGGGTCTTTCCCTGGTTGTTTCTCTGACAAATGACACATCTCTGATAAAAATATGCAACATTTCTGAATTTGGTATTCAAACAGTACTTTTTAAAAGTCCTGTGCAATGAGTCCCTTCCCAAATGTGTTTGGTCATTGTAAATAATGGGCCGTGAAATATAACATATTTATATTCAGAAGTAATCCAAACATCGTTAAAATGCATTTAACAACCCATTTCCATTCTTCATCCTCTGGTACCTTGACCTGAAGATCCCTCAATTCACATAATATTGGGTTTGGGGTTTTACAGAAAAATAGTTAACATAATTTGCATTTTCAGAAGTATCTGCACTGGGTATATTTGTTCTGATTCTTGCACTGGGATTTGTTCATTTGATCTCACAGCTGCATTCTCAAGTGTGCAATACTTTGCCACTTGGTCAGCATATTTGTTTCCCATTGTGCCCATGTCATCACCAGCCTTATAGGCCATACACCTGACCACTGCAATCTCACTTGGCTGTTATATAGCTTCTAAAAGATCAAGAATATAGGAATCATTCTTGAAGGGAGTACCAGAAGGATGTTATAAAACCCCATGTGACCACAGCTGCTCCAAAAATCATCTACCACTCAAAACCCATATGTGCTGTCTGTGTAAGTCATCACATTCAATTAATCTGCAAGGCAACAAGCCCTTGTCAGTGCAATACTTTCTGCTACTTGTGCTGAGGTTACATTAGGCAGGCATGGTGCTTCAATGATCTTAGAAATTGAACAGAGGGCATAAGCAGCTTTAGTGCTCTCAGATGGACTCTCAGACAAGAATCTACAAACAAAATCCTATCAGCCATTTTAAGAGGAACATCTTTGATATCTAGTATTGGCGACATCATGCAGTCATGTTTTGGCTCATCATCATCATCATTATTATTGCATCTTTGCTGTCTGAGACAGGTAGCAGCGTTGCAGGGTCAGGGAATTACACATTCTAATAGAAATGCTTTCAGCTGCCAGCATGATTCGTTCATACCTTATAAGGTGACTATTTGCCATGTGCTGAGTTCTGTTACAGGTGAGCAAAATCTCAACTGAATGGCAAACAAGGGCAAGGCTTGTTGCCTAGAAGATTCATTGATTGTGCTTATTGCCTTGGAGATTAATTGAAAGGGGAACAAACACAATCAGCGTATGTAACAGTACAATCCACTCACTTTGTTCAGTTGAAATACAAACAGTTGCAACTGACTACAGACAACCAGGAAGAGCTACAGCTGCTGGATCCAACACAGCAGAAAAATATGCAACAGCTCTCATCACCTCTCTATGTTTGTGGGTAAGAATAGACAAAAAGCAGCCACTCTTTATCAAAATCAGGCATTGCAAGAGCAGGTGCATTACACAAGTTCTCTCTTAATTCTCAGAAGGCCTTCATGCATTCGTCATCAAATGGTACCGGATCTTTGCTATCACTGGGGGTTAGCCTTATTAAAGGTTTCACATCCAAGGAAAAGTTTGGAATCCACAGAGCACAATAGCCAACTATTTACAGGAACATCCTCACCTCCCTCTGGGTGGTTGGAGGATTCATCATCAGGATTGTGGAAACGCATTCTTTCGATACTTTCCTCGCCCCTTTTTCGATATGATGATCAAGATAAATCACTTCTGTTTTATGGTACTGCATCTTATGTCAGCAAGATGGTTCAGAAGTGCAATTCTGACAAGTTTACAATCCTCTTTGTCCTTAATGCCACTGTAGTGGAGCGGGAGTTCCAGGTACACACATTGCTATGTTAGCATAAGCGTCGTAGATTTAATAACGCTATCTTGCCACTTTTGCTGCTTTTGCACACAACACTGCAGGTACCTGTTATTATAAGAAAAATGCTTGCTTGCTTTTCTTTCACACGAGAACGGTCTGTTGTTCACATCCCTAGACGTGCATCGCGACCTTGGTCTGAACACTGTGTGCAGAAGCCGCCAGGGCCAAATAACAATGTATGCTTTTGAATTCATGTTGATCAGTCCACGCTCTAGCCATAACACGCAAACAGCTGCAAATATCTGAAACTCAAGTGCTTTAATATTGCAGCTTGCATGCATGATTTAGACACTTTGGAGAAGACTTTTTCCAGACACAGAGCAAAGCTGATCCTGTGATGTGATTCACCTAAGCTGATATTTACAGTATGGGGTTCCCCATTCAAGCCTAGAGACCCTCTATTAATTAATAATACTAGCTTACTAGCGAAGGGAGGGTGGTTGTATTCCACTATCATTTGTAATATGATTTCTCCCTTCATTTTCTATGGTATTGTAACAATGCTGATGGTTTTATTTTTAATCATTTGTCTGCTTATGTTAGCCAAAGTACTGAATCTTAGGGCACGTAGTTAAAAATAAACATTTTAAACTATGCGGTGTCTCTGATTACTCTTGTTGTGGACTGATATAAGAATAATAACGAACAGGTATTTCTAATTCCCACCATTCCTGAGAGTACTCTAAGTCGCTTGTTCTGGGTTGTCTAATCATTGGTAGCTTCGAGATGATACGGAGAATGAATGAGACACTGATGCTAGTCGGATAGGGGTTCTGGGTACTGAGGTGAGTTTGTGGTACAGCGCAATTCACTGAGGTCCTGGTTTCCTGCGCATAGTTCTGTGCATGAGCAGAATCCCTGCAACATGGCGCACCTAACGTTTGGTCTTATGACTTGAGACACCTTAATAGTGCTTATATTAGTCCACGACGTCCTCACTCTTGTTTCTGGATAGCGGGAGTGACGGTTTTAACCTACCTAATAGTTTCTATATAGGTTCAATCAAGCTTGTCAATTGAAAAGTTTTTTTATTTTTTGAACCCTTTTTGTGCTACTGTTATAATAGATTGTTTATCTTCTCTGTGTCCTTATGGCTGAAGTCGCTATTGCGGCGCATAGCCGCGCACCTCTCCGGCGTCATTTGACGCAGTTCGGGGTGCCTGATGATGGGATGGCTGTTATCTTTGTAGTGAGTGCCGATACATCATATCCCTATGAGTTGTTTTACTCTTGGGTTACCTTGCCGGCGGTGAATGCGGACGATAGTACGTTTCACTCTTACACTCCTACGGCAGTCCCAGCAAATTATACGCCATATAGGACGCAGGAGATTCCTGTTTCCGCTTGGCAGCATCGTATTTGGTTTAATGGCGCCCTCCCCACACGGTTACGCCGGTTTGTTTGGGCCCTTTGTCCATTCCAGGGGCCACTTGGCCGGTACTGGCCAGATTTAAACCTCATCTTCGTTATTTACATGCCACGGTGGATGAGTTGCGTCAGTTACATACAGCCCTGATTAGAGTACATCGGGCTTTGGTGCAATATGTTTCACGCAATGTACAAATATCTCTGTTTTTGCACCTGTTGTTGCGGGGCAGCCAGCTGGCCCGGCCGAGATTGTTATTAGTCCCGTCATGGTTAATTCGGTAATGGGCAAGCGCCCCCAGAATAAGGACTATTTGCCTTATTGGCTTGCTGAGAAATTTGACCAGCTGGAAGCAGTGTTTCTGCACACTACTCTTGTGGAGAAACACAGGATACTCACCATTAGTTTGCAGAAAGACTTAGTCCCAGAAGTGGCCGATTGTGAGAACTGGGGTAAGGTTTTTGCAGAGGTCTACTCAAAGTGCTTTGGCACCCCGTCTATGGCCGTTCTGCCCTCCGTGATCAAACGTGTTCAAGATCAACACGGTCCAGAGGCGGCGGTCGAGTTGGGAATGAGGCTTGTCGGTGTGTTTGACGTGGTTGCCACTCTCATCCTTGGTAACCTCAAGGGAGATGCGGTTCACTTTCATGTGGCGAATGGTCTAGCCCTTGTAGCCGACGTCGATAAACACCAAGAGTTGCCTAAAATTATTGCGGAGGCGTATAGAACAATAGGCCGCAGTAGTTTGGGGATTAAGCCTTCTGTTCATATTGCGGATGTGCAACAGCAAACTAAGATGGGTTCGTCTTTCAAAGACGATCGTCCAGCTTTTCCTAAACAAAGTTGGAGATCAGAAACAAGGTAAGCAGCAACAGAAACAGGGGTCTCGTCCAGCGTCACCTGTACAGCCGACTGGCGAGCGCACATATGACTTGCGCGATCGCACTATGATTAGGTCTCCTAATAGATTTCAGGTTACTGAACAACATTCTCCTCGTTCTTCACAGGAAACATCGGCCTCACAGTCCGGTGGAGGAGAACGTGGCAAGGGTTGGGGTGCCCAACAAGGACGTGTGCAACCCCGTCAGCCTGACGGTAAAGGCATGCAGGACGAGTTTGCAGGTCAGCGTCCCCCGTTTCAGAAGAAGAAAGTGGCTGCGCTAACAGCGAGGTATGCCACAGATAGTGAGAACGCAGCTTCGGAACCTGACACGGGCACTATTGCTGCTCGACAGCGCAGTGAAGGTTACAGTAGTGCGGCAAGCACTGCGTCCATATCTGGAGGCGACAGCAACTGACACATTCATTACTGTAGAAACTGCGGATACTAGAGTGGCTCCCCCTGACAGACTATATGACATAGTCCTTTTAATAGAAGGTGACATACAACGTATCATAAAAGGGATTTTTTGGGAAAATCTGACCTCTACATATGATATTTTGTTAGCAGAGGCGGACTGGCCCCCAGCTTTCATTTTGGCCACTCCTAGACGGGAGGAGACTTCTTTGGCACTGTGTGCGCGAAGGATGGGAGGTTATCCTTCGCGCACACAGTGCCAAAGGATCAGGCTCAGAACTTTGCAGAGGAGTGGGCTCAGGTGCTTGCTCCGGCTTTGTACCGTACTCAGGTTGGGTGGGATAAATTGTCACCAAGCCACAAGATTCCTTTACGGTCTATGCCCCAGCCGCAACCCCAATATCCCATGCGCCGCGAAGCTAGATCTCACGTCGCAGAAATTCTTGAACAATTGGAAAATCAAGGTGTTATTGAAACATGTGTGTCACCCATGAATAATCCTTTATTCACTGTAACTAAACCTGATGGGTCGTACCGCCTAGTTTTGGATTACCGGCATTTGAACTCTCATTGTCGGACATGTGCTGTACAGATTACCCACAGTTCTGCCCTCGTTGATAGTCTCGTGAGAAAAAGGTTTAAGACCACACTTGACATATCCAATGGCTTTTTCAGTCATAATCTTTCCACTATTAGTAGTCAATGGACAGCCTTTACTTCTGGAGGCAAACAAAAACAGTTTAAAAGATTAGCAATGGGCTATAAAAACAGTCCTGGCATCTTTGCCGCACGCGTAGTCTCTCTGTTAGAGAGCATTGACCCGGATGCGTACTCGTATGTTGATGATATCTATCTCACAGACAATGAATTATGGCCGCATCTGTGTCGCGTTGATCGCATCATTGTCATGTTTGCGGACTTCGGATACAAATTCAACTTTCAAAGTCGCACATTGAGGAGTATACAGTGTTGTTTTTGGGCTATGAACTCAACAACGAAGGTCGAGGATTAGCCCCTCATTTCCTGGAGAAGTGCGCATGTTTGCGTGCTCCGACAACACTGAAGAAATTACAATCTTTGCTGGGTTTTCTGAATTTCGGGCGTACTTACATTCCCGATTATGCCCAGCGTATCAAGCCGCTGTATGCCTTGGCACAACCTAATTTTTCCAAATCGAGCTGGCTGCCAGAGCATTCAGCTATCTTGCAGTCTTTGCAGGCTGATCTTCTTGCTTCAAAGTACTTACTTATACGTGATAATCACACTAACCTGGTAATAAGAATTGTGCCTGGCGCTGTGGGTTTCACGTACTTAACGTTCAATGAGGGCGACACAGTCCCCATTGCTTACAAATCAGACTTGTACACTTCGGCTGAAATGCGCTTTTCCACTGTCGAGAAAGTTTTGACTGCGGTGCAGATGGCGATTCTGAAAGAGAGAGCACTGTCGCAAGGGAAACGCATGTGGTTGTGACACCTTATCCTGCCCTTGAGGCAGTGACGAAAGCCAGTGTACCTAATTCTAAAGCTTTGCGTCCACGTTGGATACAATGGGCAACTTTCTTGACATCGCCAGATGTAACCTACATTTTTGATGCCTCTTTGCAGACTCAGGAGTATTTGCAGTATGAATTTGTTCATCCAGCTCCTCTGTCTTTGCGCCCGCTTGAGGATTATCATTGTGTCATTTACACTGATGGTTCGGCGCAACCGGCGACGGAATCAAAGCATGCATATTCAGCGGCCTGCGCAATTGTGGCTGGTACTTTCGTGAATGGTGAATTCAAGTCTGATGTCGTGCATACACAGTCATTGGGTGATTGTACCGCCCAGTTGGCAGAGCTACGTGCTCTTGTGCTTGCACTGGAGTTTGCTGATCCACGAGTTACAACTCTTAGAGTGAGTGACTCATTTTACTGTGTTCTGTCTTTTAACGACAATGTATTCTTTTGGTCTCAAAATGAATTTCGAGATTCCAAGGGTAGCACAATCAAGCATAAAATGCTTTGGGTTCGAGTTGCAGAACTTAAACAGACTCTGCCTCTCGTGAATGTAATTCATACTCTTGGGCACCAGCGTGTTGGTGTCCACGCTGTCGGAAACAGCTTAGCTGACGAAGCGGCGAAAACAGCAGTGGCGACATATCTAGTAGCAGCAGTTACAAGATCCAAAAGTAAGATTGATGATGACATCTTGGCGGCTATTGCTGCAACAGAGAAGGGAAGTAATTACCCTAGAGGTTTCCCTTCTAGATACTCTTATCATTTAAGTCCTGATAAAGTTCCTTATGTGAGAATTAACGATGTTGGTGACAGATTGATTCCCAACGCGGACTGCAGACTTTCCTTGATAACAGTGGCTCACGAAGGCATGGCTTCTGCGCATGCCGGCATTTCAGCGACTGTTACTCTCTTACAACAACGTTACTGGTGGCGCGGGTTGTATAAACAGACTCGTACTTATGTTCTTAATTGTGACATCTGCCAGCAGATTAAACCTTCGACTGCTGCGCACCCACCACAAACACAGTTGTACATATCTAATAAACCGCTTGGGTGTGTTTATTTAGATCACTGCGGTCCTTTCTCCTCTGATACTGCGTATAAGTGCATCTTAGTTGCAGTGGATTCATGCACACGTTTTCTTTGGGTATGGCCGCAACAGAGTGCTGATGCTCGAACTGTCATCAGGGATTTGCGTGTCTTTGTGGGAATTTTCGCATGTGGTACCCTTCATTCTAACCAAGCTCCTGCATTCGCCTCTAAGACGTACAAAGAAGACATGAGATTTTTGGGGGCCCAAGTCAAATTTTCGTCTCCATACCGGCCTGAGGGCAATAGTGTTGTGGAACGAATGAACCGTGACTTAAAGCAATCCCTGTCAACTAGGGTTTTAGGCACTGCCAGGAACTGGTTAGCCCCTCTGTATAATGTTCAACGTGCACTTAATAATCTCCCTAGAAGGTTTCTGGGTGGGCAGACCCCATACGAAATGCTCTTTGGCATAAAGATGTTTGTCCCGGACCTTGATGGTCTATACATGGCGGCGTCGGCCACACCCTTTGACGTAGATGATCACTGTACTGTATTACAGAATCTACAAGAGACCAGAGACAGTCTTGCAAAGGAACACTTGCCCTCCACGACTGATGCTGCGCTTCAGATTCCGGTAGTCAGCTGGCTACCTCGAGTTGGTGACCTGGTCCGTGAGAAAGTGGAGAACAAGAAGGAGTTCGGCCCCTCTTATCGTGCACCAGTACCGGTGCTTGGCATGCAGGGTACAAGAACAGTCGTTTTACCTCCACTTCCTGGTGGCAAGGATAACAGGTATATCTCCATTGACAATGTCAAACTACAGCGAGTGGCCGATTCTTTTTAGTATGACTCCAGCGGTCTCTTGCCCTGCGATGCTGAGAAATTCTGTTTTGGCTCCGGCTTCTACCACCAGGCCTGACATTGCCATCGAGATGCATACAGTTACTAATCCTTTGTTGCCGCCACCGGCTGGTGGTCCACCTGAAGATACTGAGTATACTTATCCCACAGATGTGTCGTTGCCTGGTTTACAATCAGCTGCTGTTGACCAGTCACATTTTTCATTTGACACTAACTCTATGACTTCCAATCCCCCATCGAAAGTTTCTATTTTTGCTACTTGGTTTAAAAGACATTTTTTAATTCCCCCTTGGACTTATATTTGGCTATTGCTCATAAGTATTTTTTTGTTTATGTCCATTGGATTTGTGGTGGTATTTTTTCGTCTTGTAAATGGACTCTATCTCACCGAAAGATCCGCAATTAGAGTAATTGATGGAACTTTGGCCCCCCACTCCTCATCACACATCATGAAAAGGGACCAGACTTTTGTGAATATTGCTGCCTGGCCTGTGTTGGATGGGATTGTGTGGGATGCTGTTAAATTTCAAATTCATGGTCCCACAGAGGTGATTAATGTCCCCAATGTACTTCATGTTTCTATGGGCGATGTTGTGAAACAGAACATCCGCTCTGATGATTGGGACGTCCAGGCCATAGAGGCACTCTTTTCTGATTTGAAATATTATGCTGCTTTTGATGCTGAAGATTTGTATTTAGACACAGCTAATTATGGGGAGTTGTTTTGCTTCCAACTGAGGGTGGGCGGAATTTGCAAAAGTGCCTTTTTCGCAAAATATCGCGAAATGGCAAAAAATCACCGTGATCACGCGAAATTTCGCGTGATCGCTGAGATTTTTGTGTGCTGATTAATGCGTTACTGAATTTGACCTTCAACTCGGGCACCTGCTTTATTTATATCTGTAAGACTTACAGATATAAATAAAGCAGGTGCCCGAGTTGAAGGTCATATAGTTAAGTGCTTCCTGTTGGGGTTTAATTTTTGTGACAGGAGCATCGTGCCAGAATGAATCCTGCCCTGCATATCTATCCAAGAAGATGTCACCGTTTTGTGCAATACCTCTACTCAACTGGAGTACTTTCTACTGGCTAATCAGTAAGTGCTGCCTCGTTGGGTAAATGTATAGTGATTTTCCTACACTACAGCTGCGTAAAGGGCCAGAAGAGTTGTCTCCAGCGACCATGTGTGTCTGTAACTTTGCCACTGCCATGGGGCTTCCTGGTTGTGTATTCATCCTAATTTTCAGTGAAGTCTCACAGCAGACGTCAGAAAGTTTAGGGTTAAAATCGAAGGGAAACTGAAATGCCTGTAATCAAAAGTTAAAGTTATGTGGCTCCCGCTGTTTGTTTTTCCAATCTCCACACGTGCCCGACGTTTGCCTTCATCTTCCCGCTCATACGATAGGCTCAATGTTTGCAATTTTTCAAGAATCAGGTAGGAAGCGGTTACAGCCAATAACAATATTATTAACAGCAAGGACATGGTGGCAATATCAACAGGGTCTACGCAGTTAATTGGTCATCTTTAGCCCAGCTGAGCAATGGGGGTTGGAAGGACTTCCAGGTCGATCAAAAGACAGTCTATTTAGATTTCACTGGTCGCGTCTTGCGAGATTTCTCTTTCAAGTAACTGTGTCACAGCATCCTTTGCCCTGCCTGGAAGTTCCATCTCTTTGATGAAGCCATTAAGCAACTCTGTGCATTACTGCCAGGAAGCAGTTCACTGCTCAGGGTCACTACTCCACTATCCTTTGGGATATATATGTGCTATCACACCTGCCTAGCCTCGACCGTGCACACAAATGTTTTGTGCTGATTAATGCGTTACTGAAAGTGACCTTCAACTCGGGCACCTGCTTTATTTATATCTGTAAGACTTACAGATATATTATAAATAAAACAGGTGCCCGAGTTGAAGGTCAAATAGTGTGCTTCCTGTTGGGGTTTAATTTTTGTGACAGGACCATCGTGCCAGAATGAATCCTGTCCTGCATATTATTTATTCAAGAAGATGCCACCGTTTTGTGCAATACCTCTACTCAATTGCGGGGTGGGCGACAACTTCCGTTCCCTTGCGGATCGCGGAAGTTTCGACATGTTCGCGTTCTGCGCGTAACGCGAAAATGACGAATTTTCGCAATTTACGCGAGCGGAACGGAAATTGTCGCCCACCCTTACTACCAACACTATGGCAATCATTTCCTGCATAAAGCAAATACATTTAGAAATGTTGTTAATTATAAGCAATGGGAACATTGTCCGGCACCCATGGAAGGCAGCTCTAAAACTCTAGTGAACAAACTTACATATTTTACTGATTTCAGCGTTTCTGAACCTGAAGCCTTTTATTTTAAAGTGGTGGCTGAGTCAGCTTCCAAAGTTAGACTGACCCACACTAAATTATTTTATTCCAAATCCTTTATGGATGAATTGGCTATTGGGGGCTATGAGCTGTGGAAAGATACCATTGATCTTAAATCTGTTTGGGGTTCTAAAACATGGCAGGTACAAGGAACAGAGGCTCTGCATTGTGCTTGCCTTATCCCAAACCACATGTTATTTTTGAATTCTACCATTTTTCAAACCACCTGCTTTGGATTGGCTACTTCTAAAAAGATTACTTCCCCCTCTATTCCTGATCTGGGTACTTATCCACAATGGAATAATCACACAGATCTGTCCCTTGATGCATTGCAGTCATAGATTACTAATACGTCCTTCAACATTTCCGAATTAGATCCTGAAGGATGGTTGATATGGCAGAAGAGCTCAGATTCCTGTCAACATCGTTTTCTGGGTCTATACCCTGGATATACACAGATTAAAGTGGACCCCCGCTTTGAATCTTCCCATTCGGTTACTACCTATTCTGTGGGGAAGTTATGTCAGAACTGGCTGCAACATTCCACCTTGGCAACTTCACTTATCAAAATTACATGACAGAGTAGATTTGAATGATTTTGTTAAGGGTGCTGTGGGTGGCAGGTCCAGACGATGGGTGTATGCTATTTATAACGAAGTTTGGAAATTATCTCAAATTGAAGCTGCTTCCAGATTAAGAGCTAATGATGAAGCGAATTTGGAAAAAGTGCTAGCTGTCATCGATAATAGCATTAACACCCTTTCTTCCAGAATTTACACATTAGATAATATTGTTTCATCTGTTGTGGATATTGTACAGGATGATATGTCTGTTTTATACCATGGTCAAAATCAATTGCGTTCTGTAATGCAGTTTGCATGGACCTTGCAAACAGTGAAAGCTGGGAAAGTTCCCTGGGACTACATGAATACATCATCTTTATTCCTTCCTTTTAATCTGACTGCAAAACAACAATTCATGTCCATGAAAGATGCAACATACTCATTACTGCAAATTGAAAAGTTGGAACCTATACCTTTCTCTGTGGCCGAATTGAACTCAGCTGTGTGGTTTATTCACGGGTTAATTACCTTGCCTTTTCCTTTGTTTAAGTTCAGTTTGTGTATGAAACATTATGCCTTAGGCAGCTATGAACCATTGGGTACTGCTTTCCTGCATGAAGTTTGGTCACTTCCATTTACATACAGATGCATGAGAGAGGGTAAAGAAGTTTATTTGAAAGGTGAGGAATGTACTTCCACACCTGATCACTCAGTTGTATGCAGGCACATTCAATTGCATGGCGCATGCAATGTTCAGGCACCGAATTTAGCTTGCGTTCTCATAGGGACTCCTGTGCCAGAAATTATGCCCACTTTCACATTGTTAGCTAACGGTAGTTATTTGCTTTTGAATAATGAGGCTTGCTGCGGGATGCTAGTGGGAATTCCCTACATTGTGACTGTCTCACAACGAGTGGTCTGCTGTAAAAATGACCTTTTCCCGCCCCCGCATGGGAGACTGGATGTATCCATCTGGCCTTCCATCCCAACCTTGAAAGCAGAGTTCAACAAGATGAGCAGAATAAGAGCTCTATTGTCTCAAAAAGAAGTCGCACTGACTTCCTCCCGTAAAATATTCTTCCTTCACGTAGCAAACACCCGCACCGAGGTGCATGCGCTTTTAAATACTGATCTCCCCCTTCATTTCGGTGCTCTGATTCATACTATATTCAATGCCTCGTCAACAACTGGCTTGCCGCATTTTTTCAAAGTTGTGGGCTCCGGCTTCGTGACCTTCCAGACAATCTTTGGTGTGATGCCGGCATTTTTTCATTCTATTTTTTCTAGCGTCTTCAGCGGGCTCCCATTGAATCTCGCCCTCATGGCAGGTGTGCTACTGTTGGTCTGCTTGCTGCGCAATGGCTGCATGTAATGTGTCACGCGACAGCCTGCCCCGACTGCTCCAACTTCGTAACCAGATGCTTGAATATTATGGAACATTACCACTGGCCACTTTAAGCGTAGCCTATGGATTGTCCTTCCAGTTTTCCTACTTTACTTGCGTGCAACCTGTTTTTCATTGCCTAGATTGTCCTTTCGAATGGGCTCTGGATTTGTGCCTGTCGAACTCGGTGTCTCCTGCCCCGGATTATGATCGACTGATGAGTCCCTTAGTGGCTCATGAGTTGGACTGTTCTGGTATCTGGATTATGGCCTGTGGAGCGGCACATGGAGTCCTAGGGAATTGGGATATCTTTACGGCAGCGTATGACTTCGTGGCGAGAAGTTATTTTGAAGAACACACAAGTTGTCCTCTGATTGTGCTAGAGGCTCCAGTTATCGAAGAACATGTATGTTTGTTTACATTGTTAGACTGGATGGCAGAATCTTTTACAGACCATTACAATGACCTCCTCTTGGAGGCTGTCGCTACTTATTGTGCCTACACGTTGATGGATTAACTTGGAAGTTGACCGCCTTCCATTTTTTTGTTCTTTTTTTTTCTTCCCTTTCCTTTCATCTTCTTCCTATTTTTATTTTTTCACACTGGTTTTTTTAACTTTCACTACCAATTATATGGATGAACAATACATGTACTTGGTTCTGTCTCTGTCGAACTTGAACTCTGAGTTCCTAATTTGTATCCCTATTTGTTTGTGGTCCGATCAAGGGAGGGTGTAGGGGAGCCGGAGTTCCAGGTACACACATTGCTATGTTAGCATAAGCGTCGTAGATTTAATAACGCTATCTTGCCACTTTTGCTGCTTTTGCACACGACACTGCAGTTAGCTGTTATTATAAGAAAAATGCTTGCTTGCTTTTCTTTCACACGAGAACGGTCTGTTGTTCACATCCCTAGACGTGCACCGCGACATTGGTCTGAACACTGTGTGCAGAAGCCGCCAGGGCCAAATAACAATGTATGCTTTCGAATTCATGTTGATCGGCCCACGCTCTAGCCATAACACGCATACAGCTGCAAATATCTGAAACTCGAGTGCCTTTAATATTGCAGCTTGCATGCATGATTTAGACACTTTGGAGAAGACCTTTTCCAGACACAGAGCAAAGCTGATCCTGTGATGTGATTCACCTAAGCTGATATTTACGGTATGGGGTTCCCCATTCAAGCCTAGAGACCTTCTATTAATTAATAATACTAGCTTACTAGCGAAGGGAGGGTGGTTGGCTTCCACTATCATTTGTAATATGATTTCTCCCTTCATTTTCTATGGTATTGTAACAATGCTGATGGTTTTATTTTTAATCATGTGTCTGCTTATATTAGCCAAAGTACTGCATCTTAGGGCACTTAGTTAAAAATAAACATTTTAAACTATACGGTGTCTCTGATTACTCTTGTTGTGGACTAATATGAGAATAATAATGAACAGGTATTTCTAATTCCCACCATTCCTGAGAGTACTCTAAGTCGTTTGTTCTGGGTTGTCTAATCATTGGTAGCTTCGAGATGATACGGAGAACGAATGAGACACTGATGCTAGTCGGATAGGGGTTTCGGGTACTGAGGTGAGTTTTTGGTACACCGCAATTCACTGAGGTCCTGGTATCCTGCGCATGGTTCTGTGTATGAGCAGAATCCCTGCAACACCACAAGCCGGTATTGAAAGTACTAGACCACAGCTGACTGAGTTTTAAGGTAATTGTAAATTTTCCAAATCTTTCTTTAGTATACCCCTGTGGGATTCAATACATAATGAGGACTTTATTCTGGAACTGAAATGCAAAAATATATTGATTACCCTCATGCTGAGGAATGGAGATGAATGCTTGGCATAAGTCTAAACAATACTATTGTAGTATTCTGTACCATCGGACAACACAGGATCACATTCACAATGTGATTTATTTTTCTAAAGTCCTGCACTATTCTCCACTTACCACTTAGTTTTGTAATGCCAATTGCAGGGGAGACTACCAAGCACATCTCTTAGAATACCTTGTTGTATCATTTTCTTTATGACAGATTTCATTCCTTCTTCTGCTTCTTTGAGAGTTTATATTGCCTAATCCTAGGAAATTTGGTTTGACCTGAATCTTTACCGGTTTTGGACTTGATATCAATCCTATCTCTTTAACTGTAAAATCCCATACCTCTTCTTTGACAGTATGGGCCTGATTATGATGTTGCATGGATCGCCACTGATGGCCTGTCGGTGGCGGTCTGTCCGACATCAGATGCCTTGGTCCTACCGCTGCCTTACACTGTCGGAGGCAGTGGTGGAGGGAGCGACCAACGCTTTCAATGGGCTAAAGGGGCCTGTCTGATCATTGGTTAGAATGTAATGCCCTGCAATGGGGCGGTGCCTGCTTGAGCAATGCCGTAGGTATTATGATGGCCCATTCCAACTGCCTGTTCAAGGTGTCTTAGCTGCCATGAAAAGGCAGCTTGAATGAGAATTTGAGGGCCCCTAGTAGGGCCCTCATCCCCAGTGGGCATCCACTATGGGCCCCGGGGGTCACCTGTGGTGTCCTCAAAACACCCATGCCCCATGTGCCAGGCACAACATGGTGCCTGGCACACAGGGCGTGGATGTTTGCAAACACCCTCTTTTCCATTGCTGCTGTGGCCTGAAAAGGGCGATTCCAACCGCCTACACTTCGGTCGCGTCATAATTAGGTGGGTGGGACCTCCAATTACTTGTCGGTCGGTCCCAATTCCGCTACGATGTCGGTCGAACGCTCATCCAACCGGCATCGTAATGAGCCCCTATGTCTTAAATCTAGAGGCAGGTCATTTTAGTAAGAACAGTGAACAAATGAACTCTAGAGTCTTGTGGTTTTATTGTAACAACTGAATTCACATGTTTAGTTTCAATTGCAACACCATCCGATGTGTAGTCTCAGGCAGGCAAATTAACATGACTTAAATTACACTACATGAACTGATGATTATTCTCCATGGACCCTATTTTAAGTGGCAAAAATATCTATCTTATTTATTTCTTCAATGCATTTATTCACTGAAAGTATTATTGTTTAATTGTTCATATTTGTTTGTGTTTAGGCAATGAAGCATATTTTTTCTTGTGTTCTGATTTGCTAGAAAAATTATGCATTTGCTCGCAACATGATGATTTTTAGGGGTGGGAGGAATTTGCGTAGTCGTATTACGCAAAGTTCCGTGAAATGGTAAAACACCTCCGCGAGCTATGCAGAATTCCGCGAGCACGCAGCTTGTTCCGCCCATTCGTGATGCTTTTTTCTTGTTTGGGGACGCTGTTTGCGTGCTCGGGGGGAAATATCTCGCGAAGTTGCCCATGCGGTCGCCAATTGATGCGGCCATTTTGTTTCACTTGTCCCGCCCGCTAGCGATGCGTGCTTCCTGTTCGTGAACGCGGATGTCCGATGGCGCGTCCGAATGACGTGTTCGCGATCGCACACTCTCGCGGGATCGCGCAGCCAGCTACCAAAATCTCATGACACCCGCAAACGAATAGGAATACTTGTCGGTGAACGCAGGGATCCCGGTAAGTTGCTCCCGCGTGCGCGAACACGCATTTTGAAAGCGCAAACAAGGAAAAAATTCCGATATGCCGCAGATCACGGAATTTTCGGCAATTCCGTGGTCTCCGCGGAATGCGGAATTGCCGAAATTCCACAAATTCCGCGAGCTGAGCGGAATTTACCCCCCAGGCCTAATGATTTTGCAATATTATTAATTTCTTATGCAAGAATTGTGTATAAGAATCCCTTGATTTTCAGGGTGAGTCAGAAGACTTTCTTATTTTATTAAGGATGCTGCCCAAATTCTTTCTGATTTTGCTGCTCATTTGAAATTTAGAATATTTTCTGATTTTGGCATACTCTGTATAACTTTGCATCTGTAACTTTTTTCAGACAGGTTGAACAATAATATCTTGAGATCTTGAATTGTGATGAATCTTATAACCAAATCACCAATTAGAAACCAAAACATCTCAACACAAATCATAAATAAGACAAGTATATCAGAATCACAGTGATCAAACCACCAATTGATCCAAAAATCTACATCACATACCCAAAATCCTCACATGCAGCATAACAATCCATCACTCAATATAAACCACACTATCAACTGCACAATTCACAATACATCAATATCACACCAAAAAACTCTTAACCTCAAAAATCTTTCCAACCCCATTTATACTTAAATCTTCTTTCCTGAGGAAGAGCAACTGAAATGTTAGAAGCTCAGCAAATAATCCGTAAAGAAAACCCAAAAAGGGCCATTAAAAAAAAAATCCACTGGGTAATTAGGAATATAGTCAGAAGCCACACTAGAGACTGGACAAAAGTGAATCTCTAAAAGAAGATAGGAGGTGCTCTTATCAGCAACCATCCTCTGCTACCAAAGTTTTATGGGCGCATACACCCAAAAAGACTATGCGGTCAGGGGTGGATGAAATGGAGACAATGTTAAACCTCAAATCTATGAGACAACATACCTCCAAGATAAGTCACCACACAGCATGTCTTAGTACTGCCAAATAAGTGGGTAGAGACTTAATAAGTGAATTCAAGGGTAGAATGCGAACATTTAGGAAGGTTTATTACACAAATGTATCCAATAAAATACAGAAATTGTAAATGCAGACATAATAAGTAATTGCCATGAAGGCTCTCAGTATTAGGACAATACAGAAAAAGAAAAAACAACGTCAAGAATTAGTATTGACTTTGTCAGCAAACTCTGTTAGAAATCAGACAGTATCCCTAGTAGCATCGAAAAAGTTTCTAACTCACCCACAAACTGAGGGTTTATATAGGACATCTTCTCCTAGAACAGAATGAAACTTATTAATTTAACACAGTGTGAGCAAAAGTATGCAATCTAAGTAAATGAGAGCACAGAATTATGCCTTACCATCTAAACAGCGTCTCACTACATGAATAATAATTCTGCGAGATGAGCTGAAGTCATCTGGAGGTGGCAGAACAATCTAGCTACAAAAACAACAGTAAACTACTGTAAATAAATGCAATACAGAAGGCAATGGAAGAGAACTTGATCAGTTGCAACATTACTAAACCCATATTGGGTTGGGAAGGTTTTCTTCAAGAACAGCGAGAACAACATCAATAGAAATAAACAAACATGCCTTTTGCTGGACATTGTGCAGCAGAAATAATAAAAAGTGAATGTGCAGGGTGAGACATCTATTTTGAAAAACATGGTATCATGGCCTAATTGAGGATTAGTTATTATAATCCAGAAAAAGGCACTTTAACATGTCATAACAAAATTGTTTAAAAAACTAGATCACCATAAAAGTATATACATGCAATTTCTAATGCAGACCCATATTCTGCACATTGTTAATAATGCACAGTTTCACAAATGCATGAAAACTCCCACTGACTGCAGCCTCACTGCTTATCCCAGAATTCCTAGGTCCAAAAAACTACTTACTCCCAGTGTAGAAATTGGGACCAGACGAAAGAGATCTTGGTATCCGTCTGAGGAGAGGACTTCAGTTCACTCAATATGTGAATTTTCCTTCCCATAGTTTTTCCTGCCAAAAGCTACAGCTTCAGTGGTACCTCAATCAACACAAATCCAATTTCAAGAGGAGTATGTCAGATACAACCTTCAATCTTGCCCTGCTGTAGGATTTCTACTTCCAGAATAAAAAGACAAAGTGCAAAGTTAAAATCCTTGACTGGGTCAACTGACTTGTTCATAGGGTTTTTGCGAGGATCATCCTTTACCCTCTTAGCAACTGCCTACATACAAGTGCCTGATCTGGTGGGAAACCTTGCATATTCTTCCAAACAGGACCTAGAACAACAAAAGGAAAGAAAGAAGTGTCAAATGGGTTTTCCTTGTCCTCTGTAGGCAGCACTCATCCTCCATCTTACAGCCGCCAATCTCACAAACATAGGGATTCCCATGGTGTGCTAAGTGTCACACTACTGACAGGTGCCGCAAATGTAGTCAATAACAATCACCTGTGCACACGTTCTGAGGCTTGCGATAATTTGGGCAAATTCTATGCACATTGTGCTCACAAACATTTGAAATACAATAACTAAATGAACACAAAGAGGCTGCCATCTGCCCCAGCTGCTAGACTAAACTTAAATGGAGAGGCCTGGAGGCATCACCCCTGGATTTGCTACGGTACTCCAAAACCTAAAAAGCCTGCCATTGCCTATGTGGCATAGGTTAACGGCAGCAACCACTACAAGTCCACATAATAGGGAGGTCAAGGAGTGTGTCTCAAATTCATGGTCACTGTACGTTGTCCCTCTGGAGTACCACATTTGCTGTTTAATGGTTCCCTAAGTACCAGGGTCCCTCCGTAAACCCATAAATTGTAGTAAAAGACAAGAGGAGTTTTGGTGTCAAAATGTAAAAATGATTGGCAAGGCTCTGGAGATGTGGGTCCTTCAGTTCATACTGCAATGATGCAATGGTCCACTTTGAGAAGCAATTTACTCAAAATGTTAGGTAGAGATTACATTTAAAACCCCAAAACCTTTTACTTTACCTATTGATGGCCACTAGTCCCCCATGCACAGAATGATCAAAGTGGTGGAGCGAGCAAACAGGCTGTACAGAAACACCCAGGCTGGTGTTGAAACAGGCTCCCTTTCAGACCCAGAATGCTTTCGAATGCTAAACTCACAAGTCTCCGGGGTACAAAGACGGCTTACCTGGGGATCACCAAACCATTCTCTAGTTCAGGCTGGTCATGCCTGTCCTCACTCGGGTATGCTGAGCTCCCTTCGTGCGGCGCAGTGATGCACCAGCCTACGATGTCCTCCTGGGTCACTAGTCAAGGCCTGTAATACAAACAGATGAATACAAACCGGGGAGCATATTCCGGAGAGAAATATTTTCAATTCTCTCATTTTGGAAAGGTCAGCAGAGTTCAAGTTCGATGCTTTCAATTCCTTTATTTTCTAGCAGTTCTTCTGGTTTATGTCTCCTTTTCCCAAGTAGGCGCCGGGACACTCTGTCAAGTATCCGCGCCCGAAATAAATTCATATAACATAACATAACAATGCCATGAAAAAGGAGTGCTTTCTGCTAGAAGGGACACCCACACATGAAAAACCCGAGGCAGAATCGCAGAATTAACTATGTAATGTATATTTTGGGCAAATTCAACAAAATTAGCCCTGCGTTCTATTTGAATTTAAAACCACATATTAACAATTCCACTTTGGACAACAAAGTAAACGTGCTCTCCAACGGACTGGGCCGTAATGGGGCGAGGTGACGTCCCAGAGCCAACTGCCCTAACCAATCCTCACTCTGCATGAGAGCCATGCCAGGATTGGTTGTTGCGGGCTGGCTCAGCGCTCATACTGGCCCTAGGGGCCTGTTCTATCTATCCACCCAGCTGTCTAACACAGCTCTTGTTGGTGAAGTTTAAATTCTCATGTGCAAGACAGCCAGCCAAAGTGACAAGCGCAGTTTAAACAGGTGTAGCCAGACACCACTCCTCCCTGCTACCAGGCTGCACTGGCCTGCCCTCCAATGCCCTCACACTAATCTGGCGGATGGCAGAGCAAAAAAAAAAAAATGGTAATAAAGTCACTTTATTACCATTTTATTTTTCACTTTTGCTGTGCCCACAGCAGTGGGGGCGACCCACTTCCACATAAATGGAGCAACCGCCGCTGAATGATCAGGAGGAGAGTATACATGTATCTTGTCTTTTACACTCACACTTTACATACCCACATGCTTTAATGTCCTGATTACTAACTAGTATTCTTCATTACCCTGTGTCTGGCCTGTGCCTCACAGTCCTTCAAAGATTCCCTTCCCCATCTATGGCCCTAGGGCAATCTTGCTTGATATACACTGGCAGTGATGGGGGTTAAGCTGGATGTTATACCTTGGGAGAGGAGCATAGTTTTATCAATTATATGTACAATTATGTGGCTATTAGATCTCAGAAGGCAGGAAAAGCGCCCGGACTAGATCGAATACCGGTGGACCTCTTCAAGTCTGAAACAGTAACATGGGCAGCTTACCTTACATGCGTTTTTAATGCCATCTTAGCAGGAGGTGAGATTCCAACTTCTTGGAAATGGGTGGAGCTTATTCCTATTCATAAGAAAGGCCCAAAGTCCGGCTCAGCCAACTACTGCCCAATTAGTCTTATTGATTCTAGCCCAAAATATTTTAGTAAGCTTTTATTAGATCAAATCAGCACCTGGGCAAATGAAAATAACATTTTAACACATTTTCAGGCTGGGTTCATCCCAAAAGTAGCTCAGCTGATCATGTTTTTAGGTTCCCGTTAATATGGTGGAAAGAAGTAGACATAACGAGCATTTGCAATGCAATAGGTCTCGCATTACTGAAAGTTTGAGCTATCGGTATTGCAAGTAAGAAAGCAACGCCAATAGCTCAAACTTTCAGTAATGCGAGACCTATTGCATTGCAAATGCTTGTAATATGCCGGCATGAATGGATAATATAATTCTGTAATGCCGATCTTTTTAAATTAAAAGTATTTCAACTGATGATGAAAACAAATAATGCGCCTCCTGGTATCGTTTTTGGACAGAAAAATATAACAAGCTTTATTTTGAGCTCCAAGAGTGTTGTAAAGTACTGAATCAAACAGGAAGTCAGTCAATAGTAAAAGTGTAACAGAAGTAGGACTAAAACTGCGCGAATCCATAGCATCGTTTTAAACGTAGCAGGCATGTTATATTTAATTGCCTATAATATGAAATAACTATAAATAATGTTTTTTTTCTAACACAAGTGAAATGGTAGGTTAATTATCAAATAGGTCGTGCAATGTAGGCTCGCAGAATAAGGCATAAAAACATGCATCATGCCCACGCGATCTTCTTTGCATTAGCCTTCTTGTCCCCAGTAATAGTCCTTCACTGCAAAACATTTTTAACTGCCCCCCGCCTTTTCTCAGCGTGTTTTAAGTGCGGGAGGTGCAGTAACATGAGTGATTGGCGTTGCGAGTTGCGCAGTTTTCCCGCACCATCCAGAAGAGGCGACACTGTACAAGTGCATTTAAATACTAGTACGCATGCTTATTCACTCTAATGAAGATATGTTTGTAGGTGTGCTGTTAAATACCTGGTGTTTGTTTCAAAATCGATGTACTTTTTTTTTTTATAAAACAATAGTTTGAAACTGAACAGTACTCGTACCAGAAACAGCGCCTGTAATGACTTGGAGCCCGACCGTAAATGTCCCTTCAGCCCCAGAGTAAGAGCTCCTCCGGTAGCTTCAGGTACTGCTACTGCCTTTACAAGTGCATCGGGCTGTCTCGATAGCGTTAGCTTGTTAGTTACATTTGAAGCAGGGCTGCTGCACTGAGGTGTGCTTGGATCTGGCGGCAAAGGGCCTTTTAAAGTGCGTTTCGGTTGGGTATTACATACCTGGCATGGTGACATACGACCTACTCCTGCACCTCTTGCCACATGCTACAGCGGGTTCCTAAACTAAATTTTTCTGTTTCCAGGACTGCTGGTCAAGAAGCTAGCTGCCTGGAGAGAACTGTACGCCACACATAGGGGACCAGGCAGCAGTGATTGTCGGCAGAACACGTGGGTGTGACGGCCCACTGGCACCAGCAGCAGTATAGACACAATGTCATCTCCTGACAACACCGTGAAAGTCTGCTACTGGCATAGCAATGTGACAGCCGAGTACCTGGGCAGCTGCCACCACGCAACAACCTGTGTACGGGGGCCAAGACCCAAAGCGGACATTGGACCCCGCAGCACTATGGCACCTACTGTCAAACTGGACTTGGTGTGTGTTAAAGTTAACATCAGATACGGCGTTAAATAATAAGACAATCAAAACCCTTTTTTATTTATGTTTCATATATTTGTTAGATAAATAAAAGGGGTGAAAAGAAATGTGAAAATATGCAGACTAAAGATGGTGCCAAAGGGAGCCCCGTGGTAAGCGGTACTGCACCCACCGCCTGCACCTTACAGGAAACAAGCATTTACAATGCAATGGTCTCGGCATTGGTAAAGTTAGAGCTATTGGCATTGCTCATGACATTATTTTTGTTTATGTTTTTTGTTTTTAAAACATTTAAAGAAACGGCATTGTCATGAGCAATGCCAATAGCTCTAACTTTAACAATGCCGAGACCGTTGCATTGTAAATGCTTGTTACTATGACCTGCTGGCTAGCTGTTTTTACGAGTCGAAATGATGCAGAGTTGAAGGAGTTCTCTCATTCCTCTCGTACTGGGCAAGCAAGTGGGGAGTAGAGAGCAGCGGCTAATGCTTCCGTCATCCCCCTGCAAGGCGGGGAATGGACATTGTTAGACCTTAAGACATCCTGAAGGCACTGATTGGCACAATCACCAGAGCGTCATTACCCAAAGAGAGGAGGGCCCTGAAGCACAGTTGGCTGCCTGGACTACCCAGAAGGGAAAGGAGAAACAGAAATGGGAAAAGGGGAAAAGAAAGGTAATTTAGAAAGGAAGGGAGAGAGAGTCAAAGAGAAAGCTATTTCTGGGCCAAGAAAGGAGGACACATTTTCACAGACTATGGTTTTTACGAGTATGGGTGCTGGACATCAGTGTCAATTACACCGAGTGCAGGAAGGAATCACAGCGACACTGATGCAAAAGAACCCATGCCGTCATCTACTGTGAAACTTGGGGAAAATCTCATAAAAGACACTCGTTACAATGTAGTAAGAAAACGTGCAAGAGAGCTGAAGTGCTAAGGTAGAAATTCTACACTCACCCACACTTGCATTCCTTCTTTCAGGCCCACAGTTCACTGGCAGCATCTTCAGTGCACTATTCTCCAGCGTTTTGGGGCTTATGGTAGACAGTCTACAACCTCCAGGTCCACCGCCCGCCTACAGTACATCCAGCCACCAGCCTTTGACGTGGGAGTCCTGCCAACAATAATCCCATCAGCGCGAGTTCACCGATATATTCCACAATAAGGCCTACACTTCTGTCTCTTCCTGTTTCTGCCCCTCTCTGACGCCTGTCCGCTACCTTTAATCACTTTCCACCCCGTTTGCCCTCACTGTCCTCGCCGCCTGCCCTTTACCTCTGCCCTGTTTCTGCCCTTGCTCCTCGTGCCCTGCCCCCGAGTGCCCGGACCTGCAGCTCACCAGCAGCGCTCTCTCCACAGCCCAATGAAGCCTATCCTCTGCCCAGGGCTGTCCCAGACACCGAGGTCCGGGGGGGGGGGGGTGGGGGGGGTGAATGGGCGCGCACTTAGGGGCCTTTCACAAACAAAAGTGACTCGGGAGGGAGAGCGCGGCGGAGGGGGCGGGGGTTAGGAAAGGCCAAAGTGAGAGCAGAGTCACCAGCAGCCCAGGTGCCCCCCATATCTCCGCAGAGATCACGCTGCCCCACCCCTTCCGAGGAAAACACACCCATACACCATGCACCGGGTCTGACCCGCAAGGGGCGGCTTTCCAACCCCCCCCCCCCCAGCAGGGACCACCAGGGGGCCTGCCTGGGAAAACAAGCACGCCAAATGGGAGGACGTCTGAGAAAACGGGCTGTAGTGGGGGAGAGGGGCTCCTACAAATCAAAACGGGATGGGGGCCGCCTGCAAATTAAACGTCTGCGGCCAAAATGTCAATTCAAAAACACGTCACTACAACAATACCACGTCCAGTAACTGACGTCACTGTGACATCATACAACCCATGACGCCCCTCACCTGATGAAGTGCGCTGATGCCATCGACGTTGGTGCTGTTGAGTAGGTCGCTCCCGCCTTTGCCCTGTAGCATGGCCTCGGCTTCTTCCAGGTCGCCTCCTGCGCAAGCTGCCAGAAATTCGGTGGCTCCATCGAAGCGAACTGCCCGGCCATCCAAGTTATCGTTCGCCTTTCAGCAGGCACGGGATCACGCATTAAAGCCGCCGCGAGAACTGGAGTGTATTCCATTTTATTTTAAAGGCCTGTCGTTCACTTTTTTTTTTTTCCCTCTCAAAGGAATGCAAAGAAGCTTAGCTGCCAACACCAGCAGAGTTCAATTCGGGGACATGGTGGTGGGTCCGGATGAGGCAACCTGCTCAGACTCCCCACTCCAGCCCGCTACTGCAGAGCTGCTCGTTTTAAAGAGAAACGGCAAGATAACTGCAACATCTTTTGCACAACAAAAATAGATAGTACAGCAAGGGCAGAGATCATGGAGAGACCGACATGGTGCCTGGCAGATAGTTACTGACAATATTTACCATCTTCAGTGAATGCACCATTTACACACCCCACAGTCCAGACTACGACCTTCCCACCTCTGCGAATAACATGCTCAGCCTTGTACATACAAACTGCGTTTAAAACACAGACACTAGCTGATATTTCAATAGGATGGTGCCGTTCTCATAAGGCACTGACTGAGTTGCGGTTTAAGATACTGCCGTTTCCCACCCTTAACGGGAGGCTAGGCATAACAAACAAAAAATACAAGTTTAACTGCCGTAAACATATTCAATACCAAACTTTCTTAAATGCAAAGGGAGAGTTTTTTTTGAGTCCTATAAATCAACTCACGGGTAGTGCGATGTCCCGAGCGCAGCAGCAGCTCCTTCTCCTCCCTTTATTTTCTCGCCAAACTCGCCGCCATTTTCCTTTCGCTGTTTATTCAAATAAGAGAAAACACTCCCAGTGAACAAACGGCAGAGGCCCCGTCTGCCCGAAACAACCGCAAGTGTCCATGGGAACTGCAGTTTGAACCCTGTACGAAGAGATGGCCTTGCCAATCACACAATCGACAATCGGAAACCACAGGTCCCAGAGTTCCATGCGTTGAGCGGTTGAAACAACAGAGACAATGAACCCCACAGATTTTTTTGTTTGGTTAAAAAGCAGGTATATTTTTAGTCGCTCTTGAGGGGTGAAAATTAAACAACCAACAGAACCACGCACGTCTTAGCTTTCACGCCTATTTATGTGTAAATGTTTGTCAAACAATCCAAGGTGGCTAAGAAGCAGGTGAGGGAGCAACGCCGGGACACCACCGCCTTTCTCCGAGGCAGAGAAGAACTGCCTCGGAGAAACGCAGCCTCGGTTTCGGATTCGGGGGCGTGTTTCTTTTTCTCTCCTCTTGCCATTGGCTGGAGGAGAGAAAAACACGCCCTGCGAAAAGCAACGAAAAAACACGCCCCCCGATCCGAAAAGGACGGGGCTTTAACGGAGTGACTGGACCTCTTCTCCAGTGGCTGGCCAGCATTTAAGATGCCAGCCAATGGAGAACAGGAGAGAAGAGGGGCGGGTGCAAGCCCCTCTTCTCAAAGTCACTCCAACTCATTAAATCTCGGAGCGAGACTGCGCAAGCGCAGCCTTTCGCAGCCGAGACCTAAAAAGGGAATGAGATGCCATTTCGCAGCATGCTGTACGTGCAAGAGGTGCAGTAACATGAGTGATCGGCATCGCACAGTTTTCCCATTCCCACCCCTAACGAAGCCACACCATACAATTGTACATCAGACAAAAACATCCCGCACTTTATTTATGTAGGGAGGCGAAAGAGATAGCGGCAACATGTAAATGCACGAAACAAAGGTGATATTGACACAGAAGAGGGAAAACAAACGTAACAAGCCCGCGAGTGGTGCGCGCGAGCGTGCCACAGCGAGACATATGATTTCACTTATCGCGCCCGTGTCTGGGCACGATAATTGAAACCACATGGCAGAGGTGCGCATAACAGACACCAATAGGCCATGGGCGGAGCAATGTGCCCGCCTTTGGCCAATTGCATGCTGTCTTTGATAAAAAGACGCATGCAAAGGCCAATAGCGTGGCCCAAAAGCGTGTGCAATTCCTAGGTCCGTTTTCAAACCCCCTACAAGAGGTCTGCACTGCAACGCTAGGCGTGAGACCTAAAAAGGGGTAGCCTCTATTTCGCTCAAGGCAGCATTTAACATGGTCCCTAGGTATACATTATGGCGCATACTAGGTAACCTAGGGCTTCCCTGCCCACTACTTTAAGTGCTTGTTATGCTCCACCATGAAACATTTGCACAAGTAAGATGGGGTACTAATGGGGAAAATACCAAACCCTTCAAGGTTGCAAATGAGTCAGACAAGGGTGCGTCCTTGCTCCCACGTTGTTCCTATTGTTTATAAATGGTTGCATCGATTACCTTATGGGTTTTGATAACAATTCCCCGGTACTTGGGGAGACCTAAATACCTGCCCTACTATTTGTAAACTACACTCTATTAGTATCAAAACCCCCCGAGGGCCTAGAGACCCTTTTGAGTAAGTTTAATATATTCTGGCTAGATCATGGATTGGCAATTAACGCGAGTAAAAAGATTTTTGTGGCCGTACACCCTCACAGAGGCTTCAGAGTGTCAGTAATGTTGGAAGGGGAGGAGATGGAGAAAGTGATAGATTTTGATTATCTTCGCCTCTCTAGTGCTGATACGTGGGGTACCAGGTTACCAAAAGCACTTAAGCACTTGAAAGCAGCTATCTTAAAACTTGAAAGTAAGACCGTGTTTCATCCAATCTTCCTCCTTCTTGTGGTTTGGAGGACTAAAACTTTAGCTGCAGCAACATATGGAGCAGAACTGGGGACATGTTGATTTTAAAACCTTGGAGGGGGCTGAACATAAATTTCAAAGAACAGCCCTTAAATTGCCCCAAAGTACACCACTGACTTTTAAACATGATTTATGTTTATGTTCTATTGCACCCCTAGCGCATTTGAAACCCATCTTGTATTGGCTACGGATTTGGTCCACGCCTGAGCTGGCAGAATATGAGGAGGGCCTAAGAGATGTCCTAGATAAATCCTGGAGAGGAGGTTTGTTACCCTGGTTGGACTATGTAAAGAAGTCTTGATACTCTATGAATCTGCATGAGTATTTTTTGTCTCCCCAAATGATTGCATCTTCCGCAAATAAGAAACTGAAGGCTATCTATTGGGAGCTTGAGGAGGGCAAATTCCCCAAACAGATGGCTTGGGTCGAATTACCATTTGTTTTATAGGATTCAAGCCTACCTTGCACTTCTAAAATTATCTGAATTATATTGATCACTCATTCACAAAAGCCCTTTATGTAAGGTTTAGGCTAGATACATTACTGCTTGCTACCTTCACTGTCAAATAGAATGGTAATCAAGGCGGTAGTAAAATATTTCCTGTTTGCAGAAGTGCAGAAGAAACAGATAATCACCTCCTCTTTTTTTGTCCAATGTACTATAAGCAGCACAGAGGTTGGATTGCTTCTTTGTGCTGCTTTTTTGTGTTGTCCAATATAGGGCAGAGAGAAGATTATGTAGCGCCGACACGTCTCCGGCTATTGTCTTCTCAATTGCTAAATACCTGTAGAGCATATGGCCAATTCTGTTAAAAATTGGCTTCCGTTCCCTTATTCCGTCCTCTGCCTAATGCAAATCCACCCACCCCTAATCTGTATTATGGTGTTACTGCCTTTAGAACTTGTTTTTTTTAATTATAATTTAAACTGGAGCACATGCACTTTATTTAACTAGGCTATCCTGCGAGACATGGTAGGACTTGCACTCCAGCTGAATATCTGTATCTCTACCACTGTGGGTTTTATAATGGATAAACCCATATGTTTTAGGCTCACAGATGCATGGGCTAAGGAAATGAATGGTCCCCTACTGTGGTATCCTGGTTACCTGTGTCTAGGTAACAGGATGTCACAGGTTCTGGAATGTGGTTAGATGGAAGGGAGCAGGCAGTGTCAGTTAGATGGGTTACTGGTGGTGTGAGGACACACCCAGTTTGTTCTCCAATAAAAGGATAACTTACCTCTGTGGTACTGTTGTATATTTGTGCTTCTTTGAACATGGCCACCTGCGGTCATTAGGCCATTAGAAATTGATCGCAGGCATCCCTGAAGTTACTCTCCATAACCATGAGCCACCCTCAGGCTGCTCGCGTTCTTCCCCGCATGCGCCACTCCTGCACGCCCCGAGAGTTGCTAGGAAGCGGCGTTACCATGGAGCAGCGTCTAGGCGCAGAGTAAGGCGGCCATCTTGTGTGTCGTTTTCTCACCGCATCGCAGCGCTGCTGTGCTTCGTGATTAAAATGGCCTGCTGGGCCCGAAAACAGACCGGAAAGCCGAATTGTGGACTGCTGCATGGTCTGAAAAAGGGAGAGCAGTAAGAAGTTCATACCAGCATAAATATGGCAGATGATGGCAAAGCAGAAGATAATCCTTCAGACCACATGGATGGGGATAAAAACATAGAAGAAAAAAAAGATGATGATATGGCCGCAGAAGAAACAAAAGAAGACAATACAAATGCAGTAGACGTAAAAGAAAGTGTTGAAGACAATACAAATGCAGTAGACGTAAAAGAAAGTGTTAGTATCACAGGAGCGGGAAAAAGAAGATACAAACTCAAGTGAAAAAAAAGAGAAGCTGGCAGAAAAAGTTTTGCAGAGCTCTCAAATTCGTCTTGAACATGTGTCTCAAATGCCTTCAAGTTACGTTGAAACTTTACCGAAAACAGTGAAGAGAAGAATTAATGCACTGAAACAACTGCAAGTGAAATGTGCCCACATAGAAGCAAAGTTTGATGAAGAGGTTCATGAGCTGGAGATAAAATATGCAGCACTGTACCAGCCTCTCTTGGAAAAGAGACGAGAGGTTGTCAATGGTGAAGTTGAGCCAACAGACGAAGAATGTGAATGGCACACTGAAACAGAAGATGAGGAGAAATTAGCTGAATCATTAAAAATGATGGCATCAATAATCGAAGAAACAAAAGACTAGGCACACATAAAGGAGTCCCAGATTTTTTGGCTAACAATATTTCGAAAAGTAGATCTGGTATGTGCATTAGTTCAGCCACTTCCTATCCTATGCCAAGCCGGATCAGATTTGTATCATTACCGCAAGACAGACAGCGGTCTTACCTGTCGTGTACATGCAATTTAGTGGATCAGAGAGCCCATAATACCAGAATGGCTACCAAGAGCCTAACTAAAACTAGGACAGAGAGTCCAGACTCGGAGAAAGAAAACCAAAGAGAGCCCAGAATGAGGACAAAGGTCCTGCAACTAGAACCGGGTCAGAGAGCCCACAGAACTAAGAAAAAGAGCCAACCCCCCCCCCAAAAATGGGCCAGAGTTCACAACGAACATAACATGGGGTGCATTAGGGGGGTTTGCACTAAGGGGATTGAGAAACAAATTCAGACTGCGTACATTCACGGAAGGAAAATCATTTATAGTGTTAAGGTAAACTGGAAGTGAGTGGGCAACCAGGTTCGAACGGCCAAACATTCTGTGATTCTAGGCAAATCACGTAATCTCCGTGCTTAAAAAGTGATTGTGACCGTAGGTAATTTAACTGGTGCTCATGTAATGCGCTCCAATAACTGCGGGTCGAGTTTGCGCTATACTATATAACTTTGCGCTATACTATATAACTTTGCAAAAAAAGGCTCTTGGGAATTGTTTCAGGCTAACTGCAGAATCTCTCAAATTCATGGGAAACTTACCCACGTGCAGATGACGCGACTGTGAAGCGTACAATTCTGTGTGTTTGAGGGTAGAGGTGACACTAGGTTGCTTGTATCTGTCTGCTACATCGATGATGTCTTGCATCGTGCATGTACCGCTATGCAGCGCTATTCCTTTTACAGTGCGCTTACTGGCTGTGCTATTGTCCTCCACACTCAAGAACACTTCTTTACTAATGACAGAAAATACGGTGTCTTCCTACTCGGGCCGCCAGCTGCAGGAGCATTAAGCCAACGATGTCTATGAAGGGGCGAGAAGTCACATACTCGATGACAGGCCTGACTTTAGGCCACACCCAAGGACACCGCCACACCCGGCTTTGAATGCTGCAAATAGACTGTAGATCTGTCCACAGTGAGGTGAGGTCAGTCCTGGGGGAAGGGGCAGCTCAGCTCACACAGGGCAGCAGCAGTCACCTTTTCCTCTCAGCCTTTTCTGCCCGTGGTCGCCTTCAACTACATTCAAAAACAAGCAACAAAGTGTATTGGAGCTGCAAAGCCACAAGTAAAGCGATCGTGAATCTGAAAGCAACCGCTTTTAAAAACATAGGAAGCCGCGAGTGGTGCGCGCATGCGCCACAGCGAGCCATATGGTTTCAATTATCGCACCCGTGTCTGGGCACGATAATTGAAACCATATGGCAGCAATGTGCGTAATACACACCAATAGGCCGTGGGCAGAGCAATGCGTCCGCCTTTGGCCTATGGCATGCTATCTTAAAAACAAACAGGCAGGCAAAGGCCAATAGCAGGACACAAAAGTAAAAACACACGCATAAGCGTGTACAATTCCAGGCTCGGTTTCGGAATCCCAGACAAAAGGACTCTCGCTGCGTGAGCAGTGCTACGCACTGCATCGCTAGGCGCGAGACCTAAAAAAGAGGCCCAGAACCAGAAAAAGAGGCCCATAACCGGAGAAAGAAGTCTACTACTGGAGAAAGAAGTCTAGAACCGGAGAAAGAGAATCAAAACTGGGACAGCTAGTCTATGGTGGAGTGCGGCGCCTGAACGAACTGATATATTGCCAAGGCGCTCGGCGCCGGTTGTGCTCTCAGCTGGATCTCTGCATCGTGTGGCGCTGCTGCGAGCGGCACTTGTTGAAGGCCTGGGGATGCTGCGAGCCGAAGATCAATAGGTGAGAAGCATCAGATACGCGCCGGGCTCCCTAGGGCAGAGTGTATTCTTTAGCCCGCCTTGCGTGTGACCGAGGTCTCTCCCTCTTCTGCAGCGATAGCGCAAATTGCCAGTGCTGTTCTGGCGCCAGCATACCTGAATAACCACTAGATTCTGCAGCCCTCATACCGCTCATGCATTAGCGTTGGGAGTGAAAATAGAGCTGGGCTAACGCTGCATACACTGCCATTCACGCATCCTCTGGCTGCCCAGACACACGTGCACTGCTACCCACGAGGTTACCCAGTCAACTACATTGGCCATTGATAGTGGATAAGCATGGGGAGGACAGACAAGCAGCAGAGCAAACTGCATTTCGACATCAAGAAACACACTAAATCTCTCACCCCGAACGCCTCAGACACTGATCAAGATCCTGAAGCCGGAACGTCTACAAAGCTGGAGCGCATGATGTTAGCTATGCAGCAGAGCTTGCAGACCATAGACGCTAAGATTGATCACCTCAACTCACGTATGGATACCATGGCGGCAAAAATTGACAAGCATGACTCGCAGTTCACAGAGGCGGAGCAGCGCATCTCGACTACGGAAGATCGCGTGGAGGTCGTCAGCACGTCGTGTGCTAACATGGAGAAGATATTGGAGGTGATAAGGGCAAAGAATGAGGAAATTGAAGCCTGCTCACGACGGAACACTCTCCGCATAACGGGATTCCCGGAAACCACCAACACCAGCCCCATGGAGGTATATGTCGAGACGTTACTTACAACCCTGCTGGGAGCGGAGCATTTCTCTAAGGTCCTCATAGTCGAGAGGGCTCACCGCTCTTTAGCTCCTCGACCAATTCCGGGTGCTCCGCCACGTTCCATTATTGCCAGACTTTTAAATTACCGGGACCAAGATACTGCACTCCGTCTAGCTAGAGAAAAGGGCAATCTTGACTACCAAGGGATGAAGGTGGAATTCTTTCCCGACTTCACAGTCGCCGTGCAACAGGCTCACCATGAATTCAAACAGTGAAAAAAGAGGCTGCAGGCATTACATATTCAATAAGGAATGCTCTACCCTGCTCGACTGCAGATTCAGCATGCTGGGAAGGCGCATATCTTCACGACACAAAGCGCTTCAATATACCCGGCGGATCGAGCGACAGGAGACGCTACGAGAGAGGGGTGTGGATACAGACTCTGAGGGATGAGCACGTAAGACTTATGTTGTTCCCTATACCTAATTGTTAAGCTACTCTGCCTTGGGGGGATATCGATTATACCATGTTTGGTTTATCTTTGTTTGCGCAGTAGCTACTGATTTCTGTTGGACATTTAAAGAACTTCCTTGCTGGGTGTGGTGCTTGTATGCACGCTGTAAGTAGTATACGCTTCTGCTATGATGGGACACTTAATGTTTGTTATTTCTGTACAAAGGAACTTTTGCTGTGTATCCTTGTTAGCTGCCACTAGGCCCTGGGCTGGTTAGCCTGTCTTTACCTGTCTCGACTCACCCTGTTCTACGGGGGGCCGATGGCTGCTAGCGTCCCATATTATGGGTATTCCCCAAAACGTTTTGTCTTCAGGTTGGACCCCGGTTGGTGCCCCAAGGGGGTTGTATTTTTTTTTTTTGTTTGTTTCTCATGGCCTTTTATTCAAGGATGCTAATGCTTATACACTGTTTGGTTCTATGGGGTGGTAACTCGCAGCATAGTTGTGATGCTGCAGTGGGTGGGGGGGTCAGTTGGGGATCACTTTTAAATAGTGATAGCATTGGGTATAGTATATGGGCAGGATATGACATGTGTGACACAGCATTCCTAAATAGTTCCACAGACTTTATCACCTACATCTACAGGCATGGCTGACTTCAAATGTTCTACATCTCCTGGTTAAGTTGGAATGTGAGAGGGCTCAATAACGCTAAAAAGGTACGGCAGGTTTTGTCTTATTTAGACTGACACCATATCCAGCTCGCTTTGCTACAGGAGACACATCTTACCAAGCAAGCAGTCTCGCACATAGCCACTAGGTGAGGTTGGCTGCCTCATATTCCTCGTATGCACGGGGGGTTATGATTCTTGTGAAGAAAGGTGTCCCCTTTGTACCTGCATATGTTGACAAGGATGGTGAAGGGAGATATATTATAGTTCAGGGAACACTTTATAACACAGATCTGGCTATCGTGAACCTCTATGGACCCAATGTTGATGACCCTACATTTGTTGATACCTTATGGGGTACGCTCTGCAAACTATCTTCATCGGCTCTTATCTGTGGTGGAGATTTTAACATTGTATTGGATCCTGCAATGGATCGGGTGACTGCAGCTGATCAACCCCCCAGGAAAGCTGCTGTATCGGTGCATGATGGAATGTGTACACTGGGACTCACGGATATATGAAAATTGCGACACCCACATACTAAAGAGGGCACATGTCACTCCTGTGCACGTCAGTCTGGTCTCGCATCGACTATTGGCTGGGCACACCGGAAATCTGCACATGGACTACACAGATCAAGCTCTTACCTCGAACGTTGTCTGATCACTCCCTGGTAGTTCTTAGCATGACGCTGCCCTCTTGCATCCCTCCTCCCTTTCAATGGCGGCTGCAGTCGTCCTCACTATTAGATCAGATCTTTCAAGAAAGGATTTGTGCGGCCATAACTGAGTACTTTTCAATTAACACTGGGTCTGTCCAAACTATGGAAATGCTCTGGGAGGCCTTCAAGATAACCATTCGAGGGGCATGCATGGGACTTCAGGCTGGGGTTCTAAAATCTCTATGTCGCACCATGACATCGCTCGAATGTGAGTTGGCTGACTTAGAGCATAAATACAGCGAACCAGCAGATCCCGATACTCTGGCGCTCATTAAAGGGAAAATGATAGAATATAATGAAACGGCTGATCAAGAGATCAATCATTTATTACGCAGGTGCAAAGCGTGATATTACGGGGAAGGTGGCCTACCGGGAAGAAAATTAGCTAGCCGCATAATGGAGCCTCAGGCCAAAACCTGTACGGTTACGGCACTCATTGCAGATGATGATATGCACTATGACATGCCCACTATACTGAAAACATTCGCGGATTATTACGCCGGGATGTACGCCCATCGACCTACAGTAGATGAGGAGGAGCTAGCGCAATATCTTGATGATATTGCTTTGGTGTGGCTCTCGCGTAGACACCAAGAGTTCCTGATGCACCTGCTCACACTAGATGAAGTGCAAGAGGCAATTACCGCTTTGCCGAATGGAAAGTCTGCGGGCACGGATGGGTTGCCTGCGGAGTTCTACAAAGCCTATATAGATCAGTTGGCCCCTTGCCTCCTTCAGGTGTATGAAGAGGCGTATGAAACTCAATGTCTGCCACCGACCCTACGTGAGGTGCTAGTGATCATGCTTTTGAAACCCGATAAGCAGCCTGACAAGTGCGATTCCTATCGGCCTCTATCCCTAATCAATACCGATGTAAAAATACTAGCGAATGATTGGCAAATAGGCTGAAGTTACTACTTCCTGTTATGGTGCTTCCTGACCAATCAGGGTTTGTTCCAACCCGTTCTACATCCCATAATTTGTGCATGCTTTTTGCTGCAATGCATGTGCTGGAACTCACTCTGCCAGCTGTGGTGGTGCTTCTTGACGCTGCAAAAGCGTTTGTCTTGGTATCCTGGACATATATGCTTATATGCTCACTATCTTGCACCGCATGGGAGTCCCTTTTGCTTTTACTAATTGGATAAAACTGTTGTATACCGATCCTGTAGCACGGGTTAGAGTTAATGGGCAACTATCGGAGAGGATTCAGATTCAGCGTGGCACGCGACCATGGTGTCCGTTGTCACCCTTGTTGTTTGCTATCGTGCTAGAGCCCTTAGCATGTATCCTATGGCAGCGTCATGCTCAAACTGCGCTACGATTCTCACAACGTCCTCTTGCTGTATCCATGTATGCTGACGACATGGTGCTATATGTTCGCGACCCTGCACGATACCTAACACAGCTTATACGGGAATATGTTCGATTTGAACGATTCTCAGGACTGGGCATCAACTGGTCTAAATCAATTATAATGTCCCTTACGGACTGTAGGCATCAATTTGAAATGGAATACCCCCTAACATGGTGCACCGGCACTGTAAAATACTTAGGAATCTGGCTCCATAGAGATCTGCAGGCTGTCATACAATCCAATTATGGTACGGCCATCACGCGACTTGAGGGACAAGTAAGTCGTTGGATTAAGTTGCGTCTGTCCTTTGTGGATCGCATAGCTCTGATGAAGATGGTAATCCTTCTACGTTTTTTATATCTTTTTTTAAATATTCCTGTGCACTTAACACGATTCTTCTTTGACAGGCTCCGCTCTCTGTTGATTACACTAGCCTGGGGAGGTAAACAACCACGGCTTAAGTGGGAAGTGCTCACTCTGCCTTATGATCAGGGGGGGTTTGCGGCACCCGACTTCCATCTTTACTATCTCTGTGCGCAGGCGCACTACGCCTTTTATTGGCAACACAACCCAGCATATATTCCTTAGGTGGCAGTGGAGGCTGGTGCAGTGCACCTGATACCGCTCAAAGCCATGATTGTCAATCGACACACGGTATTTGAAAAAGGGAAGTTCGACACAGTACAGACCACATCCAGGGCCTGGCATGAATTGGGCTAGCGAGCACAGAAATTGCCGTTGTATGCACCTAGCATGTCACTATTGCATCATTCAGAACTCTCTGTCACTAGGGAAACTGGCACATTAAAGACCCTCACAGACATGGACATATCAACCATGGGAGATGTATTTCCTGGGGGTAAATTTGTAGACTCGGGCAACATAAATGCCAGAGGAACAGCCACTGCTATGCAACTATTTGTGTACACTAGGCTGCGCTCCGCTCTGCGTGCGCACTATCCACGCTTTCCTGATGAACCACCGGCCCTCGAGGCACTACAACTTATATATACTACCACATCTAGAGCCAAGCTAGTCACCAGACTTTATCAGGCATCACAGAGGGAGGTAACTGCTATGCATGCATCTGCATTGGAGAAATGGAATTCTGCACTGCCTGCTCCGCTGTCAGAAGAGGAGTGGTCTGCCAGCTGTCACTTAACGGGTCAACTAATGGCGAATGGAAATTTGCGATTAGTACACTTTAAATACTTACATCAGCTGTACTATACTCCAGCTCAGCTCCATAAATATAGGTTGCGGGATGTTGATAATTGCAAGCGTTGTGACATGCCTGGGGCTAATTTTTATCATCTGTCCTGGGAATGCCCCAAGGTGCATGAATACTGGTGTTCCGTCACACAAATTCTATGTCTTATGGTTGAAGAGCCTGTAGAATGTAACCTACAAGTGTGTTTGTTGGGTGTCGTCTCTAAAATTAAAGCTGCTCATAGGAAGTTTGTGGCCAAAGCACTATTGCTGGCTAAATGCAGGATCTCCATCTGCTTGGGGGCAGACCTGTGCCAACCACTACATTTCGGTTGCAGGATCTGGCTTATTGTCGGGATCAGCTCACGTGCTATGCGGAAGAGCTGCCCACAAAGTCCAAACCACGAGATATCTGGGGTCCTCTCACGTCCTATCTTTTGTCTATCACTGCCATTTGAGGCTGGTTCTGTTTTTGTAATAAGGCCTTACTTCACGTTGCCACTTAATGCATTTCTAATGTATTGCCATGTCTGTATGTCCCTGCACTGTGGAATGCTGTAATACTATGTTCTGTAAAATGTGTGATATAATATTTCCATTCTGTACCAATGCTCTGATCTGATTCACTGTATGTTGTTCACTACTCTTGAAAATGCATAAATAGATTAAAAAAAAAAAAAAAAAAATCTTCAGCATCATTAAATCCAGATATTTGCAATCGAAAGCATGGAGGCATCTATTGAGCTGTTCATCTTCAACTTGGAGCGGACAGAGACAGATTGAAGAAAGTAAACTGTCTCTTCCTGTTTTTGCTGTACAAGTACAGATTGGAGAAAGTAGACTGTCTCTTCCTGTTTTTGTCACTCTAAGGGGAGTAGGTGGTGGTGATGCTTGTCGGTTGTTTTGGTGATGTCCCTCACTTCACTTCACCCTTCACCCTTGACCCCGAAACGTTCCTTTGCCTACGCAAACTAAAAAGTTCAAGACGTCGTAGACCTCCGACCTGTCTTAATGATTAATGTTGTTGTCTTCCTTGCATTAAGCTTCATTTTTGGTGTTTTGTTTCTTTATTTCTATTTTCTCTTTAAAGGAGGAAGATGTGTTGTATATTTGTGCTTCTTTCAACATGGCCACCTGCGGTCATTAGGCCTTCCTTTGTGCTCTTACCTCCTCAGCCTCTCAGACTAACTGTGAGTGTTCTAACTTGTGTTCCACTCTTGTCAGTTGATGGTCTGGTCAGCTGGTGAGGTGTGCGCTCAGCTGTGTTCATAAATAAAACTACCTGTAACGTAAATAGAAGTGTCCTGAACTACTTACAACAGACACGTGTCATTTCTGCAAATTGGCAACGAGCGGGATTCGAAGATGCCATGGAGTATCGTGGTGGTGAAGTGCCCACAAGGAGGAGAACAAGTAGAGAAAAGGAGTCTAGTGGGCACGCTGGTTGAAATTCATGTCGGATTTGTGGTATGTACATCAGTGTGGAGGTGTGGCAGCAACAGTTCCTTTTGTAAACAAAGTAAGGTCCTTGTAAGTAATCAGTCCAGTAGCCAGTAGTGTAGATTATGTAGGTTTATTCAGTTACTGATAAGATGGTTCATGCCTCACCGGGAAGCAGCATCCTGCTGCTCAGCCCCACTCATTCCAACTGACCACTCATCCAAACCATGCACTCATTGACATTCTATTACATCACACTCACACAGGCTGAGCAACAAGGAACTAGGAGACACAGGATATAACAGTTCCCCCTGAGTGATTTGTCGGGGTTTATCACATTTTTGCTGAATGGACCAGCGCGAGCAGTGTCTGAAGTGTCACTTGCGCTCAGCTTTCAATGGTCTGCAGAATTCAACACCGTACTGTGACGTTGATTGAAGAAAGCGTTCACTTCCTTAGCAACGCTGAGCAGTGAAGCCTATAGTGTTGTTCCATGTTACAGACGCACGCTCATGCAAAGTCAACCCCATCTTTAATTGCAAGAATGGCACTGCATGCGCATCTGAGCGAAGAGCTCCCTGTTCTATTGCCTCTGTGAGTGTACATTGTGATGTGGGCATTTCACAGTGATTAATAGTAATGTAGGCGTTTCACAGATAATTAATATTAATTATTTTATCTCCAGAGTTGGTGTGCATCACGGTGATACGCACACCTTGTCTTACATTACATTATTATTATTGTCCACATATTATTGAGTAAATGTCCAGTATTACATAATTTTACACAGTTTAAATGACAGTTACATGGTAATTCACACTCATTGTATAGTGCATTTATTTGAATAGTGTGGATGTTGCACTACACTCAGTACCTTTGCGGGGCATTGTGCACTGTGTGGCATAATGTAGGCACAGTTACATATTGCACTGTGATTCCTTAGTAATAGCTAATGATACAGAGTGTAAATAGTGGTATTTTTTTTCATTTTTCCTTATGAGCTCACAAAATTGCGGCCTTACCCGACCAGTGCCATTTCTTCCATGTCCAGGTGATCCTTTATGAAAGTGGCCTGACTGCAAGGAATATTTTATAAACTATTTTTCGGCACTTGAGGAGGAGTAAAATGAGGAATGTACGTCTTTCAGGAAGAAAAAGATTCTATTACATAGCCTTGGGCCTGAAGGTTTACATGTGGACAGTCATATGGAAAAAGAAGCAAGGCCGACAGAACTGTGCAGGTGTTTTTAAAAATGCTTTGGAAGACTTAGATATTCACAACCAACCATTTGTTCGTGCGGCAATTGATAGGCATACATTTTTTTTCATGAGAAACAGATGAGGACTGAGTCAGTAGAACACTATGTAGCTGTGCTCAAGAAACTGGAATTCACTTGTAAATTTTGTTCCCTACACGATGATCTCGTAAGGGACCAGTTAGTGATGCATTAAAAATAATACTGGAATCCAGGAGCCACTGTGGGTGTGTGGTGATTCCCCTTTGAATGAAATAGTAGTCATTATAAAGAAAGCTGAAATGTCAAAAAGGTGTGCCAAAGCTGCTTTAAAAGGCAGTAATGATGTGCAGGTGGTTTGCAAGGTGTCTAACTCAAAGGATGATGAGAGAAAAATGGCAAAACGTAAAGGCAAGGGCCGTGGCTGGAAGGTGCTTACTAAAAATAAAACAGGAGTGGAGGGCAAATGTCCTGCATGTTTTAGGTGTAGGAATATGGGTCATATGGCCAGGGATGAAAATTGTCCTGTGATCAAATCAAAATGTGCTTACTGCGGAATTTGGGCCATTTCTCCAATCTTTGCAGGATGAAGTCTAACAAAGAGGATAGAAAGACTATTAAATGTGGAATGGAAACTGAGGGCGATATGGATGGTGAGAGTGAATCCTTGAGCGATAAAGGGGCCCTCAGAATTGAGGGTGATGTTTGCATTGAGGATGCCATTTTAGATGTGAGTTTTAACCTGAAGAAAAAGCCTAAGTGTGATATAAACATTGCCGGAATACAGATACAAATCGTTCCTGACTCTGGATCACCTTATGCTATAGTACAACGTTCAGTGTGGGAGTACACGTTTGCAACAGTGTCAGGTGACTGTCTAGATCCGATAGTGTACACCCAGTTACTTTTAGTAGAGAGAAGATTCCTATGGCTGGATTTGTAGAAATCCCATTTGAATTTAGAAAAAGGTCAGTCCAAGGGAAATTGTATATAGTAGAAAAGGGACCATCTGTACTTGGCTGGGTGGATCAAAGGGCATTAGGTATTACCCTTGAGCCCAACATGAGAGACCAAGTAATGCTACTTAGTAAACACACAGTGTCAATGGAAGAAGAGGTTAGGGAACAATTTCCAAGCACCATTTCTGGTAAAGTAGGAAAATTGTGTGGATTTGTCCACAAAATTGTATTAAATGAGATAGCTGTACCAATATGTTATAAAGGAAGGAACTACCCATAGATGTGAGAGAAGGTGTCATGGCAGAGTTGGATTCCTTAGAGAGCAAAGGTATAATAGAACCTGTAGAAAGTGCAGAATGCTTGGCTCAGTTTGACGTATCCCACACGTCTGATGGCATTTCCGTTTATGCATTGACCTCAGAGATTTTTTTTTAATAAATCTTTTTATTAACCAATTATTCAGCAACACATCACAAGTTATACAGCATTATTGGGCAACTCTGAATACAGATAATTCCAATTCAACATTTGCAAGAATATAGGTACCATCAACATCTTTATCGACCATCTACAGTCCCAAAGTGTCAGACCCACCTACACAGACCTATTTGGATTAGAGCCCTTAGTGTGCCCTGTACTCCATCCACTTACCCCAAGTTTTCCCCCATTTTTTAGGGCAACCCCAACTTTGGAAAACCACTTTTTCCCTTGCACAACACCAATCCACGTCCTGTTCCCAATCCACCACCCACAGGGGTCTCTCCACCCTCCAGACTCTGGCTATGTTACTTTTCGCTATTACTGACGCAACCATCAACCACTCCCTAAGAGACAGTGGCCATTTTTCTTTCCCAGTCATGCACAATATATGCTATCTAGTCTCCAGTGGGATTGCGTGACCCACAACTTCAGACATAACTCCAGTTATTGCTACCCAATATTGCTGTATTTTTGGGCATGCCCACAGAATATGGAGAAAAGGAACCCATCTCCCTACAAGCCCTTGTGCACTGGTCCGAATTACTACAGCCCAACTGGTGTATGAGAGCTCTAGAGGAGTATGACCTTTGCACGATATGGAGTTGTATGAGATGTAAGTGCACCCTTATGGCCACTTCCCCGGGGTTCCGGAGCACCTCCTGCCAATCATCGTCTTCCAGTATTCCCACGACTGTCTCCCAAGCCTCTCATAAGGTGCCCAGAGGATCACATGTGTTAATCATGATCTTTCTATATATCAGGGAGGTGGCTTTATCTATCATAGGGTCTAGCAACAGTCTATCTTCTAGTGGTGTGTATTCGGTTTGCTGATTACCTTCAAGAATGTGAGTCATAAGTGCCTGCCTAAACTGGATATATCGGAACAACTCAGACCTGGGCATCTGGTATTCCACTTGTAAGTCTTGAAAGGGAATTATAGCCTGACCCCTCCAGACGCCCCCAAGGTGTTCTATCGCCAGTAGGCTCCATTTACTGAATCAGCTCAGATTTCTCACCTCCTTGACGAGATCACTTGACGAGTGGCCAGATGTGGACTACTGTCTGTGTGTGCGGCGGTAATTGTTTTTCTAGCCTCTTGCTCTACAGCACAGCTGGATATCCCCATGTTACCATTGTGTATCGATCCACCCTGTACGCTGGATCTTCCTGTCCTGCGAACGCACTTACTTTGACTGTGACCAGGTGTGCTGCCCAGTAGTACTTTCTAATATCAGGGATCGCCAGCCCCCCATACAAATCTCCTCTCTGCACTTTATGGACGGCTATCCTGGTGCTGCCTTCATCTCATATGGGATTACGCAGCTCGCCGTCTACTTTTTGGAAAAAAATCAATTGATATTTTGTACGGCGTATTCTGCAGGGCACACAGCAGCCATGGCATGGTCAACATTTTGAACAAAACAGCTCGTCCCATCAGTGACACCGGCAGTCGTCTCCAGTGCGTTACATCACTGCATAGCCCGTCTAGGTGTGGTAGTAGATTATCCACCAAAATCTCACCACTGTTCTTGGATATCACTGCTCCAAGGTATGTAAACTTTTCCTTTACTTTAAGGGATTGTCCACTAGCTGGGAGGGTCAGGACAACCTCGGATAAGGGGAGCAATAGAGATTTGCCCCAGTTGATCTGGTACCCAGAGTACCTTCCAAGCAGTTTAAATATATGGAGCAGTCTGTCCACTGAGAATTAGGTAATCATGAACAAAATGGAGAGGGGGGGACTGAGAGTGGGTTAGGAATATGAATTAGGTCCAGAACCAATACTCCCAAAAATGAACGTTTTGTCACACTGTGGTATCTGTTCCTTAAAGACAAGAGAATTCAGAGACCAGACTGGATCACTGAAAAGTAGAAAGAGAAAAAGAAAAAGAAAGACAAAAAGGGAGAACAAATCTCTGAGAATGAGGTGCTTCTGCCCTAGGGGATCTCTCCTACTGGATGGTAGTGCCCTCACACACCCTTGCGAGTGTCATGCTTCATCATCGGGTGTTGCTCCTCGTGGGGGATGCGCTGCAGTCCCCCACGGGCCCCGCAAGAGGGCTCTTTATCGGAGATCTTTTTTGTAGAAACGCCGCAGTTGTGCATGTGGGTATGTGGGCCTCAGAAAACAAAGGGAAAGGTGATAGTGGTGTAAGTGGTTGTGTTCTTAAAATACCCTTCGGAACCGTAGGGGTACTTTCATTCGTCAGTCCGAGGGCAAGGATAAAAGATAACAGAGCAGGGCCTGAGGACTATCTCTATTAATAGATGGCATAGAGGGCGGGGTATTACTCCGCTGTTCCTAGGACCGTGTGTGAAGGAGATGTGCACTGGTCAACATGTTTCGCGCCTTCAGTGGGTCCCTAATGGATCCCTTTGCGCTTCTTCAGGACCAAAAGGTGAGAGAAATAGTGTAAGGAAGAGAGTTGAACACTCTTAATCCCTAAAGTACTTTGTGTCAGGTTTCTTTGCATGCAAATTATGCAGCAAGGGACTTCGCGTGGTCTGTCCCAGCCTTGACCCCCAGGAGGAAAGAGAAGTGCCCCCTCACAAGTTCGTCCAACAGTGGGGGTGGTTCTTTGGGACCACCCGCTCACAAGTGTATTAACCTGCCCAGCCGAAAAACGAACTCCGGAGTCCCTAGAATAGATGAACACCTATCACAATCCAAGGGGATAGAATGATTTTCAACAATAGATTTAATGTCGGCCTATCACCAGGATCAACTGCATCCTTCTAGCAGGGCGTTCATCATCCCTTTCGGATGCTATAGATTTATATGCATGCCGTTTGCTTAATGCACAAAATATTGAAAGGTGTCAGAGGGGTGAAGTACTTCCAGGATGATATACTGGTGAGGGGCCGAGACAAATTGCAGCATGATTCTAGGTTACATTTGGTGCTTTAGAAGTTAGCTGACAAAGGCCTAGCCTCAAAATTAAAGACATGCAGGTTTGCAATGCATTCAGTTACATATTTAGGCCATGAAGTAGGTGGTGATGGTATATCACCCAAAAGGGACATAGTTGAGGCTGTTAGCAATGCCCCTGCCCTGACCTCTAAGGAGGAAGTTAAGTCTTTCCTATGGTTTGCAGACTTTTTATCAAAATTCATACTAAACATTGTAAGGAAAACACAGTCTTGGCTAGTAGGACCCATTTTGTGAGTTGATCATGGTTACCTGTGTCTTGTTAACAGGATGTCACAGGTTCTGTAATGTGAGATGAAAGGGAGCGGGAAGAGTCAGTTAGAAGGGATACTGATAGTGAGGACGTTACCAGCTTGCTCTCCAATAAAAGGATAACTTACCTCTGTGTTGCGTATTGTTTCTACACCTACATGCATTCTAGGTTCTTCTCTAAGGGTCGACCAAAGCACAGTCTCTCACACTAGACGTTCTTTCGAAATAAAAATGATTTTATTTTGGTTTATCTTCTTTTACTCCACAGCAATCTCAAAATAAATCTGAGCAGCTAGAAAGAAGGAAAAATATTAACCAATTTAGCTTAGGGTTGATGCTAAAAGAGGAGTGAGGTCTTTATTTGTTTAGAAAGGTTCTACAAATATGAATTGACCCCAGTTGAATTAACTAATAGATGATATTCAAGTCATATAAGTTCCTCCTTGATAAAAACCTGTTCATTTTACTCAAAAACAAAATTCATAACAAATTGTAATTGTAATTTGTATTTATGTGGTGCTTACTACCCTGGACGAGGTGTTCGAGAGCTCAACGGCAAATAGAACGCTACTCCGGAACACAAGATTAGAGCTAAATAGCTAGGAGCATATTTACAACATTCATGGCACAGGGCAGTGCATCAAGTCACCTTGCGGGGCTGCCCTGCATCACAGGGACAGGGCAGGAATGCAAAGTATTTATACACTACAGTGCATTCCTATCCTTTTCCGCTTGTGATGGCATCATTTTGGAAGTCTAGCACCAATGCAGGCACCCTTGCACCGTGGTGCAAGGGTGCTTGCGTTACATGCAGGATTGTTTTTGTGCAGGAAGGGGCACCTTTTTTGCCGGTGCCAGCAGCAGTGACGACAACCGTGTTACTAATTTCCAAATGCGTTACACCTCTGGAACTCTGACAAGGTAAGCGCGTTGTTGTGGGCACAATAAAGTTTAATTGTGCTATCCTCTGGTGTGTCACCTGTTACCTTGTCGGAGTTCCGGAGGTGTAACGCATTTGGAAAAAACAATTATATATATATATATATTATCTGCTGGCGGTCGCCAGTAGATAGTTATAGTTAGGACCGAGTTTCCATAGGAAATCTGAAAATTCTATTTTGAATAACTTTGGCGCCGGTTGACGAATCCTCACGAAATTTTCAAAACTAATGGGGCGCTCCGCTCAGCTCTTACCCTGAAAGTCTCGGGGTGATTCGTCAAGCGAGGGCCGAGAAAAAAGGGGGGTCCCAAAACGCGTTCTCCCCATGCATTTTCCCATAGGACCTTTAGTTGAAGGTACAGCCCGAACGGCTGAACAGAATTACTTGAAATTTGGCAAAGAGGTAGTCCTCAGGTCAGGCATGTGCCTTTTGCATATATGGTGTCAATCTGTTGAGTAGTTCCTGAGAAAATTGCAGTTAAAAGTACATAAATATCTATAAGCGCGCACCGTGCGCGCACCGCACGCGCACCATAACGTGCGCGAGCGTAATTCTGATTGGTGGTTACATGTCAGTCAACATTCGAATCGGTCGAAATCAGGAATTGTCGGCCGCCATTTTGTGTGTTTTGTGTGTGACAGTGAAAAAGAAAGGTGGAGAACGTGAAAAGGGGGCAGGGTAGAGAGTTCCTGACCCCCTAGCCTTTGTCAGGGGGTCCCTGAAGGACCCCGAAGGGTGAAAAAAACATTTTATTTTTTTTCAAAAAATCGCGGCGCGCACGCACCGTGCGCGCACGCTGCGCGCACGGTGGCAAAAAATTCATCAAAAAAATTACAACACAGTATATTAGGAATATAGCTCTTCTCGGAGAAGTGAAGTGAGTTCTGAAAAGAACTGTTGTTTTTTGTCGAGCAGCAAAAAAAAAAAAAATGCAGCAAAAAAAAAAAAATTAAAAACTGTTCACCAGGAAAAAAAAAAAAAGGACAAAAATTAGGGGGTGGAGCATGTGTGCTGCTGTATCTTGTTCTCTATTAGGTTAATGCTGCTCTCACCATAACAGAGAACAGCATTGCACACATTGCACCGTATATGCACCTTGTTGAACAGAGGGTGCATATCCAGAGGTCTACAAGCAGGTGAGGCTGCGGCTGCAGATGATGTGCTCGGCTGAGCTGCTGGAGGGTTGTCTCTTGCAGCCCGAGCATAAGCCACAGGATGCACTGCTTTAAAGTGCCTTATCATGGAGAAAATACTAAAGGAGTATTTTTTTTAGGGTCTCCTCTAGATAAGACCACTCCACAAACAGTGCAGGTGACTTTAGGAGCATTCACCTTCTTCTGACCCTCTGGAAAAGTAAAAAATTGCCAAATAAATGAGTCCTTTTGTTTCCTCTGCCTTGGGAGCACAAAGGTCTCCTCCTCACTCCCTGAAGAAGTCTCCTGGTCTGCCATTTTCAGGTGCAGGAAAAGCTGTTCAGCTCCTTCTCCCAGGAAATAAGAAGTATTAATGAGGGGAGTGGGTGTGGTGTTGGAAGATTCTGGAACTGAAACTACTTTGAACCAATGAAAAGTGTTGTTTCGTAATCACATGACTTGCCGTGCGCGCACGGTGCGCGCATGGACCACGCGCGCATGCGCGCATGAGGCACGCGTGCATGCGCGTACGGAGCACACGCGCACGGAGCACGCACGGAGCACGCATATAGGTTTCACACTTAGGAATTAGCATTTTAAAAACCTTGCAAATTCACTGAAAAAACCATAGGTTTCACACACGTTATAGTTAGGAATTAGCATTTAAAAAACCTTGCAAATTCACTGAAAAAACCATAGGTTTCACACATGTTATAGTTAGCTGGACATTTCACTTGTAAAAAACCATTGAAATTCCCCCATTATAGTTAGTTCAGCTAACTATAACTCGCGCGACAGCAATCCACTGCTGATGACGTCACATAGTTAGAAATTAGCATTTAAAAAACCTTTGAAATTCACAGAAAAAACCATAGGTTTCAGGCAGTGTATTGTTAGCAATTAGCATTTAAAAAACCTTAGAAAATCACTGAAAAAACCCATAGGTTTCAGGGGCGTTCTAGTTAGCTGGACTTTTCACTCGTACAAAACCATTGAAATTCCCCCGTTATAGTTATAGTCATTGGAGATGTCATCAGTGATGTCATGAGTGATGTCACTGACCATGTCATGAGTGATGTAATATGTGACGTCATCAGCAGTGGATTGCGGTCGCGCGAGTAATAGTTAGCTGAACTAACTATAACGGGGGAATTTCAATGGTTTTTTACGAGTAAAATGTCCAGCTAACTATAACATGTGTGAAACCTATGGTTTTTTCAGTGAATTTGCAAGGTTTTTTAAATGCTAATTCCTAACTATAACGTGTGTGAAACCTATGGTTTTTTCAGTGAATATATATATATATATATTCACTTAAAAAACCATAGGTTTCACACATGTTATAGTTAGCTGGGCATTTTCCTCATGAAAAACCAATGAAATTCCCCCGTTATAGTTAGTGCAGGCAACTATAACTCACGCGACCGTAATCCGCTGCTGATGACGTCAGATATTACATCACTGTATTTACACATTTATATACCCATGTCTTCTTCCTTTTTTTTTTAGCTATACATATATATATTTTTTTTTTCAGAAAGACACATATGTCATCAGTGATGTAATATCTGACGTCATCAGCAGCGGATTACGGTCGCGTGAGTTATAGTTGCCTGCACTAACTATAACGGGGGAATTTCATTGGTTTTTCATGAGGAAAATGCCCAGCTAACTGTAACATGTGTGAAACCTATGGTTTTTTAAGTGAATTTGCAAGGTTTTTTAAATGCTAATTCCTAACTATAACGTGTGTGAAACCTATGTTTTTTTCAGTGAATTTGTACGTTTTTTTAAATGCTAAGTTACTTTACGCCGTTCGTGCCGTGCGCGCACGGTGCGCTACGCGCACGGTGCGCGCACGGTGGGCACGCGGTGCGCTTTGCGCACCGCGCGCCCACTTCACGCAGTTCGTTCCGTGCGCGCACGGTGAGCACGCAGTGCGCTTTGCGCACCTCGCGCCCACTTTACGCAGTTAGTGCCGTGCACGCACGGTGCACTTTGCGCACCGTGCACGCACGGTGGGCACGCAGTGCGCTACGCGCACCGCGCACCCACGTTACGCTTAATGGGCCATGTACGCACGGTGCACTTCGCGCTCCGTCCGCACAAGGAGGACACATGATACGCTTTGTTGTTAAGGGTTGTGGTATACTTTTTTACTTTTGTGATAAGCCATGCTCACATGCTGTGCATCGCACACCATGTGCACACGGGGGGGTTGATATTGCAATTTTATTTTATAGCATATATACCGTGCGCGCATGCTGCGCGAACCTAGCGGAATTTTTTTCATTTCGATAGTGCGCGCACGCTTCGCGCACTCGGCGATTTTCCGAAAAAAGTTAATTTTTTTTAATTGCCCTAGGGGGACCTCCTGGGACCCCTTGACCCCTGCTAGGGGGTCAGGAACTGTTCAGCTTGCCCCCTTTACATGTTTTTCTCCTTTATGTTTCAACACCCTCTCAGTGCGAGAGACAAAATGGCGACCGACACTTCCTGGTTTCGACTGATTCGAATGTTTACTAAGATGTAACAACCAATCAGAAGTGCGCTCGCGGACGGCCGAGTGCGCGCACTCTGCGCGTACGCTGCGCGCGTACAGATATATATATTGATTTAAATGCTATTTTCTCAGAAAATACTGAACAGATTTACACCAAACTTGCAAAAGGCACCAAACGGACCTTATGGCTACCTCTCTGCCAAATTTCACGTAATTCTGTTCAGCCGTTCGGGCTGAAGCTGCGACTAAAGTCCCTATGGAAAAATCCATGGGGAAAACGTGTTTTGGGACCCCCCTTTTTTCTCGGCCCCCGCTTGACGAATCACCCCGAGACTTTCAGGGTAGGAGCGGAGCGGAGCGCCCCATTAGTTTTGAAAATTTCGCGAAGATTCGTCAATCGGCGCCAAAGTTATTCAAAATCGAATTTTGAGATTTCCTATGGAAACTCGGTCCTAACTATAACTATCTACTGGCGACCGCCAGTAGATAATATATATATATATATATATATATATTATATATATATAAATATAAATATATATACATATAAGCACAAAGATACACACACATACACATGAAACTTAGTACAGCATATGTGCATAGAAGCAACAATACTTGATTTGCCCATGTATGCTGTGGCTATGTATACAACCTTGATTTTAATTATTTTATTTGTCCCCTCCCCCTACATTAATGTTTCTTCTTATAAATGAAAGCACAGTAACATTTACAGGGACAGATGCATAATACCTACCTCAAATCTTTACCTTAACATGCTTATGTTGTCATGTCTAATTATGCCGTATCTATCTGTCTATGTATCTATGTATCTATGTATCTATGTATCTATCTATCTATCTATCTATCTATCTATCTATCTATCTATCTGTGCATTGTTAATTTTTTATATATACAAATGTCTAAAACTCTTCGGGCACCTCCCCTTTATTCAGATTTACATGCTGTGACATGTATTTCCTTTCATAGAAATAAGCTTAAAACCATATACTCTCTCACCAGCTTACCCTGTTTTGTAAATAAGATGAATGTATTATGTACCATGACATACATACATACATACATACATACATACATACATACATACATACATACATACATACATACATACATTATAGATCTCCGGGACAGAAGGAATCCAAATAACAATGAGGCATACAATAAAAAGTTTGTTGTGGTGCAAAAGAGAAACTGCACAAATATCGTGCACCATTTTTTGAATGGAACAAATGGTATTTACAGCAGGGCCAAGGTCAGAGAAAACTGATTTTACACGGTTGCCCAGTTTACACAAAAATGAGGGGACATAGATCCTGAACGCTTCTCAAATGTGAAATATGGGACTAGCAAAAACAGCCTATTCTGTGTTACATGAGTAAAGAAAATAGTGAGAAATCAGTTTTCTCTGTTCTGTATGAAACATTTGCATAGGTTGTGTGAATGTATTTTCTTTTTTTTGTTTTGTTTTGCTGTGTTTGTTTTGTTTTCCAAAGTCTCTGTGATGTGGCCCCAATAGTTTTACAACAAGAAGAGATCACAGGAAATCCTGTAATGTGCAGAAAACTAAAACCAACAACTTTGCCAATGCCAATGCGTCTGGCCTTTATGTACTGCACTTAGCACTCTCACATGCACACCGCTCACCTTGCACTCACATGGGCACAGTCTTTTACCACTTATGTACTGCAAATAGGAGTGAGGTCCAAGGCAGTGTGTATATCTTCTTGGTGCAATGGAACATGGACACCACCGAGAGGGCCTTAGAAGACAAATCAAGATTGTGAGAGGGCACATAGGACTGAAGCCAAAAGTGGGGATGAAATGTGCACCATGTAACGTGTCTGAAAAAAGATCTGTTTATCCGTTGGTAACCTGTGGAGTAAGCCCAACTGGGATTTAAAAGAAGTCCTCTGAGGTAACTTGAGTAACAGATCTCGCAGCAGCATTTTGCAGAATCTGAAGGCAACAGATAAGATATTTAGCTAAGCTAAGCAAGACTGTATTCCTAACATCTAAACAGGATGAGATTGCTTGTTTGATCAGTAACATTCTCTCAACTCAGAAGCAAGGAAGCATTTTTCTGATGGTCTTCAAAAGGGAGTAACATGCACCAGCGATCTGGATGATAATAGGACAGAAGATAAGATTAGCATTGATAATAAACTTTTTTGGTTATAGTGTCATAATCTGTGGTTCAAGCTTGCTTATGTTTACCAGACAAGTATGGAGATACTCTCTTAACTTCAAGGGTGCTCTAGTCTTCTGCTACAGACATGGTCCTCGGTTCACCCAGAGTGTAGGCACTGTTATGTGTGGTACTTCATGGCTGTGACAGGTGCAGGTGGAACCAAGATGAAGTACCCTGGGAGTCTCTCCACACTTACAATGGTGGTAGCCATCTTAGATCCATTGAGTATGCATTCCTTATGGTTTAGAGTGTTCCCTGCCTTGCATTCATGATACATAATTGTTGCATCTGGAATCATCTTGCCAGAAGATTGGATATTATTGCAATTCCATCATGAGTTGTCAAGTACCTTGTTCTCAGAGAAGTATCTTGGATAAACATTGGAGAACAAGGATTTTGACTTTTAGTTGCATTTTAGCCTCAGAATCATCCTTTCTATGATTGTGAATGCTATGCACTGGATTAATCTTTTCTAGGATTGTGAACTTTATTGCACCTAATCACAGGATTATATAGTGAACCCTCTGTGTTGTAAAAACGTTTGTTTACATCATATGAATCACACATGCTATTGAGATATTGCAAGTGGTGGAGAAGTGAATGAATATATTTCTGGGAGTGAAAACACAATACTATGAATTAATTATTATGATGCATCTGTGAGCATTTCGAATCATTGAGATCACAGACTTAACTTGTTGAAGGTCCATGACTGCCAAACAGAGGTCCAGTTCTAAAGACTCTTGAACCAAAACCTGTGTTTCATATACATTTAACTTTAAAAGGTAATTTGCCATCCAATGTGTGACTGAAGCAAAACAATTATACCACTTTGGTGCATAAAAAATAAAATATTTACATAGTTGATCAAAAAAGAAATGTCAAGGCCTGCAATGGACCGAGCAGTGGGAGGATAAAATCTCATTATATACGATACATTTGCAAAAATACCAAATTTACAAAGCGCAGGGGCGACCACCATGATTGCCCAGTGATTGCACCGCAGAACTGGTTACCAATGGCTTCCGTTGCCTTGGACTCTATGTATAAAGTATAAAGTATAAAGAAGCTTGTAGAGCGCTCGAATGCCAAACGGCGTCTTGGCGCTGAAGTGTGTATGATCGATGAGAGAGGAACAGTCACTAGTGGATATTAAACAACTGAGACTTCAGGGCCTTCCTAAAATATGCAAAATTATGTCACAGGGAGTAGAATGTTATTTTTGATAAGAACCTGGTGGCACCTCTTGAAAGATTAAAATGGGATGTCCAACATTGGAGATGCCTCCCGCTGACGCTCCTCGGTACAGCTGCTCTGTATAAAATGATGTCCTTACCCTGTTTTTAGGTCTCGCCTATGCATTGCGCATGCGCTGCATAGGAGGACCTTTAGCCTCGCTCTGGTCATTTTCAAGCACACACTCATGCTTGTGGCAGCATCCACCTTGAGAGAGCGCGCAGCGGCGCGCCACAAGCACAAGTGCAGTGCTTGAAAATGAGCAGAGTGCACACGCATGCACGCAGCACTCCAGGGCTCACCTCCAGCTCCCCCACTCTCTCACCCGCATTCCTTGTTTTTTTTTACTTTCAGAGCGAGGCGCGCGCGCTTGTTTTTTATGCTTTCGGCCCGTCATTGATTATTTTCCCATCTGCTTCTGTCACCCCTCCTTCCATGTTTGTTTTGAACTGCCTCACACCTTGTTTACTTTAGTGAATGAAAATTGAGCAATTGAGTCTTTCAGCATGCTTTCGCCAGACTCCCCTAGAAATATCCTAGCAAGGTTGCTGCCATGGTTTCATTTATGTCTGGCACATATCTCATTGCAGCCTCAGTGAACTCTTCACTGGTTGAAAGACCCTATACGTCCAAGGTTTACTGAGTTGACCCTAGTACTGACTCATTGGATAGCATTATGGAAAAATCAAGTGTCTAGCAATTAGTTACAGTCCGTAAAATAGTGTTGCAGTATTCAAAATGGATTGAATATAAATCCTTTAGCACTGCCATTTACCTTTTTTTGCAAGCATTGGAATACTTCAAGGAGGTGCCTGCTTGTTCTGCAAAATGTCTGTCCTGTGCCCTGCCGTGTGTGCATGTGCTATGTTATCTAGGTGTATCCCTGATTCAGTGTGCAGTGTGTGCTGAGTTGGGTTTCTCCACTGGAAGATCTGTATGTTGATACGTCTTGCTGACCAGAGTGCATTGCCTCTCGTGGGGAGTAGTGTATTATTATATACACTTGGAGTGACAGTAGTAAAAAGACAAGATTGTGACCACCTTCGATGCAGACCTGCAACTCGAAATCCTGCAGCTGCTATTTTTAATGGGGTCCTCATGGAATAGTGTGCGACAGTGAGCAATTCTGGTTGATTTTGTGATCAGAACGCTGTGAACCACTGTTTGGCTCCTGTTGGCTGAAGTTCTTTGAGCTTCTTCTGTGGTGTGTACATGTTTTGGACTGATACTTCATTGTTTGCTCGGGAAAAACGAAAACAAAAATAAAAGGCATTGTTATTTGCAATGTCATTAGCTCAAACTTGCGTAAATGCAAGACCTATTGCATTGAAAATGCTTGTTTATATAGTTTACAAACCAGTGAACAGATTATACCTAAGGTCCAAAGAGAGTGAGATCAGAATGCTAATGTGGGATGGCAGCCTAGCGTGCATTGCACAACATAAAATGATGAGGGGTTGGTACGATGGTAAAGTAACCTAGCCGGACATCCAAAAGTACTACTGTCTGGCACAGCTGTCCACTATCAATGGTTGTGTCTTTGGGCCTCCCACTGAGCTGGCCAACCAAATGGACAGGCTAGGGCTGCAATGGGGGTTATCTAAGGGCACTCTTCAGACCGGCGGCGGAGTGGTGGCATTTAGATAATCCTGCGGTGTGGAACCTTTGACAAATGTGGGACTAAAAGGCAGCACCTCCCACCAGATCCGCATGTCCCCTGAAAAAAGATAGCAGTGGAAAATCCACTGTGGATGAGAAGAAGAGAGGTGAGCGCATTAGGCCTCACAATAGTGCATGGAGTGCATATGCAATGTAAAAGCAGGGACATTAAAATAGATAAATAGTCCTGACGAAGGCCCCAGACCCACGTCGGCTCCTAGCGCAGGCCGAAACATGTTGGCACTACAAGAGGGGTACAACTGAATGATTATATTCAGTAAAACCCAATAAATTCATGGTTTTATATATACTCCAGGTTGTGGTAATTATTTCATTACCGGTACTATTTTTTTATGCGGTAAAGTCTATGAGGAATAACTCAGCAAATATAAGAGGCAGAATCCGTGGTATTAGAGGTTTAAAAAGGCTTTATTCCTATACAAAGGAATGTAATTCGAATTACAGGCTTCTATTCCATCACCACGAAAGTTCAGGAAGGAAGGGCATACATTATTGACAGGTAATCATTTTTATAAGAATTACATTATAGTGTAACAGATGCAGGAGGCGTAACAGCTGATAAGAGAGATAAAATATACATACGTAACCAAAAAAGGCGTAAACATGGGTGTAACTAAAATACGTCATTAAACATGATGTCACAAATGGGTGGATCCATAAGAGAATCCTGCAATGTCAGCAGAAATATTTGGCAGAGATGCGTGCGCAGCCGCATGACGTATGATTGACGTGCAAATAGAGGGTGAAGGGGACTTGACATTTAGCTCTACATGTGGAGACAGAAGTCTGGGGTTTATGTCAACCTAATCCCAAATCATATCTAATATCCTATGTTTAAAGAACTGTGTTATCCAAAAGGAAAGGTCTCTTCGGACGGAATCTATTCTATACTGACTGTTAGTGCGTGTACGGGCGTCTAAGTGTCTACATGAGATGCGAGGGGGCAGGAATCTTCCATGGAAACGGGGCTATGAATTACTTGCACGAGGACAGTGAGGCCTGGCCCTTTGCACGGTAGCTAGAGGAATGTTTACCTAAACTACTAGACAGGAATGCATCGGATGAGGAGCGAAGCAGATAATCTTGAAGGTGAAATACAGTTTTTGGCAGGCAACTGGCTGGATCAGGCACCGTTAGCCGCGCAGGGAGTAGGACAAAGTTCATGGATACAGATGCAGGCTCAGACTGGAGCTTTCAGAGGCAGAAGGCAGGAAAAGGCTTGATGACAGAATTCAGGGCCTACTCGCCTGAATCTGTAAAATGTGGAAAGCGAACCACATAAAGTCGGTGGCCTTTCATACTTAGGAATGGAGTATCTGACCCATTCATGGCGGATCTGACAGAGGACATGTTAACGGTGGACGCACATGTATTTGCGTCTTCAAAACTGGAACTGGAGGGAACATACATGTACTTATAGCATGCACATGGAGCCGTTGGGGTCTACGATAGGGGACATAACTGATCACAAAATTCATATTTCCTCATTCCCTCCTTGTCCCCTACGGACCCTCAGGAGATATCGATCTTCATCAATCCATCGATCTGTTCATATAGCATCATTTGTTCTTCTTTCTTCTTCCGGGATTTTGAATGGAAACTTGGAGGTGGAATACACGATGTGGCACACAGGCCACAAATCGCTGGCCCACATTGTAGACATAAGCAGCAACTGAATAGTATGAGAAAGCCAATACCTAGGAAGGATAGGATTCTCCATCCCCAGGCTGACAACACGCCCCAGAACCAACCGGACCAAGTCCAGGTGCCTGGACTCTGGTGTATCTGGCTTATAATCTTATGAAGGCGGGTTATGGCTTTATATACTGACGGCGAATTTTCTGGTATGAAAATGCAGCAACTTGATCCGATGACCCTACAAGCTCCGCCCCTATCGGCCAGGATGACGTCAAGGACAAGACGATTTTGAAGTACAACAATCCGCATAACAGACTGCTCTTCTGTTAAATTGCCTAAGGCGGAAATAGTTTCGTTCACTACTGCTTCAAGGGTTCTGGTTAATCTACGTATTAGCTTACTATTAGTGACTGTACCTATATATGGAAAGAAACCTTTATTAAAATCTGTGTATTTTTCCCATGCTGTTTCAGTGTAATCGACAATTGGGAGATCTCTCTGTTGTCTATTGTGTACTAAATGGGTATTTCTGTGATAATCAGGCGGGGCTAGGAAAACAGGTGGCAGAAGGAATGCTATGTAACAGGTACCATCCCAATCTAGAGGTAGACATATATATGCGGTCTGGCCACATATGAAGTAGGAATGATGGGAAGCTCTAAATGTAGACTTGCCTTGATCACTGAATTTTATTACAGTGGTGCATTTACTATGGCCCATATGTATGGAACCATTCTTTCTTATACATAATTCCCCTTTTACTGGGAATACTGACATGGCGGGCAAGATTGGTGTAGCTTCAGATTCAACGTTCAGGATCATGAGGTTAAGTGTAAAATTACCTAATCCATATACTTCATTTTCTAGATCAGTTCCTGTTCTTTTGGGAAGTCCCTCCTTGTTAGGGTAGCAGACTTTAAGCAAAACTAGGTTCAGGTTTCCCCACACCCAGTTGTCTTGGTAAACTACGGAATTAGAATCTAAGGAATTAATCAAACTAAACCATGCTCCACAGGAGCCATTGTGTGTGAACGGATATGGAAAGAGGGGCAAAACTCCCTTATAGTTTTGATAGGGAGGGAGTCGGCCACATATC